>NC_089400.1:0-4800000 GCF_020647795.1 Trichoderma atroviride | reverse complement strand
TTGAGACAGATCCATAGGTAGTGAGGACGATGTCGTATGAGGCGAGCCGCGCTATATCTTTGATACGACTGGGTCCATGGTAAATATGATAGGAAAGCTCACCGGGAGCTATGTGCTGCTTGATTTGCTCATCCCAATTAGTAATGGTACTGAGGGGGGCATATAATCAAGGTGGCCTTGGTATTTCGGACCACCGGCGTGAGGCCCAGCGGCGCCTGTGAGGCATCCATGTCGCCCTTTGTTGGCTTAGTTTCTGGAGCGGAAGGCTGCTCCGGCAACAGATACTGAAATTGGCGGGCTTCCTCGACTGTACTCGAGATGAGCGACAGGATGCTGAGCGTTTTGCCAAGGCCCATCATATCGGCAAGTATACCACCACGAGTATCCGAGGGGGCGGTAGCCTGGCTCTCGCCAGTGATGACATTATGAAACACCTGATGTCCATTCACGTTTGTTTTGGTCCGCCAAAAGGATACCATGGCCTTTTCCTGTAGCTGCAGCTCACGTGGCTGTTCCCTGGTCATCATGAAATAGAGCCCCTGCCTTTGGTGGGTGAGCAAGGGGGTCGTGATGGAAGCTGGGGGATCCATGGTGGGTAATTCGTCATTCCTAGTAAGAGAATCGAATACTCCCATGACCTCGGAGCGGACTTCTTCAACAGTCCTGGGGGTGGAATTGGTGACAGTGCCAGAGCGGCCAAGATCACGATTGGAATTTGCCCTAGGTAGTTTCTTCAGGGATTGGAAGTGATCCGGGTGGTGCGGGTTGAACAGTTTGATGCCACTCTGAACAATGTAGGGCTGTTGAAGAGTTAAATCGTATCGCGACATGAAATGGCCAACGTTTCTCGCGTATTTGAAAGGTCCATACAGGACGATGTCGAGGATATAGGAACGCGACACAGGCTGGCCAGGTTCTTGCCCAGGCGCAATAGGTTGTGGTGGGATACGGGCGTCGGTCCTGACACGAAGGTTCAAATCCAACAGAGGCCCCAACGCATTAGCAGAAGAAGCGTCGACGAAGCCGATGACTTGTCTTGTGTAATCAATTATAGGAATCTTGGAGCTCCGGTCGGCGATATTCTTCCTGAGGACGACCTTGATGCTGGGTTGGTAGCCAGCGCCCCACATACTCTGTATGCCGGGCTTTGGAGATGGAACTCGGTTGCAATTTGCGCGGGTTTTGATCATGCCATAGCAAATTTCTTCTTCTTTGGGATCAACAGGGCCGGGCGAAGAAACATCGTCGTTGACTGAAGGGTTTCAAAGTTAGCAAAGAACAGAGAAGCTCCAAGTACCTAGTGCAAGAGGCGGTCCATACCATTTGTCAAGTCAACAGTGGAGTTTTGAGGGTTAGCAGCCAGACCCTGTGAAGCCGCCCACCTCTCAGCTTGCCTCTTCGCCGCTTGAGCTTGGATTTCTCTCAAGTAAGCTGGAAGCCGACGCTTGCGCTTAGGAACGGGCTCATCATCCTCATCCTCATCCTCATCGTCTGAGTCGTCGTCCTGGGGCATATTGGGCGTGGGTTTGGGGCGTATCAGGACATGAGTAGTTTGTGGACGATATGCATTGGCAGTTCCGTACTGCGGAGCCTGGACGTGGCCGACGTTCTGTATGACATTTTGAGCGACCGGCATCTGGGCCATTGGTGTAATCGCCGTGGGCATCAGGCTCGTGGTGAATGAATCAAAGGGGCTATTGAGCAGCGCCGTGAAAGAAGTAGAGTCGACTCCTGGCATATCTCCGGGGAGCTGCTGCCAGGGTAATATGGGCTGACCTGGTCCATTGTCTGTGATTTGCGAGCTGTTGTACCCTTCGTACGGAAGATTTGACAAAGGAAACGCATCAGGACTCCATGTCGGCACAAAATTTGAACTACGATCAGGGGGCTGCGAAGGTCCTCCTAATAGAGAGTCAGCATAATCCAAGGCCATGGCTTGAACTTGAGCGAAGCCAGTGGGGATAGAAGAGAGCAGAAAGAAGCATGGATTTGCCCACGGTCTTGTTGAAGCAGGGCGTAGTGATGGGAGCGGGGCAACAGATGAAAGATCAAGGTGAAGAACAAAAGTAATGGAGGAAACATTAAGGAAAAGGTGCAGATATTACCGTTTGCGTCCATTTGTAGTATATTGTGTGGCACTTGTAGGCTACACAAGGTGAGCCTGCAAATGCAAAGTTCAGAATTAAGGAGACAGAAGAATGGCGTTTTACCACATGTGCGATGAGGCTTAATCCGTCATCACAAACGTGCATGCAAGAACGACGATGGATTGGGGTGATTAGAACTTGACTCTCCCCTTTCTTGCGATGGCGTAGAGCGAGAACTAGGTATCCGTATTATAAATGCTTTGGTTGGTATCGTTACAATGAAGCGTGAATGCGCCGTTGGTAGCCGGTCAAAACGATGATAGCAAAGCGAAGCCTCCCAGACGATAGTTGCAGAAAGTTGATGCGGAGCAGCAAATGCTGTTCGAGGATGGAGTTGAGACGAAGAAAAGAAGAAAGAGGGAGGCAGGCGCTGAGGAAATTTTTATGCTCGGTATAGAGCGCGGGTGGAAAAAATAGCGGGAGGCGAATATGCGGGATGAGAAGGAGAATGAATAGATGGTCCGAAACACTGAGAAGCAACTAGGAAAAAAGAAAAGAAAAGAAAAGGGAGAAGAGTAGAAGAGAAGAGAAGTGAAGAGAAGTAAGAGCAGCTGTCAACAAGGGGCTGGAATCTTGATGGTGATAGAGCACAAGGCTCCAGCTGGTGGCCGCAGCAGCATCAGAGGCCGTGGAGAGGCCGCAATGCACGTTTGTTAATGGCTTCTGTCTCAGCCGCAAACGCGCTCGTCCTTTTCGTTTCTCTTCCGGCCGGCTGAGACAGCGGCAGAGACACGGCTGGTGGCGGTGGAAAGGCAGGGAGAGCGGGATAGAGTGGAGGACAAGGGAGAGGAAAAAGAAAAGAAGAACAGAGCCCGTTGCTGGCGATGGAGTTGGCGTGAGCAGTGAGTGAGTGAATGCGTGCTGTGAGTGAGTCTAGGTCATGATTCTGCACTCTCGACATGTCGCCAGGCAGGTCACAGCGGTAGTGGGAATCTACTAGTAGGTCGTGGGCGGCGGCCTAGCGGGCCAGTCAAGCCAGTCAAGCCGGTCAAGCACGCTGCGGGCCTCTGATCAGAGCGTGCAGCTGGTATCGGCGCACGCTGAGTGGCTGCAGCAGCGAGAAATAGTCTGCAAGGCGGGGCGCTAAATCGACTGCAGAAAACTGGAGGTGGGCTCTTTTCTTGCAGAGGCTGGCTGGAGGTTGCTGCACAGGGCGAGAGCAGCTGCAAAAAGGCCTCGCTGGAGATGTTGATTAGACGCATGTAACTAATTGATGATGCATGCTGTTTCTTTGACTTTTGTTCCCTAGGTATTCAGTAGCACTGTTGCTGCACAAGCCGCGCCTTGCAGTAGAGCCTTGCCATGTGCAACTCGGAGAGAGGCTTGGTTATCACGATTTCATAGTGGAGAAATGGGCCCTCTCTCCAGTTTATACCCTCTTTCTCATCTTTGGCAGCTGACTTTATTAAAAGTCGTCACTGCGATTACAGCATTGCCGATTCGAGGACTGCATACAACTACATGTTGCCACCCTACCTTGCAGCCTGCATGCCATATGAGGCATCCAAGTTGATTGCTCCATCGACCGCTGAAAAAAGAGAAGCAAACTCGGGCCCAGATGCCATCATGCATCAAACACGGACGGAATCCTGCCTGCCACTGCCGCAGCTACCGCCACGCCAGCCCGCCGTATGAGTGGCAGCAAGCCGGAGAGAGAAAAAGCAGAAGCAGCGGCTACTGCAGCCAAGCAGGTCACCTGCACAGCACCGTTTGCAGCGACAGGGATCGCCGTGGACCGTGCACCCTCCAGTGGCGCGCCTCCAGAAGGCTCCAGTGCTCCAGTGCTCCAGTGCCCCAGAAGCCCGAAGCCATGCGTCTCCAGCGCCTCGAGGCCTGGAAGCGCTGCCCTGTGGATGGTCCCTTCAACCCAAGATGCATGGGGGCACGTGATGCAAACGTCCAGCATCTCGTCCTGCAAGGTCACCACCCTGGCTGTTGTGATCCCTGCCTGATGCGCACCAAAATCCCCCGAGCGACTATCGACGATTGCCGACCTCCGTCCAAACGTATTGGGCTGTATCATATCAGTTTTTCTGCCTTCCTTGGTCTCGTTTGCTCGTAACAGCTACGTCTTCCAGCGCGTTGCCCGCACATATGCATGGCTGACACGAGTCGCAACCGACTTTTGACGCTCGACAATGAGGATTGGACGCAACCACCCACACCCATCGCTGCCGCTGCCAAGTGCCATTCGTTCATGGAGGGGGCTGAAGAATAAGACATGCAGACGGAGTGCATACGCGGTACAGTGCATTCTCGCTCTGCCTTTTTTTTACAATTTTGCATGTGCTTCCATCGACGATACGAGGTGGACCTGTCGCTCTTGTCTCTTCGACCGGATGCCTGGGAGAAGCGGGGAAAGCAAGACAGCGAGGCGAGGGATATCAAGTTGGACTCTCCAAGAGTTGGTGAGCAAGACAAGGTGAGAAAAAGGCCACTAGACACGATTTACCCAGTAGCGCACTGGTATTAGTACTCGGCATCATAGCGAGCGACCGTCACAACTTCACAGGGCTGCTAGCTTCGGATCATCCGAGCTGAAGGCGATGGAGCCGCATACACCCCGGTTCAAAGGAGCGTTCAAGCCGTGCTTGCATGAAGAGAGCCAACCACCACGTCGGATCATACCCAGCAAAACTTGGACGAGTGCTGACGACAATGGGACTGGTAACATTCTACACGTCGGCGATGTGCGTATTACGCCCACCTGCTATTGCTGCTGGTGCCGAGCACAGGCAAGTACTCTACGAGACAGATACTACTACCGTTCTGGACATGGATCCGAGACCATCAGGCGAGACATGCATAGTACCGTCTGGCATCGATTGCCACAACTGCACGGTCGTATGTGTTCAAGACAAGCATCGTAAGACTCTTGTGCACCCCACAGTGACGCCGATCCAGATGTATCGCAGCAGCGTAATCGATCAAGTCAGAGAGGGGACAAATCGGTGACCATTGCAAGATCGCCAATATTGCAGTGGATGGATGTCTCAGCCGGCCTGCTTCATCCAATAGTGGGGGTCCTCTTCGGTGTCGATAGCTGGCCTGGGTCTATTTATGGAACCATACATTGATTATACAAGCAGGATTCTGTCAAGCCCAAAGACCTGGCCTGAGCTGGCCGTTGCTCGTATCTGCAAAATGAAAAAGAAAGCCATGTTTCACTCACGCAGATGCAGGCAATGCTCCAAATGGCAATGATGAGCCCGTACCAGCTCACCTCTTAAGGCCGACAAAAGACATCCAGAAACTCTAAAATCAAATCGCGCATAATAATGCAGTGTTCTGTAAGCGATGCTGCTTGTGCAGACATGAAATTTTGAAGCCTGCCTGCATGCATGTACCAGTACAGACGTCGAGGCCGTCGAGCTGCCTCTGCCCAAGGTAGATGCACTCGACGGACAGGTGCCGCTAGTGAACTTAAACCGCAAACTTTATATCGGCATCCGAGCAGCATTATGTAAGCACCGTCCCACGAATCTGCGAGCCTTGTCTCGTGCGCTGGGAAAAAAAAGAGGCTGCCCCGCCATCCCCGCCAATCCCAGGCCACGAAACCTGCTGCTAGCTGGTTGCAGAACAGCCTGGCCGCTGCGAAGACACCTTCAGTCTCCAGGCGGATGAGAAGACACTGATCGCAGCCAGACGCCGAAGCGACCAGAGGCGCATCTGACAATGGACATCACTAGCTTCATCATCCAGGGCCGCGACAAGGCCCTGCTCTACGGCGACTACTCCACCTACCACGGCCAGCTGTCCAAGCGCCTCCTCAACTCGCGCAGGAAGCTGGGCACCGTCACCAAGAATCGGGGCAAGTTCCGCAAGGCCGAGCAAGCGACCGCCGAGGACGTCAAGACAAACAATGAGTATGAGATCATCCTCCTGTCCCTTCTGCCTGCCTTTCTCCTCCTCCCCTGCCTCTTATTTGCCGTCTGTGGCTGCAGTGGAGCTGACCTGGCCTTGCCGCGCTTCCTAGACATGTCTACGTGCTTCTCCTTACCAGCGAGCGTGCCTGGGCGCAGGCAATGAGCATCAAGGCCGCCCATTCGATTGACCAGAGGGGAATTGTCGGCCGTGCCCGGTCCCACATTGTCTCGCGGCTCGAGAAGGCGGCTCGAAGTGCCGAGCAGGTTGTCCGCATCCTTTCGCAGACCGACATCAGCGGGGCCACCACCATCGATGTCCTCGAGGCCCAAGCATATGCGGCCCTCGTCCGAGGCGCCATGCAGTTTGAGAAGAACAGCTGGGAGTCGTGTCTGAGGAGTTACGCTACAACATACGTCATCTACAATGCGCTGGCCACCGCTAGCAAAAGCGACCTGTACAAAGATTTGCTCTCTGAGACCGTGGAGCCGTCAATCCGGTTTGCTGCGTATCAACTCAAGACACCTCGCACGGTTTCTGCTGCTACCCTTGCAAAGAATGCCTTTCCGCGATCAGACGACGCTCTAGTTCAGGAAATCAACCGGATTGACTCCACTCTTCTCGGCGAAGCGCAGCCAGAGTCGACAGATAACATTGCGGGAAGCGAAACTGCTCCTCAGACACTCAATTGGCGCCGCCACCAGGTCCAAATTGAAGACGCCCAAATAGCCACAGCTTGGGCAGCTGTCAGTGAGGCCAAGGAGAGGCTTTCACAAGCTGTGGCCGAATCTCAGGACAAGGGTCTCCACGAGGTAGCTGCTGCTTATGACGAGATTCTAATAGCCACACAAGATGCCGTTGATGCTACAAAGCAAGCAATTGATGATATCAAGGCAGACGGTGTCAGCCAAAGCGACCCTAGAATGCAACGGTTACAGATTACACGCACGGCGGTCAACTATGAGATGATTAGCTGGAGAATCGGTCGCAACCGCGTTCTTACAGGTCTTCATGATGGAGCTACAGAGGAGTATGGCTCACTAAGAAGGAGAAAGAAGAGGGACGCAACATCGGAGGAAGCAAAGAACGAGAGGGAATTGCCGTCTGGCAAGAAGCTGGCCAAGCTCAAGGAGAAGGGTGCTCTCTACGATGGAATCCTGCAGAACTTGGAGTCCATCAGGGAGCTGCCTGGTGTGGCTGCCGATGAAGAACTTGCTGCACGGATTGAGGCCTATGAGCAATACTTTATCGCATTAAAGTACGTACTGTTTCATTAACCCTGGAGACATGACCAAAATCTGAGCAGATTGCTAACCAAGACGCATAGGCACCTCGCCGTCGCCCGGTCACACGCCATCATCGGCAACTCAGCAAACGCCTTGGCTCTCATCAACCGTGCTCTGAGTTTCAGCTTCAAGGCCGTCGCCAAACTTCCAAACGCAGAGGCCCCGTCTGACGAGCTCCCCTTGAGCCTTGACATATCCCCTGCTTCCGTCAAGTTTCTAGAACAAGTGATTGATGGCGAGCTGCAGCGCCACCGTGCCATTGTCCATGTCGATAACCTGCGGAAGATGCAGGCTCAGAGCGAGGAGTACAAAAGCCACGCTCCTGTTGTCGAGAAGTTGCACGAATATCCCTTTGGCGGTGTTAACCTCGATAATGTTGTCCAGTTTCCTCCGGGTCTGGAGGTGATGCCCGTCAAGCCCATTTTCCTCGACGTTGCCTGGAATTACATTCAATATCCTCAAAAGGAGGCTCAAGCGGGCAATGCCCAAGCCACCCCTGATACCGAGGCTGAGAAACCTGCTCAGAAGAGAGGCTGGTTTGGCTTTGGGAGGTGATGGACTTGATTTACGCAGCTGTTCTACCTCTTTACAAAATTCTAACAAAATATTCTCCCTTGTATTAAGATCAATGTCTAGGGATTAGAAACCCGGTGACCGAAGAGACTGATGACCGTTGTGCCTTTTTTTTTTTTTCAGTGCCAAACGCATGTTGGAGCTTGTCTCAATAGTTGATTGTCATGCTAATTAAGCTTGGATTGTCTCACGGGCAGTCACGTTGTGAAATCGCGTGTCTGGAATGAGAAGGGGGGATGAAGCGAATATAGCAAACAGGGGAAATATTTAAATTCCTGACCCGCCCAATGACTTTGTCTCATGGACTGTTGTGTTTTGTTTGAATTACTATTAAATCCACCGGCTCTAAAGAGAAATGAACAAAACACTACCGTTTTTTCTCTTCTCATCGTTCATGAAGCATATCTTCTTATCTTCTCATCTTCATATCCTTTCTACTCTCCGCCATGGCCTCTACAAACTTCATATGCACGATCCTTCCCATCTTCCTCTGCATGTCCATAATCTTCTGCCTCGTCGTCTTCACGTTTCGCGCCACCGCGCATCATGTCACGTTGCAGCGCGAACCGACCAACAACAACAACAACAACACCTCGCCATGCCCAGAGATGGTGCTAGATGGGGCTTCTTCGCCGGACTATCTCACCTTGCGCACTCAAAAGGATGCCAGAAGGAAAATGACCAATATTCGCAATGTTTTTCTTTACGACGAAAGGGTTTATATTGGTGATGAAGAAAGTGGTTTACAACCTTTGCTGCCGGGCGAGTTGTATGATGATCCGCTGGTGCAGACAATGTCGGATCATACTGTTACAGGACAGCATAAGAACATGCAGAAGAAAAACTCAATCAACTGGCATGGGACAAATACACTAAACACGTCATGGGGGTGGATGGCTTGAAAGCTGTGAATCAAATCATCACGTATACATATGACAAAGCCGCTGGAGCACATCCAAACACAAATAGAGGGGAGAAAATCATTATTCATCTAACTACCTATCCCACCAAGGGTCTCTTTCTCTTTTTTTCTTCAGTTTGTCCCTTTGTCCATACCTCCCACCTCCCAAGTGACCGTGCACATAGTTCAATGCTTCAAATAGAAATGATAATAATAAATAACAAGAGACAGAATCTCCCGGAAAGTGTTTTTGATGCTCCAACGCCTGTTCCGCCAGCCAATAGGTATTAACGACATTGTGAAAAAGAAAAGAGATAGAAAATAGGATCAAGTTGCATAGCAGCTTAGGCGCGATATGAGTACATCATAAATACAACAAGAAGGGGGGGTCTATGCCGCGCCCCGTGCTTCTTTTGAATATCCGAACAGTAAATGTGATTTTGATACATGAGAAATTTCTTCTTTTTTTAAATTGGATTTTTTTTTCTTCGCTCAGGCTCTCTCCAAGATCCACCTTAAGGCTTGGTCTCGTCCTTCTTCTCGCCCTCGTTGGACTGCTCGCCAGACTGCTGCTCAGAAGCGCTCTCGCTGCGGGCCTTGTGCATCTTGTCGAAGAGGTTGAGGGAGGCGACCTGGAGCTCGTCGGTCTTCTCCTTGATCTCAGCGGCGGTGGCAGAGCTGTCACCGGACTGGATCTTGGTGATGTACTCGCGGAGAGAGGCAATCTTCTCACGGAGACCGTCGGCCTCGGCCTTGTCGAGCTTCTCGGCATACTCATCCAGGGCACGCTCAGTGTCGTTCAGGACGCTGTCGGCGCGGTTGCTGGACTCAATGGCGGACTTGCGCTCCTTGTCAGACTCGGCATACTTCTCGGAGTCCTCAACCATCTGCTGAATCTCGTTGTCAGACAGACCAGATCCAGAGGCGATGGTGATGGACTGGTCCATGTTGGTGGACTTGTCCTTGGCGTGGACGTGGACGATAGAATCGGCGTCAATGTCGAAGGTGACCTCGATCTGGGGAACACCACGGCGGGCAGGAGGGATGCCAACGAGCTGGAAGTTTCCAAGCAGCTTGTTGTCCCTGACCAGCTCACGCTCACCCTGGAAGACCTTGATCTCGACGGCAGTCTGGGAGTCGGCGGCAGTGGAGAAGACCTGGGACTTCTTGGTGGGGATGGTGGTGTTTCGGTTGATCAGACGGGTGAAGACACCGCCCAGGGTCTCAATACCGAGAGACAGAGGGGTGACGTCGAGGAGGAGGAGGTCCTTGACCTCACCGGAGAGGACAGCACCCTGGATAGCAGCACCCATGGCGACAGCCTCATCGGGGTTGACGGACTTGGCGGGGTCACGGCCGAAGATGGACTTGACGGACTCGGCAACCTTGGGCATACGAGTCATACCACCAACCAGGATGACCTCCTGGATGTCCTTGGCCTGGAGACCGGCGTCCTTGAGGGCCTTGCGAACGGGCTCGATGGTTCGGGTAATGAGGGGGTCGACCATCTTCTCGAGCTGGGCACGAGTGAGCTTCAGGTTGATGTGCTTGGGGCCGGAAGCGTCGGCAGTGATGAAAGGCAGGTTGATGTCGGTCTGGAGAGAAGAAGACAGCTCAATCTTGGCCTTCTCGGCAGCCTCACGGATACGCTGGATAGCCATGCGATCACCAGCAAGGTCGAGTCCAGAAGTCTTCTTGAACTCGCCAACCATGTAGCGAACCAGGTGGATATCGAAATCCTCACCACCAAGGTGGGTGTCACCGTTGGTGGACTTGACCTCGAAGACGCCGTTCTGGATCTCGAGGATGGAGATATCAAAGGTGCCACCACCAAGATCGTAGACGGCGACAACGCGGTCGGCCTCCTTCTCCAGACCGTAGGCCAGGGCGGCGGCAGTAGGCTCGTTGACGACACGGAGAACATTGAGACCGGCAATCTGACCGGCATCCTTGGTGCTCTGACGCTGAGCATCATTGAAGTAAGCGGGGACGGTGACAACGGCGTTCTTGACGGGCTTGGACAGGTAGGCCTCGGCAGTCTCCTTCATCTTGTTGAGGACGAAGCCACCAATCTGAGAGGGAGAGTACTTCTGGTCACGAGCAGAGACCCAGGCGTCGCCGTTGGAGTGCTGGACAATCTTGTAGGGGACCTCCTTGATGTCTCGCTGGACCTCAGCGTCCTTGAACTTGCGACCGATCAATCGCTTGGTGGCGAAGAGAGTGTTCTCAGGGTTGACAACAGCCTGTCGCTTGGCAGCAACACCGACCAGACGCTCACCATCCTCGGCAAAGGCAACTACTGAGGGAGTGGTGCGGGCACCTAGAGATTGAGAGAAACATGTTGTCAGCAAAGCGCAAAGGCGACTGAGGATGCAATCAATGACCGAATGAGCCGATCACCAGCGGCGCCAAGCAAGAATGTGACTAACCTTCTGCGTTCTCAATGATGCGGGGTGTCTTGCCCTCCATGATGGCGACGGCAGAGTTTGTGGTTCCCAGATCGATACCAATGACGGCACCCTGGACCTTGCCGTCGCCCTCAGCAGCTGTTGACTCATAGCGAGCAAACTTGGCGACTGGCGCTCTGGCAAAGGCAGCCGAGCGAGCGGCGAAGGGAGTAGCTCGGGGAAGCTATTCAGGCGATGCTGTTAGCAAGCATTCAATGCGGGACGCTGTTAACTCGGCATGTGTTTTTAGCACTTACAGCTCTGGAGAATCGCGCAGCCAACATGACGAATGTGAATTGGGGGGGGTATACAATGGATGAGGAAAAAAAGAGAAGAGGAAAAAGAAGGACACGCGATCCGAGAAAGAGGAGATGGAGGTGTTTAGATATGGAGAGAAAGAATTGGATGGATACTCGAGAAGAAGATGGTGGAGAGACGAATTTTTTTTTTCCGCTAGCCTTGGAAAAGCCGCAACTGGTGCTGTGAGTGGTCGGCCATAGAAGCCGACAGAAAGAGGCAACGAAGGGCCCCGGTCCCGTAGTCCCGGGTCTAGGCGGGCGGAGCAAGTATTGATCCGGCAGGCATTCCCGGCGTGAGGTCATTCGGGCGCTCGAGTAATGTACCTCCGTAGTAGGCGATTAGCCGTTGATGGCGGTTGATACGGACCTTAATTGATGCATGGCAGCCTCGGTGGGGACGGATGGATGGATCTATCGAGAAGCGAGCCGCAGGACAAGCGAAACAAAAAAAAGAGAGAGAGCTGAGAGCGAGAGCTAAGCAGGGGTGAATCGGCACGATGAGAGCTATAGCCAAGGCTATGATCGGCTCAATATCAAAAATGTCGTTGCACTGTTGACTGCCTCTGCTCTGGAATACTAACAATGATATTGATCTACTGGAAGAGCATTGCAAAGCGGACAGCGACGATTGCTAAGCTATCGATCTACGCAGCCCGGTGTACGGCATGAAGGAGAGGCTTTTGTGCAAAGCAGCCCAGCCCAAACGACACCACAAACCACATATACTGCATGTATGAAGTACTTCGTACAGACGCAGGCAAACATGCAATGCACTGCTGCCCCATGTCTCGAGCAACGGCCCCCGCAACCTGCAGAGCCCGACAACCCTGTCGCTGCTCTCTTTGCTTTTGCAGCTACGTCCTCAATGGCCGTGTCAACAAGCCAAATACCACTTGGGGGCCAAGTTGATGCATGCTTTATTGCTTTCGAGATGGCTCCGTAGCTGAAGCTAGCACTTGTTGCCACAGCCTGTGTCACGTCTGCCGGGGAGCTGTCATGTAGTTCCCAAGGTATCGAGCACTCCTTTGCTTCGATAGTAGCATTCGACTAGAGCACTGCTACCGTACTAAGGCATTGATTGCAGTAGGCTCTCGGCCAGGCGCTGAAGCGAGGCGACTTCATTGGGCTTGGTAACATGTCCCATGCATCGTTGCACATATACGGCGCACAGCAAAGTAGACTTACTCGTGCCAGCATATAACACATCACACAGCTGCAGGCTGCACATTCAAATGCATATGCTCTGAGAGACCACTGCCAGTACTCATTCCTATTGTACCGACTACTGCTACCTGGGTATATCAGAACGAGTCTCGCCAACTCTCTCTTTGATCCAGCTAAGTTGTAAGCAGTGACAACATCACTTATAGTGTAAAGCAGCATCTTTCCGCTCTTGTTCAAACTGTCAGACGTCATTTATCCACTTCTCACCATTCCGCGGTTCGTTCTATCCGGGGAGCCGCTGTAGCGCGCACCTTAGCACGACTGCCTCTTCCCCAGGCCAAAGGTTTAGGGTACTTGTGCGACGCTCCAGCGGGCGATAAGGCGTCGATAAGGCGCAAAGGTACCCTGTACGGCACTGCAGCTGCGCTGCGACCTCACTAAAGGCCAGTGCAGGCTCCGGCATAAGCCCGCCACCTCAATCTCAGCCCGCCCAGGCCTGTGTTTTGCTTCTTGCTTCGCAACCCAATCGCATCACGACGCTTCTCCTCACGCCATCTCCCTTCTCTTGCTCTCCTCCCCCCCTTTTCTTTCGACACTTCTCTGTGCCCTCGCGCCAGCACCTCCGCGCTTTGCTTTTATAACAAGACCATCTCCTTGTCTCCTTGCTTGGAGCATTGACTCGGCTTCTCGGTCCTGCGGCATCCTTCCTCCGGCTCGAGATCCTCTTCTTCGAGGCACGCAACATATTTCCACAACAGCGTCATCACCGAACCCAAAGTGGTATTATATCTTGGGCATCTTTCTTGTGCCTGGTTTCGCCTTCTTTTGGGTGCTGCAGCGCACGCAGCTGGGCCCATTTGGCCATTGGACTGGATCTAATGCAATACGACGAGTTATCCGCGGACAACGCAAGCATGGCTCGCAGAGACGATGAATCGTGAGTCCTATCGCTCGCCTCGCCAAGCTGATTAACCACATCAATGCTAAATGGCCATGCAGTTTCGTTTTCTCCGACCG
Source organism: Trichoderma atroviride (assembly GCF_020647795.1). Classification (NCBI taxonomy): domain Eukaryota; kingdom Fungi; phylum Ascomycota; class Sordariomycetes; order Hypocreales; family Hypocreaceae; genus Trichoderma; species Trichoderma atroviride. The sequence continues at coordinate 4,786,302 of NC_089400.1, read as the reverse complement.
CCTCATCTCCAGAATTCAACGCACGCACTTCCGGGTTCCGGTTCGCTCACAGTACGTCGATATCCTTGGTCTTCTGATACCTTGAGCTTCAGCTTATGTCAGTTACTAACCCATTGGTTCCACTTGCGTCTAGACATTGGCAGCTGCGCTCCCTCATCAGTGCTGAGAACAATTACAACCTCTTTTACCCCGGCGGCGTTGGAAGCCGCCAAGTCCAGCGGCTGAATACCCAGGCTCGCAGCTGCGAAACTATTAAGCATCTTACGTTTGCACCGCGGTGTCTTGTGGGCGAGAACGGATGGCTGTGCTGTGGCAGCGAGACAGGCGAGTTTGTGGCTATACGGCTTGACGATGAGGATGGCCAAGCATCGGACACCTCCCAGAACGCTACTCTTGACTCGGCTTCTGGGGCCGGCCCCTCTCTGACCGGCGATGAGACCATAACCTCGCCCGAGGAAGCTGCGCTCAACATGCTCACAACTGCGGCTCAACAGGCGCACAAGGTCACCGCAAAGAGCATGAAGCTCGCCAAAGAGCGAGTCAATTGCATCACGCTGTGGTTCCCTCCCCCCAACGGCCAAGGTTTACCCCTCAGCAGACATGCCTACGATGAGCCCGTAGCAGTTCTAGCGAACAACGATCGAACTGTGGCCATTGTTAGTCTGAATGAATTCGAAGAACATGAGGACATTGAGCCCCTAGAGGTTGTCCAATACCCAGACTTCGTTAACAGGGCCATCATTTCGCCTGATGGGCGCCTCCTGATTGCAATCTTGGACGACCCATATCTATACATTCACCGGCGTGTTCCAGTTTCCGCAAACCCCGGGCAATGGGAGCTTCGGCGGAGGATCCTGCTCAGAAGCCAGAAAAAGGATGACAAGACTGATAGCCGCGGAAGCTTTGCGGCGTCCTTCTCTGCGTCTGGCACCTATCTTGCCGTTGGAACTCAGCACGGCACTATCTCGATATTCAACGCGACACAGTTGGAGGATGAGACGGTTGACCCACTCATCACCACCTTCCAATCTTCCCGTCCTAATAGCGGACCGGGAGCCGTTCGGGACATGGCTTTCTGCCCTGGCCCGTACGACTTGTTGGCATGGACTGAAGATCGCGGCCGCATTGGCATTGCCGATGTGAGGCACAACTTCATGGTCCGGCAAATTATTGATCTAAATAAAGAGGAGGAATATGAGCACATTAGCATTTTCGATACACAGACTATTGATCCGCGGCTGCTGGAAACTCGGATGAATAGGGGAGAGCCCCTGAACCCCCCTCTTACGGCTACGAGTTTCTTCACGGCTCAAATGATGCACCAGCCACTGACGCCTGCCGAGACTAGGGTCCTCGAAGCAATTCAGAGTGAACGCCGGCGCCGAGAGAGGGGCAACCCCCCCTTTTGGCGATGATCGAGGCAGCGGGCTGATCCCGGCGACATCCTCATTCACAACTCGAGCCGCCCGCCAGGGCACCAACTCTGGTCCAAACGACCTTATGAATGTCTACAGAGACCATCGGGAACGAGCTCAGGAGCGGGTTCGTAATGCTCGCCAGCTCATGCGGGAAAACAGCGGCATGGTCAGTGGACGGGCAGATCAGCGGTGGATTGAACGCATCAACGAGATGATGGCTGCCTCGCGGGAACAGCGAGAGAGACAGGATCAATCGTATCTCTCCGTGCTTGAGATTCTCCAAGCCCGGGAACGGGCCTCGGCAGAAAGTGCCATTGATGACCGCCCCATTCCAGGCATTCCTACTCAAGTAGCAAGCCGTTGGGAGGAAAGCGCCGTGAGAGGAACTCTGGCACCCGATCACGGGGTCTTTGAGGTCCCACCCTCGCCAGATAACACTTCAGGACTGTCCTGGAGCGCAGACGGCACCATTCTGTGAGTCTTTAACCGCCCTTGATTACTTTGTGCCCACCTATCCTTGCCTAGTTCAAGTTGTTTCTCTGCCATTGGTTACTAAAGCTAACAAAATTCATCTTTTTTAGCTTCATTGGTGCTCAAAATGGCATTTACCAATTGCGCGTAGACCTCTATGCCAGGCAGTACTACAACAGCATTTCAATGCGCTAATACGACCTCATCTGCCGAGGCACAGAGAGACCTGCTGGTAAAGGCGTCATACCCTCATGACAGAACATGCATTTTTTTCTTCTATTTTATTGCACGTGTAGCAGGAATTGGATGGCGTTGGCATTCTCTTTTTATTGTGTCCAAGGCACAGCAAGCTGCCGATTTGGGCAGCACCGGGAAGAAAAGTTTAGGAACTCTCTTTGCACTTGACTGGCTGTTGCTTTCTGCTTAACCTTTTTCCCCTTTCTCGTTACACTTCTTCTTCCTCTTATACCTCACTCCTTTTTTTAATGGCCTCTGAAATTGTTATCTATGAAACGGAACGGGCTGTTGAACACGTTTTAGTCGATGTCTCTTTGTTGCCCCTTTTCACCTTTTTCTTCTTTATATCCAAGTTTCTTTTGAGCCTCTTGGGCATGCAGATTTGTTGCTGGGTTTCGGCTATTCAATGTATATGATATCCGGGTTCTATGAAAATTGCAGATTTGTTTCTTTCTGTTTCTGCCAACTACTTGCTGATGAAAGTGTTTGATGAGGTGATGTGTATGCATGTGTATCTCTGCGGGTATAGGCATCATGCATGCACTGACTCGGCAGTGCCTGACTGGCTACCGTATAATAGCTGGTCCACCATTTCTGCAATGGCAAGGCTGCTCGTCAATCCGGGACTCTCAATGCCCAGAAGATTCACCCAGCCTTCGTACCCTTGTTCCTTTCGAACGATGAAATCATTAAAATTCTTGTCCGTAGCCAACGCCGCGCCCTTGGGAGCAAGCTTGGGTCGTATGCCGGCATAGTCAGGCACAAGAGCACCGGCATCCACTCCCGGAAGATACTTTTTGATCTCAGCAACCGCCTGGTCCAGCCGTGAGGCGCTGGGCGTCAAGTCATTCGGATCGTCCACCCACTCGACATCTGGGCCGAAGCGAATCCGCCCGGCCAGGTCGAGCGTGAGATGCGTGCCGAGTCCGCCCGCGCCCGGTTCAGGGGCGGGGTATATGAGGCGCGAGATGTTGGGCCGCGAGGCCGAGTAGGAGAAGTAGTTGCCCTTTGCGTAGAAGAGCTGCTTGTGCTGCGAGGGGGGGACAATCATGTTGTGGACGGCGACGGCGCCGAGGCCGGCGGCGTTGATGAGTGTTTCGGCCGTGATTGTGGAGATGTCGCCGTCTGGGCCGTCCGAGACGTCGATTTCCCAGCCTGAGCTGCCGGGCTTTGATGATGCCGCTGAGGAAGACAGGGCTCGGATGGCCTTGACGGGAGAGCCGAGAGCGACAACGCCGCCGGCATCTTCAAAGAGGCCCTGGAGGCACAGCATCAGGCCATGCGAATCAACAATGCCCGTCGTAGGACTCTCCAGCGCGCCAGCTTCAGCTCTGACACCCTCCCCATTCTCTTCAATTTCCTTTTGGCCAACCCACCTCACCGGCACGCCAATCTCATCTCTACACAACGCGTAGATCCTCTCCAACCCTTCCCTCTGCGCCGCATTCTGCGCCACGAGCCATTTGCCCGTCCTCCTGTGCGCAACGCCATGCGCCTCACACAGCTCGTAGAGCAGGTTCCGCCCGCGGACGCAGAGCCTCGTCTTGAGGCTGGATTTGCCGTAGTAGATGCCTGCGTGGATGACCTCGCTGTTGCGCGACGAGGTTTCTGTGCCGACGGCGGGGTGGCGCTCGATGAGGACGGTGGAGGAAGAGGAGTGGCGGGCGAGGTGGCGGGCGATGGCGAGGCCGACGACGCCGCCGCCGATGACCTTGACGTGGATTAGCTTTTTGTGGTTTTGTAAAAGATTATGCAATGGTGGTTTTGTCATTTATTGTGTAGTACGTAAAAAGGTCACTTGGCGTTGTGAACCCTTATGCTCATTCACTTACCGCATGAGTAAAGTCTGCTTTGACAGCTGCAGTTGAGCTGAAATTTGAGACTTGGACATGATTGCGGCTGGATGGCCAGACCAATCTCGCTGCTCTCCTTGTCAACATTTTGTTTTTGTTATTATTGTTTTTCTTGGAAAAAGAAGCTGAAGAAATGTAATGGATTGAAGAAGCTCTTGGACTAATTTCAGGGTAAGTTGGATGCTGAGTGCGAAGCTTTATGATAAAGTAAGGCGGGCCCCACTTTTAACCCCGGAATCAATTCGATAGCTCCAACATGAAGCTGTCAGGTAGGAGATTATGATGAATAAATAAGGAAAATAGAGTCTTGTTTCAAAGAAGATGTCCGTAATTCAATTGATTCATCACCAGACGTGGTTGTAACCAAAGCCGAGGTTGAGGTTGCCAATGCCCGTAGGTTTCCGATGTGACTTGGCCTATTGCGTTCTCGGAGTCTTGGATCTGCAGCGTTTAGCCTAGAACTGCGGTCCCGGCAACGCAACGTTTACATAAAATTGACAATGAAGAGGGAACTTGATTTTATTGAAAACTGAATTGTCCTCTTAAAGTATCCCCGTGCTGGTCTTGAATTTAAAACATTCTACTTCGTCCTAGACGCCAGCTAAACCACCAAACCGCGACCATCGCGTTTGCAATACCTGCGTAACAGAAATTCAGAATATGTTTGGCTCTCATGTTAACAAAAAAAGAAGTAATTAGAAAAAAAGATGACCGCCAATCTCAAAGAGTTATTCAGTTTCACGCCCATCAACCACAATCCATGGTTGGCCACATAATGATAAAATAGATTCATAGATCAAGGCCTCCTATGCTGCAGGCTCGACCTCTTCAGCCGAGGTTGATGCTCGACTGAGATTAGAAGATACTGAAGGCTCGTTTGGTATGGGAGAGCTGGTTGATAAGTCGTTGACTTGTTTTTCTGAATTGCGCATAGCCCAAGTTAGCATGTATACATATGTGATAGTCGTATGGCCAGCAATTTCCTCATTTAGGCAGCAGAGACGAAAAGGTGACAGCTTACCCAATTCACGAATCCGATGCCGGAGCATCTGATTCTCGCGCGTCAACATCTGCGTCTCAGCTTGATAGAAAGCGCTCTCATCACGGAACAGGGACCAGTCACCGCTCTCGGCGCTGATGGATGTTGCCCGCAGGCGGGGTGAGGCGTTTCTGCTCGGCGTCCTAGACCGGCGCTGCATGTCGGCGCGGGCCATCTCCATGGAGTTTCGGTGGTGGGGGAAGATTGGCGATCGGGAAAAGGAGGAGCTGGACGCTGACGGGACGTGGTTGCCGGTTGGAGATTGAGTATTAATGGGGACGGGAACAGGCAGCGATCGAGGTGCTCTCTCGGAGCCTGCGGCAGCCTCGTCAGCAGCAACTGCTTGTGGGTGGCTTGCTTGAAGGCGCTGAAGCTCCAGCTGCTGTTGCCGGATCATGTTTAGCAGTCGATTCTGCCAAGAGCAGGTAGTTAGCTGTGTTTGTTCATTCATCGCGATGGGTGCAGGATGTCTTACGACGTGGCCCTCCTGCTCTGCCTCAAGCTCTTGGTGAAGCTCGCCCAAGCTTGGAGTTCTGTGGTGACGGCCCGTGTCTGGCGGCAGGCCAGCGCCGCTGATGGGCTGCGGGCTCGCCCGTATGGGATCCTGTTGAAACATCTCGCCCGGCGCGGGCACCGACGGGTCGTTGAGCTGGAGGTTCATGAGGATGGTTGATCGTCGCCGACCGGAGGAGGGAGAAGGGAAGCCGCGGGGGAGGGAGCTGTTGGAGGATCCTGGAGAAGGTTCAGTGGTTAGAGACGGAATAAGAATAAAGGGTTGAGAAGGCGGAATCGAGCCATGTATATCACAAGGCCAAGCTCTGACTCGCTGGATCCGACGTACTGCGTGAAGTTTCTCGGTGAAGGCCGGAGTTGATAGCTGCTGCGGCCTGTAGGGAGATGGAAGCGGATCGAGGCGATCCAGTGGGGGACTCGGAGCGGGGCACGGAGACGTCACCGTTGGCCGCCATAGTCTGGTAGCTGCGCGTGACAAGAAGATAATTGCTGCTGTTTGCGGATTGTTTGCTGGTGGCACAGGAAAGAAGAATAAGATCGAGGCGACTTTGGATAGCAGGTACCGTGGTGAAGAAACAGAAGGCAGGTGGTATATAAAAAGGTTAATTGGTATTGAACGGTTGATTGATGTTGATCCGAGGAAAAAGGTTCGCCCGTTGCTTTGTTTGGCTCGGTAGGTATCTGGTCAGTTTAAGGTTGTGCTGAATTATTCCGTACGGGGCTTGGCTCAGCGCCGCTGGAGGAGGAATCGATCGGCACAGGCGAGCCAAAGTCGAAAGATAAGTCAAAGAAACGTCGCCTCTGGTGCCGCAGCGTTTTTTTCTTCTTTCTCTTATAGATGTATCTTTTGCGAATTGTTGAGGTGTGGTAGCTGGAGGCAGGTACATGCGCTTACCCGTTGGATGGAGTAGCACGTGTGATGCCTGAAGACGTAATGGCTGTTTGTGGGTTGATTGAGAGACGAGGGACCAATGCAGTGAATGGATAGAGCGATGCGATTGGGAATAAATACAAAGAGATGCAGACGTGCGGTACAGTATGAGAACGTGGGTCTGGTTATTTTATTGCTGGGCGCAAAGCTTAAGGCTTACAAAGTGCGTGACGTGCCGCTGATCACCGCTTCGAGAATATGCGGGCGAAGGCGAAAAGCCGATGGCGAGTGGTTCGAACCTCGAACCACCACCGGCACTGGGAGGAGTCATAGGGTCAATTCAGTTGCTGCATCCGTCGACGCCGTAGAGGACGCCTAGAGCCCGATGTGGCCATCGTTTTATGACACTCGGCTGTATTTTCTGTTCTCGGCAGGAACATGTTCTACTATAAGATATAATTGATGCCATGTCTGTGGAATTGGCGACTACAGCCCAAATGCCTATGTTAATTGACGTCTGAGCATGGAGCTCCACGGCTGATTGATAATACGGTTATATCCAGTCTTCACTAATAAACACTCGGCAGCCGGAGGCTTGTAACCGTGACGCCACCAACATGGGGTAGTAAGTGCACATTTGCCAGTCCTAACATCAACTCAATAATAACGGGGTCAACACGTTCCGAGTGCTCTAGCCGTGATGTGAACAATTGGGCTTCTAGACGGTTCATTTTTGTGGGATTTATTATTAACCAACTAATTACATGCCTTCATCTTTGCATCTTGCTGCAACATGCAAGCCAAAGTACAAATGATAATGCTCTCCCCCTTCAATACTAGTACGCCTTTATGCGCTCGGCATATACTCTGGATCAATCACCACCAGTGCCGCCAAGCCGCCCTCTTCCACAATCTTGGTATCGACAACCATTGACGCGAGGATCTGAGCCGGCTCCGTGGTGCTAAAGTTGTCGCTCGTTACGTGATGGCATCCAGGAGCCTCGAAAAAGGTGCCGCCCGCGGGAATCACGTACGTGGGACCGTCATTCATCTTGTTCAAGACCGCGCCTTTGAGGACGTAGACGCTGACACTGGCGCCGGCATGGGTGTGAGGCGGCGTTGAAGAGTTTGGCGGGAAGTCGACCAAGAGGCCGACGGAGGACTTTCCGGGGCTGTTGGGCAGCTTGTTGTTGAAGACGATGTTGACTTCGGGCATTGGGCGGCTGTATATTCGTAATGTTAGTGAATGGGGAATGGACGTTGGTGGTGGGAACTTGCCCTGGCTGGTATGGCACGTCGTCAACAACCTGGTATTTGTCTGAGTGTGAGTCGCACATTGTGACGATGTGGTGTTGTGGTGTTTATTAGTGGTGTTGTCAGTTGATGTGGTTGATGTGTGGTTGATGTTGTATAATGCTATATATCCAGCTGTCAAAAACACAACGCCGACGTCAAGGCTATATATATCCCGTCTTTTCCGCCGATCAATTTCTTCAGATTTCTCCAGATTTCTCCAAATCTACAAACTCAATACCCCAACTAAAGACAAGTAGCATCGGATTTTGTTGGCCGATTCTTTCGGTGGCTCGGGAACCCGTAACGGCAACCCGCTGTGGTCGAGCGTGCATCTCAACCACGAACTTTTCTTCAGCTTCTGCAAGCCCGGTGGTAATGCAGACGCTAATGTTATTTCTATTTTGGACTGGATTACCCTAGCACATGCCAGACAGGTTTTATTTTCGGAACGTTTGGAGTAATTCCTCGGCCGTGATGGTGCAAAGTGTACCGTGTTGGGGAATGGCGGATTGTTAATAGGCTACCCGGTTACTCGTAGCCGCCACGTCTTTGGCTCAACAATTTTACATAATATTCAAGGCTTCCTAGGAGGATAATGAGTACAACAGAGGCAATGAAGAAATCACATGTGCGTATGATGAACCAAAAGAATTACCGCAGACGCGGGAACGGGAAAGAGGACGAGAATATTCCATGATTTTCGTCTGTTGAGCGTCCGGCTTTGTTACCATGCAAGTTCAACATTCATGACTAATGCTCAATTCACCAATGCACACGCGTATTCCACGCAACGCCGTGCATTGTCAATTCGCATATGCTTACATGGTCAAGTACTTACAATCTGTTCCCTTGTTCAAGTTGACATCAATATTTGCCAGACAGGATAGATTGGCGAAGCGCGCATGACGGTGCCCCTCTGGCCAAACTCGCCGAAATTAGATGTGCATGCACTTTGGCTGCTACGAGGCCTCAGCTGAACTCGTCCCAAACTGACGGGTCCCCTTGGAAGACCCTAGTTGGAGATGGAGAAAGAGAGGGGAAAAAAAAGTACTACTAATAGCCAAAGGAAGAAGAGAGAAATGATGGAAAGGGTGAAGAAGGACGTGCAGGGAAGACGATAGGATGTGAAGTAAGAAAAACGTGGCCGGGCTGGGGAGGCATGCTCGAGCAAGCCCATCTGTCGGATTCTGTCCGCATCTCACGACATCTTATCCGCACAACGGCTTATAATTACAGAGTCGCATCGAGCATTCCAGCAGGATGGGAGCGACATGGTCAAGCCAGCCTTGGCCATCAAGGGGTCATGTTTCCTCTGCGGCCCGTGCCAGCCTCGCTTTGCCTCACCGACTGGGGCTGAGGGTGAATGATTGTGGTTTGATGGCCGTCGCTTCAGGCCCTGGGCCGCATCCGGCTCATGAGATGGATGAGATGAGATGGCTGAGAACTGAGAACTGAGAACTGCGGGCTGTCGAGTTTGGTGGCCGGCTATCGTGCTATCCTCAAGATTCAGTCGTCACCAAAGGACCTTGTACCTGGCTCTCCATTGCCTTGACCGACTTGCGTGCAGCATGGGGCAGCAAGAGGCAATACTTGCAGGTATATATGCATGCATGCAGTGAAATTAATTGCCCCATGACACGGGATGCTCCGTCCGCGATACTGTGCCGAGTAAAAATAGACGTGGTAATGCTTGGCCAGGGATATTACCGTTGACGTCTTGTTGAATTTGCTACTACTGTACTGTTAGTGCCTATTATTTTATCTTATTTGTTTTGTTTCGTCATCGTTATCTTATCCATGGTCACGAGGCAACGCACCTCACTCGCCTCGTCAATGCGAGCTCGCTCAACGTGGACTTGACGCCGTATGAGCCGGAGAGCGGTCCAGGCTGCATCGCATCGCATCGCATCGGCCCCAGAGCCGCACGGCGCCCGCGGCCCCAACCGTCGAGTTTCAAAGCATGAAGTCATCGAGTCCTGCCGTGGCTCGGAAATATGCGGCTGGGTGGATGAGTTGATTGCTCCGATATTGGTGGAAACAAAGAATGAGGAAACATTTTAGGAGTGCTGCAGTGATGCTCCACTGTAGATGGCCACATGACGGTTCACATGACGGCTTGCACTGGAAAGATTGGATGCCGCGCGACCTTGCCGATATTACTTATAATTTTTTGGACTAATTATCGCATCTTACAGCAGGTAACAATGGCACGGATAACTGGCAACGGATAGCTGATTGCCGGTTGGATTGAGCATCGTGTAAGTAGGAATTGAGGCCTTGCGATGCGGCTGCAAAGCTTCAATGCCTGCTGCCGCTGACATGCCTCCATCTTGGCCGCAACAGGCTGCCAAACAGCATCTGCCGAGACTGAGGCCTGCAGCTGCACAGACATGCGCAACGACGGTGCAGCACGCGCTACTGCAGGAACATTTGCCCCTCCCATGTGCGCTCGTATTGCCTCGTAAATCCTGGCACTCTGTGCACCGAGTAAACATGGCTGAGGCTGGTCTGGGGAAACAGATAGAAAGGTACAGAGAACGGGCCGTATTACAGGCCGAAACTCTGTATAAATGATGTAGGCCCATACGAGTTGTTGGTCGTCTGTTGGTCGTGTTAGTCGTGTCATCCAGTAGGATGGCACGGCATGCTATACTATAGCAACTTGGATATGAAACCTGGAGAGAGAGTCAGACGTGCATGGCCAAACGGCCGTCGAGCTGCATGGGCTCATACAGACAGGCAGCATCTCGAGATGGGCTGATAGTTTGGCTGCCTACACGGGCATAGCGAGTGGATCAAATGCTTTCGATCCATTGCAGCAGCTTGCGACTTGGTGCTACAAGCAGACTACCGTGTGAACCCTAGTGGCTGTTTGATCTCACATCTCATGCAGCTTTCATAGAGAGCTGAAGCCCATGGACGAATCACATCTGGGGCCATCGCCTTGCGCCTCTTGGACAAGCTGCATCTTCGGAAACGGCACACGCAGACACGAACGACTGCGGCTGCATGCGATTTCGTAACTGCTCGTATCTGTAAATTAGACGACGGATTGTACGATTTGCTGCTGCACTGTGCAGAGTGCAGATCGCTGGATACCATTACGGAGTGGCCCGTAATAGCGCCAGCATTTGAAGCACTCGGGCACGACGAACTGCTTGTTGTTATTATTAGTAAATGTATAGCAGCTGTAATTGCCTATGACGAGCCATCTTCTTGTACAAGTAAAAAACCTGGCAGCGTTGGGTCCGATTTTACCAACAAGGGCCACGCATCGATTCCTAGTGTCAGTGGAATGAGGTAGAATGAAGATGAAGAAACGAAGCTGAAATCTCGGCGCTGCACGATCATCGCTTGCATTCAACGCGAACCCCTGCGACAGACGGTCCGACGGAAAGTCTATGTCCACCATCGTCTGTGTTACTCAAAGTTGCTGATGCTGATGCTGCATGTACCGACTTTGCAAGCAACACGCAAGACCCAACTCACAGCCCGGCAGAGCACATGCTTATCGTGCCATGCGTGTGTTTCTGCTCGTGCTTCGTTGGAGCGACTCGATTCCTGCATGCTGCGTGGAAAAGGTTTGCGCTATCGCTGGCCCTACAGGGCGCTCGCAAAGTTCTCGGAGCTAACATCTGGCGAATCGGGATCGGCCAGCCATTGCCGCGGACGAGAGTTTTGTATGGCGCATCTGTCCATCTTGCCTTTTAAGCCAATCGTCTTGTTTCCCCGCGCACAAACAGCGAAGCGAGGCCATGCGATGCCATGAGATGCAGCTCGGCCCTACAGCCCACGATACTTTTGGTCGCTTTCCCACCCACTTGGGACGCAGCCTCAAGCAGGTTTCAAGTTTTTTTTCTCTCCCCCCATCTGACAGTAGCTTCAGCTTTGCTTTGCTTTGCTTTGCTTTGTTTTCAACCGCTGATCGCCGTCGGCGTACTACGGAGCACCGTGGGTCAGCAGCGTTTAAGATTGTGCGGCCCTAGTCGGACCAAGGCCACTAGCAGGGCCATCCCAAAGCGCCGGAGACAAAGAAACATCCAAGCCGTGGCCTCGGGCCATGTTTGCCCTGGTATCAAGTCATCCTCTAATAAGCCAGAGCTGTGATGCCTCCAAGGACTAGCAGTGACGACGGTACGTGGAATTAAAGGGGGGCAAAGGATCCGAGAAACCGGGAGCTGGTGCTGCTGCGCATCGAGATTGACGATGATCACTTTTATCCGCGGCGCTGCTGGTACATACGGACTCTGCTGTACTTTGATTCTAGCTTCACGACGATATACCCTGTCTGTTTGTGAGCCTGTGCAAGTGCCGGCACTCGCTCTCATCTCATCTCATCTCTCATCTCGGTGCAATTGATACGTAGCAATCCTGCCTGTTCAACGCTCCTTGCAGAGGCCCCTGCCAAGCTGGGTATATGCCCATCTTTTCTTTTCTTTTCTTTTCCCCCCTCACATCTTGGCGGAGAGTGTATTACAGCTCTTGTGATTCGCCAAAGAGGCAAAAGTCCTCGGACGTAAGGAGAAAAACACGTGTTTGTATATAAGCTCAGAGCTTGGTTTGTTTATCTCGCTCAAGTATTCGCGAGACGGGTCATCAAAAAGTGACCAGTAGGATGAAGCCATCGCCTTGTTGCGAATAACTGGCGACCAAGTCTTATCAAGCTTTTGCGATTTTTTCTCGACTCTCTCGCCGGGTTGCCCGCTACTGCTGGCGGACCTGGACAAAACAAGGTAAACGTGAGGCACAGCTTTTGAGCTAGGAAAGTAAAATAAAAAGCAAAAAAAAAAATGATCAAAATCTAGTAGTAGTATACTCTAGTCGTGTTGATAGGTAGTCACATATGATCAATTTTCTTTGTCCTGCGCCGTGGTGGTTGCGTCGTTCCCCCCCCGCACTTTTTTTTCACCACATACAGGCCATGCGCTGCGGCTATTTCGCTTGGCGAGAGACATTCCCACGTCTATCGGCGGAACGTGGTGGGTGGCGAGCGATGTTTAGCTGCGCTCTGCTGGAAAAAAGTAAATTATATTGATCCATCAGCAGTTTGCTGCATCAAAGTTTTCGAGGAGGGAAAATGGTCAGAGATTATCTCATCAGAGGGGAGAAAGTGCCCGGAGAGTTGAATTTCCAATGCCACTCACTACACAGCCATTCCGCCATTAGTAATTAATGCCCTCTCTTTTGCCGTCTTGTTTCCTTTTGCGTGTTCAGCCCTAACTAGCACGGCAGTATTTGGTAATTTCTCCAAGGTAGTATTTAGAGCCTGAAGCTGAGCGCCATCGCAATCTGTCGTGCAAGTACCGGTACGCCATGCTGCTGCTCTCAGGCGCAACAGTCCTCTACGGATGCCCGGAAACCGCCATCCGCAGCTGGCCCTCTTAGTGGGCTCTGGGGCCTGTTTAGACCGTCGCGCCCACGGTACTTGTAACGGTACTCGGGGGGGCGCTGCATTAACCGATAGCGGTGCAAAGTCGAGTCCAGCCCAAAGCCACGCCATCCATGCTCTCGGTTCCGGTCCTTATTTTTAGTTTACACACGCAGCTCAGCCAAGCCTGGATGTTTGTCTACAGGTATTCCCGCCTCTGCATGGCAGCCTGCATCGCGCGCTGTATGCAGGCATCGCGCAGCCCTGCAAAGCCTGTGCTACATACAGTACAACAGACTTCAGGCGATGGATTCAGCGGCTCCTCTGCCCCTCCCCGCCTGTCACCGCACTGTCCAGCACCACATCCGGCCCACCCCTTTGAATTGACTCCTCAGCCTCAGCTTCTTGACCAGGGGCCGTGGCCCTGGACCCCTGACCCCTGGCACAAACTTCCAATATGAAAGCTTTTTTTCGCTGCTGGGTGGGCCCGGATGCATGCACTTTTTTTTGACATGCGCTACAAGGCGTCAAAGGACCCCTGTCCATGTCGTTGTTTTCTTTTTTTCGTGCCCTGCCTTGAAAAGCTTTGATCTGTGAGCGTCCGTGATTCATACCTCGGCGGCATGTACCGACTGCCGTTGGAGGCTGCCTCTCTCACTCACTGAGATTGCACGCAGCACTAGCCTCGCTGCGGCAGAGATGAATGGAAGCGCTCCAAGTATTACTAGTCCGCCAGTCCCACCTTCGTCCGCCTCTCTTCCTCCCACGGCTGCTGCATCTCTGTGAGCCTCAATTCTTTGGAATAATGGAATCTTGAGGGGAAAAGCATAAATTGTCTTACGCAGTCCTTTTTTTGCCTTTTTTTGCCACTGTGCCCTCTTTTGCTTCATTGCAACAGCATCAACACCACCACGCTCTCTTCACGTCTTATAGCCAAGCTTCAGCCCGTTGTCTGTACCATTGCCGTATACCTCGTCGACGTCTTACATCTTGTTGCAGTCCATTGTATCGATTTCTCTTGCGTCAATCCCCCCAGAAACACCTGCAAAGGCCCTTTGTGCAGCTGCCAACAAAGAAACTACACCGGGCTAGCCACTGACGAGTGTTACAACACCATACTTCCAACGCTCATTTCCACTTTTCTGCTTCTCTCGCCCTCGTCTCTGAAACAGGCTCTTCTCCACAACTGACATTCTCACATCGCCGACGTTGGATGGGTCCACCGAGCGTCGTCACAGTCAACTCCAGCTTCCCACTCACGCACTCAATTACACAAATCAAGTCTCATCTTTGGTCATCAATCCTGGTTCTTGTCCAGTGCGAGTCATCGGCCATCTAACTGGGCTTCGCCATGGCCACCCCTGGCAGTGGACTCGAATCCCTCCCGGGCAGCAACACCTTTCCTCGAAGGAAAAATGTACCGGCCTCCGAATTCTCGCTGGACTCGGATGTCTCGACCTCAGCTCCGTTGAAAAAGAGCAAACTGGGCCGTCGAGGGTCCAAGCTCGGTCTAAGACACCTCTTTGGTCGAAAACTTTCCAAACCGGGCGAGAGCCTTCCCTCTCCTGTTTCTCTCAAGTCACCCAGCTCGCTCAACTCGCTCAACATGCTCAACAACTTGGGCAAGCCGCCTTCTCGATCTGGAGGCTTCCGAAAGTCTCTCGTGGATATCAGCGGTTGGCCATACGGACCGCAAGCCAAGTCTGAACTTGCCCTTTCTACGCCAGATTATCCATGGGATCCCTCCCACGAGCTGCCACCGGACGACACTCATGTTTCCCGTCCACAAACACCTGCCGCCGGTCTTTCTGCTTCTTCCGGGAAGCGCACCCCAGGCATGTCAATCACCAGACAGCCTCGTCCGACTCTCACCGTCTGGACAATACCGCCCCTCAGCCGGGCGAACCAGCAGGAGCTCAAGCAGCAAACGCTCTCTGCCACCGTCAAGCCCGTCGAGACCGTTCTGAGACGCAGTGAGAAGTCGGGCGTGACCGATATGATAGTGCCTCTCACTGAAACCGATACAATCATGAGCAGCGCCGGCATTAGCCCTGGCGACAAGTTTAGGAGAAGGAACCGCGGAGACTCCCTGTCTGCCGGCAATCTTGAGTGGACCACCAAGATTTACATTCTTGTCACTGCTGGCTATTTACTCCAATATACTGGAAACGGCGCTCCCGACCGCCTGCCTGAAAAGGTGCTGCGCTTGGGTACGTCTTCGGCGGCTTTTGTAACTGATGTGATTCCGGGACGTCATTTCGTCCTGCAGGTTACATCCACCACAGACAGCTACGACAGATCACCATCCACCGACCCCCGATCCTTTTTCTCAAAACTTCCCTTTCGGTCATCAGACAAGCGCAACACATCCAACATGATTATGGTTTTTGAAAACGCCGAGGACATGGATGATTGGATGACTTGCTTACGGTCCAAGATTGAGGAGCTTGGAGGCAAGAGGAGCATCTCCGAGGCTGACCTGCTCAGGGAAGCCGAGGCTAAGCTGAATGAAGATGCCATTCCTTCTTCGCGTCTTCGTGAAAAGCCAAGCCTGAAATCCATGACACTGAGAGATGTCTCTTATTCTGCGCAAGCCACTCCCACAACCCCTTCGACGGCACCCCACCAAGAACGCAATACTAGGATTCTTGATTACTCAATTCCCGTGGTTGACTTTGATTCTTTCAACCACGATTTGTCATTCGATGACAAGTCGGCAACGAACAGCATCGCATCCCATGACGGTCGCCAATTGGACAATCTTCGCGACAGCTCACAGCGGTTATCGCAAATGTCGTCTAGCCAGCGGACAAACTTGACATCGACCACTTCTTCGCCCGCGGGCTCACCCGTGCGCGACAGGTTCCCGCTATCGGCAGATATCACCATTATTCCAGAGACGGCGCGGCCTAGACCCAACGCCAGCGTCATTGCCAATCGACGAGTATCGCTGCAGACTATGGGACCATTCGTTGGGGAGGTCAGCCTTAGTGGAGACGGTCTGTTGGAGCATCACCAACACAGCCTGCTTCCCTGGGCCAACGCTGCTGGAAATGATGCGATTCCATCTCCCACTGGCACTCACAGTTTTGGAATCTCCACTTTGCAATCTACGGGTCGTCGGGCTTCCCATATGAAGGTGGCTTCTGCTTTGGATGTAGAAAACTTCTTCTCTCCGCCATCGCCAAGAGATGCTGTCGCCCCGACATCCAGGGGATCGCAGCGTAAGCTGTCCAGTATCCGTGTAGGGCGACGACCCCTATCCACGGTTGAAGACCAGCCGTCTCCCAAAGAGAATGTCATGCCAGAAAGGCCTGTGACGAGCCACAATGCGGAGACTCGGCCACCCTCGGACATTCCTAGTGTTCCCAAGCTACCTCGAGAGAGGCTTGTGTCCATGTCAAACGTCCCCCAGGTGCTGGGACGGTTGTCTTTGCCTTCACGACGTCTGAGCATAGTGCCTAAATTGACAACACGGAGCCCCAGCCAGGGCCCTGCCACTCCACCTGGCTTTCAACTTGATGAGAACGCACATGATAGCCCCCGGAGACTCGCCAGTATCAACGCACTGCGAAAGCAGCTCGAGGTCAAGGGTTCATCATCAAAGTCTAGAGATGCTAGCCCCCTGGCATCGCCCGCCACTGACCGGTCATTCTCGCCATTGCCTTCACCCCTCTCGGCTTCTTGGACCGACAAGACGAAGAAGAGTCGAACCTCGGTCGATGATGTGGACGAATTCTCGCGGGGCTTTAGTTTGGGGTTTTCTTGGGCAACCAATCGAGCTAGCATCATGTCTGCCTTTTCTGACAAGTTCCCCGGAGAGGCGCATCCCATTGCAAATATTGCAGAGTCGCTTCCTCAGCTTTCGCCGCCGCCAACAGGGCCTCTTCCGGCAATTCCCTCGAGGCCTTCGTCTTCTTCTAGCAACTACGCCAAGAGTATGAAGCACAAGAAGAGCCTGCCGCGGATGGCTATGCCTCCGCCAGCACCACCTCCTACATGTGCCCTTCCGCCATTGCCACCAAAGGCTGCGGTTGAGGCATAAGAGGGGGGATTGAGTGACTTGCTTTCCCACTGTTCTTTTTTTTTTCTTTCCTTTTTCCCTTTGTGTCTTTTATTACCCCCGTCAACTTCATACGGGCGTGTACTATATCCGCATTGTGTGCGAGACAACTTCATTTACACCGGCGATTGGCGTTGAAAATTGTAGATGTGCGTTGTATCTAGCCGATATATCTTTGCGCGCGCATCATACAGGTTTTTTCTTTCTTTCTTTTTTTTATACCTTTTTTTTTTTATCTTCCTTTTGTACAGGCAATTGAGAGCGTTGGTACGGGAGACGTCAAGAGCAGGGAAATACCTGTTTGGTGCATTACGACACTTGCACGCAAACACATGTTTTGGATGGGATATTTTGTTGATGGATTTGGCAAGGGTTCTGATGAGTCTAGATCCTTGGAAAAAATAGTTGGATTTGCATTTTTTTTTGAGATTTGATCAGAGACAAAAAGGTGTTTTGGATGTGGGCTTTTTTCTTTGTTCGAGTCATGTAGTATATCGATACGACTGTATCTGCGACTAAATATTAATTCATCTTTATATTTGTGCATGACTTGACCAATTCAAGGTGTAACAATCTGAACCTTTACAGGTTGGACCAAGACATGGTCGTTCACGACGGCTCTGGCTTAGCGCCTCTGTCAAGCAGTAGCTGAGCGATATCGTCGTAACCGCGCCCTATTGCAACTGATAGTGGTGACTTCCTATATCGAGACTTCGCATCAGTGTCGGCGCCGCTGTCAAGCAACAACTCAACCGCAGCCTTGTGCCCGCCCTGTACTGCCCCTATAAGCGGTGTGTGCCCGATCATGTCTTGAAACTCAGAACCAATCCCAGCGCCAGCTTCAAGCAGTAGCTCAATGACTGCTATGTGGCCCTGCTCTGCTGCAAATGATAGTGGTGATTTGTTATAGTGTCGCTCATGCTCATTCCAACTCTCAGTCTTGGCGCCTCTATCAAGCAGCAGCTGAACGACCTCTATTTGTCCTTCCTTTGCTGCCCATATTAATGGCCCCCTGCGAAGTCTATCCCTCGGGTCTATCTCGACTTGTCCTGTCGCTATCAGCTGTTCAACGACAGGTGCGTGACCATTTTCGGCAGCCCATGATAAGGGGGTCCGACCAAATACGTCCTTCAAGTCTGGATCGTACTATTGAAGTAAGTTGTCGACTGCTCTCTCTAGCCCAAAGTATGCTGCCAAGTGTAGCCCCGTCATTGGACTTCTGTGATAATGGGAATCCCTTGGCCTATTTTAATAGATTAGGCAAACACCGCTCCGGTAGTCACGGGTTTAAGCCACAAGCCCGGTCCTTCTGTTACATTTACCTTATAATTCGGCCTGTTGGATCCTATTATCCTATCTACGCGAATTGCTTGACTTGGCCATAAATAGCATGGATGTTATGGGTAGCTAGGTAACCTACTACACCATAACACCCTATTGTATGACCCTCTTCTTCATAAGCTACTTACTGCTTCTTGGGATATTACATAACCTTGGCCAGGTGATACTGCATGTAAGGCGAAGCTTCCGACTGATGAGGTTGCGCGGCGTAAGAGTGTATTGTTCACTCCTTATAGACGTGGTTCTAGCACACCAAGGCTGTGGGAAGCCGCTCCCTTCTGTGACCATGATACAGCACGCCGCTACTCCCACAAAAACACCATCGTACAGTGATTCAAGCAGCCATCTCGCACCAACAATCCGCCTGTATCAATTCATTCAGACGTACCCTTGCATTATTGCAGCTTCGGCGTTCATAATAGATGAACCAGCTGCCCCAATAATAGTGTTATGACTTAATGTAACAAACATATAATCAAAAACTTCGCTTGGGTCGGGCCTAATTCTTCCCACATTGACTGTAAATCCTGCTTCAACATTTCGATCTAAACGTGGTTGAGGACGATTGGGCTCATCGTAGACAACAATAGCACGTTTAGGAGCAGAAAAACAACCAACAACTTGAACATCGGACACATACTCTCCTAAAGCTGTCCGGACCTGGTCCAAAGTTGGTGGGGGTCGTTGAGCAAAACGTACTGAAACACATAAAACATGACCATCGAGAACAGGTACACGATTACATGCAACAGAAATTGGTATAGACTGATTGATGATGCTAGCTGATGGATCCTTTTGAAAATTTCCAAGGATCTTGCAGGCTTCAGCCTGGATCTTGTCCTCTTCTCCTGCGATATAAGGAATAACATTGTCAATGATATCCATACCTTGACCTGATTAGTATTCTACCTTTTCCACAACAGCTGCGATACATAGACTCACTCGGAACCCCTGAATAGCCGGCGCCAGATATTGCTTGAAGCGAGGCAACACTGGCTTGATCGATAGAGCCTAATTTTTGAAGGGCAGCGAATGCCACCACAAGGCCAACAACTAGCACATTTAGAGTACTGCCTTGGTATTTGAAAAGATACATGTATACATACCGGCACAATTGCTGTTGCACACCAGAAAGCCTTTCTGCAGCTTATAATGCTCTCGTTGAGCAGGAATAAGTTGCAAGTGTGATAGATTCACGGTTGGAACCATCAACGGTATCAATGGAGCCATTCGATGATTTCCAGCGTTTGAGAAGATGGCAAAATCAGCTTGAAGAAACGCCATTTCAATCTCACCAGCCACTGATGAATCAAGGCCAGAGAAGATGATTTCGCAGTCTGAATAGCATGATGGTGTGCATGGCCGTACTATCATATCTGCGACCTTTGGAGGTACCGGCGTGGGATGCTGCCAATGAATGACACTAGCATATCGCTTTCCTTCTGACTTTGCAGATGCTCCGACTGCTACGAGTTCGAGAAGAGGGTGGTTTTCTAAGAGTTGCACGAATCGAGTTCCGACGGCACCAGTTGCGCCGAGGATGGCTAATCTTGATCAGTGCCATGATAAGAAACAAATGCAGATAGTAGCTTCGTACCGCATTTTTTCTTATTGGTGCTTGGCGTCGCCATCTTGTATGTGTCCATAGCAACACCGCTGTAGATGTTTTTTCTTGGTACCTACCTACCTACCTAGGCAATCCACGAAGAGCGGGGGTAATTAGAATTCTTCTTCTTTTTCTTTGAACAAGGCGAGTCTCGGGCGTCGGGGACAGGATTATCCGTTTTGCTCGTTCGGAAAAGAGTATTGAAACCCAGGCAGTAATTAACCTAATTAAGAAGGTAGGCCTAATAGCTTAAAAATATCTTTTATCTTTAGGTACCTTTTAAATATAAAAGAAAATTATATAAAAATAAATTAAATAGAAATTAAATAATTTATATAATAAATTTTAATATTTTTAAATTATTTCATATTTTTATTTAAAAATAAGTTTTAAAAATTTATTTAAATTTAAAATTAGTTTTTTTTTATTTACTTTTTAATAAAAAAATATATTAATAAAAAAAAAAGACCCTTTCATATGCTGCGGCTGTCAAATGGAGTGCTACCGTGATCCGAAGAAGCGATGGGAGCGCCTCATTCTTCTCATATTTCTCTTAGAGATCATGTATAGTATTTGTAAGAGATGATTGCCTCCGGGCTGGCTGCTTTAGTAGGTTTGCGAGTAATTTTCGACGGTTTGGTCATCTTGCTGCAGGAAGTCGCAATAGATGTACGCACAGCCAGTATGCGGGTCACGTTGAACATTAGCTAATAGATGGTCGATCATTATTGCTGCGATGATGGTTTTGCCTGCTCCAGGGATGCAAAGACAGAATAATATTTACCTAATATTTTTCTGCCATGAAAAAACCTCTGGAGACCTTAGGAGCCACTGTCCTGTTCCTTCTTGTCGTCTGCTGATGGAATCGTGGTGTTGAAGTGAGTAGTCGATAGGTGTCAGCCAGTCGAGGATGGCTTGATCATCTTTATTTTTTTTTTAAAAAGTTTACGATTGGCTTTTTCCACGTCAGTAGCCACTCCTCGCATATCTAGTATAGAAATGCATCATGCGCTCCGAGTTGTTAATACCCGAGATCTCTTAGCTGACCTAAAAGAATGTCTATGGTCCCTTTTCCCGCTGTAACACGAGGGATCTGATATAAAAGGTCTTTTGCATACACAGCCGCTACCATTGCTGCATATCCCTGCCACTCGTTGTTCTTGTGGGAATCTGAGTAGTCGGATATACCACGAATAACTAAGCAGGGAAAATTATCCATGAGTCCCGCTGCTTCCACCTCGAAGCATAACACGTCTTCCTCTGCTGCAAGTTTATCCCGAAGCAATGCGTTCTTCATGAGTTGGTTTGATGAAGCAATGGAGCCATAATGAATCACTAGGCTGTCTTGATCTTTGTCCCGTGGGAGTCGCGGTATTAGAGCATGTGGATCACAGGCAAGGGGGCAGCTTTCTTTGGTGTTTGGGTGGATGGCCTCCGCTAGATATAGCCTGTCGCTGAGTTGGTCCGGCCGCTTATAGTGGCGCCATAATAGTACGTTATTCTCAATAACAGTGGCGGCTGTTTCTTCAATTCGATGTCTCCGTCTCTTGTACTGGGCCCGGAGTCCAGCTAGTGCTCGTTGTAGAACAGGCGGCGGCTGGTCCAAGAATCCTGTGATTTGGAAGCTCTCATTTTCGGTGTTGCCGCCAAGGTCGTATTGAAGTAATCCGCGGTGCCCATCTTTCGGAGCGCCAACTACAATATCACCAAGACGGATATCATGGCTCTTGCTTGGAACCCCGCCACCGATGCCGACCATGAGAGCAATTCTGACGTTTTGAAAGGAGAGCATCATATCTCTAGCAACAGTTGCTACCGAGGCACTGTACGCCCAAAAGGGTGGACTGGCGATGACAACATTGTGCATCCCGATGCTGCCTAATGTGTAGTGGTTGTTGTCTCGATGCACATATTCTAGGCCCTCATGCACTTCGTCAAGGAGCTCTTGTGCGGCAATGTGCTCTACTACTAGGGAACAGATCCATCCAACGGTATAATCTTCGTGCTCCAACTTGCGCAAAGGAGACTCGGCCCCGGTTGACTGCCCATTATTAGCGTATGATATAATCAGAAGCATGAACAAGAGCATATTCGGGCTCACTCACGCTCTGGGGATTCTCCCCCATCTGGTCCATCACGCTTTCTTTGGAAACTTTGTCCGAAATGTCATCAGAAAACGTTCCTCTGGCCTCAGGCAGATTAGAGTCCAACGACAGGGTCCCTCGCTCCGCCTGGGATGATTCATTGGAACTTTCAGCAAAGTATTGCTCGGGAATATATGCACACTCTTGTTTAATTGGCAGGGACTGTGTTGGAAAGAAAATGAATGTCTTAATATTGACCTTCTGAATATCGGCGCTCTCTTCTTCAGTACATGTACTCTTAAGCCACTCTTCAACTTTTTCACGAAGGGCAGGATCTGACCGGTCAGTTGCATCTACAGTCAAAGACTCAGCCCAAGGTAGAGCATAGAGTGAGAATTCGTGAATGCAATTAGCGACATGCTCAAGGTTCGCGACGGCATCGGGTATCGCCTCCTCATCTTGAGACCATGGACACAGGGGGCACTGAGAGATGTTTGGAGGAACTATTTTGCAGCATGTGTCTTGTAGGACGGCGATCTGATCTTCCGATATGGCGTCTATATGCTTCGTCCGGTTGTGGTTGACAAATTCCTCGGCAGATGAGAACTTGTTTGGTATTCCAGTTCCAACACAGGCCAGGCATTCCCAGTTTTGGCCTGCGCCATGACTCTGGAGCACATGGTCACGCCAGGCTGCCCGTGAGATGTACAGGGCTTCTGGTCTGGGGCATTCTAGAAAGGGACATGTATAGGGACAAAGGTCTTCCACGAGGTGTTTCCTTCAAACACTAATGAGCATTCGATAACAAGCAATTACAGCGGATGTGGTTGAACTAAGACATACCTCCATCTCGACCAACTCTTATACATTTCTGGTAATGTCTGATAACAACAAGGGCATTTAAATCCCCTCATCCCCTGAGATATTGGAGGAGGCAAGGGATAATGCATTGTTGCGACAGATACCGACACGTGACTAGCAGCTGCCGCTGCAGGCATTGCTATTTGCAATATGTCGCCTTCCGCCACAGAAGGTGTCGTCGCGCTCATTTCTGGGACTTGAAGGTTTTGTGGCGGAGTTGTGGACGATTTTGTGTTTGCAAAGTCTTCTGTCGGTGGCGACTTTGCATCATTCGAAGCGGGCGATCTGTAAAACTCGGGAGTCCTTTCTTGGTGCTCCTCCGGCGTGTATACAAACGGTTTGGTCTTCGCTACGAGGGGATACGCTGTGAGTTGGTCCAACTTTTGCTGATGGCGTCTCGCATATCGGAATCTATGTCGACGCCGCAAATTTGCCAGGATCAGATGCCGCTGTTCTGGGGTCACCTCCTGGATTCTTTCCCTAGAAGCGCTCCACACGTCGTCCTTCCTCTTCTTCTGCCTTCTGGCACCGCTCTTGAGTAATATGAACTCGAGATGTTCTTGTAAATCCGTGTTCTCGCTTGGTTTGAATGATAGGTCGGCTTTGCGTAGTCTGGCGACGGTTCCCGACTTTCGAATCGCGAAGCCAAGCATGATGAGCTGGTCTAGGATATCGTCAATGTCTTTCATCACTTCCTTTAGCGTTACTTCAGAATGCGGATCGTCAGTCTCGTCTCCTACGTTGGAATCGGTAGAAGAGTCCGAGGCGCTCTTGGGACCAGAAACCAACGCTGTAAACCATGACGCAGAACTTGGAGTAGGATCCGAGTCATCACCAAAAGTTAGCTCTGGAGTTCTTTCTGTAGGAGAGAGGGGGACCCCCTCAGACTCTGCTCTGCTGTCGGTGCTTTCTTTGTTGTCATGGGCCTCGTTCAAAACATGCGTACGGCAGCTACTGATGAATTCCCGAAGAGTTAGGAGGAGGTTGATAAGAACCAGTCGAGGCTTTGGCTGAAACTGTAGCCGTCGATCAAGCGACATATCAGGCCTCGCCAGTGCGCCGACGCCTGAGGCCCAAAGATTTAAGTCGGCAAGTCGACTTTCGGCCCAGCCCTCTCTCATTAGAGGCTTGATGGTTAGGCAAGCCTCAAAGTCAGAGATGCATCCCATTGTTGCATAATGGATGTCTCCAAAATCAGGCATCTGGAGCTCGGAAGCTGGTAAAGCCATAGTGCAAGGCGGGCAATGTCAAGGGGGCTTTAATGATTGCGATTGAGGTATCCGTAGAATGCGGGGATATTTGGACTACGGCGACCATTCAGCCGTACGCTGTCTATCCCAGAAAATAGGCCTGGTGGCCGGCATCTGATGAATAGCGAGGAGCGTCCCTTTGCAAAGGGTAGCCCGCACTGATATCTCGTTGTAAGCGACTTGAGCCTTACTATGGACAGAGATGAGATGCGCGTAGAAGGGTTGGAGCATGTTTGAATTGAAGTAGATGGCAGGCAACATACATGTACATGTATGCTGCATACATCAACGTATAATAAGTTGCGGGGTGGCCTCACCCCGCCTTTTTCAGCCTTACACATACATTCGCTCCCACTAATTATCGCGGTTGGAAACCAGGAAGCATCAACAATGAAACCATGAGTGGGTCTATGAGGACAGCATAGGCGGATACGGACAATTTCTGTTTCAGTCTGCTCGTCTGTTAAATTGCATGCCGGCTGGCCCTGTCCTGTGAGATATCAAGCCCTTCTAACGCTACTCCTAGGCTGTCAGACACCCAAACGCACCTGTTTTCCTACAACGATAATTTCCCATACATGGCCATGGAGGAGCCCTTTTCACGGGCAGAGCTTGCCCAGCGTGCAGCACAGGATGTCGCAGTAGTTGCTGGAAATCTCCAAACAAAATTGCGAGGATCTTGGATCATGAACCCTTCCAGACAGAAGCGCATTAAGAATTTGGCCGTTCTAGCCACTTCTCTCATGTGTATCTCATTCAGTCAAGACAAATACGAACAGGGGGGGTTACAGGGACAAGCAAGATGATGAGGCGGTCAAGCTGGAGACGTTCTTGTGTGGATTGGAGCTGGTTTGTACTGTCCGTCATCCTACCTATCTTCACGTATGAGGGAGATCTGCCAATTAACTAGCGCGTCAAGTACCCCATAAACTATCTAGCCAAGTCCAACGAACAAAACAAGCCTTCTGCTCGCTTTCCAAAGCTTAATACTCTAGTTACTGCAAGCTCTACAGAAACTTTCCGATCAGATTCAGACAACAGTATACTCCGTGGAATAGAGAAGAGTGTAGAAGAGTTTGCGTCAGCCTCAGCCTACATAACTGGCCCCTACTTTGCTTTTCTCAAAAGCTTCTTCGAAGCCAAAGACCAGGCCAGGAGGCATGCCGAATTAGCGCAACGAGATCCTGAATCACAACGAAATCCCGGGAATGCAAAGACGAAATCAGATGAAGATGAAAGTTATCCAAAGCATGTTTATGACACACTGTATAAAGTGATCAATAAATACTCAGAATGCTATTGTGGGTTGCCTAATCGGTCGCCGGAAATACCGACAAGGCACTGGGGAAGACTCGAGCTTCAGGCAAACTTTGGCACAATTGACAATGAGATCCTTTTTCATACGGTATTCTCAAAGAGAGGATCATGCGAATATGACGAGAAGATCGAGTGGCAGCACCTACAACTTCGTGTTCCAAGGCATGTTGGCCCATCCAAATACGAAATGCTACTATTAACCCAAAGAATCCAGAAAACAACGCAAGGCGCGGGCGGTGGGATTTGAAGATAAGATACGCTACAATGGTGTTGAAGACGAGGCGAGACGGTACGATGCCACAGAAGTGGTATCAAATTCTGAATTCTGCAAGCTCCTTGGCAGAGATATCGGCTCAGGGAGTATGGTTGTTCGTATTAGGAACGAAACGCTGTTTCTCCTTCAACGCGCTGTAGAGATTGAAGTGAACATCGCTAATGGAAGAAGCATCTCACTAGCCGATGTGCTCAGTAACTATTCCCTAGTCCCCAAAACCAAGCTCGTCCTCGCCTATATACTCGCCAAATCTGTCTGGCAATTCTATGATTCGGATTTTATGGGAGTTTCTTGGACGACGAGGTCTATTCAACTCTTCCGAGAGAGGGAGGATGATGATGACGACGATGATGAGCCTGGGGTTGACTGGGCGCCATACTACGCCTTCTCCTTGGAGCAGATGGCAGAGAGAGACTCCGTGGAACGACTGCCACCGGGGCAATTCCTTCATCGATACCCTCGTGTTCTGGCACTTGGCGCTATACTTTACGAGCTCGGTCAAAAGAAGAGTTGGGAAAGGCAAGCAGCTTCTTTAGAACCGGCCTCATCTACCAACAATATTGAGCCTCCAACCCTTGAGAGAATAATAAATGACACCTCATCCAAGATTCGCAAAGGAGTACAGAAAAAGAAATGGCCGGACATTAGCTTGAAGAATACCCAAACGTTGGAGGAATATCGCGTTATTGTTGCAAACTGTGCTAGCGAGAACTTCTTTCGGCCGGGCCTGAAGGAGAAGTCGCCAAACTCTCCGGAGCAGAGCCTTCAGAAAACGGCGGAAGAACTAGAGGAAGAGCTAACAATTGCAGAGAGGCGCGCAATTCTCTTTAAGAAGGTTGTTGCACCCCTCAAGGAGATGGTTCGGACTACTGGTTGGGTTGACGAGTTGGGTAATATCCAACGTTTATCCATGAAAGGCGCGACTACACGACTGAAAGACGAAGGACCTGATTTAGGGAAGCCAAAACCGGAGACACTTCTTGATACTTCTCGGACCTCTCAAGAATATCCAACTCCCCGATACGGGATTCAAGATGGTCGAAGAGCATCGAGGTTCGTCACCAACTTGGGAAGCCCTGCCCCAAATGCCTTGGATGTATGCAACTAACAGATTGCAATAGGCCAGAGGCCGAGGCAAGGCTGAATAAAGCCAAGAGAGGACCTAGCGTACCTGCTCCCCAAACGGCGCAAGGCCTTCATAGCGACGAGGCCAAATCGTCACGATGGCGAGACAACCTAGTGGACCAGCGCCCTCTCCAAGACCAGCGCGACGTCACCGGTAATCATTTTAACAACCGCACCGTTATCCATCAGGGTGACAATCATTACTATTTGCCCGACTAGATGATAGACCGCTGTGCAGAGGGATTGCGATTGCCCAATCCTCGCTAAAGCGCAAACAAAGGGTGGCTGTTATAAGCGGGAGAAGGGAAAAAGAGCGATATAACAAGCCCATTCCGTCAGGTCCAGACTTAGCTTCCAGAATGGAGCGGTGTATCCCGGCTGAGCGTCGTGACAAGGTTTGATGGGATGAGGAGCCGATGAGACGAGACGGCTTTCAGGGATACTCTCCCTATCGATTGTCATTCGTTTGAGGCTGTCATGAAGCTGGGTTTGATACTTACTCATGTAAGGTCAGCGTTTAGAAAAATTGCTGCCGGTCCAACTTTGTAGGAAGAAGCTGGCGAGAATTGAGCTACAGCTTGGTGGAGGTACCGTATTGACATCGGGTTAAGCTTTCCGCCCGCTGTCGATCTCCCTACGCCGCCTAACTTTTAGGCCCACTGCCTAAATTATCCACAACCTTGCAACTAAAGATTTCGAAGAGTCTTGTTTGTAGCTATGAAATTTCTGGCTATTCAAATACCTTGATTAAGCAAAATCTTTCTAGCTAACTCACATATCCATTACGCAAGGTGAAAAGTGAACGAACAGATTATAGAAAAAAACGAGCAAATAAAAAAACAATGCTCACGGCAGGGCTTGAACCTGCGGCCTCCGCATTACCAAGATTTCAACCGGAATTGAAGTATTAGTACGAAGCTCTAACCAACTGAGCTACGCGAGCCATCTGATTACGTAATCAGGAGAACTCTCTTAGTGAGAGCTTGTTGTCGACGTTAGGTTTCTCAGTCTACTATAAACCCAAAGAGAAGCCTAGGCAGTACATGCTTGAAAAATAAAAGCAATTGCCTTGAATATTTTAACTTAAGTTATTTAAATAGTATTTTGACTTAGGTCATTAAAATATAATAACCTTTACTTATTCTATAAGATTTTATATAAGAGGCTAGATTAGTAATATAAGTTTAAAATTTTCTTTATGTCCCATATAGAGAATCTCTTCCCCTTTTACTATACACTTATAAGCGCACTCCAATCAGGCACAAGAACAATTTCTTTTATTCAACCATGGAAACACAATCGACCGCATTCCCCCACTTCACACTCTTGCCAGTGGAGCTTCGCCTTGCTATCTGGTTCTATTGTCTGCCTCATCGAGTTGTCCAGAGAGACGATCCTTACGAAGTTCAGCGCCTCCGCAAGGAGCACAAATGTTGGTCTGTGCGACCATCTCTCAAGAATGCTGCTCCGCCACGCGTTGCCTCAGTCTGTCGCGAATCAAGACAGGTCGCCATGCGCTGGGGCAAGATGGTCTCGCAGAACTATAGCTGGAACTTGGGGCCTATATGGATCCAGCCTCGTTTGGACACTTATCATCTTAACTTTACGTCTGAGGCAGCCGAGGCAATTTTGGAGGACGGGTTGGATAAAGAGCTGGTCGATGAGTTTATCAAGGACGGATTAAATTGGCTCGACACGGTGCCGTTGTCAATACCTTGCGAGTACTACTTCGATTTTGACTTGGGATTGCAAGACGTCTCCCGGAGGCGCTGGCTTCCGCGCATTGAAATCAGAGACGACCTTGTAGATGAAAATTTGAACGTGGTTTACAACGAGTACGCCCACTATGGTCCGAGGCCCTTTACAAACATCTCCCTGTCCGCTACCATGGTCTTCATCACTATACATGCAAAAAGAAGGCACGCCGTTGCGTCGGGTCTCTTTGGCCTGCTGCTTGATGCACCAGTTCAACTAGTGGATTTTGACGATGAGCAAAACATCAGATCTTTCCACGCCCTCTTTGAGAGAGACATGCACAACCGCAAAAGAACTGAAGTCATCAAACTATTTTCTCTCATCCTGTCGCCCATCTTTCGGTCTCGCGTACAAGACTGGACGGAAAAGGTGGACTGGCTCATGATGGCAACTGCATGGCTGCGCGCAAAGATGAAGTGGGAAAACTGCATATCCTTTGATGGGGATCCATTTTCAGCCTGGAATCCAATTATTGACGAGCTTCCAGACGGCCGGCGGTTGGCCTACATGGGGGACGGTGAAGACAACGTGAATCGATTCGACCATGACAATCCTTGGGTTATACAGGCCAAGAAAGAGCTACCGCGAGTTACACCCAAAATCCTGTTCATGCTTTGTACCGACGACTGCGATGTGGATGGGAATGTGGGCATGGTGCCTTCTGTACAGCATCCGATTGCTCGAAATGACTTTTTTGAAGTTGATAGTTATGAGCATCTCTGAAGATGATTATCGCCAACTTTATGATATTTAAGCCGAGTCGAATAGACAATCGTTTCAATATCAGGTCTCAGATAAAGGAGTGAAGCAACTATTGGTGCGAGAAGATGACACTTAGAGCAAGTATTAACTAAGAGAAGGTATCTTTGTAGGCTGAATATAATATTTCTGCTAAAGTGAGGAGACGCCCATTTGAAAATCAATAACCACCTCTCGTTTCGGGGTAGGCAAGCCGTTTACTTGCATCCAGCGTCCAGATTCTTCTCAAGCTTCTCAAGGGAACGGATACACATGACATGGCCTAGAGCACTGCCCTGTGAGTTCTGAACCACAGCAAAGGTCTTGATATCGTATTCCCACTTCTCTATCCCTACCACGGCCCGGTTTGCATCATATGTCCCATGGAGATCCACCTTTTGGTAGACAAAGTTTGGCGCGCGATGAATCGGAGCGCTCATTTTCACGTTGACAAACTTGAGCGTTGGATTCTCGACTAGCCAGGCTTTGAACTCCTTGGTCAGGTTTATCGCCCGGTTGTAGCGACGCGCATTGGCCACGATCGGGAGCAGATTCTTGATCTCCTTGAACCACCCGCCGTTGGGGTCCCTCCCGGCGGCGGTGAGGGCGGCCTGGGACTTCTTAATGGCATCTGTGACACTTGAAATGATATCATCGAAGCTCTTCGCGCCCTCGAACTGTGATTCACTCCCGAACCGCCCGGTGAAGTGAACATTGTCAATCTCCTTGGCAGCCGCCTCGGGATCGCTAAATAGGTCATCGGTGAAGACGGAAAAGTCTTTGTCGTAGTCTGGGTACCACTGATAGAGTACTTTCCCATTGGCGTCTTTACGGTTGGTCACGCCGTCTGCTTCCTTCAGCTTGGGTCCTTTCCTCTTGACGGTGACTGTTTCCATGAATTTTTTGAAGTCGCATGGGCTCTCGCATAGCGGTGCGACAACATTTTTCTTTTCTCCGAGAGCGTCAATCATGAATTGCCTGAGGCGCCAGTACAAGATCAATTCGTACTTTGAAGAGTCTTGGTTGGCGAGGACGCCAGACAGACATAGGAGGGCCAATGGCCAGAGAAGCAATAGGCTGGGTAGACGCATGATTGAAGCCCGCGTACAATGAGCTTGATTCGAGAAGACAGCGGCGACGTCAATACAACGCCGTAGAATGAAGGCTGGTAGAGCTCATTGAGTCAATTGCACAGCGAACGATTTTGTTTTTTTGTTGGAGCAGATGACAGACCGATTCGAGGGATAATTTCCGAGGGCCACAAGTCAACAACTTTACGTAAGGCTCAGACATGAATCCTATATCGGGCAAACGGATTGAAGCAGAGAACTTTTGATTTTTCACGGAGCGGCCCAACATGGAGTTACAGTTGTCAGTTCTAGAGCTCTTGGCGTCGGGAGTCCTTTTGCAGCTTGTTGTGTTATGTCAGGCGCGTAAGCATATGGATAGGTAGTTGTTCTACATAATGACAGACCTGATTCGAGGGAAAATTTACGAGGGCCGCAAGTCAATAACTTGACGCAAGGCTCGGATATGAATCCTGTATCGGGTAAACGGAATCAAGCAGAGAACTTTTGATTCTTCATGGAACGACCCAACATAGAGTTACAGTTGTCAGTTCTAGAGCTTCGGCTGCGTGGTTTTTGTAGAGATTCCACTCCTCTCCAGGGGTCCAGTTGCTGGAACCAACAACAGAAGCTGTATGCGACTAGGTGAAAAGAGGAAGTGGCCGACAGGGAGGGCGGGACATCGCGCTGCAGGCTATGGTTGAACTTTCAAGTCTACGCTTGCCGGATAAATTGCTGTTTTCACGGGAAATGGGGACTTGGTTGCCGAAAGTGGGTGGCATGGAAGAGCTCATTTCGATGGTTGGGCGGCGCTTTCTTAGTAGAGGTTAGCGGTGGCTTCACGGGAAGACGGGAACTAAAGGGTTCCAGCTTTTCAGCTACGGTTGGGGTAAGCTTGGAATAAGCTTAGAATAAGCTTAGAAATTTACAACAACGCAACTCATACAACAATTAACCTCGCAATCAACATTAGGTACAATAGTCCAGAGGCTACAATAAAATAAAAAAGGTGAAATTCATACAGCAACCGTCGTCTACGTACTCTACATGGTGTAAATGACCACATTGTCAAACGTCGTCTTGGTTCCATGCACTCTTACGCCGTTCAAGCCTGTAAGGTACGTGTCATCCCCCGTCTGAATCTTCGGCTTGTTCATGTCGTCCACAAAGATGGACAAAGAGTTCTGCTTGGCCCGCACCATGATATGGTGAGCAGTGCCATGCTGGATCGATGCGTTGACATTGGCCAGCTCATTCCAACCGTTGTCAGAACGGCCCAAGACAATGTAGCCGTTGCCGAAACCAGCGTAATAGCCGTAGTAGCCATCCGTCCCATCATACGGACTGGAAGCCCGGAAGACAAGGCCAGCATCGCCACTCTCATCCCAGATGGTCACGTCCGCCTCGTAGACAAAGTCGCTGTACAGCGTATCGCGGATCAATGCCTTGCCACCAGATGACGCCTGGCCAACCAGCGCGGCGTTCTTGGTCGCATAGTCGCCTCCATAGGTAGTCCACTTGTCCATCGAGCCCGAGGCGAAGTCATCTTTAAAGGCCAGCGGAAAGATGTGCACATTGTCAAACGTCGCACCTGTGTCATAGAGGCGCACACCGTCCATGCCACGAGCGTAAGTGCCGTCTGTCGCGCTGATCAATGCCTTGGTCATGTCATTGACATAGACGTCGATTTTGTCCTCCCGGACCTTGACCTTGAGGTGATGAGCCTTGTTGGCCGCGATATCAACGTCAACGAGGCTGATTTGGGTCCAATCATTGGATGCACGTCCCAGAACGACGTTGTTCTCCGTGCTGATGCCGGCGTAGTAGCCCTTGTAAGCATCCGCACCGTCGCTAGGATCCGAGACGCGAAAGATGAGACCTGCATTGCCCGAGTCACCGGGCAAGGTGATGTCGGCTTCGAACGTGAAGTTGGAGTAGCTGCTCTTTAGCAAAGCTTTGTCGCCAAGGGAATAGTCTGCAATAAGCAATCTAGAATCCGAGCTGAATGAGTCACCGTATGTAGTCCACTGCTTCAAGCCAGCGGTAAAATCATCGTAGTAGGCGTCAGTGTTGGGAATTGCCGTAGGAGTCGAGGTTGGCTTGCTGGGAGTCGTGGTAGTGGTCGACGAAGGCGGCGGCGGCGGAGGAGGAGGCGGCACATGGGCGTCTCCAGACGAGATGCAGGCCAAGGTGACTTTGGGTGTCTTCCTAGCACTGGCATCTAGCTTCTTGCTGTAGCCCCAGGCTGTGGCCACGAGATAGGTCCTGTTGGCGGCTATTTCATAGGCAATGGGATCGTAGGGAGAGTGATAGCCGGTGCCAATCCGCCAGCTGTACTGCTGTTCCTTGGGGCTCGTCTCGAGAGGCCCCAGGACAGAGTTCGCTATCACCGCGTTGTCGGCAACTGTTATGCAGTCTTGTCAGAAACGCTTCCACCATCATCTCTTCCAGCTGTCTTGAAACTTACACCAAGAATCCTGACGCGCGTATCCAAATGAGCTGCCGCAGCTCTCGGGCAACGGATCAAAAGCCAACTGGGCACACATGGTGTTGTTGTCCGTCTTTCCCCAGCCGTTGCTCAGAATGAACTCGAGGTCGTCCAGACAAGCCTGCTCAAGAAAGCCACAGCCGTGGCCCCCGTCAGCAGACTTCTTCGCCTCAGGCTTCGTCGTGATGAAGACGTGACGGCAGATGTACCACGAAGGGTCCATGGGAAGCGCCTTTCTACCGGAAACCATGCTGTCGGGAATGCCAAACGTCAGCGAAGACAGCACCGTCGTCGCATCCACCACGACTGCCGGATCCGTGAGAACCTCTGGCGCGACTGTGAGATGCACAGAATGGCCGTCGACCATGTCGCCTCCCGGCCAGGGCCGAGTCCAGTCCCAGCCGGGGAAGCTGGCAGAGGCCATGGCCACGTGCGTGGAAAACGCATCGGACACGTTTGGCCAGTTCATCTGGATGACGTTGCCCTGATCCATGAAGAACTCGCCATTGTCCAGAAAGGCAGGAGTCGTGAACGGGCTGCCGGGCATTGCGTTTGGGAGTGACTTTTGTTGCAAGTGACGCAGAGCACAAAGTCTGATGTTTGGCAATGGAAGGTCAAGGTTCGGGACAAGAGACCCAAGGTGAGAATCAAAAGAACGCGTGATGACACGAATCAAAGGCACCGTTTCCTATGTAGACGAGTTTGAGAACGAGCGTGTGTGTAGTCCGGAAATATCGACCGCATCTCGGCTTGGACAGGCAAAAGATCCCAAGGCAAGTTCAAGCGCTGCCCAAAAGGGAAATCTGCGAGCGTCTTGGTTAACTTTAGGGATTCGGATCCCTGAACCGATCCACCTCCCCACCTCCCCACAAAGAACCAACAACAAGAGGTCCCTGTATATCCGTTGAAGATTTTTATGGCTAAAACAAAGCATCTGGTTAAGCTTGTCGGAACCGGCCCTAAGGACACAAGACCCATTGCATGAACCCGCCATGGGGCCGTATGATGTTGCATCCAGGGTGGCGTAGCCAATCTCGGGTGACTGGCTGTTCAACACCATGAGCTTCCTGGCGGCTGCATCACAATATCGCTCACGATGCTTACCAACAGCACAAGATGCCAAGAGTCGAGGGTCGGCATCAGGCTCAACAGGACATGCCGAGGCGGCGGATATAGATGCTATGGAATATATCGGCTCCGATGAGCCCAGAGTCACGGGACTGCAACCCTCAACTCCCAGAGGCAGTCAACCACCGAGGTCCTATATTGAAGCCTTTGGTTCTTCCTCTTGCTGCTGAATTTCTGTCCTCAACCAAGTTCGCCCTCGGCTACTCTGTGGCAAAGTCTGCGTATCCATGCGGCGCTCAATTGCCTTCTGGGCCGCTCTGGGTCACCTCGTCTCTCTGTGCCGCGCCATCACAACCACCTACAATGGCCAGTACGCGGAAGAATGTCCTCGCCTTTGCAATGACGCTGGTCCAAACCCTTCCAACTGGACGCACGTCCACCACCTGAGGGAGCTCAAGACTTGCCATCTACCCATCATCTTCGATGTCAACGTCCAAGCCTTGGTCGACGACCCCCAGACCATCCTCACCATTCGGGCCTGCGTGTCCACTGGTCAAGAGACATACAACACAAAGTCTCTGCCGCCGCTGCAAGACGATGGCAGTCGAGTTGACCATGGAAATCTCACCGTTTCAAACAGCTGCGGCGGCAAGACAGTCAAATCTTCCGTGACTCCCGAGGTCGACGGGAGCGTGTCCCACCCGGGCTCTGGCTCGAAACCAAACGCAACCGACGTCTTGTTGGCCACCCGCCATCTCACAACGTTTCTGCAAAAGGCCTCTCAGTGTGGCACCACCATCATGTTTGCCAAGTCAAACTCTGCCGTGGTTGGCCTCTATTCAGGAGCTGAAGTGGCGCAGAGCTCCGTCTCTGCGATGCTGTCGACTTTCCGTGATCAAGCACAACATGGCGGCACTGCTTTTCAAATTTGCAAGACTGAAAAGGCCGCCTTGACGTTTGGTGCCTATGCTGCGAGCTTCCCCGATCTCGGCGTCGTTCAAGCTGCGGTCAAGAGCTGGACAAACGGCCTTTGCCTCAGCGGCTCAACTCCCTCCGCCGGCATCAGCATGGATATTCTCGTCTCAACAATCAGCACAAACACCACAATCACTCCCCTTTCTAGCAATTCCACTCTGGGGGCCAAGGGGCCACGCAGTCTCCATGCCAGGGCTGACTGCAAGACCCAGCAGGTCAAGTTTGGAGATGGCTGTGCCGACCTGGCGACCCGCTGCGGCATCTCCAGCGCCAACCTGGCCAAGTTCAACCCTCAGGCAAACTTTTGCTCCACGCTCAAGCCAGGCCAATACTACTGCTGCAGCGCCGGGACTCTGCCCGACTTGCGCCCCAAGCCCAACCCCGACGGCAGCTGCCACACCTACAAGATCGCCGCAGAGGACGGATGCTTGGCCATCGCAGGCTCCTTCGGCATCACCGTGGCCAACATTGAGTCGTTCAACAAGAAGACCTGGGGCTGGGCCGGCTGTGATGCAAATCTCCAGGTCGGGCAGCTCATCTGTCTGAGCACAGGAGATCCCCCCATGCCCGCAGCAGTCGCCGACGCCACCTGTGGCCCCCCTGGTTCCAGGCACGAAGAAGCCGGCCGACGGCACTTCTCTCGCGGACCTGAACCCATGCCCCCTCAACGCGTGTTGCAACGTCTGGGGCTTCTGCGGAACGACGGATGATTTCTGTGTCCCCTCTCC
Source organism: Trichoderma atroviride (assembly GCF_020647795.1). Taxonomy (NCBI): domain Eukaryota; kingdom Fungi; phylum Ascomycota; class Sordariomycetes; order Hypocreales; family Hypocreaceae; genus Trichoderma; species Trichoderma atroviride. Next base: position 4,750,496 of record NC_089400.1, on the reverse strand, counting down.
GGCAGACACGGGAGCCCCCGGAACAGCCAAGCCCTTTACAAATGGCTGCATCTCCCACTGCGGCTCAGACGTCGTGAACAACGACGAAGCCCCAGACTCGTTCAAGAGGATCGGCTACTACGAGGCCTTCAGCTACGACCGCGACTGCTTGGCGATGCATCCCAAGAGCATCCCCAAAAACAACTTTACACACGTGCACTTTGCCTTTGCGACGGTCACGAAGGAGTTTGACGTCGACATCTCTGACTACCAAGACGAGTTCAGTGCATTCAAGGAGGGCGAATACAAGAGGATTCTCTCTTTTGGAGGATGGGACTTTTCGACGGGATCTGATACTTTTCAGAGGTTTCGCCAGGCGACTACGTCGGCGTACAGGGGGACTTTTGTGAATAATCTCGTCAACTTTATGAAGAAGGTGTGTGTGTCATGATTCTATACACGCTCTTGTGGGACCTGCTAGGGGCTGACTATTTTTTTTTTGTTATTAGGAAAACATTGATGGCTTTGATTTTGATTGGGAATACCCAGGTGTAAGTCGATGTCTCCAACTACTTGGTGACGGTAACATGCTGACGCTGGCTTCGACAGGCACCTGATATCCCAGACGTTCCTCCCGGCAGTGCTAGTGAGGGAGACAACTATCTTGGTTTTCTGTCTCTTCTCAAGTCCAGGCTCCCAAAAGACAGGAGCATTTCAATTGCCATCCCCGCATCGTTCTGGTACTTGCAGGCATACCCCGTCAAGGACATGGCCAAATACGTCGACTATTTCATCTACATGACATATGACTTGCACGGCCAATGGGGTATGTTTGATCTTACTGAGCATCAACTCAATGTCTAACAGCAAGTGATAGATGTGGACAACAAATGGGCCATTCCCAGCTGTGAAGGCGGCAACTGCCTCCGCTCCCACGTCAATAAGACGGAGACGTACAACGCCCTCGCCATGCTTACCAAGGCTGGCGTCAAGTCCACCAAGATTGCCGTTGGCGTGACAAGCTACGGCCGAAGTTTCCGCATGGCAAATCAAAACTGCGAAGATCCAATGTGCACGTTCCTTGGCGGAAAGCAGGACTCGAGGGCGTACAAGGGACGCTGCACCAGCACGGCCGGATACATCTCAAACGCCGAGATTACCGAGATCATCAAAAACCATGGTAACTACTCTATTGTTAAAACCTATATAGATGGAAGTTCCGCCTCCAATATCCTCGAATATGGAAACAACGGGGCAGTCGACTGGGTCGCTTACATGGACGGAGACCTCAAGGCGGAGCGCATCAAATGGATCCAGACGCTCAACTTTGCCGGCTCCTCAGACTGGGCCATTGACCTCGAGACCTTTGCAACCGAGGACACGGGCGGAGATGCTGATACCAGCGGACAGCCCCTCTACGACGACGACGACACCGAGGAAGACGATGGCGACGGCGCCGGCTATGGCTGCCTCGACGGGGACAATCCCGGAACGCTTGAGGGCGTCGCCGACGCCATCGACAGCTTCGACGACCGCTGCCTCAGTTACTTCACCCTAGACACGCTCTACAACATGCTGCTCGAGAGCCTGTCCCTCTTCGACACGAACTCGCACGGCTACGATGACAAGTTCAAGTACTACGAGGAATGGGTCAAGGAGCTCGTCGACCCCAAGCTGGACGACTACATGCGCTTTGGCGACGGGCCCGGCAACCAGTTCTTCACCTGCCACTGGGAGGCCGGTAGCAGCAGCGGCACCGACCCCTGCACAGGCGTGCCGCACTTCTGGGAGCTGGAAGAGACGTTCAGCGTCGAGTACGAGCTGACGGACGAGGACGGCTTCTACGACGACGTGGCCGCGACTCTGGGCATCGACAAGGACTGGATCGCCTGGGGCGACAGGGGCAAGGACTACGACTGCGCCGCCCAGGCCGAGGACATGCCTCGGCGGCCCTACGGCAACGGGAATATGCCCGTCTGCCGCCGCATCTACCGGCGCCGGCTCCACGTGCCGGTCAAGGCCTCGGACGACGACATCGTGGTGGCAAACCCAAAGGAGATGCTTGAAAACGCCTGGACGAACATCACGACGCTGCAGGAGACGCTCTTGTCGACCCTTGCCGAGGTGGCCATTGACATCTTCAAAGACGCCACCGTCCAGGTCCCGGAGCTCGAGGCAGTCGTCGCCTTTGCCATGCCGGTGCTGCAGCTGGCCGAGTCCATTGACAGCATGAAGGACATCAAGGATATCGGCGAGCGGGTCATGCAAGAGAAGAAGCGCGAGCTGATATTCAAGATCCTCACCTTTGTTTTCATGGCCCTCCCCTTTGTCGGCGAAGCACTGGGCCCCCCTGGTGGGCAGCGCGGCGGCACTGGCCCGCATCGCGCTGCTCGTCAGCGAGGCCGGCAACGCGGCCGTCACCATTGCCGACATCATCAAGGACCCGACGTCTGCGCCATTTGCCATGTTGGGGCTCATTGTCGGCGCGGCGGGCGGCGGCGGCAAATTGTCAAAGACGGAGAGCTTGGGGGAGGCGTCCAAGGCGCGGGGGCTGATGAAGGCGGCCGACTTGGCCAAGTTTCCGCAGAGGTTTCGCGATAGGGATGCTTTGGTGCAGAAGATTTCGAAGAAGTCGGTGTGCAGTTTTATTTAACGGGTGATGGATGAGGGTCCTCTATAAAGAGCTGTGAGGTTGACGAGGTACCCCATTGATGTAAGCAAGTATTAGCAGGGACCAGAGGATTGAAACGTGTATATTAGATGTGTATGTAGCCTCTTGACAAAAGAAACAGATTTCTGTCTATACTATCTAGCAGAAAGGGTGCCAGTCCAGATCGGTAGAAACCCAATGCATCTTTCTACATCAAATCCATATGCTTTGTCCAGCTAACAACAAAGACTGTTACTAGGTTTCCTCAGGCCTTACAGAAGTATTGGCTTTTCACATCTAGGCCTACCATCTATCCAGTACGGACTATCACTTCATCAGACTTCAACCCCTTGGCAGTGGCCTTGACAACCGCCTCGCCCTTTTTGTTAGTCTTCCCCTTTACAATAGCCAGGGCTCGTCCACTGAATGCCCGTCGTTCTGCTGACGGGAACGACGTATAGTCAGAGGCGTCGCCATTATCAGTAGCAACAAGCTGTCCGGCTCCGCTGACGCTGAATTGGATGCTGTTGGTCGCCTGAGGAACTACATCTCCTCTGCTGTCAACGACTTGGGCGCTGATGAATGCCAAATCGACGCCGTCGGCACTGATTACAGAGCGATCAGCTTGCAAGCGCAGCGCTGCCGGCTCTCCAGTCGTTCGCACCGTATCTCTTGCCCACTGCCGGCCATTCTTGTAAGCAACTACATGCACCTCGCCGGGCTGGTAAGTGACATGATCCCATCGGAAACGGTACGTGAGCTCCTCCTTCTTCTGGCGCCCTTGGGATCTTCCATTGACGAAAAGCTCGGCCTCGTCGCCAGAGGAGAAGACGTGAACAGGAGTCACTTTGCCCACGCGGTCTGGCCAGTTCCAGTGAGGGAGAATATGGGCCATGGCCAGGTCCGGCTTCCAGCGCGACTGATAGAGATGGAAGCGCTCTTTCGGAAATCCTGCCAAGTCTATCATGCCCGAGTAGGAGCTGCGGACGTTGTATGGCGTGGGCTCGCCGAGATAGTCCCAGCCGGTCCATACAAACTCTCCCGCGACATACGGATTCTCATCGAGGGATCTAAAGGCCTTGTCTGCAGATGATCCAAAATCGGCGCTGTACAGCTCATAGGCACTGACCTGGAAAATCGTCGAGTTCCCGCCAGACGAGTCATTCACCGGAGCACTGTCACCTTGTTCTAGGACTGGAAAGATGAACACGCCTCGCGAGCTAAAGGCAGATGCGCTCTCACTGTGCTGCAGCATTTTGGAAGAAAAGTTTCCATGAAACGCTGGGAATAAAGGAGGCGTCGCAATGCCTGCCAACTGAGAGTAGTCGGCAGTATCGCGGATGCCCTCCCCTTGGTAGTTGAGGCTGATGATGTCTGGTATCGCGGCAAATGGCTGGTTGGGCTTGGCCGAGTTCATGGCTGTCGTGGCTAGGCGCGTCGAGTCCTCCTGGTGCACAATATCGACGAGTGCCTGAGCCAGGTCTGTGCCGCTCTGGCCTGTTTGCTGTTCACCGACTTCATTGCCAAAGCTCCAACTGAAGACAGATGGGTGGTTGCGATCACGCCGGATAAAGGACCGCAGATCTGCCTCATGCCAGTCGGGGAAGATGAGATGAAAGTCGTTGGTGACTTTGCCAAGCTCCCAGCAATCGAAAATCTCATCCAAGACCAGGAATCCCATTTCGTCAGACAGGTCCAGGAGGTCTGGCGCAGGCGGGTTATGCGACATGCGGATTGCGTTTGAACCGACGCTCTGCAGCATCTCAAGATGGCGCTGAGCGGCGCGATGGTTGTAGGCGGCTCCCAAAGCTCCAAGATCATGATGCTGGTCGGTCCCCTGCACAGGGACATGCTCTCCATTGACCAAAAGCCCCTTGTCGCCGCTATACTCGAATGTCCGGATGCCGAAACGAGTCTCATATGTATCGACGACTTGCCCGTTGGTGACGAGTTGCGTGACAGCAACATACAAGTTGGGCGTCTGCGTGGGAGGTGGTCCCCAAAGCTGCGGCCGACTAATGGAAGTGGTTACATTGATCGACTCTATTCCACCGGAGTCAACTCGTATTTTTGAAGTAGGAAACTCGGCTACCTTTTCTTCCAAGCTGCTGGTCTTTGCACTGACTTGGTAAACTTTGGTAATAACCTCTACATGGCTACTTTCCTTGCCGGTATTCTTCACCTCCAATGTCAAGTCGAGGGTCGCTGATTGCGTTGACACATCTCGAGATGTAATGAAAGTGCCATATTGCGCCACGTGTGTGGATTCGAGGGTTGTGAGCCATACATTTCTATAAATGCCTCCACCTGGATACCATCGCGATGATTCGTTCGGATTGTCAAGTCGAATAGCGAGCTGGTTCTCCCCAGCCTTTACATACGGCGTGAGATCTAGACGGAATGAGGCATATCCATAGGGCCAGCCACCAACAATCTGCCCATTGAGCCAGACAATGGCGTAGGACTGTGCTCCGTCAATGTCCAGGTAGAAAGTCTTGCCCATATCGTTCTGAGATATTGATAGTTTCTTGCGATACCAGCCAACCCCAAATACCGGGAGCCTTCCCATGTTTCCAGGAACCAGGGGGTCATCCTCCGTATAGAACGGACCAGAAATAGCCCAATCATGAGGCAGGTCAACTTGAGACCAGGCACTATCGTCAAATGTCTCTTGCACAAAGGGAACACTGCCTCCGGCGTTACCATTAGGACGCTGGTGACGGTTGGCAGGATCCTTGATAAACTGGTTTCCAGACGGCAGTACCCATGGCTTCAGTATGACCGGGTCAGTCACATTGGCCGTGTCCGGCCGCTGATCATAGAGCAGCCCATCGGGGTTGGTGGGAAACCGCATGAATCGCCATCCATGATCGATGCTTGTGCGTTGCCGACCACTGTATTCCACTGCATTTCGAACCACATGGGCATGACCAAGAATGGATTCGATTACCAGAATAACAGCAAACGCTAGGCTATACCTGCCATGTAGACAGGCATGAAGACCAGCCATGATAATGGGAGCTTTCTCGCAATGCTTCTCCAGGAATGAGCATTGCCTCAGCAAGCTGGCGGAGAATAGATCACTGCGCTTTTATTTTTTATAGTGGTATACAAGTATACGGAGTAAGCAATGGATGCTTAAAAATTCTATTTGCATCTGCAAAAGAAAGAGAGTAGAATTGTATCAACAGTCTTACTATTGAGCTGATCGTGACTTATTATGACGGTTAAATGTCGAGTTGCCCCATAGCAACGCAATGACATCGACAACGGGACATACAACGGGGAACATCATTAGCCAAATTACGAGCAGCTAGTTGCTACCGGCGATTGGAGCGCGTATTTTTTAGTATACCGGGACCGCAAATCATATGCATCAATTTAGCCTGAGAGTGTTGTCGGTCCTCTAACCGAACTCCTCGAGAACTATCCACTGGTTTGCAGCTTCGCCGAGCCGTCGGGTCAGCCAGTCTCTCATTTTGGATAACTAAGCTGATGACTGGATCGCGGCTCGATGGGGTGAATTTGTAATAAATATTGTATATTATAATATTGCACCTCGTCATATAACCAATTGAATCCTATTCAAACTCGATTGAAAATCACATTTATCCCATCTAATTTCCACAAGCAGTTATTTACCTTTCCTTTCTCATCTCGATTAAAAGTAATGAGAAATGTGTTCCACTTCGTTCTATTAATTCCCTTTGCAAGATATTCATTGTAGGTATCTGGCAAGTGGCAAAATGTATCGTCTGCATAATACTCCATCTTCCAAACCTGGTCGGCCTGGTCATTGACTATCATTTGCAGGCTCTCTGGCTTTTCAGTCGTAGTCGTCATCTGGAGTGTGACAATGTCCAAGTTCTTCATTACATAAGTACCAACGAACTCGTCCAGGGGCACAGGCTTTAGGTCTATCTGCTTGTGTCTTTTCAGCGGCTGTTCGAAATTCTTATGGTAGTAATCGCGATACTTTGTTGCAGCCTTCCGAGCAGCTTGTATCATGTCTACCTTTGGCTTGAGTTTAAAAATGGTTTGAACAATGTCCTGTGCAATCCAATCGGTAGCATCCCCTAGTCCAGTCCCATTAGACAGGACTACAACGGCTGCCTGGGTGTTGGGAATGATATAGAGGTTGCAGGTATATCCTGGGACATCGCCTTGATGACTGTAAATGACAAGAGATGAAGATTTCAAGCCCACCAGCGGAGACTCTAGGGTCCTGTTTGGCGATATCAGTCCAAGCTTGGCTGGTGTTTGATGATAGCACCAGCCTGTGCAGTAGTCACCGTCCGGAGGAGATTGGGAATCGGCAATAATGGCTCTGTCAAAGACCGAGTTGTGTGCTCCATCCACGTTTGCTCCCCCAAGCTTCTCGATCGATTTATTCAATTGATACGAGCACCACTTCAAAAGATCATTCACAGAGCTCCTTATGCCACCCGAGCCGCCATTCATAGAGTCGGCGGACAACTCTGTCGGTGGAATATATTGTGGCTCGCCATTTTCTAGTATCATATAGGATTTCGCTATGTTCTTCTAAACGCCGTGGTCCTAGTCATTTGCAGTGGAGTGAATATTCGATCGTTCTGAAAATGGCCCCAGGTAGGAGAGCGTGAAAGACGCCCGACGACGCAACCCGCAAGTTCGTACATGCCATTGTTGTAATGAAACTTGGTCCGGAACGCATGCTTGATAGGCATTGCGCTGCAGACTTTGACCACATCCTTTTTAGGGATGAGGATTCTCCCATTCATTCCTTGGGTAATTTCGTCCAAGCCGATCAGGCCGGTACGGTGGGAACAGATGTCGCGCAACGTCATTTTCGAGAACTGTTGAGCATCTTCGTGATGCTTGAACTCGGGGATCACGGATTGGATAGTAGTATCCCACGTAATGTGGCCGTCGCTGATGAGAAGCTCTATCGACTCGGCCATGAATGCTTTTGATAAAGAGGCGATGCAGTACAAAGTATCACTATCTGGTTCCCTTTTGGTGGCGATATCCATGACCCCCATGTTGTGTTTGAGGATCTCATCTCCGTTGTAAATGATGCCGATGGATATACCAGGTTGGCGAGTGATGCTTTGAATCTCACGCCAAGTCGAGATTCGGCGTTGTAATCGGTATTTCATCAAAGCGGAGGACCGTGGGCTTCCTATTATTCTTGGACCAGCGCGACAGCACGCGTATTTGAGAAAGCCTAGAGCGTTAAAGGGTGCACGGCCCTGTGAAGGGCTTTTGTCGAGTTGCAAGTATTGTGCTTCCATCATGAGACGGGTAAGGAAACGAATTCTTCGATGCTTCGAGAGGAAGATGGAAGACGGGCGGAAACAAAGGGAAGGAAACAATAATATAATATATATATATATATATATATCAGAGTAAAATAATACATAAGCTAGATAAAATAACATATGTATAAAATAATAATTATATATCCATTTATAATTTTACTTTTATTAGAATTATATAGTTTAAAATCTTACCCCGCTTTAATTAAATAGAATTGACCAACAACCTAGAATACGTTATTACGTTTTGCATTTTAGCTTTTACTTTTACACCTCACTTCTATTCAAGTTAAGATTAACCATGGCTCATTCTTGGAGCGCTCTATAGCGCCTCCTGCTTATGGAACTTGACTCTGTGTAAAAAGGCTTGAAACGTAAGCTATAAACGATTTTCAGTCGCTGGAAGCGAGATTAAACGCTTGGATCCCGATGCACAAACGAATCCTCGGCCCGATCCAACGCATAAAAAAGTGCAAAGGCCAACTAGTTGTCTGCGCGTCTGCGGCCCACCACTGGTTGATTGCAACCTGGCTGGCATGGCGCTGATGCAATTATATTTTGATTGTCCAGCTAACCATGGGCTGAGGTGAGGTACGCGGGCTCGTCATGGACATTTGACAAGGACGCCCATTGATTTGCCACGACAACCGGCAGAGATGGGGGACGACGATATAACCATTCCCGACGGCCATCTGGATCTCGATACAGACTGCTCGGAATCCGTCACCCAGAACATATCCATGTGGCTTCGAGGTATGGACGGATATCCCGCTTCTGAGCAGTCCATCTGGGACTCTGATGAAAAAAGCGTCGCGCCGGAAGGGGGACGGCATATCGGCCACCAAGCGACACATCGGTCCCTAGCCATCTCTCGCAATGACAACACGGAGCAACACATTATGGCACCGGGATGAGTGCCACACGTTTCATAGGGAACAAACAATGTGTGTCATCTTGAGTGTGGCCCGTGTGCAACCATGGTGTGGTGTCTGCAAACAACAGCCGAATAATGCGTTGAACGGGGACGATTCTCCCGTTTTGTTCGACCCTTGCATGCCCCTCAGTGCCTTCTTAACCCCTTTTCCAACATTCGGCAGGCTTCAAGTTTGTCACTAGGCCTCGGGAATGTAGTTTTGTCCTAGAACAGAGCGTCATTTGCAGAGCACGGAGAGACACCTGGGGGAGAAACCGCAGGACACGTGCTATAGGATACTTGCAACTAGGTACCAAGAACAGGGTACTATATTAGTAATTTCTCAATATAGTACCTGTAATAATCATAATATTCTCTACATCTTTCCCTCTTTTCTTTTCTTATTGTTTTTTAATACCCTGTTACTAACATTGATAGCTGGCGTTGTGTTAAGCTTTCCGATGGAGTTGTTTCAAAACCTTATCGGACATCGTTTGTGCTCCTAAATGGTGGTGAGTCACTCACTACCTACATGACGTACGTATATAAAGGCAAGCTGCCGATGTAACAATCAGTGCCCATCATTTTCCAAATTCCCATCACCCAACATCATTATATGCTTCTAGTCGGAAAAGAGCTGCAGTCTTTGCTCTCATGCCACCATATATTTACATCAACGGATATCCAGGCATTGGCAAGCTGACTATTGCCAAGGAATTGGAGAAACTTGTACCCAATTCCAAAGTTTACCACAACCATTTGTTTATCGATCCCATTGCCCCGTTGGTTGATCGCGACTCGCCACACTATCACGATATACGAACGAGCTTTCGACGTCACATCCTGAATACCATTGCCACATCTGAAGCAGCAGCTCGATCCACATGGATTTTCACCGATTCCCGATCCTCAGACCCGATTGGCAGTACAGGCGCCCAAGATTATCAAAATGCTGCTAATATACGAGGAGCGTTATTTATTCCCATCATCCTTCATTGTGAGATGGCGGAAAATTTGACAAGATTATTGAGTGAAGAGAGGGGCCGCGGGAACACCAAACTCAGAGATGCGGCGATTTTAGAAACAATTAGGCGAAAGGAAGATATTTACACATTTGGAGGGCCATATGAGCTCAAGTTGGATATAACCAATATAACGGCATCCGAAGCTGCAGAAAAAATATGCGAGCACCTGGCTGAGGTTGCCGCCAAGTTTTAGATTATTTCGGGTCCATGGTATCAATCGCCATTTTAATCGCTTTAGAGATTATTATCATAGATGTTTACCTTGATTCTTTGTTTTAAAAAAATTCCCAAAAAAAATCTCAATTATTAATCCTACTAGCTAGATTCAGCAAGTGTAAATGCACTGCCTACAATTTCAACTATTCAATAAAGAGATGCCTATCGAACAAGAGAAAACGTGACACGAAATATTAGAAAGGCTGGATGTAAAAAATAAAAGTCATATAGCCATGATCCATCTGGCTTGCTCTGCAAATTTGTCACTCTTAATTACCAGCATAGGTTTTGTCAAACAACTCCGCAAAACACTGCTTTAGCTAGGCTTGAGCAGATGCAAAGCGTCATTGGGCCAAGGACTGAGATGGGATGCAAGAGATCCAATCCTACGGCCCTCGATGCATTGCGTGATGGATTGGATCATCCCTTTGAGTTGGTTATACTCATTAGGGAACTGTTGTAGCGCAAATCGCATGGCGAAGCGATGCACCTCTCTAAAGTTCTGTATCGTTAGTGGATGGTCACACATTGCTTGCAAAGCCTCATATAGATGGCCACTCTCGCTGGGCTTGGCCATGAGCCGCTTCAAATGATAGAAGCCGTACTCTAGATGCGGTTTATCGAATTTGGAGCGCGCGAGCTTGATAAAGCACCTTTGCCACATGTGATATTCGCTAAGAGCCACAAAGATATCGCCACGCCCGAGACATTTTGCAATCATGAAACCCAGAATACCCAATTCTGTCAAAAGCCGGCTGACTGAGGGCCCGAGGCCATGCAAAGCAGAGATGTAGCATTTAATTTCCTTGCTGTGTAGTCGATAGAGCAATACATTGAGATGCGCTTTGGTTTGGCTCTCATCAGGGGTTTGACGAAATATTTGCACCTTGTGCGGAACAGTTGCCAAACGTGCGAAAGATGGGTGCCCTGAACAGGAAACGTAGAGATCTAGTTGAAATGGCCCCTTTTCAGTTTGCAGTAGGTAGACGAAGCCGATGCCGCCGAAATCCTTGACAATGGTATCAACCCATCTTTCCATCAATGCTCCATGGTGCGCTTTGATGTCAGAATCCACCTTTTCGATAAAATTGATGTATTCCGGCGCTGCGACCACACAGAGCAAATCGACATCCGAGTTCAAATCGAAATCTCCACGCGCCAAAGATCCACGCACAAAAAGTTGTTCAAGACCCGAGCAGTGGCGACAAGTTTGCGAAATGCTCTGGAGAATTTCAAACTGCGGCAAGCTGCTCAAGTTATGCAGGTTTGAGAAGACGGTACTCTGTAGGCTCTCCATAGTCTCATGAACATCGACCTTGGCACGACGATGAATGTGAGAGAACTGCACAGAGATCCAATAATTTTCACGACTTCGAAAGCCAATCCCTTTATAAAAGTCAATGACAAGATCGTAACTGGTTTCCCCACCGAGATTGAACTTGTGAAATGTCTTGAGGAGGTACTCCTCAGCCTCTCTCATGCCGTTTTGAGTGAGCAAAATTCCCGCTTGGTTAATAAGCGCTTTGCGTTCCTCTGGCGTTAGGTGAGGCAGCTGTTGAACGCAGTCTTGTTGCAGAATCTCATGATGTAGCATTTCTCGTAGGCGTTGGTTGACGTAGCAATCAAGAATCAGATGCGTACGTGGCTCCAAGCCAGTGTTGGATATCGCGTGGCTGACGGTAGGGTTTAGTTTCCAAATCCATCCGGATGCCATACATATCGCAGATTCGTCAAAATGGACCAAAGCACTTGGACTGGATACCAGAGGCACATGCAGCCGTAATCTGGACTTTTGAGCGGCAAGCTCATTGTAGTCTCGATGCTCCCACAGCCAGGAATCAGGACTATTCCGCGCGATCCTCACAGTAAAATAATCCAGACCTAAATCTTCAAGAAATTGGTATATCGCCGGGAGTTTACGGACCAATTCTGTCGGGATTGCAGCGCCATCGCGCACAGTGCCATCCTCATTCCCTCCCTCTGGCGTATATAACAAGGCGGTTTGCCAACAACCAGATTGAAACTCGCGATAGACTGTCTCGTATGGAATACTGGCGCTGCTGACCTCGCCCTCCATGGCGTGTAACACATCAATCTCAACCTCGCGCAACTGTGAGATGTTTTCAATCAATCTGTTGGTAGACATGATTTATTTCTTTTCTTCTGTTATGAGGGGGAATTGTCGGGGGGGGGAGAGAATGACCCGATGAAATAAGCCAAGTAAAACCGGTTATCAGAAGAGGGGCTTTCAAGCTTGATTGTAGGATGTATGAATTGAAGCTCCAGGCCCAAGCTTTATACAACATGGTTGGCCCTTGGTCAGCACAAGTAGTAAACATGCCTTCTCTTCTGTTTATCGTTTGCTTCTGCGAGGATAGCGTGATTCGTTGTACAGGAAGAGTGTAGCATGTGTGTCTACGGATAGCATGGCACTTTTGACTTTTGTGCTATGAGAGTGTGTCGTATCCATTTAAAGTTTGAACAAGCAGAACACGGTGCTCTTGTGTAATGTCAACGTGGCAAGATTTCGCCAGAAGAATATATCAAGTAAAATGTGAGGACAGCGTGGCAAGGTTGTGCTATGGTAACACTTGCGATACCACGGATAGGATGGCGTGTTTGTGCAAAACAACGGGCCGTGTTTATACCGAGGCTATGATGCGTTTGGAAAGCTGCGAAGAAATTCCTCTGCCAGACATTAGACTTGGACCTCGAATAAAGTGAGAAACGACTTATTTGCGCTTTGCGTACATTTTGATGGTTTTGATATTAAAACGTTTTGACAGCAAGATACCTATGTGACATCCATTGGCATAAGTAGCATCTGAATATATGTTAACATTCATGTAACCATGGATGATAATAATCTAGATACTAAACGCGGTATTAACATGTCTCTTATATACAGTTAGTTACAAAGCACAATCAAGCACGTACCCTTTTTCATTCCCAAGTGGCCAACCCCATACCCCAGAATGGTCTCTCGATTTTTGTTCACACAATATTTTGAGGTTACCATCCTGGACCAAGGGCTGGCACGCGTCACTAGGAGACGAAGCGTGGCTGCTTTAGACTCAGTCCATCGGCATGGGCCGCTCAAATGTCTGAAATTTTAGAGCTGTTTTCGGATAGTTCGTTGACCAGACGTGGATTATGATTCTTGACCAACAAATTGTACTATCCTAGGCCTATTGTTATTGATAGCCCACCAATACGCCGAAAGAAGATCCCAGCAGTGCGAAACAGGCTCTTCACTTTTTGTCCATCTTATCGTTCTCGCCAATCACCTTTCAGACGTGACATCGCCCATCAACCTTCCTGCAGGTTTTGGTTTCGAGAAAATCGGTCATGTGGATGACGAGTAATGTGCCGTGCCGGCACTCTTGAAGACAGCAAGACAGCCAACGTTTATGGAACCGTGGTGTCTGCGCAGTCCACATGGGTAACATAATTGGATCGTCTAGTACCCCCTCTTTTGTTCCCAACGATAAAAATACGTTGACGCTCTTTCGATGTATGAGTTGGGTGGAGTAGACCATTTCAACTCAGCCCAAGTGAAGCCAAGGCCTTCATCTCCTTGTAGTAGTGAGGTGTGGCAGAGGAGCGATGCACACATACTTTCCTCAATGTCATGATAACTCCTTGTCGCCCATCAAGACTGTCCACCCAAGACCCTGCATCAACTGCATTACCCGGAAGGGGGGGGGGGGGGGGGGTCGGTCATGGTAATATCTGATGACAATTCTCTCTAAAGAGGAGATGATCTTTAACTGCGTGTCAACCTGTGACAAAGCCTCGTTAAGGGATTGCGAATTGCTAGGAGCTTCTTCGACGAGACCAAAGGCGTTGCCGTGATGTACAGATAACTCCAAAGTCCTGAGATTGGAGCAGTTATCTTAGAGAAGCTTTAAGCTGCGCATCCCATCTTGCCGGAGTCCTGACGCTTCGGATCGTTCTTGTACCGCCTCAAGTGCAGGGAAGCTGAGGGATAAATGGGACAGCAGATGCGCATTGGTTGACGTAATTGAGCCTAGAAAGGCTTGTAGGATCGAAGTTTCGCGTCGCGCCGTGGTGTCGACAAGGTGGAAGTGATTCGAGCCGTAGAAAACTGCGTTGGTTTCTTGTTCGTTGTAATCTCGACATTTAGTCAACGCCAGCGCAGGCAATTGAGTTGGTTTGCCAGGCGAAAAGAATTCTACCGGTCGGCTTGTTGATTCCTGGAAGACGAAAATCGGACCCGAGGCGACAAGCATTTTGTTGTAAGCGTCGCTGCGAGCCTCTGGCGACATGTTGGAGAAGACATCATTTGGCGAGCCTGATCCGACTCTCTCGCTTGACGTCATAATTTCGGGAGTGCCTGCGGTAGGGAACGAGCAAGAAGGCGAGTGGTGGAATGGTTTTGATTTCGGAGAAGGGGACAAAAAGAACCAGGGCAAGTCGAGCAAAATTTATCGGTGATCGAGGAGGGGAGAGCACGAACCTCGTTGTGATCCTTGCGGGGAGGGACTCGGAATGGCTCTCCTTCTGCTTCTGCTTCTGCCTCTGCCTCTGGCCCAGGTGCCGCTGTCCCTATCTCTGCTTCTACTGCTGAGGTGGCACTTACTCTTGAGCGCGGCAATGAGGTTGTCGTTGCTCTTTCGGATCTTTGAAGTGAGGCCTACCGCGAGGCAGTACAGACCGTGGTTCAAGACGTGGACGTTGCTCTCTTCAAAGGAGAGAACATCGCACATGTGAGGGATCACGGTGTAAAGAGGGCCACGAGCGAAAGCACAATGAAGAGAACAAACACAACAAAGAGCAAACACAACAATCAAAGGCACTAACGCTCAGGGAGCAAAGAAGTGACTGTGACTGAAGACTGTGATGATGAAGAGCTAAGCTAGTGACAGGCAGAGGAGGCGTGCTTCAGTGGGTCACGTGGCAGTACAGCTGCTGAAAGAGCTTGAAGAGGTTGATAAAAATGCAACTGATTAGTCCGCACTCATGCGGGGAGTGAGGTTTCTGAACTCTACATGTATGCAGATTGCATTGGAGCGATTCAAGCTGGC
This sequence comes from Trichoderma atroviride, assembly GCF_020647795.1. Classification (NCBI taxonomy): domain Eukaryota; kingdom Fungi; phylum Ascomycota; class Sordariomycetes; order Hypocreales; family Hypocreaceae; genus Trichoderma; species Trichoderma atroviride. The sequence continues at coordinate 4,735,368 of NC_089400.1, read as the reverse complement.
ATTAGACTTGACAGCGCCCCTGACTGCACTTGAGAACACCACTTGAACCGTCTTTGGAGTTATCAGGGGTGATACAGCGGTAAGCATTGCTACGAAATTCTCGTTACGGGATCATTCTGTGGGCTAAAACTGACGGGAACGTGTAAAGGTAGCCATTAGCATTTCTACTGCCGACCTTGAGTTTGCGAAGAAATTTGGGCAAATGCTGGAGCACATTTCGTATATTGACGATTGCGATACCCTCGGTCAAAGGGAAGACAGAGCGGATATTCACAGAGTAGGGCCTCACGTGCTTTGACAATTCTGGTGATTACGCCTTCTGACAACATGCAGGCACTCGTGTCGGTCTACCAGAAACTTCTCGAGTTCTTTGTCTCTGCCTACGGGTTATTGATGACGAGAGGGGCTATACTGGTGTTGGCTGTAATATCAAATGCCGACACTCTACCAGATATTGCCAAAGACTTCTTGAAACAAGCCGAACACCTCCAAAAAATTGTGGACAAAGCCATTCTCGATATTTTCCAAGACATTAAAGCGCTGCTTTACGATGAGAAAAGTAAGTCTCCTCTTTTCCAGTTGCAGTCGCTGGACTTATTGTACGATATTGCTAATTCAACCGCAGCCTCTCAATAGTTAGGTCACGATAAGCCGCCTCAGCAGAGTCGCCATCATGCCATTTTACTGTCCCTCCGAGCTGATTCAGCTTGCGGACTCCCTCTGGAAAAGCCCCAGTTCAAGACCTGGTATCGGGCATTCGATTCTCAGCAACTGGCCATTCTCGGAGATATAAGAAGCGGCAAGAGCGTCACGATGGGCTTTCTCATTGATGAGCTATGTCGGCGAAGAAACCACCAGTTGCCACAACCCATGATTCTATATCACTACTACCAGAATGATGAGACGGGGCACGCGTTATACATATTCTCTTCCTTGATTCTATCGCTTCTTGAACAGCGTGTTAGAAATTTCGAGCTTTCGACAAATGCCCATAAGTTGGCCGATTTCTTTCAGAGGACTGCTGAAGAACTTGATCGGCCACTTTACCTGATAATAGATGGCTTGGACGAGTGCGACACGAAATCTCGTGGTATACTTTTTAAATTTCTACAAAGTCCATCATAAAAGACCTCAGGATTGAAAGTTGTGCTATCTTCTCGCCCCTAGGAAGAGATGCTGGATCAACTGAATGTGGTTTCAAAGATTGATATCGGTTCTGATACTGAAAGAGATGGGATTATCGCTCAGAAAACCGTCGAAACAATACTAACCTCTCTGACTACGGATATTTAACAGCTCGTCGTGGAGAGACTCTTAGTTTGGCACAAGGAAGTGCCATATGGACGAAGATGATAGTCGAAGTCATTGCTGCCCGTAGAATCCGGGCACTTAGCCGCATAAGAGAATTATTCGATGATATACACAACCACAGCAACTCTCAGAATTATATGCCAATCTATTCATTCATTCGATGCGCTGGAGATGAGCTGGAGACCCAGAATATGGCCGTTACGGCCTTGGAAATTCTCGCCATAGCTCGAAGACGGCTAAACATCCTCGAACTCTCTTGGGCGATCCAGATGTTACGACTGTCGCCGAGGTTGCTGAACTGGTGGATCATCAGGGCGTCTTGGTCCTCATTCAACCATTTGTTGCTACCGTCGAATTCAGCGATCTCAAGAAACGCCAAGTCATTCTTGTTCACCAGTCAGCAAAGGAATTCATATTGAATGGAGGGACTTCAAGTCGGCGGGGGCTTCAGAATATGGAAAAACTCCCCCCAACAGGAGGTAAAACGGCGGCCCCAGCTAGCACATGAAGGCTGGAGAAGAGCATCTTCGATATCTGCGTCCGATACCTTCTCCTCGACGAAATCAACGATGTTACTCTGTTTTCCGATGAGCAGTATACCATTGAGGAATTACCTAAAGACTTGGATTTGTTCAGCGACGATAATGACGCTGCTGTCTATAATGCTGATTGTTTGTGGGAGAATTGGGAGGAGGGGATGATCCGGTACGACCCAGCGGATCGTGGACTTGGCGAGCTCTTTGTCTACGCTTGCTGCCACTGGATCAGTCATTTTAGGTCTGTCACAACGGAACCTCTCCCCGATTTAAACAGTATTGAAAAGCTGTGCCAAGCCAACTCGGCCAGGTTGCACAACTCGATCAGCCAAGACAGTCGACCGGATTGCGTTGTTCAGGCAATATTTGAGTTCGACGGCAGCCTAATACGACCCCCTGAACATTACATCGCTTTACGGATCGGAAGTAATGCTGCTTAAGATGCTCGAAACATCCGAATTTGACTCTGACAAATTCTTGCCCAACACAGCTACGCTCGCTGCTGATCAGATTCTTCAATGGGGTGATCTATCTACACTTCGGATGCTATTCTTTGGACGTGGAACTAAACATCATCTTCGTAACCTCGAATTTTCCGTCTCATAATCGACTCGTGGTGCTTCGTCGACCAGACGTATGTGATGTTAGGTGGTGGAAATTTGAGAAGCTGGTTGACATTAATTAGGTATCGAGTCGGCAGCTTGCCTTTATATACTCTACCTGCGTAGATACATGTAGTGAGTGACTCGCCTATTAATTAGAGCATAAGCTTTCTCCGATAAGGTTTTATAATGACTTCATTGTGAAAGCTTAATCCGGCCCAAGCTATCAATGCCGCTCAGACTTGCAATTAAAGTAATTCTCCAAGCGAATTTTGGATAGATGGCTGAGTGGAGGCGCTACAAATGTCATATCTTGTTGATGGTTGTAATAGCATTGTCGGTACAAAACCTTGATGACAAGAATCTTTTCTTGAAGCCACAAGAGTTTACCTACTCAGGTTATGTGAATATATAATATTAAATTCAATTTTTAGCCACTGAAATCGCATTTTATGATTATTCAGTGATTCAAATGCTCCATTCAAAACACTCATGTGCTATCTGCTTTCTGCCATTTGCAACTGGTTATATCAAAGTTGACACGGATTCTAGTACGACCTCTAGATGAGTGACCAATGCAAGGATATAGTTTGCGATATATTAGAGTGCTTGATCCCCGAACTGTAAAAATTTGAAGTTGTTAATAATGTAACTTGAAGTAAAGATTCGAAGCTGGTACTTACATACAACCGCTCCATCGCATGTAAAGAAATATTGACCGCTCTCATAGTCGATACCGCAGCCAACAGTCTGGCCTATTCCATATGGCTCGACTGTAGCAATGGGACGGGAGCCTTGCTCATAAATCCCACCATTGTCGTTATGATAGCCAACTGACCATACATTCCACCCTGGCAAAGCGTGAACTAGATTGGTGAATTCTCCAGTCAAGCCAATCGCACATTCTAGGCTATTAGAATCTTCTTGTGCAACATATTCTAGAATTGTTAGTTCAAAGTATGAATATGACAAACCCAGCTCGCGGGGAGGAAAGGGATGGTCGGCCCGAACAGTGATAGCTCCGTCGTTGCTTATACGCGGTGATTCTCCTCCTATGCAATGTTAGCCTGAGAACTCCTAAAACATTAGACTTTCTGGCGGCCTCAAACCTTTGCCTTGGAAAACAATCTCCAGGCCATCAGCTTCAAAGCGCGGCTTTTCAGCCTTATTCCATTCTTCCCATATTGCCGGCCAGCAAAGACTTGTCGGGGGCAGGGTATCTTTCAAGCTTGTTCTTTCATACTCTGAATAATCCCTTCGGGGTTTAGCTTGATGAAGGAAGTGATGTATATTCCAATCATCCTCGTCAGTCGCATGTTCAATTGCCTTTGAAAAGGGCTTCAAAATTGTCCATAAATCTGGGTCGTCTATTTCTGTAGCAATCCGTAACTCTTTTAGAGTAATGCGTAATGATATGATGTGAGTTTGTAAATAGTTAGAACAGGCCTCAAGGAACATATTGTTGACCTCCCGCCGAGATCTCACGCCAAGTTCAAAACAAGAGAGTTGGTCGTCTTGACGTCGTGTGAAAGGGTTTAGGCCAAGTTCAATGAATAAAACGTATAGCGCGTCATTTTCATTTTCATATTCTGGCCAATACCTACGCATACATGTCTCCAATCCATTAGAGCCATTTTCGGATATTTCGCTGAGCAGACGTGGATTCTTCTTGACCAATGATCGCACTATCCTAGGCCTGTTGTTATCGATAGCCCACCAATACGCTGAAAGGAAATTCGAATAGTCCAAAGCAGACTCTTCACTTTCGTCCACCTTGTCAATCTTACCACCAACATCCAGAAGAAGCTGTATCATATCTTCACGCTTTGTTAGGTCAATGGCTATTTGCAGCGGGGATCTATGGTGGCCATTCTTGACGTTGACGTCGGCGCCAAACTCGAGAAGGATTCTGGCTGCCTCCAGGAACTGGCTATCGCCTGCGTAATTGGATATCGCAAGGTGCAGAGGAGTATCACCGTCAGGAGCGGCTATTTTAACATTTACTGAAGCTCCAGCGCCCAGTAGCATTCGAATAATGGGCCCGTTACCATCGCGAGCTGCAATATGAAGAGCGCGGTATTGTGCTGATCTGAACGCAACATGGTCTGGATCAGCGCCTTGGTCTAATAAAATCTGGACAGACCTCTCACGGCCTGTAAGACAGGACAGCAGCAGTGGTGTAGCATCTTGACCGTCTTCAGATTCAATGTCCGCTCCTTGATCTAGTAGTTGCTCCAGTGCTTCGGTTCTGCCTCCTACACATCAATTTGCTCGTTAGCTCATGAGCGTAAAACTTCAGTAAAGAGGTGCTGGAATAGCTGCACTTGCCTATAGCTGCGTAATGAAGGGCTGTGAATTTGAGTGGCCCTGTTCCGTGCTGTAGATTTGCATGGGGCGCGAGAAGGCGTATAACGGATGTGCTACCAAACTTTGCGGCCTGGATAACCGCATCGCTCAGCCAATCTTCGTTTCCATCTCCAGCTCCAGCTGCAGCTCCATCATTCCTATTCTGGCTCTCATCTTGATCCACATTTCTTTCCCCTCCATCTTCGCTGTTCGAATTGTCAAACACCGTTTGAGTATCAGATTTCCGCTTGCGTAAATCTATCAACAGCAGCTCATAGATGACGCCGTCCCAGCCGTGCTTGGCAGCCTTTTCAATCAAAACCGCCAATGTTTCCCTCTTTATAGAACCAAACAAGCCTGAAAATGCTTCCTGCAGCCGTGAAATGACATGCCACTGGCCGTACTCAGCGATTGTATCAAGACAGCTTTGTACATCCTCCAACGAAGGCTTAAGCTCGGAACTTTCGGGCCAACATGAAAGAACAAGGTTCATCACGTCTGCGTAGCCATATCTGCAGCATCTTTTGAGGGATTCAAGCCATATGTTCTGATTGAAGCTCCCTGCTCTAAGAAGAAGCAATCTGGTAGCCCTTGTGTGCCCCTGTTGCAAAGCATCCCAGAGAGCGAGCTCAATCTTCTCTTCGTCATCACCAACTTTTGGCATCATTAATTCTACCATATTCCAGGCGCCTATCGACGCATAGAGCTGAAAATTGGAGAGTTCAACAGTCGCCACATCTTTTCCTGTAGTATCAGGCGTGGCAGCCGATGGCGCAATAAATGTTCGGATCCACCAGTGTCTGGCATCTTGGTCATCGAAGAAGAAAGCGGAGTTGTCTTTCATGACTAGCACGGCCATATCATCCTCTCCGCAAACATCTTCAGCATCCTCTCTCATATGAGCAGCTAGACAAAAGCCTGCGTAGAGTCCGAACATATGAGGTTGTGAGACCATTGGTGGATCGCACAGAGTATCAAAGGGGCGCCTTTTAGAGAAGAAACCGTTCATCTTCCAAAGCTCAGGGATAGAAAGCATATGAAAACACTTTTGCAGCATGTAAACTTGTGTCTTGATGTGCTCGTGCTGTGGAGCCTCGTTTCGTAAAAGGGTGCACGATCTCTTCCGAATAAAATCTCGCAGTGTATCATGTACAACTCTGACAACGCCATTGCATACACGAACCAGAGAACTGCAGGCAAGTTCCAGATCCCTTTCCAATTGCTTAGGAGCTGCAATGAGCATCTTCTGCAGCGTAAGTTGACCACTTCCCAAGATATTAGAGCTTGAGGGCGCTATCCACATTGAACCTGCCAACTCGTTGATAGTTAAAGGCCGCTTGGCGAAAGCGACACAAAGCAACACTTCTCGGAGCCAGGCTTCAGGTGCATCTATCTGCTTCAGCATATGCTCATATATGGTATCATAGTTGGAAAGGTCTGGCATTCCATTTGTGTCCATCATCCGGCTCAAGGCTGACACCAAACCAATTACCAGAGGCGTCGCGTTATCTTTGCCAAGTCTGTCCCGAAGATCTGCGAATTCATCACCGCATAACTCTCTACTCAAAAGAAGAGCCTTCTTTTCGTCAAGACCTTGATCTAGATTAATGCTGTTGAATTCATTCAAAGGCCCCAAAAGGCGAACTATGCTGTCACTTGGCCGGCAGGTTATAAAGATCCTGTATCTTGTAGGACTGCAAGAAACTAATCTCTGCAGGTCGCCTACTAGCTCTAAACGACAACTTGCGTCGCATTCGTCTAGGGCATCAATCACGCAGATCACGTTGAGCCCTTTTATCCTGTTCAGCATGCCACATAGTAGCCGATAGAGGTGAGATGCTGTCATGTCCTTAGGAAGCGGCATGAGTGAGTGTAGTTGCCGAACGTAAGCGCTATCGAACGAGTCATATCCTCGGTATAATATTTGAAGGACAAACGAAAGCAAGAGCTGAAAATAAGACCTCCTCCTATAATCGCCGGTACAGAAGTAGTAGGAAAGCATAATGCTATTCCCAGTGTTGAAGTCTTTTGCTCTTGAAATTTGGGTAGCGAGCACAGATTTTCCGGATCCCGCACTTCCATATATGGTTATAATTCCTGGTTCTCGACGAAGTTGCTCGCTATTCAAAAGGCATTCGGTTATAGTCGGCGATATAACGCACATATCTCCTGGACTGTCGTCTTGCTCATACAGACTGGCGAGAGTCTGACGACAAGCCACCGCATCGTATCGGCAAGCTCAAGAATCCGTCAACATCCGTGCGCTATGAAAAGATAAATAAATAAATGCGAGCATATCTTACCTTGTTTTTCTTTTGTCGTATACTCTTTAATCAGTTTGACAATGCTGAAGAGATTGCTATTCTGGTGGATTGGCTTGTAAAAAGCTGTGTCGTATTGAAAACTAATCATCTCATATCTTCCGGATACCGCTCTGAGGTTGCATGCCTCCCTTGTCGCAAGTCGGCCCTGTGCTACTTGTGTGAATACTACACTTCCGGGGGTATTAGACTGATTGGATTCGGATATCAGCTGCGAGAGGACATCATCCCAGTCATGGCCATGTGATGAATCCGGGGCGCCAAAGCAAATCTATTTGTCCAAGTCTCAGAGTTTGTTCATTTCTAGCTTGGCACTTGAGATTAAGCTCACCATGGCTCGAACAGAAAGCGCAATATCAAGATACTCCAAGTCATGATTTGCAATCCAAAGTAACTGTGATGAAACATCATTAGCTTGGTTAATTTAGCCACGATCAATGGAAGATTATGATGAGCTTTTCACCTCCTTGACTAAAATTAGAGCCATATCGTGGCATAAGAAAACAATAGGCCGCTAGACATCATGTTAGCACAAAGCAATCATTTTGTAGTTGTATGGTGTAGGTGCTTTTGAATGTATGACCTTTGTCTTCACTACCATAGATAGTGATCTCAGCAAGTCTGCCGCAGCATTCTCCAAGTGAGACTTGTCAAACAGTATTTCCTCTTTCATTTCCCCCTCAAAAGCAAATATCTGAGAGAATGGCGAAAGTAGTCGTAGTAAATGACCTAAATCTTCACTGTCCGCCTCTTGTGTGCACCAGGTAGCACGGTATGTGGCATTATAACCATGAATCGCGACGACACTTAAAGCCGCTGTGTCAACTCAGACCTTGCAAGGCAGCTTTAGCCGTCTAGAGCATAAACTTACTCTATGATAGGATGAGAAGAATTATTTGGTGATTCATGGACGACCCTAAGGCAGCAGCCCTCGTCGCTGTTTTCGTCCATTTGCAAAATCGAGATCGCAAATTTTAGAAATTGGCAAAAAAAAAAAAACACTTATAATTTCTTTTGCTCCTATGTTTCTTTATGTATTTTGAATCATCAACTTCGTAGAAAATGACAAAAAATAAGATAAACTCATATATTACTAAGTAGGAGAAATTAAATTATACTAGACAGGTGTTACAGTTGGGTTTTTATAATAAGAGTGAAGGAGGAGGATGTGGGTTCTCGAGGCGTCTTTGTTCCTATGTAGCTCTTGGATGCCAACCAATGGCCATATTTATATCTACCTTCCTTTGTTATTTTGAAAAGAAATCCTTGTTATCCAATTAAGGATTACCCCACCAGTTCTCAGCTTACTTGCGTATTGGCCGCACACAACCGCCCTCATCCCGCTCGGCCTTGCAGAAACATGTTATCCGTATAATTACGGCTGTATAATAAGCTGAAATCATGAATGGAAGTAGTCTTACTTTGCGTAAGACTAGGAAGAACACTCTTCACAAGTTCAATACTTGTCCGGACGGGATGAAACATCACCAAGCGCGTTAGTATGCATCATTTTCGCAATGAAGTTTTCCTATCCAGCGTATTGGCGAGATGGATCAGTGCTTCGAATTAGTACATGGCCATTAGCTTGGCATAGTCACAATGTACGACTTGTGAGGAAAGATTAGTCGGACGAAACTCTGGCTCCAACTTCATGAAAAACATATATTCAATCTTCAACTTTCATCTTTTCATATACAACATTTGTCATCATCTAGTCTCATCATCCATCATATACATTTGTATGTGCGTTATATGTACAACAGAAATAGAGCATTTACAGGATTTGAGAGCTGTCTTTTTGCGATATTTCCCTGAGCGAAAGACCCAAGGATCACCCATCGCCCACCAAGCGTGGCCCATCCATCCACCTTTAGCCTGAGTCACTTTTTACCAGTTTGCACCAGTAATGGCATGGTTAGCGTTGATGGCAAGGTTGGCGGTGTACAGGTTCCTCGCGCCGTTGGGAGTGTTGGCGGTAGTTCGGCCGTGGAAGACAACATTGACGCCGTTAGGGTCGAGATCCAAGCCGCCGGGACCGTAGATGCCGAGGTTGGAGATGGTCCTGGCCAAGATGCCACGGTTGGTGTAAGCCCCGTTGATTGTCGATGAAAAGGCATACTCAATGTCGTAGTCATCGCTTGAGTAGCAGTGGGCGCTGTAGAAGAGAACGTAGTTGTTGTTGGCAATCTTGTAAATGACGGGGGCCTCGACAACGCCGTCGTTGGCAGCTCCCTGGTTGTCGAGGATCGTGCTGGGGCTATCCAGCAGCGTCAAAGCATCGCGAGCCATGCGCTGGATCTTGATGGGCGTTGGCATGTAAGATCCCGAAGGCGTGCCGCCCTGGCAGGTGGTGGCACCACCACGGCTGTTGCCGTCAACCTTCCACAGGATCCAGCGGTTGACTCCATCGTCGTAGCCCGAAGGGTCAATGACGCCGCCATTGGCATCATCGCAGATCAGAGGGCTTGCCGTAGGGGTAAAGGGGCCGGCGGCAGCATTTGATGTGGCAGCGCCGATGCAATGAGCACCGTTGCTGTTCGTGCCAGTAAAGTACATGACATAGGTGCCAGCGTCCTGTCAAAGCATTAGCATTTACATGCCGTTCCTGATGGCCAGTAGTTATTGCTCACATTCTTCTGAACGTCCGGGGCCCAGATTCCAGCGCCAGCATTAGCCCATCCGGTGTTGGGCAATGCATCTTGAGACTGCAGCGTCCAGCCGGTGAGGCCATCGTTGGATACAGCAACAGGGACGTGCTTCCCTTGTGACGAAGTTGCATATGCCTTCCAAGAACCATCGCCCCAAATAATCGAGGGGTCGGGGAAGTCGCCCATAAAGGGGCCGTGAAGCGTACGCTTGCTGGGTCGGCCTCCAGCCATGCTCATGTCAATCTTTTGGATATTTTCGAGAGTGATGTTGGCTGAAGGAGCTGTGTTGGCATAGGGAACAGCTACATTAGGGGCGGCCGCAGCCATCCCAAGAGCCGAAGCAATGACGAAACCCTTCATTTTGAAGATACAAGCAGACTATCTCAAGCCGATAGTTTGTGTGGTTATTCGCTTCATATTTGAGGGAGACGGTCATCTTATATATCCCATGACTATTTAGAAGCCCATTCGGCCCTCCATCGGTGGAAACAAATCCGCATGACGCTGTCCAAGATACGCCAGTACCCAATCTGTATAGCGACAAGTCTCGGCAGTGGTGTTCTTAGCCTCCTTGGCGACGAGAAGGATCAAGATGCATGTTGCGCGCCAATAAGACGGCCCAGAGCATGTTTGAACTTCCTCTTTGGGAGACTTAATCCAGACTTGGCCAATAGTTTCCAAGCTATTATGTTATAAGGGGCTAGAACTAGCAGTCGTTTCTGTCTTAGAAATCCACAACGAAGTAGAGTTGCAGAGTCATCTAAAGATGTTTGTTGCCAAGGCATATTAAAAAAAAATAGCGAGTCGCGAAACGCGAAACGCGCCCACAGCCGAATCGGCATAACTCCAACAACTTGATTCAGCTTGCATAAGGATTTCAAAGATGAAGCTTTATTTGAATAGGAATTTCGGAGATTTGAACAATCGTCAATGTTACCAACAAGTCAAATGATTCGGGCTGGTGCTGGTATAGCTCTGTCTCGCGTCTAGTCTACACCCTTTGGTGGTCTGATAACTCAAGTCAGTGCGATTCATTGAAACAATGGCCAGATGCCGTAATTTTCAAGAAACTCTTACAAGTATATTTCCGATGCATGATGCTGCACATTAGCAACTCTTTAGTCAAACGTTGCTGCCTTGGAATCTAGCCCGCCGGAGCATATGTCTAGCCCGCTTAGGCATGATCGCTGTTATTGACCAGGGGAGCCCAGTCAACTTCCCCTGACAACCTATTTTGTGGTGAAACTTGGCCCTTTAATGCCGAATGTTCCTCTAATGCCGAATCGTTGAGTGTTGATTTCATCCTAGTGCTGATTGCCATTAGCTGCAGTAAAGACTCTGGTTACTCTGAGGAATAGGGACTATACCACGGATCCAGCGGAGGGCGGAGTCTCGTAGCGCCATGACTATGAGCAATTGTAACGTAGGATGACTTGACGATGAAATGTATAGGATCCAAGTTGGAGTTATCCTGACTGCGAACATGTACTCGAAGGAATCATGTGACATGACCGCACTGGCTACATGTATCTCTCAAACGGCGAGGCTTAAACCACCTATGCGCCACTCACCATCTTCACTTATTCCATTGCCGCCTTCTTCGCACTACCAGAACTTTTTGTTGGCGGAGTCAATGATTTCCAACATCTGTGTTCTCGATCAAGTAGGATAACACAAAGCATATGTTAGACTCAATCCCACTGCGGACAGCTCCTAATGAAACCATCACTTCTGTTCACTCACGTTCTATTGCCAGCAAGCTGCTTAAATTTCATGACACTATCTATTAGATGAAACGGTTTTCTTTCATTAAACAAACTCTCCAAATCGTCCCAATGCAATGTTTTCCCTTATTGGAGCAACAAGTTGGAGCTTCATATCTTGGCCCGTCTTTGTGCGACATCAAGGCTTTCGGAATCGTAATATATAGGCCAATCCTGCTCCACCATTCAAACCTTATAATCTTGAATTATACATCGCTTTTCTATCATAATTCTGTACATCTAGTAACGTTACTCATTACTAATTCCTTATTGGGTAGTCACGAGAGAGATATTGTGGTTACCTTCTACATGTAAACCGCACTCGGATTACGAGAGTGGTAACTTGCTAATACAATGGCAAATCTAGCCACAAAACCAAGCAATCGAAAGATGCGAGCGTAAACGCAAAGGACACACAACTGAGAGAAATTGCCTGCACGTGAGTCTCATGGGTGGTTGTGCCGTTAAAGATCGTTTTCATCCACTGGGTGCCCAGTTGCTGAAAAGCATTGGCCTTGGTGGACACGCGCATAGCCACACATGCTGCTCACGAATCCAAACTCGTCATCATTGCGACAAGCCGGCAGTGCTTCTAAATCATCCGCAAACAAATCCCACGTTGCTCCATCTCCGGCAGATCGCGATTCATCCATGACTCTCCAGAAGAGGGCAGAACCCACAGCCTCGACTGTGCCGCCGCAGTCGAGATAGTGTTTGGCGATGGATGACCCATTGCTTTCGGACATGACCGCTTCGACGACCTTGAGCTCGCGAGGAGGCCCCTTACTGTCCCACAGACACTGGGCAAAGGAGCCGAACATGCTGGAGAATCCTTTCCTTAAGCGCGCATCTGTACGCATGCTCTTGTACATCCTGGGTGGCAGGTACTTCAAAAAGCGCCCAAACTCCCTCACAAACTCGTCACCATTGGTACCGTTGTCCCAGTGAAGGAGCATGTCAGAGGTGGTTTCTGCGTTATAGAGAACCGCCATACGCATACGCGGGCTGAAGAAGCCCTCTTGGCACTGCCCGCATGTGCAGCCGTACTTGAGCTGTAATAAACCTTCCAGTGAAAGGTGATTCAATCCTTTCAAGGCACAGAGGACTTCCACAGATGGTTGCGAGTAGCCAGTGAATTTATCTGAAACCGCGATGCTTCCCCCCGCCAATTTCTGCCGAGTGCGGATTGCTTCAAGGCGTTCCTGACACGCGTCGAGTGGCGTTTCTCCCAGGGAATTCTGTTCAGAGACCAGGCGTGGACACTTGCCGATGATCCATTTGACACATAACAGGTCCTCAGAGGTTGCTGCAAGATGCAACAAGGTATTGCCGTCTCGGTCAACTGAGATCCAGACGTCATCCTCCGGCCCGTAGGAACCAAGAGCCGCCTGAGTCAACATAAATCGAGCAGTATCTTTTTTTATGGTTTTGAATGCTTCTAGCAATTTCGTAAAGATGGCATTGGTCATACGGTCTGAAGTTGGCCTGGACAAAACGAAATCCAGGTTGGCAGGCACCGAGTGAGACACATGTTGCGCATTCCCGGGCAGTAGGGCGAACCACTCAGTGTAGCCAATGCGTCGAAACCCCAAAGACCTGTAGAAACATTCCAGCTTGTGCCTCTCTCTGTCATACATGGCACTTTGTTCTTCGCTGCTCCTCCCCTCCAATTCGACGTGACTGTGAAGCTTCAACCACTCCCCGCCAGCACAAGCGATGGCGATGAGTGTCTGGGGATTGCATTTGGACAGAGCTTTCTGCAGCATGTCGCGAATCATCTCCTGGGCCATGCCCTGGCGTCTATGGGGCTCGTCCATACACACTCTTTGGATCAAGAGAATGTCACCGTCATCCAGCTCATCGCCCCAGATGCCAGAACCACATCGATCAGAGCCCTTCTTGAAGGCAGGCTTGAGCCGCCCATAGCGATCAAAGAGGTCGAATCCCATGGATGAAGTGTCTGTGTATAGTTCGCCAATGTCAGAGTGGAAGCTGCGTCTCATGAGACTACGTCGAATCAGGACGCTGTTGCACGACCCAATACAATCAGGCTTGCACTTGTCAATAGCAATCTCCTTTGAGAGCACGAATCCATTGATAGGTTCGAGCCAAACAATCTCATGATGGGCATCATCGTTGCTCTCATCAAACTCCTCGTCCCCGTCCTCGTCCTCATATCCATAGCTGTCCTCATCAGGCGCATTGATCTTGAGCTGCGCTGGGTCTAATGGCCCCCAATCATTCTGGTAAGCCTTTCCTTTGAGGGAACCTTGATATCAATCTCGAAAACATCTCGCCAGTTGTTGGTGTTCGTCTTGGCCATCTTCGGCACAGCACTGGTGCATCTTCTGCGGAAACGCCGCTCAACGAGCGTTTTCGAGCTGCCATTTTGAATCCGCTGCAGTCCAATCTTTCGACGCAGCCTTCTAAAAGTACTATGCTGCGTATACTGAGCGAGGAGTGACAAGACGTTGTTGATCAATGTGGTGTTTCTGGCGTGTTTCTGACCCGCGTTTTTGACCGGTGTGGTAATAGTGGGGCAAATTTACATGGGAGAATAGCCTACTAGTAGGTCGGGCTACCAATATGTAAGACATGAGCCATGATGCTTGAGACGAATACAAAGCTTACCAACTGGAGGCTCTGGGAAGATGTAAGAGAATAGCTGGCATCTGATGAAAAGAAAAACACGCATACGAAAAGCCAGTTCAGTAGGGACCTGCATATTAGTAGCTCTGCAAGGCCATTGAAGTCCATACAACATCGGTAATAATTGTTCTCTATGCTTCTTTCGATACCAGTATCATATACGAGGAACAACATGTAATTGAATGGGCTAGCACGCGGAATAAACCCCAATCCCCTCCGTCTCATCTTTATCTTTGCATTTGTTCGTGAGGGTCTTGTTTTTTTTTTTTTTTTTTTTTTTTTTTTTTTTTCCCTCTCCCTCTCCCTTCCTCCTGTCCTTCTATCCTTTCTCGAGCATTGTGACTAACAAAGGGAAATGACCTTGCCACTGTCTTCGAGGTCCCTTGAGCGACCTGTGATCAAGAAAAGCTTGATTTATGACTCTGAGATTGCCTACGCTCGATTCCACAATACAAAGTTTCAGGATGACGATGGCAACCGCCGGACCCGAAACCGGCCTTTCCCATAGTAGTAAGGGCGCAACGTATTCAACGAAAGAGGGATCGCTCTTATCATGATATCAAAAAAGCTGTGTGATAGCCCAAATTTGAGGCGGTACCCGATGAGAGATCCGATGTCGGGTGCTTCAGCTACCATTTAGCGTGCATTGGGTGCAACCCCTCATTGAGCTACCTGTACCTTACATTGTAGGTACGTAGGTACTAAGGTGGGGTAGGGGAATTGAGTCACTCTAACTGGCAAGAAAAGCCAAAAAATTTGAAGCTCTTATCTTCCGTCTTCAACTCTTCCTACTGCCACATTCTCCTGCTGCCATTGTCTCTCTACGCTTCTAATCCACGCCGTACAAGATGTCTGACGACAAACGAGTCTGCCTGTAAGAGATACAATGTTTGATTTCATGGTGCAATTGAGCTGACCTGACCTGTTCCAGTGCCTACTCTGGAGGTGCGTGCTACCCTCGCTGACCTCCACCCACCACACTCTCCGACCTCTTCTCTCCTACCTCTTCGCTCCGACCTCTGCTCTCCGACCTCGAATATTTGGACGAATTCTAATACAGCACAGGCCTAGACACATCCGTCATACTCAAGTATCTAATTAATGAGGTCGGTTTATTTCGAGGCTTGTTAATTTGACGATAGCCTCACTTTTTGTCTTCTTCAACTCTGCTTCATATGGCTATATTTTCCTCTGTCCTTTATCACCCTATACTGCACCACTTTCCATCATCACAACTCGACCAGAGCGATGGTGCCAGACAAAGGATACAGGAAAACTCTGAAAAACATGTCGCTAATATATTCTGTTTATAGGGCTACACCGTGGTTGCTTATCTCGGCAACGTCGGCCAGGACGAGGACTGGGCCGCCGTCGAGAAGAAGGCTCTGGCTCTCGGTGCCGAGCGCATGGTGATCGATGACCTTCAGAAGGAGTTCCTGGAGGAACTTGTTTTCCGTGGCATCCAATGCAATGCCATTTACGAAGACCGATATCTTCTCGGAACCAGTCTTGCCCGGCCAGTATTGGCACGCGCCCTCGTCCGCACCGCCCAGAAGTACAACTGCAAGATTCTCAGCCACGGATGCACTGGCAAGGGGGTGAGTCGAATCTACCTCCCAAATCTTTATTGGATCTCTACTAACTGCGAGTAGAATGAGTATGTTCTTGCAAAAACCATGGCCCTAGGTAGATGGCCACCCCATTTGTATATTTGGTCCCCTTGATGGTATGGCTATACTAGGCCAGGAGCAGAGCTGCTGGTCGGGAGCAGTACTGGCAAAGGCAGGGCATTTGGTCAAGGTCCACAGCTAGCTGCGAAGCCAGGACCGCAGCACCGACGAAGGCTTTGTCAGGGCTGCTGGTCAAGTGCGGGTCAGGACTGCAGCACTGGCGAAGGCTGTCATCGTCAGGGCGTTCGGTCAAGGTCCACAGCTAGCCGTAGGCCAGGGCTTTAGTACTGACAAAGACCGGGCTGCCGGCGAAGGTCATCACAGCTAGCTGCGAGGACCGCAGTCACAAAGGTCAGAGCTGCTAGTTAAGGTCATCATAGCGAGCTGTGAAGACTGGGACCGTAGCTGGCAAAGGTCAGCCTGACCTCTACCAACAGCCTTGGCAACCTTTCATCGGCAGCTGCGATCCTGACCTTCGCAGCCAGCAATGATGACCTTCCGGGATCGGCTTCACTCCCGACTCTGATCCACACGGCGCCCGGAAGTTTCTCAACACCATCAAGTGGCCAAAATACATAAATGGGATGACCATTTACTCAAGGTCAAATATCACAATTGTTACGGAAGCTAATATCCATCAAGCCAGGTTAGGTTCGAATTAGCTTGGCGAGCACTTGATCCTACTGTGTCTGTCATCGCCCCGTGGCGCATGCCGAAGTTCTTCAACCGCTTCCAGGGCCGACAAGACCTCCTGAAGTTTGCCGCCGAGAACAACATCCCAGTTTCGTCCTCTCCCAAGTCTCCCTGGAGTCTTGATGCCAACCTGGCGTAAGTAGTCTTTCAAACTAGAAAGGGAGTTCTGGAGGCTTGTCAACTTAACGATGGCCTCCATTTTTTCTTCCTAAGCTATATTTTTGCTACGGCTATTTCTTATCTCCTTCATCACCCTCTACTTCACCTTCTTCCCATTACCATGAGGGAGTTCAAGTAAAACTAACAAGTATACAAGACATACCTCAGCCGAATCGGGCATTCTCGAAAAGCCCGAGATGGTTGCGCCCAAGGATGTCTGGACCAAATCTGTTGGTATGTAATATACTACACTGGCTCCGGTTCACCGCGGTAGACTCCCGAGCTAATTCTTGCGCTACCCAGATCCGCTCGATGCGCCCGATGTCCCGACCAAGTTCTCTGTCACCTTCAAGGCCGGCATCCCCGTCAAGCTTGATGTGGAAGGCGGTGAAACCTACACCAACTCAGTCGAGCTCTTCAAGAAGCTCAATGAGATTGCAGGCGCCAACGGTGTCGGTCGAGTTGATATCGTCGAATCTCGGTATTTTACCATCCCCGCCGCCATCATCAGCACCTCCCCCCAAGACTCGATCTTGTACTGACAATATCACAAGCTTTATCGGATTGAAGAGCCGAGGCTGCTACGATGCCCCAGCCCATACGGTGCTGCGTCTAGGTAAGTGAGAATTCTACCCCTCAATCGACGATGCTAACAACCCAAAGCCCACGTTGATCTCGAGGGCATGACCGTGGACTCCAAGGTTCGCGGAATTATGGCCTGGATCGGAAACGAGTGGTCCCAGTGCCTCTACAATGGTATACCTTCTTTGGATAATCTTGACGGTCCTGTCTAACAAATGTCTTAGGCATGTACTTCTCTCCCGAGCGTGAGCTCCTCGAAAACTCCATCATCTACAGCCAGAAGCATGTGAATGGCACAGTCAACATGATGGTATACAAGGGAGCAGCTCATGTCCTTTCCCGCTCTGCGCCGGACAGCAACCTATACAGTGAGGAACAGGCTAGTATGGATACTCTCGAGGGATTTAGCCCAGAGGATACCAGTGGCTTCATTGCCATCCAGGCGATTCGCCTGGAGAAGTATGGCGCGGCCAAGATCCAACATGGCGAACCCCTGGTTTAGGGCGCATAGAGGAGCCGCTGCCTTGGCCTCTCTCTATCTTGATGAACGGGGAGGAGGTTTACAGAGGTGCAATAAGGAGTGCTATGACTTGGGTGCAATTATCCTAACTCGGGGATAAAGATGCAGTCAGAAATTATATAGCGGGAACTCCAAATTGGTCTATGCAGTCATGAAATACTGAATACATGCACGCACGCACTCGCTACATCGTCGTCGGGGGATCATATACTACATGTGTAGGTAAGGATCCATCCATCCATGTTGCCGATAATCTTTGATGGCTTGGAGAAGACCTCTTGGAAGGATGGGCCTGTCTCTGGAGCCGCTGTCGCCGGCTTGGGCAGGCTGCTGCTCAGGGGATTGGACTTGGTTACGGTCCCCCCAGCGCCCTTGTTGCTTGTGAGCTTTGCTATGCTGTTGCAGGAGCAAGTAGTAATTTATGGCCCTACTAGGTAGTTAGAATATAAACTCCCTGGGGAGCTATTCTGAGGAGAAGGTTGAGCCTGAATGATGGTGACGCAAGCCTTGTAAGAACCTTGGAGTGGTGATAGCTTTAACTACACTCATTTCTATTTTTCGCAAGGGAAAAGATTGACTCTACGACACAGGAAGACCGCCATAAACGAACCCCTAATCCGCACGATTGCTCCCTAGCAGAAAATTAACCCAAGGTACCAAGCTCTTCCTCTTAAAATCAACTGAATAAGGAAATGAGAAACCGACCGTGAATGGTTTTATGCTGCCTGGTGCCTTTGCAAGTGGTGTATACCTGTGACCTAGTCCTGAGTATCATCCTTCGCCTTCACCAACCTGCCCTGCGCAGCACAGATTGGCTAGTTAGATCGACCATCTTTAAACTTCCGTCTAAAATGGGTTATGATTGGGTTATGATTTCGGCTTGCCGCATGCCGCTATTCATACATTCCTGCATAAAACTGGTTTCTTCCGGAGTCCATTGGCTGTTTGATACTCGCAATGAGGGGTCTGCTTCCTTTTTTTCTTCATCCTTGCTGCAAGTCTTCTTTCAAGCGAAACTGCAGTTATGCGCTCGCTAAACCTTTCCCAGAACCTTTTATACATCTCCTTGCCTTTGAAACCGGACTCTACTAGTTCATTGAAGTAGTCTTTTTCAGCCTTGGTGAATAACTGATGAGTTCTGAGATGATTAATGTTGAGACTGAGTGTTTTGACTCTAGTCCTTATCGCCAGGGCAGACTCATTGGCTTGGAACTTCTCTTTGAACCGTGCTAGGACTTTATCTCAAGTCTTTGATGTAGAGACCACCTCTATCGGATAGATGGTCCGGGTGTCTGTCCAGAAGGGCTCTATCCAAGCAGGTTTCCAACCTTGCCCTTGTGTAGCCCTTCACCTCGCGGTTTTGGTGGGTGCCTTTGGGCTTATAGCAAGGTATCGTGATACCTCTGAGGGCCACGAAAACACACTTGTAGCTTCGATACTCCCTTCGCCGGGTTCCATCACCGCATTGTTAGCATCAATTTCAAAGTATTGACGTCTTGGATTCCACTCGCGCACCGGTGGAAGGCTTTCGACATCCTGGACGGCATCGTATGCCCAAGACGGAATCGCGTCAGAACAAGAACTGTTCCAGTATTGGCTCTTGTTTCTATGCCAACGACCCAGAACGACGTAGAAGCCTCTATTACCCAAGCGACCACCTGGGACTCCATCTGCTAGCAGGCGTGAGTGGACTCTGTGCCACAGCTCCCGGGAAGTCTGCCAGGACATTGTTGGAAAAGTCCAAGTACTGCTATCAGGCCCAGGTGGGAACACATCGATTTGGGCAAAGATGTCCCGGGCATGGATTCCAACAAGTAAATCTATCCTCTCCAAAATATACCTAGACTGGAACCTGCCTCCCTTCATGTCGATGCGTGTGGGACAAGTAGCTGGGCAATTTAGTTCTGATCAGCGATAGTCTGGTGGAAGTGACTTGCGTGAGACTTTCTCCCATACATCTTTGTGGAGGAGCGGAGCTAAATACCGCTGAATGAATTTTTCATTCACATAATCGTTGCATACGCTGAATCTGTTCATATCGAATCCGTGTATTCTCATGAAGTTTGTCATGGTGTAAGGGGCGTCACTGTGATTTTCCAAACCAGGTATGTGATAAAACAAATCGTTGTCGTCATGTGGAGGCGTGACGAGCCTTTTCTCCTCAAGGAATTCTTTCAGGCCGTTGACAACAGCCCAGACAGCCTTCAATCTGCTCAATCTCATTCCGACCAGACCAGAGTTTGAATTGCATCTCAGTGTATCGTAAAAACACCTGGTTTACTTCTTTGGCTTACTGATCTCATGCTCTTGTAAGCAATCATAAATAAACTGCTAGGTTATCTTTCTGTTCGCATAATCATAGACAACCAAATGGCCGCACTGTTTGATTGATCGGAAGGGCTCTGTTCAAGCCTTGAAATAATCGTGGCATCGCCGGTGGCCCGAACCAAGTCATGGGGTTTCGCGCGTTCCCTGCGAGTTCAAGATGGATTTTCCAGACAAAGGTGTCGAGATAGACTAAGTCAATGGTCTCGGCAAGCGTGAGGAGGAATGGGAAATGGGCGATGATATACCCCATTTCGAGAGTTGGCCACGGGAAAGCAGATGAGACAGACAGATTTATCTGTTCAACCTTGAATCTGCCAACTCTTTGTATAGAAAAAGGCGTCTCTTCCGACAGGGCGGGCCGGAGTCGTTTTTGTGTGCTTCAGCACTCAAAAATTCAGCCCAATGGGTTTGTGAACGCCCCCGAATACCACGAGCCCTTTGCCCTGTGGCTGTTTGTCCCGCGTATACAAATTCTTGTTGCGCGTCTGTGGTCCTTGCACTCAGAGCGTATATCCCTATGACTTCCGGGATATCCTTTCCTGATGAAGATGATGGGAAAGATTCCAGCTCTTCAAATAACTGTCCCAGTCATGGCAACCCATGACGGCTCGGCAACGGAGGGACCAAATGTGAGGATGAAGCAGAAACTCGGAGGTGAAGTTTCTGCTTTTCTCGCCCGAATTGGCCTTGAGCCAATAGAGCATGGCTCTTGAGTAGATTGAGCCGTGGAACTCATCGGAAGTGTTGTCGGCATGAAAAAAGATGGCGTTCATAATAGATATGTACCACTCATCGTGGTTTGACCCAAACCTTCCATCGACATGAAACTTTCGTCTGTGTCCGGGTCAACCTCCGACTCCGTGTCGCTTTCATCATAGATGAGTACCTAGTTGGGTGAATTTGTTGTACTCATCCAAGGTATCCGCTAAATTTGGAACCTGGAGGCCCTCCTCGACGCCTTCTTCCTCTTGTTGGTGCGGATATAATTTTATTAACTTAATATCGCCCAATGATAAATGCCTAATCTGAAAATCTACTAGTAATAGAACTTCATGCGCCCGCCATGTATAGAGGCCGCAGTCTTTGGAATCATCAATGTACTATTGTTCTAGAACAGCGCAGAACCCCAGCTAAGGAATTCAAGGACAGTCCATAGAGGATACATGTACTACTAATAGTCTCGTTGGAGCAATTGTAGCTACCCAAGTACGTATAGGTAAGTCACATAGTCCACAATGCAAATAACGATTCGACCTTTTTAGAAGCTGAGCAGATTAGTTTGTACACGAGACTACTATTCTAGTCCTTTACATTCTACGTGTCAATATATATACTATTTTCCATAAAAGAGCCGCGACGCGCTTTCGTAAGCATCTGTAAGCTTTGTGAAATAATTAGTTTTGGGTGATATGGTACCAGTACAGTGTCTGAAGATGTAATGAAACTGTGCAAAGACCAAATATAGTAACAATTATATCAGATTTGATTCAAAGAGTAGACTCGTTGGTCAAAATCAGTGCCCGCTTTATCGCGACATAAGTACAGAATAGTCCACTGGTATAGATCCTGCGTGCAGTAGACTGGGAACTAAGAGATGGAAATTGCCTACTAAAAGATTACAGCGCAGTAACTAAGGAGTTAGCTACAACTACTGCTAGTTCCTTCTACCAAGTCTTTTTACTGATCAACTTCTGGAACAAATAAACTCGTTAAAGCAAATGTGTACAGTTTTATCGGTTTTTGTGTGTATTTCTATTAGTGGGTAGAAGAAGTCTCATCAACGCCATTGAGAATGAAAAGGAAACGTACAGATACCACTTCGATTTGTCAACGAAAAATAAACAAGCAATACAGGTACGCAGCTTGAACAAACCGACAAGCGATAAACGATAACCGAGAAATTTACTTTGTCACAAACCCTGGCCATCTGCAATCCTACGTGCCCCTCGCCACGGCATCAAGGCTGCCTTACGACACAGTTGCTGCCCCATCCGCGGTAACGCCAGATCCAGCAGCGCCGCATGATGCCCCTTTTCTTGCTTTTGATTCCAAAAGGCAGCGTCTGCTTGTGCTTGGTATTTGCGACATGCATTGCCTCAAAACGGACATTTTCCCGAGCAATGGCGGCCTTTTTGTTGTAGCTCTCATGCCCATCGAAAAAGTTGAGGCTGTATCTCGATTACATAATTGATGATGCATCATCACGCCGATCACAATTCAAATACTACCTCATCGTCGCAAACACCTGCAGATACGCATCTCGTGCAACTGCGGACTGCGACTGCGGACAGCGAAGCAGCTATTCTCCGATGCACCTCGGGGTCGCATCAACGCCGAATACGACGGTATGTATCGAGCGTTGTATTTGTGATTGGCTTATTAACATCGGAGCTCATGACTCAGCGCCTCTGTTTCGGACTTTGGCAGACCCTTGGAGAGAGAGATGCGCGTAACGGTGTGCGGTGAAGGCTGTTGATAGGGGAAGCAGAAGGGCTCACGGTAGGAAATGCTAAAATCTGGCAGGGTGGATATCGGATAAGCACCAGCACTGACTCGCCCGGAACAAGCTTCCTTCGGCGCTGGCATGTGAGAACTAACCTGATAGTCTTTGTTGGCATTGTTGGCATTATACTGGCTAGTTCCACTTGCGGTAATCAAGTCGTGGCGCTTCAAAGTTAGATCCTAAAAGTGGAACCGCCTAGACAGCCTCCAGCTCTAAAATAGCAGCTTTCGGTGACGGCTAGAGAATGCAGTTCGTCGAATGGTGCATGGCTAATCATGCATCCCCGTCTGTGTGCTGTACGTCTGAATGGCTTGTTCATCATTTGTCGAGACATTGGTTTGATAACGCAGCGTTGCACTCTCAGTTGTCCCGTCTTGGCACTCTGTGTTCCGCAAGACTTGCCCAATGCATGAAGCGGTCTAATCAATGCCATGTCTCCGGACATAGCACATGTTGACGCTATAAATCCGGCTAGCCCTGGGCCTACTGCTTGTATGTACTATGACACGTACTATTATACTCGTGTCTCACATAATCTGCCCAGCGGCCGTCTGGTGAGGCGGAGACTTTAGATCGGAGATACCCAGCGGAGAGCTCAGCTCCACCAATAACAGGGAATACCAAAGTCTATATAAAGAGGGAATAGAAACAAGTATTAAACGAAGGAGCTGCCCCTGACCCTTTTCTACCATCTCCAAGTTACATCATCTCATCAAACCTTCAAGCTTTAATCACAATCACAACTGCCTTCTTCAACATGTCTGGCGAAGGATTCCTCAACCAAACCAGCTTGCATTCACGCGCCAAATATCGTGCGGCGCTCTTGACCTATCCTGGAAACCTCAAGCAAGCTCTGAAAGATGCTCAGGAGGACTCTAAAAAGACCTTGTTCGGCGTCGCTCAGGGCATTGCCAGCACCACCTTGACAAAGGTCTTGGCTTCCGCCAAACCCGATTTTATTTGGATGGATGTTGAGCACGGCATGTTTGATCGCTCAACCCTCAACGAGTATGACACAGGATTCCATCAATATCTGACGAGACGAGAGTGCTGACCAAAAGCATAGCGCTATTCACGCCGCCCAGCACCACTCTGAGGGCGAGACACTAGTCATTGTGAGAGTACCAAAGGAAGATGAGATTGCACTGTCTACGGCCTTGGACGCTGGTGCGTCTGGCATCATCATCCCCCACTGCGAAACCAAGGAAGAGGTAGAGGAGTTTATCCAGAAGATGTACTACCGTAAGTATCAACTGCACAAAATGCAAAGGAAAAAAGAAGAAAACCTCGGAACCAGTTGAGCTCACACACGAATATAGCCCCCGTCGGTGCCCGTTCATTTAGCCCTTGGACCTTTACGCCCGGCATCTCAGATCTCTCTCTATACCCAGAGGATGCCTTCAACATGAAGACGTCCAACAACCACATCGCCATCATCCCCCAGATCGAAAGCGTAAAGGGCATTGCAAACGTCGAGGAGATTGCCTCAATACCCGGCGTCTCAGCGCTCATGTTCGGACCCGGCGACTTCATGGCAGACGCAAGAGTGCCCATGGTCTTGGGAGGCCCTCCTCATCCCGTCTTGGCTTCTGCCATGGAAAGCATGTCAAAGGCCAGCAAGAAATACAACATCCCGCTTGTTGGGTGAGTTCAACCCCATCGTGCAGTACAAACCTATATCATTGTTACATGAGCTAACACGTACATAATAGTGGCGCTCTGGCTCCTGAGATGATTCCCATGATGGTAGAGTCAGGCCACCGAGTAGTCGTTACCATGTTTGATGTGTGGGGCATCGCGAACCTTGCCAAATCTTCGGTTCAGAACGCCAAGGAATTAATCGGTGCAGTCGAGAAGAAGACGAATGGTGTATCTAAATAAAAAACAGTTGTGTGTGGTTACATTGTAGACTAGAACTATCAACTCAGGTTATATCCTCCCCAAATTGCCAGCCATTGTTCATTCCGTGGAGTGAGCACAATTCCATGCATATTCGCCAATAATAGGTAACCGAATGATGTAACAACCTCCCTGGAGCACCTCTTGCTTCTTTATGCCCGCATACTGGCAGGTGATTATCTTCTGTCCGAGACACCACTAACGGTCTTTAGATACAACTCAGCTCTCCATGCGGTACATAGTCCCGACGAGAGTAAGTGTCCCAGTCATTGCCCCAAGTTGAGGTCCCGCATCGTTCTTAGCTCATTGGCAACATCATCGTCGGCAGCATCTTCTCGACCATAGAGCCTGGCGGCAACGTTGAACTTCTCTCGCCAGGTCGTCTGAGCCATGGCAAGTTTGACAATCATGTCATTACTTTCCGTTTCAAACCAGTCCGATACGGTTTGTACTTTTTTGACGATTAAATCGTCCATTAAACCCTCCTCCTCCAAGAGAACCATACTGAGAAGATCATAGACGAACCTAGAGGAGAGAGGGATGCGCAACTCCTCTGCTGCCTTTTTTAGTTCGGGGTCGATGGAAAATGGCAAAGTAGAGTCCTGTGCTTGATCATCTGGATCGTTACCTCGTGAAAGGTATTGTAGTCCTCGTACGAGGGTTCGGCGCAAATCACTGGCTTGTTTTTGTTCGATGCCTGCATGACAGGCGTCACATTTGCATGTAAACTGCAGCAGTCGATGACGCTCATGCTGGGCCTTTAGTTCGAAACCCGGAAGATAGGAGAACGTGATCTCCTCGCCAACGCTAATGTCCTTTTTCGCGATAATCGCAAGAGTCTCTTGACCGCGCTCTGTAACCAAAAGCGGGACCTTGGAATTGGGTGCGCAAGAGTGGTTGAAGCGCGACAAGAGGACGAACAATCCGTAGACTGGAAGATTGCTACCTCGGATGAGAAACTCAAAAGTATTCTGAGCCATGGCAGCCAAGCAGCTTTCGAAGGGCCCAGGACCATTGTCGCCTAGGCGTAGAAACTTTTCCTTATCTCTAGGTGCCAATTGGAGAAAGGCCATCGCAACATCGTGGTCTGTAATCTCTTGGACCGGCTTCTGGATAATAAGGAGCGGCTTTTCCGCCAAAATCGTGGCTCCTTTGCTGATTCGTCTCTTTGCAAAAGCTCCCCATCCCTTCCCGGGCGACGGCTTCAGTTCGAATGGTGCATCGCCAGGCACTGGGAGCTTCTTGTATGCTGAGGAATATTAGCCATACGCATAATTTACCCGAGGTTTGATTTGACTGACGATGATTCAGAGGCATCTTGCTGGTGATTTGCTAATCGCTGGTCTTGATTAAATCGATTTGTTTTTTGCAACGAGTGGGCAGGAGAAGGACGATCGCCACTGCAGTAGGCGGACAAGATTGCGTACTTTGAGTAGCTGCGAAATGATGAATATGGTCATATAAAGGTAGAAAGAAAAAAGCCCTGGGCCTTGCTGGAAACGAAAAGAAACATCTGTTGGTGTTGCAAACGGGCAGGCGCTGTGCATGTGCACAGTTGCGTGCCACAATAGCTGATAAGAGCAGTGATGGAGAGAAAGAACAACAGACCCATAATTATTATGTCCATGGATTTTAATTATTACATCTAGGTACTTAACATCCATAGGTATTTGGGTAATGAAATTACATGTTTATTCAAGTACTGTTTATAGTGAGTCAAAGGTGAAAACACAGTGAGACCAGTAATCTATATGGTCAAGGAAATTAAAAATCGTGTTTGTTGTATTATTTTACTTTACTTTGCATTTCAATGGCCTCCAAGTAAATATTCCTTGTTCAAGAAAAAAAGAATAGTTAAAGAGACGATACCATACGTTTTAGGTAGGTATATTCTCTTGATGGGAGATATCTGCGCTGTGCGAATAGGGTCACCTTTCAATTTCGGGCCAAAAGGCGACGGCAGCCCGTACTGTGATTATCATGTTACAATGTATAAAATTTTGATCTTATGACGACTTTACTGTGTCGTAATGCTAGTCCAGATATATATCGTAAATGAATGCACCAAATATTTATTAGCTTGCGTATTTAATGTAGACTAAAGCTAGAATTCAATCTGATATACTACTAGTAGTACTACTAGTAGTACCTACTACTAGGTACCTACCTATGTACCTATCTATAGTCTAAGAAAGTGCCTAATCTTGAGAGACCTTCAAATAAACCTCATGCATCGTAAACCAAAAGTATAACTGCCCTTTCATCTCATAATGCTCCCATATTAACCCTTCATCTTCACCATAATGATGATTCTGAGAGTCAAAAATAACGTGTACACCCTTGCATGGCACCAGATGCCTTTCACATGTCGGCTGATAGGTACTAGCATGTGATATGCTTGATGGCTTCTTATAACTTTGGACAGAATCCATGCCTAGGCGGCACTGCCCTAGAGATCTCTTCAAGCCATCGTTATACTCAATCAGTAAGCCTTTGCATAGTCTAGTTGACTCATCCGTAAAGACGTGGATGCTTGAGATATTCTCTAGTGGCGCTGAAGACGAGCATGCAGCAGGCACGGGCGGTCCATCCGAAGGGATGCCACAATATTTAAACTGATGATCAGCATCAGCTTTAATGACTGAGATGCCACTGTTGCTTGGGCTGCTATGAATGAGTGTAAGATGTTGCTGCCCTGCTATATATAATGTCTCATAGACGGGGGCCTTTGTTGGTGGAATGCCAACAATGTATTGTCCAGAGGTCATTTGTAACTACACGTAAACATGGATGTTAGCTTCAATGGTACATGGTCTCCCAATTCTAAGCTTCAAGACTTACTGTGATGGAGTGTGGCTCGCGTAGTGGAGCGCTACGCCTGACACCAATACCATGGATTTTGTCGTTGGTAGCAAGAGGAATGTATATCCAAATAAGCCGGCATCCGTGAAAAGAGGTCATATACTCAAACGTCTCTGGGTGTCGCGATTCGCGATGACTGTGTCCATATATACCGACTATTTTACTACCTGGTGTAGCTGTGACGAACAAGGAGATTCCCGTACAATAGCGTGGATCCAAGCTGGTAGCGACGAGATGGGAAGACAAAGATGCAGATGAGGCCGAGGCTGCATCGCGCTCATGGTTTTTGATGTTTAAAAGATTCGACACAGGCAGCGGTGCGCTCCAGACGTTGAGACTTGCTGTAGTGGGGAGGCGTAAGCGACTTCTCCCGAGCTGGGGATGTCAGTCAATGGTGATATCAAAGGTCTAAGTATAAGTAGGGTACATACCTTGAATTCCATGTCAATTGACTTTATTGCCTCCACCGGCTCTATTAATAGTACATTGGGGTGAATGGACATTTGGGCCGCCAAAGTTGCTGAAAGCTCAGATACTCTGTCTATCGACCTGATGCCTTGAGAGTCAATTGCGAGACAAACAAAAGGGTCAGCAAGCTCGTCCTGCACAAATCTGGGAGAGCCATTGCGAGACCAGCACAGCACTTTGGAAAGCGAGCAGGTGACGGCGTCATCTGCTGTAGCAAGACTCAGCTCCTCCACAAGCTGAAGTGTAGCGTCAAATCTCCAGAGTATGCTGGACTGCGAATAGCTCTGGATGAGCACGGCAATCTCTGGAAGAAACTCCTTCTTGAAGCCACAGAGCTTGCTTATAAGGCTAGGAGACGGGTCTATAAGAGTACTATGGCTCGGCAACTTGAGAGGTGGCATGCTTTTCCAAGCATATCGCCAAGTTGCGGCTAGCCATAGGCGTCTGAATTCTTCTTTGGGGTCACCCTTGTATGAGGAGTCGCGCGTATAGCTTTTAAACGCCTGGTGGCACAACTTGAAACAATCCGTATGCATCGTGATGCTTTCTTCCGCGTCGGTGGTGAGAGGACGGTCCGGCATCTTGTAGAATGTGTGATTGCCTCTTTCCGGTTGCTGAGCATATCCTTTGGCTGAAAACTTGCACGCATCATACACGAGACATGTAGTGTTCCTAAAGAGCACTGGATACATGTCAGTCTCAACATCTTGTTGCGTGCTGGGTATCCCGTCTCACAAGCGACAATATGGTCACCGGGTACAAATAGCTGCCCACAAGCACCGCATTGGGGATGAATGCAGATGCATGACGGCCCCTCATTACTTTTAGCTTCACTACGACAGAGAGCTTCCATTGTATCAACGAGTCGAGGGTGCGTGTACGGATATTCGCAGGTTGTCGTACTGTGGCGGGTATAACAGGACAAGGCTAGATACAGCAAAAGCCAGCGCTTAGAGAACAAGGCCTTGTGTATCTCGAGACGGTGAACAGGCGCGTATTCAAGCCATTCCGTGCCCGCCTTTCTCTCCCTCGGGCAGCACCAGCTGAAAGCGTTGCCGGCGAATTGAACCTGTACATTTGGCCCCACACAGCCTTGGTGAGTTGTTGCAATGCAAGGGGGGGTAAGAAAAAGAAATGAAGAGAAAGAAAACAGGCTGCGGGCCATGCAAAATCCTGCAGTGGCAAATCGGCCATGTCTCTCGTCTCAAGTTGTTGCTGGACTCTTCCAATGTCTAGCATGTGTAAGTCGTAATGCTCCTCGTTGGTTCCACTTTGAGAGATCGATCAGCATCTAAACGGATACTAACTGCCCGGGTGAAAGTGGAACCAGATTCATACCTTATTTGCTTATATCTGCTCCACTCCATTAGTTGGGAGACGGGCTCCCAACCAACCAACCCCGCCGGATCTCTCTCCCTCCCTCTCTACCTGATCAGTACCATCTATTAGCCAGTGTCTGCATGTACCTGACTTGGTACCTACCCATCTCCGGACTACACGATATATATTCATTTACAACCATGGAGGACGCGACCAAAAAGGACATGTATGAAACAAGTGTCACCTATTTAGAAGACAAGGTTGTGTCTGCGGCATTCAGCTGGCTTGCTCTCAACCCAGACGTTCCGTGGGACGACGCTCCTGACAAGCCCAGCAAGTTTGCCGTGTTAGATAAACTGGTATATCCATTACGCCTGAATGGAGGGGTACGTATGATTTGGACCGCAACGCTGATTAGATTACCTTTGTGATATTTACTTGAATAGTACTACAACGCCAGACTATGTCAACTGCGCCCTGGAGCAGCGGAATGGCTTCGCGGAAGCGGAGAGTTGCTGCCACTCTATCCATGTGTTGGCTGCACAATCACGGATGGAGAGTTTTCCCATGCGTTGAATTTTGGCAAGAAGCTGCATCTACCGGCAGACAAGACAAAGCACAAGCTGTGCGTTGCGGGACCCAACAAGTCATACATGGTATGGCTTTTTCGGACTGAAACAGACTTTGCACCACTTTAGAAGGATGCTTGGGGCAGTGAAGCTGCTGCATGTACTTTGGTATTGGTCACATCTAGTTACGCGTATCGTGGCCAACGTGGCGAATTGACCAGTTCTTCCAGTGTTTAAAAGTTTCACAATAATGACTTTGTTCAAAAGTTGTGCAAAAGCAGTAACCAATACAACAGTATATCGTATATGAAGACACTTCATCCGGCATTGCTCAGCTTCCTCTTCTCCAGATTGTCTCTCAGCTACGCCTCTTCAGATGGCTACCACCTCTATGAAAGCAGGTGCAATAATGAATGCAGAGGTCTCCAGATCTTGTCTCTTGCTAC
The DNA here is from genome assembly GCF_020647795.1 of Trichoderma atroviride. Classification (NCBI taxonomy): domain Eukaryota; kingdom Fungi; phylum Ascomycota; class Sordariomycetes; order Hypocreales; family Hypocreaceae; genus Trichoderma; species Trichoderma atroviride. The sequence goes on along the minus strand of NC_089400.1, from coordinate 4,705,173 downwards.
TCCTTTTCCACGCTAACAAGACCATCTTCATTCTTGGCTACAGGTTTGAGCTTTGGCTGCGCTCTCTCCCTCTCGCTCTCTCATTAGCTTTCTCGACAACTCGATCGATACTATACTCTTTACCAGCATCCACTAATCCAAATGCTGCACCAACTTTCCTCCAAGTCACTAGATTGGTCGTCTCTGGACACACTGTCGATTGGGTGATGTAGTATTCTTGTCACAGAGGTGCCTCTCGCCTCTAATTTGGTATAATTCCTGATTGTAATCACGCCTGCCTTCCTTGTCCACGGTTTCGGATAAAACTCCATCACGAAATGGGTTTTTTGAAGAAGCCTTGCTAACATTCTGCCGTGAGCGGAATCCCCCCCAGAGTTTCTAAACCTTGAAGGGTGTTATCGAGATTCGGGGGCCGTGAAATGCAGTGGATCTGGTGGTCAGCGCAATGTTGCCTGAAACCGGCATCGTATATTGAGCAATGCTTGCCGTCTACAGCGACGCCCCTCGTCGCGGAAAGTGATGCAAGCCGCTCAATTCTCATCACCTTGACCCGGCTTGTAGTACTAAAGTTACATGCAAGCAACTTTGTCAACAGGCAACTCTACGGTAGCTACACGCAAGGGACGCCGTGGGCTGCCGACGAAACTATAATCCGGTGCCGCGGCGCACTCATGGCCCGGCCCGAGCTCGTTCCTGGAGAAGCAGTAGCTTCGCTTAAACAAACCACAAATTTCCATCATCATAATGCCGACTTTGTTTGCAAAGATGCAATCAAAGCCATTCTTCTCCCGTCCCGCGTGTGCAGGCTCTCGACATGGTTCGTTCCGTCTCGGCTGAGAAGCTCCGCGGCTTTCAGCTCCGTCTGTCCCACCTCAGCTTGGCCTCAACTCCACCTCCACCAAACAGAAAAAATGCTGTGGCTGGGCGCACCTTTTGGCGTCTGCGGGTGGCTGGGCGCCTTTTTTTTCCTGCTCTAGTCTCGGCTCGTTGCCGCCCATCCATCCCACCTTGTGCCTGACCTTGGCTGAGCTTGGCTTTGTGAGGATTTGCTCGAGCCAACAAACTGACCCCAGCAAGCAGAAATTCTCGAGGCGAGGGGAAACAAAGAACAAACTTTTTCTTTGTTCGCTTACGCATCCACCCACTCACCTACTCGGCTGGCTGGCTGTCTTCGAGATTCCCAACAACATGCCCTGGTGAGCGAGGCATACAAAAGGAAACCAGCGGACCCCTGAAAGCGACATGATGCAGCTGCTGGACAACTACAGCCCATCGTCATCGTCATCGTCATCCTACTGAGAGGACCCTCGTTGCATTGCATAGCGCGCATCGATTCGTCTATCTCTGTTCTTCACCGTACCCGATCTCGCTTTGGGCTCTCGAGGCTCTTTTTTTTTTTTTTTTTTTTTTACTCTCTCTCTCCCCACGACAGCACTTCGGCTCTCTTTTTTTCTCTTCTTCTCGCCGTTTGATTCTCGCCCCGCTTGGTGTCTCTCTGTCTTGCCGTCTCCAGCGCTTAGCTGTGATACACAAATCCACCGTCAGCTAGATTGGTGCTTTCGCGCACCCATCAGCGTTTCGGTAGACAGAGACAGACAGGCAGACAGACAGGCGGAGGGAAAAAGAAGAGAGAGAAAACAACATGCCTGCTCTGCCGCCTTTTCCACGACGGCCGATCGGCGAGCTTGCCAAACCCCCCCAGCTCTCAGCCTTTGCCGCCTCTTCATCGCTTCCAACAAGAGCAATCGATAGCGACGCCGCCACCCTCGTCGCTCGCCAGCAAGAGTCACCCACCTTCGTCGTCATCCCCGAGACGTACAATGCTACTCACAGCTCCCTCTCGACCGGCGCCATCGTCGGCGTTGTCATCGGCTCCGCCGCCGGCTTCATCCTGCTGCTGCTGATCTTGTACACCATCCTCGGCTTTGGCCCGCTCTCCAGCCTCTTCCGCACCAAGGAAGTTGTCGAGACCAAATCGTATGTCTCACGAAGCATGCTGAGCTCGGCACGCCCAAAGACCAAGAAACCCAGGAGAAAAGTACCCACAATGCTGTCGATCCGACGAGAACGCACCACGAAGACGACCAAGCGCAGGGCTGAGAGGAGAGGGAAAGCGCCTGAAGTAGTCGAGCCCATGAGGAGAAAGAGGGAGCCGTCACCACTGACCACCATCACTTCATCGTCCTCTGGGGCACCCGGCCGAGCACCAAGAGACCAGTTACCCTCCGACTACGACGAGGAGAATGAAGTGGTTGTCATTGAAGAGACTACGCCGTCCTCGAAACGGCACAGCCACAAAGCCGGTCCGTCGAGGAACACGGGCAAGGGGAGAAGATCGAGCAGCCGGAGATCCGGCTACAGCGAAGACGACGACAGAAGATACCGCCGTTAAACTGCCACTTGACAGTTGGCACTTGATGATTATTCCCTCTTTCTGTATCTTTTTTTTCCCTTGTCTCTTTATGTTGCAGGCAATGTATGATGATGATGATGCTATGTCGGGCGCTTGTTCAAATCAATTTAATAGAATAGTTACTATTGGCGTATTTTTCTTAGGCAAACGAGCATATTAGCGATGATGAATGAACAAGTACCTATGCTGGATGGCGCAATTCGATGTTTCCACTACACATCCAACATTAATACACTATACAATTTATACGCTCATGTGTGAGATGTAGCTATGAATCTGCGAATATGTGCATATATGTTTATGTAAACCCTCAAATGAGGTATATTTCTGTTTCCAGATGCAGTCACTCGTAGCTCTTCCATCCATATATCCGTAAATAAGAATAAAGAAAATGAAAACGAAAATAGTCCCGAGATATCATCAAGACAGTAATCCTCCATGCATATAAACCCGGAAAAGAAAAAAAATGAAACAACGCAAAAAATAAATACAAAGCTAAACAGCAAACTATTGGGTATGCACATATATGTTTCTTTAGAAAAAAGAAATAAATCATAGTCATCCTCTCACAAGTCCATCGATCTCTCGTCCGGTCCATCTCTTCCTCTTCCCGTCGATCCCATATCATTCCCGTCATTCTGTCCGCCAGAGCCATTCGATCCACCAAATGCGGCATTCCCTCCCTGAGGCCCGCCAAAGAAGAACGAATCAAAGGGATTCATCGCCGACGACGATGCCTCTGCGTAGTCATTGTGCATGCCCTCCCAGTTCAGGCCAAAGCCAAAGTCCATCTGGCCTTGGTCCATGCCGCCTCCAAAGCCACCGCCATTGGACCCAGTGCCCAGTGTCTGCAAAAAGTCCATTGTTTGTGCATCCGGGTACTCGTGCATCCCAAACTGTTGCTGCTGCTGGGGTTGTGGAGTCAGGAACGGGTTCCCGCCGCTGGTGCTGCTGGGCGTGGCCTGGCGAGGCACAGCAGGCGAGGCAATCATTGATTGGTCGACCACGGAGCTTCCGTCGTCGTAGCTGCCTGTTCGCCGCGAGGGGCTTGGTCGGCCAAGGCTGTGTGAGTGAGCCATTGTCACTGGTGGCGTGGCCATATCTCCACCGGTTGAGAGGCTGGGTGAGGATAAGCTGTCGCCCATTGCCATGTCAAGCTGGAACTGCTGCTGGTGCTGCTGATGGTGGTGTTGTTCAGGCTGCTGATACTGATGCTGGGATGGATGCCGGTGTCGAGGCGCCGGCGGCCTCTTGGACGTGACATCTGAAGGCGTAGGGGAAGCCCAATTAGTAGTCTCTCTTCGAGTGGGTGGTCGCCGCGATTGCATGACGGGCGAACCAAAGCCGCCTTTCGACGTGGCCATCTGGATGGTGGCCTTGGCGGTTCGATCAAAAGCGTCGCGACAAGTTTCTGCCGGTGGGCATTTGTCAATCATGTCGGTGAATACCGACTTTGCTGCCAGCACTGTAAAGTCTACTTCATCCATAGTCTATTATACGTTGGGTACTCAAGTCAGCGATCCAGCTCCTTTCCAGAACTCTCCCTTTCAAGAGATGAGGCAACACGGGGGCACTTACCAGGCGGCTTCTCACAGTAGGAGAGTGCCATATAGCGTAAAGATATGATATGCCTGCCATGAACAAATGGTGGGTAGACAGATACGTGTAGCTTACGAGGCTGCTCAGATGCAGCTGTCTATATATCCGCAGAATCTTTTGCCCTGCTTCAGCAACTTTGAGGTATATGCGCTCTTCATCTTCTCGCAGTTCGGCAGTAAAGGCCGTAGGGCTGTTGACCTCGTTGGAGGGATTATACTCTCCCTCAAACATGGCGGGGATACTCAGGCTCTGTTTATACAACAGCACAATGGCTTGCCAGTAGTTGAGGTCCAGGAACTCGGTCGAGAATGCTACCCCGGTTTCATGCTTTGAAGGCGCTTGGTCCTTCCATTCACGAAGCCTCCGGTCAATGTCAATTCGCCATGATCTATACGAGTCAAACTGGACAAGATACGGGGATGGCAGCTGTCTGTTCATCTCAGGGTAGAGTGTCCTCGCTTGGGCTCCAGTTCTGGCGATTTGCGCCTGATTATATTGCAGGACTTGAAGGATCTCCGACTGCAGGATGCGCAGCCTGAAATAATGGTGAGCCACGCGCTTGTAGCTCGGCTCTTCGCTGGATGGGCGTGGACTACCAAAGCTATTGGGTGTGATAAAGTCATCGTCAAGAATGGAAGGAAACTCGGTCGTGATGACATGGTCGCTGATACCAAACGGTCTACCAACGCAGGTGCTTACAAGCCGGTCAAACGAATAAGTACACCACCACAATCGCCGTCTCATGTCACGGATCCAAAGACGCCTCGGTCGGTCAGGGCCACCACCGCTGGGGTCCCGCGGTTCGTTTACAGAACCATCAGGGCGATTATGGCCAGAGGAATGCTGCCCACCGCCGTTGCCTACATCCCCTCCGTCTTCGTGGTGGAGGCCAAGATCAACCGCAAGACGCACTGCCACGCCAGTGATGTACCATAGGCCAGGCGGAACTGGTCGGAGAAGTGCAAAGTTGGCAAGCAAAAGAACGGCCTGCAGCACCTCAAGCCCACCTCCGCTGCTGCTGAGACACTCTTCCAGGTGGACGATTGCGCTTGCATGGTACTCCTCCGGCTGGCACTGATTCCTGTTGCGTTGAAACGACAGTCCACCACCACTGGAAGCCTCTGCTTTGATTGGCTCGCCAACAATGACACCACAGCCAATGGCAAAGACCATGTTGAGCATGTACAGTTCCCTCGCGCTAAGATCCGGGCCATCGGTTGCATACGCCCGCTCAAAGGTGCGCATAAACTCCCCGCGGTGCAGAATGGGAATCTGCGGATTTGCGTGCTCAAAGTAAAGTGTCACTAGACGCATAGCCACGTCCCGGGTCGGAAAGGTGGCCGGTTGGATGGTGGGCCGGGTATGTAGCCCGAAGAAAGAGTCGCGCATAGAAGTACCGGCCCCAGCCGGATTCGGGTGATGAGAAGAAACAGGCTTCTCTGAGCCGCCATTCTGGTCTGGAACCGAATACTGGACGGCTGCAAGCACAACACGGGCAAACGAGACACCTGATGTAGAGGCAAGCGATCGCGGCTTCGATGAGCTAACAATATTCATCATGGCAGGGCTCTGGTCGCCCTGCTTCTTGGCTGGAAGCATCGCACCATCCAGTCTCTGGCCATGGTGGCTGTGAGGCCGCGGGGTGCGGTGATCTGCGTATTCCGAGTGGCTGGAGTAGTTGGTAGTATCTCGTACGGCCGGGAAGCTGCCGTCTGCTCCAGGGCGGGAGCATACGTCGAGATCTTCTGCCGGCGGGAACGGGATATTGCTGGATTCCAGGAGCTTCTCCAGCACCTCCACGCGGGTTTCAAGATAGAAGACATAGCTGCGGGTATCATGGTCAGCAACGTTATACACAAACAGTTGGAGCCGAAATCAGGGGAATGCAAACAAGCAAACTCAATGACTCGGATGAAGAGAAAGAATTCGCAACGCATGATTCACGTGTGAGTTCTGCCAACGTTATCCACTCACCTTCTCGGAATCTCCTTTTTGGTTATAGGGTCATAGCCAACGCAAGAGACGCCGACCTTGCTGCAGCTTGCACAGCTGGGCAGCTTCTGATCGCACCTGTTTTTGCGCAGTCGACAGCGATTGCACGCGCTCACGTTGCGAAAGTTGCTGCTCTGGCCAGGCTTGCCAGTCGGCGCAAGGCCGTCGGGAGCGGCGGCAGCGGCAGCAGCCGTGGTGGTGGTTGTGGAGGCGGTGCTGCCATCAGCCGTAACACCAGCAGCGTCAGTTGCGCCCGCACCGAGACCGGGGCCGGGGCCGGGGCCTGGCGCAGCAGAGGCAGAGGCAGAGGCAGATGAGACAGAGGCGCCGGGGTACACAGCAGCCGAGGTACTGGCCTCGCTGCGACCGCTGGTGGTGCTCCTCGCAGCCCCTCCCAGATTCGCATCGCCGGCTTGCTGCTCAGGGCTCGAGAAGCCGTTGCGCGATGACGTGCCGTCGTACGAGTCCTGCCGCTGACGCTTGACGCTTTTCTGGAGGATCGGAGACGGCGGGCCATGCGTGGGCATGGCTTAGGAGCAATGAGGCAAGGTTGGTCGTGCTAGGCTGACGGTTGGTCCCCCAACGAGACGAGCTGCTGGCGAGACTTGGGGTCGGGGGGTGCGGCGTTAGATCCTCTGGGGGGGAAGAGAAGAGAGAAAAGATCCCAGTGAAGAGTCTAGGGAAGGAGAAGAAGAGAGGGTCGCGGCGGCAGCAGCTTGCATACGAGTATACACAACTTGATACAGATGCCGTCTCCGGTTTTTTTTCTCTTATCCCTTGCCTCTTCTTCCCGTCTCTCTGGTGCTCTTACGCAGACAACCAGGTCAGGCGGGTGGTAGTTGTGACAAGGGGAGCAGTTCTCGGCCTAGATGGGCAAATCGGACAGACACGTCGAAAGTCAGATCGCAGCTTATCCAGCGGGGGAGGTGGGACAGCGCGCATGCAGAACACAGAGACTCGATTTGATTCGACTCACCTCTGGCCCTTTTGCAATTTCTGTTGCGCAATTTCCTGTCTATATGGAAGAAAATTCTCCTCTCTCTTTCCCTTTTACTCCGTACTTGCTTCTCTTTCTCTCTTTCTCTCTCTCCCTCCCTTCGTATATTTTCTTTTTATGAATCTTCAACAGCTGGCCAATCCTATGCTCGGCTTCCCTTGCTCCGCTATCCCATCGTCCAGATTCCAGCAAAGGCCGAAGTTCGGCCACGTATCAAAACTAGGCGGCTGTCGAAACCAAACTTCCTAGTGCTGCCGGATTTGACGGCACGTCGACAGCGCAGCAAGCGAAGGGTGGCAGGCAATAAACATCAAATCAACCATCCATGAATCGAGGCGTTTCGGTCGCAGCGCATAACCGAAAGCACGTTGAGCGTTGCAAAACCAGAGGGTGCGGAACAGACGCCCCAGGCACGTCGAGCTCAGAGGCTGGAGAGGCGGCTCGGGAAGCTTCCCCGGATGGGATAATATGCAGTTGAGGGATGCAGAAACCGACAATGCAGGCCGAATCACAGTCTGTTTTGCGCTCGCGACAGGACAGGCCGTACGGGATAGAACAAGGACAGGGAGAGATGCAGCCTCAGCACCGTCGGATCGAGAAGGGCAAAAGAAAGCCAGAGACCAGGTATGTGATGTAGTTGCTTGGGAGAAGGGGAAAAAAGATGGTGGGTAGTTGGTAGTTCGCGATAAAAGCACCAAGTAGCGCCCTTTCAGATAGCGAACCCCACGGCACCAGCGAGGCTCGGCGCAGCGGGTACTTGTCAATGGCGGGGGGGCACGCCGACGTCGCGCGTACCTGCTAGCAGAGCACCACCAGTTTAGCGGCGGCGGGCTGCAAGTGGCACTGACAACTTCACTGTATTTAGCGCCTTGCACGCTGCTAGCACGAGCAACCGGTGCTAAGAGTGCCCGTATAGGGCAATAGATGGTGGTGCTAGCAGAGCACAGAGCAGTTGATAAGAGCACAGAGCAGCGCGATAGAGATCGAGGCCCCTCTCCCAGGCTGAACCAGCCGCCTGGCGCAAGTCCCCGCATTTCGACTGCCTCTCTCCTCTCGACTTTCTCTATTTCTCTTACTTCAAGTCTTCTCTAGCGGCCCAGCCACACAGCCATCACTTGTTTCTTCCGGTCTTTTTTATTCAGCCGAACAATAGCCTAGGCCCCTTGTTTGCGGAAACACAGGCGTTCATGCCAGGCTTGTGGTTCAATACAGCCCATTATACAGAGGAAGAGCAGTGACTTTTCGTGTCAGTGTAAATTCAACAGAGAGCCTCGGCTAGAAAAGAAAACAGCTTGGTAATATTACGGGGTACCTAGGTACAGGCAGATAGAGATGCCAACTCGATAACCAACGGCTCACGCACGTCCAAAGCGAGGATAACCTTGTCTCCACAGATGCGTTATTAGTCAGAGCACTACGTTTTACTTGGTGCTGCCATTGTGATTAGGCAGATAAACGGGAGTGCTGCTGGATTGACTCATTGGAGGAGCATTATCCGAAACTCCCTGACAAAGAACCGGGCATGTAATACACTATATGTTGTGCTACCTTGATGAGAATTTCTCCTTCCCGTTCTCTATACTACTAAACATCTCTGCCTGGTATTCCGGATCCAGCTATACATACGCCTATAAAGAAAGACTCAACCTTCATCCTTATCTACACCAGACAAAGCCGAGTGGATCACAGAGCACAGCAACTAACACAGAGTTGATGTCATACTGCCTACTTCCATGCACGTCCCGCGACGTCCACGTCCCTCGAAATCCTGCTGCCGTCCCCGTTGCCCCGTACTGTAGCATTTCCATCAAGCGCAGCGTACATACCGTAGACGCATTGTAAACATGGCAACCCGAATTGATCCAGGCCGCGCTACTGCCTGGTAGCTGGGACAGGGACTAGGTATAGGCCAAAGGAAACCCTGTCCTTTTCTGACATCTGCACGCCGCGTATTCATCCTCTGTGCTACCATGCCGCTCCTTGCTGAGCATCATTGCTGGCCGTCGAGTCCCCTGGAACTGGGGGCCGAAGCTGGCACCAGGCACAGGCAACCGCGGCAACGATATATTTCTTGTTGCTTCTTTTCTCCCATGTCTTGCCTGCTTAGCTGTCCGTCTGCATGGACTGCCGGGCGTGAATGCAGTTGACCCGGACCAACTTTTCATCCATCCCATGCTTGTTTGGAATGTCACAGCATAATCCTCCTTTTTTTTTTTTTTGTTGCCATTCAAGATGCATTTGCCTCCCTGGTGCCTACCATAAGCAGATATACATGCAATGTGCTCTTAACGCCTAGCTTGCGTACCTATTATACAAGGTACAGTTCGTAGTGGTGCACAGCCTGTACGAGGTGTAGGAAATCCATGTACCTAGGCAGTAGGTACTTGCGCGGTACAACCCATGCCTCATAAGCCCTTTGGTTGAGTCCCTTATCAACTCCCGTCAAATCGACTTCTCCATCTGCAAAGCTGACAGTTCCCTTGTCTATTCACAACCCCACAATTACCAATCGGAGATATTTTTCCCCCCCCCCGAAGAAAAAAAAAAGAAAAGAGAAATAACGAAAAGAAATAAAGGGTAGAAAATTCAATTTTAAAATTTTAAGGAGAAGATGACACCAATTTTGTTTCGATATGTGTACTTAGACACACGCATGCGCACACATCCCTACTTAAACCACAACCAAAGCCAAAGTATATAAGATATAGCAGTTTGGAGAGACAGAAGAAAAAGCCGACTAGTACTGCGGATTTCTCCAAAATAACTGTGGAATCGTTTCCGCGCTTTAGGTTTATGCAGACTCCAGGGCTAACTTAGTACGACTTGAATCTTACGTAGATGTTAGTTGCCGTGCAACTTGGTCTTGTTGCCAGATTAGTCGTAGTTTAGTTCTCCTTGCCCTGCTCTGCCGTCTCTGTCTCTGTCTCTGCCTCTCTCTCTGTTTTGGATTTCAAACAGTTAGTAATAAGGTAATTACTAGTTTATGGAGTAGGTATGTGTAATGACACCAACATGTACATGGATGCCAACGCGTAAGTAGGACTGCCTAGTAGTACTATTTGTTCTCACACACCACCTCACTTCGTCTCTCTCCTCGTCAAAGCCTGTTTCATTTCGCATCTACTCACACAATCACAATACTTTATGCAACTTTGCCACGGTACAGCCACCCACGCCTCCTACATACAGGTAGTGCCTTTCGGTCCCATCCCTTTGCTTGCATACCCAACTACTACCCCGTCCTCATACAGGCGCTAAAGTACGAACAATGCTACTAGTAGTAGGTACATATGTGGCTATACCCTCTCTCTTTTTATTCACCAAGTCCGCAACTGATACCCACCCACCCACTTAGCAAATCCGGGGTAAATGGACACACACGCGAGCATACCATACACCTACTCGTTTGTACCAGGTAGAACTACTTCTCCCACACATTCTAGCAATATTCCCATAGATCTCTCTTTGTCTCTTTCTCATACTTTTTCTCTTTCACTCCTCTTCTCCGTGGCCCCTCTCCTTTCCCCCCTTTTCTTCAACTTCACACCCCCCTCCCCCTTCCCTTCCCTTCCCCTTCCTCTTCCCTTCCTTCCGCTCGCCTCAGCCAACAGATCCCGTCCATCGTCTCTCACATCATACCACAAACTAGTCCGATACTATCCGCAGACCTATTAATATCCGCCCGTCAAATACCGCTCGCAGGGTACCAGCTAATAAAGGTATCATCATGCTTCCATAAAGTATTCGTGGTAATAGGGGTGTTATGTTATCAACTCCATTCTTGTCCCGATAATAGGGAACAGTACCTAAGCAGTTAATATTGCTATCAAACACATACATGTCCCTGCACACCTCAGGACAACTCACAAACACATCCAAGCAGAGTACCTACCAACCCATGCCGTCCCATGCTGCCAACTAGGTATTCCACGCCTCACGTTAGCGCGCGCTCATAGACGCACACTCACGCGCCTTCTTTCACACCATCTCCTGTTCTTGGGGGAAGGGCCCCCATCTCTGCATGGTGGCAGCCCAACCTACGACCTGACCCTATGCCGTCACCCAGCTTCTATACATGTAGCTCCGGCCATGCCTAGACGTCCCGATTGGCTCGCTGCTTGTTCAAACCATTTTCCCCGTCCGTGTGGCTTCCTCCTTCTTCTCCACTACTCCTAGTCTCCTCACTCGTTCTCTCTCCTGGTCAAATCGTCCATCTCGCGTCTCACCTAGTCAGGCACCAGGATCAGGCCCTTCTCTGGAACTACTGCAGAACCCACGGGGCCGCCCAATACCGAAAGGCTCACCTTCACCGCAAAGACTGAAAAGTCAGATTGCCACCTCGGAATTCTCTTGAATTTGTCAAGTGTGTGGCTAAAACCAATGTGTATCTAGTGTGTACAATACGTGCTACCTAGCCCGCACCCAATATTCCAAACGAAAGTCCGTAGTTACCATCATTAAACACCTCTGGTCGAAAGTATTCCATTGCCCCCCCCTATCCTATCATATCCCGCCCCATGCTATCCTGTCTTACCCCGTCGTGCCTCGTCCCGGTCCATTCATCTCCAGCCGACCAATCAACCAACCGTACGGCCAGCTTCCAAAGCCCAGTTCCAGTTTCCAAGGCCTGGTATTCCATGTCCGATATCCCGTTCCAAATGCCTAATATCCAATATCCAGTATCCTAAAACCCTGTGTCGTATTCCCGATAAAACCATAAGCCCAACCCATGTCCTTGGTCTTCAAGTTCCACACCGGCCTGATCCGAGTCTCCCGATCCATCCATCCATCCTCAGACAAGTGGCTGCCGCACAGCTGTGTCCTTGTTCGTCCCCAACAAAAAGTGAAAAAAAAAATTTGGTAAAAGAAGGAAGAAAAAAATAAATCCCGGCTGTGGGTAAGTCCTCCTGAAAAAAAAAAAATTGCTCCGTTCCTTGTGTATCCCAGAGCTCCGATATCCTTCTAATGTGTCCAAAATTGTGTGCCCAGGTAATGCATACATCAAACCCCAAAACAATAAAATAAAAATAAAAATTTAAGATAAAACGAGGGAGGCGAATCTGTTGAAAATGGAGAGATAAAGCCTCTCGGGGCGTCGCTAAATCCGATTAAAACCATGGCTTGCCAACTCAAAACACGCTTGTTTTGGTTGATTGCTGAAAACATAAAAAATTGATTATACCAATTTGTGAAAATAAAATAAAAATGCGGATATCGTCTCGAAGTTGTGAGGCCATCTCGAAGAATGAGATTGATGTCGAGGATCCCAAAAAAAAAAAAACATCTTAAACTGCAAAACTCTAAACGCTTTCTTCGTCATCGTAATCGTGCATAGGAGGGGCTTGGGGGCTCTCTGTAATTTGAGAGCTAAGATAGGCGCCGGCAATGGTGACCAGGCCGCTGAACCACCAAGCGAGGCCGGAATAACCAGATTGCAGGCCCATGGCGTAGAGGAAGCCAGAAAGAGTAGGGCCAAGAGCTCTGCACAAGCTTGCTGTAGAAGCCGCGACGCCATTGATCGTCCCGAGAACCTGCTTAGATGGGGCCGAATTTGCCAGGAGGATTGCGTTGCTGGGGTACGCCATTGTCGAAAATGTGCACTTCCAGATGACCAAGAAATAGATGGCAGGCATTCTCAGGCTCTCCGGGAGGAGTACCACATAAGGCGTGACAAAGTACAGCGCAAAGTAGGAGAAAGCAATGAGGCGGAAGAGGCGAAGAGGTCCGAGTCGGCGGGTGATGGGCGTCACGATCAGATAGTTGGACAGCAACGAATAAAAGCCCTGAATGGAGATGATGACACCAATGGCCTTTGTGTCAAGACCGAATCCGTTTACAAACTTGAATGGGAGCTCGAGGATTGGCTCCTTGGGAGGAGCAGTGCTCAGAAAAACCGGGAAGAGCTGATCGTACGTGATGGTGTGGCTAGCAAACCAAATTAGCATCTCGGCATGACATGGGCCTTGTTAGGTAGGACAGCATAAGCTTACAATGCAAGAATGCCATATGAAATAATGTTCATCACGACTGGCTTGGTGAAAACATTGGTGGGCTGATCAGGCTGCATCTCGGGTGATTCGGTGGTGGAAATGGTCTGGCGCTCCGCGTTCTCCTGAGAAGAAATCCGGGGCGACGTCTCTCGGCTTCGGTAATCTGGCAGTCGCTCTCTGCCACGAGAAATCTCAGTCGCATCAGAACTAGAAAGGGTATCATATCCGGCAAGCTTGTTGTTGCTGAGAAGGCTTTGCTTTTCGTGCTTATCGGCTCGACCGTAATTGAACTTGCCAAACAGTGAAGCAATTCGGTCACCGAGTTCGCGACCGCGATCCTTCTCACCCTTCTTGGCAAGATGAGTCTCGTCCAAAAACAGAATCCCCACGACGACACCAAAAAGAACCATTACTGCGCTAAAGAGGTTAGGCAAGAGGTATGGGTAGTGGTCCCAGATTGAGCCGCGGGGAAAGTAGTCGGGATAGCTGATACAGGGTCGAGCCAGAGCACCACCAATCATGGGGCCAATGATTGACCCGATGCACCAAACCATGGGCATGATAGTATAAGCGCGAGCTGTAGAGCACTCTGGTTAGCATGGCTTTCATCGGTAACATACTGAGAATAGACGTACGTTGATGCTCCTTAACTGTCACGAGCTCAGCCACGGTGGTCTGCAACACGCCGATGTTTCTAAGAACAAGGTTAGGAATCGGACAAAATCACACAAAAAGGTCGTGAAAAGGAAGCTCATACCCGTTGAGAAGACCACCCATTGCTCTCGCAAAGAGAGCAACGGGCAAGCTGGGAGCGAATCCAAAAATGAGTACGCTGATAGCAGTACCAATGAGACCGCTGAGCAGAACAGGCTTTCGTCCAATCTTGTCGCTCAACTTTCCCCACATGACACCGGTTGCGAATTCGGCCAGAGTGAATGCGGAAGTAACCATGCCAGCGTAGACGGCGATTTTGTTCGGATCCGCAGTGATTTTGAAGTCTTCAATCATGTAGTAAATGTAAGGGAAGATGGACATGAACGCAATTGGTTCACACAATCTGCAGCAGGCTATACAATCACCAGGATTAATCGCGGTGCGCTTTCAAGGTAGGGCCCGAGACAGAATATACTAGTACTTACCAAGCACAAACATCTGCTGAGCAGGGAATGCCGGCAGCTGCTCCTCGCGCCGAGTGGCAGAGCTGCCACGCCGAGGGCGAGCCACGGAATTTGACCTCCGCATGCTGGGCCGGTTTTCTGCCTCGAGTGGCTTGAGAAAGCGGGATTGTTGCTTAGCCGGGAGAAACGGGATAAGCTGTTAAAAGCTACCAGCCGAGCAACAAAGTTTACGAAGCTCGTATCTAGCGTGTACGGACGCACACACAAAGACTCGGTGGCGTTGGCGATGGTGAGTTTTCGGCTTTGAGATACCGGGTGAAGCTGATTGATGTTGATGGGCGAAAGACGATGTTGTTACAGGCCAGGACGTTGACCAGGTAGTGTGTGTATGGGCGGCGGCGACAAAAACAGGGCTGCGGATATATACTGTATGGCAATGCCCTCCAATGCACAACAGACGAAAGTAAAGCAAAGACTGGAAGGTAGAATGGGTATCCAAGATGCAGGCTTGTGAATAGAATCCGCGAAAGAAAGAAGGAGAGGATGTCCGGTGAAGGCGAGAGGTATATGTAGGAGGTAGTAGACGAAGTCTTGGAATACAACCAGGAGACTCGGGAGGCTATCCCGGGGCTTATAAGCTCCAAAAGCATTGTCCCGCTAACGTCGACGAGCGGTGACATGCGCCGAGGAACGATGAGCCACCTACAGTAAAACAGAGTTGGAAGGCTAGTAGCCCAGGCGTTTCCGCCTCGTGCAGGCATTCAGGCCCCCAGCAAGGGTAATTTTTCAACGAGTGGGCTCGGGGTACCGCCTTTGAGGCTGTCTCTCGAGTCCGAGTCAGCGGCGCGAGCTACAGGTACAAATCGAGTACCTCGATCTTAGGGAGGGAGGGGCGTCTCTAAAAATGGCTCCTCCCTGCACGCTCCCAAGGTGGTGTGGCTCTCACTCTTTGACAGGCATGCCTAGCAAGGCGAAGACCAGGGCCAGGATCTGTGTTTAAGACCCAACCAGCAGGGGGGGGTTGCATAGTGGGGAGAAGGATGGATGGCGATGATGATGCTGGAATCGACAAGTCCCAGCATTACCAGGAGTGTCATGTTCTGAGGGGTGGATGAAAATACTGAATCCTTCGGATAGGAAGGAATAAGAGAGATTGTGCTGGAAAACGGCGAATTCGCACAAAATGGAGATATGGAGGAGATAAAGAAAAGGCCGGGGAGGCAGAGGGTGAGAAAGGGAGGGGGGGGGAAGGAAGGAAGGAAAGAATGAATGAAATCTCTTGCCAGACGCGGTTGGCGACAACAGCTGATGCTTTTTTTTTTTTTTTTTTTTTTTTTTTTTTTTTTTCCTTTTTGCAGAGCGTTGAGGCAGGTGCACGCCAGCTAGTTCGCCGTATGCACACCGTATTTTTCAGGCCACAACTTGCGTAGTCCCCAAAATCCAAACGGCAGCAGCAAAAATCAAAATCAACCCATCGACCTACAATTGAGGACTCAAATGCCGGCGGGACTTCCCGACTCTGTTGCAGTCCGTTGCCAGCACCAACTGTTGCGAGAACTGATGAGATTGCGGTTACGTTGCTGGCTGATATTTTCTTGCAGCGCCTTATAACAAAGCCGCCTCCAGGCTCCGAGGGGTGTACGAGCAATAGGGGGTGGAGCGGTCGCAGGGACAACAAAGTAAGTGTAGTACAATTTTGCATCAGGTACAAGCAGTGACCGGACAATTATAGCAGCGGCTAGCTGGGTGACCGTTCGCTCGTTAACTGACAGTAGCGGCTTCGCTACCGTTTTCTACTGATGCCGTCTGTGCCTGTTCAAGGCAATAGTGGCTCTTTTCTTTATTCAATCGAGCCAACGATTGGCCAAGAGCAGACGATTTGGGGCGTTCCCTTACTTCACACGGTCAAGTGATTCGTGTGCGTCGTTGTCGGTCGACAGGCCATCACTCTCTCGTGACAAATCGACCGGATGGTTGCAGAGGTCGTACCGGCGGCTGTGGGTAGCCATTAATTGCTATATTAATATATTTTATTGACAAGCTTAGCAGACACGCCTCTCCTCGTCATCGTTATAGGCCATGGTCCGATGCGGGCCACCACAGCACCGGAGATCTCTTGTCCGGGAGTTGGCACAACACACGCTTAATATGACCCTGCATACGATATGCTCAAACATCATCTGTGCTCTTCAATGGTCTAGCAATGGACCAGCTGAATCTTTTTTTTTTTTCTTTCCTTTTTTTTTTTTTTTTTTTACCCTTAACGCCGAGAGATTGCAGAATTCGTCAGCAGGCAGAGGCGAGAGACATGCAGAAACGCCTCTGCACCGCACCACTCATTATTGTGTAGACCGCTACAGAAAGCGCCTCTTGGGCCTATTTCCAGGTGTGCTCAGCATCTGATGTACTAGCCTAGCAGGCATGTCTCATGTAAGGTAAGTACGAAGTAGACGCAAAGTTATGTATGTGCATCCTCGGGCTGCAAGCTAGTCCTAGCAGTACGACTGATGCCGCCTAGAAGCATCCCGCGTTCCTCTTGCTCGGCTGCCGTGTCTCCCAGCAGGCGGCTAAAGTTAGCTGACCGCCGTCGCACTCTTTTCTTCCATGGCCGCAGGTAAACTCGCTTACTTGTAGGGAGGCAGCAAAGTGTGGTGCAGCTCCTGCTGTTCCCCTGGTGCCGTAAAATGCGCCATGGCGCTGTGGTATCTCAGGAGCATATGGCTAACATGTCTTAGCCCTTATGGTAGGTACGAGGCCGCCATGCGTTGGCTCGGCCCGTTGGACGCCTTGCAATACTAAGAAAATATCTGTCCAACCTCACGGTAGACACCGATCCTATTTTCGACCACTACTGTACACTAGCAGCTCGTGCCATCAACCACTAGCTAACCAACGGCGACCGGTGTGGCGGCAGCTGCATGTAAGTCGACCTTCTTACCAGTGGACATGCTACATGTACAAGGACCTAAGAAGGTGGGTGGATGTCTGGTGTGTGACGTACGGGCTCAAGTATATGTGCTCCGTACCGGCGGTAAGGTGCTAATGCTAATTACCCACGCTTAACAGGTACTCTAATTGGCATTTCAGCCTTCGGTGGTGTTGTAGTACGGTGTACAGAGGAGCATCGCAGCCTGGTCGAGACTCACCACACGGCCTGTGTGGGGCCGGTGAAGCTGTATGTCTCGTCACAATCCTGTCTCGCCAGATATACAGGGTGCAGCGAACAGAGGGGAAACCCGAAATGGGAGGGAAAACAAAGAGTTGTAGACAAGACCCGGTACCCTGCTGAGATCCCTGCCTCTATTACGGATTATGTCAACTCTAAGAAAGGGCAACCAACGAGTGTGCAGCCTGCAAGCTGTGTGCTCTGCGGGCTCTGCGGGCTACTGCCGCGCTGGGGAGAGATGCACTTCTGGATGGGGCCATCTAGGTATCACAGCCAGCCAAAGAGGGCATTGGGCCATTACATCTCACCAACCGGCCATGTCCCGTCTCTCATGCTGCACGGCGCCTCCTGGTCATCAGCAAGGCATATCGCGCGTATCTGTGAAAGGAAACCGATTTGAATGGTCAATGGACCGCAGCTTAGCTCGACACGCCCGGTCGCAGACAGAACACATGATGCCATGGTGCGTATCAGTGCATACATATGCAGAGGAAAGAGACAGGCTCCTGTCAAGCACTCTTCTCAGCCTTCCTTTCTCCCCTCCCTCTCAAGCGACCCTGGCCCTCGTTTGGTCGTATTTTGCCAGTGCAGGCATGAGCCACCAGACGCCATTGGTCAGAACTGGAAGACTTCACATGGCATTTCAGCCCATATCCTCGACACGCAGCAAATCCATGATCTGACAATGTTGCTGCGGCTTCATGACATCGGAGGACCAGGCAGAGAAACGTCCAAGCAAACGCCCAACGGCAAAACGGCGTCAATATTCCCTCATTGTCTCCCGCGTACTTATTAATCACGTCGGGGTGTCATCCATCGTCCATTCCAAGGTTGCACAGTTTTGGACCTGCCACAGTAGAGTGCCCGAGGTCAGCTGACAGGCCTGCTGATCCAGCCAGCGGAATACCACCAGCGGTACACAGATTGAAAGGGAGCGCCAAAGGGAGCGCCAAAGGAAGCGCCATGCCCAATGGTGTATGCCAACTCGCAGCGCGGCCCAATTGTTACCTGCTCGTAGGAACCTATCTAGGGGCAATGGTTCCACGACATTTGCGAGAGAAAGTGGTTCGGCCACGCCGCTTTCCAAATTTGACTAGGGAGGGAACTGATGTCATTGTGGAAATTACTATGGCCGTGCGCAGCAAGCATTGTCGAACCGACGAGACTGGTCCGAGGGGGGAGGGAGAGAGCTGCGACAGGCTGCGTCAAGTCCGCCTGTATTTTCAGCTTCGTGCCTGTGTCCGTGCCCAACTTCCGCCCTGCACTCACCTCACAGGAGCCTCAATCTGCAATATGATGTAGGCGCAGGTTTGAGATTGTCGCATAAGAGTGGTGCCATAGTGTCCAGCCCACCTACCAGGTCTCCAGGAGCCAGCTCTGCGGGCACTCGGGTTCGGGGTATGCAGCGCCTATTGTCCCTGGTAAAAACCCAGCGAGCAACAGACGGTGAAGAAAAGAAGAAGGAGACAAAGAGAGGCAGGAAAAAAAATTTGGAGATCAGCAATGACCAATATCCCGATATGCTAGGCATTGCGAAAAACGCGCAGGCCACGTGGTGAGAAGGTTCCGACATGCGTGGGGATATTCTAAAAAAAAAAAAGAGAGAGAGAGATAACCCCAACTTTTTGTGTCAAAAGAGGGCCAGGTGGGAAAAAATGCTATTTGGAGCAGCTTTGCATTGCCCAACTACGCCCAAGGTCTCTCAGATGAGGCCCATTGCCTCCACACACCCCATTGTGATTGCCAAGACCTACCTTGCCGTCCGAGTCTTTTCTCAACGATGGTGATACCACTACGACCCGAAACTACCAGTTTGTACAGCCTATATTACTTATACGAGGGGCCGATGGCTCCGTCAGAGGGGTGCCTTGGCGCTACACTGGCTGCGGTGAGAGCACCCAGGAACTTTAATGCAGGCGAAAGCAGCGAAGGAGCTTCTCTCAGAATGTTTGGCTATTCTATCATGAAGAAAATCCATTGCCTTGAGTGGTCGAAATGAGGCTGGAATGAAGAATCTGGGCAGCAGACCTGGAGACTGCGTCCAATCAGCTACTGTACATGTTGTAGCCTCAAGCTCAAGCACGCCGACCAAATACCACAGCATTGGACGGGCGGCAGGGTTGCTCAATCCACCAGGGCCTTAGGCAGCTTGGCCCATGTCCGGGGACACGATGCCGGTGAACACTACCAGCACTACTAGCATTTTTAGTGGTTGGAGCTAAAAAGAAAAGAAACGGCGGTGATGTGTTTTGCGAGCTGTGACATTTCGTCAGAGCTCGTGAACAACTGCAGCAAGAGCCTGGTCAACCGGCACGAATCAGCGTCAAAGAACCAAGTCATGGCAAGCTAGCCGCCCAGCGATGAGCGGCTGTTTCGCAAAAGACATGTCGGATGCCGGTATACAGCAACACTATACACTACCACCTATCCAAATATCTACTGTAGCTATGGCCAACGAGCGCCACAGCAAGGAGAGAAAGGTCTGACCATCAGAGGGGGGTGTTCTTCCAACAGCGGTGCTAGTATATTGCATCTACCTACGAAGCGTCCACCACCATCGTCCCAGGATCAACCACCCTGGTTTCGATAGAGCTTTTGGACCAACGCTCCGGACCCAAGGTGACCAGCGGCACAGCTGCCGTAATACTAGCAGTACCTACTAGCTGCCGACTCCACAGCAAGAGGCTCTAAAGTTGTGTACTTGTTGTATACTTTACCATTCTCCTGGGGCGGGCCTCCACCGAACACACTCACACTGTCACCCAAGCTTCTCTCTTTTCTAGCGCCGCTAGGCTTTCGGGGCGCCAGCCCGGGACAGTGGGAGGCACAGACAAGGTTGGGCTTGCTAGAAGATGGGGGGGGCAAGGTGAATCCGCCGTTGTAGCCGCCAGTTCTATCGCCGTTCTTTGCGCGGCAATACTTGCGCCAACGCGGCGAGATAAGAGAACGAGATGAGACTGTTTTAGCATGGGAACTTGTTTCAAGCGCAGTGCGCGCTGATCTAAATATCAACAAAAAAAATCCACCAGTGTTGACCGGCTGCACGGGGTGCATACTGGTGATACCCTGTAAACTCCGTCCTTGATGATAATTGGCTACAGTCAACAGTATTTTGCTTACTGTAGGCTGCCCAATGTTACTCTAAGGCTACATATGTTTTGTTCTGTCTCTTCACCGAGCAAATCATACAAGGAGCTATTCAGAGGTGTCCATGGAGTATACGAGACACGGGCTGTGCTTATACATACTGGGCCGGTAGTACGCGGCGTCTATGAAGCAGTGGAGATTCATTCGTTGATGGCGGGGATGAGGAGTAGGTCACCGATAAAGGCATTACGTTGGACGGCGACTACCAGCATCAATCACCATGCTCATCAACCTCCCCCAGCGTGGCCATGGCCTCCCACGAGAGAGTCTCTTTGCTGCGCTACAGGCAAGCTTGGACCTTCAGCATCAAAGGGGGCACCCGGTGCCCAGATACGCGCCCCTTATTGCCCTGTTGGCGACCTGAGATACGGGGCACTGTTGGGTGGGAAACCCTTTACTTGTACGAAGTAGGTAGGCCTACTCTATTGCTGGTGCACACTTATACGGACGACAAGGCCGAGTAAGCCACTCACGGGGGGTCTCCCCTACCAGCTTTACTCATACTTCATGTCGCCGCATGTATGACATGCAGGATTGGGGAAGCCCAGATCAACGTGCGTGGCATGAAACCGCAACGTAATAAAAAAACAAAAGGAAACAAGAACGGAAAACAAAAAAACATCCCTAATAAGCAGGAGCGACAAGAGTTGGTGCAAATTCATTCTACGGCAATATACGCGCATCACGATGATGCTTGCCGCATGGGCCACGGGATCAATTTCTGGTCTCTCTCAGAACCCTTGCCACGGCTGACGGCGACTACGAATTTGCACACTTCGTACTAGCATGCTTGTTGAAGCGTCAGCACTGCTGCAATCACTCAATCAAGAGACTATCGCCACAACGGCGCTTCTGTGTCACCTCAAGAGGCACCGCATTGCCCAGGATCCAGATTCATCCTACCATTACTAGTAGAACTAGGGAGTAGGTACACCTGATATCGCTGCCGCCATTGGGTTGCTACTAACAGGCATGCAAAGGAACCCTTTCTTCGCACCACCCCTCTCCCCGTCTCTCCGTCTTCTCGACGTCTTTGCTTTTTTCGGATCGAGGGCTTAGGGCTCACCGCCAGATGGATTTGCCTTTTGACACATACTCCCCGTCGTGATCCTCATCGACTGATTTAGCAGATCCCATCTCTGGGCCCTGACTATCCCAGCCTAACACGCTCTCGCCAGATTTTCTTCGTGTCCAGCTCAGCACAGTGTCGTCATGGCCAACAGCTAGCGCAGGGACCACTGCCCAATGATTCAACGCACATCAGTGTTGCCAAGGGTATCGCAATTCGGGGAGCCCTTCCGTCATGCCGGCACACTGTTCACACATCCGGTTGAGCCAGTCCGCCTCCGCCGGCGCAGTTAAACGACGACGGCCTTCGGAAAGGAGCTTCTACAGAAGGGGCGGTAGAAACTCTGAAAAAAAAAATATGCCATCACTTAGCCGTAGCGCCGCATGGTGCCCCTCCCGCGGAAGTTGGGTTCGATGCTGACGCTTCTGATTGGCAAGAGCGGATGGAGGGAAAAAGGGGAACAGCCTAGATGGATCCATCGACCTGGCGACCGGATTCTTTTCATCTTTTGCCTAGCATGTCACTCAAATTCCAGCCGTTTCAGAATCGCCTGCCTAGCAGTAAACCGGCTGACCGGGTCGCGGTCCCCCCCCTTAGGGCTACTCCTGTTTGTCAGAGCTTCTCCAGTCCTTCTAAAGGCCGGCGCGGCCTTGTTGCCACGCTACCTCAGGGCAAACCTGTTGTTGAAAATTTTTTATCGCATATATACATACCTACTCGTACATACTTGTACATACCCATGCCGTGCGCCATCCAGTCCCAGATTGATTACCAACATCCTGGCATCCAATCTAAGGGACAATGAGCAGTGCCGAGCGTCCAACCGGCAAGGGGGGGTGCAGCGGTAAAGGAGACGAGCCCTTCTCTCGCCGCCTCTCTCTCAGCTTCCGACTGTAGGGAGCAAGAGAGCCCATGCACGCATAAGGTACATGTACTCCGCACCGAGACGAGAAATTGCTATGCTGCGTGGGCGGATGTCCGGGTACCAGAGGGTAGGCGCCAATCTGCGCGTGCGGCTGAGCGACGCTTCACCTGCTTGTGGTCTTTTTTTGCTTGGGTCGCATCATGCGAAATCCATCTCCTGCTTGTATCAGGCATGGATCTATCTGGCTTCAAACGTACGATTTGCGTTAGTCCACACCGAGAAAGACCCGCTCCATGAGATGGAGAGGTACTCGGAGCTTGTTAGTCTGCTAAGCTTCAAACTTGCCCCTTCGCCACCTTGGAAGCAAATGAAGCGGCGTGGGGTCTTTTTTCTTCCCTTTGCTTTCTTTTTCTTCTCGAAACCTTCGAAGAGTGGGCGCACTTGCCTGGAACTGGACCTAGGGCGCAAACTACGGCGCTCCGTTTGGGCTGAAAAAGCTGCTAGCAAGACGCGAAGGCGCTCCAGTCGGTGAACCCACCCCCCCGGGGAACTCAGCCGTTGGGCTCCGGGCGAATGAGGTGGTCAAGGCGATTGATTGCCTTTATTGGCGCTAGGCGTCGGCCGATACGGCTGCGATTCCAACCAGCCGTGCGCTTGATGTGTGTGGCTTGATCGCCGAATCTGAAGGTCTGGTATTTGCAAAGGTCATTGGCGTGTAGCGTGCTTGACGCTTGATGTGCGAGAGAGAGTGTGTGTCACATGGCCCTCCTCGTGCTACCAGGAGACGCAAGTTGCATAAGCATGCCAGTGATGGAGCGGCATTTGTTCATTTATTGACTAGCTGCATGGCCACCAATCGCCAAGACTAGGTATATTCTTCTGCTATGGGGAAGGAAAGCAGTGCGTTGGCATGGATGTTGGGCATATGTGCATGCGTCATGTTGCACAGTAGTATTTTGTTGTCAGAATTGTCCGGATAAGATGCTTTTTTCTGATATATGTCGACAAACCTATATTAGAAACTCATACGCCCTATCAACGTCTCGGCATCGGTGGGATAAGCTGAGCAACAATTCGCGACGAAGATGATGATAACTCCGAGAGTTTTTTTTTTTGGCGAGCCGCATCCGATCCGATATTTCTAATCATATAAACAATGTATCAATCAGCCTTGTAGTCGATCAGGGCCTCGGTTATAACGCTTGTTGCGGTGGCAGTCAGTACTAACAGTATCAACAGGAACTGCTGCATTTTGCGGACCTCAGGTCTGATGGCTCCGATCTCTGCATACCACTACTTGCGCCGGTGTGGCTGTGGGGTGTGAATATACGAAATGATGTTTACTGCAATCATACTGGCGGTCTGAGGTTACGTTTAATTTCGAAACACATACGCCGATGCATGCGGTGGGCTGATAATCGGTATACTGCTACATATCTGCGTTGTTGCGGCCGTAGGTCTAGGCTTCACGCAGTAGCATTGCAAGACTGCCTTAGCTAGGCGAATAATGCTGCCCAAATGCGCAAAGAGATGAGATGCAGTCGAGCGCTTCGCAGCTGTACAAGTACCTAGCACAGAAAAAGGGTTATTCCTCTGCTCAACCAGATAACGCACACGGGACTATCAGCAATAGTGTGTTACTAGCGATATACACCGAAGGAATTATTTATCCGGGGATGGAATTGTGTTTCTAATCCTCGAGGCTTAGAGATCCACAACTGGCTGGCTATACAGCGAGCGACTTGCTCATCTCGCTGCCGCTGAGGTCCTTGTACATACCACCGATTCTGCCTGTGCCCAAAAGGCCGCGAAGGATTTCGCCTAGACATGGACCACCAACAGGAACGGAACTCTGTGGCTGTACTGTACAGTACTTCGTAAAAGTGCTTGGCCGCCTGCAAGCCCTCGACCATTTTCAGAAACGCTCGGTTGTCGAGAGATCGACCGCCAATGCACTTTGCTTGTATGACTGGTCGCGGGCGTATAGACGCAAAGAGGGTCCCTTGTCGACGGAGAAGGCAGGGGTAGGCAATGCTAGACAAAGGCTGGCGAACTGGGTTGTATCCTGGCCCTTGCGACCTTGTCCCATTACGGAGTCACTTACTTGTAAACCTCCTCGCCTCGTGATCACAAGCGGTCACAAGGCTTGTCGGTTCTCCCTATATGGTCTTTTTTTTTTTTGTCCCCCTCCCCTTGGACACGGAAAACCTGCTTGAAATGCGCATTATGAGGAGAATCTACTATCGGCTGAGAACAAGGCACGGTGATGCTCGCTTGTGAGCTCGCAGGATTTGCAAACAGGCGTGGAGTTGCTCGCATCGGTATCACATCCCAATTTAGAATTTTTGAATCTGCTGTTTAGACGAAAATGGGCTGATGTGCGAACGAGGCGAATGTTCCGTATCCGCGATCTCCAACTAAGAGCTCAATTGATCTCCGAACTGATCCAGCCGGACGGCGACGGCTACGATATACCTAAGTAGGTACCCGTACAAGTACGAGTATGATGGATGCACTACTTGGTACGCCATACGTGCCGCAGGCATTCACGGTATCAACACCCAGTACCAGGAAGTAGGTCCTCTGTACTGCTCCATACTCGGGCATGTACCAACCTTGCACAAGCCTGGTTCCCATGTATGTTCTAGGTATATGAACGCATGGAGAGCAGCCTGGAGATTCCAGTACCACTACTACCACATAACCTACCTTGTAGGTGGGCAATGTACATCTGCGGTGGCACTCGGTACGATGCTTGTTGGTTCTACAGTAAAGCATGCTCAAAGCCCCCCCTGGGATCTGTGACGAGGATGGTGGGCTTCTGGGGGCGCTGTTCATGTACAAGCATTGAAAACAGACGCCTGCTCCGTATTACGGTGTCCTCCCGCAGAAACGGCTCTGTATTATCAACGAAGCGTTTTGTAAGCACGTATTCGAGCGAATCATCAAGAGACGGGCGGCCAGCTGCAGCATGGACCGTCGTCAGCCGTGCTTAATTTTGGTTCAAGTTACGCTCCAGGTAGTATTATCGGCATGTTGATAGTGAGACGAGCCTCGCGAGCCTGATGTATCATTTTACGCAGAAAAACCGACAACTGACGGCTGCAACAAGACAAATCACGAACAGAGGAGGCGTATGCTTTGGACACGGAGCAAAGCAACGCCCAATTGAGTTTGGAATATATGAGTCTTGGCAATATATGCAAGTTCAGCTCTGCTTAGGGGTATGTGTTGTTCAAAGGTCAGCTGGCCGGTGGTGCCAATACGATACGACAGCGAGAGGTGTACTCATGTTTGTCCTGATTCTGGCTCTGCTGATTTTACATTCTTCAATGCAATCACCAAGCATGATTGTCTCGGGTAGGCCGGCCATGGGGATTTTTTTTTTCTTTTTTTTTTTTTATTGCTTGTCTTTCCGAGCAGAAAATTATGGCTATTTGCTGTTTATTTCTCCGAGCCGTCGAATACACCGAAACGGTTCGCGGCGGCTTTCAAGCTCACCGTTTCTGTGTCCCCTGCATTACTCTGGATACTCTGGGTACTCTGGATAGACGACCAGATTGGGCGTGCATCTGTTGGCTCGTGCCCGCAATGTCGCTACTCAGCCCTCAGGATATGCACAAAAGAGTAGTGATTCACAGGACATGGGAACTGCGGGCTTGACGACACGCCAGAAATGGTCTGCGAACCCTCCAAGTCACCCAATGATGGGTTACATGGGAAGCATGCACCGGAGGTTCTGCATCCATCCGTTCGCAGCTCGAGTGCCTCGCTAAGCTGACCACTTGTTCACCAGTGAGGGAGCCAAAATGGATGCCCAGAAGTGATGCCCGTTTGCAGGACCATCTCCTCTTTGGCCCCTCTTGCATGAAGAAGAGGGGGGGCTGCAGCAGTTCTTTGCCATGAGTATGGCGATGATCGACCTCTTGCGTCGCCAGGCTGTGCTGAGGCCTGCAGGATGCGATGTCCCAAGACGGAGCAAAAGGTCAATCACACTGCTTCGCTTGGTGGTTTTTGGCGTGCCGGAACGTAGGATCCTATCCTTGGATCCATACGGGGAACTCCCTATCCGATGCGATTCGCCGTGGGATTGATTGGGCCTTGTCCCTAGTCGTGCATCCCTGTTCAGCTGGCAGCAGTCAATAGTTTGGGGCAGACTACCACGATTCACCCGTCCGTTGCTTGTACCCATTTGTACAAGCTAGCTCTATCAGCGTGCTGCCCATGCAGCCAAGCACCGATACAAGCAGAGTACTTGGGAATGGGATGGGATGGATGAGTCAGAGGAGTCTCGATGCAGGCCAAGCCTGTAGGCTGTGGCTGATGCTGGATATAGCCCTCTTGTCAGCTGCTCATGTCAAGACAAGATGCTCCATAAACACGGCCGGAAAAGGTTCCAAGTTGGCTTGCTTGCATGACGTGACGGGCGCCATGCCTAACCCCCAGGCAAAGCTGCGACAAGAATGCATGCCGTCTTGGCCTTGATGGATCGATAAAGAGCTGCAATGAGGGACTGCACGGGGGACCCTACCTAGGTAAGCTCCCCACTTTCTGCTTTTGATCTTCTGCCGCCTTGTCTCTCTGCCGTTCCTTTTTTTTTTTTTTTTTTTTTTTTTTTGGAGAGGAGGCTGTGGTTGAGCATTCCTTTTCACATCATCCACGTACCTACTTTGTACGCGAACTTGCTGCATGTGTAAGACGCTAGGCCTGCCTGTGTCACACGACGTGATGCTGTTGGGAAGCTGCTTGTCATGTAGGTATACTTTGCAAGCTGTGCTTTGAGGTATTTTGAAGCCCCTCTCCAGAGACAAAGAGTCGAATACCTACAGTAGGTAGGTACCTACCTATACCCGTCCCCGGAGCCTGATTGCAAGGCGTGCAAGGCGTGCAAGGCATCTACTGAGCTCGGCCGATATCAAACGGTGGCGCCCGGGTTATGAACGGTATAGGCGACTTGTAATATTAGACATGAGTCGTGGCCGCGCAGGGGAGGGGTATCCTTCGTTTTCGTCTTCTCTTTCCTTTCTTTGTCTCTTCATCTTGGCCTTTACAGTATTATTTTTTAATTTTACCTGTTACTTTTTTATTTTTGGCGCAGCTTTGGTCTGGCACCGACTCCAATCCCGACAGCGTGGTAGGACATCGACTGGTAGGATCGGGCCGTGGATTATAGCGCTGGAGCCAGGATCACAGATTGCTCTGAACAGCCACGCAGTCGCGGTGAAGTAGTACCCTTCCAGCTAGTGCGAGGTCCGTCGAGGAACGGATGTGCGGAGCTGGTGGTGGTTGGAAGGCGGGTCGTGCGCGCGTGTTTGTTCCACTGGAGAAACGAGTAATCAGGGCTGACTCCAGGACAGGACAGGACAGGCTACCACCCGTATACATGGAAAGCCTACACCCCCTCCCTGCTACCGGCCTGGTGTGATAACGGCAGTGATGGCCATCAGCTGGAAGAGGTCGTGTCCAGGATCCCCTTTGTGTGCTGCGCGTGTAGAGAGAGAGCTCCGACGGCAGAGTAGCACTCGCGCTCAATAGTCCCGGGCGTGTAACACGACACACGACGAGACGGCACGGTCGAGCCAGCATCCCATCCGCACGGGTGCGAGGTCCCTTGTAAGCACCTCTCTTTCCGGCAGCCTTGCACAGCTTCTCCACGCAACTGGCTAGCAGCTTCCCCATGATATGGCGGGCATGGACCCAATCAGACCGCTTGGTGGTGCTGCCATGTGAGATTTTGGATGCGAGACTTGGGGCCTACTAGGGCCCGCCTTTTCGGCCATCTGAAGATGCCTTTTTTTAGTTGGTATGGTATGGGCGGCTGGATATCCGCGGCAACGGCGTGACGTAGGCGGCGTCACCCGACCAAGATCTCATTGTTTCATGGCTCCAGGACCGCCCAAAGGATGGAACCGTTGCTCTGGGCAGGGGGTGGCCCTTTGCTGCGGCTGGTGCTGTGCGGCTGGGCTGGCTGGGCTGGGCTGGGCTGATGATTCGTGATTTGAAGAGCTACCGAAGGGGGGGTCCACCAATCTAATGGCGGCCCGGCCGGGGGATCCCACGGGAGCCCTGATCAAGTTCGACGATCAAGCCGCGAAGGGGACTCTGAGCGCAAGCGGCCGCTGGGCGATTGAGAGCCAGAAAGCTTAGGACGCGAGGACAAGACGCGGCTCGAGGCCAAGCCCTGAGGGCCTCTGCGTTTTGAAACTTTGTCTCTCCCTCTTTGGATCAGGCTGTCAGATCAGGTCAGATTTGGCCTCGCCGTTGTCTCATTTCATGCGCTGGCATGGGGGCCGAACTAAGCAGGAAGCCGTCTGCGATATCATGCTATCACAACTAGCGGTGGTTCATCTTATTAGGTGTTGGTAAGCAACAGTACTTGGTCAATACTGCTAGTAGTAGTACAGTACCGTGATACCCATCACCGTTTCGCTACCACCACCGTCACCTACCTACTCGCAATTTTGTGCATGTAGCTAGTGCTGCGTAAACGCACAGATTGCTTGATGCGCGGGAGATCCAGGCCTGACCATGCAAGAGGGAGTTGTTTGTTTGGCGCCATGTCCCAACTGAGAGTCACAAGTGGTAGCAAAGACGTGGGAATCTGCAAAGGGGCTAGCGAGCATAGCTGGAACTAGAACTGGAGTCGGAGCTGGCCGAGAACGGTCGAGAGCGGCTGAATTTTTGTTGGCGAGTGGTTGTACAGCAGCAATGACAGGATGTAATGATGTAAACGGGGAAATGAAAAAGGAGGTGAGAGAGGAATAGGGCGTGGTGCTATTTGGACTGTAGTCGATGCCCTACCCGGTAACTACTTTGTAGTTGAGTTTTATGGATCATTACAAAGTCCATTGAGTTACAAGATGAAAATTTATCAAGAAAGTTGCTGTTCTCAAAGTAATTGTTTATTATATGCATCTGAATACTAGATACTTAACTCATACCTTGGGAGTTACACAAATTGAATTGAGTTGACATATAACAGCCATTGCCTGAATACCTACGTCATGAGTCAATTGGGCGACTGTATAAGACTCTTGAGTACTACCTACACATCTGCGAATGATGCATCCTGCGCCGCCGTCGCATAAATTGCTCGTAAAATCGCCCATCTCAAAAACGCCACAGGTTTCATTAGCAACACACTATTGAAAAAACAAACAAACTTCGAAAGCTGAGCGAAGCCAAGAAACGTGGGATGTTTGTTTGCCCTGCCGCCGATGCCTTGGAATCGCACGGACGCCACGCCATGGTGGGGCGAAGACCGGCGGCCATTTTCTGTTCGGCTCGTCCGTTGCCGCATCCACACTCGACCTGCAACTTGCAATTCGCAGCACAACTCCATCGACTCACGAGAACAAAAAAGGACAACTGCCGCAGAGATCCCTGGGAACAACGGGCATCTCGGATAGCCATCCCCGGATAAGCTTAGCTACAGCACACCGGCCTCGGACGCTCACCGGCGACACGCAGCGAACCAGATCAGCGCCGCCATCGCAAGCTTCGGCCAGACCCCGATTCTAGCCCTGCCAGCAACGAGTGGCGTTGCAGGAGAAGCAAACAAACTTGCAGCCCCAGGCCAGGCGCGCACCGGTCCATTCGGTTCGGTCAGTGATACCTTGCAAGGCTTCGATGGCCAGGCGGCCAGTGGACGGCGACAGAGCCCTCGCCATCGGCCGCGACGAACGCACACGCCCCCTCCTTTTCCCTCCCCCATTGACTCTTCCCTTAATTTCCTTTTTCCCTGCTTTTGTTTCCCATCCAATCCCGCCCCCGACTCTGGCTCATACGATTTTCATGCAGGCTCGAAGAGAAAAAAAAAAAAGAAACTACTACCTCGATAACGCTGCCCGGCCAGGAGCCGCGAGACCCGCTTCAGCCCTGACTGGAAGGGGCCAAAACAAGACGT
The DNA here is from genome assembly GCF_020647795.1 of Trichoderma atroviride. Lineage (NCBI taxonomy): Eukaryota > Fungi > Ascomycota > Sordariomycetes > Hypocreales > Hypocreaceae > Trichoderma > Trichoderma atroviride. Next base: position 4,674,911 of record NC_089400.1, on the reverse strand, counting down.
CATAATGGCGGGCAAGAAGGCTCAGGACAATAGCAAGAAGGCTGCCGGTAACGCGCGTAAGGCGGACAGCGCGGCTAAGAAGAACGCTGCGGCCGAAGCTCAGCGGGAGCAGGTCGAGGACGACAAGTGGCAGAAGGGGTCCAAGGATACTTCGAAAAAGTACGTATATACGTGTGTGTGTGTGGTGTGGCGGCGTATTCTGCCATCTGAAGTTGCCTCGCCTCGCACAGCTACCTACACAGCTACGTGTCAAGATTATCGCCCCCTTTTTTCTCTTGGGGTGTTCACCACACGGTCCACTCTGCGCACCGCTGCGGGAAATTTGATGCCTTCTTCTTGACTAACATTGGTTCTTCTCTCCAGGGAGGCAGAAGCCGCCAAGAAGGCCGAGGCCGCAAAGAAGAAAGCTGAAAAGGACGCTTTGGCCAAGGAGGAGGAGGCTAGCCTGAATGCTCGCGCCGAGCCCAAGAAATCCAAGACGGCAGTCAAGAAATCTCGGGGGCTGGACCTATCTCAGCTGGACGACGACGGCAAACTCGGTGCCCTTAGCGCCTCCGGCATAGACAACGCCCTGGATGCCCTTTCTCTGGCGGCCGGTGGAGACGATTCCAAGATTGACCAGCACCCGGAGAGGCGATTCGCTGCCGCGTACCACCGATACGAAGAGCGGAGGCTTGACGAGATGAAGGCGGACGGCAGCGGCACAGGTCTCAGACTGGAGCAGCGCAAGCAGAGAATCAGAAAGGAGTTTGACAAGAGCCCCGAAAACCCCTTCAACCAGGTCAATGCCACGTACAATGCCTCGAGAGACGATATCAAGCAGATCAAGGCCCAGGAGGCGAGCAAGGTTGAGAAGAGACTGGGGCACTAGATATGATTTGCAAAATATTTTTTACTATTTTCCTTGGATCGCCCTTGGGAAGCTAAAGATGAACGGCTTTTCCCCTCGTTGGATATACCTTTATAGAATAGGGTTGGCAAAAAGTTGATTGGTTTAACGGGGGGGTTTTATGTCTAACAAACCGGAATGAAAAGACAACAGCAATAACATCTCCTCTCTACCAACGAATGTTTTAATGTTTTTATTTTTTTATTTTTCTTATGTTTGAGCTCGTGTGTTTACCCCCTATTCTTACACTTTTTCCTATTGTTGTTCTTGGGACCTCAAGAATGCTGCTTGCTGCATTGCCCACCCCGCGATACGAGTCTTCAACAATCAGTGACGTCTGTTAGCCCCGCGGCGGGTTTTCCAAAGATTTACCACTTTATCCGGCAGAATGGCTCACCGCCTCTTCTCACCGCCTACGCAACCCGGCTACCCGGGACGTTCGTCCCAACTCCTACGCTAGAACGTGTCGCGAATGTCATCTAGTGAAGCGTGCACACCTCCTGATAGCATCCATGCGGTAGTAATTCAGGAACTCACTTGTTGGCCAACATGACTACTCTCGCTCTGGGGCATCTCCCCTCGCTGTGGCGGCAGCACTTGCTGTCGGAATTGTAAGTGTTGTCGCATCGTATATGGCGGGCAATCGATTTGGAAGACCGCCGATGGTCTGCAAGTAAACAGCCACTTTTTGACGTCAGCTAATCGCTACCCCCTTTTATCGCAGCGCCGGATTGAAGCAAGCTTGCCCCGAGGGAGTGTTTGTCAGTCTGACTCCTGGAGAGCCGTCGCTGTGGTCAGCAGTGCTTTTCGTTCGCCATGGTAAGCATCGGTGACATTGCTGTTCTCCATCTTGGAAGTTGATCTTTGCCCGTTTTGAGGCACTCCTTGGTCTACTTGTACCATTCCTCCTGCGAATGCTTATCTTTGGCTAATTCCGCTCTTGCGTCAAAGGTCCCTATGCTCCGGCTGTTCTTCGATTCCAAATTCTGTTCCCCGACGCATACCCTCGAGCTCCACCCCTGGTCACCTTCTCAACGGACATCTTCCACCCTCTCATCACTCCCTTGACGACGCACATGTACGCTGCAAGCGTGGAGAGCGATAAGAGCACTACAGAGAGACCAAAGCTGCCCCCTGGCGGCTTTAGCCTGGAGCATGGCTTTCCAGAGTGGTTTGGCGGCCCTCAACGGCCAGAGGGTCGAAGGAGTAAGTCGCCTTCAGCAGTGTCCACAAAATCGTCAAAGCGCAAAAGTATGAAGCCGCCGCCGGTTCCCGAAAAGGACAACTTGCCGCGGTATATGCAGACAGATCGAAGGACGATATCGACCTACTCCCTTTTAAAGTACATTCGAAGCACGTTTGATAAAGCAGAAGTTCTCGATGCGGTGCCTCTTTCTGCTGCTGGGAATCCAGGAGCTTGGCATGCGTGGCGTACGCATAGGCGCAAACAAGAAAAGGTTGATGAGAAAAAGACTTATAGATTGAGTCGACTCAGCATATTGAGCGGTGACACAACTAGAGAGACTTTTAGTGAACGAGGAGATGGTGCAGCTGAATCTGATGCAAAGAGTATAACGTCGTCTCAGGCTACGAGGGAGCCTGGAGAATGGAATTGGGACGGTGTTTGGGAGGATAGAGTGAAGAAGGGCGTAGCGTCTACTTTGACCGAGTCGGTATTGTATGGCGCGTCAGGAATATCCGACGACATGGTAAGTTGTTCAACGCTCTTCCACCCCCGTCTAGCCTGTTGCCACTGTATTAACCAAGATAAATTTTTAGATTCATTTCCTAGCACTCGAAGAAGGGACTATTGAGGCTGTCAAGGGCAATCTGCGTCGAACTCTGGATGCCTCAGCATGAGCTTCTCGCTCTACTGGTCCCTCTGCATCTCGCCCCCTTTTTTTACGCAATTCCAAATGTTATGTTTTCAGAATGAGCCTTAATTACTTTTCGTATTATAGCGTGTTTACCTGGCTTTAGAAACAGGCTGGTCCTATGTAGTCGTTATCAAGAGATTATGTCTACGTTTTAGATATAGAAAGGAAAAGGTGTGACATGTAATATACTATGTGTCTACCTATTCTAGGCATCTGAGTGCCTATACGAATCGATAATCACCAAGTCGTGTTGCCCTATGAACCGAGCTGCAGCAGGCTCTTGCTCTTTCCTTTTTTTTTCTGTGGTATTTTGGTTCCTCATATCCAAGGTTTCTACTATTGCCCTTTACTTTCCCTACAATCCCAAACACGCCTCGGTGCCCCTTTCTCTTCAACATTCATTCTCTCTCAATCTATAAAGACGCCCTGAGGTCGCCTCCATTCTTGCATAATGCAAAACAGCTCTACCCCAGCCGAAACTATCCCCGTCAAAGACAGCCCTTGGGTTGTCTGGCAGCACCCTGTATCTGCTATCGCTCTTCTTACCGTTATTCTCTCTATAGTTATTCTTGCAGCTGCATTTGTTTCCAATGCGTGTTTGCCGGTATACACTTTCGGCTTGGAGACGTTGAACTTGTATCCTAACCAACAAAAGAAGGGGGATCGACCGCGAAGCTCCCGTGTCACGCACCACCAGCAGCTAGAGAACCAACATGCCCTGGCAGAAGTTTAGGAATTGCTAGGATTCCTCAGCTGTCACGCCAGAGTTTATACACTTTTTTCTTTTTGGAGCTCAGGGTCGGTTGTTATTATCATATTCAGCATGGAGTTCTTTGAAAACAAGCTGTCGCCATGCTTTGAACGCTCGACGTCGAGAGATGCTGTCCTCGTGAAAGACAAGCCGAGTCCACTTCGAATTATCAAAAGGTGTCGGAATAATAGCCGACAACGAGCTTTGAAAAGCAACAATGCGGATGTGGGCGTGGACGACGGCCCTCGTGATTTGCTGGAAGATTGCGAGCCACCGACAGTTTACAGGCTTCCGAGACGGCGGCCCAAAATCGTGTCTGAGAAGGGTACTGGTCATGCGAGAAAGGAAACCACTGGTTAGAGGCAATCCTCACGGGAATCAGCCTCTGGACACAGCTTCGCGAGCAGACGCGAGAATGGTGACATCCCTGGACAAGACTATTCGCCCGAACTGCCGGCTCTCTATCGATATTCATTAAAGATGAGAAGATCACGACGCAAGCGTCCTAGCTTGAAGACTACTAATCTTGAGAATAGAGATGGCGACTGCATCACTTCGACGTGCACGCTCCCCATGGAACCCAGTACTACGTGGCTCGATGATGCATCCCGAGCCAGCTCTAGATGCACGTATCATGGGCAGAGAGACTCCCACGATCTGGCTGAGTTGTCCCTTTTACCAAAGCCGCTGCTGGCTGAAGAGACTTCACTTGTCTTATCTCCACACATTACTGTGACACCAGAGACGATGAGCATGCGCGCAGGCCAACAGCATCTCTGGGCTGCGATTGAAGTATGCGGCAGACTATTCCCAGCCAACGGCAGGCCTGAGAATGGCAGAGTTTCTTGTCCAGACAAAGGTTGGTCGTCTACCTTTTCATCTTCCTAACCCAAGTTTAGAGTTGGGACACATAAATCAGTGAAAATATAGAGCTCTAATGATTGATACAGATACATCTTTAAGATTCGGCTATCTCTACGATCTCACTATAGACGTGTTGCCAACAACGCAATCATCTATCGTTCAGACAATGTGTCAGCAATCGTTCCCGACGTGAGTTTGCATATATCCGCGAATGAAACCTCCATTTAACAAAATTTTGATGATGAATAGCACCCTGTTTGCCGGATCAAGCATTCTTCTCCTCGTCCAAGTCCTACTTCAGCCTAGGGTAGCGTTGTCGTCACCGAGACAGCACAAACACACCAGACACATGTCGGAAGAATTGATGGAAGATCTCCAGCTCCAACTAGGAGACTCTATCATGGATTATCTGAGCATTCAGGTGTCCTACTCACACTCTGCGTTCCCTTTCCAACGTGGTGCGGCGGGGGCGACTGAGGTATCCATCTTGCAGACCAGGCTGGTAACAGCTGCAGAGGCAACTATCAAGCTGCACAATGTTCTCTCTCCATGGTCTCCTCATCCGATACCGGCCAGAGATTGTCTATTATCGGTGATTGAGGGCCACTGGGGGAGCCAAAAAGCATCTGAAATAATGCAACAGATTTTAGCCCAACGTCCCATCTCAACTCCAAAGCTCAAAAAAATACGGCCAAAGGGGTATGAGCAGACACCAACAGATGAGAAACCAAATTGCTCTCATCCACCAACCATTCCTCTAAGGTACATGAGCTTACAAGATGAGCGGCCAGTGACTCTGAAATCAAGTCCGTCACTGCACTCTGTACGGGAAAATAGAGTCTCGTATGACTCGGCAATTGGGATGAAAGGGACACACAGCAGAGAAATTTCTGGAGCCAGCAAATGCGAGAAAGAGGAAAACAACAGTTCTTCGCGTGGAAGATGGTCCATTTCACCCGATGCTACTCTCCGAGCTTTGACGCCAGCCCTGAGGAACAACAGCCGCGGTGACCACAATAACAGGCGCAGTATGAGCAAAGAAAAGAAATACGGAGTGGCGGGAGATGTCAAGGGAAAGAAGGATTCTGGTCTTTGGGCTTGGGCAGCATGGTTTTAGTTTTATTCGCCCTCTGCCCTTTGTACGTGCGTACGACGTTTGGTAGCCGAAAGGTATGGAGTCCTGCGACTTTAGTTTAATAGCATTCCCGTGAGGTTAGGAAATAGAACATCAAGCTTAACTTGTTGTTGAATTATCTATTCATTTCTCTGTTTTTTTCTTCTTTTTTTCTTCTTTTATATGACTACTTAGTTCAGCTCGTCTTTCCACGGAATGGAAATCTGGGCGCCCTTGCGAGATACAGTGATGGCTGCGGCCCGGTTAGCAGCCTTGATAGCGGTGTCGATATCGAAGACGCCTGTTCCGGCGCTCACGACGGCCAGCGCATAAGATCCGACAAAAGTATCGCCCGCGGCGGTGGTGTCCACGACATTGGCCTTGAGGGCAGGCACCAGCGCTGACTTGCCGTCCTTGGTGGCATAGTAGACGCCCCGGCCACCGAGGGTGATGATGACGTTGCTGACGCCGCGCTGGATGAAGATTGCGCTGACACGCTCAAGACCAGAGACTTCGTCGAGGTCGGACTCTTGACATGCCGAAAGGATCGCTGCTTCAGTCTCGTTGACGACCAGGTGGGCAAGGTTGATGTAGGCTTCGTCGGGAAGGGTCTTTGCGGGCGCGGGATTGAGGAGGACGGGGATGTTGGAGGCGTTTGCGGCGCGGAGGGCCTGCAGGACGGTGTCGAAGGGGATCTCGAGCTGCATGATGAGCAGGTCTGGGCGCGGGCCGGGCAGGGCAGAGAAGTGCTCCGGCAGCAGCGTGTGGTTTGCCTCGGCGGAGAGGATGATGCGGTTCTGGCCGCTGGGCTCGTCGACGACGATGATGGCGATGCCCGTCTTGCCGTCTTGGCGGACGGCGACGGCGGAGGTGTCGACGCCGTAAGAGGTCAGGCTGGAGATGAGCTGCTGGCCATATGTGTCGGAGCCAACGGCGCCAATCATGGAGACGTCGGCGGCGGGGGAGGAGAGGTCGGAGGAGCGCGAGAGCTTGCCGCAGGCGACGGCTTGGTTAGCGCCTTTGCCGCCGGGCGAGGTGTTGAAGTGGTTGGCGGTGAGGGTCTCGCCGGGGAGAGGATGGTGGGGGACGTAGGAGACGAGGTCGATGTTGAGGGAGCCGAGGACGGTGATTCTAGGGCGGGCCATGGCTGCTGTGCTGGAGGATTGAGGAGATGCCGTGTCTGTGGGCGTTGTCGATGTAGTTGTTGTCAATGCGACGATATCGAGCGAGTAATCAGCGACTACCAGTAATCCTGATGAGCTGCAGCGAGCCTTGAGCCTTGCGACAAGTTTATGAAGAGGTAATGCCGCTGGTATGGGGAAGATGGAGGGATCCCCGCGATATGGTCCTCTTTTGTTCTGGGAGAGCTGCGGAATAGCTGCTATTTCAGATCAACGTTGGTGGGGTAAGGCGCATGGCAATGAGCTGCCCCTCCACACCTCCAGACGGGCCCCAGTTTCTAGAACTGTCTTCGGCAGCGGCCGAGTCATGCAGCATCCTGGTTTCCATCTGCTAACAAACTTGTCCAATTCTTTGGGCGGCGGTTAGATGACCTGTTCTCACCTAGCCGGTTCCTTGGCGTCTAAGCTCGAGTGCCCACTGTAAGCCCAAGATCGTATACCTTAGCCGCTGATACAAGCTAATGAATTTTTTTTTCCAACGGCCGGATCCGAATGCGGAGCTGTGCGGGAGGGGAGATTGGCCGGAGAGAGCCGAGTATTTTTGACTGTAGCTGCCGATGCTCGTTTCCGGGTAATGGCATGAAGCAGAGATGAGGGATAGACCATGAACAGTTGTATAAAAAGGTAGATTGTTAAGCAGAATTTCGTTTGGTAAATGGCGAGCAACGAAATGATGCAGAATAAATGTATGTAAATGAGTACTTGTGTGATTTGGTCTGTACCTTTCTACTCCCGGAGTGTGCCGCACAGGACGACGTCTTCGCCGAATGGATGCCACGATACATGCGATAATCTCGCGACTGGCAGAGGGACTCCTGCCGTGTCAGTAACTCGGGCTGGAGATACCACCACACCGCCTTGTCCCAGCCATGTCGGTGCAATCGTCACAATGACAGAGTCAATCAAGCCGTGGTAGGCAGGGTCCAGCAGCGAGTTGATGATCTGGCCGCCGCCTTCGACCATGACGCTGGACAAGCCCTCGGCTTGGAGGGCAGCGAGAATGTCATTCCAGTCGAATCGAAGCCGGTCAGTTGATTGAGAGCGGGAAGCAGGGATCTGGATGTATTTGCCCCCCGTGCTCATGAAGCAACTCAACACTCTCCCGAGGCAGGCTTGATTCGTCTACGCCAGTGAGGATGAACGGTGCAAGTCCAGCGCCGTTTCGGCACACCTCAAAGACCTTGTCGGAATGGCGCGGGGTCCAACGGCGATTGGCATCGATGACGATCGGCCGGGGCTGGGAGGGCGTCCCTGCAATCCGGCAGTTGAGAGCCGGATCATCTGCCAACACAGTTGACACACCAACCAAGATGGCTGAATGCCGAGTCCGTAGATAGTGGGTCATTGCTTTGGAGCCCGGGCCAGAGAGTCGGGTGCGGACTCCAGGTGACAGAGAGAGGCTGGAATCAAGTGAAGTAGCGAATGTCAATGTAACAAAGGGGCGTGATCTCGAGGCCTCCTTGGCATCCGACTTTGGTGGTAAGCGAGTTTCGAGAAGAGCTGCCGACTCGGCGGGAAAGGTCAGTTGCTCAGACATTGATGTGGTTTGCAAAATAAAGCGAAAGCGGGGGTAATGCTGGAATAAAGTCTCCAAGAGGGTAAATGGTGGGAAATATGAGAATGATGGCAAAGAAGGCTCTCCACAGACGTTGTGAGTGTAGGTATATTTGTGACTTGGGAGGTGATGATGGAACAAGGTTGCAAATGCCGAGCTAAGAGATGCGAGATATCATCAGCGCCGGGCGGAGTGGGGCCGTATTCTCACACTCGGTTTCGATTCTACATTCTCATCATTCAAATAGTGGTGACTTTTCCACCTCGTGTTCTGGTACTGAAAGTAAGGATAAGGGTTCGCATAATCAGAAAAGACTCTAGCCGAGTCCTTGTATGCAAACAAGTTTGACAATGATCATCTGAAGCACCAGTCTGGCCAAGATCCGGGTTTCTGCACACAATAATGTCATGCACTGCACCTGAAAATTGAATAGTTGCGACAGAGGTATGGGACGTGGTACGAATGAATGCCTGACTGATTGCTATTTTTATATAGGATGACTGCGTTGAGGCAGCTTCGCCGTCCCTTTTTGGCGAATAGGGACTCCTTCGTCGTCAAATTCAGCCCATTGAAAGAAGGCACACCCTTGTTGGTCTGGAATAGCGTTGGCATAGCACATCCAAAAATATTTCCCATGGTTTTCCTTTTTCCGTTGCACCACTCGAAGCACGCAGGGAACATTGCAGCGGCATCTCGGGGTGAGTGATGGATGCATCTCTGCCCGATAATCTCGATACGTGATATTTATGCGCTTGTTCCCGGCGATTGGATGTGGATCAATTGATAGGGCAGGTGAGATGGAATGTTTCCATTCTTCTTGCATCTCTGCGTGCATCACAAGTAGAGAGTTATGTGGCAGGTGTATTGATATTTGGCCCTCGCCATCTGCATCGTCTGGCCGCTTTGTTTCTGCGTCTCGGGGTAAAATCTTACGGACGCGAAATTCTCGTGCTACACCTAGAGAGATGGATCCGATAACTGCACGGGGACCTAGATAAGTAAGATGGTCACTGTGCCATCCTACGCTTTGCTGTGCACCGTCATAGCAGTTGACAAATGCAGCATTCGGCACCCATGGTTTGGATGGTTGGTGCTTGAGTTTCTTGCCTCCAGGGTAACAAGCCTTGATGCGAGACTCAATTTGGTCGTTGACCTGCTCTTGGACGATTGGCTTCACTTTAGCGAGTGTTGGAGTGAGCTGACGCACATCCTACCGGGGCTTTTAGTCAAGGGCCATGCATGATATGAAGAATGATATGAAGGGATACAGAAGGGGGATTTTCTCACATTAAGCATGCCTCCATTGTAAAAGTAATCATGTTTCTGTTCTTGGATTTTCTCGTATGACTCGAGAAATAGACAGGATGTGTGCGGGCTAGTCACAATATTCTCAAACAATTTGAAAGTGATTTGCTCAAATGTTTTCGCCTCATCCAACAACTCTGTCAGGAGTTGGTCTGCCAGCTCGGTCGGTAGGAAATTGTGTATAATGGTACATGGCGTGTGCTCTGCAACGTCTTTTGGATCGTACAAATGGAGCGTGCTGCCCTTTTTTATCTTCTTCTTCGGTGATGACACCGGTGCATCTTGACTAGGTTTTGCGTACTGTCTCAGAGATTGTTGGTATCCTATGGCAGCACTCTTCTTCACCCCGGGGCGAAAAGACTTGAGAGATTCTGATGCTTGACTAACGGAGCCATCGTGGGCCAAGAGGACATCCAAAAGCCTTTCCTGTTCAACAAGGGGGTGTAACGAGGAGAGCATAGCAAGCTTGACTTCAGTTGATTCCTCGCCATCTTCCAATGTGGTTTCCAATTCTGGTGTAGCGTCAGCATGGGTCGATTTTCGCTTTGGACGCCTGAGAAAAGAGTCCATGAGAGCTGCAGTACGCTGTGAGTTGGGCAAGTAGAGAAATTCCAAGAAAATTATTGGCCAAGATGGTTCTAAAAGAGTGAATCATGAAGATCCCACAAAGATGAATGAAATAAATGCAAAAAGGAAGAGAGAGACGTGATCAGTCCACGACTAATTCACGGCAGGCGCGAGGCGTGACATCTGTAGCAACACGAAGCCACGTGATCAGATATTTCCTAATGGGGCAAAAAGATGACTTCGTTGTATTGCGCTTGAAGCACTGATTCTTTCTGGTTGCCGTATGGCATGATGGCCTCTGTAAGATCAGCCCATGTCAATCTCTTTAGGGATACAATTGGACACATCTTGAATCCACGTCCAAGTGTACCTTGGAGAATTATGTACATGTCCGTCTTTTTTCTTCTTTGTTTGTGATGCGAGAGATCCGCTTGGCTTCCAGCAGGCATTAATAGCAGCTGAGACACCCGGCACTCCACCTTACATAATCCTACCGTCAAATATGGGGTAACGGCAAACGGTTGCGGCGGCAGATCCCAGGACCGAGGCACATGTCAGATTAGGCGGACCTTTTGGTCGCAGCACAACTCAGTATGCAATCCAAGCCAAACAAGAGCTCATGACAAAGGGCTAATACCGTAATCTTTTATAAAGAAATCTTTTGCCAGTATTGTTATTGCCGCCTTGTATATTCATATAACTGTCTCTTGTTTGCGCTTGCGTTCGAGCTCGAATGCGCCTCTGAGGCGCTCCCCTCTCCTCACTCTTCCTCCAGCCGACCCAAGACCTCACATTCTAAACAATGGCCGCGATGCTCGAGTTCCGCACCCAAGGGTACAATCCCTACGCGGTCAAATACTCGCCATACCACGACTCTCGCATCGCCGTCGGAACAGCAGCCAACTTCGGCATCGTTGGAAACGGCCGGCTATTCGCTCTTGCGCTGACGTCGCAAGGCATCCAAGTTGAGAAAACGTGCGTTTATACATATACAAGCTTGCCATTACAAGACCAGCGAGGCTGACGCGGTGGTGTAATTGTGTTTCTAGGTTTGATACAAACGACGCGATATACGACTTGGCCTGGTCGGAGATCAACGAGAACCAGCTCGTGGTTGCGTGCGGCGATGGATCGCTCAAGCTCTTCGACATTGGCCTGAGAGAGTTCCCAGTCATGATCTTCCATGAGCACAAGCGCGAGGCCTTTGCTACCGCCTGGAACCCCGTCACCAAAGACAACTTTATATCCAGTTCGTGGGATGGCACGGTCAAGATTGTACGTTGAATTGGTTGATACATATGAGTATCCTCGGTTCCCTATCTTAGCCTTATTACTTACAAAGTCATGAATTCTTCCTTCTCACAGTGGTCGCCTACTCGCCCATTCTCCATCACGACCCTGCCCATTGGAAGCTGCACCTACAGCGCATCCTACTGTCCCTCCAACCCGTCCCTCATCTCCGCAGCTTCTTCCGACTCCCATCTCCGACTCTTCGATCTCCGAACGCCCTCGTCCGCAAAATACCATCTCGTCGCCGCCATCCCCGTCCACGCAGCTCCCAGCAATCCCGGCGGCCCCATCCCCGCCGGCGGCCCGCCCGCCGAGGTCCTCACCCACGACTGGAACAAGTACCGCGACACCGTCATCGCGACCGGCGGCGTCGACCGCATGATCCGAACATTCGACATTCGCAATCCAAACGCCGGGCCGCTCTCCCTCATGCCCGGACACGAGTACGCCGTACGGAGACTGACGTGGAGCCCGCACGCAAGCGACGTCCTCATCAGCGCCAGCTACGACATGACGGTGCGGCTGTGGAACGATGCCTCCAACCAGCCGCAGGGGCCTATGCCTGCTACCCGCCCGGGGGGCGCAGATGGGCATTATGAACCGGCACACGGAGTTTGTGACGGGCGTTGACTGGTGCCTGTTTGGCGCTGGCGGCTGGGTGGCTTCTGCGGGCTGGGACGAGAGGGTCCTGCTGTGGGATGCCAACCTGTTGATGCATCCGCGATGAGCAGGAAAACGGCATCATGTTTCCACGCAAATAGAACGATGAAGAAAGGCAAACAAAACTGTTTTTGATACCAAGAGCGCACATCTACATGGAGAGGAGGGGACACCATCCCTTACGATTAGATTTGTCTTGTTACAGAGCCAATGTGGTTTTTTAGAATTCTGTACAGAAACAGTATCAAAGCTGGGGGTTTTTTTTTGGTTAAGCCTCACAATCTTGGTTGAACACCCCATATCTAAACTTGTTTTCAATCTTGATAGCTCATACATATTTTAACGTTTCTGAAATACAAGTCATGACTATACTATACACAATTTATATATATCATTACATGCGCCATGATGCTTTTTGTCTTGAAATTGGAGATTGTTCCTTTTTTTTTTCTTCATACCCGTCCCGCCCTGTATCTTTTACATTGCAAATCCCAGTAACACCGTTAAGATCGAAAAGTTCTAAACATGAATAAACACGCAGCCGTAACAACTTGCCGCGCCTTAACCAACATAGCATAGCATGGCATCTCTCCCAGTGGACAGACGCCAAGCGTCAATACTTTAGAATAATGAGTTGCGCTGTTTTCAGAGACCGCCGTCTTTAGTCGTTTCATCTCCCTCAAATGCCATTATGGAAGAAAGCTCATCGCTTTACCATGATGACTCAAAACCTCCACCTCGTCGGCCACCACCTCTGGAACGCATCGGTGGCGGCCCATCGCGTCGCGCGTTTCTTCCCATCTCGGCAAATGGGTCAGGAGGTCCACGACGGTCGAAACGGCCTCCGCCACGGCGGTCGTCTCGTCGGTCGCCTCCCCGTCGGTCACCTCCCCGTCTGTCATCTCCCCGTCTGTCATCCCGATGCATTCGATCACTGTGGCCATCCTGAATGTTCAATCCGGATCTTGTCAAGCCTTGGTTTCTTGCCCAGCTGGAAGAAACGGCAGGGGGCTCTGACCAGCCCCAGCCCTTGATAGCCCAGTCGTTCAAATCCTCAACAAGGTCTTCTCTGTCTGAGAGCTGGCCACCAAAGAGTGAAGTATACGCAGAGGCCATGATCTTTCGGGGGATTGCCTGAATGAGGCTCTTCACCTCTTCGTGATATGCGGGCAATTCCTCCACTGCGTTGATATCAACTTCAGCGTGTTCAAGGGACTTGTTGGGCTTCAGTGGGAGTCCTCGCAGCAGTTTCCTGGCAGTGCTGGCAGACATGGGAGGAACAAACAACCAGCCCTCTCCGCTCTTGTTCTGTCGTCCAGTACGGCCTAATCTGTGAATATACGATTCACGCTCTCTGGGGGCATCAACCTGAATGACGTGAGTGACATTGGGGAAGTCCATGCCACGGGCGGTAACATCCGACGAGAAGAGGATTCCAGACTTTGAGTTTCTGAACATGTCCGCGGCCTTTGTTCGTTGGAATTGAGAAAGCTGAGATTGGATGGCAAAAGTGGGAATTCTCAGCTGGCCGCTCTTTCTGCGCTGAAAGCCAATCTCACCAGCGAGCTCAACCATGGAAGTTGTGTTGAGGTAGACGATGGCCTTGAAGGGGGGTATGGTATGGTCCGCCTTTGCGGCCGCAACCTCACGGTCGATCAACTCGTACAGGGAAGGGAATACGTTGGCCCAGCTGGAGACTGTGACGACGTGCTGAGGGATTCTGTCGTGGGTAAGAGTTTCATGCTCGGGAATAGTCTGGACAAACTCAAAATCGTCGGGGCGAACAAGCTTGCGCGCAAGCTGGATAACGTTGTCAGGAATGGTGGCAGAGACCAGCATCGTCTGCCTGACCTTGTCCTTGGGCAGGTAGCTTTGAATTGAGTTGAGTTCTCTCTCGAAACCGACATCGAGCATCCGATCCGCCTCGTCCAGCACAAGCGCCGCCAGGTTGGGAGCATCAATACCACTGTTGGGGTCTTCGAGAAGATCGTTCAGACGACCGGGGGTGGCCACCAGAAGATGGCATCCTTGTCGCCGTGTCTGGCGCAACATGGCAGACTTTTGAGTGCCTCCAACAGCCGACTGAACGACCAGCCCAGTGCGACTGCATAGCCGCTTCGCTTCGGTGGCAATCTGTTCAGCAAGTTCACGGGTTGGGGACAGCACGATGCCGCGGATATCGTCAGAGCTGGCATTTCGAGAGGCTTTTCGTGAGGCCAGCGTGGGGTCTTCTTCGATCATGCGCTGGAGGAGAGGTAGCAAGAAGGCAATGGTCTTTCCGGTACCGGTCTTGGCTTGAGCGACACTTTGAGGCTGGTCAGTTTACAGATCCATTTTGCGCATTTCAACTATTTGCAAGCTTACATGTCAGTTCCCTTGAGAGCCGGGGTAATCGCCTTGGCCTGAACCGGAGTCATTGAATCGTAGCCCATGTCCTTGATGATGGCATCCAGCAGATTGCGATGCACCCCAATGGCCTCCAGGTCCTGGAACGAGGTGGCTTCTCCAGTTGCAGCAGTTTCAGGAGCCACAGTCTCCGCCGCAGCAGCCTCGCTGCTATACAATCTGTTGAGGCTGGCAAAGCTCTTCAGAGACGCAACTGGCCGGGGCAATGTGGACGCTGCCGATCGCGCCGCTGGAAAGGCTGATCGCGCACTCAGCAGCATCGCACTTGAAGCCGCAGTGCGGGCCAGGCTTCCGCATCGTCGGACACCGTACCGAAACATGATTAGATCTTCCGTGAACCAAAAACAGGATGAATTTTTGATGGTGGGTTGATCCAAATAAGAAAAAAAAACCAACGACACAGTCAAGTGCCTGGTAAAAGAATATGAACAGGAATACGTGAAAGTCGCGTGTTTCCTCCAAATGCCGATGAGATTTCCTCCCATTCTTTTTTTTCTTATCCTACCTGCTAGCGGCAAAAAAAAAGTTCGACCCCTCCAAAAAAGCTGTTCCCAATACGGAAAAGATAACGATAAGACTCGGGACATGCATGGCCGCTAGTCTATAACCGTGCTAGTCTTCTGTATAGCATGATGTCAGGCATTCTAGTATTAGACATGAAGCTTCATAGAAACGGCACTGCTCAGGCTGCGTACTAGCCTCTGAACTACTAGTGAATTGGTTTCCTTTTGCCCTCTCTATCCAGGAACAGACAACGCAACCAATTTCAAGACACGTCAAGGTATATCCTGTAGCAACTTTTATACTTGATAGTCTAACAATTTCTTCTCTGTTGTCAACAAGTAATTCTCATCCTAGACGCCAGCCTCCGTTTACCAAATACCTAGTCATCCGTGTTCGGATTATGCAGTATAATGTTCCCCTCTCGCTATATAACTAATTCCCAACTCCATATTCCAAATCCTTAATAGTCCGCAAAACCCACAAAATCATGCAAGGAATCGTCTCCTCTCCTTTGATATAATGTACAGCGTAAAACAGGTTTATAGCATATCCTTGCTCATCTCATAAGACCATCCTCCATCTCGCCGCAGCTTGTTACGAGCCACCATGTCCTTTCTAATATCGTCCTCAGTCAGACGATCCAGACCGCTCCAGTTGGCACTGGATGTCCTTTGGCGGAACTTGTGCCACTTGTCTTTACTCTTGCTAAAGACCTCTTCCATGATCAAGGGCGCTGGCGGACCAAAGATTTGAGATGGGTCCATCGTCTCTTGCCTCATGAGAGCTTGACGCAAATCAGGCGAATCAGCCCAAGCAGCCACATTCATTCCATGAGGTTCGTCATCGTCATCTTCGTCATCTGTCTGAATTTCGGGAAGCTCAATAGAATCGCCAGTCTGGGGCCGTGGTGAAGGCCTCTTCACGCTCGACTTGGGATTCACGAGTTGCCCAGGCCGAGCAGGAGTTTTGAATGAAGACCCAGCAGCGGCATTCGAGCTGGGCGCAAAGGGGATTGGGCCCTTTGAGATTTGCGCCATATCTAGAGGATGGGCGGCCTTCATGTGACTATTGTGCTGAGCTGTGACGGCGGCCTTGAATAGATCTCGGGTGGCACTATGCGGTGCAACCCCGTATCCATTTTGGAAGGCAGACTTCGATGGTAGATCCTATAGATTGTAAGTCTTGATCCAAACATTGTACACGTAGGTTATTGGAATGGATACACACCTTTTTAAATCCCGTTGACGGCCTCACTGGCGGACCTTTAATGTTGGGGGGGTTTTCCGCACCCAGCTCATCATCTTCGTGTTCGCTAGTTCGGCGTCTCTTAGAATCCTTAGTCTGGTAGGCCGGTCCGCCTCGCGAAGGAGGGGGCCTTGAATAGTTGTTGTTGTCACTCGTCTCTGCCCCCAAAGTCCGTTTGGCGCCCGCCTTGGCGGCATTTGATAGCATGGAGTTGAATGGCCTGCTAGAATCATCCCGCATGCCAGCTAGTCGTGAGGGTGGCCGAGCAGGCTGGCCCTCAGCTTTAGAGGATGCCGACTTCTGTTGGCCCAAGGTTGTATCGGGTGGACCGTTTGGCTGCGATCGTGGGGCTGGGGGCGGTGCTCTTGTCTGCTTGGCCTTTTCAATAGCGGCCTGCCGTTGGACCGACTTCTTCTCTTCTTCCTGTTGCCTGTGTCGCTCCAGTTCAAGGCGCCGCTGTTGATCCTGTTTTCGTTGCTCCTCTTGTGCCGCAATTCTCTTCCTCTCCATTTCAGCCTTAGCATCGCGTCGTCTTTGAGATTCTTTTTCATCTTGCTCTCTTTTTCTAGCGGCTAGTTCCGCGGCTTTGGATCGGCCGGCAGACGCAGGTGCTTTGAAGGTTTGGGTCGCAGATTTGGCTTGGTAAGATGATTTGCTAGTCTTCGACGACGCAGTTGAGTGAGTAGAGTTCAGGGTATCATGAGACGCGGTAGAAACTCGGCTTCCAGCAGGAGCATATTGTGAGTGCTGTGAGCCGGTATTGACCCTAATAACAGTTGGGGGGGGCTTTCGTCTTTGAAGTCAAATCTTTACTCGGTTTCACTGGCCGCTTGTTATCCTTGCCACGTGCTGCTTGGCCAGGAAGAGTAGGTTTAGTAGAGGATGGCGGGGGCATGGGGGGTTGTGCGTCAGACATGTCTGTATCTCGATCGGCCTGTCTCCATTCCGGTTCCTCTCCCGCTCTCATCTTGCGAGGGCTGGATTGGCTTCTCTTTGCTGGGTTAGGAGTTGCCTTGATCGCCACGCGCTCGTCTTGTTTCCTGGAAGCAACTTCCTTTTCCATGGTAGCAACCTTCTCTTGCTCTTGGGTAAATGCTCGAGCCTTTTCACGCTCCTTTTCGCGTGCCTTGTCAAGCTTATCCATCTGCTCTTCCATGCGCTTAACTTCGTTCTCGCGACGTTTTTGTTCCTTCTCACGTTCTGTAGAAGCCCTTGTCCGGCGCGCAATCGGTTTTATTGGGCTCGTAGGTTCAGTCGGTTGAGATTCGAAGTCCTGTGGCCTCATAAAGACCGATTCGGAAGATTGCCCAGCATGAAGGCCCAAGCGGGTAACAGAAGGCGACGTCAAGGACTTTCCTTCCACGTTGCTAGCAAGAAGGCCGCGAGAGCCCTTCAAAATAGACGAAAGCTTATTCTTGACCTGCTTTAAAGGACTATCTCGGAAGTTTCGCGGGAGTGATTTGGAGGGTGTCTCGGCCATATCATCTTGTGATGCTACTAAGCTGGAAGTCGAAATCGCCTTGGAAAGAGGCACGGTTTCTCTCATAAAGGCAGCCGAAGCAGTAGGTGCATTTGAGACAGACATCGTCTTTGAATGGTGAAAAAAACCGTGTGGTGTTGGTTCATTAGCTTGGGGCGAGTCGTCATCGGCCTTGTCAAGGAGGCCTTCCATAATGTCAGCTGTATGGCTCTTGGTCAACAGCGGCCTCATGTCCGTATTGTCCTTGACCGCCGTCGGCGGCCCGATCCAATCATCATCGTCATCTTCGGGGGAAGCTCGTGGTGTCGTGGAGATCGGCTCTTTTTCAGGAGATGTCTGCTTTGGGCTTGCAACAGATTGCATCTGTGGAGCGTTTTGCTGTGCTACCGACGCATTTGGTGTCTGCTTAGTTTGTCCAAAGCTGCCTTGAGGTTTACCTAGCATGCTGATTTGATCTTGTAATCTCTGCGTATATGTCTTTGTGTGATTCATGCCTGAATTTCCTACTTCAGCAGCATCGGGGAGAGGTGGAAGGTCTTTTCCTTCTACCTCCATGCCGCCAGGATTCTCCTCTTCATCCAAATCCCGCTTAGCGAGATTCCCGAGGCTTTTACCGCCAGTTTGTCTTTGGTAGTAGCTTGTTCTGCTATTATTGCCAGTATCGAAATGACTGTTCCGAGATTGTCTCGCTCCCAAACTCTTGCCCGAGTTAAGTGGCTCTCTAGCTGGTAAAGAAGCAAAGTTTAAGCTACTCTTTCGAACAATATGCCTGATGGGGCTTGACCCTTCAGATGCGGAATGGTCATCCTCCGATGTTTCATCGGACTGCTTAGGAGGCATGGGCAGCTTTCTGGGAGACGTAATAGGTGCCTCAAAGTACGGATCATCCATATCTGGCTCTTTGGATGATGACTCTGGCTCGTCTTGAGTAGCCTTGGATGGTACATTTGGTAGAGCGCGCGCTGAGAAATCCTCTCTTGTCGTTTGGAAAGATTTTGTAGGTAATATTGAAACTGGTTTTCGAGCTGGGCTTCGTCTTATTGAAGATCCACCGGGCGGCAATACAATATCGCTATAGGGGCTTGCAATGTCTTCGGGTTCGTCGAGTTCCTCCGGTTCCTCAGGCTCCTCCGGTTCGGCGTCATCACTTGGATCCGTGGCAGCAAAGTCCTGGCTCCCATAATAACCAGAGTCTTGCATTCCTCGGGTAGGGGGTGGTCGTTGGGGAGAGAATACATGTCGTTGTGGGGATGCAGCTTTAGATATCGGTACCGTCTTCGACGCGACTTGATGAAGTTGGGGAGCAGGATGGATCCGGCTGGTTTGAGTCGGGTTTTGGTTTTTCGGGATGCCTGGTGATGCCGCTGCAAAGACGTCGGATAGAGGCTAATCTCTGTGCATTAGAACAACGTTCAAAAAGAAAAGAAAAAGAAAGGCTATTGAAGCAAACCCACCACTCGAGACTCTGTCGCATTAGCTTTTCGAGCCGTATGGGGGGTTTTGCCCCTAAGCTTTCCTGGAGTTTTGAACGCTTCTGTGATATTACTAGACAAGGGTATCAGCATGGGCCATCACAATGGCGGATGGTGAATAGGGAACGGTGCGACATACACTTCGTTTTCGTTCAAAATTGCGGCCATGTGCTCATTAAGCCATTCAATCTCATTGTGAGCAGAGTAGGAGAATTCCTCTACTTCGGATTGCACAATCTCCAGTGCAGACGTCCGTTCTTCGCCGATCCAGGCCGTAGACCCGACCTGGAGACGCGGGCCTCGCATTGCAGTCATGGTGTCGCGCCGAGAACAACAGCTGCAATGTTGTATTTCCAGTGGCGCCGGCTGCTGAGGATCGTCTCTGAAAGTTGTTAAAACATCGGTGACTTCTAGGGCTCGGCGTGAAATCGGTGTTGGTGATGTTCAGTAGGGCAATGTTGATGACAGTGTTGAAAGTCCAAAGTAAATAAGCCGGGCTTGTTCACCCATTCCAAGGTCGCAATGTTTTGATGAATCCCCAATTAGGTTAGTGTCTCAGCTTTAGCTCCGAGCTTCTTCTCGCGTCTCAAAATGCAGCTGCACGTGATAACGTCATACATCACGTGGAGATACGGGCTTATCAGAAACCAAACACGGGGGGGTTGTGTTTACTTTAGGTCGCGTCCCTTGCCAAGGTGGGACTTTGTGACAGACAATTGTGCATAAGGCGCAAGATTCTTCGGTCCAATATCTGCGTCGCGGGTACGCTGGATCTGCCACAATGAGGGTGATAGAAGTCATTATCGACGTAAGTGTCGCATCTTCTTGTCAATATTCTTGGCTCTCTCTGCTCACCTCTTCGACAGGGCTTCAAGTCGTATGCCGTGCGAACAGTGATATCGGGATGGTAAGATTCGACCCCACGGCGAGAGCTTTTCATCAATACTGATTTTACCACTTTAGGGACGAGAGCTTCAACTCCATTACCGGCCTGAACGGTAGCGGAAAGTCAAATATCCTCGACTCAATATGTTTCGTTCTCGGAATCACGAATATGTCGACGGTGCGGGCGCAAAACCTCCAAGTACGCTTGTCCATATTATTTGCAGCATGCACGACACAATGTTAACCTCTAGCACAGGATCTTATATATAAAAGAGGTCAAGCGGGTGTCACCAAAGCTAGCGTTACGATCGTCTTCGACAACAGAGATAAGAAGAAGTCGCCCATCGGATTCGAAGAGTATGCTACCAT
Organism: Trichoderma atroviride; assembly: GCF_020647795.1. Taxonomy (NCBI): domain Eukaryota; kingdom Fungi; phylum Ascomycota; class Sordariomycetes; order Hypocreales; family Hypocreaceae; genus Trichoderma; species Trichoderma atroviride. The sequence continues at coordinate 4,654,497 of NC_089400.1, read as the reverse complement.
CAGCGTAACCCGCCAGATCGTACTTGGCGGCACGTCCAAATATTTGATCAACGGTCACCGAGCACAGCAGCAGACGGTTCAGAACCTCTTCCAGTCTGTCCAACTGAACATCAACAACCCAAACTTCCTTATCATGCAAGGCCGTATCACCAAAGTCCTCAACATGAAGCCTGTCGAAATTCTAGCGATGATTGAAGAGGCCGCCGGTACGAGAATGTTCGAGGACAGGCGAGACAAGGCTTTGAAGACAATGGCCAAGAAAGAAACGAAGCTCCAAGAGCTAAGTGAGCTACTGAGGGACGAGATCGAGCCCAAGCTAGAGAAGCTTCGAGGAGAGAAGAGAGCATTCTTGGATTTCCAACAAACTCAGAACGACCTAGAGCGACTGTCTCGCGTTGTTGTAGCATACGATTATACAAAATGTCAAGAAAAGCTGAAGCAGTCTGCAGCTGATCTTGAAGCTAAGAAGCTGCGCCATAAAAGCCTGGAAGATTCTGCTGTTCGTCTTCGTAATGAGATATCACATCTGGAAGAAGATGTCAAGAGGATAAAGTCCCAGCGGGATAAGGAGCTGAAAAAGGGTGGCAAAGCCCAAGGTCTCGAAGATAAGGTAAAGAAATACTCTAATGAGTTGGTCCGACTTACAACGGTTATGGACCTCAAAAGAGCAAGCTTGGCGGAGGAGACGGAGAAAAAAGCAGCCGTTATGAGAACGGTATCAGAACTGGAGGCATCTTTACAGGATAAGACGGCTACGTTCGACAATGTCAAAGCGAAATACGAAGCAGCAAAGGATGGTTTAGCAAAGCAAGTCAAGGAAGTTGAATCCAAAGAGGAACTTTTACAGACCCTACAAACTGGAGTAGCTTCCAGAGAGGGACAAGAAAACGGATATCAAGGCCAACTTCAAGAAGCAAAGAATCGCGCTACTACTGCAGCAACAACGCAGGAGCAGGCAAAGATCAAGATTGCCCACTTGCAAAGTCGAGTCAGAGAGGAGGAGCCTCGAGCCCGAAAGGCCAAGGAGCAGAATGCACAACTGCTTCGCGACCTAGACGGTTTGAAGCTACAGGGCCAGAAGCTGGAAAGAGAGCTGAACAAGCTCGGCCTTGAGCCTGGCCAGGAGGAGGCGATGTACAAGGAAGAGTCGAGTTTGCAGCAAACTGTCCGAAACCTGCGGCAAGACTGCGATGGCCTCAAACGGAAAGTTGCCAACATTGATTTCAACTATGCTGATCCTGTTCCCAACTTTGACAGATCAAAGGTCAAAGGCCTCGTTGCTCAACTGTTCACAATTGATCAACATAAACTAAGCGCCGGAACAGCTTTGGAAATATGTGCTGGTGGACGATTATACAACGTGGTAGTTGATTCTGAAGTGACGGGCACGCAGCTGCTTCAGAAAGGCAGACTGAGGAAGCGAGTAACAATTATTCCTCTTAACAAAATCTCCGCTTTTAGAGCATCAGCACAAAGCATCGCGACTGCACAGAATCTCGCGCCTGGAAAAGTCGATCTCGCTCTTACGCTGGTTGGCTACGATGAGGAGGTGGCCTCTGCAATGGAATACGTTTTTGGCAACACTCTAATCTGCGCAGATGCCGAAACAGCAAAAAAGGTCACCTTCCATCCTAATGTGAGAATGCGAAGTATTACCCTCGAAGGAGACTCCTACGATCCCTCGGGAACTCTTTCAGGTGGCAGCTCTCCAAACTCCAGCGGCGTTTTGGTGACTTTACAGAAGCTCAATACTCTGGCTCGGCAGCTGAATGAGGCTGAAAGATCATTAAAGGACGTCCAGATCAAGATTGCGAGGGAGAAATCCAAGCTAGATCAAGCCCGCCAGATCCAACAGACTTTGGACCTGAAGAAGCATGAGATCAAACTGGCAGAGGATCAGATTGGCGGAAATTCATCATCTTCAATCATTCAAGAAATTGAAAATTGGAAAGCCACCATTGCTGAACTGCAAGAGAGCATATCGGATGCCAGAACCCGTCAGGCCGAGGCTAGTGCGGATATCAAGCGCATTGAGAAGGACATGAAAGATTTTGACAATAACAAGGATGGCAAACTGGTCGAACTGCAAAAATCTCTAGATAAATTAAGGGGAAGTCTCGACAAGAATTCAGCAGCAGTCAAAACCTTGCAAAAAGAACTGCAAGGTGCTCAACTGGACCTGGAGCAAGTGGGAGGTGATCTATCTGCTGCAAGGGAGCAGCTTCAAGAGGTAGAGGTGGCCATCAAGGCTCAGCAGCAAGATATTGAAGAGTTATCAAAACAGCAGGCCAAGGTGGCCGAGACACATGACACCGCACAGGCCGAGCTTGAGGACGAAAGAGCGAAGCTACACCAATTCGACGACGAGCTTCGAGCATTGGAGGAGGCTACGCGCTCAAAGAAGGGTCGCATTACGGAAGAAGGGTTAGAGATGCAGAAACTTGGTCACCAAATAGAGAAGTTCCACAAAGAGCAACAATCTGCAGGAGAGAATGTTGCTCGGCTCGAGGCCGAATACGAATGGATTCAGGATGAGAAGGACCATTTCGGTCGCAGCGGGACGCCCTACGACTTCCAGCAGCACAATATAGCGGAGTGCAAGTCAACACTGCGGAACCTCACAGAGAGATTCCAAGGAATGAAGAAGAAGATCAACCCCAAGGTGATGAATATGATCGACAGCGTTGAGAAGAAGGAAATCTCGCTCAAGCAAATGATAAAGACTGTCATTCGAGACAAGAGGAAGATTGAAGAGACCATTGTCAGTTTGGATGAGTATAAGAAGAAGGCGCTACAAGAGACTTGGGAGAAGGTCAATGGCGACTTTGGCCAGATCTTCTCTGATCTTCTCCCTGGAGGTAGTTTCGCAAAGCTGGATCCTCCAGAGGGTAAGACGATCAGCGACGGTCTCGAAGTGAAGGTTTGCTTGGGCAAGGTGTGGAAGCAAAGTCTAACAGAACTGAGCGGCGGTCAGAGGTAAGCAAGCTTCTTTTCTTTTTATTTCAGTTTTTTTTTTTTTTTTTCCTTTTTGGATCTCGTATAGCACGCATAGCTTACACGGGAGGCACAGGTCACTTGTCGCACTCTCACTCATCATGGCTCTATTACAATTCAAGCCCGCGCCAATGTACATCCTTGACGAGGTTGACGCCGCCCTCGATCTTTCTCACACACAAAACATTGGACGTCTCATCAAGACGCGCTTCAAGGGCTCTCAGTTCATTGTTGTGAGTCTAAAGGACGGCATGTTCCAGAACGCCAACCGTATATTCCGTACACGCTTCAGTGAAGGAACGAGCATGGTTCAGGCACTCACGCCAGCGGACTTGAAGTAACTGAAGAAAGGGAAAATTTCTTTCTTTTTTTTTTTGTCTTTTTTTCTTTTTTTCCCCAAACTGTTGGGACCAATGTGATATATGAAATGACGAGAGGCGCATGGATGGGTTTTGATGAGCTGGTAGGATATGATCGAATATGATCTAATACGAATTGGGTAAAAAAAGGAGAGGTTATGATGAGCCTTTTTTAGCCTTTTTTAATTCCACTTTTTGTCTACAGAGGAACAGACTTGGTTGATACTGTACGTACACATGTCAAACCGCCTTTTTTTTTTGTTCTCTTTCCATTCCATTCTTTTTATTTTACGAGCGGCTCCATATTCTTCACTCGCCAGTCATGTTTATTGCTCAAAACTCCATTCCCCCCCCTCTCTTTGAGATCCATCCTTGCCACCGCAAACTACTCTTATCACTAACTTACAAAGCCCAGTGCTGGCCCCGTTCCAGAACCTTAATCTCCATACCCACCTCTAGTGACAACTCCATGTCCTCTGGCTTGTCTGTACTTGAAAATATGGGACACAGCTGCATCCCGAAGCAACCCTTTCCGGGAGCGCCTCCGTCAATTGCGCGGTGCTTCCTGAGCGAATTATCAGGCTCCACCTTGTGTCGAATCCCAGTGGCTGGATCGACATTTGGCAATTTGCACCTGTATGGAGTCATGAATTGTTTAGCACCCAATACGGAGGATAGTATCGTATATATGTTTGCGTATGTGAGAAACTCTTTTGGTAGGAAAATTCTCCACCTTGAGGATTTGGGCGTAAATCATTGGGCTAATGTTTTCCGGGTGATTAAACAGGCGCGGGCGTTTGTGAAGTCAGGGCGGAAATAACAGGGAAAAGGTAAGGGTGAGAATAAAGCTTAAGCTCCTCTCCCCTGAGAATGGCATCGAAAATAGAAACAGACAGAAAGATTAAATTCAAAGTAACTCACCGAACTGCGCGGCCTGAGACGTCAAATTGACTCTTCAATCGCGGAGCCGTGGCGCCTTGGGAAGGCTGTGAGAACTCAATGCGTCGCCAGTCGTCCTCGTCGTACTCTTTGAGACCGGAAACTAGTCACATCAAGTTAGTTGAACGTTGTACAGCTAAAGCGTGGGGGTCTAAAGTTCGATATACGGGGGGTTGTATTTTGAAACACATAGTCTGAAATATACAGCCAATACCTATACATACCAATAATGTTCGGGCGAAAACGGCGCGCGTCCAGGAACTTGAGCCCGTCGTCTTTCTGCACCTTGGACTCCAATGCGCGGACACTCGTCAGGCTAAGGACATTCAGTGGATACTGCGGGAGGTCATCAGTTCTGCTCAGAGCCCACATGAAAAAGAAAAGGGTGAATTGTAAACCAATCAAAACGTACCACATCCTGGAAGTCGGCCATGGGCTGGTAGCCAAGGTCCTCTTTGCGAGGCGCGTTTCTGAAGACTTGCCTCCGCTGAGCTGGGTCGATCATGAAGATGGTTGTTGGCACGTTGACGCCCAGATAGCGAGCCAGCTCAGGGGGCACCTCGTTTCTCAGATTCAGTGCATGAACGGTGCCCTCGAAGAACCGCGTATCCTCATACTGGTAGCCTCTGGTCTTAATCTCGCCAGGGGGTGGGAAATCAATGGATAGCATAAACTCTTTTTCTGGGATGCCGCTGAAGCCGCGGCTCAGTTTGGCAGATATCCACTGGATCGTGCCCCTCAAGCCAGCATCCTTCCAAGGAAATCTAACAACGATGAATCGGCCGCCTACTCTGCCAAGTTGGCGACTGGTCTTGCTTGCATCTGGGAGCCATAGATCGACTTGAACATTTGCTAGCAGCGGAACTTGCCGTAGTGTGAGGATTTCCCACTGCGGCTTCTTTGGCTGATTTGGCTGTTCTGCGTCTTCTCCTGATGTCACGGTGCGGCTCGCCTTTTGCCTTGCAAAGGTAAAAAGGCGATCAAACTCAAATCCCTTGGCGAAGATTTTGCTGTTCGTCACCTCAATGCCCCGACATGACTTGACAGGGTAGATCAATAAGCTTTGTATCTTGCCAACCTTGTCCGGTTGGTAGTTGTGCTCGGGTGACGTCTGGTTCCTGAGGCTGCTCTCAGATGCTGGTATGCCGACTTTGCTGTGCGTTTGTTGTAGAGCATCCCCGTGCTCCACTGGTATCGGCGGGAACAGTATAAATACAGGAATAGAAAAAACAACCACGGTCGTGAGGAGGAGGGCAATGGCGGTAGAGTCAAACAAAGCAATAATTTCGGAGGCCGACGGCATTGCGGCAACCAACAACTGTCAAGGACCAGCCTTGAGCGCGAGGGAATGGAATTCGCAACAACAGCACAATCCCCTGTGATGTGGTGTAAAGTGCTTCAGACGCCAAAGCCGCGCCTATTTTGACGTCACAAAATGTGATGATCGAATTGGGTGACCAGAGTACGGCAGGTTTGGCAGTTGACCATGATGAGGCTCCATTGCGAATCTATAACTCTCACGTAGTAGCATTAGTGGATTGCTTATTACGTGAGCAGGCCGTGCTACTAGTACCCAACAGCATACCTATGTTTGAGAATATGTGTCGAGATCAGATCAAACGAAACCCCGCCAGCCCCTAATGCTACTCGTACTGCCTGTACGGAGTCTTCGTAGCTGGGGCCAAATGTGTCGTAAACTGCTGATGGGGCATGGGGCACATACTCTTGCAGCAGGCCAGCAAACTGCTTCCAGAGAGGCTACACTGATTGCATACCAATATACAGTACGAATCCATCTCCAGGGTAAGCCGCGTCAGTCGGGCTGTATGTCTGTGTTTCATCACACGCTGGAAAAACTGACAGCTTGAGGTGGGCAAGGGCCAGAAACGCGCCAGGAAACCCTCGCAGCTATTCCGGTCTGGCTTTGCAACTGAAATCTTTCCGAGATACGTAAAAACATTCGATTTGGTTGGCTGCGGCGCCCAGGGCTGGAGTCTGAAGCGGCAGCCTTGCATGTGACGGGAGTAGGATCCCTGCCAGGAGAAATTTCTTACACTTGGTGCATTACTCGTGGATCCTCAAGGCTGTTTATGGCGAACATCCAGCCGCAGGTGCATGGCTCGAGTGGCACCGGAAGCTGAAGCACAGGAGTGGGGTGGAAAGGGGTTTTGAGGGGTCAATACCATCTTGTAAAGACTGGGAGAAGTGAGCGCTGCTCGTACGAGTAAGTGGCCTATCATAGTAACGAGCGAGCCGTACAAGTATTTCTCTTGAAGACACTGTATGCCCTGGGTTAATTCCCAAGAGTTAGTGTACGTCGTGAGCCACCTATTCAGAGCAACAAGCCCAGTTAGGAATCAAGTTGGAATTTGAGGGCTTGAGACAATCTTAGAAAGTAGTAGTACTTCCCTGAGGCATTTGTATAGCACGAGTGCGTACTGTAAGAATACGGTAGACTCCACCCAATGGCACTGTTATCATGTAGGTACTGTACTACAAGTACATGATATGCAGCCCTGCTGAGATGAACCACCAACCCCCTTTGGGCTTCCGTATAGAATCCAATAAGAAATCGCGAATTGCCACTACTATCTATACATCGTCAGTTCAAGAGCAAGCACGTGCTATGGATAAGAATTCAATACCAACCGTATTAGCTCATTGCTCGGGGTGCTAATAGAGGAAACTAGTCCGCTGCTAGCAGGGCGCCGTTGAAGCTTTTCTTCGTCTTCGGAGAATAGCGCGAGCGTAGCGCCTTATGGACCTTATGGAGAACCGGGGGACGTGAGCTTGCAGCGGCCGGCATTGGCCTTGACATCAACGTGTCCTGAAGGGCCAATCTGAATATTCATCGTAAGCTGTGCCGCAAACGTGCCTAGCGGCCAATTTGTTGCCATCATACTTGTGACTGAAGGTGAACCTTGACTACCCGATGATGTAGTGCAGCCCCCCCTGGCATTGTGACATATGACCCGGGGATCTTGTTGCTCATGATTGGTTCCGTCTCTGCCAGCCTAGCCACCGTCTTCTCAAATTCCGCACTGGTTCCAGGCACTAACGGATATTTGGTCGTCTATACGTTCCAAAGTACCTACAGTACCATCAGGCTGGCCAGCGGATAGTGTTGTAAAAAGTGGGCGAGCCTCGGTGCCTTTGAACACGCGTGCGCCAGATTCCTGGCTTACAGCAGCAGGAGGAGAAATTAGACGCCGTCGAGCCAAGGCACGGGCCAGAGCAAGGACAGGACGCTCAAATCTGGAAATGGTCGAGAGCGAGAAAGCTTGCGACACGCATGATTCTCATTTCTGCTAGAAGAGCACTAGCTGGCCGCGGTAATGAAGCAAATAATGCTTTCCACAGACAAAATGAGGGCTGAAGAAAATGGCTTGCTGAGTTTGTTAATCCCGTACGTGCGAGTAAAAGGGGGGGCAAACATGGCTTTTTCTTAGTCTGTGCACGACTCGAGTAGATAATGCAGAAGAGACAGCAAAGGGAAAAGCAACTGAACAAATGAGCCCAGGCCTGAAATTCCCCGCAATGGCACTTCATATGAATGTTCCCATGTATCGTTGTAGCCTGGTATTTAGTGGACTGTTGAACTCTGTAGTGCAAGGCTTGGACAACAGGACTATGGAGGTTGTAGCTGGATGCGGTTGGACATGTCATTTTCGCTGGGAAATCTAGTCATGTAAATGGCGCAAACATCGACGTAGTCGTCTGCAGTGTTCTTCTGGTGCAAAGAATATAATCTTGCTCACGCAGAAAGGAATCCGCACGTAACTAGATCAGCCTGCTGGCAAAGAAGCATATCTGCGAAAGGCACGAGCGAGGCCGTGTGCTCCAATCGAAACCTTAAAGGCCGGCAGTTGGGATCAGATTCGTAGCCGTCATGCCAGTTTCCAGTGACGTGCTTGTCCTTGGCCAACTCTTTGTACGCTGTGCTTCGAATTGTGCGTCACAGAACTCTAGCTGTAAGGAACGAACTGTGGTTGGTCCTTTCGTACTGAGTACCTTGGCTTCTGCAAGGCTAGCCATCCTTCAACAAGGAAAATTTGCCCATGTGCGCGCTTATCTGCCCGGCCGGAGTAGATAATTGGCACGTATACCTATCATGCTTGTACCGTAAAATGTTTGCAATGCAAAGGGTCGGGTTCCTCGCCCTACTGCGATGAACTTTGAATGGTACGAGGATTTTAAAGTTACTATTAGTATTCCACAACGACTTGAACCGAGACGCCACCGTCAGCGGATGTCAAGTCAATGTGCTTTTTTTTTTCCTCCCCTTTTCTTCTTCTTTCCTTTTTCGCTCCAAGTCTCGGCCCATGGCTGGTGGTTCCAGCTGATGTAACCTCGCTGGAGATTGAAAAGCTTCAAAATGACAAACTAGGGGCGAAATAGGTTGTGGTGTCCCTTTGGTCGAGCCAGCTGCGGCACCCTTGTTCCCTTGTTCCCTGACATTTGCTGCAGGCTGATCCAAACTGCGTAAGTGGGCTTCTAGCTGTTCTGAAGAGGTACTGGAGGATCCTTTCCCGGAAATCAAAGCCCGCAGAGGTGGCGCCAAGCTAGTACACACCCGTCGAAGCTCCTCTTGGAGACCCATCCGCCCATCACAGTTCGCGTTGTTCTGAATGCCCTGGATGCACTCTGTCTCCCTTCTAGAACCCTGGCAGCCGGTCTGGAGGTTTTAAAGTCTAATACCACTAGCCTCCGTACTACTGTTAGCAACTGGGAGTAGCCCGCCACTCCACAACCAGGCTTTGGACCTGATATTCATTCAGTGACCCGCGGCAACACGGGCAATATGTATATATAGCAGCTTCGATTGTTGTTGCTGGAGTTGGCGTTGTTGGAGTTCTTGAGGAACCAGGATTGCAAACCATGTCTCTCAGATGCATGTGAAAATTTTCCTGTCCTTTTCAAGTTGTGAGAATGCCAAATCGTCCGGGACTGATCTCGCTGGCGCCGTATGATTGCTACGGCAGAGCAGCAGTAGGTACTACTCGAAATGAGGAATTGGTGTACCGTAAATGCTCAATGCAGGCAGGGTACGGGCTTTGGCCAATACTAATTTGATTGTGAGGCATTATTTAGCAGAATATGCAAATTTGCCAATTGCAGGCTTTGTATATTAAGAGACATGGACTGGTTCCGTTTACCATGAAGTGCTGGTAAATTTGATTGAGTCCTGTACGGAGCTGTCTAGACATGCGGTTAGCTCTGCGAGAAAGTCGGAATACTGTACCTGGCCAAGGGACCAGGGCATTGGCCAAGCCAGATGATAGCCCGACATGGCAATCGGCGCATGAATTACCTACTTGTAAGGGCCGAGAGCCGCTCTCACATCTGGGACCTCGCAGGCGATTTGAATGGCTCTGTGCGGCAGGCAGGATGGCATCAATGCCATTGGGTGCTTGTAGTTCTGCTCGATTCGAATGTTGCCTCGTACAAGAAGTGATAGAAGGCTTCTTCCATCTGGCATAACCAGATGCATACGGAGTATTGAAATAAGAGTGAATCCCGGATGGAGAATTATGCCAGGGCCTGGCTCTTGGCTCGCGCCAAGCCAAAACCGCCGTACCCATGCTTCTTCCGTGCCGCTCCCGCGCTGCCGACGTATCGCGGCTCGAGAGCAAATGCTACCGTCACCTACAAACGTCCGCTGGGAGACAGGAGCACAGCGGCCCTGCTGGCCTGTGCCCGACGGCTGCGGCTGTAGGTCCAGGTGAAGAGGTGGCATTGGATGCCTCGTAATTGTAGCTCGTGCTCCATACCTGCTGTGTCGGCGAAAAAGGATTGGAGAATTGGGGGTCACTGCGGATCAGGTCGACTGCCCATCCTTGCAACAGGCCCGGGGAAAGGCCCCAACCAGGCGCGCAGCATCCAGCCCACTCGCACCGCGCAGCTCAATAGGTCGAAAGCGCAAGCCTAGCTGCATCACGGACCTGGCGATTCATGCTTCGTGCTGCAAGCCCATCTGTGCGCGGCTTCTTCTGGGACGTGCATGGTCTGTGCACTGCTGCTTTGTGGTGTGCTGCAAATTGCGTGGCGCCGCTGGACCGCTGGACCCTGTAGCCAGCCAGGATCCACCTGCTGTTCTCTTGCTCACCGTGGAAGGCAAATGTCAATCTTCCTATTGGGATGCTACTGTATGTAGGCTTGTGACTGAGGGATGCATGGACTGGACGGGCTGGACGGACTGGATGGCTGTGTGACGGCCGTAGTTTTGCGTTCGCTGGTCGACAATGGTGGACATGCGGCTTTGTATTGGACAAGACAGAGGAAAAGGAATCACAGAAAGGAGTTGCCCCCGTAAGCCGCACGTATTACATAAGCCGTGACAGCGAAGGGCATGGAGGAAGGAGCAGCTCAAGTGACTGATTGAGGTAAGGAAGGAGCGCCCAAGGCTAGGTAAGGTACGAAATACCACCCAGTTGGCCAGGTAGGGCCAGCAAGGCCAGCAAGGCCAGGCAACTGCAGTTAGTGCCGAGCGCCCATGTCATTTCGAGCCACGAAACGCGGAATCTTCAAGCTCTCAATCCGCGCCTGCACATCGATGCTGGAGCTAGGTAGGAAGTAGCGCCTGTGCCTTATTAGGGCCAGCCGCTAGCAGCTCAACCCAGCAGTCGACGCTGTACCTGGTGCTGGTGCGGCGGTGGCAGCATCTGCGCAGCTGCTACTGCAACTGCTGCTAACTGCGAATCGCCAGGCCGCCGTTTTCAACGGCATCATGGCTTCCATTCACCACATCCAAGGCGCCCAAAGCCCAGCCAGTTGCTGGACCACGCCCCAGGAGAGACTTTCGCACCGTACGGAGCACACTTGGTCGGGCCGGAGGCTACGACCCCACGCTACCAGACCGGTCCAAGCCCCGACAGCTACTCCGAGAGTGGCTGGACGGCGACAAGACGCGGGTCGCCGTGCAAAGCTTTGCAGCTAGCTGTGAAGCTACCTGGCCGAATGGATCGCGGATCGCCCACTGGCTTCGCCCACGGTACGCTACGGCGCTGTTGGTACGGTGCGATATATGCTATCGCCGACTTGTTTGGCAAGGGCCGACGATAGGACGAGTATCAGTGCTAGCAGCAGCAGCAGAAGCAGCAGCGGAGAGCATTCATTCGACTCACCAGCTGCACTTGTGCCGGCAAGCTGCGGCTCAGAGAGGAACTCGTTGAAAGGACGGAGAATTGAAAACGAGGCCTTCGTTCCCCAGCCAGTGGCAGCATGTACAAGTAGGGCCGTGTGGACGGCTGAGGATCGCTGGGCAGGCCACCGTGTATCTGCCTTCACCCCCCAGCCATGCCAATCCTGGGTCCACGAGCCTCTCCACCACCCCAAATATGATATGTGCAGGCTGCGACGTACCGACCACCACAGATGTACTCGTACATGAGTGCGTTGCTGAGGATTTCCGGTACCGTACCGGCTGCTATTGACATGACTCTGTGCCGGCCTCGAGTCTGATTCATGGCCTCTTAACTTCTACTAACGACACTACACACGCAACACCACAAAGGCCGAAGGCGCACAGTACAGACTGGTGCTCCCAGGACATTCGCGCTCGCCTTTGAGGATCAGAAGGGGAGCCTCCATCTAGTACACACTCGTCGTAGTGATGGACTGGCAGAGCTAGGAGGCCGGAGGTTGGCGTGGGGTGCTCCAAGCCCGCTGTGCATCAACCCTGGCTCTGCTCCCCGTCTTTGCTAGGCTGGTCGCCGCGACCCGGGCTTCTCAGGCCTTGTGGATGCTTTTTTTAGAGGCTCGATTCTGGTTCTACAAGCATTAATACGTGCGGTCTACAGTACAGTATGAGGGGGGTAGGGAGGAGCTTTCAAGTCTTGGCTTTGCTCGCCGGGCCTGGCTTGATGCCTGCTGCCCACCCCCCAAAAGGTTATTTGTTGTCTACAAAGTGGCACCACTAGCATCATCGAATCCGTTTCCCTGGCCCTGACGACTTGCCGGCTTGTTTTGGAACGTTGTACCAGAGAATGGGAGAGCAGATGCGTTGTATCGAGCGCAATGCTTGCCTGGACTATCTCATAAGTACCGCCGTGACATGCTCATTACCTAAAGAGGAACAAACTCCCGGTCTCTTGCAAACGGCTCACTCATAAGTTGACCTGAATACCTATATTCTAAGAGCAAGATAGGTGTCTCTTGTATATGCTCTGAAGCTAACGCCTGGAAGAAGAAAAAAAAAAAGATTCTCCAGGCCTGGGTCTAGACTACGGCGGCGGCGCGAGTAGCTTATGTATGCTTCTTTGTCAGTTCCAGATCCAGCCCGCCACCAGCAACCGCCAGCGGCACCACCACAAGGCATACTGCTTTCAATCATTCATGTGCTGAAGAAGCCCGAGCCGCAGTTCACTCTGCTCTGCAAGCAGGCTTGTTCACGGCTGGATCGCCTTGACAGAGCGTGCTTGTTGATAGATTCGCATCCTAGCTGGAGCCATATACGGCTGGCAGGACCCATGTGTATTGCCGCCCAGGGGGGGCCTCTAACCGTCTTTCTCTTCTGCCCCGCGCCTTTCCCTCCGTTGCTAGAGCTTCATCATTCTCCTTGCTCAGTTCCCAATTTTCACTACCCTGGCGGGATACTCCATCGACGACGGAGTGCCCTGTGGGAATGCGCTGGGCCAGTTCCCACCAGCCGACTCCGCTGTGGACCAGGCACTTGAGTCCCTTTCGGAAGCCAGAAGCTCAAATAGTATCGACCGAGCATTGATGCAGGTGATTAGTTTGATTGATCCTCTCTCAAAGATCTAATCTTGTCGAATTCAAATTCTCCGGCTTCAATCCTATCGCGAGCCCTAAGGGTCGTCAGATCCTCTTGTCACTGAGGGGCCGGGGAGAAAAGGGGGCAATCTGCTTTGCAGACGCCGTGCTTGCCACGAGGAGATCGGCCGAAGCACCTCCATAAGTTTGTCCATGTTAACGCCTCCATGACCAAAGGCTTTCGATACGGCTGCTGCTTCCGGAGTCTTGTCGCCAGACGCGATTTCTCTCGTCCATAAATCATCCCCTCTCTTCCCACTGCCCAGGGGCTGCCGAGCTGCGGCTGCTTTCGCAGTCCTTGCCGTCTACGTGCTCAAGCACATGATACGTCCTCATCGTGCAGCCATCCATCATCTGTTCCCAAGTAGAGCAGCACCTGCGCGTTCATATTGGACCGGAACCGGCTTCCCGCAGCGTGGGCCTTACACATCGGGTCGTCTCTGCTGCGCCAGCGCGGCCTTTGCTGCTCTCCAGCTGTTGCTTCCTGCATACGCCGCCTGTCTGCTGCAGCCAACAGGGACTGATCTAGCCAGACGCAGTGACAAACCGATATTCCGGGGCTGACAAGCTGTGCATAATACATGTATGGCTGCTACTGTGTGCCCACGGACTCCTCACTACTATATCCAGCACTCACTGCCCGAAGAGCCACGACTTCGGCATCTGTCTCCGCATCCCTCCTGGAAAAAAAGCAAAGAATCGCTACCAGCCGGCCTCGAAGGGGCTGACGCTACTCCAACTGATCACCGCCACTGCTATATCTCGCCGGGTCTTTACATTCACTAGCAAGCGCGGTATCGACTTGTTTACAAGTCGGAGTTGCGCAGAGGCGCCTTGTCGTCGTTTGTTTTGTCTTGTTGTTGTCTAATTGTCCAACTACCCCCTTTGCGCGGCTTTCTTCAACCTTTTGGATCGATATTACCTACCGTACCTCGTCATCTTCGGCCTCAATCTTTGCCTTTAGAGCTTACATCGACGACTTTTCTATAAAACCTGGAGTTGTCCTCTTAATTCGGAGAATATCAACGGATCGCCTTCCAATCCTACCGGCGACACGCCAACGCTACCTCGATATCTCGAAGCCGCTACCCTTTGTCGCTTTCCTCTCTACCCAAGACATAATTCGACTGTGGTATCTTTGCGAGCAGGTTTCGGCAATAGATCTTCCCTGTAACTTCCGCATTGTTTTGACTTTCGATGCGACAAGCTCGACCTCTATACTGTTTGAATTATCCGCTGAGCATGCGAAGAGTTGAAGACTTGGTATCCATCTTCAACAAACTCTCAACGGCTTACCCGCTAGATACTATTGGATACCTCGAATTTCCTAGATGACTACTACCATGGGTGATTTCTACAGCCAATTCCTTTCTACAATGACGGGAGCGGACGGCTACTTGCCTACGAGCCCCGACGAGCTGAACCCGGGCTTGAACCCGGGCTTGAACTCGGGCTTCATGCCTGGAAGTGTGCAGCATATGCCCATGAGGACCCCAGAGATACCTTCGCCGTATCCCCCTAATTCTATTTCTGAATATTTCGCTACGTATGCGGAGCCTGCTGTTCCTAATCCTAATCCTCCTCCCAGGGCGGGCAAAGGCCGGCGGCGATCGACCGCAAACCAAGGCGGCGGCAATTCGGACCAAGTGAAGCATCGGAGGACGCGTTCTGGCTGCTATACATGTCGAAGCCGCCGAGTCAAGGTAGGACAAATCGCAAAGCTTTGCAGAGCAATTTCAATAATGTGACTGACACTGCACAGTGTGACGAGACCCGGCCAATATGTGACCGTAAGCCACGAGCCACAAAAGACAAAGGACTTGATTTTTATTTAGCTTAATGTACTAATGGTTGGCAGGTTGCAGCAAAGGAAACCGAGAATGCTCTTATCCTGAACTGCCAGGAACAAAAGGTAATTTTGACCGCTCTGCTATCAAGTCGAAAGACGGTTCATCTACTATTCAGTGTATAAGCCCCGCATCTTCTAACGAGGTGGAAGAAGACGATCTAGAGCAAGAAGCAAAGCTTGAGACGATCCCTGATGATGTCGAACCCGATGGATTACTACGCCGAGAATCAATGCCTGTCTTGCCACAGGTCCGAAGAGCAAGTGCAGTATCCCTCAACATCGCCTCGCGGAGCGGCCGTCAGGCTTCCGAAACGCCGTCACAGGGCAATAATGAAAGCGTTTCGCCCGCAAATTCGAATTCTACCGTAGCGACGGGAAGCTCGGCACTGGCTGGACATTCGGGGCTGGAAGGGACTACAGAATATATGCGTCTGCCGCCAGATTTTCAAAATTACCTCCAGTTCTTCAAAAAGAATATGACCAACTATCATTACGGCTTGGCGGTTGATGAAGACGACTTTTTCAAGTCTGAGTTACCCATGGTTGCGGTAACATTTGAGCCGTTGCTCAATGCGTTGGTTGGATTCGCTGCGTATCATGTCACTCTGCAAAATCCAAATGGAAAACTGAACGATTTCCTCCAATATTATAACAGAAGCGTCGTGCTGCTGCTAAGGCTTTTGAATAGGGAGCAGACGCACAATGTCCATGTGCTTTTGACAATTCTACAGCTCGCCACCATCGAGGTAGGTTATGGACATGGGGAGGGAAATACCCAGATAATCATGACTCATGCCGCTGACGTATGTTTTTAGGAGTATCTGGGCGACTGGGTGAATCTCATGGGGCACCAGAAAGCTGCCTTTGAAATTCTTACTCGCATCTATACCCCGCAGACGGCGATGCAATCCCCCATAGGCCGAATGTGCCTCAGCTGGTACGCCCGATTTGATAACATAGTCGCCCTGATGGGTAGATTTCCCACGGAGATTCCCCGCGAGTGGTTCACCACCATGGTTGCGTTTTATCAAAGCCAGATAGCATCGAATCCCGCCGAATTACGTTGGAGGATTGAAGATCGATCCGCTCGTCTACGTCTCATCTCCTACGATATGTCTGACTTGTATGCTCGTGGAAGTCGACAGCAAATCGATCCATCAGATTACGCACTTGAGCACAGTCACTTGACGGCACAGCTCGAGGGATGGAAAGGAAGCTGGGATCCAGCTTTATGCGACCAAAAATACGTTGTTACTGATTTCCCTTGGCGGCGTCCCTTGGATCCTAACGACATTGTCGATCCGTACCGCCCAGGAATGCTCTATGAGCATCCTTTATTTAACAATACCATTATTACAATGGAATGGCACAGCATTGTTATAATGCACAAAAGCCAGTCGCCCGACATGTCTCCAGAACAGCTGTTTGCGGAATTAGGGGGCCATGCGTTTGCGGTGTGTGAGCTGTTCGAATGTATGGAGCATTGGCCAGAGCTGCCAGCGGGAACATTAATCGCGATGCAGCCCTGTCTTGCAATCGCTGGCCTTTTTTTGCCACATCAACCGAATCACAATATGTGGCTGCGACAGAAATTTGCGCTTTTGGAAGCTCAGGGGTATGTATATCTGACCTATCAACGCGGTTCTCCCATCCCTAATCATTTAGAGTTGCCCTGTTTCATCATCCATTCCCTTATTCTCTCACCTTTTTGCCTTCCTCTCTAGTGCTCATTGTTTTGAAATCAACAATATTCTAATCTTGAGTGGTTCAGACATATCAATCCCATCACTCGCCGTACAAAGATGGCGGAGATCTTTGGAGATCCTTCATGTGCTCATTGGTGGCTACCAAACGACGAAGGCTTTACACCAGTACTTCAAAGTATACGAGGCTTCGCGGACGAACGAAACACTAGAGCGATGAATTCGCAGCAGGTCAACCTCCGCGAAGTGAAACACCTCTTCGACAAACTTATCCTTGAATGACGGACGAAAGTTTTATACGTTTTTTTTTTATTTAAAAGAAAAAAAATAATAATGATAATAAAGAGGGGCCCATAGACTCGGGAATATTGTTTTCATTACAAAATTTCTGAAAATGGAGGATAATTCGATGTTACGAACCGTTTCGGCGCACGAAAATCATATTGGCGAGCACGTCTCCTGGTCCCTGAGTGTTCAATCGGTCAGCACTAGTTGTGGTCGAGACTTGTTGATATTGGAGAGATGCATTGATAAACGATTTTAATGAAAGAGTTTGGGAGCGGATGATTGGACTCCGCTGCGAATAAGAAGCTGCTTGATTTCGAGTTTCTGGGGAATGGCGAAATAGGAGGTATCCGAGGTATCAAGGACAACGCACCGAAGGAACTTGAACTATTTTTCTCGGTTTGAGAATGTTATTACCCTGCCCGATGCAGAGACAAAATCAATAGGCAAGACACAAGCCTCCTCTGGTTCACAGTACACGGTAATGGATTTTTGGAGGCTTGGAAAACTCGGCGCTTTTAGATGATACCTGGGTTTGGGATGGGTCTTTTGCGGCGAGGATCAATTATTGGCGGTGACAACTGATCGCGTGGATACACTTAGATGGAGTTTGGTGTACTCTGCATAATAGTACAATTTGTTTGTTTGTTTGTTTGTTTGTTTGTTTGTTTGCTTGTTCGATTGATTTATATATTAAATACTCACCGGCGTATTGCTGTACTCGCCAGTTCTGCTTGCCATAACACATGCTTGTTTTTTTCTTCATGACTTTGACGCTTATACAAGTGTTTTAATGCTTTCCTACTATTTCGCCATAAAGATTCGGGATAGGGTAGAAATTTCAGCCATTAGGTAGGGCTCAATAGGATGATTGGTTCGTCCCCGAGAGATTAATCATAATTTGCCTTTTTGTTCATCCAAAAAAAAGTCAGAGGAGTATAGGTTATTTCTCCTCATGCTGAGCATTTTCTTCCTTTGCCGCATCTGCGTCCCCTTCCGCTGCGGGTTCAGGAGCGGTGACTTCTTCTTTGGGAGTTTCTTCAGGTGTTTGTTTTTCTTCTTCTTCTTTGGCGGCTTCAGCGGGAGTTTCAGATGTGTGTGTTTCTTCACTTAAGATTGGGATTTCGCCCTCTGTTTGTCCCTCACTCGGTGTCTCAGCAGATGCCTCTTGAGCCTTGTCTTCTTCCTTGGCCTCTTCGACGATATGGTGGTCAGAAGTATCAATGACGCTGGTGACATCGTCTTCTGTAATTTCTACGACGCTTTCTGATACCCCTGACGTTTGATGGCCGGGATCAGACAGGTCAAATACGGTGGTGCCCGTCTCATCTTGGCCAGGCTCCGAGGACAGCGAGAAGAGGAGAGGGGGTGGAGGGCCAGCAATTACTGATTGCTCGACAATGACGGGGACTTCGGCGGACTCGGATTCCTCCTCTACGAGGTCAGGACCCGCTAGGTGCATACTTCTCAGCCTTCGAGACACCCCGTCGGCGTCTTCTTCTTCAGCTTCCATGACGGTTGTTACAGAGCTTCCGGTGGATGGGCTGCTCCTGATGTGCCTGCGGGTGTTTGTACGATTGACAGACCCGTGCAAGCCATCTTCATCGCCCTCGCTTGCCCCGGTCTGCGAAGCTGAGGGCTTCAAGATTTGAGGTGGTTGAGCTCTGCTGCTGGCGTTTACGTCGAACTCTGGGTGGGCTTCGAGACCCTCTGCTTCGGGTGGCAGTTTGTAATTCTCAGCTGGCAGCAGGTCGTACAAGTCACACACAGTCTTGAAGAAGACGTAAAGGCCGGTCTGTCCTTCGACAGCCCAAAAGACGCTGCGGTGCTGGAACCAGGCGTGCGCAAAGATGCGATGCAGCCTGCGGAAGACGTTGACCAGGCTCTTGACGCCGACATTCTTGCTATGAACGTCGTTGACCACGACGAAGCGGCTTGGGAAGATCTTTTGGTCCGACACGACGTTGGCGGCCCAGTCGAGGGTGTGGCAGCAGTAATCTATGGCACAGCAGCTCTTAGGTTGCTCGTGTACGGCACAGAGAAACTGCCATTCGGAGGCGCGCATCTCGGGGCAGGTGTTTGCGCTGCATGGAGGGCTGTCGAAGAGGAAGCCGCAGATGAGGGAGTTGCACTGCGAGATGAGGAAGCGGCAGAGCTCGTAGAGCCAGAGGGTGCGGTCGATACCATTCGGAGGCTGGGCGAGCTGTAGAGCCGATTCGCGAGTCAGCGGCTGAGTGCCGGATGCGGTGCTGTGGTAGTGCAGAGCAGCGAGGTGCTCTTGTAGCTGAAACGGCGAGTCTAGCTGATTGCGCGATCAAGAAGATTTCATATTAGTCTCTGGGCATCTTGTGTGTCTTTGTGCTTCTTCTCCCGTCTTTCTGCGTGCGCCATACCTCGCTCAGCGGCACCAATGGAGGGCCAACGGCCATGTCTGCAGCTTTGGTTCCCGGGTGTATCCTTCTAGAAGAATTGGCGTCTATATGCGACTGCTCCATCTCGGTGGTCGCCAACGTCGCCGCGGGGCCTCCCGATGGGGAATTTGGCCCTATCTGGATTTCTGCTGGCGGCGGCGGGCTGGGCAAACGAGGGGAGCTGGGCGCCAGAGACATGATGGAGGAGGTCGGCCGCAGCTCTCGTGATATTGAGAGCGTCGAGGAGAGGGAAAGAGAAGAGAAGAAAGAAAAAAGAAAAAAGGGGGGGACTCCGATATCAAGTAGTGTCACGATGTCTGTTGACAGCCTGGCTGGCGGCCAATTGGGAGTGGGTTTGAGCTTGGAGCTACGCCATATGGGATAGATGCATAATGCGCTGGTGAGCTTTGTAGATGCATATGGACTCGTTTTGGTCGGATAAAGGGCTAAGTAGCGGGGTGTATCCTCTTTTCGAGGCCACTACATCATTGTGCATATACTTGACTCTGGCAGAGCCTTATGTAACCGACCGAGCCTATTGCTACCTCTTACCATTGGTAATATTCGGCTCTTCATGTTGAGACTTTTGTTTTAGATACTGCTGAGCGCATTTGTGATTTTATTTCTTTCTCGTTCGTGTACCTCGGCTATATCCCATTACTTTCGTCCGGCATCATGAACATTGACGACGATGCCCCTCCGGAGCTGGTTGACGTTAGTGGTGGGATTCAGAACTCTGGGGAGGGCGTCAGTGTAAAAGTACCCATAACCATTGTGACAGGTGAGATTATGAATAGTGCAAGCAAAAATAGGGGTGTAAAGTCATGGCTGACAGGATAAATAGGATATCTCGGCGCTGGCAAGACGACGCTATTGAATTACATACTTACAGCCCAGCATGGCAAAAAGATTGCCGTCATCATGAATGGTAAGCAGCGCTGGTGGTTTTCATATCGCACATATGGGCATATATATTCAGGCTAACATATAATGATGAATAGAATTTGGAGATTGTATGTTTATGCTTCTGACATTTGCTCTTGTTCTGGCAAATTTCCTAATAGTTGATCATCTCTTTAGCTGTGGACATTGAAAAGTCTCTCACAGTGAGCCAGGGCGACAATAGAGTAGAAGAGTGGCTTGAAGTTGGAAACGGCTGCCTATGTTGCTCTGTCAAGTAAGCCCCTCCACCATGAGACTTCGCCGTTCTTTCGCCTTTTTTTATCCCTTTGAAAGGACTAACACTGCACAGGGATACCGGTGTAAATGCCATCGAATCTCTGATGGAAAAGAAGGGAGCTTTCGACTACATTTTACTTGAAACAACCGGACTGGCAGACCCCGGCAATATTGCACCTCTTTTCTGGGTTGATGATGGCCTTGGCAGCACAATATACCTCGATGGAGTGGTGACTCTGGTGGACGCAAAGAATATCCTATACAGCCTTGACGACACGAAGGGAAAAATCGAGGATCATAACGAACATGACCATCACGGCCCTTTGATGACAACAGCTCATGTGCAGATTTCGCACGCCGATGTTATTGTTTTAAACAAGGCGGATTTAGTCAGCGAAGACGATCTGAGAAGAGTCAGAGAGCGGATCGAGTCCATCAACGGAGCTGCGAGAATACATGTGACGCAGAGAAGCGAAGTGCCCGAATTAGAGGGATTCTTGCTAGATCTTCATGCATATGACCAGTTCAATGTGGAAGAAGCTAAGAACAAAGGCCACAGTCATCTAGATCCGGTGAGTACCAGGAAGGAGGGGGGGGAACAAACCCAAGGGAAAGCAGCTAATTCAAAAAACTAGACGATATCGACTGTTTCCATACCAGTGCCAGCTCTGCGCCCCGAGCAGCTGCAAGATGTCGACCGATGGCTACGAGCAATTCTCTGGGACCATAAGCTTTCAGGTACAGAAAACAATGTCGAGTTTGAGATTCACCGGTCCAAGGGCCGTCTTGTGTTTAACAATGGCGAGGTGAAGTTGCTACAAGGTGTTAGAGAAATATTCGAGATCATGGATGCTCCGAATGGCGCCGAAATTACTGCAACAGAGGGTAAGATTATTCTCATCGGTAGAGGGGTGCAGGGCATAGATTTCGAGTCGGATTTTAGACAGGCGATTACTACTAGTAGTTAGAAGAGTGTTGACATTGAGATGTGCTTGACATGATTCCAAAATTTAATTGTACCATATGTATAATAGCGAAGTGGCCATCTACTCTAGATAATTCGTCCTCTGAAAGGATTATTCATCATATAGTACGAAACCGGCGAGGTCAAGATAAAATCGTAGCCCCGGTACTTTATACCCCATCATGTAATCAGCCAGCCTCGTAGTCTGTTGCCTGATCTGATTGGCTGGCGAGTCAGATTCGGCGCGGACCCACTTGAATCCGGCCAGCATGCTCCGCGCCAGAGCCCAGCCTTCCTGGACGACGCCAGATTAAAAAGATTCGAGATCACTATAGACAATCGGTACGATAAGGGACCGCCGAATTGGGTTTCGATACACGATCCAGATACATACGCGACACCATATCGGCAGTGTCATACCCCGGTGGCCTGCGCAACCACGAGCAATCATGAACCGACCAGGTAGGACATGTCCAAATGTCTCCCCCCCTCGACAATCTCGGCTCCAGAAGGGCCTTTGTTCCCAGCCCATTAGCCAGCGGCGTGCGATCGATTCGATGGATGGGCTATAGTGCTATTGTCGAAGCACGTCTTCTATACGTTCAAGAGCCGGGACATGGTATTTCGTATATCTCGTCTTGCTGCCCGGCCCGTCGTTGCAGAACCGAATAGACTCAGCCGTCGTCGTCAATGCCCCACCTTCAACGAGACTGTCGAGGATACCATAGGCGAGCTCTGATTTGAATGCGGCTTTTGAATAGAGGCCTTGCTCTGTTGGGTCTTGGAGAGAGGACGGGAATCTTGAACTGTCGATGTCGCAAATGGACTTGAAAAACAGATGCTAATGCCATGTGTCTTTTCTCCCACAGGAGCGGTGCCGCAGACGTTACGGGGGATACCCGGCGGCTTTGGAAGCCAACAGCAACCACAACAAGGCCGATCAGTGTCGACTCGATTACCAAATGGTAAATTAGGTACTTTACTTGTGTATTGCAGCGGGTTTGGCTTTGGGGCTGAAAGGGACAAAAGTCACTGCTGAGTTCAGAAGCCAAATGCTAACAGCTGGCGTAAAATGATATAGCGAACAACGCCTCAGGCTGGGCGTTCAATGCAGCTGTTCCCATGGGAGGCGGCGCCTTTCAGAATCAGGCCCGCCAGCTGGGAGGAAACGTCAGTTTTGCGCAGAGCTTGAGCGGGTCACAACCTGCTACGCCACTCGATTTGTCGTACGTCCATTGCATTCACTTCTGTCAAAACTCCCTGTCGTTATACCACTTCACTGCGCCCTCGCGATCCCTTCACTGCTTTCTGACCTTGGCAACATCGAATCACTATGAGTCGCCCGGCGGAGAAGAAACACAAACGAGTCAGAATCAAAGTTGGAGAATCGCATTCGAACATGGGGCCTGGATCGCATTCCTCCCCTGGCTTGGCCTACTCTGCCGTCCTCAAGGGACAGGCAAACTCGAGTTCTTCCAAGCCGACTCTGCGCCGTCCTTTTCCTGCTGAATTCATTCCACAGAGTGCCCGGGGGCACAGTATCTCACAAAGTCCGCTAACCGACATGCACAGGGAATTCCCATCGCTTTCCAATAACTCTCAACTCCCCAGTACAATCCAAGGGTCGATGTGGTCTACGGCGGGCTCGAGAAACATCAGCGGGCCGATTCAGCGAAATCAGCCGACACAAGGATCCTCTCAGCAAGGTGGACAGGATGATCTCTTCGGTCCTCCATCCTCGCGGATGCAGCCAAATCAGGGGCCATTTCGTTTTGGAGCACAGCCTTCTTCCCAGGTTCAACCAAACAGCGTCGATGACTTTCCTCCGTTAAATCGGACATCCAATGGCGAAATTGGGTCAGAGCGCGGCGGCAACGTCATGTCTTCTATTGGATTCGGACCACAAAACCCTAGCTCGTCAGGCCCAATGCAGAGCGGTGGGGGGAATGGCTTGCTGAATGCTCTAACAGCAACAAGCCGGGCAAGTGACGTACGATCACCGCCCGCCATCGGCACACCAAACGGTAAGAAGTTGTCTGAATTATTGGTCTCATCTTACACACTCTTGGCCAGAGCTTGATCCTAACAAAATGCAGGTCCTGGCCGACAGCAGCCGCAACAGCAACATGATGGTAAACAGAAGTTTCGAGAAGACGGCTCAGGCAAGGCGTCAGAAGTAGCTTCGCCAACTGCTGAAGGACGAGGATCTCTTGGTGTGATTGGCAGCGAAGGTCCGAATGGAAGATTGGCCGAACGCAAGGATAGCCAAGCAGCAGATGTTGTAGATCCCTTGGCAGGAATGGCGGCGGTTGACAAATGGGGGATCAAAGGTTTACGAACACTAATGAACAACTACCCCGACTATCACGCCATGATCATAGGGATGGACCCCAGCTCGATTGGTCTTGATCTATCTTCCCCAGAGTGAGTGGCCTGAAGATTAATTCTCGAGAGTTGCAGCAGTGTGTGAGGGCAAAGAAGCTAATGTTGTTTGAACTATAGCTTGATTTCAACCCAAATGTACTCAGTATTGGATGATACTCCCCCAAAGCCGACAGTCAACACCAACAAATTCCGATTACCCGACTGCTACAGCGTAACAAATGTGCAGCCGATAGAAACCAAGATACAGAGTTTCAACGAGGAAACGCTGTTTTGGATCTTCTATAGCTGTCCCTTGGATGCCAAGCAGCAGATGGCTGCGGTAGAATTGTGAGCAGAACAGACAGCTCTTATGTTGACAAATACGTATAACTAACATGAACCAGGCATTCCAGAAACTGGAGATGGCATAAAAAGTTGCAGGTTTGGTTGACCAAGGATGAGCACATGACTCCTCAGATCCTAAGCCCCAACCACGAGCGAGGATACTACATTGTATGGGATACTGCCACTTGGCGAAAGGATCGGGTAAGTCAACGTGGAACACGCCGAGCGCCATGACATGTTCAGAAGCTGACCGCCTGCGCTCCTTTGGATGGTTTAGAGAGAGTTTACGCTGCATTATGGAGATCTGGATACCTCCTTAGGACAACCGCCGCCAGTGTTGTCATAAAGGTCTATTGAATGTTTGAGGGGGCTTCGTCGTCCTCTTTTTTTTAGCCCAAGGATGGTTTGCTTGCTTGCTGATTAGGGACGCGAAAGCTTAGTCGAGCTGCTTAATCGTTTTGGCGTTTCAGCCATTAGGAACAAGGATCGAGGAATTATTATTGCTTTTATAGGAATGGGTTCGGTTACAAGACGGTCCTGGAATGCAGAGTCGGTTTTCAAAGGCAGGCCTAGATTACTATCTAGCTTGCGATGGTTAACATGGGTTGCATTACGATTCAATGAGAACAGGCTGGCCGGAAAGTATGTGCTACCGGCTGGCATATCCTTGATTTATGAGTTTGTGTCTGCATGCGCTTGTGTCTTGTGTGCCCGCTTGAACTGTGATTATGTGTTGGGTCCTGTAAGTCAGTGATTCAAGTACCTACCATCTAAAAATATTCCACATTCACTCTTCTCCAACGATTATTAAAACTACGCGCAGAAAATCAATTTCTCGTCTCGTCTTCTTTTGTCTTCTCGCAATCATTATCCCTAAAGCTTCTGAGCACGTTGTCGCGTGAGAAGGTTCCTATTTTTGTATGAGACGTTCTTGGGCATAGAAATTAGCCGAGGTTCCACCATACCTCTTAACTCTAAGAGCACAAGCAACCTGGCAGCACATGCATGGCTCTCTACCTAACAATGAGCTAAGAATCGACTGGTCCAAGCTACGGAATCGAATTCGAGGGGCGACACCCGCAAATCTGATGCTTGAGCTCCATTAACTCTGGGTTCGTATTGCTTCGGCATTTTCTCCACGTTGCTGGTCGCGACTCTAGCTCCGAACCTCGCCGACTGCTCCTCGTCCTGACGAGAGCCCAAGCTCCGACTCGAGTTTCATCATCTGTCATTGACGAATTCTCCATCAAGATTGCCCACCAAAGTGACACCGCGATCGCGGTCTCGAACAGCCCATCATGTCGGACGAACAAATCTCGTTACCCTTCTTCGCCATTGTCCTGATTGTGTCAGGGCTGATAGTGCGGTATCTTTTCTTTTCGGGCCCGAGCCCAGAACGGCCGCCGGTGAGGACCGCAGAGCAGATGCTCAGATCAAGAGAGGTGGCGGTTCAGAGGATACAGCAAATGTTTCCGCAGGTTGAGAGACGGAGCATCTTGTGGGACCTCCAGCGCAACGGCGGGAATATCCAGAGCACCACAGAGCGGATTCTGGCAGGTCGCTTGGAAACGGTATGGTTCTCTTGTCCATCCCCTTGTTCCACAACAACCTACTACTACTCCTGGCGGGCGGCGACATGCTAATGCGGGCATAAATTGACGGATAGCCCCCCGTGACGTTCCAACCTCCGCCGCTTCGAACTCAATCACCCCCGACTGGAAGCTCTGGCCCAGCGGCGAAGCAGCCCGAGAAGCCGAGCCAGCCCGATCTGATTACACGCTACAACCTGAGGGATAAGGTTGCGGACTCAGCACCCGCAGGAGAAGAGGAAGAGGCGCAGAAGGAAGGCAAAGCATGGAGCTCCAACCGCGAAGAACGACAGTCTGCTCTGCAACGAAGAAGAGACGAGATGATTCTGGCGGCGAGACGCAAGATGGAGGCCAAGATGGCGGCGGAGAAGGCTGCCCAGGGGTCTTCTTGAAGGGGGGGAATGGGCACGAGAAAGGGTCATACAGCAGCAGCATGATTTCCTTGGTTTCGGAGCACTCTTTTTTCTCTTTCCCCTACATAATTTTTCCCTCTACTCTTTTCTACTATGGGTGCATACTTTTTTTTGTAGTGAGAATTGCGAGCATTGGCGTTTTAATATTGTAGATGAGGGTAGCTAGGATATCTAGGATATTCGAATGCTTTAGTATGTCCTGTGGAAGTGTCAAGTGATGAAAAATAGTTATATGCAAAGGTGCTTGGCTTTACAGATACGCTGTGGATAAGAAATACCAGCCATATGAGTTGTACGGCACTGAGGTTGGAGAGGATGCTTGAGTCTGGCATATGTGATAACCGAGTGTCTTGAGAAGCCATGCTTGGATTATTGTTTGTATGTGTGCAATATATACCTCAAAGATGTGAGGTAAAAACAGCAGTTTATCTTTGCTATACAAAAGGGAAGCAGAGTATATATCTTCATATTGGAGTATACAGCTACGGCATTAGTGAAAGCTGAAAGTGGCATGTCTCACCTTGCTGTAAGCCGCTAGCGGGAGGATCAGCAAAGGACAAGAATGATGTTTGTAAAACGCGTCGTCACATGACAGAAACTTTAAAACATTGGAAAGAGAAGAAAGAGAGGCGGAATAATGCCGCAAAAGCGTAAACATACGACAATGCCTACAGCGCGTGGAGGCCTCGGTCATGTAGATTATCTGCTGTGAAAAAGAGCCCCGCGCCTGCTTTCACGTGCGAACAAGGGTCAGCAGCTTGACGTCAAAGGGTCTGATCTGTTCCGCATGAAGAGGGATGGCAATTCTGGCGTATTAGAGGATACGGATACACCTTGTCCCTATTATTAGCGAAGAAGGCCGTAGGCAGAATAACATGGCGCATTCGAAAGTTGGTGTGCCGTTTATAGAGGTACCCATCATGACATGTGCCTGTTCGTCTCCCTCTATCTAGGCCTGGAACTCGAATACACAGGTAGGTAGGTAGGTATATGTATATATCTGCATATAATCAAGAATGTCTCTCGTTATTCTTTGATAATGGATGCTACGGGCTCTTACGGGATCAAGCTGGCATCCAAAATCCAAGTACGAGTTTGCTGTATTTAGATGTTACTCTGTAAGCTGAGCTAGCTCGCGGCAGCCCGTAGCTCTTTTTGGCGGGGCATGAGATCAGACCCTGAAAGGAACTGGAATCCATCTCGATGCGCGCCACCTGCTCGAGGCTCATGCGCACTTATACTCAGCCACAGCCGCTCGGCCAGCATCAACAAAGCGCTGCGTCACCGCGGGGACCAAGTGCCTGAATTCAAACAAGAGGACCGAAACTTGGGCTTCAGCGCTTTCTTTCTTTCTCTACGATACTTCTCTTCTTCTGCCTTTGTTTCTGTATCTACACGTTTTTTTTTTGTTTTCTGATTTCGACATATTCGCCCTCAGGATCTGCACGCACGCATTTTTGGAGGGAAGCGCGTTGGCTGTCTGCCAAACATCGCCTGTTTGGGTTCCGAGGCGTCTTTTTGCCCTTCCATTGCGGAAACCATCCCTTCTTGTCTACACTCTTTGTGGTTTGGCTGCGTGAATCGCTGCACAGACGTCATTCCAGGTAAGCTGCCGCTCTCCCTTGCGTTGCACCATTTTTATTGCCGTCTTTTGCATGCTGCCAACTCGCCATCGAGGACCAGCAAGCTTGATTTACTGTTTCTCTCGTTTTGCCTGTTCGGAACGACCCCTGTCAGTTGCATGGTGGGCTGCAAAACGCAGACACGGAGAGAGCTTACTGCCTGAGCGAGCGGCTGCTTCTTGCCTTATCTGCTGGGCGCATCAGGCTGACAGCTGGCAGCCCTGCGGCCCTCTCAAGATAAATATTTCTGCTCGAGGTGGCAGCTTTTCCATTCTCCCTCTTTCTCTGCTTTCTTCAACGTGGGGTGTCTTGCAGCAGCAACCTTGTCTGCCGCTCCAATTCTCTCGCTAACCGACAGGGTGTCTACCAGGGAGCTCTACCCAAGCATCGAAAGACGACGTCAAAAGCATAGCCTTTCGGTTAGGCTGCGAGCACCGAAAGTCGAGCCGCAACAACGAACAGCACAATCTGCCAACCTGCGCTCTCCTCGTTTCCGATCTCTTGTACGATTTTGCCCGAATATTGCTTGCTGATACTGCGTCTGCCCTGCCCGCCATCATTCTCGTCTGATCTCGACTGGAATACATTGTTTGGCGAGACATGGTTATTGCGACCCAAGAGCTCAACATAGCAAGATACTCCGTTTCGGAACTGAAGCCTGGTCAATCAGGATATTCAGTGCTGCGATGGCGCCCCAACGGAACTACTACGCCGACTTGGAGCTGCCTATGACGGCAGATGTCACGGAGATCAAAAAGCAATTTCGAAAGCTAGGTATGCAACGGTCCCAGCCAGAAACACACAAGTACTCTTGTTACAAAAGAAATCATCATCTAATTTCTTGGATATAGCCTTGAAATATCATCCCGATCGTAATCCTGGCCGAGAACAAGAGGTCAACTCGCAGTTTCAAATCATCCAGGCCGCTCACGAAGTACTCAGCGACCCCGAGGCCAAGGCCAAATACGACGCCTCTTTCGCACGATCTGCCGCCTCTAGATATCCTGCCTCTTCGGGCGTGAGAGGAAACCCATGGCAAAATGTTAGCCAGCAGTACCCTACTCCACCCCGACGTGGTCAGCCGCGAACAGCCACTTCAGGGGCACAGAGATGGAACGAGAGGTTCTCAGCCGGTGTGCCTCCAACCGCCAAACACCAGCCAGCGGCGGCAACGGCTGCACGAGCTTTTGAAAGCATGCGGAAAGGTGGTGCCAAGAGTGGACAGCAAGACCGCCCCGTCCCTCCCCCTCCTCCACCACCTCGAACTGAGAGTGCCAAAAAGAGAGCTGAGGCATCTTTCGGTGCCAAAAAGGCTGGATACTATCCTCGGTCAAACACCCCTGGCGATGAGCCGCCAGTTACCAACAACAACTACTACTCCTCCCGTATGAACGCTGAGCGACCAGCAGAGCCAGTACCCGATCCCTTGGCTCAGTTTAGAGAGAAAAGTCGCGCCGAAGAAAGCTTCATGGACCCTCCGCAGAGCTCCCCATATACCAAAGACGGGAGCGAAAAGTCCGACCCTTCTGACAGTAGTCCTGTGAACCGAGCGAAAAATGCAAAGGTCCCGTCTCGCAAAGAACCGCGCTCAGAACCAGCGAGTCCACCAACGCCCAAGCGTCGCAGCCCTAGTATGCCACGGAAAGAGTCGACAGGCGGAGCCCAAAGGAGCCAAAACGGGACAGGAGTTGATGAGAGACCTCGGGCAGTCCCTGTCCCTCCCAGTTCACGTCCAAATTCACGGCCCACTTCATCATACAAAGCCCCAAGTGAGCCGGCAGCAGCACCAAATGGCAATCCATTCACAGCCAACCAATCGTCAAATATATTTACGGCCAACGAATCAAACCAATCTTCTCCTAATCACATGCGTGAGTGACCTGCTTCACTATCACTAGATCTAACTTGGCCGTTTGCTGACATTTCTATATCAGCCTTCAATAAACCCGCAACTCCAGTCAACGGAGCAAAAGACCCTTCAATGTATGCAACACCTCAAAAAGACAAGCCAGGTTTACACCACGGCAATAAGTCCACTCATCAACTCCAAATGACTCCACCACCAAAACACAACATTGCCGAAGTCGGCTCAAAGTCAAAGATTGAAATATGTGTCCCTAGTGGAATGCACGTTACAGTTCACAACCTCTCTCCTTTTGAGCAGAAACAAAAAACCATTCTGAAATGCTTGATAAAAAATCAAAGAGGCGCTGTTCTAGCACAACGCAATAAACCACCGCACCGCACCACTATCAATCATGAAAAGTTTCCTGCAGAAGAGTCGAACGCTAACAATGGCTTACCGAGCAGCTTCAATTTTAGTTTAGACGATGATACCTTTGTACCCGATGCCCCAGGAACCGCCCAATTTAGAAAAAGCACAAGCGTTGATGGAATCAACACCAATTTTGTCAAGGACAACACCTCAACTACTTGGCAATTCAGTGCTGGAAGTGGAGATAATGACTCTCTTCCACAGAGCCGTTCTCAATCAACCAACAAAACTGATCGTCGGTCCCCGATCAGGCGTCGGCCGGTCGCCACAGCCAAGGCGCCCAACTTTGGAACTCAAACTACCCCGAACCCAACCCGCTTTGACCCAGAGCAATACAAGTTTGAGCCGCAGATGTTTGCTCCTCGGCCTGGTACCCCCAGCAAACCAGGGTCACCCACGCGGAAGAATGCGAACAATCGAAAAATACCAAAAACTCCTAAACCCATGGCGGGGGATGGTAGTGACGATGACCGCTATGCTTGGAGAGGCCGCAACGCTCAACCAAAAGCTGCAACGGTTGGCAGTCCGCAAGCGATGGATATCGATTCGCCGCTAACTGCCTCTCCCTCCGCGACTCCTATTTCGACTCCTCCTCTTATGCCAACTACTCCCTCTATGGCTTCTACTCCAGTTCCTGTCCCGGCTCCTATTGTCCCACCACATACTCACCATCAGCATCACTCCCCTGTCGCAAGGAATATCCATGTTGAGCCATCGCGGCCGGAATGGCGACCTGGAAACGTCACAGGCCTTGGCCAAGCGCAGAGGCAGTCTGAGGAAAGGAAAGAAATTCCGATCAATTTCAAGGGGTCCGAAGACAGCGAAGAATTTCGCGCAACATTTGAAGATTTCAAGAATGTTGCGCCTTTTGCGCCACCCAAACCTGGCCTCAAATCATTTACTGAACTCAAGGACAATCTACCGTTTGAGAGCCAGGCATCAGCAGAACTACACCTCAACGATCCTTCTCAGCCTCAGCAACTTGATCTACCCGATCCCCCACTTGCTCCTGGACTTCCGTTGATGGTTGATGGCGCGAAGCCAAGCGTTCCGGTATGGACCAAATATCTTGAAGAATTCGAAGGCTATCTACGGCGCTGGGACATTTTTAATTCACGAGTGGTGGACCATTTTGCCACACGAAAGGCCAACATATCAAATGCAAGGATTTCCAAAGGCTATTCGTTCTTAGGTGTCCGAGGCGATACCGACATCCTGGAGTATCACAACTGGGTTGAGCAGGACAATGGAGTCCGCCGAATGTGGCTCGCAGCTTGCGAAGAACACGAGACCCGATTCAGAGATTTCATGGCGTTTAGAGAGAAGATGAAAATGCCGATTTAAGCGAGACGACGAGATTTTATTTCCACCTTTCTTCTTCTTTTTCTGGGTAGGCGTTTGGTCAATAGATTTCAACGAGTAACGTGCGATAGCTGAGCGCAATTACGTCCGTGGCATTTGCTTAGTTTAGTTTTCATGGTCAAGAGTTTGATACCCATATCACGGCTGAAGCATATGCGCACACTTATATATATGTCTCGTATATGTGTGCAATTCAGCATAGGTTTTTTATTCTTCCTTTTTCTTTCTCTTTGTTTCTTCCCTAGCCTTTAGCTTTCGTTCTCAATTTTCTTTGGGAAAAACTTGGGAGGTTTTACTTGGTATCAGATGGTCGCTTTGGCTTGCTGGGCAGATTTAGGGTTGGCCCCCTTTGGGCGTTTGTGAGAATATGTGTACAATAGAAACAGGTTTGCGTGTGGAATGTATAATGGAGTGCGTCAGGCCATTACAATTCAGATCATTCTACGGCTTCAGTGATGAGTGTGCTAATGCAGATTATTTCACCCTCTCTCTCTTCACAGGAGGGGAGGGTCGAAGAGTGCTGCTTCTTCAGATTTGTTTCACTTCGTATCATGCTAGTGGCATCCTCGCGGAGGGCTTCACTTGGCTCATTATTTTGCAGTCACTTTTTTTGCTTGGGGCCATTCACTTCAGGCCCTGTTCAGATTTATCCTTGTAGGTTCTATCTGCTTCTGGGAGATTTGATGCTTGATCTCCTGCACCAACTGTTCTTTCCTCTTCTCAACGCTCACACTCATACGTATCGATTCGTGCCAGGGAATATTCATCTTTATAATCTTCTTTTGAAGATATCTAACAAAGGAAAACTACCATGGACCCTGAAACTCCTGAGAAGTCTACTTCTGCTTGGACCGATGAGGCCAAGGTATGTAACACTCTCTATCTAGATGGTTCATCTGAGCTAGCATGCTGGCACGACCATCTCAACTCAGCTAACGGAGGTGACGCCTTCACAGTTCCAATTTCTCCTGCGAGTCGTCGCGCAGCTCAAGGAAGATGGTCGCTCCATCAAATGGGAGAAGATCAACCTCCCTGGAAGAACCCCCAAGTCCCTGATGCACATGTGGGCCAAGATCAACAAGCAGATTGCGGAATTTGAGACTGCAGAGAGAGATGGCGAACCAACGCCGGTGAAGACGCCGCGAAAGAGGGGTCCGCGTGAGTAACCAACTGTTTGCAAGGACTTGTGATGAGAGGGCTAATGCTTGTTCGATCGAGAGCTAGCAAAGAAGAAGACTCCCAAGGCTATAGGCTTGGACAACGGTGCCGTCGACGACGAGTTTGACATCAAGAAGGAACTTTTGAAGAAGCGTGGTGCCGAAAGTATGAATCTGACCAATTTAACAAGTACAAAATTAGCAGCAATGTTTACTAACAGGACGTGATGCTTTTTTAAATCTAGAGCTCGGTGACGAAGAACCAACTGCGGCCACCAAGCGAGCCAAGGTCAAACCTGAGGCGAACGACGACGTCCGCGTTAAGAAGGAGAGTGCCATACAGGGCTGATGACAGGGCTCTTCCATGTCGTTAGCATTTTGGCTTTTGACTTTTAAAGGGATCAAAGCTATATCTACAGCTGGAGTGGAGAGAAGCCATATTGTTTGTAACAAAGGCACAGAGCAGAGAGAACTGTCAACTGTGTATACGAAGATTTGAATGAGCTATCATATAACTGCTGAAGGCAAAACTGTCTTGAGAGGAATAGGAAACCGAGTGTCTTTTAGTCAAGTATGAGCTAAACACCACAAACATGGTCACGACGTCTTTGTTCGTTTTCTTAGTGAATACAACGCTGCTAAGTGCTTAGTGCCACTCCCAAAAATGCACCTAGGTGAAGATCTTCCACTTTTTTTTTTTTTTGGTCTTTCGTCGGGGGGTTCAGGTAGATCAGCAGGTCAGATTAGACGATGGGCCTGAGATTACGTGCAGCGGCATTAGGAGCAGCGTCTCCGCCTTGAGAGTGCCCGCAGGAGAAGTGATGGCGAGGGCGGACGATAGAGGCCGCTATTCCTAGGCTGGTTCGTTTGGCTATATGCAGGCTTGGTGTTGTGACCCGACTTCAAGGGCAGACAGGGCGGAGAAGCGATTTGGGTGGGTGGCGTATTATCTGGCTGCGTGAGGGATAGAGAAACAGTTGCGAGGTGAGAATACGAATGTAGGCGTGGAAAACAAGATGGAGATGCGGTATAACCGATACTCCTTGGCTGCTCATTTTCTCTGTAAGAGATGACGCTTTCAAACATTTAACAGGAATTACTGCGCATCGGTAGTTCGTATCACTGCCGATTAGAAACTGTGATGCTACGGCCTAGCAGCGGTAGATGGGGCTGTGGCCTTGAACTTGATGGAGATGGGGATGGGGCGGTTCATAAAGGGGGGAGGCGAAGAGAAAAAGAGGGTGTGAACAAATGCAGGCTTTGGGTTGAATAATTAATCTGCCCGTCTTGGTTGGTTGGTTGGTTGTTCAGAGCTGGAGGGCTATTGATCGTGTTGAGTTCATATGTTCAATAGTGGGCGTACCCTGGAACTGAATATGCGGGCACCGGGGCCGTGTTTTGCTGTGCTATGAATAGACCTCGGAGTGCTGTAGATTGGCGAAGAAGCGAGTAGCAACATTTCAAGGCCTCTGCTAGGGATAACATCTCCATAGTATCATCTAGACAAGCGCAGCTGAAAGACGAGGGTTGGCATCGACATGCTTTGCATTGTATATGAGCCAATAACAGCCGTAGACGAAGGTGAACCCGGATGGGCTCGAGGCACAATGACGGCCGCGAGCATTCCACGACCTTGGCTGTTCAAGTACCGCAATTACTTGCTTGTAGGCGTTGATCTCGGTCCCTCTGTTAGCACCTCTAGCACCTCTAGCAGCCTTCGCCAGCAAGGGTCATGGCCGTCTAGCACCAGGTACCGCGTGCTAGCACCGCAGTACGTACCCGCAGCGAAGCCTGCCTGCTGATCCACCTTTTTTTCTCCACGACTCCAAGTTTGTGCATGCCGTACCCAGAACCGATTTCCAAGGACCGACATCACATGGGCCTGCTTCACTGCCATTGTCCGTCCACCACCATCCTTTTCTCGCCGGGCGCTTCTCCCTCGCCCTCCCGCTGTCTCTGGCATCACGCGCTCTGCTGGATCTTGCCGCGTCTTTGATGCGCTGCCACCCTACGCGACACATCGCGCGCAAAGTCGCCAATCGCTTTCGCCTTCACCCCGCGGCCGAGCGTACAGACGTGAATGCGCCGATCGCCGTCTTGAGCTGTATAATTATATAAAGGGCAGATAGGAGCCAGATTGGAGTGTCTGATTTGCTGGGATCGCTTTTTTCGCGCTCTTCTTGCGCCTCACCTCGGATATTCAGTCCTCTTCCAAGATAAAAAGAAGAAGAAGAACTTGCGACAGAACAGCTATAAAAAAAGAAGGGACGAGACCAATCTCATTTCCGCCCCCAAGCTACTCGGCAAGCCCCGTTTAAGCCCAAGGGGTCAAGCCAGCGGATCAAACGATTTAGAAAAAAAAAAGAAGAGATAGAAGAGCATCATCGACAGGAAACCAGCAACAATGAACGGGACAGCAGCATCCACGGGTGGTAAGAGGAAAGCCGATGGCTCTCTTCAAGCCAGCCCTCCGGCCAAGAGACCCGTTAACGGCAGCAACAAGCCGAGCATCGACACGGACATGACGACTCCTGACATCTCCATCGACGATGTCAGCTACGACGACCGCTCCGACGCTGACAGCGACATCCACCCCGTGGCCATGTATGTTGGCACGCCCGGCAGTCTCGGCGAGTGGCAGGACACCATCCAAAAGGTCGTCCGCAACGTCGTCGCTATTCGATTCTGCCAGACGTGCTCCTTCGACACGGATGGCGCGCTGACAAGCGAGGCCACCGGCTATGTCGTTGATTCAGAGAGAGGGTACGTGCGACGCATGCTTTGCCCCTGGTTTGGTGTTTGCCCGCTTGGGTTGGCAGCGAATCTATGCTAGTGGGAGATGAGATTTGATGTACCATTGCTAACATGCTGTTGTTTTTAGCTACATCATGACGAATCGCCACGTTGTCGGCTCCGGCCCGTTCTGGGGACACTGCGTCTTTGACAACCACGAAGAAGTGGACTGCTACCCCGTGTATCGCGACCCCATTCACGACTTTGGCATCCTCCGATACGACCCCAAGGCGATCAAGTATATGCACGTGGATGGGCTCACCCTGAGTCCAGACCTGGCAAAAGGTGCGTTTGATAAAACCGAGATTGGCCGGCGAGAGAGAGAGAGAGAGAGCGAGGAGAAGAGGACTAACTTGTGTGTCGTATCCTAGTTGGTACCGAAATTCGTGTCGTTGGTAACGATGCTGGCGAGAAGCTGAGTATTCTTTCGGGTGTCATCAGCCGTCTGGACCGAAATGCGCCCGAGTACGGCGACGGATACAGCGATTTCAATACGTGCTACTACCAGGCAAACGCTGCTGCCAGCGGTGGAAGTTCCGGCAGTCCCGTCGTGAACAAGGACGGTTGTGCCGTTGCGCTTCAGGCTGGTGGCCGCTCCGATGGCGCCTCTACCGACTATTTCCTGCCTCTCGACCGACCGCTACGCGCACTTCAGTGCATCCAACAGGGCAAACCGGTTACGCGTGGTGATATCCAGTGCCAGTTTCTGCTGAAGCCTTTTGACGAGTGCCGCAGGCTGGGCCTTACCCCTGAGTGGGAGTCGGCGACGCGCAAGGCTTTCCCGGAGGAAACCAACATGCTGGTTGCTGAGATTGTCTTGCCTTCTGGGCCTTCCGATAGCAAGATTGAGGAGGGTGACGTTCTCATCAAGGTAAATGGCGAGCTGCTTACCCAGTTTATCCGCCTCGATGACATCTTGGACTCAAACGTGGGCAACACCATCAAGTTTCACTTGCAACGCGGAGGAGAGGACATCGAGGTCGACATTGAAGTCAGCGACCTTCACAAAATTACGCCGGATCGCTTCGTGACTGTCGGCGGAGCGAGCTTCCACGACATCTCCTACCAGCAGGCCAGGCTTTACGGAGTGGCTGTTCAGGGAGTGTACATTTGCGAGGCCGCGGGATCTTTCCGGTTCGACAATACAGACAACGGATTCATCGTGCAATCTGTCGACCAAAAGGCGGTTCCCGATCTGGATACGTTTATCGAGGTGATGAAGCAGATTCCCGACAGAGCGCGAGTGGTTGTCACGTATAAGCACCTGCGCGATCTGCACACGCTCAACACGACCATTGTATACGTCGACCGTCATTGGTCAGCCAAGATGAAGATGGCCGTTCGAAACGACGTGACAGGACTGTGGGACTTTTCCGACCTCGGTGAGCCCCTGCCACCGGTTGCCCCTGTTCGGCGGTCGGCCTCCTTCATTGAGTTGGATCACATGCCGCACCTTGGCATCGCTTCGTTGATCCGCAGCTTTGTGCATGTCAACTGCTCCATGCCCGTCAAACTAGACGGCTTCCCGAAGAACCGACGATGGGGAATGGGCCTTGTCATCGACGCCGACAAGGGTCTGGTGCTCATCTCTCGAGCTGTGGTGCCGTATGATCTTTGCGACATCACCGTCACTATTGCCGATTCCATCATGGTTGAGGGCAAGGTTGTCTTCTTGCATCCGCTGCAAAACTACGCCGTCATCAAGTACGATCCCGCTTTGGTGGATGCCCCCGTCGTGAGCGCTCGGCTCAGCGATCAACACCTCACACAGGGTGCAAAGACTTACTTCCTGGGCTACAACAGGATAAGCAGAGTCGTGCACGGCTCTACCACCGTGACGGAGATTACGGCGGTTGCTATCCCGGCAAACTCGGGGGCTCCACGATACCGCGCCGTCAACGTAGATGCCATCACGATTGACAGCAACCTTGGAGTTTCATGCGGCAGCGGTGTTCTCGTAGCCGAGGACGGGACCGTGCAGGCTTTGTGGCTGCAGTATCTCGGAGAGCGCTCCCCCAACAACCAACGAGATGAGGAGTATCATCTCGGCTTAGGCACACCGACCTTGCTGCCCGTTATTTCAGCCATTCAGCGCGGAGAGACGCCAAGCCTGCGCATGCTCTCAGTCGAGTTCCGATCCATCCACATGTCTCAGGCACGCGTGATGGGCGTCTCGGACGAGTGGATCAAAAAGGTTACACAGGCAAACCGGTCTCACCACCAACTCTTCATGGTTAGCAAGCGGACATTTGAACGGGTAAACCACCCGGTATCGCTCCTCGAAGGCGACGTGGTACTGACGCTCAACGGCAAAATCTGCACCACCATCTCCGACTTTGACGTGATGTACTCGAACGAGGTTCTGGACGCCGTTGTTGTGCGAAACTGCGAGGAGATGCACCTGCAGCTCCCAACGGTACTTGCCGACGACATGGAAACACACCATGCCGTGTCCTTTTGCGGAGCCATCCTCCATCGCCCTCACTTGGCCGTCCGTCAGCAGATTAGCAAACTCCACAGCGAGGTATACGTGTCGAGCCGCATTCGCGGTTCTCCGGCGTACCAGTATGGACTTGCCCCAACCAACTTTATCACCCATGTCAATGGCGAGTCAACGCCCGATCTGGAGTCGTTCATTGCGGCAACCCGGAAAATCCCCGACAACACCTGTAAGACCCTCCCTCTTCCCTCTGCCCCTCTGCCTCTGCCCTTGTGCCCCTCTCCCCCTCTCTTTTGCTGCAAGTATTATATGCAGAGGCAGAGCTAACGTTACTTGTAAATGTAGATTTCCGCATCAAGGCGGTCACCTTTGACTCGGTGCCGTGGGTGATTACAATGAAGAAGAATGACCATTACTTCCCTACTATGGAATGGATAAAGGACGGTAACGAGCCGTGCGGCTGGCGACGCGTGACGTACGAGGGCAATCAGGTCTTCCAGGGGGAGGCGACTGACGGAATCCCAACGGTTGCCGGCAATGCTGAGATGGAATAGGTCCGACCTTGCAGGCCATTGCAGCAGCTTCGGTTGGTGGAGATAATGGTGGCGGTGATGGATACAATTCTTGATTTTTTTTCAATTTTTTTTGGACTACTGCGCGACGACCCGTTTGCTTACGGCTACAGGCTGGCGAGAGTAGGACAATGTACATGCATGACGACGAATTTGTAAAAAAAACCCTACATGGATGGGTACATGGGACAACAACAACAACAATAACAACAATGGGCGTTAAACGGCTATGAAGGATTTCACACTGGAGTTTTCTTGAGCTGTTTTCTTTCTCTTTACTTCTTTCTTCTCCTCTTTTTTTTTTCATGTTATAAACACAACACAACACCGCAATCTATCTGTGGCAATTTGGAATAGAAGGAGGTGGTAGGTGTGGTGGATTGATACATGGCCGGTTTCTCCCGACGGAGACATTCAAGAGCAAGCGTCGACGAGGATTCGATGGAAATGGAATGCAGGTCTCCGTCGTCGGCACATTGCTACTATGTACTACTATAATAATGACTGGATCACACACTGGTAGAACATGTAGGAGAGTGGAGTGGTTGGGCTCGTCGCTGTGGAGTGGATGAGGCAGCCAACCGGAGAGATTTACAACATGGATACAGAGACTGTTTTAGGTACACTTGTGGTTCCCATCTATTCTTGCAGTGTACTACTCAAGGTAGGACTGTTTAGGTACTTGATAGTATTTGTATGTAGAAAAGGTGTCTGTTTGACTCGAGTGCCTGATTCATAAACGAGAGACATGCAGCGTTTTCGCACTGACCAACCGGCATCACTTCCTACCCAAGGTAGCTGCAAGTACACGGAGTTGCTTGGCCGCCTCCTATCACGGCGTACCACGTTGGAAAAAGCTGCACTTGCCGGAGGGGGTACATGCAATGGCAGCCAATCAGTGGATTGAAATTGACCGGAATTGAGGCCCGTTGTGCGGAGAAGTGGTTGCTGTGCTGCTGCTGCTGCTTTGTTCCTGGTGGCTGGCGGTGGGACAAGAAAAATCAAAGGGAGTGGGTGTGTGTTACTGCTACAAGGGGGGGAATGTAGCTTGATGGTTTTGGTGATTTGTGTTTTTGTGCCTGGGCTGAATTGACCCAGGGTGAGTGAGGCTTGATGGGAGCGAGAGACGATATAGTTTATAGATGGGATGGATGTCTTGGATGGAGGCCGAATCTGGTGCCTCGAGGCCCCGCAGTGGGCGGATGAGATGTCTTGGTGGGTTGAGCTAAGTGTGTTAGACAAGGCACCTCTGGGCGATCTAGATGTGGATGTTCCTGCGTATCTTTGAAGCTATTCGCGACCACTTTATGTAAGAGTAAGACAAAAAAAGAATGGCAATATCCAACTTGATCGTTTCTGCCTTTGGTTACGCCTATGCCGCTTGACTTCGGTTGGGCTCTGTCTGAGTTTAAACCAACATCGAGCCGCTCTTCTCTTCTCAATGCAATACGAGGTACCGGATTAGCGACATCCTCCTGTTCGTTCTTGTTCACAACTTGCTCTATTTCGGATGAACATATAAAAGTATAAATATGCCCTTTAATCGCTACAAGTTCTTCCTCCTAAAGATATCCTCCATTCTTTTTGGCCAAAATGTTTATAGCGTACAGTGTCAATGACAGTGTCATCACAATGTGGTTACTGTGTACTTCAGTCCCTGCGCCCGGAAATGCCGTCAAGCCGTTACTACTAGTAGTAACGCTAAGACACCGCAGAGCAGCCTCGGTGACGTTGCTCTCTCCGTCTTGCGCTCACCAGGCTTCAAGCTTCTTTATGTCTGCCTGCCTGCTATAGGTAGTCCTTCTTTAATCCTGCTGCCTCGCGAGCCAATTCTTCCATAAAACCCCCAGCCTGTAGCCTGCATTCTCTTGCCTTTTTTTACTTGTGCGTCTTTCTTTCTATATCCATTCATTGTACTGCCTGCTGCTTGATTCCCCTCCCCCCGCGATGCCCCCCACAGCTACCTGGCAGGTAAGTCGAATCTCAAACGAATTCCTCCGACTCTGGCCGGCGCCCAACGACATAATCTGGCAAAGACACTAATGCGCGGTGCTGCTACAGACCAAACTCAAGGTCCAGCTGAAGCTGGCCATTGCGCGCCTGCGCATGGTGCAGCAGCGCGATGAGCAGCTTGGAAAGACGGCCCGCCGGGCAATGGCGCAGCTCCTCGAGGCCGGCAAAGTCGACTCAGCAACGATCCGCGTCGAGAACATCATCCGCTCCGACATCACTAGCGAGCTGCACGAGCTGCTGGAGCTCTACTGCGAGCTGTTGCTTGCGCGCGCGGGGCTTCTCGAGGGCCCGGTATGCGACCCGGGGCTGGAGGAGGCTGTCCAGAGCATCCTGTACGCGGCGCCCAAGACGGAGATTAAGGAGCTGATGACGGTGCGGACGCTGCTGGCGGAAAAGTACGGCAAGGAGTTTGTGCTGGCGGCCATGGAGAACACAGACGGCAAGGTCAACGACAAGGTGGTCAAGAAGCTGAGCGTAGAGGCGCCGCGGCGAGAGCTGGTGACGGGGTATCTGGAGGAGATTGCCAAGGCATACGGCGTGGATTGGCCGAAAAGGCAAGTTTCCTCGCCACTTCCACCAGATCTGCTGGATGAGGACCTTGAAGGCAAGGGAGATGGCGATGGCGATGGCGATGGCGATGGGACCGGAGGTGGTGGACAGGCTCAGAGGAACGATTTAGGCAAGCCCCTCACCGAGGCGCAGAGGAAGCTCTCCTTGGGCGAGGAGCAGATGAATCGAGCCACGCCGCCGAGCGCCAAGCTGGGCGAGCCCAAGAGCCCGCTGATGGTGACGCCGCCGCGGATGACGACGGACAATGTCCATCCCAAGGTGATGATGGGATCTGTGGAGCTCAAGAGCAAGAGGGACGAGGTGCCGGTGGCGAGGAAGAAGTCTGAGCCGGAGGGGTCAGTGCCGGACATTGGAGACTTGGAGAGACGGTTTGCGGCGTTGAAGAAGAGGTGAGGCGCAAATGTCATGATATGATAATGGAGCAGATGGGACAGATGGAGACATATGGAATACCTACCGATAACTGCGAGAGCGAGCGATGCAAACTAATTCAGAGCAAGGCAAGGCAAGGCAAGGCAGAGCAGAGTAGAGCAGAGCAGAGCTGAGCAGATCAGAGCGGTACAAGGCACATGCTGTGGTGGCTACCTGTTTGGTGTTGTGCAGGCTGGGCGCATCCTGTTGGTGTGCTGTACCTATACATGTATATAGCTACTTAGTATAACCAGGTATTATGCCGTCTGGTCATCTCCAGCCGCCGTGCCATTGCCATGCCTTGGGTGGCTGCGTCACCACTTAGCAGTACCACCCGTTGACGTACCAGTCCGTGGTAGTACACGTGGGATGAGCAAAAAGCGTGTGTCCGTGACTCCAACACGAAAACCCGCCCACGCATCAATCATCCAAGCACTGCATATTTTTTTTATCCCCCCTGGCCTGGTTGGTCTCTCTTTGTCCTGCCGCACATTGGACCAGTCACGAGGCACCGACTCTTGTTACACAGCATATGCTACTATCTGGCCAGGCATTATTTAAGGTGCCAGCAATGCCGTGCAGCTCGGCGTCGGGTTCATTTCCTCTTTTTTTTCTTTTCTGTTGCTACCCTTTCCTCCTCTCTCTCTTTGACTCGGATTTCTCTCCCTCTCTTATAAGCCCGAGACCCGGGGTTTTTTTTCTGATGCTGGTCTGACCCGGGCTTCTTACACTCGTCTGTTTCCCTTTTGAGGTTCGCTTCAACGTGCTCTCACTACTAGTAAGAGAGACAAAGTTGCCCTTCATCAACTGTGACTCTTGCATCTGCGTATCATCAATTGCCATTGAGTCTTGTTCATTATCTGGATTGGCCGGTGGCTTTCGCTCCGTCTTACCGGCTGATTCGCAGTCGCCGGCTTTTCTGCTGCGTGTTTTTGGCGGTGGCCCAGCTCCCAGCTCCCAGCTGCCAGTTGCCAGTTGCCAACTGCCGCAAACATGTCGCCTCACGTGCTCGTGCAAGCAGAGAGGCATGAAGAACCGAGCAAGCTTGGCACGTTGACTGCCTCTCTCTTCTTCTGCTTCATCTGCTTTTCCCTCTTCACCCTCGCCTCACTCTTTGTGGCCCATTTGGAAAGATACAAACTGCAGCTTGTGCGCACCTTGCTCAGTCCCTTTGGCAACTCCGACGAAGAGGACGATGCCCAGATGAACCAGAGTTTCCATCTCAGTCAACAGCCCAAGGAGAAAGATCTCTGCCAGCCTGCTTATCAATTCAACGCATTCTCCTCTTCTCTACTGCCCTCTGACAACCGCGACCTCGACCGTGACCACGACCACGAACACGAACACGCCCACGGCTACAAGCCCTCATTGACAATGGGGGATTCCACGTTCCCGATGAATTCCAACGACCAGATCCTGTTCCACGTGCGAGTCACGATGGGATGCAA
This sequence comes from Trichoderma atroviride, assembly GCF_020647795.1. NCBI lineage: Eukaryota > Fungi > Ascomycota > Sordariomycetes > Hypocreales > Hypocreaceae > Trichoderma > Trichoderma atroviride. The sequence continues at coordinate 4,611,668 of NC_089400.1, read as the reverse complement.
CGGATTTCTGGATCTCGGCAATGTTGGCGCCTTGCGTCAAGACACGCTTGAGAAGAGAATCGATGGAGCCATCAACAAGCTCTCGATTCTCAGCATCGTCTCCATCTGTGCCGTCTGGCTTCGTGAGAGAATCTGCCGCAACTCCTCTTCGGGCGCTTCGCTGCCCGACGTCAAAGAGCTCTGTGTCTTCCTCCAACGCCGAGGCTGCTCCCGAGACATGTGCTGCCAGATATTCTTCGCAGCGTTTCACAGATTGCACCCTCGCCTTGCCAATGAGATTTCGCTGCGAGTTTCTGGAGAAACACTCACAGGCTCCCGCTCCATTGTGGACTACGTCCATGACCACTGGAAACAATGGGTAGAAGAGGCTCAGGCTGCTGCTGATCATGCTGCGCTCCTCGCTGCTGCCAACGATCCGCTCCCACCGACCTATCCTGCCTATAATCACAATCTCCACACAATGCCAAAGGAAAGGTATCAGAGGCATGTGCAAGAAAGCTTCAGCAAGCTTCACGTACACCAGAATCATCACTACTACCATGACAGTATCAAAGTCACAGAAGGACCTACTCCGGTGCATGAGGAGCATCAGCCCGGAGACTGTGCCCCCTATGACCTCGGACAAGCCAGCACCTGGGGCTCTGCGACTGGCCAGACTGAACGATGCAAGACTCGGAGTGACGACTGTGTGTGTAAGCAGTGCAGTATCACAGGTTGGCTACCCCAAGTTCATACCCCCCCTTGACGGCGTTTCTCTCGCCGATACCTTCCTTGCTCTTTCCCCTACTGAATCGGATTCTGTGGATCTTCTTGGCTTATTCAATGAGGTTGCCGCAGTTCCTCAACAGAAACAGAATACAGTCGCTTCCAATCGACTTATTCCTGGGCCTGAATACATTTGCCCAAGCTGTGGCCAGCAAGGGGATCATTACAATTACTTCTGCACTGTCAATCGCAAGGCAGCACAAGTCATTGATAACATGCTCGTGGATCCCCAGCGCGCGGCCTTGATGGCGACTGGCAGCAATCTTGCCGATGAGCCACTACCCAAGCAAGTGCCATCTACTCAATTGGAAGCAGCTGATACATCGTCTTCGGATCTAATCATGTTTAGTAGCGGCTCTGAGGCTGAAGAAGCCCAACCCACGTGTTTCGAGGACGATGGTGACAAAGCATTTGGCAATGTCCATACTTTGAGAGGGATCCGATTTACTGACAGCCGGTTGTCACCTTAGGAAGTTGTAAGTGTCTTTTCTCAACTATTTGCCTTTATTAAACAACGGCTGAGCTGAAGAACATTGTTACTGACATTCTTCTCTTTTACATAGGATCGTGTCGGCAAAGAAGGAAAAGAAGGTATTGGTGCAAAAAGCCGTGTTCAGTCGTATGATTTGATCATTATTGACAGCGATGATGATGATGAAGATGATGGTGGCGGTGATGGTGATGGTGGCTGCGTGGCAGAAGTTGATCTTTTCCTTACAACAGTCGATAAAGAAAAAGCACACGGGGGATGCGGCATGACAAGTACAAGCCAACAGGAAGCACGCAAGAAGCTGAAGCTGAAGCTGGATGAAGCATACGAGGAACCGTCTCTGCTTGACAGTCTTCTAGAGATGGACGAGGGAGAATACATTGAACCGGGGCTTACGCCGTGCCCTCAGACACCGCAACCGCAGTTGCAGCCGCAAGACAAGTCAGACATTGAGTTTGGTGTCACTGACAAGCCGCTTGGCAGAGATCCGCCGTATGATCCGGCCGTTCACGAGTTGTTCCACAATCAAGACAATACGTGGATCCAGATGGCGAACCGTTCGACGGCCCTCGAGATGTGGGATGCCATGTATCTTGATGAATATTTTGATAAATACCCTTATTCCTCGTCAGAGTCCGAGTACGATCCGTACTAAGGGTCCACGGGGTACGCTTCATTTGCGGTGCAATGGGACTTTGTTTGCAAATGCTCTGCTGAGGCGAGGGCTGCTCTTCATGTCTTGGTCATGTTGATTTCTTTTTCCTTTTTTTCTTTCTTTCCTTGAGTCGATGGAATCTACTTTTAAATTTGCTTTTATGGGATCGAGATTGAGAGAGAGAGAGAGAGAGAGAGAGAGAGAGAGGAAAATATGCCTGAAATTTGCTTGTTTTGTCATTATAGTCCGTATACATATACATGCTCTTGATTTGCGGTGAGGATAGAGAAAGATCTTGTGATGGTCCTGCTGTTCAAATAGCTTTCCTTACTTGAGGACTTGAGAACTGCTCACTCTATCAGCTACTGTTATGCGCCTGCGATGATATATTGTAGGAAACGCTAGCTGTTACAGGGCTGTAACAAGAGCTTTCTTTATTTGTGTCAGAAAGGAGGCGTAGGTAGATGGATCTAAATACATGCGATATATGCGATATGAGAACCTTTGGCTTTTTGTAATGATGCACATGTTTGACTATTTTTGATATATTAATCGTCTAAACTATCCAGATATACACTAAATATAGCAAAGTGTCCGCAGAGCTCAGGAATAAAGGAGACGGTGGCGTAGCCACGCCGCGCGCGCGCTTCTCGCATATTCTCGTCGCTCAATCTTGCGATCCGCCATTTCCCAAAAACGCCCAAACACCTATGCCTATGATGTCCTCTGCATCTGATCATGCATTATCAACGCGCTCCGCTGGAAGACTGCGATGGAAAAGAAGATTGAAATAGAAAAGAAAAACGTCCTCGTTGGGCTTCCAGGTAACTCCGAGTCGCGAAATGAATATGTACATACGTAGACGTAAAGAAGTCGGTAATTGCGCCCACCCCTATTCTCTCAAAGTTCCCGTGGAGAAAAAAGAAGACGGACAATAGCAGATGTGAAAAAAGAGGAAAGAAAAAAAGAACGCGTCTTCCATTTTCCTCTGCTCCCATCACTCCAGCTTATCCAAGTGTTCCAGCCGCGTCAAGACAACCTGCTTACTCGTCTCCTCAATCTCGCCCGCCAAAAAGACCTCGTCGAGGATGGCGTAGACCTTGTAAAAGTTGAAGACGAGGTCGAGCTCGCAGACGTTGCCGAAGAAGGAGTCGAGCACCTCGACGAAGAAGTGGATGGCCTCGAGGAAGGCGAGCTCGTTGTCGTTTGTGTCGACGCAGGCGCAGAAGAAGAGGCCGGCGTAGCGGCGGTAGACGATTTTGTTGTTGCGGAACTCGACAAAGTTGGACTGGTACTTTTGGTCGCGCGGGGCGACGAGGCGGTGGACTTCGCCCTTGAGCTTGATCTTTTCGTCGTCGCTGTAGGGGGCGTACCATTTGGCGAGGCGGGTTTTGCCCCTGTTTGCGATTGAGTGGAGGAGTTAGTGTTTGCGATGGTAGGTTTCTTGGGGGCATTGTGGTTTGCGCGCAGAGACGCGCGTGGATAGGGAGGAAGAGGAAGACTTACTGTCTGTTTTGGATGAGGATGAAGGAGAGCATGATTGCGGAGGGAGAGACGGAGAGAGAGCGACGAGAGGATTTTGGTGAGAGTAGCAGGATGGCGTCGAGATGGAGGATGAATAATATAGAGTGGACGTTTGCTGCACGGAACTGGTAGGAGATGGGTTTAGCTGGAGGTTGCTCAATTACAGCGCGTTCTAGTGAGCCCCGTGGGGCCGGAGCACACGGATCGGATGCCATTGGCGGCCGGGCCAGTGGGGACTTGAAGATGAGGAAAACAGCAGCGTATATCATGGGCAAATATGTGTACTTTTGTTACTAGGTAATAATGAAGAATATTATTACGGCCCAAATTACTTTGACTTTTGGGGAGACGAGACAGTGGTGGTTGCTGTAGGGATGTTGTAAAATGTTGGCTAGTTGACATGTTTGCGGCTTATAGACTGAGAGCGTTGTGTTGAGTGATGGGGACGGTAAGCCATGTGCGCAGCGGATACTAGGTATTTAGCTAAATGGGATGAGATACAATTGGGTTTTGCCAAACGATGAGGAAACACAGGAATGATGGTGTACAACAGACGATTAGAGGGCCAAGAAGCATTGATGATTAACCATGACTGTGTCTCGGTGAGTTCTGCAATTATCAGAGTACATTACAGACAGGGCAGTTGTACGTCATATGCCGAGAGAAGAGCAAAAAAACAGACAAAAAAAATCCGAGTATAAGAAGAATTTAAAAAACGAAAAGAAAACATCAGATCAGATCGTACCACCGGGTCAAAAATCTCCACTTTCTTCAATGCACGTCTGGATATCGTCGCCGCTGACTCGTCTGCAATCTAGTTTGAGGTACAGGAACGCCCGCCTGCGCTGTTGCTGTAAAGTGAGTATCGATATGTAGGATTATTTACCTGTTGTCAAATAATGGGGCGCTTGGCTTGTCGATAATGAGAGCAACAGTTTTTTTTTTTTTTTTTTTTTTTTTTTTTTTTTTTTTTTTTCGTTTTAGAGCAGAGACCATTTCTACATCTCTAGAGCTGATCCTTACATGTACTGCTGATCATTTCAGTACTGGTAGAGCTTATTTACACACTCTAAGCTCAAGCGCTGCTATAGCGCAATTATTGCGTCTCTGGCCTATTGCTTACAATGCTGTACATTTCGTGACAATTGAGGTTGATTATGAAAGATTCCTTCAACCCGGCTACCTAATGTACTTGGTGGCTATTACAACTTTACATCTTGTCTATTCATGCCATTTACCTATCCCAAAGCTATATGTCATGTAATTCCTCCGTCTACCACTTTACACTAACGATACTAGATAGTTTACAATATATGTAGATATAATCAAAACGCTTTAACAAACTTGAACCTAAATGGGGTATATAACAAGAAAAGCAAACAAACAAATTACGTGGTTTCAATCTCCACCATGACTACATGCCGAGCCTCTGTATCAGACTGGAGAATCTAGCAAATCGTGAGCCCTCCAAGAGACTTCGCTGCTGCACCCGGCCCTGCCAGGATAACAACCATGCCTTTGAAGCCAAGGGGCCACTCTGCAATGCCAAACATGCACCCTCAGAAGACTACGCCGCTGCCTCCGACCCTGTCAGATTAACGGCCATGTCTTCAGAGGACATGAATGGCATGACGGTGCGGCAGAACTGGAAGAGAGGCTGCCCGCTGCCCCCGGCCCTGCCAGGTTAACGGGTATGCCTGCCTCTCCAATTCGACCTTTAGCTCAGATCTGCCTCCAAATCTCCCCATCTGATACGACATAGCTCTCACCTCCTGGATATCATCAAGCATGGCGCGCCGTCATCTCCCAGACACCACAGCTGTGACGCGCCATCCCGTCGGGACGAACGCCTTGACCGCAGAATCTGCTCGACAACCCGTGGAGCAGGCTTGACTTTCCTTGGCCGTCGCTGGTCCCCGGTGTTTATGCGCTTCTTGTGCGCTTCTGGTTGTCGCCGAGGGCTCTTTTGCCGTTTCAGGCTCTTGTTCTGTGGAGGGCTCTGCCTTGCCTCTTGAAGAGGGCTACGACTCTTCTCTCGGAGGGGCTGAGCGGCAGAGGGTGGTCGCCATCTTTCTTGTGGTGACAAGCTCGCAATCGCCTCCCGTGCGCTCAGCCTGAAAAACGGTGGGGGTAGTCTCTCCTTTCCCAGAAGCTCTGGACTCAACAGACGGCCTCGTGGGTGTTGATATGGTCGTTCGGGCGTGTGGCGGCCCTCTGCCTCTAATTCATCTTCAACATCGGATGGAGGAAGGTATGTTGGATCATTGCCGTTCGTGATGGCCAACAATTTTTCCACGCATTCCTTGGTGTGCCCGTTTATTTCTTCGTCACTGTCGCACTCAGATTCGTACTCGGATCCAGATCCGTATTGGGGCGTGTGGCGGCCCTCTGCCTCTAATTCATCTTCAACATCGGATGGAGGATAGTATGCTGGATCATCGCCGCTCATGATGGTCAGCAATTTTGCCTCGCATTCTCGCATGTGGTCGGTAATTCCTTCGTCGCTGTCGTATTCCACTCCATTGGACGGTGACCTGGGCCAGACCTCTGGGCTTCCGACAGATGAATCGGAGACGCCAGGACCCTGCGTCCTGGCTCGCTTCGCACTCGGTTCTGGAGACGGGCTTCTGGTCCTTTTGCGTTTCTCCCGCTGCGAAGGTCGTGATTCCGCTGGCATTGACGTTGAGGTCGGCAAACATGTCGCCTGAGCATCGAGCACATTGGGAGGAGCCTGCTGCAGCTTAGCTTTTTTCCGCGGCAAAGCCGGGCTCTCGTCGTTGCTCTTCCGCTTGGCCATGGTATGGTGTTTTGAAGCGGGTGAAGTTCAAGATATGGCAGCCGCACTACGATGCACGTCAGGTCTGATGGTTTTGATATCCAGTCTTGTTAATCCGTACATACATGTGCCTGGGTAACAAGTCACCTGACTACGCGTTGGACTGCACCGTAGGGCGTGACCGCTTCTTGAAAATGCGCGATTGCAACGCGAGGTTGCAGCCATGATGCGGGGTGCTCGCTGCCTGCACTGCTGCACTGCTTACTATAACCACCTACTGTACCTGGTATCTGCCCGTCTGTTACCGCTGAGCGATGGAAATAAATACCTACTGCAATCTATTTGAGGCTACAATATAACTGGAAACACACTCCTATCCGTCTTCCTGTGTTGTATCGCACGACCATGTCACCCATGTACACCCTCCTTTGGCTGTTTTCGAGCAACCGGTAGCGATTTACTGTGAATCATGGCGTCGACATCAGACATTGGCTACTTCACCTTCTCCGCCGCCAACGAGGCCGCCATCCATCTTCTTGAAAATGTTCGGCGCGAACCATCGCCACCGGCACTAATAAGCGACGAGGACTCAATAGGCTATCGCCTGTCGATTCCCTCTGCACAATCCCACTCCACCCCTACCTGTCGTCATGATCAATCTTGCTTCATTTGGAGAATCGGCACTGGCCCGTCCCCAAACAAGGTCAAAGCCGGAGTAGATTCATTCACCCCCGAGATTCTTCTATGCCCACAAGCTTCATCGCCAACTCCCAGCTCCAAGACGGTCCGTGCATCCATCAACCACATCCATGCCACGATTTACGTCCATGCACGGTCAAGAGTCTTGGTGATGGAATCACGAACTGGCCGGCCAATAATATACGAGCGAGGCGACATGAACAATCAAGATGTAGTGATATATGGGGGGACAAGCAAGAGGGACAGGTCTTGTGTCCTGCGCCGGCGGCAGAACTTTCTTCGATTCGGTCCATATCGCTTTCTTCTCGAGTTTACCGTCAGCCCTCTACAGCAAGACGAGTTCACCAAGAGGATCAACCGGCATTACCCTCGTCACCCTCATGACCCCTGCAGCCTCGTTCCCACAACAGATGAAGAGCCTGAGATTCTTTGGAATGTATGGCTGCATCAGAAAATCCCAAGCTCGCTCTCAGTCTGGTCCGGTGTTGATATTCAGGACGGCCAGCCGGTTGCTGTAAAGGCGCTGCTAAATAAAGCCGAGACACGACAATATACAATCGATCAACTTGACTTGGCCTCTCATTACCAAAGCAGGCCAGCCAAAGGCATCCTTGGTATTCTTGAAACTTGGTGCGAGCACTGGAGATCACCTCCGTGCTTGTTTAGAGCAAGCAGTGACCTCGATCACTGCCAAAAGACGTACTTTTCTATGCCCCTGGCCAAGCAAAACTTTCTCCACGATCGCTGGACACAATTCAAGACCATGGAGAGCGTCGCATATCTGTACCACACTCTGTGTGGACTAGCCGAACTTCATAATCAAGGCTTTACTCATGGAAACATCCGACCCGAGCTGTTGCTGATATGTGAGAAAAGAGCCTTCATATCGCTTTGCATGGACAAACCAGAGAGACCCGATGCAAGTGTCTGCGTCGCACCAGAGTTCTGGCTGAGCAGGGGCCGGGAGTCGGATCTGGATGCAACAAAACTCGACATCTGGGCTCTTGCTGCCTCGTGGCTCCATCGCTGCTTGAAAGCAGCGCCCGACCTGATGGTGACACAGCGCTCACATGCCAGTATTCAAGAGACGCTGAGGCGCCGCAATGAAGCGGGCGATATAAAGGGGCCGCTGTATCGCCTCTTTCGGCGGATGCTGGCGTGGGAGCCGCATAATCGCCCAAGTGCGAGCGAGGCTCTTGAAGATGAGGCATGGAGGCCCATCCTGGCTCCCAGAGTGGTCGAGAGGAAGCGAAAGCGGGCGCAAACAGAGCAAGAGGGTCAATCCAGACGAGTCAGGTTGGCAATACCTAGAGTGGCAGAATAATGGGTGAGTGAAACTTGAATGTGTGTTGCTGTCTAATTGCCTAGCGTGTATTGTGTATTCATTCCATTGGCTTGACGGGCTCTTGTCTCGTTAAATCTGAACAACTGTTTCTACAACGATCATAGTTTGCTTTGTTATCTCCCATGTATATAATTATCCATTTTCGAACCGCTGGTTCTGTTTCAAAGAAAAGAACAAGCCGATCGTACATATCTAACAGTACCAGTAGTACCTACATAGTAACATGCCTAGCAACTTGAGGTCACCTCATGCTGGTATGTAGAACAATTAATGGCGCCCAGCGAGATAGACCGGGATCCAACGGTTGGGTGGATGGCGCCACCGGGCGATCCTTAGCCTGAAAAACAAGCTCGATGCAGTCATTTAGTGGCCTGTTCCAAGCCCCTCCTTGAGCTCCAAGCTCTATGGATCGTTTACTACCCTTTTTTGACCGACCACTCCTTCCATCTCTGGAAGAAGAAAAAAAAAGACGTGACCACACCGATTGGTCCATCTCACCAACCCTGAAATCGTTGCATCTGTCAAAGCCTGATTCATTCTTCTCTTCTTCCTTCCTTCTTCACCATCTCTACTCTTTCGCCTCTTTCGCCTCTTTCGCCTCAGTCCTCATTCCTTCCCACACCTCATCTTACGACATCGGAGCCCAGTTCAACGCTCCATGCAGTAAATTCGCAGACAAAGATCGAACCCTGGCGTCTTTCATGCAGTCATCGTCAGATTAACGACCGCAAGCTCCCAATCCTTATCTTTTTCCCGAGAGTCTCCCGCTCGCCTCTCCGGTCTCTTCCCGACTCGCTCCTTGGCGACAGACTCGACACTACTCAAAAATCACGATTTAGAGTCTTTATTTCAAGGGATGATGTGGCTACCAAGGAAAACTACTCTTCATGGCAATGGCAAAACTCCTACGTAGGGTCGTTGTCTCCCTCTGGGGCGACAGCGGCCCCAAGGATCTCTGGCAGCGGATTCTCAAGGATTTCATAGCCTGTGTGATCGCAACCACAATCGCAATTCTCCCCCAGATCAGGACCTGGTCAACATTTCTCATCCCAATGACAGTTGCCTTTGCACATCCGGGCCAGCGGCTGGGCGTCGTCATTGAGAACGCCATCATGGTCATCTTTGGCTCCGGCCTAGGCTTATCATGGTGCATCCTGGGTTTATACCTTGCGAGCTTGGTCTACGAGGACAACAAACCCGCTGCGTTTACTATTCGGGCTCTGTTCTACCTTGCGTGTATCTTGCTTCACGGCTACATACGGTCTTCTAGTCCCCGACTGTTCTTGTTCGTCTTGTTCGTCATGCTACCCGCAATCACTGTGCTCACGGCGCCAACCAAGGCTACATCACTCTTGTACGAAACCATCTACGCACCAATTCTCATCGGCGTTGGTATTATGCTTTTTGCCAACGTCATCATATTCCCAGAGTTTTCTGGTAGTTACCTGGGAACCTCTACCATCAACGCCCTCTCCGAAATGGCCAATACATTGGAGCGAGCTACTTACTGGTTCGCTTCCCCAGGAGGCGACTCTGTTGAGATTCGAAACCAGGACGACGTGCCGTGCACTGCCGTGGCCAACAACAGTGAGATCGAGCAGCAGCAGCAGCAGCAGCAGGAGCAGATGAATCAGAAGAAACAGTCCATCATCCGTTACTGGCGCAAATTCTTGTCTCCTTTCCCGAATCCCTTTCGATCTGCCAGGGCTGTAGCTACGGCATCCAAGATACCACTACATGCAACCACGCTTGCGTCACTGATGGAAAGCAAACCTACCATTCGATCTAAGCTTACTACATGTAAGACTGCACAGAATGAAGTCAATTTTGAGATTTCTATCTCACCCCTTGCTCCCGGTGACATGAAACTCATTAGCGTTGATCTCATGAGCAATCTGTCCCAGAGCGTTATTACGTTGATCGGTGCTTGTGAAAACAAGTTCATAGTACTTGATGACGAGGGCCGTGAAGAAAACGGTTTGGTAAATGATGATCCAGAGCTATCACCAGAGGACACCCACAGCCCTGAATTAACTACACCGTCGACCGGTGGCCCAGAAGCTTACCTGAAAGTCAACCCCCACACAAGATCTAGATCGAGAGCTCGCGACTCTATGGCTTCCCCCAGCAGAGCCGACTACGCCATGTTGAATAGGCAAATCGAGCTGAGCAGCGCCGAGCTTCTTGAATCAATCGTTATGCGGCTACAAGCTCCTGTACAAGAGTTTCAAGCTTCTACAAACGCAGCGGTGTCTCTTCTTATCTCCTGTTTGGCGTATTGTTATGATGTTCCCACCCTACCTTCTGGCGCACCCACCCCTCGAGGCATTCGTCTAGAAGAGATTGACCTGCGCATCGACCTCTTCGCCGATGCTCTAACATTATTTGACCAGCAATCTACCGAACAACTCAAGCTAGTTGCGATGCAAGAGACAGGCCAATTGCTCGATTTTATGCCTCGCATGGAGACGTTCCTCATCTCATCGTTTCTCCTGGCCTTTCGTCAGGCCTCCGCCCATATCTTGAATATGCTCCGTCATGCGCGCTATTTGGTGGAGCAGAGGCAGCGCCGTCATAACAGGTCACGCATCTGGATCCCTCACTTTTCAAGTCTTCGGAAGTGGCTTCGTACTAATGGAGAACGTGATTCTATGGTTCTTCCAGAAGGCGCGAGACAGGCCGCACGACGCGGAGATTTGGCTGGTAGGCCATCTGTATCTCAATCGAAAGACTCTAGTGGCGCCCTCGAGAGTGATGAACAGGCTCTGGAGGAGCGCATAGCCGATGAGGAAGCGGGCTCTATAACCACTTCTAGATATCTGAGAATCCTGAAAAGCAGAAAAACAAGAAGCAAGAAGAAGGCGAAGAGAGAAAGAGAGAAAGGGCAGGTCGAGAAGCATCATCGATATAAGCATGGGCATGAAAAGAAAGATGCTTCTGGTGACTGGATTTTGAAACTACGAGGGAAAGCAGCAGATGTCTTAGAATGGGCTCAAGATTCTGACGATCTTGCGTATGCTCTCAAAATATCTTTTGCCATCTTTCTTGTCAGTTTTCCGGCCTTTGTACCGTCTTGGAACCAGTGGTATGGAGATGTTCATGGTGTCTGGGCCCCGCTTCAGCTGATATTCATCTTTGAAGTGGCCATTGGCACATCCATGGTCACCTTTATTGTCCGAATGATTGGGCTGGTTCTTGGCTGTACGGCTGGATACGTCTCGTTTGTTATTGCAGGCGGGAGTAGAGCCATTACTGTTGTAGTTCTTGCTTTTACGATCCTACCTTGGGCATATATCCAAGTTGGGACAAAATACGTCAAGGCCGGTTCAGCAGCCATTATATCAATCAATGTGGTTGCGCTAGGTAAGCTTTTCGCTTTTTGCCCCCTTTCTTCTTTCTATCTAACACATGGCAATATCTAACCATTGTGCTTAGCGTCGGAGAATAGCACAGAACCGGCGGTACAGGTCTATTACAAGCGCCTGATTGCTTTTTTGGTTGGAGGTGTTACCGCCGCTCTGGTGGAGATGTCTGTCTCCCCTGTGCGTGCTAGAGATCGCTTGGTTGAATCCCTATCCGCCTGTGTGCGACATATCCAGGGCATGCAAGGTGCCATAGCTGTTGGCGTCGATGAGCCCGAGTTCCTTGATCCTCGCAGTCTAAAGCAGCATCGTCATTTCGATCAATTGCGAGAAAAGGCTCAAGCTTCGCTCGCGGCGGCTGAGACTTTTTTGCCGTTCTGTTCTTCTGAACCAAGACTTAAAGGTAGCTTTAAGAAGCTTGCGCCTATATATACTGAGATTGTATATGTGCTTCACCAAGTAATCGACCGCATGGACAACGTCGTACAGCTCCGAGCAGCATATGGCTCCTCAGTGTTGGAAGTCCTGAATCCGCAGGTCTATACATATCGTCGGAGCATGGTGGCAAGCTGCACCTTGATGCTGTTTTCCGTCAATGAGGCCTTTACAACATGGCTTCCGCTCCCGCAATTCATTCCATCGGCTCGCTTGGCACATTTGCGACTAATACATAGAGTCCGTAAGATTATCACGTCGCAAACATCAACGTCAGCTCCGGTAACGCCCACGGCAAGCCATGCTAGCCATGGCAAAACCGAGGGCGAGTACGATGATCTAACAAGCGAAAGGGTGGCACGTTTGATCACCAAGCATAATTTTCTTTCCTGGAACGCCAGTACTGCCGGTCAGATGGAAATCATCGAGTATTTGGAAGAATTGGTTGAGCTGGTCAAAATGCTGGTGGGAGTGAATGCATTCCGCTCGGGGATGTTGGAAAAGCCAAAGTACCAGCATTATACACAAGTGGCAGACTCCCGGCCAGAATCTGTAACCGTGGCTCCTACAAACGATTCCAGCAGCTCGTTGACAACTCAACGCAGCAGCATTGCCGTCCCGGAGGAGCCAGGAGAGCTTCCAGATTCGGTGTTGAGGCGGGTCGCTTTGGCTGCCGCTCAAACAGATAGAGTCTATCAGAGACCAAGAAGGGGGGCTGCGGGAGTGCGACGGCCTTCTTACAGAAGAGGAAGCGTTTTCGGGGAGAACTTGGAAGAGATACCTGCTAGCTTGCAGAGGGTCAACTCTCGGCTTTGGCAGGGAAACGAAGCCGTGAGAAGGGCGTCATTCGCAATCACAAGTATGCGGCCAGGTTCGGTTGCTGGATCTCGAAATGTATAATGGAAATAGGGGGTGTATTTTGCTGTCCTTGCATTAAATTTTTTTTTTTTTGGGTTGTTTTCGAAGCAAGCGTGTTCCTTTGCAGTATTTGGCGTTTCCATTTTCATTTTCTTAATGAAGCAAAAAGACGATATATACCCCGCCTATTTAACGCAGTATGAGACGTTCGGATCTGGACGAGAAAAGATGGACTAATTTGTATATGATGGCATTCACGAGCTTGCATTTCACATGTCATGTGCATTTAATCACTTTGATTAGCATTGCTCATCGCTAATAGGCGATACGACAATAGTAATAGCGACTGCGCTTAACTCTTTCATCTAACGTTAAAAAATACCCAATGTATCCATCATACAATCGAAAAAAGACCAAATTCTCAGATCCATGATCCTCGATTGGGTATATATCTGGAGACCCAACACCCTTCTGTAGACGCGTATTATATCGGATCAGAATAGCTCCAAAACTCCAGGTAGAAACGAGGGAAAAAGTGGAAGAAAAAAGAGAAGAAACCAAAAACGAAACAGCGGAGCGGGGAATAAAAGTCTAAATAATGTTAAGAGTCGTATGTTGTGGCAGCCTTGTAATGTTGAGCATAGCACGCGTCTTCTTGGGCCTTTGCTGGAACCGCCGAAAGGCTTCTTGGACGTGCCTTGGCTCGATGGGCGCGCGGCCCTCGCTGGGGGGGTCAAAGAGGCCCTGCTGGAGTTTGCGCTTCTTGCTGGTGCCACCCTCAACCAGGGCGCCGGTCTGGGCGCGGGCCGTTTCCTCCTGCTCCTTGACCTTGAGGGCAACCTCGGTCAGGGTCTGGACCATTTCAAAGGTGAGGAAGCCGAGGATGTCGACAATATCGTCCGATGGCTTGCTGTCCGTGACAACGCCAAAGCCGGCCCATTCGCGGAAACGCTTGCCCTTGCGCCAGGTGAAGGACGCCTGACGATATTCGGACCACGTCACGTACTCTTCTCGCGTCATGACCTTGGTGCGCTCGTCGGCCTTGCGCAGACGTTGGAGAGTAATGTAATTCATCTCCTCCTCCTCCTCGTCTTCTTCGTCCTCGCGCTCGGGAACTTCGACCGAGTAGAAGGACGCGGGTTCCCAGGGGAGGCCGACTTTGGCCTTTTTGTTCTTCTTGGCCGCCTCGTCGACTGGGCCTCCGGGGACGACACCACCAACGGCATCGTCGCCAGCAGCGATATCTGCGTCTGCGCCTTTGTCGTCCGAGTCCTTTACGTTTTTACGGACGTCTTTCCAGGAGAGAAATGTGCGCAGACGAGATACTTTGGCTTGGTCGTGACGGATTTGGAAGATGAGGTCGTTTGTGCTGATGGATTTTGAGCCACGACGGGCGGCGAGCTCAGTGCAGTTGCGAAGCTAAAGGAGTTTGTTTGGTTAATTTTGGATGAAGAGGATGAGATGCAAAGGGTGGAGCGGTTGGCGTACCAGTTCGATGACTTGCTGCCGGACGATGTCTTCGATAATACCGGTTGTTTCTATTGACGGCTCGGTTGTTTCGCCAGAAACGTACATCATCTGTTGAAAAGAGTCAATCGTTATAGCTCGTTTGGAGAGGCGGGACAGAAATCCAGCTCGCATGCGATATCGGCGTCCATTGACGTAAAAGTATCGATCGCTCATGATTAAGTAGCGGTGAGGCTGAGGGCCTTGGAGCAAATTTCAGGTGAAGAGGGGGTGAAGAGAAAGGTGAGACTCATCAGAGCTAGAAGTGAAGAGTGTGTGCAGAATTTATAAGAGTCTGGTGAGGCTTGCCACTTGGCTGGTTTGGGATTGCAACTGGTAGAACTCGGCTTTGCCAGGTGCTGACCGAGCATGCCCTCATGATGAATGACGGGACTTTTCATTTCGTTTGTGTTCAGGCAATGATGAGTGCTTTTTACTTGGCAGCCGTGGCAAAATGATACTGCCTGGACCGCTCTCGACAGGGAGTGGTGAGAAAAACGTAGCCCCTTTTTCGCATGGCGGCTCATTCGTCAAATACGCTCAGCATATAAGAGAAAAGTCCAGCTCGAACGGGGAAATGAAATAAACCAGGCCTTGTTGAATGATTTGATAATAGGCATCATATCGTAATTGATATCGAACATGATGATGATGAATGCTCAGACTTCTGAGACTCATCGGTCCTCGAAGGTGCTCAGGCAAAAGTGAAAGTAGACAGTATCTCACCTGACTGATTTCCTGGCGATATTTATACGCCTTGGCGGCACTTGATTCCGCCATGCCGTCGGATTTCCAATAAGCAAATAATGCGATTTCCTTCTCTTTCTATCGTAATCAGGCCCAAAGTCTGCAAGTAGGACAAAGCGCGTCCAGCGGCTTCTCCCTCCAGAACAGCGCCAGTCGTGCGCCCTCACCCCCGAAGAAGCGGTAATCGTTCCCGGAGCTCAGTCTTTCAAGCGAAAAAATCGTTTGAGAATAAGACTTTTCATGTGCCCAAGCGGAAGAATCGGGATCGATGGAGTGGGCTCCCGCAGTCGATGAACAGCGACTGTTGCAGGTTTGGCCTCTAGAATCGGAATCCGGCCAAGTCGCTTACAAAGAAGTGGTATTCGCTCCTGTAAATCCAAAAAGGGGCAGAGACGCGTGGGAGAGGATAGTAAAAGAAGTCGATGAATTGGAGCTGATCCCTACACACCCAGTTCGAGCAATGGCAATAGACAAAGAAGATGAGTAAGAGAACGATCAAGGTTGAGATCAAGAGGCTCCAACGCGACAGAATCGGAGTCGGATTCGTTAGCAGCAGAGTATGCTAATTGCACCCCTCCAAATTTGCTACTATGGCTGCTATGCGCACACCCAGCTATCGTGACACGTCACGTGCCGAGTCCATCAATGAATACTTACTATGTTGGAATGGGTGTCGTAGGTAATTTGTGGTCGTTTTACCATGAATGGAACGGAGCAAGTGAAGAGCCTCTTTGCCTCTCTATTATACGGAGGCAGCGGCCACGTAGTGATGCACGCACGAGGAGCACGTGTTAGAACAAATGAACCACGCCATGTCAGTCATGTATTAAAGGCGCTTATAACAGCAAGGGAGCTTGGGCGAAAACAGAGGCGCCTTTATTCCACGGAATGAAAAGATACCCATAGGCCTAGAACGCCCCAAGCTTTGTGACCGACTACTGAAAGAATATCATTAGAACTATTGTTCCGTCCATCCCCGAACGCTGGCCGTGCCAGGATCCTAATCACGGTGATGTCGCTGCTCAGCAAACAGTGACGGCAAACAGGCACTGAATCATACTCTATCATAAGCGGCAAAGTGCTTCATGACTACTGATCGTAGGTAGTGATTACGATGCAAAATTCATCAATTACCAATCACAACAGTGATGGGGAATATTGAACCAGCGTGATATATCGAATGTCTAATTTTTTTCCTCATTCTATGGCCCTCCACCCCTCAAACCCTTCCCCCCTGAAACTCCAAATGATCATGTAGTGTCCCGCAAGCAGCTGCCACTCTTCGACTTCGTCGAGCCCTTCGAGTCTGTCAACTCTCTCTTTCTCCTCGGCGTTTACCCACTTACTCCATATCCGATCAATTGTCAATTGACGGGCAGTCTCAAATCCTATTCTCTTAAGCCGAGCTGCTTCGTCTGCTTCGTTCCTGCGCCGCTCAAGGTTGGGCATGTGAATGTTCCTTGCTGCCAAATTCGACACCATGGTATCGCTAAAAGGATCCCCTAAATGGACTGGCTCGTAGATCACGACTGCTGCGTTGGGTATTCGGGAAGTAAAGTACTCAAGCACTCCATCTGACTCTTCCCGAGAGAGGTAGCAGAGGCAACACTCTGACAAGATGAGAGTGGGAACATCAGTGCGAAGCCCTGGCAGCGTTGTCGTAGAGGCGTGTGATAGCTGCCGAATATCGAGCCCGTGGCAATAGTACTCTCCATTTGGCGGCTTGCTTGACCAATCACTGTCCCTGGTCTCTCGTGTTGAGCGATCGGACAAGATACTTGCCAGTGATGGTACTCCTTCAACTGTCTTGAGCTTCTTGGCGCTGGTTACTGAGAAATCAATCTCATGGTAGACGAGATTCGGGCGCCCCTGTTGCTGCTGGCTAAAGAGTCGAAATGGCCTTGTATCGGTGCCGGCACCTAGAGACACAATTTGTTTCGTGGCCACCGCTTGCCCTTGTGCTCCTCCAGTAGCCTCGGAGAGGAACGAATGGACTAGATGATCTATAGCCGCCGTACGTGTGTATGTTCCTGTAGCGGTGTGAGAGATGAGTTGTAGAATATGTATATACACTATACACATGACGAAAAAAAAAAAGGAGAAGATAAGAAAATGAAAGAGCCATCACAACTAACCTCGGTTGATTATGGGAAATCGTCTCGCTGGCGGACCGCCCAGGCTGGACACGAAATACCGCGCGTACGGATCGCTGAGATAGCCCATGTCGACGGCACTCAGCCTCGACACGGCCGCGTCGGTGTCGGTGCCCTGGATTGTCGCATCATGAGCCTTGCCACGAGATTCCGAGCCGCTGCCGCCTCCGAGTCCTTGTCCCCGGCCACGGCTTCGGCCTCGGCCGCCTCTGCCCCGGAGAGAGAGCAAGTTGGGGATAGAAGGAGCTGACATGTTGGCCCGGTTGAAGGGCTTTCAGTGTCTTGGATTTTGTTGTAACAAGATTACCGGCTTCTATCGGCGATGCGATGCGATGCGATGCCAGGCGATATGAAATGATGGGCCTCCAGCATAAGTAACAGGTACATGTACTTCTTACTCCCTCATCTGATGAAAAGGCGCCTAGATCAGTGAGATGCTCATTGTACATCCACAGGTAATGCGTCGTGCAAAGTACATCTTGAAATAAACTGGTTCACTGTGAATGTCTTGCATCAAATAATGGAAACAATGAACGCTGCCCCACTCCAGCTGTTAAGGAAGCTGCGGGGCGTCTGTGCCTGCCTGCCTGCCGCGTCCACCAACAGCGATGGAAAGAGGAAAGAACCGCGCATAGCATCCTGCCACTGTCCTTCCACCAGGACTTACAAGCCACTTATTTCTGTCTACATTTTTTTACTCCTTGCTTCATTTTTTTTCTTCTTCATTCTTTTTCAATTTCATGCACGCCACGGCAGCTATTTGCGCTCGTCTCTCTAATCATGAGGACTTTTGAGTATTTTCCCAGAATGGCTACGTGACGGAAGACTGCCACTGACTTTTTGCCTCTCTTCCATTTTTAGAGCTCTATCCACTTTAGCAGCGCTTGCTAGACCTCAATAGCCGCTGACTCGCGATGGCCCAGTTGCCGAGACAAAGAATTCTGCGGATACACGGACCAATTCATTGTCAAGGCGATCCAGCAGCAGGCCATTGAGCAAAAGATCGCCAAGCAAGTCGATGAGACAAACAGCGGCACAGCTCCATGTACCTGACACACACACCATCACAATCACAACCTTATATGCACTCATACAAGCTACGCGCCAGCAACGCATTGCGCAGCTGATGTAATTCGTGCACCGAGACAAGAAAAAATAGCCCGAAGGCACTGTTTTGGGCAAAGGCCGGGTTGGCGCCCCTCATAAATCAGGTTGCTGTCCCAAAGTAGAAATGGCCGATACGCCTGGGCAGTGAAAGCTTTGTGGCCTGTGGCTAGTCTTCTGGGCGAAGAGACTAATAACGCGCTCATACACGAGCTTTTTGCCGTGGTGGAGGGCAGTGCTGCCTAGTGTTGGTTTGAACTGGGGTGTCCCTTTGCCAGACAGCCCACC
The DNA here is from genome assembly GCF_020647795.1 of Trichoderma atroviride. Taxonomy (NCBI): domain Eukaryota; kingdom Fungi; phylum Ascomycota; class Sordariomycetes; order Hypocreales; family Hypocreaceae; genus Trichoderma; species Trichoderma atroviride. Next base: position 4,592,961 of record NC_089400.1, on the reverse strand, counting down.
GGGATTCCTCTGGCTTATAAGCCTCTGCTTCTCCCAACAATCAGCTCAAAGGATTGTTTCCTTCTTTAGCCTTGCTCTTCCTCACATTCTCTCCCATCTGTTCCAGTCTGTCGCGGCTGGAAAGTTGAACGAATCCTTTGTCCATATTGCGTGATCATTGCGGCACTTTCAAAGTCGCTGTACCTGCATTGTTGATTGCGTCTCTGAAATTTCGATTTCGCACCTTGTCCGAACATTCCGCCACCATGACTTGGACCGTCCAAGGAGGAGGGGGTGAGCCTGTTGAGTTTCATATGCCGGCTTGGGGCTGGCCTCTGATTCTCGTCGACGCCATTATTCTGATTCCCATTTCGCTTCTGGTGAGTATTATCATTGCTTTCTGCAGCTCTTCTTGTTTCCACTAACATCAGCATATAGGTCCAATATACCCTGCTCTACATCTACCCCGTCTTCACCATCATTGAAGACGAGAACCCTCCTGCCTATGAGCCCCTTCCTAGCAACGGAAATGATGATGAAGAGGCCACCGCTGGCGGCCCCAAGCCTACCGACGGCGCCCCTCGAACTGTGACCTCTTCTCTTCGCTCCATCAACCGCCTCCTCACCTCGTATGGTGGCTTCCGAGCCAACTTCCGTGGATTCATGTGTCTTCTAGCACAGAATGTCCTCAGCGGTGTTGTCGCCTCGTTCTTCTCTTGGTTCCCTGCTAGGCCCTTTGCCGAGCTGCTGGCATCCTTGATCATGGTTCAATACGCCACTGCTTGGGTTCACATTGTCATCTCGCACCCTTCCCCCCGAAAGTTTTGGCGCCGCCTGCCTACCTTCAAGCGCGCCTTCAATGCTACTTGGAAGCCCGTTGTGATTTACTGGGTTGCTACCCAAGTCCACCAATGGGTTCCCATCTTGCTGTCCGGCCTGATTGGCTTTGACGCACCATCCTTCCGCTGGGGCTCTGGCATTCCTGACGACTTCAGCGAACACAAGATCGCTTATATGATCAAGGCGGGAGTGTATTTCCTCCTCAGCACAATGTTGTGGGTCGTTGTCATCATCCCCGCCCGCGTCGTTCTCGTCCGTGTCCAGGCTTCGCTTCTACCCGAGGACGAGGACGCCATCATCCCCTTCGACCGATCTTTCGATGGCAAGGTTGAGCCTGCAGTAGTAGGTGGCCTGGGCTACGCCACCGTTGCCAACGCCTGGTCTACCTTTTCCAAGGCTGCTTGGAGACGCGTGGTCATCCTGTACGCCAAGATTTTCGGCGTCGTTGTGGCCACCATGGTCTTTTCTTGGGCCATTCTCATTCCCACTGGCCTGCTCCTGATGAAGTTTGGCTCAAAGAGCACCTAATTGCTTGCCAGCAAGAAAATTATCCACTGACAATTCATACTGCGATTCCCATGAGACAAATCGCGTCACGCATCACCACCAACTTGATAAACTTTTCATGATTTATGCACACGATATTGATACTTGTTCATAAAATAAAAAAAAATCTGTTTTAATATCTCATTTGTTCTTTAACTCTTTATTCTTTCATGCGTGACATCTTTATCATATATATAAAAATATATCCCTCCCCCCCCCCTCCTACCCCCCAACCGCGTAACTCCAACAATAGAAATCTCTCTAAGCCACCTACTGCCAGCTCTTCTCTTTTCTCTTTTTTTCTTCTTTCTCTTTGGTTCATCGCTATCTCTGTCCTTCTTTGCTCATTCATTCGTCCGTGCCAAGCTCTCTTAATTCATTCAAACGTGTAGCCATCAGATAAAAAAAAAAGTTCGTAAAGAAAAAAAAGGACCCAGAATCCAACAATCGTCATTCATCAATCACTCTCCTGACGCTCACATGCATATACACCCAATAATGCATATAGAATCGTGACAAAGGGGCACGCATATGCTTCTCTTTCGTCAATCCCCTCATTCCGACCTTTCAAAATGCAGATAAGAGAGCAGGGGGAGCAGAAGTAAGAGCAAGACATATCAAAAGATACAAGGCAAAAGAAGAAATCAAAAACGGATAAAGCCTTAACCAGCAAAGTCAGCAGGGCATGTGCGTGAAAGCGAAGGAAGAGCGAGAGTGAAGAGAAAAGAAGTAAGAGTGGACAAAGAGAAGAGAGTGAGTGAGAGGAGGATTGAGGTTTAAGGGGTTCTTCAGAGTTTTGTTGGTATGGTGGTTTCTAAAACGTGTGTAGTTTCGTGAAAAAAAAAAAACCTCGCATCTAGTGTATGTCATAACGCCGTTCCGGAAGAACGCAGGTTTTCTTTTGTAAAAAAAGAAATCTACGACTTGTTGAAGAACCAACTACCGCGCTTGCTGCTGGTTCCGTCGCCGCCTTGGATCGTGGGGGTCGAGGGGGCATCGCCGCCGCCGCCACGCAGAGGCTTGGCGATGCGGCTACCAGCGCCAGAGAAGCTGAAGCCGCCGGCACCACCAAGGCCACGGGTGCTGCCAGCTTTGGCAGCCTCGAGGCGCTCCTTGACGGAAGCAAGTTGGACCTCGAACCTAGATAGGGGGGGAGTCTAGGTCAGCACCAAGCGTTTTATCATGTTTCTTTTACTGGCAATCCATTGATGATGTGCTGCCGTCACAGAGAATGAAAAAAAAAGGGGGAAGATGACGGGTGATACGTACTTGTGATTGGCAGTTGCCATCTTCTCCTGGCTGTCTTGCAGCAGGCTCTCCAGACTCTGGATGCGCTCGTTTCTCGCAATGAGTTTACGCTCGGCAATGGCAACTTCCTTCTTCAGGGAAGAGTTCTGCTCAACCAGCTGGCGTTGAACCTGGGTAAGCTGCTCCAGATTCCTCTCCAGGAAGGCCATCTTCTTCTGCTGAGCACGGTTGTTGGATGTCCGCAGCACGTTGTTGTACTGCTCGCGGGTCTCGTCGAGTGAAATCTCCAGCTCGACGACACGCTCGCAGCGGTTCTGCAAATCTCGCATGAGACTCTTCTTCATCACGTCAAACTCGGCAATCTGCTGTTGGACAGTCTTGCCATTGGCCATGGCACCGGCGCCGCCAGCCTTGACGCGCTGCTGAAGCTCCTCGATGAGAGTCTTCATCCTTGCGTTCTCAGAAGCCTTTTGGTTCAGATCAGCCTTGAGCTCTTCGACAAGCTGAGTCTCAGACTTCTCGCGTTTAGCGTAGACGGCTTCTAGTCGTGCCTTGACCTCTTCCACATCGGCCTCGCTGAGATTGCGTGTCAATACTTCCTCGTATTCTTGTTGCAAGGCCTCCATCTTAGCCTCAAGCTCCTGCCTCCGTCGGGCATCCAGATCGTTAGATGATCCGCTGTACATGGACAGCTCTGCTTGTCTCACGATGCCCTGAGTCTCGACCATCTTTGCTCGGAGTACCTTGAACTCGTCTGGTGCAATGTGATCGCCGATTGAGCTCTGTTCGAGCAGGGCATCAATGTGCTTGATAGTTTCAGCAATAGATCGCTCATTTTCGCTGAAAACATCGGTTCCGAGTTCGAAGCCAGCCATCATCTTGGCCATCTTCTCGGCCTTCTTCTTTTCCTTCTCATCAAGGGCAGCACCCGTCTCTTTAGCGCTCATCTTGGCGTCCAACAATTGCTGTTTCATATCGTCCAGCTCAGTTGTGAGTTCCGAGTTGGCTTCTTTGAGGGCATCCATGGTGATTTGAGCCTCTTTACCCTCGAAATTCAGCCGCTCCAGCTGCATCTTGAATTCATTCACCTCAGTGGTCAGCTTCTCATTCTCCTTGCCTATCTTGCTATCGTGCTCCTTCAAGAAAGAAAGTTCATCTTTGGTTTCGCGAAGTTGCTTCTCAGCCGTCGCAGCCAGCGATTCTTTCTCTGTAAGTTGGTCTTGCAGCTCATTTTCGCGGCGCAGGAACTCTTCCCGCTCATCCTTTTCCAGCGTTATGCTGGGGGTGCCAGCACGATCAGAAGCGATGGGAGTCTCTGAGCGGCTTTCTGTAAGCCGTGAAGGAGTTGATGGCCGCGGTGCTCTCGCTTCGGCCTTGGCTGCAACAACACCATCAGCAGTGGGCTGAACCCACTTGTCTTTGGGCACAGCCTCTCCAGCTCGCCACATTTGGATTTCGCCTTCGAGATTGGAAATGTAAGATTCGAAATTGGTAACTTGGCCTTGGGCTTTCTTGAGCAGAGCCTTGAGCTCTGCTGGGCTGAGCTCGGCATTGACCTTGGCTTTGTTCTTAATAGACTTTGCTCTGGTACCGAATCTCAGCGTTCCCAGAGTTTCAGAGTCGTTGTAACTGCTGGGAGAGCAGTTGATGATGAGAGTAGTTCGACTGTTACCACCCAGAGATTCCTGGAGGATACGGGTCAATTTAGAGTCTCGGTAGGGGACAAAGTGAGATTTGCCGTCGGTCAGGGCGTTGATGACCATACCCAAGGCACTCAAACTTTTGTTGATCTTCTTGGCTTCCTCAAGCGTCTGGCCGCTGGCACCCGTCTTGCCGACCTTTTCACTACCAGCCAAATCAACCAAGAACAGCTGACCGCTCTTGGCCGAACCAGTCTCGACATTCTTCTGGGTAATGGTAACGACGAAGATGGAGTGGGATCGTGATGACTCTGCGTTCATGTTGGTGGAAGAGACCACTCGGGCATTACCTCCCCTCCTCATCACTTCGTACACTTCTTGGACGCTGGAGACATAGATTTCTAGGAGGCCTTTGACGTAAATTCCGCGGTTCTTCTCCTCGTGGATGGGGAGATTGTCGTTTTGAGGGGCGAGCAGATCACGAATCTTCTCCATGTAAATTTCCATGTAGCTGACGCGGACAGTGTACTCGATGGTGCTGGGGCTGGACATGATGCTGGCAAAGATTTGCTCGACGATGCGCGGAATAACACCCCTCTGCTCGGGATCGTCCATGTTGCCCATCATGGTGTATGATTTACCAGCACCAGTCTGGCCGTAGGCAAAGACGGTACCGTTGTAGCCATTGAGAATATCGTCGACGGTTGGGCGAATGGAGTAGTCGAAGATGTCTTGTTGTCTACTTGACATGTCAAAGATTCGGTCGAAGGTGAAGGAACCCTGCGCCTCTTTGGACTACAGCGAGCATGGCCACGGTTAGCGGAGAGCCTTGTATTGCCATCATCGCAGCTCTGCAGTGAGCTTTGATGTGGTCTTTCAGGTGGAGGAGAGCCATACGTCAAGTGTGCAAGTGTCCTCGGAGCTGAAGGCGACGATTGGCTTGCCGCCCGATTCGATTTCGATCCGGTTCTGGGGCCTGAACCGGGCGACGACCTTGATGGTGTTGTTTGACATGGTGGGCGGTTGGCGTTGGGCAGTTGGATCGATATCAAGCAAGGCCGTCGATCTTGGGAGGAGGAGAAGTCGCTATCTCCTGGCAGAGACTCTCTCTTGTCCTCTCTTGATCCCAAATGGCGGGCTCCGATAGCTGCTCCACCGACGGAGAGAGGGGCCAAAAAGAAGAAACAAAACAAAGGCGGGCAATCGCTAATCGAAGCTGCGAGCGACGACGAGAAACAAGAAAAACCCCGCCGCAGGATCAGTGGTTAAGGGGAGAAAAGGGGGGGAAGAGAACAACAAGTATGAGGAAAAAAGAGAAGAGGTTAGAAGAAAAAAAAATCCAAAAGACACAAGACAAATAGAGGTTCTAGGGATGCAATAGGAACGGCGGTCTGGGAAGGGCTGGCGGGGAGGGGACCCAAAAGTTCAGGGCCAATGTGGTTGTTTCGGTGGTGACAAGCGCGCTAAAAGCAGTCGCCGCGTGGTGGTTGAGGGTGCCGCCAGAAGCCCTGAAGATGAGGAGGGTGAGGGGCTGTTTTGCTGGAGGTCAGCCGCCTGAAGAGGTGCCGCCGGTAGCTGGAGACTAAATACTAGATGCCAACTTGTTCCTGGACCTAGAGGAGCTTCAACATGGCAGAGAGTTTTAAAAACAAGGTCGAGAAACAAATATGTAAATTTACTACCTCGTTAATAGATGGCCATCGTCATCGAGGCAGTACTATCTGCTGGCTATCTGCGTTGGCCATTCTATGTTGCCATGGCGTCAGTGGAAAACCACAAAATCGTCGAGTCTGTCAGGGGCTGGATTGCAGCCAACCGTGTTCTCTTTTGTCTTAGCGTGTCATCATGAAGAAGCTCTCAAAGGTGTCTGAGTGGCTAGTGGCCGGTGGCTGATACAGGCAATGGGTTGGGATTGGCTTTGACCCAACTTGGTGCAGACACATGTGAGTGGCTGAATCGTGTTGACAGGCAGACCTGAAATCCGATGCCCGATGCCCGCTGCCCATCCTATTCTATTCTATTCTACTCATATACCTGGCCAGAGACTACCCCAATAAGAAAGTTGGTTTGCCATGTTCAACGTATAGGCTCTGTTGAAAATGGAGAGATGTGGCTGTTTGCAAGTCACATATACCTTCATCATCACGTTGGATTACTTGACACTTCCTTTTTGTATGCCATAAGAAAATGAGAAAGAAAAACAGTTTGGAAAAAAAAGAAGGTTTTGACAATCCATCGCCGCTGAATAACTACTACCTATGTCTCGTTCGCCAGCCATCCACGCCACTATGACGAGGATACCAAAAACAAACGCTAGATTACTGTAGGAGAAAATAAGACCAAAAAAAAAAAAATATCGAGCAAAAGCGAGCATTCATCCTCCTTCCCTTGGTATAACCAGTTCAATCTCGTGCACCAGAACGCCTGCAATGAATCTTCTCCATCCTTCTATCAAGCTCCAAGCTCTCGTGGACAGCATGTCATATCAAAAAGATCTGACAGACTGAGTCCACAATCCGAATTCAGATGGTGTAGTAGACCTGGGATTCATGTGAAGCCTTGGGTACACATAATTCCTCAGTACTTCCATCTTGATGTAATCCTTTTTAGTCGTCCCAGCTACTTTCAACAGTTGCTCGGACACGCTTGGTATACTCCTTTCTGTTATCTTTGTAAAGATTCGAGGCCTCGACGTTTGCTGGTGAACCAGTGTTGGGATCGTTAAGTAAACTGCGCAGTGATTCGCTTCAAGTTAGCCAAAAATGCATCGAGGCAGTAGACGATGTATAAAGCACTCCATCACACATGTCCGTGTCCATACCTCTGGATGCTAGTCAATACAGCAGCAACGTCGTACGTCGGACTCCATCGGTTTTGCAGAATGTCCAAGCACAGCTCGCCGGTGGCGTATACGTTGGGGTGGAACATTTGGCTGATGAATTTGACCTGGGGAGGCTTATTTGGGTATTGTTCTTCAAACTGCATGACGAGTCGGAATGTGCCATCTTCGAAAGGAGTATCTGCCGGGCCTATAATAACGGCATTCCTGGAGAGAAATGTGGTTAGAAATTGGGTCTTGATAAAACTCTCTGCCGGCAACGGAGAGATGAGGGGCAAACCCACCAGGTCATGACATTATCGGGAATGGGAGAGGCTGACACTCCAGCAGGAGGATCGGTCTGCATGCGCTGAAATAATAGTTAGAGAGTGCAAAAGAGCAAGCAGATCAAGGCCATGATAGACTTACCTTGAAGTCGCGCATCAAGCGACGCCGGGCAGCCGTTGACATGGTTGTGGACGGATCTGGTTTGGGAATCGACAGTAGAGCGGGCTGAGCAGTGTCGAGCTTTGAGATCCGGATGCCTCGGTTCGCTGCGAGCAAGCAAAAAAGAAGAGAAACGATTGAAGACCCAATGTAGGCGAAGAAGAGATTGGAATGTTTTTGTTAAAAATGTCGGCGAGTCTTTTCTGCGCTGGAACAAGTTGATCAAAGGCCGGAACCTGCTCACGAGTCAAGCGTGATGGCAGCACTAGATAATAACGGGCAGCAATTGATGGGCGACTAATCAGAGCCAATGGCGGGTCAGCGATTGGGCAGATTAGTCATGATCATGTGACAGCGCATCAGCATCGCGAATCAAGGCGAAAGACGGCGACGAAAGAATGAGCATGAGCTGTGGCGAACGGGGTGGAGCGACGCCACAGCGTTTCCGACCTGCTGGATCCTGTGGCGGTTGCCGGCTGTTTACTGATGATTCCATTCCGTTGAAAAAGGGACTCCGTTTTTGCTGCCTCGGGCCTGCTGACGTGAAAGTGCCGAGATGATGCAGTATCAGGCAATAAGTACGAGTAGAGTAGCATACAGGCTTATTGAGCATTTGATGCAATTAATGCTTGTTTGGGGCGGAACCCAGTATATTACAGTGAGAGCACATGTCATGGATCAAGGCAAATCCCATGATCCCCGGAATACCAACTATAGTTTATGGTAATTCTAAATTCCCTTCCCCGGCTTTTGCAATCCCATCCCTTCCAAATTCCAATTCTAATCCCCCGCCAAATTCTGCCGTCACACCGGCTTAAACGGAGCTCGGCTGATTTCCCCCCGCTCTAAGCCGAGACATACCGCCGCGGCTCAGCAGCTCCTCTCCCTGCGCCTGTGCCGACAAACCGTATAAAACAACTTTCAGCTGCTTTTTCTCTGAATTTGCCGACGTCTTACTCCAAATTCGCATTGGTTCCTCCTCTCTCTTCTTGAATCAAGTTTTTTCCTATATTCCCCGTTTGCGATTCGCGCATTTTCTCTTTCTGCGTCGTCTGAATCTCCTTATCCACCACAATGTCCAGCGCTCAGCTTAGAACCGCCAGGCGCCTCGGCCAAATCGCCAGCCATGTGAGCCCGGCTCGCCAGTTCTCAACCAGCTCTGCGATGAGGAAAGAGATCCAAGATGCCTACATTCTCAGCGCTGCTCGGACGGCGACAGGCAAGGTGCGTTTCTTTACAACCATTCGCTACCCACAAGCCATGCGAATTTATGCTGACATTCCTTCTTTTGCGTCCAGTTCAATGGCTCATTCCAGACCGTGCCTGCTCCTGAGCTTGGCGCTGCCGCCATCAAGGCCGCCTTCGAAAAGTCAAAAGTTCCGATGGAAAAGATCACCGACATCTACATGGGCAACGTGCTTGCGGCCGGCATGGGCCAAGCTCCCACTCGCCAGGCCGCCATCCTCGCCGGATTCCCCACGCACGTTGAGGCCATCACCATCAACAAGGTGTGCGCCTCTGGTCTCAAATCCGTAGTCTTCGCCGCACAGAACATCCAACTGGGTCTAGCCGAAGCCCAGATTGCCGGCGGTATGGAGAACATGTCCCGGGTACCTTTCAACCTTCCCCGTGGCGGCCTCATGCCGGTATACGGCCATGCTGTTGCCGAGGACGGTCTCCTCAAGGATGGTCTGACCGATGTTTACAACAAATTTCCCATGGGCAACTGCGCCGAGAACACAGCAAAGGTCTACAAGATTACACGAGAGGAGCAGGACGCGTTCGCCATCGAGTCATACAAGAGAGCGCAAAAGGCTTGGGCTGACAATGCCTTTGCTGATGAGATCACTCCCGTCACCATCAAGACCAGAAAGGGAGAGGTCGTTATCAAGGAGGACGAGGGTTACAAGGATGTCAAGTTCGACAAAATCCCTACGCTGAAGCCCGCTTTTGTCCGTGACGGAACTGGTACCGTCACCGCCGCCAACTCCTCAACTCTCAACGACGGTGCCAGCGCTCTGGTTCTGGGCAACAAGGCCATCGCACAGCAGTACGGATCCGGCTCTCGCGTCTTGGCCAAGATTGTCGGTTCTGCCGATGCTGCGGTGGATCCCATTGACTTCCCCATCGCCCCTGCCAAGGCCATCCCCATTGCTCTGGAGCGCGCTGGAATCACCAAGGATCAAGTTGCCGTCTGGGAGCTCAACGAGGCTTTCGCCGCCGTTATCCTAGCCAACCAGAAGATCCTCGGCCTTGAGAATGCTCGCGTGAACCCTCTAGGAGGCGGTCTCTCTTTCGGCCACCCCTTGGGCAGCTCCGGATCCCGAATCCTCACAACGCTGCTTCACCAGCTCAAGGTTGGCGAGTATGGCGTTGCCGCTATCTGCAACGGAGGTGGTGGTGCCACTGCTGTGGTTGTGCAGAGAATCGACTCTGTCTAAACAGAGTCTAAACAGAGTAAAAAGATGAAAGTAACAGAAAAAAAGAAACGGAAAACAGACAAAAGAGTACATACCTAGTATATAGCATGGGAAGGGAAGATTGTACAGATTAGGATATTCAGTTAGCAAAGGCCATGTAATTTTAGAACAATGATGATTAAATATTATTATGATATTTGAATTGAGGACTTTCAAAGTGCCAAGATATCATTATACAACATTCAAGTAGCGTTTGCTCAGAAATTTCGTCATGTCGTTGGTGGACCAGTATGAATTCAGCCAATGTTCACAGAATAGCTGCGCTCTCAACGACCGTGCGCCACACTGCACCGCCACATCAGACCGTCTTTAGCACCAGCCTCACTTCAACGCGACTTCTCACTCTCTCATTCAATGCGTATCCTACATATCTAGACCTTTTCTCTATATTTCTCACCCTCACTCTTTTCCCCCATCCCAATTCACCGCCAAATGGTGATTTTTCATTCTTCATCCCCGTAAATCATGTCTCTAGTCTCTCAATTCCTCTCGCAAATACAGCAGCAAGTCCGCAGCCAGCAAGGCGATCTCCTCCGATCATGGCTCCAAGTAGAGCCCGAGTCGCCAAAACAGTATTACGACCTTGCAGCCGAGCTGCGTTCCAAGTTCAGCCGCCAGGATGCCATTGACAAGATTGTCGAGGATCGTCTTCCGCAGCAGGACGACCTGCCAGAGGGACAGGCCACGTCGTGGCCGGGGCTGTTGGCTTTTTTGAAGGACTACCTGACCTACTGGCGAGATGTCGATTTTTCAGACTTGTTGGGGGCACATCAGCTTCTCAGCGGGCTAGTGAAGTGAGTAATGCTCATGTTCATCATGGAATCAGCAGTCAGGGTGTACAAGCAGAATACTCTTAAGCTATATTCTTGACTACTAAGGTACCTACCACTAACAAAACCTCTGCAGCTCTTGTTCCACCGCGTTCGCCCATCCTACCTACGGCTCAATGCTTCTTCAAGTCAGCATGTCCTTGTCTGAAACTCTTGCCCGTCTTACCATGAACCTCAACCGCCGGCCTGATCTCACTCGTCGACTTCGTGTCGTGGACGATGATAACCGCAAATCCGTCGCCGAGTCTTCTGCTGAGATCATTCAAAAAATCTTCACGACTTGTCTGACCGACAGGTCAGGCACTCGCACGAGTAAGCCGGAAGGCAAGCGGGTTGGTATATACATGTTTGCCAATCTTGTCCTCAAACTGTTATTCGCGGTATGCTTCATTTTGCCTTTGTTGTATAAGAGGCGTCGTCTTAATTTTCATTTCCAATAGTGTCGAAGAACTCAACTAGCCAAAATGATATTCGTCAACATTGAGAGCATATCGCCTCCGCTTTCGCTCTATCCCGCCGCTCAGCGCGTCACTTTTCTCTACTACATTGGCCGCTTCAACTTCTCTAATCAGCATTATCACCGCGCTTCTCTATGTCTACAAGAGGCTTACTTGCAGACTCCTCCACAGCTCGTCTCTCATCGTTGCAACATTCTTACCTACCTCATCCCCTCGAATCTCCTTCTCGGGCGATTCCCCTCGGATACACTAACATCACGACCGGAGGCTCAATCACTAAAACCAATATTCCTTCCATTGTGTATGGCCGTTCGCTCTGGTAATTTCATGCAGTTCCAATCTCATCTTGCGGCACACGAATCATGGCTCTTAGGAAAGGGCCTTCTCTTACCACTCTCCAATCGCCTTCGGCCACTCCTATGGAGGAGTCTCACCCGCAAGACGTTTATCCTCACATACGTCCCTCCAACAGACGCTTCATCCCGCAAAGCAGCAACTCTTGAACTCTCCCATCTGCTTACCGTAGCAACTTACGTTCAACACCGCCTCGAAGGCTGGCAGCCCTATAACCCGCGCCTACGCGGTCAGCCATCACAAGCCAATCCTGTCTTCATGAAGGCCCTCAAAAACAACATTCAATCTTCCCACGAGACCACCCTTATGCCTCCCGCAAATGGCTCTCAAAAGCTGCGCCCTAACGAGGGGCTCATATGGGGTAATGCACAGGTCACCTACGAAGACGTTGAAATGACAGTCGCCACGCTCGTCCAACAGGGTTTCATGCATGGTTTCATCGCGCACAGCCAGGGCCGATTTGCCATCATCGGAGCAAAAGCAAAAGGCAGCCCTGTACTGGCTGGTTGGCCAAATGTTTGGCAGACGATAAAAGAGAGGAGATACGATGATGAATTCGACCTGGATCAAGTTCCCGGCTGGGTCACATTATGAGAAGGGGTGCGCATGATGTCTGGCTAATTAGGGCAATACAAAGTTCCTAGATTGGGGGAAAGAGGAGGCAAAGGGCATCCTGGATAAGGCTGGTTCTCTTTAACCGCCGGCGCTAAATCACACCATAGCATGGTGTCGTCTACTGTATAGCTAATTACTCCATAGAAGAAAACGAAATGATACCCCCCTAAAACGGCCAATGTCGCTAACTACGACTGTAATGAGACATACAAGCTACGGTATAAAAGTACACTCTGCCTTGATCATTCAATAGTGCCCTTACATCTTTCTATTACTCATCTACGTCCTTGTTAATTGGCTACTGACTGCATTCGAGAAACGTAAACTTCATTAATGCGCTATTTCTGTCTTTCTTTTCTTCTATTTCCTCTTAGCCTTTGTTTGTTTGGAATCCCTCCAACCTCCCGCTTTCATCTTGTGAAACAAAAAAGAAGAAGAATTGAAGTATGAAGATGAAGAAAAAAAATAGCCAAAAGTAAAAACCACTCCAAGCCCTCCCCCCAAAGACATACATCGTGAAATGTGGACAAAAAAAAAGGATTGTAAGAAAAAATAAAAAATAAAAAAATCGCTCGCTTTCCCCCTCCTTAATTTTTTTTGGTGTCCTTCTTGTCCTCCAAGTTTCGTAAAAGCTGGTTTTAAGTTTCTCTTACTGCTGAAGAGGGGTATCGACGACAAAATGAAGGCAAAGAAAATAAAAAAAACAAGATAATAAAAAGATTCGTAATAAGTATAAAGATATGTGCTCCAGCGTATTCTGGCATCATAACAAGAAGAGAAGAGAAGCAGGGTGAAAGGGAGTATTTTTTTTTTTTTGGCTGGAGGCTTGTGGCAAGATACCAGACACAAAAAAAAAACTTTCCAAATCTCCCCAAAGACAATAAACACTATCGCCCAACGGGGGGCATGTCAGTTTATATGTGTAGCATATAAGCATATAATAAACGGTATGTAAGATAAAAAGAAAGTACAGCCATATGCAGATATGGCAGCCCAAGAATATCAATAGTGGTGTGACAGGGAGGAAAGGGGGAATCAAACAGCCCGAGTTTGCGAAGCGAGAGAGAAAAGGTGAAGAAAAAAAATCGCGTCAAGTGATATAAAGTCTAGAGCAGCATATAAACAAAGAAAATATGTAAGCTGCAGCTGACAAAATGTGACATAGACACTGAAGTTAGATGTGAAAATACAAGGTCTGCCGGAGATACAATTAACAAGGCCAACTTTGCCATCAATCATTTTTTTTCTCTTCATTCTCTTCTTTAAAAGAAGCAAGCAGCGGCAACAAAGGCAACAATTAGGCCTGCAAAAGCAGGGCTGCCCTGTTGGCGGCCAGCTTCGCCCTTCTTAGTAGTCGTGGTAACCGGAGCAGAGTCAGCCTGGGTTTGTGAAGGTCCAACGGGCGCCGCTGTGGTCTGGGGTGATGTGCCGTTCTCGTGGAACATGCCAGGGTTCACCGACGGACGGGCGTGAGCAAAAGTCGCGGTTTTCGAAGCCTTGACAGTGGTGGAGCTAACGTCGGTCTCGCTCGTAGCCGAGGTAGCGGCGGTAGTGGCGGTAGTGGCCTCAGTAGTGTGTGCTGTCGTCGACTCTGCAGCCGTGGTAGAAGCTGCCGCGGTTGTTGATGCCTCTGTTGAGGCTGGCACGGTGGAGGATACCTCGGTGGATGAAGCAGCGGCGGTAGTCGATGTGGCCTTTTCTGCCTGGGCGGCAAAGCCACCGGCCTTGAGCTCGGCAATGGTAGAGCTTGGCTCGGCAGATGAGGAAGACGAAGAGTCAGAGTCGGAGCCGGAGCTGGAGCCGGAGCTACCATCAGTGTTGAAGGTCACAATGTTAGCAGTACCGCCCTTGGGAACAGTGACAACGCAGAATGATGCGCCACCAGCGCCAACGGCAGACTCCTTGCTGTCGACGTTACCAGAGGAGTTGGGTGAGATCGAACAGGGCAGGCCGTTGCAGCCACCGTCAGGGCATTCAATCTTGACGCCGAAGGTGGGCAGGGTGCTCATCAAAGAGGAGCCTGTGTAGATAGGGTTCCAACCAATCTTGACAAAAGTTTCGCCGTTGGAATCAGTGTTGGCTCCGGCAACATAGGGAGACCAGTTGCCAACTGGCTTGCTTGAAGTTCCCCAAACACAATCCGCAACGGTACTTCCGGGAGGGTTGATATAGTAGCTACACATTTCCAGGTTAGTTTGTGCTACATGAGGCAAATGTTTCTTTTTTTTTATTAAAAAAAAAAACTTACTGAGCGGCAGTGGAACACCAGTAGCTGGTATCAGGAACAGCCAAGGTAGCAGAAGATGAGACCTCAGTAGGGATAAGCATCGCCTCGTTACCGGGCAGGACTGTCTGGCACCAAGACATCGATTCACCACAGTTGTTGACAGCTACGACAGAGCCGGTACCCTCAACACAGTAAGGCTTGTTGGGAAAAGGCTTGTGGACAGTGCCACTATTATCGCAGAACAGTCCTCCGTTCTGACAGAGTTAGCATTCAGGAACGATACGATTTTCTCTCCTCTCTCTCTCTCTCAGCGTTGCAGTTACAACTCACCATTGAAGCTGGGTAGGTGTATGAAGAATCGGGATCCCATTGGGCCATAACCATGCCTGGCTTACAAGCAATTGGACAGTAGCTTCCCGGTTTACAAGGCTGATCCGGGCTCATAGCCCAGCCAGCATTCTGCTCATCGGGTGTGACAGCAACGAGGTTAGGATCATCAGTCGGGAACGCGCATTGTCCTCGCTTGACAATGGAGTTAGCATCCTCTATTGTGTGAGAGCGCAAATGGGTGTGCTTCTTGTTAGGAAGCTGGTGAATTCTTCGATGGGATGAGGCGACTGTGCCGGCGGGCAGCGAGAGGAGCACAACCGCCGACGCGAAGGCGGTCTGAACGTCTGTAACCTTCATGGTGCCGCGAGGAAAACGAATGTGTAAGTCGTGATAGCGGGTTTAGCGAGAAAGAGAGACAAGAGGTCGCTCGGCAAGAACGAGTACGACGCTCGGAATTCGAAGTTTCGAACAAACAGAACGAACAGAGGCTGTGTTATGCAAACAATCAACCAAAGAGTGACGGAGACGACGGCAAAAGAAGGCTCGTCTATACAACAGCGACAACACGACACGACACGCGGAAAACGGAGGAAAAAAGAGAGAGACAGCGGTGACGGTCGAGAAGATCTATGAAAAGAGCGACAGAGGGACCCTCGGCGAGCAGGGCAACGGTGGGCAGGCAATAAGGAAGGGATTGACTGTGGTTAGTTCGGCATAGTGTAGTGGTATTACTGCCAGCTCGTGGCTAATAATGCCTCGACCGCCGCTTCGCTGAAGATGGGCTTTTGCTGTGATGCCTGCCCAGCTGTGTGGATCCGTGGGATGAGCGCGTCGAAATTAAACAACACCGGAGCCAATCAGCATGCGGCCTGCTTCTCCCCTGGGAAACCGGCCACCAAGCCAGCCACTAGGACAGGGCCAAAGGAAATTAAGGCCCTCTTAGTATGAGATACGTATCGAACGCTGCATTGACTGCAACGGGAGCACGTCCCATAATCCACGAGCTAGACAGGGTCTGATTTTCCTCCGGGGTCTAATCCAGCTAGCGAGAGCTGCTGTGCTGCGTCGGGGGCAACATCAGCACATGTGTATAGACGAGGCGGCTCGCCGCCGGACAGCCAAACAATGAGCCAACAAGATTGCTGCCATGACTATTATATAGCGATGCCGTGCTAATTGCCAATAGTACGGGACAGTGCTCGATTTGGCGCATAGTAGGCGGTAATAGTAGCAGCGTCGTTTTCCTGAGTGGAATCTGTATATTAGCGCGCCGCTCCAGAAGCAAAGGGAGAGCAACGTCCGCCCCCTGACGACCGGACTTTTCGTCGCGGTATCAATATGTCGCACCACAAGGGTATCCGTTACAGTGATTCTGCTCGGGTATACTGCGCATGCAAACACATCATCGCGGCGATATCATCAGCGGCGGATAAGGAGAAGAGGTTGATCGGCGCCGTCTAAGACAATAGTATTTGGCGGAACGCTCCGAATCGTCGCTGCGTCTTTGCTGATCCCCCCATCCCCAAGCAGCTTCGCCGTTATTAGGACAAACAGGGCTGACCGCGCTACCCCACGAGGTGTCCTTACTAATTGCCTATCAGAGACGAACATATCTCATATGTAGTACTTGGAGATGTTGGTGGCACTCGTCCCAATTTCAGCTTGGGACAACTTCAAACGAGCCAGAATTCTCAGTGTCTTTTGTTGCCGCAGCTATGGCTGCTCAGTCTCCCTGTAAGCCAAGCTAGCTCGGATTCGATTAGACACGGCCTCTCCTTTTTTTCGCATGGGGTTGCAGGGATAGAAATTTTGCTTAGACGATGTGCTCCACTTAACACGAGCATGAACGCCCACAAAGGGTCGTTGTAAGCTGGACGAAGCTGGCCAAGTTCTCCATGTAGAGAGATGGCTAAGCTCAGTCCAGACTTCAGCAGCCTCAACCCCGGAGACGAGGCTTGTGCAAAGGCCAGGAGTGTCTATATGTCGTCTTTGGGGCGAAGTACCTGGTACGGTACGGTGAGTGATGGTATTTGCTCGGGGTACTCCGTAGTAGGATATTAATGCCCCGTGCTCAGTAAGATACTCGGTTAAATCTCTCAAATCTCGCTCGCCATCGTGATATCATCTGCTTCGCCCACAGTGGCCACCGGTAGCTGCCCCGGGCAGGGAACGGTAATGAGTTGTGATTTCTTTCACTCCAATGCATCCCAGTCTCCAATGAAGGCGGCGTCATGCGAAGCTTGCTCGCCCCTCTTGCCCCGTGGGTGATCAATTTGCCCGGCTTCTTGGCGTTGAGATACATATTCCGGCAGCCAGAGCAGGATAGATCTCTTGGATCGAATACCCGATACGGCCAGCCAAGAAGATGGAGGTTTTCAACTCGCGTTACATGCGGTACATTGCACTTAGTATCTTGTCTCCTCATAAAATGTTCAAACTGTTCTCTCTGTTGATTGTGTTTTGCTAGGGAACGCATATGCTCTTCCAACAGGGCATAATTCCGGGTGAGTCATTGATCAATAATGCTGCATCTCAATCCCAGAATAGTCGAGTTGGTTTTCTTTATACTACATTCGAATAATGTACTGCTGTCACGTCCTCGTCAGCTGTATTGATGCGCTCGCCTCATTAGCTTTTCAAATATCCTTTTCGCGATGGCCAACCACTTTTGCGAAAGAATCAAATGACATGGTCATGGAATGACGACCTGCCGTTTTGCTTCGCAAATGCTCATCGTAATTCAGCATCTCCTTGTATGGAACTTTCGCTACAATTTCGACCATCCGAGCAATGGATTTTTTCCCTCGTAATGAGGTGATTGAGTCATAGGGGTCTGGTGGTGCATAAATCTTGGAAATGTCGATGAGCTCTTCGCTAGCTGATTCCGCAGAACGGTCGTTCACTTCGAGAATATGGCCACCTGCACCAGCCGTGATATCGTGCTGGACTGTTCCAGCAGCCGCTTCGGGGCAGGTGATGTGCGTCAACATGATGGGTTCTACAATGCCAATCTGGCTCTTGTCGAACGCATCTCGAAGAGCTGCTTGAACTGCTGTTTTGGCCGCACCGCTAAAGTGGCCACCAGTTGGTGTCTCCAGCGCATCACTTGCTGTGTTAAGCGTAACATGGACATGGCACCCGTGTATCGGCGACGCACGTCGAGGCCCTCTTGCTAAACCGGCTATGGCCCCATTAAAGAGTTGTTGGCGTGCTTCATCCACGTCGACTAGCAAGGCGCTGGAATTGCCCGTCATAGGTATCTCGATTTGAACAATATTGCCGTCCTTTTCAACGCCAGATTCCATCAGAGTCTCCTGCTCTTCTGCCTCTATGGGTTTGAGAACAACGGAGCATGTAACTTTGCCAGATTTGCCGGCTACCGGACGATCAAAAACAGCCTCTCGAGGATCAGTCGTGGTGTTGACACATTCTTTGTAGTCAACCTCTATTGGACCAAATTCGGCGTCTATCTTGTATTTTTGCCTCATATTGTAAAGAGATACATCCAGATGAAGCTTGCCCATACCTTGAATGGTAAATTGGTCGGTTTTGGGGTTTTTACTCCATCGCAGACTTGGATCTTCTCGCGATGCACTCTCCAGTGCTATCTCTAGCTGCTGCGCCGCTACATTTCCGTATGGGTCAACTTGTAGGAAAGCGACGGGCGGCGGAATTTCAGGGGGTCTGATTTGGATATGCCGCAAATGCTCAGGAACAGCTTTGCCCCCTGCCATGGTGATCAGGGTATCTCCAGTGCGTGCTTTCTTGAGCCCCCCTCAATGCTCCGATTTGGCCAACAGAGAGTTCTTGGATGTCGTGAGTCTTGGACGCTGATATCTGTAAGATACCCATGGGTCGTTCTTGGGTGAGCACATGAGTGTTGAAACTTGGTGCATTACGGGTCAAGGTTCCGTGATAAACTCTCACAAAACTGATGACACCTTCTTTAGGGTGATCAAACACTTTGAAGACAGAAGCCACTGAGCTGACGTTTGCGTCAATGGTGTTCTTGCCCTTTTGCCTCAGTGCTTCACGCAGCTCACTCTTGGTACTCCCAACACGGACCTCTGCGTCTGGCCGTTCCGCTGGGTTGGGAAGGTAGTCTGCAATGGCGTCCATGAGAGGCTCAACTCCAATGTGACGAAAGCTTGAACCGGCAAACACAGGTATGGCGCGACCATCGCCATTTTGAATACTCCTTCGTATAGCCTGCTTTAGTAGAGAGGCAGGAATGTTTTCGTTTTCAGCCAAAAATTCTTCCATTACGGCTTCGTCAAAATCCGCCAGGCCCTCGATCAGACGCTGCCGTGCTGTTTGAATCTCCGCCAACAAAGGTTGGTTTGACGATGAAAGCATCTCCGTGAGCTCGGCTGGCTCATATCGAGTCTTTTGCCTTTCGCTCTTCCATCGATATCCCACGCCATCGACGACATCTATTACGCCAACAAAGTCCTCTTTCTCCCACCAAGGAATTTGGCAAACCAATGGCCATCCTTTGAGTCGAGACCCAATTTCCAGGACAGACTTTCTAAAAGACGCCCCCTCACGGTCCAGTTTGTTGCAATAAACAATCCGCGGAATCTTGAATTCTTGAGCAGAGGCCCATACTCGCTCTGTGTGAGCTTCTACGCCCTTGACAGAGTCGATGATGCACACAGCCCCGTCAAGGATTGGTAGGCATCGGTCAACTTCAAATCTAAAGTCCTGGTGTCCGGGAGTATCAATCAAATTGATAGTCTTTGGCGTTGTTCCAGGTGAGCAATCCCGTTCGAGTGGCCAGTTGAATGTAATGGCGGCCGACTGGATAGTGATTCCGCGTTCCCGCTCAAGTTCAAGGAAGTCAGTCACAGTGTTGCCCGAATCCACATCTAAGATTATCAGCTTGGTTTCTCTAGATGTGGGGAGTCCCACTGCTCACCTCCTACTCTCTGTGTCACACCACTATAGTAGAGCATGCGTTCAGTTGTTGTTGTTTTGCCCTGCCCGGTTTGTGAGCTACAGAATCAGGACAAGATGAGCGGATGCCAGTCTTACAGCGTCAACGTGGGCAATAATACCAATGTTTCGGGTGTTTTCAAGCATCGAGCTTATATTCCGTGTGCCGCTGACGTTCCTACTCGACAGCCTCTTTGATGAGCGCACTTCCGTCGCTGCCCTGTAAACCGAGCTGCTGAAGAAGCCGCATTGCCTCGCCGAGGCTCGGCGCCAGAGTGCCACGACAATCATGATGATTCAATGCCCGAATTCAGCATCGCAAGGAATGGCAGAAATGATGTTACACCATGAGCATCAGGACTGCACTCTGCACAATTGACAATTGCACGATTTCTGGACAAGATAACAAAACACCAGAGCTGTTTGCGTAGGAATTTAAACTTCCAAAGCTTGGCCTGAATTCCTAGGTGGCAGGTCTTGTTTAGCGGGGCTTACGGAGTAGAGGGGCTGTAGCTGGCAGCAGGTACCTACATGCTTGTAATACACACTGCGTTATGCCGAGGTCGCATATTTATCAGGTAGGATGTGAAGCGATTTAACATACAACACATTCCTTGGCGTCTTAATTATTCCTGGATTCACTCTTATTGATGAAGAAGTAGACCATGTGCGTGGAGAGTCAGGCAGGTACCGGCAATACGTTAGTATCTAGCACAGTACATCTATGTAGCTCCAACATCAACCTCAGTTTAACGAGGAAACGGTACAAGATATACCTTCCAGGTTATCAATGAAGTCTAACAAGTTGCATTGGTGATAAAATAGAGGCTCTTTGCATATCCATGAAACAATTTCTGTCAAGATGCGGAATGGTACAAGAACGAAAGAGCGCATCTGTGCTGAAGCAGTAGAAATATTCGCAGAACCCAGTCACGACAATGTACCTCTTGGGTTTTCGTTGCCTGGGCACTATTGAAATGCTTCGGAACAGGTTAACTATCAAACGACATAATATCAATAGACTTATTGCCGCTACTCTAGCTTTCTCTATGCATTGAAAGTGCAAGTCAAGTCACATAAAAGTTGCAGCTCTAGGTTAGGAGAGGTAGAGCAATGCTCCCAGCTACTAGTAGTTTACCAACATATCAAATCCTTGGCTAGAAGATGCGTGTGCTTCCAGCTTTTGAATCTGAAGCGAACTTTAAGTAAACATCACATGATATACACGTGCTCGTCGTTATCATGTCTCTCTATAAGCGAGTAGACCTTGACGGCTTCCTCTTCAAACGAATCTTACTTGGGAAGCAGTCATCCAGTAGACCATCCCGTATGCTGGTCGACTGTAAACAGAACATCCTGTGAAGACTTCTGACACGTATCTCGGCAGAGGCTCTGACACACCTTGGGTTTAATGCGATACCTGGGACCTCATAATATTAAGCACCGTGCTTGGACAAATATACGGGAGGACAACTCACAAGAACGCATGGTGGTAGAGGATGTCATCGAATAGATCAACGTTTAGAGACTTCGTGAGGCCGCATATTCTGGCTTTTCCGGAGCCAATGCGCCAGTGGCACCAGGAGATCTACGATGCCGCCGATCGTCTTACACGGGAACTCGAGAGATCGGCTGACAGGCCAGTTCTGTCTGGTGACCTTCGTTTGGAGTTTGGTATTATTCAAGACAGGCTAATCGTCGACGACGAGCAAATGGTCGATGACGAGCACTCCGTATGTGCTGAATTTTTCCGCCCCGACACTCCTCACGTAGCTGCACGACGCGCGCAAAGGTGGAATGAGGTCAACAGGTGGCCATCACCGGATCCGAATAGGCCAGAAATCATTGAATCCTGGAATGGTTGCCCGATCCGAACAAACATACCACTATTCGACGATATCGAAGACAATTTTCACAGATGTTTGATGCTGGTGGATTGGGACATTGAAGAAGAGAGAGGAGGAGGGGGAGGAGGAGGAGGAAGAGCAGGAAGAGCACGCTTTAGCCTCGATGGTGGGCCAGAGCATCTCTGCTGGGTCAAGATGGAGTGAGTTAATCCAAAGACACGTTAGACATCATACGAGCGACTCAGCTAAAAGTTTCTAGTCTTCCAGTCAGGACTGACTTGTCTACATACAATGTAGAGCCGATTCCCCGTAGGTTCCACCATCGATTTCTATTATACGACTGGCGAGTGAGCCTGACGTTTTCAATGTCAAGAGAGCGTGGTAGTTCTGAAGTACCCCACTCAATACTGATTAACTCTGATACGATTACGCCTCCTGGTAATCTCTTATTGAGGAGCGAGGTGCTACTGGCTGCAAAGGTACTGAGAGAGAGCATGGTACAAGTGTGTTGGATCGAACATGCTACTTACCCCGCAGGTGCTTCTACCAACATTTGAAGAAGAGAAAACTTACTATTTCTTTTCTAGCTGTTAATGGTATCCTTTAGTAAGACAGGCTGTCGTATACTACAAATTTTCTTCGAGGGTCCAGGACTTCTTCGTGTCAGCGTCTCTCGTTTTTTGAACCTGGTTAGCAGTGATGGTACTGTGCCCCCTGACGCACAGCTTGTAGCCCGATGGCTCATGGCTCGACCTATCGGCATGACTCTTCATCCTTGGTCGGGGATTTATTCCCAACCATCAGCTTTGTCCTTGCAGACGGATGATTTTGACAGAGGAAACT
The DNA here is from genome assembly GCF_020647795.1 of Trichoderma atroviride. Lineage (NCBI taxonomy): Eukaryota > Fungi > Ascomycota > Sordariomycetes > Hypocreales > Hypocreaceae > Trichoderma > Trichoderma atroviride. The sequence continues at coordinate 4,570,524 of NC_089400.1, read as the reverse complement.
TTTAGACCAACAAACGGTTGTTCAAGGGACGGCTGACTCTCTTCGATTGAGATGAGGTAACTTTTGAACCAACAAGTGACTACCTATTCAGGAGACGGCTGTCTATCATCCATTGAGACGAGAGAGGAGCCTTTTACACCAACAAACGATTATGCGAGGGGCAGCTGTCTATCTTCTATTGAAATGAGATGAGGAGAATAACTTCTATGGATTCATAGTATCCAGCCTTTTATCAGTTGGTTATGAGCTGTTCAGCCGCATTCTTAGTCTGGTGCGATAATAAATACCATCTCTTAGCCCCTTGCCTGTGTACATATCTTAATGGGGAGAACCGCCAACTCGGAATTTCAATAACTGTCTGAATACCAATGTCGGCCATGAGCCAAAGCAAACACGCCTATTATTAATGCTTTATGTGAGACTTTTCTTTATTCATTAAACTAATTGATTAATCTTTTTTTTATTCTTCCTTTCTTGAATAACATGTTCTTGAACCAGCGCCGCTTACCTACTGCATCTTACTGTATGCACAGGTGGTACGTACCTACAAACTTGCACTAAAACGTGCGTCTGTGAACGAAGCGCCCGCTCAACTGAACCTTCAACGCTATAAAGCGCAGCATCTCGCAGCCATGGCGAGAAAACTGCCCTGGAAAAGGACATCCGAGCCTTATCCAAGCGATATAAGAAGAAAACCAGCAGCGCAGAGCCCTGGAGCACGTTTCTCGGCCTCAAGCTCGACGGCGCAAGATGACAGCCGTGATGTTCTGCGAACGCCCGTGTCGCGCAGATACGCTCAGCGCGTCTTGGATTCGGGTAGGAATAAAGATGTAACATACGTGAATTCTTTGAAAACCGAGCGCTAATAAATAAAAAACTGTCTGTAGATCCTATTCGAAGTCCTTCTACTTCGCCTCCTCCAGAGCGGCCTCATGAACAGTACGCGCCCCCAAAATTACCATCTCATTTTATGTTGCGTGTGCTCACCCGTCTTGTGGATGCACGCCCCTTGACTCACGTATCAAAATTGTATCACTGGCTCACGCCTTGCTAGATTCATGAACCCAGGGCCACTCAATGACGACAAATACAGAATGGTCGACGATGAGTTTCTGCACATTGCTCAGCGTTTCACGGCGCATCTCCACCGCGCAGAGTACGATCGCCTCAAGACACTTGCCAAGGCCCAAAACGCGGCCACCATTCGCGAGATTGAGCGGCCAGTTGTGGTGGATGCAGCGCCGACTGCGAGAGCACGGCAGAGAAGCGATTTGGCCCAGCGGGATGTGAAGCAGCGCAAGACACTGGAGGGCGGTGGGGAAGCAAGGGACGAGGAGAGCGTGCCGTCGCTGGCGAGGACAAACCTGCGGGGCTTGATGGAGGCGCCGAGGCGGGAAGGCAGGATCATTATGCCGTCTGCAAGTGCTTCATCGTCATCGAGCAGGACGAGGGCAGCTGCGGGCTATTCGAGCAAGTCCTCGCCGCAGGGAGATCGTCGAAGCCGTGCGAGATCGCCACCAGCATCAATGCCGGCGTCCTCCAAAAGGATCAAATTCGATCAGCCCTCTCATTCACGCCCAGCTACTACATCGAGCAGAAACGTTGTGCCGAATCCTCACATAAGCAATCAAGCTGCGTCTTCATCTGCTACAGAAACAGATCGCAAAGAGATTTCTCACTCAGGTCGCAACAATCATAATCGCCAACCCACTGCCCATAGTCTAGACGATGAGCTTGATGATGATCTTTTTGGGCTGCACGAGCGCAGGATGAACAGAAAAAAGTTAAGAGAACAGTCTAAACGACCAGACGTCAAACGTGAAAACAAAGAAGAATCAAGGACGATTGATTTCGGCTCCATACCATCCTTCTTCTGATATCTATTTCCTTGGCACCAGCTGGAACTTTTATGAAGACAATTACAAGCAGTTTTCCACAGCGACAGTTTTATGGATGTTTTAAGAGTAAAGACAAGGCTCCATTGAGAATCAAACATATTCATTACATCTCATTGCTGTAAGTTTCATTAACCCATATACTAATCCTCCATAGTGAGCTCATCAAAGTCATCTAGCAGCTCGTCCATGTTCACTCCAGGCACGCCATCATCACCGTCCATATCCGTCTCTGCTATACTCATCTCCTCATCGTTGACCTTTCTGGCATTCTTGTATACCGCCAAAGCAGCACGAAGCTCCTCATCTTCCTCAACGTCACGCAAGAACATTTCGTACTCTTTATCCATACGCTCTTGGTCTGCCTTCTTTGGTAAAAGTTCGCCCTCGTCCTTGGCCATACGCTTGAGCTTCCAGTTACGGCGGCGATTCCTCCTACGGTTGGGGTAGTGTTTCTTCACTAGCACAACATCTGGGATGATTGATGAATATGTGTTGGACTCTTCAATCGCATCATACTCGGGGTTGTTGAAGTTGCTGCCGTTCAGCAGGTAACCCATCGCTGAGTCGCCTGGCTGCAGCAAGCCTCCCAGATGTGTTCTCGTAAAGTACGTCTTGTCGTTAACGCCCAAGTCGGATGCACGAGCGACTGTTGCTTCACCGAGCAACCACTTGCCATTTCGAGTAGTGGTCGGCTCAATATCCATGATGATAAACTCGACCAACTCCATTGCGTCGGCCAGAGCTGTGAAAGGAGCCCGCCAGTAGAGAGATGCGTTGACTTCTGCCGTCTGGAGGGTTTGTGGGTCCATGAGATAGACTGCTGTGCCAATCTTGTGGCAGAGGACGAGAGGTGAGATGTTGCCGCTCTGTTTTGCCATCTTTATAGGCAGCGCGACTAGGTCATCTCTACACACGGGGACAATTTCGGCAGAAAAAGTGAATTTGTATGATTTCTTAGAAGTGTGGGTATCCATGGAAATCAACTCTTGGGCGGACTTGACCTTTACGGGAACGACTGAGTTGAGAAAGTCGACAAATTTCTCTGCCTGATTTCGCACGGAAAAGAAGAAATCAATACCGTCTTTGGCTTCCTTGATGTTGAGGGTTTCTTTGTGTGCACCGTGCTTCAGGATCAGCTGCTCCAAGAAGTGGAATGTTCTCTTGTGCAGGACCTTCTGTCGGACTTGTACGCAGGCTCTCCAGTGGTTGGGGGTGAAACTCTTCTGGCAGTCGGGGCACTGCTGATGTGCGACGACGTATACAATCTCGAAGCTCTGCTGCAGCAGCACGCCTGACTGGACAGAGTCTTGGATCGTCAGCTTGACTTTGACTCTTCGGGAGTGAGGCTCAGTCCAGATGAAGCTCGCATCGACTATTCGCACTTTGTTCAGGCCTCTTAGCTTTTTGAGGCAGAGAGCCAGAAGCTCGCGAGATTCGGGCATGGCGATGATCCAACTTGCTGGGGGCAACATCCATCTCTCGCAGTCTCTGCACTGCTGGATGGTGGCTTCTCGCTGGATTCCATTGGTGATGTCGTTGGTTAACTTGATACAGTCGTAGCAAGTTGCGCCGGTGGCCGTCGTTCCATCGATCGGAGTACCGCAGTTGTGACAGAGGATTCTGCAAGGGGGGGATATTGTGAGCCAAGGTCCTTGTTCATTCATTCACGGATACTGCGGGGATGCAGTCGCAGTAAAAGATGGAATGGTATGTTCGAATTTGCGATGGGAGGACAGGCACTTACGTTGCGCTCGTATGCGTCTGCTGCGCAGGCGCAATAGAGATGGCATCATCAAGGTCCATAGACATTTTGCTTGATGAGACCGATGCGATGCAAAGAGTTGTGTATGGTGGTAGAATGATTTACGAGGCTGGATTGAAGCCCGTAGTTGATACAATACACAAGAGTTCAAAAATTATTTTGCCCCGCTGCTTGATAAGCGATTTCATGGCTTATCGCTGCATTTGGCCGCTGAAAATTTATTGCCTATCCCGTCGTAGCGGCTGGGGCTAAGAGCCAGGGAAGAATGTGCGATATTGAGTCATTCGTCGAGTCATCCGCGGGGACATGCACTAAAAGAGGAACAAGATATGACGGCAGTTTCCGACTGCAGCTGCCCCTGCTTGGCTGCTCGCAATGAAAGGATGAAAGAGGGATGCATTATTAAGCGTTCATGTCAAGGTGTTTCCAGACACTTGAAGCCCGTTTTTATGGGAGATCAATTAGTTGCCCGAGCGAGCTGAGATACCCTGCAATGGATGCTTGATACCGTACATCTGTGGCAAGACTGTAGGGGATAGGCAGTGTTTGAGTGTAAGAGAATTTAGAAAAAAATAATATATATTAAAAGTGGCTATTAAAAAATCTTGCTCAATACTCTGTTGACACGCTCCGGTTGCTCATTGGTATCATCGCCCTTGCTGATCTTGGCAATCTGCCTAAACGTCCGTACGCTCTCCTTTGGCTCCTCGCCAGCCACGGCTGCATCGTTCGCTTTCCTCTTCTTCGCCTTGGCCTTGGCCTCCATGCCGCCCAGCATCTTGGCTCTCTCCACGTTGCGAACAAACAGCTTGTTCTCACGCGTCGTCTTGCTAATCTCAGCCCTCATGCGACTTGTTCTCTCGGCGTCCTCGGCGGCGATCTGCTCCGTCAGATTGTGCCATTTGAAGCCGTTAAGGTACAGCAAGTTCCATATATCGTCGTGATAGTAGCTTCCCTTCTTGCCGCCAATTGGTCGTGCATTGAGCAGCTCGCACGCAGCCTTTGCGTCCTTCTTCTTGACAAACTCCACCCAGCCTTCAGTAAATGTCTTCTTCTTGTTGCCGCCTCCCTTGATGCGCCGCGCTCTTGCGACTGGGTCTTCGGGGGCGAGGAATATCCTGTTAATGGTGCCGTATGGGGTGAGAAGGGAGCGTAATTTGTTGGGTTTCATAAAGGGCGGTACGCGCGAAATATATACGACGCCGGATTTTTTGATGGCCTCGTCTGTTGTAATAAGATTTTTCTTCGTCGCGGGCTGAGCAACGCGCGGTAGGTCTTTGGACTTTAATTTTTTTGCCTTTGTCTTTTCCTCTCCCCCCTGATCTGCGTCGTCCTTTGTTGTCGACTCCAAGCCATCCTCATCTCCCTCATCGTCATCCTGGTCCTTATCGCTAGCTCCGTCATCATTGTCGTCGTCCTCGTCGTCGCTGCTGATTTTTCGTCTCTTTGGGCCGCGTCCTCCCTTTGTCACTTCATCTTCAGAATCATATCCGTTGAGCTGCTCGTCTTCGCTATCGGACGCATCCAGAAAATCACTGGCTCTTGTAGCAGCCATCGTGTCTGTATTTTGCAAAGCGTACTGCTTCACTCCGAGATCATAAAGTAAATCGGTTCTCTGCTCAGCAGATGCACAGGCAAAAAAAAGTTCCTTATCGCGATAAGACATGTGCTTATTCCAGTAGCGGGGCGCATTGTATTATCGGATCAGACTGCATCACTGTGCCCAGCAAACTAAGGTGCTCTGTACCTGAAGGCACCCTACCAAGTTGGGCCTTAAGTTAGGGAGTTGGGAATAACTCTCAGGTAGCGATTTACAGCCTCCTTTCGAAAAGCGGCTACTTCAACTTCCAAAACTAAATTATACTGAACTGCCTGAGTCTAGCATTCATAGAGCCACTCTTTGCTAATCTCTATCCCGAAACCCCCCATTTTCCATCTGAGCAAATATTTAAGATAGGCAGGACTAAAGACAATTAGCACTCAGTAACCCACTGTAGGGACCGCTAGGAAGTTCTGCTACTCCATACTTTAGCAGCCTTGGGAGGCAACATTACTGTGGAAAATGGACATGGCGGGGCAACGATATCGGTGACGTGGGGCAAATGACAGACGGGCAGGCGCGGCTCTCCAGACGGTCTGCCATTATCGTTTCCCCTCCCTATCATCTTCATCTCCGATTTCAAATCTCACATAAACCGACTTCATATTCCCTTCTGCTTATTCTGCGCGCAAATCTCATTCTGACCTTGCAAGGAATACGTAGCCATGTCTGTCGAGGTCATCAACACCGTCTCGCCCAATACCAACGAGATTGTCATCACCCGCAATGGCCCGAGTCCCACCGATCTGGAGCTGCTCTCTGAGGTCGCCACGGACTCTTTTCTGAAATTTCGCAAGACGACTCTCAAGGAGCGACAAGACATTGTCAAGAAATTTCTCGACAGCCTGGAAAAGAACCAGGATGAGCTCGCCCTGGAATTGACCACCCAGATGGGTCGGCCCATCGCTTATACGGCCAAGGAAATCACCACGGCCATCAAGAGGGCCGTGTATCTCCTCAAGATTAGCGACGAGGTTTTGCAGGACGTCGAGGGCGAGCCTGAGAAAGGGTTCAAGCGTTTTATTCGGAGAGCACCCGTCGGCCCTGTTCTCATCATCTTCCCTTGGAATGTGAGCAAACCACCCGTCGACTCCCCGGCCACCGTTTGACGCGCCGTTAGTGGCTAACACACCGTGTCTCAAGTACCCATATTTGATTCTAATGAATGTGCTGATTCCAGCAATCCTGGCTGGAAACAGCGTGATTCTCAAGCCCTCCCCGCAAACACCAACCGTTGTAGAACAGGTGGCCAAGCTTTTCGCAGCGGCTGGCCTGCCCGACGGCGTTCTGCAGTATTTCCACTGCGGGTCGCCTAGTATCATGGAAAGCATCATTCGGGATCCTAAGATCGCGCTCATCTGTTTCACGGGATCCGTTGCCGGCGGCCTTGCCGTGCAAAAGGTTGCCGCCGATCGGATTGTCAACGTGGGCCTCGAACTCGGCGGCAAGGATCCCGCGTACATCAGAGATGATGTAGACATTGATTGGGCTGCCGAAGAGATTGTAGATGGCGCCATCTTCAACTCTGGTCAAAGCTGCTGCTCCGTTGAGCGCATCTACGTGGACGAAAAGATTCACGACGACTTCGTCGCAGCCGTTCAGAAGGTGCTCAAGGGATACAAGCTCGGAGATCCATTCGACAAGTCCACTCATGTAGGACCCGTCATCTCCAAACGTTCCAAGGAAACAATAGAGTCGCACATCCAAGATGCCTTGAAAAAGGGAGCCAAGGATGTGACGCCGGAAAACGAAAGTTTCCAAAACCCTCCGCCCAAGGGCAACTTTGTGAGACCAACCCTATTAACGGGCGTGGATCACACTATGACAGTCATGACGGAAGAGACATTTGGGCCTGTGATTCCCGTGATGAAGGTCAAGGGTGACGCAGAGGCCGTCAAGCTGATGAACGACAGCGAGTTTGGCCTCTCGGCTAGTATCTGGACTAAGGATGTCGACCGAGGCTACGCCCTCTTGGAGGAAGTTGACGCTGGCACCGTCTTTGTCAATCGCTGTGATTATCCTAGCCCGGTAAGTCTGCGCGTGCACCCCAACGCCCCCGTATCCTCCTTTCTCCCTTGTCGGCCCCCAGTCGCATCGCACCCGGCCAAGCCAATAAGGGTAGCAAGTAAAATGCTTTGACGAACACAAGCCCCGTTACATATTGCTGACTGTACTACCAACAACACAGGATCTCGCATGGATTGGATGGAAGAACTCAGGTAAGGGCCAGACGCTCGGAAAGTTTGGCTTTGAAGCATTTGTCAAGTCCAAGAGCTTCCACCTCAAGGACTATCCCAAATAAGCGTGTGGACCATACCATGTGATAATAAAGAAGAAGAAAAGAGCATTATTTACCTATGGCTATCACCCAATTGACTTAGTGCCAGCTGTGCCTCCGCACCAGACCCAAAGATTAGCGAGAGATCTCCCCTTGGGCTCCTTTCAGCATCGAACAAGGTGGCTTTGTGATTGGTTCGCCCACGCGGCAAATGGTGCGAACGATATATTGGACAAGGGTTTCCCACGATTATCGTTTGTTTTCGCGTGTAAAGGATCACCGCGCGGCATCTCACATTTTCGTTATGCATGCATGGCGTATCCACCGCAGTCAACCCTAAATGCGCAGGCAGGCAGCCGGCCGCCCCAGTGCAACCGTGATGAGATGAGACAAGAATTCTTCGTCGTCGAGGCAAGGAGACGACGATTCGGCTAGGCCGCCGTCGACCCCATTCATTCTGTAACCCGCTTGTTGTAGAAGAAGAAGAAAAAGGAAGCAAACAGCGCCCGTGCACGCACATCTGCTCCGCCCGCTGCTCCATCCGGCCGCGAACAGTTGGCCTGGTCCTGATCGCCTGGCGGCAGCTCATTACCCTGACGAATGCAACGGCGTACAGCGTCTTACATGAGGGTAGCAGCAGCAACAGGAATGCCATTTTGGTCTTCACGCATTCCACGTTTGTGCGTGCGCGCATACACAGGGCTTGGATTCAGGTGCAGCGTGAGACACAGATGCAGGCGGCCATCGTCTCCTAGTGTATTCGAGTGTCGCACTCTGCGCTGCACGGGTGGACAGTGTCTGATGAGGCCCCGTCGTCAGAGGCCCAGATGCGGCACCGACCGAAGGGCTACCGAATAATGAGAAGCTCAGACACGCAGCGGTGCCGAGATGGGCGAGTTATGTACGTCCATTTGCACGCACATCTTCGTATATATATGCGACGCCCCGGCCAGCAACGCATCCGTCGGCACCATGCTGGTCTTGTGAATCTCAAGCCGGACGCCTCCATTCATTCTGCACCCGCGGAGCTTCACCGGCCCCAGCTAACACGCTCCTTTCCCCCCTGCTAGACTATCCGTCGGCTTTCATTCCTTTTCGTTTCTTCTTCATTGTCTTACCTTGCGATTTGTTTTCGGCAGTGTGCATCTTCGTTTGAGCTCATTTATTCATTCATTTCATCTACTATCATCGCGTTCTCTGCTTTGCTTTAAAAGTGCTAAGCTCATCCACATCTTGTCCCGGCCCTTTGTACGGGTATCTGCACTAATTTACTTTGCACCAACAACACTCATCGCCCAACAAGCATTTAGAAGCCACGCGGGCCCTATTTCTTATTCATCTTTTATCATTGCCATCATTGCTAGTGTAGAGCACACTTCTGCTTTCTGCTTCATCATTTTCATTATTTCTTTTCTCGTCTTGAAACCACAAACTCAGTCGCCCCTCTTTTTATTCCTTGCTCTTTAGCTCTTCTCCCATCTTTATTTCTTTTTCTTCTTCAATTCATCATATAATCGACCGTTTGCCTTCGCTCTGAGCGATGGCCCATATGTTGAGAAAAGCTTCATTAGTCAACTTGGAGACCGAGAGCATAAGTGGCTGCTCCAACACAACGGGCGCTGCTTCCGAGATGCGTCTTAAGAGCAACGTCAGGACGCTATATGAGCGTATGCAAGCAGCTCTGCGTCATGGCAGACGGAAGCAGAAACGTGGGCTAGAAATTGTACGTCCATGTGGTAAATGTTTCATTACTGATTGAGCTCTTGGCTAACCTTGTTCTCCAGTCTAAGCCATTTGGTTTTAAGAAAGAGTCAGTTTTACTGCCCGGCATTTCACAAGAAGAGTGAGGCACCCCAAGACATTTCGAGAGATTGATCAGCCCCCAGTCGATGATACTAATCAATGTTTTCTTGTAGGCTCTGTCTTTTTCGAGAAAAGGCTGCCGCTAGTCAAATCGGTATTGCAGAAGACTCCATGTTTTCCGACCCGTCATCAAGCTTACCTCGGCCAATTCGTTCACGATCTCCTTATCGGAGCCCTTCGCCTTATTCGATTGTCTCTGTTCACCAACAGTCCAACTGACTCAATGACTGGATGCAAATCTCACGAACCAGAACATCAATATTATATCCCTGATTGAGGACATTACGGATACTATTATCACTACCTCTATCATTATTTACTCTTGGACCGAATTGCTTTATTCTTTCTTTTTTTTTATTCGTTTCTTTTCTTTTCTTTTCTTTTTTTTTTTCCTTTCCTACGTCGATTTCCTTTTCTCTGTGGACAGAAGAATCAGGATTAAAACAGATTGGCTAAGCGTGGATTTTGGGCTTTTGGATTGAACAGGCATCTCATATGGTTATTTTTTTGAGGATAGATTGGACAGGGCAGCGGGTAAGCTGCAAAGAAAAATAGATATCACAACAATGACGGTTTGTTTACAGCAGCAAGGACAAAAATGGGAAACGGGACACAATTTGGTAATGATGGATGGAAAGAGAGGGGGAGCGTGGGAATGGCGAAATGCCACGGTTAATTCGACGCGGATTTAATGCAGGAAAGATGAAAGGGTTAATAATTTTATACAACACAAGTGATCCGAGCTCACTTTTGGCATTTACTCTGAATGAAGTGCTTCTCTTTGTGTTGGTGTCATTTCGCTCAGCTTTGTGTCGCGTGCGGGTACTAACTATCGCGTAACGAAACGTTGGCCATTGGAGCATGACAAAGACCATACGCACTTGTGCTCTTTCTGGAATTCTACCTATATAGAGTAGTAGATGCGAAAAGTTCATATTAACGGATATCATCTTTTTTTTTCCTTTCCTGTCCAAAGTCTTTCATTTCTATGAGAGATCCGCATTGAATACAAAGAAAAGGGAGCTATGGGTCCCTGGGTCTAAATACTAAGATTATGTGCTTCTTTTTAATGTTCTTCCCTTCCCGTCCTCATCTCGGTAAAAAAAAGAGACGACGAAGCTTTGATGATATGATTTGCAATTGTGAAAAGCTATAGCCACCCGTCATACACGTCCAAGCTCTCCTGGCGCACGCCCTCCATTTCCCCCTTGACCACCAGAAGCTTTACCTTGGCACCTTTTTCGCGACTCCATTCGGCCAGGAACTCTTCCACGCGACGCTGCGTCTCGGCGTCGTCTCGCATCAGCAGGGCCAGCGCGTCGAAGCCGCCCGCGCCGGGCACGACGCCGCCGTAGACGCCGTCGACGGCGGTGAGGGCATCGAGCAGGACGGTCTGGGTGTCGGGCTCGAGGGGCACGTCGGCCAGGTGGCCCATTTTGCGGAAGCGGTCGCGGACCTGGATGAGCTGGGCGGGCAGGCGGTCGACGTCGCCGGCCTTGAGGATGGCGGCGAGCTCTTCGTTTCTGGACTGGAGGTCGTTCCAGAGGGCGGATGACTCGTCTGCCTTTTCGCTGCGCCAGTTGAGGATCCGGCGAACTAGGCCGACGGTTTCACTGCCGCAGTCGACGTCGCACATGCGCAGGACGAGGCCTGGCGGGACGCTAACGCTGTCCTCTTGGACGTCGACATCCCATTTCTGGCCATCGACGACGGCGAGCAGCTTCTCGCTGAAGCCAGGGGCGCCGGGCTCAGGCAGCACGTTGAGGATGCCAGGGGAGAATCTCCTGTACGTGCAGGATCCGTACACGGCAGCGGCGACGTCAAAGCCAGAGCCAATCTTGCCCTGGGCGGCACAGTGGGCGGCCTGGGCAAGGTTGTGCAGCGTCTGCTTGCCCTTCTTGGTGGACAGGTCAAAGACGCTGCTGGGCAGGTAGTGGGTGAGCAAGGAGGCCGTCAGGGAGGTGACGAGCGCGGCTGAGGACCCCAGACCGGTTTTGTTGGCGCCCTTGATGGCGACGGGAAATTTGGCGAAGCGCCCCGACGAGGCCTCGTGGGAGTGGGAGTAGTAGTCGTTGTCGGCAAGGATGACGAGGCGCGAGGACGCGATGTTGTGATGAGGCTGCTTAGATGAGGATGAGACAACGGCGTCGATGTAGGTGAGGGCGTAGCTGAGCGTTGTTTCGACGAAGCGATTGGGCGTTATGGTGGAGCCGCTGGGAACAAGACAAGGGACACGGGTCAAGTGTTAGTTTGCGGACCAAAGCAAGACACGGTGTTTTGAAAAGAAAGAAGCAATGGAGTGGGGAAGAAAATAAGATGGTGCATAGAAACAAACAATGCATTCCAAGGGACCCCAAGAAGGTTATTTCTTCTGCTTCTTTGTTTCTCGTTTGGTGGCAAATGAGAGTAGCAAAGCAAAGCAAACAAGAAGAGGGAAAAATTCCTCTTAATTGATTTATAAGACTCTTTGTCTTATTACTCAAAGGAATAAGGGTATCGTGTCTCTCTGTGTTTCTCCTCTCCCTTGTGTCGCTTCCCCAAGAAGGATTCTTCATTTCCCGAGAAACAAGAAAAAAAACAAAAAAGGAAACAAGGGTCCTTTTGAAACAAGACAAAAAAAAGCGTTCCCGTAAACAGTAGCATAAAAATAGCAACAAGCATAAAAAAAATCTTAAAAAGAGAGAGATGATGAGAAGAACAAATAAATAAATACTCACACATGCAGCTGCGTAACTTTAACGCCTCCGCCGTCCTCAGCGTGGTGATAGCCATAACGCCACTGCGCGTCCAGGAACTGCGGGCTGCTCACGACAATCTCATACAGCTCCACGCCGGGCTCGCTGGTGACGTCGCCGGCGATGACGTTGATGCGCGCGCTGAGGCCGAGGACGAGGCCCGTGTAGGCGCGTTCCAGCACCAGGAAGCCGCCGGCGAGGAGGACCTTGCCGGGGGCGGAGACGGCGACGGTGGCGTTTGCTGTGGGCATGGCTGTGATGAGATGGTTAGTAATGGGTGACTGTAGATGGAGAGGATGGGGTTTTATATATATACTTGAGTTTGGGTTGAGTTGCGCCGAGTTGGAGATGGATAGTAGAGAAAGGGGTGGTGGATATCTGGCTGGGGATTAATTACAGACGCACCCAATTGAATGGTATAAAGACGAAAAGCAGGTTATGAAGAGGCCAGAAAAATGAAATCAGGATGCAGTATTAAATATAGCGGTAACAAGAGGGGAAATGCTTCACGGCTTCATCTGCCAAGGTCATGAGAGTCGGTGCTTGAAGGAGGCCAACTGGGAGGTTACCTGGTTGGAGGTCAAAAGTGGAGCGGGGGCCGAAATCACTTACAGTGTGTGGTTGTACATGAACACAGTATTTATACTGTACTCAGTCCTCAGCGGGTATTCATCCATTCTATGCCACTACGACTTAATATCAAATTCAAGTCAAATATTCCATATAAACAATCATCTTCACATCACAGACTATTAATGAGAACAGATGTGATAGGCATTATCTCGCTGCCTTGAGCGCTTCTTCGCTTTATTTGTATATGCTCAAACCATCTTTAATATGATACATGGTAGCAGAAAATCCCGTCCAGTAAGAGAGTAATAAAGGGCCAAAAGTGTTTTCCCCCAATCCTTTATATACCGTCAAACAAAGCTCCCCAGAAATGGAAATCAAAACGCCGAAATGTTCTGCTACTACCGTTTGTGTGTTTTTGGCCTTGGCCGTAGGCCTATGCCGAGTGGAGATTTGTCTATCAGCGGCTCTCAGAGTCCGCGAACCCATTCATTCCTTTCTTTCCAAGATTGCCCTCCCAGACCCATTATGTTAAAAAATCCGAAAAATGCACGCCTTCTCTTTTTTCTGCATTTGCCATAGAAAACTTTCCCATCCATCCGCGGTATAACGCCGGGCCATCTTGTGAAAACGAAACAAAGAAAAGTTGGGTGTGAAAACACCGAAATGTATAAAACATGGAAACACAAAACCCACTCAGAGCCTCTTATATTAAGACGACACCCCAATAGAACCACTGTCCCAACCTGCATGCCAAAGGGGTATCAAAACACGTCGAGGCTTGAAAACCAAAAGAGAAAGTCGAAGGTCAAAGGACGTCGCTTTATCGAAAAAAATATCGGACAAGAAAGATACCAAAAAAAAAAAAAAACACGCGTTGAATGCAATATGTATGCAAAAAGGTTACTCTGCGGTGCCAGTGTCTTGGCCTCCGCCGAGCAGCTCTAGAACCTTGTTGACGACTGCGCTGGGGTATCCGCGAGTGAGCATCTCTCCAACAACAGCCTTGGCTTCTTCTCTCTGCTCAACGGCAAGGAAAGCTCGGGTCATGGCTTCATACGTGCTGGGCTCGCGCTTCTCACGAATCACAGCGTCGTAGATTGCCTGGGCCTTGTCAATCTTCTTCTCTGCAGCCCAGCCGTGGATCAAGGTATTGGCAATGTAGGGAGTGAGCTCCACCCGCCTGCTTCGCATCTGGGCTAGAATTGGCTCTGTCTCGGCAACCTGGTGGTTAGCAACCATGGCCTCAAACAAGGCTTGGTAAATGCTAGCGTTGACGGGAACCAGGTTATCCATCACGACCGAATCAAACACTCTTCGCGCGCCTTCCATGTCGTGCAGGACGCAACCTCTGGCGTGGATGAGCGAAGCATAGTGCACTGACTCGGGTCGCTGACCAGCCGCGCGCATCGTTTCGAGAACCTGTTCAGCGGCCTCCATGTCGACTGTCTCCAGAGTAGCGTGGGTATCGATGAGTAGCTTATAGGTGTGAGAGGTGGGGGCGATGCCCTTGATCGTCATGCGGTCGTAATAGGCAAGGACTTTGGACTTGTCACGCTTCGTCGTCAGGAAGAATTGCATCATGCTGTTGTACGGTGCCGGTCTAGCTTTGTAGTTGGGCATGGCCTCCATTTCATCAAAGAGCTCCTCTGCAAATTTCTCATCGCTAACACGGCACAGGGCGTTGACAATGGTGCCATAGGTAACAGAGGTGGGCTTGATACCCAGCGCCCTCATCTCAGCAAAGTAGAAAAGGCAGTCATCGATACGACGAGCCTTGCCCAGCTTACCGATGAGTGCGTTGTACAGGAAAGAGCTTGGCTCAACACCCTCAGCCTTGGCGCGAAGGAAGATTCGGACGGCCTCTGAGGCCTCGTCGAATGTCTTGGTGGAGTCCTTCAAGGTGGTAATGTACAATCCAAAAGTGTTGGCAGAAGGTGTGGCGCCCATCTCAAGCAGCTCTTGGTGGTACTGCTCAGCCCGTCCGCGGTTACCCAAGGTCAGGCAAGCACCAAGCATGGCGTCCAGAATAGAAGACCAGCCATAGCGAACGACGGCATTGTGAGCAACCGGGGGAACATCAGTACGAGCCATTGAAAGAATTTCTTGGCAGAGATCCATCTTGTTCTCGCGAGCGGCGGCAGAGATCAGCTTGGCGTACGTGATATATCGGGGGTGTCTTCCGGCGCGGCGAATGTTCTTGAATCGGTTGAGAGCTTCGTGGAGACGAGGACCCTTGCGACCATGGTTGCCCTCCAAGTCATCGGCGATCAAGGACGAACCCTTGAAATCAGTGTTGCTTGCGTATGGATCGTAATTATCTTCATAGCTGGAGACAGTCGGGGTAGATTGGAACGGAGAAATGCTGTGAACCTGGGAGGGAACCGTCGACATCTGAGAGGCCAGCTCGCGGGGATCGACAATGCCACGAGATTCCATATAGCGAGCGATGAAATCAACACCCTCGTCAATCTCTTCGACAAGTTGAGGACGGGCTTCGGATTCGGCAACAGCTCGGATTCTCTGGAACATCATCTCGGACTGTGCCAAACCTTCTGCGACCTGGCCGGAACCAATGAGAGAAACGGCATACATGGTCGTTGGTTCGATAAAGGCAGCTGTGGCACGCATCTCAGGGTTGGAGAGGGCAAACCAATACTTGGAGGCCGAAGCAACATCGCCCAATCGCACGCTCATGGCAAGCAGTGCAATTGAAGGCGTAGCAAGGTCCTGGAGATTGGCGACGTGGATGTTGCCATACGCCTCGACTGCCGTGGTAGCATCGTTGCCATCGGCAGCAACGGTGGCAATGTGGATCATGGCCTGATCCCGAACGCTAGCATCGAGAGACTGAGCCCACTGAAGGGCCTCTTGGAAGACACCTCGCGTGATGAACCCCTTGATGAATCCAAGATCGACCAGGGCATCCTTCATATCTGCGACAGAGGTGCCGTATTCGCTGACAATCTTCTTGAAAAACTTCATTGCGCCTTCAATCTTGTCGGAGATGACATAGGCATTGAGGACAGAGGCGTACACCTGAGCGTCAAGTCGATCGTTGAGAGCCGAGCTCCCAGCATCGTGAGAGATGGCCAAGTTTCGATACTCGTTGTAGCATTCAACAGCGCTGATGAGGTTACCAGACTTGGCGTAAGCAGTGATCATCGTGGGGAAGACGTCGGCAGAGGGGACGAGCTCGCTGAGCTCCATGTGCTCATAAAATCGCAGCATATCTGATACGCGGCCAACCTGGGCGCAAGCCGAAATCAACTGTCGGTACGTCTCGGCTGAGTAAGAGGCCTTGCCAGCATCAAAGGACATGTCGAACAGCTTAACAGCCAGGTCGAGGCGCTCATCCTCGCACAAGATGGCATGCTCTAGCTCGTGGGACGCAAACATGAACTTGCCGGGCTCATCCATTCCACCAAATCGCAAGCGCTTCTCTTCAAGAACAGCCTTCATTTCTGAAACCTCCAAAGAGCGAGAAGAAAGCAGACTGACAAGAATGTTGAATGTCTCGCTGTCGGGAGACACCCTTCGGCGCATCATGTCAGCATAGACATCCAGAGCCTTGGAGACAACCTCGCTTCTCTGGCTTGGGATATGAATCGCGGCCAGCAGCAGAGCATTGTAAGCACTGGCAATGGGCTGCACGCCGGTGGCCAGCATGGCCTCGAACACAGCCGGGATCTCAGCATACCGGGCAGCTTCTGACAGCTTCAGAAGGTGGTCGGCATATGACTGAGACTGGCCCTGAGCAGAAGCTACTTCTTGTGTTGGCTCGACAAGTGCAGGCGTACGGGCACGAGAATGAGGTACAGACACAGAGGTGATTCCCTCAGCAACTGCTTTTTCGACAGCTGCTTGGAAATTTCGAGCCTCGATTTCCTGTTCGAGCGCCGCGTCGATGTGAGCAAGAGCCGCCTCCTCCTCCGCCGACATCAGATGTTGCGGTTCGGCATCATCGTGAGCGGCCTCGGCTGAAGCGCTCTGCTCAGCAGCCGCGGCCTCTACGCCGGCCTCGGCCGCATTCTCACCAGCGAGAACTGATGACGCATTGGGCTTCCACTCAATGCGCTTCTGGAAATCAAACTGCGTCCATTCCTTGTCCTCTTCCTCCCCAATGACCTCCTTCTTTTGGAGAGCCTCAAAGTAGGCATCTAGACCTCCGTGATTCGAGACATGGTGGTGATCGGCTGGTAATCCAGACGATAGTCTTTCGCTGTGGAAGGCAGAATAGAGAGGGAAGTTGGAGACACGACTGGGCCGGTTCGACTGTCGTCTGAAGACGGGGCGGTTCTGGGAGTTGAGGACGTGAGGGTGAGTAGCAGCTACGACGGATTGCGCGTAGCCGTGGGCGGTAACGGATTTGGCGAATGTAGATCCTTGACGGATAAAATTCGAGTACAGTTGTGAGTAGATGGGCATTTAGATAGCGGGAGGAGGAGACTATATGGCGGCAGAGTTGTTAGTCATGCGCCGCACAGGTTCACACAATGAGCCGCCAACAAAGAATTGATTTTGTTTGGGTATCGCTGATCAAGACAAAAAGACAGCGCACTGCACTTCAATGAAACACTGCTCGGCCTTTTTTTTTTCCTTTTTCATTCTTCTGTCTTGCCACCAACGCAAACAGGTTTGCGCGCACGAGCAGGCAAACTTGGGAGGCAAAAATCGGGGCCGAAAACTTACGGGGGAGAAAATGATAGTGGGCGATTGCAGGTTCATTTGACAGCCCCGGAAGCCGTCAAACAAACGCGCTATGTAAATGGTCCTAATGGTAAAAAAAGGGGGGGGAGGATGTAAAAGGAAGAAAGAAAAAAAGACCAAAATCAAGAGCCGGAAGGGAAAGGAAAGGGACCGGCCTCGATTATCTTCTTTTTACTTCTGTCGTGTGTGCGCTGACTTGAGATGCGAGAAGAGAGAAAAGAAAAATACGGCCTGGCAAAAAATGGCGGGGGCCGTGCCGGCCTTATTTCCTCGGGCCAGGGCCCTGTCCTGAAGTGCCGTGGCTGAAGGAGGCCGCTAGAAGTGAGCGAGAGCGAGTGTGGAGTGCATTGCACGGGCAGACGGAGCCCCCAAAGCCGCCTGGAAGAACGCTACGGCTACAGGCGCTGGGACGGTGGAAGGCGGCAGACACTAGCAGAAAGGCCCCTCCAGGAATGGGTGGACTCGGGACAAGCTGCGAGGCACGAGCGTGTGGAGGTGACTCAGATATTGAAGAAGCTGCTGCAGAAATTATGGCTCCAAGTGCCGATTTTTATTTGGTTTTGGTTCGATTTTTGTGTTTTCATGCAAGGTCGTTGATAATGCAAGCCGCCCGTCTTCAGTGAAGCCGCTAATGCTGCATGTCTGCGGGCGGTTCTTGATACTACCTGTATTTCCGCGCGCTCACTGACTGGAGGCATGACGGATTTCTGGCTTACATTACATTTCAAGCAAGATAGGTATGAACGGAATTCGTATACAAACACAAAGCCGCTGCGGTTACCAGCGTCTTTTGCTTAACGGCGCCGCCACCAACCCGCACGTGTAATTGTGTGCGTCATAGACCAAGCACTCAAATCCGGGGCTTCTACTCTAACAAAACTCACACACGACACCTCCAGCTTTGACTTGCCCAAAACTGCTTCGTGCCGAGCGCCATGGGCAAACCAAAGACGACAAATCACTTCTGTTACATCCTGTTAAATTTTCTCCTCGCTAACAAGGCGGCAAGGCATGCGCGTCCCACAGAGCTTGTCCCTTCCATCCTCCTTCGTAATTCGCACCGCCTCTGATTGGCCACAGCGAGAACAAACCGGCTGCCGATTCGCTAGCATTTCCTGCCGATACGTGGAGATCGAGGGAGAAGCCGGAACCATCGGTGGTCCCTGCAAAGAAAAAAATAGAACAAAGAACAAAAAAAAAAAAAAAAAAAAAAGTGGCCTCAGGACCTTCGAGTAAGCCGAAGAGGCTGCATTACCTGAAGCGTGTCTCCGTTCAGGGCTCTGCGCATACGATTAGTTGATGCAGCAGTCTATTATCAGATCAATACCATCATCGTCTGCATCTGCAGGCAGCAAAGGCCTTTGCAGCCAACCAGCATCACCGTTTTTAATCCCTCAGCGTCTGCATACTGGTACACCAAGAAGCCTTACGCGGTCTCCAATCTTTTGCCTGGAATGCGTGCGCGTCGCATTATTTTACAAGTCCGTGATAGGCAAAAACGGTGATTACTATCCACCTGGTGCGACGCCTTGGACGGCCATCGCATATCAATCAGTATTAGTCCCCGCATCGCGAGCGCATTGTCGGGCAGTTGGCAAGTCCGACACCAGTCGTGATGGGTGGGTGGCAGCGACAGAGGCGTTTATTCCCGCCTAGCCCGTAATCCAGAGCTGAAGGCGCATGCAATTTACCACATGCAGCGTTGCGCTGTGAGCCGCAGAGAACAGATATGGCTATTCCTGGCAATAGCCGCGGTGCGCAGACGAAACCAACCCATGCCCTCTCTCGTCAGCCATATTTCGGGATGCTCTGTGACTGCGCACAAATTTCTTTTGTAATTTCACTCTGTTCGATTCTGGTCTATAGTCGTGGCCATCGACTTGTGTACCCCGTAGTCGTCTCCATTATGGCAGACTATACGTCCTATAGCTACTAGTACTAGTAGTTTCAGTCCATTTCGACAACTCCAGCCATTTCTAGAAGAAACCTCGGTATACGTCGCCGAACTAGCAATTCACTCGGCGTCAATAAGGTTCAATGTCAGTGGCTTGCCCGCGCCTCAGCGGTGCCACAGGACCCTTTGATGAACCCGCTTCTCTAGCACAAGCCCTCTGACAATCCTTCAGCTGCGCTAAAAGGCCAACATGTGCGTCACAAGGGTGGGCTCGAGGGAGAGAGTCCCGTCGATTCCCGTATCCGGGCAGTGGTTTAAGGAGATAGCCCGAACTAATCAGCGACCCGGAGCTCGGATGCAGCGGACGAGGATTGCCATCTCCGAGCAGCTCGGTGGGCTTTTCTACGCTCCGGCCCCACGGGACGTTTAGCTTTTAAACTACATGCGAGTCGTGACGGAATAGATGCAATCTGTCCTAAATGCTATTGTGTGATGAGAGTAGAATTTGATTAAATGCTATTCGTAGATGCACCTATATTTGAAGACAGTGTATATGAGGTGCCTTATAACTAGGATACAAAAGGGGAGCTATAAGTAAGTCTAGGCGGGACATTGAACCATTCTCATTCAACCATGGTTGAAGGTGAAATAATACTTGGGTGTCAAATCTACTTACTATCCAAATAAACAACCGAAGGAATGTCAATGAGGCTCATCGTAATGCTATTTTCTTGTTTTGAATAAGCTAAACTGTCTGGTTGGTCAATCGTAGGCTATTAAACGTCTTTACATATCGCTCTGTCAATTGAGCTAGTGAAGGCGCCTGGATTCTCGACCAAGGATGGCTGTGGCTGCACTCTAATTCTTCTCTAGATTACACCTGAATGTATCGATCATGGTAAAGATCGCTGATTGCGCATATCATGACGGTTTTTCTCTTTATTATTCATCTTGTAATTAGTAATCATGCGCTCCGTCGTCCTATGCAATGTCACCAATGAGGTTCTGACTTCAATAAGAATCAAGTATCGAGTGGGGTTTCCCAGAGAATCTTGCGCCAATATGGCATGCAAATGGGCCATACCACGCATATGGTCAATCGCGTAGATGTAAAGAGGCTCTTTTCGGAACTTTTGCTCTGAGTGCCAAATCCTTGAAGCGGAACCAAAGTCGTATTCTAGAATATCAACGACCGACAAGCTCGGTTGCTCCAGCGTCACATTCAGCGCGGGCTACCATTCTTCGTAAAGAAAGCCTCAATCCTTGGACCTACAGAAGACTAGGCTAGCAGATTCGTCCGGGTGGGTTTTTCAGTCCTCTTTATCAGGCGACGGCATACTTGAGCACTCGGAGTCTGTATAACGGCGGATGAGGCACATTAGATTACTGCAGCAGTCATTGCAGTCTTCATGGTGTCTGTGATAAGCCAATATTGATTCGAAAGTAAAGCAGCTTCACTTTAATGCTCCTTAAAACACCAGGTTTCTGTTTGAATGGAGATAACATCTATGAGTTCCTTGGCTTATGAGCCAGCCAATCATGTATCATGGATGCAGCTCTCGGCTGGCTCCGCTGGGCTAAAGACCCACACCTTACTACATACGGATACCCACAATACTATCAATACAGAGATAGTCTACGGCGTTATCGATAAGAAACTTTTCTGGATGGAAAAACCCAAGTCTTTGGCTTTTTTTGGGGATCACCGTTCCAGGTCCAAAGTCAAGACCAAAGCCCCACCCCGACAACTGCCAGAGCAAAGACGCTGCTCTCACCATGGCTGACGATGGAATGCTGATGAACTTTGAGCTGGGCGGCGGGCCACTCAAGCCTCAGGTCAAATTCAAGGGCGGATCGTGGAGGGACAGGAAGCGAGCAGAGAAGAGCGCAAAGCTTGGCTCGCGCCCAGCAGCTGCGGCACGAGGCCCCGACGACGAACAGCGATCGGCAAAACGACAAAAAATTGACGGCTTTGGGTCAGGACGACGAGCAGAAGGCGAATTGCCCCATCGCTCGGACCTTGCGCGAAAGAAGACGGCAGATCATGGCGCTCCGGGACAGAAGAAACACGCAGGCCCTCCGGGGAATCGTCAAGTCGTTTCCCGCCTGTTTTCGTTTAATCCGGAGCAGAAGACAACATTTGAAGAGGAGGAGGAATGGAAGGAACCCGAGGCTACAAATGCGCCGCTTCTGACTGTTGCGAATTTCGGATCGTTGACCATCTCTTCTCGACTGGTAGAGACGCTTGCCAAGATGAATCTTGAGCGACCAACAGCGATTCAACAAAAAGTAATTCCGCACATGCTATCGAACAGCTCAGATGCCTTTGTTCAGGCCGAGACAGGTTCAGGAAAGACATTTTCATATCTGCTTCCGATACTACATCGGGTTCTTCTTCTTAGTGGGGGCGGCGAGAAGATTCACAGAGACTCGGGTGTTTTTGCCATCATAGTCTCGCCGACCCGTGAACTTGCAAAACAAACACATACTGTGCTGGAACAACTCATCAGGCCGTTTCCATGGCTCGTTTCTACTGCAATTACCGGAGGAGAGTCCAAAAAGGCGGAAAAGGCCCGACTTCGAAAGGGCATCAACTTCTTGGTTGCAACCCCAGGAAGATTGGCGGATCACATTGATAACACCAAAGCTCTCAATTTGGGCACCGTGAGGTGGCTAATTCTCGACGAAGGCGATAGACTAATGGATTTGGGATTCGAAGAGGATCTGAAGAAAGCTATAGAAGCACTTAAGCAAGTGGAAGTGTCGAATACTCTCGCCTCTGGAATATCTCTCGAGCCGCTTCCAGACCGAAGGGTCACCGTCTTATGTTCCGCGACAATGAAGCTGAATGTACAGAAGCTCGGCGAGATGAGTCTTGCCGATGCTACTTTCTTGGCTGTGGAAAAGGGTGCTGAGACGGTGGATGAGCAGGCTGTCCACAAGGCCCCGGCGCAACTACATCAGTCACACATCATTGTGCCTGCTAAGCTGAGATTGGTTACGCTCATGGCATATCTCAAGTCTGTGTTTTCTCGGCGTGGCCACACGATGAAGGCCATCATTTTCATGTCGTGTGCTCACACTGTCGACTTTCATTACGAACTCTTGAAGATTCCTGAAAACGCCGAAGCATCCCAACCGCCATCAAAAGACGCGCCATCAAAAGACACGCCTTCAAAAGACACGCCTTCAAAAGACACTCCCTCAAAAAGCGCACAGTCAAAAGACTCGGAAAATGTATCAAAGACTGTTGCCAAGGCGGCCTACATCACGTCTGCTGCAAGCCCTGAAGTTGTCTTACACAGGATGCACGGATCTCTATCACAACCAGTTCGAACAGCAACCTTGAAATCGTTCTCAGCGTGTAAATCGCCTTCCCTCCTCATCACCACTGACGTCTCGTCGCGTGGTCTTGATATCCCTTCCGTCGATTTGGTTATTGAATACGACCCTGCTTTCAGTTTTGACGATCACATTCACCGAATTGGACGAACAGCACGAGCTGGGCGCTCTGGTGACGCAACGATATTCCTGCTTCCCGGCGCAGAAGAAGGCTACATCGAGCTTCTCAAAGCCTCTGGATCGCCCTCTTCACTGTCTTATGAATCTGTGCTCCAGAAAGGCCTGATGACCAAGCTAGAATTTCCGGTTGAAACGACTGCTAAGCCTCAAGATGGGCAGACTTATCATGATAAGGCTGAAACTTTACAACTTCACTTAGAACAACGCCTCCTCATTGACAATAAGCGACTTGAAATGGCAAGAAATGGTTTCAAGTCTCACATCAGAGCCTATGCGACACACACCAAAGAGGAGCGTGTTCATTTCGACATCACTCAGCTGCACCTGGGCCATGTTGCAAAGGCTTTTGGATTGCGAGACCCGCCCGGAGGCATTGGCTCTGGTATAGAGAGGAAGGCACAGAAAGGCAAGAAAGAACATTGGAGAACAGTCAAGGGAGGCAAGAAGGACGATGATAGCGATGATGATGGCGCTGCCAAGCTTGACCAGAAGCCAGCGAGAGATGCGCTTATGCGGAAGAGCAAGATGCTCATGTCTGGAGCAAGCGAGTTTAATATTGGATAGACAGCGATAGACGTACTTAATATTTCTCTCATTCGTTTTCGTTGTTATAAGAGTCATAGTTGGAAAACAAGCTTTATCGGAGCATTCGCGGCCCTGTTAGTACTACTATTTGGGCATGAAAAATAGATGAATCATTTAATATGACTGCGAACTGAAACCTTTCATTACTAACACCAGATATTTAGACTTTGGTATGCAGGGTTGATAAGACGAGTGTCCGAGATCGCTGCCAAGCAGGTTCAGCCAGACAGTGATATGAGTGACCACCTACTGATATAAATCCCCTTACAGTCAGAAAATAGCCTATGGAAGAATTGCACCTCCCATATCGAGATGTGGCATCTTGGATATATCCCCAAATAACCTTCTCCTTCAGGCCAAGGGAGCTCCGGGTTAACGTCGGGCGAGATAACAAGCAGCCGGCAGGGCGACTTCCGGCGGGGTGATAAGCAGATAAGGGCGCCAGGGCCATTTTCTTCGTGACTCAACAGCAAGATCAAAAGGCCGCCCCGCATCCTCTCTCGCCCGAGTCTTGCAGAACGAAACTTTTGTCAAGAGAGACTCACGGCCGATCCGCTCAAGATGGCGACCATTTATATCGACGAAGACATCGGCAAGGACGAGGTTTCCCAGACCGGAACCGAGGAATCGCCCTACAAGTCCCTGCAATTTGCCTACCTGCAACGCCCTGCAGAGACCCAATACCTGACTCGCAAGTCCCAGAACACCGAAGATGAGGCAGCAAAGGAGTGGAAGCCTGTCGCAAAGGCGGCCCTGAAGAAGGCTGTCAACTACTTTGACGTCCAGAAGAAGAAGGCCGCCAAGGAACAGGAGCTGGTCATCAGGCGAAAGAAGGAGGAGGAGGAGCGAGCCAAGGCTTTGGAGGCGGCCAAGGCCATTGTCATCACAGAGGATCCCAGCCTCCCCGCTGCTGTGCGAATCGGCCTGGATGAGGTTGGCGACCACATCAAGCTGCGTAAGCTGGACGACACCGAGAGCAAGGGAACCCGCGTGCGCGTCTTTGGTCGCGTGCATCGCGAGCGCAAGCAGAAGGATGTCATGTTCGTCACCTTGAGAGACGGCTATGGCTTCATGCAGGTGGTTATTTCCGGCCAGTTGGCAAAGACTTACGACGCCGTCACCCTTACTCGCGAGACGTCCATGGAGATTCTGGGAGAGATGAGAGAAGTCCCCGCCGGTGCTCGCGCTCCCCTCAACCGAGAACTGCACGCCGACTTCTTCAAGATTCCCAAGCACTGGAAGGCCCCCGGCGGCGATGATGCCATTACCAACAGAGTTCAGGCAGATGCCGAACAGGCCATGCTTCTCGACCAACGACACCTTACGCTTCGAGGAGAAGTCGCTTCTGGCGTCATGATTGTGCGCGATGCTGTCGAGTGGGCCTTCAACCAGGCCTACAAGGAGCTCAGGTTCCGCAAAGTCAGCCCCCCCGCCCTTGTCCAGACTCAGGTCGAAGGTGGTGCGACTCTTTTCAAGTTTGACTACTATGGCGAAGACGCCTTCCTCACCCAGTCTTCTCAGCTCTACCTGGAGACTTGCTTGCCTTCAATGGGCCATGTTTACTGCATCGAGAAGTCTTTCCGAGCCGAAAAGTCTCTGACCCGAAGACACTTGTCAGAATTCACACACGTCGAAGCCGAGCTTGACTTTATTACGTTTGACGACCTACTATCACACATTGAGCACATCATGTGCCGTGTGCTCGAAATCGTCATGGCAGATCCTGTCGTTGCTGACAAGATCAAGACTATGAACCCCGAGTTCAAGCTGCCCGAAAGGCCATTTATGAGAATGAAGTACTCCGAGGCCATCGACTGGCTTGTCAAGCACGACATCTCCAACGAAGAGGGTCAACCCCATGCCTTTGGTGACGATATCGCCGAGGCTGCGGAGCGCCGCATGACCGACATCATCAACAGGCCCATCTTCCTCACCCACTTCCCTGCTGAGATCAAGTCTTTCTACATGTCAAAAGCCCCCGAAGATTTGCGTGTTACCGAGAGTGTTGACTGTCTGATGCCCGGTGTTGGTGAGATTGTTGGCGGTTCCATGAGAATGGACGACTACGAGGAGTTGATGGCCGCCTACAAGCGTGAGGGCATCGACCCCGAGGCCTACTACTGGTACACTGACCAGAGAAAGTAAGTTGCAGCACTCTTCAGTTTTCTTAGAGATTTGCTAGTACAATTGCTAACGATTAATCTTTTTTTTCTCCTGGAATAGGTATGGCAGCTCTCCCCACGGAGGCTACGGTTTGGGACTGGAGCGTTTCCTTGCTTGGCTTTGCAAGCAGCACACTGTTAGAGATTGCTGCTTGTATCCTCGTTACATGCACCGCTGCAAGCCTTAGAGATTTAAATTTAGAGTCTAGAGTGTTTTGCTAGTTTACGAGAATACATGAAAGAAAGAAGGCTGCTTTTAGGCCAACAACTATCAGACTACCTACTTTTCTTTGCGGGACTGAACTTAAAAAAAAAAAGAGACGAAAGAAAATAGCATGTGAACAAGGGTCAAAATGTGTAGATAGATTATACAGGTAGATGCCAGTGGGAGCCGTTAAAATGTTTAGAGCCCCAGCACTTCTTACCCCATAAAGAAAGATCATCAAGTGGCCCCCTTGACGATCGTGACATGCATGAAGCTCACATGCAGGACATCGGAGAGTGAGCATCGAAAACTGAGCTATCACATGCCAAAAGATCAAATAGATTGATAATACATGGTCTATAAAGTAAAAGATTCGGTCAAGTGACCGGCGAGGTCTGTGGAAAAGCTCTGGAAATAGATCGGTTGGGGTAAAGCTTAAAGCCTGGATAGAGGCGCCAGCCTAGCTGAGATGCTAGAAGCAGAGATGTTTGCCACAATCACATGCCAGGCATTTTTTAAAAGAATTCGATATTATCTGTGGAAAAATCAATACAGTTTAATATTATATATTGGTTTTAGATATCTAATTGCTGTTTAGAGGTGCTGAGTTGTTTGCACGATTTGCAGGCTGACACTTGTGAAGATGATGATGATGCCTGCGTTGATGTATATTCATAAAACGGTCATGAATGAGTAGCAATTATTATTCATACAGAACATGTTGTAATAACAATCAGCAAATTCTAACTATACACCCTCTTTAACAACATACAAGCTCAAAGCCTAGGTATAATTTCCAATGGCAAACACCCCAACAAAACCAAGGCTTCTAGCTTCCTCGCCTCCCGCATCGAAACAACATTAAACCAACCAGCAGTTATTCAGTTATTAAACAGCTCCAGAAATCTTGTTCACAAGAGACGCTAAAAACGTCATGGCAGAGTAGATCGTGCATAAGAAAAGCTCATATCGTAGAGGTAGGATTGGCAGCATTCCTCCAAACGTGGGCTTGACGTCATGCACCACGATGTCGATCGGCGGTCTTACGCTCTCATATAAGTCCACACGCGTTCCAGGAGTTATTCCGTGCTATATTGTTTCCCGTCTATAAATATCTGTGTTACCCTCTTCTTTGTCTGCTGAGACTTTTTTGTCTTAAAGTACAAACTACAAAACTACAAAGTTGACATTTCATATCTCGCTACCTTTTAAGCAACCACTTCATACCACATACAAACAACACCAACCAAACAAAACATAACCAAATAACAATGGACAAGGACGACAAGACCAACACTGGCAACGCCGGCAACGTGACTGACCAGGCCACCGGCACCGCGCAATTCGCCACCGGCATCCTTGGCAACACGGTCGGCGGCCTGACCCGCACTGTTGGCGGAGTCGCCGGTGCAGCAACCCGCGGCTTGGGCGGCACTGTGAGCAGCGTCACTGGCGATGCTGGCCGGCCTGTGGGAGATGCGGTGGGCAATATCGGCACGGGCCTGGAGGGGGGGCTTGGAGAGTGTTTCCAAGGGTGTGGAGGACGCTGGAAATTGGAAGAAGCAGTAATCAAAAGCAAAACGGGTTGGCGAGGTGGATGATGTTGAATGTCACTGGGTGATACTGTACGATACTGTCTATTAATGAATCTTTAATGAGTTTGAATCAAAGTGTTTTATTAATAATGAATCTGTAATACATTTGAATCAAATCTGTCTTTATGAAATGCATTGTAGTATATTATGATAATCACTGTAATACCAAATACTAGGACCAAGCTGGAACCAAACCTCTAGAGCCGCACCGTAACACATATAAGTCGCCCATAATCTTCGCCGTAAATTGCATCCCATGATGGCCCTTGATACCTCCTCCTTTGACCCCATTTCTTTTACAGCGCCCAAAAGAATAACACTGCTCTCTCAGATTCTTTGTGTCATGTTACATCTCACGCGGCTGAGAGGTTTTTATCCGCCATTCTCTGGACGCTGCTGTGCTATTCCTGGCTGGTCATGTCTGACAGGCGCAATGCCCGTTTAGACTTGCTCGGCGCCCCAGCCAGAATCGGCCTCTCGCATGCTGCTCGGGGGTTCGATCAGGGGGACGAACTCGAGGCCAACGTAGCCAATTCCGGCGATACCGACGATGCCACCAGCAATGTTGGCAATGACCTTGTCGCCGAGGAGAAGGCCTCCGATGAGGATGTAGACTGTCAAATTCGTAAGTAGACGGCCCGGTAGTATAGGAGAAAGGAGGGCCAGATATTGCAACGTACAAACACCACGGCCAATGAAGGAGAAGAGGAAGTTGGCGTATCGCGAAACTTGGGGAGGGACTTGGAATTCTGCAGTCGTGATCAGTATAACCTAGAGCCTTAGCGGAGAGGAATTAGAAAGGAAGAGTGCATACCCAGCAGAGCAATAGCAAGTCCAAAAACAATCATGTAGATACCGATAATGATATTCTGGCTACAGTCGAAGAATAAATAGTCAGCATCCGCCGACTTCATATCCAACCCCGCAATGCGAAGCTCCAGCAAGCACTACAGCAGCCGGAATAACAGTGCTCGGCCGCATTCGACGCGCGCGAGATGGCGTTTTTGTATTTATTTCGAGGGCAAACCTACAGTCCAATAGGGAAGATGTGGAAAACACCACCAAGAACCGTGACGCCCGCCACAACCAAGTTAACAATGCGGCTGCAGCGCGCCGAGGCGCAAAGGTCAGCGAACCCAGTTCAATTGCACCGCGCGGATCATGCGGATCGACCAAAGACATACAAGATATCGGACAGTTCCATGGCTGCGAATAGACGATGGTAACGTTAGGATTCGAGCTCGAGAGGGCGGAAGGGCAGGAAGATGTTTCGAGGGAGACGGAAGCGTCGCAATGCGTGGATTTTGAGTGTCGCGGGGGGGGCAGATCGTCGCACGTGGAAGCTAAGCAGTAGCTCTATCCAGGGGGCCAAGAATAGGGAGGCGAGGAGGAGACGAAGTAGGAAGACGAAAAGAAGAAATAGCTACGAGCTGGTCATGGGAAGCAGAGAATTGAAAAAGAGCTGGTTGTATGAGGCTTGCGCAATCGCTTTCAAACAAACAGCTTCTCGGAGTGGCTGGCTGTGACCCTTGAATCGCACAAGGCTGTGGCTGTGAGGTGACGTATGTTTACTGGGGCGGGCACGGCGGCAAAAAGTCGCCAAAATGTCGGAGCAGCCGGAGCAAGGGTACCGAGGTACATTCGTCAGGCACCTTTACATGGAAGGTGCAGCAGCATCTTCTGTAGTAAGCTGGGCATACAAGAAAGTGCCAAACTCCATCTCCATCTTGCACAGCGTATTTCGTTTGCAAAAGTGAAAAATGGCGCTGTCAGCAATGCATCACTTCACCATATCATGGTATGCACCGAATAACTCATCATCTCTAATCAATAACTGTATGGCTGATCAGGAAATTAGGGACGGAAGCAGGGCGCTCCAGGTTACTGATGGGCAGCAAGTGCTGTTTGGCTAAGAGAACAAGACTAGCTACTCTGCTACGAGATCATGATCGCTCATCGTGGAAAGAATGTTACCCACGAGGAGAGGGCAAAGAGCCTCTGCCAACACGAGAGACCAAGTAGGCCACCTCCGAGGCCATAGCTATCCATCCATATGCCCGCGACCAAAAAGGGTCGCTAAGAGCTAGAGGAAGCTGGTATTTCAATCCCGCACTCTAACGCAAGGTGACGGGGCACAATATGCGAGAGTCTCTGAGCCAGCAGATGATCTATCATACTGCATTACTACTTACAAAGCACAACTATTGCGGGACAGCCATGGTTGCTCCCCAAGAGCATAAACATCGAATCCATGATTGTGCCAATTCACTCATAGAATCAAGATGGATGGAAATGGTACGACGCCGATAGCCGAATGCTAACGAGTCTAGGCTCTAGACACGTCCTGCGACGTAGGCCGATCCCATCATTCTGGGAAGTGTATGAGTAAGTCGGGTCAACCATCACAGTGGCCCACTTCACTCTACGCACGGCTACTGCCATCCCCGGAGAGATTCAACACGCCATTCGTTATAATTTTAGAACCAAGGGATCGAGAACTTTCAGAGCGAAAGACGTAGCCTGGCAGAATTGGTCAACTGAGACGAGCTAACGCGAGGCCTGGTTGAAAATGGCCACTACGCGCACTAGTCCTCTGCAAAAGCAAGCAGGGCGGCAGAGAACAGGGGTTACGACCTCTAGCAACAGCGATAGTCGCTTTAAGTGAGGCGACGGAAGGCATCCGAGCATACTATCGGAGTTTCACGCAAGCGTCAAGTATATGGACCAGTACGAGCACTGGATGCCTTTCAGCTGCCATTGTGCCCGGAGAGCTCTTTGGGGTAATAGTACTACTATTTGATTCTCTTTGCTTGACGGCCGAGCACCTTGTCCATGTTCAGTTCTGTTGACCGAAGCCCTCTGTATGGCCTACTTCGCCTCCTCTTACACGCCTTGCATGAAACTGCATGCATGGAGTGGAGATGAGCCCGGGGAAAGGGCCGTGGATGGTAATTTCAGCCCGCTGCAAACGGCACGGCGGTGAGTCGGGAGCTCTGGCAGTCGCTATACAGAATATCATTCGACGCTCGCTGACAGCTCCTCCTTTCGGATACCGCTGAGCTGCTCGTGGTATGCACATTGCTTCGACCAGACAATGGACAGCATTACACGTGTCCCGGAGAGACCACAAATTTCTCCGACGAAGCCAGTCAAGGCGTCGTGATTTGCCAATGCTACCCCTCAAAAGTGCATTATGCAGTCCCAATGTTTCTCAGCCACACATCATACGAAGTACATGTACTCCAAGAAGACGCAAGACGCAAGACGAGAGAAAAAGGCCAAAGGGAGCTACCAAAAGGCCGACAGGGATGATAACCGAAGTCGAATTTATCACACACCCTCCCACTCGCCTACGCTCCTAATCACATCGCTACGGCATGCTTGGCAGTGGTGTGCCAGGCGTGGCCAAAGTTTTTTTTTTTTTCGCGCGAGGAAGCCCTCCCTGCGTTTTGTTTTAGTGAAGTCAGCTTGGCATCGCCTGTTGATGGCTTCACGCTCGCCGTTCCCATTTGGTACTAGGCGTTTTTTTGTTGTTTTTGTGAGCGAGCCTTGTGGTGGAGGCACTTAATGCCGGGAATCTCGAAAGAAATAGGCCGATCGTCTTGTGGGCAGATCAGTGGGTACTCTGTGATAATGCTGGGGGGGAGCTAGCCGTGAAGTTAATATTCACTGCAAGAAAAGCTTCCAAGAGATTGGGACGTTAGGGCCAGTCGATACAGCTCTCACCGGCTGATATTCGAGTCCAAGCAAGCGCACGGTCGACTATATACGGTCATTGGTAGGAACTGCATGCGGCCTGAGCCTGCGCATCAACGAATACCTACCTGCAATATATGACCCGATAGGCACTGTCATGGAGCCTGGCAACTGGGAGGGGCAGGCATATTCCCAAGCGGGAATAAACGCTAACACACGTTCCACCAAGGCTGCATAAATCTCCTATGGGATTACCACTACTTTGTCAATGTGCCAAGGCTTGTCGTTTCTCCTCAGCCAGCCGCAAGTATATGATTCGCTGATTTCGGGTTTGGTATACACCGAAAGCAAGCCAACTCGAATCTGTATTCATCCCAGTTACAGTACGACTTTGCATCATGGTTGAGTAATGGTATGAGGCACGAGTACAGATCACGGAGCAAGCAATACGATATATATGCAAAAGTATATGGAGTGTGCCATTACACGTTCATATGATGCAGGCTTCTCATGCCGATAGTGCGGCGCCCTATCCATGCAAGCTGCACTTTGCGCAGGAATCAAGACCTTGACCCCTGCGACAGTAATATATGATACGCACACTAGGTAGTAAGCTAGCGGGAGGGGAAGCAGACGAACATTCGCTGTCTGGTTCATTCAGTTCAGTACTTGTAAGAGTGAAGCTTCGGGATGGGGCTTGGACGGGACAGGGGTTGCCAGATGCTGGTAGCACGGCTGTTGTTTTTTGACAGCCCGGTTCAGACAAGGCCCCTGTCATCAAGCATGTATCACATGCGTGACCACATCCCCCCCTCCCCCACGATTTGAGAGTCATCTCACCATTACTCAGAAATCAACAGAGATAGACACAGTACGAGCAAAAAGAAAACGACTGGACCAGGGGCTGCCTATGAGGCAAGTCTTGGACGAGAACGGAGTGGAGGATTGAGATGCACCTAGACCACCCTCGATGCCGTACTATCTATGCTGATCACTTCAGCCTGACTTCCTAGATAGAGCAGCGAGCCATGTGATTTGTGCCACGTCAGTCGTCCTGGTACAACCAAACCCGTGGCACACATTAATTAACTGCATGAGAGCAAAGAAACCCTGTCCATGGGTACAGTATACAAAGTACGAAGTATATACAGCGGAACTCAGAGTATTTAAAGAGAGCGGGGGCTTTCTTTCACGACTTGATATCTTTTCAACTTTACATGTTCAAACAAACTTACTTGCGCATTCTCAACTGTTTTTTATAACGCGTCTTTGCTCTTTGCTCTTTGCCCTTTGTCGTTCACGACTGAATCAGAAACTCTTATTACCAAGCGTCATCTTATCTTACAAGCTTATGACAAGCAAGATGGCTTCCTCCAACAGCACTCCTCTCACCAGCATCGACTCCATCAACTCCCAGATCGAAAAAGTGGTCCCAACCGCGGATGAAAGTAAGTTTGTCCGGGGTTTCAGTAAGGAACTGTGGGAGGGTCTTGCTGCGGCCGCGAGATCCTCGTCATTTGGCCGCAACACCATCGATCTTGGTAGCCTGGTCAAGCATGGGCCCAAGATGCCAGATGATATGGAAAACACTACTGAACTCACGGGATTCGCAACCTGGGAGACTACAAGGGGGGCCAAGGTCGCTCATGCCCCCTCTCCGTGTACAGCCTCACAACCCTCGCAACGGCCTCAAGCGGCGATGGAGTCTGATGAAGTCGCAACCTACTCCCTGCGAAATATCGGAGCGTAGCAGCTTCCAAGTCTCAGATAGCGAGTCTAATGGCCTTGCTTTCATGTTTTTGGCTTGGTCTTACATCCTTTGCGTGTTCTTGCTTGAAGAGCAGCGTACCTCTGTTGTTTATGAAGATGCAGCAGCTCCATCTGATGATGAGACGCCTAAGAGCAATGAATTCACTGTGGATCTCGGCGATGCCAGTGATGATGAATGCCGCTGGTGGTCTGCTCTTCTCTCTCCTGGCCAAGGATGGAAGGCTACTCGCTCTGGGCATCCAGTGTGGGCTGTTTCATTTACTGGGAATGTTAAATTCAACGTCATCAGCCAACCCAGTGCTTCACAACCACCCGAAGAGACTGAAGAGACTGAAGAGATCAATGAGATCAAGCCTCCTACCAGCAAGGAAGCAGTTGCATTCCTCTCTCGCTTTGCGTCCTTGTACAACTTGGAAAGCCAGGCTGCGTTGGGCCTTGCGATGGCGTTGACTGTCCCCCTTCATAAGAACATGTCTTCGACTATACATCTCCCAAAGCCACATCTCGTTAAACAAAGTGCTGTTTCTCCGACATCTGTCATTGGCAAGGAGTTTCGCCAGCTGTCTTATTACATGGTTCTCAGCTCCAACCCTGGCTTCGTGGCTTCGGCTCTTTGGTCTGTCTTTTGGGAGCCCGAAGTGGACTGCAACCTGGTCACCCCTTGGTTCGACCCGATAATTGATGTCCTTCAGCCCTTGATTGAAACTGAAGACCTTGAGATGGTGGGCCATATACTGGCACTTCGAAGGCCTGGCATTGCACCTCTGTGGTATGGATTGCTTGCCTGTGGGACTACAGAGACTGTCTTGGCTATTGTTCCCTATCTCAAGACGCTCAATACTCGCGTGCCTGCAAAACTCGTACCCGAAGTTGCTGCTTGGACCGATACACCTCAGTCATTCATGGATCTGCCTGGAGATGGTCCTTACCTACAAGGAAAGCAGATCTCACGGGTCGACGCATGGCGGCTTCGGTATGAGTGCTGCAATTCTTGGAAAGATGGCGCTCATTTTCGGTATCTGCCAACGACTCCATTTCGCCCTTTTGGCTTTATAAACGGTGATGAGCTTGAAGCCGTGGTGCGTAGGCATGTTGAGGAATGTTCGAGACATGAATGGACATACAAGGGATTCACATGGATATTAAAGTCTGGTGTTACGTTGCTCCATGAGCCTCGTATATTGACCACATCCTGGGCTGATTTCGAAGATGATTCGGTCATTCAACCACCCAGACGAGAATCGGTAGACCCAAACTATGAACCAGATCACGCAGCAAGCCAAAGAGCTGTTGGTGATATTTTCCGATGGGCTGCTACAGAGATGGAGGCCTCTGGGAGGCATATTTACGCTCACCCTTGGGTCGATATAAAGTCGCATTGTATAGAGGCTGAGAATGCGAAGAAGAGTGGGAAAAAAGGGATGGTGCGTCTATCGGAACTGTTGATGGAGAGAATCAAAGAGTGGAATGACAATCTCAGTGAGTAACTCTGTTCTTCTTTATATGTTTACGACATTCATTTTTGTTTATTTGTTTTTGCCATGGCTAATCGATGATTATCACCTAAAAGAGGACGACGAGACGGTTGTTGGTGCTGGACCAGCTTAGGCAGAGAAGTTGATGCTACGAAAACGATTGTTTTTGTATCTAAATGCATTGACATTCAACTATAGGGAAAGAAGAGCGGCTATGGAACTCAGATTGTTTATTAAGGCCAGCCGACTGCGTATAGGTACTTTGACATTGGAAACGGGTGGGAGTCGGCGAGCTCCCCAGACGGCTGACAGGGCTGGGATTCGGGTATTTGGAACGGTAGTCTACTGCTGCCTGGAAGTTTGTATTTCGTAATTCTTATCAACAATGATTCATGTCTTTCATTAACTTGATAACCTTGCCTTGTTCAGTGGTTGTGAAGGGACGTGCATGTTGACAACCTTGCATCCGACGGACATGCGGGCAGCGGAACGGGCACCCTGACAGAACTGGCTGGCTGTCCAGAAAGGGAAATGCAGCAGTGTTCTGATTGGCCAGTCTAGGCAGAAAGAGAAAAGAGACAATATCGATTTCAAGAGCGAGGCCTGGAACAGGCTCCTTCGACTAGTAGAAGCTACCTACTGTAGGCACTAGTAGTGCAAGCGAAAAAGGCGAAATATCACCTGGATCCTTTCGTCTAAGTCAACGGAACGCGATCAGATTGGCTCCTGTGCGAGATGGTGCGGGGCGCAGCCATCAGCCCCAGGTAGCGAGCTTGTCTAACCGCTGCGAAAACAAGTGCACTCGGTACCAGCTGTGTACTTGTATATCCTGTACGACGCGAGGAAGCACGCTGTTTGGGTGCGAAGCTTTGAGCTGGGGTCCTGGTGTAGCACAAGTTGAAGTTTGTTGTGTATCCGTACTGTACCCACAGTATGGATTGCGCATGTGCACAGGGAACCCCGGATAAAGGGCCGGAGCTCCGCTGGAGGGGCGGGCTAATGCAGGTCGCCTATTTGCCGCTGGGTGGGTGACTGCTTCCTGCCGTGCTCGCGTCGTGTGATCGAGTTGTGATGGCGAGGCAAGTCGGATTCAGAAGTGGCTGCCTTAGTTGCGGTGCCCAACCCCGGCAAGCGCGACACACAGGAGGTTGTGTCACCGACCGTGCGAGGAACCTTGGTCAGTCTTTGGCTGCTTGGTTTGTCTCGATACTACTACATTAGTACTATTACGATCTTGTAATAGTATGGACCGCTATTGCCATTATCTCGCTTTTTCGCGCAGTGCGTCGCAGGCCACACTAAAAGACGGCAAGTGCGGGAGTGGATCACCCGGGCTTCGATTCCGGCCCCGCCCATCCAATCAGTCCCGGACAGCACGGCTTGCTCTTGCCTCTAGAGCAGCTTTCCCTTCCCTTGCGTATAAGCCGTCCGTTCTTGCTTGGTTTGTCTTTGTCCAGCCGCACCAGCTCTAGACCGACATTTCCCGTTTGACGCTGCTTTTCGCCTCCCTGGTACCCGGTACTTGGAATCTTACGTCTGGCGTGCTACTGAGCGACAGGTACCGGTACTTTTTGCTGGCAATGGT
Organism: Trichoderma atroviride; assembly: GCF_020647795.1. Lineage (NCBI taxonomy): Eukaryota > Fungi > Ascomycota > Sordariomycetes > Hypocreales > Hypocreaceae > Trichoderma > Trichoderma atroviride. The sequence continues at coordinate 4,534,619 of NC_089400.1, read as the reverse complement.
ATGACGGCATGGCTGGGAAGGATTCAGGTGCGGAGTCGTGCAAATTAAGGTGTGTTCACCAGGTGAGCTGGGATTTGGCGAAAAGCGAGACACGCAACACAAAAAAAGAAGGCCTAATAAGACAAAAAAAAAAAAAAAAAAAAAAAAAAGAAAAGCAAAGAAAGAAGACAGCATGTCTGTGTGTCACCAAATAGTTTCCTGTCGGCTTACGCTCTTTCCCGCTTGGCTGAGACAATCTTACTCAGGCGACGATGCGTCCACCAAGTCCATTTCGCTCTTTTTAATCGACGTCTTGGGCCGCTGCTCCTTTCTCTCCTTTGGACATCACTGATATCGCTCCTTGTTATCGTCTCGACCACTAAAAGCACCGCTGCCTTCACACACATCGAGCCCCCTCTCCGCTTTCCCCTCCCTCTTCTATTTTTGCTGCCTTTTTATATTGCATCCACTACCGAAATGGATCCCATGCAAGAACAGCCGCCGCAGAGCCAAGAACAGGGTGTCGAGATTCTCCGAGAATACCACCCTTACCCCAGCCGGCCGCTATCGCCAATCATTGAGGAGTCGTCGGCCGAGCTTCCCCATGGCAGAAAGCGAGTCCGTGAGGGTGAAGCAACCCTTGACGAGACCGTTGAGGATGATCGTGAATGGAAACGACAGCAGATGCTGGATTCTCACGACACTGTTGAGACTGCTGCTACCGAGGCCAATACTGAGACGGTTTCTGGTGAAGAGACCAACCAGGTTGACGGAAGCAATGAAGAGGCTGCCCCTCTAGAGGCCGTGCATGAAGAAGCTGGCTACGAGGGAGCCGATGATGAAGCAACGGACATTCTGGAAGCCAGTGTGGAAGAGGCAGCCACCCAAATCGCATCACCTCTGTGGAACTTCTATGCCGTATTCGACTCGGACGACGAAGATGTGGAAGACGAGGATATCCTCAATAGCGGATCGGCCAACCAATCCACTTCTGCATCGCCATCCCCGCCCAGTGAATTCGATCGGGCGCCTTCCATGACTCCTGCCCCTGAGGCCGATACTAGCTTCTTTGTGTTACCCAAAGACAGGTGGCCCGCAGAGCCCAAAAGTGCTCAATACCGAGATGCCTTGTGGAGCATTGTGTATAACAAGAACAAGACATTCATGTGGGAATTCCACGAGGGACTTGCTCAAGGAAGCTTGGATCTCTGCAAAGAACTGCTTGGGAGGGCCCAGCTGCCCCCCCAGAGTCTCTCTCTTTGACGATGATGTTATCCACGAGATGAGTGTAAGGTGTCAGCGTAGGAACGAGACGAGGATATTTCGCGACATCACTCCCTTGATTGCGCCGTCGGCCGAGCTCGTCGCCTTGCGAGGTGATGGGGAGTTGGGCATTCTGTGCGAATCTGCAAACGAAATATGGACATATTCTCAGCAATTGCTTCAATACCAACCACAGCCCTCCTACTCGGTTGGCTTCAGAGCTCTAGCATTTACTGAGCTGCAGTTTACCAAGGTCACGGAGTTCTTTGAGGACAGATGCACTTCCGAGACGTCACCGATCATGGGTACATCTCACATGTTCTTCCCGTGCTTTTCATGTGAGATTGGGGGCTTCGAGATCACCCGACGACAAAACACGCACAACATGACAATTGGCATGCGTGCTGTTGTGGACCTCTTCCGTGGCGTCAAACGCGAATCTGAGGTGCACCGCCAGATTCTGGCCTTTTCCATTTCACACGACTCGTGCGAGGCGGAAATTGTTGCCCATTACCCGGTCATACTAGGAGAGACTACGGAATTCTATCAACAGGTCATCGCCTCCTTTGCGTTTACTGATTCTAGATACGACAAGTGGACGGCATACCGCTTCACCAAAAACATGTATGAAGCCTGGATGCCGGTGCAGTTCCACTGGATCTGTTCTGCCATCAACCAGCTACCCGAAGGGTGGTCAAGTGGAAAGGACATTGGCCAGCGCGAATTTGTTTGAGCATTTGCATCACAAGGACTAGCACTAGATGATGATTGGTCCGGGAAAACATTGGGTATAGCGACAATGGCATTTTGGCATTTGGATATAAGCGACTAAAGGCACCATCTTGTTCTTTCTTTTGTAGCATCTGACTTTTGATGTGCATCTAAAAGTAATCACTTGGTAATACGGCATGCAAGCATTGGAGGAAAATTAGCAGTGGATTTGTATTTTGAGTTTTATAGAGTAGCAACTAATAAACGACAGGAGTTGCATCAGGCCTAGATGACGGTGATTGTGGTGTAGTGTTTCTTTCTATTTGCCCGTCAGATGTCAAAGTAAATCGTGTTATAGTACAGCTAACTAATCCATGAATCTGTCCTTGCTTCATAGTACAACTAGTTATTACTACAAGTCTGCCAGCTAGATGGCAGTTGATGATTTCCGTCTTGATGCCCAATCCACCTTGGATATTACTGAACGGCATGTCCGCCGAGCTGAACTCTTTCTTTGGCATGCCCTGTATCTGGGGATTTGGAACTATCCCAACTTTTCGATACATGTACACCTGCTGGGCGTGCCGATACTCACAGCCTTTCCTTGGCCCCCAAATGCACGTGGCGATCGAGAACCTTTTTTTTTTTCTTTTCCCGGGGCTCAGCATTCAGCCATACTTTTCGAGCTGCTCCCTCCTGCATGTTATCATTGATGTTTGGCAAACAATCAGCCAAGGCAGCACTGGCCTTTTTCTTGTCTCAGTTGTCAGTCTCATCCCGCTCTTGGAGCGCTTGGCGGGCCTTGCAGGCTTGGAAGAAGCTGTAGAGTAGATACTGTGTGGGATGAAGACTGAGACTATCTAATATTTGCATAAAATTGGTTTTTTTTAGTCTCACCGCTTGAAAGGGGGGGAAAGACGTGGCGTTTACAGCAAATTAAATTCTTTTTTTTTTTTTTTTTGTTCGGTGTAAGCAGCGTGTTAGTTGCCTGAGGGACATGCAGTTTCGAGAAAAAACCAGGCTGTGGTTGTTCTTAGCGGCAAGCTGACAGGGGAGAAATGTTTACATGCGCAGAGGCTTTTGTGCCCCCCCCTACAGGATGGCGTTGTAGCCCAGGCACTATTTGTTTTCTAGCTTTGCAGTGATCCCGGCAAGTATTCTACCCATTGCTGTGCAAGTATATGTACTTGGGACTGGATTCTCACTACTGATGCATGAGTTGTCTTGAGCAAGGAGCTTCCCTTGCGTCAAAAGCCTAGACTTGATCCAGTGATTAGGGGGGCGCCTTTTGGTGATGTCAAAATAGAGAGGCGAATCTAGATTTATGTAGTGGCTAGGGTTTTCCATCACACCGAGATTGCGGAGACTGGGGACGAGAAAGAGGTTGGTGCGCGGATGGGCATGTTCCCGAGCTTCGGTCGTACAGGATTGAGGCGTAATTGCGGAGATTGGAGCGTAGCATTGGTGTCTTGGTTTACGAGTTTGATGTTTTTTCTTTCTTTCTTATGTGCTGGGGTTTGCGGCAGGGAGAGAGTTGTTTGTGTAATATTGCTTTGGGTATTACTGGTGGTGTTTTCTTATATGACTACTGCTGGGAACGGGGCTGACTCGTAGTATTGTGTCTGAGTAATAGGGCGAGTGAGTATTACATGTAACTCTGTTTCCAGATTGGGAACCTCTTATCATTTCCAAAGACTGTGGTATTGTTTCCATCTCTCCTTCTCTACGGGATAGATATGTAAAGAAGCTCTCTTGCCGAGATACTTTCAAGATGCCGTTTGAATTAGACAAAAGAGATCACTTGTAATACTTGCCGTGAATTAGATGGCACACCACCATTGTCTCTTTGCCCGATGACCACGTTTTGTTCGATCGTGATTGTAGTTCCTGAGGGTTACCCGCAGCAGCAGTGAAACGCTCTAGAACTCTCAAGACACGTCAACCGCATGCACCCTTGAGCAAATAGGCATTCCTACCTCGTATGTCTGTCCAATAAATTACAGCTAACCGTCGTATTTTCACAAGTGCCGATGCATTAGTGTGCTTTTTTTGTATTTGGATTCATCAACGTGGCTCACTTCAGTCCAGTTCAACGTAGTGTAAAAGTGGAGGCTCCAGGCAATAGCTGCAGGTATCGCAAATAGTATCCGAGCCCTTTTTTTTTTTTTTGGCTGCGGGCGGGTTTGAAAGTGCCATGTCCGTGCTGACATTGGGTTGCTGTGAAGCGTTGAAGCTGTTGTTGGGGACTTTTGAAGCGGGGGGTTGGGAAATAAATTAGCTGGTACGACGTTGTGAATGCTGGCTAATGATGGTGGATTTTGTACTTTATGCCACTTTGGGTACCTTGGGTAGTTTTTCATGTGAAAGTCCAAAGGAAATGAGACGTAAGCTATCCCTGCGTTCTGAAGGTAGCCTATCCAACTGGCTGTATGCTGGCTGCTTCTCGGCATCTTGTCTGTCCTGAGTCTCACTCTACTTAACCATGGTGGTTGGTATTTTGATCAACAATATCTGAGAAGAAAATGTTGTCAGTCAGGATATTGATCTTCTACGAAATGTGATGCTTCAACTACTATAGAGTTATGGAGAAGATATAGCGCGGATACATCAGAGGTAGATGGAAAATGATGGGAGAGGGTGATGAGAACCAGTCAGCACAATCCAAAGCGGCGCCATTGTACTTTAAAGAAGCCAATGTGTAGGTTACAGTTGTCATATCAAGTCTATGCCTAGTGATGTCGATTGTCTTATACGAACATACAGACGAGCCTAGTTACGGAGAGTGACCACTTCAAACGCTTCTTCTATAAACGCGTCTTGTACGTTGCAACACAATCATAAATGATCAACTATTTCACGGTCCGGAAATGGCCTTTTCAAATAGAATCATAGAAAACGACAGTACAGCAGACAAACAGACGGCCCGCTCAGAGCCTGATGAGCTGGTTGGAGAGAGCACCGATCATGGCGAGTTAAAGTCGAGTATTGCGTATATATATTTACAGGTCGTTTACTCGTGGATCTCCGCTTTTAATTTGTTAAATAGCAGAAACCGGCTCTAGTATGGTCTGCTTTTTAAACGTGCCATCAACATAGGCCGGTATCAAGCAATACATGCTCTGGAATTGGTAATTGATGACAAGCTATCCTTTATAAGCCAGAGCAATCAAGTTCATTATCCTACAAGCCAAGCAAACGCCAACTGAGATTGAATCTACAGAGGTTCTCCGGGCAATCGGGTCTTTTGTGTATACGCTGCTGCTCACTCATCCCAAGCAAAGAATAGTCTTGATCGTTTTGGATCGTTGAACAACGACAAAGCCCAAGGCCGCGAGAGCCTCATATATATATACTATTTGTCTAGCGGCATCTATACCCACACGACTATGCGCAACCCAAAAAGCAGAGAGGAAAACAAATAGAGCTTCTAATCGAACAAAAACCAGTCCCTAGCCAGCGGCCGCAATCATGACAGGCCACAAAAGCCCTTTAGAACCCCCCCCATCTACCATGCCAGAATATCATACAAGTTTTTCTTTTACAGCGTCTCACCCACCACTTTTCGAATGGCCTGGGCCACGTGGTCAATGTTGTGCGTATTTAGGCCGGCCATGCTGATTCGGCCGTTCTTAGTCATGTAGATGTGGTACTCCTCGCGGAGCTTCAAGACCTGGGCTTCTGATAGGCCGGTGAAGCTGAACATGCCGATCTGGTCTGTGATGTGGTTCCAGGTTCCTGGGGTGCCAAGCTCCTCAAGCTTTGACCGGAGAGCATTGCGCATATCAATGATGCGGCCAGACATGGTCTTCAAGTTGCCTTCCCACTCTTCAAAGAGCGCGGGGTCGTTGAGAACGGTGCTGGCTATTCTGGCGCCGTACAAGGGAGGGTTGGAGATTTCTGATCGCTGGAGAATGGCCAGCTGAGATGCAATGCGGGTGATTGTGGTTGTGGCGTCGGCAGCAGGGGCCGTCACAACGTGGAAGCAGCCAGCTCGCTCTCCGTAAAGGCCAAAGTTCTTGGCGAAGCTCTGGGCAACGACGAGCTCGAATCCTTGCTGGACAAAGTAGCGCACGGCGGCGGCATCTCGAGCAAGGTCGCCAGAGGCAAAGCCTTGGTAGGCGCAGTCAAAGAAGGGGAAGTGCTTCTTCTCCCGAATCACCACGGCCAACTCCTTCCACTGATCCAGTGTTGGGTCGACGCCGGTTGGGTTGTGAGCGCAGGGGTGGAGCAGGATGATGGAGCCTTCGGGGGCTGCGGCAATCGTAGACTTCATGCCATCGAAATCTAGTCCCCGAGTCTCCTTGTTCCAGTAGGGGTACTGGGCGACTTTGATGCCGACATTGTTGAAGATTTGGTGGTGGTTTGCCCATGTGGGATTGGACACATATACGACTCGGCTGCCCTTGTAGAACTTGGAGAGGAACAGAGCGCCCAAGTGGACGGCACCGGTGCCCGAGATGGTCTGCACCGATGTGGTGCGGCGCTCCTGGATCGCGGGGGAGTCGGCGCCGAGCATCAGCTCCGCAGCCTTGCTGGTGAAGCTCTCGATGCCAGCAATCGGGGCATATTCGTGGTTCAGTTCGGGGTTGTCTCGGAGAATTTCATCCGCCTGGATGACGCAGTGGGGTCAGTCAACGCCTTGGGAGTTGGAAGGGATTCGCGGGGATATGCAACAAGCTGGCTCGACCAATAACGGTTGCGCCAATTGAGCTTATCCTGAGCATCGCAGGCGAGCTAACATGGCAACGCATGGGCTAGCTCTGTAGATGGGACGATGCCAAAGACGGGAAGACAACGTACCTTTTTGACGACGGGAAGAACCCAGGGCTTTGCATTGTCGTCTCGGTAGGCGCCAATTCCCTGGAAACAAGAACAAACAGTCAGTCAACCAGCCATTCGTATCTATTAGTAAAAGCGTTGGGGATTTGTGGGCTTGTTGCCTCCGACGTCGCAGCCGTGCTTACAACGAGGGAGTCGTCGAGTCACAGCGACGGCAGAGGCAATGAGCTGGCAGAAATCTCCAAGTAGCACAAGGGGAGGGGAAATCTCGCAGACATACCAGGTCAACCTTGAGCGGGCTGTTGTCTGCTCTGTAGGCGCGGGCAAGGCCAAAGAGAGGATCTTCAGGCGCCTGCGGCACTGTGTCGGCCGGGAAGCTGGTTGTGGAAGCCATTGCGGGAGAGATGTGGCTCGCAATGTTGTTGATGCGCGCGAGAGAGGCCGAGGACGACGGTGATGAAGGTTGAGGCGGCGATGATGATGATGGAGGAGCCATGGTTGCGGTAGCGGGAGGCTCGATGGTAGATAAATGCGCTGTAGAGCACCTCTCAGGCTGTCGAAATGCCACACGCAGCGCGTAGATGGCCTGATGGATGCGGTGCCAGGCAGTGGGGTGACGGCTAAATGCAGCCCTGCTCCGTAACGGAGAGCCTGTGACGGGGTCGCGGGGGAGGGCCTTGGGGCCTAGAGGCGCCTGGAGGGAACCGGAGGATCCGCTGTGGCCGCTACACGCCTGCTTAGCTGCCTGCGATTCGAACGCCTGCTGCGACCCGCCGATGCACGTCACCAGACCTAAAAATCCCTTGGAAATGCGCAACGAGACGGAGCCGATGGGGCCGGGAGGCTCAGCAGCGCAGAGGCTGGAAGGGCTCGGGGTTCTGGGGTCCGGGGAGAGCTGATGTCAGGGGAGTTTTGTTCCCCGTGATGAGTTTGATCGGGTCTGGTGCTTTTGCCGCTGGCGGTGGTGGCAGAATTGACTCTTATCGCATCAATGGATTCTCTCTGTGGCGAATACTGCTAGCACTGATATCACCGGCAATCTTTGGGCTGTGATGCAGTCAGCAAACAGTCCTACCCAACCTTGAACTCTTTCACTCGGGGCTTGCAGCAACGTGGTACAGCATTCGCTCCGCCAGAGTCCCCTGGACAAGCCGTTGAACTCGGGGAAACGGAGCGGACAATGGGAAGCCAAGCACCAGGCAGCGCTGTCAACTTGCATGCATGCATCGTACGTACCTTGTTTGAGAATAGAATTTGACAGTGGTAGTACTCGTAGTAATGTAATACGTCAAAGACGGCCCGGTACCAGAGGAGACAGGTCCAGTAGATGCTCCGTAATAACTCCGTGAAACAAGAGCGCAGTCAGAAGCAGTGGCTGCTATTCAGATAATGCAGTGGTGCAGTGATATTTTGATAAAATGAGAAAAGAGTTGAAATGAACTCTGGCTTACACGCTTCATAACCTCACGGCCTTTTTATCCATCGCCATGCCATGTGCTCGTTCCAGGGCTATGGGGCTGGTTTTGGCCGAGGCCTCGGCTCGTGCGGGCTACAGAGCCGACACGGTACAGACTACAGACTGAAAACGGCCATCAAGACATGATGATCTACGTGACAAAAGCTCAAGTACATTTCATACTACTGAGTAGCCGTAGAGAGGTATGACCAAAAATCTTCGTCATGGGACCTCTTTTGAACCCCCTTTCTATACGTAGACCTGTTACAAGTTTTCGGAACGATGCCACAGCAAATATCAGGCATCAAACTTCTCTCCTATTTGATAATGAAAATGATTCCTTCTCCCCGAAACAAGCCGATCCTCGCAACATCACGCCAAAGCACATGAAAGCCAAAAGCTCAAAGGAGTATCAACTCGTTTTCATATGCATCACAAGCCGATACTTTTTCGAACCCCAGGTCTAGTACGAAACAGCTCGCTCCCGATTGGACAAGCTCGAATTCGAGGTTTCTCTCCTTTTTCCTTCTTCCGTTAATCTAATGACACACAAGTACATGGTTATTGCGAGTGACCTGCTATCCACAACCTTGGCGCCCTTTCTTGGCTTTGTCAATCCCAGAGCCAGGTACCATCGCTGTAAATGGGCCACTCCTCACTAATCCTCGTGGCCTGAAGAAATAAAAAATCCCATGAATCCCCGCAGAAAAGTGGCTCGCGCTGACTCTTCCCCGTCTTTTCACATGCCGCCGGCCTTCCCCTAGACTCAGCCCCATGGGTCAATGTTCTCGTAGTGCTGGTACGAGAACGTCAGTCTCAAAATTGTTACGATAAGTGGCGTTGAAATTGTATGATTTTCTGCCGAATGCTGTTTACCAATGATACTACTGCTTATTGGACGCTGCGCTATCATGAAATGAATGCCCCCATCTTGCTTGATGTTTTCTTCTCCCGCTTTATATAATCAGATCCCAGAGAATCAGAAACGCACACAGACTGCTTGCTGCAAAAAATGTGTACCGCGCCGTGCTCGGCCGTTGTGTGGCCTTTTTAAGCTGTCTGTTTCCTCCGCCGACATTATCCGCCATCGATGCCGAATCAGAGACAAGCAGCTCAATGTTTTCGGACTGCGCCGACAAGTTGTTAACCAGCAGTGTCTGGAGTTCTGAAATCTCCAATAGCGATCTCTCCGCCGTCCTGCAATGCGTCATTATTTTAGTTATATTCTTGAACATACTTCATTCGAACCGTGTTGCCATGTTGTCAAGTGAAATCGTGAACCTACCTCACTTTATCCAATGTGCTCTCGTAATGCTCCATCATGCTCTGATTGCCCTCCTCAAACATTTGCACCTGCTCATCAGTCAAGCCCTCTGTAAACGCAGCGGGCGATGACTCTTCGGCTCCTGGCTCAGAGACGCCACCCGGTGTCTGCCGATGTGGTTTGTGTGCTGCCGGGGCAAACTCTGCAAAGTCTCCTACCGGCAGCATGCTGCGACTCTTTTCCAGCTCCCGACGCAGCCGCGTTTCCATCATGTCTTGCTGCGTTCGACAGCACAGCTCCAATCGCTGCCGTAGGAACCACACCACGCCCTCTCGATAACCGCCCAGCTGCTGGGCTTGATCTTCGGCTGCAGCATGTTCCGCCGACTTGCTGCTGGCAATGCCACCAGATGCCCATGAGCCGAGAGCGCCAAGTCCTTTTGTGTACTTTTTGCGGATGATGGCCGCTTCCGTATCTCGGCGGAGCTGTTCAGCCTCATCCAGCGACCTTATGCTGGCATTGAGCTCCCGTATCATCTGCTTGGCGTTGGCGTCTATTTCCTCTCGTTCTCGGTCGGACAGTACTCGCGGCTGGTTCTGGACGAATCGCGCTTGCGCTCGGCGAGGCTGCGCAGTGGATAGGTATGCTTGCCGCACATCTTGAAGCTGTCGATGCAAGCTAACAATGTGCGAGTTCTGCAGTATGGTCAGTATGGTCAGTATGAGATGAGCTTAAAAAGCATGCGTAGGTCGTTGGCCAAGAACTGACAATGCGGTATGCCTCTTTGAGGAAGCTGTCAATGTCGTCCAGCGAGACCTTGTTCACGACTGGTGGAGCGCTGTGGTGCTGGAGAAGCTCATTGAATTGCGCTGTGATGTTCACCGCTGCCGATACTTGGACGCCCGAACCATCCATCTCTACCGTCCTTAAATATTACAAGACAATATTCTTTCAATCGCACCTGGTAAAGCGGTATGGCTACCAGGCAAAGTGTCGCTCACACGTCATTCTGCCAGCCAAGATTGATTTGGAGCTACGTATTGTGTAAGCTTTTGGCAGCGCTGCGATGGTGCTGAGTCATCACGATATCCACCTGTAGACTGACGCTTTCACAAAGCAAAGACCACAAGTTGCCAGCGCTGCTAGTTTCGTTTCTGCGCGAGAACCGTACCCACAGCATTGCATGGACCGGCCTATTTCCGCCGACTTTTGACTTCATTGGCCTCTTTCTGTACGATTCAGGGACGAAACCAACCTTTGGCCAAGCAAGAGGCGGCGCCGGGCCATGAAATCGCCCGCTCAAGGTGGATGGTTGTTGAGTCTGAGTTGCAGAGTTGCAGAGTTGCAGTTACAGGGGTCCTCACCAGCTCTGTGCCATTGATGCGACTGCAGAGAAGACGCAATTCCACGTCGAGAGCAGAGCATGGAGCACATACACGGCTTCCAATGAAAAGGCTCTTCCACTGATCGCCTGTGCAACCTGAGCTACTGCTTGCAGATCGGCTTTGAGCCGACATATGCAGCCAACATGCACAACGCCCAAGCTCCGCATTCTGCACTTGCCGGATATCGCTTCGCCTCGCTTCGTCATGGCCATAGTATTCCAGAAGCCGACGGGATGGGCAAGGCGAGACGGGCAGCAAGACGGGCGGCAAGACGGGCGAGCCGAAGCTTCCTATGCTTGAATCGATTAGATTAGGCACTCTGGCCTTGGCTCATCCGCTTATGCTTATGCTGTGCCTGTTCCTGTGCCTGTTGCCCGCGATTGCACGCAATGCTCACCCAACTGGCAAAACCCGCGTCGTTGGTGCGCCACCGGAGAATATCGACGCTAAGGCCAAAGCAACTTTTGAGTTGTGTGGGCGGGAACTAACGGCCACAAAGCTGTGATTCGCGGGTGGAACAGACATCTTATACAGTTTTTTTTCCTTTTTGCTCGGACGTCGACCGAGCAGGAAGGGGCGCGTGCCGGATCGATGCTAAATCGCAGGGTTTTTACTCCCTATGCTGACCATGTGCCGGGTATTATTCCTGTACTACTTCTACCTGGATACTATAAATAAAGAGACTAAATGCCTTCGGTATAAAGCCTCTACTGTAGGACGCCGGTACGACTCGAGGCCTGGCTCCATGACCCTCCCGAAAGCCGCGGATTTCTTCCGTCTCGCTGCCATCTGGGAATGACTGCAGGGGCATCTGAAAATCCTGACGGAACATTTATATGCTCATCCCAGCTCTAGATTGCGCCCAGGATCAAGCCCTCGCTGCATCTCTTCCATGCGGCGAGACGAGATCCAATGCAGGGAGACAACGCCGGCACTTCGGGGGGGGCAGATAACGGGCATCGACCGAATCTGTGGGGAACCGCAGTTCGATCGTCCAAGGCGAGTTCGTCCGCTACTACCTTACCCGATCCGAAAGCTGGGAGCTTCTGCTCCTCTTCCTTCGCTTCCTCTCGCCTTTGTTCTTTGATTTTTGCTTTTCGACCCTTCACCATCGACATCCGCCACTCGCCTCGGCCACTGCTCCCTTGCTGGAATTCGTCGTCAGCACGAATGCGTCGTCATGAAGCAAGATGAAACCACAGTCCAGGTCGACAAAGAGGCAGGCGAAATCACATCGCCGGTCAAGAGCGAGTCGGATTGTGAGTCTCTAGGAGACCAAACTGCGGACCAGACCGTCGCAATAGAGCTGCAGACGTCCCAGTCCCGGGGCGAGCCTGTCCTGAACGATGTCGAACAGGGCCTTGGGCCTGCGATCGGCGAGCCGTACACCATCTTTTCTCGCCGCATGAAGATATGGATCACCTTCATGGCGACGGTGGCCAGTGTTGTGTCGCCCATGACGGCCCACATCTACTTTCCGGCGCTGGACGCCTTGGCCGAGGAGCTGAATGTCTCCAACTCACTCATCAACTTTACCTTGACGTCTTATATGATTTTCCAGGGGCTCTCACCGACGATATTTGGTGATTTCGGCGACATGGCAGGCCGGCGACCCGCCTTCACCGTGGCCTTTATCATCTATCTATTTGCCAACATTGGTCTCGCCTTGCAACGCAACTACGCCGCCCTCCTCGTGTTACGCTGTGTCCAGTCGGCAGGCAGCAGCGGTACCCTCGCGCTGTCGTACGCCGTGATTGCGGACATCACGCCAACCGCCGAGAGGGGCAAGTACATGGGCTTTGTCAGTGTTGGGGTCAATATCGGACCCGCCATTGGCCCTGTCATAGGAGGATTGCTGAGTCAATACTTGGGATGGCCGTCCATCTTCTGGTTCTGCGCCATCTTTGTCGTGGTATGGCTGGTTCCATGGGTTGCCACCGTTCCCGAAATGTGTCGAAACGTTGTTGGAAACGGCTCTATACCTCCTCAGTCTTGGAACATTACCTTGTTGGAGTTTCTGCGGAGAAGAAAGACTGGAGATGTGCCGGAACCTGGGCCCAAGAGAAAGCTGCGGTTTCCCAATCCTCTAGGCACTCTGGCCATTGCCTTTGACAAGCAGATGAGCCAAGTCCTGCTGATTGCGGCCGTCATTTACGTCAATTTCATCCTGGTTGCCGCCACTCTATCGACCCAGTTTGCCGAGATATACAACTTTGGGGAATTAGAAGTGGGGTTGTGCTTCCTACCATACGGCCTGGGATGCTGTTTGACGGTTGTTTTGCAAGGATATGTAGTGGATTGGAACTACCGCCGCATCGCAAAGAAGCTGGGGGTAGATGCAAGCCACGGGCGCCGCAACGAGATTGGGGACTTTCCCATCGAGTCGGCACGCATCCAGCCCATCTATCCCTCATTGTTAGTCGGTGCTGCCGCTGTCATCGGCTACGGCTGGGCGTTGCAGGCAGAGACGAGCGTAGCTGTTCCGCTCGTCCTCGTCTTTCTAATTGGCATGCTGGTCCCAAGCACTTTCAGCATTCTCAACACGCTCATTGTTGATCTATACCCCGGTTCAACAGCCACGGCAGCAGCAGCGAACAATCTCGTCCGCTGTTTATTTGGCGCTGCGGCCACGGCCGTTGTTGATTATATGCTTGATGCCATGGGTCGAGGGTGGTGCTTTACGTTTCTTGCACTACTCATGGTGGCATGCTTGCCCTGGCTCAGGTTCATTGAAAAGAGAGGTCCTCACTGGAGGGCAGAGAAGTTGCGGAGGAAAAACAGCACTCAAAACGGACAAGGGGGGCCGGGGCCGACGGAGGCCAAATGAAAATAATGGCCTTGATGATGACATGACATGGCTTTTTCGGAGAATCCTTTTTTTTTTTTTTTTTTTTTTTTTTTTTTTTTTTCATTTTCTTTTCTTTTTTTGTTTTTTCCTCCCTTTTCATACTCTACATACATCTGCTTGAGAAGCATAGCGTTATATCGCTTGTAGAACTGCATAGCAGCGGCGTTTTTTACCGGACAGTAGATCCGTCCACAGCACATGATGCTCATCAAGTCGTCATTATCGTACTACAAGTATTAATTTCTAGATAATTTCATTAATTCACAAAGCCAGGATTGCGTGCTCTACAGGCTCTCTCAGAGATTCCCACATCATCCAGTCGGAACGTGTCGTGCTATTTGCATGTTAGTAAAAGAAAAGATTAAGATGTATCATAAAGTGGCAGAAAAGGGCGCGCTTCTGTCATTGCGACTTACGGTAACAAACCCATCGAGTTAATCTTCCACACGCCCACCGCCAGCGCCAAAAACTGCATTGCCACGTACACCAGCTTCGTCTGCAGGATCTGGCCAGAGTTGCTGTCGGTCTGGAAGCGCTCAAAGGCCTGGTTCGTGCTCATCAGGCCGACGATGGGGTTCTTGAAGGCCATGAAGACCATCATGATGCTGAAGATTTGCAGCGAGTTGCCGGACATGTACATCATGATGGCGGTCATGGGGAGGCCCTTGACGGGGGCGAGGGCGACCTCCCAGGCCTTTTTGACCTTGAGCGTGTCTCTCTCTTCGGCGGAGGGGGGGTTTTCGGGGCTGAGTCTTGACGTCTTTGCCTTTCTGTGTCTGACGTTAGCTTTCGTCCTTTTCTCTTCCTCTTCCTCTTTTCTTTGTTCGACATGCGTCTTGTTGTTTCACATTCTATGAGTAAAGGGACGAAGCAAACGAACCTTGGGGGCGCTGCTGGGTGCTGTAGAGAAGCCGGGGGGGTCGATGATGCCGTTGAGCTTGGACTTTGCTATGGGAGGGAAGTCGAGCTGGGAGACCCAGTACGGCACGGAGGGGTCTTGAGCCGCGGCCATGATGTCTGTGTTTGCTGCTGGTCGATTGGCGAATTGACGATGCTCGATATGGTGCACGATCCTGGGTCGTGCGAAACGTGGATTTGGCGCTCGTTTGCTGGCTGGATCCAAATTCGCCGCAATCGATATTGCGGATGTAGCTGCTGTGTTGCTACTTTGTCACTGAGGCGGGTGGGTCGCCACAATCCACAGCGCCTAATTAGCTCTTATCGATAGCCCCGGAGTGCGCCGTACAAGGCCAGGCCCTCTGGCAGGTACCTATTCCTGCATACCGACCCTGCCGGCGGCGCGCGTCCTCCTTTTTTCCCTTTTCCCACCAGACATTCCATCTTTCGCAGCTTCTTGGAGCCGCAAGAGACCAGCGACTGGAGTTTCGACTTTTTGTCTTTGTTGTCAGTTTTTTTTTGTTTGACCTCGGTTCGGGAGACCCTCTCCCTCGCGCATCCGATCTCCAATTCTGTTTCCCCCTCGACGCACGACCCGCGAGACGCTCAGGACTTTAAGGCACTCCCGGAACGAAGAAACTGGCGCGTTTCGGCATCGATTGGCTTGGTCAGCTTGCCTTGTTTTAAACGGAAACGAAGATACATGCACGGCGTGCGACTTTATTTTCTTAAAGATACATAGCCCTGCGCTGGTTTAAGAGACAGGTGGTGGGCGTAAAGTGTCCTGCAGAGCCCCATTGGTTTCACGAAGCAATTTAGGCGATTCGGCCAGCGCATTTATTCGACAAGGCTCTCTAAATCGAACCGGAATTCGGGCGCTTCTTGCTTCTGGCTGCAGCACCATCCCGCATTTTGCCAGTCTGTACCAGGACCTGGACCTGAGAAGCCCTCTAAACCTCAACAAGGGGTGCCAACGACGGCGCGTGACGACGCTCCCGCTACCCGAAGCGACGATAGCACTTACACCTACAAGATTGTCTGAAGCAGCCTAGACCCGGCGCGCTGCATCGATTCTGCGGGGGAGGAGGACGAAGTGATTCGTAGCTGCTGGCACCATGTCTGGCAACGTTGGCGGAGGGGACTCCAAGCTGTTCGCTCGAGTAAGCTCTTGTCCCTCTTTCTCTCTTCTCGCTTGTTTCCGTCTTGTGTCCTTTCTATGATACTCTGCAACTTTGCCTTCTCTTTGCCGTCTTTCTCTTATCTTTTCCTGCTCACTTCCCCTTGTGCGCGCCTCTCCATGCGCATCGTCACTCTACCTCGCCGCCTGTACTTGGAATCTTGGATGATTTCCATTCTCTTCTACCTCTAGAATACCCTCCTAGCGGCAGCGACGACAGCGTACGAGTGTCTTTATTGCGATCTTGATCTTCCCGAGAGATTGCGATAGCTGCGCTCTGCGATACCCTTGCTCACTTCGACTTACAATGAATATTCCCTTTTGCGCAGCTGCGCGACTCGTGACATGATGGCCCTTCCACTCGGATTCATTTACATGCCAACTATTGCTCTCGATAAGCTAAGATCCAGGCAGGGCAAAGTCGCCGAGCTGCGCCTCGAGCTGAACAGCGGCGGAAAGAAGGATAAGAACTATGCGACCAAGAAGATTGCGCTCAAGCGCATTGTCGCCAACATGACGATGAGCAACAACGACATGGTTGCGCTGTTTCCCGACATCATCGGATGCATGAACATTTCGAGCTTGGAAATCAAGAAGATGTATGGCCCGCATCAGAACAGATATCGTCGGAATGCGAAAGGTGGACGATGCTGATATTCTTGTCTTGATAGGTGCTTTCTGTACTTGGTCAACTATGCACGCGTTCGACCAGAGATTGCGGTTAATGCGATTCCCATATTGGAGCATGTGAGTTCAGCAACGGTTTCTCAAGCTCAAGTGCCACAACAGAGAGCTAATTGGAATACCAGGATATCGAAGACCCCAACCCCCCTGGTACGAGCACTCGCTCTGCGGACGATATCGTATATCCATGTGCGCGAGTTTGTCGCTGCCACGGTTCCTCTAGTGAAGCTTATGCTGAGAGACTCCGACCCATACGTTCGAAAGACGGCCGCATTCTGCGTTGCGAAGCTCTATGATCACGACAGACACATGGTCGAGCAGTCAGACCTCATCGATCGACTCAACTCGCTCCTCAGAGACGACAACCCCACGGTTGTTGCCAGTGCGCTGGCAGGATTGATGGACATTTGGGAGAGGAGTGACGCTATCAAGCTGACTATTGACTACACCAATGCCTCGAAAATGGTTGCCATCCTGCCTGATTGTTCCGAGTGAGTTGGCAATTTGACAAAGGATGAGACATGGCTATATACGTGTTGCTAACTGTCCATCAGATGGGGCCAGACATATATTCTGGAGGCACTCATGTCCTATGTTCCTCAAGAGTCGGGCGAAGCCTCATTGCTGGCTGAACGAATCGCCCCACGACTCTCTCACTCGAACTCATCAGTCGTCCTGACTTGCATTCGAGTGATTCTGTACCTGATGAACTACATCGCCGACCAGAAGCAGATTTCGGCACTGTGCAAGAAACTCTCGCCACCCCTCGTTACGCTGTTGGCCAAGGGCTCCGAGGTGCAATATCTCGCACTACGAAACGCCCTTCTCATTCTGCAAAGACGGCCCGAGGTGCTACGAAACGACATCCGAGTCTTTTTTTGCAAATACAACGATCCCATTTACGTAAAGGTCACCAAGCTGGAACTGATCTTCATGCTGGCCAATGAGAAGAACATTGACGAAGTTCTCACAGAGTTGAGAGAATATGCCACGGAAATCGATGTGCACTTTGTACGAAAAGCTGTGCGCGCCATAGGTAAGCTCGCTATCAAGATTGAGCCAGCAGCTCGACGATGTATCGATCTGCTCCTGGAACTGGTGGCTACCAAAGTCACATATATCGTCCAGGAGGCTACAGTGGTGATCCGAAACATCTTCCGCAAATATCCAAACCAGTACGAGTCCATCATCGGTACGCTTTGCGAGCATTTGGACTCCCTTGATGAGCCAGAGGCCAAGGCTGCCATGATTTGGGTCATTGGACAGTATGCGGACCGTATTGAAAACAGCGACGCGCTCCTGGAGGATTTCCTGTACTCATTCCAAGAGGAGCCTGTAGAGGTTCAGCTAGCACTTCTTACCGCAACAGTCAAGCTCTTCATTCAGAGGCCAACCAAGGGCCAGGAGCTAGTACCAAAGGTCCTCAAGTGGGCCACAGAAGAAACAGATAACCCTGACTTGCGTGATCGAGCCTACATGTACTGGCGACTGCTATCGACCGACATGAACGTGGCGAAGAGCATTGTTATGGGAGAGAAGCCGCCTATTACTGCCGAGTCAGAACGGCTGGAGTCATCAACGTTGGAAGAAATGTGCCTCAATGTCGGCACTCTGGCAACAGTCTACCTCAAGCCAGTGCAGTCCGTGTTCCGCTCTGCCAGGCCACGAAAGCTGATTGATTCCCCGGCACTGCAGAAGCAGCATCTCGCCAACAACATTGACAACCAGAAGAGCATCAGCATGTTTGGCAACGGCAGCCAGCCCACCAATATCGATCTCAGGACACGCAACGCCGTCGCCTCTCCTCCTACCAACGGAGCACCCAACTTGGCACAGGCCGTCAACGATGCAGACGCCTACTTCTCCAGCATTGGCACGCAGCAGATGGCGGCACAGATGGCGGCAATGAGAATAGATGGCGGAGACGACGGCTTTGGGGGAGGGACGGGCTATGTTGTGAATGCCCTTGCTCCGCAGGCTGTGTTGCAGCCGGCTCATGGCGATGGGAACGGTGACTTGCTGGCCTTGTAGACGAATTGACAACCTTGACTGGATGAACGCATGGACGGACGGGAAGAATATGAGGCAATGAATAGGGATTTGGCGAGGCATAAGATGAAGCATGATGTTTTCGTCACTTATCGCCATGTATGTGCGTGCTTGTTGGGAGCAGCGTTGTATGATTTTTTTTTTTTTTTTTTGGCTCAGGATGTAACTTTTAATATCCCTATATTTTCCAAATGTTTTTAGTATGAATTTAAGCCTATATATAGGTAACTATATAACGAAGCTTGCACCCTTCATGTCGAACGAGTCATCACTCCCCCATACCGAGACGAAAAATGCATATACTACCACTAGACCTTGAAAATCCACTCACCGAACAAAGGGTCGTTTATCTCGCAGGTGTCTTGTGGAGCAATAGAACGCATAGCATACCTATTCATGTGGGGAAGCGAGGAGGGGGCCCCTTGAGATGTTAGCAGAAGCTTGGCGCGTTCAATTTGTATGGGGTCATTTTGCGGGACTTTGTTTCGTATAATGTTCATTTACTACCTGCATGCAAGTAAATATGGGCTGTAGGGCTGTTAGAGCGTGCATATACGTGTATTGTATCATCGATATATCTTTTACATTTCTTTTCTGGAGGGCGTCCAAGGTTGGGAATCACTGGAGGGGGGAAAATCTTTGGTTGTCTAAAAAGGGGCGGATATACCGGCTTTGGGTGGTAGGTTATTAGACGCCCGTGTCAGCTTACAATGAGAAATGAAGGTGTGACGGGACTTGATATGAGTTAAAAAAAAAAAAAAAAAAAAAGAGGCAAAGCGAATTTCCTTCATGGTAATTGCTATTTTTTTTTTTTTTCGTCTCATTCAGAATGAAGATGGACAGACTTGATCAATCCATAAAGGTTCTCGCTTAGATATCACAGGCGAGCTGGCGGCTCGTCACATTGGGAATATCCACAACATGACCAGCAGCTCTTCCTTTATCAACACTAAAAAAGCTTACTTGGACTGTAGAATGTAGTATTTGCTTGGTGCAGGGGCCTGAGCCTTGTGGGTGCGTCGCGACCGGGAGCGACGGCATTGTGCGGAGTTTTAATTTGAAGCTCTTCAAACGGAGATTGCAGGTCAGTTTGGCCAATACTACGTTGTACAAAGCTCCGAGTAGGTACACAAGTTGTTTTCTTCTTTTTTCCTTTTGCCCCTATCCCCCCTGTCTGATTAGTAGTAGTATTTGACACGGACTGCTCGTAGCTAAATTTTCTTTTTAGAGTTTATGTGCCTGTCAGACACGCAGTGCTGAGCGTGGCCTGGAATGAGCTTAGACCTGGCTGTAGATGTTCCTGGTATGGCGTGCACGAGCATGCTTTGTTGGCGTTGGCGCTGAGGTGGCGCCGGCTGGAGATCATATCGGTAAGATAGCTTGTATTACCTGCCTGTAGTATAGACCGAGTACGAAGCATGGATACGTGTGCAATAGATAACGGGAGAGTTGGCGCCTAGCAAGGGCTTCCACGTAGCGTGGCCTATTGTAAGATGATTTTCAAGGCACTAGGCATGGTGTGTTTCAATATCCATTGCCGCCAGGTCGGCGATATGCCTGGGTGAAAGCGCTGGTAAACAGCCACAGAGCCAGTTTACTAGCTACTCGGCTATCCCGCGTACGATTGCTGCTGCCAGGCACTCTGCTTGCATGTAGTGCGTCGAGTACTGCGGTGACTCCGTGATCGGTAGCCTTGGTTTATCTCGTGGATATCAAACGGATGAAACCCCTCGTCATCTCTGAAGCTGGAGAGAGCCGAGGTGATATCGCCTTGTTTCGTTTTATTTAGTCTTAATTGGAAACACCAGGTATCCGTATTGTCTATGTATCTGGGCCAGGTTCAAATGCCGTCCTCGCATCGTTTGACCAGTTGGCCCGAGACGGCAAGGCCTTCCCGGCTTAGCAAGGTTCAAGTCATGGTGTTGGCTGGCTGGAAGAATGCTCATGCAAAGAAGACGGAGGCGGATATGAGCGCTTGTCTGGGCCTAAACCCGGCTATAAGTGAGTGCGTCAGTATGAAGTGTTTTTGCTGCAAGACGAGCCACTAGCCGCCAATAGTTGTACATGCTAGACCACCGGGCCAGCAATACCGGATGGGAGCCGGCCAATGGACTGCAGTAGCAGCCGGCCGGTCCAGATGCGGGTGTGATCGTCTGTACAAGCATTGAATGCCAGGCATTTGCCTGTATGTGTTGGCCCTATCTTTGATGCATCTACTCGCGGCAGCCTGGTGTGCGAGTTTTGTGTCGCCAACATTTGTTAAGGGGCTTGTATGCTCCGTATGGTGCGATCCGAACGTTTGTACGACGACTGTTTCCCGTAGCATTCAGCATCCAACATACATTGGCCCAGAATCCTCTTGTTTGCACATAGGGATGCCCACCTGCATCCCGAACTCGACGTCTCAATAGCAGCAGCAGTCTTGATTCTACTTGTGTCCAGCAAACGAAAAGCGCTGGGTTCCTGGCAGCGCGATTGGATCTGATTCGGTACATCTTCCTGGTCACCGGGCTCTTGTTAGTTGCAGATTCGGATCTGCTGCCGCCCGCTGGCTGTTCGTCAACCGTTGGACTCATTGTTGTTTGTTTGATGGGTAGGCAGGTAGCCGTTGTAGTTAATTGGGCCAATCCTCCCAGCTGCCCGGAAGGGAATATCTCCAGGGCATATTGCTCCGTACCTGCCTCACTATCTCCTTGGCCTCTGCCTCTCACCGACTTGGCGGCAGAATTTATTTCCATCTTGTTCTATTCTTGACTCATCAAACCATCTAGCTTCCATTCCAACAGCAGCATCACCACCTCAGCAGCCTCCATCATTCATTACTTGATTACTGTGCTCGGAGCACCGGACCACTGCTTGGTTCCCCGCGCCGCTGCATACGTCTGTGTGTCTCCATGCGGCCAGTGGTGTGTCTTGTTGGCGCTACACCGACAGGGGTCTGATTACCTGGGAACACGAAGTGCCGTACTCATCGGCCTGCCTCTCGTTGACTCTCGTACCAGCGGCTGATCTCCGTTTGCTCGTTTGAAAAGCACTAGTAGTATTTCTTCCATCTCTTTTTTTCCCAACCCTTGTCTCGGCATCTGGCACAGCTGAAGGGCAAAAGGGAGAGAAATTGAACGAGGCTTACCAGAAGCAGGACGCTTCATTTCCACACCAGCCTCTTCATCCTCCTGTGAGGCGTGCGCTCTTCCGTCTGCATCGGGCAAAGCCTCCCAAAAACAGCACTCTTGAAGCTCGGCAGCGCTTTGATTTCGTCTGGCTAGCGCATTCATCGCTCGTTCGCTTTACATTCTAGTAAGGGCCCGCTCTTCGTTTCCTCGTCCCCACACCCCCCGTGTCCCCGGAACTCGAAATCTGGGCTGGTCGTTGAGCCGGTTCGTTGATTTGATCTGCCAAGGTTCACTGGGTGGCCTTTTTTCCATCCTTTTTTCCCTTTGACATCCATCCATCTGCGCATACATAGCCAGTCTCTAACCGAGACTGTTGAATCCACTTTACAGCCTCGAAACGTTCGTTAACTCGCCGGCACCGCCTTTTCTTCTTTTTTTTACGCGCTCTTCTTACCACGGATGAATTGAACCGTGTGATACGCTCCTTTGTCGAGATTCGCCAACCCCCTTTGGTGCTGCTGCGCCCATCCCGCATTCCTCGCATCGCTTTTCCACGGCGGATTTTCCAACTGAAACATGTCGGCTCCTGCGGATTCTACCATGAGCGGTGGCAGCGCTGCTCCTGGCAACGACTCGGGCCTCGAACAGCCCACAGATGCTGTGCTGATGAAGAATATCCCTCAGACGCCTGAGGCAGGCGACAATCCCAGCGATGAGGCGACTACCGACGCGGCTAAAGACACTTCCGCTGTCGCGACGACATCGACCGATACCGTATCTACCGATGATGGCGAAACAGCTGCCCCAACTTCATCGTCAAAAGGCAAGGAAGTAGCCAGCGCTCCTGAGCCGATAACCACGACCAAAGAAGATGTCACTCAGCAAGACACTCCTAAGCAGGACGCCCCAAAAGACGAGTCTTCCAAAGAACAGAAGCCCAAGGAAGAAAAGCCAAAGGAGGACAAGCAGGGGGAGTCAGCTATGGCTATCGGTCCGGCAGAAGAAGAGATCAAAGCTGCTGGTTCTGGAGGCGCCGACGGTCCAGTTTGCAACATTACTCTGTTGCTAGCATCTGGGGGCCGACATCCTTACAAGATTGATGCCAAGTACCTTAGCAGGAGACATGTCGCCATGCCGGATAAGGACGAGAGCGGCAACCCTGATCCATTCAGCATCAGTATCTACACGTTGAAGGAACTGATTCTGCGGGAATGGAGATCTGACTGGGAGACCAAGCCTGCCAGTCCCAGCAGCATAAGGCTGATTCATTTTGGCAAATTATTAGATGATAAGGAGCAGCTAAAGAGTAAGCATAACCCGCATTCTATTCCTTTTCCTCTATCAGTTTCCAGCTCGTTTTCATCAGAGGCTCCTCCTCTCTTATATTTGATTTATTGATTATTCATGTTCAATCGCTGACACTGGATATAGAGTATCATTTTCTCCCCGATAGCCCCAATGTGGTCCACATGAGCATCCGGCCCCAGGATCTTGATGAGGAGGAACCTAAGAGTGGGAGCAAGAGCCTCCCTGCGGGCGCCACACATGGGGATGGCGCGAGAGAGGGACGTTGCTGCATTATTTTATAAAGCGATAATAGCGTTTGGTGCCAACACCACGTACCACCTCGCCCCTCTGAGCCACTTCTTGATTAGCCTTTGATGGCAATACATATGATCGATCGGACGACTGCAAAGACGTGTTTGCATAGACCTTGGCCGCAGAGACGGGTGTTCTGGCTTGAGCGGTTTCTGAATGGCAATCTGGCTTGAAAGCATTCATTGGTTCAGATACAGCTGCACGTAAGGACGGCTTGCTGTATCACTTTGACATTAATATTCCGTTTCTACAAGTTGCTTTTGGAGGAGGGGATTCTTTTTATTTGGTTTTTATTGAAAGTACTTGCCCCCTTTTGTGCGTTTTGTGTTTATTACTTTCATTGTCATTTTCGTTTAGCCACTCAGGGAAGCAGCGCGAAGGGAATTCAAGAAGCGGAAGAATCTGGGAAAATCGGGGATCATTGCCGGCGTATGTTAACATTATTGATTCATGTACAATTGTGCCCTCTGTTTCGGTTCTTTTACACTCCTTATACTTTTCATAATTTCAGAAGGACCCCGTCTCCAGGATGGAGATGGCTGTTGCTATTACAGGATAGAAATGCAGAACATATTACACTACTACTACCTTGACGCCATACTGATGAAGCTATCGATGTTATCAGGCCTACGCAGATGGTAGCGATGCTGGTTTTGTTTTTGACTTTGTATTTCTTTTGTTCCTTGTTGGACTGTTCATATACATATCTCCTGCAAATCGGGACGCAGAATCATGATGCAGTCTCGGAAATCACCATGCCCATCTCCTTTTTCCAGGTCGGGCATACACACAAGGCTCGAATAGCTTGGTTTCCTTTTCTATTACCCTGTTCTATATCGATCGCTAGCCACGCCTCCCCATTTAATTAATCTTCAGCTTCTTCTCCATCTCGTCATGGATTCCAGGCAGCGCTCTCGACTCTTCACCGGTAAAGACATCCTCCCAGGTAATCATATCCTCTCGCCCCCTCAAGATATCCTCGTGGACGCTGGGAAGGCCGCCGCCGAGAGCCATGGGCCGCCACTCGCCCTCGCGGACAATCTTGAGCTCCATGCCCCGGCGGATGGGCTCGGCGATGCCAAAGGTGCGCTTGAGGGACTCCATGCGGACGGCCTCCTGGGTGGCCTCCCAGTTCTTGAGGCGGGCCTCGAGCGGGTGCGTCGAGACGGGCTTGTTGGAGGCGGCGTCAAAGGCCGAGACGCCGACGCCGTGGCGGAGGGTGTCGTGGATGCCGGGCGCGGAGGGGGCCGAGGAGGAGTGGGAGGCGTGGGAGAAGGTTGTGGGTGCCTGGGAGGCGGGGACGATTCGCATAGACTGAGGAGGAAGAGAAGAGGGGATATTGTTAGCTGGAAGATGGGAAGATGGAGGAGCTTGGAGAGGAAGCTGATTCTCTTCTTACCATGATGGGTGGTTTTTGTGAGGATTGGATGCCTCCACTGGGGTGGGAGTTGGACAGGAGAGGGAGGTGCTCGATGTAGCTGGTGCTGGAAAAAAAAAAAAGAGCCGGTAAAATCTGGTGGCAGCGATTGATTTGTGGTAAAAAGACGAAGAGACAAGTCGTTGAGGTTGATGGTGATGACGGAACGCAGAGCTGCCTCTGGCTCGCTACAGGCGCCTTACCTTGGCAACTCTCCAAGCTACAGGCTCCAAGCAGCCTCGCGTCCACTAAAAGCGCTGCTGCTTGCTGCGAAGGAGGGGTACGTACCTTTTTTCGAAACGTTCGTGCCCCCACTTGCTGGAGTCGGAGATGCTCCATCCAGTGCCAAATACCCTGGACCGATCGCGGAGAAAGCTGGTGTCAACATCAATTCGTTGCATGACGGCGTCGTTGAATACATACATGATTTCGTTTCTTTCTTTTTTCTTGTTCTTATTTCTCGATCTGTGACTCATTTGTGTTGTCTAGTTTTCGCCCAATCTTTTGGTTATTGATCTGATTGGGTCCGCAATAGATCTACCTACCTGCCAGCTCTCATTTCAAGTCATTGGAGCACATAGTCTCTTCTCATGTCCAATTACAAAATACAGGACCCAATTTGCTCTTGAATATAGATTCGAGCCATGATCAGAAACATACCGCCCTCGGCGCGATCTCCCATCGTTCGCATCGCCAATGGCACCTTTTACCGGCACCATCCGAATTCCCAGCCATCATCTCACGCCAATCCTGCTCTATTCAAAGATCTCCAATTTGAGCTGCCATCATCATCGCCGGAGCCGCATAACTGGTGCATCGTTGGGCCTTCCTTGTCCGGGAAGACGACTTTTTTGCAAGCTCTGAGAGGGAGGCTGCTTTGTGAGCCTCCCACGGCGAGATCGTACCCATACCTGTCATCAGATGCCGTATCTTCGAGACTGAGAACCCCCAACAAGGCGATTCAGTATGTTGGGTTTGATGCTGAGCAGGCGGCCGGAGGATTGGGCGGTGCAGTGACAACATCGGCATACCTCGCTGCGCGGTATGAGTCTCGCAGGGAGATTACTGATTTCTCGCTGAGAGACTTCTTGTTGGGCAATACGGAGCTGAACCCTGCCAAATCTCCCGGCCAGGAGAGCCAGGAAGAGGGCGGGATATCAACTGAACTGCTGAAACGCGTTGTCAAGGACCTTAGACTGGAACATCTGCTGGATCTGCCTGTGACATTCCTGAGTAACGGCCAAGGCAGGAGGGCAAGGATAGCTCGAGCACTTCTGACGAGGCCCGAGGTTTTGCTTCTGGACGAGCCGTTCATGGGACTCGATCCTCCGACGGTGACGGGCTTGAGTCCGCTGCTGGAGTCTCTTGCCGAAAAGGCCAATCCGCGACTGGTGCTGAGTGCCAGGCCGCAAGATCCTCTCCCAGAATGGATTACGCATCTGGTATACCTGAGAATGGACTGCCAGATTGAATCAATGGGACCGAAGGAGGTTGTGCTGGATGGCCTGAAAAAATACATCCAAGGCGTCAAAGTCGGCGGGCTAGCAGAAGATGAAAAGCTGCCTATTCATACTTTGGCTGACATTGGGCGAGTTTTATCCAAAGATTCTGCAGCTCACAGTCACGACCAATCGGAAGCTTCTTCGACTTCAGCATCATTTAATTCACAGCAACCTATGAACCCCAATGCTGAGCCTCTGGTTGAAATGGATGGTTGCCAGGTCCGCTATGGTGATAAAATTGCTCTTGGAAACTGGTCACAGAAGACGCCTCACGGTGACAAGGCTGGCCTGATTTGGACTGTCCGGCGAGGTGAACGCTGGGGCGTGTTTGGTCCCAACGGCTCGGGCAAAACAACCATTGTTTCTCTTCTTGGCTCTGATCATCCGCAGACTTATTCGCTGCCTATCAAGCTCTTTGGGCGAAGCCGTCTACCTGAGCCAGGCTCTGGACAGCGGCCGCTCACCTTTTGGGACATTCAATCTCGTATCGGCCATTCCAGCCCAGAGGTCCATCAACACATGCCGAGGAGCCACACAATTCGACAAGTGGTTGAGAACGCGTGGGCAGAGACCTTTGGCGCAAAGCCCAAGCTGGGCGCCGAGGCAAAAGCCAAAGTCGAGGCAGCTCTCAAATGGTTTGAACCAGAGCTAAAGCCAAACAGCGCTGCAGGCAGCGAGGGCTTGAAATGGGCCGACGACTACATGTTTGGTGAGATTTCATTCAGTGCTCAGCGCGTGGCGCTATTCATACGGTCTATGATTAAGGGGCCCGACATTGTCGTATTGGACGAGTCGTTTAGCGGCATGGACGACGCTGTGCGAGACAAGTGCACGCTGTTCCTCACTGATGGAGAGGCGAAGACTTATGTAGGCGAAGAGATTGTGCAGAGCCAGCAATCCAAGGACGGCACCGTCAAGGTGGAGGGATTGTCGGACCAGCAGGCGCTTATATGCATTGCGCATATCAAGGAGGAGGTTCCGGACTGCGTGAGAGAGTGGGTTTGCTTGCCGGAGGCGAATACGAAGCAGCCGGCGAGGTTTGGGAGACTGGATGGTGCCTTGAGGGAAGAGGAGAAGAGATGGAATGAGATTTGGGGGTTCTGAAAGTGTCGTGTTTGCTAGGGATTTGTGATGCATTTACTCTTATTTATACAGGCACTTGTGCTTTTATGCTGTAAAGTATAAGCTGCAATGAAGGGTTACAAGATGGCAGCATGTTTTCAGCCAAGCTTAGAATGAAGCCCACCCAAGTTTTCAACCTTTTATGACCAAACTTGAGTTGTTAAAATTCATGTAGAAACAGAAATTGTTTGGACGCATTCTGGTATCAACGAGTCTCGTGATGTTAATCGCTGGGCTTGTTCATATGATGATGCCCACAGCAACGCCAGGCACGTGAGCCTCTGCGCCGCTTCCCGACGTCATCCCAGCAAGCCGAACCCCCAAATTCAAGCAACAACTTTGTTTTCGCATTTCGCAACTCACCGATCGCATTACATGCTGAACATGCAAACGCCGATGTGCGCCCCCTTTATGAATATCTGCATAATATTGATTTGATAATATCCGAAAGGAAAGAGGGCAAACAATACACCCACCATGGCCGACGAAGAAACTCTCACGACGAGCCACTGCCTGCCATTCATGTCCCTTACAGAACCTATTGAAGTCAGCGAATTAAGGTATCCTTCTTCTTTCTATTTATTTGCGTATCAGATGGACAGATATTGTACGGATTCGACGTAAATGATGGTCTGACAGCCTCTGCAATAGATCGGATGGCTTCACCGACGCCTCTGCATTTTTCCAATGGCCGTTTCCTAGCCCGCTCTTGTTTGTCAATGAGAGCAGCGATGCAAGAGACCACTGCGCCAACGAAAGAAGTGAGTTTATCCTGCTTACCGACTTTCCTTCTTTTTTGGCAATATTTCATCAACCTCAAGTTGTGAAATACTAACCGCAAAATTAAAATCACGGGTAGCCTTCCTTTCGTATCTTCGCCTGTCTATATACATGGCCATTGTGTCCGTCGCCATCACCGTCTCGTTCCACATCAAGGGCACGCCTAGCGACCTCGAGCGCCGGGTAGCGAAGCCGCTCGGCGGAATCTTTTGGATTTTATCTGTAGTGACTCTAGTCCTAGGCGTGGGGAACTATATAAGTAAGTCATCTAATCATGCCGCTGGGAGCTATCCAAAGAGTTTCCACGACGCTGTGTGTCTAACTGCACCTTTTTTTTTTTTACCCTTCTTTTAGGAACTGTCAACATGTATGGCAAACGAGCTGCCATTGTGCAATCTGGTTGGAAGACACAAGTAGTAAGTTTTAGGCGCATCTATTTGTATTTGACCCGAGTCTGTGTTGGCTTACGCGTGTGCAGATTTTGGGCTTCATTGCCTTTTCTATTATCGGGACGTGCATCATACTTCTTGTTATAGACAAAGTGCGTCAAAAATGACACGGACAACATTGCGAAATGGTTCTTTCTTTTGCTGAATCTTTTTTTTTTTTATGCCCTTGGGAACACAAAGCTCAATACAAAGCTCTTGATAAGTTGTGCAAATATTAGCCCATTGATTCAAAACAACATGAAATATAAATTACACATATATGACAACAACTCCGCCATGATAACATCAAATAACTCCAAATGCCCGTACAAATTCGCCTTGCGCCATACCCCAATCCAAAGTTTATCTACCATTGGTAAAACAGAACAAATCTCTAGCATACGGCTCGGCTGCCGGAAGAAGCCCCGCGCTCTCATCCTTACATCCTCCGATCTGTGCACGGAAGGCTTGCGTATATTTTGCTGCAGTCCTCGCAATGGCGCCGTCATCCGTGTCTTTGCCATCCCAGGTCAGCCACGGCAAGTGGTAAAGGAGTGGCATGTCGCCATCATGCGGAAGCGTAGCTAGCATATCTACATGTGATGCAGGGTCAAATCTGCCCAAGGCGAGCTTGACAGAATCTTGTTCCTGCTCAGCAGTTTTCTCTTCGTCGTATTCTTCCGGTACATCATGAAGATCTGTGTGGACGCCGACTATGGTATTGGCGGTCTGACGGGTAGGGTAGAGGGTGAAGTATCCTCGAAGCCGCGAGAGCTGCAGAATGTATTCCAGCCAAGCGGGATGCTTTTTACCAACCTTCTTCTTGGCAAAAAGATCCGGCGTTGTGGATGAAGCATGCTGCTTCTCCAGCAGCTGAGATACGTAGCCATGAAGCTCTACCCATTTGTCGCCAAAAATGAGAATCGCATCGCTGCTGGGAGCCTGCCAAAGAAAAGGCGTGCCCTCTACATCAGACTCCTGTCCCTCTAGCGCCGTTGGTGGCGTGAAGGGAGTGACATCGTCGAGATACGCCGTGGGTGCCGAGAGACTGATGCCGAAGAGTTTATTCTCCCAGTGTTGTCGGTTGGCAATGGTCGCGTATCGCCGCTGCAGGATCGAATATTTGACATCTTGCTCAAATTAGCGTGGCGAAAGTCAGCCAAAATCGGTGGGAAATCTTACAGTGAAAAAACTGAGATGTAATCTCAGTATGAGGCGATAGCACTATAACATGGGAGTGAAAGGGCTTGGCTGGCCAAAACGACTCCAAGAATCTGACAGCGCTCTCCTCTTCAGTCATTTTCTGTCGAGGGATGCGGTGGCGAAGCGACAGCAGCTTTGTTTTAGGAGCCACGCCGTGAACCTTTGGTGGCCATTCATAACCGTTCAAGAAGTTGGTTAGGTCGTCTTCGACCACTGATGGAAGCTCGATGGTTAAATGGGGCGGAGAGACTCCAGCCAAATCCGCTCGAGCAAGAGACCTGAGTAACCGCTTGAGATTGCCTGTGCCATGCTGAGGAGCCTGGATAATAATATCAAGATTGACCTCATTCCAAGCTGTGGCAACAAGGAGTCGTTAGAATGTGTGTGAGTCAAGGGTAGGTGCTCAACGAATCGCCTTACCTGCTAAAGCAGAAGAGTCAAGCTTCGACAACCATGAGAATCGCTGGGCTGTCTTCTCCGAGAGTTCGATCAACGTAGCTTCTGTGTCTCGGATCTTATCACGAATACCGGAGAGAAAATAGCTTTCTTCAGTAGATGAAGAGTCTATGATGATTGCTTGTGGGTGCATGTAGAGGTTGATGTAATCTGACTCTCTGTTAGAACAAGACCAGCTACTCCACAAAAGACAGTACAATGCCAGCTGATTTGCACTTACGCAAAGCTCGGGTTACAGAAAGGACCATCCGGGGCTCAGCTGCTATTGTGGAATGGTCAGGGCGAGCATCTATGTCAATCGGTTACATCAGCATTTCCCCGATATCGTTATTGTCTGAGTCTAGGCCGCAGAGTTGAGACAGAGTTCGTCGTACCGTGCATAACCAGGGGACATGACTTGTCAATGCCGTTGATGGCCAGCAACTCCTTGATGGAAATATCACTCCTGCTCATCAGGGCGAAATGCACATAGCTCTGACGCTCTGTGGCCATTTGGCATGCCATTGGGAGAAGCAATGCAGCGCTTTTAAGGCTAGCCGCCGAGAATAAGACATTGCGGTTATGCTGCATCCTCCCCTGCGTTTCGAGCATGATGGCTTCCAACGAAGAGCCCAAATGCGGAAGCTTCAGTGGTCCATTATACGGCTTAGACGGATCCGCCGCAGCCTTGGTTCCACTGCCATCAGGTTTGGCTTGAGGCTTTGGCGTCTTTGGCGTCTTGGGCGTTTTAATGATGGGAGGATCCTCCTCCATCCGCGGTGTGTCATATCTGGGAGGAGGCCGTGGTCTCTCATACATGGGCATCAAGTTTACCGGATCAAGAGATGAGGCGCCTGCAGCCGGACCGATGACCCTGAAGAGCCCATAGCCCGTCAAGAAGAAGGCAGCGGCGTACAGAACAAGCCGGAGCACAGAGGCCACGCCCAAAGATGCTTTGGGGGCAGGTTGCCAGTGCTCAGCAGGCTTGGAGTGTCGAGGCAGGCCGAGATCATCGTCCTTTTTGCTGGCCTTTTCCTCGTCGTCGCGCCAAAGCTGCGACAAGGCCCAGCCGCCGCGGAATGCGGAAGGAGGCATGTTCTTGCCTTGAGCAGCTCAAGTTTAGCTGAGCAATATTGAGGTGAGCAATGCTGGTTTAGAATGTCTCAGCGCAGCTTACAAGGCCATATAGGGGCAAAACAGGAGGTGAGAGGGAGGTGTCAATGCGGAACCAGCGGTTACATGGCGGTATCAGTTCTGGCGCCGATTGTTCGTCCCTGTTGCTGAATTGAGAGCTCTGCAGCGATACGAGTTGATAAAAGGTGAGTGAATGAGACGAAGCGAAATGGGTGTTGTGGCAGCTTATGGCTTGTGTCTCCATAAAAGGCTAATTTGGGAGCTCTCGTCGTCCTAATACGGGATCTGGGCAGAGCTGCTGATTAGATAAGAAATCTACAGCCGTGGCGCATGTTCGGATGCCTGATGCGGACAGACGCAGCAACGCTGAAGACACCAAGACGATGCTCAAAATACAGGGCGCCATCCTCTGGAACCGCCTAAACTTATGGGGCACTCGACTGCTAAATGCGCCATTGGAGCGCTGTGACTGGCCTGAACGGATCTGCAATCTGCAAGCTGGAGGGGCAATTTTTGTTCACGGTGGGGTACGAGCAGCCAACTTGGGACAAAAGGAAAAAAAAAAAACTTGATACAGCACTTCAGACATTGTAAACATTCAACCGCATCATCCAAACTCATATCAACTTTTATACACTACAGCGATTGACTCATTTCTAGCTTCTCATCAATCTCATTCATTTACCGCATAGACATACATTATGGGCAAATCAAAGAAACCCAGAGCCGGCCACCGCAGCGATCCCGTTGCCAAAACCGTCAAGCCTCCTTCAGATCCTGAATTGGCTGCCCTCAGAGAGAGCAAGATTCTCCCCATCATCAACAATCTCAAAAGCGCCGATCCAAAGTCCCGTTCTACGGCCGCGTCTGTAATTTCCAGCATCATCCAGGACACAAAGTGCCGCAAACTGCTGCTCCGAGAGCAGATCGTCTACACGGTTCTTACTCAGACTCTGACAGACGCCGCGCTTGAGAGCAGAGCCGCTGGATGGGGCATCTTGCAGGTGCTTGCTCAAGAGGAGGAGGCCGACTTTTGCGTTCATCTCTACCGACAGGATGTGCTGACGGCGATTGAGTTTGCTTCAAAGCTGGTGAGTTGAGACTCGATTATACAAGTGAGAGCTTACCTTGACGCAAATCAATTATTTTAGATTCAAGACAAGGTCCTCTCAAAAGAGGCCCCCTTTGCAAAGCTACCCAAAGCGGAAAAGGGATTTACATCAAGCATTGCGGCATCTCTTGTCTCACTACTGATGGCCCTGGCTGAGGCGGAAGATGAGATTCTGGAATCAATCTCCAACAACAACACCATCACCAGCCTGCTCTTCTCACTCATCACATATACCTCTCAGGACGATGAAGATCCTATATCGGCCATCCGTGGAGACGCCATGGCTTGCCTGATGGTCTTATCCGAGGACAACACGAACCTAGCAAAATACATGACAAGCACTCCCGCCAGCATCGCCTGCTACGAGACACTGGTATCCCTAAAGGACGACGTCAGCGGCGATGGCGTCTTGGCCTGCACCGTGCTTCACAACATTTACGCCTCTCTTCTCGAAGTGAAGAATCTGTCGCCAACGATCGATGTGGCTGACGACGCAGATCTGATACCAACGCTCACCAAGGCTATGGCTGGCTTTGTCCCCGGCCAGGGCGAGGCAAACGGCAGCGGCTGGTCCAGCCCATCAGAGTTTCAGCAGCTGGCCTTGGAGACAATTGCATCCATTGGCACAAGTCTTGGTGTTGAGATGGGAGGCTCCGCTCAGCTGTTCACGAAGAAGGAATTTGGAAGCGGTGCGGCCGCGGCTGGGAAGGAAAGTGGCGATGAGAATGACGATGAAGATATGGACGAGGCTGGTGATGATGTCGGTGATGATATCGAGGGCGAGGATGGAGATGAGGACGAGGGCGACGATGACGATGACATGAATGAAGATGAGATTGAAGCCGACATGGACATGGTCACTGGCGTCGATCACGGCGACGACAACATTGACGATCTCCCGACCCTCAAGTCTCTCGTGCAAATCGCCATTCCCGAGCTCATCCGCCTCGCCAGCCTCCAGCCAACCGACGACCTCTCCCTCAAGATCCAAGGCCACGCCCTCTCCGCCCTCAACAACATCGCCTGGTCCGTCTCCCTCATCGACTTCTCCGAAGACTCCAACAACGATGTGCTCGGCGCCTGGACCCCCATCGCCCGCGCCCTCTGGCAGCAAGTCGTCTCCCCCATCCTCGCCTCCGACACCGCCGACGTCGATCTCGCCACGCAAGTCACCAGCATTGCCTGGGCCGTCGCCCGCGCCCTCCACGGCGAGACGCCCCTCCAGCCCAACGAGCACCGCAAGTTTGTGTCCCTCTACCAGGCCACCAAGGGGGCGCCCGCGCTGCAGGACCCCGAGGATCCCTTCCAGGCGCTCGGCGTCAAGTGCGTCGGTGTGCTGGGGCAGCTGGCGCTGAATCCGGCGCCTGTGGATCTGAACCGCGAGATTGGAACGTTCCTTGTTACTCTTGTTGCGGGCCTTCCCGGGACTCCTACTGCGGATGCTGTCGAGGCGTTTAATCAGCTTTTCGACATTTACGGAGACGAGGAGTATGCATACGATGCAGAGGTTTTCTGGAAGAGCGATTTCTTGAAGCATCTTGATGGAACCGTGTCAAAGGCAAAGGCAATGGCCAAGAGCGTCAACAAGAGCCAACAACCAGAGCTGAGAGACAGGGCAGATGAAGTTGTCATGAACTTGACGAGATTCTTGTCATATAAGAAGAAGCACAAGCCGATGCAAATGACAGTAAGAGAGAGGAGTTGATGGAGAAGAAAAAATCTTAGAAAGTAGATGTATATTTGTAATGGATAAGACTACATAAATCGCATAGTACGCCATGAGATAAAATAAAGATGAAGAAGAGTTGAAACAATCTGAAATCTTCAATTGCGCCTTTCCTTTCAATGTATGCCCATTCATCAACACCGCTCAAAAACCCTATAAAGTCCCTTCAAACTAGCCACCTCCAACACAGCTCCGTCCATGAGCCTCTTCGTCGCTACCAGCCGTGACCTAAACGCCGGAAAGAAGATGTGCTCAACAGCCCACCTGACGTGCTGCCTTCTGGTCCTCACTTCTTCGAGGGTCGTATTGTCGTCGTCTCCTTGTTCTGGTTCATCTCTAGTTTCATTTTTCCCCTCTGGAGACGTGGGCAGTGCCTCGGGAACATAAAACGTCGCCAGCTCGGTGATGAAGGTCTGAAAGCACTCCTTCTCATCGTCCCAGTTGACATGAGGTCCGAGACGGATGAGAAACCGGGGAAGCTTGCCCAGGGATGGCGTGTAGCCCTTGACGAGGAGCGGGATGGAAACCAGCTCGCCCGTGGGGGTAATTTCGAGAGAAAAGTACGCTTGAAGCATTTCTCTTCGTTCAATTAGCCGAATCGCTACCTTTGCGACCAACGAGTCGACATTGAGTTCTTCGTCGGTAGCTCCCATGGCCTCCTTTTCGACTTCGGCCCCGATTTTGAGAATTTCTCGGAGGTTTAGAGGCGGGTTGAAATTGATAACGCCAAAGTTACCAAAATCCGTGAGGCCTAGCTGATAAAAGTACTCAAAACACGTGTGCCCATAGTCTATCAGATAGAGTTTCACGCCTCCCTGAATGGCAGCCAGTCGCCGTCCTTCATCGACTACACCAACAAAGGTATGCGAAGCAATAATCTCCGTTAGCTCGTGGTGAATCTCGTCGCGGACTTGTTGGCGTAGTTCCTTGACACTCTTAAGGCGGCATTGTATTTGCTCACGATCCGTTGTTTCATACGTGACTGGCTCTGGGATAGCCCATGCTTCATCTTCGAGAGCTCCAGCGGGAGAGCCTGTCTTTTCAACAGTGCCCGCCGGCGAAAAGAGAGCCGTTATTTTCCCCTGAGATTTATCTGTTCGGACAAGGTCGTTTGAGTTTCGCCGTATCTTTCTAAGAGCGGGTGTAGTAAACTTGGGAGTGGCATCGCTGTCGTCTTCGTCCAAAGCCTCAACAGGTCTAGCTCCCGGCAGCAATGTCTGTGTCATAAACGTTCGACTCGTGTCCACAGTAGCGAGCTCCGACTCAATTTTCTGGCAGATGGCTTGTATGACCTCCTCTTCGTTGAGGAAGTGAACCTCTCGCTTGGTAGGGTGAACATTGACATCTACCCGGGCCGGATCGATTTCCAGGCTTAGATAGATGAAAGGGTGGCCACCCTTGGGCAGGAAGGCGGAGTATGTTTGTTCCAATGCCTTTTTCATGGTGGTTGATTCAACGGAACGGTGGTTGATAAACAAGAGTAACGTTGTCTTCTTGATGTGATAATTGGCATTTGTCACATACCCGTTGGCAGAGAAGCCCCATCGGTCATCAGAGACAGACAGTTCTATGAGCT
Source organism: Trichoderma atroviride (assembly GCF_020647795.1). Lineage (NCBI taxonomy): Eukaryota > Fungi > Ascomycota > Sordariomycetes > Hypocreales > Hypocreaceae > Trichoderma > Trichoderma atroviride. The sequence goes on along the minus strand of NC_089400.1, from coordinate 4,498,981 downwards.
CATTGGCAACGTTGCTGCCATGGATCTGACGGATGCGGTCTATCACAGTTGCTTGCACTTGGACGGAGAGAGCGTTAGAGGCCTCGCCCGCTTTTTTACAAGTAAAGCCAACACCTTTGCAATGAATCGCATATCGTCCGGCCATGTCAATAATCTTGTTGAACTCGTCAGCATAGGACCGAAATGCTCTCCGACGAGTTGGCACATTGAAGAACAAGTCTTCCACTGTAATCTGGGTACCCTGACGCCCAGCAGCTCCTTTGGGTTCGGCAGATTGCCCTGGCTTCGCAGGAACCAACTTTCCATCCAGGTAATGCGCACGCCAAGCGAGAGGCGAGTCCTTGGTCTTCGTCGTTACCGTAAGATGAGCAATGTGGCTGATACTGGCCAGGGCCTCGCCGCGGAATCCATAGGTGGCGATGGATGACAAGTCTTCAAACGTCGAAATTTTGGATGTTGTATGGCGCACGCATAAAATTTCCAAGTCTTCTTTCTGTTGGACATTTGAAGAAGAAGGGGTCAGCTGCGGTATAGACGAGCATTTGGGTGGTAAAAGTCAAAATACCTCAATCCCTCCACCATTATCTGTAATTTGAAGCATTTTTAAACCCCCGTCTTTTACCAGAATCTCAAGGGACGTTGAGCCTGCGTCCACAGCATTCTCAACCAACTCTTTGAGCGCATGGACAGGAGCCACAATAATCTCGCCGGCGGCGATCTTGTTGACAACATCAGGATCAAGAGCCTATTCAAAAACGAAAAAGGTTAACCAACAACAACTTTTTACAATAAATAGTGGGAGCCTCTAGGCCCCCAAATCCGGTCAAAGAAGATGAAGGACACAGCGTTGTACCCACCCTGATTCTTCGCGCAGGCTTCTGAGCCTCGTGCTCTTCCTCTGCCTTTCTCTTGGTCCCGCTCGGGGCGCTGTCAATTTCCATATTATCCATGACCGCTTTTCAATCTGACAAATCTCTCTTCAGCTGAATGATTAAATCACATCCGGACAATTTCGTAACATTTGATGCATGAACCATTGCAATAACGCCAATATCAGAGAAGAGAAGCCTGCGCAGAGCTACCCATATAACGAAACGCAGTTTTCAACAGTAATTAGGGAAAAGGCAAGACAAAGGTCGGAAGATCTCCATCTCATTCGCATTGATTCTTCTCGGAACTGGGGATGCAAGGCGGTGGAGGCAACTTCGACTTCGTACTTGGCTTACGCGAAGTTTCCACACTTGCACGTGACTCGCGAGAGGTACCTGGCTTTTGTACACGAACGTCAGATCATGCTTCGAGGGGATCGACTGGTAGCCAAATGGACAGGGAGAATAGGCATGACTTGCCTGTTATAAGGAAAGTCATGTATACCAAGCTATTTCCGATCACGTCTGATTTGTTAGACGTTGTATATGTTTCCCTCCATGGCATCGTTGCAAATATAAGACTCTAGCCAGAATAGAGGTTCTTGCATCAATACATATGAGCGCCAGCAGATGTCATGAAATTTCGGCAAGATGCACATAATTTATATAACAAGGAAATTGCTAAAACATACATTGGTCGTACTAATATCTAACCACTAGGCTATAGTGGTAAGCCTAAATCAGCCTCCCTGCCACAGATTATACCTGTTCAATGCGTAACAAAAACGAATCCGCCCCAGTGTCTATGCCTCAGCCGGCATGACCATACACATATGCCGCCTAACCATCTCTTTGTTGCCCTAGCCCAAGATTTGCAAAGCTTTCCCAAACGCTCTTGCAATCAACGTCAAAAAAAAAAAAAAAAAAAAAAAAAAAAAGCAAGAAAAAAACAACAACAAAACAGTAGCTCTTGCTTGAGTAAACTCCATATAACCCAAATAACAATCAAAAGGCATAGCGCTACGCTTAATCATTCAGTTCAGTGTTTCCTCTCCAAAAGTCACCGCTTCCAATCCACCTCCCCCTTTTGCCCTTGTGCCTAAAGAGATATAGAGAAAATAGAGAGGAAAATTCAACAAAAAGGAAATAAGAAAGAGACCAAGAAGGACAAAAAAAAAGAGAATCAGTCGCATGAGCTTTTTGCAGGCAGTTACCCCATATTTCGTTGATAAGATGAAAAAATCGAGTTTCATCCACGATTCAGCGTTACAAGACAGGATCAAAACAATGACATCGCTAAGTTCATTGAAATTTCAAATTCCATTTTCGAATATTTTGAAATGGAAACCAAACAATTAGCTCGAAGCGCCGGCGCTAATGATCAAATTGTCAAACAAGAGTAATACGCAAGATGGCCATGCTCAGTGGACAAGCACCCCGTTGTTTGACGAATACGTAGTTCCACTGCTGTTTCACGGCATCTGACTTCTTCCCGGGCATCGTGTCCATATGTTGAACCAGTCGAATAGAGCTAACGCCTGTTGATATCGCCGGGCTGCTCTAGTAAGCCGCCAATATCAACCCGTCTTGGTCGTTCAGCATTGGACCAGTTGACTTCTCGAGAAGAGGGTCTGTGATCTGTCTCCGCACGAATAGGAGGCAGCTGATAGGATGGCTGGGTTTGAGGTTGACTGGCAGGAACGTATTCGCTTTGGGATGTCTGATAACTTGACGCAGAGTATTGTGGCGGAGTATACGATGGGGCTCCCGAGCTAGAACTAGCATGTGAAACAGATGGATTATATGGCGATCGAATGGAACCGTCACTATGGCGATGTCGGTAAGACTCGGCCGAAGAAGAAGTTGGCTGATCACCGTAAGCCGCTTGGTGCGATACTGATGGACGATGATATGATGAGCTAGACTCTCGGGCACGCTGCAGACGCTGCGAGCGCTGCGCATGTTGAGCATGCTGTGCCTGTTGAGATTGCTGAGCGTGTTGTGATTGCTGAGAATGTTGCGCATGTGGGTGCTGTGGATATGGTGAATGTTGCGAAGATCCTGGCGGAGGGAGCTGCGGGTGAAGCTCTCGAAGGCTCAGCAAAAACACAATAAAATAGAATGATCCCTCTTTTGCAAGCCCAAAGCGAAGAGGGAATGTTCTGGTATAACCGTCATATCCGACAAAACCAAAATACTCCAGATGATTGAGGCGAAATCTTGACACATCTTCAGTCATGTATCCATAGTCCTTGATAGCAATATCCAATCTGCCTAGAATAGGAGGCAGGTAATTCGGTTCGAACGTTCGCTGTTCTTCAAATAGTTGATTTTGAAGGTTGGCGAGGAAAGCAGCCTGATGCGGCGTGACGATATCGCTCAGCTTATTTCCCAATGGGTTCGATGCATGGACTATTTCCATAAACATTGGCGATGCCTTGACGATATCAAAATCCATGCTCAAGTATGCCAGAGGCTCCATATTATTCGGTGGTGAGCCTTCATAAGTTGCGGTGTAAAGGTTCGGATCTGGGGCAGGAGGTCGCTCTTGGTATGCTACACGTGGGCCATTCTCGGTTGATGGAGGATCGAGGGGTCTGTAGGACTGATTTCGTCGGAGGGAGTCTTCGTATGGGGAGATGCCAGGCATTGTCGAGGGATATATACTTAGTGGCCTTCTCAACGTCGGCTCTTGAGGATTCGAATATCTAGATGGGTCGAATCTACCATCCCTTTCGTCTCGCAAACGTGGTCGTCCTCGTTTTTTATGCTGAACATCGACACAGGCGTCTTCTTTTCCGCTGCCAAGGCACCTGGAGCATGGTCTTTGTGCTGTGAACAAGTTAGCTCAGAGGTTTCATTTCATCTTACTTCTTCCATCCAGAGCTTTTCCGCCTAGCCAACTGTGGGAGCTGGAAGAGCTTGTAGATCCAATGAACACGCTTCTTCCACTAGAGGCTATTGAAAGCTTTAGTTGGCTCGTACATCTGGCAACAAAAGTTGCCCAATAGCCCCAGTACTACCTATGCGATTTCCTTCTTAGATAGGAAAAATCAAAAGACAACGTACCATCGCATCTAAGACAAGACGGTGTCAGCAATCAGCACAATCACAAAACGATACACTCATTGACACATCCTTCAGACGTTCTCTACTTACCGAAGATGAGCTTTTTTGCATGGTACGCAAGCAGAGGCAACGTGGCCTTTCGCTTTCCTCTGAGATTTCGGTGAAGTATACGGTTGAGGCTCGGTTTGCGGTCGATCAGGCACAGGGTAGCCTTCCGAATTCGAGGGCGTCGAAGTTGGATACGCTGTTTGAGAAATTGCCTGAGGCATTCCATGGTGGTGCTGAGAAACATAGGGGATAATCCTTCCCGATTCTTCAGGCCTAGGGTATGCATATGGAGATCTCATTGCTGGTTCTTGTGCATATGGCCTCGCCAGTGATGAGGCCTGCTCGCGAAGATTTCCAGGAGACAGTTGGGCGGGACCTCCACGAAGGCCATCCAGAACTCTGGAGGCAGTGTAATAGCCCGGAACTTCACTACCTCGACTACCAGCCTCTTGAGCCGGTCTCAGAGGCAAGGGTGGAGAACCGGACATAGGAGGTGAGGGATATGCCCTGCTCCGCACAGCCGACTCCTCTTGGTAGGCCTCTTTCCGGGTCCAATTGACGTCGAAGGCACTGCGGGTTGGATCAGGGTAAGCTTGGCGATGCCCAGGCACGAGGGGCGGCGTTGGATTAGAAGGATGTGTTATAAATGTCATGGATGGAATGTTTCGTGAATAACCTTTCCAGGGAGCCGCCAATAGCACCGAGTTTCTAAATGTTGGGTAGTTTAACTCTTGATGATGCAAAGAGAAGAATTCGAATCGTAAACCCTTTGACCTGAAATGATCTAATGAGCCACTCCTAGGTGTATAATCTCTTGAATTCGGATATAATTTTCGACAGGCAAATTTAAGTGTAGCTCGCAATCGGAAGCGAAAATTCGCAGCAATTTGCTGTTTGAGCTTAGGTACCGAAAGAGAAGGGGGGGATCTCGTCCTCTCATCAACGATGGCAGCCGAAAGAAATCAAGTGATTGTATGTAGGAAAATTCGATCTCTGAGTGCATCCGGTGTCCAGTATAGAGCGAAGAATAAACGGCAAAAAGAAAAGAAAGAAAAAAAAGACCTAATTCGGCGGCTGGTGTACAGAGGATGAAAAGGAGAAGAATGGATAAAATAAAATAAATAGGTAGATAAATAATAGTCGGACGCAGGGAACGATCACGAGCCAGAGAGGCCAACTAACGAGCTCGAACCCAGAATTGAACCAAAGATCCAGCTAGGCGGAGAGCAACCGACGTGAAACAGGCGCCGCTGGAATAGTGTGATACCTGGTAGCCCAGAGATATTAGAACGCTTCGTGATACAGCATGCGGCCGTGTCGTCGGTGGTTATCGAGATGGAGCGGCAGCCCGCAGCAAAATCGCAAAGTTTCACGACTTGAGTGACGGGTTCTGGCGAAGCTGAAGCTGCTGAACCCGACAAAGTCGCTGGCCCGAACGACTGAGTCAGAAGAAAGGCACGACGGGGATCAGCCTCAAAATGGCTGATTGGCGGCTTACAGTCGGTTTTTGTGCGACTCTTGGGTCTAGTCCAAGGGACCCTGTTGCCAGATGCAAGGCAGTCGGGCCAAAGAAAATAGGGTTACTCGCCGAAAAGCCTGCAAGCACAAAGAGCTACTTGTACAGAGTAAGTAGGTAGCCAAGCAAGTAGTCAAGTACAAGTAGTGTTGAGAAATCGGGGGGGGCCCACGGACCGAGTTCCTGGTCTAATAATGTTCTTATTGCAGCGGGTTAAACCAGAGACGACAGGACATGGCTTGTTCCAGACGATCCCTGCCCGGTCAATCCTATCTGACAATTCTCCGCTGGCTTGTCTCGAGAGGGGGAGAGGCGGCCGCCGTGCGTGTGAGATTTCACAAGCGCAATAAGACACTGGAGACGGCTATGATTGGGGCAAACTGGGAAGGGAAAGGCGGGAAACCAGAAGAAAGCTGTGGAGGTTGGGTGGGGAGGGGGGGTGTATTGTATCTTGTCTATCTCGTGGAGGCGTGCTGGCTGGGGTGAGAGCTCGGCAGCAAACAAAGGATTGCTGCCACCGTACGAAGTAGGCAAAGATGGCTTGGGCGGTAGCCGCAGAAATGGACGGTAAAGAGACGGTGATGGAGAGGCACCATGGGCGTAAGAAGATGTGATACAGCTGAAGGAGACTAAAACCCGGAGCTCTCAGCCGGGAGGCGGCAAACTGGAGTTGGCTGGGTGATATCTCTCCCCTACCATACGTACATGTTGGTCCGGGGGACGATTTGTAGAGGGTTGTTATTTAACTCTGTTCCCCGACCAAAATTAAGATGCCGGGATAGCCTTGGCGTTCTAGAAATGCATCTAGCATGTATGTGCACATGGCGTTCAAGTTTTGGTACTCGCATATAATGCTACCACTGGGAGCAAAAATGATCAGGGGTGAGCGACTTTTGCCATGCCTGACAAGTCAACGAACGGTCAAGGGTGATGATCAAACCGGCGACAACAGGCAGAGCAAGGCAGGGCTAGAAAGACTTTGGTGCACTCGGTATGTAGAAGGCCTGGACGATGTTCGGTGCCGGCCCATGCGCATGTATGGAGTACCTGGTGGTACTGGCGCCAGACACAAAAGTAAAGGCTTACGAGTGAGCGATGATAGCAGTAGTGGAGATGCTGCTGCCTCCTCCTCCCTAGAGCTTTCAAAGTTGGCACACTGGTTCTCGTACATCCATGGCTCGCATTTGCCCTGAGAGACAAGGAGCTTACATGGGAGTCGGGGAAGCTAGCAGACCTGGGATTAGCAATCCTAGCAAGCTTTGCAAGCAGTAGCGTGTGCAAGTTGGTTAAATAGCAAGGCCTTGGTGATGGATTGATGGATCGGAGAGATGGCTTCATGATCACAGATGGACCACGGAATGGCCACCACGGATCAGGTCCACGAACCTTGGGAGGCTGGGCTACCGAAGAGGGTGTCCCCAGGGCGCCTCTGCTTAAGCGGGCCGGCGCTGAGTGCTAGATTTCTACGAAGCACCATCCGGCTAAAACAATCAAAGTGGCATCATGGAGCCATGGTGGGGATGACACGAGCTGGACGCTTAATTAGGGACCGTGCCGGACCCTGCGCCCAGGCCCTGCTTGCCAAACATGGCTACCAAGTCCAGCGCCCTCTCCATCTTTCCAGTTGGTGCCCAGAGCTGTGGATTGGACCCGACTTTGTCGACAAGGCTGGGTTGAGTTTTTGGGATACGGCATGGGTCCTCCGAAAGAGTCTTCATCCAATCACCCAGGCGCGGTGCGCATAGACATGGGGGCACGCGACGACGGGACTCAGGTCGGAAGCCGAGTGAGTTGGTACTTGTACTCGTACAAATGGCTTGCTGGCAGTCTATTAAAGACTTTGCAAGCTCCCACACCGAGGTAGGATGGAGAATAAAGTAGCAATACTTGGCGATCAAGAACCCTGGCCATTGTAGAGAAGGGCATGATGGTGGTGCAAGTATAGACTGGCTGCTGGCTGCGAGGTGTCCAATAAGACATGACTGGAAGAATAACAATAGAAACAGCAAGCAGCTCCGCCGCATCACGCAGAGAAAGCGTGGCTTTGTGGCTTCGAGACATTGGGGGATCTAAAACATACAAGTATAGACAGATTGCCCCCCCGACCTATCCTGACACTAGCCAGCATTTTGCTCGTCGTCATCTGACAGCAAGACAATCAAAGCGTGAGCCCATCACTTTTGTCAAGGCACCAGAAAACTTGAGGCCAAGCAAGGTCGGCGACACCGATCCCACTCTGAATCCGTCCGTGCGGCTGGAGGATTCTATGCACTCCGCCGGCAGTAGGAATATACCGACTGTGTTCCGATGTGCCAATAACGCTTGAAGATCCGCAGTTGTACTAGCATGAGAGTAAACCTTGTCGCAACGGAAAAAAAAACCGAATGGCAAAGTTAGCCCCCAAGTGGCTTCAGGCACAAATACTTGGAGGCATTGCTGCACTCCTTGCTGAGACGTGAGCTGAATGCCTTCCCACTCGGATGACGTTTTGTGGCGGCCTGTCATTGGGTCGGTGGGTCGCTTTTTCTCATCCCATTTTGTGTCACTCAATAATGCCTTTAGGCTTCCAGCTTAGCAATGTAACTGCAATGGCTGGGACGAGGGAGCAAGGTACCATGTACGAACGAGATCGTCGGTATAAGACAGCCTAACCCTTATATTCCCGTCGAGTCCAGGTGATGAAACGAGGTCTCGCCCAAGCCAGCCCGAGGCTCTAGCCCAGCTTTTCTCCCAAAGCTCCGTGGTATTAAGATCCGACTGAGTGCTCCGAGGCTGCAGAATATGATGGGAGATGAACGGGCCAGCCTGCGGTCCGCGGGCATTTTGGGAGGCGTGTCATTTAGCGTATGGAGCGGCGCCTCCCCTTGTCAAAGCGTGGCAGCTTGCCGGCTGGTATGACCCAAGATTTCCGATATTAGTTTCTCCATCACGTCAAAAAGTAGCTCGTGCCTGGGAGCGCAACGGGTACTTGGCGGGTACCAGTACAGATCCAACCACAGTACCTTTGTCGAGCCTGCAGCTCTGCTTTTGCCAATTGTCGGACGGGTCGTGGGCGAAAGACCTCAAACGCCTACCGTTGCCTTACTAGACCGAAAAGTAAGAAGTTGCTGTTGCTCCAGTTAGGCACTTCGTATCGCTCCCTACCAAAAAGCAAGGACATCGATTCGTGAGCAAGCCTTAGATTAGCAGGGATTGATTCAAGCCGCTCGCTTGCTCGAACCAATGCAGCACCTGGCTATACCCAATATGTACTGTACAAGCATACACGTACAAGTATATTTGCGGTTTGACGCACCGGCTGAAGGGGAGAGGAAGATGATGGTAGCACTAGACAATTGACCCCGGCTAGGTTTCAGAGCCTCAGCCAGAAACCACACACCAGCTGCCTCGTACGTAAGGTGAACATCGAGAGCCCTGGTCTGAACTCGTCAGAAACATGTAATACTTCATGCAGTAAGAGCACGTGAAGCAGCGTTTTCATCATACTGTACGAGTCTCTCCAGTAAAAGAGGCATCTCGCTATCCTCCAGATTCCCGAGGGGAGACGATAACTCTGGCGCCGCTGAAGCGCACAGGCGCTAGAAAAATAGCCACATATCAATTATCATTTATCAAAGACGCAAGCTTTGCGCCGGGCTTCTCTCCTAGATCGGATTGGCGCTCTGCGAGCATCGCCGACCAAACATCTCAGCGCTATTGGGAGAAACCCCTGACACAGAGAGTAAAGAGGGCTTGCCAGTAGTAGCAGTAAGACCTTCTCTGGCAAATTGCATTACGGGCTGAGTCTGAGTGCCCTGCACGAACAGCCGGAGCGTACAAGTAGGTACATACTTGTAGTATACTACTTGTAGAGTGCCCGTGCAGCTGTGCGACGTGCTATCCCGAAACCAGATATTGACACATGATGCTAATAATTCACCCGACGGAGAGATCCTTGTTCCCGCCCCTCCAATTAGCGAAGAGGACACAGGTAACAGTGAGAACTCAGCTTCTCTTATTGGTGGTATCTTGGCTGGGGATAGGTATCACCCCGTACTCTTACTTGAAGTCGATGCATCCTCGCCTGGATATACTCGCTAGGGCCCCTTGTTATTAGTCGTCACTGTGCGTACATAGGTAGGTTAGCCAAAGACATCATGTTTCTTTTCCGGGAGCTGCTTAGTCACGATATACCTATTCCCACTTTCTAGCTCTGGATCTTGAGGATCATCTCCCATTTCAGCAAAGATCAGAGGGCTGGGACCAAGCCGTCCGAAGACAGCTTCTGAGGGGGGGACGCCTGTACTGTAGCTTGCTGAGGGACAAGACCCGCTTTGATGCGGTCTTTGATGCTTCAATGCCAGTCAGGCGCCCATTCCTCCCAAAATACTACAAGCTGCATAAACCCTTGCAGGAACCTGCTAGCAACGCGGTCATTGACCCAATCTGACCCAATGACTCGGCTCCGGTTTAGTCGCGATGTAATTTAGTCCTCCACTAGGATGAGGCTACCCGCTTTGTTCTTATCTGAGACAGCAACCGGGAGCATGAACAAAGGCCGTGCAGAATTCTTCCGGGCCAGTGCTTTGGTATCGGCGTTTTTGTACCAAATCTGTGCTTTATCTCTTTTCGATCGACATCTCCTAATCAGTCCTCAGTGCTACCTTGGGGTTACGTGAGGACGATTCCATCGGAGCACCCTTGACACTGACGCTGATATTGTTTGTCCTTTCTTGGTAACCAGCTCAGTGTCGTTGTTATCCATCATCCTCCTTCACTCTCTTACAATTGTTTTCTTCTTCCCTAGAGGCTGTGGGTTCTTTTCTTTTTTTTTTTTCTCCTCGTCTTCTCTCATACACCAGTAGCACAGTGAAAATACCATTGATTGCTCCGCATTTGTTGCTCGGCTTCCCTTCCGGATGCGTCATCTATGCGAAAGAAGACCCAAACGGAACGATGATCTATGCATGGCTAAATCCCCCCGACCCGACGACGCGTTAGTTGCTAGTCATACCACCCCGTAGTCGTACTGCTGCTAGTGTTAGACCTAGTTGGCGCCCATTCACGGGTCTCGCTTCCTAGCCCCTGGTTTCCATTTAGCCAGCGACCTAAGAGCCCGCCGACCCACGACTAGCAGCTTTAACATGTGCGCTAACGGTATAAACTGTTAGAGAGTACGGATACAAAGCCCAGAGATAGAGAACACCGACCTTTGAGTGATAGGGAATGGGCAAGCCTCATTGCACCTAGAGGGGAGACTTTCTGTTCAAGATCACTGAAGGTGTTATCCTAAACAACAATTTTGTTTGGCCGTCGAAAGCCGCGGAGATGACGGCTCCAAATACGGCATCGATGGCGCTGTTTGTACCCAAAGTAAAAAAAATTCTGCGTCGTGATACAGCTGAAGTTATCTTGGGTTTCTCCTCTTATTTTGTCTTGTTCTCACGGCCTAAACTCGTATTTGCAGTGGTGAATGCGTTGTTTTTTCTCATCTCCCATCTCATTGGGCGAAAATTGTCTTCCCGGTCCACAGCTGTCGTGGGGATCCGAATCATCTCTTAACGAGTCCAGAATGGCATGCCTTGCTACCGAAAACCCAATACTGCCAACCACAGCTCATGCTTGTACTGAATCATAGGGTCCGAAGCGTGGTAGTGTGATATAAGTCAAGGCGCAAGAATTTCCTAAAAACATAGCATAAGCACTTCTTTTCACCCGGACCCTGATGAGTTAGCTCTAGGACATATAACGACTAGCTCCTATGGCGTAGAAGGCCGAGGCTGTCTAGTAGTCGAGCTAGCAGGATGACGCCTGCATGTAGAGGTACTCCATAGTAGATTGAGGGTCATTGTAGAGTGAGGGAGGTAGATCCTATACCTAGTTACCCAGTAGTATTGCCATCTGTGTTCCATAGCTATAGCCATGGTATTCCGTAGACCAGAACGCTTCCTTGTATAGAGCAGATGCGAGAAGCTTGGTTGCTTTGGGCATTTGCACATGGCTGGTGCCCGATGCAGTAGGTACGGAGTACCCCGTACAAGGAGTCGCAAAGAATGTAGCATTCGAAGCGCAAAACCTGACAGTGATGCAAACCCTGGGACGAGCACATGGCGTTAGGCCTAGAAATCCCCGAACAAGGAACCCCCTTAATAACGAACCACACTCGACCCAAATGCTGTACGAGCACACGCTGGTTCAAGGAATGGCCGTACCTGTACGCAATACCACCTCGCTAATACGAAATCCTCGTGCAGGGGCGGAGTCCGGATTCTGTGCACTGCCTACCACTCCGAACAAGACAGGTACTCGTACTTTGCATCTCGCCCGTTTGAAGCATGAACCCTTAGCACATTACTTGTGTATTCTGGTGGTGACAAGTGGCGGCGTCGTGGACCTTCGTGGACCTCTAGCTGCATTCTGTCAGCACGTTATTGATTCTCCAGCCTTGGGCAGGCAGACACAAGTGCCTTGGCACTCACATGCTCTGCACCAGATTGCAAACTGCGGCCTGAGCGGCCTGGGCGGCCAAGAGCCCGTTTTCTTTGAAGCTGGGCATGGCGATGGTGCAGTAAACTGGCAGCAAGAAGCTGAGAGCAGGGCATGGAGTCGAATGTCGCCGGAAACCCAGCATTGGCCGCGGGAAATTATTTTAACCGAGCGCAAGGTCTGGTGATGGCAAGTCGCTTCCTTCATTCCTGCCGTTGGGCGTTCGAGGCAAGGTACTGGTGCTGGTACCGTACGAGGCGGGGACCAGGTACTGTACGGCCACCAGCACTTGGCACCAATTTGCAACTCCGGGCTCTTTTTGCGGTGGCGTGCGCTTGGCCTTTTCCCCTCCAACGTTCCAATCGAAATTCTCCGTAACGCCCTCATCTGCTTCGTGCATTATGGAGCAATGCCCCATATCGCCCGCTGCACAGGCATAAAAAACTCGCAACCGAAATCAACAGTCACCACATTCGCATGCCTGTCATCTGCTCGGCAGCCGTTCCGCAAGGCCGCAAGGACCAAGAAACGATCAGCGCCGAATCCTGGACTCATCCTGTTGCCAGCTTGGAGGCTTTGTCTCGGTACGTTTGTCCTCGTACGCGGCACTGGATTTCACAAGAGGAGCGGTCATGTTCTAAACAAGTTTACAGACCAGACCAACAGCTTCAACCCTCCGCCAGATTGAGTAGGTGACATCCCACTGCCATGGTGGGCACTTGGCCACTAGTCAGACCATGGGCGTTCGGAGAGCCTGCTGCTCGCAGCTTTGCGGTATCGTGAGGATAGCAGTCATCAGGAACTGATCACGCATCGTTCAAAGCAACGGGAAGCTGCCAGGATTCAGCCGGGCACCTGTGCTTCGAAGGGCCCAGGCCATCTGCTTTTCCCGTGGCCTTGACGGCGCACCCCCCGCCGGGCTCCATTTCGTTCTGATGGCCGCAGGACTATTGAGGAGCTAAATTTCCGGGGGGGAGGGGGCAGGGATGCGTCCTCGTGCGAATCTGGGGGAATGGCACAGAAACTTCCCAGGCGTGCACTCCTGCCGATATCAGAGGTGAAAAGACCTCGCACCTGAGGCGTCCTTCCACAAGGAAAACGACCAAAGGGGTGTAAATACAAAACCCCCACGCAGCAAGAGAAAGAAAGGAAAACCCCTCTCAAGCATTTATCTTCAAGATGCTAAAACCTTGCGTTCTCAGCAAGGGTTCTCATGCATCTAGACTTGTTCCGGTAGGAAGGCGCAGATTTCGGCTAGCGAGCCTTAGGCTGTGAATCCAGATGGAACCAAATTACAAAGTACGAAATGGTACAGTTTCATTTGCTCCGTTGGACGGGATATTTGGGCTCCCGGTCGTGGGCCTGCATGCATGTAGTACCTACTCAGTACGGAGTACACGTGCATATTCTCATCAAGTCCCAGGCGGCCAACAAACTGATCTTGTCTGCGAGATATCATCCTCAGCACCTGGCGATGGCCGTTGGATTCATCCGGCTATGCGATAGCAAGAAACGGACAGCAAGGCCAAGCACAAGGAAAGAAAGAATCATCTCACCAACAGTCCGTACCCAATATGAACAGTACAGTCGCCGTCGCACCAAATGCCACCTGCCATCTGGCGGAATACTTGTATATCTATGAGGGGCTAATAATGCGATCGCCAGTTGTTCCGAGTATCATCCCGGGGAGGCTCGGCGGCCAATGAACGCAATGGCTAGAAAAGCTTCCACTTGTTTTTACCACAGCGAAACAAAGCATGGCCAAGCAAGATAAGCAACAACCGGAAACGGGAATCTCAAAGCGAAGTGCCCCTAGCGGCCATTGCCACTAACCCGTAGTCGGCAAGGAAACCAGACGGAAATTTTCTGACAAGCGTCTATTATTCTATCACATCTCGTCGATGTGAGTGGGGGTTGAGTGAAGGGGCTGCGAAGCCCCGTCCGGCGAGCCCACCGTGACATTCTCCTACATTACTCAATCTTACATACATGCAATGAACGAACCTACGCCAAGTCCCAAATACAGGCTTGGCGAAGTGTACTGTCTTGCCGCGGGCTCTTCTCCCCTGTGCACCTTTGGCTCATATTTGAGCTCTTTTTCCTCTTTTCATGCTACTACTGAGTGGGCTATGCTGTGCCGTCTTGCTGATAGCGTCTCACCAGTGTGTTCGGATCATCAGTATTTTATTGTATATCAAGAGTTACCACAAGTGTGCCGCTCTCGGAGCCTAGCTGCTCAATCGGATCGAGGTATCAAAAGCCTTCCCTCCCTAATTTACCTTGGCATCCACACCAGATACATTGCTAGTGCCATATCACAGCTCGTACTCCGAGAAGCTACCAAGTGCTTCATACCATGCATGTGCCTCGCCGATGGGACTGGGGGGAGTGGAATTGGCACGCGCATTCCACACTGGAAGGGTCTGGACTGAGCTGTTAGATTTCCGGATGTGTGGCAGCCGCTAACGCTAGGGTGGCCCGGGCAGAATTATATGTCCCTCAGAACCAAATTCGACTACATATGAGCTAGGGAAAAGTCCCAGTCTTTGTCTGGTGAGCGCATTCTATCGCCACAAGATGGGCAGATACGCTGTGAAAGGCCAGCACGAGTTTGAGGAGGCGAGTTGAACTCCCAATCTCTACGTCGTGTTTACTATGAGAGCACACTGGGGCGGTATCTGAAATAGAATGAAGTTCGTTCGTCAAGACCACGTGCTGAGACAGCCCCTTGTCGACAGGCTTTTCGATTTTTCCATTGCTGGTTGATACTATTCCGTACTGTTGCTTTGTACTAGGAATCAGCATCCCTGCGACAGTTCAGTTCACCAGGGATTCTATGTACGAACGATAACCCTGTTGCTTTGGACAAGCCCTGCTGTCAGCGGAAACTGTGATAAACGTCCCGCATCTGACTTGCGGGCTAAAGTTCCTGCCCGAATAGCCGATATATTACTATTTCTTGTCATATCTTGCTAATGAGCATGATGACGAAGTGGTGTTAAGTTGTAAGCTCGAGCGTTCACCTGCTTGATTCAGTACTCCCAGAATAACTATTGTCGGGGCACGAAGACTCACAATTTTGAAAGCACAAGCTACATGTGTGTGTTGTGGCGTCGGCCAAGACAAAGCCAGACGCAAATTTCGGGCAGGAAATTGAGACCTTTGACTCTCAGGACACCCTATCATATGCGAACTAGCCAGGGAGTTGTTTGTGCCTCCATCTCAGCTTCGCCTCCATGCTATTGGATCGGATGCTCAGCTATCGGAACAAAAGGCATGCAAGGAGGTGAGCCCAGCATACGACTGGTTGGAATATGCCGCCATTAGCTGACCCCCCGAACACGCAGCCTATAGCTGTTTGTGGTCCTAAGCGTCCACGACAAGAAATGCGCCGACAAATCGCCACATATAAAAAGATGCATTAGATTATGCAGGGGAGCCTGAGCAAGCCGATGACAGAATAGAAGCTAGTATTTCAAACAGAGCACGCAAGCCAATAGCCAACATGTGCCGCCGGACGATCCGCGGCCAATCCATCTTTCAGCAAGAAGGCAAATTTGGCCTTCGTGTCAGGCCAGCATGGCTGGTCTGTTCATCATGTTCCATCCATGTCCAGCTGAACCTCTGACACAGTCGCGTACAAACATCGTGCACGCACACAGATTATGCCACCAAGGGAAGTTAAACACCGCAGGCGTGTGCCAGCCTCGCGTGTGTGTGTCTCATCCAATAGCTGAGCTGCAAGGATAACACTGGCACAGCTCGACATGCATATGAACCAGTTGACTCAGTACAGCTGCTTGTTGGCTGAAAACATGGATATATCATAGCCAGGAACGATCTTCGCCTGCTTTCAAGAGGGTACAGAGTACCTTGTGTAAACCAGAGATACATACTCCATTCCCTTGCCTTCAGCTTGACTTTTGTCCACCCCCTTGCTTCCTCCCCTTGCTTCCTCTTTGTCCTTCATCCCTCCTTGTCTTACTGTGAATCGCTAGACGTGGGAATGAAAGTCGCCTTGTACTGCATGTCTTACTCTGACGCCACTGCGTCCATGTGTTTTTTTTAGCGCCGCAGCACATGGTCTATGGAGATGTATCCAGGTAGCTATACTGCGGCCACGTCGAAATCTCGCCCCCTAGGCGTGCAATTATCTTATTTTAATTTTAATTTTTTTTCCTCCTCACGCAGAAGAACATGCAAGGATTTCCCAACAAGAGAGCTCCATACGCAGCTCGCTTCCTGTGGCGCGAGGATGCAGTGACAGGATCGCACAAAAGCCCGCTGGGATGAGTAGGTACGTGAAAAACGCTACCCATCTTCGTAAATGGGAAGACAGAAAGGAAAAAAGAAAAACCTCGAACACTCTTATCCCGCAATCCGAATTGCCGGATCGACGTAGAAACAGATGGCTTACAAGTAGTATTTGGATATTGTTGTCTTAAATCAATAGCTATCGCTTGTAGCAGAAGTAGCGTACGATACCAAAGATCTGTATGGTCTGATTATGTCTTGTCTCAGATCTGATACATTTCAAGACTATGCCACGCTCCCCATTTCCCCTTCTTATATATATATGACGCTGGATTAGGGTTACAACAAGGGTACCTGATCAAAATGCAAGACACGAGGACAGAATTTCCGGGACGCCAGCAGACAAAACAAAACATGAATCCTTATAGACGGCTCTCGATGCCAGCGTACTGGTGATCTTCAGCCCAGTGGGAATCGGGCCAGACCAGTCGGATCGCATCCCAAATGTGGCTATTTTACCATGGAAGTTAGTAACACTGCTTATCTCATAGCATTTTTTTTTTCTGATGATGATATGATGAGGCAACATGCATAACCGTAAGGCGGTTTCATTGCAAGCCAGTATATTCAAGAGATATAAGTGCGTGAGAGTGGAGGTTTGAGGAGGGGGGCAGAAGCACAGAGAAGGACAAGGAAGAATTTGACTCACTTTACATGGAGGATCTCTAGACCATCCTTGACTTCCTGAGGAAGATCCTTGGCGTCCTTGCGGTTCTGCGCTGGGAGTAGCACCGTCTTAACCCCCGCTCGGAGGGCACCGATGAGTTTTTCCTTGATACCTCCGACAGCGGTGACTCGGCCGCGGAGGGATATCTCGCCCTGTGTTTCCATGTCACGTCAGCCTATGTCAGTCCAAGGTTGGTGTGTAGGGGAAGATGAGGGGAGAAGGAGGGGTTTTTTTTTGAGTTTGCTTGGTGTTGAGCAGAAATTGCTTTGATTTTGGTAACGATGAAGGGGGGGGGGGGGGAGCGTACCGTCATAGCCATTGTAGGTGGCACTGGCTTGCCAGAGAATAGTGAGATCAAGGCAATGGCTTGGCCGATACCACTGCTGGGCCCATCCTTGGGAATAGCTCCCGAAGGGCAGTGGACGTGAATACTGCGATCCTTCATGATATCAACGTGTGGATCAGAGGTAAGGCTCAGTTCATAGGCATGGGCTTTGACCCAGGTGAGGGCAACTTCAACACTCTCCTTGAGAACGTCGCCCAGCTTGCCCGTAAGCTGTACTCGTCCATTGCCGGGCATGTCAGCAACTTCGATGAAGAGGATGCTGCCGTTGCCACCGGTGCTGTAGGCCACAAGTCCCGTTACAATGCCCGGACGACTAGTCTTCTCGGCGATTTCCTCTTCATACTTTTCAATGCCCAAAATCTGCTCAATGTCGTCAAGCGTGAGCTGCGGCCGGTACGTCTCCAGGGCGCCATTGTCTCTCGCCTCTGCGTACTCGACAGCCTTGGCACGACATACAGAGCCAATTTCACGTTCCAGATTGCGAACCCCTGACTCACGGGTGTACGACTCGATGATTTTGGACACCACCTCTTGGCTGAACTCGACCTGGTCATCCGCCAGTCCGTTGGACCGGAGCTGCTTGGGGATCAGATGCTGGATGGCAATGTGGCGCTTCTCAAGCGTGGTGTAGCCAGGAAGATAGATCATCTCCATGCGGTCCAACAGAGGACCGGGGATGGTGTCCAGGCTGTTGGCGGTGGCGATGAAGAGGACCTTGGACAGATCGACCGGCATGCCGACGTAGTGGTCCTGGAAGTTGTGGTTCTGCTCCGGGTCTAGAACCTCGAGCATGGCGGCCGAGGGATCGCCGTGTACACTCGCCGTGCCAATCTTGTCAATCTCGTCGAGCAGAAAGACTGGATTCGCCACACCGACCTTTCTAAGCCCTTGCACGATGAGCCCGGGCATGGCCGCCACGTAGGTCCTCCTGTGGCCACGGATTTCAGCTTCGTCTCTGACACCGCCCAAGGAGATGCGGTGGAACTTGCGGCCCAGAGCAGTTGCAACCGATTTGGCCAGGCTGGTCTTTCCTACGCCGGGGGGTCCGATGAGGAGCATGATGGGCGACTTGTCGACTGTGCGCTTGGACTTGAGCACCTGGAGCTTGGCGAGTTCGGATTCGGACGCCTCTTGTCGGCTGGCGTCGTTTTGAGCAACGTCTTCTGCTATCTGGGCGGTGTCGCTGCTGCTCTTGCCGTCGGTGATTGCCTTTTCAGCAACGGCGGCATCGGCTTCTGCCTTGCGAATCTGCTCATCCATGTCGTCACTGATGGACTGCTTCAGCCTCAAGACAGCCAGGTACTCGATGAGCCTTCTCTTGACTTTATCCAGGCCATAGTGGTCGAGATCGAGCTGCTGCCGAGCTTTGGTCAGCGTATCAGCTCCGAGTCGATCATTTGTGGCCGCGGTCCATGGGATTTCAGATATCGTCTCCAACCAGTTCCTTGTAACCTGATATTCTTGATTCATGGGCGGCATTCTCTGCAGCCGGCGCAGTTCTCTATCCACAGACTTGGAGGCTTCTTGCGGTAACTTTGCTGCCTGCAGTTTCTTCTTGAGTTCGTCAAGCTCGTTGGCGTCTTGGTCCTCGTTTTGGTCACTCCCTCCTGGAGGTGGTAGAAGCCCCATGCCCGCCATTGGAGGCATCGTATTTGGCCTCCTAGTAGGGTTCTCGTTTAGCCGATCGATGATCTGGACCGGGACTGTTGTGAATGTAGTAATCTTGAAGTTGTTCTTGATGCCGCCAACCTGGCGCTCCAAGAGCTCGATGACCTTGGTGAGCCTAACCTTGATATCCAGGGCGGCTAGGATGCCGAGCTTTTCTTCATGGGTGCCATCGAGAAGGTTGGCCATGAAATCAGCCAGCAGTCCAGCCTCCTTCAACTCCCTTCTGATTATGAGCATCTCTAATCGTTTTGTGACGGCGGGTGAGAGAGCAGGGCCGCCTGTGCGCGGGAGCAATGACGAGATGCGTAGAATCGTGACCAGCTCTCTTGAGCGCATCTTTAGCAGGGTGAACAAGTCTTGCAGCTGCTTATCGGTGACATTGACTGGTAAAAGCGAATTGAGATCAGAAACCCAAAGCTCAAGCCGAACAGACAAAGGGATTCTAGTAAAAGATGAGACAGCCTACCTTCGTCTTCATAGTAAGTTGCTTTGGCCTCGAAGAAGGGACGCTCGCGAACTATTGCGTCCAGTCTGATCCTACTTGTGCCCTCCACCCGCAGCGCGAACTCGCCGGACCCGCGTCCATCGATGCCGACGATCTTGGCAGCAACGCCAAAGCCAAACAAATCGTCCTTGTTTGCGGTGCCCGGGTTGATCGAGTCGACGCGGGCGCTCTCCGGGTCCTCGCCGTTGGTGATGAGGAGCTGGCCGTCCGGGCCGACCAGCGGGGAAGACACGGGCACACACGCTATCGGGATGGAGTCGATGCGGCCATCCGGGCCCTTTGATGCGGCGAGCTCGTAGACGTAGGCGAGAAGGGCCGGCAGGTCGGGCCGGCTGGAGTTCACGGTGACGCGGTAGGCGAGGCCCGGGAGCAGGACAGTCCCGCGAGGGAGGGGAATCAGCGGGAGGGTCGCGGTCTGGGATCTCCCCATGGCGTATGCGATGCGAAAGCGACGATGGCGTGGTGGTGATGTTGGGGTTGGTGTTGGTGTTGATGGGGGCGCAGAAACACAGCAGCAAGTCAACGCAACGCTATCGCTATGAACGTGGCAAGCAGATCAAGAGAAGAAGATGCAAGATTAAAAGACAATGGCCCGGGTATTGATTGATCGCCGTGGGGAGACTTGTGTAGAAGACGGTGGAAGGGCGCTTTCTGTTGTTGATGTCAACCCCGGCTTATGCGATCATGCTCCGTGGTTTGGATTGGCAGCGCAGCGTTGCCGGCCACCCAGTTCGAGTCAGGCAGGCTATTATGCGACCCCCGGCTGGAATTCTTGCCGAGGCTGAAGATGCGGAGCGCTTATTGGCCGGCGCCGTTGGAGATGCCGTGCGGGAATCTTGTGACGGTGGCGATTGAGGTGGTGTTGATTGATATAAGCCACGTAGATGACAAGCTTTAGAAAAGGAAGGATGTAAGAAGGATCAATTGTGTCTTGGGGCATGGATCTTGAAAGCAAGCATTTCATCGAATGTGGTGTTTACAGTGAGTGCCTTGCATGTATGTATTACAGTGAGTGAGCCGTGCATGCGCCATGTACGTACCTACGTCGTACCGAGGGTAAACATCTCCAACTTCCAGATTGAGATTATTCTACGCATCTCGAATCTGAGCAAGTATCTGATTACAAACAAGCCACGTGCATTTTGGACAACTTTGAACAATGCAAATGGAAGAGAGTAAAGGCCAACGATGCATGTACTCGTCGTAAAGTCATGTAAAGGCGCGGTGCCTGGATTCAGCTGCTGAGTCAGCCCGCTGGTCGTGCTCACGCTCGTGCTCACGCTCGTGCCTAGCTTGTCGCGGGGCAAAATCCATTAAACAAGGCGCGCTTCAAACGCGTCTCCCACTTTTGAGAAAAGCCAGCGTTGACCACATCACTGTCGCCATAATGTGTAAGGCAAGCCCCGTGTGTAATTCTAGCTGTTTTGTGCTCATCTCTCATCTGCAGCTGCCTACGACGGATACTCCAAAACTAGCTACGGCGCCCAAGGCGGCGATGATTCTGGCGGCTTCTTCGCTGGAGGGGGTTCACAGCAAGGCAGCCAAGGTGGTGGCGGCAAGGTCAGCTCAGCGATTCCTCGTTTGATGCCGCGTATATCCAAGAGAGCTCAAAGCTGACGTGTTTCAACCAAAAGTCATACCAAGATGAATCATTACGACCCTTGACAATCAAGCAAATCCTCGACGCGGAAGAGCCGTACTCGGGTGCAGAGTTCAAAGTGGACGGCACTCCCATCACACAAATCACATTCGTCGGCCAAGTCCGCAGCATAAACCCACAGCAGACCAACCTGACAATCCGGGTCGACGACGGCACAGGGCAGATTGACGTCAAGAAGTGGATCGACGCAGACAAGCAAGGCGACGCAGAACCCGGCTTCGAGATTGATTCACACATCCGCGTATGGGGCCGCCTGAAATCCTTTTCCAATAAGCGACACGTTGGAGCCCACGTCATCCGGCCAGTCACAGACTTCAACGAGGTCAACTACCACCTGCTGGAGGCAACCTACGTGCATCTAGTAAACACCCGGGGCCCTGCCGGCGCGGGAGCAAACGCCAACGGAGATAGCATGTTCGTTGACGGCGGCGACGGCTTCAATGCTGGTGCTGGCGGCGCCCAGCTCCCCAGCAAGCTCTCTGGATGCAGCACTGTTGCCAAGAGAGTATACACCTACTTGAACGACACACCTGGAGGCAACGACGGAATGCATCTGAGCAACATCACGGCAAGCACGGGCCTGGGAATGCGGGAAGTCATCACTGCGGCAGACGAGCTTTTGGGACAGGGCCTGATATATACAACTGTGGATGACGAGACATGGGCCATTTTAGATTACTAAGAGCAGTTTGACACCGACGCAAAAATCTTTTTTTTTTTTTTTTTGATATATAATACCTAGTGTATGGTAGAGACAGGACTTGGTCAAGTGAGTTGAAAAAGGTATCTCACTAAATAGGATGAAAAAAAAAAACAGCAACAAGCATAACGAACGAAGGATAAAATACAAAATCTGTCCAAACTCAAGCTTACTTGAACGCATGATGTTAATGAGCGACTGGGCAATCGATGTTCAAGCCACGCAACTTTCAAAATCAAAAAGAGTCTTGTGAAGGAGAGAACGAAACAGAAAGGGGGTTCAAGCTTATCAACAATCTTTCAACTATTCTCCATACCAAACAAAGTTGAAGTAGCCAACTTCAATCGCAGACATTAGACTTTGACAGTCTCAATCTGGTCCAGCGTTGGCACTGCTTCTTCGACTGCTTTGGCGGCTACGGCTACTGGCTCGCGCACCATGATGAACAGCGGCACAGGCACCGGCCCTCTCTTGAAGGAGATTTCCTTGCGGTACTTGAAGCCGAAGCGCTCGTAGTAGCTGATGTTGTCGCTGGAGCTGGATTCGAGGTACATGGCGCGGTTCTCGGCATCAGCCTGTGTGGAATGGTCAACTCATCAGTCTCGTCTTTCTCTTTGCATATAGAGATGCCGCTTACCTTTGCCGCCATGTCCATGATGAGCTTCTTGGCATAGCCCTTGCCCCTGGCGCTGGGCTTGGTTCCAATATAAGCAAGGTAATAGTACTCGCGGTCTCCCATGACTTCGTCCATTGTCTCGTGCAGGAGAGGCAGCACATCTTCATAATAGCGCTTGCGGCCCTCTGAGCCAAGCTGGTAGTAGAGGCGCCACATGCCGCTCCGGAAGATGGTCCACCAGCCATCCATGTGCATCCCAGGAGGCATCCTAGAGCGAGTTCATCAACACGATATATCCCCCCCCGCAACAAGAGTAGAAGACGGGAACTCACCACAAGGCCACGCAATCATAATCCGGGCCAATGGTTGTGACGAGGCCGCTGTAGCAATGGGCGGACACCAGATACGTCATGATGTGGACATGGAGCTTCCATTTGGTCTCGTCCGAGTAACGATCCGTTTCGTCGCCGTCGAGGAGATACATGCTCAAGGCATCGGCGGCAAAGGCGTGGGCGAGAGAGACGCCCGCCTGCTCGCACTCAGTCAGGCCAATCTTGCGGACGGATTTCTCCCACGACTGAGGGACGAGAGAGCGGCGGCGGTCCACAATGGCTGTTGCGATGGCGGTGGAGGCGGTGGTCGTGATGGTATCAACGGCGGTTTTGCTTATAACGTGCGCCATGTTGGGCTAAAGGTGTTGATAATGTAGCTTTCTTGTTTTCTTTTTTTTATTTGACTTGTCTTTTATTATTCTTGGAGTTGATGATTTCAACCTTTCCATTCACTCAATACTTCCTGTACGAGTCGAAACCGCATCAAAAGAGGCGCCTAGTTTAGTAATGATCATGAATTGATGCAGACGGGGACTCTGTACGAGTTGGACTCACGTATTATATTATGGGCACTATCGCCGGTATGGACACTTGAGAGTTGTGATCTCGAGATGGGCATAAACCTGGAAGGGTGTTGCAGGCAGTTTAAGCAGTCGCGTAGGTCAACCGACATCAATGTGGATTTTAAGGCCCCAGGACCGTTTAAATGTGAAGATGTTTGGGGTATAGAAGGAGAGAGGGTAGAGGGGAAAAAAATGAGATGAATTAAACAAGATGCGCTGGGCAAAGTATGGCGTTTGTTGCAGTAGTTGTTGGGCTTTGAGAAAGATGGAGAGCGATGACGGTGCGTGTGTTGTTATGAATAACCAGTCAAGCAATCAATCACTTCACTGACGACGACAGATGGATATCGTCTATGCAGAGGGTGAAGAATGGAGACGGAGACCACAATGAAAGCAGCGATGATGTTGACCAATAGTCAGAATAGAGTGCGTCAAGAGCAGCGACTTGTTCCAACACAAGATCCAAAGAGGGGAATACAAAAAGGATAGCCTCGTTCCCAAGCCCTGAGTATGGATGACCTAGGCCCAGTTTTGAGTCTTTCTCTTTTCCCTTCCCCGTCCTTTTCAGCCTTTCTTGTTATTTCCTTGTTAGTCTTGTGTCCAGCAGGGGGTTCTTCAGTGTTGCTATTCTTGGCGATATGCTGTCGTTGTAGGCAGATTGTTTTACCAGATCGGAATTAGATCAGATCGAAGAAAGAAAATCCCCAGGTGAAGCAAGAGGTGCAAAGGGAAGAGAAAAGAAGGGGTCACTTGTCTACCGAGATGGGGGTTTTGTAGGGATCTGACACGGATCTGCACCCTGCTGCCAAATCGTCGTTTTTTACGGACTAACACACACGCAAACCACGAAGAGCTGGGATCAATATCTATTACGACCAACACCACTAAATTGCTTGTCTCTGCGGCCGCTAGCGAAGCCATGGCAATTGATACGGGAGGAGCAAGGCTCCGATGACACCGGAACGCGGCAACTCGCCCAAGAAAAAAACAAAAGAGATAAGAAAGCAGCAAGTAATGGGAGCCAAGATGTCTGGCGTGTGGACGGCTCCCCACGCTTTGGTTGGCCGAGTTTGGCTGAGGGGATCCACGATTGGCGGACCGCCGAGGTCAGGCTTGGGGTCAGATGATACGCCGCCTCGGTCGGATGGGCTTGACGGTGTGGCCGGCGGAGGCTCGGGTTTTTGATTGAGATGGTTCCAGTTGCTTCGAGTTGATGTTGATACTGGTCTTGTCGATGGTGTCTTGTACAAGAGACAACACAGCCCGGAACTACAGCGGGATACATCCATCCATCGGCATCAGTTACAGTCAGATACAGGTATACCGTACGCACTGGCACATACTGTAGAGACCTGCTCCATCCACCCAGCAATCCGTTATCTAGATCCCTTCTCTTGAACCCCCAAGCCTAACCGCAACAGGCTGCTATCTCGCACCTCTCCGCCGTTGACGCCCATATCATCGAGTGCGGAGTCTGCCGGCGAGCTTAGGCTGGATTTGGCGGAGGACCAGCGGCCCCGCGCGCCCTACAGCGGGCCTCAGCGCTAGCAGTTGGTGGATGGGGCCGCCTGAAGCCTCCCCCGGGAAAAGGACAGCCGCTATGGAGAGAGAGACGATGGAGATGGATAGATAGGTCCTGAGGCATGGAAAGTTGACCGAAATATCTGGATGTCAGCTGTGACTATTCATCGGGCGTTTTAGACTTTCATGACAAGATGCATCAGTGGCTAGGGAATTGATATGATGGGAACTTGAAACTTTTGTTCATCAGTCAATACGCTCCCATTATGTAAAGTGTATGTAAGTTGCTGGAGGGCGTGGGGGATTAAGACACGGCTGGTTGGCTGCATCTACATCAATTCTCGTCTTCCCTATCTCCCAATAAAACGGAGACAATGGGACGACCAAGCATGCGCGTCAAGTCTCGTGCCGGGTCTCGTGCCAGACGTGTTGCTGATGATGAGATGCCAGATTCGGCATACGTTTTGCGGGGAGGCTTCTGGGGTAATGAAGATGAACTAACGTTTTGCATTGTTGTTCCATAATAGCCTAAGAGTGAATTGCATTCAATCATTGGCGTTCTTGTTATATAATAGCGCTGCGGGAACGGCGCTCACATGAGTAGGATTTGCATGTGAACAACTCTATTGTACGGGGTTCCGCATTTGCATTCTGACCTGGGATTTAATGCTTGGTTGCTACAGGTAGGAATCATGGTTTGGTATCTTGTTAGAATTAGATGCAATTAAATACACAAGTCTAGCGGCTGTACATTTGATGGAGCATGGGAGCAGTATCTGGCTGGTCTTGGTATTGCAATATTGGAGTTGACAGAAGAAGCTACAACTTGGTGAGCGCATTCAACCTGACTAGTTAGGTAGTTATTATGTAGGTTTTCAAATTAAATGTCAATTCAGCTAGATTGCCTCATTTTAGTCCATCTTTACCCTTTTCTTATTGAATTCTAATAATATCTGCACTGTCTGTGGCAAAACACACAAGTTTCATACACATCTTTAGGGTAGCTCACGACTTGAATCAAGTCACCAAGGTATACGAATTCCGATACGAGTACGACAACGATCTATAAGCCACCTGCGTGTAACAAATCTCAAACTTTCGAGTTTCACAAAGAGATTCCCTGCAACTGCGTCGATGCCACGTAATTCATCTGATGCCATCTGCACTGATTCGCGTATTGATATCTTGATTACATGTATGACGCTCCCGCATCTAACTTTGCTCTAGGAAATACTCTAGTAAAGATTCTCAACAGACACAAGCAAATCTAGCCGTATATTGAACCCCAGTAGCTTCCATCATTTGTATCGTCGTCTTCCTTGAGGGCAAACACACATTGTGCCGCATTCGCTCGCTCATCCACATTACGTTCCCTCTTACATCGTATTCGTATTCTTGTTAATTAAACCTGGAGACTCACAGCATGCGTCGAATCTCCTGCTCGTTGGTGTACTTGTCCAGACCAGAGTCTAAGCTCTCCCACCACTGGAAGAGCATCGAGTTGCAGATCAGCTTGAACCAGGGAGTGAACTTGAGGCTGGGGTCTTCAAACTGCTTCTTGAGGCTCTCGGGGGAGACGTATTGAACGGCCTGCACCTCGTTCTCGTTGATGTTGAGGTCGACGTTGGCCTTGATGAAGAGGATGTAGTCAACTGGTACAAGAGTTCACCGTTAGCTTAGGGTCCTAATTCGAGGTCTAGGGAGTTGTTCAAATCTCGTACTCTCGTGCTCGCCCCATTTGCCGTCGCTAGGAGCCTTGTAGTGGATTCGGGTCAGGAAGTGGAAATCCTCAAAGGGCACCTGCTCCTTGTTGATGCCCAGCTCGTGCTCCAGCTTGCGCTGGGCAGCACGCTTCGCTCCAGCGATGGAGTCGACCAGGTTTGCGCCAGTCTCGGTGGGAATGCTCAGAGGGTGCGAGCAGCAGGTGTTGGTCCACATGTCGGGGAACGTAATCTTCTCAGTGGCGCGCTGCTGGAGCAGCAGCTCGTTCTTGTCGTTGAAGAGGAAGACGGAAAAGGCACGGTGCAAGAGGCCCTTGTCGATGTTGGTCATCAAGTGGCCTATATGTTGAAGACGTCGTGTTGTTAGCCGACAGAACTGCCATGGCCATGCCCCGCCATTTCACGATTCCAGGGGGAAGAGAGGCATGTTTCGTACAAATCTTCTTGCTCGCAGTGCCAATGGGCGCATCGTTTTCGTCCGTGACGATGCAGACCTCGTCCATCAGGCGGATTTGCTCCTCGTCGTGGCCCGTCAGTGCCTCGCTGGTGGTGTCGATGTCTGGGAAGAGACGAAGCATGGCTTCAGCCGTAATCGGCTGGGCTGTCGTAGTGGTGGTGGTGGTTGTCGACATTGCTGCTCAATTGTTTGAGATGTACCGATCGTATTTATAGAAAAGGAAGAAGAAGTCAAAGACGCCGTTGAATCGAAAAAAAGAATGGCCACTCGAGTCTCGTGCGTGGCGATTGGGTATCAAGCTTAAATACTGGTATGAAATTATGCCCCGGCAACAAATCCCCAACTGACAATGTCTCCGACAATGTGAAAAGAAAATGGACGCCCCTCTAACTGGATGGACCCTGGACCTTTTCCCCCTTCTTGGGCTGTCGCGTGGGGCGCAGAGAAAATTGAGCGGCTGTGATTGGCCAGTTCAAATGATCGACCTGTAGAGGCGCGACGGCTTATCAAAGGATATGCAAGTAGGCCTCTTATACGCTTATGAAACATATCTTGTGTCACTGATCAATAGCGAGGTATGGACCCAACTCGTCGTTTTGGGCTATCGGAATATGTAGGTACCTGATTTGAGCGGCGGCAAACTATAAAATTTCGTTCCCAGAGCCAGACTGACCCTTTCTGCAATGGCCAAGCACGGAACGAGCATAGGCTGATAGTGTAGCGCCACCATGGTCCCCTGTATTCATCTTCGCATAGCCGCAAAGCGAGGCCCTAGGCTCCGCCAATCCGGGCACAGGCACATGTACTGTACCCCGTCCCATTCCATAGCGGCCAGGTACAAGGCGCATGTACACTCTACGGTCTCCGTACTGGGCATCGCCAATATCCGTAGCTTCGTCACTCGCTTGCGACTCCTGGTTCTCGCACCCGTTCGCTCACTCTCGTGCCTTGCGGCTGTCTTTGCGCTTTCGCGATTTCTTGGTGCTCTGTTTGGCGTCTGGTCTTTTTCTTTGCGCCTTTTTCAGTTGCGCCCGGCGACTGCAGATCGAGCTTTGAGAGCTGATTCCAACCAAACACCCCCCAAGGCGGCACTCCTCGGATCGATCCGAGAGCTCCAGAGACGATGCCTCCCAAGATTGAGCAGAAGGAAATCGAGACATACTGGAATATCTTTTCCGACAGAACAGGCGGCGGACAGTTCCTTACGGGAGAACAGGCTGCGCCCGTGCTCAAGAACAGTGGCCTCCGCGATGACCAGCTAGAAAGGGTGTGGGATTTGGCGGACGTGGACAACGATGGAAACCTGGACTTTGAGGAGTTTTGCGTGGCTATGCGACTCATTTTTGATATTCTAAACGGAGTAAGCCATCTACCCTCCCAAAATATCCAGAGACGCGCTCTCAATGGTCAGGGCTAGACAACTAATGATAATTCCGCGTTTGCCAGGAATATGCCGACGTACCAAAGACTCTGCCCGACTGGATGATCCCGGAGTCGAAGGCCCATCTGGTGCAAGCAACCAAAGCCATCACAGGGAAGCAGCCGCAATTTGAGCAAGTCGAAGACGAGGACGATACCCCCGGCCTGAAAGATGGGTTTGAGTGGTATATGAAGCCCGCAGACAAGGCCAAATACGAGCAGATCTACCAAGAGAATCGGGATATGCGAGGAGAAGTAGCATGTTAGATTACCCCTTTGTGGCCTTTGCCAAAATGAGCCGCGCCAGATATTAACCCGAGTGCAGTCGCATCCCTTGAGGATCTTTACGATTCCCTAGACGTCCCCGATACAGACATTCGATCTGCTTGGAACCTCATCAACCCCTCTGCTTCCTCAAGCATCAACAAGGACGCATGTCTTGCATTCCTGCATATTCTCAACAATCGACACGACGGATACCGCATTCCTCGCACAGTACCTGCCTCACTGCGATCAAGCTTTGAGCGCAACCAGATCGATTACCAGGTTGACAACCAAAGGACAGGAGTCTCATCCCGATGGGCTACGAGGGCGGATGATTCTACAACGACGGGTAAGAAGGCCAAGTTTGGCGACCAGTACTTGACAAGACTCGGACGCAGCGGCTTCAAGACAGCGGGCACCGACTTTTCGACGGAGAAGACGGAAGACTGGGAGGAAGTCAGACTCAGGCGCCAGCTGCAGGATTTGGATGATAAGATGCGAAAGGTGGAAGAGATTGCAGAGAGGCGCAAGGGCGGGAAGCGCGATACTAAGCCGGCCCTGGTCAAGAAGGAGTTGGATCAGCTCTTGGACTACAAGCGACGGGAGCTGAGAGACTTGGAAGAGGGCAAGGGCAAGAGCGCCGTGGGCGGAAACCTGAAGAGCATCTCGGATGATTTGGAGACGGTGCGTGAGCAGGTGGATGGCCTAGAAGCTCACTTGCGGTCTCGCGAGCAGATCCTGGAGCAGCTGCAGAGGGAGATTGAAGATGAGAAGAGGGGCTAAACGAGACGGTGGATGGAGAGAGAGAGAAGACATGGGCAGATTCTATATGGAGGAAAACTATTTTGGGTGTTTCTTTTCTTTTCTTTGTGAGCGTGAACCAGATAGCGAGATTGGTTGATAATGGTTTGCAGATGTAGGGACAGGTAGGTAGGTATATATCTGTTTTTGGAAGTGTACATGCATAGACTGGGAATGCAGGTAATCAAATGAAGTTGCAGTTGGCTTTGAACCAAGAGACGTCCAAGCAAAAAGCTTGTATTCTCTTGCAGTAATCAGCTTGTAATTTACTGCATTGCTCTGTAATTCTACAACACTGCGTCTCACCGTCATCAGGAACTGCAGCTGATGCATCCGACATGTGATTCTGTCTGTTCTGTGCTTCAGCCAGGCCAATCGCGCGTCTCAACAAAACCGGTTCATGCTCGTCATCTGCCCCTCCTTTTGGGCGTTTCCCCCCTTTAGACTGCTAGCTTCATTGGCCTTACCCCGCTGAGCTACGACCAAGGCGAGCTTTCTTTTTCTTGAATCGTGCCATAGCCTTTCTTCTTTCTCTTTTTTTTAGATCATACACCGAGAAAAAGAAATTAATCACTTTTCAATCATGTCGGCTCCCGAGTCTCCCGAATTTACCAAGGCCCTGGTCGAGGTCAAGCAGTTGACCAAGAAGCCTAGCAACGACGACCTTTTGCGCCTCTACGGTATGCGATGATTTCCCTTTCCTTTGGAATCGGTTGGAAAAGATGGCGGGCGCCTTTGTCGCGATGTGGAAAATGTAACGCAGAAATGCGCAAAGATGCAAATGGGGGACCTTGTGCTGATTCATCTGTTTCGCTTACAGCTCTTTTCAAGATTGGCAAGGGCTTCGAGTTCAAGAAGTCTGACGAGCCTTCACGGTTCTCCTTCGAGGTACGTTGCGCAAACAGCAACTCATATCTTTCCACCTTGTTCCATTCCTATATCTAATGCTAACTCTTTCATCTTACTGCAGGCCCGCGCCAAGTGGAAGGCCTGGGAGGCCGCCTACGAGGAGGAGGGCATCACCGACCCCGCCGAGGCCCAGAAGAAGTACGTCGAGCTGGTCGAGGAGCTCAAGGTCAAGTACGAGTTTGACGCCAACAAGACTCCCGAGTAAATCGCCTTAATATCATGAATTTGGCGAAACAAGGGATTCATGCACGGCGGATTTTCACACGGAATCAAGACGCAACGTTGCTAGCGAAAGCACCTGCAGGATAGATTGCCATAGAGCGTAAAGAAATCATGGAATAATCTTTTAAAAAACACATGGATATTCTTTTCTTTTCTTTTCTTTTCTTTTCTTTTCTTTTCTTTTCTTTTCTTTTCTTTTCTTTCTGACGCTGATAGTTACCATACTGTGTGTATATGATGTTGTAGATTGGTTTTCTGCTACAAATCGGTTTGCCTCGGTACGGTTGGCGCCGGACCAGTCTACAAGTGAGGCTGATTCTATGCGGCTGAAAACGCGCGTATAGAGCTAGGCAGACACTGCTGGAGGTATAATTCAGCTGCTGTAAGGGGCGACGTAGACAGCGGCAGAATAGTTTGCTTCAAAACCAACTGCCAAAGGCTGCTGATTCCAATACTGATTGTTTATCTTGTAAAAGTCCGAGGACAGACGGTCTTGGCGTTAAATTAAGCTTCTTGCACTGGCTACATACTAAAGGAACGCGTAAATACGTAGCATGCCATTTGGTGGTATCTCGCAACTCTCTGAAACGATATCAAAGCCATTGCCTGAAATGGCAGGTAATCTGGGCCATGTCTCGACAAAAGATCTTTGCTACTACCGCGTATTGGGTGTAGCACAATAATGTGGCTCGGCCTTTTTAGTATCTTGGCCGAGATGATAGCTGATAATATTTAGCCAGCAATCCTTCAACCCCATTTAGGTCCAACTAACGCGCTTAAAAGCAGCTCATCCCCATGTCCTCCATCCCGCCTTTGTTTTTCTTCATCTTCACCTCCATCCTTTTGAATCCAAGTGAAAAAAAAAAAATTTGTTCTTGCCCCGTCATGAATACATCTTCCACCCCCCTCTGCGCTCCCACCGCAGACGCTGCCTTTGGCCCTGTCGTCGACGCCGCCTGTCGCGATGGCTTCGACTTGACCCTCGTCTTTGAGCAGTCCGTCTTTGTGCTTCTGCCCGCTGCGATGCTCGTCCTCATGGCGCCGCTGCGACTTGTTCAGCTGCGCAAGTCGCCGGTCAAAGTGGCTGGCTATGCGTCGCGCATGATCAAGCTGGTAAGTCGCCTAACCGCCAGAGTCGCTCCCACAAGGGCATCAAGACAGAAACTCATTGCCTCTCTCCCCTCCTCTTTGCTCTACAGTCCGTCACGGGCTGCCTCGCTACTCTGCAGCTGGTCCTCATCGCGCTCTGGGCAACTCACCATGGACCGGCCCGTCTCAACAGCGTGTCCGTTGCCGCGGCAAGTATCTCCTTCATCTCCAGCCTCGTGGCCTGCGCCCTCTCGTATTATGAACATGCCAGATCCCTCCACCCCTCGTCGCTCTTGAATCTCTTCCTGCTCGCGTCTCTGCTGCTTGATGCTGCTGTCCTGCGCACCGTGTGGATCGCCCTCTCTGCGACGGCCATCCAGGCTGTTCTCACAGCGTCTTTTGCGCTCAAGACGGCACTCCTGGTGCTCGAGGCGCGAGAAAAGGCGAGCCACGTTGTTGGCCGGCCGACGCTCGCTCCGGAAGAGACGTCCGGGCTGTACAGCCGGGCCGTCTTCGCGTGGGTCGCTCCACTCCTCCGGACGGGCTTCCGGCGTCTGCTGCGGCCGGCGGACTTGTTCCCGCTGGACGAGGCGATGAGCGTCTCGAGCTTGAGCGAGAGGTTTTGGTGGCACTGGCGCAAAGGTTGGTGTTTTCTCTTTTGCCCTTCACAATCCCCATTAGATAGTCGTAAAAGAATACAATACAATATAAACCAATTTAAATACAAGACCGTAGAAGGCTCAGTAGAGCTGAAGCCTTGTCGAGCCCATCAACCTTTACTAACTCGATGGGATATCCGCTCTCTATCCAGCATCTCCCTCAACCCAGGCGAGCAAGCATCGTCTCGTTTTATGCTGCATCGCTACCCTGCGCTCTGCTCTCTTCGCCGTCCTTGTCCCACGCCTTGCCCTGCTCGCTTTTACCATCTGCCAGCCCCTGGTCCTGACCCGCTTCCTCGGCTTTCTCAACGACGAGTCGCAGTCTGTCAAGATTGGCTACGGGCTCGTTGGCGCCTATGGGCTCGTGTACACGGGCATTGCGGCCACGCAGGCTCTTTACTGGCATCAAAACGGCCGGTGCGTGACGATGCTCCGAGGGATCCTCGTTTCGGCCGTGTTTTCCAAGGTCACGCAAGTGAGCGTCGTTGCGATTGACGATTCTGCTGCCTTGACTCTCATGTCTTCTGATGTAAGTTGCCATTTGCTGATATCCGTCTTTTACTTGCCTTCTTGAGACGTGTGGAAGATGATAACCTTTTAATTTGTTGGTGCAATAGGTCGATGTCATTGTCCGTGCTATGAGAGAGATTCACGAATTCTGGGCCAATATCATCCAAATTGCCATTGCGACGTGGCTCTTGAGCCAACAGATTGGATATGCGGCAGCGGGGCCTATCATCGTATCTGCCATCTCGTTGGTAGCGACTATGCTTGTTTCGCCTCTTGCCAAAAAGTATCGCGTTGGGTGGCTCGAAATGACTCAAAAGCGAGTTGGTAAGTTTTCTCGGCAACGTTGTCATCACTTGTCTTTCCTCCTTTCTGCGCTTTCTATTTGTATGCATCAGCTTCTAACATTCTTCAGGCATCACTTCTGCCATGATTGGCCACATCAAGAGCATCAAAATGTCCGGCCTCTCCAAGCATCTATCCGACACCATTGCCGCTCTTCGCGTCCAAGAAATCGCCGCATCCAAGCCCTTTAGAGTAGTTGGGGCTGTGACATCTTCGGTTGCGCAAGTGCCGCTGCTCTTATCCCCAGTCCTTGCCTTTGCCATGTTCCAGGGCGTTACAGCAGCAACAGGCCAAGTACTCGACCCGACGAGGATGTTTGCTGCGCTGTCGCTTATTACGCTATCCGCACAGCCTCTGTTTTGGATTTTTGAGGTGATTCTTAATCTGAGTGCCGCTTTTGGTGCTTTTGATCGCATTCAAAGCTTCTTGGTCAAGTCTACCCGCGATGAGTATCGGATGATGGAAGTGGCCAATATTGCCAACTCAGCTGCGGGAGTTGGTGAAGAAGGTGGTCTGATCCAACTTCAGGCCCTTGGACCTCTTGCTTCTCATGATGCTTTGTCAAATATTTCTCACAACTTGACAGCCGTTATTGACGTTGAGGATGCTACATTTGACTGGTCGCAAGATCGATCTGTTCTGAGCAACGTCACCTTTTCTCTTAGCAGCGGCCAGTTTACTCTCTTAATCGGCCCCATTGCATCTGGCAAGACGACATTGTTAAAAGGTCTCCTGGGAGAGGTACCTCATTCCAAAGGAAAAGTCTACATGGCCAGAGGCTCTCTTTCTTGGTGTGAACAAACTCCTTGGATCATGGTAAACAACGCCCGATTTTCCCATGAAGAATGAAAAATGTTGAACATGTTTAGAATCAAACGATCCGAGATAACATCATAGGATACTCCCACTTTGACCAAGACCTCTATGACCAAACTGTTCAAGCGTGCGAGCTTGAACAAGACTTTGGGCAGCTCCCTCAAGGTGACTTTACCGTTGTGGGTAGCAAGGGACTTGCTCTTAGTGGTGGCCAAAAGCAACGTGTGGTGAGTTAGTCTAAAATAACTTCCTGAAACTGAAAATAATGACATCTAATTCTGCGGTTTTTCTTATACAAGGCGCTGGCTAGAGCCGTCTATTCTCGACCGCAAATCGCTCTATTTGACGACATCTTTAGCGGCTTAGACAATGCCACCTCGCAACGCATCTTCAACAATTTGTTCTCCTCCAATACGGGGCTGCTGAGAAAATGGAAGACGACTATTCTTTTGGCTACGCAATCAGGTCTGTAACAACTTTGCTGCCTCGTCAAAAACACTATATGCTAATGTGGTCGTTCAAGTCGACTTCCTCCCATCCGCAGACCACGTCATCGCTCTAGGCCGCCAAGGCAAGATTACGGAGCAGGGATCTTTCGAAAGGCTCTTGATCTCGCATGGATACGTCCAGAATTTAATGGGAAATACGTCCATCGTCTCTGTTACTGATGCTCACCAGGATGAGATAATCTCCGAGTCTGCAGCGGAAGCCTCTGTGCCAAAAGTGGAATATAAAGCGAAGCAAGTTGAAGTCAAGGACGATAAGCGGAGGCAGACGGGAGACTCGACGGTCTACAAGTACTATTTTGGCAGTATTGGGACGGTATTCATCATCGCCTTGCTTGTTTTTGAAGTCGTCTGGGCTTTCTTACAGAGTTTTCCAAGTAAGCTGAATCATAACGTGGGGGGTTTTCCTCCATCTTTTGATGCTGATAGCTAACGAAAAAAAATGTAACAGCTGTTTGGCTAGAGTTCTGGTCGGATTCTAATGCTCAAGGGCATAACCGATCAGGCTTATATCTCGGAGTCTACGCTGTCTTGCAAATAGTCGGCGTCTTCTGGTTTGCCTTGCTCATATGGTATGTATATATATAACCGTCAACATATTCCTCGAAGAAGAAAGAATCCCAGGACTAACGGGCAAAAGGTTCGTCCTCGTTGCCATCGCAGCAAAGTCTGGGATATCTCTTCACCACAGGCTCCTCTCAGCAGTCATTAGGTAGGGTCATTTCTCAGAGATACATCTTCCAAAGCTCATCATTTCAAGCGCACCATTGTCGCTCTTCACGACAACCGACTTGGGAGCTATTACTACGAGGTAGGCGACATAAATCTTTTCACTTTCTGACAATTTCAGGATGCTCACATACCTCATACTAGATTCTCCCAAGATATCGGCATTCTAGACAACAACCTTCCACTTGCCCTCGTGATAACAATAGCAAGTTAGTAAAAGCCCCCAACTATACACACGTCTACGGGCAATACGCTTAAACTCACCATAAATCAGGCTTCTTCGGGGTCCTCGCCCGAGCAGGCCTTCTCGCAGCTTCATCCTACTACGTAGCCATCAGCTTCCCCTTTCTCGCCGCGTTATACTACTTCCTCCAGCGTGGCTACCTCCGCACCTCTCGACAGCTCCGTCTCCTCGATCTCGAAGAAAAAGCCCCCGTCTACACGCAGTTCATGGAGACGCTCTCTGGGATTTCCACCATCCGGGCCTTTGGATGGCAAAAGCAAGCCATCTTGAAGAACCACCAATTAGTCGACCGATCTCAGCAGCCATTTTACCTCCTCATCATGGTCCAGCGTTGGCTTGTCCTCGTCCTTGATCTCATCACCACGGCGCTCGCCCTCCTCGTTGTTGGTTTTGCCGTCAAGCTTCGCGGC
Source organism: Trichoderma atroviride (assembly GCF_020647795.1). Lineage (NCBI taxonomy): Eukaryota > Fungi > Ascomycota > Sordariomycetes > Hypocreales > Hypocreaceae > Trichoderma > Trichoderma atroviride. Next base: position 4,463,024 of record NC_089400.1, on the reverse strand, counting down.
TCTGTATCAGTTGGACTCGCTGGCGTTTCTCTAGTTCAGCTCATTTCCATGAGCGAGACGCTCAACATGCTCATCCAATTCTGGACTTCTATTGAGACTTCCATCGGGGCTGTTGCTCGCATTAAGCAGTTTGCAGAGGAGACTCCCAATGAGAGTCTTTTGGGAGAGGACCAAGAGCCGCCTGCCGACTGGCCCAGTAGAGGACATGTTGTCATACGTGACCTTGAAGCGTCGTATGGCGAGAATGGTGATATCAAGGCTCTTGAGGGCGTTACCCTGGACTTGAAGCCTGGCGAAAAGGTTGGAGTATGTGGGCGTACAGGAAGGTATGTTTGGCCTTCCACCTCTTTTATTCCACTTATTGGCTCCCTGTTTCTGCAACTAATGCCAAATACATTTCGTAATAGTGGGAAATCGTCTCTTCTTCTCACCATCCTCCGCCTACTCGACCCCTCTTCTGGCACTCTCACTATTGATTCCATCCCCTTGAACACAATCTCCCGAGAAGTTATCCGCTCTCGTCTCATCACCGTCGCCCAAGACCAATTTGTCCTCCCTGGAACGATACGCCAAAATATCGATCCTTCGTCCTCATATCCCGAAAGTGCCGTCATTGGAGCTCTCCAAGCAGTGAACCTATGGGCCGCAATCGATGCGCGCGGTGGCCTTGATGCCGTATTTGCAGAGGATATGCTTAGCCATGGACAGAAGCAGTTGTTTTTCCTCGCAAGAGCTGTTTTGAAGAAAGATTGCGGCAAAGTTGTGCTCCTGGACGAGGCTAGCAGCAGGTAAGTATTATTACGCTCATGGTCACTTATTCAAACCATTGGAATCTAGCTAATACAGTAATAATCAATGACAGTTTAGACAAGGAAACCGAGCAAATGGTCCGCACCACCATCAACACGCGTTTCAAGAACCACACCGTCATCTCCATTGCCCATCATCTCGCGACAATTCTCGATTTCGACCGCGTCGTGGTCATGGATAAGGGCCGCGTTGTCGAGGTTGGATCGCCACGAGAGCTGTTGCAGTCCCCTGGCCGCGGCAAATTTAAAGCTCTGTGGGAGGCAAATAGCCGTGGGACTATGGATGAAGAATAGGCGCATCGGTGGCGACGCTTATATGAAAGAGAGCGCTATCAAAGGCCTGCTCCTTTTTCTACTCGATAGACAAAAGCGCTTATCAACTTCCTTGACTAGCTCGACCTGGTAGGAGCAAGAATAGTACAATAACATTCTCTATCTAGGAGATGCCGTCCTCCAAGTCGTCTATTGATCCAGCCTGTTCCTCTCCACTGTAATTATTCTACCTTTCCCTGCTCGAGCAGTCCGGATATGTCTCTCCACATTGGCAGCCACCTCGAGAGCCTCGCGGTAAGCAATCCACTCAGAAGGAAGAGCATCTTCCCCAGGCGTCCACCCCGTGTATATTCGAAGCAGCGTCACTTTTCCCCAGGACCCGACCCAGTCCACAAAATCATGCTCCGAGTGCAACATTAGAGCCTTGAACCACGGCGCACATCCCGTGAGATCGAGAAACTCCAGTGCGTACAGATTCTTGCTCAGCAGTCTAAGAACTAGCAGAGCCTCGCTCCAATCGTGATCGATGGAATGAGAGTAATAGCTTGTGCCTCCGTACGCGACGCTCTGGCCTTGTGGTGTAGTCACGGTGGAGAGACGCGCGCGCGGAGTAAGACATGGGTCGGGCCAGTAAGCAAGGCTCAAATGAGTGATGGTGGTGAGCTTCGATGACATGGCCAGCAGCTGCTTCCAAGATGCTTCCGAGGCTAGCTGTGGGTCGAAAGCAAGCGATAGATGCGTGAGATTTGGCAGCAGCACTCTCGGAGGACTTGGGGTAACCTCGCTCTCATCCCAAGATTCTTGGGGTTCACCCAGGACCTCTTGTTTCTTGGACGGATACAGAAGCTCAGAGACTTCTTTGAGGGACAAGGAGCGACCTAAAGCGCCCGATAAGTCGAGATAATTCACCTCGGCGTTAACCGCGGTATGATACTCAGAGCCATCATCCTCGCCCTCTCCGTCTTCATAGATTTCAGGAGGGATGAGTATTAATTTCAAGTCATCAAGTGATAGGCCATCCGGGCTTGCAATCCCAATCCACCGAATCAGTGCCGACTTGAGATGTGAGGGTATGTCGTACAGATAGTACTGATTAAACTCCCGATGGATGTCCCAGTCAGCAGCAATCCTCCTGAGGACGATATCAATGAGACTCCGGGAGGCTGGCAGGTAAGTGCCTGGCAAAGTCGAATCAACCAGACCGCACCGGTTCACCGTCGAACGCGGCAGTTGGCCTTGACGACTCGTAGCACCGCTCCTGGCAGTAACCCAGCTTCGAGGGGGGAGGGGGGCCGGCAGGGAGCCGGCGGCCATTGTTGTCAACCCTCTGCCTCTGCTGCCGCCTGGGTGCGGGGAGTGGACTCTCTGGGATCTGCAGTATTTGCCTGAGGGCTGGCGGCACAGACGGTGTGACTATGGGTAGTTGTCGTCGCGGAGCTTCTGGGCCAAGGGAGGCGTGCCGCAAATTGGCCAGAAGCTCGTTGACGCTCCTAGAAGACTTGCCTACACGTATGGATCGGCAACGGTCAGCTTCCGTCAGGCAGGAGAGCTCCCTGCACGAACAAGGCACATGAGAGCTGCAGCTCACACTCACCAGCTGCGTTGGATGAGGCCCCAGGCGCCGGAGATGCCGTCGGGGTTGGCTTGAATGATTTGAGATGCTGCCTTTTCTTAGGCATGCCAGCAGCAAAACAACGTGTCTGTGCTACCGGAAGCTTGCAGAAACCAAGTCGCAGGTTGCGAGCCGCTTAAATAGCACCAGCACCAGCAGCGATGACTCGATTCCAGGCCCCGGATAAGCTCCCAGAGTTGAAACCATCAAAGCCCCGCCGGCCAAGGCGAGGAGGCGCCACAAGGCCGGACTAGACCCGCTTTGACTAGAGTCATAGTCATTGGACGTCCTCCGCCACCATCCATTCATAAGACCCCGGAAAGCGATGAGATCAAGAGTCACAATCACTTCGGCTTCCTCCGCAGGCAGAAACGGCTTATACTATGAGTCCCCTGCTGGAGGCAGGCCCGGCTACCTGCATGCGCCACCGCCGGTCTAGAAGTCTAATAGAAATCAGTCCTGAGCAGTTATCGTCTTGCAGAGACCCCTGTCGGTGCTGTGCCGCGTTTTTTTGTAAAGCAGATGGCTCTGCTTGCTTGGACCAATCACTTGGCATGTCCGCCTGTGTTGATGTTCACATCCGTTCTAGCATCCGTAGAAGCGTATGAAGTCCTACATTCTGCAGCGTTTCTTTTTTCCCCTCGTCTATTCCTTCATTAGTGGCCTGCCCCCCCTCAAACCGACAGTCGATGCAACGTAGCTGCAATGGTTGAAGGCGTTTCTTTCATTATTCCACCTTCTTTGGTTGTAAAAAAGCTCGTAGATTTAGCCTCTTAGTTCTGACGAGTTGTCTATATGCAATTAGCATTTTTAAAAGTAAATCTAACAAGGTTGGCGGGCACGTATTCCAAGTATCCACACACATCACGGCGACTCCCAACCTCTCATGCTCTATTCGCATGATCAAGTTCCCTTGGTATCTGGATATGAGGGGTGTAAGTGTAGTTCTTACATGTGGTGGTGTTTGAGCCCCCAGAAGCTGCTGCTGTGTCTAGATCCGTACATGTAGTGGTCTCCTTGTTTGAAATATCCTCATCCATGTAGGCATCATTAATGGGGGTGTGGCCAACTTCAGGGCCCGCAGCTGGGTCCAAACACTCTGCATTCCCATTTACTTCCGAAACTATCAGAGAGAATCTGGAACTGTCCGATCCCGCAGCGGCTCAGGTTCCTTCACTGGCGATCTGCTATATGCAAACACCGGTTGAGATTGCCCGACGTATTGCGACACCTGCGCGTCATTCACGCTCCGCTGCTTGCGTGAGTAGCACAGAGTTGTTTAGTCTCAGAGGGTAGCCTATGCTTTCACTGGAGTGGCGTAGGCTGCTTGGATGCCTTTTTCGGTTATCCTAGAAAGAGCGAATCTGGATCTGCTGACTTCCGCGCATCGATGTACACATCCGTCTGCCAGTGTGTCTCGGAGCCTTTTGATGGTACTAGAGTGTCAGTATCCAGCTGATGAGCCCCATCCATCTTTTGGCAACAGCTTCGGTTTTTGTATTCCAGTGCATTTATCTGGTATCCGTGGCTCAAAGTATCGATTAACCCATCTTTGCCCTCGGCAAGAAAGAAGCTGATTGCCGTCAATTTCCGCGTGCTACCACCTAACTTCGAAGGTCCAGATAATCGCCTAACAAGTCAATTGCGAAGTGGAGCTTAGAGAACAAGCGTAGAGAGAAGGGAAGGAGGCGTGTCCTAATGAGCACCAATAGCGGTGGGTAGCGGAGACGCCCATCTCTCTCGAGCCAAGAGGCGGCCATCGTAATACTTGCCTCATCAGCTAGGCAGGTGAAACGATGAGCTTCAGCTGCCCAAAGCGGTAACGCGAAGCGAACAGCATGGTAATCAGGAGATAATCAAGGGGTCTGAGTGACGCGAAGGGCTCCAGAACTGTCTTGGCTGTCAACTGGCATACTAACCGAAGCTGATACCGTAGCCTCCCTAGAGAACTGGATCGGCATGAGTGATGGCAACTATCTGAAATACACCCATTCACATACGGTTGCCACCGATATGCCTACCAGCAGCAGCAGTCACTCACTACCATGCAGCTGAATTATCGGTCAACAATATCGCCCTGTTTGAATCTCTGCTTGGGTGTATATGTAGGAAAGGGGAGCAATCTCGGACAGACGGCTGTGATGTATGACATACCGCCAAATTTAGCGTCTTGAAAACGATGCTAAAATACTATCAAAATGGCGATCGTGCAGTTGCTCGGCATCCTGAAGCCTTTCAGGCCATCGTAAGTATCCCCTTCTCTGAGATTGAAAGAGAATGGACGTGAATAGCTACTTGAGCATCTATGATACAGTAGCCGTCGATACGAACACACGGCGGAATATGAAGTTTGCGTAGCACAAAAGTGGAATAGTATAAGAAATTGAAACTTTCGGACATCTCCTGGAAGGCTGATCAAGTTGCTATAGTAATTCTCTTCAAAGTAATAGGGGCGTGGAGGCAAACGTAAACAGCTCCTGGCAGTTACGGCGTTAGAGTGATTTCAAAAAGGGGAAAAGAGTTTTTGAAATTCGCATGTGATCGTGCAATTATCTATTCAATATCATTGCCTCCTTTCCTCATTTGAGCCGGCTTCGACATCAGAGTGACCTTTGTCAACAAAGCCAGACTAGCTTTCTAGACAGATTAAAAGAAGTTTTTAGGCGTTTAGATTTGGTAAAGAGTAGACACGGGGTAACCAAGTTGGAGATATTCATGATTGTTTTGGAAAAAAGTAGGCATATGGGCCGCAGGTGTATAACGTCTACTATGTGCAAAAGTGAAATTTCGGTCTCATAACTCACATTATGACCACTTGGCCATACGCTCAATTGTAAGCATCCCCATATGTAATCGATAGAGTATTTCAACTGGAACAGTGTGGCAAGCTCGGACGTGCCGCAACTTGGTACAATATTAACCCAGCGTTTGAAAAGCTGGATATTTGCATAGTCACGCGTTCCCACAACTAGTGAAGTTATTCACTCGTATCTCCAGCGGCGCTTGCCGTAAAATTGTGGATTAAAGTTAGCAAGGATGACCTCTAATAGGCAAACACGTCAGTCATATTAAGCAGCCTGTCCCATCAAACCACGTTGCCTACCTCAACCACCTTGCTGGAGGGAGCTGCATCACATCATGTGCGTAGCCGGCATAGGGGAAAAGGAGCAGGGCCAACGCCGCAATCCATGCTGCACTGACGTAGCAGCCGCCACGAGAAGTAGACACTGGGCATTGCATCAGCCGTAAGCGCGAGACGGATAGATGAGACGTTTTGGATAAGGCCGAGCAGAAGGCCTTTGCAGCAGCAATCCTCCGCTACCGCAACTCCTACTGGCCACCGGCTGTCGGCGAGGTGCCTCTCTCTGCTGGCCTGCCTACGCTAGGAGCCAAGGACGGGAGAGGAGAGGAAGCAGTGGCAGAGAGCAGAGGGTCGAAACGCTTCAGCAGCTGCGTATGTGTGCGTCAGCGTGTCTCTGGCACACAATCATGCGCCGTCCGGAGCGCATCCGGGTAACTAGATGGGAAGAAACTGGTTGGTGGCACGATGCTAGCAAGTAATACGACAGAGTGTCTCACTTACAGCCACCAGAGGCCCTCGCCATGGATCTGATCTAAGCCGTAGGCTGGGCGTAGCGTTGATAATGTCGGCCGACGAGTTTGCGTGCGACCACGGCAGCGTGGAGGATGGATGATGGCATTGCTAGCCTCCCCCCTTTCTGATGAGGCCTGTGGCGCGCGACTGGCGATGAGGGAGTGAGGCTTCCCGGCTTCTATCCCAGTTTCCTCGACCGACGCCCCTGCGAAGAGGAGTGTGCTTTGAAACGGCCGATGCGACTACGGCAAATGATATTTGGTGTTTGGAATGGGCGTATTTGATCGAGTGCCGTTATCATCATCATCGCCCTACACGTAGGTAGTTTCAAGTGCAGCTGCTATGGGTAGCATGTAGGTTAGGTTCAAGTTGTTTGAGCAGAGGATGTGGTGAGAGAGAGGTACAAGCGAGTAGTATGTACATACGCTCCATTACATAAGCCCGTAATAAGATAAAGATCCAGCTTGTACGAGCAGTGTCAGGCACTACTTTCAACTGTATTGGTATACCTAGATACGTTGCATGGAGCGTGAGGTGGCATACACGATACCTCTGCATCTCTGCAAGAGTCGCAACGCCCTGGTGCAGCAGCAGTGTCGTCATCTGCCGCTGCCCGCGTATCGAGTACTTCCATGCCAATCTCGGTGAGCCCTTGGCAGAATCCATGCCCATGATCAGCGAACCGCCCCTCTTCTCCAGACGCGATAGGCCCCATAGGCCCTGTAAAAGCGCTGCGAACAAACCTCCACAGGCGCTATCTCAGCTCCCCCAGGGCCCCGTTCCAGGGAGCTTTCGGAGCGAGCTACAGGCGAGAAGAGCCCATAGCATGCGGCTCCGTGTCCAAGGGAGCCGTAGCCCGAGATCAAGTAGCCAATAAACGGACACGATGCAACGACATACAGCCTCCCTCAACTTCCACCCAGACGTGGCGCTCGCAGCCGGCGAGGCCAGAAACCGCCAAAGCATTGTCTGCAAATCCACCTCCCGGGTTCGTGGAGAGCGCTGCGCTCTACGAGTATGTCTCTGAATGCTATTTTGAGCGCCCTGTTAACGCCTTTGCAGATCCCCTGCACACCGGTTGAGATGCAGCACATCTCGAGGTGAGCGTGATGGAGACAACAAGTCGAAGCAGTGGGCGAATCAGCACCTGCGGATGGCCAATGGATGGCCAATGGATGGTCGATGAGGATGTAGGCAAGTTGCCGCGGCAGCTCCAGCAGAAGCCACGTCCGAGCGTGAGACAAAAGCCTCAACGGCTGGACCCTGGCGCCCTCTCAGCTCCTCTCAGCTTTCGTCACGCCCTCTCGCCTGGCCCTGGCCTGGACTCGCCGGTCCCTTATAGGCGGCCAGCAAGGACGGACATCGCAAAGACATGGGGCCCTAGGATTCGGACCATGGCCGACTCCCTCGTGTTCGCCTCCAATGCGCAATGCAGCAGCGGCAGCAGCAGCAGCGGCGGCGGCAACATGAGTTTCCGAGCATCTACTTTTACCTCCACCCCCAAAAGGACGACAACGCTGAGGCCTAGGCGGCCCCCAAACTTGTGTCACCCATCCTCTGGCTTTGACTTACAGGTACAAGCTGCCAAAGATGGGTAACGCCAACAATGCAAGACATTTTCTGGCTTTTCGTGCTCTGTTGTGGCTGGCAATTGATAGCACAGGAGCTGCTCAGTTTAGATTTTGGAGGACATGTTCAGATTCGCCCTTGGTCGTATCGAGATGTGAAGCTGCGGAATCGCCGTTACGACCTCTCACCTCTCACAGAGATCTATCTGATCTTTGACCCGTTACCTACCTTGGTTTGGCCTCCCTGTCAGAGTCCAAGGGGAGTTTAATGGACGAGACGACTTTCGCTTGGGCCATGTTTCTGGACGCTCCGTTAAAGAATATCCATTCCCATGTTCCTGGCAAATCTGCTTCGTCCATTGCCTCGCCAAAGGGACCATTTTGTACATTAACGCGGCGTCTTTGGCAACGGGCCGATCCGAAAAAGCTCTAAATGTATACTTTGACAACGCCAACACTTGGGTCTTTGTTTGATCCCACAGACAAGCAATGCGGAATCAGAGCCATTCGATGCTCTCATTCCCCTTTCTCGTCCGGAGAGTTAAATCAAGTGTGCAGGATACGGCATCTTTGTTCTAAACGTCAGTGCCGCCCTTGTCCTTCGAATGGTTACACGGACAGATAGTGCATGAGTGGCTCCTTAAAGGCTCCCATTGGAGACATTGAAGGTCTGCTACGTGCCTTGCTTGCCTGGCCGGTTTTCGATTGTTTTCTCCTCCGCTGTCGGATCGGCTGATCGGAGACGACAAAGTCCACCTCGCTCGGGTAGATGGCCTTATCATTGGCTATCATCAACATTGCGTGGCTCTCTAGTGTGCTAAAAGAAGATGATTCACGGGCAAATTGGCCACTATCGAGTTTGCGGTGGCCACAAAGCAAGCGCCATTCTGCAAAGGATTGCAAGGCGTCAGCCCCACACCCTTCTACTAATTCCTTTGTCTCTATAGCATGTCAAGCTACCTCCATACCGCCTGATAGTAACCTGCTGTCTGTTCTAAAGTCTGGGGAGGAGGATGAAACCTGAGTGCCAGACTCGCGTGTCTGTAACATTACCTTGACAATCATGGCTGCCCAAGCTGTGATACCGTTTGCATTACGAAGAGAGTACCTCGTGGCCAAACATGTAAACCGAGGTTCAGATCCACGCTGGGCGTTCAGATGGCATTGCCTTTTTGCTTATCTCTCTTATTTTCTAGACCCTCAGATACAGTTTGATCAAGTGACACACTGCAAATGAGCAAGTTGCTGGGCTTGGCCCCATAATCTTAGCATTTCAAGGACATGCAGTGCGCTGGCCAAGTCACGACCATCGCAGTTTGATAATAAGAGCAGTGGCGTGTGCCTTGAACGAGAGTTCATTGTGGGGGCTTGGTGCGTCTTGAGCTTGGCTTGACTTTTGAATCTGAGTGGCTGGGCGTTAATCCGGCTTCTCCTCTTTCCAACGCATTGCTAATCTCATGCACCTACCCGCCGCTTCCCTAGCGTTCGAACCCAGCCAAGGATCTCTTTCTTAACAACAGGCTCACACGAGAGACCACATTGTAGGCGGAGACATGGCGCCTGGATACTTGCATGCCTTAGTCCCCTGGAAGGGGGGGGAGGGGTGTGATATCGCAGCAAGCGGGTTATATTCAAAGCAAATCGGGATGATGAAAACAAACTTGACAACCCTTGACGCAATGGCGGCGAGCTGGACAACGCTTTCAGATGGACTTCTGGTCGATGCCCAGCCCGTCTATACTGAGGCCATGCAAGCGAATTGCTCGAGCTTCCGGGTCGTGTAGCACGCAAGCCATCTCTCAATGACCTGATTGCAAATGAGCTCGATGGCCAAGTCATGCTCGCTGTAGTCGAAACGGGTCGCGTCCCCGGTTCCGCGACGAATTTCAGAGCCTCTGCTTGGCTGGGGTCGCGAGTTGCTTGCAGCTTGGGCATAGCCCTGCGACTTTTGCGGCTTCTTGCTTGTTCCTGTAACTAGGAAACCTTGGGCCTCGCTCACTCAGTGAGCCCCCCCCAGCAAGCTATTTCCGCGGCAGCCAGTCATATGCATTATGATGATCCACAGCCTGCACATATACGACTTGCTTTGCCCGAACCAGGATATAGCCTTATAGATACGTGTGGAGATGGAGGGAGAAGAGGAAGGAAAAACTACGTGCGGTTTGTGAGCTCTCCACGCCATTCCCAGTTGAGCTCGTAGACCCTGTCTCAGCAGCCACACGATAGACGCCTGCTTTAAGCTTCTCAGTCTAACCCAGTCTCTTGCCCGGGCTCTTTCAAGGCTTTCTGGCCGTATTTACATATAAGACACTGAAAGCTCTCGCTCTCTGCCGTCTTTCGTTTCTTCTCCATCACCTTCTACTCATGCCATTTACCTTTCGATAACAGAAGTCTTCTCAGATTGTTACGCTGAGTCTCCGAGTGGACTTTATGTAACTGAATCCACCTCAAGCTATAGGGTGTCTTGATCTTCCCACCTATCCCTGCTCACAGTCTTTACAATAGCTACCATTGTTATCACGATTCACATTATACCTTCATAGAGCGCATCCACCCCTTACAGACAACAGACCATCGATAAACCCAATTCTCTCGTTTAGCCGACTAGGTATTTCGGTAAGTTTCCTTTCTTCTTGTTGCGCAGACGTCCAAATCATTAGAGGTTCAACATCGTCCTACGGTCAACTCGATATATGTTCAGATTTCGGTAGATCCTCTCAGCCCAGAGCCCCCCCTCTCCATCAATCATTAGCTGTGTGACCACACGAGAATTGAGATAGGAGGAAAGCCAATGATGGAAGCAAAGACTAAACTGTTCTACAGTTCATTATCACTCCTCGAAGAGCCTGTTTGATCTCTGCTTGTCGCCTCACTACTAGTAAGAACTCCTCTGTACTAAATTAGTCCTCGATATACGTTGCAAGGTTTGGACTGGAAGCTTGGCCATCCTATATCTTGATGCTCGATATACCATCTCTCGAAACGGAATGCGGACTGATTAGTTTACAGGCACGCGCGACGGACAGAAGCGGAGAGATTGATGTACTGGAGCTTCCCGACGCCTTACATGAAGGATCAAGGGAGACTATAAAGGGTACGGGTTGACGCTTACTTATCAGCGATTGACTGCCTTAACATTACACTGTCTGGCTGCAGATCACGTTGTTGGCAGCTCTGAGATTTCTACAGCCTTTCCAGCCTTGTTTTATCCTTGTTGCGGGCATCCTTTTCCGCCAGAGATCCTATCGCATGCATTCCCAGCAGCAGAAGGTACTATTACATTCTTTCGCTTTCCCCCCTCATCCTGACATATAACCGCTTTTACGAGCAATCCTGGGGGTACTCCAACACCTAATAGCAAACTTTTTTACGAAGACGAAATGGGTTCGTCATTCTCATTCCATACGAGACGAAAACGCCCTAAATTTCACACTGAGGTACGTTGAAATGTGCATGAAGAAGTCTTTTGCTGTGAATCCCCTGTCAAAAAGCATCGTCATATCAAACATGATCGGCGTCGCATTGCACACGCCCTTGCTGGGGATGTGGCGAAGAGGGGGATACATCAGATTCTCTGGCACTTGCAGCTGCTATCGCTTGTGGCGAGATCTCGCCATGGGCGATTTCGACTCCATATGCGAAGGAGATGCAGACTCCCCTCCAACGACTAGTTTGCTTGGTGTTACAGCCAGCCGCATCTATCCCCAGCACGGCTTGGCGTCCTTCTTCCGATATGCCCTTGCACTGCTTCCGAGTACTGGGATGTAGCTGGATGTACTGTACTTCTCAAGGCTGTACAGCTAAAAGACACCCCCCCTTCATCTCGGGTACCACACTCTCAGATTGTCCATGCTAATGTCTGTAGGCATCTACCCAAATAACCCTTCATTGTGTTGTCGGATTGCTTGTAACCGAATGGAATACAGCGGAAACGGCAGAAGCAGCACCAAAGCTTGCTGGCCTTCATCCCCCGTCATGTCTCAAAAGCATATATACGTTCTATTCGAATCCAATTCTAATGAATTTGGGCCATAGGACTACGACTCGTCGCCACCACCTCCATGCTCGGAGCTTGATTACCTTGATATACACTCTCAGTCTGGCGATATGAGGTACGTTTTTCTGCCTTTTGTCCACCACACCAAATTTCCACCGTTACCTGGGCGGTCCACCCAAATTTCCCTTCGTCAAAGGGCCGCTACCCAGCAGGATTATACGCCTCTATCTAAGCAGCCCTGCAACGGGGCCTGCGAGCTTCAGCACTAATGGTTGCACTTGGGCTTGTGCTCACATCACTGTTCTGTCGCTGGCCGCTAAATGGATTCGTGCATTGGCCTTGTGCTACCACTCGTGCTGGCAGGTATAGCTTCTTGGCTTTGTGGTACTCAGCCGGCCTGATCTCCATAAACATTCTTTTCCATCACTACCTGCTCTTCCTTCTCTCTCTCTCTCTCTTCTTATCATATATACCTTTTTATGATAGATCCTCTCTTCCTGTCTTCTATATTCCTTTCTTTCAGATACTTGTCCGAACCCTCTCGTTCTAATCAGACGCCCAGGTACACCCAAGAAGCAAATACGACGGCTCTAGCAATAGAGCCTCCGCAGCCTCCTGGCCTTCTGGGCTTATTTCACCCTACTGCTGCCCTTGCTACTACGACGCACTATCCTCAGGACGGTGCCTATTACCAGCCAGCAGCAGCTCAAGTATTTCCGAGCCTAGATGTTAGATCTCGCATAAACAATAAGTAGGTTTTTCTATCCCCCTTTGAAGACAATCCATGACAGTGGTGGTATTGGTGATGCGCAAAGAAGCATGGTAGTGATGAGGCGTGGTCGCTTGTTATTCTTCATTTTTAACGACGGCTTATACAGTTACAATAGCGTCGCGGCCTCAGCTGGCATGGCGCAGGCTCACACCCACCAACAGCACCGCTCCGCTGGATTACCGCATATTACAGCGCAAGTAAGCACCAGAGAACAATACTCTACTGCAACACCCTCGTTTAGGAGGCCATCCGAGCACCCTGTCAGGTCTCCGCCATTTCCGGGAGTACCTCTCCGCCGTTTGCCGCTGTCGCCAACCCCAAGCCCACTCACCTCTTATGTCGCTCCGGCTGGGAGGATGGAGGCTAGCCAGTTCCAAAACCGACCCTCCACAACAGCTGTGCCTCCCCTCATGTCCGTCCAGACGTCTGGGTCCCTTCAATATGATAACGGGACGCCAATTAAGGTTGAGATTACGGGCACTGTGGACAAGGGATTCTTTCTTGCCGACGGTGAATGGACCTGCTATCGACGAAACTATATGACTTGCGCATGCTCATACTCGCTGCAACCGCATTACGCGAACACGGGAATTCACTTCATCCCTCCTGGAACCACTCAGTCGTTCCAAGTCTATGGACTATACATGTCGATTTCTGCCGTCGTAGCAGATAATGATCAAAGCATTGAGCTGGTTCAACACACTCCTAAGAGGGACAAGGGACCAACATCCAAGCCCGAGAAGGTTCTGCTGGCGCCCAAAAATTCCGTCCCGCCTCATCACGCCAGCATGTACACTGACAATTCGAGCGCATCTGGCGCCAGAATGTACCAAGACGGTTACGGCAACGGACAGGGGGTTGGTCAGCCTGCAACTGAGCACACGTTTGAGCGTATCCAGTTCAAGCAAGCCACCCAAAATAATGGCAAGCGGAGGGCTGCTCAGCAGTATTACCATCTTATGGTCGAGCTCTGGGCAGACCTTGGCTCACAGACTCCTGAGAAGTTTGTCAAGATTGCTTATAGGAAATCTGAGAAGATGATTGTCCGCGGCCGCTCCCCCGGCCATTACCAAAACGAAAAGAGACGAAGCCAAAGCGGCGGCCCAGGAGGCTCCTCTGGATCACTGGGAAGCTATTCCTCGTTGGCAAGCATTGGAGAGTTTTCGCCTCATCCCAGCATGCTTGGCGGGAACGGCACGTATAATGCATCCTACGACCCAAGAGGATCAGTATACCAAACGCCAAGGAATCACGAGGTTCCTGGAGAAGTGGCAATGTCTCCCGACGACGAAAAAGCTATTGGGAATGCCAAGGGATATTTATACTATCCTGGGTCAATGTACGACAGCTCTCCGCCGCGACCTCTTGAGATGTTTGGCACTCGCAACGAGCAAGAGCATACTCCATCGCAGTCATCCACCGACTCCAAGGTAAAGAGTGAGTACGACATTACGCCTCGTGTCTTTCATCCACCACCGCTCACGGATAGTCGTCGCCAGCTGTCAGTGTTTGAAGGGAAACCCACTTCAGGTGGTTACTACCCTACGATCTTGTCTCCCAGCGCAAACATGACTTTGTAAGTCGAGGCGCTATCACTTGAGAGGATTATGCACGCGGCGTTACGCCTTGGCGTTGGTCTTGCGACGAATCAAAACGTCACGACGACCAAAACGGGGAAAGGGTGAAAAGGGGTGGGGGGGGACAAATGCAAAAGGGAAACATACAAAAAAAAAATTGAAAAATTGAAAAATGAAAACGACAAACAACCTCTGCAAGGATTATACTGGACTATTGGAAATAAATTGCAACAAATGGAAGGACTAGAAATCGGGACAACAAAAGCGACATTTGCTTGGGAAATGAGGGCTTGGGAATACGGGACCACTATACGTGACTGGGCAGGCCGCAGGGCTCGTGTCGACAGCAGCAAGCTCCGGCATATCCAGGACACACATTGAATGCTACGGCCAGTCTTTTTTGCGAGAGGAAAAGAGAATTGTTTTGCTTGGAATAGATTCATCCCTCGGCCTTATCTTGGCCAGAGAGGGCAAAGGAAGTGATGTTTGGTCTTTTGGGCTGGATGAATGCGGCAACGCATGGGATATCAGGATTGGATACCAACGACGGTGCAGAGATTCAGATTTGGATTTGGACTCTTTTTTTTTTTTCAACATTCTTTCAGATTGGATTCTATTTTTTTGTCCTTTTGTTTTTTTTGGATTCTTTCTTTTAATATTTTTTATTTTTTTTATTTTATGTTCTTGATAATTTTTCTGTTTCCTCTTTTTCCCTATTTCTTTCTCTCTTCTTGCATTTATGACGATTCTATTCTATTTCTTTTAGGTTCCGCATAATGCCGCTTCCTTTTTTGAAGGATACTGCGTGTTGTCACAAAAGCTACGGCGGGCTATTATGCCATGCAGACATTCGCCTGACCAGGTACCAGGATCCCTATGCGAGCATCACAGTGGCGTTGGCATAACAATAGCGGAATGATTACAAAGGAGGGGGGGGCATGCATAGGCAGAGCCTGGCCCTGCATAGGCTGAGAAGTGCTCCATACTTGTCGTACCGCCACTGTCGGTGCACTCTTTTCTTTTCTTTTCTCTTTTCTCCTTCTCATTTCCCTCTCGAGTACTGCGATAGGCCACTCCCTTTTATGAATACAACATGATTACACAATATACTATTGTGCCTGCAGGATGATTGCAAGGGGACTGGGAAATATCTTGTCCCACCTCCTTAGCCGATATTATTTCAGCCAGCTTACACATTTTTGAGTATTTGAGAGCTGAAGTTTGAGTAATGTTTGTCCTATGCTCAGCAAACTTGTTAGCTGAGCTTGCTCCTTGTCTCCGCCACATACAGGTACGATGACCTCCAATGAAGCACAGGGGGGGAGTGTGTATTCACAAGCGAGCATACTAATGCAGCGTGCAGCCACTTTTATGCGGGCTGCAAACACGGCGTATTGCCGCCGGCCTCTAACCGAAGCCACTAGCGAGACACGATACCACCACGGTGAAGGGCCAGCCGCAAGCCATTGAGTTTCGGAGTAGACGCACGGCGACGGTCTCGGCGTGGGGCAATATCAATGGCCGCATCTGCCGCAGTTTCATCCCACGCTCACCGATAAGATGCGTGCGCGGAATACCTACTTGGCTTAATTACACGCTGTACGAGAATAGTGTTTGCTGGTGGACTCTCTCATCGTCGGGCTGAGGCCAAAGTACCCCGTACCCGGGATTCAATAAGTTGATGGGTTTTTATAGGGCCATTAGACACGAGACTATATTGTCCTGGAGAGCCCAGTGCCGCATAACAGCATGCTATTGGAAACGGGCAATGTATTCTACTGCTGCCAGCACTTACTCGTCCACGCTGTGGGCGTCTCGGGGACTTTTCTATATGATGTATTCGGTTTTCGGAAACCATCCAACTACAGCACTACGATTGGAAATTGGTATTGTGGCGTTGTATACGCCAGAAGAAGGTATGTACCTGATATGGGAGCCCCCACGGGAAATTGCTTTAGGACATGCAGCTGAACATCTCAAGGGTCCTCTGGCTTGGGCTATACTACTAGTAGTAGTACTAGTAGTGCTACCTATTAGGAACGGTAGCTGTCGCGTCGGGCTCGCTGTGATACCGGCATGCTTCCATATGAAGCACCTCTGTTGTTCTCTCTTATTTTCTTCCAATTCGCATGCTTTGTCTGTGGGAGGCCAACTCATGTCGCCTTTGCCCCATTGAGTTAGTTGTACGCCACCGGTCGAGGACAGTTTGCACGCCGTATTGTGTCTTGTGCAATGGTGAGAGCAGTTCCAACGCACTCCCCTTGCTCTCGCCTTTCTTTTACCTGAAGTGTCAAATAGCTGCACTTCACAGGCGCACCTCTCTATGCAATTTGCATACCTCTAACCCTGCATATACACACTACTACGAAGCGTGTATGTGGCTCTGGCTAACTAGGCCTTTTGTCTGCAGCTAAATCGAAGCGGGTGGCTTGATATTAATGCTCGCTCGACCCTAATGCTGCTTGTAAAGCTCACTTTCTTTTCCCGCTCTAAATCTTGGAGAGTGTGGTTGTCAGCGTGCATAGGCGAGAATATTCCATCATACAACATGGCGAAAAGACGTCAGGCTGCGTTGGTCAATCGGCCCACTTTGCAACGAGAAAGATAATATGATACATGATATCTAGACTTGGATCGGGTTCTTGCAACGAAGACTGGCGACAATCAGTGTCGAAGGGCAAGCGAAGCGTGCTCGACAGAGACGGTGTTGTACATGAAGCAGGCTTATGCTCATTGCTCACAGCCTGGACGAGCAGATAACAACAGCACTGTGTTTAGCACTGCTATTAGTGACGCCGCACAACATAGAGACCCATCTCATCTCCCTTGGACCCATAGTTCGACCCGGCCCGTCCCTTTTTTTGACACCGGGGAAGAAGCCACTGCTGCCATTATCAGCCAGCCCTAGCCTTCTAGCAGTGAGAGCACAGACGATGCTCCATCAAGAAGTTAACAAACAGTTTCTCGCAGGGTCTTCGGACAAGATGCATGCGACCCTTTCACAGGGCGTCGAGCGTGTGGTTGGGTTCGTCGGCTCATCGCCGTCCTCCGCCCAAGGCTCGGCTCCAACTTACGGCAATAAGAGGCCATGCATTGCCGTGTTAGTTGGTTGACAGAGGCCACGATGCGAGTCTGTTGTAGCAGCTCCCCGCTGCGACAGCTACCATTGCTGCAGCGCGAGATCCACGCATGGGAAAAGAGGCAAGAGTCAGTACAAGTAGGGGAGGGATACAGTGCATCTGTTATGATCCGCCCTGCAGCGGCAGACCCCTAAACGAGACCCCAGACCCCGGTTTATTTCAGCTAATTTTGGTTTTCTGGGACAGGCCACTACTGTACGAGCTCGAAAGAAGGCCTTAGCATGTGCTTTTGGACCCTGGCCGTATCTCCTTGTACTTACTTGCTCATTGTCTTAATAGTCGTACGCCCCCTCCTTCGGAAAACCCAATTTTTGGGGAACATGCCCCCACGCCCTATAGCATCAGGTCATTCATGTCAAAGCCCGCATATGAGGACATCGTTTGCCACCCCCTGTCGAGAAACGAGCTGTGGAAATGAAAATAACCAGAAGAGGAAGAAGAAACTGCGAGGATAGCTCTATTTGTCTTGGTGCTGTTCATAGAGGGAAACCTTTTCGGTGATGCTCGCGTGCAAGTGCCGGCGAGGAAAACCAAAGAAAAGAAAAAATCAAGGGACAGAAAGCCGGCAACACAGCATCTCTGGTCGGAGACCGGAAGAATTTCAAAACTGTATTACTATCAGTACTACTTTGTACTGCCATGCACATTCACAAGCTTGGCCTCCTATTGCTGCGACCCCACGGCTGGCCTATCAAAAAGCAAACATATAATGGATCATCCCAGGGTCAACCATCAACCCGGGGGGAAAATCACCACCACTTGCTTTGCTTTTCTTCTCTTCATTTCTTTTCGTTTCCTTTTTCTTACTGGGAAAGGGGGGGAAGGATCCGGTAGAGGATCCCGAGAAAAGTACCTGAAGCGGACTGACGGACTATCACCGACGACCGCAGAAAGGATACACCATGTGAGAGAGAAGAGAGCTAAACAGCAAGGCTGCGCGGTGGCTCATTGGCGACTATATGAAATTACTCGCAGGCTAGCCCTTCATCCTAGTTGGCAATGTCTCACATGGCAATGCCTAGAAATGGCACTCTCCTCCAGGCTAGTCTTATTGCCATGGGCTTACAGCGTGTGTGTTGTGTCGTATGAGGTAATAAGAACTCAGAAGAAAGATGAATTAAAAAGCAAAAAGCCATGGCATGTTCTTTTGTTTGCGCCAGCTTTTGGCTCCCCCTCCGTCGGTCTTACGCTTGGATTGGCATACTCTATTCGTTCCTTTTGCTACTGGGTATTCCCACGACAGCACACACAGCACAAGGCCCATCTCAGCTCTCCCTTGGTTTTTTTTTTGTATCTCATATATCATATTTTTCTCCAGGGTATTTTACTAGTTTGTAGCTTCTTTTTTTTTTTCTTCTGCTTGCCGGATCAGCCCTACAGGTGCATCTACTGTTACGTCCGCAATCGGATCAAGTGTCACAGCAGTTGGGTCTACGGAGATGTTATTCACAAAGGAGTCAGCCGCAGCGAAAAGAAGGGGGAGGGGTGGGTGTGTTAGTAGCGGCTAGGCATGGCCGAAGGAGAGAAAAAGAGACGACGACGAAGAAGAAGAGACTCCGGAGGAAGGGGGGGAGTGAACTGTCTCAAGTAAGCATATCTGCCTTGCGGAGTTGACCAGGAGGGTTTCCCCATCCTTTCTTTTTTTTTTCACATCACACAATCTCTTCTTCTCATTCGGTTAGGCGGACCGCTCGTTCGCTTCTCTTCATTTATTTGCGTTTTTCGATGTACATAATATGGAGGATAGCCTGACTCGCTTGTTGCAGCCATACCGTTGGGTAACCCAAATCCACGTGTTGCGACCCTGCATGCCCACCTTGCATATTACTCGCTGAATGTATGTAGGTACTCTCTTTGTAGCGTCTGGCTGGTGGTGTTGTAGCTGTACATGGAACCTCCACCCTTGTCCTTGTGAATGGCTTCTTTTTGTTTTTTTTCCCACTCGCAACGAACGAGGAGCCATCTTTTTTTGGTTTGTTATCAGTCACGCCACAATAGCTGTAGCCGTAGTCGTAGCCCCGTTGCCGCCCAGATGCGATGTTTTTTTGTGTAACGCCCGTATTTTGCATATATGTGTGTACATGCACAACGAAAACCACGCAGCAGGCCATACGGATGGCTTTGTTGCAGTGTCACCCGGAAAGGTATTCCGGCCCAACACGAGGATCGAATCTCAGGAGGGAGGGAGGGGGGGATCACCGGTCTGAAAGCTTGAATATCACAGCGTCAGGACAATAAAAAAAAAAGCCCCGGCTATCGGGGGGGGCTGGTTGCACTGCATGGCCTTTTTTTTTTTTTTTTTCCTACCGAACACCCTTCCCCCCTTCATTATCGTAATCAGCTTCAGGTTTCCTGGGGTTGCACGAGCTGCAAGTCCACACCGGTGATCGACGGTACATCTGAGAGGGCCGTTTTCCGAAGGTTTGATTGTTACCACACGATTCAGGGATCAAGCATCATGTATGACAAGGAACCCAGCTCGAAATGTGTCCGAAAAACTCGCGAATGGAGTATGCCACCCACCGGCGAGGGAGGCCGAGTAATTTTCCCAGATAAAGATGGATCGAGGCATCAAGTCACCAGGGGGTTAGACGTATTTTACCCGGTTTCCAAATGTGTCCATTGCGTCTAGATGGCCAGCGTTCTTGCTTGCTCTGCGTTGTATGATACCCCCCCCTGTTGGAAAGGTGTGGAGCAAGTGGAAGGTCATGGCGAGGAGACGAAGCATCCAGACCAAAAGAAAGAAGAGGGAGGAGGGGGTACCAAAGAGACAGGTCAAAAGATATGGAGACGAAGGAGTCGAGAAGGAAGTAGTAGTAATAGACGCGCAGCCCAGAGTTCGAGTCAGGTTCATATTTCAAAGCTCAAGCCCTCCAGATAGCATCCGACATGGTCGTGACCAAGGCCATCTCCCGAACATCGTGCACACGTATCACATCCGCTCCCCCCTGAACCGCCGCCGCCACCGTCGCGGCCGTGCCCCAAACCCTCTGCGAAGCCTCGTCCACTCCAGTCACCTTGCCGATGAAGCTCTTCCGACTCGTGCCAACGAGCCACGGCAGGCCCTGCAAGCCAGGCCACTCCCGGAGCTCTTCCAGGCTACGTAGCAGCTCCAGGTTCTGGGCGGCCGTTTTTGCGAACCCGATCCCTGGGTCGAGAATTATCCGCCACCTTCGGATACCTGCTGCTTCGGCTGCGGCCACGCGCTCGAGTAACTCGGCCGCAACGGTTGGCACCAGGCCCTCTGGGTAGGAAGTGAGCTGGGTCATGGTCTGTGGAGTCCCGCGCATGTGCATCAGGCAGATGGTCTTTCCAAGCCTGCCCACAGTTGGCAGCATTTCAGCATCCAGAGTGCCGGCGGAAACGTCGTTGATTATGTCGGCCCCGCTGGCAATGGCCCTCTCAGCGACGGACGCGCGATAGGTGTCGACGCTAATGGCGACGTGACGGGTTTCCGGTATGGAGCGGATGAGTTCGATGGCGGGCACCACCCGAGAAGTTTCTTCCTCTGCGGATACTTGGGGGCGCCCAGGAGCCGTCGACTGCCCGCCCACGTCAATGATGGATGCCCCGTTGCGAACAAGGTCTTTGACGGTATTGGACAGCGTTTCCAGGCTGTTGCGGCCGCCGTCAGAGAAAGAATCAGGCGTCATGTTCAGGATCCCCATGACGCTAGTTTTTCTGTTACGTACGAGGGGTGTGAGTGGTGGCAGCGCTGAAGACATTGGAGTAATGGATGATAGGGGCTCGCCAGGAGTGAGGTCATTGAGGTAATCCTGGACAAGCTTCCATGGTTGCGACGCGTAGAGCGGCTTTGATGGAATTAATCTAAATCGGGGAAAAAAAAAAGGAAATCAAGATCAGTCATGACATGTCTGTTGCAAAGGGTGGAAG
The DNA here is from genome assembly GCF_020647795.1 of Trichoderma atroviride. Lineage (NCBI taxonomy): Eukaryota > Fungi > Ascomycota > Sordariomycetes > Hypocreales > Hypocreaceae > Trichoderma > Trichoderma atroviride. Next base: position 4,441,787 of record NC_089400.1, on the reverse strand, counting down.
ATGAGTTGTCTTACTCGGCCAGCGGTCTCAGGACGAATTCGCGCTCAGGGATACCAATATGCGGCACATTGAGCCTGTCGTTTTGGACCTTTTCATCGCCATAGAGTAAAATGTCCAAGTCTATATTGCGCGGGCCTTTATCAATCACTTTATTGCGGCCCATGTCCCGCTCAATGGCTTGTAGCTCGTCAAGCAGCCCCAGAGGCTCAAGCTCAGTCTCAACCTTGGAGCACGTATTCAGGTCAGCAATAGTCGGTCTTGGACGCAAACACGAGCCAACCAATGTACAAGTCTCACCTCGCACGCACCGTTGATGAAACGGTCTTGGTCTGTTACATACATGGGCTCGGTTTCCCAGAGGCTGCTGGTTCGCTTGACCCGAATGCCCCTCCGGCTCATCTCAATGCAAGCCTTTTCAATCTCTGATATGCGGTCCCCAAGATTGCTTCCCAAGGCAATGTATGCGGTCTTGACATTGTTTGCAGCAGCGGCAGCTGGAGCAGGATGACAACCACATCCCGAGTGAGATCGATTCTGCGTGCTTGATGACGAGCTTCGTTTTGCTGGAGCTCGTGGCTTTGGCCGGTGGATGCTGGCCAAGTGACTCTGCGGAGATGAGTGGAAGCTGCGCACGCCGGAGCTGCGCAGACCCCTCATCAGCGGAGCGTGGTGTTGTATGTGGAATCTCATCTTGTTGGAAGATCTTGTGCTGCCATGAGGGGAGCTGAACTCGGGTGGCAATTGCAAACTAGAGCTGCTGTGCTATTCGAGCTGGAGCTGTTGAGGCTGCTGAGATTTTGGTGGTTCCAAATTTTCCGATGCGACCTACCCTGGAGTCGAAAAGCGGGTCTGTTTCTGGAAGCCACTAAAGAACATCTTCAGCTTGACACCTATTGGATGCCTCGGTCAGCTGCTGATGCTGTTGCTGATGCTGATGCTGGTGCTAATGGCAAAACTCTCCCCGCAGTGTAAGTGATTGATGAATTCCGGTTCCGGCTACTAATCAATTCCACGCCACACGACACCGCGGAGGGGGATATCAGAAGCACTCGTTATATACGTATCTATACACACCTACGTTATCCTTCTCATGCAAGGCATCTACAGCCTCTCGCGCATCCAGCACGTTTCACATCATTCTGAAATCCGGGGAATGCGCAGCGCTAACCTCCCCGCAAAACAGAACAAGCGTCCACGACACCTCGCGAAGCTCATGCTCAGGCCATTCCGTCAATTCCTCATGCAATTCTCGCTCGGCAGATGACTAAGCCGCGCACCTCGGCATCTTTTCCCCAGACCCCACAGGCAAGGCTAGGCCCCCATTGGCCGTAGCGCCTGACCCAAGCCTCGGCTCGTCAGGGTCAAATGATGGAGATGCTCCGAAACGACGTCTGCGCTCGGGGTCCCCTCTCGGCCGGGAATCTAAAATATTATTCTTAAGCTGGAATTGCCTCCGCCATTCTCCTTCCTTTCTCCTCCTTCTTCCCTTCTTCAATCCAAATCGTCTTTTCTTCTTCTCCCCTGATACCCTTTCCCCGGCGAGACTAGAAAACATCATTCCACAATGGCTTCTCCTCGTAAGTTCCGCTGCCCTTGCCACTTGTCCCCAAAAACTCGCCGACGTCACCCAAATCGCGTCCACGAGACAGACGGAGACGGCTAACCACGAGGCGCAAACAGAGCAGATCCGCACTCCCATCACCGATCTTTTCAAGATCAAGCACCCCGTCCTGCTGGCCGGCATGAACGTCGCTGCCGGCCCCAAGCTGGCGGCGGCCGTCACCAACGCCGGCGGTCTCGGTGTCATCGGCGGCGTCGGCTACACGCCTGACATGCTCAAGGAGCAGATTGCCGAGCTCAAGAGCTACCTCAACGACAAGAACGCTCCCTTTGGCGTCGACCTGCTTCTCCCCCAGGTTGGTGGAAGCGCCCGTAAGACAAAGTAAGCCTTGTTCCCCAAAAAAGAAAAAAACGCCACCTCCACACCGATTATCAATAATCACATGCTTTGAAATCGGTGTCAGCGTCGGCGTGAACTGCCGCGGTGAAAGAGGCAGAAGAACAAACGATGAGAAAACATTTACAGTACAGAGGCTAACAAGATTCTCCAATAGCTACGACTACACCAAGGGTAAGCTCGATGGCCTCGTCGACATCATCATCGAGTCCGGCGCCAAGCTGTTCGTCTGTGCCATCGGCGTGCCGCCCAAGCCCATCGTCGAGAAGCTGCACAAGGCCGGCATCCTGTACATGAACATGATTGGCCACGTCAAGCACGTCCAAAAGTGCCTCGACGTCGGCGCCGACATCATCTGCGCCCAGGGCGGTGAGGGCGGCGGCCACACCGGCGACACGCCGACGACGGTGCTGATCCCCGCCGTCGTCGAGGCCGTCGGCAACGCAAAGTCGCCCCCTGACAAAGGGCCCCGTCCAGGTCATCGCCGCCGGCGGCATCAGCAACGGCCAGACGCTCGCCGCGGCCCTCGTCATGGGCGCCTCGGCCGTCTGGGTCGGCACCCGCTTCATCCTGACCGACGAGGCCGGCGCCCCAAAGTCCCACAAGGACGCCGTCCGCACCGCCGGCCACGACGACAATGTCCGCACAATCATCTTCACCGGCCGGCCCATGCGCGTGCGCAACAACGCCTACATCAACGACTGGGAGACCAACCGCCAGCAGGAGATGAAGGAGCTCGCCGCAAAGGGCACCATCCCCTACGAGGCCGATCTCGACAAGGTCCTCAACGGCGGCGACAAGCCCTCCATTGTCCAGACCGCCGAGGAGGCCAACAACGACGAGGACGAGGATCCTCTGGAGCAGTTCCGCCCCTTCCTGATGGGCAAGGCTGCCGCCGTTGTCAACGTCCAGAAGCCCGCCAAGGATGTTGTTGATGAGCTCGTCAACGATGCTGTTGCCCAGCTCAAGAAGGGCAGCCAGCTCATCATCGGTGCTCAGTCCAAGCTGTAAAAAAAATTAAATATACATCAAGACCATCTTTTCCTTGTGTATTGCTGGGTTTGTTTTGAATGAAGCCTGTTGGTATTGCATTTTTCTCTTATTGTTTCATGCCACGTCATGTCATGTAGACTATACAGGTAGCATATCAAGTTTTGATAATTACATGCATACTATGTAACAAATACAATAAAAATCAAAATTAAAAAATATTTTAAAGAGTTCATTGAACTACTAGTAGCTGATCGTGGTTCTTACTCATCGTGACCCTCATCCAGATACCTAAATTGGGACAACATTAATATCACGTAGATTACAAACAGAAGCTTGGGTTAATCATATATATTCAGAGAAACAGATTAAGAAACCGAGCAACATTAAGAGAAAAAAAAGAAAAAAAAGACCCCACGTCTATTCGTGTCGGCTCTTTCGACATTACAATTTGCGCCATTCTCATGTAGATTCCCCCCTCCCTTCCAACACCATCTGAGTCCTCCATAGCATTTCACTTCCGTCACCCCATATCATTTCCCATCCTGTAACATAATTTTTTCATCCAAAGAAATCAAGATGTTCATGTATGTACCCTTATTCCCCCAATTTTAGGCTAGCATTGCGTATCTGGCACTTAACCGTCGAGGTAAGATCGGATAGCACTTTGTAGTTTTGAAGCGCCCTCGCCAAGGACATTGGTCAAGTTCTCCAAATCATCAGCGGCCGTAATTCCAAAATTTCGCACAAAGTCCTTTGCAGCCGTCTCGATATCGCCATAATCTTCCTCCGCTTCCTCCTCGGGCCGTCCAAAGTAAGCGTTTGAGGAGATGGCCGTAGCGCCTTCGAATCCTTGAAGTCGTGTCTTGGCTTCGGCCTGAGCATTAGGGTCATACGAACCCTTGCCGAAAAACTCGTCAGAGGAAATGGCCTTTTGGCCACCAAATTTGCTACGGGCAAATGTCTCGGAGTCATCTATACAAGAAAAACAAAAGTTAATAGGGTATGATGGTCAAGGTTTTGAGGGCAAAACTTACCAGCTGCAGTTGCCTTTACAGGCCCAACAGAACCGAAACCACCCGCATTCTTCTTGGCAGAAGAAGCAGACGCAGAGGCCTTGGCACCGCCAATCTGGCCGAATCCGAGACGTCCCATGCCCATTCCTAATCGCTCCATTTCAGCATTTGACTTTTGTCGTGTATGCGAGCTGGGGGCTGGGCTAATGGGAGTTGGGGAGATGATGGCGGCAGCAGATGAAGTGGCATTGCTCTTTGCGGCCTGCTCTTCTTCGGCTTCAGGGTCGTATCCCAGCTTGGCGATACGCTCTGCTTCCTCCTTGGCCTTCTTCTCCGCCTCGTCAAAGTCAATGATATCCCCAGTAACCTTCTTGACGCCCAGCTTTTGCACCTTTTTGGCACCAAGGATGTTGGCCTTCTTGGGGCCGCCGGACGGGGTGGATTTTCGCAAAGCAGCAGATGTGGTGACACGGCTGGCTGCAGGCTTCGACTCGGTTGAATCTGTCTTTGATAGAGGGGACGCGGCACGGGGAACGTCCTTGTTGCCGGCGTTGAGGAACGGAGATGGAGTGCGGCCGACGACGGGGGGAGTTGCAGTTCGTGATAAGGGTGGCGTCGGCTTCTTAATCGTAGGCTTGTCCCAAGATGAGAAGAAATCATCGTCAGGCTCTCCGGCAGGGGTGGAGCTGCCATCAGCCTCGAGGCCGTCGACAATAACTTCCTCGGGGTATCTAGCATCATGGTTAGAGATTTGTGTTTATATAGTCGGAGTATTCGGGATGGCATACTCTAGCGCATCACGCGCCGCACGTCGCTTCAACTCATCCTTGTACTTGGTAGCCGCGTTGGACTGGTATTTGGTCTTGGGGTCCTTGCTGTTCAATGCCGCAGTGCCTCCGTTCTGCTGGAAGAATTTGGTCGCAGATTCGTTGCCGCCAACCTTCATTACTCGAAGCTGATCCCATTGCCACTCTGGAGAGCACGAGTCAGAAAATGTGTGGAAATGATGAAAGCATTGCGAGATACATACGATCGAGGTTTGTGGATCGCACGAAGGAGATGTGGACACCCAAGTTGCGATGGTTCGCGGAGCAGTCGAGACACAGGTAGATGCCAAAGGGAACTGAAGTCCACGTAGGATTCTTCTGTCCACAGTCAAAGCATATCTATAGAGGCAACGGCGCGCTTAGTTACTCGGTCCTGACCGGTGCTCACTGCGTATTTCCATACCTTGTTCGCTGGCTTCGTCTTCAACTTCTCGAAGATCTTCAGCGATTGCTGCTTGGTCGCGAGGGGGGCACTCATCGTGACAGGTGGCGTCCGGTTCCGATACGAGTCTTGCCGAGTATTCCTCGATATTTCTAGAGCCCGTCGTAGTGTTCGTCTCTACAGCGACCGCGTCGAGATGGAGCAGAGAGGACGAGGTGCAATCACGATTGGGATAATGTTTATTAAGGAGACTCCCAGAGCCCATTTGGCGATGCGGTAAAGTGGCATAATTGGAGCCGCTAATCTGCTTCTAGCTAGGCGGTCTCCCCACTTGGGTTTTCTGCCGAGGGCGGTGGCGCGCAAGATGCGAGCACTACTACAAGCGATTGCTGCTTGTGAAAGCTTCACGTTTCTATATCAAGCTTCTGCTGCTTCAACTCGCCTGGCTTTACGCTACCCTGCGGAGATCTCATCTAAGCGAGCTGTCTCGGTAAGATGGAAGCCGAGGAGCCGCCATGATGACACCAACAACTACCGTCCCGGCGATTCGAGTCGTCGCCAATTCCACAATCAGACAATCGGCTCGGCTGCTTTTTGCGCGGACTTATGCGACCCAGACTGGCCTTGGGGCTGCCACGACGCCAAAGCCCAAACGAAGGAGCGTCACGCCCTTTAACGATACCGGATTTGTTCCATGGAGTGAATTGTCGGCCGCTGAGAAGGCGGCGAGGGCAACCCAGCAGTCGTACAACTTTGGCATGATTATAGTCGGCCTGGTCGCTACTGTACGTGCAATATAAAAATGCCACTATTGTTTTATTGGATAGCTGTAAATCTACTTGAAATCGGTAAAGCTAATTGACAATTGCCGCACAGAGCGGCGTTTTTTATTTCCTTTGGACAGACGTCTTCTCTCCCGAGAGTAAGACAAGACAGTTCAACAGAGCTGTCGATAAAATTAAGAAAGATCACAGATGCCTTGAGCTCCTAGGCGATGCGAACAAAATCTCGGCCCACGGAGATGAGACATTCAACAAATGGAGGAGAGCACGGCCCATCACGTAGGTAATTCAAGCACCTGGAAGCCAAACAATACGCTTACATGAATATCTGCAAAGATCCACCGAGAGGACGGACGGCCAGGGCAATCAGCATCTCATGATGCATTTCTATGTAAGTCCTTTGGCTCGAAAACTCGGTTACCTATATGCAAATACTCATACGGTAAATATCTAGGTCGAGGGCCCCAAAGGGAACGGAGTAGTGCAATGCCACATGGTGATACCTCGTGGTGAAAGCGAATACGATTACAAATACCTATTCGTGGACGTCAAGGGCCACGAAAGGATCTATCTGGAAAATGCAGATACTGCCAACGCGCGGGCAGGGAAGAAGCCAGTAAGCTTCTTCGGAGTCAAATGGGGTTAAAGAATATATGTGGGATACGGCGCGTCAAGGTGTTGTTTTGCCTTGCTCTCACGTCTCACGGGAATGGCCCTGAAAAGGCACATCATCAAAGGACAGCTTTTATCGATCCATTTCAAAGCAGGAATTATGTATAGCATTACGCGTATGGCGAGATGATTCATCTGTCAGGATTCATCTACATCTTGGACGGCGGGCTTTAGGCTCATTGATTCTTGTTCAGCCTATTCTTTCCGGAACAATCTGACTTTGTGAAAAAAAATCTGGATATTGGCAGCGGCTGAACGGAGTCTATTTCGGTATATTGCTTCCGGATGCAATGCTATATCGAGCTTCTCACGGCTCGTTGTCGTTTTCTTCTTACAGTTTTCCTAAAAATACGAGTCAACTACGATTCTCCTTTTGAAAAAAATCCGGATAATATTGATTGGTCTCTTACAGCGTCACAGTGATACATAACGTCAGTTCAGCAGAGCATCGACATACATCGCCCTAGCTAAATAGAGACTATTTTGCGATGCTACATGCAGCAGATGGCGATAGTTTCATTGCATGTCCGGTATCCAAGTTCCTTCAATCCGACCAAGCAATGATTTCTAACTAGCATTATCCAGCAAATAGGAAGAATCAAGGCATCTATCTCGTCAGGGGGGGTTCTACCCATTCTGCCGACATGCTCTCTCAAAACCGTTCTCGAAGACGTTTCTCCATCACCGGCAAATTCTATATGACGGTATTCTACTCAACGACATCGGCAAGCATCCCATTCTGGACATGTCTTCGTCTCGAGAAGCTTTCTCGTTAATCTCCGTTGTTAACCGTAAACTCCTTGCATAGAGCCGATATGCATACCGAGGCCGCAGAAAGAACTATTCAGCCGGGCGATAAACCTACCCATTTCGTCACCGCGACTGCAACTCACACCATCCGGCACTGCAGCATGTAGGCCCTCAGAAAGAGCAGGTCGAAAATCCCATCTCTTACCGTTCCGTCTTCTCAGGCAGAGCCAACGTTAACCGTTAGCTTCCTATCTTCCTATAGTATGTGCCACATCCTCCCTGTGCCGTCTGTCTCTCTCTCTATTCCTCTTCTCGTTTGGCTGCAGCCTCACCGTACCTGTCAGAGTCACCCTGCCTGTCGGCTATCGGTGTCTTTCTGCCGCTACCCAACTTCGTTTCATCGTCTCGTTTTTTTTTCGGCCCCCATGTTCAGACCTGCAGCTCCGGCCATGCGTGATACCATATACACCTTCTCCTTTCCGACAAACTGGGCAGCAATGCGGGAAAAGCGAGGCATTGGCCCCCTTCTGCAAGTCGACAGACAGAAAAACCCGGGGCCCCGCGGAGCACAGCGTCGTCCCTTTTGCCAAGTTTCCTATGCATTGTTGGTGCTTTTGGTCCGCCCCCCTCCCTTCATGCAATCTGTCGCTTGGCAAAGGTCCTCCTGCCGCCCTTTGTTGGTTGAAGATATGCAGCTAGGCACAACCAACAGACGCAGGTTATGTGGAACTCCCTTTTTTTTCCCGTTTACAAATACTAACCTTGGAGGCATAAATGAGGGGCTAGAGATTTGGCAGAAAAGACGTGTCCATCTGGAACGGTTTAGAAGGCTATGCATATGCTTATCTTGAAATGCCCTCCGGCTTCACTCTCCCTCCCTTGACCCCCCATCATCTCGAGAAGAGCCGAGATTGCGGCTCATAAAACCAACAGCACTGTGAGATGAGTATGATTATTGGCTGGCAGATTATAAGAGACAACAGAAATATATTACAAATGTGCATAACCAACGAAAGTTCCCCCGCGAGGACACAAAAAAAGGTGTGTTGCCCAATCAACTCCAACAATCACCATCTGCCCCTGTCCTTTCTCTCAAGGAAGCTTGTTACAGAACCATTTCTGCCATCTAATAGTTGGCATTTAACAATACGACGGCGGGAAGCTCCCTTGCATTGGAGCAAGAGCGAGAAGAAGGAAAAAAAGAGGTACAAGCATCGAAGCCATCACAAGTATACTACACTCACCCTCCACCTATCTTTCATTTCAATGCATGACACATGAATCAACATTGAAACGAAAGAAAAATATCAGAGTTCATCGTTAGGCCATCCTTCAAGCCAAGAGGTGTCAAAAACCCCCCAAATGTATCTCGTCAACAAAGTGACATGACAATTTACTATTCCCACTTGGTAAGAAACCGTAACGCCTTGAAGCACCTACTGTAGGAAAAAAAAAAAAACATAAGTTTCATAGTAAAAAAGATATGGCGTTTCAGGGATCTGTATTGTAAAAATCTTCAGGGATCTCTTTTGTAAAAACTGTCAAAAATTTATACTGTAAAGATTACTAGACGTAGTAAATCTCCTTTAAAGCGAAGAGCGAATCTCCCCGATCTTTTTAATTTTTTTTGGCTTTCAGCGGCGCCTAAGTTAACCCACATTGCGTCTTGATGTCAATTATAGCCATCAATCTGCCACAATTGACGTGCTTTTCGGACCTAATAATTGAAAGCGAAAAACGCGTCCCAAGGAACGCCCGGGGAGACAAAGTAACGGCGGCAACTTTCTTTTTTCCCTTTTCACGTGTCTGCCTAGACTTCTGTTTTACTATTAGGTATCTCTTACGTTTCTTAGCACGGATTATGCAAGCCTCCAGAATCAGGGTTTCTTATCAATCTACACCTGACATCGGGAACTATCGGGTTGAGCTTATAAGCCGCTTTGCAGAGGTTATCTACGGAGCAGGAAAAATACAATATTCATCTTATCCAGCCAATAGATCTGTGTTGGAGAGCAGACGCTGCCAGACTTGGATATAATTTATTCCGTCTGATATTCGTCGTCATCGGTTTGCGTATTGGCTTCAACTACAGCGTTCGGACAAGCATAGAAGAGTGCAAATGTGTCTCGTACATGGTATCTACAGCCGCCTGGATAGATATCAATAGATATCAATACATACGTGGTAGATAATCAACTAGCAATCACGCAATGGAACCAGACACATCGCAATAACTTATCTGGGGTCGTTGGGGCTCGGAAGCTTAATTGCCGGGCCGTTGGGGTTGGCAACAAGGCATTTGGTCGGTTAACCAGCCGAATTTGAATGCCGCTCTCGGTCCGATGGAGTTTCCTTCATCTTCAGCTTCACGGAATATCTCTTGTTTAATTCTCCTGCGCGAAAAGAGCCGAGCTTAAACCAGGTATCAGGCATCATCAAAACAGCCGGCTGAATGGAAGGGAGCCTTGGTCGTATGTCGGCACTATGCCGAGCATATTAAAGATCTCGGAGATACTCCCATAGAGCTACTAGCTCGTAGCACTTTCACATGCCTGAAGACGGCTTTTTCCCTTCCATCTCTGGCTCGGTACATTATCCGAAAGGTGGTGATGTGATATCGTTAGCTTTGTGAGCTAGAGGTCATTTGAGCTAGCTGACGCTCATTCATATGAGATGGCACACAAATGAGCTATGCGGCAATTGTACAATGTTATCTGCCCCCGTGCTATAGCACAATGGCTCTTTGCTGGCATGCGTCAAAAGGCCCAGATGCCGGTCTGTATGCACTCGGTACTGTCGCATATGACATCCCTGAGCAGCAGCAGCAGAGCAGCAGCTGGGGGAGAGACGCCACAGACTGTGGGGAAAAAGGCTTTTCCAAGTTTCTTCCTGCGGTAAGTTCCAGTGCTCGTCGGAGCGGAGTAATTGATGCAACCCCCAGTCTGCCCCGAGGAGATGCAGAAGAAGGGGAAGCCAGAATTACTCGTACTGCTCATGTTCAGCTCATACCGGTGAGGAGTGAATAAGGAGTAATGGAGTAACTGCATCGACTCAGTAGCTACAAACCCTGCTGGCTGTAGGTTTGTTGCAGCTGGGCCTGCTCCTCTCTGAGCCCCCCCCCACGATAGGATAGATTTCGGCGCATTGAAATCGCTAGGGGGGGGTTATTCTCCTCCCCCCTGCGTGCGTACGGAGTAGGCACCATCTGGCGATTTCAGCGCAGTCCACTGATTGACCGAAGACAGAAAGCAGGCGGATCAGAGACTGGTGGTGGAGCAACGGGGAGACGACTGAGGCAACCCACTACTCCGTCTTTTGGCTTGAAATGTATTTGCGCATACACGCAGACGTACGGAGTACATACAGTCTGCATGGCGCTTGGCATTATCCATGGGCGTATAGCGCCCAGAGTATACTGTAGTATAGTGGCCTCCGGGACGGATTTAATATATTGTGCATGAGGCGTGAGATGATCATATAGCATGTGGATCGCCATCATCCGATCGTGCTGGCTGTGTGCCGATACACACATTGGCGGATGGCCGGCAAACCAGACGGCCGCGTCGACGGGGTAGCATTCGGATCAACTGTGTGCTGCAGGTGTTGTATGATACTGGCAATGATCTGATCCTGTGCAGAGGGCACGGAGGCTCGCTTGCGGCTCTCGATATTTTGTTGGGCCTGCCTGGCTGTTGGCCCGCGGGGGGTTTCGACTCTGCGCAGCGGCAGCGGATCTCGTACGATGGGCCTTGGGCTGCTTTGGCGTTCCAGATGTGAAGAATCAGATTGCAGCAAGTTGCGGTGTCTCTCTGCGGGCCCCCCATTCCGATGGAAATGTGGGTGGCAGCGGTGCGTGCCTTGCATGGCATGGCATCGCATTGAACAAGGCCAGGCCCTTCTGCGGCCGCCGAGTCAGTCCAGGCACGATTCCAGGTCGCAGATACCAGCTCTGGCACGAGCGGCGGTATGCAATGCGAGTTACAGGTACATCTGGCGCTGCAGCTCGCACGGACGGGCAGCTGTGCTGTGTTGGCACGGCTGGGCAGGGATGCCGGTGCTTGTTTGAGGTTGATTTTCTGCTGCGTCCGTTTCGCCGAGCTGGAGCGAGTTTCGTCGTTGCGAGGCTGAGGAACGTGGCTGCAATGCTTGCGTATCGCATCGCAGCCCGCAGGTACACATCTGGCCCCCAAAGGGTACTTCGGCTCTTGTCCGGCCAGGGCGCTGTTTTGCAGGGGCTGCGCGGTACCTGTCGAGATGGGCGGTACGTACCGGCAAGCCACAGGGGCGTTTGCGTTGATGGGTGGACGCCCTGCCACGGCGGCGATTGATTGGCTGCTGCGCGGCATGTTCCTTTTTTTAGGTGCGCCTTGGATACCTGACCTTCCTTGAACGACGTCTTCCCCATGCAGCAAACTGCGCTCCAGGGCTTTTTTCTTTTGTCTTAAAATTTTTATTCCTGTTCCCTGCTCAGCGGCCCAGTATTGCAACGTAGCAGGCCAGCCGGGCGGTGGCAGAAATAAAATGCGACCATCTTGATGCAGCTCGCCACAGGCGATTTTCGCTTGACAGTTATAGTTATGCGTAATGCTAGTGCCTGTGCAGAGGTGAATCTAGAAGCGGTACCTGCAATGGCAGTGGCATGGAGCGACCCGGTCCAAGTGGGGTGCGACAAACCTGGAGAGAGACAGCGATAGCCTCATTATCCAAGGCTGCTAGTCAGTACATGCCACAAGGTACTCCAGAGACTCAGACAAATGCCTCCATCATGCTCGTATCAGACAGGAGCGGTGCGTGCACTGGGTAATTTGTATCATCGCCAATCCGCAAAAGGGAAGACCTGGACTTGGGCTTCTTTTTTATCTTGTCCTAGTTTTTTTTTTTTATCTTGTTTGGCCCGAATTTGGCGCCGCAAGCGCATTTTCCTGTCGTCGTGATTAAAACTGCGGCCAACGAAACAGTCTCATTTCTGCGCTCCATACGAGGCATTCAGCTGACGATTATGCCTGCTAGTCGCTGGCTATGGAGTCGCAGCAGCACTTGGCCCGATATCAAAGGGCCCAGCGCAGTGGCCAGTCTGGAATTCCAGGCTTTTTTCCGCTACGTTCGGAGAGTCATCACCGAATAGCATCAATATTTTGTGTGTGCTCTGACCCCACTGCCTGACGATCCCCCAGTGTAAAAGAGCATCTCCAGCGGTACATTCACGCCATGTGATTTTGCATTCTTATTCTTGTTTTGAGCCGTGGGGGTTTCTTTTGCAAATCTACAGCGTACGAGGCGAGTATCAATCTCGGTAAATTCTGCCTTTACCCAGCACCCATAGTTTGAAAATCGCTTCGCCATCCGCGTTGGGATTTTTTGCCGAGCATGTCTTGATCGGGGCAGCGGAGCGGGCAGAAGCCGCGGCTTGATTGAGCACGGCTTGCTACTTTGCAATCTGGGTAAAATCCCCCGCAAGCATCGCTGCCGGGAATGCAAGATAAGGATGATATGATGCTGGTTGTATAGAAGGACACAAGGGCACAAGGGCCGGGAGATATCAAGGCGTCCATGGGCTGCTTTATCGGCAAGATACAAGATAGGCAGAATGGAAAGGCTGCTGTATTTCCCCGCCTTTCCCCCAGCCCTGGGCCATCTCTAATCAGAGATTGCCCATCCATTCATGCACGGATATGCACCTAAAACAGACGTGATATTGGTTTGATAGTAGGTGGTATCAAGACGGTTGGTTGGTGCTGGCCGTGGAGTGATTCGCCACCCAGAATCTCCGTTGTGCGGCGTCTGTCTCTCGCTCTATTCCTCTTGGAGATGAGGGCGATGCATCTCATAATTCTGTCGAACGACAACCGGCGGCTTCTTTCGCGATCGAAGGCTTACATCGCGACAGCCAGTCTGCTGACGCCTGGCTGCTAACCCGATGCAAAGCCCACAGAGGACAATCAAACCCCACCCCCACATTTGCGGCGGATGGCTAAATCTGATGGATTGACGGATGAGACAAGTCAAGTCGTTTGCAGTATGAAACGAGGCACAAATGCATTAATACTGTGAATGATGAATCATCAGGAGAGACAAGAAGAGCATCCAATGAGACGGCCGCAGACCAGCGAGCTCGGAGCGGGCGTTATGCTACAGCCTCTCACTGGCGTTGCTTTTCCCACACCATGTGCCACAGTCACAGCCCACCAAGCAATTCTCACGTGGAGGACATGTCAGAAATTGAAAGCACTGTAGCCGTAGGGGAAAGTAGAGCCAAGTTGCCTGAAAGAAACACGAAGAAAGGAAAATTCTTCACCAACACGTGAGACAAAAAAAGGACGATCTATGCTTCAAACTGGCAGGACGACTAACATGGAAAGAAAAACCCCCACCATCAAAGTTCGTGACGCACAAAGTACACCCTCCGCCATTCCTGACCTTTGTACAATGTCGTCTGCCAACACCCTTCTAAATTCCTTGGTCCTCAAAACTTTTGACAGGCAACCAAGCCCTTTGCGTACTCGTCTCTCTAGTTTTTACAGCACACCACCTTTCGACGTGGTTTAGTGCAACGATTTCGGGTAAAACAAGCACAAGGAAGAGGCCGTCCCCCCCCCCCCCCCCCGTTTGCTGTATTGTGTTACACAACTTCAGACTAGCAGAATGTGGTGTGTCTCGTCAAGTCTCCTAATTCGCCAGGCTTGTTGAAGCGGTGAGGAAAAGATTGAAATAAAGGGTTTAAAAAAAAGGAAAGAAAGAAAAATAGTGTGCATCAGGAGAAGAAAAGGGAAGATGAAAAAAAAAAAAAAAAGCAAAGAATGTCTTGACTGCAGCAGAGTCTGTAGCCATGGCTAAAAAGTCATGCAAGCCACCAGGAGTCCAACCCCACCGCTTGTCTTTACGCAGAGCAGTTGCATCGCATGCTCCTATTACCTACATACATGTGCATGCAAACAATGGCTTTGTAAGTAAGGAGACACTACCGTGGCCATGTTTGCCATCTATTTGTTTACTATTTATGATCCTTGGCCCTTTTCCCTTGTCTGGCCTCGGATTCGGATACCATCGTCGCCCCGTATTACCCGACCTCATGATACTGCCACCAGCAGACATATGGAGCAGTAGGTAGTCAATATTTAGTATCAGCATGTCATTACGAGTACTCGTGTAGCATGCCCAGTATACGCAACACGCAGACCAAAAAACATCCGTTTGATCAGATCACCCGCCAGCAGCAGCAGCAAAAGGCCGGCAAGTTTGTCTCTCCCCATGCGCCGCAACGGCCAAAGAGTCGCTGACGTGATCTCGATCCCTTCCCCCATCTCAACATCTAGACCGCAAGTGTGCTTCCGGTGCCCTGCCGTTGCCCAATGGATGAGCGGCATCACACAATCCGAAAAGGCCAACACAGCCTTACCGACCAGGTTTCCAAGCAGCAGCAGCAGCAGCAGTAGGGAGGGTATCCATTAACATGCATCCAGTCCTCTTGCAGACGAGTTACTGGCTCTTCTTCTTACATACTTTTGCAGTTAACCGCATGAACAGGCTACTAGCAGCAGGTAGGTAGATAGGTACATGTAGCTAGTGACCCTGATAGAGAAGAATAAGAAGCCGGGCGTCGTCACCCACATGCCGTGAGAGCCAAGCTGAAGACTCGTCTATATGCTCCTCACAGATATCTTTGTGGTGCCTAACATGCAGCACCACCAACATGTACTTTGAAAAGTTACCATCGTCAGCACATTCACTAGAATGAAAAAAAAAATATGCATGTTAAAACATACAAGCTGGCACAAGAGCCGCTCCCGTAGGCGAGTACGGTGTTGCACAGGAACACACAGACACCGACGGACGCACGCATATGGGGTCCAAATCATACAAAGAAGGTCCCCAGACTTTGGGGAATCCAATCAAAAGCCTCGACCTGCAGTATACACTGTATGCCCTCCTCATTAGATACATGCAGTAAATTTTCATATTTCAGGCAGGGCACGCACGGCAACTCAACACACCAAACGGAAAAGGCCCCGGTGTCTCATACCTGTCTGTACAACATGCAATCACCCGCCACATCAAACAGAAATCATTTCCTCATCGTACCATTTTTTTTTTTCAAGCAAACTGCTGCCTACGCACAATCAGCTGCCAATAGGCCCAATGAAACCACCAAAAAAAGAACAAGATGTTTTCAGCAGCACAAGGCAAAAGGCATGTGGCCTCCACAGCCCCCCCGGCCAGAGGCGTCGCAGCAGCGCAACCCTCATAAGAAACAAGGCACATGGCTACTAGTAGTATCCAGTCCCTATGTAATCAAGCTCGTATCATTCATTCTATACAAGTACATACAAAATCTCCCTTGTTTTTTCCCCCGTATCTAACTTGGTATCTGCCTTCTCTCCACACTCCCCCCTTCCATTCCATCCCATTCCATCTAAGCGAGCCAAACAAATGCTGCCTGGCCCTACAAGCATCCTCGCCCTCACCATCCCATCAACCATCCCACAACAAACACACACCCCCTTTCGGAAAAAAACCAACCCACCCCTTTCAATAAATCATTTGTAACTTGTAACAGCGTTTTTTTTTTTTTGCTTTGGTCTGCTGTTTCGACTTGCCAAGGTTCCATGCTTTTTTTTAATCTCCCCCCCTCCACATCCCCCAGAGATAAACCTTCTTAGCGCTGAGGCACCCATCGGATCAGCGTAATCTGCGCTAGGAACAAACACCCAGAGATAGGCTGATAGGGTCCCAAAGCTGGACTCCCTCAAAACAGCCATCCAACTGTAGCATCTCTCTCCGTTTCTGTCTTTTGTCAAAATAAACGGGCAACTGCCAGATGAATCCTTCAAAATCAAGGTTTCTCCGGGAATAAAAGCCACTTATACTAAAACAGATACTAGATAGACACAATCTAAAACAAACAACCAAACTCTCTTTCTTTTCCCCGCAAAACACTCTTGTATTGTTTGAGGACTCCAGGCCTACTGTTTTTGGTTCGTACGATAGCCAGTGGACAGTCAGGAGATAAGACGGGAAACACCGGAAGGAGGCAACTTTGGAACTTGCGTATCGACCCAATGTATACATTAAAATACCGTCAAGTAATTTACAGTTACTGTCTCTATTGTCATCCACCATACAAGCACTGCTTCTTTGACTCATCCATCACAATTAGCACACCGTAGCATCAGTGCAAGTAGACAAACTTGTGGTGCGGCGATGAAGTCATCCATCTCCAATCCCTCTGTGCCCTCTAAGCCCTCTGTGCTGTAATAGGCCGCGGGTCCCACGGATGCACCGCCTTGCCCGTGGCTTTTTTTCCCTCCCCTCCATCAACCACCAAACCCCCCTGATAATATCCTGCTGCTGCCGCCGCCTCCGCCGCCTCCCCCATATTTTGCATGATAATCCCCATATTTTGTAACACGCAAGCGTCTTGGGTCAATGCCGCTGCCGACGACCGTCAAAAACAAGTCCAAATGCCGGGCTCGGGTTGCTCCTTGGCGGTAGATGGGCCAAGGGATGCAATCTTGCAGGCAAACCAAAAGTCAAACACAGGCCTACTACATAGCACAACAAGCATCAAATGGAGAGCGCGTGATTTTATAACAATAAATATATTTTCCTGTTTTTTTTTTTTTTGCTTTTCAAGTCTGCCCCTGTGCTGCTGCTTACAGTATGCAGCGTCAAATCCAATTATTAGTAGTATTGCATAATAAGCATCCACTGTATTGAAACTCCCCCAAACTGTGAAACAAGTAAAAAACAAAAGCCGAGAAACGGAATAAAATTTTTATCCGCCTGGGAAAGTGGTGATGTCTATAATGTCCTTTGGCCATCCTATGCGTGTAGGATCCCATCCAGTCCTGCTTTAAAAAAACAAACCCAAATCGAACACAATGTCGAACAAAGGAAATAAAAAGAGAAAAGTAAAATAAAGCCACGCGTCAAGTCCTGTGAGGGATGACTGTTTCCATTTCCAATTCCATACCAGAAACGCCAACTCTTTCTATCCTTCTATAGCCCATAGTCATCAAATCATTCGAGGCACCGTCGTGGGGTATTTTTCATCGCTCTCTTCTACATCCGATCCATGAGATCACCGCCGGCAAGGCTGCCTGTGGTTGAACTCCTGCCGCTGTTGGTGAAAATCCCGTCGGAGAGGAGGTCCTGCACCGCAACCTTGGGGACCTGGGGAACAGGCAGTTTCCTCTGGCTTCCATCGGGACGACTGATGATGTCGGTTAGTGAAATGCCAGAGCCGCGAGAGGTCAGTCCCTGCGCCTGAGGAGGGAACTGATGAGAATCAAGAGTGGGCTCCATGGGGGCCAACGCCGGAGTGGTGTTGTGGCCCAGAGACAAGTTTCTCAAGCTGGGCAGCTCATATCCGGAAAAGGGGCGGAGTCGAGGTGAGTGAGCGGGAGTTGCGATGGGAGTGTGGTCCGGAGTGGGCGACAGAGAGTCGTGCGAAAAGGTGGGGGAAGAGGGAGCGGTAGAGTTGGGCGAGTTGGGTCTCGACCTCTTGGCGTGCCTCATGCTTCCGTGGTAGTGATCGTCATCATCGTTGAAGTGAGATCTGGCCATGTGGTACGACGAGAGCGAAGGGCCGTGGCCCCGAGGGCCCTGCATACCAGGGCTGAAGTAAGGGTGGTGCCTTGAGTTGTGGTTGGAGGGGCCGCCAGAAAGAGTCTCGCGCTCAATCTGATGGGCGGCGTTTGCGAGCATGGAGATGTCGGTGCCACGGCCATAGTGAGGCATGGAAACCGCAGGCACGGCGAAGGAAGAGTACGAGTGAGGAGGCGAGACGTTGGGCGAGACCAGGGCCGAGGCGGGCGCTGAGCGGATGGCCTTGGGCGCAGGGGGGGAGCCATCATGCCGTCGACGTGCAGAGGGTGAGGCATGCCCTGGTGGAGGTGTTGCTGGTGCTGCTGCTGGCCCTTGTTGCCTCGCCTCGAGTTGGGGTTGCTGTGTATCCTTGAGTGCCTGGTCAGCTCGTCGGAGCGGGAGAACTTCTTGCTGCAGCCCGGGAACTGGCAGGCATGCGGCTTCTCGCCGGTGTGGGTGCGGATGTGTCGAGTCTGGTGCTCCAGACGGTGGAAGGCCTTGTCGCAGAGAGGGCACTTGTAGGGACGAGGGAGCTCGTTGGCAGACTCGGAGGCCTGCGCTCCTGGAATGGGCCCATTGGGCTTGATGACGGTCACCGCAGCGGTAGACATTGCTCCGCTGCCTTGGTCCTGGCTGGGTGCTGCCGACGATGGATTAAGGAGATTGGAGAAATCCACGGCAGACCGAGCTCGTTGCATGTGATTGAGCGGCGGTCAACGAAGCTGTCTGGACAAGCGAGTGTGAGGGTTGGGTGATGATGCGGTTGCGATGATGCGAACGCAGGATGTGCGACTGTCCTTGGCGGGGCGAGATGGACGGGCTGCTTTTGTTATATACGCAAGGATATCTGATTGCGACTGCTGCTGGTGCTGTCTAGTCTTTCTCTCATGTGTCTAGGTGCTTCTTGGTCGTCGGGGAGGATGATAGCAAGGTGCAAGATTCGCGAACGGTTTGCAAGTGGCGACAGTCTGGGTTTTGACTTTTCTTGAGTCGTCAAGGGAAGAAGAACTTTTTTACTTTTTTTTTTCTCGGGAGAAGGAGGGGACTGGGGGGGAGGGAATCGCTTTAATAAGGGCGGGCTCGGCCGGGTCGGTACTTGGTACAGGACAAGGGAGCACGGAGAGGTACTTGCGGGCTTGTAACCGGCTGCATCAGCGCATTGCACATGCTGGTGGTCGCTATACGCGGCGGGAAATCAGGGGCGTCACGCAGGGCTTAGGCGGCGTCCTTGGGGGTGGGCGACAGTGCTGCATGGCAGCGTCCAGCGGGCTGGATGGCGCGATGGGGTGCTGGAGGGACGAGGAGGGGGACACGTAGCCAGGGCCTGAAAGGGGCACGGGGTACTTGGAGGCTCCCAGATGGTTGTACCTCCGGCCCCAGCATTCGAGCCCCAGCCCTTGTCTTCGCTCAGTGGGAGCCCCAGCTGGGGCGAATGGGCAGGAGCGAGCGGCAGGGGGGAGGGAAGGCGAGAGGGAGGGGGGTGTCGCAGTGTCGCACGGGGCGAGGGGTGCGGCGTGGAGATAGCGCGCTGAGCACGTCCCAAGTAGCGTGTACCACCGGCAATGGCGAGATGGGCGATGTGCGACTCGTACCCCGTACCTGTAGCACCACCGGCGGCTTGGCCCCAGGCCAGCCAGCCAGACTCTTTTCGGCCCACGGGAGATGCTCGCTGTTGCTGGCGCTGGGGCGCAAAGTACCTCCGCCGCGCTGGTACTTGCCCAAGCTGCCTTGCCAGATGCGATGCTAGCGTCGAGGGCCGCTGCAGCCACCCCTCGGCACACGATTGCGAGCAAGTTGCCAGTTGGGAAGTTGTGGGCTTGGCGGTGGAGGAACGGTGAAGGTAGCAGTTGCAGTAGTTTTTTTCTTTCTTCTTTTTGCTCAGGGCTCATTCTTTGTTGACTGCTCGCTCCACCGAGCCGTCTGTCTATACCAAACTCTGGTTCTGGTGCTACTCACAGTATGGGCACTATGAATTACGTTTCCATGCACTCAATGCGTTTCTTGTACTGTAAAAACCCAGCACAGCTCACTCTGCACGCCCCCAGGCGACGATATCGGGGGAAGTGAGGCGCAGCGTCTGTCATGCTCGACTGATTGGCCGCCATTCCCCGGAAAAACCATCAGCGTGGCTTCAGAGGCTGGAGACGCCCAAGAGTTACGAGTACGAGGGTTCGTAGTCATCGAAGTGAAATCAATGGCACCGAGAGCGATTTTACACAGCATAGCATGACACTGCTTGCGGCCAGCGACTGCAGTAACATCTCGAAAACAGTCATAACGCCTAGGTAAGTATCCAATGTAAATGAGCACCAGTAAGCCTACTAGTATCTACTCGGTATCATATTTGAGTGTTTTTGATTTTTTTTTTACTTCCGGCGGGTAGCCTAATTAATCAAAGTAATATACGCAGTGCGCCATCTCAAAGCGTGGCTTGCCGTCGCCCCTTTGGCGCGCTCAGGGCCCCGAAAAGAAGCTGCCAAAATTTCTTCTGGCGCATTCAGTGATCGCCCGCGCGAAGCCATTACTCTATAGATTCGACTTCGGCTCTGCCTGGGCACGACTCATTTTCCCGTGCGTCGTGGGGCCGAACGCTAGCCACCACCACGACGGTCCCAGAAGCCCCAGAGGCCCCAGAGGCCCCAGAAGCCCTGCCAACGCCGCCTAGCACCAGCGTCGAGAATGCAGCTCACACGCACAGCATTGCTGATAGCTTGGGAGACGCTGAAATTACTCCGCGCGGCACATTCCTCGAGGCCGTTCCATGATGATGCCATGCCGGGGTGGGATTTCACTGGTCTTGCCATCATCTTGGGGTTGACAACTGCTCATCACGGGTTGGGGTTCAATGATGGAAACTTGCGCTCACGCACCCGGATGACGCTGTCCCGGCTCTGCTTTTCATCTCCAGCACTGCCCAGTCAACTGTGGCCTCGTCTGCTATACTTGGACGGCGCCCGTCTTCTGCTCGCAGTCCCCAGTCGAGGGTCATCAGGACGCTACATCCCACCTTTTTGGGGGCCGAAGTGACAGCGGCCCAGCTCCCTCATACCACAAACTCCATTTCCAACTGGTAGTGAGCCTCGATGGACCGCAGGTGGGGGTCTGGCAGAGTCACGCCCACCAACAGACAAACGCAATAGCCGTGGCAGCTCGCCTGTTGGGTCAGGCTACCACTATCATTGCCCACCAAGCACCACTCGGTATCATCTGTGCCGCTCCATATCAGGGGAGCCATCCTCGTTGCCGTTAGGTTATCGTGAGAATGGCCCCAAAACCCCATGGAGTATGTGGTCACGCTTCCTGGGGGGGGATCTGTCAAATCATCTGGTCGCATGGACAAGGCATGGTGAGTGACATGATGAGTGACATGATGGGTGATTGCGGCTCGCTGCTCGGGCGCTTAGCCAGCCATACGCAATACAGCCTGGTGCGCTGTCGGGCAGGTAGCATTACAGCAGCATTTTGCACTGGTCCTAACGCCATTCATGCTCGAACCTCAGGTGAGGCAAGATTGGCTCTGAAGATCACTGGCCGACGTGACGGTAGCCCTCCAACATGACAAACGGAAACCAGGCCACGCAACAAGGGCGAGACGACGGGCTGTAGAGAAAGGGCGAGTTGGTCGAATAGGTGCCAGCTAAATAGCCGAGACACGGCTACGAATGGAAGCGTTTGGAAACGGTGTCATGATGCTACATGCTGCAGTACCGTACTGGTTGCGGTTGTCTTTGACTGAGGCAAGGATAGAGAGAGACGTCTGGTTGCAGCTGGTTGAACAGAGACGGCATCAGAATGAAACGCCATGAGCCGAGCGAGTGCCAGGCCTGCGATGATCAATCTGCTCTGGCCCGGCAGAAAGCTTGCTTCTCCGCCTCCTCGTGGTGCTCTGCGGAGTGAACAAGACAGGTAATCACCACCACTCCGTCC
Source organism: Trichoderma atroviride (assembly GCF_020647795.1). NCBI lineage: Eukaryota > Fungi > Ascomycota > Sordariomycetes > Hypocreales > Hypocreaceae > Trichoderma > Trichoderma atroviride. The sequence goes on along the minus strand of NC_089400.1, from coordinate 4,419,900 downwards.
CCAGCGTTAGTTCACAACCGAGCCTGTTGATTGCAGCGGCTCTATCGTGATGCCTCTTGGGCCATCTCGACGGTCCGTGAGACATGGATGGGGTGCGGATATGCAAAATCCAGCCCTCGTGTGCAACACACACATTCCCCAGACTTTTCCTTGCTCCTCGATGCTAGTATTCCCAGTCCGCCACGGCGCCGAGTGGCGTTGGCCATTCCTAGCGTGCCCTTCCCAAGATCAAAAGTACTCCCGTCCATGCTCCGGTGGTCTAGATACGGCTCCCGACTATCTGTTCGACATGACTCTTGACCTTCCTTATTCTCGCCGCAAAGTCTTGGAGAGCGAGGGCCCTGTCAAATTGCGCTGCCTCCATTCTTCCCCCGGCCGGGGTCCCCAGAAACACCCCTGGTCCCCTCCCTACGATAGAATGTGGGGGGTTGCTATCTCTGGCCAGATGCGCTGCGTCTTTTCCCTGCAATTGGTGCGGCGCAGAGCAGAATAAGAAAGAGATTGCTAGCCTAGCCTATCCACCGTCCCCATCCAAGTGTCTTACTGGTATTATCCTTATCAGCAAGGCGTGCGATGCGGCTTCAGCATCAAGCAAAAGAGATCCGCAGTGGTCTTCGAGGGCCCCCATCGACGGTCTAGGCATCCGTAAAGGCGAATTCGCCATTTCCATTAGCGCGCATTCTCAGCTTTGGTCTCCGACCGAGAACGGGCCTTTGCAGAGATTGCTCTCGGTGTATTCATGTACAGTACCTGTGCTGCCTCTATTGAGCCTTTCAGCTGTATGCCGGCTGGGGACAGTATCACCACTATCAGCTCTTCCGGTGCGCTCGATATTGCATGTCGCCCCCCAACCCTTGCGCGCCTAGGCTGCTTCAGGAAATTCCGGGGTGCCCATTGATCTAGATCTCCTGAAATGCTGCTCCCTTGTCACCGAACCAAACCGCCACGTAACTTTTCTCGGAACGGGGAAGCCCGGCCGACACCCCGGACAAGGGAACAGTGCGGCAGCACTGACAATACGACCTGAGCTTGGACGCAGCGCATGAAACAGAGGTTACAGAGCTTGAGGCATTGGTTTCATGGCCCGAAGAGAAAATGAGATCAAAATCTTCCGCCAATACGGGGCTGTGCATGGCAAGACGAAAAGGAGTTGGAGCTCTGGAATAACGACGAGACTTGCGGCATCCTTCGCTGGACAATGTGATGGCCAATCCTTCGTGTCTGCTCAGCGATCTATCACAACGCCCCCATCCTTTATTACACCTACTACTGTACTACTAGTGGAATAGGTATATCAAGTACTTGTAGGATTACCATCATGTACCAACGGTGGCATAACTGATGAGGCCATAGTAGCGCCATTTTCGCTCAGGTGTTAGTATCCTGACGACAACCCCGGCAGCTTCCACCAGCGCAAGTCAGTGCCCGCCTAAAGCCCGCACAGGGGGACATGCGAAAGAAAGATAAGGAATATCTGAGCACGAGGCATGATTGATGCGCATGGCCCGCGTTGAATAGGTATTCGGTCCATCTACGGGCTGCGTCTGTACTCCGTATCAGACATCTCGACGTGCCTGTTCCCCCGGATCAATGCTCGGCGCAAACGGTCAGTTGCTGCGTACATTCCAGTCCAGGAGGAACACGGCTCACAACTCAGCATGACCAGCAGCAGCTTGCCATTCTTTTTTCAGAAGGAGAGAGAGCGCCATGCTGGGTGCATAAGGCTGGGAGCATGAGAACTGGTGTCAGATTGGAGCATGACATGCAAGGACCAAAGACCAATGTCCATATTCCTCCTCGTTTCAACCGAGATACCGGTTCACAATGGATCTCCCCGAAGGGAAAACCTTCCGGATGCGGCCAGAGGCTTGTTATCCAACGCCCCGGCAAAGTCGGCCTCCTCGGCTGAATTACGGAGGAGCAGGACCCAACTCCAGAGTCAAAGCACATGTCAAAGTACATTGCAGTATTCAGGGCACGTAAGCAGCATCTATTGGCAGAAGAACATGCCAGATTCGACTTCAGCCTGGAGATCTATTGCCCAAGCCTTGCTTTAGCAACAATGATACGATGGTGGCATTGCCGGGATCAGGCTGCTGGAGGGCTGCACCCGGGGCTCCTCGGGAGCCGGCTTCAGCACTGAATGGGCATCTCATCTTCAAACACAGCCATCAAGAAGCCCTGTTTTCACATGCAACATGGAATCGCACATGCAAGGACACAATCTTGGCTTTGCGGGCTCCATTCAATAGCCTCAAAAATCCTCTTTTCCGTCTCAGCGCGGACGAGAGCAGGCTATTGACCGAAAGGCCCATATCAGACCTCAATATCGCCCACGTGCTTATCTCTCTGCTCTCAAAATGTCCGGCCAATTTTCCAATTTCCGATTTCCCCAGAAGGCGGGGCTCGGTATGCTGGATACGGGCCTTTCACCTACAGTAGTTTCCTTCACCTGCAACGCAGCAAAGGGCTTGTTCCTCGCCCTGTGCGATAGCCGACAATTGGCCTCGGCCATTGGCTGCTTGGCCTCGACGATTGCGACACTTGCGCTGATAAGAGACGATCCCGCCGGCTAATAGATTGGCAAGTCTCACGCCCAAAGGGGTGTACGGGAGAGGACGGCTAATAGCGCTTTTGCGAGCTATTACCTACGACCACCACGACTCGCTATAGCTGACGGTCAGCGCCAGCCAAGAGGAAAATTTAAGTGAGAAAGTAAAAGCGCCAATGGGGTCCTAAAGTGGCATCATCAGTCCTCAAGCCTAGGCTGGGACTTTTTCATCTTGTCCCCCAAGCCTTTTCGGTTTCTTACGATGCAACGTGTTACGCCTCCATGGGGGTGTGTGCGCTAAAACCTGGAGAATATTCGCCTCGCCCCGATTTCCGTCGTTGTCAAAATGCAAAAGTGCGGGCACCTTTGTCACTTCATGTGTACTTGCGTATTGGATAGGCATAGCCTGCCGCAATGTTGAGGCACTCATTCGGCCTCTCCCCGTGGATAGCCAGGAAGAAAAGGCAATACTACGGGGAACAAGGCAAAATATTAGCCTGGGGGAATGCCCGTAAGCTCTAGTTCTTCCGGAAACCTTCTTGAGCATGACGAGTCGTTTTCTGTCGATGACCGCTACCCAGCATCGAGAACTGCCTTTAGGCTGAAACATTGTCAGGTTTTCTTTATCCCCTATCTTTCTCATGTTTGCAATGTTTTTTATGCCCTTTTTCCCCTGTCCGCCGGACGCAGGAACAAACAGCCATTTCGATTAATGAAGCAAAAGAGGGGCTTATACTTTTCCCACCCCACGGGGAGACAGGAAAAGATGGGGATGCGATTCGGAGTCATGATTGGGGGGGGGCGTGGCTGTGGTAGAGGAGTTGAATCGTCGCCCAACAAGAAAGGGACCAAAAGTTGACGTTTCGTCGCTGCGAGTATCTGGCCATGGTTCGACTCTGTTCAATGCAAAGGCGCATACTAATTGGCTCGGCTGCGAACCTGTTTGTTGTCACACAGCGACTGGCACCACGTATGATGCGTGACAGGAGAGGTTTCAATGTAACGCGCGCGAACTGCAGGCCAGCGATTCGCCAGGCTAACAAAGGCTGCATTTACACCCAAGAGCAAACCATGGCCTATCATGATCCTAGAGCCTTGGGAACGTCGTACGAAGGGTGAAACTGGGCTTCCATTCTCTCTGCGGCTTGTTTGTGCCGCACCGCCCCTTATACAGCCCGAGTTTAGTTTTGCATCCCAATCCCCCCCCAACTGGGTTTATGAGGTCACAATAACTACTGCTACTACTACTACTACTGTACTACTAATACCTTTTAGTATCGTGTTTGTGTTTGTGTGCGTGTGCGTGTGTGTCCATTAGGAGAATCTCGGCGACGCCGCGCGAATAAAAAGTAGTAGCCTTGTCTTGGGAGTCATTGAGCACACCCCCTTTGTGGCGTTGTAGAAGAAGAAGAAAGAGACCCACGCCGGAGCATGGCCGTATGAGGGACCGAGCAAAAAGAAAAAGAAAGGAACAGAAAAATCTTGGAAGTGTGTGCTTGCGTAATGTGCCTGCGGCACAAGTTTTATGTACAGATGGTCTTTTTGATACGTGCCTGTCCGGAGTACGCCGGGCGTCCCTGGAAAGCTCTCGAAAGAAAAGGCCGCTTTGGGCGGCGAGGCGGACTTTGCTTGGCGGGAGTAGTTTGCGACAGCGACGGGGTATTCAAACGTCTGCCTGCCTACATGTTTCTACGTTTTCAGCTAGCGAGCCTAGAGCAGCAGTTTTACTTGTCTCGATGGCGAGAGAAGGCTTGCAGATCTTGCTTAGGCTGCAACTTTACCCCATACAAAAATCTCAACCGAGAATGGCGTTTTTTTCCCCAGATCTAAGGCGTCTGGAAGTTTCTAGACTGGTGGCATAGGCTCGCTCTAACAAAGCAATCTGAGGCGCAAATCTCGCACCTTAATTCGACCATCTGTGGCTTGGCTTTGCTCGAACGCAGTAACGCCGAGATGTGGCTAACGCCCAGAATTGAAGGGTTCTGTAAGTTTCAATGTTTGCTGTTGCTGTTTGGGTTATGGGACTAGATGAGTTGACGTTTTTTCTATTGAAACTTTCGATTACTGATTTATTAGCTAAAAGCTCTTTCTACCGACTGCGTCTATACCTAGTACTGAATGCATATTGCAGCATAGAGTGACGTCAAGCAGCGCCCTTTAGTTGTTGTTTGCGGAGTCCATCCTCGGCTCGTATCGTAACTCGAGAATGCGAATCGACAAGTTGCAGAGTCTGGGTTTAACAAGTTCTTCTATGGCTTCGTAGTTACGAATAGAGCCGAAACATGTAAGCAATGGGTTAGGTTAAGGATTGCTCATTGAGCGGAAAGTTGTGCGATATTTTCGACTTTGTTTCTTGATGCTCTGAGATATACAAGCCAGCGCTCTGTCAACAACACCACATCCATCAATCTGCATCTCGGCAAAGTCTGAAGCAGCAAAACTACACAACTTACCAACCTACCATATTACAAAAATGCCCATCCAGTCAGCCATCCTCCGGGTAGCCCGCCCCTCCGACAACATCGACGCCCTCCTCCCCTTCTACGTCGACGGCCTCGGCTTCGAGCTGCTCTTCCGCTTCGACCAGCACGAGGGCTTCGACGGCATCATGCTCGGCCACAAGGACGCGGGGTACCACCTCGAGTTCACGGCCAAGGCCGGGCACGCCGCCGGCCGTGCGCCCACGCAGGACAATCTGCTCGTCTTTTACCTGCCCGACGAGACGGAGCATGCGGAGGCGGTGGCGCGCATGGAGAGGGCTGGGTTTGGCGCCGTGACGAGCTTTAATCCGTATTGGGACCGGTGTGGGAGGACGTTTGAGGATGCGGATGGGTATCGGGTTGTTTTGGCGAGTACTGAGTCGCCGTTTTGAGAGCTATTGATGAGTATTGGCATGTAAAACAACTACTGGACACTATCATACAGCAGTAGTAGCTGTCAATGCCAAGTTAAAGGCAAAGACTATCCAAGTGGCAAATCGTTCAACTTACAAACTCATGCATGCAACGTTGTCCATAAAACCAAGCGCCAAAAAAAGCACACAAAAAGCCGGAGCAATGCTCGGCTGTATCCTCTTGCAATACCAGCACCCCCTTCAGCTTCAGCTGCTAAATAGCTGTCCGTGCTCTTTTTTCTCTTTCGTACCCGCTTTGCGCAGAAAAGCCATGACTAAGGGACCAAGCTATTGGGGTCTGGAAGACGCCGCACAGGCGACAAGCTTCAAACAGGCCCCTGGTAAGGTAAGCTTGAGATTCGCCGATACGAGAGCGCAATTCTCCGCAGAGGTGAGCTGGGCGTTGCGGGCTTTGGTGATGCAAACAAACAAACGAGCAAACAAATTTACACAATCTTTTGACAATAAAGGAAATCAAATGCTATAATACTGACAATAAGAGAATTAAGAGCTATTCGGTCGTAGTAAGGAAGTGAAAAGAGATGGACTGCGGTGGAGCTGGTTGCCGCTTTGGGACACCTGGAAATTGAAATCACGTGCTTTCGTTCTTCAACCGTGCGCGTCTGCGAAATGAAGCGCTTCACGCCCGTCACTGTCTGCGCAGCTGAATCGGGTAGCTTGGCCAGAGATCCAGGGCAAGCCGGCGATGGATGATGGATTATCATGCCATCCATGGCCATGATACAGCCAGTTTTGACATTCCAAGCTCCACGCGTGAGTCTTGTTTCTTGCGCTGGCCTGGCTGTCGTATTTGTGCGTGGTAGCTAACGAGGTCGAGATAGATCGTCTCCCAACCGTGCCGGCGTCACAGGCTCTGGAAGATTTGAAAGCTGATCCGGCTGCTCACATCTCGACAGGCTTGGCAGCTCTTGACTGTGCGCTGCTGGGACTGGACTCGGAGGATTCTCAAAATGCTGCTGTGCATGGCGGCGTCAAGCGTGGCCAGGTAACTGAGGTATGGGGTCCTCCTGGCTGCGGCAAGACTGCGTTAGGGTAAGAGATCTCAGTGCAATATGATGAAGCTTTAGAGATTGACGGAACTTTTAGGATTCAACTGGCCGCCAATGCCCTGAGTGATGGTAACGGTGTGGTCTGGGTAGGTCGGTTTGACGAATATAAAATGAAACCACAACTATTGATACTGTCTCCAGAACTAACAAGGGGCGTGATAACCAGACTGCTTCCAGAAACTACAAACACAGAGAATGGCAAATGTGCTAAAGAGCGTCAAAGAATCCCGAATATTGGCGGATATAGAGAGTATTCAAGACGTGGACCCGGCCAAGCTGGTTCACTACTCTTGCATGACGCTGCCTCATCTGCTTGCGTTTATATCTCGACCAACAACCGCCGCTATTGCTTCAGATGTTTCGCTCATCGTCATTAGCTCTTTATCGGCCTTGATAAATTCCTCCCTGCCGAGGTCTTTGGACGCAAAGGGGAACAAAAAGCCTGCAAAAGGTGCGTGTTCTTAGACAGCCACCTCGAGATTTTCTCACCTTCTCACGCCTGGCCTCCTTAGGTCCCACTCAAGCTTCAAAACGCCTGCAAGGCCTACAGTTTACAATCACCACGTTGCAAAAGCTCGCCGCAACTAAGAACTGCGCCGTGGTGCTTTTATCCCAATGTGCGACCAAGATGCGAAGCGAGCAGATGGCTACGCTAATCCCGTCGATCAACACCTCGGTCTGGGAGCAGGGCGTGTCTACAAGGCTAGTTCTATTCCGGGACTGGGCGTGGACCGCCAGCAAGTCCTCGAGCGTCTTTCTAGCTGGCCTGCAAAAGATTGATGGCAGGGTGGCCCAAGACGCCGTCGAGCATGTATCTGCATTTAAAGTTGAATCTGTGGGTTACATTGATCCTCCCCAAGCGTCGGCATTTGCGAAATACTAATCTCAACTTGGACATCAGGCCGGCATATCAAGTGTCCACTACGAGGCCAACAGTTTGGATATGGAGGTGGCGGTTATGGCACCGCGACCAAAGCGGAAACTGGGGCAGACGGATCTGGAGGTGCCGGACAGCGACGACGACGAAGACTATGGCTGGGCAGACGAGGATGAAGATGCATTGCCACCGCCGCCGTCTCAATGGCAAGGCAGCGAGGATCTTATCTTGGGCGAAAACGCTGGCCTAACCGAGGATGAGGCGGAGACGGAGGAAGGGCTCCAAGACTACTATTATGAGGACGAAGAGACCGGGGATGGCGACCGAAGTAACAACGAGACTGACTGATTTTGAATGACTAGCTGACTACTCCGTCCTTGACCTGGAGAGCTGGGCTGAGAGAGAGAAAAAAAAACTGGGGGTGGCTTAAGCGCCGGCAAACGGCCGAAGAGCCATTCTGCGCCGTAGGTGTATCCGAGATGGAGCGAAGATGGAGCCGCATCTCCCCACCAAAGCGGGCGGCTTTTGCTCTCATATCGAAAAACAGAGCCCTAGCGAGCAATAGCATGACGAGGTGGCGGCGTCGTCCCGGCCGGGATGCTAATTTGGGGTTAGATTCCATTTCATGAATAGATGGTGAATTTGCATGCTCACGGAGCACTGCTCTATATGATATAGCTCTCTGTAAAGTGAGAGCTAATGTTTCTCTTTTCTTTCCATCTTTCTTCTAGTTGATAGGCTAGTCTAGATGTTGTTGCGTTCCAGCTCTGCGCTGCAAGATCCAGCCTCGGCATGTCCAGTAGTTTTTACATACTTTGCCTCTGCACAAGATTCCGAGGCGTGATAGCAATAGGAAGCCTGTATATTCTCCAACGAACGGTTGAAGCCCATTTGATCGGAGAGACCCTTCCGTGCGCAAGGCATCTCTGCGACCCTGGCTGAACCATGAATCAAAGAATAAACAAAGCGGGATATTTTCGGGTTGCGGAATGATCTGTATGTTCGCATCGCCTGATGACCGTAGCAGCAATGTCGACCTATCACGACGTCATGAACATGGAGTGAACATGGAGTTCAGCTTGGTCCGGGGCCCAGGCGGAAAAATTGCCTTTTTGCTTTTTTTTTTTTTTTTCTTAAACCCTGAGCCTGAGCAGTGTCTAGAACTTGAGCGAGGTTTCTTGCCGACATGTGATAAGCTGAGCGCTCCTCTCCCCCAGCCCGTGGATCCATCTTCCCCCAGCCCGCTATATGGCATTATGTTGAATGATTGAATCGTATGAATTTTTTTTTTCTTTCAAAAATATGTTTTTGTTGGCCCATTTATTTCAGCCCCGTCCAATGTCCGTGTCTGGGGAAGGGGAGGTGGCTAAAGGGCTTGGTCGAGGTTAAACTACGATACGCGCGTTGAGCGGATTCACAATTTCGTTTAACGGCGTACCTACCTGTATAACATGTCTCGAGCGTGAACTTGTGTATAGGTAGGTAATGATGGGTTGGCATAGTGGCGGCGGCGAAGAGGAAAGGAAGAATACGGAGTAGTGAGTCGATTGAATGCTTGGTGCGTGATGCTTCTACGATGTATTCACGTATTCGTTCCCCAACAAGACTCATCTCATCTATGCAGAGCAAAACAAAGTCACACCGCTGCAACCAGCCAGCGCGACTCAACAAGGCTGATGATGCTTTCTGGCATGGCACGACTTCGGCCGCCCGGCTCGGCTGACATGTCTTGTAAAGTCGGCTCGGAGGTGCCTCGTACTTACAGGGCGTGCGCACGCAATAAACGCTGAAGTGTGTCCCGGCCCGGCACCTTGATGGGCCATTTTCTTCGGCGCCACGTCGGAATTCGCAATTTTGGCAGCCTGTTCCGTTCCTTTTCGTTGACGGTTTGCCACCTCTTGGCCCGTTTGGGGCCAACTTCAACGCCAAGCCACACGATGAGGCTGGCGGTTTTTGCTTTCTGTTCCTGGCTGCTGCCAAGGACATGATCAAGCTGTATAGCCGAAAAGCAAAAAAAAAAAAAAAAAAAAAAAAAAAAATCTCTTCTCTTCTTTGTCGTCTTCAAGAACAATCAGGGTCCTCAATGTCTAGTCTTTGCGCTTATTACGCCTTATCAGATCCTCAATGGTGCGTAAAACAAATTATTGCTAGCCTCCATGGGATCAAAACTGTCCCATCACAGCTTGCTCTCAGCGCATGAGGCCGCCTTCAGCAAAATGTTGCTGGTCCATGCATTTGCCCACATGTTTCTGGAAAAAAATTCTCCTAATTGCATCAGCGTTTAGCCTAGTCTCCACCGTTATCTTTGGCTCATTCTTTCTCGCTCGCTCGTCTCTTTTTTTTTTTTTTTTTGTTCGCCGGCTTCGCTGAGAAATTTTGAACGATCCACTTGGAACATTTTGGTGCTGGATTGTACCTGTGGGGAAAAGATACATGGCGCAAAATCCCCGATCTTGACTCCACGTTTTCGTAGAGACACGCCTCTTAGCCGCTTCTTTCTTTCTCCTTGCTCCCACCAAGAGCTATAACGTGCTGAGTTTTTTTTTTTCTGTGACTGACTGATTGCCTTTACAGCGGGCGAGTGGAACAGACAGCAGGCAGCCTTATTTCTTCCCCTTGTGCCCCTTGTTATGCACAAATGTGGACGCGGATTTAGTCCCAGGGCGGCCATGTCATCGTCATCGCCAGGATTGCGTGGCGGGAGAGATGCACGCATACAGAATGAGGCAATTCATTCCCAATTGAGACGGTGCAGAAGGCATCCAGGTCACGAAAAAGAGCACAAGAAAGGGTTTTGACTCTGTTCAGCTTGCAAAGCTTGGCTTCTTTCTGCGCAGCCGCCAAAAGCCGTCGCCAACAAGCTTGCAATCAAGGCCGGATTGTTCTAGACAAACATTGAAGCCTTGGCCTTTTTGGCCCCAAAGCCAGTCTGAGACATTCAGGCGTGGTGGAGTCTCGCTCGCTCTGCTTCTGGGGTCTGTTTACTCCGTATGGGGTCGTGGTTCGAGAGCAGCGGAAAAGCGCTCAGCCAAGGACGGCCGCACCACCGTGCACGCACTATCTGGGGACAGAGTTGCTGGGCAATAACACGATACGGGGTGCACAGTAGCAATGCCGCCAATACGATTACGCAGTCCATCTCGTTGCAGAGGCTCCAGCAGTCTTATCGCGACCCGGGTTGTGGTACGATGAGAGCCCCAGGACGTGTTGAGACGAGCATGACACATTTGGGCACCATGGACACTACAAGCACAGTACACACAGCACAGGGAAGCTTTGCCGTTGTATTGAGCCGCCATTGAGGGAAATTTCGGAACCGGCATACACTTAGCTTGGCCGTTATCAAGGTTGCCAAGTGCTGAGTGAGATGCCGCCGACTGATAGCAACTGATAGCAGCTCGTAGGCAGCTTGGAATTGCGCCGAGTTCTCCCATGGCCCCGTCCAAAAAGAAGAAAGAATGCGGCGCCATCCCGTCCACACAACTGCCAACGTGGTTCCTCCCCCCATGCCCGGATCGACGGCTAGCACGCAACAAGCGCGCTGCGGAGATAATGGGCATTGCCTGTTACCGAGGACGGGGAGCAAGAGAAAAAGAGGCTGCTGATATTACAGCGTGGGATATGAAGCGTATTGCTGGGGACTGCAACCGCAGAGAATGCAACCGTCAAGGTTGGATTTGTGCTTAGCGAGCTTGTCTGCTGCTGCTACTGTGTATGTACAAGTATATGCCAATGTGATGTGAGCTTGTCAGGCTCCAACGAATCAGATGCTTTGCCCGGTTCTTCAACAGAGCACCAAATGACTCTTCTTCTTTTGCCTTGTTCTTCCACCGAGTTCCGCGGCTATGCCGGGTACTTGTGTCTCTGAGCCCTTTCCTACCACCAATTCGGCTGCTGTCAATATCCGTCAAGAAGCGTGCCAGCCAACCAAGATGAGAAAAAGACATGGGGGTCGGGTCGTGAAAAAGAAAAGCCGCCATTGTCGGCACGCCCCGATTGGAGCCGACTCTGGAGGTGGAGGTGGGAAACGTGGGCGATTGTCGCTGCAAGCCGAAAAGGGCCGTCACATACAAAGTGGCATCACAAACGCTGTCTGGATCGGGCGATTCACGAGGAGCGCAGGAAATGCTACCCATCTGCATTCCTTTATCGCTTTGCATTGCCAACCCCTCAGATAGTCGTCGTCGTCGTTGACAGGGTCATCTGCACAATAGGCCTCGATGGGCCGAGGACAAGGAAAACCTCTCGATAGTGTCATGCGCCATCCAGAAACTTGACACATGCCGAGGGCATGCGAGCGCCGAGCCTAGGCGCAGATACACACGGGCTACTGCTAGTTGGATTTCAGACTTGATCTGCCAGAGCAAAAGATCTTTTACGTCAACTGTCCTGTATATACAGACAGGGCATAGTATCGTCTTGGAATGACACAATCGCAACTCCCCCCTCTATCCTCCACCCCCTCCATTTACTACCTCATGCAGTCTCTAACGGGAGCCCTGCATCGGATGCGCACCTGCTGCTTCCGTGTGGTTGCACCAAGGTCCGGGGGTGAGGGAAAACGCACAGATGGCAGGGTATAGATCGCGACTGGTCCACGATCGGCTCTAACAACAGCAAACTAGCAAAAGCTCCATGCGCTGCGTTGGATAATGCATACTACAGTACAGTACGACAGGTACTAGCTAGAGAATACTCCTTGGCGGCAGTAGCATATGTAAGTAGCTTTTGTTCAAATGAGATCAACATGGGGAGAGAGCCTGGGGTCGGTTGCATTGCCATATTGCTTGCGTTAGTGTAGGCAAACGGCCCTGCTCATTGGTAAGCATGTGAAGGCAATGGGTGCTGCAATATCTTTTGGTTCATGGATCAAGGTTCATATTTTAAGCCGGTAAGGGCTTCAGATTCAGGCCTCGAAGCTCTACTCTTTGTGAAGCATAACGCATATACGTGTACGTGTATCAACCTGAACGAGGCTCTTCGAGTAACAGGCTAAATTCCAAAAATTTCATGGGAGCCCTGCTTTCCTTTAGCCGCACTACTTGGGTTTTTTCCTAGACTTTTACGGCCAACTACAGTTTTGTCCAGCTAGGGAAATAGGCATATCAGGTAAGGCCGGATATTGAGCAACCAACAGCACAAGGTTCGGGGTTGCTTGCTATTGGCTCTCTTATAAGAACGGCAGGGGACGACACTGAGATGTACTCTTCCTAGGCAATCCTACAAGCCAGTTGTCGTCTTATCCGCTGCCGAGACGGGTGTATTCTCTGAGGCTGAGCTTATGGGTAAATCTAGGACTGAAACGAATAGCTTCTAGGCTATATCGTGTAGCTCAAAACTGTAGATGGACGTCCAACACACTTGAGAGAGTAGGTTTGTGCCTTGGGGAAACCAAAATGACAGATAGGACCGAGAAATAAAAATTTACACAACGTTGGGAGCAAAGTTTTACCACTATGAAAGAAGTATCTTGAACATTCATCTTATAAAAGCAGTAGAGGCAACAGAAGCACTGGCAGAAGTAATGGCAAGCTAATCTACAAACTGTAGAAAAACTTCATTAAGCGTGAACCAGAAATTCAGACGGCCCTTCAACTCGTGATGATTCTCTTCCAGCGAGCCATCCTCCGTGACATGGCTGCTCTCGCAGTCAAACGTAACCTGGGCGCTTCTGGACTTACGAGTCTCGTTGATAAGATCATTGACATTCCGCTCATAATCCACTGGCACGCAATGCATGCTGAGAGGCCTATGCCAGCTTTGGACGTCATCCACCCCCAGGCGGCACTGCCCCAGGGCTCTCTTGGACCCGTTTTCGTACTCAATCAGAATGCCCTTGCAGAGCTTTTTCCAGCCCACGGTGAAGACGTGCACGTCGAGGATGCCCTCCAAAGACGCCGAGGAGTAGTAGGCCTTCCAAGGACGCGAGGCAGTGTGGTCGGTTGCGCCAAGAGACGCCCTCGTCGGCTCATCATCTATGACTGTGGCGGCATACCGGCCTTGAGCGTCAGCGTCAGTCGCGAGCTCGGTGTCGGGCCGGATCATGCTCAACATGAACATGGATCGCATCTCGTAGACGAAGCTGAAAGGTCGCGCACCATTGTCTTTTCCCAGCGCGTATACCTCTTCTGGTCTCTGGTCCCTAGGTATGGGTTCCTCTTCGAAGGGGGTGCCAACCACAATCGTTTCTCCAGCCTGTGTGTAGAACTGGAAAAAAGCAAGAAAAAAAAATTGTTAGTCATTTCGTTGTTTTTTTATTCTTCTTCTTCTTTTCCCTCCTTCTTCTTCTTTCCTTCTTCTTTTTTTCTCTAGCCCCCGAAAATAAATCACATCACTCGTTTTGTGCTTGCTTACCGTGTAGTAGGGTGATCGGAAATCTCCACGCTTTCTGGACCTGAGTGCCGTGATTGCATCCCGTGCCGTCAGCGGCATGTAGATCCATTCGACGCCGTCGTCCCTGCCGTCAGGGAACATGGCTTCCATGTACTTGAATTTCTCGACATGCGTAGGGAGATGCCGCGTGGGATGGCAATGCACATGGATGTCAACCATGTAGTGGGCGCGCAGGAAGAAGGAGATTCCCGTGCAGCTGCTCGGATCCAGACTGACAGTGTTGAGAGGACTGAGTTCTCCTGGTTCCTTAAATGGGAGCTTGTGAGGAATAGCCAGCGTGCTCCGTAGGCGGATGCCGCCAAGACGGGGTTCATTGTCGAGATGACCCATTCCGAGCTGAAAATATATTGGTTAGTTTTTAACGGAATGGTCAAGGTGGAGTGGACAGTGGTTTTCATGCCTCAATGTCCATCTTGGCGTGCTGTAGGCTTTCTATTGGCTCTATCGCATACACGAAAGAAGGCGGAGGCAACTCGCTGCCTGTGATTCTCGAGAGTTCCGAGATCCTTTGGATGCTCTTGATGCCGCGGGCATCAATCGTAAGCGTAATCCAGGGCCCAGCAAGAGATTGATCCTGTACAAGCTTGGGAGCTTCGCCGCGGGACCACGACAGCACTTTGGGCAGCGGGTACGTGGCAGTCTCGAGCGTCTCTGCCAGTTCCAGGTCTCGCAGCAGCTGGAGAATCGAGCAGAATCGCCAGAGGATATGCTCCCGCGAATGGCTCTGGATCAGCAGCGCCACCTCGGGCAGGAAAACTCGGCCGAAGCCGCATATCTCGCTGATCACCTCCGGCGGGCACCTCTCCAGCGTGGCGCTGCTCATGAACCTGTGCGGCACCATGCTGCGCCAGGCATATCGTTTCCTGCCCACCAGCCAAAGGCGTCTGAAGACCTCCTTTTTCCGTGCCGCCTCGCTGTCGGCGTTTTTGACAACGCATCGCTGCGTGAATAGATGGAAACAGTCGGCGTGGACGGTGATGCTCTCGTCCGTTTTGCGGCATGGGGGACAAGATGGATTATTGCAGAAGGCTCCCTCTTTGCCACTTGCGCGCCGGTAGCTATTCTCGTACGAATGCCCATAGCCCGAGAACATGAAGGCATTGGAAATTTCCAGAGATGCGCCTTTCCGGGTTACTGTGTTTCATCGTCAACATCATTTATTGATTCGCGCTCGGCAAAAGAATACATGTGCCTGATCAAAGGCAGTGAAAAGAAAGGCGATGCATACGTACTCGAAATGATGGGGGTTTCACGAGGCATAAAGAGCTGCCCACAGGCACCGCACTGCCTTTGGATGCGAATATGTGTGATGCCTCGCTCAACTTCCGAATAGTGTGCCATGTTTCTTTGCCTGTTGTGAATATGGAATGAATGTGGTTTGTATGTGTGCGCACTGCTTCCCCCCAATACCGAGGTTTTGAGTTGCAGTTGAAACGGCAAGCCTTTTATGGATGAAATAGCCAATGGAAAGTACTAGTAAATGCGGGCAAGGCAGACTGCTGCCTGGTGTTGTTGGGCGTGAGGCATGGGATTGCGGGATGCTATAGGCCTCACTCAATTGGTGGAGATGCGCATCGTCTAGGCTGCATCCTGCATTTTACAAGTATTTGTCCGAAAGTTTCTCCAGTCCAAACACTGCAAAGATTCAGCCTTGCCATTCCATGAGGGGAACAGCTCTCGACTACCAACATGCATTAGAAAATGCAACTTTCGTCTACTTGTAGTTGCGAATAGTGTTTACAAGTACTAAACGCAGGCTGAGTAAACATGCAAAAGGAGCTGACAGCTGCCAGCATTTCAGCCATGCCACTCTTCAGTCTCTCTGATACCAAAGCCCGAGGCCCATGCTTGCTTTACCGCTGTAAATATTGACATCCATCGCTTAGAAGCCCAGCTGATTGGCGAATTCGCAAATCTAGTCTGCAGCGAACCCGGCAATATTCCAGGGTAGGCACGCAGCCTTTTTTCTTTTTGTCTGGACTCGGCTCCTTACATAAGCCGCAAACACGAACTGCAAGCCACACGCGCCACACCTGATTCTCAGCTCCGGAAAGTCGCCTTCATGGGCTCTTCAACTCGCCGTTTCCTGCCAGCGAACAAACGACATTTCCGACGATTGTTCATGCAGCGTCCTTCAAACCGGGCATTCATGACATGGCAAAGGGCCTTCACAACTGTCTGGTTTGATTTAATTGCATTTATCGCTGTGGCGAGTCCAAGAGGCAGAATTGACAAGAGGTACGTCCATCTATTAGAGTTTTTGGCGTTTGCAGAATAGTGAGTGAATCGGTCGCGAGCCGCATCATTCTTCTCGTTTTCCTTCTCTTCCCTTTTTGCCTTGTGTTTTATTCAAAGGCTTACAGCACGCGCTCATAAAGGCTCACGTCTTGTTGATTCTCAATTTCGTGTGACTCTAGAATGACTCTCGCGTAGTGGCTTCATCAGCGCTGTGAGCAACATCGTTCTATATGAGATTTCGATGCCTTCGTTTGCACATTTCCCTCATTGCACCGACCTCTCTGTTTCATTCAAGCTCACTATGCCGTCTTGAATTTTTGCAATTGCTGACTTGGCTGATTCACATGGCATGTGCTAATTTCTTCATCAGGCTATCATCTTACAATGTCTCCTGATCCACCCTCGAAAGAGGCAGCCCCAGAGGCAGTTGCCAATGGCACTACAAACGATGCACCAAACGGAATCCCAAAGGAAGCCCCGAAAGAAACAGTGACGGAGGTGTCGAAGGAAGCTTCAAAAGACGTTTCAAAAGAAGTTGCAGCTAAAAGACCCTTCACTTGGACGTGAGTACTACTGGGAAAAAAAAGAGAAGACTACTTTCCTCCTGCGTCATACGCAAAAAACTAATAATACTCTAGTCAACCACATCCCATATTCGTCATCATCCTTGTAGGTACCGATGAGCAGCCGTTTGGCATTCAGAAAGACTTTCTCTGCGACCGCTCCGAGTTTTATCAGAAATATTTCCAAGAAAACGCCGCAGAGCCTGCGATAGAGCATATTGTGAAGCTTCCAGATGCAACGCCCCAAGTATTCGGGCTGATACAAAGCTTTCTCTACACTGGAAAGATTGGGGATGAGAACATCAACGCTAATTCCTATGAATCGCTGGTTGGTCTGTGGAAGTTGGGTCACAAGCTTGCCATCAAGGGGCTATGCGAGCATACGCTAGAAGCAATGGTGGAATGCCGACGAACCACTGGCCGCATCCCGGCAACGCCTCTTCTCATCCAAGTCTGGCGAGACACTCCCGAGGGCTCTTCCATCCGAGTCTTGCTACTGTCCTGGGCTGCGGAATATATGAGATCTTCGGATGCAAGAGCAGAGTTTGCCAAATCATTGCCCCAAGAAGTTTTGAGTGAGCTCGTAGTTACCATGAGTTCATTCGAGACGATGGCTCCTCCAGCTCCTCCAACCCCGACCCCAGCCCCAACCGCCACTGCAGCTACAATTGCCATCGCTGCCGCTCCTCCGAGCTCTATTAAATCGTCCAGTGCTCCTATTACGACGGTGATTCGAAAAAATGTTCATTATCTTGATGAGCTGACTGATGAAGAAGCCCTTGGTGCGAAGAAGAAGAACAGGCGGTCGAGTGGCATATCCAGCGATACTGGCTCAAGCCGCAAGCAAAATCGCAAATCTGGGTCGTCTCCTCCTCTGAAACCGCAGAGGAGACGCACAAGTGCAGCTGTTCTAGAGGGCAAAACATTTTCAACACAGCAGAAGCTCGATTTTTGTGCCGACCTACTTAATAGAATGCTGTCAGGGCCAGGTAAAATTACACGATCTGTCTGCTACTTTGGCCAAGTACGTTACTAACTCATTGATAGGATTTTGGACTCGTCTAGTTGGGCCTTTTCGGGAACCAGTCGACCCTGTCGAGGACGGCGTGCCGGATTACCTCGACAAAGTCTCAAGACCAATGGACCTCAGCACGATCAAGCAGAAGATGGATCAGAAAGAGTACGCAACCGAAGAGGACTTCCAGGCTGATGTGCGCCAAATCTTTGACAACTGCTTCACGTACTGGAAAAAGGGCGACCCGATGTGGGCGGCGGGCGAGAGGCTCCAGCGCACCTTTGAAGAGAAGTTTTCGCACATGCACAAGTGGATTGCCAAGCTGGGGGGCGAAGAGGGCGAGTAGGGAAGCTCGGAGCCTGAAGAACGGAGAGGCCCAGGGAAAAGCTTAGCCAAGAGCCCGGTGAAGAAGAAGAGAGCTGTGACGAGGTCGGCGAAAACAAGTTGATGGAAAGACTAGTACTCGTTTCCTTGCTGTATTCTGGGGTGGCTGGTCTATTGCTGTGTTTGCGTGTTTGGTAAGCTGAGAGAAGTGTCTGTTTTGTTTTTTCTTTTGGCAAAGATAATGGTCGTGGATTTCAGTTGATGAAGCTGTTGGCTTGTGCTATTGTTTCAAGATGGCTGGTGGTGATTTGGCAGGATGAGACGTTGAGGATGTAATGGTACTTTAGCCTTGGGTCAGTAGGATCTAGGGCAATTCTGTAGGATTAATGGAATGTATAATATGGTACGGATAAATAGCTGTCATCACGTCTCTCTTCTCTCTTCCTGCTGCATCTCTAGCTTCTACTGTAGTATAAGTTTGCACGACTGCCCGTAAGAGGTAGGCGTAGTGATTAGTCTAATGAGCAACTCCGGAGATGCGGCTGGGCTACCCGTAGCAAGATGGCTGAAACCAAGTCTATTTATTAAGTTTTACAGGTTTCTACTCTGGCCAGCCGTAAGAGCCGAGACCTTGAACCGATTTGACACAATCCAGAATTCTATAAACCAGTGGTAGTATGAAGCATTACCATATTTACGGGCGTATTATGTATTAATTCGACTCACAGCGTAGCTTCTGGCTGGTCGACTACGAAGACATGAGCTTGCCATTCCAAGACGAATTGGATTACTTGAATGAGAATAAAGTCCAATCTTACTCACAAGAGCGAAGCTTCATGCGACTGCTGCGCGCCCGTGATATCGCTTCTGCTACTCCGTACAGCAGGTAGCATTGCCATACTCTGCTTGTTCCGTCGGGAATATACATGTACATGCCTAGCCAAGAGATTACAGCTGGTGTTTCGCATGTCATGGTAAGATCAAGGTCCCCTTTTCCGTTTCCAATTTCATTGGCCGGGGCGCCTGCATTATGCGTCTGGCACGGCAGTACTGCCTACTACTGCACAACTCCCGCGAATTAAGCTTCTCCCTTGTTCTGCTCTCGTACAAGCGCGTGCTGTAGCTAATCTGAGTAATTGCTCATTAATGAGGAAGAAAAGACCGGGGGATGGCTTTGGGCATGGTGAGACAGCACGTGAACGCGAGGGGAGGACAGACGCATGACTGCATGGGCAGCGAGCGAGATGCGGCAATGTCGGATGCGTGTGATCTGAGTTGGTCTTGCATCCGGCAAGATGGTGTCAACATGTCAACATGCTTCTCCCTCCATCTCTCCCTCGCAGGCTTTTTTGCCTTAAGCTCTTTTGCAGTGCCATATAGCCGCGATCGGCAGTGGTCGCCCAGCCACCGGTAATTGCTCATCTTGCTGGCGGTGAGGGCAACGCTGCCTGTGCTTGATTGGTGGATTCTGAGCCAGCATTGGTGAAACCAGGATCCTTTGGTGTGTGCTGCTGTACAACCAGCGCAAATTATGTGTGTGAGTGCGTGAGTGTGCCCAGGCCTCTGCATAAACAGCTGGCTATGGCTGGAGAGCAACTCATCAAAGCGCGTCCTGGGCGGCAAAAGCCATTGACCCAAAGCCCGTCCTGCATCAGTCGCATGGGCGAGAGTGAGATAGTATCTCGTCTTCCCACCATTCTCCGCAAAATGGCCGACGTCGCTTAATTACCCCAGCGCGGTTCATGATCTACTTACTCATCCAAGAAGCGACAAGATGCCGGACTTGCCCAATGCTTTTTCTTCTTTCGAATAGCCAGTCTTCATTTTCCTCTCGTCACCGCCGCCTGTGCTACCGTCCCACTACAGAGCAGTGGCGGGCCTTTGGAATATTGCCCGGGGGCCACCATCGACAAGTGGAGATGAGGAAATGAGCTTGTGCCTGGTACCTTGCAGCTAGTCGGTTTAGCCTCGTGTTTGCTGCTCCAGAGGTCTGAGGCTAATGTGTTTCTGGACGGTTGGGCCGGGGCCCTTGGGCTTCTGCTTGAGCTGAGGGTGGGCGAGAGCCGCGAAGATTACTCGTGGCGATGGCCTCGTCGTGGTGATTTGGTTTGATTTGATTTCTCGCGGGCGCGTAGAGAAGCGTCAAAGAATCCCGAGCAGAAGCTGCTGGGCGCTCAGAGCATCGCAGCCACCTATATATAGATGCATGAATGGTCCGTTCGATTAGCTGCATCTCGCCTCTTTGATTCTGTCGTCTCGCTTCTTTGTCTTCTGGCGTCTCGTCTCGCTTCGCTTCGTTTCGTCTCGGTGTGTGCGCGCACTGAAGAAGTTTGGCGCTGCTGGGAAATTGCAGCCTGCGGAAAAGGAGTAGCTGCTAGGTAGGGGGCCATGGGGGCCTCTGGCGAGCTGTCCAGGGACCCATCCACTAATCCACTGGCCCATTGCGCGCTATCCCGCTAGCTCCAGGTACCCAAGCCTTGCCCTGGAAATCACCAACTCGGAGCTTCGACCAGCTGCTGCGTGGCGCCCATTGGCTGCTGCGCTGGCCGACCCCTGCTGTCCTCTCACAACTCCATCCACATCTCGAAAAGCTTTTTCTTCCAGTCTCTCCCACCTTCGTTTCGTCCGTCTTGCAGTTTTATTCACGCTCATTGAAACACCCAGAGTATTCGTCAATACTCGTTCCATTCTTTTTTCCGGGTCGCTACACGCCGCTGTGCAACCTCAAACCTTCGTTTCGCAAACATCACGAGCCTCGTCTCTCCGATTCAAACGAACAAATCCAACTGTCCTTCCTACAGCGACAAACTGTCCAATCCTTAATTCTCTCACCGCGTCAAGATGCTCTTCCGAACCGCCACTTCTGTTGCCATTCTGGCCGCCGCCGCTCATGTCAGCGCCGAGCCCAAGCCCTACCGCCTGGCCATGATGCCCGTGCTTGGAATGAGCCTCGGTCGCCGCGACACCAACGGCTACAAGCCTGAGCAGACCCAGTGCGGCGATGGCGAGACTTGCTCCGAGGCCTGCGGCGCTTCGTACAGCGCGTGCTCTGCCAGCAACACGGAGAAGTCTCACTGCTACAACCCCTCCGTTGGTCAGAGCTGCTGCACTGACGGCTCCGGCAGTATGTTTATGACTTGAATTGCGTGGCTCTGGGAGAAAGATTGCTAACCAACCCCGTTAGACGCCTGTGACTCTGGCTACTACTGCACCCACGACTCTGCCGCCACCACCTGGTGCTGCCCGGACAGCATGGATCTCGCTGCCTGCGCCGCTGCTTACAAGGTAGCCGGCGCTCTCGAGGCCGCCACCGCTGTCTCAACGACTTCCACTTCCACTTCCACTTCCACCTCCAGCACCAAGACCAGCACTTCAACCACCAGCACGACTCCTGTCACCACCACTGCTGCTCCTACCACCACCAGCACCACCGAGGCTGCCACCACCACGGCCGCCCCTACAACCACCGCTGCTCCTACGACCACTGCCGCTCCCACCACTACTGAGGCCGAGGAGACCACTGCTGCTCCCGCCACCAGTGCCGGCTTCACCAGCGCCATCGGCGGCTTTAACAGCACCGTCACGACCGCTGTGCCCATCAAGCCCAACCAGTCCAAGACTCCTCAGGGCCCCGTTGCCTCCATCGCCACGGGTGCTCCCCAGCCCTCTCAGCCCTCCACTATCAGCGGTGCTGCCACCACCAGTGCTAGCGCCCTGCTGCTTCTCGCTGCCGGTGTCATTGCTCTCCTGTAAGAATCTGTGACGGAGTAGAGACGTGGTATTCAACGTCGGGTAGCCAAAAACACAAGAGTTTCACTGCTCAGCGCAGCCACGAGGGTTTACGAGTCTACGACATAGCGCACATTTTCTTTGGGGGGCGGTATATCCTTGGGAGATGGGAGGAAGAACTTTGGGGTGTTTTTTTTGTTTAATATGGAGGTCTTTTTTTTTCTCTGGTTTTTGACTTTGCATCTTCTCTTGTGGTTTTTTCTATTTTCGAAAAAAAGTGCGAATGATTCCCCTTCGATAGTTGTTGCAATCTCCATTCTCACTTTTTACATGGAGCTTTGCAGCAGGATATTTTTTGTTGGTGTTTTTTCAGGGAGGTTATATGGATGGTCTGGTGGACAGAACAGAAGAGGAGAAAAATTAATTAATTTTGACTGCGTCAGAGAGTAAGAGTGATTTCCTTGAAGTGTTGTATCATGCCCATACATTATTATATACCTGCAATTCGTCTACCATTTATTTACCTTGTTATCGTCATTGTCGTTCTTTATCTAGAATCTATTGATCTTTCTTTTGTAAAGCATTTCGTTATTCTGCCTCATGTGTCTCGCTTCATTGAATTCATCTCTGCGTTTGTTGTCATCATAGGGTCGGTGCCACAGGAATGTGTCAATGTGGCGTCTCTGGCGATGATATCATCGGCTCACGTCGTCATTCATTCATCCATGTCTCGTATATTCCATGTTGCCCTTCGCGCACAGATGCGGCAAGAGAAAGAGATCGCGGGGAAAAAGGGGTTGAAGCGACGTCCCGGGGGCAAATGAGATACGAGCTGTGATTTGAGAGATTTGGTTAGAATAGACGTTTGCACTGCCACCTCCACATTTTCGCGTATTGTGCTTGAATATGCAGTGCACAATAGTACAAATGAAATGGAAGAATAATGTGCTTTGGTTAGCCAAGTACGAGATTATGCGTTGATTGTTATTCTCGATGGTGTAAGATGGAATGGATCTGCTCATATCACGCGGTTACCAATTACACCGTGAAACGCGATGGCGATGACGTCGCTTTGGAACCAAGATTATCGTTTCGCCATATCGCGCGTTTAGGTAAAACCTCGTCTCGGCGAGAGTCATTCAAAAGAGTCATTCTCATAAGCCATCTCGATGCAAAAAGAAGCGGCAATCCCATGTTGTACAAAATGGCCTCGAGATGCGGCACTATAAATCCGGATGAGTCACTGGCCGAACCGCCGCAATCTCCAGATTTTGTCTTTTCTCCTAGTGGTTGTAGATCGAGCTCCAGCTTTACGGTCCGGCCCTCATTTTTCGAGCCGGATCGACCTGAGCGAATGGATCTTTTTTTTATTGGAGACGCTGCTGTACGAGTACCAAGCTAAATGCGACTTCTGGGCTCTTGTCTAGGAAGTCTGCAGTAGGTGCTTCGGCCTTCTTTCTTCCGTCACTACGTTTTTTATTCCGGTTCATACTTAAGTCTGCTTTCCCCTTGATAAACCTTTTCTGCTCAAAGAGATGAGACATTCGGCGTTTGTATGCCAATTGCTCTTTGAGATCCGCGGCTGAATAATTACGCATCCAAGCGTGATACTCTATTCATCCAACTTCACCCATTGTTACCAACACCGCCAAATCTGCATTATCCATCTCGCCACAATGACCTCCATGGCAGCAGAGTCTGTGGCCACCATCCTCTGCACGGCCAAGCAGACTCGCTTCAACATTGACAGCACAAACTACCGCGAAGTTCGTCAGACTTGCAAATATGGCGTCATCTACACTGGCCAACGTTGAATTGACAAACTGAACTAGCTCGACATTGACGGCCTCAACATTATCGTCACTTCTGCTGAAAAGGTAGACAAGCCTGAAAAGGCAGCTGGCAAGTCTAAAGGCAAATCAAAATCCGATGGCCTTGAGATCTTGTCCAACGCCAAGCTGCGATTGAAAGAGGGCCAGCGCTATGCCTTGGTTGGCCGCAATGGAACCGGGAAATCGAGTGAGGATTGTCATTTATCATGCTCAGCACAAGATTCTAGGCTGACCAGAAGTTTGATTTTGCATTGCTGCAGCACTGCTCAAAGCTATTGCTCAGAAGCTCATCCCAGGAATTCCAGAGGGTTCCAGGATCGCAATTCTGCAGCAGACAAAGCTTACGGAATCTGATGAAGATGACAAGACGACAAAGGATAAAAAGGGCGAGGGATCTGTCTTGAAAGAGGTTATTGAGCGTGCCACGGCACGTAGCATCATCGAACAGGAGATTCAAGGTATACCTACAAACATCATTTCTTCAACCTTGTGCTTACGCCTTTCTGCTTAGTTCTCGCGGACGGTGTCGATGCTTCGGATCCATATGCCCCGATTCGGGCCTTGAGAGGGTTGAAACACGAGAAGCTTCAGAAACGTCTCTTTCTCGTTGACAAGGAGGCTAGAATGCGAAGCGGTGCTCGAGGACTGCAAGCGAGGAAAGCTCTTGTTGCTTTTGAGAAGGTGGTTGCCGATTCACAAGCACTGTAGGTTGAATCTACTGATCTGCTATAATTCTCCATTGTGTCTTATTGACGACTGACATTTAACGGTATTTAGACTAGACCAGCCAGAGGACGAAATCTCGGCCGACGCTCTTCAAGCGGAAACTCAAGAGGCAGCTGATATGCTGGCAGACCTGCAAATCCAAATCGAGCCTTCAAGGCTGGCCCAAATCGAAGTCGAAGCTCGGAAAATCCTGACTGGTCTCGGATTCACCGAGGCATACTTGGAAAAGCCTCTGTCCAGCCTTTCTGGAGGCTGGCATATGCGAACAGCCTTGGCCTCGGCGCTGCTACAAGAGGCCGATATCCTGATTCTTGACGAGCCGACCAACTTTTTGGACCTGCTTGGAATCGTCTGGTTGCAGCGCTACTTGCAATCACTGGCGGATAAAGACAAGCCTCCTACGCTGATCCTCGTTTCTCACGATCGAGACTTCATATCTCTCTGTACTGATCTTCTCATCTTAAAGGACAAGCAGCTCACCTACTTCCACGGCGACATTCAGACGTACGAACGATCGCAATCCGAGCGCAGGCAGTGGCTCATCAAGATGAAGGAAGCCCAAGACAAGCAGAAAGCCCACATCGAGAAGACCATTGCCCAGAATCTCAAGGCGGGCAAGGCAAACGACGACCAGAACAAGATTCGCCAGGCAAAGTCTCGGCAGAAGAAGCTGGATGACCGCTGGGGCATGCAAGTCAGTGCAAAGGGAACAAGATTTAAGCTGAACAGAGACCTCGTCGGCTTCTTCTTAACTAGCCGAGAGGGGATTGATATCCCACCGGAGCAGCGGCCTGTCATCATCTCGCTGCCCGAGCCTCCGGAGCTGAGATTTCCTGGATCGCTTATTTCGTTGGAGAAGGCATCTTATCGCTATGCACCAAGGTTGCCATTGATTCTCCAAGATGTTACTCTTACAGTCGGCATGGGCGATCGTATTGGCATTCTGGGGCTCAACGGAGCGGGTAAATCCACTCTCATCAAGCTCCTAGTTGAGGAATCAGCACCGTCATCGGGAACCGTCACTGCGCATCCTCGTCTGAGACTGGGGTATTATTCTCAACACGCCGTTGAGGAATTAAAGAAGATTGGCCGTGCCGAGCAGGGCTTAACTTCCCTTGCTCTTCTGACCAAAGAAGTTGATGGTGCGCTAAACGAAGGAGAGATCCGTGGCTTACTGGGCACGCTTGGCCTCCCCGGCCGTTTGGCATCAGACGTTCCCATTTCCAAGCTATCTGGAGGCCAACTGGTGCGATGTCAGTTGGCGAGATTATTCTGGAAGCACCCGCAGTGCCTCATCCTTGATGAAGTCACCACGCATCTCGACTACGAGACTGTGACGGCGCTGCGAGAAGCGCTGAATGAATGGGAGGGCGCTGTTGTGCTGGTGAGCCACGACAGATGGTTCATGCGCGGAGCTATAGAGGGTCAGATTGAAGACCAAGGCGATGATGAAGATGAGGATGACGACGAGGGAGAGGAAGAGACTATGCGAAGGAGAATCGTTTATCGGATTAAAGGAGGGGGAATTACGGAGCTGAAGAATGGCGTGGAGGATTTTGAGCGGGTTATGGAGAAGAGGGTGAAGAAACTACTTGATGCTCCATGATGTAGACTCTTTCTGACTATTAGCTATCCTTGAATTAGATTTTGATGAAATCAAAATGATGTATTAGAAGACAGATGTGGTGGTCAAGCTGAAACAGACCTGTTGTAGTAATTATGAAGAACTTGGTAATACTCGCGAATCGACCAAAATCTGGAAACCGCTCTTGTCCTCCTTTCTCACAGACAACTGCCCCCCCTTTGGAATGTCCACAATCGTCCCATCGATACACACCTTGTGCCACCGCTCATCCTCTTCCAGAATCGTGACTCTCACCTCATCTACCTCCTCATACCGCACCTCGTGTCCATCATCCCACTTCAAGCCAACATGTTTGCCCCCATCATACGCCTTCATCATGGCATCCATCGTCCGCTCACCGCCAATGTTACCGAAATGCACCAGGCGAAGTTTCCCGTCCAGGGGCTTACTTGCAGGCGAGATTGTGAATGTGCGCTCCAGATTGGACAGCGGCGTGACGAGCACGTAGGTGTGCTCGTTTCTCGGAATCGTCTCCCACTCTGACAAAGACGGGTGACGAACGTCCACCTGGGCGATATAAGGGTGAGATTCACGGAGAAGTTGCTCTGCAACCATGCCGAAGCGCTTGTCCCCGTGGACGCGATATTCAGGCGTGTCGCTCTCGTAGATGAGGCTGGAGTGGAAGCCGTAGCTGGCCACCACGGCGCCGTAGAGATGCGAGACTTGGATCTCTTCCTTTGCGAGATGGAGCGCTGCTGCGGCGCTGTTGTCCTCTGCTGGGATTTCTTCCTCTTTATTTGCGGCAGGTTTGAATTTCACAATGCGTGATCCAGAGGGGAAAGATGCGTAGAAGAGAGGCAGATTGGCAGAGACGCCCTTGAACAATGTTCTCAGGCCGAGAATAATGGAGGAGATGTCTTGGATTTTGCCATCTTGAGAGACCCAGAGGGGCTTATGCAGCGAGCTGAAGAGGGCGTTTCCCGTGCCCAGAGGGAGAACAGCCAAGAGAGGTTGTTGCTGCGCATCGTGAGGGCCGCCGTTTATGAGATCGACGATGCCGCCGTCGCCGCTGAGG
This sequence comes from Trichoderma atroviride, assembly GCF_020647795.1. Taxonomy (NCBI): domain Eukaryota; kingdom Fungi; phylum Ascomycota; class Sordariomycetes; order Hypocreales; family Hypocreaceae; genus Trichoderma; species Trichoderma atroviride. Next base: position 4,393,029 of record NC_089400.1, on the reverse strand, counting down.
AGCACGACTGTCCTTTTTGATTTGGAGATTGAAGAAGCAAGTGACTGGGCGAAATTGCGAACGCTGTGCTCGTCCTGCGTGATGACGACGTTTACTTCAGATGACAGCTCGTCAACCGAGTTCCAAAGAGGCTGTAGCACAGTTTGCCAGAAGAGCTGAGACAGTCCGACGCCCGATTTCGTAGACACGATGACATCAACGTCTTGCTCTCCCTTTACAGGCCTCAAATAGTCTGGCAAACCGCCGATGCGAAACCGCCGAAGAAGCTCATCCGGGACTGAATCGGTAGCCAAAAGCAGCAGTTGGAAGCGCTCTTCGGGGCTCTTTTCCGAGTCTTCGACGAGGGCGGCGATTATGTAGCCTGTCTTTGCACTGCCGGAAGAAGAAGCCTGTGAGTGATCAAGAACAAAAACCACGTTTTGGTATTTGATTTGGTTTGTGGCGTTGGTGGTGGGTTTCCAGGAGATGACGCCGTCTAGGACCGAGACGTCGGTAACGTTTGTCAGCCCCGCGGAAGTCATTTAGAGCGGGATACTAAGCTGCGTTGTAATTGTTTAGTGGGTTTTAACAAGATGGGAAGAAATATGCAGATGTAAATGAAGGCTGTCTAAATGACTTTATGCATATGTAGAAAACAAAAAAAGGCCTCGGTTTGCGCGCTGCTTTGTTGATGTAAATGTTTAGTTGCGGACTTTTAAGTTGTGGTTGTAGCGCACGCGATCCCACGTTGATCCTGCGCAATTAACTGGTGGGGGTGTTTTTGTGATACAATGGTTTTGTTTCTGTAGGATTCGGCGTAAGCAGCGGCTTTCACGGCATTTGATGGGATTTAATTCTCTCTGGAATACAATTGTTATTTTGTATTTTGGACAAACTGTAAATATACTAAAAGTCCAGTCATATATACATCTACATTCATTCATAGGTATCTACTCCATCTTCCATCCATCATGACGCCTTGGCCTTGGACAACGGGCCCCAGTCTGGCCGGGGGTTCATCTGGTATCGCACCAGCTTCTGGGAATCCCGCAGGCGGCCCAGCCGGGCGAGATCGTCGTTGAACACGAGCGTTTTCCGCAACTCCAACTCGCTGGGACTGGAAGCCTGTTCGTCTCCCTTCTTCGCCGTCTCCTCGCTCTGGGCATCTGCCGTTGTCGCTGCCTGAACATCTTCCATTTCGCTGTCGGCTTCCTTTGGCGCTGCTCCATCTTCTCGACCGACTAGTCCGGCAGAATGCAGAATCTTCCAGCCAGGCATCAGCGGGGTGAATTTGGATGCTTTGATGGGAGACTTTTGGCGGATCCATTCGGTGATGATCCACCATAGAGTAGACCAAGGTGCATCCGTCTTGACGCTGCCTGGTCGACAGTGGCTTCGCCCAACTTGGTAACCGAGATGTATTAGAGCGCCGCGGAACATGTCGTCGCTGGGAGCAGCGCAAGACACGACCGTCGCCAGTTTAGATGGAATGATGAAGAAGGGAGCAATGTCAATCTCTGCATGTTTGGCGTCTTTAGGGTCGACTGTGGGATCCGGTTCTGGGCCTGGAATGATTTCCTCCAAGGCCGTTCGTAGCATGCCTTCTAGTCTCGGAAGGGTTCCGTATACTTCCGGCGATGCATTGGGGATTTGCTCAAGAAGCTTTTCGATAAACTCGGCCGAGTGGATGTGGCCTCCATACATGGGACCGTTGACATGCATCTTGTTTCCGCAATGCTGGCAGTGTCTATCTGTAGGTGGTCCTGCTGCCATGCCATGCTTATAAAAAGACCCGCTGCCCTTTTTGTTTGGAGTCGGTTTGCTCCTCAGGAGATATTGCGTCTCAAAGGCGGAGCAGCCGTGATCGCAGCTGTACACAATCATGCTTTTGGAGCCCAGGAATTTCACAGCTTGCGGTGATTTGGTGACTTTGATGAATACTTTGGTGTAAAAGTCGATGGAAAGGGATAGCAAAGGCTCGATACTTAGGCCGTACCGGGCACCAGAAGTAGCGACGGCATTCAGAATCAGCCGTAATCCAGCTTCGTGAGAATGCATGCCTTTGATTGGAGTGCCGCCATACAAGGCGAATGTCTTTTCGCAATAGCTATGTCCAGCCCACACAGCACTGTCAGTGCAGGTGATGCAGAGAAGACCGCCGTCATCTCTTACAGACTGCAGCGCAGCATCGAAAAAGGGTGCAGCGGTGCCGTAGGGATCCAGATCGATCACGTCAAACTTGTGAGATTTCGACGGATTGCCGTGTCGATCTCTTTTAGAGAGACCGTCTGCGATTGCGCGGTACATGTGCGCAAGCGCATCCTCGTTGGTGACCGAGATTATATCATCGAGGCCGTTGTGGCTCACGTTGAGCTTGATAGACTCGGCCGCAGACTTGGAGAGATCGTTGGCGTTTATAGAGGTGACAAAAGGAAGCTCGTGGCCGTATCGAAGCGCTCGCAGCCCAGATGCCGATAAGGCGTCCAGCATTGTGAATGTTGATTTGTGAGTCTTTTGTTCCTCCGAAGCTTCGGTGACCTGGTCTGAAGCCAGAGTCGTAGTCGGTTCCGTCTCGGTTGAAGGATCGGCCTCGTCTGTCTCGTCTCGCTTTCGCTTTTTGTTCTTGCCTAGCTTGTTTGACTTTGCCAGAATCTTCTCTTTCCTCTTCGCCAGGATGTCTTCGCCGTATGTCTTGATTGCGAGCACAGATAGATCTCGGTTGTACTGCTGGATGGGATTGTAAAACACCTGCTGCACCTCTCCTCGGTCCTCTCCAATCTTGGCGCCATGGGGCACCAAAATGGTCGCCTTTCCCTCTTTTACCAGACGATACTGTTTCCCATCCTTTTCGACGGTTTCGACCTCGACGGTGCCTGCCATTGGCGCAAACGAGGCAGAGAAGTGCCTTTTAACGATGCGAGTCGCGGATGTGTTGCTGTAAGAATAGAAGCCCGCGGGTTTCAATGGCCCGGAAAGTCGCAGCAGATGCCTCAGCGGAGAAGCACTGTGAAACATGCAATATCAATATTCAAGAAACAGAAAACCTGTCTCGTAATGTACTTTCCAAGTTGCAATGGCCGAGAAAAGCTGCAAGCCATGAGCTCGCAAGCCCACAATATTTTTTGATTCTGCCGGCCATTGCGAGGGCGGTGAAGTTAATTGCCCCACCCACTTCATCACCGAGCTTCGAGTTCAAGTTGTTATAAATGTACGTACCTAGGCAGCCTTTAATTACAGCTTCACAACACACACAACTAATGCGCTTGCTAGCCGTGTAATTACAATGACAATTGGAACAAAGTTCAAGATTTTTACACTTTTTCATTTCCATTAGTCGCTTACAAGCCTGGCAGGTATATTCCTCAATTATAAGAAAGCATTTCAGGGCACCAACTATAATCTGGCTTCGACGAAAGGAGTTCCAAGATTGTGTTGCCTTCACCAACATCGCGAGCGCTCTAGAACTGCTGTAAGGAATCACTTTGTCTAGGTAGAATGGGGGAGTCGCCGTCTCAATTGCCAGCTCGGCGTAAATATTCGGATTTCACACAACGGCACTGCACAGGTGCTGCTAGGGACCTGCAAGTCAAGTATCCGCAAAGATGGTCCACATCAGGCGGTGGTATAAAGAAGATTGGCACAGGTTGATTTACACTCCTTTCCTGAATATCGTCTCGGTAACTGGTGTCTGTAGCATCAGGCTGTTTGGTCGATGGTAAGTATCGTGAGGAATGGCTGTCTATTATCCCACTCTGTCAATATAGTAAACTGGCTATGCATCTTCTCAGAGTTACCAGCTCTACAAACGCAGTCTCCCCTTCCATCTACATCAAAGCGCTGTGTCTGTCTTGCTTCTCTTATCACCGCGTCGCTTAAGTATCTCAGCTTGGCGAGAAAAGCCAGTGCCTGCCTCATCCATTTTCGTCCCAATCCAGAGGTTAAGCATCTCCATATGCAGGTACCCCTTGATGTCATTTCCGGGACTGGGCAAGAGCCCTGCATTTTCGCTCCCAAAGAGGCCATCCGGAACGTCCTGACTCCTTCTCTCGTTGAGATAGACGAAGAATTAGCCGACAGCCAAACTCTCCTCCTCTCCTCCTCTCCTCCTCTGCCTCGACTGAAGCCATGACTTGTCCTCTTCATCCTGTTTCTCATTTCTTTGCTCCATCAGGCAAAGAGGCTGGGGCAGGCTCACCGTTGGTTTCGAGGATTCACGCAGTGATTTGCGATACAGGCCCCAAGACCGCTCTCTTGTTTCTTCGTCCTTCGTCTCTATAGATCCATCGCCCACCACTCCGTCGCCCATCATGTCCAAGCCAACAAAGGGTAATCCCGCCACAGATGCGCCAACGCTTCCGCCTCTGTCTGTTGGAGTCAACAGCCATCCCGGTGCTCATCCAGACCCTACCAAGCCTCCGGCCCCGGCTCCAAGCGGCCATGCTGGTGTTCTTTCAGGCCCAAGACCTCAAAGGCCGCTGGACAGCCACCAGTATCACCAGATACATCGTCACAGGTTCCTCTCACCTACTGAATGGGGCCTCATCGCCCATGGCATAGGCGGCATCCGAGACCGAGAGCAGCACCAGCCAATCCATCCAACCAGCTGGCTATGGCCGCCCAAGGGAATGCCTCGAGGCTTGTACAAAGACACTGTCACTCAGCGCACCAAGTTCTTCTATCTGTATCACATGTCAAGTGGCATCCGATGGATCTTGATGTTGCTGCAGCTCTTCATTGGCGCGACATTGACGGCTCTCGGCTCCATGTCCTTCAAACAGGGCACTCCAATCACGATTCTCGGAGCCGCAAACACCGTCATCGCTGGTCTTCTCGCCTTTTTGCAAAACAGTGGACTGCCTGACCGATACCGCTATGACAAGTCTGAGTTTGAAGCACTGGAAGATCACATCAAGGAGATCCTCGACTCTGGCATTGCTCCCGCTGATCAATCGAATGACCAAATTCTTGCCGAATGCTTCGACTTGTATCAAGACGCCAAGGCAACTGTGAGTGCAAACTTGCCAGCAAACTATATGCCTCGAATCACTCAACAAGGAAGCCAAAGGCCCAGAGCCCAGCCCCAGCCAGGATCTCATCCGACCACGCCAAAGCAGCTTGCTCTGCCGTATGCTGGTGGAGATTCGACCCCTACTTCAACGGTTGGAAAATAGTGTTTAGAATGCTAATCAGCTCGATGCGGTCCACTTCAACCAAAGGGCCACTTCCGACTTGCCTCTAATCAAGATTGTTCGTCATCTAAGGCTCCATCTTCCCAAGATGAATGACACGCTTCTAACATGTACTGGAGATACCTATCCGACTCGCAACATCATTACAATTTTATTGATATTATGCCCTGTTTATTGTTACAAGAAGAGAGATTTGAACCTGTTCAGGGACCGACCATGTGGGCAGGGGTGGTCCAGAGGTGGACAAATTAATAATGATGACGATGTACTGGGGATATTCTGCTTGGGACGCTAAACCTGTCATGCTCGCACCACTCAGGTACGAGGACGATCAACTACAAGGAGCTTCCCTTTTTATTCTTCAGATGGCGCTGGGCAAGGGTTTTGTACTGTAACATAACATCAGATAGTGGGGCGTTTTGGACCGTTTGCTTTCCAACGGACATGGTTGTCAGACTCTAATTGATCGTCTTGTTTCGCATCCAAGATCCGCAGATAAATATATTGATTAGGCATGTCGCTTTCCTGCCGCGTTCCACAAAGTTGCCGGCCTACACTCGAGCGTCAGATAACAACCCGGACAGGGGGACTGAGTGCCGATCATCTTGGTGGAAGCAAATTATATCCGCTTTTTAAAGCGCCAGACCCTAACACGTACCACGCTGTTTGGCCGATCCCCCCTCGGGACGTGCCGAGTCTTTCTTTTCTTTGCTTCTTTTTCTTTTCTCTTTTCTCCCCCTTCTCCATGGCTGGCCACTCTTCCATTTTCTCTTTACGTCTTTGTGCTTATTGTACTGTTTGGATATGCTATTGACGCTGCAGATTCCCGGTTGATAGGAGCGACGCCAGACCGCTGCTTACCTTGTTCCATATAGTCCAACAATCTTGCCTGCAAAGGCAATGTCCAACGTCAACCTACAGATTTTTTCTTTCCTTTCTACACTTGTCTTTTGCTTTATTGTCTGGAGGAGTCTGGACTCGTTTCGAGAGCCTGACTATGATATCCTTCCCCTCAGCGCGGCCGATTCTCTAGGAGAAGGATTATCGCCAGAAGAGCAATATCTTGCACGTTTGAGCCGTGAATTCAAGCTGACAAACGAGACGGAGTGGCTGTCATGGAGATTTCGGCATGCCAAAGATTCTGCGGAGTGGACCGCTGTGAATAGCGTGCACAACAACTTTGGTTCTCAAGATGCAAGAGTGGTATTCACTGAGCATCCCAATCCGCTGGATGTGAGAGTTACCCACAGGATGGAACTACCGGTTTTGGGAGATTTAAGCTCGAAATCTTACGACGCCTCGGAACTGGTGTTTGGAATAACGACGACATATGACAAGATTATGGACCGAGAGGGAGCGCTGTTGAGAAGCTGGACTCGATGGCTTACAGATAGCCACAGGAAGAGTAACGGCGCGAGCCTCGTTCTTATGCTTGACCAAGCTGGCAAGGACGAAGTTGAGGAAACTGAGAATCTTCTTCGAACAAATGGAGTCGATGCTCAGGTCTTTGCTACAGGAGAGCCAATGTCTCTGACGAGCCGATATCACGAGCTTGCCCACCTCCTCAAGTCTTTTGGAGCAATTCTCTCCAATAGCGGCGGCGCTATTAAGCGCTGGTATGCGCTTGTTGAAGACGATGTTTTCTTTCCAGACATTCCATATCTGCAGCATCGTCTGGCCTCGTACAAAACAGATGAAGAGGTTTATATTGGTCTACCAAGCGAGCAGGACGATTGGGAGCCAACGCGAAGAAATACTACTACGACGACGTATGGTGGCGGTGCCGTATTCCTCACTCGTGCTGCGTTGAATACGCTGTCGAAACTCTCGTGCTTTGATATGCCTGAGCTAAGGGATCGATTCCATGCGAAGCGGTGGGATGTGCTTTTGAAGACGTGCTTTGCTTGGAATAGCGATGCCAGTATGAGCGTCTTGCCTGGCTTTTACAATCCAGACATCAAAGTTATCAATGAGGAAGCTGATGCGTATGAGACTGGCGTGCGGCCACTGGTTCTTCATAATGCGCTGGATCGGCATGGAATGGATGTGAATGTGGCGCACTTGGTGACGAATGCGTGTGATGCCTGCTTCATGCAGCGCTATGTTTTTCACGACAATTGGGCTCTCACGGTCGGAGTGTCCATCAGCGAGCATTTCGATACGATACAGCACAGCTCAAAGGCGATTATCACAGATAACATGACAGCAGCGAACCAATCGTCGACATTGCATGAAGTTGTCATTGACGATGCAGGTGTGGATAGAACAGAGCTGCTGTGGACGGGAAGTAGAAGAGTGTGGAAGTTTGTAGACTCGGTCATGAGTGATGATGGGGCTGTGTGGCAGGCTTATATTGACAAGGCTGTTGGCGAGCCTGGGCCTGACAACATTGACTCTGTGATTATACTGGTCTGGGAGAATATGAAGCGGTAGATTATGGTGACGTTGCTTTTGGTTTCCTTATTCCTCAATTATAGACGGCTATCTTTTCCTTTTCCTTTACTTCTCTGTCCATCATTCGTTCTTGTTGATGTACGTCTTCTTGTCCAGCTCTCTGGTAAGGCCCTGTCAATTCTCTGTCCTTCACCAGGTTCTCTTCAAATCCTCCCAGACTTCCTTCTTCAGCTTATAGTGCACCTCCGTCTTCTCCTCGTCAAACTCGGACTGTCTCATAACCCCCTGCCCCTCCAATCACCAAACTTTGTATTGACGAGCTGCAACATCGACTCGTTCTCCTTCAACGTTGTAATTGTCACCAAATCCAGCTGAAGTCCCCCTTCGCTAGCCGGCGCATAGCCCCATCCAATAGCCATCTTCATTGCCTCAAGGCCATAACCCAGGCGCTTATACTCCGGGTCCAACATGGCGCCCACATTGCCAACTCGGATTCTGCGCCCATCCCGCTTGCGGCTCTTGATCGACCCAAAGCCTCCCAGCCCGATAATCGTCTCCTCATCGCTGCCGTCTTCACCCTTGAGGACCACCATCATGTTGACGCGGTCCGGGCCCCTGGTGACGCTGCCTTGGGCGTCGACAAAGGTGGGCTCGCTGGCCGACTCGAGCGAGCGGGCAATGGCGGCCTCTGCCGTCTCCAGCGACATGTTTTGGCTGTGAGGATCGAATTTGTTCGCCGGCGCGGAGAGAATGGCCACGAAGCGTTCGACGTCGGAGGCCTTGATGGTGCGGAGGAACAGGTTGGGGAACTTGGGGGAGGGGATGACGGCGTGGAGGTGGGATATTTGGGTTGCCATGATGGAATTGCGGTTGATGAGGGTATATATATAACGATATCGTGTGGATGTTTGCAAGGATAAAAAATCAAAAAAAAAAAAAAAAAAAAAAAAAAAAAAAAAAGTTGATTTTGAAAAGCGCAAGTTCGCAATGATGTTTTTATTCCAAGACACCGTGCCGGTAAGTCACATTTATAACCCAACTTTCAGGCCTCACCGAAACAGCAAACAGGCTAATGCACAAACGAAATTAAATATATGCAGCCATGGGAACATTTGATAGGACGAGCTGAAAAAGTTAGCCGCTATTTATCCTCCCTGCATGGAGTGAGTCACAGTCAGAAAAAGATCCTGACAATGGGAGGTGACTGGCTGAAAACCCCCCTCCCAGCCTTCTCATTACTGCATTGGGTAACAGTAGGACACTTTCATGGAGGTGGTTTTTAGCGAGGTATCAGAGATGGTCTGACTTTTGTATGATGATGATTGGATGCTCAGGACAAATCAAAGCCTGGGCAGAGTGCTCGAGTTCACCGCTTGTTGTATTACAAGCATGACAAGTCTGATCCAAGAGAACAAAGAGAAGAGCACACTGGGCAATTACACGGATTGAAAAGCTTCATAATAAGTATATGTTCTCATTACGCATACAGAAAAAAAATCAAAAAAAAAGTCTACTGCCATGTTCCATTCCCAGCTAATGCCCATCGTTGCAATCTTTGCCATCATTAATCAATCAGGCGATAAAGGCACTGGACTTGCTCTTTTACTCGCACTGCGTAGCGTCCTCCCACTGCTGCCATCTGTCTCTGTATCAAGAGTCACGCTGCTGTCCCTAGAGAGGCGTGAAGGCACATCGGGCGTTACAGACCTAGAGTCGCCGCCAGGTCTCTTCACTTTGGATATTGACCCTGCTGGCTTTCGGCGCTTCTCCGAGATGGGGCTTTGTTTGCGCGGCGTCTGGCCGTCACTGTCAAAGACTTGAGGAGTCGGGCTTCTCGACGAGCTCACCGACGAGCGGCGCACGCTGCTGCCTCTACGCTTGCGTTCGGCGCTCGCTATACGGTGATGGACCATCTTCTGTGGCTCGCGGCGTACGCGAGGCTGTGGATTCTGATGCCAGGGAAGCCACCACAGCCAACCGTACTGCTCCTTTGCAACCTTCTTGGAGTGTTGCTTGACTTTCTGCCGTAATAACCGTCGACGCTCGTTCTCCCTCTCCCAGTACTCTGTACGATATAGCTCCCAGTTTTCGCGAAAGGTGGGCGAAAACGGCTTGGGTAAAAGTAATAGCTTCACGTAGTCGCCGCCGGGCGCCAAATCTTCTTCATGGCCGCCAAACTCGTCGTCGTCAGGGGGCAGAACCAAGGTGGGGTGGTTATCGCTCGTGAGTTGAAGCTCCTTCTCGACCTGGCGTAGCAGCTGCGGCTCGACGAGACGGTACGACGAACTGGCCGTGTGCGAAAACAGGCCATAGGTGAGGAAGAAGCCAATGGTCGACAGAGCCTCGGCCCACCACGTCTGTCGGATGATGACGAGCTTGCAGTTGAAGCCGCGCAGGCCTCGGTTGGATATGGCGAACCAGCGGCGCGGCCACCGAATGCCGCGCTCCCAGATGCCCGTGGCCCAGACGAGAGCGGCAGTGATGATTCCGCCCATGAAGCACACCTTTTGGGCGCCCTCGACCGCCCAGTATATCGATCCTCCAACGCCGCGGCCATCTTCTCGGGGGGCAAAGTACAGCTTATAAGCGAAGAATGCGACCCAGAGCGTCAGGATGGCGAGGAAGAAGGTGTGGTGGCGCTTGCGGGCTCGCAGCTCCAGGAACTGCGCGCGCAACGAGGCCTCGAGGATGAGGAGATTCAGGTAGATCATGGACGGCGAGCTGGGCGTGTGATGCAGCGGGTCGCCGGGCTTGCCCAGGCCCAGCGGCGGGAAGGGGCTCGTGCCGGCTTTGGCGTCTGCGCTGGGGCTGGGGCTGGCATCGCTGGTGTTGGCGGCGTTGGCCGTGGCCGTGGGAGCGCCCTTGACGATGGAGTCGAGATCGTCGGCCATGGTGTTGCGGGCAGCCGCCGGCAGAGGCTCGAGGCTCAGCAAGCACGAGGAAGCGGCGGCGGGGGCGTCGTAGCAATGTCCGCGCCTGAGGATGGGAAGACTGGGTGGATGAAGCTGGACGGAAGCGGGAGCTCAGCCTTGCCTGGAAGAGTTGCGTGTGCCTCTGGATTTGCGGGGCCAAGCAGCGTCGCCTCGTCAACGTCGAGCTCTGATTGGCTGCCTCGCGTATTCTCACAATTGGAAGCCATCGCGGGCATCGCGTGTAAGTCGAAGTGTTGATGTTTCCTATGTAAACATATTATATGCTGTACATGTAATGAACATGGTAGTCGAGCTGGTTCACTCTGATTTTTGATTATAACATCTGTAGTGACATCATTGAAGTACCCGAGCAAGAAGTGTCTCGTATGCCGCATCATCGGCATCTGCCAGGGAGAGTCTTGACTGGGGCCATCGCCGCTTCGACCATTGCCCTCTTTGGTAATTTTGCTGGTCCATATTTATCTTGTGATAAAGAGTGCCTTGTAGAAAAGAAAAAGAATTGATACTATTCTTTAGCTAGCCTGGTCATGATGCAAGAAGAGGTATCGCGTGAGGTTCTCGGCGCCGTAGCCGCATGGGAAATTCTTATGTGCATATCATAGAGGGACTGATAACTTCTAGTTGAACACCTATTCAAATGAATTCTATGCCTTTTATCCTTTCAAGTATTATTAATTTTATTGCTTGTGATGATATATTGACGATTGTTTCTCTGCTCATTTTAACTTTGAACTAATCCAGAACATTCCGGTGTTGGCACTGTGGAAACTCGCTCAATAAGAGTGCATAATATTGTGCTTGGACTCTGTATGTATTCATATCTAACCTTGAGTCACATGTCAATTACACATGTATTTTTTAATTACTTATTTGCTATAGAAATCGCTGTATAGGTATGCAGGGCTGATAAAGTTCCCAATGTGGACTGTGACGTCGAGATGATCACTTCCGCATCCATTCGTTTCAATTTCTCGCAGGGATAGCTTCAAACCCCAATCATGAACTCAGAATGTCGTCATCGCAGAGCTTACGACAATTTGATGCGCATTGCAAATAGCTTATTGAGCTTAGCTCTCAATTGCCGTAATATTGACTTCTCGTGTCATTTAAAATCTTTCCATCATCTCGTTCTTCACCTACTTTTCGGTAATAATGGCACAGAATCATAGCAACACCACAATGGATTACAAAGCTGCATTAGTGAATGGAATCGACTCAGATTCAAAGGATAATTCAGATGCGGTAACGAGTCATATCGGAAGCGTGCCAGTCACTGTCCAGCGGAAGCCGTTCCTTCAGCCAGAAGATGACGTGAAGCTCTCACATACAGGTACGAGCTCCAGCGTGGGGAAGAGGATGAAATTGAAGCTGTTCAAGAATTAACCAATGTTCGTGCATAGGAACACCTAGAGCTAATATAGCTGCGACATACGAGCATCCCGAAGGCACACAGGAAGGCAATTGGGCGAGGGAGCACCAAAACCAGACGGTATGTTTGGCCACCACATCATCTTCAATGAGCCCATACTGACACTGGGTCCAGGTTTTGCAGCAACATTGCGATTATTTCGACCAGGTAAGAAAAAGCAGCCTACTTTCTGTGCCTAGCGCCTCTTCTCACTCGCGTACAGGACAAGGACGGCATCATCTGGCCTTTGGATACATACAGAGGCTTCCGCGGACTGGGCTTCAATATCCTGCTCTGCCTGGTTTCCGTCTTTGTTATCCATTTCAACTTTTCCTACCCGACAGTCCCTGGCCACCTCCCCGATCCCTTTTTCCGCATCTACCTCAAGAACATTCACAAAGACAAGCATGGAAGCGATAGCGGGACATATGACAGCGAGGGACGCTTCGTTCCTCAAAAGTTTGAGGACATGTTTTCCAAATACACCGATGACAGGGATTACATTACTGTAAAAGATGTTTGGAATCTGCTCAAGGGTCAGAGAGTGCTGTTCGACCCTTTTGGATGGGCAGGAGCCGTTTTGGAGTGTAAGTCGGAGCTATTCGAAGCAAAAAGTGATGCGTTGTAGGCTGACCGAATGTGTGCACAGGGCTTGCAATTTACATCCTGCTTTGGCCCGAGGATGGACGCATGATGAAGGAGGACATCCGGAAGATGTACGATGGAAGTCTGTTTTATGAGATTGCAAGGAAGAGGAAAACTGCAGGCAAATAGGTGCGATTTTCGTCAAAGAAAAAGAGAGAAGAGGCAAGGCGCCAGATATGAAAGCATTTGGTTATTCTTCGCCAAAAGTTTGTCTGTTCAACAGCAATTGTATAGTACAAGTAGTCAAGGAGCAAATTAGTTATCGATACAATTGTCATACATGTGACTTGTCTCTTGACAAAATAACCATCAAAACTCAAGTAGATCGGTCCATTGCCTTTGTTCGCCGTGTTTGGCATTGGATCTCGTGCAAGTGGAGAATCCCGGCAGCAGCCGCATCTCCTTTCAAACGGGAGCGTATCTCGAATAGGCAGTAATTGTATCCGTATTTTGGCGGAGATTGTCGCCCACGACTGCCAGCAGATTGATTTAGCGGTGGATCTTCCAACAAGGCAAAGTCGAGTCAGCAGGGATCACATGCCAGGACTGCTCCCCAATCAGTTCTCTTCATCGCTTGCGGAGTTTCAGCTCTTTACGCGTCCCAAACGTCCAGCGAAAAGTATCTTCTTTGAACAAGTGAGCCTGTACCACACAATATCAACAAGTGCTATAGATGATAATTTGAATACTAATCCTGTCGTCGCTTGATTTGGTTACCACGGCAAAACTTGCCCTGATCATTGATCCTTCAGCTGATTATTTATTCCTAGCGCAGCGGTCTATTACGTGGCCAATCACTGCATGCAGGGACCAACAGACTCGTTGAGAAGCTCGGAATCCGGGGCAGACGTGATTGAATCGGTCATTCCGGACTATTGCCAGCAGCGGTAAAAGCATCAACACTTGCCATCAAATGCATTACGTAGTGGCTGAGATTCAAAGTGGCGATTGGTGGATAGGCTGCGTGAACAGTTGATTTTCCTCCACTCGGGATTCGCAGCTGCAAACATGCACACGTATTCACCAAATGTTCAATATTGATCTGAATCGTCTTTGTCTGCCAAATCATGGACACGTGCAAGGTCCAGGAGACAAGAGCCGTGGCCTTTACAGGGCCCAGCTGCAGGTCACCCGCCACTAAAGGCCCGCCGAGCTCAACAAAAAACAGCCCCTAATCATGGACCCCTAGCGCTAAGCAAAGCAATAGGGACATGTGCTCCGTGGATGACAGGAGGAAAATAGAATAGTGTAAATCTTTCAGTCTACATGTACCATCTTTCTGTCGGATCAACAATTCAGCTTGATTTAATTTCAATCTTGTACTCTACTCCATCGTCAAACAAGACTCTTGCATCTCACTTCTCCTTCATTTTCGTTGCATTGCGTACGCCGCACTTTTTACTCTCACGCCTCGGAATCCGGATTGCCCAAACCCCGAGTCTAAGGCGTTCTAAACTCCGTCGTCCTCCGCCAGCGCCAAATCCGGCCGTCTTTGCGACACAAGAGAGATAAGCCAGTTGCGTGGCCACAAAGTCCACGACGTCTTGTCAGACGCGGGTGCCTGGGGCCGTGACTTGAGGCTTTGATGATATAAGAGCTGCCCCCCCTTCACCAGAACAAAGTTTCTTCCCTCAGGCATGCTCAAAACCCAATCCGTCACTGCGATTCTGCACCGATCGCGACTCAACCTCACCCTCAACACCGCATCCACGCCACCTACAGCGTCTCCTGCTTATCCCGTGTCCAAAATGTCCACCACCGAGAATGCGATCCGCGTTCAACCGCCCCCTGAGGCGACCGAGGAACTGCGCCAGGGGAAGCCACAGCAGGTCAAGGGCGCATACTTTCCTCTAGGATACAAAGAGGCTGCCTATCAATGGGTATGTTTGGGCCTCTAATTCATCTTTTCGACTTTTGCTGTTCTTCTCTAACAAATGGCATTCTAGTGGTCAAGCGTTACGCCTTCCATGGCCGAGGGCAAGGTGCTCAAGCACATCCCTTTCCTCAAAGAGGCCACCACCAGCATGGGCAGCCTCTCTACCGCCGATCAGACCGACTCCTTTGGCGCCAGAATATGGAGGCGATCCATGGTCCAGCTCTCTGGCAAGAACCGCGCCCTCAACGAATTTTCCGTCGAGCGAGTTGGCGAGGATCCCGAAGAGACACTCGTCATGGTTCATGGCTACGGCGCTGGCCTCGGCTTCTTCTACAAAAACTTTGAGCCCATCTCCCGAATCCCCGGATTGAAGCTGTATGCCCTCGATATGCTGGGCATGGGCAACTCGTCCAGGCCTCCGTTCAAGATCCATTCAAAGGATAAGGAGGGCAAGGTGATTGAAGCGGAGAACTTCTTCATCGACGCCCTGGAGGAGTGGCGCAAGGCGAGGAAGATTGAGCGCTTCACGCTGCTCGGCCACTCGCTGGGCGGCTACCTCGCCGTTTCGTACGCCCTCAAGTATCCCGGCCACCTAAAAAAGCTCATCCTCGCGTCTCCCGTTGGAATCCCGGAAGATCCCTATGCCGTCAATTCCGCACTGCCCGAGCCCAGCGAGTCCACCATGCAGAACGAGTTCACCGTAGACCAGCAGACCACAACCAAGAACGACGCTGCTATCGCACCAAGGCGCCCTTATCCCAGCTGGCTCGTCTGGCTCTGGGACGCCAATGTGTCGCCCTTTAGCATCGTTCGGCTGGCCGGTCCCCTCGGCCCGCGATTCGTCTCTGGCTGGACCTCTAGACGGTTCAACCACCTCCCCGCCGAAGAGGCCCAAACCCTCCACGACTACTCATTCTCCATCTTCAAGCAAAAGGGCAGCGGCGAATACGCTCTGGCCTATATCCTCGCACCGGGAGCGTTTGCCCGCCGCCCCGTCATCAACCGCATCCAGAACGTTGGCCGACAGCCGATCAAGGGACCTGATGGCGAGACAGTCGCCAAGGAGACTGGTATCCCCGTTGTCTTCATGTACGGAGAAAACGACTGGATGGACGTTGCCGGCGGTCTTGCAGCCGAGGAGAAGCTCAAGCAAGTCAAGGCCAACGTCATGCGAACCGGCACAGAGGAAGAGAAGCGCTGCGAAAACGGCAGCTGCAAGGTCGTCATTGTCCCCAAGGCCGGCCACCATCTGTACCTCGATAACGCGGAGTTTTTCAACAACATTATGAGAAAGGAGATGGAAGACGTCAAGGAGGCAGAGCAGCGTAAGCAGGCAGCGGCATCATCATAGACATTTGCCTTGGCTTTATAATTATTCGGTTGGCGTTTTCGAAACATTAGATTATTCGGCAAGCATGAGAGCGAGAAACTATTTTATACGATACATGGCGTTGGAGCTTGGACGATTGGGTTAGGATAAATTGGGAAAGACATTCTGTATAGGAACAGAGGGCTAATATATGGCGAGCTATCGATTCATCTATTAAATATTATTTCACGATGCGGCAAAAAGCTGCCCATATTTATAAGCACTTGTATAATGCATAGACAAAGTTAGTTTGTGAAGATGGTATGAATTCAATATCAACAATTTACACATAATAACGCTTCGTATTGCTAGTTCCGCAATCGCTTTCAATACTCCATACAAAAAAATCATCGTCTTTAGTTTGCAGAAATCTCAACCTTGTTCTTGTCTATCCCTCAACATTAGCACGCCGCATTCTCCACCAAACGTTAAATTCCACTTACAAAACGCAACATGATCTCTCAGATCCGCAGCTCCCTCCAACGGCTGCGGGTAATACCACGCCGCATTATCAAATTGCTGTCCTAATTTATCCATTCATCAATACCCAAACTACACAATGTTAGAGCTGTCAAAACTCACCACCAGCGTTAATGCTATAGTAGCTCGCATCCCCCTTCCACGGACAAAAAGTATGCTGGCTCGTCCCCGTGAAAAACTCGCTCTTGATGCTCTCGGGCGGGAAGTAAATGTTGCCTTCCGTCTCCATCCACGAGTTTGCTTCGGCAATGACGGTGCCGTTGACGCGGGCCGTGGCGAGGCCCGATTTGGAAACTACTGATTTGCCCATCTTGGGGAGGATTCTGCTGAGAAACGTAATTTTGGCGGTTGTTTTGTTTGAATGATTAAGAGATGAGCACTCGATGACTGGTGGATGGATAGGATGGGAGAGATTGCTTGATTGGGTTGAACAGGATAGATGTTTGCCCGGACGGGAATCTATTTCCCTTTATACAGCATGAAATAGAGGGGAAGCTATTCTCCAAGTCCCAAGTAAGACCTAGACGCCCCTGATTTCTAATACCTCCTAGCCCGTAGCAGCTCCCATCGACGGCCGCATTGCTCAGCTGCGGGGTTTCGAACTTCTGCCGTCATTCCCGCACCGCGACCGAGAGCAATGCCACTGTAGATTCCAAATCAAGGCGTCCTGGGGGCTGATTTGCCATGTCGCGAACAACGCGTTTCGTACTTGATTTGACAAAGGATTGTGCCTTGTTTGGAATACGGCAATTCAATTCACTCCACATTCTGCATATCTACAATTGGTAAATCGTCATAAAAGCACAAGGCAATACTCTTAATATTATTCAAAGCACCCGGGAACTTGGGAATCTTTTCCCATCATTTGATATCAATCAAATCCACCTCTATGGCCCATCATCCCTAATCATTTCCTCCTCAAGGGTATTCTAGTATCTTTATATTCAGTCTCGTAAACGCCATGAAGCAATTGCAATCAGCCCCCTCCTTCATCATACACACACTCTCCTAATAGTACAAAAACAAATAATAATACGTCTTGAAACGCCACGCACGCTATAGTCATGATTCCATGACAAGGTAAAATAAAACCATCCTCACAAATTAATCAAATCAATCTCTGAAAAGTCCGGCGGGTACCTTCCATACACCACACGCACTTTACTGTCCAGCGCCGTACCCTCGTTGCTGATCCATACATGCTCACTGTACTCCTTCGTGCGGCGGACCTCATCATCACTAATGCCCAGGTCGTCGCGAGGAATCCATACGACAGGTCGACGCGCTCGCAGTGCCGAATGGAGAAAGGCGTGTCGCACCAGGAGATCTCTCTCGTCGGGGGTAAGATCCTCGATTTCGTCGTGGATGCCCCCGAATAGCGCTTCTCCAATGGCACGCTGGCCCTCGATATCCTTGGTTCGCTGTTTTCGTCGGTACTCGGCCGCCTGAGAGTTGTTCTCCATCATGGCGAGCTTTCTCAGTTGGTTGCCGCCTCCTTTGGCCCAGGTTCCTACTTGCTTCCCGCCTCCTTTGGCCCAGGTTCCTACTTGCTTCCCGCCTCCCTTGGCCCAAGATCCCACTTTCTTCACGGGATTTGCGAGGCCCTTTACTTTCCCCTTTCCTGGATGCTGGATGTTGCTCAATTCAATGTCCTCACCACTGCTCTCCATTGAGCTGGAGGTCTTCTCTGCTGTACCACCTGGTCTCCCGTCGACCTCGTCGCCTTCATTGTCCGAGTCGTCACCAAGCCCAAAGCGGCGGTCCTGAGCACGCTGGAAGGCTTCATCACGCAGTACTGCTTCATCTTCAAACGTGATGGGCAGATATCGGAACAGAGGCGAGAACGAAATGTTCAATAGAACTTGGTAGAGAATGGTCAAAATCAGCACAACAATCATGACGATGCCGTGTGGCGTGCAAGTGTGAGTGCCCTCGTCGTCCACCACGATAAAGAACAATCCAGCCAGGCAAAGCTCCATGACATAAATGCCCGTAAACGTTTGGTTGATTGCCCGGGGATACAGCACACCGCCGGTGTCGACTTCGAACCGAGTAACGTAGAGCATAGAGTATCGCTGGGCGAACCAGAGGAGCCCAAACGTGATGACTGCAAAGATGGAAATGAGCGGCGCAACAACGCTGTAGATGATGGCGATGCAGGCAAAGTTGGTGTAGACGGGGAAAAACGTTCCCCAGTTGACATCGTTCAGCGACGTGTTTCGAGACCACTTGCTACGTGCGGTGCTGTCAAACAGCCGAGCCAAGATGAACCATACAAACAGGCCTCCAATCTGCAACAGCGTACCGGAACTGGTGGACATGGCTTGAAGAATCATGTAAGAGAAGAAATAATTGGCAGCCTTTGGCAGATTTGTGGCAAGCAGATCCAGCACGGCCTTGACTGAGTCTAGCTGCGTGATATTGTCGACCAGCTTGTCAATAGACGCAGCAAAGAAGGACGCAATGGAGACAATGAGGAAAACTTGGACGAAGAGAAAGGCAAAGTAAAAGATTTGCACGAATTCCGACTTTTGTGCTCCCGTCTTGGCGCCCTTGATCTCGGCGAGAACATTCAAGATGACGGGGACGAGGAACAGGAGCAGAGCAAGCACAGCAGCCGGAAGAACACCCGCAAGAGCCTTGGCTGCATTCTCAAGCGCCGAGTTTTCCCTCAGGAAAGCTAGCCAAGAAGTCTGTTGAATCAGTTGGTCCAGCTGGCCCAAGGCGGCCGTCCAAGCAACGGGAATAGCCCATAGGATAATCATGGCCACCACAATGAGAGTGACGGCACCGGTGCGAAGCCATTCTTGCCACCACGAGAGAGCCATGTTGCTCCAGATGACATCGCGAGGAGAAATCTCGTTGACTCTCGGCGCCATGTGCCTGGGGATATGGTGAATGATGCTCTGGCAAGCCATGTGAGCAGCCACTTGATGGTTGAACTGAATAAAAGCCGAGTTCATCAGGGGGGAACCGTTCGGGGTGTTGCTGATCTTCTTCGATTTCCATATTCAGTCGAGCCAATTCTTTTCGGCACCAGTAAATGGTATCGACCTTTTGGTTAAACAATGGGAGGCCAGGCAGCCACGATACACCCCAGGGCGGCAACCGGTGAGTGGGACGGTCCTTTTTCCGGATGTGTTTTGCCCACTCTGCCTGAGTTTCTTCCTCATCCTCTTTGTAATCTTCATTAAAGTAGACGCTAGGGTAGTTGCCTTCCTCTATGGCCCCTTCGCTGGTGAAAGGGAGGACGCCTTTTATATTCTGCCATACCGTGCGTTTCTCAGGCCCTTGCTTACCAATGTAGTCGTCTCCCCCCGTTTTGCTGAGGAACCGGCGAGGCGTATCCACCAGCAGGCGTCTTCCAGAATTCCCAGAATTTCGGTTCTTCCATGTTATACATGTCGTCAATGTTCTCGAGCTTTCGAACTGTGTTTCCTTCCACCGTGGTCACGCCGTCTTGGCGAATGGCTTTTGTTGAACTGGCTGAAGCCCCAGACCCTCCGCGCGAATGTGTGTGCGTTCGCTTAACTTCAAAAGACTGGTAACCTCGAGTGCCGTCGTCGTCTGGAAGAGTTTGCTTGCGTGCCAAAGTAATAAAGCCATTGTTTGTACCGAAATCATCCATATGGTCGCCGGCCTTGTTGAAGGCGCCTTTGATATTCTTGAGTACCGCAACGCTGCTACCATCGGATACATTAGACCTTCGGTCGTCATCGGAATCTGAAGAAGACTCCTCGGACTCCTCTCGGACGTTGTGCAATTTCTCCATTCTTTTCTTGTGCATATCTTCTATCCGCGACTCTCGGACGCCCTCGGCGACTGTGTGAGGTACGTGATGACGCTTTCCGTCATTGGTTCCTTCGCCGCTGTTGGCCATTCGTTTGGCCTCGGCATCTTCTTCGGCCTGGCGATTTATCCTTTCCTTCTTGGACATTTTCTTGTTCTGCTTCTTTTCCTCAGACTTTCTCCTCTTAAGCTGCTTTTTCTTGGCAGTTCGAATCAACTCAGTCTCAGCGTCCTCAAGTTGAGCGTGAATCTGATTTCGAAGATTGACTTTATCCAAGAGACTAGTCAAATCACGATTGATCCAGATGTTGCGAATGCCACCGGGGAAGACGTCAAATAAGCCGGAAAGCCCTTCCTCGCTAAGCCACTTGGGCGGGATTGAGTTGACGAGCACCGTTGTTGCGGAGGCTCTGAGCCGATGCTCTGCGCTGGTAAGATAGTCTTGGCGGACCTTGATGTACGCTCGCAGCTCGAAAAAGAAGACTGAACACACCCAGATGACGACAAGAATCGCCATCAGCAAGTGAGCAGCATAACGACTAGTCTGTGTTGCCTTGACATTTCCCCAAGCCAAGGTATCGAGTCCCGTGGGCACGAAGCTGGGGTCGGTGCTGTTGGTGCTTGAATCCGGATCGGTGCTGTTGGTGTGAAAGTCGATATCATGTCCACGACCACCCACATAGTTGACGGGGATCAGGATGGGCATTACAATGGCGCAGATGGGTATGAATATTATGAGTAGAGTCTTTAGGTAGCGCAGGAAAAAGTAAGCATCCAGTCCACATTTGTTGATGACTTCACGGTCGTTGTACATGATCAAGGTCTTGATCATGACGAGAAAGTTGTTTGGCGGCGATTCGGTTCGCTCGCGCTCGGGGACAAGATACGTCTTGGGCTTGCTGTAGGAGAAGCTGTCGTCAGCACCAGGATCGCGACTAGCAGATATCGAGACAGCAGCAGCGCAATACTTACAAGATTCGGGCCAGCTTGTTTCGCAAGAGCATGAAAAGCAACAGTTGAACAAAGAAGATGATGACGGAGACCAGGATGGCCGTCAGGAAGCTCACAATGCCAATGCCGGCGTTTTTCTGACCATTTCCCGCGCCTGGAGAATTGCTTTGAGAATCTCGCCGCGCCAGAGAGGCAGTGGCTGAGAGCACCATGTTGGACCATGAATGGCCGCCGCCCAAAGATATTGACTCCATGGCTAGAGGAGAGGGACGAAGCGCGCAGCCGTGGAATATGATCCGCGCGACGTGAGATGTCGAAAATATGAGATAGGCGTTTAACTATGTTTGATATGAAAAGAAAGAGATGATTGTAACATTGGTTTAGAGACTCGGTATAGATGTCGTCGTGGTAGAATCTTGTAGGTGCGAGCGCTGCATTTGGCAAACGCCCCTTGGGGGCTTCTAGGGAAGATGTGGCCAAGGATGGAGAGAAGAGCAACAAACGCAGCGTGTCAAAATGTCAAAGAACAGACGGAGCGCTAACAACAGAAGAAGAAGAAGAAGAAGAAAGAGAAAAAGGAGGAGGCGGAGGTGGAGGCGGGCTTGGCCAACAATGGCGGCGTTTGGCGAGTGTCTCTCGTGGAAGCGATTGCACGATGGCCCAAGCCAAGCAAAGGCGGTGGAAGGGAAACCGCACGCCCTTTTTTTTTCTTGGTGGAGAAATACCAAGTCGTGATCGTCCCTTTTGGATCGAGGCAATCTATTGAATCACCACCTTATCAACACCTAAACCACATGCAGGATTATTTGCCGCGATGCACTAACATTAACTGCCCCCCCGCGCCGCCATGGAATCAAGTTCAGTTCCTGTTCTGGAGCCTCTGCGCCAAACGTCATGCCCCGGCCAATCGTGATGGAGAGACACAGGCGTCGCCGTTCAAAACGAGAAACAAGGCGCCCTCAGCGTGTGGTGACATCAGAGGCGGCACCCAGGCCCTGCCACTAGCAGCGGGTGTGGCATGGATCAGCGCGGGTACAGGCGCCCAGCCCCAAGCCTCAGTGAGCACCTTACTCGTCCAGCGGCTCTTCATTGGCGCTGGCAGGCCTGTATCCTGCTTCTGCTGCGCCCCGCACCTCTTCAGTGGCTCCAGGGCTTTGGTCCTGGTTTGCAGTTGGCGGCTGCCCGCATGGAGGGCACGACAGGCGCTCGGCTCCCGTTGGCTGTTTGGCCTCTGGACAGCCTGTTTTGGCGGCAAAAGGCCTGCTTGTACGCGTAGCTGCCAGCCATTCGAGTGACACCGCATCCGAGACAGCACGCACCCGTTTAGCTAGCCGATGACGGATGCATTCACTCAGCAGAAACAAAAGGCCAACATTGCAAGATAAAGCAGCACATGGGGTGCCGAAAAGGGGGCCAGTAAGCAAACGGCGGTATGAGTTTCAACCAGGTGCAACGGCAGCAACAAGTGGATTCCGCGTGTCCAATGGAGCAGGTTAAACGTGCAGGTATTCCGGGGTAGCACCAGCTTTGGCAGCTGCTTGACTGACTCTTCGTTGACGTATTTGGCGTTGCTCGCGGCACTAGAGCCCCCTCAAGCACTGACACATTGGGATGAGGTCGATACATGCGTGCACCACAGCAATTAACCACGCATACAGATCAAGGCGGGAATTGCTTGTTGTGGCAAAGTCGACAAATCTGTACTCCCAGTCGATAGGTCATCTGGATCTTTCAAGAATCCTAGAGTCGATCTATCTGTGTCCCTGTGTACGGATATGATCCCTGCGACATCCTCCACGGCAGAAACGCCAGAGGCAGCCCACATCTCGTGTCAATATCACCGTCCTCTGCTGTGAGAATGCCTTACATATGCTGGATTGCAATTAGTTGTTACATTTACCTGGAAGACAAATTAAGCCTGCTACATTACACAATGAGCGACGGCTGTTGCAAGTTTTACTCGCAAGAGTCCTTTGCCCATCTGCAGATAGCAGCTTTGAGCCTCTGTTGCTATTGGCGTTGGCTCCAGGAATGGTCTCATATTCCAAGCAGGCTTTGTAACAGTATCTTAGCCCGTTAGGCTTAAGCATATCGCATTCATCTCGCATGCCTATGGTCACTCTTGATCATTTGGATGTGACTGCCAATAGCGGGGTTGCACATTCGTAATTCGGATGTCCGTATTATGAATCTTTATATTTTACTACGAGACTCAATGCTTAACTATACACCGCCTTCCTATATGAGAAACTACCAGAGTAAAGGAACGGAAAATATTTTGTTTTCGTACTTTCGTAAATGAAGAAAAAAAAGGAAAAAAAAAAAATTGCAGTAATGTTTATAGTCAGAACGAATTCGTAACTCTAGTCAATGGGGTGTGTCTAGGTTAAGTAGTATTCGCAACTTGGTTACTGTCAAAAAACCCGCCTGTCGCACTAGCTACCCTGATACTGAAGTTTATAAAGGAGAAATAGTCATCTAGAATCTACAAGAGTTAGACTTTTGTTCGCTTAGCCTGTCTGTGCTGGTAACATGTCGGATATCATGTGCATGCTTAGGGTAGCGGGAGCGAAACTTTCTTTCTACCTAAATGCTATACCAACCTTAGCCTCGCTGATCATGGTCGAACCAACCTGTCTCCTATTCACTACAGGTGGGACAGCAATATAGTAAATGTACCTAAAGCTTCACTAAAAACTTGTAAGAACATGTAGAATTGTTTCCAAAATGTATCAAGTTCTTGCATATCAGTCAGAGTTAATCTCTTGTCAAAATTCAAGCTGTCTGTTCGCTGCTAGCGCTGCATGATGGCCATCAACATCGAGTCCTCGAAGTAAATATAGACAAAACTTTCAGATTTGTTCAAGCTTAGGTACGCATCAAACTACATAAACATACTTCCTATGAATCGCCAACATAAGCACATCTCAACCGCTTGAAGTTGAATCTTTAGCTCGGGAAGAGTAAGAGTCAAGTTGCAGGTTCACCGGGATATAGGAAGCGCAGTCGTGTTCGCCCGGTAGCATCAAATGGGGAAAATGAAAAGGAAAACACGAAGCCAGACTTCGTACATGCGCCAAACGCCATATAAACCATCCCTGTCCGCTGTGATCAGCGATTTCTAGGCTCCGTATGCCTATTCCGTTCAACTCCGAGCCTGAAAGACCAGATCCCCACCCATTACTTGTCCCAAACGTCCCTGCCGTAAATATTAATACATGTATCTTTTATATGGATATCGGGGAAGAATAAAGAAAGACAAAGCGAAATGGATAAAACCGGTAGTCTTACATGATACATTTCCTTCTCAGAAAGATCAACACAATAAGCAATCCAGACAGCAGCAGCAAGCCGTGCCAATTGCCAGTCCCTCCAAGAAACCAGTACTTCCATTGTTGGGAGGCCGACTTGAGACATATCCTGGCCGCTGATTTCCTTGGTAATATTGACCTTGGGGGTATTGGCCTTGAGGGTATTGAACATAGGTATTTTGGCCTTGGGGATACTGGCCTTGGCCTGGATATTGACCTCCGCCGTAATATTGACCTTGGCCTGGAAAAGGGCTCTGCTGCTGGTTATAATAGCTCATTTGCGGACCGGGCTGGTAGTATGCCTGCTGGCCTTGAGGGCTCTGAATGCCCTGTTGATAGTAGTTTGGCTGGTTCTGGTCGTAGCCATAATAGCCCCCATCTCTTCCGTACGCTGGCTGGGGCGGTTGAGGTGGTGAGGACGTCTCTCCATAAGCCGGAGGTTGATCGCCTCTGTTAGTGTTCTTAGGAGCCGGAGCCATGGTCTACTGTCTAGACGCTATCACGTATCACCGAAAAACGACTGAAGCAGGTCAAAACGAATGAACTGGTAGGGTTTGTTCAAAACAACAGCCAAGAAAAGACAAAGAGAGAGAGCGGGCGGTGTTATAAAACGGTCCGGGCATCGCGGCCATCGCATGACCCAAGCCCTTGTGGATTTGGCCGCGTCGGCTTCGCGGCAAACTTTATACTCTTTCTCATTGCGGCTTGAGCATTACGCAACGCAAGTCATATCGGCGCCACACTCGGTTGCGACAGACCATGGGGCGTTCGGCGACGACGGAGAGCTCTTTGAGTCTTGGTTCTGGCCTCTAATCAGCGCCACATTTCGATTTCTCGGCGCCGGATATAAAGAGGCTTGCGACCTACCCGGAAGCTCTCGAAGCCAAGATAGCAATCACGTGACTACTGCTCGCAGCCACATGTGGCTTCGCCACCAGAAATTGCAAACCGCACCAAAAGTTGAGAAATTCGCTGGATTGTTTCGACGAAGAAACCCCACGCTCAAAATCAGCCCCTTGTAGAGTTGCTCCAGCCGACGCGGCACACGTCGACGACACAGCAAGGCTGACATCTCTGAATCATATACATAATTGATTCATAACACAGGCAGTCAACATGGCTTCCGCAACCGCAGCGCCGCCCAAGGCCAAGTGAGTGGCCACCATTGTTGCCAGCTTCAACCTCGCAGAGCCTCGCTAACCCCACCACCTTGCGAAAAAAATAGGCATGACTGGGCCGACGACGACGACATCGAGGAGACCTCCTCCGAACTCCCCCCTCCCCAGACCATCTCCAACAAAGACGGCACCAAGACCATCATCACCTACCGATACAACGACCAGGGCCAGAAAGTCAAGACGACTCGCCGCGTCCGCTACATCACCCAAACCGAGACAGTCAACCCCCCGTGTCGCACACCGGAAAACGTGGCCCAAGTTCGGCCTGAGCGCCAAGGACCCCGCGGGCCCTGCCCCCGATACCACCTCCGTCGGCGAGAACATCATCTTCCGACCCAGCGTCTCCTGGCGCAAGGATGCCAAGGAGGAGAGCACCGACCAGAACGCCCAGGCCATGAAGGCCCAGCTCAAGGACAAGCAGGTCAAGTGCCGTATCTGCAACGGCGGACATTTTACAGCCAGATGTCCCTACAAGGACACGATGGCGCCTGTTGGCGAGCCGAGCGCCGGCGATGCCCCTCCCGTGGACGATGTGGCAGCAGCTGCTGGTGCTGCCGGTGCTGGAAAGAAGGGCTCATACGTCCCACCTGCTCTGCGTGGCGACCGTGGTGGAGCTGGCGAGCGCATGGGCGGATCAAAATTCGGCGAGAGGGACGACTTTGCGACACTGCGTGTCACCAACGTACGTCCAACACTTCCTCAGTTGTATATACAAACATGTGCAATTTTGCTAACGCATCTTTTCTCTTTAACAGGTCTCCGAGATGGCGGAAGAGTCAGAACTGCGCGATATGTTCGAGCGCTTCGGTCGTGTCACCAGAGTCTTCCTTGCCAAGGACCGGGAAACCGGCATGGCCAAGGGGTTTGCTTTCATCAGCTTTGCGGACCACAGCGATGCTGTCACGGCATGCAACAAGATGGACGGTTTCGGTTTCAAGCATCTCATTCTCAGGGTGGAGTTTGCCAAGAAGGCTCAGTAAGGAAAAAATTGCAAAGGGCCTTGTTTTCTCTTGTTGCGGGATGGTTAGGGAGATATGGTAATGCATTTGCTGTGACTATTTTGCTGAATAGCTAAAATTGTGTCTTCTTTTTGGCATGGCCACTGAAAGTGTCGACGAATGCGGGTCTGTGACTGATTTGACATGAATTGTTATAGACCATTGTATATGCAGGCATCGAGGACACTTGAAGTAGGTAGCTAGGTGGTTCTTATTCAAGTTGCAAATTAATGTTGTTGATAAAGGAGACTGTAAAGACAGGTGATGAACTTTCTTGTTATGAGCCAGAATTTGAGCAATTAGAACCGGCTGTATTGGTCTTTCTGATTAGTCGTCCACTACGGGAAGAATGAAACGGAATACCAAGGTGTCCAAATTATGGACACCTCCTATAAGATAACACTTTCCAATTTAAATACAAGGCTCTTTTTAGCAGATAAGAAAATAGCAATTATATCAGTAAGCTTCTAGCTTACATACACATGCTAATCCAGCACCTATCACTCTCCGCCTTGTGGAAACCAGGATACCACCTCTTCCTAGCATCTCGCTTGTGTGAACAAAGCCCTCTGGAGTACGGAGTAGTGGGGCCTCCATCTGTTGGGAGAGTGGGGGTCCGCCAGCCAATCGATTCGACGCAGCGCAGGCCAGGATATTGACTTTCACATGTCTGTCGTCTCGTCGTCCCAAGTTTTTTCCTTAGCAGCATTCGTCATTGTGGGCTAGACTCTCTATCCTGGCTGCTACGGAGCACTCATACCGCAGAATCACATTGTTGGCCGCATTCCTCACGCGACCGGGCAATGCGGCCGGTAAACAGGTATGGGATTAATTTTAACTCAATTGTTTTGCTGCAAATGTTCCATAGTGAATGTACTGCCGTCTCGTAGACAGCTCGAGAAGCCAAATAGCTTTCGTGGCTTGTTGGACACTTTCGCATTGCCATGTGCCTCCTCTAGCCGATAGCAACGTTTGCGTTAGGGGGCTCTACTACCAACTGCTCTAGTGGGCTCCCCGCTATTTACATCAACTGCCTGCGGTCTTTAGTGCTAAGGCTGTCTCCCCACAGCTGGCCTGGCATGTGTTCGGTAGCTACGGCGCCCCTTCACGGAGCAGGTCACGGGTCACAAGACATTCTGCAGTTCATAGTCTTCTCTCAATTTCCGCCAGCTTCCTTCCATCAACTCTCAGCAATAAGGAAAACGGCATTCAACAAGGCCGTTTTACCGGCTCTGATTCGACAGGCGTCAACCGCGTGTCGTATCAATTCGATCGCTAACGGTCCAAGAGACCTCTGCAGACGTGCGATATTAAGAGGGCTTCCGAGTGAACACCTCTCGCGCTCGATATTAGCCCGAAGATCAGCTCGCTTCTAGACTGCGCATTGGTGGCTCCGCCCTGCAATCAAAAGAGCCAGAAAGGACCCTGCAGCCGCTTCTCAACAAACTGTCCTGCCGCCCGTGATTGGACGTCTCGGCTGGGTGCAGAAAGGCTCAGTTAAATACCTAGCCCGCAAGCTCGCAGTTCTTTGCGCTCTTCTGTCCTTTTGTATTTCTTTCGCTTCTTTAGTCTTTCAACCTTTGTCAACGGGGCCCACTCGGACGATCTTCAACATCGTTCACAATGAGCACGGCCGCTGACATCTCAGCCGGAGGTGCTGAGCTGCGGCACCGGCAAGTCCAAGATGCTTTGCTGAACGAGAGCGAAGGCGTCAGCCCTGGCTCTACGACGCCAATGGAGCCGCTGGCGGCTGATCAGGCTGTTCCAGAAGGTGGCACTAACAAGTCAAAGAAGACGTTTGGCCGTACGCCAGATGGCACAGGTGAGTGATGTAGCAGCGTCAATCCGTTGTAACTGCCGCAGCCGGACGTTGAGCTGATCAGTGCCTTTGAATTGGGACAGTATTCGTCGTGCCAACCACGCATGACATGGTTTCACAGCTCCTGGACCCGCGACAGCCCAAGAACCTTTCGGATGTTGTCGTATTGGCTATCCTTGGATTGCATATTCTGGCGGCCTACTTTCTTCCGACTGGCTACAAGCGCCCCGTATTTGCAGCTCTTTTCCTGTTTTGGAGAGCCTGCTACAACGTTGGAATCGGCATCCTGCTACACATACAATCCCGTCACCGGCGCCTCATCACCTGGGCTCAGCGATGGAAGCTGTTTGAGCATCCCAGCACCGGCAACAATCCTCGCCCATGGCTGTACAAATTGCTCAAGCGAGAGCTTGAAGCCAAGATCCCCGAAGACTATGAGTTTGAGAAAGCTCCCGTCGAGTACAACACCTGGCTCGTCTTCCGAAGAGTTGTCGACCTCATCTTGATGTGTGATTTCGTGTCTTATTGTCTGTTTGCCATTGTTTGTGGCCACTCTCCAAAGGGCGAGAACATGCTGATTGGAGTTGCACGATGGCTTCTCGGTATTACGCTTGTCGGCTTCAACCTCTGGGTTAAGC
The DNA here is from genome assembly GCF_020647795.1 of Trichoderma atroviride. NCBI lineage: Eukaryota > Fungi > Ascomycota > Sordariomycetes > Hypocreales > Hypocreaceae > Trichoderma > Trichoderma atroviride. Next base: position 4,364,072 of record NC_089400.1, on the reverse strand, counting down.
TCGATGCCCATCGTGTTGTCAAAGACTTTGCCTGGTACTGGGGAGATTTCTTCTACCTCATCGATCAAGATCTCACATTCGACGGCGTCTTTGAGATGGCTCCCCACCCCATGTACTCAATTGGCTACGCTGGCTACTATGGTATATCGATGATGGCCGCCAGCTATGAGGTGCTCTTCATCTCTATCCTCGCCCATCTCGCCCAGTTTGCGTTCCTCGTAACCGTGGAAAATCCCCACATTGACAAGATCTACAACCCTCCTGCTCCAAGAGCAAAGAATGTGAATAGGAGCCCGGCCGATACTACCGTGACGTTTGATCTCCCGGCGGATAATGATTACACGCGATCTGCTTCCATCTCTCAGAAGGACATGCCGGCAGATTTGCACAATCTGGTTGGCTTAAACAATATGGATCTATTCCGGGTGCCCGACTGCGTTGTGGTCATTCTTCCGATATACGTGGCGATCCTCACTTTCACGACCCCCAGCACTGCTCTATGGAAGACCTTCTTCGTCGCTCACGCACTGGGATGGCGGATATGGTATCATGCCGGTCTCGGCTTCGTGTTGGATCGCCAGTCTAAATCCAAGATGTGGACCCGTCACTTTCTAAAGTATGGCGAGAGTGCCGGCGAAGCCTGGCGCCAGTGGAAAGCCATGTATCACATTAGCATGATCATGTGCAACACCGCCTTTGTTGCCGCGTGCTGGAAGATGTACAACCCGCCCGAGGATTGGGGCTACGGTTTAGCCCTTTTCAAGCATGTTCTTGGAGCCGGGTTGATTGCTTTGCAGCTGTGGACAGCTTTCAGCGTCTATGACTCACTGGGCGAATTTGGTTGGTTCTGCGGCGACTTCTTCTTTGACCACGAGGCCAAGCTCACATATACATCCATCTATCGTTTCCTGAATAACCCGGAAAGAGTGTTTGGTACCGCTGGCATCTGGGGTGCTGCTCTCATCACATGGAGTCGAGCCATCTTCATCATTGCCCTGGTCACGCAAATCCTAAATGTTGCAGTCATTGCGCTCGTCGAGCGACCTCATATGCAGAAGATTTACGGAAGAAGCATGCGAGAAGAGGCAGGCCTTACGAAATTCATCAAGCGATCATTACCACCTCCAGTCAAAATATGGCAGGAAAGTGTCGACAAGGTCCTTGATGATACTTCGCATTTCGTCGAAGACTTTTTGGATAGTGCCCGCCCCAAGTTTGCTTCTGGTGTCAAGACCATCGTCCGAGATACGTCCGCTCTCTTCAACGTAGCACCGGCTCGCCTCACAATCACCCGAATCGCGTCCGACATGGCAGGCCTGGATCCCAAACATTATTCCCTTGCCATTGAGGGAACGGAGCCTCTTCAGTCGACTATTGACGAGCGTGCCACCGGCAAAGAGAGCTTTTCAGGACGGTTCCCCAAGCCAGTCAAGACCAAGACTTATGAATATGGTGCCCCTCTGCGAGTCAAGTGGCGAGCTCCCGCAAACCACAGCAAGGAAGACTGGATTGGCCTCTACATGGTGACGGACAATCGCTCACGAGAGACGACTGAGGTTTCATCTTTGGGCAGGTGGACTCCCACCTGCACTGGCGCCTACGACGCTTCCATGGCAAACACTAGCATCCTTGTCAAAGAACACATTGCGGCCAAAAATGATCCATCTGAATCTGATATGATGGAAGGCGAAGTTGTGTTCCAGGGCGATAAGCTATGGTGGACGCAAGGTGTTTTTGAGTTTAGATACCACCATGATGGGCGTCACACAGTCATGAGCATCTCAGAGCCCTTTGAGATCCGAATTAGCAAGTTTGCCGAAGAGGATGTTGAAGTTGACGTTGGCACCAAGGCCATGTACGCTAAAGCTATCGAGTCGTCTCTCCTTCCCGTTATTCAAAACTGCCTGGACCGCGATGATGACATTGCACCAAGCACTGTGGATGAGAGCTTTGGCAGCCACGTAGAGCGAGACGGTAAATATGCCAAGAGAATTGTCTACGCTATCCGAGAAATGTTTGGCGTGGAATTTGCGCCGGCCGTCGTTTTGGCGGATCGAAGCGTGAGGAAGCTAGCATGGAGGATTTGCAATGCCAAGGAAGTACTGGTAAGTCGCTTTACGCATTCTATTCCGTTTCTTCCATGGCCACATGAGACTGACAGATATTTTGTATAGGCACCTTACAGCATGTCACACTCAAAGGGCGCAACAACACCGGCCAATCAAGAAGTCCCCGAGAAAATCTAATGATAGTTTTGGATGTACGAGTACTTTGTTTGAAAAGATATAGAAAACGAGTGATGAAAAGGATATGATACCAAAGGGAGGCGTTAGGATATGAGAAAAGATGGTAGACATAGCATAAATACAAAATTCAATTTTTAAAACGCTTGAGTGCGTGGGCAAACACGTAGCTGGGGCATGCCGTTGATGCACGCTGCCAAGCTCTCGACCGTCTTGGCAGTCATGGCTGGTGAAGATTGGTGGGAAATACTACTCAGCAACCATTGATTGATAGCATGTCTCTTCCAGCGATAACTGGTGCTCCCCCACAGAGTTGTGCCTTGCATAAGAGGACGGTTATTCGGATGCCTCTCGCCGAGATGCTGAGTCCAGGAGATGGCTTGGTGGGGGTCAGTGGACGGATGAGCTGTCTTTGGAGGCGATCTGCAGCTGGAATCTAGTGAGTGCGGAGGGCGATTGATGTCAAGTATATAGCTACGATGTTTTATATTTCACAAGTGAACTGCTTGTGTTGTTAAATACAGGTGAACGGTTCATATGATGCTGGTTCATCTTGACAGAACTCACTTATATCAGAGCCAAAACGCGGTCTCAGATGGAGCATCGCGGACTTCCTACACGAGATCCCCGGAGCAGGCGGCGTATCCGATGAGCGCTAGAGATGCGGTGCATGGAGCTGAGGTTACAGGGCCGAATAGCTGATGGCGGGACAGGCGGTGACGGAGTGGGAACCTTGGAGATGGGATTACAAGTACATTGTTCTGTTACAAGAGAGTTACCAAAATGGATCGTTCAAGTTGTGCTTTTGAAGAGCCAAACTCGTAAATAAGATGCATAATTAACAATGTCTAGTAGATGACTGTGATGTTTTGTCTATCCACTTGAGACAATGGGTGGAACTGCCTGGATGTTTTACAATAATATCGACACTAGAGCAAACCGCCGATTGAATAGCCGTATTAGTACACCTCAATTGTGTCACGTAACATGCTACACGCCATACTAATGCTAGTTAAGACAAAACAAAGACAAACAAATGATGGCGGACTTGAATGAAAGAAAAAGTTCACAACCCCCAAATAGCTTCCCCCCACGTTGTCAGCGGCCTCATCCAAAGCAGAGGCTGCTTTCTTCCTCCTTCCCAGTTAGGCAGGCGATGTCACTGTAACGATTGATGCTTATTCGTCATCGGCCCCTTGATGGGAATACGTCAAAGGCCGTGGAGCTCACGCTTCTTATCCCATGTTGCTTTGTTTTCCCGGCGAGTAAGTCTTTTTTCTTTTGGGCGCTGTACAGTTCCGTTGTCGTATTTTGACGTGGTGGAACACCTATCTAGGATCTACATTGTAAGCTGATCGCCTGGGAGATTTGCGGGGGGGGAAGCACAATGCCGATCCTATATATAAGGCTGTAACCGTGTCTCAGCCTATTCTTTTTATCCTCCTCTCCCTTTTTCTCAGTATAAATAAGACTTTGGCTGTCTATTCTCCCTAGTTAATTCTTTTTTGTTTCCTTCATCCAATTGAGTCCTTAGAATACAATGCCTGTTCGTCGTAATCTCCAAAAGAGCCTGGTCTCGACCTTGCTCTGCGCCGGCAACCTCGCCTCCGCCGGCCTGGTCTACGTCTCTTCCTACTCTCAGACGGTCACCACCCTCAACTACACGCATGGCCAGAACACGGGCATCCAGAAGCTGAGCCCCGTCTCGGTGTCCCAGAGCTGCTCCGACAACCCGTCGTGGCTGACTCTGGACCACGCCGACGCCATCCTGTACTGCATCGACGAGGGCTTGAACACGCCCGGCGGTGCGCTGACGACGTTCAAGACTGCTTCTGACGGCAGCCTGCAGCAGCTTGGCCAGGTTAGCACGCCCAATGGCCCTGTCAGTGGCGTTGTGTTTGGCAACAACCGCCATGGCCTGGCCGTCGCTCACTAGTAAGTGCATGTACGCTCCGTGTAATTGAGAAAAGAGGATTCGCTAACAGGAGCGTTTTCTTCGAAACAGCGGTGGCTCTGCCTTCACCACATGGGACGTTTCCGATCCCACCAACTTGAAGCTGGTCCAGACCATCAACTTCAAGCTGACCGGCCCTCCCACCGATCCCGACCGCCAGGACGCGCCTCACCCTCACGAGGCGATCCTCGACCCCACGGGCAAGTTCCTGCTCGTCCCCGATCTGGGCATGGATCTCATCCACCTCTACTCCTTTGACCCGAACAGCCTGAAGCTGACGAGCATCACGCCCGTCAGCGTCAAGCCTGGCTCTGGTCCTCGCCACCTTGCCTTTGTCGTCAAGGGCAGCAAGACTTTTGCCTACCTCGTGACTGAGCTGGGCAACACCATCATTGGCTACGAAGTCACTTACCCCAAGGGAAAGATCCAATTGACGGAGTTTTTCAGCATTCCTTCACACGGCCCTGGGCCGGCTGAGCCCAGCAGCTACGCCGTGTCCGAGGTTGTTCTCTCTGTAAGTCCACAACCTTGAATCCGAACTTTAACTCGCCTCTGGCAGAGAATTATCCCGACTAACATATTCAGCCCGACACAAACTACCTCATCGTCTCCTCCCGCGCCGAAAACAGCTCCACCATCCCCGACTTCGACAACCCTTCCCAGACCATCCCCTCCGACCCGCTCATCAACTTCAAGATCTGCCCTGACACTGGCGAACTCGAGCTGCTCCAGGTCGTCCCCGCCGGCGGCCAGTTCCCGCGCCAGTTCTCCATCAACCAGGAGGGCAACCTACTCGCCGTGGGCCTGCAGGACGACGGCCGGGTCGTCTTTGTCGACCGCGACCCGGCGACTGGTCTGCTGGGCGGCTTTGTGGCGTATGCTGATATCGCGGGCCAGATTACATCTGCGGTGTTTGACCAGGCCGACATTAAGCCATAGAGCGCTTGTTGATTTGCTTGAGTGTATATGATGTGATGTGATATGAAGTGATGGATTGTATATAGTTGGCATGAGATGGACATCACAATTCAATTTGTATATAGTGGTTGACGACGAAATCTACAATTTTATGTCATATGCTATCTACGTCACGGTAATTAGTCCTTACACTCATTGCATCGCCCTTCCAATGGGATATTTCGGCATCCATCCGGATACCCGGATTTGTAAAGATCAATCTCATCAATCCCTCTAAAAGCGCCTTGAGTCTCGCTAAAAGGCAACCATGATACCAATGAATATGCGGAACTGCCCTGTTTGGGGATGCACAGGCGCATCTACATCTGTCGTGCAACTACGCACAATCTTGAATCAACAGGCACAAACAGAGGCACACATGGTTGGTGTAGAGCGTCATATATAAGGTGAGGTCTTACCGGCGGCTAAAGAGGGTTTGTAGCCCAGCCTAGCCCACCAATTAGATATTCAATTGCTGTCAATGTAACTGTCGACACAGCGCTCGTAATCCATAGTATGGTGGTTGATCTGGATAAATGGTCAGAAGCACCACATGTATGCCGTAAGAGGCTTAGAATTCGGCTTGTACGCTGGGCTGAGAAGAGTGTCTGGTGGCGCCTGGGAGGCTTATACCGTATCTGGTAATGCTATAGCTCCAATGCCACCCACCTTTTATACACGGCAACTTGGGTGAATTCTCATTGCACGTAGCCTTTGTTATACCCAAAACAAGACAAATTCTTCATGAATATTTCCAATATCCAAAAGCACAGCCCCTACCTGAATCCCCATACCGTGGCTTCGGAACCGAGCCCAGCACCAGGCCGCAGAAAGCGAAAAGTAGGTACAGACCTTTGTTGCAGGCGCCTGGTGGAGGCAGCGGGCCGGCGAGGCGACGCCGCAAGGGTCCGAGCCGCACTCTATTAGCTCGAGGCTTGACGCCGGGTGATTCGACGGCTCAGGTCTCCACGTGAGGGCCTCGAGTGGTGTGTCCCATGAGGAGGCGATGCATTGGAGGGAGGAGTCAGAAGCTGCCTGAGGGACCAAGTTTTGTAGTGTGGACAAGGGGACGAGAGAGTCAGGTCATGCTGCCAGCACCGGATGCATGGGGCTAAGAGAGACGGTCACGAGTCATCTGGCGGGCGGATGATTCGAAAGACGAGAAGAGAGCGATGCAGACGAGAGGTGATATGCCTGGAAGCGGTACCTACCCCATAGCTGCTATAGAATGCGCCTTGAACAACAGCAGCACTGCCAGTGGTGATTGAGCCCTCCAGCATGTGTTCATGCATCCTATTTGTTCATGCAAGGTGATGTGTGCGTTTTATCGCATTGCCTGCATGCGACTGAGGTGGTGTTGATGCCGCTGTGCGAGTCTAGAAGGTAGTGAATGGATGGATGAGGCAATCAAGCGGTAGCAGTGAATATGCCCCAATATACCGGGATAATGTGTGATAGGCATGGCACTTGCACCTTGGTAGCGCCCAGTCGCACCTGCCTCCCGCTCTGCACTCTGTCCTGGGCAAGCACGGAATGGAAGGCAGGCAGCACCTTCCCCTCCAACCCCACACGTGATGTCTGGCTCAGCTTTTGCGATAATCACGGATGCCAACCACCGCCATTTGATCTCTTCAAGAGCATATCGGCCTGATCCTTTTCTTCAATCTACATTGCACTTTTGCATGTTCTCAAGCTGAATCAGTTCAGCGCGCTGGTTGACGCCATACTCCAGTCTTCTCTCAATCCATCTAAATCGCCTCCATCCCGCTGTATTTTCTCTCGTCTCTCTCCCCTCTTTTTTTCCCTCTTGCGCAGCAAGCGCCGGCCTTAGCTCTGTCTGCTGCATCCTCTGTTTGGTGGGTGTTTCGCAGACGCAGGCCCCGTGTCTCCGGTTCCAAGGCCGACGAGAATTGACGCTTCAACTGCCACGTCGGTAAAGCCTCTGGAGCACCGGCTTATCTTTTGAGGCTTGGCTCCTCTTTGCTAGGCGCATCCTCCAGGGCAGAAGTCACAGGAATCCCTTGCACTGTACCAGCTGTGAGGGCGAAGACGAGCCAGTGAAACACGCTCAAAAGTCCTACAACGCCCAGCCTTCTCACAACTTCACAAGGCAGCGTCTCCCTTGCTGCGCCTTTTCTTTTTCTCCTCCTCTCATGCTTTTTGCTCTCTTGCTGGTCTGTCCAGTATTTACATCCTCATCTCACCGTCTATCGCCTCGCTTCGCCGTGCGCTCTTCGGTATCTTGTCCAACAGCGTTCTGACAAAGCTGGTCATGCACGCTGTGACCCCTCAACTCCAATCACAGTCTTGTGGGATGCTATAGTTGGTGCAGCGTGGACGTTCCTGACTGGCCCACGAGGCTTGCGATCGCTCCTGCATAAACCGACGACACCATCTTTTCTTTCTGCAATCCCCCTCTCGTCTTCCACCCCTTGATTTCTGAGCTCCGAAAGAGGCCGGGAACAGAGGATCCATTCAGATCGAGCGCCCTTTTTGTTACTCCATCGGCGCGAGTATACGTGCGTGCCTTGGCCCACGCTCGGTTTTGTTTTGTTTTATTTTTATTTATTTTTACCTTTCCCCGCTGCTGTGATCGCGCGGCAATCGAATCGAACCCCAACTCTGCCGCTCCTTGTGATTAGGACGGAGAGGCAGTGAGACAACAGAGGAAGCCTCACGGAACGAACAGACGTCAAAGCACAGGTCGCCGTGGCTATTCTCTCCAATTCTTAACCCTCGACACAGTATGAGGCTGAATTCAGGCCAAGATACTGGTGCTGCCACCGCCAAGTCTGGACGGCGCAAGCTCAGACCAGGCGAGCCCAGTGAATGGAGCCAGAGGCCCGACGATGCAGCTCCTCCACCTCACACTCGTGGCTCGGTCCAAATCCAGAGACGACTGGATCCAACGCAGGCACTGTCAAAACCACAATTGACGACACGCAGGCGAGAGCACACCAGCTCAAAAGCCGTAGATGCTTCTGCGCCCGGTCCGCCGCCCGCGACTTCTGCTGCTGCCGTTGCTGCCGCCGTTGCTGCAGGTGGCCGCTCAAACGCCGCTCCATGGCAGCCGGGCCTAGCCAGAGTCGCTTCAGAAACTTACCGTCGACCAAGCACGCTGCACATGGATTCGTACGATGGAGAGGATGAGTCTGCCAACGAGCAACAGCCTCCGCGCCGTACGAGGAGAAACTCTTCTCCCAACTATCCTCGACGCCGACTCATGCCGGGAGCGTACTCTGAGGCCTCGACACACAGGTCACCCAGCGTCTCATCCTATGGCGGCAATGAAGATGATGGCCTGGAGGTGGAGGAAGTACTACCTGACGCAGCGTCTCGTCATAGCAGACGGCGTGTGCCAAGCCATGACGACTATGTTGATTCCTCGCTTGACAAAGACCGCTTCCGAAAAAGATTTACGCCGCAGCGGTATTATTCCGACAACGAGCAAGACTCTGATTCCCCGCTATCGGACAGTGAAGCGGCCTCTTCACATACGCGAGAGTCCTCCAGAGTGCGTGAGAGGAGCGAGTCGCGCCACAAGGCCCAGCGTTATCAATTGACACATGCAATTGAAGGCTCGCGGCCAGAAGGCTCGCGCCCACCTCCAATGTCAAGGAAAAGGTACGTTTCTTCAGCAATCTCTACCTATGCACCTATCACGGGCCATGTTGACGCTCTTAGCTCCAATAACAAATTGGCCAGGCGTGCTACATCGACAGGGCGAGATGGCGTAGGTTACCGGTCGGCAGGGTCGGCATACGAGGATCGAGAACCTCTTCCTCGAAGGTCATTCACCATGCGATCGGCGCGCAGTCTTAATGGCTCGACGTCAGGGCCAGCCCGCATCTTGGGAGATGTTTTCGGCAACACCCTCTCTAGGCCTGCATCGCCAGACAAATTCTTCCAACTCGAAAAACAAACCAGGTTGGACAAACGAAAAGGGTAAGGTTCTCATTGAATGTTTGACGATTCTGTACAATGGAAGCTGACTCGATTCAAGTATCGCATGCGTCATCTGTATGGAAGATACCTCACCATCAAAAGGGGCAGATCTCAAATGCGGTCATCGAATGTGCAATGCGTGCATGAAACGTAATTTTGAAATGTCGATTCGTGATCCACAGCACATGCCTCCGCGCTGCTGCACAAAGGCTCACATTCCTCTCAAGCATGTTGATAAGTTGTTCGATGATGCTTTCAAGAGGGCATGGAACCGCAAGTTCGCCGAGTATTCGACAGGCAACCGAGTCTACTGTCCCTCAAAACGATGCGGCGAATGGATCAAACCCACCAGCTTTTACCGAGGCGAAGATGGTAGAAGGGTCGCTCGATGTGGTCGCTGCAATACCAAAGTTTGTCCAAAATGCAGTTCGAAGTGGCATAGTTCCCTTGAGTGCCCTCGTGACGAAGAGACGAACAAATTCCTTGATCAAGCCAAAGAAGAAGGCTGGAAGAGATGCTACAAGTGCAAATCCATGGTGGAACTCAAAGAAGGGTGCAACCATATGACCTGGTAAGTTGAATACGCAGTATCGCTCATTATCTGACAAGGGATATTTCGGTTACTAACAACTTTTGATAATCAAGTCGATGCGGAGCCGAATTCTGTATGCTATGCGGCACCAAATGGAAGGGATGTAGCTGCCCATGGTTCAATTACGAAAATGGAAGCAATCCATGGCGAAATAACGCACTGGATGATTTGAATATCCCTACAGAAGATTTACGAAAGATTCTTCGAAACAATAGGCCAAGTTCTATGGAAGACTTGCGAACGTATTCGAGACCCACTACTTCGATGCCTGTACGGCAAAGGCCTCAAAACTATGAAGACGAGATGCTTCTTCGCCGATTCCAAGAGCAGCGCAATGGAAATTCATCAAAGAAGATGCAGCATGAAGACGAATATGACCATGAGTATGATGATGAGCGCGAGGATGAGCGCGAATATGAACGCGAAAAAGACCGCGGTCATGGCCGCGATCGCCATCGAGACCGAAAACGTGACCGAACCCGAAAACATGGTCGAGATCGCGAACGAGATCGCGAGCGTGAACGAGAGCGTGAGCGCGAGAATCCTTTCGCTCCAATCTCTGCTCCTATGACACCAGATGTAGAGGAGGATGAAATGGACTATGGGTTCCCTAGCGCCAAGTACCATCCGGCTGAGGATTACAGACGAACAAGCATGCCAGCCCTATCTACGACTGCTCCAATGGCCCAGCCGCCGCAGCCTTACGCTGGCTATGTTTCCGAAGTCAATCGGGCGAGGGGTCCGCAGCGCAGTGACTCTATGGAGCAGCGCCTGGCTGATCGGTTGTCGGAGAACCGCTCAGGACGCCGATCGACAGGGCCTTCTCCTCCAGCGCCTGTCATGCGACCTCATGTTATACATCAAAGGGACGCTGCTACAGATATAGGTATAGGCATGGCGATGGGTGCGATGGGTAGGGGTGCTATGCCGCCACCATCGGCTTATGCCCCAATGCCAGCGATGCCTCCTCCAGGAATGATGAGGCCGAATCCCTTTGGAGGGGATGCGTACTACGACAATGCGTATACAACAGCACCAAAGTCTGTACACGATCCGTACTACTATGGAGGCATGGACGCTGCCGAGCCTGAGCTCCCCGATCCCCGCCGCAGGTCACGGCGTAGTGGTGAAGAGCGTGAGAGACCCAAGTCATCAACTCTGGCAGGATTGACTGGATATGGACGGGGCGCTCACCGTGTGTCCGAGTGGAGGAACTTTGTTGTGCCGGGCTTTCCTAATGAGGCAGAGTGATTCATGCTGCCGTGTCAAGGCTTTGGATATGTAAAAATGAAATTGATCTCTCACTGTAGGCTGATATAGCTCTTATGTAAAGCTGAGATTTATGAGATACGACTTTTTTTTTTTTGAGAAGTAAAAATTTTACTAAGCTAACAGATTTAATATTTTGCTCTCATTTAATGTCTTCTGTACAACGTAACTCACTACTAATTGGAGAAAATGTTCAAAGGGTACCTAGTAGTGAACTGGCTCGGTGTAACACTTCTATACCTAAGCCTTGTGAGTTTTTGTCTATCTGCCTAGCTCGGTTTCGGTTAGCATAAAAGTATACCCAGGCTATAACTCTCTACAAATTTGAACCATTATTCAATATGTATTTCTTGATTGTTTAATCTAATACAGGTTGATATCAGTCATCCACTCCTCTAAGTTGAGATCTGGTCTTTCAGGACCCCAAGCATAAGCGGTAACTTCAAAATACCCTATCCGTCGATATGCATTAGTGCCAATATCTTTTAGGTTTTCTACAATTAATCCCCAGTATAAATCCTTGTAGATATCAGAAACTAAGGGTCCTTCTATGACGTTTGTCATGCAAACTAAGAGTCTCCATTGTGGTAAGAGTTTTTTCTCTCTGTCTGTGGCGATATTTTCCAGCTTGGTGCGTTCCTTCGTAGAGTCCATGTAAATGGTGATAGGATTTCCTCTCCACAAAGGACTATTGCGGTCTAAAAAGAAATTGGTGCCACCAAAAAGAAATTCAGGATAATAAGTAACAGTAAAGGGCAAAATAGGGCCTCGCAATGGAAATAGACGCGAAGAAGGGTCGGCATAATTTCCCACCTTGTCGGACAGGACAAAGCAACTACTGTCGATACATCTAACGGAAGATGTACACTTCTCAAACTTTGGAAACTCAACATTCGGTTTGGAAGACCACGACCAGCTAGGGAAAAGTTGCACCTTTTCTATCATCAACTGGAAAATATTATCTGAGTCTACTTCGCCCTTTGGGTCGACCCTTTTCCAGAGCAGCATTTGGGCAACGTGAGAACTAAGAACGCCAGCAAAGTATCCGATGTTGTATTTCGCGCAAATAAGCCGAGCAATTCCATCAATGGCAACAAGGCGGTCCGTGGGGTCCGTAAGATTCATTTTAGAATAGAAAGTGACCAGCTTCATCCACAACCCGCCAATTTGAGCTTTGGAAGATTCTTTCAAGATACTACTTAATTCATTATCCCGAGTCTGATGCCAGGCTGCCACGGGCTTCGGGAAAGGGTCATTGGGTTGGCATACGCCTCTGCCACATTCCATAAACATTCCGACTTTGGTGCAATGTAAAATCCGACGAGAAAGAATCCATTCTTGAAGTGCCCAAGCTCGGCGCATCAACGGAGAGCCTTCCCATTGTTCAGGCCAGCTTTCTACGCGTCTTGGCATGTGGATACTCATAGTAGCAGTAGTATTATCAAATGAGTAACGCACGTAGTCGAAGTGTTCTACTCCAATGCGTTGTGTAAATGTTCTTTGTCGATCCTCTTGCCGAAGCCCTGCTTTTTCTACTCGCAAGAAGCCCTCCGAGCTGTCTGCGGCGCTCAAATTTGATATGCAGCACAGTGCGTTGGAATAATAACTCGCCATTTTGGCGGCTTCGATGTTCCAGTCGTCAAGAAAACCATCGTTATTCTCTTTATCTTCCTGAATAATGCATATGGCGTCAACCCAGAGATATCGCACTCCCATAAGCTTTGTGACAGCAATGGCATCGCGGATTGATTCAGGGAGTGCTGCTATTAGGATTGATTCTCTCCTTTGCTCTATATTGGCTCGTGTTGTCTTTGATCGATCGTTGGATGCCCCCCAGCAGTAACTGAATATCAAATATCGTGGCTTTGATAGTCCACCCGAATCAACAAGCTTGACAGTATTTTCGTGTGTTGTACCAACGTCTATCAACCGAGTCGGGGTGCAACTTTCAAAACCCAGCTGTTGCACCTCTCGGCATCCATCGTGGGTTTTGACGCAGTCATCCACCCACGGATTAACAATGTTTTGCATAATATTCTCCAAATCCAAATTGTCATCTAGAAACCTTCGATGTTAGTTCCAAGCCTTCAAAATTATTGAACAGACCCCTTCCCCCCCTCCAATTCGACTTACAACGACTGGAATATATTGCCCGGCGAACAATTTTATCAGAATACACTTCAATACCCGCCACGAATTTCTTATTTGTCGTAGATGTTTCACCGACCGTGTGGTTTGGGCTCGACATGGACTCCTGACCCCCCGAGAATTGGATCTCTCCAGAGTCTCTCCTAGCTTGGTTGCCCAGGGCGAACTGGGAGCGCCCCATGCTTATGTATTCCGGTATCCTCTCACGTTTCCCGCGCGTGAAGCTCTGCGACGAGTCTTCAATAATTATCTGAACACGATCAAATCCGCCTTGGTACGCAAATTTTAGTTCAAAATCATCGTCCCCCTTCGCTTTAGTTTCGGCTATGATATATAGCCAAAATATCTGGCATGTACGGCATCCAGCCTTTGCTGAGTTTCGAAGCTCGCCTAAGGTTTTGTGATGATCGATTAGAGCATATTCTCCAGGGCTGGGATGCACTCGGACGGTGTCCCATGGCAATTGGCGACATTTTTCACACAGGTCTTCAACGGAGATTGTAGGTGGAGATTCCCTCCGGGGAGGCCTGATGAGCCGCGACATTCTTCACATAGATCTGAAGATGGAAGTCGTTGAGAAAGGTCGAACGGTAGACCCGCGGCAAATAAGACACGGATTCTTCAAAGGGCGGGGTTTATGGCATAGCAAATAATTAAACGATTTGATCGAAATATTTATTCATCCGGGGTCTCAAGTCATATTTGATCTTACCCCTCAGGCGTATCATTGGCTGTGAACATGTATTGGCTGCCTCCATGCACAAGGCATGACCCCGCTTCCATGCCTTACGCTGCTGCCTTGCAAGGCTTTCTGGTTAACAATATACCAATTCTCATCCAGTGAGTCAAATCAGTTCTGTCTTATAAAGGGAAGGGTAAAAATCATTGTAATGCTGGTTCTCTTGACTGGCCGTCCAACCATGTAAAAGCATGTCTATACATCATGTGCAGATACAGTCCTATAGGAAACTAGAAGAAACCGAAAACTTTATACATACAGGCGGCACATCACATGGGTTGATATTACCAGTAGCTTTCAATTTATGCTATAGTCTTAAATACATGTGCTGTGCTTAAATAAGGATAGAAACAGCCGTGACGTTTGGATCCAAGACCATGTAGGGAATGCTTCCCTTGTCCATCCCCTGGCTTGTAAGGACGAATTCCGGTCCCAACTTGTTGAGATCGTCATGCAATTGACCGCTAATTGTGCGAATAGCCCTGGCCTTCTTACCGAAGCCACTGCGATAGTTTCGCGATTGCGAATAAGCAAACTTGATCAAGCTGCGCTCATCTGCGACCTTGAAGCTGAGCAGCCAAGGCACTTGTACGGCCAGAAGCCATTGTCGCTCGCGACCAATGGGGAGAGCATTAATGAGTTCTGGTTCAGTGTACGACTTCAGTTCTTCCAAGGATGCTGGCAGCTTTTGGCAGACGGCGGGAGGCTTGGCCGGCACAAAGGCTTGGTAGAAGTTTTGCAGATAGTTGACGGCTGTGTGGAACGGCGCGGCAATGTGGATGCACATGGTGAGGGCATCGGTGAGGGCATCCAGAGTCTTGATGTCGGGGAAAGACTTGATTCTGCCGTTGGTTCGAAGTTCCTTGACCCAGTTTTGAATGTGAGTGTCGTTGGATATCTCTGCATCGGCGGTCTCCTGCTTGTACGTGGTCAAGAGCATGGCTGACACGTATTTGCGAATGACCGCCCACATGGAAACCATGTTCTTCGCATAGGCGTAGTTTTTGTATTTTGGAGCGGCCAGACCTTCAGCAGTGTTGGGGAAGCCTCGCTCCTCGAGGTCATTGGGCACGTAATGCTTGACAAAGTCAAAGTTTTCAAACTCGTAGAGCACGTACTTTTGGAGGTACTCTGGGCTGATGCCGACCAAGTCCTTGATCACCTGCGGGACGAGAATGGTTCGTGCGGATGCGTTGAGAGACAGCGTCTTGTACCAGTGAGGCGCCAGGATGGTGTGGATGATGCTGTCCATGCGGATCGTGCGGCGCGTTGCCACAATGACGGCTTCCTCGATGAAGTGCGCGCGAGTCAGATGGACGCCCACTTCATGGCGCATCCAGTCCGAGACTTGGGCGCAGGACTTTGCGTATCGCCATGGCCAGTCGCTCTCCTCCTCGGGGATGGCGGCTCCTCCTCCAACAGGATCGCGGGGCTCCAGTCTGTTGTTGAATATGGTGACTGAATCCTTCATGCTGACTTTGTAGTCAATCACAATGGCGGCAGGATGCAGTCTTCCGTCTTCATGAAGCTCAAAGAGCGTCACAGCCGCACAAGCCCAGTTGAGTTCAGCCCCAAGTTCTTGATGTTTCAACTCCTCGTCTGGTGCCGCGCCAAAAGCCTCGCGGAAATAGCGATGGTCCTGAACAAAGAGCGACTCTGGCTTAGACTGGGCCTTGGTCAATTTCTGATGCCACTCCTTGTATCCAAGGCGCTCAGCAGCATCGATAAATTCCTGCAACAGGTTCCCAGGCGTCTTTGCGATATTCACCAGCGTCGTTGGGTTTGTGCCGGTGAAAGCCTGCTCAGCAAAGCGACGGTCACTGTACCAGTCGCCAAGCAGACCCAGGTTTCTACCCTCGGACACATCCGTCGCCGTCTTGCGATGCGACTCGTTGTAGGACTCGAGAGCCTTGAAGTTTGGGTCCTGGTTGGCCCAGGCGGTGACGTCTCCCGTCTTTTGTCTGATTCTCTTAATGACCCATTCGGCGCCTTTTTCGATAATGTCTCCCCACCAAGAATCGGGGATGAAGGGGCTGATGATCCATTGCGTCTCCAGCAATCCGAGCTTGTCAAAGATCTTGAGCAGACCGACGTCATCTTCATTCGGGATGACTTTCAGATGAGGGGGGTACTCCATGAAACCGCCTTTACCATCTGGTACTTGTGTAGCCCATTCAAACATTTCCGAGGTTTGGTCGAGATTAAGCAACCGAGGCCAAGTTGGTTCAACCTCAACGACGTCCAGATAGGCGTTGTAGCTAGACAAAGGTTAGACTCAAAAAGATTACAGTGTCATGCAAGGGCCTTACCTTCGCTCAACTCGGCCATAGAGCTGTGTCACAAGAGCTAGGATCTGCTCCATTGAAGCATCGTCGTCTTTGTCATCTTCACCCTGTTTGTTGTCGTCTTCGTCTTCATCGTCTTCATCTCCTTCTTCCTCTTCTCCGGGAAAAGAATGAAACTGCCCAGGACGCTGCCAACCGAGGCCCTTCTTTGGAGGGGCGGTCTTCTTTGGAGGCTCAAAATGATACGATCTGCCTCTGTAAGGGGTTCCCAGAAAGCCCTTGAGAGGTTCAGGACCCTCGGGAGACTCAGGATTCTGGCGGAAGTTGCCGCCTGGGCGGTGGAAAGACTCATCAGGTATTCCTGGTGCTGGTGCCTGTTTGGATCTCTTGGGGTACGTGGTCAACTTGAGAAGCTCAAGGTCCAAAACACCAGGATCAAGATCGCTGGCCTTGAGGTCGTTTCTTAGAGCATCATCAGTGTCTCGCTGCCAATCCTCGACGGAGGGCTGTTGAAGGATGAGATCCGCAACTGGGACATTGCCGGCAGCAGTAGCCATTGTAAAGATGAGGAACAGAAGACTTTATGAGGAACTGGATGATGTCGCTCAGGACTTGAGGTGTAGGGAAGACGAAGAGCTTGAAGCGTCGACATGGCCATTTATAGAAATCAATGGCTTCGCTTTCAAGGCATCGCGCTTGACGCCTGGGATCGCATGCTCATACAACACCTTGACGCTTGTAAAAGATTTATGAACTGATACATGCATCATGCAATGCACCCAAGCTCAGCCTCGGCGGCCAATCGTACCCAATTGATGCCAACTGAATATTGCCCTTCTTACTTCAAAGCCGCTCTGGTTGGTGCCCGCCTCAGAGGCAGGATGAATGAGGCCATGCAATCCACTTCCCGTGGGATTCTGTGCCGCGACTGCTTCCGTCAAATAACACGGCACTTCCAACGAGGCCATGCACGTTCGGGATGGACGGTTGACGGCAATTGGATTCTGCTGGACACAATCACATGCGTAAGCCGAATGGAGACATGAAGCATCGAATCAATACAGCCAAGCCCTTCTCTACACAATGGCCGCTCCATCTCCCTGCATCGCTCAGCTCGCCACTTGCAAGTTAATTGCTCCATCTGCCAGCAAATGTTCAGCTCTGAACTTGTTAGACGTTTGCTCCGTCTAGCTGCAGACGTTCAGCTCACCACATTTGGGCCAATCCCCTCAAAAGCGGGTACTTGCTTTTGCCCATTGATATTTGACATGTGTATATAACAATATCCCGGATGAGAGCTAAACATTATATATATATATAGATACATATATATGTAGTAATTCGACATTTATACCGATTCAGCTTAAATTTTGCTTTAAAATTTCCTTCTCCGTCTCTTCAAACGCCAATTACTACAGAGAACCAATCTTCATAGGCTTCATGTTGTGCTATGCAGGCTGCGACCACAAGTGGAGAAGCCTGTGAGCTGAGCCCAATATAATGGAATACATGCATCATTGCTACCCTACGGCAGCTTCAGCTTTGCACCTAAACTCCAGGCTCTTCCGAGACCCAAGACTATGCAGCAATTCTTGGGTTCCATTGATCCAACCCCGCACAATGCTCTAAGCCGAGAATTAAGTCAATGGGAGAGAGCTTTGCCCTTCATTGCTCTGAAATTCTTACTCAAGTCTCTCCTGGCACGTGTTAGCCTCTCTATGTATTCAGTTCTCATCACTAGCTCTCAGAGACATGCACAGGCACACTCTTTATACATCAGAGATGCTCAGTCTACCGCAAAGACAATTGAATAAATGTCTAAACAACCTTGCTCATACAATCAATGTTGGTTTACTTGTTCTCCCTCTCGGAACATTTAGAGCCATTGCCGCCTATTCTTGAGTAAATGATATTACTACTTAGCTGAGCGTCTTGTGAATTACTGCTAATATTTTCCGTGTAACTCGCCTCAAACTTCTCACCAAGCGATATTCGCTTAGACAAATTGCCCTCGCTCAGTGTAGCGTAAAGACTTCACAAGAAAGGTACCTAGTCAATACGCTATTGGATACCGTTCCTTCATTCAGTTCTTCGTCTATTTGCTTTAAAAAAAAATGGCAAAAATAATGCACTGAAACAGGCAATGAAGCAATCTATTATGAAATATAGCCATCGAGGTCTTTCCAATGCTGATATAACCGTATCACATGCTGATGAAAACAGACTGATAAAGCCAGGTCGCGTGACGCCACACTCACCGCCGCTATAAGGAGCAAAAAAGAGCTCGTGCCTCATGCCTTTGTGAGATTCGCAGTTCATGTGGCGCTCCTCATCCGCTAAAACCCTGGGCTGCTGTCCCGATCCAGGCGTCGTCATCGAAACAAACAGCGGCGATCCAGCGCCCACAGCGTCATATTCCAGAAGGCATCCACTAAAACTTCTCCAACGGGGCGGGTCCCGACAATTCCGCACAGGCAGTGACGGGCTTTTGCTTCTGTCCAGATCGCCGCCATTTGCTGTCCCCAAGGCTTCGATCCCCCTTTGCCAGAACGCCACTCTTCCATCTGATGGCTTCGACCTGCCGCCTGCATGCCAATCCCATCCTTTGCCTTTTGCCTCTTGTCTGCCCTGATCCAGGCACGTCGTTGAAATATTAACCTTGAAATGAGCGTTTGCTTCGGCGATCCCTGCACCGCTATATCGCTTCGCTTCGGGAGCCGGGGTACGGAATAATGCTGGCGTTTTAATGCGTCCCACGTCTAATCTCTAATACGACTACGACTACGACTACCATCATTTCTGCCATCGTCACGCTTGCTAGATCTTGCCTCTCCTATTCCTCAACCCCTTTCTAGCCGCAATTCTCAAACAAGACGGAAAGATTGGAGCTGTGCTGTTGCCATCGCTGCTGCAGCTAAGCAGCCCATCATTCGACCGAGACCAACAAACGACCGAGCCATTCGACCAAACAGACAGGCACGGGGCGGAATAAGCAGGAAAAGAGCGGCGGGCAAAGATGCTGCTCCTCCACCAGACCGGCAGCGTCAAAATCGGCGAGGTCGTCCGCTACACCGTCACCTACAAGCCCTCGCAAGATCGCATCCTCCCCTCGCCAGAGAAGCTCTATGTACGGATACGCAACACCTCCAACATCGCCCTGCGAGCGGCCTTTGTCCACGGCCCATACACGCTGAGCGTGGCGACATACCCCGCCAAGTTCAACCCAAACGAAAGATTTCCCAACCCCCGCCGCTATGGCGTCCCCGAATTCGAGCCCATGCTCAAGGCTGGAGGCTCTTGGGAGGCCCAGCTGGTTGTGCCGGAAGATGTGCGGCAGATGGCAGGCACTGGAGGCAGTAACACGGTGTTTGGCAACGGCCCGGAGCACGACTTTGAAAGCGCGAGCTGGGTGATTGAGATCTCGTCGCAGGTCATCTTCTCTACATCCGCGGCAGTTGGGTACGAGCTTTTGGTGGCGAGAGAGCAGAAGTCACTAAGTCTCGGCTCCTCTGTTCCGGTCGTTGGTGGCCAAGCTCAGGTTCCGCAGCCTGGAAAGCTGACGGACCATCAGCAGAGCATTGGGGCCAAGGACGGGCACCACCCGGGCCAGCCTCGAGGTGTCTTCTCAAAAGCTATACATGTCAAAGTGGAGGATACGGCAACGCTGTGGAACACACCCCGGCTACCGGCATGGGATGATGCAGGCGATAAGAGGGCGGAAGACCGACCTACCGCCGATCAGCCCGTCGAGAGCATGGTGAAGACTGGCGATCCAGAGACCAAAGAGGAAGGGGAACCGTCTCCACGAAAGCCGAAGAAGGTTCACCTTGTCATTTTAACGCATGGTTTACACAGCAATCTAGGCGCCGACATGTTGTTTATGAAGGAGAGCATTGATGCCGCTGCAAAGCAAGCCAAGATTGATGCAAAAGCTAGGCGGGCAAAGAAGCGAGCAGAGGACGAGGCCGCCTCCGACAAAAAGGCGCAAGATGGATCTTCATCAACAGGAAGTGAAGACGACGAGGAAGACGAAGGCGAAGAAGTCATTGTGCGAGGATACTCGGGGAATGCAACAAAGACAGAGAAGGGTATCAAATACCTTGGGAAAAGACTGGCCAGATACGTTCTCTCCATGACGTACCCGGATCAGCCTTTCTTGCCAATAGGAAAAGGTGCCATGGAAGGGTTTACACACGGATTGGGCGAACAGAAAGCGCACGACCTGGTACAGGCTCACAAGCATAGCACCGTTAACAAGGCAGCCGATGCCGATGGGGCCAGCGAGGCCAGCAAGTATCGAAGGCCTTATAAAGTCACAAGCATCAGTTTTATCGCACACTCACTGGGTGGGCTGGTCCAAACCTATGCCATTGCATACATACAAAAACACTCGCCTCAATTTTTCGATCTCATCAAACCTATTAATTTTATTGCACTAGCCACGCCCTTTCTGGGCTTGAGCAACGAGAACCCTCTCTACGTCAAGTTTGCTCTGGATTTTGGCCTCGTGGGCAGGACAGGACAGGACTTGGGTCTGACGTGGAGAGCACCGACGATTGCGCGCAGTGGCTGGGGTGCTATTGTAAGCAATTTGGGCGAATCCGCCCACAAGAAGGTCTATGGAGAATCTCAGCCCGAATCCAAGCCCTTGCTGCGAATCTTGCCTTCAGGACCTGCTCATACCGCACTTAAGAAGTTTCGAAACAGAACAGTCTACTCCAACGTGGTCAACGACGGTATCGTTCCACTGCGCACAAGCTGCCTGCTATTTCTGGATTGGCAAGGTCTCGGACGAGTTGGCAAAGCAAGACGAGATGCTGGCCTTGTAGAGACAGTGGTGGGCTTTGGTTGGGCAGAGCTAACAGGGGCCAATATGGGATCATCGCGGCAGAAATTACAGATGCTTCCCGACGATGATGACGCAGAATCAGGGACCACAACTCCCAATGCAAATGGCAACGGCAACGGCAACGGCAACAACAATGAAAATGAAAATGAAAATGACAGCCATCAGGTTCCGCAGCCATCTAATGATGCTCTCGCTGAAGACGACCGGGCCAGTCTCCGCTCTGTCCCGGCGGTATTTGCAGATGAGCCACTCGAAAGCCCAGGCGAGAATATCCTTCACACTCCGCTCACCGGATTTTTCAATCTCTTCAGAAGCAACGACCCTCCAAAAGAGCATCCTACTTCTGAGAAACAGAAGAAGATTCTACGCAGGAGTCAAACGCTGAAAGCCATGGGAGATGGCCCCAGCACTCCGGGCAGCTCTGCTTCCTCGGATATGAGCAGACGGATAGGCAAAGCAACGTCAGGTAACGAATTGGAGGACGATGCCGAAGGCCTAAGGGCGCCTCCTAGAACCACCTTTTTCGAATCTGCGGGCGACGTTTTGAATCCTAAAATCCCTGATGTAGAGTGGCTCGTTGATCCATCAAAGCGGCCGCGGACCATTTTCCATGATCGAGTTTATCATCCCACAGATATTCCTCCGCCGCCGTTGAAGAAGCGAACTTCAGCATTAAGTAAGATGAAAATCAAGTCTTCGTCATCGTCACTATTTGGACCGCTATCGCCAGGCGGTAGTGGTGCTTCGACACCACATACGGGCATAGCCCACGAAGACTCGATGGCGTCTACAAAGGACTACGACGACACTGCAAACACGGGCCCTGATAAGCAACCTAATGAGATTGTTGATGGCTCAAACATGCGTGTTGAGGAAAAGATTTCCCGCGGATACCATCGAGACTTGTCTTGGCGCAAGGTGCTTGTCAAACTAGAGCCGGATGCCCACAACAACATCTTCGTCCGTCGCATGTTTGCCAATGCCTACGGCTGGCCGGTTGTCAAGCACCTGGTCGATGCTCATTTTAGCGACTCTGCCGTCGCGCGACTGCGTACTGAGGATGAGTACATGGGCGAACGAGCACTGGACATCAACCAGCCCCCCTGGAGCAGACGGCGGGGAGACCATCACGGTGTCCATGAGACAAGCCCGTGGGATTGCCCCGGAGCCGGCGAATGCAAGCGAGGCACGAGAAGCACTTGATGAAGTACCCGACCTGCCTAAGACACAGGACACGGAGCGCTCTTCATTACTGGCTCATAGCCATCAAGGGGACCGGGCGGACTCGATGTCGTGGAGCGAGCGCGACTGGGCTAGTAGCGAGAACGAGAGCGAGCTCGACTATTTGAACGATACGAATGGTGATAAGAAACTGGATAAACCAAAAGATGCCCAAGGTGGAAGGTTAAGTCCCTCATCATGGAATTGGACAGAGAAAATTGTTGGAAAGGGGGCGACTAGGGGGAGAAGCAAGAGTCCTGTCATAGAAAGGACCAAGTGAGAAATTGACGGAAGTGGGCACAAAGAGAGGGAAAGAGGAGGGGGGATGAGAGTGCAAGCAAGCAGCGAGATCTTTATACATTCATATACTAGTATTACATACGCATATATATACCCTCCCGTATTACACCGAATAGATTAGGAAGTTGGTTGATGGGGATAGCAATAAGCGGCGGCGCAGGAATGATTTAGGAATAATAAACGATTGTTTCAATTTTTGTAGAATCCAAAAAGGAGACATCATCCTCTGCTCAACATGCATGGTGTTGAAGAAAAGAAGAAGACTTTAACACAAGCCTTAAGATGAGGTTGAATTTGGTTGAAGATGCAAAAAACAAAAGATATGGACGAACGGGGAATCGAACCCCGGACCTTTCCCATGCGGTTATGCTACCAGAAGGTGGCACTATGCTAAGGGAAAATTATACCACTAAACCATCCGCCCATTTCACGTTGGAGACCGAAGAGCTAATTGTGTATATCAACGTAGCTATTGGTTTTACTTCAGCATACCGTCAAACAAATTTACAGCAAAGAAATAGGGTAAGACAAATAGTCCGATATTGAGAAGATGCAGGGCTAGAGTAGATATAACATGGTATAAAAGTCTATTTCTATATAAAAATATTGATAAGCGATAGTGATGATTCCAATAGGGCACTGTATTCTTTTCAATTGTCTTGTATGCTGGGCGTTGATGGCTGTGGTCCTTTGCATCTCGGTATGTAGGCGAAATTCGAGACATTGAGCTGCAGCTTTCACATGAAGACTAGCAAGATGTATAATGTGCCTCACTTAATGCACCTGGTCTCCTAATTTTTACTTGAATAACTGTAGACTTTTTTAGAAAAGACTCTTTTTTTTCAATGACTCTTTCAAGTCTCAGCACAACGTTTCTCAAGATGAAATGACAGCCCGCCATGACGCCCATGTGCGTCACTGTTTGGTTCACGGACCTTGGATAAGAAACATTCGCTCCAATTAAAAGAGAAAAAAACAAAGGGAAAAAAAGGACAACGGCCCTAATCGAGTTTAGGCTTAGCCTCTCTGTCGCAACTTTAATTTTTCTGGAACTACGACGAATATCTGCCTATATTTTACTTGTCCAAGTAAAAGACAAAAGATTTTCAGGTTGAATTTACCATTCTCTGTCCACACTTTCTGATTGCCTTCTTTGTAACCTTGGACTTGTTTCCAACTTGTTTCCCGAAACGCTTAATAGGATTTTGAAAAACAAAAAAAAAGGCAAGGCTGTTTAAGGCATAGTCCTTTCGTCCCGCCCTCTGACGTAGTGTTAGCTGCCCGTGCTAATTGAGCTACGCAGCAGCTAAGCTACCAGAGCAGATCGATATCTTAGTATTTTTCTTCTCCTTCTTCGTTTCAGCCTCACCATACATACCCCAACATATCGAAGAATAACAAACAAGCCCTATTCCTTTCTTCGGGTATAAACAACACACAGCCCGCAATGAGGCTCTACCTCCTCCCCGTCTCGACGAGACGCACCCTCCTCTACGCCAGCCGCTTCGTCAACCCAGCATCGCCATCTTCAGCCTCAACCTCGGCCTCAGCGCCCACCTCTTCCAGCTCCAGCTCCAGCTCCAGCGCCACCAGCAGCGCCAGTTACATTGACCGCGGCGCCGACTTCGCCGCCCGCAAATGGGCCCAGTGGGAAAAGATGGAGCGCGGCTGGCAGCGCAAAGTCGTCGACTACGGCAACCAGGCCTTTCGTCGCATCCCCTTCCAGGAGTGGGGGCTCAAGTCCGTGCCGCCGCTGTCGGCTCGGCGCCGCGACGACGAGCTGCGGGGCCGTGACAAGGTCGAGCTGGTCTTCCCGCCGGCGGCGATTCCGGAGCATAAAGCAGAAGGTGTGCTGCGGACGCTGGCGACGGAGAGGCAGGCGCTGCATCGGCAGAGGCTGCTGTGGTGCTTTGTGGGGATGCCCGTTACGGCGCCGTTGGGGCTGGTGCCTGTGTAAGTCTTTGGTCCCATCTCTTGTTGATGTGATGTTATTCTGACGGAGTGAAATGAGAAAAACAGAATCCCAAATATTCCCTTCTTCTACCTCGTCTACCGCGCCTGGTCCCATTGGCGAGCCATCAACGGCGGCAAACACGTCCAATGGCTCATCCAGAACAAGCTCATCCAGCTCTCCCCCCTCAAAGGATCTCGACCAGCTATACACAAAGGACGGCCAGGCCCCCGTCGAGGAAACCGCCGGCAAGGAGCAGATGCTCATCACGCAGAAGCAGATTCGCGACTTTTCAGAGACGCTCAACCTGCCGACGGTGGAGATTGAGCTGGAGAGGGCGATATGGCAGGTTGAGAGGGCGTTGGAGAAGGGGGAGCATGATAAGCAGCAGCAGCAGACTGAAAAGTCGGAAGAAAAGGACAAGACTTTATGAAAAGAAGAAAAGTAAAAGAGGAGGAGAGGAGGGAAAAAAAAAAACTGGTTATGCCGAGTGACGATGTCAACGAGTCAACTACATCAATGGGCGTGCGCGCCTGATGAAGCGGGTATTTTTTTTTTTTTTTTTTACTTTTTGGTGTTTATGCCATATGTGGAGGGGCGGTTTGGAATTATATACGGAATCCGGGGGAATAGACGGGAGGCGGGGAGAACGGTTTATACAAACAATGTGGTATACAAAGGAATGTACATGAGAAAGATGATGTATGAAACTATGAACTACACGACTTACTCTTATATATACGGGGAATACGCGCCAAGGTCTTTAACGAGTCCTTGGGCATCATTCATCTCCACTTTCTGTCATTTATCACTTGTGTCCATCAGTCTCACTTACAGTCCGATAATAAGTAGTGCTCAATGGCAACTCTTGGGCAAGTACATATTAATATATATTTTCTCTCCTCTTAGATATGTCAAAGTAGCATGCTATTGTATTATGTTCACGCAGAGAGGCAATCAGTTCAAAGAGAGAGAAAAAGAACGAGCGATTAATAGTGTAATATTATATATAGCCTCTCTTCTCCAACGCCTATTTCAGATTAGGTAGTACCCAAACGTGTTCTCAATCAATCATTCTTTGTTTGCAAAAATGCCCTTTAATGTCTTTCCAAAAACCAAAAAAACACACACATTAATTCATGCTTTAGTGCGCGAGATCAGAAATAAAAGTGGCCTCGGTAAAGAGCTGGCCGTCTTCAGAAATCTCCTCATCGCCAATCTTGAGTTTTAGAGTAGTCTTGGTAGAGTACTGCGAGCGAGGTCGTGTCAGCTTTTCTATAGACAGAGGTGGAGGCAGACATGACAAGAAGGAGTATTACTAACCTGGTAGATGTAGGGCTTCGTTCCGGCAGCGGCCTTGACAATAGTCTTGACGAACCCGGGCACCTCGGCCATGATGTCAATCCTGTCGACACGGTCTCCCAGGGTGGCATCAATCACGGCCTTGACCGGCTTGCCGTCCTTGCCGGTTGCTGACCAGTCGTATTCGGCCTGGGTAGGCTCGGGCCAGTCGTTGGCAGTGTCTTTCTTAGAGGCCTTATGCGTGACTTTGTTGTTCTCGGAACTGACGGCGATCACCTCTCCATCCTTGACGATGGCGCCGACATTGACAACCGTGTTGCCGTAAGAGGGAGGTGTGATGAATTCCATCATGATGGCAGAGTGGTTAGGGCCCTGGAAGGTGGCAAAGTTCCATGTCGCAGCGGCGTGGTGCGGCTTCATGCCCTGCAGGGCGTAGATGTAGATGGCCTGGCCCTTGAGGCTGACGTCGCCGTCCTTGGTGGTGATGGTGCCCTCAGAGGTGCAGCGGGGCCAGAATGCGTGGCGCATCTGTCCCCAGGGGTCCTTGAGGTCTGTGCCGAATAGCGTCGTGCCCGTCTTTCCGGCTTGGAAGCCGGGCGCTGCCCGGGTAACCTTGAGGTTGACCAGTGCCCTCTCGTCATTCATGCTCTTGATTGTGTACGAGTTGCCATCTTCGGACAGCTCGACGGCGCAGTCATCGGCGTAGAAGGATGTTCTTTCCTCGTTGAAGGCGACGTTCTTGAGCGGGTTTGAGCACCAAAGATGCGGCTTGGCCGGATCACGGGAGAAGATCTTTGCGTTGAATTGGCACGTCACTCGAAGGCCGCTGTAGAGGGAGAAAAAAAGTTAGTAAAGGTAAAAGTAGAGACCAAGATGATGACACATACGCAACGTTGCTATAGATGACCTGGACAAAGGCGATGGTGCCGTCCTCGGCGAAGAAGTAAAAGACCTGGTTCTCGACGCAAGTCTTGTCCAGTGCCAGCCACTTGTGGTCGGCTCTGGTCAGTTCGGAATACGGCGTGCTGGTCTCCTTTGCCTCTTGGGCGACCGATTTGATGGCGGTCGGGCCGTAGATGGGCTCTTGGGTGCCGGCGACGTTGGCCAGCCTGGCAGCTGTTTATTAGCATTTGATGATTTGATTTCGCGGGCAAAACACTTTGGAGGGGGGATGAAAAGAATGGCGGGGCTTGTGTTTTCAGGTCGCCAGAGGGGTTCTTCTTACTGCTGCTTTGCCCAGTTGAACATGTTGGCGGGAGGGGCGTCGGATGAGGAGCAAAAATTCTGGAGGATAAGCGGCGGTGGTGATGAACGAGCGGAGGAACAAGGTAGATGAAGAGGAAAAGATGCAAACGGGCCGGTAGATGGAGTACTGCCCGACGTCAAGGTTGAAGGTAGCTCACGGGATATTATGGAGTACCGCGACGTAAGGCCGTAAATTAGTGCTGTAGCGCTGCGCTCGGGCACTTACAGGGCGCACACCGCTGTGGCCTGGCGGTTATGAGGTCCTGATGACGCCGAGCGTTGCGGCGCCAAAGCAGCCACAAATTACCGGGCCGGTGGGTCGATGGCCAAGGGGTTGTGGCTTGATAGACGCATCAGCCGTTATTTGGGATTTTGGCGCCATTGGACGGAGATGAATGTGAGACAACGACAGAAGAGCGGATATAAAGGCATCAAAGTTGGGCATTCAGTGAGTGGATAAAATGGCACATTGGAGTCCATTGGCTGGGAAAAGAAGCAGGAATGTAATTATGACAAATGGTAGGAAACCAAAACAAGGCAGGGCAAAACACGAGCCTCAAGTTCTGCCCAACAGCTTAGCTGGCATCGATTGGCATCGAATTTAAACGGGCAGACCTCCTCCAACCATGTGCCATCAATGCCACGAAATGGACGTCCCGTACACATGTATCCACGCAGAGACTGCTGTTTCGGGTCGTATTTCCGTCGGCAGTTGCAGCCAGAAAAAGAACAAATCAACAGCCACGACGTGTTGGCTCAATTGCACTGCTGGTTGTTATTCGTGTGTAGTATCAAGTGTTGTCTTTGATTATCTGCGATTAGATAGTGGCTGCCATATGCGCGTTATCTGCGTACGCCCTCCAGCCTTATCGCCTTAGGCTCGCAGGCAGATAGGCAGAAAGCAAAAGCTCGTTTGCCATTATAAAGCCGTGTTATACACAAAAACGTCGTCTTTCTTCACTTTGCTCTCTCGCGGCCGCGTCTTGGAGAGAAGCCGCCAAACCCCTCACCCCTCGCTTGCCGCCGGTGGAGGGGCTCTGTCAACTATGGAGCTGATCAAGTGCCAATGACATGCATCCACGACTGTCATCTGCATGCAGCGACACTCATCAGACGTACCTACATGGAGTTTGGCGATGCTACGGGCTGCTCCATCAGCAACCCCCTCCCGCTCGGCTCCCCTGAAGCAGCGCCCAAGAGGATATGCGCGCACTATCGTGGCACGGCTAGATATCTGGCAACCGCAACAAGACTTACAAGTAGACATGGCCGTCGTGGGGTGGGACAGATCAAGATTGGGATGCTGCCACACTCGGCCGTTTAGGCTGGACCTCAAGCCTTCATAAGGCTGCACTGCTGTGGAATTAAACCCTGGCGGTTCTTGGACGCTGAGCCGGCCAATCAGCGCCCGCCATCGCTGCAGCCCAGGTGTCACTTCAGCGAGCGCTCGGGCTCTGGCCAACGCAGCTCGGTCACTGTACAGCGCACACGCCGGCCCAACAGCCAGATTCGCCCGTTGCCCAGCGCGCCGCAGCGGTTCCGGGTACCTGTACATACATGCACGGCCAGCTGCCCCTCCCTCCCGCGCGTGCCTTCCCTCCGGACTTGCTCTCTGCTAACTTTGTTGTACTCGACTTTGTAAGGGGGGAGCAATAATTACATCGCGATACTCCTCCAGACCATACCTCTTCCTCCTCGCTTCACCTTTTCTCGTTTTCCCTTCCCCACGCTCCTGTGCCGCGCCTTAGCCTCGCCTTCTGCACCGCTGCCCACGCCCGTCGCCAATTCCTTACATCATCAATAGCGCGAGCCGAAATCTGCGATCCCGCGATCCTGTGGCTGGTGCTCGCTTTCTCCTGAGCAAAGGAAAAAAAAAAGAAGAGGAAAAGCACCCACCTCTAGCAGAGAAAAGAAACAGTCTCCATCATCGCTATTCACGCTGGCGACCCCTCGAATTCGCATCTCGCCTCGCTGGCCTTCTGCCTGTCCGCAAACCCTGTCGAATCCCTAGCCAAAGATGGACGAAGCGCAAGTTCTGCCGCCGCCACCGATCGAGCCCATCTCTCGACCAAGCTCGACGTCAACCTCTGCATCTGCCAATGTGCAGCAACTGCCCGGCATTGCCTCCCTTGCAGCAAGCAACGCGGCCGCTGAAGCCCCGCAGCAGCAGAGGTATTACATCTGCATCTACATTGGAAGCCGCACAATGCCTTGTTCGCTGGCTGCGTCCACGCCGCGTGGCGAGCTGGCCGGCATTATATGTTGTTTTGACGCTGACTTTCGCATCCCTTAGACCACCTCCAATTCCTCAGCCTCAGATGTATCATGGCGTCTCCCCTGCTGCGACGAGCGGCGGCAACAACGGCAACATGGTAAGCTTGCAATCTTCCTTCTCTTTCCGTCCTCTTCCCTGGCCCTCTTGTCTTTCCATCTCAATCTATCGCATGGCGCCGGCTCTGTTGCGCCTCCAGTTACCAAAAACTGCCGAGCCAACAGCGGGCCAATTGGAGTCGCCATATTCCAACTTTTACCATTCTTATCTCATATCACCCCAATCACGTGGCTTATCGCAAGAAATTTCTGCGCTAAGCCGCGCTGGTGCCCCGGCTTATCCTTGTCTTATCGGGCGACCGGGGGCCCAGAAATTTTTTTTTCAGTTCCGTCATCCTTATCGATCATGATAATATTTATCGGCCGCGCTCCCTAATCGATTCCCTAATCGCATCCCTATCTCCCAGCACTAGCCGGCATCATGATGGCAACTAATGGATCAACGCAGCCGGTCTGCCAAAACTGCGGAACGTCAACAACGCCATTATGGCGACGTGACGAGTTTGGCTCCGTCCTTTGCAATGCATGTGGACTTTTCCTGAAGCTGCACGGACGGCCGCGACCGATATCCCTCAAGACAGACGTTATCAAGAGCCGGAACCGTGTCAAGACGATGCGCCCAGATCTTGCTCCCAAGAGAAAGGTTAGTGACACGTCGGCGCGCGTGGTGCATCGCACCCTTTTGCTAACGATATCGCCCAACCTGTAGCAGCAGCATCAACAACATGGACATGGCTTCCCTATGTCGACAGATCCCAACAGCGCCGAGAACACTGCGGCGCAAGCAATTCGACGAGCGCAAAAGGCGAATGGAGAGGGCCCCAACTCACCCATCTCCCGCACCGGCACCCCTTCCATGTACAACCATGGTCTACCTTCTTTCATGGTGGACGACCCGTCTCAAACAGGTGTCGGTGGTTTCAATGGTGGAGAGGGACGTGCCGTCTCGCCAATGAATGGAGACCGTGGCCTCGACTCTCCGCAAACGCAAGAACAACTCATTGCAAATAATTCTAGTTTGAAAACTAGAGTCAGAGAGCTCGAGTTTATCAATGAACTATTCCGAGGTCGTCTCAGCCAGCTTGAGCAGCAAGAAGCCGCTGCCTCTGAAGCTCTCAGGGGCCAAGAAGTCGCTGGTGTCGAGCATACCCAGCTGCGAGCTCAGTTAGACGTCAGCAGGGAAACCGAAAATCAACTCCGAGGTCAACTTGAAGAGAGTCACCGAAGAGAAAACATCCTCAAGCGACGCCTGGACGACCTAGAGCTTGAGCTAAGGGCCGTTAAGGAAGCTCTAAATGAGGCAGACATGAGGCCCTATAAAAGAGCACGTACTATAGACTCTGACGAGGCTGTCAAGGCCGAAGCGGCTGATGCCCTGGCTGCAGTCGCAGTTGCCGTTGCCCCAGAGCTAATGGTTGATGCTCATATGGCAGAAGTGCCTGCTGCAGAGCCCGTTGTTGAAGCACACGAAGGGCTTCCTTCTGGCATCTCAATGGATGACGCCGCCGATATTGACACTTCCGCCATTGCAGAGCCTACCGTCGAGCCATCTGTAGAAATGGCTACAGAACTGGCTGCAGAAACGGCTCCTGCAGACGCAGCGGAGACAGTTGCAGAAATAGCTACAGAAACGGTTCCAGAGACAGTTCCAGAGACAGTTCCAGAGGCAACTGCCGAACCAATCACGGAGATGGCTGCAGAGCCAACGGCTGAGGCAGAGACTGAGACTGCTGCCGAACCTGCTGCTGAGCCTACTGCTGAGCCTACTGCCGAGCCTACTACGGAGCCTGCTCCAGAGCCTGTTGCCGAAGCTACAATTGAGATGGACTCAGCTCCAGAGGCATCCGAGCCCGTCATGGCAGATACAGACAAAGCTACTCCAGAGCTAGAGGGTGCTGCCGCTCCCGCAGAAGTCGCCGCTTAGTATCCGTTCTTGTCGACTGCACCATTACTGCAGACCTAGGGCTCTGGGCCCAATACTCTTATCCATTAACAATAATCCTTCTTTCTGTTCTTTTCATTTTGCCCTAGGACGCGGCGGCGGCGGATGCGTGGTATATGTTGACGATTCTTGCTCATTTTAATACCCTTGTACGAAACCCGATTTGATGGCTGTCAACGGTGATGCACAGAAGAGAGCGCATCAACCCCGGTTATTCATTTCGCGGTGCCGAAACGACGAAAATAAATGCCTTGGCGTTATGGTCTTTTGTTGTCGCAACTCTTTTTTTATTCCCTCTTCTTTAACCCCCCCAAAATTTTAATAAACGACCCAGGTCGGCTTTAATATAGGCGAAAACAGTTGGAGATGGTCGATACCCTCGGTTTGGCTTTAGACAATGCTACACAGCAATGTGATTGGCAAGGTAAAGTCCAGATTCTAGGAGTAGTAGGAGGGAAAAGCCTCGGGGCATCGATAAAAGGCAGGAGCGGCTGGCTAGTGTGTTGCGAAAATGAAAAAGTTGAACTTGATATTCCCAACAAATAGAATTACCTATTTTTGCGCCTTTTCTTTATATTGCCATTTGCGTGTTAATGTTAATGTCTCTATCACTACTTCAATTACTTGGTTTCCCTTGATTATTGATTCATTCGAAAAGAGCACAAGTGCATAACGTACACCTCAGTCCTCAAGTAACCGCCAGGAGGCCGCCGGATGTGCCAGGTGCGTGTCAGGTGCGGCCAACGTCCGTTGTTTACTTCACCTTTGAATAGTTCAGAGAAATTTCAGCAAGCAGACGGAAAGGGCGGACTAACCCTAACCCGGAACACAAAGAGGAGATATTTCCTCTTGAATCATCCCTCTCTACAACCGCCGCTCTTTTCTCTGCAAAGCCATCGCATATCGCATCTTTAGCATTGTGAGGAGCTCTTGCTATCAAGCCGATGCTAGGTACTTAGCGCCCGCTGACGATACACTACTACTAGTCTACCCCACTATTTTATCCCTACAAGCATACAGTGTGTCTTCAACACCGACAGTATCACCATGGAGTCCGCAGAAGCCCCCTTCAGACGCATAGTTGCAGGCAAGACGATAGGCCGTGCTCAACGACGGTAAGCTTCATGCCTTTATCTGCTCTTCATGAATAAAGCAGGTACTGATACTTTTTATACAATAGCCATCGGAAAATTCTTCGAGACACCATCCATGGAATTAGTATGTTTTCGTCTTCGTTTCCTCTTGTCTCGGAGATACTTTTGACATGAAATACTAACATGGAACTATAGCAAAGCCAACTATCCGGTAATAACGCCACTCTGTGTTACATGCTGAGATTTTCATATTTACTCACACTCATTGATTACAGACGTTTGGCTCGTCGCGGCGGAGTCAAACGCATCTCAGCGACCATATACGACGAGACTAGAAAAGCAATGAAGCAGTATCTTGAGGAGGTGAGATGCAACAGCGTTGCGTTGCGTTGCTTTGCTTTGCTTTACTTCTTGTGTCAACTAACTTTGCCTTCTTCACTCTTTTGTTAGATCATACGCGACGCCGTGACCTATGTGGAGCACCGCAATGCCAAGACAGTCACTGTCCACGATGTATGTAACCTCGTGTTTTTCTACTGATTACCGTTTAATGCTCAAAGGGAAAGAAAGAGGGGGGGAAAAGGACGAAGGAAGTGCTAACTACTGTGAACATTCCAGATCTTGCATAGTCTCCATCGCCGTGGGCGCACCCTCTATGGCTTCGATCCAGTGACCATGACAGTGCCCAAGAGCCGGGAGGACCAGGATTTCCAAAGGCGCCAGCGGAGTAGACGACCTCTCTATCGCGCTGATAGAATCACTCTCGATACTCGCTGATTTTTACCAGCTTCCTGATATTTGTTTTCACGTGTTATATTGTTTTCAACATATGGTGGAATGTCTCTTTTCTTTCGAGCACGTTTGATAGTCCCAGTCGTTTCATGACGGACAATGACAGCAACGAGCAATGATACACAACACTAGCAACGAGGCGCGGTGATTTAGCAAGTCAGAATCTTTTTTTCCAAGGAAATAGAAAGATGTCAGCAAAGACAAGGCTTTGTGTGTATATTAGATGATAATACATAATGGAAAGGCCTGGCGCTATAATAATCAAGACTGCAAGACGCAAATGTATAAACAAGGGGTATCTCAAACAAAAGAATGTTCCACCATATATATCCCAACCTCTAATCCTCTCTAGAACCTATACAGCTCCTCCAGGGATAGCTGACTGATATCTCCTCTCTCTCGCTCTGCTCCCAGCTCCTTCAGCACGTCAGATGCCATCACCTCTTCTTCTTCTTGCTCGACTCCCATTCCTCCAGCGCCTTCTCCAGAGCCTTGGCGGCACGCACTTCATCTCGACGAAACGCTCCGTTGAAGAAGGCTGGCAGCAGCATGGTGCTATTAGCATGCTCCTGTGCAAATCCCACCTCGGCATCTTTCCCGCAGCGATCTTTGACAATGCGGATGGCGCCGTCGAGGAGGTCTCGACCGATCCCCTTTCCTCGGTAGCGAAGGCGAGTCGTCCAGGCTCGGATGACGCCCTTGCCCCCACGGAAGCTCACGCTCCTGCTCCTGATTCTGCGCCTGCCGCCAATGGACGACACGGGGGAGAAGCGAGGCTCGAGTCTGAGAATGAGGGCTCCGATTAAAGCGCCGCCGTAGCGAGCACCGATGACGAGGTCTCCCTCGATGCTTTCGGGGCCCTCGAGCCATGACCACCGCATGTCTTCTGCTAGTTTCGCGTAGCCTTCTGTGGAGTAGCGTATAGCTGTGAGATAAATCATGGCTATGCCGCAGGAGAGCAGGAGAGCCAGGCTAGGATCCCCAGACGAGGGCACATAGGCCCATCGAGAGACGCCAGCCCATGTGGCGAACAGGAGCGTCAAGCACAGCGGGTGGAGAACCAGAGACCGGGCCGCTCGCTGCTTCATCTGGGCGATGGAGTCGGCAATGAGGTTCAGGCCTGCGACCTTGTCGTCGTACGTGAGCAGCGGCTCGAGAGACAGCGGGGGGAACGTCGGCGAGAGGGTCATTGTAGTAGGCGGCGTCAGCGTCGGAGGCGGAGTGAAAGTCGGAGAAGGAGGTCGAGGAGCTGAGGGGCGAAGGGGATGGCGGGAATGGGAACTGGTGGTGTGAGTAGGGCTCGAGATGTGGTGTCGGTGCGTGGGAGGAGATGGGCGAGGAGGGTGCGCTTGCGCTGAGAGCTAGATTTGCGCGGAGGAATGTGAAGAATGCTGCGATTTGATTAGCAAAATCAGAAGTGTCTTGTAAGCTGAAGAAGATGGAGCTGTTTGAATATTACAGGTATTTTATAGGTATTTTATAGGTATTTGAAATTGGCAACGTGGAAAAAGATTGTGGGGAGTAGAGCTCAAAGCTTTGAGGAGCTGTGAAGCTTCCTGGAGCTATACGCTGAAGAGATGCTGACAAAAATGGCGGGGGAGTGGGAAAATTTTTTTGAGGGACATTGAAGCAAGATGCTTGTTGCGCTCCTCGAATCTTGAAGAGAATATTTGTGTATTATATCAAAGAATGCAAGAATTGAGGATGAACAGAAGAAGAGAAAAAGAAAATCAAGTCTTACCTGCACTGGTCCTCAGGCCTTGCACGATATTAACTCTGTCCACCACAGGGACAGATCCGTAGTTGGCGAGATCCAGCTCGCGCACACCACCCACGAAACGATGTGCTTCCTCCATATTATACCATGCGGCGGGAGATTACCACCTCCCTAATCCAGGATAATGTTCTGCCGTTTGTAATGCTGAAGCTTTGAATTAAGCACTCAAACTGCCGCGGGAATGCCTTTTACCCGCTGTATAAAGGGTCCTTTTCCAGAAGCGCGAAAGCTCTCTTTTCTCGATTTAGCCGCAGCACTTGGCGGGCGATCCAAAGGATGTAGCGCAAAAAGAGTAAAGAGGGAAACAAGAAGATTTATGCACACAGCAGCAGATATAGAGAGAGATAAACAGGGAGTAATATAAAAGAAGAAACAAGCCAGAGAGAAAAGGAATTATGGAGATCAGATAAGGTTGGGGGGGGCTCCAGGCCTGGCGCAAGCTCTAGAGAGGAAGAGGTGGTGCGGATAAGTGTGTCTTGTAAATATTCGTTGTGGAACAAGGTGTAAACGCTTGCGAGATGGGTGGGCGGCGATAGATGAGATGTGACAGGCGCCTATGCTAGGTAGGGCGAGCAAATATGTATATAAATAATCAAAGTGATACAAAAGGGGATCAACAAGGTTAAAACAAGTTGCTTGTTTCAGGAATCCCCAAACGCGAGAGAAAACAGAGTAGTGAGGCAAGCTTAAATAGCAACAGCAAACATGAGCAGATGCAGAAGACAAGTGGGAAGATTGAAGTAAAAAAGGGGGGAGAGGAGCCAGATCTGGAGGCGGGGGGGCTCAAGGATTGATAAAGGAAAAAAAAAACCTTTCTTTCCCCTTACAAGATCTACA
Source organism: Trichoderma atroviride (assembly GCF_020647795.1). NCBI lineage: Eukaryota > Fungi > Ascomycota > Sordariomycetes > Hypocreales > Hypocreaceae > Trichoderma > Trichoderma atroviride. The sequence goes on along the minus strand of NC_089400.1, from coordinate 4,328,299 downwards.
TCATCTGCTCCGGATGTACGCCAGAGCTATCAGGTCTATCTATTATTGGTTGGGAGAGCCCGTCGACGAACCAACACGCAGAATTTTGGCTCATGTAAGAAAGAAGGAAAAACCTTGTAACCCGTATGCGTATGCAGGCCAAAAAGCAAGCGAGGCGAGGCGAGGCGAGACGGGGACAAGGGCCCTGGCAAAGCTCGGCTCCATGTGCTGGAGCTGCCTCCCATGGCGTCGTCTGCTCTGCAAAACTTGACTCGTCCTTGTTTGTTCGCAAAGAGATTCAGATACAACCGCATCGAGCAACATCCACTCAAGAGCTAGCAATTAGAAAAAAACCGATACAAGCGGTTTTGCCCGTCGAAATGTCCGCGTGCTAATAGTGCGTGTGTAAAAGCGGGTGGTGGCTTGAGACCTTTCTCTGGCCTCCACACAAAACTCTGTAGCAAATGGAGCTGAGCTAAGGCTGTTGAGCAGCTGGTGGCGTGAGCTGGTTGGCCATGCTGCTGCTTGTTAGCTGATTGCCAGAGCAATCGTTTTGGCCAAGCACAGGCAAAGATGCCACATGCCGTTAGTGGTGCTTGAACTGTGGAGGAGGCATTTGAGGTGGTGGAGATGGGATCAGGAGGAGAGAGCAGACGATCAAACAGCAAAGCAGTGCTAGCAGAATAGTGCTGTAGAGAGCACTTGGAAGATCAAGGTGCTGCAGTTGCTGTTGCTTGGCTGCTGCAGCAGTGCCTCAGGTACAGGGCTTATCTTATCTAGGTCCCCACAGCATCCCAATTCTTTCCTTCCTGCCTTTTGGATCCCTCACAATTCTTCAAATCTTCAAATGCCCACGAATTTTCGTCAAATCGCTCTTTCGTGCTCGCATGCGGCCAGGCGTATCCACGGCACTAAGAACAAACCCTTGCTGGAGAACCTCAAACAAACCTGGGGTTTCAAACCCAGCCGCCTCTCTCCACCAGGGACCCAGCCAGACTAGCGATCCCAAGCGCCAAAATTCATGCCTCGAGGCCATGGTCTGGGCCCCCAGTTCGCTGGGCTGGAGGGCACGCGATAAGCCAGGCCAAAGAAAGAAAAGGAAAAACTCCTCATGCGCGTCCAATAGATTCAATGAGGCGTCGACCAACAGCAGTAGCAGTAATTTGCACGCCACCATTTGCAGCTGCTCCTCTCGCCTGGCCCTGTCTGCGAATTCGAACTCATGGGCACATCTTCAGGGTTATCAGAGACGCCAAGATTGACAGCTATCGGGGTCCAAATTGCGCAAATCAAGCTACAGATGGAGCGATGAAGATAACGCAGGCCGGGTGAATTGGACGCCCAGTGTGCACCACACCATGATTTAGCATTGCATATACTTGCTCATGCCCGCATGCATGTATGCAGGTGTGCAGAGACCTGACGCCTTCGGTGAATGAATGAGTGGCCGGCATCTCTTCCTCTTATCCGCCATCTTTATCAGAACGAAACCGCCATCTCTAACTGGCCCGCATCTAATACGACCTGCAAACCAACCTTGATACGCATCCCCGAGTACCATGTACATGTATATACAGAACCAACACAACCTGCCGTGCATGTTCGAAGGATCATATCCCCCTCTTGTGCTTCAAACGTTTGCTTTATCAGGGTTGGATACATCCCGCCGCGGCCCACTCACAACACTGCAAGATAAAGAGCTGAACGAATCAGCAAACATACCGGGCACTCGCCCAAAGAATGACTTGATGTATCACATCACCCACATGCCCGTTCCCGAGGGCGCGGGTAACGCTCACTGACACTAGGTATTAGCCATTATTCTCTCATCACTAGACTAGTATTCGTGCTAGCTATTTGGCATGAGAAGAACTACCATGTGATGTGATATAGCGGCACAGACTATCAACACCGAAATCAAAGCCAGTCATCACTCAAATCCTTCGGTAACCCGGCCACTTAAGCTATCAAGCTAGCATCGCCCCCCATCTTCTGCGGCAACGTTTTCTAACAAAGGGATCCTCCCCTCAAAAAGAAGAGCAAGGGTGGCCGATCCACTGCTGACGTACAGAGCGTACGCGTCCGAATCGACAGCACCGACGATTTTCGTATTTGAGTAACTGAGGCCGCTTCGTTTTGATGCCAAGACGGTTTGAACGGAACTTGGAGACGCGATGGTGATGTTGAGTCAAGATTTTCGGAATCATCTGGCCGTGAGAACCGGTAGTGATCCAACGGATTACGGAAACAGGTTCCCAGTGATAGATGGATAAGCGGCTTTGTGTTTACCCAGTGTCCACCTTGATACGTCAGATCGGCGGCACCATTAGCTGCAGCTTCTAGAGCTTTCACTCAAGCGTTTCCAGGTATCCATTCACCGAAGCATCCCGCTTTCCCCGCCCTAGGGTTCGATACTTGTTTCATGGTACAGACCTGTCCTCGAGTCCATACGCGCCTTTACGTCGGGGTTGAGAGGCTTTCATTTTAACATTCACCCTTACTACAGAAAACGATAAGGCCTGGCCGAACCTTTTCTCCCCTTCACAAACAACCGCGAGTGGGAGATGATGCATATGATGGAAATATTTTGCATGTAAACATCAGGGCAGAAGAATATCTCAGAGGTTTCACGTGTATACAAATGTTGATGAATGCAATTCGATAGTCTCACTGTCCATATGCTACGCATACATGGAAAGAGAAAGAAGGGTCAAGGCTCTTCCCAATAAGGTCTTAATCTTTGACTCTGGCATCTTTTCTCGGTATACTACTCTGATGCCTGGTTGACGGCGATTACAAATGACGCCATCGCTCCTCTCACATCAAAGAAAGCTAGCTCGCTTTCATCGCAGGGAAGCAGAGACATTGAGCTTTTATCTATCAGTGTTACTTTCGGCTAAATGGCGGTCACGATAAGAAGTGACAGCGAAATGCCACCCAAGAGGCAGCAGAATTATGCGATAACTCGTGCTCGCTGGGATGGCCATTTCTAACCTGGGGTTGGCAAGGAATCCAATGATTACAAAGGTATTCATAATGCGGAAGAGCAAAACTGTCCAAAAACGAAGGTCTAGGCTCTGCAGCCAGGATCCGGTTGCTTTCGGGTAGTCTTCGGCGTTGTACGGGAATATCAACGAACAATATGTGCACGAGTGGGCAGACTTGATATGAACAAGAATGAAACATCTCATCGTATTGCAAAAATTCTACCAGTAAGTCCCTTGTTCTGCCCCCGTGCCTCTGGGCCTGTTTCTGCTTCTTATTCTACTTGAGGCTGTCTGCATCTATCCGGACAACTGGAGATTTACAGATGTTACCACAAAGCAAAAGATGTTTGCTGCGTTGTTGCTTACTACCTATGGTACAAGTATTGCTTAACAGCATGCCCATAAAAAGTCGTCGATCGACGTCACTATTTCCCCCCACGTCTTAAGAAAAAGGCAGAAAAGGGAGAGCAAAAAGGCAAAAACCAGCGAGATTATGGGTCACTTGCTGCGATGGAGTAAACGAGTTCCGATTTACAGCCTAGTCAGCCAACTGCCGTGGAAGGGCGCGCCACACAAGGCGTACTGTACAAGCAAACATGGTCGAGAATACATGGATCCCACGGCCAGCTTCTTGTTCTTAAAATAACACACAAGCGTCTTACCACGGCTCAGAAACAGAGGCAAAGAAGCAGTAGCAGCATCCCAAATACAGTCATACCCTTTTTTTTTTTTTCTCATCACATCCCTCGAGCGGGCCAACATCTACTCCGCTGGATCGCTCAATCTCGCCAGCCATGAAAGTCACAGGAGTAAGCGTCTTACCTAAAGGCGGAGTGGAATCAGAATTAAGGTTGCTTACCACTAACAAAAACCGTCTTACCCCAGATCTGGGTCTACCCTATCAAAGGACTTTGCGGTATCCCGCTCCACAACGCTCGCCTTGGCCCTGAAGGAGTGCAGTATGATAGACGGTTCATGCTCTTCAAGGTGAAGGAGAATGGGGATTTGCAGAAGCTGCAGCTTGATAGGTTTCCCGCGTGCAGCCGCTTCGTCCCAGAGCTTGTAGGCGACGATATTCATGTTCGATACATGCCTCCAGAGGTGCCGCTGGTGCCATGGTGCCCGGAGCAGAGCGTCGTTCTTCGTGTGCCCCTGGATCCCAACTTATCGGGCCTCGACAAGCAAGTGATTAACCTTCATCAAGCACTGGTCAATGCTTACCGCATGGGAGATTCGTTTGACAAGTGGTTCACTGCTTGCTTCGGTTTCGAGACCATCTTCTTCTACATTGGCGACGAGCGTCGTCCAGTCCTCGGAACCAACTCACCAAGAAGCCAGCCGATGGTTGCTGCTGCGCCCCTACCCAAGGCTGGCTCCCCTATCTGTACAGCTACATATGGGGCGGGTACAACTACGTATGGGGTGGACGAGATCAACGCCAGGCCGAGCCAGACTGGCTGGCCTTTGCCGACATGGCCGCCTATCTCGTCGTGACGGAGAAATCGCTCCGCAACGTCAATGCGCGCTTCTCCAACACCGACAACGCCGTGGACATTGTCAAATTCCGTCCCAACGTCGTGGTGGACGGCGAGGTCGATTTCGACGAGGACTTTTGGGCCGAGCTGTCCATCGGCGGCCGCCCCGTCCTCGCCCTGACCAAGCTGTGCGACCGGTGCACCTCGCTCAACGTGGACTACGACACGGGGCGCTTTGGCGAGGGCGAAAAGGGCACGCTGCTCAAGAAGCTGATGGCGGATCGGCGGGTCGACAGGGGCGCCAAATGGGAGCCCGTCTTTGGCAAATACGCCTTCTTGGTCGACGGCCTGGATGGCGCTGACGTCTCGGTCGGCGACGAGGTGGCTGTGACGAGGAGGACGGCTGAGCGGCCGGCGGCTGACTGGGCGTACACGGATAAGACTATTGCCCGCTTCTACCGTTATTCGTGAAGCCTGAATCAAAAAGTCGTGGCATTTGACTGTGAGCGATAGTATCGCCTTTCTAGAGCGTCTTGAGCCTATGCCAAGCTCTCTCTCCCCTCCTTATTTACAAGCAAGTATATCCCATCTGCGTAAACCACTACAAATTCAGAAATCAGAGTAAATTGTGTGTTACCAAGAAGAAGGGAGAAAAAAAAAGAAGAAGATTAGTTTAGATGCCGCAGCCCGCTTCGGCAAAAAAACTCATCTTTGTGTACCAAAGCACACAAAAAAGATGATCTCGCACCAAGACGGATCTCTGTGCTACATACGGGCCGTTATTTCTCGGGTTTGCAGCATCTGTGCTTTTAGGACGCGCAAATGAAGTAAGAAAGGGGGGGGACGGAAAGAAGGAAAATGAAGGATGAAAGAGAGAAAAAAGGAGAAGAGACAAAAACAAAGATTGGATCATATTCCTCTCCCTCTTTCTTTGGTGAACACACAATAAAAAGTAAACCATACATGCTTGGGGGGGCTTTTTTTTATTTTTATTTATATTTTTTTAATTACCAATCAAAAGCGATGTAAATGCTCAACTATAACTATACATATCATACCAGCAGAGGATTTCTTCTGCTGCCTTGCGACTTGCTTCATCTTTATGGCACATGTTCATAAATGAGCTCCGCTTTCGACTAGCTTCAAAGGGTGAATGATGCACGAGAGAGAATCACGAGCCAAGTCGTCTAGGTAAAGACATGTAATTGACAATCCAGTTATATATCCTAATTCTATGTGCCATGCTCACACATTCATGTGGGGGTTTCCTTGCCTTACGGCAGCCAATCTATCTGTAGGTAGGTACGTGAGCCAGCCTCGTCCATCCATCTAAATCTCAAAACAGCGCAGGCCAATGAGTAGAAGAGAGAACCATACCATCCAAAATATCCAAAATACCCAAAATAACAAAGCAAACCCAGACCAATAACGTAAAGACAAAGCCAAAAACAAACACAAGAAGAAAAATCCATCGTATGCTTGGAGCCAAAACAAGAGAGAGAAAAGAGACATGACCTCTAGTTGGAGACAAATGGCAGACAATCCTGGTATGCAACAAAGGTCCCAATAAACGCTTGTAAATGAAGAGCGCCAAAGAAAGACGAGTTGCTCAAGGATGGGGATAGGCGGTCAAGACAAAGGAAAGAAAACGAGTAGCAGTGAAAGTCATGATGATTCGTGAGAATCGTATCTGTCTAGAAGCATTTCCACAGAAGTGAGTGCTTCGAAAAACGTAATAAAGTCGTCATAAGAGGTCGCGATCAAGATGTTGCTCCATCCCAAACAGCAACGTGGGCAGGTGTAATCACGACTGGCCTTCCCAGTGGGCCTGCCATGGGATTGACCAATCGTTTAGTTGATACTCTGGTGTAAATTGTAGCCTTGTAGTCAGCTTAAGCAGCCTGGGTACAAGGGCGACACAAGTGAAGCTTGCAATAAGTGCACTCATAGATGGCCCAGTGAGGGCCCGAACGGCAGTGCTGGCAAACCCACTCTACAAGAGTGTTGTCAGATTTGATCATGACAAAGGAATGAGCACAAGAGTTTGCCATTGCTGCGGAGGACTGTCGTTGAGCCGTGTTGGCGGTTGTTGGTATTGAGTTGAGAGAAGCTAGTTGGGTATCTGTCAAAGATGGAAATCTCAGACAGATTCGAGTCTTGAGCCACTGCTAATACGAAGAGCAGTATGAATCCGAATAAAGTGAAAAAATAGTGACGTTTGGTCAAGGTGACTAGTGCAAGTGGGCGAAATAGAGTGTTTGATATGAGTTGTCAGCAGCAGTGGCGGCTGACAGGAGAGGAAGGCGTTTCTTTTAAGTTTTTGGTTGGTACTGGAAGTATTTCCTGAGACGTTGAGCGTTCAATAAATGTTGAGTGTAAATAATCAGAGTTGTATGTATGAGGAGTGAATGGTTGAGTGGTAAAGATGTGATGAAGGCTGAGTAAAGGGCGTGAATTGGGCGTTTTATATATCGAATCTCTGCGCTTTTCAGAAATCTCACGGATCGGTTAACCACCCCGGCAAGAGAATGTAGTGACAAGGTAGTGTGTTAAACTGTCCCGCCTGTGTTTGCCCTCGTGCTAGCGGAATCCAGGTTTGATCAGTTGCTACTCGGTTTTCAGGGTTTAGAGTAGAGTCCAAGGCGGACGACGGGAGAAGCCAGATGCCGGGAAGCACAAGACCGGGCCAGAGCCCCCCTGCAAGCCCTTGGCAAGGGGGTGTGTTGTGTCTTTTGACTGTCGACGGGGCGTACAGTAGAGGCGGGCGTGAGTTATCGAATCAATCCGGGGCCGGATGCCGATAAAGAGGCTCCGTGGGTGGCGATTCCGCCCAGGTGATGAGCAACGACGGGGGTTCAAAAATAGAACAGGGTCAACGTCTATTGCTTGATGCTTGATGCTACGTGCAGGCCCTCGCGGGTAGAAGTGACGGGGGTCTGGCCAAGCGGGTGCCGACAGCCTGGTGCAACGCCGGAGCCAGCTCCGGTGGTGAGAAAGTGCCGAGATTGGTTCTAGAAACAACGGCGAAGATGCGGGTAACGCGGTTGGCCACAAACGATGGAATCAACCAACGGCAACAGAAACTTGAAGAGCCACAGCGGCCTCGAAGTGAAGTGATTGATAATGGCTGGGTTTGGACGGTCCTCGGTTTCTATAGGCTGTGTTGACGTCTCTGTCTTTGCCGTCCACAATTGCTGACGAAGGAGCGAGTATCGTGATGAAGACGAGCAAGGATTATGATTATCAAGGAGGGATGACGCATAGAGGGGTCGAAAACGATCAAGGGTCAAGCAAGAGGATGGTGAAAGGATGAAAGAAGGACAGAGCAGAAGAGAGATGAAGAGGACGAAGAAAAGAGAGAGAGAGAGTGACCAAGAGGCCGATGCAAGGGAGGCGCAACTCCAAAGTACTAGTACAAACGTCAAGTTCTTGTACCCAACGGGCCCGGCCCTGTTCAGAGGGAGGCTACGGCGTGCAGCATGCACGGCTACCGAAGCCATCTGCCAGAGGTACATGCGGTACATGCAGGCGCAACAGATGGCGGCGCAACAGATGGCGGCGCTATACATGCAAGGTACGCCGCGTGCCGCGTACCTCCCGAGTACCTCCCGAGTACCTCTGGGCGCCATGGCTGTTCACGATCCAGCCTGAGGCAGCAAAGGGCGATGAACAGAGGCAATGCCGATTTCAACTTCATCTCCCTCACGACGAGGCAACCAGCATGCGGCACCAGGCATGCAGCGTCAAGTCTCCAAGTCTCGGCGCTGTCTCCATCGCCGACTCCGACATCAGAAGTAGAGATGCTCACCCTTTGACCATGCAAGTCCATCTCTCTCCATCTCAGAACCTGGAAACCAACGGCGACCCGGTGGGATGGGAATCAGATCACCACGCCCGCACAGCCCTCCTGCAGCCTGGCCCTGGCTCTTGGTCCAGCCCTCGAGTTTTGACGACGCAAACGCAGATAATCTCGCTGGTCACGCTCCAGCTGCCTGGCCGCGGGCGATTCAAGCCGGCAAGGGCCTGGCAGCTACTACGACTTGTACTACTGCTAGCACACAGAGCCGCAGCTGGCATAAACATGCCAAAACATGCCAAAACAGCCAGGGACCCCAGTCCGTCAACGTCGGCTGAAAAAAAGAAGGGCAGTAGGGAAAGCCCATCGTCATCGTGGCTGAACCGAGCATACTACTACTGCTGCTAGCATTACGACAGCTGGAGCTACTTCGTACCTACTCACGCTACTCACTACTAGCAGGACCCCTCGTCTCCGAGCTGACCCGCCAACGCCGTCCATGGATCACTCTCTTACGCCAGAGAGGGTCTGACCTGGCCTGGGAGACACGGGAGCGCGGGTTCCCACTCCTGGGACCTGTCTCTTGGGTCAAGGACGCTACGGCATACTTGATCAAGAGCTAAACTGCGCCGACGGAGAGCTTGAGCCGGCCTCGTAGGGCGATTGCTTGGCACACACGTTTGATGCATACGAGGCCGGCATAGACTTGATGCCTGTGGCTGTGGCCATGGCTCGAGACAGGCCGATTCATGCTGCATCAAGCTGCGCAGCTGCGTGTTTGACCTCCTGAGCGTGTGAACCGACACGCAAATGCTACTGGTAGCAATCCGGTACATCCAAGGGCCAACCGGCGCAAGTAGCAGCAATGTGCTGTGCCAAGTATAGCAGCCAATCGACCATGCCAAAACATGATGTTCATGACGGCCAATTTCAAATAAATCAAATGTACGAGTACCGTACATACATAATATGTAGCCCTACCGCATGGGGCAGTCCAAACGAAGAGTCCCACGCCCAGGCCGGTTTCGACGCACTTTTCCAAGACGGGACCACCATACGCCCAAGGCCAGAGTGCGTGCGACGGCCAAGTGAGACGGACGGGTGGGCAGTCACACACGTCTGCCGATGATGTGTCGTGGCTCTCTTCTGTTTGGTGCCTCAGCCAAATCGCCGCTTCGGCCGGGCTGGCGTGGGGCCTGTCGGATGGTGTTCATTTAGGGCTCCCAGTGGAGTCGCCCTCAAATTCAGACAGACAGGGCTTCGCGTGTGTCAGCGCCTTCTGCAGCCGACGCTCGAGGCCGATGGGGACTGACGGCCAGCCCTTGGAACAGGACCGAAAACACGGAGCAAGATGAAGCCGCCAGCACGTCTGCTGAAGCAGCCCGGATTGAGTCAGGCGGCCATGGATCGGGGTGTTTTGGCGCTCTGCCAAAGGCCATATAGACACATCATGGCAGAAAGGACTTGACACTAAAACGGCTGGATGGGCTGACGATCTGCCTGCAGCCATTTAGAAAACAAGGCTCCTCACGCCTACATTAGCTGCTCGCATGCATGCACGCCTTGGAACGAGGTACATGTGTTGGGTACTCGAACGCCTGCAGTAGCAGTTGGGTACCAAATGCAGACCAAATGCAGATGCACTGCTTTCCAGCGCCTTGCATGCCCCGTGCGGCTGCAGCAGGTTCGGCTCATAAACCGGCTTCCAGGCATGGAGCAAGGCCAAATACGACGCCATCTTGATCTCCTGCTCTGGGGCGCAGCTGTCGTGGCAGGTGTCTGTGAGCATCTGGTGGCTTGCATCCGACCCAGGCACGCAAAATGAAGATTGCAGAGGTACACGCCGGCTAGAGTAGCGGATGGCCAAACGCAGTAATTTCGAGTGGCATTGACCAATAAGCGCGCATCGCCTACCTCGCTTCTCGACCGATGTACATGTACCGTGGACTCCCTGTCGTGCCTCGGCGCAACGGCCGGGCGAGGCAAAGTACTCGTACATGTACCTACGCACTACTGGTAGTAGTACACACTACACTACAGCGCTTGCCACGCCTCGGAAGATCTCGACCCAGACCCCACGAGACTGCTGCACGGCTTGCAGAAGCTCGATGCAGGCCGCTCACCGATATGCAGCCCAGAGCCTAATGCGACCGAGGCATGTACCTGTACGCTGGCAGTCTTGTTTTCTCTTCTCGACCAGCTCGTCTGCCGCAGCTCCCTACTGTGGCTAGTACATCCGCGGCGTTGGCGGTCCATGCAGACGAGGTCGTTTTGGGCACAACTCGCAGCGAGACCAGTACCTTCTTGGAAATGCCCAGCCTCGCCATAGGCTATTGCGTATCCCGTATAGGTATTCATATGATTTGCTACCAGCAAGTTGCCCGTCACCCTGCTGCTGTAGAGCGAGACGACCGGCATGCCAGCAAATGGATCGGCCAAGCTGGGCCTGGGATGCATGGGACTCAGTCTGGGCCGGTCCGTACTGCTGCCAGCAGCCCGCATCCGAGGCCAAATCGGGGAGATGCAATCATCTTGTTCATACTGATTTGCCGGCTGCCTGGGGTTCTGCCACGGTATCGTCTCAGGGTGCTGTCTCAGACCGTGGGATTTCCCCTCCCTCAATACGGATATCAAGATGGCGGGAAGCGTTCTGGCTTTTAAGACACCCCATGGCCTGCTGAGAATTGCCTGATGCGCCCATGCCATGCACACCACCTACGACATCCGTATAGTTATCGACGCTGACATGTACGAAACGGCAAGTATTAGGCACTTACCTAGTCCGTGGTAGTGATGCTGGGTACCTGCGGGACGAGGCATGCTTGAAGGTGACCATCAACCGTTTGATGACCAGGACTCGCTTGCTCGCGAAACAAGCAACGGGCGAGAAAAGAAGAGAGAAGAGAGGCAAGAAGAGAAACGTGCAGAAACAGAGACACGGCCATCCGGGTTCTTGCGTCTCGTTCCCGCGGTTCCCCCCGGGCACATATCGGGGAAATAGAGGGCTATGCCAGCTTTCTAGTGCTATTGTAATCCTCGGCACAAGGCGCACCACTCCTACTTTATATGAGGTAGGTACCTGGCAGCAGTAGTGCAATTCGAAACATTTGATGATATAACTTGGCTATTAGGAGGGCGGGTATAAGCCTGCGCCCGAGGCCAATTGCTGTGGGCAGATCCGTATTCTGCTCAGGCAACATGAGTGGACAGCTTTGAGTCGCGTGTATCTGTCGCGCGCTCTGTAGCACTGATGGTATCGTCTAAACGATGAAATGTTCAAGGGTGTTAGTATTTGTATCTATTTTTGTATGGTATTCGGGTCCTTCTCCGTACAGTAACAAGCTTTGCGAGCGAAGAGACAGGGTTCGCTGTTCTGTTTCCGTATCGGAGCGCCTCGGCAAGCTGCCGCTAGGGCCCCGTTTTACTCCGTTACGGCTGCTCCCTTCTTTTGGCTACTTTCTAGAAACTGCAATACATGCCTAATTTGGCTCACTCCCCAAAAAATCTCACCACCAAAAGAAAAGAGGAAGAAAAAAAAAAGCAAAGAGAGGAAAGAAAAGGAGGAAACAAATTCGCGAAATAGGCTATGAATTTGTAAAGTCCTATTTAGGAAAAGTGAGATGATGAAGAGCATGATTTGATAAACTTGGGAATAGTAGTAGGAAATAATTAGTTGAGCTAATCTGTTGGCTCTTTCCTTCTCATCGCAGCCAGTCACTCCTTCCTTCCCTTCATCGCAGTCACTTACTCCTTATCCATACCGCCCTTCTTCTCCTCCTCTCAAACGCTCTCTCTCTCTCTCTCTTCCATCCTTTCTACTTCTCTACGTCTTGGCATCTTCATGCTCATGCTCGTGCTTCATGCTCATGCTCACCCTCGCCATTAGCGCACTCTCACCCATTCTTTGATACATGCACCCATTTCTCCGTCAGCATCGAGTAGATACTGTACAGTACGTGTCTCGCAGACTGCGCTTTGGCCGCCTCCCAGCATTGTGGCCAGTTATTTCCTCTGCCAATCAACAAAGTTCCCCCCGCACAGCATGCGCCGTTGACAAACACTCCGGCGCCCCTGTCCAGCTACACTGCCATTAGCCAGACCAGGGATCCCTGGCGTTAAAAAAGACCAATCGATATGCAGTATGCAGCCATGTACTGTACCTGGCACCTACTTGGGTCGCAGCAGTAAGTACATACATGTATACTGTAACACTACGGGCACATCTCGATGATTGCAGCTTCAGACTAACACCGGCATAGGCGAAATGCTCACTCCCTTGGCCCTCCATTGCGTACGCAGTACGGGGTGCGGCAAACCAAGCTGCATAATTCATCTTGCTGAATGACGCCTCAACGGGAGCGCCCTCCAGTGGCTGCCAACCCAGCCGCCATCTACGATTCGAGCCGCCGCTGGTCGACCGGCTAGCGAGCTCTCGACGCAGTAGCCGCTGCCGCTATTCATGCTCTCACCTCCACGTCAACTTCTTGGCCGCGGGCATCAGCTTGCGCTACGTTGCATCATCCGAGTCGTGTTTGGCCTCTGTTTGGGCTTCGAATGAATCAGACATCTGTGTTGTAGGAAGGCGCGCGCCCTGTCCATCTCTTGTTTCCTCAATGGAGCGAACACGTTTCGCAGCCAGCACATGCATGCAATATCGGCTCATTGACTGTGCCTGAGCTGCCATTGGGCCTTTGTGCCCACCCCGCCCATCTCATTCCTCCATGGTGCAATGTAGCCCTCTCTCTATCCATACGATTCTAGCTATGCAGAGCTCAAACACGGCTTGTTGTTCTTGCATGCAGGATATTTGAGCTATTTGCGCGGTCGATATGTGACTGCCCTGCTGATTCGTCTTTCATTGGAAGACTTGGGTATTGCATATCCCTGCCTACGCGAAATGTGCGGCCGGCTTGTATTTTGGGTGCCGCATCCGAGCGAATCATTGCATTACAGCCATCCATACACATAGTCCAACTTACCTGTCCCGAGGGCTATGCCACGTCGAGCAAGCGACATGTCGTCTTCTCCAGCGGATGATTCAAAAAACTCGCCACGGCAAGATAACAAAAGAGCCATCGACTGGCACATCCATAACAAGGCTTAACAAGGCTTTTTCACTCGTTGCAGGGCCAGACTTGCTTGGCGGATGACCGGAAGTCAATCCCGGCAGCACCAAGCGTTGGATCGTAGAGGCATAAGCGGCTGGTCATTCGAAGCGATTGGTTGCAGCATTGGCCACCTGCTTAAAGGCTACAGGGCTACATCGATTAACCTTGCATTCATCTCTCTAAAGCTCCTAGCCTGGCAGGCACCAGGATAGCTGCAGGTAATGCAAGCATCAGTCCAGATTTCACATACGAATGCCATGGCGCGATTCGTTGAAACACGTAGCCAAAGTGTTTTGGACTTGATCCGATACTACAGCGACTTACAAGTGTTGACGGGGAATAAAGGGGGGCTGAAGGCGGCCAAGACCAGTGACACCGCCACTGCTGTTGTATGGACCTGCTGCTCTCCACATTCCTCTTCGTGTCACTCTCCCCGAAGCCTCTCGTGCCTCTCATGCCTCTGGGCCATGTGCTCCTTTATACAGAGTACAGTCTAACAAATGTGTTGTACGAACCTTTACGAGGCAGCATAAGCTCACTAATACGGCCATATCCGGGATATAGCAGACATTGACTCTCATGGACGATTTTGCTTTCAATACATATGCGAAGTGCCCAACTCCTATATTCTAGTACTACTACCGCCATGTCAATACATACACGCCAACAAAAATGGCCGCAAGGATCCTCATGGGTCATTTCTGGAAGCGACATATGTCGGCGATCTGGCCATTGAAGCACTTAAATCCGGTTGGCTCAAGCTATTTCGCGCTTAACAAAAGCTTAGATGAGCGGGTTTACTACTGTGTACCTATCCCCGTCCAGCTTACCATAGAGCCCGGCTATCGGCTGACAGGGCAGGGCCTTATCGCTGTGTTGTGAGCAACGCAGCGGCGTACGGATCTTGCTTTTGGGGCACTGGATGAAACCATTCTTCCAGGCTCTGGCTGATAAAGATGGGCTTTCCAGGCTATGCTTCTCCTCTGTCCTTACCCGCACTAGGATATCATCATGTGATTCTTGTCATGGGAGATGACTCTCTCGCCCGTTTTATACGGACAGCACTTCCCGGCTATCGTTCGGAACCGCATTACCCGCTCTTCGCTCTAAAAGAAAGACTTCGCCTTTTCTTCACATTACAAGTACAAGCGGATGCAGATCTGGGACCCAGAGCGCGGTACGCCTCGTCGGGCGCTGCTACTAATTGGGCCCACACCTCCCGAAACCTCGAGGACGTGAGCCCTGTAACGAGGCATTCATCCGACGGCGGCGCATGAGCAGTTGAAAGGGGTGATTTGGGAGTCGGCGACAATACAAGTATGCTTGCTCATATCGAGATGTGGCGTCTCTAGCCAGTATGATATTTGACCCCTTACACCATTACTTCGGCCTCGCGCGCCCTTTCCTCATTTGACGACTGGACATTTCGTTCCGCGACATGCACGGTATAGAACAGCCGAGGAAAGATGGGAAACTCACGCTGTAAAGTTTTCGAGACCAAGAGCGGGTATGAACTATCCGGAGCTCATCTGAGCGGCACAAGTTTGAGCTCTGTGTCTCCACGCCGTCTAAGGCGACTGTGGGGGGAAAAGTGTCAATAGAGTCATCCTGAACGCCGAGTTTTCTAGAACACTGCGTGTGGGGAATTTTATTATTAGACATATTCCAATGGCTTCCGACTAGCCGCTCCTCCTCCGACTAGCACAGCTGCTCGCCGATACCCCTTGTTCACTGCGCCGCATGCTCGGCGATACAGCAGATGAGGACTGGAGACCAACGCGTCTTACGATAAACAGCTAGCTATAGCTGAGCTTGCCCGAGGTCTGGTTTCTTCGCTGATATCGCCGTGACGTAGTGGTCATCCATCATGCGACAGGGTCTTGGCGAGAATCCCTTCCTCGCAACTCATTTACTCCCTACGGATTCTGCACCTCCACGGGAACAATCATCTATAGTATATCATATACCTGCCTGCCATATGCCTCTCTTGACAATTCAGACAAGGCAATACATAGTGCTTACCCTTCCGGAAACAGTGCAGTCGTGAGATCTTTGGCCTTGGAGCCACAAGGCTTAGAAGATCCATAGTTTGCTTACTTGAACCGTCAGCAGGATGAGAGTAACGTTGAATACCACGTGCTCGGTCCTACCAACACCACTTTCACCTTTGCAACGAACACGATGCCGGCAAAACTTGTACGAGCAGTGCAGCATCTCCGCAGTACCCGCACCTACTGCATGAACCCTCCCTGGGCGGGAGCTCCGGATTCCTGGATTCCTGTAATAACAGGATTCCTGTCATTTATACTCTAGCTTGGCCGTGTCACGCTGCCCATTTACCAGCACCGCTGCGCCGGCACGCTAGACAGGGGCCTGAGCCAGCTAGTGCGCCTCTTCCCGAGCCCAAGATTCTGGTTCTGGGTCGGTCATTTGTCACTGATCAGTGGCAGATACTGCCGTCTCTGGACATGAGACGGTTCGCCTACTGGGATTCTTTGGCCCGAGCGCGTCGTCGAGGCCGCCGTCTTTACCACATCTGGGCGTCTTAAACGTCTGCCTAGATGACGATTTCGACACGATGGTACATGGACAATGCCCGGCCAAGCTAGGATTCGTTTCAAACTGCAGGGGTGTTGGTGTTTGTTGTGTTTGGATATGAGTTGTGATTCGCTTGTGGCGGCTGATTACGGTCAATGCCAATTACTAATGTCACGCCAACATGAGGCTATGGAATCACCGCTTTTCATGATTACGAGACGACTGCTTGTTGTACCAACATGTAATGGGACAAGTTGGAGACAAAGCAAACGCGGGTACAGCGATTACGCCAACCGCGTGGTTAAAGTAATCAGCTATCCCACATACTAATACCTAGGTTTCGAAACAAGCCACAATTTACCGAGTCACTGACAATCTCTATTGAGATTTGAAATTGAATACTAGAGGAAAATGAAAAAGAACCCCCCCCCCCTGAAGGGCCTGAAGGGGAATTTATAAAAGCTACCGTCTAAATACAAGATGCCCTTGTCCGTACAGCCATATCCCGTGTCCTCGAACCGAGAAAAAGGTTCCATCTATAACCCTTTTTATTTCCGTCTGTGCAAAAGTAGCAGTACTACATGCCCAGTCCCCCCTGACACTCCCACTTCCACCCCCGGTTTATCGCGCGCGAGCCAATCGCTAATGTATTCTAACTTTTCCAAACTATCGATCAGCCACTACTTCTCCTTTGAGCCCTCCCTCTGACATTGCCTATATCAGAAAAGGGAAGTAGGAGAATGCGTTGACCTGACCAAAAAAACCACCGGCTAAGTCGGCAAGACTCAAATATAGCAAAAATGCCCTGCCATTCTTGATTTGCAATAACAACCTTCTTTTTCGAAACTGAGCAAAGATTCCATCGTTTCTTAAAAGTAGGGACCGAGACTAAAACGCTAAACAGCCCTTTTTTAGGGAGCTTACTGTGTGTATGGATACCCCAGGTAATCAAAAAAAGAGACCGCTGACATTATTATTTTCTTCTTCTTTCCGCTGGTGAATTAAGACAAAATGAAAAAAAAAAATATAAGGTTGCTTTAATGAAAAACCCGCTTTCTCCTGGAATCCCTGAGGGGGGGTTTCGTCATCGCTGGTGTCTGCTGGCCCACCGGCGGTAAACAAAAGGGCGTGATCTTGTTATTGTCTTCCGTCTCTCTTTTTCTCGCTCGCCTTGCAGGGCTACCTATGTATGTATATGTAGTATAGGTGCCACTTATTAGGCCGGGAACCTATAATCGGGCCGTGCTGTGTACTACTACTTTAGCTAGCTGGTTGGCTAGGAACAGCAGCAGCAGCAGCAGGAGGAGGAGGAGGAGGAGGAGCCTCGTCCTCGTCGTCGACGATTGCACAGCCTTCGCTCGCCTCGAGACCGGCAACTGCGGGCGTTGCGTCCTTTGTGGAGACCGACACCGATTTCATCTCTAGGATTTCTCCTGCTCCTTCATAGTCGCTGCCCAGTTTGTCGATTTCTTCAAAGCTAAAGGCATCTGACAAGTTGATGGCTAGGAAAGTCTTTGGCAGTTTAACCCTAAGAAACAAAAAGTCACAAGATGTCAGTTGTTAACAATTTTCTATACGAGCCAGAGGAACACATGTTTATACGAGGTAGAGACACAAGAAACAGAAAGGAAAAGAAAAGAGGAAAGAGAAAAAAAGAGTACGTAATTCAGAAGAAAAGGGAAAACAGGGCACGGGGAGTTAACGTACTGGTTGAACTTTGCACGTAGCGTCTTGATCACTTGCAGCCAATCTAGATGGGGCGTGAGACTGCGCCGCGGCGCGCATCCGATGCAGTGCCGGCTATCCAGCTGGACGTGCAAGGGGTCAAAGACATGGCACCCAGGGCTGATTGTAATGCGGATGCTATAAGCAAAAGTGGACTCGCCGTCGCCCGGAGCGCCCTCCGCGGGCGGGCTGACTTCCGACTCGTACAGCTCAAAGCAAATCTGCGAGAGGTAGTCCAGCTCCGGGATGGTGCTCCGGCTGATTTTCGTCTCGATGCCGCCCTCGATGATGCAGTTGAGCAGGGTGTAGATGTGCGACTCCTTGGTGAAGTAGAAGAAGGACTTTGCGTCGTTGGAGGCCTGCATCTCCTCCAGGTCCTGGACGATCTCCTTGAGCAGCGGCAGCGACGTCAGCAGGCCGATTTCCAGCTTCTCGCTATCCGAGATGCCGTACTCCTGGGGGCAGATGAAGTCGAACAGGATCTTGGCTAGCCGGTAGAGCTCCTGCAGCGGCTCGTTCCGCGGGTCTGGCTTCTCCGCCGAGACGCTGCTGCTCTTGTACAGCCTAAAGTACTGCTCAGGCGGCGCCTCGTCGCTGATGTGGCGAAGGCTGTTGAGGAATGATCGCCGTCGGAAGAGCTTCTTGACCGTTGCTGATCGGCTGGAGCCTTCCGCCTTGTCCGAGTTGTCGGGGGATGTCCCTGAGCTTGCCTTGCCGTCGTCTGCCGTTGTTGTCTTGGCATCCTCGCCATCCTTTGCACTGCCAGTAGTTGATGTTTTGCCATCCTTGCCATCCTTGACGCCGTACTCCTCTTCAAGCATGCTCCTTGGAGGGGTGAAGACCCATTCCAAGAATTGCCGGTTGTGCAGGGCATCAAACTTCATCGTGTCGTAGAGCTCAGAGATCTTGCTGGGATCAACCTTCTCCGCGTCACAAAACTCCGTAAACAGCTTCTCCCACCTCTCCCGGAAGAGATCCGCGTCTTCCCCGCAGCACCACCTGGGCTGAATGTTGTTCACTGCATTAGCCTGTGATAGTGCTGACGACAACGATGTGCTGGAACCCTCGCCGTTGAGCTTCTCGCTGCTTGGGTTGGAGATTGCGCTGAGAGATGTCGCGGCGTTGCTGGGGTACAGTTTGCCATAGTTGTACTGCATGACTCGGCGATGAAAGTTCATCAGCTGAACCACTCGTTTCTGCACCTCGGACGGCTCAGGCATGTTCTCAGGCCAGGCAAACTGCGCCGGACGATCGTTGCCTTCACGGAGCAAGCCCTTGAGCTTCTTCTTGACCTTGTCCGTTTCATCCTTGGCGGCATTAGAGTCGTCCAGGAGATCCTTCCGGATGGTGATGAAGTCTTCCGGTAGTTCCTTTTCGCCTAAAAACGAGCATGCCCAGATCTGTGCGCTAGCCGTGACGCGCCTCTCGGAGCTGCTGTAGACATGGACCTCGTCGAGGATATCCCTGTTTAGTAGCATCAAGTCGTTGCGCATGTTTTCTCCTAGCTCCTGTGACTGATACCTGGCTGAGTGAGTTGGCTCTCCGCCCCACTTGACGATGAGTTGAAGCTTGTCGAGGACAAGGCTTTCTTCGGCGGCGGTAAACTTGGACATGGTCACTTCTGAAACCGAATCATGTCTCTTTGATGCCCGTCCCTCAGGAGTTGGCTCTGCAGCATCGCCTCCTGGCATTAACGGCGTGCTTTCCCCGGTCTGGTTCGCCGTCACGGGAGCTTCCTCGGTCTCCGGCACCTGCTGCGGCTTCTTCTTGCGGAACATGGGCTTGATCTGGATCTTTGTTCCAGCCCAGCTTCCCTTCTTTACCAGGACATTTCGGAGGGATTTAAGCTTCTCCCTGTCTTCGATACCCTGTATGTAAGCAACATCTACGGCCTGTATCACGCTCGCCAAAGCCGGCTCTCCGATGAGCAGCACCTCTTCTTGGTGACCCCTGAGAAGATCGATAAAGGGCTCAGTATGGAAAGTAAACTTGTACTTTTGCTTTGGAGTCCTATCGGCATGTCTGATGACCGAGACCATTCCTTTCAACTTCCACGAATGCTTGGGAGGAGGCGGAGGGGGGGGTGAAGGCTCCGCCTCTTCCTCCTCCTGCGCCAAGGCGCCGGCGGGAGAAGACTGTGGTGCATCCTTGCTAGACGCAGGAGTCGACGACAAGACGCTTGGCGACGTAATGTCTGCGGCTGGTGGTGGCAATGGCTGTGGTATCAAGGGGCTGCCTGAAGTGCTCTGACCAACGGACGTCCGCGTGCTCTGTCCAGTAGGCGATGCTGTGCCACTTGGAGCAATTGCTGACTCGGCTTGGTCGGGCTGTTCAGCTTGCGACAAACGGTTGCTCTGCTTTGCCACGGGGATGGGTTGGACAGTAACGGTGCTGGAGCTTCCTTGCTCCATGTTTTGTCCTGCTCTGGCGATAGGGTCGACCTCTGAAGACGGCGCGGGAGAGGCAACTGGCGGCGATGTCGTGCCACGGCGTAGCCGTTCCTTGATGAAAACGTCCTTGAGAATGCTGGCGCAATGCTCGTAATAGTCTTCATTGTCCTTGACAAAGCTCCAGCCATTGACGTCGATGACATAGCTCTTTCCCGAGGCTCTCAGCAAGTCGAAGCCGCAGACTCGTTGCCCAAAAGCAGTCGAGATCTTGCGAGCTACGTCCCTTTCCTCTGTACTCAGGCTGGTAACATAGCGCAGCTCTTTTCCATGCGTGTTTCGCCGAACGATACCGTCGACAACGGGCGACTTGCGAGTTTCCGCATGGCAATACTGAGGACCAACGGTGTACGCCTTGACATCCTCGGCATTGTCGACTTCCATAAAGCTTTCGTAGATGTAGCTGGTTTCAGGCTCGGTAATCGCCCTGGGGATGTTTAAGTCAGGAATATATTCCGAGCTCTTGTTGCCGACTTTTCGGAACAGCTTTCGTCCACCTCCTCCTGAGCTTTTTGGGAAATATATGATGATGTTGTGATCCTCGCCGCTGATGGGCTTCTCTACAAAAGGCTTCTTGAGGAGTACGCCATCGACACTGAGGACGTCTCCGTCGTCTATGAGCTCGACCTTGCTTGGCGGCAAGGTGTTGTCCGGATCAGCGGGCTCCAGGGTCACACCTGATATCTCCTTGATGTATTTCGTCATTTCTGGGCTCAGAACCTTTGGCCCGCCGTCCCGTGTGACCTCGAGGCGTTCTGGCGTTCGAACTTGGATCTTGTCTAGCAGACGCAGGCATGCACGGCGGTCCCAGAGGATTTTTTGCATGGGCACATCATTGACGCAAAACGGTTTCCTCGTCTTTATATATGCGATGGCCTTCTCGAGGGGAAATCCATCGGAATAGAACGATATTAGGTAGTCACTTGAGACATGTTAGCGATTGTCGGCGATTGTCGCGTGCTCTATGGGATATTGATTTCTGTCATCTGGTTGAAAACGCAAGGGGATATGCCACTATCCTCTTTACGTTACCGAGGAATCTTCAATACATACCACATGGGCCAATTTTCAACTTCTACACAGAGAAAAAAAAAATGGTCAGCTTTGTTTATTTAAAACTTTTCTTGCTTTTTACAGACACCGAAGACGAAAATGGAATTTTTTGTCTGGTTTCTGTCTTCGGTGTCTCCTGGTGGGGGCATTTTCAATGGAACGTCGAATCGTACCTTCATCAAGAATCGTCTTGTCGCCGAAAACAACGACGTCGAACTCGCGGTTTGCAATAAGGCGATTTAGAATATTCCTGCTTGGCTTGCTTCTGGCTTTGATGTCGAGTGCGCATATACCAATAACGCCCAATGGGGCTGGTTTGGCTAAAATCAAACTGTTAGATGTCGCTCATACTCCATTTCACACAAGATATGAATCTCCCCCCCTGTTCTAACACACCTTCTTCTTTCTCCCGATGATGAGGTCCTCGTTCGCTACTTGGACTCTGGCTGCTGTATGCAGTGCTTCCACTAAATCGTCTCTTTGCTCTACTCCGAGAGCGATCGGGTTGGCTACTTCGCATGGTTTCGGATCGCTGGTTTCGCCTGACAAGGTCGTGATGGGTCTGCGAGTCTCTGGCTGCCAGGCTGTGATTGCTAGGAGACGCATGTCCTGGCTGGGTTGCTGAAGACGTTGTCACAGTCACATTTGACAATGCAGCCTCTGGCGGAGCCGACGCTGTCCCTTTTGCAGACGACATCAGGCCCGGTACCGACCGCGGAGGCTCTCCTTGATCAGAGGCTCGGTTGGATGGAGGGGCGCTGGCGATCACACCACGCGCGGAGGCCAACGAATATAACGATGTGCCCGACAGACGCTTGGATTGGACCGAATACGAATCGGAAAACGATGACCTCGTGGTCAGCGCGGGCTCGGGGAGGGCCGAGTGGTTGCCCGCAGAATCTGGGTTGGGGCGCATCCGAGGAGTATCGTTGTCGAAGAACTGCTGCTGCGACTCCCCCAGATAGAGCTCTTCGGTCAGGACCTCGGAAGCGGCAGAGTGTCGTCGACTGTACGGCCACGAACGACCGCTCCTCAACAGACTGGACGGGTGAGGGCTGGAGAAGCTGGATCGCTCGGCGTGGATATCGGAGGTGCCCGGCTCGGCGTAGCGGCTCTTCTTACTGCTGACTGACCCCGTGAAGGACGAGACGGAGACGCTGCGGGAGTGCCTCGAAGGCTGGGACGGCAACGTCGACGGCGAGGAATTGGCCGCACTGGGCTCGTACGAGGGCGATTGCGGTGGCTGCGGAGACTCGTCAGAGGCAATGGCCGCTGAGCCAGAGGCGCCCAAGGGGTCCATTTTGATTTTGATAGCGGTGGCGGAGGCTGCCCAGCGGGACACAGAACTGGGCCTGGAACTTTTTTCTCGTCTGTTGCTGTGGTTTTTGGCACGGCCCTACTGTATGGGGGACTCTGGTAGTCTGTCGACTAACGGCCGGCCGGTCTGAAGGTTAAGCAGAGCAGAGGGAAGAAATTGAGGCCGAGAGAATCCACTCGGTCGAAAAGCGTCGGAGGTGTTTAGTCTTGACCGTGCGTGGCTGCAAGCGTCAAGCGGGCGGTGACATCATTTGGAGGCTGGATTTACACAGGGGGTTCAGAGAGTTCAGAGACGAGGGAGGCTTATCGATTGTGCGAGAAGGGAGAGAGACAACGAAAAAAGAAGAGATAACTCGAGATTTAATACAAATGAAGAGGTTCAGCGCGATTCATTGATACACATGCAAACGTGAATAATGTCGGCATAGCAAATCCAATGGCAGGGTGCTACTTGCTGTTAGTCGCTGCAGAGACCGCGCTTCTTGGTGGCGCTGCTCACAAAACAATTTTTTTTTCTTCCCTACTTCTTCTTTTTGGTCCTTTCTCGGTCCCTGACTCGACGTTTCCTGAACTCTAATTGGCTCAGAGCTCATGCAGCGTCAGCCACCGAGGGGCTCAAAGACAGGGATCTGCCCTGACACCCCAAGAAAAACGAAGAAAAAGACAGCGAGCTGTATGGAGTAGGTGGAGGGGTAGAGGTTCGATTGGCGAATGGAAGCAGCTGATGCCCTGAGCAGTGCAGAAAAACAGCCAGCTAGAACTTGCTGCGTGGCACGAAACCCACTTGGCGGTGAAGCCGTCGCTGGAGACGAGAGAATCGAAAGCAAGGAACTTGGTGTTGGCTATACTGTTGGAAACTGTAAGTTTGCGCGGACTCTGCACAGCGTGGTAGGCATCATCTGTGTAACCGCACCAAGAGAGATTGGATGGAGTGTAAGAAATGGTCATAAGGCTGACATCTGGCTCTGCAGCAGCTCTTTTCTTGGTCGAGTAGGAAATACGCAGCGACAGTTACTTATATGGATTGTGATGATAGCATTTGACAATTTGGAGCATTTCGAAACCGGTGTGCTCTGCCGAGGGTCCATCAACAGTATCCATCAGATTTTCTCTCTACGCTATGAATTTATCCTATTCCTATAAACAATCAGCATATACCAAGTAGATGACGTATAATTGAAAAACATCGGGCAGCTATTTTCAGCTATACAGATAAGACTTCATACCATGACTTGGATCCAAGATTAGAGTGTCATGTGGCGGTGTCATGTGTGGAGGGGCACGAGCTACTGTGGCGTAGTAGTTACCATCCTTAGGTAAGCGGCAGAAAACGGCAGTATTCATCACCGCCAAAAATTTACAGATCCGACGACAGGTTCTCGACGAGATTGCGAACCGCTGCACCACAACACCAGCGCAAAGATGCCGCATTCCGATCCCGATGGCCCGCTGGCAAAGCGCCAGAAAGTCTCGACCTTGGCCAATGCGTCCGAAACTCCAAGCAATTCCTCGCGAATCTTTGCGCCTTTCAGAGTCCGTTCATGCGATGCCCTTGGGGCTTTTCCATCATTGGCATAGCAGGTTCTAACCACTCACTGTGTAGACTGTTGGATTAATCTCCCCATCCAATATCCCATTCACTTCGGTTCCGTTAGGTAAAACAACTTTTCAAATCACAACATCGGTTGGTCGATCTCTGCAGACGTACGACTTGCTCCGCGGTCTCAATCTCGTGTTCGTTACTCGACCACAAACGCTCGCCGACATTACTGCTACGTTAGCCTGGGGAAAGAAGGTCTTTGCGGCATGGGGTGGATCGCAAGATGGCGAGCCTCAAGGCTTATGGGTCTTTCAAAGAGGTAGAAAGATTGCTGAGGTAGCCCTCCCAAGCGACTTGGCGGAGCCAATTCAACAAATCACAATCTTTGGAACCTGGTTCATTGCTTGCGCCAAGACGAGGATTGAGGTATTCAAAACGGCGACGCTTGAGCATTACACCACCATCCACACCATGGCTGCTTCCAAGGGTGGCCATGAGATCACGGGTGGCGTTGTCACTATGCCAACCTATCTGAACAAGATCTTTGTTGGTCGCAAAGACGGCTGGGTTGAAATCTGGAATATTAGCACCGGAAAGCTGATATATACCCTTTTGCCGCCTTCGCCGGATTCTGGAGCTGTCACTTGTCTCGAGCCAACCCCAGCGCTCTCTATGCTGGCGATCGCATACTCGAACGGTTCCCTGGTCATCACCAATGTTCTGACTGATAAGCGCGTTCTTCAAGTCGAAGCCGGGCATGCAGACGCCCCCGTTACCTCAATATCCTTCCGGACCGATGGCTTGGGAGCTGGACACGACGGTAGAAAGGATGGCGTCATGGCCACTGCTACCCCGGCTTCTGGCGACATCACCTTCTGGGATCTAAACCGTGGAGGTCGTGTGATGGGAGTCCTACGCAGCGCTCACAACCCACCATCAGGCGAGGGTGGTGCTGTTCTTGGCGGTATCAGCAAAGTCGAATTCCTGTCTGGACAGGCAGTCATCGTTTCTAGCGGCCGGGATAACTCGCTGAAGACGTGGATCTTCGACGAAACACCCTTTTCCCCTATCCCGAGAATCTTACATTCACGTAGCGGACATTCTGGACCGGTTAATTGCCTACAGTTCTTACCTTCCGATTTTGACGGCGCCGAAGCCGGAAACAAATGGATCATCAGCGGTGGCAAAGATAGGAGTCTTTGGGGATGGAGTATGCGCCGCGATGGCCAGAGTACGGAGCTCAGCCAAGGCAATATTCGCAAGAAGGCAAAGAAGATTGGTATACTGGCTACCAGCGCACTTTCACATGGTCCAACAACGACTTTGGAAGACCTCAAAGCCCCCGAAATCACCTGTATTGCCACTTCGCTCAATCGCGATGGCGGCATTGGCGCATTGCCGGGGAAACAGGAGATTTGGCAAAAGGGACGAGACCTCAGCAAGAAGATGGACGCTGAGCTTAGTGGCATGACGGGCTGGGAAAGTGTTGTCACAGCTCACAAGGGCGACCCTTGCGCCCGTACCTGGTTCTGGGGCCGAAAGAGAGCTGGTCGTTGGGCACTCCCGACAGGAGACGGCACCGACGTTACCACTGTTGCCATCAGCCCTTGCGGAACTTTCGCACTGGTCGGCTCCGGAGCTGGTGGCATTGACATGTACAATCTTCAATCTGGTGTCCACCGCCAGCGCTTCCCGTCCAAGTTGACGCCAGCGCAGGCTCGCCAGCTGAAGATGCAGCAACTTCGACAAGCAGATGATGTTGTCCAGCTACAGAGCGAAGGCAACCGAAAATACCCCGCCGGCGTCGGTAAACATACCAAGGCCATTACTGGTTTAGTTGTCGATTCTATGAACAAGACTGTGGTATCTTGTGGGTTGGATGGTAAGATCAAGTTTTGGGACTTTTTGACAGGAACCCTTCTTGAACAGCTGGACTGGGCACCCATGACATTCCCAACTGGATGCCGATACCATCCAGCCAACAACCTTTTGGCATTTTCTTGCGATGATTTGTCTATCCGAGTTGTGGACCTGGAGACGAAAAAGACGATTCGTGAATTCTGGGGTCC
Organism: Trichoderma atroviride; assembly: GCF_020647795.1. Lineage (NCBI taxonomy): Eukaryota > Fungi > Ascomycota > Sordariomycetes > Hypocreales > Hypocreaceae > Trichoderma > Trichoderma atroviride. Next base: position 4,302,265 of record NC_089400.1, on the reverse strand, counting down.
CAAGGATGTCATCAACGACTTTTGCTTTTCCAACGATGGCCGGTGGATTATCGCTGCCTCGCGCGATTCCGTGATAAGGATATGGGATCTGCCCACCAGCCACCTTATCGATGCTATTCGGTTGGAGAAGCCTTGTAAAGCTGTTGCCATGTCATTCACCGGCGAATATCTCGCTGCAGCTCTCGAGGATAGCCCTGGCGTTACGATATGGACGAACAAGGCCCTGTACAAGCACGTCCCAACTCGCCAGATATCCGAAGCGGAAATTGGTCTGGTGGCTGCACCTACGACGGCTGGAGAAGGAAACCAAGGCTTGCTGGAAGCTGCCTTTGAAGACGACCAGGAGGAGGAAGACAGTGGCGTTGTTGCGCCTTCAATTGATCAGATCAGCTCAGACCTGATGACGTTGAGTTTGGTTCCCAAGAGCAGATGGCAGACGCTGCTCCATCTGGATTTGATCAAGGAGCGAAACAAGCCGACCGAGGCGCCAAAGCTCCCCGAAAAGGCTCCCTTTTTCTTGCCATCCACTTCTGGTGCGCAAGCGCCTGGGCTCAAGGACGATGCTGAGCAAGCAGAGATGGATAGCAAGTCTCGTATCTCGAGATATGACCAGGACCGCTTTGAAGAGGCATTTACGTCGAAGCTGCGTGCTGGTGCTGAAAACAACAATTGTAAGCATCCTGCGTGGACATTTTCTATTGCACTAACTAGCATTTGGACAAGTACTAATCTTTTTATCCGCAGACGACGATTTCATCGAGCACCTCAAGTCTCTCTCTCCTTCAAGCGCGGATCTGGAGCTTCGATCACTTTCCCTGGGCGATGACGACGAGTCAAACGAGCTGCTGCTATTCATCCGAGCGCTTACGACTAGACTGCAAGCACGAAAAGATTACGAGTTGACGCAGGCGTGGATGACAGTGTTCCTCCGACTACACTTTGACTTGGTGATGGAGAATAAGGCTTTGCTGAAGGCTCTTGAGGAGTGGAAGGAGCAGCAGGAGAAGGAATGCAACAGGCTGGATGATTTGGTTGGATACTGCAGCGGCGTGGTCACGTTTTTGAGAAGCCCGCGGACATGATGTGTTGGGCCATGATTTTTAGACTATTGTAAATAATAGATGGGAAAGACTAGCGGACGAAAACAATACGTTTGTACCTTATATCCATCTGTAACTGATGTTTGTCTATGTCCACGTATATATTCCAAGACCATCCAATATTTCTTCCGCTCTAACAAGGCACCTATATTGCTACTTTCGAAAATCTGAAGCCCCGCAGCGCCAACAAACAAGCCTTGATATTTCTTCTTCGTGGCTCCCGCAAGCAGAAGCAACACAATGAAAAAAAAAAAAAAAAAAAGAGAAGATAAAAATCAAAAATTGCGCCTCCCATGGCCCCGAAGGACAATGGAGCAAGGAGCCGACTCCGCGATGTGCAATGCAGGTCCTCCACACTGCATTCCCAGCAGCTTGATCTTGGGAATGCGAAACAAGGTAAGTATGGAGAAAAGAAAAAGAAGAGAAATTCGAAAGAGAGAGGGAGGGGGGAAGGGGATTATATAGATGGAGGAGATGGTCTGTGCGCTGTGGGCGGTCAAAGTTTTGTGAAGGTGAAGTTGAAGGGAAAGTGAGAGTGAGGCTTTGGTGTGAGTGGGCAGGTGCAGCTGCTGCCTGGAGGGCTGAAGGTGAATGTTGGTTTCTACTTTGCGGGTACACAAACATCAGGCTCTCTGTTGGAGCTGGGCTATACAATTTGTATTTACTGGGAATTTAATAATGATTAGTCTTTTGTAGCCATCAAGTAGCTTTCTGGTCGTGAAATGAGGAGCTGCTGCCTGTTCTGATGCTGCTTATACCCATCATGGCAATGGCCGAAAGTGTTGCTCTAGGAATGATTGGATGCCAGCGACTTTCCCAAGCCTAACCGTGGCATGGTTGTTTCTCACTTTTGCTCTTTTTTACATACGATGGGTGATGAAGACGTTAGGGGTCAGGTTGTACAGTAGAGGATGGTAAAATGGGCTTTGAGATTTGGTAGGGAGAAATAAATTCGACGAACTCTCGTGAGACCTACCTTTTTCTACTCATATTGAAACATACTTTTCATTCTTAGATCGCAATATTAATTATATTCTTTCGACTGGACAGCTTAAACTACTATATGTATTATTTTTACTTTATCATCTATAGAATTGGCTGCACAGATAATAAAATCTGCCGTGCGCTAATATGTAAACGTACCCTGGATCTGTCGCAATCAATTTCGAGGCAGTGTAGGTAGGACGAGGCCAACACACGACGATTCAGCCTCGTTGTTTGAGCTATTTATCATGTTCACACCATACTCAGTCACGATGTCATTTTCATCCAGTCCTTCATTCTTCCCCTCTCGCCAGATTCGGCGCTTTTCCATCAATATCCTGCAACAATAGCTCGCCCCCCAGCTCTCCGTTTTTGGCGTGACGAATATCGATGGCTTGCAACCTATCCGAGAGTAAACAGCTCGGCTCAATGGCGGAGATGCAACAGCTTAATGATAACCTCCTCTCACTAAAGATTGCGGAAGAAGCGCAAACCGCATCGCCGTCTTCATGTCTTACCGACTCGCCGGACCATTGGGATTATAATGCTGAAGGAGACGGTGCACAATCACAATGGAGAGAGTGTATGAAGCCTCACTAAACGTCTCGACGAACTCTTTATTAATGCCAACTTAGTCAATAGTTTCATGGACAAAAAGGCTAGGACACGTCCTTATCCGAAATATCTATACCGAGCGCATGTTCACGGCCACCCGTTCCCTCGATTGCCAGACGTTTTCGAAGGAGAATATAGTGATAGCTTCGGTTCTGATCTTCATCTTTGGTGTGAAGATGACGCACAGACGCAAATGTTCATGCCCATAGGCGACCTGATGGATAATTATACTGTCGAAGACTTGTTTTGGCACCTAAACCTTCATCTTGGAAAGACTTGTATCAATCTCCAGCCAAATTCCCATGGCGAGCAACCGTTCCTATCTCCCCTTGTCTCTCTTAGCGGCGACTTCCGTTGGACAGCACAAAGAATCTGTCGGGTTGGTAGGATGATAAGCAAAGACAGAGACCAAATGCCTGGCTTGGCCATCTTTAAAACATCAAATATCAACCCTAGTGGGGTACGTGTCTATCGGGTAGAAGATATGCTTTCATTTTTGAACACAAGACTCGCAGAGAGCTCTGTTCATATTTCTTCACAGCGCCAGGGCTGGGCTAAAAATGCCGATGAATATGTTTGCTGGAGCCTTGTCCCTCGAGATGCATTGGCTGCCTTTACTCCATTAGCTGAGCTGATCGAGACATCGAATGGCGGAGACGAGGCTTTCTTGACGAAAGGGTTTGTGGACTCCAACTACCTCGGCGATTTCAGGCAGCTTTCTCGAGTACATCCGGTACATATCTCTGTGGAAGAGTATGCAGAAAGAGCATCAAGATTTATGCACAACATCATTGCTAATGTTTCGTCTTTGGAGGAAGCGAAGCAGCTGTGTATGGATATGGAAAGGGTGCTGTTGAACCCCGATATATGGGGCTACGGGGTTGCCAAATCTGTACAAGGCTTGGACGAAACAATCTCGTCGTCCCTGGAAAAGGTACTGGAAACGGCTTTCATGGTAAAATGACTAGGGGATTCTTGACCTTGATGCAAGGAAATTGTTTGAGCACAGGTCTTGTATGTTGATGCTGTGCTCGATGTATTCTCCCTATAGTAAACTCCAATTTGATCTTAATGATATGACGGCTCCATTTCTCATGGATCTCTTCAAGCGACAATGTTATTAGCGGTAACGATATTTACTGCGCCTGCTCAGTAAATTCTGCCAGCGACACGACTCCCAATAGTGGCCCTCTTTCCCACAATTTTAGCACATCACTCGTCGTTCCGGGATAGTTATACTTGCTCTCACGCTGCCGAGATGGTGCTTGCGCCTGAAGCTGCTCAAGAAAGCAAGCTGCCTGGCTTTTCAGTTGCTCGCGCCAGTGCTCCACCTCCAGCATGGCAATCAAGTTGCGAGCCCTCTTCGTCGGCCGGCCAAGGCTGTCTTCGATGCCTTTCCTGATTTCAAATGCGCCATCGCATTGCTTGCCGTTGTCGTACCGAACAAGGCTCTTGCTGATGACCACATCTCATAGCAGCAGCTCTTGATCCTCCTCAGTGCTGGGCACACGGCGCAGGTTCCGGTCAACAGCTGCTGTTGCTGCACTGACTTTGCCAACATCTGTGAGGCGGAGCAGCACAATGTTGACGCTGCCCATCCGCCCAAGACAGTACGGGGGTGTCGCGATGTTTTGAACTCAATTTCAATGTCATCATTTGTTTACGCTGGATCAGAACTGCAAGACTGATCCCGAATTGATGACTCCCAGATCATTGGCCGTCGCGCAAAACGAGGAGCCGTGACGGGGCTTGTCAAAGAGCCACGGATCGTTGACTCTGATCTTGGCTTCATATTTTATTATATGATTAGGGGAACATGCTTCCATGGTCAAGCATCTCCTGGCATTCAAAGCTTCCAAGGTTCATGATTCAGCTCCGTACAGGTAGCCTAAAAAGATCTCCATCTCTCAAAAGTCAGAATACCAGTCAACGCAGCAAAGGCGTCGCTCGTAAAGTAGACACCGCGATATAGTCATGACTTTGAAATGTAACGTAATTTATATAACATCTATTAATAGACCGGTGTCCAAGACGTAATCTTTTCCGCCTGTTGGTTATGCCATTTAACATGTAAAAGTACCTCTAAAGTACAAATCGACAGAGGTGTCCACCCACAATCCGACTGCAATTACATTTTGCACAAGGTACCTATGCATCTACTATACATACGCTATATAGTAATAATTTCGCTCAAGTACTACCTAATAAGCGCTGTAACGTTGACGCCTGATTTACACCCAACCTTGTCTTTGTTTCCTTGAAGATATAATCTCTTAGCACTGTTTTTTATCTTGTTTTCCTACTTTAACATCTACATTTCCTAAATATTGCAGCTAGAGTCATACTCTATCCCCGCACTTATGACCAAACTAACCCACCCCCAAAAGCTACTCCAGAATATGTCAGACCCTGACAGCTATACTGTGGGCTGGATCTGCGCTCTACCCATAGAATTTGTGGCTGCACAAAGCCTCCTTGATGAGAGGCACGAGCCGCTCGCATCCCGTTCCCCAGGGGATATCAATAGCTATACTTTAGGAAGCATTGGAAATCACCGAGTAGTTATTGCTATTAACGAGTATGGCACGACAGAGGCAGCAAGTGTTGCTCGAGATATGTTGGGCAGCTTTCGCAATATTCGCATCGGTCTAATGGTCGGGATTGGCAGTGGCGCTCCAAGTCGAAGAAACGACATTCGCCTGGGTGATGTTGTTGTTGGCGCTGGTCGCGATGGGAATGGGGGTGTGCTCCAGTACGATTTTACAAGAACCATCCAGGACCAGGCCTTTCAGGTTACTGGAGTTCTAAACCAACCTCCCGCTATCCTAAGCGCTGCGATTAGCAATATCAGGGCGCAATATGAGACCCATGGCCACCAGCTTGAGCAGACCATCACATCCCTGATTCAACGGAATCCAAGGCTGCAGAAGAGATATTCACGACCACCTCAGGACAAGGATAGGCTTTATCAACCATCTGCCACCCATACCCCCCAAGGTTGGCTAAACTGCGCAGATTGCGGAGATGATCCTTTACGGGTACATATCCGGCCACCTCGACAGGCTCTTGACGATGATCCAGCGGTGCACTACGGCCTAATTGCATCTGCAAATCAGCCTGTGAGAGACGCTGTAACCAGAGATAGGCTTGCTACACGAAGAGAGGTCTTATGCTTCGATACGGAAGCCGCAGGCCTGATGAGCCACTTCCCATGCGTAGTCATTCGGGGTATATGCGATTATGCAGATACTCATAGCAACGATGTGTGGCAAGGTTACGCTGCCATGACCGCAGCTGCATATGCCAAAGATCTTCTTCTTAGAATCCCTGCTGAAAGAATCGAGGCCGAGAATCCGGTTTCCCTAGGTTTGTATTCTCACATCTTGTATTCAGATGTACGAGCTTCTTACTGATGCACCATCTTTTCTTCCTCTAGCTCCGCCCCCAGCAGATGGAAACAACCAGCCTGGCGCGACGCCTCAGAATAGAACCAGGTATTGGATCATTATCGAACAGGATTCTCTGGATGTCGTCACCTCAGACATCACACGATACGAAGCCCTGAGGGAAGCTCTTTCTAACTGGAGTCTCCAGGAGCTTCCTTTGTTGCAGTGGACAGGCGGAGAGGAGTCACGGTCTACGTATATAACTGTCGCGACCAACGCTGAGACGTTGCTCCAACGACATGGACTAAAGATCCGCAGGGATATCGACGCATGGGCATATGTGCAATCAGCGGAGTCCGTTGATGCCTTATCCCCCAGAGACAAGGCTCTCTTTTTGGGAATGTACGCAGGTTATCACTTTGCTGGTCCTTATGCAGCTGGGTGGGCTCGAGCTGGGCGAATTATTAGCACAATGTCGTGGCTGATGGAATATATGGCGGTGGAATAGCTAAGAATACCGATTTAATGAAATGCGCCATCTGGTTTCACATGATTATTGACTGGGTGAGTTGAACAGCGGTGCTGGATGACCTTCCGCCAAACATGTTTGCAAGAAACATCCCCTCAAAAACTCTACAGTCTTTGTCGTAATCATTCATGAATCTAAAATCGTTTATATGTAGTATAGATTGAAAAAGCACCACATTCCATCATATAACATCAAAATACTGAGGCGAGCTATTTCGATCTTCCAGGTCCTTCCACGCCTTTTCGTCTGTATAGCATTCTCCTACCAACTGGACAACTTTTGGACTTTGGGCGATGCCGTTCTTGTGGATATCCCTGAATGCGAATGGAACTGCAGCGCCGACACAAATGTAGACTTCGTCATTAATCTCAAGCCCTTCGGGTCCAATGCCCATGTAATCTGTATCGGTGATGAAAAAGCGACGAGAGTGACAATGCTTCAAGATGGCTTGGACATAGCCCTCGTAACTGGGAGGATAGTCTTTTGCCGCAAGATGGAATGGAATATCTGTAAATGGCAACACAGAGCCTTCCGTGGCTTGTGTAGATTTCCTTTCCGAAGCCATTTGCCTGACGCGAGATTCCCAACTCAGTGCGGATGCCTCGCCCTCTAGCGCTCGCTCGCTTTTGATGAAATGAACAAATGCACTAGAATACCCAGCGCTGTAGGTGCTTATAACTTCGTAAAAGAAATATTCATCGAAGGCTTTAGCGCGGTAGTATTGAGGTACGATGTTTGCCTTTCTTCTACTAACCATAGCCTCATCTTGTGATAAAGACTTCCACTCGTCTAAAGGAAAAAGGCCTTGGCCGGCGCGATATGGCGAGCCAAGTTTTATAATCCTGCCACATGCGTGGCCAGCTATGCGTAATCTCGCGGATTGTTTCATCGTACCGGTGGTAGATTGATCCAAGATGATCTGTGGACTTTTGGGATTATCCGCTGGCTTTTGGAACATCCGGGGTCTGTTGTGTGCTATGCGCAAAGATGTCCCAAGAATTTCGCGTTTGGGTTGGACACTCCAATCTGGTACCCATGATGGCAGACCATGAATTGTTGAACCTCCTTGCACGGCACTGAGAAGGTCATAGCCGTTATCAGCCATGAGGGCCAGGGCGCAGTCTGTATAGACTTTGGCGACTGCATCTTCATATCGTGGCTTGAGGTTGAATTGATTGTCTGACGTGTCCAACAACGATAACATGCTGTAGATTTTATCTCGGGCATCTGTCGCTTCGCAATGTCTTGCTTGGACAAGGAGTTTGAGCATCGGCAGCTTTACACGGTGCTCTGTCTGCGAGACGTTGGGTGCGGAGACTACAAATGGCAGCTGTTGTAGCCATTTGTTGGTTGTGTTCCAACTATTGAAATGCTTGATTGCCGACCAGGATAGCGTCTTGTCCCCGCAGTATGCTATGCCAGTCGCCGGTAAGACGACTTCTTGAATGACCCATACTCTTGTAAACCAAGGTCGATAGAAGAAGCTGCTTAATGCTTGAACCAACTCTGCAGATTTTGGGTAGCTCAGCGAGTTTGTATCTGCAGACGGTTTATCGCATTCTATGATGAAATCAATCGCTAGATCGCTATCCTGTGAAGCCTCGCCGAGGTAGATGGCAACGTTTGTGGCACTGGAGTAAATTGCAGCCATAAGAGACACTTGGTGATTTCTTTCTGCCACATTCGATTGATCAATGCTCAAAGTGTCTATCCATAAGATGCGCGGACGGTCTTGGTACCGTAAACGACGAAGAGCAGAGACACAATTAGAAGTAACAAATAACTCTTTTGGTCGCTCATGCTCGTGAGACTTGATGAAGACGGTTTGGCGGTCATCAGGGTCTCCCCAGGTATATGATAATGCTTCATAGGAGATGTTTGAATGAATTTCAGCAATTAATAGCTCACAAATGATTGAGTCATCGCTTCCTGGCTGGAGAGAGACGAGGCGTATGTGATTTGGCGTTGGAAGAGCCGGTCCGGGATATGCGGAGCTGGCTGCAGCTTTTGAGTTGAGATGTTCCATTATCGTTCCATATAGGTGGGTTTCCAATTCACAAATGTTAAATTATGGCCTCATGAGTCATTGGCCAAGCGCTACTTGCTTTCTGATGCTCGAATGGTGCCAACCTGGCTGTAATGCCTGATTCCAAGATTGGTTTCCTTGCTGTATGTAAGTTGCGCGCAACTTCAGTGAGCTTTCTTGGTAATGATCCAACTGAAGTGATCGATTCGATGAGCATTCGCATCCAAAGAAGAATAAAGAAGGAGGAACAAAAGAAAGAAAGAAGGAAAGAATAGTAAACATTGAAAGGAAGAAGAAAATAAAACGTGGGGAAGGATGCCTAACATGAGTGCCTGGGTAGTATCCAAAATGACAAGTGGTGGGGTATTCGACGCAGCTAGAAACAGGCATGTCACGCTGTATGCTTCAAGGGTGCGAAGAAAATAGGAACCGCAGAACAAGACAAAGCTGCACACACAAATCCAAGACATGAACACTATTTTTTAAAGGAAAAGTCATCTAGCACCTTGGTTCTATTATGCAACACTGGCCTTGATATTTGACAAAACGTTAATATTCCTTCCAGCGTCTCGTGCTGGGTCGGATCCGTCTACATGTATCCTTATGTGCACTCTTATCACCTACTACCTGCCTAGGTATAGGTATACACCGCCTCAGCGATGCTGCCAAGATAAACAATGTTATTGTTACAAGTTGGAATAGACTGCGAGTTAGAGTCAGTTCACGGCAGACACTTGAAGCAGTCGGCCAATTGCGGCTCTCACCCAATGGGTCTAAAATTAAACAAGCAGAGCCAGAAGACGGGCTATAAAGCCTAGATTTCCTCCATCACTCCAGCAATGCGAGCAGAAGCGGGAGCTATAAGTATCCAATACCGATTCGAAAACCAAAACGTCGCACCAGCTGATTAGGCTTGTAATAAAAGAGTTAATAGTAAATAGACGACGGAGGTATGCGTCGTGAATCATGTGCCCATGCCAATTATGTACAAACCATTCAATATATACAAGAACGCTCGGAAATACCAACGTGAAATAGCACTGCCCGCCATCTTCGTATTAGGAGTGGGAATTCAGTCCATGAGCTATCCAAAGACTTCGCCGCTGCACCCAGCCCTGCCAGGATAACGACCATGCCTCTGGAACCAGCGCAATATCGAGAACTGCATCTTTGTGGCTACGTCGCTGCCTCCGACCCTGTCAGATTAACAACCATGCCAAAAGACGCATATTCCCGACGAGCTGGTAGTCAGTTTTTCTGAATGGCTGCCCGCTGCCCCCAGCCCTGCCAGGTTAGCGGGTATGCCCCCCAGTCGACTGTCACTCAGGCGCTGAATCCCCAATGTAGCTGATCCCCCTTATACTGCTAAGCATGCCTTGCCCTTGTCGTCGAGATGCCACAGCGTGCATCCGACATCTCGTCTGGAAGCCCGTTTTGACTGTAAAAAGGTTTTGACAACAGTTGAGGTGGTTTGGTCCAGAGGATGGTCCTGGCTATGTCTGCTTTGTTTGCGTGACCGCCGTTGCCCAAAGCGTTGATGAGAGGGCATGTTGCCTGTCTTGGTTTCGAGCGGCTGGGTGTAGCAAGCAGACATTGATTGTGATTCAAGTGGTTCTGGTGTTGTATGATTCGTTTGGGTGTAGTTGATAGACGTAGGATGACTTTCGCCTATGCCAGCATCAGATGGCGTTGGGCTTGGTAATGGCCCTCCGCGGCGTCTTGTGTATTGCTCTTGACCCTGATTTTCTAGTTGCCGAATGCGGGCCATGGCCGTGGAATATGAACGCCTGTAGAGCTGCTGTAGAAAGATTTTCTCTTCATCTTCCTCCTCCTCCTCCAAAGGATCCTCGTCAATGCCTGGCCAAAGTTGCACACTCGTATCGCGTGAGCTCACTGATGGATCATCTCGAAATTTTGTGGGATCCGGTTCTGCGGGGGGAATCGACATGGAGATCTTGCCGACTCGGATCGTGCCAGGATTTTTCCAAGTTCTTTGCTGTTTCCTTGAGCCGTTTGGCTTCTGGCTCTTCGGGTGGATTGATCTGGGAGCCATGCGGGGTTTTGCGTTTCCTGGATCGTTCAGATAGAGGCGGCTGATGCGGCGGAGGCGGCGCGTGAGTTTCGGATGGCTGGCAATCAGTTGCTCGAGAATCCAACTTGATTTTTTTATGCTGCAAGAGCAGATCGTCGTCTTCAGCTTTTCTTTTCGCCATGATGGTAATGAGGCTGAGGGAATGTGCTGGTGGCTGTCCTGGCGCTATTTGCAAGATGAGTTTGGGCAAATGGCTAACCAGCGGAGGGTCGAAAAGGGAGCAGACTGATCAGTCACGTGAAGAAACCGACTGGTAATGCGGTTAAGCCACTAAAAGAGATATTCTCTGGAATGAGATATTTGCCTCAACTTGCGTTTCCCGCAAACTTGAACACAATCAGAGAAAACAGCTTGTGAACAAGGCAGTGGTTGCGTTCAAACTCGGCACCCACGTACAGTAAAAGTCCAACTGCTGTTCACTAGACTAGGAACCTACAAGACGGGGTAGCTCCGCTAAGCCCTCTAATTGCTGGACATGGAGTAGCGCGACGGGGCGGGCCGAAAGTTGTTCGCCCCGGTCATGCTGCATCCAACTTGAAGTATACGCAGGATACGTCGGTATGCCTGTAACTACAAGTATGTCGGGAGCTCCTCTTCATCATGGAGCTGCGATACATACAAGTAATGTGATTCTGTCCTTGCCTCTCTATCTATTATACTCCATACTTAAGATACTCCATCAAACATCACTTCATACGGCAGTCATTTCATGTGACGTGGAAAGGCTCTTCCAATGCCGAGCGATGCATCCCCAGCGCCCTTGACCCAGCCATCACACCGCGTGAAATATATCACCTTCTCTGCGGCCAATCCCATCGCAATTCACCTTCTCGAGGGTGTTTTGCATTCCAGCTCGGCGCCTCAGACCCTTATAGGCGACAAGAAGAGCATCGGATATCACCTACAGATACCCTCACTGTCCGACCATCATGACACTGGCGACCCGACCTGGCAAGTTGGCGCCGGCTCGATCGTGAAGGGGGCACCACGTCGTGAGCCCGAAATATTACTTTGTCATCCAGAGGAAAGTCTTGGCTCTGACACAGCGCGCAAGTCCATTAGCCCCATCCACGCCTCTTTATGCTTTGTCGAATCAGGTGCGCTCGTCCTGCAAACACACTGCGATGAAAGGCCCATCATATACGAGCAAGGCGGTATATATAATACAGATGTCGAGTTGCGGGCAAAGGGTAGAGAGAAATGTGTCATGCAACACACCCAAAACTTTCTTCGTTTTGGTGACTATCGCTTTGTTCTCGAATTCGTCACCAAAGACGCAGGCCAAGTCAATAGCCAAGCACAATCCAGCAATCTTGGGAATGGCAGCCATAGTCTTTACTACCCGATACATTACGTGACCTCTTACAACATCTGGCTCCACCCAAAACAGCATACATCAAGGACCTCTGGTGTCAATATTTACACGGGAGAGCCGGTTGCGGTATCAACAGTACAACATGATGAAATGTCGAAAAAAGCACGCAACCTACTTCGGATGGCCTGTCAATATTTTCATAAACCACACAAAGGCGTGCTTGGCGTCATTGATGTGTGGTGTGACCACCAGCGTCTGGGTCTCTCGTTTGTCAGCGGGCAGATGAAATCCCTTGATTGCTGTGTCCAGATATCCTGCTCTACTCCTCTTGCCAAGTACAATTTTCGAAGCATGCGATGGGCAGATGTTGAATATCAGCAACGCCTATTGTATTTTTATCAGACCCTCATAGGATTAGCGGAATTGCATCAGCAAAGTATGTTCCATGGAAGAATAATACCGGAGTCCTTAGTTTTGGTGCAAGATGCGAAAGATGCAACACCAGGCAAGAATCATCCTCCGCTTATACGCGCATTTCTTTCTCTCCCTATTGAGCCACTAGAGAAGCACTCGACGAGTGTTTGCACCGCCCCAGAGATGTTGACTACAGGGACGGACAAGGCAGACAAGTTCAAAGCGGATGTCTGGGCACTTGCCGCATCATGGCTCTTTGCTTTTATAAGGGTGCCAGAGAATGTACAGATGGATCATCAGGCTTACCGTATATTACGGCTTAGCGTGGAATCTCAAGCCAGCAAGGGAAACATTCAGGAGCCCTTTTTAGGTCTTTTGCACCAAATGCTGGCTTGGACACCGCAAGATCGACCAAGCATAGTTGAAGTTCTCGAGCACGAAGTGTGGCAGCCCTTTAAAGAGGACAGAAAACGAAAGCGCCTGGAGGGGGTACAAGATGCTAGTGTTGGGTCAAAGAGAGCTAAAAAGGTTAGAGTGCTGTCACCTGAATAACGAAGAAAGAAAAAAATGCTTAAAATACTAATAGTACTGTTAAATATCACTAGTACACTAAGTGTGGTAGTAGCCCATGGATGCTATAGTTGGATTACTGGATAAGAGAGCTTGGATGCTGAATACATGTAGGCAGGTAGGCTGGTATTCAACGTTCCTTTTCAATTCTAATAATTGGTACATGCTTAGGTACTTATCTGTACGTATCGAACTTCATTATATCACTTCCAGCGTCCTGTACTGGGTCGATTCTATCATATCCATTTGGCGCTATTACTAGTATCTTAGTCTTATGTGTTCTTTTGTTACCAACCTACAAAAGCTACCTACATGTACCTAACTTGTGATCTGCTTCTGCCATCTCTACTGCCCATCTAATCAATTTTACTAGCGAAGGGTTTTAACTGCAGCCCCTGCAACTTCGACAGCTGAAAATTGATGATGATCTTAGTTTTGTGTTCAAGGCTGCACAAGGTCTTTATAGGGTTGAAGGAAAAGATTCCACGGTTCGTTGGGCCCGCAGAGTCTGCAGTTGCTTTGCCCAGAGAGAAGATCGGCTCATGGCGAAGCGGCAGGGTGTATTCTGGTATCTTAATATTGCCAAGGGCCTTTTCCATTGCCATGACACTATATCCGTTGAAAGGCTCCGTTGGCTGGGGGTCGTCAAGACGCATCGCCCTCATACCCTTGATGAGAGCGCCCAGTGACATCGACAGGCATTCAAAAGAACATTCTTTTTCTTCTTTGGATAACCGGGTCTTTAACGAATTGAGGTCAGATATAAACCCGGAAATCAGCTGTTGTCGATCTTTATCAAGGGCATCTGAAACTATGACATTAGTACTTGTTCGACTCAGACGGTGCGATTGCCAAACCTACCAACTAGCTTCCTTGGTATTGGTAAGCCCAATGTGTGAATGAGGCCCCTGCTCTCATATATAATGGTCCTTGTAAGCTTTTTAAAAACATGCTCTTCGGAAAACACCCAGGATACAAAGAGCCTCAGCAAAAGTTCGCGACTGTAGGTCTCAGGAAGAGGCGCTTGCAGCCGGCTGGTCCACACTTTTGCATAAAAGTCCACTGCCTTTTGACAACCGTAATGATTAACAAGCACGGCGATTTTGGCCAATTTCTCGAGGCTGACTTCGAGAGGTACTTTCTGTGTTTGGCCATGTATAATGTTCATCAGAATTATCAGTGCCTCTTCATCCCATCCTTTGGCAGTGACTGTGTATGAGTAGCCACCCTCCACTTTGGTCTCTTCCCAGCCGATGGCCGCTAGTTCCTGAAAGTAGGTCGAAGACAGAGTCAGATGTTTCCGGGAAAGCCGCATATGTATCTCTGGAGCGCTGTTGGCATCTGGTGCTTCAGCCAATGCCAAGTTGCTCAACTGCTCTTCGTTTAGTCGCTGATCCGCTGTCCAGTATTGTGGCAGAGCTGTATCCCATTTTCTGAAAGAGCTGTCCACAGCAAACCGCGCACTTGAGCTACGCAAGACGAAAAGAGTATCGCCCGCCGGGTCGATTTCAAGAATTCTGGGCTGCGTGGACATACTGAATAGAGACTTGAAGACACATGCAGGAACACGAAGGCTGGGAACACACTGAACACAACTCACAAACGGAACTCAATCGAAATGTTGATATAATGCCTCGCGCGGCGGCTGCGGCTTAACCTCGGACCCAAATCAACACATTGACCCAATCAGTCGATATTACCACTGAGAATTGACTAGCAGATGCGATTGGTTGAAGTCGCGAGGTGGGAGGATGTCGTCGACTACCAACTGCATATTGCGCTTCCTGTCGGCAGGGGTACATGGCAGGGCTTGGATACATGTATTGGGGCCCAGGTACATGTACACAGGGCCTCATGGACAGATCTCCGCTGGCTGCGTTCAACTCTGCTCACTAAAAGCATCTAAGAATTGGTTGTATCGCTTCAAGTAGAACGAGCTCCGAGTTGTACAGCTGCTTTGGCCCGTTTAGGGGCATTGGCATAGGGTTTCTTTGAAGCAACCAAATATTGACTCCCAGCTCCATTGCTAGATCAACCGCGGCGGTTCCGCCAATCTGCATGCTTTAGCGCCGCTAGCCTCGCATTTTTACTGGACGGCGCCACACCCTCCAGAGGCCTTTAGCGCGCTCTTACCCGCGACGATGGCGGGGCATTTCAGATTTTAGATTTTCTGGCCCGGAATTTTATAAATTTTCCATTCGTCACAAGCTCCAACCGCCAGAGCAGATCGAAATCCGCAACGATGGGCAAAAAGTTCAGAGTGAGTTGCGCTTTTCTATTTTGAGGTAGCCGCCGACCTTATTGAAGACCGTTGCTAAATATATATTCTTCATTTGCGTGCGAGCAGGGAAAGAACAGACGTGGAGGTGGTCGCGGAGGCGGTCGTGGCGGCGGCGGCGGCGGCGAGCGCGGAAACAGCTGGAGAGACTATCCTGCGCTCAAGAAGGAGAATGAGAAGCTCCAGCAGTACTACGACTCGCTGCTTGAGTTTTCCGACGAGGAGAAGACGCAGTTCTGGGAGGCTTTGAGGCGCGAGCTGCCCAACAGCTTCCGCTTCTGCGGTTCCAAGGGGTGCGTCCAACTTGCTGCGCGCGCGTCAACTTTATCCTCGTTTTCTGTTTTCGACCCATTGCGTTTTCACCTGCTAACCTAAAGCTTTCTCGCATAGCCATGCGCTGGCCGTCGAGAGACTTCTGCGATCCCGATACATTCCCGAAATCGTCAAGATCGAGCACCAGGATGGCCGTCCCGTCGACCCTCCCCAGCCTGTTTCCTGGTACCCCGACGAGCTGGCTTGGTGGATGACCACGCCCAAGAACGTTGTCCGCAAGTTCCCGCCCTTTGCGGCCTTCCAGAAGTTCCTCGTGTCCGAGACCAGCGTCGGCAACATCAGCAGACAAGAGGTCGTCAGCATGATTCCTCCTCTGCTGATGGATCTCCGACCTGGCATGACTGTGCTGGACATGTGCGCCTCGCCTGGCAGCAAGTCCGCCCAGCTGCTGGAGATGCTCCACGTTGGCGAAGAGTCTCGCGTGAGGAAAGTCCTGCGAGAATTTGCCAAGGAAGACGGCCTGGATCTCGGTGACGAGACCAAAGAAGAAGCCGAAGCGGATCTGGAGGCTGATCCCTCTGACGCAGGCCGTGCTACAGGTCTCCTGATTGCCAACGATGCCGACTACAAGCGTGGCCATCTTCTAGTCCATCAACTCAAGAGACTGTCATCGCCCAATCTTCTGGTCATGAACCACGATGCCACTCAGTTCCCCTCCATCAAGCTGCCCTCGACCGATCCGAACTCAAACAAGAACAACTACCTGAAGTTTGACAGAATCCTGGCTGATGTCCCGTGCTCCGGAGACGGAACCGCAAGAAAGAATGCCAACCTGTGGAAAGATTGGCAGCCGGGTAGTGCCCTGGGCCTCCACATCACCCAGATCCGCATTCTTGTCCGAGCCCTGCAGCTTCTCAAAGTCGGTGGTCGCGTGGTGTACTCCACCTGCAGTATGAACCCTGTCGAGAATGAATCGATCATTGCTGCTGCGATTGAGAGATGTGGTGGCTTGGACAATGTGGAGATTGTTGACTCCAGCGACAAGCTGGATGGTCTCGTGCGTCGACCTGGCCTCAAGTCCTGGAAGATCATGGACAAGAGCGGCAAGATCTGGAACAACTGGGAGGAAGTTGAAAACTTCACCAAGGAGAGCAAAGATGGCGTGACCCCCGGCCGACTTGTCCCATCAATGTTCCCGGATCCCAATGGCACTACTCTGCCCCTGGAGCGCTGCATGAGAATCTACCCGCACTTGCAAGATACTGGCGGCTTTTTCATTACAGTTCTGGAGAAGAAGGCAGAGTTCAAGGCTAAGAACGAGAATGAGCGCAAGCAGACTAACCAGACCAACGGCGCGTCAGAGGATGCTGCTACCGCTATTCCTGCAGCCGAGACAAAGCTGGAGGACGCCTCTGCGCCAGAAGAGAAGAAGGAAGATGAACCCATGGAGGACGCCTCCCCGGCCGCCAGCAAGCGACCCCTAGAGACTGAAGAAGATGCAGAACAGCCAGCTAAGAAGGCAAAAACTGCAGAGGAAAGTTCAGCAGCCACCACTCCGGCCCCTGCTGCCGCTGCCGCGACTGAGCGCGAAGACCGCCCAGGCAAACCAAAGAGGAACGGCCCCATTGAAGAGCCTTTCAAGTACCTCGACCCCTCCCACCCTGTCATCCAGAACATCAAGGAATTTTATAGATTGTCCAGCCGCTTCCCCACCAACCGATACATGGTGAGGAACGAGATGGGAGAGCCTGCCAAGGCCATCTACTACACCACCGCCCTTACGCGAGACATCCTCACAGAGAATGAAGGCAGAGGCCTCAAATTCATCCACGGTGGTGTCCGCATGTTCATGAAGCAGGACGCTCCCTCGGCCGAGGTCTGCCGCTGGCGTATCCAAGCCGAAGGCATGCCCATCCTGCAGGGCTACGTCGGCGAGCCTCGCGTTGTGCGCCTGCGCAACAAGGAGACGCTACACAAGCTCCTCATCGAGATGTTCCCCAAGATTAACGAAGGAGAGTGGCAGAACTTTGAGGAGATTGGCGAGCGCGTGCGCGACATTGGCATGGGATGCTGCGTGCTGAGAGTCGAGCCGGAGGGCGACGACGAGGAGTGGCAGGAGAGGATGGCTCTCCCGCTGTGGAAGAGCATCCACTCACTGAATCTGATGTTGCCCAAGGAGGATCGTTCCGCCATGCTGCTCAGAGTGTTCAACGATACGTCGCCCTTGATTAATATCAGCCTGCAACGCAAGGAGAAGCAGGAGAAGGCGGCTGAGGAACAGGAGCAGGAGGCTGGAGAGCAAGAAGACGAGGAGATTGACGTGGAGGACATTCCCACGCCTGAGGGAACCGATTAAGGCATAATCAGTGTGGAGGACCATCATAATTTTCTTATCTTGTATAATCTCTGAAGCAAGGATGAGAAAAGAGATGAAGATTTAAAAGGGAAAAAAAGTTGTACCATCGGGCTCCGGTATGGGCAAATTTGGTAAAACTGGGTACCAATTTATATATACAAGTGCTTTTTGCTCCAAGTTACAGATTACACGTTTCTTTTACTATCTAGTTTTACAGAGTCGTTGTCTATTCGTACAAATGCTACTATTACAATGTGCCGTGCTTCTTCAAAATGATAATTCTACTCATCTAAAAGGCCAACAGTCCAGTGAACAATGCGATCAACCCCCTTCCCCTTAATCGCACTGACCGGGATAGCAGCGCACTTGTTCGTCCATGCTCCCTCCACACCGCTCGGATGCGATTCCCGCCCCTCTGTAACATTATCAAGATACGTCTTCAGCTCCTGGAAATTCTCTCGCGTCTCCGGCAGGTCAGCCTTCGTAGCGACCACAAACCACGGCTTGCCGGCAATTTCCAACACCGGGGTAGTAGCCTTCCTCATCTGCGCCTCCTGGATCGGCGGCAGAGGTGTTCCGTACGAAGCGCCCATCAGGTTGATCGGCCCGCGGCTGGCCTGGGAGACGAGGTCCCAGTCGACGCGGGACTCGATCTCGCGGGAGCGCTCTTCGTCCTGGCGCATTTCGGCGTAGAGGCCGACTTCGCGCCAGAGGGACTGCAGGGCCTTGACGGCGTTGCCGGCGCTGAGGTCGATGACGAAGGCGAGGAGGCCGGCGCGCTCGACGTGGCGTAGAAAGGCAATGCCGAGGCCGCGGTCGAGATGGGCTCCTTCGACAAGGCCGGGAATGTCTGCGACGGTGAAGCGCGTTCTTGGGCCTCCGAGGGTGGTGCCGTCGTCAGTGGTGAGCTGAGATGTTTTGACGCTGGGGCGACCGGTATATTTGTCCAAGACGACGGTGCCAATGTTTGGCTGCAAGGTAGTGAATGCCCAGTTGCCGACCCGTGTACGGCTGTTGGTGAGAGCTCGTAGGAGGGTGCTTTTCCCGGCATTGGGCAGGCCCACGAGACCAACGTCGGCCAGGAGCTTGAGTTCCAGTGAGATTTTGAGAGTTACGGCCTCATCACCCTTGGTGGCGAACATTGGCTTTGGGTGTTGCCGTGAAGTAAAGTGCGGGTTTCCAAGGCCGCCAATGCCACCTGTGGCCAGGAGGATGGGCGTTGGTGTTGGTTTGGAGAGATCGAGATAGATTGGCGGGGGAGGCTGCTGGAAGAGGCGAGTTCGTTTGGGGAGTTTGGGAAACTCTGCTGATTTGACATCGGATTTGGACATGCCAGGATAGAGCAGCCACTTGCCACGCTCTGGATCGTCGGCATCTGGGTCGTAGTCGTCCTCTGGGTTCTTCCACCTTGAGTGCCGGTCGGTCTCTTGAGGCTCCTCCTCCTCTTCCACTTCTACCTGTAGCTGTTGCTGCGCCAAAAGCTCACGCCGCCTCTGTTTCTTCTGCGCCTGAAACGCTCTTATGGCCATGTCCTCATCGGCAGCCGGATCGTGGCGCTCAATTTCCTGCACAATGGTGCCCACCGGGACGGTGATGACGACGTCTGATCCGCGCATGCCACTCTTGCCGCTTCCCTGGCCGTGAATTCCGCGTCCGGCGCGGATGAAGCGTCTGCGGGCGAGTTTGTGCAGCGACGTCTCGCCGTGGGCCGCCTGGATGTAGACGTTGCCTCCAAGACCGCCGTCGCCGCCGTTGGGAGGCCCATCGGGGTAGTAAGCCTCTCGGTGGAAGGAGATGCAGCCGTTGCCGCCGCGGCCGGCGTAGAGCGTTAGCTCGGCCTTGTCGGCGAAGCTTGGGGCTGCGAAGTCATCCGGAGCGGGATTCAGCCGTGATTCAGGGAGGTCGTTGAGGCTGGAGGGTGAAGAAGCCGATGAAGCTGATGATGATGAAGAGGAGTGGCGTGATTGGCGGCTCAATGCCGTTCGGAGGAGAGACGAGCTGGTATATCGGGGCCGGAAGAGAGCAGGGTAGAGGAAGGGTGCCAGGGGCAGATGGGATGGGCCGGGACACCGGGGCGGCATGTCGAAATCAAAATCAATTTGCTGTGATATGCGCTTCGTTCCATGGTGTATAACATGGATTTTTGGCGGATGCAGCTTAAAAAATTCCGATACTGGAAATGGCGCCGATAAGATAAGACCACCTCAACTTGGCAGAAGCCAGCGCCGGAGGCTTGACCCCACCAGCGCCGAATGGCGGCGGGTATAGTGGGGTGTAGGGAGCCGATCAGAGGATTTAGCTCGTCGCAGCAGTGGGTGGCGCTGGAGCAGAGCAGAGCTGCTTGTCGATACAGTACATGCTGCCTCTACAAAGCAGTAATACCCGTAATGAGAGGGAAAATGAGAATTAGTAATCTGGCTGCGAGATTTGTGACGACCGACCACATGTGCCTAGCAGATGCATTAATAAGAGGTGCCTGGGCATGGAATCCATGCGTGCGTGGTACAGCACGGCTCAGCACATACGGCAGCACAGCATCTAGAAGGTACCGACGGGAAGCTGCACCGCTGAGCTGGCAGAAAAGCCTCCAGTTTTCGGCTCCCCCCGCTTTCAGGCCAAACAACACCGGACCCTGCTCATCTGCCGTCCCCCATGTCGATTTGAAGGACAAGGACAGCGTTGGGGAAAGCGAAAAAGCACGCACAATGAGGCAAAGAGGCTGACGTTGCCAGCGTCTGATTTGCTGCCGGTGCTGGATCGTCGCAGGCGCAGAGACCAACGCAGCGGCAGGCATGCTGATGCGACGCTCTTTTCCCGTGCAAGAGGGGAGATGTGATGGCATGTATGATGGAGGACGAGGAGGAGAGCAGAATGCGGCCACTTCTTTACTACCGGTACCTATACACGTTCTCTCTGGCGACCAGCTTCAATCAAGCCTCTCGTCAGCGACTACAGACAAGTAGAACCAGCATCGCCAGCCAGCATCGTGACCAACCAGCTAGGCGCTCCTAGCTCCTCACAGCCTTGTCCACAGTCGAGTCTGGCCAACGGCGGGCCTCGTCCATGCATGGCCCGCCCCTCCTCGTGATTCGACGGTGCGTGCTCAAGCCCGCTTTCTGAAGCTGCTGCTGCTGCTGCTGCTGCTGCGAAAAAGTGCGGTGAAATAGCTCTGGTCCTAGCCAAAGAGCGAGGCAGGACAGGCTTCATCGTTCGTCTGCCCGCGTTCCCGCCGCAGCACCTTGGCCCATACATGCTTGTACATCAACCTTACATCCGGCATCCAGCACATCAGCACGCCCGCAGGCAGGCAGGCAAACAAATAACCAGCACAGAGGCAAGCCGAAGGGAGGTCCAAAGCACGAGATCTGCCGGGGGTAGCCAGAGACAGGCGCCGGTACGGAGACGACGGGGCTGCTGCAGGCAGGATCATCACCCACGTACAGAGTATCGACTCTCTCGCTAAGGCCAGCCTGACCCGATTGGTGAGACCACAGCAGGCACTGCTTCTGCCGGCTCCATCCGCCGCCTGCTGAGTTTTCGCTGCATGAGCGTCTCCTGTGCCAGCCCGGCAATCTCCTCACCACGGTCAACAAGTCAGCGCCAGCAGATTCGGCCATCGGTCCACCAGTCCACCAGACCTGCCTCCTCTCGTGTGTGTGTGTGTCGTGTCTTGCCGTGTCCTGCCTGTGTCACACCAGCGGCTCCATTTGCTGCACGGACAACGAGACGCCACATATCCAAGTCGCAGCCAGCAAAGAGACGCCTTTTTAGGCGTGCGGCACATCTCATCGCACACGCTACGACTCGCGGTTTCAGCAACCCTTGCGGCGGACCGCCATAGCTAGACGAGTACAAATACCTCGGGCTGCGCAGAACCGGCCTCTTGCACGGTAAGCCGGGGCCTGATCTGGTCAGATTCCCAAGTTCCAATTACTCAGCCCGGGCGGCTCTCTTCCCTGCCTCCCGCCATTGCTCGCCGCCGTCTCCAAAAGCCCGCTCGCCACTCAGCCGCTGCAGAAGGCCGGCCTGCTCGACAGCGCTGCTCGCCTCTTTGGGCACCCTCTGCTGCCCTGCGTTGGGCCAGTTCGCTGCTCGTTAGGCTAGCCTGCATAGGCTCCTCGATCCCGCATTCGAGCCACGACAGCTGGCCCGTCACCCACCCGCCGCCTCCTCATTCGACTCGTGCTGCTGCAGCCGGCTCTCTGGCTTTTCCCCACGCTCTGGTCCCGGGCATTGAGATCTTGTCCCTCCCAAGGCCCTCGTCTGGTCCCCTCCGAGAGCTTCATCCTGGCTCCGACGCCGCCAGAGCTGCTGCTTCGTGCTTGTACTCGTGCTTGTGCTTGTGCTGCTGCTGCTGCTGCTGCTTGCAGGATACATCCGCGAAACAGCGTCAGCCTTCTGATCTAGCACAGACGCCGCCTCCTGCTTCTGCTCTTCCGCTGGCATTCCTCTATTCCCTTTACCGCCTGGCGTGAGCCTATCGTTGCTTCTGCTTGTCTTATCCTTTCTTCTACTAGGTCAGTCAGTCAAGCAGTCTCCTTGCCCTCTCTCTCCTTTCTCAACGACCCTTCCACTCCGTTCCCTTGTTTCTCTTTCCTCCTTTCCTCTCCTCTCCTCTCCTCTCCTCCTCTTCCACCTCCCTCTCCTCCATCTTCATATGCCCAATCACCCTTCCGCCATCTGCGACGCTCTCCGCCTGTCCCACTTCCGTCACTCATGAAGCCCGTCTATGGGCTTGCCAAAGGGGGAGCGAGGCCTTGCTACTGCGGTTGAAGAAACCCCATCCCGTATCTGTTCCCGCCAGCAAAAAAAAAAACCCTTGCCGTGCCCTTTCTCTCGTGTGCCTGAATAGCTTCTGCATTGTGTAATACTAGCCCGTATTCTGTTGTTTTATACCCATCTCTCCCTGGAAGACTCTCAAATACACACCAGCCTTAATAAGGCAAAAAAAAAAAAAAAAAAAGAAGAAGCAACCGTCTCACCCAAAGATACCCTTTTGCTAAGATGCACACCAGAGATACCAAGGGGCGCAAGACCATCATCAGGATGGATCCAGACTGCGCCATCTGCCATGCTCCGGCCTCGATGGCCTGTGACTGCGAGGCAAAGGGCCTCGAAGTGGCTGTTAAACAGGCCGAGGAACGCATGATGCGATCCATATATACCGACATACGGTTTGTTCACCGCCTTGATTATCAACGTCTATTAGCGCCACTAACTCGTTCAAACCATAGTTCGTGGGTAAGGGCCCATGCTCAAGATTACATACTCGAGTATTTCCGTCAACTCGCTGAGCGACGAAAGACGGCCCACTCGGCTCATCTTGACCACATCACCGCCCACGCCTTCTACCATTACAACGCGCCGCCACACCCAAACCAGATTGCTGAGGCTCAGGCCACCCTGAAGCGAGGCATTGACGAGGACTGGCAGGCCAGCGTTCAACGTTACCCCGAGGTCCTCGAGTATTTCTACAGCCTCATCGAGCTCACCCTTCCCGCGGATGATGAGGCAGCCGTCAAGAATCCACCACTGACGGCCCCTGCCCGGAAGCCGACTCGTCGAGCCGGCTCAATCAGTGCCAGTGCCGGCACTCCAGCCCCTCCTCCGGCTATAGCTCCTCCATCACAGTTCCATGACCGCGAGGCTCTCATGGAGCGTCGAACTTCTGCCCCTGCTGCTGCATCACGAGACCGAAGGACATTCAGGCCACCAGCACCACAGCACCACCCTTCTTATTCCAACTATGCACCTTTTGGGCAATAAACCTTTTGGATAAAAGAAAAAGATGTCAAATTATCAAAATAAACCAAGCAACGATTAAAGAAAATCTACGAATTAACCTTTTTTTTTCTTTCACATGATGACGCCAACTCCAGAAGCGCAGGCAGTAAACATATCGTCACTTTTCTCTTTTTCCTTTTATATATCTGCAACACAAGCATGACGACATGTACGATCACCATCAGGTTTCATTTGTCTGGAATGGGGAATGGCACGATTTGCATGGCAGCTGGAGTAGAGTAGCCTGGCTTTTGAAATAACGGATGTTGGGAGCTTTTTCTTCATCTTTTTTTCCTCCTTTTTTCTTTCAAAAATTTTGGCTACATTTTATATGATTTTTGAATACCCGTGTTAGACGAGTTTCGAACTAAAAAAGACTTGCATACCATTTAGCTTGGCGTATAAAACAAAATTAAAAGCATCAAGAAAAAGCGCATGATTCGTATCCAACGCTCAAGCATGAATACTATCTTCCCACATTAAATATTTGAACGCTTCGTGTTTTTATGATCTGATCTACCTAGTTCTAAACAAGAGTGAAACGAGCAAGTAAACTTTAAAAGTCTGCCGATGAGCTGCCTTGATACCGACACGGATAGCAGCACGAACTACCACCAAAATTGCCCGGACTAATTAAACGCCCCAGCGTGGCGAACCGCATCATATAGATTACCTGCTGGTATCATTGCATTGGTTACGGCTAGTTGAGTCTATTCTAGTCTAGTCTACATGTACGTGTGTTCCCATCGACGCATACCTACATACAACAAGTTACCTGCAGCAGCCCCCTTGGATACATGAATGTGTAGTAGTAATAGATGGCCTCACATGCAGGACGCCCCAGCCAGTCAAAGCAGCCACATACACCGAAAAAAGTGAGCAAATCTCGGGACTTTTTACCAGCTTGTGCTAGCATCAACGCGAGTATCACATGATAGGAGATACTTTGTGTCACCCAGTAGCATGTTTTTTTTTAAGAAGAAAAAGGGGGGGTACAGCCTTTTTTTTTCTTATACATCATTTTCCATGAGGATTGTATATTTCGTGCTTGGCATAAAAACTCCTTTTTGTGCCCCCATCCATTGACGAGGAAATAAGAGATACCTAGGTACAAAATAAGAAATACCAATGACAAAAAGAAAGCTGAAACAATAAAAAAAAAAAAGACTAATAGATCAACACGCGGAACGCTTGTTGTAGCGATGTAGGAGAGAAGAAAAGAAAAAAGCTTGTTCCTTTATTTAAAAAAAACAAAACCCCTCCTATTTTGAGACAGAATTTTTTCCCCCTTTCCTACTTTTTTTGAGTTCCTTGTAGACTTGTAAAAAGAAAAAATATGATTCGATTCCTCTTCTATAACCCCGCAGCTGACGAATGGTGGAGTGAGAGAAGAGAGAGAACAGATAATATAGCTGTGTACGAAATGGCGCGCGCGAGAGAGAGTAGAAAGTGGAACGAGGGGCGAATTTCGTCGGCTTGATAGCGAGGATTGTAGCTAGAGGAAAAGAATCATTGAAAAGTCAGAGTCTTCTCTTTCAGGGAAGCAAGGGAGGAGAAAGTCCTTTATGACTCCTCCTGCTTCTCCTTGTCCTCCAGGGAGGCGTCCTTGAGGTCGTCGGTAACCTCGTCGACCTTTTCGCCGTTGGCCTCGGCCTTCTCAAGCTCCTCAAGCTTCTTCTTGGCCTTTTCAATGTTCTGGGTGGGTTAAAACGTTAGTCAAGAAACGCCAAATGAAGTTGACGACTACGTAAAAAAATGTCACTTACACGCTGGGTCTGAGCGGCCTGGTCCTCCTTCCAGTGCTCAAGCTTGGCCTTGACCTTTTCAATGAGGCCGGGGACATCGGCGGCGCTCATAGGGGGGTCGAGGCTGAGGAATGAGCAGTCCTCGACAACCGAAGGGGGGCAGTTGAAGCCCTTCTGGGCGGCGGCACCCTGGTTGCCCTTCTTGCCCTTCTTGCCCTTGGTCTGGGCGGGGGCGTACTCGTCGTCGCGGTCCTCCTTGCGGACAAGCTTGACGCCCTTGAGACCAGACTCATCGACGGTTCTCTGGGCCTGGGCGGTCAGGCCAGAGTTGGCCAGCAGAGGCGTCTTCTCGGCCTTGAAGGTGGGATCGAGGAACACGAGCAGGCTGTTTGCGCGGCGGATCTCGTCCAGGTAGGCGGGCTCGCTGGCCTCGGCGAGGACACGCTCGGCCTCGGCCTTCTTGCGCTCATTGAGGTAGCGCTCACGCTCGGCGCGCTGGCGCTCTCGCTGCTTCTCGCGAGCCTCGCGCTCAAAGGCCTGGAAGGCCTTCTTCTGGCCGTAGTAGTCGTCCTTGAGCTTGCGGATGGCGGCAAACTTCTCCTGCTGCTCGGCCTGCAGCTTGGTGCGCTCGTCTCGCAGGGAAGACAGGTTCTTATATGCCTCATCCTGCTCGGCCTTGATGGTGTCGAGCTCAGCCTGGATCTTGTTGTACTGCTCAGACATGGCCTTCTGCTCGGGGTCCTCCATGGTGTCCTTGATCTCCTTGATCTTGGCCTTGAGGTCGTTGATCTGCTTCTCAGCCTCGTCAAACTGGCCAAAGTTCTTGCGGGTCTTGCGCAGGTTGGAGATTTCGGTCAGGGCCTTCTTCTCATCGACGAGCTTCATGGTGCCGGAGTTGACCTGCTTGTCGAGGCTATCAATCTGGCGGTCGATGTCTTCGACGCTCTTGAAGGGGACCTTTGCCTTGGCGGCCTTCTGCTCGGCAATGCGGCTGCGGAGCTGCTCGTCGAAGCGCTTGATCTGGTCCAGCTTGGAGGTGCGAGCATTCTTGCCGCCGGCCTGCTTCTGGCGGATCTCGTTGGCCTGGGCAATGAGTTCCTGGCGGCGCTTCTGGGTCGGGCTGGGCTGGTCCTTGTTCTTGTTGGGGAGGGCAACGTCGATCTTGGCCTTGATGGCGTTCTATAATGCTGCAGTTAGCACATGTCCAATTTGTCCAGATGACAACAAGATTCCTGCTCTGGTCTTCTTTTTCCACCAACTCTCTGCTGTATTCTCCTTATTTTGGCTTCTTCTCTTGCACTAATCTCTAAGCCTCGTAGTAGCTGGGAGCATAAAACTGCCTGGTGACACAGAATTGCAGATTCCCTTATAGAAGACGACAGCGGCCATGCAGCTGCCCGGAAATCGACAGCAGGAGCACCACCAATAACGAAATAAAAACAACAGCCACGCCGCACATACAAACTTGTCCATGGACGCCTTGTGCTCCTTCTCGGCCTTGGCAAGCTCCTCTTTAAAGATCTTCTCATCGGGTCGAGTCGGGCGAGTGTTCGGCGCAGGAGCGGCCTCGGCGGCGGGAGCAGCGACAGCGGCAGCCATTGTGAATTTCAGAGAGTCGATACGTGAGAGGCAGCAAGGAAAGAAAGAAAGAAGCCGTCACAGTCTCTCTTTGGAGAAGCAGAAGGGAGGCAAAAGGGGGACGAGGGTTGAAAGGCGAAGGGTGCGACTGGAAAAGAGGTAGAAGAGGAGGAGAAAAAAAATAAAGCCGAACCAGACAACACACCAATTAGAGACTTTTGGTGGTTGAATTTAATACTTCGGTTGGCACCAAAAAATTGCCCTTGACCACCAACGTTTTTTTGCTGGGGGTCCCCACCAATAGCAGAAAAAAAATAATTCTATCCCATGTTACTCCCACATCCAAACTACTACAGACGAAACGGATAGGCCCGAGACATAAACCGCCACAAAACCCAGTGCTTTTTACAGGTACAAGCGATGGTTTGCTTTAGCGGCTGAGCTTCTGTAACGTCCACTAAAGCCATTGCTCAGGCCGTGCAGCTTTAGCGAGGGGATTTTAGTGAGTTTTGCTGAAGCTTCTAAGGCGGCAATTAGCATGGATAGTCTCAAGTATTTAGTGGGGGATTTTTGGGGATCTCCAGCTGTTATACTTTGGAGAAGCAGTCCGTAAATAGGTAGAGGCTAGATATCAATTGCTAGACGGCGATACATTAAATAAACTACACCATCAGGGTCCATATTTTGAAAGAGGCGTCATTTACTTTGCGCCTCGAATTTATTCATCTGTTCTCCTGCCCTTTTGCTAGGAAAAGGCTTAGCTGTCCAATAATCCAAAGGGCAAAGACTAAAAACGGACCCTTTGAAAGACCAGGGTCCACTTGACTTCAAAAGTTACTAAGCGCCATCGGAGAGTGGCTTATCAGCAAAGTCACATGACAGTTTCTTATCAGCTCCCGCCGGCTCAGCTAATCGCTCCAGCCAGGCCAAGCCAATGCAAGGCTGCGCAAACAATTTTTGAACGACCGCAGTTCTCCCCGACAAGCGGAAACTCGACGAAGAAAAAAAAAAAAAAAAGGGACCACGGCCACGACAACGCGCAGTCCTTGCTGCCTTGTGTCGAATTACTCGTTGCGTAATCGCTCGCTTCCGAAAAAACACAGCCGACGGATAAATAAACACTCGAATCCAAGATGATTGACGATTTGCCCAACGATGCCAAGTCCAAAGAGGTTGTGAGACTCTGGCGCGCGTGGAGGACTGTTCACGAGATGGTTGCAGACCGGGTACGCTCTTTCCCCATAGATGCTTGTGCTTCTTCAGTTGATGCCATCCTGTGACAATCTGGCTAACCAGTCGCTCTGCCTCGTTGATAGGAGTACGAGCTTGCCGAAGACGAAGTCAGCATCTCCCTGGAACGGTTCCGCGACGAGTACTGCCACCCCGACGGCAGCGTAAAGTACGGCCTCAGCCCCCTTCTTCCCGTTTTCAAACAAGCAAAACTCCACGAAATCTATTTATAACATACGCAAAGCTAACATGCAACCAAACACAGCCGCGCCAAACTCCAATTCTCCGCCCGTCCAAGCGACTCCATGCTCCGCAAAAACACCCCTCCCGCCACAGCCTCCAACCCCGACCCCGTGCCCGACTGCGGCCCCATCTGGGTCGAATTCCTGACGGACAAGCAGTTTGGCGTCTCGCAGATCCGCAACTTTGCAAAGTACACAATCACCAACAACTACAAGACGGGCATCATGGTGACCCCCGTGGCGCTGTCGCCCGCCGCGCGCAAGTCGCTCGCCTCGGTCGAGAACCTGGCCAAGATTGAGTGCTTCCTCGAGGACGACCTGCTGGTCAACATTACGCACCACGAGCTGGTGCCGCGGCACGTGCTGCTCTCCCGCGAGGAGAAGATTGCGCTGCTGAAGAGGTACCGCCTGAAGGAGACGCAGCTGCCGCGTATCCTGCAGAAGGATCCCGTGGCGCGGTATCTAGGGCTCAAGAGGGGACAGGTTGTCAAGATTATCCGAGTTAGTGAGACGGCTGGTCGATATGCCAGTTACCGGTTGTGTGTCTAAGAAGTTTTTTTTTTTTTTTTTTTTTTCGATCGGGGGGAGTGTGTGCAGTTTGTCAAGATGAAAAGGGGGGGGGCCGCCAAAGACTTGACAAGACACAAAACTTTGGAAAGAAGCGTGCCCTTTGCAAGTTTGCGTGTGATGAGAAAGAGAGAAAGAAGGATGGGAAGAAGAAAGAAAAGAGAAAGCTCAAGTTTGGATTTTCACAAAAAAGTCCAAACTGAAAAGAGCAGCTGAAGTTGAGCAGCGGGACGGACGAACGCTGTTTTTGACATGATGTTTTTGCATTTGCAAGAGTGAAAGCTGGCGTTTTTTGGGGGGAAAACTTAATTATTAGAATTACGAGAGAAACAAACCAACCAAATTCAATAAAATACCAACGTCTATATATATCTTGACAACCAAGGCTTGCAATTGATCAAATCATGCCTACAAAATAATCCCATCTTATTTTCCCTATATATACCTAGTAAAGTCGAATTTTACTGACATGGATATGCATTGTGGCCCCTGAGATTTATATTCTCAAGCATGAACCACAAGTCCCAGATGCTCAGAGGCCAAAAGAAGGATCAAACTGAAGCTCATCAGTTATAATCATCCTCCAACCCATACAGATTCCGGTGAACTTGTCATTTCACGAATATATTTCTAATACCATGTCGCAACTCCATGAACCAATCTCAAACAACGTTCAGTTCATACATGTACACGCATAACAGTAAAGCCTTGGAATGCCTCAGTTGAGATGCAGGCACTTCTCGTCTATTTTCACATATGGCTCCGCAAAGTCTCCGCGGCTTGGATATCAAAACAAACATACAGATTTCAATCTCGTTAATTAGTTACTTGTTCACAATGAAGCACGCGACCAAGTACGTTTTGAATGGTATTTCAATTCTTCAACGTATAGCTAATCTCTCACTACCTCTTCCATTGTCCCACTGTCAAAACATCTTTCTCGATGTTGAGGGGATATGCACATACAATACATCTCTTCGCAAAACAAAACGGTGTTTGTCACCGGGGTATATGCAACCAAGTACCAGAACAGTAAGAAAAGAGAAAAAAAGAAAAAAGAAAAAAAAAGTTCAGAAAACCACGCAGTAGCCGCCAAATCCCACCAGCTCCAAATCGTCAGCCACCCCTTGTCTAAAACTTGCCGCAGAAATACCAGCTAGCGAAAACCGCGAGGGGGGGAAAAAGAATAAGGCTCCAGAATTCTCTCCCATAGGTACTGTTGTTTCTTGACGCCATGTATGGGGGCAAAAGGGGGGAGAGAAAAGGGTGCCGTGTATATATATGTATATGCATATGTGTATAGAAGGGAATACCTCCGTAAACGCCATTGCCTGACGAGTCATATCTAAAGATATATAAAGAAAAAAGAAATAAATGAGAGAAATAAGCAGATTATTTCTCAAAAAAGGGATTAAAGAGATTCGTGATAAAAGTCGTAGATCAAGTCGTCATATGATTCGAATTAGATAAAAAGGCAAGTGGGAGCGGTTGCCGTAGGATGCATGCATCTTGTTCATCATCGCAAGAGGCCACCAGGGTCATTGAGAACAAGATCAGAGCCTTCGCCTTGGGAGGCGTGATGCTCTTGGTGAGATTGTTGGATAGGCTGCAGCTCGGTTCCGGTTCGGTGTTTTGATCGCACAGACGACTTTGAGTTGAGGGGGCCCAGGAGTCCGCCCAGATCTTGAAGCAGCGCCGTTGATCCACGCCGCACACCGTTTACGCTGGCCTTTCTAGACGCCGGCGGGGCAGTTTGAGAGGTGCTGGCTTCCATGGAAGAGGAAGTAAAGCTGCTGCCTCTTCTGTAGCTTCCACTGCTTGTGCCGGGTCCATCCTCAAGAAGGCCGCCGACGTCAAACAAGGAGAGCTTTCTAGATTCGTGGTGGGATTCGGTCCGGGATTCGGTCTTGTATATCAGCAGATCTTGGCTTGCCTTTGCGCTTTCTGGAGTGCTTTCCGGGGCGCTATCCTGGGCACTATCCTCTTGCTCATGTTGCTCCCGTTGCTCCCGCTGATGACGCCACTTATCCGAGCCCTGCTCGGCAGATTGCATTGGCCTGATTGGCGCGTACAGATCGGATGACGGGCTGTCTGGCTGCTCTCGAAGCTCAGGCTCGACGGTCAGACCAACATCTCTGACCAAGTCTTCGTCGCTGCCCCATTGTCGGTGGATAGTTGGTCTCCGGATGGTGGTGCTGCGTTCGAACGACTCGGCAGCGGTGGAAGTTCGTCTGGGCTTCTGTTTCTTGACACCTCGATCTCGTACAAAGGAGCCCAAGACAAGGGCGTTTGCGGATGCAGTTGCGAAAATCAACTCGACGGAAGCGAGCAGCGATCGGTACTGCTGTCGGCCGTTTACGTCCATGATGTGCGGAATTCGGTAGATGGTGACTGCCACAACGGACAGGCTGAGAGAAAACAGGATGAGGAGCTGGAGCTTCCTGCGAAACTGCATGTTGCTCTGGATAATGATGGGGATGGGGAAGATGACGAGCATCAGGTCGGTGAGGATGTTGCAGGCGGCCATTGTGATGAGCTGGACATAGCCCTGGCGACACTGACCACCAGGGTCAGGCAGGACTTGCCAGTAGTGTCTGAAGGGGTTGCATTCGGCGAGATCGCTAATGACGACGGCGATGAAGGTGAGGCCCAGGGAGCATCGGATGGCGACGAGGGTGTAGTGATGGGTTCGCTGCCAGGTGAGATCGGCGATTCGTTTTAGAAACTCGAGGATTGTGCCCTTGAGAATCCACAGACTAGAGTTACAAAGAGGGTCAGCATCAGTTGTCTCACTTGGTGCAGTGTGTGATTGAGAATTCGTTGCGCCAACAAAGCCAACCCAAATAAGGACTGTAAACAACAAAAAGAATAAAAAAAAATAAAAATAAAAAGTATCCCTGGAATGTCGAATGAGCAAACTTACGTAGCGGCATAGAGTACACGGCTGAGAAGCACCAGGCCGCTGGCTATGGATTTCTTTCGGATTTCCTCGGCAGTGAGGGTGACGCCGGTGAAGTCGGCATTGTTGGTTCCATGGACGAGGATAAAGTGGACGCATCCCATGCGCAAGAACATGGGAATCAGGGCGACTGCGGCGAACTTGTCCTCGGAAAAGAGCCTCTCGGTTCGAATGAAGCGGCCGGCGATTCGCAGCAGGATCATGAGGGCGCAGAAGATGGTGGCCCACCAGCAGACCAGCAGCGAGGGCTTGTCCTGCGAAAAGTCTCGCAGCGCCGGCGGGTCTGAGTAGATGGACATGGCGGACTCTTTTGCAGCAAAGGGCCCGCGCCCGTCGACCTCCGCAGAGGGCTCGACGAGCGAGAGGGGAAAAAAGAGGTTTTAGTTGGTGGCCGAGGCGATGTCTCCAAGGTCGGCGGGCGTCGGATCCGGGACTGTCGTTGCTATGGCGGCGTCAAGATGGGCAGCCGGCGCACGGAGTTTCTGTGCGGCGAGTCTACCAGGGCATGAGGCCGCTGCTCTGCGTCTGCAGGCGGGAGCGCTGTGCTGGCGGAGGGCGGGATTCGGGGGGGTTGCTGCATGAACGCTGCAAGTATAGTGGCCGCAGACGTTGGTTACATCGGTGGGATAAGGGCCATCTGAGACTGCGAACAGAACTGAGGGCGAGTTGTAGAGCGCAGAGGGGATGAGTAAGTTGGACGTGGGGCCGGCAGCCTTTGTGCTGTGAAAAGGGAAGAATAGGAAGAGAGAAGAAGAGAAGAGAGGCCAGGAGAAGCAGAGAGGCGGAGTCGGGATGATGTATGTAAGAGGTGCGTAGCAGGAGCACGACTACAGCAAGTAGTGGCCGTTGGCAGGACGAGATTTAATTTAGCACGGCCGGAGGGATTGGCGGCTGGATGGATGGATGGAGTGATGGGATGCAAAACGCAGTCAGAAGGCAAAAACAAAGCACAAAGCACAGTGAGAGCGCCGATAGCAGGCCAGGCCGGGACCTGAAAAGGGCAGCGCCCCGGATGCGGTGGCGTGCGAGGCAATCCCTAGCAGGTACCGCCTAGTCGCTGCTAGCCGCAGGTGCTGGAGACTGCGGGTACCGGTACATGGATGGCTAGAGTCGAGGCCGTTGATATCTCGATGGGCTTCGACACAGCGCAGCACAGGGGGCCTTGTGGCTGGCTGTGCTAATCTACAGCACCCAGCGTGGTTTCGAGTTGACAGGAAATTCGCCAATTAGCCGCGGCGAGGCGAGCAGGCATTGCGAGTTCAGCACTAGTAAAAAGCAGCAGCTGCAAGGCCATGTTAGCTACATGCGCATGCTCCACCGGCCTACTACGTGCATATACGCAGGCACTCTGTATTACAGTACATGTCTGGCACTATCATATACAATAGGTAGGGTAGAAGGCATTCAATTGTCATTGAGGCGACGTGAATGCGAATGATGAGAGAGACTCACAAGTACCGCTACCACAAGCACTGACGGCGGTACTTTCCGCGATACATGTCCACTCTATTATTGGAGGCTTGTCGTTCCAGTCAATAGGATAGGCGGTCCCTGTCCTTTGTCTCTTGGCGGCGTGGCCGCTAAACGGCCTTTCACTGCGCACATGTACCTGCTTAGTGCCACCAGCAGAATTGCAGCGATGGTTCTGCTTGGACAAGTGCCAGACAGCACGGTAACGCAAAAAGAGGCGTGCCCCAATGGCGCGGTCCCGAGTCCCTGTTCCCAAGGCCAGACCGGGCAGACCCACCCGTGGAGGCCATTCAGCGGAGCTTTTAGCGTCATGGCCTGGCCCATTCTGTGATTGACTGCTCTCCTTGTCTCTGGCCTCTGAATTCTGAATAAGCAGGTCGATCCGGCGGTGGGGTGGCAGAGCAAGTATTGAATAATACCAAGGTAGCATCAATCAATAGTACAAGTTGATTCCAAGATTCCAAAAGCCATTGTTTGTCAACCACCTACTTGAGCCTCCAAATAGAAATCTACATCTCCCACTCGCCTGTGCTGTAACCCTGAAAGTGCCATGCACGAGATGCAGAGCCTCCCCCTCTTCGTCCCTCGTCTCCCCTCCCCTGCCCTCCCTCTCGGGCAAATCTTGGCCTCTCCTGTTCCCAGCTGCTGCAAGCCTTCGGCGCACCAAAAAGAGGGGAGGGGGGTCCCTGGCCCTGTGTAGCCATTTTCTTCTTTCTTCCCTTTCTTTAGTGCGCAGCACTAGCATCTCGACTCTGAGACCCATTCATTGCGATATTGGCCACCGACAGCGACATTCCTCGCCCGCTGATTGGAGCCGTCGTACCTAGTCATCCCAGACGCCTGGGAAGCTTACCCCGTACTTGACAACCCGGGTGGACTGGCCTCGGTGCCGGAAGAGTTAGTACGAGGTAGCTGACGCAAAAGCTGGGTGGTATCTTTTTTGCGCAACGCCAAAGGTGATTTACACTTTGTCAGCCACTGCAAAATCACCCAAAAAGAGATCACATCATTAAAAAAAAAAAAAAAACGGCTTGACCTGACCCAACGCCATGCGCGCCAGAAATTTGAAAGAACGCGGTCGAAGCTCTGCTGTGGTGAAAAGTTTTCCCTCGCAACGCCGAAAGGGGGGACGGGCAGGCGGCGTTTGTGGTTTTGATACAAAGCCACAAAGCCACAAGAGGCAGCCATGTGCTGCTGTGGTCGCCGACCCTATCAAGCGTGGGCAAAGACAAAAAAAATGGCCTGTTCGAATGATTGTAATACGGAGCAAGGCGAAGAAAAAAAATACGCGCGAGAGCGAGATAAGGACAACTCCCTATCTCTCCATCTCCGACTCTTACTTGTGATCTTAGCAGTAATCCATCAATCAATCCATCGTCCGGCCTGTGTTACCGCATGCGCATGCAAATTCTCGGCTTACTACCTTTATCCGTACGCAGTAATCAGCATCGTTTAGGCGTGCATGTCGCTTTACTCGTATCTTGGTGCTACCCGCGCAAAAGTCCCTATCCTGGCCCTATCTGGATGATTGAAGATTGCTATCTCGGCCGGCATCCGTCGTCATATCTGTAATGGGGAGGTAGGTATCCGTTACTTTAGTACTGTACTACTTATCATTCGCACATGTGCCGCCAAGAGCTGCAAGGATGCCGGCGACTATCAAATGTTGATACCGTCCATCGATCCTTTTGTTGCAGCGTCAGGTCATTCCATCGCCCAGCGATGACACGCTCTTGGCTGTGACATGTCCGCCTCCAGTCATTTGAGATACAAGTGCTGGATGTAGGATTACGGAGCGCTGCCGTTGGCTGCAGTTGCTGCCAGCTCCGCTCCAGGTGCTCCGTACAAGTATCCGAGACATGCAGGCCCTCCAACGGGGCTAGCGATGGACCGCGCAAAAAGTATGGAGTACGAGGATCATTGCCTGCAGGAACCTAGCGGGGCCATATGCATCCAGCGGGATGGACAAGTACCTGCGTCACTGGCCCGAGGTTACACGGTACATGTACTTCTGCTGGTGACCCGTAACAGAGTTCGGACGGCGGCGGCTGGCCACGAGGCCACAACGATCGAGAGGGTGGCCTGAGCGGCGCAGAGTTCTTTTTTTGGACGGGCATCTGCTGCATCTGCTGCATCTGGCTGTGACAGAGCCGGAATGCCAAATTCTCAGTGTCTAGTTTTCTTCGGCGATTGCGACAAGAATCCAGACGACGCGGCACGGAGGGACACCCAAAGCGTCAGGCAAGGGATGATTCCAGGTAGCAGCTGGGTGGTGGCGGTGGTACAGCGAATCACATGCGTACGAGCAGGTGCTATTCCTGCAGGTTCAGCTTCTGTTGATCTCTTGGACGCAGAGGCGAGGCGAGACAAAGGCGAGGCGAGGGGATTCACAGTGTGTGCGCTATCATGCAGCTACAAGTCCCCGGCACAGCAAAGCAGTGCGGTAGCGATACTTGTTCCATGCAAGTCTAATGAGCGCTGCTGGGGACCTCTGCAGTAGCACCGCATCCAAGGCACAACCTGCCCCCACCGCAGAGTCATCCGTGCAGCTCGAGATTGGCCAGAGCCCCCAAGTCCGCCTTCTGGGGCTGAGAAGGGTGAGGGTCCTCCATGGCCTCGGCTCCTCCCAGCGCTCTGGCACGCGTTGCGTCTCTGCTCGCCTCGCGGGCGGTTTT
Source organism: Trichoderma atroviride (assembly GCF_020647795.1). Lineage (NCBI taxonomy): Eukaryota > Fungi > Ascomycota > Sordariomycetes > Hypocreales > Hypocreaceae > Trichoderma > Trichoderma atroviride. The sequence goes on along the minus strand of NC_089400.1, from coordinate 4,266,077 downwards.
CTGTGTCTTTTTTGCCTGCCACAATCCTTGGTTTTTGGTGCCGATTGACGGCTGGGTCCCTCGCCCCCCTCCAGCGCACGGAGCAGCATCAGGCCAGGGCCGAGAACCCTCTACAGTGCTGTATAAGTGGGCTTTTTTTGGTCAAGTTGAATTGAAGCTCCAATCCCCCCCGCTAGGACCGTGAGCCAAGGGACCCGAGAGGTTGACGAGAGCCATTTTTTTTTTTTTTTTTTGCTTTTGGCCTTTGTGATGGTGATTTTGCTGCCGCGCATCGTGTGCGATGCGATCGCGATAATGATCGCGCGCGGGTCCCTCTTTGAAAGTCCCAGTTTTGGACACCGAGCCACCGGATGGCGGTTTTTAGACGAAGGGACTAAATCAGGCAGCTCTTTTCGAGGAGCTGGCAAGTGTGCAAATTTTCTTGCAATGCACCTACAGTATTACTACCAGCTTGTACATGCGCCGAATAGGCCAATATAGGCCTACGCTCTTACAGTAGCATGTACGTATACCTGGTCTATTTTCCGCAGCCCTTCCTCGCGCTTCAGCGGCACGACGGAAAATTGAGTCTGCGAGCAATGCGGTGAGCGCAAAAGTTAGCCGGCGCTCTTATACAGGCGGGCGCCGGCAAGCTATACCCTAATCATATTTGCCGACGAACTAGAGATCTCTTTGAAATATACTGGGCTGGGATGTGAGTGCTAGCGAGAACCCCTGATTGCAGGAGAAGAAAGAAAATTTCATGTCGTTTTTTCTTTGCAGCTGTTTTTCTTTCCCGCGCTTCACCGTCATATCGGCCGAGAAGTCCGATTTTTCGGGATGTGGACAGGACGATGTGGGCTCGCAAGGTACGTCATTGGTGGTGAGATGAGTGATGGGCGGGACTCAGGGTCCGAGATTGTAAGAGCTAGGAACCTACTTACTCGAAGGTATCAGGGCAAAAAAGATTCCTGTTCAGTGCTGTCTGTTTACATCATATCATACAGTCGTACAGTACGTAGTGCAAAGGCACCAGTGGCGGTGGGTTGCAGCAAGACCTGCAAGTGAGATATATAACAAGAGCGCCATGACGGCAATCACCAGGCAGCAGCATTTTGCACCTCCATCGTCGATGAGGGAGTTGTCTACATACTGGTAAAACAAGAAAAAGGAGCACTGTTTGCTTGGCACTTTGCTCATCAGAATGGCCCATTCAACATCATGGCAGGTATCCATTCTCTTAGTGTCCACTGGTAGCTGGGCTGAGTGACAGATGTCACTGCGCAATCAACTAAACGAGGTGCCGCTGTCAACGTCGCAGGTACTTGCGCCTGCTGCCCATCTGACACGCGAAATGTTAGCGCCCTCCCGCGCTGCCACCGCAAGGAGCCTATCGCCATCACGTGGTCCCAGATAGCGCCGGTACGTACCTACTCTGTACAAGGCTCCTATCCCAAAATTTCCTTCTCCTGTACGCCATCTCCGCCACAGCCCACCATCCTTGCACGCAAATCGCCTATCTTGCCCATCAACTCCCGATCCCCCCGTTGCGACGGAGCTGAGCCAGCATCTCCGACTGTATCATCCAGCCATCCTGTCTCATCTCTGGCTACGACAGTATACGGTACGGAGCTGAGAGGCCCGGATATGAGGCGTTGCACGTTGGAGGGGGAGCGGTCCGACGTCGTAGAGCTAACGGTATTACGGCTCCATGCGTTTTTATGGAGTCGTGCCGTGCTTTGCGTGCCTGCTGGCTGTACAGGACATGATCCAAAGCCCATCTCATTTTCCATCTGCGTTTCCGATTCCGAAGTCAAGCAACGACATGATTTGTCTGAACCCCTTTCCACCACCCATTGCATCTAGCCCGGCTCCAATTCGCCGAAGTGCGACCAACATGCCAATCAAGCAGTGGCTGAGTGATCTTCAGCTTATTTCCAGACCCAAGATACGATACGATGCACCACAGCAGCTGTTTCACCTCTCCATCTCATCTCATCTTCCAGCGAATTTGCCTATAAGAAGTCTAAATGCTGAGGCTGCACGTGATCCTGCCTGTCAGCATCTGTATTACTAACATGCCGGCAATTAGAATCGGCAATGAGGCCAGAAACGCCTCTGATATCAACCACGTTCCATCTTTAGCTAATGCATCACAGCCTTTGGCGCCACCAAAAGCAGAAATTTCCATCCGCCAGACCGACGCGCTTCTCGTGCGAAATGAATTTTCCGCTTCGTTGCAAGAAAAGGTACAAGCCCATAGGTACGGTATTGTGCTTTTTTTAGATTTCATTGAACAATGCTCTACCATTGCGTCGTTGTTGGTGGTGTTGCTACTACACTATCTGCTGTTGGCCGGTAACAAAGCTTCATTGAAGAGAGCTACATACAACCAACGAATACATTCAAAGATCGATTCTGAATGCGTCAAACCCGATCTAGAGCTACTACCACCGCCAATTCAACGATTCGACTCTTCGTGTGTCAATGCCAAAACCGGGAATAATGACCTACTTCGTCCGATTGCCACTCCACCTCCTGCACTGTTTGAGCCGCTCTAAGAGGCGCCACGCCGCTCTGGTCCAAACCATGCGCTGTGCTATCAGTTTGATTTTCTTTTTTTCCGTTGCTTTGTACAATGGCCTATCACAATATGAATGGGGGCGGTTACTATCGACCCCTTTATCTCAGAAGAAGACCAAGGACTTCATCAGACGGTAGTTACCGCCAATACTGTACCAGGTTTGTCATCCTGGCGATTCTCCATAAAAATACATCTCAGCGGGCGCTCTTGTTAGGCGGATGATGTTATTATGGGATATAGACGCCATCTCCATCATTCAGCAGGCGACACCTTTGGTCTGTGCCAAGGAAAGCCTTGTGACTGCAGCAGTGAGCCATTGCGGTTGGTTTCCTTATTCAGCCATGCTCTCTGGGATCCTGGAGCCTAAAATTCCGATCAGCATCAGCCATGCGTTCATGGAGCTGGTTAACCCCCGGCCTAGAAGCAGAATCCCCTTCGATATCAGAACCTAGAATTCGCTGTGGCTTCTCCAAAGAGCGAAAGCGGCCAGTGTGCGGCCGCATGAGAGACAATTAGAGAGCGCCATTGCTCCAAGGATCGTCGGCTGGCTGCAGCTCGCGCGTTTCAATTCATGGGTGCCTAGAGCCTCGTCTGGAGACCATCCCACGATAACACTGTCTTTACTGTGCCTGTCTGCCGCATCGGGCGACGTGCATTTCACCCTTTCGATCTCCAGCCTAAAGGCACGCCTGGTGGCGGTCGCACCAAGCTAATAGTTCTCTAGTTCTAGGGCGAGATGCTTGACGCTCGCCTCTCCTTGCAGTCCTGACGGTTCTAGACCCAGAGACGCCGCCATGCGTCGACAGACGGACGGCACGGAATGGCACCATCCAGGCCTCGGCGCAGCTCTTATCAGCGCCTCCATGCTCTTCTGGCTGAGATGAGATGGCTGCAGCAAGAATCCTGCCCCCCAAAGATCCAACAGTAGGCATGAAGGATAACGGCCACCCTAGTTCCACCAAAATCCTGGGGTGGGCGCACGTTGCCGCCAACCGACCAACAGTGCTCACTCCCACGTGCTGATTGTTGGAGAAGAATCGCCCTGCATTGTCTCATCACTCTCATGAGCGAGGCCAACGACTATTGGATCTTAGTTTGTGGTGCTAGTGTACCAAGTGCTCCGAGTGTCTTTCATCGTCTCCCCGCATGACAAGGCTGCCGTCAATGCTGTCAGAAACCTGATTCATAAACTTTTGTGTCTTGGATGCTAAGGAGCATTGAATTTATTTGGCGCCGTCACTCAAGAGAGATGACTTGGTGACATGTCCGTCAAGTCCGTCAAGTCCTTCAGCCGCAGAAAGCTAGAGGGGTTTGACTTTTGGCCAGAAGCCAGCTAGAGACATTCTATCTGTGCGTGGCGTCGAATTACGAGAGCGCGAATGACAGGGCAGGTCACCAGGTAAAAAAAAAGAATGAGGCTACATGAGTCGCGTGCTTCGTTTTGCGCAATAGTTTTCGCGTTATTGCCCCTTTGGCTGTTTGGGAGTAGCGAGAAACTTTATCTGGTTGGCTGTCTGTGTTGTGTTGTGTACTGACCGCTATTCACGATACGAATTATCTGGGGTAGATCAGAAATAGGCCATTCATTCAGCTCTTCTCCACATTGCTTTCAGCCCTGAGCGCCCAATCAAGGCCATGATTCAGTCAAACGTTGATAAGAGATGTACACAACGTGCTTTGATTGAAGACGACCTACTTATCTCGTTATACGGATATGAATCCTGGGCCTCAGAGTTCAGCTCGCCTACCAGGGCTTTCAATCCTTCTCTTTTCTGCAATACAGACAGTTTATCACTGACCCTAGCTTATCTCAAGCAAGGGGGTGTTGGATTCGCCTGCAAGAAAAAAAAGGAAAGGGACTTTTGAAATACTGCTGGCCCGCTGTGCCGAGTTTTGTTTCTACTGTTGGTCGTGCCTTGTTCCGCTTTTTGCCTTGTTCCCCTGAGTAAGAGTTACAGGGTAAAATTTGGCCGAGAAATGATTTTGTACAATGCAAGTTTAGGATAATGACGTGTCCTTACGTATACGATAAAAAAACAATTGTAGGAAGTGTCCGTGATTAAGGGGTGGTTGTGAAGAAGGATATTTTGCGATACGGTTTTGCTTCTGGCGTGTGTGAATTAATCTCTAATCGTCTTTATTCACATATAACTTGTATTGTTTCTCTGTGAGAGCTCCAATTGATGGCGAGACTGCTCGTTATACCAGGATTCTTCTTGTCTGGCCATATATCGTCCAGATTTGGATAGATTTCACAATCCCGTCTTTGTTCCATGTCGTACTTGGAGATAGTGATCCAACTCTACGTCCATTGAGATATATCATCATCTAGCTACTTGCCTCAGATTAGCTAGCCATCCATCTTGAAACTTGCTTGTTCTCAACACCAGCTTTTTCACAACGTCCATCAAGCTATAAGAGGGCATAGCAGTCCATCTAAGATGCTGTTGGGTGTACATGTACCTAGCTTAGAAAAAGGCAATATACGTGATGAGGCGTCTGACACGCTCAACCACAAGATGAACAAGCTCAAATACATCATGTTAATCTCAGACACTTTATTTGGAAATTTCTAACAACGACTTAGATCACTGCCTACTCCAATTTCAGCTCCGTCACCAACGCCTTGACCCGACTCTTGTCCGCACTCGTCCAATCGACGCCCGTCAACCCATGCCCATCTTCATCCCCATCATCCAGCTCGCCACTGTCCACAAGCCCCCATATCTCATCCACCACAGCGCTGCGAATCCGCGGCCACGGATGAGCCATGAGCGCGCCGAGCCTCCTACGAGCATCCTTCACTCCGGCCTCAACGTCATCTCCAGCGCTCTCGGCCCCGGCAGCGGCAATCCCGCCGTAAACCTTGATGCAGGCCGCCACCTTGCGGACGTTTCCAGTCTTGTAGCCCGCCTTTTGCGTCTGCAGACACAGGCTTTTGTAATTGATGCCCTCGCAGCGCTGGAAAAGCCCCACGTGGAAGAGGAACGCGATAATCTCCAGCGTCGGCACAATGATGCGGTCCTCGCCCTGGCACGTCTTTAGATTGTGCAGCAGCGCGGAGCACACGAGCTGCAGCTTCTGGGGCGACTGCTCGCAGTAGTCTGTGAGGGCTGCGCGGCTGTCGATGATGAGGTCTTCGTTGCCGGTGTCTGCGGATGAGACGAAGCCCGCCATGAGGCCGGCCATCCAGGCGTTTGTGTCGTCTCTCACAATGTCCATGATGTGCTTGTGTAGGGAGTCCTTGTGGATGAGGTCTAGGAGGAGGGAAAAGTAGGCTTTTGATGAGAAACTCAAGTGATTGGTGAGATATGTCTTTCTAGGAGTCGAATCTTTGATTTCATCAACGTTACTAGAAGAATGAAAAGACGACAGTCCCAGCAATTAGCACCATATTACCAAAAGTCACTCGAATATATAGATGAGTAATCTATTAGAAAAGAAGTAAAAAAAAAAAAAAAAAAGAAAGAAAGAAACTTACCCTTCATTCATGAGCAGCGCAATAACATCCTTGGCCACGCGGCGCACTCGATCGAGCTTCTCTGCAGAAAGCCGCAGAATGTTGTGAATGAGCTTCCGAACAGATGCCGCCACCCAATCTCCTTGAGCCGCAGGACGTCCAATATCCCCCCACAGAACTGCAATGGCCTTGAGAGTCTGGAATCGTACCAAGGAGCCTTCATCGCCTCGAGCCGTCGTTGTATAATCGTTTAACCCATCCGCAAGAAGGTCTAAAAAGACCGCTGGCTTGTCGCTCAGAATACGACTGCTCAGAAGGCTCTGGAGGATGGACACTCTGGTTCCAATCTCGCCATCGACGCTCCATCGTTCGAGAAACGCAGCACATGCAATGTCGTTTCCGCTCACGTCGTCCTGCGAGCTGTGAGCAAGGGGCTGTGCCATGGCCATGACGTGATAGTATCCATTGCCAGTTGCTGCTGCGCGGCTTCCGGGCTTGGCTGCGATCAGCTTGGCCCATTGCTCCAACGTCTCAGCACGCTGCTGAGGAGCAGAGAGCAGGAGAAGCATCAGGCCGGCTGCGGAAGCATGCTCAACGGTTTCCTGCTCGTTTCTGCTGAGCCATTTTGAAATCACGTCTCGCAGCCGGGCAGTCAGCGTTTCAACTTGAGAAATTTGTCGTGCTGAGCTGAAACCAGCGGCAATGTCTGGCAATCCGTGAGATTTATCAACGGATAAGATATCGGCTCCCTTTTCCAGGCGCTCGGAAGACACATTGTTGAATGAGGTAAGCTGTATGATGGGTAGAGAGGATACAGCCAAACGGCTTGCTGCTTCGACAATTAGCTCTGGCTTACGATACTCGGTATTCTTGCAGTCCTCAAGAATCGTAGACACATGCCCTAGAATCTTGCAGACAGTGGCTTGATCCAGAGACTTTGGCGCAGCCTTGCGTGCAAGCCCAGGGAAACCATCCAAAACACCAGCAAAGCATGCCAGCAACCCGTGTCGCTCTTCCACTTGTCTCTTTTGTAAGCTGCTCAAGCGATCCATGACCGAGTCAATCGATTCTTCAAAGCGCGAAAATGGCTGTTCAGAGGCTACATCGGATAGCTCCACCATCAGCGTGCCGAATGCAGCGCCGGCAGCTCGTCTCGAAGCCGTGTCCATGTCGCCGATGCCTCGCCAGCCCAAGATGCCATCAACAACAGCTTCACCATACTGCCCCGACAATCTCGTGGCACCAAGCGCAACTTCTTGGACAGCGCGCGTTCTTCGAGCTACGGCATGATAATCCACACACTGGACGACGCCAATACCGTGCTCTACGGTATCTGGATGCCGACCAATAAGTTCCTGCAGCGCGGCAGAAGCACCACGTCTGATATTTCCCTCTGGGTCCAAAGATGCTGTTGTCACCAGCTCTGTTCCCAGAACTTGCAGAACAGAGCTCGATGGAGAGTGAGCTTTGGCCGCGTAGACAGATTTCGTAGGCACAGCGAGGAGCTCAGAGGTCGTATATCGACGAGCTAAAGCCCAAATGCCAAAACAAGCCGCATCGCGAACGTTGGCTCCTACGCTCGCTCCGGAAATGCCGCGCTGCTCAAATGTCAAGCCCAAGAGGAGAGAGTGGAAGATGTCGGAGAGCTGGCTGGCCGGTGGCGATCTTCGATAGAGCAGATGAGACAAGGTCATCATGAGACCGTGCCACTCCAGAGGATTCACAGCAGACAAGTCGCGAACACGGTTGGCACCTGGCTTGTTTGACGTCTTGTTCCAGAGCACATTGCGATTCAGGGATTCCAGCACGGCTTCAACAACTTGGGATGCCATATCCGGATCGAGTTTGAGCGTGATGATGCTGAGTGACTTGCTGGCAGACAAGCGAACCGGAGTGTCGTTGTCAGAGAGGCTCTCAATGAAATATCCAATGGCATTCTCTACCAAGACGGTAGTCTTCATATCCCGCCGGGAATTGCGCAGCAGCGACACAACGAGCGAGCGGACGACTTTGAGCATCATCTTTCGCGCTGATGCTTGAGACATGATGACCTTTGAAATTGCGTCTCCGCCGGCCGAAAGCTCAAGCATGGAGTCGAATATGGTAGATAGGTATTTGTCCATGTAAGACGTTTCAGACGAAGAGCGCAGTATGCCAGCCAGAAAGGAAAGCACGCCAATGTAGAAGTAAGGGTTGTCAACTTCATCTTCCTTCTGTGGCCGTAGCGACTTCAATGACCACTGCACGAGGCTCTCGAGAATGCCAAGCTGCTGCATATCCCGCCGCATCGCGAGCCTCACCAAGAGAGCCTTGGCAGCATCCCGTTCCTTTCCCGCGCAAGCAATGTACTTGATGGCCAAAGGAATGACTCTCATCGTAAGGCCCGGCACATTTGCGGGCCAGCTAAGCCCAGCAATGGGCGGTACGCCGCCCTCATCCAGGTCAGCGGAGGAAATCGTCGACAGGTCAAACGGCGCAAACAAGAGGTGAGAAAGCCAAAGCAGCGCAATATACCGCTGCTCCCACGACCATATCTTGTAGGAAGAGGCAACAGCAGAAGGCGACGACGGCTGTCCGGAATTCTTCTCCTTTTCCTCGACGGCCACCGCCTCAGCCTCCTCGACCGCCGAGAGGATCAGCTCCAGGTACTTTGTCTCGACGTTGAGAAAGCGCACAATGACCTTTTCCCCGCGCACCTTGCAGAACGAATAGAGGATCTGGGAGATTGTGTAGTCCAGCGGAGCGAGCAGGTTCTTTGTGTGCTCAGGGATACGCTTCTGGCGGTGCCGCGTCTGCAGATACTCCAAGTAAGACTCTGCCAGGAAGGGAATCCACCGGGGCAGATGCGGATCCAGCAGCTGCGGCAGTTCCTGGAACTGGTCCAAGACCTGTGAATGGGCAGTCAGCAACTGTCTCTTGATCTCTCGAGCCAACTAAGCCAAACTCACAACACAGGTGGCCTTGAGAGTCTCCCTGATGCGCACCCACGGCCGGATCCGAGTTCCCCCTCGCCCATCCGGTTTCCGCAGACAAGTCACCAGGCTCTGATCCAACTCATCGAGCAGGACCTTGGAATGCTTGTGCAAATACACGTCAATCTCATTCTCCGAGGCGTCCATTTCTAATAGTGAATGATGTCGTGTGTGTTTGTAGCTGGATTGCCTTCAAGTTAAACGCTGGCTGAGCATCTCCTTTTTCAACACCGCGCAGGAAAAAAAAGGCCGTTAGGCACCACTCTATGAAAGCGGTGACGGTATATCCGGTTGCTGAGGCCAGGCAGCTAAATAAATCCAAGTCGACCTGACTGCAAATTGCCCTCAATGTGAGTTGACTGTGCTGATTGATGAGCTGCCTGATGCTTCTTTGGCGGCTGCCTGAATATCAGACCCAACCTCAGTATTGCACGCATCATGTCAAGCTGCAGTGAGGTGCAATGTAGTGCGAAATACGGTGCGTAAACTGTATTAAAACTGTCTGTTATAGGGTAGCTTACATAGTAGCTCACATAGCTTAGCAGTTAGCTACTCTTGTTTGGAGCTTGGTCTTGAGCTTGAAAAGGAGCTAGCCGCAACGGTATTACATGCAGAATCTTGGAGCTCCAGTTCCCAGATATAGGAATACGAAGCACTATTTTCAAACTCCAAGATAAACATTCTTGGCATCTCACAATATACAGGTCACAAGGTTAAAGTTAAGAATAGTGGTTTTGTATAATTTACGGTTTGCGCTAAATGCAGTCTATATCAAAGACAGATTCGCTAAAATGGCTGGTTTTTTCCCACATCGCTTATCAATCTATCCATGCATGCATGCATGCGACAAACCTCATTGGTCTAATTAATTGTCGTATTTTTTGTTCAAACTTTTGCATCCTCACAGTTTGCACTTTTATATGCGAGCTCGTATTCATCTCGATTCACGGAGCGCTGGTTGGTCGCATAAAGCTTGGCAAAATGATAAAATTGCTTAGTTATCGCTGGCGAATCATGTCCTCGCCACACTCCACGATGAAACACGGCGATGTGACAAGGGACATCCTCCATGTTCCCCATATCAAATATTAAGGCGTCACCTCAAGCGAAGGGGAAATAAAAAAGCAAAGAAGTTTGTTTCACAACATTATGATTAATCATTAATGGTGCCCCCCAAAAAAAAAAAGTTGCTTGCGTGCCTGTCGTGCAGCATCAGAGAAAAGCCCCAAACCCACAGCAAACGCCTGGCTCGACTGTGACTGTCATCCGTCCCCAGACGGCCCTATTCAAGTGGAATAAAAGTAACAAATGAGAGTAAAGAAAATTTTCAAGTTGCCAAGACGGAGAGCCGATCAGATGTAGAACTATGAAACAGCAATCGCCGCCACTAGGGCGTCTAGAGCACTGCTGTGGGACGGCCCCGTAGCCGCCACATAAGGGCCCGCCCAGGCGACGCCGAGCATGTTGTCGCTGTTGCGGTCGTTGTTCCATATGGATTGAGCATTGCGAAGGATAAAGTTCTTAAAGTTGTCGTTTGGTGCCAAGTCATTGAGGTATCGGAGGTTGCGGATGAAGACGCCCTTGAACTGCTGGCCATCCAGGCCACAGTTGCCTGATGCAAGCTCGCATTGGTCTGCTTCGACCAGGATGCCATTTGAATTTGAAAGGGAGTTGATAGCGGCGTTAGCAATGGTAGCGGCGGTGGTAAGGTAGGATGAATCTCCGGTAGCACGGGCGAGCTCGCTCAGACCACCGAGGATAACGCCCTGGTTATAGGACCAGGTGGTCAAGCCGTTGTTCTTGCAGTTGGAGTCGAGACCGTCGTTGACGAGGTTGTTGGAGTTGATCATGCCGCTGCCCTTGAACCAGTTCCACTGAGCCTTTGCAATCTGGAGATAGGTGGTGTTGGAGGGCACACGGTTGGCGAGGGAAGCGGCGACGGAAAGATACAGCTCGTTGGCGATGGCATTGACATAGGTGCGGTCTTTGCTCCAGTAGATGCCTCCACCGCAGGGAGTTCCTTGGCCGGTTTGCATGTCATTGAAGACTTCGATGGCTGAATCGAGGTAGTCCTGGTCGCCAGTGGCATCGTGGGCATGAATCAGGCCAAGAGCCCACCATCCCTCATCATCATAAAAATCATCGAGGAAATCAGCAAATCCTCGTTTCTCGAGAGATGAAGAGACGGTGGCATGGCATCCTTTGCCATTAATGCAGTGGGTAGACGTGGGAAGACCCACGGCATTGACAACCTTGGCGACCGAAACAGAGGTCAACTGGGCCTGGCTGTAAGTGTTGCGCAGAAAGCCACCAACGTTGAGCTGGTTGGCCTCATTGATTCTCAGCTGAGCAAAGTCGGCCAAGATGGTAAAGGCATTGCCACTGTTCCACCAGGCAGCGTTCCAGAGACCAGTCTCGGTATCGTACCATGCATTATTTAGCTCTCGAATGGCTGTGACGGAGTTGGCAACATAGTCTGTTGCAGAAAGGGGAGTAGAAGGAGCGGCGTGGGTAGGGTTAATGAGTGACGGAAGAACGGCTGACAAGGCCAGGGCGTGCGTCCAGAGCCAGCTAGGAACAGCCATGATGTAATAATAAAAAGAGTGTGAGGATTGAGAAACGAAGGCTAACTGTTCCAGCTGAGGAGCTGGTAGTTGCGTTTTAGAAGGGAAAATAGAAGAAGAAGAAGAAGATGAGGAAGAAGAAGAGGATGGAGAAACATGAGGAGGAGCTGCATAGATTTCGGGGGCATAAATAGGTAATAAACCGGAGACCAACAAAGCAATGGAGAGAAACACAAACACCAAACAAAGCTTGTGAATCAGGTACGCGAGGGAGAAGCTCCTGGGCGGGTCTGGACGAAGGCCGGCATTGGGATATGGAGACAGGGGTCCGGATTTGGATCCATGATGGCAATAGCTTGGCGGCTCGGCAGGGTTGCCGCAACTCTTTGGGCACTCGTAGCCGACAATAGCACTATATGACAGAGTAAAAGTGGTTAGCAGCAGTCGCAGCGGTAGGTTCGGGCTTTACCATGAGTGAGCCCCTTCATCAATCGTCAATCGTACGCTTTATCGCTTAAGCCAGGGTCGGCGGCTGCCATTCGTTGATTCGGCGCCAGGGGCACCCAGGATTCAGGGCCCGGCGGACCAGGTCGCGAAGTGGCGTCCAGGCCGATGGCGTCTTCATAACGGCCAAGCCATGCTGCCGCATCGGTAGTGGCGTCGCCGCGAGGGGACATTGTCAATGGACGAAGTTACTGTGACCGCTGCGGGCGTCTCTTTGTTGTCTCGTATTGTAACTTTTTCCTTCTTCAAAGAGTACCTTGTGTAAATCCCTCTCGTATGAGATGGCGCGATGTTGACCGTCAAAGCGTCTTTGGAGGCGCTACCAGGATGATGTTAGTGAGAGGGGGAGCCTTTCACAAACTGAAGCCTTGAGTAGCACGATTGGACGAAATTGACTTTTTTGCGGTGTCTCTGCCTCCCTCTCGCCGGATGTTAGACAAGCGCCAGTTGTTTAGTTCCGAACGGCGCTTGCGGTACTCGATGATGGCAGATCATCATGGCGATGTGCTGTGGGCTGTCTCGCATTATTTAAGCCAACAAGAGGCGACGCGATGGAGGCCGATCTGCGAGCAGCATTTGGTAGAGAGGTGGGATTTTGGCTGGAGGGGCAGCCGATCGATGCTGATCCGGCTCTGGGATCCATCACGAGATGCCATCTCTCGCACGGTACACCATCTTTGCAAACGTCCGAGATGGAGAGCGTCGTATGGGGTGATTCACGAGATGTGTTGATGAGGCGCCAAATGGAGGGGAAAAGTCTACAAAGTCTACATAGTACCACACGGCTGGGGAAGCGTTTCTCGATGCGGAAGCTGCGGACGGCGGTGTCTTGCCCTACGTGACCGCAAGACAGTCTCGGTTGAGGCAGTTGCGATGGCGGTTCGATGATGTCACAGCGGCGTTTTCTGCGCATGTTGGATCTGGATAAAGATTAATATTCACATGCGAACTTAATATTAGGTTTCACATACACTTCAATATCGATAGTACCTATTTACCTTGGGTTCCTATCTAGGTACCTACCAATCTCTACACATACTTTTTATTCACAACAACCATCAGTCTGCAGCCACGCCACCAATATAACAATCAACATTGATATTCTGCATCGTGGGGTGGGACAGCATCACAGCAACCGGGCGTGACCACTTTATTTACCCATAAAAATGACTTTTGCCCTCTCATCTCCATGTACTTGCACGCACGAGACCCTCTTCGGCATCATCGACCCAAAGGCAGTGATACAACCTCACAGAGCCACGAGGCATTCCCTCATCCCCGCATCAGTCCCCTCACCTGGTATCCCCTCCCTGCCGCTGGCTTCCTCGCTTCCTCCATCTCCCTGGACCTGAACGACTGACTGGCCGCAATCTCCGGGGCGCACAAGTCAGAGCGGTGTGCGGTGTCTCGGGACCGCGGCCAAGAAATGGGATTCCATGATCCAGATGCTAAAAGAAGAAGGAAAGGATTGTCCTTCATTTCTCCCTTGTTATTGTGTCTCGCATGTCGGCTCCGCGTGCTTCCTCTTACTGGCGCGCGTATAACGACGGTGAGGCGCTTTAACTGCCTGCAGATGCAAAGAGCATCGTCCCTTGCGTGAGAGCATCCGCCATCACGGATCTGGCATCTCATAGCGCAGACTGTTGCTCCTTCGCGGCACTTGCTCGCACGGGACGCAAGGCAGCAATCCTACTCTCCCCGTCTTACAGGCACATGCACACAATCAGGATCCCTCACGCGACAGCCTCGTATTGGTAAGAAAGGACAAGAGACGGAGAGAAGAAGAGAAAAACAGCTCAGTCAATGAAACGTTGACGAGGGGGCTGGTGGTGTGTCTGTGTATCCGAGTGCCTGTGTCTTGTGCGCAACTGCTCCAGAAAGACCGTTCTGTGAAGTCGACACAGCAGCAGTAAATGCATCAGAGCAGCTGCAAAAAAGGGCAAAAACTTCACACACAGCTCTGTCGTTTCTTTTTGTTCAACATTTGGACAAGACAAATTGCGAGCACATGTGAAACCAAGCTGATGTTTATTCTCCTGTGGTGGCACATCAACACCGGTACTCTGTGATTCTACTAATATTCTAGGTATGCATGGCTACCTCATATGTGACAGGCACCTTGCAGCCATCTAGCTCATCTAAAGAAACATTTCTCAAAAAAGCATCAAATAAAGCTCGTTATTGACCGTTTCACTGCTTCATTGTTAGGTACCTTTCAGCTCCTCCAGGATCTCGTAATCGGACGCACTTCCCGCAACAAGTTAGCATAAAAACATACCGTCGCATAACTCCCATCAACAAAGGACGAAGAGAGCATGTAGGTAAGCGACTGTAATGAAGCCAATCGCATCCTTCAGCTCAGCGCTTAAAATTTTAAATGAAAGAATATTCCCCGGAAATACACTCCGATAAATTTAGCTCTATCCCCTCTGGGCCCTGGTCTTTTTTTTTTTTCATCTCTTGATCCCATACCCGGAAACAGACAAGAAACAGGGGGACCACCCGTTTTAGGACCTTGTCGTTTGGATCCTTTCATTTAAATAAACAAAGTGCCTGCATACCAATCAGCAGCCCCCTGTACATTTTTTTCTCTCTTAATCTTTCTTTCGCGAGTCGCATGGTAACACTTGACTGCTTCATTCTGCCCTAATAATTTGAGGGATAATAGACATACATTAACAGCCAATAAGTACTAGTAGCTGTACGGCTTGGTTTCCTGGCTTCGTTGCAATAAGGTGACCTCGATCGGGGTAGCAGCTTTGCTCACCACTATGAATGCTTTGAGTGGGCATCAAGATTTTGAATTAGAAATTGTACACTCTTTATTGGCCTTTTCCAAAAGTGCACTCTAAGTTTTTCTTCTTCTTCTTCTGAAAAAAAAAAAAAAAAAAAAAAAAAAAGCTAAAGTATCAACTTCCTCGCATTCCCTGAGGTATTCATTCATGTACCTTCTGCCGTTTCATTTTGACTGTAGAATAAATTTCACCACGTGCATGTAATCCGTACAGACTTGAAAATTTCTAAACACATCTGTATTCCCATTAATAGGCTTTTAAAAGACGTCTATATCCGCATTGATAAACATCGAGGACGCCGGTAAACGAGCCTTATAGTGGAAAAGATCCTCAAGCGTTAAGATCTCGCAATTCTGCTGTGATGCTTTGTAACAGGCCTTGCTACCCTCTAGCTGAGCCAACCGCTGAGCGCGAGTTGTGAGAGCATCCATGACTGCATTATCACTGCAATAGCTTTCAAAGAAAAAGTTCGACAAGGTACTTTATGTTTACTTCTATGATACTAAATAACTGCATCATGATCGATTCAGTCATGGCCCATTAGGGCCGAGTACACAGGAAGGAATACTTTTTTTTTTTTTTAAACGGGTTTTGTTTAGTGGTTATAAAGGACATAAGGGAGCTCAAATTCTAAATCTACTAGTAGTTCCATATTATGAGCTACCTACCTAGTGAATAAACGAGCACATGCTCAAAGTAGCCGAGCCACGTCAGATAATAATTGGGCATCATTACGTTGTACTCTTCATCATGGCCACGTGTTTCAACTTATTTTAATAGCGAATTCTATCTCTCTGAATTCCAGTGGTTGTGCCAACAGAGCCAGATCATGGTTGACGTAAAGGCAGCAAGGCCTAGTCGGGAGCTGCCCTACAGCCTTCAGAGCAGAGAGCCATCCGAGTACGTACCTACTTTTTGAACAGGAATTACTAACAAAAATTAAAAATCTGCCATCATCCAACAATCTGTTTGAGTAGCAGCCAAGTACGCTGGGCAACATAAACAACAAAGCTACTAGGTACATACTAAGCACCGCAAATGCCGTGTTTTCGAGTCCAAGTTTTCGTTCAACATATTGAATGACAACAATTTCTTTGTTTAAATAATTCATTCCCTTTTGTGTTATTCCTCTTGAGATACGAGCGTCAAGATTGACCAGATGTAGTATATTCAGCACTACCTATTATACACGTTCCCAAAATCCCACGATATGTCCCATTATACATAGCCAAAAGAAAAGAAAGAGAAAACATTTCTTTAATATTATTCTCCCATAGTGTCAATTACTGACATCTTCCCTCTCTCCCCGGCTAACGAAGGGGAAAGAAGGGCAAAAGTGAAAAGATAGGAAAAAAGTGAAACAAAAGAAGAAACACCCTCCATATCCTGACAGTTCATAACATACCAAATGTAAGTTTTTTTTTCGCAATATACCCATGGATCAAAAGCCCACGGCTTTAATCGGGATGCGAGCTGGGACCTCCCAACGCCCGCTATGAATCGAAAATTACCATTGCTGCCCAGTTTTTTTTCATGTCCACGTCCTTTTAATGTTCAATCAGTCCCCCCCGAAATCCTCGAAGGCGTCTTGAGCCAAATCCGGATCTTGTCGTTTCTCCACTGCTTGTCGATCCGGCAACGCTAGGTGGGCGTCCATTCTTGCTCCGTGTGGAAAAGCTCGGCAGCATGGTGCTCGATTTGTTCTTCTCGTTACTGAGAATGCTGGACCGGTCTGAGCCAATCATGGAAGATATCTCCTGCAGTGAGTTTGGGTCAAGGAAAGCTTGAGGGAAGACTCCCCATTTGCCTTTTGCGTTTGTGCCTGACCAGCACCAATACTCGGGATATGGCCCTACTTATCTGTTAGTATGCCTCTTCTTGCCTACAACGTATATATATAAAAGCGTGTACTCACAGCTTATGTTGGTAATGACTTCGTCCTTGTCAAACTTGAGCCAGTCTTCATTCTTTTCCTTGACCGAAAACTTCCACCTGGCTTTAGCTCGAACGCGACTTGAGTTGTTTCTCTTAATTTGGCTGAAAGGAGGCCGATCCAGCTTTAAGATTTCGACAGGGATCGATGCAAATACACCATCATGCCATCCAAAAGCCCATTCTCCTCCATATCGAGCGGGCCACGTCAGTCCGGTAATCTTTGCGCCTTGAATCAGTTCCAAAGCTGGCGTCCTGTCAGGGAGCAGTCTTTGGCCAAATAGTCTTCTAGCCGACTCCTTTGCATGGCCAGTGGGAAGGTGAGCAAGTTCTGCCGCCCTTTCGCGTACCGGATGAGGCTCAGGCGGGCTGTTAAACAAAAGATCGTAGTCATTGACCAAATGAGGCGGAACCTCAGTCTGGTCTACCACGGCAATGCCAGGAACATCGGGAAGCGGCCGAGGGTGGCGAGCCAAATGGGCAAACAATGCGGCGGTCGATGTGAAAACAGTTGAGTCGCTCTGGTCGAGAGTTCGGCTGGTATGGATACAAAAGACACATGCATACATGACGTCGTCAATCCGCTTTGCGTGCAAATGGCTCTTCTGCAAAAAGCGCAGGCGGTATCCGATGCCATTCTTGGTGTAGTTACCCTCCTCTAGACATAAAAATTAGAAATACTGGTTGATCAGATAAAAAGTTGTCAAGAATACCTTGTTTGTTGAGATCATATTCAACATGCTTAAAGTCCAGCTCGTATAAGCAGTGCGTGCACTTGGCAGCAACAGCTGTAATAGAAAACCCCTAATCCAGCCAAATCAGCAAGTTCATCAACGACCACCAGGAAGGAAAATACCTACGGGTTTCTTTATCCTCTTCACACCGATCCCTCCGTTGATAACATCAGTGGCTCCAGCACAGAATTGTTTCATGACGTAAAACGAACTTTGGTTGTCGATTGTGAGATCTTGGGGAGGTAGATTTGCCAGAGCAGCACTAGGCATAGAAGAGTCTACCGGGATCAAGCCGCTGTCTAGGTTCTCATTTGCGGTCAGGCCTGTGCTGCGACGAGCGAGTTCGAGGCCTGACAGAGGCTGTTGCTGCGTTTGTTGCTGCGTTTGTTGCTCGGTATTGACAGCACTTGGCCGCCTATCGTAGGCAGGCGGCCTTGTACTGACCGGAAGGGGGTTTGGATCCAGCAAACTCTCGGCGTCTGACAACCTTCGCTCAGAGATGGGAGGTTGTGCAGCATCACTGAGCGAATCACTCCGGGGACCAGGCTTCACGTCCTCCACGCGCTCCTCGGCAGTAGTCGGATATGAGGGCTGACGTGGCCTTGGCTGTGATCGATACGGCATTGGCGAATACATGACGGCACGGGGTCGTGAAGTACTCCTCGCTCTGATGGCCTTTTCTCGCGACATTTCTTCAGGTATGGTTGGGGTGCTCGCGCTATAACTAGTAGTACTGCTCGGTGCTCGTGGTCGCGAGACCTGGGTGGGACTCATGCTGTAGTCTGTCAATTGGCTGGTAAGAGACGAGTGCTTGAGGTCTCCGTCAAGAGTATACTCTTGCAATAATCCCGAGCTGCGAGCGCTGTCTGGCATCAATGATGAGCTGCGAGTGCTATCTGAATAGTTGGATCGCGGAACCGAAAAGTTCTTTGCAGAAGTGAATGGACTGTTTGGTGATTGGCCATCAACCGGCGTCTGGAGCGCTGGATCGACTGGTGGTCGTCGGCGCGCTTGAGGGCCGTCTCGCAGTGGCCGTTCATCATCAGAGGCAACAGTCTTGACTCTAATGTCCCACGGGTTGGTCGACGGCGGTCGTGGAGGTAATTGATCCACTGCCGCCGGAGGTGGTGGCGGGGGCATAGGCAACGCCCTGTCTGGAGGTGGCATCGGGGGGAGACATGAGATCGATGCTATTGGTATTGTTACTCGTGTTGAATGCCTTGTCGAGCAGCACTCTCAACTGCTCGTTGGCAGTCTCAGCGGGAGCTGCATCCCCGACGGACCTGCTGTCGGTTTTGGAGCTCGACACAGAGTCTCTGCCGGCATAGCTGGAGCCAGTAACTGAAGGCGTCGGCGGCATCTGCGGCATGAGCATAGTCGGCATGGGGTGAGGCGATGAAGGGGGAGACAGCTGGGACATGAAGTGCTGAGAGTTGAACTGGACTGGTGCCTCGAGCTTCATCTTCAACAAGATGTCATAAATCTTTGGAGCTGCCGTACGCGATTGCATCTGCAGCTCGGTGAACTTGGCAGCATCAAAGTCGTCTACTTCGATATAGTCATCAAACTCCCAGAGCATATCTGTAAGCTGAAGCCGAAATTGGGCAATGTCGTCTATAGTGACAAAAAGTTAATTCCGATTAACAAGGTAGAAATGGCAATCAATGTATTCTTTGCAAGGAACTCACCATCGTCTCTCAATGCTGCGATAAAGTTTGGCCCATAATCGTCAAATTGTTTCTTACATAGCGGCTCTATCTTCTTGAGAGCACGCTCGCCCTCCTTGAGCAAGGCCTGGGAAGCCTTGAGCATTGGCTGTGTGTCACCCGCATTCTGAACGGCTGTCCTCCCCTTCTCGACAATGTCCCTGAATGGGGTGAGGACGAGGTCGGCAATGTCATCCATCGTTGTTGTCCCAGGCAAGATGGATCAGGCGCGAGCAGTGTGTCTTTGCCGGCGGGGCGAGGGACTGGGGGGGGATTATGTACGATGACACCTCTCACGACCGACTTGGTATGAGTCGGGCGTGTGGCACACGTGCGATGCCAAATATAGGCCGTCACAATGCACTTGAAGGCGGAAATTAAAAGAGGATAAAGTTGCTATGGCAAGCCGATAGTCCACGGAGGCTCGATGCTAGGTGTGGCGTTTATAGAGAAGCGGCGTCAGTCAAGACCGAGAGAGTCCCCGCGTGGGGCAGGCTGACGAACTCCAGATGCTGGAGATTTGAGCAAGCCGTCTTGCTGGTTGATGGTGATTGTGGTTTAGCAACAGCAGGCACTGCACTAAATGAGCTATACAGAAATTACAGATGGTGAAACGAGAAAAGTGAAGGGGGCGAGAAGAAGGGGGAAGAAAAGAAAGGAAAAGAGACTTTGTAAAGTAGAAGAGAGAAAGAATGCCTAGGAGTGTGACTAAGAGGAGAAGAGAGAGGCGTACGCATCAAAGAGCTGAGCAGCCCCAACGTAAGTAGCAGTACTCGTGAGCATCATTCGCTGGAGAGAAGGAATGCCACGGCCCACGGAGCCAGATGATGGCCATGGCTGCAGCCACCCAGGCGTTCATATAGTAGGAGGATAGCCAGGCCACCAGTGCTATCACGAACAATCACAGGCACAAGGGACCAGTCGCAGCACTAGCACGGCTGCAGCAATCAATGGGCAGGTACCCGCCCAGGGCAAATTGATGCACGCATGCACGATATGGGACGCAGACGACACGCCAAACAACCACTAGCAGCGGTAGGCCAAGCGACTGTTGGGCTCTCCCCTGAACGAATCTCCATCCGGGGGAGCGAACAAGGCAGCTTGCCAGGTTCTCATTGCATGAATGAATCGACCGAGAGTCTACCAAGGGGCTCCGAGTCGTCGAGCGCTGGCGGGGTTGCTCAAGAGGCCTTTTGGCTTGTGAGCACGAGGGCAGCGTCGATTGGACAGGGCCCGGCGTATGGGCTGATTCGGAAGAGGGCTGTTTAGCATCGTCCCGGTGGGCAGCGATCCTGCCAGGACCCTTGTTGTCCAAGAGCCGGGGACTCGATGCGTCCTGTCCACGTTGCGCAAGGACCGCCTCAGATTGGTCGGAGCTGTCAAAGAGACGCTTGTGCGGAATAGTGGGCGCGCGCATGTGGGTGCCGCAGCCTCGTTTTTGAAAAAGGGCCCCGTCCATCGAGAGTCGCTAGCAGGCGGGTGTGGCTCCTCTACTAAGATGGGACAAGCCCAGGTTCCGCGTGGGTGCGGGATCGCATCAAGCATGGCTCATGCAATGCAATCAATAGTCAGGGCGTGCCAACCTCGTTTCTGCGGTCACGAACTCATTAGCCATCGCGGAGCTGAGAAGCAGATGCAGAAGGAACAAGACTGGGGGCAGATTGCGCTCCATCTACACCGTGAGGCCACGCATTTGAGGAGGTATTCGCTCCATTCAAGGTCTCTAGTGTCACTCCCCGTCTCCGCCGTCGTAGCCCCAGTGGTGAGAACGGTGGCGTATACAGAATGGTGATCTAGCGTCTGTCGGTTCGTGGCTGCTTCTAGCTAAAGATCTGGCACAACGGTGCGGTGTCGCAAACGGCAAAGGCTTCAATAGCCTCTTCCTTCAGAGGGGGTCTCGAGCTTGATTCCAAGACGCCGCCGGGTGAGATTGATATTCGTGGTGGATGCCGGGCTGCGTTAGCTGTCGCTCTAGCGGGGCTAGACAGGAACAGGAACAGGGTCGTGATGATGGACTGGCGTGGAATCCGCGATGGTGGTGAGGATGAGTGGTGGAGAAAGTAGGCGTCCAAAGGAATTGAACTTGCCAGCAAACATGGATAGGGGTTTGAGATCAATGCAAATGCCCGGATTTTTCTGTGTCCGGGCGTCCAGTGCTGCCGTAGCACGAGCCCTACAGGATTGCCGTAGGCTCTGTAAGGTACGGTAACACCAATTGAGGCCCTGGAGCACCGCTATGAGGACCAATTGGCTCTCGGCAGACTATCTGAAACTCGAGAAACAAGGCCTCTTTTGGATCGACAGATTTGGTGGGAAAGGGGAAGTTACAGCTACAGCATCAGCATCTCGTCTGGATGCAGGTGTGACAGCCACCTGCATTCCATCCATCACAGTAGCAGCAAAACTAGCAATGGCCTGCCGGTAATGTTACATGCACGCACACCACCTGTTGTTTGCTTCGCTACCCTCTTGATTGGTCTCTCGGAAGCAGTTCAGGAACCGTTTGTCACATTCCAGCAACCACTTTTGCAGTAGTCGAGACAAGCATTGCCGTTTCTGGCACCTAGCAAACATGGGTGCTGGAGCCAAACAACGGCGCAAACACATGTGCTGTCATCCAACAGGCGGAGTTTTATATGTCAACATGTTGATGCTGATTCTGATATATATGAATAACAGTAATAGTGCAGTAACACAAAATTGAACAATTTCTCACAAATCATCATACCAACCATGCGTATAAGTCCTGGAAAGAGTGCAAAAACAAATACATGTAGCCACTTCCCCAGCCTCACCACCCCCATGCTCTCTCCCCATGTCTCACGCACTACTTGTGCAAGCACATGGGTATATACTCTGCCTCCAGTATCATCCGCATAAATCGATCCTACTTGGATTCTCGGATGAGGTTCCTGCATGTGGGTTAGCCATTATCGGCAGGGTCCTCGCCTGTCCAAGGCTTTTATCAGAAACTGGGCGTGAACCGGAGAAGCGCCGCTCTTAGCAGCGGCCGCCGTCTCTCGGATACGCGAAGCCGTGTCGACATGGCAGCTCAACACACGTTTATCATGCAGAGTCGGTATAACGTATTGAGTCCCCACCGTGGGACCCTACCTGGTGGTGCCTGGTGGTGCCTGGTAGTGCCGCAAAGAGGGAAAAGCTGATGAATCAACTCTTTAATATCGCTTTGAGATGCTCAACACCACTTTGCATTAAGCTCGCTTATTAGGCTACTTTCTACGGGTTCTGAGGACTGCCATATCCAGATCCGTTCATGAGTAAGCGAGGTCAGTCTTAGCACGGATATAGGTTGTATTACTTGCATATTTTCCCGAAAAGGATTACTGCACTCCCCGACAAGAATCTTCATCATGGGGTTGAAGCTAGAACTATAGGAGCGCTAACACTAACACTAACACACACACACGAAACGAACCATTACACAGCACCACTGCATACTTGTACATGTAACATTGGACCTTGTCACCTTGGAGCTGCAAGGGACCCTGTCTCGAACTGCGGCGGTCCGGGCTACCGGAGCGCTTCGTTTACCGGAGAAACGACCCACCTTGAAATCCAGACTCAAGCATGTAAGAGGCACAAAATATTAAACTGTGCCTGGCAATTAAAGGTGCTCCAAGTAAAAAACGCTCGAGATACACGTAGATTCAGTTCGCCTACTACGACGTACATGTTTAGCCGACACTACTAAGCCTGACAGCCCTCCAAGTCGGCTATAATTCTAGCACAAAGCTCCCTCTCACTCGCTTTCGCCACTTCGCCATCAATGCTATCAATCATGAGACAGCTAAGCACAGCATCCGCATAAGTATCTCCACATTCCCATCTCAGGCGATCAAGATACTCTCTACAAACCCATCGTCTTCGCTCATAATGATCCTCTTCGTCATTATAATGTGAGCTATCGTAGTCCCTCAGTTTCTCCCATAGCCCGACTTCAAGTAGAAGAACACCGAGAGAGTATACGTCGTATGCGTGACGATACTGGCGCATCGGATCCGCGTGCTTCGCAGGATGCTGATAGTAGTCAAGCGTAAAACCACTGATATTTGTCTCTTTCGTACGCTCGGCCACGGCTCCCTCCCCTAGCATGTTGCGACCGTATATGCTACCAGAGGAAGGAGTTACCATTCTGTGTCTAAACTTAGCTTCCTCGTCCATTGGGCCATCCCACGTCCTGCTGTTGGTATTTCTATTTGAAGTGCTATATATTCGCTTTCTAGGGGCAGGTAGTGGTCCCTCTTGGAAGGATGGTGGTTCCCTTTGGACGGATGGTGGTTCCCTTTGGATAGATGGTGGATTACTTTGGATGATGATGTCGTCTGGCCGTGAGAAGATGTAGCCCATCAAAACAGGATTTGAGACATCAATCTCGATTTTGACCTCATATTGATCCTCTTGGAGTGCACTAACATGTTCGGGAAAGAATATCACTGACTCTGCGCGTATGTTCTTGTGTAGCCAGCCACTGGAGTGAAGAAGACACACGGCACGCACAAGCTTTCTAGCAAGCTCGAAACGCGCACCAAGCGCAGATCGGATGCCCTGTTTTTGCTTGTTTCCAAGGAGCGACTGCAGCGTCACAGGTGCGCGAAGCCTTAGGTTTTCCGCAGGCCGCTCACGACTCTGAACACCAATCATGCCGGGTAGCTTATAGAGAATGCTGCAGTAACCTTGGTGCTCGCCTTCTGTATGGTCGATAATACTGGCAACATCCAAGCCATAGACGCTTCCCATCATATTCGCACCATGAAATGTGTTAAAGAAGTTCCTGATGAGATCACGAAGCTCGGGGTCGGCTGGTCTGACTGTCTTGATTGGTCTGGCTATCTTGTTTAGTTCGATATCTTCTTCGGACTCGTCGAAGCTGGTGTGGTCCATTAAAAAGAAGGGCCCCCGATTCCGACGCTTCTTTTTCTTTTCTTGCTTTGGAGTGACTTCTAATGGAGGTCCGCGATAGTCCCGCATTTCCACGTAAACAACTTGCTCTTCAAATAGAGCTAGGCCCTTTCCTAAATACCGCATTTGGCGTTGCTCTTCGTCAACGTTGATAAGAGCTATGTCGTTCGCTTCTCTCCTACTTCTGTTTTCATTCACCGATGCTTTCAAAGTGGCTGCCGAAGCTAGCAGTTTGTAACCTTGCTGTACTGAGGACTTTTTATCAACTTCAGCTTGCTCCGTTGCGAATGTTGAAATCCATTCTAGATCTGTTGGCGACTCTTGCTTAGACAAACACTCCATGATGAAATATATGTTCATTGACTCGAATGCATTTTCGGGGCAAAGACGATAGAGCGAATCGCTGTGGGATTTCAGTTCGGCGATAAGTTTCTTGAAGTTGTTCTTGTCTTTCAAGGCCCATTTGAATTTATTAAGCACAGAGAGGCGATTCTTGACTTCCTTGATTACCGATTTGACATCCTCAATATTGGTGTCATGAATGGCCTCCTGAACGTAATTGGTGCACCCCGGTCCATCTTGGACGGCCTGGTCGGGGCGAAGCTGGATACCGTAGCGCGTGGTGAGTTTTTTCTGATCGGATAGTGTATCGGCAAGAGCAGAAAGAGTTCTAAAGACGCCTTCGGCTTTATATCCGTTGCTCAAAAAGTATTTGTGAAGTTTGGTCTGTTTTCGCCTGGCGTGATCGGAGTGTTCTGGCTCACTGCCGCTTTCACTTTGGATCTGCCAATGGAAGCCCCAGGCTTTGAGGATTGACTGCTGGATTTCCAATTCACGTAGTTGAATTAAAGATTCTCCCTCTGCTTTTTTCACAGTGGTGAAGAAATTGTAGCCGTCACGACACGCCGTGTAGAGGGCTGCGATATTGAATGCGAGGCTCGTAATATCCATAATAGTGAAATAAGAATAAAGTATATACTAATAGGCAGCCTGCTGTAACCAGTTCTATTAAAGTCGAGATCTTCACCTATGAGTTCTATGAGCGACAAGGCATCTTTATATGGTATGGATACAGTATTCCGCCGCCAAAGAAAACTCATAGCCACAGGTCAAGCAGCCTAAGATGTATGAGTGGCTACATGCGCCGAGGCTGTGCCAGGAATAGCCAATAGAGAAAGCAGAAACTTGAACCGCCTCCCTGCAATGCATGCGCTCAGCCTCATAATGACATAAAATGTTCATCGTCCTGGCCGAGGGGCGGCCCAATTGCAACCTTACAGAATCGCTGTGGGAGCTTGTAGGGGCCATTCTGCCCCTGCGAGCTACTCCAATTCAGGGCTGCCGAGCCTACATGTACATGTATCATCGCGTTGGCCAAGGCTAAATGCAAGGTGTTAATGCTGGGCACGCAAATTACTGGAGTAGAGTATGGGCATACCATCGCCACCGTGCATTTTATTGATTGCACGCGGCCTGATACGGCACCTACATGTTGCCTGTCGTGGCTTCCCAGTGTCTCGAGCCTGCCAGAATTGAGCACCCAATGTGGGCAGGCCTTAGTAAAGGGTCGCTCAGCCCTCAAAAACAATTTCAACGCTACCATGTTTACATCAACTTCACTTATCCGCTCAACTAACGAGCCAATATCTCATTATAAGGCACCTTTCACTTAATCTACAGCAGCCTTACTTTCCTTCTGCCATTATCCCGAGTCTGGGGTAGAGATCGACAACATGAAGAGGCTCGCACAAAGTGGAACCCCTTGGACAACTCCCATTAAAAATACAAAAGATCTTGCAGAAGCGCATCGAGTTGATCAACCTTTGTGATCATGATTTGCCGCGGCTCCATTTATGGGCCCTTACATCGACATCCCAACTCAAACCCATGGCTGGCTCTTCTCCATAATTGATCCTAAATTTAACATTTAACAAGAACAAAAAAAAGAGAAAAAAGTCGGTGAACCTCTTCTTTATTCTTCCCCATCTTGCAAAGAATTTTCTGAGGTCCTAGCACCCGCACCAGATCGCTCCATTGTCAGTGCACCGGCATTTATATGCCTCCATCGTCATTCTACCAAGATTTCCCTCTAGCTCCATCATGAATTGCGGGCATCTATTGTCCCCCTCTGCCGATCCATCAGCCTTGTTTGTTGCTCGCTGCTGATACTCGTGACCATTCGCCACGTTGGGCAAAGGGACGTGCTAGATGCACGGGCTTCCTATTGTTCTGAGTCGATGCAGCGGACGATTCGTTTCTGTTTTTAGAGGGGCGTGGCTCTAGACTAGAGAGGGGTGGCTCATGCTTGTCCCAACGTGTAAACCAATTAAACCAAGCCTGTTTTAAATCCAAACAACCAACAATAGAATTGGTTCCGCCACTTCATGGCATGTAAATGATGGTTATGAAAGTACCGGTACTTATACATCTCTCACACACAAAATAGAGGCTGGACACACGAAGCCAAAAACACTCGTCCTCAAATTGCAAAAAAGGATGCCAGACAACGCTAGCGAACTGCTGTCCAAACCGAGTATCCATCACGGAAGCTGAGGAGCCAAACCCGTAATCAACCTCTGACCCCCGTATCGCCGCCTTCCGGCTTCCGTCTTCCGTATCGGTCGCGAGCCCCGAGCACGTGCTGTGTCTTGGACATCGCCAGCCCCACCACATCAGCCTCCACATCGTCGCATATCGAAACTCGTCGGTATCGCAACGGGGCATATCCCCATCTTAGAGCTCGCCGGCAGCCTGTGGGAAGAGTAAGTCGATGGGGGCACAGAAGGGTATTACTCCGGATGGGCATGAAAGCGTACATACCAAAATCTCCGCACCTACTTTTAGTGCATGTGCCCCTGATGCAGCTTCACCATCAAGACTTGCCGCTAGACTGCTCTTCGATCAATTTCCGACCGACCAAGATTGTCTCCTGAATGCCTCGCTGACGCTGCCAGAACCTGTTGTTATCGTGTCAGCCAATATACACATAGACTCTCAAATTGAGCCTGTTCTGCTCTGTGCATGTGCAATACTCCCTCTCTAGCGTCATGCAGTATCAGGTTAATAAAGGCGTCTTACATTTCTTCTGGTGACCCATGTCCCTGGATCGAGGCCAGACGGGCCTCCTCCTCCAGCGTTTGCCTAGTGATTTGCTCCGTCGCTTCGATCCCTGGGACGGCGACTTCAGCCTTCTCACCCGCCACGTGGCCGACAGTCTCCTCCAATAGCTTCTTCCTCAACTGGAAGCGTTCCCTTCGCTCCCTCTGCAGGCTGGGGCTCTCCACCTTACCCATGACAAACCTGACGGCGAGCTGGGCTGCAAAATAGAGATGCTCCGCCAGAAGGATGCTTAGGAGGACGCCACCCGCGGTGATGGGAGAGACAGAGTTGTCGCCGCTGCAGAGATAAACAATAGCGGCACTGGTAATACTACCAAGCCATGATAGAAAGCCAAGAGCCGTCAGCCACGGACCGATAGAATCAGCTCGCCATGGGATGGGTCGGCGACAGCCAATAATGATTTTCAGGGCGTCGGACCGCAACTCGACCCAGTTATTCAAGAGGAAAAAGCAAGCCGTAAGAGGCCATGAGACAGAAAAGAGAGAGAGATAACCTATTTAGAGTTATTAACCATATCTACACCCATATGTTGGTCAAGTGGGGCGTATAGCTTGACTCACCATACTGCATAACCATCTCACGATAATCTGCAGTAACGTCATACACGTCTAGTCCGGTCTGATTTCGCACCCGTTTTAAGAATTCGACTTCTTCAGGCGGGTCGTTGCTTGTAATCGTGTCCTTCGTTGAGAGCTCCTTGGCCTTGACAGTAGCCTTGTGTTTAATGTACGGCACGACAAGCTCTGTGAGCGTATTGATGATTTGCGCCGTGACCGTAGTATAGTACATCTGGTTGGCGATTCGCTGGGGATTAGATTGAAACTGATGAGTGTCCAAGGGGACCTCGCTCATCGTGATGGTTTGAGCCGTCTTGCCCCAAAAGTTCAAAAATGGCTGCAAGATGTTGCCAAAAGGAATGTAGACAAAGGCCGTAAATGTCAAAGCCATATACGAGGTCATGAAGTTGAGGACAAACTGCTTCTGAACAAGAGCCGCATGGTGTGCTAGGAATGGAAGAGACCCCATTAGTATTAGACTTGATAAGTCATCACTCTTGGGTTCTATTTTTTGGGTTACATACCATCCATGGTGTCGTAGTTTTCTTTATCAGTCAGTCGTTTGGCTGCAGTCATGAGAACAGTAGAAAAAGTTGGAGTCAGAACAGCAAGTAGTACGCTAGGAAGGAAGCCCTATTGAGCAAAAAAGCCATCAGCACTGGTAATGACAATGAATTATAGGTATCATGTCCAACGTTGATCAACTCACCAGATACTGCTTTCCTGGACCACCATAGACCTCATTGATGAAAATTTCCAGAGAGTTGACTGTTGCGACAAGTCCACCCAGTATAACAACACAGGCTAGAGCAAATGGAATCTGAAGAAGCTGAGTCTGTAGCCGCTTGGTAAAAGGATAGACCTTGACGGGTTCTCCTGTAGCCAAGTCTGCAGCCTCAAAGTCCCACTGGAATTCTGGTCGCTGATGCTGTATTTTGGAGACGCCACGGACCCCCCAAGAAATAGCCAAATCAGCCTCTTTCCGCTTCCAGTACTCGAAAAAGATGACGGACCAGAGGCAGTTGCAGATGGCGTAAAAAACAGAAAACTGACCCAAGATCAGCCACGCAGAAAAGCCTATAGCAGCGGGGAATATTTGAAAGCGAAAGTAATCCTTGAGAAAGGCAAAGTAAAACGCGACATCCTCGCCAAACCTGTCGCGAATGTCGTCCAAATCGGATTGTTCCAGAACATACTTTTGGCTCCATTTGTGCAGCCACTCCTTGTTGAACGCATTGTTATGAAGCGGGAAGATGGACTCGACGTATTTCCACTGTCCCTGGCCTTGGGTGATTCCCGCACCCCCTTCATTTCGAGATTTTGTTATCAACAAGTATATCAACCGCAGCCTCTCGGCCTCGGTAACGGGCTCGTCACGGATTGCCTGTGATACGTCGCTTCCTGGGCCAGTGATTCGCACGCCCTGTAGCCAGTCCTGGAGGCGAGAGCTATAGACCTGTTGGCCCAAAACGTCATCCGAGGCGAGCCTGGTGAATACAAGGAGAGAGGTCTCATCACAACAGCGGACGGAAGTGGTGAGACCAATGTTGGCGAGGGCCTCAATGAGCTGCACAAAAGCAGCTTCTGCTTGGGCTCTCTCTAGAGGCATGTAAGTGAGAGGACGGTGGGTGTCAGAGCGAATCATCTCATCAACAACATACCCTTGGACGGCACTCGATAATGAATCACATAATCAACGCTGCAGTGCAATGAGCTGTCAGTTACATACGGAAGATGCAGGATCCAGCAGTTGCATGCTCACCCAAAATTGCCGTCCTGGCCACTATCCTCTCCTTTACCGACCAAGCCCCGCAGGCTCGACATGGCGATGACGTCGGCACGACAAGAGACGATTTATGAGGTTAGAGACTGCGTAAGCAAGAAAGCGAAATAAAGTTTTCACAGGGAATTGAGGTCATGCAGCAGCGCGCGCGTTCGTGAAGCAGCTATAGGGGCTCGTATCATGAAGAGAAAAAGTACGCGGTATGGACAGATTATGTATGACGGTCAATCGATAGCCAGATTGCACAGGAGCTGGTGTGGGGATGGCGGGCGACGACGTCACTGGCTGAGCTGAGCTGAGCTGAGCTTTACCGGATGGCTGGTTGGAGGCCGCTATAAGGGCTAGCCACTGGGAGCTGGGGAAGCTGAAGGGCTGGACGGGTGCTGTAGCAGCACGTATATGTTGGTGAACTGGGAATAATAACAGAGTAATAATAGGGGAAAAGGGAAAAAGAACCTCGAGACAGACTCAATCCATGGATCATCATCGAAATCAGATCGCCAAGATCAACTTCCAAAAAGTTGGACAGATTGAGCGGGGCTGCCCGCCTGGCCAATCAGCAGCCAGAATCGAGGCCATGAGCTCATCCCTCGACTTTCATCTCAAATCACATGCAGTCATTCATTCAACTTCACCTTCTTGACTCACTCACCTATCTTCACGCAGCGCTCATTGGATCAATACATCTGAACAACGATGAATGTAATTTAATCAACAACCACGGCCCCATCTCGCCCTCTACAGCGCCTCGCCATGGGCCTCCTCACCTTCCTCGGCCTCCGCCGGGAAAACCAATGGGAACGCCTCACTCTCCTCGACCAGTTGCTCCTCTCGCCATTGACCTTCATCACCATCAACATCTACCATTTCCTGCTCTTCCTCCGAGGACAGCCGTTCACGCCTCCGCGGGGACGACCACCAGTCCGCGTAGTCTGCATATCCGATACCCACGAACAATTCGTCGACATCCCCTCCGGTGACATTCTCATCCACGCCGGTGACTTGACCCAGTCCGGGACCGCCGAGGATATCCAGAAGCAGCTCGACTGGTTAAAGAGCCAGCCTCACAAAGTCAAGTTCGTCGTCGCGGGAAATCATGACAGCTGGTTTGACCCGCGTAGCCGCCTGGACCAGGACGTCAAGGCCAACGCGGCGGTGAATCTAGACGGTCTGCTGTATCTCGAGAGCGGCCTGAACGTGCAAGAGATCAAAGGGAGGAAACTGACTATTTTTGGCGTACCGGACATTCCAGAGTGTGGTCCAGAGAGCTTTGCGTGAGTTGACATGACTAAAAGACAAAGGCTTCCTTTGTGAAATATCTGGCTGGAATGCTGACTTGAGATAGGTTTCAATATCCGCCTTCACAGCCTCCGTGGTTCAGCTTGATCCCCCCCTCAAACTGATATTCTCGTGACTCATTGTCCTCCGGTATGATAGAGCTACTATTAGTTTCGTGTCCAAATGCACAACTGCTGACCTGTCTCGCCTCAGAAACATCACATGGATCTCGGTCTTGGTGACCCTCAGCTTCTGAAAGAACTCTGGCGCGTCAAGCCCCGTCTACACGTTTTCGGCCACATCCACTGGGGTTACGGAAAGGAATCTGTCTATTTCGACGACATGCAGCTTGCTTATGAGCGACTTCTCTCCCGTCCACCCCGCGGTCCCTTTTGGGATTTCGTCCCAAACGCTGCTTGGTGGGATCATTTCTACGTGATGTGGCATGGCGTTCACGCTGTGCTGTGGAAGTGGATCATGGGCGGCCCCGGTAGCAACCAGGGCAGCTTGATGGTCAATGCCTCGCAGATGTATGGAAGCACCGGTAAAGTAAAGAATAGGGCCATTGTTGTAGATATCTAGCCAGTTTTGCATTCATTTCGTTCTATTCTTCTTCTTCCTTATTCAACTAGATACGAAGCACATGGAAAGCTACGTGCGTAATACTTTCACAGAAAGACAAAACATCAGTGTATTTGATATGTATTATCATTAAGAATCCTAAAGCTAAATGTTACACTACGTACGAAGACCATGAACCACAAACAAGACGCATCTTATGCTAGGGGTATTATGTGTACAAACAAGATATGACCCGATATAATTCTCCGCCTCCAAATTCCGACTATTCTGCTTTTTCTTTTTCTTCTCTCCGTCTTCTCCTTTTTTGAACTTTGTATCTTACAACACTCCCATGACAATAGCCAGTACGCTCAGTCCCATAATCACAAGATACTTCTTACCCTCATGATTCCCCGGTGCTGCAGCAATAATCACTTGAGGAAGGGGCGGATGCGCACCCGTTTGGAATGGAGGTGGGAATGGAGCATCTTCATCATGAGGGGGCATATGAGACTCAGCATCATCATGAGAAGGCGGTGGAGTAGGAAAAGGCGGTAAAGGTCCAAATGGAGGGACAGAAGTCCAGTGCTCCTTGGATTCCCCGGGTTCCTTGGGGTCAACAGGTGTGGGCAAAGGTGGCAGAGGACCAAAAGGAGGCACAGAGCTCCAGTGCTCCTTGGGATCAGCAGGATCCCAAGACTTCGGCCTAGCAGGCGGAATCACGACATGCTCCTTTGTCGTGGTGCTTTCGGGGCAATCCGTAACCGTCTTCGTCACGGGAATCAGAACCTCTGTGATTTCAGGCTTCGCCGGGTTCCACTTCCCCTTGTCATCTCCGTCTTTGTGTTGTCCATCTTCTTTCTGCTGGCCATCTTCATGTTCCTCGCCATTGCCATCGTCATGCCAGCCATTGCCATTCCAAGTTTCATGTGACCACCAGCCCTCGCTATGCTCTTGCCAGCCTTGCTCAGAAACCGGAAAGACAGTCACCTCGGCAACTTGAGTGGTCCAAGACGGCTTATGAGGGTAGGCCTTTGGCGCAACCTCGTTCGAACCAGGCGCCATAGCTGGAGGAGCTTTGGGCTTCTCCTCCGCAACACGGCCGTAAACAGTAAGCGCAAACGGCGAAGAAGATGAAGTCGAATTAGAGAATGTTCCTGGGAGGCGGCCTTGGCCGTCTCCTCCACGTCCAATGATGCCGCCGCATAATTCACGACTGTCACCGGGACAGACGCGGCTGCATAGGCCCTCCTTTTGGGCTGCTGCTGTGCGGGCATCGAGGTGGTCTGCGCAGAAGCAGCGGGTGTCGAAGACGCCCACGTATTTTTGTTCGTGGCAGAGATCAATGCATCGCTCGAGAGCCATGTCTTTGCCGGAATCGACTTCGCGGAATGATTTGAAGTCACTGCCCGAGTGGAAGCATCCGAGATATGCGTAGTCCCCGATCTTGATGGGATTCACAGGAGCCCTGGTGGCAGCAGGCTCGATTGGTACAATGGGGATGGGATTGCCGTGAGGGCCATTGGAACCACGAGTGCTGTTAAGATATGGAGGACGATGCAAATTCCCAGGCCCGAACACAGTCACGGTGGCAGTGGCCCGAGTAGTCATTGTCGTTGTCGTCGTGGGTTCCCAATGATCTGGCCGATCTGGATGACCTGGACGATTTGGGTGGTCTGGTTGCGGGTTACGATTCTCAGGGCGGAACTGGTACGCATCGATATATCGCACGTCCCAAAAGGCGTTTGCAAAGGCCTCTGGGTTTTCTGCCACGTATTCGGCGCATGTTGGCGCGAATTGGTTGCATGTGTCTGTTTTGCCCCATACGGCATTGCCATAGTCTCCGCAAAAGTTCTGTTGAAAATCATGACAATTAGCCATCTCTTCTTCAAACGTATTTCTCATATATATCAATAGATCTTGCACTTACAATGTTGAGAACCAGTCTCATATTCTTGAAATACGTGTCCACATCACAGCTAGATCCTCCAAAAATGGCCACTGGCTGTCCCCAGCGTTCGGGATCCGGCTCCTTGTTCTCGATATCGCGAGGAATCGACCCTCGAGCAAAGTGCCAGATACGAATATGTTCTTCGTTCCACTCCATGGCGTATACGCCTCCGTGAGCAGCGTTGAATCCGTCACCATAGGATGAGACGTCGTCAGGCGAAGGGTTGAAACCACAGCCAATGTTATCGGTCCCCACGGCGCATTGCGTGTTTAGTTGCTGGCCGCTATAGAGGCCGTTTATGGATGAGTCCTGGGTGCAGCCATCGGCAGTGTGCGCGGATATGATGTTGTTGTGCGCCATATTGACGCCTTCTATAATGTCGATTTCGCCGTCGTAGGGCCAGTTATCGCCATATGACCAAACTAGGTCCATTCTTGTTAGTGAGGCCACTCTCGCCAAGTTATTGTGTTTTGAGTGAAGTCTGGACTTACACGCTGGCCACAGACCGCAGTGTGACGGAGGCATATGCAAAAAGTCTGCAATAAAGAGGCCATGCTCATACGTTTCTTTGCTTTCGATTCGAATGCTCGGCCGACCTCGGTCCAGAGTTGAATATCTATGCGTGCTGTCGACTCCTATCCTAACAACCCCTGAATTGTTATCGATGCTGTAGAGGCCCATTTGCTCGGCATTTTGTCTGTTTTGATAGCTACATGGAGAATACACATTAGCATCTACTCATTTAAGAAAACAAAAGGACGCAGGCAAAGGGTTACTTACGAAACAAATCCATGAGATGGATCCACCCCGTCAAACCAGTTGAAGCCAGAGAGCAGCGCCTCTCCAGCATACGACGTATCCAGAAAATACGCCATCCTCAATTAACCCTCAACCAATATATTGCGTTAAAGGAGGATGAGTAAAAAGGGGGGACAAGGGATGGCTTATTGAAAGGGAAGAGAAGAGAAAGGAGATTTTCAGAGGTACCAGCAGAATATATAAATGGATAATCTCTCTCAGAGAGTACACATTTTTTTTTTTTTTTTTTTTTTTGGCGTTGGAATGCCCTCTCCAGTCTCAGAATCTCGCCGCTCACAACCACCACGCGAATAAGTGAGACAAACACTTAAGCCAAAACCCTTTTCCATCCGGAAAAAGAATCCATTTACGACTAGCGGCTACTAATCAATTATCATTGGCATTGTTTCCTCCGCAGTAGCCCATTAAGCCCATCCATTCATTGTTCTACCAATTCCTGAGTGATTGTTGGTTGCCTAGCCGTCCAAGACACCCAAAGAATGTTCGTGAGGCTATGCACATGGACACGCCGCAACCACCATTCCAGAATCTGAGACTTTTTGAATTTTTTTTTTTGTTCATCACGATATGAATAGCAAAAGAGGCATTTCTTATTGCTGATCATACATTGTTGTCGGGCCAAGGCCTAAAGATTTCTTCTATACATACCTTTGGGTGGCTTAACTAGGTGAGACATGCAACACATTCATCTTTAATAGTTATCTTGTCCAACGACTGTAAATGTTTCGCCTAAAATGTCCCGTAAAATGCTCCAAGTATTATATAGCCGTCTAAATAACCATCTACATTCTTTTCCCGCTTGCTTGCATAGGTAAATGCCTGTGTACAACTTTATTCATAATCGTACATCCAAAATTAGTATGAAATCCACCTCTTCCGTTATGTGATGTAATATATATAGGCGGGTGACATGCTCTGCTCGCCGTCGTCTATTACGTAGAGACCCGTCCATTTATACAATGATTCTCCTCAAGCCTTCCGTTCCGCCGAGAACTCGCTTCCCAGTGACGGCGCATCGGCCCTGGCCGCTCTCCCACTTGCCTTCGCGGTCTTCCATAAACTCCTCTTGCTTGGGATGCATGCCTTCGATCCATCGATGGATGCATGTGTAGCAATAGACAACACCGGTCTGACAAACTGTCGGCGTGACAATCTCATCGACGCAGATGGGGCATAGAGACGAGTCTTCTGGGAAGCCAACGACGAAGATGGGAAGCATGGACGGCGTGGCAATTGGCGCCTCTTTTTCCGTAATGGCCATCTCCTTTGACTCCTCCTCTTTCTCTTCAGCTTTATCCGAGTCTACAGCCTTTTTCTTGCCAAAGGATGACTTTCCAGAAACTATGGGAGGAGGCAGCTCGATGCTCTCTGCTGCCTTTCGTGTCAACTGCTTCGCGAAATCTGACTGGTACCACCACTCTAGGAACTTCAACGCGAAGATACTCATAGGTAGCAGCATGGATAGGCTTGACATGACTCTAGAGCCCAACTCCTTGGGTGTGGATAGCAGTGATCGAAGGCCAGGCTTGGCGGCATTGGCCGCGGGCTCGGACAGCTTCTCGATGGCTTGGTAGTCTGCCATGGTCATCCGCCGCAGCCTCGTCCCAATCAGCCACATCAGCGGGTTGTGGTATTTCGTTCGGTCGAAGAGATAGGCCAGGTTAAAGGCCAGCATGGCAAAGCCGTAGGCTGCGTTTACGTGTGGATAAATGTTGCGCAGAAACCATCTGTAGTAGTGCATGAACCGGTCGCGCAAAGTCGGGTTGTCTGGCATTCGCGTGTATGCCGCGCCGAGTAGCGCTCTGGGCGCGTTGATGTCGTACGACTCGTCCAGCTTCCTCTTCAGATACGGCACGCCGACCAGGACCGCCAGATTCTGCCACACGTCCTTGGTTGTCAACTTGAGCGTCTCGCGAACCAAATGCGGCGCTGCAAGGCTCGCTCTCGGGATCTCGCCATGCAGGGCCTTTTCGCGCTTTAGGCCGTAGAAATTCTCTGTAAAGGAGCCTCCACGGGTGCGCAGGTAGTGGCGCTCGACGGCGAGCATCACCAGCGCGTACAGCTCGTCAAAGGAGTTGAGGATCCGGAGCAGGTATCGCGGATGCCGGTGGGTGGCGACGACGAGGAGGTACCGCAGCGTCGGAGGCAGCAGGCCGTTGAGCTGCTGTTCAGAGAGCACCTCGAACAGCGAGGGCTTCTGGCCGTCAAAGGTGCCCCTGAGGGCTGTGATGAACTCCATGGCGACGGCGGGCTAAGCTGCTGACAGTTGCTGCGCTGCCGCTGCCGGGAGCGAGATGTTGATCTAACAAGTCTCGGCAATGTCGACTAAGGCGTTTGATTCACTATCGGCTGCTTCGTAGAGGGCTCAAGTTCGTAACTGGGAGGGCGTGACGTTGCTGATGATGATTAATGGTGTTGATGGAGATGTTGAATTACATTTCCGCATCGAGAGCTGCGCGGTTGCTCTGTGCACCGGCCAATGACGCTAGTGGACGGCCATGTGAAGAGCCTCGGTAAAAGTGCCGCCGCCGGCTCCAGCTTCCCCGGAAACGCCGTTTAGTGCTTCGAGCGTATACTGAAAAGGATGCATTGTAGATGAATGAGCGCTTTATAAGAGAGAACTATCACGTGTTTACAGTTCATGAATAGATTGAATCCAGTTGGAGCTGACGATATGACAGGAGCACACGTGCACATCAATTTAATACCAAGTCGTATCATATGCATTTCGAGCCTCTCATATGGTACTTGTCTACAGCGAGTGCCAATCCACGGCGTAAACAAGTTGAAAATAAAAAGCAT
The DNA here is from genome assembly GCF_020647795.1 of Trichoderma atroviride. Classification (NCBI taxonomy): domain Eukaryota; kingdom Fungi; phylum Ascomycota; class Sordariomycetes; order Hypocreales; family Hypocreaceae; genus Trichoderma; species Trichoderma atroviride. The sequence goes on along the minus strand of NC_089400.1, from coordinate 4,229,056 downwards.
AACTCTAATTACGAAAAATACCTTGAAAATTACTAGTATCTGCTAGTGTCTACTTGTATAACTCAATCTTCAATAAGCCATGATCAATCTCAAAGTACAGATACAGCATCCCGGTTAAGAGACTCAGAAGGATTGAAAGTCCCCAGCGGGTTAGCGCGCTCGCCCGCTATTTGCCCATTCTAGCAGCCTGCGCTAATGCGACCCAAACCGAGGTCCAATTCGCTGGCACTTCGCGTTCACCCTCCGATCAATTCCCATCGCCAATACTTGCAGTCTCACTCATCGCTTACCGCTCGCCATCAGCGTCAGTCAAATCGCATCACTGTAGCCAGACGTGAGGCGTAGCTGCGCTCGTTTCTAATCAATTACTCTGTGATTGACGCGTTATCCTATATATCAAGAGCCGTATTCTTGAAGATATCCGCGGCGTTGACCACCAGATCTCATCAGATCTCATCTCACTTTCAACTTCTCGCCAAGACTGTCATTTCAATTATTCAGTCATCATATTCAAAATGAGCAAAATCAACAATGAAGACGACATCGAAAGAGTCCAAGACTGGTTGGACAAGTTTGGAAAAGACAAGGTACTAAATGCACACATATACGTCCCCACACTCTCACCACTCTTCATCATCCTCTTGAAACCCAGATCAATTCATCAAAGGCTAACAGAGATACGTTTCCACCAGGGATGGGTGCATAGCCTCATCCCCGCGATCAAAATCGTCTCAACAGATTCCACTCTCCCTCACCCCTCTGTAACCTTCTCCTTCACCGTCCAGGACGAACACACCAATGGTATGGGCAACCTTCACGGCGGCGCTGCTGCCACTCTTCTTGACTTCTTAACCTCCACGGCCCTCTCGCTTGTCAGTAAGCCCGGCTTCTGGCAGATGATGGGCGTCAGCCGCACCTTGAATACTACGTATATGCGCCCTATCCCGGCGGGCATGGAGGTGCTTATACACGGCGAGATCCTGCAGGTGGGAAAGAGGCTGTGTGCTTTGAGAGGCACTGTTAGGAGAAAAAGCGATGGGGAGCTGCTTTGCATTTGTGAGCACAACAAGGCCAACGTTGACCCGGACCCCAAGTTATAAAGAAGGACAAGATATCATATATTTGGATGGCGTTGACAGAGATGGCTCTTGGTATAAAGCTTGCTAGTATAACAGAAGGAAATTCGCCATCGTACATAATGTAGGCACTATAAAGCAATAAACACATCTTAAGCCCCCCGACGGCGGTTCCTCAATGTGTTGGGTAAGCTCGATAATCTCGAATTCCGCATCTAGCAGCAGCTCTGGCAGCTCATTTGCCACTGGCTCCGACTCGGAGTCATCATCCTCGTCCTCTTCCTCGTTCTCCATAGTATACTCCATGTCACCCTCTGGATCATCAGAATCTTCCATCTGGATCAGCGCGCTCCACAGCAGGAAGTTCCTGGGAAGAACAGCGTGCGTACCATGCGCTACTTCCGAGTCGCTAGCCTTCCAGTAAGCCGACGGTCCGCAGGGGCCGTGAGGATCATAGTCCCTAGATCAAATAAGCGACGTGTCAGATAGACAAGATATACAAGGAGAGACATGTGGGATAAGATGTTAGCGCGCGCTTCTCTTACCTGTCGAACCAGTTTCCAATCACCCCACGAGCAGATCGCACCCCGCCGACCTGGACACCCTCACTCTTCCACCTCTCATGTCCATGGAAGATGGATACTGACGTCCACCGGACCTCGCCCTCTTTCGTTAAGCCAACGGTCCCTTTCGAAGGAAAGTCTTTAGCTTCAGCACCGTTTATCAAAGAAAGAGGTTCTAGTGAAATACATACCTCGAAGATCAGATGACGCATTGTCGTCCCATGAATCGTCGAGTGGGCGAGAGATACCCTCAAAGTGCACTATCGGCAAATCCGACGAGTATTCCGAGTCCGGTCCAGCTTGCTCAATCTTAGTGACGTGGATCCTCATGATGATCAACCGAGTCGCTTCACCAACGTCGAGCGTATGCAGGGGAGACTCGTCTCGTTCAGGGTTGGTAAAGTTGTAGCTGAAGAAGTCGTTGTAGTCAAGAAAGCAGACAAGCTGTGATGGGTTAGCCACTGGCTACGAGCGATCAAGCTTGGGCTGTATCGAAACGATACAAGTAAGTCACGTACCCGATACCAAGTGCCAGTTACGCCATATGGATCCATGGCGTCCAGTGACGTTATATCCGGACTAGGAGAAGTTATGAAGCTGCCTTTCCAAGATCCAGAGAAGGGGTTATCCCAGATATCGCTAAAAAGCCGAGTAAGCTTCTTGGCGTATACATTGTTCCCCAACACAATGAGGATCGCCTCGACCTTCTCCCAGTCCACGCGGTCGCTCCCATCGTTCATAAAGGGGCCCCAGCGAGTTTGGGCGGTGTACTGCCGAATGTCGTAGACTTTCGAGCAGGCATAAGGATAGGTCCTAGCCGATCGTAGTCTTCCGACCTTGAGGATTGACTTGCCGTATAAACAGTGTAGCTTTGCGCTTTGCTGTCGTTGCTCTTTGCTCAAATTGTCAGACGGTAATTGGTGCTGGGATCTGTACACCCTCTCAAAGAGGGAGGACTTTTGAAGAAAGGCCTCGCGGTTGACCTCGTTCTCAAAGAGGCTATTTAGGAAATCTACGTTTCTCGATGCATACTGAGTGTCAGAAGCCTCTACAGCATGTCCTGCGGAAGAGGCATGCTGGAGCATCCGGTTCACAACATCGTATACAAAGCTCAGCTCATCCTCCTAAAGGCAACCCAGATGACATGTTAGTATATCGCTTTACCGAGTTGCAGATGAGCACAACTCAAGGTTACAGGGTGAAAAAGGAGGAAAGTATGACAAGAAAAACTTGCCTTTTCTTCGGCGGTTTCACGCAGACAGATATTCTCTAATCTGACGATACCGTGTAGTTCATCCTGCCAATCGACTCCCTCCTCGGCTGGAGGCAAATCCTATTCCATAAAATCAGTTCTTGATTTCGACAATCCAAGTAGGGAGGTAGGATTTCCCGAAATGCTTACAAAATGATGCAGATAGACGTCGTGACACAGCTTCTGGTTGTCTTTCACATAGCTGTGAAGTGCCCGGCAGACGCGGGGTAGTGATCCGAGATCCTTCGGCGGTAGCCACTGCAAGATGTTGTGAAGAATTTCATTTGGCAAAGTCGTGAGCTGAGGCATCTTGTCGTGTCATTTGCTTGCAGAAATCTGCCGTCTCTTGAGAAGCCGAAGCCTGAGAATGGAGATTGCAGGTTCCAATCAGAGCGGCTCGCTAAGTGAATGATGCCATCTCACCTTCCTCAAGAGACATTGGTCCTTAACTCCGTTAGTACGCACTGTGCTGATAGCGCTGTGTGGAGGCAGCCAGCGTGGGGGAGCGGGCATAGCTGGCATGGGCCAGAGCAAACTCCGTGCAAATCGGACATCCTCGGGCACGGTACGGAGAGCGTGGGTGACATGTTTAGTTGTACATGCTCTGCTGCTCCGAAAGCGTCAAAAGGTGAATTCTGAACAGCTTTTGCACGATTCTACGGGCTTGCATGAACCATGGGCATCCTGTAGCCCTGTAATGAAGTGTCATTGTGCTCGGAATCACTATAGAGGTAACGAATATCGCTCTCAGCAGTAGAACAAGACATGCTGATGCTGCTGGTGCTGGTGGTTGGTGGACTTTGCTCGATACCCATACACAACTATTGTTCACCATACAGTAACCATCTTACTATTTCACGACGCATTTATTCTTGTCCTCTTTTGCTGGGCAAGCCAGGCTTTTCTCATCACTTGGCAAAACCTCATATGAACGGGTATGTACTTTATATTGGTTAGTACCTACTGGGTAGCTATATGGATCAAGTTTTAATCTGATACCTTTAGGGTAGCTGTCTGTTGACTATCCTTGCTCACAACCCCAAATTCAAGTCTGATTTTTCACAGAACAGCATTCCGTCGTTCCCCAAGCCTGGGAAATAACCCAGTGACCACGTTCAATAATCACAAATTATCCGATCAAAATAGGCCCCACCGGGCTTCCCAGCAGATCCAGCAAAGCATCAACAATGAAACCGGGAATGATTTCTAGGGCACTGGGATCAAGCAGCGAGGATATAACAGTTGATGTCGAGCAACCTTTCTGCGACTTTCCTTCATCCAGGACATCGATCAACCAAGCCAATGCCTTGACGGCTCCAGTGATGGCGAGCGACCCGTGCTCCGAGAGGACGTCTCTGACATATTTCACAGGTGTTCCGCCCCCGCAGTATTTCTTTACCAGTGCGTCTGTCTCGCTCACTGGACTCAGCTCGTCTCCAGTAGACTTGTAGACGTACAGCGGGATTTTGGGCGTGGCTTTGCCAAGAGCGTTGTCGTTTTGGATTTTGACAAGATCGGGGTCCGTAAAGGGCAGAGTGGGATCGTCCAGCATTCCTAGTACATCCTTGAAGAGGAAACTCGTGATATCGGCGACGAGGCACTGGTTCCGCACCTTGTTAAACAGAGACTGATACTGCGGTAGCACGTGCTTCTCAATGACACTGTTGACCTGTGGATATTGATTCGCCAGACCGACGATGCCAGACGGGATGATGCCAGCAAAGGCGCTCTTGTTGATCTCTGACAGGACGGTGGTGATGTTGGGCACGGTGCCTCCTAGCGCAGCACCAGCGATTTTCAGCTCCGGCGCATAGCTTGGCTGCAGCTCTGCGGCCCAACCAGAAGCAAGGCTGCCGCCAGAATAGCCCCATAGGGCAACGGTGGCGTCCTTGGAAATGCCAGTGAAGCTACCAGAGCTGAGGGCGGCCCGGACCCCGTCAAGGGTTGCTTGACCAGCCTGTCGGTTGGCTAAGAAGGCGGCGTTTGGACCTTCATGGTCAGGGACGATGACTACCCAGCCTCGATTCAGAGCCGCCTCGAGAAGAAGCAGCTCCGCTTGCGTGACCAGCGTGCCCAGAGATCCTATAGTAGCTGAAGCGAGTTGAAGCGCGTAAGAAGGGGCGCAGTCCTTGCAGGCCGAATCTTGGGCCACCTGGTAGGATAAGATCTTGGATAGGTCTGCGTTATGGGGGATCAAGACAGTGACGACGGTTGCGGTGGCGTTTCCAAAGTTGTCGTTGGTTCTGTACAGGATCTGGTGGCTGGCCTGGAGGTTCACGGGGGCCAGTCCGAAGGCTGCAATCTGCGCCGGTGGCGGACGGTGTTTCAATATGGCCCCTGGAGCTGAACTGTCCACGTCTGCAGGCACGGCATAGAAGGGGTCGTTGCTGGGAAGTGTGGCAGCTCCTCTCCCTTGCAGATCGAGCGGTACCGCGTGAGTGGCAGCTATCAAGGCTATCCACGCCAGTGTGCGAGCTGTAGCAAATCCAAACATGGCAGCTACTGGTCTCTAAACAACGACTCCAAAGTAGCACTGGACAAGGTCAGGCGCGCCCTCCTCACAGATTGAAACCTCTGTTGCTGGATACTATTCGCAATGCTACTACCACTACTACTATTTATAGCCAGGTCTCGTCCAGGTCCACATGTCAGGGAACGACAATCTGTATGGTCTATTCGAAGAGCATTCCTCGGCATGTCGGAATAGACTTGCAAGCCAAGTCTGTGATATGCGAAGCTTATTATATAAATACTACCCTTCTCTCTTGGCGAGAACTCCAAAGGGGTAATGAGATCAGCGCCCAGCGGGGGACAAAGAGAGGGGGGCTGCGGGGAACGAAAATAGCAGTGCATGTCAGCCTTTGAGTGAGGAGCGTGAAATTTTTTTTATTAGTGCTTCTTTTTTGATGTGAAGCTGTGATCCAATCCAGAGAATTGCTCTCTCTATGAGGGCGTCAAGGCTATATAGGTACTAGCTAGATGAGAGCCACTGGGTGATTATTGTTGTGCGCCTTTCTGTGTTGCTGACTTCTCCTTGGTAATGTCCTGTAAATAGCCGTGAATATTAATCGAGGTGCCGAAATTAAATGGTTCGATATGGTTGTCCGGCAAAATGGTATGTTGGTACACCCGTAGATGGATATAATAGCCGTTGGTCACCTACTACAGCCAGTGACTTATTCGACCAGTGGGAAGTATTTAGCGGGAAGAAGAGCATGGCAGCAATAGTTGAGCATTGCGGGATGTCACGAGTGCCTCGAGGGCGCTAGATGGCACCCTCTTTGCGTTTGTTGTGAATAGTCGGTGGTTAATTTGTCATGGATAATTAAGACCGGTGCCTGCTATTGTAGCTCAGGTATGTACGCGTAGTCGCATTGTCGGGCGTCTTGCTTGATGGATCGGGACCATTCGGCCCGACAGAGCGAGATCCGATCTCTCTCTGTGTCTTGCAGGCGAGCCTGGTCTTTGGTCCTGCTTGCTCTCAACTCTGTGCAGACGCTACTGATGAAGCCCCGATCGTGCAAATCTATTTCAAACTGGCTATTGCCCACGGTGCGTATAACCACTATTTGACAGCCACTCGCAGTGTATGCCAATGCTGACCGATACCAGCTAACGCCATTAGCAGCTTGAGTTGACTACCACATGCATGCAGTGCAGCCGTCTGCCATTCAGCTGGCAAGGGCTCAGCGAATCCCTGTCCGCGGCCACAAACGAGACCTGGCCTCCCCAACCGCCAACCCGATGTTTTGCTGGTGCCACTTGGTGCCGTTTTGTGGCCTAATACTGTGCCTGCTAGACTGCTAGATCAGTCCCAAGCCCATTCGGTGTGTGTGGCTTCAGGATTCTCGACCGCTAGCCCCCGCACTTGCGGCTTTGTGCCGGGTCGCCAGAGAGGCTAACGCCTGTCCACGCGGCATCCATTCTTCGTTTGACCTCCCTGATCCGTGGCAGCGAGGCGACGATCCATGCGAAACGGAGGTTTGGCGTCGGAATATGGAGACGTCGCGGTACCGACGGTGCTCAGGGCTTGGGGGTTGCACGTGTGTGGCCCGCACAAGCGCTACCAGCGACTAATGGCACTGGACGCTTTCGACGGAGCATCGCGAGATCGATGATCAGCGTGCCTCTGCGGCATGGACCGGATTACCCCCATGGCCTTTAACTTTCTGAGCGTTGGGGGTTTCTCGCGCCCGGATTCTACTCTTGTCTGCACTACTCGTGCGTCTTACTGCTACTGCTAGCATCGTGTTGGACCCTCGGATTGCAGCCACTCAATCTCCTTCCAAACTCCACAGCGGGCGGCTCAGGCCGCGCCAGCCGACAGTGACATACGAGGCTGAGAATTAGGCGTTATGAGCTGGCGGCTGCACAATTCGCTGCGCATGATTGACGCCAGACTCCGACAGTCGGACAGGTTTTCTCGTCTCTCGCTGCATCATCCTCCCCCCTTCAATACAAAGGACCTGCAGTCGAGCTATTGCGGATTGCCTCACCCGTCTTCAGCAAGCCTTACAAAGGAGCAGAGAGACCTATGGGACGACGGCATTGCCTTGAAGCGGGCGTTTCTGGGGCTGGCATAACAGCTGGCACATACGCGCGGATGCTGTGCAACATGTCGGGCATGGCCAGGGTCGTGAATGGTGCGTCCATGCTGGGGTGATCCCTCCTCAAGGCACATGAACATGGATTGCCGGACATGGGACCGGAACCGACAGTCCCGTGCATATATGGCTCTGCGCAAAAACTCGTTTCTGTGTTGCTTGCCTTGAGATGCCAGCATACGGACGGGTTTCGCTTCGTACTTGGCTTAGCAGCTGGCGTGATTTGTCTGAACCAGCACGGACAAGGCCGTCGGCCGTTGGGAATGCGCATCGGCTCAAACCCTTTTGTGAATGCTCGCCTTTTGGACGCCTGCGTCTGACTGCGCATTATCCGTACTGCAAGCAAGCTGCAGGCGTTTTGCCGAGTGCGACGAAAAGGAAAGGTGTTTATGTATTGAAGCCCAGCCATTTTTTTTATTCAGCTTACTTGCTTGAGAGGTAGGTACCTGAGTATGGCACGAGCATGCTTGTGCTGTGTCTGTGTCTCTACGAGTATTCAGGTATGCTCGTGTAAAGTTGATATATACAAGCAGCTACTGTTTCTCAGCACAACTAATACCATTGAGTGAGTGATGATCCGCAGCTCATAGAAAACATTGCTAATCTTTTGTCCTTTATTTTGTTTTTATCCTCTTTTCCTTTCCCGCAGGTCAGCCTCTCTTCCATGTATTGCCCCCCATACCTTACTTGTGCTGTTCCGTACCCCATAACGGTATCCCTCATTCCCCCCCATGCAATAGACCTGCTCGCCCAATCAACCGCCGCGGCATCGCTTGCAGTCCCCGCTTGTCTCGCGCTCACTGGCCCGCGATGCCTCAAATAGCGCTTCGCAGGCGCATCTAGCAATTGATTACAGCACTAGCCGGTGCGCTAGACCCAGCCGTTAATGACTGACCCCATGGTTCTGTGGCCTGGTCCAGCCTTTTTCCATGGGGGGATCCTCCCTGCTCTTTTCGGGTCTGGTCCAGCTGCATCCTTTTTTGCAACGCCCAATCTCCATCGGATCGTCCACTGAGTCCGCGCCATCCTGTCCAATCCATCCATTCCATCCGTCGCCTCTCTGCTCGCTTTGCCATCGCCTCACGAAGACGAGGGACGCACACGAGACGCCGAGGGAGAAGCAGCAATTCCTCCTCTTCACCAGCAGCTGCAGCCACTGGCCATCGCAGCCACGGGCCTGCAAGACGAATCTGCTGCTGCTGCAACTGCTGCCTCTCTCGCGGCCTCTGCTGCCGTCTTGCTCTTTTTAGCTCCAGTCTGCAATACGCTGCGGCGTCTGTGCTTTGGGCGGCTCCAACTTTTTTTTTCTCCGGCGTCGAGGGCATCGTGGACTGATCTTGCTCTCCCTCAGCTTCTGCCCCCAGTCCCACAGCCGCACTTGACTACGGGCCCCTCCCCAGACTGCGGTATCCATCTTCAGCCTCGAGACTGCTTTGCTGGAGCTTCTTCCTCTTCTTCTTCTTCTTTTCTGTCACACACGACGCTGTTCTGCACTGTTTCATCGCCGGTTGCTCTGCCATCTGTCTGCTGGGATCGTTGGTTGCTAGCTGTGAGCCCTGATTTGCGTCACACAACGGTGCGCTATCGGCCGTGCCGTTCAACGTTTGCTCTCTGGCTCGCCGTGTCTCTTTGTTCCTTCGCATGATCGGCTCCGGATCCAATCCGCTGGCCGGGTCGTTCCGTCGGGCTGATTCTGGCCGTCATGTTGCATTGAGCGCATCCCAATAACCAGTTGTTCGACGGGCTGATAGAGAAGGATATCCGTCGTGTCTTGCCTAATACTACCAGCCCCAACCCCAGCACCTGTCCTGTTCCTGTCCTGAGAGTCCCGCTTCCGCTGCCGAGTCCCATAGACGGGGGTCCCGCAAGGCTAAAATCGAGAGGCCAGAGAAAAAGGGAAAAAGAGGATCTTTGAGCGGAGGTTGGTCCGAGACGAGGCCGTTGCGCAATCCTTTCTTGTTTTCACCCTCGTTTCTCGTCCAACGATCTCGACGGTCCGGCCACTCCCTCGACTGCCTCGATTTGGCGGACCCTCGATTTGCCGTCCTTGACTTGTCTGCCAACGAGAGAAACCGTCTTAAATCGAGCTATGACTATTAGTGTAGATCGGTCCCTGACGGCAAAGCCAACTTTACCCATCTCCCCGGCCAGCTCCACCGCAATGTCGAGCTCCGCCCGTGATGGAGGCGGCGCGTCGCCAGATGGCTCTGGACAGGCCGAGCTTCGTCAAGCTGTCAAGACGGAAAATGGCATCTCCAGTCGTGACGAGAGCCAGAAGAAGGCGGGTGACGACCAGAATGAGGGCTCATCAAACTCCGAGGAGCCAACGCGAAAGCGAAGACGCAGTCGAAAAGGTCTCGAGAAGAGATTCGAATGCAGCGCCGAGGGCTGTGGGAAGAGCTATTCAAGAGCAGAGCATTTGTAAGTTGGCCCCATAATATGCCACCTGGTGGACTTTCTTCTTTGCATCTTGTGCGAAAGTCGACATGCTGCTGCCTCGTACCGGCACGTATATGAGGCAGCTCCCTGTTGCGGGATATTCTCAAAGCTGCGACATCCAACATACCGGACAGGCGAGACTAACAATAAGCCAGATACCGGCATCAGCTTAATCATAATTCTAAACAGATTTTTCACTGCGAGTATCCAGACTGTCCGCGGACTTTTGTTCGAGGCGACTTGCTGAAGCGTCACATGGATCGACATACGGCCAAGGGCTCACAGCTAAACAGAAGAGACTCCATGGCCAGCCATGCGGCATCTGCCACTTCTCCCAAACTTGTGCCTGCTGATTCAAATCGCCAAGGGCCTGGTCATCCTATGCCCGCGTCTGTGCCTGTGTCTGCATATAACGATCCCAGACCACCCCCACTAACACATCACTATCATCCCTCTCCTCAAGAACCTCCAGGGGACCCCTATCCGCTTATAAACAATGTCGGCCCTCCTCTCTTTGCTGGTAGCGCATCGTCTGTTGGACATGATGCTTTTGCGCGTGATCCCATCGTACATGGCGCGGCACCTCCTCGCAGGATACCTTCTGGCCCGGGTCCTTCTCACGGGCCGCCGAGCCGGCCATCAATCCAAACCAATCTCGGGCCCTATGGTGTGATATCGCCAGCGTCTAGCCAGCAAGGTTACCACAGCCAGTCCAGTAGCACCCCGCAAACCGCTGGTTTTATTCCTCAGCACAATGTTCTCCCATTGAGCTTGCCGCCAGCACAATATTCTCACTTACAGACCGCCCCAGCGCCGAGAGATGGAGCAGTGCCTCATACAGCGACGACGGCGTCAGCACAGTACTCTGACGCTCACCACTCTCACCCCAACGAAATGATGATACTCGACCACATGGAAATGTCAAGCAGTGGCCCAGTTTTTGCTGACGATGGCGTCAACAAGTCTCCATACGTGGGAATGCCCGAGGACTTTATGGCCTACCTCTTCAACTCTCTACCGCAGAATGGCTCCCCCCCATCCACAAGCGCTGCCACCCCCTCTTCTAAGGTAAATATTCTCAAAAATGTATTAATGGCTGGGACTCAAAGAGGTTAACATGAATTTTTGTCTAGCTACGGCGATTCACCAGATGGCAATCATGGAGATCACTATTTGGATCATTCAACTGTGGGATTCTTTCCTTCTGACCCGCAAGATGTCATGGCCGTTAATAACCTCTTGGAGCAGCATGCCCCAGAGGCAAGTATTACCGAGGAGCGCAGCCAGGAGATCTACGATTTGATCAGTGAGCGATTCAAAGAGGACGACGAAGATTTATCCGCGAGGCAGCGACGTATCAGCATTTTGAGTGGCGATCGCTCTTCCGGAGAACACATGTTGAGCAGAAGGATGATGCAGGCTTACGTCGGTTCCTATTGGTACCACTTTAGCGATCAAATGCCAATCTTGCACAAGCCGACATTTGCTACGGAAAAGACGCCCAATTTGTTGCTCATTGCCATCATGGCAATTGGCGCTGCTTGCTTGGATAGGACTCATGGGACTAAAGTGACAATGGCTGGAGCTGAAGTATCTAATTTCCTAGCCGAGCATCTTCGATGGGAAGTGTTTATGGAACGTAGTTTTCGACCTCCGGCCAAACTCTGGGTTTTCCAGACGCTGATCCTACTCGAGCTTTACGAAAAGATGTATTCGACGAGAGAGCTTCATGAGCGTGCTCATATTCATCACGCTACCACGGTGACGTTGATGAGGAGAGGGCGGTCTCTTATTGGGAAATCGACATTGGATTCACCCCCACAACATGGCTCGGATGGATCGCGAAAATCTTCGGCTTCTGGCATAGCTCATACAGCAGACGAATGGTGGAACCATTGGATCACAAACGAGGCAACTCGGAGAGCTGCTTTTGCCGCCTTCATCATAGACTCTACTCATGCCACCATGTTTGGCCATTCAGCGGTCATGGTGGCGCATGAGATGAGATTAACACTGCCTTGCGATGAGTCCCTATGGAGGGCCGCGAGCAGCGCAGAAGTAGGCCGAGTCGAAGCTAACCTCATGTCCCGAGGCATCAAGCCCGTCACCTTTCTCGAAGGTTTGAAGCGCACTTTGAGCCATCAAGATGTGCGGACGACGCCATTTGGCCGGTCAGTTCTCATGGCAGGACTTCTCAGTGTCACATATCATATGCACCAACGCGATCTTCAGGTCAATGTCCTCGGAGGAGGTGTCATCCAAGCCCTGGGCGGACGAGACAAGTGGCGGGCAACTCTGACTAGAGCATACGATTCGTGGAAATCGAATTTTGACAGGGCACTGGAGCTAAATGACTCTGACCCTTACAGACTAGAAATGCAGCAGCAAGATTTCAACGTCGTGTTTGAAAGCCGTACAGTTCTGCATCATTTGGCTCACATGGCTATGCATGCGGATATTGTGGATTGTCAGATGTTCGCCCGCGCAAAGCGACTGCTTGGTCGTTCTATTGGACGCCAAGAATTTCTCAGCGCACAGAGGAGAATCAAGGAATACTGGGCCCCGTCTGCAAGGGCTCGCGATGCCACTTATTACGCGCTCAAGTTTCTCTTGTCGGTTCTCGTACCCGACCAAGCAGGCCCTCCGTATTCAACTAGCCCTGATCATGATAAGCCATACGAGACACGCGATGATGTGCTCTTGAATCGACCTTGGGTACTCTACTTTGCGGCGCTCGTCGTCTGGTGCTACGGATATGCTGTGGAGGGACCTTTCTTGACTGGATCGACGCCGGTGGGACATGAAGAACAATGGCAGCAAATGAGAGCGTACCTTACAAAATATGGCGGAGTCACTGATCCGAATGAGCTACGAAACATGAGGGGTATCAACGGCAACACGGCGTTACTCATGGTGCTAAAGGATACCTTTGACAATTCTCGATGGGAGCTATTGCATGAAGGAGCGAATCTTTTGCATAACTGCATTGTGCTGAACTCTGGCGGCATCGTATTGTAAGCTCTAGCATAAATGATTGTCACGTCTTGATGACTTTTCATGCTGGAATCTTTTTTTTTTTTTGCTCTTCGCTGTGCATTTTTCTCCTTTGCAAGATTATTTGCTATTATTTTTCATCTGTGCGCCATGAGTCAAAGGGAATGGAAACGTCGATGGGGGAAGGAAAGCCTGCTGAGCGAGAGCGATTTTTACTTGCGGATAGCTGGCGGATGTGTCTCCAAACATGGGACGGCGCAATAACTTTTTTGCTTGGTTTCCAGAAAAAACAATACCCCCTTTTTTTCTTTTATTTTCTCTTGATGACAACATGAATGGCGGGATGTGCACGGCTACCTCTGGTTAAATTGGCTTTTTTTAACGGGCATGAAGCCTATGGCCGGCGGGAATTGGAATGGGCGAAAAAAGAATGATGAGTGATGTTGCCGTTTGGAAGTCGTATTATATATATATTCACATATATCGATGTTAACGCTGCTTTTATGACATGTGAAAATGGTTCAATATATTTTCTAAACATTATATGCTAAGCTGTAATACTGTGGCGTGAATAAAAAAAACTGTTAATGCTGCCCTGCAGACATCTTTCTTCTCTCCATCTTTGAGACATACTTCCCCTTGGACGCTGTATGCTACCCGAGCTGGCCTCTCCAAAAATGATGCCTTTTTCTTCATTATTTACAAGCTTTCTTCCGAGCCGCCGGCTTCTTCCTCGGGCAAGCCCTTTGGTCGGTGATCTCATTGTTCTGGGCGGCCTTTTTAGTGATCATGACCGCTTCTTGCGCATTCTTTGTGACGGCTTGTTTGGGTGGTCTGCCCCGACGCTTTGGTGCGGGCTGCTTTTTGTCGGCTGCTTTGATGAATATGATTTTGCGCTTTTTGGTGGGTTGTGTGGTTTCCTCGGGTTTGTCCTCTTGTTGATGATTTTCTTTGTCATCTGAGGGGTTCTTTCTCTTGAGAGGGTTGTTTTGTGGTAAAGGGCTGGTTTGTTCTGAAGGCTTGTCTTGGACCAACGGTGTCTCTGGAATCAAAGAATCGCTTTTTGGTACAGGTTTCTCTTGTTCCAATGGTTTGCCTTGTGTAGAGGCTGGAATTACATCAACAGGCGGCTGCTTTGTGACGTGACTTTTCCTGTCTTTCAAGTCCCAGTCATACACGCCGTCGTACTGATACCCCATGCGCTGCATCAGTCGTCGGTACATGTCCCGCAGCTTACCATAGTTTGGCGTGTCCTCGTACTTGAGGGACCGGGCGTATTTGAGATGTCGCGCAAACTCGGAGGGCATGTCTTTGCAGATGATGTCGATGGGCAGGGAGAGCTTCATCTTGAGGGTACGCTCGGACAAGTGGGAATCAAAGAGGGAGACGCGATCGAAGGTCCAGGGGAGGTAGCCGCGGAAGAGGTAGATGAGCACGTAGGCGAGGGATTCGAGGTCGTCTTTGGGAGATTGGGGCTTCATACACATGGCGCGTTAGACTTGACTCTTGAATAGGGGAAAGAGGGGAGACGGGATGAAAGATACTTACACGATGCATATGCCATGCTATGCATGCAGTCTCCATCGTCCCAGCAATATAGTACCCAGGCGCAGTCAAGTAATCGCTCTGTGGCCGAAAATAGCCAGACAAGCCAAAATCGAGAATATACGCCGTCTTCCCATCCTCCTTACCAAAGCCCATGACGATATTCTCCATCTTCAAATCCCTATGCACGACATTCTTCGAGTGCAGCATCTCCACGCGGGAAATCAGCTGGTCTGCTAGCATGAGCGTCGTCTTGAGCGAGAAGCGGTGCCCGCAGCGCCCGAGCAAACACCACAGCGAAGCACCGAGGAGGTCGCAGACCATGAAGTCGATGCCCCAGAGGTCGTTTGTGCCAATGTCGTGGAGGGTGGCGATGCCGGTCTGCTCGCCGAGGTATTTGTAAAAGGCGGATTCGTGCTGGAGGCTGCCTTCGTTGCTGCCACCGCTACTGCTGCTGCTGCTGCTGTTGGGGGTTATTTTGAGGGGGGGAGATTTTGACGGCGACAATTTTGTTTGTTGTGAGATCGGTGGCTGAGGATGAAGATTCAAGGTATTAATAGTTGTAACGGTGGGAGGGAATGTAGTGTTGCTGGGAAGTTACATACCTATATAGACTTGGCCAAAGCCTCCGGCGCCGATTTCACCTTCAAGGACCCATCTTGATTGGACTACTGCACCCTACGGAGACGGAGAATAGTTAGTTTTAATGCTGTTAGAGATGGGAGAGACTTGGAGAGTATGTATATACGGTGTAATCTCGATCGTAGTCAGACATCTTGGAAAATTAATCGTGGCAGCTGAGGATGAGGAGGATTAATTACGGGATTATGGGGATAGATGGTGAAAGTTGAAGCCAAATTTGATTATATATATACATATGCATCACTCTATAGAATGTTTTAAAAATATGTTCTTTTACTTGTTTTATAAAGAGAGAGATGTCTGCTGTTCAGATTGTGATCCATCTTTGTTGACGAGAACATCTTTGAGAGACGGACAACTACAAGGGTTCGGAGTGAGATGAAACAATGCACAATATACCTATTAATATAACAAGTTGTTTATAAAGTCAGTAAGTAACAACTACAGAAAAGGCGAAAAAAGAATACAGCATCTAAGTGAATGATAAGCGCCATCCCGCCCTTTACACACATGTTCAAAAACTCAATTGCAGTGGCTGTAAAAGCAGAGCTATAGCAGATTTCTATGCGCATGTTGCGAATACATAGAGCAGAAGCTGAAATGTTTCATCTTTGATGATGCAAGAGGAGCATATCGTATAGGAGGCGACTTTTTATTTTTAAATATAATTTTTAGGAATGAGAGCAAGGTATGACCGGACAGTGGTAGATTGCTTATACTACCAGATGGAATACATCTGCGTTCGGCAATTTGCGCGACGTCGTATCACAATTCTCGCAGACAAGTCAAATATGTTTTCTCTAGGTGTCCGATACTTGATGGTCCATTGACGAACTACATGCAACTGGCGCAATTTCCATGTAGCTGGCGCGTCTTTTTTTTCCCCACTGCATTTTCCACCCTTCCCCAGGTCTTCAACCAGTAATAGTTTGCTATTTTTACGAACAACCCTGTTCCTTTCACAGCATTTTTAACCCTCCCCGAAGCCTGTCGAGTTATATTATTTCGGCGGTGCATGCGCCGGCTCTCTCACCGCCAATAGCAGCACAAATTCTGCTCTTAATTCTGCTCTTTCACTCTTACACGCCTTGCTAGTCTAGAGGCGCCCATCGTTGCACAGCATCTTTTTAATACTCTCCGAAGCTCTTCCATCACGATTCTTTTGTGGGGTGGAATTTGATACTCTACTCGTGGTAGAATCATTTGCCAGTCCGATTCGCAACACTTTGGACTATTTCATAATTTCACCTGGAAGCTGCCTGCTGCCTATGTTAGTTTGCTTCTATTAACTTCAATTGCTGGGAAAGCCAGAGGATCAGTTTACTCAAGGCTCCAAAGGTGTCAAAATTTCAGTGGAATTTATAAAATTAGGTATAGATAGTACCGCCATGTGCTTCGCTATAGACCATCTCTTTTTGCACTTTTCTTCCACAACGAAGCATCAAGTAAAATGGTAGGTGTTACCGACAGCATAGGTATTCTGAAAGAGGGGTGAGTGGGTGGGCTTCGTCCGGATTGCACCAACCAGATCTCTGCTCGACGTAAATTCACAGCATTTTTTGTCCTCCCCAAGGCCTTCAATCGTTTTCACTTACGTCCCCCTCCCCGCGCGGTGTTGTCCTCCCATCAATGTTTAGGGCTAGTATTCGTCGTCCTATGTATTTCTAGCACTTTGAAACTCGATGATTTTGCCTACAGCTGCGCTGAACTGGCTTTCTTCTCCATTGGGCTCTAATTGCTAACTTTATGTGGCCAATGGCTCAGTTTACTCAAGGCTGCAAAGGCATAAGAGAATGAGTAGTCGTCATAAAAGTATGAGCAGCCTTGACACCTGCTTTTTTGCCCATACTTTTCTTCTACGAAGCATCAAGTAAAGCTGTATTATTTCATAGAGCTTTGGAGCCGCTTTAGCAGCGACTGGCGCTAGTCCTGATTAGGCGAGAAAGGCAAGGGACCAGCTTCTCGACCGTTTCTGGGCGCAGTGACATCACT
Organism: Trichoderma atroviride; assembly: GCF_020647795.1. Lineage (NCBI taxonomy): Eukaryota > Fungi > Ascomycota > Sordariomycetes > Hypocreales > Hypocreaceae > Trichoderma > Trichoderma atroviride. Next base: position 4,211,949 of record NC_089400.1, on the reverse strand, counting down.
GATATCTTATCGCATTGTTCTGCACGCAATTTTGTTTCAAAACAGTTCATTGGCATTAATGAAAGGCTTTAGCAGGCATAAGGCACTCGGTTCACTTTAGCAGAAAGATGGCATTTCATGATTGATTCAGTTTTTTTTGACTTGTAAGCTCTGCTAGTAGCTGGTGAAAATATTGGCCCAGAGCTGCATCTGAGTTTGTGCGTTTGATTTGCCCGGCAGGGATTGACTTTTACTTTTTTTGCGAGACCGTTACACACAATTGATTATACGGCGCTAGCAGCTGGCTCAGGAACAGAAAAAAAAGTCAGACTAGCAAAAATCGAGAATGGACCGATGGCAAAGACGAGAATCAGCAGTGTAAAAAAAAAATCAAAAATTAAAAGCGGTCCCCAAGCTCATCGCCATGGGCGACGTTTAAGCAGCGGAGGAGAGAATGGAGGAGAGAAAAGAGGAGAGAAAAGAGGTACGTGCTCGGTTTAGCCCAAGCCATCGCTGATGGTCCCCTGGCCGGAAAAAGAGCAAAAAAGGCACACGCAACGCCAATTCGGTGCACGCGACGCTTTAATTGACCCCACCAGGTGGGGTAACACCATGGCCGCTGGATGGCGCAAGTATCTCCGCACGCAAATTGGCTGTGCGCGATACCTGGGCGGCGTCAAGGCCGGTAGCGCGTCATTCTGCCGGGAAAAAAAGCGTCGAGCGGTACATGGCGACCTACTCAAGCGGTGCTAGCAGTCAGGTGCTGCTGCTGCTGCCGCTGCTGTGCCGGCAGGGTCCTCTCCAGGTCGCTCGCTCGCTTCTCCTCCTCCGAACCTCGCCATCCCGCACAAAAGCTTCTTGCCCATGAGATGTGACGCTCGATTCTCTCGTGGCCTGCGTTCTGTTTCACTCGATATCCCACACTGCCCCTGCCACAGCCTCTTCTGCTAGCAGCAGCTTTCAGCAGCTTTCAGCCGGAAACCCTCCCTGCGTCCGCCGCTTCTCGGTCCCTCCTCCAGTCGCCTACCATGGCCCCGACCAAGAACTCTCGAAAAGACCACGACGATCACAAAGCCGATACTCCCGCCGGAGGGAAGAACGGCCATGGCTCTACAAAGATGCGCCGCGGTGCCAGCCATCAGTCTCACGCTGCTCTGAACCGCGAGCTGCATGCCGCTCCCACGTCGGCGCCCGTGCAGGTGCCGACCGAGCCTCTTCTACCCAGCGTACGTCAAATTGCCTCGTCTCTTGTGGTTGCTTGATCTCTCCAAGGCCACTGCTGCTGTTACTCCCTATTTAAAGACGACAAATACTGACACAGCTCCCACAACAGCTTCCCTGGGCCTCCTTCGAGCGACGATCCCTCCACGCCTACCTCCGCGAGCACGAGCTCACCACGCCGTCCTCCTACACCAGCTCCTTTCACAATTGGGTGCTGTCACGACCCGGCGGCTTGGGCTTATACTCCCCCACCATGGTCCGCAAGCAGCAGATCAAGCGACAATCCAAAGACCAGCTCGCCCTAGCCGTGCGCAAGCACTTCAATGGGCTGGGCGTCCAAGAAAACGATGTCATTGTCGACTTCATCTACAAAGTCCGCAACCACCAGGGCGTCAAGGAACAGTCACCGACCAAATACAGCATCGAGGTGGCAGATTAAACCGATCCTTTATACATATGAAGCGCTCTGGAGAGAAAGAGCGAGGCTCCAAGATTTTGCTTAGCATGGATCGGTGTTTTTTTTGGCGTTTTCTAGGTTCCTGACCACGGCACACCAGCTGTGTGCGTATATGCGGTAGATACCCGTGGGAGTCGTTTGGCACTCTGAACTTGTTCTCCTTTTTTTTTTTTCAACTGCTTGTCATGTTTCTCCAATGCGAGTCATGTCGGCTCCCGTCGCGCCGTTTGGTGGTGCAATAGTAGGGACCGAAGAGCTTGTTGGGTTCGGATCTTTTTTTTTTTTTTGTGTGCTAGAACAAAGCAGTGTACCATCGAGTACCGGTCTGGCAGATGTCTATTTGACAGCATCCTCCAAAGAGGGGAGAACGAATTAATGGGTTTGGTTTATTAATAGGTTCTTTGATGCGAATTTGAAAATACAGCATTAAATTATATTGAAATCATTACAAATCCTTTGTACGCAGTGACTTTTCCCTTTCACGATATTGAACGAGATTTCATCTACTCTCTTGAGAAACAAAGAAGGTGGCGTGAGACATGGCATGCAAGACAAAGGAGGGACACGGACGGCCACACAAGGATGACCGACTGAAGAAATCCTTCATAGGGCACGGGCCGGGCTGTGGTGGTTCGACGGTCCACTTTGCTGTGCGTCCCATGTCCAGTTCTTACATACATTTGATGACATGCCCGCAACAATGTAGGTACGCGGATGTCATCAGGAACAAGGTGCATGCGGCTGCTTTGAATTCGGAGCGGTTTAATTTGTTCTCGAGAAGAGCTTTTGCGCCTTTGCGCCTGTTAGTGCAATGAACAAGGTGCAGTACATATCCAGCATTGCTTTTGTATTCATGCAAGGCATGCTATTCTACTGCCATTCTGACAAACACCACAGCCTGGCCCACCGCTGTCGGTCTGTCTGCCTGTCATCCAAACCCCCGTTGCGCTCGGCGGGTCCAAGCGGCTGGCTTATCAATTCGGTCGGCGCGTAAAATAAGAAAGCGGCAGGTGTCGCTTATTAGCAAGCGAGGCATCTTATCCTTTTTTACAGATGCTGAGCTGATGGTGAAAAAGCTGTCTCTTCCAGATTCATTGCATGCGACAAAGACTGCAATGCACAAGCTACCTCAAGCTCAAGACAACACGTACTCTATTGGTGAAGTCGTACGGATCTCAATTGCCGATCCCAAAATGACGACCCCTCCAGCATCCGAAGATCGCGGCAGCAACTCTGCTCTATAGCCCACAGCGCAATGCTCCTGGACAAGAGCCAGCTTGGTGACGGCTGCGCCCATTTAGACATGATCAACAGGCTTTGACGAACCGCAGCAGAGGCGGCACCCGGAGAGCGGGATCGGCCGGCTTATGACGGCATACCAAGAGAGCTGCACTCGCTATCGAAGAAGAAAAACACATGACCTCGGCTTAAAATCGGTAGAAACGCGGCAAGTTGAGCTTCTTGGGAGAGCTGGGCGAGACAGAAGTGAGACCCCACCTTTTTTTTTTCTTCGATGCATATTCGTGCAACTTCTTTGGTTCGCCAGATAACGATAGAATCGCTCGGTGGGGAGCTTTTTTTTTGCTTAATAACTTTTTAGAGGGGACAAATTTCGAGCCGCGCCAGTTTAAGCCGATTCGCTTCTAGCCTTTCTCTCCAGTTCTCTGTTTGTCTTATTTCTCATCGATTTGATTTGTCCGGTTCATTCTGCTCGGCTTGGGCGCACAAGGATTGATTGCAAACGAAGGAAGAAGAAGCGTAGACGGGATAAAGAGAAGAGGAACAGGAAGAAGAAAAAGATATAAAAACACACCGAATTGGGTCTGCCGCCGAGCCATGTCAACCCTCCTCTCCAAGGCCGCAGCTCCGGCGCGGGCACTTGCAAAGAGCCACAACCTCTCGGGACGCCCGAAAATCCAACAATGCCTGCGCAAAGGCGCCCAGCTTCACACGGCGTCGTTTCGCTCCGGATCCGAGAGACCCAATGCCCGGAAAGAGCACAAGTCGAGCCGAGTATCGCAAAGGGTGAGTCTTTGAGTCTCCGAGCGCCAGAACTATGACTGCATGCCCCACAGATTCTGACTGAACCTGTTCGTGATAGACCTTCCATGCCACCAATACCTTGTCGCAAAAGGATCCCTACAAGGCCCTTGGTGTCAACAAGTCTGCGACGGCTGCCGAGATCAAGAAGGCATACTATGGCCTAGCAAAGAAGTTCCACCCCGATACCAACAAGGACCCCACGGCCAAAGACAAGTTCGGCGAGATCCAAACCGCCTATGAGATCCTCTCCGACCCGAAGAAGAGAGAGCAGTACGACCAGTTTGGCGATGCGAGCTTCGACCCCAACGCGGCTGGAGGCCATCCGTTTGCCGGAGCTGCGGGCGGCAATCCCTTTGCAGGATTCGGTGCCCAGGGCGGCTTTGGCGGAGGCTTTGGCGGGGGTTTCAACTTTGAGGACTTGTTTTCGGCTTTTGGCGGCGGCGGCCGTCGATCGAATCCTTTCCAGCAGGAGATTTTGGTGGGCGACAACATTGAGGCCCATGTGAGCATCAGCTTCATGGAGGCTGCCAAGGGCACGAGCCAATCCATCACCATCACACCGGTGGAATCCTGCAACACATGCTCGGGAAGTGGGTTAAAGACTGGCGCACAGCGAGCGCAGTGCCACAGTTGCGATGGAACAGGCACACGGGTGCACTATGCGCAGGGCGGCTTCCAGATGGCCTCGACATGCGGGTCCTGCGGAGGTACTGGCTCGACTATCCCCAAGAGCTCAGAGTGCCGGACGTGCTCCGGACAGGGCGTTGTGCGCAACAAGAAGACCATTACCGTCGACATTCCGGCTGGTATCGAAGACGGCATGCGACTCCGGATAGACGGCGGCGGCGATGCTCCCATCACCGGAAGATCCACATCCCCCAATTCCCGGGCCCAGAATGGAGATCTCTACGTCTTTGTCCGAGTGGCCGCCGATCCCAAGTTTGGCCGCGAGGGCTCCAACATCCTCTACACAGCAAACATTCCCCTCACCACGGCCATTCTCGGTGGGCAGGTGACGATTCCCACGCTGGACGGATCGGTTAATCTCAAGGTGGCCACCGGTACCAACACAGGCGACAAGGTCACGCTGCCTGGCATGGGAATGAAACGACTTGGCTCACGAAGGGCGGGATCCGGCGACCTCAAGGTTGAGTTCCGAGTCAAGATGCCCAAATCGCTCAGCGCTAGCCAACGAACCATTCTCGAGATGCTCGCCGATGAGATGGACGACAAGTCAGCTCGCCGCGTCATGAACGTTTCGTCAAGGTCAGAGGGAGACTCCAAAACCTGAGCTGCTTATACGTGTAGGATCTTTTTGACTAACAAACAGCCTTTCTCCGACGTGCAGCTCCAGCTCCGATCCCAATGACCCCAACTCCCACAAGGATGAAGGATTTCTCAAGTCCGTATGGCATACGCTGACTAACCACCCTGCTCACGAGAAGGATGGAACCTCATCAGGCACACCGGGATCGACCGGCGGATCGACAAGCGATGACAAGGGGAAGAAGGAGAATAAGCCTACTTCTGACTAAGCTCGATTTCTTTGCAAGGAACGGGCTCACGTTTAATCTTACCTTGTCTAGTTTGACCTTTTTAGGCTTGTGTAGCATTCGGATATACAGGCTCAAAATCTAAATCAACGGAAAAAAGAAACTCTAACGCGATCATGCATGAAACATTGGTAGCCTTGGAAAAAAAGGAGGATGGAGGATCACATTTTGCATAGACTTGGGGAAATCAAATACATGTGAGCGAGATAACTATGAAGGGGGAGAGAGAGCTTGCATTCCATGGTTGTTTTAACAACTACAAAAAAAAAGAAGGAAAAAAAAGGAAGGCATCGAACGGTGTAGGATATCATTGACGGATGGCGCTTTCATGCTCGGGGCGTGAGACGCTTTGGTGAGCATTGTGTATATTAATAGCTGCAGCTACCTACTACTACTTTATTTTAAGAGAGTAAAAAACGATGAGGGGAGAAAAAGGAGGCGAAGAGACCTTTGTTTTCGCAGAGACCAATCTCCCCTCGTTAATATAAGAGATGATACATGTATATTTCTTTATGTAATAGGGAAACGATATTTGCCTGCTCCGTGTGCTTCAAGTATGATGAATGGAACCCACTGTTGTAGCGATGTAATAAGTAGATTTCTCATCTCCACCATGTGTTCTGTGATCCATGGTCTTATGCTTTTGCTATAATGCCACCATCTCTTTGCATCGCAATAGTTGTTCAAAGGGGGTGTCATCTGTCATCTTTGACGTTTGTGTCTTTGGTATCATCGGCTACCATTGTCAGATGTCAAGTCCATCACGAAACTCAAGCAACTCACAGAAAAATAAAATAAAATAAAACCCCCCTGACTCAAAAACAGTCCGCCCAAACCATATACTCCTTCTTTCAAATGAAAAGGGAAAACAGAAAGCAAAAAAAAAGACCTCAAGTCAAAATGATTACTTCATATTTCCCGCTCCCCTCACCCAATCGGCTTAAGCTTCTTCTTCTTCTTCTTATCCGGATCGCCGCCCGACTTCCCCTTCTGAAACTGCCGCCAGCTATTGATCCTCACGTCCCTCGTCGCCTCCCAATCCTGGTCGTGCTGCCTCTTGCGCTTCCTCTCATCAATCTCCTCGTCCTGCCGGCGCTGCTCGCGACCCTCCTCCTGCAGCTGGGCCTTCATCTGGCGCCGCCTCCGCTGCTCGTTGTCGATGAGCACCTCGCGCGCCTTGTCGCGCCACTTTTTCGCAAACTCGTCCGTCTTGAGCTCGGGGCTGTCGACGGTCCACTTGTGCTCGCGGATGAGCAGCATGCGGGCGTCGGCGATGGCTTCATCGAGGCGCTCGCGGTGCTTCTCGTCCATGAGCTCGGTCTGGGCCTTTTTGAGGCGGTCAAAGGCGTCGGGCGCGCGTGGGTTCTTTGTCTTGTCGGGGTGGATGAGGAGGGACTTTTTGCGGTAGGTGACTTTGATGTCTGATTCGGGGACGCCGGGTTGCAGGTCTAGGACGGCGTATCTGGAGGTCAAGGCATTAATTAGACAGCGTTGTGTTGTCGGGATGGAAAGTGCTCACGCATCGAGGCGAAACGCCTTGAGGATTCGATCAATCTCGGCATCCTGGAATCAGCTTGTTAGCAGTAACGATGGATTTCGTGAAAGCGCACAGCGTACCTTGTCGAATTCCTTGGCTTCTAGCTCGAGAGCATCGAGCGCATCTTTGTCTTCTTTTGTGTCGACGTCCGCCATGATGCTTGTCGGATGATGCTTGGAAGAAATGGGTAATTCTCTATATATAGACGACAATCTTTCCTTGTAGATGGCAGTGATATCAGAAAATGAGGCGGGGAACAACGAGCGTCTGGCGAGTGGTTGAACAAACGTCGAAAGGAAGCCGCAGCAGCTCTCGCGTGCTTCTCAGTTGAGTTGGGCGATTGGCAAAGATGATTCGCAGTCACAAAGAAAGTGGATGCGCGCAATGCTGCATTAAGAGCCTTTGATGGCAGGGGTTCCATAATTTTTTGGCTGTTCCCGCACCCCACTGGGCTGATAAGATAAGCCCGAACTTTTAGATGGAGACGGAAAAAAAAAGAGTACGACTTCGCTGTCTGAAAGTAGTAGTTAGCACTGCCAAGTTTGGGGGACAGTGAGTGCGAAAACAATAAATCAGCGCAATTTCACAGCATATCGCGCGTCGTAATCATGCCCAGTCGTCGTGCAGCATCGCCTGCTGCGTCCGAGCCGGAGCTGGACATTCTCGACTCGTTATACCCCGGCGAAGGCGAGAACGGAGGACAGAGCTTCGGCGAAGATGGACTCGACTTTGATGGCTTTCTCAACACTGGCGCGGGAGGAGACGGCGAAGATGACGATGAGGCCTTTATTGCGCTGCAGCAGGCGGCTTCATATCGCAAGGCCTCCAATCTCAAGGGCAGGACGGTCAAGAAAGGCGGCGGTTTCCAGGCAATGGGTAAGCGAAAAGCAGTCGACTGTCTCATTTCGCAAACCATCACTAACAGACTCTCTACTGCATAGGCCTCAATGCGAATATCCTCAAAGCCATCGCCCGCAAGGGTTTCTCAGTGCCGACGCCGATCCAGAGGAAAACGATTCCCCTCGTTCTCGAAAGACGAGATGTCGTCGGCATGGCCAGAACCGGTTCAGGAAAGACAGCCGCCTTTGTCATCCCCATGATTGAGCGGCTGCGCGCCCACAGCTCCAAGTTTGGTGCCCGAGCGCTCATCCTTTCGCCCTCGCGAGAACTGGCCATCCAGACGCTCAAGGTTGTCAAGGAACTCGGCCGAGGAACCGATCTCAAGGCCGTGCTGTTGGTCGGAGGTGACAGCCTGGAGGAGCAGTTTGGCTTCATGTCTGCGAACCCGGACATTGTCATTGCTACGCCTGGTCGATTCCTGCATCTCAAGGTCGAGATGAACCTCGATCTCTCATCCATCAAATACGTCGTCTTTGACGAAGCCGATCGATTGTTCGAAATGGGTTTCGCCACTCAGTTGACCGAAATCTTACACGCGCTCCCTCCTTCAAGACAGACACTTCTCTTCTCCGCCACGCTCCCAGCCTCATTAGTCGAGTTTGCCCGCGCCGGTCTTCAAGATCCCAGCCTTGTGCGACTTGATGCAGATACCAAGATGTCCCCTGACTTGGAAATTGCATTCTTCTCCGTCAAGGGAGCTGAAAAGGAAGGCTCCCTGCTTCATATCCTTCACGATGTGATCAGAGTTCCTCTCGGACCCCCTGCAAGCGCACAGGAGTCTACAGAAAACAATTCCAAGAAGCGAAAGCGTGGACCCGATGGTGGCTCCGGAAAGCCAACAGAGCACTCTACAATTATTTTCACAGCTACAAAACATCACGTCGAGTACCTTTACAACCTGTTACAACAAGCTGGATTTGCAACATCTCACGTATACGGTTCTCTTGACCAAACCGCTCGAAGAATACAGGTAGAGGATTTCCGAAATGGTAAGACGAACCTATTAGTCGTCACAGATGTCGCTGCCAGAGGTATCGATATTCCCGTGTTGGCCAATGTCATCAACTTCGACTTTCCCCCGCAACCCAAAGTATTTATCCACAGAGTCGGTCGTACAGCTCGTGCCGGCCAGAGGGGTTGGGCTTACAGTTTGGTACGAGACATCGATGCCCCATATCTGCTAGATCTACAGCTTTTCCTCGGCAAGAGACTGGTTGTCGGCCAGGCAGAGAAGAGTCCATCATTCACCGAGGACGTCGTTGTTGGATCCCTGCAGCGAGACTCTGTAGGAACACACATGGAATGGTTCAACAAGTTCATGGATCAGAGCGAAGACGTCAGCGCCTTACGAGCCGTTGCCGCCAAAGCAGAGAAGCTCTACATGAAGACTCGAAACTCGGCTTCAAGTCAGAGCGCAAAGCGTTCAAGAGAAGAAGTAGCATCCAGGGGCTGGTCACAGCTACATCCCCTTTTCGGCGAGGACGTCGATGACGCAGAAGAGGCTCGGGCCGCCATGTTAGCTAAAATCAGCAACTTCAAGCCTCAGGAGACCATTTTCGAGATTGGGCAGGGAGATAAAGCGACAAGTGCGGCAGCAGAAGTGATGAAAGAGCTGCGCAAGAGAGTCAAGCCACGCAAGCGGCAAGAGAAGGAAGACGAAGCCGAAAATATGGAAGTCGACGACGATTTCGGCGGTGCCCCGGCCCAAGACAGCGATGACGACGAGGATACCAACGAAAATGATGAAGACGACTACGGCGACGACGATCTCCAAGTCACAGTCACAAACACCGGCAAGTCCAAAAAGGAAAAGGGCCGCACCGACTGGCGCGACAACGACGTCTTCATGTCCTACACGCCCCGCACCGTCAACGCCGCCGAGGAGCGCGGCTACGGCGTCCACTCGGGCGGCAACAACTCGTCCTTTGTCGAGCTCGCCCGCGACGCCGCCATGGACCTCACAAACGACGAGACCGCAAAGGCCTTTGGCGCACCGACCCGCGCGCGCATGCGCTGGGACGCAAAGTCCAAGAAATACGTCAACAGCGCAAACGACGAGGACGGCTCAAAGGGCGCGCGCCTCATCACCGGCGAGAGCGGCGTCAAGATTGCCGCCAGCTTCCAGAGCGGGCGCTTCGACAAGTGGAAAAAGGCCAACCGCGTGCACAAGCTGCCGCAGGTGGGCGAGCTGGTCAAATCTGGCGGCGGCAACGGCGTGGGCCGTCTCCCCTCGGGCGTGCGGTACAAGCACAACAAGGAGCAGGCGCCCAAGGAGGCCGACAAGTATAGGGACGACTTTGAGAAACGCAAGAAGAGGGTTAATGAGGCTCGTGAGAAGCGTGTGGGACGCTTCAAGGATGGCATGGGCAGCAAGAAGGAGGTCAAGGATGTGAATGACATCCGGAGGGCGAGACAGGAGAAGGAGAGGAAGAGGGCCAAGACGGGTAGGCATCAGGTCAAGGGTAAAGGGGGTAAAAGGAGGTAAAAGGATGAAAGAATGAGCGTCATCTAGAAATAATGTACAGGCATAATACACTACAATACAATTATATATACAAATCTTTCTTTGCTTCAACCTTAATCAGCTTCCAAGTTTCGAGAGGCTAGGCTGATTGATTACACCAACGAAAAGCAGACAAACTTCACACATGGCAAGGAGAGCAGTAGCTAAAAGTAAAACAAAAGTGTATCTTTAGCATTAAAAAGCATAATCTATCGAAATTCAAGAAAACGGCTTGTCTTGCCGCTTTCCGCTTACTCCTCTCTTCGAGTAAGAGTCCGCTCTGTATAGCAAAACGTGTAAACCTCAGCACTAGCATTCCATGGCTAGGCACGTAGTAGTATCCTTTGATATCATCCAAACGCCTCGCTCATAAAAACAATTCAAAGTAGTATCAGAAAAGCAAAACGAACACACAGACAAACAAACGCCAGGCCGAAGAAAAAGAAGAAAAGGGATCTTGGGATAGTGGAGGATTGGCCTTCTCAGTCAATAATCAACAGGTAGAGAAAAAAAAAGGTGAGTATGGTTGGCCCAAAAGAAGAAGAAAGATAAGACGCGATATCTCTGCGCACTTTGGGGTATCATATGGTGTGAAGAGGAATCAAACTATTAAAAAGGTGATGATACAGGTTTCGGTTGGTTTGTCATCCTTTATCGTAGTAACCAATTCATAACGTCATGAATAAAGAAACGTTTGAAAAAAGTATCGTAGAAAACGGGATGAAATGTGTGAAACAAAAACAAGGTGGTACACAAGGGGCCGTATCCGTGTGACTTTCGGGGCTCATTCGCTCGAGTCAAGAGCGTTTGCCCATTGCCTCACTGCTAGGCGTAGTACGTTCTCGCTAGCTGGAGATTGCTGCCTTCGTCCAAGGTTGTTGGGGGTGTCATCGTCGTTGCGGTCAATAACATCCCGAATCGTATCTTCAAGAGCAGAAAGCACTACCGTCTTGCACTGTCTTCGAGGTATTTCGAGAGGAGGCTCCGGTATTTGCGTGACCTCTGAGAGCGTATCTGGCATGTTACTGCCGGTGTCGAGAGGCCCAAGGATGTCAACATGAACCTGAGAGGAGGCGGAAGAATGCTCTTTGCTAGAGTCTGGGACGAGATGGATAACCTTTTCCAAGGCTTCTGACAAAGTATCATCGGGCACAGTTACCAATTCTTCAACCCACTTCTCATCCAACATGGTTTCCTGAGGCAACGCTGAGGGCGTAATTGCAACACCCCCAACAACGTTTTCCACGATTGGCTTTGGCTTAACCAGTCGGCGGTATGTAATGCGAAGAAGAGAATCTGTAGTCGTGTCCATGACAAGAGCAGAGCTCACATCGACCCAGCGCTCAGAGACATCATCGCTACCAGACTGGAGCACGGTGGGTGTAGGCTCGGCTTGAAGAGCAGCTTTGACATTTTCGAGAAGGTCTTCCTGAGGAGGGACTCCTTGCAGGACGAAGTCAGGATGGAAACGGTTCAGCCAGCCAGCCGCATTAAGGGGCAGATCACCATCAATCGAGATACGTCCGGTTTGCTCAAAAGATTCAAGGCCGGGCAGGCCTGGTGTCGACAGGTATCCGCTGCTAGAGGGAGAGCTAATGGCAGACTCAAAGGAGGCAATGTAGTCGGGGAAGGGAACATCAACATCTATGACACTATCATCGGCATTGATTGAGGTCTTGATTGGAGACTCAAAGGCGCCGTTGGGATCTGGTGTCCTGTCGGCCTGCGTGAAGGATTTTCGAGTGCGCTCAGCGTTTCCTCGCGTCGCATCGACATCCCTAGCATTACTCGCTTGACGCAGCTGGGCCGGTGATCTTCCAGGCACTTCCTCATGAGGGGCGAGCTCGCGACCTATGTCAGACAGTCTGTTTGACTGAGGGAAGCCTACTTTGATTGGCGACCGCAGGTCGCTCGCTTGACTGTAAGTGCTGCCGCTGTCCATGGACTCACGACGGCGTGCATTCCATAGCCCGCTCATTATGCTGCTCCATCGCAGTCCTTGGCTTGGTGGGCGACCGCCTCCGGCACCGCCGCTCTCTCCCCTTTTGAGAGATCGCTTCAGGTCATCTGCCGCAGCGCTGCCACTACTTCCCGGCCGTCGCCGCCTAAGGCTATCGGTCCGTTGAATAGTCGAGAAATGCGGCGTGGTTGAGTCCTGCATGATGGTAGAAGTAGCAACGCTACTTTTCCGGCTCATCAAGTCATGGCCCGGGATGGGAAGGCCAGGAGTTCGAATGGAGGCTGCGTCGGAAGCACGCCTGTGGTGGCTTGAGGGATCTGTGATGTTCAGGTGTCCCATCTGGGACGACAACGTGCCACTCCTGGTGCTCTGACTAGCTGTCCTGGAGTGAGAAGTGCGCCCAAAGCCGGTGCGGCGATTAATCTTGCGGCGAAGAGACTCCTCTCGCACAACGGGAACAACGTAGGAAGGGGGCGAATTTGAAAATGCGCCAACCGAAGCACCCGACGTGCTTGGTCGATGTACTCGAGGGCCGTGGACTTGCTGGTTCGCTGGCAAAAACGCAGAAAGCAAAAAGATGATGCGTCGTGCGGCCATCTTGTCTTCTGAGACGATAATAGTCCGCGCTGGTAGCGATAAATCATCTTCATTTTGATTCTGTTTTCGAACCATTGCTTTTCTCCTGTATGTAGGAGAGCTGAGCGCCTGCAGCCAGTCGATATGGGTGGCTAAGAATCCAGTAAGCAGGGTATGAAGAAAGGTACCTTGATGCAGTCCTGCAGCCCATTTACAAGTCCAAATGGCCTCGTCACGCCAAATTCCCCAGCGCCCCTGTCCTGTGACGACACGAGAAGCACTCAGGCCCATTACAACCCTGGACCTGGCGAGACCGACTTCTGATGCAATATGCAGATCATCTGAGAGACAGTTTGGCAGCAGGGAGACAAGTTTGGTGGTACTCTTGGACGGCTTGTTTCGAGACTCATCTAGACGCCTGTCGGTGGTAACGGATGGCCTCCTGGAACTCATATTTGCCGAATACGGTCCCGGGGATGCCATGTCGGTTTGCTTGAGCATGGTGTGCAACCTGAACGAGACGACAGACTGGAGATGGGTCAAGGTGCGCATGACAATATCCCAGTGCTTCGTAAGCGAGTCAATTCGGTCTTCCACGTCGATGGAGAATGACGAGTCTGTGGCTTCGCCATAAAGGCCCGACCCCGACATGTTCCAGCCAGACGCACGAGTCGAACTGTAGGACGAAGAGAACATGTCTTGGTCATTGTATGATCCTGGCTCGCGAAAGACAGGCTTGGGGGGTACGGCCGAAGATATGCGTGACGGAGAAGGCGGGAGCTGTACGACAAGGACCACAGCATACATTGGCGTGCGCCTCTGTTTCGGCTGTGGCTTCTTCTTCTTGGCGGCAGCCTCGTCTCCGGTTGGCGGAAATGGGAATCCTCCATTGTCATCTGAATACCGGCTCGGTGGCGTGGCAGTATCCAAGTCGTCAGCGGCAAGAGTTACGGGGAAGAGCCGAGTGATGAGAACCTTCTTTCGCTCAGTATGGCGTGGGGTAGACGCGCCGGTGGGAAGCGGTGGATGTGTTGGAGACATGGTCTGAGAGGAATAGGACTGTGACAGCTTGCTTGAGCGCCCACTGGCACGGCCGATAGAGCTGCGGCCATCACCAAACATGGAGCTACCATAGTCGGTGACGCGTGGCTCGGATGGCACGACATGGACTTTTGTGGAAGTGCCTTTGTAAGCCATGAGCTCTGAGTTACCAAAGATGCAGCTGGAGAAGGTAGCTAGCTCCTCTCGGTATTCGCGTGCAGCTCGCTGCCCATCAGTTTCCCCAAAACTAGGACTACGGCCATGAACCGAGGCTCGGCGATCGAATGCTCCCTGGCGAAGCTGAGGGCCGTCGGTATGAATACCTGTTGGGCGCGGAGCCTGGCTTTGGCTGCCCTTGCGAGGTGAGAAGGGGGCCGCCCTCTTGAGATCCTGAGTGGCAGTAGAATGCCTTTCAGCGGAAGCTGCGGACTCGGGGAGAGGATGGCTATCATAGAGCAGCGATGCATTAGTGGGACCTAGGGCATCCTGCATGATGATGACGCGAACGTCCTTGACATCGAGTTCGATGTCATCGTTGTAGTCGAAAGCGTTTGCTGGCGATGCGGAAGAGGCTACCGGATCGGCAAAGAAGGGAAATACTTGATCGTTGCGATGCTGATAGAGATCCTGGGCGTCGGGGAAAAGCAGGTTGCGGGTGTGAGAGTCTTCCTGGACGGATTCCAGGGAAAGGATGGGTCGTGAGCCATTGGTGGACTGAGTAGGGCCTATAGACTGGCCTCCGGAGCCGAGATGCAGAAGCCGTCCTAGCATATCGTGCGGTGACGGCCAGTGGGGGGAGAGTCGAAGGTGAAATTTAAATTGAAATGAGAAGAATGCCGAAGAAGATGCGAATGTCAATATCTAAAGGACGGGAGATGAAGCTAAAGACGGCGCGGAAGATGCGGAATACCAGCTTCGGTGAGAGAAAGTTAAACCAAGCGATGCGCCATCACAAATGCTGCTGAGGTCGATACATGGCGGCGGCACATGGACATGTTGGTTCTTTCTTATTCCTTTTTCGTCTTCTCTTGGGCCGGTTCAATTCCCTTCCTTTGAGGTATCGTGAGGCGCCGGTGGGTTCAGCCTCTTGAACGAAATTGGATTGTGAGTCGCAAGCCGTGTCACCCAGGATTACTCGCCTATGACTGTGACAAAGGTGCAGCTGAAATTGAACGGCAGCGGCACACAACCACACAACAGAGACACAGGCCCAGCGAATGGCCGGATATCAGGAGGAAATTAGCCTGGCTCAGACGACGACGGTCCTTGGAAAAGCGAGCAGGCGAATCCGGGGAGCTCTCGAGGGCAAGACACGCAGCACCGCCGGCAGGGCACGTGCGTGAAGGGAGATGCTGGGGATGCGATGCAGGGGCGCTGGAACTGCAGCGACGGATGCGATGCGAGGCGCTGCGGTGCGGTGCGGTGCGAGATGGTTCGTGCCTGTATAAGTATTGGCTGCGAGAAGCAACGGGAATCGCCCCTCCAGAGGCGAATTGCTTGCGTCGGGACGAGGCCTATTCGCGAGGCAGCTCGAGCCCTTTTTGTTGGCGATGGGCGAATGGAGAGGAAGAGGTTGGCGGAACCCGAGAGCGGTGGGGTGGGCAGAAAAACGGGCAGCAGACAGGGCCCCTGCCAGTGAAGCGCCAGCACGGCCAACTCCCGCTAGCGCTCAGAGGCTTTTAGTGGGCTCGGGGTGGGTTGGCAGTGGGTTTGGCAGTGGGTTTGGCAGTGGGTTGGGCAGCGGGCTAGGCGGTGGGCTGGCAGCCAAGTGGGCTTTGACGTGGTTCTTGGGATAGGGCTCAGTGGGAATGGGCTTGACGGGCAGCTCCAGGCCTGCGGTACAGTAATACAGGGAGAGGGCAGCGGTGCAGGCGCCAAGCAGTGGTTAGGAACGAAATTGCCGCCAAGTTGGCATTGATTGACTCAGCTGCCACGGACGCTGGCTGAGTGACTTGTAGTGACTGATCGGCAGCAACCGTAACAGCTTGGGTGCTGGTACGGGCTGCTACTATGTACTAGATGCTAATGGATCAGTCATTTTTAAGCCGCAGACGAGTTGACAGGTAACGAGCTATAGGTGCTAGGTAGGTGATTAAGGTATATAGTTTCAGCTGCCAACAGACTGTCCTCGTGAGCGATGGAACAACAAGGTTCTCTTCGTGCCAAGGGGGGCCCGTCCCGGCCTGTTTTAAATTTCCTCTTCGCTAACCCAGACTCTCGTCTCGACTTGTGAGCCACAGCGCAGTAGCCGCGGCGGAGAGAGCGCGGGGCGCGTGCTGCTGGGTGGAGATGGATGGAATTGAATGGATCAAGTCTCAAATGTCAGTTGAGTCCGGTTTCTGGGTACTTGTGCGACAAGCACAGCCACCAGCACGACCCGAGTACCCTCGAGCCGGAACCTGCTGAGGCGGTGGAGACGCTGTCTGCACATCCGAGACGGAGTGAATCGCAAATGGCAGATCATAGGGCCGCGCTGTCTTTTGCGTTATTAAAGCGCTGCCGGTGATTGGCAGCAGATCTGTGATTCATTCCCCAATGTGATGTGCATACGGGCTTTGGCTTTATTCCACTTGGCCTTAATTTTCGAAGAGCGATGCCGACAACACAACATGTTGAATCGAGATGGTTATTGGCAGAAAACAAACAGCTCGTCTATTGTATATACTGTATGTAGTGAGGTCATAGCATGCAAAGCCCAGCTCGGCTTACCTAAGGCAACGTGGTTCATGCAAATGCTTGTTTCTCGGCATGGAACTCGGCCCTCAGCCCGCCCAGGTACCAGCCCGAAATTACTTGCACTCAAGCATCAACACACACAACTTGCTTGCCCTGGGACATGGCTTGACTATCAATCCCAAAACAACAGATACGGCGCATCCAACGGAACAAGCATCAACGTCACTTTGCCAACGTGGCTTTGCACCTCCAACTCGCGCATCATCAGCCTCCATCCGTCCATCCGTCCATCCATCCATCCAATATCTCTCTACGGCTTCTTTCCTTCTCCGTCTGCCCAATGATGCCATCGACTTGTCCATCGCCCAAGCTACGGTAAAGACAGCGCTGGAGCTGTCTCAGCCCATCATTCCCCAGCCCACTCACACCGTTTGGCTGGCAGAGTCACTCTGGCGGCGTCAGCGCGAGGGATGCGGTGCTCACATGCCACCTCGCAAGGAAGGGCCTTGCTCTGGTCTTGAGCAGCAGCTATGAAACACAAGCTACGAAAATGCGGTGAATGCAGACACCAGCAAGTGCAAGTTTTATTATGGAGTCGGCGGCTGGCTGGAGAGGCGATGGGAGTTGGCGGCGCTTTTCGGCCCCCTCCACCATGCCATTCTTGCGTCTACTTGCCGTCAGTCTATTAGACTACGGTATTACCTACTCTTTGGTATTCACGAAGCCGTGTGCTGCCACAGGCACAGGCGACCAACCAACTATTATTATCCACCCCCGCCTGGCTCGATTCGCGCTATTCAAGACAAGGTGGTTCCTCGACCGAATGACCAGGCCTGGCACGGCGCATCGGTCTTGTTCGGGCCCCATATCCACAGCTGCTGATCTCGTGAGGGCCACAGCTCTCGACGATGAAAATCCAGGGTCCTCGACGGGTCTCGTTGGTCCTTTTTTTTTTCGCGGCAGCGGCAAAAGAGAAAAATAACAACCAAGTCAAGAGAGGGGAAACATCCTTCGTGTTAATGCTCATCCAAACTCTGCATCAACAGCCTCCCCAACAGATGTGCAGAGCGGCGCTGCGGAGATGGCTCCTCCTGGCTGCTGCAGCGTTGCGAGATCGCCTGGGCTTTGACATCATCATCGCGTCTCTGGCTACTCATCTCTCCGTGTCTCTGCCTGCTTCTGTCTCTGCCTCTGCAGCTCCCCGACCCAACACGTCAAATCTCGACAGGGGGCCGGGAAAGCAGCATTTACGCTTGATTAGACTCCCGACAGAAGGGCGAATTAGGAGACTCAGGCTTCAACGGCCAACGGGGCCAACAGGCTACACGATGCCCCCAATAAACTTGTGGGCTTCTCTCTGCCTCCGAGGCTCATCAAAATGGCTTTCACGCGTCTCATCCGCTGTCCAGGCGTCCAGGCCATCCATTGCTCGGCCGCCCCGAGCGACAGACCGTCTTTTTCACCTCCATTCATTCATGGACTTGGATGTACAATTACTCAGTCATCTGCTTCGAGTCGGCCGCTAGAGCTGCTAGTTAGACGATGGTCCGAAGATCGCCTAGGTGCCGTTGGCCACTCGACTATCATGTATCACCTGTCGGTGTCCTACAGTAGGCTGCTCCAACTTGTCTCTCTCCAAGTACCGGCCCGACATGACATTGCAGATGGCTGGGCATGTCGTACAGCATGCTGCAGGTAACTAGGAGACCAGGAGACCCAGCAAGTCAAGGGAAAAAATCTCATTGTCGCTTGCTTTAGCGAGAGGCTCGGCCCATAATTAGAGAATAGCCCAGCACTAACCAGACTAATTACTACCAACCTGATGCGGAGTGCCGAAGGCCATATCTGGTCTGTACACATGAAGACGGCGGGCGGGACAATGCCAAGTATGATGTGGTCGCGCATACACGCACATAATCATTATGCAGCTACGCCCGCATTCTATTAGGATTCCTTCTTGGTGCGGCAGTCGTGCATCAAGCGGTCTCGCAGCGTTATCGCGACTTCTAATAACGGTATTCCGCGGAACGACAGAGGCCCTCGGCTCGGCAGTTCACCAGGCAATTTACAATGGCCATGTGGGTTGGGTCCAGAGGGCCACGAACAGAGATGTGCCAAGAGCGGAGCCGAGTTTTCTGCGTACTTTACTGTAAGTGATAAAACGCCGATGAGCGAAATATCAAAGCACTAGCATACAGACTACCGCTCGACAATCTACCTAGTAGTTACTAGATCTCCGAAAGGGATTGCTCTATGTGGCAAGGCCCGTTGCTGGAGCCAGATGGCGCCGGAAAGCAAGAGGCTCAGCTCAGCACCCTATTATTAGGATCTCCCGCCAGTACCGCTATAAGAGCCGTGGCGGCGGAACTTTCCTGTGGTTTCGTTCCTTGGTAATCGCTGTTGGGCTCGTGGACTACCTGAGTCGCGAAGCTTTTGAAATATCGCCAGGCGACCCGGGTTCACGGGTCCACTGGTCTGCTGCCGGTGGCATAGGGACACGGCCAAATGGCATAGGGCTTCAGAGTTCCACGTCTCTTCCCTGCTGCTAAGAAGCGAAAAATGATGGTATTTGTGGATGCTAGTGTAAGAGCTAATAGCTGCTGCTTGAAAGACCCTTTTCAGTAATCGAGGGTTGACGCCTTATCCGTGCTTACTATGCTTTGCTTCGGCCAAACAAAATACACTAATTGAGATGCAAAGCAACGCCAAAGATTGAGGCGAGAAGAGTTAAACAGCGACGGATAGACGTGATGTGCGTTGATTGCCCAGCATCTATGCCCTAAAGCATGTTACATCCGGCTAGCATCTCGCACAGCCTTCATTGGGCAAGGAATCAACGAACGTATCATTTCCGGAGCTTACCGGACAAAAGCATCCAGAATATCAAAAGTGATAACTTTGGTATACTGCTCCACTGTTAATCCATTCTCAACGAGTAAAGAAGGATACCCACTGTGAGGAGACCTAGTCCCACCAAATGCCGACGCCAACGATTCATTGACGTTTCTTCTCATCCAATGAGAGGCTCAGAGTTTATTGCCACTTTGCTAATGGGGAATTCTTCTAGAACAATTCGCCGTCGTGCCTAGGCAGCGGCTGTAACTCTAACCGAGAGTAAATCTCGTGAGCCTTATGTCATGTGTCTCTTGGTATTGTTAGGTCCAAACCAACTAGTATTTCTCAGTGGAAGTGGCCATTGTAGCTAAAGCAGCGATACGAGAGACAGTAG
Organism: Trichoderma atroviride; assembly: GCF_020647795.1. NCBI lineage: Eukaryota > Fungi > Ascomycota > Sordariomycetes > Hypocreales > Hypocreaceae > Trichoderma > Trichoderma atroviride. The sequence continues at coordinate 4,192,274 of NC_089400.1, read as the reverse complement.
CAAGGACTATACGCAGCAGCTTAATTAGCAATAGCGTATAGAGTACAGTAGTAAAACGAGGAGTCATGAGCAAAGAGTATATATGTAAGAGTTTAGACATAAAAAAGGTGAAGTGAGGGTCGTTGGATTTACTCAAGGGAAAAGTTACCCAACACCCCGATTTCATTATCCAGCACCCTAGCTATAGCTTGACAACATGAAGGCTGTTAGTCTATATATTAAAATATGCAACTGCTGGATACAGGTAGCATCAGTAGCATCAGTAGATGTAGTAGATGTAGCAGATGTAGCAGATGTAGCAGATGTAGCAGATGTAGCAGATGTAGCAGATGTAGTAGATGTAGTAGATGTATCATCTAATGTGGTTACCTAACTAGTAGCCTTGGAGATTATAGGGATTTAAGAACTTTGGCTATATTAGTACTGAAGTACTTGGCATTGTCGCTCATGGTCATATATGCGTCTCGCATATCCACGGCACCTATGACTGCATCATCTTTAAAGTCTGTGAATCGTCTCTCGGAATGTAATTTCGACCGCATGGCGTCGTAAGAGTGTGGGCATGCGACATTGAGTTCGTAGGTGATAACTTTTCCCACGGGAAAGTTAAAATAGGCCCGTAAATCTTTCACAATAGTTTTGACGTCTTGCTTCGGCGGTGGATACCTGTGGGTTCTGCATGCTGTTGCGAACAGCATGTCAAATGTGTCATCGTCAGGGAAGATGAACTCTTCTAGATCTAGCCTTAATCGCTTAGATTGACGGGCGCCTGCTGTGTTCGTCATGATAATGAGTTTAAAGGCTTCGCAGTAGAGAGGTAAACTGGCAGCTTCAGTTGTATTGTCGGTGTCATCTTCATTCATACACATGGGTGTATCGCCTTCCGAGACAAGAGGCAGGGCTTGCTGGCCATGCTTCATCTTGTACTTGATGAAATTGGAAAGGATATGATTTCCTTGGACAGGACCTCGAAATGGCATACCGATAACCTTGTTGTGTGCAGGGTTCCAGTAGCCCTTGAAAGTTTCCTCCTTCGGGATTGGTGGTGCTTTTTTGGTGAATATTTTTCGATTAGTGAGTCTCCTATATCTTGTGTGCAGTAGAAGAGTTACTGAGCGATGCAAATCTTCAAGGGAGAAACGCCCACAAACAGTATAGTCGCCATTTTGACCATATATACTCGGTGATGGATATCGATGTTGATATGCGCTTGTGTCAGGAGAATACTTCACTTTTATGAAGTCTGTCGGGGCAAAGAGTAGAATTTGAACCGCGTGCGACAATATGAAGCCAATAACGTGAACTCCGTCCTCGATTTCTGGCAAGTCTCTTTTTGCAATCCATGATTTCGTTATTGGCAGAAACGTCGGATGCTGACAGTCTTGAACCACATTATCTACCAACTCCCGTAGTTCTGACTGTGTTGCGTAGGCCCGTAGAACTAGGCTAGGATTCACTGGACTTGAGGATGCCCGAATGGTTGTCGCTAATTTCCAGGACCTCGGACCAAGTTTCCGCAGCCATGGTATCGGATAGAGTAGGCGTCTTTTCGCGCAATCGATCATTCTAACGTCGATTTGCCTGGTCCAAGACGATCTCTTTACAGGCTCTCATGGTGAATTTCTTGTGAGCCACAACCAATGCTAGACGAGTGATACATCTACTACATCTACTACATCTGCTACATCTGCTACATCTGCTACATCTGCTACATCTACTGCATCTACTACATCTGCTACATCTACTACATCTGCTACATCTACTACATCTACTATATTAACGCTGGTAGATATCTATCGTCGCTTGCTGACTTGGCTTCATTTGTGAGTACGGGTATTGTTCATTCTATCCTAACTGTAACTGAACATTTTTCTGAGGTAATTTTGCTGTCAAGAAATGCCAATGCAAAATATTGCGATGTTATTCTCTCTATTACACATGGCAGCTATTGATGTTCATGTCTGCAACTCCAGCGAGTATAGAAGAGTATCAAACGCTCTCTAGAAAGGGGCTACGTATGGGCCATCGATCGTATATAGCGACAAAGTCATCTCTGCCAATTTCACGCTGCTCCTTAGCGACATTGCTGCATTGTATAGCACTGTCTTCAAAATCCCGAAGCGTTTTGTGGTATGTGGGCTGGTCTATCTGAATGGCTTCCCTGGCCGGCTGAGACTCCTCGTGACGATACTCCCGTACATCGGTCTTGGTGTCTATTACCACGTGTCGATCGGTCAAAGTCACGACTCGAGGTGTGCCCTGCGCAGCCGTAGAGGGAGATAGAGCGAGGTATAAGCCTATCGTGCCACATCTGGTGTCCGTATCTCTCATCGATATTTTGGTGCCGATGCAGTCGGACAAGTCTACACGAGCCGCATGGGTTAGCATGCCGGAAGCTGCAATCGGCTTGTCGTGTTGCTGGCAGCGGCGGATGTGATCTTGGAGGCAGAGTTGCCGCATAGGCTCACTACGCTTTCGCGTATTTCACAATCGATATTTCTGATTCCATGTTCTTCCAGGATTTTCTTACGTCTCAGTGTAATAGGGTGTGCCTTACTCCAAGTCAGCGAGTCTGGCTTAACAGAAATTAGGAGAGTCGTATTGAATTTTCCATTCAAGCCAACACGCAGGATATCGATCGCCGTCCAGCTTGTGGCGGCGCTGACAGCCTCCAAGATCTGGATCCTGAGAGAAGAGTCTGCGTCATTCCAAAGCTGGTGCAGCAGCGGGTTCCAGTCGGCAGGCCAAAGCCATTTTCGATACTAATCTACCGTGCCTATATACGTAGAGGAGCCAGGTATCTGGGGACGCTCCTAGCCATGTTTGCTTGACCGAGCAACGAGACTTGGGCAGCTAGGGAGCCCAATATAGTAGAGTTCGCTCTCCTCGCCGCCGGGGGAGGGGGGGATGCTGCTTCCATGGTTTTATCGGCTGATTCTGAATGGGCAATGTGCTGAAACGGGCGAGAGCCGGGCTGAGGAGGTCGAGAGCCGCGAGTCTTCTAAAAACGCGAATGTAGCTCACCGATGTCTGATTCGCTCCGAGTGTGTAGACTTTGTCTTCGCGGTGATGTGGTGGAAAGCGTCGGGGGAGAAGCGTTTGCGAGCATCTTGCTGTATGTATAGTGGCTTCTGGTACTCTAGCTGATGAGTCAGGACATGATAAAGTTTTCTCTTGTACTAGAGCCGATGAGTATTCACTGAGGCTATCGAGAACTTACGTGGAAGACAGAACTCAAAAGGCGGCGGACAAGTCGACAAGGCTAAAGAGCTGCTGTAATTCACGTCTCGCTTGTTGATGGGGATAAACAAGGACGTCAGGTTTGGTATCATCGCGAGGCGAGTTCGTTGGCGAATGCCGGGCCATGGCAACGTGATTTTCGGCGTTTGTACTCATCACGGTTGCGCTCTGCCAAGAGTGTAGAAGTTTGAAGGGAAAGAGGCTCGCCTTCGTCCGAACCACATGAGCGCGTTACATCCAATTCCATCTGAGCCCAATGCCTTTGGTATTCGAGAACGGTCTCCTTTTTTTCTTTGCTTTTCCTCTCGTGATCTCAACATGATCCCTCACAGTCCTGATCTTCGCCATGAATCTTACAGTATTATCTTCTATAATCTCGCCGCTGATTTTGTCCTTTTGTCTACCGCAACTCTTTCCTCTTCTTTCGCGGCGACTCTCGTTTCCTTTTCCGCTTTCTTTCCTGTCGCGATTCTTGCTTATTGCGCTTCTCATCTTTCTTTTCATTATCGGTTTGGTCTTGCTGTTCGCTGCTAGGCTCATCTTCTTGTGTTGATTGCATATCAGACTCTAGGCCAAATATTGTCGAACGCTCGTAGCTTAAGTGACCTCTTCCAAATAGTGTAGGCTCTTGACTATCAATGGCATTATTTACAACTGCCTCGTCGACGTAATTCTCGCATTCCTCTTCGCTACCAGGCCCATCTTCTTGTTCACCATCAGCCTGGTCTTCTTGTTCGCTTCCAGTCTCACTTTCTTCTTCTGAACGATTGGAAGCTCAGGACGCAGATCTGACACAGATAATCACGGAGGCTCAAAACGCCTTGATTGCATCTCGACAGGCGGTGATCAGAGGAAACGCAATCATGAATGATCTGGTCATCCGCTTGGAACGCCATGAAGAAGAGAGACTGTACAACAAACACGAACAGGAACAAGAACAGTGGATGGAGTGAGCAATTGGGACACCGTGAACCAAACCAACTGGGACGACTCCTTACTTCTAATACAGAACATGGTCATTCGGGACGAATGACATTTCTGGAGAGGGGGAGTTGTTGGGATAGGATGGGATGGTACAGGATGGTACAGGCTAACACAGTGTGTGTTACAGTGAGTCAGACTCCAGGTCAGATGTGGTTAAAAGTTTGCTGCTTAATGTATCTCTTTTATCCATCACTGCCTCATTAACGTGAGCCTCGTCATCTTGTTCACTACCAGTCTGGTCCTCTTGCTCACTGGCAGTCCCGCCATTACAAAATTATTGCCTTCCTCGGGGAATAGACGCCGCTTTCACTAGATTGGTGAAATATTTGGTAAGTTGCTCATTTCTATCATTTGATAATCCGTTTTCCAGCTTTTCCAACAATTTCTCCCAATCTTCCACTGTGTTGGCCATCGATTTTATGGTGAAAATCATGTTTTTAACTATCTCTGTTTCCAGACTTGCTATATCGTCGTCATGTTTCTCAAGGCTGATTTTAAACAGAGTCTGCTTTGCCACATATGAGATGGCATGGCCGAGCTGAACAGTATCGGGTGCGTAATAATCTAGGGCAATGCCATCAATGTCAAATAGGATTGCCCATGCATATATGTTGAAAGAATGACCCCAATAACTCTTGAGCATCTCAAATATGACAATGTCCCGAAGGCAACCTGAGAGACTGGCTGGAAGGTCCTCCTCTGCGGAAAGTTGCTTCGCCCAATTTGTGAGCATGCTTTTTTCCCGGTGGTCGTGGAAAGAATTTTTGACTTTTATGCTGTGTCATACAACTTGCTTATTTTGCTCATGCCTATAAAGCCGGGTTTGCACTTGGTATAATGTCTTGACATGGTGACGAAAATTGACACTCAGCCCCTTTTGAGCAGCAGTGATGTAAGTTCACGCCAGTGGCCGTAATATTCATATTTGCCAGAAATATCACGGCATTACTGTCAGGGTTGTTGAAACTAGACAACTATGAAGCTTTGCTTGTTAAGGTGTCTTCGTGACGAATCGTGTGGACTGCAAATCCGGCAAGAGTTGTAGCATAAAGTCTCCTGTTCAAGAGATGATTAGCGACCAGACAGTGAATAAACAACTCCACCCCATGCTGAATGTCTTACTGTTGGATCCATGGCGAATCCCAATATTTCACTGCTTGGTCTTTAGGAAGTTAATGAAATTGATTAATTCCTGTTGTGTGCGCGCGTGTGTGACTATGAAGCGGAGGAAGCCTCAAGCAAACGGGTGTGCTTGATGCATAAGGGTGGAACCACGTGACCACTCAACAATTTCGATTCGGTCTTCCTATTCAAAAAACACATCGAATGCGTACCTGCAGAACCCTGGTGGTTACGGGGCTTGATCGCCAAAGTCAATGAATTTAGTGGCTAGGAGTCACTCAAGTCGGAATAACTTGTTTGTGGTTGCACTTGGCAGGGAAAACTCCAGACGTCCATCCGCATCACGCTCTCGAAGGTAGAGGACTTGAAGCCTTTCCAACATCTAACAATTCCACATGGCAAAACAAATGTCTAGAGAAGACTAATTCCCAAATCTCAGTCCAGATCCCTTTAACTGAATTCCAACTCGCCTTCACTTGTTCCCAAACCTTACTCTCCCATTCCACCACAAACTCAAAGATTTTTACCACTTGAGCTAGAATCTCTCCCCAAAATCCAGTGAACAAATCGCCAAGAGCCTCCCAAAAATCAGCGACGCTCTGTTGCTCGTCTTCAGGCAAGCCTTCAATTAAAGCCAAAACTCTCCCAGTGCTTGCGTCAATATTGGCGATGGACTCTGCTTTCATTTTTCGCCCTGGGCTCTAACTCGCTCTATAGCAGTGGGTTTGTCTGTACTGCCAGGCTCCAGGTCGTCGGTGACGGATTGATACTCATCAGTGGTCCCCTGATGATAGTCGCCTTGATCCCCCACGACAGTTCTGAGTTCAGGAAACTCATTGGCGAACTTTTTAAGCTCATCATTGGTGTACTTGGGGGATTTTCGCTCTGTCGATTTACCTGATGTAGGTCTATCTGAGTACCTACCTAGGTACTACTAGGTAGTAGGTGATATCTACGTTTTAGTACGTACCCTATTACGTGTGAATAAGACCAGTTGAGCAGTAGCAGATTGATGCAGTTGGCTGACTTAACGAATTATCGTATGCCTATACTACTTATAGCTATTAGAGTTTACTTCCAATGCAAGGGAGATATTATAATCTGTACTTGTACGTACATAGTAATATGTGTTGGCAAATAAAGCTACCTAGGAGATGACTGTATTTGTAGATTATCTGGAAATTGAGTTTCATAGAATTTGGGCAATTGGATTTGGATAAAGATGAAAATTTAGATATGAATCCCTTATAAAGCAAGAGTTCTTTCGATACTGGAATCCTTCATATGTTTGTGGTTGTTGGGGGACTCTTGCCTTAATATCCCCAGGGAGGAAGGGGAGATAGGATCATCTTATATATATATATAGCTAGACTAGATTCTGCATTATAAGAATAGATAAGCCTTTTTAACCCTTACACTATGCATATATGTTCTATAACCTTCTAGGCACTATGTAAGGGGATTGCTTTATCCACGATATGGTAGCGTGACGGCGAGATCGAACGGATGAAGGAAAACCTCAACAGTATGGCGACAAACGTGAACATTGTTTTCCCAAATTGGGGAATTGATATTGGGAAAGTGGTCACCCTCCACGAGCATCAAGATCGAGGAACACATCGGGGCTGAAATCGGGAAGCCGGTATTGGAAAAATGATTGACCTCCACGAGCATTGATCAACCAAAATCAAGGAACACATCAGGGATCTAATCACTTAGAAATAAGACAGAAGGACATGATGGGTCTGATAAAAAAGACTAAGGTTAAGATATAACCGCTGGGATCAAATAGCAGAAACAGGGAATGATAAGGACCATTAGTTCTTTTAGCCGGGGGGGATGTTAAGGGACCCTTGCCCTAACATCCCTAGGGAGGAAGGAGATATAGGACCACCTTATATACTATATATAACTAGACTAGATCCTGCATTATAAGAAGAGATAAGCCTTTTTACCCCTTACACTATATATATATATATTCCATAATATTCTAGGCACTATATAAAGGGATTGTTTCATCCATGATAATAGTGCTGATTATTCGCATGCTGTCAATATTAATATTTTAAAAAAGAAGATACTAATACATACATATTGTTACTAAAACCAAGAAGATTTCCTGAATTGAGACATCAACGAAAAGCTACCACACATCGCTTTTTAGCAATGCTGATGGGACTTGTACTTGATTCGATCACGGAAGTGGATATGCAATACAAGTTGAACCACCGATACACTGTTTGAATGGCTTCTGCCAGACATATGGCGTCCATGCAGTAAGCTAAACAAGTGTGGCGTGTGTAAACGTGCCATTGGTAGTTAAATTTGTGCATTTTCCTACCATCAGAACAATGTTGCCATTAGGAGGCTATATGCATGCAGTATTTTGCTTTACCGGCTGCAGAAGTGATACCCTATTCGCTCACTATCATGCAAGATAGTAACTACTAGTACTACATGTACCCAATCTTACCTAGGGCGTCATGAAGTATTATTATCCAGAAGAGAAACAAAATCGAGCGGCTTGTATTCATCGTCAAAAAAGCTTCCCCAGCGGCAAGCTCCCGGCATTATGAGAATCGGGTAGAGTGAGGAACAACAGATGTGGGCAAAGAGTATGGGTGAAGAATCCATCTTAGAGACCGTCAGCGTCGCCAGGACCTGGAAGGCAATTAATATCCTACGTGTTGTGCAGTATTTTGACTGTTGCTATTCCATAGCGTATCCACGCTCAACGAACCTTGGCAAGATGCCCACCACTAAAGGCAGACTCGCGACAGGCCCTCGCCTCTAAAAGGCTTACGGAGGCGGGAAAAGCTTTTGGCACCCTCGAACATGAGGAGCGCAAGGGCGAATCGGTAGGTGTTCCCCATATGTATCTTTCAGGGCTTCTGTCTGCGCTGGATCTATTCTCATTCGGCATGCGCAGGCTCTCAACAACCTTGCCGAAGTTGTAGAACAGCAGCAGAATCCACAGTATCCAGCCTGCTACAAGGGGAAAAAAAAAGTCACCAGAAAACGGGGTGGCGCACGAAGGTAGTATATTTACCAGAGATTGGGAAATTTCAGCACAAGACAAACCTCCTACAATCTTGATAGCTGGTGTTGAACATCTTTGTCGATAAGATGGCAGGGAGAATAAATTTCAACAAGCCGGCCAGGCATAGGCTTCGTATGCTCCTCGAGGCCCTCGACCTTAGTAGCTGCTCTTTGGAACCATCTCATCTATCCGAGTCGTCATTGTCTCGATCGATTTTTTAAATACCAATACTAGCATGAGCGGATTTTCTCGCAAGGAGAACTGCCAAGTTGGCCTTGCTATTCTTGACACCAAAGACCTTCCCCAAACTTCCCCTAGCAAGCTCATTTCGACCTACAAGTTTGCCACAGGATCTCCCGCATTTCTCTCAAAAGTTTCAAACAAGTTTCTTTTTAGCGAATCAGTCAATATTTCTCAACTAGATATTTCAAGCAATATCGAGTCTCTTATTCACAAGGATCGCGATATTTTATTTGTGGGCCATGGGTCCCCCAGCGACCTCCAAGTGTTGCGTGCTCTCAATTTCCCGTTCCCCGAGCGCCTTTCAGGGATTACAAACACCTTCAACATTGCTAATGAAGTATTGGAGTTTTGGGCAGACTCTCTTGGAGATCTTCTTATACTGCTAGGATCCTTACAATGGCCTTCATTGTGCGGGGCATTTAACCTTCAGAGCTTTACTCCTTTTAGCAGCTCGAGGATTTAACCGACATCAACAACAATCAATCAGAAGTAAACATGATAAGATGATAAATATTTTACAACGAATTGCGACCCATCCGATTCCTTACCGGCTAGACCCAGAGATTGAAGCAAGGCAAAAAAAAAAAAAAGAGAAAAGAGGTTGGAGAGGCGTCGAAAGCATCAGTCAAAGTCTTGGCCGAAACCTCTGGATCTCTTCAATAGAAGCAATAGAAGCAATAGAAGCAATAGAAGCAATAGAAGCAATAGAAGCAATTTCATAGGCCACTCGTCCAGAAGTCTGCTACTATAGATAGAGTAGAAGCAGCAAGCGCAGCTAGAGACTGATACATAAAATACTAGTTCATAAACGCGAGAGGTGTGCTTCCTAGGACTGGTTAGGTACTGATGGAACACTAATCTGAGCTAGAAACAAATGGTATAAGGTTGATTAGACGTGACTTCTGCAGGTGCGTGCTGGAAGAGAAACAATACATCCCAATTGGATGGGTATACCCGTTCCTAGAAGCACGAAACCGCGTTCAGCCACTCGCGCCCTGCTGGGCTGATGGCCTCCCTGATTGCTCTGAGCGCGTTGGCAGCCCAGTTTTTGAGAAACCAGATATTCTCTAGCCACTTGAAGATGACGGCAAAATCCCCAAGAATGACAAGTGCTGCAGCATGTCGTTCCCGAATCAGAGTCACAAAGCCCGAGGGCACAAGCGCTATCCACTTCACCAAATAGGAAAATTCAGCGTCCTCAAGAGGCTTCACTGAAAACACATCACGATGAACTTTCTCCAACAAATCAATCGCCTCTGTACAGAGCTTGTATACTTCATGATCGTTGGGGGCGATGAGATCCTTCAGACATTCGTCCCGCAGCATCTGATAACGCGACGGGACGTGTGCAGGCAATGAAGCCCTTTGGCTGCTGCTCAAAGGGCTGTGTCCTGTCAAGAGGATGACATACGGACTGTTCATTAGGCGGCGGCGGAGATGAGCCGGCCGCACAATGGCATGGATACCCCTTATGACTGTGACCACTGCCATTATATCGTCGATCGATGTCTGCATCTCCGTGTGCCGCTCCTCGTCCCGTAAGGCATTATCCGACACAGCAGCCAAAGACAATATTGAAACCAAATAGGACATTGCAAATATACGCCCGACAGAATCTGTGCTGATGGTCTGAATGGCCTGTCGATACTCGGGAATGGCCTGGTTCTGGTGCTGTCGGCAACATCGCTCGTACCTGAATCGATGCGAAGGTCTCCTTCCGGCGACATGTAAGGCCGACACAGCGAGCATGCCATGGATGAGAAACGGACAGGCAATTGCCTCCTCAGGCACAATCGACTGCCACAGCCGCGCCATCTCGGCTCGCTGAGACAATGTTCCAGCTGTGGAATACGTGAAGTGGCTCATTAAATACAGGTCTTCGCCCCAGGTCGCAGCACATGATGTTTGCTGATGGCGGGGTCCATGCGACAAGTGAGACAGGAAGAACATGGGATCTGATTCAAGTGACGAGGATGAGCGAAGCTTGCGGAAAATTACACGTCAGCCTTATCCGTAAACTGATTACCGCAAATCAGGCTCAGGCCTGCTTCACTACTAACCGAAATACTCACTGGCGTTATAGAATTGACAGCGCTCCTCCTGAGAAGGCTGCATTCTTCTTTACGCCGACTACAGTGCTGGCACGGTGCGCGTTCGTTGCACTTCAAAAGGTTAGTTAGACATGGGCTGAATGTATAAATCCCAATAGGGGCGGTCACTGCCAGCATATTTCCAAGCATGAGAGCATGAGGGTGTACCTTGACGCGACGCTGCTTACAGCGGGAGCAGCCATGGCGAGATTTAATGTGACCTTGACGAGAGGGCATGTTTATTTTAGCGTAAAGGGGATAGCACCAACTTCGCGTGGTTTCACGAAGGAGGTTTGCCGGATTGACGACAGAAGACGTTGAAAAAGCTGGGTTTAAGTTGGGACGATGCTTAGATATTGGCTCGCGATCTATAACTATATACGATAGGTCAACCAATAAGCTGCAAGAAATACCGATTGGACATCGTAAACCATTCCTGATACGGACTAACTTCCGAACGATCTTCGGATTCAAGTGTCGGTGTCGGGTTGGTGCTGATCCTCTTTCGAGCAAAGCTCACAACTTACCAAAGTAGAGGTTGCGGACATGTCTCTAGAGTATAAGAGGCGCGAATGGCCGCGTGTGCGGCCACTGTTTCCAGAAATACTGGCAAAGCGACTGTTGAATTCATTGGACCTTGTTTGACGCGTGTCCTTGTTCTTGCAACAGCCATCGTTCAAGACGAGGAAGCACCGACAAGTCAGGCTAAAGGCATCATGACTGACGCCACGACCCATAAACGATACCGGTATGAGCCGTCCCTGGCAGCCGCAGTCATCTTCGTTGTCCTTTTTTGCGCAACATCCGGCTTTCACCTCTACCAGATGACCAAAACACGGTCGTGGCTCTTTATAGCATTCTGTTCTGGTGGGCTCTGTATGCTCTCTCTCTCCTCTCTTCCCTCCCTATAAGCATGTCAAGAAGTCTGGAGCTGTTGCTGATGCCCGGTTCTCATATAGTTGAGCTTATTGGATACATTTGTCGCGCAATCGGTGCGACGCAAACGGAGGAACCGGATTACGCTCTTGGTCCATTCATCATCCAAAGCGTGCTTCTACTCGTCGCACCCGCCCTTCTCGCCGCCTCGATCTACATGGAGCTGGGGCATATAGTGGAACTTGTTCAAGGTGACCCTTACATCTTGATCAAGCGCCGCTGGCTCACACGCACATTTGTTACGGGGGATATCATCTCGTTCCTCATGCAGGCTGCAGGCGGTGGCATCCTAGGCAGCGCGAAAACAAGTAGCCAGAGGGACCTCGGTACCACCCTCGTTGTGGTTGGTTTGTTTGTTCAAATCGTTTTCTTCGGTTGCTTCATTTTCGTTGCCCTGCTATTTCACTGGCGAATCCAGCGGGCACCGACACAAAAGGTTTTGTCTGACCGACCGCCGTACAATCGTCACCTCTTCGCACTTTACGGTGTGAGCAGTCTCATCTTCGTGCGGTCTATAGTCCGGGTTGTGGAGTTTATCGAGGGGTTTGACGGCTACATATCTACACACGAGGCATTTATCTATGTCTTCGACGCTGTTCCGATGTTGGCGGCCATGCTCATCATGAATTGGATCCACCCAAGCGAGATAGAAGCTCTTCTAAGGGGAGGTAGCGTAGCCAAGGGTATTCGGCTGATTGAGCACTACGAAATAACTGATAATTCTACATAAGCGGTCTGGAATCATGGTGCGTTTACGTAGCAAGGAGAAAGAAAATACGAGCATCAGACACCGAGCATCATATTGCACATCTTTCAAATCCAAATGCTCATTGACGTCCCGCAGGACTGCTAGGTTACAAGTGCCCCATGCATTAAATACTAAACATTCGGCTTCATGAACAAGCCACGGACTTTGATAGAAGATGGTGTTAAGCATGGGAGGGAGGAGAATAACAAGACTACATCGCTGGTGAGCTGAGAGGAACCAACTGCACTTGCTTCTCATGAAGAACACCAAAGATATGTAGGCTAATACGTAGGATATCTAATATACACAGAATGCCACGACGGATCATTCAGTGCCCATTATCAATGCAGTATTGGATGTCCTTGCTAAAGTAATCGAGATATAGTGGGAAGATGACGATAGATAGAGGTATAGACATAATATTGAAAATTTGCCTTGAGGATAAAGAACATGAAGATGGGTTTCTTTGCGTGTGGCCTATGTGTTGTGGAGGTCTTGATTCACACGCTGTATTTATCGCCCAGTCAGATAATCTCTCCAAACATTTGGGTCTAGATCATTATTTATCCCCCAGAGACTCGGAGACACTCTCATCATCAGAAAACTCAACCAGCCCGCCTTTATCTTTACTGTGACTAGGCGACTCTTCAAGGAGGTCATCTACATCGTTTATAGTCATATGTGTTTGGTGGCTTCATCGAAAATACCTGTCATTTCTTCACCTGTTGTTGGCCATAATCGACGGCGCCCTTTTCTACCTCATGACCTCGGTTTTTTTTTTTTTTTTTTTTTGGTATGCATTTATGCCAAGATAGAAGAAAATGAAAAAGGCAACAATAAAAGAAAAGAGCTGACAGAGAGCTCAAGATGCGTCATTGTAAACAAGCAGCAGTAGCTTGGGATAATATGAGGGTGTCAGCGCCAGAACCGAGCGGGTCCTGGCGAGAACCTTGATGGCCTCTTATTACGGAGAGCACTGACATTAGAAATCCCGCCACCACAGCTTTCAGTTTTCAACTTCATTTCTTCTCCACCTAAAAATGCTCGCTCAACACAATCTGTCTATTCCTTTGTGAATCTCGTCCTACCACGATAATCGAGTTACAACGCGCCAACAGCGAATGACGCACGCATTTGCTACATCTGGCAGCATGTCAAAGTTTCCGACAGCCGCGTATGATAATCCACCATCCCTGCGCGCATTTATCGAGACAGTGAAGGCGGGCGAGAGGCTGCAATAGCTACTCTCTCAATCTGTTCCATTTTGCCATCTTGAAGATACGGCTTGCGGCTCTTTTCACATCCCACATATCATGCTCTTGAACCGGTAATGCCGGCGGCTTAGGAGGCGTGAATTGACGTACAGCACCTCATTCTGCCACATTGACTTCCACACAGCATGTGACAGCTCGAGCCGTCATCTGGGCGTCTCCGCGTCGGCGCTCCAGTACCTGAGCCCAGAGATACCGACGTGCTCAAAGACTCTGGCTCGCTACCGTCTGGCCGGACCTCTGGCTGCAGTGTTGCCGAGTGGATGCCATACGCGTGAAGGCATTCCATGATTACCTTGGCCTTGTCTGCGAAACTTTTGACGGTTCTACCATCGACGACGACATGGGCAGTCGCAATAGACTTGCGCTGGTCCAGTCGCCAGATATGAAGTTCATGAACAGACTCGATACCAGGAATCTGTCACAGTGTTCATCATCAGCTTTCATCTTCACTGCAACAGAAGCTGAGACAGGTGTTTGCACTTACCATTTCGATATCGTGCTTGATATCATCGGGAACTATTTCGCTGGGAGCGGTTTGCAGCAGGATGCGGCCGCTGTTCCTCGTCAATGGCCAAGCGGTCAAAAAAATCATGACAGAGATGAAAAGGCCAATTGCAGGATCGGCATAGTATCGCGCTTCTCCACGGGCTTTCCATATGATAAGAGCTGATGCTATGACTCCAATGTTATTGATGGCATCACCAACTACGTGGATGAAGACGCCAAACATGCCCAAGTCTCTACCAGGGCGAGATGGTGCGACCGACACATGCCTGTGCTCATAGTGGCCACTAGAAGTCTTTTGGTCTTGTCAGGATGGAGCATTCACCGATCGACAAGGAAGAATTCTCACCGATACTGATCGCGCCTCTGGTTCAGGCGCTGTTTCATTGTTCGTCTTGGTGGCAGCGTCCTCCTCGCGGAGCGTTTCTTGCCTATGGCCGCCATTACTATCGTGTTCGTGCTCGTGTTCGTGCGCGTGCTCATGGTCGTGATCGTGGCCGTGATCGTGATCGTGTTCTAAAAGGCCACATGTCAGCTTCCTACACAGTCATGAAGATGATTTGGGGCTGAGCTTACCGTGAAGAAAGGACAAAACCAGCAGGTTTAGACCCAAACCAATGCTTCCGATAATCAAAACGATCTTGGGTTGATCGACGACTGCCGGTTGGATAGATGTCAGTTCGATTCAACTGTTCTGCCATCTGAATGCTGCCTCTCACCTGTCACATTGACAAACCGTTCAATAGCTTGAACGAGGATGCTGACGCCGAGCGCCAAAAGGAAAACGCCGTTGAAAAATGCGCCCAAAAGGGTTGCACGAGCCCATCCAAAGGTTAATTCTCGTGGTGGCGGAGTTGGATGCTCAGATATCTTTGGCAGACGCATCAGCTATTGTGCTCTTTCGAGCAATCGGGGAGGGGGAACGGACTATGACGGCGACTAAAGCAACTACAAATCCAATCAAGTCGCTCAGCTACAAACAAATCAGCAATGACCTCAGCTCAGAAGTCAACTTGTCGTACATAATGGAACGCATCGGCGATCAGCGCAAGAGAGTGTGTATAAAACCCGGCTGTGCATCGAGGTCAGAATTGTTGGTTATCTGGAAGCATGGCGAAAAAAAACGCACCAATGAGCTCAGCCACGAAGAAGGAAAACGAAATAGCAATCGTCGCGATTAAACGCTGCTTACGACTCAGTCGAATCGCCATGCTGTGGCAGGAAAAGGGGCGTTATCTGTTTCTTCTATGCGAGTGAGAATGTTGATGGGAATATTGTGTTCTTCGACTATTGAAACCAGTATTGGCCACGGCGAGCTTTGTCGAAGAAAGGGGATAAGAAAATTTCCAGTCGGCCACGACACTTCAAATAGGGATTCCAATGGCAGGCAAACGCACGGTTCCGTTTAGGAGCTCTATGTTTAGGGCGGGGCTATTTAATACCACCTTGCTCACACGGCTGGATAGGATGCGGGTAGCTTCAACATCAAAGCGGCCCGGATCGCTTCCTGCAAAGTAGCGTTTGACAATTCAATGTGTCAAATGCCATACTGGGAATCACGGCGGACACTCTGGGTTACTTTCGGGGCACTTCCGGGGCACTTCCGGGCCGTCCATCACAAACAAACAAATATACGATCGAGAATAGCAACAACCTACCTTCGATCAATGCGGAACCTTGCACAGAATGAGTGCTCTAACGCGTAGAGAACCGAGAACCCGGATTCTCATTCTCGTATAAAGATACAGGGCCAAGCTGACAGTGGGTGTCTGCGTCTGCCAAACAGTCAAACTGACGACGGTGCATGCTAGTGATCCGAGACTTTGCATCTCCATAAGTCTTTCTGACTTGCATTTGAGAAGGATCTCGTCCTAACATTTACTAAACCCATTGTCTGACCAGACCGAAAACGCTGTACTGCCAGGAGGGGTGGATAACTAGGGGCTTCGAAGCTAGCATTATGGCGACGCGTAGATGGAGTTCTCAGCTGGATATCGGCCACCGCAGCTCCGAATCAACTCGGCCATCGGTGATCCGAGGACAGTAGTACACAATCTTGATGTTCTAAGTGATGTGTCGTAGTACCTATGCCTCGTACGCCTTCGCCAAGCTACAAAAATGAAAGAAATTTCTACCAGGAAAGCTATTACCCATTTAAATCTTTTAGCTGTTTGTTTTCTCGGCATCTCCCGTTGGACAAAGCCATAGCATGGCAGCGATACGGCTTGCTTGCCGGGAATTAAGGCCATCCGTACGTAGCGAGACGAGGAGAAGCAAACGCAGTAATGCAAACTCCGAGCCGCGCAAATCTGGTGTCCACGGCTTCAAAATGCCACTGAAGCTATCAATAGATGTTACAGCGACCAAATGTTTCATACAAATGAGACGGAGGTTCTGTAGACTTTGCCATTCGAGCCCGAGTCAGCCCATCTGGCCAAACACTGTGCCATGCCATGAGACACGGCGAGTTCAAACTGATCTTCAGCCCCCACAAAAGCTTTTGCCCCACTTAGACAGCATGCGGTACCTACATTTGGATGGACGAAATGAGCAGGCGGTGAAATGCCTCTGGCCGCTACAGCTCCATTTCTGCCGCCTGCTCAACTACCGCTATCTGCCATCTCCAACTGTCGCGCGACTGCATCCACGGCAGAGCTGATAAGCATCGTCTCGGCAGCTGCTCGCGAGCAATGCTCCCATAAGCCAATTCCTCTATGATTGCCGCATCGTGATTGCGTCCGAGCCGACTCCATGTCCCGATATGCCGGCGCAGCACCATCGGCTCCGCGGAGGGGGCCGCATTGGTCCCATCACCTGCGACAGTCGAGCACAAACTCGGATCGCGCATCCGAGGTGTCAGTGTCGGCGGCCTCGCCAGGCAGCATGTCCACGCACTCGACGCTGAAGGATGCCAAGGATGAGAAGCCGCGCAAGGCTGAGCACTACTGCGCCGTCACCGTCAACGAGGGATATTCGCGAGACGAGGTGCTGCTGAACCTGGACCTGATTGGCGGCGATATTAAGCCGGGCACCCTGATGTCCATTGCTGTCGTCAAGTCGGACTTGTCAAAGTCGTCGGCTGGATTTGGAAGCTTCAAGAAGCTGGCGCATGACGATAATAGCAGTCTGCGATACCAGAATGCCGGTCCTTGCGATCCGAACAGCCTGGGCTATCAGTACATCTTTGTCGCAAAGGACATGCCCAAGGAGGTCAAGGCCCGGCAGCCTGAGGCGGAAGTATATGTCGTGAAGCACATTGCAGACACTTTTGGAATGAAGAAGGGATCCATTGTTCTGCTGACACCGGTACGCTCACGGCCTTTTGTGACGTAGAACATGGTTGTGAATGACTTTGTGTGGCTGACCTGCATTCTCTCATAGGTTGACGACGATCACCCCGTTACCGAAGCTACGCACGTTGAAATGATCTTCAAAGACCAGTATCTCTCACGAGCGGATATGTGGCGGGTGGCCGTCGGAGAGCTTGCGCAGAGGACGGTGTACAAGGGACAGTCGCTTCTCTTCATGGGCACCATAAAGGCCCAGGTCACCACAATCTTTGCCAATGGGAACAGCGTCCATTCTGGCTTCTTTGGACGGGAGACGCGGCCAATCTTTCGCAGCGAATCGGCCAGATACGTGCTCTTCATCCAAATGTCCAAGGAAATGTGGGACTTTGACGCTGATAGTTCCGGCGAAATCATGTTCAATAAAGTTGTCAACGGATTTTTGCCAGCCCTGTTTAAGAGGTGGGTTAAGCTGAAAGTAAAACATCTGGTTAGCATTGTGCTATTTGCGCGTGTCGAATATGACACGGGCCTGTCGAACGAGCTGGACGCGAGCGGGCTCCAATCGGATTACTATACGGGAATTCAGCCCTATGGGAATCGCCGGCCTTATAAAGACTTCTATCGAGTCGTAGTGAGCGAGATGGCCAGCGGAGAATGGACGAAAATCCTGTTCCAGTTAAAGAAGGAACTCAACTACTTTCGAAGAGACATCACTTTGCATCACCAAACAGCAAATCCATCAGACGGCTCCAAGGATACTGCGCCTGGGGACGAACCTGTCCGCCGAATAAAGGCCGAATCTTCCTTTTCCATCCACGGCAATATCTTGGAGGCCATCAATCTTGCATGCGCCCAGTTCTCTCACGATTATATTGACCGAGACTTGACTAGGACAGGCATCTCCGTCGCCGTCATTAGTCCGGGGGCCGGTATCTTCGAAGTGGATTATGAGACACTACGAAGAACTACAGAGGCCCTTGTGGGGAATGGCATTGGAATTGACCTGATTTGCATGGCTCAAATGCCCCTTCACTCCGTTCCACTATTCAGATATCGGAATCCGCGGTTCTCGTACGCGGACGATTTATCTCAGGATCGCCATCATTCGCTGTCCAGATCCTTTCATAGCCGTGAGAGCACGCCAAATCAGCAGACCCCCATTGTTGGAAGCTTCCAGTCCGGTGGCGGTTCATTCTCGCCTTCCAAAAGCAGAGATATGATACGCCGCGTTGAACATCTTGATCCTCAAAGTAGACGTGACGAATGGTGCTATGTCCTGCCTCAGTGGCTGCATGTTTCGTTCTGGACTGGTATATCGAACGAGGCACTGTCATATGCGGGCGTTGCTTTGTCCGTGTCTAATAGAGTGGAGCAAAACGACGATGACGATTTCAGAATAAGATGTCGGATGTACGACCTCCAAATGAGGAGTGCCCTTGATACGAATGAGATCGAAATCACGTCTCTGCATTCGGATATCAATTATCCCAGTAACATCTTTGAGAATAGTAGCCTCTTGAAGAGACGTCAAGAGGCCATCGACGACCTCTGGTATAACCCACCGATCCGCCTTACAGATCATATAAACGAAAACATCCATGGCTTTCAAAGGTTCGCCACTGACAGGCTTAGTCGACCTTCAGACAGACCGTGGTGGAAGCAGCTACAAGATTTTGATGATTCTAGAGCCATCTTGACTCACCATAGGCGTCACCACCATCATGGCTCAGAAGCAGGTCTCAGGTCTGATGAAATTCGGAGGCACCACATGGAGGACTTGAATGTCCTGGGCACATCGCTTCCGGAAAAGAAACTGTACAGTAGCTTTCCATCTGCCAGGAAGCTCTCGATGAATCAGGCCGAGATAGAAAAGCCGAATATTTTCCCCAAGAGGACGTTCCCAGATCCGCTATCTGCAAACGCCCTGCCATCTCCTCCGCCTCCTCCTCAGCCGCAGTCGTTTACCTCAGCTCCTTATCAGTCGGCCACTCTTACCAAAGTCCCCTCAGCTCCAAAAGTGCCTAAATTCATGAAACAAATCAGTCTTGGGCAACGAGGCTTTGGCATAGCAGCTCCAAAGATTGTAGCGGCTGAGGTGAAAACAGAAAATGTCAACGCAGCAGTTACCAAAACAAACGTACCATTGACTCCTCGATCACGCTCAGATATGAGGCCGTCTACGCCTCAGACTATTAGAAGCCAGTCGCCATTTTCAATCACTAAGCTCAGAGCAGAAGCCACTGATCCCATCATGGAGAGGATGTCGTCAACGCCAAGCATCCCCATCTTGAAAAAGAACGGATCTAACCGCCACGATATAGGCACACACAATCTTAAAACAGGAACTTCTGCTCATCCTTCGGCATCGCGCATTCGCAGTGATAGCTTTGGGGAGGATGATCACGAAATGTATCAGAGCATGTTTCGACCAGAGGACCAGAAAATGATTTTGAATAAGCTTCGAGCTGGCGTTGGCGTTGGAGTTGGCGTCGCACCAGAACCCCCCGCAACGATTTCGCCTACATCAGCAGTCAGCCCCTGGCTGGTTTTGCTGAATCCGTCTCATCCAGAGAAGAATCAGATCAAGGACGCAAATCTATATACCCGTTGGCAGCACATATTTCCCCGCATATCTGATATGAAGATACAGAAATGGAAGGCTCTGTGTTGCCCCGCCGCGGTCCCATTGACGACGGAGTACTTTCCTACTAGGTCGCAGTTCGATACCGAGTATCAAAGACATCCGTATAGTGTGGATCAAAATGCGGATGATGAATTGAGCGAGGAGCCAAAAACAAGACAGGAATTTATCAGTGAGCTGATCAGCTTGCGGTTTTCACAAGGATTCCAGGTGGTGGTCGGATCAGCTGTTGCTCAGGCGTTTGGGCAGAAGATGATTAAACTTGGTGACATCTTCTCACGCAATCAGGTCCTCGAAGACGGCACAAGTATATTCATGTCAGTTGGCAACGTCATTCACCAACTCTCGTGCGTAAACGGGACAGAGGTTGAAGTCAACATCTACGTCAGGAAGCCCACGGCAGACATGTCGGGATTGCCGGAAGGATACTCTCCGATATATAAACCAGCCATTCGTACGCTATTTGATACGGACTATGAGGCTCGACGTATAGAGCTTTTAGCGATTCCTAGACCTGATCGCAATTGGAACATGATTGATTCGTACGCTGCGGGCCACCACGACGAGATGATGGAGAGCCTGCGGTTCTGGAGAGCTCGATTCGTCCTCATCCCGCTGGCTGCCCATAATCCTTCGGTGCCTAGGACGCAAACCGGCTTGTACCCCGAGGAAATCAGAATAGAGGGCATCAAACGCTTGGCGCATCTGTGGCAGAAGAATCGCTACATACCGCCCTCTGAACGCAGATTCCAAACTGCTAGAGGGCGTAGGCAGCTAGATCGCAGCCCCTTGGATATTGTCTACAAGACAGAAGACCCCTCTGTTGTCATTGCAGCCGAGCTGGAAACATTACCCCTAATTGAGGGCCTCGAGGGTGGTATGAGTAAGAAACATCAACTCGTGTCGAGGAAAGATCGGTTCGAAAAGTCAAACTTGAATTTTGCTGTCTTGGCCGAAGCGATGCAGCAGCCTGTGGAGCAGGGCGGTGTCCCCCTACGGAATCGTCGCTGGCATCTGCGGCTTCATTATCATTCTTTCCTCGGCTCTGATATGACTTCGTGGCTTCTAGAGAACTTTGATGATCTTGAGACTCGTGAAGACGCAGAGGATTTGGGCAACGCGCTGATGGTGCCGGAGGAGCCCAAAGGTAAAGACAAAGACAAGGAAACGCCAGAAAAGGAAAGGGAAAAAGAAAAGTCTAAAGGCCTTTTTGTGCACGTCGAAAGACGACATCGGTTCCGAGATGGCAACTACTTTTACCAGTTTGCTCCTGAATTTGCGAAGCAGCAGCCTGGCTGGTTTGGCAGCAAGAAGAAAGAAACCCCCCTTGCCCACTACCCCTATGACAGAGTCGTCAATTGGGTCGGGTAGAAGCCGGTCGGTGCACGATGACTACTCTCCGGCGTCTCTGACCAGCACCCCTACGATGGCAGCACAACATACAGCCAAGAGCCGTCCCAAGGTAATTCTTAGCAAGGTCATCAAATACGATGTTGATCCTAGGAAGAGATCATACCGTCCTGAACGAATTGACCTGCACTACGACCGTCTTCATAACCCAGACAACTGCTACCACGTTAGGATCGACTGGATGAACGCAACCGCGAAGCTCGTAGAAGACGCCGTCGACGTCTGGGAGCGCGAGGCCAGCCAGTACGGACTACGTCTCGTGGAAGTCCCCATTGGCGAGGCCAGCGCAATCACAGAAATCAACCCCCTGCGAAGACCGTATCCCATCAAGCTTGCCGTGCAGCCGCCTGAACAAAAGCCCGAGACGTTTTACGACCCCAACTCTTTGGGGCCGCAGACGGTGCCTACAAAGTACTTTTACCAAAAATCGATTCTGCGGCACTTTGATTTCGTGCTCGACATGGAGGCGGCTTGCAATTATCCCGGCAATGTTGACATTATATACTCTTGGGGACGGCCAGACTACAAGTACACGCAGTATATCCATCGCTCGGGAGTACTGCTGGCTCAAGTAACGGATGACGGCCATTTCATCGTGTTGGCAAACCGCCTGTATGGCAGGCGAGCCGTCAAAGAGCGAGAATCCGCCGCAAGAAACTTCACCCCAATCGACCAGCCCCATCCCCACATGGAAAGGGGCACCGGGCGAGCACCATCGTTTGACTCCTTCAGCCTCTCGGAATCCATCATGGCAGGGTCTTCGATGCACATGGGCGGCGCTCCAACACCGTTACAACACCATGCCGACAGGCACCATCACCACGCTCCGCACCTCCACCACCATCACCCGTATCACCACCACCACACTCCATACCATCACCACTCCTCGCCCTCCCTCAAGCCCGTCAACTCCTCCGCCTCGCTCAGCACAATCCCGTCCCAACACCCGCCGCTGCCGTCCCAAGTCCCAGCCAACCCCACCGCGCACCTCTACGAGCCCGAAGCCATCAAGGAGGAGCTCGAGGCCTTTTGCTCCGACGCTACCGCCCTCGAGGCGTTCTACAAGGAGACGCTGGAGAGGGGCCAGATCATCCAGGGCACGCCGGCAACGGCGGCGGCGGCAAATCCGCCTGGCCTGGAGGCTGTGCCGGAGACGAGCATCCCCTCGCTAGGCTTACCGCCGGGCGTACTGGCGTCGCTGGATAGCGGGGCGGCGATGAGGATTGGGAGTCCGATGATGTTTTTGAGGAGGGGCAGTGTGCAGTTTGATGGGCTGGGGTTGGGAGGATCGAAGAAGTGAGAGAGAGAAAAATGAACAAGGTTAAGGGACGATAGGGAGGTTCAAATTTGGTTTTAATTAAAAAGTGATTTGTTTAGTTGACTATGGGTTAGGTTGCTACCTACGAGGTAGTTGTAATGTAATATCATGTCGTATATAGGTAGTCAGGTAGGTAGGTAATTTTATCCAGAGGATATGGAGTTCTTCGGCCAAGGATTTGCAAATTGCAAGTATATAGGACATTGAATAATAATGGATTGTATTCATAAGGAGAACTCGCCAGGTATTTCCACACAGTAGTTATCGAGATGATAATTGTATTGCACATGAAATCTAAGATATTTTAACGTCCTTGCTAAATAACAGAAAATAACAATCATAATACGTCCAAATTAAAGCAACTTTCCAAGTCAAATCTTCATTCATTCTATTTGGTATCAACTCAACATCCTACAAAACCTGTCCCCTGTTCTATCCAAGCAATTTTTTTTTTCTCTTTTTGTTTAAAAAAAAAAAGCAAATTCCTTTACCAAGTCATAAAATGCAGGTGTGTTCAAGCTACCAGAACACACACATCTACTTCCTTCCCATCCAAAGCTGAAATCAAAACATCATGATAAAATAAAAAAAGAGTAGTTTAAAAAGAAGATACACAACGCAGTAAAGAGCTGCTGTGTTGATGTGAAAATTCGTCTGTACGTTAATCTAATAGTACATCGAAGAGAGGCGAAAGGAATAAGATCAAGGTCGTTTTTTTTTTCTTTTTCGGCACGATCGCTAACACGGATGTTTTTTTGGTCGTCGCAGATTAGGGAGGTAGAACGCCTTTTTTCGAAGATGAGTTTTTTTTCTTTGGTTTGCGTAATAAAAAAGTATATTTTCATAAATCCCAAACGCGTATCAAGAACCGGAGGCAAATTACTGGTGGAAAAAAAATGAATAAAGGTTGCGAGTGGTATCAAAGAAAGGAGGGAGAAATAGAAAAAGCAAAAGATGACGAAGGTCACGTCCATCTCCTTCTTATGCCGCTGAGGTCATGGTGTCGGAATTGGGATACCCTAAGAATAGACGCGTTAGCAATTATATTCCAGCTGTTCTTATTAGTAGTCCGAGACTTACAGAATGCGCAGACAGCGATGATGGCGTAGAGGCACATCAGCAACCAGCCTTCTAGCCAATGGCTCTTTCCATCGCCAATGAGGTAGTTGACCAGCAGCACAGCAACAAACATGACAGCAACCTGGAAGGTATCGAAGCTCAGGTTCATCTCGTCGTTGCCCATGCCCCAACCGATAACGACCAACATGGGAATGAGAAACAGGGCGACTTGCATGCTGGATCCAACAGCAACACCAATGGCAAGATCCATCTTGTCCTTGACAGCGACAGTGACGGCAGTAGCGTGCTCAGCGGCGTTGCCAACAATGGGAAGCAGAATAAGACCAACGAATTCATCGGACAGAGCACCGTTCTGTGTAATGGCATCGATGGATCCGACCATGAACTCAGCACAGAGAGCAATAATGACGGTAGAGCCAGCCAGAGTAGCAATAGCCACCCAGAAGTGCAACTGAGGGTCTTCCTCTTCCTCTTCCTCTATTGTGACATTGAAGTTGTCCTTGTCGATAGCGCGGCCGCCAACCATGGCGGCGGGAACCATTAAGCCTTGCTTGATGTTGGCGTTTGAAGACCCACGGCTCCATGGCTTGGCGGGAACCTTTTGGCTCTGTTCGTTGAAGACCTGCGAGTGGGTCTTGAGCTGGAAGAACAGGTAGGCGCCATAGACAACGAGCAGGATGACGGCAGTACCGCGAGAGAGCTTGGCAACGTCCTTGGTAGGGGTGTTGGCGGCGGCATCGAAGACGGTGGGAACAATGACGGAGGCAGCAGCCAAGGCCAGCATAGAGGCAGCGGTCTGAGCCACGGTGGTGTTGAAGTATTGCTCCGGGCGACGTAGACCGCCGAAGAAGAAGCAGAATCCCATGACGAGTAGCAGGTTGGAGAGAATGGAGCCAATAAGTGAAGTCTGGACGATGTTGACTTTGCCATCAATCAGAGCAATGATGGCCACGATGAGTTCGACAGCATTACCAAAGGTAGCGTTGAGCAAGCCACCAAGGGTCTCGCCAGTTCGGAGAGCAATCTCTTCGGTAGCAAAACTCAACATGGCGGCAAGCGGGATGATGGCGATGAAGTTGACGACGAAAACCGCGATACGATTGACGGAGTGGACGTAGTTGAGGGCGATACCAACCGGAGCAGCAACGAGCAGCACATTGATCCATGAGTTGAGCAGCGTTCGCTGGATCTGATTGGCAAAGGTAAAAGGCTCCTTGGGGTAGACGTGGCGGAAGAGGCCATTCTCCTTGGGCTTCTTCGCCTTGCTGTCGTCCGTCTCGCTGAGAGCCGGCGCGTTAAGCTTTTCATCCTGGTCCCCCTTGCCGCGATTTCGCACTCCATCGTCAATTCCTGACTGGGTTCGGATGAGGTGCTCCTGCGTCTCATTGCTGGGCTTGCGAACAGCTTCTTCCGTGCCTGCGCCAGTTCCGGGTTCTTCTTCTCTGAGGCCCGTTTGCGGATATGGTGATGTGACTGACTGTGTCAAGTCCGCCCCATGATGGGTGTCTCCAAGCTCGACATCCCAGGTGTTGGATTGCTTCTTGCCGTGCGTTTTGGTGTAAACGTGTCGGAATGGGTTCCAGCTCTCATCGCTCTGCCGGCTATGGATATGCGCCAGGCGCTTGATGTTGGCGTGATTGACTGAGAACAGTTGGGTTAGTCTATGTCTCCCCTCGCTGCCATCGTCCCCCGTCGCGTGCGACGACATTCGTGAGTTGTGATTGGTGAGCAGAAGCGTACAGCTTCAACGGCATGGGACCAGAAGCATGAAAATCGGGTTCAAGGAATGAGATAAGGAGGCAATGAAAAAAAAAATGTAAATTAAAGACAGACGCTATGCAAAAAGCAAACAAAACCGCAAAAGAAAGACGCAAAAACAATGGGCTAGTGGTGATGGTGAAGATGCGACGGCGGCAATGAATGAATCCCAACAAGCCACTCCCTCGACAGGTCCATTGAAGGGTCTGCGACGGTGCGGTATTCAACGGGGGAAGAAGAACTGCTCGGCGGCTCCGGATATTCTCGATGGGGTAAAGGAAAGGCGAGAGAAAGCAAGGCAGCAATAGGCAGTAAATAACAGGAGACAGCGGGCAAAACGGGCATTAACACTCACATGATTGCGACATGGTCTGCTACACAGCCCGGTCCACTCAGGCAAAACTCCACCAGTGGGTGATTAGTGTTCCGGCAAGGAAAACAGCCAAGTCAAAGGATCGGGTTGGGTGTCGTTTGCGAGTGGTTGGCGCGCGCGTCGTTTCGGTGACTCGGAGGTTGGAGATGCGCCGTGTGCGAGAACGAGTCTGGGCGACGGCGATCGCTTTTATCAAGAAGCGCAACGGGCGGCCTCGAAAAGGGCAGTGCCTCAGCTCCTGTGTTTGTCGATGGAGACGGTGATTTGAGATTAATTGTCTCTGATTCCACTCCCTGCTGGGGGGGGGGCTGTGGCTTGCTGGAGCTAGGATGGCTAGCAGACCTGGAATGGTGGGAGTGAATTAATCTCCAGGAACCCCTGGCGCCGCTACGACAACACGCGTACTTGTACAGTATTTGTAGTCGACGGTGGCTGGTACCCGCAATATAGTGACGGTCAAAGGACTCGGGCGTGTCCAGCGAGCGTGAAGAGCAGTTGCTGTTCAGCAGAGCAGACGGGCAAGGACTGGACTGATTCAACGGAGATCGGATCGAGATCTCCAGACGTTCAAGTGGCTTTTCGGTGATGCAATGGAGTCGGGTCCGTGATATATGCGTGCCAAGGCTTCTCGAAGCGCTTGTTTCTCTGTTTGCAGCGAGTGTGGGCTACACAGCAGCAGCTCGCAGATCCGAGTGCCTGGCTCCGGGACGGTGAACGAGTCGCGAGGCTGACTGAACAGACTGATTCGTCGATGATTCCTGAGGTCAAGCACCAAGGCAGCAGCACAAATGGTGTGGCTTGAACTCCCACGTTGGATCGGAACGAAGCGAAAGAGGCTGTGCCAGCGGAGAGTGACAGATGGGGAACAGAAAAGAGCGTGGACTAAAGTGTAAAAAATTAGAGTGAACGGAGCTTCGTTTTCGTTTGCCCCGTCAGCAGCGTGCAGTGAACGACGAGAGAACGCAGCGCAAGGCCGTAAGAAGGAGGGCAACGAAGGGTGAGAAGTGAGGTGCAGAGAACAGAAGAGAGGCGGCCACAATGTGTTTTTGGCTTGGAGGACGTCAAGCAAAATTCATGACGGTGCTGGTGCTGTCCCCTAACTAAAATTCAAGGTTATTTGACCACGCACCTCTAAAAGCGCCTGGCGGCAGTTGCTGGGGCTGTCAGGGGTGCAGGCACTAAAGCGGTTGTACAGCCAGAGTACCGAGTACTTCGTATGGGCTGCACTGTGCTGCGTCGTGGCAACGTGTTGGGGTTCTACAGAGGTCAGTTGGCAGGGAGCCCGAGTTATGCGGCCGTGCTCAGCGCTGTGACTGGGTCTTTAGTGACACGCCAACCCGCTGGACGTGGCGCTGTGCACTCAACTGACCTCATCACACTGACACAAAACAAACAACCCGACACCATCACAGATAAGCATCATTGATCTCTTTGTTCACAGCCATGGCACTTGCATCGGTACTGTCTGTCTGCTGATCCGGCGGGACGCTGATCGTCTACGGGCACTGTACGGTGCTTGCACATACACAGGCAAACGGGCAGCGGCTTCGAGAGGCCTCCATTCACTCCGTAGCGGTGTCCACGTCCACGTCTTTGTCAGTTTGTCTCGGGTGTCAACATGATGCTGTATAAAACAGTCTGGCACTAGCCGCGTAGTACCCGTGTACAGTATATCCCTCCCACAACTTGAAATATGGCTGTGCTGGCCCGAGGTGCTACAAGCCACGACATGACATCTCCTCTGGTCGTCTATACACGTATTGAACGCTGGTAATCTTATTCGATTCCTTGACGCCTACCATTGCAAACACACTTCAGCCCAGATTATACGAGCCTGTCCCCAGTCTCCAGGCTCAGATGCTTCCCTTGTTGCCACTTTACCGCTATTTTCTCTGCCTTTTGTTGATTGACTATACCTAGGCATCTTCCCATCTTTCTAGGACCAGACAACGCAAAGCTCCCTTGTAATAGCCTTTCAACCACATCCCAGTCTGTGCTCGCCTGTTTCAACCCGGCCACAAAAGCCACACATCACCCCAAGTACCGCTCATGTATCTTTTACTTGCTCGTTTAACACATTCACCCATTGATCGTTCTAGTGGCATCCCCCCCTGGACCCAATCTTTTCCCCAGTCTACATACGCCGGCCTTTGTCTTTTCCCTGCCCCTTGTCCCGCTCTTTAGTCCCAAACTTGTCCATCCACAGCCCCTGACGGAGAAATTTTCCTAAACTCTAGTGCAGGCGAGCTGTTTCTAAAAGCTTTTTGACTTTTTTGTCATGACTCTGCAACGAATCGCAATGGCGATACTATGTACTAAAAAAAGAAAAAGAAAAAGAAAGAAAAGAAAAAGAAAAACCCCCCTTGTGCCTTACAGCGCCAGCTCATAGACGCAGGTCATAGGCGTGTTTCCATAGGCCCAATTCAATTGTTTGGTACCCAACAACCAAAACGTGCATACAGTACGCATACACCTAACCCACGGCATACAGGTCACAGTATCAGGCGGCAAAATATGTGGCCATGTGTAGGACCACATAGAAACGAAACGTGCGCCCAGGCCAATCAATTGGCCTCTCCACGCCCAACGGAGTAACCCATTCGTTTCTTGTTCGTCATGACTCTACACCATCTCCCCCCCAATGAAAGCAAGATTTCCGCCGCCACTAGTAGCTAAATTCCTTGTTTCTGAAAGTTATGCTTCTTTCCACTTCCCACCTATCAAGATTTCCAGGATGCGATTCCAAGACGGCGTTGATATAATTCTTACTGCATAGGCAGTAGTGCAGCACGCAGCTACAGTATGCAGTAGCATTCTCTTCTCCCTTGCCTTGTACAGCATTTTACTTGCGGTGAGCTCTGCATCATGCACTCCTGCGTCCCCCCATCCTCTCCGCATAGCATTCTTTTCTATTCCAGTATCTTGACGTCAGGCTCTGCATTCTGCATTCTGCTGTACAAGGCCAGCCCCTGCAGCCCTCCATGCATGCAGTCTGCAGTCTGCGCCGATGCATGCAAGCCCGCATCTCACAGGCCGTTTTTCATCGCTCCCGTACTGTACCCATTTGCAGCCATCCATTCGAGCTGCCTCGTACAAAGCTTATCCTCCAATACGAGAGAGAGAGAGAAAAGGCCTCTCTTCCTCTCACCGCAATACGATGCAACGCGTACCCGCACGGGCACTATCTGGTCCGTCATCCGTCCGTTCTGCCCGTATCAACGCCACATATATGGAGGTCGCTGCGGCTGGGTGAGAGCAAAGCCTCTCACGCCTGCGTAAACCCGTCGACGTCGACTCAACACCGCCCATTAGATAGTTCGCATAGCCCGCCGTAATTCCACAACCACCCATCAACATGCATCAATAGTAAGAGAAAAATGATATTCTACTAATAAACACATGCCTGCAATACGCAATACGCATCAGCCTGTTTTTTATCCCAATCGCAGTTACATACCATTCTGGGCAATCGCCCAATCAGGCACTATGCCACGCTAACATCTTCATTGTTGCTAAAAATCATCGCCGTCAGCACTTTAGCAGCATCAGGCCCCCATGGCGACAAGCTTATTTCTTATTTACTTCCAAGGCTCTTTTATTTTTCCACAACTAGGAGCCTATAATACACCTAGAGGTACTATCAGACCACAAGGCCGTAATCGAATACGCCCGTCTTCTAGTGCCTTCGTCTACCAATCTACCAGCCCATCCAATTGTCTTCCGCCACAACTTACATTCCTGGCCTCTCAGCCATGCAGCTAAGCTAGCCCTGGATTCATCACTACAATGATTCCCGTTCAATGCAGCCTTGCCATGATCATATTCCAAAACTGTCTCGACATTTACAACCAATAGATTCATGTCTGTAACCAGCTAGTCCTGCCGCTAGACACAGTATTGGGCGGAAAGCACGTCCGCTCCTCGTACACCTAACCAGACCGGCACTAACAAGCATCTTGCCATGTCATCTTGGGCTGCAACCAAAGAAAAATCCTTCCGCGATTTCTACGAATCACCTCACCAGCTCCCAACAGTGCCAAACCCAGCATGAATTAACGCCCAGTGGCACCATCATTAACATGATACACCAGCCAGCTTCAGCCCATCACAAAGCAACACATGGCAACACATGGCAACACACTTTCTTTTCATGACTTGATAGACTCAATTTACTGCCATAGACTTTTAGCCTTGTCTCTTCCAGGCATTGCATCTCTTTGAAACGCCAGATAAAAACTATTGTACAAACTCATGTAATAGGTAATCGACTACCAAGGTAGAGTCAGGTAGGTATCATGTGAAACGCCCTGAAATCAACCATTCTTCTCCCAAAAAACGCCATCCGTGGTCCACTAACGAGCAAAAATGTATATTCCATGCCTGAATTTCTTCCGTCTCGACTATATTCGATCAGGCAATGCCCAACCGAAGGATCGATGTCGTATATTAACCACTTGCACTCTCCAGCGTCCAACGCCCACTCATGCCATTCCATCGGCATCATGTTTTAATAAGAAAGAGGGTGAAGATAATGGAGGGGAAAAAAAAAAGAGTATGCCTAGGGCGACGCCACTAGGGTACTTGGTAAAATGAATAGAGACAAGGGAAGAAGAGAAAAAAAATTGAATAATGAAATGAGGAAACAAGATTCACTGAAATCGGTCGCCGTTGGCCCAGCATCAAATCTGCTGTAAATGCTCTAAATCCATTCCATATCTTCTTCATCGTCGCGTGAAGCCCCTGATGATTTACCCGGCCGTCCTCGTTTGCGTGGCTGGGATCCCGAACGTGCTCGCTTCTTCCGGCCTCCGGGAGTGCCTGCGCCTTTTCTCTTCCGGCCTCTTTCGGGAGCTTCTTCTTCTTCTCCTTCGCCGCCGCTTGGAGGGGTGGCTGGTCCATCCAGCGCCATCTCTTCGTCTTCGTCTTGCACCTTGAGCTCTTTGTCGACGTTCATGAGCTCCACAAAGGCCTTACATTTCAGAGCCATCTTGCTCATCGATTCCAGGCTGCCAAAGTGTGATGTCACTTCATCCCAAAATCGCTCTCCGTGAACTCCTTGAACCTTCATTGGCATTTTGTTTAAATCTTTCGCGAGCGCCTTCGCTTTACTGTCGTGTCGACTAGTACCCATACCATATAGACGTCGGAGATGTGTGCGAGCTTCCCAGAGGCAGGAGAGGATGATAGCCCCAGTTGTCAGTTGGCGAAGTCGTTTTGGGTCGACCTTGATGCCGACCAGAGGCGCTCCTTCAGCGCTTGCCTGCGCTTCAACAGTTTCGCTCATCAGCTGGTCGGTGACTTGGTCTTGTTCCGTTTGATCCAAGTCAAGTCGCACGTCGAATACTTCGGACTCAATTAAATGGGCTACTGCCGCGCCGGTTGTGCTGACAATCTTCTCCATCGTATTGACGACTGTTTGAAGTTCTCCAACCGTTTGGTATTCGAAAAAGGCCAGATTTTCAATGATGAACCGTGCAAAATCCAGGTGCGGTGGCATCTCTGGCTTCGCGTCCAGCTGTGCAATGTCAAAGTTGACTTGGCTGCACAGCTTCTCCAAGAAACGCTGCCTGTTCTTCATCTTACTAATTTTCAACACCTCCATCATAAGATGTAGCTTGGGTTGGAACACCTCAGGAATTGCTCCGTGAGAGTCTTTGACAATATCTCGCTGGTAGTTGTATGCCGACTGTATCGCTTTGACGTACTCTCTTTCGAGCACTGTTTCGTGCTTTTCATGTAGAGACCGATGTTCCAGAAACGCCAGCTCTGCAATTTTTCGGTTCGAAGATGTCTCCAGCGTCATCAATGTGATGCCTGTTTCCTTGGGATGCGTCAGACCTTGACGATTGATACTGCCCAACACTTCCATTGCTAAAAATGCAAGTTCGTCTTGGCTTGCCAGAGCGATTCGCGTAATGTCTTTGAGAAATCTTTGCGTGGTAGCGCTGGCGACATCGTCAAAGTTAGTGCCACCCATGACCGTCAGCTCTCGCTTCTTCTCCTTCGCACCGGACTCGGCAGCAGCTTCAGACCGTCTCTCCTCCGTAAGAAGAAATTCTTTAAAAGACTTTAGTATCATAGTCTCGAGCATAGGAGACTCTTCTTGGAAAACTTGTTGGAAAGCTGTGTAGACTTTGGCCAAGACGTAATTTCTCGGCCAGGACTGGCACACTAGGCCAATCGCCTCCAGGGATGCCTTGCGTGCCTCTAATGGTTGTGAAGGCGAGGCAAATGGAATTAGCACATCCACAATTAGTCGAGGGACAGAATCTCCCTGCCACTTGGGGAACCGGGCTTTGAACACTTGCATCTGTTGATCCAGATCGCAATGCTTGCCAACGCTGCCAACAATGATGGCGTAGGCGCAGAGATGATTGATCCTCTTGCTGTCCAGTACCGCAGCTCCCAATCCCAGCTTTTGAATGCCCAATAGACCTGACGCGACCAAATTGGCCAAAGGTGCAAAATTGTTTAGTAAATCACAAGTTACTTTGGTGCACGCAATGAGGTCATCCAGAGCGCCGCGGGAAGAGATTTTTCCGACGCCCTTCAAGAGTTGGAGACGAATTTCGTTCAAAAACTCGGAATTGACCGTGGGCAGCTCAGGAAGCACACGTTTGTAAATAACGGTGACGGCTCGGAATGCCGCCAACTCATCGACACCACTAAACGTTGCAAGATGGGGCTTAAGGAGCCTGATCTGTTCAAGGTTAAACAATTTGGGATCCGCCTTGGCAAAAATTGTGAGCACCTGCAGAGCATCGCGGCCTGCTGGGCGTCCTTCTTCTGATTCTCCACTGTCAACCAGCGCAAACATGCTGTTCACGAGGTGAGAACAGACTGTGAATGGGCCATCCAGGGATTTATCTTTAGGTCGAAGGATAGACTGGAATACCTTGTCGAGGATTTCTGTGACATTGCCTGTCTTTACAGTCTGGATAATCAGGGCCACATGCTCGGTTAGAGAGGTCTGGAATGCAGCGCTGTTATCGGCGCCGTAGAATGGCGCGAACCAAACTTCCTCAATCATCTGACGGGCAAGATCACGGACGCTATCATCGGGATCTTGTACGCGTCGAAGTAAGCCATTAGCTATGGCGCTGCGGATTGCGTCGTCGTGATTGCGAAGATAAATGTCGCGTGCAAGTTTCATGGCTCGCTTCCTGACGCCAACACCAGCGTCTTGGAAGCGGTCAATGATCTTGGGCGTCAACGGTGATTCCAGAGAGGGCCTCAGTGTGATGCAGCTTCCTATAAGACCCAGGGCGGAATCCCTCACTTGCGTGGACGAGTCGCTAGAGCAATCCAATATGAGTTGAATCACCATGGAGTCACCATCCAAAATAGAAGGGTCTGTTTCGAGGACTTGAGTAATACTCTTTAGACTTTTGCTGCGAACTGTTGCTTGGTCACTAGCCATGGAGCCAAGAAGAATGTTGACAATCTTGCTGAATGACTCAAACAAAGGGGAGCGTAGCAGAATGATTGAGTATGAGAGCTTGGCTTGAACCGAGCTCACGGCCTTGAAAGTGTACTCATTAGACAACCAACGTCGATCTTGCATCATCATTCGCAACCTGTATGCAAGGCGTCCGAGCTCCCAGTCTCTCTCATCTTCACTGTCTTGAATATCATCGTAACCGGTATGAAGCCGAGTGGCCCAGTCTGTGATGAGGAAGGAGACAGCACTGAAAAGGTATGGGTCGTCGGATAGACGGGCTTGGAGAAACTCCAGTGTAGCTCGGTAGGGCCCGTCCCAAGCAACAATGCTCTCAAATGAGCTCTTCTGTTCAAGAGCGTGGCATGCCAGCGCCGCTAGATACTGCGAGAGACCATCGACGTCTGTAGTTTCGAACGTGTTGGCAGTCCGCTTGACATGTGACCGGAGACGAGATATCGCTGCGCTCATAGTACCCAGCAACTCAAGAGCCATGTTCTTCGCGGGAGCGGGGGTTTTGGGTGCTTCGAACAGTTGTACCATCATAAGCATGAGAAGGCGTAGTAGCAGTTCGGCGGATGGCCAGTCTGGAGAGTCAAGGCATGTCGTGAAGTCCTCAACAAAGAGATCCAAAAGATGGCGGTATGGCGTGTCGCCCGACTTGGTTGATCCGATGGCGCGTTTCACAATAAAGTTGACGATATAAGAAGCGTTCCGACCAGCTCCTTCACTGAGAGGACCGGCAGCTGCCTCAAGCTCCTGGATAGCAACAGCATGCTGCTGCGCACCTTGGTCATCACTGCTGATGGACGGTATCATTTGATTCTTTTTCTGCCTCGCGCGCCCCAATTCTCCATCGCTTTCCTCGTCTTCATCCATTTTGTCTCCTTTACCGTTGATGGCCTGGAGCACTGCAGCGCGGCCACTTTCATTTTCTTCAACCATGCCAGAGCTGGCCTGAACCAACCGCATGAGAAGCGCGGACACGGGTTGGATATTCCCGCCTTCTGAAAGTTTGAAGTGCCGTGAACTCTGCTTCCCGACAGGAAGCTTCTCCAAAGACGTGAGAATATCATCAATGATACCTTGTCGCTGCTCGGGCTTGATCATAAAGATTTGGCAGAGCATGTCCATAGCAACGCTGCGCATACCATCAAATCGCTGCACTCCGACTGCCGAATCCTTTTCAAAATAGGCGTTTTCAACGAAGATGAGCTTGGAGGCTGTGAACTCCAACGTGTTGAAGACCATTTCTGAGAGCTCTACCTTGGTAACCAGTTCCGCAAGTGAGGCGAACAGCTTTTGGCAGCTAAGAAAAGTAGACGACACGGCTTTTTTATGCTTCAAAACCATTTTGAATAAATTGGCAGATGATCCTGAGTTCCGCAGCTCCACAAGGGGGACGATGATGTCTTCGGTAACGTTTTTGAAAATAGCGACGCATCTGCTGATGACATTCTCTGAGTAGAGCTGCCTATCTTCTCGGCCTCCGGACAGGATTCGCAGGCAGGTACGTGCAGCCTTCATCCCCAGCTCAACTTCTGGCAGCTGCTGAACCCATGATTCCATGGCAGCTTCATCCCAACTGTCGTCAACACGGATATCCAAGTCCTCAGCAAGCTTCATGCTGGCATCGCTCAGCTTCACAAGTTGAAGGAGGCCCTCCACAGGAACTCTATTGAAACACTTAAGGGCAATAGCCTTCTGGACGGCACTCTGGATTTTTTGATGTGTTGCGCTATTCATGATAATTTGGTTGTCAGAGGTCAGTGTCACGACGTGGTCATATCCCGAGTCCATTCCAAGAGCACGCCCGACCGCGGAGAAGACACTGCGCATGAGCAGCTCAAGTGCTTCGAGGGCAGTGTCAGCCCGTTGTTGCTGGTCGAGACTGGCGCTGCTAACAAGACCTTGGGCACTAGCTGCTAGATGCTGTGCTGTTTTGCGAACGGATAGGTTCTCCGGGGCAGATAGTAGATCTGCAACCTCGAGATACTCGTCTTTTTTGATGTTAAAAGATGGAAGCTCTACCCGGATCGAGGCAGAGTTTTGGTAGTTGGCATCAGAAGTTGTTGAGCCGGCATGGAGCGAGTCTTCTGGTGTCACAGGCAATGTCAAGGGAGGCTGTCTATTCGGCGCTTCAGGAGAACCTGGAACAGGATAGGAAGATCCAGTAGGGTCAACATACGCTGACGGATCAAAGTCTCTTCTTGAGGATATCAGCACCTCTATCCTTGACTGGTGTTGCCTTGGTGCCTTGTAATTGTCTGTGGCTGCTGGCGGGGTATCAATGACGCCAGACGATATCTCGTCCTTTGGAAATATCCGGCTTTTGTCGCCGTTGATGCTAACACTTTGAGGACTCGCAAGGTTTGGCTTGGTGGCTTTGAAATATCCGCCGACTTTCTCGTATACCGCTCGCGCAATGGGGGATAGCCCATGTGAGAGACTACCAGGTCGAGAAGTCGCTTGCCCTGTGATGATGGACTTGAAGTTGCTATATATTCGTCAGCAGAGACACTCAGGGACGAAATGAAGGGCCAGTATATCTTGTCTTACTAGTGTGTCCTCTGCGAAGGTTTTATCTCGTGCAGTACCAGGTCAACTGCCTGCTTCGTATTCCGTGGCAAGTGAGGCTGCCCAATCGCCTCTTTGTTCAGTCGGTTGAAGTCGCTTTGGGGAAAGAGATCGGAAACGGATGGGGCCGGTGAGCCAAATCCTATGTTGGGATCGGGGATGATTTCTAGAGTAGCATCAGTAACAGGTGAAGATGGCTGAAAATCTCGAGCTGAGACGGGATGGCAGCTCACCGGAAACGAAGGGCACAGTCGAGGTCTGGGGAGAGTAAGGAAGTGATTCTTGCAGCGTGAACGGTCGCGAGATTGCGGTTTGCGAATCAGCAGGGCCACTATGGTGGGCATTGAGCCCGTTCTCAGGGTTCTCCATATTGTGTGGTTGCATGCTGTTTGCCAGAATCGTGAGGCTCGTCGACTCTTCAAAGACGCATCGTCGACGCAGGAGCTACAGGCGCAGCAGGAGCTCCCCAGCGTGTCATGGAGGAAGCGGCGACTTTTAAGGCGGTAAAGAGGGGGAAGCAGCGCACAAAAAAGAGCGTGGTGGCGCCGAATGCAAGGCCTGGTCGAGTTAGCTGCGCATTCGCAGAAACCAGCGTGTCTGCAGTGCGTGCCCAAGTGCTGCGTATTGGGTATTGTTTCCTGAATCTCGAATCACGCGCATCGCAGCCTGGGGGAATCGACAGCCTCGCTGGACCAATCTCCAATGTCGAAAAGAAGCCGATGGCCCGTGCGCCCCAACGCTGGGCCAGTCAGAGGCGCTTCCGGAAGCGGTACCTTGCCTTATCAGTTTTTCCGGATTATCAACCCTGCAAGATCTTTTGCCAGTTGTCTTGCATGCCAATTTTTGTACAGCTGTTCCCACGCGATCCCTCCATTACACACGTAGAATTCGTCATAGTTGCTGCGCTGGCATATTAGACGGGAGAAAATTTTTAAGCAAAAATGGCTGCCATTGGATCCATGGTGTTCTGCACCGACTGCGGAAACCTGCTGCCGGCGACAAAGGGAACCGAGCAGAATGTGCTTAGCTGCGAGTGCTGTAGCGCCGAAAATAAAGGTTTGGCCCAATTAGAAATCTGAGCAAAAGGTGCTTTGGGAGGAGAGAAAGTTTTAACGATGTCGCTCTAGATACCGGCGCAAAGGTCATTGTGACCAAGTCAAAGCCGTCTGATTTCCCTTCATTTTTGCGCCAAAAGCTCCAGTCCAGCGTGCAGGCCGTTGAGCGCCATACCCTCAACACCGAGAGCTCCGTTCGCGAACGATGCCCAAACTGCGGCCGAGAAGAAGTCAAGTACACAACGGTGCAACTGCGAAGTGCCGACGAAGGCTCAACCGTCATTTACAATTGCGAATGCGGATACAGCTGGCATGAGAACAATTAAAAGCTCTATTTTTTTTGCATTTGGAAAGATCTATAACTTGTAATATGGACACGAAAAATTCTTACTCTCTTCTATGCTGAGGCGCCGGCCACCTCAGGAATCAAAGCATATTCCGTCTCACCACCTCTCTCATACTCGGCCATATCTAATGCGACAATGACACTCTCCCGAACAACCTGCTCCTTGTCTTGGAGGAATCGCTTCAAGATGTCTTCGACACCCTCTTCATCTCCAAGGCTACCCAGAGCCTCGGCAGCTTCGTGGCGCACCATGCTGGCCTCTTCCAGATTGCTTAGAGCCTCTGTCAGGGCAGGGATAGATGCGGGATGTGAAAGCTGGCCAAAGACGAAGGCAATCTCGTGACGGAACAGTGCGGAGGAGTCGGCGAATCCCTTGGCAAGGGCGTGGACGGCGGGAACGGCAGTTGGGCAGTCTGGAGGAGAAGCAAGGTCGCGGAGGGCAAACATGGCGCGGTATCGCATGAAGAGGGGCTGCTTGAGATCCATGAGCACTCTACCAAGCTCGTCAACTGACTTTTCGGACTCGGGCATGGGCGGCGCCGGGTCGATTGAAGCAAAATCACTAGGATATGTCGTTAGAGAAATTGAAGACACCAAGAGAATTCAAGCCAAGCTACCTTTGGCGCAGCTTTTCCTGCTTCCTTGCCTCGGAGTTCTCCCATTCAATGCGATCAATTGCAATCTCGCACGTCTCCTTGACGACGACTTCTTCGTCGGCACGATCTCTGAATTCCCGAAGTATGTCCAGGCTTGTAGCATTGCCCAGAGCTCCAAGAGCCTCGGCGGCCTCGTGTCTGCACATGGGATCCTCCTTCAGGTCTGACAGGACGTCGCGTAGAGGGGCAATGGCCGCATCGTTGCCGGTCTGGCCAAGGCAGTATGCGAGCTCGTGTTTCAGTAGAGCCGACGGGGATGCAAAGGCAGCGGCGATGGCTTCGATAGCTGGAAGAGTAGACTCGGGGTCGGTTTGGGCGACATGCTTGAGGGAGAAGAGAGCGCGGAATCGGACGGGCAGAGGAGTTTCCTCAGAGCAGAGGCTCTGCCTCAGGCTTGCGACAGTAGCAGTAGACATGATGAAATACAAATTCTATAACATGAGGGTATCTCGAACAATGACAGGTTTGTACGCTCTCAAACCG
Source organism: Trichoderma atroviride (assembly GCF_020647795.1). Taxonomy (NCBI): domain Eukaryota; kingdom Fungi; phylum Ascomycota; class Sordariomycetes; order Hypocreales; family Hypocreaceae; genus Trichoderma; species Trichoderma atroviride. Next base: position 4,153,668 of record NC_089400.1, on the reverse strand, counting down.
AGATGCAATGCAGCCTCTATCAAAAACTTTTAGTGGGGTTGTGCCACCGTAGTGGGGTGACGTCTCGGAGTCTCTTATCGGAGACTGTCCATCAGATCCCGAGATGCATGCGACGAGACTTAGCTGCCACCTTTATTATTGGATCTAAAACAATTATTCAACATTTAAAAGTGGGTCTGGTTCTATGGTCTAACGGTCATGACTGCGGATTCTGATTCCGCCAGCGAGGGTTCGACTCCCTCTAGAACCTATTTTTTGCTTTTTGTCCTTGTAGATTGAAGTTTTGATTGAATGAAGCATATGGTGTTGATGTTGTTTAGCTAGACCCGAATGGTGGAAGGACCCTGAAAAGTGAACCGCACCTGCCTGTACATGCGCATGCCATGAATAGGAAAGACCCTAGAAAGTGCACCGCACCTGCCTGTCGCTCCTGCCATCGCACTCTTTCCATGACTTGCATGTGATCTGGCTTCAACCAGAAGAGCCTACTCCTTGGATGAAATGCATAATCTTCAACTTGATCCAGGCACATATCCGAGTACAAAAGTCTATCCAATGGACCATTGTAATAGGCGGCTGTTCAATGGTTGATCCAACCGCCAAGGTCCGCGATGAAACGGAGAAAGTTCTCAAACAATCAGCACATATTTCTCAACTTCACACACCACAGCGACGCTGGAGTTATCTGGTACTCTAGTTATAGCGTAGGCTACTGCTGCTATAATTTCTACTGCTGCTATAATTTCTACCGCTGCTACAATTTCTACTGCTGCTACAATTTCTACTGCTGCTATAATTTCTACCGCTGCTACAATTTCTACTGCTGCTACAATTTCTACTGCTGCTACAATTGCTACCGCTGCTACAATTGCTACTGCTGCTACATCCTCTAGCCTCGCAATACCCAACCAGCATGCAAGTGCTCCGCGGCTTCAATAGCGTGCAATGTGATTTTAGGCCTCCCTTGTATAGAAAACGTTTGATCTTGGACTTGATCCAGGCACATGTATCATCGTAAGAGAGCGATGTTCAATTCTCGATAGCACTGCTTCCAGCGGGGTTCGGTGCTCGCTTACCCTACAATTTTCGCTAGGACCAAAAATCCACGACTTGTTTACACCTGCAATAAACATAGATGAATATAGTGAAGAATGTTATGTTCGACACCTCTTCGTATTGCGTAAAGTCTATAGGATCGCATGCGCCTTTGTCGCATTCATGTTGCGGGTGGTATTCTGTATTCGATCTACTGCCCCAAAGCGATGTCCCGATCTCGGCAGCTTGGATTACCAAGTCTAGCCTACCACTGATATAAGTCGCATTATTAAGCTTCAACCTTTCACCAACTTCTTCAAATTCCCAACTCAAGAGCCAACATCGCATCTGCACCTCAATACTAGACTGCCTCGTACCTATAGGCGACAAAAAATTAATCGCTGCTAGAGAAAGAAAAAGAAGAAAAAGAGCACCACATCCTTTGATCCCCAAGGAGGCACTGCCGCCACTCTACCAAGTCTTCCGCTCAGACAGTCGCCGCAAAGATGGCCCCATCACTAGAGGAGCCAGAGGCTGTCGCCGACGTCTTCGCCAATCCCCTCAAGCAGAAGCCGCAGCTCGTCGCCCCGGAGCCAGAGCACTGCCCAGGCCCAGAATCTGAGCGCGCCGGCACGGCTTCGTCATGCGATGGCTGTCCCAACCAGGCCATCTGCGCATCCGCCCCCAAGGGCCCAGACCCAGACATCCCCATCATCACGGAGCGGCTGCAGCACGTCAAGCACAAGATCCTGGTGCTGAGCGGCAAAGGCGGCGTGGGCAAGAGCACATTCACCAACCTGCTCGCGCACGCCTTTTCGACGAACCCAGACAGCACGGTGGGCGTCATGGACGCAGACATTACGGGGCCCAGCACGGCCAAGATGCTGGGCGTGGAGAACGAGACGATTCACGTGAGCGCAACGGGCATGTCGCCTGTGTGGGTGACGGAGAACCTGGCGGTGATGTCGATACAGTTTATGCTTCCGGATAGGGACGCCGCGATCATCTGGCGAGGGCCGAAGAAGAATGGGCTGATAAAGCAGTTTTTGAAGGACGTGGAATGGGGCGACTTGGACTTCCTGCTGGTGGACACGCCTCCCGGCACGAGCGACGAGCATCTAAGCGTAAACTCATTCCTGAAAGAGAGCGGCATCGATGGCGCGGTGGTGGTAACGACGCCACAGGAAGTCGCTCTTCTCGACGTGCGCAAGGAGATTGACTTTTGCCGCAAGGCCGGCATCAAGATCCTGGGTCTGGCGGAGAACATGAGCGCCTTTGTGTGCCCCAACTGCAAGGGCGAGAGCCAGATCTTCAAGGCCAGCACGGGCGGCGGCAGGGCGCTCGCGGACGAGATGGACATTCCGTTTTTGGGATCGGTGCCTCTGGACCCGAGGATACGGATGGCATGTGACTATGGTGAGAGCTTCTTCGACTCGTTCCCCGATAGCCCGGCTTGCATTGCCTTTAAGCAGGTGGTGAGGAACTTGGGCCGGCAGCTGGGGCTGGATGAGAAGACGGTGCTGCCGGACGAGTAGAAATGGGAAACACGTTTTTGCATCATATCGGGGGGGAAACAAAGAAACAACTGGATGAATAAATGGGCGGGCAATTAGTCAACTTTTGGCATAGCGAACATGTTATTTCTTTTATTATTATTTCTATCCGCTCAACTGCTTTGGAATATCTTCCAGATCCTCTGCAGACTCTATATCGATAACCTTGTTCACCTCGGCCGTGTTGCGTATCAGCTCTTTTGCGCCGGCGTAGAGCATCCTTGTTGCGGCATTGCAGTTGATGGGGAGGTAGTAGATCATGGTGTAAGGCACGGATAGCCGTCCATCGGGCTGCATGGCGAATCATCCACATGTTAGACTATATGTTTATGTATAGGTATAGTATATAGGAAGGGAGGGAATAATCGGCTCACCATCGTCAAGGGATAGCTGAGGAAGATGAATCGAGGGGTGCTGTCGGGGAGGTCGTCGGCTATCTCGTCGAGGGAGGTGTATACAGTCTTGTCATCGTCTTGGCGGATTTCGTGAGTGTTTTTATCAATCAAATCTGTCCCATGATTGGCAGTTAGCATCTGAGTAGCAATGTGTATAGATGTAGATACACGTATCAACGACAGCATGTATCCCAGCCCTGAACCGTCCCGCCAGCACTTACAAATCACTGCCTGAGGTTTGCTGGCCCGAGATGTCGTCAAGCGGAACTTGAGCAGATGAGACTTGGTCTCGCCGGAGATCTGGTAGAGCCTGGATTCGGAAGCCTTTGGGATGCTCGAGTTAGTGGCGGAGGGGCATCTCGGCGGGGGACGATGCCGCTGCGAGGGGATCGTACCATGTTGATAGTTTGTGTGAGGCTGCCACTGTAGAGGGCACAAGGCTGAAGAAGGATGCTCTGAAGAAGCAATCGCAGCGTAGGCCAGACCCCTCGATTCCGAGATAGCGAGAGACTTGCGGTTGTGGATTGCTCTGCCGGCCTTTGAAGCGGCGTCAACTCGTCATTTGATCCCTCCACTTTAGCTTGAGCTGCAAGAGCTGCCCCGCTATATTCAACTGCTAAGCTGTCTCTGCTAGGCCCGTCCAGCGGGAATACAGCAACTGAACTCTTCCCCACATAAACGCACCATAGTCAAACCAAATCGCAGCGGACTCCAGCCTTGCCCGTGCAAAGGGCCGTCACGGGCCGGTCATTCATTGATTCACTCTCGAGCGCCAGCAGCTCGGGCCTGACCCTACAAATCTTGAAATATCTTTTACTTGATTTTTTCTTCAGTCTCATCCTTCCGCCGCGCCTAATTGAAACGATTCTGAACAGCAATAAATAGGACAACAAGGCCATCTGCGCTGGTTTTCTTGCTGCATAAAGATCCCGTCTCCACCGTTTCTTCACCCATGTTTGCGCGGCTATCTCACGCCGCAAGACATCGCTTACCCATCGCCTCATCCTCCTCTTTCATCACCCAATCTCTCGCTCGCCCAACCGTCTTCGCCTTGAAAATGTCAGCGACCGGTGACCGGACGATTAAGACGGCGGCATGCCTGATTATTGGCGATGAAGTGCTGGGCGGAAAGGTATGACTCCAAAATACGTCTCCGGCGTTGAGCCGTTTATGTATCATGACCTGTGCATTTTCGAAGATGAGACTAATGGCTTCCTCTTAAAACAGACAGTTGATGTTAGTATACTGGATCCTGCAACGTTGCAGGCAATATATAGACGAGAAAAGGGGACTTGCGAGTTAACTGTTTCAACTGATAGACCAACTCGGCGTATCTGGCAAAATGGTGTTTTTCACTCGGAATCGTGAGTATTCACCTTGGCAAACTAGCCATCGTTCTTGATAGACGATGCCTGAAATGTTCTGACACTTTTGCGTTGCGGCAGAACTTGAAACGCGTCGAGGTCATCGAAGACGACGAGAGTGAAATCATGGAAGCCGTGAGCCGAATGAGCAACCGCTATGACTTTATCGTTACCAGGTGAGAGCTTCAAGCAACTAAATCTCTTGAGATACTTTCATCAGACAGATACTAACCATCTCTATAGCGGAGGCATCGGCCCAACGTAAGATCGCTGAACACCTCATCCCTCTTCTCCCTGAATCTCACAATAACCTCTTCACTACCGCAGACACGACGACATCACCTACTCATCCATTGCCAAGGCCTTTGGACTCCCCCTCAAGCTCCACCAAGAGACCTTTGAGAAGATGAAGAAGCTGTCAAAGCCAAATCCGAAGCAGCCGAACTTTGACTGGAACGTCGACTCCCCGGCTCTCAGGGCGAGGCTCCGCATGGTCGAGCTCCCAACAGACGAATCGCGCGACCTCGGGGAGCAAGTCGTCTTCCCGCAAGAAGACCTCTGGGTTCCCGTTGCGGTCGTCAACCGGAATGTGCACATCCTTCCCGGAGTACCGCTGCTCTGTAAGTGATGACAGATTGGGACTGACTTTTCTACACGTTTTTTCTCGTCTAGGAGTAATAGTACTGACAGGAGCTTTTCCTTTTTGCGACTTTTCATAGTCCAGAAACTGTTGGATGGATTGAAGCCCCACGTCCTCCCCAGACTAGTCGATCCCGAAGGCAAAGGAATCCATCGCATCATGATATCCACGCCGCTGCCGGAGAGTTCGGTCGCGGAATACCTCACCACGTTGGCGGCTAGAGTTGAGCCTCACGGCGTCAAAGTAGGAAGCTACCCGCGATGGGGCAGGAAACGAAATACAGTTACATTGGTTGGAAGGTATTTAATACTAAAAAACGTCTCCTTTTCTCCTCTACGAGTGACACTCTGCTTGTTGGATCTTATATGGCTAACGGCATACTGCGTAGGGACCAAGCCTATCTCGAAAGCCTTGTGGCCGAGGCCGAAGAGGCAGTTCAGGGCAAGCGAGTTTCAAAAGAGGATGAGCTGGACGAGCCTGCCGACAAGACAGAGAAGAAGTTGTAAAGAAGACACAGCCGTTCCATGTATGATGACATTACATATCAACTCAGATACTGAACATATCAATGACAGTTTCCAACAAAACGACAAACCAAATCATCTGCGTTGTGTTCTACGTCCTTCATCCCCTTCTCGCTTCTTAACTACTGGTTCAAGACTGGTTTCCCAAAGCCATATATACCTGACCCCTATCATCTTGTTTTGCGGAGGCGAGCCTCTCGTCCCTCAAGCCCGGACCATACCGCCAAAAAAGCAAGCTATCCCCATCCCGTATTCAATGTCTCACCCAGTCCCGTGACGGAAAGCAAGGATTTGTTCCTAACTGTGGACTGTTCTCATGGAGTTAAGAAACAAAAAAAAAAAAAAAAAAACCCTTGTAGATCGGGGGAAACCCCAGCAAGAACTCTGCTCTGTGCGCAAAAACGGATGCAAGACATTGCTTATTCGGAGAGGTGATGCCTAGTCCCCTCGTGATGTTAGTGGATTTTTTTTTTGGATGGGATGGGTAGCTCGAACCAAGAGTTCGTTGGCCTGGCGCTGTTTTAAGCTCGTGCTATCTTCTCCACGATCAGCATCAGCCCCAGAAGACTATGCGGGTGTTGGAACAGTTGACACTACTGTAGTGGTAGTATTTGGAAATCGCAGCTGAGGTCTTGGGGGTAGATAACAAGTAGCTAGGTACGTTTCAGTTTCAGGCCAAGGTCAAATGCAGTACATATCCGCAACTGGGAACCATCTATCCGCCCTCTTCGACATTTCACCTACTACACCCTTTTCGTATTAACCGTACATGTCAGAGAAAGATTAAACGAGACCAATTGCCGGAAGAAATCTTCCAGAAACATCCTACTACTAGCCACAAATAATCCCCTTGAGATCCTGCAAGCTACTAGCTCTTTATACTTTCTCTAATCCTCCGTCAAAGAAGCTTCAGCTCCAAGAGAGCCCCAACACCGCTGATCATTTCATTCCCCCCCACTTGGCTCGACCTTGAACTGGTAACCACAAACGCCCATGAACCTGCTAGGAAACGACTAGTGTAAGCAGGCCCTTTATGAAGCCCAGAGTAGCATCTCGTCAGCTTTCCAGTAGAAATGGCAGCTGCCTAGATTAGAATCTGACAGTCTCCTTTGGGGGGCTAGATAATACGGGATCGAGCCAAAGTGGAAAGGGGAAAAAAAAAAATTCGACGAGGGGGGGACGGGAGGATTGAAGCAACACGGGCGAGCATGTATATGTCGTTAACATGCTAGTACTGATATTTACATGGATGCTGGCATCAAAGCCCCGTAGCTTGCCGATGCCAGTTTTTTTGAGGTCTTTTGTTGATCAAGTCCACGGCTGAGTTGGTGTTGCTGCCGGCGCTGTTCCTGTTCCTGGTCTTCCTTCTTCCAATGGCCTTGTTCTGCCTTTATTGGTGGATTGGAAGAGCCGCCTCAGGACAGCAGCATCATCACCAGTAATGGAAATGTAACACAATACAACGTCATCGTCAGACTGCAACGAGTCAAACAACTTGAATAATACCTGTATTATTCTGATAGATTTTTAATCATCGATATTCTTGCGGATTGATAGTCGGGCTAGGCAGCACTATTAAAACGGCTGGCCGACAAGGACAGAGATTCGGGTGCATCAAAGCTCAACAACACGCCATCAACTTTACGAATGACAATCTCAGCTTCCTTCTCCCAATCAGCGTAACATTACTCGTGCTCCCGTAATACAAGCTGATAGTGACGTCTTGAGTCGCAAAGATTGGCAACAAGCCGCCATGGTTTATAGTGCGATAGACGTACTTGTAGCATTTTGCCAAGCCTCAAAAGGGGGGAATTGGACCGGGAAATGAAAGAGAGTTTGGTGGGGACGAGACCGCGGGCTCTCTTACAGTATACTAGTATACATATACAGTAGTGTTTTTTTCCCTCTTCGTTTATTGTGGGCGGGTGGAGTGGAGTCCTTGCTGGCGTTGATGAATGTGGAGAGTATCATTCTAGAAGGCCGATAGAGTGGCACGAGATGGAGCTCTTGGGCTTGAGCTTCATTTCACTTGGGGCTTTGCTTTATTCTAGAAAGAGGCCCCGTTGCTTGGTCTTATTGATGCGAACGGGCGGGCTGAAATGAGGCGAAAACGACACGACGAGTGTGAAGAGTACGGCGAGGCTTTATGTCTGCCCTTGACCATGGGAGCGATTCGCCGAAAATGGGATCCATGCCAATATCAAAAGGAGCACGGACGGTAGATTTCGTATGAGACTCTATACATGGAGTAATCTGTGCAAATGGTAGTATCGTGTAAATCGTCCATATCAGTACTCATCGTGGTGTCCATGGCGATGAATTAGAATAGAGTAGCAGAGAAAAAGAGTGAAAGGGAAAAAAACCAAGGTATGCAGAGTTGTCTCGCCCGACATCAACGGCAACAATATAAGAGAGAGAGAGAGAGGAAAAATTGCTACCCCAGATACCGGGTCTGTGCAAATTGCTGATGACGTCCACGCCTCCATGGCGCCCAGGGGCCCGGTCGTATCAGAAAAAAACATCGGCATTATACTTGGCCATCTTCAGGGAAAAGTCGCGATCCACCTGCGACAACGATCGTTCGCTAGTAGAGCTAGCAGAAAAGAAGGTCCAGGGAATCGGCACCGGTCCGAAAAGGCCGCCGCAGCGCTACGACTTGTCTCTCGATTCGACGGCCAAAAGACTGGACCCGAGACAACGAGGGCGTGGCCGGTGGTGTTGCAGAAAGCGAAACCCGCCAGCGACGAGGCCTGACTCGCCAGCAGTGAGCGCGTGCGCGCGTCAATCCGCACCAGAGAGACCCAATCATGTGTAGCGGCCGTGAGGACTTCCGGTAAGTAGTACAGCTAGCTGCTGTGATGGTGGTGATGGGCCATCAGTCATGACGGACTGGACTGGATTGTAATACGAGTGCGTGCTTCTCGGCCCCAACGGCGACGTCGTGTCCACACACAGAGCACCGAGTCCCTCCCGCAATGCTTCGATGGGGGCCACGGTCAGCGGTACGGAGTAGCACTGGCCATGATGGTGTCGCCAGGCTGCTTGACGCCTCGACAAAGCCCCCGTCGAGGCGAGGCCAGGCAGCGGCTGCAATATGTATGAAATCGGGTGGCCCTCAGCACGACCTGCAGGTCGCCTTGCCGCCGTCCCAACACCTGCATGAGCTTGATTAAGCTGCGCCCAGGACTACGAATCGTGCTACTACCCTAGTATGTAGTTGCAGTAGCAATACTGCTCGTTGCTAAGAATACCCCCGATAGCCCGCGTCATTTCATAGGCTCAGCATGGCCGAATCGTTGCTGCAGCAGTCTGTAAGAGCCGGCGCGAGGCTGCATGATGATGCCATTGACTGTCGTTGGAGGATGGATTCATGACTCCCTACTGTATGTACGGTGTTTGCCTAGTCGGCGGTAATAGTAGAGCCGGGTATTGAGACGGCATCTTCTGAACAGGATTCAGACGCGAGGCCCCCAAAGATGCCCAAGGCTCTTGATGATAATGGCCAAACTCATCTGCTGGAGCACGGAGGAGACAAGACGGTGCCGGATTGCACCAGGCGGCTTTCGCAAATTCGGTGAATGTACAATGTCCAGAACGATCATGATCCCACACGGGTAGAGCAAGCCGGAGAACAGTTTGATTGGCACAGGGGTGGTTGAGGTGATGGCCCCCGCTGCATTTGTCGTGCTAATGAAGACAGACTTGTGCCATTCTGTAATGGTAGCCAACTGCAATGTGTGTCAGGGGCAGCGGAATAACGCATTGACCTTTGGAGAAATTTCAATCCATCAGCGGTATTAGTGCTCCACAGCAGCAGCAGTCCTATTCTGTTATGGCGCCATTGAGAAGCAAAGACCATCCTGACTTATCATATCATGGACAGGTTATCATTGCCATGACAAGGGTGGCCGCTTTTTTCTTTTCTTTTCTTCTTTTCAGCAGGCATAATGGAAAACTAATGATTTTAGGTATAGTAGTCGCCCCCCCCTGGCCAATACACGTACTGTACACAGGTATACGACTATACGTCGTGAGACTGAAAGACTCGGCTCGAGTTGCCGCGACAAGAGACGGGCCGTCTGTCCTTTGGGGTCCTGTTTCTGGACATGGTCGATCGTTATACGCACGCAGAGTTACAAGTATGCCGTAGAAGTGGCAGTAATACCGTCATACCTGCCTACCTCAGCAGTGATGGCGGCGGTGCTACCTCATGCGGGTAGAAGAGTAGTATCACTCGTGTAGCTGTCCTCTGGTATTGCCCGTAGCGACACAGAGCACAAGGGCTTTCTGAATTGCCGGACCCAACCGACTGAGCCAAATCCAGGGGCCGGGTAGCGAGAAGCGACGCGATGGTAGACGAAGCGACACGACGTTGTGCTGGCAGTACGAGCCTTCGCCGAGTACTAGCAGTATTCGTGCAAGTGACAGCTGTAGCGATGCTACGGTGACGAGAAGCCACGTGAAATTGGACATTACCTACTCCTTTGCCTATCTCTGCTCGCCTCTCCTACCGCCTCTGTGTCTCTAGCGAGCGAGAGCTTGGCCAATCTTCAATTCAATGCTGAATGACGCCAATTAGGCGATGTACTGTAGCTTCGAGGTTAGTAGTACTACTACTACTGGCAATGCGAATACTACCTGTCATGCGCTTCGGCTTTAACGTCACGGCCTGACCTACCTGTTTGGGCTGCCACTGACGGAAATAAGTTGGCTGAGGTGGCATTAAGAACTGTGTGCGTTCCAAGACGGCGCCTAAATCTGAGATACGGAATGCTTCTTGTTGGTGTATTCGTGGAGTTGGAGGGTCCTTTTCTTCTCCGCCGATGTAGTGTGGTGGGAAGATGGCCGAGGGATGGGTCTAGCGTCGTGTTTGATGGATATTAAATCCCCAGATTAGCTGTTGTCCGGAAGATTTATAGCTGAAGCTCGTTGATGCCTCTATTCGAGTGGCCGCGCGGTACTGTAGCATCTCTGCCTGGGGTCTGGTATAATGCTTCAACCAGGATAGATGAAATTGAATCTTGTAGGATCCTAATGCCGCACTTTCGGTATGATTAAGAATAAAAAAAGGCAATAGAAAGAGGCGAAGATGTAAGCTATTACGAGCACGCCGCGATATGACACTGGGAAGCGAGGAGCTAATATCGATTGCTCGAATGACAAACGCAGAATGGAGTCGAGGCCGCTTCCCCCCCCCACGAACTTGGACCGATTCGCAGACCGAGGCACGAGGGCCGCTTTCCTAGCGACGGGTCTCTGATGGAGACGGCGTGTAAGTTGGGCGGGCCATGAGAAGGCTGAAGGACCAGTGTCTATCATGATTGAGGAAACGTGCGAGCAAATAGGGCCGTGAAGAAGAAGCATTGAGAAACAGAGACGCGATGGAGCAAAACTATCAAAATCGAGAACTTGAGCCAGAATGGTTGACTGAAAGACACAAAGAAGGGGGTTACGCTAAGAGGCACAGATAGCACCTTGCCTCCACCTTGGGCGCGTATCTGTGCCTGTGCCAGTACTTGTAACTGTACCTGTATACGGCCTCAATGCTAACAGTTGAGCCATTGCTCCAGTGCTTCGATAAGGTTGTCTCCCATCTTTCAAATTTTTTTTACTTGCATGCAATATGGCGCGTGCCCTTGCATCCAATCCTGCGATGCCCACTGGCCCAACTACATATACATGTATGGAGAAGACGCACTCCGTACCTACGACATGCACGCTCTAGGGGGGCTAGTTGCAGCGGCAGACGCGCAGGTATGGAGTACGGGCACAAGCACTAGCTGAGCTGATCTATTTCCGTCACGGTGATGTGATGTGATGGCAGAGCAGCGAGAAAGAGGCAAAAGATCAGTCACGGGCTGTCATTGTACAAACAGATGCTGCCACCATCAATATCATATCAGGGACTGGTAGCTAGGTATGTACTACTCGTACAAGTTAGTAGGTAACGTTCCGCTCCATGGACCGCGGTTGGACAAGACCAGCCAAGACAAGCCCGCTCGGAAAAGGGTCCTAGGCGTCGGTTTTTTTTCCCATCTGACAAGGGGGACAAGAAGGGATTTCGTCTTGGAAAGGGTCAAGGTGATTTAAATGGGGGAAGCAAGGCGACAAACCAACTGCGTGGACAGGATAGGTCGTCCGCTTCACACTCACGGTATGAAAAATTCTTCATGTGATGAATAGGCCTCAATCTAGATCCAATGCTGAAGCCGCCTGCAAACAATTCCTGTTGGACAAACATTCGTCTCTGCAGCTCACACGTGCGCGTACTGGTACATGCGCAGGCTCAAGCTTTGGTGTAGAAACGCACGCCCATGCTTGTCCACACCAGCTTGGAACAAACAAAAAGACCCAGACAAGTACCCAAATCGCCATCGGGTCCGGCTTCTCCTTATTTCTGTCTACTGGTACAGGTCCCTACTGCACTTGGCTACTGCTAGCCTCGACTCATTCATCATCTCTCTGCCTGTTCGCTTCTGTCCAGCGTCGTCGGCTCGCGGGTTGGGCACAAAGCTCGGATGTACCTGTACCTGCACCTGCACCTGCACCTGCACCTGCGCCATTACTTGTGGTAGCGCATGCTCAGTGCTCACAGAATTGAACCCCAGCCGCTGCAGTTGATCTCCCTGCGGCAAGACGCCACTCTCCGGCCTCCTGTCCATCCACAGCTGCCGAATAGCACAGACACCCGTGCGTGTCTCCATCTTTGGCGCCAAAGCGGCTGTCTTGCGTCTCTGATAGAGAGACGCTGCTCACCGCACAATTGATCAGCTGCCTCCCCTATATCGATGGCTCTGTGTGCTGTCAGTTTGCCGCTGGCAAATGGCAGACGCCAGGGACCGTCCTCGTCCTGTCCATCAGGGGATCCGGCAAGCCACATCCAAAGCGCAAATCGAACTCTCCTCGCTTGGTGCTAGTACCAATCAATATTGTACAGCGGCGGTTGGTGCTCTCAGGGCCCTGCCTAGCCCCAAAAGGCCCCAAGCCGCCCAGAAAAGGACCCTTCCTGTTGAATCACTGACCACCACCCCCAAATTGCCCCGAAAACTGGCGGCTGCCATTGGCCCTGCGTCCCTCTTCTCCACACCGCTGGCCAAGCCTCCACCCACCCCCCTTCAACTGCGACCTGGTCGGCTCAACTTCTTTTAGGCACTGCTAGGGACCAGAGCTAGGCTGGCTAGGCCTGCTAGGCCTTCCAGGCTGGGGCCGGCTAGGGGTGCTGGGGGCCCTGGCCTGGCGCTCCAGTTGCTGTCCGCCCACAGGCCACAGGCCCCAGCCAATCTCTCGCTCACCTTTGGCTGCATCCGCGTTCCTCCTCCAATCCTGGACCTCTCCTTCACCCTTTGCTTTTTCCCGTATTTCCACCCCTCTTCCATCTTCCATCCTCCATCGTCCTCATTCATTCCTCTCAATCGCCCTCTGCGGCTCTTCCTTTGCATTTCCTGCTCCGTGCATTGTCTTCTGGCCAGCTCCTGTTTAATTTTTTACTTCTTCTACCACAACCGACTGTGAAGCTCCTAACCGCTGCCTTCTCTACTTTCTCTACAAGAGTCGGATATTCATTTCCCTTTTTTATTGGCAGAGGTACAACTCCTGAAGCCAAAAGGAAAAAAGCATAAAGCTGCGGAATCAGCCTTCTCTTACCCGCTAGCATCATCATTCAGAGCTGTTCACAATGGCTTCAGCAACCAAGGTGTGTATGCCCAATCGAGAAATCACTTTGAGCGCGAGATTTATCCTGTGCTCTCCCTCTTTTTTTTTTTTTTTGCTGCCAATCCTTGCTTTAGCCTGTTCTGTATAACTGACATTAGCTGCGCTGCAAACTAGTTCCTGCGAGAGTACAAGCTGGTAGTTGTCGGCGGCGGTGGTGTCGGTAAATCTTGCTTGACCATCCAATTGATCCAGAGCCACTTCGTCGACGAGTATGATCCCACAATTGAAGGTTCGTCACTTCTCTCCAGCACCCAGATTCCATTTCTCTCCCCCTTTCCAGGGCCTTGCAATCTGTGGACGGTGGCTTCTATTGGCCGCTTTGCCTGATTGTTCCTCCGGCTTCTTCTCCCCTGCTTCACAAACCACGAGCTTTGGCTAATCTGGTCGTGGTTCCAATAGATTCATACCGAAAGCAATGCGTCATTGATGATGAGGTCGCCCTGCTCGACGTTCTGGATACTGCCGGCCAAGAGGAGTACAGTGCCATGCGAGAGCAATACATGCGCACAGGAGAGGGTTTCTTGCTGGTCTACTCAATCACATCACGACAGAGCTTCGAGGAAATCACCACTTTCCAGCAGCAAATCCTGAGAGTCAAGGACAAGGACTACTTCCCCATGGTCGTTGTTGGAAACAAGTGCGATTTGGAGGGCGAGCGAGAGGTCACCAGACAAGGTAAGCAAATCGTCATCCTCCGTCATGGTTAAGCAGCGCTTCCTATTTCTTGCTTATCTAACATTTTTTTTTTCTTAACAGAGGGAGAGGCGCTGGCGAAATCATTCAACTGCAAATTCATCGAGACATCTGCCAAATCCAGAATCAATGTTGACAAGGCCTTCTACGACATTGTTCGCGAGATCCGAAGATACAACCGCGAGATGCAGGGTTACTCAACCGGCGGCGGCAACAGCTCTAGCGCAAACCCTCCCAAGCCCATGGACATTGAAGGCGAGGAGCAGGAGGGTGGCTGCTGCAAGTGCGTCATTATGTAAAAAGGCCTCTGCTTTTGCAAAGCGGGGAAAGGATGGCTTGCATTGTCTTGTTGTTTTATGATGCTAGAGGCGACATTTCATGGTGAAAACGAGAGGATTTTGGACGCTCCATGGCACAACGCGCGACGGACAGCCCTGAACGATCGACGAAGCACGATACCTCTCAATGCATCGGGCGGGGAGTCGGGTTCTGACTTGGGACACGCATTCGGATTTTCCCTTTTTTCTTTTCTCTTCTTTTTATATTTTCATGTCTTGTTCTCTCCGTTGCGCTTGTCGAGAGATCTACCAGCGGGGCAAATGTGTCAGATTCCAAACACAGCCTGGAGCCTTTGTCAGGAGCGCGTGCCTGCGTGTGATTCTGCAGCGTGTTGGCGAAACGGGCTGTTCGTCGCACTACCGGAAGGAAAAAGAAAAGAGTCTCGGGAGGGTAAATTTTGAATCGAGGGGGAAGCGAATGGAAGAGGATGAGGCGCTACAGCATGCGAGCGTGTAGCCAAAGGCCAAACAGGAGGCCTGAACCATTAAATTAATATCCTCCTGGGTGGGCTTGCGAGGATGGTTTTTTCTGACTCTGAAAGTATGGGTCATACGTTCTTCTCTTATATCCCATTATTTCACACGTGTAATTTCATTTTTTTTTCTACTTACTGATTGTTAACTTGCATGGTAATGAGGATTCGCTTCAAAATTCTACCGTCCTTTTGTATCTAGGACAGCTTTTCAATTTTACTGGGATGCCCCCTTTTGGGCTATTCCCATGGCTCACTTTGATGTTGCTCTATTCTGGTGTTTAATCTTTTTTCTTTTCTTTTTCTTTTCTTTCCTTTTTCCTTCTCCTTATCTTAGCTTCTTGTTAGCTTCGTTTGCCCTTTCTTTTTTTCTCCTTTCCCTTTTGTCACTACCCCTCTTTTCTCTCCCTCGAACAGACAAATACTACCACTAAAATAAAAAGCAAACTTTTACCTTGTCGCAGGTTGAGTGTGCCGCTAATCCGAGAAAGTGACTGTGCTTGGCTTCAAGTGGTGGCGCCAGAGAGATACAAACAAGCAATCCGGGCAAAGAGTACGGGGTGTCAAGTATACATATATATACCGATATGTTGCATTTTGTCAGCGGCTTTGTATTGGTTCGAGCATTTTACCCCGGATTTTCAATCTTGTTCATGCATTTGGGCAGGGAAAATAGCTAGGGACGACAAGAAGAGTTGACACATGATGCATTCATAAACTTATTCAGCATCCTAGCGATAGCTCAAGGCTTTAACTAGGAGGTACTTTGTGGTGTGTCCTTGTTATCTTCCATTTCGCTATATCATGCGTAGGGACCGAGGTATGTATGCCGTGGCTGGATTGTCAGTAACCAACACTTTATTCATCGGGTCGCGCTCTTGTAACTTGTCCATATATATATGCCTTTGCTACACTTTTTGGGCTGCTAAAGAAGAAATTCCTTGTCTACTCTATCTATTTCCGAATAGCAAACATCACACTATATCACGAGAATCCCGTTCCGTCGGACTGGGACACTAGCGTCAGTGTGTCAATATCAACATTCAGCTTCATCGGCCATTGGGATCCAATCAGGCTCCAATGGAGTCTTGGCATTATAGATAATAAGCACTTTGAATCCTCCTAAAAATCGGTTATTGGGTGTACCTGAGTCTCCCCCCCTGCATCCAGCTGTGCTTAACCAGCGATGACAATCTCAGCCTCAGCCTCGTTGTGTAAGTCACGGCATGTTATTGGCCGTGTTTAAAACTAGGTGGTCACGCATACGTTCAAGTGTTTATATTTTTTTTTTATGCACGTCCTTGTATATCTACGACATGACAGCCTCTTGGGTGAGAAGCTGAGAGAGCTGAGAGCGCGGCTCTCGTATTTCTCACTTCTCCTATGAATCAGTTGCTGGCATATCCTGGTTCAAGGCGCGAAGTGTATTTGTAATTGCCAAAATGGTAGGAGGAAAAGAAACCACAGTAATAATAATGCTTGGCTGGATTATGCTTGGCTGCCACAGATTGGGGGTATTGGTCTTGAGAGGACGGAACGAGGTATATAAGGCCAGATGTGTGCAGACTTGAAGCTGGATTTGCTCTGCAACCTTCAGCAAAGAATTAATCCAGTTCTTGGCTCTCAAGGAACACCATTCACAATGGGCCTTTCAAAGACTTCGATTCAGCTCTCTTACTTCTTCTTCATAGCAGCTGCTCAAGCATACACGACATTTGAACCCGATTGCTCAGCCCCTACCAAGAAAGTGAATTACGTGAGGGATCCTAATTCCCGCGGTACACTCGATATACTGTTGAAATCTGTATTTGCAATCTTTGCATGTACTTGGACCATTCATCATCCCAATGTTCCAAGGCAATATCATGGATACCGGCGCGAACCCAAGTCACAGCCAGAAAACCAGGATGCCAATCCAGATCTATGCTCTCATTCAGACACAAGCTGGAACTGGCGCTTGAGAAGCCTCTTGAAAAGCACGGGGCGAATGGTGCTCACGATATTTGCGCCTGAAATCATAATTGCTGTGGCTTACAATGATCGAACTTGCGGCCCATCTGGATCACAAATCATTGGTAGATCAGGCAGTAAAAGATGAGATTAGCTGGTCGTGGATTCACACCTATTACGCAAACATGGGAGGTTTTGTCGTTGAGAAGAAGGAATATGCGCGTTGGGCCAGGGGTGAATACAACATGCACCATCTGTCCGGGAGAGACATTTTAATACTGCGAAAACTGGGATACATCGAAAAGCTGCCAAACATGTCCAAGAGGGGGCTTAAAGACAGGGCCAAAAGTGATTCACTTATTAAGGCAATCTCAGTCACCCAGATTATCTGGTCTACGGCACGGATCCTGGTTCGAACCGTTTGGAGATTGTCCATATGCCCCCTTGAGCTCACCGTGCTGGCCTTTACTCTCTGCGCGATTGTCATCTATCTGCTTTACTGGGAAAAGCCAAAGAGCATTGGTGTAACCACGACCGTTATTCCGGCACAACCATATACGTATGATGACATACAGGTGGTTCTTACCTTGGCGAGAGATGAGGGAATCCATGTAAAAGCAGAGAGCGATACAAGCAGCAGCATTGAATCAAAGAGCCCTGGACCGACGAGCATTGGAGTACGTGAATGGACGCCAAGCAACGACGTAAATCAGAGCGCCAATTCAGACATTCTCAGGACATGGAGCACCATGCCCCTGTTTTCCTCCAGAAAACCCAAATCGGTGGATGGCGCACCACTGAGAATCGACACTGTTCGAAAAGGCGAAGGATTTGATGATGGAACCCTCTGGGCGCTGCTGGCAGGCATGGTCTTGTTCGGAAGCATACACATTGGAGCGTGGCATTTCGAATTCCCAACTCATGCCGATAGGATGCTGTGGAGATGCTTGACTGTCTACTCTGTCGGATGCGTCTTCATCGCGCTGGTTGCGGTATTCCTGCAGAAGGCTGCGAAGAAGGCTCGCAAGGAAGATGCTGATGGTCGCGTTGGGAAAGCTCTTGGCTGTTGTGGAAAGTTTCTGTATTACACTGGCCTTTTGCTGTATGTTGTCGCCCGGCTGGTGATCCTTGTGGAGATGT
This sequence comes from Trichoderma atroviride, assembly GCF_020647795.1. NCBI lineage: Eukaryota > Fungi > Ascomycota > Sordariomycetes > Hypocreales > Hypocreaceae > Trichoderma > Trichoderma atroviride. The sequence goes on along the minus strand of NC_089400.1, from coordinate 4,135,850 downwards.
TCCGGACTCTTCTCTATCTTCCTACCGACGCCTATATTTCCAGCCGGACACCGTATAACTGATTCAACAAGATATCCCTACTATTTATCAGATCAATAGATTTAACAAGTCAATGAATTTTTGGGGTTTAGTATAGGCTAAATGTAGTTTGCAAGTCAGGTTATGAGATATTAATGCAAGAATTGTTTTTGATAATCTCATCAAGTGAATTCACTGTCTAAACTGGTACTCGTCTCTAATGCTAGGTATCTTCATCGCTAACCAACTGAATATGACTGCTATAATGCACGTGCCCATGCTCCCGATAGTATTCCAACGCCAATCTCATCTCCCTCCTTCTCATTCTCCATCTTCAACGTCATGTGCCCATGTGCCATTGCTCCCAGCCCGGCACAAGCCCCATCTGCTTCTGATTCACAACCCAATCACCACAGGCAAGGCACACCCACGCCTTGGGGCCTTGTTCAAACATTGTCTGTATCGTATTTTTCGGCGAGTTCGCCTCATGGGGCGGCTTATCCACCAGGCAGCCCGGACAGACGTTGCGGCCAAACCTCTGTAAACACCACTCCCGCATCTTCACAGCTTGGGCCACGATCAGGCCGCCAAAGCGACTGCGATGTTTCCAACAAAGCCGCTGGGCAAGCAGCTTCGTCGCGCAGGCGCATCCCGTCACGGGCAAGGCCGCGCCCTTGAAGTTGACCCTGCCCAGGGGCGTCTCGAGCTCGAGCTCCGTCTGCGTGTAGTAGCTGTCGCTGCAGTCGCCCCAGATGTTGACGGCGCCGACGATTCTGCGCCGCAAGACTTGGCCGATGCTGTTGCTCACCTGGGCGGTGCAGTCGGCGCAGAGATATGCGCGAAATGCATGCAGTTCCCGGTTGGTGACCAGATTGTCGTTGAGCTGTTTCGCACTCGACTTGCAGCAGGCATTGCAGACGTGTGCCGCGTTGTCTTCATGCAGCAGACATTGACAGGTTGAATCCAGAGCAACGGGGTTGTTGCAGTGGACGTTGTCTCTGATTTCGGAACACGTCTCGTCGCCGCCTGGCGCAATAGGCGTGACGACCTCTGGGACGAGGCCGAGGACGTTGCAGAAGGGCGAATCCTGCGGCTTTGGACAGCCCAGGACGAAACTGTACGGAGTGGGCAAGGTTGGCTGCGGTCGCTGTATAAACATGGCTTCTTCTTGATCGATGCTAAGCGGATTATGGTCGATATACTCTGCATCTTCTAGTGCTGATGACGCTTCCAGTGGTAACGAGTCAATCTGCATCAATGTATCCAAATCTTGATCTATATCTATTAGTACCAGGTCGGGATCTAGATGGGAAACTTCAAACGGGCTGAATTGCAGATTTGCCGGCACCTGGCTGGAAGGAGCTGCAGCGTCAAAGCCAAACTGGCTCTGTCCGGGCAACGTGGGACACTCAAATGGAGGCGAAGCGACTCCATCGTCAATCATGTCCGAGTTGATGTACTCTGAGAGCCAGTCTGGCGCGCTGGTGTCGAAAATGAGAGCAGCCGGACTCGAAGTCGTGACATGGCCGCTATTGCCATGGGCATCTACACCACGGTTAGGATCAGCATCATCGTTAGGTCTTGTTTGGACACCGGGATTGTTGGTGTCATCGTCATCATCTTTGTCACCACCGCCATGACCCGGGAAATCAGAAAAGAGCGCCGACACAATCTTGCCGTCCCGGATATCCTGCATCTTCTGCCGCACAGCCTCTACCCGCTCTCGATAGTGTCCAAGCTGGTTCATCGGAACAGCCTGAGGCCAGCGTTCCTTTATCCACGCCGCAATCTGCTCTCGAGTAATTCCACTTGCTCGGCCACTTACGAGCCCCCCCTGAGTTGCATCTCCATGAGGCGGCGCTCCCGGCGGGCTCAGCATGGACCGCAGCTGGACACCCATCGTGGCAATGAAATTTCTGTTCTGGTTCTCGGGGATGCCGTAGATACTTGTGGCTGGACCTACCCAGTGCTCAATGGCTGATCCGTCTTTGGGGTCATCAACTCCGCCAGAACCGTATCCCAGGGCGAGATAGTAAAGAGGCCCCGGAGGAGGATCCAACCGCCCCTTGATGCAATACTTGGCTGTGTCTCCTACCCAATCATCGCACTCGTCGCCGTGCTTGATGCATGAATCGCACGGCCGCTGGAGGTCACAGTTTCGTCCTGCTTCTCTGCAGCAGTTGCATTCCACAAAGGGCATGAAGCCTCCAATACCAACCCTGGCCAGATCAAAGAGAGGATACGACGTGTCATCCCCGGCGTCAATACAGTCAACGCCCAGTTGAGTGCAGCGATTGCAGCTATAAGAGTACGAACCGGCGTCAGCCCGGCAGTGGTCGTGATCATCTTCCCAGCATCTCTTGCAGTAGCGGCGTTCCGGGTTGATTCTCCTACATTCGACAAAGCCCTTGTCAAAGACTTGGAGCTTGACGGCCCACGTCCTTGGTAGAGTCAGTCTCTGTGGATTGGCAACAACTCGGCCACCGCTGAGACACGTCAGATTATTGGTCTGGCAGTACGAACAGGCCTGGTCCCGAGTAGAGCGATCTCTGAGCCAACTGCATCCCGCGGTAACGGTGCCCTTCTTCGTCTTGTTTTGGCAAGCATGGCACTCTGCGCGAATCCATCGAGCAGCGTCAACTCGAGTATTGGGCCGGGCCTCCATCTCCTGGCCATTCACCGTACACTTGCCGTCTCTGCAGGCCTTGCTGATTGTACAGCCATAGCCAAGAGTTGAATCGACGTTGCACTGATTGGCCATCTTGGAGTTGAGGCATTGGTCGCAGGTCGGTGGCCGGTAGTCCACGGGATCGGCAACGCCGTACTTGCGCCAGACATTGTTTATCAGAGGAGGCTTGCATCTGTGCTTGGAACCCGGATTCTGTGAACGATGGTCAGCGCAGTTGGAGCATTCGATAAAATTTCCTTTCCACCCTTTTGTGTAATCGCAGTATCTTTGCTTGCACATTTGTCTGCCTATGGGATCACGGTAACAGAACTCGCATCTTCTCAATGCTATGGGCTTCTTTGAGGAGGGCTGGCTGCCGTCTTTGTGGTTGTCGTCTCCACTGCGGTCTTCGTCTTCATCGTCTTCATCGTCACCGACTGTGCCTTTTTTCTTTGGATTCTGCCGATTACGTGCGTTTTGTAATATTTGTGCCAACGGTTGCTGCTTCTGAACGGGTCGACTGCGAGTTATGCGTCCGGTATTGGTTTTTCGCAGGATCCTATCCTTGATTCTGTCTGCAATGCTGGCCATGATTGTACACTATTTCACTATGCTTTACACTAAAAGCGTATTGATACAGATGGGGTCTCCAACCTCTAATGCAAGCGCAGATGTGCACAAATGACTTGAATCATCTCTTCATAATTATGGCACAAGTTGACTTTATAAGCCATTCTGGAATACGCAGCATGTACAAAGAGACATCTTTTGTTTATATTAAGACGACACTTGGGCCGTTTTCATAATAATACCTTATGAATCTTATGAAAAACCCCTTGTGAGCGCAATCTCAAAGAATGTCACTATGCAACTGAATTCTTTTCACGTATGTGAACGTGTTTGACACAAGAGAGACAGAAAAAAACACTAAACCAGGGGAAATGATGAAGTCAAAGACATTTTACGCAGAGCCAAGATTATAAATAGATGTGAGTTGAGCAGTAAAACAACGAAAGTCACTACAACATCTAACAAAGAGATGGTTGAACAATGCTCTTTCAACGCAACCCCCCGAATCGCGCCATTCATCCATTCTATACAAAAAAAAAAAAAAAAAAAAAGATTCTTTGAACAGTTATTCGCAGCTCAAACAATGTCCTTTTTCAAAAACACGCACGGAATCACCTCCTCGACGCCCGTCTTCGGATCAACCCACGTATAGCCACGCTCATTCCTCGCAATCGCCTGGTACCCCTGCCGCACATACCACTCCTCGTTGGATCGGAAATCCTTGGCCTCGATCTTGCGCCCGCTCAGGGCAGAGTGATAGGCCAGATATTCCGGCCTTGTCTGGTACTCCTTTGTCGAGGTGTCGAGGGCCATGGTTGTGGCGTTGAGGGGCGGGCAGGTGGCCAGATGCTCGATTTGGTACATTGCTGAGCGGCCGAAGCCGCCGGATTGCATGGTTCTGAAGAGGGGAGATGAGACTTTTTGATGACTGACTTGGGGTGTAAAGGAGGAAAGAAATTACCGTGAGATGTAGAGTGATTTAATCCATACCGTGGATTGGGGAAGAGAGAATTTCGTGTTTCGGTCTGGATAGAGATCGAGGGCGATGTGGCCGATTGGGATGAAAGTTGTGAGAGTTGGCGTTCTGGGTGAGTTGGCGAGGGTAGTTGCTGTATCGACGATGGCTTCTTTTTCCTGTTACATGATGAGTTCAAACAATTTCATCTTCAGACAAGAATTCCTCTCAACCATACTGTCGGGTATTTTGCAATGTGCTTTGCTAACAACTCATCCTTTCCCGCAAGATCATCGCTGAGTTTCTACAACATCTCATCATTAGTCGAGATTCTCACAAAGCCTCGTTCAAAATTCAATCTCACAATCCAATAAAAAAACTTGTTCCCCTCTCGCACCTTGACCTTCCACTCGTCAATCAGGTCCTGGTCCCACGTACACGCCACGCGCTGCTCGTATAAGCGCTGCGCATGGGCGTCGCTGTCGGGATCCCAGGGAACGAGCTCGACGTTGTTGTATTTTGACGACGGTATTGTTTCCGGAGGCGACATTGTAAACTTTGGGCGTTTGACTTGGATCCTTGTTTTTAAAATGACCTCGTTATGTGTCTTCTTTCTTCTTGAACAATTAAGTTGGCAAAAGTACGACTTTTATTTACAAGCAGAGAGCCAGTCAAGAAATGAAAATTACGTTGTTGGCAATCAAGGATATTTGTCTACCTCGCATCAAACCGGATTTCGGCTCTAAATTTAAGTCCTCCATGAGGTGGACCATTCGCCCAAGTGAAAGGATTTCCCAACTCAGTTTAGAACTCCCAAAGGAACTGGCACCAATAATGCCCCTCAGTCAACTTGTACTTCAAACAGAGTCTAGGGCGCGCCCTCTGCTGTCCTAACAAACCTATGTTACTTTTGACATGCTCTGACTCATGCACCAACACAGCATGCAACGCGGCAACGGCTTCTCCATGTCGTTAAACTAAGCTTTCGCCTAGTTAAAACAACTTGAAGGTTGTGATATAACAAAAAGACAGATGTGCATATGTGCATGAATTGCAATTACATTTGTGCATTTTCTCTTTCAACCCCCCCTGTCTTTTACACAATGAGAAGCGCAGCTTATAGTTGACAATAACCCACTGCTTCACCCTCTCACCTCAACTGGCCCTAATCTACATATATTGCCGAAAAGCGCAACTCCCTATCAGCATCCTTCAGATGAAATCTGATATTATTCTTCCCAGTTCCGTCTACATCTTCCTTGTTAAATATGTGTTGTCTCTATCTACTGTAAAACATTTGGATATTTGCATAATCTGCCTCCCCATAGAACAGTCCCGAATTCCTTTCCTCCCAATGGTCCCTCGGCTCCAGATGTCCCTTCATCAACATGACATGACGTTAAAATTTTCGCTCCCCCCAACTCAATGATATTCTCTCTCCTCCTTGAATCTTTGCTTGATTCTCTCCTTGATTCTGCGCCTAAATGCCATCTTCAGATTCTCTTACAACCCCGACCTTCTATTATCTTCGTGTCTCCTGTAGAGACATACACATCCACATCCGCCGCCCCTTTACCCTTGTAATCCGCGCCGGGCTCACAAGGATCATGCTGATGCCCACGCTTGTTATTACACTGCGTTGCCTCATCAAAGTTCTCGCCATAGTTATTTGTGGTTTAGTCCTTCTTTAATCTTTCTTTTTCTGTCATGCTCGTTTAACCTCTTACATACTTCATCCGGCGAATTGGAACCTGGTTGCTTCGAGCTGCCCGAGGCCGTCCCGAGGCGCAACGTTACGGCGCCGATATGTATTCGTAAAGTCTTGCAGCAGCACTCTCACATGTCGAATGCCTCCTGCTTCATCCGACCCCAGTCGCTCCTTGATCTTGATCATCAGTCTGTTGGCTTCCTCTGGAGACACAGTGCCCTGAGGTAATAGCTGAATCGTACGTGAAACCCATTCGGTCGTCTGCACAGGCAAAAGTTCAAAGAGACTGAGCAGAACGCCGCTGCCATCCGCAAAGCAGTCTCGCGGGAAAGTAATCATCATGCCCGCCATGACTTGCTTCACCAGATTTTCTCCGTGGCTGCTGAGGAGGTTCTTAACAATCGTTCTGATGCTCGCCGCAGCCGACTCTGGCAGCCCCTCACTACTGGCCGGATTGTCGCCACCGTATGACAGCAAATCTCTCAGGAAGTGGAGAGTCGAAGACAGAGGATCTCGCTGTTCCAGAGTCAAGGCGTAGATGGAGGCCTCGAAAATAGGGACCAGGAGTGGAGATGGAATGAGCTTCTGGGGATAGTATAGCAGCGCATCGATGAGGAGCCTAAAGAAATCATCAATCACGTCTGGCAGCTCCTTGGGCTGCAGTTCGGTCATGACCCTCAGGAATGTCGTCGTTTGCGCTTCGAAGAATGTGTAGATGTTTTCGGCTATGCTCGGATCCACATGCTCTCGCGCCTCGGAGAACTCCCGCAGAATGGCAGATGTGACCCAAAGGAAGCAGCCTTCCCTCGAGACATTGAAACCGCCAGCCAGTTTATTTGCCATGTCCGCAAGCATGGGTGTAATGGCAGTCCGGTAGGAAATGACCATGTTTCTCCAGCACCTGCAAACTCTTTCGCAAATTGGTGAAAATGTGAGGAAGTTGTCTAGTACAGTAGACAAGATGGGGAAGACTTCTTGCCAGTACTTGACCGCAGGGTTCTCTTCTCCAGGGTTAACCAGAGGCATCACATTTTGCACAAAGATGGTAATAAGCTGCAGGTGGTCTGTTTTTCAAGTCAGCAAAAAGAAAAGAAAAGAAAAAGATATAGTCGATTAGGTAGAAAGAGAAAAGGGAAGAGAGAGAGAGAGGAACAAGGGAAAAATCATACCCGCTACTGCTAGTTTGCCCTCATCCGTGGTTGCATGGTTTGCCTTCGCCATCAGCCTTTGAACTAGCGGATCACAATACGTCTTGAGCAGGTGATACGTCTCCGAAACAGGCTGAACAGCCAGAACATTCGAAACGCCCTCGGTGACCTCTTCCTTACTGAGATCAGGAAGTTTATCCAAGACTTGGTCATAAAACGTCTGGAGCTGCAGTATTTGGCCGCTGAGAAGGTGCTTGCAGTCAGTACAAAAGAATTTGAGTGACAGCGCTGCAGCCCGAGTGATTTCTCGGGAGTCGGACTGGAATGAGTTCACGATGTAGTTGAATTGAGGCTCCAAGTACTCGGGATGCGCCGCAGTCCACTCAGTGTAGCGCCCCAGCACCATGATGGTCGCAAATCGAAGCTTCTCGTGGCTGGGCATCTGGACCAAGAGCGGCATCAGCTGAGGAAGCACAATATCTTCCTCCTTGTCTACCATGCGGCCAAGGGCGCGCATCGCGAATAAGGGGGCCTCAAGCTCCTGCCAGTGTGGGACTGACGCCTCTGTTGCCTGGCTAGCATAATTTTGAGTCCATAGCTGAATGGCATGAAGCACCTTTGTAAGGCACTCGGTCACGCCCATGACTTCGCAACAGTCCTTGAGCGTGTCGCCCATCTGGTGTCGAAACTCGCGGAATTTCTCCTCTTGCTCGCGGTCCCCGTCAAACAAGTCGGTTTCGCTTCCGGACTCGGGCGTCGGGAATCGTAGATGCGCAAGTAGAATATCCACAAGTTTAGAGAAGACATCCACAAGCTCCAACCTGCCCTGGATATATCGTTCCAGCACCAGATATTGCTTGAGCTCATACCAAAAGTTGAAAGTATGCTCGATAACATCGCGGTCCTTATCCCGAGCGGCACATTCGAGAACCGCATCGACAATGGGGCGGAACTGGGTTGGCTGTCGTGCGATGGCAACTACCCAGCTTTCCGCCGCAGTTGCTAGAACTTTGGTTAGAGACTTGAGCGATTCAGTATCCTCTTCAGCAACCAGGGTGGCGATGCGCGGCGTGAGGCTGATGATTCGCGGGAACAGAGTTTGGATGACAGCTTGGGATTCGTCAACATCAGCCGTCTCTCTGAGCATCGTGCACAGGCACTCTGCGGCTTCTTGGCTGCATTCATCAGATGTAACACCCTGGAAAATGGCTTCTAGGAGAGGCGAGCTGGCGATGATGCCAACGGGAACCTCTCGAAGCCACGACGTGATGCACTCCATAAGGAGTGGGTTTCGAGACGCGGCAGCTGGAAAGGAACATTTGTTAGTTTTCCTCATTCTCTTGCAGAGCAGAAATGCAGACACCTGGAAGAAGAAGATTGTCAGATAAAAGAATTGGTACAAGACTTACGCGAAGACTGTGAATAGTTGATTAGGAGCTGTACAACTTGATCCGCGTTATCTGCCAGCAGTGCTTGCGTCCGCGCTGCAAGATCTTCTTCCTATTTCCAAGCAATTAGACTTGTTCCTCGAGGGTGATTACCGACCGGCCGAGACGAAACCATCGGGGGCCAGGTGCCGCGTCGTATTAGAGTAGCGCAATCCACATACAGACAAGGTAATTTTTCGACCTTCAGTCACCTCCTCGGGAAGGACTCGCAAAAAGTCGAGAATACAAGCGTGGCTCTGGGGGCTGTCGCTGAGCGACTGGACGACCGAGGAGAGCACATCGTTCCAGTCCTTCATCTGGATCGCCAAAATCGCCAAGCACACGCATAGTTGAACTCGAATGGGCTTGGGGCCGGCGGCGTAGTGCTTCAAGAGGAGCAAAATCTGGTTTCGAAGGGCAGGTAGCTCGCCGGGGGGGAACCTGGGTGATGAGATCGTAGGTAATCTGGTATCGTTAGCAGTCCGAGGACCGAGAATAGCCAAGAGCGGCAAAAGGAAGAAGAATTTGAACAACCTTTCCGCGCAACGTGATGGCGGCAAAAAGGGTGGCCTCGGGCTCAGCCTTGGATTGGAGGATTCCAATTACGGTCCCCCAAGAGTCCTTCTAAAAACGCCATGATGATTAGCAAACTGAGGTCGAGTGAATAAGAAACGCGAGGTGTCGGCAGCGGATTGCGACGTACCGACTTCTGGAACTGCTCCAAGTACTCGTGCGCCTTCTTCTTTGCTTCCTGTTCCCCGCTTCGCATCGTCATGACGGCCCCCAAAACATCTGATGGCGCAAAGCCCGCCGTGCCATTTGTAGCCATCTCGGGCTGTTGCGACAGAGCGCAAAGAGAGAAGCCTGGAAGCTCAGAGAGAAGTCGGTGCTGGCAGAGCTATTTGAGCGCGAGCTTGGGCGGTCGAGAAACCAGCGCTCATCGGCTAGCCGTAGACGTGGCGAGGGACCAGCTGCTGGGAGAATCAGCCAGATCGTGCCGTGGGCGGCTCTCCACGCACAGGGCGCAGCGACGAGGGGGAAAGCAAGTAAAGAAGGGAAACGAGAGAGGCGCCGAGTGCAGGCTGGCGGGGGCTGACAAGAGTCGCGGGCGTCGGTCTCGGTGCGTTTGGATCTGGATGGCTGCTCCGAGCAAAATCATGGAGTCGGCCTTGCTCTCTGGCGAAGTGGCATGGGGGCTTTCCAAGCTGGACTTGGCGGGGCAGTTCTTTTGCGGGCTGCCTGCGGGTTTTTCCGTTTCCGGGTTCCCAGCTTTACGAGCCATGTACCCGGTTTGCCTGCCGCATCAGTATGAGAAGCTTTGTACCTGGCAATACCCGGTATCACATCCTGGCTACAAAACTGTTCAATGAACAAGGGAAGCAACATTGCTTTGTGATTGTCTGAAAGTCTAAAGGCATTTTTCATTATTATTTGTATGACAGAAAACTACCAAAATAGCCATCACAATTGTGCCTTTGCAGCAGCGTAGCAGCGCAGCAGCCTATTAGCAGTTTGAGAATATTATACTAGCGTCCTGTGTGTCTTAGTACTTAGTACTAGTAGTAGGTCAATAGGGCATGTATGACGATGTACACAAGTAGTAGCTATGATGTGTATAGTATCACTGGTATTTTGTTCTCCATCACCATCGTTACCTTCAGAATCTGAATAGTGTATCAGAACTAGATCTAGGTGTCTAAAAGAGAAAAATAGCAGTAGCTGAAAGCACAGTGGACGTTGATGTTCTTGACCCAGTGGCTTCAGTGCTTGGCGCCACTAATGCTAGCACCTAGCACGCCACAACATTTAAAGTTATACTGCTTCACGGAGCATACGCCTTCTTCCACTCTGACCATACATGGGCGACTCTATCCTCGAGATTCTGCATCGACCGTGGAATCATCTGATAATGAATTCCCGCGCTGTCCAGCATACGACAGAACTCCTCGTCGTACTCGCTCCAATCCTGCAGGTCTCTCGGCATAAGCCTGACTCCATCACTTACAAGCCAAGCCTCCACTGTTTCGCATACAAATACGAGAGAATGTGACATTCGATCTCTCAGCTCTTTCCAGTAATCAGATGAAACCATGAGTTCCACGGCTTCGCTTCCGATATGACGAGACGCGTATATGATGGGATCCATTCCAGACCGATCCGATATGATCCAGCCATTCTTGGCCAGAGCCTCTCGCTCGGTACTGAATTGGGCTTCCAGTATCAGCGTCTGCAACTGCAGGCACCGGCCAGGATCCGATGTGATGTCTTTGGCTGTGAATCCATGAGTTTTCAGCACTGAACGCGCAACCTCTTTCACAATAGCAGGAGGCGTCGTGCCGAGTGATTCCCGGAAAGCATTTTCCAAGGCCTTGACGAGGGAAGTTTTGCCGGTGCACTGAGCGCCGATGATGTAGATGTTCTTTGGGGCCAAGCTTTGCAGCGTGCTGGAGCCTCCCATGGTGCTGAAATCAGATGCAAGAAAATTGGTAATGGACGTATATTGCAAGAGTAGCAATAAAACCGAATTCTGTGAGCATATTACTAGTAGCCTCATGCGGGAGGCCTTCAAGAATGTACGTATCAGTCACGCATCAGCTAAGTGCGGAGAAACGATGCCCGTGTAACCACACTTTTTACCCAAAAATGTTCACAAACAAAAATGGTCTCTCTGTCGGCACTTGACGAACGAGATGGTTGTTTCTCAAGTGTGTATCTGATTACACTTTATTAAATCATCGTCAGAAATATCCTCATCGCAAACATCTTAAGCGACTTACAATACTTGAACAAAAAGCCAGTCGTATGTGCACTCTTCAAGATGCCTCCAGCTTCAGCCAGTCCCAAGTCCTTCGAGCATGTTCTTCTCGACAACATTTCTCTTGATGACCAAAAATGGGAGTTCAATGTACCGCGACTACCAACAGCCGACTCGGCAAATAAGCTGAATTATATCAAAATGGTCAGTCTCTCGACAAAAGATTCGCGCCATCGCCTTGAGCTCCGGTACGGGCCAGTAGACATGAACCGCGCCATTCAGGATGTTTCCCTAGACAAATATCTGGTGGTGTCGCTCGCTGAGTTTCGTTCTATCAAAAACCCCAATTCTCCATCCACGGTCGAAGGAGATACCAGCAAGGTTATACAGCCAACAACATACAGAGAATGTTCAGAATATGCTGTCAAGTTCCTTCGTACTGGAATCAGCATACAGGGAGTGCACTACAATTTCTACGGCCACAGCAACAGCCAGCTAAAATCTCGAACCTGCTACTTTCTAGCAGCTCCCAAAGAGCAAATCAGTAAGAAGATCGAAGGCCTAGGAGATTTTACAAAGATGAAGACGGTTGCAAAAAAAGCGAAGCGGATTGGACTGCTCTTCTCAGTCGCCCGCGCGGCTATGAAAGTAGACCCGAAAAAAAGTCGAAGATATTCCAGACATTGAAGTGGGAGACTACGTCTTTACGGATGGCTGTGGCTTGATTGCCCCAGCACTGGCCAAGGAGCTTTCAAGACGCACAAGGATTATTTTTCGCAACATGAGATATACGCCTTCTGTCTTCCAGCTAAGATATCGCGGATATAAAGGAGTCGTCACTTTGGATCCAACCATGGCGAAAGGCGGAACTTGGCTCAAAATGAGAAAGTCAATGAAGAAGTTTAGTGGAGGCGACGACTTATCCTTTTCCGTTGTAGAATACTCAAAGGTACGTTTTGACATGCAACAGCTACTATTTCTCTTTCGTATTTTTTATTACAAGGGTTTACATTGGATCTGCCCTACTAACAGTCCATTTCGGTAGCCATATGTATTTGGGCATCTCAACGACGAGGTAATTGTGCTTCTGGACGCCTTGGGAGTTGACCGCAAGATCCTCCTTCGAAAACAACAAGAGCATTTCAATTTTCTGGCCGAGGCCTACCAAGATCCGCGAGCTGCATTCAGAGTTCTCTGCCATCTAGACAGGCCAGACCTTGCCGAGCGTGTCATTATCGATTCCTTGGACTCTGTGCGGCCGTCAATTAATAGGCTCATCAATGCCGAGTATGACAAGATGCTAAACAAGCGTGATGAGCAGAAATGTCGCATACTGATCCCAAAGTCAAGACTCTTATTTGGAGTCTGTGATGCTTGGGGTGTCCTGAAACCGGGCCAGTGTGCTGTCAAAGTCACTATGGATGTGGACGGACTGCCTTATGCCTTGAAAGGAACGAAAGTGTTGGTGACAAGAAATCCTTGCTTGCATCCGGGCGACCTACAGAAGCTTGATGTTGTAGAGAGACCAGAGCTCGCACATCTGGTTGACTGTATCGTCTTTCCTACGACGGGACGACGGCCAGCGGCGGATATGATGTCGGGAGGCGACTTGGATGGCGATACTTTTTTCGTGACCTGGGATCCAGACATCATTCCGTCAACAATCTCACAAGCCGCACATTATCCGGGAGTTCGTGAGCCTCTAAGATTTGCACCCATCACGGATGATGATCGCTTACTCTATTTTGCCAAATACACAAACGCATCGCTGGGCCGTGTCAAGAATCTGTATCTCCGGTGGGCGAGGGCAACAAACGCCATGAGACCCGAGTGTCAAGAACTCAACCGACTATTCTCTCAGTGCGTGGACGGTAACCGTATCAAAGATAGCCAGCTTGACAAATTTGCGAAACCACCGGAGCCAGATGCCGAGGCGCCTCCGTTTGTTCTCGACGAGCTTCACGATGCAGCCAAGAACATCATTGCAAGGCAGAAGCTTGAGGCACGAAGCCGCACGGACAGCTTGGAAGGTTACACTCTTGATGCGATTCAATTGCTGCTCTGTAGAGATGACATTGCCATTTCTGAGGCTGAATTGATCAGGATGGCAGTGAGGTGGTGCAGAAAAACAAATACCCCCCTTTTATCATTTGCTGCATATGTTCGACCTGAATTCGCTCAAGTCAGAAGACAAAGCGTGGGTCTTGGCTCAAATGCCTACATATGTTGATGCTCCAAGCTTTGTTCTCAATGCTCTTTGCTCTTCAAGCCTGCTCACTGAGGCGGAGCTAAAACATTTCCATCTTGACTATCCAGGCATGCACTGGAAACGAGTTTACACAACGGAGCAAGACAGACCCGCTACGTTCATGGAAGCAACATGCAGGAATCTGGAACTATTTCACAAAAAGATGATCATCTTTAGGCCAAATGAGCGACTGACTGTAGCCATGTATGTGCCGCAAAAGATAACTCCAGCCGACGACTTTGTTGTTGGCAGCAAAGTTAGACTATTCGCGTTTCCGCATTCTCAAGGAAGAGAGACGCAGAGTCGTCTGTCTCTGCCAACGAAGAAAGAATACCGACTCTACTGCGATCCAACTACATTGCAGCTATTTGAGGGTAGAAGAGGCAATACGTGGATATACATTGGCCGTGGAGGATCAAACGATAGTACCTATAGGAACGCGCCTACTGAGAAAGACCGTCGGAAAGCGAGGCAAGATTCCGTAGACAATGGTACGAATTTTGACTTTAGAGCGAGCATTGCGCTGGACAAGTTCAGTAAGAATCTCCAAGGCCATATAGGGCGACTACATAGACAGGGAATATCTGATGCGGTAAGTTTTACCCCTTGAGTAACCATTCGTACCTGAGATGCTGACTCTCGGTTGATATAAAAGGAGATATACATCATTAGTAATAGAGACTTCAGCTCGATGCGCAGCTTGGACCTATGGGAGGACTACATTGACACAGAACAAACTCTGCCTTTGTTCCCCCACGAACCCAAAGAATACGACGTTCCAAAGCTTCAAGATGTCGATTGGTCTCTTGGTGCGCAGCCTCCGCTTGTGGTCGAAGTGGTGAAACGGGGTAATATATCAGCCCTCCAGGATGTATTAGACGCTTCGACTCTACGCCAGCTTTTCCTTTGGCTGGTAGAACAAGAACAGCGAGGGCTGCTTATACGTTGCTTCGATCACTTGATTACGAGCATAAGAAGCGACAAAGTAATGGCGCCGGCGGACACTCTTCGCACCATGGTCGAATTTACAGAAACAATGCCGTATGTCTCCGCCACGTTTGCTAATCTGGGCTCGTGGAAAGACCTGCCAGAGGCTCTGGATACCATTCTTCAAAACGAGAGCTATATATTGCTTCGCAGCATTATTCTCTCTGAAGCCGAATTTGGTGATTTGATCTTGGTGCCTTTCCATACCATCTTGGAGAATGTGGAATTCCTTACGCTCCGCTCATTTTCCGACCTTTTTGAGCTTATTGCGCTTACAGTTCATTCGCCGAGCACGGCCTTGGATCTCCTCCTTGAAGGCCTCGACCAACAAAGCTCCAGGTTGCTAACGGGTCGACCAGCCATCACTCAGCATTTTGTCCACAATGTTATTGGAATCGCCGTCGAGCATATTGGCGCTGTAAAAGAGGAAGCAAAAGCCAGGGATGAGCTGCTGAGTATCCAAATCATCAGCGACGACGAAAAGACAAGCAAAGGTGGATATGGCACTCGCGTCCAAGTGTCCTTCAGGATAGATGCCCCGGGCGGTTCTCCGTTGGCAAACACTCATGTACGGCTCGTCGCGGCTAGTCCGCCTTCAAGTTCGATATTGGACGAGACCTATTCGATGGACGGCCTGGTTGTGGAGAGCAGGTCGGGCATGGCAAAGATAAACTGCCTCCATCCTCCACCGTCGTACGCCGAGAAATGTTCTTGGATTCTGGAAGAATGTGGCTTATTTGTGACTGCAAAGACGATGCTTGATGCTGTACGGGAACTCGGAATATCAGAGGATGGCTGTTGCGGAGTGATTGACCAAATCATGGGAATTCAGCCTCAACATGTGGTCAATCCACGAGCAGCTCACGAGGGCAGAGCTGACACCGACACTTTGATGCCAGGCTTGACGTTGTCTGAGGCGGATGCTTCATTGAATACAAGCCAAAGATCAGCAGTGGAGGCGGCACAAAGGAACAAGCTCGTCTGTCTTTGGGGTCCTCCAGGAACCGGCAAGACACAGACCATTGTCGCAATCATCAGAAGGCTTCAACAAGATGCCAAGACTGAAAGGATCCTAGTGACTGCCCCAACACACAATGCCGTGGACAACGTCATGAGAAGATATCTCACGCGAATCAGCAAAGAAGGGCTCGCGCCAAACTCGCCCGAAACAGCCCCTCTGCGTGTCTCGACCGAAGTCCGAAAAGTAGGCGAGGATTTGCGCAAATACACATGCGACGCCTTGGCCGGCCAAGAGATACACTCCAGCCACGCTGCCCAGCGCCAGGCCAAGCAGCGTGTCAAAGCCGCCACAATCATATTCACGACGTGCATTGGCGCAGGACTGGGGCTGCTCCGAGGCCAAATGTTTGACACGGTGATTGTTGACGAGGCTTCGCAGCAGACAGAGCCTGCGTCGCTCGTGCCGCTTGTAAAGGGGTGTGAAAAGGCGATCCTCGTGGGGGATCATGTCCAGCTAAGGCCTACGGTGCAAGAGTTTTCGCCGGCACTCGGATTTGACGTCTCGTTGTTTGAACGGCTGTATACTCGACAGGGAACAACGCCTGGAATGGCAAAGATTATGTTGGATACACAGTATCGGATGCATCCCTCCATCTGTGGCTTCATCTCAAAGGAGTTTTATGAAAAAAGACTATTGTCCGGGCTAAAGGACAGTGATAGGCCAATGTCGCCTTCCGCCTTTCCTTGGCCAGCATCTTCGACCACCACAATCTCCTCGTCGTCTGCCTCTCGGATGCTCTTTGTCGAGTGCTCTGGGAGGGAGGATCTGGGGCACAAGTCCAAATCCAACAAGGAGCAGGCAGACGTATGTCTTTCAATCTGCAAGCTCCTACGTTCGGCCCCAGCGGCTCCGGCATCTTCTGCTGAAAACCACATCAATGGCGCAAAGCCCGCCGACGTCATGAATAATGATACTACAACGTCTATAGCCGTACTGACGCCCTATTCACGGCAATCGGAGATTCTCAAAAAGCTGCTTTCGGCGATCCCAAACGCCGAAGTCTCCAGCATTGACGGCTTCCAAGGGCGCGAAGCCGACATTGTCATCTTCGTCACGGTCCGCTGCAACGAGAGCCGCGAGATTGGGTTCCTCAAGGATCTGCGTCGCATGAATGTGGCGCTTACCAGGGCGAAGCTGGGGCTGATAATTGTAGGCAACAGGGCGACTCTGACGGGAGGGAGCGAGGAGGAGGAGAGCACAGGGGTGTGGAGGAGACTTATGGGACAGCTTTCTAACGTTGCTCTTTGAGAATCTATGTACGGGGGAATATATAAAGGTTTATATGTATGAAGACCAGAAGCTCCCTCACAACGAGCAGTAGGGAATTTAAAAGGGCAAGCGTTATCATGAAGTGCTTACGGATTGAATATCCGGTGAAAGCTTGACTTGGCCATTGCCTAGAACCAAGCCGTGCAACTTCCGATCATACTGGCCCATAGGCACCGGCTCATCTTTGATGGGATCGAGAAGCTGCTCGGTGAGAGCCAAACCGTAGAATCTCAACACAGGGCCGCTGCTGCCTTCACCTTCATCATGAGGCTTTGCAGCCAAGTACCTGTTGAGGAAGAAATCGTAGAAGCCCTTGCCGTGGCCAAGCCTCCGCACACAGCCCCCATCATCGGTATCAAAGGCGACGCCCGGCATGAGGATGAGGTCCAAGGTAGCCTGGCCTGGCTTGAGCACGTCTGACCCGCCGAGGATGCGCTGCCGCCGATGCACCGTAGCAGGATCTATGCTGGGAATGCCCCAAGAATCTCTCTGGAGGCCGTCATAGTCTTGGACGTCTTGCAGCTGCACCATGTCCATCACACGGGCTGGAGTGCCGGGCTCATCGAGAGGCGACTTGTGCAGGTATGGCACAAAGACTTGCTTTCCAGCGTTCAGGGCATGGCGAACGATGGCGTCGGTCTGGATCTCCCCAACGGGCATGGAGAGGTATACGCTGATGCGGCTGGCATCTTGGTAGGGCTTGAAGTTTTTGAGCGTTTCAAATATTGTGCGGCCTGATTCAGTAAGAGAAGAAAACAAAAGAAGAATTTAATTTTGTATAACTTGTTTTATTAGGGGAGGCTCATACTTTGGGCGAGGACGGATTCCTGAGAGACGGTGGAGAGTCTCTGTTTGATAAGGCGCCTTAGCTGCTGTTTGGCGGCCGCCACTGGAGAGGCCATGGCGATAGCGGCTATCCCAATAGCTGTATCAAGCAATTGCTGGTAAATGAATGTGTATTTCGAGACTACGAATCAAATTGAGCAAGATTGATGTTGCGCCGTGAGATTTGAGTTGGCGGGGAGGTTCGGATCGGAGGGTCCGTGAACCGGCCGGGATTGGACCCGGACAGAAAAGCGTCAGTGCGACGGCACTAAGAAGAGCCGGCTCGGGCCATGGCAGACGCAGGAATGTTGATGTTGCAGCTGTAGCTGTGGCTGTGAGTGTACAGTATGTGCGCAATACACGTAATATGCATGACGATGGAGTATGCGTGGTGGGATCTAAGATGAAGAAGAGCTGTTTTGCTTGTTGTTGCTTGTCGTGTAGAGCTGAAGATGTTATCGATGCTTCATAGGTTGTATGTAGGCTCTTGTCATTTCTGCCCTCTGCCGCGTCCACTCCAAGTATACCAGACTAGATCCTACTCAGGGCGCTGCATGTCTCGCAAGTGTCGCCGACTCTGTGCAACTGCATTCGCCGCAGTACATGTATCAAATCACGCAAGACAGGGCGCTCACATGGCCAAGTGCATGCAGATTCGGATCAAGACTCTCCTGTACGGACATCGGCTCATCCATCATTGCGAATCAAAACCCCAGCGTTATCAGCGGATGCATCAGGGTTGGAAATCCCCAGCCGCCCATTGGAGGCCGCTGTCAAGGGAGGTCGATTTGATATAAATTGCCGGGCACACGGTATGACTAACATGATGGGACTTTTGATCTATCGCCTAGCCGCGTCCGCGGGTCAGATTTCCAGGTGGCACTGCATATGCTATTGGCGGTTATCAGCTGCAACTAACTAGCCCGACGTAACACAGGATTCCATGGCATCGAATGGGAGGACAAGGAAAAGAAACAGGGACGGGAGAGACACCAGGCAACAACACCAGCGCCTCGCAGGATCGCTCAATGTCTCAGCATCGTCACCCGACCAGATCTCGCAGCGCGCTATCCTCGCCATCGACAGCAGCTACAGCAGGCACAGCGGCTTCTAGCGCCCACCATCCCCACTGAGGTCATGGTTTTTCGGCCCCCTCTCCCGGCGCAAAAAAAAAAAAATCTCCATCCCACAATCGCCAGTTTCACTAGATCCTCTCCATCTCTCTGTACCCACATGCGCTATCACAGCTTTCGCTTCCTCATCGCCCCGCCATGGGCCGCCGAGCCAGCGAATCCAGCGACTTGACGACATCGAATGCGAGCGACTCCTTTGCACACCAACATGGAGTTGCGCTGCAGACCCTGGCTCCAGCAGCAATAGCAGCACCAGCACCAGCACCAGCTTCGGCTTCAGCCTCGGCACCACCAGACGCTGTCTCAGTCTCAGTCCCAGTCCCAGACTCAGACTCAGTCGCCGTTCCAGGGATCCCCGTCCGATCCCGCCCCCATTCCCCCGTCTCCTCCTCGTGCCAGAACGTCTTCTTATTCCTCAGTCTCCTCCTCTGCCTCTTCCTCCTCCTCCATCATCCAGCATGATAGCTGGCCCTTCAATCTTGGGCTTGACGAGGCTGTAGCCGAGCCCGCTGCTGCTTCTGCTGCCATGGCCTCCTCCAGCAAAGCCGCCAACAAGGCCCTCAGCAAGGCCAAGAACGCAACCGCCACGCCGCCGCTGCTGCCGCACGATGGCCGCCGATCCGAGTCCTCGCCCTACGGCTCCGTCGACCTGACGCCGAACCGCAGCCGGTCACCTTCCGGATCCGATTCCGCCAGTGACCGCCGGCGCCGGCTCCGTCAAACCCGCTCGACCAGCCGCAGCGGCCTCTCCAAGCGGTCCCTGGCTTCTCGGCGGTCGTCGCGCAGATCAGACGACTTTGATGGCGCGGCGCTCGTCTCGGGCCTCGAGGGCCGCTTTGGCATGCCCGAGGCTCTCCTGTCGAGCGTTGTCCTCGACGACCAAGACTTGACCGACGAGGACGGGCCGTTGCTGGGCGACGCCTCTTCAGCCTCGTCCTCGACCGAGATCCCGGACCGAGAGGCCGACGAGAACTCGCCCAACGAGATTGTTCGAGCTTCCGTGTCGCCAATTGACGATACCACGCTCTCAATAAACACCCCGCGCATGTGGTGCCTGTCCATCCTCTTCTCCATCCTCGGCTCCTCCACCAATCTGTTTTTTTCTTTGAGATACCCCAGCGTTGCCATCACTCCAGTTATTGCCTTGTTGCTCGTCCACCCTCTGGGACACTTGTGGGATTACTTGCTAAAGCGGTCGTACGACCCGGAGGAGGAATTCACCGACGGCGTGCGAACTGCCGTATCGTCTCATGGCCACAATGGCCACGGCCAAAAGAAGTTTCTCACGTCGTTGCGCCTGTGGCTCGCCCAGGGGAGATGGAACGAAAAGGAACATACCTGCGTCTACGTGAGCAGCAATGTGGCTTTTGGCTTCGCCTTTGCCACCGATGTCATTGTCGAGCAGACGCAATTCTACAACCAGGAAGCGCCCATCGTCTACCAACTGCTCCTGACCATCTCCACGCAGATTCTCGGCTACGGCTTCGCAGGCATGGCCCGCCGGTTCCTGGTCCGTCCCAGCGGCATGATATGGCCCGGAACCCTCATGTCCGCCGCAATGTTTTCCACCCTCCACAAGCAGGAGAACAAGCCCGCCAACGGCTGGACCATCAGCCGCTGGAAGTTCTTTTACATCGTCTGGACCGGCGCCTCCCTCTTCTACTTCCTGCCGGGCCTCTTGATGCCGGCTCTCAGCTACTTCAACGTCATTACGTGGTTTGCGCCAAAGAGCGTCGTCCTCGCAAACCTGTTTGGCGTTTCCTCCGGCCTCGGCCTCTTCCCAATGACTTTCGACTGGGCCCAAATCACCTACGTCGGCTCGCCTCTCCTGGTGCCCTTTTGGGCTGCCATGAATGTCATTGGCGGTCTCGCCATCGTCATGTGGATCATAGCTCCTCTATTCTACTACAGCAACGTCCTCTACGCATCCTACATGCCCATCCTTTCAACCGCCGTTTTCGACAACACGGGCAAAGTCTACGACGTCAGCAAAATCCTGACGTCCAGCTTCCTCTTTGACAGGGAGGCCTACTCCAACTACAGCCGGGTTTTCCTCCCCGTCACTTACATGCTCAGCTACGGCGTGCAATTTGCCGGCCTCGCCGCTCTCCTAACACACACCCTCTGCTGGCATGGCCAAGACATCTGGCGCACTTGGAAAAAATCCCTAGTCGAGGCGCGAGGGCAGGGCAAAGAAGGATATCAGCACGTATCAGACTCTACCGACCACCTTCCAGCAGGCGTAACGCAGCCTCAGGGCACCCCTCGAGTCTCCTCGTCAGGGTCCCACATAGAAGGCCTCATGAGCCACGAAGACATCCACAGCCGTCTTATGAAGCGATATAAAGACGCTCCCATCAGCTGGTACCTCCTCACTTTCATCTCCATGGCCGCCATTGGCATCTTTGTCGTCGAATAGTAAGCCCGTCTTTTCTTTTTTTTTCCCTTGGCCAAATCTTCTCAATCACTCAAAACTAATTTTATCCTCTCAGCTATCCCGTCCACCTCCCCTGGTACGGCCTCCTCCTCGCCCTCGCCATCGGCGCCATCTTCTTCATCCCCAACGGCATCATCATGGCCATCACCAACCAGCACAGCAGCATCTACCTCATCTGCCAGCTCATCTGCGGCGTCGCCTTCCCCGGCCGCCCCATTGCCAACATGGTCTTCGTCACCTACGGCTACATCTCCTCCGCCCAGGGCATCAAGTTCGCCTCGGACCTCAAGCTCGGCCACTACATGAAGATCCCGCCGCGCATCATGTTCCTCGTCCAGATCGTCGCCACCCTCGTCTCCTCCGTCACCCAGATCGGCGTCCTCAACTGGATGTTTGCAAACGTCCGCGGCATCTGCACCCCCGACGCCGTCAACGGCTTCACCTGCCCCATTGCCCGCGTGCACTTCAACGGCTCCATCCTCTGGGGCGTCGTCGGCCCCGGCGAGTTCTTCGGCTCCTCCGCAATCTACCGCTCCCTCGTCTGGTGCTTCCCCCTCGGCGCCTTCCTGCCCATCCCGCTGTGGCTCTACAGCCGCCACAAGAAGCACAGCCTCCTCCGCAAGGTCAACCTGCCCGTCATCTTCGGCGCCATGGGCTGGATCCCCCCCGCCACGGGGCTCAACTTCTCCGTCTGGGCCCTCGTCTGCTTCCTCTTCAACTACCTCATCAAGCGCCGCGCAAACGCCTGGTGGGGCAAGTACACCATGACCCTCAGCGCCGCCCTCGACTCGGGCCTGGCCTTTGGCATCGTCATTGTCTTCTTCGTCTTTATATACCCCGGCTGGATGAAGGACTTTAGCTGGTGGGGCACCGAGGTCTTCAAGCAAGGCTGCGACTGGCAGGCTTGCTCGTACAGGACGGTCAAGGAGGGCGAGCGTTTTGGGCCTGAAACGTGGTAGACGAAGAAAAGGGAATGAAAGAAGAAAAAGAGTGGCACATAATAAATGACTTGTATAGATATGGCGATTTTTCAGGATACCTGTGTACAGTATAGATTTTTATGTCGAGGAGTTTTTGGATATGAACATGTATTACAAGCTACCATTACTGCAAATGTTGCAATGATGAATACGATATAACAAATGAACTCACAAGGGTCCACTGCATAAAACTACTGATAAAGGTATATATATTCAATCATATAACCATGGAAAATAAGAGAGTAGCAAAATGGAGAGAAAACAACATCACGAAGAAATCCATCAATATATAGACATTTGTTTTTGTAGTTTATATTATTTCTCTTGGCGCACAAGGAAATTACTATGGAGCCCCTCCCCTCGAACCCTTTCAATCCTCGTCCGATCCATTGAAATTTCTATACTGTGTAACCTCTCCAGCCTCATTCAATGCTCTTTATTTTGTTTTACTGCTCTGCTTGCCATTCAGGATTCTGCAATAACAAATGTGTTAGTCAATGTGCCGTACACCTTGTACATGTTAAATTAAAAAAAGGGATTAAAAACTAACCTTTCGCAGAATCACCAGGCCCTCCAAGGTATTGGTAAGGCTAATGTACTCCTCGTCTTCCAACTCTGCTCGGTCACCATAACTCAGCAGCACGGGTGTGCTCTGTGTCTGCCATCCCGTAATCGTCTTCGGTCGACCTGCCTGGCCAACAACGTCTACTGCCTGACCAACCCGGACATTGACCTTCAGGGGGGTTCAATTTCTCATCGACGGTGACAAGGAATCTGGGGTGCATGGCGGGCACGAGAAAGTAGAGAAGATAATGAGAGTTTGAGGTGATGAAATCCTTTGGGTCAAGCATAGCCACCATTGTAGCCAGCAGACCAGCCGTCGAGACAGGGGAGAGCACCTGTCTGTCAGAATGGAAGGGGTTCAGGGAGAGTGTTCCCTTACCCAGATGCAGGAGGCCCTGTGCGATGCGCACCATGAACAGGGCATCCTGATCCCTGTGGTAGTAGCTTGCGAGCTGTCGAAGCAGCTGGGCCAATCGAGCATTGTTAGTGCCAGCGCCCAGCAGGCCCATGGCGAATATGGCGTTGATGGCTACTTCAGGATCATTGTCGTGACTATATCTTGAAAGCGTATCGTAAACCTTCATCTGCGGGTTGCTTGGGCTGATCAGGCCCATTGCCAGGGGCACAGCCTTGCGAATGTTGGGTTCACCATAGTGCATAAGGTGGCCAAATTGTCTGAGAACCATCTCCTGTCCAACTTCCTCGCCCATGGCCACAAGCGCAATACCCAAAACTGCATATGCTTGCAACAGTTCATCGCCCTTCTTATCTTCCGATTCTTCCTGGTGCTCATTGCAGATGTGTAACAGCTCTTGGATCTTCAGAACAGCGCCAGTACCAGCCCAAGCACAGATCTCGGCCAAGACGGCGGTCGGCTTGGCCATGGGGTGGTCCACGGCTTTGAGTGTCTCCAGAATAACGTCCACCTCTTCCTGTCGGCCAAAGAAAAGCAGGCCCAGGCCCAGGCCCAAAAATCTTGTCCATTTGTTAGTCAACTGGTTCTTTCGCTCATCATCCATCAAAGTCGTGATGATAGCTTCGCTGACTTCGGGGTGAGATGTGCCAATAGCAATAAGACCACAAGCCAATGCAGCCATGGCGGAGATCTGCATATCCTGGGTAGAATCTGCAATCATGGGCATGAGCAGCTCAATAACCTCATCCTTACTTGAGCCGGCGTAAGCCAATCCAAGACCCATCAAGCAAGCAGTGCGAATCAGAGGATTGTCGTTGTGGAGCTTGTCGGCATCGCCCAGGAGCGCAATGGTGGGCTCGGATTCTATCCGAACACCAGAGTTCATGATACCAATGGCAAGCATGGCTCCAGCGGTAATCTCTGGCTCCGAAGCGTATGTGTACCGATCAATGCTGTCCAGACCATTCTCAATATCCCACATCAACAAAGTGCCAAGAGAGGCAACAGTTGACATCATACCCTCTCCCTTGGTCTTCCACACCCAAGCCTCCTTCTGGCTCTCGACAAGCATCATCTTGTCGTTGCCAAATCCAGCGTTGACAAAAGCGTTGACAAAGGCAGCAGCAAGATTGTGTCTAGCAGAGTCCAAGTTGGTCATGCCGGCTACGCGGCTGCTCTCCAAGTGGCTCTTGTAGATATCTTCGGTAGTCTTGGGGTCGAGGATGTTCAGCTCCTTACCCAGAGCTTTGAAGTGATCAGACAACTTAATGTTATGAAGACACTCGAATAGCTCCGGGTCATCGCCCTCGCCCTCGTTAATCATTGGCAGGATGATCCTCTGGCGTGAGATCAAGAACGCCAGCTGTTTCTTCAATACAGGATCCTCCGCCTTGTCGAAATCTTCCTGCACCAGGTCGATGTCATGTAATCGAATGGCAAGAATAACTGCTTGAGCGAACTGCTTGTGTTTGATGTAGATGTCGTGGGCGACACGGAGGAACGTCTCATTATCGGGATAAGTCAACAGGTTCACCATGCTGACCATGTACAAGCACACTCTGGGGTAGGTGTTCTCATCAACGAACTCGTTCATCTTCTCGATGATTTCCAGCTCGCTCATCAGGTCCACTGCGTCAGCCTCCTGGTTGCTCTTGATGAAAAGAGGTACCAAGATCAACGCCAGGTCGATGAGATCCGTTGTGGGCTCGTCAGCCGTGATGCGTTTGCTGTACACCTCTCCGATTTCGAGGGCCAAGTGCCGGACATATTCGTGACCCCATGAACCAATGTCAGTTGTAGGAGCCAAAAGCCGGTACTTGAGTGTGTCTTGTCTATCCTCGTCGGAAAAGGTCATGCCAATGACGGACAGGACGTCCGCCAGTGATACCTTGTTCTCATCGTTGGGCCACTCTTCGTAGAGCTTAGTTAGGGTCTCGTAGTGCGGTCGTAGAAACTTCAGCGGCTTCGGTACTGCTGTCATTGACGATGTGGAAGTCTTGATGGCGCTCTTCATCATCTCGAGGGCGGATTTGTAAAGGGTGCTGTCGAGTTCCTAAGTCAAACAATGACAAAAAGCGTCAGCAACTACTCCGCGTCCAAAAGCCAACAGCTGCCCCTCTTTCGTCTTCTCCTCGTCTCCCTTCCTCTCCTCTGCAAGTGTATCTAGAATACTCACTGTTAAACGCTCTACCATCATGTCCAGCTCGCTCTTGAGCTGCTGGTCTTCTTCGCTGAGCTCCTCTTCGGTCGCTAGAACCCTTCAAGTCAGCCATCGAAACACTCGCAATTTCGAAGAGCGGGGGAGCGTGTGGATGCCAAGTATTACCATCTTTCTTGTCATCCTCCTTCTTGCCGTCGGCAGCAGTCTTCTCGGCCTTGGGATCATCTACGGCCTTGCCCTTGCCCTTGTCCGCAGCCGCCGCCGGCTTTGGCAAATCGCTGTCCTGGGCCATGGTGACGTAGAGAGAGGATTAGGCGTCTATGGTGAATGAACCCCCCCCAAGCAGAATATCGGGGGCGAGGTCGAGTTTATAGAGATGAAACTGCAGAACGAAGCTGATTGTCTGTAATTGTGCAGTATCGGAGCTCCGGCGAGGCTGGCGGTCTTTGTTGTGAGCGGAATCGGGTGGAAGCTGTGAAGGAGGCTGCTTGGTAAAGCTCTGGCTGGGCTGAGGCGCTACTCTACTCACAGCTGCCATGGGCTATTACGCGAGGCGCTGCCGCCTACAGGACGAGCTACGTATCTGAACCCCAGCCTTATGATCACGTGCCATGGCCGCGAGAGCAAAGCCCGCTAGTATCAACTAGGGCTAGTGACACCATCCTGGTTCAGTCTGGGTTATCGATAAGATCCTGGCCAAATTTCTTCCATCACCTTGCTTGGGCAGACCCCACCAACTTTTTCAAAGGACCCCTCTACTGTGATGAAGTAGATACAAGATACCCGCATCCGAAGAGTTTCAAGGTCCAATAACTGTGTTTTGAAGAGATATTGAGGGAAAATTTGTTATATCCAATCCATATAGCCAGCCATGAAGTTGGACACCCGAGCAATGCGCCATCTGGCGTCCGAGGACTGGCGAGTTCTCACAGCTGTATGTTCAACATCCACTCACATGCAAATATCAATATACACATCTATATCTCTATATAATCCAAACACACCACTAATTATATCCTCTACCACCATAATAGGTCGAAACAGGCAGCAAGAACCACGAAATCGTGCCCACCCCTCTAATAGAAAAACTTTCCCGCCTCCGAGGCGGCGCAAGCGGCGTCCACAGGAGCATCTCTTCCCTCGCCAAAGTCGGCCTCATCGCCCGCGTCAAAGAGGCCAAATACGACGGCTACCGCCTGACATACGGAGGCCTCGACTATCTAGCACTACACACGCACGCCAGCCGCAAAGATGTCTACAGCGTCGGTAACCGCATCGGCGTCGGAAAGGAAAGCGACATCATGGTCGTCGCAGATCACTCTGGCAAGCAGTGCGTGTTGAAGATCCATCGCCTAGGACGAATCTCTTTCCGAACGGTCAAATCCAACCGAGACTACCTCAAGAACAAAAATGCCCAATCATGGATGTATCTCTCAAGGCTCGCCGCCATGAAAGAGTACGCCTTTATGAACGCGCTCCACGAGGAAGGCTTTCCCGTGCCGTCACCCATCGCACAATCCAGACATACCATTGTCATGTCCCTCATAGACGCATTCCCTCTTCGACAAATAAGCGAAGTGCCCGACCCAGCCTCTCTCTACGCAGAACTCATCTCGCTCATCCTCCGTCTGGCGAGCCACGGCCTAATCCACGGTGATTACAACGAATTCAACATCTTGATCAAGGAGATTAAGTCAACAGCTGAGGACGGCACAGAGTCTATCAAGCTGGAACCAGTCATTATTGACTTTCCACAGATGGTGTCTATGGAGCATGTGAATGCCGAAATGTACTTTGACCGAGATGTCAACTGTATCAAGCGCTTCTTTTTACGTCGATTCCACTTCACTCCTACGCAGCCCGGGCCTTTCTTCAAAGACGCAAAGAAGACTGTCGGTAAAGATGGTCTCAAGCGGCTAGACGCTTCAGTAGAGGCATCGGGCTTCACCAAGAAGATGCTAAAGGACCTCGAGGCTGCCATTAAAAAGAAAGAGGCAGACAAGGAGGGGCAAGAGGGTGCAGAAGACGAAGAGGATGAAGACGAAGATGAAGACAGTTCAGAGGAAGAAGAGGATTCAGAAGCAGATGGACATGAAGGAGAGGGGAGTGGCAGTGGCAGTGGACAGGAGGGTTTGCTAAGCGATGGTCTGTCTCAAAGCCTCTTGCAAGAGGAGCCATCCATAAGCAAAGTCAACAAAGAGATGGCAGAGTTGGCAGTATAATCTTTGTCTTGATCAAAATCTAATGAATGAAGGAAACTGGCAAGCGAAAAATGGAAAGCATAATTTCTTAGAGTCACAGTAAAATAGAAGATACGAGCACTACCCGAGTGATGGTATAATACAGTCTCATCATTGTGTGTTTGTGTGCGTCAAAACGATACTAACGCCGCCAAACTTTTACCACAGCTACCATTACCTAGACTCTAAAGTACACAAGGCACATAAAATGATCCCCCCCACACAATTTAGTCCCACGTATCAGCTATCCTCCGGTCCTAGAACAATGTTTTCCGCCATGGCATAAAAACTGCTTTGACTGTTGGGGTAAGTGGTCCCAAAAAAGTCCAAAACAAGTAGTAGTAGAGATGTTAAAGCAGCCGGCATCATATTATGGCACAAAAGTGCTGACAAAAAAAAAAGGCAAAAAAGGAAACGAATGAAGGTGACATGGCATATTTACTGGGACTCCTTCTTCGGGGCCTCCTTCTTGGCAGATGGAGACGGCTGGACATTCTCTTTGCCGGTGGCGACGACAGTGGCTGGCTCCGCTCGAATCGTAACACTCTCATCGCACTCAGACGTGGTGGGAGTCGAAATCGTAGCGTCCGCGCTCGTAGTCGCCCTAGCGAAAGAGTCAGAATTTAGCAAAAGTGCTTCGTTCATAGGCGTACCCAGATTGTCCACGAGGGATCACTGAGCTTCGCGTCACGCTGTCTTCGAGCGACGAGGACGACAGGCCGCTGCGAGGGTTAGCAGCCGGACATGATATTAGGTGATAGAAGCAAACCTTCGAGACTGGGGCAGATTGCGTCGCCATTGAGATTGCTGGTTATACAAGGCAGGGTTCAAGCCAACAAGAGGAGTACCGTAGGCGCCAATATTGTACTCATTGGTGCGGAACTGGCGACGCTCGGCGGTGACTCTCTTGAGCTCTTTCTGAGCTGGGGTATCCGCGTAACGAATGTTCATTGGAAGGCCTTCCTCGCCGATGCCAATGCCGTTGAACTTTCGAACGATCTCGTCGCAAATGTCTCGAGAATCGAAGCTAGGCGGTGTCAGAGTGAGGGAATTCTAGAAGGTGAAGTCTGGGAGCCTTACCGAGCAAAGCCGACGCCGCGACTATTTCCCATGCTATCACGAAGGATCTTGCTGGATTGGATGTGGTATCCAAGGAATATGGTTGCAAGTTCCTACGCAAGTGTCAGCAGCAGCTATGCAAAATGAATACACCCAATAACTGGCTCACCATTTCGTTCAAGCTCTTGGGCAGGTTGGAGATGTAGAGGTTAGTAGAGCCATCATCTCCTTCCGCCTTGAGTCGAGAGTTGAAAGATTCCTACAGGTAATTAGCCAAAGGCCCCATAGAGAGCGGCCGAAGAACAAGAAGTGCATGATTGAATCTTACCCGGGCAAAGCCAATCTCGTAACCAAGGCGGTGGAAAGCGCGAATGCACAGTTCAGAGTCGCGAACGTCATAGAACTTGGCAAACCCAAATCTGCATCATGTCAGTATCAGAGGAATGGAGGAGAGAGATGGCTGAAGTGAGTAAAACCTACCCCTTACAAGCTCCAGTGTTAGTGTCGATGATGGCCTTGGACGTCTCAACAGCGCCAAAGCGAGAAGTAAAGTGGTACAGAAGCTCATCGTCTGTGGTGGGATGAAGACCACGAATGTACACATTGCGATTGCCTGGGATGCGATTCTCCAAACTCTGTTCAAGAGTCTTCATCTGGCCGGGTGGAGTGAAGACAGCTGGCACAGCTTTGGGAACAACCGGCTCCTTCTTGAGAAGATCATCAATGGTGCGGTCCGAGATGACAATGGGTACGGGTTTGCCAGTCTCAATGGGAGCAAGGCTAGTAGCGTTGGGAGACGGGGTCGTATAGGAAGACCGATCGAGACTAGCCACTCGAGGAGGATAGTCGCGAACAATGGAAAATGCACCGCCGTAGTACGGGGTGGCAGGGGCAGACTCTGTAGTAGAGTATGAGCCACGACGATTCTCAAGGCCTGGAACATCAGAGTGGCCACGATCCACACGAGGCTGAGCATTACCAGGGCGGCCAGGGGTAAAGGGCAGCAGAGGCGCAGAAAGGCCGACGTAGGAAGTACCATAGCCGCCTGGAGCAACTGAGAAATTCAGATATGGGTTCTCGTTGGAATGACCAAGCCCCATTGGCTGAGCGGCCGGAACGGGAGTGAGGACGAATTGGCTATCCGAGTTTACCATGAATGCATGGCCGGGTCCCATGGGGATGGGACCCCCATTGTTAGGCATACCCATGCCGCCGAGCGTCATTCCATTGAAGTGATTAAGAATTGTGCCGGGATTCGCAGCTCCGTGAGAGGCTCGGCCGGTGTAGTAAGGATTAGCAACGCCGCTGTTGGCTTCCATTTTGGATTCGGCAACAGTGTGGAGATGGTAAGACATGTGATTGCCTGTTGAAGACGAGGTTAGTGATGCGTTGCAACGTAGAATATGTATGTTGCCAAAGACCGATGTTTTCCGTTGAGTAGAGATGGACAAAGCCGTGAGATGTTTGTAGACATCCGCAGCATGTACCACTCCATTGTCCAACGGCCAAATGAAGCAATGTGTTTGGGCCAAAGAAAAGCAAGAAACACACTGGTGTTCTGAGCAGGGGATGGTATGGAGCAACCAAATGCAATCCGAGGTGCCTTACCCAAAGAACAACAGATCTGCCACAGTAGTGGTCGAAAGAAAAACGAGAAATGATTCGACTGTACGACGAAAATCTTGAACCAAACAAAGAGTTAGCATCGAATGATGAACATGGCCAAGGCAGAGCACAGCATTGCACAAAGGCTATCGTGTGTCGGATAGACAGGAGGATAGCGAGCGATAGATGAAGATTTCATGGAGAGCAAGGGGAGAATATGCAAGAAGAATCAATCATGGGGCGAGGAGGAGCAACAAAAAGAAGGGTAGTCTGGATGGTCCATCTACATGGTGGCAGATGCCGGGAATTGATGGCAAAGGATGCTGTATCAGGGCAAAGGAAGAGAGAGGATGAGGGAAGCAGAAGACTGGGAGCAGGGACGAGTCATTCGAAGATGTGCTCACCCTACCCAGACTTTGGGTTTACGTGGTGTTGCAGACAATGAAGCTCGAGGGCCAACGAAGGCAAATGGTGCTACCAAGACAATTGAGATGAAGCGAGAGTAATTAAGATAGAACAAGCTATCAAGCAAGATGAAGGTGGTGAAGAGATCCGGCCGCAGCAGAAAGCTGAAAGTGAGTGACGAGGAATGTGGTGATGTGATGCTGTGAGGAGGAAAAGGAAGAAGAGAAGAGAAGAGAGAGAGGCAGAAGAGAAAGATGTAGAGACAGAAGAAGCGTAGCCGAGAACGGCAGAATCGACCTACCTAAGCTGGATGTAGCAATGCGGTGGCCTCGCAGAAACGGAAGCCGCAAAAAAATTAAGACCAAGAAAAAGGAAGGAGTCGTTGTGATAAGCTATGCCAAAGAGTCGGAGCCGAAGTTGGTGCAGGCGTGATGGCTGCGAGTTTCGAGGCCGGAATGACCACCAAGCAAAAAAAGAACGAGTGTGAGGGAGGAAGAAATGGCGAGTGCGAAAAGAAGCGAGAGATGACGAAATACTCTCAGGCTAGAGCAGAGTTTTTTGGCAGGCTGGTGCTCAACGACTGCCAGCTGTTTGTCGGTTCGGGTCTGTTGCCCGTTTGTTGATGCCAGGTGCCTGCCGACGATGTGCTGTTTCTAGGGGCAACAGACGCCTCGACGGAAGTTTCTGGGCGCCTTCGAGGCGAGAATTGAAACTCTGTCACTCTAGCTCTGGCCCAGAAGAGTCTGGCAGTGAGGTATCTTCTTTTTGCCAAGTCTGCAAAGATGGAGAGCGGTACTTGGGCGTCGTGGAAGCTTCAAGTTGTTCCTTCAGAGTGTACGTACCATGCGGATGGATTAGTGTTTTTCTTCTCTGTCCCTAGCACTGATATCTCTGGATAGTTGTCTCGCAGTTTGCGAATATCGACTACCGATACTGCTTCGAAGTCGGATCCAACACGCAATTTCTTCGTGTCAGCCGAGTCGTTTTCCAAACCGTTCTTTCGCCTTGGAATCAATACAATATCCCCGAAACGCAAAATTGACCAACAGGAATCCTTGATTCCATCAAACGCAGAATGAGAATGCAAAGCTGCTACTTCAAACGTATATTCACAAATTGCAACACAGTGGCCATGGAGCGTCAAGTAACGAAAGTATAAAGGAGCGATTTGGGCCTGGCAGACTAGTAGTTCAGATAAAGATGCAGTCGAGTCAAAATAGAGCACTCCGTACTCAAAAGAGAAAAAGGAACGAGTGTGATAGGTATATTCTTTGAAAAGGCTTTGCGCGCTGGCATCTTGTCCAGGGATCCTGTCTTTATAAGGACCACACCAGGGTGGAATATACTTGCACAAATGCAGGCATTATCAAAACACCTAGTAGGTAAATGCATGCATTGATGCTACCGGACAGAACTTTGCTTTTTCCTCTTTATCAGACATGCGTAGCCGTGGTTCACCATTGGAGAGGCAAGGTAAATTGGCCAACCGGATTGCTGGACTTTGCTGAGACAAGATCCATCTTGGCCGGAAGACTTCCCCATACCGCATACAAATGCCCGTTAAAGGGTCTTTTCTCCACTTGACAACCCCAGCATAGATGCACGGGGTAGGCGGCAAGCCGGTCAATATGAGTCAACTTACAAGCCATTGGTGAAGCCGGCTTTGTAGGCCCATTTTACTAAGACATGCTGTTGCTTTGTCCAACGGTCGATCCAGTGCTTTGGGGGAGATGTTGCTTTTTATGGTACTTGGGCAAGACTTTTGATGCTATTGTTTCTCTCGGTCACCACCTATATATACACTTGGCTTGTTTCTCTTCTTGCCATGGTTAGCTCAGGGCAGAACGGAAGCCGAAATAGGTGATACTCCAAACACGGCATCGCGGAAAATCTGACGATTCATCTCTTCGTATATAACAAGATATTCATTTCCAAAGATTCAACAGTTCTCACATTTTCACTTACTGTAGCATTGGGCTCTCACGTCAAATGCCGATTCTCGGGACGTGGCAAGGGAAGTATAAGCAAGGAGAGCAGCGCAATCCCGCTTATCTATCTCCCTGGCCAAGAAATGGCCAATCCAAAGCCGCTACCTTAGCAAAGCGCCAACTACTTGTACAGCAGCCATTCAGCTTTGCCACTTATCCTTGGCTATGTAAAGATAAAAAGGAAAGAAAAAAAAGTAAATTGGCTCTCAGGGGTCAAAAGCGCCACAAACATACTAGTTTTGGTAACAGGTCGTATATAGGTAGAATTCAGTGGCTGTGGATATGGGACCTCCTCCACTTGCATCATGCCCTGTCTTATACATCTCCCGTCTCGGTGTATCTAACTTAATCGGCCGGCAGGATGCTATGCAATACTTACAAGGTGAGACACTATAATTATAAAATGAGCATAATATATAGATTAAATCTGTAAATACAGTATTTTCGTAACCATCCTAGCCTGCACATTCCCTGTTTTTGTTTCTTTATTTCCCCTACCCGATCATATCCAAGCACATCTCATACCCGTATAACACTACTCCGTATCTATTCATCCTACCATCCCACGCAGCATGAATAATGACATCGAAAACAAAAATCCCCATGCAAGTGCGCTATTCAGGCAATTCCTGCTATGTAACCTCTAGATCCGAAGCCCAGATAATACGGGTCTGTTCTAATAATGATGATAATTAAAAAAACAAAAACGAGACAATTTCAGATGTTTGTGCATGGCTTCCATAAACAAACGCCCGCCAATGTGATCGCAATCGAAAATGCCACGCCCCCTCCCTTCTCGGCATGAAATTTTATATAATTTGCCTCTTTTCTGAAAGGGGGGTTAGGCTTGCGTTGATCAACTAGTAGTGCTAAATGCACTTGATTTTTTATGACCAGACATCCTCCTATTAAAGAATGGTGAATTAGCTTGCCGTTTGTTTCACGGTAGGGTGGAGGGGAGTGTTCAGAAGAGGGGGGAAATAGGGGATGAGACATACCTGGTACTGGTTTGCTGCTCTCATGTTCTTGACAATCTCCTCTGCCTTGGCCTCGGACACACCACGGCCCTCGGCAATGATTTGCGCAAGGACAGTGTTGACTTCGCGAGCCATGTTAGCGGCATCACCGCAGACATAGAAGAAGGCCTTTTGAGAGAGAAGCTCGTTGACTTCGGCGGCTCGCTCCTTGAGACGGTGCTGGACGTAAACCTTTTTGGAAGTCTCTCGAGAAAAGGCAGTAACCAATTCAAATTTGTCGCCAAGAGCTTTCTTGTATTCCTACAGGTAGTGAAAGAGACATTAATTAGTGAATCATACAAACATTTAAGGGAATGGTGGAGATACATACCGCAAACTCTTCCTCGTACATGAAATCCTCTGTGCTCTTACGGCAGCCGAAAAACAGCATCGTGCGTCCAACGTTTGCGCCTTCGCGGGCTTGCTGAGCTCTCTCTTGGACGAAACCTCTGAAGGGAGCAACACCAGTTCCGGGACCAATCATGATGATGGGCTTGGCAGGGTCGGAGGGCAGCTTGAAGTTGGAGTGGCGGACATGAACAGGGACATGAATGCCGTCGTACCTGTTGCGGGGACCGTGGAGTTCGTAGGTCATACCAAAGGGCGATGGGTTGGCGTCTCCGTTTTGCTTTTGCTTCAAGGCCAGCAGGTAGTTGGTGGCGACACCACGGAAAGGATCCTTTCGTCCCATTACTACGGAGGACTCTACAACAGCAGTAACGGAAATCTTCTTGGGCTGGACGTGAGAGGAAGACGAGATGGAGTAGTAACGGGGCTGCAGCTTGTTCAGGCCTTCGATGAAGGCAGAAAAGGGAATCTTATCCCAGGTCTCTCCGTTGCTGACATGTTCCAGGAGGCGAGCGATGTTGAAGAGCTGAGAGCCGGTCTTTTCGTGGAAGTAGTCCTTGTCGTTACCCAGTCTGTTCATCTCGGCCTGGACGGCCTCGTTGGGAGCGAAAGCGGCAAGAGTGGAGACAAATTGGCGAGAGACGGGAGCACAGATTTCGAGGTGATAACGGACGATGGCGTCGAAAGTTGTCGGGGTAGGGAAGGGAACCTTGGCAGTGGGCTCGAGAGCCTTGACAGAGACGACTTGGCCGCGCTTGTCAGTGAGGCCAGTAACGCGCAGGAATCGATCGACCTCCTCGCCGGCATTGGTAGGCCAGATGGCAATGTGGTCGCCGGTAGTGTACGAAAGAGTCGAGCCGCTGATGTCGAATTCCAGGTGGATGCAGTTCCTGTCCTTGACCTTGAACAGCTCGTAGGACTCGGCAATGGGGGCAATATACGGGTTGTGGGCGTTGAAAGGACCCTTGGCGGTGTTCTGAAGGTGCATCTTGTTAGGCTCGCCGACGTACACCTCAGGAGACTCAGCAGTCAGGCCTTCACGGTCGGAAATGGCAAAGATTGGCTCGTAGACGGCCTCGCGCTCTTCCAGGCCCATGTGGGCAGCGAGAGCAGTCCACATGGGGTCCTTCCAAGCCAGAAAGTCTTCTTCCATTGTGCCAGCGCCATCGTCACCTTCGCCAGCAGCGCCGATACGGTGGGCGCCCAGCTTGGTCAAGAGCCTGTCGACCTCTCTAACCATGGTGTTGTAGTGCTCGTAGGTGTTGTTGCCAAGACCGAAGGCGACGTAGTTGAGGTTGCTCAGCGGGGCGTCTTCGTCGCCCTGCGAAAAGCTGACACCGTCTTCCTTGATGTACTCGAAGAATTCAACCGCATTGTCAGTCGGCTCGCCCTCGCCATAGGTGGCCAGAACGAAGATGGCGATTTTGTCCGAGGGCAGTGTATCCATGGCGTCGAAATCGTATTCTTCCAGGTCGGCGATCATGGTCTCGAGACCGAAGCGGCTCTTGCCCTCCTTTGCGAGACGAGAGGCATAGTCCTCAGCGGTGCCGGTCTGCGAGCCAAAGAAGATGATGCAGTTCTTGCCAGACTCGTCCATCTTCTCGACAAAGTTTCTGGTCCGGGCAGGCCTGGCGGCCATGCCATTGGCGTTGTTTGCGGCGGCATAGGGGTCCTTCTGCTTGCCCCAGAGCGAGCCCTTTGTGAAGTAGGCGATGCTTCCCAAAAGGATGACTCCGAGGACGAGGATGTCCAACGTGTCCAGTTCCGCCATGGCGGCAGCGGGGTTGCACCAGCAACAGACGACGACTTGGCTCTCGTTGAACACCGAACTTGAGGCAGTATTCAACAGAAATCAAAGTATAAAAGCAAGATGCTCAAAAGAGTGTCTCGCTACAAAATCCCCTTGCAGCTGAGAGATCAAGCAGAAAGAAAAGCGTGTCCTCGCCTGGCCGTGATCGGTTTAAGGCTGAGATCAGCGCAGCGGTTTTTGCGGGCAGCGTCGGCGAGTTGCCTGTCGGCGAGTTGCGGTCTAGTCCAGGACGGAACTCAGAACGGGGGAGGGGCTTGAGGCCAGCGAGATTTGATGGTGGGCCGTGGCGTAGAATAGAAAAAAAAGAAATCGACTGATCGATAAGAGAGCGAATTCGAGGTTGCTGGCCGCTAATGTACGATTAAGTGCCTAGTCCGAATACGCAGCCAGGTTCAAAGCCACAGGCTTATGGCGTATTTGATACCATGTACTGTACAGTACGCGCGGTTGGAAATGACGCCGCACTCTCCGGAAACCTGTCGCGGGGGGTTAGGCGAGAGAGACGAGGAGAGATGGAGAAGAAATGAAAAATTGGCGGAAGATGAAGAAAAGGAGGAGAGAAAGAGTTGTGAATAACCATTGCCAGGGGCGGCGGTGCCTTTTCATCTGATGCTCCAGTCTGGTCTCCAATACCATTCCAGCCCCAGCTTACTACAAGGTGCCAATCAGCCTTTGGCGGCGCGGCTTAAGCCCCGGAGCTTGAATCCGGCTGCAGCAATTCCGGGACGGTGAGCATTTGGCGCTCATCGTTCAGGTCAAAAGCTGGCCAGTGTGTACCGCATGTACGCGCGTGGCAACGATGCCCCGGCCTACGCATGTGCTCGCTGACGCCATCATCGAGATGCTAGCGCAGAACAATGGAGGTGCATAGTACATAGTTGAAGCCACGTTGTATCCATCTACGACGTATAAAGGAACCTACTATCTAGATACTTGGCAGCATCAAGAGCCCGTGTTGTTGGCCATACAGAGCCAGAGAGAGATCCAAACATCAGCTGCCCATGAGTCCTTTTACCGTCCCCGTTGCCGGCACTCAAACGCACTGGTCACCTTGTATCTAATTTACCCCGGTGCACTCTTTGCGGGGTGAGTAACTTGAGGTTGCCAATGCAAAGGTCGATGAGGCATCGTTAGTGGCTCCTAGGCGTGGGAATGCCCGGCACGGAGGACGGGAATGGGGTATCAAGTAGGGGCCGTGGCCGCGGTGTCGGCGCCGTCGGGTCAACGAACGGCACTTGGAGTGACTGTTGGGGTACGGGGTTTAGCAGCATTCCGCCTATGGAATCGGCTGTACTTCCTAGGTATCTTTGATTGAGCTCGCAGTTGAGCGTGCGACATATATGAAGTAATACCTATGCCGCGGCATAAGAGGAAAGGGGGGAACTGCCTCAGAAGCAACGCATCTGCCCAGCTGCGTAGATACTTGAGTTGGAATCAATCGCCAAATTATGAATGCATGTCAAGGTGGGCTGCGCCAGTTAATAAGACCTCGGACGTAAGATGCTAAGCTTACTACCAACTCTGCTGCTTGCCCGTCTATCTTATTACTCTTATTACCTCACCTAGTGTATTACTCGTACGAGCATGGAAGCATACAGTAGTAAGCTTTCGTGCAAGCAAGCGGCTTATTAGTCGTCATTCACGATTGATCCCAGACGAGAGGCTCGGAACATAATAGCATGATACTCTTGGAACTCGCTCTCTGTAATGCATGCCGCCACTGCCGTCGGCCGCTAATTGCTCCATGCATCTTGGGTGCAATAGACCAGCTACAAGCGAAGATTTCCTCATGGATAGTAGCAGTACTAGTATCCGTACCTACCTACTTCCTAGATAGGCCTACTAGATAGATTGCCGCGATCTCTTCCCGGCACGTCTGTCTTGGGTGGTGCTACGTCCGGATTCGGGAAGTCCGCGGGGAAAGGCTATAGGCGAGTCAACCGCAAGCCACCGAACAAAAAAGACACCTTTGATTCAACGACCCCAGATGGAGAGACGCTCACAAAGATGAAAGGAGATCTATCCGCCCTCTCCCGAAATATACCAAGAATAGCCGATTCCGGCTCATACCAGAGATGTTGTCGCCGCCTCTGTCGCTTAGACTAGGTACTCCTTGCTTAAGGACGCACCATCCAGCACTATTTGGATGGATGGCATGTCGCACACCAACATCGCCTAAGCGGGCGGCGCTGCGCATAGTCACCTGAGTGCGTCGCATATAGTTGCTACAATCTGGGGTGAAATCTTTTTAAAATTTAATTGATACTTATTATGTCACGCCCTTTTGACCTACTTATTGACCAGATTGAGCTGAATGTGTGTCAAGTCATCGTGGTGACAGATGCTCTTGAGATGCTGCTTCGAGGCGACAATTAGCCACAGGGGCTACCCTAGAAATGTTGAAGCAACCTCCACTCCGAGTCTCCTGTCTCTCCCTTACAGTACACGGCGTCCAACCAAGACAAGCAACGGTCAAAGCGCCCTCCCCACAAAACAGATTCACGAGCTCAGAGACAGCCGCGAGAGCCAACACCAAGCGGCCAAGACAAGATGATGCTATCCAGAATCCGACCTAGCTCCGCATCCCGGAGGACCCTTAATCCGCGACCAATCCCCAGCCTCCATCTGCCCCTCCCTTCGTCACGTCGTCACATCTGATAGGACCAGCCAACGGCCCTTGCAGCTCTCGCGAGACAGTTTCTAAGCCCAGGCGGCTGGGAAACGAAGAGCAAAAGCGCCCAAGCTGGACCCTATAAGGAATTAGTCTCGCTCGCGCAGCGTAACGGGGAGCCAAGCTACCTAAATTGACGACTAGCATAGCATCCTGCTGTGTTTACCAGCGTTGTGCTTCCCGGCTGCGGCCGTGACATCGTAACTGGCTGATAGCTGCCCGCCAAATCAAGAAGCTCCAGGATTTCAGGTCGCCGTGGGCTTTGCAGCCGGAGACGCTTGCTCGGCAGCGCATGCTCCATAGGCATATGATGGGATTGGGCTGTGGTCCGCTTCGAGATGGGTGAGTCCGAGTAGCCGTGTCTTTGCATTGCTGGGCCTTGTCATGCAATCAATCTATTGCTTGTCGAACTCGCATGTACACATGAGGTTACATGGCATGCGGGCGCACCAAAAGCCTCGTTTCCAACGGATAGCTGCTGACAATGTGAACGCGCGCAGTGCCATCGCAATCGGCGCCGGACAATCCCCAGGAATCCGCAAAGTTCCCCTCGAGATCTTCGGCGAGGCTCGATGAAGAGCCCGAGTGGGATCAGACAGTTCGCCCTCCCGCCTTCGACCCGGCTTCGTTGCGCCACCCTTCGCAAAATCTTGCAGAGCCATCCTCCGAAAAGACGACTCCGCTACCGCTACCTCTGGCATCACCGCGCACCCTTGGGCCTCTATCGCGATCCAACACCGGCGGGGTAGTCGAACCGCCTCTCAACTCTGCAAAGTCCACCTATGGACACCACCGCCAGACGTCCATCGTCCACGGGTACCAGCACTCGAGAAATGGCAGCGGCGCGAGCTCTTCATCCAACCCGCTCAGTCCCCAGATGATTGCAGCTGCTGGCCTGGGGCTTGAACGGATGGACATACAGGCAGCTATAGCACGCTTAGAGGGAGATGCTGGGCCACCCAGGGCCACCACTGCCGCCATACTGGCTGGGCAGGCGACAAGCCCAGGCGATGGAACCTATACGATGAAGCGATCGCCGTCTAGCAACGGCGTCACTCCTCCAGGCTCAGCCCCGTCGCGCAGAGCTGAAAGGATGCACAGCAAGTCCAGGCGTGATCACCCTTCACGGTCATCCCGCCAGCATCGAGATGAGCAGAAAACTGTGGGCGAATATGCCTTGCATGTGCTCTTTACTTCTGTGAGCTGAGCCTCCCTCTTCTTTGAAGCTGATTGGGTTTTTATTTTACTTTGCTAACTTGTGGGACGTAGTTCATTGCGCAAGCCGAAGAGAAGCTGAATGAATGTATAACCACCCCTTTCGACCCTGAGCCCCAGATTGACAAGATATGCGGTCCTGGCGTGGATCCGGCTTTCGACCAGCTCATTGTTGCCCTAGGCCATATCGCAAGTCCCAAACCGAAGAATCTGATAGACTCAATGATGCTTTGGAGGAAGAGCAAAAGCGACGCTGCAAACGAAGCGAGGGCCCAGCTGCAACAGTTACGAGTGGCTCACCCGATTCCACCGCTGTTGCGCAGAAATACCGAGCCTGTGCCAGTTGGCCCGATTGTATCCAATGGCTCTGATAGTGGTCTCTCCGGGGGCGGAATGCTAGCTTCAAAGCAAGAGTATGTGGCCCAGCAAGAGCGCCGCTCCACTGTGTCAATCTACATTCTCTGTCGTGTTCTGCTCGAAGTCATATGCCAGAGCAGCTTGGCATCCATCACCCCGGAGGTAGAGGACAAGCTAGAGAGCATAATTTTTGGCCAGCTCAAGATTGCCGACAGCGAGCAGCTACTCGCCTCGCCCCTGAAGATGGCTAATTGGAATCTTTTTACACTCCTCCTTGGCCACATGAGCGATATCAACTTTGCCGGAGTCACGAAGCGATTCATCGAAGACCTTGACAGCGCTCTGACTGAGCGTGTGACCAAGAGTCCTACCTCTTTGACAAGCCGCGATACCAATGATGGAAAGATGGATCTTGTTCTTGGAGGCATGAAGCATCTTCGCATCAAGATTTCGCCCGAGGACGCTTGGGAACAATCATGCGACTTTCTAGTTTCGTTGGGTCGTCTTTTCAACAGATCTCATGGACCAAGGGTTAAGACCGCCTTTTGCCAGATCATCGACCTGCTTCTGCTCGGAATCGCATCCAAAGCGAGCAATAGCCACCTGATGCATCCCAAGTGGATGGAAGTCGTGGCAGCCATTGGACCCCGGCTGGCTCAAATGTTTACAAAGCCACGACACTGGACCGTCGCATTCCCACTCACGGCCACAATGCTTTGCGTCTCTTCGCCGGACAACTTTGGAGCGCAGTGGCTGCAACTGGTCCTGCCTTTGCAGACAAAGGTAAAGGATCGAATGACTAAACCTTTATGCCTACAAGTGATATCCCGCCTGGTCTGGACATACCTGTATCGTACCAATGACACCTTCCAAAGCGTGGCGCGGAAGCTAGACGATGTGATGAAATTGGTTCTTCCGCCATCGAGACGGAGCATTGTTGCATCTGATGCCACCATCACAGAACCCTTGATTCAGATCATCCGTATCATTGGTTTTAAATATCCTGAATTTTGCTTCCGCACCGTCATCTTCCCTCTCATTAATGCCGAGCTCTTCATTGCCAATAAAGATCTCAGAGTTGAGCAGCTGGATCCTGACAGGATTGTAGTCGGCATCAGGGCTTTCTTGAGTATCATGTCAGATTTAGAAAAAGGAGAGCAAGGCCGACCACCGTTTCCCCAAATTTACGACTCGGGCCCGACGATTGCAGAGCGATTTCCTGCATCACCAATGCTGGCACCTCCTCGAAGTAGTCCTACGTCTGGATCAAGCTCTTCGTCAATGAGGGAAAGCCACGTTTCACGACCTGTCCTCACTCACGTACTAACGGATGGTGTTCGAGAATATTACCTTAAATTCTGTGAAATTCTGGGCAAGATTACCATTGTTTGCGACAATACATTTGGTGGCCAGGCTGCCCTCGATGAAAAGTTTGGCAGCCCAGGACCCAAGACTCCAATCTCGGAGTCATTTACCTTTTCTCGACGTGATGAACATCAAACTGCGGCGGACCAGAAGCAAGCATTCTACGAACTGCTACATGTTGCTGTCCAAGCACTTCCCCGCTGCCTCTCCGTGGATATACCCTTTAATTCTCTAATTAATCTTTTATGCACAGGCACTGCGCATGTGCAGTATAATATTGCAGAATCTTCTGCCAACTCACTCAAGGCTATTGCTCGCCAGTCTCATGCGCAGCAAGTCACCATGGGGTTTGCACGCTTCATCTTTAATTTCGATGATAGATATTCGACCATGTCTGATGGGGGAATGCTTGGGGCTAACCATATCGAAAACACGTTACGACTCTATGTCGAGCTGCTGAAAATATGGATTGAAGAGATCAGACAAAAGTCACGAGATGCTGCAGCGGGCGAATCTGAAGGAAATACTTCTGATAACCGAGCTCTAAAGCTGGATTTATCTAGCGTCTGGGCCGAAGTCGATCAGGCGGAGGCGCATGGGCTGTTCTTCCTATGCTCACAGTCCAGACGCGTTCGATACTTTGCTATTACGGTTCTCCGTCTCATTACTGAATTTGACAAGGCACTGGGAAAAGACACGTCGGAAGAGAAAGATTCTTTGAGACTCATCAATATTCTTGAGAACGACTCATCTCAGGTGATGAATTTTGACGATGAACACTTGTCCGTCGCCGAGCGCAGTAGACTGCAGCGAGGCTTGCAAAATGGCAACGGCAAAGGCGCCCTCATTGAACTGTGTACAAGCGAAGTCACTTATGATACGACGCTTTGGTTCAAGATATTCCCCAATCTGATGCGGATAGGCTTTGAGAAGTGCCCATTTGCAGTTACCATATGCCGAGATCTGATCTGCAACCGCGTCCTTCAGATGTACAAGCCTATTGTGTTCTTGTCCGAACCTACACGAGGCCCTTTCCACACGGGAGAAGGGATTCACAATAATCGCCCCATTCCCCGATCTCCTACTGCTCAGCCAGAATCGATAGTAGAGCAGTGGAAGCTGTATCTGATTTTTGCATGCACCACCCTAGCAGACCCAGGTAGCGCGCCACAGAGCGTTCCTTTGGATTCTATTCAGCACACTCGCAAGTCCTCCAAGCCTGCATCGGCAGAGAAAGCTGTCACGGCAAGGACTCTGTTCAAATACTTGATCCCGCTCTTATCTGCTACATCGGCATCTGTCCGAGACGCTGTAGTCGTTGCTATGGGATCAATCAACATTCATATATACCAGACTCTGCTAGAAGAACTCCAGGGCCAAGTATCCCGCTGCAATGATGAAGCTCGTGCGAGAATCCACCAGCGAGCAAACAGCAGTCCGCGCAGAAATCGCAAGATGGATCTGCTCAGAACAGAAATCACCCATGTTTTCAAATTGACGTCGCATTTCCTCAAAGATCCGATCGTTTACCAGTCCGAATACTTTCTTAGTACTTTGACTGCGTACGCTAAAGACCTGAAACTGTTTCTGATGGATGGCGAGGTGCAGATGGACTGGGAGTTCCAAAAGCTACGAAGGTATTACTGTGGGCTCATGGAATCGCTGTTTGAAGGAATCAATCGGACACAAGATCCCTCTCGGTGGATGACATTTGAATCTCGAAAGTCGGCCTTTTCTCTGATGGAAGATTGGTGCGGATTCTCGCCAAATCAGAATGAAATTCGGGCTAGGGAAGACAATATGCGGCAGAATCTGATGAACCAGCAATCCTTGGGTGAACGAGGCACTGCTACCGCGGCAATGGAAATTGAAAAACGTAACCTGAGAACCGCCGCCTTGAGCGCAATGGCGTCGTTGTGTGGCGGATCAATCAATATCACGACAGAGAGCGGTGTCACGCTGCAGTTTGACATACGCCGAATGCTTTCGTGGATCGAGGCCATTTTCAACTCGGGCAGCGACAAGATGAACGTCATCGGCAGGAGGGCCCTGAAAAACCTAGTGGTTCACAACAAGGAGTATCCGTATCTGCTAGAGCATTGTATCGCACGCTGTTATCTGGCTGACATTTCCAAAGTCCTTGAAAGTTATTTCTTGGTCACTGTTGACGTGCTACAAGAGCACCCAGACTACCCTTGCCCCTTTTGGAAACTCCTCGCCCTGTGCCTCTTTATGCTTGGGGATGATCAGAGTGAAGTCAGGTCGAAATCTTCAACTGTATTGCGAGTGTTGGAGGTCCGCCAGCAAAGAAACTCGAAGATTCAAGATTTTGACATTAGTGTCTCGGACAAGACTCAAGCTGTGTACAAGCTGGCTCAATTTGAGATCTCCAAGAGGCTTGCTAACCAGTATACTGAGCTTGCCTTCCACGTCATTTCCGAGTTCACTCTGTATTTCAAGGACCTTCAGCCGGCAGCACAACGAAATGTTGTTGCCATTGTTTTGCCCTGGATACAGGCGATTGAACTGACGCTGGACCCTAACGGAGGTCCCACGGCGCAGTCCTACGTTCTCCTGGCGAATTTGCTGGAAATCACAATCAAATCCGGCGGGGCGCTGCATAACGAGGTTCAGGCCCTCTGGCAAGCCCTTGCTACC
This sequence comes from Trichoderma atroviride, assembly GCF_020647795.1. Lineage (NCBI taxonomy): Eukaryota > Fungi > Ascomycota > Sordariomycetes > Hypocreales > Hypocreaceae > Trichoderma > Trichoderma atroviride. Next base: position 4,091,824 of record NC_089400.1, on the reverse strand, counting down.
GGACCGCATCTAGGAAACGTAAGTATGGTACTCGATTTCATCATGCAGCTCTGCCTAGAGCGACGCGAACAGAATTTCGTCGAGTACGCAAAGCAAATCGTCGTCTTCCTCTCGACATCAAACAGTGCACCTGGTAATAGAGTCGTTGAATTCCTGCTTACGCAGATCAACCCTAAAGCCATGGTTCCCATCGAGAAGAGAGAGCTGCCTCAGCCACCGCCGGATACTAGCAGTCTACCATACTGCGCCGACCTGGCAGAGGCCTTGCCTGTGGGCACCCAGCAAGCTGGATTCTCTCTCGGACAACTGTCGCTGATCTTGCTCGTAGACCTTATGGTGTCTCCAGTGCAGCTGAGCCCAGAGTGCGTCCCCCTGTTGCTGCATACTGTTACCGCACTGTGGGACCACTACACTCCGTTGGTTCAAGAACAAGCTCGTGAGATGTTGGTGCATCTCATTCATGAGCTGGTGATGTCACGCATTGATGATCAAACGGATCTGGACCGGAAGGAATCCATTGAGGAACTGATAGATTTGGTTCGTCAGCATGACCGCTCTGTCGTGTGGAGCTACGAAGATAGCAATGGAAAAGTCTATGACCACGAGAACAAAGTCCCTCAAAGTATGGAATATCTTACCAACGAGGTTGTGAAGACTTTTGAGGTCGCTTTCCCGGGAATCAAAGAACAATGGGGCAGATTATCCTTGACATGGGCTACCTCGTGCCCAGTTAGACACTTGGCATGCCGCTCATTTCAGATATTCCGATGCGTTCTCACATCTTTGGATCAGTATATGCTTGGCGATATGCTTGCTCGTCTTTCGAATACAATTGCAGACGAAGACGCTGAAATTCAAGCATTCTCCATGGAGATCTTGACAACTCTCAAGACGCTCATTGTCAAGCTGGATTCTGAAAAGCTCATTACCTTTCCCCAGTTGTTTTGGACAACATGTGCCTGCTTGGAATCAATTAATGAGCGCGAATTTCTTGAGGCATTGGAAATGCTACACGAATTCATCGGCAAGGTCGACTTTAGAGCCGCAAATGTGAGAAGGTTGATTGCGGATGGCCAACCAAGTAAATGGGAAGGCCCATTCGAGGGGCTTCAACCTTTGCTCCATAAAGGCCTAAGATCCTCTCTATGTTGGCAGCCGACGCTTGATATCATGGATGAGCTAGTCAAGCTCCCTGGAGACGGCCTCATTGGAGACGACAACCGGCTCTTCTTTGCTCTGCTGGCCAATTTCCCACGTTTCCTGGATGAATTGGAACGAGGTGGTCTATCTCCAGAGGCAATAAATACGGCCAAGATACTTCTCTCCGAGTCTGATCGGCAAGGTCTCGAGGGAATTGGTCTCGTGCTGGATGATTTGATATCCGACCGTTTCCAAAGCTCAGACGACTTCATGAGCCAGCTTTTCGTGGCACTTCGCGAATTTTACCTGCCGCACATGGAGTTTAGGATGATGACGTTTTTGATGGGCTTACTGACCAACTCTCTCTCCTGGGTCAAGGTTCAGACAATGCGTATTCTCTGCGTTGTTATCCCGGACATTGATATGCGCAACCCAGAAATCGCAGTTCATGGCTCTGACCTCATATCTCCGCTCCTGCGCCTCTTGCAGTCTGAGTTTTGCATGGGAGCGCTTGAGGTGCTTGACAACATTATGACCATGTCGGGAAGCCACATGGACAAACAGCATCTGAGGATGAGCATGGCTCGCTTAACATCAAAGGCTGTGCGAAAAGAGTATGAGCGTGCCCAAAGCCTCTTTGGCATTCCAGAGTTGTCTGGGTGGGCTATCCCTATCCCCGCTCGGAAGACAGAGGCCACGAGGGCCAACATACACGCTGCCTTTTACATGTGTCAAAGCACTGAAGGTTCATCGACAGAGGCTACACCTACCGCAGATGTTGAATTCCACTCGGAAGATTTCCCGTATGGATATTTCGACTCTCTGGAGCGGTCAGAGACCATGCTGTCAGACGAGGCTCGTGTCGAGGTTCACCCAGGCGATCTAGTTACGAAACTGGATAGCCTCGATGACTTCTTCGACGAGCCGCCGAGTCCTCATACAGATGATGATGGACGGTCATCTCTTACAATTACTGAGTTTACGCCCGAGTCATATGAAACGGGGACAGAGCTATACGACGAACAGATCCTACCAATTCTGCACGAAGCATCCAACAACACATCCTTTCAAAACGGATTCGTTGAACGACCCATAGTCTTTTCTAGGGTCAATGCTTCCAACACGATGAACCCAGGAGCGTTTACCATGGGTAGCAGCCTGGCCCCTCGCGCCGGTCTTCACGCTCGATCAATCACTTCGCCTTCCGCGCCTGTTTCCTATTATCCGCAAGACTTTGCCTCGGATGACGAACTGGTGGTGAGTGGCTTCTCAGACGCAGACGATGATAGAATCGACCTGGGAAGCATGGATGACGGGTCGTCGTCGTTTTCGCTGGACAGCACCTTGCGAGATCAAAGGCAAGACGTCCCGCAGCCAAGCTATCTACGTCTGACGAGCCGATCTAGGGAGCGCCAGCAGCGAGACAAGGCGCCGCCTCAACCAACTCCCAAGATTACGAGCAAGTTGTATTTGACGAACATGCCTGGAGAAGGCGACCCTATTTGAAGAGCCTTTTTTCTTTTGCTGTGTTTTCTTTTTTATCGCTTGGATAAAGTGCAACAAAAAAAAAAAGCTATATAGAGATGTTTTGTTTTCTTGTTCTTTCGTTTTATTTACTTTATGAATTTTATGAGGGCATGCTGGGATTTTTCTTAGAAGATGAGGTGTTTTTTTTTTTAACTGAAAATGGGAATAGATGGACATGAAACTGTATGAGTCACTAACAAGCAAATAATACCCTTTTTGGCAGTTGTTGGGGGGAGGGGAGAGAGGAAGAAAACGGCGGTTTGATGCATGTGTGCGGAGGAGAGAGGATTTGGTTGTAATGAAGAAAGAGGAAGAGGATATGAGTGAAGGAGATGTGAGGATGTATGCGATGTTGAGTTTGTATGTAATTATGTGGATGTTGATAATATATTAAAATATTTTTTTTGTGTCGAATTTGAAATGTTGTAGGGCACTGAAGACTTGGCGTTGTGATGTTTGGTTGTGTTTGTTGGGATGATGGCACTATGCATATTCTCATGAAACAGTCTGGATCATTATTGATGCTTGAGACAAGTATATTGCGATAAGAGCACTATATCGTCTCCATCGGCAGCTTTGACACTCTTCATCTTCATTTGAAGTCATGGTCAAAGTATTCCGGTCGTATCTCAGTAAGCGGTATTAGTCGGAGGTGCCCCGCTTAATGAATAGAATTTGATCTTGCACATCACATCACCATGGACAGCGGCAACTTGAACTGAGTTGAGATGACAGTACAAACTGATTAATGTGTAATTCTCAAGTATCTCTATCATTCATCTAAACGATGCGGTATTGGAACATCAGACTCGGCATCATACGCAGCAACACATTGACCCGCGGCTTTGCAAGTGCAAGCCGCAAGTCAACTACAACTACACCAACACCAACATCCAAATCAAAGACGCTCGAGACAGCACAGCACTCGGACCTCGCCTCATTCCTCGCCCACGCAAAACGCACCGGCCTCGACGAAACATCCCCCACATTCACCGGAACCCGCTACGAGTACCTCGTGGCCGAGCGTCTCGCCCGCTACGGCTTCTCCCTCAGGCGAGTCGGGGGCGCATCCGACTTTGGCATCGACCTGCTCGGCGACTGGACCATCCCGTCGACGGCGAAATCCCTCAAGGTCCTGGTGCAATGCAAGGCGGGGTCGGGATCCGGGGTAGGGCCGCATTTCGTCCGGGAGCTGGAGGGGTCGTTTGTGGGCGCGCCGCCCGGGTGGCGAGGATCGCGGGTGCTGGGGCTGTTGGTGACGGAGAAGCGGACGACGAAGGGCGTGAGAGATGCCCTTGGGAGGAGCCGGTCGGCGATGGCGTATGTCTGCTGTACGGGGGACGGGGGGGTTGTGAAGCAGATGCAGTGGAATCACCGGGCGGATGAGGAAGGGCTGGAGGGGATTGATGTTGCGCTGAGGAGGGGGGCCGGCGAAGAGGAGGATGAGATTGTTCTTGTGAGGGATGGGATACCGCTGCCGATTGTTGAGTGAGGAGGGGGGGGGGGGGGGGGGGGGGGGGGGTATGAGATGTTGCTTGGTGCAATATGACGACTTGAGCTTTGCTTTTGTGAGTCGAGAAGCAGTGACTCTTGGAATGCTAGAGATTCTGGATTCTATGCTGACTGGATATTTGATGGCTGATGGCTGGATGGAAGCCCACAACACCAGACAACATTATGCTCTGTTTTAAAGGGCAAGGACTCATTCGATGGGATATCCCTTTGCCAGCATTGGCTGAGCCGAGTAGCTATACGCTGCTACTATATGAGGCGTAGTTTATGGGATCTAAATAGAGTCTACATCTATGGCATATAATTGCTCGCAAAGAGAGAGTACATGTACATACCTACATGTACACAAGTTTCAACAGCTGTCTGCACAATGACTGAAAGTGGCCAATACGAACAAGTGAGCATTGATAGAATCCAACTTGTTCCCTCTAAATAACTACTACTTACAGCCAAGCAGATTGAACCCCAGCTGAGTTCAAATACATGTACCAACGTATCGAACTTTGAGCAGCACAAGTTCCCCTTCGCAGCAATGAGGTTGGCTGAACGAAGTGGGGCACGTGACATCAGTAGCTGTGGACATGCACCCCATCTCTGGCTAAAGTTGAAGCTTGTGTGTAGCTTCAGCTTCATAGCTTCGAACTTTGTCATTCCAAACATTTATTCTGTAAATTGCACTCATACTGTGGTGAGCAAAATAAACAAAACAAAAAACATAAAAAACCCCAAACCAACTACCAGGAAGATCTATAAAAGGCACTGTACGAGATCCTACCTGACGGGGATAAGCACCTCGATTCTACATTTCAATACATTGAACTCAAACCGCTACATACTGCCTTCAGCTCAGCTCAGCTCAGCTCACCATGGCATCACTACCACAAAAAGGAAAAGACGACATCGCCTCCACCATTTCAAAACTCAGCATAAGCTCCGCAAAACAAGCAGCGCCGTCTAAAAAGTCCAAAGAGCCCGTCGCCGACTCATGGGAAGATGAAGATGTATCCGACGACGAAGCAGCGGAAGCAGAACAAGTCGAAGAACAAGGCCAAAGCAAAGACGCCGACGCCGACGCAGCAGGAACCTCAACACCATCATCACTAGCCACTCCCGCCGTCCCTCCACCAACGCCCGCCTCGCCGCTGGGCTACGAATCCCCCCCACGAATGGGCCTCTTTAGCCAGCCAGAGCCAGAGCCAGAGCCAGAGCCCAATGGCGACGACGGCATCGGCATCCGCTACAGGCAGCGGCAGCGGCACCCCGGCACGGAGGCCCGAGAAGACGGACGCCGTGGCCAGGCGGCTGATTGCGGCAGGCCTGGGCATCAAGGCGCCCCGGCAGACGGAAGAGCAGAGGGCCTATCAGCGGTCTGTGAGGGAGCAGGAGAAGAAGAGGAGGGAGGAGGCCAAGGCGGAGGAGGAGAGGAGGAGGGCGGAGGAGGACAAGGCGAAGATGGCTGTGTGGGAGGATTAAAAGAATTGGAAACCCTTTTTCTGGTTTGGGACATGAGGAGTTTCTTGTTTCATTACATCATCTCAATTTTACTGCATTATCAAGGTTGAACAAGGAGAAATATGTGGCTGCTTGAGACGAAGGTTGACGGTTTGTTTGAAGATAACTTGTGTTGAGAAATGAAGATGAGAGTGAGATGTTTTATTGAAGGTTAAATATTTGGTATAATCCATCTACACCCAACTACCCTTCACTATGCTAAATATATTGCATGAATTTTCTCTTTTTTTTTTTTTTTTTTTTTTTTTTTTTTTTTTTTTTTTTTTTTTTTCCCAGCTGCAAACTTCACAAACTTGTAATCTTGTGCATCAAATGGCAAGCGCACCATTTTGTCTTATAGGTTAGACGCACAACATTGCAGGTGTGTGCAAACTTTTAAAATGTTTACCTAGCTTGAATACAGTCAATTATTGAAAAAAAAAAAGAGTAAAAAAAAAAACGAAGACAGTGCTCCAAATTTTCTCAATTATGCTAAAGAGAGGTAGAAGGAATTGTGATTGAAAAGAATTAAAATACAGCCTCCGTGTTCTATGTTTCCAATATCCAAAGCGCTAGAACGAGAGGCGGGTATGTAAGGGCAACGAGTCAAAGACGACAAGAGAATCGAAAAGAGGACTGCGAGAAACGGGATGTGAAAATGACGCTCATAAACATATGTGTAACATAATAATACATGTATTTATATCACTCAGCTGGCTCAGTTGTCTGCGAAGGCTTAACGCCCAAGCCACGCAAACGCTGAGAGAGCAGGCTTTCAGGAGCGTTCCCGGAGGAATCGCTAGCTGTTATGCGATAAAAGGAATTTCCACCATAACGAGCATCGTCTTTGTCGAGTTTTTCGTACTGCGCTGGGCCCCAAATGCCAGCATCATGAGGACCTCGAGAGGACAGGCCACCGTTGGCCTGTGAAGACAAAGCGCCTGGTGGGCCGAGTCCCGTAGTGATACCAATATCATCATCATCATTGCCGCCGCCGTCTGTGGCATCTGACTGTGGATGGAGTGGTGATACCGAATCTACGGGAGTGGCACTGCCGCGACCAAAGCTGTGCGACGGGGCCATCATGGTCATCTGGTCAGGCGAGGACGCAATGCCATCCATGCTGTCAAACGTCGGCGTCTTGCTACCCACGAAGATGCCCAGACTGCGTCGCCGCAGAGCCTTCTCGCTGGCCAGCCTGGCTCCCGCACTGCTGCCGTGGCTCGGAAACGCATGGTTCATTGCCCTGATGGGCTTGTATGGCGAGAACCGCGGTTCAGGCAGCGTAGTTTCGTTGCGTAGCTTTTCTTTCCCATCGGGCACCCGGTTTGCAAAAACGATGCGAATGCTTTTGTACAAGTAGAAGCGCCCCTTGCTAGGAGAGCAGATGTGCAAATGAATGAGATATCTGAGGATGGGACGGTCCATGTCCGCCTTGGGCATGTTGGGCACATTATCGATTATAGGGCCAGCAGAATAACTGCGCTGGCGGATGAAAGTTTTCGTCCCTGGCGTCATGCCAGTCAAGTCATAGGGCACGAGAAAGAGTTTGACAGCTGTTTTGTTTTGATTCTTGATAATGATCTGGATTTGGCCAGTTTCAGGGATTCTATAGCTTCCTCCCGGAGGTGCTCTCGCAGACCCCGACGGGCGCCTGAGCCCGGTAGCCTTGGATCGTTCCCGATCTACTTCAACGCCTTCACCATCCACCCTGGCGGTTTCGTTGCTGGCCTGCTGCTTTCTGTCACTATACCGACTCTGGGCCTTCTTCCGCGACCTCGACTCCTCCTCTGGATTAGAAAGGCCGTTCTCCAAGTCAACCAGGCCAACATACGGGCTGGGGCCGTCTTCGAGAGGCGATGCTCCCTGCGGAGTGCTACTGTATCTATAGTACACGGCGGGAAAAGGGAGCGTCACATGCCGTGGGCATCGAAGACTCGGCTTGCAGTTACCTTTCCCCAAGACGCCAATCTGGGCCAAGAATTCGAATGGTTGCGATGGTGTTGTCGACATGCGGCCGCGCAGAATGCTTTCTTCGTAGGATCCGACCATGGAAGCATGTTGGATTGGCGAAGTGGCATCCGAGCCGAAAGATTGTCGTCGCGAGCGCAGAAATGCTGGCGTCTGAGTAGTGAGGAAATGATGATGATGATGGCCTTGGAGAAAAGTGGGAGCGGATGTTAACGAGCGGCGAGGCTGGTGAGCTTGATATGGCAAGGCACCCTGCCGCGATGAAAAGCGAGATTGTAGCCGGGACCTTGAAGGGGAAGGTGAGAAGAATGGTGTAGCATGGCTAGAGGTGAGAGTATGTCGCCTTGTGGTGTTAAATGTAGTGGATGGAAATTCCGACGGCACGGCCAAGTCAATGTCTTCATTCGTCTCAGACTGTGCGAGAGGACTGGTCGGCGGCTGGTACACGAAGCTAGACAGCGACGTCGACAGTAACGATGGGTCAGATTTGAAACCATCGATGGTATTGCTTTCTATCAGCTGGGCTCTGGCGCCATATGAAAATGGTGTAAAGCCTCTCGGCGGCGTTGTTGAAAACCAGGTATGCTGAGGCGGCACCCGTTCCTCGCTGTTATCCCTTCCCGAGTCACTGAGCTGTCCACTCTCGGATGCTGAGCCGTCACTCGTGAAATCGCCGCTGTGTAAGGCCGACCTCGGCCGTTCAATGCCAAGTCCATCTCGCAATCTCTCGTCGACTGACTCTGGCGACTTATTCTTCTCTGGTGTAATTGGTGCTGGTGGTAGGAGACTCGGGGATTCGGGAGACGCCTGCGTCTGGTCCTCTTGACTGTTCGATTTATCGTGTTGGAGGATTGTTTCGAGCTAGGTGCCCTGGTTAGTAAAGAAGGCCAAAAAAAAAGAGAGGGAAGAAATATCTAGAGGAAGCAGCTCGAGCCTACATGTCTGTTGGGAACCCAAGTTGGGCTCTCTCCCCGTTTCAACCTCTGAATCAGCTCGGCTCTATCAGATATCCTGGTCTCCTCATCGCTCTTGGGTATCGACGGGCGAGCCTCAGGGCTATCGGGAATTGGCCCTTCACATAGTTCGAGGCGTAGGCTTTCTTCGGAAAAGCGACGACTCCTCGATCCTGCTGGCTCGATGCTTATGGACCCGGATGGGCTGGAGGCTGGCGGTACATGTTCGATATCGTCCTGGAAGATGGGCATTTGAAAACGACTTTGCGGCAAGATATTCTGTAGCGCAAAATGATCGGATCATGGGGATAAAGGTTCGAAATAATATTCAGCCGCCAAGGTGATGAACAGCCGCCGCCGAATCCGTCACCATCGGAGCCGATCTGTTTGCAGATAAATGGGCCTGGCGGTTCATCCAAGCGGGACGCTGTGCTGGGTCGGAGGCGTCTGTTCTGTTTCGCTTCTGCACGTCGGTTGCAAGGGCGGCTACAAGTGTGCAAGGAGAAGAGCACAACACAATGGTAGAAACAAATGAGGCTGTACAGGAAGGGCGTTGGAACGGTCATAACAATACAAGTACAAGTATGGCGCAGAAGCAAGCCCAGCTGAACGCACAGGCGTTCGGGCTCTTACTGCCGGGGCGGCGCTGGGCGGTGAATCACGCAAACATTACGTCGGTGCCCAAATGAATGCGATAGCCACCCGTGCCATGCCGATAGCGCACATCACGCTATTCACGGGGAGTCGGATAGCGCGCGCAGTGGAGTTTGCGCCAGCGCCATAGGCGGGTCAGGACGCATGTGAGCGCTGTAGGTGTGCCGCATTAGCACCCAAAGGGTCCTCGTACAGATTGTCATGTATCATCGGCTGATGTGCACCTCGTGCTTTGGAAACGATGTGGTATTGAGAGCACCTCAACTTTACTGTATCTAAAAAAGACTCGTATTGCAACCTTTTCCCGCATATCATATATGAGCACTATTATACTACTGGTGGTGATACTCGTTCCTCATCATCTATCATCTCTCATCTTCACAGCTCGCCTTCAGCTGGCGCCCGCCACATAATAATCCATTAATATCGGCCAGCAGTAGCCCGGATTATGCACACCGGCCAGCGGGCTTTAGAACCCCCACTCACCCGGCAATGCCGCTGAAAATCGCTGGCAAGGGCGCTGTGCCGGCGTGTCTTTCAGTGCTCACCCGTGAGGAACCTGAACCGCTTTGCGCTCGCCCCACTGGCCAACACCAAAGAGGCTAGGCGGCTTTCTCTCACCTCACACCTCACCGGCCATCTCACTTTTACTCTTTGGGGGTCTCAAAAAACATCAAGATATATCCTCGATTCATCTTGGACGGTCTAAATGGGCTCCAAAAAGACGCCAGAAGGCGCAGATGCCTCATCCGAGGCCACAAAGAAGAAGCACGGATTCAGAGTCGGGCCTGAAAATCTGCCAGATGGGCCATGGCGTCGTAAAGGTAACATTTTTTCTCTTCCTTGTCAGAAAAATTTCCTTGCGCCTCACATGAATCATGTGCCTGAAATGAAATTTGAGCAACGAAACTTACAATACCTTTCATACAGTCGATAGAGTAAAGCGTGATTTAATTCACAGAGCCAAAGTCAAAAAGGAATACGCAAAGATCAAGGCTGCTGACCAGAAGGCTGCCGAAGCCAAGGCCCGTCCGAGCCATGGCGACAATGAGGGTGACGATGTTGAAGATGACATGAAACCTTCCCAAGGAGATGCCAAGGGTGGAGAGGGAGATGAGGAGGAAGAACAGATTCATCCCACCAGACAGCTCATGCTGAAAGATGAAGAAATGGCACAGACTGGAGCCGGTCCCGAGAAGACTACTGGCTTTAGTGACGGCCAGCGGCGGAGAACAAGGCGCCCTGGATACTACGACAAGCAGCTGAAGAAGGCCGCAGAGCGCCGCGAAGAGGCTGAGACGAAGAGGGCAGAGTTTGAGCGGCGAATGGAAGAGCGCGCGCAGAAGCGGGCGGAGCGAGAGAAGTTTAAGAAGGCCATGGCCAAGACCAGGGACAAGGATGGCAAGAAGAAGCTGGGAAGGGAGAGCTCGTTGTTGTTGGAAAAGGTTAAGAGGCTTGTTGGTGAGAAATAAGCTGCAAGACCGTGGTTTTTTCTGCAAGTTTATAATTTTGTTACGATACCTTGGCATGCTGGGCTTTGCTGTTTCGAGGCGTTTCTACTGTGTACATGGATCGACCTCATGGTATAGTGTCTACTAATGGAGCATATTGCACTGGAGAATCTGATACTATATGGTCAAATATCAAACGATGTCTAAGAGTCGATTGCGCATATTTCCACAAATTTATGTTGAGTTGAAACAAACTTGGTTGAATGCGATGGCTGGACAGGCTCCAGGAGATGGAGTTTAGGTTGAACCTAACCTTGCCCCGTATAGAGAGTAAGTTTAGCTAAATCATGTTACGCATGGTAGATAACCGTGGGATGCAAGGGCTCGGGGATAATTCACAAAGAGCGAAATAAGCAACACGTGGAAAATCTCAGCTGAATTCTACAAAAGGCTCATGCGAAGAAACACCAAACCTTGTGCTACGAGTACCGCATAAAAAAGACCAATCTTGATCCGCATTATTGAAACCTCGAAGCAGAGCAGTGAAGGCGCCAGCTGCCTATTGGAGGTAGTGCTTTCTTACAGCAGCTCGGCTAGCAACAGGGCTTTTGCGGCAGATCGACGGCTGGACCAGGGTTGAGTGATCAGATGCCATGGGTAACATGAAGTCGCTGTTTGAAGCGATTGAGCGGGTTGAGATTGCAGAAGGCAGTCGTATGTGATGTTTGCTGAATTGAGGAAGAAGATGAAACGAAAGAAAGTTGAATATTGATGGGTGCACGAGTATCAAGTAGCCCGTATCATGGTACATGTGGTTTGAAAGCAGTGTTGATTATAGACTGAACAGGGTTATGATAAACGTCGGCCGCGACGAGGTACAAATCGGGAAGCTGATGGGGTTCAGCCATTTACATGATGCATCAAATGCGCGTTGGGCGAGGTGCAACTCAGCTCATCCAACGGAGAAGACTACCAAGTTTGGTGAACGCGATGCATACAGCGGTATCGAAAGATGGGCTGTCCGTTATCCAATAGAGAAGAAGAGGGTTTTTACAGAAAATTAATTTATGCTCATCCAAGCTCTCCTACACAAGCCTTGAAGCAACCTGGACGACTAGCAAGATGAAGGAGAGCAAACATTTCCGCACGAGGTAATGAACAGATGTTAGTGTATCAATAATCAATAAATGTCATTTGCTGATGGACAATGCGGAGGATTGAGGCTTCATTTCGGCGTACTTTACAACCAAACGACGGAACCAACCAACTCGCCCTCATCAAAGTCAAAAGAGCCAATCCCGTCTCGAAACTCACAGGTTGTCACATCCTGTTTCGTACTAGGAGCTGCAAAGTGCTCAATCAAGGTGAAACAGCGGCTTAAGTGGAGAGGGGGCCAAAGTCATGCTGTGAAACAGAGGCTGACTAACGCCTGTGAGTTTTGGGGAATTCCATTCTGGAATGTCATCTCAATACACTGATGAGAATTGTAGCGCGTGGCGACGCCATGTTCAATTTCGATCCCGGAAAATCTTTGGATGCAATTACTTGTGGAAATGGGAAATTAAGACACAATAGATGAAACGGGAAACCGCTGATGTGCACTTGATGTTGCGTGGAAGAGCGCCCGAGTCAAGGCGGGTGTGGAATCATTCGAATCCATCAAATATCCCCACGAGTTGTTTTGGCGGTGGGATTAACCCCTGTTTGCCGCTGCCCATAGTAGCACGCACTGTCCACTTGTGCCTCGTGCGCCCTTCCCGTTGCTTTATTACTGGTAACGCTGATAGGAGTATTATTACGGGATGCGTGCTAGCTGTGTGCTAAGAGAAGCCAATTCACGGCTCCAGGGCAGTTTATATAAGACTACGGGCGTTATTTGCGGTCCTTGATAGCCTACGCAGAACCTCATCACACATTGTGCTCCGTCGGTGGCGATTTCACTGGAAAAGTCTTCGTCCTACGTTGCCTGCATGCGACTTGCAGACCGTCTATTGATGGCTTGCTCCGCTGCAGATTGTGGGAATTTGTGCTCCGTAGAGAGTACTCGTAGCGTAATGACTTGCTTCCAGCTTACAAATGTAATTGCTACTTCACCTTCTGTGTAATCTGCGAGGTGAGTAGTCAGCTGAATAAAGTAAACAAGCCATTGATGCTGTAACACATGGCGGAGTGCTAAATCCTCAATTCTGGATTTCTGCGGCGTGGCACGCATACGGTGCAGATACTGTGCAGCCATCTGCATCAACTTGGTTTCAGCATCTATCTACATGTACCTTCAAATTGGTCTATCACGGAGCCCACGGAAGCACCTCACGTTGGCTGAGGTCTGGCAATCATGTGAGGGCAGCATCCGACACGCCGCCGATCCCTTGGACGTATCTGAAGCTTAGAAAATGAAGCCAACGTTGGCCTTCTTGGCGCCAGTAGATGTTTAGACGCGGCTAAGCGGCTCTCTCCAAGCCAAAGACGAGAGAGCCCAGAAGGGGGGACCGGTGGCTCCCCTTCATTTCAAATTCGTATACGGTTCCTAAAGGTGAGAAGCAAATATCAAATTCATTCACGAACAAACACGACAGTAAACTGTGTTTTGTGGTGCTTGAGCTATTACATTTCAATAGATGATATGCGGAACGAGACTTGATAGAGAGATCACGGGCTGGCTGCCCCCTGGAAAACGTGCCACGAACACTAACAGGCCTTGTACCTGTACATTTCAAGTTTCATGTTTCAGCCGGACCCCGGCTTGTTCTGCATGCCTTGGGGAACCAAGGAAAAAGGGAAAAAAAGAAAGAAAAAAAAAAGGGAGCAGCCCGCGTCTCCCTTGCGGACATTTTTCGCAGCGGTTCTGGAGAGCAGCCCCTGACCTTTTTTGGCTTCTGTAGTTGGACAACTGCGCCACGTCCCCTGGACAAAAGAGTCCCACAGTGGTTCGTGTGCAGGCGCCAGCACATCCAAGGCACCTACTAACGTGCACCAAGCTCCCCGTAGTGCGACCAGCTCCCTAAGACTGCGTCCAGGATGGTCTCTTTAGCTGATGCCAAGTATGGAGTACCGCTACCTGCGTCGTGATGGGCAGTTTTGGCCGTCGTTGGAGGTTCGTGGATTAGGCGGTCGGGCTCAGATGGGTACTGGGCGTTGCAGAATCTGGATACCACGCCATGTACCTTTTGCGATCTCAGCTCAAATCGGTACTTGAGGGGGTGGCTTGCCGAAGTAACCACGACTTGGGATGCTTCTCCAACATCAGACGTCAGGCTTGCTTATGAATGTTTCATTCCAAGCAGTCCATCTATTTTTACATTGATATAGGGAAAACAGAGAGAGAAATGGTATGAAAGAGGGGAACAAAGTAATCATGCTCACCACCACCATGAATAAGCAATTCTCAAAATAAAGCACAAACATGAAATCAACCTTCTCGCGTAATACTGCTCTTTTTTTTTTTTGGCCTCGCAGCATCACCGCAACTCTTCAGTCTCAGCTTCAAGCCACTTGACCTTGGAGTGCATGCCCCAGCCTGCCGCTAACAACGTGCTAAAGAGCCCTTTGGTCTTGAATCTGCACCAGCTAATCCTGGGTACCTCGCAGCTTAACACGCAGCGGCGCAAACTTGTACCGCCAGCTCCCTGTCAGCGTACTCGCCGTACCTGTTTTAGGGGACCATGGGGGGGCTCCTTTGGCGCGGCCAGTCCCTGGTACCTGCTTCTACAGGCATTTTGGCCGCCTTCTCTCCCACTCCCCAACTCCAGCTCGTTGCCAGTTTCTCCTCCGCCATTTTCTCCTCTCGATCGATCCTCTGCTTGCGCCGTCGCCTCGCCCTCAGACGCCTCGCTGCTTGCGCCGTGGTGCCTCGCACTTGAACCGCCCCGACTCGACTCGTGGCCCCCTTGTCTTGGAGCAACGACCGCTGCATTCTTGTGTAGCACCGGACCCAGCCGTCCGCAACTTGGCCCGGTCTCGCCAGAAGCCTCCTTTGCTGCGCGACCTGCTGCCAGACTCTGGCTGCTCTGCGACTTGCCCGAGAACGAGCATCACGACTAGAACGGCTTGCTTGCTCTGCATTGCCGTCCATGACCGCCCTACTCAGGCCATAGCTCAGCCCTGCCCGCCTCATCCAACAAACCAGCTCCCCACGGCCGGCTGACGAGATATCGGACACCGCACCGACTGCCACAGCTATATACATGCGACTACACACACATATATAGACATATAGATCTCGGCATCTCGACACCTCTTCGCCCTCATCCTTTCGGATTTCTCTCTTCATCTCTAGCCCGCCATGTCTGCTACAATAGTGGACGAGTATCTGGAGACCCCTATGGAGGCCGACGATGCCTTCCCCTGTAAGGGCTGTGGTGAGGTTTGTAATACCACCCGCACTGCGGAACAAGCTCCTGCCCTGTGGCTCCGACTAACTGTGTCCGCCTTTTAGATCCTTGAAGAAGGAAAAGCTTTCGAACTGGGTAAGTGTATTGATTTGCTTGAGCGCAAAAGGCATCATTCAGTCTATACCGCTGTGTTGATTTCCCGGTGGGACTTGATTGTTTCTCCTGACCGCCACGCACACCTCAGCACACAACACCAAACGGTTGATGTTGCTTAACATGCATGCGTGCTAACTTTACATCTTGCTAGCTGGCAATCGGTGGCATCTCGACTGCTTTCGATGTACTTCTTGCGGTTCCCTCCTCGACTCCGACGCCAATCTCCTCTTGCTCGGCGACGGCTCTCTCATCTGCAACAACTGCACATACAGCTGTACCGCCTGTGGCAACAAAATCGAAGACCTGGCGATCCTAACAGGAGACCAGGCGTTCTGCTCAACTTGCTTTCGCTGTCGAAACTGCAAGCGCAAGATTGAAAACCTGCGCTATGCCAGAACGTCGCAGGGCATTTTCTGCATGGACTGTTATGAGACCTTAATGGCCAGGAGAAGAAAGAAATCCAAAGCCGCGGCAGCGGCCAAAGCCAAGGAGAAAGAACAGGCGCCCACGGTGCCAGAAAAGTCTCTCCCAGCCCTTCCTCCCGGCGTTGTTCCCAACAATGCCTTTTCAAACGACCGCGTCGACCCCGATGGGCCCACGGAGCTATCACCACGGCCGCGTACAGGTCATAGGCACAATGAGTCGTCGGCTCGAGGTAAAGCAGACCGCGAGGCTGATGCCGCCAAAGATGGACTCAACCCAACCACATATCGACGAAATCGTAACTCGACTATTACGTCCAACAACGGCGATGGCGGCGACGGCTTCATGATATCCGTGGCTCTCGATACGGGTTCATCGCCAAATGGATCACAGAAGCAGTCTGAGAGTACTGGCGAGGTCACGAAGAAGGATCGTCGGCCGACCATGTCTGACAAGCGGGTCGATTCGCATTCTTCTGCTACTCACATCGCCTTCATGGGTGCCGCCGCCGCCGCCGCCGCTTCTTCCGCCGCCTCATCTCGCCAGCAGTCGGACCACGAAACCTCACAGGCAAAGTCTACTCGCTCTTCTCCGAAATCAGAACAGGGCCAGGCTAAAGCATCTGACGAAACCACGAAGAAAAGACGGCCTACTGAGTCTCGGACTGACAGTTCGCAATCCGTCCCCCAGCTGCAGGAGGGTACTCCTAGCCGGACGGGTACTAGCACCCCACGGAAAGACAGCACATCTCAAGCTGAACCACGCAAAGCACTGGATAGCACTCCCGGATCACGATCCTCATACGATTCCAAGGCACAAGACGATGGCGATTCCAGCGTCAAATTTGGACCCCGCTCGGACAGTGTCAAGAGCATCCCGCGGAAAGAGGTCGCAGCGGCATCTACCCGTCCTGGTATTCCCCTCCTTCTATGCCCCCAATGCAATGAATTCACGTCCCTTGTTACTAACAAACTCATCTTCAGTCAATGGAAGTCCAATCACCACCCAGGGCAAATCTTTCGCCTCTGAAGATCCTACTTCTGCGACGGCAACTCCCCACCAGAGCCCACCCTCCAGACCTGGTGCAACCGGGAGAGCATTGACTGATACTTACATGCAACCCCGAGCAGCCCCTCTTCCTCCAACCACCGCAGCTCCAACGCCACCCAAGGAAGCAGCATCCAAGAATTCTCTAGGTGAGCCCGTTTCACCGAAACTTCCCAGGTGGAGCGGCGGCGCAGATTTTACCATGGATGAGGATATGGCCAGGATACTTGGTGCCGACGAGGGGGCGTCTTCTATCCTTAGGCGTGTCTCCAACGCCGTTCGACACGGACGTACGAGCAGCGCTGAATCTACTCAAAACCCACCAACCCGAGGCACTCACACGAGAAGCATCAGCGAGACAGCCCGCGGCGCTATTTCGCCTCGTTGGCCTAAGACCCAAGACGATTTGAATGGTCAGGCACAAGAATCTGGAAGCCCGGTTTCCATTTCGGTTTCGGCCGCCGATACCGCTGCCTTGGTCCTCAAGCAGCAACTGCGATCCTCTGAACAGCGAGTCGCTGAATTGGAGAAGCACGTCGGTGTTGAAAAAGATCTTCTCAATCTCAACCAGAAGCTTATTGAGAAGAGGAAGACTGTTTCCGTACTGGACACTCAGACTGAGATTATGATTCGACAGCTTGAGGTTCTGGCCGGTTATGTGGAGCGCGCAAAAGACACACAGACCCCTATTGATCCTCGCGAGCTAGAGGAATCCGCCATCAAGGAATTCGTCCAAAAACTCGAGCAGGTCAAGAAAACCTTTACCGAAGAGATTGAACGCCTGGTTGAAGAACGTGACCAGCTTGTTGAGGAGAAGACCCAAGCCGTGACTGACAGAGACCGTGCTCTCATGGAGTTTGAGCAACTGTCCTCGAAGAATGCTCAACTTGCGGATATGAACAATGATCTCACACACCAGATCCAAGAGCGCTTCAAGTCTCAAATTACTACGGATGGCAAGTCTAACGGCTTGGGCATCTACGGCCAACACAAGGGCACGTCATCCATCAATCTCGACTCAGCTAGCGTCGCAACCGGCACGACTCTTATTGGCGATGAGGACCCGACTCTCATTGTTGAGCACGGACCTACCGTGGTCCAAGTCCGAAAGGGCCAAGTCAAGAAATTCAACTGGAAGAAGGGATCCAAGACCATGGCTCAAAACATCACCAAGGGCGTGGGACGTGCCGTCGTTGCTTTCCAGAACGATCGCGAGAGGATGCAGCAGCAAGGCCTGGCACCTGATGGTATTGGACTTCCGTACAACATGACCGCCGCCCCAGGAGACTCTTCCAACACGCCAACGCCCAACACTCAGGCCGGAAGGCAACACCAACAACAGTTTGGCTTCTTTGGCAAGAAGAATGCAAATCCAAAGACTGGACTGGCAGCCCCGTCCAATATCGTGGTTGCGCAGGCAGCCCCAGAGCCAGCCTCAATACTATTCGGATCTGAGCTTACAGATCGATGTGACTTTGAGCATCGTCAAATTCCTAGTGTGGTGACTCGATGCATCGAAGAGGTTGAGCTGAGAGGCATGGACCAGGAAGGTATTTACCGAAAGACTGGTGGAAATTCCCAAATCAATATGATCAAGGAGGGCTTTGACAAGAGCGAGAACTACGATATTTCCGACCCTGACTTGGATATTACCGCTGTCACGAGTGTCTTGAAGCAGTATTTCCGAAAGCTGCCGAATCCACTACTTACTTTTGATGTCTATGAGCGAGTGTTAGAGTCCAATGGTAAGTTCTCCTTCCTCCTTGTGATGTAGGTTTTCAAGATGTATTCTAACTTTGTAATACAGCTATTACTGACGAAGCTGAACGCTGCTCTCACCTACACAAAGTCTTCACTTCGATGCCTCCGGCCCACCGAGACTGTCTGGAGTTCCTCATGTTCCACCTTCACCGCGTGGCAATTAGAGAGCCTGAAAACTTGGTTAGTTTACCCGCTTCTCATCTCCTCTTCGTAGCTGCCAATGCTAACAATTGTGTCAGATGTCGCCTAAAAATCTGGCCGTCGTGTTTGCGCCAACCATTATGCGGGATCTGAGCATTGAGCGTGAAATGACTGATATGCACGCAAAGAACCTTGCGGTGCAATTCGTCATTGAAAACACGAACCAGATTTTCCAAGAGGAATAAGCATCCTTTGCATTTATTTGGCTACAGTCTGGGCAAGTTGAAGTCCTCATTGGCTAGATGTTTATGTTATTATGTGCTCACGGTTACTCTGGCGATTTTACGTCATGATTTTGGTCCCCCTTGCTTTCAGTTTTGCCGGTTTTAGCGAGACAAAATCCGCGGCGTTTTGTGCTTGGCCAAAAAAGTAATGTCCATTCCTTTTCTACTGGCTTGATCAAAGGCGAGGTTATCTACTTTTTCTTCTCTTGGAGGCGAGGCTGGACGACAGGGCTTGAACAGTCTCTTTTTTTCTTCTCTTAGGACCCGATGCTTCTTTTTACATTGCTCGTAGGGGCTTTTGTTCCACAGTTACCCACCCCTCTTTCTTTTTCGGGCGGCATGAAGTTGATGTATCTCACTGTTTATTTGAGCTGGCTTGGTATGGCTTGATCACACAGGCTGATGTTTGGTTTTTCTGCTTGAGCTCACGATTTTTCGAATCCGTTGCCTTGTATGGGCTGTATTGTCAACATCATCGAGAGGAGTTGGATGTTTGAAGATGGAAGATGGAAGAAGACGGCTATGGATGCTGCTTGCTTTTTTTCTATTCGTCCTCTCATCCTTCTCGTTCATCGTATTATATAGCTACGTTTGTTTTTTATATATATATATTTGGAACTGAGCAGCAGGCAGGCAGGCATGATATAGTTGAAATGGCTGAGGGCGATGCTTGATTTGAGTTGATTAGCATGATGAAGAACAATTAGAAGAAGTAAAAATATGAAATTTATGATGATTTTAGTAGAAGAAGTAAAAATATCAAATCCATGATGATTTTGGCGCGATTTAGTATTCTGCTTAATTTAACGACGTGTAGTTTACAATTCGACATGAATAAAACCTCTTTCGTCCAAGGTGGCAGCATGAGTACTACTACCAACATTGATAGATGCCAAGATGTGCAATATATATATATATATATATATATATATATATATACTTCCATTACAAAGATGTTTCTAAATAAATAAATAAAAAAGTGCCTGCCTACTAGATGTGTAACAATATCGACTAACTAACATGTATACGAAACCGCCAGGGCCTTCCAAAAACAGGGCCTTTTTGACAAGGAAAGAACATGAAAATACGAAGAGAAACAGGATTAGCAGAAAAAAAAACAAATACATGATTTTTTCTTGAGAAGAGAAGAGAAGAAAAAGTAAGAGAAAAAAAGAGAAGCATAATTTTCGGGTTTACAAAAAAAATAGAATAAGACGAAATGAAAAAAAAGAAGAAAGAATAAACCCCCATGTGGCCACCCCTTTCACTGCTCCCATCCCCTTCCCCCCCTTTTTTCTTTTTGTTTCCCACCTGCAACTCACGAAAAAAAAAAATATCTCGCCGAATTCTTTTCTATCACGCCCAAACAGACAAGCCCCAGTCAATATATCGTAGACGTCGCTTTTTTCTTTTCTAGGACAAACAATTTCATCAGGGGAAACATATAATATTTCGCCTTTGTATTCCGCTTTCATGTCTCCAAAAAAAAGATAAAAAAATGACTTCGAAACAGAAGCAATGTGAAGAAAACGGAGGGGGGGTTTGAAAAAGAAATGGCAAACAATTGGAAATCATGAATGCATCCCATCTTCACGCTGCTTCTTGACAATGTAATACGTAATCAGGCTCTTTGGGTCGTCCTTGATTCCAGCCATGGCCTCCCAGAAAGCAGCCTCCCCAACGCGCGTATGCAGAGCAACACAAAACTTGACAGCGTCCATGCGAACGCCCGAATCGGCCGACTCAAGACACCGGCCCGCTAGGTTGGTGAGCTGTAAGAGCTCCTTGTGAGTGGGGATGTACTCGGGTCGCTTAGCCAGCATCTCCTTGAGGACGTGAAGGCCCATGCTGAGAGTGCGGCAGCCTTCCGTTGTGGCATCGCTGCAGGACTGTAGGCGCTTCGTGAGCACGACGACAGTCTCGGAGCCGTCGCTGAGGGTGACAAGCTCATCCGCCAGAAGCTCTAGGCCGCTAACCACATGAGCTCTGGTATCGTAGCAGCCGCGGGTCTGCAGAAGGGATTCAAGACCCCGCGAAACATGGGGTTGGAAGTTCCTTCGCTCCTTTTTCAACAGTAGCTTGATTGTTGTGAGAATTTGAGCCTTAACATCCTGAGATTTGCCCGCCGGGAGATCTGCCAGAGGGTCTTCCAAGTATTGGAACAAGCCAACAAGAAGGGCTTCGAATCTCTGGTCAGTGAAGACAGTCTTACTGTCTCGGATCAGAGACTGCAGCTTCCGGAACCCGTGAACCTCCAGAGTCTTTGCTCTAATCTTGTTTATGCCGCTGTCCAAGAGACGGGCGTTCTGTCCGTTCTTCTCCTGGAACTCTACCTCATCCGATAGAGGCGGCAGTGACGGCCTCCGAATGTTGGCAGCATCTTCGTTGATTGGCTTCTCCTCCAACACTGGAGCAGAAGGAAGCGACTGTCTCGAAGTTGGCTCGTCGTCGGTAAAAGGATCTTCGTATACCCTCAATGTCCGAGAAGGCAACTCAGTTCGAGGAGATAGTGGGATTTCGGCGGGGAGGACAGGAGCCGGCGAGGCGCGGGCGAATAATGGCTGTGGCGGGGACTCTAACCTAGGCAAAGCCGACTGCATGCTAGAAAGTGTAGGCACTACCAAGGTAAGATCGTCAGTTGCTCTGGTCGGACTCAATGTATGCAGTATGGTTTGAGAATGCCTGAGTCTGGCTGGGCTGGCGCGTGGCGACGGTATCCCAGTTGGCCTCATGATTGGGGATGTAATACTTGATTCGCTTGCATGAGATGCATGATGGGTCCGTGATGATGGCCTTTGGGGCGTGGTCTCTCTGACCCTCTCGGGCCTTGCTGACGATGAGGACGCGAATTTGGACTTGGGCATCTCTGGGCTATGGGCCTCCACAGGCGACGGCTGGTCTCGAACGGAGTAAGGGCCAGCCGTTGCAGGGCGGGCCACATCTGGCCGCCTCTTGGCTGGCCGCATAGGGGCCACGGACATGCCGCCTGCGTTGACTGAAACTGTACCAGGCTCGGCTCGGTGTCGTTTTGACGCAGTCGTTGGGGCAAGTTGGCTGCTCGAGTTGTTAGAAGAGGCGGCAGAAAATGTGGACATGGCAGAGCCAGGTCGGCTTGGTATGCTCCTTGCGCTCAGCGCGGCCTTCTTCTGAGCCATCAAAGTTTCCCGTAGACTTGGCTTGCTGCTGGCCGCATTGGCGCTCCTCGAGAATCCTGACCCCAACCTGGATACAGGAGCCGGAGCCTCTACTTTCTTTCCAGCGTTCGGATTATTTGGATCCCTAAGGAGCAGCTTTTGGGCAGTCGGCTCCAAGTCCGCCATAAATCTGTTGCGCGTTAGAATGAACTTGTTGGACCCGGAATGACAAGGCAGAGAAATACTTACGCATCTGCTCTCCCTGGCCATACGCCCCAGTATGTCCAATAGGTCGCTCTCATCTTTTCTCTGACGCCAGGGTTAGCATCACCAAGAGACTTCTTGATACACTTTTCTATCAAGTCGACACCGCCAGAATGCTCGATATGGTTCTTGTGATGAGCTTCCTTCCTTATTAATATTGTTAACCATCCGGCGGCGTATGTTCGAGGCTGCACGTTCTTGTCTTGAACCGCCCCCCAAATGTGCTGCATGAGACGAGGAGTGTATGTGACCTTGCTTAAGATGGCGTCTATAACAGCATTGGCCATTTGAGAGGTAATCTTCTTGGTATTGGCAGACAGTTTCATAAACGTTTGCATGAGAAGCTCGACCAGAGGGTCCATAGCGGGCCCGAACGCGTTGGCAATTTCCTGGACTAAGCTGCAGCCTTCTTTTGACAAGCTGGTACGCAACGAGCTGGCGGCCTTGATGATGCCGTCCAGCAATACCTTTAATCCAGCGGCAAATGTGTCCAAAAGGTCAGCCGGAGCATTGCCAGCCACCAACCTCCGTAATGTCACAACGCTCTGCTCTCTCTTCATCCAATTTTGTTCAGATTCCTTTCCTTCAAAGTAAGGAGCCATATCCCTGAAGAGGTCGTCCAATTCGCGATGGGTATTAACGTATTGCGGTTCAACGGATTCGGCCAGATCGACCATGGGCGTAGTGGGCCGCTCACTCGCGGCAAAGGACGAAGGAGCTGATAGTGCAGGTCGAGTCGAAACCTCTGGCGCGGTATCTGAGCGGGCACCAGTGGGCGCAAGAGATTTCACGATGGCCTGCTCGATGGCAGGCCGAACCTTGAAGTTCTTTAGTTGTTTTTTCAAATCGGTTTTCGCAGCTCCAGGAGCATTCCTGGACACTTGGATCAGCCCAGTTTCATGTACGCGAGGGGTTTAGGAGATGGAAAAGAAGCCCAGAACTTACTTGAAGAGTTCGATAACGGTGCTTTTAGCAGTATCTCGGACCATTCCGTCCGCATCTTCCAGAAGATCCATCAGTACGGGGACATATCCTCGAAACGGCAATCCGTGTTGCTGGTGAGTCTGGAGCGCAGTTAGTCCACCGTTTCCCTCACAAAACAAGTCCTGGCACCCGGGCCTACCTCCAAAAGCCACTGCATAGACGCCTCCTTGGCTCTCGGATTCTTGCCCACCATGGCGGTGTTTCGAATCGAGCGCTCAACGTCGGCGGGGGCAACGCTGTACAGCGTGTTGAGGCTCAGCATCGCAAGCGCGCGAGGCTTGTCCTTTGAATCTCCCAGCTTCTCCACGACGAGAGGGAGCGTTCGCGCCGCCTCCTTGGCCAGATGTTTGGGCTCCTGGCGCGACATGCGCGTAAAGAGGTGATTGAGCGCTGTGAAGCCGGCGGTGGCCAGCGCGACATGCTGCGACGCGGAGGCGCTCCGGAGGCCTTCGAACAGCTGCGGGATACAGGTCTCGGGGACATTGTGCTGTTTGATGCCGGACTTGATGGTGTTGACGTACTGAACTTTGGTGTCGAGGTGGATGTTGTCGCTTCGCAAGACGGTCGTCAGGTTGGCGACCTGGTCGTCGGTAAGCTTTTCGGCCATGATGCTCGATGGGAGAGCGAGTCTCCTGCTATATGAAGCGCACTTTTGTTAGGAACTCTTCTGCGGCGCAAAGTGTAGAAGCCTGCTGTGAGTAGTGTGTGCGAAAGAAGCGCTCGCAGCAGCACAGCGTCGTGCGATGCAGCCAAATAGCCTCGTCGTAATGCAGCGCATCGGGCATGCGCAAATATGGAGTAGTGAATTCCTATTACTCACAGCGATGGCGGTTGTAACTTGAGCTCCCGTCCGATCTTATATCCTCTCTCTTCTTTTTTTCCTTCTTTTTGTCGCTGTGCTTCTTATTCTCTTCGCGCCTTAGTTTCTTCTGTCGTTTCGTAAATATCGACGTCTCAGGCAGTGCATGCGCGGGCTTGCTCAGAATCAATATCGCATTTGGAGGGGCAGCAAAAATGAATTAATAATTCGCCCTTCTTTTCCTTTCCTCCCCTTTTCTTCTTCCCCTTCCTCTTTTCTTCTTTCTTCTATCGGCTTCTGCTCTTGTCGTCCTCTATTTTGCGGGCGCGGCGCGTGTGTTGATATTGTCGTCGGTGAGAGGGGGCAGGAAAGATAGCGTGAGTGTGTGTGGAGTTTTGTGTTGTGTTTTCATTTCCAGCCCAAAACAAAAGAAAGGAAAATAATCAGGAGTGGATGATTGATTGCGGCGTGACGTGACCAATGCCTGTTGCCCCGGTCGCCAGTGCGCCACATGTGGCTGAAATCTGCTGGGAGCTTGGATCCTGAGGCGGTCTGTGCGGCAGAATTGGCTATTGCGCGTGGGGATTCTTAGTGGACTTGCTAGGAAGTTACAGTGGATGCAGTAGCGCTATGCCCCTGAGAACAGCACGGAGAAGGCTGCTGCACCGTGGCTTAGCACGCTTTAGACCCCTAGGACTAGGGTCCCCTACCCCGCCATCACCGTCGAGGCCTCTGAGTGCTGCCTGCCCCGCGAGCTCAGCTCCCAGGGTCAACTTGGCCGTGATAAAGAGTCGTGAGGATAAGCTGAGCTGGTACATGGTATTGCTCCTTGCTGGAAGCGTTGAATTGCTGCTTTTTCCGCCGCCATTTGTAACTTTTACTCGCATTTAGCCAGCTCTTTTGTCGCTGTTTATTGATATTGATCCATCTCCTTTTACAACTCATCTCAGAGCAGACTTGGACGAACAAATATTGAACATTGACACCATGGTTCGACTGCCAGAGCCCACGCCCGTTCCTCCCAACGTTCACATAAACGGCACAAGCAGCCATTCAGAGGAAGAGCAGAATGCCAGCAAAGAGAGATTCTCAGTTCCCGCTCTCCAGCTTCAAATCCAGGACCTCAAGCATCCCGGAGCAACACGTTTCCTCAACGCCGTCAACGCAACCGACAGCTTGACCACCGGCACCCTGAATCTCCTCAAGCTCCTATATCGCAAGCCCTCTGACGCAGAGACGACAGTCCCGCCAACCAGCTCCGTGACACTCATCCTAGAAAACTTCCCCGGCGTGGCCTACACCGTGGGCTCCGGCGCAGACAACAACGTAAAGGAGATTCACTTCTCACTGCCGTACATTGCCCAAATCAACCCTTCTCGCATAGCCGAGGAAATCGACGGCGTAATCACGCACGAGCTCGTCCACTGCTTCCAGTACAACGGCCACGGCGCCGCGCCGGGTGGTCTCATTGAGGGCATCGCAGACTGGGTGCGCCTCCACTGCAATTTGTCTCCTCCACATTGGAGGCAGGAGGTTACAGAGAACTGGGACGCCGGATATCAGCACACGGCTTACTTCTTGGAGTTTCTGGAGCAGCGCTTCGGCCGCGGTACTGTTCGCCGGATTAACGAAAATTTGAGAGGAAGCAAGTATCACGAGCGGGATTTCTGGATGGAGCTTTTTGGCCAAGAGGTTGAAGAGTTGTTTACAGAGTACACACAATCACTACAATAGTGACTACAGTCAGATGTTGGAGGGCTATCTAGAGAAAGACAAGTGCATCATGTAAACGGATGCTAAAGATACGAGGAGCATATAAAGACGAGATGAAGAGAAGAGCTAATAGATTTTTGCCTTTATTCTGATTTCTCTGACAGCGAAATGATATTTCTTTTATAAAGAGCGCAATAGGACACCAAAATCTCTGCATATATACATATCGGCCATTAGGTGCCACAGCAGGTGTATATTCCTCAAAAATCAATAACAGCAAAGGGGATCAAGGTATTGAATACGCATCCCGTAAAACGACAGAGGGGCTACCAGCAGTAGTGTGTCAAGTCTCATTAAACACCGTGCCTGAGCGCCAAAAAAAAAATCAACGCCGTCCCAAGTAGTATATTCCAAAAAGAAAAAGAAAAAAAAACATAACAAACATCAAGAAAAAGTAAAAAGGTAAAAGCTCCAAGGTTGGGCTCTTCTATATGTAGGCAGGTCCCAACAATGCATTGGCCAGGTCATACTTTACGCTTATGCGTGCATTGGGCCGTCGTTCTCGCTGATGACGCTACCCACCTCGGACCAGCTGGCCGGGGTGGCCATGCCCTCGCTCTCACTCATCACATCCATGTACCGCGAGCTTCCGTCATGGTCAGAAAAGTGAGCATCATTGGCAATATCCTCACCAGATCCAGCAAGGGAGACGGAGTCGGTAGGAGTAAGCTCTCCCTCGGAGATGATATCCGGCTCGGACATTGGTGCTACAGGGGTCACGGGAAGGGGAGAGTAAAAGTCACGGCTCGATTCCTGGGCCCAAGCCTGAATGTTGGCATGAACATCGTGGCGGTCTTCCTGGCCGGCGGACATGAACTCGTCTTCTGAAAGCTCTCGCTCAAGAGTGGACGGCAGTGGTGATTGTGATGGGGCAGACAGCTGAGCAATTTCAATCAACGGCCGGGGTGAGACGGCTTCCAATGTGACGGAACGAGACTCTTCATGGCCATCACGAGTAGTTGCGCTGTAAATGTCTGACATGATCTCGCTCTGGTCCGGAGCAAGCTGGCGGGCTAGCTGGGCCTCTTGGATCTCATCCGAGTCAATGTGGTGCTCATCGGCAAAGGGATTGGAGTAGGCTGGCGACATCAAGCCCCGAGCGCCCTCTCCACGACGGCGAAGACGGCCAAAGTCTCTAAGATCAGCACCGGAATTGAAAACATATGCACCATTCTCAGCAGTCGCGTCAGGCTTGAGGAAATCGTCAAAGGTAGATCCGCGGTGCAGTTTACCGGGCCGAGGCGGCGGGTCAGACGAGTTTTGTGGCGTCTTGTCCTTTTCGTTTTCCTGCTGCTGTAACCGCATCGAGTTCCAGTAGAGAAGCTCCTCTCGCTGCCTGCGGCGGGTTTCGTCATCGGCATCGACGCCAGGCTCAGCTCCTTGGCCACGCCGAGACTCGAAGAAGCCCTCGGCGTCCTCGGGCCTGTTGAAGCGGGGCTGCCTGGCCGGCGGAGTGATGCCGTCGCCCATCGAGTAGAAGGCCATGGCGACGCGGCGTCGGACGTCGTCTGCGTACTGGCGCAGCTCGGGCGACTCGTAGATGGCGATGAAGGTAGCCACGGCCATGGACACTGCGACGACAGCGCCTGAGGCGAGGACCATGTGGTGCGCCACGGGCATGATGGCGGTTGCAGGGCGGGTTTTTATGTGTCTGGTGTACGAGGCAGGTTTGGAATGCCAGCGAGGTGAGGCGGGAGGGGCAGCTCAGCAAACGGGCAAACGGGCGGCTAAGGGCTCAGGCAACAGAAACAGAGCCTGAAGGGAGCTGCTGACTTGGGACTGAAATGCCGGTCAACCAGCCAGCCGCTGCAACTCTATAGACGCTGCAGGCGGGCGCAAGGGAGGCAAATGAGCGGCAGGTCTCGTGTCTTGTCTTCTATCCCTCTGAATTCCCTCGCAAAGAGAAGACAAAGGTTGAGGAAGAGGGGAGAGAGAAGAAAGTGAAGGTGACGAAAAGCTGGCAAAGCCACAGGGAGGCCTTCAAAAAGCCAGCCTCAGGTTGGCGACGCCACACGGCGATTGCGTAGTCCTGGCGGAAGCTTTGCCACCATTCCTCGATCTTGGCGAGGCGTACTCGTAACGCCATGCGCGGCCCGGTCGGCGCCTACGTGCATGTACTCGATACCTCGGCGGCGTCACATGACCGATCTGTCGTGACAACGCATCGGTTCATCGCTGGATGCAGGAGACTTTGCCCGATTCCACACCAAACCCCAACAATGCGCAAATTGTCGGTCCTGACGCGACGTGTTGAGCGCCAGATGGCATCCGTGATGTGTCAAGCGCAAAGAGATGCCATCTGGCAGCAATATGCAAGGCCGACTCAGCTAGCGCCAGCAGGGCCGCACTAACAGCCGTAGGCGTCATGTACGACGATGGGGTCGTCTCAAAGAGGAGATGCCATCTCACCATATTTGATACACGAAAGAACAAGAGCCGAGTTATTGGAGGATAGAATCTGATAGGATCTGGGTATAACGTAGGGCACGCAACGCCCAGTATCATGGACCAATGAGCCGAGGCAGGGATGGCCAGCACCAACATCCTACAGCATGCCGCGCGTATAGACTACCGAGTGCTGTATTCCACCTGGATGGACAACAGCCCAAACTGGACACCGAACAAGTGAAACGCCACGAGTTTGCCAAACATTAAGAGATGAAGAATATCGCGCACAGAGTTCGAGTACCCATGACACCGAGATGAAACCGGCGACACCTATATGTATTAGATATCAAATCGCGACGATGCGGCGCACCTCTGCAATCCGTCACGCGAGCCTCCGATTAAGCAGTCCAAATGACCGTGTAAGACCAGCGGGCTGATATGAATGAACTTGTATCAAATATGGATGATTTGTAGCAACAGCCAGCTTGGGACGCCGAAATCTAAAATCCAAGGCAAACAACTATTTCCAATCACTAAAGCATTCACGCTCATATAACTCCTACCACCCAAATAAGGTGGTCAAACCCAAACCGAACGCTCCACAATATTTTATCCAAGGCGGAATAACTTGATCGACCCAGGAGTACGAAAGTCTTTTCTAAGGGCCATGATGCACTCGTCGCCTCATGTCCAACACCAAGAGACAATCTGGTGGCCGAAAAGAAGATTTCTTCTATTTTCGCCGCACATGCATCTTCTCTTTAGTCTCGCCTTACTTTGACTCTGTTGTAGAAGAGTTGCTAGAGTCGACGGAATCGGTAGAATCGGTGCGTAGAGCCTTGATGCGCTCGCTGTGCCTCATGTTTAGCAATTGACATCTAGAAACAGCAGCATTGAGTTCAATTATACATACTACTGGGAGCGATCCTGAAGAGTGCATTCCCAACGAGCACCGCCTGTCTTGATCTGGAACTTGATGCCCTTGTTGTTGCCCAGGCTGGAGGGAGCGGCAGAGGCTACGGCCGCAGCAGGGGGTGCAGAGGAAGTAGAAGGCATTTTAAGAGGGAGAATTGGTGGTTGTGGTTAAGAGGTTTTGGTTTGATTTAGAGTGGAAGAATTGGAATAGATTGCGAAAGTGAGAACGAGGTGTTGAAGAGGTGAGAAAAAAAAAGGGAAGGAAACGACCATGCGTGAGCAGACAGGGGAAGCTTTATAGATGCCCGGTCTATATAAAAGAAAATGCGGGAACCGAGATCCAGCGATCAGCTCGACCCAACCGTTGCAACGGCGCCACCACAGAATCCTTCAGCTAGTCACAAGCATGCAGCAGTATTTTTATTACTGTTGATTCATGTGGATAAATTGTTCTTTCTTACTTGCTCAACTATTGTGACTCTGTTTACTACGGCGATCAATACAAAGCTTGCCTTGCATAGAAAGAAGACAAAATGAGTGACAATGGCCAGAGGGGGAGAATAGGAGACTACAGATTATCCATAAGATTGGTTTCCAAATAAAGACTCTGACCCGCAATCTCAGATTCGGGAATTTGGGGGTTTCCCCAGGACTCTGCATGTGCTAGTTGAGCTATTTAATTTCACGATACCCTTACATGTCGTACCTACTGGGGAATGGCTGGAGCTTGTGTATGGAGCCATGTAAGTGTGTGTGTGAGCCGAGCTGAGAATGGGGGCGGCTCCGTAATAGGAATTACACATTGATTTATGCTTCTTGTTTTGTTCTTATTCTTTTTCTCTTCTTGAATAATGCCATCTAGAGAATCTGAAAGGACAAATCCCGTTACTATTCAATATGAAAACCAAGGCATGTGGTATCGCTGCTCTGGGCATTGTCTTCGTTGCAGAGCAGCCCCACGGTATCACAGACACACAGACTGATATTAGAGTGTTTAGGTGCTTCTTGTATTGACTACGCATGCTATCATTGTTTCACAGCATCCATCAACTAGTGCCGTACGAAGCATGACGGAGCATATGCAGAGCTTGACCGAGTTCTAAAAAAGGCAGAGCCAACTTTTCGGTCGGCAAAAGCGGGCAGTGGAGTTGGCCCGGGAATCCTTTACCGCCGGAAAATTGACAAGATGACGATCATCACTGATCAATATCTAAAGAGGTGGAGATGGCAGATCAATGCAATGTCAAGGCAGTATGAATGAATGAATATAGGATCTGCTTCTTGTTGAGTAGGAAGATATTAGAAGAAGAAGAAAGGTTATGCCTGTCAATGAGCAGCATCCACGTACGCTTTTCTTGGCATCTCTGCAGCGAAGTCTTCTAGAAGCCGCCAAGCCTGCCCGTAGTCAATAAGTCACTTTAAAAAGTCCCCCTCCCTTCGCCGCAATCATAAATTCCCTAGTCTTGGCGGTTACATTTTGCAATGGACAAATCCTTCCAACGGTTCTCTGCATTAGCTAGTCTTGTCTAGCTCGTTCTGTTGAAAATCCCCTCTGCTTCCTTCTTCTATCTCTCCAATTAGCCCCCAACAGGCATCCGAGTCAGACTACCACCATTTCATCTCCAATCCTGCCCCCACACACTTGAGGCCCCGCGATGACGAGGAGGATTTAGACCAGAAGTGAAGAAAAATTGTGCTCAATTATTTTGACTGAAATCGCCTATTTGGCCGGAAGCTAATTGGCGTGCCTTCATCCTTCACAGCTGCAAGTATTATCCAGTCCCAAGGCATTCCGAGGTTTCATCCGCAGAGCATACTGCTAGTTTGCCTTTGAGGCGAAGTGGTGTCTCGCCATGCTCTGCTTGTATCAGCTAGAAATTAGCCGTCCCCGAAAGCGCAGTCATCGTGCAGTAGTTTGCTTTCCAGTGCCGTTTTGTGTAAACAAGAGGCTGTTGGTAGTTTGTGAGGTTGCCGCTCTCCCAGCAGCACACAGCTTAAGTGTTCGAGGTCGAGACCTAGTCTCATCCCCTCAGGATATCACTCAAGCCCGCCCTTTCGTCAGTAAACAGATGCCTCGTGGGGGCTGGAAAAAGAACCCCGCCAGGTACTAGTTCGCATAACTGGGCGATAACAGGGCAAATCGTGAAATCTAGAGGCTCTTTAGCTGCAAGAAATCCTTCCATCTTGCGTCTTATTCGCCCTCAGCCTGGCTGGTCTAGATTCGCCGAGTCTCACCGAGGCAGACGAATCCGGAGAGTCAGGTGGCACCTCCAAGTCAACGGAAGCATCCATTTCAGTTACTCGCGTGAGTACTGCCCCGAAGCTCTGTAATGGGCTTGCTTGCTGTCTCACCGGCTGTCCATCATTCGCATAACTTCATCTTCCTCATCCACGGCTGCCGTATCTCCGCCGTCGACACGTAGCCCCCCTCTTCTTTAATTCGTCTTCAACCAAGCTTCTCGTGAACATCTTGCTTCCAAAGCTCGGAATGTCATCCTTGAGCTTCTGCATCCATCCCTCCACGCTGCGCATGGCAACCACCAGAAATCCCAGCTCTTCGCGGTCAACATCGAATACCTCCCACCACTCGTGCTCCGGCATCTTGGCGCCCAAGTCGCGCGCTGCATTGTATATCGCCGCCGTGGCCAAAGCGTGCGGCTGGTGAGTGACGTAGAGCATCTGTGGCGATAGCAGAGCCGTGTTGAGGTATTGAAGTACGCGCAGAGAGACTGTTGTTCGTGGCTGCGATAGGAAGTCCAGTGTCTGGAGGTACGTAATGGCCAGCGGGTGTGGAAGAGCGACGTGAGTATCAAACGACAGTGACCGAAGAATGCGAGCTTCCAAGCTCAACATGCGCTGCTGGAAAGCGTAATAGTCCGCTTCTGATTGGTAGTATGTCCGCGGATCGTTCTTTGGTGGCTCGTCTGTAGGAAAGAGTTGCGAATTGGCAGATGCCAGATACGCGTAGACGTTGGAGACATCCCGCGGGGAGCGAGGAATCGGCCCCAGCTTTGAGACGAGGTATATCGTAGCAGCTGATACGTCCTGTTACACACCACGGTTAGCAAGAATGGCTTCAGCCGCCCATCTATCAGAAAGGTCACCCACGCTGAATTCATGGGCCATGGGCGAGTCCACCACCCAGTACCGCGCCAAAACAACATTGGCTTGCGCCGTCACCGACTGCGGCAGCTGCAAGAGTCTG
Organism: Trichoderma atroviride; assembly: GCF_020647795.1. Lineage (NCBI taxonomy): Eukaryota > Fungi > Ascomycota > Sordariomycetes > Hypocreales > Hypocreaceae > Trichoderma > Trichoderma atroviride. The sequence continues at coordinate 4,059,520 of NC_089400.1, read as the reverse complement.
CCGGCGGCCTGGGTCAGGCATTGCGTCGCAACGAAGACGGCCTCGTGGAGATCCTGCGGCAGCGACGAGGCTGATGCGCGCTGGTAGAGCTGCGAGGGCGTCGCCAGCGGATTGGCGAAGAGGCTCATTGCTGCCAAGGTTGTGGCGATCTTCTGGCCGTTAATCCCGTTGTACGACCGAGGTGGGATGCCCGTCTGACGCGACGAGACGCGAGCTGTGGAAAAGATTAGATGATTGAGCTCGGTGAGGCAGGAAACTTTTGAGGTGAAGTCCGGCGACCCACCACAGCTGCTCCGGATTTAGTGCGATGATACCGGCGTCTACATGGGTACATGGACGTAAATCTGCGGTCTCCAATATTCACCTTTGACAACTAGAAAGAGATGTAGGTTGGCATGAGTGCTATTACGAGGGCGTTTAGGCTGCAGCTTTGTCATGGAATTAAGAAGAAGAAAGAAAAAAACTCTGCGCTGTTATAAAAACTCGTATGTGCGCTCATGCGCTTGCAAAGGTCCCAAGACCTACATGTTTCAATTCCATCACTGGCACAAATCATCTTAGTAATTGGAGGTTAGGAGATAGGCCTCTTGTATATAGATCGAGATGGTAAAAGGTTTAATAATCCTTTAGGCTGTACAGAGTAATTCACTACAGAAGTAGCTCTTCATCATTTCACGACAGCTAACCTATCTAGCTTGAGGCAGCCGTTGAGTAAGTGGCGATGCAATGGGTGTCCATACGGTAGGTATTATTGACTGTGGCTAAGAGAAGAAGCGCCATCTCGCCTATATCTCCTCTTTCATTCTCTGGCCCAGCCGTCGGCTTTGCGCCATCCGAAAGTCAGCCACAGGTCGGTTTTACTTTAGTCTTGGTGAAATCCGGATGTGATGAAGAAAGCCCCGAGTTTTTTGCGAGGGCTGAATGCCACGAGACATTTCTCATTGGATGTTGGCCTCCAAAGCAAAAGAACCGAACGATTGGCGGCGCCTAAGCACTAGGCTATTAGTCCGAAGCTTGACAACGCTTGTCTTGGAGGCGTGCGGCTGCTCTGAGCCTTTTACTTGCCTGCTAGTACTTTGAGGGAGAGGGCGCGGCTTCAGCCTTATAAGGCCAGAGTTATTGGTGGTGGTAACAAATAGTACGTTTAGTATTGTGATGTGGTGGGAGGAGATTGTTCACTGCCGCTATTGCAAAATAGGACCTACTGCATAATAGGACCAACTATCACTACTACCTCAACCAAGTTGGAAGGAATGCGAGCTGCAGAGACTTCTGAATCGAGGTGTAGGTGTGCAAGGAAGTGCATAGTATTGGCGTAGGATTCTACCCGATGCTACTATAATCCTTACTGAAGCGTACCTGTTGCCTACTCCGGGTACCTCTTGATTCGACAGCACTAGGGGCGACATGATCCATGACCAAAAGATAGTTGCTCGAATAGATGATTGCTCTATACGGTATATCTGCTGACTTAATGCCCAATGCGTCCCTAGCAATCCTACTGCAGGCGTATTCGCCTATTCGACTCCAATGGGTAAAGAAACGAGGAAAGCTCCTTTGATATGGTTGTAGACACTGGTTTTGCATGCTGCTTCAGAGCATGATAAGAAAATCATCCATCGGACCGGATGTGCGGCCCTTCATTGAGGATCCTCACCAAGAGGAGCTACGGAAACAGCGCACAGCAACACCAAAAAAACAAACACTGCTATTATGCTATTCTATGAGAGGGCGACTTGAGTCATGGCTGAGCTGCTTCTGGGGCCAGATCTGGGGCTCGCATCAGCGGGAATCCGGATACACGGATCCGGCCAACCTGTGGGCTCCATACCTGGTGAAGCTCTTTTTACACGGTTAGCATTGCTTCTTGTGCTTTAGCAATCAAGATCGCCCCTCCTGTTAAGATAATCTCTTGTCTGATTCTCTCTATCTCGGCTTTATCATCTCATGTACGGATATTCCGGCATGGATAATGGCTCTTAAAACCTCAGGCCAAGATTGATCAGCGTGGTTTTTCCTTTTTACATCTTTGCGCCAATGCCACACGAACCAGCCCACTTTCTGGTTGTTGAGGCGTCCCGGAAACTCGGTTTGGAGAAATACGTCCAGTTGTGGCTCAGGTACATCCGTCGGCTTTTTGACTTGGTATCATGTGCTACTGTGAGTAAGCGGACAATACCTAGTGCGAGGGTGCCGCGCAGTAATTTACAAGTACCTGCCGCTGGCGAATAGAGGCGAGTTGCAGCACACATCCAGTAATGCTCCGTACCGCTGCAAGCCGCTGCACTGCACAGTAAGGAAGGCGCTGCAGCAGCAAAGCAGCAACTACAGTATCAACACTCGGAGAGATTACGGCAAGTGCAAGGCCAGTCCCTGCTCTGTCTGCCGCGCATTTTTCTTTTCCGATGAATGGCTGCTTTTCCCGTCTTGTGCCAGCTTCATCCTTCTCCACACTCCGGCATCTACATCGCCCAAAACGCCTCAATCGCATGCAACTGTCACAGCACAGCCATCCCTGGCTGCAGGCCCCCCTTAACGGCATTGTTGCAACAGCGAAGACACCGATATAGCGCGGTAATCGCAGAGTAGTAATCACGCTGGCTAATCACATGGATCCAACGCCAGTAGTGCCAACGCCTTTGTGCTAGAGCACGACGGTGTCAGATCAGACTGGCTGCAGGGGAATCACGGCAGGCCAAGCTGCCGGCATCGTGCCACAGCTCCTGGGGCTGATCTGCTGGCCCGTTGCACCAGTGAGTCTGTCCTCGTACGCAATGCCATGTGCTGCTCAGGGTTCAAGCTAATGTCCAGGTAGTTGACCCAAAGCTCAGCCCAGCGACAGCCGATGGGATGGGTCACAAACCCAGCCAACTCGAAGTGCCTAGGCTAATACCCAGGCTTAGCAACCTAAGCACCCTCCTCTCCATGGGCTCGATAACCTAGTTCTTGCTAGCACGCCCCTAGCAACGCTACTGGGTATTAGCCAGAATGGCCAAAGCCTCAAGAGATCGCACGACACAAGCCTCTTACTATTCGCTCCGGACCTGCTAGAGTGGCAACCCGCCTCCGTAACGAACCGGAGTTGGGCAGCTGGAGAAAGGAAGAATCAAGTTTTCTAATCGTGAAAACATAGCATCTTGGACACTCGCTCTTCGTCTCTTGGCCCATCTCATCCAGCTTCTTATTGTTCTTTAGTGTGGCCAGGCGGCTCCGCATTCCGGTCCGGGGGCCATTCTCTCTCCCTTGGTAACTTGGGCTTGGGTCTTTAACGCGAGACGAAAGCGACTCGGCGAGCGGGCGGCAGGAGTGGGCTAGGAAGCATTGAAAGCCGTCGACAGCCCACCTCAACTATACCTGCTGTCAGCATTTAATATTTTGCTTGTCCTGGACAGTTTTCTTGCAATCCCCCGCCAATCTGATCTGGCGACAAATATCCGCTGTCTGCGCAGGGCGGCTCATGCGAAAGGGGAAATAGTAGACACGGTACGGCTCTGGATTTCGACCTCGAGGGTCTACCCGCTTTGCAGAGGGCACAGTCAATCTTGCTGTCGCAACGCCGGAAACTGCTACTTTTCTTCCTCATTTTCGACAACTTATTCCGGCGCATCCCCTTTACCCTGCGTCAGCGTTCGCGCTGATGCCGGCGTCTTTTTCCTTCGTTTTCTTTCACTCTTCTTCAATTTTGCCGTTACGTAACCTCCAAGTCTGAGCTGCACCATATCGCGTATTCCCAGCCAATGTATCGATCATGGCCCCAAAATCCTCTCCCATTCCTTCTGGCGTTGTCCCTCCTATAACGCCGCCGTACGAGTCTGAAGGACCTCCAGCCAAGGAGAAACGAAGGCGGGCCGGAAAGCCCAAGGTTCGGACGGGCTGTGTCACTTGGTACGTTGCGTAATCTTGGCTCGCTTAATCTCACTCAGATACCCCATCCCATGTGCCTTGTGTGTCTTCTTCATGACTACTCGGAACTCTCTTGACTAACAATAGGTAAACAGCAAGTAAGCTAGCGATCCGCCTTTCACCATACACCAAAGGAGAAATCAGAAAATATTTCCTCTGTCAACTATTTGTTTACTTGCCCCTTGCAATTACTGACTCAAGACTGCTGCCATAGAATCAGAAGAATCAAATGCGACGAACAGAAACCGGCGTGCCAGCGATGCATCTCAACAGGTCGAACCTGCGACGGCTACAAGCCTCTTACCAAGCCAAAAGCGACCAGGAAGCCGGGGTTTTCTCAACAGCTTTCAACATCCTCATCTGCCAACTCATCGTCCTCATCGTTGACACTCTTACGGCCTCTGGTGACCAACTTCAGCGGCGACTTGGTAGAGAGCCAGTACATCCAGCAGTTTTTGCCTATGGCGGAGGATTTGGTGGGGATCACACATATTCACAACACCTTCTTCTGGGGGCATGTCGTACCAGAATACTGCTTCACATCGAAAGCAGTGAGGCATGCCATCGTCGCTCTCTCTTCCGCATATCACGATTTTAGGCTTGCCGGATCCAACATTACCATCTTTGGCCCACCATCCAACACCGAGCGCTACATTATCAGACAGTACAACCTCTCATTAAACCGAATGGCCGAAGAGTTGAATGGACTGCCGATGAGAAAACGTTATGGAATCATCATGATATGCTGCGTGTCATTCTTCTATATTGAGATTTTGCGAAAAAACTGGCCAACTGCCATGATGCATCTCGCGAACGGCATTCGCTTGATGTCAAATTTACCTGACGCAGTTCAGGACGTCTTTCGACATCCGGAGATATTCAGTCACGATCGTGATAATTCTCATGCCAGGGCAACCTATATGACCAAGCTACTTCGCCGGTGGGAAGGCTCTGCGGCCTTTATGAGGATCAATTCACCACCGTCACTATCCCTCCAGGCTTACGAGACCAGGAAAAACAGCGTAGGGGGGGGCCAGAGAGTTTACTTCGCTGGAGAAACTACAAGAGCATGTTGACGATTTATTCCAGGATGTCAATGCTTTCAGCTGGATGTGCAGACAGTACCGCGGGGACGACAGTTCATGGGATCATGCCGCAGCTCGGTTTCAATTCGATATCCTACACCAGAGGTGCTACCACATCCGAGAGCTACTCAAAAAGGCAAACAAACTTTACGGAGACATGGAGGATTCCGCGAATCCGCGCGACTTTTTGAAATTCATGGGATGTTTGCTTCGCCACCGCGGCGCGTCAATTGCCCTTGATTTTACTCCATTGCCTCAGGGCATGGCGTATACGCCTCCCGACGAAGAAGAGGACAAATTTTTGGAAGTCGCCAGCATCGCGGAGACGATTAATCAAGCGTTACAAGCATCACTGGCGTCTGAGGCACCCGGATCCTCGCCCTGGTTCAACGTGGACTTTGGGGTCGTTACCACGCTCTATATTGCGGCATCAAATTGCTACACCGTCTCCATGAGTGAAAAGCTGTTTAAAATGATGATAAACTGGCCCTGGCGAGAGGACTTGTGGGACGGTGCGGAATTGAGGCGACAGCTATATGACCTCAGGAAACCGATTGTCGAAGTCCCAACGGCAACAACACCCGACTCAGAAACACCAGTTCCGACGACACCACATCTCATAAAATTAGCGCATCGGCCACCGTCCCGAGCAGCAGTGACAACGCCATCATCTGACGAGGATTGATCGATGCACGTTTTTTCTCACACTTCCACGCCCTTTGCTTTTACCCTCCCTCTCCTGCTTTCACCATTCTCGATTTTTTTCCTTTCCTTTCCTTTCTTTTCTTTCTTCATACAATTTGGCTACAACAGACACGGACACGTTGAAATCGAAACTTGGCATTACGGCGCAATCGGCAAACGGCTTGGAAGCAAAAACTCTTATCGCTGCAAACGAGTTTAGTGCTATGGTTTTTCTAGACATGAGCAGCGGTTTCCTCTCTATTCTCATATCTTCCTTTTGCTCATCACCCTCTACTTCTAATCACTAGGAATAAAGATTCTGTTCGAAATTGATCACTACGGACGTTGAGGAAGGAAGGCGATATTTTGCATATATATTCATAAGAGGTGGGAGAAGTTGATACCGGTTGATGTATATTGTATCACATCGAGTGATAACAATGTCTTGCTTAGGCAAGCAGCTTTACGCAGCCATTTTTTTTACTCGTCATATTTCTACATCTTTAAGAGATGGTGTAAACAGCAGCAGGGTCAATCGCCCTGCTATGCAACTCTATATATACATTTTGACGAATATATACCTACCTAGTACATACACTCTACCTGCCTTTGCTGGGCAGCAAGGTGGAAAGAAAAAATTTATCCAGCATCCCAGCACTCGGCTCTATCTTAATAGAGCAGTTGGTCTATATGTAAATTCCATGTCTAACTAGGTATTATATACACCTAGCAGCAGTAGCAGTTATAGTTGGAGTGATGACAGAATTGGGATGCTGAATCACTTCTCCCAAAAAATGATACGAATGCAAAAAGTAGGTCTCGGAGGGAATCGAACCCTCGCTGGCGGAATCAGAATCCGCAGTCATAACCATTAGACCACGAAACCCATTGGTGGAGATGATTTTAATATTGGATATAAAGGCTTCTGCGGAGCTTTGAGAAAATTTTCAACCGTGAGGTCTGGTTGTTGAGTGTCCGGGGCACGAAGTCAAGGTTTTGAACCCTTTATGGCCAAAGTGGGCTAGACTGACTCGCAGTGGAGACTCGGGGTACGTACCTTTGAGCCCCGCCAAGTGACCTCGAGCTTCAATCGGGACCAGCTCTGGCTCAGATAAACTTTCCAATTGCATCCAGATTCACATGCCATACTTGGCCATTGCCTCTGCAGATTTCGTACCCACCAATCCCACAGCTCGAGCAACACAATTGTAGTGGCGAAGCATCTTGTCGCAGTCTTTCAAAGTAGTAGATACAACGACGTGATACCTCTTTGCTCTATTGATTGGGCTTTTCTCCCCCGAAAAGATCATGACAACCTCCATCCCACAGTCCCCCACCGACGACGACAACAAGTCCTTTGACCTGAACCTGCAGCACGGCCACAAGGATCTGGTGCAGGCGATTGCGTTCAACGCGTACGGCGACCGATGTGCGACGGGGTCAGTGGATGGCAAGATCCGCGTCTTCAACCGGCACAAGGATGCGACGTGGAGGCTGTGTGATTCGTGGAGCGCGCATGGAGGAGAAGTTTTAGAGGTTTGTTTGCTTGCTATACAGGCTATCCGGGAATCAATAACAAGAATCGGACAACTAACTGTATGCGTAGCTGCAATGGCTGCCGTCCACGATATACCCCAACCTCATAGCTTCTCTCGGCATCGAGGGCTGGTTCCGCCTCTGGGCTGAGAACCCTTCTGCTGCGCCTGGCCGCCGCTTCTGCGCTGCGCGGTCTGTCAATGGCCGACCAGCCTTTGACACTCGGTCGGCGCGGTCGCCATACCGGTCCTTTTCGATGAAGCACAACGAGGAGACGAGGCAGACGTACCTAGCTCTCCTCGCAACCGACGGGCGGCTGACGGTGTACGAAAACGACCAGCCCGAGAATCTAGCAGAGTACACATCCATTGACGAATTCACGATATGCCCCAAGCCGAGCCGCGGCGAAGAGGTGTCCTTCAAGGTGCGCTTCGACCCGAACCCGGAGCCCTGCTACACGGCGCTGAGGGCGGGCGTGCCCTCGGATGCGCTGGGGCTGGTGGTGGCGGGCATGAACTCGGTGAAAGTGTACCGCTCGAGGGAGATTGCGTCGGCGAGCTTCGGCGCCAACACGCTGCAAAAGGAATTCTACCTGGCCGTCGAGATTACGGGCCATAGGGGGCTGGTGCGGGACGTGGCGTGGGCGCCGGGCAACATCAGGGGCTACGACATGATTGCCACGGCGTGCCAGGACGGGTATGCCAGGGTTTTCCGCATCGACACGCCGTACTCGGATAACGACGGGCGGTCGTGGGCGGCGTCGCATCTGCTGAAGCCGGATGGGCGTGCGCAGCAGCATAGGGAGGCGTCGCCTACCACGACGACTTCTGCAAAGGAGGACAAGGAGAGCAATACGCCGGGGTCCAGCTCGAACCCCAACAACAATCATTACAACAACAACGGCGGAAACAATAACAACGGCAACGGCAGCAGCAGCAACGTGCCTCATCACCACCACCAGCCGTCGTCAACTCTCAGCGCCAGCCTCGCCAAGTCGAGCAACGTCGGCGAGCGCCAGTGGACAGGCCAGCCGGGGCAGATCCCGCACGTGGCGCAGGAAGTCTCGCGGCTGGACAGCCACCGGACGCCGGTGTGGCGCGTGGGCTTTGACGACGACGGGCAGATTCTGGGGAGCACGGGGGATGATGGGCGGTTGCTGTGTTATCGGCAGATGCCGGATGGGCTGTGGGCCAAGAGCAGTGAGTTGGTGATGATGAAGACGAGGATGGCGACGCCGTGAAATTTGGGAATGTGACGGGAATGTGCGTTTTTCGGTAATGGCGAGATTTTTATTTGGGGGAGTTTTTGGCGAGTAAGAAATAGATTATAGTTTAATACCATTAACGAGATTTTATGAGAGGGAGGTGGTTTCAGATAGCCTGATGGTTTTATCGGGGTATATAGTATGCTTATGATTTGAGAGCTGTTTTGCGTTTTGATACCCTCCATGTTCAGGGAGCAGAGTGTTAACGACTACGACTACCTAATTCAATGTCAACAATGAGACTACAAAATTAAGACGGATCCAAATACTACTTCATTACACAAGTCTTCACAAGTCAAGAACGTCAAATGATTATATCAAAATGTATAATATATTTATGATTTGAGAGTCTTCTCTTTTCCACTTCTGCAGTGTTTACTCTGTAAATAAAAACGCCCCTGATTTGTCCGGTCTCAATTTAATGTCTACCGGATCCCCTTTAAAATATTTCATTTCCCTTTCAAACGCCAATTCATGATAAATTTTTTCCATCAAGAGTTTGGTAGTGACTGTTATCGAAAAAGTAACCCAGCTGTAGTATATGCAGGGTAATGCAGGTAGAAAAGGAAACTAGTAGAAATTTCCCCTACCCCTCACCGCTTTGTATATAAAACTCCAAGTGGACTTTTCAACTCTAATCCTTGATAAAACTCTGTTTGCATTTTCCCTTCATCTCATGCGTCCACTAATTTAAGCAGCGTCGGCGCTGGCCACGGGCTGAACAACCTTGGTGACCTGGGAACCGGCACGCACGATGCGCTGGCCGGCAGAGTCATTGACATAGGTAACGTCCTTGTTCTCAAACTGGGCGCGCTTCCAGATCTCGACTTCGCAGCCACCGCGGAGGACGCCGACTCGCATGGTGGAGAGCAGGTTGTGGGCGGCGTTGGAGTGGAGGTAGACACCGCCGTTGAAGATGGCCGTGGCGTCCTTGCCGATGGCGGAGGAGATGAGGGCCTTGCCACCGGGGTGGTCCTTGATGAAGTCGGTAACGTCGTGGATGACACCGGCAATGGCAACGAGGGCCTTGCCGTTCTTGGACTGAGAGACAAAGTCGTCCCAGTCGACGACGGGGAGCTGCTCGAGGGGAGTGCCCCAGTCGAGGGTGGAACGCTTCTGGTCGAGCTTCTTCTGGAGCTGCTGGACACGGCCCTTTTCAATCTCGTTGGAGCGGAACTGCTTCAGGTCGTAGGCGAGGCCGGTGAACTTCCACAGGGCAATCATCCACTTTGTGGGGTCGTACTGCCACCACTCAATGGCGTTTCGGTAGTCTGAGGGGAACTCGTGGTGGAAGTTGTGGTAGCCCTCACCGAGAGTGACGAGAGCGGTGACGATGTGGTCACGGGGTGAGTTGCGGTCATCAAAGGGCTGGTCGCCGAGCCAGTGGGCGAGGGAGTTTACGCAAAAGGTGGCCTGCTGGACGAAGCAGATGCGGAGGATGCCGGCGTAGACGAAGCCGCCGAGGAAGTCGTTGAACATGAGGCCGCAGAAGAGGGTGGGGAAGACGAGGCCCATGAAGATGACGCACTTGAGGTAGTTGCGGTGCTGCCAGACAACGATGCTGTCCTCGTTGAGGTCGGTGATGTCAGTGCGGCCAATTCGCTTGGGGTTCTGCTTCATGACCATCCAGCCGATGTGGGAGTACAGGAGGCCCTTGCGGACGGAGTAGGGGTCCTTGTCGGTGTCGGTGTATCGGTGGTGAGAGCGGTGGCCTCTTGACCACCAGCGGATGGAGCCTTCGACGGCGCCAGCACCGACAGCGGCAAGGTAGATTCTGAGGGGGAGAGTGGCCTTGTATGAGGAGTGAGCCCAGAGACGGTGGTAGCCTTGTATGAGTAAGTAAGTGAATTCCTTGATAGTCAAATGAGCCTTCCGACTTACCAGCTGTGATTCCTAGACCAGTGTTGAAGTAGTAGATGACGGAGAAGATGGCCGTGGCCAGCTTGAGAGGCACCCAGTAGGCGGAGACGAAGCCCAGCAGGGGGATGAAGACGATGAAGGTGGTGTTGAGCCAGTTGACGTGCTTGTACCAGTTCCCCCAGGTCATGGGCGTCTCTGAGATGTGCACCTTTTTGAGGTCGTATTTGCCGCTGGCGCGCAGAGGCACGTAGTCGGTGGTGCCATCAGGGAAGGCCGACGCCTGGGCCTTTGAGGCCGCGGCGGAAGATTCTGACATTTTTGTTGCTGCTCTGATATTGAACAAGTCTTATCAAGGCTGGACACAGAAGGAAAAGAGAAGAGGAAGAGATGTCGAGAATGAGAGCGAAAAAAAGGTGTTATAAAAAGAAACCAAGTCCCGGGGGAGGGAGAGGGACAGGGGGATGAGATGGAGAGGGAGGGGTGAGAAGAGTGAAAAGAAGTGAGGAGCTCTTTTCGTGTTGTGTTGTGTTGTGGAGGGTGTGTGAGATGGGGAGCTCTCTGTCTCTTATATCAAGATGCCCTTGAGGGGGGGGCGTTTGATCAACAGGGCCTGTGGAAAGCTGAGAATCAGGGCAGGCCAGGCCAGGCTCGGGGCCAGAGCGCTGGGGTTTCCCGAATAGGGCGGCCCAGCGGATCAGCAAGAAGAATCTAGCAGGTCTAGCGAAGGCGAAAATGGTGAAAAAATTGCAGCAGGACAAGATACACCTGTGCAGCGTGCGGCGTCGGCCATGGCCGTTGTCACTGCCACGGCGACTTTTGCCTTTGTGGAGATGGTTGATTGAAAACAGCAAAAGCGAGAAATGGGCTGGGAACACGCATCCGTGGATCCGCCAGGGAATGTCGCAGCGCGGTAGTTGAGTGGTGGGGGGGTACTCGATGGCGGTGGGCGCATGGCGCATGGATGGGGGTACCGGGGCCGATGGGAGTACCTGGGGCGGTACTTTGGGCTGGTTTTGTTGGATCGCTGGGGCAGGCGGCGAGACGTGAGGGCGTGTAAGTGAGCGACGATTCGAGGCGAGGCCAGTTGGGACTGCGAAATCAGCTGATGGACGGCGATGGTGATGTTTCTCTGCAATTGGAATTCCCCAACGTTGAAGCGCATAGCATCATTCACTTCTCGTCCAGCTGCCAGAATCAGCAGATGCCGCTTCAATCGCCTGACAGCTCCCCAATCTCTCGCCCTCATCTCTCAATCTTTATCAAAACTCTACACCCACCCCCTCCCCCGGCGCAGCGGTACCTCGAAAGCTGGTCTGCCGCAAGTGGCTAAACGTGCTTGACGTGGTACCCTTTTTTAGCGCAATCGCTGCCACCAGGTTGAGCCAATCACGCTCCAGCGGCACAAGCGCTCAACCTTTTTTTCTCCGTCCTTTCCCCAACAACTTTTTTTCTTGCTCTTCTTTTTCGCAGTCCCCGCAGCCGAGGCAGTCCCCGCAGCGAAACAAGCTCTCGTTCAGGTTAGCGCTGAAGACATATCTTTTTATCTGCAAGGTTGCCAAATGGGCGAATGGGAGGCAGGGGAATGAAACGACATGCTACAAGTACAGCTTCACTCTCTTGTTGCTGTGCCCTGGACAGCGGCTATTCCTGCTGGGGAGGCACTTGTTGCGAATTACGCGTGGCGCTCGTCACGGTTATCAGAGCACGGAGTACAAGCCTCGGATGCTTCATGCTTGACGGCTCTCATGTGAACGAAGAGCTTTTGCTGACGACAGCGTGCGAGCCAACTTGAATTGTATGAAACCCATCTGCCCAATAAGAATGATGTTATTCTGTGTAGATGTGACACCCTGGCAAAATCCGGAGGTGGATACGCGACGTAGTATATGTTCTTGGCTCGAAAAACTAGTACTGCTGTATGTTGAGCGATGACACGATGGACAACAATCAGGTAGTTTTTGGCTGATGAATAACCACCTCATTGTGCTCCAGAAAGTAAGTAATGGCAGCAAAATCATGTGAGAGATTCTATAAACCGTTGGCTAGATTGTAGTCGTGATGGAGGCCAAGACAGCAAGCTGTTGGACAGTTTTTGTTTTATACAGCAGCAAGAAATATGTAGAGTTGATAAGTTTCAAGAGTAATGTTGGTAATGCAGTTAATAATTTTGTTCTTGTTATTTCCAGTACCAAGATATACTTGAAAAGAGAAAAGCAAGTCTCCAAGACTCTAAAAATGTACATCTACCTGCAGCAGCAGCAGGACCGACTACCTCAGCTCTTGCTTCTTCTTTCCATCTTCCACATTCTCCCTTTTCCTACCAAAGACTACTAGTAAATACCGTAGCTGTTACAATGTTGATCTCTGCTTTGGACAAGTACTGCTTACATCACATTGCTCGTACAAATGGCATCGGATACAGCTAATAGGACATCATCATCATGGCACAACTTGCCCGTCGCGGCCCGGCGGGCGATCCTCAATGCATTGCTTCAGACCGACGGTGGCCTGGCCGCCTATGCCGCAGTGTCCCGGGAATGGCAGGCCATCATCGAGCCGCACAACTTTTCCCATCTCCAACTGACGATGCCACGTATCGAACAGCTTGACCTCATGACCTTTCGCACCCAGAGACACGTGCGATACATCTGGCTCTGCTTGGAGCTCGAAGAATACGGGCTACAGGAATCTAGGGTGCAAGGAATGAGCATCGCCGACAGCCACGCCATCGGGAGAGCGTTGCACGAGGTGGTGGATACTCTGAGCTCATGGAGCAACAGGTCCAGCTTAGTGCTCGACATCAGCGTCCACTCGCCCAGTGATTCGGCGTATTGGTTCAAGTACCTGACTTTTGAGCCCGATCACCCGTTCAACCAGAGAGAGCGCGACTACAGTGAGCTTCTGGAGCTGTCTATGCCGGCTACAGCCGACGACGACAGCGACTACAGCGATGACAGCGACTACAGCGACGACAGTGACTACATCAGTGACGACAGTGACGACAGCGACTACAGCCAGCGCCAAGGGAGTGACAATGAGATTTTCATTACTGACCGCGCAGTCGGTAAAGTGTTCGATCCAATCCAGGTAAAAGGACCATTTGATACAATAAAGGAAGAGAACGAATGGTGGCTGGGCATGCCCCTGGCTCCGGCAGTGACGGCGGTGCTTCTTCGCCAGCAGACTCGAAGGCGATGGTCACCAAGAACGCTACTGCTGCTGTTGTCACGGTTTCCCAGACTGCGAGAAATCCACTACGAGCCCTGGAGAGAGTGGCGGGATGATGCGCAAAAGACGACAGACGGTAGTAAGTGAACAAGGGGCTACATTTCGTTGATGGTTCCATACGATACCACCAAGGGGGCTGACCCGTCGTTGTTCTTACTCTACAGACTACAAAACGTTCTTTCAACTCGTTGCCCCTTCGCGTTTGAGAAAACTCGTCATCTTCGAGAACTTCCATCAGCGGTATCCGTTCTACTTCGAGGGCTGCGACGCCTCCCGAAGCCCAAACTAGGACGTCGCCCGGGCCATCGCCAGCTGCCTCAAGCTCGAGCAGATCTCCGCGTCCTTCATTATAGACGCTAAACATTTCTTCGAGGCCCGCGGCCGTGGCTCGGAGTGGGCGTCTTTGAAAACGCTCGTCCTCACTTCGCAGCTGCTCGAGCCCCTCGGCGCTCAGCCCAAGATCACCACCATGTTAGTCCGAGCAGCCCGCGCGGCCTTGAGTATGCCCAAACTTGAACTCATGGAGATTTGGAATGGACAGCGAGGGGTGGCGGCCGTCTTTCGATACCAGACGTCACGGTACAAGGCGAGCAGCGCGGGGAAACAGCGACCTACCGTGATGACCTGGAGAGGGACATGGATGTTTAAACTCGAGGTTCCTTTGATCCAGGCTTGGGAGCATGTCACATACAAGCTTCATGGCAACGTATTGCTGGTCAAGAGAGAGCCGTTGAGTGGCAGATTGATCCAGTCTCATGCAGACGCAATTCACCGTTTGGAGCTAGCGGAATTGGTAATTCGGCCTGTTTCGCAGCGGCAGATTCGAGCTGAGCACATGGCTGGAGAAGATGTGTTTTTGGTTCTTCCGAGTTGATTGGCTGTTTATACTGCTCTTGTCGCTTTTGTCAGCCCTTATTTAGTATTCATTGATTCTTTTCTTCTTCTCTACTCTATAGGGCATCTTTTTGTTTTTCACAGCTGCCAACATTATCTTCTTCCCTCCTCTTTTGGTACCTTTACGGCCCTGATTGAGCAGCCGCACTGTCTCTGATCCACCTGGACTTTGTTGCGGCGCAGCTTTAGGAGTACAAGCTTTTTTTTTTTGTTCTTTCTTCTTATCATCGGGGTGTTCGGGATGTTTTGACAAGCGATGGAATGAATGCTGCAAATGTGACGCCATTTCTCGGCGCTCAACCGGAGTTTTTTAGATGGGTAGCTTAATGGCTCTTCTTTATTCACTTGTCTACATTCGTTTAATCACAATGTTAGTATACAGCATCAATCTACATTCATGTGCCGATACTCACTCTGGTATCATTTCAAACATGCGCCACCGCTTCAACATGTCATTCTGCTGTAATCAATAGTCCCCAAGAGTATAACCAAAGCCACACCTATAAACGACATTTCTCTTATCGTACCAATGGTTTCAGTTTATGCTTAATCTATTTATCTCTGTCTCTTTTCACATGTTTCTGTCTCTCTCCACTAAGATCATCCCCCCATCGATAGACAGCCACAACTTCGTCTCGCTTATTCACATCCATCCCTTGATAGGCTATCCATTTTCTTTCCCCCATATTCATTTCGGATAACTAGAGCCAAAAAAAAAAAAAAAAAGCCAGTTGAGATCCCGGCTCATCCATCCGTTCCCATCCCAACTTGAACTTGACCCACCCCCAACTCCCCAAAAACAAATACGTATATACATGCTTGTATGGTTCATTCGTTAATTCTCTCCGATGCCTCGGTTCACATGCTCATCTTGTCAAAAAAAGAGTTTATTCGCCCTCAATGCCCAATTACTCAAGTTTCATTCATCCCATCCATTCCATGAGCACGTTTTTTTTTGTAACCCTCCGAAATTCAATCACTAGATACACACCCCCCTTCCCAACAGAAAAGTTTGAAAAAGGATCGAAAACGGCCAGCCTTTGGTTCGAGTTACACGGGACTAGGCTTAGTAGCCACACTGCACACGAGCAGCCTCACCCGGTTTCTAGTGCTTCTTCTAGAATATTTCCATAATAGGCAATTTCTGAACGTATGGGTCTATTGCAAGTATTTGTAGAAGCCTCAATATGAACAGCATCTTGATACTTAATCCCTATTCACAGCATCCTCAATATGAACAACATCTTAATATTCAATTTGTTCTACTTGATTGCCAACTAGTCATATCTCATACTCGTTAGTCCGGCGCTATGCTATCTTGCTGGCCCAGGTCATTTCCAAATGTCGTGATATCCATAAATATTCATAATCCAAAATCGTAAAAAGGAAAAAAGAAGCCAGGTCAGTTGCCTGCGCAGTTATATCTACTTTACACAAGGGAATCGCAAGAAAGCAAAAATATCAACAACGTTTTGAATGAGATCAAAAAAAGAGAGGCAGTGATGAGAAGATGCGAGAAAGAAAAAAAGGAAAAAAAAGTAAAGTAAAGCAGTAAAGACAAACAAAGAGCAGGCTATCGCTGTATGCCAATGAAATCTGTGTGTATATGTGTGTGTGTCTGGTTGTTCATGTCTGCGCATCTGTCGTAATCATGAGCGGTGTTGCCGCTTCGGGTCGTGTCATTAATTGAAACTCATCATCGATGAGTCCCTTCTCCTGCAACAAGTCTCCTTCAAGCTCCAGGTGAGCTGCTCCAATCCCCGTCAGTGACACGGGAATAGTTCCGTGTCTGGGATACGTGAATCCGCCGGTTGGTTCGGTTTGGCCCAAAGTCTCCTCGCTTGGCGGGATCCAGCGTTCACTCGTGCTGCCTGCATTAAGAAGCTGCCCGGCCCTCTGCGCGCTGCTGGCATTGTAGCTTTGCCGGGGATCGGGCGATTTGAAGCCCGGCGAACGTGAGGCGATGTAGTCAGGCTCCGACTCGGTTTCTGGTGTCGTCACCCGAAGTGCTTCCCCATCGTCCACCCTAGAGCTCATGGTCGCGTCTGTTGAAATGGGTGTATCGGCTGCATCAGTCTGCTGGCGGGTTGCGTGAGACGAAGGCGACCTGGGTGAGGCTTTTCTGAGCCGCTTAACTTTGATATTGGCTGTGTTTTTCGAAAGCTTGAGTCTCGGGCTTAGCCGAGGCGCTTCGATGTTGACATCCGGGATAATGGTCGCTTCTTGAGCTTCAAAGTCGATATCAATAGCAGAGTCTTGCCTGCCAGCGTCTTCTTCCCCGTCTTCTTCCCCGTCAAGTTTTCTCTCAAACACATCATCCTGTGACTCAATGCTCCTTGGCCGAGCTACTGCGCTGACAGGTGACTCGGTTACAATCACAGCGGGGATTGTATGGGCAAAGTAGTTCTCTTCATCCGCGTCCTTTGGTTCCAGCGTGGCGTCTGCGTCTTCAAACACATCATTAGCGGCTGACCCTCCCCAGCTGGATTCGGGTGCCATGGGAACGGATAGTCCACGGTCGGGCCTGTCAGCTGCATCATCAGTGGCTGTAAAATATTCTGTGCTTTCATAGGTACTGAGCTGGTTCAGGGGCCGTGAGCGTCGATCGCTAATATTGAGAAACCTCTCAGCCGACGGCGTCGGAGTTGGCTGTCGCCGCACGTCATATTCACTGTCCGGAATCACAAAGCTGTCCCCGCTGTCGCTGTAAGAGGGAGCAATGTTCCTGTTTGCCGCCCAGGCGGATTTGTATGCCACCTCACCGCCGCCCATATCGCTAGGTAGTGGGCTCGGCGGTGACCTGCCCCGGCTTGTATAGTACTGATCATAAGGAAGAGGCCCGCTATGCAGATATGTCGAGCTTGGATAGACCAGTTCCTCGTCAAGGTCTACCGTCCTCATTGCGGAGTGGGACTCGACGTCGTAGCCATCGGAAAGGTACTCGTTGTTGACGGCGCCAGTATCCACGCGCACAGGATCGTGATCCGAGCGCAGTGCGTCACTGTGCTCATCGTCCGGGACAGCTCGCGGAAACATTCGCAGCAGTGACGAGGCCTGCAGCCTCATTCGCGGGTCATCGCTGAGGCAAATTTCCGTCATTTGTCGATACCAATCTGGTACGTTAATCTCTGGTCCCAGGATGAGCGGCCGACCCTGAGTCTCGGGCTCATCCTCAAGCATTGCAAGCCCCCAGAGCACCATGCCGAGCTGATATAGATCCGACTTGACCCCGATATACATGGATAGTCTCTGGTTAGACTCGATGAGGGCCGTCGCCTCCGGAGGCTCCCACCCCACGGGACAGCCTCGCCGATTGATGTCGATGATTTTGGCATCGCCAGCGTCGTCGATGACGATATTAGACAAGGTGAAATCTCCTTGGACAAATCCGGATTCGTGGACATCAGCCAGTCCCTGGACGATTTGTCTTGCCCACTTCTCCCTTGTATTCCAAGGGAGACCAATGTGGTTTTCCTTGCAATTCTCAAAGATGATGTCGATCAAGGCGCCCTGGCCAGCAAAGCTGATGAGAAGGCCCTTGACCTGCTCATCATCATCGTCGACTACCACTCCGTAAAAGTCAATAACGTGCTTTGAGAAGCGCAGGCCGCTCAAAGCATTGACCTCGTAGAGGAATTCTTCGACGGTATCGGGGCTGGGAATCTCCTTCTTGATCAGCATTTTGCCCATCACGCTGACTTTGTAAACAAAGCCAGACATGTGGGAGTCAAAAACAATGTCTCGCTCTTTGACTCTTTTACACCCTAGGTGCCGAATCTGGCTAACGGTGGGGTAGTGAATGATTTCCTTGAGGAGATTTTTGTTAGTCTGCCATGGAAAACGGCCATGCGTCCCAATAGAGATGACACGGGGGTAGTAGTCACTTACATTACCGTCTTCGACTACGTGAACATGTAGTCTTCCGTCGGTAGTTTCGAGCTTTAGGTTTGTCACTGTGTCGTAAAATTGGATATCCTGTAGACTGTCGCGGATAGCCTCGTATATCTTGGTGCTCTTATCCCTCTGATATTTGGTGCGGCTGAGATCCCACTCTAGAGAATTCTCTGGCGCATCACGATAATCCAAAGAGACGGTGACGCGGCGCCAAATATGTTCTTCCTCACGATATGTCACAAAGAACTTTTCTCGTTTTGAACGGTCTCTAAAGTGCATGCTCAGATTGAGAATCCACTCCCGCTCTAACTTGTCGAGAATCATTGCTTCGTACTGCGACGTGGTCATGGAGCAAGTATCAGCAACAGATGCCGCGTCCTGAGTGGCGTACTCGTCATCGGCATCGTCAGCCTCATTGCCGTCAATGTCTGAATCATCATCCGTTTCGGCATGCGGAATATCGGACGACGCATCCGCCGCCTCGAACTCGGCGAGGTCGAGGGGAAGTGACTGTGCATAGTTTGAAGTAGTTTCGTGGAGAAGCTCGCCAAAGAAGCTCGGCGCACTGGAGTGAGGGTCGACGTGGGTTTTGGAGACTCGCCCGCTGGGTTTGCGTGGATAGTGAGCCCGCCTGTCGACGGACGCCGCCCTTCGCTCCTCTGCCGAAGGCTCTACAGGAGCCAGATGTTTTCTATCTTCCGACAGCTGGCGCTTGAATGTCTGGGTTCGGGGCAAGCCAGGCACGACTCGTTTTGACATGCGCTTGATCAGGCCGGGGCTGGAGACGGGTTCGGGAGCAAGTCGCTGGTCGGCGGAGACGGACGAGGCCGAGGACTTTGTGCTTCTTGTGCTTGCTGAGCGGGCCAGGAGCTTGCGCAAAAAGCCCTGCTTGACGGGTAACGGCGACTGCGGCTGCGACTGAGGCTGAAGAAGCGACGGCGACGTGCATGGACGGCCATCTGGAAGAGACATGCTGGGCAACCGGCTGGATTCCGCTGTGATACAAGGTACTTGTCGATGTGCGGTGTGCGGCTGCGAGCATCAAGTATCCACTATACGAGCAGGCAGTACCTAACAAACGATGCGCGACGGGACCGTAGATGGTCAGATTCTGTCGCGCTTTAAGTGTATGTATTTTTAACCAGTGAGATGTCAGAAAACGGCCTTGATATCGAGCGATGACAGCCAGTCGTGAGGCTGAAGCAGCGACAAGGAGGGGTGCTTGAGCTTTTATGGAAGCTAAGCAGGCAGGCCGTTGCTATATATGCCGATTCACCGAACAAGCAGCTTCGCCGGGGAGCGGCAGGGCGGCGAGCTGCTGGAGAAGAGAAGCCTGTACGAGCTCGAATAGATCACGGGGGGAGCTGCCCGGGGGTTTTTTTTTTTTGACTGCGTATGAGTCAAGAGCAGGAGGCGGATTGTCTGTGATGGGCGCGGAGGACGCACGCAGGGGGACGACAAGGCGGCCGGTGAGTGGATGGCGAACAGCAGGCAGACGAAGAGACGAGGCCGGGCTCTGTGAGTGGCTGGCCAGCCCAGTTGCGTGTCCAGTAAGAACGGCGGCGTGGCGGACGATGCGCGGTGAGAGCAGGTGAGGCGAGGCGAGGCCAGGACGAGGGGCAAGGCCGGAGGGATGGACGGACGGCGGTTCTTTGCTGTGTAAAAGAGCCGCTTCGAGGGGCGAGGCAAAATGTGGGCGACGAGGCACAAATAAAAGGCTGCGGCTCCCCACGATGGAGAAGGGGGAAATAAGAAGATGGAAAGAGAAGAAGGGAAAAAAGGAGGCAAAGCTCGCGGCAAGGGGAGGTAGAAGAAGGTGGAGCGGCCTGAGAGACACGGAGGAGGTTGGCGAGAGCGACGAAAAGAGTCGAAGCCGGGTTGATCTGGAGATGAACGACGACGAGACAAGATATCCGGAGTGCTGGACAGGACCTGGACAGGACATGTACAGGCAGAGGTAGGCAGTACCAGCAGGTACATGCAGATTGAACCCTGGAAAATGGGACGCGGGCTATTTCTGGGGTCGTGACCAGCCTTGTGCCACCCCATCGTGGGCACCCGTCGTTCCCAGCAGGAGGAGCAGCGTACCCAGCCGTACTCGGTACAAGAACCCAGGCTCCCGGTCTGGTGCAAAAGGCCTACCTGGTGCTCGCCTGTCGGTACGTGGGATGGAATCCCAGCAGCTCCAGACAGACAGACAGACAGACAGACAGACAGACCTGTATCTGTCCCTGTATCTGTACCTGTATCCAATGGGTACCCAAGGCACTACATGCACTTCTCGATCCCAAGCATCCAGAAGCAGCCTCCAGGGCCTGGGCCTGACAGCCACCAGACATGCTGCAGTAGCAGCATCAACCACGCTGTAAGCCCAAGGCACGGAATAGGCACCGCACAGAGATTGAACACCCAAGTCCACGTTTAGCGGCTAGGCTTGCCGCTGGAGTCGTGCCCGAAAGCCCGCCATCGTCGCCTGCCGCTAGCGGGCTGCGGTAGCGGTTGCTGCTCCATCGCACCAAGACGGCAAGCTGCTTGGACTAGACTAGCGCCGCCGCCCTTGCTAGCTGCTGTCTTAGCGCTGTCAACTTTGCAGCCGGACTGCGGGTTGGGCGCCGCTGGACCCCTCCTTTTGCTTCTGGCTACAGCATTCGCCCGCTGGCCGGAAATCCAGGGTGCGCCGGCTGCCCTCCAGTGGACCTCGGGCTGCCAATCGTCGCTGCAATGGGCGGCCACAGCGCTGGATGGCACCCTCCCGCCGCTCCAAACGGGCAATGGGCGGTGGCATGACGCGCCAACAGCAGGGCCGCAGCCACTGTCACAGCGGGGCCTGCACCTGTGATGGGCTGTTTTCGCGTTCCTCGCATGTGGCAGAAGCCACTGAATCCATCGATAGTCTTTGGGTCAATCATCATTCAATGATGCTCAACTCCAACTGCAGTCGCTAACCTTGCGTCGACACTCTCGGCCGCCAATCCTGCCAGCAATCTGTACCCAACCCGCGCATCCCATCTCACAGCTCACAGCTCCCAGGGCCAGGGCCGCAGTCAATGTCAATCCGGACCGTAAACAAAGGCGTTGCCCCATCGACCGCGCTGCTCATCTGCTCATCTGCTCGCCTTGGTGACCGCCAATTCGACAGACGACCTGGTCCAGCTCCGCCCGCTTACTCTTTTTGTCGGAGCCCTCTTGGTACTGGCGGAGAGCAGAGCCGTGATGGGAAGCGACCGAAGCTGCTGCGATTGCCATGGCAACGGCGCCTTACCGGTGGTAGGTCTCATACCGAGCACCCCGTGCCAGACCAGCATTGCCACCATGCGAGTCGAGTCGAGTCGAGTACTCAGGACCTGCTCGCCAGCATGCGATCAGCAACAGTGCCATCATGGGCTCCTAGCTTGCCTGCCAGGTTGCCTGTTTTGCTGGCGTCGTCGCACCGACAGCTTGGACGTCGGGCCAGCCACGAACCGGGTGGTGGCAGTTGGGCAGCGAACTAGGCCTCGGAGAAGCTGACGAGAATACGAGTCTAGCAGCGCTGGGTTCGCTGTCATTGTACTATTGCAAGCAGGTAGGCAATGCTAGTGGTGGTAGTTCTGACACAGGCTCCAGTCCGCAGGGTCCAGGTCGCTGCCAGCAAGCTGCGTAGATCGGACTATGCCGCATCGTACATGGACGCTTAATCAATCGCTTCGGTACTCGGACGGCCAATCTGCCAGGGCAGCTGGTACATGCTGGTACTTGTGCTGTTATTGAGCAGAACCATCGCTTTCAGGCCATGCATCTTTAGCATCTTACTGACCTACCCAGTCACATCACTGTTTTGACCTAGTAGCCATCCGCCAGGACTCGGCCTTTCCGGAATCCTTGGGGAGATAATTTCAAGACAGCTCGACTTGGACTTGGGCTACGGGCCATCACAAGGTTGGGCCAGATTCGAGTCAGGTATCCATCATACAATGGTCGCTACCACGAAGCTGGCGCGATGAGTCCGTTCGCGAATCGAGTGGGTTGATGGCCAGAGCCCAACAGGCCAAGCAAACAGCGACATGACCAACACGATATCTACATGTACTCTTGAATGCTATACTGTACGTTGTTGATGCCGAGCAAGATGTGGTATAGTATACTCCTGGGTACCGGCTTGGTATTACGATGACAACTTGCCAAGCATGTACAAATTACGAAAAGGCTACCATGGCCCAACGGGAAAATTGCAAATGGCAAATTGCTGCCCCTATCTCTCATCCCTACTGGTCTTGCGGAATGCATCCGCAGACTCATATGTCAGCCCCCCCAAGCCCGGGCCCCCGTTCCGAGATGATCTGGCCTGCGTACGCACGTCATGCTGGCAGCAGCTCTTTACTGCGCCTGGACCATTACGGAGAACTCGTGGGAGACGGACGGGTTATCCAGTAGGACCATCACGATGCTCAGTGGCGTTCCTTGTTTTCCTGCTTGTCCAGCAGCCGCGAATCTCAACATCATCGCCTCGCCGACTGCTGGTGCGCAGATAAAGGCGCATGCTCTGGACCTCCAATTGACTTGTCGGCCTGGTGTGGGGTCGGGCATGACTGCATTGCTAGCCGGGCCAACTGGACAGCAGATGAGGCTGCCATCGCTAGACTTCAAGTTGCTTGTACATGCGCCCATCGCGATGCCGCCAGTCACACCGACAGCTCGCAACAATCGCCTCCCAAGCGTGCCCTCCCGCATGCAGCTCGCGGGATGCACATGCCTCGTCCGTCTGCTCGCCTTTCTCGCATCAACTTGGTCGCCTTACTCGTAGATGGAGTCATGGTTTAGTACAAGTAGCTTTGGGCACAGCCGCGGGGTTGTTGGGCTGAGCATCAACCAGATCAGCAACGCCCGAGTGATGCATCACTTTACGCACGTTCCCCTTGCATGTCATGCTTCAAACGTCTTTTTTCTCCTGACAAGAGACTCTAGCGGTAAACAAGACCGAACAGTTGAGGCCGTGATGCTGATACTGCCAGATGCCAGGAACCACTACAGTACATACATTGGAAATGCACTGAATGGTCACGAGCGTCCACAGCTCCATCTGATAGGCTCTACTTCTTTTCTGCTTCCAAGACGCCCAATCAATTCTAGCTAGGCCCGTCCCGCACCACCGTCCCGCAACGCCAGATCGGAGCTTTCAATTCCAACCCCACGCGCGCCGTTTCAGATGGGACGGGACAGCATAAAGATGGCCGCCCACAACGGCCTGGCCTGGCCTGGCCTGGCTCGCGAAAAAAAAAAAAGCTGTGTGGCGCTGGCCGCGAAACCGCAAGGCATAAACGCAGAAGAAAAGAAAAAAAAGACTGGATTTTTGCACAAGGCAGAGTTTGTTGCAACTGGAGTTGTCCGTAAAGGTGCTGCCACATCAGCTCGCGCTGTATGTATTTATTTCATTCGGATAGTAGACACTGAAAGTCATGACCTTTTACCGCCACGCTGCGAAGGACCAAAACAACAGTCTTTCTCTAATCTTGTCAAATAGAAATCATCTCTGCCAAATTCCAAGGTGATGTCAGCTTACATTACCGCCAAGGCCTTGGCCGAACAACATGATGAACTCTCCTCCACTACACCACGTCATGTCACATAGGGATTTACAGCCAGGATATAGAACACATGGCTCGGCTTCAAAACTAGATACAGCATTTTTTGGGTTTTGATTCATTGTGCTAATGCGTCAATATAACTATATATACCATAAACTTTCCATCCCTTTGCCTTTGCTTCTATGAATTGGAGATTTTTACCGCGTCTAAGCGCCCCGAAAATATTCTACATATTCCTCTTTCGCCCCATCTGCCCTCGCCGACTTGAGTGTGATCTAATATACATGTTGTGCCAAATTCCCCTCTTTCTTTTTTGTCTTTTTTTTTTTGTTTCTCTTTTCCCCCCTAACAAGATTAAACAAAAAAAGAAGAAAAAGAAAAAAGAAACCATGGCTAAGTTGGTTTTTCGTGTTTTTTTTTTTTTTAACAAAATGAATAGGAAGTGTAATCTGTCCGCCAAATGATTCTTCTCCAGTCCTTGCTCTGCTCGAAAATCAAACAAGGACAGGTTGGGGGAGGAAAGAAAAATCTCGGCTTGTGCTCCTCCCGTATCATCATATGGCAATGTGTGCCTGCGTTGTGTTGTTGTAGATTCAGAAGTCGTGGATGATAAAAAAAATATGTCCAGAGAGAGAAATCGACTTTTTCAATACTCTTCTCCCTCTCTGCAAAGGGAGGTGCCAACTCTGTGCTCTCATATGCTTTCCAAGATGTGCCATGTCAGTGTGTGTTTAATCATCGTCCTCCTTGCTTTCAGAATCGTCCTTCTTCTTCTGCTCAGCCTTCCACTCGCAAATCTTGCAAGTATTGGCCTTTTGGCGGTCCAGGTTGGGGAAAACCAGGTCAAAGACTTCAGAGTACCAGCTTACAGCATGGCCTTCAATGCCTTCTTTGATGGTCTATATAAGAGTCGTTAGCACAAGTTTAAAGAAAATAAAGCTGGCCTAAGAAAAAGAAAAAGAAAACATACCTGAGGAAGTTCCAGCCAGTCTGACATGTTGTCCTTGGGAAAGATGATAGTCTTGCATCCTGCTCTCCTGGCCGCCACAGTCTTCTCCCGCAGTCCGCCAATGCGGAGGACCTTGCCGGTCAGCGTAATCTCACCAGTCATTGCCACGGTGGGGTTGACCGGCTCGTCCAGCGCCAGAGATAGCAGCGAAGTGGTCATGGTGATACCGGCAGAGGGCCCATCCTTGGACACAGCACCATCGGGGACGTGAAGGTGCATCTTGGCCTTGTCGAAGAAGTGGTTTTCGGGGAACTGGTTGACCACGAATGACTTGGCGAATGAGTAGGCGATTGTAGTGGACTCCTTCATAACGTTCTTAAGGTTGCCCGTGATTTCCAGACCGGGTCGTGAGCTTGGTCGGAGGGGCGCTTGAAGGATAGACTCGATGTACATGGCAGCGCCGCCCATCTGTGTCCAGGCCAGGCCCATGGAGACACCAGGCGGGCTCACATCGTACAAGCGGTCAGATGTGAAGATTGGGGGTCCAATGTAGTCAGTCAGGTTGTCCTTTCCGATGCTAACATGGACACTGTCTGGGACTTGTAACGCTTTTCGTGGCTTTTCTGTAGTCTCGTTCTCGCCAGCCTCGGTAGCGGCCTTCTTCTCATTGCCCTCAGCTTCCGCAGCAGACTCCTTGGCCTTCTCCGCAGCGGCCTTGCCTTCGTCTGTCAGAGCCTCTTCTTCGGGGAGGACTTCCTCCCCAAGCTCTTGGACAATTTTCAGTGCTGATTTGCGATAGACCTTTTCAATCTGCTTCTTCAAGTTTCGGACACCTGATTCTCGGCAGTAGGACTTGATGAGCTCCTCGATGGCCTCGTCGGTGAGCTGGACATCAGCGTCTTTCAGACCGGCTGCTTCCTTGGCAGCTGGCCCGAGATATCGGTTGGCGATGGCCTTCTTCTCATCCGCGACATATCCGGACAGAGTGATGAGCTCCATACGATCCAGGAGAGGTCTGGGGATGGTGTCCGTCATATTGGCAGTGCAGACAAACAGGACCTTTGACAGATCGACGGGGACATCCATGTAGTGATCCAGGAAAGAGCTGTTCTGTTCCGGATCCAGAAGCTCTAGCAGGGCCGATGAGGGGTCGCCCTGGTAGCCCCGGCCAATCTTGTCAATCTCATCAATCAGAATGAGGGGGTTCTCAGTCTGGCACTTCTTCAAAGCCTGGATGATTCTACCGGGAAGAGCACCGACATATGTTCTTCGGTGACCCTTGATTTCTGCAACATCAGTAAGACCCCCAACACTGAAGCGGTAGTACTCTCGGTTAAGAGCTCTGGCAATGGACTTTCCGATACTCGTCTTTCCGACACCAGGTGGGCCGACAAAGCAAAGAATCTTGCCCTCGACCGAGCCACGCAGCTTACCCACAGCGATAAACTCCAAGATTCGATCCTTGACATCTTGCAAACCGTAGTGGTCCTCGTCGAGGACTTTGACGGCGTTGGGGATACCAAAGTTCTCTGGGCTTCTCTGACCCCAGGGGATCTGAGTGAGCCAGTCCAGGTAGTTCCTCGTGACGTTGAACTCCGAGGCGGCCGTCTCCAAGTGGGCCAACTTGTTAATCTCCTCGTCAAAGACTTTGCGGACAGGATCAGGCATGGCAAGCTTGGCGGCCTTTTCCTTAAACTTCTCCACAAGCTTGTCCTTGCCGTCTGATTCCAAGCCGAGCTCACGACGGATGCCCTTCATCTGCTCCATGAGCCAATATTCCCGCTGGCGCTTGCTGATCTTACTCTCAACATCCTTGGTAATCTTGGACTGTAGCTGGGCGTTCATGAGTTCCTTCTTGAGCACGATCAAGGCCTTTTGCATTCTCTCTTCGATATTCATGCAGCCCAAGACTTCTTGCAGCTCATTCTGCTCTCCGGAAGAGACGGCAGCGGCAAAGTCAGCCAGCTTAGCAGGTTCTGAGGTGACGTTTCCGGTAGATTGGCTCATTGAAAAGGTGGAGATCTGGTCTCGGAAGAGGTTGTTCATGGTAGCGACCTCTTTGAAGACATTGACAATTTCGTTTGTCACGGCGCGAATAACAGGGCTCTTGGGGTCATAAGGCTCGTCTACCAAGTTCTCAACATTGACCAGGCTGACGGGGTATCTCTTAAGGAACGACGTAGGCTCGTACTTCTCCGCCACCTGTTCCGGCTTCTTCTCCACGGCGCTCTCCTCGAAGCTTGTTACCACGTCGCCCTTCTTCTCCTGGTTCTCCTCCTCGGCTGTCTTTTGCGGTATCGGCTCGGGCTCCGTCTCTGACTTGGAATCAGCCTTGTCCGCCTCTTGAGTTCCGGGTGGAACCAGACTGGACAGCTTGATTCTTCGGTGCGGATACAGGATTGCTGTCAGGGCGCCCTCCTGGCCGTGGATGGGGAAGGCACTGGTGATTTGGGCAAAGACACCAACGTCGTGCACATCATTCACATTCCGAATAATGTCCTCGTCCTCGTTCTCATCCTTGAAGAGGAAAGCTCCTACATAGGGCTGGCCACGCTTAATAGACTCGGTAATTGCAGTCGCGACATTGGGATCCTTAATCGTAATGGCTTTGTAGAAGCCTGGGAAGAGCGGCCGCCGGGCAATGGGAATCGCCAGGACTTGCGGGTACACCTCTGGAATGACGGGCTTCGACAGCGCCCTCTCAGCAGCTCTGCGACCTCGCTTTCCGCCCTCGCCGCCCTCACCGCCAGAACCCTCGTTGCCTGCGCCGGATCCAGCACCAGCAGCACTTCCTGCCGCATCGCTAGGCTTCCCATCTTGTGATGCTCCGCCCTCGTTCTTGGCGGCTGATGCTACCGATTCCGGGTCGGCGGCGGTGGCCTTTGAATCCTCCTTGGCGTTATTCTCAAGCTTGGACTTTGCATCTTCTGATTCCTTTGTAGGCTCAGCGGCAGAGTTGAAGAAGCTTTCCTTGTCCTTGTTGTCCTTTTCTTTGCCGAGTCTCGTGGTTGTGGAGAAGGATGATGCTCCCGTCAGCCGGGGTCGCAGGCCGGGATAGCGACGGCCGGCGATGTGAGTGGCCCGCAGAGCCGAGCTGAAGGCCCATGCCCGGGGTATGGAATCGGACAGCGCCCGGTTTGATTGTGAAGCCGCCGAGCGTTCGAGTATCAGGCGCCCAGAGGCTCGGGATCGGGGCAGCATGGCGGAGGGTTGGTTCGAGCTGATCGGCTAGTCGGAGTTCGGAGTTTGCTATTAGAAATACAAGACGATGAAGGGAGGGGATACAAGGAGAAGAATCATTCGGTTATTCTTCCTCTTCTTCTTCGTCCTTTGTTTCAGTAGCAATTCATGCGCATTGCCCGAGTATCCTGTGGCGGAGGGCGGGTGACTGAGTAATCCAAGATGGAGCAACAGGTGGTTGAGCTTGGACTACCGCAGTTAATAATACACGAGAGCTCTAGGCGGCATCCTGGCTACGACATGGCCGAAAATTCGAGGGGCCTAGTACCTTCCATCGGCTGAACTGCGGGGGCCTGAGTGCTGCTTCAGTGCTGCGGAATCCGGAGTAATCGCTCGGAATTGGCGGGGTAGCTGTAGTTGTGATGAGACGAAAATGGAAGATATCATCTGAGAGCATCAATTGGGTATATAGTTGTCGATTATGTTTACATGTCTATTGCTATCTGGCTGCTGTGCGCTGGAGACTTTGGCGTTGAACTGAAGCTCGTGAGACCTGTAGCCGGCGAGTGTCTGGCTTGATAACGGCACCTGTTACCGGCTGCGGGGCAGAGCGAGTCCACTATTGGCAGTGACTTAATAATCCATATAAATCCGCATCTCGACATTATTAATCCCCATGGTTGACCGAGAGTTGACTACCCGGTATAAATCCCTCTAGTTTTTTTATGACAGTTGCTGTAATGAGTATTCCTTGTGCCGTAAATTATCGTCTTGTTGTTAGAAGCTTGAATAATGACAATCGAGTACCGGGTAACTACTAGCTTTTATAACCATCTACCCATTTGGCAACACCAAGAAAACAGACGAGATGTCGTCCTCATTAGAACCAGTAAAATCTTGGAAATATTCACACGAGCACCACTTGTGTTTAACTATTTATTCCGATTATACACTCCAATGCCACAGAGACTCTTTCATATATGCTCATCATTTCATGCGTGTCATCTTTTGCTACTATTCATACATGTCCATCTCATCCCGTCTCTAGTGTACAAAGAAAGAATGTTCTATGCCAAGTTTATCAATTCAACATTGTCGTGTGATACACCCATAACCCCATATGTCTGATTGTCCGCGCTGCCCTCCAAATGGCGCAGAGATATCCAAGCCGCTGCTGGCCTATGCCCTTCCCCTTACTCGTCTCCTTCACCACCGTCATCCTTTGCAGGCGACTGATGAGTCGTCCTCTCCGCCCTACCCGCATGCCTCCGCACACCCCGGACTCGCCTCTTCAACTCGCTCGACACGGCCCGCAGCGGGTTTCTCATTCGTCGTCTCAGTCGTTTGGTCTCCTGCACCCGAAGCTGTCTCTCCAGCGCCTTCTTCATGCCCTTCAGCTCCATATGCGAAAATGGTCTCAACATGTCCATGGCGCTCTTCTTTAGGCTTGCCTTTCGGTTACCGTCCAATGCTCCCGAAACATGTTCAAAGTCAGTATTCGTAAAGGCGTAGTGCAGGCGGGGGGAATTGTCTCTCAATCTCTCTCAGCTTGGCGGAGACACTAGCTGACCAGGCGGCCAACTTGCGCAGCTTCAGCCACTGCTGTTGTAAGCTGAGGACAGCCGCATTGGACGCCTGGAGCACGCGCGTGTTTCTCATATTGCGGCGTTCCTGGAGACTTCTTTTGCCGGGACTCCATCCACGCCAGCGCGGCATCAGCATGGTCTCGCACCAGCGCATGGCAGGCTCCCACTGGCCCATCTCGGCAAGATAGCGAATTACAAGATTCCAGTTGCTCCGAGTCAACTTGAACCCAGCCGATGTAACCTGTTGAACGACTTCAAGCAGCTCCTTTCCGCTGTTCTCTTCCCTAAGCGTCTTGGCCAAGATCGTTACTGGTCTGGAGACATCGTATTCGTGGATGGGATAGATGCCTGTTGCTTGGCGGTGCCGCGCTCGAGCGAGGACTCTCTTCCAAGTCTGGTTCCACATATCATGTACCTGGCGGAACTTCCTGTCTTTGAAGTAGCCCAGCATGAGTGCGGAAATCACTTCCGGAGGGAACGGCTCGCTTCCTCTATGCTTGGGGAACATTCCGCTATACAAGCTGATGGCCTCTTCAGCTGTCGTAAAGTCTCGTAGTTCGACCAAGAGTTTGATGGCGCGGCCAATGCTCTTGGTTTGTTTCTTCAAGTGTCTAATATCGCTCGGAAGTGTTGAGACAGCATGGGCCTCTCTACCTCTGGCATTGTGGATAAACAGAGAGCGTAAATGAGCGACGAATTCTTTCCCGAGCTGCCGCGTTCGGGTAGAGGACGGCTTCTTCTTGAAAGAGGCTTCAGCGAGGGCTACCTTGGCATTAAAGTTCATTGACTGGCCAGCCTTGAGAAGATGCGAAGCCAGAATCTCGACCAGTCCAAGGTCGCCAATACGAACAGCGCCAGCCATGACAACGGCAAAATGTTCTGGACCAACTGGAAACAGCTTCTCCTTGTAGGCAGTCCGCAAGAGGCGGTAGGCAGGCTGCACTTGGTCCACTCTTACAAGAGCCTGAAGGAGAAATTCATGAGTCTGATGGTCCCATGCGAGGTCAAACGACTTCATGGCCTGAAGCAGCTCGTAGCACTTGCTAAGCCTACCTTGCATGCCGTTGAAATGAATCAGCTGGTTCCAGATGGCAGTGCTTGTCGCGTTTCGTTCCGCCAGCTCCATGGATATCCTTTCCGCCTCCATCAATCGATCGTTGCGACAGTACGCCATGACCAGGGCCATTGCCATCTCCTTCGATACGGGAACTCGGCTTTTTTGAGATTGGTTGAAGAAGCCAAGAGTGGCTTCCAGGTCACCCTTCTTGGCAGACATGGCCATTATATGAGCATACGTGAAGGAATCTGGTCGATACATCTTGCAGATCTCGCTGAAGCAGGCCACCGCTCGATTGTAGTCTTGCGCTCGCATATAGCACTTCAGCAAGGTATTCCAAATATCAAGGTCAGGCTTGACTCCGTGGTGGTCTGTCATGAGTCGAAGCTCTTCTTCCGCTTTGGTGACGTCGCCAATCTGCGCATAAGCGTTCATGGTACTCCTAAAGGCCCTGGGTTTCTTCAACACGCGGGGATATTTGCTCACATACCGCCCCCATAGTTGTTGAACGGCTTGGACATCTCCCACTCCAGCGTAGTACTTGAGAAACTTTTCATACCCCCATTGGTCCAAGTCTCCCCAGGCACGATGCCAGTCTTTGTAAATTTCCTCCAGTGTAGCAGTCCCATATGGGTAGTGCAATTCAAACATATGCTGCAGCAAAGCGATGGGTGGGTGAGCGCCTGGAAGCTTGCGGTATGTTCTATATAACTCGGATAACCAAGTGAGGTTAGATCTCAATTCAGATTTGCCATGCCAGCAGTTCAGCACGCGAAGCAAATAATCTTTGTATAATTGGTGGTCGTTAAAAATGTTCAAAATAGCAGTCGCTTGCCTTGGTTGACAGGGTTGCGCCAGTGCTAGCTCTGCCATTTTTCGCCTTAAAGCATCGAGGCCCAGCCTTGTCGTCTCATAGATCTTGATGGGGCGAACCGCCTTTGCACCGTCAGACGAGAGATAATTCTCAAAAGAGAAGAAGAGCTTGTCGAGGCCGGGCAAGCGTTCGAGTCGTTCTAAGCGAATGGCTTCAGGCTGGCCAGCTGGTTCAAACTTGAGGCGAGATGCGTAGAATTCCAGCCATACGCCTATAAGCATGGACCATTTTTCGTTGGCAATGGTATCGGCCAGAATGTACTCGAGGCCCCCGACTAGACCTTTCAGCTCCAGGCCAACCTTTAGCCTACCGATCGCATGCTCCAGGTCACCAGATCGCATGAAAGCCAGGACTCCAGCGGCCAAGAGGTCGTCGTCCCAGTCAGCAATATCAATCTGGCGAAATAGTGAGATGGCCCTCCCGATTTCGACTATTCCGCGCGATTTTGAGAGATACAAGACCATGGCGCGGCGGAAGTCCAATTGATGATGCCCATCTAATCTGCAGTACAAGTCCCAAACGTCGTGATAGCGCTCCTCGCTTTGATGTGAGAGCACATCTTCCAGGAGCGCTGCATTCGACTGCAGCCGAGATACATGGCGTGAGCCCAAGGAGGCTGAAGGTTGCGAAGCTTCGCCCAAGGAGGCGGGCCTCGAGCGGGTGTTATATTGATGTGAGTCTCTCGCCACAAATGACGCTCCATCGTCTCGCTGATATACTCGGTTCCCCACCGAAGAAAGAGCTTCTATTCCTGGCGGGGCCGAGGTATCAGTCGAGCCATGCTCAGCAGTGGCCGTAGACGAGGTGAAATGCCTTCGTCTGGCACCACCGCCCGCATGGCTGGAATCTTGAGGTCGCGGTAGGCCCGGATACAATCGCCGCAGGAGAGAATATGTAGCGCTCGGATATAGAAAGTCCAATAGAAAAACCGACGCAACCAGTCCAGTCTGTAGCGGGCGGTTGGCATTTTCGGACTGCTCCTGCTCGGCGGTCCGACCTATCGCCGGCCAGATACTGGAGAGCTCAATGGCGGACGCTCCATGCTGCCAGAAGCCTGTATGGAGCTGGCGACAGCGTTTCGTCGAGCGGCTCGGCTTCGGAATAATACGCTGGATGTTGCATGATTCCAGACTCGCCGCCGCCGTTCTTTCGAGCATTGGTCCTAGCAGGGAGACCCGAGTCGCAGACTTCCTGCTAGTAAGCAATATAGAGTAAGGAGAGGGTCAAATTGGCATGCCTCGGGCGGCAGCCAGGTCGTGGACGTTGCGTCTCGAGCAATGGAGGAGCTGGATGCGGGCCCGCGGGCGTGGTGCTGGCCAATCGTCTCTGGAATGATGGTGAGGTGGATTGTATTTCTGCAGAAGACATAGCCCGCAATGGCATTCAGCGTGTTTGCCTGGAGCTTCTGCAGGCCGAGGCAGAGATGCGTGGGAAAGGGGCCGTTGTTAAGGCAGCGCCAGCTTCATCTTTGCACTTTTAACGATGGTCTGATCAAAAAAGATACCAAAGGTCCGGGTGGGGCTCCGGAGCGGTAGTACGATATTTTTTTGCGCTGCAGTGCCCGCTATGGCCAGCTGCGGTCAGCTGTGCCCGGCTGTGGCGATAACAGATAAGAATCTACAAGGCCCACCTAAACTTTTATGATCTGACAGCTGCATTGAACCCCCGAGCAGCACGACTTGCACGAGTACTCGAAACCGCTAGCTCTGGTAAATTCTCGTGCTAGGCACGAAGCTGGCCTAGCAAAGTCCTGGAGTGTCCAAATAGCCGACATGGCATGAATCTACTTCAAAAATAGCAGATGTGAGGATTACCACCGCACAAGAAGCATTCAGGGGTAGTAAAAGGTTCACGGGCGAAGAACAGAGGTGGAAGAACAGGTAAATTTTGGAATTGCAGACTATTAATTGTAAAAATGTTGCACCGCGAGGCGATTCTCTGCCTCTCGCCGCCATCAATGGACCGCTCAGAAAAGACACTTGGTAAGCTTCGCCAGCGCCAAATATAAGAATGAATAATGATAATAACACAATTTTCGGGACATGCCAGTCTCCGATAGTATCCAAAAAAGTCATTCTCAAATAGTATTCCCAATGCGTTGCCCTCATAAACACCGATATTAAAAAAGAAAAAAGCACCTTTTCGTATCCCCGTCGTGGTGGTCATCGTACAGACATTGTCGCTTTTCAGATTGCATGCCGAAGCATTGCAACCGCTTGCCACATCCAAGTTGAGTGGCCGTAGCAATTTCTTTCCATGTCAACAAGCTTTGTTGTGATCAGTCTCCTCGTCAGACAGGAACACCTCGTTTCGAAGTCTGGACAGATGATCGACGTGTCTATGGAGTTCCTTCTCCACACGAGGTCCGCGGCCTCGGCTGCGGCTTCTCATCCGCTGCTGCGACTGAAAGACGTCTTGACTGGCCGGCGAGGCAATTCTGGAAGGGCAGTGCTCGCGGCGCTTCTCCCGCAGACGGTTGTGGAGTATAAGGCGGTTTGCGGAGGACTTGACTGAGGGAGACGAGGTTCGAGAAGTCAGGCTGAAGGGAGAGATGGAGCGTCGACGGGATCGCCCTCGCAGCGTGCTCGATTCATCTGGGCGCAAGCTCTTGGAGCTGGGAATATTGCGGTCACGTGTCCGCCCTCGGAAGCCGTCGTGGTCGGAGGGAGGGACGACAGTCATTGTAATATCGTGGAATGTGTCGCTAGGAGGCGCCATTGGAAGCTTTGGTAGCAGTTTTGGGCCTCAGCAGGTTCGAACCACGGAATGTTCGGGAGAAAATAGAACGTCTTTGGAAGAAGTGATGGAGCTCGAGTCAACCAGGGGGTGCGGAGTTTCAGCTAGGCCCCAAGCGTCTGTCGTTTGCTGCTCGTATTGTGCTGAAAGTACGGAGCAGGTAGTGATAATATGGAGTACAGTATCGTACTCGTGTGGAGAATTGGAGAATTGGGAAATAGGCCACGAGGTGCAGGTGCAGAGCCAAGTAGGTGGAAGAAGAAGCGCGGCGGAGGGGAGCACTCGTGGGCAATATATAAGTGCGAGTCTGGCGGATGGGGTGGTTCTTCTAGAAGAACCGGGGCAGTGGCATGAACAAAGAGGCGGAACTGCCGACAAAGATGTTTCAGCCAGAAAGAAAGCAGCCGATGGATGCGGTATAGTGAGAGAAACGAAGCAGCCGTCGAGAAGATGAAGAGAAGCCAGGGGTTGGAGGCAGGACTCGTTATTAGTAGCAGGAACTAGCCGTGTGGCCGCGGTACGAGTACGCAGAAAACAATTTATAGACTTGCAATGCTCAATTTAGCTGAGGCCGCTCCATGCTCGGCGGTCCAGGGTCTTTTGACAGGGGCCCGACAGGTGCTGTGCAGCGTGCAGCATCCCGGCAAAGCAAAGCGTCGGCCGGGTCACCTGAGCAGCCCGGCGAGCAGAGGCCTGGGGGTGGCTGATTATAGCGGCCTTGGGGGGGGTCTTGGGGGGGCCTTGGGCGCCAATCAGACCGGCTGGGCGCCCGCCATGTCTTGACGCCTCCAGCAGCTGTTATTGCCGGTAGCGTTCCTTGGAAGAGCAGGGCGGCCATCAGTCCTGGTAGCGTCAACCTTGTAAACTCTGAGCCAGCAAACGCCAAAGCTGCCTGTGTGTGGCATTTGATGCGGTTGCTGCCCTCTGGATTGAAACCTTGTTTTTCTCTCTCGATTGGCGTTGACGCGCCCAGTGTGATCGGCGTGGCATGTCTCTGCAGTCTGCAGACTTTGGGGGTCTCGCTCAGCGGTTACAGTGCCCGCTACATGCAACAATGGAAGCGACTGGAACCAACAGCATTTTGCCGGCCAGCCCAACTGCAGATCGTGACACCATTCGCAGACAGCAGCGTCAGTTACGGCGCCTGCAGCCAACAGCTGCCGTCCGTCCAACGCCACCGGCCCTGTCTGCAGCCATTTTTGGCACATTGAGCATCTCTGTCAGCGTGACGCCGGCGTGCATACGAGCGCAGGGAAGACGCAGTTGGTAGACCACACAGCCCTGCAGACGATACAATGCGGCAGTGGCTCGCATGCCCGCCCAGAGACGTCGCCGAATCGTGGGGCCAACAGAATTCATCAAAGGGCCCTGTCCTCCTGTGGAGAGCCTGAATTGGCTTTTGTTAGAACACAGCCGTAGTGACTGTATGCCGATTCTGTAGAGAGAGCTCGTCACCAACACACCATGCACAGGCGCCCATCGACGAAAAGTCTGTGGCCATTTTTAGTTTCTGATACTGATCGAAAATGGTGGCGAGGGACTACTGGATGGCACTACTGGGAGGCACATTTCCGCGTCTTGGTCATCTTTGGCATCTCAACCTCGATAGCAGCACTTGGGCCAGGCAGAGAGGCGGCAGACATCCCAACTACCGCGCTTCTGACTGCAAATCTTGACGCCTCCCAGTCTATCTGATCGTTTAAAATAGCTACTCCTACTGTGACACAATCGCCAAGCAAAACAGGTCGACGGGAATCGGCCGCGTCTTCTCCACTTGGACCAAAACCTTGAAGCCTCTGATGCTGCTTCTCCATGCCAGCAGCTGAGCATAGCAGAGCTTGCTTGATAAGCTGATAACAGGAGCAGTGACATGCCTCTCCAGATGTTTTGCTCTTTGGCGGCGATACCTCACCTTAAGACGACTACATGTGATCCCTCCCTGCACTAAAAACGCCTGGATATCCGGAGGGGACGGCTTCGACTCCAATTGCGCTGCATCAGCGGGAATAGGGACGTTTGGGATGCTCCGGTATATACACACCACTACGATCAATCGCTCCCTCCCAGATTATGCAGAAGAAAACCTTTCACTGTGAGATCGAGATGGCCCAACGTTCCAAGACGTCAATGGACAGGGACGATCAAACGACGTCGCCAGGGATAGCCATGATAGCCTATTTAGACTAACGTTAGTGCAAACCGGGGGGTTCAAAGAAGCTGCTGGTGGTCTCCGTACTGGCCCCTTTGATGATATGGACGCAAGGCACATCCTGTAGATTGGCAGCCTGCGGTTGGATGCTAAGAGCGCCACTGAACCAATGGCCAAAGTTTGACCGTCGCCTTGTTGACGGCAGGGCGATTTCTCAGCACAAAGAAGGACAATGGACTAGGCCTTGGACTTTTTCGCCTCCCCAATCGCGCTGTTTTCATCGTGCCGGGGCAACGGATCCGGATGCATCTCAAAATGCGTGATTCATTGTTTGGACTTGTGATCGGGCTCAAACAAGGAAAAAATGAAGCTGCTCTTTGAGGGCCGCGTAATACGGAACGGCTGGCTAGATCTGGTGACTGAAAGAACATTGCAATCTGTCAGGCCCATGGCGAGTGCGGCGGAGAAACAGTCATTGACCATCTATCCATCTATCCATCCATGCTGCCGCGCGGAGACTTTCATCTGCGTCTTCAACGGCTTTATCCGCGCTTTGTGTGCCCTGTCGGCGTGCTACAGTATGCTAATGACAAAGTCCCTGGAGGCAGGGGACAGGGCAGGGGCTTTTAGTCTGGAAGCATGGGGTTTGCCTTCTAGAGATTCTTCGGCGCGCCCCCTTTCTTGGGTGATTCCTTTCAATATACGGCATCTAGCAAAGTTGCGAATCCCATTCCAATCAAGATATCCTTGCGCGGCTGAATCTGGAGGCTTGTATCCATGTAATTGCAGTTTTGAATTAATAATTCAGTTGTTGGATGAACTGCATGTCAACTCATCGGCTTTGGTCAGCCGCGAGTCGTTGAAAGTAGAAAGTAAGTTGCCAGTAGCAATTGCAGAATGTGCAACCGATTTGAATGAAACGCTGCCTAAAGCCTTGGCCATGGACCCATTACTGAGCGTGAACGATTTTGACCACTCCGCTTCTAGCCTGGGCTTTGTCCGAGCCAATTCGCGCTATCAATCTAGATTTCTGAAAGGATAAAGTTGTTAATGTGTGAAGCA
Source organism: Trichoderma atroviride (assembly GCF_020647795.1). NCBI lineage: Eukaryota > Fungi > Ascomycota > Sordariomycetes > Hypocreales > Hypocreaceae > Trichoderma > Trichoderma atroviride. The sequence goes on along the minus strand of NC_089400.1, from coordinate 4,022,018 downwards.
AATAAGATGTATGCTAAATCTGGTGTGTTTTACAGAGCTTTTACTTGTACATGTAGGAGAATACTAGGCCTGGATCTACATTTATTTATGCGTGTTCAGCGTACTCTACCAATTAACGCGCGCTGTCTCTTACACGTCTGGAGAAGGCGGTACCAAGATCCGCATCATCACTTTAGGCGAAGAAGGCCATTCTTTAAAGATGCATATGCAGTGAAGTTTAGGAGAATATACATACATCAGGATAACACGTTTGTTCAAATGTTGTTTGGTGGGGTGGAAGACGCCATGAGTTTTGCGCGAGAATCCGACTAGATCGAGAGGATGTCGATTATGGCCCCTTGTTTCGGTCAGATGCTCCGGATGCAATGTACGCTTTTGTCCCTTCCAATCATGATACAGGCAGGGGAATTGTACTAACGCTGTTTCATAGATGGGATGGCCATACAGACCAAACCCGACAGAATCTTGAAGAATATATAGAGATTCAAAATCGAACAATATTTTGAAATAGTCAGAGGAGATTGGGACCCAATCGGCAGCAAAGGCTATTCTTGACTTTTGCCAAGCGCAGGTATGGCCTGATGGGGCTGACTTGTGGGATTGTCATCCGCGAGATGATGCTTTATCCCAGAGAAAGCGAGCCTTCTTCGCCTCTTGAAAAGCCAGAGAAACGTTCACCACCTCATCGACTAATGTTGCTGCTACTTCATCTTTAATGGACTCAGAAATCCAATCCATCCAGCATAGCAGGCCTCTACAACATACGGAATGTGGGCTGTCTTCTGCTGGACAGGATTCGCTACATGCTGAGGACGCTCTTAGGCAGTCAACTGAAAGTCTTGACAATGGCGGCAGCGGCGAGAAATCAGATACATGTACAGGGCGAATATTGGACGTCGCAGGCAACGGCTTAAGGCGGCGGTCTCGGTGCGGATATCCAGGCTCAAGCTTACAGCTGCCAATGGCTATGAGTGCTGGTTCTCTATGGATGATTTAGATATTCCTGGGCGGTGCAACGCATTGACGGTGGATATTTTAACGCAGTAAAATATAAACTAGTGGTAGAGGTTCTTCCTAGGATATAAAGTTTTCTGTTTCTCTTTGAATATAGACTACTTTTACTCAGTATCGAGTCTATGAGCACATGGTTATTGCTGTCAATCAAAGCTGGAATGAAGAGTTCTGCATGGAAGAATAAGAATTAAAATTGGAAGTCCTAAATCATTGATCCTCTGTGGCGCAATTGGCTAGCGCGTCTGACTGTTAATCAGGAGGTTGGAAGTTCGAGCCTTCCCGGAGGAGAATTGCAAGTTGCTTGTATTTTTGCAGATTCAAAACACAGCTTGGCATCTCAATACTAGGGACATGTATCAATGATTAGTTAGGAAGTTGGTTGTGTCATTCTTTTTGTCTGCTTGCATTTATAGCAGATGGTTTTGTGACTCAACCTTGAAGCTCCCGAATAGGCAACTCTAAGCCACGATGACTCTGAGAGATCAAAGTATCCAGCTGTTTTGGCTGGGACATGGAAAAACGCCTCTTTCTGCTGCCCCCAGCTCCCATCCAAACCATCTTCATTTACTTCTCCACCACTTTTCACCACTCCATCTCACTACAAGGCAGCAACGCACACCTGCTCTGGGCGGATAAGCCGCAGCTCACCGAAAAAGAGTCACTGCAGCTTAGCCAGATGAGGCACTGCTCTCCAGGCAGCCGCTGCATCATCCGCCACCCAGTTGGTACCTGAAAAAGGCATCCGGCTTGCCTCTCGTATTGGCATTGGATATACTTGGGGGATACGCCGCGGTACAAACCAGCCCCTCGTCTGCATCCAGCAAGCATCCGGCATCTCTGCCCGTCAACTGGCCAGGACCTCCCATCACCAGCCCCGCCGTCTCGCATTGCCAGCAGTCACGCGGGGCTGTGTGTAGATTCTTTGTAGCCGGCCGTAGCCAGTCGCTTTCTGCAGCAAGCCGTAACTGTTCCGTGGACACGCATGCGAGTGGTTCTGCCAGGCAGGCGAGGCAACCAGCCGCAGCAGCCCAGCAAAGGAAATAAAAAATAAATTGCCGTCATTTGTGACGATGTGTTGGCTTGGGGATTCTGGATTCTGCACCTCTGTTTTTTCTCACCTCCCTGTAGTGGTGATTTCATTGGTAGGGACCTTGGGTGCTTATAAAAGTAGCGGTAGTTTACGTGTGTGCACCTACATGCACAGTCGTCAGTCAAATGACTTCAGCGGATTTATAGCTTAGCTCTCCCTGGCTGTCGATGTGCCTGCCATCCTGGCTGCATTTTACCTTTCTACATCCTTTGCAAACTGTCTTTTCCATCAGAGCCTCATTCTTCGCATTCCATCTTCTTGGATAATCCATTGACCTTGCGCCTGCGCCACTCTCGTCATCACAGCTGCTGTTAATTTGGTCCTCTTTATCGACTTCAGCTCTTTACGGGTATATACATGTGTTGGTGAAACTGAGCTTTGCCCGCATCGAGGACGAGCTGTTCAAGCTACTCCATTGGATGCAGCTGAACAGTCTATTCCAAACTTCATCAATCATTCGCGCAAACTCAACCTCTCTATTCTGAATTCTCGCATGTGAGTGTCTTATTTCTTTTACCGGGTTGTATGCGACAGGACATGCTCGATTGCATCAATTGCTCTGTACATGCCGTCTACGTATAGGCATTGGACTCATTGCTTGCATAGCTTGGGTGTCGCAGCTCTATTCACTGCCACAGCCCTTTCTCCCACCGAATACTAGCCGATTACTTTGTTCTTGGGCTATCCATCACTAAATAAAAGAAAAGAAGAGCTTAATGGACGTTCGTATGTATGACGACCCATGGCCGGTCACCTCTAGAAGGGCGTCGATTATTGTTCCCGAGATGGTGCAGGATCAAGGGAGTTCAAGTGTCTCACAAGACACCACGGTCTCAGCTGAAAACACTCAAGGCCCTGCCCACAATCAAGAACAAGAAGCCGAAAATTATCTATCTTGGTTGATAGAAGAAAACAGTAGAGCTCTACGCGATGCCGCGGATTCGACAACGAGGCTGAGAGACGAAGACGATGACGAAAACTACATCAACCCCGGGCTCAAACTGTCACAGTGGGCCAAAGTCATGCAAGGCCTCTCATCCGACGAGGCCATCCTGACATCTCGCTTTGTCGAGCTGTGCAGACTGCGCTCTATCAGCGCAGAGCTCGACAAGGGAGACACACTTGTCTTCATCGACTACCCGGAAATTAAACGTCGCTATTCAGAGCAGACTGATTGCTATGGCATCAGGTACTCATCTCAGAAATTTCGTGTGCACTCGGAAAAGCTGCTCGCAACTGGATCTACCAAATTCGCCGAGATGCTGAACCCGACGTACCAGTTCCGAATCCAAAGACGAAGGAAGCTTACAAAGAGCCTCCCAGAAGGCATCAAGTATGTCCTTGATCTGACACCGCCTTCTGAAGGAGACGATCTTGTGTTCCAAATGACTCAGCTGTCGCTCACGCCTGGCATTATCAAATGGTGGGCCGCCAATGACCTTCACAAAGTTACTAGCTGGCTGGTTACTGGACATGATGACATATGTTCATGCGGCCAGCGACCGATTCCAGGATGGGGTGTTCCAAAGGAAGATGGAAAAGGAAAAGCCCAGGCCCAGAATGTATCCGAAGAGCCAATACTAAACAACGACAGTAACAACAATACCAACAACGCCGGCAATGACAATGAAAAGGACAGCACCAACAGTGAGAAAATAACTCCGCCCACGTCGCATGATTTGATTTCCAAGAAGATGCATGGCATCAACCGACCGTATGAGACGCCAAAGTACCGCAACATCCCCGACTATTGTCCCACACGCCACCGCAACAACATTATTCGTCTTCTCATGATGATTGAGGGACACGATGTCATGCTAGATTCAGCAAACCGTGTCTGGACACTTGTTGGTCTGGCAAAGATATTCGACTGCCCGTCCGTCGTGAGAGATCCCGTCACCCAGTGGATCATGTACAACGAAAATACAAGATTCATCGAAGTCCTGCCAGAAGAGGCATTGCAGATAGGATTTGCTCTAGAGCTCGCACAGGTCACACAATGCGCTTTTCGAATCCTTGTCAATGAGTTGGCCCTCAAGGAGGCCAGCACCAGTTCCGGACGCGACCTGAATCGGGTCACCATCTTTGGAAGAAGGCTCGGCAACTTGGATGACGAGCTGCATAACATTGTCCAGCACGCTGCCCGGGCCCTGGTGGAAAGGGTATCCATGATTCCCGAGGCATTCACGAGCGAGTTTAGCCTCGACTGCTGGATGGTTGAAGAATGGATCAATCTCCGGAAGATGGAAAGCGCTCTCGCTGAAGAAGTTAGTGCAAGCTGCGTGGTGGCATTGGAGTCTCTCCGTGTTTTGATGACGGGAATCCAGACCAGCATCAAACACTCGTTTGAGAGGCTTACAGTAGGTGATGAAAACTCACTCTCTGCATTCGTCTCCATGGACGAAGATCGGGCCACCTATGTCCTACCTGAAGATTTCGAGTCTCTCGAGGACATTGAACAAAGTTTGAACATGACCCAGAGGCTTCTTTGCCCCTTCATCTATCGGCAGCTGGGCGACGTTTGGAACATTAATGTGGGCGAATCCCAATGGCTGTCCGAGGCAACTTCAGGCTTATCCGGACCACTCATGGCTCGAGCACGGAACGGCGTCGAACAAGTATTATATGCAAAGCCATTCAAGGCAAGCATACCGAGCTGGTGGGTATTTCTGGACCATCTAGGAGAACCTCTCTCCGTCAAGGATCCGCTGGTCGACCTATCCGCTCTCAACAGGCAGATTCATGCTGCCATCTTGCCGTACAGCAGCTCATGGGTGCGATTCGACATTGAGCCGTCCCTCAACATTACCCGCCACATGCTTCTCACGCTCGATAACAACGAGTTGAAATTTTTGCCCCTCTGGGCTGGCGGCTGTAACGATGGCACTGGAGGCGTCTTTGAGGCCGAGCTTCCTCCTGCTAGCTGGGGCCCCAATGGCCCTGGGCCTGCTTACCACACCGGCAATACAATCCCATCTACATCGAGCGTCTCCGGCTCGTTGACTCATGAATTTTCCACGATGAAATTCAAGGGCAGCACCGTGGTTGGATCATTGGACGCCCAAGACAGCATATCGACGGTATACGCTCCCGGCCATGTCATTGCCGACAATGTCTCGATTGCGTCTGAATCCTTCGACGCGGATGGGCCCGAGAACTACCAAGAAGCCAGGTTTGTGATTCCGGCAGACCACCAGGACACTGGCCGAGCAGTGGACATGATGGTCGAGTCTTTGCATTCAGACGCAGATACGGCCTCTGTTGTGACGGACATGGCGGCCACTGTGAGCAATAATGATAGTAGCGGCGATGAGGACGTTATGAACATTGATGATCCCGCGACGCAGGTGATTGCTCAGAGCGACGAGAGTGATACTGAGAGTGATGCTACGCTGGAAGTGTGGGAAAATATATGGCCTTGAGCAGGGAGAGCAAAAGACGAGACCCTGGCAGACTTTCTTCTATTCTTTTTCTTTCTTCTTCTTCTCTTTTCTGTGCTGTGGGATGCTCACATTTTTTTCTCTCACAATTTGGCTATTTATTTGGATCTCTTTTGCTTACTTTTTTCTTCTATACGACTTGATGACTACAGGAATGATATAACGGATACCTATAAGCTAGGAACATCAAGATAGTGAGGCAAACAATTGAGCTTATATACATCAGAACAAATACCTATAAACCGCCTCGTAAGCATAGTGCCTTGGAAAAAAAAATTTCTTTTAATCGTGTTCTTTATTCTATAGTCAACGCTAAATAAGATATCCATTGTCTAATTATTTTTTATAAATCCATTAATTAAATGCGCAAATGTCCATCAAATCCGCTCATCACTCCATATAGAAAAAACTATGCGTATATAACCTCACCCCATATTAAGCGTATTCCCCGATCCTTTCCTATTATCATCCTTGAAATCATCCCAATGCCTTGCCTTGTACGTCTCCATATCCACCGCCTCCATGTCATCCTCATCGACCTGTCGCCTCGGGGGCTCCGTCCCGCCGCCCTCAATAATGCCGCCTCGCTTCCGCTCCTCCTCGAGGTACTCGTCTATAGACATGGTAGGCAGGTTATGCCCCGGCCGAAAGACTCCCCGGGCCATATCAGCGCGCGAGCCGACAATCGTAAAGGGCTGCAGGGGCTCGCCTTTGGGGCCGAGGATGGGGCCGCCGCCGCCGGGGCGCATCCGGCCGAGGGGCTGGTCGAGGCGGAAGGACGTGTCGGCGGGATCGTCGCCCGAAGATTGCGGCGCGGTTGTTGGTGACGGCGCGGATCGCAGCAGCGGCAGTTCTCGGTTCAGCGAGTCGAGCGCCTGGAAAGTGTTGTGGATGGCGAACTCTATGCTCGTCAGGTGCACATCGCGCACGAGCTCTTCGTCACCGTGCTCCAAGTATCGCGGATTGCGCTTCAGCACCTGGAGCTTCTCCCTCAACGCCTTCTCAGCCTTGAAGTTCGCAATCTTGCCCTCCCTCTTGGCAGCCATGTCCGCGCCAGCAACAACCGCAAAGCCATCCTCGTCGTCGCGATACCGCTCAAGCAGCTTCCCGTACGACCCCTTCACAAGGCCATATCCATCCACCAGACTCAGAAACCTCTCATACGCAGATCTCGACTGCGCCAGGACCTGCAGCCGCTGCTTCGGCGCCAGATGCGGCGTCCGCTGCACCAGCTCGGCAATGTAAAAGTCCACGAGCAGATACGGCAGCGCCGTGGTTGCGACGTCTTCGATGCCTTCGTTGGCGGAGAAGAGCGACACGGCGGAGATTTGGGCGACGGCTTGGGCGTAGAGCTTGAGCGCTGCGGAGAGATCTGCTGCGTATTGGGGGGAGGTGGCGATGGGGGCGTTGTAGACGTCTTCTCGTTTTGACTCAGCGGCTTCGAAGAGGGCTCTGAGGGACTGGGGCTCGTCGGACGAAGCCATGGTGAATGAAAGCGGAGTGCGTGTGTGTATATACAGCAATATTATAAAGTTGTAGGTATTTTTATTTGTCTTGCTTCAGTCTAATTCCTTTAGAAGCTCAGGTATAGTATCGTAGTGCTTGCTGAGAGGCTCTTGTTGTGCTAGTATGACGAAGAGAGGTTGAGAAAAAGAGCTAGAGTGGAGGGGCTGTTTGTTGTTTTGCCCCTCCAAACAGGGTGCTTAGATATCGATAACAGATGATGGAACAATTACAGTAAAAGGCGGAATCATAATAAGGATCCCTTTCCAGTCGGATTGTGGCTTAATACCTCTGTCAGTGTTTACTACTAAGATACTGTCACAAGTTATAACAGAGGGAAAAAGGGAGTTCGTTCAAAAGAGAGGAATTTTCCCTTTTTAAAACTCATTACATTTGATATAGACTAAAATAAGTGTCAGTCCAGTACAGCTGCCACTTAAGTCACATAGCGTACCCCACGATTATGACTGTTGATAACTTGCATCAAATTGTTCCGTCTTGAACTGCTGCTCAAGGCAAATTCCAGAAGACGAGGTTTCTTAGGCAAAATACATGACACTTAATTCTGTGTTATGGGGAGACCTATACGTTGGCGTCATATGAAAATTAATGAAAGGTGATGGAATGTTAGAGCATCGCTGGTGCTTTAGCTAAAAGCGGCCGCCCACCCAAGCGCCTCGGTCAGCTTTTCCTTCGTAGCCAGCTGCTCTGGTCTTAAAAAAATAGATGAGGCTTGTAAAACGCAAGCCTAAAACCGTCTTTGGCAAGGATGCTGACCACCATCATTGTAATGTGCATCTGTCCTATTTGTACATGAGCCACATGTCGCAAAAGCTACCTGGCGTTTTTCTTCCAAACCCTGCCTGATCTGCCACTGTACAAGCTCCCATTACGACACCACCACCAATTCCACCACCACCAATTCCACCACCACCAATTCCACCACCACCCCTACCTTTGCTGCCCTCTGATTCGCGTCTGTTGGGTCGCGTCACGTTACGTCGCGTTACTTTGGCATTTAGTTACCATGGCCATCTTAATGTAGCGACGCGTCCCGGCCATGGAGGACGTGTGTTGAGTGAGGTATAAATAGGTCTTGCCAATCCTTCCAAGTCCACGAAAATTCTTCTACAACACTTCTCTATCAATCCTAATTACTATCCAGCTTTGCTCCTACAGTTTATTAACTTGCAGTTATTATTTATACAATTTTTGCATCCACTCTCATGGACTTCTTGAGCAATGGGCACACCTTGGCATTCGCCGAACAAACGGCAGACGAGCCATATCCACTGAACCATGACCCGGAACTCGGGGAAGATTTTGACTCTGCCCTGCCTCAGCAGGCGTTGTCGTGAGTTACAAAACCCCCAGTTCTTCATTCTGCTCGACTGAGCTCTACGGAAGGCGGTGTGACGTTGAAGAGAACTTTGCGCTTCCTTCCAATTCAAGGTTATATATAGGAGACAGCTTGAGAGACACCAACTGTTAGAGGTCTCGAGCCTTGCCCCGGACGACGAGATGGCTCGTCGTCTACCGAAACTACAAACCCCGCCAGATCGCGTCTAGTCGTAGGCGACTATCATACAGGGTATGAATGAGCTAGCGAAGGATTGCGCATCATTGTAAGAGCAGAAAACAATGGGCAAGTCAGGTAGGTCAGTGCGGATAGCTCTCACTTTCAGGATGAAGTGATTGTCTCCTCCATGCTCGGCAGGCTTCCTGCTTCCGGTTGGCGCGATTACCGATGAGATGGTCTTCAGTCCTATTAAAAATGACAACGATCCTCCCCGTACTGACAATATAGCGTAAAAAGACCTGGCACAACTGGTCATGTCTATTCCAGCTGCAGTTATGCTTTAGAGGACGCCGGCCCAGTTTCTATGCATACTGGCATCTATGTCACCAATTATCCAGATCAGCCAACAATCAACCCTTCAAGCATACATGCCGACCCGACTATGATCAGTCCGCCTGGCTCTGCTACGGTTAATATCCCCCAGTAGGTTACTTTACATCCATTTCTATTATTGGTGATGCTAATATACTTGCAGCAGAGCTGAGACTAGTACCAAAATAGCACAGGGTTTTACCTGCCAATGCAAGAAGCATTGTACAACGAAATATACCTTTAAACGACATAAAGCACACTCCTGTAAACTGTTAGCACTTGCCCCCCTCTAATGATTTTAAACAGGAAGGAATTCTAATATACTTAGAAACCCCTCTAAGGGCTTTTACTGTCCGAAATGTCAACAAAGGTTTTCCCGGCCAGATGCTCTTAAACGTCATTTGCGGAAGAACAGATGCCTGAATCAAACTCAGCGCTAAACCAACAAAGATCTGAAAAGGTTGATATTAGGGCCGGATTAGGTAGTTATATGGTGGGGGGAGTGGTTACAGGTGCAGGTATCAATGGGCTAGTGACGTTGGCCAAGTTCAACACGTGTGACAACGTCGATTTCTATATCAAATTACTCTACTTTAATTCAACATTTTTACCTCATACACACACATAACTATTTACGCCCGGTGGGAGAAGCTCGGCCGGGCAACTATCAATCTGATATATATGTACACTTCCAAAATTATGTTCATGACTCGTGATATTCTTTACAGTGGCACTATTCCAGTTCCAGTCCCTTATCGTTGAATGTCTTATCTTACCATGCTCTCTTATTTGAGTCTTTGGACCGTGCTGCGTCTACTGACCTAGAGTAAATACTTGCAAGTAAAATCCTTAATGCTGTGTACGCTAAGAGGATCGGGTATCCCTCTTGCAGTTGAGCGCGTTTGACGTTTATGCATGTTGTTCCTAACGGCGCCCACCCTATACGCCATTGCCCAGCCTTTTATTACAATTAGACTAATCAACAAAGACAAAATGTTTGGCTTTAAGGCTTGTAATTATATTTTAATATACATACTTCACGCAGCCTATTATGACCTTGGCGTGTAATACAGCGAGCAAAGTCTTCCAGTCTGGCCCATGGCCATTAGGGACCAGCTTATTGGCTGTTACTAGGCACGATGCGGCACTAGGTGTTTCGTGTGAAAAGCAGTATTAACGTTGACAATTGGCGACAAGGTTTCTTGGTCGCTACCGCGTGATTTTTTTCACATTGTCTAAGCCATAAGCCCCATAATATAGTCCATGTGGAATGAGGTTGAACATGAATCAAGTTGGACATTTATTTCGGTAACTATTGTAGTGTTTATTATTCTAGTAATCCATTGGCTATAAGGCTCTTCCCACCCAGAAGCCTTCTAGGCTAATAGTAACTGAATTAAATGCTAGCTAGTAATTAAGGGAACAAGAAAAAGAAAGAGTAAAAAGTGATACATATATGGCGGTAAAGCAAATTATAATGTGAATCATAGAAAGTAGTGTAGCGGAAACATCCTGTTTTAACGTTGTTAATAGATGATTTGGGCACTTGCTTGATACAAAGGCCATAGCGTTATGCTGAGCTAGTTCCATTTTTGTCTCATGGTGGCATATTATAGTTATGTCCATTTTCGCGACACTCATTTCGCCTTTTACTGTTCAACAAACAAGCTACATAACGATAATTACAATGGCAAACTTCATTTTACACAGCACATGCCCTCGCAGGCTCGTCACTGGATCGTTGACTAACACTTTTATATACAATAGACCAAACACAAAGCAATGCTTTATCGAGCTAAAGAGCCAATATACTAGCAGACCATCATGTACTACCACAGTCATGCAGGACCAACCTGTCTACGACTAACATGTCAAATAAACCTATGCACCGGAAAATCCAATCTCCAAAAGACATCATAAACTCTCAACGACATGGGGCAGTCAGCCATTGCTTCAATCATCATCCTCCACCATGAAGGGGTCGTCACTCTCTTCTTCCTCCTCTTCTTCCTCCTCCTCGTCCTGCTCGTCAACGCTCATGGATGAATCTTCATCGTCGATGATGACCTTTCTGTTTGCAGCCGCAGCCCGTCCAGGTCTTGCCCGTGCCGCTGGCCTCGGAGCGATTAACTCATCTGCGAATGAATCTTCCATGTCGTCGTCCGAATCATTCAGCGCCTTCTTCTTAGCAGCATATCTTTTTGCGGCTGGAGAAAGGGTCGAGGTTGTGGTTGCAGCTTTGAGCGTTACCTTGTGCTTGCTCACTGCTTTGCCCTCTTCCTTATTTTTTGCCCCTGCTGTCCGGCCGCGTTTCTTGGTATCCGCTGCTGACGCTTTCACTGCAGGCTTCGATTTGGGAGCGGCCAAGTCGTCCTCGTCGTCGTCGCCCGGTCCTTGGCTCCCAGCCTTTAGTGGCGACGGTTTGGCCAACAATTCGTAATTCGTCTCATCATCGGTGTCAAAGTCAAATAACTTGGCTGACTTTATTTTTGGCTTTGAGACTGCCCCGGAGCCTGTATTGCCGTGGCTCGAGTCAGGCCGGCTCATTGCGTGCAGACTCACTCGCGCGCTGGATTCGCCAGGCGGCTTGCTACCAATGCCCTTGACCAACGCCCCGACATCGCCAAGCATCTTATCGTCGTCCTCATCGCTATCCGAGGACGCATCGAACAAGGTTCTGGCTTTGGAAGCTGCTGCTCGTTTGTTGCGGACAGGGACCGGCACCACCTCTGGCTCTTCAGACTGTGAAATCGATGGTGCTTGTGAAATAGATCGTGGCGCTGAAATTGATCGCGCCTCGGAAGCTGATCGCGACTGTGATGGTTTAGCCGCAGCTGGTTTGGTCAAAACTGGCTTGGTTGCAGCTGGCTTGGCCGCAGCTGGTTTGGCTGCCGCTGGTTTACTCCTGCTAAGGGCAGCAAAGTCATCATCAGAAAAGTTATCAGAGAGCTCAACTGTCTCCGGCTCCTCCTCTTTCTTGACCTTGGGCTTAGCACTGAACATCTCAGCAAACCTTTGTGCCGTCTTGGTCTCTACCTTGGGAGCTGCCTTCTTTCGGCCCTTCTTCTCTGGCTCGTAATCATCATCTGCTCCCTTGGCCTTCTTGCCGCGGCCACCAGCACCGGCTCCTATCTTCTTGGATACTCGGCGGCCCATGCGGCGAATATTGGTCTGGATTTCCGCACTCAGAGCCAGATGCCTCTCCCACTCAGCCTCAAAACCAGCCAGATCTTCACACCACAGATCTTTATCGCTCTTGGCATTGAGTTCATCATATTCAGCCTTCTTCTTCCGGATTGCTTCCTTGAGCTTCTCAAGACGTTCTGCAGTCAATGACCAAATCGGCATCTAGAAAACTTACAGTTAGCGACAACTCTTGCTACACAATAGGTATTTGGATTGACGACAGATCAAACTTACCGAAAGAAGATAATCGTAATCACGAGCGCTTTCCTCGCCATCTTCTTCCTCGTCCTCTTCCTCTTCAGTCGATTTCTTCATATTGTTCTTGACAGGAGGGAATGCCTCGTATTTGTGGTCACGCAGCTCTTTAACAAGGACAGTCTTCTTCTTCTTGCCAACGATCAAATCGCCGTCGATAATCTCTTGGATAAAGCGCGCCTGGTTCTTCAGTTTCCGGTGATCAGCATCATAGACGCCAAGCCAGTGGTCCTATATGCAGGTGTTATTAGTCAACCGTAAATCAGCTGCCAGTCTGGATGATCTCATACCTTTCGCTTCTGATACATTTCGAGTCGATAGACATAGTACTCTTCCAAAATATCTTCCACCTTCTCGTATTTGCGAATCTGACCACGAGTATTGAAAGCGACCAGGTTTGAAGTTGCAACTTGCTTAGTGAGCTTGAATCGCTCAAGCAGGCCTTCTTCCAAAACCTTGGCCATGTGCTTCTCATCCACTTGAATCTCAAAGTGGACAGTCTTGTGGTCGTTGAACTCCTTGTAGTCCTTGATCCAGGTAGGGCCATCAACGCCGCTGATGATCTTTTCAAGGCGAGCCTTGAAATCATCGGTCCAGACGCGAATTGGAAGCTCAGTGATGACCACTTCGTTCGGGTTCTTTTCATCTTGGTAGGCAATACCGTTAAACTTGTATCGATCCTGGCCGGCAGCCTCTGGTGCACCTTTCCAGCCCCTGAACCAGGGGGTCATTGTCTCAAACGGTTTCTCTTCGCTATCATCTTCCTCAAGACGGCCCATTCGTCGTTTCAGATTCTTCACGATTTCTAGCGGATGATAGTTGGGGATAGAGGTGCTCCAACCTGTGCCAATACCATCGGCACCATTGACAAGCACCATGGGCAGGACCGGAGCAAATACTTCTGGCTCAATCTGTTTTCCATCCTCAAATTGGTGGTTTAGACTTGGCTCATCGAGAGAGGAAAAGATTGCCCGAGCAAACGGGGACAGTCGCGTAAAGATATAACGAGGACTAGCAGAATCCGAGCCGCCAGCAAGTCGAGAACCAAAGTTACCGCTGGGCTCGAGGACGTTGATATTGTTTGAGCCCACAAAGTCTTGGGCCAATCCAACAATCGTCTGCTGCAGCGAGATGTCGCCGTGGTGGTAAGCAGTCAGTCCAGAGACGTAACCAGCCAGCTCCACAACTTTTTCATCCTTGACCACGTTTCTCTTGAAACAGGCGTACAGCACCTTTCGTTGACCAGGCTTCAGTCCATCAATCATTGACGGGATGGATCTTATGTTATCCGCCATACTGAACAGAATGAGCTCCTTGTTCACAAAGTCACTATAGGTGATGAGCTTTGAGGAATGGTCCAGGTATGTACCAGGGACAAAGCCGCCTAGCCACTCCTTTCTGGCATCAGCTTTCTTTTTGGAAAAAGCCAGGTCGAACAGATCCGCTTCCTCCGGCTTCATAACACTGAATTCTTTCAAGTGTTCGTCCAGGTTCGTAAAGTACACTTGGGCATCTTCATTGGTGGAGGTACCCAGACCCTTCAAGTATTTGTAATGCCATCTGCTGACTTCGCCACCGCGTTCTTGTTTCCATTCCTCATATTGCGGCTGTGTGAAAAACGACTTCAATCTTTGGGGCTTCTTGGGGTTGGGGCCCTGCCAGACTTTGACGATGGGTGTGATGAATTCTCGGAAAAAGTCTGGAATCTGGAGCAGTGAGGGGAACTGCACCTGGAGGAAGTTGATGAGAAGACCCTTGATATGACTACCGTCGTGATCCTGATCGGCCATGATCATGAGGTGACCGTAACGCAAGTTCTTCGTATCAGTGTACGTCTGCTTGTGCTTGAGACCCAGGAACTGCTTGATGTTTTGAATCTCTTGGTTTTTGGTGATTTGGTCAATGGAAGCGTCTCGAACGTTTAGCAGTTTACCACGAAGTGGGAACACGCCGATACGGTCGGGATCAAGAATGGCTCGTCCAGAAACAGCCAGACCTTTGGCAGAGTCTCCTTCAGTCAAGATTAGCGTGCACTCGTGGCCACGCCTGGTTCCCGCCAAGTTGGCTTCCACAAGTTTAGCATTGCTCACTCGAGAGCGCTTGTTTCCATCGCTCTTGGCCATCATCTTGTCTGCCTTCTTCTCAGCAAAGGCCATGATGTTTTGAATTGCGTCGGACTTGGCAACCTTCTTCAAGAAGTCCTCTCCCAGAACACACCTGCTGCCGAATTGAGAAGTCTTGGTAGTCATCTGCTCCTTGGTCTGCGAAGTAAATGCAGGGTTATCAATGAAACAGTTGACAAAGATGAAGATGTGGTTTCGGAGATGCGCCGGCTTCAAGCCGTGGCCTTTTTTCAGCTTCGTCACGGCCTTGAGGAGAGATGCTGTGATTTGGTCGGCAATGTAGCTGACATGAGTGCCTCCTGACGTTGTTGCAATCGAATTTACGAATGAAACCTGCTGGAATGTACCATCTGATACAGTGAAGCCAACTTCCCACCGGGGATGGCTCTTGTCTTTGTCGATTTCAACGGTACAAGTCGGATTACCCCCTTCTTCCTGACCCCTCTCGCCAGCAATAGACTTTGCGTAGAGGTCGCAGTATGCTTTGAAGTTGTTGATCTTGATAAGTTCGCCATTGAGCTGGACCTTGACTCCTCGCATTGTGCCGGCCAGGTCGTAGACTCTTCGGTAGAGCAGGGCCTCAAGGTCGTCTGTAATGCCTTCCTCCATTCCAAATCGACGGTAATCAGGTTTGAACGTGACCCGAACAAAATCAGAGGTCTTGTTGGAAGTGATCTTGGCCTTTTGCATGGCCTGCATGTTGTCTGTCCACGTCTGCTTGTATCGCTTCGCATGCTCGCTGTCCTGGCACTCCAATGTGAATTCTGTGCTGAAAACGTTGCACAGCTTTGCACCGTAACCGTTTCGTCCACCAACCGTCTTCTTCTCGTTATCGTCGAAGTTGGATCCAGCCAACAGATGACCAAAGATCAGCTCAGGAATGTACACCTTTTCTTTCTCATGCATGACAATGGGAATACCCTTGCCGTTATTCTCGACGCTAATCTCGCCAGAGGTTCGATCAATGTTGACCTTCATCATGCTCATGGAGCTGTCACGCTGTTTGTTGTCGGCAGCATTGACCAGAATTTCATCAAAAATCTTGTAGAAACCGGGGACGTAGGTGATGTTGCGGTATTCCATCTGCTTTGATTCCTTGTTGTAGACCCACATCTGCTGGTCCGTCTTTTCCACAGAGCCAATATATGTATCGGGACGTTTGATGATGTGTTCGAGCTGGGTCAGCTTTTGGTACGTCTCCGTCGCCGTCTTCTTCTTGCCGGCAGGCTTGGGGTCGTCGTCAATTGCCATGCTATCATTTTCAACCTCTACCAACGGCTTGGTGCCCGACTTCTTGGGCGGTGGCGCCGTCTTCTGCTTCTTAGCAGTAGGTGGAGTGTTTGAAAAGCCGGACGACGCTTCCACATCTTCGTCGTCTTCATCGCTCTCAAGGTCAATGATCGGCCGTTTCTTCGGCGGCGCTTTGCTTTTCAGAGTTGTCTGCACCATTTTCTTGACGGCCGGCTTCGCGGCTGCAGCCTTGCCTTTCTACAGGAGATATGTTAGCTGCCGCAGGGTGGACACACAAAGCAGAGGTGAAGGAAATGCGTAAAGGTCGTTTCCCAAGGGCGTTGGGTCGGCGCATAGGATAGAGCGTAGTCGGGTTGTCGCAATCGAAATATGGAGGGGAAAGATGGGTGAATTGCTGCCCAACAGCCAGATGCGCCGGCAATTGAATATCCTTTGACAGAAGAATACAAAGTCGCTTCACACAAAGGCAGCGCATCACAGGTGCAGGCGCTTCGGTGTAGGAACCATGCGATGTGGTCAAGAGTAACTTACGGGCTTGGGGACATATCCGTCGGAGTCGTCTTCAATTTGGAAGACGGAGTCGTCGTCGGAATCCATCGTAGCGATTTCTCTTGGCTGAGAGCTGTTTGGCTTGTGGAAAGTCGTGGTTGATGCTGGGCGCTCGAAAAAGGCGGTTGATAAAGTGCTGGGCAGGGGTGTTCCAAATAGGCCTGAGACACGCAGCAATGAGGGACGGACTGGCCAAATACGAAGCGCTCGAGGGCGATGCTGCCAAGGGGAGATGAAAGAAGAGATGAAAGGAGCGGCAGTGGCCCGGGCTGAACGAGAAATTGGGCGTTGTCACATCGGCTGGCCAGCAGAAGCAATGAAAGAAAGAAGCTGGCTGAGGCGGTGATAGTTTTTCTTCTTGTTGAAAGCCCCCGCGTAAACAAATAGCATCCTTTGTTTGACGCGACCTTGCTGTGGTTGTCGCAAAAATCCCAATCCGTGCTAGCGGGGATCGATAGTGGGACGCGTTATTCATGCCTGAGGCAGAGGCGAGGCGGCGGGCCAATCAGGGCACCGGGCGGCGAGCCCAGAGTGAGATGGCGGGGAGGTACCGCTAGGCGATGCAGAGACGAGCGGGTACCTGGCCGGTAACCATCCGAAGTACCAAGTAAGATGGATGGCGCGTAGAAGATGTCAATATGGTCCTATCAAAGAATTAAATTAAACAGCCTAGAGGTTAACCAACAAAGAAGCCAAAATACCAACAATCCTTACAAAATTCAATAAACCCAAAACTACAAATACAAAAAACGCCTTGAATTAACCGAACAATATTCCTAATCTCAATAAAAATTCAGAATTCCAAATATGCAAAAACAAAAAAAGGTAAAGCAGATACGCCAAACGTCTCTCCGAAAGATGATCCCAAACAAACACAAAAACACAGTCTGATTTGCAGGTGCCAGCCCAATGGGGTATCTCAAAAAGCAATTAGCGACTATTACGCAGACAAACGGCTTCAAGATTGAAAAAAAAAAAAAAAGAAAGAAAGAAATGGAAAGGGAAACAAGTCTTCAGCACCGGCGACAGCATCCGGTGATTAAAGTATTAGAGGCTTTGGTCGCTTCCTTTTGCGATGTCGCCCGTGAAAGTCTTCGTCGTGGTTTGGCATTTCCACAGTCAATGAGGATGGAGGTGCCGTGTCTCGGATATCTGTGGCCAAGCTCAGGAGAACTTCAGCTACCCCCAAGTGCTCTTCTTGGTGCAGTCTCTCTCCTCTGCTGGGCGAATTCATCGTGATCCGTTCGTCTGAGGCTCGTTTACGCCGTTTGGATCCCCATTCTTCTTCATAAACATTCACTTCTGTTCGTGGCGGACCGAATGTGTTTGCTTTCTCCTTCTGGCATGGGGTTTGGCTGGGCACAGCTGGATTCAGAAGAGCACTGCGGCTCGCCCCAAGCAACATCTTGTTGGCCTCGCGGCTTTCGCACACCATCTTCTGGGCCAGAGTTTCCATAGCGCGTCGATTAGCGACCGATCCATCGACTGTATTCCAAGCAGAACGGCATTGCGACGGTAAAATGGGCACACGTGTGGTTTGGCGCTCGTGCTTGCGACGCAATGTATAGCTTTCGACCCGACGAGAGCTGCTTAGTTCGCCGACAGCCTTGATAAACCCGCTATTCTGCCCCTGGCGATATTTCTCGACCTCTTCGGTTGCTTTGAGTATGAGTTGCTGGCTAATCACCATGCCCTTGCAGTGAGTAGAGTTGAAAGGCGCCGGAGTACACTCGGAGGGAAACGAAGGGCCAAAGAGGGGAATCAGTGCGCCTGCAATCTTTTGACAGAAGGTCGCACATACCGCTCTGGCACACCGGTAAGGCATCCAATATCCTATATAGAAAAGGGGCTCGTAAGCGACCAACCGCGAGATTGAATGCGTTTGGGCTTACCTTGGGCTGATACGGCGCCGCCAGTGATGCTGGGCGATATTTCTCTCAAACCTGGATTCTGGCTCAACATCTGTGCCGGCGTGGTCTGTTGATGATTAGGAAGAGAGAAACTCGAGAGGCAAATTGATGGCATAATTTGAGCCTTACTTTGGTATACTCCAGGCACTTGAAGAATGGAGTCATGTGAACAAGGCCGACGTTATAATCCCACATGACGGTATAGATCTTTTCCCTATCTGGCAATCGGAATTCGTATTTGAATACTGTCGGCAGGTCTATTTTAGTCTAATTCCAAGGACAACCAGTCTCCTATTTCTTTGGAGAGGTTCCCCCTTACCTTCAATACTTTCTCTCCCCGTCTTCTCGAAAAAGTCCTTTTTTGAACTATTGTAGGGAATGTGTTGGCAGCTTTGTCGTATTTTTCCAAACGGGCTGACGCGAAACCGGCTCATCTCCCGATATGACGCTTGATCGATTTCTTCAAAAGGTGCAAAGTTGATTGGTCCCAAAGGTTTTGACTTGGTCATGCTGACGGTGCTTGCCGATGGCTCGACCTTTGGCAGAGGCGACATATCTGTGGCAGTTTGTATTTCTGTCGGTGGTAATCTTGATTCAGTCGCTAATACTGAATCAGGCTGTCGAAAGCAGGTAGCAGAATAGCCAGGCGAGGCGGGATTCAAGAGGGCTTGCAGAGAGAGCATTCTCTTTCCGGTATCTGTAGGCATCATGTAATCTAGTCGGCATGCAGGAAAAATGCCACCCTGTGATCTGTTGGCTACAAACATGAAACAAAGTTGCAGAAGAAAGCAAGCGTGGTATTGGCTTTGCGATGGGAAAAAAAGAGGATGCAAGTCCTTCATATAGCTCCCACAAAAATTTCACCAACGGCACGAATGACGACCAAACGCAGCACCAAGACTTCTCACATCCTAGGCTCCCAGCTGGGCAAACAAAATGAAAAGAAAATTGTTTTAAAAGTATTGCCTGTCTGGGCAGGGAATCTTGGGCTGCTTGTTTCTTGAATAGGGGGTCACAGATCCGGGGCACAGAAAGGTCGCAGGGATCGATACGTTAAACTCTCAACGGTACGGCCGCCGATCATGTGCGTCTTCGATGAGGTTTGCTTCCCAAGCTTCCGGAATGAGATTTCCGAATGCTAATTCTTAATTTCAAGCGTCCAGCAAGCATGGGCCTCTTGCTGCTGCGTTTGTGAGTCTCCACAGCGGTTAGAATATCCGAAGATCTCCGCAATAAAGCTTAGAGTGTTGATGTTGGCAGGCAAGCCTCAAAATATATCTTGTTCTTCAATTATCACACTGAATGCTGCAGTTTATAGAAGAAAAGTTCAAGGTTAATCGTTCTCCAACATCGTATCCAGGTCCGAAATGGTCCAGTTGCTTCAGGCTCAGGTGCAGTACAGCAAGTATCGCTCACCCGTTTGCCGCTGATGAGCATCTATATTGGTATCATAGACGGGAAGCCAAATTAGTCTCATGGGTCCTAGCTCAGATCATATGGGTCCCATCTATAACCTCCGTAGATGATCAAGTACGCGTTACGCACTTCTAGCCATCAAGATGGCGAGAAATCCATCGTCTTCGTGCACCAATATCCAGCCAGCGGTGAAACTCGAATATGCCTTGACCAAACATGCGCTCGAGGGATATACACTAGTTGCCTATCTCATGTTCATGATTCTACTACTGCAGACATCCGTCGATTTTGAATGGAAGACGACGTTACTCTAGATGAAGCATTCCGGAAAGTCGCTTAGTAGAGCAAATGGGTTCGACGAACGCAAATACCAGAGTGCCAGGCGCAGAACAAGGCAGCCATCTGTTTGAACGTCATTTCTTTTCCGTTGACAGAGGCGGTTATCGCCACGGGTAGCTGCATTGGCGGCATTTTTGGACCAAATATCCTTCCAGTCGGCTACGACCTTGATGAAGTACGGGAAAGAACAAGAGGTTTGGGGGCTGTGTTCCATGTATCCGTTGACGTTTTCCTTCCAGAGTATGGCAGGATACCTTCGAGGTAGCCACGTGTGGAAAACGCGGCATCATATGGCTCTGGCTGCTGATGTCGGATCTGCATTTTGTGTCAACAATTTTAATTGATAACGTTAATCGCCCATCCGGTAAGTATTCAGGATGTTAGTATCAGGCTGGCCATGCATTGGTAGGCGTACAGGCTCACTAGTCTAGCTCAGCCATAACGAATCGATGTACTTTGCTTCTTCCATAACGAGCTCAGCTCAACAAACACAAAGGAAACATGTTCCATGCCACCAGCTTAGTATGGAGGAGCATATGCGTACAGACTCGGGGAAATTCTCCGATGCTGCACAAGTTCAGTCATCTTTGGAGCTGTGGCAGAGAGCTTGAGCAGCGAGGCCGACTCAATCGCTCTTTTGGAGTTATTATCAACAAAATCCAGTATCTGTGCTTTTTAATTGCTTGGGGTTCTTTCTCCGATTGCGGCTTGCGTCAGATTATCAAGCTGTTGGCTATATTTTTTACACAAAGTCTATGCATCGAGCAGATGTAACAGTCTTTACAAAACAAGAATGTACACCTTCAGTCTTGATCGGAATCAGCATATTCAATGGTTGTCGAGTCAAGCCGGGTATACCTATCGCACCTGTCAATGCCAGTTACTATGTCACTGAGCAGATTGATTGTCACGGCCCGATAGCTCGGCATTGGCAAGCTATCGGTAGTTGCTCGTACTGAGTATTTGCGCATATGTCATCACGAGATGCAACCTGAGAGACGGAAAGCCTGGTGGGATTACCATACCTCGGCAAATAGAAGGGTCCAGTGAGGTAAGAATGTTGTGACAAACGGACGAGAGTGCTAGGACGGCATAGCTGTCCATCTCAGATTCTCGTATATGGACGGTGGGAAATCTTCTGCAGACAAGTTTCCCCTTCTTCCGCACACTTTTATTCATGATATAGCTCTATTGGTCTTTAAACAGAGGGTGAGCAGAGATGTTCGCATTTAGCGCCTGCAATATGTCAGACAAACGTGAAAGGGGGCAATTAAAAATGCTCACAGGAGAATGTAACCAGCATGGCACAGTTAGCGCTTCTACTCCCTCAGAGCGGCTTCCGGTAGAAAGTTTCAGAGTATGGCACAGTATCCAGGTGACACACGGGACATTGAACGCAACCTTTGTCCGCAGAGAAATGAGGGAGCGGCGGGTGTTTGCATCTGTTATAATGTAAACGCCCCGTGCTCCGCATGGCGCCGCCTCTGCACCTGGACCGTGAGGGCCCAATTCCAATTTTGCACGTTATTTCAAAAGAGATTCCGCATTCGGAGGATAGGAATCATTTGCAGCTGCGGTTTGAGGCCATGCAGTTTACCGAGAAGTGAGTCCACTCCAGAGGCTGTCGGAAATTAAGTCTTGCTATATCAAGGGTCAGTCAAAGCGTAGTTTTTCTCATCTTTAGGTGATACCTCCAAGAGAACAATGACTGTAGCTGGTTCACTTTGACGAGTAACATTGCGTGTTTGCTGAAGCCAACCAACGAGATCTAGGGTAAGAAGAGCATGACTCCCATGAAGTTCTGAGAGTATTGGCGGAAGCCTTTCGTGTAATCTTGATACTGGGATTAGGCTATGATACTAAAGGGAGCCGTTATCCAGCACCCCAGTTCTGTTATCAAACACCCCAAAAATAAAGAGAGAAGTTATCTAGCACCCCGATTATGTTATTAGCACTCCAGCTGTAGCTTAGGCTACTACTGCTACTACTGCTACTACTGCTACTACTGCTACTACTGCTACTACTGCTACTACTGCTACTACTGCTACTGCTACTACTGCTACTACTGCTACTGCTACTACTGCTACTACTGCTACTGCTACTACTACTGTTGCTATTTTAACAAGTATTTGGCAGCTGTATATTTAACATATAAACTGGCTGCCCTATTATACTACAGTTGGGGTGTTGGATAATGAAATTAGGGTGCTGGATAACTTCTCCCATACTAAATCATGATGTTCACTGTAATATCAAGTTGAGCGTCCGATATAATCGATTAGATATCCCGGTCAAAAAGATTTCATGGCAGGGCCGTTATGAGAGATCAAGCAAGCTCAAGCTTATAGGCTAGTAGTAGGTAAAAGAGTGAACAAGAACCAATGACGAAGGACGTCTCAGACAATTCCTAGTGGACTTTATCAATTGTTTGAATGGTTTGTCATGCTTTTATCGTGCGGATTCAAAAGTTGGAAACCACATGGAATCACAATGTAGAAACGAGTACAGAACGCTCGTCGAATTGGATCGCCCATCTGTTCCTCATTCTCCTCTCCTTTTCGCCAAACCCAAACTTTTCGCTTTCCCTTTTAAAATAATATCTACTTCATGTCCACAAGTCAAACACCTTCACCTCCTCTCCCCCTTCTCCGCCGCCCTCTTCTCCTTAAACTCCTTGACCCATCCATCCGCCTTTGCACTCGGCACCACAAATATCCTCACCACTTCATCCACAACTTCCACTTTTCCTCCAGCCAACACCTTCAGCAGAGGCACCTTCTTGCCCATCTTGATCAGCCCACCCTCCTTCGTTTCCACGTAGCACGTCACTCCGGCCAGTGTGTACGCTCCCTCCTTATCCCAAGGCAAGGGGAGGATGTATCCCAGATGGTCCTCCAGCGTGTGTGTCTCCTGAAAGGCCTTGATGAAATCAGACTCCAAATGCAGCGGGTAGAGCAGAACCGTCGGAAACGCCAGCTCGGACGAAGGATCGTCCTCGTTGGGCACGAGCGCAATCTTTGCATCTTCCATCTCGGGCGGCTGCTCCGTCTTGCGCGTCTTGATGCCTCTCGCCGCAAGCGCCGTCTTGAGGAGCAGGTTCCTACGCTGCTTCTTGGCCTCCCTCTCTGCCGCCTTGCGCCTCAGCTCATCCAGCGTCTTTGCGCGCTTGATGATGCCGTCAGCGACAGCCCTCAGGGCCTTATTCTCCGGCTCAATCGCCAGACCCCGTGCACACACGTCGTCTGCCTCCTCTATGCGATCCACCGCCAGCAGCGCCTTTCCACTGCGATAATACGCCTTCACGTTGCGCGGGTTCAGCCGTATGGCCGCCGCACAGTCCGTCCAGCAGCTGCGATAATTCTGCATCTCCAAATGGCACGCCGCGCGGTTGACATACATGGCCTCGAGCGTCTCCTTCTGCTGCTGAATCTCCTCCTCAGAATCCGGCTCCCCCGTCTCGGGGTTCTTGGTGACCTCCCCCTTTGCCCGTTTCCGCTGCTCGACGAACAAAATCGAGATGCCCTTTCCGTAAAACTGCTCCGCGTCTCTATACCCCTTTGCCTTGAAGCACTCGTTTCCGCGCTCCTTGAAGTCCGTCGCATTCTCCAGCGGCGTGCCCTCATACGCCAAGGCCTGCAGCGCGGCAATGTCGTCGTTGTCCTCCATCTCCGTCATGAACAGCGGCGACTTGTTCAGATCGGCGAGGATCTCATCCACCGACTTGTTCTTGGCAATGGCCAGCGCCGGCGGCAGGCTTGGAGCTGTGGCATCGGATGGATCCTGCTGGGCGAGGCTCATGGCCTGCTCGACCTGGTCTGCGAGCTGGTCTATACTCATTGCTGTGGAGATGCGCCTATCTTCGATTGTGGTTGAGTATAGTGATACTGTGTTTGTAATGAAGACGGCGGAATACAAGTGTTTCTTCACTTTCTGGTTTTCTGCGCTGTTGCTGTAAGAGCCTTATGAGTGGGGCAATCTTGAAAATGACGAGGACAAAATTTTGTCAGATCGATCTTGGACGCTTGATCTTGTTAGTTCCTAATACTAGCGGCCAACGAATAAAAAGACTTGACATGCGCAGGTAACAGACAGAAGAATATTCAGCATTGTTTGCAAAAACAAACATTTTGGATTTATGCTAGAGTATCATTGCTCGACTTCCTTTCTTTAATCTCACATCATCTTGTTTCTCTTCTTCTAGCAGCAATCTCCGCTCCCAGAGCAAGCGGCACCTGTGCTACCAACGAGCCGAAATCACTTCAACCAGCAAACAAGTCTTACTTATGCAAACAGCACTGTTATTGCTATCTTTCTAATCTCTAAAACTATCTAGTCCCCTTCATTTTTTGAGGACAAGAGAGAGAAATATATATGGTATCAAAATACACTTTTCCGAGCCCCCCCCAAAACTCCAACAAATGCAACCAACTCCAAATGTAGATACAAAAATTGATATGTGCGAGTTCTTGAATATCATCTGTATGTTGTCCCAAGGGATCGCACCCAAATATACCATCAGCCAATATCAACATGCGTCATTGGGTATACAGCCATCCGAGCCTCGTCCCCTTGAAAAGCGCCGTTTATTCGTGCGTAAAACCTGTTAATCAAAATCAACTAATCCGCCACTGCTACTTGCAGATGGCGTTTCTTTAGGAATGTGACAGCTCCTACCGGGAGGATGCCGTTTGTAAGAGACTTTTTTTGTCTGTTCTTTCTTCTCTTCTTTTCTTCTTTTCTAATCAAAAATCATTTTATGATTGTTATTCACTCCACATCCTCAACTGAAACTTCAGCGGGGGTGGCAGGGATAATTTGTCGCTCAGCGTCGTCCTTTGATCGCGGGCAATCACGATCGCGGGGAACGGTGAAGCAGTGGATAGCGCCGGCAATGGCGACCAGAGAACTGGCGTACCATGGCAAGGCAGTGCAGTCAACCTGGCTGCCCAACGTGTAGAGGTAGCCTGCGACTGGCGGTGCAATCATGCGACAAGCAGCTCCAGCGCTGGCGGCTAAGCCATTGACTTTGCCCAGGGCACTCGCGGAAGGGGTAGCTCCTTTAATTAGGATAAGGAGGAGGGGGTAGAGTGTGATGGAAAGGACGTTGCGTACGGCAAGGCATAGGTAGATGGCGGGGAAGAGCAAGGATTCGGGGACGAAAAGCAGCATTGGAACAATGGCATAGATGATGGGGTGTAGAACCGTGACAATGAGGAAGAGTCGGAACACACCGAACCTTTCCGCTGCCAAGGGGAAGATGACGGCCTGGACAAAGAGAGCGATTACTCCATTGACAGCCATGATCATGCCCACTTCGCGAAGGGAAAGGCCCAAGCCACCAGGAGAGTAGAAGGGTGAAGAAGCACCGAGTTTGGAGAGAGTATTTACCGAAACACGCTCATCTTCAAAGAAGATTGGCATGAGGTGATCGTAGGTCATTGAGTGGTAGGTGAAGATGCACAGAGACAGGATGAAGCCGACGATGCGCTGGTTCCAGATAGGGGCAGGCTTCGTCTTTTCCGTAGGCATCTCGTTGGAGCTTCGCTGCGGGCACTCGTCGCTGCTGCTGCTGTCTCGAATGGTTCCATAAGTCTCCGCGCGAAGGTCCACTGCTGGTCGCTTGATGGCGTCTGAAGTCTCGAGCAGCGGTGTCTCTTCTGAAACGTAGGTATCTGCGGGGAGTAGAACTCGAGGTTGCATATCAGGGTGGGTTTCCTCTAGGAGAAGGAATCCCATGACGATGCTGACGAACAAGAGAGCAGCGCATACGAGGTTGGGCAGGAGGTAGGGATATCGCTCGAACAAGGAGCCTTTGGGGAAAGCATTGGGCCAAGACTCGTGAGGGTCAGCAAAGGTTCCACCAATGCAAGGGCCCACGATGGTTCCAATGCTCCACACAAAAGGCATGACGGAGAAGGCGCGCGCTGATGAAGTTGTTAGCAAGTCTTGTCCAATGACGTTCAGGACGCGTTTGGAACAGAGTACTTACGCTCATGCTCAGGCTTGGTGACAAGTTCACCGACCATGGTCTGGATGACGCCAATGTTGCCGTTGAGAAGGCCTCCTATTGCACGCCCGGCCAAGGCGACCCAGATGTTGGAAGCAAATCCCACCATGATCATGCTGAACATGGTTCCCACACAGCCGAGGATCAGTACGGGCTTGCGGCCGATGC
Source organism: Trichoderma atroviride (assembly GCF_020647795.1). NCBI lineage: Eukaryota > Fungi > Ascomycota > Sordariomycetes > Hypocreales > Hypocreaceae > Trichoderma > Trichoderma atroviride. Next base: position 3,995,876 of record NC_089400.1, on the reverse strand, counting down.
GATCCGACAAGCCGCCCCAGTACATGCCCATCAGGGCCTCGGCGAGGGCGAAGGATGAGATGAGGAGACCCGAGTAGAAGGAGGCATCTTGCTCGTTTCCAATCTTGAATCTCTTGACAAGAGCCCAGGCATAGGGAAAGATGGAAGTGAGGGCGATGGGCTCAGCAAGGCGAACAATGGCTGCGCATATGTTAGCTTTGTTTTCCTCCACCTTTCGTCTCTAGAGGTTGATAGAGGACTTACCGAGGAGGAAGAGTTGAAGGGTTGGGAAGTCGTCCGGGTTGCGAAGACGTGCCTGCTTTGTTAGGACCATGTCTTCTCTGTTTGGTATGAGCTTACGACAACAGACACAGGCACAGATGCGAAGAGGTGCGTGTGTTGGTGTGCGTATAGAGAGGCTTGAGTTTCTCTCTAGAGTCGGTTGGTTGCGCGAGTCGTAAAGGATGACGAGTTGAGCGCGGAGGCGAAGGCAGATATAAGCAAGAGCGGTGGGAGATGTTTATGTTGCTAAGCCCCGCACACGAGAGTGGCAAGAACGAAGCAACAGAGTTATGCAGACTGATAACCTGAGCTGATGGAAGATGTTTGGATCTTTGTTGAACAAGATTTGCAGAAGGCGAGAGAAAGATGGTGGGAGCAGGCCTATTTCAAGGCGTGGTGTCTGCCAAGGTGGGAGCGCACAGTGAGGTACAGTGCACCGGACAGTGGCAGCTGGTGGAGCCGAATGCATCGATAAGAGAGACATGCATGTAGAGCGTGTGGCTGCGTGTGGCATGTGGGGGTTGAGACAGGGCCTGCATGCAGGACGGCAGCAGTATGCACAAAAAGGGGCCGCACGAGCCACACGCTAGAGCCCTCGAGTATTTTAGCCTCTGGCAGCAGCCGCAAGCGTCGTACCCCGGGGGGTTTTACTATCGCCTAGCTCTTTTGGCGACATGTCTCTCATTCAACTGTCTCGCATTGTTTTGCTTGCGCTGCAACAGCAGCTGCTTTCAATGGCAGAATCAGTCCTAGTCATGCTAAAGAAGTCGAGCAACTCTGGATCTGCTGCGTCACAATCCATTGTTTCCGAGAAAACGCCACATCCGGGGAACACTAAAGACGCTCGTCCGCACTCTCCGCGATGCTGATGCCAGTCTCCTAATCCCCGAACCGCGAATCGGTGCCGGCCGGTAATAACACCCAAGCGAGGAGAGAGCAGAGAAAAACGACTCAACCGGGGGCGAAGTTAGGGAAGAGCCGGTCAACTAACAGCCCAGCAACTCTAGCTCACCTATGATAGAGGGGGCTTGTTAGTCTCGTGTTGCGCTCGGATCCAGACATCACATGCTCTGCCATTGGCTTATCGCTGCCTGCAACTTTTAACCTCTTTTTCCGCTCCGAACTAGGAGTATCGAGGTGGAGTGCAGATTCGTTGCGCCACTACACAGTATATGCATCTACCGCAGACGCGCGGCCAATTGGGCTTGGCAATTGGCTGGGAGAATTTTCCCTGCGTCGCGGCGCTCCACCCAAGACGGCAAAGCCTAGACAACTTCTGCATGGCGCTGCGAGATTGTCGGTGCGACGCCGACGAGCCGACGCCTTCACCGGAGATGCTGACTGCTGGGGATATCTATTACTTGATGGCTTCATATGTAATTTTGCGGACAACGTTGTTGCTTCGCCCCTTGAGATGGAAGAAAGATTCTGCTTTACCTTGACTGCGGCGACATTTGGCCATCACGACTTTGCAATGAGAAACAGATGATCGCATGACAATACGATGACGATGGGCGCCATGACCAGGATCCTGGCGTCGTGACGGACAGTATCGTCAGAGACAAGTCAACTCATGCCATTCGCATATTCCTACAAATGAGCCGCGCACTCACCATGCTGCGCTGCTCTTTTTGCGTCTTCATGCGGCTCGCGCCAGAAAGGACCAGGAGCAGCGATGAGTCGTTTCGGATGCAAGCCGGTCACTTCTGCCATGCGACATAAGATTGACAGCCGAGCCAAGATGGGGATCAATCGCATGCTTGTACTTGCATGCATGTGCCTAGAACCTGCTAGATCGAAGCAGCTCGGTTCGGTTCGCTGGGGTCAATGTCCTCATTGAGTGCGGACGGCTCGAGTTGCCATTACTTAATATCACAGATTGCGAGATAGGTAGGTCGTGAGCCGTGGTGCCAGTTTTTGCACGGTCACGCTACACACTTTTGCTCCCTCCAGCCTCCAACTCCAATTTCATCAGCTTATGCGGCTTTCCCGCACTAACCTGGGATCTGCAGCTGCTTGGCCAGCCAAAAGGGCAAATCAGACCAAGATGGAATGACGGCTGTGGCTGTCGGTGGCAGACTCGTCACTGGATGTTGCGCGGTGAGCGGCTGCAGAGCATCGAATCCCGCAGAAATTGCGAGAAGAGACGCGGGCGCCAGCAGAGACAGGCACCGGCTGGAGCCCACGAGCATCCGGATCTGCGCCAATAAATCAGCCGGAGGATGTCCCCCGCCTCGTGCCCCTCCTCAATCTCTCTTGTTGTCGCCCTTCCAGTCTTCCCCGCCGCTCACCTTGGGGGGGGCCTGGAATGTGTCTCGAATCGCAGCGTGAGGAGCAAACTGGCGGTCTGGTCGAGTGCTACCCCGGAAACAGCGAATGGATAGCTTGCGGCTATTTGCGCTGAGATCCATCTAGTCTGGCAGCCTCATGACCGGCTTCCCGTGCCCAAGGTCGTTTCTAGCGGGTGTCGCAAAGGAGACGAGCAGACAGACCGTCAAACGCCCGACCCGGGACGCCTCTCCGACGACCTTGAACTTGGCGTCTGGACACCCACTCGATGGTGCAGAGCCGAACCCTGAGGACCTCACTCCCTCTCCACTCTTTTCCATCTTCTTTCGTGGTCCCAGCGCCAAACAAGGAAAAAGAATCTTTCAAGGTGGAGAGTGGGCGCAGGCTTTATGCATCTATCCAGGGGTGGCTAGACAAAGACTTCATCTAGTTCCCGAAGACTGGGTCACACTGGGTGGAGCATCTTCAGCCATCGCGATAGTAAGGTATATTGAAAATTGAACTGATAAAGAACAGTCCAATCGAGGTATTATTGGCGAAAAGTGGCTGAATTTGTGGCACAAGAGATAAAAACGACCATGACCGCCAGGCATCCAATATTCTGGATGATTGGGAATTTTGAGAAAACACTCTATGATGTAAACCTCATGGTCTGCAATTTTGATGTTTTCTCCCATCTGTTGTGAGCGGCAATCGGGTGCCGACTATCGCCTCGCCGGTCTCGGGCGCGAATCAACTTCGGCTGTACCGACTGCATTGCGAGTGGTGATCTTGCAACTCTGTGTTGCATTCAACATGATTTGGCTGCGACGGGAGTTTCAGTTGTAACAGCACACAGCCGTCGTTTTGGCACTTGTGCTTGTCCAATCGCAATAAGCCTTTATTTAACTGTAATAACTGATACGAATCCTACTGTTCAAAAGGGAATGTGCAGCTCCGGGCGAGCAAGTCATGAGAGTCCACAGCCAATACCGAGGAAGATGACAATTAACCCCGATTCTGCCTTTTACTGATAAACTGATGTTGTGGTAGCACGATTCTGCAGACTATTATGCTCTTACATCTGAAATAGACGCAGCTGATCCATATTCACAAACATGTCTCTCTATAAGCTTCGATAAACAAGCCACCTATATCAATACTACAACTTCATCACCTCTGCAGACGTTACACTGCATACGAAGAAGCAGCACCTGGGTTCCACAAACCCTCCTTGTCCGACATTTCCTCGCTGCTCTCACAGTCGCTCACCTGCCTTGGCGCTGCCGACGCCCATCTCTCCCAGCACAGACTTATACTTGTCCGCCTCCTCAATCATCTGCTCCATCGTCTGCAGATTGCGCTCTGCGTCCTCAATGCTCGGCATCCTCCCCGCCGGCTGCGGCCTCCCATGCTCGCGATCCCACAGGGCGCCTCCCACATTCGCCTCCTCGCCAGACAGCTTAACGTAAATCTCATCAGCCGTCTCGCCCATGTCGCCCTTTCTGCGGGGAATAATGTGGACGTGCACGTGCGGGATCGTCTGTCCCGCGTCGGCGCCGTCTTGAAGCGCGACGGTGAAGCTTCCGGATGAGAGGTCCGTAGGATCCGGGAAGTAGAGCTTCGCGAGGACCTTCTGCACGAGCTGCACGGTGGTGAAGAGGTCTGTTGTCTCGGCGGGGGAGAGGTCCAGCAGGCGGCGGTGCGGCTTGAGCGGGCAGATGAGGATGTGGCCTGGGAGGAGGGGCTTGAGGTTGACGAGGCCGTAGGAATGGGGCGTGGTGAGGAAGACTTGCTTGGTGACCTCGAAGGGGCCAAACTTGATGTTCATGCCGTCGGTGTTGGTTGAAGTCATGACGCCTCTGACAAATGATGCGTTCTTGAGACAATTCGGTTTAGATGCTGTAGTGGGGTAATTTGAACAACGTTGCTTGACAAGTTGGCTCGCTCGGAACAATAACAATCTATTCGAAGCTGTAAAATCGTCCGAGTCATGCGAAATTTCTCATACGTCAGCGACACTTGAAAAATGAGAGAAATGAGAAGCGTATGTGCAAAAGGTCCTCAGCTTTTTAACTAACCCGATCGATGAGCTAGACTTTGAAAAACTAGACTCATGAGTTTAAGAAGAGGGAATAAGCGAAACAAAAATAAATGGCTTCAGCTAATCTAAATATATGCGTGAGATTGTGAGCGTGAGATTTGTGAGATTTAAGAATGTTTGTTTTGGAGGAGCGGGGCCGAGTCGTTTGATTTGATTAGTTTTGTTTTCTCTGCGTTGTGGAGAAGAGTGTCTCGGCTCGCTAGGATCGATCGCTCAATGGCTGGGGAGAGGAGCTTTGTTTTGCACCGGATAGGAGACTAATTGTCTTATAAACGAGCTTCATCTATATAAGATTGAATGAAATGCACCTACATTGTACAGTTTATTTGGTTAGCCACCTTCTATCGTATATTCTAACATTACATATCGTATCATAAATACCCCCTCTTCAGATTGCAACAGCCGCTTTATCCTTCCCGTATCATTCCAATCAGTCAGTCAATATGTCCAATCGCTTTTGGATTATTCTCCTCGTAATTCTCGCCACTTGTCAAAGGAAATCATCTCCCGCACAGACCGCTACGCCGCAAACCGCTAAAGACACAACGCTTAAAGACAAAAAACCGCTTCCCAAAAGTGCACCGCCCGGTTCATCTGCATCTAAATAAGCGCCTCCTCGTTGGCTGTGAGAAGGGCAGCGCTGTCGGCAAGGCGCCTCGAGGGTTGACTCGATGGTTGCTCATCCTGTTCCTCTCCAATGTCTTCCCAGTGGACTATTAAAAGTTTTGTTAGCATATGAAGGGCCACGAGTTGTTTTGGAAATACGCACTATGGGGCTTTATGATGAAAGCACATGTCAAGCCGATGCCGAACAGTCCAGCAAGGAGTACAAAGATGGCTTGTGGGAAGACTCCAACTGTCATCGCGTACAAGCCGTTGAATAGGACGGGCCCAACGACCCGTGAGAGTGCCTGCATGAAACCAACGGCGCCAAGGACCTGCCCAATGCGCGACGCGGGAACATGCTTGGTGACAGCTGCTTGGACGGTGGCGCTTCCAAGGCCTCCAAGGGCAGTGACCATTCCACTGGCAAAGAAGAGGTGTTGATTCCGAGCAAGGACATATCCAAGGCATCCCATCAAATCTGAAGTCAATGCAAACCTAAGAATCCAAACGTCTAGATTGTCTGCTCCAGAGTTTGCTTCTATGAGGGGTTGCCCGGACTCTCGTCGCCGGCGTGCTGCTGGTCGGATGCGGAAGACGTAGTTGATAATCGGGAAAATGGCCATCAGAACAAAGACACGAATCATGGACAAGGACGAAATGAAACGAGACGTCTCAAAGTTACCCCAGCCGAACATGTACTCGCTGTAGAGCATCAGCACGTTACCCACAGCCATCATAGATCCCATGATGATGGTGTCGGCGACGGCTAGTGCGACCAAGTTGATTCGGAGTCTTGAAGAGGTTCCGGGGCCAGTTGGCCACAAGATCTTGAGGGTCGCAAAGGGGTTATGAAGGATGCGAGATGACGACCCCTCATTGCCGGCTTGCTCAGCTTCAGACCTTAGCAACTTCTCACGGGCTAGCATCTGCCTTCGCTTTGAGAGTGATTCTGGCAAAACGAAGCGAACAAAGAGAATGAAGAATGTGTGGCAGCCAAGAGCAACATAGAAGATTGAGATGAGCGTTCCAGTCCACTTGACGAAGTAACCGGCCATGAGAGGGCCAAGAGCAAGACCGGTGAAGAGACAAGCGTGGATATAACCAATGGACACGGCTCTCTTGGATGGAGGAGTGCAGTCGCTGGTGTAGGACTGGCTGAGAATGCTGCCAGCGGTAAAAGAGCCCGTAATGCCATCAAAAACTGCGCCGAGGATCATCCACCGGTAGTTGAATGTCTGAGGGTATTTAGCGCAGAGGATGGTGACGATCTCACTCAGAACACCACCGCAGGATGCAAGAGCCATCAGCTTTCGTCGGCCATAGCGATCAGAGAGATGGCCCAGCTTTGGAGCAACAATCGCACTCAGACCACCGATGACGAGGTTGAGTGTCAGCATGAATTCAGCGACGTTTCGCTGAACGGCTGGAATGTTGCATTGCGGGTTGTCGGACCCCAACACAATGGGCTTATACGTGAATTGGGGGTTAGCGAGCTGTTCGTCAGCAAAATATTGCTTGCAGACAAGATCTAAGATTCTGTATTCTCGGGCAAGCATTATTAGCGACCTGCAAGCAATTAACAGGATTACTTTTTTATTGCTTACAAGTTGAGCTTGGGAACGATGATGCCGCCAAAAGCGAGGGTGAAGACGGCATAAGGCCCGAGAAGCCAGAATACCTGCATGTGCTTGTTAGGTCTTATCTGTGTTGCGAATTGCTCGTCGGCATCAAGGAAAGCATACAGAGGGCCTGCGCCACCAGGGCAGATGCTGGAAATCGAGGTCGTTGTTCCAGCTGTCTTTCCTTGCTCCAAGCCCATTAGAGCCAAGCAATTGGGACGTTTCTGTGAGGTCCGAGTTGCGATCGTCGATTTCGCGAACCGTCGGACTTGGACTCCGCCCATCACCTCTCCGCTTCGGCCCAGCCATTTTGTGAATTCGATGCGTCGTCTGAGGCTGAAAATGGTTGAGAAATGCCGACTGAGTTGATGCGATTCAAGGCGGCCTTGTCCGAGAGCAGGGAATTGACTCGGGGGTTGCTGAGGGCAGACGCGCCCAGCTCAAGTTGGGAAAGCTATTGAATAGCTTTCGGAGTTGTGATGCCGGCGCAAAGCTTGACTCAGTCTCATTTCTCACTGGAATGAAGCTCCTCGGTACTTTCCGCAAACAGAGGGAACGAGCATGTATTATGTACAGATGTATACACAAGAGGACGAGAAGGAGGTAGACAAGGTTCGGCAGGAGAGACGCGAGATGAGCGAGCCCGACGCAGCAATTGTCTGGAGTCAGAGCTTACTATTACATGCGTCTCCCAGCAAACCGGGGCATGGGCTCTGAGCATTGATAAGGTATCGCTGGCGGGTGGATCCGAGGAAGCGCTCGCAGAAGCCCAAACGCAAAACGCAAGCCGCCAAGTCTAATCTCAAGCTGCCGTCAATCGCGTGGACGCCCTTGAGTGGACTCGGAACCAGAATCCGGGGCCCAGGGGGGAAGGTCGACCAGGATCCAAGAGGGATGGCGCACCACCAAAAGTCCCAGCCTGCTGTCTGACGCTATGATTGAGCCCGTGTCGACGGAGTTAGGCTGGTATAGATGACGCCTCCATGTATCTGCAGCACCTGCGTTCTGCAAAGCGTGTCAGTGCGGCCGGTCCTGATTGCTGCGACTCCGCGATTGCCTCTCCAGATGCCCGCAGGCCACCGCGTTGTCGACGGAGCTCTGCTGCTACTGCTGCTATTGCTGCTGCTAGTTGCCCAGCACAGCCAGTAAATGCACGCATGCAGGCGTCGGCCAACCAATCTATGACGCCTGGCACCTGCGAATGCCGTGCCTGACGGGGCTCTTTTCGATAACGAGCCAGCCACACCAACGCTCCGAAGCGCAGAGATGGTGCCCGGGCTGCAGTCTATCCAGCCTATCCAGCCTATCCGAGTACAGCATCCCACGAAAAACGGCGGGGACCAGCGATACGCTTGTCGATGAAGTGGCAGACTTTGCGACCGCGTCCGTTTAGCCGTGCTCTGGCGGTGCCTGGGCTGGATTTGATGATGCTCAGTAGACGTAACTGGCCAATTCTGCGCTTTGTAATTCGGACTTTTGGGGCGCCGGGAGTCCGAACTCCGCCTCCGCAGGCTAAGAGCTGTTTAGGTTTCAGTGGACTTTTGGACTATTGCCAACTACAGATTCTATTGGGTCTTTATTGTATGCAGTAGCTGCTTAGATAGACGGTATTCAGCTGCAGATCGAAGAAAGTTGGCAAAGAGGAGAAATATACCAGACTAGCAGACGTCGAACTTGGTGTTTGTATTATGGAGATCGCCCGTTGTTTTCTTCTGGTTTCCACCGCATGGCAGCAGTAGCTGCGGCATAGATTAGGCCGGGTGAATAGTGAGACTAGAAAATAATTTTTTTGTTGCTTCAACTTTATCCCAATGGTCCAATCATTTGCCAGCTGCCGGTAATAAATTGCCGATGATAACTGTGGTTGGGCTCAGTGTAGGTTGATGTACTCCATATTTCTTCACTGACAGCAAACAAGAGGTTCTACGTGGCACTTCATGCAAGTCGCAGTATTTGTAAACACAAGGTAATCAAAAGCCGAATTAGGCGAAACAAAGACATCTATTGGTGCCTCATGTGTACCTGACAGTTCGCATGACTGCCCAGCCCCTAGATTACAATGCATCCTCTTAAGCTGAGACATGCAGTCACACCTGGGTTGCCGAATTTGGCATCAGGTAAAGCTCCAGTGACTGCTCTAATCTTTGTGTGCCACTGTTTCTAGGGACGTTTTTTTCCCTTATACTAAGACGGTGTAAGTGACTTTCCGGCCTCCGTAAGCGTAAAAATCTTTAATGGTGATTGTACTATCACATTCGGAACAAAAAAAAAGTTAAAAACGCTCATATCAACACCCATCTACTGGCAATCAATGGCAATTCCTGGGAATCACAATGCAGGACCAACAATAGCGTAAGTCAACTATGTATGTACAAAAGAGTAAATCGGGGCATTCTACACATTCCAGTGGTATTTATAAATTACAATTACTCCAACAGGCTCAGTCAAGAGTTGTGATAAAGTCCCCCATAATTCTTAGCCGATAAAGTGACAAAAGAATACAAGCTTCCAAGCTCAACATGCGCTGCTGGAAAGCGTAATAGTCCGCTTCTAATTAGTCGTATGTCCGTGGATCGTTATTTAGCGACTCGTCTATAGGAGAAAGTTCCCAACTGGTAGATGCCAGATGCGCGCGTATATGTTTATTTTCCTCTCTGGCTAGAAATCGCTGTAGCTTGATTGCTATACACTGATGACTCAGCAAGCTGTACACTGATGACTCAGCAATCAACTGCAACGCGGTATGGCTGCAAGGCTGCATATTTTCTGAGCATGCCCGGCGAACACGCATCAACCATCACTACTTTCCATCGCCGCCGCCATAATGCCGGTCGTCAAGGGAGGCGTCTGGACCAACATCGAGGACGAGATCCTCAAGGCGTCCGTCTCCAAGTATGGCCTCAATCAATGGGCACGCGTGTCCTCGCTGCTGGCGCGCAAGACGGCCAAGCAGTGCAAGGCCAGATGGAACGAATGGCTGGACCCGAGCATCAAGAAGATTGAGTGGAGCAAGGAGGAGGACGAGAAGCTGCTGCATCTCGCCAAGATTATGCCCACCCAATGGCGCACCATTGCTCCCATAGTCGGCCGGACTGCGAACCAATGTCTCGAGCGATACCAGAAGCTGCTGGATGAGGCTGAGGCCCGCGAATCGTCGGGCCTTGGCCTTATGGGACCAGACGGTGGCGAGACGCAAGCACCAAGTGCCGACGATGTTAGGAGATTGCGGCCGGGAGAGCTTGACCCGGATCCAGAGACGAAGCCCGCTCGACCGGATACCATCGATCTCGACGAAGACGAAAAGGAGATGCTCAGCGAGGCTCGTGCTCGTCTAGCCAACACACAGGGCAAAAAGGCAAAGAGAAAGGCTCGAGAACGCCAGCAGGAAGAGTCCCGTCGCCTTGCGACTCTGCAGAAGCGGCGAGAGCTTAAAACGGCCGGCATCAACATCAAGGTTACCACGCGAAAGCAGGGCGAGATGGACTACAACGCAGATATCCCATTCGAAAGGAAGGCCGCCGCTGGATTCTACGACACTTCGGAAGAGAAAGTAAAAAATGACTTGCAGCGTGCGGCATTCGATCCGAGAAAACAGCAGCTTGCTAGCAAGCGGAAAGGCGACGGCGACGAGGATAACGAACGCAAAAGGAGGAAGAACGACAAGGAGGGCATTTCAGAATCACAAAAAGCTGCCATCAAAGCAGGCCAGATGCAGAGGATTCGAGAGGCCGAACAAAGCAGCAAGCGCCGTCCTCTAAACTTGCCAGCACCGCAAGTAGGAGACGGCGAGCTGGAGGATATTGTAAAGATGGGCAAAATGGGCGAAGCCGCCAACTCTTTGGCTAGAGAAAGCGACAATGATGCGACGCGAGGATTCGTCAACTCGTATTCGACTCTTAATACAAATGCTCCGATCCGAACACCTAGAGCGCCTGCACAGGAGGACCACATCGCCAACGAAATCCGTAACATCCGGGCCCTAAATGATACCCAATCTGCTCTGCTGGGTGGTGAGAATACCCCTCTTCACCAGGGAGCTGGCTCAACCGGATTTGAGGGCATTGCTCCTCGGAAACATGTTATGGCGACCCCCAATCCTCTAGCTACACCCTTAAGAAATGGTGGAGCGAACGGTGCTGCTCCTGGCCAAACACCGATGCGGACTCCACGAGATACTTTTGCTCTCAATCAAGAGGACGGAATGTCAATGACAGGTGCAACCCCTCGAGACATTAGAAACAGGGAGATGGCCATGCGGAATCAGCTGCGCGCTGGACTGGCTGCGCTGCCCAAGCCGAAAGACACCGAGTGGGAGTTTGAGATACCAGACGAGCAAAAGGAGACTGTGGCTGCCGATGATGCCATGGAAGAGGATGCTGCTGACCGGGATCGACGAGAGCGTGAAAGACGAGAAGCTGCAGAGGCGCTTGAACGGCGACGACGGACTCAAGTAATGCAGAGAGGGCTTCCACGGCCCGTAGTTGTCGACTTGACAGACCTGATGAAGAGAGCAAAGGCGATTGACGATCCGTCCGCGGCACTCATTGCGGCGGAGACGGCCGCTCTGATGGCTCATGATGCTATCAAGTTCCCGCTGAGCGGCTCTCAAGTCAAGGGCAAGCCTTCGCCTCTGGCCCAGATAGACGACAGCTCCCTCGCCGACGCCCGCCTTCGAATTATCTCTGAAACTAAGCCGCTGCCGAGTTTTGAGGATATCCAAGCAGCCTTTGAAAGCAGGGCCAATGGAGACTCTTTGCTTCTGGGATTAGGGTGTTATAACGATGATGAGGATGAGCAAGATGCCGCTATGCGAGCTGCCTTTGACGTAAGTTTTAATGAAACCTCATTTAGCTGTCATTTGAGGGGATGCTAACCAATTTAACAGAGCGTTCAAGATTCCATCATGGCTTCAGCAGAGGAAGACGCAAAGCTCGAGAAGAAGCTCACGTTGCATCTGGGTGGGTACCAGAAGCGGCAAAAGATGCTCAAAGACAAGGTATCGGATGCGGCAGACGCTTTGGACAAGGCAAAGGTAGCCCTCAGCGGGTTCAAGATACTGGCCATCAACGAGGATACAGCCATCAACCGACGACTGGCGTCACTGCGAGATGAAGTCAATTTCATTAGCCGAAGAGAGAGAGAGGCACAGGAGGAATACCAAAAGGCCAAAGAAGAGCTAGAAGCTCTACGATCGGCAAACATTAACGGATACCATTAATCAGGGGACAACGCAATGAATAATTTCATCTTTCTTGTTTTTTTATCATGGGGTAATTGAATGGATGGGCATCAAAAGAGGGGTTGCTGTACAAAGGAAATCATCAAGTGACTGTTTTTTATTATTCGACATATGCGTTTCGACGTTATCATGCAAGAGTATCTAGGCTATCGACTCTTCTCTTTCCAGTCTTCTAAGCTATATATCTATATCATATGCATCGTTTTCTCATTATCAAGCTCTTCATGACTTGCGCTTCATTGCAGCTAAACGAGGCGTCTTCATAGGCAAAACTATCAACACCGAAACAGCAGCCAGCACGGTGCAGAGGATAAAGGTCAGTCTCAGCGACGCCTCATAGCTACGGATCACTTGTTCCCTGTACGGCTCTTCCAGCTGAGCGACGGCCTCAACAGATGCTCTGACGCGCCTGATGACTTCCAGCTTGTCGTCGCCGCGGACAAACTCATCAAGGTAGTGCACCAGCCCATTCTGGATGACGAGGCTGCTCAGCGCAATACCGAGCACCAGACCCAAGCACCGCCAGAGGATGAGCGTGCTGGAGACGACGGCCTGCTCGGCCTGCTCGCCGCACGCGAGGATGGCGATGAAGGTGCCGGGGAACTGGAACCCCTGGCCGATGGCCTGGGGGATGAGCACGAGGAGGTAGACGATTTCGGGCATGCCGCGGCGGAGGAAGCAGAGGGTGATGTTGCCGAGGAGGTACCAGACGGTGCCGGCGAGGACGGGCCACTTGAGGCGGCGGGTGTAGGTGATGGAGAGGCCGGTGAGGGCGCCGATGATGGAGGCGACGACGGAGGGGATGACGAGGCGGAGGCCGGAGGAGGTGGCGCTGGAGAGGAGGACGGCTTGGAAGTATAGGGGGGCTGTGATGCGTGTCTCAGTTTGAGAAGAATGATGATGCTGAAAAGGGGGGGGACAACTGACATGTTGAAGCTGATTGCGTTGGCAAGTACGGCTGCGATAAAGTTTGCAAAGATGAGGTTTGCCCGAGGGGATTTCTGGATGAGGTGGAAAGGCATGATGGGCATGGCGGCGCGGGTTTCGAACCAGAGGAAGGATGGGAAGGCGATGGCTGCGAGGGAGAGAGCGGTGAGGACGACGGGATGGGTCCCTATGAGATGAGATGTGAGTATTTGGTTGAAAGCTGGAAAAAGGGGGGAGAGGTGAGGATGCTTACACGGATAGATGTTGCCGCCAAAGCTCTAAATCAGCGAATGAATTCATTAGCCATTCCCCCATTTACAATACTTCCACAGAATAATGGATTGCTCACCAATCCCAAAATCGCAGTCGTCGTCGACACCGTCAACAAGGCCGAGCCCCCAAAGTCAAACTGCCGCATCGCGTCAAAGATGCCTCGCCGCGGGCCCTGCAAGCCAATGTCGTCCGGGATCACGACCGCCGACATGGCCATGCACAGGAGCAGCGGCGGGACCTGGACGCCGAATTCCCATCGCCAGCCGAGCGCTTCGGCCATGGCGCCGCCGAGGGCAGCTCCGAGGGCGGAGCCGGCGCCGAAGTTTGCGGTGACGTAGGATTGGTAGGTGCCTCGGCGTCTATATAAGTCAGTTTCTCAGTTTTGGTTCTTCGGAGAGACAGGCAGAGAGAGACATACTCTATTGGCACCAAGTCACTCGTGATGATGCTCCCCAACGCACCCACCCCCCCAGCACCAAGCCCGCAAAGCGCCCTCGCCGCAATAAAGCTCTCGATACTCCCCGCCAAGGCACACCACATGGTTGCAAGCGTAAAGACGCCGATGCTCGCGACAAACAGGGGCTTTCTGCCCACCGCGTCAGACAACCTGCCCAGCAGCGGCTGAAACGTCGTCGACGTGAGTAGAAAGGCGGTCGATAGCCAGGACGCCGAGTTGGCCGCCTTGAAGTGCGAGGTGATGACTGGGTGGGACGAGGCCATGAGGGTGCCGTCAAAGGCGGCCATGAACTGCGAGATGAGGATCTGGGCGAAGATGAGCCAGAAGCGGGCTGGGCAGGTTTCGCCGAGGAAGATGAAGGATTTGGCGGTGGAGGTGGAGGCGGTGCTGTTGCGGCGGGGGAGGAGGGGGGAGCGTTCGGTGAAGGGGTTTGTGTTGTCGTCGTTGTATTTGATGTGGTTGTTGCTGTCGTTGAAATTGCTGTGGGTTGTGAGGATGCCTTGTTCATCGTCCATGATGCGACTTATACTCGTGTCTGTGTCCGAGTCTGGGCCGGACCCGGCTTGTGGCCCCTCTCGAGCCATTTGGAGATGGTTTTTGTGTCGATATAAATCTATTCAAGTTTCTATCTTTGACTTGGAGCAGCCGACAAGGAAAGCGAGGAAGATGCAAAATCCTTTTCCGTTGATTCTAGAGAACTATTCAAAAAGGTTGTCCGCAGTGCAGCGTTTGAAAGAGAGGATGAATGTTTGCTGGTGGGAATCCTGCTAGCCGCCCTCTTAAAGACACAAACTCCATATATCGGAGCGAAAAAGGCCATGCAGGCGCAAAAAGATGCAAGGGGCGTGTTCCATAGAGTCACTGTAGCATCCAGCTAGGTATCGTAGCCTCTCGTCTAAAAAGCTGCGTGTAAGTGCGGGCGGATCTCTCGTATCTCGTACTAAAAGGATGGCCTGTACACGGCAAAATAGAGAGCAAACAAGATTTCCCCGCATGAGTGAAACCTTCATTTCACAAATAAAACGGAGATTTATTCTCTAGAGCTGAATCCTCTCGGGCCGTTGTCGCAATTCACTCTTTGTCGGTGTAGTAAGCCCGCGCCGTCGCAAGACATCAGCGGCTTGTCGCTGCACGCACTTGGAAATCAAAAGGTCAGATGCACCCGTCCCGCCGCTAATGCTGCTCGACCCCTACAGCAACCCCCCGGGGAAGCGGGCAGAAATATGGAGAGAAGCAGAGTTGAGGTGGCTGCGCCCGCATTGGCTGGAATATGCACTGGGAAGAGGTCAAGTGCCCTGATATAAGCTGGGGACTGGTTAAGAAGACTTGGACGCATTGGCTGCGATGCGGGTGCGCAGGGGTCTGGCCCGCTAATCCCGGCGCAGCGTGCATCCTTGCCCGGAGACTATCCAGCGATCTCGCAGTTTGATTATTGGGGGGGAAGTATCTTGGAAATTGGCTATATTCTCACGCGTTGGGGCAGTGGCCCTGTTTGTCTGAGGTGAGGCCAAGAGGCGAAAGGGGAGTTGAGTGTTTGTGCCGTGTATGACGGATTGCGTGAGAGGCGTCAAGGTGCGTCAAAACTGTACTCAGCTTTCCCAGCTCTATGGCGAAATTCAAGTTGGAAAGCCGGGACATGGCTGGGTTTCGTTGCTTATTAACGTCACGCAGCATTCCAGTGTAAATCAAGAATAATTCGTTCAGGCATCTGGATATAAAAGGTGTAAACTACTGGATATATACAGGGTAGATGAGTATGTAGACAGATGTAGGTAAATGTATTACTTCCCAGATCCCTCAGTCGTCCTCGCTCATATCCCTGGATTCGCTCCACATGCTATTCTATCTCGTCATGACAAGGCTCGTATCTCTAGCGCTCAGTAATCCACGCTGTGCTTTGCAAGGAAAGGAGAAAGGGGCAAAACAAGTAAATAAACAAAAATAGCAGGAAAAAAAGACGGCACTCGTTCGCTCACGTCTCTGACTTCTTACTAGATGACGCCTCTGCAACCACCAGAATGCCCGCTCCCGTAACACCGCCATCGTGGCAAGGCCTCAGCACTACCCGCAGCCGGCTATCGCTCCCAAACCTGCGCGCCAGCAGCTCGTCCAGGAATTGCTGGCAGTCGGCAAGATAGTCCTGAAAGTGCACGATGCAGCCACCGGTGTAACCCACGCCGAGCTCGCGAATGGGAGAGCTCGAATCTGCTGTTGCTGCGCCATCTTCGGGTAGATCATCAGCTAGTGTGAGCAGGGCGATGATGGCAGCGGCGATTATTCCTGAAGCGCGGACCTCGATGGCCTTTGCAATGTGATACAGAGCCGTGGCGAGGTCTTCTGTCCAGGTAAAAGAAGAGTCTGCATCTTCAGGGACCTGCTGTCTGAGTTTCTCTAGCAGGGCAGATGGCGGTAGCAATGGCTTGAAATGACTAAGGAACGTCGTTGTTAAGCTCTCTTTCTCTAGCAGCTTCCGCGGTAATGTCTCAGTAGCCACGTTCGACTCATTCACCAGATAATCGACCAAGATGATTCGAGCCAGCTCGCCCAGGTAACGTCCCGCGGTCATGTATTCCAACGGCTGAAATCCTGGCCTCTCGTTTTGCAAAGACAAAACATCATCCCATTTGGTGACCAAATTCATTTCCTTCATCGGCGGCAGCGAGCCATTGATGCTCCACTCGGTGTTGACTGCAATCTTGGCGTCCGCCACACTCTCGCCTGGAAGGACGCTCACTGTCTGAGGCCGTTTACTGGGATGCAAAAGGTCCAGCTTCATGGGTATCGTAGCGTTGGTCCCCGTTCCCAGAATGATAGCCATGGCGGCTCGTCGATGCTCTGTGCCGCCGTAGCTGAAGAGGCACGATACAAGCGTGGAGACTGTGTCGTTGGCGATGGCGGTGACTTTGACAGGAGGCAGATCCAATGTTCGAGATTGTTCGTATCCTTGTTCGATGTGAGCACCGAGATCGATGCCAGGCGGCAGAGCGAAGCCTTTGCCCATGTCTTTTAAGAGGGCGTGAGAGACGGATCGCTGCTCCATGGGAAAGCTAAAGGTGACGCCAAGGGGCACAGGCTCATCTTTGGATATGTTCAAGACTCTGCAACCCTCTTCCACGACTTCGGCGATGCATCTTCCAACCCATGAGAAGAGGCTATCGGCGTTATCATTCTTGAGGTGATGATCTATGGGCCATGATTTCTCCAGTGGCCGCTGGACACGTGATGAAGGATCTTGAGCATCACCATGAAGTTCGACGAAGCCAACTCTAAGGTTAGTTCCTCCACTGTATGTATTCATGTTAGCATTCTATTCAGACAGATACAAGCTCCAGCCCGTCAACAATTCTATGATGGCTGCCTCACATGTCTATTGCCAGATGCCTATCAGATATTCACGTCAGCCTTGTGTTTCTTTTGATGATCCTCACCAACACGCACACCTCAGCTTGCAGTGCCGTGAATCACTTCTCATTTGGATCAATGCATCACTTACTGTCCAGTCCCTTGATCAGAAAGATGCCTCAGGATAGACTCAGATATCGGCGTGGGCAGCCACTGGTCCCTCGAATTCGCAGCCAGATGCCTGAAATTGGCCAGAAACTTGCGCGATAGCTCATAAGATCTGTCGACATCGATGCTCAGCGGCTGCAGGAACCGGTGGATATCCGTTGCAGAGGCCATGGCTCCAGCTTTGCGAGCGCCCCAGTGAAATCGAAGAAAAGACGCTTATGACGGCGGTATCATGATAACAGTGGCAGAAGAGAAAAGCACCGGCTGCTTTATATAAGGAAATAAGAATCCGTACTTTGTAAAGCAATTCACAGCCGCAGATCTGACCCGAGGCAGGATGACAGCTATTCACCTCCCTTTATAGGATGGGCTGATAACAAAGTCGCAGCCAAGTTCGTGTTTGAAGTAGATGTGGCAGTGGTGAAGGGTTCCCCCCCTTTGGGAAGAACAACGCCGGCCGGATTTTTTAGTGGACGTTGCCTTATTGGTGCTATCTGGGCGGGATGGGGCAGCTTGGCGGACCGAATGGGCGCCGGGACGTGCTTTTTCTAGAAGGGCGTTCAGGCCACCAGTTTGCAGCTAAAGCCCGCCATTGCATGTGCATACCTTGTATGTGATTCTTTAGGGTGGGCTGCACCTCGAACTTGAGATTATTTACAAGAGAAGAGTCCATTGCTTGTATTCAAAGAGATGCTATAGCTCGGAACTGAGAGTCTTGATTGATCACTATATAGATCTATCCGATGTTACGTCGCATACTCGTAAACGAACCCTAGCAGCTGCCCACTTGGTAGCATCTAGTGCCCCGTTCTATATATAGTGCTGAGATAATAGTCAATACATGTAGATGGCCTTGCCTGTAGTAGGCAAAAGAAAAGAAGAATGACCCTGCTCTTATATTATGATGACCCAAGAAGCATTATTGCCATGTCGGAAGCAGTTGCTACAGTCCTGTTATCTGCATGAAACGGCGTATTGTAATAGCTTCTGCCAAGTATCTGATTGGAAACAGCTGCCATATTCATCTAGACTATGATATGTAATACATATCCTGGTTGCTGCAACTTTTAGTCACGAGATACTGATTCGCCCCAGTTCCCAGATCCCGGGTAATAGTGAGTTCTGCTGTTGTAATAATACTTTATCTCTCCAGGGATAACTTAAAAAGAGCCGCAGAACGAAAGAATACGCAGAGTGGACAATACAATCCATGTTAATATTCCTGATGAATATTAAATTAACACCTCTTTACTGTCTGCCTGCTCACAACAGTGAAGAACGGTATGAGAAGCAGCAAATGACTTTCGTACATTGCAGTGAAATAACTTCTAAAATCTACCATGTATAGCTCTTCAAAATCTCCGCATAGAAGAAAAAACTCTCATCTTATCACTCAGCTGATAGTTTTATAGAACAAAGCAGCCGCTAGATTTATGATTCACTTCAATCATGAAATAAGACGACTCTCATACTGCCTCGGCAGGTACTTGGTACCTCGACACGCGACCCCAAAGGTCCCTGCGGAACCGCTCCATTCGGCCTAGCGCCATCACCAACCACGCAACCGCTCCTCACCATGACGCTATGCCGTCCGACCAATCTCGTTGCAGCAGCTTCGCGCGTGAAGCTACTAATGCTACTGCGAAAGCTTTCAGCTCTTCATACACCAAGCATCATCATCATCAGCGTGCATCATTTTGGATTTTTATTGCCTCAAGTACGAATATCACGAATTTAGGATATCCGCATCTTTATCCCAGCTACGCTTTAACGACTCTCTCCGCCACTTCAGCTCCCTCCATCACCGCCATACCGAGCTTCATCATGGATGAAAAGCACCAGCATCTACCGCAGCCCATGAACATGGATCCTCCTCGACGTGCGTCGATATTCGCCAAGGCGCGCCAGCTGCTCCTGATCGCGGTTCTTCTGATCGCGAGCTTCCACTTGGTCGCTGTGCCTTTTATGCCAAAGGATTTCTTTCAGTGCGACCATGGTAGCACGACAAAGGCCCTCGTCCCGTTCGAAGCGCACATCATCAGCAAATGTCCCGATACCAGAGTATGCAACAGCTTTTTGCAAAGATGTGCTCCTCTTCTGTTAGCTGATCATCTCTTCTAGCATGCCCTTCGCAACCTGATCCTGCCCGCGATGCAAAAGGTCCACGACAAAGTTGACTTTCAACTTTCATACATTGGCAAGTATGTCAAACCAATACTCTATCCACTCGTATAACCCGTCATCTCTAACATCCATGATCCAGGCCCACTGCCAACGGCGGTGTCGAATGCAAACACGGCCCCTCCGAGTGCATCGGCAACATCATCGAACTCTGCGCCCGCGAGCTCTATCCCGACCCCAAGATCCATCTCGGCTTCGTCATGTGCCTGACCAAGGACTACCCCCAGATCCCTGATCGCGCGCTCATCGAAGACTGCGCGCTCGAGCATGCCATCGATTTCAACAAGCTCAATGAGTGCGCCGCTCGTGATGAGACTGCCCACGGCATTGAGCTGCTGCGAAACAGTGTCCAGCGGTCTGCTGATGTATGTCTCTAGCATTTGCTAACAATCGAGAAAATTCCAATAATCTAACGACAACTTATAGGCCAACGTAACCATTAGCTGCACCATCCGTCTCAACAACGAAGTCTACTGCATTCGCGATGACGACCAGTGGAAGGACTGCCCCAACGGCCCCGGCGTCAACGACCTGGTCCTCGCTATTGAGAAGCTATACCACGGTTCGTCGTGAGCGGCTCGAATATTCCCGTCCATAGCTCGCTCGCCTCGCCCAACGTGTAGCTCATCGATAGTGCATCCATGCCCGCCTCGTCGTCTCCCCCCATGATCTTCAGTGTCTCTATAATGCTGTCAAGGCCAACAGCCTTGCCCGTGGCTTGTGTGGCTCCGGCCTCTAGGGCAACATGAACAATGTGTATATGGAAGTGGTAATAGGTCGGTTGATAGTGAACATAGAGCTTCAGCTGGTTCTCCTCGATGCTTGGGTACGTCTTCGTCGTGGCGTCGATGACCTTGGCCTTCATGTGCTGTAGCCATGGGATGTGCTTCTTCTTCAGGTCTCGTAGTGACCAGATGTCCCGCCGCTCAACCAGCGCCAGCAGGTGCAGACCTTCAAGCGTCTTGCGGTCCCAGTTGAGATCTGGCGTAAGGAGAAATCCTTCATCACCGGCCTCGCCCAGCTTAGTTCTGTAAATAACATCTTCGACCTCGGTTCTGCCTTCAATGATGTTGAACACCCAATTCAATCTTCCCTGCTCCCTTTTAAGCTGCATAAACGGCCGAATGTGATCCTTATAAATCTCTGGTGTCTCCGTGACGAATCGAACGGCCTGCTTGCTGTACTTTTTGACATGTGCTTCCGTGCACGGATATATCAAGTTGATTTTTAGGTCTGCAAAGAAATCGACGCCGTTGTCGTGTCCGTTGTCCGCCTCGGGCTTGATCTCCTCGTCTACCGACCCTGTCCTCGCCATGCTCCACGAGTAGATGTCGTTTGCGCCCAGATTTCGCAGCCGCGCGAGCGATGAGGGCAATCCGGCGAGATAAACCTCTGATGTGGGAAACGTCGCCCGCTCGACGACCATGACGGCGGGCTCATTGTCGATTGTGCCGTAGAGGGAGACGCGGCGGCCAGCTTGATCTGCGTGGGAGTTTTTCTGTTAGCAACTAGAGTGAGGATTTGGCAAGTTTCAATGCTTTAGCATAGAGTCGCCTCGATGGGTTGTTACTTTGGCAGCATCGGAGAGCTATGAATGCAAAACTTGCCTTGGTTGAGCACCTTTTCAAGCTTGAATTTGGGCAGCGCTGCTTCAGCCCGAGCCTTGAGATCAGCCATTGTGCGTGGAAGAAAGAGATGTTGGGGGATTCAATGAAGAGATCGAATGTCAAATGGCGAGGCTATTGAATGGTACAGCTTCGAATCTCAAGAACCAGAGTAAAAGTTGCAAACAGCTTCGGGAACAAAATCGAGTGTTGGTGGGTGGAGTTGAGAATGATGGCTGCTGTACAGAGCTTTGGAGAAGCTGAGACCCCTCCTTAGCCTTCCGCCGCCAACGCCCCACGATAAACGCACTAAACGGCTAGGCACTACCTGCATCACTAACACTACATAGATCTGGGCTGAAGGGAGATTCAACTGGCATTTATTCGGGCGATAAACTAACCGCTCTTGCAGAGTAGAATATATCTGTTTCTATAGAGATCTCTCGTTGTATTTTAATATATCGCGATGATTCTACCACGTCATAAGATTTTTTTGACCTCCATGTTACTTTTCAATTAACATGGCTAATGATTTGACTAGAATATATGTGCCTGGTAGGGGTTGTGAGAGAAGGCTTCATTTTCTTAAGCTATTAAATAACTAAACCACATAGTACAGAAGAAAGTGCTTGCTGAAACTGAAATAAAAAAACACGCCGGAAGTAAAGCTCATGTACCTACCTGTCTGCCTTAGTGACCTCGATCAAACTAGATAACATGAACTGTGACTGCGGTTAACCAAGGCGAGCTTGTTCAAAAGTATGCTTGTTCAAAAGTAAGCGACCTTGAACGGCCCCGTTGGCCTCAATCGTGAAAGCTGATTGTAATTGAACTAGATGGCTTCTCTGAACAATGACTTTGTTCAAACTAAACGGATGGCCTTCCTTGTTCAAACTAGGTACTAGGTGACCTCGAACGATCCTGTTGTCTTGTTCAAACTACGTGTAGGTGGCCTCGATAGGCGCAGCAGCTTGGCTCACCACTATTGAAGTTTTGAGAAGAGGTCCCGTACGTATATACGCAATTATAAGTAGAGCCTGATCCCCCTCAACTGCTCAAGACTGCCAATACGTTTCATCGGGAGGAGAGTCGAATCTGCGCAAAAAAGATGGAAAGTTCACAAGACCAGTCCATTTCTGACGCTACTATAGACTGTCATTATTGGTTAACCGAATGCATTACGAAGATGGCTGATCTAAGGACAAGCATCCTCCTTGGCGAGTCCGCTGTCGAAATCAGTCAGCTCCTGGGAGACATTCATGCCTATTTCGATGTATGGGATTCATGTCTGGGGGCTTTGTCTACAGAGGCTGATCGTCTCGATTGCCGCTTGGCTAACAGGGAAGATATCCGAGCCGACGTGACGAAGCGGCTCGGCAACATCGCTACTCGTCTGACACGCGGTTAGTCTGTTCATGAACTGCGAGCTTGAGAATGACTGTTAATTTGTTCCATAGTCTCTTGCGTGATCGAAATAAAAATAGACGAAGATGTTATCTCAAAGCTAAGCTCGGACGAAATTACCAATATCACAAGCGACGTTAAAATAATCAAGGAAGCCGTTAAACAGCTGTATGAACTCTGCAACGAACCGGCATGCTCCCACAGCTAGTGTGGCCTACGCTGCCAATAGCTGGAGTGCTGTACAATAGAGCTGGAATGCTGGATAGTTCTTGAATTTCGTTGGAAAATGACATGGAAGAAGAGCAAATCGTGATTAGCGCCTACTATATCCCTGTATCCCTATTACCGTTTAACATTGAGTTATAAAGTGAAATGTAACGTAATTAAGAATACAACAAGTTTCAGAGAAAGAGAAAAGATTAAAGCAACAATGGTATTGACTATAGCTTGATATTACAGTAGTGATGCTTTTGTTATTAATCACCCTCTACATGTCGCCTAACCCGTCTTGTGCGTAAACCGCTTGTACCTCATATCAACTCCTCCAAGAATTAATTCAACGACAATCAATTGACTATTTTGTTAAAAGACTCTGTGATGAGATTTGTCCATCTCGCGCTCACCCTCGGTTCATCACCTTGGATCATATCCCTAGCCTCAGGCTTTGGGAGGAAAGCCGTACTTCTCAAATTAAGTGTATCTTGCATCCATTGCCGCAACAATCATATCAACGATATCTGGTTTACTTTTACTTTTCGCCCAATTCAAGATATTCTGCTTGTGAAGATTTTTCGCCTCCAAATTTGCACCGTTAACCAAAAGCAATTGGATAACGCTGCGTTCACCAATGCTTACTGCGCGCCAAAGGGGTGTACGGCCAAATTCATCGGCTACCTCCAAATCAGCACCGTTCTTCAGCAGTCTTTCAATAGTAGGTATATCCCCCTTGTCAATCGCCTCGAAAAAATCGTAGCCAGGGAATTTTGTCAATGGGTAAGTTTTAGGCCGTTCCCCAGATGGTGAAGCTGATTCTGGTTCTGGCTTTGGATCAATCCCATCCTGGACTGCGGAGTCGTCTTGCCAAGGCGCGAGGGTCAGACTTTTACCCAAGTTTGCACGTCTTGGAGACTTTGGCGAAATTGCATTTGTGCCGAAACCATTAGGGACTGTCGTAGAATTCTTTGTGGAACGCGCGAAGCCAACCTTATCATTTGAGATTGCATCTCCCTTGGGTGGAGAAAGAGAAGCTTTCTTTGTGGCCATTAGAGCACCGCTGATATCAGAAGAGAAAGTGGCTTCATCGCCCGTATCTGATTTATTCTCGAGGGCGAGTTGAGATGGCGGCTGAGAATTCCAAGCAGTAGCATCAGCTTGGAGCTGAATAACCGGGAGAACAGGCGGAGGCGTGTTGAAGCCTAGAGCAGGCTGAGGTCTGGAGGCGATGTTGGAAAGACGAGAAGGCACAGCTGTGCTTCTATCCGGCTGAGAGGGACTTCCTCCCTGTTGAGAAGCAGGGGCAGTTTGAGTATCGGAGGGTCGCATAGCTACATTTGCATTATTTGGCTTATCGTTGATCTCAGTTTCACGGTCGTCGTACCCTTTTAGTGGGGGCTCAAAACTGAGACCCGTACTAAGAGATTGGGTATCATCTTTTTCGATTTCTTTACCTTTCTCACCATCAATATCCTCCATAGTTACATCTCTCAAAGAGCTTTGATGGGACGATCTTCCTAGATCAGTGTCTTTTGAGATGAAACTGCGTGTATTTTCCTCATCAATGTCGACAGAATTGCTTTTGAAGTCGTCATTTAAATCCTCGCCATCACTCTCTAAAGCTGCGAAACGGAGTGTCAAAAGCATTAGCACTTGCAAATGTGCCGCTATGTGTCGTGCTATAGTGTTTGAAGGATCTTTTCTTTGCTGATAAGAATCCGCGTTGCCTGATTCAGAAGAGGTGTCTGACGAGTCAAGATCTGACCCGCGATTTCCAGGGCTTGATATCTCGAAACTTATCCTAGGACGTTTGATGCTCTCTTGCTTCTGCTGCTCTTTCGGCCGTTTAGTTACAAGCAGTTTTTCTTTGTCTTCTTGGTCTTCTATTGAAAGACAGCAAAAAGGGCACTCATTCCAAGCTCTCGGTTGAACTACTTTGCTCTGTCGGGAAATAGCTTGGAGCTGTAACTCCGTAAATTGTTTATCATGAGATCCAGTCAGATGCAAGTAGAGGGCTTGTGGGCTATTATAAACGTTTTCGGAGACTGCACAGAGGGGGCATACCCAGTTAGGCGTTAAATAGATCTTTTGATGCCATCGCGAATCGTGAAGTTTCATGTGCCTGCACCACTCATTGAATGTTGGATATGCCGAATGTCCATCTGAACACTCCTCAAACAGGCAAATGTAAGGCTTGAGATCTCGGTCGATATGTTGACTCAAAAATAGTTAGCATTTTCAATCATTCGGCATCCTAAGAGTCCACAAACACTGTTGTGACAAAGTACAACCATACGACACGTGCAGCTTTCCGCAAAGTGTCAAACAACTTTTAGATAAATGTGAATAGAATAAATAACACTTACCGCCAATCCATTTCCGAGAGACATTTTATATTCAATGGCTCGCCGCACCACTGACAAGGGATTATATTGTTACCGCCTTTAGAGCTAGGCGCCTGCGGATAATTACCCTGTTTTACCTGAATCGATGACGTCTTATGGAATTTCGTCGATGCTTCATCAGGTGCTCTCAATCGATTCCTAATATGTTGAATATCGACAGTGGACAAGACAGACTCAGAATAAGCATTATGCTTCTTCGGAGCTTGAGGTACAGAAAGATATACAACTGGATTCGCTTGGCCTTTTGCATATTCATGAGTTGGCGTCTCGCGTTCAGGTACCTCCGTAATTGTTGGAAGATCTCCTCGACGAGCCCGTAGATTTTTATTTCGTGAATTGAAGAATAACATTTTCGCAAATCTCGTGGCCATCGACTTGCTGAGATACTCTTTGAGCGCTTGGTCGGCACCTGGATATAATGCTTGGACGGCGTTCGCGCATAAACTTGCGAATGGAACCAAATTTTGGTTTGCGGCATGTTCTTTAACTCTCGTATCGATTGTGCTACTGCTTGAATGACGAATAGTGGTTCCTAGGCGATCTAATCTAGTGATAGTATCGCCTATTGTCTTCAAAGCTGCCTTCTGTGTCTCAGAAACTTCAAGTACGCACTGATTGTCACCTTTCGGGCCCAAATCTGTCTCTCTTTGGCTGGTCATTTCATTCAAACAGTGCTGCAGGCTGCAGTAGAGGATATCCAATAGTCGAGTAACAAGATCTTGAAGGTCTGGGAAATTCCGGAGTCTTGTATCTAAGCACTGACTCCTTCGAGCAAAGACTCCAAGATACGCCGTCCATATAGCAAAACGTTGCTGATAGTCGGCACATAATTCTATAATCGGACCCTCTGGTTTTGCTTTCGGGAGAGCTTGTATTAGTTTATTGAATTGACTTTCGCACTCGTAGGCTAAAGTATAAATAAGATCTTCCTCTTGGAAATTCAGCGCCATGATAAATATTGTATAACAGGAGTCTTGGTGCCAGACATTCAAAGATTATAGAATATGAGCGAGGCGGATTATCCAGATGTAGTTTATCTGGATATGATGGATACATGTAATATATATTCTCTGAAGCGGGGAAATTACATAAAATGTCACCTCGCAGCCTAATCAACCCAATAAAGCGATGGTACAACCATATGTACCTACAGATAACACGTACGTATATACGATTATAATTGGTAGGATCTGTGATGCATTTGATTATTCTTAGTGATAGCGGTTAACAATTTATATCCCCGCACGGCATCTTATCACTCCGTTTCAACTCCTCCACATACTACTCAACGCGTCGGTTCATCGCTACAATTTCTGTGGTTGCCAGCAGAGAGTCTTGTGAAATGGATTCTCTTTCTGATTTACACGAATGGTCCTTGCTTCAAGAGTTATCGGAATGGCTGAGCCCAAGGCTAGCACTGTACACGCGCCATACAGTACCTATTAATGAGCACAAAGATATCCACCATTATGCTGCCACTCTCGAATATGAGCTTCGCGGTACATTCTTGATGGTCCACAATTTTTCTCAAAATCTGAGTTTGGAGAATTTTGAGTGTTTCCAAGAGGCTATAAAACAGATTTGTTCGTTGTTAGACCACCTTGCAGCGCATAAAAGGACCCGCGATGACTCCAAAGGCGGAGAATATCTTCATTTGGAAGAATTGGTAGGACGCCTAAACCCAAAATGCGACACGATAGACTTGGTGAATGGTTATGGACAAAGACTTTTTAAGCTTCCTAGTGATGCTACTAAGCTTCACGAATGCCTGATCGCTCTTACAGAATGTAATGCTACTCTCAACAGGCTACTTGCATCCCCTCCTCTGGAATCAGTCATACTGCCATCGCCAAGACAGCAAAAGAAAACGCCATGGAAGAAAGGCAAAATACGGGACCAAGCCATGTGCCTTTTCGAAACCTTATTCAAGAACTTCAGGTGTAGGAAACCACATAAAGTCTTGTTAAAGCTCATTGAGACCCCAAAAGAAGATTTAACAGTATCAAATTTACATTTGATGCTCCCATCATGTCCAGAGCTAAAGTCGTGGCAAGAATTCCGATACGACAAGGTTATTCCGTAGGTTTGAGCTTTCTGGAATCCTGCCTCCTTGCTGATTTACTTACATGGTTTGCAGAGACGACGATTCAATATCGCCTATTGCCGATATTTGTACAGATGTCCATCAATATACCGGTCGAGGAAGGGCATTGATGATATATATCAAGGAGCATGAGTTATATGGTGCTTGGGAAAATCCTGTTTTCTCTGCAATAGACCCATCGTCCAAAGAGTCTCTTGACCAACTTATCAAGAATGGTGCATTCAAGAGAATTGAGGTTGAAGACTTTAATATCAAAACGTCATCGGTAAAATTCAGCATTATAGACAAGCGAAAACTTGCCGTCAAATTTGGATACTGCCTAATGGATTTCTTCGACGCCGACTTCGCTTCAGATAGGATCCATTTCTTTAGCTCTTCGGAAGCAAGCCTCATGGAAGTTGC
This sequence comes from Trichoderma atroviride, assembly GCF_020647795.1. Classification (NCBI taxonomy): domain Eukaryota; kingdom Fungi; phylum Ascomycota; class Sordariomycetes; order Hypocreales; family Hypocreaceae; genus Trichoderma; species Trichoderma atroviride. Next base: position 3,968,299 of record NC_089400.1, on the reverse strand, counting down.
ATACCTAGCATTTGATTCAAAATTTCTGATCGCAGCCGGTTCATACGATTTTCAATTGGGCCATCCTACGTTCTTATCTTTTGCGAAGCTGTTGATAGAACTGGAATTAGGCGGCATTATAGAGCTAGAGATCAGCCCAGACAGTACGAAAAATCTTGTGGCTTGGGCTAGGCTTGTGCAATTTACGGATGATCTCGAAAAAGAGACAAAGGACTCCTATCGAGAAGCTATTACGAGCTGCCTACTCTTTCATAGAATGGTGGACTCCAGCGATTCTAACAGCAAGGATGCAGACACTATTCGGCGAATAATATATGAACATATTGTTTGCAAGCTCGAATGCGGGCTAGAAGAATCGACTCCTAGATTTAAACGGAAACGGTCAGAGTCCCCGCCTGTTCCCGACCCTCAGGATGCAGTTCAAACTGAGGACTCTTGGAACATGACAACAAAGCCCGTGGACTCTCAACGCGCGACATTTAGAAACAAGAGACAGCGTGGCTTCGAGTTCCAGCCGCGGTCATTTCTTGATTTAACTCCAAGAGAAACTTATAGCTCACTTAAGGATGGCTTTCCAAAACTCGAAGTGACGACAAGCCTTGATCGGCCTAGCGGCCGTGATGATTTCGAAATCGCCCTAATTTGTGCGTTGCAAATAGAATCTGATGCTGTTGAAGCTCTCTTCGATGAGAATTTTGAAGAAAATTCTTCATATGGCAAAGCACCAGGAGATCCAAACGCTTATGCTATCGGAAAAATGGCCGGACACAACGTGGTGTTGGCGTTTATGCCGGGCATGGGCAAAGTCAACTCGGCCAACGTGGCGGCTAGTTTTCGCATGAGCTTTCCCAATATCAAACTTGGCATTGTTGTGGGTATCTGTGGAGGCGTTCCAGGTGGAGAGGATGGCGAGAAAGAAGTGTTGCTTGGCGATATTATCGTCAGCACCGCACTCATACAATATGACTTTGGTCGGCAATACGATGATAGAGTTGTGAGAAGAGATACCCTACAGGACAACCTTAGTCGGCCAAACCTAGCGATCCGCTCATTTCTTTCAAAATATTCGGGATTAAGGGGTCGGAAAACGTTGAGAGAAAAGACATTTTCTTATTTGGATGACCTTTGTGTGAAGAATGGGTTCGAAAAATCTGCATATCCGGGCGCAGATAAGGATATACTATACCACCCTAAATACCGCCATAAGCATCGCAATGCAGCTGTTTGCAGTGCTTGTTCAAGATGTCGAAAATCTTCTGACAAGGTGTGTGACTCTGCGCTGGAATTGTCATGTGCAGAATTGGGCTGCGATGATAGGATGATAATACCTCGTGCTCGCATTGAGAAGGCGAAGAGTACTGCCTCCAGCACAGTTGCATCCAGAGACGAGGAACTTCGAGAGGCGCGGAAACCTTTTATCCATTTTGGCAAGATGGCATCTGGAGATTTAGTCATAAAATCTGGACGCCATCGCGATAAAATCGCAGTCCGCGAGAAAGTTATTGCGTTCGAAATGGAAGGCGCTGGGGTTTGGGACAGTTTTCCTACCGTTGTCATCAAGAGCGTGTGTGATTATGCGGACAGCCACAAGAACAAGACGTGGCAGAGATATGCTGCTGCAACTGCAGCTGCTTGCTCTAAAGCGTTTCTCGAGGAGTGGAGAAGGGCTTAGTGAGGATTTTCATGCGGATGAGACGATATTGGTTATACTACTATTATGGCAATATGTAGTCGAACTTGAATGCAGTTTGTTCTGGGGAAAGTTACATGTACACGTATCTAGCAACCCAACTCTGTTATTCTGCACTCGGGTAGATGTAGCCTACCTGGTACTTAGGTATCTATAGTTTCTTACATGGTGGTAGAAAACTATTGTGTGTCCTATCAAGACTAGAATAAGACTTTCGCATCAAACCATCAATACGATACCGTTTGATGGCGATGAAACCCACAGATCGCAGATGGCTCAGCGCACAAACGCCTTGAGCTTGAGCAGCTGGGGTCGCGATTCAAGGGAGGGTGGATCTTGAGATTGTGGCTGCTCCGCCGACCCACGTGGAGATGGATAGCTCAGTGTTGGGACGATGAGGCCGATAAATTACGCAGGGCATGCTTGTCTAATTATCCGCGTAGTTGCTGGTATGATGCATGGAATTGGAGGTGAAGATATCCGTAAACTGTAGAGAGCTGAGAGCTGAAATACATCAGTGTCTAGCCGCCCATGACGACTTCATTCTCTCTGCGTGTATGATACGATAGCAACGGCCAAAGCATTTTAGACTCAACCAGGAGTTCAAAGTACATGTGCCTAGATCTCATGAAAAATTGCTGCCCTGCCCTGCCAACAACCAACTTGGAAGCTGACCTGAGCTGTCTCTGCTTATGAGCAGTTGGCCCTTGCAGAGCTCAAGGACCGTAATCGTACAGCACAGCTCTTCCTGTAATGGTTCTCGGAGCAGACCAAAACATGCGGGCCTCGTCACACCCCCTGGCGGCGCCATCCGCAGCATCCCTGCTGGCCAAATTTCAATGGGGATTTTTCTGCATGCTAGCAAGAGCGAAATTGAGCTCTGCTGATCGTCCGGAAGAGAACAGAAAAAAATGAAAACGGCCAAGGGATTCTATCATTTTTCTGGTTTGTCGCAGATGTAAGCGAGAATCTGTATCTAACATTGAATGCTGTTGCATGGTAGCAGTTCCGGCGTTGGGCTAAGCACCGCATAAACCGTTAATTACACGCCTGCGTAATTGGCCTCATACGAGCAACAGCAATGCATCGATGCCGGGGATTTCGGCGGAGCTCCAGCCTAATACGAGACGGTGCCTGAGCAAGTACTTGTACTTGTAGCACCACGTTTGCTGTGCCACGCCTTCATGTACAAGGAGGCATCGTCGCCCTTTGGCCGCAGGGTGTCTGAGCCAATTTTAGTGCCTGGGCCGCTGAAGATGCACTGCAGATGCCAGCGGCCCCATCGTGGCACCTCGCTTGGCGCATATGCGGGCTTTACGAATTGTGCTATCAATCTGTCTATCATCGAGATTGAACATCATGACTGGAAACCATCAAAGCAGCTGTTGATGGACACAAACTCTGGCGCCGCAACGCCTCCAGAGACCCCTTTCGCGTCTTTCGAATAGCGCGGTTCCTGCGCCTAACAATTCACGGCACCACCAACGGCGACCTGCCCAGCTTAGCCTGCGGTTATGAGCACGCTATCGAGCTACAGGTGCTGGCGCTAGGCTTTAGGTGCCTAGACTTGGCGGTATCGGGCCTAGAGGCAGCGCCCAAAGGGTGCTAGCGGCCGCTGGACTCCAGATGTTCGTTGGCAGCAGCGCTCGGCTTCGGTCTCGTCCCCGTGACAGCCTGGCAGAAATGAAGAAGAAAAACAAAAACACCATCACCGCAACTCCAGCCATTCTTTTCTCGATCTGGTGCATGCAGGATCCACTCTTCTCGATCACCCTTTTGCCCCTGCAGCTTTGTTTGTCTCTTGTTCCCTTTCCTCTCCATCCTCTTGTCTTTATCCTGCAGCCTTTGATAACGAGAAACACCTGTTTGAACGCTCATTGTTGCATTCAGCGCTAGGCCAGGGCGTCTTGTCTCGCATCCTCGCCAACCGCTCCACCTGCTGGCCAACCACCCCTACTAATATCCCACGCCCTAGTGCCTTCGAGGCCGCTTCGCTTCGCAGTTTCGTGTTTCCCCAAACCGCCGTTAGCTCGCCGTGTTTCCTCTGCGTCCGCAAGCCTCGTCTCCGAGGCCCTCGATCCTGCGATCTCTTCTTCTTCCTCTCTCCTCGTCCGCAGACCAGGCCTCCTCCGTCCGTGCATTTCTCTCCAAACTCGACCACGGGGTCGCTTTTCCCAGCGTCGCTTCTGCCTGGGCTCGATTCCGAAGAAAAGACAAGGCTGGGCGGTCGGAACTGGAGAGGAACCACAGAGCGACCAGCGCAGATCCTGTCGAAATCGCTGCTCCTGGTCGGCCTTCTGTCATCCCTTCCTAGGCACCAAAGTTTACACCATCGGGCCATTCGTTCTTTCTCTGCAGCATTGTTCACTTCCTCCGCATTTTTCATTCATTTTTTGGCCTTGAACGGGTTGCTGCTTCCATTCCCGGACCTTTGTTCGCTTCAAGCGTCTTATTTTCATTCGTTTCTTGCATCCTGGCGCTTGCTCTCTTCCACGACTTCTTCTGAAATCGCGTTAATCTAATTTTTCTCAACAATTCACAATCGCCTCTTCCGACATTCAATTCAATTGCGCTACTTAAAAATTCAGAAGCGTTACTCGTTTTTTGGAGAGTTTTTGGTTACAGCTCGTTTTTTATATGCGCGTATAGCATCAAAGTCCAGCAACACAGCACTTCACCAGGCTCGTCACCGCTAGTTCTCTTCCGTTAAAATGGCATCCGAAACATCAGGCCCGACAAGGGCTCGTGGCCGAAATCGAGGCACACCGAGACACACACAATGGACGCTCAGGAATGCATCAATAGCTGTGCTAGCAGCCCTCGTGGGTTCCGCTTCAGCTGATGATTCGGCAAGCTGCATTTCTCTCAAGGGTTCTGCATTATGTCCAGCTTTCCAGGCTGCTTCTATATCCACAAACCAGTCATTAATCGATACATTGTGAGCTATATGCTATTCTTCATGCTCGGTGTGAGTAGGTTGCTAATATTGATGCTACAGCTCATTCTTAAAGTATGTCTCCGATTTAGAGACATTCGACACGCAGCTCTCCAGCTTCGTCAAGACTACATATCTCCAAGACAAGTAGGCAGCTCTCACCCGGTGTAACCTTGGTCCAATTTGCTTACGTCTTGCGCTTTTTAGATTCCAGTTGAATTTTGGCTGCCACAATATTAATTATACAGACCCCAGCGACATGTACGCGCGCTACACAACGACAGTCCTTTGCAGCTCCATTGTTCAAGCGTCCGCGGCTGGCTGCGGCGTCTCTGCGAAAAACTCGGAGCCTCTCTGCGCCGAAACCTGCGCCGAATATGCTCAAAGCGAAGCTTACATCACCGCCGACACAGCTCTTTGCGGCAGCCCTAGCAGCGACCTCAACAAATTGATTCGCGCCGACTTTACTGTCTGTTCCAACCCTGAACAGGCCCTCTCCAGCAGCTGCATCGTCGGCTCGGACAATGAGCCGGATAACTGTGGATTTGGTAACAGCACCGTTGGTCTATGCTCATACTGCGGCGCCGGAGGCATCAATTCCACAGATACCTGCTGCTATAGCTCCAATGCCGAAAAGCGATGTCAAGGGGTTAAGCTTCCTGATATTACCGTGACCTTTACAGCACCCGTGGCTACTGCTACACCGACGACTTCTTCGGCCCCGGTTTCCAGTGGTGGCAGCCATCTCAGCGGCGGTGCTATTGCGGGCATTGTCATCGGCTCTCTTGCGGGAGTCGTAATTCTTGCTGCCCTCCTGTTCTTCTGCATTAGAATGATGAGGCGCAGACCCGGCAGCAGCGGCCAGGCCGACAGCATTTTCAACCAGCCTCAGCCTTCTCGTAAAGGACCGCCCATGAGCCAAGGTAGCGCAGCACCCCCTCGAGGATACGAAATTCTTCCTGGCGGCCGTATTGCACGCATGTCCGCCTTGGAGGGACATTCGGGCGATTCGCCCTCCCGCCACGGTAGCTCTCCTTCTGCTCGTGCTGTTCCTTACGCCTCCAAGGCTTCTGATAGGATGTCTTCATCTGAGTTTGGCGATACTCCCGAACCCGAAACCCCATATACCGGACTTCGTGGGCCCCCCCGCTACTTCGAGACGACAAGGCTCTTTATCCAGCAACTCGATGCTTGGAAGCGATATCGCCGGCAGCCCCATTGGTTTTTCATCTCCGAATGCTCTGGCAAGCCAGCAGTCTGAACAGCTACCATTCTTCAAGGATTACTATTCACAAGACGACATTCACCCTCACGACAAAGTTGCGGTTTTATGGGCCTACCAGCCAAGGGCCCCTGACGAGTTTGCCCTGGAGCGTGGAGATATGCTCAAAGTTGTGGGTATCTGGGATGACGGTTGGGCGACGGGTCTGATAGTCAACGAGCGAGCGGAGGAATGGGAGGCACGAAGGCAAGCGCAGAGGGACAGCGGCGTTTCAAATACTTCTGGTGCAAGAGACAGCTCGCCACAGGGCCACGGCGAACTAAAGGCATTCCCTCTAGTATGCGTCTGCCTCCCAGAACATTGGAGGAAGACAATTGAAGGGGACGGCTCGGATACAGGAGCAAGTGGTCATTTGAGCGTTTCGCATGTTTGATATCCCTAGCTATCCTCTGATGACATGCTTTACATATCCGCCTTACTCTGCTACCACTTGCGTTTTGGACAACAGCACAAATATCCCATTCGACAGATGCCTTGTCACGACATAGATAGCTCAGCCTATTTGGCTAAACTCTTGGTACCAGCATTTCTCTTGATGAAGTACATGAGATGCAATTCCATGATACCCAAACCCATGGGCGGAAACTTGCGCTGCGTTTTGATTCACTTTCAGACGTTTTTATTTTTTATTATTTTAAATACCCCATATGAAGAGCGACGATGTTGATACGAGATGGATAGTGAAGGAGAAAAAGGAGCAAGCAACTGGTGTTAATATTTGTCTACTTGGCTTACATTAGAAAATGCCCTTTCACTTTTTTTCTTAATATTGATTTGCAATTGTATTAACATTGATGTGAAAAAGCCATTTCCCACTAAGAAGGCCGAGTGAATACATTATAAAAATAGGAAGAATACAAGACAGAGAAATTGCTTCAGTGAAAAGAAAGGCGCCATCTCAAAACAGCCAACGTAGACATGTCGTGGATAGCCGGCGTTGAACGTATGCTTAGCCTCGCAATATTGCCTGTAGTTATATATAAAGATGAGACCAGAAAAACGATTTCAAAATGAGTATTATTTTATCGTTATGGAGTATAATCCACGAGCTGCAATTTGCGGTTCTCATATCATTGCCTTCCGGAAATTCATCTCCCAAGAATGTACATCAATACCACCAATTGACAGACTACGTTTGACAAATCGTACCTATTTCTTCAAATTATAATGCTTAAGCTCATGCTTCTGCTCCGGAGGCTTCTTCACAGCGATGAAATAATTCTGGCCCGTCTCAGAAACAGCGTGAACCGCGATATCTTCGCCAAAAGGCCATTCTCCGATAAACTGCGAGTCGCCTCGGCGATCATATTCTGCATACTGCGCCGGGTCGAGGCACTTGTGTGCGGCCGTCCAAGCATCTGCCCGATGCACATAGACTCCTAGAATTTCCGTGGCCTGAAGACTACCCGACCGATCGGCGTTGTAGTCGACAGAGATCTGCAGGACGTAGTGCAGGAACTTGGCGCCTTCTGGCAAGACAATGTCTCCATCTGGGGTCGCAGTCAAGGCTTCATTGTTTGGCGTGGTGTCTATTCCGACGAGGAACTCTTGGCCGTCAAAGGCGCGGGCAAAGAGCAGGACGCCGTCGCCGTGGGACCAGCTTTCAGATGCGCCTCTGGAGCCGCGGATGTGATACTGTTGGAAGTCTTCGGGGGAAAAGTTGAGGGATTCGAGGGAGTGAGTGGCGTATTTCTTTGCGGCTTCTAGGGTGCCGTGCGTTTTGAGAAGAAAGGCTGTGCGATTGGCGCCGGATGGGTCGTGGGAGTAGTCGATTACTGTGAGGATGGTGTGGAATAGTTGCTCTGGGACGAAGTTGACTGATGCGCCGTTGGTGGCCATGGTGTTTATGCTGCTGGTTTGTTGTAATATCACTGAGAATATGAAATGTCGTGTAGTTGGTAAAATGAGAGTCGAGTGCAACACTCCATCCTTTATAGAATGGTCAATTGCCACGTACAAGAAATGGTGTTGCAATTATCATGCCACTATCTTGTGTGGCTGCAGACATCATCACATCGTAACTAACTCTTCATGGCGAGAGATGATTGTTTCTAAGAGATTCATTATAGGTTTTGACGTCTTGTTACCCCACCTTTGCTGTCGCTTTAAAGTTTAAAGGCTGCCATACGATGGGCTGTCATAACCGAACATGGACTCAACTTTTCATATCTGATCAATGAGATGCGTTGTAAATTAGCGGAGATTGACATTTACCTTTGACTTGATGCCGCTTGTAAGCTAAAGAATGAGGGTTCGATTTTGTACTGAATCTGAAAGGTACGTCACTAGCTCCCAGGCGGGTGATAGTATAAACCACGCCACTCGAAACTCTAACACAGATGATCATTCGAGTTTCACCGGCATGGAGCGAATCATCATGCCACTCGGGTAATCTCTAAATTTTACCAAATGAGTTTGCAATATTTCTCTGAGGGGCTCCCGTTACGTATACCTGCGAAGTTGTCATGGATAGTCCTTAAGATGAGTGATGGGTGTTTAAGTAATTCTCGCTTCATTCGAGTTCTGGCATTTCCATTATATCTACGCATCGATTTAATTTCAGCTTGTTAATAGTATAAAGGCACAAGTTTAATACACTCATTCTATCCACTGCTTCACCGAACAGGTAGAGCGGCATCGGCAAAGCTTTCACTGGTTCAATGTTATTTCAGCTATTAGCATCACCCCAACGACATTCCGTGTAACTAGGCTTCTCTCTCCACTTACTAATCACTAACTCTATGAAGAAATGTAGCTGCCTCCCTTTCTTCAGCTAAGTGACAGTCTACTTACATCAGCTCGCGGGTGGCTTGAGCAAGACACATTACTAGCTCTCCTATCCCGATTGCCTGCCATTAGTCATCTCCAGCTTTCTAGAAAAGACTATTTTCAGGCATATAAACGGCCAGGCATATAACCGGGGCGTCCGTCCGTAGCTTCCTCCGAAGACTCAGCTCCTGTGGTGGGGCCGTCGCTTTGAGCAAGCCACCCAAGGTCGTATCTAGGCCCTTGTATATATCGCCTCTGCATGAGCACAAACACTAGGACGAGAAGAGATGACTGGGCATCATACAGCATCGCATTTTTGTTTAATCCCACTTTGTCCTAGTAACCTGCTGTAACTGTCCGGTAAATGCGGAGTATATCTAAGCCACTTGCTGCAAAACTGTTTCTTTTACCGTTCTTGTATATATCTCAAAACGCCCAAACAAGTAATTGCACCACCATTGGCAGTCGACTTTGCAACCATGGGCGAGGACCGTGGCACAAGTAAGAAAGCAAATGAATTAGTCATATCCATCTTCAATAAAGTGAAGGAAGCTAATTTTCAATAGGCAATAATTTCCAGTTTATATCGATAACAAACCTTGCTGAAGCGAAAGACCGCGATAAACGACGACAGGCACGCTCACACGCCGCCAGACAGGGCAGGCAGCGATCCCAACATGTTTCCCCGAGATATGAGGCGGGTGCGTCAGGCCAATCACTGATACCGTGGTCCATTTTTGCACCAGTGTCCGCATACGGCCCCTTTGAGACTCTCATTGGGGACTCTCCCAAGTTGAGAGCCTTACTTAGTCATGGTAAGCCGCGTATCGGTGCAGTATGAATCGTTTTCACAGCTGAAACTCGTTTCAATGTCTCAGATGCTGCCAGGCAAGCCGCAGAGCCTATATTCAGCGTTGCAGATCCTGTAGTATTTCAGGATTTCGCGTCCGTCTTTCGAACCGATCTCGACGACCCGGCTTTGTTGAACGCCGTGAAGCTCACCTTTGCGTTTGCCGTGACTGGAGGAAATATCGATCAAGAATGCCTCGACTTTCAAAACCAGGCCATGAGCACGATACGCGAAAGGATGGACTCGCTAGAGTCGGCTTTGACGTTACCGACTCTGGGGGCCATCTTGCTCCTTGCCGGTGTGGAGGTAACCCACCGTCAACCCTGGCTGTTCTGGAATTCACCAAAAGTTTGAATGCTAATTCAATGATGCCGTGACAGGCGCGTCTTGGTATGCGATGGCAAGTTCAACTGCACATGGGAGCCATCCAGCAGCTTCTTGAGCTGGGCCAGACAAAAACCATTTATCTAACAGATGGGATCAAACGTGCCATCTTCTGGTACGTCATGACTCTTACGAGGCGAGAATCTACTAATCCAAGAATGACTGACGGCAATTTCGTTTGAATAGGCAGGATCTGAATTCATCCGTCATGACTGGTTCTGACCGCATAGTGGACCACACCACCTTTGCCGAGCTTCAGTGGAAGCGAGATCCTTTTGCTTCTGCTTACTTTGCCCTGGCGCCAGGGTTTCAGAGAAAATCTCACTTGTTTGACGAGAATTTTCTAGAAGTTCTCAAGGATATCCACGCGCTGCAGTGCGTTCAGGATCTGCCCCGCTACTCGTGTCAGAATCCAGTGGAAATGCTCCGCGTTGATAATCAGCAGGCATCGATTGGGTCTAGGCTGGTGGATTTACCGAAGCTGTCTACGACGATGGAAGCTTGCTATCTTGCAGCATATCTGAGTGCTTGTATGCTTTGCTGCAAAGTGTGGCGCCATTCCGTGATGCCAGTAAGTGACAAGACAAGACGCTTGTCAAGTTTTTGCAACTTTTAAATGCTGATTTTAAACGAATAGTCTCATATTTCTCAACGACTACTAAAGACACTTCAAGAATCTAATGAGGATCCATTTTGGAATGAAAACCTAGATCTATTCATCTGGATGCTGTACATGGGGGGATGCTTCTCTCCCAGAGGGGCCATACATTCAGAATACAAGGCTCTTCTGAAAACTAATCATGAGTCCAGGTTTAAAGGAATGTATCGCTCTTTGGAGGATTTGATGGAAATTTTGCATGATTTTATTTGGTCGGAGAAGGCGTATCGTATGCAGCTTGATAGATTTTGGGAAGAGATTCAACCAGAGATGGCTTAATGTTAATGTATAGACGCTGCTTGCACTTGTATACATGATCATACATCCAGGCCTTTTTCCAATTAGAATCATCGTAAATGTATCAAGTGAGGCCATCACTAAGTGGTTACTTGGTGTTCCTACAGCCACACTATTTACGACTTCCCAATTGCTGTATCTCCCTATTGCTGGTTACCTGTATCAGGCTTTTTATTAGCGTCTGTACGCGCTGTATTTGGTAATACCTTCCAAGCTTCATACTCCGTAACTCTGCTTAGAACGGACAAGGATGTGAATTTCTAGGCCATTCGACCCTCAGCAATTGCCAGAAACAACAAGACTCGGAGACTTTTGAAAACACGAAGCAAGCCACACACCACTATTAATCAGCCCCTTTGACAACGGCGCTCAATTTCTTTTTCTACCCACCACTTGCCTCACTGTAAAATCCCTTGGAGGTGTACGTCATTATTCAGCGAATGATAAATAGGCGCTTCGGCCGAGATCGTCCGCTCAACACCCAATTATTCAAGGCTGGTAGTAAAACGCTAGATGATTGCTAGCTGCTTTGGGAAGTGGCTTCTCGTCCCAAAAGAGTAGTTGCACGGCCATGGTCATTGCAGCAGCTTAGCAAAGCATTTATTGCAGGAAGAAGTGTAGTTGAGCTAAGTGTTGGGAACAAACTCAATTGAAGGTCGTAAAAATGTTTCGATCTGCTATTGTAATACAATAACAAGAAACATTGATATATAAAACCCGTTCATGGTGCTCGTTTTGTTGAAACAAGATTTGGTATCCATCAGCAAAGCATTATTTGACATATAAACTGGTTTGCAAAGCAATCTACTCATCTTTGACTTATACCAATTTACTCTTACTTTTTAATTTACTTGGAATTCAACAATCTTCTACAATGGCCGAATCGCGACTCTGGAAACCTCTTAAAATTGCCGGTGTTGAAGTCAAGCACCGCATCGGTATGCCTGGACTCTCTCGCTTCCGAGGCACAGACGACCATGCCGCAACTCCCATGATGAAGGAGTACTACAGCCAACGATCTCAAATCCCAGGCACCCTCATCGTCACCGAGGCCAACATCATCTCTCCCGGCGCCGGTGGTTACCCCAATGCACCAGGCCTCTGGCGGGAGGATCAAGTCGAAGCTTGGAAAACCGTTACCGACGAAGTTCACCGAAACGGCTCCTTCATCATTGCCCAAATGTTCCATGTCGGCCGCGCCGCAGTTCCGGAAATCGCTGCAAAGGAAGGAATTGAGATTGTGTCCTCCAGCGCCATTCCTCATGGACCAGATGCGCCCGTGCCAAGAGAATTAACTGTCGCTGAGATCAGACAAATTGTTAAGGACTTCCAAACTGCTGCAAAGAATGCCATTCGCGCAGGCTTTGACGGTGTTGAGCTCCACGCCGCAAACGGCTACCTCCTGGACAGCTTCATTCAAGACGTGAGCAACACCCGCACAGACGAGTATGGAGGCAGCATCGAGAACCGATCCCGCTTTGCATATGAAGTCATGGAAGCCGTCGGCGATGCCATTGGGCCTCAGCGCGTCGGAATGCGCTTCAGCCCCTGGAGCACTTTCCAGGGCATGCGAATGGAAGACCCTATTCCTCAGTTTTCACATGTCATCAGCAAGGCCAAGGAGCTGGGCCTTGCTTATATCCATCTAATCGAACCCCGAGTCGCCAACTCTGACGATCTCGAGCACCCCATTGTCGAGAGCTTGGACTTTGCAATCAACTTGTGGGATGGGCCAATCCTTCTGGCGGGTGGATATAAGCCGAATAACGTGCACAAGACGATTGATGAGATGTATCCCGACAAGGACATCATGGTCATGTTTGGCCGATCCTTTGTCGCAAACCCGGATCTGGTCTTTAGGATTAAGCATAGCTTGCAGCTGAATCCGTATGACCGCAGCACCTTTTACGCCGTGAAGAATCCCAAGGGTTATCTGGATTACCCATTCAGTCCTGAGTTTGAAGCAACGACTAAGGCGTAGGTAGTTTTGAGACGCAGCATTAAAAGCAATTTGATAGACAGTCATGTAATTTCCTGCATAGAATAAACGTTTTTTTATTAAATCTCGAAATTTGCTCAACTCTCAACTCTTGACATTTAGCTTTCAAGCTATAACGTTGTATTGTTACCTGTCATATATTCATAAATAGGTAATTACCGCAGGCGCTTAGAGTGGCTTCACCGCCTTCCTCTTTGCCCAGAATATAAAACCGAGTCTTCCAATCTCAGAATACTGCAATCTCACGTTTATCCCCCACCTCAGCTCTCTACTCCACCTGTTCTTGCGCCCGCATATCCTCTGCCTCCATCCAAACCCATTTCGGGATTCAGCGACCAGCGAGCCATCTAAAATGTCTTACGAATTCATTGCGCCGTATTTTGACAAATTTGAAAAGATGCAATCCATGCTTAAAGTGTTTGCCAGAAAGGATATACCAGCACCATTCCTGGCAGCATTCTCAGCGTCATTTCAAAGGGTTGTCGCGTTATGGGATGCTCCTAGCCGGCCGCTGAGCGAGGAAACCCGCAAGAGACGCAGACTAACAAAGGCCTACTTGCTTAGGATCTTGGATCTTGGACTCGATGCCTTCTTTTTATGCACGCTCTCCATGTCCGTATCAAAGCTAGGCATAGTAAAAAACAAGAAGAGGTTTTGTGAGGCTGTTCGAATATGGATGAAAGAAAACCCCAATAAACTTCCACCGTCTTTTCACGATTTCATTCATCAGCTTTACACAAAGCATCAAACATTTATAGAAGAAAGTATGTGCTTTACAGAACGCATGCATGCCTGCTGCATACTGACACAACATCCAAATGGGGTAGGACTCAAAGAGCAGAGAGAACAAAAATCTTCATTGGGCGCAGACAGTGATTCAGATCTCGAGTGGTTGTCGCATCGTGTGCTTCATCGCCATAGTACTCCGCTGGAAGTGATTGAGGTGGTCACGTCTCGAGGCAACACGCCAACCTCCAATGTGAGTCGAGGAGACTTGCATCAGCACATTTCCACGCCCCGCAGATGCAGCGAGGAAGCGCCAGTCTTGTCAAATGACCAAAATGGTAATATCCCCAGATTCTGTATATATATATCCTCGCTAACTTTTAAACAGCCGAGACCCCTCTAGCTGAGGCCCCTACAGCTGAAGCCCCTACAGTCAAGGCCCGTTCATTCAACAAATCGACTGCCTTCGCATTGGAACATGCAGAAAGTCTTGCCGTGTCTGGACACGCCATCTACGCTCTCACGGGGGATACCATCAGCGGGCCTATACATCTCACATTACCAGCGGACTCAACCACCCACCCATTTTTGGTAATTCCGATCAAACCAGAAGCAGCCTATCATATTTGCAAGCTTGAAAGTAGAGGTGCTTTACCCTAGGCGACCTTGACTATTCCTATTTTACATCTCTTTACACTCTGTTTATCATCATTCACTCCATAGCAAACAAATCCTAATTCCTGCTCCCACGGCACAATAACAGTATGTAGGTTGAATTGAAGTGGTGCGATTGTTTTTACAAAGGTAACCGCTGTCCCAAAGTGAAACAGCCTCACTTGGGCCGATGCTACAGAGACTTCAATAAGAATTGCCGCTGTATCGTCTGGTGGTCTGACTTCTTCGCCATGCTGATAATACTTCCAGTCAGGCATTGCGCACTTCTTCTCTACCTATATATTTATTATTATCAGCGTATGCTTCTCAAGGGTCAAGAGCAAATATTACTTGTTTCTCGCATTGCTGAATAAGCTCCTTCTCAGTGACATCCACCGTCACTAGAGATACAAGGTGGACCATGAAAACTGGAGTCGCATGTGCTCTTCGTACCGTCCTCCGTTTAGGCTAGTGTAATACTGTAGAATACGGACGCAGTATTGAATTTGAGTCGGCAGTATCTCTTCCTCGCATGACTGCAGAGTCTGCTTCACAGCGATTTCAAGGAGGGGTAAGCTGGAAGATACGAATCTGCCAACCGAGGCAGATTTGTCTGTATTTGAGTGGAGCTCTTTTAAATTATCGCAATCATAGTGAGCGGGGAGTGCTTCATGGGCTGTTGTAAGTGTTGTTGGTTGAGGACATCTTCAACGTTTTAACCAGATGCGTAAGCGTAGTGGGTTTCCGTCGGCAAATCAAGCCTATGCTCGTATAAGCCCAACACCAGACATTATCGAGAAGCAGCCAGTAATGCTCATCACTACACTTTCTTAACGCTTCCTGACATGTAGCTTTGCGGAATGGCATACTATACCTCCATGGCGCCCTTCTCCATCTAAAGTATAGGTAAAGGTGCTTTCTCGGTTCTATACTCAATTTTAGGTGAACTCCCACTCCATCGGGAAAGTCTTGATGATATCCACGGATATGAACCTCAAGGCGGCATAGAAAGGCTACTTCTTCGCATATTACTGCACCAGCTGCTCCGGAATCTTCAACGTTTGATGAATCTTGCGCTAATGATGAAGTCATGTTTATCACTCGATGACATAGTCTTCCCCGTTTGCTTTGTTAACTTGGTAGAAGCTGGGAACCGTGGAGTGTTATCGCATCCATTGTCGTCACAACTTTGAGGCGTTTGCGTAGTGGTTTCTCGTCGCCATCGTGCTTTTTATTGTCCCGCTGCCAACACCGTAACAGCCGCCACCACTCATGGCATCATGGTCTAGATTATGCCCATCATCGTCGTGAGGTGGAGTTGAGAGAATGGGCGAATCTTAAGTCCACTGTAGACGCTTGACTGTGAATTGGGAGGACTCGACTCTCGCACAACGAGCCCTACCATCGCTTCCATCAATGCCCTGTTCTGCTGAAATGACTGGAGATTGCTGTATGAAGGAACAAGCACCAGGCGCCGCAAAAATGCTGTGAATTTGTGCGAGAGTTCTGGTTGTCAGTAGACAACTGACCTAATGTATAAAGCCCTTCTTTATGTTTGCGACGCTTTGTCTGCTTGAGGTAGACCAGATGCAGGCGACGCAAGAAACGCCATAGAAGAATGCTTTTCAAGGCTGCTTGAGGTCGATGTGAACATATTAGTGTCTATTATAACCCCTCGGCAGCTTGATTGATTGCGCGTAGGCGACTCCATCCGGCAGGCTTCTCCAGTCTCATCAATACTATCAAGTCTATACATAGATGCGACCACAATGGGGAGGTAGCAGCGTCTCCTCGTATCACTATTCGCGATTTCGTTATGGGGAAATTTAAAAGTTATTATATTTACTTGATTGCCGCGTCATTTGACGCATTCAAGTTTTGTAAACAATTAATTACATGAGTATAGCAACAACCTCCTGGGTCAAAGCGGCTACTCCCCAGGCGCATCGAAGTTTCTTACACAGTCTTGTAAACCTCTCAATTTGCTCCCAATCTTCAGCACCGGGAGTGGCAATAGAATAAAAGATCCTGTTAGGATCCCACTTCTCGCAGATTGTAACCAGATTTTCGCAATTAGGCCCCCAGAAAGCAGTCTGCCAGTTAGGTTGAAATAGATTGCCTTACAATCGTTAGCATCTGGCTCTCAAAGCTTAGTCCATCTTGGCAATCAAACTTACCTCATTGACGTAGGAGATTACATGCGGCGAGGCCTTAAAGCTATATTCACCGTTTATGTATTGGCTGAGATCGGTTAGGCTCAATGGGACGACTTTGTTTGCCAACTTCAGATTCTCTGCGCCTGATTGGGTCTAAGAAAGAACTGAAGGAACTGAAGCTGGAGAAGCGCGTATGCTAGATACTTCCCATCTGATTCAGTACCAATTGACTAAGCAACCAATGAACATACATGATAACGTCAAAGGCAAATATCAGCGATTAATGATGAATCTTTTGAAGGGAAAAAAGGTAGTATCGAAGACATGTCATCTTGCAATTCGGACAACGCTTCAGATGAGATGCTAAAGAATAAGAAGAAAGTATCGTCTTCCCATTTCAGTTCCTTGTCTTTTGGTATCGAGTCTCACGCAATTTGATAAACCGTCGACATGTGAAACAAAGTTCCGTGAGCGCCCTGAGTTATGCTTCTACCCTTACCGACGCCAATTGCCTATTTCCTCCTATAAGTTACGCGAGCATGATTGGTCGATAAGTAGGACACAACGCAGCGCATAGAGTGCCCCCCTAATACATTTACTCGGGTAAATCTTATCCGCAAGGCCACCTAGTGGGTGGGTATGTAGTCTCTGCGGCAAGCTTTATTCCAACTGTTGGAAGTCTGCTGAGCGAAGGCTTAGGATTGAGCTTAGTATTTGTTAGATCCGAGTACCTGTGATTCCAGCTTTCCAGTTGAAACATCGTTTCTTCCTAACAGATTATTTGAACATGTTGTATTTCTGCAAGTAATTAATGTTGTCTCTCTATAAGCCATCAATACTATATTACACACATAGTTAACACGGCTAATGCGCTGGACTCGGAGAAATCCTTCTTCCCAGTCACTACGCAGTCCTCCGCCGCCATCAGCCGCCTGACTGCCGTTTCTTTCTTCTCATTCTCAGTCTATATTCGCTGGTGAAGCTAGTTCTGCATCTTTCCACATCTTTTAGTCTGGATTCCTCACCCGGAACAACGCCAAATGCTGCCAACGCCTTAGCCGCGAAAAGCTGACTAGGAACAGCTTTCAGCAAATCGACACAATTGCACGCCTTGGCGCTTAGAGCGCAAAACTTGTTGTGCTGGTACTGTAGCAAATTTCTCTTTCGAACTCGTCTTGGACCCAGGAGCTTGGAAGTAACTCTTCGACCTCTTCTCCATCCTTATCGCCCACCTTGTTCTATTCTCTCACACTTATTTTCTCCCACGCTTCCCACAAACTTTTGCCAAGCCTGTCGTCCGGTCTCCGATTGCGAGTCTCCGGTCGCTAGTCTCCGGTTGCTTACAAAAGCCCGAGGCTAGGAAAATAAGCGACACATGAGATAAAATTAAGCATAGATTAAAGTGGCAATAAGCTCTTCTATATCATTGTTCGTATTGCCTTAGTGTAGCTGTGTGTATGCTGCAGTGCTTTTTGCTGACCACTCGGAGGTCTAGAAGACAGTTGCTTATAGAAGAGGGTGGGGTTACGCCCGCCCGATTGCCTCTAGAAAAATGATCATCACACACTTAATATCTTTACTTATATAGCAAATATTAAGATTTAGATATATTATAGCTTCTGGCTCTCTCTGTGCTGAATCTCGATTAGTTATGTACATATGTTAGTTCTATTTGTTTAAACCTAAAATTGTTGGCGTAGCGACGTCTTCAACCACTAGTAAATTGTATATCTGTATAAACCAAGTTTGAAACAATCCAGCATGTTATTTTTAGCAGAAAATATCCTCTAACGTCGTATACTAGTAGTAGCAGCAGTAGTTCGAGACTGGGGCCAAGTATGAGAGCTATAACACACTCTTGGCTCACTAAAACAAAGCTAGCCTACAGCTTGGGCTTATCCCACCATCATCATGTGCCTGGAATGGCAATGTGTGTGGGACCTTGTGTATAACAAGTTTCCATATACAACCGCACCTAGGCTACGCAAAGAATTACAGCATCGTGCTAGTCAATGTGTCTGGGGTGCTTTACGACAAGTTTCTAGTTGTACTCCAGTTGCAGAAAGCATGAACAAGCACCGACCAGCTACAAAGCTCCTCTACAGTCTTGAAGTCAATTTGGAGGATATAGGTATATTAAGATGAACGGTAATGCAAGTTCCAGTTATGGTTGCTATGATACGACAGCGAAATATTTATATCAAAGTTGTTAAACAGAGGCTACCTTGATACCCAACGACATCTAGAAGCAATGTGACCTAAACGAATGATCGGAGGATGCCCGAATATAAAAATAGCAAGGTAACTAATAAAGTGCCTTGGCTCTTCATGTTGTAAGCTACATGCACTTTCTCAGTTGTTTGTAACATGTAATTTTGGGATGACCACTTGATATATGCTTCACTGAATAGATACCCTAGACAAACATACGAGTAAGCACTAGAAATAAAACAATATCAGCAACTAAATGTTCGAAAGCCACCAATTAGAGGGCCAAGTATGAAGTTATATCAATGGCGGTGTAATATAATGACCAAGATTGAAAGAACATAAATACTACTACAAGCCCCCTCTAGAATAGTCTCATTAACACTCACTTGCTCTTCAATCAAAAGTACAACAATTGCAACTCAATTACTCCATTGTTACAATGAAGTTTTCTACTGCCCTGGCGGGTACTCTGAGTCTTTTCTGCTCCTTCTCGAATGGCAAACCCGTTGAAAGCCAACCCACCGAGACTATTACTGGCACCGACCTTATCGTTCAAGAGGCAACCAATAGCACATTGAGTCTGACAAAGCGCGACACTATTGCGGTTGTTCGCTTCTTTCAATATGTCAACTGCCAAGGCAATGTGTTGCAACTTAATATAGACCAGTCGCAAGTTAATGGGGGTTACGTCGACCTCCAGGGGTACTTTGGGAGTGCTGTAGTCGACTGGCTTTGGAACGACATCTATCATATTTATGCATGCTATGCAGGATCTTCATGTTGGGGCGACCCTGTAACACCACTAGGAGGATCGTCAGGTGGCTATAGTTGCATGGTTCCTTCGCATCAGGGATGGAACTGGGACAAGATGATCATCACGACCTAGATGATTCACAGCATCAAAGGCTACTCTAGTGTCATTACTATACAATTTCTAAGATTATATAATAGGTTGAGTCATCCAACGCCAATTAACATACACTGTTTCATGATGCCATACATAAGTGTAATAAACTGGGTTTCTATCAGTGTCATAAGCAAGTACTTCCCAAGAGATGAACCCAGACTCGTGGTTTATGTTAGCGAATCAATCAGATCAGGCAAACGCAATCATGTAATAACATTAATGTTAAGAGTAGATAGCCTTCCAAGCTGATATCCATGTTATGTACCCAGTTGCGAGTATGTGTACATGTGAATAATACGATAGCTGACTGCTGGGTCTGCTAAACCGCTGCGTGTATTACGCGGAGCATAAATCGCAGACATATCCTCACAGTTAACATTCATGGTCATAGAACAAAATAATTGAGTCACTAAATATAGCTGTATCTAACAAGGGAAAAAAGGTCACAGAAGTTGTCTGCGCAATGCAATTCCCCGATCCGAGTTTTGCGCGCATTCTCGAAAACACGCTCACTCGGCTTTGTCGCCTCTCTGACAGCTGCCTCAACTACGCTGATGGAACTGAAAAGGCGTTTGATGCTTGGCTCCTCTGCGTGACAGTTTCACGCCGCGTCGGTTCAGAAGCATTGCACCACAGAGGCCGAGGTCGAGGCTAATGTCTCGCTCAAGCTGCAAACCGAGGCCGAATCCTCCTTCACGGCCAAGGAGGTTGAGTATGCGGAAAATGCCGCCGAAGTAATGTTGAAATCTTTGAACAAGGCTGAGGCGGCGTTTCGGAGGGCCAACGATGATATTCCCACCGGTGAGTGACGCTTCAAAAGATCAAGACAGACATTACAATGCGAGTGACATTGACGTCTGGTTGTTGACAGCACGGGAAACTGGCGCCATGGGAGCAATCAATGCTATTTCTCAGGCTGGACCTTCAATTGTGGCCCAGACTTTCCCTGCTTTCATCAACGGCGGCTCTGCTCTCGCTCAAACAGACGCAACGCTCCCGACTGATCCTGTTTACGCCGCGGGACCACTGCTGGCCCCTTTTCTTAACGACATGTACTCGTATATAGCCCATGGCCCCAACGACGGTATTTACTGGGCAAAGTCCAGGAGGCTCACGGCCTCACTTTGCTGCTCACCAACGTCTAGCAACAGGAAAAGTCGGTGCAGCTCGGCACTGGTGAGCCCAGCCAAGTACTAAAGAGTGCCTTTGCATTGATAATTAAGACCACCGAGGCCATTAAGGCCCAGGTGCTCAGTCTTCAGACATGGCCGCAGGCGGCACTGATGCAGCGACCATCAAGACTTGGCTGGAGGATATCAAGAACGCCAAAACTATTGCTCTAAAGTTAGAGACGACGGCCAAGGCCTTGCCTGGCTCGTCTTCCAGCACTCATCAGATGCGAAATCTCAAGATTGATGTACCCAAGACGGACTACTCGGCGCGAAACGCTGCCCTAAACACTGCCAAGGAAGAAGCTAGCCATTGACCAGCGAGCTCTCAGTGCCGCGCAGGAAAACTATCGAAAGGCTGCCGATAGCGCACTCAAGTACGGCAAGAGCTCACGGCCATCGAGACCAAGCTCAAGGCCTCGAAGTTGAGGGCCAGACTCTCGAAAAGGTCAAGGATATCCTTGCTGACTGCATCTCCTCCCTCGAGCAGCCTAAAGTGCAAACCAGCAAGCTCAAGAGCTTCTTTGGCGCTCTGTCTACTATGGTTCGCCTAGTCATGCAAAAGTAGGCTAAGAAGTTTGACGAAGACGTCTCGAGCGTCGCCGTCGACGTCAAGAAGAAACAGATGCGTCGCCTGACGGGCACGGATATCGAGATCATCTACAGCAGCACCCCGCAGATCAAGGCATACTTCGAGCCGCTCCAGACAATTGCTCAAATTTATTGCCAGATGCACGTAAGCCACGTCTCCAAGGGCATGGACTTGGCCTGGGACTTGAGTCAGGTCCTGAAGGAATCCAGCGAGGTGGCAGCAAAGCGTGACGCCCTCAACAACTGAGCAACTAGTGCGTCCCAGACCATCCTCAAGACAATTGCTGACAAGCAAGACGAGAGCAAGGACAGTTTGGAGGAGCGGATTGAGAATATCTTTGCGTAGACCGAAATGCTTGACAAAGTGGGAATGATGATGGATCAAACGTTTGTAGCTGCCATGAAGACTGAAGCTGCCACTGTTATGGAGCTTGTTGAGAAGAATATGCCACAGAGCCTGGCTATCCGGGTCAGCGAGGACCTGAGCATCTAGAATCGGTTGTAACGTCTTTTTAGGTTCCTTGATGTTGGCAAGCTTTGGATTACTGCTGCTGAATTTTGATGCATTTTGTCTCTCTTCGCTGCTATGGACACACTCAAGAATACCCAAGGTACGTACTAGTATATAAAGTCGAGTTTATACGACTTAAAAGATGCACGTACCTACCTTCATGTATCCAGCACCCCAGTTCTATTTTCCGGTACTCCAGCTATAGCATAGAGTAAATACACGTAAGTTACTGCTTACTTCTGGTACTTTGATACTTCTTAGTCTATATGTCTGACATATAAAACAACATTGTTGAAATCAATACCCAACATGTACCTAGATTCGTTATTAATAAGCGCAGTCAGGGGCAATGTGCGGCGGACAGGCACTTCTGCACTAATGCCCCGATTCATCGAAGCTGATCTGCCGTAAGATTCCTGATCAGCCCGAATTCAAAAGACACTATGCCCATTTCGCAAAGATTTGTAGCACATTGTTATTGATGTCACTTACCTCCACTAGCGGGAAAAAAAAACTAGCAGGGGCCGCGTAAATGCCTGCAAAAGGCATAGCTGTAATAATCTTGAAGGAAACCTACTTGTACTGTAGCAATCCTCCAGTAATACTAGATGGCTTCATATGGCAATATGATTTAGTAGTTGTAAGGCCACTGGTGGCAGCTAGGGAGCAGATCATGTATAGCTATGCTTTAATCATAAGGATATTCTTTTCAAGCGCAGCAAACTTTGACATTAATACATACATCAGGCCACAAGGTCAGTAGGCGTTTGTCATCAACAACTTGTTGGAAGACAGCCTGGCCTAGCGCGGGAGCCGGGATTCGGTGAGTAACTTCCGATCAGTGACAAAATAATCAATTGCTATCCAAATTAAGACACAATTACTCGTTGGAATTGCTCGCATGACAGGGCAGCTAATTCAATTGATTGAGGGCATGACTTTTTTTTCCTAGCTCATCACGCATCACTGGTACCAAGGCCACCTATTTGGCTGTTTCCATCTATCAAGAGTGCATTTTTATCCCTTCACTGCGCGAGCGCCGCCATCCTTCTACCTCCTTGCAGCAAAAGAGCGTCCATGATGCAAATTGAAGCCATGGCCTCTACGATTGGAACCGCGCCTGGATATGGTTAGTAGGAATCAGGATGATCATTTGGAAAGTGACTTACGTGGAACAACGCAGGGATCGTGACGGCCCTTGGCTTCTAAAAGCCCATCACTTTCTCCCGCAAATGTGACTGTTTCTTGAGGCAATCCAATCGTCGCAGGTGATTTGAAAGCGACACGGAAAAAGATGGGTGCGCCGTTTGTGATTCCTCCCTGGATACCTCCGCTGTTGTTCGTCGAGGTTGTAAGCTTTGGCTTCGCAAATCCGTTGTTGGAACCTAAAGCAGTGCTATCAGGGTTGCTAATGAACATGTCGTTGTGGGCAGATCCGGGGATTTCTGTTCCTTCAAATCCAGAGCCGATCTCGAATCCCTTTGTTGCTGGGATGCTCAGCATTCCGTGAGCAAGTGTTGCCTCCAACTTGGAAAACACCGGTTCACCAAGTCCAGTTGGCACGTTTCGAATGACACACGAAACTGTGCCACCAATACTGTCCTGGCGGTCCCGAAAGTCGGCAATGCATTGCTCCATTTTGGCTGCCACTTCCGGGTCTGGACACCGGACTGGTGACTTGTCAACAGTTTCCCGTGTAACCCCTTGAATCAGTTGGAGGAACTTGGGGTTGTGAGAAGTGGTGGGGTACTCTGCTGTTGGCGGGATGTGGTGAATGTTCCCGACAGATGACACCCATGCAACAATCTCAATCCCATGAGCGAGTTTGAGGTAGTGCTCGCAAAGAGCGCCCGCCGCCACACGGCCAATTGTTTCTCGCGCGCTCGAACGGCCGCCGCCTGACGATGCTCGGACGCCGTACTTCTCGAGGTAGGTGAAATCGGCATGGCTGGGGCGAGGGTACTGCTTCATGGTATCGCCCTTGTAGTCTGAGGGGCGGAAGTCCTGGTTCTTGACGACCATGGCTATCGGGGTCCCGAGTGAGATTCCTCCTTCCACTCCGGACTGGATTGACACAAGATCGGCCTCATTGCGAGGTGTCGTAAGAGAGCTTTGGCCGGGGCGACGGCGAGAGATCTGACTGGGTTACAAAGTTGCACAATGTTTGATGATTCTTCTAGATGCTAACCTGGGGCTGGAGAATCTCTTCGGAGACTGGAATTCCAGGAGGAAAATTGTCGACGATACATCCAACGCTAGGACAATGACTACGGAAGTTAGCAGCCAGCGCTATCCTAGCATGAAAGAGACAGATATTCACCTCTCGCCGTAGGTCGTTACCCGCAGGAATTGGCCAAAGGTCGACATCTTGGGCAATACTGATGGATTGTCGAAGACGTATGCTATAGGAAAACGTTGGTTGCCAGATCGATCTGATGTTATAGACTAGTCCGTGAGTCAGAATAGAGAAAAGCCATTTTTATATGGACCGGCCGGAGTCGGCGCTGTGATGTAGTAACGCCACAGGGTCCGTTTTTATGGAGGGCAGTTAGTCCAGTGTGGAGGCTTGATAACACGTCCCTTGGTGCAACATCAGTGGATTTACCGTATCTGACATGCTTGGAAGGACTAGAGCCCCGCTGTTGTGCATATGCCGCATCTGACATAAGATTGCTATGTAACCTAACGAGCCTTATATACCAAGTAGTAGCAATTGTTACAAGTGTAGCTAAAAAGTTACCAGTATTTACTGTCTAATAGCTATTGTAAAAGTAAAGAAATTATAATAAAGTTGTGTTTCCTTTAATATTTTATTTAAATTAAAAAAAATTACTAGTGCTATGTTTCAAGTTTATAATTCTTGGAATATTACATGAGTAAAATCTTACTCGGCTTTCCCTCGACTCACTTCTACTCAGTCTCATCCTGCCCCTGCTTATGCTCCAGCGAGGCTTACTTCGAGGTTGCTTATGCCCGCATCAACTTTTATCAACCCTGCTCAAGCTCGCTCATGGTTCAAATCCTGATGCCTTATGCTACTTGTGCTCAGTCACATCTTTCTTTCTAGCCCTGGCATTAGTCCTCCAACCGTAGACAACCTTATTGGAACCTTGGTTACGGGAGTAATCACTTTACAATATACCGGGGCTAGGCTCTTTTGAGGAGCTAGAAGATCTAGAAGGGTCCAGTTTTGGGATTCCTTTAAAGACTTAGATACAATACATGATTGATTGGGTGATACTTCCTGTTGGCAGCTAAATGCTTTATAAATGTACCGTGTCCTGGGCGTTATAACTTCTGACTCTCAAGGGGTTTGAGCCTCTTCAAACGCGTCGGTGTTTATACTTAAGCCATTTCTGATCACGAGAGTGAGCAGCCGGCTCTCTTTTTTTTCTCCTTACAGTATTCCCTATACGTGCATAAGGTGTTTGTATTTGGCATGTACAACTACTTAGTTTATTGACTCTCACGATGGCTCCGATACTGAATGTTGGCGGGCAAGAGCTTGGACACAGCAGCGCAGCCTGAATTTGCACTCCGCTGAGGGTATCGCCGACTCTGACAAGTCAGCAAAGTGCTTCGACAGAACTCTCAGGGAACAACTACAAGATAAGACCACTGCTCTGTCTACGCTTTGTCTACGTGGCCTCAAGTATCTCAAACCTAAGTTGCCGACGTATAGCAAACGGACAAGGACAGCATCTGTTTGCGGAGATGTACGAGATTGCCATGTGTTTTTGCGCTCCGTGTGCACATGTATTGAAGTAATTTGGTGCAATCATTCTTTTGCAAGTGCATAAGGATACGGAAGGCTTCGGTGCATGATTTTCGCATGCTCATGCCTTGGAAGTGGAGGCGAGCAATTAGGCGCAATTTTTCTGTTTGGCTAACAGGCAAGCCGCATTTGAGATTTTGATATGTTGATCGGGAATGATCTCTCGCCCTGCCTTTGACGTTGGAAATCTTTGTGCATCCCTCTTTCTTGGCTATAGGATAAGGGTAATGAATACCCTGATGTGAATCCTTTGCATGGGCCAGCGTACTTTTTTTGGTAGCGAAATTTACTACAATGGTTGTTTCTTTCAGCAAGGCAAGGGCAACATTTACGAGATTGCATGTCTCTTGCAAGGGCCCACGCATCTTTCTTGGGGTGAGAAGAGTGCGGTGTAATGTTTGGCTCTTGCAAAAGGGCAAGAAAGTTTTCTATGGGACGGATGGTGTATCGGATTAAGCGATAAGCGAGAGGGAACAAGTCCTGAAAAGAAGGCAGAGATGATCAGATCTTTCTACGAGCAATAAAGCGTAGCCATGGAATCCTGTGTGTATATAAAGCGGGTCTGGCTCTAAGAGGAGGAAGACATCTCAGGAGGCAGAAGTAAAAAGGCATTCATTACAGCTTTGCTTGGATATCTAGGTATGCTGCCAGGGGCGCGGCCAACTACTACCTATGCCCAAAATTCTCTCACCCTATCTATTTCTTTTAGTAGGTACTCTATCAAAGACTGGTTTGAGATCAATCTCGAGCCTTACCAGGAGTTTCTGGTTGAAGGTCTCTTGGCCGTAGATGGCCTTTAGCATCACATACTTGAGCCAAGAAGGGCTGCTTGCCAACTCCTTGAACAGCGGGTGGTTGCTAGCATCGGCCCTTCTACCTCTGCTCATAAAGGTTCTTGGCTGAGAAGGTTCGGTCGATAGGGAATCTCTAAACTTAAACCTAAGCATGGCTACATGTGGGTAGGCTTCTGATACTTCTGATACTCTTGATACAATGAACATTTTCAGTATCAAATAGGTACTTGAACATCTTTTTATATAGACCAATTGCATTATTAGGTTGTAGCCTAAGCTTTTAGTAATGAAATAGGTACTACCGGCCACATGTATTTACATGTACCTTGAGGTTTATGTACCTACCTACTAGTAGACGATAACTGTTATACGAATGAAAGTTCCACTATCAGCCTCGAATTTCCAAGGTTTTGTCTGCTTGAAGAAAAAAACATGGCAAACTTAATTTCGATTACGCGTCAAGCAAAGAGACGGACCAGCCATGAATATATAAAGAGCTCATATATCCCTGCCAAATACTGTTCCCATTTCTTTCAAACATACCAAAGCAAAAACTTGTTGAGAAAGAAGATTTCCGTCATCATGAGCATCATCGACTTTTTCTTCCGCTACAAAAAGGGCAAGGTTTCCTCCCAACCTCCCTGTCATCTCCTTCAGTTGCCCGTCGATATGCTTGTGGAAATTCTAGCTTTCCTCCCGCCTTATACGCTATTACTCGTCTACCAGACTTGTCGTCCCCTGCGCACAATCATTCATCAGTTCTTCCTAGCTGGTAGAGGTGATATACTAGCCAACGCGACGCCAGAGGATAGACTTCTATACCTCACCCACTCCTCCAGGCTTCAGCCAGATCGATGGGTTTGTGCTAAATGCTGCAAGCTCCATAAAATCTACGGAGAAGATACGCCATATAAAAGCAGCTCCCGTCACCTCAGCTGTGTGGACGGGCTGGACATCTCCGAGCGGTACGGCGAGTCTAAATATTTTGCCTATGTCCCAAAGCATAGACACGTCCAACTTACGCTCAAGTATACGCGACTGAAGGATAAAGAAAGAGTGTATAATAAATATCTTCTAAAACTGCTTGAGCCATACCACCATCAGCTTCAAGAGGCGTATTGGACCATAACCCGAGGCGTCGAAGTAAGGTTTTCGGCTTATCCCAAGGTGGTTAATGGAAGATATTTACTCTTGTCCATCTGGACATACGTCGATTACGAGATCAAGGTGTCACGCAAGTCTATACGATATCTGGATATATGCCCCCATTACTCTCAAAGAGAAGTAAGACAGAACCTTCATTGGGGGGCAATCGCGCATGCGGGAATCGAGCGAGCTCTTGATACAGCTTTCGCAATAAGAAATGCTCCAATGCGTTTCTCTTGTGGTTCCTGCAAGACGGATTTCTCCATTGAAACTTCGTCTGGGCGCGTTACTATATGCATATGGCAAGATTTTGGACCAGAAGGAACGGTGTTTGATAAGGGGTGGGCAGCGATAGCACGCGATACTGGTGCTTTGTATCATCGACGACAAAGCATTCGACAGTTATATGGCCCACATAATCATGGCGGGGAAATGATTGAATAGGTAGAACCTACGACATACACAATGGCTGTAAATGAATGATGAATTTAATGTATAGACATAGATAGATTTATTTGTAATACAATCGGTTATACATGTTCAAAAAATCCGCAAAGGGTGATGCAATAGAGGGCTGTACCAAGCTCTTAGTTCAGTGGATAAAGATAGCCAAAAAAAAAAGAGAGAAAAAAAAGTTAGATTCAGCCAGATTGGCCATCAAGGTAAACAAGACCAAGTCATCTAGATATCGTTATAAGGTTCACGATAAGGGCTCTACGCCGAAGATAAAGTTCCTCGCCTACTTAAGAACGCAATGAAGAAGCCACCTATACGAAATCCGACTGTCAAGTACAATCTAACGTACAACGTCAACTACAGCAAGGCATTTGTATAATGTATTATATTCAATTAGGTAGTCTACGAAAGACCCAGAAACTTTCTCAGACTTGCGTCCTTGAAGCTTTTCTCAAAGACAGAGTGAACCGGCTCTGGGTGGATATTCGGGAAAAGATCATTGTCAAATGGTTCTGGCAACAGAGTTCCGCCTCTACCCTGAATCAACTGATGGCTGGCTTCCAATTCCAAGTCGACACCGCCGAGTTCTTTTGCCCGAGCCTCTTTCTCCACAGCCGTTTCAACGTCAAGGTAGGTAACTGAATATTTGTGGCCAGTAATTGCCTCCAGGTCGTCGAAGATTTCCTTCCAGGTAGGCGAGCCACCGTGGAAACGGTAGGTGCGTCGATGGCCATTTTCAGCAACGGAGAATGGATGTCGGAGAGTTTCGATGGTGTATGCGATGGCGTCTGCGGTTGAAAGCAACGACTGCCTTCCTTCAGGCGTTCCAAAGATGCTGGCAGTATGGTTTGCATTGTCAATTCCGAAATGCTTGATGATGCTCCACTCGGTCAGACGTCCAAGGTTGATGTATGTCCAGCCGAGATCTGGTGTGTCTGCATCACGACCGCGCTTCGCCAGATGCTCTCTGGTGAGAACCTTGTCTCGGTAGTATCGCTGAGTCCAGTTTGATCCTGCAGTCAGATCGGCGCCCCATTCGCTGGTATAAAAGTGTCGAACCCCAGCCTTGATCCCAGTATCAATGATGGAAGGTTGGTATTTGATGGCGTGGTTTCCCAAAGGCATCAAGACACAGTCGAATCCAGTGAATGCTGCAGCGTCTGTGTATGTGCCAGAAACCTGTTCCATCCCTCCATCGCGGAAAGTGGCGAAGAGTGTTCGCTTATCTTCCGTCTCAGGCCTGGATGTGTCATTGAAGAAAGCAATGCGTTTGAAGTCGGATTTCCTAGAGATCAATGCTTGGCAGAGGCCCTTGCCAAGTGCGCCTGAAGCACCGACTACCAATATGGCGTCGAGAGGTTTTTGAAGAGCCATGATAGGGGGACTAACTGTAACGAGCAGTAAGGAGTAGATAATGGCTACAACGTCACAGGAAGGAGTGAGGATTTAGAATTGGGATGCACCTGCTGGGTATTCTTATACTTTTTGAAGATTGGAAGAAATGTTCTACTAGTAGTACCTAGGTATATCTCGAACCTACACAATCATGTACCATCTGGTATTAGTCTACAGAATCCGAATACCTCATGATGGGCTGATGAGAGCTACATCTTCCTAGGTAGTCCCCATTACGGAAATCAGATTGGTAAGCTGAGCCCAGACTTTTCTGACAGCCCTCTCATAGTACATCCAATATAGACGTCAGCTTGCTCGCCTGGGAATGTATTGCTTGCCTGTTTGGGCGTTTATTGCTCATCTAGCGAGTGCTAATTGGCAGCTAAAACCACAGGTCCTATCTCGTTGGGCGAAACGTGTACTAGGCCGCTTAGCCGGCAAAAGTTGCCTTAGGTGATAACCTTTGGAAGCACGCCTCTTATATCTCCGAAGCGGTTATTCCTCATATACCTCGGTAAACGATGCGAGGATAATTAATCATTGATCATGATTATGTATGTATTCTTAGATTTCACAGGCATATAGCAATATGCTAGAAACATCTACATTACATAATTAGATATTGTTTAGATCTGCTGATCCTGGCAATTGGATGCCGTGCTGCTGTACATGAACAAGTGGCTGTATATTTGTAGGCGTAGTACATGTACTTGTATCTAAATACTACGTGCAATTAGCATGATATTATCTTGTACATGCTAGATACAAAGATAATTATACCTGTGTGTACTGAGCCTCATCAGAAAAAAAGAATATTTGCCCATATCAGTTAGTTGGAATGAAGAGAATGAAGCCCGTACAGTGTGTTTCCATGTTATCGTGCACTCCAGATTGAGTCAGCACGTTATCGTGATGCCCCGCCAAAATTTTGCATCGCGGGGCACTGGCTTCTAGCAGCAAACCTTCCATTTCCAAGGCATCGCGTGCTGGATGAAATTCTTGTGCGCAGTCGCTTTGACAACGCGCAAGTGACGCCGCCATCAAGATGGACGCGGGAAATCGTCTCCAATTGGGGACGTCAGTTTCTGGTAAGTCTATTGTGCTGATCTTCTGTGTTGTCGCATGCTGACAAAATTGCATAGACCTGGTGGAAGTGTGGCACGCCCATCGCACGTCGATAATTCTGTGCGCTCTTGTTCTCCTGATCGGTCTGCGCACACTTCTTCATAAGGCCGAAGAAC
Source organism: Trichoderma atroviride (assembly GCF_020647795.1). NCBI lineage: Eukaryota > Fungi > Ascomycota > Sordariomycetes > Hypocreales > Hypocreaceae > Trichoderma > Trichoderma atroviride. The sequence continues at coordinate 3,937,703 of NC_089400.1, read as the reverse complement.
GGGAGCCCTTGGCTGTACTTCCCAAGATTTATAACCAGGAAAAATCTGAGACGAACGAAAAGACTGCTCACGAAGCGCAACCAGTCGCTGTGGCTGAGAAAAAGTCTGCCGGACCTAGACGTATAAAGGGTGGTGTGACACGGAAGCCCTCGCAGGAGAAAAAGGCGACAGCAGTCGATTATACGGATAGACCTACCAAAGTACTCGTGTTCTTCTCCTCTATCACCACCAAGACAGAGAAAATTGCCCACGAGTATATCAAGACACTCGAGACATTCCTGGATCAGAGAGCTGGAGAGACGCAGGGCAAATTCTTGAAGCCCGAGCTGCTCGACTTGACAGAAATTGATTTCGAAGACTATTTCGTCAGTCCTCCCAAGTCTGCTGAAAACGCCGCCTACGTGTACCTCTTCCTCCTCCCGAGCTACAACATCGATTCCATCAACGATACTTTTCTGCAGCATCTTCAGGAAACCCACCATGACTTTAGGATCGATACTGCCCCTCTGTCTCCGTTGATTGGATACTCGGTATTTGGCTTTGGAGACAAGGAAGGGTGGCCCAACGAAGACGAGGGATTCTGTTTCCAGGCCAAGGAGCTGGACAAATGGATGTCCAAGCTGACCGGCCGGAAGCGGGCCTACCCCGTCGGAATGGGCGACATGAAGAGCGACCACACGGAAAGATTCACAGAGTGGACTACTGGAGTACAAGATGTCATTTCTCAGGCTGTACAGACTGGATTCCTCGGCGAGGGCGTGCCTGGTAGTGGTGATGCTGTAGAGAGCGACGAAGAGGATGCCGAGGCCGATGACGGTGAAGTCGTATTTGACGACGAGGAGTCGGGCGACGGCAAATCATCTGATGACTCTAGACCACTGGACGACGTTGAGGACCTGGGAAAGATGATCCGTCCCAACAAGGATGGAAACGAGACTACCCGAAAAGCACCCCTAGCTGTTGATTTCACTACATATCCCTCCGCCGCCAAGAAGAAGGCTCAGGCGCCCATCATCAAAGAAATGGTAGCCAAGAACTCACCAACTTACACCGCCCTTACCAAGCAAGGATACTCCATTGTCGGCTCTCACTCTGGCGTCAAGATCTGCCGCTGGACCAAATCTGCTCTACGCGGACGAGGCAGCTGTTACAAGTATTCCCTCTACGGCATCAACTCTCATCAGTGCATGGAAACCACTCCTTCGCTCTCATGCTCTAACAAATGTGTCTTCTGCTGGCGTCACGGAACGAACCCTGTCGGTACAACATGGCGATGGGTGGTTGATCCCCCGGACATGATCTTTGACGGTGTTAAAGAGAACCATTACAAGAAAATCAAAATGATGCGCGGTGTTCCTGGTGTTAGAGCGGAGCGATATGCCGAGGCTCTTAGGATCCGACACTGTGCCCTCTCCTTGGTGGGAGAGCCCATCTTCTATCCCTACATCAACGAATTTCTCGCTCTCCTGCACAACGAGCGAATCTCTTCCTTCCTAGTCTGCAATGCACAACATCCCGATCAGCTCGCGGCTCTCAAGGCTGTGACTCAGCTGTATGTATCCATCGACGCCTCCAACAAAGACTCGCTGCGTAAGATTGACAGGCCTCTCCACCGAGATTTCTGGGAGAGATTCTTGAGATGCCTGGACATTCTTCGAGAAAAGCGTTTCCGCCACCGCACAGTCTACCGCCTGACACTTGTCAAGGGCTTCAACGTAGAAGACGAAGCCGAAGGATACGCCCAACTCATCGAGCGCGGACTGCCATGCTTTGTCGAAGTCAAGGGTGTGACATACTGCGGTACGTCGACATCCTCCAATGCCGGCCTGAGCATGTCCAACGTGCCGTTCTACTGGGAGGTCTGCGAGTTTGTCAAGGCACTGGACAAGCGCCTTCAAGAAAAGGGCCTCGACTATGGCATCGCCGCCGAGCACGCTCATAGCTGCTGCGTCTTGCTAGCGAGCAAACGGTTCAATGTCAATGGCAAGTGGCATACGCACATTGACTACCAGAGGTTCTTCGAGCTCCTTGAGGAGAGAGGAGCGGATGGTGATTGGACGCCCGAGGACTACATGGGACCGCCGACGCCTGAGTGGGCTCTGTGGGGGAATGGAGGATTCGATCCTCGGGATGAAAGGGTGGATAGGAAGGGCCGCAAAATGGAGGCCATTGTGACACGCGAAGCACCCGAGTAAGAAGATTGCTCAGTGATATTATCACTATCATGTATAACAAGAAAATAATGAAATGTTACGTGCGTTTGCCAGATTCTTACAAAAAACAAACATTATTATACCACGTAGACTAATGTAAGCCATTAGAATTTCATATTGGATTATGGAAACGCTACCCGCACCGGCCCTTCCCAAAAACCTCCCATGGCTATATCATTTTACTACACAATTGTTTACACACAACTCCCAGTGGTTCAACCCCGGAGCGAGAGAAGAAAAAAAAAGAAACTATGGGGAAAAAAGAGTTTCGGGAGTTTTTATCGTACACCAAAGCGATTGTTTGCGTTTCCCCTTCCTCAACGATTCTAGGAGAGATATATGTAACAAAGAGAGGGAGGGGATCCGGCGCTTCGAATCATGATTTTTTTCTTTTCGTCAGATTTTTTTTTTGCGTTCCCCCTTTCCATCAAGGTTCGTTTACTTTTGGCCAGAGGAAAAACCGATGGAGTTTTCTCTCATCATGATGTTTTGTTATAAGCTGAGTGGAGCGGGGGGAGGAACACTCGGCTGGATTTTCTGTTGAGTTGAGTTTGCTTAGTCGAGGCCAACGCTGGGGATGTCGCCCAGGTTGATGCCGGCGGAAGAGGGGCGAGTGCGAATGCTGATGTCACCGTCGTATGCGATCATGTCGGCCAAGATGTCTAATATGGGCTGTGGGTGGAGTTGATTGTCAGCACAAGATCAAATCGGTGCATTGGGAATGTCATATTGCTTAGAAGGAGGGGCATCTACCTTGGGAACGGTGCTGTCGTAGATCTTGATAAGGTCGCCGGGAGCAGGGTAAACCTTCAGTCCCTTGTAGAAAGCAAGCGCAGAGTCAAGCATCTTGGAAGCTAGATTGACAGAAGAGTAAGTGTCAGTGTTGTTCGTTATCGCGCTTTAAGAGAAAATCAGTGATGGAGGGGTTCGTCCATACGATCTTGGCTCAGCATCTCGCCCGTCATGACCTGCTCATTAAAGAAGGCCTCGCGCTCCTCCACGCCGACAGGGAATCCCTCCTCCTTGGCCTCGTCGACCTTTGCCTTGATGGTGCCGCGCAGTCGCTGTGTGGAGGCCTCGGCTTCTTCCTTCTCGGCGCGGACCTGCTTGCGCTCGTTTCTTCTCAGGTTACGACGGAACTCGGCGTTTCTTCGTCGCTGGAAATCAAAGTATGCGACATATGCTTTAGGTAAATCGTTAACAAAAACAGACCACCTCTGGAGATGATCTCGCACAGATCATTGGGGCAGAGACGAACCCAAGAGGCCCGTCGCAACGGTTGCGACTGATGCCGTCACCACGGTGCTTGTCTGGACCATTTTTGACGAATGGAGGGGAGCTCTCGGGGTCAAGGGTTGCCCAAGCTGTAGCTGCAAGTGAGAAAATAAAAAGGTGACGGGCTCCGCGGAAATCGGCCTTTGCGGCGGCTGCTCAGGAATGGCCCGGTTATACGACAGCAGAGAAATTGAGCTTCAGCTAGAGAAGATGCCGCCGCCGGGATTTTTTTTTCTTGCTCTTTGGAAAAAAAGATATCACAAGGAATATGGAGTCACTGCGATACCTGCTAGCTCGGAATATCGATTGAGCGACGCTGAAGGCGATCGGCACATTGTCGGGTAAATGAGAGAGTCGCGGGACTTACGCAGCCACCTATTCATGGCGACAGCTCCAAGTTCCACTGTACATACCTCCATCCGAGAGTCGAATTCCCAACTGCCACCGCAGCAGCCAACCCTGTCCCAGCTCGGCTTTGAAGCTTCTGTGCACCGAACTTTTAGAAAGTTGACGCGACTGGGAAGCTCAAGGCTGCATGTACATACCTCTATAGCCGTTTACCTCTACCATACAGGCTGCTCTTCCTCACCGTCCCCTGTGTCAACCATCCCATTGGTCGCTCGGTCCTCACTTCGATGAGCAGCAGCCGACATGTCTGAGGAGCGCAGCAAGATAACTTTGTCTCTTCGAAGCGGCAAGCGACGAAAGGCCCGTCCCGTCATCAGTGCGCCACGACAAATATCTGCTCCAATTCCGCAAGATGGCTCGACTGGAGGCACGGCTGCTGGTCCTGGTGGACTGGTTCCGCTGCCCGAAGCGCCTCGGCCCCGACCTGCCGCTGTTGGTGGAAAGGTGAGATTTCACGACACCGCTGCTGAGGAGACTGGTTAGGATGAGGCGACTAATGTTGGCTGCGTAGACCTCTGATCTAGTCAAGCGACGATTCTCCTCACGATTTAACAACTTGCCCCCCGAATTCGACGCGGCCGCCCCTCCAGTTCCGACTCTGCCCCCTCTTGAGCGGTACAACACCGACTACCAGCCCCCTCCGTCGCGAGCAGGGCCAGGAGCTGCCCCCACTGTCGATCTGAAGGCGTTGCGAGATCCGAACCTTACGCCCGATCAGTACGTGGCCTCGGTGCTGAGCGAGGCGAGCGAGGATCAGATTCAAGAGTATGCCGAGTCGCTGCAGGGGATCAAGGCACGCGCAGCCGCGGATCTGCAACAGAACCTATTGCAGAACCGGACACAGTTTATCAAAATCAGCAAGGAAGCAGAGAAGCTCAAGGGCGAGATGCGAGCACTCCGCAACCTGATGTCGGAGCTCAAGGCGAATACGACAGCTCTTAGGCAAGCTTCGGGAAGAGGCGAAATGGATACATCCATAGGGGGAGGCGCCACGATGAGCAAACGAGACAAGCGCAGCTCCATTGTAGATCGAAGCGCTCTCTGGACTACGCAGATGCAAACCCTCTACAAGACCGTAGAGGGCTCTCAAAAGTTCTTGCCAAACGCGATAGGGCGCCACGTGGTTCTAAATGCCGGCCCTTGGATCGAATTGGACAATGCAACCTACAAGAGTAGAAGAGCCATGCAAATCTTTTTGCTCAACGACCATCTTCTCATTGCTTCCCGGAAGAAACGCAAGGTCGACGCGCCCAACTCTGATAGCCGTGGACCGATGGTGAAGCTGGTGGCTGACCGCTGCTGGCCCTTGCTCGATATCGAAGTCATCGAAATGCCTGGAACAGGCGATTCTATGGGCGGCCGTAATAAGTTGGCTGATGCAATCATGGTGCGAGGCGGTGGCCAGGAGACCTTTATCTACCGCACGGAAAAACCAGAGGCGACTGAGAAGAAGGCGCTGATGATGAATGTACGCAAAGCAGTGGAAGAATTACGCAAAGGGTTGCAGTCTGAAATGGAGGCCAATAACAAGGCAAGAGAGACGATCAACTACTTTGCTTCCAGAGATCCGGGGCTGCTCCAGAAGACGGAACTACTAGAGACGCTATCCGACATCAAGGACATGCTGATTGAGGTGGATGGCAAACAGCAGAATCTACGCTGGGTCGAGGGCCAGATGGATGAGCTTGATATTGATATTGCTCTCCAGGGGTTCGAACCCGCAGTGGCACGCGTGGAAAAGATGAACGGGTTGGCCAGGGGACTCAAGGGCAACACCGTAGCGCAAGACTTTATCAACTTTGAGGTTGAGGCGAGGTGTGGTAAGCTTGCGGGCATGATCATCCAGCAGCTAGGGACGACACACAACCAGCAAAACAAGACGAAGCGAAATCTGAGCTGGTTGGCCAGACTGGGGTATGAAGACAGAGCTAGAGAGGCGTATCTCGCAGCCCGTGGCGACACGATTCATAAGCGAGCAAGGTTCGTCTTTCTTTTATATCCTCCCTGCATTACATCAACTAACAGAGTGCGAACAGACAATGCATCTTCCAGGGCGACTTGCATCTGTACATTTGGCAGCTATCATTTGTGTACTTTACCCTCATCCACAACACGGTGCTGTGCTTCCAGAGTTGCTTTCCCCCACCCATGATGAGCACGTGTGTCAAGTGGGCAAAGGAGCAAGTAGAAGCATTCAACGTGATTCTTGCCAGGCAACTGAGCAGCACCGAGCGTGGCGGACAAGTCTGGACACAGTGCATGGATCAGGCCAAGGAACATGCCAAGAAGTTGTCCGAGGTGGGCCTTGACTTTTCCAGCTTGGTTGGTAAAGGCGTGGATGGGCCTCCGGCTAGCTCGTCGGTTGAGAGCCAGGGGCTTGTTGGGCTGGGGCTGGCTTGAAGAAGGCGTGGATAAAAGGGAACTGTCTGACCTGGAGAGGAGATGGATATCTGGTATTGGGCTATCTTGATGGCGTTTGTTCCTGGAGAAGACGAGATGGGACGTGGCAAGAGGAGGCAGCATGGTTACCTATACATTGTTTTTATTCTCTATAATGCATTATATGCTATACTTGATTACCGGTACCTTGGTAAACCTGCTCTTAAGCTCAATGGTTTGCATATAACTACGTTGATGCCACTGGATCGTGATGTAGTATTTCTCGCTGCAGCAGTGAATCGAGATTATTTGAAACAGTTATAAAATCATAGCTAGACAATAAGAATATCAAGACGCCCATATCTCAGAAAATCACGATTCTTTGCTACTGATTCCTTGCTACTTTTTGTCAGCCTTACTGTTTGCCAAGGTATGTACTACCAAGGTTTGAAGCTTGGCGGGGCAGCTCCGGAGCTGAGGCCAAATACCAGCTTGGTGTCAGGGGAAGCTCCAGCTTGGCTACCTCTCAGCAAAAAAGAAGGGAATGCATGTACCTGGCTGGAAGAAGTGATTCATTTATGCACACCATTCTTACGGTAATGATTGTGGTATTTTGTAAGAGAAGTCTTCAGTTCCTATCAAGTTGTTTTACTTCTTCCCAGGTACCTCTAGTGCTTCTCAAGCTTCTTGTCTCCATTACCCTTACTGCCTCTATTGCCTCTATTGCCTCTGCTAACCTATAGCCAGTACTTGTAAACACTCTACTCCTACGAGTGTACAGCTTGTACCCCTTGCTCTCTTAAAACACGAGCAATTTCGAGTCCAGACGCGGTAGAGCTACAATCACTAGGAGTGTTCAAAAAACAAAAGGAAAAAAATTAAATAAAAAAGGGAAACCTAGATCCGACCAAGTATTCACTTTCTTGATTGCTTTGTTTAATTTTGTTGTGGTACTTGTAATGCTCTGTGCTGCTTCACGCTGCAATCAGCTCGCAATAGCACTAGCAGTTGACTTCATTTCACCCCGGCTTGTTGTTTTGGCCCCCTCTCCTAATCTCCCAATCTCCCTCCCTCCTGATAGTGGCTGCTGCACGGCCGCCACTGCCATAGAGCCGCCTCCTTTGGCGCCCAAGCCCCACCGCTCGCCCGCTATCCGCCCCAAAGCTGCCACTGCCAACTGCCACTGTCGCACAGCTGCTCGCGAACCCAAAGTCTGCTCTGCAAGCAACCCGAAGCGTGACCGCAACGTCATTCAAACCCATCGCAGCCTTCCCTCTCCCCTCCCCAACCAGCGCCCTCGAATCCTCCGCTTCCCACCTACGCCTCGCTTCAACCCATCGCCAATCGACCCGGTCCCGGCAAGGACTTCTCGCACAGCTGCAGAGGACGCAACAGACTGCGCGGCATAACCCCCCAAGAATGGACACAAATATGGAAGACGTCGGGCGAGTACCGGCCGACGTGGCGCCTGTGCAGACGGAGCCCGCGACGAGATCCACGCTGGAGCAGTGGATTGAGAACCTGATGAACTGCAAGCAGCTGTCCGAGGCCGACGTCCAGAGGCTGTGCGACATGGTGAGCCTCTGATGCTGGTTGACGACGCGAGCGAAGGAGGGGTTGGCTAGGCTGCAAAGCCGTCCCGTCGCCATCACCTCGCCCGCGTGACACGGTTCCAAACGTCGTTGAAAATTGATGCTGACTTTTTTGGCCGTCGTGTAGGGTCGAGAGGTTGTTCAAGATGAATCAAACGTGCAGCCCGTGGTAGGTTGGCCCTTGGCGATGGCCATCCGCGGCCGATGAGTTAAAATGATGCGTTTCCGAAGCTGACCCATCGTTGTGTGCAGAAATGCCCTGTTACGGTCTGTGGCGATATCCACGGCCAATTTCACGATTTAATGGAGCTGTTCAAGATTGGCGGCCCGAGTCCTGATACCAACTATCTCTTCATGGGTGCGATACACGCTGTATGATCCGCAAAATGAGGGGTGCCTCGCCGCTGACCATGAATCTTGATTCTGCAGGCGACTACGTCGACAGAGGATACTACTCGGTCGAGACCGTCTCCCTCCTCGTTGCCCTCAAAATCCGATACCCCCAGCGCATCACCATCCTCCGAGGCAACCACGAGTCGCGCCAGATCACACAAGTCTACGGCTTCTACGACGAATGCCTTCGCAAATACGGCAACGCCAACGTGTGGAAGATATTCACCGACTTCTTCGACTACCTCCCCCTGACTGCCCTGATTGAGAACCAGATTTTCTGCCTCCACGGTGGTCTCTCCCCCAGCATCGACACACTAGATAACATCAGGGCCCTCGATCGTGTCCAAGAAGTCCCCCACGAAGGTCCCATGTGCGATCTCCTATGGTCCGACCCAGACGACCGCTGTGGTTGGGGAATCTCTCCCCGCGGTGCGGGGTACACTTTCGGCCAGGACATTTCAGAGGCTTTCAACCACAACAACGGCTTGACGCTGGTGGCACGAGCGCACCAGCTTGTGATGGAGGGATACAATTGGTCTCAGGATCGAAACGTGGTGACAATCTTTTCAGGTGAGCTTCATTATATATGTTTCCTCTCGCTATTTCTTTTCCAATTGCACGCTGCAGCTTTCCCGAGCTCCCAGCTCGCCTACTACCCGTTCTTCCGCCTCTTTTTCTTCTCTCATCAGTCATGCTGGAATTTGGCTAACGTTGCTACCACTTTGCAGCACCAAACTACTGCTACCGATGCGGTAACCAGGCTGCTATAATGGAAATTGACGAGCATCTGAAATATACCTTGTGAGTCCAGATCAAACTCCCCGCTGTGGCAACTACCTACCCCACGCCAAGCGGGATTTTATCACAGCCACAGATGTGCTAACTGCAACAGCTTGCAATTTGACCCGTGCCCGAGAGCCGGCGAACCAATGGTCTCGAGACGTATGTTGTCCACTTCCTCATCAAACATCTGGATCATGTCGTCTAACTCTTTTCTCTCACAGGAACTCCTGATTACTTCCTCTAATCTAGCACTGATGTTCTGCATTCAAACGAATTATTGCTGTAAAGGGCTTATTGCGAGAGGGTTTATAGCTGTTAGAGTCCTAGGAGCTGGGCATCTAAAAGAAAAATAATGTACGATTAATCCTACTGCTGGCACACAGGCCCACGCCATCCAGCCGTAACAAGTCTCAATGTGAACAAGGAGTTGCCCAAGTGTTGCTGCAATCGGATAATTTGTCACAGAATCCTGGCCCTCTTTTCTTTTGTAAGCACAGCGATGCTCGGCTGCTTCACCATCATCGGATCCGGCAATTAGGATGAGCATTGGGTGGTATTAGCTACAAATTCTTCATGGCACAATTATTCCTATGTCTAATACCTATACTATGAATCAACATCAACATTTGATACAGCCGCTGACTAGCAAAATAGGACACGAAATGTTAATAAACTGATTTCAGACTTGAGCAAATATATATTTGTACATTTTCAGGAGGAATATCTCCCGACAGGCTAATCTAAATATAGGAGATTCTTTCTTCGGGCATTCCAAGACCCGTATAACATGATGTTACCGCTGTCTATGTCCAGTCTATGCCGCCAACGCCGTTTGGTGTCTTGTCCAAGTATGTCAAGAACGTCCAAAACATATAAATGCAAACCCTAAGGCGCCTTGATGCTATAATTATTATTAATTTCTTCCCGTACGCGTTTCTTCCTTGTCGCCTTCTTCTTTTATTTTCATTCTCTCTTCTTCGTCTCTAAACAGATGCTTTGGGCGCAGTCTTGTTTTGGAACTCCATAGCCCAGTCGCCATCCGTCATTGTCTGCTCAGAAGCACTGGCAGGCAGCTCTTCATCGAATACAGCTCCATCTGAGCCTGGAACGCCGTTGGCATAGTGGCCAGGAGCACTGCTTCCGTTGGGAATGTGGAAACGCTTGTCGAACCGAGACAGGGCGTAGGTGAAGACGACGATGAGCTCGATGAGATAGTTGAAGCAATAGAAACAGGCCTTTGACTGGAACCACCGTGGCTCAGTTGGGGGAACACGATAGTAGATGACGCCTGCTCGGAAGGCCGCGCCGAGAGTGAGCAGGCAAGATGTGAAGAGGATGAGGAAGAGCTTGTAACGCATGCTTCCGGTGCCGAATTTCTCGATGCGCTGGCGGCGCGGGATGACGAAGCAGAGGCCGATGATGGGTACCGGCAAGAAGGCCAGGAAAGCGAAATAAGTCAAGGCAACGGTCTGAGCGATGTGAGTCTGATCAATGGTGGACTGCTTGAGCGTGTAGATGCTGATGATGAGACAAACGATGAGCATGATCAAGCATCCAATCACGGACGCGATGAGCGAGCGCAGGAGGATCCTGGCGGGCATGCTCCAACCGAGGCGAGGATGATACGCCCGCAGCACGCGCTGGACGAGAATCAGGTTGACAATGAAGATGATGATGACGCCCGCGTTTGCGAGGATCTGGGCGGCGATGGCGATGCGGACGTTTTTCGGGTAGCAGGCCCAGACGATGCGCATGACGTTTGCGGAGATGCGGGCCATGGAGAAGCCGAAGAAGAGGCCGGAGAGGATGAATTTGTGGCCGCGGCGCTTGTTGAGCTGGAAGATTGTCATGTTGAAGGCGGCGGAGGCGATGAAGAAGGCGAGGATGACGGCGGAGATGGGGATGTCGACGGAGCGGGTTGGGGTGAGGCCGAGGCCGGCGTATTTGGGGGGGTAGGGGGGGGCCCTTTGGAAGATGTTAGCTATGATGCTGGATGAAGATGGTGATGATTTTGTGGTGTTGATGGTGGTGTTGTACGTACAGGCATCTGCATGGCGCCGCTTTGACTGCCGGATGCCATGATTTTGATATTTTCTATATCAACTGGGATCCAAGAGGTGCGAGAATCGATGTTTGTCTTTTTTTATTGATTTATTTTCTTCGTTATTGCTGTGATGCTGAGAGAATCTTTTGCTAGTGTCGTGGTCTGATGCGTATAAGTCGTTGGCTTTAGATCACACCACCAAGATGTTCGAGTTTGTGATGGTAAAACACAGCGCACACGATATGTAAGACAACAGATGTAAAGTTATGGCGCCCGCTGGTCGATAATTCCAGAGATGATGGAAGTCGGAAATAGGATGCTGTATGTTGCTTTGGTCATGTAAAGACAAGCGAGTATGATAAGCGAATATGATCGGACAGGAAGAAGATCATGGGCCACGCTATATAAGAGAAATCAAAAAGCAATAAATTCCGTCATTGTACATGAGCTTAGCTAGATCCTTCATAGAGCCAACGGTCTTTTCTCGTTCTTCTCTTTTTTCCTATCCCCGTAGCTCAGCTTCCCCTTGCCCTTCGCGCCAAAATAGCCATAGCATCGCGCCCGAACCACCGACAATGGATCATCGTGCACTTGCTAGCAGTAATGCCACGCTATTTCATGCTAGGGGTGTAGCCGGGCAGAATCTGTAAGCAGATTCTCGATGCCAAAAGTCCGTAAATCAGCGACGTTTCAAGGTGGGCAGCATCGGCGCTCGCACTTCTGGCAAGATCCGCCCGGGGTTGAGCGAAGGATTGGGAGGTGAGCAAACGGGGCACACGTGGTAAGTAGCGAGTTTGCTTGATTTTAACGTTAAAAGAGCGGAAAATTGGGGGGGCCTTTCAAGGGGAGGTTAGTGCGATTAGGCTATCTGTTGGTTTAATACGCGTGTCTTGGACGTTGGGTATTGCATTTGATAGTGGCTGTCTTGATGATTGTATTGTTGGTGGCTGTCTTAAGAGTCTGGGTCACTCGCTCAGCTTTGCAGCCATATGTGCTTAATGCCCCATTCTCTCCATTTCTTCGTCTACATCTGTCAAGTCTTGATTTCCAAATCATGACACCATCAACAAAGATAAAAAAAAAGATCAACGCAGCTATCGAGCACGGCTACCAAATGCACGCCGGTCGCGATCAGGGCCGACTCCAAAAAGCACCGCCAGCTGGGCTGCCTGCAGTTGCAGAAATCGCGGAGCGTCGGTGCATCGGCGCTTGCTGGTCGGCGCGACGGCGGGCGTCGCGCCGACGCTGCTTAGGTAATCGGGCTGGATTCGCCCGACTCACATAAACGATAACGAGAGCGAGGCAGCATATAAAGACCGGGTAAAACCAGCGGCACTGATGACGAAGACGATGCTATACGGGTCCATGATGGAGTTGCGTGTGTGTTGATTAACTCACAAAGCCCGACTTTACTTTTGGAGGCTTTCGTTGAATCAAGTGCATCTGAGTGGAGAGCTATAAACCGTGTAAGCGGCCGTTCTATCTACAGGCACAACTATCATCCTTAATGGTACATCTTGTGCTCGTGCTTGGCACATGTATTTGAAACCACAAGATTGGATACCACGATATCTGAGTCTTGAATACAAACCATGATGGATTGCAAACCTCGGGGTTTACTGTCGGTGGTGCGTTGTATAGACTTTGGTGTGTGGCCTTATAAAAGTGGTGATACGTAGACAGATAGGTTGACGGCTCCCCAAGGCAATGGTCCAATGGCTCTCTTACTAAAAGAGGTACGTGTCGAATATTGCACTATATTGCTAACATTGGCCGCGATTCTACGCACCATGTAAGCTTAGGTATGAAGAGATGCTCTTCTTTGGCATAGCTCTTTTTCGGGTCTCGGGGGGGCGCACAATCGTTTACAGCCACGGGGACAGTCGAACGTCGTATTGTCGGTCGTGGAGGTTCCAGCAATTGCTACCATATTACGCATCAAGCGTATAGTCGAATGGAGTGAAGACTAAGATCGAACGTGTACGCTACGATGAACACGCAGGGTGCGACGTCTGGGGATCAATTTGCTTGCATTCGTATAATCTGGGGTCTAACGCTACTATATATAAGATTTGATGTCCTCGTCCTTACTTCCCCGGGGACGTCGGGGCAGGTGTCCCCCAACAGCTACTTTTGCTCGAGATAGATGAAACGTATTCGTATTAAAAATTAAACCACCAGGTGCGTCTGTGGCTGGGGAGATCTAGTACAAAAAAAACATAAGAAAGAAACTTGCCCGTCTTTACTCACTATACTTCTCTTCAGCAAAAAATCCTTCTATAATGTCCCCGGCGGCAATGTATCGGCCATCTTGAATCTTCTTGTCAATCCCTGCAAACCTTTCCAAGATGATGTATTTCTTGTTTGTTGCAGCCATTTTTCCAAAATGATGCTTCACAATTCTAGCTCTATCACCTCGCTCATAACTGCGACGTTCCTTTGCCAGTCGATCGCAAGACAAAATCAGCGAACTCAATCCCGCGGCAATGGCTGTAGAGACTGAACTTCCTGATATGCAGTCCTTTGAATCAAGAAAGGGGACCTTGCCCGCAGCCACATCGATGCCTTTAATTGCATAGTTATAGTCTGGCGGTGCATTTGGGCTCAATATTCCAAATTCGTCACAAGCCGTAATGGTCATCGTATCGCTGTAACCCGATATACAGCTTTTCTCGGTGTTTAAGCCTTCGTCAGGGGTGCTGCAGAGTATGATGATTCCATTGTGCCAAGCATCAGCACAAGCATTAGCGAGCCCTTGTGTTCCTTCTAGAATGGAGAAGCTCATGGAAATAATGTCGACATTTTGGCTTATTGCCCACTTAATAGCCTGATTGGACACGAAGCAACCAAGAGTTAGCAAAAAAAAAAAAAAAAAAAAAAAATACATCTCTCGAGTACTCAATCATAACTCACTCGTTCAACTCGCGCCGGGATGATGCCAGATCTCCCTTCAGCCACCTTGGCCACGTAAAGATCACAACAAGGATCAATGGCACATATCAGATTTGCCATCTGGGTTCCATGCGGATCAGACGCAAATAGCCAAGGACTAAGGCTGGATTCGTCGTCTACGAAAGATCGGCCATTCTTGATGCGTGACCACAAAGTCTTGGGTCTACCACCTTTCCCATTTTGGTATCCGTTCGGAGCATTGCTGTTGATCTCCAAAGACTCTGTTGAATTGAGAGCAGATGAAGTTTCAGAAATATTAGTGGCGTTTAAGATGGCTGGAGTTTTTACCAATGGGGAAAAGCTAAAAATCCCATTATCGATCACGGCAACTCTGGTTGGACGGAATGTCACAGAGCCGCTTCTTTCCTGCGTATAGATCTGGTAACCTTTGATAAAACGAGATAGCTTCGGAACAGCCCGTTCAGCACTAATGGCAGTCAGCGGATGAAAAATAAATGACTGGCCGCGCGGTCTGAATACCACTTACATCTCTCCCAAGTCTGCTTCTCTTTCCTTTGTCGGATTCCACGGCCGGATACTAACACCGACTGTGAGCTCCCAAGTGTCATGGGCATCATGAGTGTGCTAAGCATTCGGTGTATTCCTAAACTTCTCTTGGCGCATCTTTTCCCGTTGCCCATTGATTTCTTTGCTCAGCTTGCCAAATTCTCCTTCGATAAAAGTAGCAATAGCGTCGCATTTGTCTTTGTTCGCCAAGTCCTTCGAAATTCCATCAGTGCACTGCGCGTGACATAGGAGACCTAAGACACAAACCTGGACAACATATATTTCGAGCGTCGTAAGCTAAAAGATACCCTTTGTCAGCATGAAAAGGCTTTCATAATATAGCAAAGAAAGTTGAAGTGTTGCATGACCTACATTTGTAAGGGAGCGGATCCCATCATCGCTCAACCAGTGGCTGATTACTGCTCGCTTGCCGCCGGTATAAAGATGAAGCTCTCGGAGTTGTTGCAGTGCATTGTTCTCATCAGAATTTGAGTTCTTGAAAACCGATATAGACAGGTCTAATAATCTCCAGTTGAGAGCTTCCACCTCAAACTGTTTCACATAGGTGCCTATGATGACCTCATCATGAGGGTTCACAAGTCGATCTAGAACTGTCAGTTCGATAATATGCTTGACGTTCTTCACATTCTTTAACCAATCTAGAGTCATGAAAATCTCCTTGTGGTCAAATTGAATATTTCCGCCAAATATCTCTTTGTTGTCAGTTTTGAGATCCAGGGCCGGAAACGTGGCATATTTAAGCGTCTCTTCATAAGATAGTAGATTGGCATAGTCTTGATGATTAATGAGCGAATGAACAAAGTCCGAAACGCTGTAATCCTCCGATTTGAATCGTGAAAGATCAAAACACAGTTCGTTGACTAGATTGTCAGGTTAGTCCGAGATAGCGGCCGTATAGAGCATAGGAAATTGTTCTTACCGGTTTCTAAAAAAGAAATTCTTCAAGTTAGTAAATGGCATGTCTGGGTGGAACAGAGATGACTTGTTAAATTCATACGTACCGTCAGACAGCTGAAAAATCTCGACCAAGTCCTGCATCTTGCTAACCTTTTTGCTCTTAATAGTCGCTGCAACTATGAGATTGCGAATTTCCTTGTGGATTCTTTTGCTATCATCATCTTTCAACGCCCGATGAGTAGACGTAGAATTTTCCATAATATTGTTGTTGTGCCGGAGTGGGTAGTGGTCATGAATCTGGGTAGTGACCAACTCATCGTATTGCAGAAATTTCTTCACAAATCCAACATTTTGGTGCTGGACAGCGAGATGAAGTAGCCCAGACGTGTCGGAATTGAAAATGGTTTCATTTTCGCTCCAGAAGCTCTCCAAGTTGAGCTGAATTATCTTCTCAATCACTCTTTCATCAGTTTCACTCTGCTGGCCCTCAGCAGCTTTGATCAGAGCATTGATGACCTCCACTTGTTTGTTATATCTCTCAGTATGTTTTTCATCTTTGACTGTCTATTCGTTTATTTCTTTCAATGGTTGAATCGCTAAAAGAATGTAGTCGGTAGTAGCAAATTTCCGTCTGAGTTCAGGTTGTTGCAAAAATGCTTCGACGACATTTTCTTTGCCTTTTTTCAAGGCCTCTTCGAATGTCGTATCTGGCGTATCTGCTATGCTGGCATCGAAATCTAGAAGTGCATGCAGAGCTCCTAGATTTTCGGCGATAGCAGCAAGGGACAGAGCAGTCTTTCCAGATCTTTGGTCTGGATCATGAAGTTTCAAGATCTGAAGTAAATCATCTGGCTGAAAACGTCGTCCACTATGAATCATATATTTTATTACCTTGCCGTTACCTTTCCCGGCAGCTCTATGTAAAGGAGTGCTTGGGAATTCTCTCATTTGCTCCTTCGTATGACTGTCTCTAAAATAACATTCTCCCACGAGAAGCTTATCTGCCGTCTCCGGGAAAAGCCTATGAAACGTACGAGAGTTGTCAAGGCAAATGAAGGGAAAATGAGGCCAGAGTTCAGTGATAATTCGAATAATGATGATGTAGGAATTTTTCTCTCCAGTTATAGTCTCCTCCACAGTTTCTGTCTGAACTGCTGAGACACCAACATCTTCGATGCCCAGTGGGCATCGCTGCACCGCGTTGTTGAGGATCAACCAACGTATGCAATCATCTAATCGATATTCTCTGTTTTCGTCGATAAAGAAGTCTGTGATGTCTATAATGAAGCTGGGTAATTGTTCATGTTTGAGTGCATATTCCAAAGCTTCTCTAAGAAGTTTGAAGAGTTCGTAAGCTTGATCATACAATCGCATCTCGGTCTCCTTAATATCCCCACGCAGTTTCATCCATGGCTTGATTACTTTTTGGTTGACTGATTGATCATCCGACGACTCTTTCGGATCTGGCATTGATTCGATGCTAGTATCGGCATTTGATGAGGGCTTCGTACGCGTCTGACTGCTTTGAATATCTGGATTAAGAGACATGTTCGAAAGCAAGAGGGAGGGGAGAAGAAGAAGAAAAGAAAGGAAACAATAGGAAAGGATATCGAATTATCAGCAAACGTCAACTCAGAGTTTCGGATTAAATGGGTTCTTCGATTTATCCCCAATCCTAGTGACTCCTTGTTATCGGAAAGCTGTAAGTTGATGACAATGAGTTCTTAAAAACGCCATGTAGGTAGGCTGAGCGATAAGAAGCGACTTAAGGCTACAAAAATATAGGAGAAAGTGAGAAAGTACAAAAAGAGAATTAATAGCAGTAGGTATACAGATGCAAGAAGAACACAGTATGTGTATACCTGATAATATATCCGAACTACCTTTATGTAACAGTTGGGTACACGGTACTAGCTCGCCGAGTAACACCAACTCGCATACTTGCAGATAGGACTGGGCACGACTGCAGTTAGATCTACTTCATTGGTTCTCAGTTCCGATGAGGATCTACTTCATTAATTCTCAGTCCCGATGAGGGTCTACTTCATTAATTCTCAGTCCCGATGAGGGCCTACTTCATTGGTTCTTAGCCCCGGTGAAAAGGTATTCTAGGAACTTTTGATTGTACCACCCTCCCTTACTCTGTATGTAGATAGCCACAGGCTTTTTGTAGTCATACTACTTTAGCTGATCATACGATTACAAATATTTGATGCCTTAAACGTTGCATGAAGGCGGCCAATCTCTCATATTAGCTCTTGCATTTCACAGTTATATACTACTCAGATTTGATAATTAGTACACCTCATGGATTGACGCTTTTTCTTCTTCTTCTTCTTCAAGAAGAAAATTCTATTGATATTTTGTAGCATAAATGTAGTAGCCGCCTCATCAAATGTCTAGTCTTCTGTGATTTAATTAACATACATGAGCCTTGGACTAGTATTTTTGCTTTACATGTATGGAGAATTGATTTTAAAAAAAAAAACAATCTTGGCTATTATCATGCCTACTGGCTAACAGCATCTCTTACTGTCGAATGTATATTCTTCTGAGCAATTCCTTTGAAAATATATGCAACCACAGCATCGTGCAGTACAAGAACAAGCACACGGGTAATCAACATATCTAAATTGTTTGAATATCATGGTCATGGAAGAAAAATCCATGTGTGAGGCACTGTTAAATAGTTAGACACCTCGTGTTAGCCCAAAAGTACGTGTATATACATATCTACCTATATGTGTGGTGCCAAAGACGAACGATGTATCGGTCAATACTTACATCTACGGTCTATCTACTGCAACTTTACTTTAAAACTACTTATACTTAGGAAAGTCAAAAGAGACAGCAGATTGTGGGTGAACAAGTCTTTGATTCGCAAGTATATAAATAGACATGGATTAATCGCGCATCCCGTCCCTAAGCACGGGCTTGTTGCATTCGAAGCATCAGTTCATCCTGTAAAGCAAGACGAGCCTCGAGCTGAGCCACGCGAGTCTCGAGCGCTGTGAATCTAGCCAAATCGACAGGGGGGGCGGATAGAATAGCCGCAGTGGATCTGGACAAGGAAAGAAGCGGTGTTTCGGTGTGTGTACCGCCAGCCCCTTTCATTGAAGCCGACGTCGCCATCTCCGCAAAGCTTTCTCGCATTTCTTCAGCCGCCTGGTTGTTGCCCAACGATCCTTCAGCATGCTTGACGGTATTTTCACCTTCTATCTCGACTTGATGGCTGAGTTCCCAGCTCAACTGCAAGCTGGAGCTCTTTTTGTCGTTTTGCAATCTCCCCAGATTATCGAGGTCAATACACTTCAATATATTCACACCCTCGTAATTGCAGACCTTCTGCTTCCAGGGGGGTCACAAGATAAGGTTTGGTTTTCCCAGGATTTGACCCGAAAAAGGTCTTGGTTTTGTTTATGAAATCTTCCATGGTGTTAACCCGAGCTTCGATGTCAAACTTCACCAGGTACGGCTTGCGCGATTGTCGTGAAATGAGTACTGCGATATAAAACGTCGGCTGGACGCCAGCATTCTGCAATTCGTTTTGTGCAAGAATCCATGTGACTCCATTCCGTCGCCCAAGCTGGCCCATGACTGGGATCGAGCTTCCTTGGTCGAACATAGTTCGATCCCATGATATCTCATACTCGCTACTCCGACTGCCAGATAGTTCGGCATTAGAGTGCCCGGCCTGAACGGCGACCTCAGTTTTGGTGGATTTAGTGTGAGAAGCCTTCGAGGCGTTATATCTCTCAGTAGTATTGAAAGGCGCCCATGCTTGTACCTGCGGTACGTCCTTAGGATCGGACGTGTTCCCGTCGCCGCCTTCGAATTCCAAGGTGATGTTGGCAGATCCAAATTTTCTTTTGGGATCATGTGAAGCAAGGTCGATTCTCAGCACCACTAGAGTCATCTCTTGGTGGCGTATTGGCTTGGCATCTTTGAATGTCGTTTTCTCCCATCCATCCACCCAGAGTAGCCGGTCGGCTGTTACCGAGTATCCAGATCTTTTACTGTCGAAGATTGCACTACCGTCGTCTTTCACTCCGTATGACTTGAAAGAACCGGAAAGGGCTGTCGCTTCATGGTTCCAATTTCGATAGAGGTCAATCTCTAGGCGTTTTGACTGGCCTTCCTTATCCAGGTCCACAAAGCTGGCCATAGCTGTAATTGAACGAATATTGAGAGTTGAGATCACCGACTGTGCAGTAAAGGACGAAATAGAGGAGGCAGAAGAAGTAAGAATACTGAGGGAAGTTTGAAGATGGTAATGGCGGCCTCAATAACGGCTTTATATACCTAATATTGCCTATCTTGTGTTACATTTACATTGCACTAGGCAGCTTTCGAGTATCCATGGTACTCAAAACCAGCCTCCTTTCCACATATCAACCTCGGGCACCTCGGGCTTGTGGTGGCTGCAGCCTGGCTTATTAGGAAACTATTGTATATACAACACGGACGAAGCAGTTGGAAGCGTATCACTGATCTTACGAGAATTGAGAAACGGCCAAGAAAATGCTCGATCGAAAACGTGTTACACATGAAAGTGACGATACGTACATACTAATCTTAGGGTACGATTAAGCGCTATAGACTTGGATAGGTAACATCACCGTCTTATCACATCAGCCCAGGCGAAAGATGACCCCGTGGCTGACTTGGAGCCCAACAGAGCAAGAAGTTCCGGCCATAGATGGTCGGAACCCGCTCAGCTTGCGGTGATTCGTAGCCGGGAGGGCTGGCGAAATGAAATGAGTGGGTGGCACAGGATATGAGCGCGTGCATTGATAAGGCACTGAGAAGTACTTCCTTTGTTCCTTCGTTACGCGGCTGTACACACGCACAGTGCTGTGTACGGCACGTGCCGATTGCGGCGTTGATGCCCAAACTTGACACCCTAAGTTTCACCCGTCACGATTCTTCCTGGGCAACACATCATCTTACTTACGACTGACGAATGCTGCTTATCTGTCTTCCACCAGTGATACTCTGCGGCTGGTGTTTTTAAGTCAATCATAAAAGTTGGCGAGCACCATGGATATCAAGGCGGCGTTGGCGAGCATTTTCAAACCCAAAAAAACCGAAAAGGACAAATACAGGACATGACCAGCCTCTTCCTGGGCCCCCAGCAACTGTTCGGCCGCCGGATAAGATTTCCATTCCAGATGAACCGGCGATACTTCCGAAGTCAAGCGTCGCGACCTCCGATGGTGAAATACTCACCGACCTGCCAATCAAAGACTCAAAGAAGCCAGAAGAAGCAATCTTGCCGGGAAATGAAGTTGATGATGTACCTTCTACAATATCCTCCACGCCTAGCAAGCTTGATTCAGCCGAATCTTCCCGCCGGGAGATCGAAAACTTGTGGGATGTGGCTTACGATAATTTGAGGCCTCAACATGCCGACTTATTGGAAAAGTACGAGAAAATATTGACTTTATGGCTACGTGCACACTTGCTACAACAAAATCAAAAAACCTCTCATAATTATCAACAAGAAAATCTGTTTCAACCTTTGCATCATCAAGAAAGGCAACAATACGCTCAGGATATTATTGCCTTCTGCCTCGAGTCTCAGCAAGAGGGCGATGCTGATGCCGATACTGTTGAAAAGAACATCAACTCTCAACTGATTCCTCTAAGGTTCTCCAAAGAAATTCGAGACCTGTTGAAGTCATCAATCGACAGTGGTGAAGATACAGCCCTTGCATGGGCAGGAACATGCCTTGCTCTACAGGTCAGCGACTTGATATCCATAACAAATTGCTACTATGATCTTAATTGCTGAAAGTTAGAAATGAAATAGGCCCTCCTGCACTCGATCAATCAACCAGAGACGTTACAGGGCATGGACCACGTCGTATCTAGAATGGCGTGGTATACTTTGCTTCCCAAGCTTCTTGGTGCCGATGAATATAAGAGAGGCCTTCCTTTAAGCGAACAAACGATTCTCCGAGATCGTATAACAGAACTTTATCAACAGGTTCTCCTCTTCCAAGCTCGCATCGTCTGTTCTCAAATAGACGTAATTTAAGAGAGTAATCTAATCAAAATCGATCAAAGTCGATTACCCAGAGATGCAGATTTGAACGAGGCCGACGTGGTAAGGGCAGAGCAATCACTCCTCAGTTTTAACGGCGAAATCCAGAATCAAAAACTTTCCACGCTTCTCAGAAATAAGAAGAACGATACAACTGGAGTTGGGGAACCCGAGCCTACAAAGAGCGACATGAAGACCCCGAAAGAAATCTTGAACGCAATCGATCCACGAAAATTAGAGGCGAATATTCCATCAGTGAAAAATCTCTACAAATGGGTCATATCGACTTGCAAATACAAGTCATTCATCGCAGGAGACTCGCGTGTGCTTTGGGTTTGCGGTGACCCAGATGCTGGCAGAAAGATGGTCCTTTGGTCGATTGTTCGTGGGCTCTCTCCGGCGATTCTCGACTCAGAGCCGAAGCTTTTGTCATTTTCAATGTGCGGCACGGGTGAACACGAGGCGCAAAGCACTATTTCTGTGCTAAAGACTCTCATCTACCTCGTCTTGGAATACCAACCTCAGCTGGGCAGATATTTGATCCAGAAATGCAACTCAACAGACATTGAGGAATTTTCCGATTCCCATGACGTATACGCATTAAGCATGCTGTTATATGACATTATCAGAGATGAGACATTCAAGCCAACTATATTCCTAGTTGAAGGTATTGATGAGATTAATTTCGAACACGAAGATCCAAGCTCCTTCATCTTACTAATCGAAACAACTATGAATCTGTCACAAAATATTAAATGGCTCTTATCCGGTTCAACCGAGTCATTTGGACGTTTTTCCAAGTCCAGCAATCTGCGTATAGCCGAAGACGAATGCATAGACATCGATGCCGCATATGAAGAAATGCAGACAACTTTGAGAGATTATTACATCCCTTTAAAGGCTGATCAAATAGCAAATTACTGGGGCATCGAAGAAGAATCTCGAAATGAAATTACTAGACTCCTAGAGAAGGCATCCTCAGGAAGCTTTCTGCGAGTTGACTTGGCGTGCCAAGCGATACAACGAGAAAACCCCTGGCATGCTTCAGGTCAAGTGGGTGGCATCGGCCTCTGAAGATGGTTTAATCTGCCTATGGGATGGCAATTCTGGTATGCTCCAACGAAGCTGGATGGCGCGTTTGCCATCTGTTCAGTCGCTTGTATTCAGCCATGATTCTCGCAAACTGATATTAGCATCCGACAAAATTGTTCGTATCTGGAGCTTAGAAGACGATTTCCAGTCACGCACGCTCCTCGGTCACCTAGGTGTGGTATACTGTGCTGTCTTATCGCGTGATGGAAGATTTCTAGCTTCGGGCTCCAGTGATACGACCGTGCGCATATGGGATCTTTCGCAGCCTGAGGTTGGAGGTACTATGTCGACCCAGAGCGAAGAAACATTTAGAGACGTAGGAGAGATTTTAGAGTTAAACGGCGTCCGGGGATTAAGAATATTCTGTGGTCATAGAGACTTTGTCTTATGTGTTTCGTATTCACATGATGGAAGATACGTCGTGTCTGGTGCTGATGATGGTGAGATCATGCTTTGGGATCTTCACACTGGCTATCAAACCGGCTCCTCCATTCAAGTCACAACTATCAAAGAGAGGGGTGGGGAACGCATAACTGCGATGGCATTTTCAGCCGACTCAAAAAGATTTATCGCATCTGACGCTGAAGGCATCTCAGTATGGGATATTACTAGAGAGAATGGGACTATGAGATTTGAGTACACGCTCAGATCAGAAACAAGGCCAGCGATCCACTCATTGAGCGTCGATATCAACCACCCTCAGTATGTGATAACAGAGAGGGGTCCTCTGCTCATCCAAGAGTTGCGAGACAGTACAAGGGCGCGGATAAAATCTGAGCCATGGTGCCCTTATAGTGTTACGTCCGGCACAGAGACATGGATCACCTGGAATGGCAGAGAGATTATCCTCTTGCCAGACCATTATCACCCAGCGTCTCGCAAGGATAATCATGCTCTAAGAGTTCACAAGGATAAAGTCATCGTCGGTTGCGAAACGGGAGAGGTTTTGATATTCCGTTTTAAGAAGAATGCGAATTGGTTGGAGAAATTATAACAATGTAACTAAGCGGATGAATGAGGTCGTTTCAGATAGTCTAGAGTAAGTGAGCTTGGGTTTCAATATGTAACTTGCAAAAATGCCTTCACTTGGAAATTGTAGCCGTCGAGTAAGTCAGAGCATGTAGTAGATATACTAGATGTGACTTATTCTACAAGGGGGAGGAATGGTAAGATTCATATCACAAATATATTCACCATAGCATCATAGCATCATATCTGCCTATATCTTACACAATGCTGCTTCGCTCGCTGCAGCAGCAAACATGCCCAAATACCAGAACCCCATATCCCTCCTTTTTTTCCCCCAACATTCAGCCTTTCAATTCTTTGCAAACTCCAACGCACACTCGGCAACCAAACCCACTACCTCATCCGTCCTAGACCAAAACGCACTATGTGAAGCATCCACCGACTTCACAAGCCACTCAACGCCCGAACGAGCAATCAGCTCGTCCTGGTACTTGATAGTTAGGGCATTGTCTCGAAGAGTGCGAATATACGCGCGGCGCCCGTCGTAGGCCTTGTCCTTCCATCCTATACTCGAAGGAGTTGACATGACTGCTGCCCCGGACTGGCCCTCGAGGCTGGCTGTGAGGCGTTTGGCTACCTCATCTGGGATGTCGTTGTAAAAATGGTATTTCTCGTCTTTTGAGTCCAAAAGGCCTGTCTTCTCGATCTAGCAGCATTGGAATTGGCATGTATACTCTTAATCAAAGAGAGCTCAGCTAGGACAGCACTTACATTATCTGCCGATGCAAACGCGCAGTCTTTACCGCCCGCCGCTTCAAACGTCGTCTCACCCTCAACAGGTATAAACGCAGAAAGGTGAACCACACCCAGAATGCCCCCCTTCAGACCCTGCGCCTCTCGTCCTCTCTTATCCAGACCGGCGATGAGGCCCGTGATCACGAAGCCACCGTATGAGTGTCCCAGGACAATGACATCCTCGCCTTTGTCAAGTAGAGGCTGCAGAAGAGCCTTGGCCTGAGCCTCGTCGTCCTGGACGGTGACGTCTCTGGTGCCGACGCTGCGGGTTGGCACCACCGTAGCAGGGAAGCCTGATGCCTCTAGGGCGCTGGCGAAGGAGGCCATTGTAGAAGCCGGGTGCCATGCTCCCGGGATGATCAGGACGTGTGGCTGAGGGGTGGATATGACGGTCATTGTGGTTACTGAGGCTTGAAGAACAGATATCTTGTGTACTAGTGAAAGGAATACGAAGGCTGAATGTATCAAACCGGCTTGAGATGCTGGGCTTCAACACCAAATCTATGTTTATGAAAAGGTTCGACATCTAACTTATATACATTCTTACCTATAGATTATCACCCATCTTCCAAATCTTTCAGCTACTATCCTAGCCTATACATCCTCTTCTGGAATGGAAAGCGTCAGTATTATTCTGACCGCGTTCCGATTTGTAAGTCGTCCATGTTTAGTCAACTTGGACATCTCCTCTGCAAGTCAAAACAGTACATGCAGCCTCTGCGGAAATGCCGCCCTAGGAACCGAGCTAAGCGGGATACCCAGTCGAACAAAACTAATAGTCACGCTGAATAATGATTCTGTAACCACATGCGTACTCCGGGGTATGCTTAATCCCGGCGGCTTGTAAGCAACGCGGCAAGGTATCCTATTCTAGGGGCGTAGCTTTTTCCCTCTACAAGTTAGCCAAGTTGATACAGCTCATGCTTTTTCCTAACTTGGTAGCTTCCAGCTTTTAGTTTTGGCTGACCAATGGACGTTTCTGTTAAAGGAAAAATTCACCAAGATTGGACGACGAATTCCCTGGCCGAGTGGCTGCGAGACCGAGACAGAAGCCACGCCGCCGGATTTGGAATGACGATGCTTCTTGATGCCGCACGGCGACAATGATAAGTCCAGCCTCTCATGGTAGTCGACGTGAATATACGTATATGTAAGTATGGCGAAATACATTTGGAATAATTTCGCAGCTACCTAACAGCGGTCGCCTTGCAGTATATAGCCTGCTTCTACCTGGCTAATCTTCCCATCCGTTTGATCATTTCTCATAACGTACAAAATAAATGGCGTCGACTCACTCAAGTAAGTAAGCACTCTATCTCGGGAACTAACATTACCGCTATAACCCCAGCGAGTTATAGCAAAGATGGTTAATTCCGCAAACTATTCGCGGATTACTATCAGCTTCGATTAATCAGATAATCCATATCAGAATGCTGTATTCGCCGCATTGGCCGCATCCCCGTTAGGCCAGCCCACTATGTTGCATAATGGAGGTCCTTGATGCCGCAATAGCGTATTCGAAAAGGTCCAATGCCTGGTCCTCGTGTGCCCACTCAAGAAAGTAGCTTCAATACGTCTCCCATTCTGGTGTCTTTGGATTTCTTCGTGGTGCCCTTTTCTTGGAATGCCTTGGTAACAAGATCGCGCTTCTCTTGTTGAACATCCAGCACTCGCTCTTCAACAGTCCCTTCCATAATGAGACGCCATATCTTCGTCTCGCGTGTTTGGCCAAGACGATGTACTCGATCAACGGCTTGGTCTTCGATGGCTGGTGCCCACCCTGTCAAAGTACATGTGAGCATGCATTCACCACAGCAGCTGAAGGGTTAGGGTTTCTATCAAAGAGGCAACTTACAGCTATCAGACAGGATCACTGTGTCCGCAGAAACAAGGTTGAGTCCTACACTGCAGACTGCCAGACTAGCGAGCATGATGCAAGTCTCAGAGTCGTTGTCGAGGGCATCGATTGCCCTATCGCGCTTTTCTGCGCTCATGCTTCCGTCGATTCTACAGTACTTCAGGCCCGCATTTTCGAGCTGCTTCTGCACAATGTTGAGGAACGACGTCCACTGTGAGAAGATGACAATCTTGGATCCTTCATTCTTCAATGTCGCCCGAACGATTTGCAGCATCGCCTCCGTCTTTGAACTCTGCGTGTCTGTGTCAAAATTCGCGTCAAAAGTACCTTCGGGAGCTGGCTCCAGGAAATTGTCCTCGGTAAGCTGGTTGCGACACATTGGACATTTTCCTTGCAGCTGAACTGCCCTGGTGATGCAGTGGCGACAGAAAACGTGTTGACAATTTGTAATTATGGGGTTAGTAGGTGTATCGTAGCAAATTGCGCAGTCTTCCTGGCTATCAATGTACAGCCGAAGCGCTTCCTGAAGCAGTGCTCGGTTCTTCTCAGTCAGAGGCACGACGTCTTGATCTTTGAGCAACTGCATGAGATCGTCAATGCGCGCCTTGCAGAGAGTCCAGTGATTACATCTACATCGAGTTAGCTTTAAACGTGGCAATAGTATGCGATTATCAGGCTACTCACGACTGCCGGAGTCGAAGGAGCCGCTCCAACACGTTTTGGAAGCGGCCCTTTTGGCCGCTTTGTGATCTTGCTTGATATTCTTCCAAAACACCTTTGGCTTCGGATCTGTTGACCGGTCAAAACCATGCCTTTCGCAATGACTATTTGAAGAATGAGGATGATTGGGTCGGCGTACAGTAGAGCATCGTATTTAGACTTTTCTTCCGGGAGAAATGTGTTTCGGTGTAGATACTCCGTCTTTTTTGGCAGCTTGAGATCAACAAATTTCATGTCCTTCTTTCGCCTGAGACAGATGTCTTGCATCAACGATTGCAGAAGCACTTCAGCACTGCGATCACCCGACATCAGCTTTCGGGTAATTGCGTTGTTGAATATCTCGGGCTGCTCAATGCCTCCAGTGATGTGCAAGAATTTGACCAAGGACTGGAGATCCTTTACAGAATTGATGCTAGTCACAAGTCAGTATAGAATGACAACGTTGTAGGACACCACCAAATGGTACTTACATGGGCGTTCCAGTCAGAACCCAGCGGGACTGGGCTTTAAGTTCGCTTGCAGCCAGAGCCACCTTGGTCTTTACATTTCTTATCGTGTGTCCTTCGTCAAGCACAACTCGACGCCAATTCTTCTTTTGGCTCAGCAGAGTCTTGCTACCGCCTTCATCCAGCTCTTTGGCAAGCGTGCCGTAGCTAGTGATGACAACGTCGTATCCTGAGAGCTCCTGGCCAGCCACTTTCCTAGCGCCATGATATACTAGGATATTTGGCTGATGGTCCTCTTTGACGTGTCTTCGAATTTGTTGCTCCCAATTGCTCATCACACTAACCGGAGCAACAATTAGTGTTGAGCCAGAGCCACCCGTAAGAATTAAGCTGATGATTTGGAGAGTCTTTCCCAGGCCCATATCGTCAGCGAGGATACCGCCAGCGAATAGTGTTGGCGCTTTAGAGGTAATGAAGTCGGACGCAACATTCCAGTATCGGCCCTTGCTATCACGCCTCCACAGTTGAGTGACGGTATCTGACCCAACTGGTGGGAGTTGCGGATTCTCTTTAGATTGCATCCATGCCAATCCCTGTATGACATTAGCTTTGACCTAATGAACATGCATAAGCGTTTCATATATACCTGTAGTTGGTACGGCAGAAGCGTAGACTTTAGCTGTCTAGGCTGCTCAGCCTGCGGCATCTTTGCCAGTTCCTCTTCACCCATGGCCAGCGCCTTGATGGCATCACCGCCTTTGCGGAATTCGACTGCATCGCTAGACTTGAGGATTTCTTCCAAAGATACCTCAGGTGCGCCTGGCTGCTTGTCTGACTCAAAACCGGCAGTGGAGGTGGATTGGTGCAGCCCAAGCACCACTCTACGGGCTTCGGCAGCTTTCCTGGTCTGTTTCAGCTGGGTAGCCTTGACGAATTTATCTGCCTTGAGAGCATTCTCAATTCTAGTGCGCTCTTCGGGATTGCTTGGACCATAAAATGACAGTCTGATAGGACAGTCATAGTAGGCCTTTTCCCCTATGATTTGGCCTTCAACAGTGATATCTCCAGAGTCCTAGTTGGATTAGCCACAGAGCGAATAACACTCAAGTTAGTCAAGAATAAGAAACTGACAATATAGTGTGCTAGTTTTTCGACGATTTTGCGAGGCAAATGGCCTATTTGTTGATGGAGAACGTTGTCTATTCGAATTGCATTGGAGTCGTACTGTCATCCAATTAGTACAGTAACTTGAGGAGTCCAAATGACGGAGCATAGTTTACCTGATTATTCGGCTCTCTGTGACAAAGGACAGCTTCACCAGGAGAAGCATACCCATTGTAGTACCTCACGCCCACGATTTTGCCATCTATACGAGATAAACTGGGTCAATTTCGATGCTACACTAGAATGACTGATGCTGAGGCAAACGAACCAAAAGAGCCGTAGAGCTCCCTGTCAAGTGTGTCGTCTTCTTGCGTCAGATCCAAGTAATCCGGCTCTTGAGTTGACGGATAAGAAGATGAAGAAGGAATTGCCTGGCTTCTCTGGCGACCTGCTGCCCCAGATGATGCTCCAGGCCGCGAGGATGATAAAGCAGGTCGTTTAGGAGCGGGCTGAACGGCATCTCCAGTGAGATCGATGAATTCGGGAGCCTCTGCGGCAGCGCGCTTGCGACGAGGAGGCATTGTGAAGATACTTTTATGCGAGAGGCAGTGTAAAATAAATGATAAAGGACGACGGAAACTCTTGAAAATCAGGGATATGGTAATAACGTTAAAATCTATAGTCGAGCATCTCTATCCTCTCTTTTCCCATGTCGCTGAGCAGCTTGTCAAGTCACTTGGCGCGTCTAAGTGCAAATACAGCTACAACGCGAGGTCATGTGACCAGCGACCATTTGCGAAAGCAAAGCGATGCACAATCAAATAGTTTTACTCGAGGCATTGAAGACATGGCATACAAAAGAGCTTCAAAAAACATCTACGAAATGATTGATACTTCTAAAGCCTATACTACTCCCTTTTTGCAACACTCAACGCCCTTTGTTGGCAGTACATGGTAGTTTCAGGCACATGAGTCTGACGCTCAAGTGAAGAGTGACTAAGCAGTTTGGCATGTACTCTCGTACTGAAATAGAGCGCCGAGATCCGCTCAGAGCAGCGCTCCAGGCTGTCCCCAAATAGGTCTAGCCGAAATCACGCAATCGATGGCTCTGCGGATTCAAGCAGGAATATCAACGACATGCGGCCATTCCTCTCCTCTCCTCCAACTACACTCTTCTTTACGCTTCACTGGGGCAGGCGAGCTTCTATGCAACGAGACCTTTCATTTGGTGCAAAGAACGCTATGCTTCTCCACTGATGCCGTCGATGAGGACCGCCTCTCCACCTGCTGTGGATGAACGCAGCAGATGCTATACAAGAATACCCAGAACCAGAAACTAAACAACAGGGTTCAATCTAGGGAACAAACGAGGAATACCAAACGCCATATCGCCATGCCCGATGCAAACGTTGCGAAGCTACTCTTTCAGCACGCGGCCATAGGCTGAAAAGTACGTGCAACCAGGCACATGGCTTCGCCGACCACTCTTTTCGTCAAAGATATGACAGCCCTTCTTGGCGACGTTGGGAGGAGTATATACTGGAGAGTTCTTTAGTCGGGTCCAGAGCAAGTGTTGTGGCGCCAGATGAAAAACTTACGGTGTAGGGAGACCGCGAAGCCGCTACCACGGTTGGATACTCTATGGAGACCAAGGTCGTCGGCCATGTACGTCACTTGGTTCTCTCTGTATGTCTTTTCGGAGATGACAGTCATTTGTCCCTCGGGCTCGTCGTTGTTTGGGAAGGCGTAGCGGGTCTCAGTGAGATCTCCGCGCAGTATCTTCATGAGGCAGTGTGCATTTCCGTGGTCGTGGATGGGGCTTCCCTTTCCTGGAGACCAAACAAGTACGAGCTGTTTTGCTTTTCGTCAATATACCGGTGGCTTTGAGCGATGTCGCATCACTCTAGAGTTGGGCTTGATGCATGACTTACCAGATTGCTCTTCCCATTGCCCTCGTCAACAAGGTTACGAGTGTAGCCTCTACTGGCGTCGCCGAATGCATACTTGGACCATTGCATGTCGCTGCCGTCATACGCTCGCATCATCTCCATCAGGGAGTCAACGTCGACATCCTCGGACGTCAGGCCAGATGATGGACCAAGGCCTTCCTTGAGCGCCATTACGAGCTCTTCGAAAAGGTCTCTCTCCCGCTGCGCCACGACGTCGCCTACGGCAACGAGCGCGTGGCTGCTTGACATAACATTCATGGCCATGATTGATGAGAAACTATAGGGACGATGAATTGCGTAGGTGGATATATATGGATGGGATATTGACAATCTATTGGAACGATGCAAGAGAACGATGCGATGGGGCATTTATCACAATCATCGAAGATGCACAGCAAGACGACACACCGACTGGAGCGGGGGATGGACAGTGTCTCTCGCGACAGGTCAGCTGAGCGAGCCCTCCGACGGTGGGTAAGGGCACCCGGTGTCGGCCGCGAAATCCTCGTCACTCCAAGCCACGCGATAAAAAAAGGGATTGGCAAAGATCGCTTGTACGAGGGACGGATACACCTGGCAATCATCGGTGGATAACGTTGCGCACGTTTCGCACAATCTGGTTGGATAAGACGACGCTAAGAGCGCATAATGGCCAGCCATGGTTTAGGCGATGACACAAAGGCAACGGCAGAGGCAACCATGAATTGATCAGATGGCAGCAGCAAGACGGGACGGCAGACTATCGAATGGCTCGAGATGAGATCAGCATTCGATGGCAGGACTCTGGCCATGCACTTTTGGTATGCAATGGTCTTGATGGGCGAATTGCAACAGGTTGTCGAGACTTGAAATTTGAGACTTTGAAATGCTTTGGCGATAAGATTTGCAAAGTTCCCGCGTGGGGCCCTGAAACCCAGCACGGCAGTAGCGCTATGCTACCAAGACGCTACTAAGAAACTCTGAGGATTTGCGATTGCTGGGCTTACGGTTCGAGGTGAAAAGGGGTCAGCAACTTGAATCTTCTCTTGCCCTTGCGTATTGCATGTCCTTATCTACAGGGCACTCCGGAATCGTCCATCATTTAGATGGAACAAGATAAAGAAAGTAAGGGTAGGATACGGGAAGCTCTCCGTGGTCATGATTGGCATTTAGCTCCATATACTGTCTTAGGTAAGACACAGAGGACAGGGTTTCTCCGATAGCCGCCACCGATAGCCGCTCTGCATCCGCTTGCCGACGGCCTTGACGGGCTCAGCAGTAGTGTGCAAATCTGGACAGTAACATTGTAGACTTTGAATACACCTCTAGAATCAGAAACCCTATTGTATGTGGACGAGTCAGTACTGGTGCCTGCGCATAGTCCATTCAAAGTTGAGCCACGGCCCAATGCATGGCCCAATGCGTGACCCTTACTTGGGTCGTAGAGAAAACAGTAATTCAATTACTGGTTTCGAGCTTCCACATTGCTTAATTGAAACAGCTATAGCTTAAACGTGTAAGGGCATGTACCCTCGAGCAAATCTCACTGCAGACTCCAAGGAAATCTTCATCTTCGCGGAGAAGCAAATACCCAAGCTATTGCAAATGCCAGGCAGACCACGGCAATGACTCGGAGCTACAGCAAGCCTGTCAATTTTGAAATTAGCACAAGGACTCTCGAGCTCGCCGACGGCCCGACGTTTTATATGGAGGCTTCGTTCTTTGCGGGGAAGCAAAATCCACCGCCCCAGGTCTCGAGGCAGTACCTAGATGCCAAGAGATTTACTAGGACCATCCGATTGCTTGACGAGGCCCGGCGTTGATCGTCATGACAACGGACTGCTTTATCAGATCTCGTCGCATATCGAATGCCACGCCATGTTCCAAAAGGAACGTCAGCGTCGTCATGAAATCCATCTGCCGGCCCCTTCTCAACGTCCGATGCCCGTCAACGTCACTCCCGGACATCAAATCTGAAAAAAGCCAGTAAAAAGAGCGGACCAACAACCAGAATTCTAGGCCGAAATGTCCTTTGCAAAGGAAAATAAAGGCATCTCCAGCTGCCACTTTCGAGCGCATATCGGGCCGGCGCACCCCCCAAATCTGGCCCCGACAGCCGCTCCACACGGCCGATGCCGAGCTCTTGCTTCCCGTCTCCAGCGAATGAGGACCGCCCAGCCCACCTTATGTCAGAGGCTGAGCGCCAACAATGCTGGAAAAGACAGAGAAATGGGGGGAGTAACCCCTTCTAGAATCTCGAATTTGGTGGATACGAACCCGTAATTTTTTTTCTTCTCCATCTGAAAACCGGGAGGCCGTAGCTGAGAAATGGGAATCGGCCGGCAACCCGTGACAACTACCTAGTAATTTGCAAAGAACCATTTAAATTTAAATACAGCAGCTCGTCCTGAAGAACGATTGCCACTTGTCCTAGATACCATACCCAAGAAAGCATCACAACCGTGAAAAAAAGACAAAATCTCATCTTCTCAACTTGAACTATAGTCGGCCACTCAGCTACTATCAAAACCCACGCATGTCATAACTCAGACCCAAACATCCCGTTTCGTCCATCTGCCATCCTCTTCGGCTCAGCCATTCCGACAAACTCCACCCCCCTCGCCGAGAGACCTCCGCCTGCCAAACGGCACTTTTTTTAGTGGGCTTTGCATCCAATAACCGCCAAGACTCAGAATACCTGTTGCCCGGCTTTTGCGAGTTTGCAAAGCAAAACAAGGAAACCATTCCGTCATTCAACTCTGTATCATACATCTATATAAGCACAAGGCCACCGAGCTTCTCTCCATCAGTTTCCCCAATTTCTCATCAAACAGCACCAAAACAATCTTGAACTATTTTTCAACCTTGGTATTGGGCCTCTGTCGTGTTATAGCGATAGCCTCTCTCGCCATGGCGACAACTACCGCCAGGGCACCTTTGCCCGCTGCCGATAACCAAGTCATAGCCAACAACCATAACTGCAATTCATGTACTTCAGAGAAGAACAAACATGGTTGGCGGAAAATCGTCCGCAACTTTACGCCATCGTAAGTGCCTCCATACACTTATACACAATCATGCTTGTACCCCTATATCAAAGGTGCAACTTCAACTAACAAAATCAAAACAGATGGTTCGCCGTCAACATGGGCACAGGCATCGTCTCCATCCTCCTCCACAACCTCCCTTGGAACGGCTACTGGCTACACGTCATCTCCTACATCTTCTTCGCCCTCAACATCCTCCTCTTTGCAATCTTCTTCACAATCTCCCTCCTTCGATACACGCTCTATCCCGAGATTTGGTTCGCCATGATTGCCCATCCGGCACAATCGCTCTTCCTGGGATGCTTCCCCATGGGCTTTGCAAGTAAGTCATCTCATTCCTTCTTCAGTCTCACGTATATAATTTCAAAAACTAACACACAATCAAAGCCATCATCAACATGATGATCTTTGCCTGCGCCCAATGGGGCCCCTGGCTCGTCTACCTCGCCTGGGCCTTCTGGTGGATCGACGTCCTCATCTCCTTCGCAACCGCAATCTCCATGCCCTTCATCGTCATGCACCGCCACCGCCCCGACCTGCACACCACCACCGCCGCGCTCCTCCTGCCCATCGTCCCGGCCGTCGTCGCCGCAGCCACGGGCGGCATCGTCGCCGACGCCCTCCCCAGCATCAGCCACGCCTACGCCACGCTCATCGTCTCCTACGTGCTCTGGGGCATCGGCCAGGCCCTCTCCGCCTGCGTCATGGCCCTCTACTTCCACCGCCTGACGATCCACTCGCTGCCCCCGCGAGAGGTCATCGTCTCCGTCTTCCTCCCCGTCGGGCCCCTTGGCCAGGGCGGCTTCGGCATCCAGCAGCTCGGCAAGGTGGCCCTCAAAGTCATCCCCCACACGGAAATGTTCCACGTCGCCGGCGTGGATCCCACCCGCGGCGCCGAGTTCCTCTACTTTGTCGGCATCTTCTTCGGCATCGTCATGTGGGGGTTCGCTCTGGCCTGGGTGTGCTTTGCTCTCATCATCCTGAGAACTACGCGGTCGTTTCCCTTCAACATGGGCTGGTGGGGATTTACTTTCCCGCTGGGCGTGTGGGCAACCTGCACCAGCGCCTTGTGGCAGAATCTGGGAAGCGAGTTTTTCAAGTATATAACCATGGTATGTTTCATCTTTTCAAACTATACATCTTCTTTAGATCCTTTTTTTCTAACCTTAAACGCAGATACTCTCTCTCGTTGTCCTTCTCCTTTGGATTCTCGTCACTCTACGGACAATACAACGCGTCATCACCGGCGAAATGTTTGTTGCCCCGTGCCTCGACAGTCTCAAGGAGAAGCAAGCAGAAGTCGAGGAAAGCAAAGCATAAACCATATAGCAGCATTGTCTTCTCTTATTTTTTCCCATCTTTTTCTTTTTCTTTTTTGGCATTTTACACAACTTTAATCTTGAGCGGATTAGACAAAATGGCCTGCAGGGTGTGGCGCAATAGGGGCATGTGTACTCGAAGCGATTTCAACATGGCATCCATAAAACAGCATAATTAGCATTCAACGTGGTCAACAGCACTTGGATATAGAGGTTGATTACATAGATTATCAATCAGCATCAGCAATAACATGAACATTAATACAAATACCCTAGATTACTTCTCAAGCACAGTCTTGTAACGATCAGCGGTATGAAGCAGAAATGGTCAACTCGTGTTGCTATGCTCTATTGCTTGTTCTCTATCCATGGCAATAATACAGTAAGGTATTTCCAAGGTCAGAAAAATCCCTCTTAAGCATTCGAAATTGCATGCTCGCTACTCGATCTACCTAATCCATCTGGCATACGCCCAGCGAATTCTCTCCAAAGCCTTTGCTTGAATGTGCACCCCCTTGACATTCGCCAAGTCATCCAAATCTTCCAAAAACTCCTTCTGTAGGTTATCCGGCATCAAACCGCCAGCCAAGCTTCGAAGCACGTGAACTTCGCACAACAGGAGACCGTGATCCTTGTACGACAAGACATTGTTCTCCGTGGGCCGTGCCTCAGAGAGGATGCGGTCAATGTTTCGAAGGATACGAATTGCCTTGCCAGAGGTTTTGCTGTGGCGCCGTCCAGATCGGCTACCAAAGACGCTGCGGAGATACTGGAAGACGCCAACCGAAACAAAGACACCGGGAGTCAACCCAACGAAACCAAAGACCAACTCCTGGCTCTTCAGGAGTGAGTCAATACCTGTCATGGCAACTTCCAGATCAACCTTTGTCTTTTGGACCTGGATCAGGAGAGACCGGACAAGGTCGCCCCGGAGAGCACCGACAAACGGCTTTCTGAGCTCTTGCTCATATGCTTTTAAAACTGGGGTTACATCACCCTCAGCTACCTTGGTGCGGATTTCGGCAATTTGGGCGTCAGTGATGGATGAGGTGCCAACAGCGTAATGAGGCTTTTCAGTGGCAAAATCTACAACCATTCGCTCCAGACTCTCGCGGTCAGCTTTGAGGCTATCCCTGCTCATGATTGCAATCTCGCTGGTTTCGTCGTGCCGGATAGTCTTGATGACCTTTTCAGTCGGTTGAACAACCCAGTTGAGCCAGAAATCTCGCAATGTACTGCCGAAACCCGCAATCCAGTCTATAATGTCTGCCTTGCGATTGACCAGGATCTTGAGGATGGTTGTAGATGATGTGATGCCAATGAGAGCGGGCAGCCAGTATCGCACAATGGCCGGGGGTGGGCCATTTTCATTTGCGAGAAGCTGCATAGCGTCAATATGTTGAGGAAGCGTCTTGTCAATGATCTGAAGCAGACGGCGGGCCAGTGTGCTTGGACGATATTGAGTCATGTCTTCCTCGACGTGGACAGACAGCTCTGCGTCTTCTTCAACGCCTGCAAATACTTTTTCTTCAAAGTCGGGAATGTTAATGTCAAGACTGCTTGCTTCTTTGAGGACCATGTCCATCAGTGCTACGCTTCGCTCCACTACGCCTTTGAGGTCTTCATGATCCTGTACTCCAGCTCTCTCATCGTCATGGCCAAGCTGAAGTCCTTCGTCCATGAGCACTCCGAGACCGCTAGCTGTCATTTCTCTCAGCTTCCGCAGATGTGCTTGTTTCCGACGAGCCTCGGCTCGACATAGAGCGACGGGCGAAAGCACCTTTCGCTGGATGTTGGCAAACGAGTGCTCTCGGATGCTTTCGCGAACAACACCGTAGAATCTGCTCCATGGCTGTGATAGCGTGGACCTTGTAGACTGGACAAGCTCGGCCGAAGCGTCTGCTGCAGACAGAGAGCGTAGCCGTGACTGACTAGCCTGATATATATCAAGTGACCAGGCCCAGAGCCGTAGGGGAGATGTCTGCACCGTATACAGACTACTGTAGCTGTAAGAGCTCAAGACGCCATCCCAGTACCACATATCATCGCTAAGAGGAACGATGCGATCGACCAAGGAGTTGAGGATAGCTCCATAGACCTGGACTGTTGCTTTTGAGACTAGGAGCCACTCGATTTCGTTCTCGTACGGCGTCTTGGTTCGTGCGTGGGCTTCCGATGCAGCGCCATGGACGGTATCTGCAATCGTAGCAATACCAGATTCGTTGAGGAGGATCTTGACACGTTGGATATTGAGTAACGGTTCCGAAGAGGAGGTGGTGCTCAGCGAGCGAATAATGTGCAGCAAACGATCGAGTCGTGGAGCGTCCAGCACCTCTGCCGTGGCGAAAGCGTGGCCAGCTTCGGAAGCTCCATCTTCAGATGCCTCCTCGGACAGGACAGGCAGGCGGTCGAGGTACGCATCCAGGCGACGCACCTGGCTGGCAAGGAGGAATGTCAAGTCAGCACACAGCGGCGTAATGCGGAGAAGCCATCGAGGTAATCGCAGCTCATCCCATTGGAGGGCAAGCCGCAAGCCGCAAAAAGCCAGGAAGCGGAACTCACTCTGCCACCAACGACATGGTTTAAAACGGGAGGCCCTTTTGCCCTTCGTACGAGATGAGGTGATCAGACCAGGGCCAGAATTCCCACGGTGCTGGTATCAGAACCTTGCTGAATCTGCATCGATCTCGGCTGGAGCTGGACCGGGCTATGGGTGGAGTCGAATCCGGACGATGGTCAGACCATCACACCACAAGGCAGCGTCCGGGAGCAGAGCTGGCCGAAGGGGCAGAGCAAACGGGTGGGCACAGCTGGCGATTATCGATCCATTCGATTTCTGCGATGAAAGGCGGAGGCGGTTCTGGCGCTGGTCTCTGATGCGATGTGCGTGGGGCAAATCCGTGCCCGATTTTTTCCTCTTTTTTTGCTGGAGCTCGAAACAGAGATATTTCGGGGCAGTTGAAATTCGTGCGCGAAGATCGTTGGACTCGTACTCGGAGCGAAATCGAACAGCTCACGTCACGCAGAGGAATAGGGGCGACACGTGTGAATAACTCGAGGATGGAGGAGGCGAGCTGATGAATGACGATGGCTGAGCGCAGCTGCTATTTGGAACCAAGGCCGCCATTGGCTGTGATGTCACTGGTTTTGCGCCTTGTTTAAGCTGAGCTGCTTGCCCCTATTGGACAGACGTATTACAAGAGCATGACAACTCGACAGCAACTATCAACAGCTGACTTACACCCAATACAATATCAAAGAAATAATAGATGATAAGCACAGACTAACAACTAGCAATTGTACTATCGGGCATCAAGCTTAGATCTGCCACCATCAGTGTCTGCAACAAAGGCTGCCCAAAGTGGACGCTGGCAGCACAACCCTGTCTCGGTAGACGAGATACATGTGCAAAGTACTCCATGCCTAACAGTAGCCTCTTGTTCCAGAAGCATATTTCTGAAGGAGCCGGAGCAGGCATTCTACCTTTATTCGTAGTTGATGCCTGTATGCCGCAACTGGCTCACAAGATGCCGAGCGGCGGCCGCTCCAGCGCGTGGCGGTCACAATAAGATGAGATGGCCAGATTCAGAGCTTGAGCTTCAAGCGCGAAAACGAGTGTGTGTGGGCAAATGTCCAGGAACCAAACTACAGCCCTCGAATCGCCTCTTGATCACGAATACGAATGCGGCTAGGCGACAGAAAAATGGGGAATAAGACAATTTTGAACACACACTCTGACACTGTACACATACAAGCTCGGGGGATCTCGCTGTGGCAAATGTGCGCATATTATGAAAATCTACGCACGTATTCATGTTGCGGTCCCTGCTTTTTTGTCGACCGCTTTTGGCGGCAAGATGCTCGCCCGCCGCAGCCAATCAGCGCCCGTCTCAGCCCAACAAAACGCCCACTCGCGTCGCCGCAAATCTGGCAGCCCATGCGGGTCGTCGTGATTCCGATTTGCCATCCCCATCCCCAGAGCACGGAATTTCCTGTTCCATGGTGGGCTCATTGCGACCTTCTAGCCTGCAGGGCCAAAAACGCCCATCTCCTGAACTTAGGTAGTGGCCAATGAAAAGTTTACGCCTCTGCAGCCAACGATAAAAATCTCCCTTCCCGCCCCCACCAGCGAGTCCCCTAATAGACTTGTGCTCGACAAGCTCATCTCCTTATCTACACCGGTGTCCTCTCCTTGATTCTCTCTCTCTTCTTTCTTCTTCTGCATTCCCCCCGGCATATCCTGGACGTCTTTTGTACCAGCATCTCGACAATTGGGCCGCAATCATGGACGTAGCGTAAGTAGACGAACCTTCCAAGCGAACTACCACAATGGGCACCGTCTAACTGGCAACTTTTGTATAGGAACGCGACATTTGGCGCGTTGAACCAAACGCAAACCTACTTCAACGTTCTCGAGGAAGTCGGCAAATACAATGTTCACTTGAACCTATTTGAGCGTCTCTGGGCCGTACGTCTTTTTTTTTTTTTCTTGGGCCCCTCCAATTCCCCGCGATTATGTCAAATCTAACTCGAATTTCTCACTCTAGGCCTGGTACCTGTGGATGGACAATGACACTCTGGCGACTGGTCTCATGAGCTTCTTCATGCACGAGATCATCTACTTCGGCCGCTGCCTTCCCTTCATGATCATGGACAAGATCCCCTACTTCCACAAGTACAAGATTCAGAACCAAAAGATCCCCACGCTGAAGGAGCAGTGGGATTGCGCCGCCATCGTCCTCGTCAGCCACTTTACCGCCGAATTGCCTCAGATCTGGTTCTTCCACCCCATTGCCACCTACTTCGGCATGGATTACGGCATTCCGTTCCCCTCGGTCTTCACCATGGCCTGGCAGATTGCCCTCTTCTTCGTCATGGAGGACACCTGGCACTACTGGTTCCACCGCACTCTTCACTACGGTCCTCTGTACAGGAGCATCCACAAGATGCACCACCTGTACTCTGCTCCTTTCGGCCTGGCTGCTGAGTACGCCTCTCCCATCGAGACCGGTCTGCTTGGAATCGGTGTCGTCGGATCTCCCATCCTGGTCCTCGCCCTCACCGGCAAGCTCCACCTCCTGACCATGTACATTTGGATCACTCTGCGTCTCTTCCAGGCCATCGACGCCCACAGCGGCTACGACTTCCCCCTGGAGCTTGCGCCACTTCCTGCCTGTCTGGGCCGGCGCTGAGCACCACGACGTCCACCACGAGAAGTTCATTGGCAACTACGCTTCCAGCTTCCGCTGGTGGGACTACATGCTCGACACCGAGGCCGGTGCCGATGCCCACCGAAGACGCCGTGAGAAGAAGTTAGCTGCTATGAAGGCCAAGAAGGGCCAGTAAAGCAGCCTGCAAATCCGTCTTGGTTACGACAATTACAAACTTAGGCGCATCTTGACGAAAGATGCGTCGATTCTTCAAAGCCAATCGATAAACCGAGGGTTGCATGATTTTTGAAAATACAATGAGAAAAGGAAAATAGATTAATAGTCAGCTTAATAGCCTAGCTGCGGCAGCCTCCGAGATGGCAAAAAGGCATCAACCGGCGTTGGGAGGGGTGACAAGAGCATGACTTCTTTCACATTTTGTATATATATACGTACTTTGCGAGCACCTTAGACATATACTTAATACAGCTCTTCGTCAGCTCCATGTTTAATTGGAATCAATGGGAGATTTCCTTGTTTTGAACACTCTGCTTTTGTGACTGACCATAAGAGGCTCGCTACCGAACGGGCCATTTGACGATTGTCGACCCCCACTTATTAGATAAGCGAACTGGAGCTCGAATATTTCCTAGGGATAAATTTCGCATCCATGGTTCGCCTAGCTGTAATTTCTCTTCCTTTTCAGAGCCTGCCACAAGCAGGCCGCGTATCATTCTGTGGAATTCGCGGAGTGAAATCGCATGGTAAAGCTACCAGTCATCGAGATTGAGCTGTTCGACTTGTTGGCCTTTGATTCAAGACCCTACATGTCGCATCTAGCAACAATCTCATTGATACCGATTCTGCTTCTTCTAAACGAGGGCTTCACAGTTATACGCAGTGATGTCGCCTTTTCACATACCATTCGGGAACAGCAAATCAAAATTCATGTCGATGCTCCGATATCATTCATTCGATATTATTCATCTACCATTACAATCTTGCCCTGACAGCCACTGCCATTCAAGCTCTGGCAACTGAGACGTTGTTCCCCCATACGTTTTTTTCGGTACTCGTTCAGGGCAAAGAGCAAACCCAAACGCTTTTTATTGCGGGATTCCGATTAAGCCGGAGCGTCATTTGCCATCCTCTTGCTGAAAGGCGGGAGGTGCATAGTTGAAGCTTGACTTTGTGGATCCAACATTTTTTTCCCTTTTGATTAGAGCAGTATAAATAAAATTGATAAAGTAAAAAGAGTATTGCCGTAGTACGCCGATGAATTCCAAGATGCTCCCTTTCTCTTATGGTTTTGATCCCTCCGTACCTTTGTAGTTAGATATGCCATTCGAACTCGAAATCTTTGCCTTGGTCGCGCTCATTTCAGCACCGTATGCGCACCACGAGCGGCCAGGAACTGCTCCGCAGAGCTCTGAGGCAATGTCCTAATCAACCCAAACACCTCCTTATTGTGATACCGCAGCCTCGTCTTGGGGTCCATGTACGGCGCTGGCAGACCCGTGATGTCGCAATAATGCTTCGAGTGTGCTAATGAAGGGGCCGACTCGATGTTTGTGTATGTCGCGCTCGGAGCCGTCACGCCTCCAGTCGCTAATCCTCCTCCGGGCGGCTTCAGCGACTTCTCCAGCACGAGCTTCGACAAGCTACGCGATGCCTGCGCGAGGTTGGGAGGCGGCGGGTTTCCGTTGTTGCTTGTCGCGGGCGTCGAGGTGCCGCTGGTGGACAGGCCGTCGTCGGCCGGAGTTGCGTCGCCGCTGATGTCTTGCGGCGTGGCGAGCGCGGAGGCCTCTCGTTTGGACGCGTCGCCTACTATGGCTTTGAGGTTCTTGTTTCGTCGCTGGTTGGGCTTCCAGTTGGGGTTGCGGAAGTTCTTGTGGATGGAGTGGATGTCGAGTTGTTCGAGGAGCTCGATGTGCGCGAGCTGCGCTTCTGTGGGAGCGGCCATTGTGAAGAGGAAAACTGGTATAGCTTATGGGAAGGAAATTCAGTGCGTAGAGAGGCTGAAATTATGTTTTGATGGTTGATGGGGTATATTGAAGATGAAGCGAAATTATGTAGGTATCCTGAAGGGATCAACTGATATCACCAAGCCAGCCTTTAGCTTTGGATTGCGCGCTTAGTCATGATTCAAGGTTGCAGTGTAAGCTGCGCGCCCCTCCATCACAGCTCCTGTTCCATTCGCCTTCAATCTTTCATTAATCAAGAAACATTCAATTCACAGAAAAAATGGTAGGTTTGTTATTATCATGTCTACACACATCTGAGTGTTTGATTGCTAATAATTGAGCAGGAAAGCCCACACGAGCACCAGCAGAATCTGCTGATCTCACGCATCATCACCAATGTGGTATGATGGCCCAAATGAAGACTAACACCAAGCTTCTGGCTAATGGGAGTAGGAAAAACTAAATGAAGCGGTTGTTGTGATGAATAAGAGCCTCCAGGTAAGCAAAGCGTTCGTCATTCAACTTGCAGTTAGGCTTACACTGCGTAGGAGATCAATGTCCAAAACATGAATGTAGAGCTCGTCGCGCAGATGTTTAAAAACTACCAGTCCAACGTC
The DNA here is from genome assembly GCF_020647795.1 of Trichoderma atroviride. NCBI lineage: Eukaryota > Fungi > Ascomycota > Sordariomycetes > Hypocreales > Hypocreaceae > Trichoderma > Trichoderma atroviride. The sequence continues at coordinate 3,895,184 of NC_089400.1, read as the reverse complement.
CTATTCCATCTAGAAGGTGAGTCTGGCGTCTCTGCGTGGCTGTCTACGGTTCTTGCATCTATATTAATTGCGAAATGTAGCAACTGATAACCTTAAGCCTCCATCGTGAGAGTCGCTGGCACACGAATTGGCGTAGATTGGCGTAAGGAGACTGGCTGGTACGACATCCAGAATGGGAAGGGAAACTATATGCGTTTAAGATACCATAATGCGCGCTGCGTGTAAAAGAAATAAGAAAAAGCAATAAACATTGTAAAACTATTATTCAATTCGGCCTCTACCTGATAGACTATCGATAAAATCAGCAGAATGCTATTGCAACATGTACCTGCCGTAGGCATCCTCCATGTACTGCTCAAGGGACCGCGAAGCTGCGACAAGAAGCGTCGACGCGCTTGCGTTTAGCGGCCAGGACCCACGCAAATGCCGTTCGCCGTCATCAGCCTTGCAGCCTCGCGATTGTCCATTGAACCTTTTCCCAAAGCCCGAAAGCCTCGAGCAAATTCTCCGAGCGCCACATCAATTGGCCATCCCTCGATTGTCTCTCCTCCTCATCACCACCCGCCACACACCGCCTGCAAACCCATCATGATCGCTTCCTCGACCTAGACTGCCCATCATCCCACACTTTTCCCTTGCCATCCATCGATAAAAAACTCCCTTGGATACGACATCATGGCTCCATCTGCAATCGACGAGCGGATGCCCCAGGCGCCGCCCGAAAAGACGTACCCGCCGGCCAAGATATTCCCTGTCAAGGAGACCAAGTTTGAACAGTTCATCGAGCCCGAGTCCGATGGCCGGAAGAAAGCCCTGGAGCAGCCCGGCAATGCTGCCATTGTGATAGATAATGGTGAGCTGCCAATGGGCGACGCAAGCTTGACATGGAGCATACAGCAAGACTAACCAGGCCACAGGATCCTCCGCCGTTCGAGCAGGCTGGTCCTTTGAGTCCGCGCCGCGATTAAACATCCCGCCCGTCATGGCCAAGTACCGAGATCGAAAGCTCGGCAAGACCTTCTCCTTTGCTGGTTCAGACTGCTATGCCGATACCACCGCGCGCGGCCACATACGCAACGCATTCGAAGCCGGCACCGGCATAATAAGCAACTGGGACGTGACGGAGCACGTCTTGGACTACATCTTTCTGAAGCTGGGCATGAATGATGCGAGCGGCGGCATTGATGTGCCGGTTGTGATGACCGAGGCTGTTGCCAACCTGCCTTATTCAAGGAAATGCAAGTTCTAGCCTAGTTATCCAAGAGACATCCCCGTATCGTCTGCTAACATAAACCCAATCATCTAGCCATGACCGAGATCATCTTTGAATGCTACGGCGCACCATCTCTTGCCTACGGTATCGATTCGCTCTTCTCATACAGACATAACAAGGGAAAGACAGGGCTAGTGGTGTCTTCCTCCCATACATCTACCCACATAATACCCGTCTATAATTCGAAAGCGCTCCTTTCCCAGGCTACACGCCTCAACTGGGGCGGTTATCACAACGCCGAGTACCTGCTCAAGCTGATTCGGTTAAAGTATCCCGCTTTTACGGGCAAGCTCAACTCTTCGCAAGCAGAGCACATGGTGCGGGATCATTTCTACGTCTCCAAAGACTACGATGCCGAAATTCGCGACTACCTTGACTGGACAGGACTAGAAGACCGAGATATTGTCATCCAGTACCCATACGTAGAGGAAGTGATTGTTCAAAAGAGTCAGGAAGAGTTGGATCGCATTGCGGAGCGCAAAAAGGAGAGTGGAAGACGGCTACAGGAGCAGGCGGCCAAGATGCGGCTCGAAAAGCTCATCAAGAAGGAGCAGGACTTGGAATATTACAAAAACCTGCAGGGTAAAATCGTCGACGAGACGAAAAAGGAAACTCGACGCCTTCTCGACAGCCACGACATCAAGGACGAGAATCAGCTCGAGAAGATTATCAAGGAACTGGAAAAGTCCATCAAAAAGGCCCGCACCAAGGATGTCGGAGGCGACCCCGAGGAAGAACAAGAACAGCCAGACTTTGGCCTCCTAGAAATCCCCGACGAGGAGCTCGACGAAGCACAACTAAAGCAGAAGCGCCAGCAGCGCCTCATGAAATCTAACCACGAAGCCCGCGCCCGCGCAAAGGCCGAAAAGGAGGCCGAAAAGGCCCGCGCCGCCGAAGAAGAGCGCTTAGATCAAGAACGCCGCGAAAACGATTTGGAAGGATGGCTCGGCGAAAAGCACCAGGCCCTGCAGAAGGCTCTCCAGAAGATCAAGGAGCGCGACAGGCTGAAGCAAGACCTCGGCAACCGCAAATCGCTCGCCTCCCAGATCCGCATGAAGAGCATCGCCAACCTCGCCTCCGACAACCCCACCAAGAAGCGGCGGCGCGGCGGCGACGACGACAACTTTGGCGCAAACGACGACGACTGGGGCGTGTACCGCCAGATCGCCGTGGGCGACAACAGCGACGAGGAGCAAGAGGAGGAGGATCTCGCGTCGACGCTCAAGACGCTGGAGCAGGACCTGCTCAGGTACGACCCCAACTTCACCTACGAAAACACCCAGGACGCCCAGACCGTGTGGTCCAAATCCCTCCTGCACGCCTTTGCCCGCGGCCCACGGCCCATCGACCCGGCGTCCCAGGCAGAGCTGCACCAGATCCACCTCAACGTCGAGCGCATCCGCGTGCCAGAGGTCGTCTTCCGCCCGTCCATTGCCGGCGTCGACCAGGCCGGCATCATCGAGATTGCAGGCGACGTGCTGAACCAACGCCTCGGATCGCTGCCCAACCGCGACGACTTCCTCAAGGACGTCTTCCTCACGGGCGGAAACACCCTGTTCCGCAACTTTGACGAGCGCGTGCGCGATGGCCTGAGGGCCCTGCTGCCGGCAGATTCGCCGCTGCGGGTGAGGAGGGCAGAGGACGCGCTGCTGGATGCGTGGAAGGGGGCTGCGGGCTGGGTTGGGTCGTCGGCGTGGAAGACGGCGGCGATATCGCGGGAGGAGTATCAGGAAAAGGGGCCGGAGTATATCAAGGTGAGTTCTTTCTTCTTCCTTTCTTCACTTTTTTTCTTCTTTCTTGTTTGCTGACCAAAGTATAGGAGCACGACATGGGCAATTCATACGCGTGAAATTGTTTGGGCTGAAAGGAATATGTTTCCCTTTTTTTGTTTTTTTTGTTTACCTTGGTTTGTAATTCTCTTATACGTAGCTTGCTCTCTTCTGCTCGGGTGATTTTTTCCATATTTTTTATAAATTTTAACGCTTCGACACGTATAACATTAGAATGGACTGTGTTCAATATATGGTATCATTAAATCCTCCAAGCCGTGCAACGTCCATCCATCTGTAGCCCATACGCTCACACACACACGCATACATTAGTACTAGTAGGTATCTCTTCATGAATACCAAAAGTATATATCTGCCCCTTCGTTCTACTCCACAAAGTCTTGTTGAAGAACTCCAGTGTCCAATTTTTTATAGAATCCCTTCTACACACACACACAGCAGCTACCTCCCATCTGTTTCATATCACGGGAGGAAAGAAGAAGAAAAAGCCCCGCATAGAAGAGAGGAAAGAAAGAAGAACAGGAGATACCCAGTTAGACAGAGAAATTTAGCCATCTTGCCAATCCGCACCATGGTCACATGAGATAGCCTTGAGAAAGCCCAAGAAATAGAATAAAGGAGAATCAAGGACACACACATGGGGCACCAAAAAAAGAAATTTCAAAAGTCATACTAGACACAAAAAAGGCCCTCCTTCCGTAAACGCCCTCCATCGATTTAAATCCCCTTTCCTTGACTAAATAAAAAGGGTAAAAGGAAACAATAAAGGGAATAAGCAAATAGTAGTAAAAAAAGACAAGTGAAAAATGTGCATAATAAATTGTTAATTATGCACACGCGCACGTTCAACGCGATAGAACCCCCCCCAACGCCACCCTTTAGTAAAAAGCCATTTCTGGAAAGCAAGTATTTTAGGGGAAAAAGCCCCGTTCTGACCATTCATTCAAGGTCCCCCTAAGCTTGGGCTGGTCGCTCTTCAGGATTCAGTTGCCTACTCAAATCCTCCGGAGCTGGGTGGGGGTTGCCATCTCGTTCGCCTGGCTGGTCAGGCTTGAACGGCGGGCTGGGATAGGTCTGCCCTCGCTCGACCATTTGCTCTTGGGCGGTTAGTCCCGCGACGGCCTGCGCCACGGCCTCGAGAGGGGTTCCAACTCCGGAATTGCTGCTGTTAGGGGGCTGTTGCGGCGGCGGAGGCGCTTGGTGCTGATGCTGTTGCTGATGCGGTTGATGGTGCTGCTCGGGCATGGCGGATGGCGGCGGAGGAGCAGATGAAGGCTGCGAGAGGTTGACATTGGGAGGGGGCGGGGGGGAATTCGCCCTGAGTGTCGAGCAGCCGGGATTGCAGGTGGATCACATATTCTCGGAGAGCGTAGTTTTCGGATTGCATCGACTTGTATGAGTGCTCCAGTTCGGCCAGCTCACGGACCTGCTGCTCGAGCTTCTTGATATAACCCTCCTTGCGCTGGCGGAAAGCTCTCTGCGGGGAATGGTTGGTTAGCGTTGTGTCGCCATTGATATGAAGTAGACATGTTTCAAGCTCAATCCGTGGATACGCCGATGGTCTGTCTATGCTAGAAGAAGATGGCAAGGTGCAATGGCTTGACGCAAGCGTTGCGAAAGAATCCGGGCGATGCCGGCGCGGTCTGTTTGCTGACAAACGCGGTATTGCCCAGCAACCGCGAACAGCCCCTCCAGCTCCATTCTCGGAGACAGACACAAAACAATGCAGAGAAAAAAAAGCAATTGACAGCAGAAACAGGAAAGGCTCACCTGTGCGGCTCTGTTTTGAGCGGCGCGCTTGGACTGCGACAGCTCGCGCTTCGCCTTGCGGCCATCGTTGGAGTTGGCATCGTCCATGGCCATCTGCTGCGGCGGCGCGGGGGCCAGCGGCACGGCTGAAGGGCCGGGACCGGCTGTGACAGGGCTGTGCCCCGGAGGAGGGCCCATGGGCATCATGTTGGGAGCGGGCGCGTGGCCGACGGAGGCTCGAAGATCGGGGTGGATGTGCGCTTCAGCGTCTAGCTTGGCGAGAGGGCGGGTGACGTCTTGCGAAGAGGCTGCCAGGACGTCGTATCCATTCGGCGGCCGCGACGGAGGGCCTCGAGGGTCGCGCGCGCTCGGGTTGGAGGCGGACGGAGCGGGATCGTGGTTCTGGAGCAGTTCAAGCTGAGCGCGCAAGTGCTGTTCTGTCGCGGGAGCAGAGCTGGTGTCAGTGGAGAAGATGGCGAGGATCAACAAGCGCAGCAAGACAGAAAGAGGCAAGTGTGGATGGATGCACGCGTGACTTTAGCGAGTGAAGAAGAAGAAAGGGGAAAAAACAAATAAAGAATAAGCAAAGGTGCAATGCGATAGAGCAGGGAAATTGTGCGTGCTGCCGTCCATCTGGAAGCAAATGTCGTGGAGTTATACGGACCGTCGGCGTTCCGAGGCGCGCGCCAAGCGGCGTCTATGAGAGGCAATGGTAATTACCAATCTCGGATAATAATGCTTGGACGTGTAAGAGGAAGCTGACTTGGGCGTCCGCAAACCGTCGTGCTGGAGAGGAGCAGGCCTGGAGCAAAGCAACAAATGCCCCGAGACAAGAGAAACAGCGGATGGCAGCAGAGGATGCTGCTGGTGATGCTGGCGATGGCAGAGCTGCAGCAACGCAAAGCACGGCACGGCACGGCAGGACAGGGCAGGAGATGATCAGGTAAGGCAACGCTGAGGTAACAGAGGAAACAGTAGGTAATCCAATGTATTCGAGGAGAAGAAAAATAGAAGAGAGAGAGAATGGATGCGAAACAAGACCGAGATTTGAAAGTCAGCGCCGAAACGTACCTTGCGTGTTTGCGCCGTTGGCAGGAGAGCTCTGCTGCATTGCTTGGAGATTCTGACTCAGCATCCGGGCCTCTCCAGCTCTAAATACCAGCGGCGAGCAATGGTGTGGTCGTTAGCTAGCAGTTGAGCTTCGATTCTGTTGGATTTTTTTTCTGATGACTACACACTTTTTGCTGACGTGAAACAGGGAAAATCACAGGCAAGAGACGGGCTTTCCCCCAAAGGCTGGATGCGACGGGATTATGTAACGCAGCGGGCGTGGCGGGATTGAGAGCGAAAATGGCGTGGCTGGCGCGCGCACGTACTTGTACACGGTGCGGCGTACAGTATGGCTGAGCTGTGTGCTTTTCAGGCCCTGCACTTTTTACCCTTTCGAGTCATCTTATCCTTTCTTTTTTTTCCCCTCTTTCTTTTCTTTTTTTTGTAAACTAGCTTGTTTACATGTTGTATCTCCAATGTTTATTTGTCCGCTGCTTTTGGTGCCTGGGCGTTTTTTCCAAGTTCCCTGCTCCCCCCTAATACCGAGTGTGGGATGCGATATGGGGCGCGCTGATGACTGATCGGATTCCGGGACGCGGAAAGGCTTGGGTAATGAGTTGGAGCTAGGCAGAGCATCGAATGTCCGGAGAACCGAACGCTGTGATTTGATTTGGAGAGCTGCAGCCGTGTCTGAAAGCAGATGGCCAGGTACCGTGCTCGCGTGAGGGAAGAGTCCAGTACCTGCGGGCACTTGTAGCCTCGCACCATGGATAGCCGCGAGTACTTATTGTTTCTGCAAAGTTGCTACGGCCAGTCAAGTATCGCTCATCAAAACTGAGGGCATGCTCATGTATCGGTCTGTACTGTATTGCTCAAGCACAAGGTACCTAGAAACTTCAAAGAGGCGCGACTACTGCCTCAATCGGATGCTTACCGAGTCTTCTCCATCCAACCAGAGGGTACAAGTAGAGACCCCATCTGGAGCCGATTCCGTAAGCCATGCGGACCAGCGCTACTATTTGCGCCTCGACGTCTAGAAGTCGACGTACTTGTCCAATTAGCATAACACTCGACTGGTGCCTTGGCAGTCAGTGCATACAGAAGCGGAGCAATGGAGAATCACCAACATGCCATTCATACGACTGTTATACGCCGTGATAACGCTGACAATCCATATCTACAACGAAATTTGCACATCGACCCGGCTGATAATGCCATGGCATGGAATCAGGCATGTCTGCAGATGGCCTAAATTAGCTCTCCAACAGAGTTTACATCTTATAGACGAGCAGCAATGTGTGTGTATTCCGTCCGAGGTCCCTCATTTTAGCAGCCACAGATACGAACCATTGGTACATGTAAACATTCGCGTCTCTGCACAACCGGCAGTCGTTAGATCCGGTCTGTCTAGTCATTTGTCTGTTTCCCCAATCACACTCGACGGGAGCCTCGGGCTACTCCAGACTCGGCATCAAAACCCCTCCAGCGAGCAAATGCAGCTACCATTTTGGCACGAGTTGCAGCGCGCGCCAGCAGATGCTTCGAATGTTGGTTTGTCAGCAATGCCTGACATTGGCTCTATCGGGCATAGTCCGATTAGTCACTCTGAATAAGGAGTGGGATCCCGGGATAATTGAGAAGAGAGAGAGAGGGAAAAAAGTCGCTTTTTCCTCGCCCTTGCATTCCAGAAACAGCAAATGGTTCCACCCTTTTCGTACCTACAACCCATTTCAACGCTAGTGCGGCAGTAGAATCATCGGGTTGTTGGTACTCAAAGATCCGAAAGATACAGTGTCGATGCGGCGCAGGGTATACAGTGCGTTTACAGCCACTCTTGCACGGCGCGCACCCTCGTTGCTTTTAATTTCGAGACCAGTTGGTGGCAGCACTTCGCGCCTTTTCGCGGCCACAAGCTGGAATGAGGGGCTTATATCCGAGTGACAGGCGGTTGCCCCCGGACATTGGTGCTTGCTGGGTGCAGAACCTTGGTGGCCATACTGACAAAGAGATTACGTACTTTTCCCGCTGGTCAGAAATAATAAAGCAGACAAGTTGTCAGAATGCAAGCTCTCGGTCTCTCGCGCTGTAGCTGGATTACGTACGTACTCTATTCACCGGTTCAGCCAGCCCAGCCCGCGCTAATGCCAAGAGAGTTTACAGCTGAGTGCGTCCTTTGATCACTAATACCGGTACTGTACGGTTCTATGGCTTCCATGACTCTGCGGCCAGTGCGGCGAAATATAACCAAGGTTATGTCTTTTGTATGTACATGGACGGCTAACCGCAGTCAGTGACATGATTACTACTCCAGACGCCAGACTAAGTATAACAGCGCGCCAGAGACTTATCGACTGCCTGCCAGGGATGATGGCAGCAACAGTAGACGTAGTAAGCCAGCCGCCATTACTCGGGCCAGTACTAGTTCTACAGTGTTGCTTCAACGAATAGTCTACCTACTAACGACTTTGGCGAGGCACCTTGTCAAGAGCCGAGGTCGAATCATTGCCTCCCCATCCCCTCAAGTGAACAAGAGAACAAGGTGTTTCTCTCTTTCAGCTTGCAAGGGCCCGTCCAATACTACACATCTTGATAAGGTTATATCTGCATATTCGTATGCAAGTGCCGTAGCACTGGGGGCTGCAACAATCAATCTTCTCTACAAAGGAGAAACATACTGTACCATGCCTTTGTACAGTGGTCAGCTCAGCAAATGTTCCGTAGGAAATACACTTGGCCAAATTTGCCCATTTTGATTACATGGCTAGCACGAGTAAGTTTTTGATTACAGAGTCGCATTAGGCTATTCAAGCATGATTCGACCGAGACGGAGAATGAGCCCCCCCCCCCCCCCCTCGGCAAATCCCGTTGAATCTCCTCAGAAAATCCTTTGACTGAAATACCCCGGTCATGGGTGCAGCTATTTTACGAGCGTATTACCACACGCAATACCTACTGTACTAAAGTATATACCCATGCATATCACTCGGCAAAAGATTCCACAGAGCGACTCTCCCTGGCTTTTTGGACGTGGATCCCTGGTGCCAGTCACACGTGGCGGCCCTTCCAACCCCAGGCTATCATCTACTCGGCGTGGTAAGGCGTTTTTACTATGTAGAGATGGCAGCGCCTTTGGTGTTTAGCATTTACGTGTAGCTACTGTATTGCTCGATAACCCGTCGTCCATCTTATGGCTTCTCGTATGAGCGTGTATGCAAGACCTAGCTGATACCTGCATCCCTACATCCAATTGCATGGCGACAGGTGTCTCATCTACCTGCAATGTACATAATCTTCATGCTGCCAGATGACTCATGCACATGTGTAAACCGTAGTGTGTAAAAGCAGAGTGACTAATAAGAGACGGTCGCTTGGGTCGGTATTCTCGGCTGGCTCTTGAACAGCTTCCCACCCTTCCAGACGTGCGTGACGTTGCTGGGATCCGTCAGGACGCGGATGTCGTCTAGCGGGTTCGACGCAACGGCAATGATATCGGCGTCATACCCGGCCTTGAGCTGCCCGCTCAGGGGCGCCATGCCTCCGAGCACCTCTGGACCATTTGCTGTTGCGCACTCAATGGCCTGGAGAGGCGTCATGCCCAGCTCGACCGCGTACGTGATCTCCTTTGCATTGTTGCCGTGTGAGAGGGGAGATGCCCTGGCGCTGCTGAGCATGTCGGTTCCCAGAGCAATCTTGAGGCCCTTCTTGATGGCCAGCTGGTATGAAGCCTTGGCCTTTGCGTTGACGGTAAGCAGCTTCCGCTGGACGGGAGGGGGCAGCTCGCGGTAGTCTCGCGCCAGGGTTCGAACAATGTGCTGCGTACCGACAAAGACGGCGTCTTTTTCCAGTATCAGGTCGGCCACCTCGTCGTCCATGTACATGCCGTGCTCGATCGACTTGACGCCGGCTCGGAGCGCCGCCAGGATGCCGGCCTTGCCTATGGCATGGGCTGCCACGGCTCGTCCACTCCGCGCTGCCTCGTCGACAATGGCCTTGAGCTCTTCGTCCGAGAACTGGCGGTCCTGTGGGTTGTCGTTGAGGCTGAGGACGCCTCCCGTGGAGCAGACCTTGATGCAGCGAGCCCCTCGCCGTACCAGTTTGCGAACCGTCTTGATACAGTCGTCAACGCCATCGCATACCGCCACGGGAGAGCCGCCGTAGTTCATGGCATCCAGGACAGTCCGAATCGGCGTCGAGTGCTCATCCCCGTGGCCGCCCGTGATGGACAGCGGAGCAACTGCGCCGTAGATGTTGGGGCCGATCAAGGGGCCGTTCTGCACGCCCGGCCACAGATCGCATCCATAGCCGCCGAGCTCTCGCACCGATGTGTAGCCCGCCATCAGCGTCATCTTCAAGTCCTCCACCGAGATGGCGCCGGCCAACGCATTGAAGCCGGGGAGATACGCGGCGCTGGCAGCGCTCTCTGCATTGGTGAGATCCAGCCCCATGAAGTGGACGTGGCAATCCCACAGGCCTGGCATCAGGACTGGGACGCGCCTCGGCGTAATGCCCTTGTACTTGGCCGGTATGTCGGCATATGCGCCAACCCAGTCGATTTTACTGCCTTTGACAGCCAGCAGTCCGTTGTGAATAGGCTCTCCGCGGCCTGGGATCAGCAGCGTCGCCAAGAGCAGAGTGATTGTCTCGCTCTCTTCAACTAGACGCTCCGAGGCAATATGCGACGGGGGTAGGCGCTGGATAGGGACCCGCATATCGACGGCTGAAAAGGGGGCAATTGCAAGTTATGTGCCAATGGGCTAGAAGATGGACAGAGGCAAAGGATGGATCTGAATCTCATGGGTTGGAATCCATCTCTTTATAGCTGCTCCTTTCAAGACGGGACGGAAACATTGATCGAGTGGCTGGGGAAATCCTAGTGAGAAAAATCACCAATGACATGCCAATGTGCTCTACACCTGCGCCGATACGACTTATACGGGACGCTCGCTTACCGAAACAGGATCTTGGCTAAATGCAATCCTGACAAAAGAACTTTGGAACGGACGAGGGTTAGCTGGTAGAAGCTGATGTGGAGGCGGGTACAGGCGCCGAAACCCCGCGAGACGGACAATTTGATGCGGGGATTCAATGACAGACTGAGCTTCTTCTTAATGACAATGAGACGAGTGAAATGAGAAATGAAGAGTCAATTGATAGAAAAGTTAATGTAACAATACTGTTTTACAATTCCGAGCATTGGTAGAGTTTGGGTAGCTGGATGAAAGCAGATGATAATGATACCCTAGAGCGGCGCATAGTTAATCCAAATTCCAGCCATCGGCCAAATCACCAAAGCTTCCATGTGAACCAGCACAAAGAATTAAAAAAATCAGCATTCACCATCCCCTCTTTAGCTAAAAAAGACATGTCTTGCCTAAGAACACCCTCTCTGCTTCCATCTTACAGAAACAATTTCTTGTTCAGCTCTAGCACTAGATTTCCCAGATTCATGTCTTCCCAAAGCCCTGCCAAACTCGAGCCCCTGCTTGTATCGCACGGCGGAAAGTGGACGTTGACGTCTGATGGAGAGGCTTTGGAGCGGAGTTTTAAGTTTAAAAACTTTACAAAGACGTGGGTATGTATCGATAACATGAGAACAGTTCACCTATATCATGATGCAAGGCAATGGCTGACGCAAAAATAATATGCAGGATTTTATGACGGCTGTTTCGCTGCAGTGCAAGATCTGGAATCATCACCCTGAGTGGTCAAACGTAAGTATAGGTTGAAATTGTTTAGAATGAAAAGCAATCTCAATGAATTTACATCTTTTAGGTCTACAGCACAACATTCATCCGCTGGACAACCCATGTGCCCAAGGGCCTATCAGATAAAGACATTGGCCTGGCCACACTATGCGATGCTCTGGCTAAAGACTTTGGAGAGCTGGACCCTGAACCTGCAAGTTGCGAGATGAAGAGCCTGGCAAATGAAGTAGTCAAGGATGGAAATTGTTGTGTGAAGAAATGAGAATTTTTATTTGTGTACTGTCTGTCTATAAATAGTCTGTGATAAAGTATTGGCCGATACATGAAATGTGTATCTAGTACATGTAGCTAAAATGAGTCGCCTCCAGCATTCTCCCTTCTACGATATGACGTCTGTTCCGTTCGTTGCTCGGTAGTTGTAAATGGCAAAACTAACAAAGCTGAATGGCTTGGATCTGAGCGTACATGGGTCTCCCCTCCTCTTTGTTCTGCGGTTGCTTGCCTTCTTCTGTTGTAAACCTGCCTGTTCCTTTTATCATTATATCTCGCTGTATTAATGGCACTTATTCTAGAGAATCAAATGCGAGGTGCAGACAAGTCGCCGGGTAGCAGTTTGCTGGCTCCTTCGAGCCATGGACCTGGCCCTCGACATGGCTCTGCGTTCCGTGTTCACATTGTTGGCTGCTTGCCAGGCCTCTCGGGAGACCTCTTGGATATCTGATTCATCTCCTAGTCTGATCATTCTCATGCCTTGTGTAGTTTGCTAAGAGGGACCTTGGAAGCCGTAGGATCCGTAGATGGGAGTTTAATCTGTGTAAGGCGCGTAAGGCTTGTTCTTCAGCCCCTGGGAATGCAAAGTGGGATATGGTTGCAACTGGGCTCTATTGTGCCATGCCCATGAGTTTGGATGACTGCGACTGAGCTACATTGTGCCATGCCCATGAATTTGGATGATTGCGACTGGGCTCCATTGTACCATGCCCATGAGTTTAGATGACTGCGACTGAGCTACATTATGCCATGCCCAGGTGTTTGGATGACTGGAATAGTTTGGCGTACTCATGTTATGTGGCTGTTGAGAGCCTGGATCACCCTTTATTTGGTTTGCGGCTGATCTTGAGTTGCCATTATTCCTTGGCGTCGCATAGAGAGCATTGTAGTTCGAAGCCAATGTGTCTGAGCGTGCGTAGCCCGAATTCATCATTGAGTCTGCTCGTAGTCCTCGTCGACAAGTTGCTGGATGAACTTGGAATGCATGTCCAGCAAAAGTGTTGAGTGAAATTCCAAGGCGATGTTGTGTGGCATGGTCAAGATGCTTTTGGACTTGATGGTACAGTCGCTGGTTTTGATAGTAAGGTCGCTAGACTTGGTAAACCTTCCTGAGTGTATAGACTAAAGTTGATGTCGCATTGAGCAAGGCCACCACTGTCATATTGCCGGGTGAGAGGAAACTGCTGGTATGCAAATGGCGAGTCCAACAGTGCTGAAGAAAATGTATTGCACTGAGGAGAGTGTTAAGAAGAGACATGATTTCAATTCCAATCCACAACCACCATGTCAAGCATGCTAGCTGCCTTTTGAACGTATGTAAAGCTGATGCTGAATTGAGAAGAGTCGTCGTTGTCATGTTGTTATGCAAAAGAAAGCTGTGGGCACGCACATTGCGCACCCATCAGTGTTGGAGACGGTTCATGATAGTCAGAAGAGTATGGCGACGAGAGGATCAGTTGTCATGGGCTTGAGAATCTTCCGTGGAGATAGGGGCGTGTTCAATAAGTCCATAATACAGCCCCCTCTCTCTAAAAGTACATTGCCCATTGTGTTCGTAAAGTTCATGATCGAAGTAGGGAAAAAAGTCCCTCACCTTTGATTAGCTGGATCATCATTTAAGCGTTTTCAATGCCAGCTGCGTGCGAAGTATTGGATTGTCATTGACTGCGAAGTATGCAGATGGCGCATGGCCTCTGCAGCTAGCCTTCTTTGACGTGCCTGCCGCAGAGCTGCGTGATATCGAGTCCCGATTCATCAACAATAAAGGCCGGTACTCAGTCTTCATCTTTATGCATAATCCGTAAGGAGACTGAGTGGGCGATGGCACCAGAATATCTTTAAAAAGGGGGGAGGGGCAAAAGGGAAACAGGCCCGTTTAACGTTATTCCAAACCAGTCTGGTTCAAGACAAGTGGATGGTCCGGGTTTAGAGTTTAAGTATCGCCCTCGAAGTTTGGCAATATCTTTGTTTGAGATGTGACCATCAAGAATATCCAAATAGGTATGGGCTCGATATGGCGGAGATTGGATCTTGGTCGTATAGAGTGGTGGTGTATTTCACTTGGAAAGCGAGATGACATCCATCAAGATGGCAAACAAGACTAGTCGTCGTTGCAACCCAAAGGGTGCCAAGCCGAGCGAGCAAGCGTATATATGGTAGACTCGCTCCAAAGGTTGGAGTAGTAAAAAGGTCTGAGACATGGCTGAGTCTCAAAGAGTTTGGCTCGGCGGAGCTGAGCCTTGCTGCCTGATACATGCTGTGTTAACAGCACACATTGTCGTTAACGAATCGCTAAGAGAGAAGGACCATGAACCTATACATTGGTTAGAAGAGATGGATGAATGTAGATGAATCGACCTACGTCTGTCCAGTTTCAGACTCGGATGCTCAGTTGATCGTGTAATGTCTCCTCATAAGTCACTATGATAAAAGGACTCATCATAATGCGCCGCCAAGTCTATAATGATATCTATAAGAGATGATAAGGTGAAGGTGGACTTTGAATCATCTTTGGTAAAGTAAATATGTTTGAAAGAGCCTCGGGGCTTCAATGGGGCCCTATGGGATTATATAGACATCAACTCAGACAGACAAATGTGTCAGTTGACCAGAGCGAGACTTTTCATCCATTCTAGCCAGACATGGATATTGAGTTATCTCTTTGATGCCATCTCCGGTTTCTGGCGAGTTGCAGTTGATACGCGTCAGCTGCTGAGAGTTGACGGCCCAGCAAACCAATGACATATTTCATTTCCTTATCATGCTCCAGTTTGAGCGGCTCTACTATTGCTCACCGACGGGAAGGGGCGTTGATTTTCTGACTACGCCTCGAATACTCGGCGACCTGCAGATAGGGCGTACCTCCCGGCATCACAAGTCGATGGCAATGACGCCTTGTTGACGATGATCCATTACTGATTCGTAGTTACTGAGGCCTGCCTAACCATCAGGGTACGTGACGGTTGCAGCAGCATGCGTCGTCTGTCAGGCTGCTGTCGAGTACGTTGGCGATAGATAAGGAAGTGAGGCGAATGTGCCACCACTTGAAAGCGACATGTGGGGGAATGCAATAGCAGTTTTGCTAGAGGTTGGTCCTAGCACTTGAAGAAACGAATCCATAAAGTGCCGTAAACTTCAAATTGCTAGCTGGTGCTCTCGCTGACTTTTATATCCAGTACCGTTGCTTCTCTGATAATGCATCGTCAGGTAGCGTAGGTAGACATATAGAAGAGTAATGGCGATCATGATGATGTTGATCTCGAATCACATCGTTTCTCCCACGATGCCTATCCGAGTGAATAAATATTTACAAAATCATCTCACGAAACAACTACCTATTGTCCTCTTCCAGCAAGATGCCTCCTTCCTCACAATCTGCCCGTGATGACGTCGCGCCTCGCAGCCCAGCGCAGGTACCGTCCAAAGACCCTTGCGCTAGGCCCAATACGCGATAAGCTGAGAGCGGAAATGCCCCCCAATCGCGTTCCGCCATGGTGTCCTAAAGCAAGGGAAGCTTCAAACTCCTAATTCGTAGAGAGACGCTCGTGATCTAGACCTTCAGCTTTGCTTTCTACAACGAACCCGCCGTGCCGCCACTTGTCCTTGCGCCTCTCAATACGGAAACCATCGTCGCGATTCTGCCAAGAACCGAATACACCTGTCCAACTGTATCAACAAGGAGGGGAATACATTGATTAGTCTGCAAACATGTCGATGTGGCTGTCGGATAACCAGAGTATGCACCGCGAGCTTGTCCCCGTAAGAGTGCAAGGTGTAGCATGCTGACTCGTTTTACAGAGATCGGGGTGGTCTTCTGCTCAGGCGGTAGGTACGCAACCTGCTCACGAGCTTCGACGCTCCAAAGCGCTTGGCCTAACAGCGTCGCTTCGTTTCAGGTGGTCTCTTCCTCGTCGGAGGAGTGATGCTCTTTTTTTGATCGCGCCATGTGAGTTTCCCACCTGTCGAAGAAAGGGGCGTGTGGCATTGTTCCGCCTGGCTAACTTTATTTTCACCTAGGCTTGCGATGGGAAATGTATAAGCCCCCCCCTCTACTCCACCTACTTTGCGAATGCAAACGACGATCGAAACTGACATGCATATTCCTCGACGACTTCTAGATCCTTTTCCTCATCGGCCTGACAATCATCATCGGTCCTCAAAAGACGTTTCTCTTCTTTGCCCGAAAACAAAAAGCAAAAGGCACAGCAGCATTTTTTGCGGGCCTCACGCTGATATTGATAAAATGGACCTTTATCGGCTTCATAGTAGAAGCCTACGGCATAGCCGTATTATTCGGGGACTTTTTGGGGACGATTGCTGGATTCGCTCGAGGTCTGCCGGTAATCGGACCATATATCGGCATGCTGGTAGATCGGATGGGTCTGGGGCGCCGCAACGCTGAGCTGCCCGTCTAAGTCCACTTGCGCTCCTGTTTGCGCTACGATTGCCGCCATTGTGCCATTTACTTGGCCAACTGTTGAAACTACTGGAGGATCCATGAAAGAGACAAAGGGCGATGGCAAAAGAAACCCAAAGGGGTTGGTAATATCTTGGCTCGCGTGAGCTGCGGCATTGGTGTTTTGGCGTTGGCGTTGAAACTGAACTGCGGCCTTTATGGAACCCGGATGGTGTAAAAGTAACTGCTGGATTGTGTAGAATAGTTACCATACTATGTATCGGCCTAGGCTTGAGTGGAATATCTATAAAAAGAGCAACTGGGTCACATCTACCAGATAGGTAGCCATGTAATTAAACATCACCCAGAAATAGCCGAGCGAAAGTTTCATGTGAGAACGCAACAGTTTGAAAATGAGACTTGAAAATATTGTTTTTTTCTTCTCTGCTGAGGAAATGTCTCTATCCTCTCAGAGCACATGCTAGTTAATTTGCAAAGATTCCCATGGAAACTCCTCCATTCCTCCTATATCATCCAACGCTGTCCTCCCCCCCGGCACGAGTGCTCGAAACTTTTTGATTCCCACGCCGTTCCTTATCGCGCGCCCACTCCCATCGCTGGTCTAAATTTAGTAACCGGTCTTCTTGAGGTGGTCTGCGAGGGCGGCGACGACAGAGGTGGCGTTTCCAGCGACCTGGGTCTCGCTGTGGAGGCCGACGACGATGCAGGACTTGGCGGCAGTAATGGCAACACCCTCACGGCCCTAGCGATGTAATATTAGCGCGCTGTCCGCTCATCCATAGTTTGAGAGGTATATTCGGCATCTCTGGAACCTACAGCTCGGGCGTAGATGTCGTCGTCGACTCTGGTCAGGACGTAGCGCACGCCGGCAATGTAAAGACCCTCGGCGTAGGCCTTGTCGATGGCAGCCTGGTCCTTGGAAACGATGCTGGCAATGGCCTTCATCTCGGCGGGAGCAATCTGTAAATAATCGTTTTCCATCATTAGTTTCCACGTCATAACTTCAAGGTTGCTGATGTAGCCATGATCGGCAAGGAGCACCGTACGGTCAGGTCAGGGGAAGAAGCCCAGGCGCTGTCACCGGCGGAGCTGATGATGGCGCCCTTGGTGATGTGGCCGGTGGCGACCAAGCTGCAGTCTCTCAGTCAGTATTCGACGGCTCGGACTATCGATCGAAGCGCGGGAAAAGGAGGTTCGCAGTACCTAGTGTCGACGAAAGCTATAATCGCAAGGCCAAGTCAGCAGCTGTCATCTTGACTCCCAAATCTCTCTTCCAGTTTGCTTCTTGCTCCTCAAGAATCCAAGGTGGGGTTATCGGGGACGGGATCAGGGGAAGGACTAGGAGGAGCGCAGACCTTGCCAGGACATGATGGGCGGTATGTGGGTGTGTAGAGACGGACGAGAAAAGTCTGAGGTAAAGAAAAGAGAAATGAAGAAGAGAAAGAGATGGAGAGGCAAAAGTTTCCGCGACGGGAAGAGTCAAAAGGAAAATGGCGGAGTGGGTTGTTTATTTGGGCGGCTGTGGATTAGAGCTTTTGTGCCCCTCGTTTCCGTCAACGTAAATGCCAGCCAGAAAGACACTCGTAATAGCGCCACTGACCAATCCGCGCCCAAAGTTCCCCGCCGCGGGCCTTTCGCGGGAGGGAGGAGACAGACGACTTGCCTTTGGCCCAGAAACCCCACCACCAGCGAGAGCTTCCGGCGGTGCTATCGACCTTCTACGGGGCCGCTACAGGGAGTCTACCGCCATTCTGCGCGGTCGGCCAGTGGTGTGGGCAGATAGGAGGTGCGGTATAGGAGCACGCGCTGGGGCTGGAGAGAACCTGGAAGGGCATGACCGGATTCCAGGGGCCGCAGGTGTGCCTGATGCTGATTTCGGGTGCCTGCTTATTGTCCACTGCATGTCTCTACATCAATGGATGCGCTGTCGTGGGTACCGCCATGTGATTTGATATTGGCAGTGCTCGGTGGCGGCGCTAGCAGGTGCCAAAATGAACATGGAAATGAAGCCGTCATTCTCTCATTTCTCTCTGCCTGGCCGGGCGACGGTATATGAAAGTTGTCTGCCTAGGTACAGCTTCCATCTCGTCAAAACGTACAGTATACATCTCCAGGCAACATCAAGGCACCAAGATTGCTCTGTTCATCTGGATCCCGACGCTCAGGGATCCGTCCCGGGATGCCCACCGCGGCAGCTTGACCGACTACGTTCTGATATCGCAGTAGCGCCTCTCTTCATTTCGAGGCTGAGATTTTCTCTCAACCCAGGTCACAGTTAAGGGGGTCCCTATCTCAACAAGTACAGTAAAGGTAGAGAGAGAAAGGCCATTAATACTAGTCGTAGTGTAAGCTGCTCGTTGAAGATCTAATCGGTCGACTCGTCATTAATGTCTAGGCAGCGAGTCTTCTCTAGGATCATATGCAATGTCGAAAATTTCCTCCATGTCTACGTCATCTCTTATTGCTCCAGACATCAGCCAAGTTTAGGAACACGGGCAGAAAAGTTAGCCGAGCTTCTTCCAGGTTTCTAGGCTAAGGCGGATATCGATTCTCAAGTTGTCGGTGTAAGAGAGAAAGTGGCCTCAGACTCGCTCATCGTGGAGCCGCCAATGGCTTGTCTGTGCACTCGCTGTCCGTCTGTACACAGCATCTATCTGCTACAAATTCAGCAACACCATAAATAACTGACAAATTAGTCAGAGATTGGATGACGTGAAAAAAAAGCTGTTCCCGTCAGCGGGGCCCCATTTCCCGCCGTATACTTGTATGTGTCTTGTGAGATGCAAGTGGGACGAGTGACGATAATTGGCGTCGACGGGTGCAATTTCCTAGCCCAAAAAGAAGATGGCGGCAATCTATACTAATGTCCATAGCGAAATAAGAGCAATTTCTTCTTGAATTATCAGTGGGAATAGCAACAAATGACAATTTACGCCTTGTTGGCGAATTCCGCTTTCTGCAGCAGTATGTAATCCATAAAGAGCCATCGCTGGCCCCATTTCCGCATCTTTACCTCTTCACCTCTCCTCCGCGGCAAGCGAAGAGCCATTAAGCACTGTTTATCAGGCTCAGTTTCAAAACAAAAGTTCGCACAATCTAATGCTACTTGCATCTGATGACTGATTTTTCGGCAAAATTTAGAGCATCAATTGATCCCTCAAGATGCACGTGCCAAGAGGAGTGCAGAACCTCGAATCGCTCACTTATCACCGATCATCGATGAGATAACCTCACCGCTGCCCTAGGATATCGTGCCGATGCCAGCAACGGGTATTACTCGATGTAGAATCACAGGCGTAACTACCTAACATGTTGATACTAGTCGGAAGTCATCCCGAAATTGCAGTGCTTGTCTTTGCATCTTAGCTGCAAGCAGACAGACAGGGGCTAACGTTTGTGACGATTTTTGCCTAATATTGCCTTGCCCTTTTATCTGATGCAATGATAACCCAGAGATCGTCAGCTAGGCCGGATGCAGATTATGAAGCCGTCTCCGAAATGTTACAACTTTATACTCATATCTGGCCATACAAGGTAACAACCGAGGCATTGCTCTTTGTATATGCTGTTATAAACGAGGTCTTCTCTTAGCATGGTCTATTGAGCCAACTATGCAATGAATTGATTGGCCAGTGTAAAAGTGGTTTGACAATCAAGGTATACTCAGTATACCGAAATATATATGGGTGGTACTTTCAGCTTCCTTTTATGCCTTGGCGTGAGACTCAGCTGGCTGGATATCATATCCTTTGAGTCTCTTTCTATACCTTCAAAGCATTCTCCTCTTACAAACGCTCCTTTCACATGCTTCAGCTACGTCATTCCGCGCATACTAGTCTCCTGCCATAGAAGGCTTCCAATACCGTTGGACAACGGCCTTAACGTGCGGTGCCTTGCATTAGGCGCCGGACCAGAGTGCTCGGCAGCAGCACTAGGAAGTTTTACGAAGCGTACAGAATACGACTCTCCATAAGTACTGAATGCGATAATCACGGGGTTTGCAATGAAGTACATGTCAGAGAACGGACAAAAGATGCAATGCAGCCTCGTCTACTGAATGGGCTGAAAC
Organism: Trichoderma atroviride; assembly: GCF_020647795.1. Taxonomy (NCBI): domain Eukaryota; kingdom Fungi; phylum Ascomycota; class Sordariomycetes; order Hypocreales; family Hypocreaceae; genus Trichoderma; species Trichoderma atroviride. The sequence continues at coordinate 3,874,861 of NC_089400.1, read as the reverse complement.
GAGGAGGGCGTCCGTCCTCACGGCAAAACAATCAGACAAAGCCAGCAGCAAATTGCAAGGAACAAGGCGACACCGAACCAACAGAGTAACAAGTATCCCATTGTCTGCATGCGTTCTTTGAGGAAATAAAATTCTCCGGCCTGGGCGCAGGCGAAAACGCCGCTTGCTTGGATAGAGTGTCATTTGGGATGTGGCTAACGATAACCGAGATTCTGCAATCCACTTTGGAACCTCGTACCTGTAGAATCTGCAACGTCGCGCCCGAGTTTGTTTCGTACGGCGCAGAGCAGCTACCGCAGCCCGTGTAATAAGAGGCAAGGCTCTGTGTCTTGAGAACGGCAAACCAACAGCCAACAGGGCTGCTGCGACTTTGTCTTCAGGAGTCGGGTTTAGAGTGTCGCACCCCGCCATGTGAAATTATAAGGGGTCCGTTGGGGTCGCAGGGTTTGATCTTAGATCGGCCTCAGCGCGGGATGGCTGCCCGGAGCTATTCCCTGTGGCTTTCTGGAACGCGCTTGTTTTGAGCGTGTCGGTCTTTTGACACAGCTTGGCAAGCGGCAGCCTGTGTTTGATGACACTGTTGATCGTGCTTCATGCCTGTGAGGTGCATGCCATTCGAATCAAGTGGAATGAGGGTGTCGAGTCTACATGTACTTTGGACCATTTACAAGCTACCAGTAGTACTTGGGCGGTACCGTTTTGACTGGCAAAATTCACAAAGGCGGTGATGCCGACTACAATCGATAGAGGTACTTGCACAGCGGCGCCTAGCCTGCCGTCTATTGGCCTCTACCCATGGAAACTCATTTCCTCGATAGCACCAGGCTGCCGTGTTAATCGTTCAACTCTGCAACCTGCATACCATTCAGGCCTCGTGTCTTCAGCTCTCTGGCTTGCCCAATCCGGCAAACCTTGCTAGTGCCCTCGTCTGGACCCTGGCTAGTCATCCTGGTGCGGATCAGGCCGCCTAAACGTCCGGCCACGACGACCCCTCTCATCAACCTCAAACATAGCTCTGCGCAGCTAGAAGTGCCGCGCATAATGCGACAGGCCACGATCGCGGTTCAAAGACCGCTCCTCGATGGCAAGGCCCCAGGATTGCCGCTTCGGGGAGCGGTGAGGTCTCTTGGCGCCCGCTTCCACGCATCAAGATGGCATCGCTTCGGGGCACTCACACGTTACTATTATTATGCATAGCTCTGGCCTCTGGCGTCAACGGGCCTCTGCGCGGACCCCATTGCAGCAAACATGGGGGCTTCAAACAAAGCCGCTCAGGTTAAGATGGCGCCGTTTCTGTGCCCCAGAGGGCTCAAAGGAGGACGCCACCACGAATCCCAAGTCCCTTAAAGGTGGGCAGATGCACTACACAGGTAAGATGGGAATCGTTGAGACCACTTTCGAAACGCCACAGTCTTTATGCCGATCCGCTACCTCCGCGCTACTGGGACGGTGCTAATACTGTATCAGTATTACGACTACTAGCCATTTCATCTTTTATCAAAGGCATCCTCCCCGTGGCCTGAGCAAACAAGGGAAATCGTCGCATGATCTTCTTCTGGTCGACTTCTTCCCAGGTCAAGCCAGTTCTCGTTTCCGCAGAGGTAGGCCCGGGGCACGCTGGACACAATGGGCTGGTTCAGCAAGGGACAGACAGGGGCTGGCGCAACCATGCACAGCCAAGAGGGCTCCGAATATGAGGTTGCCCACAGTAGCACGCCGACTCATGCAGAATCAGAGGGGGGGCCCGCAAAAATGGGCAGATCACAGAGATTACAAGTACGCTCACGGGCCGCAGTCTCTCAGTTCTGTTGCGGCAGAGAGCACTGCCAGTCTCCCAAACCAAAACAACAACCCGTATCATTCTTCAGGCCTGGATGCCAATTCTGCCGCCGGACGGCTTAGACAGGGTGATCAGTTGGAATTTAGCAGGTCTACCGATCAGATCAGTGTACAATCGAAAGCGTCCTTCTCCAGCCATCGATCCGCAAGTACGAAGCCAAAGGAACCGAGAAACTACAAGCAATATCATATCCCGATTCGAGCCGAAGTACCATCACCAGCATCGATTCCTAGAAACACACCAACTTCGCACTTGATGGCACCATCATTAACAGGCGGAGACGAGACATCCACTGGGATAGGGATGGCGCTTGGAAGCCCAAGTCATGCTCCCGGGTCTACTGACTTGCGATGGCAGACTGGAACACTGACGACCGTAACGTCAGGGGGGGCATGCACAGGAACCAGCTTCTAATCCCAATGGCGTGTCAAGATCAATGTCAAAAAGGTGGAATCCTTTTAGCAGGACAAAGTCAAAAAGGTCCAAGCCGGTAGACACTTTGACATCGCAATCGCTGGGTTCAGATTCTGGGAAAAGCATGGTGGATCTTGCGAATGGAGCAAAGAACGCTGATGACTTTGGAAGTGGAAAGAAGAAGAGCGAGAAAGAGGGCGACACTAGAGGCACAGGACCCGTATTGCGCAAAGACAGCTCGAGCAGCGTATCGAAATTTCCGCCCAAAGACATTTCTGGATTGCCAAATCAACGAAACTACGCGGCACCGACACGTGATGCCCCAGTTCCGCCACAGCCTCAATTCCAGCCTTCAAAGCTTCTAGAGGTTGAAATCCCAACAACTCAGATGGATCGATTCAGCGTCATGTTTGGAACTATTCTTAAGAAGCAGCCGTCTGAATATCAATACTTCTTACAAGCTCAACAGACCTGGCATACCCAGCCATCGGCGACGCCAGAGCAGGCTGAGAAACCACAAGAGTCGCGGAAGGCTGAAGAGACACAGCAATCTCAGCCTAAACAAGCCCCAGAGCCGTCAAGGAGGCCATCAAAGGACTCGGTCAAGACCCAAGAGTCACAACAAGTATTGTCACCGCTACGACCACAGTTGTCAGTCCGACGACAGGTCAAATTGGACAAGCTCAAAGTACCCGCAGCCAAGACTTTCCAAGACGCTTCTATTTCTATAGAGATCGTAGTGCCAGAACGACGAGCAAGTTCACCTTTGCCGAAAAGCTCACCCTCGTTTTCCCTCTTTCCCCAAGATCAAGCGCCCGCAAACACTCTTCCCCTAAGAGTCTCTTCACGCGCGCGATCAAATACCTCCCCTGCAATGGTCAACTTTCCGACTCCAGCCATGTACAAAACAACAAAAGGATTAAGAAAAAGGACGACTTCCGTTTCTACTCCTTCTCAAGACGAGCCTTTACCGACAGATAGCCAAATGACACCGGAGCGACGTGAGAAACTTATTTCCAAGTTCCACCGTAAAGAGTCGACATCATCAGAGGTCTCTATACCGAAAGTCGCCGGACAGCTATCTGAATCTCCTGCTTCCATGACTGCACCGGTTTCCATACCGGCACCGGTACAGCCTCGATCAATTCTGAAGAAGCCCTCTGGACCGCCACCACAACCACAACCACTGAGTCGCGCAGCAGAGCCCAAACCGCCGTCATCCCAAAGGGCGCCACCAGCTCAAAGAGTTTCACCGTCCCAAAGAGTTTCACCAACCCAAAAGCCTTCACCATCCCAAAGAGTAGCGCCTTCGAAACATCAACACCAAAAGTCCACAACGTCGATCCGGACCAACGCAGACGAAGAAGAGGTCGAAAGAGCCCTATACGAGGCTGTGGAAATATCTATTGCGCGTCAAATCAGCGTCTCAAGGCAGCAGCGTAATATTGTGGTGCCCTTGATGCGTTCCGCCTCAAAGAGGGTACCTGGGGAGGCTGTGGCGGAAGCGGCCGCCTTGATCAAGCCAGAAAGGAACAAGCGAATGGTTGAGACAAGGACAGCAACGCCACAGTTGGTGCATCCAGAAGAAGAGGGCAATTTGGGGCAGAGCGGCTATCGGAAGAGCTCGCGCGTGGTGCTCGAGGGTGCATGACGGAACGACCTTTTACGTTTCTGACTGATCTATTCTTGTCTATTCTTTTTTACCTTTTTTTCTCCTCCTTCTTCTTCTTCTTCTTACTCTTCCTTTTACGATCCACCGGGCGTGTATTTATTCTGCTCACATGTCCTCATCTATTTCCTTTCCATGTGTCATCTTTACTTTTCAATCATACCAGGCAACCCCGAATTTTCTTTTGACTCCCTTCTTCATCTATTATCATTAGTTGCATGGCCCCGGGGGCTAGCTTTGATGGCGGATAAATAAAAATTTATAAAGCGAAACATGGGCTTGTAACGATTGTATCGGACAGTCTATGGCAGAATTTCATGAAAATACATCATTGATATCCTTTTCTCTTTTTTTGAAACATGTGTGTTTTGTCTGAGTGTGTGAAAATATGTGTATAATAAAATCAAGAGAGAAATTCGTTGGTTTGATCGTCTTTCCTCCCATGAGTTCCGTATTAGTATATATGTGTGTGCGAGTGTGTGTCTTTCATAATAACCAATCTTTGAAAACAAGACAGCCCATTTGTTGCTGAAAATTACGACCCCATTGCAACGCCAAATAAAACGCCCCCTCAATTACATCAACACGCAGCAAGAGTTTTGCTTCTTTGCTTGCTCTGTTTTGAATACATTAGCTACGAGCCCGACGGATAAAAAAGAGCGGAAGAAGTGAAAACACAAAGTTCAAGTAAGAAAAGAAAAGAAAGCAAAAGGGAGAGGCAGTCATACGGTAAAACATTTTGCTCTGAGCGCTCAGCCCATCACTCTTGGCCACCAAATCGTCAATCTTCTCTCCTCGCTGCAGCACGCTCTCAATCGTCTTGTGCAGCACAATCTTGGTCTCGTCTAGCTCCTTTTGGATCTTCATGATGCTGTCGGCCTGCTGGGGGTCCTGGTACTTGGCGAGGTAGTCCGTCAGCTCGGGGAAGGGCAGGGTGACGTCGCCCTGGGCCCATGAGGAGCGCGGGTGCTTGGAGAGGAACTCGTCGACGACCTTGCTGAGGAGCTGGTGGGCGACCAGGGCGGGGTATTGGTGGTCGGAGATGATGATGCCGCAGATGCCCTCGGTGCGGCCGTAGGCGTGGAAGGTGTAGTCTGGTGGTGGAAAATCGTGAGTGAGTCTCTTGGCCTGGAAGGATCATGATGCTCTTCCGTCTCCCTTGGGTCTGGATAAAGGAGAAAAGGGGGGCTTCTGTATTCGTCGTACCTTGCTCTTCAACGTCTTGTCGTTGGGCGGGTCGAGTGCGCTCGGCGACGGTCTTTGCGAAAAGGGACATGAACTCGCCATAGCTATAAGACAGAGAGGAGTTATCTCGTTAATGGATGTTGTTTGGAAAAAGCGTCGTCGAGGGATTTCGCGTGCGGTGGGCGAAGGGAGACAAACTTGCTGCGTGTGAAGCGCGAGTAGGCGCTCAGCTCCTTCTCTGCGACGATCTCGTGAGCGGGCTGGGAGTCGTTGCGGATAATCTATCTCGAAAGAGGGCCTGTTAGTTCAACGTCCGTAGGCGGCTCGAAAACAGAGTATTCGGTGGAGAGCGGCGGGGAGCATGGTTGAGCAAATCGATGGACGTACGCCGATGTAGTGAAGCTTCATGTTGGGCGAGAGGTTGAAGTTGGCGATATTTTGGGATTTGTTCCTCGTCTGGAGTCTGGAAATGTTGAGAGCAGAAACTTCGTCGTCGCAATCGCGCAAGTCGTAGTCGGAGAGTCGAAAGGAGGCCTTGTCGAGCAGCAAAGAGGCGGCAAAGGGTTGCAAATCGAATGTTCAAGGAAAGGTGTTTCACAAGTCGGAGTTTCAAGTTGGGGCGCGTGGAGTTGAAAATGCCTGTGCCTCTCTGTATTCCACAGGGATGTGGCCCATCGCCCGCCCCACGGATTTTAGGCGCTTCCCCTACCGCAGCAGAACCCCGCTAAGTCCAGCTCTCTAGAGCCAAGATTCAGGCGCTGAGAGTCGCTGCGAAGTGGGTGCCTCCAGGCGGATTAGTGGGGACTTTTGCGCCCCCCGTTGGCGGGGCGGGCGGTGTGTGACTGATGTGATGATCTTTGGTTGGCGATGCGTCATCCGGACTTGGGACCGTGAAAATTGATAAGAGGTTGAGGTGAAGTGCAGCTCCAGAAACAAATTGAGAGCGCTAGACTGCTTGCTCTTTGATTATTTCTTCGCTGCACTCACGCGATATTTTCGTTGCTTATTTTCACGACTATTAAAGAGAATAGGATCTAACGAAGCCATGGCGTCGACCGACCTGATCAACGCAGAGTCCGAGTGGAGGCAGCAATTCGAGGCCATGCAGGCGGCCCTTGCTAAGCTCAAGCTGCCTCAGCACGATGCCAAGGCAGATGCCGATCTGGACGACGATGACTTTGGCGGCTACTCTTCGACGACCAGCGGCCACGACGTCTGGGACTTTATCGAGGACGACGACGAGTATGGCTACTACAGCAGCGACTTTGCTGATGAAGGACCTGGTGCGGCCACGGGCGGCTTTGGAGTCGAGTGGCTGGCTATTAAATGTGCCTCCATCGCGGACAAGAATGGCATGGCCCCCGATGTTTTTCAAACCCAGCTACTCAATGTATTGTCCTCTGGTCAGCCTGAAGACGAGCTTCAGCAGCATCTGACTGACTTGGTCGGATTCGACGACTTGGATTTCATCATTGAGCTGCTCAGTCACAAAGATGAAGTTGTTGCGTCTGCAGCCGATTTCCATGATGCGCCCGAGACTAAAGGACGACGGCTCCTGACCAAAGCTGAAAGAGACGAAGCTCTTCGTACGCGAGATTACCAGCACAAGAATGCTGCCCTGGCACCCAGTTTCGCCAAGGAGCCTCAGTATCCTCACGTCTATAGAGCGTACAATGCAGGAAACACATTGAGTTCTTCCGGTAAGAAGTACGGCTTGCCGGTTGGCAGCGAGCGGCTCCAGTTTGAGAAGTACGAAGAATACTCTGTACCTGCTGGAAAGAAGGGAGTGCCGGGCCCGGGAGAGAAGCTCGTGAAAATTTCAGATTTGGACGGGCTTTGCCGTAACACGTTTAAAGGGTACAAGAGTCTCAACCGAATGCAGAGCCTGGTCTACCCGGTTGGATACAAAACAAGCGAGAATATGCTGATTTGTGCTCCAACTGGTGCGGTAAGTCTTTTACACGCATAACACACTCTTCGCATCAATACTCATTGCTGTATTAGGGTAAAACTGATGCGGCTATGCTCACTATCCTTCATACCATTGGCCAACACGTGGAGCCAAATCCTATTGAGAACCCTGAGGCAACTGAATTTGCCGTCAATACAGACGACTTCAAAATCGTCTATGTAGCACCTATGAAAGCCTTGGCAGCCGAAGTCACCGAGAAGCTCGGCAAGCGGCTGGCGTGGCTGGGCATCAAATGCCGAGAATACACTGGAGATATGCAGCTCACCAAAGCAGAGATTGTACAAACGCAAATCATTGTTACTACTCCTGAAAAGTGGGATGTTGTTACAAGAAAGGGAACTGGCGATACGGAGCTGGTGCAAAAGGTGAGACTTCTCATCATTGATGAAGTCCACATGCTTCATGATGAACGTGGAGCCGTGCTGGAATCCCTGGTCGCTCGAACAGAGAGACAGGTAGAGAGTACCCAGTCGCTCATTCGAATTGTTGGTTTGAGTGCCACGTTGCCCAACTATGTCGACGTTGCGGACTTTTTGAAAGTCAACAAGTACGCCGGCCTGTTCTACTTTGATGCCTCATTCCGTCCTGTTCCGCTGGAGCAACACTTTATTGGTGTCAAAGGAAAAGCTGGATCCAAGCAATCCAAAGAGAATTTGGACAATGTTGCATTCGATAAAGTCAAAGAGATGTTACAGCGCGATCACCAAGTCATGGTCTTTGTCCACTCTCGTCGAGACACCATGGTGACGGCAAGAATGCTTCACCAGAAAGCGATTGAGCAGTTTTGCGTTGATCTTTTCGACCCAACAGGACATCCTCACTTTGGACAGGCATCTAGGGATATGAACCAGTCAAAATCCAAGGATATCCGCGACCTGCTTTCCAAGGGTATCGGTGTTCACCACGCCGGTATGGCAAGAGCTGACAGGAACCTCATGGAGAGACTCTTTGCCGATGGCGTCCTCAAAGTTCTTTGCTGTACTGCGACACTCGCATGGGGTGTCAACTTGCCCGCTGCTGCGGTAGTCATCAAGGGCACTCAGGTTTACAGCGCCCAGGAAGGTAAATTTATCGATCTCAGCATTCTTGACGTGCTCCAGATCTTTGGTCGTGCCGGTCGTCCCCAGTTTGAGGACACGGGTATCGGTATGATCTGTACCACTCATGACAAGCTTCCTCATTACTTGTCGGCCATCACAGAACAGCAGCCCATTGAATCCAAATTTTCGACTAAACTAGTTGACAATCTCAATGCTGAAATCGCCCTGGGCACTGTAACGTCCATCCCTGAAGCCGTGCAATGGATAGGATACTCCTATCTGTTTGTGCGAATGCAGAGGAGCCCAATGACATATGGCATTGAGTGGGCGGAAATACGTGATGATCCGAATCTGGTTCAACGACGCCGTCAGCTGGCGATACAGGCCGCGCGAACTCTTCAGCAGTCTCAGATGATCATTTTCAACGAGAATACTGAGGAACTCCGTAGCAAGGACATTGGTCGTATTGCCAGCCAATACTATATCCTTCATACGAGTATCCAAGTATTCAACACGATGATGCACCCTCAAGCCACCGAAGCTGACGTCTTGAAGATGATCAGTATGAGTGGAGAGTTTGACAATATCCAGTCTAGAGATAACGAGGCCAAGGAGCTGACACAGTTCAAGGATATTGTTCCTTGCGATGTCGATAAAGGCATCGATACGCCCCAAGCAAAGACAAACATTCTCTTGCAGTCGTATATTTCCAAAATCCAGCCTGATGATTTCGCTCTTTCCAACGACATGAACTATGTTGCGCAGCAATCGGGCCGTATCTGCAGGGCCTTGTTTATGCTCGCTCTCAATCGCAGATGGGGCCACCAGTGCTTGGTGCTTCTCACCTTATCCAAGTCGATCGAAAAGAGAATCTGGCCGTTCCAACATCCCCTTCATCAATTCGAGCTTACCAAGCCCGTGCTCAATCAGCTCGACTCTAAGGAAAACCTGACGATTGACACAATGAAGGAGATGGAGCCAGCAGAGCTAGGGAGCCTAGTACACAACCAGGGCGCCGGAAAGAACATTGCCAAGATACTCAACAATTTCCCATTGGTTCATGTGGAAGCCGAGATTGCGCCTCTGAACCGAGATGTGTTGCGTATTAAGCTCTATGTTATTCCTGATTTCCTTTGGAAAGACCATGTCCATGGAACCTCGGAATCTTTCTACATTTGGGTTGAGAACTCAGAGACTTCAGAAATTTACCATCATGAATACTTTATTCTTAATAGGAGAAAGCTGCATGATGAGCATGAACTGAATTTCACGATCCCTCTCTCAGACCCGCTGCCAACTCAGATTTACGTCCGAGCAATCTCTGACAGATGGCTTGGGTCAGAGACTGTTACTCCTGTATCTTTCCAGCATCTTATTCGTCCGGATACAGAAAGCGTATATACGGACTTGCTCAACCTGCAACCTCTACCAATCACCGCTCTCAAGAACCCTGGCCTCGAAGAGCTCTATGCCAAGCGATTTAGCTTCTTCAACCCTATGCAGACTCAAATCTTCCATACTCTGTATCATACCTCTGCAAACGTTCTTCTGGGTTCCCCCACGGGAAGTGGAAAGACTGTTGCTGCTGAACTCGCCATGTGGTGGGCATTCCGGGAGCGACCAAAGTCCAAAGTCGTGTATATTGCTCCCATGAAAGCTCTGGTCCGTGAGAGAGTTGTAGATTGGGGGAACCGGCTCGCCAAACCCCTGGGACTCAAATTGGTCGAGTTGACAGGTGACAATACCCCCGACACGAGGACTATCAAGGATGCGGATATCATCATCACGACTCCTGAAAAGTGGGACGGTATCTCCCGTTCATGGCAGACCAGAGGGTACGTTAGACAGGTCAGTTTGGTGATTATCGACGAGATCCATCTGCTGGCCGGAGATCGTGGACCAATTTTGGAGATTATCGTTTCTCGTAAGTATCATCTCTCATCGGCTCTCAACAATGATTGCAGGTTGCTAACTCATATATCAGGAATGAATTACATCTCATCATCGCTTAAGAACAAAGTCCGATTGTTGGGTATGTCAACAGCCTGTGCCAACGCTACTGACTTGGCCAACTGGCTTGGTGTCAAGGAAGGCCTCTTCAACTTTAGACATTCGGTCCGTCCCGTTCCTCTAGAGCTATACATCGATGGGTTCCCAGAAATTCGAGGTTTCTGCCCATTGATGCAGTCTATGAATCGGCCGACCTTTTTGGCCATCAAGAACCACAGTCCTGAAAAGCCCGTTATTGTGTTTGTTGCATCACGTCGACAGACTCGCCTTACTGCTAAAGATTTGATCAATTACTGTGGTATGGAGGATAACCCGCGACGTTTCCTTCGAATGGACGAGGAGGATTTGCAGCTCAACTTATCCCGAGTCAAGGACGACGCTCTTAAAGAAGCCATCAACTTTGGTATTGGCCTCCATCACGCTGGTCTTGTTGAGTCTGACAGACAGATTGCCGAGGAACTTTTCCTAAACAACAAGATTCAAATATTAGTTGCGACTAGCACCCTTGCCTGGGGTGTTAACTTGCCAGCGCACCTGGTCGTCGTCAAGGGCACTCAGTTTTACGACGCCAAAACCAGCGGCTACAAGGACATGGACCTCACAGATGTCCTGCAGATGCTGGGACGAGCTGGACGACCTCAGTTTGACAACTCTGGCGTCGCCCGCATCTTCACGCAAGATGCGAAGAAGGACTTTTACAAGCACTTTTTGCATACTGGCTTCCCTGTAGAATCTTCGCTGCACAAAGTTTTGGACAACCACATCTGTGCCGAAATCTCCGCCGAGACCATCATGAACAAACAAGATGCGCTGGATTACTTGACCTGGACCTTCTTCTTCAGAAGACTTCACAAGAACCCGTCCTACTATGGACTGGAGATTTCTGCAGAGGAGCACAGCACTATTGCCGCTCAGATGCAAGCCAATGAATACATGATTGAAATGGTGGAGAAATCCCTTGGAGAGCTCGAAGACTCCAAATGTGTTGAGAGTTTCCCCAACGGCGACGTCGACCCTACCCCTCTCGGAAAGATTATGAGTTATTACTATCTCTCCCACAAGACCATCCGACATCTCGTGCACAACATCAAACCCAACGCAAGCTTCCTCAACGTTCTATCGTGGATGTGCCACGCCACTGAATACGACGAGCTCCCTGTCCGCCACAACGAAGATCTAGTCAACGATGTGCTCTCGCAGAACCTTCCCTTCCCTGGCAATTCGTTCAACCTGCCCATGTGGGATCCTCACGTCAAGTCCTTCTTGCTGCTGCAAGCCTTCATGTCGCGCATCGAGCTGCCCGTGACGGATTACGTCGGCGACCAGACCAGTGTGCTCGACCAGGCCATCCGTATCATCCAGGCCTCCATCGACGTCATCACCGAGATGGGCTACCTGTCGAGCTGTCTCCAGATGATGAAGCTTATGCAGAGCATCAAGTGTGCGAGATGGCCCACCGACTCGCCGGCGTCAATCCTCCCCGGAGTAGAACCCGAGTCGACAAAGGACGAGACGAGCCTCGCGAAAATCAGCACGTATTCACAGGACCAAGTCAACGCGTTTGCCAAGAAGCTCCGCATCCCATCCAATCTCCAGCCTCGCTTCAAGCGCGCCGTGTCCATGCTCCCCAACATATCCGTCTCCGTCGACGACATCACAACGATCTCCCTCACAGTCAACATCAAGCGTCTCAACCCCCTCGTCGACCGCGAAGCACGCATCTGGGCACCAAAATTCCACAAGCCCCAAACAGAAGGCTGGTTCGTCATCATCGCCGACTCAGCCAAGGACGAGGTCATTGCCGTGAAGCGCGTCGGCTGGGCCGGCCTTTCGACGAGCGGCAACGGTACAGGAGGGAAGAAGGCACTGGGGCAGGGTTCGCGTCCTACCGCACGAACGGTGCTCAAGCTACCGGAGCCCAAGGCTAGAGAAGCTCGTAAGCTGGATGTTTTTGTTGTGAGTGATGGCTACGTTGGCATGGAGCATAGGGTGATGGGTGTGGATATTCCAGCTCCACCGGTAGCGGACGATGATTTGGACAAGAAGAACCAGGGGAAGACGGTGGTGGCAGGAGGATCATCAGCATAAATGAATGTGTAGATTTTCAGCTTAGGCGGATCTGTATAAAGGCCATTCTGGAAGAAATGTACAAGGCAGATATACAAATCGGTTATTAGATAGTGCACTAGGGGTATAGGAAAGGCTGATACTTGTTAAACATCAATGAATTATGTACAGGAAAAAAGTACAAGTTAAAAGCGATTAATATACGCACAGCATATAACCGTCCGAATTAAAAAACGAACCGGCTCAAACAAAACGACTCTTAAGAATAGAAACGCAAAAAGACCAATATCCATTATCCGTATATTCCCCTGCGCCGTTAAGCAAGTTGCAAACCATGTCTCGTGAGAGCTCTCTTCCAATATCTCTGTATAATAAACAAACAAATAAAACAAACATCGTACAGGGCAAAAAGACAGCAGGACCAAAAAAAATGCTTTCCCTCGGCGTATGTCCTTTTTTTTCCAGCCCATCCGTACAAAGTATCCTGAACGCCAACCCGCCTCTAAAAGTTTCCAGATGGAATGAATCAATCAAAAGAAGAAGAAACCATCTCGCCCGAGATGTATAAGAAGAGAATGAAAGTTAAAAAGCATCAGCAAGGCCGAACCACCACAAAAGATCCTCTTTTGAAAGTAAAACCAGTATAGCAAAGCGTAGTTGTGACAGGGTAATCAAGTGTTGACGGAAACGCCTTTAAAAAGAAAAGCAAACACAAGATCTAGCAACAGCTGCTCTGTCGTTGTTTTTGCCGGCTCTCAGCCAGTTGATCATGCTGTTCTTGAGTTGACCCAGCTCTGTCAATAGTCACGGCGGGCGAGAATCCAGGGGGGAATAGCCAGCTCCTCCTATCTCGCCCGATGCGAAAACTCCCCCTGCCATTGCTAGTATCAAAGTATCCTCCGTCCATACCGGATTCAAACCCTGGTGTATTTGGGGTGGCCGTTGCTTGTAAAAGTGCCTGCTGCATCTTGCGGTTCTGCTCCACGAGCTTCCTGGCGACAACGCGGAACACCTCTTCGACGCCTTCGCCACTCTCAGCGCTGATCTCGTGACAGGCGTCCCAGCCAATCTCCTGGCCCCAGAAGCCGGAGCTCCGCTTGGAGCTTGGGCTCCGGGGTTCGATGCCGGCCGAAGAGAGATAGGATTGTCCGTTGAGAGGCGTGGCGGTCGGGGGTGGCGTGCCACCGAGGCCGGGGGCCAAGTTTTCGGCTACGTAAGCGATGCAGCGTTCAAAGGGAACCTGGCGAAGAGACGGGTCGCGGGCAACAATGTCGGCTTTTGTGCCGACGACGTGCAGCACGACATCTGCGGGCAGATTGCGGCGCAGCTCGGTCAGCCACTCGCCCATGTCGGTAAAGGACTGGGCATCGGTGATGCTGTAGCAGAGGATGCAGGCGTTGGCGCCGCGATAATACAGGCGCGATATGGAGCGGAAGCGCTCTTGGCCGGCTGCAGAAGAGGCGTCAGCTTCAAAGAAGGTGGTTATGCAAATTACGTGATTACTAGCATGGAGGGGCGTCATTGTCGAGACTGGACAAAGACACGGAAAATAAGGGCACAAGGCAAATCAGTCTAGAGCATGCACATACCCGTATCCCAGATCTGGAGGCGCACAACAGTGTCGGAGTCATTGTCGACCACGCGCTTGGTCAGGAAACTGGCGCCCACGGTGGACGTGATCTGAGCCGGGTTGAAGGAGCCTTTGCAGTACCGCATCACAAGGGATGTCTTGCCCACGTTTTGGGCGCCAAGGACGACAATCTTGGCCTCGAGAGAGGATGACATGGTGGGTGGACTGCAGTATTTTACAGACTAGGAGAATGAGGAGGAGGAAGAAGGATTGAAGAAGAAGGATTGAAGATTAGTAGGAATAAAAAGAAAAAGTCGTAGAGGAAGAAGAAAGAGGGTGGCCAAAGGTGAGATTTGGCCGAGAAAGCGATCGACAAAGCGAGGAGGCAGGTTTAAAGGCTTATGATTAGGTCTCGGGCTTAGAGCAACGGGCGATGGAAGTGTTCGCGCGCGGGTGGGTCGAAGACGCTGCTTTTTTCTTTTCTATTGCATTGTCGGTCGCGTCAGCGGACTCGGAGACGGTGTTGGCGAGGATCTGAGGGACGATGCGATGGCATCGTAGGTGAAGGCGGCAGATGGAGAGGAAGAGGATTGGATGGGCGCGTTCAATCTTCCATGGGAGCCTAGCAGGCTAACGGCGAGCTTGGTGGCGCTGCGAGATAGAGTTGGCCCCTCTTCTCTTCTGCGATTAGCCTCGGCGAGTGAGGATGGAAGAGAAGAGAAAAAGAAGAAGAGATTCTTGTCTGTGATGGTCTGGCGATTTGGTCCTCGTTGTTGTTGACGGAGGTGCAAGTCCAAGTACATAAGCGAAGGCGGTGGTGAGAGGAGAAATAGATAAGAGATAAGTCTCGATGCAGTCGCATCATGGCCGGGGCTGGACGCAGGCGTGACGAATGGGCTTCTGGGGCTCTGCTGCAGCGGGTGCCATCGTGGAGGTGCGCGATGGAGGTGGAGCGCTGGGCCTGATTCGATCGATGCCTGTAGCGATGCCCGGACAGGTGCCCGTGGCGGGACCGTGGCGGGGGCATAGCGCCGGCAATAGCGCTGACGTGCGCTGAAGGGCGTTGCGGGCAGCGAATCGCCAGCTGGAAGCCGTTTATGGTTTGCTCCAGGTCCAAGCTGCTAGCTGCACGTGGATGAGGTGCATGTGCCCAGCCAAGGAAATGCAGCAGAAAATGGTGCAGGTTCTGGTCATCTGATTGTTAAAGGAGGAGGTGAATGTCGGTGCGTGCAATCAAGACGGGAGCGGTGCTTGCGTGATGATGCCGCAGAGATCAGGCGATGAGGACGAATGAGAGGATATTCACTTGCTGTTGCCGGATAGTGACGAGCAGAGCAGATACGTGCATGCATCTATTCAACGCCTGTTGAGCAGATGCTGATGTACGCTTACTTGTGGCATCTAGTAAGAGATGGGAGAAGAAAATAGCACTATTAAATGATGATGTATATTCGGCTTGACCGACTGCATGTAGATGAAGAGAAGAAAGAGAGACAGATGAATTGAAAACTGCCCCTTACAAGATGTACCTAGCACAAGAAAAACCCTCTATTGCAAACTCCCCCAAACATGCATTGCTAGATAAACCTTTGAGGGCTTGTACATGGAAACATTTAAAGCAGCTTCTTTCACCAACAACGAGCCAAAAGTGTCTCGCCAGGCAAACAGTTTCCACTTTCAAGTGTAACAAGATTTGTACCTTCAATCCTCATCATAGTCGTATCCATCTTACAGCAACTGCTGTCGTTCGAAATGAGCATTCAACTCTTTGGAAAGTGCGTCCACAACCTCTTGTGTATCTCGGAGAAACCCTGAATGGTTTATGGCCTCGGAGAAGAGTAAAACATACTGGAGGCGACGTTGGGGAACACTCTCTAGTTTATTTTTTTGGGCATCCCAATAAGAATCGTAGTTTTTCAGCATGACGATGAACTTGCCGCCTAAAGTATCCCGAGTCAGTCACAGTAACAGGAATTTTGTTTGTATCAGCAGTGGTGAATGCTTTACTGACCTGTAGCAGTCGACTCATCCTTCAGAAACGGTATAAGAGACTTCCCAAACTCATACGCTTCAAGTTGAAATGCGCCCTCGATCAGGTAGGCGACGTCAAGACGGTCCTCTGGGGTGTCGTTATCTTGACTCATTGTTGCCGTTACTCGACGCTAGAGGTAAAATCCAAGTAGGTGACGGAATACTGAAGTTGAAGTGCTTGCTTGAGAGAAAATATTGCAATGCTTGGAGATGTCAGGAATCAGAGTCGTTTATAGCGCAGGGAATAACTTGATACAAGTACATGAAAAGCCTTGATACACATGTATAAATATGAATATGTGCGTGCTTAAGTGAATATGCCAGAATCTGACTCTTTGTGAAATGACAAAGAAGCTGAACAACGACTTATTAGAACCTAGTTGCCTCAAAGAAGAGATGTATCAAAAAACAAGAGCTCCGACTTGTTAAAAGAAGGGCAGAGATAAATATAGTCCTCTCATAAGACCTAGCTGCTATCCGTTAATAAGACCATTGGCTCCACTTGATACTCTATCACTATTTTTGTGATACCCCGATGGCAGAATCAAGCTCTTTGTCAGATGACAAAGAAGCTGAACTGCAACTGAACAGGACCTAGTCGGTGCAAGAAAAGAATGCACAAACGAACAAAGGCTCCCAAGCATTGAAGACAGAGCAGAGATAAATATAATTCTTCCTAAGACCTAGCTGCTATCTATCAATAACATCGCATCAGCTCCATTTGGTCCTGAATCACATTTCTCGTAATGCCACGTCCTAGCACTATTCTTTGTACAGCAGACTAGAAATTTCAGTGCTTTAGACGCACAAGTCAGATCGAGTGAAAGTCCACATGTATTCATTTACTACGTAACTGATATTATTGAAGGCGGCTTCTTTTCACCAACAACCAATCGAAGTGCCTTGAATGGGAACGGGTTTCAGTTCAGAGTGCAACAATTCCATCATTATCTTGCCATCCATGTTCGCGCCTCATACCTTTCTCACGAATTTCCATCTATTTTCAAGCTTCGCGTGTGCGGGGGATCATGAGAAGGGGTACACGAACAAATGGAAGAAAGCAAAGAGAACAATCTCAATAGCCACAGGCACTAAAAGCTCAGAGGAAGCAGAATTTGACTGTGACTGGAAATGTGGCGATGGTGAAAAGAACTAAACTAGGCGTAATAATCATAAGAAACGGGGCGACGGCGACGGCGACGGACCAAACAACTGCAGTTGGTCATGTCCCCGCATCTCTCAACACCCATCATTGTACAAAGTAGGCCTACGGTGGGAAGGCGATACTTGAATACCCTAATGAAGTCTTCATTTGTATACAACGAATTCTCAAGAAATCTGCCGCGATTGTAGAAAGGGCACCGTAAGCGATGAGCAGCTTTGCGGATAAAGAAGTCATAAGACCTCAGAGTTTCAGCGAGATTAGACACTAATATATACCCAGTTAGTCAGTTTAGTTCATGGTAATCTATATGCCAATTATAGTCACAGATATTGTTAGCTGAATTAACAGTGCTGAATGATTGACTTACATGTTTCCAGCGTTCTATTAATCAAAAACTCTATAAGGAAAATCCCAAACTTTAAAGTTTCCCTTTCCCATTCTTCCTGTTTCTTATGCATTTCCAGAAACCATATCGCCATGCGATATTCATTCATCATTGCTATTACTTGATATTAGAGATAAAGTTCAAGCGGACAGGGAAATGATGAAATCGAAGTGCTTGCATTAGAGAAAGACCAAGAAGCAAATTAGAGTTATTTATAAGGAAAGGAATAGCATTATAAACTTGAACTAAAGTCATGAAAAGTTTTGACACACATCTAGATAAATGAACACATGTGTACTTGGAAGTGAACATGCCAGAATCTTGCCCTTCCTTGTTCAGCAGACTATGATAGTACCTGGGGCGCGCAGGCCAAGTCGGCTGACACATGCATACATGTACTAGAACAAGTGGTACACGAACAAACGCAAGAAAGCAAAGAGAACGATTTCAATAACCAGAGGCACTAAAAGCTTAGAGAGGCTAGAATATGATTGTGACTGGAAATATGATGATGATGATGAACAGAACTAAACTAAGCATAATGATCATAAGAACCGGGGAGGGAGGAAAGCGACGGCGACGGCGACAGCGAGGACGAGGGCGATGGTAATGGCGATGGCGATGGCGATGGCGAGGGCAAACGCGACTCAGGGGAACATCTGCAGTAGTTCTTGTTCTCGCATATCTTAGGGCCCACGTATGCCCAAATTCGGCTTATAGTGAGACGGCGATGGTTAAATACCCCCATGAAGTTTCGATGTTTATACAACGAGATCTCAAGAAATCTACAGCGATTGAGGAAAGGGCACCGCTTTGAATGAGGCTTTTTTTTTTTAAATAGTATTCATAAGAGTCGCTCCCAAGTATTGAACACAGAACAGAGATAAATATAGTTCTTTCATAAGACCAAGCTACTATCTAGCAATAAGATCGCATCAGCCCCATTTGGTCCTCAATCACTCTTCTCTGTCCAGCAGACTGGAAAATGTTAGTGCTTCAAACGCACAAGTCAGTCCGGGTGAAAGCCAACATGCGTATTTTTACTACCTAAAAATTATCATTGAATCATCTTCTTTTACAAACAACGAACCGAAAGTGTCTCGCAAGGCAACGGTTTTCCAATTCAGGGTGCAACGATCCCATCATCCTCGCCACATATCACACTTAGGCTCCCTACCTTCCACGTTCGCGCTTCATGCCTTTGTCACGAGCTTCCATCAGAATCTCAGTTTGTGTTTGCGACAGAGTTGAGTCATCTGTTCAACAATTGTGCCCGCATCGTCATAGCCATACCTGAATAGCCCTGTGATTAAACTCCGATGTGGCAGCATCTTAGTACATATGAATGTGCGGCGATTGGCGAAAGGGTTCTGGCTGTTTAGACCATGTTTATTGAGATAGCAATTGAAAGATGCGGTAATTTGGACGAGACGATTCACTAATATATATCCAGTTAGTCATTTTGGCTTATGGCAGTTTGCATACTACATGTAACTATTGTCACAGAGATGTTTAACTGTATCAACGGTGCTAAATGACTCTTACCTGTTTCCATTTTGTCATTCTTCAGATATGGTAAAAGTAAAAACCCGAAATTCACGGCTTCAATTTCCCAAACTTCTTGCTCCAGGTATTCTTCAAGTATATCTCTTGCCAAGCAATAGTTTTCCATTATTACTATTACTTGACACTAGAGATAAGTTAAGCGGATAATAAAATGGTAAAATAGAAGAGCTTACTTTAGAAATAAGGCCAAAAGGCAATTTAGAACTATTTATAAAGAAAGGAATAGTATTATAAATTTGAATTAAAAAACATAAAAAGGTTTGCCACACATGTGTAAATATGAACATGCGCGTACTCGGAAGTGAACATGCCAGAATCTAGCTCCTCCTTGTTCAGCAGATCATGACAGTACCTTGGACGCGCAGGTCAAGTCGGGTGAAGGTCCACATGCATACATGTACTACCTGATATTCATTGTGTTCATTGCATGTATGGTGAATACTACCTAATTGAACATGCCAGCATTATCCGTTTTATTATTTACGCACCTCAGGAGGCGTCTGCAAAGATGAGCCTATAATTACCCTCTATAATTCGTCAAAATGATACAACTAGCACAAGAAGAACATCATCTATTCAAGACCATATACGTCTAAGTATCTCAAAGCATGTTGATCCACATGCTTTGATCTCTTTGCCCCTCTGATGCAGTTCCATCTGTCTATAAACTAGAGTCACAATCTCATGGTCAGACCGGAACAGCCCCATAAAGTTTTCGTCTCTAAATTGCAGCTTCGTAATATATGTGTAGCGATTGTAATAAACACATGGTGTAATGTCTCTATCGTTATTTATATACAATTGATACCGCTTTAACATTTCAACGAGCCGAAGTACTAATACATCCATCAGTCAATCATTTTATACCCAACCAGGCACAGTAAGAGAGATGCTGATCTATGCTTGTAGTGCTGACGATTGGCTGACTTACTTGACTCGGCCGACTCATTCTTCAGAAACGATACAAGCAACACCCCGAAAAACAAGGCTTCGTCTCCATAATGTCCCACGCTCCAGTTTGCTATGAGGAACCCTTCCGTTACGTCTTCTTCGTTCATGGTAAGTCTTCGTCGGCACTAGCGCGCAAGAAATATGGCGTCGAACTGCTTGCCTAAAGCCAAAAGATGATCAAATTGTTCAGAGGCTGCCAGACAGACTCCAAACAGGGAAGAAATAGACCCATAATATAGTAAAGAGCATGAAGACATGATGCTTCGACACGCATGTGTGCATGTATAGATGTGCATGCATGTCTTTGTAAGAAACAAGCCAAAGTGCAGGTCTTCTTTGTTAGACAGACTGCAGGTATGTCAGTGCTGCAGAAACTCGGTCACGTCGGGGTGAAAAGCCACATGTAGACAAAAGGACGGGCTTTATTATATTGAATGTCAACTGGTAGCTAATTGTGGCTACGGCACTCATTTGCTCTTTTACAGTATGTAACATCAGCATGTGCATTTACAAGCAGCTACCAAGATCAAACAAAAAGAGATGAGCAAAATGACCTGTTCAGCTCTATTTGTAGCTCTTCTTTCATCGGCCACTTAAATATAGAAATAATCAGCCCCGTCGCCTGACACAAACATGTTTCTGTTCAATGAACGCCACATGAACCCGAGACCACGATCAAAGGCCCGTCGCTCGTTTCAGCAGCCGCCAGGCCATTGAGTGGCTCTCAGTGGAGGCGGCCCCTGTAGCCGTGCAAAATCCCCCACCAGAACGCGGCTATCGTTACCGGCCCCACCGCGGCAGCCGAGCAGTGCTGGTTTGCAAACTACAGCTGTCAGTTGACATTAATTTATTTGTTCACAGCAGTAACAATCACAGGCACGTTGATGCAATTGTTGGCAGATGACAATTTACAATGGAGAACGCTTCATTACTACATGGATATTATTTAGCCCGAGGCCATTGTTCGCCTTTGTGCACGCAACACCCATTCATTCACCGCATACAATGAGCCCGGCACCCCTGTCTGCGCTTCACCAATAGCATCAACTCCCAGCCAACCATTGGCCCCCAGCGCCTCACTCATGATGCAAAGCGCCCCTCCCTCCGCCAAATAGCCCCAGAACCAAAACCTGATGTCTCCGTGAACAGATCTTCAATCTTGGCCCTGCTTTTTCTTGCAAAAAAAGACGGCGATTGTCGCGCGGCTAGCCAATCCTAGCCGTTGCAGCTGTGGCAATTCATGCGGCAGAATGGGGCAGTTTGCCATGTTTTCTTGGGCTGCCTCTCTGTTACGCGTATGCTGAGCTCTGGGCCAATCCTTGAATAGAAACGGGAAAAAGGAAAGCAGCTTGATTGTGAACATGGGTTGTTTATTGTCGAGAGTGGTGGAGTGCCGCACTATCAAACGGATCTGGGCCTGATTCACGCAATTGTGACCAAGCCCAGAGTTAATTATATAGAGGGCATCGTCTGCCCTCCTCTTCTAAACAATTTCTGTTTTTCTTCTTTACAATTTTTCCCTCTTTTACTCCCTCTGAATTGCATCCTGGTGATACATTCCATCTCTCTCTCCATCTCTCCATCTCTCCATCGTTTTAATTCCCTCTTTCTTTTTCCTTTTCTTTCACACTCGTAATCATGGCTGCCTTGAAGAGATTCCTCGTCCTCATCCCTCTAATACTCTCCTTCGTCGCCTTTGTCCTGACAAACCTGGCGCTGTTTGCCGGTCACCAGCAAGGCTTCATGGAAGACTATGCTGTCATTAGAGTGAGTCAAATCTGAGTAGCAAATTATCCAGATAAGATTAGTAGCTAACTTGCAACACAGCTCAACACATCCGAGCTTGGCCAAAACATCTTTAAAAGTGAAAAATCGAGCAGCAAGAGTGACGATGACGACGACGACGATGACAATTTATTCGACAAGCTCAAAGGCAAAGTCCATGACCTCACGGACAAAGGCAAAGATAAACTCAACGACATCGCCGGCGACATCATCGAAAACATTGCCGAAGACATCGGCATCAGCGAGTGGTACTCTGTCCACATCATGAACGCCTGCCAAGGCGAATTCGGCGCCAATGCAACGGCTGCTCATTTCAAGCTCAACACGACCAACTGCACTCATTCAGCACCCTCCAGTAAGTTCCAAACAGGCAGATAGACGTCACCCTTGTCTCACGATGACTTCAATTTACTGACTCACGGTCACCTCTTAGATCGATTCAACCTCACCGAGATACTGAACCAAGAGCTCTCTATCGGGCCTCTTGACATCAGCCTCGCAGACATCGACTGGCCCGACTCTATCCAAGACAAGATTAGCGACCTCAACAGTGCTCTGCTCGCCCTCTTCAGCTTCTTCGTCCTGGGCGTCGGCTTCAGCGGTCTCTCCATGCTGGCCTGCATCCCGGCATTCCTCCTCGGAGACAAGAAGATCATCCTATTCATAAACACGGCTTTCGCATCGCTTGCCGCCGCTACCATCACGCTCGGCAGCATCGTCGTCACGGCGGCGTCTTCCATCGCCGCTAATGCCATCAACAAGGCTGGCGAAAAGGTTACTCTAGTGGCCACCAAGGGCACAAAGTTCTACATCATCTCTTGGATCGCCGCCATATTCATGATTATTACGAGCTTGTTTTGGACAGGCAAATTTGCAATGCTGTGGAAAAAGGAGAAGAGGGACCGCGAGCGCTATTCCAAGGAGAGATTCTAAGCTCTCACCACACACTCTCTACTGCTTGTCATTTTCAAAAAGACTGTCTTGTGCTGGCACTGATTTGAAGTCATGAATGATGGCAAAAAGGATTTAATAACAAATGCTTGGCTACGTAATGTTTTTTCTTTTCATACATTCACTATGGTTTGCCCGCTTGTAAGAGCTTGGGCCGGGGATGGTTGGGTATAAAATGGGGAGGCAAGGTCCAGGTTAAGAATGGTCAATATGAGGGCAAACCTCGCTAATACGCTCATGAGGCGACGATCTCTGCAGAATATAAACAAAGCAATACCATGTTTAATTTAAATTTTATTGAATTTATTCAAAAGGTTCACTTTACTGAGGCACCCCGTGTAACAATGCATCATCTTCCAACTTGTCCTATCGTTCATCACTCCTGACTGAGTATCAGTGCCCTCCAGCCTCCACACTGCAAATCCAACGCCCCAAACACACAATCTAGAACCACTCATACCTTCATGTCAAAACCTTGGCTCTCCTAAAGCATAACTGGTTTTAATGCCATTTGCCTCGTCCTATTTGTTATGCTTCATCTCGTCGCCCCACGCAATCTGCATTAGAGCCAGCGCCATCTGCGTCATGGCTTTCCTAATCTGGCAATGAGCGCTTCACGCTTCGCGCCCAGCTCTTCCCACAGCCAAGCGCTCGTGACACCCTCGCCGATAAGGCTTCACCGCATGTCGTGTATCGTGAAACCTTTCAAATCTTCTTTTCTTTCTATTTATCCTCATTCACGCATTGTGGTTCAAAGCACAAGACACAATCTCCTTGGGCCTTGTAATTGCCATCCACCATGAGTTCTGGCAAACGCCCAGATCTCTCCTCTTCGTCCCACGACATCGAAATCGGCGGCCCCAGCGAGACAGATTCACTGCTTGGCAAAGGCCGCACGAAAATGACGCGGTTCTTCCATGGCTTTGTCGATTTTGCGTTTCAGGGGAATATTCTACAGATAGCATTTGGTTTAATGTAAGTTGGGCTATTCTTCTCTATCCAGACATGAAAATTGTAGTTTGATGTGAATTTAAAAATTGAATGAATGACAAAATGGAAAACAAGATATACACTTTCATGAATGAAACCCTTCTCACTATTTCACAGCGTCGCCGCCGCCTTCACCGACCTCGTCAAATCCTTCGTCAGCGCAATCCTCATGCCCCCCCATCGCCATCATCCTCCCCATCAACAAAAACATTGAAGAGAAATTCGCCGTCCTGCGCGCCGGCCCCAACTACAACGCCTCCTCGCCCAGCGGCGGCTACAACACGCTCAACCAGGCGCAGTCGGACGGCGCCGTCGTCATGGCTTATGGGTCGTTCATCTATCAGATGGTGTCGTTCATCATGGTTGGGTTTTCGCTGTATGGGCTGGCGCATGTGTATACGCTGCTGTCGCATGATCCGATTATCAAGTATTCGAGAAAGTGCCCGTATTGTTTGAAGAGAATTAATGAAAAGGTGCGTCTTTTTGTATTTTTGTATTTTTTTCACTATTTCTGTCAGAAAGCTAATAACAGTATGATGAATTCAGTCGCGTCGGTGTGTCAATTGTAGCAGCTGGCTCGATGGCAGAGAAGACCTCCCGCAACCCGAGTGGCGAGAATCTTCAGCCAGTGATTCATGATGGCAGAAATCCAGCCAAAATAAGCAAAGAATGGCGTTACACGTAATTCACCCCAGACGACAATCCTTGACCCCTCTCCTCATCCCGAGTCATGCTCTCAACATCAAATTTTCTCGGATGCAGAATCCTCACAACGGGCTTCTTGTACACTGCGGCTACTGCCAAAACAGCCATCAGAGTGATGACAATTGCGAGGCTGCAAACGACATATAACAGGGATAAGACATCAACGCCATGTATGACCAGGCGGCGGTTGAAAGTATGAGGCGCAGAGTCCATGGTAGTAGTCAATTTCATTTCGGGATTAATGAGCTTAAAAAGAATGCAAAGTTTGATCGAGAGAGAGGTTCTAATCAGCAGATGGATGATACGAGTGATGATTGGATCTCGAAATCTGGCGCGTGTTGGAGGCGATATATAAATGACTGATGAAGCGCTGGAGGGCGGTTCACCAAGTCGCAATCATGTTCAAGGACTGGAAAGTTACACGTCTGTTCCCGTTGTTCAGTACCAATTCAAAGAGCTGGCCGTTTAGAGAAGATTGATGGTGAAAACAATGCGCCTTGTTGCCTTTCATTCTAACTCAAGTTATCGCTAAATAAAGAAGAAAAAATATGCTGCTCATTGTCGTATTTCTTGCATCTTCACATGCATTGCCACGTAATATCTCAAGACGTCAAAGAGTAAAAAGAACTGCTTTGTACAAAGCCTCATGAAAAGTATAATAACCCACAATTATCATGTTCAATCCTCCGAAAATGGCCTCTCCATCCGCTTCCCTCAACAAGCCCCTTGATCCGTTCACAGCATCATGGCGCCACCAACAATGGCGGCGACACCAGCCAATAGACCGCCCTGGCTGTTCACAATGCCGGCAGCGTTGGTGCTGGTGGGCTTGCTGGTGCTGGAACCAGTCTGAGTTCCGGTTGAAGTGTGCTTGGAAAGAGTAGTCTGTGCAGGGCCGGTGGAAGAAGCGTCGGTGCTGGCGGGAGCAGTGGTCGAGGCATCTGTGGCCGTGGAGCCAGGAGCAGCCTTGAGCTTGTCGAAGCCGGCGGTGACGGTAACGGGGGTCTGGACGTCGAGGAAAGTCATGGTGGTGGCCGAGGTGGTGGAAGTGACGGAGCCGGTGACGGTGGCCGTCATGTACATGGTGCAGTCGGCGGCGTCGGCCTTGGTGTTGAGCTTGCACGAGCCTCCTTGGACTTCAGAGCCTGAAAGGCTACAAGGGTTGTCAGCTTGGATTCCATTGGCGTATTCTTCGTCATGTTTATATGTGAACTAGCTGGCCATCACAGCCAGTTGAGTCTCACTGAAACACTACATGCACTTACTCAGTCTCATCAGCAGGGTCGGCGCTAAAGGTTGCTGTGTAGATCCAGGTGGACGGGCCCTGAGTGATTGTCTGGCTGGTAGCGAATCCGCAGTCGCTGGAGTCCTCTCCCTTGGGGCAGCCAACGAGGTACGTGGTGGCCGTGCTATCGGCACCGATGATTGAGGCGTCGATGGTCTGGATATCGGCATAGGGCAGCAGCAGACCGACGGTGGTGGACTGGGCGGCCAAAGCGCCGCTGGCCAGGGCGAGAAGAGCGAGTGAACGGGCCATTGTTGGTGATAAGCGAGAGTGTTGGTTGACTTGATGTCGTAGTTGGTTTGTTGTTGGTTGTCAACGAACGAATGAATAGTATCGCAACCGGTTGTCGAAAATGAGCGTATGGACGTGGAAAGCGGGAATAGAGGCAAAGGCAGACACCGTCTGCTTTAAAAGTCTGAATTGACCTCGGATTCATGTCCCAAAGGCCCAGACTTTCGGGTCTCCTTTTCCCGATTGAAGGAAGCGCTGGGTAAATGCTAGTCTCGGCGATTGACATATCCAGTTAGTAGATCGAATCACGGCCATTTAAAATTAGTGCTGCCAGACAGTTCTTCGCCTCTCACGATCCCTAGCGCAAGGGCGGTGGGTTTCGCGGTTTGGCAACGCCCGTCGTGGATAAATGCCAACATGAGGTGGAAAGCTGGGAAGCCAGACGGAGACCTGGCATCCAGTGTAAGTCGGATGCTGTTCCTCGCCTCAGATACGATAGAGTTTTTGAGTTTATCTCGTTGCAGGCTTCTGGTGCCGATCTTGGAGAACTGAATAAGGTCTGCATGGATGTGCCGGAAGTTTGGGGGGGCCCTTTAGCTGTACCCCTGGCTAGCGGTTGAGTTTGGCGGGAGGCGGCATTAGAGAGGCGTATCGACCCAGTCTTTTCTATTTTTCCTCGTATTTTCATCTTCTTCTTTCTTCTCTACTGTGTTCATGACCGGGGCGCAGCTTCATTGGTGGGGAGGCGGTTTGAAGTCTAGCCTTTCGGCGAATTACAAGCACTGCAGTCTTGTCAAGCATAATGGCCTGCTAATGAGTTGATGCAAAGTGCCCACTAGCAATGGGGACTCCGAATTGACTTGCACTACTATGTATATTCTCGATGAATGCCGGACTCGGCTCCGCATTGAATGCCCGCCATGCTCATGTTGTCAGACGGGTTGCTTCGTAGTTGAAGAGAGGCCGCATCAAGTATACGTCTATCCTTACGAAGAGAAAGACAGTCGCCAATGGCTGCTATTGTCGAGTAAAAAGGCTGTCCGAGGATTGGGGTTTGCTGAACTAGCAAAAAGGCGCTCGCTTAGCGGGAACGTGACATTCTGACTCTGTCTGAAACGAGCATAGATGTTACAGTAGTCTCGGTTTGAGATGTCTGCAGCGATTCGGTGTAGCGCGGTGCCATGTCTAAATCGACCTGTAAGTAAACTCGCACAGGACGCTGCGTGTCATCTTGTACCAGATGCTGGGCAATCAGATGATTGGGCTTGCATGCACATACTGATAGAACTGATAGAGCCAACGGAGAGTCCCGTGCCGTCTGGAGCGTGAACCAACGCCGATCTCTCCTGTCTGGTGGCATCCCAGACCAGTAGCAGCAGAGCTATGCATGCAATCCATGCCTTGTGACATTCAGAGCTCTCTAGCCCGTGGGCGTATCTGCAGGGCATTTGCCGAGTGCAACCAGATAGGAGATGGGCCTACTGTACTTGCGCCATTGGGAAATGCCTGCTTGGAAGACGTCTTTTCGCAATTCATCTACAATGCCTACTCGTATGTAGTACTGTAGGTATCATACGCTTTAGCCAAATATTATCCCCTACTGGCACCAAACTTTCCATAACTCGTCTTGGCAAATGTCTTGGCAGCCTATGGCTTGACTCACAGTCGCAGGAAGCGACAATAGGCAAGAAATGCGTGGCCGCTTTTGCAAATGACGCCAAGACATTTGGCCGTTCTTTCCACCCCTTGCCTGCCGACGGCCGCTGCTTGCCATGTTTTTTTTTTTGTTTGCCTGCCTGTGGATTTGGAAATGAGAGCGGAGAATAATTACACCACCTGCTGTATCTTGATGGCAATTGGAAGTGTCAGGTCAAATTCCAGGTCAGTAGATGGCGTTGGTGATGGGCTCTCCTCCAATGCGCAAAGATGCAGTAAACCCTGCCTCTTCTCGCTGTAAATCTGTCCTTTGCTGTCCTTTTGGGTACCAAAGACACTCGTCCGCACAACTCGTCGCATAAAGCCCTTATCAGAGCCAAAACAACACCGTCGTCGTCATTCGTTCCACACAGCCCAGCAATGCCAAGACCTCGACACAAGTAGCGGCGCTCGCTCTAAACCCAATCCGCCACAGGCCTGGCTCCCAAGGAGAGAAAGAGCATTTTCGACTCTTGGCATCGTGGGACCTGGAGTGCTTAGCATTTTGCTTCTCCCTTGATGCCTCCCTCGTCGTCTTTGTCTGGTCCGCGCTCGGGCGAGCTCCGGCCTGGATTCTGCAACTTCGTGTGAATCTTTTCTCTTCTTTTTTCCCTCTCCATGCCGCAGATTTCGTCGCTGCAGCTCCCTCGCCCCAGCAGGTGACGACGACGAGAATACCCAGAATCCGATCGATTCCCATCCACGGCGTTCGAAAAGGCTCTGCATCAACCCAGAGACGCGCAAACCCTCTCGACGCCATCCGAACCAGGAAACCCGCTGATCACTTAGCCTCACCGACCCATTTACTTTGCCGAGAAGCGCCTTGACGAGGCTGCGCCCATTCGCAGACGAGATACAATCATGACCAGACCTGGCCTGAAATCATTCACCGCGCCATGGCTCGCCCTTCTGGGGCTGCTCGCTCTTTATCCTGCCGACGCGACGGCGCATGGCGAATCTCCCCAAGCCACGGCTGCGACGCCGACTGTGACGGCTGCTCCCATCTATCTGCCGTATTACGATGAGCGGTCGTGGTCGCTGGTCCGGGGGAGCATCATTTCAACAGTATGCATAGCCGCTGCTTTACACATTTGGATTCCATCTGTGCACCTGTTCCTTGCCTTGTAGAACAGCCAAGCTACCCCAAGCAGTATTAACGTGGTGCCCACTAGGATCCTTCGGCTAGTAGGACCACATACACCATCTTTTGCCCGACACAGACGCCTCTAGCGTGCGACTTGTCTCTTGAATTCCCCTTTGTCATCGTAGAAGGTCCCGACACGCTCGAGTTCCATGGAACCGTGACGTCGACATAGTGAGTTTTTTTTTATTTTTATTTTATTTTATTGAAAAGGCCAAGTGTAGTATCAAGGGGATTGTAACTGACGTTTGATTAAAGCATTGCCGATGTGGAATGCGACTTGAACGGCACGACGGCAGCAACGTGCTCGGGTTACTCCAGCTATAAATCCGGCTACACAAACGGGCCTCGCACTGGTCCAACGCAGGTTTCGTGGACATCTACATTTACTGGTTCCGAGCTGCAGTGGGGAACCTTGACCTTGGCCGACTGCCCAGGGGCAACCGATGGCGCTGCTGATACTTCCGGGGTCATGGCGACGCCAACAGCTCCTTCGGGGATGATGTATGAGCCCTCGCCGACGTCGTTGGGGTCGAATCTGCGTATACCCCAACTGCGGTCTCTCTACGGGCTAGTGGCAGGCATCGTTGCTATCTGTCTAGCATTATAATGATGGCTACTGCATTTTGAATGCTCGTCATCGAGCTTGCCTGAGAGCGTGTCCCACGAAAAGGGATACGAGACGGGGTACGGGGCCGATGTGAGGAAAGGTGGTGCCTTGGGAATGCGTTGTGCCTCTTTGGAGGAAACAGAAGAAAATGGTTGTTTTGGGAAGCGTTATGATTGCGTTATACCCTATTTGCGTCTTGGTTTTTTTTTTTTTTAGCAAAGCATATCACGGAGTTGCACTCTTTCGATTTATAGCGCGGAGTTTGGAGGCCACATAATACAAATCTGGTTTACTGGGAGCTATATATACGTCAAGATGGCTCATGGAATAATTTCAAGAAACGGGCGGCAGGCAAGTGTCGTGACATTTGCCTCTTGTGCCTCATGAGAGCTCGCCTCTATGACACTCTTTGAGACCACACGATTTTGCTGATGACAATTGTAAAAGGCTTCTGTTTTGCGCTCTCATAACCCATCACTCATCACTCATGCTACAGCCTAGTTGCCCAACTTACTCGTGTCAATCACGTCAGCTGAATTACCAAGTAACGCTGAAGCCAACCCAGTAAGCTCGAGTGCTCGACTATGAATTATACCCATGTCGGTTTATGTCGGTTTGGGGGCAGATCTGAGCGTTTCACGTTTCACGTTTCGCAGCCCCGTATTTCCACCAAGCGCTGCCATCCAATCCAGCGTCTGCACAGCGCCGATTGCCCAGGCACAGGCCTCCCGTTTGCCTTTTCTGCTATTGTCGCTGCTGATCCCATCATTCACTGCCTCTCATTGTCTATTCCACTCTTTTGCCGCGCGGACAGGATGAAACACGCGCCCCCATGCCTTTTCTTTTTCTAAACTGCAGTGCCTCGTATAATAGCAGCTCTGATCAGGAGTAATTGCCACCTATTCGAGCTTAGATAGACGAAGAAGATTGAAACCCCAGAAAAGCAGCCCCTGCAGCCGCGCTTATATCGATTTGATTCTAGACAAAATCCCCCAAAGGATGAGCGTTTCGCCTGCCCAAAACTACAAGTAAATAGTCTCTATTCGGACCTACCAGCCATTAGGCGCTTTTGATGGGCCGGGGATTTTCACGGGGCTTTGATAGGCCTGGATGCAACCCTTGTATGGCCTTTTTATTTTTGTTTTTATAGATTGCCCTTGTGGACTTCCTTGTTTGGATAAACGCTGCTGTTTGGACGAAACGTTTGGCGACCGTAGACGGGAAAGGCTGATCTACTACTGATCAATGCGTGGGACTTGCTATTTGGATGCAGGTCGAGTTACATATTTAAATTCACGCAGGCTGCTGTGGTCTCTTCTTCCGCTTCTTCCTTTTTCTTCTTGCTTCTGCGTTTTCCTATACCTTTTAAAAGTCTTGACCTCTCGTTTCCTTCTTTTTCTTCCTCCTGCTCTCGTTTTCAGGGCCTAGTCGCCTTCTTGTCACTTCTCGGCCTCTCTCTTTCTTTTTTTGCTGCCTCACTCTCTTTTCTTGAATTTCTTGTTGAAGTGGCGAGAGCTATATATTGGCTGGCCCTCCTTCTTTTATTGAGGATTGTGTGACTACGGCGACCTATCCATCTTTACTCGGCCCCTCCTCTTTTCTTGGGCTTACTTTTGCTGCTGGACGCTTTGGTCGTTCAGGTTTCTTCCCTTTTTCGACTACTCTTCCCATCTTCCAGGCTGAAGATACATTGAACTGCGGGGGGGGGTTTTTTTTTCTTATTTTACTTGTATCGGATATATCATCGAAGCCGAGCTTTGGATTGGACCACAGAAGCTGGATACATACGCGATTGCCTGGCTATAACACGCACCGCACGGAAAACGAAAATCGACAAGATGAGGTTTATGAGAAGTGTCAATGCCGCTGCGGCTGCTAGTTCAGCCATGACAGCTCCCAGGTCGTTGGATGTGAAGAATTCAGGTGATTAATCAAAACAAGTTGATTTGCTAATGGTTGATTAACATGGTGACAGCCTCGGTTCGAAATGTCGCCGCTACTCTTGCCTTTGACGCCATGTCCTACTACAAGGGCAACCTCTCTGCCGCAGACTCTGTCAACATGGGAGATCTCCAAGATCCCTACTACTGGTGGACGGCTGGCGCACTCTGGGGATCGATGCTGGACTACTACCACTTCACCAACGACTCGACTTACAACGACGTTGTCATCCAGGCTCTCCTGGCGCCCACGAATCTCGGAGCCCAGCACGCCTACATGCCCTCGGAGCACGCCTTTGAAGAGGGCAACGACGATCTTTTCTTCTGGGGCTCGGCTGCCATCGCCGCTGCCGAGCGAAACTTTCCTCAGCCAAACAGCACGCTGCCCTCGTGGCTGGACTTGGGAGCTAATGTCTTCAACCAGCTTGCGAGCCGCTGGAGCAACCAGCACTGCGGCGGCGGTCTTTTATGGCAAATCTATGCTTCCAACCCGAATGGCCTGACTTACAAGAACAGCGTTAGCAACGGTGGCTTCTTTCAGATTGCCGCTCGGATGGCCCGCGCCACTGGCAACAACACATATTTGGACTGGGCCGAGAAGGTTTGGGATTGGTCCATGGATATCGGCTTCATCGATCATGAGTCGTTTCACGTTTACGACGGCGCCGGTATCGACACCAACTGCACCAAGACAAACGTCGCGTCCTTCACTTACACTAGCGGCATCTACTTGTACGGAGCCGCCATCATGGCAAACTACACAAAGAAGCCTGAGTGGACTCTGAGAACCCAACAACTTCTCGATGGCGCCGGATGGTTCTTCACACCGCCCAACGCTACGGCCAAGAATGTCATGTACGAAGGTGCCTGCGAAACCGTCGGTCGATGCGATGCCGACATGACCACGTTCAAGGCCTATCTCGCCCGCTTCATGTGGCAGACTACGCAAATGGTTCCTTCACTGCGCAGCAAAGTCGAGAGCCTCCTTATTCCCAGCGCCCAGGCTGCTGCTGCTACATGCACGGGAGGCTCTACTGGCCGCGCCTGCGGACAGAAGTGGTACACTGGCGAGTACGATGACATCCCCGGCCTGGGCCAAGAGATGAATGCACTGGAGACAATTCAGGGGCTCTTGATTGACGGCGCTGCTCCGCCCCTGGAGGCCAAAGACATCAAGACGGTACGAGACATCACCTGGGGGGCCCAAGATGCTCAGAGCGCCAAGGCGAGCGATGCATCAACACCGACGCCCTTGGAAACTGCCAGGCGAGGCATTTCAGGAGATGCGAAGCCGACAAACTCTGCTGGTGTGCGGCCGAACCTTGAAATGGGACCGCTTGTGGTTGTTGGTCTCGGCATGTTGCTGGCGACTTGGGGGCTGGCTTGAAGTTGGTCTCTTCTTATAGGCCCTCATTCTTGTATATAGAGTACAACTGATTTTGTAAATAATGTGCTGATAAGAGTACATGTACGTATGCACGTTTTCGAGAAAACAGTAGAAAGCACATGGGAGCTGCATTGCGAATTGACGACTTTTCTTGATATATACGGATATAGAAATTTTTATATCATTTCAAATCGCCCTTGACTATTTCTTTTTACTCTCTATATGTAACATGCCAATGGTATCCGTGTAGTCCTTTTTTTTTTCCGTTTATCTTGAAGACCGCTTTTTTTTTCATTCCATCTCTTACAACGTCTACGCACATATTTTCATCTACGCTCTTACCTCTTCCAACGTCTTCTTCAGCGCTGCCAAAAATCTCGTCACTTCCTCTTCTGTGCCAACCGTGATTCTCAAGCATCCCAAGCATCCATGCTCCTTGCCTCTGAAGCGAACAACCACGCCCTTTGTCTCGGCGAGCTTCTCGTACGCCGCCAGCGCAACGGCGTTATCCGGCTGGCCCTGCGCATTGAGCATCTCGAACAAGAGGAAATTGCTCTCGGTGCCACCGCGAAGACGACCCACGCCGGGAATCGAGGCAATCTCCTTGATGATTCTGTCGCGCTGGGCAATGATCTTGGCCCTGTTGGACTCCATGACGGAGAGGCCCTGCGCGCTGACGGCGGAGTGGGCGAGGGCGCTGGTCGGGCTGGAGATGTTGTACGGCGCCTTGAGGCTGTTGAGCAGCGTGGCGATGGGCGCGGGGGCAAATGCCACGCCGAGGCGGATGCCGGCCATGCCAAAGGCCTTTGAGAGGGTCTGCATGACGACGAGGTTGGGGTACTCGGCCACCAGCTCGGCGAGGGAGGCGTTGTCGGGCGCAAAGTCGATGTAGGCCTCGTCAAGGACGATGACGCCGTTCCACGTCGGGTGGTTGAGCAGCGCGACGACGTCGGCCTTTGCCAGCAGCGAGCCGGTGGGGTTGCCCGGCGAGCAGAGGTAGGCAATCTTGATGGACGGGTCGGCCGAGAGCGCGGCGGAGATGGCGGGCACGTCGAGGCCGAACGTGGGCGCGGGCAGCAGCGGCACTTTTGCAATGGCCACGTCGTTGACCTGCGCGGAGACGGCGTACATGCCGTATGTCGGGGGGGCATGTCAGGATGCGGTCCTTGCCGGGGACGCAGAAGCAGCGCAGCAGGGCGTCGATGGCCTCGTCGCTGCCGACGCCGACGAAGAGGTTGGCCGGGGTGAGCGTCTTTTCGGTGTGGGCGTGGGTGTTGCGCAGGGTGGACAGGAGCTGTTTGAGGTCGAGCTGGTGAGGGTCTGGGTAGCGGTGGAGGCCGAGGGGGTCGATGCCTTGGCTGTTGTTGTCGTTTGATTGGGAGGAGGAGGAGTAGGCGGCTATGGAGGCTGCGTCGAGGGAGGGGCCAAAGGCGTTTTCGTTTGCGTCGAGGAGGATGTTTGTGCCGTCGTCTTTGTAGTCACTGTTTTGTATGTTAGCTATGATGTATGTTTGATTTGAGATTGAGGAGAACTGACTCTCGAGCGCAACGGTAGGGTTGCAGGGCGAGGATGTTGGGGCGAGCGCAGGTCTCGAGGTTGAAGGGAGACATTTTGGGAGATTTGTGCCTCTATGGATTACAACACCTAATTGACAATGTTGCGGGTTTTGGTGTGGTAAAAGACGGTATGGTGGAAGAAATATATAACGAGAGTGATTGCGATGAGTCGAAGTTGAAATCAATGCGCGAAGTCAAAAGTTATGAATCAGATAGCGATAAGCGGCCCCGAGGCCGGAGATGGAATGACAGGCGGTTTTTTAGTGGGGCTGGCGGGAGTGGCTCCGGAGGGCGATCCGGAGAGCGGGAGTTGGAAGCTTGGATGGTTTTGGGGTATTAAGCGGGAAGATGCTGTTTCCTGTACGAGGATATCGGAGAAGGGATGACTCAATGGAGTGAATTTTGACTGAATGGAATACGTTCGGAGCAAAATGATGAGTCTATTCTTTGAGAGAACAAAGGAAATGCAGAAGCCGAATACCATGTGTGCGTAAATCATCGTGACAGCGTCTCTAAAACGCCCAACCCAAAATGGTATCTTGCTCATTAATTGATCCGTAAACAAAAGCCAGCTGTAACAAAAGGAAAACCAAGACATGACGCAAAAGAACAATAACCCATTAAAGATGGTAGCCAAACAGGAACCAGCATCTCTTCCTCAAAAACAGACGGTGCACCAGAATCTTCCAAATGCTCATTGCGCATCCCAAGCCACCGGCCAACAGCGGAATCAGCTGGCCAACCGTGCCAATCTCGGGAATTCCCACTCCATCGACGTTGTTCACCATGATGAGATGCTCCACCAAGTAGATGGATATCCCGATCAAGGCCATCGACAGCACCAAGAGCGCTAGCTCGACCTGCGGGCGAACCTTTGGTCTGCGCTCAAATCCCTCTCGCAAGCCGTTGCTAAATCTCGTCGCCGTCGCATAAACGCTGTAAAAGAGTAAAGACACGCAAACCACAAGTCCCAAGACGGACACGACTTTCCCCAGCGTGCGGAACCATCCGTGGATAGTCACGCCGCTGAAAAAGGCAATGTCGGGGCAGCCCTCGATGGACATTACGTCGACGCCCTCGTACCAGAACCAGCAGCCGTAGGCGGCCACGGCCGTGTAGAAGACGACGCGGAAGATGCCCGAAAAGTGGCTAAAGTGCTTGATGCCGTCGCCCGTCACGCTGGAGAGGGAGCCGAAGAGCAGGTACTGCGTGATGATGGCGCCGACGACGGGGTCGCCCTGGCTGGACTGCGTGCAGAGGCCCAGGAAGATGGACCACTGGATGATGAGGTTGGCGATGCGGTACGTGCTCTCCGTCTTGGGGTCGAAGACAGTGACGAGGAGCGTGGCGACCCATTGGGCATAGAGACCGACGCGGACGCCGATGCCGTAGAGGTCAGAGTTGCCGCTGGGGCACTGGGTCGCCATGTTGGGCGGTGATGTGGGATGTATGTGGTGTAGTAGGTATATGCTCAAGATATTGTGTTGAGGATGATGGGATGAAGACGGAAGAAGAAGGAAGAGCAGATCAGAGGCCAAGAAGAGAAAATG
The DNA here is from genome assembly GCF_020647795.1 of Trichoderma atroviride. NCBI lineage: Eukaryota > Fungi > Ascomycota > Sordariomycetes > Hypocreales > Hypocreaceae > Trichoderma > Trichoderma atroviride. The sequence goes on along the minus strand of NC_089400.1, from coordinate 3,839,170 downwards.
GAGGCACCAACGCTCTCACGAATTCCTCTTATACCACATCCAAAAAAGCGCCAAATGACACGCGCTTACAGGCAATACACTGCGCCAAAGGCAACACAAACTATCAATCTTGGCCTCGATAGAGTTGCGGATCCAGCCGCTAGATATGCGAGCAAGCCCCAGCTCCAGATCATCAACCAAGAAAACCTCAGTCCATCCCAATGGGTGGCAGTGCTGCTCTTCTCACCAGACCTGCCTGCAGCTTTGCCTCGTCTTGGCAGATTCTACTAGTCCCAGTTGCATGCCCATCATCTTTTCAGCTCTGCAGACGCTAAACTCGATACCATCACCGCCTGTCTTTTCTCCAGCCGATCTCTACGAGCTTTGAGACAACCGCACAAAAAACAAGGTGGGTAGTGCAGGCCCGAACCGCCTCCGCCACGCAAAATAGTCCCACAGCTTGGGCCAATGGCGGTGATGGGTTAGGCAGACCTGCGGACAGGGGTAGCGGAAGAGGAGGCACTAAAAGCGGTTGGCTTTTTGGGCATTGCAGAGCTGCTGTCTCTCGTTCTCTTGCTTGGATTGACAAGCATGTGACGCATTTGCTAGCTCAAAGAGTCGTAGCTTTGCTGCAAAGCTGAAGAGAAAATCCGCTTGGTTGAGTTGGAAGAGGGCCAAGGTGAGGCTGAAAACGGAGGCCGCCTTGGAACGAGACATTGAGGGATAGTCCTGGTTCTTCTCTGGCACTATTAGGCGCCCGGGGGCACCCTCGCCTCGCATGCAGGCCTCGAGTCCTGCGGAGAGGCTGCCTGGCCGGGTGGCTATGGCCTGGTGTTAGGTTGCGTTGGCGATGTGCAACAGGGTCTCTATTAGACGATAACATGGGGGGGCTATGTCCACAGCATCGGGTCTCGTTGCATGGCCGATGCTGGGTCTCATCCTCTTCTCATTTCATATAAGCCACGCTGGAGCCTGCCACAACACCAAGAGATGGAGTAGTTTCGACAAAACATTCAAACTCGAAACTCTGTTGCGGCCTCTTCTCCAGGCCAAATACGACGGTACCATATCATACGTAGCCATGAACTCCACCGTCCTAGACTGCCCCGTCCAGGGCAACCCCGATCTCTACGGCCTGGGCATCCGCGTCGGCATCTATATCCAGATGATCACCGTCCAGCTCTCGGGCCTCGCCAGCGCCATCCTCAAGACCGAGGACTCCCTCGGCCAGGGCACAATCATCTTCGTGCTGGCGACCGGCATCGTGCTCATCAACCTCCTGCAGCAGGCCGCCGGCAGCTCCGTGCAGCCCGACGGCACCACCATCCTGCAGCCGGTCGAGGTGTTCCCCATCCTGACGCTGCTGCTGGCCCAGGTGGGCGTCTGCCGCGTGCCGTACTGGAAGGGCCAGACGACGGCGCTCATCTACACGTTCGAGGTCGGCGGCCTGATTGCGCTGTTTGCCTGGTTCTGGTGGCATGGCATGGACACGCTGCCGCACACGTGCCACGACGACAAGGCCTTCTTCTTTGCCAAGGTGAGCATCTGGCATTGGTTCCGGACCCTTAACAAGGTGGGATCCGTGTTTGCCATCATCGGCGGAGTTGTCTCGGTCCTCTTTTACCTTGGAGGTATGTCTCGTATTAACGTGGTTGGATTATACTTGGATCCCTTTACTGACACGCAGCATAGCCATCATTCTATTCACCTTTGTTAGGGGAGTCAGCTTCGTCAAGAGATTCAACGACAAAAGCAGCGGCAGGTCCAAAGAGGACGACAACCCCATGAACTACGGGCCCCTCGATTTCCTGGTCAACATTGGCGCCATTGTGTACGTCGAGATGGCGCTCAAGTGGAATAACATCTCTGGCGTGCACAGCTTGGCCGCGCCGGGGCAGTTTATGCCCTTCTTCATTGCCTTGGCCCAGCTCTTGAGCGTCTTTTACGGCTTTGGATCGACAGCGCTGAATCTAGCTGCGGAAGATGTGAGCCTTTCGGACTTGGGAGATGAAGGTACGGCTTTCCTGCTTGATCAATCTTGTGCATGCAATGAATTCTCTTTACTAACATTGTTGATGGTAGATGAAGAAGAGTTGGAATGTCCTCATGGCAAGAGAGGGAATAAAGCAAATAGCGCAAATCATGTCATTGAAATGAATGCTGTGGTTGTTGCGAATGGAAAATAAAGACAGCAATTGCGACGGTTCCAACAATACGCATATGCACAAAAAAACATGCATATATATAGTGATCTTATACCCCCTTGATTTTTTATTGGAATGAATTTAACGACTTCTGGATTTGGATTTGGATTTGGTAGCTTATGGATGGGACCGGGTTTGAGTATAGTTCCAATGCTTAGTATAGAATGGTTACATGTAGTCATCAATGCCATTTATGAATTTTCTCTAAACTTACCATCTTTTTTAACTGCGGGCGGTAAGGAGCATATGTTTATAGTAATCGTCATTTGCACTGTATGCATCAATTGTCGACGTACTTGTGTGAATGGTAGAGTACACCCATGCCTACAGCAGTAAATGAATCGTCTGAGGATTACCCATGCAGAAACTTTTCTTATATATATACAACAGCTTTTTACGTATCTAAAATATGAACTAAATCAGACATCCACCTAGGTAACAACCTCTAGCATCGACAAAAGCCTCCACTACATCCCCCATCTCAGTCATGCCATACATGGTCATGACAACTTAGACAGTCAAGGGTTGAGCTCTCTGGTTTCCAGAAGGACAACTGCCAGTTGGCGGAGCAGTCCCCAGAGACTTCAGATCAGTATCCGGGCCCGGGTTGGGGAACAAGACGTCTTTGCCCTCAAGAGTACCGCAGCCATTGTTGACATTGGCAACAAACTGGGCGGGGCGGCTTCCATAAGGATCAGACGGGCTGCGCTCGTCAAAGTCGAAGCCACTGCGGCCCAGGATGGTAACATGAGCGCAGTTCATGTACATCTCTCGGTTGCCAATCTTGTTGAACCAGGTCCAGGCGAAGAGGGCGTCTCCAGCAGGCGTGTCGTTGGGGAGGGTAAACGTCCACGAAGGCGTGAGAGGGCACGAGCCGATCCAAGAGTGGACGACCTTCCACGTCTTGGCCTGGTCGTAGGACAGCGAAACTTGACAGCTGCCGCCTTCATGAGTCGCAGAGCCGGAAAGACTAAAGTTGTAGGTGCCTCCGGCCTGCCAGGTAACGGTCGACTTGCCCTCGGGCCTGTTGAAGTCGACGTGATATCCCTTGCAAGGATAGTTGCTTCCGCTGGCCAAGAGAGGGCTGGTCATACTGTAGTCTCTTAAGGACTCGGGCACGTTGGGGTTGAACTTGGAACGGAAGGCATATGGCCAGGTCAGTTCCATATGGGCCTGAGCCAGGGCGGCGAGGCCAAGAATGGAAGCGAGCAGCTTCATTGTAGGAATTGAACTTTTTGAAGTATCTTTCAGAAGCGTCGTATGAACTCTCTTTTCTTTTCTTGATGTCTCGAGCTGGAAGAGTCTTGAGATGGATCAAAGACAAGAGCTGTAGAGAGAGACGGATGGCCCTTTAAATGTCATTTGGCGCTTGGTACGATATATCTTGGGGGCACCAGTCTAATACAGCAAATCTATCGAGTTGGACCCATTCAGAAGGATGTATTGGCCAGAGATAGTTGCGCCGTTACATCGCGAGGTTCTTTGTGTGAGGTGGTGACAGGCATGTTGCTGATGCGCTCCTTGACTAGCAGAGGCAGCCTCCCATATTAGGCATATTATTTCTCATCACTTCTGACTTCCAATACCACTACGCCCAGGCGCTACTACATTGTTTTCTTGGCATCCTGAGAAGTGTGACCGAGATTGGATCCATATACCTGGGTAGCTTTGATACATGTCCTTGCTTGAGTAACAACGTTGGCCAAATAAAGACCAAAAGAAGAGTCGTCCAACACGAAAAATTGACTTTCTTGCAACAATGGCTCCATCTCTGCAGAAACGAGATAGAACCATCCTGAATGACGCGGATCATCAGCGGGATAAAATGTCCGCCGCCCATGTCCAGCCACGTTTACACACGGCATCTCTGCGTTTCTGTGACCAAGTTTCAACTAAATAGCACCCTATTCACTTAGATGATATTGCCAGTTCTCCACATTAACCAAGCATGGAAGTTGGTAGCATCGTAATATCTTGGCGGTATTAATTAGGGTGCAACTGGCAAGCCGTATATGCAGATGGGACGCCAGAGACCGCAAAAAGGCAGGGTGCCAAGGACGTCAAATCGATTGACAAGATGTGACTGTTTGATAAGTGAGCCTGGTTTATGAGCGAATAAAATAGATGGTGAATGTAACAACCATCACCATCTTCAATCGATGTAATGGGCATACAAGTTCAGCCCCTTCTTCATCCGGTGAGTAGCCCTGGTATCAGCCAGAAGACCTCAGAGAAAGCACTCTGCCGGGAGATCAAAGTGCCAGGATTGAGCGCGAGGGCCGTGGAATGTTTCTTCACGATTTGCATCGCATGAAACAAATAGAAGAGGACCGTGGGAATCCGGGGCCTCGGACCGACAACTACGATCCCACCAATCAGGAACCCTTTTCTGTCCCATATCTAAGTACTACCTGTATGCATTTGACAAGTACAGGGTCCAGGCCCAAGTGCCTGTCGATCAGCGCACTCTCCAAAGCTATAAAAAGCACCTGCCTTTTTGATGCCTTACGATATACTACAAGTAGAGATGGGAACACTTACATAATCTCAACTCATCTCGGCGTCTCGGCTAAGAGTACCATCAGCATCTCATACGTTACAAAATGAAAGAGGGTGGGAAATATGAAGACAATATATCTGCTGCCGTCCTTGGCGGAAGTGTGCCGCAGCTTGTGATTCTCGATCCATATCGGTCACGACGCTGTGGCTTCCAAGATGACGGCTTGTGTGGAAACCAAAATAGGCATGGTTCAAAACGACAAAAAAACAAATAGCTTGACTTTGTTTCATTAACACCGTGCATGTCCATGCTGATACTGCTAAACGCCGTTCTCAAAGAAGCGTGGCACATGGCAACTGGCGATAGCCGGCCTGCCTGTTTTAGAAAGAAGCTTGAAATTTAGAAACCGACTATCGATGCCCAGCCGCGCTATTTTCTACTTTTGCCATGCGTGCCAAGAACGCCAACTTGGATTGACATGTTTGTCTTGCACTTCCTACCGCTCCCGTAACGTTGACTTTAAAACGCCCCTGGACGCCAGCTCTAGCCTACATATAGCAGCTGGAGGAGGTGCAGTGTTTTGTCTACTTCCTGTTAGGGGAGATCAGATAGAAGCCCCATCATTCTATCCTGCGTGATTGTCTTGGCGCTGGTGAGTGTGGTTATCTTTTTGTGTCGTATTCTTGGGAAGAAGACGGGCTGTGCCGGACATACTGTCACAGGCTGGCGAGCCGACGAGAGCCGAGAGAGCGTAACAAAGGGTGATGGCAATATTGGTACCGTTTCAGGCCCAGTAATATTGGCAAACACACTCTTTCTACTTCAATGCTAATTCCGAACAGGGCATTCAGCAAAGCCAAGCACAAAACGCAGTCCCCACACGTCGTTCCATCTCCTTGCTAAAAGCATAACACACACTGCCCACGCCACACAACCTTATTGATTCCCAGCAGCAATAGTTAAAGGCCAATATATCATAGTCTAAACGCTCTAAACCCGGTGGGCTACCTTACTTGAATTGCAGGGCCAGTATGGCAAACGCCAAAAGCTGGCTGACAGCCCGAGCCGCAGAAATGGGCATTATTGCCGCAAAACCCGTCAACACTACAGCAGTTTGGAGGCTCGCAAATGTATTCTTTCATGATCCATGTTAGTGTTTGTCTTTGAAACAGATTGTACTGGACGAGGCCAGTGCAACAAGCAGATCTCGAAGCAATTTGAAGGTTACTCGCTCTTTTTGCCACCACACGAACCATTGGGAGAGTACGTGAAAGTTGGAGAAGTCGACACGCTAATAGTTCGAGTGGTGAACCTACTGATACCACCTGCGTGGAAAGTGCTGGTTGCTCTCATACTTGTGGGTGAATGCCCCCCCGATGCAATAGCGGTAGCCTGGCAAAAGAACACAGGTAGATGGGTTGGTCGCGTTGTACGAGAGAGACGGATTCCATGCAACAAAGTCGGTAACCTTGACTACATGCAGTATTTGGAAATTGTCAGTCTTGTCAACCAGATTGCAAGAAAACAAAGGAAAATGGTATGAAACCTTACGTGTAAAGACCCACGCTACCATGCCACACTGGTTGCTGTTGGAACGCGAAGAATTATAGTACTGAGTAAAGCTGCCACAATCTTGAGTTCCAGGTGCCAAAGGCAGATCTTTCATCAATGTCGCTTTCGGGAAGGGAGCGGTGGTCTTCGTCCTAGCTTGGCCAACCGCAGGCCAAGTGAAGGGATGCGTAGTTCTATACGTCGTGACAAAACAGCTAGCGGGGGCATCCAATTGATGGCAAGGGCCTCCTTTGACGCCCACGCTGGCGCTGTAGTAAAAGATGTGTGAGTTCAAGTCGATCATTATGACGCCGGCCTGCATGAAATATAGCTAGACGCTGAATGGAAGATTGAGAAGCTTGAATGGCAACTTACTGATTATAGTTGGAATATGTAGCAATGTTGCCTACGGCTTCGACGCAGTAGTATGTATCAAGCCATAGATTACCACATGTGCTGTTTATCATGGGGTTTAGGAAGTAGAAGTCTCCAAGGGAAATGCCCATGGCCATGGATATGCTTGCGCAACTATCGCCGTCTACGGCCAAGTAGTATTTACCGCCTAGAAAGAAGAAGAAAAACTCAAATGGTTAAGCCATATAATAGAAACGGAATCAAAGGAGACTTACAATTCGTTGTTGTATTTTTAGCCAGGTTTGTAGGGATTGCTCTAAATGATATACGAGTTAGTAAACAGGGTATGGGCGCATTGATGGCCGATGGAAAGATTTGATATCACACTTACGCGACTGGAGTTGTGATGGACTCACTTCCTGTTGCAACGACACTTGGTGGCCCTGGGAAGCTAGAAACGCATTTTAATCAGTACATATAACAGACAGTAGATCGGGATGGCATGAATGAAACCGATAGAAGAAACGCCCAACAATCACATACCTTACACAGATTTGATATCCAGCAATCTGGTTCAGGTTTGAGCACTGCCGGTTAATGTTGGGATTCCAAGAGATCAATTGCGTGGCAGAGAACGTCCCATTATGAGCTTGCGCAATTCCGTAGCAAGTGTCATTACTTGCCACTGTATAAAGATTGCAGCTCTGGGGGATGCACAAGTCTGATCCGGCCGGCGGAAATTGCGAACAGTATCCGGGCAGGTTATTGGCTTGCATGAGATGGAATGTGGCCACCTTTTGAGACTCGCTGACGGATCTGCAAGTGTCGTTCTTCTTGATGGTATATATTGACTTGCAGGAAGGTGTAGCAGTAGTAGCAGTAGTAACTATGGCGGAAGCGAGTTTCATTGTCCTTGACAAAGCATAAGCAGATGGAAAAGTGACTGGGTATTTCGTAACTTTGCATCTATTGACTGGTTACTTGAATGATCTCTGTGTTGCTCGACTATAGAAACTTACGAGGTTGTCAGTGATGCGTAATCGCTGGCCGCATCATCGTCATATCCGAATGGCGATTGTAGCTGGGCCTGCTGGATTCGCAGATTGCAGTCTGAACATAGCTGAGCAGAGGTCGCGGCTGTTGTATCATTATTCCACTCCCAGAAGTCTGGAAAGCAGTAATCGCTCGCAGTCCTAAACACGCATCTATAAGTTGAAATCGGCCCATTACAATCATCGTTATACTCACGCATTCTTTATGCACGTGTAGTTGTAGGTAAACAAGAGAAGATCTGTGGTATACGTTGCAGGATACGCCAACCCTTCGATAACCGCCACGTCTGAGCCATTACAAACCTTGACCTGCCTTGTCCGTAAGCTCTTCAGATCGCTCAAACAGGCATCAGTGCAGATCTTTGGGAGATCGTTCGAGGTAGGGACAAGGGATCCTGATGCGACTCGAGAGAGGGAGAGACTACATGCAATGCTCTGGTTAAAGGTGGCACTGTTACACGAATGTGTTTAGCGTTTTGAAGCTTGTTTCTATCAGCGGGGAGTCAACAGACCTGCAAGACGCGGAAAAGTTTCCCGGGGCCTCAAGCTGAACAAGATTCGAGAGGATTTGACAATGCACCAGCGAATGTAGGAGCCAGCTCCATAGCTAATCCGAGTGTTAGCCAACAGCTGCAGCTAGCTCCTCGAAACCTTTGTTTCTGTTTGTCGAGAGGTGTGAGTTCACATACAAAGCCGTAGAGTGAGAGAGACATTGAACGGCGCATGTCGAATAATTCCAATTCACCTCACTGAGGTGTATTTACAGACAAGGACAGATGTCGACAAGATTCGAGACAACAGGAGAGGAGCAGATAGGGAGACTGCCAGAAAATTTATAAACGCGAGAGAGGAACAGGTAGAGGAAATGTCTAATAAAATCTAGGGCTCTCGAAAGAAGTAGACAAAAGCTTGACTCGTTTCCTCGCGTCTGCCGATGCTGGTTCGTGCGCTTGCGTTTGTTGGCGAAGAGTTTCGCATTACCGCAAACAAGCGGCCGCAAATGATATACACCATTCTGACTGACACATGACAGCTGAGCTTGCAGATGTGTACATGGTAAGAGTGCCGGCAAGCCCGATGATGCCTGATTGCAGGTTTCACTTCGCTGCATCCTCCCGTCAAGGAGAGGCCGATCCACCCGTATACGAGAAACATTGCATGCTTGACGGCTTTTGAAGAAGTAAAGTCCTTTCGAGTATACAAAAGGCCGATGATGATAGAATGTAGCTACTTCCCTTATGCTAGGATATACATTGTATAAGCGATGTCTGAACTGCATTTTTCTACACATCCTTAATCGCAAATTTAAAAAGTGCATTTGCAGCTAGGAGGCCACATCTATCTGGGTTTACAAAACACACTGTATCATAGATCCAATACTCGGTAAGATAAGTTGCATAGTATATAGCACAAAGTCCCATTATATCACAGTGAATGAACTCACGGACTGGAGTGGAAACTAGCACAAAATAGCAGTTCCGTAAAAGAATTTGACTTCACCGTATATCTAATAAGACGTGTATAGTAACAAATCATCGGATATCCAGCTACAATGCTCTAGTTATTACAATAATGTGAAGCAGCCTTGTAAAAGCAATCTACATGTAGGCAATAAATTAGCTAGTCTGTTTGTCGAATGACCTGAGACTCCAGGCTGCCCGTTGCCCTATTTACGGAGTAGCGTGCGCCTCCCTACTAGCGCTTATGATGGACTGTGCTAGGAAACAAGGGCTATAGTCTAAATATGAGGTTATTTACAGAGCTGGCTTGAGCTTTCGGCATTTACAATAGAAACAAGGTGCAAGATACAAGAAGAATTGTTTGTTTGTTTGAGGGGTAATATTGAGTCATGACAACGCCAAAGCAACTACCTGTGAAGCGGTCAAGGGCTTTTAGTCCGCGGAGTTACTCCCATTGTCACATCAGGAGTTCGCTAATGCAGAGTTCCGGCCAGCTGAAGGCCAAGCAAACAAACTAAAATATTGAAGGAACAAGTATCCAGCACCCTAATTATGTTGTTTAGCACTCCAGCTATGGTATAAGGTACCATAGATACTACTACTGCTTTTACTACTTGCTTTTACTACTTCGTTTACTACTGCTTTTACTACTGCTTTTACTACTGCTTTTACTACTGCTTTTACTACTGCTTTTACTACTGCTTTTACTACTGCTTTTACTACTGCTTTTACTACTGCTTTTACTACTGCTATTACTTCTACTTCTGCTACTTCTGCTACTTTTGCTACTCATTTCAAGTGTATGTGACAGTTGAATAATAGCAGGGGATTCATTTATAGACCAACTGCTTTATTAAGCTATAGCCGAGTACTGTAATGCAACTGGGGTGCTGGATAATAGAACTGGGATGCCGGATGACTTTTACCTATATTTAACAACTCAAGGAAAGCTTGTACAGAGCCGTGTCATCCGGTTTACCTTTTTTCGGAATCTCTGCCATCTATTTGCGGAATAGTCGCCGTTCCCCGCAGTGAGCCTGGTCTGTTCGATCGAATTGATAGCCAGCACTTGCCTTCAGAATTCATCTCCACTGTCTATTTGACATCATATTGGCTGGCGTGATGGGGCTGCAAGAGGTTCTGAAACAAGCAAGGCGATCAGACACCATGGATATCAATGTCCTCGGGCCAAGTCATTTGGCACGCACAGATCTTCGTCTCAGGATACGGCTTCAGAGCTGGCATAGTTTGCCTCTACGTTTGCTGTTTCTCCTCGAATCATAGAATGTTGAATAGCTAGCTTCGCTTACATTATAGAGGGAGTCTATTAATTAGCTGCCATGGCCTGCATTTTAAAGACATGTATTGAGAATCTTGAAGGCAGCACTAATAGCTTCTGTCATCGGTTCCCATACTTCTTCAAACAATACATTCTCTTGTTTATTTATTCAGATTCTCCAACGTTACTTCTTGCCATTTGACATCTTTTTCAGGATGGACCGGCAGTATCGCCTGATACGTCTTCGATACGCTCTTTTGCTGCCTCTCTTGCTTGCTCTTGGCCTTGTTTTGACTTTCCATGTGCAAGTCATAGGCTACATCAAGCATGGTGTTGAATCTCTCCAAGTGTCAACGCCTAATGAGGCGTATCTAGACTCAACTTTTGACGGACTGCCACTCAAACGCGCCAACACCGGTTATACATGCAATGCTGTGAGATAGATGTCTACCAACGTTTGGTTTGTACCTAGATCTGACTGTCTATCAAAGAAGAAACCTTGTTCGAATGGAGCTTGTTGGTTAGTATCTGCCATCTATTCCTTTAATAACACGAGATGCTGACTGATTCGTAGTGGCTCTTACCAAGGCACTTCCGAAGGCATCTGTGGCTACGGTAGTAGTGTCTCTTCTTTTCGTATGTATCATTGCTAATCTTCTCTCAGGACCTACATATTGCGGAAAAGGCTGTACATCAAACTGTAACGCTACGGCTCAATGTGAGTTCAATTGGCTCCCCACACGCTTTTACCAGGTCTAATTCTTGTAGGCGGTGAATTTGCTCCCAAAGGAAGCGAATTCTGTCCATTGAACGTCTGTTGCTCACAATTTGGCTTTTGCGGGACGGGCCATGACTTCTGCTCTGGTAAATGCCAAAGCAACTGCGTGCAGAAGCCTGCTGTGCCGCCTGGCAGAAACTCCGGCAGTGTGCTCAATAAAGTGATTGGGTACTATGAAGGCTGGTGAGATTTGAGTCTGTAGCTTTATTGTTGAGTGCCACGACTAACAGACACGCAGGTCAAATGCACGTAGTTGCTATGCCTTTCCTCCCAGCGCAATCCCGACCAAGGGGCTCACACACGTGAACTTTGCATTTGCCTACATCGATCCAAAGTCTTACAAAATTGCCATTATGGAGTCCGATATGCCCAGTTCTCTTTTCGCCCAAACAACGGGCCTTCGGGCGCTTAATTCGGATGCGGATGATGTTGAAATCTTTGTATCCATAGGCGGGTGGTCGTTCTCAGACAACTCTACAGCCACTCAGCCCGTGTTTTCCGACATTGCTGCGAGCGAAGCAAATCGAAATACCTTTGCCAAAAATCTTGTCGACTTTCTGACAGAATACGGATTTGATGGAGGTAAGTGTGTCAATTTTTTCCAATTCTCCCACTTCAGCCTTTCGCCTTCTACACTCTTACTCTCCGCAACTCGTCTCAACATCCAAGAGACTCAGTGATCCAACTCAGGCTTAACATATTCTAGTTGACTTTGACTGGGAATATCCCGGCGCTCCTGATAGACGGGGCAAGAGAGAGGACACCAAAAACTACGTTCTTCTCCTACGGGCTGTACGACAAGCTTTTGATAGCTCTGGCGGACGCTATGGCATCAGCTTCACAGCTCCCAGCTCCCTCTGGTACTTGCAATGGTTTGATCTTCCAGGCATGATTGAGTATGCCGACTGGATCAATCTCATGAGTAGACACCCCTGCCCTCATCATATCTTGTAGCTGTGACTAACTGGACGTCAGCCTACGATTTGCACGGAGCTTGGGATTCAATGGATGCTATTGGTAGTATTGTCCAGGCCCATACTAACCTGACAGAAATCAAATCAACGCTCGATCTTCTCTGGCGAGTCAACATTCCTCCCAAGAAGGTCATCATGGGCCTCGGCTTCTATGGCCGCTCGTTCACGTTATCACATCCGTCTTGCGCAACACCTGGCTGTCCATTTTCTGAAGCCGCAGCGCCAGGAATATGCTCCAAGAAAGCCGGCATACTTGCTTATTTTGAAATCATGGACATTTTGGACAAACAGAAACCCAAAGTTATTTGGGACAAGGCCGATGCCGTCAAATACTTCCAATTCGGAGCCGCAAAAGATCAGTGGGTAAGCTACGATGACAAAGATACATTTACACAAAAGGTAGAATATGCCAACAGCATTGGGTAAGTGATTCATCATCATCTTCCTACCATCATGTTAACCCTCTGTTTCATTGAGAATCTAACAGACGGTCAGACTTGGAGGTGTGTTGATCTGGTCTGTCGATCAAGACACCACAAACTCCGATGCCCTTGGAGGACTTGTTGGCAAAAATGCCGCTGGAATCACCAAGCATAGCCATGCTTCCAAATCCGTTGCAGGCAGCTGGGCTAGCCAAAACGGCCAAAAATGCGTCAAGACCGACTGTCTCAGCGACTCTGAGATCGGAACATGGGGCACCGACTTTTCGATTGCGCCAAACGGCAATGCATTCCGAGATAATTGCGGGAAAAAGAAGAACAGATACATTGTCTGTCCCACCGATGCTATGCCCAGCACTTGTCAATGGAGAGGTGGCGAGACGACTAAACTTTGCCACGGACAATGCCATGCAGGAGAAGTGACTCTGTTCCATTCCAAGCATGCAACCGTTAATTGCCTGGCCCCGGGTTTGCAGGCATTCTGCTGCCAATCCAACACTTGGAGTGCCTTGGTTGACTCTTGCACCTGGTCATCGGACACTACCTGTCCGTCCTCAAAGACTTGGGTTGCCCAGAAGAATGTTATTACCGAAGAGCGCCAGCTCGTAGATACCGATTACATTGTAACACCAGTGGCCTACTGTTGTGATTCTGCTTTTGATGATTGTCATTGGATTGGGAAAGGCACTTGTGACCAGAATGAGTGCGCTGAGTAAGTCCCATGCGCCTGTTTCTACTCCATGCATGATGATTTCTAAACAGCCGATAGCTACGAAATCGAATTGGCCCTTGATGATGTTGGAAATTCGACGGAGTGGTGCGCCAATGGCCTCAACAACCGGCAGAAAGTATTGTGTTGCACTCCGCCGCAGAAGCTCAATCCATTCCTGCCGGTACCTCTGGCAAATCTCGTAAGTAATGAGAGTTGTGTGGCTTACCATTGTAAGAAGGTGGCTAACAACATCCAAGTTCCCTACTTTACCACCCGCCACCTATGTGCCGGATTTCCATATTGAGTCTCTTCAGAACTCGTCAATCTCATCTGGCTCAGATACAGTCACCGGGGCTTTTGGAAGTAAGTAAATTCTGTACTGATCAAAATAACACTTCAAGGGCATCTTTACTAACCTCTGGCATTTAGTGGTGGTAATTGATGGGCCTCCTAATGTAGTGACCAGCTTGAGTGCACGAGATGATTCCCACATCCAGTTTCTAGACTGTGAGCGAAGCGAGAAACGAGATGCAAAGTCTGTTTATACAGCTCGTTATATCTGCATAGACGATTCACCTCAGTCCAATTGTAATGCGGTTCATGAGGGTGGTGCCAACGGCACCATCGTGAAACTCCCTGAGGGCTGCGGCTTTGCGACTTATGGAGTCGTCAAGGATATTCGCTTATCGACCAACCTCACAGTCGAACACGAGTTACAAAAGAGAGCTCCATCGCTTAATCCTCCAGTGTACGAGATGGATATTTCCTACGATTACTCGCTTGTCAAGCGCGATTCTGGAACTGTATATGTACGAATCGATTATGGGGATTCTCTGGGCTACTGGAATGATATCGTGCGTGGAGACGCCATTACAAAGAGAGGCCTAGACGAATCCATTGACAAGCGTTTTTGGAGTCCTGATGCGAAAGTATGGGCGGACGAACTCAATGCTATTCGGTATAGCGACTCCCGTCCCCAACGTTCTCTGGTGTTGGAACAGTCGGATTTTTCCCAGGTCTTGTTTTCGCAAGATCAGTCGGCCCATTGTGGTGGGAAAGATGGGTTTATGCTCATCGAACTCGAAGGCTCAGGTAAGTCAACTTCCAACTCTGCTTGGGGTAGTCAACCAAAAATGATTCTTAAAGAGGTTGTATCGAGAGCTAACATACATTTAGTGAAAAGCGAAATCCGATTTGGAGTTACAATGGTGGGAACTATTTCTCCTGAAATCAATTTCGAAGAAACGTACGGGTATTTTGATGCCAACATGGCTTACTCGGGCACTCTCATGCTGAATAGCAAAGCATCAGTCGATATTGACGGCAGTACCAAGTTTGTTCCTGTTTTCGCAACGGACATCTCCAACTACGCATTCAGCGAGCCCGGAATGGTCTCGTTTACTCCCAAGATGAATATCCAAACGAGCTTGATGGGACACGGACAGATCAATTCAGACTTTGTGCTCAGTTTCAGGGCGGGGACCGACGGCTATGCCCGATCAAACGAGCCTCTGTCACTGGGAGATCCGAAAGGAGATGTCGCAAATATAGTAGGCCCCGAATCTTGGGCTGGGTTTGCAGGCGGAGCGCCGAATAAAGGCTTATCCAAGAGAGGGTGCACTGAATCAACACTCTTGGGAGTCTATCTCGATATGCAGACATGGCTAGATATCGATGTTTTTGGCTTTGGGACTGACGAAGAAGCCGCCGACGGACGATTTCTCATTGATGTCCCGCATTACATCCGCGTTATAAGTGACAGTGGCAACATCAGTGTTATCAGCGCAGATCGACAGGTTGGCATTGAAGCGTATTCGACTGGTATTTCATCCGCATGGGAGACTGATGACTCCAGCCATCTAGTTGGCTCTATTGGAAAGCCGTACATCTACACTTCCGGCCTCTCAAACCCGGCGCCTCCTCGTACAGCACCCGACTGGGGTACTGACAGTGTCATCGAGGGCGATTATTGCAGCTGCTCTGATAACAGGGCAGCCACACTCACCTGCTGCTACTTGGGCACTAACATGGCACAGTTTGATTCAGATTGGAACGGCGATTCAGAAGATGGTTTGCCAGTCGCGGACAAGAGAAGCTTTGATCTTGATCCCAGGGGCACTGGCGGTCGCAGAGAGTTTCATGTGCACACCCCCTCCGGCGCTACTTTTATCATCAGATCTCATACATATCCAAACGGGAGAAACGGTGCATACCTCGTAGGAGTCAACACACAAGCAGGTTACTACAACTTGGCCAATGCAGCCAACTGCAGCGACGTCTCCATCACATCTTCTGGTCCACAGAATAGTGATTATGTGACGGAACATATTGTGGAACTAGGCACCTTCGGCCTCATGCTCGATTGGATGATGTTTGGCACTTTCACTCTACCCGATGGCTCTGTTGTAAGGAGCCGATATACGCCCATTCCGGAGGCATTGCTAGGCACAGGAGGCCTGTTCCAAACAGCCTGGGATCAGTGGCCGTCGAGTCGTATGACCTCGACGTCAACACCTATGGATGACATCTGGACTGCATTTGGTGATACGACAAATCCTGGTGTGCTCGTCAACTGCGAAAAGATATTCAATGGCGTCAAGATGCAGATATGGCAAGGGAATAATCCCATGTCGAAAGATACGTGGAAAGCGAACAACTTTGATGATACGAGCGACAAAAACGGGAAAGTCGCGGCTGAAGGTGGGATTTCTACCATCCGCCTGGCTACTTCCATCTTCTCTTACTTGAATGACCAAGTAATCAATGATAACATGGCTATTATTTTTAATTCCATGCATGCTACCTTTACGCAGTTTGATGAAGAAGTTGCACGGGGGGGGCCTGAACGTCAATACTGCAGACATGTTTTCCGAATTTGTTTACTACGCCTTGATCCCGCGACTCGAAGGCGTACAAGCGTGGGCAGAAACACGCATTGAAACGCTGAGGAGCAATTGGGAAGCTGTACGGAATAGTCCCATGTCGTCGGCCCGGGCAGCAACTGTAGGTGAGGTTTTGCAAAATGCTCAGAGAGCTCTTGCAAGAACTCCAAAACACGGTGTTCATTGATACTAGTGGGTTTCTCTTTGACCCGCCTTCTCCTAAACGGTCTCCAAGCGCCTACAAAGTACGAAGTGAGATAGAGTCGAAGATATAGGGGGTAGAGAGACTTCATTTGCGTACCAAGGGGTAGAAGAATGTGGAGAAAGACGCAGGACATGAAGTAAATGGGAAGAGATGACACATATAATTTCTGGAGTGGGAAGAAGGGCTGTGGTGAATAGAGGGTTATAGAGTATATATCCAAACTTTGGCCTTGAAGATGTTTGATAGGATACGTGTACGCAGCATGCACTCAAGTCTAGTCTCGCCATTATCAACTTGGGATTCGCGTTGTAGCCTTGGGATGCATTGAACAAATACATGAAATGGAATTACGAGTTGAGCGTTTACTCTAATATAAATGATCTTAGATGCCATGTAGTATGACGAGTATATGAAAGTATTTTAAACACAGCATCAAGATTGTAGATTCAAATAAAAGCAAAGAAAAGCTTCACAAAAATGCAAGTGAAGGGTAAATGAATGGACATTTGGGTGTCCTCGGCACACACGTCTGCTATCGCTTGGTATTAAAATTTGATATCTATAATATCCAATAGTTTTTACTATTATTTCCCAACTTCTTTACCTCTGCCACCGCTGCTCTACCAGACAACCTGTTAAGCGTTCAAGATTCTTATTATTAACCGTATATACATATTTTTGTCCGTTTTTCCCTTTTGCTGACTCTCATCCAAGTGACAAAAGTGTTGTAATAACTTTAACCCCCGATAGCTGCCAGAACCGGCGCTTCACCTACTACCGAGGTATAGCGCCACGATTATACGTAGCGCATACTTGTGTAAACTACAGCTGAGCCTAAACAAAGCATAGACCATGAAGCAACTATGAATAAGGACTGGTATTTGAGGTGACACCAAAGTCAGGACACAGCTATGACCTTGTGCTGATTCACCCTACCTACACGTTTGCCATTTCTCTCCGATCATGTGACAAAGCCCTGCTATTTCAACCAACAAACTTGAGTCCATGGCAAGCAAATGAACACAGCCCGACAAAAGAGTGCTTTTTCAAAAGAAGCATCATCACGGATATAATGGATGCCATGGACACAAGTAAACCCCCCTCTGGGCGTCCCCGGACCCCGATGACGATTGAGGAAAAAACCGCATTTCTGCGCGTTGCAGCTGCAGCTGATCCGGCATCTGTTACACGGGCCGAGAAGAATCATATATTTGGGCAGCCTCCGCCTGACGAAGAAGATCGCTTGTGTCAAGAGAAAATCGGCATGACGATGGAAGAGCTCAGACGCAAGGTTATGAGCGACCCAGACACTTTGACGGAATTAGAGTGCGACATTATCCGCTTCGGCGCCACCTACGAGTGGAATCGCCCAAGGGTCGGTAGGCCTCCATTGTGGAAGGCTTTTCTCCCAGACGAAGAGGGCCGTCTTGCCAGTCAAGTGTTTGCCCTGCTGGCGAATGACCGTGACGATGAGATATCTCGCCGTGCAGACGTCCGTGCCAAAGCTTTCGAAAATGTTAAAACAGAGCGCCGTTTAAAATTAGTTGAAGAAAGAAAGGCAGAGTCGGCAGCAAAATGGCAGCAAGAGTTTAGTGAAGCTATCAAAACATCAAGTCTCTTCAATCCTCCTCCCACCAGGTTGTCGGCTGAGGAAAAGGCACTCTATTTGCGCATTATAGCAGATCCAGCGTCTGTTACGCGGGCGGATAAGAACAAAGTGTATGAGAAACCCCCACCTGATGAAGAGGATCGTTTGTGCAAAGACAAAACTGGCATGACGATGGAACAGCTTAGACACAAGGCACTGTCCAACCCCGACGCTCTAACGGAAGACGAGTGTGACATTCTTGCCTACGGAGTTACCAAGCGGAATAAATCTAGTAGCAAGCCCAGTTTTTGGAAGTTCCACCTTGTTGAAGACGACATACAACTTGCCAATCAAGTTGATGAAATCTTATACACCCAAGACGATATCGAGATTCAGCGCCGTGCGACTCACCACCTTTCCCACACTTTCAAGGAAGTGATGGCAGAGCGACGCGGAAACCAAAGACAGAAACAAATCGCTGAGCGAGCGGCAAAGATGAGGGCTGCCCAACCTCGATGGCTTAACCACATGTCCGATGCAAAGCTGAGTCGATGGGGCTTTGTTATTTTCCGGACCGCGTACAGCGAGGGAACTGAAGAGAAATGGAAAGAGTTCCAGTGGGTTTATCTTGTTAATAAGAATGCACAGCTTAGTAAAGGCTGGAGAAGGGCAACCAGTTTCCGCTCTCTTCATGAACCGCTTCTTGTCAGCGACTCATCACTTGAGGGAGCAGGTGTCGATGTTTTGCGGCAGCGGTTCAAGGCCATACGAGAGCAGAACGAGATTCCCGCTGGCGTAGCGACAGATTGCTTCCTAATTGCGGATCAGGCGATTCTTGACAAGGCACTTCTCTCGGTAGAGGTCAAGTATCAACCGAAAGCTCAGGGCGAACCAGATCCATGGCAGTCTACATTTTTTATCAGAGCTGTTAATCCAGACTATGACGCTTCGGTACCAATCCCATCTGAAGGAGATTTAGCCGGCTACGAAGGGGAGATTACAATCCCACTCCCAAAAGTCTTTGACTGGCTGTACTACTGTTTCCTTGCCAAAAGCGAGGATTGGGAGACCAGATACAAGTTGGTGAAAGGAGGCCCTGCAGAAATGATGGTTAGTACGACTCTGCCCCTATTTGCTTCTCAGACTAGTAGTCTCACTCATTCGCGCCGTCTTATAAATACTTACACTGAGATATAAATAGGGTGAAATGTCGCCATATCCAGCATATCGTCCAGGAACAGAGCCTGCTAACCTTTCAGAGATACTGCCACCAGAGCCAGTTACCTAGACGCCATTTGGATGCTTTAACAAGCACTCTGTTCCATCTCTTAAGCTCGGATTGCTTCTTTACTTCTTTCCCATCGTGCAGGCTTGAGTCTAAATATATGCAAAAAAAGAAAGAGAAAAAAAGGGGGCAGAGTTGCTCTTGAGACAGGGGAAAACTAGCATTACTCCAAAAGATCTATCCTCTAGTAGTTATATAAATGTCGCAGATTATACCGCAGATTATCTAATAGGTCTCGCCACTATGTACATGTGGACCATACAACTTCCGAACGCTTCCAGGTTCGTGATGAACAAGCCCATTTTCACACACCATTGCTCTCCAATCTACATCATGTATCGTTCCTTCCGGTCCAAAATCCTGCCATACACATATAACAAAGCGCTCTGGTGAAGCTTGTATCGAGTAATCCGTTCCACACAAACCACAAGAGAAAAATTTCTGAGTATTGTTGGCAGATAAAGCTGTTTCAAAAGCTTCATTAATATTTTTCTCCCATCCGTATGCAATATTACATATTTCTTGGTCAGAAATATGTGAGCATATCTCTAAAAACTTAATCGAACTGTCGAGATACCTTAGTCTCACCTTCAACGTAAGTGAAGATGGATAGTAGTAGGTATCTTTCGTTAACAACCTTGGGGTAGACTGAGATTCTCCCTGAGATGCCCTTGGCTACATCAAAATATCCCATGATTGGGCCATGGTGTGGTGTAAGGAGTCTTCGAAGATATTTTTGATGCCTCCGTTTTATATCTTCCATTCTCGTGTATTTGAGCGTAAGTTCAACATGCCTGTGATTTGGATAGTAATGAGGCCAGCCAACCCTGGATACTCTGTATCCCTCTGTGGTATCCATTCCATCTTGACAGAAAAGATAACAGAATGTGTCGTGTAACGGTGTGTCCCATTTGTCAATTTGATGAAGCTTGCAACAGTTGACGCAAACCCATCGATCAGGTAGAGACCGGGCGAGAGGTGTGAGGTACAGCAATTTGTCTTCCCGTGTGGCTCTGGCTAGGTCTGTAACATTTCCCTTTCCAGTCAAAAAGTATTCATAAGTGATGACTCGTAGAGGACGGCAGGTCTGGTAGACAAGGAGCTGAGAATGGAAAGGAAGCAAGGCCAATATTTTGACAATTATCTCGACCGGTAGCTGAAGGATCAGGGAGTTCGTCTGAGGTTTGCCCCGTATAAGGCGGGTAAGGAATTGAATAATGGTCATGACGGAGAGTGTTCTGCTCTTGTCAATATTTTGATGTATCTCAGTAAAGGAAAGAGAGAGAGAGAGAAAAGAAAAGAAAAGAGAAGAAAAACACAGAGTTTTATCGAGGTTCGTGAGCGATTTATAATAATTGCGTGTGAGTTAGCACATTGCCCAATTTCTAATACCCATATTTGAGTCACACAAGAATAAGCGTCAGTCTAATATAAGATTTATTCAACATTCATGGCTGGAACCTTCATGAGTGTGGCGCTGCTAGTCATTTGTATAAGACCGAAAGCAACTTATATAAAACATAACTGCTAAGGCCTCTTAGGTACGTATCTTTATAGTAGTGGACACAGAGAGGAGATATAGGTTCCTTGGCGCATCAGTAAGGTTTCAATCTTCACAAGAACCTGTTGGAGGATATCTTCTGTACTTTCCAAGTTAAAAGTGCATGCCTAGACTGGTCGCCCAGAGAACGGTATAGAGACATACCCCTCAAGAGAAGATTGTAATAAAGATACATGGTTACTACGACTGCCGTTGCTGGGTCAGCATTTAATCTTGTATGATACACTTTTGTTGCATTGACTAATATTTACATTGTCCTGCGGAAAAATTCAACCAGTATGAATTTCCATGTACAGTGGGCTACACTAAAAAAGTATACCACATATGTTATTGATGATACTCGCCATGAAAACGAAAGAACTGGAGTGACAGAAAGAACTGGAGTGACAGAAAGAACTGGAGTGACAGAAAGAATTGTTCAAAAGCTTATACCATACATCTCAAACATACCTAAACAATCGACCTCGGCCGGACGGCTCATTTTGCAGAAGGACGCCTGCCTGATTTTAGTTACTTATCACTCTAAGAAATGTTGACTGCACTCGCTGTGTAGGTATGCTTTGAAAGCATAAGTATGGGAAGGACTACACGTATACATGGGAAGGTGTTATCAAGTTAAGCTATGAGTATTTGTTCTGCTTTGTTCGCTGATCCTTTTAGTTTTTGTTCCCTTTCTGAACCAGTCTCATATCTTTTCATAATAATTATTACCGAGTATGTCTTCCGTCGCCGCGGATTGGACCGGCGTCCTCATCAACTTCTGCAACCTCGCCGTCAACGTCCTTCGCCTCCTCGGAGAGGAACCAGTCCGAAGATGGTTCCGCCAACGCTCCGCCCGGCCAACGACAGGAAGCGGAGATACCGAGATGGGCCAGAGGGGCGATTTTGATGAGGTGCGTGAGTCCATATCCAGAGTGAACGCACGCGTAGATAGCCTAGATAGGGTAGTCAGAACTCCTGCTCCTACGGCTGTTCCCGATCCCCCCTGGTATTATTATTCTCCCCATCTTCATCTTCGTTCCCGCTCCGCCTCCGCCTCCTCCCACAGTCGTTACTGATCCCCTTCCCCTTTCCCGTTCCCCTTCCCCAGACATCTTCTTCTCTCTTCCCCCCTCCCCCAGCCGTAGTGAGCACAGCGATTAGATAGGCAAACAGGGCGCCTTCAGCGATGACTACTTTTTAGATTGCCGTGCTGCCGGAGCGGCGTTAAAAAAAGGCCGGGGGTGGGTGGGCGGGAGCCCTTTTTTTATCAACTTTTGAACAGATACTACACTGGAAAATCGTAGTTCATCTTTCTACCCTCCCCAACGACACGCCTGCTGGAGATGCCCTCTTCGCCTGGACCCGGTTCAACAAGATTGGCAACCGAGAGAGGTACATGAACTGCGCTGGTAAAAGGAGGCCCAGCAGAAATAGTGGTTAGTGCTCCTCTCTTTGTTTGCTTCTTAAACAAGATACATGTATCTCAGCCTCCCCCCACCCGCCGTTTCATGAACACTAACACTGAGATGTAAATAGAGTCGTTTGTTGCCATATCCAGCGTGTCGCTCTGGAACAAAGCCTGTAAATATTCATGAGATACTGCCACCGGAGCTGGCTAGCTAGACTTTATTTAGACGCTTGCTGTATCTATTCTGTCCCCTCTCTAAAACTCGTCCCAGCATGCAAGTCTTGGTACAAGTATCCCACATTCCCTCGCACAATTGACTATAATACTAATCGAACTTGCTTGTGCCGTCACTGACCAGAAACAGTAGTCAGCTAGCTTGCTATAGGTACATGTAGGTAGGTAGCACATATCGAGGTCCACTATGTACATACAGCCAAGCTTTCGAGGGAATCTTTCCAGAGCTATACTCGATCGCTGTATCATTGATCAGACCACTTCGGTGATGAATGGCATGTATTCGTCACTTCGGAGCCGATGAGGTTGCGCTGGAGAGGGGGCCGAGCTCCGCTTTATTGCGTACTTGGAAGGGGTGCTTCCATACCTAGAAACTTGAAGTCAAAGGCAGGGAACGTGAACATCAATAGCGCTAACTAACGGGCAAGAAGGGATATACAAGGATGATATGAGGATATGACTGGACTGAATCTCTTCATACGGCTGGGAGCGGCAAGTGGGTCTAGGCAGACCCAGTTTGAGAGTACTACTATACTTGTCCAAAGGTAACATCGTTTTCACGATTATGGCCAGCAGTGATCAGAAATGCCGAGCCCGGCAAACTGTTTGCACACATCGCTGAATAATGCACATACAAAAAATCTAATCTCTTCTTCCCGTTGTTGTGCGTATTTTCTCATCTATATGCTCGTATTCACTCTCTGATACGTTATATTCTTCTATATCCACTTGACAGGATACAGATTCCTGCGCGCAGATTCTTGTCGGGC
The DNA here is from genome assembly GCF_020647795.1 of Trichoderma atroviride. NCBI lineage: Eukaryota > Fungi > Ascomycota > Sordariomycetes > Hypocreales > Hypocreaceae > Trichoderma > Trichoderma atroviride. Next base: position 3,815,972 of record NC_089400.1, on the reverse strand, counting down.
TTAATTCTTAACGCCGTGACTGTTCCCTCGCTGCATAGCTTGATATACCTATACAAGGACGGGTGTATAGATGGGTAGGTATGTTGTTTGAAGGTATTATCTATATCAGGTGCAAATTTTCAGGTACAAATTTGCGCCGAGTACATGCTTTCACTCACCCCTTAATACGCGTTCTTCCACCGCGCTTGCGGATGCTTAAAGCTGTTATTCCCACCATCTTGAACATCACTTTCATGTACTTGAACTGGCGGCCAATGAGTTCAATTTGAAATACATCCATTCGTTGTCTTCGTGTTTAGCCGGCATTGACACAATTGGCGAATCGCACATCACAATCTTTTATGCATGTGATTCGACTGCCCCTCACTTTACTATTCCTTTGACGCAGTTACGTCCATCATTAAGCCATCAACACAAGCAGCGACATCTCTCTCGAAGCCATCATAGCACCAGAAGTTGAAGCAAAATGTCATGCCCAGACTGTTACCGTGGTTCCGTCCACGAGGGCCAACCGCGCGGAGAAGTCACTAAAGCTTACGGGCTGGACACATATGTCGTCAACCCAGCTGATGGACGGCCTGCCAAAGGCATTGTGGTCATTCTTCCAGATGCGTTTGGGTGGGAGTTTGTGAACATTAGGCTGCTTGCGGATAGCTATGCCGACAAGGGAGACTTTAAGGTGTATGCTCCTGACTTCATGAAAGGTAATCTCAGAGTCCAATCACCAGTCTTCATTTGTCAGAGGCTAATGGCTGTAGGTCATCCGGCACCGTTATATCTGCTTGAGAGCATGAGGGTCATGGGAAGCGATGCTGGAATCTTTACCAAGATGTAAGTACTAACCTTTTAAGAACAACAACATGCTTGAGAAACACCTACAAGTATATCAGCGCTAATTTAGACTTCCAGACGACACATATTCGGTATTCTAACTGGTGTTGTTCCCTTTCTCTGGATCAATTGGCCCTCTAAAGCATGGCCCCGAGTCAAGGGCTTCTTTGAACAGCTCCGCAAAGAAGAGGGCGCTTCGCAATCAGTCGGCGCTGCTGGCTTCTGCTGGGGCGGCAAGCAGGTCGTGCTGCTGGGCCGTGGCGATCAAATTGACGGACGGCCGCTGATTGATGCTGGATTCACCGGACATCCGAGTCTCTTGAGCCTTCCTGCCGACATTAACAGCCTGACACTGCCAGTATCATTTGCCTTGGCCGATCAAGACACTCATCTTCCGGTAGAGAAAGCCGAGGGTATCAAGACCATCGTTGAGGCAAAACCCGAGTCAGCTCGAGGCGAGGTGGTTGTCTACCCTAACTGTAGCCATGGCTTCTGTGTTAGGGTAGATCAAAAGTTTACCGAAATTGCAAAGCAGGCCGACGATGCGACTGATCAGGCGATTGCGTGGTTCAATGCTCACTTCAAATCTTCTGCATAATCCGTCCAAAAGAGAGGGGCCGTCTACTCGAATAGACATGTATATTACTATTCTTACCGCACACTACGTTTCCCATCAGCTTAATTTGAATAGATGGCACAGTCTAAATTACCTTGTGACGACTTCTCGCAAAGATTGCCTCTTTTTCGAAATGGATGTACCAGAAAGATTTCTTAGCTGTACACTTATATATTTTAAGCCGCTAGCACATTGAGATGGTGCGATTTATTGCGGTCTTGTCCAATGAAATATTTTCGGAGCATCATTCGGAGATCGTATAAGCTGGTGTATATCACGAGACTCCCCATCATCAAAATAGGCAAGAGGTTTGGAAATCTAGAATGGTACAGCCAAGACGAGGGATTATTTTTACCGTCGGCAATTACATCAGCGATAGTTTGGTGGATGAAAGTGCCATTTTGCGTATTGTTCTTAGCGCTGAAGGGCTTGATCTTTGCTCTGGAAATGGGCAATTGATTCCACGTCGTCTTTATAAAGTAGAAAGCTCCATCGCCCAACTCTATAATCCAAGTTTCAAGATTATAGGTTTGCTTATAGGCGAATTGACTTGAAATACACAAATGGTCTGAAATACTCAGATTTGAGCGTGCCCTTTCATCGGCCCAGGGTCCAGGATGCGGGGGAGGATTTCGCGGGGAACAAATCTGGGGATGCCGGCATTTAAAAACCCGGTGCCGGGTGATCAGGTTTATTAGTCGCGTATACATACAGCAGACTTCCAAAGTGGGCAGATCCATCGTTGGCAAATGAATACCGTCGGCTGATGTCTAATATAAGAGCATTGAACTTATAAGCCCGAAAATGCCTTGAGGAGAATCCAAGGCAAACTGACAATGATAAATACCGTCCCGCTTGCCCTTTGTCCGTATGAGAAAGAATTTGTCTTTCTGTAGCAACAGACAAGCCCCGGCGCATGAAGCTTACACCAGAGATCCAACTTGAGATGCTTCCATTACTGTTATGCGCCACGGCCGCGGCGGCTGCCAGCGTCCCCGGCTTACGAAAACTGAGCAATCTGGTCACCTTTGGAGACAGCTACACAGACGAAGGACGCTTGAACTACATCTTCAGTCACAACGCTCTGCCTCCTCCCGGCCAGCTATTGCCAGTGAATAACCAGACCTCGGTGGGCGGTTATGCCTGGCCAAGACTCGTGGCGCAAAAGACGGGAGCCAAGCTCTACGATTATGCCGTTGCAGGTGGCATGTGTTCTGACAATGTGACGCAGCATTACTTGGGCAATATCAATGGGCCATTCCCTTCCATCCTGGATTACGAGGTACCGGCCTTCGAGACAGATCTGGGGTACAAAGGGCTGTATCCAGACCGAAGAGCAGATAACACAGTTTACGCGCTGTGGATTGGCACCAATGACCTTGGAATTGACGGGTTCTTGGGCGAAGAGCAAGTTCAAGGAGCCACAATCACAGACTTTGTAGAGTGTGTTTGGAAAGCCTTTGACGGGGTGTATAAGCTGGGAGGCAGGCAATTCGTCCTCCTCAACGTGCTTCCACTGCAGCTTTCACCCATGTATGCTTCCATCCCCAATGGCGGCACGGGCAACAATGAATACTGGGGAAATAAGGAGACTTTCAACACCACAGAGACTCAGTATAAGATGGAGGAGTATCTGACCAGCGCCAACACCATGTTCGCCACCGGAGCGCCGTATAATTCGCTCATCAAGAAGCGTTGGCCGGGTGCGACAGTCAGCCTTTTGGACGTGCATTCTCTGTTGCTGGACTTGCGTGCAAATCCATCCAAATATTACACTGCACCTGTCGATATTACCAGCTCGTGGAGGGGATGCGGCGACTCAGGCTGCTATCAATCGACTGAACCGCAGTCGAATTTCGTGTGGTACGTATGCACATTCATGTGTTCTCATGGTGTGAGGCACTGTTATAGCTTGTGGCATTGAATGCTGACATGGATATGATCGGGTTTAGGTACGACGAGGTGCATCCGTCGGAGAGGACATGCGAATATGTAGCCGACGAGTTTATCAGCCTTTTGGAGGGAAAGTCGAAATACGGCGTGTCGTATCACTAGCATGAGTGACGGGTAGAACAAAGAATCACGAGAACAAGAAAAGACGTTGGCTGAGATCAAACTTGGAAGGCTTTTTTTTATGACTGGTTGTGTATCTGTGGCATATAATCAGCCAGAGGTTTGGAGTGATAAGAGATGGCAGAGATTACGTTAGCTAGCAGCAGATATTACTCCTGGACGTGTAAGCCGCTATTTTGAGATTGGCGCTGTTGAATGTCTTGGATCCAGTCTGTAAATACATGAACGAGCGAGAGCGGCTTGGCCAAAATTGTACCGGGAAATGTTAATGGTGGTTTGTTTTTGAACAGCAATTTACATCTGCATGATTACCTGGTATGTACATGAATTTACCCTATAGTGATGCTCGCATTTCGAAAAGTGAGGTTGTACTGGAAGACTGGTGGCTTACGGTACATGGATTATGACTGTACCAGAGACAGGTCAGCCCATCACGGACAAACGAAGCGCCTACTTACATGCAGGTGTGTGATATTGATTCAAGGTTGCATAGCACGGATGACGGTCAAATCGGATCAAATGCTTCGCATCATTGTCTACTTACACTTGGGTACCCAACATGGCCAACCTCACTGGCTGAGTCTTGGTCTGACATTTGATCTTACTATTACACCCGATGTATAGGTATATATACCCTAGAGTGTCAACACTTTATAAAGCGTGCTCTCACTTGACTCTCTACATCTACGTCGACTCTATCAAGACTTGGGCTTATTAAGCGAGGCACGGCCCGTGGCTACTCTCGACTGCAGACTTACTGTAGAAGCTGCTCTGACCCAATCGCCATTCGAGATTTCATCGTCCGTCGCACCTATCCGCGCGCCAGCAAACCTTGATCGTCCCTCCCGGCCGCCTTTTTTCTCCTCCATTGACATCGGCAAGCTGAAAAAAAAAACGGCCCTGAAATCAGATTCACTGTTGAAAGTCCAGGTGAGAACTGCACCGTCTAGTTGTTTTTCTTTACTCTGTCGCTCTCCTCATCCAGCGATAAAGGGTGCCTCTTACACCTTCACATGCAGAAATCGCATCTCCAACTGACTCAGCGACACTGTTAGCAGCCTGGACAAACACGGTGCCTGTGCCTGATCTTCCCCGTGGCCTCAAGACAGCCAGCCGGCAGCGACTCCAGCGCAGATACCATACTATTAATATCCCACAGGCTGGCCCTGGCCGCAAATCCGCACAGATTGCCCTCTATCCGGCGATTGGATCGTGTGCCTGACAGTGCAACTGGAGCCAGCGACCCAACCATCTGCATCTCACGTCATTCCGCGACTGCAGCACCGCCAACTAGGCCACTTTCGCGCTCCTCGACCCGCTAAGGCCATTTTCCATCTATACTACTGCTACAACTTCTTCTCAGCCGCTCCGCGATCTTCAACCGCCAACAACCGTGTCTCGTCGCTCGCCAGCCTCGACCTCGCGACCCCGAATTCCGCACTCGAAACAGCGTCCCAGCCTCTGCGGCTCGCCCGAGCAATCAATCCCTCCCCTGCCAGCCATGTACTCTGCCAACTATGGCTTTGGCAATGCCGCGCCCAACTTCAACCCCCCCGCGGGCGCACCGCAGCCAGGAATGCAGCCCGGTGGAATGCAGCCCGGGCAGCAGGCCATGTTCAACCGGCAGCAGCAATTCGCCGGCATGGCTCCCCAAGGAGTCTTCCCAGGCGCGAACCCCCATATGATGCAGGACGCCAGCGCCGCCATGATGCAGGGTCAGGGCATGCCCGGCATGGCGCCAAACAATCAGAGTAGGTCCTCTCCGCGTGTCTTGATGGCACATTTGACGCTGGCACAGCCGTTGTGCGACGGCGTAGAGCACTCATTGCTAACTCGTGATAGTGGCCTACCAGCAGCAGTTCCCCGGCGCGTCATACGGCCAGGTGCTCCCTGGGTCGGTCGGTCCGCAGGGCTTCGTTCCCAATAACTACATGATGGGCCCTGGCATGCAAGGCTTCCCCATGGGCCAGCCCGGCATGCCTCAGCAGGCTCAGATGATACAGCGCATGCAGCAGCAGCAGCAGCAACAGCAGCAGCAGCAGCAACAGCAGCAGCAGCAGCAACAGCCTCAACAGTCCCAACAGCAGCAACAGCAGCAGCTATCTCAGCAACAGCAGAACCAGATGATGGCACAAGTGTCAACGCCTCAAAGACCCTCGAGCACAACGCAAGGAACGCCGACGAATATCATGCCTCCCCAACAACCTCAGTTCTCGACTCCCCAGCCAATGTCTCAAGGGCAGACGCCTACAGCCCATCACCAGCCGCAGGTGGGAGTAGCCACTCCTCAGACGCCAACTTTTTCGTCCAACCCGGCGAGCAGCATGGCTGCTCCATCAAGCGCGGTGCCAATGAGCCCGACAACAGAAAGTCTTGAAAAGGAGAGATTTGCGCTGTTATTAGACATCAATCACGAGCTGCTATACGAGTCCATTCAGATACAGACAACACAGCAAGAGCTGAAGAAGGAATTCGTTGCTGTCAATGGAAACGTTCCCGACAGGAAGCCTACAGAGGAGGAGAGCCAGTTTCAGCATGATTATCTACAGTATGTTTCACTTGACAGTCAGAAGAGCGAACAACAAGCTCTTACTCTAATCACTAATGCGTTATCTAGTTGTATGCGACGGCTTCAAGGAAATCTATCATACATGGCTGCCCTAGCCGATCGGAAACCCGATGTCAAACTCCCGCCGTGTCCACCATATCTCAGCGCTCCCCCCACTCAACATGGCGCTGAAACTGAGAGCAATGCCGATCGGCGCCGAGAACTCGAGCGTACCGGTAGACCCCGTGGCGGATAGGGAAGAACGGAATAAATCGATTCAAGATCTGTACCGCCGACTGCAAGCCGTCTTCCCTGAGCATGACCCAAAGAATGAACCTGCCTACCGCACGTCTGCCCCTGGCCAGAAGCCAGGCAACCCAATGACAGCGAGCCAACAAGCGAGCCCGGCTGCCCAGAGAACACCCCAGTTATCAAACATGCCAGGGCCACCCATGAATTCACAAGCCGGCGTGCCTATGCAATAAGATACAGTTCTGAGTCATGACTAAAGATTTATAGCCGCGGGGTAGGGCATATGTGCAGTATAACGGGATTGAGAGCCAGAACCGAAAAAAGAAGGTTTGATGGCAGCGGAAGGGAACATGGCCTGCAACTTCTCTCAATTTCCTGCTGGCGTTTTCAATCTGCTTATTTAGAGGCGCGACATGATGGTTTGACTATATGATATCATTTGACTTTTCCTTCTTTTCTTTTTCTACGAAATCTTTTCTGGACTTGCATGGCAAGGATGTTACAAGAATGCATATAAACTCACGAAGCATAAAAGAACAATCATCTTTCCGAGCAGGAAGTCTACTTTCATTGGGTAGGCCTGCTCATTTAGCTACTGCCTATCTATGTAGTATTAATACACTTTATCTACTATACTGATATTTGGACTCGTCTATTGGTGTAATATTGGTGGGATCCGCGTCCTTTCAGCTGGCCATTCAAGCGTAATTTGTACATGTCTGTGCTGAAACACGCCTGGCTCAGACAACTTGTAACCCAAGTTGGTGCAATTCCGCGTGGTAGGGCTACAAGCTTTCAAAACTTGCCATATACGGTACACCTTTAATACTAGATGAGTGTTCCCAACAAGCACACAAAGTTTGAGAGAAGAATCCAAAAGAGTAGGTTATCGAGTCTCATTGCATGGCGTAACATTTGGTGTTAAAATTTCGAGATTATGAACATAAGATGCCCAGCAGAACTTGTCTAATCCAGCCTGGTATATAAAATCTGGTGAACTGTCGTACTTTAACGGGCCAGCAACTCATTCTTCTTTTACACGGCTTTCGACTAAAACCTTGATATCTTTGGGTTCACGTTGTCTATTCAACCAGTATCTGTTCGTCTCAGTTCTGGAAAGACAATACGCTTTCATTAGTCGTAGATCTAGTCCAGAGCTTTTCATGGGTCTCGGGAATGCTGTTGGATAACTGTTGGGTAACTGTTTCCCGTACATGACAAGGACTTGCCGCCATCACCGTCATCCTTTACTTCGTATAACTGAGAACGGCCTCAAAGAAAACTACAGCACTGGGGACATACGTTGCAATCGGTACGGGCTAAAGGATGTGAGAAATAGTTCAACGAGTCAGACATTGCATCGATACCAAAGCTTGTTTTGATCTAACCGCGTATCTGGGCGGAACAGAAAATCTCTTCACTGAGCCGAAATTGCAACAACACCAATGTAGACTAGCCAATTGCTCGGGAAGCTTCAAAACCGCAATATTTCGTACAACAGACAATTACACATAGCAATCAGCCGCTTCGCCACGGCACACTAGGCCATGATAAGGCCAAGCCCAGATTCGCTCGTCCCCAACCCGCACCTTGTTTTTTTTCGGCTTGCTTTGATCCACAAGTGGGAGAAAAAAAAAAGAAGAAAAAAAAGAGGGATCTGCGGAGGCGTTTGGGCGCTCCGCAGATTGCTCGGGGTGCTGCAACTTGTAAATCCCACGGCAGTCTCGTGACACCTGTACAACGCATATTTTTCCGTGATGATGGCATTCATTGTCAATTCAATGCATTTAGTTAGCATACAAGATTTCATATTGCTTGCTGTCCCCTTTTGCTACTCCCCAAGCCACGTGTTACTGAAAGCACATGGAAAACACGCCCGGATCTCGTCACCTCCATCCAGGGACGAAAATAATTTTCTGCCCGCCATGGAGGGGTCAAGTGCAGCCACTAAACAGGGCTGCTGCGGGGTCCATTCTAGCGCATGGCCGCTGAATCAATACCACGCAAATGCCCTGCACGCATCCATCATAGGCAATATGGCAGCCCCAAGGCCGCCCTGCCATTGGCCCATCTCGCTGGTGGCGGTGGAACTGGCGCTGTGATTCCAGCTCCATTGGCCAATGGCGTGGCTCAGGGCGGCAGGCTAGCACGGGCGATGATGGCACTGGTAGAAAAAAAAAAAAGTTGCCGGTGGTGTTAAGAACGTTCCGCTGGCCGGCGCTGAGATTTTTTTCTTCTCCTTCCTTCTCTCTCCTCCTCAACTACGGCGAGGGCATCCTTCAAGCTTCTTTTTTCTATTCTCGACCTGATCCCTCTGAAGGACGCCTTCTAATTGTTGTTGAGGCAGCAGATGAGCGCGAGGTAGCTCTTGACCTGCCCGGGAAAAGCTCTGAGAACGAGTTTTTCTTGTCAGTCGTCTCCAGCCACCTTCGCCCCTCTTCCAGTTCACTCACTCATTGTCATCAGCAGAATCTTGCCTTACGTCCGGTGTCGGTAGCTGAATCTGGAGAAGAAAAACCTGAAGAGCTTGCAAGACGACAGAAAAGTCCGAAGCTTCAGTTGTTGTCCACTCCTTCAGTAATCTAAACTTGCATCAAAGTCAGAATTTTCCACGCCGCACACACAATGGCTGTCCAGCTACGGAAACCCGCTACAGCTAGCCACAGCGGCGATGAGCGGCCGGTGTGCCTGGAGCTTGAAGATGGCTCCATCTACCAGGGCTTCAGCTTCGGTGCGGAGACGAGCATCGCCGGAGAGCTGGTTTTCCAGACCGGTATGGTGGGGTATCCCGAATCTATCACGGACCCCTCATATCGTGGCCAGATCCTTGTCATCACATTTCCCCTAGTCGGAAACTATGGTGTCCCTTCGCGCGAGACGCTTGATGAGCTGCTTGGCGATCTGCCTGCCCACTTCGAGTCCTCGCAGATTCACATCGCTGGTCTCGTTACCGCCTCCTACTGCGGCGAGGATTTCTCCCACTTCCTCGCTACCTCTTCTCTTGGCACATGGCTCAAGGAACAGGGCGTCCCGGCCATGTATGGCGTGGACACCAGAGCCTTGACCAAGAGAATTCGAGAGAAGGGTAGCATGCTGGGCAAGATGAGACTTGCCAGCGCTACCGCCACGGCCGATAGTCTCGCCTCTCTCGATGCCTTCGAGGCAATTGACTGGGTGAACCCCAACACAGAAAACTTGGTGGCACAGGGTGAGTTCCCCCATATGCCCCTCTTTCTACTAGATGTAAACCCAAAACATGAAAAGAAATATGCTCATGCTTTTCGTAGTATCCGTCAAGGAGCCTAAGCTGTATAAGCCGCCCGCGTCCGTCGTTGCTCGCCAGCATCCTTCCGGCCGGACAATCCGTGTTCTGTGTGTTGATGTCGGCATGAAGTTCAACCAGCTTCGATGCTTCCTCAAGCGTGGTGTCGAAGTCGTAGTCTGCCCTTGGGACTATGACCTGACCAAGGCCACCAGTGAGGAGTACGACGGTCTCTTCATCTCCAACGGTCCTGGTGACCCAGCTATGCTCGAGAGCACTGCTAAGAACATTGCTGCCGTCATGGAGGCCAACAAGATTCCCATCTTCGGTATCTGCTTGGGTCACCAACTGATGGCCCGCGCCTCTGGTGCAAAGACCACCAAGATGAAGTTTGGTAACCGCGGTCACAACATTCCCTGCACAAGCATGGTCACTGGAAAGTGCCACATCACCTCCCAGAACCACGGTTTCGCCGTGGATGCCGGCTCTCTGCCCACAGGCTGGACAGAGCTCTTCGTCAACGCCAACGATGGCAGCAACGAGGGTATCATGCATGTCGAAAAGCCATACTTCAGTGTTCAGTTCCACCCTGAGAGCACCCCGGGCCCTCGAGACACCGAATACCTTTTCGATGTATTCATTAATACCATGGCCAGCTGTGCTGAGAACCCTGCTCTGTTGCAGTCTCCTGTCTCCTTCCCTGGTGGAGCTATCGAGGAGAACGAGAGACTTCACCCCCGTGTCTCCGTCAAGAAGGTCCTTGTTCTTGGCAGTGGTGGTCTCAGCATTGGCCAAGCCGGAGAGTTCGACTACTCTGGTAGCCAGGCCATCAAGGCGCTGAAGGAGGAAGGCATCTACACTGTCCTCATCAACCCCAACATTGCCACCATTCAGACCTCAAAGGGCTTGGCTGACAAGGTCTACTTCCTCCCTGTCAACGCCGACTTTGTGCGAAAGGTCATTCAGTACGAGCGACCGGATGCCATCTACGTTACCTTTGGTGGCCAAACCGCCCTTCAGGTCGGTATTCAGCTCAAGGACGAGTTTGAGAGCCTCGGTGTCAAGGTTCTGGGTACTCCCATTGATACCATCATCACCACCGAGGACCGTGAGCTCTTTGCTCGAAGCATGGACTCCATTGGCGAGAAGTGCGCCAAATCTGCTTCAGCCAACAACGTCGAGGAGGCTCTCCACGTCGTCAAGGACATTGGCTTTCCCGTCATCGTCCGTGCTGCCTATGCCCTGGGTGGTCTAGGAAGTGGTTTCGCCAACAACGAGCAAGAATTGACGGATCTTTGCCACAAGGCCTTTGCCGCCAGTCCTCAAGTTCTTATTGAGCGAAGTATGAAGGGATGGAAAGAAATTGAGTATGAAGTCGTCCGAGATGCTCAGGACAACTGCATTACTGTTTGTAACATGGAGAACTTTGATCCCCTCGGTATCCACACCGGCGACTCCATTGTTGTTGCCCCGTCGCAGACTCTCTCTGACGAGGACTACAACATGCTCCGAACAACTGCCGTCAATGTCATTCGACACCTCGGCGTTGTTGGTGAGTGTAACATTCAGTATGCCTTGAACCCCTTCTCCAGGGAGTACTGCATTATTGAAGTCAACGCTCGTCTGTCTCGATCCTCTGCTTTGGCTTCCAAGGCTACTGGTTACCCCCTGGCGTTTATTGCCGCTAAGCTGGGTCTCGGAATTCCTCTCAAGGAGATTAAGAACTCGGTGACCAAGGTCACATGCGCCTGCTTTGAGCCGTCCCTCGATTATGTCGTTGTCAAGATGCCCAGATGGGATTTGAAGAAGTTCACTCGTGTTTCCACCCAGCTTGGCTCTTCCATGAAGAGTGTCGGTGAGGTCATGAGCATTGGTCGCACATTCGAAGAAGCCATCCAAAAGGCTATTCGAGCCATCGATTTCCACAACCTTGGCTTTGGCGAGACCAAGGCTCTCATGAGCATCGATGATGAGCTGCAAACACCCTCTGACCAGCGTCTGTTTGCTATTGCAAACGCCATGCACCAGGGTTACTCAGTCGACAAGATTTGGGAGATGACCAGAATCGACAAGTGGTTCCTCCGCAAGCTCATGGGTTTGAGCGACTTTGCCAAGGCTATGCCTCAATACAGCACCACCGATGTTTCGCTGAACCCCGGCATCCTTCTCCAGGCCAAGCGCCTGGGCTTCTCCGACCGACAGCTTGCCAAGTTCTGGAGCTCAAACGAGATTGCTGTTCGCAGACTTAGACTCGAGGCCGGCATCCAGCCCTTTGTCAAGCAGATTGATACAGTTGCTGCCGAGTTTCCTGCTTTCACAAACTACCTCTACCTCACCTACAACGCGTCTGAGCACGATGTTGACTTTGAGGACCACGGTGTCATGGTTTTGGGCTCTGGTGTGTACCGAATTGGTTCATCCGTCGAGTTTGACTGGTGCTCTGTTCGCGCCATCCGCACTCTGCGAGCCACCGGCCACAAGACCATCATGGTCAACTACAACCCAGAGACAGTCTCCACCGATTATGACGAGGCCGACAAGCTGTACTTTGAGAACATCACTCTTGAGACAATCTTGGATATCTACCAGCTGGAAAACGCTAGCGGAGTCCTCGGTGCCATGGGTGGCCAGACCCCCAACAACATTGCTCTGCCCCTCCACCGTGCCGGTGTCAAGGTGCTGGGTACCTCTCCTGAGATGATTGATACCGCCGAAAACCGTTACAAGTTCTCCCGTATGCTGGACCGAATCGAGGTTGACCAGCCCACTTGGAAGGAGCTCACCAGCTTCGAAGAGGCCCAGGCTTTCTGCCAAAAGGTGTCTTATCCCGTGCTGGTTCGACCCTCATACGTCCTCTCCGGTGCGGCCATGAACACTGTCTACTCTGAGAAGGATCTGGAAAGCTACTTGGCTCAGGCCGCCGAGGTCTCACGCGAGCACCCTGTCGTTATCACAAAGTACATTGAGAACGCCAAGGAAATCGAGATGGACGCTGTTGCCAAGGATGGTGTTGTTGTTGGCCACTTCATCTCTGAACACGTTGAGAATGCCGGTGTCCACTCTGGTGATGCCACTCTCATCTTGCCGCCGCAAGATCTTGAACGTACCACCATTTCACGCATTGAAGAGGCTACTCGCAAAATTGGTGCCGCTCTGAACGTGACTGGTCCCTTCAACATCCAGTTCATTGCCAAGGACAACGACATCAAGGTTATCGAGTGTAACGTCCGAGCTTCTCGTTCGTTCCCCTTTGTTTCCAAGGTCATGGGAGTTGATCTGATCGAGATGGCCACCAAGGCAATCATGGGCCAGCCTTTCCAGGAGTACCCACCTACAGATATTGCTCCTGACTGCGTCGGTATCAAGGTTCCTCAATTCAGTTTCTCTCGTCTTTCTGGTGCCGATCCTGTTCTTGGTGTCGAGATGGCCTCTACTGGTGAGGTTGCTTGTTTCGGTGTTGACAAGAACGAGGCATACCTCAAGGCTCTCTTGTCTACCGGATTCAAAATTCCCAAGAAGAATATTCTCCTGTCCATTGGTTCGTTCAAAGACAAGAAGGAGATGCTTCCATCAGTCCAGAAGCTTCAGAAGCTTGGGTACAAGCTGTTCGCCACCGCTGGTACTGCCGATTTCCTGCAGGAGCACGGCGTCCCTGTCCAGTATCTCGAAGTTCTCGGTAAGCAGGAAGACAAGGATTCTGAGTTTTCTCTCACTCAGCATCTTTCCAAGAACACGATTGATCTGTACATCAACTTGCCTTCCAACAACAAGTACCGCCGTCCCGCAAACTACATGAGCAGAGGCTACCAGACTCGTCGTATGGCCGTCGACTACCAGATTCCTCTCGTCACCAACGTCAAGAATGCCAAGATCCTCATTGAGGCTATTGCTCGAAGCTTCGATCTCAGTGTTAGCAAGCGTGATTACCAGACTAGCCACAAGACTGTGGTCCTGCCCGGATTGATCAACGTTGCAGCCTTTGTTCCCGGCCTTGTTACGCCAGAGAGCCATGACATGGAGACCGTTACCAAGGCCTCCATCTCTGCAGGCTTCAGCATGATCCGTGTCATGCCCCTGGGCCTGGAAGGCGCCATCACCGACGCCATCACTCTCAGGGCCGCTCAGCAGAACAGCAAGCTCGGCGACTACTGCGACTACAACCTGTCTGTTTCCGCCACCTCGGACAACGACAGCCAGATTAGTACCCTTGCTGGGGAAGTCGGTTCGCTCTTCATTCCCTTCAACCACTTGTCTGGCAACATTAGCAAGGTGGCTGCCGTCACTGCCCACTTTGATGCTTGGCCGACGCACAAGGTCATTGTCACTGACGCCAAGCTGACTGACCTCGCCTCGATCCTTTTGCTGGCTTCTTTGCACAACCGCCGCATCCACGTTACGTCCGTTACGAACAAGGATGACATTCGTCTGATTGCGCTTAGCAAGGCCAAGGGACTGCGCGTTTCTTGTGATGTCTCCATCTACTCCCTGTACCTGTCTACCAAGGACTACCCTGAGCTCGATCGACTCCTCCCGTCCCCCGAGGACCAGGCAGCTCTTTGGGAGAACATGTCAACCATTGACGTCTTCTCTGTCGGAAGCCTGCCCTACCAGCTGGCTGAGTCTCTAGGAAAGAAGGCTGACACGTCGAGTGGCATTGCGGATGCTCTTCCGCTCCTGCTCACCTCTGTTACTGAGGGCAAGCTGACGATTGACGACCTCAGGCAGAAGCTTTACCAGAACCCCATGGAAATCTTTGAACTCCATGACCAAGTTGGCACCAGCATTGAGGTCGAGATCGACCGCGCCTACCCGGCCCAGGCTGGCAACGTGTGGTCGCCGTTTGAAGGTCGCCTTATGCGCGGATCTGTTCGCAGAGTTACCTTCCAGGACGCCACGGTCTGCTTGGATGGCGAACTCTTGGCGGTGCCTCCCAAGGGCAAGGACATGTCTTCGCACAACATTTCTCGCGAGGCCCCGACTTCTCCTGCTTTGAAGCCCGCCATTGGTCTGATTACTCAAGTTACCGAGAGCCCCAAGCCTAGACAACCCGCTGGTTTTAGTAGCCCCAAGATTGCTGCTCGATTCCGCAATCTTGAGGGACTCGGCTCTCCTGCCAGACTCGGAGGCGCTGTGGATGAGCTTGGCCTGACTCTGTCTCCCCAGCCGACAACCAACTCTCTTCAACAACTACTATCGCAGCCCAACTCGTTCAAGAACGCCCACGTTCTGTCCGTGAAGCAGTACACTCGATCTGACCTGCACTTGCTGTTCACCGTGGCTCAAGAGATGCGTCTCGGCGTTCAGCGCGAGGGTGTTTTGAACATCCTCCGCGGCCGCGTTCTCTGCACGCTGTTCTATGAGCCTTCCACTCGAACTTCCGCTTCATTCGACGCTGCCATGCAGAGACTTGGAGGGCGTACCATTGCGATTGCGACATCTACCTCGTCTGTGCTGAAGGGCGAGACGCTACAGGATACTCTGCGAACCCTGGCCTGCTACGGAGATGCCGTTGTCCTGCGTCACCCTCAAGAGACTTCTGTGGACATTGCCAATAAGTACTGCCCTGTCCCTGTGGTCAACGGCGGAAACGGCAGCAAGGAGCACCCAACCCAGGCCTTCCTCGACCTCTTTACCATCCGTGAGGAGCTGGGCACCGTGCAGGGTCTGACAATTACCTTCTTGGGTGATCTTCTATATGGCCGACCCGTCCACTCGCTGGTGTACCTGCTCCAGCACTACGACGTCAAGGTTCAGCTCGTGTCTCCCAAGGCACTGTCTCTCCCCGCCAAGGTGAAGGAGCAGCTGATTGCCTCTGGACAGCTGTTGGTTGAGTCAGAGACTCTGACACCCGAAATCCTCGCCCGCAGCGATGTGCTGTACTGCACACGCGTGCAAAAGGAACGTTTTGAGAGCGTGGAGGCTTATGAGAAGGTGAAGGACTCGTACCGCGTGGACAATGCTACGCTGAAGAACGCCAAGAGCTCCATGGTTGTGCTGCACCCTCTTCCAAGGAACGAGGAGGTGGCTGAGGAGGTGGACTTTGACCAGCGGGCGGCGTACTTCAGACAGGTAAGGACGCCCCTTTTCAAATCAACGGGGATTGAATTTGCTAACTTTGTGATGCAGATGCGGTATGGTCTTTACTGCAGGATGGCGCTCCTGGCACTTGTTATGGCTAGCTCGTAGAGAAGCTATTTCATTGTGTCAGATGTGGATTTCCGGATGAAGACTGTACAGAGTAGAACTTGCTTTCTCTTATTTCGATGTTTTTTCCGGATTATTTTTGGGACGGTTGAATGGGACACAAAAAGGGGCATGATGTAGAAGGTTATTTCTTTTTTTTTTCAATGGGCGTTACACATATTAGACTACGTCCTAGGTATTAAACCCGTATTTATGGCATCGTCTGCCTATTTTCGGAAGGGTTTGGCGTTATTTGGTGTTTTTTTTAGAGAGCGTTCTGTGAGTGGCGTTTGTTAGCCCGCAGGCGTATAAGATACCCGTACTATGATACCCAATAGAGTTTGATGCGTATACGTATGTATACGTACGTTTATACGTCGTGTACGTACGTTGCGTACGTTTTGTTTGTATGTTGTGTGTGTTGTATATGTGTGTGTTTTGTGTCTAATTCAGAGCAGAGGCACTAGAGCGTCCAAAGCTTTCGTGGAGTTGAGACTAAGTGGAAATGGTTCCGCACCAGCGCCCCAGCTAGAACAGCCACTGTAGCGTATACTTTTGCTTACGAGTAGTGACAACGGGTATTTGGAGTATTAGGTACGAGGGGATTGGTTGCTGGTTAGATGGCAGGTCATTTGTGCAGATCGTGCTGAGATGCACCTCTTGTGAGAATCGGTGGCGTGGAGCTGCAGAGCGATGTCATGGATTCTTCAAAAGATGAAATATGTACACAATGGATGCAGCCTCTATGAAACGAGCTGCATTGATATAATGCGTACTTGATCATTCTATACAGGACAATATATTGCCTCGCAGCAGCAGCAATAACCCACGCCCTGTCTAGATATATATTTCCAACGGCAAAGCACGGAGAGGGCGTCATTACTCTTTCCGGCTCGCCCCCACCTTTTTTTCCCAAGCAATCAAGTAAAGCTTTTTTCCCTCTTCAGCCTCATCCTGTCTCTCTCTCTCCAACTTGCTTTGTTTCCATACTCATTTTTAGCAAGCAATTTCTTTCTTACTTTGCAAGAAGAAGAGCCATAATACAGAATACAGGGGTCCACTGGCTTTATAAAGCAATAAATAAAGCGTTTTAGGTTGGAAAGGGAAGAGGGTCATCTTTAAAAAAGTGGTGTGACTTGACATAGACTTGGGGGGGGGTAATGCGATTGAGCCGGCTGCGATATTTTGCTTCAACGACGACAACGACGACGACATCTGCGGCAAAGATGGCGCTGTACCGACGCCCTTCGCTGGTTGCGACGACTGAGGAGGAGAAGCTGATTTGTACGTCTTTACTGCCGACGCTCATCCTGCTTGTCACATACATCTCATGGGCTATGATGACATGACTCACTCCACCACTCACTCACCACCACGATGCCCAACTCCTCCTCTCACATACACCCTCATGCTCTCAATCAAAAAAAAAACTAACATGGCAAAAACAGTCGCCCCCGCCGGCCACAACCCCCACGGCCAGGCCGCCCAATTCACCCTCTCGCAGCTGCACCTGCACGACCTCAACCCCACGTCGCCCATCCCCCAGTTCCACGCCTGGTTCTCGCTCGCGCAGCGCACGCCGTCCATCTCGCAGCCCGAGGCCTGCACGCTGTCCACGGCGTCGCTGCCGTCGGGCCGCGTGTCGTCGCGCGTCGTCTACCTCAAGGAGCTCGACGCCCACGGCTTCGTCATGTACACCAACCTGGGCACGTCGCGCAAGGCCCGCGACCTGGCGACTAACCCGCACGCCAGCCTCGTCTTCTACTGGCCGCCGCTGCAGCGCCAGGTCCGCGTCGAGGGCATCACCGAGACCAACTCGCGCGAGGAGAGCCAGATGTACTTTGACACGCGCGTGCGGGGCAGCAGGATCGGCGCGTGGGCGAGCAAGCAGTCCATGGTGCTGAAGCCAAAGGCGAACAAGGTAAACGGCCGTCTTGGAAAGACGAGCGAGGCCGAGGCCGAATCAGCAGTAGCTGCCTCAGACGGCGAGGAAGAGACGGAAGACGACGGAAGAGCCGAGCTGGAGGGCTGGGTCAAGGACGTCGAGGAGCGCTTCAAGGACCAGGACAAGATCCCCGTGCCCGACTTCTGGGGCGGACTCCGTCTTGTGCCGCAGCGAGTCGAGTTCTGGCAGGGCCGAGAGAGTAGACTGCACGATCGCTTCGTGTACGAGTGGGAGGAGGCCAAGGATGGCAAAGAGGGACGCTGGCGACTGGAGAGGTTGAGTCCCTGATTCTGACATGGCCATGTATGTGTGTGTGTGTTTTTTTTTTTTATATCTTGGTGAAAAAGGGGGTTGCGATCCCTGATACATATAGCAATGAGTGATACCTATATACATGTATCATTAGAAAATACAACGACATTTCACAGGATAGAATAAAGGTCCTGATATCGGCACGATAGACAAGTCATCAGACAGTGACAGAGGTTAATGAGACAAATACGGTGGAATAAATCATCATACGGGATATCATATCCGCTCGCCTCGACAGGCAAGCAGCACTAAATGATTCAACTCTACTATGCTCGGTATGTAGATAGAAACACGCATGTAGCTACTAAATAGAAGATCCAAGTGGTATCAAAAAAGACGCAATTGTCTCATCACATAGCAATATCCAGCTCATAGAACATCTCCGAGTAATGGACCCCATGGGTTCTTTGCCCATAAATGTGTCCACCCAATCAAGAAGACGAAATAGATAAGCACCCATCAAATGGCCAAGGATGAGAATGAAGAATTCAAATGATCCAAGAAAAAAGCAAGACTCCGTAGCCCAAGTAGCCAGTGTCCATCTGGCCAACCATTGCTCCTCGCTTTGCGATCCCCCAAAACGCCGTAATAAATATGCTCGTGTGCCCAACATGCTAAGCGTATTGAAAATAGAAAGCCAGGTATTAAAAAATGAATAAAATGCCCATCGCTTTGTCAATGACTCGTCAAAAATAAAAAAAATGTCCCTCTGTGTTGAGGGATTATCAGCCGCAGCGTCGACCTTCTTTTGCAGTCTCCACATCATCGAAACCCGTCTAGCAGAGCCACTCCAAGCGTCTTGGAGCGGTTGTGACTCGGCACAAACTCGCAGTCGCTGCCAGCTGCGCTATCCGGAGGCGTGGGTTCGCGAGCCGTGTTCCATCGCGATCCCGACTCTTCTAGGTCTCCAGCGAGTTGCATGTCCACCATGGCGTCCGTGAGGTAGTCATCGTCGTACAGCGGCAAGATGCGGTAGTCCAGGCTCTCCAGAATACGCAGCTCCGTCAAGTTGAGCTGATGGTTTGACCATAGGCCGCGGCCCCATGCAAGACGGTAAAAGTCCGGTGGCTGCTGCGAGTCCTGCGTGAATTTTGCCGCAATAATCAGGGCAGCCAGGATGATGATTTCGGGACGCACGGAGTCGATGTGAAGCTGTTGGCGGGGAGCGTCGCGCGGTGTCAAAGGCAGTGAGTGTCGCTTGACGAGGGCCGGTGATGTCACGGTTAGCGAGTCCAGATCGTCATCGTTGGAGCGCATCGGACACGAGAGCGGGCATGAGAGCCGCCACGTTCGCGCAAATTTGGTGTCGAGGCTGTCGAGGATGCAAACCGCCAGCGCCAGCACCTCTATGGAGAGATCGGCCCGCGAGAGCATGGCCTGCACAAAGGGCACCGAGGCGCTCGCCAGCGACGCCGATGCGGGAATCAGATTCACGAGATGGATGGCGGGACCTGTGACCCAAACTGTTAGCCATGTGATTCGCCCATGTCCAAAGCGGCAAAGGCAAGTCCCAAGGGGTTGCAGCGATAATACTCCGTATTCCGTATTCCGCGATCCGTCTAAGCACATGCAAAGCGGTCCACGCTACACGGAGTACTTGGCAGAGTACTTGGCACACAACTTTGCAGAGACACGCGCTGGGTGCTGCTAAAAACTCACCTCGATATCGCGGGTTCAGCGTGTCATCATCCTCGAGCGATTGGTCTGCGAATGACGGCTTGTTCAAGGTCGGCGGTGGCGTGGGCAATCTGGAGAGCGGCCGGTATATGAAGCTGGCGCGCTCATACTCGTAGTCACTGTCGTCATCTGCGGCAAAGCGCACGTCTCGGCTGCCTCCTCGCTGCATTGTGTTGGTGGTGGTGGTGATGTCGTGTTGATTCTGTGGTATAGTGTTCAAGTGCTGTAGAGCCGCTTCCCATGGCTTGCCGTGCAAGCAACAGCTCCTCTGGGTTTCGATGTGGTATCAACCTTGTCTCTTCCTTTGGATCCCTTCTTTTTTATCTTATTTCTTATTCCTTCTCGACAAGAGCTTCTCTTCCTTCACTCGGTTTCGTATAAATATGCCGTCGTGGGTATAGTGTATAGAGCGGGGGAGCAGCGAATATGTAGTAGTGCCAGGCCGGAGCAGTAACTCGTCGATTGCGGCCGGTAGCGGTATCTGATCACGCGAGCACAAATGCAAGGAATCGTCAGCAAATGCCAGCAACAAACGAGCGACGCAGCAGTGAATCAATGCCGAGAGGGACGCAGGTGGGAGGTCGCGCTGCTAATATATGAATCCAACCACCGTCTCGAGGCAAGCAGGACATGTACATGTACTCCGTGCAGGCTCAGGTACAGGGGGGGTCCCCTCCCTAGGAGAAGCCCGCGCTGATGCTTCCAGCCTCTGTATTCCCGTCTGGAGACCGGCCAAGTAAGGCTGAACACTACAAGCACAGTGCTGACCCCAGCGGAGGCGGTGCCAAGGCCAGGGAGCCCAGTGACCGTGCGGTGGCGCACCCGCTAGAGGCCGCTAGAGCACCAGCGGAGAGAGCGCCAAAACAAGGCCGCTAAAGGGGACGTTCCAGGGGCTCTGCGCCAGCGAATAGAGAGCCGCTGCTGCTCGGCAACATCGCAGTCCAAGCAACGGCCCTCCGAGAGCTTCGGAGGTACCAGCCGGCGGCGCACTCTATGTGCAGGTACCTGGACTCTTGCTATTTCCCGCTACCAGTAGCTCATGCATCAAATCAATCAAAATGGAACCCCAAGGCGGTTTCGCTTGGCCATGTTGCTGCTGCAAGTGAGATTGAACATGTGAGATTTTGCTTCAAGAGGTCGAGAAAAGCATAGCTTATTTGCTCACCAATCCTTCTCTTCTCGTCTCTATTCTTAGCCTTGTGGTTAGTCTTGGGGCTCGGGCAGCGTCGCACGAAAGAGAAAGATAGAGGGAAAAAAAAATTGGTAAAAGCTGCTCTGGTAAAAGCTGCTCTGGTAAAAGCTGCTCGCCTGGCTACTAGAAATCCTTGAAGATGTCCGCTCGCAAGACATTCCCAGTGCTACGCACTCGGCGAATCAGCATCTTGTTGGACCATCTTATCAACCAACATGTTCATTCGCGTACGTAAATCGTTCAATATTGCAATCAACCATGTGCTGTCTCTGCAGGAACAGTTCGTCGGTGAACAGCGGCAGCGTGACAGCCCTTGCCTCTTCTGTCTCAATAGTGACATGTCCCCGAGTCTGCAGCAAGCGGTGAATGCTTGGCCCCTCCTTTCTCATATACCTGGGTAGGTATTTCATGGGTCCTCTTCGCTTAAACAGGACATCTTCGAGATCGCGGTGCCAGGCCCTGCCAGGAACAGCTCGTTGATTTCATTCATGACATCTTCATCGTGTATTCCATCGCTTGCTGCCGCTGCTGCCGTTGTCAGTCCAGTTCAAGCCCAATCTGGTCCAGCGTGTCTCTGTGGCCCCTTTTTTGTCCAAACGTCATTATCCCTGACGCGCAACGGTGAATACGAGCCCTCCAGTTTTCCTACTTCGGCTCGTACGAGCACCGTCCTCCGTGGCTTGAAAACAGTGCGGTGCTAATGAAGCGTGATTTACTGCTCTTGCAGCGGCTCGTGGCTGTGGCGTCCAACCGTCGTCTACCAGCGATTCTTCCCACGGTGGAGACGCGGCGAACAAACACCATCGACCCCTTTAATTGTTCAACTTCCAGTTCATCTCACGGAGAAAAGGACGATGCCGGGATTCCGCCAAGTCGACCTCGGGTCCTCTTATTTTCGTTTCTTTTTCTCAGCTAGTAGCAGCAGCATCATCCAAAGCTCATATTTTTGGAAAGTGTTTGGTTTAGCTTGCTCCGCCTTCGTCTAGCTGTTAAAACGAGATTGCGTGACTAGTTGGTCAAGCAGCCTGAACGCTAGATTTGCATATCCCATCTTGGCAGTCGTTTCATTGCCCCTTGCAGCGAGATGGCCTACTGCCAATGATACAATCGTAATCAATGGAGAAGATCCCGAGCCCTTTGGCCCACAAGCATCGTGCGATGGACACGGAGTACCTGATGATCATTGTCTCACAGAGCAAACCTTAATCGCTAACCCGCATTGTGAAGATCCGCGAAGGGTCAGGCGCATATCCTGCAGAGGCAGATGCAGAATCTATGGCTCGGAAAGGAGGTGGCGTATCGGGGATTTTGAACAGAAGCGGACACTTCACAAGATTCTTCATCCGCAATCCATTATCCCAAGGCGATATGGAGCAGCACCGAAATCTTCGTCAAGAGCAACACTATGCCACTCATTGACCCAAAGAACGGTGGGGGGCTCAGCTAGCTCAGGATTGTTTCGATTTGGTCCGTTGCCGATGCTGCCGCGGATCATTTACATGCTGGGGCCATCTAAGCTGCCATTAGTGCTAGCAAATTTCGGACAAGAAGTAAAAGAAAATAGAAACCGACTCCCATAATACGTACTCCGTAGATGGTATCTAGATGACGACCAGCACGGAGAACGGCACACTGGGCATCAGATTGGTTGGTATTTTCGGAAGCGGCACCGAAGCCAATCTAGGCTTGGTGGCTTGGTATACGCGATATTGCTCGGTGAATTTTTGAGTTTGCCAAGGTTCCTGGAAATTAAGAGTTACCCAGCCTCGCTAAGGATGCCTATGAACCGCCTGTTGCGAGCTGCTGGATTGATTGCACTGTGGACGAAGTTGGGAATAGGAGACAAAGAGAAAGAAAGATGAGAAATCAAGGAGACCTGTTAAGATTAGGAGTCAGTCTCAGGAGGAAAGATGGTAATGGTTCAAGCTCGCGGAAGGCACCGCCCTTGCTCCTTCTGTGCACCAGGGCTACATACGGTGCTTCTAATATTCCGCATCTAATCTAATCTCTCATGTCATCCCAACCACAGAGGCTGTATGTAACCCAAATATCAACATCGTCGTTACTTGTCGTCTTTCCGCCCAAATGCAGGGCAAACGATGAAAATAATGATCGTTACATACAGTGCTTACGAATAGGGCCAAGCTCAACACTGGTTTCAGTAAGCGGCCTTTACCCAGGATCCAACACGTGCACGACACCTAAAGGCCCTGATTGTACAAGAAGCATCTAGTTTCTACCGCCGTCAATGCGCTGTCGATGTCGGGCCTTACCGCTCAATAGCCCGGTTTCAACGGTGAATCTTTTTCTACTAAACAAAGTGGGGAGAGAGAGAAAACTGCTCCACGGCGCTGTGCTCCATGTCTGGGCGGATAGAACAAGTACAGCATGTAAGGGCCTGCTTACATGTACCTGCCGCCTCGCTCTCTCCGCGTGACGGTGATGACCATCTCCTTCTTACAGTATCTTCGACTGATCTGAGCCCAAGTCCAATATGACTGGATCCAACGAATTTTCCAATTTTCCAACCAAATCAGCACAATATACGTGGCTGCCGGCTAGCTCGCCGCAAACAGAGGCGGCGAGTTTCTTAGCGTAGGCATTTTTGCCCTCAGCTCTTCGCACTAATCATCTCTTCCCGCGGCCATGAGATGAGCATCAACGCCACGTACATGTCAGATGCTATTTAAGAGCCGGCCCTTTACTGTAAAGGGTCTGCTGGGACAGTCAGCCTCAACAAGCCCGTCAGGATTTGACCTAGGCTTCGCCATGGGGTCTAACAGCATCTGACTTGGCATCGCGCTGGTTCCACTCAGAATGCTCTATCCAAAATAAACAGACACTAGATGGTTGGCAATTTTACGACGAGTCGTGCAATCTTGGCGGTATGAGTTAATAAAAGCACTTTGGCCACTTTCCAAGGCAAAAAGATGTTTACATTACCTCCAAGGCGCAACTACACGCCTTCTGTGGCATGGCTTCAGCACTAGCTTGGAGCGGCTGAGCTGTCTGAGCACACAGCTAGACTACGAATCATGAAGCACATATAGTATTCAGATGGCCTCAGCGGTAAGTGTATCGTTTCAGCCGGAGCCAACAGTGCAGTCCTTCATTATATTACGTTAGATAGATATCAATAGTGTCCGCTGTCAGCCAGACGAGTATGTAGATACATGTACCTATGTAGAATAAGCCATTACTACGCGTATAGATGCCTGTTTTTTCTGATCAGTAGTATGGAAAGCTCACATAGTCTTGAACACTCGTACTGGCATACGTCCAGCATTGACGGTAGGTTTACCAAGTGCCGCCATCATGTGTGATTATATTTAGACCGACCTGCAAAATTGTCAACTTGAGATTGCTTCGATTCGGAGCCATTTCACATAGCCGCCTCAACCCATGGTACGAGCGATGTATTCGAATCTGCTGGTGCCGGAAGACGTGTGATACATACCAGCTCAAAGTCTTCCGCATCCATATCTACGTATAGCTCAAGGGATAAAAGCAACATGTTTATTTCTTAATCACCAATAATGAATGCTAATCTATGAAAAAGCGGCCAATATCAATAAAGGAGTGGAGAAGAACTGAAAGACAATCCATAGTCTAGTAAAGTTACACCTACTAGGCTGGACTTACTCTCATCTGTTCTCGCGAACGTTTTGTTACTTCATTCATCCGTCTTTCTTTTTCTTCCTCTTCCTTTCTCACCCTTACTCTTTCTCTTCTTTCTTCGTCTTCCCTCCTTTTTCTCTCCCTCATTTCCTTTACCTCTCTCCTTGTTCTCTCCCTCTCTTCCTTTTCCTCTCTCTTTTCTTTCCTTTCTTCTTCTCTTTTCTTTTCTACTCTTTTCATTACTTCTCCCGCCCACGTTTCGCCCATAGACTCCAAATGTCCCGTGTCAATCGTTTCCCGCACGCCCAATGTAACGGACCCTTGAAATAGAGCACGAATATCCTTGCAGCAATTTAGCACAGCGCCCCAGATCATGGCTCCAAAAAACCACAAGAAAATAGTCAACACAGTTACGGGTATCGTAACCGCCCAATAGATCCAGAATCTATGAGAGAAGCCCCAGATACCCGTTGGGGCATCATAGTTGAAGAATGATGTGCTGAAAAGGGCAGTAATATAGGCGGCTGGCAGGAAAAGCAGACCGGCTAAAGAAATGGTTCTCGTAGCCCCGGATTCAATTTGAGCAGATTTATTAAACGAAAGAGATATCTCGGCCTTGACTCGCTCGTGATTGGACTCGGCGCGATGCCGAAGATGAGTGAGTGTTGTTTGAAGATGGCCAAGACGATTTTTGATGTTCTGAGGAAAAGGATGGAAACGGTCCACGTTTTCCTTGTTACTAGGCTCGGTAGTTGTGAAGTGATCGTGATACTTTTGCATGCTGTCGAGGATGGATTCGGCGACATGAAGAGTCTCGTTGATGTGAAGACTGTGGCGTGAGACCTCGTGGAGGTAGTCGAACGGGTCACGATAAAGAGTTCGCTGTTTCTCGTAGTTCCTAATAAGAGTCCGAGATTCCCAAACGCACACATCATGGAGCGCGGCAACTTTTTCAACCATGGCGGGATATGCCCAAAACGGATCGCTAAGCTCACGAAGCTTGAGTTGTGAGATAATAAAGTCCCCAACCTCCTGTGCAAACTCGGGATGGTCGAAGAGGACAATTTCGGTGCGGCCTTTTGGGCATTCGTCCGAAGAAGCATACCACCTCACAAAGGCATTTAGCTTAACCCACTTATAATTGATATCATTTTTGTTATGGTGACCTGAGTTTGCGCTGTTGACGTGTTTCATGAGGAATCGAAGCCACGAGACTACTCTTCACCGTCAGTACACGAATGATTCATAATTCATACATAGTAAGCGGTCATATGCAGGAGTACGGGGTGATGGCAGTCCCTCACTTACTGGTACCTGTCCGTATTGTCCCACTTTCATCAAGCACATTTTCGTACCCAAAATAGCCGTTGGACCGCCTCGACAGCGTCGTCCACCATATCGGTGGTATATGAAACTTTTCATCGAATGCCTTTTTGCATGTATCGCATCTACGCACTTCGTCTCCTCTAGCATGACTATTCAAGGAAACCCTCTTGTCAGATACACAGAAATACCAATAATGCAAGGGTCGCGAGAGAGATGGAACTTACATGATAACAACATCAGCCTCAGCAAAGTATTTGGGTGTATTCTTCGTTATGGCCTCCGCAGAGATCGTCTCTTCAAATTCTCCGCCTAGATCGTTGGTTGTCAGTCAATGAATTCTTCCACTTCTCTGTTCTTCTCCATGGAATCTGAACTGTTGGTAGGAAGATGAAGGATGTGTAAAAGAATATGTGGCGGTGTACGGGCAAGGCAGCGAGACAAACCTGGAGATTGATGCCATGCCTGGTATCTAAAGGGCTCGCAGTCACAGCCTTGAGATGATTCCGAAACCATCATCTACCAGGGATAAATGGAAGTTTACAGTCGATCAACCTTGCTCGAGATTTTCGCGAAGAAGAAGAAAGTCCTGCGAAGGAAGCAAAAGGGCGCATATATGAGCAATACAGCCCGGCGAGCGTCAGGCCACAGCAATGCCACCCAGACGTATAGGAAATTGTTTGACCTGTCAGGTCTCTTACATTTAGCATCTGCCAAAAGTACGTTGCATCTGATGAGCAGATGAATGGAGATGCCGGCCTGCAATGTGTATATCTAGGATTGGTCTCCCTTCTCCTCTTATGGGGCTTGTCTGAGGAGACATACACGCCCCTGCACCGCCTCGCCCGTGTAACCTCACAATTTCGCCTCGTAGAGAAACCAACAATGTTAAGCGGCGTTTAACGTGCAAGTAGGTATATATATTCGCCTTCCACAATATGAAACTGATGTCACACCGTTCAACGTTGATACACCATACAGCGCCGCCTTTTTGCCGCCTTGAACAAATTCGAAAAACCCCTGTCTACCCCTCAGGCCAATTAGGCAGACCGGGGGGCTGTGCCGAACTGGATCCCATCCCGCCTATGAGAGGTTTATGAAGAATACCTAGTGCTCAGATAATGCATGTCTTGAAGAAAAGTTCCGATCGCTTGCTGATACATTAAGTAGAAAATCCCGCGGACAATGTGCAAGTACAGGTTGATACTCACAATCATGAATCCGTTTCCAAAGCCAAAAATAATCTTGATTGTCGTTCTAAGCAGATTATAAAGATGCCTCTACTCAATAGCTCGGTTTCCAGATATAGCACTTTATAAGCCCAAATAGTAAAGTTGAAGAGGAATACTAGCGGGATTTAGGTAGGATGGAAATTAGAGCGGCCTCAGGTATGACAAGTGCGAGGGGACAGATGCTGTTACGAGGCAGGTACTGCCAGTAAGCTCCTTGACTCGCTAGGCACCAATCATATCCTGAGGCTGAGTTGAATCAATTAATATATTCGGGGCTTTCTTGCATATCGCCTTCAAAGCATAGCCCCCCCATATAAGGCGACTTTGGTTACGCAATGAATCACGAGCCTTTTTTTTTTTTTTTTTTTTTTTTTTTTTTTTGCCTTTCTTTCTTCCTCATATTTATTGAGTCTGTTTTTCCTTGAATTTTTTTCAATCTTTGTAACAGCCTGTTAGGCGAAATCGCAGTGCTTTCGCTTCCTTCGCTTTGCGGCTCAAAATGCGCCCCCTCCCCTAGCAATGCCTATCTCAGACGAATCTCTCCGAAATTGACCATGGTAATCAACTCGTCCTATCATACTCTAAGTTTCTCACTTTGTCTTAAACTACCCCTGCTAGCATCTTGCAGCATCTGGCAGTATCATACATGAATCCTTCCGAAATAATCGTCGTCGTCAGGCTAAAGCATCCTATCACGTTCCAGAGTTTCTCGCTTATCAGCCCAACTCAGTATACCCCGGATAGCATCTATAATAGATAAAATTTTCCCGAACGTAGTCATGCCAGTTACTTGAACTAGCCTATTGTGTTCTGAGTCGGTGTCTTTGGTAAGGAGCAGATGCGAATTAAGTATAGCCAAGCCGAGTCAAGTTCGCGTATAAAACCACTTGAGTTTAAAGAAAAGGTAAGATTTAGATTATCCCATTTTTAGCAGACTAGGCAGGTTACTCATTGCATCTTACTATCAAAAGAAACAAATTTATACATCTTGCTTCCTATAATAATAAGAACTTCGCGGCTACAGGTCGTCTCTACAGCTAAAGTAAAGCATATCAAAAGGTTTTATTCCCAGTGGTTCCGCTGCACACAAGGGTTTCACGTCTACCGCACCAGATTGAGTCTACGTCCACCTCCAAATCATGGCATGGAATATGCGGGTTTAACTAAACTTTGGTTTCATATCGCAGTAATCGTGCACCACTCGGAATATGCCATCTTTCGTGGGCCTCACGGTATTTCTTGATTTCTACACAAACAGGGTGGTGGCCACCCATTGCGCATGGGGCATAACCAAGGATGGTGCTCCCCATTTTAAGGCTGTCCTTTGTATAATTAAAGCTCCCCCCCCCCCCAATCATTTAGAATACTCCATCAACGAATACTCTCTATATTCTTCCATATCAGATTCAGCTTCAACGTTTGAGACTTCGCGTCCAAAAATCATTTAGTTTTAGTACCCTCCAGTTTATCAATGAAATCAATCTCTACAGGTGCAACATTGTCGGACCGCCAGCCGCTGGTCCTCAGTGGCAGCCATGTCCTTGTTTTTATTACGCCTCGGTCGTTATACACGTTGTAGGAGCAGTAGCAGCAGTACCCCATGCTATACCTTAAGCTCTAGATAACAAAATCGAGATGCTGGATAACCTTTCCCCAAGAATTTTTATTTCATCATTTCCAGGTTCGCATCAGAAGAAATCCGAGACAAAGATTCATAAGCACCAGGTATCTAAGCCGCGGCATGCCCTACTGCCCCAACATCTCGCGTATGTACCAAGTACCATGAGATATTCTTAGATTCTCCCACCCAGACCTGTATAGCTGGATGGATTTAGTCATTTCCATACCGTCAAAAGTCCTATTTGACATCCAAGACGGTCTGAAGGCAGCTCAAGCCGGTACAAATTCTCTATCTGCCAGATAGGTAGGTACCTAAGGTATGTCGTTCACAACCCTCAATAAAACTATCACCTTCAAAAGCACCCGTAATTAATGAAAGGAAAATCCGTTTCTTCGTATATTTTATCGTTCGCTGCACACAATCGCAAGTCTTTACACATATTTAAAACCCTCCCTTATGTTTCCCCCTCCCCTTTCCATCCCTAATTCTTCCATTTCAACGCCGGAAAAAACTGTAAGAAAAAAAATCGCAACTGCCACGGAATAATAACAACATCAACAGGGTGCACTGGTCCCTTTGTGTAACGTGTAAGCGTCTGTCTGTCTGTCTGTCTACTCGTGCGTGCGCGGGCGCATTTCGTATGTCCGTCTTCTTTGCAGCAGCTCAAAAATAGTTTATACCGCCCTTTATTCCGAATTCTGCACCTCTACTCTCTCCATCTATTGTGGGGGGAATTGTTGGTCTTCCATTTGGGGGACACCCTCGACGTTGTGGTAGTCAAGAATTTCAGAGTACCTGTGAGATGTATTAGAGGGCGGCGGCAGAATGTCATAGCGTAGCGGCATCATACATCATGATCTTCCAGGTATCAACAGGGAGATCAGCATCGTTGAAACTCCAGTCAAACTTCTCTTCGGCAACAGGCTCATCGGTAGGGTCGTGGTATGGCGCAAGGTAGTCGTGAGCCAGAGCTTCAGTAGCAGTTATTCGCTTCTTAGGGTCGAAAACGAGCATTCGCTCCAAGAGATCAATGGCTACATGTTCGAGTTAGAAAGAGTTTCTCATAAAAACAAAGACCGATCCATCTCATACCCGAATCATCAGCGTTCTTAAACTTATTCCGAAGGGGCTGTCTCTCACGCTTTGGCAGCGACTTGACGAAACGCAACGTCTAATGCAATGTCAGTTTGGGCCGCCCATGTCAATGTAGCAATGTGAGAGAGAGAGAGGAAAACTCACATTCTCACTAGCAATAGTGTTGATAACATCGTCCGGGGGCGTGCCAAGCAGCTCGGTGATGATGGAGAACTGGTTCACGTGGTCCTTGCCCGGGAACAGAGGCTTGCCCTCCAGCATCTCGGCAAAAATGCATCCAGCACTCCAGATATCGACCTCGACATCGTACTTTTGCCATGTGAGCATGATTTCGGGGGGCACGGTAGTATCGTGTTGATACGTAGCCCGTCATCTGCGGGTCCTGAATCCGGGCCAGGCCAAAGTCGCAAATCTTGAGATCGCAGTTTTCGTTGACGAGGATGTTGCTGGGCTTGAGATCACGATGGACGACACCGGCGGAGTGGACATATTTCAGACCGCGCTATATAGAGAGATGCGTGTTAGCTACCGTTGCGCCGCAGGAACAAAGAACCTCGCCAGCACATGTGGCCGCATACCATGATCTGATAGAGGAAGTATTGAATGAATTGTTTCTCGAGCGGCCGTGATGTTAATAATCGGTGCAAGTCGGTTCCGAGAAGCTCTGTGACGAAGTAGCTGCAGAGGGTGATATTAGCGGTGTATACGCGAAAAAAAAAAAAAAAAAAAAAAAAAAGCAGAAAGTCTTGATAATCAGATAAACGTACATATCCTCAAGGGGAGAAATGAAGATGTCGCTGAGAGAGATAACCTAAGTAGGTAGCGAGAGCCGTTAGCATCCAGGCGATCAGAAACGTAAGATACCGGGGGCGCCGTAAGCATCAAGCTGACGCAATGGGCGGCGAGTGGGAGAAGAGAAAGAAGAGCAAAGCCGCCAGAAAAGCGCATACATTTTCGTGTCGGAGATGCTTGAGCAGCTTCAGTTCGCGATACGTCCGCTTAGCGAGCACAGGCGTGCTAAAGGGCTTCATAATCTTCTTGACAGCAACATTTTGGTTGGTGAGCTGGTCCCGCGCAGAGCTATATTTGGCGGGGGAGGGGAAGAGAGTCGCAAATTAGCATGGATGCCCATCT
This sequence comes from Trichoderma atroviride, assembly GCF_020647795.1. Taxonomy (NCBI): domain Eukaryota; kingdom Fungi; phylum Ascomycota; class Sordariomycetes; order Hypocreales; family Hypocreaceae; genus Trichoderma; species Trichoderma atroviride. The sequence goes on along the minus strand of NC_089400.1, from coordinate 3,785,058 downwards.
CTCAGCAAGCAAAAAGAGCGAAAAAAAAAGCCCGAAGGAAAAGAAAGGGAAAAAGCTTACCAGACAAGACCAAACGCTCCCATGCCCACAGGCTGGAGGTCTGAGTATCTACACGAATTGAATCAGCTTCAAAAGTGTCCCCCGCTATTTGCACGTCGCCGTTGGTTTTCAGCCTCTCGCTTACCTTGAGGTGATCTCAAACGTGGTGCCAAAGATCTGCGCACGCACAAACTCGGCCATTGTGACGGATCGTTGGTGATTCGCGGGGAAATAACGACGGGAGATGGAGAGAAAAAAAGGGCGCCTAGAAAAGCGAGGCTGCGAAAGATTCGATGTCGGTGCAAGAGTTGTCGTGAAGAGGGCGAAAAAGAGCGGGATCTCGAAAGTGCTAGAAACTGGGCCCCTCTCGCCAAAAAATACAAGGTTGATGTTGTGCTGATGCTTCAGTCGGCTCGGTTGGAAGAAGCCTGGAGGCAAAAAAGGTGGTAGGTAATCCGCAGGAGCTCAGGAGTTCCACTCGCTGCTAATAAGGCGGGGGTTAACAGCGGCTGGGCGTCTGATATCAGCTGCTAAATCTCGATCTCGGGCGTCGTTTGGGAATCGAACAATCGAGCGGTACTGCAAATTGCGGTCGAGCGCAAAAATTCAGATTTCGATTTTTTGGGGGATTTGTAAAGAAGAAGAAACAAAATTAAAATTATTTCTTCTTTCCTGTTCGTCTTTGAGAAGTCGCTTCTTTTCGCGCTGCGGATCTCGGATCGTCCAACAAGAAAATCAAAGGCGGGGTGAAGGTTCTGGTTCTGGTTCTGGTTCTGCAGGGCGCCTAAATAACACCGCGTTAGCTGGGCGCACGTGGAAAGGTCGCCAGCCTTTCGGCAGATTGTGCTTGGAGCAAGCAAAGCAGTGCGCGGGGTAAATCGAGGCACTGGCAGCGAACTGAACTGAACTTTGAAGCCAATTGTCATTGAATTGAAGCCCAAACAGGCATCAGCCAGGTTAAACAACTGGCCCTCTGGGTGCCTCAATTCGCCTGTGCTTCTCTGCCTCTCCTTTTTGGTGAATGCGCTGGCTTTCCAACTTACCTGCGTGCTAGCAAATGCCAAGATCGCTGAATGTCACCGACAGCGCAATCAAGCCGTTGGCAGTCCAAATATGTAGGGAAGAAAGAAAGAACCAAGTTTTCCGTCTCTGCAGAAACAGAAGAGAAGAAAGAATGGAGTGTAATTTCGCAAGGGCGGGCACTGTTCGAAAAAAAAAAAAGAAACTAAACAAGCAAAAAGTTGCCTTCCGAGGTTCCTGTCTAGTACTTATAAGCCCGCGCCCGGTCTCAAGCGATCGATCGAAATTGTTCGGGTTCGGGATCCAGGGAAGCTTGCAAAAATGCCAATGCTTTTTTGATTGAGGAGTCTGGTTTCGTCGGAGCACAAGAGCGCAGAAAACAACAACCTTTGTACTACACCGGCCTTCTATCCAAATAGGAAGCTCTTCTTGTATGCAAAAAAAAAGACAAAAAGCTGGTGAAAGTTGGAACTGTCTCTGTAAAGTCTTTCCAACATCAAACAAACTACACAAAACGCGCCGAGAACAAGAGGGCACCAGCCAGTCTATAAACGAACATTCCCCCCTCCAATCATCCAGACAAAACCCCCCCTCGTTTACTTTTTTTCCCCTTCTCCAGGGACTTCCATCGTCATCGCGCACACACCAACGCAGCAGCCCCCCATCTTCTCCATCCAGCAGCTTCAGGGGACAGACGCACAAATCTCGTTACCCAGGCCCTTTGCCGGTGACGACATCGTGCGCTGGGCTCTCTCGTTCATGCTACATGAATTAGGCGCCCCCCCCATGCCTAAATGATACCCTGGCCAGGGATCCTTTTAGCTGGGAAGCCCATGTTTTCTCGCGGGAATGTCATCCCCCCCCCCCCCCCCCCCCCAACTCCATCTTACTACTAAGCAGCACAGGTACCAACTTGGTTCTAAAAATCCGGCTAGTTGCAGAGTATCAGCTCTGTATGTGTATGGGAGGTGATGCGCATCCTGTTTTGCATTTCTGATCATCGCCGGGTTTAAAAATATAGAAAAACCGCCACAATCAAGAATCAAGAAACCCATCAGCGAAAAGTAAAAATCCCATCCCAAATCCAGATCAACATTTCCATAAAGAACCATTCAAAACTAAAAAGCCCTTCCAAGATTCTCTCAAAGCTTCTTTCTCTCCCATTCTTCTTCTCATTCTTTCTCTCCCCACCAAAAATAAAGGCCAAGACCAAACCCGGCCCAGCCCAGCCCAACCTAGACGACGCCTTTTTCTCCCATCCTACCATCCGATTCGCTCAAACTCAGCCTCTTCTTCTTTTCCCACCCCTCTCTGCTGTTCCCACATGCCCAATAGCCTGCAGATACAGCACCCAAGCCTTAAAATCACACAAAACCGCACTTCCGTCGCAGTCTGAAGCACCTTTCGTCCAGTGATGCATCCATGACGTCACCACTAATCTATCCTCAACCCACTTAGCCTTCCTAAAAAAGGCCCTCAGCGATCCAATCACACCAAGTAGCGTATACTTTGTATCCTCCAATCATTTGCGCCAAAATACCCGTCATAAAAAGTACCTGATACACCATATCTGCTCCACGACAGATTCCAGTGTTGAAATCCAGGAACGAGCCACTTCCGCTCATCGAGTTACTGGCTGCGAATCGGCTTCAAAGCCACGCTGGAGATTTTGCTCCGGCCTCTTCCCACCTCAATTTTAGCATTGAATTTTTTCAACTAAACAGCCCACTTCATTGTGTCACCGCTAAATTGCGATTCCAAGATATCCAAGCAACCAAGTTATCTGGCATTACACCTGCATCAACATCATATGTCGGTGAACTGCATGGAACGCAGCATCATGACAATCAACTTTGCATATACATCAAGTAAGAGTCGCCAGCTTCGTCACATGCCACCTAATTTACAAGTGAAAAATCTTAATCTCAATTCAATATTGGACGTTCATCATTATAGGAAGAGAGAGCCGTTTTCCATCCCTCCCCATCAAGTGATTTCTGTATGTTCAAATTTCGAGGAGCTTCCTCGGCGGCTTCTACAACAGGAAATGCCACTTCCAGGTCCTCGCCAACCCATTGGAGATTTTTTTTACTCAGAGACGTCCAGCGGCTCAATGTTCCAAATCTCCTCAGCGTACTCGTTAATGCAGCGGTCGCTAGTGAAGAAGCCCATCCGGGCCACGGACATGATGCACTTGGTCACCCACTCATCCTGGTTCTTGTAGGCCTCGTCAACGAGAGCGTGTGTCTCAATGTAGCTGTGGAAGTCATCTGAGACCAGGTAGTAGTCACCGTGGTCTCTGACGGCGGCAATCAGGGCGCTAAAGTCATTGGGCATGCCAAAGGTGCCCTTCTCAATCTCGACAAAGACCTTCTCCAAGTCGGGGTCGATGGTGTGGGAACCAAAGTTGTGGTTATGGCGCAGGTCTTCCACGTCCTCTGCAAGGTTTCCAAACAGGAAGATGTTGCTGTCGCTGATTTCACGGGTGATTTCAATCTATCACATAGAGTTAATAGAGAGTTGGGCAACGTAGTAGGGTCATTGGCTCTTACATTGGCGCCATCGCATGTTCCGATGATGAGACCTCCGTTGAGGACAAACTTCATGTTACTGGTGCCAGACGCCCTAGATAATCTCAGTTAGCCTCTTTTCATTCAAGGGAATTTGCCATTTCTGGCATCAACTCACTCTGTGCCTGCAGTGGAAATGTGCTCGCTAATATCGGAGGCAGGGATGATCATCTCGGCCTTGCTAACATTGTAATCTTCAAGGAAAACAACCTTGAGGAGATCACCAATGTCTGAATCCTTGTTGACAACCTCGCCGACGGCGTTGACCAAGTGAATAATCTGCTTAGCCATCCAGTAGCCGGGAGCAGCCTTGCCACCAAAGATGGTGACACGAGGGAGCTGCTTCTTCCTCTCCTCAGGGCTCATCGCCTTGAGGGTCAGATATCGGTGGATGACTCCAAAAATGTTGAGCTGCTGACGCTTGTATTCGTGAATTCGCTTGACTTGCACGTCGAACAAAGCCGCGGGGTTGACTGATACACCAAGCGTGGTCTGAATATACTTGGCCAAGCGGACCTTGTTGGCGTACTTGATCTCAGCCCACTCCTTGCGGAAGGCTTTGTCTTTGGCAAAAGCTTCAAGCTTGTTGAGAACGGTCAAATCCTTGAGGAAGGCATCACCGCCGCACTTGGAGGCAATCAGCTCAGACAGACGGGGGTTGGCCTGGTGCAGCCAACGTCTGGGGGTGATACCGTTGGTGACGTTGGTGAACTTGTCTGGGCCGTAGATCTCAACAAAGTCCTTGAAAATGGTCGACTTGATCAAGTCCGAGTGCAGTTCAGCCACACCGTTGACTTTGTGGGAACCAACAATGGCCAAGAAGGCCATTCTCACCATCTTTGGCTGACTCTCCTCAATGATGGAGACGCGGCCAAGCAGGTCTCTGTCGTTGGGGAAGGCCTTTTCGACCTTTTGCAGGAAGAACAGATTAATATCATAGATAATCTGGAGATGTCTGGGCAGGAGATGCTGGAACAATCCCACGGGCCACTTCTCAAGAGCTTCGGGGAGCACAGTATGGTTGGTGTAGCCAAACTAGAAAAAAAAGCACGCCATGTTAGTGGATGTTTGTTTATCCAGATCAGAGAGTCTTTGCCAGAAGATACTTACTGTAGCAGTAACAATGTTCCATGATTCATCCCATTGCAAGCCCTCAATATCAACTAGAATGCGCTGTAGCTCGACAATGGCAAGAGTGGGATGAGTGTCGTTGAGCTGGATAGCGACTTGGTCGGGGAATTCCTTCCAGGGGCGCTTGGACTTCTTGAAGCGGCGCACAATATCATAGAGAGAGGCTGCCACCCAGAAGTACTGTTGCTTCAGTCGCAGTTCTTTACCCTGGTCCAAGTTGTCATTGGGGTACAGCACCGCGCTGATGGACTCGGCTCGCTGCTGGTCTGCGACTGCGCCTTCATAGTCACCATTGTTGAACTTTGGGAAGTCAAACTCGCCTCCAGATGCCTTGCTAGACCAGAGTCTCAGGTTGTTCGTGGTGGGGGTCGCGTAGCCAGGAATGGGGACATCGTAGGCGACGGCATCAACGATGTCACCACCTTCCCAGACACTGACAGTCTTACCGTCTTCTCTAGTCTGCTTGCGAACCTTGCCGTAGAATTGGATCTAGCAACCGGAGTGTAAGCTTCACGTCAAGGCATGCAGTTCTTTCCATGTTTGGTGTATCTTACGTTGACCGTTATATCGTGACGGGGGAACTCCCAGGGGTTAAAGTCCAGCCAGTAGTCGGGTACTTCGACCTGGTAGCCGTCAATGATTTCCTGTTTGAAGATTCCGTATCTGTAGCGAAGACCGTAGCCCCAGGCGGGATAGTTGAGACTGGCCAAGCTGTCGAGGAAGCAAGCAGCAAGTCGACCCAAGCCACCGTTGCCCAGACCTGCGTCGTGCTCTTGGGTGATGATGTCCTCGATTCTAAAACCAAGCTCAGAGAGACCCTCTAATGGTTGCAACCCATTAGCAAGAATACAGCAAATTAAAAAAACAAATATGCCCAATCCTTACCCTTGGCCACATTCTTCAAGCCCACGTTGAGCATGGCATTGTCCAAAGTTCTTCCCATCAAGAATTCCAGACTCAGGTAGTAAACACGCTTGGTATCGCGGTACGTCTGGCGTTGCTGAGTCTTGTTCCAGTCGGTGATGAGGCGATCACGGAAGGCCAGGCTGGTGGCCGAGTAGGCAGCGGTTTCATCGCAGTTAAACATGCTACGCGCCAGGGTGGTCTCAACATGGCGGACAACCTCCTTCTCAAAGCCATCCTTGTCGGTGATGCTCTTGACTTGGTTCCGCCTCCATGCTTCGCGCTGGGGTTCGGGGATCGAGGCTGGAGAGAGAAGGTACGGTTAGCAGATGCATTGCCAAACGCTTCTTGTTTGAACAGTTCCGTCTTTTTTCTTCTTCTTCTTTTTTTCCTCTATTGTGTCGACTCTTGGGACTAAAGATATGGCGTGCTGGCCGGTGGATAGATAACAGATCAGATCATCCAACGCCGGTATCTTAGTCGCACGATGAGCCCCGCCAGACCGGGCGAGCTTCCCCTCCCCCACCGCACGGTGGATGTCAGATGCGCGCCCGATCCAAGCTGTCATCACATGCTGGGATCGATCAATTGGCCGACAGCGTCTTGTCCAGGCAGCAGACGCATACAGCTCAATTGATGGCGACACAAGGAACAGACAGTGAACAACAAGAAGAAAATGCCATCACAAACCTTCGACGTGCTTGATTTCTCCAGCACCGAACCCCGTAAAGGTTCTCCTGTGCTTGGGCCTCGAGATGCCTGCAGGGCCGACAGCTCCCTGGATGTCCACCAGGGGAGCTCCTGTGGAGGGGCGACGCTCGCGCGTGGGCAGCTGCTTGGAGGCCATTTCTGAGGATGGCTGCCGATCAGAGACGCGGACTGCGAATCAGCAAATCTAGGTTGCTTGTAACGATGCTGCGGAATAAGGGGGGAATGCTAGAGACGCGATGAAGGAGACGAATCACGCAGAAGAAGAGAAGGAAGAAGAAATTGACGATGATGAAAGGTGATGAGAAAGAGGGAGGTGAGATTGCAAAAGTCTCGAGCAGAGGGGAGGAGAGATGTCAGGCAACTTACATCAGCTCAGCCTGCTAGCAGAAGCTATGGCGGGGTAGCAACAGTGGGGTTATCAGAAGCTCCCAAAAGCTAACCGTCCGTTGCGATAACAAGGCCCGACAAACAGATGCAAAGCCGGCGGAAAGGGTCAATTGTAGGCGAGGAAAGTCCCCAGAAGGATAGAGAGATGTGAGGAAGAACAACAATGGACAAAAAGAGAAGAAGCAACAGAGAAGAGGCGGGAGAGGGAAAGGTGAAGAGGGGAGAAGGAGAGAAGGCGGGGGAAGGAGAGAGGACCAAGCGAGCTTTAGGTACCAATTGACGGCAGATTGAGGGGGAGGGGTTTAGCAGGAGACAAACAAGGCCGATGTTGCCCTCCATCAAGGCGACGGGGCTCTGCGTCGGTTGCATCAGGTCGCCATGCCAGTGTTGCTCAGTCAATCAAGTTTCATTGTCGATAGGAGGGGCCGCGGTGTCATCATCAGCAGCATCCGTCATCCGCGATTCGTATCCGATCGACGAACGGTAGCACCGGCTTTGATGACTCGTCGCCGCAGATACGAGACCTGGCTGCCAGAAACATCCGATACAGCTTAAATATAACGAGAGTACATGTCACCAAAGACGCAGTCGTGACAATCAAATATTTTCGGTTATAGACGTATACATCTTGTATTTGACATCTAAACACAGCTGCACTCTTACCCATCCACGATTACAACTCACACAACAAAGTGCTACCCCAACAGCCATATCCCCCCTCTCCCGATGACGTTGGGCAACAACACAACAGCAGCACTCCGGCCTAAATATAAACAACATCTAGGCCTAGTATATTAATATAAATGACCGCTACTGCATCATCAATCACACCACTCCAGCCCGAGCACCCAAGTTGGCCGCCGCCGTGTGGGGCATTTCAGTGCCCGCCATGCCGCTGAGAATCCGTGACTGTTGAATTGCTCCCGAATTAGGTAGTCTGCGTAGCCTACCTGCCTTGTCTGCACGGATACATGGAGTCAGGTCGAAACAGAGGCCAAGATGCCTGACGAGAGCGAGGAGCTCCAAATATCGCGGCTCTACCTACATCTGCAGCACATGGGAATTAGCCTATTGCATCGCATTCAGTTACTGTAAAGGCAGCAGTTGCCCAACAGCCCCTTTCTTTCAGTAGCTGCCCAACTCCTCCTACAACATGAGATGAGATGTGATGTGAGAGACAATCCGCTTGGCACGCAATCCAAAGGCAATTATCAGTCATACAGGCGGAAATCCAAATGCAATCCATCCGTATCGGGTCAATATTAAACAATGAGCGCAGCAAATTAATACTTATTCGGGCACATATCAAGTTACCTATCCAATAAACACCAGCCTCCTGCCCAATCCCAAGCGTCCAGCGGGTACGCAACAGCTCAAAACAAAGCTGCAATAATACCTAGTAGTAATAGTAAAACAGTAAAAAAAAACATCTCTTCTTTTTGTTGTCTCGGTGCCTCCACAAAAGAAATCATCCTCCCGAGCTCGTTCCAAACCATACAATCCCGCTCTCCACCTCTCTCATTTGCTCAACTCCGGACACGAGAGAATCACCACAAAGCCGCAACTCCAGAGTTAGGCTCTATCCACGTCCAACCTCTAGCAGTGAAGCCGTGGTTGTGTTCGCTTTTTGCACTTCCTCTCAGTCACTTGTGGTATCCAAGTGCCGTCGTTTCAGCATCTTCCTCCTCTACCCTCGCTGCTGCCACTGCTCCACCTCAACAGCGAATTATCGTGAACACCGTTTCATCATTGAACCCTAATATCAAGACACCACCCCGAGGCGGCTTTCCCATGCCAACCTGTCGCTATAAGTTTGCCGCGCGAGATAATAGACTCGTAGTTGCCGACAAAGAAGAACCCACATAAAAAAAAAAAAAAAAAGGAAAAAGGGAAAAGGAAGGAGAATAGCGAGAGGAAAAAGATTGAGTGAATGAGTGACCGCGCCGTGCTAAGTGGTTAATAGATGACAGAAAAGCAGCCCAATCGGGGTCATAACGCGCTTTAGATCTCCGTGGGTCCCAATCGATCCCTGAAAAAGGGAGTTGCGCTGAACCGTACCAAAGTATAAAAAAGATTAAAGGAGGATAAAGAGCGTGTGATTATAAGAGGTATTCCGTCTTCGCGTAAATGCCATCGATGGAGGGTGTTGCATGGCGTGAAACCAGATCAATGCCGGTCGACGAGAATGAGCGCACTAGAAAGCCGCGCAATATTCAGACGCCACATCTCTCCGAGCGAAAAGCGAGCTGTTATCAAAGGTGTGTTGATAGGCATCTCGGAAACAGAACAAGTCAAGTTTAAAGAATACCCGAATCCTTTAGCGCGTTATTCAGTATTGTCTCTTTGACTGCTGCGAAAACTAGCCGGATATTTGATGTATCGGTGGCCTGGGTAAGACTGTGATGGGCAAATCTTGTTAGCCAGTGGCTTGAGGTGGTAGATGCATATACCATCTGCCTGCTTCACTTACTGTGGATATAGATTAAGGTGCGCCCTGTTGACTTGATTGAACCGCCATAGCAGGTACTTGGCTGCCTTGTTGACGTCGGTACCGCCAGTGTAATCGGGGAAGAAGTTGGATAGAGGTGAGCGACCCAGTTTCTGCTTGAAGATGTCCACCTTGTTCAGGAAGAGGATGATGCTGGTTCTCATAAACCAACGTGAGTTGACAACCGAGTCGAACAGCAGTAAGCTTTCCATCATGCGGTTCTGCATTCACATTACAAGTCAGCCTTGGCCGAACCTCGTTCGCTTGCATTGCCCATCGAACCATGGGGCTCTTCGGCTTTCTGTCGCACGACGTACCTGACTGCTCTCCTCGAGGAGAACTTGATCGTATTCGCTCAGCGCAACACAGAAAATGATTGAGGTAACGTTCTCGAAGCAGTGTATCCACTTCTTTCGTTCACTCCTTTGCCCGCCAACGTCAAACATGCTAAAGAAGAACGATCAGCGGCCCGTGGCTAGAATGTTTCAAACTCAATGCTTCAACATACTGGATACTAAGCTGTCCCATTTGGAAGCGTGTTTCGTAGATACCGGTGGTTTTTGTACGGGCGCGTAATACGTCCATCTCGTTGGGTAAATAATCGGGAGCGACAATGCGCATTGCTTCTTGGAAGAAACTACAGGAGGCGGCAGGGTTAGAATCCAAGGAGCAGGTCAATTTCGCGCGCCGCTGCGACCTACGCAGCATCGCGATGATGTAACTTACTATTCCGCAGAATCCATCAGGTAAAACTCCGTCTGATGTTCCATCAGCTGCTCTTTCGCCGGGTCGCTCCATATGGCCTGCACAGCGAGGCCCACCTTGGGGTCGATGTGAGCCTGCGGCCCGGATTCTGCTTGGTAGTCTATTAAAAAGTCGGCGTGGGCTCTGTTGTCGTCTTGTGCCAGCTCTATGCTAAACTGCTGCATGGCAGTGATGACAGCCTTGGCACATTCGACCAGATTCTTGAACACGGTCGGTCTGTAGTTGTACAGCTCCTCTTCTGAGTACCCCTTGAGGTGGATGATTTTCATCTGCTTGACAATGGTCGACTTGCCACTCTCACCAGAACCTAGAAACAAGACAGGATGAGAAAGATGGACGGGCGAGCGATTGGGGTGCGGCCACGCGTCGACGGCCGTGTCCAAAACGTACCTAGCAGCAGGATCTTGCATTCTTTCCGTAGCCTTTTGGAGTCCTCGTCCAACTCTTTGTCGATGGCCTGGCTCCTCTTTTTCTGCTCTACCTCGTCATTGTTCGAGCTCATGCAGCCGCCCATGGTGGGCGATGTTGCACGCTTCTGCGTTTGGCGAGACTGTCGGCGTTCTTTGAGGACCTGGCGAATCGGTAGGCGAAGCGATTTGGATCCAAAAGGTGGGTTTGCCATGCAGCCAATTACACACGCATAAAGCAGCGATGAAGAGCTGCTAAGGAAATGCCGGTAACAATGACGATGTTTGCTTCTTGCTGTTTAAAATACGTTGATCTTGTTCTATTCTCGAGTTTGGTAGTTGCTGCTGGTTGAAAGGGGAGGGGGGGGGCCGCAAAAGTCGGTATCCCTCTGATAGAGTTGCTTGAGCTGGGGGGTTGAAGTTTAGCGGAGCGTTCGGCAGAAAATGGCGGCGGCGGATGGCGGCAGAGGTGATGGAAAGGTCAGCAGAACCAGCTGCAGCAGGTTGCGGGGAGGTGAGGGTGAAGATGGGACAAGGCGAGGGCGGTGGTGAGGCTGTCGACGCAGCGGTTCGGCAGGGCTGGCAATGATGAAAGGCGTCAGAAATCCGGGCCGGGGCGACAGAAGACGGTGCAAGATTCGGCGCGCGGAAGCAGCCTCGTGGACGAGGAGGTTTGGATTCTTCTGCTCGGGAGGAGCTGAGGCTTTGGCGTGCGCACAGGCGTGAGGCGTGTGAAAGTCAGTGCTACCCTGTCGCTTTCCAGGTACAAGCACCAGCGCACGGGATCCAATCCAATCTGCCGCTGCGAGGGCCTGTGGATCCGGCCAGGGCGTGGCTGTAGCATGGGCTGGAGACCAAATGATGACAGGTCGGGCGGAACAGTGGCGCCAATTGGCGCTGGCGGTGATGCTGGGTGCTGGATTGGACGCTGGCTGGGTGCTGGATGGGCGCTGGATGGGCGCTGGATGCTGGGGTGGAGGCGAGCCCGGGTTGCTCCCCCAGCCTGTTCTCTGCAGACGTCAGCGACGAGGATGCCAGTTGCGGTGCGGTGCGGTGCGGTACGGTACATTGAATGCCACAAGCAGCAGTCTTACTAATGTAATACAACGAGCAGCCTTGGACTGATGATGGATTGATGATTAATTGAATGGGAAAAGGGACCGGTGGGACGAGGCATGCGCACGCAGACTCCAAGGTGGGTGAGGCAGGGCGAGTTTGCACAATTGGCGTTTGCCTGATAAGGATCTGATGCAGGAGCCGGACCGCTCTTCAATAAGCGGCGCAGCTGTATTGGAGAATGCAAGCACAAGTATCGCTACAACTTGGATGCCTGCTCGGCAGCGGTCACTGCCCTACAAGGGGCGGCTGAACGAGCCTGTGCCAGCCTAAAAGTGTGCTCGTATCCAGCGTCGTTTTCGTACGGCTACCAATGAATGATGAACAGTATAATCAGTATAATGAATTGATGCCATTAATGCAGAGGAACAAGGCACGAGCACCAGAGAAGGGACAAAGGAAAGAATTGAGAATCCCCGAGGGCCAATGCTCCAAAGTGTCTGTTTGAAATTGGAAATCAAACTTGTAAGTTGCGTCGAGCAGCCGCTGGCCAAAAGGCAAAAAGGGTGCTGGCTGCCCACCCGTTTTGCAATTCCCCAGGCTATTGAGCCACCATTGAAGCACCCCATCCAGTGTTTGCCTTTGTCGCTACCATTCATCTGGAAATACGGAGCACATGCCAATGCTAGGTACGGGTGCTGCTGCTGCTAAATGGGCGCCATGTCGTTGGCGAGCTCCTCCAATGTCTTAGCGCTATACCTCGATTACACAATTTCCCGCTCGCGATGGAGCAGGTACCCGGCTATCGCGTCCTTGGCTCGCACCGTCGCAAAAACGCTCGCACCCACGTCTACGCCGCATTCCGCCTGGCACCGAGATTTTTAACCTCAACTCTACTTTCGCAGGACGCTCTGCCATTGGTAAATCACGGCGCAGACGCTCGCGGGAATGCGTTGCGAAGGTCCTAGCGACTAGGCACAAAGCAGCCTTCTCTTCCATCCGTCGGCCGAATCGCTGTCCCGTCCTGTGTGGCGGCGCGCCTCGAATCTCATCTCTCACATGCGGCCTCAAAGCACCTCGCATTTGCATTTGCATGCTCGTACCTACATATGGCCAGCGTGTACCTACATCCGCGGGTGCCTCTCCTCATGTGCAGAGCACGGGGTGCGAAACGCCTGTGCGTGCGTATCACGCACTCTCGACTCGCATGCACCGAGTGGCCTCCAAGCAGCCTGTAGCCGTTTGCTCGTCCTTTGTCGCCTCAAATGTCTCTCGTCTGCAGCATCGCAGCTTGGGCGGCGAATAGCGCCCACGCTCAAGCCCACCCGCAGGGGTGGCGGATGAGATTCAAATTGCAGCATCACCGAGAGGCTTCGACACCTGATCCGATTGCCTCGCCCTGTGCCTTATCGCGCTTCGCTTTGCTTCCCCCATTTCCTCGTCCCCACAGCGCTATGCCCGTGGTGGCTACTCGCCGCTCTCCGGCTTCAGCATCAGCGCGCAGCGCCTCTCCACAGCAGGCAAAACGACACGCACCCAGCAGGTGAATGGCACAGCTTTAAGCTACTGGCCAGGGGTCCGTGCGAAAGAGAAAACTCGAGGCCATCGCATGTCGCAACCCCACATGCCGGCCCAGTACCCCAGCGAATTCCTTCAGCGGCGACCAACCAGCTTGCGCCAGAGTCGCTCTAGACGGAGAAGCGATTCACAGGAGGTGCCAATATACACTAGATGATAGGGACGCGTCTCGTACAGGTATTGCTTGGCAAGCTTTGACAAGCTTGGCTCTCGGCCGGTATATCAAGCTCGGATGATTGCCGCATATATACTACAGAGAGCTGCTTCACAACGCCAAGATGCTTTACCTCCGTACCTAGGACGTGGTAAGCTTGCCTTCCAACAGCATCGATATAGAAACCGTCGAGGCCACGTGCGCGTAACGACCAACACCCAGCCACAAGAGCACAAAGCTTGTTGTTGGTGCTGATGCTTGTTTTGCATGCGAGCAGTCAACATTGGCAGCAGACCAAGAAGCCTGCCAACTTTGGGGCATTTTCATTGCCTACTAGGCACATGTATGAAATCGACAACTGACAGCCTGTCGATTGCAGCGCACTCGTAATCGAATGCCTGCCTCTACTACTGCCTGTGGTACCAGCAGCGTGGTGCTCGGAACAACAGGGTGAGGACGGACCTCTTCCAAGGCCTGCAACGATATCCTTGCGTGTTCTAAAATAAAAAAAAGGCCGCTGCAATGAGGGCGCCGCAATGTCAGTCTCGCTCGGGGTTCCGACGTTATTCGCACGAGCACGGCGCTTCCGGTAATCGAAATTACGAGTGCGCAGGGCTGAGAGATGCATGTTCAGCCTACGCATATCGGTATGAATTTGCGGGAACTTATCCGCAATCAAGGGATCAACCCCATGCGAGCAAATAGCTATACTACAGTGCAGGTATGCTCTTAAACGCCGCCCAGCATCAAGCGTCAAACGCAGCGAAAACAACAGCTGAGCTGACTTCATTTCGGACCGTGAGAGGCTCCATATTTAATGCTGGGTGATAATCATGATTATGAAGGAAGGATCCCAGCTCATTCGGAGAGAAGTTTAGGTCAGCCTCACTGCCAGCTCTAGGGTCCTGGAATGTAAAATTGTTGGCTTGTTCCTGGTGTCTTCCACAGGGTACTTTTACTTGCTGCTATTAGTGATGCGTAATCTCATGCCTCATCCTTCGTACCGCCGGATGACTCTATAAATTCCTCGCACAGTCAGCCCTGAGATTAAAGGTCGATTATGAAATTCGCCCGCCGCGTCACCTAAAAATGCGGATGGGATCGGTTCAACATCAATGGCGAGCGTTGATCGGATCATGCTGTATCTTCTGCCACCTCCTAGAAACGGCTGCCCGTCTGTGTCAGCCGCGCCCGCTGGCAAACTTTACAGCTTAGTCGTTGCGATATCACATCACTCAGCTTCTTCGGTACTCTCCGCGTCGACGCAATACCTACAAGTACATACACCCATGATGACCTGAGAACGGTAGTACATATACAAGTACAAAGCGCGTAGGTACAGCATGGAGCATGGTACGAGTCCGCCGCCGATCGCCCTGAGGCCAATGTCACCAGCCAAGACCAGTGCAGCACGACGCAGCCGGATCGAAGCTGGTGGCTTGTTTTAGAGCCAGCCATTCCATCGATGTAGGGGAGCCCCTGGATCCAGCACAGCCCGACAGGGAATGCACGTGGTTCTGCCAGAATCATCAGCTCCCTCCAATCAGTCGCCTCCAGATCCAGCCATCCATTGACGGCACGGAGAGTGTGTGAGGCACGATGTGACGGGGCCCTTTTGACAGTTCACTTTCATCTGTCGAGGAGGGTGGTTACTGCGCTTCTTTGTGGAAAGGCCATCCAAAGGTATTTGAAGGATTCAGGTGGCCGTGGTCGAGGCAATCTCAGCCTTTTTGGCGGGCACAAACTTGCCCTCCCCCGTCCCTCTCCAGAGCAACAAGGCATTTACTGTACCAGGGCTTCTCCATCCAATGGACTCGACTCAGACATTTGACTGCTCAAGCTTTGTGGAGACAAGCCGTAGACCATGGCACTTCATCCACAAAGATGGAGCCGGCAAATGCCTCAACAAGTCCAAGTTTTGGCCTTCTTCTCTCCCGCGCCTGTATCCTCTCCTGCAAGACACTGTGGAAGCGTTCTAGAAATTGCTTATACACAGGCCCCAAAATGAGAGGCGCTTATTAGTTCATGAGAACAAGAAAATAAAAAAGAAAAAGTCTCAGATCATCCCTGCATAGACGACTTACTCGCATATTAATAGCAGCATGTCGCAAACTTGCAGCCGAAGGGCTAGTCAGTTCGCCCATTATCGCCATGAACCAACCGCAGTTCCCCAATCCCATTCTGGCTGGAGTGGCGGTTTGCTGCTTGCTTGGCCTCCGCTGAGCCGAGCACTAGAGAGCCCAGCATTGCGACGGGTTGGGGGCTTTTTTTGTTTTTTTTCCCTCGCTCGCTAGACAAGGGGGTCTTTGGAGACATGGGATTAAATAGCACCAACGGCCGTTCGTTAATAGCAATGACAATAGATAGTGGGAATGAGACTAAAACACGGAGCACACGGTTAAGGGCGGAACTCGTTGTTAGTGCCAGCAGCACGGAGTATCACTTTAACAAGTCTGAGGCTAACGTGCTCGTACAGGGTATTATACAGGTGCTGGATATGAATATGAATGGTCTCAAAACTTCATCTTCGACAAGAAACTAGCGAGATCGGGATTTCGGAAAGCACCAATCATTCTGGTCCAGCTTCAATGATACATGGCTAATCTCTCACGTCCCAGCAACGACTGACTGACATTCAGCTTCCAAGGAACTGCCCTGCGGCGCACGGTTCACCTTGCATGAGCTCAAAGTCGATAGAGTGGGCACTCGTTTATAAGGTAGGGAGGGTGCTCGGGCAGTCAAAACATCGTAGCATCTATACGGGGTAGCGTCAGAATCATCTGCCACAGTAACCGTCGTCCCTCCACCTGGTTTAATACCCCCTTTCCCACATTCCGAATTGTCTCGTCGTAGCCTTATCAAGAGTTTATGCGTTCCAGGGGTCGCTTTGCGTGGTCTTAAGAGGGCGTATATGGGCTGCCCACTTTGCAATATTAGAGGGGCCGATAGCCGTGTGCAACTAGGTATGTACATGTAGGTATGGGTGATATGCTGCTCAGTTACCTGATGAGCAATGTAGCTAAAGGCAGTTAATTGTCCGATCCGCAAGGTGAAGCCATGTATGTATAATACTTTTTTTCTTAATGAGGACGTGCTGGACTTGAAGTTGTAGAGCCCGTAGTGATACCTAATGATGTATTTCATACTTGGTATATTCTGTTTAGGTAAACAAGAGTATGCTATTCTGACAGACATCGACATGTATGTACTACAGTAAGCCAGTCTCTCATTTAGTCAGTGCAACATAACCACGTCTGCACAACCCCGTCTACCCCATTAGAAGAAGATCGCCGTGGAATTATATCTGCCTGGCTCCCTTCTTCTTTGGGGGGGGGATCTGTGCTCATCTTCTCTCCGTAGCTGGTGATTTTCGTCAAAACAAGGATATAATGTGTTTGCTATAGCGCCCCTCATTTTGTGTCGTTTCAAGTCTGTGCGAGTCGCGCAATATCTTGCTCTGTTATCATCGGTTGTACAATTCTGGGCCAATGCCGGTCATGATATAAGTAGGTACTAGTATTATAGGGTATGTGTACCGGTACATAATGTCTGGTGTCTTTGTTCTATCCCTCTCCCCCATGTAAATCGCCCGTGCGAGGTAGACTGAGATCGATCTTGGCCTTATTTACCCTAGACATCATCAGATGAGACTAAGGAGCCCATACCTGCACCCTCCCGAATAGCAAACCGGGACGGGCGAGTACAGCCGTGTCTGTGCTCTGTACGTGCTGCGTACTCGAGATGAGGCGTTCGAGGAAATTATGATGCTGTTATCGTGCACGTTGCACGTCCTTGGCTCTGCTGCTTCTTTTTCTTATTACCACTGCAAGTTGGTCGCCTTTCATCTCTTTTGTTTCAGTGAGATTGGAGTCCGAGGTCCGCTACGCAGCCTGGTTACATCATTGTCTTGGGAGGCAAATGCACACACATGCTGCACAAGTCATGGGCATCAAAGGCTGTGCCACGTTACCTTTCGATCATGAGCCGAATCAACCCGGTTTCTCTTTGTTCCCGGCAGTTCATTCATACCAGCCTGCTTCGATACAGTAGAGAGACGTTCAGCCCGGTGGCTTACGACCCATCGTCTCTTGAATTCATAGGTATCCCTGATGTCGGGACAGATGGACTGACTACTGTTGCATGTATAGCATCTAATGCACAGGACAGGTTAGCGGAGCTATAAACTTGTGTGTGCTCTCCAGATAGACAGGATTCCTCAAAGAACATTAGTCCTACGGCACGCGGGGTCTTGGTATACCACGATCACGATATCCGCGTCCCACCCAATCATCACACGGACATGTCGATGCCGTCAGAGCAAAAGGAAAGAAAAAGAACGGTAAAGAAGTCAAATATCGCCGGCAGTGGCGTCACAGAAAACGGATGGCCTTCTTAATGCAATGCAAGACACGCTGGCAGACTAGCATCCAAGCTTGCCATTCGCTGCCGCATCCCTGCACAGCCCGCAGCCAAGAGAGATCGGTAGGGAAAAAAAGGTTTGGGAACGAAGAAGCGAGGGTTGTTGACGTGGAATCATGTCGCCCTGTAGGAAGAGCTTTTCTCCCTTGTCCTTGATTCTTGTTTGACTCTTGGTCCTGCATCCAGGTTCATGCTTTGGCTGTTTCTGCTCATGGGGTTCGGACATGGATCGGTCATGGTGGGTGCTGTGCTGAGAGCATGTCTCGTATGCTGCCATGAGCCGGCCTGGTGGTGTTCACAAGACCATCACCACCATCACCACCATCGCCGTCAGTGCTTATGTGGATAATTGATCTGGAAACAATTGGCTGTCACTACATACAAGCACTTTTGTTGGTCTCATATAATCGCCATACTAGCAGTCTTTACATCTGCTCTGCCTCAGGTACCTCTGCACGTGACGCCGTGCATCAAAGTTGCAGAGAGGACAGCATCTTTGTAGTCCTACTTCAGACAGTCCAAATATCATGAACCATGCATCACAATCAATTATTTGCCGGCATCAACCTTTCCGTGCTCACACCGATACCTGTTCCCAGCAATAAAGTTTGGCGCCGCCTCTGGTTTTCGTCCGCTGCGGTGGGCCTCTACGAGTAATCCAAGCGCAGAAGCCACTCCCAGCAGATCGTCTCTGCTCTGCACTCTGTATGGCGGGTCCTGTCTGTACAGTCAGCGCTTCAATCTCACCAGCCGCAGCCCCAAACCACACCGACTGGCTGATTGGAGGCGGTTTCAGAATCACCAGAGCTGCGTCTATACAGCCAGTCAACAGCCACATTGCCTCGCCAGCTCCTTTCATAATAGAGCCTCTCCTCAAGGACTCGAGCCTCGTCCATTTTACACGCAGCCTGAGCTGAATTGACTTCGCCGTCAGTCCAGAAATATTCTCCATATACAAGTACCCTTGTCCGGCTCCAAAACCGCCAGGGATCCCCCGCCACTGCCAATTCACCTTGCAGGAAGACAAACGCGCGACCATTCTGCCCCCCCCCCCCCTTGACTCTGCGTCCGAAGGCGAACCGATCCTGTCCTTTGCACCAGGTTTCCATCATCGTGACAGAGCGACAGCCGAACCGAACCGAGTCTGAAGTTGCGAGCGGCTTACAACTCCAGACCTGTGTCAATTTCAACTCCCGCCTTTTCGCCACACCGACTTGCTGTGCCAAATACCCAGTCTTTGCTGCCACCGCTTCTCCGTCGAGCGAGCCACTCCCAGTGACGACTGCGATCCGGCCGATTTCCCCGAATCCAAAAGGTTCGAGGCCTGCCGGCAGCTGAGCTTGCCGGAAGCGCATGGCATCGCCATAGCGGCGCTGAGCTGCAGGATATTCTTCTCGGCTGGCCTTGCATCGCGCGCATCAGCGATACCAGACGGCATCATGAGCACCGATAGAATCAAGGTCCCGCCCAATGGGGTCGAGTTCAAGACCATCTTGTCGCCAATTACCCCTACGATACCCACCACACCCTTCCTGACCAGCTTTACGCCGTTGGTGACGGTCGTTGGCTTCCATCATGCGCGGGGCCCCGAGGTTGAAAGCTGGTTTGGAGCCGAAGAAGGCGTTGATCCGGCCGTCAAGTATGGATGGACTCTGCTGCCGTTCATGGCGCTGAGCGACGGAGCGCATGCGTATGTTGACAATCCTTGTCCAAATTGTTGCACTGCGAATGCCAGGACGGCTCGCTGACTATCTGCTATCAACAGCTCGGAAGAAGACTTTTCCTATTTCACGTTGCTACGACCCGAGACGGAGCATGAGCCGGCGACATCGCTCTTTGGTATATCATGCACTCGCCAGCTCGATTCGTCGCAGCTTATCAACCGGCCTGCCGATGTAACTCGTTCAACCGTCCAGAAGGCGGTTGTCGTCATCGCCGACAGTCCCCAGTTCTTTGGCATGCTGAGACAACGCCTGAGCGTAGTCACACAGGCATGGTTTGCGCAGCGCGAGTTTACAGATGTCGAAATCTTGCACAGATTTCAGGAAAGCCTCGCGGATGAAAAAACCCGGGGTATCTTGCAAGAGGAGGCGCAGCGAGATCAGTACCTGGGTATGAGTCTGCGCGAGCTGATCCACGAATTCAAATGGCAGGCTTTGGTGTTGCTCAAATGCTGCCTTCTTCAGCCCAAAGTCAGTATTAGCCACGCTCCTTTAAAGCCATTGGCGGATACTTGCAGCTCGTGTGCTAACAATCAATGTAGATGCTTTTCTTCGGATCGAGGTGTGATCGGTTATGCATGGTCCAATTCTCTCTTATTTCGTTGATACCCGGACTCATTCGAAACCTTCAAGATTGCGCGGATCCTGAATTAAACAACCACGAAAAGAAGCTGGCGCAGGCAACGAGTCTGCAAAGCAGTAATCGCAATTCACTCCTCACGTTCATGGGACTGCCATTACAGATATTTGGTAAAGTACGTGCTACAACCCGCTCCTAAGCTCCCTTGAAAAAAAGGTTCTATTCTCACACGCAAGCAAACTTAGGGAAGCATGTTTGGCCCATATACCCCATTACAGCAGCTCGATCTGCTGGCCGACGTCGGCACCAAATCATACCTCGTTGGAAGCACCAACTCGCTTCTTCTGCAACAAAAGGACCGCTATAGCGATATCATCATAAATCTCGATGACAACACCATTAATATTACATCACCTTCTTTGAAAACGGCACTGGCGTTGACGGCGGCGGACAGGAGATGGATCGACAACTTAACCCACGCAGTCAATGACACTTGGGACGAGTCCAACCCAAGCACACCAAAGACGATGCAATATGCCGGAAGCGAAGAATACATCAGAGCCCAGTTTGAAGCCTACATCATTGGACTTATATCCTCAGTCAAGTTCCACAACTATCTCACCACAAACGCCGCTGCCCTTCGCAACACAGCAGAAAGCGATCCCGCCGTTGACTTTGGCATTGACTGGGTGGACGCGTGGGCACGCACAGAAAACTATCGCATGTGGGACGCCCACACCGATACAAATCTCTTTTCTGTCTCTGAGCCGAGGCACCCCTGTGCCGGTGGCCTTACTATCGAAGATGTTCAGAGGCGCATAGCGGAACAAGTAAAAGATCTTCATCTAGACGAACGCCTCGCTCAAGGTCGTGACATTCTGGGACGAAACTTTGCTGCTGGTCGAGAGAAGGCGTCAACGATGCTAAATCGGTTGTACAACGACATGGAGCAGATGCGTGAGGCCCAGCGCCGCCGCGCAGAAGAAGCTGCCAAAGCCAATGGAGCTAATGGCAACGGAAACAGCAATGGCAATAGCAATAGCAACGGCAACGGCAACGGCAACGGCAACGTAGACGCCACCAGGGCGCCAGACACACCGACTGTCAGCAGCAGAGCAAGCGCTTACATGGCAAGCTGGACCTCCTGGGCCGGCGAGAAGCGCAAAAACAGCGGATGGGGAGCAAGCTGGGGTAAAAAGAAGGCCGGTGATCAAACAGCTTCGATGCCCACGAGCCCCATTGAGAAGGACTACCAGTTTGTCAACATGATGGGCTCGCGAGGCAATTCAACAGAAGCCTACAGGCCAATGACGCAGGGGAGTTTCAGCGAGAGCATCCTCTCCGCCGCAGACAGCGACCGGCCTGGCACGGGTTCCTCAGGCGCCGATGCGTCAGCCCCTCTGACACAGTATCCCAGGGAATTTGACGATGGCTTCCACGAAGAGTCGGTGGTTGGCAATGGCGGAGCAAAACTCAGGGATTAGAAACAGTTTTCTAATGTGCAGATCAAAGAGGGGAGGCTGGTTGTTTTTGTCTTGTTGCGTTTTTTTTTTTTTTTTTTTTTTTTTTTGCGCTTCCTTGCTGTTATAGCTTGCTTGTTTTGTTCATAAGAGCAAATTAAAAGGAAGCATGACTTGGATTTTTATATATAGGTATATAGATAGACAGCTTTTATGTGATGTACGAAGCGGACGATGGAAGACGCTGGTCAAAAAAAGAGAAAGAAGAAAGAAAGCAGTAGGGAAAGAAAGAGCTAGGGAAATAACAGGACATGATGAATGAGAAATGGTATTGATGGGCTTGGGCTGCTGCATTGGAATTGGACAAAAAGGTATTGTAACCAGATGAATACATATATCAAATATCTATGCTACATAAAGCACATAAAGCATTATAAAGCCAGTCTACTCTGTAACCTACCACACAAGACACATATTTCAGACATCAAGGCACTCGACAGACACATACAGAATCCAAGTCACAGATCCTCTATTAAGCTACCATAGGCATATCACCATAATCACCACCATGAAGAAATAGAAGAAGCCAAGTAAAGAGAAACATTTGCACGTAAAATAGAACATAAAAAGAGAAGAAGAAAAAACGGGCCCATGCCATAGCACCACTCCTGCTAATTCCAATCCCAAGACAACCTGAAAAAGAATCTACGGATGATATAATAACCGATTTGGTAGTGCGGGGGAAGGGGTAGTAATAATTTTGTTTTTCTTTCGGCGATTAAGCATGCCTATATCGATGGCGAAAAAAAAAAGGGGGTGAAAACGTGAAGCAAAGAATAATGCCTGTTAACAAAAAGCTCCGTCAAAGTTCTACCGGAGGTAAAATAAAAAAACGAATAGTTTATGCTAAGTAGCCCAATTCATCGTCGTCCAGACGCTCTAGATACTCCTTGTCCAGGAGAATTTCTATGCACTTCTTGATATCACCGACCTTGGGGACGAAACGAGAACGGATCTGGTTGATGGTCTCGCTCACTAATTGCGTGTGCTTCATCTTCTTTCGAGCCTTCATGATACGGACAATCGCAGACTGTTGAATGTGATTAGCTTTGATATTTCATGATATTTGAGTGGGAGAGGGGAATAAGCTGGCTTACCTGCAAGACTAATTTGCGGTCCTCTTCGATAGTCTTGTTCGTCTCGACCTCTTCCTGCTTCGCCTCCTTGACACCACCAAGGTTGAGATTGACTCGTATCTTTTTGCTCTTGAAATCATAGTTGAGGCGGAATGTCTTGCCAGGCCCAGGCTTGTCGCCGCCCTCCATCAGCAACACCTTGGCCTTGAGAATAACAGCCAGTGCCTGATCAAGCACCTCCGAGCTCAGCTGGGTATTGGCAATAATTTCCTCGTATGAAAGTGTATCCTTGTCGTTGAACAAGAGGAGGATTGACATCTGATAGATTGAGACCTGGAAAGTGTAGGGCGTCTTGCTGTTCTTACAGTAGCCGGCTTTGACTTCACCCTTGCAAAGATGCCAAAGCCAGGTTAGCTTGCGGCCATCATGCTTGTGCTTGTAAAATCGAACGAATTTCTCAATTTCCCCATTAATTTCCACGGGCGGAGTAAAGTGAGTGCTCGGTGGCGTCAATGGCCAGAAACCAGTTCCCAAGATGGAAAAGGTTGAGTCTACAGCCTTTGGTTGTTCGTAGCTCTCTAGATGTTCTTTGAACTCCTTGTTCAAATCCTTGGATATTTGCATATCTTGGAACATGCGCTGAAGCTTGTTGGTGTATTCAAAGCCACAAGCCTCTTTCAACTTGGAAATCATGCTTGTCTCCGCATCATCGGATGAAGAGTTGCTGTGCACCAGTCTCCTGGCCAGCATACGGGAATAGAACTTTTGGAAGACATCCTTGTCCTCAATGTACTTGAAGACGGTCATGATCTGAGACAGCGTGCGCTCCAGATCGGCCTCTTCAATGCTTGTGGTGCTCTTACGTAAGAGAACATCTGTGTACTTGGCCAGCAATTCGGGCGATTTGTTGGAGCCAGACTTGCACACCTCGTTCCGATTGACGAATTCACGGCAGGCATTATCCAGAGACCGTGTGAACTCGGGTTCATCGTTGAAGGCTCGCTTGACCAAGCCTTGGTACTGAGTGTGAATCTCGAGGAGGGCATCGACATAGACCTTGGGTTCCAACTTGTCTCCTTCAGACGACTGCACTTTTTGAACAGCGGCCAAGCCTGCCTTTCGGACATGAGTCTCAAATCTCGTGCGTAGTGGATCTAATCCATCGGGGATGCGAGATAGCAAACTATACATCCTCGCCATATCTTCTTCCCGATCATTGTCCAGGAGCACCTGGAATTCTTCCCGGAGGAGTGCCGAATGATCGGCGATGAGAGCCTGGTTACAGCATTTCTTCAGGGGAATGGCAATGTCCCCGTGCAAGTACATGTTGACACGCTCCTCTTCTTCGGCCAATCGCATCTCTGCCTTCTTCATATACTCAACGACACTATTCTCAGCAACAAACTGCTTGGATTCGGCTTGGTAGAATTCCTTGGTTGCAGCCAAAAAGGGTCGTTCGAAATGGAAGCGGTAGACGTCGAGCGTGGACTTGGATGGATCGGCCTCGTCCAGCCCGAGAGAGACAAACGAGTCAACGACCTGTTTAATCTGGCCGTACTCAATGGTCTCACCACTTCTCTGCTTCTCCACCAGTTTGAGAACGGCATCCATGACCTTTTCGGATACCTGCTCAAAGAGCACCTTTCGCCATTGAACAAGATGCAGGGTGTACACATCGTATATGTTCTTCTTGCCTTCGTCAATCTCGCGTTTGACCCAGTGCCTATTAAGATACTGGAACAAGTGGTGAATATATTTCGCAGCGACGGTATATCGGTTCCACTCTCGTATGTAGTAGGACAGCAGGGCTTCGTCTGTATGCGATTTGGACGACTGAACGAGGGCCGCCAAGTGTTTCTGTAGATATTGGATTAGATGGTTGTAGAGATCTTCACCTAGCAGATGAGCTATTCAACGAGAAGAAGCAAAGCAAGTTAGCGAGAGTTTCACTTCAAAGGGGAGGTTGGATGCAGACGAACCGCCACGATGACTAGTGGTCATGCTCGGGCCACTGAGGCCAACGGCTTTTTGTGAAGTGCAGAAGTTATGGACGGCGCTGTGACAGTGTGAGCAGTCGGGTTCCGAGTGTGAGCGACAAGGCAAAGCGAGAAAGAGAAACAAGGTTCACGGGACCACGTACGTATACACTCCCATGTACATTTGCATGTCCATGCCCTGCTCGAGATCGGTCATGATTCGGGTGATGCCATCCTCGAGGTACTTCCATCTGCAGCGGCGGTCAGTATCTCGCCAGCGGCCTGTATTGCCCGATCATCGGCTCCGACTCACGTTGCATTGATGTCCTCACGGTTGGGAACCGGAGGCATCCCCATTCTGGTCACCATCGTGAAGCGTAGAGCCTGAGGCGGGGTGAAGAGTGACGCTCTGCGGCTCGCGTGGGTGGATTGGCTGGCGATGTATGCAGCAGACGGGGCCGCCTCTTCAGCTCGGGATGATGGACGAAAGGAAGGGAGTGCTGGAAATATAGAGCAGCAGAGCCTTGCGTCGATGGCAGCGCCGTGATGCGTTGGAGACAGGCAGCGGGCTCTCGGGAAGCCTGTTTGGGCGACGAAACTCAGCGGTGATGCTCACGCCTCAGCCGGAGAGGCAGTGGGTCGCTGTACGGGTCAGAAACGGGCAGATTCACACGCGGCTGGGGCTCGACGCGAGGGAATAAAGGGACGAGAGTTTGCTGCTCCCTCGACTGGACTCGCCGCAACGACCACGATGGGAAGAGAGAAGGAGGAGGGAAGAAGTCCAGGGAGGCTGCGAGGAGCTTGGCCAAAAGACGTAATGATGAGGGATCAATCAGGCAGTAAAGCCAAAGCTGACTCTGCTGTGCTGGTGCTGGTGCTGGTGCTGGTGCTGGTGCTGGTGCTGGAGCAAAGTGCAAGGTGCAAGGCTCCAGGAGGCTGTAAGCGGTTTAGCGCCGGTTTCTGCCTTGTCCAGCCGCCTTTTTCTGGGCCGTCTTTGTGCCTGTTGGTGCACTGGAAAAGGGACTATTTCACTGGAGCTGCCGGCTGCTGCCTTGGACAAAGGGCGACGATGGTCGTAGGTGGAAGTCAAGGAGAGGAAGCCGCACAAAGGCGAGGAATAAATACTTTTTTAGGGTTTCAACAAAAACAGGAATTTTCGAGTCCATCTTCTGTGGCTGCTTCTGTGGTGACCCGCTGTTGACCGCGCGGCGGTGGTACGGAATAATTAAAGCCACATGAAGTTTATACCAAACCTCCACTCGGGATATAATTGCCTCTGCTGGATGTTGAGGACCTTGATTGAACATGGCAGCATTTTTTTTTTTTTTCTTTTTTTTTCTCTTGGATACAGTCACATCTACTAGATCTAGTCGGCACCCTCTGTTAGATATCATACCATCTACTGCAACTGCTCACAGAACTTTACAAGACAGATAAGTAATATAGTGTAATATATTGATTTCATGTACATGTATCAAGGTAGTACAAGTAGTAGCTGGATGGTATATACAAAGGCCATCTAAGTCATCAAATCTCGCTCATTTCGCAATGGTTATGCATGTTAATCCCACCGCTTTTGTAACGCCATATGGGGCCTGGCCTCCCAGAGATACTGAAACGCTGACAATGAGACCCACCCATTAAGAACAGACAAACCAAACCGTATATATGATGTTCGTACAGATGTGTACGCTGTTGATGCTTTTCAAATGCACCGTTTTCTGACACTTCTGGCACGCTGGCACCCTCATCTAGTTTCCTCCTCGCGGCCCCCCAGCCGGTCAACCACTCGGAAAATATTGACAGTCAAATTGACAGTCCACGCGACAAGGCCGAGAAGCATGACGGATGCAAGGCCCTCGGATAGCCCCATAATATCCTCGTCCCCAAATTCGTGGTAGATGACGTGCTCAAACGCCAGAGCTGTGCATGCTGACTTGAAAATGATGAAGAACAGGTCAAGAAGTATGAGAGACATCTTGGAAAAGGCAGAGCGTAGACCAATAGGCTTCCCCGTATACTCGTCCCATATCATATATCCGTTGAAGGGGATAGATACGCAGTCCACCACAATTGCAAATACAGACTGCGTGCGCTCAGCGCCATCGCCTCGGACCCTAGTGTCCTGCTCGGTCCTGATGGCAATCGCCAAGGCTACTGTGGACATGATGATGACGACCAATCGGAAGAACAAGGGAGAGAAGGAGCCATTCAATATTTGGCGCCACATGCGTTTAGAAACTGCAGATTTGCGCCGCTGGTCGTGCTTATGGTCGGCTGCGCTCAAAGGCAACTCCGATTCCTTGTTGAAGTTGGGCTGCAGCCGGTTGAGAGCCTCGATGTCGATGATTTCGCTCTGTTCGTTCCGCGGGCGTCCCCAAGCCGACGATTGTATGAATTGTGCCCACGTGACGGACGGTTGTTGAAACGCCGAAGGATGGGACGAAACAATCACCGGTTCGGCGGATCGAAGGTGGTCCCATTTCCTGCCTCGCGCGTCTGCCCGTCCATATTTGAAGAGGTGTGGTATGCGGCCGCGCTCATTCTGGGGAGGACCCAGCTTAGGGTCATCCCAAGAGACGAACCCGTCCTTGGAGACTCGTCGGTGAGGTGGCTGAGGGGTGGAATTGCGCTGAGGCGCGGCAGAGGGCCGAGGGGGGATTGAGCAATCGCTGCTGCTCGTCGGTCATCGGTCCATGTCGCCCATCGTTGGTAACAACCCAGGCTATGAAGAGAGACAAGATGTTAGTATTTGCTTCTGGTGACCCGGAGACGCCGGTCAAGTCGCAAACTGATCCTTACGGGGGGATTGACCGCGCAGTACGCAGGCGAGGATTTATAAAGTCTGTAGAGGTGCTCGTGGAAGGCGGAGATCTGGACGCGGACGACGGCCCAGCCTCCGCCTGGGGCGTCGAAGACGTCATCGTTGTTTTCAGTGATGGTAATAAAGATGCTGTCTGAGGTCTTGTTGTAAGTGAAAGGCGGCGCACACTCTTGATGGACTCGGGCCGGGGGAAAAGGAATCAGCAAAACGGCAATTGGCGTTCCAGGGAGGCGCCGCCTTGTATAGGGAGACGTGAGGCTAGAGTAGCATGTTGGATGAAGGGGTGTGAGGCTTGACGAGAGTGGAAGCACGAGGTGCGGCGACAGGCTGGAGAGACGCTGGGCCGATGGTCACACGCTTTAAGGCACTCTGGCAGGGCATGCACGAGGCACGCCTGCCAAGCCTGTCCGGTGGAGAGAGCTGCGAACAGGGGGAGCCGTAAAGCGCGAAAAGCATCCGCAGCGGTGCTAGCACGGGCTACGGCTAGCAGCAGGCTTTGAAGGCCGGGATGTCGAGGCTCTCGGCGCAGCTGGGCCGGCAGAGCTCCATATTCTCCGGGACTACAACAAACGGAAGGGAAAACACTGCTGGAGGCGCTGCTGCTAGGGCCAACCGGAGCTAGCCCTCAACTCACCGCAGGCACTAATCGGGGCGATCACAAGCTGTTCCGGGTGCCGAGAGCCTCTGGGCGACTGGGTCCATGATGCTGGAAAACAATGGCAAGATGTCCAGCCAGCGCCGGATCCGGGTGGAGACGCTCCAACATGCATGAACTTGGTGCCACGGCTCACCACCTTGGACAGCAATACGACGGAGGTACCTGTCAACTTGCATGGGGCAGTACCTGTACGATGGAAGTGTTTTACGACAGCTGCATGCAGAAAGATGGCTGGGTTTTTCGAAGCCCTCTTGGCACCGCCAGGAGCTTGGAAGCACTAACAGCACCTAGCGAGCTCGACTAGACCCTCCACCTTGAATTTTGTTGCTCCATAATCCCATCTATGACGGCACAGCTACCAGCCAAGTCGGCGGTACGTACTGCCGCGGTCCATTCAACACGTCACCTGATGGCGCGCGCCTGTTTTGCTCTTCCCGCCCAGGCGCACCAGGCTCTAGGCGCTAAACTCGCTGTGACGGCGACGGTGACAGCTGGACGCGGGCTCTTGGGCGCCAAGCTGCAGTCCAGTCCAGTACAGCCTCGTCTGGATAGCGAGATTGGGGGATATCCATCAAGCACCAGCGTCGCTTTGCGTGCATTGTTTGCGCTGCCGCACAATCATACTCTTTTCTTCTTCTCCTCCTCCTTCCCTTCTTTATTCACTTCTTTCCTCAAACTTCTTACTTCCTTAATCGAGGCGTGCCTGGTTATCGCCTCTTTCTGTTTATCTTCTACTTTTTTTTAGTGCTTGCATTTGGCGCTGTCACCGCTCGATCCTTCCCTCCCAAACACTGGCTGGCCATCCATTCAATTCTTCTTCATCGCGCTTCTTTAAGCAGCACAATTCTTTTTTCTTCCTCCCTTCTTGACAGCTCTTGCGGAAACACTCCCTCAGCCGAAGCATCTCGAGTGATTCCAATTTACTGGGCCGACCAGAATAGCTGCGCCCACCCGGTTTTGTTTGCTGTTGGCGCTCTCGCCTACACAATGAAAAAAGCAGCAGCCATGCCGGCGTCGTTGAAGGAGCGATCAAGTCGGCTGCAGATGTTTGCTCGCCCCAAGTCCGACAA
This sequence comes from Trichoderma atroviride, assembly GCF_020647795.1. Lineage (NCBI taxonomy): Eukaryota > Fungi > Ascomycota > Sordariomycetes > Hypocreales > Hypocreaceae > Trichoderma > Trichoderma atroviride. Next base: position 3,756,005 of record NC_089400.1, on the reverse strand, counting down.
CGACGTCAACATCATCACGAACATCGACGTGCCCACAACTGCCGCAGCGCAGCAGAACCGCGAACCAGGGCGCTACCAGAGCTCTGGTCCGGGTCTCGCGTCCGTTGCTGAGCGAAGGGAGCTGGCAGACAGCGCTCGAGTGCCTGTGCCGAATGGAAATGCTCGCCAACCTGCCATACACCAGCGGAGATTCAGCCAGCCACCGCCCGAATCGGTGCAGCAGTCTCATTCGCAGTCTCCATCCAGCCGCCATATCGATATCTTTACCGGCTCCCAATTGGGCGATAGCTTTATGAATTCAGGCCTAACGACGCCAATGTACGAAGCATCAGAAGCCGAGCCGGATACAAAGAGGAACACTATTGCCGTTCCTGCCACTACGTCTGCTGCTCCCATTATCAGAGCTCCTCCTCGCTATAATTTCGACAAGAAGTTTCCTTCCAGCGGCGGTCTCGCCTTTCAGATTGGAGAGGATCTGCGAATGAAGGTGGTGCCGGTCTCGGGCACCAAGCATCACAACCCCTCCTACATGAATGACGGCTTCAATAGAGGCGCCGCCAATGGATATAGCAGACCTGCCCCGCCCTATCGAACGAGCTATACACGGCCAGATTCGTCGCCGGAAAAACAACCCAATCTGGCAATGCGTGAAGTTAGGCTTCGGCATGTGCCAAGAACGAAACAAATCGACTATGACGATGGGCAAAAGAGGAGCGCATCCCCTGCATATGACAGCAGAGGGCGTTTCACGAGGGATAGAGAGGACACTCGCCCTGTATCCAGATTCCAAGGATTGGCAGAGGTTGAGATGGGAGGCAGAAGGATAGACGTGATTGATGAAGATGAGAATGGAGACCAAGATGATGGCACATCTACCATAGGTGGCCGGGAGGATGGTCGAGAAACCCCGCGGATGAAGAGGCATCTCTTATCGCCACAGCGAGCTGTTCTTGAAAACGCCTTTACAACAACGATGCCACCTTTTAGGCCGTCAGTGCCAAAGGATAGGAAGCGGAGAAGAGAGAGCCTTGATTATGATGACATGGCTTTGAGCAACATGAACTACGCTGAACTACAAAATGAGGCATTTGACTTTGACCCCTCCAAGGTAACGGCACATGTTGGCACAGGCGGCGGTGCTGATACTCTCAATGCGAAACTAGAGCAGTACCAACACCAGACTGAGAAAGAACAACACTCGATGTTTAAGAATATGAATGCTGATGACTGGGAGGAAGCTGGGGACTGGTTTGCTGACCGGTTCGGCGAGATTATGCACAAGCTGAGAGTGGCCAGACGGAATAAGCGTCGAATGATTCAAGAATTTGAACAAGAGGCAGCCTCTCGGGAAGAAGATGTCCGGGTGCAGACGGAGACGATTGACCAGAAACTGGCCAAAATGAAGCAAGACGGCCTGCGCGTGGTCAACGCTAGGGAGGGGAGCCAGCAGGTCGGCAAGTGAATTTTGGCTGTGGGTGATTGAATTTTCTTTAATTTTCGGCATTATTTGTCACCGGCACTTTGAAGCAGGAGTTGGGCGCACTCGAATCAAGTTTTGTTCTTAATTTTACTCTTTTCTCTTTTTTTACCCATCATGGCCAGCGCTGGCCGTGGCCTGGAGTACAGCTCTGAGCCTAGAGGAATGGTAGCGAGGCAAAAATAAGGCGTTGAAGGGCAACGAACGGTCTAAAGATTGCTGTGGGATATCATGGAAATTTCCTAGTTGGGATTTGGTCATGTTGCGTTATCTAAACTTGTATTAGTCTCTAATTGAAGACACTATGTAGAGAAGGGAGAAGAATAACACATTTTTCATCCTTTGCTCTCTATGCCACTCTTCCCATGTTCCTATATGGTCACTGTTATTGTGTCGTGATTCTCCCTCCGCCTGAGCTTAAATCTCAACCACCTGCTTCACCTTTCTATCGCGGCCAACGATCATCCTCAGCTGTGCCCCGGGCTTCTCCGGCAAAAGCCCATTCCGCAGCCCCTCCGAGTAAAGTTCATACGCCGGATAATAAGCATCCACAAACTTGATGACCTGTTCCCTGGTCATGCCAGCGTCGGGGTCGCCCCTCGCCAGGCGGAGATGCTCCTCCTGCTCCTGGCGCCAGTCGTACACGTACTCGATGTTCTCAGAATCAATGTGCAGAAACGCGCCAAACATGTCAGTCACTTGGTCGTATTCCTTGAGCTTCTCGTTGATGGCTAGCAGATGCTCCAGACGATGCTGGTGGAGAGTTCGGCTTGGAGATGTATGTTTTGCCGTGATGGCGGAGGGAGGGATGGGGCGGAAGCCGACGCACCAGCCTTCGAGGATGATGACTTGGAGAGGAGGAGAGTTGCTGCTGTGGTTGATGGGTATCCATGATGAGGAGGGGAGACGGTCGCCTTGGCCGGAGAAGAGGGCCTTGTCGTATTGGGGGAGAAGAGTTTGTTCGTGGCGGAGGAGGGAGGAGAAGACGGATTTGAGGAGGGGGATGTCGTGGGTGCCTGAGATGGTCAAGTAAGTTTGAGAGCTGGGAATATAAACTGAGTAGCAATTTCGTAGGGATTTGAAAATTCCTCATGAGGTGAAATGCAAGGCTATTCTAATGGTATATATTGTATTGATGGTTGCGTGTAAGTGACATACCTGGCTCTCCACGAACCTGCCACAGCGCATTCTCAGGATTCGCCCTCGCCAGGGCCACCTGGTCCTCGTGCGTCAGGTAGAAGTCGTCAATGCTGCAGACCAGCGTGGGGATGCCCTCTTGCTGGAGGGCTGCGGCGAGGGGCACGACGAGGGTGGATTTGCCGACGCCTTGGATGCCGTTGAGGCCGATGATGAGAGGCGGCGGCGGCTGCGACGATGAGGTCTGTTGTTGTCGGTGCAGCTTGAGGCGGTTTAGGATAAAGGGGATGCATATTGGGGATTTGTCGTCGGTGAATGGAGGGGCCATGATGTTTGATGCTTTTTTTTTTTTTTTAATGTATGAGTTGTATTGAAAGCTGTTTTTATGTCTACCTGTATAAAAGGGATATGATTTTCTACATGGTGCCGCTATGAGAGGAGCGGGTAATACTGCGCCGTTGCGGTAGCTCTAATATCCGCTTCGGAGCCGGTTGATTGATTGATGAGTGTGCGTTTAGCTTCTAGGCCTAGTGCAGAGGGAAGATTGTGGAGAGGCATTGCCTGTGTGTACTAGTAGTAGCGGTATATATAGATGGCCTGGGGCATGCGATGCTTGTGTGATGATGGCGATGCATTTTATAGGGCAATTGGGCAATGCAGAGCCATGATATACGATGGATTCCAGGGTATTACATCACAGGCCGGCAAGCAGCGGTAGTACAGCACAAGCCATATTCTGATCCAACTGCCAGACAGACGGCTGACATGGACACGTGAAGGCCACTTGCAAGATCAAGCCCAGCATCGATGCACCAATACCTGGGGATACCCCGGATTCCAAAAGCATGTGAAGACGCCTCCATGCTCTCTCTCTTCCCCATGTCCCGCATCCAGCCTAGCGCTCGCTCCCCGAAAACCCCCTCGGTCTCGGTCCAAAATGGCGGTTGCTCCAAGTTGCACGTACCCGCTCCACGCAGCTCAGCCGAGGCATCGACACCTTGAACCTTTTTCTGCGGCTGCGGTGCTGCTGGACCCGGGCCGTCCGCCTCTTTTCGTGTTTCTGATGTGGACTTAAAAAGAGAAATCCTGCCGACAGCTTTGACATTACATCGAAACCCTTTTCTTTTCTTCCTTTTGCTATTTCCCTCTCCCTCTTCAATCTTCTCCTTGATACCCCCCCCCTCCATCCTCTTTTTTGCTGTTGCATTCCGTTTTCTCTCCCAACAGCATAATCTTGTTTGCATCAGCGTCGCTTGTAGACAAAAACTCCAATTCCACAACACCATGTCTGAGCAGCTGAGATACGACGGCCAGGTGGTGGTCATCACCGGAGCTGGCGGCGGCCTGGGCAAGGCCTATGCCACCTTTTTCGGCTCACGGGGAGCCAGCGTCGTGGTCAACGACCTGGGCGGCTCATTCAAGGGCGAGGGAAACTCTACAAAGGTCGGTGAATCCATATCCATGGCTGTGCCCACACACTGCCACTGCTTGTTTTTTTGCCCTTTTTGCTCACAGCATTTGCTTCCAGGCCGCTGATGTCGTCGTCGACGAGATCAAAAAGGCCGGCGGCAAGGCCGTCGCCAACTACGACAGCGTCGAGAACGGCGAGCGCATCATCGAGACCGCCATCCAGGCCTTTGGCCGCATCGACATCCTCATCAACAACGCCGGCATCCTGCGCGACATTGCCTTCAAGAACCTCAAGGACGAGGACTGGGACCTCATCATCAAGGTGCACGTCACCGGCGCCTACAAGTGCACACGCGCCGCCTGGCCTCACTTCCGCAAGCAAAAGTACGGCCGGGTCATCAACACGGCGTCGGCCGCCGGCCTGTTTGGCAGCTTTGGCCAGACAAACTACTCTGCCGCCAAGCTGGCCATGGTGGGCTTCACCGAGACGCTGGCCAAGGAGGGCGCCAAGTACAACATCCTGGCCAACGTCATTGCTCCCATTGGTACGTTGGCAGAAGAAGAAAGAAGCAGCAGCAGCAGCAGCACAGTACTGACTTGAAGTGACTCCATAGCTGCGAGCCGAATGACCGAGACCGTCATGCCCCCCCGATGTCCTCAAGGCCCTCCGCCCCGAGTGGATTGTGCCGCTCGTCGCGGTCCTGGTGCACTCCAACAACACCGAAAACGGCAGCATCTTCGAGGCCGGTGCTGGCCACGTCGCCAAGCTCCGATGGGAGCGGTCCAGCGGCCTCCTGCTCAAGGCCGACGACTCCTACACGCCCGGCGCCATCCTGAAGCAGTGGAACAAGGTCGTTGACTTCTCCAACCCCCAGTACCCCTCCGGCCCCAACGACTTCCTGGGCCTCCTGGAGGAATCCATGAAGATGGGCCCCAGCGAGCAGGGCGAGAAGCTCGACTTCACCGGCCGCGTTGCCCTCATCACCGGTGCCGGTGCCGGCATTGGCCGTGCCTACGCTCTGGCCTTTGCCAAGTACGGCGCCTCCATTGTCGTCAACGACCTCGTCAACCCCGACTCTACCGTTGAGGAGATTAAGAAGCTCGGCGGCAAGGCCGTTGGTGTCAAGGCTTCCGCCGAGGACGGTGAGGCCGTCGTCAAGGGCGCCATCGACGCCTTTGGCCGCGTCGACATTGTTGTCAACAACGCCGGTATCCTCCGTGACAAGGCCTTTACCAACATGGACGACAACCTGTGGAACCCCGTCATGAACGTGCACCTCCGCGGCACATACAAGGTTACCAAGGCTGCCTGGCCCTATTTCCTCAAGCAAAAGTACGGCCGTGTCATCAACACCACCTCCACCTCTGGTATCTATGGCAACTTTGGCCAGGCCAACTATGCCGCTGCTGTAAGTTATTTGGATATGATACGCTTCAAAGGAATATGACCCAATTAACATGTTGTGAATCAGAAATGCGGTATTCTGGGCTTCTCCCGTGCCCTCGCTCTTGAGGGTTTCAAGTACGGCATCTACGTCAACACCATTGCGCCCAACGCCGGCACCGCCATGACCGCCACCATCATGCCCAAGGAGATGGTTGATGCCTTCAAGCCCGACTACATTGCTCCTCTTGTCCTCGCCCTCAGCAGCGACAAGTGCCCCAACCCCACCGGCGGCCTGTACGAGGTCGGCAGCGGCTGGGTCGGCAAGACCCGATGGCAGCGAACCGGCGGCCACGGCTTCCCCATCAACGTTCCTCTAGTTCCCGAGGAGGTTGCCAAGCACTGGGAGAAGATTATCAACTTTGACGATGGCCGCGCAGACCACCCTGAGAAGGCTCAGGACGGCCTGGAGAAGATCATGGCCAACATGGAGAACAAGGTATGAGAAACATGATGCGTACGATTTTTTGTTCAAGTCTCTTCTTCATTTTTTCATTTTAATTCCTGTCTCCTCCATCTGCCATCTTTTTAAGGCAGATCTGTATCACCACCAACTACTACCATCTATCAAAAACCACTTGTACATATTGGATAGCCACTAGAGATGATGAAGAAGAAGAAGAATTGTTACGAAAAACACAGAATGAAAGAATGAAACTTTTTCCTAATGACTCATGCAAAGAGAAAGAGCCGTGCTAATTTGTGATTCTTTCTTGCTTTCCAGCGCGGAGAAGAGAAGCCTGCCGCCAGCAATGAACATCTGACTGCCATTGCCGAGGCTCTCGGAAAGGAGGGCAGCCCTACCGAGTACAGCTTCACGGATCGTGATGTTATTCTGTATAACCTTGGTGTTGGCGCCAAGCGAAAGGAGCTGAAATACGTCTTGTAAGCCCCCATCTCCACGTGCCTAATATCATCATCTCTTTACTAACTACCTTTTTCTCAACAAACAGCGAGGGCGCAGAAGACTTCCAGACCCTCCCCACCTTTGGCGTCATCCCCCCCTTCAGCGCCGAAATGCCCTTTGACTACGACGCCATCGTCCCCAACTTCTCGCCCATGATGCTCCTCCACGGCGAGCAGTACCTCGAGATCCGCAAGTTCCCCCCTGCCCACCTCGGGCCGCCTCCTCTCGCGCGGCAAGCTCCTCGAGGTCGTCGACAAGGGCAGCGCGTCCATTGTCAAGACGGGCATCACCACCGTCAATGCCGAGACCGGCGAGGACGTCTTTTACAATGAAATGACCGTCTTCCTCCGTGGCGCGGGCGGCTTCGACGGGCAGAAGAAGGGCCAGGATCGCGGTGCTGCGACGGCGGTCAACGAGCCGCCCAAGAGAAGCCCCGACGAGGTTGTCGAGTCTCCCACGGGCGAGGACCAGGCGGCGATTTACCGCCTCAGCGGGGATTATAACCCTCTGCATATCGATCCTGGGTTTGCCAAGATGGGAGGCTTCAAGGCGCCCATCCTGCACGGCCTGTGCACCTTTGGTGTCGCGGGTAAGGCTGTTTACGATCGTTTTGGCGCATTCCGCAATGTCAAGGTGAGGTTTGCGGGGCCGGTGATTCCCGGACAGACGATTGTGACGGAGATGTGGAAGGAAGGGAACAAGATTGTGTTCCAGTGCAAGGTGAAGGAGACGGGCAAGGTGTGTATTGCGGGAGCGGCTGCTGAGTTGGCATAAATGGCCTGGGATCAGTATTGTCAAGGGAAAATCATGAATGGGGATATGTAAGATACGGGATATTTACGCAGAATTAAGTTTTAAAAAATAACGTTTTTTTTCCCTCATTTCACTCTTCAAGGCAACCAAGGCAAAAACAATCTATCCATCCATTCATTCGTGCGTTCGTTCATTAATCAAGCTTAATCCATTCATACCCTCCATTATACATCAAATGATTTCGGTAAAACAAAAAAAAACAAAGCGCTCAAGTTCCCTCCTTATACAAGGAACATGTATATCCATGCTTTCAAAATTCAAAATTCAAAATTCAAAAAAAAAAAACAATCCAGCTGTTCCGACGGGAAAAAAAGGGAAACAAGGAAGGAAAAAATATTAAGAAGAAGATAAAAGAGCAGTATAATGAAAGGAAAAATAAAGGAGGAAAAAAAAGAGTTCATTTATCCCTCCCAAGTCAGGTGATGAGAAAAGACGTATCCAGCTTCAGCAAGCAGCAGAAAAGGAATGTATAAAAAGGTATTTTCAGAAAAAGGTGTTGGATGGATACTGGGTACCCATATAAGGATGCTCTTTTTGAAGGAGAATCAAGTCGAAGGAAAAAGCGTCATAGAGTAGTGATATTTCATCCTCCTTTTTATGTAGACGCCTGGCTTGCGTGAGACGCTGCAAGAAAGAAACATCTTGAATCGTAACGCTCTGTCTTGGTAAACTTTTCAACACTCGTCGCACCAGCAAATCTTTGAATAGTAATGTAGCGAGTATGGGTATCGGAAGAAAACTTCAAGAAAACTCCCGCTGGCTGGCTCCATGTGCTCATCTCGCTCACACAAAGATGGTCTCAACCACAACATCCAAAAACTCTCCCAGCGAGGGCATCCGCCCCGCCGACAGGATTTCCTCAATACTGCCTATGCTACTCAGCCGTGTCGCTATGCCCGTTTCTAGAAATGCCTTTTCCGGCGTCGAGAGGTCTCTCTTCTCCGTGTCTTTCCACTTTCGCTCTGCCTCTTCGCGGGCCTCCTGTAGTATCTGGTCGACATCTTCCGATTCCCACAGATTGCACCGGTCGCACTCCAGACACGGCCGCGGGTCGCCGTCGGGTCTAAAGTGGTCGCAAAAGTGCCGGTACCCTTCCTCGGTGAGATCGGCGCGGCAGACGTAGCACATCTTGTACCCGCAGGGGCAGGTGAGCTTGTTGCAGCCTGCGTTTTTGACAAACGACGTGTTGCAGCGAGGGCAGACGCGCTTGATGGCCATGCTCATGGCCTGCTCGACCTGCGTTCGTAGCGCAACCAGAGACGACTCGTTGCAGACATGGATATCCGTCCAGGTCTTGCTACACGACAGACAGGACACTCGGCCGCATTCAGGGTTCTGACAGGCAAACTGGAGACCGCGTCGGCGACGAGTGTGTCTGCCCATGGCGTGCTTCCACTCTGCCGATATCCGCATCCAGACCGGCCCCAACGAGGTAAATGCCAAGGCGGCGACAATGGATAGCACAGCCAGAGGAAGGATGAGGACAACACAAATGAAGCAAAAGAAGAGGAATAATAGGTGGAGGATACCAGCAATCCGAACTCGCATCCTTGCCCTCTTAGACGGCATGTAGATGTCATCAATCTCTGCGTAGCTGCAAAACGGACAGTGTACCAGCGACAGTCTCGCAGCAATCAAAGCATGTTCCGCAAGCCGCTGGTCTAGCTGATGCAGAATCTCGGCACCCTTCTTCTCTTCCAGCATGGCTCTGCACATGTGTTCGGACGAGATGTGGCCAGAGCACTGATCCCGGCCGACAGCCATGCACCTCAGCGTCCCCGTCTCGGGGATGATGCTGCTCTGCCAGCCCTGGCCAAAGACGGCCTCTTTGAGAGAGAGCTGGACGCAGCGGAAGCAAATCATGTGTGCGTCCTTGTTGCAGTGCGTAAACTCTTCAAACGGAGCGGTGGTGAAGCAGCACATGCACTCGTGGACTGCGCCTGCTTCCTCGGCTTCGTCACTGTTCAGCCGCATCGCCGTGGCCCGGTCTTTATCGATCCGATCTTGTCTATCCTTTTCCTTCAGCGGGCGGACGAGCGCATCGTAGAGTTCCCGGTCAAGCTCGGCGTTGCCCGTGGATCGTATCGTGGGTATGCTCGAGCCCTGGCCGGTCGTGCGCCAGCGGACAAGAGGGTGGTGATCTGCCTCGCCCGTCGCCACGGGCTTGCGCCTCATGATGAAGGACGAGAGCGTGAAGCGCCATGACTTGGACGAGAGCGTCACGAGCGTCCTCCGAGCGTCCAGGTATGAGTAGTTGGACTCGGCCAGCACGGCGTTGATTGTAGACTTTGACAGGCCTTTAAACTCCTGCCACGCAAGCGTCCGCACCGCATTCTTGTAAGCGTCGCTTCGAAAGATCTCTGCCCTCGGCACGAGCTGACTGACGACGATGGCCGCTTCTGCCTGTGTCTTGTCTCCGTCTCCACGCTGTATGATACTGCCACTGTGCCTCTCAGGGCCGGCAACTTTCCATCTGCCCTTGACCCACGTAGCGCGGTTCTTTAGCAGCGCATCGGCCACCAAAGCAAGCCTCGACTCGCCATCGAAATTGCCCAGCAGCTCGCGGAAGACCTCGATCTGGATATCGGGAAACACCGCCGCCAGGGCCTCGAGGCAGCAGTTGAGCTCGCGCAGGTCCGGTCGTTCGGGCGGGATGCAGGGCAGCTGGGCCTCGTCATGGATGTACTCGGGCGGGATGTCGCCGTCGACGGCCGGGACAGAGCGTGCCTTGCTTGAGGACGATGCAAGGGAATAAGTCGACCTATCGTTGGAGGAGAGCAGCGCTGGCAGGGGCATGGCGGATGCTCATGCTGGAGCGTGCCCTATGGCATGGGCTGGGATTCAGACGTAGGGGCCGTTGCAGAACCCGAGTCTTGGACGGAGGGATGGAGTGCTCTGCTGGTTGTTGTATAGGCGCAGATATGGTAATGATTTTGGTGGTTGCAATATTGTGTATGTATTCTCGTGGGAGGAATGATAAAAAGACGGCGCCTGTATAGGTACCAATGGAATATTAAGATGGGGATGGCAATAGCGGGATCCGAGGAGCGCGGCGGTGGATTACGGCGGTGGATTACTGAGGTGCCTATGGGCTATACCCAAGCCGTAGTAGCACCTACAGGTGGAGAGCACCCTGAGCAAGGTACGGGGTGCTGTTAGTGCGAGTTTACCCATCAATGATATGAACAGCAGCAGCTTTACACCGTATCATGGGTCGAACATTGCAGTAGAAAATGTCTCGACATCACGCTTCATCTTGAAATGAATCTTGTTCACAGCAGAGCACATCATACATCTTCCATCAGCCATGGCATGAGCTTTCGCTACTCACAACGTTGGTGAATCCTTTAGGCAGCTGCTGTAGCTATCTCATGGTAGTGCAGACAATACCGCTCGCCGCTCCACACTAACGTCGTTGGCCTTTCTCTATTCGAGCACATCATATCATCAGCCAACAAACTCGAGTCACTTTTCCCGGATTGGAAAATATTAATCAGACACGTGTAATTAATTTCATGGCCTTGCTTTGCAAATATCATACTGCTAATTCCTGTTCCTGTTTAAAGCCCACTTATATGCATCTCCATCAAGTACAAAGCTCCTCTTTCTGCCACCAGCTTTCCGGGGGGTATCTAAACACATAATACTGCGTAGCATCTTTTTGATACCACGATAAATTCCTTCATTATCTCAATCAAACGCGGGTGCTGTGCAAAACAAAACAGAACAGGATGGTGTGACTTATTCACTCATGTCGCTCATGAGCTCGAGCATGGACGAGCTGGGGTGAGAATCTCCGCAGCAAGGACAGATTCTATCGTCGTCGCTATCCCAGGCCGAGTCCTCAATCTCGTACCCGTTGATTCGGGAGAACTGAACCCATGTCCGCTTGTCCGCGTCACGGGCAATGGGCACCTTCTTCCAGATGACTCTCTTCTCGTCGCGGGTTGACAGAGGGTGGCCATCCTCGGCGGGGGCGGCAGGCAGGGTGCCTACCTTGTGGTAGCCCTCGAAAGAATGCAGGTGGAAGTGCTCGCCAACTTCGCCATCTTCTCCGTCTTCGCCGGCCAGCCCAAGACCCTCTTCCTCCATTTCGTCTTTGAGATCTTTGTACGCTCTAATCACGCGAGCACACCAGTTATCTCCCCTGAGACTCTGCAGACCTTTGGAGTTTGCAATGAAAGAAGCTGCTGCATCAAGGTAGAGGCCTTCGTCCTTCACCAGACCGCTGAGCTCGGCGGAGGCTTTCATTCCAACATCATCAAACGGCATTCCAGTGACTTGAAGTTCATTCAAAGTACATCCCAGTTCGTGAGATGCTACTTCATGGAGTTCAGATCCCGAAAATGGCAACAGCGAGTCTGAAAAGTTCACCAAATCAATTCGCAGGGAAGAAAGTGACGGAAGAAGTCTTGGCCTGGGGGTTTTCTTGTCTTTATAGGCTGGGTCATACGGGGCACGCAAGGCCAGAAAGAAATCGATGAGCTGATTCCAGGTGTAGCAGCGGAAGCCACCACGAACAAGAGGCGACTCCTTTGGTCGCATGTGTACTTTGAGAGGGTGGTCCTTCTTCAAATCCGTATGATAGTATCGTTCAAGCTTATGCTTGCGACGCTGATCATCATAGTAGCGGGCAACGACACGGAGGTTGACATGCATGATCTTGTGTCGATATTGGGAGCTGAGCTCGCTGAAGTTGCGCAGAGCTTGAGGGGTCGTGAAGACGAAGTGGTTAGACTCCCAAAGGAATCGAGTGCCCTCAGCATTCAAGGCTTTGTTTGTGGCCAGAAAGTGAATGGCGATCTGGTGGCCTCTCTTCTTCTCTTCTTCGGTCAGATGCTCAGGCGTAGTAGCACTCAGCGGGTCGATGATTGGATGATCGCTCTTCATGGCGAATTTGAGAACCCGCAAGAGGACTTCAGTGGGTAGAAACAGGGAGGCCGAATCACTGGGGCCGGCACCAGATGATCGAGTCTTGCGTCTCGTGGGGTCATTCTGAGCCAGATGCGCCTTGGCCAATGGCGACCAAGAGATGCCATTCTCGCGGAGGATGCGCTTGAGCCTCAAGTTCTCCTCAGTAAGCAGCTGGTTAGTCCGGCGAAGGGGGTAGTTGTAGGCAACCCATGCCTGGTCCTCCTTATCGCGGCACTCCCAAGGAAATACAAGCTGTGAAGAATGAGTATTTGATCGGCCAAGGAAATAGAGACTGGCCGACATCTGCTTACCTGACCACTCATCTTGCCGCAGATCTTTGTTGTTGTAGCGGAAAAGAAAGAATACAAACAAACAGGAAGCGACTTCCCGGGAACGATACGCCGTGCTGCGACACGCTTCAACAACAATTTCTCGGACCAGACCAGGCCTCAATAACAGAAAGGTACCCGACACAGACGGTGACAGTGCGTCTGGCTGTTGATGCAACGATTGGGATACGGCAATGACTGACACGATGAGACACAATGAAACGATGAAGCAGAACAGAGGAGTGGGCTTGGAGGTGTCGAGTTCAAGTCAAGGCCAGGGTGAAAGACGGATAAGAGACTGGCAAAAAAAATGCGGCCGTCCTTGTGCGACCCAGTGCCAAATTTACTCTTGCCCTGCCGATTCTGGTGAATAAGAGGGATGCATGCAGGCGCTCACAGCTGCTGGACAAGTGGTGGGCAGGGAAACGATTGACTGTGATTCACGAACAAGGAAATGCACCAGAGGCCAGGGCTGGGTAAGGCGCTGGCAGCTGGACGGAGCCACACCTGGGAGCCGGCCGTCGAGAAGTGGTCAGATTTGAGAATGGCAGGGGAAAAGAGCCGATGGGAGTGCAATGGGAAAAGGATAAAGAAGAAGAGGGACAGAAAACCACTCGATTGGCAGGTTGGGAGGAAACCCGAGCCGTACGACCCGAAGATGGACCAAACCCGAGGGAACGAGGGAACGAGGGAAAGAGAGTGTGGAAAAGATGGGGTTTGGCGATTCAGTGCCGGCAAAAGGTTGATTGAGCAGCTGAGCAAAGACCGCCCGACGACGTTGCTCCTTCCTGGCCGTGAGTCGAGCTGGCAATAGTGATAAGCCGCCACCTCCCTCTTTCCTTGGACCAACGTATTGCTGTAGCAGGACCTGAGGACTTTATCCGAAGCTATGCCTCGAAGCCGTGGGCGGGAATCAAGGCGGAAGTGGCGCGGGGAATTAAGGAAAGAGCGCCTGTTCAGTTACTGTACGGCATCTACCGTGGAACAAACAGCCCCAGCGATACTCGGCGAGAGAAGCGACGGGCTGCTATCAGGTGATGGACGGGCTTGGTCGTCAGCGACGGCAGCGTTTTACGGGCACTGTGCCTGTATACGCTGCAAAAGTACTGCTGTGTAAGGAGCTCTACTGCACTATTGGAGCAACTGCTAAGCAACCTGGAGCTGCTAAGCTACGGGCGCTGGGGCGGACCGATCCTGATCCCTGCCATTCGATGCCATGTCGTGAGAATTAGCTGAAGGAGGATGGATAACGAGGCGAGTCGCCGGCAGTTGTGCTCAGCTCAATGCAGAGGGTGGAGTGACTTGATACCGGCCATAAGGTTGTGCTGCGTAGGCCTTTTTCCTGCGATGCTTCGTACTGCGTAAGTAGTTGGCCTGTATTGATTGGCCTTGTTCCGTCACAATGCAGGCTTCGTCGCTACTCCAATCTTGTTTCTTCATGTCTCAGAATTCACATTTCATCGACATGCCTGGATCACAGACAAGCAGGGATCCAAGCACAGTCCAATTCAGGAAATGAGCTGCCCTGTCACCGAAGCGCCGAGCTCCAGGGTAGCGGCAGCAGCTATTGAGATGACCGCTGCAATCGGCGATGCCCATGTAGTTGCGAGATGCACAATGAGATATGCTCTATTTAAGCTTCGATTCCATCAGCAGATCACCCCAGGGCTGCTCCCAATCCAATGGCTGCGACAGTGCGGTACAGTCCTGTGGCCATATGCTACTTGCTTGACGTCATGACTGTTCGCCCTTACAGCATCTTTATTCGCCTCCTACTCTGAGAACCCTCAGCCTTACGTACGTATGATGGATGTGGTATATCATAAAAACATATATAGCTAGGTAGAGCGATCGCTAGCATCCAATGGTTATATAAAGAGCTATCAAAAGAATAAACCTTTCAATAGCAGAAACACACCGGAACAAGAACACCTTTCTCCTCTCATAGCATAATTCCATCACACATATATCACAATGGCCACGACTGGAACCAGCGCACCTCTCGGCGATAAGCCCGCCGACCCCTACACTCATGCCAACAAGGACCAGCCTGACCTCAACACGTTGGTTACGGATCTTGTCGACTTCATCACTACATGCAAATTTGGCATGTTGACGACCGTTGAGGCGTCGAGCCACAACAATCTGGTCTCGCGCTGTATGGGCTTGGCTGGAACGGTAAGATGGCAATTGCAGGACTCGAAAATGTGTCGTTACATAAACTAATTCTCCACGTAGGAATCCGGTGGCATCGATCTTCTCTTCCACACAAACACCGAGTCCGGCAAGACCAACGACCTATCCAACGATCCCCATGTGAATGTGTCTTTTATCAACAGCTCCGGCGAGTGGGCTTCCGTCGCAGGCCAGGCGAGTGTTGTGACTGATCGCGATCTGGTCAAGAAGACGTATAGCAGCGGACTCAAGGCGTGGCTGGGCGATCTTGGTGACGGAGTTCACGATGGCTCAGAGAATGATCCGCGTATCGGAATTATTCGTGTCAAGACCACCACTGTGACTTATTCTTTGGTGTCGGGGAACTTCATCAGCCGTGCTGCTGAGGTTGCGCAAGGAGTGCTCACTGGAAAGCCAGCTCATGTCAGCAAGCTTCGAGAGATTACCGCTGAGGACGTGAGCAACTGGCGTGCTTCGAACGCCTAATTGAGGAAAATATCAAACAACTGGATCAATGTACTATTATCATCCATGTCAATCATGAACTAATGGAGTTTTCTTTTTTCTTAATATACCTCTCATCAAGCAATTTACTGCTTGCCGTACTCCTCTGCCCATATTCTGGTAAACTTTTCCTTATCAACAGCAAACTCACGGACGAAATCGCGCTCCAGCTCGTGAGCTCTCCTGCCCAGCAGGACCAGGCTGTGTAGTGGAGGACCCAGTTCCTCATCCGTAGAACACAGTTCCTCAAGCGTTCCCGACACAAACTTTTCCGTCTTGCCTCCAACACGAGCAGCGCCAATAGCCAAGCTATCCTTTGTGTAGACACCCTCTTTGCGCTCCTCCTCAATTTCCAGCATCTGCTGCGCGCACTGCCCGACCGTCATGTATCGTGGGGGCTCGTAGACCAATCTGCCTCGGGCCATGTTCTCCAAGCTCTGCTCCTTGACCTTGATGTCGACTAGCACCAACGTGTGCAGGCCAATGTCGCGGTTTTCCTTTATTCTGTCGTAAAAGGAAGCTGGCTTCCATGTTTCGGTGAAGAAGACCATGGACACGGTCTGTCCAAAGTTGTACAGCTGAAGGCCGCAGGCGCCGATGCCGGACATGATGGAGGCGTTTGGTACGGTTCGCACGGGAATGGACAATTCGCGAGCTCGGATGACGAGATCTGTGTGTGTTGTAGCACTGCGGCGATATGGTTAGTTAAAGCTGTGAATATTGAACACATCAAGGTATAGCTAACCCGAAGGGATCTCCAACAACGCAAAAAGCGACGTCCTCGTTCTGCGCATTTCGGAGAATCTCGTCGCTGTTTGACTCGACCATCTCGCGGTCGGCGATGGTTATCGATCGTCCATAGTAGTTTTCCTACTTCAAGAGTCAGCGTTAGCTCTTTTCTTTGCCAGAGACGTTGTCACTGGAACTGGCGAAGCATACCAGGACAGACTGGTCCACGAGCAGGATGCTTGTGTACGCCTCAAGGTAGACTCGCGAGGCCTTCTTCACCACCTCGAGACCCTTGACGGTGATATCCGTCTCGTCGGACAGACCAAGACCAACAAGATACAACATTCTGACTTCGATTACCACATGCAAATTGCGTATCGAGTTGGAAAACTCATCTTCAACAGCTGCCCCGCGGTGGGGTTGAGAAATTCTTATCTTAGCGCCGGTTGACCCTTGTCTTGCCGCAGCTTTGGCGATCTTGGTGTCGCGTCTAAATCTGACGGTTCGAAGCTGGAGGCCTTTTCCCTTTCTTTACATCATCCTCTCTCGCCCTTTTTCACCCGCCATGTCTGATTCAAAGAACAAGAGCGCCTACGGTGTAGCGGCCTCTGACACCGATTTCCGCAAGAATTGGGATCTGGACGAGTATGCCGCCAAAGCCAAAGAACGCGAGGCCAAGGAGAGGGAAGAGGCCAAGGCGCGCTACGAGGCCAAACTCGCTGGCAAGAAATACCACAAGCCCATGACGGGCAACGAGACATACACATCAGCACGGAGAAACATCATTGATGTTAGCGCCCAGGTTGGCAAGACGCAGATTGTGCCGGCTGGATCGGGAGTTGGTAAACGAGGCAGAGGAGCTGGTTTCTACTGTGAGGCTTGCGACCTTACGTTCAAGGACAACTTGCAATGGGTCGAGGTATGCACGCACACACATATCTATTGCGGGAAGTAAAACGAAACATTAATACGGGTGCTAATTGGGCATTCATAGCATTTAAATACGACTCAGCATCTGCTCAACACCGGGCAGACCACCGAAGTCAAGCGGGCAACCGTTGAGGAAGTGCACGAGCGAATCGAATTCTACATTCGCCGAAAAGAAGATCTCGAGAGGGAAAAGGCCACGAGTTTACAAGACAGGCTGCAGATCCGAGAAGAGGAAATGAAGAAGGAGGCGGAAGAGAAGCGGGCGAAACGAAAGGAAGAGGCAGAGAAGAAGCGGCAGGACAAGGAACAGGCGGCCAAGGTGAAGACCGAGTACGGCGACGATGTGCGGGTTGAAGGAGAGCATGACGAGGATGATATGATGGCGCAGATGGGATTTACCGGGTTTGGATCGTCAAAGAAGTGATTTGATTGCTGTGAGGTGCGGAGTGCTTGGAGAGATGCGAATGTGTATTTGTAATGGCGAGAGGACGAATCTATGATACCCAAGACCTGTACAGAAGGCGTTATTTTAGGATATTTAGTAAATACTGCGCAATTCATATCACCCTAGGCAATTTTATTCTAAACATTTAAATCTGGCAGGATCAAGATGACCCAAGTATACTTGACTGCGCTTCTGCAGCCACCAACTGGCTGCCATCCATGTCATAAATACGTGTGCATATCTGAGTGTGCTACAGCTGAGGCCATCCAGGTGCAGGGTCGACCCGGTGCCGAATACCCCACCTCCAAAATCCGATCTAAGGCATGGCTTACCTACTACACACTACCTAAGCTATTCTCTCGCCGTATCGGAACCTTGAACTTTCCTCCTCCTGTCCCCAACATCTTTTGACCACCTCATCGACGACAGCTGCTCCCACCGTCTTTCACCTTGGCACGAGGAGCATCAGCGGCATCTCCTTCATACAAACATCATATACAGCCGCCCACAGCATCACTGCTAATATGGCGTCAGCCGGTGCCGCCGCAGCGTCGCTGCTGAAGCGCCAGCTCAAAGAGATGCAGTCGGGCAAAGACCTCCCCGGCATCTCATGCGGTCTCGTCAACGACAACAACATCTTCGAGTGGGAGGTGATGCTCATGATCAACGACGACTGCAAATACTACGGCGGTGCGTGGCTCTTGTCCCTCGTCCCTCCCTCGCTTAAAGCACACCGTATCGACTTTAACAAGCTGACACTCTTTTTGCCCTTGTGATTACAGGAGGCAACTTTCGTGCTCGCCTAGTCTTCCCCCAAAACTACCCTCACATGCCGCCCCAGCTCACCTTTCAAGAACCCATCCCGTTCCACCCCAACATCTACGAGAACGGCAAGCTCTGCATCTCCATCCTGCACCCCCCCGAAGAGGACCAGTACGGCTACGAGTCCGCCGCCGAGCGCTGGAGCCCCGTCCAGACGCCCGAGACGATCCTCCTCAGCATCATCAGCTTGTTCTATAGCCCCAATGAAGAGAGCCCCGCAAACGTCGAGGCCGCGAGGATGCTGCGTGAGGAGAAGGAGGGGAAGCACAAGGATTACAGGAGACGGTGTCGGAAGAGTGTGAGGGAGAGCCTGGGAGAGGACTAAAAATGAGGCGAGACGGATAGTAACTTGGATGCATTGCTGAGCTGGAACTTGCATTTTTCTTTTCTTTTACAATTACAAGATGGATGGCGTTCTTTGGAGGATGAATGACGGAGGTGTCCTGTTGTTTGCATTGGTTTGGCGTCTCGGAGATGCTGTATTAGTAAAGAGCCTTGACTTATTCACTGCGGACGACCAGTAGCGTAATCAGATAAGCGCTCGTTGAGCCCAAAAAAAAGCAATATCGTTCATCGTATACACCGAGTCGCTATCTAAAAGAAATGATGCGTAGATGCCCCCGGTTCATCTATGCCTGTCTGTCTGTAATCCCCATCACAGGGCCAACGACAGAATCCCATTCCTCATCCCAACGCCGTGAACCTTCCTCAACGGCGCCTCTCTTCAGTCTAGCCAACTCTCCTGCCCCCTCAAAACTCAATAACCTCTTCAGGATCTCAGTTAGCTGCGGCACCGTTTCGAAGCCACAGCCG
Source organism: Trichoderma atroviride (assembly GCF_020647795.1). Classification (NCBI taxonomy): domain Eukaryota; kingdom Fungi; phylum Ascomycota; class Sordariomycetes; order Hypocreales; family Hypocreaceae; genus Trichoderma; species Trichoderma atroviride. Next base: position 3,737,156 of record NC_089400.1, on the reverse strand, counting down.
TTTTGCCCTTCCTTTACGAGCTCTCCGATGCTTTCGAAGCCAGCATATGCAGCCACGGGCAGACCCGCCCCAAACATATCAACCACCTTCATGGGCAGATCCACCCCAGAACTGGATTTGTGGAGGGAAATACCTAGATCAGCCGCGGCGAGCAACGAGGCGTAGTCTCGATTGGAAAGCCAAGCACTGAGAATACGAATGCCGGGGAGTTTGCCGGCATCTTGTAGTTGCTTGATTTTCTCGAGGTAGGCCTCCCTCTGAGGGCCCTTGCCGGTGATGATGGCCAGGATTGGAAGAACGGCTTCCTCGCCTGCTGATGGCGTGGCGTAGGCAACTAAAGCATCGAGCAGCATACCAAAGTCTTCATCTGCTGTCCAAGAAGTGCTGCTCACTACTAGGCGGAGGGTACCTGGACGAAGGGCACCACCGACGATATCCTTGGCACAGTTTCGTGTTTCCGCCAAGCGAGAGAGGAACTCGAGTCGATCCTTTGAAGTGCTCATGGGCTGAAATATCTCAGCTGGCCTATCGTGAAGCGTATAGACGGGGTTCTTGAGATTAAAGCGGCCTCCGGGTTGAAGCTGCTTCGCCATGGCATCTGTGACTGCGAGGTTTGCATTTCCCAAGTATCGGCCTAGCTGAATCTCGTAATACTTGTAGATGGGCACAAGAGGTCGGAGCAGAGACTTTTGCGCCAGAATGGTATGGCCATAGTTGTGCCAGTCGACAATGACTTTGCTGCCGCGAATCCATGAGACGAAAAGAGCCACGTGAAACGTGGGAATGGAAGGCGGATTCTATGAACTGCGTTAGAACCAAAGATGACTGCACTGGAGTTTCTCAGAAGGATATCTGTCTTCACCTGAATAATGATCCACTGAGCTGGCGGAGTAGTATACATGAGCGTCCTAAACAGGGTCCAGAACTGCTGGATGACCTTGGCGGGGATGTTGAGAAAAAAGGGCAGCGTCCCCCAGGCGATCCATTCTGGCTGAGGAGCGAGAGGATAGACCGTCACGTTTGCCTTGCCAATGAGATCAGGATGTCTAGCCGTCTCTATCAAGCCTAGAGTAAGCAGATGAATCTTGACGAAGTGAGAATGAGAGTCTCTCGGCCACGCACCTTTATAGCCCACAATGTCGACCTGCCTTCCGTGCTTGGCAACGCTCAGAGCATGGTACTGCATCCGCGGGCTTCTTCCAATGTCGCCTACAACGAGGATCTGAATATGCTCATCTTCTGGCCTCTCGGCGGGATGGTAGCGGGTGGGGATGGCATGGAGAGACTTCTTGCCGAGCCAGACGGCGAAAGAGAAGACGTAGCCGAGAGCAATGACGGACAAGCCGCCGACGATGGCGGATATGACGAAATTGGCGTAATAATGCATTTTGGGCAGATTAAATCATCTAGCTGCAGGGCCCTTTTCTAGGTTCGGCGCAGAGGTTCGTGAAGGGCAGTGATTGAATGACAGCTGGCCAGATTAGACCGGATACTTGGAAGGATGGTCCAGCAAGCTGTTGATGCTCCCGCTAGCAAGACAGCCCAACGCAAAGAGCGAATTTATGGATGTTCATGCAACGCCATGTGCAAATCAAGCGCAGAATGAAATCTCCTGTCAGTGTTTTTGCTCGTTGACCGTCAGATGAGCTTCTAGATGGCACCGCCAAGCTCAATCATTTAGAAGCTTCTAGGTAGCTGTGGCGCAGGGCGCATTGTGGCTGGGGAGGCTGCCGGCACCGCACCCGCGTTAACAGGGCTCTTAGTCGCATTCCGTGATGGGCGCCACATGCAATGGAGATCGTGGGGACGGCCACAGGGCCAATCAGTGCGGCCATGATGCAAGACATTACAGGCGCTGTGCTCGGAAAACTCGCAGTGAGATCTTAGTTGGATTCCTGTGTCTCTTGGTACCTGAGCGGATGAGCCGAGCCTGACCAGGGATGGAAAGCTTATTGAGAGGCGGCTTCATGCAGATGTGCTGAGTTGGGCATCTGTGTAGATCAAGCATTGCACTAATGGCATTGATTGGATGACAATGGCAGTCTAGGGATTTTGATGGCTCATCTTGGAATCTGCGCTCTCGTCACCGGCACACTCTTGAGAGGTATGGTCTTTTCCAAGAAGCATTAGGCCGAGATTCTGGGAGCTATCTAGACCTTCCTTTTTTGAGATTGACCGCCTTCAAAGCGCTGTAGCGATACTAACCATCTATTTGAATTGTTTCAACGATGACGCCGTTTACTCTCTCCATCTGGGCAAGTATCTAAAACAAAAGAGGACCCTATTGCGTCACCGTGCTTGGACCCGAGGCAGCGCCTGGCGTCTCATCTAATCTCATCTCATCCCATCTCTCCAAGCACCTCTTATGTACCTCCGTCCATCAGACCCCCAGCGTGCCATCGCATCCTCCCAGCACCGCATCGGCCAAACGAATCCCGCGGGTATCGCGCCCTCCAGGCGTTGATGCGCCGGTACCTGCCGCTAAGCCCGCGCTGATAGCCATCGCCGCAGCTGCTAGCCCCAAAGTGCTGCATCACGACCGCCCCAAGCGCCTCCACGTGCCCCGCAACCCCCCCCCAAGAGGTTGGTCACTCAGGCCTGAGTTGGTGCTGGCACAGCGCACTAGCAGCGCACTGGGTGCCACCTTGGCCGCCGATGCTTTTTTTTTTTTTGCTGTCTGTGTGCCTGTTCCCCTATTTGGATGGACCGACGGCCAGTCTGTCGCCTTTGACGACGGCTCAAGCTGGGGTCGGAGCCTATCTTGCGACCTCCACTCGACTGCCGGTGCTCTCGAGACCGCCTCTTTTCCCTCAATTGCATTCATCTGGCCCGCACACGGCTTGATGCGGCTGCCAGTGCCATTGTGAGAGGCGGCGTATCTCTTGTAGGGAAAAGGAAGCAACGCGTCTTATCGCTTGGGTGGCCCGAAGCGCGAGTTCAAGATTCGGAACCAGCCCCGGATCGCACCCCGGCCACGACGACGATACACAGGGCGACGGGCTCTTTTGCGACGTTGTAACGATCGATCGCTCTCGCTATAGCCATGGACACGTCGTATTCGCTGCCGTCGTCGGCCCTGCCGCATGCACACCGGGCTCATACTCGCTCCCAGCCGCCGTCGCTGAACAACACCTGGCGGATGACTGTATCGAGCGACAGTCTGCCCTCGCAGCTTGAAGACGACGAGGATGGAGATCACCATCACGACCACGACCACGATCATGGCCGCTCGCACTCCCACTTGCGCTCAAAGGGATATTCACACTCGCCACCGCCGCTGTCTCCCTCATTCTTGCATGCGCATTCTTACAGTGTTCCAAACCATGGCCGCAGTGGCTCGCAAGCCTCCAACGCAAGCTCTACTATGGCGCAAGAGAAGTCGCTGGTAGGAGGCATGGAGAGTCGGTCTCAGGGGAGGAGAAGCCGCTATACGCCAGAAGGCATTGACGAAACCGCACACAATCATGACCCCAACCACAACCACACCCATAGCCATGACAATGGCCACGACCACGACCACGAACATAACCATAAACACGACAAGCATTTCCACTCGCAACTTCACTCTCATGACCACTCTCATGACCACAGTCACGATCACGACCATCATCATGATCATGATCATAGCCATGGCGTTGGTATCAGCAATGGCCATAACCACGCCTCTGAGCGGTCTCTCTTCACGAGGACTATCCTTCCATACACGGTTGGATGGCCCATTCTATATTCTATACTTGCCGAGAAGGACTCGAGGCGTATTTTCTACTTCATGACGTATGTGCATACTCTCCATCTACTACATATTCATATTGCTGGCAGTAGAGACTAATAAGAAAACCTACAGGCTCAATTTTGGCTTCATGATTATCCAAGCCTTCTATGGCTACGTTACCGATTCGCTAGGTCTCCTTAGTGACAGCATTCACATGTTTTTCGACTGCGTTGCGTTGCTCGTGGGGCTACTGGCAGCTGTCATGAGCAAATGGCCAAAGAGCCAGCGGTTCCCTTATGGCTTCGGAAAAGTCGAAACTCTGAGCGGCTTCGCCAATGGTATCCTCTTAATGTATGTGTTTATCGTATCAGTTGCTATTTGTCGACATTCTCTGACGAATTTATTCCCTCTAGGCTACTTAGTGTTGAAATTGCATTTGAGGCGTTTGAACGACTATGGGAGGGAACGGAAACGAAGCGTCTCGGCGAGCTCTTTGTGGTTAGTAGTCTGGGCCTGGCTGTGAATTTGGTCGGCATGATGGCGTTTGGACATCACCACCACGGCCATGACCACGGTCACTCTCACGGTCATTCTCATGGCCACTCCCATGGCGAAAAGCATGATGACGGCTGCGATTCGCATTCGGGCCATAGTCACGGACACGATCATGGCCATGGCCATGGTCACGACCATGAAAACGAAAATATGCGGGGCATTTACCTGCATGTCCTGGCAGATACGTTGGGTAGCGTCTCGGTTATTGTATCTACAGTCTTGACAAGCTTCTGGGGCTGGTCTGGATGGGATCCGCTGGCTTCTTGCTTTATCGCGACACTCATCTTTCTCTCTGCGCAGCCACTTGTGTTCTCAGCTGCGAAGCGGCTGCTCCTCACTGTCCCTGAGGGAGTCGAGTACAATCTGCGGAATATCCTTGCCGGTATTGGGCAACAACGAGGTGTTGTCGGCTATTCCACGCCGAAATTTTGGATGGACGACCATGGAGGTGAGAAGCTGTTGGGTATTGTTCATGTCACAGTGGCTCGTGGCGCCGCTCTAGAGGACACCAAAGACCGTGTTCGAGAGTATCTGCTCAAAGAGGGCATTGACGCCGTCATACAGGTGGAAAGAGATGGGGATAATGGGTGCTGGTGCACTCGAGGGCGAGCTTTGGCCAATCCGCCGCAAATGTCGAAGCAGTTCTAGGGGAAGCATTTGCTGCCTTGCGCATAGGTTGCCAACTGGCTTCTAGGCCCCGACACGTCGGAGATTTTGCCGGTGGCATATAGGAAGAATTACTAGCCATTCAAGACACATGGTGCGGATATCTCTTTAGTGCCACGGCATTTGTTGGCATGCGAATCATTTGCTAGATTGCAGCTGCGGCAGTGTAAGTGGATGTCGAGCGTCTTTATACACATGGAATGAGGCGGAATGATTGGCGTAAGGGTGCGAGTTCTGGATTTTGCCTGGCGTTTTAGGATATGTTTCTGTCTATAATTAGGTGGCGGTAGCATAAGCTAGAAATATCTAGATGCTGGCGGGATTTTGACATGTAATATCAGTGGTTGGGATCATTTCTCAGATTGTGTCTATCCACCATGTTGCTTTTGAGCCGATCTGTACATGTAGGCTTATTTCGCTGCAACATCAAGCATACACCGATCGGCGCCGAGACCGGACATGTGCATATGAGCTTTCCACTCAATGCTACCTTTCGCGATTATATACTCCGTGGTGCATCTGTCTATAATTGCATTATATTCAGGGTCTGAGCATAACGTGTGACGCATGGCGCCATTTGCTGTAGCGCTGGTTGAATTGTATACTAATTGATTAAATCCATCAAAGAGCTAGTCGGATATATTCGGTCAATCTGACATGCAAACCAACACTTTCCATCGTATAACATCTGTCATGATTATTTGGATAGATACTACGTATCCATCCTCGTTGCGTGTCTACCAATTCGGGACGGCCCTTTTTAAAATGCGGGCTGCTTATTTGATGCTGTAATCAGCATTGACGTTGGGCATCCATCTACACCTCCTATTAAACTCCGGATATTCCAGAAATTCTCACTCCCTTCACACATCAGTACTGCAAAGCTGTAGATGAATCCTTTGCTCGAGAATTTTCACGGATATTGGATATTCCACACAAATGAGTAATGACATGACTGCCCCCCTTTGTAAGCAGCGTCCAACTAACATTAGTCAGATCATGATAAGGTATGGCGACTGTCTAAACTCCATGACAGTGTGCATCACCAGAGGCTAAAGCAAAGCCGTGAATCATAGACACATTGCCAGCTATGCGGCGTCATCTTCAATATCAATCGGATAAGGACCCGCGATGAGCCGCGGAGCTCTGCCTGGGGCAATACTTTTACTAGCAGGCACAAAGGCTGGGACTGGGTCGCTGTATCTGCCTTTGACCAGGAGGACTGTCCTGACGGGGGCTGTTGTTCTGTTTACCGCGGAAGGCCGGGCTGGGAACGGAGGATTCACCCGCGCTTATATGAAGATGACGCGGGTGATGCTACATATGCATATGAGAGTGGCGACGACGACGAGCCCTTGGAGTATGACTCAGATGCAGAAGATGAAGATGATGGCAAGGCCGAAGAGATGACCAAAGAGGAGGTTGAGGCAAGCTCTTCTCAGGATCAAGAGTCCGATACGGAGGATGGCAAGTTGATTTTCGACACCAAAGGACTCGATGTGCAAGAATACGACACCCAATTCCTGTCCTTGTCAGCGCCCTACGACGAAGACGGCGCAGTCAAGGACGAGGACATGGAGAGCGACAGACACATCATGGCCCTCCCCGCGGCTCGCAAGTACGAGCACATTGCCGGCCCGGGCTGTCTCAACACCCGGGGCTTCCACGGCGACATGATAAGCGTGGAGGAGATGATGGACTGCCAGACCGTGCAGGGCATCTTTCGGAAGCCCGAAGACTGGACGCCGCGGGACGACGACATGGATTTTGAGAGGACGTCGATGTGCTATGCGCTGACGGGGCTGTCGGACTTCATGCCTGCGTCGGGGGCGGGACTGAGATGTGCGCCACATCGGGGGGAGGCGGATCAATGTGATGCGACGAATGACAGTGATGTTTGGTGCATGGTGAGTGTTTTGGCGATGAGAAGAAAGGTGTTGATGACTCGGGCTAATAGTTGTAAAGTCGTCTCAGTGGACGAGTCGTATACTTCCCTTCCACCCTACGTGCTTTGAGCTCTTCATCCGGATCAGCAAACTGCGTATGGGCCAAGTCCGTCTCGACCCGCTGGTTCGTCTCGAAAGCAATTCTCGGAACGATGTATTTGGCGAGCGACATGCTGACGTTCGGGATGCAAAGAGCGACGGCTGGCATTGGAGCTGCATGCCTGGCTCGGAGTATCTCGTTGCGAATCCCGTATTTGTGCCTGGCTTGAAGGCCATCTTTGAGGCTTCCATGTCGAACGGGGAGGGCTTCAATGTTCGGCATAGTCCGTTTCAGGATGTGTCAGAAAACGGAGATGTCGGTCATGAAGCACAGGATCCGTTTTTGATGTTGCCGGCGGAACTGAGGCAGGCCGTTGTGTGGAATCTTGACTCCAAGGAGATTGCTAGTTTGCGATTGGCATCTCGGGCTTTCTACCATCTCCCTATATCGTTATGGCATCGGCTGATGGTGCGGGAGATGCCGTGGATATACGAAGCTTGGTGCGAGGACCCTACTCCGTACCACTGGGCCATGGCAAACGCATCGGATCTAAAACAAATACGAGAGCAAAGAGAAGCATATACTATCGAACGACGTCGCAGGGGGGGAGATTCTTCAGGATCACGACGTTGAGCTTTATGCAGCCTGGGAAGCCAACGAGCCCAAGAGTCCTCCTTGGTTCGACACGCCCGCGTTTCAGGCCCAGCTGCAGCAATCTACGGATATTAAGAGAGCCATGGCGCCCGTTAAGCTCCCTCGAGAGAGGACAAACTGGTACCGTCTTTATACGGATATCAAGGCGAATGAGAGGACGGTCAAGGGGCTGCGCAACAGGAAGAGGATATGGATGAATGTGGAGCATATTGTGGCGGAAGTTGAAAAGGAGTGGGAGAAGGAGGTGCGGGAGAGGCATGGGGCTTTTACGACTTTGATGGGGGGAGACGCTTGAGTCTTTGCATCTTTGATGTTGGGCTCTCTTGACTACAGCTTTGAATGTCACTTTGATTAGTTGTTGCATGTGAGTTTATGTACGACGTGGAACTTTTCAATCGATCTTTATGCACAGTCTTCACAATCCGATTAAGAGTATTATTCATGAAATGGGAGTCGAGTGTTATGATAGTACTGCATTCGTTTCTTACTTACTGGAGAGAGCTTCCTTTTTTCCAGACCAATTACTGTTGTTGAAAGCCATTACACAACACACCATCATGAGATTCCCTTACAATCCCTCGTGTTGCTGCCAATTTATTCAACACAGTTCAAATTCTCACGTGTGAGAAATGTAGAAATAGCAAAGTCTCGACTTTTCATACACAATGTGCACGTGTTTCTGATCAAGTCGAATTGACCTCTGGCAAAGTGTTACACAATGCACTGTTGTTACAAGTTACCTTTTGTGATTCCACGCAGCATCAAAGCCCAAGAGCACTTACCAACCAGGCACCGTCCAATGGCCGTTACATGAAAGTGCTTAGGGGCATGGCATAACCAGCAGCGGAGCACAGGCTGATTGGCAGGCCGCATAGAGGGCAACACCAGCAGGCCCTGCCGCGAGAGTAGTCGAGCAAGCTGCTTGACAAGCAGCATAAGCCAATGGGCCGGCCATGGCGGTGCCAGGAAGAACAATGGCGGCAAGAGTGATGTTGGTCAACTTCATGTTGAGTGACAAAAGGGTTGTTGGTTGGTGAAAGGTTAGTTGTGATTTGTTGTCAAAGATGTTTTTTTTGTTGTCACAAATGCTTTGTTCTGTCAAGTTTGGGAGTGTCTACTGGATGAAAAGTATGTACTGGCGTTGAGATGAGTGCTCTTTTTATCCATCTCCCTAAGAAAGAAGACAGATCTTGGTCTCATGATGAATCTGGGCGGCCTACAACTGTGGCTGCCTCCAACTCGGGAGGCCTACGACGTGTGACCCACCAAACTGCATGTGAGTGACAGTGACTGGATAGTTGTCCTTTAATTGAATTGATAATTGCGTCAGAATAGCATCATTCACTCGCGAGAGATAATGCAATGAGCCGTTGCAGCAATGAATGATTGGTGCCCGCCTTGTAATTCACTCGCCCTGCTATTCACTCGCCCTGCTTTCCAAGTTGTATGACACCACATGCAGCGTGATGAGTCTCTTATCTATAGATTCTGTTTCGACTTTACTCTCATTTCTAGTAGGTATATATAGAGGGTAATGGATCCTGTTGATGGCCTGCTTTCTTGTTCTTTACATCCCACTTCACTTTGACCAAACACTTACGCCTACGCCAAGACAAATACATTCCAATACATTCCACTTCAAGACCACACCACGTCAAGATGCCCAAGAACGAAATGACCAAAGACGATGCGGCTCGCATCCAGAGCACTCAGGTAAGGCCCAGGAAACAACTTCATGACACGCCCTGCATGAAACTGACAGCATTTGTATACAAGGCTCAAGGAGGCAAAGACATGTCCTCTGGAGGATTCGCCGCTCATGCGCAGTCTGCCGCGGACCGCGCGCAGAATGCCGCCGCTTCGACGGGCTCTGGCAACACCGGTACTGGACAGGGTGCACAGGGCCAGAAGAAATAGACCGCCTTCGTGGATTGGAGACAACAAGACGAGCAGCGAAGCAAGACTTTTTGATCTTGGCCTAGACGCCTATTGAGCTGAAGAAACATGGATTGGCAATTGGGGCAGCACACCTGACTACTTTTGTATTGTAAAAAAAATTAAAAAAAATTCTGCCTCTACAGATTGATCTGCGGAATCTCCCAGTAGTGCTTGCTTCCACGGTGCAACATCATGTTGCTATCCCAAGCGAGCAGCATTGTCCCTTCAGTGACTGTCGTATTAGAGTAGCGCAATCAACTTACAGACTGACTACCAGATATGTTTCTAGTCGCTGTTTAGTCTATTGCCCATTGTTCAAACGATCTTGTTGACTTTGATCAAACCGGTTGACTGTAACCAAACTGTGTGGCCCTGAGCGGCGCAGCAGCTGGCCAACCACCATGGACGCTTTGAGCGAGCATCAAGCTTTTGACTACCTCGACCGCCAGCTTCATGTTCTTCGAAGCGAGACGTGTTTACGGTTACGATGATGAACCATTTAAATTCCGCACGTTGTAGTGGACTATTCACCCTTCATCTTTTTCTGCAACCAACATTCTAGCGCCTTTCCACCACAGCTCTCCCATCCCGCGCATTAGAGAATGTAGTATGGATTGTTCAAATCAGCAACATACGTGTATACTTCCAACCTTGTTCTTGAAGAGATGTGATACAAACTGAATCTCCAAATTAGACTCGAGGCTTGAATCAAAAGAAGCTGATTTCCTGCTGACCAAGACCTGGCATGTGATTGCCATGACGAAACGTGGGGTGAAAAGGGACCCCGGCTTTTTCTGGTCCCTTTTCGGGCTGTTCTACCCCACGGGCAAGTGGCGTTGAATCTGCGAGTGGCGTTTTCGGCAAGCTAGGCTGGACCGAAGACTGCCGGAAGTGCATACGGGGATATGTGAAGGAATAAGAAGAGAAATATTCAATGGAACTGTTGATCTACAAGTGATGCATGTATCCTTTCTTCAATTTATTCTAGTTTTTAACAGACAGGCTATCGCTCGAATTACAAAGACACGTTCCAGCAGCTTGTCCCGCCTTTTCTTGCGCTTTGACCTAGACTTTTACGGAGTCTGGGAGCCAGCCGCAGCCGCAAACCTCGGTTCAAGGCGGGGGGACCCCTCCGACAAAGGAAGTAGAAGGAAGAAAAAGAGCCTTGGCTATAAGCTGTCTTTTGGCCAAATGGTAATATGCGTTAAGAGGGTATTTCGGTTGGTAGGGGGCAATTTGTCTCTACCAAGGACAAAATGTTTTACTTGCCTGTATCGATTTATAGTACAAGAGGTTCGGCGTCTGACATGTGCAAAATCACAAGCTTCTTCAGAAGAGAGAAGAGGAAACGAATCTCCAGTCAGATGCTCAACCCCGTCACGAGCGCGTTTATATACCTCAAAAAAAGGAATAAAGCACAAGTGTAAAACCAAAAATAACATGCTAAATCTCCAGCTATATAACTAAAATTCCGTGCGTGATTGTAGCATCCCGTCGTCCGGATGGCAGATGCTTCCGTTGATCCAGTCATTGGCTCTAGACTGCGTTTGGCAGCATAGCGCCACACTCTGCGCTTGATGTAATGTAGCAGCGCATGTGCCTGTCCCGCATAGGTGCATATCAAGCATTCAGCTCGCTGATCTTCTAAATTTTGATATAATTCTTTTCCACTCCTCCGCAACCTCCTCTCTCCCTAATACAGATCCCTTGTCGTGTTTCTTTTTTTCTTTTTATTTTCCCTCTTCTTCTTTTCCGTCTCCCTCATCTTCCATCTCCTCTACATCCAACCACAGCTCGCAGCCGCCATGTCTTCCTCGCCCTCGTCCCCCGCCGAGGCCGTCTCCCACATCGCCGACAAGATCCCCTCGGCCCAGGAAGCCAAAGAAACCGCCCAGGCCGCTGCCCCCGCGGCGCAGTCGTCGCTGCTCTCGCAGCTGCGCGCCCTCACGGCCGGCGGCTTCGGCGGCATCTGCGCCGTCGTCGTCGGCCACCCGTTCGACCTGGTCAAGGTGCGCCTGCAGACGGCCGAGCGCGGCGTCTACTCCAGCGCCATTGACGTGGTGCGCAAGTCGGTCGCGCGCGATGGCCTCAGACGGGGCCTGTACGCCGGCGTGAGCGCGCCGCTGGTTGGCGTGACGCCCATGTGTATGTCAAAGTGTCTCCCTTTTTCGTGCTGTGTGCTGTGTCTGGTGGTGATTTTGCCGAGCCTCGGCACAAAACCCCCCCACGATCAGTATCAGCCAGGCTTAAAAGAACAAGGCAATTTGCTGACAACAACACCCCAAACTCGCAGTCGCCGTCTCCTTCTGGGGCTACGATCTCGGCAAGCAAATCGTCGGCGCCACGTCGACCATTGGCCCCGACGGCCTCTCGACCGGCCAGCTCGCCGCCGCCGGCTTCCTCTCGGCCATCCCCATGACGGCCATCACGGCCCCCCTTTGAGCGCGTCAAGGTCATCCTGCAGGTCCAGGGCCAGAAGCAGCTCGCGCCCGGCGAGAAGCCAAAGTACAGCGGCGGCCTCGACGTCGTGCGCCAGCTCTACCGCGAGGGCGGCCTGCGCTCCGTCTTCCGCGGCAGCGCCGCCACCCTCGCCCGCGACGGGCCCGGCAGCGCCGCCTACTTCGCCGCCTACGAGGTCATCAAGCGCAAGCTGAGCCCGACGGACCCCGAGACCGGCAAGCCCACCGGCCAGCTGAGCCTGACGGCCATTACCTGCGCCGGAGCCGGAGCCGGCGTGGCCATGTGGATTCCCGTCTTCCCCGTCGATACCGTAAAGTCTCGTCTGCAGACCGCCGAGGGCAACGTCACCATTGGAGGCGTCATCCGCGAGCTGTACGGCAAGGGCGGCTACAAGGCCTTCTTCCCTGGCTTTGGACCGGCGCTTACTCGCGCGGTGCCTGCGAATGCTGCTACGTTCTTGGGCGTTGAGTTGGCGCACCAGGCTATGAACAAGATGTTTGGTCCGAAATAGATGAATTCTTTTTTTGTTTAATGAGCTAGCTTTCTTTTTTTTTTACTGGGAGTTTTAATCTTTCCTTTTCTTATTCATGGAACTCATGGCAAATCATTGTTTTTTTTTCTACCTTATAAAGGGAATTTTGGACTGGGCAAAGATAAAAGTAACGGCAAGGTGGAAAGAGAGAGAGGATATATATGTATGCACTCATGACTGTTCACCGGATTTATTTTCCCTCTTTTTTTGTGAGAGGGAGTTGTGGAAAGGGCATTTTAGACGGTTGCTGTTTAGATACTCATCCGTAGACAAGATATCTTGCTGCCTATTTCTAGAGGTGCATATAAGTATAGGCATTAGGAGACATTCAAATCAGCCTTTCACAATCGAGCACAGCCATCTTAAACATATGAACGTGAGAACACCTTGTCAGGTTATCATTCTGTCTGCAAAAAAAACTCTTCATATATGTATATAAAGAAAACAAGATTAATACCGCTCCAAATACTTCAAACTCCATAATGTCCAATACAAACGCTTTCCACAAACCATCTTTTGAATAGAGCAGATAAACAAAAACACCCGCTAAGACGTCAGATACAAATTGCAATGGGGAGTCCAGCTGGCCAGGACTTTGCCGCCCTATTTCCCCCTTTGATTTGCTCGCCATTGAGCTGCTGTAACAGATTCCTCTTCTTGATTTCTAGTTTCCCTGTAAACTTGCCCCTTCTCCTCGTTTGCGCCGTACACCTTGTATCCCAAATCAAAGAAGCGATGAGCTCATATCGGAATTTCCTTATACCAAAACCATTTTGTATAGGAGCACTTTTTATCAAGCTCTCTCGTTAACAGTCCACCTCCTCTTTGTCTGACTCCAATCCGGAGATACGTCCGGTTCAGGCACAGCTAAACTCCACAGGCCTCCCAGTTGCGACAATGGCATCTCTTCTACTGGGCTCCCAAAGGCCTTGGAGGCCAATTCCGTGTTGATTGTGATGGGGGCGGCGAAGACGGGGCCTTTGGACGAGGTTGGGCGCTCTGCTGCTCGGTCAAGAAATGGAAATGGTTCCGACTTTGTTTCTTTTAATACTGGAAACGGTGTCGACTTTGTTTCTTTTGATGTTGGTTTGACATTTTCGTTTGATACGGGGTTGAAACGCTTGTTATCGAAATCGGGAAGCATGCTATCGTAATCATCTACTGCTTCCTCATCGACATCGTCTATGAAACGCAGCGCAGAGCGTGCAGGTGTCCATAGGCCAGAAGAAGAAGATGTGCTTCCGCGCCCTGTAGTCCGCCCTGTAGTCTGTCCACTGCTTTCGTTGCCACCGGAGACGTTCAAAGTCATACCTGCAGGCGGTGCGACTTTAGGGGATCGTCGGCTGGAGCCCGAGTCTCGTCGCGTAAAAGTGCCGACTGAAGCGTTTGCAGAAGTACTTCGGTTGCCATAGACGAGACCGGTAAAGGGGCTCTGGACAGGTCCCTCCGCAGTAGTTGGGCTGGCCAATACTGATCCGCGACCACGGCGGCCGGAGCCACCCCAGGAATTTCTGGGTGACGCTGGTTGTCCAGTAATGGATGCGCCAGAATTCGATCGCAGGTGCTCCGTGCTTGCTGAGAGGCGGATATCGTACAAATCATCGACAGCAGCTAGCGGAGACGCGGCACCGCCCTGGCGATCTGCCGCGGCGGCCAGGGCTTTGGAGTAATCAGCATCTGCTTTTCTAGCAGCTACTGTGATGGAGGCGATTCCGACATCCATAAGAACAGGCTGGTGCGTGACGGCCCCAATCAGAGCATTGCAGCCAGCACCGTGGGACACGATGATGACGACCGTCTCGATTTCCTCGTCCTCGTCCTCCCCGTAGCCGCTATCGTTACAATTGTGGTCGCCATCATTGTTTGCAGACGCGCAGAGCATCTCGTCGGGATAATCCGTCGTCGCATACCAGTTGACCATCTTCCTCAGCCCTGAGCGAAAGCGGTGGTGCATCGACGCCCACTCTTCGCCCAGCTTTCCACCATTGCCAAAATCAAGCGGGGCTCTTATTGAGTCCCACTGGTAGTCAATCACGGCGCACGAATCTCTGGCATGAGCGACGAATCCATCTGGAATCTTTCCGTTGCTCGAAACGGCATGCAATGGTCGAGGGGGTGCGTAGCCTTTCTTCTGCTCCTGCGATGCCGAGGACAGCGCTGCGGCCATGGCAGACTGCGCAAAAACGCCGCTTCCTCTTTCCAACGTAGGTGAAGCGGGCGGCTGTGGAGTAGAGACTGGCGAGCTCCAAAGAGCGCCTTTCGATGCCGGACGACTATTACTAGAGACTGGAGCGCTTGTGTACATGCTGTAATCTTCGCGTCGTAGAAGCTCAGATTTTGCACCGGCCATCATCAGAGCCGCTCCGGGAGGCGGTGTGATGGTCTCAAAGTACTCTGGCGTGAGCCACTCTCCCAGAAACGTATCTAGCCGTAGCAAGGCGGACTTGTTCGGGCTCTGCTGGCCGATTGGCGCCTTTCGCGGAACGATGACATCGGATGGCTGGTATATGGAATCGGGCGCCGTCTGCGCAAGGCCCGAGGTGATGCCTATCGATGTCTGGATGCATCGCAAGAACGGCGAACTGTGGACGACGACCCTGAACCGTCTGCGCTTCCCGCTAAGCCCAGCGCCGTTCTTTGTCACCTCGGCGTCGACCTTGGCCTGCTCCAGAATGCTGCCAATCTGGTTGCCAACCTGCCTGGCCTGCAGAAGGCCGCCGTAGGTCAGGGGAGTATCGTAAGGGGTTGGCGACGTGAGGTGCCATTGCTTGTCGGCGGCATCGAGTCGGTTGCCATGTCTATGGTGCCGACACAGGTTAGTGACGATTGGCCAACTGAATGGTGAAGGGTGCGCCTTTCTGCCCTTTCATACCTTACAATGAAAATGTGTGATGGTAGCCGGCCCATGGTTGGGCTGCAAGACGTGGTAGGTGTGGCTGGTAATATATGTCGATGTCCGTTGAAGTTGCTTTGTAATATCAAGACGGCTGCTGGCAAACCAATATATCTTGACGCAACTATTCAGACGCTACAAGAGGAGAGAAAGCACAGGATGAGAAGCAATAGCAGCCTGGGGATAGCAAACTAGCAATCGATGGTGGTCTGGAGATTTTATAGAGCAAACAGTCCATCTACCAAGCGGGTTCTGACGTGTCTTGCCGGCCTTTCAGAGTCGCAGGGAACCAGAGCCTTCTCCGCATGAGGGGGCGAATCGCACCCCAGCTTGGAGAACAGGGAATGCAGCGGGGTTTGATCAGCTGGACGGACGAGGGATGAGGCGCTGGCAGGGCTGAGAGGCGCGAGGCCGTATGCGAATGCGAACAAACGCTGTTTTGCCCCTGAGATGCTGGAATCGACAGACGGTGGTTCGATAGGAATGGAGGTGAGACCAGATGGCTGAGAGCTGAAGGCGAGCTGAGTTCTGTTGGGTTATGGTGGCCGTAGTGGCTCATGTGTCCACTAAGACCGCTGAGAGCGCCGGTGGATATAGCGTCCGGGTTTTACTTTCACGTGCTGAAAAATGGCGATGGAAAGAAAAATCGCAGACTAGAAGCTGTACGTGGAAGTTGAACGCGACGGAGCAATTACGTCGTCGCTTAACTTGAGCCCTGCTAAGATTAATCTTGGAGCCTGTCGGGTTTGATTGAACAAACTACCGCTTCGGGTGTCTCTAGCATCCGTGTGACGTTCGGAGGGTTTTTTATTCTTGTTTCTCCGTCTTTCAGCTGCAAATGCGTTGAGGTTCCTCCGTCCAACTTTTTTTTTTTTTGACTTTGTCTTTTTTCGTGAGGCTGTTTCGTCATTCTGCACGTGGGGCGCATGAGACCCTGGTTGGTGGTATGCATAGCGTCGCAAGGGAAAAGGGACAAAATAACAGGGAATGCGAGAATTGGAGCGCACAGGCCAAGATTACAGGCGTACAGTTATTGGTTTTATCAGATGGAATTGGTGCGCATTTTATGCAGGTGCACGTTCTTATTTGGGTTGCGGTGCCTGTCCTTCTGTCCACTTCCCATGTCTTTTTCCTCTCGATTTTAGCTTGTGACTGCGCGCATCTTTACTACGCCATATCTAAACCTCGATCAAGGCTGTCAAATTGTAGCATGGGTAGAAAGAAACAGGATACGTAATCATCTTGGCTGCCTTGTCTCCAACCTCTTTATTTCTGTCTACTACCGTAATAGTAGTATCAGTTTCCAACCTTGCATGAAAAAAGTCTCGGAGTCATCATCCGCGGACAAGTCGGTCTTTTCTCTGTGACTCTCGCTCACCGCGGCTACAGACGTAATACGTTACCATGTAAACACTTTAAACTTGTCTGTATTACTCCAAGTCTTACTCCATTTCTCCGCACAAGTCGCCCCAAAAAGGCACCCGACAGTGAGCTCACCTGCGTAGCACTGCTTGATGCTACAGCCTGTCGCGTCCTCAGGCGTACGACACTTGATTACTGCAGTGCTGTAGAGACGAATATGCCACGTACGTTTATGCGCAGCGCCTTTCGCAGTGAAAACACTTACAGCCGACATTCCATTCATTCACAAATTGTTAGGGATCCCAACTACCCATCTCAGACTCCAGCAATCACTCCCAATCTCCAATTTTCTCCAGATTCTCATCTTCAACTGCCTGTCACATGCGTTTAGCGGCCGCTAGCTACGGGTACTTCCTTCGCCCAAGATGCACCCCTCTTGTGCTCCACACGCCCCGCGACAGCTACTAAGAGCTGCTAGAGAGGTACTAGAGCTGGGGCGACCTTTGGAACATTTTAGCAGGTACTCGATACGAGCGTGGCGGTACCTGCTGCTGTCAGTGCCTGAAACGCAAAAGGGGTCTAAATTTGTAAGCCAGCAAGACTCACCACATACTTGGCGCCGGTAGCCAAACAATCTCAACTCTCCACCATCGCGACCTGCAGCGGCATTGCTATGGCACCGAGGCCACAGCTGTCGCCAACATTAACATCGAGCTGATATCTATCAAACCATCTTCAACGTTGCTCCTCCATTGCTTCTGCCGTGTCAACAGGCCGCAATGAAGCTCTCCAGCCTCCCTCTCCGGGCCATCGTGGCCTCGGTGCTTCTTGCGACAGCCGCCGTTGCTGAGCACACGAGCAACTGGGCCGTCCTGGTCTGCACGTCCCGGTTCTGGTTCAACTATCGCCATCTCGCCAATGTCCTGTCCATGTACCGGACCGTCAAGCGCCTGGGCATCCCCGACTCCCAGATCATTCTCATGCTGCCCGACGACATGGCCTGCAATCCGCGAAATGCGTTCCCAGGCACCGTCTACAGCAACTCGGACCGTGCCGTGGACCTGTATGGCGACAACATTGAGGTCGACTATCGCGGATACGAGGTCACTGTTGAAAACTTCATCCGACTCCTGACCGACCGTGTCGGCGACGAGACCCCCCGCAGCAAGCGCCTCTTGACCGACGACCGAAGCAACATCTTTGTGTACATGACCGGACACGGTGGAAACGAGTTTCTCAAGTTCCAAGATGCGGAGGAGATTGGCGCATTTGATCTTGCTGATGCCTTTGAGCAGATGTGGGAGAAGAAGAGGTGCGTATTGCTCTTGAAGCTGATGGGATGAATCTAATCAAATTTCTAAATCTAGATACCATGAAATCCTCTTCATGATCGATACCTGCCAAGCAAACACCATGTACAGCAGACTGTACTCTCCCAACATCATTGCCACGGGATCATCCGAGCTCGACGAGTCTTCATACTCCCATCACGCCGATAACGACGTCGGTGTCGCTGTCATTGACCGATACACCTACTACAACCTGGAATTCCTCGAAGCTCACGTCCAGGACCTGAGCAGCAAGAAGACCATTGGCGAACTGTTTGACAGCTATGAATTTGACAAGATCCACTCAACTGCCGGTGTCCACTACGACCTCTTCCCCGGCGGAGAGCAGGCCGCACGTAGCCGCCTGATTACCGACTTCTTCGGTAACATCCAAAACGTCGAGGTAGATCGGGCCAAGGACCTGGCTCTGGAGGAAGAATTGGTCCAACTCAGCAAGACTATTGCCATGCTGCGGAAAAGGGAAGCCGAAGAGGATGCGGCGTACAACAACGTCTCGTCCATTCCTGCGAGCGTCCCCACCGCGCCGCCGAGGAAGATTCAGGGCGCCAAGGCTCTGACTGAGGATGACTGGTGGACCAAGAAGGTCATCGGAGCTACGGCACTTGCGGGATGTGCACTGTTATGGGGGGTTGGTAGCTTTTTGGAAGCATGAGCTGCAATGGCTCTTTTGTTTACCTTTTTTATCAAGCATTTGATTTTTAGCCTGTTTTATGAGATTTCTCATTTCAAGATGAACGAGATATTGTTGACTATATGTTGACTATGTAACAATGTAATTTTTGGTGCTTATAATGTTGGAGTATCATTACAGAGTTTACGCTTGTGTCGCGCGTTATCCGCCTTGATTCACGCGGAAGACCGATTTTGCCACCTAGCATGAGTAAAAGCGAAGCCTTGTATAATATCTCATAGAGATTTCAGCCAGATCTTTATGTGGGTAGACATGAAGCAGCGTAGAATCCATGAGCATAAGTATTACCTGTGAGCTTTGGCGCTGAAACTCTGTCTTAGTCAGCAGCAAGCTATTCGGTGGTGTAGCTTTCTTCCACACTTCAACTCAAAACCTTGTTCACGCAGTTTTTCACCTCTTCGATCTGTTGCAGGCAAAAAGAGGCATTTCGGCCGGAGAATGCGAAATACACCAATGAATCTGATTGAATATCCACAAAAGCCGATGAAATTGGCCACGCCGAGCCCTCCATAACATGGACCGATTTAGGGTGAGTTGAGCGCAGCTTTTACACCAGCTTTTTGCATCACATCATATCCATGGCAAACACCACCGCAAGGCGTGGCTTTTGTGTTGCTCTCTTTTGTTCTTTAAGAAATGCTTGAACTTTTGTCCATCTATTTGTGCAGGGGGATATAAAAACTTGGGCTTTAAGCCTCTTGTTCGAATTTTGCAGCTCGCTAGTGATGTTGCTGTTGTGCCATGATGGCATCTTTTGCTCATCACCACCAGCATTGGCCCTCCTACTAATCTCGACATTCCATCAACTTAGGCGCGTCCACTTCAGACGCTTTCTCTCACTTCTCGTCCACCTTCGCCACACGCCCTTGCCTGGTCATGCGATGCCGAGCTGGCCATTGCAACGCAAGAGTCCATCTACATCTTCTTGCCCGACTATCTGGGCGGCCACGATGCCGATGCTGATGAGCGAGATGCCTCCCAATATCAGTTTGCACTATCTCTCCAGCCGTCCTCCGTCATCAACCCAAGCACCCGGATCAATGGCCAGCTATGTGCCCAGGCCGGCGTCAAACTACCCGCTCCCAGAACTGGCGAAGAGGGCAGCTTTAGAGGAGTTGGCAACGGGGCAGTTACTGGGTCTGGCGCGGCATTGGGCCAGGTCATTAGAGTGGAATGGTCCCCGAGCGGATTGGGCTGCAACTCGCGACCGGTGTTGATGGCGTTGACGACTACCGGCAATTTGATCACGTTTGGAGAGCAGGCAGATAGCCAGTCCACCGCCACGTCGAGCATGAGGACTCGAACCTTTAAGAACTGGAGGATGCTATGGGGTCTGGGTGCCAAGCTGCCCATACCTGATTCCGAGTCCGGAGATGGCTATCGGGTCATGGATGAGCGCATCACGTCTTTTTCATGGGCTCAAGAGATTGCGCCAGGAAGAGCCTTGTTGGCCTACATGAATGATTCGGGGGAGCTTGTCGTCATGAGTGTTCAGTATCACCTGCGCCGAGACACTTCAAAGCGTGGCTCTGAGAAAGAATGGATCTGGACGTTGATGCAGCACGTTAGAATTGATGGAAGAGGGCCTCATAAAGAAGTGAGTCGACTCCCATCATTTGAAGCTTGAGCTCACCCTTTTTCAGGCTGTAGATGCTCAAGATCCAGATTTTACTCCCCAAGGCAGTGCATTTTCTATGAAATGGAGCCCATGGCTCATTGAGGATGGGTATAGGACGGCAACTATTGCATATATTGCAAAGAATTACGTTGGCTTCCGCAGAATTATATTATATGGCGACTGGGAAAGGGGCGAGCTTCCCGACGTGGTCTCCGAGCGAAGCGATACTACTGGGATATGCTTACCCCTCTCTAGCGACTCTTTAGTCGAGTGGGAGGATGCGGTAAGTGGTGGCTATGGCTTGTATTGCGAAATGAAGACTCGTTCTAACAGAATGGCAGATATGGGCTGAAGGAGACTCTTATACTGCCCGGGGTATTGTCTCGACTCCGTTCACTGTGAAGCCTTTTCAAGTTTTGCTCAATGGTGCTTTGGCAGAGCCCAAGCCTCCGCACACAGTATGGGAATGCGCTTCAGCGTATCCCGAATCAGATGAGCCGTCGACAAATCCCATTACAGGTGAGTCCACATGGCTGCTACATGGACAGCGACCCCTGTTCTTATTGTTGATGCTAGGACTCGTTGTTCACGATCCGGATCCCGAAAACAAGCCCCCAATCCCATACTATTCATTGGTCAGGCTATCTGCCACCTCTACAAATCTCGACTGGTACCAGACAAACCTGCCCGAAGGAAATCTGCCACAGTGGGTAGAAGACATAGGAGATCAACACGCGCGTCTTGTGCCGCGATCTGCCGCGCTCTACGGCGTCGACTCCGACTTTGAGTCAGACTCTGAAAATGGAGACGACCGGACGATGCACGAAGCGCCTCCAGCGCAAGCCGAGCCCGTCTTGCAAGTCCACCCTTACCGCTTCCGCCTCTGGGGCTTGGCCAAGTCCCCTGGCGACGGATGCACTGCCGTGCTCGCCTCAAAGCACGATACCCAGCATCCCGATCGCCGGGGCGTCTCAAACGTGCATTTCGACTGGCAAGTACCTGCCGATGCAGACGACAAGCCTCTACGCGTCAGGAAAATCTCAAAGACTCTCACGACGGAAGGTCGAGTGTGGGAGTGGATGTACGGCATGGGAGAAGACGTCCCCGGCGTGACCCCTGGACAGAAGACATCCACCACCCGGTTGCAAAGCAGCCCCTTGAGACAGCTGTTCAAAGACGTGGTGTTTAGGCTGCCATGTGTATTCTGCAGTACTCAGCTATCGATCAAGGACGACGTAGCTACTTGTGACAATCGACACGCATTCGGTACGAAAAGCAACCTTTGTATCCCCTTTTTTCTCTCAATCGCCGTCTTTTTATTAACGTTCCATTTTATAGCCATATGCGCCACATCCGGCATTCCCATCCTGGCACCAGGCATATCCCGCGTATGCGGCGTCTGCAAAATGCGCTGCCTCAAGGTAGCCGAGCTGGAGAGGCTGGCGGAAGAGTATCTCGGGAGCGTGGATGCGGTGGGCGATTCGCAGGGAGAAGTGTGTGGTGGGTGTGGCGGCAAGTTTGTCATCTGAGCTTTGATACATTTGGAGTTGTTCTTGCAAAAATGAAAGAGTATGTAGGGTATTCATTAATAGGAGTAAAAGTGTCAGAGGTAATGGTTGTGAAGAAGCATACGCTCGATAAACTTGGATTTTCTGCTCAACTCGACTTCACAACATCACTCTAGACAGAACTTCTTATAAACAGATATGAAAGAAATAGAATTGATGCGCTCTGTATGCTCCCAATATGCGCCAAAGCGTAATATATGAGCCCCCTCTTAGATCCCTTGTTTTCTTTTCCATCCTCATTGCATGCTTTTCATATGGTACACTGAATTTCATCATCAAAAACTCTCCCATAAAACAAGTTGCCCAATCTCACACCTTCCCATCTCTATCTCATCCGACTAGTCATCGAGATAGTCATTAAATAAAATAGGTCGGACTCTGCATGCCCCCGTGGTTGCCGCAAACAAGTTGCCCATTCACCGGCCTGACTGCGAATAGATTCGAAACTGTCACGACATATGTTTTTTTTTAGCCAGTGATTTCCCCACCCCTTGTTAAAAAAACTCAAGAAAACAAAAGAAGCAATCATACCGCTAGGCCCCATCTCCAAAGAAGTGTACCGAGGAAATCTCGCTTCATCCAGGCAATTGCACTTGAGGAGTACATTTCCAGTCTCGTGGATGATATCCAGCGTGCATGGCCGGCAAGTAGCATCAAACGCACCACTTTTGATTCAGCTGTCAGTAAAACCCCCCCCCTATACTTTCCTATCTTTCTTTCACTCACCGTGCCTCATACACCAGATGCCCCCCCAACATTGCCAATGCACGAGTTCAAGTCCAGGCTCGTGTCCCACCACATGCCCGCATCGTCAACGCATCGCGCCTCCAGCGTCGTCATGCCAATCTTGCCGTGGCCGCCGAGCGTGACCTGCACGCACGTGCCTCCAAAGGCAGCATTGCTGTCGGGGCTCTTGTAGGCAGTTCCGGTAGTAACTGCGGCCTGCTGCTGCGTCTTGTTCTGCGCGACTTGGTTGAAGCCCGGCAGAGGCACGACGATGGCGGTTGGGATCGCCGTTGGGGCGGTGCTTGTCGGAAGAGCTGTAGCTTGTTCGATTTCTTGCAGGTGTCCTCCTGGGACGGTGGGTTGGCCGCGGTAAGGAGCGGCGAGGCTGGGCGCGGCGAGAACCAGGACGGTGAGCAATGGCCGCATGGTGGACTGTCGCGCTTGATTGGCGATGCCGTTCTTGGGATAGGATGTATGTTTACCCCTGATGAGAAGGCAACTTCTAGTACTTTTTTTTACTACAGCATGAAGAAGAAGAAGAAAAAGCGAGAGGAGAAGAAGATTATGAAAGAAAGAAAAAAAAATGTGCAAGTCCAAAGCGGGGGGGGACAAACGATTCGAGACAAAGTTAAACGATCTGACTGGCAGCTGTCCGACAGAGGTAGGAGAAAAAAAAGGCAGATGGCAATATTCTAGTTGCCCTTCTGCCCAACTTTTGCGATATAGATGCGTCCTGTTGGGCTCCTATTCACTCAAGACACAACAATAGGTTGACCGTTGGTGATGATAAACTGGCTGGCTTCTTCTTTTTTTTTCCCCTTGTTTTCTTCTTCCCTAAATAATGAGGCATGCAGCTACATATGAAACCAGTCGTTGGTCACAAGGACATTGGACCAACATTAATCTGATCGATTAAACAGGTGGTAAAAGGACGGAAGTGAAAAGGGGGGACACGTGCCTTTAACAGTTTGAAGCCCTTCTGCCTGCTCCTCTCTCTCTCTCTCTCTCTCTCTATATATATATATATATATATTACCTACTCAGGCAGTCAATGTCGCTAATGAGGCCAATATATATACCCAAGGGGTCCTTTTTCTATAAAAGAAGCGAATCCCATTCAGTGGAAGTATAAAGGCGGGACGCAAATAATCTGAACTGCACCTTCCCATACACCAACGCTTCACGGAGCTCCCTTATTTCGGACCAGTAACAATAACGCTGTTATACCAACATGACTGCATTCATCACTGTTGGTAGCAGCGTTTATATTCCATGCTGCCGTCCACAATGCGTGCGGGATATGATCACTCAGTCCTCTTATATGTGTAACGTCGCTGACTTGTACTTGATCTAGCTAGAGCCTACTACGTTCCGCTCACATCACAACTACACATCATGCAGCAAGCAAGCAGTGTGAATCTTGAATCTTATCTTCATATCCGTGACTATATATATTTATATACCTGGCCAACACATAATCGTTCCATAAACATCTCATTCTCCTAACGGGACATGCACAATCTTCCTGTCGTCGTAACCCTGAATCATGCGGCTGCCGTCCAACGCTTTCTTCGTTGCCCAACCAGCTTCACATTCCTTCAGTTGCAGTTCCATCACATACCGTGGGACAACAAGATAAAAAAAAAGGGGGTAGAAGAAAAAGTAAAGTACAAATCAAGCATTGGCCCAGTCCCGCCAGATCTTGCCTGGAACACAGTTCATCAATGATCCATTCAAGCCTTGACTGGATGGTGGCTTATCACCTGTCGCAGCACAAAGTCAAAGTACAACCAGGTATAGCAAGGCCAACGCCTTTTCGTATGTGAAAGATATATACACAAGTTAAATGTAGGATGCTGACATCAGCTTTATGTAGAAAAAAAAAGGAAAATGCTCGACATGGCGGCAAGAAGAAGTGAAGAAGAGTAAACTTAAAGAAAAAGACAAAAAATAAACAAGGCAAGAGAGGAGGCGATCAAAGATTCACATCCTCAGTTGTCAGATACGGCTTCAAGCTTACGCCAAGAGCCTTATCCTGTGCATAGATACCTCTCAAAAACGCCCAGTCCCCTTTCTAGTACCCAGATGTGGCTTTAATTTGCGCAGGGCCAATATGCTTTGCCGAAAAAGAGATTCCGACTCAGCATCAGTGGCTACATTAATAGGCTTGGCCGGGAACCGGCTTCCTCTCAATGGGGCTGGCTGCTGGTCCCGCCGGTGGGCCTGTGGGTGATGTTGGGTTTGAATTTGGGTTCAATGGGCTAGACCCAGTAGGGCTGCTCTGTTGTTGTTGGTTCATCACACTGGGGCTCTGGGGTCGGCTGGTGGGAGGTCCCTGGTGCTTGGGTCCGGGACTCATTGGACGACCCATCGGAGACTGAGGTCGACCTGCGCCATTGCGATTCATCATCGGACCGGCGGGTGAGGCAGGACGTGATCCAGGACCAGCTACCATTCTTGGGGCACCGTTAGGAGGGAACTTGCCTTGCGGTGTCATGGGGCGCTGGCTTTGAGGAGTCATTGGTCGCTGGCCGGTGGGAGAGTTGGCTCCTCTGGGGGGGGCCTGCCGGGTGTCCAGGAGGAGGTCCCTGGGGAGGTCGAGGCTTGACTGGTCGCGTAGACAAGCATGTGCGGGGAGCAACACCCTGTTGAGACCTATCCATACGGATGACAAGCGCCTAGATTCACACTCAAGTTAGCAGATGTCACTAGAATATAGCGGAAGATTTCAATTCTCATTGGGATTTAAGTACTTACCCATCCATCGTCATACTCGTGAAGCAGTCGTATTAAATCACCGGCCTTGAGTTCCACCTCATCATCAAGAGTGGGCTTGAAGTCAAGCTGGACGCGGTGAACGGTAGAGTTGGCAGGGCCGCCTGCAGCAGCGATAGCCGCAGCGCTCTGAGATGCCTGGGGTACAGGTGCAGGGCCAGTGGCGGGTGTTGACACGCTGAACTCGGTGCCAGCAGGGCTTGGAGGGACGGTGTCAAGCGTATTGACAGTCAGATCAACGTTGTTGGGGTTGCGGTTTCGCATCGATTGCTTGCGGGCCAGCGTTGAGGCTCCAGCAACAGCACCAGCAGCCCCGGCAGCAATGGCAGAAGCGGCAACAGCAGTAGCAGCAACAGCCTCTCCGGCATGTGGAATCTCGGGGATCGACGCACTGTCGCTCACAGACATCTCAGAGGGCGTGTAAGAGGCATGAGCGCTTGCATCCTCGTGAATAGGGGAGGGAACACGCTCGGCTTGTTGACCAAAGGGGTTAGCAGGGTGATCGCTCTGGCTGGTGTTGGGGCGATCTGCGGCATCACCAGTAACGGCGACACCAACAGCACCACCGGCAGCAGCCGCAGCAGCTTGCTTCTCAAGACTCCAGTTGGGCAGGAATTGGGTCACGGGTCTGAGGCTAATGCGCGGCGCATTCGGGTTTGAGCGGACAGGCATGTCATCAATAGGTTCCGGGGACATGGCTGGAGACAGTGGTGGTGACACTGGTGGCGAGATTGCAATGACTGGTGTTATGGCCCGCGGCTGGACCGGTGGTGGAGGGGCTGGTTGAACCTTTTCGTTGTCATCCATAAGCTGCTCGGCCTGAGCTTGCTTTCTGCGGCGGCTGACGAGGAAGAAGACGAGCAATCCAATGACGAAGACGCCACCGAGCACTCCAATGGCGATTCCAGCCTTGGCTCCTGCGCTCGTGCCAGAGCTGGCCGCACTGACGCTGCTAGGGGTTGACGATGCTGATGCCGCATCAATGGTGGGAGAGGCAGCGCCCGAGTGAGCTCGATTGCCGTCAACAGCCTGCGTTGGTGAGCCGGTAGCCTTGGCAAGAACCGTCTGAGACTCGGATTGAGTTTGCTGAGGAGAGTGAATGGCAGTCGGCTCGGCGGAACTCGTCTTTTGCGCCGGGGGCGTCTTTTGCTGCTGACTAGGAGTGTTCTTTGGCGTCTCCTTTGGCGTCTCCTTTGCCGGGGTCGGGGTGTCCTTTGGCGTCTCCTTGGATTGCGCATCAGGCTTCGGGCTGGGCTTTGAAGCCTCTGTCGGAAGGCTTTGGCCTTGATGCATAGTCACGTAGCCGCCAATAGGACCAGAAAAGGTTGCTGACATGGTCTTGTAGACAACTTGAACTACAGTGGCTTGATCTGGAAGAGAGTTAGCATGTGAAGGCATGTCTACAGATGACCCGGTTGCCGTCCAGGCCGATGCAGCAAATACCTTTGCTATCTGAGTTCTTGTCCCCATTTTCATGCTCCTTCTTTCCATCACCATTATCATCATCGTTATCACCATCATCAAAGGGGTTTTTTCCATGGACAATGTCGTCAATGTCGTCGAGAATATCCCGACGACGGTGCTGGTGAAGGTGCCTATGTGAGATGGGCATCTTGTCGAAAGTGTGAAGTTACACACAGCCGAAGTAAATTCCAAAGTATCGAGGTGAGAATAAAGAGAAAAGGGTTGACGTTACAGAGCAACGGAAGCTGTGATGCGTTGTCCGAGCCTCGGGATATATTGGCAGCTGAGTTCCACAGTCAAAGAGGCTGGGGATAGTCTCCGGCTGGAATGCAGATTATAGTAATGGAGGGAGAAAGAATGAGACGACTATTGAGTCTGGCAGCGTTTTTGTCGACGGCGGGGAGTGACAAATGTCTCAAATTTCGTCCTTTCTTTGTGCTAGGACGCGCAAATGACGACCGCGCAGCTGGATTCGAGAGCTGTCAAGGCAGGCTAGACAATACCAGATCGTGGCACTTTAAAATGTTCCAGATGGATGGCGATGCAAACAGCAAAGTGCGTTTAAAAAAAACACGTGAGGGAGCGAATAATGCACTCGAACAATGCGCGCAATGTCGGAAGGGATAGTCGGGGGTGACTCGATTTCAAAAGAATGAATGAGTGCGCAAAGCGAGCGAGCAAATCAACGAATGAATGAATGGACGGACCGAAGCGCAGCGGCTGGACTGGCGCAGATGTCCCGACTCCAACGATCGCGAGGCGACGATGTTGTCGTTTTAGCAGTGAGGCAGCGCACGATGGACGGCGGTGGTGAGGAAGAGAGAGGAAGGGAAGAGGCGAAAAGAGGCGAGCGAGCGAGGATGCCGGGGAACGCGGTCCTAGTCCAGAGTCGAGAGCTGGGGCTGGGCGAGCTAGCCGTAGGGACCTGCAGGTGCCTGCAACTGCAAGACAGGGCTAGGCTCTCGCTGTGTGTCTCTGTCTGGCCAAGCGCCCAACAGCCTGGACGCAGCGCTGCAGCTAGCTGGAGGCACTGCAATGTTAGGCGGTGGAGTGCCCGTCATGTCATCAATTAGGCGGAGGCGAACACCTGTTCGTGTACGGATACAGTATCTACTACTATGGCAGCTGTGATGAAAAAGATGCTATTCCCAAGCTGATGCATCGCCACTGCTAGCCAGGCCGGCTACTGGCTGCGAGAACCAGAGCTCGAGCTCCCACTGGCCGAGCCCGCAGCCCAAGCAGCGCAATTGGCGCTTGTGCAGCCCAATCCCCTGCCGCAAGCACGCAAACTGCACCAAACCGCACCCAAAAGTGCTGCCCGTAATATGAGGATCAGCGCCGCTGTTGACCAAACAAGCCACCAGCGCCAGACCCCAGTCCAGTCCAGTCCAGCGAGTCCAACCGACTACAAGTAGAAAGCACCAAAAAGGCTGCTCCAGGGATCCGCAGCCAGGAACAGAGAGGGGCTGCAGTCCACGGCGTCAGGGACAGCGGCGCTGCAATTGGCTGCTGGGGCCTGGCGGGAGGGAAGCGCTACGCTAATCCAGGAACCGTCTCCAGCGACGGCCACAAGAGGATGCGGTCATTGGCCCGTGCGAGGCGCTGCTGCGAGCTCTTTTTTAGCTTCGTCACCTTTTGGATGGACCCTTGTCAGATAAAGTACCTGCTGTACTGCACTTGTACTGTAGCTGCGAGTGAAATCAAAACAAGGGCAGCAAGCTAAAAGGCCAATTGCTGTTCAGAGCAAGGTGGCTCTTGTTTCCTTTTAGGGATAAGGCGCTACCAGCTACTATCGATACGACGGCTTGTCGTCCCTGGCTAATTTCCTTGCAACATCGCGCCCACATCCACCACGGGACCATCGGATCAGCATCGTGGAATCGCGGAATGGCCAGCGTCGTCAGCGCTTACTGTATCACATTTCCATACGACCAATCGCGTATACCAGTTGACTGAGCATACCATACAATCAGCACCGAACAACGGGCATGTTCTTTTAATACACTGTAGCAACACGTTGTCGTACAGAGTCGCAGAGCTCCCATCATCCTCGGATCCGCCTGACAGCTAGTGACTCCAACCAATATAGCCGTATACACAAAGACACGCACTAAGCCGATGATGCCACACCAATACGAAGTCTGGAAATCCCCGTCGCCGCCTTTATCCGGCAAGAACAGGTAAAATATACGGCCCCCAAACACGCACACGGCTCAACCCAGCTTTGGTCCGACTCCCCCGAGACATTGTAAAACTTTTGTTTTATTTCGAGTCATCCCTACAGTGACTTCATTTGCGCCAACAAGACTGGCTTCAATCGCAACCATGACCGCTTCTTGTACAAGTATATAGACGCGCTATCCATCGCAATCCCGGCAAAAGGGCTAGCCAGGGGTCATGAAACAACCCCCTTGGGTCTTGGCAATGCAAACTGGTGATACTTGTAATCCACCTCTTTTTCTCAGCGTCATTGTGCAGGGCCCCTCGCTGACCCTGGCTAACAAGCAGCGTCGCATTCACAGCCAGTTTTTAAAAATAAAACATTAAGAAAAAAAGGCTCCTTCCGGGCCGTCTTCTCAAAAAAAGAGGAAAATCTCCGTGATGAGAGAAGAAGCTTTTGGAAGGTTGGGCTGAATTCCACGCGATGCCCAAAGTGGGCTTTTTTCCTCTTTTCTGCAGCGGCTAGAAATCTAGTGCTACAACCGATAAGATGCTCCTTTCTGTGTACTGTACTGTAGCAATGACAGCATCCATGAACCTCCCATCAATCTCGGTCATCAAGGGTTTTGTTTCTGCACTCTTGTCCAGCGGGGCAGATCGAACGACCATAGATGGACCGTGCAATCCCAAGAATCCCAAGTCGTCCCAAAGTCCACCGTGCTCAAATCGCGGAGGCCCCCGAAAGCTTACGCCAGTTGGTCTGTTGTTTGTGCGACAAGGTGCTAGCAGGGTTCCCATCAGCTGTGACGGTCTTCTTCATTTCAATTTCTGTGAAGAAACAAGACAGTTCCTTGTGCCATCTCCGGTTAAGGATCAAAGACCCCGAGAGCAAGGGAAATTTGTAAACGTTTAGCTGTGTCTCGGAGCATGGAGAATCAGCTGTTGTGCTCCTCGCCCACATGTACCCGTATCTAACTCAGTCATGGCGCGGTGGCCTCGTCTTGCCCACGAATAGGACATCCATCCACTTGATGTAATAATAATTCGTTGTGGTAAAAGCCCGTTAAAATTACCATAAAGAAAAGAAAAAAAAAAAAAAGATTTGAGTCCGTCAAAAACGCCATAACACAAGTGGGGAGCTTGCCTCATGCCCAGCCTCGGACCATTTATCAACCACCTCAGCTACTCCATACAAGTAGTAGAGAAAAGGAGGGTCTTTATTCCTCAAAAATGGTGGCAGATAGGTCCCGAAAGGGGGCTTCGTTGTTATACTCGCAAATGGCTTAAACCATCACCACAGTAATTGTGATATAGGCACGCTTTGAAATGTCGTAAATTGTCATATCCTTTTCTCTCTCTTTCTGATCGCTATCACTTTCTAGTCCATCTATAGATATCTTGGTGCGTATAATGTACATACATGTATAAAAAACACGCCCTGAACGAAGTCACGTTCTCCCATCCCATATATCTAGTTCAAAAAAAAAAAAAAAAGACATCTAGACAAAAGAAAACGCTCTGGGTATTGGAGAAAAACAGAGCCGCAAATAATACAAGCACCATCTCTCATATTCGTAAACCATTTCTTTTTTTTTTTTTCTTGTTGCTTCCTCGCTCCATTGGTCACAAAAATCACATAGAGTCTTCCATCTGTCGACTCCTCGTCTTCGTCCAGCTATCTTTATCCTCTTTGCCGCCCTTGTTCTCCAACCCAAGCCCTCTCTCAACCCACTCTTTGCTCTCCATGTGACTCAGACGACTCAGCGCTCTGGCAAACGCAAAAGCCTCCTCCTCACCAGCAAAGAGATTCGAGTTTTTCAGCTTGTTGACATTCTCTGACAAATTCTCCATCACGCTCTGCGTAGCGTCCTTGGAGGGCTTTGCCGCAGACGGGTTCGCCTGGAGCAGCGTCTCCGCAACCTCGTCGCGCGAGACAAAGAGTTCTCCAAGAGGCTTCTCCGTCGTGAGGACAAGCTTGGCATTGCCCTCGTACACGGCATCGATAAAGGTGATGAAGCGACGGGCGAGATCTCTTTCGCGAATCGTCATGCCAGGCACCTCCGTCACGATGAAGGCGTCATATTTGCGCACCAGCTCGAGGTAGTCGGCCGCCGACTTGGGCTTCTTGATGAGCTCGTCAAACGTGAACCACGCGCACCGCCCGCTGACGCGCGGCACGAAAATGTCTCGCCCCCAGACCTTTTGCGTCTCGGATCGCGGCGCAAAGTTCTCCGAGTCGCCCAGGAAGCGGAACCATTTCTCGGCGTGCGACTCTGCGTGCTGGTCTAGTGCGGTGTGGTAGACGTCCGAGGGCGGCCGAGGAATCTTGCGATAGTCTGTGGGTGAGTCGAGGTTGATGACGTGGAGGCGGTTCTTGAGGAGCTTGATTGCTGGGATGAAGGACTCTCGCTGGATTCCGTTTTTATATAGGTCGTCTGGGTGACGGTTCGACGTTGTCACCAGGACCACGCCATGAGACATGAGGCATTCTAGCAGCCTTATTGCCCAGTTAGCCTTTGATGTTGCAAGTTTGTAATCACTGGTGGCTGAAAAGCAACACTTACCTCCGCAGAATCATGGCGTCCGCCACGTCCGTACACTGAAACTCGTCAAAACAAAGCACATTGCCCTGCTCTGCAATATCCGCCGCAACAAACGGCACGGCATCGACATGGCTTCCATGCTGAATCTTCATCTTGTGCAGCCTCTTGTGCACGTCCTGCATGAAGTTGTGAAAGTGTATCCTCGTCTTGGTCTTCACCGAGGGCGGGAGGGTGTCGTAAAAGAGGTCCATGAGCATTGTCTTGCCGCTGCCCACATCGCCAAACAGGTACAGTCCTCGGGGTAGATTCTCGGGAATGTCCTTGATCGTTGCCTTTGCGCCGCTTCCGTTACCAAAGAGCGATGAGAAGACGGATTTCTTGGCCGGTTTGAGGAGATCGGGGCTCGGATGGACGACAGGCGGCGCGTGATAGTTGCGGAGCTCATTGTGAAGGTGCTGCAAGTTCTCGATGATGCCTATGCGTGCGTCAGTCAGTCAACCGCTGTCACCACATACTTGTCTTCACATTGCACTCACCTCTTTGATGCTCGTCGTTGCGCAAGATACCAGCATCCACCCGTCGGTCATACTCCTCCAACGGCCCCAAGCCGCCTATCGCACGGTCCGAAACGGTCGCCAACGCCCTCGTCGCCGACGGCAGCGGTCGCCATATCGTCGTCGTCCGTGTCGCTCTCAATCCGCCATTCAATCCTGCTGCTCGCACAGCCATCCGCTGAGCCGACTGCACCCGAAACGACCTGGAAAACTGCCGGCTTCTGGCACAAGAAGCCGAGGATCTTAATCGGCTCAACGGCCTACTAGCCACAGCACCGCCTCGCATCTTGTTATATTCGCGGCGCTGGATTTATTTTTTTAATCACAGGGCTGATCCTTGAGAAAAAAGAGAATGAGAATAAGAGAAAGGCCCGTCCGCGCTTCGTGGGAGTAAATATCAGTATATAAGCTCAAGTTCCCGAACAAAATGTTTGATGATGTAGTAAGTTTTAGTTGCGGTGCGGCTCAGACGGCATGACGGCCATGTGCGGGTCAATTCCGAACTACCGAGCAGATTTCGGAGAGCGGCCGGCGGTTTGGGTTGGACAGCATATGGGCTGATTTTTTTTTTTTTCGACAACAGACGAAATGGGGTAATTAGCCGCGGTTTAGGCGCTGATTCCGGTGCGTGGTGACGTTGCTGGTGTAACTGAAGCAATCTGGAGAGAAAGGGGGCGCTTTGCATTTATATTGCTGGGCACCTGTTATGATGAAGAAGAAGTGGTTTCTTTTGGCTTTGAGTCAAAGCTTGCGGCCCTATTTTAAGTTGGAATATCCCTTCATCTTTATTTTACTTTTTTATTTTATTCTTCTCGAGCGCCACAGGCTGGTCAAGGCGGTTTAATCACTGAGGATTCACTGCTCGTATAAGTGGGATACAATTCGATAGCAAATAGTTATCTTGGAGCATTTCCAAGAATCGAGTAACTGGCTGTCAAATAGAAGGATTGTTTGAAAGATTATCAGGCTTCTAGCATTGAAATTTTGTTATTGAGCTTCGCCTTGAGAGGCTCGTCTTATAGGTTGCTTTGGCACAAGCAACCCGCTACCAACAGCAAAATCAAATACGTGACGCGAAGTGCTGCAAACCACAAACATCACCATCTCAAGCTGCCAAACAAGGGTGGTATGGTTTTCTGTC
Source organism: Trichoderma atroviride (assembly GCF_020647795.1). Classification (NCBI taxonomy): domain Eukaryota; kingdom Fungi; phylum Ascomycota; class Sordariomycetes; order Hypocreales; family Hypocreaceae; genus Trichoderma; species Trichoderma atroviride. Next base: position 3,703,809 of record NC_089400.1, on the reverse strand, counting down.
CCCATCTTCCCCAGGGTATAGTAGCAGGATCCAATAGGACCGAGTACACTCTACTTGGCAGAAACTCTAAATAGAGCCTAAACGCCAGCCAACAGGATCACTGTCAGCATACTCTTACTCCCAGGTAGAGATGGCTCCCTTCCCATCTTCTCCACCATGTAATCATCAAAGTTACTAATCTTCAAATAGCGTTTTAGTCAGCTAATCTATTTTCACCGTCATCAATACGGGCACGCTAAGCTGTCAAACGGTAGCTTCGCGCCAGGAGCAAATTCCATCCATCTTCTCTCGTACCAACTCAGTCGCCCTGGGTATATCAACTCTCGTGTCCTATCCAGAGGTACACATTGCGCAGATACAAAACTTATCCGTCTAGCTACAAACAAACGAGTAAAATTTCAATCCAGTATCTCTCTTCATCCATCGTCCGGTCCGCTCAGCAGCTACCGATACCAAACAACTGTCACGGCTTTGCTTCCGACTCGGTAATACGTTTCCGGTTTTCCCTCTACCAAAAAATGAGTGGGGGAAAAGTGTAAGAAACGAGGTGGTTCCATTGTATTTATCAATCCGGCTGTGGAATTGCGAGCCAAACATTTATCTATTAGCCTTGATGCCAGGCAAGATCGTAAAGGGCATGTAGCGTCTTGTAGGGATCCATGAATCGGTCGTCGTTCTGCGTTGAGATTTCATTTGGAGATTGTAGTTTTTCGTCCCGTAAGGCGTTGTACGTGCCGTTGATACAAAATTGTCAACGCTGTAATGATGTTGCACTTGCCGAGGAGGCAGTGTATCTCGCATTAGTCGCTTAGAGTTCCCCGGTTGTTGGCCTGGGATTGTCTCGTGCGATTACGCGATATGGCGCGTATTGTGACCGGGGAGAAATAAGCTGCGCGCCCGACACATCCGGCAACCTCATTACAAGGTGTCTCATGTGAGTACCCATTCCAATAGAAATCTCTCCGCCGATCGAATATGCAAATTTTTTTTTGCAGTCGTCGGAAGACTATTAAATCATCTCGTAAACTTGACCGTCAGATCTTTGGTGGATCGTTCGTGCGTAGCTCATATTATTTTTTTGTTTTATCACGTCAATAATAGCCGGATCCCGGGGGAGGCGGCGGTGGAGGAGGCTGAGGGGGAAAGTCGCGGCCTGTAGGATTGTGATAGGGATTTATGGAAAGGTAGCTCATGCCTGCAGTGTTGTCTCCGCCTGCTGGAGCCGTTCCGCCGTGTTGAGAGACGTCGTCCAGCAGCGAACTTTGAGGATTTAGAGCTTGGAAGGAAGACTGTCTTAGAGATGTCGCGGGCCCCTCTGTGAATGCTGGCGAGGCGTAAGGATGCGATGCAGGCGGCACTACCTGGGGATGCCCAAAGGACGACATTGCCACCTGCTGAGGATCCCAGGACGCTGCGCTGGGCGTCGATAGACTCGGCGTCGGCATTTCTCTAGTTACTTGGCTAGGCAGTGGAAAGGCAACTCCAGAGTCCAAGGATACGGGCCTTCGAGGAGTAATGACCTGTTGAAGCGCCTGAACATGATCGCCAGCGCTGAAGCGGTGTCCTGAACTGGGGTCCGCCGATCCAGTCTGCTGCGAAAGAAACTGAGAAATGTATTCGTCTTGGAAGCCGTGCTTGTGAAGAAGCTCTCGGAGCTGTCTGTTCTCTTCGGCCACACGCCTGGCTGCAAGTTGGACCTCGGAACTGGCAGAAACCCCCTCGAGCTCAAAGTTTCTAAGTCGTTGCTCAAGTTCGGCGATGTACTCCCTCCTCCGAGCACGAGATCGTCTCTGGTTGTCTCGGATGCGAGCGAGGTTGGCTTTTTGCTGCCGGAGAGGAAAGAGGAGAAGGCGTAAGTCGGACACTGTTCTCCAACTGCGGGAGGGGGGAATGGGGTAAAGATGATACACGGGAAGGAACCACTTACTGCAGGAGTTGACATTTAGGGCCCGATGTGATTTGGCCGCATAAATAGCGACCTATCGCTCGACTCCGGAAGGAGGTTGCTGAAGGCGCAGGGCGCAAGGGGAGATGGAGCGCGGCGGCTGGCGCAAGTGATATGCAGTGCTGACAGCGGGCTTTTTTTTTCAGTGGCATATAGCAAAGGAATCGATGCTGGATGGTCTGAAGAAGCTGTCTCGCCAAGCAAGACGGTGATTTCCATATGCCAAAAGCAGCCACAACAGTCATGACCGTATGGGGGGGTTTTGGGTAATATACAAGGTTAATAGAGGACGGGCCTGAAAGAGGAGCAAAAAGGTGATAGGGAAAACGGTATTAGAAAGAGGTCAGCAAGATCCACTAGAGAGTCGCGGCCCTAGACAGCGACGAGAGAAAAGAGACGCAAGAAACGGGTCCCTTCTTCTAAGTCGTCCAAGAGGAAATGGATCGAAGATGTTTCGTATCTCCCAACGACGCGAGGGAGCTGACAAGAGTTGGCGGCCGGGGGGGAGGAAAGACGAGCAGAGGGCGATTGCTTCTCTCTCTTTTTTCTCTCACACCAGCTCTCTCTCTCTCCGAGTCTCTCTCTCTCTCTCTCTCAATGTCTCTTTCCTCACCCTCCTTCAAGGTGAAGAAGAAGAGCTATCCAGCAATAAGCGGGGATGAGAGAAGGAAACACGACATGACCCAGGCGCACACGCACACGAGAGTCCCTAGCTCAATATAGGGATGAGAAGGTAATTTAGGGACCCAGGCAGCTTATATTAGGCGGGAGATCGGTAGATGTACTTGGCAAGTCTGCAATACCACAACTGCTCTCTGTTCCCTACCCTAGGTTTAGGTCTAATAACGTATGGATGCCATGTTGGACACCAAGGGAAGCGCGCTAAGGCTAGGGAAGAGAGCAGCATGTGTGGGCGCCAGACGGCCCCAGATAGCAAGCAAGCAATGAGGTCCAGCCTCCACAAAGATTTCGTGCTAAGTTAGCCCGCCCACGTTTATTCGTTATCCATGGATGGGTTTGGGAGCTGGGGCGAGATGCGCCACTCACGGGTCGACGATGCCGCCCAAGCCTGCGAAGCGTGTGCAAGCCACCTCGGCGAGTAGTTATATCGCCGCCAGGTCGCTGAGTGTTGCAGCCACGCCTCTCGAGCCACGCGTAGATGGCAAGGGAGATGTGTATTAGTATTCAGCCACGATAGGGCTACAGGCACAGCAAGACGTGAGCACCAGCAAGAGAGAGGAAACGCCGCCTAGGCGCTGGCAACATCACCCGGGCTGGTCGAGCCCAGTGCCCGATAGTGGGCGCTTTGGGCGGGTCTCTCGAGCCCAGGATTTAATATGTGAAAATGCGTCTTTATACAGCATGTGTGTGCGTGCAACGCCGCCAGTCAGAAGCTCTAGAGCAGATTGGCATTCTTGCCAAGTCGCATGTGCCCGGCAACGCTGCTGTGGCCGTGGCCAGCATCCCCTGCTCGCAAGAGGCATGCGTGGGCATGCGAAATACGGCGTAATATCAGCATCCAAGAGCTTGTAGCTCTGCGGAGAAGAACGCGCGCTGGGGGGCGGACGGAAGCTGTTGCTGCGGTTCGTTCGGACAGATTGACAGGGCCGCCTCGAAGGCGCACAGTACAGGATGGGCAGCAGAGCTCCGTACATACGCGGACATCTTGGACGCTCTCGCGTGTGACAGCATGACGGAGCGTGCGCCGCAGCGCAGCAGAGGTCGATCATGAGACAGAATCCCTTGCTTTTTCCGCTGGAGCCACACTACCGGGACGCTGGGACTGACAAGTGGTGCGCCAGCGCCGTTATGGCGGGGCAAGAGGCTGCTTAGCCCTAGCGACGCCATCTTTTTTTTTTTCCCTCTCGTGCTCGAGTGAGGGAGAGGCCGTGCCGTAAGAGGGGAGCATTTTTGGCTTTTGCGTTCGCTGGTGCCCGCGCGCTTGCATGCACGTCTGGGCCACCTCTACGGAGCCCTCCGAGGTGCGCAGCGGCTTCGATTCGCGGTCGGGCCTTGGAGGTTTGCGCTGTATCAGCATCCGTGCCTGCACCCGCCTGGCCTCATGCCAAGTACATGCGCCAGCCGGGGCGCGTTCCGACAGACAGTGCAGATTGCCAAAATCTACTCTGGCCCCCCGGTCGCTTTGGCGGTTTTGCCATGTGGTTTTGGCGGCATGGTCCAGGGTGCAGTAAAATGAACTGGCGTTTGTTGTATGAGAGAAAAGAGAGCAGCGAGAGGCCTGGCAGATTAGAGGGGGAGCCAGACAGCGCCACTCATCAGTAGTTAGATTTGCCTGTTTCCGAGCAAGCACCCCCCCCCCCCCCCGGCTGCGAATATTAAACCGCAGTAGGGCAGGCTCGATGCGACCATATCGCGCAGCGACCTGGCCCAGGGCCTGTTGGCAGGTACCCGGTACTGCTGCCCGTCCGCTGCCACTGCTCCCAGACGCTGCCAACGTCGCAGCGCCGGTGGGGTCAGGCGCGGTTAGCTCTGGCTGCAGTGCTGGAGGCCCCTCAACTCCACGTTGCCTCAGTCGCAGCACCTGGCGCGAAGCACGGACTGCCGCCTGGTCTGTGTACCCGGTACCTGCGCGCCGACCGCCAGCCGAGTCTCTCCCGGCGGGCTACCTGGGTACTACTAGCATGCTACTGTACAGTAGGTTTTCACCTATTGAAACCTTGCCCGTCTCCCACTACCGCTGCCGAGCGCCTCGACGTGCCTGGAACTCGTTGCTCCGGTCACGAGGCTTGCGATGCTCGATACGGGATGCGCCTTTCAGCCCTTCCACCACCACTCAGGCTTGCATCGGTCGTAGCGCAAGATTGTGCTGAGAAAGGTGTGTGTTGGCCCGGCTAGTTGAAACTGTTTTGCGCCCTGCATCTCACATTCCTCCGGCTGTCGCTCATCACATCACCCAACCGTTGCGTATTGCTTGGGAGAATGGCAGATGGGGGCAAAGGTTGTTTCTTTGCTCGTCCGTCTCTCTCCCTCTGTGTGCGTCTCCTCTCTCTCTACTGTACCTTGCCTCATCCTCAACCTCACGCGATCGAGGTACGTCTTCCTGCTTGTTCAGCTCAACTCAGCTCCTCGCGGCTCTCCCCTCCCCTCCCTTCATTTCTTTTCGTCTGCCTCGTCAGCCCAAGATAATATCCTCACGAGTGCCAAGTAGATTGACTCTTCATCTCGGCTCACCCCGGCCGTCTCCCCACGATGGGACGCTGACCCAACCTTGAGCTCAATCTCCCACCACAACTGCATGCCATGGATGTGGTTCCGAGCGCCTCTAGCTTCGCCAGGGTATCTCGTCGTGAAACGCGGCAGCGGGTTTTTCTCCTCTTTCTCAATGGACGATGCAGATGTTATCTGGCGATTCTTGCGAAGCGCAATTTCTCTGGCGAGCCACGGCATCATGGGTCCCAGCCCGGAGGCGCATCATACAGCCGTATTACCTAACGCACCAAGAACGTACCGAAATATTGCAAAAAGATTGGCCATGGCGCAAATGCCTTTCTGGGGACAAGGCTAGCTCTAGACTTTCAGCCCACCTGGCGCCGGTTCTTGGCTCGGAAGACTGCCGTGTTGTGAAGCTACTTGTACTAGGTGGCTACCTGCTACCTACCAACGGATGCTGTTGAGTGTTTGCTCAAGCCAGCTGCCGAGAACAAAACGTTCTTGTCTGCACGCCCATCTATCTCATGATCGTCTAAGCCGCCGCCTCAACTACGTTGCGCCGCCCAAATGTGCCCGAATAGAGTTCCTCTTCGTCTTCTTCGTGGTATTTACCCAGTACACTTTTTGTGCAGTCTGCAGTCTTGAGCTTGGGCTGCGAAATGGCTGACAACCAATACAGAAAACAGTACGGACAGTACAAACAGACGAGCCGCAAACTGGGCTGCCAGAGTGAGCAATTGGCCAAAAACGGAAATCAAAGCGACGCCATTCGCCTCTTTTTTAGCGGCTGAAGGCTGATTACGTATGAGCTGAAGAAATCGCAAAAGCCAAAAAATTATATGTGATCTGGAGGGCTCAGAGAGGCGAATCGACTCTAGGCGGCAGCCGATCTGGATCCAAAAGCTTAAAAAGGCATCTTTGCCAAGTTGAGCATGCTGTCCACGTGAGTGGCCCTACGAGAGCCACACTAACGGGCTCCAGATCGAGTGGCAGCAGAGGGCGTTTGCGCACGATGCATCTACCGATGCTCCAAACCACACGCTACCGAGTGCTACCACGGGAGACGTGCATCGCTCAAGCCCTGCACAACGTCTGGATGCGACCAGTTCGGCGACCAAGAGCCCGTCGGCGAGCGCCGGCGCCGGTGGCCAGGCGAAGCGGACCCGAATCCTCGGCTGTCCGCCACTAGGCACCGCGCAAAGGCGGCCGATACGCGGCCAGACTTGCTATTTCTCCGTGTACCACCCTCATAGGGCTGTCGCCTCGACGTCGCCGGAGTCTACAACGATTATAAGGCCTTTCTTTCGTCGCCGTTTCCCCTTTTGCCCTTGTCCTAGGCCAGCCATCGCTCCGCCCATCGTATGATTATGATGTGGCCAAGCAGAGCGGCGAATCTGCTGTCTCTCAATGCCCAAACTCGGCCCAAGCTTGCTAAGGTAAGCATCCAGCGAGGCTGCGAGGGTCAGGAGTCGCACAGCCACATCAAAGATCGAAACCGGTCCTAGCGGCCAGCTACTGTGCTAGTCTAGCATCTGATCCTCCAGATCATTGCGGCGACTTGCACAGAAAACTGCTATATTTGGCAGCATGCGATTTGATCACAAGGCCCGTTCTGTCAGCGGCAGACGAACTACTACTCACCAGCGCTATGCTATGCCGCGGCTCACTCACTTGTGCTGACTCTGGTGAAGACGAGGAGAGCAAGGCACAGGCAAATGTGCCAAGAAACGTGCCGTGGTTCCATTACTCGAATCCGTATCTGGCCGCGGTGAAATGGACCCCCCCTGCCGAGTGCCCAGACACGGCTCAGGTGCTCTGTACTTTGTATGAGCCAACAAACTCGGCGGGCTGTCTGAGCTCCTTGTTTGGTGATTTATGGGCAAATTAACTTGAGGTTGCACGCGTGATTCGAATGATGTGAATGAATCACCTCATGCCACCATACTTATACGGCGTAGGCCTCAAGGACTGACATGTCTTTCGGTGAGCCCCTGGCGGACTGTTTTAGACCAGTGTAACCAAGGCTATCCCTAGTATGGCGGCATAAATGCATGACCGCATCATGCATGGATGCATTGGGGCCTTTTCGTCGTGGCGCAGACTGATTTGAGCTGTTGTCGCTTGCTTACTCGCTGCGTTCGCGCGGTTGCTTGGGCAGCTTCTGGATCTGCGCCATGCCACCCTCTGCACCTTGTATGAACCCGAAATAAAAAACAAGTAGTAATACGAGAATCCTTCGTGATTTTCAGCTCGTATTTAAATACTGGCCCTATCCCAGCACTGACCATGGACTAGTGTTCCGTTCCCCTTTGTGAAGTAAGCTAGCGGCGCTGCATTGCTACTTGACCAGTATTCTTTGTTTCTCTTTTCTTCTTGTTTATTTTCCTTCCTTCATCAATCACACATCGTTGTCGATTTTTCTCCTTACAATTGCAATTGAATACTTGCATACGCACAATGCCTTCTGTCAAGAGCCTTTTGTCGGCTGCCGCTCTGGCATGCCTGGCCAGCGGAGAGACGATCAAGATCACAGCAACTTCGTCAAACACTTTCGACCCATCAACCATCACGGCATCCCATGGCGATATCCTTGAATTCCACTTTGAGCCCAAGAACCACAGTGTGGTTTCGGGTCTCTACGCCTTCCCTTGCACGCCCATGCAATTGGGCACCGGCTTCTTTTCAGGATTCTCCTTCAACACCACCGATGGCGAAGCAGTATGTCAAGTTTGACGTCTTTGATCTCAGCCTGCTTGTATACTAACTCTGTATCAGGACAAAGTCTTCCGCGTCACGGTAAACGGAACGGAACCGACTCCCTTCTACTCCTCGCAGGGCAACGAGTGCTCGGGTGGAATGGTTGGAATCATCAACCCAAGCAAGAACCAGACCCTCGCAGACTTCAAGAAGCGGGCCTCTGCCTTGGCACGCAGCGTCTCGCCCGGCAGGACAAGCTTTGGTGGTGAAATCGCCGACAACGACGACGACTCATCCAACTCTACCAGCAGTGGCAACGGCAGCAGTGGCGGCAAGGGTGGCAGCAGCGGTGGCAGCAGCGGCAGCGGCTCGGACAAGGACGGTAAGGATAACGGCAGTGTCTCTTTGTCTGTGTCGATTGGAGCACTGGCGCTTGCTATGCTCATGGCCATTTAAGACTGCAAGCGTCTAACTACCTGGGCCTTGGAGTTTGTCCAGGAAAAAGCCCACCAGATTGTTTGCAAAGAAAAGGATACCCCTATCATAGAATATTAATTTAGACTGTCTTTGAAAAAGTAGTGCTTACGGCTTGGACGTTGTCGGCAATAGTAGTGGATACTACCTACCTATTTTTGAGGATACGAGGAATATGAAAGATGACGGATTTGATTAGTTTTTGGTTGCTGTTTTGAGCAGAGACTTGATTAATTTGTAATATGGAATATATTATACTAATACGGTTGTATTTTGCGTTTTAGATTGCAGTTCAAAGCTGCTCGTGAGGTAGATGCAAGTTGACCTATATATAGACAACAGCGCGTGTACATACATAAGCAATTAGTATAAGAGGTTTTGGACTATATCGATAAATATAGCGAATTATTATTAAAAGGCCAATTTATTACGCATTAAACTAGACTAAACATTATCAGCGTGAAAGCTGTAAAATATCGACAATCATGTGCTTATACTACCTATACCAAGCATCTAGACGACTTCATGCAGCAGGCCACGCAACACAGAGTGTTCTGCTCTTCTGTACGCCTCCCAGTCCTTTGCATTACACAACAGTCCGTCTTCCCGTCGAGAAAAAAAAAAGAAAATCCCAAGGTGAAACGCCCAATACATCAAATACAAGCACCTTGCAGCTGATCCTCAAACACACACGTCGGCTTGAGCCTCTTCTCATCCTTCAACAACTGAATGACCTCGTCATTCTGTCGCTTGAGGCCGCCATTCTGTTTCTGAACGCTCTCGAGATTTTGCTTGATGGCTGCAATTTCGCCGCGCAGCAGCTCTGCATGCGTGTGAATGTCCGGCAGCGGCTTCTTGTCTTGTGCTTGCTTCGTAAGGGCTTCGCGCACCAGTGTTTCGCGCAGCATGTCGAGTCTTTTGAGGATGCGCTTGGGGTCGGCCTTTTTGCTGACTAGGTCTCTTGTCTCGTTCCAGATGGCATGTGCCGGGTGGTTGGACCATGTTGTTGAGATGGGCTTCTCGACAACCTCTGTCCAGGTGTACTTGTCCAGGTCATCGAGCGAGACGTCGAGCCAGTCTGCAATCGGCCGTCTTTTGCGGCCTTTGCCCACTTGACGATGGAGAGCTTGTTCGCTGGAGCCAGCACCTTCATGTGAGCCAGCGTGATGCGTCTGCCCATGTCTTCCGTCACGGCGGCGTCTTGCTTGCTTCTAAGGAGGTCGAGCATGTCTTTGAGCTCGTATTCGGCTTGGTCTCTGGTCATTTCGCAGGTAACCTCCACGGCCAGCGTCTCCTTGTCTTTGACGGCGTGATCCGCGGCGACATTGCTCCGCCTGCCGGGCTCAAAGTGTCTGCTGGATCGGAACGAGTCTACATCCAGACTCACTTCGCGAAGAGACTCGGCAATGTTCTCGTTTTGCTCCGTCGTGGGGAGGACAAGCTTGTACATGATGCGAATGATGCGTTCTTCGTTGCCGACGTAGTTGTGGATTGCAGTTGGCGCCATGTCCACAGTCTTGTACTGCTCCATCAACAGCGTGGTTTCGTCGGTTCCGGTGCCCTCAACTCTTCGGATCGACTTGAGCGCCACGGCTGCCATGATGAGAGGCGCCGGAGGGCAGTGAAGCTGCTTCGTCGAGTCGGTGAATTGCTGGGCAAGCTTCATCCTGGCCTTGAGGGTTCTGTGTCCGCTCCAGCTGGTCCATGCAGTGGTGGACAGGAGCTTGGTGTTGATTGCCTTGTCTACACAGGCCTCGAAACAGGCGGGGTAGTCATCTGGGTCTACGCCGACCTTGAAAAAGGCAATACTTATGACATCCTCGCAGAGCACGCGCTGCGTGTCCTCCGTCATGTCGCTTGAGCATATCCGGGTTCCGTTGCCGTACGCAAGACAGCTGCGCGCATCAAGTAGGCGCCGAGGCAAACTCACGACTTTGCGTTCAACTCGTTTCACGGGCAAACTGGAGGTGATTGTGCCAAACTTTGAGTCGGGTGTTGCATCCATGCTGAATAGCTCCTATGCCGGTGTGATTTTGGTAGAGGAACTCAAGAGTTGCGATGTGTAGATGGCCTTTTCTAGAGAAATTATATGCTTGATGAAGAAAAGGAAGAAGGGAGGAGGAAAGTTTTTCTAGACCGGAAGTTTGGAGCAAGTTGAATATATAGGCCAGGTCAGAGCAAACGGACAGCAAACGGACAGGAGTGCCAGCCATCGCCATCACCTGGCTGGCAACTGCATTTAGTATTTGGCTATAAAATTCTCTGGGACATGGGTAATTAGCTTTAGTGATAATCTGGCTTGGGCAGGTTTCAGCTTCTCTTTACGCCGAGAGGGCTGTTCTGTTGTTATGGCACTTGATGCATGGCCGCAATTTTGAAATCGAAGAGAGGCTGTAGTTAATCATGCTGAGATCAGTATACATTCACTATATCAATCAAGTCCCAGGTAGGATATGAAATTTTCAGTGTACGTGCAGGTTGCCACTAATTAACTATTTTTGCTACTGTTTATTTAATTCATCCACGTAGCGCAGGGATTTTCTTTCAACCACTTGGTGGCCATATAATGGCCATGGTCGTTTTGAATCAGTGCCAATTAGTTAATCAGTATTGGTAATATGAGAACCATGACTACGCTGTCCTTGAAATTGCTTTGACATTTGCGTAGCGATCCTACACGATACTATAGAGCTACAGTTACTCCACTGAATATGTCATGTATGAAGCTACACCGACAAGGCTCATTGATACGAAGTGCAAAGAGCCTCGAATTCAAACGATAATCTAATAGAGACGTGTAACAAGCTGTGATAGATCTAATCAAGAGCTCGCATGATGCTCGTAAATAGCCGCGTTTGATACGGTGACGAGATATTCGACTCACTAATTGCCACTCACCATTGTTGACGAAGCGGAACGATTGATGGGCAGGATAATACTAGACCATTTATGATTTATATGAACACATGATTTATGAGACAGAAAACCGCCAAGATGAAAATCAAAGGCATCAAGCCCTCTCGTAAGCTACATAGATGCTCATGAGGCGAAGTTGTTGGCTATTATCTAGCTATAAACTATCGGACCAAGGCTAATATAGGTGTAAACGATGAGAAGTTACTTTGATGGCAGCCATGCAATGAATAATATCGCCAAATCAGGGTTGACGATACGCCCGCGTAACAGACTCGGTGCGGCTGTATGACCGAATGGCAGGTCAAACTGCTCTTAATATGCACGTACCATTTATTGAAGGGAATAGTAACAAGGAGGTAATATCCGTCTTAACATTCTTAAAATCTACCTTTCCCGGTCAATTATTTCCGGCTCTTTTATGCTCGTTGTCTAGTGTCTGCTGTTGCCTTCAAAGTCTCTGCTACCTCCCCCGGCGCCGAAAAAGAGGATTGCCACTTGATTCTTGAGCAATATATTCCAAAAAAGCCAGTGAATTTAGTCTCGGCACTTGCAAATCCATGGGTGAGTATATCGTGAGATCGTGGCAATGGCGCCTATAGCTCTTGTGGTTATGAGAAGCAATGGTCGAACTAAGCCCTACTACAACAACTGCTGGATTCCTAAACAATTCGCTTCAATTAAAAAAAAAAAAAAAAAAAACTGATTCGGCCATCTGCCTTGCCGAATGGCTAGATTTACACCCCACCTTGAAGATGAAAAGGGTAATCTCGTCTTACTCTCACATCATCTGGCCGTAGTAAGCCATCCGTAATCTCACACCAGTAGTCGCAAAGCTTACAGACACGAGAAACCGAAAAAGACACGGCGCTTAGATTTCTTTGCAGCAAATGTTGTGGCTGAAGCTCTGAAATGTCTAGCATTTGCCCTATCTGGGTGTATCCGCTTGAGAAATACTGTAGTGGCTTGGTAGAATTTTCTAAGCCTATAACGATGGCGGAAGATGTGAAGAGGCTGCGCTGGGACAAGTTACTGTTTTGCGAATGAATTAGCACGGTGTAGAAATGAAAAGGAATAATGAAACTCTCTGCAAAACGGCGAGATCTATTTGCAAATCTGAGAGAGAGAGACGTATTGTTGGCTAGTTTTAGGGTAGTTACTGTCTTACGTCGAAACGTTTTGCTCATAGGGCTGAAAACGTAGTCCATATTAGATGTAGTCTATAGTTACATGCACATGGCTAATACGGATCACACATTGTGATGCTGGTGAGTGGAACTATAAATGTAGCACGAATGGTATTTGGGTATCAAGCAAAACTCCTAGCAATGCAATAGAACCAACAAAATGCAACCAATAAAAACAGACAACCAAATGCGGATAGATGCTGATGATAATTGCAGTCGATGAATGTAGACGTCGAAACTGCAGAACATGATGCAGACAAATGCAGATGATGATGCAGATGAAGAACGCGGATAATGAAAGTAGTCGATAAATGCAGGCGATAAATGCAGACGACGCCAAACTTTACCTAGAACCATGTAGACGGATCATCATGATACTCCCTCTTCTTCTGGGCCTCACACGCCATCTTCAACTCCAGCTCCAACAGAGCAAAAGACTTCTTTTCCTCCATGAGTCTGACGATATCCTGGACCTGGGGTGCCAATACGTCGTGATCAAACCTGTCGGTTATCTCGAGAGCATTTGTCAGATAGAACTGTACGTTGTCGTAAAAGTCGGCAATTACATTCCTGCGCTCTTCTGCCGAGACGTGTGCCAGGCATTTTCGACAGGCGGAATCGGATGTGCTGTGGTTGATTTGCTTTGCGCATCGATTTCCTGCGGTGCCGCACTCAATGGCGTAGATGTTTTCAATGTGTGAGCACGAGCGGGTGATGGAGTCGATGATGCACATGGTGACGGTGGTATTGGATTAGGAGGGAGAAGAAAAGTACAAGAACAGAAGTGGACGAGAATTGGTTGGGATGGACCTTGATATTGATATGGATGCTGTTTGAAGTATGGACAATCTGGGTATGCTGGATATTTCGTCTTTTAAGTATTCATTTTGGATTGTACATTGTTGCGAGCACAGCAAACGGAGTTCAAAGACGGTGTATAAAACAGCATTGACGGGATGGAAGGGGACGTAGGTGAAGGGCGATGATGATGTTCATTTCGCATAGTTCCAACGAATGAAAGAAAAAATGAAGACAAAGAATAATAAAAGAATAATACTACAGTTGAAAGCATTCAAACAGTCAATTGTTCAAGTGAAAGCATGTTATGAGTTTATGAGTTTGGTTTATTAAGAAAAACATTATATGAATATCTACAGAAGAAGACGATAGTTATGTAGAGTAGAGAGTGAGAACATTTAAAATTATACATTAGCTAGGTAGTTCAAATCTAGTAATGAGTTCAACTTTTATTTCCTTTGCCACCGAAACGCCTTTGAATGAACAAAATCTTCTTTAATCGACTGCAAAAACGCCCGTTTCTTTCAATCGTTTCATGCCTTTGTCTCCGGGCCCTTGACCTTCTTGATGCTTCTAAACTCGATACCAAAAGCGCAAAGCAGCGAAGCGCAAGTCAATGCCACTGCGGCAATGAAGATTCTCGTGCAGGCATAATTATACGCATTAATCACAGCGGACAGGAATTCCGAAGGAACCGTCTTTGCGAGCTCAGTTGCGCCAGTCTTCACAATCATCATGGGGTCCAGGCCTGGGATATCTGAGAGACGAGCGACGAGCAGGGTGCTGAGGATGGTCTGGCCGACGGAAACGAAGATGGCGCCGCCGAGCTGCTGCGCAAAGAAGAGGATGGCAACGCCCGTGGGGATTTCCTCCTTGGGCAGCACGGTTTGGATGGCCAGGTTGACGGTCTGGAAGCCAAAGCCCAGGCCGAAGCCGGTGAGGAACTGATAGCCGATCCAGTGAGAGGATGGAGTGTCGGGCTGGAATGTGGACAAGAGGCCTTCGCCGACGGCCATGATGCATGGGCCGATGATGAGGGACGGGGTGTAGTATCCGGACTTTTGGGTGAGGAAGCCGGACATGATGGATGCCACGACGAGGCTGAGGACGAGTGGAAGGGTGTAGATGCCAGACTTGACCGGATTAATGCCATGCGTAGTTTGAACTGCAAAGTTTTTATCAGTATCAAAGATTTAAAAGAAAATGGAAGAATTGAATGGAAAGGATCAACTTACACCACAGGGGAATGTAGTAAACGCAGAGCATCATCCCACCCGCCGTAAAGAGCATGAAGAAGGTGCCGAAAAACATGGTCCGCTGCGTAATAACCTTGGGAGGCAGCGACGCCGTCTTGGGCATCAAAACCTGGACGGCAGCAAAGCCAATGGCGCAGAGCCCAAACATGATGAAGAGGAGGATGATGCGCCAGTTGCTCCAAGCATACGTCGAGCCGCCCCACTGCAGCGCAAGCAGGAGGGACACGGTGGACGGGATGAAGAAGAATGTGCCAAAGGGGTCGAGGCGGAGAATCTGCTCGCTGATGGTGGCGGGCGGATGGGCCTTTTTGGGCATTCGGAGGAAGAGGAACATGAAGACGAAGGCGACGGCGCCGACGGGGAGGTTGAGGTAGAAGCACCATCGCCATGTTGCGCGCTCGGTGAGGGCGCCGCCGATGAGGGGGCCGGACACGCTGGCGATGCCAAATACCAGGCCGAACATGGCTGTGAGTTGGCAAACATTAGTTTTGAGAGCAGAAACTTGCTTGGAAAGGGATGGATGCCGTACCTTGGAACATGGGACGCTTCGGTAGGGGGATTAGGGGGGATCGTAACCAGCATCGATCCTGTGGTGATTCCCGCAGAGCCTACACCTGCAATTGCTCGTCCTGTTGTGTCATGTTAGATGCTGATGATGCTATCACATTGTGGTTTTTGCCTTGACGTGATTACAAAAAGGGTGACACCTTTAGAAGGAGAGAGGACACTTACCAACAATGAAGACGGGAGAACTTGGCGCCGCACCGCATACCGCAGAACCAATCTCAAAGATGATGATGCAAGATAAAAAGGTGAAGCGCAAATCATAGAAGCGATAGATGCGTCCCCAAACCAACTGAAACGCAGCCGTAGAAAGCATATAAGCCGATCCATACCATCCAATGTCGCCCAAGCTCTTGAAGTCGTCGGTGATTGTGGGAATGGCGGTGGAGATGATGGTTCGGTCCAGGGCGACGAGGAACATGGACACAAAGGCAGAGAGCAGGATGAGCCAGAACTTGGCAGACTTGGGATTGTAGTTTGCTTCTGGGCTGTCGGGGGCTGGGCCCTGAGGTGCTGCTGCGGCCTGAGCATCATCTTGGTTTGCTGGCTGTGAAACTGCCGGTGCTGACTCGGGTTTTTCATGGACGTATGCGTCGAAGCTTTTCCCATTCTCGGATGAAGATGTGGTGAAGAATCCAGCTTGGTCGGTAGGAGACGTTGGCTCTGCCGCCGCGGTCTTTTCATCGGCGAAAGGCATCGTGAAGAGACTTTGGTGTTCGTATCAGAGGCGTTACACAGCAGTCAGGAGATTTTGAGCGAATGGGGGGTGTTGGCTTGTTCTTGTTCGATGGGATTGTCTCAGGTCGACGACCAACAAATGCAAATTCTGGAATGCAGACTCATCATAGAGGAAGAAGAAGATGAAACGTTTATAAGTAAGAGGCTGGAAAAGGAGTGCAAAATGCCAACGGCTGCTGGCGCGTGGCCCCAAACGCCATGGCTATCCCTTTCCGGCCATATTCTGCAGCGTTGATTGGGTCAATACGACGGGAGAGCAGCGAACAGACTCTGCCGCCATCGTGCTTCGGCACCGTAGCTGGGCTGCCGTGCCTTCACTTAGACGCTGGACGAGCTCCGGGTCCCAACCGGCCGAGAAGTTGCAGACATAAGAGCATCTCGGACATGCAGCTGGGGCGCTAGTGCCCGTTGGGCTGTGGCGCCTCACGGTTCGGTCCCGAGGCGATGCCCGAGCTCCTATTGTTTGGCCTGATTGTGGCTGTTGCTGGCTGTTGTTGGCTGCTGGTTGCGGTGTTTGGTGGCTTGTTGTGCTGGGCCCGGTCCTCGATGCAAGCAATGCTCGTTACATGAGGCTAGGCAGCCGCCTGGAGGAGATTGGGGATAGGGGGCTGTTGCGTGGGAGTGCGTGTAAGTCGTGGACGATGAGTCAAGGGTGGAGATTGGACTTGCGTTTGAAATTTCAAGGGCTCTGGTTTACAGCTGTCCTGGTACGTGGCATTGTCTGGCTTACGTGTTGAGCTTGCCTGTGCCATGGTGAATATGCCTTTTGTTGACGAAGCAGGTAGTAGGATGGCGGTGATGTTTGTCGTATGCTTCATTTCCTTTTCGTTTCAGCTACCAAGCTTCAACGTCATGCGAATGCGTTTGCACTGACGAACGGATGATTCACACAATCAAGTGACGAGATCATACCACTCCAACTTTTATTCACATGGCAGCATGCATACCGTTCCGTCGGTATGTGTTTGTTATGTCTCGGGAGGCTGCCTTGGCATCTGCCCGAGCGTTTGTTGTCAGTGGACGCTGTTTGATCGATTGCCCAAAGGGGGACTGCAGCAACTCTCCGACGGTCCAGTTCCGCCCAGCACACGCAGACACGCGCAATGAGTCATCCAAGTACTGCCCATGTAGCAGCTGTTAATAAGGAAGCGCCGTCTGCATCCTGATGCTACCGTTGCCTCGTCGCATTGACAAGGGCCTTACATGCGCTGCCGCTGGAACGAGTCGCCTGCTGAACTAAGCCGTGCCCCAGCGCTGATTGGCCCCGAGCCCGCTGCTGCAACAGCCGACAGCGCAGAATTCCATTGAACCAGCGCCCGCCCCCGCTTTCTCCTCCGTCGCCAATGCAAATCTCGCACCGACTGCAAACCAAAAAAACCGCCTCGCAGCCAAGGACAAAAAGAGCCTGGACCCGGGTCCGAGAATCGTCGCTCGCAACCGAGACTCAGCCCTACGGCGACAGCCAGCTCCAGCCAGCTCCAGCCAGCCGCAGACCCCCGGGCCGATGCGCTGAAGGGCCGGAGGGCGCCTGAGGAGACAATCTGGCCAGCCGCATGCAGGGTCTTGGCCCGGCCAATCAGTCTCTGCCTCCGCCGGCACTCGCCCTCGCATGATCCGGTGAGCTGCCAACGCAACAGGCCGGAGCCTCCATCGTCTGGGCATCATGTCTGGCGAAGCGTCTGCCAGCTTTGCAGGCGGCACAAGAGCCCCCGGCTCGGCCCCGCCGCCACCGCAGCCGCGCCCGAATGCCGCCTCTTCCTCCTCTTCTGCCCGGCCTCACCAGCAGCAGCAGCCGCCGGCGTTTGACCCGGCCGCCGTCAAGCTCACGCGAGGCACCAGCTGCGTGCTGTGCCAGCAGCGCAAGGTCCGCTGCGACAAGAACAAGCCCTGCTCCAACTGCGTCAAGGCCGGCGCCGAGTGTCGCGTCGTGCCGCCCCAGCCGCCAAGGCGCCGCAAGAAGCGCCTGCAGGAAAAGGACCTGCTGGACCGGCTGCGCAAGTACGAGGCGCTCTTGGCGCAGAACGGCGTCAAGTTCGATGCCATTGACCCCGACTATAGGGCCGATGGCGTGGCCGGCGACGAGGTGGACGAGCTGGAGACCGACTTTGAGAGTCTCAAGACGTCTGCCGAAGCATCGGGCAACCCTCCCAACTCGACCGGCGCAGGCTCGTAAGTTGATTCCAATCGCTCACATGTTTGCCGAAGCTGTGAGACAAGGGCCATGGCCAAGCAGAGATGCTGACACAAGCTACGTGCTGCTGCAGATTCCGCCAGCCCGGAGCGTGGTTCTCGCTTCACAAAGAGGTAAACTCACTTACACATCTCCATATAGATGGGGAGAGATGCTGACTGCGGGACCAACTGATAGTTTAGAGCAAGCGAGCAGATGCTCAAAGACTCGTCCGAAGATGAGGACGATTATGCCCCCAACCTTGCCGCCAACCAGTCCTTCATCCATGCCGCCTTTGACAAGATGTTTGCCAACCAGGACGGCTTCCCTTTCATCATTGGAGGTTCCATAGCCTCCGTCACGCACTTGCACCCTCCCTCCATCCACATACTCCAGCTTTGGCAAATCTACATTGACAACATCAATCCGCTGCTGAAGATGACCCATGTGCCTAGCATTCAGAGCAAGGTCATCGAGGCCACGTCCCGCCTTCACGAGGCCCCAAAGAATATCGAGGCCCTCATGTTTGCCATTTACGTGATTTGCGTCAACTCTCTCGAGGATGGCGAGGTCCAGAGAACCTTTGGCGAGACAAAGCAGGAGCTGTTGGCCAGGTTTTTCCCAGCACTTCAGCAGGCTCTGGTCAATGCTGGCTTTATGCGCATGCCCGACCCCCTGACTCTGCAGGCATATCTTTTATACTTGGTAAGGCCTTTCACTCAATCTTGCAATGATTCATGTCTAATACGCAATTCAGATGGCCGTCCGGTGGTATATAGACCCGAGGCAGGTATTCTGCATGATGGGCATTGCCGTTCGCCTCGCCCAGCGGATGGGTCTTCACCGCGACCCCGACGGCTACGGCCTGTCCCCCTTTGAAGTTGAGCAGAGGCGGCGCCTATGGTGGACAATCGTCTCCTACGATCGGCGTGTAGGGGAGATGACGGGTTCGACCGTGACTGCGCTGACTAGCGGCTGCGACTGCAAGAAACCTTTAAACGTCAATGACTCTGATCTACACATTGACGGCAAAGAGCCCCCGACACCGCACTCGGGCCCCACCGAGATGCTCTTTGCTCTGACGCGCGTTGAGCTCTCCATGGCCGTCGCAAGCAACAGCAACAGAGACAGCTTCAAGATGTACCCCGAAAAGAAGACGGACGCTGCCCAGCCCGGGAAGCCGAGCCCCGTCACGATTCGCCTTGCTGGCCAAGACACTCCCGCGTACACTCTCGACGGGTTCTGTGCTCACATCGAGGGCACGTACCTGGTTCACTGCGACCCCAAGATTCCTCTCCACTTCTTCACCCTGACCATGACGCGAGCGGCGCTCTGCAAGATGCGAATCATCAACTTCCTAGTTCGCAGCCTCAACAGCGACCCGATGCCGCTAAAGGAAGTAGAGCGCGACACCCTCATCTTGGGAGCGGTCGAGATGCTTGAATACGACAACGTGGTCCAGTCGTCTCCCAGCCTCCAGCCGTACAAGTGGTACGCAATGCATTACTTTCCCTTCCCGGCATACATGTTCCTGGTCCAGGAGCTCCGCAAACGCAGTTCGGGGCCGCTGGTGGAGAGGGCCTGGGCGGCCATTGAGTCCAATTACGAGCTCAGAGGCCTTCTGAGCAATCTCCACAGCCCCATGCACACGGCCTTTAGTGGCCACTTTGTCAAGGCCTGGACGGCGCATTACGAGGCCCAGCGAGCGGCCGGCAAAGAGATTCCCATGCCGCATTTCATATCCAAGCTTCAGGAACGTGTCGAGACCCGGCGCAAAGCACGCTTGGAGAACCGCCCAGACCCCGGCGAGCAGACAACCCCGGTCGTGACCTTTCCTCGGCCGCGGACTCGCGAGACGTCGTCCAACTCGCCAGACAACAACGCTGCCATGATGACCCCACCGGTAGACCAGACTGCCGGGTTTGGCGGCGCCCATCCCGCCATGGCGCCCTCCAGCTCGGCGTCTGGGGAAGACGACATGGACTGGTCATTTCTCATGTCGGGCTATCAGGACGCCGATACGTTTCAAGGGTTCAGCACCCCTTATCACGCTGGATTCGGCAATGGCATGGAGGGCTTGCGCAACAGTAGCGGTGGCGGACCGCCTCCACACATGGGGGGATACGGCGGCCCCGGGGGAGGGGGACCGTCGGGGAATATGTTTGGAAACTAGACGGCGACTTTGGATGGATCACACTTATCGGGGAGAAGAGATGGCGGTAAGCTAGAAGGGAGACTGGAAGATATACCCACCTTATACGCAAACACACATATATACAGTACAAAGGGATGTTTTTTTTTTTTGGGAGGATTTTTGTTTTCTGGATCACGAACAAGGGGAATTTATTCAGGCAAGGAAGAGACATGGCCATCGTCACTCAGCCAGGGGTACATTATGGCCCCAGAGCGTATACAAGACTCCTCTGTACATAATATCGACGTATCATGATGTATACTCTAGTAGACTAGTACAAGTAGAGCAGAAACCACATACCACTCATTCACACTCCCCCCTCTTCCCAGCTGATAAAAACACCCAGTGTCGATCTCCCCCCGATATCACGAGGTCATCACTAGGGTAGCCAGCACGGACTCATCTCTTTTGCGTAATTTGGTACGTCTGTGCTACTAATACCCTAACAAGGTCCTGATGAGCAACTTTTTCACCACCTTATTTTATCCTACTAGGCTACTAGTACCTAGATCAGGTTGGTTTCTTCTTCGAAAAAAAGGTCAGTCAGATTTGGGCAACTCCGCTTTTTCATTTTTTTTTTTTTCACCTAACTCCGCGACGGGGAAATAAAACAAAAAGAATCGCCTCATTCCGGATTCTTTATAAAGATCATATGTGGGAGTATATACTATATAATTTATATATTAAAAGAATTCTTGATTATCTTTAATCCTTTCGCTGCTCTTAATCATTTTATCAAGTCAAAAAAAGGAAAACAAAAAGCAAGAAAGAAACATTCCAGACCAAAAGTCTTTTATATACCTACTCTCCCGCCCATCATTTATAATCCAAAATCACCCATTTCTAATAACCTACTCACCCGTAACTCCCGCAATCATTCCTCGTTTTTTGTAATTTTTTATCTCCGTTCATTTTTATTCCAAACTCCATATTTTTTTTTCCCTCTTTCCATTGGGCTAAAAATCTCCCTTAGTTCTCACATTCAAAAAAAAACGCACGTTCCATCTGAACTAATAGGAACTTGTTCCGTGGAAAAAAAGGTAACCAGGGGTTTGCTTGCGTTGGGGTCGCTTTAATTTTTTACGGGTTGCGCGGTATGCCCGTCGCAATAACCGCACAAGGAAAAAAGGGATGCAGGGAATGTAAGAACTAGCTCCGAGTAGTGGTAGATTATTATTTTACAGATAACCATTCTGGTAGGGAAATACTAAAGGGATGCTGCTGTTGGTTCCAGGCTTCTAGGTGCTTTTTTTTTGTTAGAGCGGGGGGGGTTCCATGTATCTATCCCATGGCAATGCTGTTTTGACTTGTTCTGGAAAACACCGACTCATCGGCGTATGCGCATGCAAATACACTAAACGAGACTTTTGCAGTTTTACATTTAGTAACTTGGGTATGCGGTGATTTTGAAAGATTGCCATTTTTTGCCCTTTTTAGACCAGCAGATGAATAAGCGAGCATTTACACGCTCATAAACATCCCTTGACTGGTTAAAAAACACCAAAGTGATATCAACTTCGCTCTGCATATATCACATATACATCTGATACATATCACATCACTCACTCAAAAAACCTCAGTTTCAACACCCCCCAAAGTCTTTGTTAATAATAATTAACAGTATGTACCCAAATCGGGCGGAAAAGAGATGAGAGAAGAGTAAAGAAATTAGCAGCGGTAGTCAAAGTATCGATACTATTAGTATGGGGCATTATTATTCGGACCCAAGCAATACAGAGCAAGAGCAAAAGTAGCAAGATACAAGATATAATATATTCGGCAAGGGTACTGGAACACATATCCGCCACAAAACCGATCGGGTCATGTCGTCGTCGCCGCCTTTCCATCAATCACCGCCACCCCATGCACACATGCAGCACCAAATCGTGTGGTGGGCATATGAGATCCTCGCCTGACTCTGATCTGGGGGCGCCCCTTTGATGGGCGGCTAATGCATAGCGAGTGTTCAAAAGTGCGGACGGGGCAAGGGATGTTGCGCGATATCCGATCGGTGTGCATATGAACAGAGACAACGAGAGGCAAAGGCAACAGAGAGACAATCGCGAGGCTTTGGCTGCGCGGGGATGGGGAGGCTTACAAACGCAAGTTGACGACATAGAAATTGGACAGGGCCGCCTCGTTGCTGCAAACAGAAGCGGATCAAAGACAGCGGTGTTCAAAACAGAGTATCAAAGTGGATAACAGAGACAGGATAGGACAAGTCGCCAGACCAGGGTGTCGAAGCCAGGGTTGACCTGTCCGCCATATCACTCTTTCGTGACGAGACATTTGGCGGCATCTACACCGTAACTGCCAACATTCCCGGTCACCCGCTCTTTTCTTGGTGTCCAACGGTTATCGGAATCTGCTTCTGTGGCGGCCCAAGCATGGCAAGGCTTAACGGTTTGTCTCCAAGCAGCCACATCGCAACCCAACCATCCCACCTCTTTTCATGTGACCTAGTCCCAGGGAATTCCCCTCATAAACCCGCACCCAGAGACCATCCCAGGTCTCCTTGTACCAAGACGGTGGAAGAAGAAAGAAAGAAAAAACACCCAGCCCATTAACAACCATCAAATGCCCGTTTTCGTTATTCAAGATCCAGAGGCGAAAGAAAACGGGGGGAAAATGCAAAAAGAAAAAGTGGATATCTGCCCTTCTTTAGATACTACCCAAGGAAATTGCCAAAACAGGATGATGCAGCCCTTGCCGACCTTTGTCCGCTTCCCAAGTACCGAGCCAGCGCCGTGGTTCTTCCCATTAACCTCCAATATGTTTTTGATTTATTCTTGCTTTATTTTTTCCGGTCCCATGATGCGATTATTTTCCTAGATGCGTCGTATGCGAGTGATGAGATGGTAGGTAGTAGAGATGTGAGGAATTGTGTTGGTCAGGAGAAAGGGGAGGAAATGTGCAGCGAACGAGTAGGGATGAAGAAGAAGAGAATGTCCAAGAGGTGTGATCCCCTTCACACCATCTTCTGCTGTCTAAATAGCTTTTTTTTTTTTTTTTGGCTTTCAACTCCTTGACAGGTGACGTTGGTTTAACACACTGCCCATGCCAATAGCCCCAAGAGATGAAGATGGAGAATGAGAGTAATAAGTACTCAAGAGTAGATGGGAGTAGATGGCGTCGTCATTCATCGTAGTGAAAGGCTCTTTCCAAGAAGAAACCATTGCATCATAAGACGTATGGTGGAGAAGGACATCAGGTACTTTATGCCACAAGGGATGTTGTTTCTCATCGACACACTCTTCTGATTCCTTCATTCATTATTCCGTTTTCGCTTTGTTCCGTCGTCTTGCCGCGTAAAATGATGTCTCGTTCGCATCACATCTAAACAAGGCAGCAATGCCATCATAGGGGCTTCTGTGCCCAGACTACCCCCCAGTCGAGGAGAGCATGGATTTTGTTGTTGTCCATGGCCATAAGAGTCTCCTGACACAGTTGTCGTGCCTCTTCTTCTGATATTCCCAAGTCTTCGTGCCTGATGAGTAAGGCCGCGGTCCAGTCGATGAGGTTGTCCTGGTTGAACATGCCCATTTCCCTATCTCTTGAGCGCCGCGACCATCTGCCAACGGGAATCGGGGTATGCTGTTCTTGAATGTTGACGAAGCCCATGTCCCGGAGAATTTGCGGCAATCTCGGGGGAAGATAGAGCTGCCAGCCATATCGTCTTGCGAACGGTCCGTCGTTTACGAGGTCATATAGGCGCTGAACGGGATGATCTGTTGCTACAGTGCCGTCTTCGTACACTAGAGGTATAAAAAGATCGTGGCATTCAAGCCACCCGCCCGGTTTCAAATTCCTATGGCGTTTGGTCAGAATATTCTCTTACTCGCGGAAGGGGTAAAAGGCGAAGGACGGGGAGCCATCATCATCTTACTCGAAAGCTCTTTGGAGAAATAGTTCGGGGTTGCGAACGGTTTGTATGACTGATCTGGTATGGATAAGGTCGGCACCGGCGTAAATTCTCGTCCAAGGATGGTTTTCATCATCGAGATCCTCTACCCGAAATTCAACATTTGGCGGAGACCAGGGAGGTTGGATAGCTGAAATGTCGCTTCCAATGACACGAGCACTGGGGTATTTCTCGGCCACTTTGTGATTATGTTAGCTGACGCATGAATCAAATGGCATTCAAATAGCTCTTGACGAACCGTCGACAGGCCAAAATCCAGCGCCCGTGCCCAAGTCGACAATCTTCTGGGGGTTGCTGCCGATCGGTGAGATGAAGAATTCGCCGCCGAGGAGGTAATCCGAGTAGAGCCTGTGCTTGAGGTGCTCACGGCCCTGTTCTGTGTCGTCGTTTGGTAGCCCATATCGTCCCTCAAACCATCCCTGATACCGTCTGGCTACTGGTTAGCATTCATCCACTTGACTCGGCTTCTTGTCTTTGATTCTTCTTTTCGTCATCTACAGGAGGTAGGTAGCAGTGTATCGGGGCTTCATCTGTGACGTACCTGCCATTTCGGTATCTGTGAACCATCTGAGCGGTGTCGATGGATGTGAATTCAGAAAAGTCAATGCTGTCGGCATAGTCTGACGTCGAGTCCTCGCTCGAGCCGTGGTGATCGCCACCCGACCCCTGGTTACTCATGATCGCCTAGTGTATACAATAAAAGTGCCTTGAAGGCAAAAAAAAAAAAAAAAAAAGTAGAGAGGAGTGGGCGGGGGCAGAAAGAAGAGAGAGAATTTCAGAGAAGCGTGTGAGTTGTGAAGGCGTTCCCAAACCAGTTGAAGTTTTCTGCCAATGCAGACAAGCCCGTCGAGCAGAAGGCTGTAAGACGATGCCTACTGGGAAAGAGTGAGGAGGAGAAATGAGTAGAGTGCGCCTTCTGTGTTAGGGAGCCAAGGTCGATCTATTTTGAGACGGAAGTGGAAAGCTCCAAGAATGATTTGCAGAAGTGGGTGGTCCAGCCAGAGGAGGGAAGGGAAAAAAAAAGGGCTGAAAGGGTGCCTCGATCAAATTGGCTACGGTACCATAAGAAGGCAAATGAGCCACGCCCCCAGAAACGAGAGAGCCCGAGCCGGAAGCAGAAATTTGGCACGGACGGAGAAGGACGCAGATTCCAGAAAACCACACGCGCACTATACACACCCAGACGAGACCGAAACACACAAAACGCAATGTCCTAGAGGCCCAGTAGGCTGGATCCAGCGTCACCGGTCGGGTCGGTGGGCACTCTAGGATGGGACCCGGCGAGGCAAGGGCTTCCTGCTGGCCAATGCGAGGCGCTCGTGGCAATCCAGAGTCTCTGTGCGTGTTAGGTCGCTCTCCCAGCGGCTTGGGATGGAGGGTCAGACAAGCACATAAGCACTGCCCTGACAGCTCTTATAGGCGGTGCGGTGCGGCGTCAGACAAGGTTCAGCGCTGGCAGTCAAGGGCCGGGCCCGCGGCAGGGATCCGGAGTCGAGCAGAAGAGGTGCTGGACGACGGACGGGAAAAGGAGATGCGGCAATTGAGCAGAGCCAGAGTCGTGAGGATAGAGTCGAGACGGAGCTCTGGCAGGCTGGACGGCGGGAGTCTGCTCAGTTTTAGCTGTACATGCGCAGGCGCGGTCCCCTGCTGCAGGCTGGAGGTACTGCTACCTCAAGGCATGTGCGCAAAGAGGACCCTCTGGGGGCGTGGAGCAGAGCGCCAAAAGCGAACAAGAGGGCGTGGCTCCAGGGCAAATAGGCTTCGGCTGTGATATGTGCGTTGGCCGTCGGTAGCCAGCGATCTGGGACGGACGTGATAGCGGGGTGGAGAGCAGCGGCTGGTTTTTCTTAGCAGGTTCCGTATTCCTGGGCCGTCATGTCGGGACTTGAGACCAAGTCGGCGGATTGGGAAGGGAGGGAGAGCAGCCGGAGTCATGGCGAGAGAGGAACGCAGAAGCGGCCAACGACGACGAGCAAAAGGCGGGGGCCTCTAGCAGCTCTAGCAGCTCGTCGAGGGCCTTTCCCGCAGGGTTCTGGGCATGGCTGCTAGCAGGCATGGAGTGCATATCTGATGCAGTCGGTTGAGGTGCAAGCCCGGCCTGGTGGCGCATGTGGCTGAAGCAAGCCGCCAGAGCAGGACCAGAAGATGCCAGAAGCGAGCGGCAATGGCATGCAGCGGCGGAGTTAATTGGCAGCATGGCGAGTTCTGGCTGTCAGTTCGATTCATGGAGAGGCCTTTGCAAGACGTAATGAATGCGCGGTTGTACCTGGTAGGTACCGGGAATGACCGCTACAAGAGGGGCGGGCAGCCTGGTCCGAGCAGGCAGTACCTTGGGTATGAGACACTAAGGCAGCCAGTCCAGACGGGACCTGGAGTGGACTTGTGTCGTTTCACGGCCAAAGAAAATCTTCCGATGCGATGCGCCGAAGAGAGCAATATACCTGCTGTGTACGGAGTACGTGAGAGATGTTCCGACGTCTTTGTTGCGCCTCGATCCCCATTACCTTAGTATAGGTACTTACTACTAGTAGTACTACTAGTACCTACCATCTCGGAACCACCTCTGGTGAGCTCCTGCCATCTCTTGATTGGTAGAATCCCAGGCAGGTAGGAGCAGTCAAGGCGAGCACTAATGCCGACTATAGACTGAGCAGGAGCGCTCCAACTCCATATCCCAGAGGCATTGGCGTACTATCTAGGTATGTGCAGGAAGGAACTCACCTTTGGAGGTGTGGTAGCCCCGGCCTGGCAGTACTAATGTAGGTACTTGCCTGGTATAGTTCCTGCCTCGTTGCTGGGCACAGCTACCGACCGCCTTTGCGTGGGCCGCGACTGCTACGGCGGTGTAAATGATGCGTGCGGCTACTAACCGAGCGAGCTCCTTTGCACTCTGGGCTTCCAATGCTGCTTTGTCAAAGGAGCCTGGCGCCTGAGAGAAGCATCAAGGAGCATCGAGACACCGAAACGCCACATGCCAGAGGCAGAGACGCCGTTCCGGCTCGTTGGCATCATGATGAGTACAGACAAGGAGCGTCAGAGCAGCTAGCTGCTGGGCCACTAATGATGCCATGGTGTGCACTCCATCATGCGCGAAGCAACAGCTCATTGCATGGCTAAGGCAGTGGACCGTTCCGCTTAGCAGCTCAGCGCGGGCCATGGCCCAACAGCGTCTCAGGTCCGCTAATACAGTGCATTAGTTGGTGGCTGTTTGGATGATTGATACAGTAGGTACATGTACTCGTACAAGTACGTGAACGGAGCACGACTTTTCCGACCTAGTGCGCATGCGCCCTGCCAGAGACTTTGCTAGTACCAAGACATAGAAATCAATATTATACTCGTAGGTATCGATAATCACGAAGAGGCAGGGCGTGGGCAAACGAACAAGCAGAGACAGAAAGAGAGACGGCCATGTAGCGCCGTCTAGTTCGTCGCCAAGCCAAAACCATCGCCAAGCTCCCCTGGGCGGCTTGTCCTGAGCAAGTCTACCGCCTTAGTGGTGGTGTAATACTTGGACCTACCTACTCTTCCGAAGCAGCCACCAGGGCTACAAGCAAATAAGCGAATCTAGTGGCTGTTCATATTGCTTCAGTACAGACGACACTGATACAACGGTCCTGGACAGGCTGGCGAGGTCGTCTTGCATTTAAATCAACAGCAGTCCAGACCCAACGCTGCTTGGCTTAACTGTGCGCACCCCCCCTCTTCCGAAAAAAAAAAAAAAAAAAAAAAAAAAAGACAAAAATTTCAACAGCCGGACCCGACAGTCTGGTGCGGTGTGTCATCCTCTGGCTGTCGGGGAGTGGGAGAAAAAGACCCGGGGGGGGCGGGAAAACCAGCGTGGCAGCAGTCCACAGCTTGACACGAGCGGGCGTCTAGGCGCTACGCAAGGCCCTGGCAGCGTTCCGGCAGGTTCCCTTTCTCGGCCGCACAGCGTCGAGGAGCTGCGAAGCTACGAAATAAGGGCGGTGAGCAGGCCACGGACGTGGCGGCGCCACTCTAGACACCCGGACTGTCGAAGCCAGAATTGGACACTCCTCGCTCTGCGGCACAATGCAAGCCCGCGGATTACGGCCAGGAATGCGGCTGCGCTGCACTCCGGGTCTGTCTCAGCAACAGGCAGCTGAAGGGCAGAGCAGCCAACGCGTACCGGCCTGGCGGTAGAGACTGACGGGGGTTTTCTCGGCTCGGAGAAAAAACGCCGTCGTCGTCTTGTGCTGTGTCATCTCATCTCATCTCATCTGCGAGTGCGCGAGGGGTCGGATGGGAAACAAGAGGCGGCAACGAGCCAACAGCCAAGGCCAAGCGAGGCATCCTGGATGCACTCGGCAGTTCCGCAAAAGCTACGCGAGCCGTGCAATGTCGGGTGTACCGCTACAGGGCATCCCGATGCGACTGCAGCAGGCACGCACTGGTACCGACGGTGCGGCAGCGCTCTGGAAGCCGCACGCCGGGCGTTGGGAGCAAACATGTCGCTGTACTGTAGGCACAAGATGCATTCGTCCAGTACCTGTACTTGGACTTGGCGCTGCCAGCTCCAGCACGCGGCTAAGAGCACCGGGTCCCACCCTTCTGCCTCCATCTGAGGCTGATCTGCTACAGCCGGCAGCCGGCCCAATCCCAGTCCCAACGCCTCGAAGCTGGCGGCGGGGTAGAGCCTAGACGCCGACATGGTGAATGAAACACGACCAGCCAGCCATCCAGGCCAGTCCACCCGGCAGATGTGCAGCGTGGCTGGCACCGGACGCCTCTTTCGCAGCACTGATTTGCGCTCCCAGCAGGCTCGCGCTGGCTTTCACATGCCTCCCTCATCCGGGCCAGAAATCAAACATCCGTCGAGTTCGGTGTCAGCAGCAACCTGTCCAGCCCACGCAATGGACGCCCTCTGCCGTCTTCCGCGCTCGAGTCCCAGGCGCACAGGCGTGCATGAGACGCATACGAGCATCAACATCGTACCATTCGTTGAATGGAGCCATCCACACCCTCCCTGGAAAAGGGTAGGGGTCAGAAAGGGTCTCTGGTCTCTGGCCTCTGCTCTCTGGTGCCGTCGTTCACCACACGGCTGGTAGAGAGGTTCGTGTTGACCATTCGGAATTATTACCAACATGATTAGTTCAGCCTCTTGTTCCAGCAGAAAGATCCCTATACTTGACTGTTTCTGACATTATGCCGCACGTCATTCACTGTACTGCCTGGGCCTACCAGCTACTGCGGATATCACAAGAGATGCCAGGATAACGAGGGCCGCAATACGGTACTAGCTAGCAGATGCTCTCTTCGGATCATTTCTTGCAAGCTTGAACCGTCTAGAAAAGAAGTAGATTGGTCGTCTCTTCCCCCCTTAAGAAACCGGATAATCGGTAGTAGTGTATGAATTTCCCCCAGACATGATCATGAGTTGTGCGATAATAAGTTAATGTGGTAGCTCTACGAGCTTGTTACTTTAATGGCTTTAACTAGTACGAGACGCCAGTGTTGCCTCGACTCTTACGAGATGTTATCTTCCCCTAGTGGTCATGAAGAAGCCAGCACTGGCCTCCATCTATGG
Organism: Trichoderma atroviride; assembly: GCF_020647795.1. Lineage (NCBI taxonomy): Eukaryota > Fungi > Ascomycota > Sordariomycetes > Hypocreales > Hypocreaceae > Trichoderma > Trichoderma atroviride. The sequence continues at coordinate 3,674,232 of NC_089400.1, read as the reverse complement.
ACTCTTGTTTTGCTGTAATCTTAAAACAAGCTTCCTACCTCAGAGGCCGCTCCCTCTTTCTTGCCAAGGCAGTACTGCCACCTTGCATCGGATTTCCCGCCGAGTACTCTCGTATCCACTCATGTCACGCAGTTTCAAGTCCTCCGAAGAGTGTGTGGGTAAAATGGCCTTAGCTGCAGACTGAGTTGTCGTATATTTTTCCCTTTTAAACGGGTGCCGTATCATGGACCAGTAGATGAACCCACCGTTGGACTGTAGACTACCTATACCAGACATTACGCTGACTGTATTAATCTATTTGACAGCCGAGCGGGCCGAAATACATCTACTGTAGTATGACTTGCCCATTGCCAGCAATATTACTTGCATTGGGCGTTGGGGATGGACATCCGGCCTTGCAGCAGGTGAGAGGGGGATGATATATAGATTGGGTAAAAAGGGCGTTGGAAATTTAACGGGATACAGGACGGATACGGCCATCCCCTTTTTGGCCCGGTCCGAGGCAGGTGTCGCATGTATTAGGTATTTATTCCCTTTTTTCTTCTTATAGACTTGCATTGCTGAATGGCTAGTATCTCTACGAGCTTTTCTCCCTTTTTTTTTTTTTTTTTTTTTTTTTTTTCCTTCTTCTTCCGTCCTTGTTCTTTAGTGTAGATAAAGGGCGCCTTCTCATGCATTGCATCTGCATTGCAACAGCAAACGGTTAGTGGCGAGGTTTGGCAGCGGGTTTTTTTCCTCAATCGGCCTGGAAACAGTGACAAATAACTGGATAGGACCTAATTAAACAAAAAGTACCAAGCTTTATCGACGTGGATACGGAAAATCGGGGAGGGTCTAGGCATATGCACAACATTTCACTCACTTACATACAAGTACATGCTGTCTATTCGCACCAGTTTATGGATCGGATTTTCTTTTGCCAGTTTCGCGGCGGCGTTCCGCATTCGCGCCCCACTTTCGTCGAGGACCCCTCCATTGATGCTTCCCGCTAAAGCTCGTCGCGGTGCGCGTCATTCAGTGGCTGCGTTTAATGGCCAAACGCGTTTTCTAGCGCAAAAACATGCCATCGTGGGCTTCGAGATCTCTGCAACGCAAACAAAAAAAAAAAATTAGAGTGTGTTGCCTTACATAGCCTTACAGCAGCTCGGCATAGCATCAGCGTCAGCTTCAGCATTTTATTTGCTCTTGGCCTTTTTTTTTATTCTTCTTACGTCTTGTGTATTTTCGCATTGATATGCTGCATCTGCTTTTTTAAAATCTTCTTCTCCACTTGAAACAGCCCTCCCATATTACATGTGCTATGCGCTTTGACGGCCCGTGTCTGACGCCAGTTCCCTTTTCTGTCACGGCCAGGCCAGGATCTGGGCGCGTGAACAGGGCAATTGTCTCCTATTCAACAAACAAAGAGAACAAGAGCTTTGCCTTGCAGCTTCCAGTCCATCATCCTCGACAGATTGGAGCTTCCACTGGGTTTTGATATAGCTACAGACGTACAGATTCGCCAATCCGAACCATGTATCTACCGCGGTCCCTGATATCGAAGCTCTACTCGCATCTGCAAAACACTCGCCATCCTCTCTCTCCGCCGGTATTGATCCTCGTCGCCCTCGAGCCGGACGCCCTCTGCGCATGCCGAATCCTCGCCCGCCTTCTCAAACATGACTATATTCCGCACAAGATCCAGCCCGTCGCGGGATACAATGACCTGGAAAAGGCTGGCAGGGAGCTGGTCGTCCCGATGATGGAGTCGCACGGCGGCAGCGGAGGCGTCGTTGTTTGCCTCGGCGTCGGAGGCATGGTCGACCTTGGGCCGCTGCTGGGTCTGGAGCCCGAGGGCGAGGAATCTCCCTACAGCGGCGTGGAAGTCTGGGTGCTCGATGCGCATCGGCCGTGGAATCTGGCCAACGTTTTCGGCGGCTTCCCTCTCGAACCTGTCAACCAAGTATCAAGCTCGTACAAGTCGAGGAGTCCAATTGGAGTCTCAGGGGGGGGCAATCGATCGGGCATACAACTCGGGCAGGGGCGGAATTGTGGTGTTCGACGATGGCGACATTGAAGGCGATCTCACGACGGAACGCAAGGCATATCTTGCGCTTCTGGACATGCCAGACATTGAGGGTCAAGACGACGACGACGACAATAACTCTAGTGAGGATGACGATGACGAGGATGACGGTGATTTTGGCAATGAATCTGCTCATGCGGGGCAAAAGAGGAAGAGCTTGAATGAAGATGATTCCAGCGACGACGATGAGTCGCGGCCTCGCCAGCGGCGAAGAAGCAATTCCGTACGTATATAATACCAAAGTGCTGCTGCTGATTCATTGTGACGCAATTCTAACCAGACATGCACATAGTCGAGTTCGATAGTCGGATCTCCTACCCGACCGGAGCCCAGGGGTCTGCTGTCTATCCGAGATCCTGGTCCTATACTGTCAAGCGATCCCGTCGAACCCCCATCAGGCGCCCAACCCTTGCCCGCCGCTTCAGCCCGTGCTTTGAGAAAACGACTACTACGAATGCGACGAGAAAATGAGACCGTCTTACACCAATACTACAAGATGGGCTCGTCTTTTGCCGAGCCCATCTCATCAATGATGTACTCTTTAGCCTCCGAACTAGGTCGCGATGACAATGACCTTCTTTGGTTGGCAATAGTGGGCGTTACATCCATGGAGCTATATGGAAGGTCGTCAGCAGGGGTTGCTGCACCTGTTCGGTCTGGAGGTTCTGGGAAGCCATCAGGGTGGTTTGGTGTACGAGGTGCTCGTCTACGGCAACTCTTGCGAGATGAGGTTCGGAGACTAAATCCACCGGAAGTCGCAAACGGAAAGACAGTCCCTGAAAACAATGGCGTCATACCAACCACGGCGAGGAATCCTGAAGACACAGGGATCCGTCTCTCGCCCGAGCCAAAGTTTCTCCTGATTCGACATTGGAGCCTCTACGATAGCATGCTACACTCACCATACCTATTCTCTAGGCTAAAAACTTGGAGTGAACCGGGCATCAAACGACTGCACAAGCTTCTCGCCAAGATGGGGGTCAGCTTGGCGCAATGCAAGCAGAATTACACTCACATGGATATGTTACTAAAGCGTGAGCTCAGAGCGAAACTGTTAAAATACGGGTCTCTCTACAACCTCGACGAGATGGTTCCCTCGGTCGACACTGATGGTAAAGATCGAGCGGGAGCCAAGGATGGATGGGGCTTTGTCCGAAGTTGGGGCTGGCGCGCGACTCTCAGTGCTCAGGACGTCGGTGTCGTGATTGGTGCACTATTGGAAGTGGGCAGACACGCTCAATCTCTAGAAGCGACAAATCCAGGGCCAAGCCAGATGACGCGGGAGATGGAGGACGAGTTGGAACTGGCTGCCCAAGGCGATGAGTGGATTACTCGGTTTTGGGAAGCTTATGACGCGTTGGAAAAGTGAGCTAGATTCATTTACAATTGTGGAAGAAGAGATAGGTTGTACTGACAAGTTTTGTAGCATCGACGCGCTGAAAGCTGGACTACCGACCGCACAATTCCTACACCGTGCAATCTACCGAACGGGAACATCACTCATCAACAAGAAGCAAATCAAGCACCTTCGGGCTTTCCGTATGTGTGTTGTCAAGGATGGCCCGGACGTAGCTCTCTTTACCCACCCAGCGGCGTTGACAAAACTAGCTCTCTGGATCGGAGAAGCATTAGCCGAGCAGGAAAAAGAATCACAAGGAAAGCTATCTCACGGTGGCCGTGGAACACCCCTGGTGGTAGCAAGCTTGAACGAGAAGCGCGGAGTTTATGTCGTCGTCGGCACAGGTGGCGGTGGTGGGCCAGATGCCGTCTTCATGAATAGAGCGACCAAGCAGGAGAGACAGGCAAACAAGGACGCCAAGACCAAGAAGAAAGAAGAGGCTCGACAAGCGAAAGAAAAGATTAAACAGGACAAGCGCGCCGCTCGACGGGCTGCCGCTAATGACGATGACGGCGACGATGACGAGCTGGAGACGGAGTCTGAAGGGTCAGAATCATCGGAATCAGAAGATGATTCGGATGATGATGATGCGGAGAATGACCGGGGCTATGGCCTAAACAAGTTTGGAAATGCATTCCAAGAAGTCGTCTCCGAGACGAGTGCGCGCGTGAGAATCGACAGCTTTGAGCATTCTGTTGTGGAAGTCAAGAAGGAGGACTTGGGGGGGCTTTCTTGAGAGTCTGAGCATGAAGGCTGTAGTTGGTTGAATATTTTTTTTTTTTGTCTATACTCTTTGAAAAATCTCTTTATTTTACTATTTATTTGTATTTTTTCTCGTGGGTGTTACAAGGTGAGCGGGAAAGGATATTGAAATAAGACATGGACCTGAATGGATGGGATGATGGGAGTTTATGAATTGGCAGCTGTCTGGGTATGAGAAGCATAGAGATTGAAGACGTTTCTTCTTTTTCCCCCCCTTTGATTGCATCTATCATTGTATGTCCTCGTGGTAATTGATTTGTTTGGCCCTGCTGTTTTTTTCCTGTTGGTTCTTATGTTGGATGTTACGAAAGCGCTGCTATACCTTACAACTAGATGATTCAGAAATATTTTCATACGATCCCCAAAAAGAGACAAGTTCATTCACACGCACATTTGCAAGGCATGTATTGATGCGGCAATTCTTTCCATTTTTTCCCATGTTATTTATCACGATCCTACATACTCCCTCCGCGTTCCATGAGAGCGCCAGATCAACTATCTCAACGCCCCTTTATTGATATCCCATTTCGTCTCATTCCTTTTTTTCCTTTTTTCTCTCTTTTCACACTCCAACAGTTAGTTATATCCTCTTCATCCCCCCGTTTTTAACCGTTAATGACAACGTTGAGACCGCTGCTCTGGAAGCCCTGGTTCAGCGCCACGACGACTTGCTTGGAAGTGACCATTGACAAATCAGCCAGTGTCTGGAGGACGACGACTTGGGAGAGCAGCTGGATCTGTTGAGCGCCGTTGAGGCTGTTGATCTTGCCAACGTTGAGGACGCCATCGAGGCCGAGCTGGGCGAGGGCGCCGCTAATGGCATCGCCAAGGCCGTTGTTGTTATTGTTGTTGTTGTTGCCGCCCTTGCCACTGCCTTTGCCTTTGCCCTGGCCCTGGCCCTTTCCTTGATCCTTGCCCTTGCCCTGACCCTTGCCCTTACCGTTGCCTGCTGAGGCAGTACCGTTGCCAGCAGCGGGAGGAGGAGCAGCATCGGTGGCTGCGGGGGGAGGAGGAGGAGCAGCGGTGGCATCGGTAGCTGCAGGAGGAGGAGCAGCAGCGGTAGTTTCAGTAGCCGCGGCAGGAGGAGGAGCGGCGACTGAATCAGTGGCTGCAGGAGGAGCAGCAGCGTTGTCCGCACCGGCCGCAGAAGTTGTGGTAGCAGCAGCAGCAGCAGCGCTCGTGGTGGTAGCAGCAGCGCCCTTCTTGTCAGCAGCGGCATCAGCTGCAGGGGGGAGCCGCGGTGTTGGCATTCAGGGCAACCAAATCTCTGGCGAAGACGACATCGACGGCGTGCTCAAAGAAAGATCGAGCAACAGGAGCATCCTGAATCTCCGAGCGAGCAGCGATAGGCTGAGCCGGAAGAGCTGTTGCCAGGCCAGCGGCAGTAAGAAGAAGGACTGAAGAAGGCTTCATCTCGAATGATGTGAAAAAGTGAAAAATAAAAAATAAAAAAAAGTTGAAGATAAGAAAGTCAAGGAATGGTTCAATCAAGCAGAGGTTTCAGTGAATCGAAGCAACAGAGCACAGCTCTTGTTGAGGAAAAAAGGAGAAGAATTGAATGTAAATGAGTGAAGCGCAGCGACCCTGAGGAAAAAAAAGAGAAGAAACAAGAACTGAGGGGGGGCGGCGGAGAGGCATAATATACTCCTCTTCCATCTCGTGGAAAGAGGATACCTCGGATGATTCCGTGGCCAAGCTTTGGACCAAGCTTCGTTCTGCTTCGACCTCATCCGAAGCCTGGCAGCTAGGCAGCGAGGTATCATCGCTTGCGCGCTCTCCCTGAGACCGGATGTGGTGATATCCAGAGGCTACATCCTGGGGATAGAGCCCCTGGTCGGTTGGGTGGTTCCTGGCTCCAATGCCGTTCCTGATCTCGGCTGATCACCGTAATGTCATGGGATACTCCATAATACCCCAATGAGGACTGGAGAGACTCCTGGGCTGGATGCGGTGGAAGCCAAGCTTCGTGAATCGGAAAGACTGGAGGATTCAACGCGAAACACGAACCGTCTCCCAACAAAGGCGATTGAGAAGACGAGTGCAAATGATGCGACACAAAGTCCAAGGCCCTCTCAGTGTAAGTCAGCAAAGCTCAAACTGAGCCATCGCAGGATTGGGCATGGTGCGGGTTGAGAAGGCTGAGCGATGGTCAAGGTGAGGCGTCGCAGAAACGGCTAGGGGCCCTGCTGAGGAAGGCTGCCGAATGCGGCAAGTGTCGCTGTATGGGGCAACAAGCTGTCAACGCTCTGCCGGCTCCCACGTTTGAGAGGCCGCGGGGCAGGTTTCAGGCCCCGGCGACTCTCAGACACCAGATCGCCCGGCAACAAACAAAGCCGCACACAGGGCCAAGGTCTGGATGGCGGCAGCAGTGTGATGGCTGTGATGGCTGTGATGGCCGTGCAGCTGCTGCCAAGGAGCCGCTCGGTTGGGGTCGCGCCAGAGCGTCCCCTGTTTGGAAGTTTTCTCGGGACGTTTCTCACCACCAGGTTGAGAAATCCTTGCAGAAACATAAACGACGCACCCCCGCCTTACTTACAGGCTTATTGCTAAGGTTTTCAAGGTTAGTTAGAGTTATCTCTAACAATAATCAAGCGATAATTCTGGTATTGGTGTGACCAGCTATCTCTTGAGGTTTCGGCTGTCTGCGGAGGCGCCCGGAGGACGGAACCTATAAGAGCTTGTGAGCTAAACATAGTAACAAGGACAATTCAAAAGACACAAAGCTCGATAGATGACATGTCTCTGTATAGTTTGCTGTCACAGTTGTGCCCAAGTCAGGCATGAAACAAACACCGCATCTCTCGGCCGGCCCTGTTGAGTCGGTCCAGGCACATTAGACGCATTGTCGATTTCTGCCTCAATTCACTCATTCACAAAACGGTCTTGCGCTGAAACTCGGCACTTTTGGCTCATTTGTCGGTTTGTTTCTTTTTATTGTTCTTTTTGGGGTGGTATCAATCGTCATCTGCTTGCCCTCGTCTTGTCATTGGTGGCGTGGAATCCAAGCCATTCTCCCAGCATGCCTCCGGGCTTTGGTACTGGGCACTCTCTCTTTGCTCGCTCCTCCGCATGCTCAAAGTCGTCGTCCGTCGTCTGGCTGAATTGCACAAGCCCGTCCTTTGCAACGATAGCGTCCCTGCTCCTCCATCTCTTCCGTCTGCCGTTCTCGTCGACGATAATCTCCCCATCGGCGTACTTGGTCCGCGGCACCGGGCATGGCAGAACATGCGGCAGCGCAACGACGAAGAAGCTGGCAATCAGCGTCGTAGCGAAGAGGGACGAGGTCATGCGCGACCTGGGGTGAAGATGTGGTGTCATGGCTGGGCAATCCCCGGGAGTTAGCGGGATTGATCGGATGTGGTGTTTGGAGCTGCAAAGTTTGCCATGTTAGTCGAGCTGCTTCGATACCGGCGACAGCCAGCCATTGGGGGCTCACAAGGGGATCGTGGCATGTTCCTGCTGGCCACGATACACGCCCAATTGGAGGTTGGCGATGAGCGTCTTCTTAGGAGCAGAGCCCAGGACCCATAGCTGCTGGCAATTCGAGCGGGCAGGAAAAAGACGCCCGGTGGTGCAGAAGCGATTTCCCGATGATTCGATAACAAGCTCTCTGATTGGCTGGGCGCCTAGCTTGGAGCTAGAGGTTGCCGCATCCGGAGCGCGGCGCAACGTAATTCCTTCGGGCGTCCCAAGCACTCGGGAGCCGCACTTTAATAAGGTGCTGAAGCGCTAAAGTGTCCACTGAGAGCTGTAACCCTGCCAGGTCTGTATCAAACGCTTGAAAGCGCGGCTTAGATGAGAGGACCTCTGCCTTGACTACCTTTACATAAAGCAATCATGATATAAAGTGATACAAAGTAGTAGTGTTGTGATTATGCATCTTGTAAATTGAACAACTAGTTTCTAAAAAATTCATGTTGAGATTTGACAGCGGCTGGCGCAGTACTAGTAGTCACTGAACTCAGAGGCCGTACGCAGTACCGCAGTATTAGCGCAATAGCGGGCATGCCACTTTAATCCTGAGAGCAGAACGCGATAGCGCCGATCCATTTTTAATCTTCAACCTCTCTTATCTACCCACGCGACTCTGCCTTTTCCAATATCAAGCGAGCATTGGCTACTGCTTGATCTTCAGCGACTGATCTCCGAGACATGTTATAGCCGCCTTATTATCCGATTCGAGTATCGCTGCATCCCGACCGGCGCACCTCTCGTGCGACCTCTGTCGACCTTTCACCTTTCTCTTGCCTCTCCCATCATGAGCGATCTCGACAAGTCAGTCTCGCTTCAACCTGGCCTCGGCGTGCTGATTGTCCACTAATGCCGTCTGCAGGGCGATCGCGCAACTGCGCTCATGCCGCCCCATTCCAGAAGACCAGGTGCGGGAGCTCTGTCACCGCGCCAGAGAGCTGCTTATCGAGGAGGGCAACGTCGTCACCGTGACGGCGCCGGTAACAGTGAGCCTCTCTATCGACTCTCTTTGATATAGCAAGGATGGGCGTTGACCAAAGATTGCGTGTAATGATTAGATATGTGGTGATATCCACGGCCAGTTTCACGATCTCATGGAGCTGTTCCGCGTCGGCGGCGACGTGCCCGACACGAATTATCTCTTTATGGGTATGGCATCTCCTTTCAACCCTTCTGACTGCGTATCATGAAAACTAACACTTGTGGAATTTGTTAGGTGACTTCGTCGACCGTGGCTTCTACTCTCTCGAATCATTCTTGTTATTGCTTTGTCTCAAAGTCCGATACCCCGACCGCATGACACTGATACGCGGCAATCACGAATCTCGCCAAATAACGACGGTATATGGCTTCTACGACGAATGCCTTCGCAAATACGGCAGTGCAAACGTATGGCGCTACTGCTGTGACGTTTTTGACTATCTCGCCCTTGGCGCCATAGTTCTGGGAGCGTCCAGCACTCTCTCGCCTGGCATGCCGGATGACGACGACACCGAAATCGAAGTATGCGATCAAGCAGGCTCCATCATCAGCCGCTTTCCTCGGCAGCGCGCCAACCAATCAGCGTCTCAAGAGAAACTCGAAGCTCCTAACAAAAGCACAGCAGACAAGACTGGTCCGCCTGGTTCAGGAGCGTCAGGATCCAGCAGTGGAAGCGTGGGCAATCCGACAGGAGCCATTCTCTGTGTGCACGGTGGATTGAGCCCGTTGGTTGACACAGTAGACAAAATACGGCTCATCGACCGGAAGCAGGAAGTCCCGCACGAAGGAGCCATGTGTGATCTGCTGTGGTCCGATCCAGACGAAATTGACGGTTGGGGTCTCTCGCCCCGAGGCGCTGGGTTTTTATTCGGAGCCGATATTGTCAAGGTTTTCAACCATCGGAATGATCTGAGTCTCATTGCTCGTGCGCACCAGCTGGTCATGGAGGGATTCAAGGAGATGTTTGATGCCTCCATTGTCACCGTCTGGTCAGCTCCAAACTACTGCTACCGATGCGGCAATGTTGCGGCCGTGTTGGAGCTTACAGAGGATGAGTCAGGTACAGGCATTTTCCAGAGGACAAACGGAGATGTAGGCCGCAGTTCTGGCGCCGTTATTGAGTCGAGGGGTGGCCCGAAGAATGGCCCTGCTCGACGATATCGGGTATTCCAAGCTGCGCCCCAAGACTCTAGGGGGATGCCAGCCAAGAAGCCAGTCGCTGATTATTTCTTGTAAGATAGAGATTGCTTGTTTCTTTTTTTACTGCCATTTAGAGGCTGCTTCTTCACGCCCCTTGGTCAAGTTACCATTCCTGTATATTTGGTAATCAGTCCTATCCAAGCGCAGCAGAGGGTTGTACGAATGTTTTTACTTTTATTTCCATTTTCTGGAGGGCGAATATACATGTACTTGGGTTACGAATATTGCTATGGCGTAAGGGGTTTTCACATATTTATATATAGCACTAGACATCATAATGATACCGTGTATTGCCTGGCTTTGAAAGATGTTTTTTTGTTTTTTTTCAGTGTAATTGAATTATACTACTGAATGGTTGGCTGCATCATCCGAACAATTACCACTGTATATACTGGTGACACGAGTTGTTTGTTGTAGATTAGAATGCTATGAAGGAAGTATAACATCATAAGGGCCACAACAAAGTTAATATATAAAATCAGCGTCAAGCAGCAACAGATTATCTGGAAGGCTGAATCACAAGAGAACTACGACTATTTCATATACTAACAAGCTTTCCTTATTTTGTTCCATTATGCTTATTCCTGATCAAGCCTACCTCTATGCAGAGAGCATCTCTCAACTGATAGTTGATAGAGTCAAGGGTAGCTCAAGCAGACATCAACCGTAGGCAAGAGCTTAGTCATCACACCCGCTGTCATGTCAACCCCACGGCACGCGGGGCAAGTCGCCGATTCAACCTTCAACCTAAACCAGCTCCAGCTCCACACGCTGCTTCATCGTCGCCCATACAACACCACACTCTTCACCTGTAGGACTACCCCAGCAGCAGATTTTCCCTTCACGAAGACGATTCTATAGCGGTATTAGCTACGGGCAGCTCCCCTTCGCCACCATGGATACTGCTAGCACCGCGAACCCGGCGAATCCTCCAACGTCCCTCAAGAACCCCAGTGAAGGCTCGCTGCTGTCTGCCCAGAAGAGCTCGCAGCTCCAGGCTGTATTGCATCCGCTGGTGCTTCTCACAATTTCCGACTATATCACACGACACACACTCCGAGAGAGCAAGGGCCCTATTATCGGAGCTCTCCTGGGCCAGCAGAATGGCCGAGAAATCACCATCGAACACGCTTTTGATTGCCATACCCAGGAAGCTCCGTTGATAGCGGGAGGCTATTTGATTGATCCTGTAAATTTCAGCTCAAGATTAGAGCAGAGTACGTCGACTCCAACATACGACAACCCGAGATCTGCTCAATGCCTTGCTAACCGCTGCATTTGCTTCCAGTGTGCCTTGTCCACAAGGATCGAAAACTAGACTTTGTCGGCTGGTACACCTTGCTGCCACCGTCAGGTCCCTCATCTACCGTCTTGCCTATCCACAGCCAGATCCTCGAGGGCTGGAACGAATCTGCCATTCTGCTGGGCTTCCATCCCCAAGAGGTCATGGAGCACTCGGTTGGCGGTAAACTGCCGCTGACCATCTACGAAAGCAACTACGAAGTCGACGATGCCAAGGCTGACAACGATGGAGAGGATAAGAAAATGGAAGATGGAGATACCTTGCTCAAGCTAAAGTTCCGAGAGGTGCCGTATTCCGTCGAGACCGATGAAACCGAGATGATTAGCATGAACTACGTCGCTAGTGGTGGTGGAAACGCCGCTGCTAGTGCCCCTGCGTCAGCTGCCAAGGATGAACGACCTGCTCGCTCGATTGAGTCAAACGGAAAAGGAAAACGAAGGCTAGTGGAAAGCGAGGTTGACGAGAAGAAGGATGAGCCACTGGATGATGCAACAGTTCTCACGCGGGAGGAGGATGAGATGCTTGCCTCGTTGACGGCCAAGGCAAACGCCATAAAGATGCTGCACTCTAGAATCCAGCTCATCACTGCTTACCTGGAGCGTCTACCACCTTCTTTTATCACCGGAGCTTCTCAAGAGGAGAGCATGGATACGGACTCCAACAATACCACACCGTCGTTGAACGTCATTCGACAAATTCAAGCTCTCATCAGTCGGCTCGACCTCGTCATCCCTTCAGACAAGGAAGCTTTCGAAAAGGAAGTACAGAGCGAGACAAACAATGTCAACCTTGTCGGGCTGCTAAATTCCATCATGCAGGGTGTAAACCAAGCACGAGACGTGGGCAAGAAATTCCATGCCATTGAGTCTAGCAAGCATGCGGCAGCTAGACGTGGTGGGACATCAGACTACTCCTCTACAACTGCGTATAACGTTCCAGGCACAGGCGATATACTCGTTTAGTGATGAAAGATGTCTGCGTGGCGTTGTAGAAACTTTTCTTTTAGCTTTCATTTTCTTTTTCTCCTGCTTTTAAAGGCATTATGACGAGGCGTTTTTTTGTAATAACACAAGGGAACGATTGGTAGATATTGATATGACGAGGACTGGCGTTTGGTGTGAGACAACTGGTGCTATAGGTACAGACATGCTGCGAAAAAAACAAAATGACACATATGGATAGGTGACTTTCTATGTCCATATTTCCATCTTTATTCGTTGACTTTAGCCCTTCAGTAAATTGATATAAACATGTGCTCGTCTGAAGGAAAAGAAGACTAGTAATTTTTTTAAGACAACAGCCACGCACACTTTTGGCAATCAAATAGCAAGTTGAGTATAGAAAGCGCATCATCCATCATATAATAATCATCTCTCTCATCTCTCTCTCACTCCTCTTCTTTAGAAAGTGCTCGTTGCCAGCCTGCTCGCCGCATTCCGCGCGTCAATTCGGTCCTCATCATCCTCTTCCAAACCAGCCAGGTTGCCGAGACCGGAGCCAAGCTTGCCTGATCCAGACTCCTGGCTATCTTCTCCTTCAGCCTCTTCGGCCAGCTTGCCGGCGCCGGACGTGGTGCGGCTCGTGGCGTCCGACCGACGAGGAACGCCGCTCCAAGCATCGCCCTTAGGACCCTGGCTGGCAGCGAGGCTGGTTCGTCGCACAGTGGGGTGGGATTCGCGACCTAGGCGGCTGAGGCCACCGGAGGCGTCGATGGACCGAACGTCTGCTCGGACGCTTTCGAGGAGAGCCAGGGTTCGACGCTCGGCTTCAATCTCTCGGAGGACGAGTTCGCGGATTTCCATACGCAGGTCGCTGGCTGTCCTGTCGAACCATCTGCGGCGCTCCTGGACGAGGGTCTGGGTGACTCGGCTTGTCTTGTTGAAGAGGTGGGTTTCGTTTGTCCGGGCCTCGTCAAGCGCCGAGATTGCCTCGTCGACCTTTTCGCGTCTGACGCTGGAGCTGGCTTTGAGGCGATCGGCGGCGTTTAGCTTGCTCCGCGTGACTTCCTGGGCTTGTAGGAATTCGCGGATAAGGATCTGTCGATTGGTGAGGGTCTCCTTGACGATGAAGGCATCCTGAGAATGATACTGGAAGGGGTCTCCAATGGTAGCTGCTTCGGCTGTGGCTTGGGCGGCGTGGTAGTCGCCAACAGTCTGAATGACTCGGCCAAGCTTCTTGTAGGCGTTTGCCAGGCCCGGATGCGGTTCCTGGACGTGCATGGCGCCGAGTTTCACACCATAATCAGACTCGGCAAGACCAAGGCCTGCAAGTCATGTAGAATTAGTATGATAGGAAAGGAGAATTTCTTGGCGGGCATCATGATTGATTTTACCTCTTCTAGCCTTGACAAGCTTGTCAACCTTGTGGCCTGCATCCATCGTGCCAAGATAAAACAGTTTAACGACGGGACGAGCCTCTGCGAGCTCAGGGGTATCGTCGGGAGGCGGAGCAAACTGCTTCAAGATTTTCCTGCGAACGCCAGTTGCGGGCTGCTTCCTCTTCACCAACGGGCTGTAGCCGAAATCACTCTCAACGAAAAGCACCATCTCGTCGTCTCTCATTAATACCTCGTTCCCGCACACGTAGTTGAACCATCTCTGCATCAAGGCCTTGACTCGGGATTCGTCCTCCTCTGTGCCGGCGCCAGCTGATGTGATGGCAGGAGGGACTGCGGGCACCAACGCCTCGGGATTGGCAGATATTAGGTGCTCGCCAAGCTTGACGAATTCGGAATGCAATCGTCGGACATCTCGGTACTGGGTAGTGCGGAATCTTGGCAGGTTTGTCTAGGAGAAGCGAGCCGGTTAGAATTTCTCGCAATGTTTTACAAGTGAGAAATAGGCAAAGCAGCTTACATGTACGTCGAATCTTAGAATGGGATCCTTCTTTCCTGTGCGCTCCAATCCTGTAATCTTCGCCTGCAGTCGGAATTGGGGCTGCGGGGGCTTTCGAGGCTCTTCCGGCTGGGCGTCTGTCGCAGCAGCTGGCTGCCCCTCAAATCCAGCAGACTGAGCAACATGCCCGGATCCGGGATGCGCAGCCAGTGCCGCCTCGTCCTGCTCTGCTGGTGCAGGCGTGGCTACACCAGACACTGGAAAAGAGTCCTCTCCGCCATGCACCAGGCCGTTGGACGATTGCGGGGTGTACGGGAACGCGGGGACAGGAGCATCGCCCGTGATGCTTCCAAAGGTCGTGCGATCATGCTGGGGAGAGGAGCCTGGAGTATTGCCCCATGGAGAAGCCGCCGGGTCTTCGGTCTCGTGTATGGAGGCGCTGTAGTCCATGATGAGGCGTTCGTTCCTGGTGGGCACTCTGGACGAGAGGCAATATTGGAGCAGGTATTGGCGGAGAAGGGCGAGTCTTGGAGAGGTGGGTGTTGGTTATGAGCGATTCTCTCACGATTGGGCGTCGCTCATGCCGCAAAGCCCGGTGAGAAGACGGCTGAAGATGAACGCGCAAAGCTGATGGCGTCTCCAAGGCAAGCTGGTTCGGTTCGGCTACGTAACTGGGCAGGCTGGCGACGACACCGAAAGTGGGCACGAGAGGTGAGTTCTGGGGAGCGAGCCGTCATTGGCCGACTAGGCGCGGCTTATCGCGCTTAATTAGACGCACGAGAGCTCTCTTATCGTGGCTACATGCGGCATAGCGCGGGGTTCTTTGGACGCAAAAATTCGTTATCGAAGCTCTAATCCACTGCGCTTTGCGGCGAGCCAAAAAGATTGCATCGTCACTGCGGAGCGCGCGCGCATAACCGAGTTTCCAAGTCGCAAAACATAAAGACAAGTCACAATGGGCAAAAAGAGGTCAAGAGAAGAGGCCAAGGACGTCCCTCCGGCAGATGGCGGCGCTGATCGCATGGACGAGGACAGCAGCGATGACGAGGTGAGATGAGGCGAGATGCGAGAAAGCTCCAGCTCTGTATTGCTGTCGCTGACATTTGCTAGGACTTTGACATGGTCAATGTTGATTTCGAGTGGTTCAATTTCGATCCCGAAATCGATTTCCACGGCACAAAATCGCTACTTCGACAGCTCTTCGATGTCGATGCCAACCTCTTCAACATGTCTGCTCTGTCAGACCTTATCCTATCACAACCGACCATTGGCTCGACAGTCAAAGTCGACGGCAAGGCCAACGATGCCTACGCCATGCTCACGGTCCTCAACACATATGAACATCGCGAGAAGGAGCCCATGAAGGATATTCTCAAGTACCTGGCGGACAAGGCCCAGACCAACCCCTCAATATCTGCCGTGGCCGAGCTCATCAACGCACAAAAGCCCGTTGGCCTCGTCTTTTCAGAGCGGCTCATCAACATGCCGTCCGAAATCGCGCCTCCGCTGTACACCATGCTGGTTGAAGAGGTGGAAGACGCATTGGAAGATAAGGAGCCATACGACTTTTCCTACTACCTGGTATTCTCCAGGACGTATCAGGAGGTTGAATCCACCCTTGATGTGGAAGACCGAAAGCGCAAAAAGGCCAAGGAGGAGGCGTCGACATACCACTTCCACCCCGAGGATGAGATTCTACAGAAATACGCAGTAGCACACGGCAGTTTCCGATACACGAAAGAAGATGATGCGGTGGCAGATAGCAAGCGAGCGTTTCAGGAGTTGGGTATTAAAACATTTGGGCACATGATTCTCATTGAGGCGGGTAAATTCAAGGAGGCCGTCAAGGCCGTTGGTGACTATATAGCTGCGCCGCAGTGAAGACAATAATAATGAATTGCTCTATTGATTTGCCCCACTATTCTGGTAGGAGCCTCTGCATCAAGTACTCAACTTCCACCTCCTTGGTCAATGGAATGACAAAGTCCTTGTACATGGACACCACCGCATCTACATTGATCTTGACAGGCTGCTCTATTCCTCCCAACGTTGACGGGTCCTTACCGTACGTCTCCGCCTTGAGACGTAAGCGATCGAGCACTTGCTGCTCCACGGCCCTGTTGGTGATGGACTCGCCAATGGCCTCCCGATCCTCAGCTTTAATCAGCCGTGTGTAGAGCTCAGGGTCCGACTGGAACTTGGACTCGGCGACGAATTTGCCAAAGTGGATTCTCCTGGATAGTGCCTGTAGACAAGCGATATCGCAAGTGGACGTCGAGCCGTAGTTTTCCTGAGACTCTCCCCGGTCTTCGCGGCCAAAGTTGGGGCACGCAACAGGCAAGAACTTTTCAATGTAGAAGTCTTTGATCTTGTCGTTGACGCAAACGTCGTTTTTGTGTAAGATCTTGGGATAGTTGAGAGGCTTTAGCAGGGGTTTTTGGATAGCCTCTGGGAAGAAGGCGTATTCGTCGGGTGACTCGAAACGGCGAATAAGAGATTGAAGCTTCTCTTGTTGCGAAAAGTAATAATCAAAGAAGCTCAGGCCGCTATCAGGGATGGGAAGAGCTCCTGGCGTGTAGATGGTCTGGACAGAGCTTGGTTAGCAATGCGCATGCTTATAGGACAGATCTTGTCGAGGATGGCATCCGTGCATCACCTTATTTAGAGGAAACTGGACTCTCTCAATGAGATGGAAGGTGATTGTGTCTTCGAGACGGCTGCGCAGCGTGTTAGACGGTTGGAAAAGACGGTCAAGGAGTACGCAGTAGGGAGCAGCGATACTGACATGAGCTGGAAGCGGATGCGCGAAAGATCCAGCGCGCGCGAGCTGTCGGCCATGTCCACGGCGGAATCCATGTTTCGCGATTGAGCTTGATGTGAGTCGTCTTGGGCAGCAAAAGAATCGAGCTTGATGTCGTTGGATTGCGCGCAGCAAACAGCTCAATGAAGGCTTTAAATACCAGACTCCGACTCCTTATACACGCATCCGCAAAAGGATTCAGTGGTAAGGTAAGCTGACGTGCAGGAAGGCCTCAGATCTGCAATGCGACCGTGGTGGGGGAGTTGACGTGAATTGGAGGTTGAGCCGCTCCCGAGACCGGCGTCTGACGGGACTCATCTCACGGTCCAAAGCCAAGAGCCCCTCCATTCTTCAGCGGCAGCTTGCGATTTAGTAGCGGCAGTAGTAGCAGCAGCAGTACCTACATGTAGTAAGTGCAGTGCTCAGCTCAGTTTGAGCCGCTAATGTTGCGACGACGCAAGTGGAAACCGTAAGACGACTGGATTCTGCGATTGTGTAAGACGTAGATTATTAGATCTCCGAATGCTGTTCGGCGAGGCACACATGGCGTGCTATTGGCAGATATTAGCCGGTATCACACTGGATCAATTGCTAAAGTGTACATGTATCAACACAATTGATCCTGGGTATCTGGGCCTAGGGTCCCCTGGAGATCGAAGCTGTTAGGCCTTGCTAGGGTGCTGTATCAACCGCCGTCTAGCCCTTGCGCCCCCGGAAAAGCCCCCAGTGGGGCATCGAGCGAACCGCACAGGCGAGCGAGAAATACAGAGGCGCACTAGCAGAGACATTGCCGAAACACCTGCAAAGGCCTGCAATTCCAAGCATCATGCGAGCGCTGTACTGCCTCCCAGTACTTTCATGTAGCTATGCAGTCAAGATACGTAGTGCAACGGCTAAGCGTAGTGCAACTGTACCTCAGGATCAAGGCATCACTGTCAAAGAAACAAGTAAAGACAACATGAACAAGTCGAAACTACAAGGGAAGCTGCGCAGAGCTAGAGGGGTGCATGGACGGTGGTACGAAACGCTGAACAGACCAGTAAAGACCAGTAAAGACCAGTAGAGGGCGGCTAGCACCGCCTGTAAGGCAGCATAGCATGTACATAATAGCCGGGGCCCGGGCTGTCCTGCATTTTCTGCGCGCGTCATCCATTGCCGTACCCAGGCCCCAATTTCACACCCGCAAGGCCATGTCCATTTTTTGCGATGCAAACTCGTGATTCTTCCTCACCTTGAGCGACACCTGACGGAAGACGTACTTCATCCTCGCGCCTCACGAGTCTCGCCCAGCGCCGGCCGAGCCGTTGAGTAATGACCGACTCGGAGAGCCATTACGCCTTCGACGATGGCCCCGATGACGAGCAGTCCATCATCTCGGTATGTCGCCAGCCGCAAGAGCAGCGATAAAATTCTCTTCAGCCGACCGCAATGCCGAGGCCATTGAGCTGTCGCTTGCAATTGTCTATTGGGCGCAATGAGCTAACAGTCTTGTTCCCTCCCACCGCAGACCCGAGGGCTTGAGGCATTCAGTCGCAAGGTTACTGTCACGGCGAGCCAATTGATGGGACCGGCCGCCGAGGCTTCGGGAATCCATTATCGCGCCGCCATGGCCGAAGTTCACAAGCAAATGAAGCGCCCCAGCGTGCAGCGCGGCGTCTTTTCCATGGCCCGGTCGAGCCCTACCGAAATTGTGCGGTCCAAGCTGTCCACGACAGAGATCCAGCACCGCGCCCTCACACACCTCCCCGACGAGCTGCTCTCTAACATCCCCGAGCACCAAAACGCTTACTCGCTCTTCCAAGGCTTCCAGGCTAGCTTCCCAGAGTTGGCGGATGATGGGAAGAAGCACCGTCGGCGCCCATCGAGGGGCCGGAAACTGCTGGAGGAGGGGGAGAGCACTCCCGCCACGCCGGCGAAGCTGTCCCAGCTGAAGAAGGAGAAGACCACCATGGTGCATGAGCTGGAGCTGTTGGGGGTGCGCAAGAGCATGGTCAGCTGTGAGATCCGTGAGATAGACAACAAGATTGCCAATCTCTATGGCATGCGCAGGATTGTCTTGGAGAGGCTAGCAGGCTTCGAGCAGGACGAGTCCTCCCTTGAACATGACGGTAGGTGCCTCAACTCGAGCAATAGATGTATCTTGTCCCTCAATGATGAATATGCGCCTCTAATTGCTTTCCATTCATAGTCATGGATCTTGAAACCAAGATTGACGAAATCCAAGCCATTGTCGATGAGGCCGAAGAGATTGCCCGGAATACTGCCACAAAAGACGAGCGAGATCTCGTGGGCGACGCCGACGACCATGACCCCGAATTCATGTCAAAATCGGTCTACGAGAAGCTGCCCGGACCCGATGGCAAGCCGCGCAAATCGAAAAAGGTTCATCGCCGGAAATCCATGCCGATTCTTCACGAGCACTTTGCGCCAGGATCTAGCATCCGTGAAATCCGCGCGCATCGCGATACGATTACTGCCATGGACTTTGACGCCCCCTTTGGAACTTTGGTTACTGCTGCACTGGATGATACTGTTAGAGTCTGGGATCTGAATGCCGGACGATGCATGGGCTACCTAGAAGGCCACACGGCCTCTGTGCGAGCCCTGCAGGTCGAGGATAACATTTTGGCGACTGGCTCCATGGATGCGACCATCAGATTATGGGATCTAAGCAAAACACACTACAACCCTCAGGGCGGCAAGGAAGTTGGCGACGACGACGAAGATGCCATTGCCTTTGAACACCCCGACGCCCAGCCCATCGAGCCGCCGGAGGGAAGCATGGACGACTGCGCTCTCTACACACTATCATCTCACGTTGACGAAATCACCGCGCTCCACTTCAGGGGAGACGTCCTGGTCTCTGGCTCAGCAGACAAGACGATCCGACACTGGGACTTGGAAAAGGGCCGTTGCGTGCAGACGCTCGACGTCATGTGGGCAGCCGCCCAGGCATCGGTCACCACCAGCGACAGCACCTGGAGACCGACGGGCCGTGCTCAGGGAACCTCTGCCGATTTTGTCGGTGCTCTGCAGGTGTTTGAGTCCGCTCTGGCTTGCGGCACTGCAGATGGCATGGTCCGCCTATGGGATCTCCGAAGCGGCCAGGTTCACCGCAGCTTGGTCGGCCACACTGGCGCTGTGACTTGTCTGCAGTTTGACGATGTGCACTTGGTGACTGGCAGCTTGGACCGCAGTATCAGAGTAAGCTTATCCTTCTTGTCATTACGACTTTATAGACGGCATCAACTAACAATTCGCTTTTCAGATATGGGATCTCCGAACTGGATCCATCTACGACGCTTATGCCTATGACAACCCTGTCACCAGCATGATGTTTGATGCTCGACGGATTGTGAGCGCGGCCACCGAAGACGTGGTCAAGGTGTACGATAAGGTTGAGGGTCGACAATGGGACTGCGGAGCGGGTGTTGCTGCCTCTGAGGGCGTCAAGGCTGCCTCCAAGAATGCCGCCATTGTCGAGCGTGTTCGTGTCAAGGACGGCTACCTGGTAGAGGGTAGACGAAACGGCATCGTGGGTGTCTGGACTTGTTAGAATTAGTCTCCATTTTTAAAGTCGGCGCAGCTCAAGCGAAATCTAACGAAAGAAAGAAGAGTGTTTGGTTTCTTGTACGTTAATGAATGATGGGAATGGGTTGTGGGGGGTCTTGTGTTTTGAAAATATATCTTCTGATGAGTTTTACCATTTTTGCTTCAGGTACTTGGTAACAGAAAGTGAGGGAGGAGTGCACTAATAGAGATTCAACTGGATGTGACTGATGACATTTTGTGGTTTTAAATGGTACCCTTTTTCTTTTTCTTTTTTTTCAAGACGGCGCGATTTTCTTTGGGGAGTAAAAATAAATTGAGTAACGGGGGTTGATGGCGATATTATGATGGCTGATACTTGCTCCGGGTAGGATGAAAGATGGCTTACAGATTTGGCACCAGAGCTTTTACTTCTCTCCACTTACACCTTACACCCTACACCTTTTACTTGTACCAACACGGACTGCGAATGCATCTCATTGCTTGTTTTACGCAACAATCTCTTTATTTTCAGTACCTCTAGAATCCATATTTAGTAGGCGGATTGCCCTCTTTAACATGTCTTTGCTGCGCGACCAAGTTTTATCACGATATCGCAATGCCGCAGACACCATCGCCACATCACACCATGCCAACCCCAACCCAGAAAATCCCAACACTGATGCAGCTCACGAACCATCACAACATGAGAGCGCAGATCTAAAAGGACATGCAATGCAACGATTGCTGCAGCGCCAAGCACGCTGTCTCGCCAAGCTCCACGAGGCCCTGGAGCAAGGGACCGATGCTGGAGTAGATGAGGATTTGCTGCAGACCAGGCTGGATGACCTTGCGTCGGTTTCCATGTCGACGTTTTATGCGTATCGATTTGACTTGCTGCCTCAGTATTGGAGATGGATATACACGGATACCTTGATTCTCATGTCGCATTATTCTATTTTGCAGGCTGCTCGATGTGGTTCTTTCGACGAGCATCTTATGGACTGCGTGGTTGAGGATCTAGACAGAGCCCTCATCGTAGCTGGTGGTGCAGGCAAATTTCTCGGCAAGCAGTGGATCGAAGGGACGCTGGACCTGCTCAGTCGCTTTTGGGAAGAAGAAAAGGCTGCAATTGCCGGCGAGCAGAGACCGCATAAGCGCATCAAGAGAGAGACTACGTTTTCTGATTGCGAGCCATTTGGCCGTCCCAGTCTCTCAGCGGACAAGACCTGTCCACGATTTGAAGGTTGGACATTGGACAGGTTCGAGAGGTACATGAATGAGGAGAGCCAAGGAAGGCCGCTGCCCATTGTGTTGACAGACTTGACAGAGGATTGGCCTGCTTTTTCGGATGCTCCCTGGGATAGTCCCGATTATCTCCTCTCCAAGACATTTGGCGGGAAGAGGCTCGTGCCCATTGAGATTGGGCGAAGCTACGTCGACCAGGGATGGAGCCAGGAACTCGTGCAGTTTAAAGACTTTCTGACGAGATACATCGACCCCAGCATCCTACCACATCATGCTGGCGATGATATAGAGCCAATACCCCAAAAGGATGGCATACGGACACCACACAATGTAGGGTATCTCGCACAGCACAACCTCTTCGGGCAGATCCCCGCTCTGCGTAGCGACATCCAGGTACCAGACTTTTGCTGGGCTGACGTCCCGCCGCATCCTACGACCCCGGCCAGGGACCAGGCGCCCGTGGACGTTCCGCAGCTGAACGCTTGGTTTGGCCCTGCGAAGACCATAACCCCGCTTCACACGGATGGGTATCATAATCTGCTGTGTCAGGTTGTTGGGACCAAGTATGTGAGGCTGTATGCTCCTGGGGGAGACGGGGCGGCTGAGGCCTAGGGGGGTGGAGCTTGGTGTTGATATGAGCAACACGAGTGAGTTGGATATTGGTGTTTTGGAAGGCTGGGACAAGGCTGTTGATGGCGATTGTGATGATGGAGAGGAAGAAGAAGACTGGGAGAGGAGCACAAGAAGAGAAGAGCTGGCGGATGTGCCCTATTGGGAATGCATATTGCAGCCGGGAGACACGCTGGTCATTCCGATAGGGTGGTGGCATTACGTACGCAGCTTGAGTATCAGCTTCAGTGTGAGTTTTTGGTGGAATTAGAGTTTAGCCTTTGACGATATCGTGAGGCGTATTCTTGGTGGATTGAGATAGCTGGGGTGCTATTTATATACATGGGACAGACTAGGTCTTTCATTTGACATCAATCTACATTTAAGGTTATTTCAAATCAGCCAATGAGAGAAGAAAGTTCACAAAATCCATTAGAAGGGGGGTCATCAAGGTAGCAGAAGTGGCAGAAACAACAAAACTTTAGATAAGAAGCAACGCAAACCTAAGCTGTTCTAGAACAACTCTTCTAAATTCCCTCAGGCTCCACAGCAAGGCAGACTGAAATATATAAAAAGGATCTGCCCAGGCTATCATTATCAAAAAAAAAAAAAAAAAAAAAAAAAAAAAAAAAAAACAAAAATCAAGCCAATGACGAAACTACACTGAAAAACAGGCTCTCCAGCTGGAGGGATTATATATCCCTCACAGAAATCCCTTGGTGGGATGGGAACCGAGGCCTTGATAAGAGACCACATTATTATGTAAAGGTAAGTCTACCCGGCGCAGCTAATGGCTGAGTAGGTGAGTCCTTGAAGACACCTTGGAGTTACCACAGAGTATCAGGCCAATGATGAGACTATCACAGAAAGTTCTCTCTCCAGCCAGAGGACATGCTATTTGTCACCAAGCAGAGGCTTTCTAGGTAGTATGAAAGCTGAGGCCACATCGTAAAAATGCAAGGTCAATTTGCTCAGTACTCCAAAACTGAGTGAGTGTGTCCCCAGTTACCACGGGATATGCCACGCCAATGATGAGAATATACTGAAGAGGGGCTCTCTAGCTGGAGGACATGCTATTTGTACCCAAAGAAGCCTTTTTCTTTGATATAAGAACTGAGGCCGCAATTATGGGGACTGCTTCTGTGACGCAGGGCTACAAGGGAGTATAATATGATGCGGTGTACCCTGCTTTGGATTTGCAATCTCTCGCCTTGCTCTGGGAAGAATCTTTCTAAATTTGCTTTGCGCGTCACCACGAGGGCAATCTTTATATATTTGTAGCAACTCCTTTCACTGACAGTCTCTTTATAGTGCTACATATCACATGTCTCTTCTATACACATTCATCGGGTTTACAGGAGATCAAATGCCGTCTCACCAAAGAGGCTGAAAAGGGCGTCCAAGGCAAAATGTGAGAGCTTTCCTTGCATTATGCATCATAATGAGCTGCACTGGCACCAAGATGATGATTGTCATTATATGCAAGGGACCACAGAGAACAAGAGCTCGAATATCGGTATTGCATAACACAAGCTGCTCTAGAGAGCTGAGGTCATCGACAGCAGACCGCTTGATATTTACTCCCTTTGATCCAATCCCACTACCTTGGGCTCCAAATACTGCGCATTTGTTGTGCTATACAGGTAAATAAATCGTCCGATCGGGCACTTGGCTAGATTATTCACCCCCGTCACGAGTCTCTCAGCTGACGAATTCATACAGAATGCATGTAGCTATTGATGGGGAAGCTTTACCCCTGTTTGTTGGTAATCCGCAAAGTTCATGCCTCACCCTCAAAAAAACAAACAATGATAATCGCAGTAGTGGAAGACTTTTGCATTGTGTCACTGGGTATATTAATTCTAAATATTCAGATACCATTGCATTTACTGAGGAACTCGCTAATGGTCAACAGGTCAGAAAGATTTTGTCGCCATCGGAACTGACACTCTCAAGATGGCACTACCACATAATTCGGTCCTCGGTTTGGCTGTTTGTAATCACCCAGCTTAGCTACACTTTGCTCAACACAACTTTCACGTGAAGTCCCCTCGAACCATCCAGTCCCCCATGAATATCCCTCTGTCCTGTTGTTCATCCAGCTCGTACGTGGGAACCGATCGCCTTGCGCGCCGAAACCTGGTGGATGGTAGCTAGATAGTGGTAGGCGAGGCATTGCGATGACGTGATGGCTATCAAAGAGCGCGTCAGTAGTCTGTGCAGACAAACAGGACGAAAAAAGAGGAACCGACCCGTGAATGGAACGAGGCGCAGTGTTGCTCGCTTCTCGGAGCAAAGTGGTTGAGAGATGGATGACGCAGATGTAAATCGTCGACGCTGGCAAATTCGGTTGACTATGGATGGTGTCAGTAGCCGATGATGATTGCGGCAGCGAGGAGGATGGAAACTTACTTTGTGGTAGTTGTCCAATCTCGAGTTGTGTCGGAGCTGAGGCTATTGAGGCTATCGATGTTCCTAGAAGAAATTGTAGGGAGGTCAGCCAAAGGCTGAGTGGGTGTGTCCACTCTGGGTTACTACAGAGGTTGCGTCTCATCATGGGGGTCAGAAGTTGCATATCACCATTGTGGTGACACACCCACCTTTGTCGAAAACAGGCCAATGATGAGACTACACCAGAGGCTTTTGGCTGGAGGACATGCTATATGTCGTTCAAGCAAGGCCTTTGGTGGTGTGGGAGCTGAGGCCTTACCAGAGAAGCGCTCTGTTGGATCGTTCGACTTGTTGGGAACAAAACAAGACAAATGGAATGGAAGAAGGGTGGAGTGATAAGGAAAGGAAGAGTGAAGGCGAGGTGTTATGAATGGGATGTAGAGATGGACTGAAGTTGACGGCAATGTTACGAGGATGAAGGGGATCGAAGGGTTGGAAGAACATAGTGCTGAGGAACTGGAATCGTGGAATGAAGACAGAGGATTGAAAAGAGAGGAAAAGTAGAATAGATGAGATAGGCAGCGAGATTTTATAAGACATGGTTGCTACGCAGCTTCTACGAGTTATTCTCTGGCTTTGGTAAGAACGATAACCATGAAGCTATCTTGGGAAAGACAAAGGGTGAATGTTTTGATGTTTTGCGTCCTAAATGGGTAATTGGATCCTTCTCTGCCGCAGAGGAGAGGCAAGTCGTACTAATATGTACAAGGCATGACTTGGCAAGCACAAGGTAAGAGTGTTCATGTACTATGATTACGGCGTTGCTACGGTTTGAGAAACTAGAAACGTAAAGAATTCGAATGCAATCAACAACAAGAGGGCAGGAAGCGGTGGATAAGGCTGGGCGTCAACGTCAAACGTATGCAGACAGGCAGTTGGAGGCTAGAACAATCTGCACATTGACATGGTCTAGAAGCAAACTTCCAACAAGTGCTCTGCTACATGCACATCGGCATTTTCTTTACATTATTGCAATAGTTCACGTTGAATGATGATCAGCTTCGCGTTAAGCTGGCTATAAAAAAAAGAATCAGCCGTCTGTTGTTGGGCTTTGTATGAAGAGCCTTGTTTTAGCCATGTAAAGAACGTCTTTTATATCCGTGTGTTTTGTATTTTATTCAATCGTGTATATATGTACGGACTCTTTGTGCCGAACAGGCGATAATGGGCATTATTGCTTCATCGCTAAATACTTTTATACCCAAATTAATAAAAAAAAAAATGCGTTGAAATATGAGTTAGAGGGAGGCGACATCGTATATTTTGAATGCAAAACTACGCTGGCAACGCTTTGCCCTACCTACGAGAAACAGACAGATATAGCCATGCGCAAAGGCGCAACGTAGCTCGCTAGTACGACCAAACAAACAAATATGAGAGACTGGATGCCTCGTCAACAAGCAGCGCCGTTTCACCCTTGAGATGAGCGAGCATCCTCCACGCTCTCAGCCGACACTTGCGCTCCCCTCCGGGCCTTGGCACCAGCCTTCAACGTCTCCCACTTCTCACGGTACTTCTCCAGCGTCTTTTGCTGCTTACGATTGTCCTTTTCAAGGCGTTCCATGTGCTTTGTCATTGCGGCAATCTGTTCCTCCAGCTCGTGATTCTTCCGTATCAGCTCATCGTCATTCACTCTCCCCCCGGAATGCTGCGACCCAGCAGGCATGATGCGATAGCTTTCAGCAAGAGCAAGAGCAGAACTCTGGGCGCTGGCTTCAAACGTGTGCAGGCGTTTCGAGAGTTTGTCAAGCATGTCCTTTAGCGATTTGTTTTCCAGGCTGAGTTCCTCGATGGTGTTGAACAGTTCCTTTTCAGAGTGGCTACGGGCAATACGTCGTCTGGGGTTAAGAGAACCAGGGGCTTCACGGGCGTCCACAAAGTCATCGTCATCATCATCGTGAGGCAAGAGGTCGCCATGGATCGAAGCTTCCAGTCGGCGCTTTTCTTTTTCAGCGTAGCTCAGAATGTTGGCATAAGACATGGTATGACCGGTAGAGGGAACAACGTAGAATGAGTCAGCAGCAGTGTGGCCATCTCGGACAAGAGCTCGCATAGTAGCCTTTGAGTAAATCTTGGAAAGATCCGGTTCGACGCTAGAAGACGGGGAGACACGGGCACGGGATGGCTTGGTTGGGGACAGGTTGACAGTAGGGGGGAAGCACAGCAGATTCAGTGGGCGTGGCGGGCTCCTCTTGGATGAGCGGCAGACCAGCGAAGGCGAGGGGAGCCGAGATTTTGTTGATCAGGCTTCCGAAAGTGTTGTAGAAGCGGGCGTAGCCACCATCGTCTCTTGCGGGAGAGCCCGGCTCGACCTTGGGAGACGCGCTGCCCTTGGCCGCAACGCCGTCTTGCTTGGCCGCGGCAGTTGCAGGCGGAACCCAGGTAGGGCGGCCGGTCTGGCGGTCCATGATGTTCTGCATCTTGGCCTTGGAAGCGTCGCGCTTCGCTTGGGGGTCGACATTGCCGGGTGCCTGGTCGTTGGACACGCTGGGGCTGAGCGGCTGGGTGCGGTCCTTGGATCGGATGCCTCTGGCGGAGGCGAGGTTGCTGGCGATGGACGACGACATTTCGCGGCCCATGTAGCGGCGCTGGGCCAGGCCGGGCGGCTGGGCCCCTTTGGCGACGGCGGCCTGGGGAGAGTCTCGCGCAGCGTCCAGGCCGAGGGCATCGCCGTCAGCCTTCTCGGACTGCGTCTTCTCCGAAAGCTCGCCATCTCGGGCGTGCGGCATCTGCTCCGGCGGCAGCTTGAGGATCTCGGCCAGCTTCCGGTGGTGCTCCTCGAGGAGCTTCAAGGTCCTGAGCGCCTCGACGCTGGACGTCGCCTTTGCGGCATTGGCAAACTCGCCCGCGGCCAGGGTGTGCTCGCTGATGGCCACGGTGGTATCAGACGACGAAGACTGGCGAGTAGCGACGGCGGCAGCACGCGCGTGGTCGTGCGCCTTTGTGAGCGGCGACGACTCCATGGTTGCGAGTATCGCTTTTTGAATCTACCGACAAGATGTGGTTCTCTCCCCTGCGGGACAAGCGAGAGGCGAGAGACGGTGCAGTATGTCGTTTGGCGATGCAGCAAATTGCCAGTTTCGGCCGTCTTTGAGCATCAGATGAGTCGAGTTGCGCAAGTGTGCGCGTAAGTGTGTATAATCTGTGCGGGCACTTATTAGCGTCCCGCTCCATGACGGCATGCGGACGCGATTGACATTGGATGAACAGGCGGCTGCAGCTGGGGCTGGGTGGCGAAAGGGGTATCTGGGAGGTACTGGCTAGGTTTGGCGCTTGGGACAAACCGGCGAAAGCGTCTGGCTGCGCTTCTGGAGTTGCATCGGTTAGCTGGAGCAGTTGAAGCTGTGCTAAACGAAACAGCTGAGCCGCGACGTTTGTACGGACTGGGCTGTTTGCGTGTTTGCACTGTTTGCACTGACGTATTTGCAAAAAAATATGTGAAGCAAACACCAAAAAACCATCAGTGACAGCACCGACAAGCAGCATCATCCGGTACGGAGCATCGGCCTATTGCAGCTCCCGCATCGTCGTCACTCACGGCGGCGACGAACTGCCTTCTCCCAGCACTAGAAACGAGCCCCCCCACCTTGAATTCTCCTCCTCCGGGGTGCCTCGTCACACAATCTCGACAACGCTTCCCTTGTCCGTTTCGCCAGGGGCCATTTCTCGCATCTCTAGAGCCTCCGTGCCATCGGCCCCGATCAATCGGCCCTTGCTAATTGCGCAGCCTCGCTTGGCCGACTCAAACGGGGCCGTTAGTGCACAGCACGGAGTTGATTTCAGGAGTCGCGAGGACAGGAGATGCGACTTGCCCGTCCTATTTATATAAGAATCTCATGCTACAAGGTCGCGCGACCAGAGACGGACGTCTATCAAACCAAAGGCTGCTCCTCCTAGTGTTCCGGTGATATAAGAGAGTAGAGCGTCGACGGCGAAGCGGGGACTTTAGCTCACAGCTCTCCAGATTCATTTCCATCTTTTCATCTTATTTGACGACTCACTCCTTTTTATTCTTCTTTTTTCATTCTCTTCATTCTTTTTTCCATTCTAAAACGGCCATCTTCCATTTTCTTCTCCCTTGCGATCCACGGCCTCTGATTGATCGATTCGATTCCCGCGTGTCACTGTTTCACTCGGCTAGCATTAGCGGCCTGCAGCGAGAATGGAGAGCAGCAGCAATGGCGGAGGAACTGGAGGAGGAGGATTGAGCAAGCTGCTGGCCAAGCGCAGACGACGAGTAAAGACGGGCGGCCTGGAGTCGGACGCTTCAGGCCGCGAAGACGGTGACGATGCGGCATCCATCAACGCCGCCGACGACGACGACAACGACGATCGCAGCTTTGGGTCCTACGAGTCGGGAGGCGCCGATGCCGACGGAGAGTCTGACCGGTAAGTCGTGAAATATCTCTGCATAGCCAGCGTTTGTCATTGTGGCTGTCTATTCTTGTATTTGCCATCAAGTTGCAATCTGCATTTCCATTGTGTCGTCTCGCCAGTGGCGGAATGACAAGCAGCAGCAGCAGCGCAAAGGAGCCTTGCATGCTGTAATGCCGCCGTCCCTGCGTCCTTCCCTGCACAGCGTCACTGCCCAAGCGCACATTCTCTCCACGCCACACAGCGCAGCTTTGGGCCTCTGTCTCTTCTTTTCATCGTTGCTCCATTGATCTTCTCTCTCCCTCCTCGCGCACCACATATTTTTTGTTCCATCTTGCTGGGCTCGTATTCGCATTTTGCCTGCTAGCTCCAGCCCACGCATGCGATTCAGCCCCCTCTCTCCAGCACTCGTCTTCATTTAAAGGCGTCGCATCGAGCTCTGACACCGAATCAGAAGCAGCTCTCGCCCCCCACTGTCTCGCTCGGCCACGACATCCCTCACGTCGCATGCTGGCCACCTGGCAGCGTCTTCTCCCGTCGTACAAGTGACCGACTTCGACCCTCCGAGCGAACGACGGCCGTCTCTCCTGTCTAGGCGCCTCCGCCGTGCATCGTCCAAATCCAGGAGCTCGTCTCCCAATGCGTCCAAGGAGCGCCTAAGCGAGATAGCGCCACTGCCCGAACCGCCTGCCGCGGCCAAGACGACCTCATCCCCTGAAAAGCATTCCATCATCCCGCCCGCGAGGATCTCGACATCGCCTGCGCGGCCTTCGACAAGCGACGATCAATTTGGCCCCGTCATTGTAAACACCCCCCCGACACCGGTCGAGCGAACAAGTCCCTTCGCCTTGCACCAGGAGAGGAAGCTGCCGCCCGTCATTGCAGAGCCCGCCTCGAATGGGGACCGCCCGTCTACATCATCATCATCTTCTTCTTCCCACGCCGTAAGCGCGCATCGAAGAACGAAGTCGGGATCCGCGAGTATAGGACCCAGCAAACTGTCCAACATCACCCTTGCGCCGCTTTCACCTACCCCTGAAGACGGCCAAGTCCAGACGCCGAGCTCAGCAGGATTCTTCTCTTCCATGTTCTCGGTTGCCCAAAACGCTGCGAGTAGTATTAGTAGCAATATCCAGGGCGGCGGCATTGGGATTGGAGCAAACAAGAGTCGGACGAATCTGGTGTCTAAGCCACAATCATCCCCTGCTCCAGAATCCGACCGAATCGAACCCCCACCATCTGAGCCTCAGTCGAGCGACGTAATGGACAAGAAGGAGCCCGCAATCAAGACAATTGGAACCGGCGAACTTAGTTTGAGTCAACTTGGCATCGCAGAGCCATCAGCAGCCATGGCAGCCGTCGAAACATCTCGATTTCCAGACCTCAACGATACACGAACGCGATCAGAATCGGCACCAGCTGACAGCCAGAGCAGGGCCGGAGATGACGCACTCGACGGAACAGTCAGTAGGCCCAGGTCGCTGTACGAAGCAGCGGATGGAGAGCAAGGAGCCTCGCAATCTACCCAGGGAGATGGGGGTAGCATAAAAAGCGACACGCAGAGGAAGCGAGGAAGTTCTACGGCTACGACCAACACAGTTGCGCCAGCAGCTCCGGGGGCCACTGCTCCCAAGCTCACGGGTTTTGCCATTGCTAGTAAAAAGAGGAACCGCGACTTCCACACCCTGTTCAAGAGCGTGCCAGATGACGATTACCTTATTGAGGACTACAGCTGTGCGCTACAAAGAGAGATTCTTGCGCACGGCCGATTATACGTATCAGAGGGCCACCTCTGCTTTAGCAGCAACATTCTTGGCTGGACGACGACTTTGGTTATGAGCTTTGACGAGATAGTATCCGTGGAGAAGAGAAGCACTGCCTTGGTCTTCAAAAACGGACTGATGATATCGACTTTGCACGCCAAGCACATCTTTGCCAGTTTCACTAGCAGAGACGCTACCTACGATCTGATTGTCAACATCTGGAAGCTCGGCCATCCGACCTTGACTAGCACGCTCAACGGAGTCCGGCTTGAGGGCACTGGTGGCGACAAGACCGAGAAGCTTGATGTCGAGTCTGGAAACTTGGAGCCGGAAACTCCAGCTGGATCCGATTCTGAAGAAGACAGCGACGACGACGACGATTTCTACGATGAAGAAGAGAGCGACCATGCCCCCGAAGCCCAGGTCGCAGACGCTGGCGGTGCCGGCGGAGACACTGCCAAGGCAAATAGGAAGATATCTGGCGCTCCCGCTCCCAGCGCCGCCGTACTTGACGCAGCTGCCGATGGGCAATCTCCAGCAGCCGGCCTCGGATCGTTCCCCGGCCCGGCAACCCACGCTCCAACTGATTGCGGTGACGGCGAGACGCACTACGACAAATTCTTGGCCGACGAAACTATTCCAGCTCCGTTGGGCAAGGTATTCTCGATGCTCTTTGGCGAGGCTTCTGCAGAGTGGATGGGCAAGTGGATTACCGAGAACCAAAAGTGCTTTGACCTGCAAATGGAGGATAAGAAGGGCATGGGCCCCGATAGCCGCACTCGAGGCTTCACTTACATCAAGCCTCTGTATGCTCCGATTGGGCCGAGGCAAACAAAGTGTATTGTCACCGAAACCGTGGACAACATTGACTACGAAAAGGCCGTCAATGTGAGTATAGTGACGCAAAACCCAGACGTTCCCAACGGCAACATCTTCAAGGTCAAGACCAAGTACTGTCTCTCCTGGGGTGAGAACAATGGTACTCGGGTGCAAGTCAACTGCACTACAGAATGGAGTGGCAAGAGTTGGCTGAAAGGTACGTGAATGTTGAATTCTTTATTTTTATTTTTTTTAGCCCCCGTACACAGTTTCCGCCTTCAATTGACTGGGTAGCTATTATTACTGCCTACTGACACACTACTCTGCAGGCACCATTGAAAAGAACGTCAACGAGGGTCAGGCCCAGTATTGCAAGGACCTGTTTGCTGCCTTGAAGGCAGCAGTTTCCACTCGACCGCGAGCTTCTACTAATGGAAACGGGGCGTCAAAGTCGAAAAAGAAGGGCAAGAAGAGCAAGGCCCTTCAGTCATCCACGGAATCTATCAACCCAGGTGCGCGTGTCAAGACGGAAGAGGCAAACTGGGGCCTGTTCGAGCCGGTCCGCGGAATTCTGGAACCCGTTGTCGATATTCTCAAGCCTATCCTCACGGGCAACATTATGTATGGGCTCCTGGTGGGCTTACTGGTTACGACGTGGTTCGGATTTGGCTTCACGCCGAACAACAGAAGCCCCGCACCGCTGGGGCCAGATCCTTCCATGAACAGCGCCTATCGCCTTGCGGCTTACGACGAGATGTGGCGCAGAGAGGATAGCGAACTTTGGGGGTGGCTAGAAGAGCGCGTAAGCCTGGAGCGCCTTTCAGTGGAAAAGACAAACGCTCGCAAGCGAGAAGCAGATCCAAGATCATTAGAGGAGAGGGTGAGAGAAGAGCGGATGGACGAGCGAGAAATCCAAGAGGCCATCCGAGTTACAGAGGACAAGCTCAAAGTATTGAGAGAAGTCATGGCGAAAAGCAAGCTGCTATAGCTTAATCCAACAACAAGCAAGCAAGCGAACCCACCTTGTAAAAAAGGACGCACTCATCAGTTTCATT
The DNA here is from genome assembly GCF_020647795.1 of Trichoderma atroviride. NCBI lineage: Eukaryota > Fungi > Ascomycota > Sordariomycetes > Hypocreales > Hypocreaceae > Trichoderma > Trichoderma atroviride. The sequence goes on along the minus strand of NC_089400.1, from coordinate 3,641,570 downwards.
ATTTGTTATTTCTCTTTTCTTTGTCAGGTCACACATACACTTCACATCACCCACATTACGGCATCATATCACATGTTAAAGCCCTCTTTTGAGTCAAAGTATTTTTCCTTTATGTACATATAGATTACGGAGTATGGTGGCGGGGTCGAGAGGGAGAAAACTCCCCACTGTGTTGGGGATATCACAACTTGTTTGCCATGAGGGGTTTTGGGTATTTGTTCTATTATTATCATTGTCATCATTGTGTCGCAGCGAGTTGTTGAATTCACTACATGCCTTGCTTGTATGCCTAAAAAAAGCTCACAGTTGTCAACTATTGAAAAAAAAAAAAAAAACAAGACGCTTCTTTTTAGAATTGATAACTACCTGGTACTACTAGTTTCTAAAGCGATGTTACCACAAGAAACAAAAATGTCAAAGTCAAGGCGACATGTCGCCACTGCTGCTGACACGCGGGATGAATCGAGTAAAGTAGCCGGGACTGCTCGAAATCGACCACCTGCAGAAGGATCTCGCTGCAAGAGGCATCCAATCCGGCGTAGTGGTGGTGGTCTACTTGCCGAAAACTGACTGGATAGCTCAAAAAATGATGCAAGTTGTAGGAATTGCTCTGTTATATGGCATGCATGTAACTCAGACAGGCATGGCTCGGCGTCTTACGGAACCGAGCTGAGACTAGGGAGGGCGAGTCAGCCTTGTAGGGCCGTGTAAGTTGCCTCGAGGTGGCCACTTCTTTATGCTGTGGAGGGCCATGGAAAGCGATTACATGCTAGGATAGGAATTATCCCTGGCGCCAAACAAACAGCCGCACGAACAACGGTAGGGATTCATGTTGTGTTTTCCTATCCTTTTCTTTACGGCATGTGGCTCGTGGGCATACTTGCATGTAGCACTCGCCACTCACGAAGCAGTACTACGATTAGGTACATGGAGGATCTGTTAGGGGGGGGTTGAGGACGCCTTGAGTGGTGCGAGGGGACGCGAGAAGGATTTCCTCTTGTGTTTCGGTGGCACTGGGCCAGGAACGAGCGCGAGAAGGTGGGTATGTCGGATCAACCTTTTTTTGTCTTTCTCTCTTTTGCTGTTGGACGGTAGTTGAGAGGGGAAAGAGAAGAGGAGAGGAGAAAGCCCAAGAATTCAGCATCGTTGGGCGGCAGTTTTCCAGGATCACACCCAATACAATGCTGTCTGGAATAGGCAATAGGCCATACTAGCAGCTGTCCCTGCGGCAATCACAGCAAAATCATCCAATGCTTGCTTCCCCCCCCACTTGGAAGAGTTGACGTGGCTTCACCACATGAATGCCAGCAAAATACGACGCCAAAGCATGTAATACCTATGCATGTGTAGGGAGCACGATGCATTCATCATGTGCCTCTACATGGACGATTTGTATGACTTGGGCTTGGTCAAGACAACATCAAGACCTAATAAGGGGCGCCGGGCGTCATCATCAGCTGCCGAAGAGCGGTCACGGCTTTCAGTTCAGGTTTTGGCGGTGGCAGCCAGAGGTCAATGGGCGAGCGGAGTGGAGCTGGAGCTGGAAGAGGCTCTTAAAATGGGTCCAGTCAGTCTCTTGAGAGGGTTGCTCGTCTCGTGTAAGATGATGGAGAGAATCCCCTGCACGGAGAGAAAAAAAAACAAAAACAAAAAAGAGGCAGGGCAAGAGGGAGAGATCGTGATCGAATCTGAGACGAACCACGGACGAAAACGGGCACTAGAAAAAAAAAAAAAAAGAGACAAGAGGAAGCCAATCAAAAACGTCATCGTTGGCGATTATTCCTGCTGCCGCTTCCCTGCATGGCGAGAGACGCGATGATGCCGGCTTTGCTTTGCTGGTTCATTCAATTCATCCATGGTCAGATACTAGCGCCGCTCTGCGCCTCAGCTTTATCTCTGGTTTGTGCCTGGATGTGGCGCAGTAGCCAGCCGGTTAGCCTAGGCCCAGATGCTCACGGGATTGCCCTTTTGGCGGCGCGATCTGATGGGCACTACCGGCTGCTAGCAGTGCTGAGCGTCGATTAGCAGCTTATGGCGCTGCTTTCTTGTTTTCTTGCTTCACATTGCATTGAGACATACGAGCCCGTTGTCGGCAACGCCTAGACTGGCACTAACAGCCAGATGGCGCAAAAGACGCCTCGCGGTGGATGGGATGGGATGGGCTCCCTCGTTCGTCTCAGCATCGCAGACGCCCGTGATGCCGGCTGACTACAGCGCTGTTTGGTTACACGCTTCATACAGATGGACAGTGAGGACCAACGTCCCATGTACCTACGCATAATGCTCAGCGTGCTCAAGCCACAGTCTGGGGGGGCCGCCGATTTTGGGGGGGCACTGGCGCAGGGATCAGCCTGGCAGACCACCGCGAATAGGCCCATTCTGCCCATTGGGGGGGCACGAGGGATTCTCTCCCCCCTCCACGGCCTCTGTCTGTCGCCTCGCCCACAGGGCCAACTGCAGAAGTCGAGCCAGACGCTGCATCAGCCGCGGTCACACACCAGAAAAGGGATACCCCTGCCCCGAGTCCTACTCTGGCTGCCCGGCAAAGTCCTAGACGTCTTCGTCTCATTCGCTGCTCGTAGGACAGCCAAAGCTGCCTCCAAGGCTCCAGCCCAGCTCTCAACGCCTATTGCGATCTGGACAAGGAAACAAAAACACCATGGACGGTGCCTGAAGGAGGCCGTTTCCTTTTACTCTGACCTTCTTACATTTTTTTTTTTTGCCACATTGTCTTTTTTTTGTCTTGTCTTGTTTCGTCCTGCTTCCCCTTACCAGAGACGAGCATCTCCACACACAACGAAGGGGGCCTTGTTTTGGTGACCTTTTTTTTTTACTCTACTTTTGCCCCATAACCATACCTACGACGAAACAACCTGGTCCGGGGCATAGGCCTTTCAGACCGCCATGGAAAACAAGAAGCTCGACGACCCTGGCGTCGCCGGCGCTTTAGCCCTCCGGCGTCTGGTCCGTAGCCCAACCGGCGGTCGTCTGGGTCCAAGGCGGACGTCGACAATTGCTTCCAGCAGCAGCTGTTCAGCATCCTCAGTGACTTCGTCCGTCGACGACGAGATGCCGACTTCGTGTGTGTAAGTGAAGAGTGCTCCTGAGTCATGAGGAGAATATATCTGTTTTTTTTTTTTTTTTTTTTTTTTTTTTTTTTTTTACATGTTGTCTATTTCCTGTTCCTCACTGCCTCCCTATTTCCCCCTTACTTCACCATGCTGTTATATGCTGACTGTCGCCATGAAGCTCACGCAATACTTCGAGCGACGAGTGTGCCTTGCACAGATTCATTGTATGGGCGGCCGTCAAACGCAATGCCTGCCAGAAGATGACCCCAGAGGAGCGGCGGGAGTGCCCGCTGCTTCGTTGCCGGAAGAGATTCCCCAACCATGAGCTCATGCTCCAACACCTGTATTCATGCGACCACCTCGCCGGGGGGGAGTACTGGTGCTACGACTGCGAGAAGCCCGAGCAGCTCAGCGATGTCAAGTGCAGGCGCTGTCTGGGGCACACGTCCAAGAGGAGGAAGATTGTCACCATGGCAAGGAGCTTCTTCAGCTCGTTGGGCCACAAGCCAAAGTCTCAGGGCCTTGCTCTGGCCGCCTCCATGGGGATAGGCACAGGCACAGTTGCCAGCGGCGGCGCTGGGGGCGAGGACGAGCAAGAGCCTCCGAGTTACGAGTCCGTCTTCACGCCCGCCACGCCTACGCCTCTGCCTCTGCAGGCCGAGCTCTTCTCGACCGAGATACATGAGATCGGTTCGAGCGAGGTGCTGCTCCCCACTATCCCGGAGTGTGAGACCGAGACAGAGGCTATACCCGCCCCTGGGATGGTCCCCTGTCTCCCCCCATCCACATTCCCCATCTCACCACCAGGCTCCCACCCGGGAGCCGTACCGCTGCCGTCGACTATGGAAGCAGATTTCATAAATTGGAGGCCGTCACCACCATCTCCCCCAACTGTGGCGCCACAAAGCCTCATGAAGCCCATGAATCCAAGGTTGGTTGATCGTCCAACACTGCAGGTCAACACGCACCTGGACCAGTTTCGAGGCCCTCAAGCAAGCCGTCGAAGCAAGGCCCTGGCCCCGAGCTCTTCTGTCCGGTCGACCGCCAGCACAGACAGCACCGACAGCACCAATAGCACCGCCAGCTATAACATCTCGCCCATGTCGGGCTGGTCCAGTGGATGGACAAAGACATCCGGCTTCGAGTCAGCCTTGACGTCACCTGACGACCTCATTAGTCCTCAGAGCCTTCTACCCTCGGGTCCCTTTACTACTTCTACTACCAACACCATCTCGACAAGACCTATTCCTTTCAGCAACTCAGAGTTTGAAAACATGGTTGCCAACTCGTGTCCGTCAGAGCTTCCTGCTGACATTCCCATGTTTGATGACATTCCCACCACCATGGATCCTCAAAAGACTCAAGCTCACATGAGCCTGGACCAATCTGCCTTTTCATTCAACACCGATATACCATTCCAAATGCCGATTGGACCTCCGTTACCCTCAACCAACTCCATCAACCTTGCCCTAACATCACAACTATCACCACCCCCGCCACCGCCGCCGCCGCCGCCGCCACAACAACAGACCTCTGAGCCAGCTCTACTACACAATGCCGCCTCTTCTGGCCTCGATACTATTAGGTACTCACAGTCTCTTGCCAGATCAGTCCAAGACGCACTACGGATGCACATTGCCGACTCCAGGAACAAACTCGAGACCATCAACCAGAATGCTCTCGTGAAGAAGCTATGCCAAATGTCTCTCTCTTCTGTCGCGGCAGCCGGTTTGGAAACAATGGCAGACGTCATAGAAGGCCGCCAAAATGCATCACCTCTGGACCTCTTATGCTTTGTCCACATTGTCTTCTCTCTGTCTCTGGTGATCCATGAACACGACGCCTCAAAACATGCTGCCGCTCTTTTCAAGCAGGCACTTTTGTATAGCAGCTGGTTCTCAGAACCTGACCGGACATCCTTCATTGAAGTCGTCATTACCCTTTGGGAGCACAGTGATGTAGGCAACACCGAGATTATCCAAATACTGCAATTGAGCCCGCCCATCCCAGACGCAAAGGGCAAGCAACCGGAATATTCTCTGCATGGATTGACGTCTGATCCATTGGTACTGCTCGCGGCATACTTTTTGGATGGTACGCTCACTTGACCTTTTAAACCGTTCCACTCTCTTATTCCTCTGACTTTCACTTGGGAGGCTAACCTTTTGAAACTGTAGAGCTCGAGTACGAAACGCTACGTGAACGCAGCTATAGAACACAGCCCTCTGGACTTGCCGACCACCACTACAAGGACAGCCTTGCAGCGAGTGCCGATTCTCCGTTTGCCATTGCCGCTAGATTCATGATTGAAAATATCTTTTCTCATCAATACTCTCATTTTCCAGGATCTGAACTTGGCATGGATCAACTTATTGGCCAGGTCAACTCGGGTGGAGTGGGAACCGTGCGGCGGCTGGAGTTGGAGCTGATGCAAGCCGGGAAGGTAAGAAGAGACAGAGCCACTTTTTATTTCCAAAAAAAGCACACATGTATGCATGGGGGGCTAACATGAGATGCAAACATCTAGACCTATCTCCCGTCCGATGTGTTTTTTGACGAGTTTATCGAAGTGGTTCGACAGAATACCGATCAGCTATACGCGCAAAGACCCTTTTCCAGCTCTCGGTCAACTTATCATCGATGCGGCATCCAACTCATGAACTCGCTTATTAGCGAGCCTGGTAGAAGCTCGGCAGTTGTGCCTGTTCGGACAGGGGTAGAAGCATCGGGCCTTTCCACTGAAGCACTCGATGCCATCATGTACGGCTTCGATTTCGAGTCCATGGTGAATCTCAACCCAGACGCCGATATTGATATGCCCGAGTCGGCGCCTGCGGTCGGGGCCCCACTCACGGGCGCGGCAGAGTGGACGCCAGAGCCAACGATCGAGTCAGCAGCGTTTGCAGCCACACCTGCAGCGCCTCTGGGCCTGGAAGATCCGCTGATATCGCCGAATGCCTCTGCACCCAGCAAACCAGAGCCGCCTTCAGCAGCAGCAGCAGCAGCGGCGGCGGCGGCGGCAAAGGTCGAGTCTGACAGCTGCTGCGAGATATGCGGCTACCGGCCCAAGGGCGATCCCAGGTGGTTTGTGGGCAGCATGGCCAAGCATATGAAGACGATACACAGCGAGAACCCGCAGATATTCCGATGCCCGTATCCCGGCTGCACGAGCCAGTACAGCAAACGCGCGGATAACCTACGACAGCACCAGATTGAAAAGGGACACTTTGTCGATGGCGAGGGGGAACCAGGGCCGGCGGCCGCGGAAGAGGAAACGTCCGTCGGATGGCGGCGGCGGTGATTGATGATTTATACTTGTATACGCCTGTATATGTGTGATCTCTACCGCTGTCACCGCCCTGCTCTCCTTGTCTTGTTTTTTCTGTTATCCCTTTTGTTTTTATAGATGTTTCATACCCTCTCAGCCGGCGGATTCTTTCTTCTTCTTTCTCCTCTTCTTCTTTCTTTTTGTTTGTGTTTTTTTGCATGGGTCATTAAATAATGTTTAGACATGCCATAAGCGAGCGAGAAACAGGCGAGGCGCATTTTTGGATATTTTTGACCACGAAGAGATGGATATAATGATTTGATATACACCGAGAGTAGTCCAGTCCAATATTTACGGGGCGGCATTGGGCTGCATGCATTCACATTGCAGAAAGTGATGTGCGCAGCGTTGGGTAGACATTGGGCAGAACGTAGCGGCAAGGGATGGAGGTGACGTATATGAGTTGTTGCTGAGAGAAATGAAATTCATACCTCATTCCGTTATAGATGCGCCTGTCTTTTTTGTCTACAGTATCTTGCTCTTGTTTTTTCCCTCGTATTATTTGTCTTACAGTTCCTTTCTATTTTTCTTTACGTCTCTTTTTTTTTCTTCTACGCCATTCATCACTTTATCGCTAATCCGTTAGAAACGAAACATCAAGGTGAGAGATGCTGCAGCAGATGCATTAGAACAGCAAACAAAGTGACGGCAGTGGCTGTGCCCGTACATGGTCTGGATGCTGACGGGCCGTGTGGCCAAGCCCGAAAAGTCCCACGTCGAAAAAAACGTTCAAGGGAGGAAATGGCGTTTTTTGCCATCTTTTCCTGCTTGTGGCGCAGAAGACAATACCGGTTTACAAAGCAGCCTTTTTATAGCCAGTAGCGCGTATCACGCTCGTACTTGCACAGAGGGAGATGAAACATGCCAGGCATCTCATCTCAGCTGTGCGATCCACCGCGGTGGCATGCTGGCCGGGGTCGCGCTCCCTTGGATCGTTAAAAACCCAAGCGGCAGAATTCCTCTTTTTGCTGTTGCAAATGCAAAATTTGGATCTCAGCAGGTGACCTGTTTCAACGCCAGGTCCCGCTTTCAAAGCCAAGACTTGGCGCAGCGTTTCCGGCACTGTGTCCTTGTGCTGGGGGACTCGCTCGGCACCTGTGGGCGCCAGCCAATGCATGGATGGCGGCATGGGATTGGGCGGGCGCTCACGTAAGTTTTTTTTTTTTAGCTGGTGGTTTTTGTCCCTAGGCAGGCTGACATCACATGGCGCAGACGCAAAGTTGGCCGGCGTAGCGGGGGTTTTTTTTAGGGGCGCCGGGGCGGAAGGGCGTTCTGGAGGCGGTGATTTGACGGCGCTGGGCGATTTGAAATGCAGACTATCGGAGCCCGTGGGAAGAAAGCAAGGGAGCACAAGAGAGAGAGGTCTGGCATGTACTATACTTGGCACGCTGTCGGTATGATGACGGCGCAGCGCTGGAACAAGCGTCAGGCGAGCCAGAGTTGTCGACCAAGGTACCGCGGTACGGCGGCCAGTACCTCGCGGCCCAGGTACCCGTGACAGACTGGCCAGCCCAAAGGGAACTCGCAGCACAGAAGCACAGAAGCATCGTACGGCGTGCGCGAAGCAGTTCGTGCTACGTCCACGGCCGCCCGGATGCGTGACGCTGAAGGATTCTTGGGGGATGCGGCCTTTTCGATGCGGCTGGCGGATAGGGCTGAACAGGAGCTGGAGCGCATCTGCGCTGCTGCTGGGCTCAACCCCCCGTGCGACCCAGACCCAGCGGCCTTGGGCAGCGACAGGGTCCCAGCGCGATGGCGGTTAAACTCTGTTTGTGCTGCCACGATGTGTCACGATCGTTTGGTTTTTGTTCTTCCAGGGCCCCAAACAGCCAGAAACATGGGAGGTGCTAGTGCAAGTAAAGTATACAGCTACCGCGCCGCCCATGTACCGCTGCTAGTGCTTCCGCGTACCGCTCTACCTGGTGGTACGGCAAAAGCACCAGCAGCGCAGGCAGCAGAGCTGGGGGGGGCAGTGCCGACGCAGCGCACAGTGCGCAAAGGGAGCGACCCCCCCTGCCCGGCTCCAGCGAATTGGGCGTGAGGAAGCACAATTGATCAAAAATTGCCGGCCACGGCCCCCATTCTGAGCCCAGCCCATAATAAATTCCCATCCCATCGCAAATCCATGCCAGGCAGAGCAAAAAAAAAAAAAAAAAAAGCAACGCGCAAGAAGAAAAGCCAAGGGACCGAAGAGAGAGAAAAAAACGCCCCCCCCCAGCCGTGGGAGCCCACTGTGACGACGACGCAACCGGGATTTGAATCGCAGAAGAGGACAGACAGCCAGGAAAAAAAGAGAAAACCTAGTAGGTAAAGCCTCGCCCCCCTCCCCCTCCATCTTAGATCTTGCTGCTCGTGCTTGTCAAAAGACCCCCCCCCCCCCCTCTCCATTATCAAACCCCCTCTCTCAACCCCCCAAGGTTCCCCAACGCACACCAGTTTGCCTTTTTTATTTATTTTTTTCCCTTCGTCATTCTGCCCACACCTCCTATACCCAGCGCGCACCTCCACGCTTTGCACGCCTCTGCCAGCCCCATTAACGACACCCCCGAACCAGGATTCCGGGTTTGCTCGTCGCTGTGGGAAAAAAAAAAAATAGAAGATCGAGGAACCAGATTTCTGGATCTCGTTTGCCGGGACAAGAAGAACGAGGTTGTCCGATCGAAAGAGAATCGGCAGCGCTTCGACGCCGACCGTCGCGATCGACCGATCCGAAAGCCGCGACGGGCGGCTGACGACGCTTCGACTCACGCCCTGCCGCCGCCGGAGGGTGCGATTGCGTGTTTCGCGACTCTGTCGAGACGAGACCGAGATCGAGATAGAGACAGAGCCGCCGCGTCTCTCGTGCTGCTGCTCGCCGCATCGCCAGCGCCATCATGTCCGGCCTGGGCCCGTCCGGGTCCAACGCGCATGGCCTGAGTTTCCCGCAGGCCACCTTCAACAGACGCAGCGTGGGCTTCCCCCCGGCGCACGCAAACCAGCCGAACAAGCAGTCGCCGGCGCCCCAGGCCGCCTCGCCGTACCAGTCGCAGGCCTATCCGCAGCAGCCGTCGAGCGCGTATGCCCAGCACCAGCACCTCTTCAACACGCCCGCGTCCGTCAACGCAAGTGTCGCGAGCGCCTCGTCGCGGGCGCCAAACGTCCATGTGCCCAACGCCATCAGCGTGCCGCGCCAGCGCACCGCTCCGCCGCGCCAGCAGATCCAGCCGCAGTCGAACCCGCCGCCGATGCTCTTCCCGGGCTCCATGACCCAGTCCGTCGCCCACGACTCCATCCTCTCGCACCAGCAACACCATCCGCAGCATCATCCGCAGCAGCATCAGCAGCATCCGTCGCAGCAGGCATTGGGCGGCCATCCGGGCCACGCGCAGCAGCAACAACAACAGCACCATCAGCAGCAGCAGGCCCAACAGGCGGTTCAGCAGCAGCAGGCGGTTCAACAACAGCAGGCCCAGCAGGCGGCTCAGCAACATCACTCTCAGCAGCAGCAGCAACCTCATCATCCTGCTTATGCTCAGCACCAGCAGGCACATCAGACTCATCCCTCCCACCCGGGACATCAAGCGCATCAGGCACATCAGGTCCAGCAGCAAGCACACCAGGCTCAGCAGCATCAACAAGATCAACTTCATCATGTACACTCTCGTTCTCAGCAGCAGGCGGCTCAACAGCAGCAGCAGCAGCAGCAGCAAGCTCAACAGCAACAACAGCAACAGGCGGCACAGCAAGCTCAACAGCAGCAAACTTCGCGGCAGCAGCTACAGCTTCCCCAGGCCCAGACTCAACAGCCCGTCCAGCAGCAGGTACCTCAGCCGGTTCAGCAGCAAGTGCAACATCAGGTGCAACACCAGCAACATCAAGCCCAAGCTCAGGCTCAGGCTCAGGCACAGCACCAACAGCAGCAGCATCACCAGCAGCAGCAGGCACAACAACAACAACAGCAACAGCAACAGCAACAACAGCAGCAGCAGCAGCAGCAGCAGCAAGCACAACAACAGCAACAACAGATGCGAGTCGCTGCGGCCCAGCAACCTGAGCCTATTCCCCAACAGCAACAGGATGGTCATGCAGGAGACGATATAGATATGGACGCCCAGCAGGAGGGTGAGGAAGGGGACAGCACACTGGCTCCATCCAAACTCATGAACGATTCAATGGCAGTGGCTCCCATGGGAGAGATGATGTCACCACCCCCCGAAGGTGGTAGCTATCCAACACTAGAAGCTGTGCAAAAGGCAGTTTTGCGTTACTGCACCTCGGTGGGCTATGCTATCGTCATTGGCCGATCCAAGAAAACCGTCCCTGGTCTAAAAAAGGTCTTGTTTGTCTGTGACCGAGCTGGCAAGCCACCGAGCCGAGTTAGCCCCGAATTCAGAAAACGAAAAACATCTTCTAGGAAATGCGACTGTCCCTTTGGCTTCTTTGCTATCGAGCAACGGACCCAATGGACTATCCGTTACCGACCCGACCCCTCGCATTTGCAGCACAATCATGGACCGAGCGAGAGCCCCTCGAATCACCCTGCAGCCAGAAAGCTTGACAGCAAGATGGTTGCTGCTGTGAAGCAGCTCAAGGAGAATGGTTAGTATTACACCGCACCTTGCTTGTTTTGTAAGGAAGAGAAACGAAAAGAAGATGGAGAGAGGGGGGAAAGGCATCTTGTTGGATGGAAATTCTCGCTAACCGATCCTATGTATAGGTGCAGGCGTATCTGAAACACTGCAGATTCTCCAAACGGATAATCCTGACTGTCACTTGCTGCCGAGAGACATTTACAATGCTCGGGCAGCCATCAACCGCAATCCACAGAAAGTAGCTACTGGCTTGGCGGAAAACAGGCCGGCCATATACACCAAGCCGCAGCCGTCGCCCGAAGACAGGATACGGTCAGACCTGCGACGGGAGCTGGCCAAGGCGCGTGAGGACTTGAAGAAGGTGGAAGAGGACAAACAAAAGGAGATTGATGAGCTCAAGGCCAAGCTGGTGGAGAAGGACAAGATTATTGAAAAGTTTGAAATGTTTATTGACATTTGCAACCAGAGGGTCATGGTTCAAAGGGAAAGGCTGGCTGGGGGTCATGAAGGCGGCGCGGCAGGCAGTTCGACTGGTTAAGACGGGGCAGACGCGAGAGCTTTCTCATCTTCATCTTCGTCTAGCTCTACATTTGCATCCACAACATCATCTTTCATCATCATCTTTCATCTTCATCATTCATCTTCATCTTCTCTATACTACCCTCTATATCTCTCGCTGCGTCTGTCTGCCCATCCTCAACCCTCCCTCCCTTCCAAAACTGGCGTACCGGTCTTTGAAATATACATTGGGAAACCCGGAGAGCAGTCGGTCGGTCGGTCGTTCCGGTCTACGGAGTACTACTACATATACGGAGAGGCGTTTAAGAAACGGTGATGTCGGTTCGATCCCCCCCTCCTTTTTTTTATGACTTTGTTATCATGCAAGTATATGATGTATGTGTTTCTTTGGTCTCACTTCTTTTCTTCTTCTTCTTTTTTTTCTTTTGCTTAAGATGAGGAGGATTCACTTCCAATTCTGGTCTGTCCGAATAACTGGGTACTGAAGCATTAAAGCCTGTACGCTTTCCAAGCCATGAGATTGCTCTTTTCTCTCTGTCTCTCTCCATCTTTCTCCTTTTTTTCGAACGTTTGAACTTTCTCTCGTTTGCCATCATTTTGTTTTCTATACTATGTAAGGTCGACTTATAAGGGGCGTCATATCATGTAAAACTGGTCTTTGAGGGCTGCTGAAAGTGGAGGGGAGAGGAAGGGTTTTGCAGGACGCTGGTTACTTTTATGCTGGTAGATTTCTTCTTCTTTTTTGTTTGAACGGTCTCGATGCTCGAATGATGAAATTTCAAGGTTCTTTATCTAAACGCAATCTGTGGTTTTTATTTGTTCTCTCTTTTCTTTCTTTTGGTGTGATTCGCTCCTTTTTTTATGTTTGGCTGAGTGATTTTTTTTAGAAGTGAGGTTTTTTTTTTATCTTTTGGAGTGAATATAGCAATTGATATAAATCGTGCTGAATGCCTTCTTTTTGTTCTACATACACCCTCGTATGTGGCAAGGTGTACTATTGCCCAAAAGGTGCAGGACCCTGGAAACGTGATACGGAGAATTTAAACGTGCCTAGAGGCGTGTAAATGAAGAATTTTGGGTGAGTAGGATAGGAAAGGGAAAAAGGGGTGGAGTATTACTATCGGCAGATACACACACACACACACACAAGTCGTGAAGAGGAGAAAAAAAGTGGCGTGGCGTGGCCGTAGCATTTTTTTTATTTTTTTTTATTTCTCGCTCCCCGCGAACTAGTAGATCTGTATAGGGGTATGTTCTAATTTTTGAGGTGTCGACTTTCACCTTGCCTTACCCGGTATTGTAGATGGCCACCCCCTCTCGTTCCTGTACCTTTTTTTTGCCCCTGTCTATCTTGCTTGCTTGCTAGGAACTATTTGGTGGTTATTCTTTTTCTCTTGATTCTCCGTTTTGGGATGGGAGGGGAGGCGTGTGCGGGATGGATGGATATTGGGTGCGAGGGTATTATTTGGTTTGTTGTGTGTAAGTAGGAGTGCGTGTAGTGGATAGTATTTGTATATCTGCGTGCTATTGATTGCTTTTTTTTCCTTCTCTTGGTGCGTTGATGTATTGATGTTTACCTACCTAGGCGATGTTGCTTTGCTTTAATAGATGGTGGTTGGGAGCTGGGAGCTGGGAGGAAGATGGTTGGGGTTTGGATAGGTCACTGGAGAGAAGCTTGAATATTTAGTTTGGAGTTGAGTATTGGGGGAAAATGGCCATCTGGAATCTCTGGAATGATATATTGTAATAAATAGAAATATTCAAGATGGAAGATGATATCAATAGAAAGAGTGTATAGGACGTCATGGCTGCTACCAGCAAACCCTCATTCGGGATAACGAGGGAAGTGAGACATTCTTGCTGCTAGCTGCCATTGATGATAATGCACCAGCAATAGGCCTCTGAAACAGCTGCAGCTCAAACGGGTAGGTCCAGGCACGGCTGCTACAAGCTACTGATTGACCTATGGCAAGCTGTGTGTGCCTCTCCAGCCACAGCCTCTCTAAATCAACACCTCGCACATACAGAAGCGATGGACAAAATAACATGACAAGCATCAACGCCACGTTTTGTGTCCAACCAGCCACGCCTCCCTGACTTTTCCCCTCCTCGTCCAGCTGGCTTTTTTCTCTGTTTAATATCTACAGCACCCACCCCCACCTGTAGAAAACATCTGGGATGGGACACATGACAATTGAGCCAGAAGCTGGAGCGCGACAAGGGTCCCGCCCGTTTGGGGTCGCGTAACTTGCCCCGGGCTATTTTAGCTCGTTCCTGTCAGTCAGGTTCGATACTTGGGCCGTAGCTCGTGCTGCTGGCTGGAAGAATGTACCTCGTGTGGATATGCTCCGTCGTAGTATCTGCGTAGTCTGCCATCGCACTTTGGATGTCTGCTCTGATGCGGTGTGCCTCCTATCTTCGTTTCCAGACGATATTCCATTCAAGAATCCGGCTGTTTGATACACTTGCTCTCCCGCAACTACAGAATCCGTGCCCTGTTTGCCAGAGATAGATCGCGGGACCCTGGAACCGGCCCCTAGAGCCCATCTTTAGTGGCGCACGGCACTACTTGCGTGTACCTGCCAGCTTCAAGTCACATACCGCAAGACCGCTGCCACTGCGACTAACTCCCGTGCATCGGCGCCACGCCCGCATCTCTCTCCTGCACAATCCCCTGGTTTGCACGACCTCTGCCAGAGCTCCGGCCACCACGAGAACAGCATCTTCTACTCACCTTCCTGACGGTCGAGCTTCATCCCTCATTTTTTTTTTCTGTGTGCCTCGCCCCTCTCTCCGACCCCTGGCGAACATCCATTAGCCACCGACGACTCGAGGCCCCACCATACCTCGACACCTATCACGATCCCAACGACTCTGGAGATGACCGGCTTCTCGACCTAGAAGCTTGCTTTGTTCCCTTCTTCTTTTTCCCCCTCCTTCTTCTCCCCTCCGTAGACATTTCCCGCCATGGAAGTGTCCTCGGTCAGCGTCCCGGGCTCGAGCCTCGGCGGCGCCACCAACGGCAACGGCGCCTCCATCCCGGCCCCCTCGTCGCCCACACCGACGCCGACGCCCTTCCCGACCATCGAGCCCGAACGCGTGGTTGACCACCTCGCCGCCATCTGCGAGATTGCCCTGGGCGCATCGCGGGCGGATCTCGAGCTTCCCGGCAACCTGCTGCACAAGGCGTCGTACGGCGAGACCATTTCGCGGTGCACGCGCTTCGCCAACGATACCCTCAATGTTTTGTATATCCAGAAAGACGTGGTGCAGGCCGGGGCGCTGGAGAATGGCGCTGAGAATGGAGAGTCGATTGAGCATCCTAGCATTGATGCTGCTGGTGAGGATTTCTGTATTATCTCTCTCTCCCTCGCCCCTCATATTCTCTCTCCCCTTTTTTCCTTTTCTCTCCTCACTTATGATGGGTTGAACTGACATGTTTGATGATAAGCCCCCACTACCTACGACTATACTCTCTCGACCGAAATCACCTCTACTCCCACCACCGTCGCTACTTTGATTTTGCTCAAGGCATCGCAAGCGATTGATTCTTCTCGACCTCTTACCTCGCAGATATTCATTACTAATTTACCTGGTCCCGCCTCCCTTAATGCCGCCTCGGGAGAGCAGGGCGTTGCGCTCTCCCCATGGGAGGTGCTTCACTCTCAAGTGCACCATGCCTTGGTGCCGTACTTTGATGCAAACAGCAAGAGCCAGCTGCTGGCCAACGGGTCAAGGGGCCGAGATGTCGATGCCAAGACGGGCATCCCCGTCACCAAGAAGCGATTGAACGACCTGGAGCTCAGTCTGCTTCATCTGCAGCAGAACGTCGACATTCCCGAAATCTCCTTGACCTTCCACTCGCTTATCCAGAATGTCCTCGATGATGCCCAAGTCACCGAGACGAAGCCTTCCATGGAGGCTATTCCAAAAACCCTTCTCCAGGACAGCAGCTTCCTCAACAAGCTGCAAGCAAACGTCAATACCTGGATCAAGTCTATCCAAGGCATCACCAAGCTGACCAAGGAAACCTCTTCGAATGCCGTCCAAGAGTTTAGCACGGCCAGCCAAGAAGTCAACTTTTGGTTGTCCATGGAGTCTGCGTTGGAGGGAATCGAGGACCAGCTTAGGAGCGAAGGTGTCCTCTTGACCCTCGACGTTTTGAAGCATGCGAAGCGTTTCCAGGCCACTGTCAGTTTTGTAGCTGATACGGGCCTGAAGGAAGCCAAAGAAAAGGCGCAAAAGTACAATCAGCTCATGCGTGACTTTCCGCTCGACGAGCTGCTGTCTGCCCCGTCTCTGCTCAAGGTCGAGGAGGCCATTACTCAGATCTTTGCCCATCTGATGAAGAAGCTGAGAGTGTGCCCATATCCCATCAGAAGAGCGTTGAGCTTGGCTCAAGCCATTTCAGCGGATTTGAATGACGTGCTTCTTCGTCTCCTTCCCGGCGTTGAGCTCGTCAACCTGGGCTACCCAGAGTTTCAGAATGTCATGCGCACGTGCGACAGCATCTTCGCCGCTTGGGAAGACAACATCAAAGAGTTTACGCACCTGGCCCGTATGCTCATTATTCGCAGAAACGAGAAGCGAATTCCCATTAACGTGGAGAAGAATCACTCCGAGCTGGAGTCGCGAATCAAGTATGTCAGCGCATTCCGAGACAACCACGAACAGCTGCAGAGGACCATTGTCAACGTCTTGGGACCCAAGGCCATCATCCCAGGTGTTGTTACGGATGTCTCCTCTTCCTCCCCGGCTACTGCCGGCGCTGTTATTGAGGAGATGGGCGACGTAGATGCTGTGGAGGAAGTCAAGCGAGCTTGGGAGGCTCTGCAGAATGTTGACCTCCTGGATGTGACAGACCAAGGAAAAGAGCGGTGGGCTCAAGCCGAGAATCTTTACAATGAACGCACAACACGAGTTGAAAACTCCATCATTGCCAGATTACGAGACCGTCTGGCCACGGCCAAGACTGCCAATGAAATGTTCCGAGTCTTTTCAAAGTTCAACGCCCTGTTTGTGCGCCCCAAGATCCGTGGTGCTATTCAAGAGTATCAAAACCAGTTGATGGACCATGTGAAGCAGGCTATCAATGGCTTGCACGAGAGGTTCAAACAGCAGTATGGCCATTCCGAGTCCCATGCTATGGCGCAGCTCCGCGATCTTCCCCCTGTCTCGGGTGCCATTATCTGGGCTCGCCAGATTGAGCTTCAGCTGGACGGATATATGAAGAAGGTCGAGGCTGTGCTTGGACCTGACTGGACTCTGCATGCTGAAGGCCACAAGCTCCGAGAAGAGAGCGAGCTTTTCAAGAATAAACTAGACACCGGAAGGATTTACGACGCGTGGTTGGCTGATGCCAATCGACGCAAAATCTCCATTGCTGGTCAGCTTTTCAACATCAACCGAGTGAGATCTGCAGGCGGCATTCTCGAACTCAATGTCAACTTTGATCCCCAGATCATTACTTTGTTCAAGGAGACCCGGAACCTGACCTGGCAGTCTTACCTTGTCCCCCATGCAGTTACTACAGTATCCAAGGACGCGAAGAGGGTATATCCCTATGCTGTTAGCTTGATGGAGGGCGTTCGAACTTTGTCCCAGACGCTGCGACAGGTATCTGAAATGGGAGAAGAGGCCATTCTTCTCAACGGATACAAGAATGAGGTTTACAAGCTTATTGCTGACGGTGTCCCTCTGAGGTGGGAGTCCTTTGTCAACTCGCACGAGCTCTTCTATGCCGATCAGAGACAGATTCGGCCCCTGCTTCCTGGAACAACTGGCTTTAGCGCGGCCAAAAACGCCGAGAGCAAGCATGGCATGTTCATCTGGGGCTTCGCCGCCGCCGTCTCGGTGCTTCAATCAAAGACGGCTACACTTAGCTCTATTTACGCCACCATTGAGCAAGCTCTGAAAGACCTCGGCACTTGTCCTTACGATGCTGCGGCTTTCCAGGCCCATCTCGACACCATCCAAGCTGCTGTTGATCAGCTCAACTTGGAACAGTATGCGAACCTGGACTTTTGGGTACGTGGTGTAAACCACAAAGTCCAGACTATCCTGCTTGAGCGTCTCTCCACTGCGGTTCAGGCCTGGATCGCTGCCTTTGAGGAAGATGTTCCGGCGGATGACAGACGTAAACTGTCCAAGGAGGACGAAAAGGATGGACCGACCATGAAGCGACTTATTTTGGAAATTACCATGCGCAATCAAGTCATCTATCTTGATCCCCCGTTGGAATACGCCAGGGCAAGCTGGTTTCTCCACCTTCATGACTGGCTGGGCATTGTCTGTAACCTGCGCAAGATCAAGGCTACGCGATACCAGATGAGCCTCAGCACTGAGACTAACGAGGAAGCCCGCTTTACCGATCTGCCTTCTCACTGCGCAGATATGCTTCACAACGTCTATGTGTCTGTCGAGAAGAAGCTAAGAGAAGTGAGCATCTACGTGGACAAGTGGCTCCAGTTCCAGTCCCTCTGGGATCTTCAGTCTGACCAGGTCTACGACATGCTTGGTGACCATCTTCCTAGGTGGCTAGAGTGTCTCCAGGACATCAGAAAAGTGCGAACCACTTTTGATACGCAAGAAGTCAGCCGCTCGTTTGGTCACATCACAATCGACTATGACCAAGTTCAGACAAAGGTCAATGCCAAATATGACCAGTGGCAGCAAGAGATTCTGATGAAGTTTGCCAACCGACTGGGCAACCGAATGCGTGATATCAATGCCGACATTGAAAAGGCGCGAAAGAATCTTGAAGGCCAGAGCTCAGACACATCATCTACTGCGGCGGCTGTCCAGTTCATCACGGCCGTGCAGAGCTGTCGGCGCAATGCGAAGCTGTGGGCGCCCGAGATTGACATGTTCCGCCAGGGACAGTCTACCTTGGTGAGGCAGCGCTACCCGTTCCCCAATGACTGGCTTCACATTGAACAGATTGAGAGCCAATGGGAAGCCCTCAAGGAGATTTTGGAGAAGAAGTCCAAGATTATGGAGGAACAGTCTGATGCAATGCGAGCAAACATCATTGCTCAGGATAAGCTAATCAACGAGCGTATCACAGAGGTTGTTGGCCAGTGGAACGAGGAGAAACCTGTTTCGGGAACCATCCAGCCCGATGTCGCCTCTGCTACGCTGACGACTTTTGAAACTCGCATTACGGCCCTGCAGGAGGAATTCCAGCAGGTCATGAAGGCAAGAGAGGCTCTCGACATTCCCGGCAATAATGACAGCATCTTGGAGGTTACTTTGGAGGAAGTTCGCGATTTCCGATCCGTCTGGTCCAACCTTTCCACCATTTGGACCAGTCTCAATGAGACTCGAGACATGTTGTGGACTGCTGTTCAGCCAAGAAAGATTCGCCAAAAGGTGGACGACTTGATCAAGAGCACAAAGGATATGCCAAGTAGAATGAGGCAGTATGCCGCTTTTGAACACGTCCAAGGCGTTTTGCGTGGATTCCTCAAGGTCAACAACATCTTGTCTGACCTAAAGTCCGATGCCATTCGTGAGCGTCACTGGCACAAGATTTACAAGCAAATCAAACCTCAGAAGCGCTTTTCACCTAGCTCCATGACCCTCGGCGATGTTTGGGACCTTAACCTCACCGCCACCGAAATCATCGTCAAGGACATCATTGCCCAGGCCCAGGGTGAGATGGCTCTTGAAGAGTTCCTCAAACAAGTTCGTGAAACTTGGCAGAATTACGCTCTCGAGATGGTCAACTATCAGAATAAGTGTAGGCTCATCCGAGGTTGGGACGACCTGTTCGCCAAGTGCAGTGAGAATTTGAACTCTCTCCAGGCTATGAAGCACTCGCCTTACTACAAAGAATTCGAAGAAGACGCGGTGGCTTGGGAAGACAAGCTGAACCGTGTTCATGTGCTATTTGATGTCTGGATTGATGTGCAGCGCCAGTGGGTTTACCTCGAGGGCGTCTTCACTGGAAATGCTGATATCAAGCACCTCCTCCCCATCGAATCCGGCCGTTTCCAGAACATTAACAGCGAATTTTTGGCCGTCATGAAGAAGGCCAACAAGACGCCTTACGTCCTCGATGTGCTCAACATCCCCAATGCCCAAAAATCCTTGGAGCGTTTGGCGGAAATGTTGAACAAGATCCAAAAGGCCCTAGGTGAATATCTGGAGAAGGAGCGTGTCTCTTTCCCTAGATTCTACTTTGTTGGTGACGAAGATTTGTTGGAGATGATTGGTAACAGCAACGATACACTGCGTATTGCCAAGCACTTCAAGAAGATGTTTGCTGGATTGGCAGGCCTCATCATGGATGACGAAGGAGTCATCTCCGGCTTCACTTCGAAAGAAGACGAGACTGTCATGCTAAATAAAGAGATTTCTGTGCAAAAGACGCCCAGGATCAACGACTGGCTTGCCCTGCTGGAGAGTGGAATGAAGCAGACGCTTGCAGAGCTGCTGGCCAAGGCCGTTGAGGAATACACTCCTATTTTCGAATCTGAAAATATTGACCGGGAAGCTCTCGTTACGTTTATGGACGCATTCCCTAGTCAAATCGTTGTCCTTGCTACTCAGGCTGCCTGGACAACGGCCGTTGATGCATCACTTACTGCTGGCGGCCAAACACTGCAAACCCTTTTCGAGCGGGAAGTGCAAGTTCTTCGTGTCCTCGCAGAGACTGTTTTGGGAGATCTCGAGATTCTTCAACGCAAAAAGTGCGAACAGCTCATTACGGAATGCGTTCACCAGCGAGATGTGATTGAGAAGCTGGTCAATACCAAGGCTGATTCGCCCAGCCACCACCTCTGGCAACTTCAGATGCGCTATGTCTATACCCCGGATGGGCCCTTCCTTAACCGCTTGTACATCAAGATGGCCAATGCCAAGCTCAACTACGGCTTCGAGTACCTCGGTGTTCCCGATCGTCTCGTTCGGACTCCCCTTACTGACCGCTGTTTTCTCACGCTTACTCAAGCCCTCTGCCAACGTCTTGGAGGTTCGCCATACGGTCCTGCCGGTACAGGAAAGACGGAATCCGTCAAGGCTTTGGGTGTCCAGCTCGGAAGATTTACGCTTGTCTTCTGTTGTGACGACACCTTTGACTTCCAGGCCATGGGCCGTATTTTCTTGGGTATTTGCCAAGTTGGTGCTTGGGGCTGTTTCGACGAGTTTAACCGTCTCGAAGAGAGGATCTTGTCTGCTGTTTCGCAGCAGATTCAAAACATCCAGCTCGGTCTGAAGCAGGGAGCCGAGAACGACAAGTCGCAGATTGAGTTGGTTGGCCGACAGCTTCGCGTCAATGAGAACACGGGCATCTTCATCACCATGAACCCCGGTTATGCTGGTCGTTCCAACCTGCCTGACAACTTGAAGAAGCTCTTCCGAAGTGTTGCCATGTCCAAGCCCGACAAGGAGCTCATTGCCGAAGTCATGCTGTACTCGCAAGGCTTTGGCCAGGCTAAGCGCCTGTCGAAGCAGACGGTTCCTTTCTTCGACAAGTGTTCAAAGGAGCTGTCGAAGCAAGCTCACTACGATTTCGGTCTTCGTGCGTTGAAGAGTGTTTTGGTCAGCTCTGGTGGCCTCAAGCGCTCTCGTTTGAGCAATGGCGATCTTGGCGTTGAAGAGATTGTCGAGCCTGAAATTCTCGTGCAGAGTATTCGTGAGACAATTGCGCCCAAGTTGATCAAGTCAGATGTCGACATCATGATCAACATTGAAGAAGACTGCTTCCCTGGTGTTCAATATGTGCCTGCTAATCTTGTTGATCTCGAGGCGGCCATCCGTACACTTGCCGCTGAGCGCCATCTCGTCGTCACTGATCTGTGGATGACCAAGGTCCTCCAACTGTACCAGATTCAAAAGATTCACCATGGTGTTATGATGGTTGGTAATTCTGGTACCGGAAAGTCTGCTGCTTGGAGGCTCTTGCTTGATGCTCTACAAAAGGTTGAAAATGTCGAAGGTGTTTCGCACGTCATTGACTCCAAGGTCATGTCCAAGGAGGCCCTTTACGGTAACTTGGATTCGACCACGCGAGAGTGGACAGATGGTCTCTTCACTAGCATTCTCCGTAAAATCGTGGACAACCTTCGTGGCGAAGACTCAAAGAGGCACTGGATTGTCTTTGACGGAGATGTTGACCCTGAGTGGGTTGAAAACTTGAACAGTGTGCTCGACGACAACAAGTTGCTGACCTTGCCCAACGGAGAGCGTCTCAACTTGCCGCCCAATGTCCGCATCATGTTTGAAGTCGAGACGTTGAAGTATGCAACTCTCGCCACTGTTAGTCGATGTGGTATGGTTTGGTTTAGCGAGGATACCGTTTCGCCGAACATGATGGTTACCAACTACATCGAGACTCTCCGCAGCGTGCCCTTTGAGGACTTGGATGAGGATAGTGTTGCCACAGGCCAAAGCCCGGCCAAGACGTTGGCTGTACAGGCCCAAGTTGCTGACATGCTTAATGGCTACTTGACTGAAGAAGATTTTGTCAACCAGGCTCTGGAGCGTGCTCAGCAATACAACCACATCATGGAGTTTACCGTCGCGCGTGTCCTCAATACTTTGTTCTCACTATTGAACAAGGCTTGCCGAGACATTATTGAATACAACGGACAGCACGCCGACTTTGCTCTCGAGTATGACCAAATTGAGGGCTTCATGGCAAAGAAGCTGCTCCTTGCGCTGGTTTGGGCGCTTACGGGAGACTGCCCACTCGGTGATCGAAAGCTATTCGGTGACGACATCTGCGCCTTTGCCAACTTTGGTTCGCCGCCTCTGGACGGCACGAGCTCGCTTATTGACTTTGACGTACTATTGCCACAGGCTGAGTGGACGCCATGGCAAAACCAGGTGCCTACCATTGAGGTCAACACACACTCCATCATTCAAACCGACGTGGTTATCCCGACTTTGGATACCGTGCGTCATGAAGATGTTCTCTACTCTTGGCTGGCTGAGCATAAGCCGTTGCTGCTGTGCGGTCCTCCCGGTTCCGGTAAAACAATGACGCTTTTCAGTGCCCTTCGCAAGCTGCCAAACATGGAGGTTGTTGGTCTCAACTTTTCCAGCGCTACGACGCCTGATCTGCTGATCAAGACATTTGAACAATACTGCGAGTACAAGAAGACACTCAACGGTGTTATGCTGTCTCCTACCCAGATTGGTCGCTGGCTGGTCATCTTTTGCGATGAAATCAATCTTCCGGCCCCTGACAAGTATGGCACTCAACGAGCCATCTCATTCTTGCGTCAACTTGTTGAGCACAACGGCTTCTGGCGTACTTCTGACAAGTCATGGGTTACTCTTGACCGTATCCAGTTTGTTGGAGCTTGTAACCCGCCTACCGATGCCGGACGTACACCCATGGGTGCCCGATTCCTTCGCCATGCTCCTCTTGTCATGGTGGATTACCCAGGCGAGCTCTCTCTCAACCAGATTTACGGCACATTCAATGCAGCTGTGCTCAAGATTATTCCCTCATTGCGTGGTTACGCCGAATCGGTCACACATGCCATGGTCCGCTTCTACTTGGAATCTCAGCAGAGATTCACGCCCAAGATTCAACCTCATTACGTGTACAGTCCTCGTGAGCTTACTCGTTGGGTTCGCGGTGTGTATGAGGCGATTAAGCCCCTTGAGGCGTTATCACTGGAAGGCCTCATCCGCATCTGGGCTCATGAGGCTCTTCGACTCTTCCAGGATCGTCTTGTGAACGAGGAGGAGCGCAACTGGACGGAAGAGGCTGTTCATCGCATTGCTCTTGAATACTTCCCCACCATGGACGAAGAAAAGGCGCTTGGCGGTCCCATCCTGTACTCTAACTGGCTGTCCAAGAACTATGTTCCTGTTGATCGAGAGCAGCTCAGAGACTTTGTGTCTGCTCGACTCAAGACGTTCTGCGAAGAAGAAGTCGACGTCCCGCTTATTCTCTTCAACGATGTGTTGGAGCATGTCTTGCGAATTGATCGTGTCTTCCGACAGCCACAGGGTCACTTGATTCTCATTGGTGTCAGTGGCTCTGGAAAGACTACGCTGTCGCGATTTGTGGCCTGGATGAACGGTCTCAAGGTGTTCCAGATCAAGGTCCACGGCAAATACTCTGGAGAAGACTTTGACGAGGACTTGCGTGATGTGCTACGGCGATGTGGTTGCAAGGGCGAGAAGATTTGTTTCATCATGGACGAGGCCAACGTCTTGGACTCTGGATTCTTGGAACGTATGAATACCCTGCTTGCCAACGCCGAGGTACCCGGTCTCTTTGAGGGAGATGAGTACGTTGCCTTGATGACGGCTTGCAAGGAAGGTGCTCAGCGACAGAACTTGCACCTGGACTCGCCAGAGGAGCTGTACAAGTGGTTTACTCAGCAGATTGTCAATAACCTGCACGTCGTCTTTACCATGAACCCGCCCGAAGGGGGTCTTGGAGGAAAGGCCGCCACCAGTCCGGCCTTGTTCAACAGATGTGTGCTGAACTGGTTTGGAGATTGGTCGGACCAGGCGTTGTTCCAGGTTGGCCACGAACTCACGCACTCTATCGATCTGGACAAGAGCAATTTCAACGCCCCTGATACAATCCCAGTGGCTTACCGCGGCTTGCAGCTACCACCGTCACATCGTGAGACGGTCGTCAACTCGATGGTGTATATCCATCACTCATTGCACCAGTACAACCAGAAGCTTCTGAAGCAGCAAAACAAGCTCACCTTTTTGACTCCACGTCACTACTTGGACTTTGTTACGCAGTACGTCAAGCTGTACAACGAAAAACGAGAGGATCTGGAGGAGCAGCAGAGACATTTGAATGTTGGTCTTGAGAAACTGAGAGACACTGTAGACAAGGTTCGCGATTTGCGTACCAGTCTTGCTGAGAAGAAGTCACAGCTTGAACAGAAAGACGCAGAGGCAAACGAGAAGCTGCAGCGAATGGTTGCAGATCAGCGAGAGGCGGAGCAGAGGAAGACTACCTCTTTGGAGATCCAGACGGCATTGGAGAAGCAGGAGGCAGAGGTGGCAATGCGGAAGAAGGTTGTGCTGGAGGACCTGGCAAAGGCAGAACCAGCAGTTGAGGAGGCCAAGGCAAGCGTCAGCAGCATTAAGCGACAGCATTTGGTCGAAGTGCGAGGCATGTCGAGCCCTCCTCAGAGTGTCAAGCTTGCCCTGGATGCCGTTTGCGCCTTGCTCGGACACAAAATCAACGATTGGAAGGCGGTGCAAGCGGTGATTCGAAAGGAAGACTTTATTGCCAGCATCATCATGTTTGACAATGGAAAGATGATGACCAAGGGACTGAGAAACAGGATGCGCAACGATTTCCTGTCGAACCCAGAGTTTACTTTTGAAAAGGTCAATCACGCTTCCAGAGCCTGTGGTCCCCTCGTCCAGTGGGTCATTGCACAGGTCAGCTATTCGGAAATCTTGGACCGCGTTGGACCTCTCAGAGAGGAAGTTGCGCAGTTGGAGGAGCAGGCGCTCGAGACAAAGGCCAATGCCATGGCCGTGGAGAAGAACATTGCGGAGCTTGAGGCCAGCATCAATACTTACAAGACCGAGTATGCCACTCTCATCAGTGAGACACAGGCTATCAAGTCGGAGATGTCAAAGGTGCAGTTCAAGGTCGATCGAAGTGTAAGACTTCTCGACAGCCTGTCCTCTGAGAGAGGTCGTTGGGAGGAAGGAAGCAAGTCGTTTGAGACGCAGATCAGCACGCTTGTGGGAGATGTTCTCGTCGCTTCGGCGTTCTTGGCTTATAGCGGTCTCTACGACCAGACGTTCCGAAAGAACATGGTTGACGACTGGTATCATCAACTGGACTTGTCTGGTATCCAGTTCAAGTCCCCCAACCCGGTGACGGAGTACCTGTCGAGCGCAGATGAGCGACTTGGATGGCAAGAGAACACGCTGCCGGTTGATGACTTGTGCACGGAGAATGCCATTATTCTCAAGCGCTTCAACCGATACCCGCTCATTATTGATCCTTCCGGAAGAGTCACCGAGTTCTTGCAGAAGGAGTGCAAGGACCGTCGCTTGACAGTCACCAGCTTTTTGGACGATACTTTTACCAAACAGCTTGAGAGTTCGCTGCGATTCGGTAACCCGATTCTTATCCAGGACGCTGAGCATCTGGACCCTATTCTCAACCACGTCTTGAACAAGGAATACCAGCGAACTGGTGGCCGTGTCCTCATCCAGCTCGGCAAGCAAGACATTGACTTTTCGCCATCGTTCAAGCTCTATCTCTCCACTAGAGATCCGTCGGCTACTTTTGCGCCGGACATTTGCAGTCGTACCACGTTTGTCAACTTTACTGTTACCCAGAGCAGTCTCCAGACTCAGTCACTCAACGACGTGCTCAAGTCGGAGCGTCCTGACGTGGACGAGCGACGGTCCAATCTCATTAAGCTGCAAGGCGAGTTCAAGGTCCATCTTCGACAACTCGAGAAGCAGCTGCTGCAGGCCCTCAATGAGTCCCGCGGTAACATTCTGGACGACGACAAGGTAATTGAAACTCTGGAGACGCTGAAGACGGAGGCGGCAGAAATCTCCGACAAGATGCGCAATACGGAAGGCGTCATGGCCGAAGTGGAAGAGATTACGCAGCAGTACAGCGTGATTGCCAAGTCTTGCAGTGCTGTATTCTCCGTCTTGGAGCAGTTGCACTACATCAACCACTTTTACCAGTTTTCACTTCAGTACTTTTTGGACATTTTCCAATCGGTGCTGCGAGGCAACAAGAATCTGGCCAAGGAGACTAATCACAACGGTCGCCGAGATATTATCGTCAAGGATCTGTTTGTCAATACATTCAAGAGAACGGCACTTGGCCTGCTTCAGAAGGACCGCATCACTCTGGCCATGCTTCTCGCTCAAGCTTCGCCCTACAAGATGGACAAGTCGATGATTGATGTGATCCTTGATGACCGAATCGCTGGCACTGATCTTTCTTCTCACCCAGAGTCCAGGGAGGCTGCTTTCCAGGATGCCAGGAAGCTTAGCGTACTGAAGGACAAACTTGATGCTGTTCCAAGCAGTGATTGGGAGGGTTTCCTTACTGAAGAGGTGGCCGAGAGCGTGGTGCCCATGGTTTGGGAGGAAGGTACTACGGGGATGGATCGGGCTCTGTACTCTCTGCTGCTTGTTAAGCTTTTCCGTATGGATCGCTTTGTTCCCGCGGCCGAGCGCTTCGCCACGCTTGTATTCGGCTCTGATACCTTTGAAATTGTGGAAGACTTGAAGGAGACGGTTAGCCAAGTTTCTGCTAGCCTCCCCATTGCCCTGGTGTCCAGCCCTGGTTTCGATGCCAGTTACAAGGTAGACAATCTCGTACAGAGATCAGGTGTCCGCTGCACCAACATTGCCATGGGTTCCAACGAAGGTCTGGCCAGCGCCGACAAGGCGGTCAGCAGCGCAGCAGAGACGGGATCGTGGGTTCTCATCAAGAACGTACACCTGGCGCCAACTTGGCTACAGAGTCTCGAGAAGCGCATGGAGTCACTCAATCCGCATAGCGACTTCCGCCTGTTCCTTTCGATGGAGTCGAGTCCCAAGATTCCCGTCAACTTGCTTCGTGCCTCGCGCGTGCTCATGTATGAACAGCCGGCGGGTGTGCGAGCGAACATGAAGGATTCAATGTCCTCGTTGTCGACGCGCGCGGTTAAGAGCCCTGTGGAGAGGACGAGGTTGTACCTGTTGGTTTCGTTTTTGCATGCGGTTGTGCAGGAGAGATTGCGATATGCGCCAAGCCTTGGTTGGAAGGGTTTCTGGGAGTTTAATGATAGCGATGTAAGAATCCCCTCTTTGCCTCTGTTTTTATGGCCTTTTTTTTTTTTTTTTACTGACTGACGTTGATAGTACGAATGCTGTGCGTTCATTGTTGATGTTTGGATCGAGAGCGTTGCTGGCAATCGAACCAACATTGCACCGCAAAACATTCCATGGGAGATGCTACGCTATCTAGTCACGGAGACGTATGGTGGCAAGATTGACGACGAGGACGACTTTAAACTGCTCGGACAATTGGTTACGTCGGTCCTCACACCCGCTGCCTACGATACAGACCACAAGCTGGTTGAGGGACCTGATGAACTGCTCGTGCCGTCTGGCACTGGTCTACAAGACTTTAATGCGTGGATCCATAAACTTCCTGAGCGCGAGCCGCCTACTTATCTTGGCTTGCCGGCGAATGCGGAGAAACTGCTGCTGGTTGGGCTGGGTAGGAGCTTGGTTGAGAATTTGCGCAAGGTGACGGGGCTGTTGGATGAGAATGAGAGACTTGTGACGGATTCATGAGGATAGATGATGATGAAGAAATGATTGTTTTAAAGGTTAGATTATCTTTTTACTGGCTTTCATGGGTGATGGCTAGACGGTGGTGTTGTCCTTTTGGTTGCAAAAAGAAAGAAAAGACAGAAGGGGATATTTTACTTGATTAGATATGGTTGATGGATTATGAGCATACCCTGAGACGAAGATGAAGATGGTACTTTTGGTATTTTTAGAGGTAATGCATATATGTATTGTTCTATGATTTAATGAGTGGACTTTATTTATACCTGTTTTGTGCCTTTTATGTATTCATGGGCGCCAATGGCGCTTCATTTATTCGTGGTTTACGATCGAGGATGGTTATCAGAAAACAAGGGCTAGACAGATCAGGTGAAGGTATCTAGATGCAAGTATTTTCCTCTTTTCCTTTAGTAAAGGCCGAGGCGAGACATGCATGAGATTGGCGCGTATTTGGAGAAGCGATTATTGGATGCTTGGAGAGGGAAATGCGGGGGGAGTCGGCGATTGATTCAGCTGTTGGATTGTTTGTTGCTTTTGCAGTCTAACCTACTGGGATTTTGTTTGATCTGCCAATTGTATGGAGTGATGGTGTTGATGGTCAATTGTCAACTAGATACCGTGATAGCTGTGAAGAAGCAATTCAAGCACCCCCCTGGAAGCCACAGTTTGATGGAGCAAATTGAACAAATTGATACTGCTACACCAATACTGGATTCTTTCAGCTTACCTCGACCGTGGCTCGATGAGGTCAGCTGCTTTCTCTTTTCCCCACCCCCGCTGTTGAACAAAACAAGCGGTTGCACACCAACTGCTGGAGCTTTCACTTATACGGCCAAAGCTGCGTCAGGCCAGCTGCAGCGGAACAAGGACCCGAACGCGCAATGCAGCTCTCCACGGGCATCTCCTCCCTGTTACACAAGCAAGGGGGGTTGGCAAGTAAAATGTGCTGTTTTTGCTACAGAGTAACTACTGTAGATACGAATGTTTCTAGGCAGAAAGTGAGGGGTGTGTAGGTGAAAATGAGTGAATGAAGCTTGGGCTTACTTACACGCCCCTCCACCAATCATGAGACATTCCTCATCCCCCCTTGTCCAACCAAGCTTGAAGCTAACCTGCAAAAACGGTGACGGGGGCTGCGCGTCATGGAACGACCTAGCAGGAGATTGTATGTGTTTTTGCTGCTGGATTCACTGCTTGGCTTGGCTGGGGCTTCGGGTGGCGGATTCTGATTTGACGGGGAGGGAGCCTTTGCTGGGCGTTGCCTTCCCCGCAAGAAAGATGGTGACGAAGACGATGGCTGAGGGAAGGGGGGAGGAAGCGATGAAGTAACGCCATTGAGGAATTACGTGTTTTTTGCTATATATACTGGCTGCTTCGCAAATTTGCCTTTGCTTTTGAACTTTTTCGTTTAGGCCCTTTGACTTCTTCACTTCGCTTTCACTTCGCTTCCACATATACTCTTTCCATCTGGACGGGTAGGGATTTCATCATCTCTGGCGTGAATTGGTCAGAGCTCGATTCATTGTTTTGTGCTCGAGGCTACCGTACCCCAAGCTCGCCGCGTCATCGCATTCTCGATAGTTGGGATATTGGAGTAAGATAGAAAAGAAGACTCGGAAACCGCAGACATCATGGCAGGGTGGGATGCTTGTAAGATTTCCCTATTATCGTCTTGGCCTCATCATGCGGATTGCTCACCATCGTCTTTTTCTGCAGGGAACCCCTTCTCGAGGAGGGAGACGCACAGCCATGGCTCTGTTCTCACATACAAAATCTTCGTCTTGCTGACCTGGCTGGTGTCGGTCATTGTCAGCGTGTACTACTCGGCGGGAGTGCATCACCAAAAGGCAAACTTCCACCAGGCCATCTGGTACCTGAATGACCACTACCGCACCGCCTTTACCATGAATCATGTCCTCGCCGAGGTCTACTGGTAAATACTGCCTCGATCCCTAGATATACTTATATGCTCTAACAAAGGTAACAGGGTCGTGCTCTTCATCCTCCAATTCGGATACGCCACCTCGCTCTTCTCCAGCAACGCCGACGTCGTCCACTCCGCAGCCAGCGTCGGCAGCCACTTCATCTTCAACAACATCCTGCACGTCATCTTCGTGCTGCTCTTTGTCAACAGGCACTTTGCCATTGCCGAGGTCATCCTGATCCTCAACTTTGCCAACCTCAGCTCGCTGTACTTCCGCCACAACACCACGCCGCGCTTCATCCATGTGCCTGTTGCCTCGGGCCCGTTGGCGTGGACCTTTGTGGCCATTTACTGGAATGGCGCCATCATGGTGCCACACCCGGCCACCTTGGTGGCCAGAATCTTTGGCAACATCTTCATCTGGT
Organism: Trichoderma atroviride; assembly: GCF_020647795.1. Taxonomy (NCBI): domain Eukaryota; kingdom Fungi; phylum Ascomycota; class Sordariomycetes; order Hypocreales; family Hypocreaceae; genus Trichoderma; species Trichoderma atroviride. The sequence goes on along the minus strand of NC_089400.1, from coordinate 3,611,469 downwards.
CCATCTTGGTCTATGGACTGTTCTTCATCACTGCCTATAGTGTAAGTCAATTGCTTCTTCTTCTTCGACTGCCAAGACAGGCGGCTAATGATTGTTTTCCAATCTAGGACTACACCATGGGCTTCGCTCTCAGCGTCCTGTCCGCCGCAATTGGTGTCGCCCAGTTCAAGCGCCAGGTCATTGCGTTCCAGTGGATCTTCGCCTTTGTCATCATGGCTGTCCTCTTCGTGCTGACCATTGCCATTGCTGCCCCGCGCGCCGCCGGCAGAGACGCCAGATGGAGGCGCGTCACTTCTGCAGACCAGGAACGTGCACCGCTCCTCAATGAGTCTGCCGCCTAGAGGCCCAAAGGAACAATTCTCTCTATTGCCATATCACAGCCATAGGCCGGATCACAGACTGGTCTGAGGCGGTGAGAGAGAATGGCGTTCTAGGCCGCTCATGTTTCACATTTCACAACAGACGGTTCACCCGAAAGACTGTTTGCGGGTTGGAAAAAAGTACATCCCTGGTGCTTTATCATGAATGTATGACGTAGGGGAGAGTAACACTACAGATCTCTGTGATTGTTTTTCTGCGGGAGTTCTAGGGTCAAGTTTGATATGATATTGATGGTGAAATTGAGAAATTGGTAGTTAATTCATTTGTTCGCTTTCAAGCTTACACACAGGCACTTGAGCAGTCGATTCATCCATCTCGGGTCTCTTTCTATAATTAATTTCCATACGCTTGGTATAACCTTAAATGTTTTCGTTGCATGCGTAGCCTGTAGATTTCCCAGATTAGCTTCGATTGCGTTGCATCATGGACCATTTCTTCCGTGGTGCAGGTGATTCGCTGTGAGCATGAGCTTGGCTTGACGGCTCGATGACGTCGACGATGCACCGCTTTGGCCACTGGTATCGATAAGCCTAGCACCAGCTCAGTCCACCCCACGACGTGGCTGTAATAGAGCAGGGCACAGCATTATCTGATACAGTTCAATACCCGTTGTGCTTCTATTATTGCTTCTAATATTAGCCATCACCGCGTCTTCTTATCATCTCGTCCATGCGGCGGCACAGCAGATGAAGCCTCTCCGGTCCTTTCCATTCCCGCTCAACATTGGGACGGACATTTGCCAGATCTCTCGCATCTATGGCATCCTCAAGAGTCCCCGGGGCCTGCGGTTTGTGAACCGAATCCTCTCGCCAGAGGAGCAGGCCAATAAAGACCCGAGGCTGCGATGTCTTGAAGACCGTCCTATTGTTAAGCCTTTTAAAGCCGATGAGCTTTACCCCTTTGAAAAGAATAAAGGAGGGGGCGGTTCGATTAGCGAGGAGATGGCTCGTCGGGATCCAGATGTGTGGACAGCCGCTGCGTTTGTTGCAGGCAGGTAAGTAAGCAAAGCAAATAAAAAGCTTCATGATTGGACCAAATCAATCAAGCACACATATAACCCCCTTGAATAGGGAAAAAATTCCCCTAAGCTTGCTTGTTTATTTTATTTAGATTTGCTGCCAAAGAAGCGGCCATCAAGGCCCATTCGCACCGTCGGCTCACGTTCCATGACGTGGTGATTGAACGCCGCGGCAGAAAGGAGGAGCGTCTCGGGAGCGGACCGCCGGTGGCGCGGATCAAGGGCGAGGGCGAGGCGGATGCGGATGTGAGTGCTATGATTTCGATTAGCCATGATGGGGACTATGCGACGGCGGTTTGCATGGCGCACGATCCGAGTGTTGGGGTGGAGGAGGAGGAGGATGATATTGTGCGGAGGTGGAATATGGGTGAGATTTGCTGAGGCACATTTGCAAATAATAGAAGATGCTTTTGATTATCTACTTGTATAAGGTTTGGATTGTGATTGAAGCAAAAATGATGGCAAGTTGTTTTCTGTTTATATGAAGCAAAAAAAGCAAAAAGAGTAATGCAATCACTCGACGTACCAGGGACTCGAACCCTGAGCCTCAGACTTAGGAGGTCTGCGCGCTACCATTGCGCCAGCACGCCTGCTGTCGGTCGAGTGTTTCGACCAATCGCGTCTAATGGAGTGCGCGATTTTAGATTGACTTATATACTGCTAGGCCCAATTGCTCCCCATTGCTTTATTTCAATGAGCTTCAGTTTGATGGAGAAGAGCTTTATAAGATAGATATATATTCCATGGGTTAGTGCTTGTAGAAAACAACAAGGATAAAAAATTGTTGGCTGGTGGAAGGCGGCACGCCGTGGCAATTTAGCCATGGCTCCTGCCTTAATGGATATAGCTACAAGAAGACACGACTTTGCACATTTTCCCTCTCTCAATGAGCCTGTATAATCAATCTGTGTGTATGGGTTTGTGCCATGACTGTATCATCTTGGATAACGCAACTGCATTCACACCGTTATCAGCTTGCTTTCTCAGCATGTACAAACTGCAAAGATTGCCTTCAAGTTCAGTATACAGCTTAACTGGTATCCATTCGCATTGATCCACCTCGGGGAGGCTTAGATCCTTGCATGGCAGCCCTCATTCTCTCTACGCAGCAGCTAGGCTAATCAAGCATACAGGCTACTTGATCGACGGGTGTCGCTCCCGACGCATTCAAGCATGTATTGCGCGCAGCGATTTGAGAGATGCGTTACTTGGTCGGGCAATCGCCTCGCTCGTGATCAGTAGATGACTCACCTGGTGAATAAGCTCCTCACTCATTGGGCCGTGAACTTGGGGCTTTATAAAGGAGGGTCATCCCAACAGCTACTCTTCGGTACTTTGGCTACCGAGCACGCGATAGGGACCCAGTTGGACGACATGGCTGGTTATGGCTAGCTAACCCTCAATTCAGGAACAGCACGTACAGAACCAGCATCGTACTGGCCAGAATGCCGTATACCGACAGTTCAAGCAGCCAATGCAAAGTACCTACACAGAAGCCGAATGCTGCTTGATACCGATACGTAAGTTGTTAGTATTTATGGGCATCGGCACTCTGGTCGAGTCAATTCTTTCTACGAGTTCACAATCTAGATGTCGCAGGCTGCCGCCCAAGGGATGCGCATATGACACGCAATTGGACCACACCAAGCGCGCCTTTTTCAATGCCGTTGGTCAAAGGTCCTCCAGCAGTGCCGTTTGAGCCGTGTCTAGGAGGGCCGGCGCCGGTTCCTTGTCGTTATCACGGCTATCTTAATCAATTCGATGCCATAAGGCTGGCTAGAGCAGACGGGCATGCCTACTTCATGATCCTCATTGTTCGCCTATATCCTTCTTTGCTTATATGATTGATCCGTTCATCCTCATGCTCCAATAGCCGTGCAGGTATTTAAAGCGACTCGCTCCTGCATATTCGAGAATGGCCTCTTCGTGAGACTCATTGACCGCTCATGGACGCATGGGTCGAATGCTCCCTTCCCTTCCTTTTGTAAGACCAGACACTCACCTCTTTTGTCCCAAAGAATCGGTGAGAGTTGCAAAAGCTGACTTCTCATAGGCCGCCCCTTATACAGACTTGCTGCCCTTGAGATACGCGGCATCCAAAGCCCACTATCAGTCATTTGTGGGGAGTTAGCGCAGGGATTTTTGCAGCCACGGCGCTTTCGCCAGGGATTCCAACGCCCTTTCAGCTCAGCGCCGAGCGGGACTTACAAGGCCTGGGATTCGGCTGCGATTCGGCGGGCTCGGTCGTGGTTGGCAGCCTTTTCATGTGGCCCACACGCGCCTTGTGCTACATCGCGAATCAATCAAAAACAGGCATTTCGTCGTTACTCTATCCTTTTCATCCTCACTCATTCAATCTTTGTCTACTCCCTCCTCTGCCTACTCTCCAGCGAGGGCAGATTTCGGATGACGGCATCATGGATGTCGTTCTCTCCCGCCTCAGCACACAGCTGCTCTCCCCACTGAGCACAGATGAGCTGCTATTTCAAGAACATCCAGTGTTTCTCAGCAGGTACGTCACCCACGTCTTACGCATCTGCCATCTATGGTACAGCGGCGTGTTCTTCTCGTATTATGCTTGGTCATCTCCTCTCCTCCGTGCCCGATGTTGGAAAGCTCCTTAAAGGTTTTGGCTGACGAAAATCTACATATTTTAGCCTCCGCATTGAATCCGAGACTGAATGGATAGCTCGAGTTTCCGAATTGACTCGTTCTGGTATTCTTCAGGGTGCGCTTCTCGCTTCATCAGCGGTTTGGCTGACATTTCGTCTTCTTCGGCATCGCAAGAGCACCGTTCCAGCCAGTAGAGCAAAGGCTTCATCCATCAAATGGCCCTACGAAATAGCGTCGCAGGCCTCGCGCATTGCCTCGCTAGTCTTTTTGACCTTGGCTTTCATCCAGGGGCGTGTGCATTTGCTCAACGTAGTTGTTGTTGCCTACGCCTTTGTTCTCGGCTTGTTACGTCCCATCAATGATCTCAATTGGCGCCATGTAGCTCTCCATCAAATCAATTACGTCCTGACCGCCACGCTCTTCATCCTAGTGGCCGCGCAGCTGCTCCCTTGCATCCAGGTCGACACGGACCAATGTATCACAACCACCAGCGTTATCGGCTCCCTATCTTCGCTTGCTGCAGCAATGCTTATCGCCTTGGCCACTCCTAGGGAATGGGTTCCGCCAGTAATCAAGCATGACTTTCCGGGCTACACAGAAGATAATGAGCCTGCCCCCGAAGAGACCTGCAGCTGGCTCAACTATTACTTCACCTATGAATGGCTGACACCTCTCGTGTGGAAGGGCACTAGGCGGAAACTTGACATGTCTGGTATCCCGACGCTAGCTTGGTACGACGAGCCCCTGTATTTACTCCAAAAGATCCAGAAAGCCCGGTCACTATCTAGAAAGACGTTGTGGACGGCGCTGCGTTTTCAGCGCAAACAGTTGCTGCTGATGGGCTTCTGGGCAAGCGCTGCTTTTACCATGGAGAACGTCTCCCCGTACGGCATGTATCGGCTTTTGGATTACATCTCCAACCCTGACAACGCAAGCTACCATCCCTGGGTATGGCTCATTCTCACATTTGCTGGTCCCTTGTCACGATCAGTCCTGTTCCAGCAGTATGTCTTTAACTCGACTAGATTGATTGTCCGAGTCAAATCTGCCATGACCCAAGAACTATATCACAGGGCTCTAGGGTCAATGGAGCTGGAGGAAGATCCATTTGATCTAAAGGGGGGAAGTGCTAACAAGAAGAAAGAGGGCCAAAACGCCCAAAAGTCGACATCCGCTGGTCGCCTAGCAAATCTGATGGCTGCCGACGTGGATGCCGTCTTTCGAGCACGAGATGTGGTTTTGGTTACTACAGGTGTTCCCGCCGGAACAATCATCTCTCTCTTTGGTCTGTATAGAATGATGGGCTGGGTATCCCTTGTTGGTACCGCCGTGCTGCTGCTCGCGACCCCCTTATCCGTATATATGGGTAGGATGATGTATGGCGCGCAAAGACGAGTGAGAAAAGCCCAAGATACACGTATCTCTCTTGTTGCCGAGTATCTAGCTTCTATCCGTGCCATCAAATACTTTGCGTGGGAAGATCCCTCTACGGACCGAATTATTGCGTCCAGGGCAGCGGAACAGAAAGAGCTGTGGCGCGTGGCCGTTTTGCAGACCTTGGTGAACCAAGTCACGCAGGTTTTCCCATATATCGGTCTGATCGTGATGCTTGGCCTGCACGTTGGAGTAGAAAAGCACCGTCTCGATGCTTCCACTGCATTTACTGCTGCCTTTCTCGTGAAGAATATCCGTAGAAACATCATGATGGCCAGCGCATTCTCAAGAAACTTTGCCGCCGCGAGCGTCGCTTTTGGACGGCTGGACACTTATTTCGAGAACACTACGCCTCTCATTCGATACCCGGTTGGGCCATTGAGGATAGAAGGCGCTTCATTCCGCCGGAATAAGAAGGCAACCTTCCGCCTGGAAGACATCTCACTAGATTTTGTCGAAGGCGGCCTCAACGTCGTCACTGGTCAGAGCGGGAGTGGCAAGAGCACACTCTTGCTCGCAATTCTCGGCGAAACTCATCTAGAAGGCGGCAAAGTCACAGCACCTAGCGATATTGCATACGCTTCACAGTCCGCTTGGCTTCAGAATGAGACCATCCAAGCCAATATTCTCTTCCAAAGCCCCATGGACCGTGCCCGGTACGACAGAATCATTGAAGCTTGCTGTCTCAGCGTAGACTTCAAGGAGCTATCCGACGGCGATTTGACTGTCGTGGGTGAGAATGGTACTTCACTGTCTGGAGGTCAAAAGGCTAGAGTTGCGCTGGCAAGAGCTTTGTACTCCCAAGCATCTCTCCTGCTCCTAGATGACATCTTCTCTGCTCTCGACGCAAAGACTTCGGCTGGCGTTTGGAAATACTGCTTCTGCAACGATTTACTCAAAGGCAGGACTACTGTTTTAGTCACCCAAGTCCCCTGGATTTCGTCTCAGGCAGATCTTTCCATCTTATTGGACAGAGGCCAGGTCAAGAGCGCAGAACCAAACATTGGTGTTGTTCGCCAACCAATTACAATTGCCGAAGTGTTGGGAGGAGATGACGATGATACCGAGGACGAAACTCAGGTCGGAACAGAAACCCCTCCCGAGCCAGAATTACAGGCCAATGGCGATGCCCTCAACGATCCTGCAAAGGTTGCCAACGAGACTTTGGCAAGTGATATTGTGAACCAAGAAATGAAGGCATCAGGCAGGGTTGGCCGGCTTGAGGCCTTCCAGTATATGAGGTACTTTGGCCATCCAGTCTTTGCCATCTCCATTTTGCTTGGTCTCGCCGGCTCCAATGTCTTCTTCTTTGCCTCTAGCTACTGGATGGGTATCTGGGTGGACGCATACAACAACAATGCACATGTAGACATTGCTTACTACATGGGTATCTACGCCTTCTTTACCTTTTCCGAAATTATCTCTTTTGGATTTGTCATTGTTGCTTTCGAATGGGGAGCATGGCGTGCTGGCCGTAAACTTCACAACGATTTCATCCGTGCCGTTATGAGCGTCCCCCTATCATGGTTCAAGACGATTCCCATCGGTCGCATTACCAATCGATTCTCTGGCGACATGGCTTCTATCGATTCTGGACTTAGCTCTATGCTCCGAACAACGTGTGACACGATGATGATGCTTTTTGCGCGTATCGCTGCAATCAGCTCGATCATGCCAATCTTCATGCTGCCAGCCCTCGTCACCTGCTGTTTTGGTGTTGTGATTGGAGAAATGTACACGCGTACGGCAGTCATCATCAAACGGCTTTCTTCGTCTGCCCAATCCCCCGTCTTCTCTCAATTTGCTGATACTCTGGCGGGACTACCGGTCATCAGGGCCAGAGCAGGCATGAGCGAGACTTTTGGCCGTGATTTAGCAGCTAAGCTGCGAGTGTGGTCAGCCGCGGCTGAGGCCAACTACAACTGTAACCGTTGGGTGGCCATGCGAGTGGATTTTGTCACTGCCTTGGTGGCTCTCGTTGCTGGCATCATTGCCCTCACAAAGGTGGGAGTCGTCGGCGCTGGTCTGGTGGGCTTCTCCTTGAACAATGCCAACGGTCTGAGCCAGACTATTCTTATGATGGTGAGAGCCATGAACGATCTCGAGGTGGAGATGCAGAGCTTCCATCGTGTCAAGGAGTATGTCAAGCTAGAACCTGAAGGAAAAGACGACGTCATATATCCCGACGAAGGAGAATACGCGGATGACGATAGTCATGTCATTCCCAAGAACTGGCCAAGATCAGGCGAGATTGAGTTCCGCAATGTCACCATTAGATATGATCCTGATGGCCCCAATATTCTTACCGATGTCAATCTCAAGTTCAGGGCTGGAGAGCGTGTTGCAGTTGTAGGTCGAACGGGCTCTGGTAAAAGCACTCTGGTTCTGTCTCTCTTGCGGTTCACCCACATTGTTTCTGGCCAAATTCTTTACGACGGCATCGACATCACAAAAGTTCCTCGACGAAAATTACGTGAAGGCCTTACAATCATTCCCCAGGAGGCGACATTGTTTAACGGAACCGTGGAATCCAATCTTGACCCTACTGGCCGCGTCCCACAGGAGATTCTCGAGAAGGCATTGGAGAACTGTAAAGGCATCGCGTCCTTTTCCAGCGATGACTCCTCTGATGAAACTATTGCCGATGATGTTGATGACCGCTCCGTTCAGAGACAATCTCAGGGCATCTCTCTATCGACACAAGTGGATTCACGCGGAGAAAACTTTTCTCATGGCCAACGCCAAGTATTGTCGCTCTGCCGCGCGCTTATCCGTCAAAGCAAGCTAATGCTGTTGGATGAGGCAACGGCAAGCATGGACTACGAAACGGACAAGGGTATCCAGCAAGTGCTCCGAACTGAACTTGAATCTGCGGGTAAAGATCGCACACTCGTGACGATTGCTCATCGCCTGCGGACCATTATCGATTATGACAGCGTTGTCGTCATGGGAGCTGGAAAAGTAGTTGAGTAAGTTGTGATGTCTCCTCTTGAATGTTGAGTTGTCGAGCGGTTTCGCTGACTGAGTTTGTGAATAGATATGGCTCCCCTCGAGAGTTGTACCACTCTAAAGGCTTGTTTTACGACATGGTTTATCACAGTGGTGAGATGGAAGAATTGCAGGAGATATTAGAGGATAAATAATATGATGAGTTCTTGGTGTATATAGAAACTTTTTTTAATGGGCGGGTTTGCGGATGGCATTGGATATACGAAACTGCCCGGCAAAGTGGCGAGCGTGGACATGTTTTGCTTTATAAGCGTAAAAGGGGAGACGTGGAATTGGAAGCATATTGCATAATTTTTTCTCTTCAGCTTTAAAAGTAAGTTATACGAATACTTGCCGCATTAAGCACGACTCTCATTATCTCACTATTCTCTATACTCCGTTCATTCTACGCTTTCTTGTAACTTAAGGCTCGGTTTATACAACCGGGCTGTCGGAATCCGAGGCCCCACCAACCCACTAATATGCACGCCACTCTCCACTCTCCACATCTAAGAACGCCCAAAAGTTTAGAAGAGAAAAAAAAATTGAATGAACGGAGAACTAAGTTCGATCCATTACTAGAAAGCTGCTCACGGCAGGGCTTGAACCTGCGGCCTCCGCATCACTAAGATTTCAACGAGTTGAAGTATTAGTACGAAGCTCTAACCAACTGAGCTACGCGAGCCCTCGATGTGTGTAAAGCCTTGTGTAATGCAACTATAGGGCTTGAAAGGTGGGGACTATAGATATAAGAGGGTGGTTGATCAGGCTGCAGTAATCGGGCAACTGAATCCTGAGTTGCTATTTGGCCCTAACAATGCTTGCTAAAGCTTGAAGCACCCTCGGTATGGTGCTCTGGGTTCTGAAAAGTGTCCAGCAAAGTTGAGAAAACAATGTGAGCCGTTCACGCCTCCTCTTTGAGACCTTGATTTCTCTCACCCCATCACAAAGCCCTTCTCCATCAAGCTACCACTGTACTCGGACTGTGGAACAACCTGCGCACGAACTAAACCCATTAGTTCAGCAAAGGTTTCCTCTATTTCTTCATCTACATCAAGCCGTTGGCGAAGAAGCGTATCAAAATCGCCGGCACTGTACTTCTCATCATACTTCAGACGGAAGTGATTTGTTTCACGGAGGATCAACATAGTCTCGAGGTCGGCTATGTACAGAGCACCGTCAGCATCATATACTTTACCAAACTAAAATGACGACCAAAGAACTAATTTGCAAGGTATGCTACATACCGTACTCTGCTGTAATTTTTAGGAGGTGCGGACCTGCAAGACGGGGGCAAATACTGTACTGATCCCACCTTTCCAGTAGGTGACCGAGGACTTCGTGGCTGTTGTTCGCAATAGCCGTAGTCAGAGGAGTCTGCCCCGCACTCGAGATCGCATTGATGTTGGCATTATACTCTAAGAGGAGATGGGCGAATTCAACTTTGTCGGTTCGTGCAGCATGGATGAGTGGGGTCCGTCCATCGATGCCACACTTGTTGAGATTATGTTAGCAGATAGAAACAAGGTCGGCAACAGGGCTTCTGAGACCTACAGCATCAACATTGGCTCCATACTCGAGCAAGGCCTTGATTAGAAGGGGGTCACTAGCGTTGCGAGCAGCGCAATTGAGAGGGCTCCCAATCTTGTAGCCGCCTGGGATGATGGGGTCTGGATCGGCGCCGGCTGCAAGAAGAATACGAGTACAGAGGGCATGGTTTCGGTCTGCAGCGTATGACACAGGGCCAGCATGCTGACAGTCCATGATATTGGGATTTGCAGAGGAGTGCAAAAGCGTGGTGACAGCCTCATCATCGCCGCGGGCTGCTGCCCACAGAAGGGCTGTTCGTCCCATTGCATCCTGATCATCGACAGATTTAGGATGCTCCTGTAGTTCCTGGACTAAATCTCGACTAGAAATGCCAAGAATGATTCTGTGCAAAACGGGCATATTTTGATCTTCCAACCAATCTTCACGACGACTCATGCGGGTGAGGGCATCAACAGCATCTTGTCTTAGCCCACCTTGCAAAAGCAGATCTGAGGCTTTGTTGCGAGGGCTATTATCGCTTATCGCCTTTGGTCCAGTCCTTGGTTAGTACTAGAGAAGGAAGGGGATGAGTGGGTTAAACCCATAGGTGGTGTACCGATAGTCGGCGTCTGCCCCCCTGATCAAATAAGAAGCGGCACGTTTCCCACTGCTGTGAGTACACAGCCCACTAAAGGGGAGCGGATATGGCGTCAGTATGGAGAGTCTGGCTCCATTTTGATACAAGTAGAGCAAAGGATAAAGATGATTTGACTTACGCGAAGCAATGAGTATCCGCGAGTGTCACTGACGTCAATGGGAGACGCCAGCCCCTGGGCGAATAGCGCCTTGAGGGCGTCAATATTGCCGTTGATTGTGAAATTGACAGCAGGAGCCGAGTCGGGTACATGGCGATACGTTCGCAGTTGTAAGGAAGGGCCAGTGGCGGCCTGATAACTTGCCTCCACTTGCAAGATTTTGGACCAAAATAGGTTTGCAGGGAACCAGAACTCGGCCTGTACCTTGGGGGCACTGCTTTGCTTGCAAGCATCATGGTCACATTTGGGGGTAATGGCAGGTATGCCGGAATAAGCCACAAAGAGCTGGCCAAGAAGGCGGTTCAGAATGGAAGGGGTTTGTGAGCGATGTGTGTCGTGACATTTGCAAGCGCATCCTCGATCGCACCAGTTTTTACTGCTTTGGACGCCCACGCGGATCGCCTCAATTTGTTGCTGCGAGTTGGACCGTTGGAGTCCATTTGTACCTTTGCTTGCCGTTGATGCTTGGGAGCGCAATTTGGCAACTTCTGGATGTAACCGCGGCAAGCGGGGAGTCTGATAATTCATCGTTGACAGGGTGAGTAAGAGTTGCTCAGTGATGTAGGATTTGAGCCCTTGATGATGACTGTTAATGAGAGCTTGAAGTTCGGTGTGTTGGGCCGAGTTTGATCCCGACAGCTCGCCAAACTGAACGTCGACTCGGGTTAATTTGTACAAGTGTCGACAAAAGAGCAAGCTGTTAGCGAGTCGCGAAGTCACGGTGAGGAGTAATCAAGTTGGTATGTGGTGGGCAAGAAGGGAGATGTTAGCACGTGCACAGGCCCGTGCTAACAAGAAGTAGGTTTGGTTTATCCGTCTACTCTTTGCTCCTCCCATTGATACACGAGCAGTAATTTTTAAGGGTAAACAAGAGGTAATGTAGGTAAAAGTATACGTACATGGTCCTCGTGTCTAACACAAGACGTAGGTTGGCCTCGGAAGCAACAATCTGATTCTGCACTTCGTTGAGGCGGCCGTGATATTTCTTCCAGGCATAGGCACGACGGGCAGACCCCAAGTTGGACTGTTGGCCAGTCGTCCTAATCCCCGCGACAATGAAATCTAAGTCGCTCAGATGACCCTGGAGCTTGTTGACGTGCAAGGCCACCTCATCGTGTATGTCCGAGTGGAGATGCTTATCGCCGTGTTTGGCGTTGACCATATGTTGCTCCTCCTCTTGGAGACATCTGGTCAAGTGGTCGAGTACAATCTTGTAATCTTCAACCTCATTACTGAGAGTGGCAAGTCTTCCCGGAAGCTCCCCAAAAAGCTCATGTAAGCCTCGGAGCCCTTTGCAGACACCCTGGGCCAGCTGGGCAAGGGTCAGTACCCAGGCTATCAAACCAACAACCTCAGCCATGTTGCTCTGTGATGGTTTCTGGTTATAGGTCCTGAAAGATTTTATCTCTGGTACAACCATGAAAGGCATAGGAAATCTTTTAGTGCCTTTCATGGGCGTTACCAGAGGTAGGAGCTATGACCAGAAACCCCCCCTCTCGCGTAGGAATTTAACGACCGACGCATTATCCTACCATAGACAGGCTTCCGCCCCTCTCTCTCGCAAAGAAACTGCCCTACTTCGCCATTCGTCCTTGTACTTGGTAGAGTAATCAACCCCGGAAGTATGAGATTCGGCAGAAATTTCCAACGCTCGCAAGTCCCAGCTTGGAGGGAATCCTACGTTGACTACTCTCGCCTAAAGGCCCTAGTCAACACCAAACCAGCTCTCGAAGGTCAGTACAACATCTCTGTACATGGTGGTTTTGTCCAATACACTGACTTTTAGAGCGGCCATCAGATCTCAAGGAAGCTGTCCGCCATGAAATTAGCATCATTGAAAGCTTCCTCCGCGTTCAGGGCCACGAGATTAGCGCCCAAATAGAGGCCCTAAATGAGCATTGGGGCACCAACATTGGCCGTACGAAATTACCACCACAGTACCGCGGCGTCTCCACGTTGGAGCTCGAAGACCTACAAACCTCATTGATAGAATGTGCCTACGACGTTGCCAAATGCCACCACTATATTAAATTCAACTACGACGCTCTTTCCCGCATCCTCAACAAGGCCACTGCCTTGTTCAACGCCGAAGAACTATTTGATATCAATCTCCTTCTAAGTCGTGCCAAGAACAATCGATGCTCCCATCATCCATGGCTACCCGAGTTGAACACTGCCCTGAAACTTGTACGAGAAGCCAAAGAAAACAAAGAATCAAACGCACCATCGCGGTCATTGCTTCTTGAGCAATATGGAATGCATCACTTTCCGCCCGAAATCCGTCACTGCCTACAAGAGGATGATGGTGCCCGTTTGGAGGCTGTTTTGAATCGCCAATACCAGACTCCCTCTCCAGAGAAACAATCAGCCATTGCCCGACTGGTTCATGTTGCCTTCACTCAACGATCTTCCAACTGCCAGCATGTTCTCTTGTCTAGTCTTCAATCCAACCCACAGAAGCCTTTTCACACAATGGGGAGTGAAGACTATTTGCACCAGGTAATACAGCAGCTCGCCCGATCTGAGGCTTCTTCAAGCAGCCTTTCTGCAGCCAGTGCCTTCCACCGGGTGCTGGAGCTGCTCCACCCGACCCAACTCCCCCTGCTGCGAAGTCAGGACAGTTTAGGCCGCTTGCCCCTCCATCATGCAGCTCGCCTAGGCCTCGACGGAGTGTGCCTGGAAATCATATGCGCCATTCGATATTCGACTGTCAAGGCTTTCCAAGAACAAGTTCGTATGTGCGCAGATGTCTTCGGTCGGACGCCGTTGGACTACGCCGTTCGGCATGGCCATCTCGCTGTGGTCGGACTTCTGATTTCGGAACATAAGTGCCAAACTTCCTCAAATGGACCGAATCCGGTCGAAAAACTAGACATTCTTGTCACAGCCATTTCATCTAACTTCACAGACATCGCCATGCGACTAATCCAAGAAGGCTGGGGCTTCCAATTTGTCAGTAGATCCGGCAAGAATATCCTACATTTGGTTTCAGAGCATGGATCCTCTGTTTTAATCAAAAACCTCGTAGCGCTTGGAGTGGACGTCAACGCCCGAGAAAACGACAGAGGGTGGACGCCACTCATTACCGCCTGCGTGCTGGGACATACTGTTGTTGTCAAAGCACTCCTTCAAGCGGGCGCTGATGCCCGCATTCACGATCGGCAAGGATGGCTGGGCAAGGATCACGCAGCGTATAGGGGCCACATCGATATTATGAACACCATCCAAACGAGTGGCTCTCTTTTCCTGCCTTCCAAGCACGGCAACCATCTTTGTAACAAAATTATTCTACCACGACGCTCGTCTACTGACTCGGTCATCTTCATCTATCTGGGGACGCTAGATCTACTCAAGATTACACCTGAGGTCAATATTACACCATACAGAGCCCGCATATCGCCCGCTCAGATACCCGACACGTATCTTGACCTTAGCATCTCACTCATCGGAGGCAACAGCCCAGAACACATAGTCCCTCTTCCATTTATATCGGAAAACTCTGACCGGCCCTGGTGCTTCACGACTAATGATATGGAAAACGCAGCCGTTATCTTCAAGCTCACTAGCCCGCTAGAGGAGAAACCAATTGGAGCAGCTATCGCACTCCTCAAAAGCCTGAAGGGAGGTCTGGGAGCCAACCATGAAAGCTTGATCAGAGACTTTACCATCCCCCCTTGTCAGTGATCAATATGGCCACGTAGGAAGTGTGGTCTTCACATTTGTGGTCGCCCGTCCGTTTCACGGGGCGCGAGGCCCGTCGATCGAACCCCAAAAGTTGGAACTAGAGGCCTTAACAACTCTCGGCGGCCATCGCGGTAAGGTGGTTGGATAACCTGAGAGAAGCACGCTGATTTGAGTGACCAGGAAATGGACAGAATGACAACTTAGCCTGCTTACAAGTTAGGGAGAACACGCTTCAGGTATTACGCTTTCTCGCGTCCTCGTGATCACCACTCTTTCTAACCACTTAAAACTAGTCATTCCGGACTGCCATCGATCATGGTGCTGACGTTGTTGAATTTGGTGAGACCAGGCGATCAACTAGGAGCGCTCTCCTCTGATCCTTCTTATAGATGTTCAGTTGACTAAGGATGAGGTCCCCGTCATTTACCACGATTTTCTTGTGGTTGAGAAAGGCTCTAATGCGCCGATGCACACACTTACCTTGAAGCAGGTTGGTTTGCGTGCCTTGCTAATAGATTGATTTGTCGCTAACTTGGGAAAAAAACAAACCACTAGTTCATAGCAATCAGTGATGCACAGTCGCCCTCGGGACTGTTCAACGACCAACCTAAGAGACTACCATGGGATGAACGTGACCGCCCCAGTGTGCTTCCTAGCTCGCGCCGCGGATCACTCTGTGCGCCAATGGAAAGTGTCACGGAAACACTCATTAGCCAGATGAAACACACTTTGAATTATCCAGGTTATAAGCCCAACCTCCGGGGCCAAAGCATCCACGAGCCCTTCATCAGTCTCGAGGAATTGTTCCATAGTCTGCCGGAAGAGATCCCATTCGACATCGAACTGAGTAATTCTCGCCCATCACTTGCCTCACGATGCCTCTAACTATTTTCCCAGAGTACCCCATGCTTTTTGAAGCTACCGATTTTAAAATGGATATTTTTACGTTCGAGGTAAACCATTTCCTTGATACAATTCTCTCAGTAATATACACGCACGCAGGACCCCGTCGACGAACTATCTTCTCATCGTTCAACCCAGAGATTTGTATGGTGTTAGCCGTGAAGCAGCAGCCATATCCCATTCTCTTTTTGAACGACTCATCCAACTGGCCTACAGGTGATATGAGAGCCACGAGTTTACAGACTGCAGTACGCTTCGCCCATAAGTTCGGGCTGGCTGGAGTAGCCATGGCATCAGAGCCGTTTTTAGCAAGTCCCGGTTTGGTCGGCTTTGTAAGAAACCAAGGGCTCTACACTGCCACCTACGGGCCTTTGAACGATGATGTTAACTGCGTAGAGGTAAGTAACGATCTGCGACACGTGAAAGTATCCCATCATACTGATTTTATGCTAGATTCAAGCTAAAGCAGGCGTTAACTTAATCATTGTGAACAAGGTTAGAAGTGCTAGAGAGGCATTGAGTAGAAAAAAGTCTAAGGGTTAATATAATGTTACAACCCAACACTTAAGGTCGAAACCATAGCGCCCACAGGGTAAACCATCGCAGATTAACTATAATCAGCGGACCTATTCAGGATCAGGCACAGCAGGAAAGCTAGGAAAGCTTGGAAAGCCAGCTATCCATCACAATCCAGACTTCACAACTAGATATATAAGTTTACTTCTCTACGCTCATTTAGATAACTTAGATGGCCAGTTGTTAACACGAAATCAAGATTGCAACACGCTCTGCACTGCTTACTCTCTGGTGACATTTGTTTACTATTGCCTACATTGACCGAAGGTCTCCTAAAAGATTATACACAAGTGGTCTAGTTAACATTTGGACAATAGTTTGAATATAGATCTTTAATATCCAGCCTCTCTCCAAACAATAGATTTCGGTTTCCCAAGAATATCAAGCTCTTTGCATTGTTTTTGGTTTAACAATCACTAGATGAAAAGTCTCGCAAATCTTTCAATAGCATAAGCTCGCTCCAACTCTCAATCAAGTCTCCGTCGTTTATGGTGCAGCTCATCATGTCTCTCGCTTACTGAGCCTCTCCGCCGAACCGGGCCCAGCACATCATGGCTCTTATCAGGAGAGGCGACAACTCCCAACAGCAGCTTCGCGTAAGCAGCGGCCGTGGCAGCGGCGTATTCCTGCCACAGTTTGTTCTTGAAGGCGTCTGCGTAGTCGCAGATGCCTCGGATGACAAGGGATGGGAATATACTCATTATACCGGCGGCTTCCATCTCGAAGCATAAAACGCCGTGATCTTGTGCCCACTTGTTGCGGGTCTGGGAGTTTTTAATTACATGGTTCCCGGAGGCGATGAGGCCGTAGTGGATTTCTGGATTGTCTGTCGGCCGCTGACTTCTCTTTGTGACATGGTCGTCATGGTTGGCGCATTCTTCTCGGGTTTGGCAGTTTGGACATGCAGCTTTGAAGAGTTGGTCGTGTTCTTGCCCGGGGTGTTTGTATCTCGACCTCATAGACTCGGGGACTCGAGTTATTATTTCGTCGACATATGGCTGCAAAGGATAGGAGGGCAGATCCGGATCCGATCGTAAAGAGCTTATGGCAGTCATCAAGGACCGGGGCGGTGGTGGAAGCGACCCGGTCAACTCGAATACGTTGTTATCTTTTTCTTTGCCGCGATCGTAGTGAACCACTCCCGGATAACCAGCCGTCGGGAGGCTCACAACAACATCTCCAAGCCGAACATCGTTGTCTTCAGATGGGGCGCCGCCCCCTATTCCAACCAGCAAGCAAAACCTAATGTTTGGAAAGCTTCTCCTCATGTTTGAGGCTGAATCGGCCGCCGAGGTCGTTCCGTATTCTGGGAGACAAGAAGCAACAATCATGTGTTTCCCCATCTGCCCCAGCGCGTAGTGATTGCTGTCCCCGGATACACTTTCGAGGTTGTCGTGCTTTTTATCGAAAAGGGCTCGCACGGCTAGAAGCTCCTTGGGCAATGCGCAAAGTATTCCAACTGTGTATTCTTCCTGAGAGTGCGTTTCGCTGCTCGGTAAAGAGGTAGCCTGTAGCAAAGAGGTTTCAATTTGTCTTGGGGCCGGAGAGCCAAACGACCTTGGGGCGCTTGATTGAGTAACCCCTATTCTTGGCGAGTCTATATCAACTTCAATGCCGCTGTCTTTAAGAGAATCGACATCAGACACGTTTGGCGGCGGTAGTTTTCCCTCGCTTGGATGACCACTGTCCTCATAAATCCAAGAAAAGCTCGAATTATGTCCAAAGATTATGGCGCCAGGGCTTTCTAGTGGAATGTCAATCTTCCTAGGCAGCAAAAGCTTGGACATGGCCGAGGGAAGTAGTGATTGCACTGGGTCACTGTGGTCTTGTCCAAGTATTCCTTTGCACCGACACGTTCCAAACAGACTCGTCGATGTGTGCCATATAACCTCTTGGCTGACTCTTGCCTGCTTTTCATTATGAACATGGTTATCTTTTACCAGTTGGCTCATATCGGAAAGGCAGGCTGCGAGGTAATACTTTTGTTTTGGCATCTCAGCCCAGTACTCGCATATATTAGCGCCAGAAGACTTGATTATATCGCCGAACCCGCGCCCAAAGAGAGTAACTGCTTGTATAGCTCTTGTGAAATCAACCCAGCTCTTCCCGCGTGGTTCTATGGAAGCCACTCGTGGGTAGAGCGGATCGCGGCTCATTGCAAGATCGTTGAACTCCCAGCCTTCAAGGTATCGTCGTGGTTTATCGGCCATATTAACGCCACGCTCCCCGGCAATGTCTGCTTGATGATCGATGAGCTTCTCCATTATATTATAGAAATATTCAATTCTACTCTCTAGCAGCAGAAACCCGTCCTTCTCGCGGTACAGCTTAAGCGCCAAGTTTTGCGGGTTAATGAGCATATCAATAGCCGAGTCCGCCGTGAATGGCTTTGCCGATTCCTGAAAGCTGCTCTCCCTGAAGATGAAGGCAAAATTAAACTTATCTTTATTATTATATTATTATATGCCAATGATGCTCTTACTATATGCAGCAAGGCACTTGTACCGTTGACGAGCCAACCACGCTTCTCACTCTCGTCCCAAAGCAGCACATATTTGGTCGCAATCCATTGTAGCCTCGGAATATAGCCGCTGCGAGACACATGGACGGGCGTGTCTTTAGTTCCTAAGCTGAATGCAGGGCCACCAACCAGGCATCGCCCAGGAGATACGTAAGTGCCGACAAGACTGCAGCCTTCGTGAGGCGGAGGGAGCGCGGAATTCATAACAAAATAGTTTGCTTTTGCTGAACCTGCAGAGAGTAGACAGTAGACATTAGCAAAATCCTTTTTGATGTTGTGGAGAAAACTCTACCAGCGTAAAAAGCGGCATCTTCGCACCAACCGAGAACATGCCGGCATTGTTCCAGGTCGAGACTCTTGGCATATCCCAAGCTGGTTATGGTGTTATCGAGATAGGATATACGGTGCCCATCTTTATTGTAAAACATGTGCCAAAATATCATGTCTCCAGTTCTCTTTGTCGGAACTAAGAGAGTGGAAAAACCCTTGATAAACGTCATTCCTTTAAAGCAGTCTACTCGCTGAGTTCGAGCCAGACCCGCCATTATATTGAATGGGATCTCAGCCCCCGTTCCTTTGTCAACCCTTGCTGGAATTGGGTATCCTTTAACTACCATTGGATTCTTGAACAAGTTGTGCCAACATTTGCCGTTCAATCGGCTAAAACCTTGCTGGATTTCGTCCCTAAAACCTATCTTGAACTTGACATTATGATGGAGGATAGTCTTAACAGACGGTGCTAGCTTCGTACCAATAGCCGGAACGCTGATAAATGGACTGCAGCAAGCAAGCCCTTGATCATGTGGAGGTACTCGAAGCGCAGCGCCGAGCCAAGCAAGTTGTTCCCCAACTTCAACAAGGCAAGTCATAGGCCCGTTAGCCGTAACCATGACTTTTGATCCTTCAATCTTCGCTCCAAGTATTGTTCCGGTGGATGGGTCGCCTAGAAAATATCATTACCTATAATCAATCTCTGACTTGTGGACTTACTCGTGGGGTGCCTAGCCTTGCCATCTACCAAATCCTTCACCAGTTGCATGATAATCTCTCCGGATGACGGCCATGTTTGGTTAATATATTGCCCACATGTTGTTATAAATGAGTCTTGATAGGATCCAGTCACTGTGATTATTCTTTCTATTGTCTCGTTTGAATCAGTAGAATACTGTTGTTTCTCTAGAAAAGCCATGATATCCCAGTCGATTTCGAATTCGGCGTCGCAGGTTCTACTAGGTGTGTGGTAGCCAAATTGCAGCGATGACACTAGAGATTGTGTAATCAGATTATTGATTGTATCCATAAAACTTGGTCTTGCTGGAATCATAAGGAGTTCTTTTTTTAAACGACTGAGAAGCCACTGATAAGCCTCTGTCTTGGGAACAAGCTCATGGTAAGCGGTAAGCCACGAATCAGTAGCTCCTAGGGTCTTTGATGGATGTGTTTCGCCGTAATCGTCTTTTGGTGAGTCGATGTTGGCAGTTGCCAAATTGGCATCTTCATGCGGCGTATATGTCGATGAATTATAATTAACTGTCCCTGATTGAGTTTGACTAAGATCCAAATTACCCAGCCAAGCTCCAACAGTATCATTGCTCAATGTATTATCGGAGCTGGGGAAACTCTTTGCCTGAGGATCTCCTAGCTCGGACAATCTATCTTTAACAACTGTGGATATTTCACTACTTCATTAGACATGCTTGTACTGAACATCATGGCTTTAATGACTCACTCGCGATTCTCGAAAACAAAATGATGAATTCTGCGGTGCATTAGAGTTGGCGCTCTATGGCCAATTCTGAGCGCAAAAGCCTCGAGTAAGTTTGGAAGAATGACCGAGACTCTCTTGAGAGCGTCTTCACCAAAATCCAAGTCCTTAATCATTCTGACAAAAGAATTAGCCAATTCCGATATGTATATTTGGCGCTTATCGAGATTTATTTCTTCTAGCTTGTAGGCGGTCGTTGCTGGGAGCTGAGAACTGAAAGGTTTTGCAATAATTCTATCCACCCGAACATATTCAATCTTTTTCGGTTCTCTACTTTGAATGTATGACTTGAGTTGAGCGCTATACTTGTCCATAATTGTTTTAAGCGCGGGTAGTAAAGCTTCCCAACGGTGCACCTCTATTTGTATCTCAAAGTTGCTCGGTTGGGGATGAGACAAGCTCATAATCAGCTTGAAAAAATCTTCTGTCTCAGCCTTGACCTTGGAAACAGTTAGAGGCTTAAAATCGTCCAAAGTTTGGAGGATTTGACTCTTCTCCTCGGCGCTGAGTCTGTATGGGAAAGGTTCTGTATGGGACCATGTAAGAAGCCACTCGATTAGACGAATCACATCATGCTGAGTAAAATAACAGCTGTTTATATCGTCTCTCTTGATGCATGAGATGTAGAACCCGTCAGGTAGCATCGCGTCTGCAGCAACGGCGTCGAAGCTGACATCCAGAGTTGATCCAGATAGAAGCTTTCGAAATGCAACTATGCGCCGAGAGTCATGCAACTCTTCACGGGACCAATCCTTGGTCATCTCATCCAAGCCATCGTCGACTTTCAAAGTTAATTCGGCCATATTCGGTGTTTGGGACTCGGATTTCTCTTTCTTGTTGATGGTAGTAGAGATCTGAGCCAAGGGCCGTGTTACATTGCTGAGATTCCCGCTAGAACTGCGTTTGGGTGACCAAGTTGTCATATGCGCTCTCGCTCTGAATGGCGCCCTATACACCCGATCGTTATCCTCATCAGATTGATAGCCGTAAGGGTATGGTTCCTGCCGCCCACGCGGGAACCCACGGAAGATGCGAGACTGAACCGGCACTGAGTCATCGTCGGGCGAGGAACTTGGATTATCACCGGCTGGGCCAGGAGAGCTTGCTTTGTTAACTTCAGTAGCAGGCTGTTCGGGAGATTTTGGAAATCTTGAAGACCTTGGAACTGGCGACTCCATTGGCAATGATGATGGAAGAAGAGGAAGACTGGGGACTATTGGTTCGGGAGAAAAGCTCTGGTCCCTTTCTGCATCATGTTGGGACGAATCCATTTCCAAGATGTTGTATGTTTGATAAGATGACTTGATGAAGTCTAAATTATAATTTCATCGATATTTACACAGCATGAATTAAAGTAAGAGGCATATTTAGGATGTACAATATTATTGAAGGGGTAATGTTTCCAACTCTTTGTACTTAGGCAGCTGTTGTTGGTTATTATAGCCGCGGAACATTATTTACCCGGTATCAGAGCCTTCAGCTCTTTAATAAGTACCTATTGTACGGTTGAATTATTTCTCTAGATGCGTCAGCTAAGCATCTTTCTGACGTCTTTTTCACTTCGCCGTACAGAATTCAACGAGCCTCTTTGCAATGGCGTTTCGGCGCTTTGATTGCCCGTTATGGACTTGCAGCATAAGGTAATATTTAGTCGGCTCTTTTTAGAAGTCAGGACCCAGGACAGGCAGCATCTCGTAACAGAAATGGGCCTATGGAAGAAAACGTTAGCGTCTATAGGGGGAACTTCAGTTGGAACTATCAAGCTAAAAATGTCCAAATCGTAATGAGGAACCGAGACTGCATTAAAAATTCTACTCTTTACCTACTTCTCAGACATGAACAGTAAACTTCGACGCCTGGAGAATGCCTACCAACGTTCCTGCCATTTGGGTACGCTCCGCTGTCCTATTTGAGCGGCCCGTTCCGTGACCCACACTTTGCCGTCGACAGTCAAATTGTAGAGCGAAACTTGACCTAAACAACATTGGTTCTCTATGATGGAGAAATAATAAAATACGCTATTGATGAATGCTATACTTGACCCTCCACATTGTCATTTGGCAAAGAAGGAAACCATGTCGACACACAGCTGTAGAATGTTATCACCGCCACCAAAAATAGGGAGAGAGAAGAAAGAGAAAGAAAGTCTTCAATTTTGCGAAATAACGAAATAAGTGTGCTATTTTGGTCTGTTCATCATGTTCTTGCCCATGCGACAATCTCTGATGAAATAAAAGCAGTCTACAATGTCGGATTTTGATTGAGCCTTTGCATACCAATGAACTTCGCTCAGATTTGGTAGTTTGATCAAACTCTGGTAAAATATCTGCTTATTGTTTAAACTATAAAGTGTCATTCAATCTGCGCAATCATAAAAGCTATTTCAAGGGTATGAATGAACCTATACTGAGGAATACCATGTGCTCAGGTCAAGATAGCAATTCAGGCAACAATTTAACTGATTTGATGTCAGTGGTATGTAACAGGCTGCAGCAACAGTGGTGAAAACGGCGCATATTGCAGGATTTTTTTGATGGCGAGTGTTGAACCTGACTGTGAAAGTGATTATATTGCAACAACTAGATGAACTCTTCTAGTAATGATCGCTCCAACAATTCATTCACTTAACCACTCCACAGGTATTTCAGTCTATGTAGTCATACCAAAGAGGAGACGCAATGTGTCTTTCTCATCAATTAACATGCCGCGACATTGAACTCCTAGAAAGCGGGGTAATCTTCATAATCATCCGAGATTGTAATTGTGTTATATGGATATGTATTATGCCTCTCTTCGTACGAGCATGGGGCAAACTTCTCAGCGTGTTGCACCCGAGTAATTGATCGATACAGTTTCAGAGGACGCATGATTTTGCCCTATTTCTGTAGGCTAGAACGCCACAATGTCTTACTTGAAGCATGGTAGTACTTGTAGTATTCCGAAATTCGTATTCAGTGAACCTTGAAAAATATGGTTGTATCCCGAGCCGTCATGTTGCTCCGGTTGGTCGCTTCGCCGATAGCAGGGAATACTGTTGGCTCGGCCCCTCGCCTGGTCCATCCCTGGTTGTCTCCGCATGAGCTGTTTCTTCTTGATCGTCCCTGATCGTCCCTGATCGTCCCCACCACTACCATCTGGAAGGCTGTGTCCGGCATACTCCGTCTTGGCGTGACGTCTAATAACTGTGTGTGTTAAGATATATTTGCGTGCAATTGTATCATATTCGTAGCTGCTTGTCTAACTATACACTCGTGAGACATTACCGGTGGCGATTGTCTTGTTAGTTTCCATTACCGCTGGATGCCACGTCACGTCTCCCCCCGCAGCGCTACTTTTGAGACAAAAGCTGAGATGCAGGGCAAGGTTTTGACAGGCTAGCCGGTGAGACACGGCAGGGACAGATTGCTGTGACACAAGAGTTAATCCTAGTGGTGCTACTGCTGCGCTATTGCGAGTCATACATGCTAGTGCTGCTACTCTGTAGTGCTGATGTAGTAATTCTGAGCCGTCATCCGCGCTATCTCGTCTGCCGCAAATTGGCATCCACAATCCTTGTCTTTTACTGGAGAATTCTCATCTGCTATTTTTTAGGTGCAGATGCAAGTTTTCTCAACAACAAACGGAACGGATGCAACCCTGGTGCTACCTTCAGCCAGCCACGACTCTCAGCCAGCCACGAGCGAGAATCAAATCCATGTTGGTATATGATCATCACGCTCTTCAGTTCTCTGGTGGCTGGTATATTCGCCAGGAAATGTAAGACACGGGAAATGTGACCGTAAACATGACAAATGCTTGCATCACAATGTCTGACTGTCGTTGTGAAAAGTCAAGCAACTAGTACAGACAAGCAAGCAAAAGGAATACGGTAACGAAAATAATGAAGCTTTTTTCTTTCGAGATGTTGCGCATGTGATATATTTCGTTTCCACAGGTGAAAATTATGCAAATGATTATCTAGTAATATATCAATATGTGTTAGTTTACAGATGTTGATTATACTTTTGCTCAAGCTTTGAACACATGGTAATGTTCACTTACCTAACAATTATGTGTTCGAAACTATTTCCCTTTCTATTTTCTTGTTCTAGCGTTATTTGTGCCTCTGAACGATATACATTGACTGTTTTATGTAAATCGTTTAGGTAGCTGCCAAGGTTTCACTGCCAACATTTGACGTCTAACCCTAGGCATGCAGCCGTGATGTAATATGTGATATCACATGGAATGTTTATGAATAGGCAAGGTCATTCCCGCCACTTGCTTGTCTTAGAGCCATATTGGCCTTTCCGCATACGTAGAGATATGTCAAGCCAGAGGAGTATATAAGCTCCCAAATGCTTTACATCTTGCAGTCATCAAAAAAGTTCATCTCCAATCCAACATCTTTGCCACTTAACTGACACTACACTGTTTACCCAAATTATTACGCCATCATGAAGTTCTTGTTTGTTCTTCTTCTCACTGCATCTACCGCGTATGGCTGCGGAGACAACGCATACAGATGCAAACACCCTGACAAGTCAGTCAATGATATGTGGAAGGTGACGCACAGAATCTGCGATGAATTGAAAGAAGATGACTGTTATTGTTCCCACTGGGCTGAATACTATTGTGATCCCTCGGGCGATAACATCAACGAGTTCAAGCGCAGATGCAATAATGAGGGCGAGAACTGGTACTGGTCTGAATGTTAAAGCAAGGTACGGTCAACATTGACATTTGCAGTGCATATTACAATATTGGATATTGACATTTTGCTCTTAGAGTCTTGAGAACGAGATTGTGTGAGTGTTTGGTGGCGCTGCTATCAATGGACGGGCACATGGTTTTGATGCCTCATTTTTGGGGGCTTCACTACACTCCTGGTCTTAAGTTGGATGTGTGAACGAAGGGGATCTTAGCAGAGATGTATATAGATTTAGGATTCCTGTCCGTTTGATCAAATCAATATACAATCGATTCTGCTAATCTCGCCAATTGGCTCTCTCAACACTGATACATGACGATTTACAGTCATCATTGCATTGTATTCAGCTTTTGTAGTCTTTAATACTCAAACTAATTGCATCTCTAGATCATTCCAAACATACACGCTACAATGCTACTCTCTTAGCCACCATACATACCATCATTACCTTGCCACTCTTCGGCCATCTAACGTCAGCGGCTTGGAGTCATTTCAGAAACTTTGAGAGGTGTATGATTCGTTTTGTATGAGAGCAGGAGTTTTTATGAACATATTGGCCTCAATCCAGAGACTTGTATTCAGCTAGTTAGGCTCACCTTCTGCAAGGCTCGCATAAACTAACACGGGGTGCACCCAAAACTACCAAATACAGCAGAGAACTTTGCATACACCCTTCACAACTCTTGTTTATCGTCCGATCCCCACTTGCAAAAATTGATATGCAGCAAAGTCCCGTACGCCGACCAGCCGCCCCCATCCCAGCCATTATAGCAGCTATCAACTATTTCCGCATAGGCCGACTTGCAAGCTGCCTTGGAGGAGAACGATCCTATCATTCCGATGTTTGCGGTGTGTCCGCTGCTGTCTGCAAAATTCGACCAAGAGCCGGATACGTCTTCCCAGTGAGCGGCACAAAAGTCATCCCCGTGCTGAGTTATCTCGCTCTTGCTGACGCAATCCACCTTGTGTGCTCCTTTGTTGTGGTTGGAGCACTGACCGGCCATGGCGCTTGAAGCAAACGTAAGGACAGCAGCGACTTTCAGAAGGACCTTCATGGTTCGTAGAAACGAGGGGAAAAAAGACTAAAGAACAGGTTATTACGGCTCTATAACACTCTCGGTAGTGGTGTCAGTACCTATTGGTTGAGTATGAGAAGAGATGGCTATGGCTGCCTTGGTTAGATTCTAGACGATGGTGTGAGGTTCAGGGGCATAGTACCAACTTTTATATCAGAATTGAGATGCTATTAGCACACGAAATGCGTCATTACGTGGGTCAAGACATGCCGGCATACGATAGATGAATCATTGGGGAAGAGTGACCCACACAGATTCAGACAACGAGGGGATTTTCGGGTGATTCTTGGCGTGGCAATGGCTTGGACGGGAGCGTCTGAGACACTTGCAAGGATCACAACTTGGTTTGTTTGTGCCAGGGTGCTTGCATATGAGCTGAATACAGGGATGCTATATGCATTAGCAATTGGTGTTGCCAACAAGACCTATTTTTCAAGCCTATTGGAGATGCAAAGATGTGACGTTGGTTATAGAGTTGATAGTCACTATTCAGCATGGCGAATATACGGCTACATGCAGTATTATGCCAATTGGGTGCCGATAACAGAGCTCTAGCCGCTAAAATTATGCAAAACAGAGCAAGTATAATAGATATACATAACATATACATAGGTAGTTGGAAACTACTGTAACTGGAATCTCGATCAATGATCTATGCAGCGGAAATGCTAGTACACTATTACGTGGATTTGAGAAATATATGGCTGGTGATTGCCGTGTGAATTCGCCAGTCGTGCCGTAAAGTGTGGTAAACATTGGCTAAAAGCAATTAGGGGTAGTACTATTTGTTGTATGACATAGTTTGCATACCGTGAAAGCCACAAAGCGGCACATAAACGGTGACTCTAAGACACTCAGTACGCCATGCATGTACGCGATCAAGACAACCCCTCACCGCGGGCTACCAATGCCTCGGCGATGACAGCGGCCGATCAAACTTGGAGACGCTTTGCCACTGACTCTGTGTGATGGAGGATGAAGTCTATCATGCGCCAGTTCATGAAACTCAGCCCAGATGGTTTTCGCTCATCCCGTTGTGGCGGCTGCACGCTGCTCCGTCGCATTGATGGGACACTGACAAAGCCTGGTGTAATAGGCGATAGACGGTGTTGCCCACCACAAAGGAACCTGGCTGGCATCGGGCCTCGCCTATGCGCTGTCAATTCTCGCGATACTACGGCCTCACATCACATCATTGTGTCGTCAATGGGATTCCAAACCCCGCAGTGTGAGACGATTGCAACAAACTTGCTGTCTATCCGCAGCTGGATCGGAAAACTTTGAGGATGCCGATGGGGTGTGATCAGAGTGGCCTGATGGGAGACCTTGGAAGCCATCGTGGTGATGTGCCAGATCAGAATTTGACAGAAAAACCTATATCAAGGAAGACCACGGCATTGTGGCGGCGAAGATCATGGGCATCTTCTCAGTATAAACTAAATTTACACAATTGCTCGCCATCTTCGTTGCAGTCTACATAGTACTATTGCTGTCACTTTACCTCTCAGTCATGGCCGGCAAAGATACGCTGTATTCTCAGGGGTTCAATTTCGGTAGTTTTGTCCAAGATGGTGTTGACCCTCGCACCGGGCAATTCACGTCCTCCATCACGTTGTATGAGACTCCGGCCGAGATCCGCAACTGCATCTCGTTCAAGCTGGTCCTGAAGTTTAGTCCTTCCAACGCAGAAGATATCGGCTTCGGCAAGGGGTGGTCACTCAACCTTTCCCAATATCATCATTCCAGTCCTCGCAGTCTCGCCCTCTCTACGGGCGAGCACTATCAGGTCGTGGTGGATGGCGGCGATCTCAGCGTCGTAGATCTGAAGCTTCAAAAGTTCACGTTCAAGAAAAAGGGGTCTGACTTCCAGATCGCCCACAAAGACGGCCGGGTCGAAATTCTGTCTAACCATGACAACACCTGGAATTACAGCGTCCCCACGAGACTTTATGCACCGAATGGTCGTCTGCTGGAGCTGAAGTGGACTGCCGTCAAAGGGCAGCCGAGACTGAGGGAGATACTGGAGGACTCGGAACAGCTTTTGGTGATTAACTACGGTGATCCAAACGTTGAGATAGTGCGTGCCCCAAGGTCCGCCGAGCCTGTAACGTTTACAGCCTTGATGAAGAGCGGCAAACTGGCGGAATTTTGGCTACCGTTAAAAGACAAGCCCAGACCCAAGTGGGTGTTTGCTTACGAAACTTATGGCAAAAACACCTGTCTTTCCACCATCACAAGCCCCATTGGCCTTGTTGAGACGGTGAGATACAAGCCGGATGGCCATAAACTGCCAAAGGGAGGGCCCTCAGAGGCCGTTCCGTACGTCATCCAACACATATCAGAGCCCGGTAACCAACAACCCGCGATCCGGACGCTCTATAGCTATTCAACTACCAACTTCCTGGGCTACGGTGGTGTAGACAGCTGGAAGAGTGGGCAAGATAACTTGTACCGTGTAAGAGACGGTTACACATACAATGCCACAGTCTCCGCTGATGGCGGCCAAGAGACTACATATACCTACAACAAATTCCATCTACTCATCAAGTCGCAGCAAGTGAAGAGCGGAAAGCAAATCACACAATCCATTACCTACCACGCAAAAGAAAATGTAGCTTTTGAGCATCAACTCCCTCAATTTCAGCTGCCAAAGACTGTTGTGACAAACTACCGCGATCTCTCAGACCGAACCCTGTCTCGGGATGAGCAGACTCAACATGATTTTGACAAATGGGGAAACCCTACCATGGATATCCAGACAAACGGCGTCCGAACGGATCGTGTCTACTACCCACCCAGCGGTGAATCTGGTAGCTGTCCAGCTGATCCACATCTCTTCCAACGACATCTCAAAGAGCAGACTGTTACGCCGGCCAGAAAGCCTGATCCGGCTCCAGTGCGAAGCACTCGTCACACATATGACGAGATGCCCACAACATCGGGAGCACCGGTATCCTCATTTGTCGTTATTCAAAAGTCTACCATTTCTCAAGACAACAAGGCCATCAGCAGCATCGAACGAGATTATGTTTCTAAGCCTGGAGAGAGGGACCATGGTCGTCTCCGGCAGAAGACAACGACCATGATGGTATCTGAGAATCGGGTAACGGTGCAGAACTGGACCTACCGATACACGGCGGATAAGACGCTCGCTATAACCGTGAAAGAACAGGGCTTTGACGGCTGTCAGATGGAGGAGGAAAGGAGCTACTCTTTGGATCATGGGCTGGCAGTGACCCAAGTCGACCAAGCAGGGACCCAAACCAACTTTACATATGACGGGATTGGCCGCATAATACGCACAACTGTCTCTCCAAATACCTCTCACGAGGCAACACAGACAATCGATTACACCACGTCATCCAGCACAGCAGGATACACCAAGACGGTGACGGATGTGAAGAAGGTGAAGACCCGACACATCTTTGACGGCTTACAAAGGCTCTGCCAAATCGAGAAGCAAGATGATGACGGCGATTGGGATACAAGCGGCACCTACACAGGCACTTTTCGCCCGGTGCAGCAAAAGAGTTACGATACTCTCGGCCAGTGCAATCAGATGGTCAAGATCGATTGGATGAGAGCTCCAGATGGGCCCAAGAAGCAGTCCACCACTTATCGCTACGAATATGACGGCTGGGGACAAGCATGCAAGGTAGCTGAGAGCGACGGCGTTGTCACTTTGGTTGCCATAGATCCCATTTCTCAGACGCAAACAGAGGGTGTCGAGGGCTTGGGCAAGAAGAGAACCCGCGTCGAGCCTGGAGACGTCATCGTTCAGGCATCATTGCTCGAGAAAGATGATACACTCTATACCAGCGTCGATTATGCCAATGACGGCCTAGGTCGGAGAGTACAGGAGAAGAATGGCAAGGGCCAAGTTACGCAGTTCTCTTATGATTGGTTCGACCGTGTAAGCAAAACAACTTGGCCCGATAACAGCATTGCAAGGACGCAATACGCGGACCACAGCGCAGACCCTCTTCCTATATCGATCCATGTTCAGGATGATATCGCGGGCAAGCAGTCCTATGACGGATTGGGCCGCGCGAAGACAAAAGATACTGGAGGACGCACCACTAGCTATTCATATAAAGGAAGCTCTCCGAAACCTTTCAGCATAACGATGCCGGAGAAAACCGAGGCCACCCTGACCTACGATGATGCTTTAGGCTATGCTCTCAAGGACTTAACTATGCCCTACGACCAGCAAACTTTTGATTATAACAAGAAGACAGGTGAACTGATACAAAGCCAAAACTCATATTGCACTGAGAACCTGAAATATCTGCCATCAGGCCTGCTGGAGACTGAAGACATTCGCCTCGGGCAGGGAAAAGTTCTGTCAACACTGCATACCTATTCCATGAACGGCAGACTTCAAAAGTACTCCAACGCACACAGCCAAACACAAGAACTCAAGTACGATGAACACGGCCGGCTCAAACAGCTATTGCAAGGTCCGCTCACAGTGACACTCGACTACGACAAGGCAAGTCGGCCATGGAAAAGCAGCGTCCATGACAGCCAAAAGGGGTCGAGCCTTGCAACGGAAAGTGTCTTTGATGACTTTAGTCGTGAGCGCGAGCGCACTCTGATCCAAGATTCAAAGCCCCTGTACAAGTTGATCCAGGATTATGATGAACTAGACAAGCTAAAGACTCGCGAACTGAGGGACGGTGATGGCAGCTCGTTGCGGCAAGAGACTTTTGACTATGATAACATGGGCCGACTTTTCGACTACCAGTGCAAAGGCAGCCAGCTTCCTGTTGATGAACGTGGGCGTCAGCTACGGCATCAAACCTATAGCTTTACAACTACAGGGGGGAATAGCAAAGGTCGCTTCAGAATACCAAGATGGCAGTCAAAATATTGCCGTCTACACGTACAGCGATAGTGACCCTGACCAACTCATCCACATCACAAACACTCACGCCGGTGAGCTTGGAGAAATCACTCTCGAGTACGATGCCAATGGCTGCTTAACTCGAGACGAGCAAGGCCGAATACTAGAATACAACTCCATGGGTAGCCTCACGGCGGTCAAGAGCTCTGATGGATCGACAGTTCTCAGTCGGTACCGGTACGATGCCCGCGCCAGATTAGTCTGCCAGGAGGTGCCCGGCAAGCCAGATTACCATCTATATTACCGAGGCAGTAGCCTCATTGCTGCCACCAGCGGTGATGCTCAGCTCAGTTATGTATCTGACGGAGTCTCCTATTGGGGTCAGATCCTCCAAGAGAATGGACAAACGGCAACTTCACTGTGGGCTTCCGATGCTCATCAGTCGACCATTGCAATGCTGGACACGAATCAATCCAGCCAGGTTCACACCCAGTGGTATACGCCTTACGGCTTCAGCAAGGCCGGGTCTGCCATCGCTTGGAACGGTCAGTGGAGAGATCCAGTCACAGGCTGGTATCATCTTGGCAACGGATACCGCGTTTATAACCCGGTGCTGATGCGCTTCCACACCCCTGATACCTGGAGCCCCTTTACTTCTGGAGAGATCAACCCCTACGCCTACTGCCTTTGCGATCCCATCAACCGGGTGGACCCCACTGGTCACTCGAGCGATGCTGCTGGAGATTCCAAAAAGAGAAGCATAGCCCAGCTGATTGTTGGCCTAGTCGTTAGCATCTTAGTAGCCATCTTCACAGAGGGCGCATCTCTGGCGGTAGAGGCTGGAATTCTCGTGGGCACCGGCATCGCCTCTGACCTGGCAACCGGCCTCATATACGACGCTGCTTCAGGAAAGGGGCCGACTTGGGAGAGCGTAGGAGACGATGCTCTGTCCAGCACCATTGGCAACATCGTCGGGTTCGGCGTAGCCAAGGGGGCAGGGAAGCTCTTCAAGTCGATTGGAGAGACGATCGACCAGCTCCTGGAGGGCGCTGCAAAGATACGGCACGCCGGCGGAGCGAGAACTCTTCCTGTGGATGACTTGGACTTTAATCAACTAAAAAGCGAAAAGAAGTGGCTGTCTATTGAAAGAAGGGGGGAAAACTTGACTGAGAAGGGCAGGGCCGTACGGAGAGCCCGAATAGAAGCCATCGACAGACGACTAAGCAGCCTCTCAGAGCAGCCGGAATGGCAATGGGTGGATTCGAGACTGAAAGAAAGTGACATAAATTTGACTTTGGCCGACAAAACAGCCTGGAAGAAGTATCATAATTTCCGAAGGTTGATTACAGAGGACAGGCTTCATCCGAAGATTGCCGCCGAACACCTTGGCGGGTCGGATTATGAGCCGATTACCCCAAAGCCGACGCACACTATCAGGCTGTCACAAGGTCATCGGCTCTATTTTCTTTTGGATCAACAGAATCGTGTAGTAACCATAGATCAGATTGGAAAGCATCGATAGATGGAGCTTTCCATTCGTTCATACCCAGATCTTATTTAGTTGAGGAAGCGCATGCTCTGGTGGCTCAGAATGATAATGATCGACTGCCCACAAGAGAAAGACTACTTTTTTTAAAATGTATTTTCTCGTATTTGGCTGGAGGGCTATTGAATGTGCCAACGTAGAGTTCACGTAAAGATGCTCGACATTGCTATGGCAATAGGTAATAAAATCTTCACTATGTGGCCCTCTAAAATTGGTCGCCAAAGTAGCTTTAGAGCATAAACACAAACTAGTTTTACATTTTAAGCCGACTATTTCTTTTAATAGGAAAATTCACGCTATTAGTGCATGAAGATATCTAAGAGTCTAGGACCCTACAAACAATTGTACGATGGGCAGAGCACGGCTGGATGGCACAAGAACAAGACGACACGTCCTTGCACCAAGAGCCAACTGATGTAAGCCTTGAAGACATCACTCAACCTGAAGCGCGGACATGCCGACAGTGCGGAGCCGAATTCCCCTCTAATAACACCTTATACACTCAGTTGGAAGCCGACCACGGCATTGTGGGGAGACAAAATGAAAGCGTAAACGCATGTAAAGGTGGTAATCTTCCCGTCAGAGAGGCCACCAAGGCCCTTTGGATCAGCTTTGTCAGGGTTGAAGAATCCAATTATAATCAACATTGGAAGACTGTGTCCTGCCTGTCAATATATGCCAACACACTCTTAAAATCTAGCCACAAAGATAAACGGCTGATGACGGGTTCAAAGTTTCGCTTTTGAACCATCGAATGACGAGCCATAATGAGATTTATCCATAACAGCAATACAACTACTCTTTTATTCTCGTATACAGCAGCTCTCCAGACATAGCCTCAGTCTCTAGATTGCATATTGGGATTCTACGGGAGGGGAATATTTGCCTGAGGCAGATCCTGGGTTATCATCTCAAGGCCAATTCATCGTTTCATGTGCCTTCAATAGGCAATTATCCGCCTAGAACTTGCATCAAAGATATTTTATTCGTTTCCATTGATGTCGGCACGGGCGGTGGCTATGAAGTCATTTCTCCAGGGCAGAATTTCCACAACGGCATATCTATCTTTGACACTCGTCACCTCGCGAAGAGACTTGCTAATGTTGGTGAAGCCATCAAGTCTTACCAATACATCAACAGAGACGACACGAAATCCTGTCAACGAGCTAAATTTCCAGTATAGCGAATATGTCAAGAGCGGCGAAGATGATTTAGTGGACTGTTCGGACACTTTTCGTAAAGAAAATAACAGGGTGGAGGACAGTCTATAGCCAGATATTCCAATGCCGACGGTTGTCTTTAGCTCAATCTAAGTGATCAAAACGTAAATTCTTGAGAATATTTTATTTTTCTCAATTTCTATGCATATTACGAGTATCTTGTCTTATGACACAGTCACTGTGACGTTTCCAAAGAAGTTTTCGCTAGAGTTGCCTACGAGAACAGTGAAATCCCCAGGCTCAACCACATATTTCATCTGGCGGTTCCATAGCCCCCAATCCTCGACTGAGAGGTCGATCTTGACCGTCGTAGACTTTCCAGCCTTGACAGTGGCCTTTTGGAAGCCCTTGAGCCGGTATCGTGGCACGTCTACGGAAGCAATCATATCCTTGACGTAAAGCTGCACCACCTCGGCTCCATCATGCTGTGACTTATTTGTTACTTTCACAGAAACGGTCACAGCATCGGAAGCGGACACTTGAGTTTTGGAGACTGAGATGTCGGAGAATTCGAACTGACTGTATGACAGGCCGTATCCGAATTCATAGAGCGCGGTGGGGTTCTCGAATACGTAGGTGCTGCCAAAGACAAGGGTCCCGTTTTCGTAAATATGGCCGGGATTGGGGGAACTTCTCGCGGAGTTTTGGTAGTCGTAGTAGATGGGCAGAGTCCCAACATCGTAGGGGAAGCTCACAGAGAGCTTGCCTGAAGGGTTGACGTTTCCATACAGCACATCTGCGAGAGCATATCCACCCTGCTCGGACTGATAAAACTGCTGTACAAGAGCAGATGCTTCCTCCGAGATCCTCGGCTCGGTGATGGGCTTTCCGGAGCTGTAGACGACGACGGTGGGCTTTCCGGTCTCGATGATGGCCTTGACCAAGCGAGGCATGGCGCCGACGAGGTGGAAGTCGCTGATGTCAATATGCTCGCCAGTTGTTGCGTTATAGCCTGACCAGAGCTCGTTCTGGTCTCGTGACCATGTCCCGACAACGACGACAGCAACGTCCGAGTCTTTGGCGGCAGCAATGGCTTCGTCGAAGCCAGATTCATCGTTGGACCAGCGCTCGCAGCCTTGAGCATAGGTAACTTTGCCGGTGCTAACAGAGTTGATGCCATCAAGGGGGGTGACACCTCGGGTCATTGCTGTGTGAATCACATAATCTCCGTACTACGGTCAATCTTGGATTAGAATAGTGCCCTGACAAAGAGACGAATGTTAAAAGATATTAGCTCACATTGACATAACCGTGAGCCATGGGGCCAATAACTGCCACATTGGCGTTCTTCTTCAAAGGCAAAACGTTTTGGTGATTTTCAAGAAGCACGATACTCTCTGAATCAAGTTGGCGGGCAATCTTCTTATGCGCCGGAGTGTTGATATACTTGAAGATGTCGTCGTCAGCTACGCCAGTATAGGGCTTCTCGAAAAGGCCCAGCTTGAACTTTGCGCGAAGCACGCGAGATACAGCAGTATCCAAGACGCTTTCGCTCAGCTTGCCTGATTCAACAAGGGCTGGGATAGACTGGTAGCTGTAATATCCACCGCCCATTTCGACATCGTTGCCAGCAGGCAGAGCCTAAGACGAGTCAATTCTCTTCTACCACAAAGACTCCCACGAATTCTCCATGGCTTACCTCGAGAGTAATGCAATCGTTGTCTTCGGCTCCGCAGATGTAAAAAGCATTAGAAAGGCGAGCAGTTCCACCGGCATCAGACGTTACGAAATACTCGTAGCCCCATTCGCCGCGAAGGATATCGGTGAGCACCGCCGAGTTTGCAACCATGGGGACGCCATCGTAGGAATTGTAGGAGGACATGATGGAAGTAGCGCCGCTGTCAATGATGGCTCTCTTAAACGACGGAAGATATAGTGACCGTAGCTCGCGTTCGCCTCCGTGGACTGGAGAAGTGTTGATGCCCTGCTCGGGGGAAGCAAAAGCAGCCTATGAAAGAGAATTAAAACGAAAAAATATCAGCTAGGTCAACCTTCAGGCCATTGGAAGCAGACATTGACGTACAAAATGCTTGACAGTCGCTGAGACCCCTTTTTCTTGGAGTCCCTTGGCATAGCTGTAAGCCATTTCCCCCGCTCTTTCAACAAGTGTTAGTGTACGGACAACATATAATGTAGCGAGTTTGGAACAAGAGCGTACAAGTAGGAGTCCTCGCTATAACATTCCTCTACTCGGCCGTATCTCAACTCTCGTGCAAGGTCAGCCAGCGGTGCGAAAAGCTGGTTGACTCCGAGAGCTAGACTTTCCGTCGCAATGGCGTTTGCCATTGTCTCTACCAGGCTGGGATTGAACGAGCATCCTACACCAATGGGCGAGTTGAAAATCGTGGCATTCAGGCCCAAGAATCCATGAAGACCTTCGCTCTGAACAAACGTCGGAATGCCTAGATGGTGTTAGTTGGTGAGCGGATCAACAAATACCATCATTATCAGATTCTGACCCAGTTCGGTTTCCTTGAGCAGGTATTCTTGCGCCAACTGAGCAGCCTTCTTGACCGTCGTCATGTTGGTATAGTAGCCAGTCCAGACCGAATTGGCTCGGTACTCCATATTCCATACAAGACCCGATTTGTTGAACGTGCCATACGTGAGGTCGAGATAGTTGGACATGTCGCCTTGAATCAACTGGGCCATTTTTTCCTGTACGGACATGCGTTTGAGCAGATCAGACACTCTATCATCGATAGAAGCGTGAGGGTTCTTGTATAACGGCTGGCTTGAGGTGGCCTGGCTGGCCGCCGCCAGCATCGCCGGACAGAGACATGCTGAGAGCTTCATTGGTCCAAGTGAGAAGGCAGAGAAGACTATCAGCGAGAGAAATTGTCACCATCTGGTACAGATTTTCCAGCTATTTATCATCTTTTCTCCACGGTTAATTGACAGCGACCTAAAAACAATCGTGCAGTCAAGCCGTTCGCCTTACTCCAGCATATGCGCGTTGCCATTTACCCGGAGGGGTTGACCCATTGTCGGATTTCCCGTGATGGAGCCCTCTGCTATCATCTTTGCTTTGGCCGCTTGGCCTTCAGGGACATGTGCAGGATTATCTGATGAGCATTGCAGGCTGTGTCGTCGATGAAGCCTTGGAGCCTCGGTCAAAGCCAGTCCGATATCCCGGTGAAGACGCCATGTCTTCAATGGAGTACTTGTGAAGGATGTTTTGGTGACAAGCCTTAACAGCTGGGGAAAAAAAGGTGCCCATATAGGTTCCAAGAAATTCAACTAAAAACTGCTGGCTATAAATGTGCCATTTGTGTTGGCTCAAGCATCTTTTTTTGCCGGCTTCTCTCAAGGTATTGTCCATGTCTCATTCGTGCGCTTAGAAGTATGGTCCGCATGCTGGCAAAATCTTGCAATTCATGCCGGTTATCGTTAGGGGTAAGAGAAAGCCTGGCGAATCATGTTCGGGAATTTATTACAACTCCTCTCTTGTATTATTGTTGCGTCATGTTTGAAAGGGATTTTTGTCGCAAGGGGTTTTGGTTGCCTTTGGTTGCGTATACATACAACACTGGGCTGTGAAAGACTGTTTGAATCCATGTCATCCTAGGATTGGAAAGGTTTTAGGGCCGCATGTAAGAAAAGAGGACGTGCCGCGTTTATGTAAAGAGCCGATGGGTAAAAGCGATCGAAGCTACAGCTACGTGTTGGACTCTTTCTGCCAATCTAGCTGTTCTAGCCTATTCGACTGTTCTCATTGCGATTTATCCTTTAGATTAATTCATCTGTACTTATCCCAGGTTGAATCCTGAAGGCATCTGGAAAAGAAGGTAAAAGATGCGCCCTAGGCTATGGAGATATCAAAGCGACAAGATCATACCCTAGAGTTGGAAGTTCAACACAGCAATTTCACATCACATAAAACTATTTCTAAGCCTTTGAATGCATTTCCCAAACTATTATTGAATGGCTCACAGATAGATCAAATTTACACATTTACCAGAGAAGACCTAGAAAGCTCCAATTGATTTGAATGTGAGATCTCTTGACCATTCAAGTATAACTACAGATTTGTGTCCGATCACTGTATCTCGCACAGATTCGTCTACATAGCCCTGGAAATCGTAATGAGCAGTTAAAAATCAATAAAAGTCACCTGTAAAATTGTGAGATTGTAAATTTTGTGATGCAAATCTCTTCTGTATCTTCCACTATGTGATGGATGGGAGGTAGAATAGTAGCTTAGTATCTTTGAGTCTATACACCACTGCCTAATTGAGAATTCCACCTAATTTAGACATCATAAATGAAACCCTCAGCGCATTTGATACGGCAAGGTCAATTGAAATCAATCTTGATACAATATCAAAGCGAAGATTACATCGTCCTGCAGTACCGTAAGCACTGCTACCCCCTGTGAAATCCTGTGTGGTCACCGAAGCTAGCGACGAGGCCTATTCGGTGAATTTGATCGGCGGATTTCGGTGCATCGTGGGTTACCTGGGGCCTGTATTGAACACATGTGCTCCGTACTACTACTACTACTAGTAGTATTACACCGCTGACTGTTTCGCAAGGGCTACGGCCAATCGTAGGGTTGGGTTGGCAGAACACAGGAGGAGCTGCCTTGACTTATAGCCACTTACAT
The DNA here is from genome assembly GCF_020647795.1 of Trichoderma atroviride. NCBI lineage: Eukaryota > Fungi > Ascomycota > Sordariomycetes > Hypocreales > Hypocreaceae > Trichoderma > Trichoderma atroviride. Next base: position 3,573,257 of record NC_089400.1, on the reverse strand, counting down.
ACCAAGGTGCATGGAGAGTCCAAGCAGGTGGCCGCCTCTTTGTGGAAGCAGCATCTTTTTTTCATTTCCCTCATACGACATGAAGGTTTGGTGGCGCCTTGGATGGCCTTGACTTTATTGTATCTCAAAATCTGACAAGTTGCAAGTTGCAATGAGCGCATCTCACTTACACTTATTGTGTAAGAGGAGAGGCTGCCGAGCACAGTATCGAGTACATGAACTGGCGTTTTCGACACGGCGCCGGTGTGCACTTCGGCGTGAAATGGATGCTTGTCAGACGGAGTACCCTTGAGGTACCTGGTACTCCCCACGTGTACGACTTTTGCAAAAGGGCGGGGGAGGGGTTATAACGGAGCCCATAATGGAGGCTCACTAAGTGGCAGCCACATGCTATAAGATACAGTAGAGGCCTTTACAATTCTGTACATGGATTATTGAGGCGTCTACAACGGTGGCAACCAACACCGATCGTACACCAAGTTATAATATCTGAGAGGTTGTTTCCTTTTAGGGCTGGGCCGAATTGTTTTGACTGCCGTCGTGCGATATCCCGTTGTAGTTGAAGAAACGAATAGAGCAGGCCTGTCTAGCGCACACTACCAAATATGTAATGGCATCTGGTAATAGATATCGGTACTATCAGTTCCTCGTGTAAGTGTCTCAGAAACAAACACACACACGCAAAAGGTCCTCCCATTATTAGGCTGCCAGCAAAAATCAACTCAATGCTTACTGCTTGTGCTTGTTTTGTGTCTTTTTGCATTCCTGCGGGATACAACATCTGCGGCTTTCCGTACCAAACAACCTACTGCTGCTGTAACCCGCTCCAGGCCCCCGTATATGCACCATGTCACGCTTCAGGGTTGCGTAGAGACTGGATCCCAACAAACAGGCATTCTTGCATGAGTACATCTTACATACATAAATTGCGAAAACAGCCCTGCCTCGCTCCATTCCTTCATGATCCTCGGCGTGTGTGAGTGAAGCAAGATACACACGAACGAGTCTTTTCTCTCATCAAAAAGCAGAGTACTGTCTTGGTCCTTTTGAGTCGCTGTAAGAGAAAAAGGCGGGTTCCTCGGGAGTACGTACCTGCCAAGTCTCCGGCACCCCCGCCGCAATTGGCCCAATCACAGCCCCTCCATAATTCGGAGAACCGCCGCATCTGTCATTCAATTGTCCCGCAGCCAAATTTCCGTCATATTTTGTTCGACACGCCTTTTCTACTTTTATTCGTGACTCCCCCCCTCTTTATTCGGCCCTGCTATATTTGCATATTCGCATATAGCACCTCCCAATTGCCCTCTATTTTCTGTATTCCTTTTCCTTTTTCCTCTGCCCCTTCTTCTTCCCCGCCCCTTTCTATTTGCTATTCTCGCAGATTCTCGGCGGCCGAATCGCTCGAGTTTCTCCACTGAATTGCGATCCGCACTCGGCGGGCTGTCGGCGACGTTGGTCGATTCTGGTCTGGCTTGCGAAAACCGCTGCGACGCCTCGGGCCAGTTGTCTCTTCGACTTTGCATCTGTCAGCCGTGTTTTTTGGTATCGTCTTTACCTGGGGTGCTCTGAAGTTTCCTCGTTCCCTCTGTTTGTCCGTCTTTGACTGTCTTTTCTTTTGTGGTGAGTAATGCCAGTTTCTTGGTAATGGGACACCATCGTCTGGCGCTTCACCCGCTGACCCTTCGCTCTCGATAGCAGCAGAGACCGTTTCGCATGAGCAAATACACTGAATCTCCTCTGTCCGATCTCTAAACCCCTCCAATAGCTTGTTTCTCTCACCCGCATCGCCCACCATGCATATCAAAAACTTGGTCGCCGATACGGAGAAGACAAAGGCCCCGTCCTTCTCCTTCGAGTATTTCCCGCCCAAGACCGCCCAGGGTGTCCAGAATCTTTACGACCGCATGGACCGCATGAACAACTTTGGGCCCAAGTTCATCGACATCACATGGGGAGCTGGTGGCGGTATTGCGGAACTGACCTGCGAAATGGTTGTTCAGGCCCAGGCTGTCTACGGCCTGGAGACGTGCATGCACCTCACCTGCACTGACATGGGACTTGAAAAGGTCAATGACGCCCTACAAAAGGCCTACAAAGCCGGATGCACCAACATTCTCGCCCTCCGCGGAGACCCTCCCCGTGACCAAACGACATGGACTGCTGCCGACGGAAACTTCCGATATGCTCGCGATCTCGTCAAGCATATTCGCGATACATATGGCGACCATTTCGATATCGGCGTTGCCGGCTATCCTGAGGGATGCGATGACAACAAAGACGAGGATTCACTGCTAGATCATCTCAAAGAAAAGGTGGACATGGGTGCTGGTTTCATCGTCACTCAGATGTTCTACGACGCCGACAATTTCCTCCGATGGGTCGGCAGAGTCCGCGAGCGAGGCATCACCGTTCCCATCCTGCCTGGAATCATGCCCATTGCCACCTATGCTAGCTTCCTTCGTCGTGCTAAACACATGCAATGCCGAGTGCCTCCAGAGTGGATGACCTTGCTTGAGCCGGTCAAGAATGACGACGTGGCCGTGCGTGAAATTGGTAAGACGCTGGTTGCCGAGTTGTGCAGAAAGCTGCTTGCCGGTGGAATTCACCACCTCCACTTCTACACCATGAACCTTGCCCAGGCGGTCCGTATGGTTCTAGATGAGCTTGACTGGACCCCTTCAGCGGAACGTCCTCTGAAGCAGGCTCTTCCCTGGAAGCAGTCCAAAGGCTTTGGTCGGCGCGAAGAGGATGTGCGCCCCATTTTCTGGCGTAACCGCAACAAGTCCTATGTCATTCGTACCCAGGACTGGGATGAGTTCCCCAACGGCCGATGGGGTGACTCCCGCTCTCCCGCTTTCGGAGAGCTTGATGCCTATGGCATTGGTTTGACCGGCACAAACGAGGCCAACCGCAAGAAATGGGGCGAGCCCACCTGTGTCCAGGACATAGCCGATACCTTTGTCCAGTATCTGGAGAAGAAGATTGAGACTCTTCCATGGAGTGAATCTGCCCTTGCCGCCGAAGCAGACCCCATCAAAGACGACCTTGTGGCTCTCAACAAGCGAGGCATTCTGACCATCAACTCACAGCCTGCCGTTGACGGCGCAAAGTCCAATCACCCAGTCCACGGCTGGGGACCTTCAAACGGCTATGTGTACCAAAAGGCCTACCTGGAATTGCTCGTTCCACCGTATCTCCTGGACGAGATGATCAGCCGTCTTGACGACTTCCCCAACTTGACTTACTACGCCGTTACCAAAAATGGTGAACTGAGGTCCAATGCGCCCTCGGACGGCCCCAACGCTGTCACTTGGGGTGTTTTCCCAGGCAAGGAGATTGTGCAGCCCACCATTGTGGAATCAATCAGCTTCTTAGCCTGGAGAGACGAGGCTTTTCGACTGGGTGTCGACTGGGCTCACTGCTTCGATGCCAACACCCCCAGCCGAGCGCTTATCGAGGGAATCATGAACGAGTGGTATCTCGTTAACATTGGTGAGTTTCTGACCGATTCCCCTCTTATTCATATCCCAAATAGACTAACCAAGAGAAATTCAATTGCGTAGTGAACAATGATTTCCGCGAGAACAACACCATCTTCAGTTTCCTTCAAGGTCTCCAAGTCAAGGACGCTTCCGTCCCTGCCAATGGCACGGCCTAAATTCCATTTCTCATACACTTCGCTCAGGAAGCGAAAACCAAAAAAAAAAAAAAAGGCCTTGACAAAAACTGAGCCTTTTTTTTTTTCCTGGTTTGGGTATTATTGTCTCCATGATTTTAATTACCCCCCTTTATTTCATTTCATTCTCCCAAATCTTCATATCTCGGCGCAGATGACCGAAGAGAAAAAAAGCGGCGTTTATTTTGCACAGAAAGGGCGGAGTCGGTGTCTTTTTCAACAAAAAAGCATTACACCGAAGGTCCCATTTTTTCATGAGACATGGGGATTAACTTTATTATCATTTTTCCCCGGGGCGGTGGGCGCAACGGGAACGGAACGAACATCACAGTAAAAGAAAAAAAAGGCATGGAAAGAGCCCGGTTCTAACGATGGAATTGCATATATTATATCTCAACGATACCCCCGCCTGCGGACAAGTTTTTTTATTTTATTTTTACTTTCATGATTTTATTAGTTTTTGCATTTTATTTTTATGACGAGTCACAGAAGAAAAAAGAAAAAAAGAAAGAATATTGATAGAAATATTCAGAGGGGGAGGAGCCTGAAAGAAGAGAAGCATTATAGGAGCGCTTTAAAGGAAAAAAAGGACATCACAGAGGCGAATAGGCGGGCTATGGTGCATATACATACACATACGTGTACATATATCATGTCTTCCATTGCTGAAAGGGTGTCAGCGAATAGATAAATCACGGCATTGCATATTAAGAGCCGCAAATCATTCCTCTCCTGTGCAAACCCCTGTGAAACCAGCCGTATCGGACTCCAATGCTGTTCGTTTAGGTGAAATAATTGAGCATGGCTTCATTAAAATGTTGGAAATACACGTCCCTTGTATACATTCTGTACCGTGTCCCTCTGTCATCTGATATATACCCGACCTATATATACTGCTTCCCCAAGTCTAACTTCACTCCATCTTCCACATCATTCAGCCCAGCCCTCGTCATCCCCGACATCATAGTCCATGTCAACCTGGCGCCCTTGCATATGCTTCTCAGGTAAGTCTTCAATGACCTCGCCTTCTTCTTCATCATCGTTCATCCCAGCCATGGCATCGCCATCACCAACATCTTCATTCTTCTTGAAGGATCCAACGGGTGGCAAAGGTGTATTGACCCAGGAAAGATCAAGTGTTCCTTCGACTCCGGGTAATTCTTTGCCATGTAGGCTGTAATAGAATTTTTCGGCTGTTTTGCGATCTTGGAAAGAAACGTTGGTGACTGTCGGCGTAGTTTCTACAGATTCAAACTCGCCCAAGTTCTGCAAGACAAAAAGAAGAGAGATTAGCAAATGAGCTTCTAGAATCAACAAGTTTTGTTCCACAAAAATGAATTCGCTTTTTACTTACCAAGAGAAAATGTCGAAGCATTTCATCCTTGTCAGCTGGAGTAAAATCCACGCCAGTGACAGCCAACTTCCGCGGCCGGTTATCCAGTGAGTACTGAGCATAGGCCGCATGCCTTCCTACTTGCCCCCTGAACGAACCGCGACCTCGTGGCGCAAAACCTCGTTCACTACCGCGCCCGCCGCGCCCCATATACCCCCCGGCCCCTTGAGCTGTAGCTGCCTCCATCTTCAGCCATGTCAGGGTCAATACCGAGAATCATAGCTTCCTGTTCCAATGCTGCCAACTGCGCACGTAGCATATCGGTTGATGATGACGATCCCGGAGCTTTAGCATCGCCGCTTTTCTCGGCTAGTCTCGCCTTGAGTCTCTCACTCTCTTCCCTGTGTCTTGCCAAAAGATCTTGCTGCTGCTTCTCCAACTCTTGACGCTGTCGTTCCAGCTCGACTCGCTTAGTTTCCCTGTCTTGATGCTGCTTTTGAGCCTCTTCCTGTCTCTGTTGGAACTCTTCCATGTCAATTTCAGGCTCGGCTTCTACAGGAGTAGAAGACCCATCACCGTTAATCTTAGACGACACACCATCGCCGTGCTTTGATGATGACTTGCCGCCATCGTCCTTGTGCCAAAATACCTTGACAAACCTGTTATCAAAAATGACTTTTGGCGACCGATATGCCGCGTTTGCTGATGCCCACTTGTCATATTTCACAATTGCCAAGTGCTTGTATGGCTGCATGGAGACTTCAACAATCTCACCAAACTGTGAAAAGAAAGCGCGGACCTCATCTTCATTGAAATTCTCTTCGGGAATATTTTCCACAACAATGGTGCTCTTGGAACGATCGTGTACTGGGCCCTCTGCTGAGAAAGAGGCTCTGGCACCACCTTTCTTGCCGCCACGGCCGCCACGGCCTCGACCGCGTGGCTTCGTATCCATAGGAAACTGATAAGGATTTGCTGCAAGTGCAGACAAGCCCATAACAGCATTGTTAGGATCATACTCTAAGGGAGAAAAAAAAGGGGAAGGCAGCGGATTAGTCGAATACTCCTTGGATCTTGGCTGGCTGGAAATATCGTGACACATACCTTCGATTTGAGATAACATATTGGGGACATAGATGGAAGAGTTACCATGGTCGTACATGCACTGATTCCCACGAGAACAATATCCTTTGGTATCAAAATCTCGACAGCGTCCTCTCCGCCGCTGTGAGCTCCTTCCACCACCGCCATGAGGCATCTGAGCCATGAACTCAGCCATGCCAGGGTAGGGAATACCCATAGCTTGCATCTGCATAATCGCTTCGAGAGCACTCTTGGGATCGAAAGGTGTCATGCCTGGCATTGAGTCCACGGAAACGTAGCTCCCTTGCTGGCCGCCCATCATCGAGTCATCCATTCTCCCGTGGTTCGAGCCCCGTCGAGGCTGCTTGTGGCCCCTGCTATGCGAAGCTGGCCCATCGTGTTCGCCGTCATCATGAAATCCTCGTTTTCTTGAGCCGGTATGGTGTGGCGCACTGCTTTGTACGCCGTGAGCGCTGGGGAGTGGGCGAGCTGCGGCGCCAATGGCACCGGTATTCGGGGGCGGCCGAGCGTCTGGTCGATATGACTTGTACGCGATCGCTTGGAAGACGTCGTCGAGGAAAGTCTTTGGATCTATAGCTCGCGAGAATCAAGCAGTCAGCACGTCTTCTTCTTTTTATTTTCTGCGCCTGGAATACCTCCGGCGCGTCTCTCATAGTAACCCTGACGGACCTTCAGTCAAAAAATCGGGAATCTCAGCCTCGCAAAGCGTCCGCACCGATGCGGCGTCGCCGTCGTGTTTTAGCAGGGCGATGACATAGTCGGCAAGCACGTCGGAATCAGCATCTGACCTGTACCGGGAAAAGGAGGTCAGCAACCGGGAAAAAAAGCCAACGATAGGCTACAGGGAAAGCAGTGAATCAATTCCAGTCTGCGGGCAAACGAACGTGTTCTCAATGCGCTTGACAATCCATGCTTTGAGCTGCGGCGCATCCTCTTCCGGGAACAGCATGGCTCGGGATCTGGGGAAAAAGATTGAAGAGATGCAAAGTCGTAGTTAGTGCTGCATGAAGGATGTCATAAATAAGTAATTGGAACGTATAGTCTTGACCGTGAATAGTATAAAGAAGAAATAATAAGACTAGGCAGCCAGAGGGCCTCCGGTTTTGATGTTGGTCCGAGCGAAGAGAAAAAGAAATGGACGTTGAAAGTTGGAATTTCGAGGCGGCTAAAGCTACGGGGGAGTTGCAAGGCAAGGCTGCGCCTGATGATGGCGGAAGGAAGGTCCCGTCCAGTGGCTTTTAAAGTGGGGCATCGTCAGCTCCAGCGCTGGACCTTTTTGATAGATTGACGCATCGTCTTGATGTAGAGATCGATCTGCGTAGCTTTTGTTTAGTGGGCAATTTACTGATGAATAGGCTTGGTTGTTATTGGCTAGGTAGGTAGTTAATTGTCAATGTAGCATCTACAGCTATCATTGTCACTATCAACGTTGCAATTCCATTATAATGATATTCACTGTGTCCATCAAGCTCACCTAGGCCTCTCGGAGCTCGGCAGCCCAGAAGGCACATCTCGACTGTGGCCTCGATCTACCTTGGTCAACCAGAAGACGACGCACATCCCAGAAGATGAGAAATACCTACTCATGTATATAGAAAAGTAAAAACCAATTTTTCACATCATCAATAAACTCGCACATCAAATTCATCTTTTTTTAACATTCATAAAATTTCATTCGACTCCACTGACGCACAACTACATGCATGAAAAGCTGCCTAGTGAAGCGTCCCTTGATTATGGCCTCAACCTAGTGATCCACACGTATTCCCTTTTTTTCCTTTAACGGGGTGGTATTTTTTTTCTTCTTCGTTATTCAACCGTAAGTTTCTCATCTACCTCCTTAAATCAGTGAGGCGGCATGCCCCTTGGTATAGAAGTAGTGGGCCTCAATTTTCGGTAGAAGCCGGTTGACACATTGTGCCCATTTTGACACGAATGGTAGTTCTATCAGCAAATAAGGGAGCCGTTTACAGCTTGTCATAGTACTAGAAGAGATGTTAGCATCATGCATGAAATGGTGTGAGTAGAGTGATTGGTAACTTACGTTCTCGACGCCGGGAACCTCAACCTTGATACCCTTGCGCTTACGCATCTCAGTAACGATGGTACCAACCCTGGAGGTGGTATCGAGAGGAGAGCCACCGGGCAGGACCTGCCAGTGAGAGAAGACAGACTGGGGGAAGGCCTGGCCGGAGGTGGCCTGGCGCAGGTCACCGTTGAAGCCGAAGGACTCCAGGACGGGCAGGTAGGCCTTGATGTTGAAGAGAGGAGTACCAGGACGCTGCTCCTCGTTGAAGACGTGACCACGACGGCGGGTCAGGACACCGTAGACACCACCCATGGCCTGCTCAGGGACTTGAATCTCGACCAGGTAGACGGGCTCAAGCAGAGCAGGCTCAGCCAGCAGAGCAGAGGCGTACAGGACACGACGAGCAGTGGGGATGATCTGGCCACCACCACGGTGGATAGCATCAGCGTGCAGAGTAACATCAAGGACGTTAAAGCGGATGGAGCGCATGGGCTCCTCAGCAATGGGACCCTCACGGGAAGCCCACTGGAAACCAGAGACGACGGAGTCCTTGATTTCGTTGAGGTACTGGACGGCCTTGGTCTGGTCAACCAGCAAGTTGGCACCAGTGCCATCGGGACCAAAGGTCCAGATCTTACGGGCGTCGGTGACATCCCAACCGAAGTCGTCAGCCAAGACACGGGCACGAGCCTTGAAATCATCACGGGGGCTAATCTTGCCAGACTCAATGGCCAGGGACAGCTCCTCATCCATGGGCTCGGCAACCATGTACAGACGGTTGTGCTTGTTGGGGGACTTGGACAGAGCGGTGATGCTGGACTTGCCAGTGACAGTCTCACGGTACTGGACGACGGGGTCGGAAATGATGAGAGGAACACCAGCGTGGTCGTTCTCGAGATCGTTCAAGCAAATCTCGAGGTGGAGCTCACCAGCACCGGCAACGACGTGCTCACCAGACTCGGAAGTGTAGGTAAGAACGCAAGGGTCGGACTTGGACAGACGCTTAAGACCCTCAACCAGCTTGGGGAGATCCTGGGCGTTCTTGACCTGGACGGAGCGTCGGACGACGGGAGAGACGGAGAACTTCATGACCTTGAGGTTGTGGGCGGTGTCGCTGGTGGTCAGGGTACCAGACTTGAGCAGGAACTGATCGATACCGACCAGACCGACAATGTTACCGGCAGGCATGTCGTCAATGGGCTCGACCTTGCCACCCATCATCAGGACGGTACGCTGGATAGCCTTGATGAAGAGATCATCCTTCTTGCCAGGGGTGTAGTTGGGGCCCTGGATGCGGACCTTGAGACCGGAGCGGACAACACCGGAGAAGACACGACCGAAGGCGTAGAATCGGCCCTTGTCAGAGGTGGGAACCATCTTGGAGACGTAAAGCATGAGGGGACCCTTGGGGTCACAGTCACGGATACCGATGGCAGCCTCGTCGTCCATGGGACCCTCGTACAGGGTCTCGACACGGTAGCGCTGGGCAGTGACGGGGGAAGGAAGGTGGAGGATCATCATCTCCAGCAGGGAGTCGGCAGCGGGCAGGAAAGTGCGCATGACGGCCTTGAGCAGCTGCTTGCCCTCCTTGGAGCGGTCATCAGGGGTCAGCTTGAGCTGGAGCTTGTCAAGCAGGGTGGCGATCTCGTCGTTCTTGAAGTTCATAACAGCAGAGAAGATCTTGAAGATGGGGTCCAGGATGAACTGGTTGAAAGCACGCTCAAGCTGCTTGCCCTCGTAGGTACCGTTCTTGGTCCACTTCTTGGTGTGGGGGTTGAAGTAGTTGTCGCCCCAGAGACGCTCCATCATCTTGTTCTTGTCAACACCAAACTTCTTGGCGTAACGGATGGCGAACTGGCGGACGGTGAAAGCCCAGCCGTGCAGACCGGAACCGAAAGCAATGGTACCCTTCTCGGGGTAGACCTGGAGGTCGCCGAGGGACTTGTCGAGGTAGGTGGAGATGATGACGTTGACGGACTCGATGGTACGAGAGAAGGACTGGTACAGATCCTCCTTGGAGACCTGAAGCTCGAGAAGAGCACGGTCGACCTTGTTGATGATGATGACGGGCTTGATGCGCTCACCAAGGGCCTGTCGCAGCACAGTCTCGGTCTGGACGCAGACACCCTCGACGGTGTCGACGACGACAAGGGCACCATCAGTGACACGGAGGGCAGCAGTGACCTCGGAAGAGAAATCAACGTGACCGGGGGAGTCGATCAGGTTGATCAGGAAATCACGGCCGTCAGTCTTCTGGCCGACAATGTCCTTGATATCCTCCTCATCCTCGAGCTGACCGTACAGAGAGATGGCAGTGGACTTGATGGTAATACCACGCTCCTGCTCGTCGGCACGAGTATCTGTGGCTCGGGCGTCACCAGCCTTGGCGGTGGAGATGATACCAGCCTTGGCCAACAGGGAGTCGGTCAGGGTAGACTTGCCGTGATCGACGTGGGCAATGACGGACATGTTACGGACATTGGTGGGCTTGTCCATCAACTGCCGGATCTCGTCAACTGTGAAGCTATCATGGTGAAGGCGTCGGTTAGCAAGATGACTCTAATAGAAGCTCAATTCCAGATGGGAGACGGAGAGAGCTCCCATCCTAGCTAGGCACGGCAATATGAAGGAGAATAGGTGAAGAAGAGTGAAGAAAAAAAATTTCGGCAGTAGCGGCATAGATGCAAGCACTCGAGGACGAGACAACAAGCGAAGCATCGCAGCCCCCGCCATAGCTATACTAAGATGGAGCAGAAAAGGGTACAAGACTAGGATGGTGAAGCTCAGAGCCGATAAGGTAGAATCACGGAAAACAACTTACTTCACCATCTTGACGGTATTGAGGCTCGGGGCCTGCCTGAAAAAAATATGTGTGGTTTGTTGGTGTAGGAAGAAGAAAACGAAAAAAGAGCAAAGCGGGGTTGAAGAATTTGACCCCGCGCTTTATGCTCAAGTAGGTGGCTAACGTGCTGCTAACTGCTGCGTAAGCACAAGGCTCTGAGCTTTTGGCGGACACAAAAAAAAATTATGAAGAGGACACAGCGAAGACGGGTCTCACTGTCTGCTCTATCAGAATTTTTTGATGGGGAAGGAGAGCGAGAGAGGGTGGGCTGGGAGATTTTTATGGCAAGGAGGGGGACGCAAAAAAAGGGCCACGAAAATCGGGTGGTGGGCGGAGAGCAGGCTTGGGCGCACACAAGGTTTAGGGTGAGCCATGACTAGCACGGGCAGCTATGAGTTGGGCCAGCCGTGGCGGCGCTTTTACTGGACAGCTGTGAATCCACCGGGCAGCGAGGAAAAATGGCAGGGCCCAGAAATTGAGAAAATTACAGGCAGCACGCGCAAAATATCACACAGCACCAGAGGTACCAGAGGTACCAGCAGGTCGAATTTTTTCTTCTCTGCCATCAAGGGCCATTATAGTGGGGGACCTGCCTCTGAAAGAGGGCCATGCACCGCCAGACGATGGAACGATTGGAGTGTATCAGTGGGCACACTCGCTGCGAGCAGCCCTGCTAACGCCGAGAGATGGCGCCGGCGTCATTGCTCAGCAGCTGTGACTGGCCAGAACTGCTCGAAGGGGGCTAGGGTCTAGCAGCCGTTTGAGACGAGCTGGAGCCGCTAGTAGGTACTGGGCAATAAATCTCGTTTGGCCTTTTTTTCTTTTTTTTTTTTCTGTTGGAGCTGCTTGACAAGTGGAGGGCAAGAAGCCCTCACGGCGATACAACCTAAAGCCCGTCGTTCGATTTGCCATCGCTGGCTGGAAGTGGAAGCTGGGAGACAGCACGGACCCAATGCTTATCAACGAGCTGGATGTATATCCGAGTACCTGTACGCTGTACGAGGGCATGCCTTTTGGCCTATGCTTGAAGCTGTTACTGTGGCAATTGCTGGAGGCGAGTAGAGCTCGAGATTACAGTTATATCCTAGGCGGTGCTATTATTCAGCACAGCTGGTGCAGCTATTGAAGCTCCTTGCTGCCACCAGACAGCACAGACAGCATAGGGCAGTACTGCCAGTGACATCTCCAACCAGCGTCACCCCAATCTTCAGCTTTGTCATCGTACAATCCCAAGCTCCTGCATTCTCTCTCAATACATCAGAAAGAGAAAAAAAACTTGCTGCTATTGATCCGCAGCAAAAATTGGAGCTCTCAAGGAGGGGCAAAGTGGGCTTTCTGCGTTTCTTCATGCTCATGCTGTCAGCCGCGCCGAGCTGATTGGCTGCTTGCTCACGCCGCCTAAACTGCCCTCCAGCTCTTTATCCACAGGCCTTTTCCGGTAATGCTACATGCAAGCAGCTTTGAGGTCTCTATTGGAGCTTCCTGGGACTAATCTCTCAGCCACACGATTGGCCATTTGACTCACTTTGTTCAATACCGCCCAAAACAGCCACTTATTAAGTCTTGATATTGCTATATATTGAGTCTTCTCATTCTCTCATACCACCACGTCACTCGCCGGTCAACCATAATTTTGGGGAAAAGAAAAGAAAAGCCAAAAGCCCAAAAACAGGAAGAAAAGAAAGAAAGGAAAACAGCATCATGACACCGTACTCCTTCGCTTATAAGCTAGGTACTCAGCCCTCGAGTGACTCACACCGACGCCTCTTATGACGACCCCAATATCCGCGAATATGCATCTTCCACCTCTCCTGCCAACTCCAACAGCGACACAATGACAATCTGATGCGTCAAGTTTGGCAGCCTCTCTCTGTGCAGGCCAATCCATTCCAACGGTGGCGTCGCCTCGCCCATGTCTCGCAGCTGTGGCGTCTCAATGATGGGAGGCTCCAGAGCGAGATACTCATACTTGGATTGTGGCACATTCACCTCGGCCGTAATTTTCTGCTGCTCGCCGCCTTCTCGCTGCCCTTCCTCAGCTTCCGGTACTCCGGTAATCTTGACGGCCGTAAGGGGCAGCTGCCGACCCCATGTCTCTTCCAGCGACTTGTTGTGCTTCGCCCACATACCGCGTATGTAGCTGATGCGGGAATAGTTCCATCCGACCTCAACTTTGCCTTCAAAGGCACTCTTGAATAGGTAGTCGATATGATTGCTATTTGGCGACTGCCATGTCTGCATTGCCGCTTCCACCCTCGGCACTTTGAGGATTGTACCACCCCGGGCCCCCGTCGACCGCTCAACCACATCTTCCACTGACATTTCGCTGAGTGTCTTGGGCGCTTCAATGTTCCTAACACCTGCCAATCCGATTCGGAGCTGTCCCAGCGTCATCCTCAGCACGCTATGGACTCGCCGTTGCTCGATGCTTGCGGCAAACCGCGCGTATGCGTTCAGGGCCTCCATCTTGAATACCTGATGGTCGGAGAATGTGTTTGGGAACACTCCAAGATTGAGTGCTCGTAGTGTTACAACCACGTCTGTGTCCAGAGAAATGGGGGATTTGGACATGGTGTCATCTGCCGGTAGCTTGGGAGTCCTCGTCGCTGTTGATATCGATTGGCGCGCCGCTGAAGACTTGCGTCTCATAAACTTCTCAATCTCCTTGAGCGACGATTCGAAATTCTCTCGCCTCTCTTGCATTAGCTTTGTAACGGCCTGGTAAAGAGAGACGGCTTGGGCGGCTGATGTCGCAGTGCCAAATACCTGCACAGCATCGCCATCGAAAATTGCTACGAGGCGGTCTCCTCTGCTATCTTTACCCTCTCTCACATTGTACATCAAGAATTCCAACGAAGTGATGTCTGCAATCAAAAAGGCTTGATAGTCAAACGCTGCCTTGACACGTAGCTCGTTGAAGCTAATAGACGCCTGGATCAGAGGAGTTTCATTGAGTGCCTTTTCTCGCTTCGGCCAATGGATCGAGGTCCGTAGTTTGAAATGCCGCAGAGCAATGAAACCACTTAAGCGACCGGTACAGTCTATGCCAATCTTATCAAAGCCAAGACATAGATTCTGCTCCCAGTCAGACGTCTTCTTAGACGATACCCAAAATTTGCTAATCTCAAAGACAGATTTGCCTATCGCTTGCCCCATATCAACGCTGACGTCCAGGGCGGCGATGGATATCGTCGCCGTCCACGGGAAAGCTGCCGTGGCCGCTACCTGCTGGTATCTTTGAACCAAGTGGCCTTGTGATGTCTCTGTAGCTAGCTTGGGCACTGGCGGAGTCGTGCTTGCACCTCTCAAGTCTTTAGGATACCAGATTTCTTCAAACAGTAAAAAGTCTTGTACCTGCTTGGCGTTGACGGAAATTTTCATGGGGCTTACACTCAGAATAGCCGAAACACCGCTTGTGCCGCTGACGTGCTTGCTATTCATGAATGAAAGCGTCACAGTGTCGACCTCGAAGCTTGCAGTCGACTCTCTCGAATACACATGCTGTACCGAAGCTTGTGGTTTATTAAGAACACCGGATATCGCAAAAAAGTTTCCGTGGTCTTGTGAAGAAACTGTGTTGAGAGTAAAGTACACGCTTTCGAAGCTTGTCGTGGCGGCAACACGGGCTATAGGCTGGCAGCTTAGGGAGAATTCTTGTCTGCAGATACGTAGGCCCAAGTTCAGCTTGACACGACCCAATACCGCGCTAGGGTCTGCAGTAAGGATATTATCCTCATCTCCAGACTTCTCTGGTTTCAGCTTTGGCGGCTCCGGCTCTGAGGCTGGTTCACTATCAGTATCGCCACTCACTACCTCCTTCACGCTAGCCACAATGTCCATAATGAGCGGAACGACAGATGGGTACAGGATATTGCTCGAAGCATCAATCTTGACTTCGCCCGATAGTGCAGGATCATCCCGGCCATTGTCTCGGTATTCAGCCTTCCAGGCAAGCCCAGGGCTTCGCAACACTGCGCCGCTTCCTGAGTCGTCTGTTGTGAACTGGCCATATTTTCCTGCCAGGGACGGGCGGCGGCCGCTTCGTGAAAGCCGCGCAGCATCATGAGCAGACTTTGCGCTTGATACGTAAACAACCGCGCCTGCAAAATCGGCATCCATGAGCAGGCTCTCAAGTCGTTTGTTGCCAAAGGCACTTCGTGAAGGCTTGGGCTTGGGTGCGCTTTCAGGCTTCTTATTACTTTGCGCTGCCTCGTTATTCCATTGTATCGATGCCTTCTGCACATTCTTTGCTGATAACGATATTGATTCAACCAAGTTGGCTGCCGGGACTATGAAAGCCGATGTCAATCTGAGATCCAAGGATTCGCCCGAGGCTTGGAATGCCAACCGGCGAGCATCCGCCGTGGAGAAGTAGGCAATGTTGAAAATGACTTGGGGAAGAAGTGCCGAGTGTACAGATCTCAAATTTCTGTCATGGCCAGGTGGTACCGTTTGAAGTTGAAAGTCTTCTATGGCCAGTCGTGCAGATCTCTTGGTCCTCGTACCGAACTCGATTAATTTGATAGATAGTACTAGATCTTCCTCGTTGCTCGCTTGATGCCCACTATCATCCGCAACATTCCAGGAAGCGCGAATGTTTCGTAATTCGAAACGATAAACGACAGATCCAAGAATAGAGTCGAGAATGTCCGTATACTCGGGTAAGACCTCATCATCGTTAATGGAGATTCGTGGCTTGGATTGTCTGAGTCTCCGTAGATATTCTAATTCTCGCGATGTGTCCAAGTCCTTTATCTTTGTCCCTAGGTAACCCAGCACATCAACAGCTGTGGATGTCGACCTTGGCGATAAATTCACGTCAAAATCGTCGCTCCTGAAGTTGAATGACCACTCGTCTTTGCCGTCATCTCCAGAGCTTGAACTGGCCGATATTGTAAAGCTTGCACCGAAATTACCACAGGACCTCATGTTGTCTTCCGTTCCTCTTTGGATGTCAAATCCAACATGTCTGAGGTTCAAGTGTATCTCTGGATATTTGAGAATAGGGCCGTGTACTTCATGACGGTTAGATGCTCGCAAATAAGCTTTATCCATGAAAAAGAGTACGTGCGCCATTGATCCAGCTTCAGACTTCAAAGCCGTCTTAGATGCAATTTGTAATCCTTCCATAGTAAGATGAACAGCGTATACCATATTCGAGCTGGGTTTTTCAACCTCTTTTGTCTCGCTAGTCCCAAAGATATCTTCGATATGTTCTTGGATGGCTTTAGATTGCAGCTGTATCTCTTCGATGGCAGTGGAAATTTGTGGTCGATTCAGCGCTGTGAGGAGATTATATATTGCCGATGCATCCAAACGCATAACTTCAACCGAACAGAGCACGTTCAGTATACTCTCTGCCTTCTGTCCCTGGCTCATTGTGATGCGTCCATTTGTAGGGGGTATTTGCAAACAAGAGATGGTGCGAGACTCATTCTTGACGTTGATTTGCATCTCATGAGAGTTTTCTTTGACGTCAAAGTCAAAAATGATTTCTTTGGAAGAGTCTGCCGCACATGCCGCCCGCGCGACGACGCCAGAGATTTGATATGTGAGAGACGGTATCAAAGGAAGCCTGATTTGGTAATCATCTATGAATGTGGCGATATTGATCCTGAAGTTTGACGGGCGGTCAGCCGATTCAGCCTGTGATTCTGCCTTTGAGAAATCAGGAAGCTGTGTTTTCAAGCGATGGAGCTGAGCAATCTCGTCTCTAAAGAGTAGATCAAGAACTTCCATGAGACCGATAGGGTCTTGCTTCACAGTGAACGTCAGGCCCTGGCTGCTAGCCGTTGCTTTGACTTTGTGTGCTGACACCTCATCGACCGTTCTTAGTTCATGCGAAACGCATAGACTCGGTCTTCGAAACTGAGAAACGCCCAGGTGATGCGAATGACTATGCATCATGGAGGTGACAGCATCACAATTTATCATCAAGCTTGTGAGAGTTGCGCCCTCACTCGTATCAAAAGTGAGTAAGGAAGCTTTAAGCCCGTCACCTAAAGTCTTCGCGCTTAGGTTCACCGTCTCAAGTTCGATAGACCCCTTGATGAGCTCAAGAGCAAGATGATAAGCTGTTGATGGCTTCTTTGTCGGCTTGATGGCCTCCAAAACCGGCTTCTGAAAGGGAGCAGGGGCCTGGCTCTGGCTTCTGTGGTATAGCCGCAAGACATCATCGGCAAGAACACAAAGTTCCCAGTTCAAGTTGAGTAATGCATCACCACAGCATATATTCAAAACAGTCACAGGTATTGTCCCCAAGACGGCAGTTGTAGGATCCCCCAATTTTCTTTCAACTCTTGCACTGAGATCGACAAACCCAACTCTGTTTTGCTTTGGGCCTGGATCTAGTATGAGGCAAACGTTGCCGAGCTTACAAGCACCTAAGAGGGGATATACTTCTTCGTCCTCCTGGTCATCGGCTCCTATATCGCCAAAGATTTTCCTTAGGAGGAGAGTGTGTGAAACGTTTTCCAAATCCCAGTTTCTCCACTTCTCAAAGGAGCTCACCACGCATTGCACTGCGTCAGGTGGAAGAGTGGGCGATTCGCCCCAGCACTCTTGGATCAATTGAGCTTTCTCAAACTCGTTTTTAGTATCCCAGATTTGGCGAAGTCGCATGATCATTTTCCAAGAATCCACTGTTCTCAAATGTTGATTTGCAGATCTGAGAACAGCCGAAGGCCGTATAAGGAATGGAGGGTCATTTGTTGCCTCTCCCAGCTGCAGCAGGCGTAGCACAAAGTATCTGACGTGCGTAGAGTGGCGCTGATTGACCTCTGTCAAGAGTCGCTCCAGCTCGGTAGCGACTTCGCCTGTGCGGTGAATCAAAGAGGCTAGATACTCGATCTTGCCTGACGCGGTTCTTCCCTCGATTGAGCCAATATCGGCGTCAAAGTATGTGATGTCTTTGGCTCCTAGAGAGACCCTCACTCCATCGATTTGGACTACTACAGCTGCCTGTGGCTTCTGGACAGACGAAAGTCGCTCTGAGGCTGACATCTCAATGGAGCCTAAACGTAAGTCCAGAGAAGTTCTAGCATTGATAACGCCTCGTTCTTTTGTAGTTCGCGTCACAACAGAGACCTTGGATATTGTTAGGTCATATTGATCTAGCTCTTCTTCAGATGGGTCTGGCGAATCTAGTGTCGACGAGTTGAGAAATCGGAGATTGATTCTAGGTAATTTGACCATAAAATCAAGCATCTCGCCTTTGATTGGTGCTTCTTTTCGGGCTTTGAAGATGTCCGTAATAGTACCAGACTGGAGAGAGTCTAGCACATCTTCAGGGTCAGCCGGCTGCAAGGCCGCCATCAGGATAGTGACATGGCGGATAGCTTCAGGAGTGATAAATGCGTTTATTCCAGAAGGGAACTCAAGAATAGTGCTCGACTGAGCGTGATCTTCGCTAAGATCAGTAGAGGAGATATCATTCAAATCCAGCTTCAGTCGATTGAAAAACTCAAACTCTTCTTCATCGATTGGCGGGAAAGTTGCGTCTCTAATATCGGGTCTGACTCCCTCCAATGGAAAGTTTGGGTTGAAGTATTGACTCGAAAAGGCAATTTGAGATTGTTCGGTGTTTTCCTTTGCCGAATAGTCGCCAACAGTGCTGTAGAAAGAAGGCCGTCTACCAGGAGAAGCAGCCTCCACCCTGTCCATCTCAGAGCGAGAGCCCATCATAGCGGCAGACCTGGTCGACAAGCTGCCTCCAAATTGTGATGTTCTTTGTATATCACGGCGGCTACTGCGAAACCCGAGACTGCTGTCGCTCGAAGAGCTAGCAAAGGAGAGAAACGACCTTTGGCGGGTCACTCTCCGCGAGCGTGTGCTCACTGAGGCCTTATCGTACTCAATATCGGCAAGAGGAGGAGGAGGGGGAGGCATGCATTGCGCGGGAGGGTCGACTTGTTCGGAAACTAAATCGCCGCCTGTACCAGGGAGAAGAAGAAACGGCGTTCTGTCTGTTCGTTGATCCTCGCGATAGATTAGGTCTTGCTGGATTTTCCGTTCTTCAGAAAAATGAAATTTCCTTCCAATGGATGCCAACCGAATATCTGTTTTAAGGTATGCCTGAGTTTCAACCGGGTGCTGCGGGCGTGACTTGTGTCTCGCCGCTGAGTCCGCATTTATGCATGAGAGCTGAAGGTTTGGTATGAGCACGTTGGCTCGCTTTGAGTAGTGCGAGCGGGCCCAGTCATTGCTGTTGACGTCGATGGCATCAGTAGAAAAGCAGAAAACGCTTTCTTCTACATGTATCCAGAGGCGAATTGACTGGACAGCAACTCGAACAAATGTCACGTCGTAAAATATTAACGAGGAATACGGCACCACGGCGTTTTCCACGTCGTCAAACGTAAACCCAAATGCTGGTCCTGCTTTAGTCAAAGCGGCTACAAAGTCAGTTGTGCACTCTCCGGCGACTGCGCCAACAGCGACATCCCAGTTACAAAGGTATGTTGGCTCTGATGGAGGCAAGCCGAAGGTACGGTGGCCAAATACTCGAACGCCATCAACAAACAGTTGCGTATCAGCAGTTGATACACTGGCAGAATCCAAATTGCTCTCTGAGCTGCCCAAAGACAGCGATAATGGACTTAGATCAAGTTCCATATCCATATAGTAATTTGTAAAACGCAAGTCCAGGGATAAAGAGGCCAATTCACCCTGAAGATAGCACTTTGAGGAGTAAATATTAGTAGGGATCAAGAGGCGAGGGTCGTCTAGTTTAATGGCCAAGATCACGTCAAGGTCATTGGATTTCTTGCTAGGGGGGCGAATAGCCGGCTCAGCATCTGGATTCTGCGCCTTCGCTTGTAGTTGCTCCTGATATTCCTCTTGAGTTCTGAAATGTACAAACTCGCCGAAATAGTTGTCTTTGAGTAGCATAAAGTACCGAACAACGAAGCCGTAGAGGTAAACGGAAGGTGACTGGGCGTGGATATTTAAGTCGAGAGTATCTGTATTAGCGGGAGAGGTAGTTGCATTGTATTGATAACTTCCAGCGACTGCTAAGCCTTCAATATGTCCCAGTTCTTTGGATTTCAGAAATGTTGCCTGCGTATTTGACTCGGAAGCATGCAGTGCCAGGTCAAGAGTTTCAGTTCGTATATCGAAAGGAATACTGTTCTTGCTTGGTCGGAAAGTATCAAGAGGTATGCAGGTTTCAGCTTTCAATTCCGGGCTAGAAAGTATAAGAAACGTGTTTTCATCCATATCAGTTGGTTTATCGATGATATTCTCGTCGTTGACGTTGAGATGGATTTTCACATTCCGTAAACTGAGATGAAGATGGTATAAAAAGGGCGTGAACACAAGATATTCGGCAGGGGGGCCTGCTCCCCAGTCGTCAACCAAGTCAATGATCAAGAAGATGTGGTCCCTCAGGAGATACATGTCCATTCCATCGCATGCTATGTTAAAATTCCAATTCCGCAGCGTATTCCACGAGAGCGGGGTTGAAAGATCGCAGGAAATCTGTTGGGGACCAGACCGCCAGAGTACATCATGATTGACGCTGCTTCGTAGCTCAGTGCTCGGCATCTGAACCGCCAGCTTGTTTTTATAGCCACTTGGGCTGGCCACCATGTCCATGGAATATCTAATGGTGGAGTTTTGAGGAAGCTTGAACTCAAGCCAACCGGACTGGCGAAGCTGGACCGCCTCGCTTTTTGAACTTTTCTTACCCCTGGCCCGATGCTTGCGTGTATTGCGAGTCGTTTCTTGCTTGACTAGTGGCGGCTCTTTACCACGCCAACGCCAGTTTTTAGACTCCTCCCTTATGGGGATACGAAGCGTAACTGTGTCGTCCAGTTCTACCAGCAAGTCAAAAAGTGTAGGGACTCTCCATGCTCCAACCGGAAGCGGTCCAGTGGCGGTGCCATCCTTGGAGAGCGAAGGCACAAAAACACGTTGTAAATCAGCCCTTTGCCGATCAGCCCATGGCCCGTAATTCATAGTCCCTCCCTTTACCGATAAATGCACTCCCCAAGCTGGTGGCTCTGACCCATTGATATTCAAAGATGGGTTCATTTGTCTCTGACGATGAGCATCTTCGGTTACTTTGCTGACAGCATCCCAGTATACAGTCAAGTGGCAGGCTGGGCTATCGAGAACGGTTGAAACCGCAGCATATTCAACAGAAGACCAGCGAGTCTTATCATCTATATCCTGATCATCGAGATACCGTGACAAGCCTTGCCATTGGACAGCTCCAGGAACCTGGGCTGGAGCAGCACCCCCTCCAGCCCGAGCGTCACTTGAAAACGACTCCACAGATCTTCGCCAATAGGGCACCAGATTCCGCAAGGAGCTCAGTGCCTTGCGTCTATGTTGGCGGAAATATGACTTCCTTGGAGCTTCCTGTGAATCCTGGGGAACGTTATCTCGCTCCCGTTTGGCTCGTGCGGCCTGGTCCTCCTTATAGTCCGAGTTATCCAGCATTTCCACCACAGGATGCTCCAGTTCAATCTTGAATGTCTGTCTGTATTGATCCACGGTCTTCGTCTCTGAAGCATCAACGTCTCCAGAAAGAGAATCGGCTTTCACGATTAGGATTGCTTTGGTGTTGTCATTTCCAAACACTGCCGCAGCTTTCTGGCATTCGATCTGGATGGGAAATAGTTTGAGGATAAAAGGTAGCTCTGAAACTTCGTCGTCTGCGGCCTCATCGCTACTCTTGCTTTTGTAGCCAGTGCTGGGCCGACTTCCTATTTCAGGCTTTCCGTTTCCGTTCAATGCCCTATTGCTCTCTTCGTGGGGGGTATAGTCTCGGTCTCGTTCGGTTGTATCTTCCTGGTTCGTCTTCCGTGATCGCAATCCTGTATCTCCCTTCTCATCAAATCCCCCAACGCTCGAGCTTGAGCCGGATGAAGTTGGATCGATGATGCCGGCAAGGACCGAATCATACGCTGGACTGCGGTTGTAAACAAACCACTCCAAACCAACAAGATTCAAGTTTATCCGACATGGTAACGCCGCATTCTTCCGTCTTTCCGATTCCAACATCTCCCCTTCCCCAGCCGACGCGAATATGTCTGCCTCTCTGACTCGGCGCAGCCAGTATCTCCAGGTAATGTCTCCATGTTGAATACAAAAGGTTTCGTTCGCGCCGTGGTATCGCAATCCCGTAAAAAACACTCGACCAGCCAAAAGCGATACTTGAAGCGCCTTTATGTCGAGATATATGTGGTATTGATGCCATGTCCAAGTCCGAATCACATATGACACGACAGAGCCAAACAGTCGGTTAAAGTAGAGCAGAAAGAATATGGCGAGGATTGCGGAAAGGATCAGAAAGATGAGAAACTCGAAGTTGAAGCCCGGCGTCACCTGGGGTTGTGTATCTGCGTCGGTTACGCTCAGCAGCCGATCCATCTCGACGAGAGCTTCGCGATCGAGCTTCCCCACGCCCACCAGAGACCCAATATCATTGTCCGTAGCCGCAGCTCTCCGATTGACGGGGATTATCGTGGGAGGGGCCGGTCGATCCTCCTCTGCATGTCTCTGAAGCCGCGGCGTCTAGAAAGTGTGCCAGCAGATGTTGGTGTTGGATGAAGGCACGAATAGAATCAATTCCACAGCTGGGGTTTGGGGATTGACGTCCACCCCCTAGGAGCGCTAGAGCTATCCGCTAAATTGCCATTTCCAGCGTCCATTCGCCCCGGTCCACCGCCCCAGTGGAGCTTTATGCAGCAGCAAGGCATGCTTTGTACATCATCTGAAAGTATTTCCGCGCCGAGCACGGGTGAGCGGGTACCTCCCCCGGGGTCCAAGCTCCGGCCGCGAATCCCTTTGGGAGCCAAGCAGCACCAGCGACCTCCTGCTATTAGATCGATCTGATCTTGTGAGCTTCGTCATACTTTAAACTTCGTTTTTTCTCCATCGTTGTTTTGGCCACGAGACCATCCTCGTCGCCCCGAGAGCTTTGGCAAAGCTGCAAATCCCCTTGATTCGACCAAGACCGCAGGCAGGGCTCAGCGATGACCTAAACGAACCATTCTCTGCGCCGCCTAGACTCTCCTCCAACCTAATCTCCCTCAGGGAGTCGCGTCGCCATCATGCCTGACCTGGGCACCGGCCAAAAGTTCACCACCGCCACCACCGTGGTCGCGGGTGTTGCAGCTCTGGCGGCAACGGTGGTATCAGCGATGTAAGCCGAATTTCCGTCCCGCCGCCTGTGAAGCGTCCTAACCAGTGCCTGGGCAGCTCGATATGGCTACAAGCAAAGAACTATCGCAAGCCGCTGCTCCAGCGCTACGTCGTCCGCATCCTGCTGATGGTCCCGATATACTCGATCGCATCATTCACAAGCATGGTCTCGTTAAGAGCTGCTTCGTTCTTAGATCCTGTTCGCGACATCTATGAAGCATTTACAATATATACCTTTTTCCAACTTCTGATCAATTACTTGGGCGGAGAGCGGTCGGCCATCATTATGCCCCACGGTCGGGCTCCCGTCCACCATTTATGGCCCATGAACCATGTCCTATCCAAAGTCGACATCTCAGACCCGTACACATTCCTCGCCATCAAGCGGGGCATTCTTCAGTATGCATGGCTTAAACCCATCCTCGCTCTCGCGGCTATCATCATGAAGGCTACAGGCACCTACCAGGAAGGATATATCGGAGCTAAATCTGGCTACTTTTGGAGCGGCATAATATACAACATTAGTGTCACAGTCAGCCTGTACTCGCTCGGGCTGTTTTGGGTTTGCATGCACAAAGACTTGGTGCCGTTCCGGCCTGTCCCCAAATTCTTGTGCATCAAACTCATCATCTTTGCTTCATATTGGCAAGGGTTTTTCCTATCGATTCTCGTCTGGCTTGGGGCTATCCCCGATGACGTTCAGGGTTACACACGTGACAACCTGGCAGCGGCCATCCAAGACGCCCTCATCTGCGTGGAGATGCCGATTTTCGCTGTTGCTCACTGGTATGCCTTTTCTTGGCACGACTTTGCCGATAATAGGATCCAGTCGGCTCGCATGCCCCTCAACTTTGCTTTCCGTGATGCATTCGGTATCAGAGATCTCATTGAAGATTCCAAGGAGACTTTCAGAGGAGACAATTACGGCTATCGATCATTTGATTCTGGCGACAGGGTCATTGCGCACGAAGAATCTAGCTCAAGATATGCTAGACTGAAGGAAGGCATGCGATATGAACGGGGAGGCAAAGGAAAATATTGGATTCCAAAGCCAGGGGAGGTGAATGCGACAGCGCCCTTGCTGGGTAATGACAATGGAGCATCCAGCTCCACTCGCCCCGATCAACTCAACGATAATACCCATGGAACATTCGACGAGCCGGAAATTGATGCTGATGATGAGCGCCTATATGATAAGGCCCGACAACTAGAGTATGGGGATTGGAACGTAAGTTGTCGGCCTTTTTTTTCGTGGTAAATAATTGTTTTACATCCACTGACTATGAAAATAGTATCCCGTCATCACGGCAAGCGAACCACTCAGGGAACGTTATGCTTCCTGGGCAAGCAGCTCGGAAACCAGAATTCTCAACTCTCATACATACAACAGCATCCCAACAAATAACGATGCAGCCGAGTCATCGCAGCAAAAAGGCAAACAAACTGATTCAGAGCATTCAGAGCAACAAGAGCCGCCAGTGGTTGTTATTAAGAAGAAGAAGAAGTCAAAGAAGGTGGTAAAGCACCCAGACCCTACACCATCTGATGTCATATCCGACCACGAAGACCAGGGCAATGCCAGAGCTACACAGGGCTACGATGGCAGCCACAGCCCAGCCGCCGAAGAGCAGGGGCCGTGGGCCTCTACAGAACGTAACGACGCACGAGAGAGTGTATCCAGCTACCAAATATCAGACTCTGACGAGTTTCGGAACGTTTGGGGCGCTGATAACAAATAAGCGGGCGTTTATTTACTTGATTGTTATGGAAAGCTGTTAGAAGGATTTCAGATCTATATGCCAACTCCACCTAGCCAGGCAGGCATAGCGAGGCGTTCTTTGGGTGACTGGAAATAAGGAAGAGGGAAAATACCAGATTTATTTTATTGATGTATGCGGATATATACCACTTACATGCGGCCGCTTTTTTCGTTTCAATCAGCAATCGCGTTTTGCTTTTTATTTTCTCAAATGTTCACATAATGGTATGTTCACATTATAGTGTTGCCACGCAAGCACGTGGACAGGAGTTGGAGTTGCACTTGTCGAAGCAGTTCATTACTATATCACAAATATACTATATACTATTATTTACATCTTGTTTTGTTTTTCATTCCTTTTTTTCCCTTTCTCATGTATCCAACTCAAGAACTGGCTCCCTTGGACATGTCAATCAACAACTGCTCGGCAGCAGTTGCGCTCACACTCCCCGGACTGGGCGGCGTTGGGCCAGTCGTCCAGTTACTCGGCGTGCTGCCAAGCACAAAATCGAGGCTTCCTCCCTTGGCAAAAATGTCATACCAGCTCACCCAGCTCTTGTTCCACGGGCGGCCGTTGACCTTGAGCGACTGGACGTAATAGACGTTCTCGCTGCCGCCAGTGGTGGTGATCTTGAGCTTCTTGCCGCCACCCAAAGAGATGGTCAGGTCTGTGAACCAGGGCGATCCGATGAGGAAAGTAGTTTGGCCAGTTACGGGGAATAAACCAATCATGCTCCACAAGAGCCATGACTCCATGGCTCCAGCGTCACTGTTACCCGGAAGGCCGCCTTGCGTGGGGCTGTAGTACGATTTGGCGATGAAGCGACTTCTCAAGACGGAAAGATCCTGTCTGTTGACATAATTGTACAGATACGGGGTAGCGAAACTGGGTTCGTTTCCAGGGTTGAAGATTGTGCTGCCAAAAGCGCGATTGCCGGAGTAAATGCCGGGCTGGAAAGTCATCTCGAGGCGCTTGACGAATGTGTCTGCTCCGCCGCAGTAATCGACGAGGGTCCCCATATCATGGTGAGCATTGAAGGAATACTCCCAGGGAAGAGCCTGGTAGTACAGGTCTGCCCAGTAGCAGCCACCGCAGGAAAGGGGATCCTGGCTGATGAAGCCACTGGTGTTTCTGGGGCCAAGGAAGCCGGAGAATCCGAGGGCGGTCATGTTGGTGTTCCAGTGGTTGCGCCAGTTGTGGGATCTGCTGAGATACTTTTTGAAGTCATATTGAAGACCAAGGCCGTTGGCAACAGTTGCCAGCGAGAAGTCATTGACCGCGCTGCACAAACGTTAGGTTAAATGAAGATGAGCGTAAGATACAGATGGGTTACTCACTATTCAACAGCTCGGCTCACAGATCTTCCAAAGCGAGGAGTGATGTAGCCATACTGCCGCCAGTCCGGCAGAGCGCTTCGTCCTTCCTTGGTTGAGCCCGTAGGATCGCGGGGATCGTTGTTGTTGTCCGGCGTGACTTCAGCATTCTTCGTCATGGAAGCATAGGCGGTTTCCCAGTCGACCTTGCCGCGCACACCCTTGACGTACGCATCAGCGAAGACGTTATCGCTGTTGGAGCCTCCCTGGACGGCACCGTTCGAAAACGAAGAACGAGCATCGGAGGTATAGCCTTCATGGCTATAGATGTCAATCATGGATCTCAAGAGCTCTTCATAAAACACCGGTTGAAGGATGTGAAGCAGAGGGGTTGTGCAGCGATGCTGTTGAGACGTTTATTATTAGCCATGAATCAAACCGAGAAGAGAGTTAACCTAGAGGGCTTACCGTGTCCCAGAAAGTGAAGATGTCATCGTAGTAGGGTGCACTAGATTTCCACAGAGAGTTTTCTCCCGTCTTGTTGGTGGGGAGCAAATGCATGAAATAAAGTGCAGAATAGAGCTGGTTCAGCTTCGTGACGTTGGTTTCAGTGGTTGTCACTTTTGACAAGACCTGTGTGTTCCAAGCATCTCGAGTGTCCTGGTACACAGTCGCAAACTTGGTGCCCTTGGGAATCTCTGCGTTGACGTTGGCGCATGCTTGGGACTCTGAGATGAATGAAACGCCGACTCTGGAAGTCACAGAGGTTTGCGTGAAAGTGAAGAGCGCGCCCAGTCTCGCAGTCTTGGAGCTATAGCTGGTCTCCTCGTTTGAAAACGCAGCCAGAGTTGACGTGTTTAGGCTCGTTCCAATAAATGTTTTGAACGAAGCCGGGGCGTCGAAATATCCGCAGAAATAGACTGTCCAAGGAGCAGCTCTGTTCCATCCCTATAATTCATCTCAGCAAGACAGTTCCGAAATCCAAAAGCAGGGGCGGGCAGGCGGGATGTTGACTCACATTGTCGTAAGTCCCTGATCCAGTATAGTAATAATGCCCGGCATCAGTATCTTCTTTGACAGTAATATTGCCTCCCAAGAAGTGCTGTTCCAGGCCTTGGCCGCGATAAGACGACAAGACGTGAGACACATCAACAAGGACATTGAGATCTTTGTCGACGCTAGGGAATGTGTACTGAAACATGCCCGCTTTGTTGGTGGCGGCCATTTCCAAGACAGTTCCAGAGCCGAGACTTGCTTTGTAGTAGCCAATCTCGGTGTAATCAGGCAGGGCGCGCGTGTCGTTGATGGCGTCGCTAAGGGGGTTGTTTACCGTCCCAACCACGGGCATCTGAGAAACGACGCCGTATTTGGGAGCGCCTCCAGTGCCGCTCTCATGAAGCATGGTGAAGCCGGTGAAGTTGCCATTTGCAAGATACCCAGAGTAAGCGTCTGTGCCAGAGTAAAGATCAGGGCCGAGCTTGACCATGCCCAGTGGGCGAGAAACACCTGGGAAAGTGTTTCCGCCATTTGTTTCTCCCGTCTATTCATATAAAGGGTCAGTTTGTTGATTCAAAACGTAGCATGTATGAGTAAACAGATGCTATATACAAGACTTGGTTAATTCACTTACACTGGTCAAGACATAGCTGGCTAAGTCAACGGGAGGAAGCGCAGCCGAGTTGGCTAATGCGATGAAAGGCAATAATACTAATGTAGAATACATTATGATTATAAGTATGCACAGCACAATAGATGCAATGAGCATACTGAAGTAGATCAGCGGTTGATGCCGTACATTACACCAGACTTATATGCAATTCTCGAGCCAAAGAACCCTCCCACCCCCTCCTCTCGCTGTTCAAAATGCCAAGGCGGAAAGCAAACGCCGCATTATGCATGCTCCACACGAACAGAAAAAGCAGCAACAAGAGTTCCTTTCATGCACTGGCTACTACACATGGAATCACGTTCCGAGGGGTTGATCATGAGTGGGCGGCGCCTGAGAGACAACGTGGGATGCGCATGCCACCTGAGTGGCTAAGGGACCCTGCATAGTGCCTAAATAGGCAAGCCGCCCAACTTGGAGCCGTCAAGATCTGTGAGAAAAAGCCGTTCAAATGCCGAAGTGGCGCAATTTCAGCAGTATCATCATATCAAATCTTATCTTGCGATATCGTCTGGATGATTGCAAATCGCGCTTTTTTTCTTTCCTTGCAGAAGCGAGGGGGGGACAAGCCGGAGTAAACAGTGCCGAGTCTTGGGGCCGGCGCTGTCTCTCCGTAATGACATGTCTTACAAGCTGGTGAAAGTCTCAATACAATTAAAGATGCCCACTTCGGCCGCCTTTCGCGCCGGTTCAGCCGATGAGGACTGTTGAACGAGCACGCGCCGCTTTGGATAGAAGAAGCCAAATAAATGAAGACGTGTCGCATGACTTGCAGCCAGAAGCGGCAGGATCACGGACGCGGGCTAGACCTCGTCTCGAGGCGTACGGCACCTAATACTAGTTGTGTTGGTTTACAATGGAAGGGATGCAACGCCCACTAACATCTACCTACTGTAAAGCAGCTGCTTGAGCACCTACCACTTGTGGAGATGCCGTATTAGCCTATTAGTAGCGTAAAGAGGGCCTTCTTCTTAAGCTTCTTTCATATAGGCTTATGGAGACAGTACTAAATGGACAGCCTACCAAGGGCCCTAGTAACTGGCTTGAGTCTTGGATGAATCAACTCAAAGTAGCCAGGCCCGGCTTGTAATGAATTCACAGGTGTTCAATCTTCTTGTAGGGTGTCTTCAGGCAGACTCTCTTCTCTGCGGGGTCACAGGCCGGGAGAGGCGTTCTAGGCTCGAGGCACTTGCATCTCGTGGCGCAGACCCAAATAAGTTAGTCCCAGGAACGCAGCATCTCGGGTTATCGAGAGTGGATTCATGTGCAGGGACGATGTTTCCTTGTGGTGGGCACTTATCGTCTGATTGCAGGTATAAATGTAGTTCTGATACGGCGTATCTATGTTATCATGCAGAGCATTCCCACACAAAACTACCTACCTACTTTGAGGTTGGCATGAGACTCTTACCACGGCAAGCTTCCAGGACGAAACAACATTGGATGAACAGGATGGCAATGCGGGGTAGCAACACAGATGGTGCTTCATTGTCATGTTACTGTGCCATCTCATCACGCCAAGCCACGTGCAGGCGAGAACAAAGGAGCAGAGCCAACAGCCATATATGGGTGTGGTAATGTTGCATGGCAAAGTCACAGTATTGCCTTGCCCTGTAAGAGCGTGACTTGAGCTACATGTGGTAGCACTTACAAGGTGTTGACGAGAGTTTGCCGAACTCCGATGCTTGGATGCTGCGAAATGTTGACAACCTGAACTCCGTTTCTGAGCAGTAGAGGCTTATACTCTCATCAGAGCTTGCATCATCACTTGATTACAACTCTGGTACGACTTGATCATTATCACAAGTCTCTTTCAACACGGGAGATGGTGGGGTTCTGCATCTCTGAATCGGGGAATTTCATCATGCTCGGATTAACATGGCGCCGACGGCTTACCTCAGCAAGCCCGCACTAAATTGGACCGAGACAGAAAACATACACACACTTTCACCGCCCAACATCCGCAGCCACTGTCTGCGCCTATTGTCCATCTGTGTGCGCATTAACCCCCCCTGCAGGCCCTCTTTTTTTTTGCATACCGCTTTGCCACCGACAGGCGGTCTGGAAATATTTTGTCGATAACGCGGGCAGAATCCAGGCCCACGTCAGAACCGCAGCGCTGCTTGTGTTCCGCCTTTTCTGCCACCCGCCGGCAACAGCATCACCACCGACCGCCAACCGGCCGCCATCGAGACGCCCAGGCCCTTCTGCGCCGAGCCGAGCGTCTCCAGCCGTACCGAATTCAGTCGAATCGAATTTAATCGAATCGAACCGAACCGACAGCCCTGCGCAATGGGTCGCAAGCCGAACCCCCTCATCCTCGAGTACTTTGTCCGTGGGCCAAAGCTCAACGACAACAGCAACCGCTATCCGCACACGTGCAAGCAGTGCGGCGAGAACTTCCCCAAGGGCCGCATCGACAGCCTGACGACGCACATCACCAAGAAATGCCCGGCCATCTCCGACTCCGACCGCATGCGGGCGTGTCTCGAGCTCCACGGCATCACGGCCCGGGCAGCTGTTGAGCGGCAGCCTCTCGGCGGGGTCTCCGTCAATGGCCAGCCGCCCGCCCAGCTTGCGCCGCCACAGGGAGGATGGAGCGCTCTCGAGACACTTGCCGAGGCATCGCGCCAGGTTGATCTTAACGAGAACAATCGAGGCCAGAAGGCAGCAGACGCCGCCAATCCTGCCAATGGCGGCGGGTTCGTGACCGATCGCCTGGAGCTGCAGGAGCAGTTTACGCTGGAGAACCCTCCCCAAGCTTATGAGAGCCGCCCTCAGACAAGCACCAGCGTCAAGAAGGAGAAGAGTAAGCATCAGTTGGTTCTCCAGGGCATATTTTATATGCATATAATATTATAGGAGCTAATCTGTTTTCTGCAGGCACCGTTGCTGTGCAGGTGGCGTCACCGACTTCTGAGCTCTCACCGGAAGAACGCCTCCAGGCTTTGCTCCCCCCTGGCGATGTGCTGCCAGATGCCTCCAACATCTCTGTTGCCGTTGCCGCCACGGCTCGCTTGAACCCCTCGTTTCTCGACCCCCAGCTTGTCCATACTGACATTCCGCCGACCCCGTCTCCTCCAGCCGCAGAGCCACAAGCGCCCGTCGACCCAATGCCAACCGCCCCTATCCCCGTCTCCCTACCCGATACGAGCGTTTCCCAGCCGTGGGGCGAGATGACATACTTGACTACCACTGCCCCGATCCCGCTCCTCACAGAAACTTCTCCAGCGCTACCGCTTATGAGTCGTGGCGGTGTCCGAATGGATACGAGTGACGGGTTGATCAACGGCAGAGCCCGTCATGCACGGTCGAGATTCACTCCTGCTAGGCGGAAAGAGGTCCAGGAGGTACGGAAAATAGGTGCTTGTATAAGGTGCCGGATTCTGAGAAAGAACTGTGGCAAGGGAACTCCTTGCGATACTTGCCGCAAAGTCTTGGCACCTCGTGTCTGGAGGACTGGCTGTGTCCGTACCAGACTGCACGAACAGCTCGACCTGTATGCTGCCGGCGTTCAGGTCGTCCTCTCCCAAAACCGCATCAACCTCATCAAGGACCAACTCAAGCTTACCAACGATGGGAGCTTGATTGAGGTATCACACTTTCCTGAAGCAGGCAAGAAGATTGTGTTTGGAGCCTTGGTGTATCCATTGGAGCCCAACGAAACTCAGGCAGAGGCTCGTGGGAACAAAGAGCCCTTTCACCAAGTCATTATGATTGACCAAGACTCGGAAGATATCCCAGCCAAAGCCGAGGCGTATATGCGAGATGTGCTGTCCACGTTTATTGAGCGCGAGCCGTCAAAATTTATGAAAGTGACGCTCGAGGCTGCATACCACCAGCTCTCAAAGGGAGAAGACGATCTTCTCAAGAAGGCTCTGGAGCTTTGGGGCCTTGTGGAGAGCATTGACCGCGAAAGACAATGGACCATCCTAGAGAAGCCCAGCGCCGAAGGAGAAGAACCGAGATGGATTAAAGAAGCGCAAAACGAAAACGACGCCGATATTTACACCATGATTTGCATGCAACTCAATGCTGCGGCCGAACGAAAAGC
Source organism: Trichoderma atroviride (assembly GCF_020647795.1). Classification (NCBI taxonomy): domain Eukaryota; kingdom Fungi; phylum Ascomycota; class Sordariomycetes; order Hypocreales; family Hypocreaceae; genus Trichoderma; species Trichoderma atroviride. The sequence continues at coordinate 3,541,330 of NC_089400.1, read as the reverse complement.
TAATAGCACTTCCAAGAGCCTGCTGAATCATATGGATAGGCTTCTCACTGATAGCAAAACAAAGGTCGGCTTCAAGGTCTATCTTACCGCCTTAATCTTCCTCAACTGCGTGGAAAAGTCAACCTGGGCCTTCAAGGCTTGGGAGCAGGACCATCTCCGTCCAGGCTGGCCCCTGGAGCGCGACCCAAGTGTTTTCACTCAGCAGGGCGGAAACTTGGCCGGGTTGCTGAAAATGCTCTTGTCCATCCGCAAGGCGTTACCCCAAACTATGCGGAGCGAAGAGGGAAAGTTGACGGTCCAGGATAGAGACCCGGACATCACCGAGTACTTTAAGACCCTTGATCTTGATTGTAAGTTTTTCTGCCGCAACATGTCAACTTTTCAAGCCCTCTTGTCTAACCAAATTACAGTCAATAACATTGAAACTCGCCAGAAAGGCTCACAATTCTCCCCTGCCGACTCCCGTTCCCTCGAACTAGCCTTTTGCTCACACCTTCTCCTCCCTTACCCCTCGGCTTAACAAAAAAAAAATACCCATGAGATATGAGACTACGACATGACGCATATTTTTTATTTCTCTCTCTTTGTTCTCTATCAGTCTTACTATCTGTTCCTTTCTTCTGCGATATAGATGATTAAGACGACTTTGCCTCACTGGCGTGGAGACATGGTCTCCTTTTTCCCTTTTTTCCTTTTTTTTTTCTCAACTGAGATGAAGCGAGACGATGCAAATATTAGACGGCGGAAAAAGTACAAAAACGAAAAAGTACATACATACACGACCACAAAAAACACACACTCACGATATGGAAACCATTTCAGGGGCAAATACCCTATTAGCCCTAATTTTATTCCTTCAAACAATCTTCGCATAACCCAGGCGTTGCTTCTGGGGCATTCATGCTTATTGGGACTCTCTATTTTTGGCCAAAGCATGAAAAAAAAAAAAGGCAAGGCACAAAAGCGTGATAGACGGACCCTGCTCGAGTTTTATTATTGTAAGAGAATTCTACCTTTCTCTGTCTTTCTTTTTCTTTTTCTTTTTTTTTTTTTTTTCTCCTATACATATCATTATCATAGAGCGATGGCGCAATTTCTTTTTCGGCGATATACACGCCGTGCAGCTCATGGGAGCTGTTCCTGGAGGCGAAAATGACGAATTGACACATATGGGACGCGATATATAGTAATAGATGATGATTCACACTCGTAATATAAAAGTCGTCTTTTCAAATGACTGAATTTCCAATGCCTTCTCATTTACGCCTTCTCTCTATCTTTGAAAAAAAAGAATTAATTAAACCGCTCCCTGTGCTCTTCTTCAAATGTACCGGTTGCCAACCCTCTAGGTCGGCGACAAGCTTCCACTATCTACACGCGAAGATACCTGTCCCGCCGCCCGCCTCGGCTTCTTAAAACAAGCGAATTCGTTCTTGCTCGCGTCTCTAAGCTTCTTCAGCACGTTGCGCATCTCGGGCAGCTCGTTCTGCAGTCTCGCGCGAGCGTCATTGTCCGTGCGGCTATCCAGCTCCTGGTAGATTTGGCCTTGCAGCTCCGAAGCTTTGTCCGTCGTGTACTGGCTGAGCGTCTGGGCGATAAACTCCACGTCGAGGGTGGCTTGGATAAGAGCGCTGAGGGAGTAGCGCGAGCGCTTGCGGAACGCATCCAGCAGCTGCAACGAGGTTTGTTCCAGCAAGAAGGAAAGCACCTGGGGCGTCAGAGAAGCAGCCGTGGTAGAAACCTGAGAGTGGACCAGCACAAGAGTCAAGAGGGTTTCGTATACGTATGGCTTTGCCGTCTGAGGCCGCTCGCCAGACGCGGGAGCCCAATCAGGATGCTCGAGGCCAGCGAGGATGATTTCGCGAAGCTTTTCGGTAGCCTGCTTGGTGTACGACTGGAAGAGACGGGCGTCGATCTGGCCAAGCACGTCTTTAATGGTTTTAGACTCGTCCGTGAGCTTAACCGAAAAGGCATTCTCAAACTGCGAGTTCAAGTTGGGGACGATCTGAGATCGCAGCGCTTGCAGGTTGCTCAGCGTAAGGAGCATTCGAACATTCTAAATACAGACGTTTAGTTTTAAGAGGAGAGACAAAGGTATGCTCAAAACTTACTCGGTCTCCAGCATCAAGCGTGCTCTTGCCTACTGATGATACAGTTACGGTAGAGACACCTCCTTCTTGGCCAATAGACCATTCGTCTTCGGTCTTTTTCACGGATCGCTCTGCATTCTCCACCATGCCGCTTAGAGCTTTATACAAAGTGGTAACATACTGACTCCGAACCATCTGGAGCAACTTGGCCGGCGGTGGCAGGACAATGTCACCCGCATTTGGCTTCGACATGGCTTCCGAGATGTAGAGAATCTTCTGCATGCCAGTCAGGAGGCCGCCTTCAAATACCGCAAAGCTCGCAGGCATCCGCGTAACGTCGCCCGACTCTGCAGATGGCTGCCAATCTTCAATGAACTTCATGTTCTCGGCGTCCTTGTTCCATGCGGCACAGAGGGCCGTCACGCAGCGCTCTCTGGAGACGCCGGTCAAGGCCTTTAGCTGTTCGAGAACTTGGCCATTTCCTGACCGGATGGGGTCGATGGTGGCAAGATCGGAGGCACCCGAGCCAACTAACGCCAACATCTTGCAGAGATAGTATACTCCGCTGATGGAATTGGACCAAGGCGGCCAAAAGGCAAGCTTTTCCCAGGGCTCGCCCTTTTTGGGAGAGGATGGTGGCGGGTTATTTGGATCAAAGTTGAACCGAGGGTCCCGTGAGGTTGGACTGAGAGAATGGCCGAATCCATTGGCCGTTGCCGGAGAGTTGGGTGAGAGGGGGAGCGGCGAGAAGACCATGCTAATATCTTCAGGGGGCAGGCCGGCAAAGAAATCATGGACATGTCCTCGCAGCAGATCTACTAGCTCCACGATGCCCTTTTCGAGATCCATGATGTTATTCTGAGTCAACTGATGGTGCTTTTGAGACTCATCATTATAGCCGGTAGGCAATGTCTTTTGAATCCTGCCTTCTATGAAGCCCTGCGCGGTCTGCCAAAACTCGAGAAGGTCTCCGAGAATACCTTGAGGGGATATCAAGCTAGCCAAGAAAGCAAGCATCTTCTCCCACAGCTCAATGACGTCCGCAGAATCGCTCGAAGTCGGCTTGCTTTCCATGCTCTGTCGACCCAGTGTACGAAGATGAGAAGCAATAACCCGACTTGAAGGCTTGTCACTGGCCGCCAATCTCCGGCGAAGCACCTCGATTTCCGCTTTGGTGTGATCAGCTGTTGACTGAATCTTGCTTTTGAGGAAGTCATATCGGCTGAGGAGCCAGACCCATATCGGGTTTTCCCCAACGCCAAGCTCCAGTAGCAGAGTAATGACATCCATGTGCTGATCCAGGCCTCGGCCGCCGTGGCTTTCAGATTTTGACAAGGTATGCAAGGCAACCAGCCTCTTCCATACCTCGCGTTTGAAGGTTTGAATTTGACGATCAACATCATACCAGACGCGGGCCGCCACCATGAGCTGGTAGAGCTCATCGTCTTCAGGCGACTGGCGTCCCAGCCTGTCTGATAATGCGCGCGCGTCGTCTGCAAACTGCCTGGCGCGGTTGTATGCTTCCACCAGGGTTTCGTAGTCCTTCCTTTTGATGCAGTCGGATATTATAGTGCTCAGCTCCAGCGGATCCTTGAATTTGTTTACGTATTTTTGAAAGTCCTTTAGATGTTCTTCCTTTTCGCGGCCTCCCAGAGCAGGGCCCCACACATCTTCTGCCTTTGCGGAAACGTCCAGCAGGGGGGGCTTTGATTCCCAAAACGCCATATTCGCTTTCTTTGATGAGGGCGTTCTTCTTTCGCGAATCCGCTGACATGGCCATTGGGCTGTTCAGGCCACCCTTGCCACCACGTAAGCTCGTCCGGCTGGCATGGCGGCCATGAACTGAGCTCCTCGCTCCGGGGCCTGATTCGGCGCCGCGGTATTTCATTTCTCGGTAAACATTGTCTATAGTCGCTTTCGCCTTGACGAATCGTTCAAAGTTGCTCTCGACAAGGACCTTGAGAGACGCAGACTTCTGATCAATCGACTGGGAGAGGATGTCCAGGCCCTCGAGCAACGTGCGCGTATCAGCCCTGGCGTGGATCTGTGACAAGAATAAGGCGGGCGAGAAGGTAGTCGAGGACAGCATGAATCGATTGCCTATCAAGCTGCGATCAGTATGCGGTGTTGCCGGGCCAGCCTCAACTCAGCTCGGCATTGAGCAGTAGCCATTGGAGACTCACGAAGTCGCACGTCGTCCTGTGCCTGGAGTCCGTTTTCTCTCAGCGAGCGGACAACGCTGTCTGTGGTGCCCAAAGGGTCAGGCTCGTCCTTCAACACCAAGTTGTTGAACCCTCCTTTCCTGCCCACGGCGGCACCTTTGCCGTCGCCAGAGGCCTCGAGGGCCTGGTATCGCGACTTTTGGCGGCTGTGCTTCTTGGGGTCGCCCTCGTCGCCGGAGGAATCATCGTCCTTTTCGGCGGGCCATTCCGACGGATACGAGGTGGGCAGCTGGTAGAATTCGAGGATTGTTCGTTCGTAGTCGGACATGATGGCGGAATCGTGGCAGCCAACGCTGCTAAGCTACGGAGCTTGAGGATGGTGTGGAGGCCAGCAGGGACGCTCAAGCATGCCGCAAGAGCAGGGCTGATTGTGTCGCGGTTCGTGTTCGGGATTCTGGCAGAGCGGCGCAGCGACCGTTGCTTTGCTCCAGCCAACGTGAAGCAACCCGCAAGCAGCTGCCGCGATCTAGATATGGATGCACCGTTGACGGTCCTGGAGCTGATGCAAGACCAGGTACCTTGGATGGTACCTTGGATGGTACCTTACCCCGTGCTATTCCTCCGTGCTCCGTTTCAGCCCACTATGCCACTCATATCCAGCACCAGCCACACCTCGAGGCATCCCTCCACGCCACAGCTCCTTAGTCATGCCGCACTTAGTGCCGGTCCAGTCTAAAATCACGGAGCACGCCGAGGTTACAAGAGCCAGAAGAAAAAAAAAAAAAAAAAAAAAAAAAGAGCTGGCAGCATCGACGTAATTAACGGCCCCGCCTCGATTGGGCGTAGCTCGGGGCGTCCATGCCGCAAACCGAACGGCATCCGAGGCCCCAAACCGACGCGGCAGAGCGGAAGCGACGAAAAAAAGCTCGAATGAGGGAAATTCCACGCGCGAGCCACAGCGCATGTGGCTGGGCTCTACCCACTCAGCTTGCGTTTGAGCCACTCGCAGCGCAGCAACCAAGGCTGAGGCGTGCATATCGCCGGCTCTCAGGTTTCGGCCAAAAAACTTTCCAGATGGAGTTTGTTTATTAGCGACTCTCCCTTTTACTTCTCTCTTCCTTGTTATTATTCCACGCAGATTTCACGCCAGCCTCCCTCTCCTCTCTTCTCCTTGACGTTTACTCCTTTATATACTTGTTTCACTCTTCACCATGCTGGCCATCCGCTCTCTCTCCAGCCCTGCCAGGCACTGCGTGCGAGCAGCTCCCCGCGCTGCCGCCACCTGGTCGATTTCGGTATGAAGCACAAACAGCGGCTTAGCTGGAGAAATGGAAAACGATGATTGTCTAACACGCACGACTTAGAGCCAGCGATTCTACTCCCAGGAGCGTGTTGCCAAGTACGACGGAACCAAGGACTCCAATGTACGTTGTCGACGCTTAATTTGCGCAAGCCCTGGGCCATCTGCGACTTGCCTGTGTGTCTATGTCACCGGATCCGAGGAGGCATAAAAAATTCACTCAAGTCGCAGAGCTTGGCGCTTGCATGGCTTTGGACAAAAACACTTACAATACAAACAGGGCAACTACCTGGTCAGCTTGATCGAGGGTGACGGTATCGGCCCCGAGATTGCTCAGTCCGTCAAGGACATCTTTGCCGCCGCCAAGGTACGACTTGTGTTACCCATCCAAGGTCGAGAGGGAAGAAGGGGAAAAAACAGGAAATGGCTAACAATGGAAACCAGACCCCAATTGCTTGGGAGCCCATCGACGTCAACCCCATCATCAAGGACGGCAGGACCGCCATTCCCGACGCTGCGATTGAGAACATCAACAAGAACAAGATTGCCCTCAAGGGTCCCCTGGCTGTGCGTAATATAAGAGCTCTTTTCCAGATCATCCACGGCTGGATTGGAATACACGGATATGACGAGGATCGATTGTGCTGATGTGTTTTGCTTAACAGACCCCCGTTGGCAAGGGCCACGTCTCCCTCAACCTGACCCTGCGACGAACCTTCAACCTGTTCGCCAACCTGCGACCTTGCCGATCCGTCGCCGGCTTCAAGACCCCCTACGATGGTGTTGACACCGTCCTGATCCGAGAGAACACCGAGGGCGAGTACTCTGGCATCGAGCACGTCGTCGTTGACGGAGTTGTCCAGAGCATCAAGCTCATCACCAAGGAGGCCAGCGAGCGCGTCCTGCGATTCGCCTTCCAGCACGCCGAGTCCATTGGCCGCAAGAAGGTCCGCGTCGTCCACAAGGCCACCATCATGAAGATGTCCGACGGTCTCTTCCTCAAGACCGCCGAGCAGGTTGCCAAGGACTTCCCCAACATCGAGTTCGACGCCGAGCTGCTCGACAACACCTGCCTGAAGATGGTCACCGACCCCAACCCCTACAACGACAAGGTCCTGGTCATGCCCAACCTGTACGGTGACATTCTGTCCGACATGTGCGCCGGCCTCATCGGCGGTCTCGGCCTGACCCCCTCCGGCAACATCGGCGACGAGTGCTCCATCTTCGAGGCCGTCCACGGTTCCGCCCCGGACATTGCCGGCAAGGGCCTCGCCAACCCCACCGCCCTGCTGCTCAGCTCCATCATGATGCTGCGCCACATGCGCCTCAACGACCACGCCAACAGGATCGAAAAAGCCATCTTCGACACCCTGGCCGAGGGCAAGTCCCTGACCGGTGATCTCGGCGGCAAGGCCAAGACCCACGAGTACGCTGGTGCCATCATTGAGAAGCTGTAAATTTGTTGGGAAAAAAAGCTTTTTTTCTGTTTCTTTTTCATCAAGCTCGATACCTCAGCATCTCTCTACCGCGGCTCTTATATCAACCATTAAAGAAAGCATCAATCATCTCAACCACATACGACCCGCCATCGCCGCAAACTCATACCATCAATGTAACTCGAGCTACTTCCGCCTAATTCTCTAGTTGGCACTCCTCAAGTTGCTCGCGCCATACATAACCTTTTTTTATTTTCTTTCATACTTGTAGAAAAGAAGAATCCACCAGGAGAAGCAATTTTCATTGCGGTTATTCCAAAAAGTGTATTGACACATTTAGTAGCAAGCATCAGTACATTTGCAGATTTCCACAAAAAAAAAAAAAAGATGAGGGGGGAGAGAGGAGGGAAGGCAAGGCAAAGGAAGGAGGGGGCAAAAAAAAGGGACGAGCGGTTTAGAACATGTATGCATGGACAAAATACTAGACGGCGTGTCAGTGTGCAGTTGTCCATTCTAGATTTCTAGCCACGGCGCAGCAAAATAATCCAAAAACAAGTTCAAAAATCATCAAGATCGTATAGAAAGGGGGGGGGCTCTTCTCTGCTATTTGTTGTTTTAACTCTATGTGATACGGAAGAGTACTACATACTACATACTAAAGGCATGCCCAAACTACTAGCACCACATAATCTTCATACAACAAGGAGATTCTTCCATCAGCATGGCTTCCGTACATTTGTGCCACATTATAGTCCAAGCATAAGGGAGAAAAAGCCGCAATGATACAAATCCCATGATTCAACTACCTGGCTCTCATGTCGTTACGCGTATCCGTACATATGAAAATGACGTGGTTTTCGGGTTGTCCAGCAGTGTTTATTTGCTACCTATTCCTGCACACCATGCATGCATGAGCAAACCAGGGTAGCAGCAGGTCGCACTGAAGTATTTGAAATAACGAGTTGAATTGAAAGTCTTCATTTAGATGAGAAGAGATTTTCTTCTTGTTGCCATACACGAGATTAAAGAGATAACATCGCTAGCTGCTCGATGCCGAATTCCAAGGAAAAGGGAGCAAACAAGTGTTCATACAAATGGTAGTACACGAGACAGTAGATGGCCCAATCCAGCAACCAAAACAACAACGCCAGTACCCAGCCTTGCAGAAAGAAGGAAAAGAAAACACAAAAAGCAGTGATAATAAACTGCGCAAATAAGGCAACGCACATACATAGTAATAACAAGGTCGTTATAATCATGACAGCTCAAATTCCAATCCCGAATAAAAGACGCCCAGTCCCATGTCGTACCAGCGAATGAAAGGATCAATAACGCGCCAAGGCCGTAAAAGAATAAAACAGGCAGACAGAAGTATCCCCATATCCGGATGAGGATGTCATTTTTGGCCGGAAAAAGATAAGACTTCATATCGCTCCGTACGCTCCCTTTGCAAAATGCTACCCGAGAATCCGACGCCACTCCCACAATAAGGGCTCAAGATAAGAAAGAGAAGAAAAAAGTAAGTGGAAAAATCTATTGTCGGCATATTTAGCCGCAGGATTGCGTGTATCGTGGTCGCATGATTTGAAATTTGTACATGAATGTGCTCGCTGAGCCCCAGAGCTGCGGTAACACCGGGTGTCTTTTGTGTAATTGTTGCATCCGCACGTGTTTCATGCCTAGCAACGTGCGCAGCATTCCGACAAAGCGAAAGCAGCCATGGCTACTTGCACTTCTTTGTCGTACAAGGCCGCTTAGGTGAGAAACGACAAGCCGAACAAGCCTCTATTGGACTCTCGTCCGTCCAGCACTGCACAGGCCTCCCTCTCGTCGTCGGCCCATCGCTTCTGGACCATGCCAGGGTTGTAAGCCGACCCGCGACGATTAGGTCGGTTCGGGAAGAAGAGATGCGGTCGGCAAGCCTCAGTGAACCGTGCCCATTTCCAGTCTTCGGGAGAGCGGCAGTCGCCGAGCTGGTGAATGGCTCTGATGACGATTCTCCACGACTTGATGCCGCTGTCTGCAAGTGTGCAAGGCTCGATTGTGATGTCATAGTCCATCAGACATAAGCCACAGGATCCAGGAGCCTCGCGGCAGGGCACCAAGTCATGGCCGCCAGTAAGTGGCTTCTGCTGCAGCTCTGGAATGTATTGGCGAAAGGCCGAAGAGCCGGAAAAGAACGAAGTGTGCTCGCACAGCTTGAAGTCGCGCGCGCCAGTACACTTGCGGAAAGCGGCCACATCAGTCTCAGCCACAGCGAAGACGTAAGTGCGCTGCAAGAACAGCTCTCCATCCATCATCTTGGCCGAAGTTGAACATTTGATGGTGGTCCCGTCTCGCTGTTCGCTGTGTTCAAGACACAAATTGGCCAGCGGGATGCCGTGTTCGGCGCCGTACAAGTGACGGTTCACAGCCAGCCTGGCATGGGCGTAGCTGAGGCCAAAGGGGTTGTTGAGGGGGGAGAATCGATCTCGACCCGAACATTTGCCATGCCTGCGTTTCTCTTCGGTGTGTTCTAATTCTGAAGCAGGTCCAGTGGTTTGCTGAAAAGCGTGTAACTTGTTGCAGGGGGCACAGTAGAAGGTCCCTCTGCCCAGGGGATCCTTTTCGATGAGGGGGGAGCAGCTGTTTCTTTTGGCTAGGGAGCATTGTCTTGTAAGTCTGCGGGAACAGCGCATACGTGCTTCGACAAGCAAGCTTGAGGCAAAGAAGCTCCGAAGCATCCAAATAGTCTCCAATGAGGAGCAGAACATCTGATGAGACGTTGAGGATGGGAGCTCCCTTGGGCAAATCATTGTGAGCAGAGGTGATGCTATCGTTGGCAGCAGGGCAAGGTGGTGTAAAGGCTCGAAACCAACCACCTCTTGTCCAGAGATTGGTGAGAAGCTGATCCATATTGACGGTTGAGGGAGAATGGTGACGTCGGAGGGCTGTGGGGCTCGTAACGCTTGTCTGTGTAGTAAAAGAAAAGAGTAGTGGTGAGATTCAAAGTCGAGCAAGCGACACTGACAGCCAAAGATTAAGGATTTAAGATGGTCGGTGAAAGAAGAGAGACAGAAGAGAGAGAGAGATAAAGAGAGAGAGATGAAAAGAGAGGAACCAGGAAACCATCGAATGGACAAAGCGGGCATCCGCGTAGCCTAAAAAAGAAAAAAATAGGTCAACGGCAAGAAGCCGGGAAGGCTCCTTCTCCATGGACCAGACAGCACCAGGTTAGAGCGAAGCCCTGAGCGTTGGGTATTGCCCAATTGAGAAGGGGGGTGTAAAACGCTGCCGAAGCCCCTGTACAAGGTACTTACACAGCCCGGTTGAAATAATGGCAATGGCGGCGCGTTTGGCGCATTTGGCTGTGGCCCTCGCGTGGTATCTTCGTATCCTACAAGTATGTACATCCAATGCTGTAGATTTCCAGAAGCAGCCCGTCGATTGCTTGCGCGGGTACCGTGGCGGCGGGATCCGTGACACCAGACTTGGCGCAGTCTGGCGTGGTGCCAGTGATGGCGTTGCGGGTGCATTTCCGATCACATGGGAGCCTTGATGGGAGTGAGGATGCTATGGTATAGTACTTACAGTTTAACACACATGCATACAGCTGGAGTGCATGCAGTGATACTATCCCAGCCAAGATACAGAGGCATATATCGAGTGACAAATCTTCTAGGCCATGAATGCATGACTTCAATGCACACAAGCGTCTTCCACTAGGCTTCAAGAGGGCGAGACACGCCGTAGTCCGTGCTGTCTCGGCATTGCCACAAACAAGCACACGACTAGTATCTACCAAACACCGGGTCCTACGCTTCCCATTGTCACCGAATGGAATGCCATGCTGAGCTCAGAAATAGAACCCCATGGCCAAGCTCGCCAGTGTTACCAGAGCTGAGGGCTTCCTTTGTGTGAATTTGCGCCAAGTGTATACTCCAAAGGCAGGGCGGTATAAGTGCGGAGTAAAACATTCCGAGAATCCCAGTTTTTACTAAAGAACTACTATCTGCTGCTTCGTACTACTGCCGGCATCAAGTCATGCGCATGTTCCAGTTAATCGCCTACGAGCTTATCAGGCCCCCAACGAGATAGTTGAAAAGCCATGAAACGGATCTCGGCTAGCTGCGCCACCAAATCCTCCTGCCAATACTTCTCCGCATCCAGCGGCAGGGTTGCCACGCAGCAAATTAAAAAAAGCAAAGAAAAGAAACCATGTCTCTGATGCAGTGTCTCACCCCTTCTTCTTCTTCTTCGTCTTCTTCCCGAAAGCAGGGGGGGGGGGGGCAATATTATACGTCACAGCCTGCAAGCCAAACCTGATCTGGGCCTTTTCCCATCTTTCGAACCGTTGGGGTCTCGACTCTTGAATATTCGGCGCCACAGCAGGCTAGTTCTTTCAGCTTTCCGGGTCTTGGGGGTGGTTCAACCCTTCAGCTTCGTTCATAACATGTGAGAGAATGGTAGATACCTATCTATGCACGCTTATAGAAATGTGGAACTCAAGGGATGAGAATCCGGAACGTCGACCAATTCAGCCTCGATTTATAAATAGCTCTGTTACTATTACTAGGAACCGATAATCGCCTTGGGGCTATTACCTCATGACACGGCAGAGATCCCTCAACTGAAAGCCTCCTGCTGGTCATCTTTCGATCAGAGAGAAGAGAGCTGGCATGATTGCCACACAGCTTGCCCCGGTGCAATCAATACATGTAAAACAACTTGGCGATATAACTGACATAGTCAATAGAATATACATGTACAATGGATAAACTATATCATTTTTCCTTACTCAGCTTCTATAGTGCTTATGCCAAGGGATTTAGATGGCGTTAATCTATCCATGATAGGCTGGATCCTGAATATAGTACGGTTCTGGATGGCCTTAATTCAACTACCCTACAAATTTATACAACCGCATAATTTCACAGCAGGTTCCAAGTTGATAAAGAAAAAAGAATGATGTTCTATTGCTAGCCAACTCTCATATGTGTACCATCCATGCTGAACAAAGGGAAAATAGAAAAGAAGAAGGAAAAAAAAGAAGGAAAGCAATTAGCTATCCACAACTCCTCCTCTACCCATCTCTCTCGTCTTTAGAAGCCTCTCCTTCCATCTTCCTGCGCTGCTCCTCCAACCGTTCCTCCTCGTCCCATGACTTGCGCTCTGCAAGCTCTCTGTTGAACTGATCGCGGAATTCTTTGCGCTCAATGTCCCGGTCTTCAATGTGAGGGCACAACCGCCGAGGAGTGTTTTTCGCGTCCATCTTGTGGTATGTGGGCTTGTAAGTAGGTACGGAGACTTGCTTCAATCGAGTTTTCCAGCGTCTGATTCTGTTTGAAAGGGGAAATGGTTGTCGTTGATGTTGAAACATCAGGACGATATCTGGTTGATCTTTTGGCAACTTATATACCCCAAGATATGACTTTATCCCAAAGATGCTCGCGTTCTTCTGTGACGCTTCATTTTTCCGTGAACAAGGTGTTTTTCTTTCAACTTTGTTTGTTGGCGACAAAAGATGATGTACAGACACTACATAAAACAACGCTGTTGAAACGGGCCATTATTTTCCTTCATCTTCCAGTGGACAAGGTATTCTTTCATCCAACTTTGTCGCCGGCGACAAAGGGTGGTGTACAGGCACTAATACACGCCTTGCATCATGAAATATTATACAAAAATATTAAAGGTCTTTGATGACGCTGTTATTTTATTGCTAACACCAGTTACTATTAATATAACAAAAGAAAGCAATTCAAAACCGATTATAATCTCCCGCTTTGTATCTCCTTTTCAAATATCTTTATTCCCCAGACGTCATAAAACCGCAGAGGCCCAATTGTCTTGAATCGCAGGTGGGTACCCACGTTGATGTCTGCATCTTCGCCATCACTTTCCGAGGCCAGGTCGATGGAGAAAGGATTGTGTAGATCAGAACCGGGACCAGAACCTAAGCCATTGACCGGAGCAGCCGTGCCCTTGCCCTTCGCTCGCTTGCTATTGCTTTGTTCATTCGGGGTATCATCGGTTTCTTGGTTTGGCCTGACCACTCGATATACGCGATCACCTTCCATCGCGATCCATTCTAACTTGAGCCCGGGGTGGTGTGATAGATTGTCTACGGTGAACCTTAGGATTTCTCGCATAACCGACATGCAGGCATCGTGACTGCGAAAGTGAATGATGTTAATGGCCAGCAGATTGACAAGCCCAGAAACATATTGCATAAAAACATGCTGTCAAAAGTTAGCTTCTGTTTTCTTCATCTTCATCATCTTCCTTTCTATACTTACCAGAGCGTGGATATTCATACTCAGCGCCAACTCCTTAAGATTCCGCCCTTGAGTGCAAATAAGGACCATGGTCTTCTCATTGCAGTCCCAATTAGGTCCAGTAGATTCATCCCTGATCATCAGTCGCCTAAGGTTGCGAATGTGCTTCTTGAGCACAAGCCGTCTAATCTGATCCATAATCGTTGACCCTCGCGGCGCAAAGCTTTCGGGCTTACTCTTGGCGTCGCGTTCCAGTAGAAAGAGCTCGTGTATCACTTCGAGCTGAGATGCAAAAGTGAGAAACGCCTCACTTACATGATCAGTGAAGATGCTTCTCAGCCCAAGAGGCCGCTGTCTGTTCTCTTTGGCGAGAAGACTCCAGATGGGCACTTGGTTGCCGACGTTGAGAAGGGTCAGCTGCTTGAGACAGGACAAATTAAGTGACCGTGATAAAACTGATGCCTTGACGGGCACGAGATAGATGCTTAGAGAAGAAAGCGTCAACCCTCTTGTTCTGCGGATATAATCTCTCGCGCTCGTACGGTTGATAGCCGTGACTTGACGCTCTACCTTGTCCAGCTCCTCCTCGACTATCCGGAACTCATTATTGATGTCGGTAACCATGGCACTAAAGCTTGTAGACTGCTCGTCGACGTCTTTGATCAGCACCTGGTCCATCACTGAACCCTGGGCACGCATATCATCAATTCGTTTTCCGATGGCTTTTGATCGGTCTCGGAACGAGCCGAGCTTGTCCATTAGACTCTCGAGATTGACCTTTGCTGCCGTCGCAGAAGCAAGCTTTTTGGTCTTTTCAGTTGTCTTGGGCTGAGTTTCGGTCTGAATTTCAGTTGCCTTGCTTGGTATTCCAGCAGCATCGATTACAGCGGCGTCAATTGCAGCAGCATCAACTGCGGGCGTAGGAGTCGCCGAATCAGTGGAAGAATTGCGTTGCTGAGGCTCTTTCCCGGAACTAGACTCGTCCGCGGGATTTTCCTCGACCGCAGTTGAAGGGGTTGAGTCTTCTGTTTCTTCAAATGCATCGCCAATGTCATCTACATACGCGATATCAATATCCTCCGGGAAAAAGTCGCCGTTCCGCTTCTTGGCCATTTTGACAGACGAAGTTTGGTCGGATTTTACCAAGTCGTCTGCCGTGGTAGCGAGAATTTCCCCAGCTTCCTCAGCAGAAACGGCCTCGACAGGTGTTTTCGAGCCTGAGCCTGAGCCTGAGCCTGAGCCTGAGCCTGAGCCTGAAGATTCGCCCTGGTATACACCCTCCCCTGTGATGGCTGGAGCATCTCCGTTAGAGGCATTTAGCGCTTCTATAATCTGTCCGGACGGGTCAATATTATCTACGTAGTCCCTCGCAGCCTCCGCCATAGTGTCAAGGATCTCTTGCCGATCTGATAATCGAGATGGCCCACCAATATATCGGGATTCGAGGTTCTTTATGGCTTCGATGAGGGCCTCTCTAGCGGCCTCTTTAGCAGTCAATGGTGGTTTTTTTGCATCCTTCTTAGCGGTTTTTTGACTAGCTTGATCATTCTCTGCTTTGGGCCGTGTGTTAGATGGCTGGGGGTACAGCTCGAGTATTCTACCAAGCATCGACTCCTGGAGCTTTCGCTCTTCTTGGGCTCGAAACGCTCTGACGGGGCCGATGGTGTCATAGTCAATGTCGTTCATACTGCTGTTGTTCTGGATGGTGGGATCAATTTGGAATTCACCCTCAACGTCTGAATCGTCTGCGTCGGAACCGGGTGAAGGCTTACGCGCCTGGTTCGCTAAAGCATCGGACAATGATAGTTGAAGCTCATTGAGCGTCCAGCTTGAATTCTTGATACAAGTACTGAGCTCGCTCACGATATCAAGGTTGTCGATATCCAAGATGCTTAGACTTTTGAGATTTTTGAACCCTGAAAAGATGGAGGGCTCTTTCGTACCGTCTGTATGCTTTCCGACGTTGTTCTTAAGCGCTGATTTGTATGACGGTGGCATCAGAGCGGGCGGAGGTCCGCCCAGCACAGGCAGGGTATGTCCCGGATGCGGCGGCGGCGGCGGCAGCAGAGAAAGGGGAGCAAGCGGCGGGATGCTTCCCCAAGGATTTGTCGTACTTGGCTGAGGGTGGATGTCGGAAGAGACTGGCAGCGGTGGTGGTTGCATGTAGTAAGATTCTCCTGCCTGCATTCGAATATGTAGCTTCTTGAGCGAAGTTATTCGATGCAGCTCGCGGTAGACGGGCCGGCTTAATTCTACACGAATGTTCCATCTGCAAGAGAATACCCATAATATTTAGTATGTCTCACTCCCACGCCTGGACTCAGACAAACATCCTGGGATAGCCGAATGTAGGGCGGAGATGCGCAAACTCACCGAAAAACTTCTAGAGACCTGGCTCGTCGAAGAGTAAGATGTAAAAGGGTGTTTAGAAATTTCCCACAACTAGCGGAATACAAATACGACTGATAAGAAGCTTCACCCTTGAGACCCGCACTGAGAGTGTCCATGGACAAGTCTCTTAGGTGTTTCGCATAGTCATAATTGCTCGTGGTGAACGTATTAAGGCCGCTAGCAAGACCGTCAATAGAAGAGTCAAAGCTGAGGTCGTCATCGTCGGGAAAGATGATGTGGAAGTTTTTGTAGAGCTGGGCCGAGGCGAGTTCGTGGAAGTGTCGCGAGACGAGAGCGAGGCAAATCAGATCGCTTTGTGAGCACTAGATGAGAGGACGAATCAGTAAGTATGAGGTTCACGGATGGCTTTTTGCTTCATCTCAGGGAAGTAGAAAGAAAATCTACCAAGGGACGCATACATGTGATATGATCTCGCGCTGAGCTTCCGGGGGCAAATCGACGAACAAGAGTCGCTGCTTCTTGCACGCGGCTGTCACCATCTCGTCGCCGGCAGTGCTCGAAGCCATGATGGATTGCTGGTGGAGCAGCAGCAGGCGGGCGAGAGGGCGACGAAGACGAGACGGAGCGAAGCGCACTCGTCAGCGCGGCAGACGACGATGGGGAGGAGGGTTAGCCTCGGAAGCCGTTTGTAGATGGTCGATGGGATCTGGCAGCGAAGAGCACGCAAAGTCCGTTTGCTCAGCTGCTGACTAGGCCGTACAGCAGCACAGGCCAAGAGAATTGGTGCCGCGGAGGACGTGGATGCTGATACTGGTCGGACGCTGATGCTGGCCGGACGCTGATGACGATATTGATAGTACCTAACGCTGGCTGATAACCCGATGCTTCGGTATGATATGATGTAGAGGTTGCGACAAGAGGCAAAGGTTAAACTCCAGCCAAACCGAGGCCAGCGCCACGTTGCGAGCACGACGAGCAAGGCGGCCTGAGCGGATTTCGGCCTTGCGCTCAGGGTTTGTTGCGTTTCCTTTTCCCGTCTGGCACCAGCGCCGAAGCTTCTGGGGCTGGGGCTGGTTGGCTGGATTGGATTGGATTGATTGACTGATTGACTGACTTGAGTCGGGAGCGGCAGGTGGACGGAAGCAAAGTGGGGAGAGGATGAAGAAAGTCGCCCATGATGGGCCACCCTTGGGCGGGTAGAGGGGCCGGCTCAGCGGGGTGGAGGAGCCCATTTAGGCGGCGCTGGCTGCTGGTTGGCGCTAAGGGCTGCAGAGTTTGGCCCTCATGGCCCTGTAATTATGGGGTGTGGGTGCTGGAACCGCTTGGCTGTTCGCTAGCCTGGGCGTTTCTGAGGGGAAACACGCACGAGCACGAGCCGGACACCTGCGCGGCCGAAGCCAATAATATGGGCGCCATGTTACTAGCAGTAGCACCAATTGAATCAGCTTATGCTGCCAATATTGTTGTGGTGACACCTACTTACTGCCATAACTCGAGGATTATCGCACATTGTCAGCAATGAGATGTACAAATGCAAAGTGCCGTCATAAAGTCGCCGGTAAAATAGTCCTTCATTGTTCTTGAAGATGCCGGACCTCGTTGAGAGAGCAAGACTATCTTACAGGCTAGCAGGTTCTTGGTCTCGAGTAAGAGGCTGGCACAACGAAGGCCTATATAAATTCTGATATAATTATAGCGCCAAGTGAGAAGTACCAGTGGTACGCATTAGTAATGAGAAGAGATGCATGCCCAGGCAGCTTGTGCATCAATGCCGCTCGAAAACAAAGGAATCGACAAGCCTTTAACAGGCAAATCAGCATTGAAACCTACTGGTGTTTTTAGCAATCTATTCGTATACAGTGGTTCAACCAAACAGAGCTCCGGGACTGATAAATCACCAAAGAGTCCATACGAGTGTGATTTGATGGTACATTAGACGTTGGACATCTCATCAGCTCCATTAAGCCACTATACATGTATCTCATCCATGGTATGCTCATATAATACCTGCACATAACTTTCTTTCTTTCTTTTTGTTTCAACCAAATATGCTTCTGTATCGCCTGGTTTCCTGATATCACTAACCCTTGCTTGTCACAATGCATTAAGTGATCCATTGTTATCACGTAATCGTACATAGCTCTCTTACCGCCCCTCTTGCCAAAGCAACGACGTGCAACTTCAACACAGCAGCCCACGTTCATCACGCAGCAACAAACCCGCAACATCCTACAATATCTCCATAATACACATTGCTGGAACCCGAGATAAAACTTAACCGAAAAAGACACCATGGCGAAACGGAGATTCATTAGCGAAACTCCCTTGCCGGGTGAAAAGGCCAGGCTGCATCACCAAGTTAATCCCGACGAACAGATTTCCGACACTCATGCGCTTGACTCGTTGCCTTTACCGCTAGCGAATCCGGAGCCACGCACAAAACGAAAGAGAACAACGGATCCTCAGTCCGACACACTCGAGGAAGTAGAAATAAAACGGGCTCGCAAAAATTCGAGCGAACCGCCAGATCCGGAGCAGGAGCGGAATTCAGGCCCTGAGCTGTGGCCAGGTGTCCATGATATTCTAAGCAAAGGAAAGCCAGTGTGGTTTAACGAGGAATGCTTGCGGTCATACCATAATTTTTTATTATCTGAAAAAGCATACAACGAGAGTTACAACGAGGACAACATGCTAGCTGATGAATTAAACCCAAGCCCAGAACTTTCCGATAGCGACGCGGCTGAAGGCGATGAACAAGAAATCCCGACTACTAGTCCTGAACAAACACAGCACCCTATACCTATTTTGAGGCATTCAGACTCTGAGCAGGATTCAGACTCAGAGCAGGGTTCAGACTCAGAGCAGGATCCAGAGCAGGAGCAGAATTCAGGCTTTGAGCTATGGCCAAGCGTTCAAGATATTCCAAGCAAAGGAAAGCCAGTGTGGTTTAATGAGGAATGCTTGCGGTCATACCATAATTTTTTTCATTATCTGAAAAAGCATATAACGAGAGTTACAACGAGGACAACATGCCAGCTGATGAACCAAACCCATTGCCAAGCCCAGAACTTTCCGATAGCGACGCGGCTGAAGGCGATGAACAAGAAATCCCAACTGCTAGTCTTGAACAAGCACAGCACCCTATACCCATTTTAAGGCATTCAGACTCGGAGCAGGATTCAGACTCGGAGCCATGGCCAAGCATTGTACGGGATTTAAGCAAAGAAGAGCCAAATCGGTTCTCAGCTGTCAGCCCTGGCCAAGCAAGGCACTCTACAATCAGCCCCTACAGAATATTCTCTCCTCCACCCCTCCGAAAACGTGACACAATACCACCTCAAAGAAAACGGAGACGGCCTTTGGAAGAGGGCAAAAACAAAAGAAAGAAGAATAAGCCACAAGAGGGAGCACTTTCACCTGCTCCCAAGGCATTTTTGCGTTCAAAACGATCATCCAGACGGGATTCTAATTGTAAGTTGTGGCATTTAGGCGATGATGGTATGGCATGTATAGTGCCGAGGGTGAGATGATTCAATCACGGGGGTCTGTGACTGAGTATGAGTTGACTGGAAGGCATGCCCGTTAACCTGGCAGGGCTGGGGGCAGCGGGCAGTCATTCAGTTATATTGACTCCTTGCGTCTCGTGAATTGGGCTCGTCTTGCAACATGGTCGTTAACCTGACAGGGTCGGAGGCAGCGGCGTAGCTGAAGAAGCGCGCAAATCACGACGGAGCTTGTTCCAAACACATGGCCGTTATCCTGGCAGGGCTGGGTGCAGCGGCGAAGTCTTTAGATGCTCTCACGAACAGGTTCCCGGTTGGCAGTTTTACTATGTGTTGGTTGTATTTGTTACATGATACCATATGACTAGTTTGAATGATACCCCATCTGTGAATGTGTTTGAGAAGATGGCCTTCCGCTCATAAGTGGCGATATGAAGTTTAGTTCATCAATATATGTGATGTTACTATAAATTCGTATATCCGTCTCCCGGATCACAATTGTAAAATCAAGTATGATAATATTCAGATGAGAAATTGTAAATCAATACGCACTTCTCCATGAACTGCCGTGGGCATCAAAGCCAGTGAGTCATTCACAACCCGCTCGGTTGCCTGGACCCCATCAACTCCTCCCAAAATCTGTACAAGTATATCATCAACTAATGCACGTCGAGCCAACAAACAATGCGGGGCCAATCAATAGCACGCAGACCACGCAGACCCATCCAATGCTCCCAAAACTCCTCATTCCACTCACAAACCCTGCCCGAGGTACTACCCAAGACAACCCCAGAATCCTCCAACAGCGTCCGTATCGATTACATGCCGTAGCCTCAACGGCCGGGTTAGGCAATTGCCGAGCGGGCCTGGCCATATCGCGCCACATCTCCTGCTTTAGCCGCCCCCATAGCTTAGACCCAGGTAGGTAGTTTGCCCACCAAAACAGCGCGTTTTGAGCCGTGGCCTTGCCTTGCCAGGTCTTGCCTGTCTGCTGTCTTTATATGGCCTGCTGGACCGTGTATTCGCATTGATGCTAGCATTTCTCTCAATCTCTTTACAAAAGCTGCATGCTGTGGAGCCGCATCTGCCTAAAAACGGCGCCTCTGCAGCAGCTGGACTCGGACGCCAGCGTGCACGGCACCCAAAAGCCAGCCGCTGTAGCCAGTACCTCGCACGGTGGCTATTAATACCACCGCCCAGCTGGTACTGACGACATGCGAGCGGCCAAGTGGGCTGTGCAGAGCAGAGCAAACACCTGGTTCCGTCCCTAGTCGGCATTTTCAAACCAGCTAATGCACGCACTTTTTGCTTGGCCACCTTTTCGTTATAAACCATCGACAATCCTTCCAATCACCCCCTCTTCTCTTCTTGCGTTTGCTCTTTGTCTCGTCGCTCATTGAATGGATTAGCTATAGAAGGGGAGCAGCGAATCCCATTTCTATTCTCTTCTTTCGTTTCTGCATGCAAGTCGAAAACGCATCCGTTCGTTTTGCTGCCAAGCTCTTGAGCTACTGCAGCTGCTAGACCTGAGCTCGATTCGCCACCTTGTCCAACGGTTGTCGGTCTGAACACTTTGGACAATAGGAATTTGGAAAGGAAGAGAGACTAAGCGAGGATAAAAATACAGCCAAGAAAACTGTTGATACTAGAGAGAGAGTCGACAGCATGGCAGACACCGAAGAACCCCAGTTTAACACGCTGGCAGAGCGGATAGCTGCGTTGAACAAGCAAAAGAACTTCAGCAGCGTTGGCACCCCTGAAGCTGCTCGCAAGAAGCCGCCGCCGCCTCCTCCTCCTGGGCGCCCTTCTGCCGAAGCCCAGGGACGAAGCCTCACGGCTCCCGTCGTGACCATCACCAGCTCGGCACATGAGGCTGCACCGCGAATGCCTCCGAGACCCAAGCCAAATGTTGATGCACCGCCCCCTCTCCCTCGTCGGAACACCCAGAACGCTGCAGATGCTTCTGGGCCTCCTCCTTTGCCGTCGAGGACTGCATCTTTCCAGGCGTCGCCTGCGCTGCCGCCGCGGCGAACGTCGACAATTACGGTTCCCAAGCCCTCGGGCCGACGTAACTCTGCGTCATCCGAAGCCTCGATGCAGTCCACCATGTCGTCTCTGTCATTGACCAAGACAATTTCCTCTACCACGAGCAATGGATCCAACGGCACCATCGTGCATAAGCTGCCACCCGTGACGGACATGGCTGATCTGCCTCCTTTGCCACCCACCAGGCGAGAATTGGAAGCAAAGGCCAAAGAAGAGGCTGCGGCGAGGCAGGCCGCCGCCAAAGAGGCTAGACCTGGTCTCCCTCCTAGACAACCATCGAGACCAGCCAGGCCCCAGGCCTCTGCAAGTACTGAATCCATACCGAGACCGACACCAAGGCCGACGCAAAAGTCCGCCCCTGTGACTGTTCAAATCCGGGGCTTTGGATCTGCGACTCAACCAGATCAGCCCCCACGAATGCCACCGAGGCCCAAGATTGCTGCCGCTGCTGATGACGCTCCGCCTCCTGTCCCAATGGCCTCTCGACCATCCGTCTCCCAGATCCAGGCCATGTCATCTCGGGCATCACCAGCTCCTCCCGCTGTGACCAACGATTGTTGGGTATGCAGAGATTGGAGCGGACCTGATGATGTCGCCGCCCAGTACCCCAGAGAGGGACTACCCCGGAATGACCCTGTGGGATATCTTGCCCGCGCACTATGTGATCCATTCCCCTCGTATAACGACAAGGCCAGGGCCATCTTCACATGGTTCCACCACAACATTGCGTATGATACAAAAGCCTTTTTCAGCGGCAACATCAGGGGCCAGACACCTGAAAATACCATACTATACGGTGCAGCCGTTTGCCAGGGCTATGCGGAGACATACAAGGCAATCGCCAACAAGGCAGGCTTGGAGTGCATTGTTGTTGGCGGCCATGGCAAAGGCTACGGATACACTGCCTTGAAAAAGGGAGAAAGACCGCCGCCAGCTGATCCGAGTGGCCACGCATGGAATGCCGTCAGAGTTGATGGCGGCGTTTGGAGGCTGCTCGATGCCTGCTGGGGAGCCGGCCACATTTGTGGAAATAACAACTTGTTCAAGAAAGAATTCAGCCCCGTTCAGTTTACCAACAGCGGCCACCGGTTCGGCAACTCCCATTTCCCCTCTGATGGCAGGCACCAATTCCGAGAGGATGGCCGCACCATTACTTGGGACGAATACATCATTGGCCGTTCTCAGGGCCCGCCTGTGGAAGTATTTGGCAACTGTGGCCAAGAGGGCATTGCCGAAGATTCAATCGAACCTGCGTCCAAGGAAATATCTGTATACAGTGGCGAGACCGTTCGGTTCCAGTTCTCAAAAATCTGCGAGCACTGGAAATCAGAAAAGAATGGCCGTGGAAAGCCTCCTTTGTTCCTACTTCAGTTCCATGGCGTCGACGGCCGCAAAGACGACATCATCCCGATTGAGACGGATGGCTACTGGCACTGGGCCGATGTCAATGCTCGCGATCTCGGCGCTCCGGGCCAATCGGTCATGGTGTTGCAACTGACGTCTATGGATGGTCAAGACGCACGGGGCGTGACCGCTCAGCAGTTTCTCTCCAAGAAAGGCAAGGTTGGAATGGCTTGGGCGTATGTCGCCAAGTGGGAATTGGTTTAGAAAGAGATGGATTTATAAGGATTACTATTGCAAAAGATTCGAGCAACCAAACAAACAAACAACACAATTATGATGACCTGCTTTTAGATGGGGAACATGTTTGCACACGGCGACGGCCGTTGATACCCTGGTTTTTTTTTAACACGCAAAGAATTGCGCATTGGCAGATGGCAGTGCTATTTGAGCTTGAGTCTTTTTGCACTTGCAGTTGATCCAGGTAAAGACCACAGCGTCTTGGTAATGGTATTCAATATACAGAGGGATATATATGGCGCATGAGAGGCTTGAGCCGCTCTTACATGGCCAGGGCTAATCTGATGAAATTTAACGATTGTAGTTATGACTGAGAAATTGGTCAAATTGAATAGCTGCTAATCATATATAGAAATTTAATTACAACGGTTGATTGCATCAATGTTTCATCCCATCTTACGTCCCAAGCATTCTTACTCTGCACACCCCCAGCAATTGACGGGTCTTGCACGTGCACACCCCTCCCCTGGCAATGACGAAACGCCACTTTCGGCTTTGCGACATGCTGGCTTCAACTCGTTTGTTTAGCCATCAACGTGGCAGAACAGAGCATCAGCATCAGCATCAGCATTGTGGTTTTGTTTGTTTCTCCTTGCTGCTAATTCTGCCTCCTCCTATTCTTCTATGCCCCACCCCTTCATTCTCCATCACCTCATAATCTCATTCAACGCGACCTTTCTCCATGCGACGATTTGACGACTAGTTTTCTCTTCCTCCCAAATCCTCTGCGACGGCTGGGTTGAACAGGAGCTGGATACATACATGCATCAAAACCTCCTAACGCACACAACGATCCCTCGTCAAACCGAACCATGCCAATAATCCAATCCACCTACATATAACACCGCCTCTCCCCCAAAAAAAACCATGACCGTCGCCGGCTCGCCCAGCTCCTCCGCGACAGAGCTCTCCCGCACCGAAACGCTCAGCCTCGTCTCCCTCTCGGGCGCCTCGCTCGCCATCCTCGCAAACACCTTCCACGGCGATGGCGAGCCCCTCATTGCGTCGCTGGCGCTCTCGCTCGTGGCCTTTTCGCTCTGCTACGCCATGATCCGCTGGCTCGGGCCGACGTTTATCAAGGCTGGCTTCCGGGGGCGCGACCTGAGCAAGGCCAACGGCGGCGAGATCCCGGAATGCATGGGCGCGGTGTGCGCCGCCGTGTATCTCATCACCGTCATCATCTTCATCCCGTTTCCCTTTTACAAGGATATTGTTGCGGCGACGAGTGGAGGCGGAAATCGCGATGTGGTGGTTGAGATCCAGATCCAGCACGCCAACGAGGGGCGTTTCCTGCATCGCTTCCCCCACAACAAGGTGAGAATGTTCCTCGTTCCCGACTTCACCACCAGATACTCACCATTTCACGACTTGTAGCTCGCGTCCTACCTCGGCGCCATCATCTCGCTCCAGACCATCGCCCTGCTCGGCATCGGCGACGACCTCTTCGACATCCGCTGGCGACACAAGTGGTGGATCCCCGGCCTGGCCTCCATCCCGCTCCTCGTCGTCTACTTTGTCGACTTCGACGTCACGTCCATCGTCATCCCCGTCCAGCTGCAGCCCTACCTCGGCGAGCTCTTCGACCTCGGCGCCCTCTACTACGTCTACATGGCCTGCGTCGCCATGTTCTGCCCGCAGAGCATCAACATGTTCGCCGGCATCAACGGCATCGAGGTCTCCCAGTGCATCGTCGTCTCCCTCCTCATCGCCTTCAACGACTGCCTCTACCTCTTCACGCCCTACCCGCACCCGGCCACCGACTCGCACCTCTTCTCGCTCTACCTGCTGCTCCCCTGGATCGGCGTCTCCTGCGCGCTGCTCTACCACAACTGGTACCCGGCAAAGGTCTTTGTCGGCGACACCTACTGCTACTTCTCGGGAATGGTCTTCGCCGTCGTCGGCATCCTCGGCCACTTCTCCAAGACGCTCGGCCTGCTCCTCGTCCCGCAGCTCTTCAACTTCCTCTACTCGTGCCCCCAAATCTTCGGCCTCATCCCCTGTCCGCGCCACCGCCTCCCGAAATTCAACGCCCGCACCGGTCTCATGGAACCCTCCGTCACGCCCTGGAGTCCCGATCGACAACCCCATCCTCTAGTCGGCCAGGCATTGCTCTTCCTGCACCGCCTGCGCCTCCTCAAAGCCACAACAGACGAAAAGGGCCTCTTTGTCGAAACGAGCAACCTCACTCTCCTCAACCTATGGCTCGTCTGGCGCGGGCCCCTCAAGGAAAACCGCCTCGCCTTGGAAGTGACAATGCTGCAGCTCGGCGTTGGTCTGTTTGGCTTGTTTGTCAGGCATAAGCTTGCACTATTAATCTTTAAGGAAGACAACTGGGGCAGCACAGGACAGCATTAAAAGAGATTCTAAGTCTTTTTTTTTTTTTTTTTTTTGGTGTCATATGTACCATTTAGTTTTGCGTTTTTTTTTTTTTTTTCATTTCTATTGTCAGGTTTGTGTGTAAGATACCCAGCAGGAAAAATAAGATCAGATAGACATAGGTTTCTTCTACGTAGCGGTTTGAAAGTTATCCAAAAGATGGAAATTTACAACCAACGATGAAAAAAAATTGAGTTACCTCGCAAGTGGCTAAACAAGTCTCGTAAACTCAAAGGGGAGATAAACGCAACAACATCCACAGTTGTGTGTGCACACACGTTCCATTCTGTACCTAACAGGTGCACAGGGAAAAGAGAAAAAGAAAAATTCAAATGAAAATATCTCGTCCAAAAGACTCGTGTGGTTTTTTGTTCAAATAGTTCTATCTGACTATCTCATACTTTGAACTCGATTTCTTGGAGGAAAAAAAAATACCTATTGTAACTCTCTGTCACAGGAACAAGCGTTGTTCAAAAACCCAAGCGTGAAAAAAAAAAAGCGAAACATCTGCATCAATTATTTCACATGTCGTCGTCTCAGCCCAAAAACCACCCAAAAACCAAAGGGCAATTCGGCCGTCAATCCTATCAGGCCTAAACCCTTTCCCTCCCATCCTTCCACTCATCCAGTTAAAAATCATAATAGTGATAAAAGTACACAGGACTCCAAAATAAGTCCTAGGTTTTTTTCTTAAAAAAAAAAAAAAATGTGGTGGGAGAAAATCAGCTATGTCCTGAAATAGCACGCCCCTCCTCTTGAAAAAAGAAATAAAAAGAAAATATGATAAAAAAAAAAAAAAAGAGCAGGAAAATATTCCCCGGGCCCTAATGTCCAGCAGACTCCATTTTTGTGTATATCCGGAGCGTTGCATTGCGAAAGATGCCTTTTGACTCGCTCCCTTGACCAGTGTAACCTCCAAAAGCCAGGCCGGATCAAGGATTCAAGATAACGGGTGAACTCCTTGCGTCGGCCTTGCGGCTTGGAATCTTCCTAGGCGCCAAATCTCAATTCCAATCTTCCCTTTCCCCCCTTGAACGCCTATAAATAGAACCGAGAAAAAAAAATAGAACAAGAGAGAAGTAGCAGTGAGCAACGTCCGAGAAGCCCATTTGCCTTATATAAAAATTGCACAAACTCCAGCCCTTTTTTTAGGCTTGCCGCAGTAATTCTTTTTCATCTTGTTTGAACGCAGTACACGTTCAATCGCATATTCTGGGTTGTAACAACATGGAATAGTACATATAACACTTTTGTCTTTCATGGTTTATGCGTGCCCGTTAGTGGTGGCCGCCGGAGCGGAGGGGGCCACTGCGCTCTCAACCTTTTCGATAGCTGCTGGCTCTATGGGATTCTCCAGCTTGATCTCGTCTGCCTCAGAGAGACTCGACTTTGTAGAGATGAGGCTGAGTGAAGGCTTTGCAGCGGCCTTGCTCATCCTGCTCTTGTAGTCACTAAGGCTTAATTTTTTCTTGATTGGACTGGGAGTGGCCACTGCCCCATTGACAGCTGAGCCGAATGGACTCGGTAGACTGCCAGAGAGAATTGCCGATTGCACAACAGAGCTGGTTGCAGATGAAGGTGTGGTGGTCGTTGGAGGAGCTGTTGAAGAATCTAGCACGGAAGCGGTAGGCATTTGGACTCTCAACTCTGGGGCCTTGATCTTCATGGGGATAGTCTGAGCCTCTTTGATAAGTTCCTTGGTAGGAAGCTCCTTGGTAGGAAGCTCTTTGGTAGGCTCCGTTTTGGTAGGCTCCTTGGTAGGTTCCTTGGTAGGCTCCTCTTTGGCGGGCTCTTCTTTAGCAGGCTGCTCCTTGGCAAATGGTTCTTCTGTAGCAGGCGGCTCCTCCTTTACGGATTCCTTTATGGATTCCGTTACAGGTTCGTTGACAGGCTCTTTTTCTGCCGCCTGTTCTGATTCCACTGCAGGTGCCTTGATGGGTTCCTTTGGAGACTCCTTCAAAGATTCTGTCACAAGCCCTTTCGGAGACTCTTTCAAAGGCTCCTCTGTATTTTCTTTTAAAGGTTCGTTTAACGGCTCCTTTGCAGGCTCCTTTACAGCAGGCTCTTTTGTAGGCTCCTTTGTAGGCTCCTTTGTAGGCTCCTTTGTAGGCTCCTCTGCAGGCTCTTTTTCAACGGCTGGCGCCTCTTGAGAATGAGACAAAGGTGGAGGTGGCGCGTCAGGCAGTTCTGTATCAACATCTTTGGTAGAAGCTGGAGAAGGCGGAGCGTGTTGTTTTTCGGGTTGCATTTCGACTTCCAAGGTTGAAATTTTTGGCTGCTGTTCAGCTTCAGTGGCATCAACGTCCATTGCATCGACGCTCGAAGGGCGCGAGGGCGTTGACCGCTTTCGGTTCTCTTCAGCACGTGCTTTGTACCGGCTGTTGAGAAGTCGCTTGGAAAGCGGAATGATCTTCTTCTTGCGGCATGGCATGTTTTGTAATGCGCTGAACCACTCGTCTTCTACTGGGTCGGTCTGAATACCCATATCGCAGTAGAGGGGGCGAGGCGATGCCGAGGATTGCCTGTGTGCTGCTTCTGACGGTTCTCGGTGTGAAACTGACGACTTGGATTGGGTCCCAAGATTCGGCGATCTGGAGCTGGCGGGGGAGCCGGATTTGCTCCTGGCAGTGGTGCCGGCGTCGGCATAGCTACCAATATGGGGGGTAGAGCCGGTCCTTGATTTCGTCTTGGATGATGTCGATACAGTCGTTCCGTCTGATAGTCTCTTCTTCTTCCTCGGAGGCTGCTGCTGTTCCTGCTCCATACGCCGGAAGGAGTCTTCTACCATTGCTACCTTGCGCTTATCGCGATCTGTAGGCTCCGTCAATATTCCTAGCTGATCAAAGGAGCCTTGGCGCAGCGGAGTCCTGTCTCTACTAGAGGGCTTACTCCGCGCTGCAACCGATCCTTCTCGACCTTCCCGACCATCCCGACCTTCGCGGTCGGCCTGGTCGTCGAGGTGACCTTCACTAGCGGCACGACTATTCGTGGCATGACCGGTGCTGGTGGGAGAAATGGTATGGGCCTTCTTATTACGCGATCTTTTCCTGATGCCGCGAGATTGGCTCTTGCCGTAGAGATAGTGTCGATGGAAGCGGGCGAAGGCACAGTTATTATCCTGATCGCACGCGCAGCCTCCATATTCTGACAATATCCGGTCGATCCAATTAGAGATGGCCGTGTATTCAGATTCGTCTAGCTCAAACTCGTCTTGCACGGCGCTATCGTCATCGCTGAGGCCCAACAGGTGTAGCCAGCGCTGGCAGACGCTTTTTTCCAGGCGAAAGTCCCACGGCAGGGTAATCTGCTCGTTGGGGGGGTATGTACCGGTCGCTGACCAGCCAGAAATGGTATTCTGATCCGCCGGTGAGGAAAGTGTCTAGTTGAGCGTTGGGCTTGCAGCTCCGTCGGGCGAAGCGGGCTATAGAGCCCTCTTTCCTCGTGTCGATGTAAAGCGGTAGGATGGGATGGAAGAAGACAAAGGGGAGAGGGGATGAAATATCGCCCCACAGATTATCGCCTTCGGCGCAATAATCTTTTTGAAAGCCAATCTCGCCATTTAATTCGATGAGAGGCACATCCTTTTCGATCGAGGATGTCGATTTGAGAGACCGCCATCGAAGGGTGGTACCGTTGTCGAGCGACTGAGTGGCATCCTTGACCTCGAGCTTTGGACGTTTTCTCTCGAGGGCGGGCAGGGCGTCTTGGAAGATCTCGGAGCGTCTCCGGCCGACTTCCTTTTCCAGCGCAGAGGACGAATCCAGCCATCGCATCAAGGCGGTAGGAATGGCGAGACTGGCAAAGCCATTATTTTGTCTGTCGGGTACATCGTTGTAGAGAGAGCAGAAGCCCTCGGAGTAGTGGTGAATTGTAAAATCGTCAGGGAGGTCGGGAGGAGTGGTGGCAGGACTCGGTGGATGTGTGGGATTCGTCCGGTTGTTGTTCCCATAAGAAGGGCTTCGCTTGGAAGGCTGGGAGCTCACGGACAAGGAGGGTCGATGAGAGGTTTTTGACTTCTTGGCAGGAGTAGGGTGGTGGTCGCCATTGTGGCCGTGCTTGCTGCCTTCCAAAGGGCCATGAGTCCCATTAAAATGAGCATCGCTGGGCTTCTTCTTCTTGTGGCTCTTGGAGGGGAGTCGCTTCGGTTTCTTGTCGATGCTCTCCGGCTCCACGATTGAAGGCCTCAGCCCCAGGGTGCGTTCAATGGCCTTTTGGCGATTCAGCGGTCGGGGCTGGCAGTCGGCACACGAATGAGAAAAGTCCTCTCGAATGGCCTCCTCCCTGTTCTCGGGGTAGAAGCAGTCGATGTGCTGCCATGTGTCGCACGTCTCGCAGTATATTGTGTTTCCGTCATCGTCGGAGAAGTTGCAGATACACTTGATGGTGTACGGCTCTTCCTCTGGCGCCTCGATCTTGTGAGCGACATGATCGGGGGCGGTTGGGCCCACGGGCGCGAGGTGGTTGGCCGGACTGGGAACTGCGGCTTGCGTCGACAGCGGAGCTGGCTTGTCCGTCATAGTCCAAGGGAGGACCACGCAGGGTAACGGATGTCGCAAGAGATGCGTGGATTGATTATTGTCGCGGTCTTGGGAGCATGACGGCGCCGGTCAGGACGCGCGCCAAACGGGACGGTTGGAGCGTAGAGCGGCTGGAGATCGCGACCGGCCGCGTCATACGCCGGTGCGGGAGGGATATCGCAGTCGAGGCCTGGGCAGGCGGCAGGCGGCGTCTGTGCAGTCTGAGGCTCGTGGCGTGAGGATTGGCTCGAGGAGGCAGAGGTCTGGGCGTCGAGGCGTTAGTGGGAGAAAAAGGCGAGGACGGGATTGAAGAGAAGGCGAGATTCACGAGCACGGCGGTGGGTGGTTTTCATACGCGTCGAGGGTAACGGCCGGACACTGAAGGGCGTGGGATGTTTCTGGGCTCGGCCGTGGAGAAAATTCGAACACGAGCGGACGGGAGGCGACTGGATTGCTGGCGGAGGGCGTCGTGAGCAGGCCGGCGGACGAGCGAAGAGTGGGATGAACGGGGGGAAAAAGGCAGCGACGGCAAAGAAAAGGAGAGCAGCAACGGCAGAGGGCGCAGAGGGCGGCGGCGGCGGACCAGGCAGGCCTTGGGATTGATCGGACGGCGAGGGCAAATCGTTGAGAGCTGGCACCGGCAACGGGGATGGAGGAGGAGAGGAGGATGGGGAGGAGCGACAGAACCTGAGCGGGTGTCTTTGCTTGCAGCGCGAGCGACGAGTGCGGCGGCACCCTTTGGCAGTACGTACCGGCCAGGGTGTCCAATCATGCAGCGTCGCCAGCGTCCAAGCCCAGCCCAGCCGCAGCGGCGCAGGCCAATCCGGCGTCGAGGATTCCGGGGCCAGCGGCCAAGTGCTCTGGACGCTCTGAGGGGGGCTCCAGTCCGGCACTAGGACGCTGGTGTTAGTGCGCTCGCCGTGCTGTGCGTGCGCTGTGCTGCGTCTTTGCTGAGGGCGGCACGCATCATCTCAGCAGGCGACAGCGGCCAGCGGCGCTAGGCCCAACGGCGAATGGGCGGTGGGATAGCGACCTTTAGTGTGCGTCCGAGGCCCATCCATGCACTGGGGCCGTGGGTGTACGAGTACCCGGCCGGTACCTGTGCCGATGCTCGTATGGGCTGCGGTGCTGGTGGGCGCCGAAAGGGAGCAAAGGCGAAACAGCAGCGCGCGACGGGGGGTGCGAATGTAGTGGTGGCCTGTCCCGAATTGCAGCGCCAGGTCGGGCAAGGTGTCGGGCAGCTAGCAGCGTCTGCGCCGCTCGCAGCGCCGTCGGTGCCTGAGGCGACGGCCGTGTTGCTGTGCGCGCATCGTCATGGCCGGTGGCCAACGGGCGGGCGAGGCTCTTCGGTTTGCTGTGCGGAGGATTTGATGCGATGCGATGCAGGCGAGCAGGAGAGGGCCGAGGGGGGGCAGACGAACGGCGGCGGATGGCAGCTGACGACGGATGCGAAAGAGAGGGGAAGGGGCAGCACATGCAAAGAGAGCGAGGGCGAGAGTGCGAGAGAGAAGAAGAGTGTGCAGGCATGTCTAGGTAGTTTGTCGTATGCGCGTGCAGATGCAGGCCGGTTTGCGGGTGGGTAAAGCAGGTGGATGTGGGTAGCTGATGCAATGCATGCGAGCGTTTGCCATGGAACGGTATCGCTATCGATGGATATGGATGGATATGGATGGATACAAAGGGAAATAGAGTAGCGGTCGCATCAGCACCAGCATCGGCGGTACGTGCAATCCGGACGATGCGTGTAGTATCTGCGTATGCGTGCGCTGTACGAGGTTAATCGGCGTGAGATCCCAAAGGGGGGTTTGGGGGCCTTGGCCAATACCACACATCACTCCATGCTCTGCTGAGGCGAGACAAGGCGAGCGGATGGTGATGCGAGCTCCAAACTTGGGAGAGAGAAAAAAGTGCAACTCACGGCTGGCTGGTGGCGGGCATTTTGAGCGAGATGCAAGGACCGTCTGTGGTGACGCTGATAATGATGGCGATGGTGCCGGATGCTTGAAGCATTGTCGATGCGAAAGGTGGCCGCGGAAGCAGGATGGATTCAGCCGCCGCCATTCGAAAGAGGCAGCCTGATGCTGAGACTGCTGGCAGAGGCAGAGGCAGAGGCCGTTGTGCCCGAGGCTGGCAAGGCAGCAGTCAACCACATGCTGGAAAACGAGACGTCGCAGGGTTATGAAAATGATATCAAGGCAGAGAGAGCATGTAGGACGGGAGGTTGTTTCGTTTGTTTGCCAAACTGCGACTTGTTTACCTTTTCTCTCTCTTTGATGGATGAATCCGTAGTGAGTTTAAACTGAGTTCCGCCTCGCAAGTAATAGGCTTTTAGGAGTATCCATTCTTGCCTTGGGGGCGGTCTTAGCGCCCACTCACTGTATCCAGGCACCAGAAGACCGTGCTGGCCAGACTCTAGTCGGCGCCACAGATGGTGCTGCAGCGTTGACTCACGTT
This sequence comes from Trichoderma atroviride, assembly GCF_020647795.1. Classification (NCBI taxonomy): domain Eukaryota; kingdom Fungi; phylum Ascomycota; class Sordariomycetes; order Hypocreales; family Hypocreaceae; genus Trichoderma; species Trichoderma atroviride. The sequence continues at coordinate 3,509,196 of NC_089400.1, read as the reverse complement.
CTGAAACTTCTGGCGTGCGCTTCACAAGCGGGGGGTGAGTGATGCAAGCGGTGCGGATAATGTGGTTACAGCTGATTGTAGGGAGCAGACGGGTGCGGATTTAGCCATTGCCCGCTACCTACCCAGTTAGTGCCTTTGATATAATCCGACTGGGATGGTTGGGTTTTGCAAATTGATTAATTAAAGATGAGCGGAACGGGGAACGGGATATGGGCGCGCCAGCAGATTGAGCTGCTCAGTGCGGTGCAGCATTACTCTATTTGGATGTATTTTCCATGTTTTCCTTTTACGAAGAAGACTGCCTCGAGTCTTGCAGCGGGCGAGCGCATGGACTACGGATAAACCTCGACTTTGGTAGGGCTGCCCGCTCCGGATCCCGAACCAGCATCAAGGTCCTGGGCGATGTCTCAGCGGGCCCCTATTCGCTGCAGCTCTCCCTAGCACTCTAGAGATTAGAATGGACGGGTCAAGGAGTCGAGTCTCCCTCACTTTCGGAGCAAAGTCTACCAATTAGTAGCGCCAGACCACTGCCCTCTTGGGTGCTCGTGTTCATACTGGGCTGCCAGGTAGCAGCAGTGTTGGAGTCTCTCATCACAGCATCCAACATCAGCAGAGTAGGTATCTGGCAGTAAGGAATCCATTCCCTAAAAAAAGAACAGACTGAACAAGACGCAATCCAAGGCTCTTCATCCCCAGCCCCAAGCGGGGGCTATGCCTGCTGCAGCTACCACAGCAGGGATTCCCTCTGCAAAACTGCCACCCGCTGTCTCGTCTCTCGACACACAGTCAAGCCTTGCGCCGCGACATCATCCCAGGGCAACTTTTTAGCCCATCCATCACCGGGCCCTGATTGGCCAGTCGCTCAAAAGCCGAGCGCAGAAGCGGACCTGTGCTCTGCGCCGGCGCGCGAATCGCGTGGCTTCATTTATGAACTGGGGGGGTCGGAAGCTGCCTGTGGCCAATGAGGCTGTCAGCGCGAATCCGTTTGATAAGTGGGATAAAACCTTAGCTGCCAGCTAAACCTTAGCATGCTCTCGTGGGCGTGTTTTTGTTTTGTCCCGAAAACTGACTTTTGTTGTTTATCATTTGTTATTGTTGGTTATTTTGGGCTGCCAGGTTCAACAATTTTGTGATGACGCGCCGCGCTACGGGGGGGTTACAAACGATGGCCATCAAGAGTATCGCTGCAGCCGTAAATTACAAGATTACAGGTAGCCAGGACAGTGGAAAGCGGCCGTATCAACCCAACAAATTCTTTACAATGAAATTGACCCCCCCCACATGTTTCTCACGAATCTTCCCACGAGTCGCACAATACCATTCCTACAATGCGACAGAAACTCCAAGACTCCATACTCGAAAATCACACCTTAGTGCTCTACCCAATTGCGCCTGTGCCACTCTTCTTAGCCTCGCCCCCTAGTGCCACTTGATCCCAACACTGAGCCTACAGGTCCCATCCAAAGCCTTCTTCGTGCCACAGTCCAAGCCTGCGCCCACAATGAAAGCACAAGGTAAATAGATCAAAAATTCCGCCTCCAATGGCCCCGAAGGACAATTGAGCACAGGATGACTCCGCGATGTGCAATGCAGGCCTCCTACACTAGTACTCCGAATGCTTGATCTCGGAGCACTGAAACAAGGTAAGTATGAAGAAAAGGAAAAGAGGAAAAGGAAATCTGAAAACACGGGCTGTCTGGCGCTGCCTTTATAGAACGGCGTCTGGTCCGTGCGCCACTCGCCCCACCGCCTTGGCTGCCTAGAATGTTAATGCCTGAGGAATACACGCCTGAAAGGAAAAAAAAGTTGGTAGAAGCCAAGATCAGCCAGTGCAGGCGCGCGTCCTCGCTTGCCAAACGCCCTCATGCAGAGAAGCGAAGGGGGCGGAAAAGCAAGTCAAAGAGCGGTAAAGACACGGTGAAGGAGAGAAACAAAGAACGCAGTCGCATCTCTTCAAAGATGGAAGAGAAGGCATAGAAAACCCCGAGTAATCGTTTATTTCGCTTATATATTGTGTACGACAAGAAAGGCAGACGCCAAGTGCCTGGAGAGGCTGCGATTGAATCATCGCCATGCTTGTACGAGTACGAGCAGCCGCGACTTTGGCAATAGCGCGGCGCCACACTCGCTCTTTGTTGCAAGCAAACGGGCTCCTCCATCCTAGGCTCCTTCTTGTACCGGTACCTGCACCGGGCAGAGCGCATGCAAGGAGAATCAGCGCTACCCCAGCGTTATCTTTGACCATGGCAAGTGGGGCTTTTCTCAGAGTCGGGCCAATGGCAGCCCCGGATAGGTCTCATGACGCACCAACCACCGCAGAGGCGTAGCACGGCTAAGGCGTCCCGTGACATTCGTGATTCGCCGTTGCAAGTCGTCACTGTACATGGTGCTCCATCCGGCGGCAGCAGCGCAAGCCTCACCTTTGCCCTTTATTACTGTCTGCTTCTAACGCCTCTACTAATATTGTCTCAGCCTGCTGTCGCCTCTCTGCTTGATTATAGAACAGCCGCATCTTTTCCTTCCATTCTTCCTGCGCTCTCCTCCATTCCATCCCACCGTCTTATCCATCACTGTTTACGATGCGTTTCTCCACCGCCGTCGCTTGTTTGTCTGCCTGCCTCGCCGCTCCGGCGACGGCCCTCGCCATCTGGGGCGATTCCGCCTACGCATTCGACAGCAATCTCAAGGTGCCTGGAGAGAACCCCATCGAGTTCTGCAGCGCCAGCCGTGACGGCAACCTCATCGACATCAAGAAAGTCGACCTGGCTCCCAATCCTCCCAAGGCGTAAGAGTCTCCCCAACAAATGTCTAATCCAAGTGTGTCTGCTAATGGCTCTTGATTGTAGTGGCAAGCCTCTCCTCATCACAGCCTCGGGCGAGGTCAAGGAGACTATCGCATCAGGCGCCTACGTCAAATTGGTTGTCAAGTACGGCCTTATTCAACTGCTGTCTACCACTGCAGACCTGTGTGAACAGCTCGGCAATGTCGATCTTTCTTGCCCTCTCGAGCCTGGCAACATGACACTCACCAAGAGCGTTGATTTGCCTTCCGCCATCCCTCCGGTATGAATAGACGCCCATCTCAACGTTGAATGGATGGACACGTGCTTACATTATTGAACAGGGAACCTACAGTGTCCTCGCTGATGTTTACTCTGCTGACGACGAGCCAATCACCTGCCTCAAGGCTACCGTCAACTTCCCCCGACCAGGCCTGTCTTCGTCCGAAGATTCAGAGGAATTGTAATTTCTGCTCGCTGTTAAGCGACTGATTGGGGACGAATTGGCGATGATGAGCATAATCCGGACCTTTGTTTGATTGTTGTGTGATTTTTTATGGCATTGTTTAAGGTTGTCTTTGTCTTTCCCCTGCTCTGGGCGAGTTTGCTTTACTCTCGGGGTGATATTCGATCAGGTTCATAGGCACATGGCTGTAGCGCTCTTGCTGCTACTAGAGAATGCATTCGTAATATCTCTAATAAACCAAGTATACACCTTTACTCTTGACAATTATGCTATTATGTACTCGCCTTGTAGCGTGGAAACCCATAGAAGACCGCAGCATTTCATAAATATCTCTTCCTCTCCCAGATGGAATAACTCTGCATGCAACCCGAAATATTTACTCTCCAAACAGACGACGCACTCGTCTCAACACACTGTCCTTCTCTGGGTCGTAAGGGTGATCTTTGCTTGGAATTTCGAGGACCGTAGGAAAGGCAGCGGTGTAGGTATCGACTCGGTGTCGTATTCTATCGGCAATCTATACCTCAAGTCGTCAGTATGTACATCGTACGGGGAGGAGGGCTGCCTGTCCCAAAAGCAACTGACATGCTGGTTGATCAAGACGATTCCAATGTCTTTCCGGGTTGTAAAGCTCTCAAACGCAGATTCGATGGCTGCAGTTTCAGTCTTGCTGTCGACGACGAGAAAGTTCTTTTGCGCTTCGGCGCCAGTCGTGATATGCTATGCACAAGGCGTAAGACAAGCTGGATATTTCTTTCGGTGGTGGCGTTTTTGCCATGATTTCGAGGGAGCGACAGAACTACAGTCTTGTTCCGCCTGCTAGGCCTTACTTACACCGATGCCTGCGAGCAAGAGGCCCGTTACAGAGTCCTATACGTATATGCCCGTGTTAGAACGAATGCGAATTCCTCCCATCTTGGGGGGGCTGGGCGTGCGGTTCGTTCCCGGGTGGATGACTTGCCTCATCGCCGATTACGGCAAGGAACTGCCGGTCCTTGAAGTCGGCCTGCGATGACATCGTGACGGCAGACAATGGGCGTTGCTGGGTTTTGATGTAAGATGGAGATTGGTGGATGATGCGAAGCTTCCAGTTTAGCTGCCTTCAGGCCATCGCCTGTGGCCCCGCGCACAAGCGGCTGAGCGATGCGGCTGTACTTTTGGAGGAGGTATTGCCGGAGGCACAAGTAGTGCCGACAGAGGCGCTGTTGTGTTATTGGGACAGCGTACAAAGAGCAGCTGATCTCTTAAATGTCTTAAAATAATTCATGCAAATTTATTAATCACTCACAATGTTATGAGAGCCATATGTACAAATTTTGTAACACCAACTCTCAATAGATATCCCAGAGGAGTCTGTTGTCCCCAGCGGCCAGTTAGTGAGAGCAATGACTTGGCGGCCACGTACCTCTACAGATGTCACTGGGGCCACCCCTCGCTGGACTTGCGCGCTAGACTACAGCTGGAAATTTGCCTGCAGTGGAAGCTCCTCCAAAGTAAACAATTCGCTGCCAGTCCGACACTGCTTTTTTTCTTACTTTTTGGCTTTCAACCACCAACTGATCAGTGGCTTTTGTCTTTTTTCTGCGGCACGAGCAATCTTCGTCGCCTACCATCTACTCAGTGTGCGACTCCTTCTTCAATTGCCCCCAGCGTACAAGATGCCGAGACTCGTGCGGCGGAGGCCGCTCTGGGAGCGCATCACGTCGAATCTGAACCCCATGGACTTCCTTCTCTGGCTGTCGGAAGAGCTGGAGACGAGGGACTGGGACTCGAAGCTGGTGGGCACGCAGCTGGGCTTGGCCATGAATCTTGTCTTTTTGCTGGCGCGGGCAAACGCTGGAGCGACGTCTTCGTCGTCGGACAACGACATCTTTGGTGACGAGACCAAGACAGGATGGTTTTCATATGTGGTGAGTGTTTCTGCCACTTGACGGCATTCGCAACCTGTCGCGCGCGCTCTGAAACTAACCGCCTCGACCAAGGCCTATCTCATCGTCTGGGGCCTCGCGCTCTTCTCTTGCATCAACGCGGCTTACACCTACACGCGAACGCGAAGATACCGAATGTTCCAGGCCAACATCGAAGAGCCTCTCTCCACGCCCTCTGCGCGACGGGTCCAGGTGCAGTCGTCTCCCGTGACGTCTGTCTCACCGCTTCGATACTTTGCCGACAAGATTGCACCGGGCTCGGCTGAATCGCGATCGCATCCGGATAAGAAACGAGATGTGTGGGAACTCGCCGTCTGGGATCCTCTGCCTATTTCTCTACGACTTGTTTGCTTGTTCAGCCCGGGACACGTGCTGGCCTATCTCCTCGCCCTCCCGTTGGCGCCTTTGGATCCTCAGCCGAGTGTGACTGTATTCAACGCCGTCGTGATGCAAATGGTTCTCTCCGGACAGATGCTTTTCCTCTCTTCGCGATTCGCGCAGCAAGCCAAGGACAACGCCATTATCCAGAAGGAGGTCATGAACGAGTACAACACAAAGTTTGTCCATCCTCGGCTAAATCCCGTCGTCAGAGACGTCGGAACTCAGGTTGCAGCGGAGCACTCTCCCAAGGGCCGTGGATTTGTGCAAGTCGGCACGCCGACAACACTCATCAGAAAATCTTATGTGACACGGGGTACCTCTCAAGCTGGGCACGGTAACGGCTTGTCCTCTGGCCACAGCCAGATGATGGACCCCATCGCCCCAAGGCACTCAGAAGTCACTCCTACCAATGGAGATCAACCTCGCTCGACGTTTAGACAATACATGATGGCCGACCAAGCCGCTGGCACAGCGCCGTCACCTATGCCGCTCTCGGCTACATCTGCAAACACTGCCAATTATGGAGGCAACATGGGAGTATACAGCCATAACAAGTCGCCTCTGAAGAAAGTTATGGACCGAGGCGCTTTTAACGAGCCAGCGTCGCCTCGAAACTCACGAGAGATGGCAGCACTGGAGCAGCAGGGCAGAAGCGCGTCCACCCCATATTCAGGAGCTTCCAGAAGCAGAGCACAGCAAGACAGATCCATTAGATGGTGATTTGCTCTGGTGCTGCTCTTTGTGCAACCCAATGTATTACTATTTGCGAACTGAGTGGTTGTGATTTACGTGCTTGGATTCAGTATTGCATAGCATGGTCGGCGTTGGGATTGTGTTTTGTCTGTATCAGTGTTTTTTTTTCTATGGCGGCTAATGGAGATATGTGTATATGAACAATGCGGTTTGGAATCTGGCTGAGTGAGTAGCTTCTATGTGATATGAATGTTCTTTGTTCTTTTTCTTTTGGAATTCAAAGTGGAAGCTGCTCAGTGTTAATTAAGAGTTAACAAACATCAAATACAGCAAAAAGTTGAGTTCGGGTCATGATGTCAGTTGGTTGTTCCTTGCCTGGGTGCTGTACAGGGTGCAAGCACGAGTGGCAATGTTGTTAATCCGTCTTCTTGCCCGGGCAGCTGGCCATCAGCCCCTCGCCATTTGCCTTGGAACTACTTTAAAGACGCTTCGATTCGCCCAAACAAAGACTCAGACCACACATTATGACGCTTTCGCGTTACATATTTACCACTCTCGTCCTTCTTCAGCCCTGGCCGAGGAACGATGAGACTCTCGCAGCATTCTCACGTCGACGTATCCTCAGCCCTTGGATTCAGAGAGGTCTGGCTCCCTTCGTTTCTTTAACTATACTAGCTACACTCACTTTCTATCTCGTTGAAATGTCATATTTTCTGCCTCCCCAAGTTTCAGACGTGGCTCCCCGGCAGACAACATCTCTCGCACTGCCCAAGAAGAATCAGCCCCTCAGGAGGACGCAGACGGAGAGCCCGCAACCTGCCTCTTCTGCCTCTCCAGCAGGATGGATGAGGAAAATAATGCTTCCTAGTCGGCGCCCAGAACGCGGCGGGACGAGCAGGGAGCAGGGCTATTGGGAGCAGATGGAAGTTGAAGGAAAAGTCCGGCCACGACGTCGCATGACGGACAGCCAGTACAGCATCGGTGACGTATCGGTGGATTCGAGCCATATAGCCCGCTGGAATGTGCCAAAGGATATCCCGAAAGAGCAGCCAAGTGAATTGCCGCGGGAGCAGCGCGCTGCATCGACAAAGCCAGCATCTTCTTTGCCCCCAACTGCCAAGCAAAAGAACTGGAGCTGGAGCTGGAGTCCGCTAAAAGGCTCTGATGATCAAATATCTGTGACGAAACCGGGCGCGTTGCCGAGCGATGACTGGAATGGAAACAACAGTAACCTGACGGGGAACATCAAAACAGCCGAGACTGGCGGTCCAAGCATGGATTCTGAGACTGCGACACACAAGAAACAACTTCAGAGGCGCGATGCACTCAGAGCGAGAAAGGCCCGGCGGCGCCAGCGTCAGAGCCTGAGGGATAGTGGCGACTTCCTGGGTGTGCAGGGCGTCAACCCTCATACTGGAGAGCTGGATGTCATGTCTCCTACCGATGACAGCAGCCCCCTGAGTACGAGAAGCCACCAAGAGACTGTACACAGCGTTATGAATACTCTGCGAGACAAGTGGAAAAATAGCAGGCATCATAGAACGAGAGCCTCTCCGAGCAAAGGAAAGCACATCGAAGGCAACGACACCAAGCTTTCCTTCGGGCCGCAGAAAGAGAAGAAGAGGGCGAGAGGCTTGGGCAAGGCCGTTAGATGGAAAAGACGTGTGGGCGAGTGGTCGTCGCTGCAGGAACCTGATTTGAGCCCCATCAGCGCATCGCCAAATTCTCGTAAGTTCTTCTCGTGGTATCATCTGGTGTATTGCATCTCTGGTTACACCAAAAACTACTTCTGACACTGCTTGGTTACTAGGAAGACCCTCACATGCCCTAGGCCTCCAACAATCAGTCCAGCATCTGTCTCTCGAAGAAGCACTGCCTGATCTCAGCCCTCCAACCGACACTCTTACTTTCGTGAATGAGCCCATCAGCCTCATCAAAGTCTCTTCGCCAGTTGAAGTCCCAAACCCTCTAACTCGTACCTCGTCCAATTCTACGGTCATCAAAACCCCTCGTCGACAAAGCCTTGCCAACCCGTCTCTCGCATCATAGGATCTGCACAAGGGGGGCTTGGACTTTGACGATTCTAATTCTCAGGAAAGCTCCAACGCCATGAGTCAATCCATGAAGGCGCCTTTTTTAGACATGGTAGCCGAGAGGGACATGGGCGAGCCCTACACGGGAGCAAGCATGATGGCCCTCTCGGCATACCAGCTTACCCAGTCGATCCCAGCTTTTCACCAGAAATTCAAGCACAAGATTGGCCTCAAAGGGATGAGAGGCGCCAGTCTGTCCAATTTGGATCTTTCGCTGACGCCACTTCGAGAACCAATCCCTCTGAGCCTGTTCGAAGAAAGCCCGTTGGGGGCCATCTCTCGTCTGCGGTATAGAGACAGTCCGACAAGAGCCAAGAGAAGACGGCCAAAGGGTCATTTCAATCTGAACAACGTCCAAACCATGGTATGCAACGCCGTAAAGAGCCTGGGCGAAGTGAGCGGCTTGCCGCAGGAGAAATCAGTCACCACAAAATGTCCCGCGAGTTCACCCAGCCCTCATTCACCGCTCACTTCAGAGGAGATAAAACGGGGCATGCAGAAATTACGAGACCAGGTAGCAGTGTTAAACAATCAATCCCACCGTCTACACCACGCCAGGGCAGAACAGAAGCCAGCCAGTCGCAACTTGTGCGAAATCACGGACAAAGTCGACGAGATCAAAGAACCTGTTTGCATACCCATCACCACCACTACTGGTTGCGACCACCAAACATCTCCCTCGGCCTCTCACCAGAAAGAGCTGTATCAGATAGACCAGCTGGAACATCTTCTCTCACACGTGGTAGTCCGACCGGGCGAATTGAACTGCAGCTCGCCAACCATAGGCTTATCGAGGAGCAACTCGGACAGATCCCACACAGACCTATCCACGAATTCCGCGCAGAGTCAAAGCTCAGTGGAAGGGGACGAGCTGCTGGTAGAACTACTAGCAGACACTACATCCATGAAGCAGGAGGCTCACAAAATGGAAGAGGAGAGGGCGCACTTGCGAGGCAGGCGTCTATTGCTGTCAGAAGCCATCATGCCGGCGCCGGAGGACAGCTCGTTGCCCAGGTCAACATTTATACAGGACCAAATATCAATAACTACGAACCAATGGAAGCTATCGAACATCAATCAGACGACACAAGAACCAAACCCCAACAAAGCATCAAGCCCAACAGAACATCAAACACAGATGGTGGAAGAGAACCCTTGGGTTCATCCAGAGGAAGAAGGCAGCGACGACATCGCAAGTCTTTCAGATGACTGGGAACATCTCCAAGGCACTCGTCTCGATCCAAAGCTACCGCTGGAAGAGGACTGTGGCGAGTGGAAGATTTTTACGGAATGGAAGGAGTATCGGCGCCAAAACCAAAGAGAGTCTGCTGGGCTGCAGCTTTTCCTGTACTGCCTGAAAACTCTAGCCAAGCTCTACTGGTCAACCGTCTGGCCCATGCTCGATCCTCGAACATTGCAAGTCGAGCACGACGGGCCAATGCCTTTGTGGAAGGCCTGCCTGTTGATTGTGCTTGCGGCACCAATGATGACGGTAGGCTTTGTGGTTATCGTGCAAGGTATGAAGCTTGTGAGGCTGATGGCGTGGCTCTTGGACTATGCGGATGATGGAGCGGCGATTTGGATTTAGAGATGGTTGTGAGTTGATTGACGCATGGATGAAGTTGATTGGATGAGTCCAACTGCTGTTGAGTTATTAAGAGAGAGAGGTTATCAACAGGATCGCGAGCGTTGTGTGTTTATGTCATAAGCTATAGAGGTAGTACTAGTATTGATATTCCATAGACTTGACTTGCGTCACAGTCCAACAGTTTTCTAAATAAACAACATTCTTCGCATCCACTTCTATCAGCTCTCTATACGTCGCTATGCATATTAAAAATAACACTGAAGCAATCAATCCAACCGCACATTTCCAATCACGACCCAATTTGAACCATCATATTGCACCTCTCGTATCTGCCCATCTACCAAGTAATAACAGCGAGCCGTGCTGTAGTCGGATGGCAAAGAAGCGACCGTCCAGAGCGTTGCGGTGAGGCAAGATATGCCCGTGCCGTTATCGGGCCTGCCGAGAAAAGTAGGCGTCGATGAAGTCCTCCACCCGGCGTCGTCATCCTCCCAAGTCATAAGCAGAGCATCTGAGCTGTTTTGCCAGAGTATGTAGGTGTTCATGGCGCCATCGGATGAGTTGGAATATCGTGGGACGGTAAAGGCCCCCATGGCGCTGTTGGGTGGAATGGCGATGGGCGGTGCACCTATCAACGATGTTTAGCTAAGAGTGCGAGTGCTTTTTTTTTTTTTTTTAATTTGGAATAGATTTGATAGAACAAGGACTCACCGACGCTCAACTTATTGGTCAGGTTGGTTCTCCCCTCGAGAATGAGCTTCTGGTCATCCCGCTGATAGAGAATCTTGTCGCCTCCGAACCTCCCCTCGTTGACGGAAAAAGGCACCTCTGCCAAAGCCGAGCCGTTGCGGCTCTTGAGGCCCTTTGCGCTCCGCGCCCAGGTGAGATTGGCGTCGTACGCTTCTTGGATCTGGTTGTTCGCGTCTTGGAAGATGACGCTGGGCCAGTATGCCGCGAGGCGTGTGTTTGGCGACGCTTTCCACCCGTTGGGGGACATGGGGCCGCTGCCGGAAAAGGTTTGCGCTGAGGGGGGAGGCGGAGTCTTGTTCTCGAAAGTTCCACTCTTGGAGCATGTTTTCGTTGTTGAGATAGAAGATTTCGACTTGTGTGAAGTTCTAAAACGATTTGAGCTCTCCGGCCCAGTTGTGTTAGTTGAGCACACATGGCAAAGTGCAAAATGATGGGGGCTCTCTCACATCACTGCTTGTTATCGGAGTGAAGCAATAGTAGGGGATGTTGTAGCTCGATGCTGCTATTGGGCTGCCGAGTTTGGCGTTTGTATCCGAGAATGTGGCCAGCGTGGACCAGTTGCCATCGCCGGAATGGTATCGCATCAGACGCAGGTAGCCGTCTGATCCTTGGTATACGAGGCGGATGGTGAAGCTTGACGGGCCTGTCCACCAGCCGGTGACACCGATGCCTGAGGTTGCGTAGACGGCATTGGCCGGTTTCGAAGACGTAGCTGGAGGTGTAGCGGAGGCCTGTGGTGTTTCTGAAGGAGTCTTGATGTTGTTGTTGTTGAGTCGCAACCCAAGGACGATGCCAAGCACGGCTGCCACGATGACAAACAGCAGAGCGACGCCTGCTAGAACGAAGATGAGCCATTGCTTCTTTCTCGACTTGTTATCCGGTGGAGTTTGTTCATGTTTCTCGATGAAGCTGTCGGTATTGACCCTAACAAAGGCATTTGCGCCGGGATCTACAGCCTCCAAATCGTCGCAGCCGCGAAATGCTTCCAGCGCCTGTTCAACCTGTACGGGAGTTGAGACCTCCAGTCCTCCCACGTCAGGAGCCCATACTTCCAGCCCGTCTTCCGGTATTCGCACTTCCAGTCCGCACGGATCACGGTCGTATATCACGCTCATCACATCACCGTCTGGCGTACCCCTGGAAGGCCGTTGAAATCGAAGCCAAAACATTCCGTTGCATTATGAAATATTTGTTTGTGGGAGAGAAGAGGTTCAGGAAAGGCTTCCACTAGGATAGACTGCAAAGTAGCGAGGCGGATTTGTAACGAGCCCATTCTGTGCAGCCTCGTCGTCGCAAAAGGCGTTCCGGCTATGCGGCTGGACCCTGGCGCGTAATTGAAGGATTTGTGTCAGGTTCGCACGAAAAGCCAATGACGAGGCTGTGCGAAGAGAGCACGATTGAGACATGAAATCCAACAGCCAACACATTTGCTATAAATAGGTAGTCTTGGGTGATGCAGCTTATACGAGGTCGAGAGCCTCATGGCGATTTTACCAATGACATGCATGCCCAGGGAGAGGATCCCGTGACCTACGATAAACATCGAGATCAATAATGATAACCGTTCAATTCAAGTCAGCGTCTTTCAAGTCTACAAGAGGCAAATACCAAAACGAAAGTACCTGTATAAAGTTTTACACGAGATATCCACTGCGGATCAAGCCTCCGCCTCTTTCACATAAAAGGCACCAGGCATCATCACAATTTCGCTCAAAAATCCCTCGCCATACATCCTTTCTTCCACTTCCTCTTCTCATCTTGCTCAAGTGGGCAAGATGCTTGCTGCGTCTTCCATTCAACCACTACCTAGGTAGGTGCATGTCCAAGATCAAAATGGCGAGTAAACTCCAAGATCGTGTTACATTTCCTACTGTCTACTTATCTAGGTGCTCTACAATCATCTTCCTAGAAACGCATCCAAATATCCGTCGTCTCCCCCAATCTTCCACATTTCGACAAACACCAAATAATACACAGATAGAATTCAGAACGTCGCGCTTCCCTAACACGCAAAGCCTGCGCGATTTCGAACAAATACGCAGCGTCCGTTGCCCCAGTTCCGTGTTGTTGGAGGCCAATGATGGAAACACCTGAATAGGTCTGAGGCCGGGATTTTCCCTGAAAATCTAAAAGGGGTGGGCTCAATGTCCCTTCAGAAACCGACTGTCTTCATTGCCGAAGCTCAGAGTTGTACACACAAAATCATCCCTAGGGGTCCTCACCTAGGATTGTCTCTGTCAATGATGAAGGCGCCTGAACAGGCCTGAGACTGGAGACATTTCCTAGAAACTAAAAAGGGTCAACCAAAGGCTGGTGGGCTTGATCTCCCTTCAGAACCTTCATGTCTTCATTGCCGAAGCTCAGATTCGTACACAAAATCATCACCAGGGGTCCTCACTTTGGATTTGACTGTCCCCGTCAATGATGAAAACACCTGAACAGGTCTGAGACTGGGACATTCTCAAAAAGTAGGAGGAGGGCTCAGCAGTATTGGTGGAGACAATGGCCGGCAGAACTAGATGATAGAAGAACGTTTGAGCGTGGGGGGAAACAGGACTCTGTGCCGGAAGAGGGAGCACTGAAAGAGCGCAGAAAATATATATGAGGATAGCCTGGTGAGATTCCTGATCAGAGATGACGATGGAAGAAAGGGAGGGGGAAATTGAAGAAGATATATGTTAACCCGAGTTGCTCGTTCCTGACAACATCATGTCAACAATATGTCAACACGGAAAGCTACAATGAGCAATAGAGTTTCGTTTGGTCTCTGACAGCAAGAGAGGTGCATATTCCGTCACTTCTTTAGATAGAAGATGAAAGTACAACCATGGGTGCTTATTCAGAAGTAGGCAGTTACAGAGCATAGAGCTACGAAATGGAGTATGTCGAGAATGCGCATTGGAGTCGGCATAAGATGACAATACAAATGAAGAAGTCTACTGAGGGTGATAATCTTGAAGAATATTCTACATATCATGCGGCTTCCACCGGGGATTGGAGGTGAATACGCTAGTCTTGTGTATTGATATAAAGTGTTTCCAGACTCTGTTCGCTGCCCCGTATTGGTGGGCTGATGTAAGTAAATAGCAGCATCGCAGATACTAAATCACTTGGTAGAAATATGGAGTGCGATGGCCCATCCAAGTAAAAGGTTGGTGTGCCTTTGCCATCATCAAACTCAAAGGCAGCTGGCCTCCAATTTGAGCTTACAGCTAGGAAGCGCCGGCAGCGAGCTCTTTGTGTATACAAACACACTACTATTCGGGCTGCCAAGTTTTGCTTTCTTCAATGTCATCCCATATGAAATGAATAGTATATGTAATCAGACTCGCCGAGTCGCCTCCAAATCTCCTTCCTTGGACTCTTCTCGCCAGAGAAAAAGAGACAGGAGGCCCGGAGCGAATGATGTTTCATGCAATGTTGCTTACAAAGTCTATAGTGAAACAATCGGATATGCTGTCTAGGCCCCTAATAGCAAGTACTAGCCAAGAGCTGTCACCCAGCGACGTCTGAGGTGCCTTCTATACTCTTGAGTCCGTATGCTCAAATGCTACTAGGTGCCCAAGTGCCAGCAGCAGGTACATGTAAGTAATACCACGAAAAAGCGTCGGGGCTCAACATATGATATATCCACTAGAAGCCAGTAGCAGTATATAATGGGCTATACCCTCGCTTCACGCAATGAAAATCTTCTCCTCATTGCCGAAGCTCGAGAAATCGTAACACCCGAGGGCAAGAGGCTGCGAGTTCAGGTCTTGCAGAACACAATCAGGTTTTGTTTTTCTCCCTCAAGTATATATATAGGTAGCTGTTCTTTTCTTTTCTTAGAGAGTGTCTGTATGGTCTTTTTTCTTTTTGGGTCTAACAACGCCAGATCATCTAGACCGCGTAATAAAGTTCAAGATAAGGTTTCCACGCCGAAGATAAAGTTCCTCGCCGATATGAAGAGGCCACCTATACGGAAGCCAGCTTGCAGGCATAAAAAGCCCTTGATGATCCTTTGGAAAATGGAGGAAATCCTTCTTCATGGAACTCAACTCAGCTATCAGTCACGATCCAACGCACAAGTCTACTAAGAAGGGCTCTAGAAAGTATCCCTGGCCCAGACCTATGTTGAAGTATTTTAATTTTTAGTCTTATGCGTTAGATCATGCTTCACAGCTTTTCTTAATCTTGTGCGTTGAATCGTGCTTGGTAGCTGAGTTGAGTTCTATGAAGAAGCTAACAAATACAGCAAGGCAACCTCGCAATAGAGAACCCAACTATGATAGTTGATAGAGATGGCCCAAGGGCCAAGGCAATCTCAAAGAAACGGCAATAGCTGCCAAACTCGGCTTGGTGCAAGCAGAAGCAAAGGGCCTCGTGCGCCTAGAAAGGTTCAAGGGGTATTGAATAAGACTGCCACCAGTTGAAAGACCTGACTTCGTCTTTGAATAAATAATGGAAGAAAACAACAACAAAAGTCCAATATTTAAGTTATATGGAAATACTTGAAGAAACTTATTATTGGGCTTTTTTTTTTGTTATCTTCTTCCATTACTTATTCAAAGATGAAATCAGGCCTTTTGACTGGCAGCAGCCTTGATTGTCAAGGGAGCTAACCTACAAATACGGTTTGGGAGGAAAGTCATTCCTGGTGACTATCAATCATTGCCAGCTGAGGTCAAAAGCAATCCGCTGATGAGTCGAGACTACTGGTTCATCACCGCCATGTGCCCTTCGAGATGGCGAATTTAAAACGCAAAGACTATCTGAGAATGATTCAAAACGCGCAGGACGGCCAGCCAGATGAGTTTGTGCATACAATGTTGATGACTCAGCCAGAGGTGTTGAAGGCGTTTGGGTAAATGAGGCGATATCGCAGATGCTCGCGATAAGAGTAGATGTAGATGGGTACATGTCCATTTCTCTTGGTGTTCTGCCACTGCTGCTACTATAATTCTACTATTCTACTGCTTCTACTACATGTCCCTACTATACAACTCGATTCTTGTACAATTCCAATGCTTCCTTTTTCCTACTTACTACCTTCGTGTCTTCATCTCAACTTTTTTATTCTCCCCCCGACTCCGGCCGCTTACACATGTGAACACTATCAAGACAACCACAACTCACATTCTGGGCATTCCAAGAGCCAACACGTATTTACCTTAGTACTATGTAATCGCTAACTTGTTCAGGCTACTCTGCTGCCAGCACTCCGCATCACAATGTTGAATTCTTGCACTCGCTTCGATCGGCTTCCTTTGCACCCAAATCGTGGCATCCCGTGCATCAGCAGCTAATCGAGGCAACAGCCCCTCTCTGGAGAAAATCCATGCAACCCCCGGCGGCAGCCAACCAGCGGCGGCCATTTAGCAATCGCCTGCTCCATCCGGGTCTTTTCCAGGCTCCATATCCGGCTTGCAATGGCAGAAAGGCACCTTTTGCTGGGGGCGATGCGGCGCCTCTCCGATCATCGGAGCCGTGCCACCGGTCAACATCGGACTTGGGAGCTCTGGACGAGCCTCGTCGATGGAGATAAAGCGACGAGATTTGCAGTTGTTCTTCTCCCCGCTCTGTTCTTTGCTTCTCCAGACTATTTCTTCCCTTCTTCTTTTTGTTTGAAAGAACTCTACACAATTGAGCTGAGGCGTGAACCAAGGGCCTAAAATTACAGCTTCAATTAAGCTCCATCACTGCTTATCCTCTTCAGCACCTCCAGCTTTCCAGAGCTTCCGTGCCCCTCCTTTTGGTGCAGCGAAAAACGTCATTTACAGCGTCTTTCGGCCGCTCTTGTTTCCCTCCATCACCCTTGATCCTCTCCTTCTCTACAATTCCATCTGCAATTCCTTCTACACCACGACACAATGCCCGTATCAGTGGGAACGCCGCAGACCCTTTACGACAAGGTGTTCTCGAGCCACATTGTCGACGAGAAGCTCGACGGCACAATCCTCCTCTACATCGGTTCGTTGCGCCGTGCTGCCATTGCGTTTTGCGAGGCTTTGAACTAACCAGAGTTGGGGATGATTAGACAGACACTTGGTCCACGAAGTGACATCACCGGTATGTTGAAGCCCTGTTCAATATCGTCGATTGGCAACGCGCCTTGCTAACATATTGTCTCCAGCAAGCCTTTGAGGGCCTCAAAAATGCCGGCCGCCAAGTCCGCAGACCGGACTGCACCCTGGCCACTACCGATCACGTACGTCTCACCTGCCAAGCCATCCATCGTGGAGATGCGATCAGATGCGACCAGATGCGACCAGATGCTAACGAGGGCCTGTGCCTCTTCTAGAATGTCCCCACCACCTCCCGAAAAGGCATCAAGGACATCGCGTCCTTTATCAAGGAAGACGATTCGCGCACACAATGCGTTACTCTCGAGGAGAACGTCAAGGACTTTGGTCTGACATATTTCGGCCTGGGCGACAAGCGCCAGGGAATTGTCCATGTCATTGGCCCCGAGCAGGGCTTCACTCTCCCCGGCACCACCGTCGTCTGCGGTGACAGCCACACCTCGACACACGGTGCCTTTGGCTCCCTGGCTTTTGGCATCGGCACCAGCGAGGTCGAGCATGTTCTGGCTACCCAATGCCTCATCACCAAGCGCAGCAAGAACATGCGCGTCCAGGTTGACGGAGAGCTCGCCCCTGGTGTCAGCTCCAAGGACATCGTCCTGCACGTCATTGGCAAGATTGGCACTGCTGGAGGCACCGGCGCCGTCATTGAGTTCTGTGGCTCCGTTATCCGAGGCCTCAGCATGGAGGCCCGCATGTCCATCTGCAACATGTCCATCGAGGGTGGTGCCCGTGCCGGTATGGTAGCCCCTGACGAGAATACCTTTGAATACCTCAAGGGCCGTCCCTTGGCTCCCAAGTATGGCTCCGATGAGTGGGACAGAGCTGTTGCCTACTGGAAGTCTCTGGCTTCCGACGAGGGCGCCAAGTACGATGTCGACGTCTTCATCGACGCCAAAGACATCATCCCGACCGTCACTTGGGGTACCAGCCCTGAGGATGTCGTCCCAATCACCGGCAAGGTCCCTGACCCCGAGACTTTCGCCACCGAGACCAAGAAGGCCGCTGGTCGCAGAATGCTCGAGTACATGGGACTGACTGCCGGAACTCCCATGGAGGAGATTGCCGTTGACAAGGTCTTTATCGGTTCCTGCACCAATTCGAGAATCGAAGATATGCGGGCTGCAGCCCACGTTGTCAAGGGCAAGAAGATTGCCTCCAACATCAAGCGAGCCATGGTGGTCCCCGGTTCTGGTCTTGTCAAGACGCAGGCCGAGGCCGAGGGCATCGACCAGGTCTTCGTTGACGCCGGTTTCGAGTGGAGAGAGGCTGGCTGCAGTATGTGTCTTGGCATGAACCCTGACATCCTGTCGCCTAAAGAACGCTGCGCCAGTACCTCCAACCGAAACTTCGAGGGTCGGCAGGGAGCCCAAGGTCGAACTCACCTCATGTCTCCTGTCATGGCTGCTGCGGCCGCCATTACGGGCAGGCTGACTGATATCCGCAGGCTGACTGAGTACACTGCTAGCCCTCACGTTCAGGCTCGTATCGCTCCCTCCACCCCCGTTGAGGCCCCTCACGTCGATGAGCGTGTCGAGGATTCTGATGAGCGAGAGATTATCGGAGACCAGCCACAGGATCTCCAGCCACACACCAACACTCTGGTACCCAAGACTGATTCTGCTGGCATGCCCAAGTTTCTCTCCCTCAAGGGAATTACAGCTCCTATGGATCGGGCCAACGTTGACACTGATGCCATTATTCCCAAGCAGTTCCTGAAGACGATTAAGCGCACCGGTCTGGGCTCAGCTCTGTTCCATGCCTGGCGCTACCTTCCTGACGGGTCCGATGACCCTAGTTTCGTCCTGAACCAGGAGCCATACAGGGGCGCCAAGATTTTGGTCTGCACTGGTCCCAACTTTGGCTGCGGATCATCTCGAGAGCACGCCCCTTGGGCCCTGCTTGACTTTGGCATCAAGGCCGTCATTGCACCATCATTTGCTGACATTTTCAACAACAACATGTTCAAGAACGGCATGCTGCCCATCCAAATCTCCAACAAGGCCGACATTGACGCCATCGCCGCTGAGGGCCGTGCCGGAAGAGAGGTGGAAATTGACCTGCCCAACCAGCTCATCAAGAACGCAGCCGGCGAAACCATCTGCGCTTTCGACGTTGAGGAGTTCCGGAAATACTGCCTGGTCAATGGATTTGACGACATTGGCCTGACAATGCAGCTCAATGACAAGATTGTCGATTTTGAGAAGAGACGATCAATCCACACTCCTTGGTTAGACGGCACCGCCTACCTCAAGAGAGGCAAGGATGGCCGACTGGCTGCCAAGGCAGTGCCCGTGCCAAAGACCAATCGTGGAGAGGAGAAGAAGGAGCCTCTGGAGTGGTAGTTTGAGTGCCTCTAAGTTTCATCCTTTTTCCTCCTCTTTACCCTTTGCTACAATCTCCTTTTAATTTTCTTTGGCTTCTTTTTTTCTCGTTTCATGATATCTTAAAAGACGAATATTCACGTCGAGTCTATCATTAAAAGGCCCAGTGCGGGTTGATATGACAAAAGGGAGGGTTAGTGGATATGGGCTCTTATGTAGCGAGCCATATCGGCCGAGGGCCATTGCATCAAAAAGGAATTGCGTTGTTTATATGAGACAGGGAGCTTTACTTTGTTTTTGCCTAGTTGCTTGAAAACACGATCCATTTCGATTTTCAAAACTGTTTCTCTGATATCATGTGTGAATTAATTGAAAATGACGCCTCTTGAGGACGTAAATGTGGTGTAGTACTTTAGAATGAGTCTTTGAGAATCCCAATGTGAACCACAAATCCCGCCTCTGGACGGAGCGCTGCCGGCATCATCTCACCAGGTATCCGCCACACCCGGAAATGCTCCTTGAAGGCAACCAGCCAGCTATTGAAGACGTCGTCGTTTCGTAGCTGCTGTGCCACAATGCATAGGCACGGCGGGAGTTGTTCGCCCTCCAAAAGATTGTCCGACTGGCGTAGTTTGCAGATATCCGCGCAGGTCTGCACAAATGGCTGTATCAGAGCGTAGTTGAAGACACAGTCGCAAGCAATGATGGCGTCCAAGGAAGTTGCCGAAGAAGAGTTGGTAAGCGAAGGAGTAACTTGAGAAGTCTCCCAGTCGAGGACTTGAAAGTGGATATCCGCGGCTGTGTTGTGAGAAGAAGAAGGGCTAGGCGATTTGTCGCCCGCCTTCTTGTTGGATTTACTACCGCCCTTTGCCGTAATCTTGTTCTCGGCGAGGTTCTGCAGCACGAGTTTCTGGACGTAGGGCTGGTCGGTGAGGATGTAGCGCGAGACTTTTTGGGAGAGGCTCAGGGCGTTGAGGGGGGAGATGCCGCAGCCAAGTTCGATGATGGAGGATGGCGATGTTGTGAGGATTGTGTTGATGAGCATGTTTGAAGGGGAGGAGAGCCATTCTGCGAAGAGGGGGGTGATTTTCCATAGGACTGTTTTTGTTTGGGGGATTTGTTTGTTAGCTTTGTTGTTGAGTTTCACAATACAAAGTTGTTGTTACACGTGGGCGAAACTCGTTCATGTTGAGTTTGGGAAACTGAAAAAAAAAACTCACCTGATCCTGTCGTGCCGCCTTTGCGAGACGATGCCAATACGCCGGGAGATTGGTGAATGGTGATGTCTCTCCCGTTGAGCTGGAGGTCTAGGACTGTGGCGTGAGAGTCGATGAAGCCTAGGCCTTGAGATGGAATGTCGTTGGAGTAGAGAAGAAATGTCTCTAAATCACAAAAAGGAGAACCGTCAGCGATTGAAGAATGAAATTGATGTACAGAGTGTTTTTGACAGAATAATGTGTACCTTCATCAGGGTCCTGGATTTCATCTTCCAGGCGAGAAATGAGTTCGAGGAGAGCATCAGCCATTTGAACTTTAGTGTCCCAAGTCCACCAGAAAGTACAACAGTAAAAAGTATAAACAAGAAGAAAACAGACTACGAATACAAATACAAAAACCAAAACGCTTAACAAAAGGTTCAGAAATACGCCATGCTGAGGGTGCTATCAAAGAAGAAAAGAAAAGTCCATCCTCGTGATTAATATCTCGCATGAGAAAAAAAAAAAGGGAAGCGCCAGCACAATTATCATTCGGGATAGCGCTCTGCCCCACTTTCTACATGTACATGTGCTCACAAATCGAATTGCTAGCACCAATACGAGTAAGAAAGAGTACAAGTCGAGACTTTTGCTGCAGTCAGATCTTTATCAATCCTGATTATACACTAAAAGCTTGTCTGACGCGGATCTGTCGGGTCATTTGAGATCTATTGGTATTATTGATCAGTACATACATACATACATGCACTCCAACTCAATATGGCGGGATCAGGACGTTGGATTTACTCTCTGTTTTGATACGCAACTTCACGAGGCTATGTAAACTAGCCAAGCAAAAAAACCGACTAATAAACAAAAGACAAAAATACGGATATAAACAAAAAAAACAACCCAAATCACAATCACACCCGGCAGCCATATTTTCGCCTTATTGTTCCCTCTAGTTCACAGCAGAGCCCAATACACCCTTATCCTGTCCACCCCCTCCAGACAATCATCCTAAGAGAAGCGTAGGGACTCAAACAAAGGAGGAAACTATGTAAGAAGGGAGCAAACATCAGAAGCTGGGCAAAAACATACAAACGGCAGAGCTTCCTTCAAAGAATACCAGTCGCCCGGAATACCAAAAAAAAATTAACAGCGGGAAAAATCAGAAACAGTGGAAAAATAAAAGAAACGGAGCAACATTGAGCAGTTTACACAAGCCCATCGTACAAAGACAATGCCGAAACAATCGTCTCATCCCGTTTGCTTCCCTCCTTGAACTCTTCCATATCCAAGCTGCCGTTCTCGTCCTTGTCCATCATGGCGAAGATTTTCCGTACTCGCTTCTCGGGCGTATCTTCGTCTTCGGGGAGTTTGACCATGGAGCCGACCTAGTGTTCACCCTGTGTTAACAATGACACGAATTCCAAAGTCCAAACAATGAAAGGAAAGCCCAGAATCATCTGTCTCGTACCATCTTGTAGATTGCCTCTACAATCTGAAGCATCTCGTCATAACTTATTTTGCCGTCGCCGTCAATGTCGTACAGCTGAAACGCCCAGTCCAGTTTGTCCTCCATCTTACCCCTGCTGGTAACACTCAGGGCGCAGATGAATTCCTTAAAGTCAATACTACCAGACTTGTCGCTATCGAACACATTGAATACGTAATCTGCAAACGAACTCGGGTCCCCGAACGGGAAGAACTGTCGGTAAATCTTTTGAAACTCTTCTTTGGAGAGCATGCCCGACGGGCAGTCCTTTAGGAAACCTATTTGAGAGACCATAACGTCAGAATCATGCGCTCGTCGAAATGAGCAAGGGACAGAGGGGACTCAAGGTCTTCTCCGTCTCCCCATGCCGACGTCGCTTACCTTTGTACCATTGCTGAAGCTCCTTCTTATCAAAGTGAGTTGACTTTTGGAGCTCGGCGAGCTGCTCCTGAGAGAGTTTTGACTGACTATGAAGATAATCAAAGATATCAGTCAAAAGTTGACGAAAGAAAGGAAAAGAGTCCATGTCGGCCTAATGCACGAAACTGGTTTTCGATAATGGTGGTGGTGATGGTGATGTGCATACGCCGGGCAGTCCCGACAGAGGGCAGCATAATTGCAGACGTTTATATAGCCAGCCTTTCTTCCTTCTCGCTCTTGTCCCCATTTTTTGAACACTCTTGGCCCATCTCCGTTTGTGGTACGCGAATAAAAGACGGTAAAGAAGGGGATGGCGCAGCGTCACTCACGATTTGCCCATGATTCAACCAAGGCGAATGAACAGGTGCTGAATGAACCGAGAAAGGAGGCGGTGCTAGCTCGCTGGAAGAACACAGCTCTGAACCCAAAAGGTGGAAGGAGGGGCGCCGCGGTGAGGATATCAGATCCAAAAAGCCTCGGCGTAATATTGCGCAATCGGCCGATGAGTCGCTTGAGTTGTCGCAGTTCCGGCGTCTGAGGCGTTTGCGCCCGGATCTCGTGCCTCTGTTCGTTGGATCGGTGGTTGCCCCTCGTTTCGGAGCGTCTGTTGTCGCAGCGATATCAGGATCCCGAGGCTGCCACCACGTATGAGTTTAAGTTCTCTGAACCGAAACGGACAAACAAGTGTCCCGAGCAGCAGGACAGATCAGATCGGACGATACCGACAGTTCAAGGCCACAGGGGGAGAGCGGAGGGGCGGGACCAGATTAAAAAAAGGACAAGGTGACACGCACAATACGTAGGTCGGTAGATCGGTAGCCTGTGGGCAATTCAGGTGGGAGGTCGATCAGGAAACACACACGCACACAACACCGGCTGCGAAGAAGTGGACAGTGCACGGCGTTCTAGAAGCGGCGTCCGTTTCGGCAAGGATCGGCCAGGCGAGTCGGTCGGTCCAGGAGACGAAAGGCGAGGCCAGGAAAAAAGGGTCTGTGGCTGTTGGAGGTTTGGCAGGCAGCGTAGATGGACAGCGGACGATGGGATGGTCTGGGGGAAAAGACGAGCCAGAGGGCCGAGGAGGGAGGGGCCCTGGATGAAGGCGAAGGCGCCTTGTGACGAGGAGCAGCGCCTGGGTTGAGCCGCAGCCACTAGGGAAGCTGCAGCGCTGCAGCGCCTATAACACAGCGCCGGGACAGGGACGCAGCGTGGTTTCAGCGTTTGTCAGCGCATTGCGTCGTCGGTCTGTAGCGGGCCTCTACAGCGGGGTCCAGCAGTGGAAGACCCATCGCACCGGGAGAGCTGGCGCCGCGTTGTCGCACCCGGGAGGGAGTTTCTACCCAGAAATGGCCACAGCTGATGAACAATGCTTATCAAGACAGAGCAGCCAACTGTCATGAAGACGCCGTATTTACTCACCATGAAGACTCGAAAATCTACCAAGTTGCTGAGATACAAGTAAAAAGAAGAGCTGTCTCTTTTGACATGCCAAGAATAAGAATTGTAAAAAGCGCAAAAAAAAGATGGGGCTTCACCGGGATTCGAACCCGGGGCCTCCTGCAAAGGCGATTCTGAAGAATCGGGGACTTCAGGTTATTTTCCCGAAGCAGGAATCATACCACTAGACCATGAAGCCAGTTGTAGAATTGAACCCATCGGTTGAAAAGCGGGGTCAATAACTGTTCTTATATAGGAAGGACTTCAAACAAAACTGCAACACCGGATTGGCTGCCCGAGTTGCTCCTTCGCGAACAATGTTAACCTGTATCAAACAGAGGAAGCTCTTGCCCTGCTTGGATTCAACGCGCATCCGCTTTAAATGCAGACGCATAGCCAGATTAATCCAGATACCAGATTAATCTCCTTTGTTCAATACTATTATGAGCTCGTATGGTTTTCTCGCTTCATAGCACAATTATTTCTTCTTCACAGCCAGCATCATCACCATGCTTCATTACTCAACTCTTCCTTCACGCCGCAATCCTACTCCTCTTGGAGTCGCCTTTCCTGGTAGCCATAGCTTCGGACACAAACACCCAAGCCCATTCAATTTCAACCGCTCCGGAATTCCATCTCAGCCACAATCGTGCCCTTCTGAAGCAATAAGGCCGGCCGAGACGGAGCCAGGCCACGATGACGATGGTGTAGAGTCTTGCAAGGGATCCAAGCCAAACCCGACAGCCATAGATACAGAGGAAGAAGACATTCTAGAATTTGATCCTGCCGATTCTGAGACCTGGGGCATCAAGTCTCTTCCATACTGGCACCAGTCCGCCATGCTGCCGGGCACGGGGAAAGGCGGTCTTCATAATACTCGATAGTGGAAAGACATCAAATCGCCCGCGGCCCCTCACAGCAGCGAAGATGCAGACGGCGACGGCCATGACTCTTCGTTGCTCAGCAGCCCTGCAATGTCGTCACCTCAAGTCATATCGCAAAGCAGTGACCGCTTTCTCAGGCTAATTGATGAGCTCAGGCTTGATACTTCGGATCCCTCTCCGTCCTTGACAGATGATATCAAGAATATCAACCGTTACCTGCGCAACACGTCTTCTTCGTACCCCTCCCAAGGTCATGCATCTAACAGAGTTCAGTCTCCGGAATCAATGCTCCGTCCAAACAAGTTAAGCCTTACGGACTTGTCTCGCTTCAGCAGAGCCAATGATCGACTATCGAATCTTCGCTCTACTCTGTCGTCAGACGGAGACTTCGATAAGAGCATGAACACCGCTCCTCCTGAAGCTAGGGAAGATGCAATCGCGGCCATTTCTCAGTGGCAGGGCCAGGCTCGGCCAAGAGTAGCATCATACAACAGGTACCAATTGTCGGAAAGCGCCGAGGTTCTCCCCAGTGACTCCGCCTCGCAGCAGCCGAGTCCTGCCGGAGTGCACTTTCTGCCTTCTACTCCGGTTTCAGCAAAGAGTAAGGGAGGACTGACTAGAGGAAGTGCTGAACATATAAAAGGCCAGCTTGATGGCATCCATGAAGCCACTAATCAGGCTGAGAGCCTTGATCCTGCCATTAGATCGTCAAGCGCACCCGCGAATCATGGAGACCCTCACAGGCAGTCCAAGCGCAAGGCATCCGCCTTTTCTCTCCGCAGCCTGACAAATTCCCTTTCTAAGCGTCCGAGATTCGATATACGGAAATGGGCCAGCGACTTTTATCGACAAGGTAGCCAGAGGCTTAATATGGCCCGGCTGAAGTGGAGGCACCAGACTCGACAGGACCGAGGCATCTTTGAAGCGTGGAGAGCTCGCCATCGCAGGGTAGCCCAGGATATGTTCCCGAGCCAAGAAGAACCAAAAAAGGACTACGGAACCTTTTCGACAGAACGCAAGGTGTGTTCGAATGAGGACTGGTGGAGGGACGGCGTGAGCCGATATGAGGCGCCTAAATGGATGAATTTCAGGGGCGGTGCTCCTCATTCTCACGGATGACGCAGTCGAAGCTCATAGAGGCGCGGTGGGGATGTTATCGGCAGAGTAGGCACGAAGAAAGACGTGACGGTCTATAGAATAGGGAAAAAAATAGGTATTATGCTCATGCTATGAGTGTAGAGGCTGTCTGTCTACATAACGCTCGTAAATATCCAAGAGAAAAGTTAACCAAAATTCCACCAACTCCAAGCTCTAGTGACCAACATCATGGGCTATACACCAAACCAATAATTACTCTGCCATCTTTACAGCATGTATCGGAATTTATCTGCATATCTTCGCTTCTTTCCAGGCACAACCAGGCCCTCTTCTTCGACGGTAGAGCCGTCCGCCTGTCTCTCCTTCTCAGCTTCGTCCATTTTGCGATTCTGACGCTTTAGGTAGAAGCGGAGCAACACGGCCAACACGGCCACACTGAGCATGGCCACTGCGCAAGTTCGCATGCCGCTAGTATAATACGGCGCATCGCGATCGGGATAGAGACGCGTGCCGATAAGTGGTCCGCACTGGCCGATGACCTGCATAAGGGCGAAGCCGCCCCCCTGACGGCTCTGGCTGGCCTGGTTGTTGATGTTCCAGGCGATGACGAGCGTGACGACGTTGAAGAAGCCGATGGCGGCGGGGTAGACTGCGAGGTAGCGGACGAAAGGGGGGGATGTGGAGGACGTTGGATAAGGCGAGGATGGTGTAGCCGAGACATGAGGAGAGGGCGTGGAAGACGATGGGCGTGGTCCGCGTGGCGAGTCGGTCGGACATGTGGGCGGTAAAGAGGACGATGAGGAAGGCAAGGAGATAAGGAGGCGCGCTGAGAGCTTGAGCGGTGAGATTGTCGTGGCCCATTTCGGTGAGGATCTTGGGGAGGAAGACGGGGAGGGAGGAGTAGGCCATGTTGGTGAGGAAGAACATGGCCGGCGTGATCCAGGCGATGGGATCGCGGAGGACGGAGAGGATCTCCTTGGCCTTGAGACTGGTTGATTTTTTGTTGGCTTTTGACGAAGAAGCTGAGGGGATTTCATGGCGGAGGCGAAGGCGGGCAACCTTCTTCTCGCGCCTGGTGAGGTAATGGGCTGTTTGGGGAGAGTCTGGGATGACGCTCCAGGCGATGACGGAGACGATTACTGAGGGAAAGCCTTCGATGAGGAAGAGGAGGCGCCAAGGGGCGATGGGGCTGAGGTGGCCGACCTTGACAATGAGCCATGCCAGCGTGGATGCGAAGCTTGTCGCGAGGGGTGCGGCTGAAGAAGATCATGTTAGAACGATAAATAGGTGGAGGGAGAAGGAGACATGCCTGAAATGAAGATGGCTGTGCGGAAAGCCAACTCTTGTCTCTTGTAAAAGAAGCTCAAATAGAATGGAACGCCCGTAAACCCAGCCTCTCCTATGCCCAGCAGCACGCGCAGTGCAATGAGCATCGGGTACGAGACGGTAATGGCTTGCAGCGACGCCGTGATCCCCCACGTCATGACCAGCACAGAGACGTAGATGTGCGCAGGGACGAGTTTCCACAAGAGGGACATCCACTCAAACGCAATGTATGCAATGTAAAAGGAGGCGAGAGCCCACTCGTACCAGTTGTCGCGAGGGGGGTCGGACTGCAGGTCTTCGTCCATGCCGGCGATGCGCGCGTTGCCAATGTCTGGAGCTTTTTGTCAGTTTCTTCCAACTACAATTGGTAGACGGGAGCGGCTTTGCAACGTACTGGATCGGTCGAGGAAGCTCAGCATGTATAGCAGCGCCACGAAGAGCACCAGCTTGCGGTCAAACTTGCGCCTCACAGTCTTTTCCTCGTCCGGCGTGTACAGCTGGAAGCTCTCCACGGAGCTGGCGCTCAGACGGCCGCTTCTCCCAGCCGCCGCCGAAGTTGACGGCCCGGCATCGACATAGTCCCCTTCCACGAGGCGCTCGCTGCTGTGGCTGGCCCCTCCCCCTCCTATAGTGTATTGGTCCTCTCGTCTTTTGCCCGTGCTGCTGACCATCTCGAACGTCTCCGAACTGCCACCACCGACCTGGGACCGCAGATCGTCATCTTCTTCGTCTTCCTCGTCGTAGATGTCGCTGTCGTCGAGGTTGAGCTCCTGCCCCGTCTGGGCAAAGAACGGGGATTCATCGCGGTGTACGTGGTAGGCCATTGGGTGCGAGGATTCGTTATAAAAGGAGGCGACTTATACGATGTGCGCAAGGGCGTGGTTGGCTGTCGAGGGCGGTCGCCATGCGATTGTAAAAGCAATAGATTGTCTCTATAAGATTGATGCTTCTTTTTTCTTTTCGTTTTCCCCCCCGTCTCCCTTTTCCTGTTTTTTTCTCTTTGATTCCTCCCTCTCAAGATCTCCGTATTCGCTCCCAATACGGGAATGAATTGGCGATCCCGAAATGTGTTTGAGGGAGAAGATGCGGCTCCTGGTATAAAAATGCCCCCCTGCCATAATTTCGCGATAGATACTAGTAGCTCTCCCAGCTCCTATTATCTCTTACACGTGACAGTGTCGGGGCGACGTCATCTGCTTCTACCGAACCGCCGAAGACGCTTACACGGCTTCAAAGAATGCTATAAAGTGTTGTATGTTTATAAGCTGCGATATGGCTTCCTTTTTACTTTTTTTTTCGTGTGATGCTTTTACAGGTTGTATTGCTTTGATTTACGTGCCAGTTAGGCTTAGTCGAGGTAAGTCGCAGCATCCGCTAACAACTAAAATGCTCCTACGTTCCACGGCTTTCACAACCCAATTGAGAACTCCTAGTCGCAACTTACATGTAGTATTAAAAGTCATCTTGCTGCACTCATTATCATGATAAATTGATAACAATTTAATAGTTACATGTTACTCATCGTGTCCATTAGAAACGCTCAAACGGCCATTCTCCCAGGCGACCCCAGCACCGCCCTTGGGCCATTCAACAGGCGCAGAAAGATACGGCTCATCCGTCACTCAGGGGCTTCCTTCTTGCTAAATAGACGCCGTAAGCCAGCCCGAGATATCTTGTGTCGCAGAGAGTGCGGTTGGTCGGTTAATCTGGGCGCCTGTGAGCGATCCTTGTTTCGCAGCTGCTCAGGCTGTGCCTCGCTTTCCCCATCGTCGCCTCCTTTGCCTTGCTCCGTCGCATCGCTCTCCTCATCGTCTTCGTCGTCGTATTCAGGTACGGCACGCTCTTCATCTCCATTGACAACTACATACCACCCGATGGAGGCGCCAGCTTGCAGTTCGTCGCGGAGCCTTTCGAACCAATTGCCTTCATTCCTTTCTTTGACCAGAGCGTCGTAGTTGGCAATTTCCTGCAAGACGTCGGCGCTCAAATCTATGCGGATAACGTGGTCTGCGACATAGGCATATGGGCGCGCTGAGATGGTAGTTTCTTCTGGGTCGTGCTCCTCCAACAGCTTCACCGCAGATGTCTGGTTGACCAAGACACTGTCTTCGCTGTCGGGGACACGAGATGGCGGCACGGTCAAGTCATCATCCTGATGCACAAACTTTTTCTCTTCTTGCTCTGGCGGCGGCTGCTCCTCTTGGGGCTCGGACTGCTGCTTGGACTGTTCAGACTGCTCTTCGTCGGGCTGGGGTGGAAGACGTTGAGGCAGGTAATCGAATTTGGTGTTCATGCGTTCGAGGATGATTGCGGAGGTGTCGCGGCCGACGATCCAATCTGGCGCGGCGTCTTCCAGATCTTCAAGGATGACGAAGATGCGAATTAGCCTGCGAGTCCAACGAAATCCGTGACATAGGTAGGTTGGCATGGTGGCGGAAGATGCCTCGTCTGTCAGTGCTGTGAAAAGAAAGAGAGAGAGAGAGGAGGAGTCGTCAAATATTGAGGCTCATCGCAGTCTAAACCCGAAGCGCGTGCATTGGTTGAAGCACAAGGTACGTGTATGTATGTAGGTAGGACAATGCATGCCTCCAGGATCAACAAGTAGCCCGAAAGTGAGACGAGACGGTGATGTTGTCCTCTCAAGCTCTCTATCCTCGCCTTGGCCCTGATGTATATCCGACAGCTCGCGGCAATTCTCTCCTCTCCTCTTATAGGTACGCAAAGGGCCCAGCTCAGAGGTCAAGGAGGGTGAGGCCTCACAACAAGTTCTGGGTGAAGTGAAGCAGGAAGCAGGTAAGGCTACAAGAGCTATTGGAGCGGCACACCCGCAGCTCGGAATCGGGCTTGCGGCACGTGTTTACCAGTGCAAATGGCCTGTAGGCGAGCTGGTGGAACATGGCTTATTGGCACGGAGGCCGAGGCAGAGACATGGCGATTAGAGGCGATTAGAGGCGGGCTTCATCGTCCCAGCCAATGATTCCGACGTCGACCGCGCAGCAACGTGAGACTGAGTCGCCAGACTCTTCTTCAGCAAATGCTGTTGGCCGAGCCCACTAACGCGCGGCATCAGCTGCATCAGCCTGCTATATTTGTCAGTGCTAACGGCCATTGCATCCCTACCAGCCTGCTGCGTGTGCCGGTTGGTGTCTTAGACACTGGGCTAACTAGCGCCCGAGATGCTAGCCGGAGCCCGTGCGCTGAGCTTATAGCGGCTGCGAGCGCCCGGGGGATTTGGACTGAAATAGATGCCAACTTGGGTTCAATGTTGAGTTATTATTAGCTCGGCACTTCACCAAGTGCTTTGCATGCGTGCTTTACTACCTCTACCAGTTGTGCGATATGTATCTTTCCCATGTTTCGTAGTAGAGGCAAAATATCTTTTTCTTTCTTGTATACTGGTCGGTTGGAAGCGTAAACTACAGAGTCGCGCAGAATAAGGCGCAGGAGCCGCTGTCAGATACGCTCCAAACGTCCCATGCCCCAGTTTATGGAATTTTACCTTTATTTGCGTTTCCACTTATTTCACTTGATCGCTGCGCAAGCTTAATTCCACAGTCCTCGTGCTACCTAAAGGAATTGACACTATAACGCAGATAGGCAGAGCTTAGGTGGCCTGACTTACAAATTCAGTGCCAACTTTCAGTCGTGCGTGGGCTGACCGGGGAGGTGATGTGATATATACCTCGGGTAAAAGAAATTATTCTGAGCCATGATTATCCATCTATAGCAACACTCGTCGTATCGGTTGAAAATACAAATTCTTTTGGGGTAGCCTTGACAAAGACACGGATTTGCCTCATACAGCGACGTCTCGTGATATCTTGAGCGAGAGACGAGCGAGCGTAGGGATGCTTATAGCTGACGGAGCTGAGTAAGGCGTAAAACGTAAGATCATGATAGCATAGCCTGTTTTCAGCAAGTAATATTTGTCGTCTACATCTGGGTCTGTGACAAATACCACTACCAAGGCTTTACCGACTGCAAAAGCGTGCGTGCGAGCCTTCATCGAGTTTCCCATCTGCTCTTATCGCACCTGCCTTGGTGCTAGACCGCTTCACATACGGCTCGCACGTTGAACATTTTACCTCGATATTCCAAATCTGTTCCTCTTTACTCTTCATCATCAATTTGTCCAAGCTCTCTAGTTTCATTCAGATTTCAATTGCTAATGCGTATATGTATCCTCCTTTTGCTTCTCATGCCATCTTCAAATTTCAAACTTTGTGCAAAAAAATCCAAACACCTCATACGTTGCCCAAAAATGCGACTATAAATGCTCATCTTTGTTTATACATTTTATGCAAGAGTGGTATATGGCAAAACAGAAAGACCAAGGAAAAAGAGACAAAATATATCAGCGCCATTCTTCATCCATCATCAAACATCGTCATTTGCAATCTCATGCACTGAAGGGTCCGACTCTCCAGGAAATGTCGTGTTCAAGCTGACACCTCCATCATGCTCGATTCCCTCCATGGTCCCCAACCCAAAGTCAAAATCCATATCTTTGAGGATATCACCAATCTCAGCATCAGAGATATTAATGTCCATATTCGTAGGTACAGCAGAGGGAAGGCTGTCCATAGCATTGCTCTCTTGCTGGATGGGCTCTCCAGATGCCAACTGTGGCAGCCTGGTGATTAACCACGTCTTGAATTTATCTAAAAGGACAGGGTCATCTGCGGCGGTTGTTTCAGTCTTGAGAATCTCTCGTGCCTTGGCTTTCAACGCCATGTCCGACGGCAAAAAGCCTGTGTCGATGAAGTTTGCCTTTGAATATTGCTGCAAACCCCACTCCAGTTCACGAGAACAGAAAATAACAGCTGGTTTGCGATTCGGAGACGATGTCAGCTCTTCCAGGTAGCTATTGACGGCCGAGTGTCCCGCCGTGAAGGCCTTGGCCCCGGTTCGCATCGCTACCTCGACGTCATTGTTAACAGGGTCGTGATCTCCAAGAATGGCATATGGCGGCGCAAAGCCTGTTCCGCCTTGCTCCAGCGCCCATGCGTAGCCTGGTGGCAGACCGGGACCAGAGTCCTGAATTATGCCTGTGTCTCGCTTGAAACGATGAAGCCATTCTGCGTTGTCGGCTGCGGTATAGTTCCACGGATCATCACTGCACTGCTGTTAATATTGACTCATCTAAAGGGAAATCCACAGCAACTCACTCGTCATATAAGATCCACCGAGCTTGGTATTGCAACTCCTCATCCGAGGGCACATGCCGGTTCGGATTGTTTGGCGACATGGTAGATACGACCCACCTCCTGAGCTCCTTCTCTAGCCTTCGGTAGCAGTTGGCATCGTTGAGGAAATATTGGAATGACCTGAAGTGATTGCCATTCTCGTCAAGCCGAGCCTGAAACTCAGAAAAGGGGTTTGGCGCAGTAGTAGAAAGAGAGATTTGTGCTTTCTCGGTTGGTTTGCTGGTCATCACCCGGTGAGCCTTTGGTGAGCTGGATGAAACTGAGCCAGGAGTCTTATCAGGGTGATTCCGTGCTTTGAAAGCTGCGAGCCACTCATGGTTATCCGCCACAGTCTGGTTCCATCCATCATCGAATTCATAAACTATCATACGAGCCTGCCGCTGCAACTCATGATCGGTGGGCTCTCTGCCCATTGTGCGCTCTGCTCTGAGGAATGCAGCCAATTCTGTTTCCAGCCTTGAATAGTTGTGAATTGTGGAGTCGATCGAGTTCGGATCTGTCGACCGGATAAACTTGTGTTGGACGTCTTCGCTTCGAGGCAGATGCGCACGTCGACGGAATCCCTCGAGCCATTTTGTCGATGCTGTGATTAGTCGCAAAAGCCAGTTGGCTACTGCTTCAGAAGGGTGAGTGCACACTTCTTCAATTCTTCCCACAATCTTGCGTGCTTCTTCTTGAAGCTCGTCGTCCATGGGTGTTAGTCCCAGTAGTTGTTTGGCCTTGACATATTCGTGAAGCTGCCTCTCCATGGGGCATTCCTCGAACAAGTTATCCTTGCCATTAATTTTCAGGGTCTGAAGCCTGTTTTCTGCCGCACCACGGAGAGGACCAAACCTAGCCTGTTTAACAATTGCCGCCTGGTTCATGACAATATCACGAAGCCACGAGGCTTGTGTCGCAATGCCTTGTAAAGACAGCAACTCGGAAGCGAAAATGATACGACATCCTTCGAGCGTCAAGTCGTCTTCGGTCGGTGCGCGGCCGTGCGTATCCCAAAAGTTGCTGCCAAAGTAGGCCAGCTCCAGCTTAATCAACTCGTAGGCATTCCGGGGCGATTCCGGCGGCGATTGGCTGGCATTATACGGCAGGGGGGATTTTCGCTCATGATGAATCAAATCTATATTTCAAAAGTTAGACGCCTTGATCTGATCTATAGGATACTGTAGTGGTCTCATACAGGGAGGAATCGAGTTCTCGACCATGTCTAGCACAGGTACTTCAAAACCCCAGTCACCCTTCCAGTCCGCCATGGAATAACCAGTCTTGAAATGCTCCGCAAGATGGTCAACTCGGATTGTCCAAGTATCCATCACAATGCCGCAGAAACCACACCTCGACCGAATCTCGGGAGTTGCTACTCTCCAAGGCTTCATTGCCCATTCCATGAATTTGACATTGTGGACCAGTCGAAGATGCTGGTTCAGGTGATCTTTTCGGTAAAAGGTTCGCTCTTCTAGCGATCTCTCTTGACATGACGAGTGGTTGTGAGTTTCTACATGGGCATCGTCGGGGTTAACTTCGCCACAAAAGACGCAGCTTAGTAGCCCGTTGTCCGGGTTGACAGCCCGAGGACCGTCTGGTGCACACACCCATCTCTCCAGCGACAGATGAAGCGATTTCTCGTGGCGCTGCCAGTCATGCTTGGTTCTGAAAGTCTCTGTACAAAAGGTACACTGGAAAGTTTTCAGAGGAACAGAGAGGCTGGTCGAACCTCCCTCATTGCCGGGCGCTGCCCTTCGCCTCCTTCGCCGTCTTGCTTTGGAAGCGAAAGGAGCAGAGCCGAACGAGCCCCAAGAGTTGCGAGAGCCATGAGAGAAGGCAGATCCAAGGGAGCCACCGCTTGAGTGAGATGTTCCCACACTGCTAGCAGAGGACTGGTTACAGAGTGACCTGTTGGAGCCATCATCTGTGTAGTTGAAACTGTAAGGACTGTTGAGTCCAGAGGATATCCCAGACGACGACGACGCTGTCACAGCCCTAGCAATGGCTGTCACGGAAGCCGGTTCATGTTCAGGAGGAGAGTGCTCCCAACGCTGAAGGGGGTTCATGGCTTCGAGAGCCGGCGTTGCTCGTCTCCGCGGGATATCGATGGAAGCAGACAGGTTACCAACGTGGGGGGAGGTGGACCGAGGGGGCTGAGCCTTGCCACGTCGCCGCGCATTCGCCAACCAATTAGTGATTTGAGTTTTGTTGAGGCCAGTTTGGCGTTGAAGCATTTCTTTCTCCTCGTCGCTTGGATAAGGATGTCTGTTATGGGTTGACAGCCAGTTTTTGAGAATGCGGACCGACTCCCGTGAGAATCTTGCTCCAATCTTGGGCGGAGTTCCCGCCTTGGCATTGGCCATGCTATCTTCCATCGGACCTGTTGTCTGCAGATTCATCAAGTCCAGGAACGAAGGGGTGCCGAGCGGTCTCACTGGCTGGATGTTGATCAGGTCTTCCTGAGTGATGGCGTTGTTGGGCATCTCGGTGGAAGACCAGGAAAGCCTGGTGGACTCGGGGTTCAGACTCTCGGGGATGACGCCTCCAAAGCTGCATTCGAGCCCAAGAGCGACGCAACTGGTGCAGTAGCCCTTGTGAATACCCTCTCGGATTTTTTTGCATGCGTATCCGCCCAAGACACAGTGGGCACAGGGGTTCTCTGGTGTCTCCCAAAGCAAGGCTTCGGTCACGTCCAAAGGGGTAGACTCGGTGACTCCTGGCACCTGTGCAAAGCTGTTGTGCTCAAAGTGCTGCAGAGCGCAGAAACTGAAGTCATCCTCGTTGACGTTTTCAAGGACGAGACCAATGTCGTCGTCGGCAGGGTTTCCAGTAGACGACATGTTAGGTACAGGGGGATAGGCAGCTGCCCCAGCGTTGTCCCAGTTGACATACTCGTCCAGCTCGTCAATGGAGGTCATGTTGGTAGTTTATGTGAAAGGGCGCGCGCCGTCTTACTCCAAGCAAGAAGGAAAGGCGTGCGGCTTGCATCCAACCAGAGGCCGCAGAATGACTTGCAAAGGGCGCGCAGGGACTTGGTCACGACGAATCGACCGAGACAAGAGAAGTTGCCCCAGATGACCGTCCCACCTTTTGCTCCGGTTCTCAGCTAACAATTTGTGACGAAGCACCAACGATCAAAACCAGGCTCAACTTGCAATGGGGGAAAACAATGATTCAATTGGATTCCTGGTGTTGGGGTTTCCAAGAAGCTGCTCTCGAGTTTGCAATAATAAGAGAAGCATGGCTCGAGGCAAGGCGGATCCGGTGCCAGTTTTGTTCATCGGTGGCCTACCGAGCCCGTACCAAGGCGGTTCTGCTATCCACGCGATCCCCAGCAAGGGCCCTCCATACACAAGACGAAAGAGCCCCATCTCCAACGGGCTTTGTGGCCCCCATAAGCGGTGCGGCATGGCGCTGGAGCCAGTGAGAACAGAGTCATGAGCCTGCGCCGGTGGAGCAAGCCTCAGCCGGAGCCGGGGCAGGCAGAGGCAGGGATTGGCGGCATAGCGCCAGCAGGCTGTCGACATGAACTTGTCAATTTTACGCCCTTCGCTTGACAGATAGGCAACCCCATTCCGCCGTGTGCTGCGGCACTGTGTGGGGGCCGCCCTTGCGCCGGCATTCTGCTGTTGCCGCTGGAATACCCAGCACCGGCAGCACGAAACAACTTGTTCTTCTTTTGCTTGCCCTGCGCTTCGTGCACAGTATCCGGACTGTCGAGGCGCCAATCTTTCCCCACGTCCATACAGATGATATAGCCCGATCGCGGCCCTACTGGGACTCATCCCTACCGCAGAAGTGGCATGCTTAAATTCTTCGGGGCATGTGGTGTGAATAAGTACAATGGTGCTGCGATTATGCCGAGTGCGGAGTGCTACGCAGACATGTATCATTGGTTTCTGACAAGATTTCTGCGCGAGACGGGAGTGGTCCTCGCTATATTTTGACTCGGCATACGGCAATCCTGCACTACCGAGTGCTACTCCTCCTGCTATTACGACTACTTTAACTCGGTTCATTCTTGAACGGTATAAAGGCCATGTCGGGTGTGGTCCATCCAAACAAGGTATTGTGTCGTATGTCGAAACATGTTGGAAGAGAGGTCGGAATGAATACTACATCCATTACGGGCATGATGAGTGTTATACTACTTATACAGACAAGTTCAACAAGCATGACTACTACCACTGCTAATATTGCAGAATTCAGCGAGAAAGAAGAATAATACATCATTTCATAGGGGGTATACTGATAATAGTCGTCTTTGAGCAAGCGAGCCCAAGGAATATACTCGATAGAACAACTCTTTCCTGATTCGATTGCCTTCGATGGCCAGCGTCTCCAGATTCACTAGATCCCATCCAATACAGCGGCTAGTAAACACTAGCTCCTGTGCGGTATGTGGCGGCTACTAGCATCTCACGCACACGAGTATCGTATCGACCTACCAACGAGCCCTTGCTAGTTCGCCTAACGTCGAGGTTGGACCGATGAGAATGGATCAGAAACGATGACCACGTCCATGTATTGCCAGAACTACACTAGCAGTGCAACCCGATAACGTTACTCGTATGCCCGAGCCCGAGAAGCAGCTAGTTTAGCACACCGCCCCGCGCCATGTTGAATCCAATCCAATTGCAAATGCCCGATGCTGGAGGCTGATTGCACAACCGCAACGAAGGCTCTAGAAACTTCTTCAGCGGCCGGTTGTAAGCCACGGCCTGGATGAGGGTGTGAACGGCGCTTCTAGACTTGTAGGCTAACCATGAACATACCACTTACACCGAGTGAATTCGAGTAGCATTAGCCGCGGATACTAGTGGAGCCAGGCCGGATCCAACTCTGCCTTGGGCCAGCTCCGAATCAGGGACTGATTGCAAAGTACTCATTCCACTAATCAAGTCAGGGCGCTCGTCTGCGTCCCATGTGCGGCAGATACGCTCAGATGACTGACTCTATGACAAATGGACCGACGGCAGCTCGCTACCGCATTCTGAGAAGCACGTGGAATATCGGGATACGTGTTGACAGGTAAGCATCAACTAGACGCCCGAAATATTGGACACGGACTGCCGCAGGTAAAGTGATTTGCACTCACCACTTTCAAAGTCTCGGTTGAAGATGTGATGAAATTGAAAATTGGCTCGATTCTATGATATGACCCTTTGGGAAGATTTTGTCCAACTCTTCGTTGAGCCATGCTGCCAAAGGAGGATATTCAAAGGTAACAATGCTATTTGTGGTGATGTGTGACAGCCCATATCTGTTTGTTCTAGGCAAACAGAGTGGCGAAACAGGCACAAGCTCCCCAAAAGTGAGGTGTTCTCTCCTGGGCAGCTTACTTTTCAAGACTTTACCTAGATGAAGTGGCAGATTTGAAAATATTCTGCTCAAAATACCGAGGGTTGAGAGTATATTGATATGAAAAGAGTTTTCGAGCTTTTTGATTTTGATTTTGAAGCGTCCAAATTTGAAATGATATTGCATCTGAAAATGCTGGAGAAGCATTGTTTACCATTGCTCCAAGGCAAATTGCAGCCTTCTCAGCAAGAAATATACGAGGGAGATGTACACTGCAATTCCCATGAGAATAAGTGATTTTTTTGATTGCTTGTTGGAGGAGTTCGCCGCCTGATCCTATGAACTGATGAACTAGGAATAGGATCGAGGAGAAGGGGAAAGACAGTCAGTTAGCTCTGGTTATTTGCATCATTCGAAAATACACTGCTCCCATCAGGTAACTCCAAGAGAGGATATCATATCGAAGAATGACCGACAGTAAGATGGGACATGAAAACAAAAAATTACATATGCCTAGCCAGTGGCTGGGTAATAGATGATGATTTTAATTCAACTTGTTCTCGATTGTAAAGTCGGAAGAATGTTGGTTCTCTTTACTTTTATGCAGCTCTTTAGGTGGTAGCACAGTTTCCTGCAGTCATGTGCTATCCAGCTTCCATAGGCTGTGGCATTTTCCCACTCGTATTGATTCAGGTACGGAGCGCCTATTAGTTTTCTTCTTCTTCACCCATGGAAAATCGTAACGAACGCCGTACATGGCAGACGTCTTGGGAGCCCGCGGGTCCAACGGGGACATGCAGGAAGGCAAACTCGCGGAACAGTGGCTATCAGGCCAATCATTGCTGATGCACTGAAAAGTGAATTCATATTCCTGTATTCTTGAGGCCTGTTTTCTTTGGGAGGTACCCATTCCTCGAATGGGACGCATTCGTTGCTAGCGAGATGGATCTGACGGCTAATTTTCGTGTCGCTAGTAGGTGACTGCTTTCTCTTTGTGCCGTAATCAGACAAGGACTAGACGCCCTTTGCCAGGCACCTAGTAGAGAAACTCGACACGTTTGGTGTCATTATTTTCCCAAAAGCAGTGCTTGACATGATCAACGCAGTACATGTGGAATTGTGTGTTGGCGACGGAGTTGAAAGGCGCTGAGGCGTCTTCTCTGCTCTCGGCGTTTCTCACGGCTTTGATGGCCCCCTGTATCTTCTTCACTACGACGTCCTCGTCAAGACAGCATTTCTTCTTATACTCAAACCCCTCCTTTGCTTCAACCAAGTCCATTTTCCCTCTCTTTGCGTAATTCTTTGAGACGGTAGTAATCATCAGCGTCGGGGCCATTGTATGACCTCTCCGGGCACGTCGTCATCTGATGCATCTGGCGACGGACACCCGCAGTCCGAATCATGATTGCTAATCTCGCAGCGTACAGCCGGCGTGTCATCATCAGCATCAAGAGTCCGGTTCCGGATCCGAAACGTCTTTGTCAAAGAACGTTCTTTCGTCTAGATACTCGCCCATCTCTTCGAGAGCTTCTTCTAGAGCGCGGATCGCGGTGATACCACGCCGGAAGCTCTTTTGCTGGACTCATTTTGCTTGTGAATACGACCCGTACAAGTGGCAATTCCCCAAGTGAATGAAAACGAAAGCCAGTTGTAGTCTCCCATTGGCTGGAGTAGAAGAAGCAGATCGTGGGACATCAAACTTCAACATGCTATTTTTTTTCACAATGTTGGCGCTTAGACCGCGTTTAGAATCGAGGTCGCTGCAGTGGGGCTACAATCTGGACATGCGGTGGCTGAATTAACCAAAAACTGGGGAGTTGTTCCTAGAACTAACGGGCTAAACTAAACATCAACGTGGAGTCTTGAATCAAAAACGTTTTCCATGGAAGAATAGAAAACACTTCGGCACTTCTACAAGAGATGTAAAGAACGAGAGGCGTCTAGCACGAAAATTAGTCAGTTGCGGCAAACGCCACGGCTTTTGGCTGGATTTAGCGCGGAGGTTAGGTTAGCGGAACGGCATATTACCCTTCGGCGTACTTTTTTGTTATCAGATTGAAATGCGAAATTGCCGGCCAGAGCACTAAAATCTTCAACGGTAAATGCCCGTGGGAACAGGCTGATTAGGTTTCGTCAACTAGAATTGACCAAGTCCGTGGCCTTATGGCGTTAACAGTCAACGGCAAAGGAATGCTAGACTGCTACTATCAACAAAATTACGGCTCAGTTACCAAGAGACTCTGTGCGTCTCTCATGCTCACAAAATAGAGGCCACGAATACTAATCCATGTGTGTCTTGATTCATCTGACACCAATAATGCGGCACTTCCTATCTAACTGCCTCCCAAGTACTGAGCGGAACACGGAGCAGCAGCTCACAAAGCACTAGCTGACCCAAGCCTCAATCACGATGCCAAAACACCACTTCCCAATACCTCTCGTGAGGTGGAAAATCCTTTTGCAGGCCCAAATTCGAATTTTTCTTTAGAGTACGCCGTCCATTTGTCCCAGGCGCTATAACATTATATCCTTCCCGGTACGCCATAGCAAACAGCTCCTAGGGAGTATTTGAAAATAGACAAGTAATAATGAATCGTAAACAGAGTCGTAGCAGAAACTCATTAGACACTGGCAAGGTGCCTACAACCCCCCCCCTTTAAAAAGTCAAAGAAAAAAAATCCAGTTCATCACATCCTTATTCTCCTAGTTCCATAAGTTCGCGTTCTTTTGCCGCGAGCATTTCTCGCATTCTTTCAGCCTCTTGTTTTAGTAATGCCCTGCGCTCTGCCTTTATTCGTTCATTCTCCGTATCGGCATCTCGAGGTCTGGACATTGCATTAAGTGGCGTAAATCCGCCGGCGCCTGGTAGTCTCGGGGACATGCTTGCCCCAGGAGATCTCAGCGGCGGTAGCGCATATTCTCCACGATCCGCACTTGTGGGACCGGCAACTGGTGACTCCTCGGCAGCTGTTGATGGATTAAGAATGGATCTGATGGACGAAATCCTTTTGGCGCTTTCGTGGCCGTTATCTGCACCGTTGTCGGAATCTGCCTCTGTGGCGGAGAAGGATCGTTTTCGTGCCGAGGAAATAAAGGAGGCGGGGGATAGGGACGATTGCCTGTCGTCGGCTATAGTCGAGTTCATGGGGGCAAGCGGCGCTAATTTATTCTCGTCGTTGAGAGAAGGCGGCACACTACGTGAACCGGTGTTATGCTGGTGATAGAATGCAAGATCCGACGCAGACGCAGACGGTAATGGCGAAGTATTTCGACTCGATCGCATGGCCGGCTCCGGTTCGATGGTCAGGGGGTGGCCGGGGCGCCGTCGAAGACCTAGATTTATAGATCCATCTTCATTCATGGTTCCTCTCTCTGGAGTTTGCTCCAGATGACTTTCAATGTCCTCCATGCCTTCATCCATGTCCTCATCATGGGCCGCAGGTATCACGCGTTTCCGTCGTTTGATGGTGGCTTTTTTCATAGTCACTGGTCTGTGCACGCCATGGAGCTTGTAATATAGACCTGATTTGACCCATCGTTAGAAACATATATATGCGGGCTATCAGTATCACACATCAAGACTCACCACAGGCATTGCAGATAGTATGCCCACCCTCATCTCTCCTCCAAAGCGGCGTGATTGTTGTCCCGCAGTTCTGGCACGCAATGATTACAGTCGTGTCTCTATCTTGCGCTTGGAGGGCATTGACGTCGATTGGAACGGGTTCATTCTTGGTTTCCACCCGGCCGTGGCATCCGCCTTGCCGCTGCCCAACGTTGAGCTGAGCGCTCTTGGACATGCGGTTGTTGTATGCAGGACAGCCGTTACAGCCCTCGGCGCCGCCAGTGCCGTTGCAGCGGCCACCGCCTGGACAGGTGCCCGATTGAGTTGCATCGGCGGCCACATAGGTTGCACCAGCGACGTTTGGCAGCAGCTTTTGTGGAGAATAGGAGCTCGACTTTGCAGGAGGTTGAGCCGAACCGCCAGCAGATACCAGATTCGGGGGCTTTTTCAGACTTGTCGGCCTAGAAGCATTTCGAGCTTTTAGGTACAAGCCACACGCGTTGCAGATGGTAGCCCCTTGCGGAGATCTCCTCCAGAGGGGAGTGCGAGTGGTGTTGCAGTTGCTAGGAAGAGTATAAGCCAACGATTCACGACACAACAACGTACACGGCAAACGGAGACCAACCTGCAGATTTGTCCACCTTGTCCTTGGGCATTTACCCCAGATAATACCAGTTTTTTAATTCTAGGCACGCTTGACGTGCTTCTTGGGCTGCCTCCACTTGACGATACCTCTTCGTCTTTGCCTGGGCTATCGTTTGAAT
This sequence comes from Trichoderma atroviride, assembly GCF_020647795.1. NCBI lineage: Eukaryota > Fungi > Ascomycota > Sordariomycetes > Hypocreales > Hypocreaceae > Trichoderma > Trichoderma atroviride. Next base: position 3,467,456 of record NC_089400.1, on the reverse strand, counting down.
TCGAAGGGGCATTTCCCTCAGCATTCTTGGGTTTGTAACCATCGTGTTCAACCGAAGATCGAGCTGAGCTGATGGCCCCAGATGGTGTAGTTTCGCGATTTTTACTCGACATGGGCCGAGAAGGTAAAGCTGTTCTTGCGGAGCCTGATTCCCGCTGGACGCCAGCAGACGGCGTCCCCGGCTGTGACGATTCACTCATTTCCACAACACCGAGACAAGTTCGAGGAAATATCAAAACCGTCCCAGTAGATGATATTCAATAACAGAGAGATGTTCGGGCGTGGTACGAGGGCTGACAAATAATGGTGGCGCAAGCACGGGTTCGTCAACCGGCGGCCGAGTAAGACATTTGCCAGCGGGAGATGGTCGGCTTCCCAGGTGGCGAATATATCACGGACGAGGTGCGCTTAGACGCCTGCAGAGACGTGCAAAACACCGAAAACCGACAGATGGATTCGGCAGCCGAAGACGGTTGATGGTGTTGATGCTTGCTGATGGGCCGGCAGCCACGTTGTGCCGAATCCGAGTAGTCAGGAGACAAGGCCAAGAAATCGAGTATCAGGCAGGGCCTCGATGGGGGCCAGAAGGACGAATCAAGAGACCACAGGCTCGGCCGAGTGCTCGGGAGAGGCAGCGCAGGCGTCTGCAGCGGCGATTTAGAAGCTGGGCAATGATAATACAGCGGGATAGAATGACTCCAGAAGTCGGGAAAATCAGACAACCAGGCAGGCGTCCAGGGCTTGTATGGGTTTTTGGGGGGGCGGGGCGCTTCTGGAAGCGAGACGAGATGAGGCAGGGCGATGCGAAGCGCTGTGATTCGATGCCAGACGCTGGAGAGTGGCTCGGGCTTTGTCGTTGCTCGCTTTTTGGTCTGTTTGATCACTTTTCCGGGCCAGAGTCGAGCTGCATGCCGAGTCTTAGTTTGTGCTGCATGTACTCTGTAAAGTGGCCCCCGGATCTCTGTTTGAATCTCTCCAGATCAGCCAAAGCCCAATGCTGGTGGGACCCTGGCCAGGCCGAGCAGCGACGAGGGAGATGCTGGACTGAGGGACGCCTTGGAGGCTCGCGGCTTTTCTGCCGGGAGGTCAATGGGTGCGCGAGCAGCGGTGAGGCCGTCCAGATGTCGGCGATGCCAAGCGAGCAGACGGACTTTTTGGTCGGGAATAAATCATCGGCACACCACGTAACAAGTCGTAGGTGGCATCCAAGAAGCGCCGCAAGGTGCTGGGCTGGCGTGACTGGCGCGCTGCATCGAGGCCTGGAAGCGTCACTTCAGCATGCAAAAAGGTCCCGAAGGGTCCCCCAACAGCGGCCAAACCCACTGCAACCCACCGCGAGCCCGCCGCCAGCCCACTGTCTGTGGCAGGTAGCCAATGGCGCGGCCGCTATACGGTTGCCTGGACCGGTCTGCTTACAATTGTCCGCCTCCCATTGGCTGCGGCTGTGCAAACAAGGGGCAGCCACACTGCGTCGGTCATCGGCAAGGCTAGGCCGTTTGTGGCCTGAGCCACATTGACGCGATTAGACCGATAAGATAACGCGGCAACGCATTGCTGCAATCGATACGGAGATGCTAGCCTGCCTGCACGTATTATGGGAGCTGCGATTTTGCGGCGTCGTGTGTCGCGAGCTCCACCAGCAAGCAGACAAACAGATGCACAAATCTCCCACGACTACTGCCAATTTCTCGCGACACAGCGGCCAATTGCATTCGCAGATCAACCAGCCATCGTTTTCATCTCCATCCAAAGGCCTGGGTCTCTTCTCTCTTCCGCCACAGGCCATTGTCCAGGATGGCTTCAGACGTCGGGAGCCCCAAGCGAGAGCTCACCCCCACCGCGTCCCTCTCGTCCATCCCTCAGAAGCGCGCCTTTGACGAGGGCCACAGTCCCGCCGTGCCGTCACCGCTCAATCCAGACGTCAAGCCCTCGTCCGAAGCTCAGCATGCCGACGATGCGTCACAATCGGGGCGCTCCAAGCCGGTCAGGGCAAAGAAGGACACCCTCAAGAAGCGCGAGGCCAAAGGCGGCGATAGCAATCCCGCCACTCCAGATCCCAAGGCTGGCCGCGAGCCCGAGCCGAGCGAAAACAGGCCTCTTCGGTATAAGCTAGCGCCGCCAAAGTTGTCGGATTTCGATCCTGCTCGCGGGCCTGTAATGACTCTGCATCATCGGGTCGATGGGCCTGACGGACAGGCAATTGAATTCATGGAAACGTCTGATCAGTAAGGCGCTCTGCTTCCCCAAGCTTCTCCGTCATCTAATCAACTAACCACTCATGAACAAAAAAAGTGTCTTCAATAAGAAAAACTTTCGCTACACCCCGTGCATTGCCGACCCTCTATTTCCTGCAACACTATACTATCGACAAACCGAACCAGAGCCATTCGGGCCGAGGATGAGCTTCGAGGATGCCGCAACACACGTCTTTTTCGATAATTCTGGCCGACAGGTGACTACTGATAAAGGCTTTCGAATGGCGAGGGCCAATGTAGCCGTGCGCGAAGGGAGATGGTATTGGGAGTGCAGAGTTACACAGGGCATACAACAGCCAAAGGACGGCGACGCAAAGCCCGTTGGCGGCCGACACGTGCGCATGGGCTGGGCTAGACGAGAAGCATCGCTCGATGCCCCTGTTGGCTTCGATGCTTACAGCTATGGTATTCGAGATGTAGCTGGCGAAAAGGTCTTCATGTCTCGGCCGAAAGAATTCTTTCCTCCCGGCGAGGGCATACGGGAAGGCGATGTCATTGGCCTCGAGATTCAGCTGCCCTCGGAGCATTTGCATAGGAAAATCATGGCTGGGCACTATAACCCTGCTGTGGATGCTGCCGATGAATCACCGCCGCCAACCGCAGAAGCCGCCAACATTGTACGAGACCGAGTGCCAATCCGATTCAAGGCGCATACGTATTTCGAGAAGATCGAATATCATACCACCAAAGAGCTAGAAGACCTCATGAATCCTTCGCCAGCAGTATCAACAAGCTCTTCCACAGACGCTCCAAGCCCGACGCACCCTTTGCCTGCCCTGCGCACCCTCCCCGAGTCCTACATCAGAGTCTACAAAAACGGCGTACTAATGGGAACACCGTTTGAGAATCTATTAGGGTTCCTCCCTCCCGCGTCAAAACCAATGCCCCAAGTCGGCGCCCGGGAAGGCCTCGACGACGGCATGCTGGGGTACTATCCCGCCGTGAGCGTTTTCAGGGGTGGCGCCGTGGAACTCAACTTTGGACCAGATTTCTGGTACCCGCCAGCGGATTACGATTCTACCAATGGCGAAGTGGACATGATCCAGCCCGATGGGCTGAACAAAAACTCTTTGCATGCCGTCGTCGAGCGTTACCAGGAGCAGATTGCGGAAGACGTTGTGTACGACATCATTGACGAAGTGGACTTTTGGATGGAGGACGGCGGTGGTGCTACGAATCAGACGGGCGCCGACGAGAAGAGCAAGGACGTAGTCATGGCGCCTGGCAGGGAAGAGATTAAGGAACTGGTGCAAGATGACTGATTTAAACGGATGCTGCATTAATCATTAACAGGTAAAATAACTACATCACTTGAACCTAGCATAACATGAGATACCCATTTGCAGAACATTGCAGGAAAACAAAGATACAATACTAATACTTATTACCAAAACTTCGTGTCGTCATATCATATCCATTTCATTAAAAGGGGTATCGTTCAACCTTGTCAAAGATAAAAAAGGAGGCCGTATCCCTCAGGAGCGATTCTGCTCTTCTGAAGCATCCAGCCGCGGCATTGCTGGCATTGAAGCCCCTTCTGGTGCCGGTGATGCTCTTTGTTGCCCGCCCGGCGACGTGACAATCACTGGTATGACGTCTGCGGCCGCTGCGGCCTCTGAATCTTTCTGTCCGGATTCTTCACCGTTGGAGTCGTCCGAGAGCTCCTCAAAACGATGACTATCAGCTTCGGTGCTGGGTCCTGCTTCAGCTTCTTCGGCTTCACGGAGCATTCGCTCTTCGCGACCGCGCTTGTAACAGTACCAGAGTACAACAAGCAGCACTGCGCAATCATGGTCAGCTCTATACACAATCTTGCAAAGAAGCGACAAAAAGGTACTCACAGCTTAGCGCAACACTCCAAATGACATTCATGCCGATAAACGCCGGCCATCTCGACTTGAGGACCTCTACAATCGCCTTTAGCATACCGACAATGGCGCCTGGCCTCTTCACCAAGTCGGCCAGATTTTGCCCCATCAGCATCCTCTTTGCCGTCCCCTTCATGCCGCCCTCGACGACCTTGATGCCCTGGCTCTCCGCAGCAGCAGCCAACAGTTCAGGAGCCAGCGTGGTAGTCAGCTTATCCGGGAGCTGCGTGACAAGCCTCTTGAGCGATTCGGGCAGCTTCTCAAAAAGCTTGTTGATGGAGCCGTCGCGGTCCTCGATCAGCTTGGTGAGGTCGTCGTAGGCGGTGGGCACGCCGTTGACGAGGTCCTTGAAGACCTGCGTGAACCTCTGGAGGAGGTCGGACGAGTCCTTGGACTCGGAGACAACTTTGTTGTTTTGGGCGGAGAGGCTAAGGCGGTCGAGAACGCGGGTGAGGTCCTTCTTCTCGCGCTCGGCTTCTTTGGGGGTGACGTCTTCGGTGTCTGGCTTGAGGGAGTCGCTAGACTTGGAGGTTTCCGCTGGCTTCTTGTATCGTGTGAATAGGAGCGACAGTCGGTTGGGCTTCTTCTCCGTCCTTTCCTTTTCCTTTTCCTTGTCCTTTGCCTTGTCTGCTTTCTCGGCAGACTCGTCTTCCTTTTTGGCGGTATTTGGAGTCTTCCCAGCGTCCTCTTTCTCATCATCAGTGGTCTTCTTTGACTCGGCGATGGAGGCTTCGTCGCCGGAGTGCCAATCTACATCGTAGGTGTAGATTCGCGGGGGCAGCGGCGGCGGAGAGCCATCGGTGTCCTGTGCGAGGAGCTCCTCGAGGAATCGCTCGTCTTCGGGCTTCAGGACGGCCGTGTCTGGGTGAGGCTCTGAGCTGGACGAGTCGTGGGTCTCGTCGGTCTTGGCCTCCTCCTTCTTTGCGACGGGCTTGTTTCCGTCTGCTTCTGACATTCCATCGTCTTTCTTGGCCTCCTTTGCATCTTTTTCTTCTTTGTTCTTTTTGAACTTTTTGTAAGAAAAGTATTCCAACATCTTTGGCTCGTCTCGGTCGCGTAATAGTAAAAGTTGAATAACAGTGAATAGGTAGGCTAGGCAGAGGCTGTTTGTTGAGCGGAGGGCTGCGCCGTAGGTGTTTGAGGTAAGAGTAAAGTCCGGAGGGAGCCCGTCTTTGTCAATTTGGAATCTAGCATGTCTTAATTAATTGACACGTGCAACTGTGATGGCGGCGAAAGTCATCGTGAGAGTGATGTCATTGGATGCAGCACTTAAAGCTTTGGCCAATCAAAGCCGTGGCGCATCTCAAGATCCAAGGGTGTCCATTACGCTGAGCATATGGCAAAAATGGGGTAGTCAGGTACAGTGTAAATCATAAAATCACAAAGGCAGCAGCATTGAATAGCTGGAGTCTCTTGTACTGAAATGACACTGTAAATGAAGCTTTTAATAGTTCTTTCTTAGCTGTATAGCAACAGCATTATTCTGGGTATCCTTCGTAAATAGTAGTCATGCTAATTGTCCTGTCCATCCTTGATATGCCAAATTCTTAGTACCTATACAGATTGCATCAAAAAATCGTCTCGTCTCGTCACCAACGCCTAACAGATCCATCTTATTATTATTCCTCGTCTTCGTCCTCCTCTCCACCTCCCGCTTCTTCGCCCTCGCTCTCTTCCTCAGCCCCTTGTTGGCGAATGACATCATCCACCAACGTATTCCTATGGCCACCGCTTCGTCTTCGGCCTCTTTGATACGCCTCAGTCATTGTGATGGCTCTTTCTCCCACGTAATGATTCCCAGTCCATTCCCGAGAGCATTTGGGACAAGTTGTTCCTCGTCGTGACCTCCAAAAGGCTTCTTGGCAGATATCGTGCAGTCGGAGTGTGCAGTCAGGGTCTGAGCATCTCAGCCCCCAAGTCACAATCTCTTTGCAGGCCTCGCAGAACTTGATCCTTTGCCAGTCGTTGGGCTCGGCATCTGCGTCGTTATACATGTCGACCAGCCACGGGCGAAGTTCCATGAGTGCGCGGGGGGAGAGCGAGTAGAATCCTTCCCTGCTAATTTCAAACCAGCCGCCTTCTACCAGACTTTCGAGAACGGTTTCCACTTCACTGTGCTTCAGCCCTCTGTCTATTGGGGCTTGTGACTGTTGTTCTTCTCCTCCTTGGCTTTCTCTGCGTGGTGGCCTTGCCAGCTTGATGGCTTGCATTTCGGTAATACAAAGCGACTCCATGCGGGGCCGGTTGAATTTCTCAAACATGGCGTCGAGGACTCTTTTTATAAATGACAGCTCTTCTGGGCTGTAAATTGTGGCCAGCTGAGTTTGGGCGTCAGAGGTTGTGTTAACGAGAGCAAAGATTCTCTCTTTGGTCGCCTGGTGCTGCGTGCTCCGGATCTCATAATCAAACACAGACACTGCCCTAGAAGCTTTGTCGACGTACTCTAGAAAGATGTCTTCTGTGATCTGATCAGGCCTGCGTTCCTCGCTGTTGGAATCCTCTGCGTTATCGGCATTGATGATGGCTGCGATTATGGGCCGTGCCTCTGGATACGTTAATGTGCCTCTGGCAAGAAGGGCCTGGAGAAAGGCTCTATTGCCCGGGCCATAGTTGGTTGGAGGCTCCATGTATCTGTAATCTCTGGCTCGTTTTATTTACGAGATGGAATTTTCTCGATCCAAAAAGCTACAGCGAAAAGTCCTTGTTGGGAGAGCTTTCGAGATGCTTATCGGCGGCCATTATCGCAAAAACGCGTGCACGCGTTGCCTCATTAGCTGTGGCGGTGCGTGGCTTGGTTTTCTAAGCAGAGGGCAGCAGCAGTTGCAAACGTGAGTAATCCCACATCTCAAGTCAATTATTCATTTTTTTTTTTTTTTTAATTTTCATAATCATCTTGTGGATAAATTGCAAAAAAATCATGTTTTAGCCAAAAAGATCTTTAAAGTGGAAGAATAATAAACGCAGGGTGGTTTCAGTCATCGTCTACATATGTACAATCGTATATGCCCAGCTTACAAAACAGTACATAGCATATTCAAGTGGAAGTACTAGGTTAACAGCTTGAAATTATTCTTATAGTATGTAGTCTTCTCCTCAATATCGCTCAATTAATATTCCGAATGGTTGTGTTTGATTAGGAGATTTATAGGTACTTCATGCCTCACATGGAATTTAGTGCCTGTTTGCACTTAACGACTGCGCCACAGCTTGATGAGTCATCAAGTCTCACTGGCCAACCGCTACACGTCGGCTTTGTCGTTGGAAGCAATCAATCCATCATTGCGTCAAAACAGAGCAATAGTCAATCTACTAGATCCATCGTGGAATCGAGGTACAAATACGCCTTACAAGCGAAGATCTTCAATAATCGCATTGAGGCGCCCCGCTTCCTATGAATCACTCTTAGAGCGACTGCTTGAAGTATCTTCCAGTATCCTTCTTCACTCTAGAATACGGCCCAGCAGCGCGCCCTTAAGCTATTCGAATTGGCAAACATCTGTTCGGACAACAACTGCACGACCATCTACATCTATTCTCCCTGACCACTTGTATGAGATATACAACTTCTTCAACTTCCACCTCGAATCAAGGTGTCTCGTGACCCACGTGTTGCGTGTGGCCGTGAGGGAGGCAGAACATCGTCAGCGCTCGTCTGGGGCGAGTGAGACGAGCGGTATCACAGGTTAGAAGTCATGGACACCAAAGATTTCGATGTGATCCGCATTGCAAGAAGCGATGGAGCAGACACCGGGCCAGGATATTGGCCGGTGACAACACCAGCGCCAGCTACCAACGCTACGAAGAAGCCAGGCAAGGAAGCTGCTGCTGCAGATAAAACTCCGCGAACAAAGCCACAGATGACGAGGTTGACCGAAGACGACCCAAGATTTGTAGAGTGGCGGATAAAGCTGGGGATTCTGTTGAAACAGGAGCTATCCCCCAATCCAGATGGTGAGTTGTTTGCCCAAGCTAAGAAAGCATCATGATGCCGCCAGGACACAGCCTAATGGAATTTTTATGCAGAGGGAAACCCGTGGTACGTGAACTTTCCACGAGGATACTGGCTATATGAGAAATCCAAGCATCTTTGGGTTTCTGGATACCCTACCAAGTCAAAGCTATTCAAAAGCCCACAGGAATTCGGCGTCCACTTGATATGGCTGCTATCGGCATCCAAAGACTACGGCGATTGCTGCTGTGTTCATTGCAACATACCCGCTCCTTCAAAGGCTTCATATGCTCCGGAAGAGCAAGCGGCCCAAGCGATCAGCCAGAGTCTAACTCAAGGCTCCATCCCTGTCCCGGGTCATTCTCCGATTCCACCTCCTATTCAAGCCCTAGTCGAACAGTCTTCAGCGAGGGCCGACAAATCTGAGAGGCCGGTCAAGGTGACGCCTGTTCCGTTGCCCCCCCATCCCCGGTCAAGCATCCCACAGACCGCCCAATATCATGCCTCATCCCCAAGGAGCACAGCAGCCTCTGCAGCCGGCACAGCAAAAACCCATCCAGCAGACTCCTGTACCAATACCCACGCCTATTCAACCGCGAGAGCCGATACAGTCGGCTCAACCCACCCAGGTTTTACAACCGACGTCATCCCAGCCACCTCCCTTGGCTGTCACCAATCCTTCAGCTCAAGTGCCTGTTCCTGCAGCTGCAACGCCTACACCGCTTCAGCTGCAGCCGACCCAGCAGACACTTCAGCAGCAGATGGTTCCGCAGCAGACGGTCCAACAACAGGCAGCTCAGCAACCAAAACCTCAGGCTATCCAATGGTCACTTAAAGGCTCATTGCTTTTCCGGGCTGGAGAGCTGGTATGGTATCAGACAGGCAATACCTGGCGCCTTGGGATTATTTCTACGCCCCCCCAACAACACCCCTAATGGGATGGTGTTTGATTTACTACCCTTGGGCCACGCCACGGTGCCTCAGGTCAATGTCTCCAAGATTGAGGCCGACCTGCGGCCTTTCTACTGTTATAGTGTACCCTCTGTTGACATTGCAGAGCTCAAAGACAAGATATTCGATGAGATTCCTTGGGAAAACTTGTTTCAATCTGCTGGAAACAACTCTGTTCGTCGAGACCTTCTCAATCTGGATGCCTCCAAGATGGCCGCGTCAAAAGTCGACTTTTCCCATTCCCTCTGGACTCGCCGTGGCGACGATCCCACCGGCAAGGCCGTGTCATATTTCGGATGCTTCTTCGGTGCCGAGCGTCTGGAAATCGGCGACACGGTGCGGGTGAAAATGGCAGGGGCAGAGGCCAACTCCAGCCTGACCACGGTGATGGGCTTGCTGCACATCTTCACTAGTGCAGACTATCCTGGCTCAGTCTTCTTCCGCGGACCAATCTACCAGCTGGCCAAGGGGCCCGGCGTGGCTGGCACCGTCATCGACGATGAGAAGGACAAGCTCCCGCTCGCCATGCAAGACGAGATCCGGTGGCGCACCCAGGTCACGCAGGGCCGGCAGTGGTGCTGGGTTCTCGTCAAGGACAACGTGGTGTTCAAGGAACAGTCTATTCGAGGTCGCTTTTACCCGACCCATCGGCTGATGCCGATTTACAATCCTAATGAGTTTAGGGCCCTGGTGGCCGGGCAGCAGCCGTTGAGAGATCAGCATATTTACTTGAACAACCGAATGGACGGTGCTGGAGGGAGGCATATTGGGCGCAAGGCGAATCGGATGGATACGTTGGGACCGTGCGTTCCACCAACAGCAAGAGTAGTGCTTGAACCACATATCTTGGAGGAGTAGACTTTTTTCTGGCTCTTTTCGTAAAGATTTGTATATTGTTGGGACTGTGAAGCGACAAAACGAAGATGGCGAGAAGAGATACCGGGATACATTGGGTGAAAACAGTGTTGGAATACATGGCAGGATTTCTATAATGGCAGTAGTGATAATTGGTATAATACATGAAGACATTACTTCTCTAGGCAACAAAAGTCATGGGGGATAAACACTTGTAAACATGTACTAGATTCCAACAGCAGATTTGCTTGCCTCTATGAAGTCGTTTAGCGGACATGAGCATTTGATATACTTTTACCGCTGTACTATGAACTGCCCAGCTACTTGCCAGTCGGACAAGTCACATCCCCTACTCTCAAGTTACATCCATCTATCCTCCAACCTCTCATAGTAAAGCCGTTAGCCCTGCGAGAATGGCAGGATATATGAAACTCCCTTGTAGGCAAGTTGTAGTTTAATATACACGCCCCTGCTAAGTAGTTACCCATCTCACACGAGACTGTGGGATTCCACTTTTGCCCAAGATTATAAGCCCAAACTTTTGTGCAAGAGTATACTCTATATGCTACTCCATTTTCATCATCGATGCATTCCTATTGTTTTTCATTTACTAGTTTCAATTCTGAAGAATCTATCATTGATGGAATTCTAAAGCGCATTGTTGGATGTCATGTCCCATTAAATGAACCAGTCTTTTCTCCAGTATGTGTACACAGCTGTATACATTGCTAAGATGCCTGCAGATTTACATCTCTGCAACATACCTAGTACTATCTATTTCGCTTTACGTGACTGCTCTTGATGTTGGCTCATCCTCAGCCCGCACAGGCAATATTGCGAGAATCAAGTCACCAAGGCACCAAGTGTAGGGTAAGAAATAGCAAGCGACAGGGGAGGCCATTGTCAAATCAAGGAACTACCCGCAAGTAAATGTACATGTAGGTTTCCCGGAACGCACAGTTATCTACTAACCCTACCTACCATGTAACAAGGTATGGAGCAGTCAAATAATGCTTCTCACGTCCTCCCAACTTTGCCCTATCGCAGCCCCCACTGTCTAGAGGGTTCACACATGGCATCCAGAATAGGAACAGAACCTCCTGCCGAATGGGCCCTATGCCAGAGAGGGGATAATACACACACCTACCGTGTCTGCTGCCAGTCAGTTTGTCCCAGAATGGGCGGCATGTAAAACTGCCACAACTGATGGGCCAGCTTGGCAGCTGAAGCTCATTAGCCCAAGCAAGGCCTAGTGAGAAAAGCGTCAACGGGGTTTTTCTTGTTGCGCGGAGTAAGGGACAGAAGTTTTGGTTAGTCCATTGAGCTATTTCCTATGCTGCAACTACTATTCCGAAGGGCCTGTCAACAACCTGTACATGTGTCATAGTAGACTTTTTAGCACGAGTTGAGCATGCCGGAGTGATGTAGGGATATGCTCGCCCCAAACGTCATTCCAATGTCCCTTTGCTAGCCCAAACATGTCCCAGTGCTGCGCTATCATACGATGTTTTGCCCAAAAGCAGAACGGCGCACCTTAGGCTAATACCTGTAGTATGCAACTCTGTCCCGGGAGTAGTGGCAACGGTGTGGTGCCATCGTCAAGCGCCCAGTCAACATTGAATTGGCGGTGCCAGGCCCAGGCCAGGGTTATGATGCAGGACGCGCCGTGCCAACACCTGGAAAGCCTGTTCGTCCCGGCCGAATGGCCCACAACGAGCTGCAGCGCAAAGTCGGGTTGATTGCCGGCCCAGTGCGAGAGCGATCGGATACTACCAGCCTAGCTGGTGAGACTACACTACAGCACATGCAACCGTTCAACTAGTCTTGTATAGAAGCTTACTGTAGGCAGATCTGGCTGACGGCCTGCGGGTGAGATGTTGAACGCCTGGCAGCTTTTGCCGCACTGGCGTTGTTCGGACCCAGCTATCCGGAGCTCAGTCGGGGAGCAAGCAAGCATCGGCCGCGAGAGTCACACAAGGACGTTGAAGGATTTTTGATGTCATCACATGTAAATAGCCTTTGCAACTATACAGTATATCTCTACGTATTTGGATCACACGGCTTCATTCTCCGAGTGGTCACTTGGAAGAACGGGTTCAATGCCATCCACCTACTGTAAAAGGCGATACTTGTAGCCAACGAGCTGCAAGGCTCTTGATTGATTGGTGGTCGGATCCGAAACGGGGTGCCGAATATGCATATTTATAGACTCACCAAGCCGTAAATACTAACCAGAGACGTCTCTAGGATACCATCGTGATACTGACATGATTCTTCTTGTTCCAACGCCAAGAATATGTGCTTCCCGTCTAGATGGGACACGGGACATGTCCTTGCTTCTAGTGGTGGCAGTCGCCGCAGAATTCATGTACATGCATGTAACGAGCTACAGTGCACATGCCACGCCGTCTTGACATTAGTACCCGTCACATGTAGTTTCCAAGACGTCTTGCTGAGGGTATACCTGCTATTTGCGACCTGCACAACCATCTCCCCTAACCATGCGGTACATACACTTCATACACCGCATACACCGAAAAACCCCCCTCGCTTGGCTAGAGTCGGAAATGCAAAGGGGAGCTGTTTGCCGCTACCCTGCCGATATATGGAGTATCAAGTACCCACAGGACGACAAATGGGTGTGAAAGAGTTGGAAATTGCGTTGCTGTACGGAATGCGTTATACGGAGCACGAGACTCTCTGCCCAAAGTCGTTGCTGTCAATGTCGGTGAGCTAAAGAATAGGCCGACAGTTTGCACTTGCGTGTAATTCCGTGCCCCATGTTCAGTTTAACAGCCCGTCCTTCTTTTTCTGCGTCTTCTTCTTCCTTACCTTTGGCAAAGAGGAGGCCGCGGAAACGGAAATAGAGCTGCGACCGCCAGCAGATAGTAGTAAGTAAATAAGCGATCGCACTGTGGATCTGCTGCATACATGTACTGTACCTATGGCTCGTGGCGATGGACGCTTACTGTACAGTACAGTAGCGAGCAGCGCATCAAGCCTTGTCGCTTTTTAAGCATGGAAGCCGTAAATTCCGCTGCTCGTTCCGTACTTGTCCAGCTGTAGCAGTAGCAATAGGCATCTACAGCACCCTGTACAGGCATCTCGTCCTCTTCCGTCCATCAAGGAGAGCAGAGCCGGCATGCTCTGGTTGATGCTACCCAAGTCGCAACTGGGTGTCCAGGACAGGGCCAGGCCAAGCCGCGGAAACGCTGCCCGAGCCAGGGGACCCGTATCCGTGCATGCTGCATAATGCTGCTCCCAAGCCTGCCGGGGTCTCAAATTAGCGGGCGGGCTCTTGGGCCAAGCCGTGTGAGAGTTGACACATCAGATAATGGGCAGCTCGCCGCCACAGTGCCAGCAAAACCGGCGAGTCGTGCGGGGGCCCTGATGCCATACTGTCGGGCCAGCTTCCCTTTTCGACACTGGGCGGTCTCTGTGATGTGCAGCATCAGCGAGCCTAGAGGACGCTGCCAGAGCTGCTAGGCGGCACTCGCCATTCTAGAAGCGTGCTGGGCTGGAAAATCCAAGACATGGTGCCCGCAAATGGCGCAGACTCGTACTGTGCAGTGTTGATGGGAGATGACTGGCACCCTTGATGTATGTATACTGTAGATAGTCTCGCCTAATCCTTCCTTCGTGCGGCTGTCTAGCCCCAGTGACAGACAGCGCGAAGGCCGAGCGGTTGATTGCTACCTGGTAGTCGGGATGGGGAGCACTCGCAGCGCCCAGTTGGCGATATTGGGCTTGTCCACGCCGCCAGCACAGACCAGCGGCAGAAAATGGCCGCAGCAAGGGAGGCAATTTCCCATTTCCGCAGCTCACATGGACGCGTCTACAGTGTACTGTAATAGGCGGTGATGACGATGAGCAGGTTTATATGGGTTGTGGAAGCCGTTACGAGATTGTTATTCGCCGAGGGCTTCGTGCAAAGTACGGGTATGCATATGATGAACGTGCTAGCCTGCTCCCTGCATCATGCGAAATCAGTATTGGTTGAGTTGGCGAATGCTGGACTTGAGCCTGTATTACCACTCAGCGCTGCTTGGTGCATTGGTGTTGGTAGTAGTCTTGACAGTTCATTCGTCTCTGCGAGGCCGTTGTAAATCCGAAAACAGATGTTTATTCAATGGGAATATGTGCAAGTGCAATACAGAGAGCATTTGCTGGGATAATCAAACCACCCGACGCGCTGGGATTGATGACTTTGGAAACTACCGAAGTTCGTCAACGACAGGGCCCCTGGATCACCTCTGCCGAAGGCTAGGGCCGGCAGCAACGAGGAAGAGAATGGGCCTCTCGGTGAACTTGCAGAGTCTTTTTCCAAGAGTTGAAAAATACTAGGAGTGGTTACTGATGAGACCAGCACTGCTGGTGCGGGCTGATGCAGCCGACTTGTGATAGGACGAGAATACGGTGCTGTGCTAGCTTCGCCAGGATCAGGTCGGGGAATTCATCCACCGCCATGTGCTTGAGCCCGGAAAGCTGCCTGGAGGCTGGAGGGTTCAAACTCGTTTCATGTCTCGCCTCCGTAGACATTCTGCAACGAATGCCTGTCTTCCGATGTAAATCGCCATATGCGGGCGGCGTACAGTTAGTTGCACGTGTATGAGAAGCCAGATTGAACCGGGATTCGTCGGGAGCCTCCCCCACCTTGCCGTGGCCTGGCCACGTCTATTCGAGCTTGCCAGCAACGCTCCCTCACCTACGGATACAGCACGGCAGACGATTCGCACCCCAGCACATGCGCCTTGCGCCGACAGACGCAGGACGTGCTGCAGCGCTACTGCATGCTGTGCGCTCAGCAACGGCGTGCCGTCTCCATTCATGTCCATCAGTCTCGCCCCAAAGCCCGACCGGCCGCTGCTGGACCCGACGGGCTGGGTGCGGATTGACGGGAGTCGCTGGCTGGTGCTCCCGCTGGCAGCTCCCGTAACACACCATCCTCCCAGAGAGCTGGGTCGAAGGCGCTGGTTCCGCCCAACCACAGACGACGGCCCCGTGGACCCTCGTGCATTGACGGCGTGTGTTTCCCTACAACGCTGGACAGACCCCGCGCGAGCTCCGGTGCGCTGGACAGGCCCATCGAAGCCCCATCGTCGCCCGTTGCTAATTGCTAGGGAGTGGGGGGGGTTTTGGAAATAGGAGCTTCGCCCCATGAGTCGCGCGCTTGCGAGACGAGACGGGAGACGAGAGACAGACAAGTTGCTGCACGCAGCTGTTTTGTGTGGCCTCGTGCCAGTTTGTGCGTCAATCTTGTCATACTGTAAGAGGCGGAGATGGTAGCAGGAGGCGTCCTGCACTGACAGGTGGCGTGTGCAACAAGAGCCGCCCTTGTTGGCTTGCCTCTGGATCCATGGCTGGGAATTCATTAGTCGTCATGGTTTTTCTCAAGTAAAGGATGACGATTCGGACCCTCTGCCCTTTTTGCCCTTGCAGAATACGGAGTAACGTTGTCTGACTAACCAGGCGCTGGTAGTGCGCTGTAGTGCCTTGTAGTGCTCTGTAGTGCCTGGCTGAGGCAGGGAGTCTGTCAAGGCGAGAACCATCCCAGGTTGCTGGTGCCGGTCCGGTGCAAGTGCGAGTAGCCCGACACTGTGCAGCTGCGCGGTCCCCTAGTGTCGATGCCCTCTGCCTGCCGGAGCACCGTCCATCGCCGCGGCGCCCACACCGTGCCCGCACTGGGCGAGCCGCTATTGCGCGCTAGGCACCGCTGAAGCTGCAGGCGTGCTGGACCTGGCCTGACCTGGCATTAGTGCTGGCCATGCCTGTAATAACCAAGGGAACCACCCTCTCGGTCCTCGCAAGACGCTGTGCAACCTGTCTCTCTCCTCCGACTCCAATCTCTGCACACCACCGCTCCTCGCTGCGGCCTCGTCGAATCCGCCCTCAACCTCAATCGCAGCAACTCGCCGGCTGATGCGCTGTGATTTTTAGGCCCTCGTTGCTCCATTCCTAGGCCCGGGCTCTTGCGCCGCTTGTCGATTCCAATTCCAGCCTGTCCAACACTCAGCCGCACCGACGAAAAAAACCCACGACCCTGAAGGATCGCCGTTTACCGTAGTAGCCGCTACCATTGCCGAAACATAAAAAGCAAAGGGGAAAAAAAAAACCAGAGCCTGCAGAAAAAAAGAAAGGAAGGAATTTTCCGGCAACGATTCCGATTGTTTCGACGGGTCACATCGGATTCCTTTTGCGATACCCGTCTACCAGCCTGTTGGACTCCTTGACGAAGCCCTTTTTTTCCCCCCAAGGTGTTCACCTACTGAGACAACCACTGCCGTCGCCCGCACGCCAGCCAACAGCATCATGAGCTCCTCCGCCCAACCAGCGGAGCCCGTGCCAAAGGCCGATAGAGAGAGGAAGGGAATTGTCAAAGTGTTTGCCAAAGTCAAGGGCGTTTTGCGAAGAAGCGGCACTGAGCGCCAACCGCCTGCTGCCGCCAGAAGCGGTGTTGTCGCTACAGCTGCCACAACTCCTGGAACTAAGACTGAGGATGCTCCCAAGCTGTATGTGTGACACCGAATTGTTCCTGGGATTTTTTTTTTTTCTTTTATCGGGCTGCCCCTGTTTTGCTCACATACTGTAAATGATGCTTACGAGCACCCTTTACGCCGGGCTTTACAAAGCGCGCCTGTAGCTGCGGCTTATGTCCGACTGAGGGTATCGTGCTAACATAATCTTGACATAGGATCAGCCATGTCGACGCCAAAGCTGCAGAGGCTAGAGCTCTCTATGAGGCTATGCCCGGTGTTAGCCGGCTCTCTAAGCTGGAGCTGTTTGAAGAGCGGGCAAAGAAGCTGAATGAGCGATTTGGCCTGGAGATTCATCCCATGGAATGGCAGAGCGCCATCCCCAGCGACACCGTCCTCCGCATGGACAAACCCATTCGAATGCGCATTCGACGGACCTGCCATCGCTGCAACGCTACCTTTGGCGCCACCAAGGAATGCCCCAACTGCAGCCATAGCCGCTGTACCAAATGCACGCGGTACCCACCAAAGCGCTCCGAGGCCGAGATCATCGCTAGTCGTGAAAGGAGAGCCGCCAAGATAAAGGCCAACCGCGAGAATGCCCCGATACTGCCCGACTACGCCCCAATCGAGAAGGAGATTGTTCTTAAGCGCCCAAGCAAGACGGGAGGCCAGGATCTCGTCCACAAGAAGCCCCGTCAACGCGTCCGACGAACTTGTCACGAATGCGATACGCTCTTCACAGCCGGGACTAAGACGTGCGAGAAGTGCAAGCACGTTCGCTGCACCGACTGCCCCAGAGACCCGTAAGTTGACACCGTCTTGGTTTGAAATTGATTAAATGGATGCTAACAATAGTGCGCGATAGGCCCAAGAAAGACAAATATCCATTTGGCTACCCTGGCGATGCATTTGGACCAAAGAGCGTGCCTCACTATGAATGCCTAAACTGCAAAACTGTTTATCCTACCGGGGTCGAGGACGGGACTGAATGCAGGAAATGCAAGTTTCCAAAGTCGCATGCCTCGCCTCGCGCCCTGCCTCGCAAGGTAGAACCAACACCCGACCCGGAAGTCATACGAAGGCTGCAGTCCAAACTGGACGGCCTAAATCTCACATAGAGCTGTTGATGTCAGCATTTTCACCACCGACAGGCTTGTGCCTGCGCCACCCGTCTTTTAGCGAATTTCTTTCTCGTCATGTTTTTTGCATTCACCTCGACGTCTGCTCTGGGTTTTATAGAAACGGCTTGACGACGGCAATCGATTTTATTTGGAAGCGTCGGTTCCGTACTGAGACATATCCCATTCTCTCTTCATACCTCTTTTTGTTTCTTTTTTTACCATCCCATTTCATCTGGCGACATTTTTCTTCTCTCTCTTTTTTTTATTACCCGACGTCAACCCAGCGAACATGCGAAAACAGCAACACTCTTTTTCCTTTGTCATCAAATAAGTGGAAGAGGAACAAATAAACAAGAAACGAGCAGCGATCTATCGACCCATCGCTGTACCCAACTGGCTAGAAGAGGCAACTGCGTGCTGGATATGATGGATAAATAAGGAGGAAAGTTGGCTTCTGTCGGGAACGGTCTGGCTCATTGATGTTTAACGAGTCGCTGCTGTATTTTCTTTGTTCGTTCTTGACTCCTATATTATTTGACTTTGTTATACCTCGGGGTGTTTTTTCTTTTTCCTTTTTCCATCTTGTTAATTGTCAGCGATATATATACACAAAAAAGGCGAGAGAGAGCACGACTGGTTCTTTATTTTCTCCGTCTCTTTTCCCTTTTCCATCCTATTACCGTCATCTCTTTGAGTTTATTCCTATCAAATCTTTGAATTCTGTTATTCTTATTTCAGGTTTAGGCTATGCCGTGGGTTAGTAATGATGCAAAGCTCCAATTTGAAAAAAAAAGAGATTACTTCGATATGGTAGCTACAAGTATATAAAATGCATTTAGTCCTCTGTCTGAGCGTCAATCATGCCTTGAATGCCACGGTTACAATGGATTTGATGTTTATAGTACATTGCAGGCAGTTGAAACTAGCATATTTCCATGAAGCAACCAATTGCTACGCAACATTTCAACTGAAGCTAGTGATTGTTGTATTTTTCTTTCAATTGTTATGATTATCATTTTTTTTTTTAAAAAAAAAAATAAAAAGAAAATAAAAAAAATCCAAAGAAAATCTATAATTTACATTTCCTCTAGGTCGTCAAGTTCACGTATGGGCCGATTAAATGAAGACGATCTGAACATAATCTTCAAGTTGGTATTTATGGCTTTTTTTTTCTTTATCGCAACGGTTCAGGCTCCAATCGCAATTAATAATCCGCGTCAACACACACCGCTCTAAGCATATTCGCACTGGACGGTCTTTGCATCGGTAAACCAGTATCCGTTCCATTTCCCAGTGAAGCCATCGTTCCAGGTTGTCAAGTCGGCAACGCCAGGAGTATAGATGCCGCCAGAGTTGAGGTTGCCAGAGCTGTAGACGCAGTTGTTGGGCTCAACAAACATGGAGCACACCCAGCCTACGAGTTGGCGGTTATTAAAAATTCGAGACATTTGTTCAAATGTATACATTTGATATAAAGATTTGGCACTCACCCGCGTCGGGACCGATTGATCCCAGAGTCTGCCATGGGATTGTCCAGCAGCCGCCATTTGTCATGTCAATGTGCTGGCATAGATTTGATGGTGTCCAGTTGCTATAATTTCCCCCAAAGTGTTTAGAACATTGCAAAAAGATTGTGCCGAGTTGGGGGAGACTTACGCGCCGGGGCATAGATAAACACCGCCACCAGGAGCACGCTCAGTCACGTTGACGGGGTTGGCGAGTCCGAGACTCAGAAAAGAGCTCGCGATGACTGTGGTGACAAACGACTTCATTTTTGATCCGAAAGTGCCCTTGATCTACCTGAAATGCGTGAGAGATGTTTTCATTCGAAGCAATATTCGGCGCTGATCTCTCGCCTTTTACAATAAAACACACCGCCCATTCTATATAGTAGTATACAAAGTTCTACGTATGCTTATAAGTCTATAACTAATCGTATTCCTGAAGCGCCCGCGCTGGGGCCTTGCTTGTAACGCCCTTTAGCTAGCATCTCATGATTAGTGTGCGTGGTCAACCTCCACATATGCGCTGTTCATGATTGAGGATGAGATTCACTACTACTAAACATTATGCCGATATGCCGAGTAAGCTGACAGAATGCCATTTCGGTGAAGACTCAACTTGATCCGTGGATAGTCTTGCGCTGGAAATGAAAGATTGAAACGTAGATGTGTATACACCTATAACATTATGCGGTTAAGACATTCTCTATTTCTGGATAGCTACCTGTGCGTACAAACAGATATGCTGGGTATAGGGTTGTTGATAGAGGATGGATTTACCTCCCATGATCATGAATGACCGTACCACACTGGGAATTAGAAGCGGTTTCGGCTTATGTCTTCTCTGAGGCAGTTATGGAGACTGGAACTTGGTTATTACGCGAGAAAGCCGAGTAGCTGCATGCGTGTTCTCTGTAGGAAAATAGGGTTGGCCTGGATGCGTTCTATTTGGGGATATGCGAGCAAAGGTACTGCTACTGTAAGTATCATATAGATATTTATGGAACTAGGATTCCATCCAGGGATATGGGTCCTCATATCCTCATGTTGCGTGAGCTCGGCATATTTACCTGTATATCTCAGAGCTGCAGATACTACCCACTTTGGCTGTTACCTAGAACATCCAGACTCCACTAGTAATGGCAACAGCTTATGATAGAGTCCTGGGCTAGATTCTCTTTCCTTTCCTTTTCTTTCCTTTCTTTTCTGAAAAGTCTAGATGCGAACCCTCTTCACGGCGGGATATATGGCAACAGTTTTGCTCAGTTTGCTGCTATGGTGCTCGAGTATTCCACCATTTTAGGTTCCATCATGTTGAGTAGTGATTGAGCTACAAGATTCATGGGGCTTACTCTAGCGCTTCAAGCATATTGCTGACACAAAAGATTCCTGTATTCGGTTTACGAGCCGAGGAGTCACTCGACGGTGGGCATAGCCAAGGTTCAAGCTAGCTGATAGTATGGATAGCTGGCCTGTTGATCAGGGTTGAAGCGGGGGGCTGAAAACATTCAAGTCCTATTTCGTGGTCAGACTGCATGGAAACAGGCGGGACGTACTCCGTATTCCTAGCTCTTAGTCTATTGAGATGGTCAGATAGTGACGATGGCTGATTCCATATGCGTGTGTGTTGCGTCGGCAAAGAGCAGGGCGAGGCGACGGCCCGACTTGGCTACCTAGGAACCTATTTCTTAATCTGGGCTATCTAAAAATGACGATGCTGCCTGCAAAGGTTGTCCTATTAGCTCCATTGAGTGTGTTTGAAGAAGAAGAATTCCGCTCAAAGCCCTTCAGAAGCCTTCTTAGTGGCTTCTCTAGTCAACGCTACATTCATGTTATTAACGTCTTTTCAAACTTCAAGCATATACTATTAAATGATAGTTGCTATCTACATAAACTCAGCAAGAGTAGAACGAGTTGTTCACTTGACGCCCTGGCAATGACGTCCAGCAGATATTTACTTGGCTTGCATATATAAGCCGAAGCTTCTGTCATCTCTTCTCCCTATTATCCATCCTTCTCTATATTATGCCGTCGTCTTACGAAACCAACATGTTCCCCGTGTTGTTTTATTGCATCTTCTCTGCCATTTACCTAGGTACTTGACGCAATGACCTGGCTTATTGCCGACTATCAATATCTTCGACATCACCGACTCATACAGGAGACAGAAGCTATGCCAAACCCATCATAACAGTGCCTTTGGAAAGAGAAGACGGAGAACCCGAAATCGAGAACCGTCAACCAATGGTTGTTCTAGGCCCCAAAGCTGCTACGCTCCAGCATATATAGGGTGCATGTGCTAAAACAACCAGCCGCTAACGCGCCAAGTCCGGTATAGAGGCAATATCGTCACTTCGGCTTATCGCCGGGAAAGCGTCAAGTGCCGAGCACTGGCGCCAGTGTGACTGTGACAACGCGCTGGAAAATATTCACTCTAGTTTCATCACCTCTCACCAACTGCATCTTCCGAGTCACTCCGCCAAGCTCTCGCAACAATCAGCCGCATTCACCACTCCCGCCTGCAACAACACCGGCGTGCGCTAGACTGTGCAAAGATTCACTGCACGGTCACAACATCCCTCCCTCGTCCATCTCTCCTCAGCTATATGACCCAAGACCCTATCAAGACTCCGACGCAGCTCCTGAGCAACAGCAATCTCGATCCTCTCCCTCTTCCCCAGCATGGCTCTCTTCCCCGCGATGCAAGTGGCCTCCGTCGAGACCTCTCAGGCGGCTTCGGCCACGCTCGCCTCGGCGCGGATGACCAGCGTCAGCCCCTCCCAGACGAGAGTGGCGCCGGCGTGAATGCCGACCGGCTGGACAAGAAGCTGCGCCGATTGACCCTTGACGAGGCTCAAGACGACCGCCCTTCTGTGCCTGGACAGCGAATCTCCGAATACGAAAGGGCTCTCGCCTCCCAGACTGCGAAGCAAGACGTTGGATTCCAGGTCGTAAAGCGCTCGGAGCCCCGCTCTGATGGGACACGCCTCGACAACTTCCCCAACGGTATGTTGCGCATCGCATACTGAAACAGCAATGCTCCATACTAATCTGCATGTCCAGAGATTCTAACGCACATCTTCTCACACTTGCCGCCTGATTGCCACTCGTCGGTGGCGCTCGTATCGAAACGATTCTGGGCGCTGGTTACCACGCATCATGCTTGGCGTATGGCTTTTATGCGCTACTTTCCAGGACATACCATCCTAGACAGCCGTGATAAAGCCGATGCTGTACAGTCTGGGTTTGTTATACCTGTATCCTCCGATTTTTTGCGCTTCGAGACTCGGTATTTTCCCCGGCTCACCTCGCTGGCTACGTGGAGGAGCGAGTATCTTTTGAGAACTCGCCACCTAAGAAGTCTGGCTCGCGGAAAGCCAGGAACCCCCCCAGGAGGGAGCTTGTCTGGCCGAGTTGGTCGCGCTGGCAAAAAGAACAGCGCAGTCTTGACCTACAACTCGAAGCTGCCTTGGCAAGTGACTAACATTCACGCCGTCTTCTTAAACGGTAAGAAGCCACCGCGTGTCGTTCAGGGAGCCGGGGATCTTGGCGCAGCGTCTGTTAGCGACCCTACGACTGGCAAGATTGAAAAATGGGGCCTCGAAGATCTATTTACGATGCCACAGTTGGACGAAGTTGCTCCAAATTTGTTGCCGTATGGCCTTGGAGATGGACCAGCAGGCGTCCCCAACACCATGGATGTGAGCTATACCTACGGCGTAGTAGCTGGAGAGGGATTCCCAGGTGGCCGGCCGTTCTTCCGAGGGATCAACGTACCGCGCGGGCGCTACATTGGTGCAGAGATCAGTGCCGTAGATGCCCATCCGGACATACCCAAGATTCCCGAAATGTCTGATGCAATTTGCAGCGTATGGATTGCCAAGTCATCAGCCGTCACATCAACAACGCAATCGATGTGTGGTATTCTCACAGGATCCGCACTTGGCGTGGTCACTGCTTACTCGCTTGGCTGGGATACCACAGGTCCGAGATATGCCAATGGCGACGTCACAGCACGATGGATCATCAGTCCAGGAGTCCCCATCATCTCGTTGAAGATTGATGACAGCTTCAACCAAAAACGCAAGTCCTCTTCCAGGGTCTGGGCGGTAGCCCTGAATGCGTTGGGCGAAGTATACTACCTGTGCGACGTTCCTGTTGGAAAACCGGTCCGTGCCAGTGGAGAAGATATGACGCGGAATGCCTGGTACAATGGCCGTACAGTGTACTGGCACCTTTTGGAGGCAACTCGCAGAGTTGCTCGGGAAGATGAGCTGGACAAGAATGCAACCCGTGGAGCTTATTCGCCTCGATCGCCCTCAAATGACATGCACCTCAGCAAAGAGCAGCTAGTGGCGGAGGCTCGAGAAATCGAAAAGTTTATGAGATACAGGCCCTCTCACTTCCGCAAAGTTTGTGACGGCTGGGACATGCAACGGAAGCTTGAAGTGGACTTTGCAAGTGACGACGGCAAAGGCGCCGGAGAAAACATCTTTGTGATTAACTGTGGCATGGCTGAAAACCGCCCTGCCAGTATTCAGCGCTATTCGCGGTCCTTGATACCTGTACAACAAAAACCTCCTAGCGAATCTACGACACCCGTGGCGCCAATTTCTACGTCGCTATTCGGTAGCATTGGCGGATTTGATCATCGAATTTCTCCAGCTTCCGAGTCTCAAACACCGCTGTCTCCGCCCCCTACTCCAAAGTCTCCGCCAGTGCCCTCGACCGTTATTCACGACTGGTCCGAGCAGCAGCTGGAACTTGAGGGCTACAGCCATGATGTTGTAACGTCGGTCGCTTTAGACAACTCCTTTCCATCGCTTTTCACCCTAGGGGAAGATCCCTTGCATACAGCAAACGAAGCTTCATCTACAACGAGTCCTTGGGCCGATCATGGCTCGAGAGAGATTCCAGGACGCAGAACTCGCTTCATTGTCATTGGGACCAACAGCGGCGCGGTTCTTGTTTGGAATGCCCGAGATGATGACAAAACGCGCGAAATACAACCCTTGAGAATTATTCGAACCGATTCTCCCGAGATATCCGCCGTTGCGGCTTCTGGATTGTACTTGGTTCATGGCGGTAGTGATGGCCTTGCCCAAGCCTGGGACCCCATGGCATCTGCTGTGGAACCTATCAGAACAATCAATGCCAGATCAAATAGTCGCGTTCCTCGTCAAATGCTGGCCATGAACCCAGCACTGCGGGAAAATACATACTCTGCTGTAGGGGCGATATTCCTCGACCCCGATCCTACGACTCTGCAGGGTGTAGTCGCTTTTGGAGCTTTCATGCGATACTGGTCATATGGATCACAAGGTCACGCCGCAGGACGCAAGCGTCGCGTTCGACATGCCGATATGGATAATCGCCTAGCTAGCCGGCGGCAAGGTGCTGCGGTGACGGACTATATTGCATCTGAGGAAGCTGAAATGTATCGAGAAGATGCACAGCAGGCTCGTGAATATTGCCGCCGTCTCAAGAGATTTGGCGCTTTGGGTGATTTGACCGAAGAAGAAGCCATCCTCTATGCGCAAATGGTCTCTGAAGAAGCGTATCACGCCGAAGAGCAACAACGAGCCAGTGACTCAACAGCTGATGCCAGTCTCGACACTGCTTCCTCCTTTAGTGAGAATATCGCGGAGACGCCAGATCTCAGCATGAGCGGCCAGTCTGCTTCGGAAGCCAACGGCGTGGCTGAGAGCGAGTATGAGCAACAAATCCAACAGGCGATAAGATTATCCCTCATGGAGAGCGTTGACAATGAAGGCGGACAGTCCCCTGTAGAGACATCGCGAGGAAATAGCTCTGGCGACTTTGACTTCCCCGTCAATGTCAAATACAAGCCTGAGAGCAGCAAGAAGGGGAAGCAATTGGAGTCTGGCTCGCCGTCATCGAGCCACACGCCCGTTGGCGGACCATCATGGCAAACTACCAATGAAGATGAAGATTTGGCTATAGCTTTAAGCTTAAGCATGCAAGATCAAGGAGGCAACTCGCCGCCATCGTCATCATCAGACATGGATGAGGGGCTTGGCATTCAGCGTGAAGAATTTCCGTCTTTGCCCGGCGATGGCGTTGGAAAGGGCAAGGGAAAAGGGAAAAGTGTCCAGAGGTGGTGATGAAAATGAGAGATGGGAGAGAATGCAGTCTCGAAGTGGAGACTGGCTGAAGACATTTACATTCTATATACATGGACAAGTGTTGACGTACCTTCCATGCTTTTATTTTTGAGGCAGTATTCAAGTTAGACATTGGGAACTTTACTTTGGTTCTTGTGTACAAGTTTCGATAAATACAGTGTTGTTTCTTAAGAAAGGATGGTGCATTTTGCGAAATGTAAATTCATGAGACTCATGAAGTATTGTCTTTCTCAGCAATCTAACTTGGTAACGGTAGCCAAGATCCAAGAACTGATAATCCGCTGCAATATCGTACAGGTAAACTTTAATATACATCTTTTATAGCCGTTGAAATGGTCTACCACTATTGCAGACATCAACGACCGCTGATCCTATGCCCCTAGGAGCCATGATCAATCTTAAGCTCCACCAAATTTCACATTCTCCCCCGTAGTAAGGAGCTCTCTTCATATGGCCTCGAGCCATTCCTTCTATAGCCCAGTCACTTTTGCCGCAAAAGATTCCATGAAACTTCTCATCCATATTAATTTGCCTATGCTAGATGACATGGCCTATGCATCTCGGAAGATCACCCAAACGCCTACTAATGCTAAGCAAACGTAAAAGGCACCGAGTTTTTGACGGATTGAAAACGCGCCGCTTTCCTCGTCACTGCTCTGACTTGCTGTCTCGGCAGGGAAGTCCGGCATAGAAGGCGACAAAGTAGCAGTGACAGAGCTCCCTGGGTACGTCAATGTTTGAGACGATAAAATTAAGCCCTCGGGGCCGATGGTGATGGTTTGGTTGGCAATGATTGTCGTTTCCATATTTTTCAGATCGCCATCTTTGTTAATCGAATAGGTTTCCCCGTTGACTACTACAAGAGATGGCAAAAGTTTTCCCACAGTGACTCCGCCTACAATCTCATACTCCGTGTTGGTGGAGTTTGCCGAGGGCCCTCCTAGAGTGGTCCCGTGGAAAGATATGCCCCTTGGACCGATTGAGATGGTCTCGCCGTTGAAGGTTGTTTGCTTTAGAGCAATATTCGCGCCATAGGTGATGGTTGTAGAGTGTAGAACAACTATGGAACTGCCTATAACTGTGATCATCTCTCCTCCTGTAATAATCTCATGAGTTGGTCGAGGCGAGGGGTTCTGGAAAACTAGCGTCTCATGGTCGATAGCTATAGTTCCTGTCCCAAGAGCAACCTTGTGGCCATTAATGGTAGTTGTAGCCATCTGCGGCGAGATGCTCAAGGTAGTACCGTCAACCACAGCTTTTGTTCCTGAGATTATCACCGGAATTCCACCCAAGACCCCGGATGTGATAGCTGAGGTGGGAGTGGATATTTCTTGAGGTGCAGGCTTTGTGACTGTTGAACCGAAACCAACGACTGCAGTTGGAAGAATCGTAAAAACGTCAGTCCCGACAGTGATGGTTGTTGTTTGGCTCGGTTTCAGGCCAGATATCGTCTCTTCGTTGATAATAACTTGGTCTCCTCCAGCAGTGACTTGAAAAGTAGGAGCTGGAGGTCGCTTCACGCTTTCAATAAGGTTATTGGAGATGGGTGTATCGGTTGGCGGACTGTTTATAACATCAATGGTTTTATGAACACCCTCTCCAATACCAGTAATCCAAGTGGGACTATAATCAGGAGTTGGTTCAGGTGAAAAAACCACAGCTGGGTTCTTATCGGTTGTGATAAAGGTAATTATCCGACGAGTGAATGAGCGATACGGCTTGATGGTGATAATTATTCCACCTTCATCTCCGCCAGTAGCATCAGGCGTCTGTGTAAGAATCTCTGGAAGATCAAACGAAAAGGTAATGGCGGGAATAGGAGCAACTAGGGCTGGTACACCGATGTCAGCTGTTGGAGAAGCCGTAGTCAGAGGCGACGCCGTCTCTATCGCAGTTGAGTTAGATACGTGGGTTGTACTGTAGAATGTTATGAGAGCTTCGCCTGTAGGAGAGCAATAATTCGGCGTTGTCAGGGGCGAATAAGGAGGAGTGTAATCAGTACTGTTGCCATAGAATGTGATGGTCGAAGTATAAATTATAGAATATTCGGTAACAGCTCTATCGCTGGGCAATGAACTACACGGCTCTGTCGAAGTCGTAGTTATTAGAGAAGAAGAATTCGTCGGAAAAGTTTCAACTTTGCCGCCTGTCATTGGGACACCTGACGGATGCCCTGGCTCATCAGCATTGCCACGGGCGGTAGCGGATGAGTTTGTAAATAAGCCATGGATTGGCATCGATATTTGACTTGGCTCTCCTGTCCCAAATATACTCTCGGTTGCTGATGGTAAAGTGGTTGCGTTGATATCATTGACTCTAACGCTCGTCATAGGCGCAATAGACGGGGGAGAAGATATTGACGGGGGTCTTGAGTATGAAAAAGGCCTCTCTGTGGCATTATATCGTGTCGTCGGTGCGGCGGTTGTTTGAGATGTTGTAGCTGTTGGCTCTGAGAGTGTAACCTCGACCGCGGTATTACCTGTCGGCAAAAGGCCATCTTGAACAGTTTCCAAGGTGCTGTTGGATTGGAACAGACGTCGCTGGTGCCGACGATGCAGAAACTCTGTATAGGCATGTGAATAACAGCGCCCTTTCGGCAGCAAATCGAAAGACTTAACACACCTAGCTGCGTAGCCGCTGTGGCAGCCTCTATGGCAAATGTTGCATATAACAACAGCGCAACATTGGTTGCTTTCATTGTATTTTCGAAGATTGCGAGAACGATCCGAATCAATGTATGCTTGAACTGGGGCGTATGGATTTCAAGCGACAATTTGATGGTTTCGCCATTGAGCTATAGTGACATAAGGATTTATAGGGGCAGCATATTCTCTAAAAGCGAAGAACAAGTCGAAGTGCTTTGCCCCAGCAATAATCAGCTGTTAGACTGGGACTTCTACTATGGTGGTGAAGTAGAATATTCGCGGACAGGCCCGGTTTGCTCATAGAAAGCTCGGTCTATAGCAAATAGGTACGAAGGGCGCCGACATCACACATACTGACTGCATGCACTGAGCACTGCCGCAGTCGACTGCAGGCGTGTGCAAGCATGAGATGGATACGGATAGCAGCTGGCTCTCACACTAACAGTAGGTACTCCATGTACACTGTATACTCTAGCAGTGGCTGGCCGAGTGCTAGGCCCAACACACCAT
The DNA here is from genome assembly GCF_020647795.1 of Trichoderma atroviride. Taxonomy (NCBI): domain Eukaryota; kingdom Fungi; phylum Ascomycota; class Sordariomycetes; order Hypocreales; family Hypocreaceae; genus Trichoderma; species Trichoderma atroviride. The sequence goes on along the minus strand of NC_089400.1, from coordinate 3,439,179 downwards.
CTCAAGCTTGAAAAAGGGAGACGGAGAAGCATCGAGCAGCTCCTGCTGCTGTCGTGAGACAAGGAATAATCTAACCCTTCTTCTTGGCTGTAGCGCGGCTACACAGGCTTCCAGATGCTGGAATCTGACTGTTCGGTCTGATAATACTTTGTATAGAGAGCTGTAATGTGCTGCAGGGTTGACACGTTGAAGCTGCGCGAGCGGCTGGGCGCAGAGATATGATGTTCCGTTAGGCCCACGCCAGGCCAGACTTCACCAATAGGCCGAGACAATTCACTGGCCTACATTCAGCCTTCCGATATTAACGGGAACACAACGCTAAAGGCGCTCTTGTGTGGAGAGCTTGAGATGGAAAATTATGCGGCCAACCTGACCGTGGCACGTCTTGGGTGTTGGAATAGGGGTTTGTGACCAATAGTAATTCAAGGGAGAGCAAGGTCTCAATATCTCATTTGAAACCCCAGTGCTCTGTTCCCTCGTCAAAATTTCCCGCATTATACATATGGCTGGGCCAAGCCAAAGGAGCATCTGTGTGACGCACGGCAAGGTCACGGCTGCGTATACTTGGCGGGCTCCAAGCCTCCGATGCAGGGCGGATGTAGTGGCAAATAATGCCCTCTCATTTCAAGCTTCGCGGCTCGCTTCCCGCGATTAGCCCATGTATGGCATTGGCTGAGCTGCAGTGAAGCCAAAACCATAAATTATTATCTTGGACGAGATTGTTACGCGGATCTTAGCGGCTTGCCCAATCTCAGCTGTCAGTAACGAGCTTGTTCTCCCTTGCTAGCAGTCTTTCTTAGCGTCCAATAACGCATGTCGGGTGGATGCTCCGTTCAAATAGCGGATGCATAAGAGTGGCTATTGCGAGCTATTTCGCAGATGGGAACTGAACGTTTCTTTTTGTTCGTATTCCGAGACACCACTCCCTTGGCTCAGCTGGTCCCGACTGCAACGGTAATGCCGAATTCTGATCAGACGGCCTGTAATCCGCATTTCCCTTGCATTTCTAGCGGCTGTTACTAGCAGCTATGTGGAGTAGTGCGGAGAGCTTGGCAGCCAGAGGCATGCCATTGATAGGCCATGTTCCTGGCGTTGCTACAAGGGTTGTGTCACGGGTCGTCTGTCTGCCTTTCTCGCTGTTGGCAGTTTACCATTTCCTTGAGGCGAGTAGCTCGATTTCTCAGCTGCCAGGCGCTGCGAAAATGACGGCCACGGCTTCGGGAACTGAGTAATGATGGACGTCCTTTGTCGCTTTAGGTATAATATTGGCCTGATAGCAGTTAGACCTGGCACTGTCTGTGAATATTTTCTAGAACACATACGAAGTAGACGCTGTTTGAGGATCCAGGCATGAAGACCTGTCGCAGCCTTGGTTCCGTGACCAATTCCATTCAAAGATCCAGGGTAACTTTTGAGGCAACTTAAATATCATGAGGCGCTTGTACAGTCAGTATCTAGTTGAATGGTTGACGCTAGAAGAGGCAAGAAGTCCAGTAATTTAGGTTGATAATGTTCTCGTCATGTAGTCTTTTGTTCATTTGCAACGAGGAAGGAGCTTGTGTGATAACGTCGTTTTGTAGCGAGTACAGCGGCTCTCACCGTGGCAAGGCGGCATATTTGGAGCACTCCTAGGTAACTTCTACCTCAACCACCTGTGCCTGTTAAGCCGGGGTGCTAAAAAGTAAATCCGCGTTTGACCACCTCAAACCTGCTCCCAAACTTTGCAACTTCACCGTTACTCGTACCATCACTAGCAGAGGCCTGGACACTTGACCATCTCAGCTGGTGAATTCTCTGGATGGAATTACTGGTACAGTGCTGCTTCATATACAGCCAGTAGCCGTGCTAACGCTGCTAGTGGTGCATGGCAGGGAGCTTAGCTCCGGCAGACGATCCCCCGTCAGCACTTTACTTGCGCACAAGACGTAAACGCATTCGACGAACCAGCAGCAAAGTGTTGGCGCGTGCCAGACTTTCAGCCCCCCGATACTGTTGGCTACCTGCGGGACGCAGAATGCTGGCGTGATTCCAGGCAGTAGCGCTGTCCATGCTCAAATGGCCAGGCCAGTCCGTCGTGTGTTACAGTACGCAGTTCACACAGACAAACTGCTTCAAAGAAGAGCGTAGAGGTGGGGCGGATGGCAATCCCGGCTCCAGCCCATCTGATCAGTGGGCCTCCATCTCCAGATGCTGTAACAAGCGCTGCTGATCAAAGGCCTTACCCCAGTCACTCTTCTCATTTCTTAAGAGACACCTGGAGTACTCCATAGTTGGCGTCGTTTTGCAGTTTCTGAGAAGAGCCGAGAGCTTCATATTCGGCCAGCTGCCTTGCGTATGGAAGTCGTAGCTATTGAGGAACATGGACATTCCGACGACATAACGCGGCTGGCAATACACTGCTCTGTATGTCGTATCCGTACTACAACAACAAATGTTGCGCGCACTACGTACGCCGCCACACCGAGCTCAGGGTCGCCACCAGGTCAGGTATGTGGGCAATGCGTATCAAGCTTAGCGTTGATGCTGTCTTGAGAATGTCTGAAACATTGAGACGCCTGGAAAAACCGAGGCAGTAAGACTATTTTCCTGCCTTGTCCGAAATGTTTGACTTACACGACAATTGGGCCGAGAAAGCCCAGTAAGTCTGGTCACCGGATACGTCGCCAAATTTCTTTCGCACTGCCGTTTTTAACCTTCTGCCGCTGATCAGATGTGTATTCCAGCATGGTATGGTTATCGAGTTTGTTGAAAAGACTTGACAGCGGTACGTACGTGTTATTATAAGGGATGTTTTTCTATAGTAAGCTTGCGTGTCCTCCCTGCGTTAACTTCCAAGACATGAGGAGCGGGCTTTGCTGACCCCGAAACCATGGGTGACAGAACGGAGGCGGTCAAGCGTAGATCGTCTCGACCGATGCTAACTCAATAATCTGCCCTGCAAAGGTATGTAGACGACAGGGCATTGCTACTGCTTCGAACCGCTAGCTAATATATAGAGCTGGAGACTTGGAGATGACTTGACCGAGGAACATATCAGTGTACCTGTACCCAGGACGCGTGAAGCGTTCCAAGTGTAACCCCAGCAGGATATTAGCAACTGAAACCGTTCCCCATCTGGTCCCATTTTGGCGGCCAGGTATTACTGCAGTACTAGCATTAGCGCTTCCGCGAGCCATCGGCGGCTTGATGGCCGGCACAATTTGGCGTTGCTAGGCTCATCGTAGCGGGCTTCACTATTAGACATCTGGGACAGGGCCCTGTCTGTCGCAAACTGATATGGAATGCTTCAAGTGGCCCCTCTCGTTGGATCTGTGGCGAGTGTGCAGAGTAAAGGTCCATCCCTTGGGCAAAGTTGTCGAGGGCGGCGGCGACAAGGAAGCTCCAGGCCCCATATCCTAGGAGATCGGCCTAGCATCTGTGCATGCTCATTAGCAGCTTCCAGTCAGTGCCTGGCACAAGGTACCCTCCCCGGCCAGCCATCCGAGGGCCCGTTGGAAGGTGTCCAAAGCCTTGCATTTCTATCCGTCGTTCTTCTTCATACATACAGCACGATCGGATTCTTCGAGAATTTCATGGTACCCAAGAACAAAGCGTTCTCGCTGCGTAAACCTGCCGGACCACGAGCTATAGCGCTCTCTGAACGCTGCGGATTCCGTCACACCACGCGATTAAACCCCATGGATACAGTACCGTGGTAGTGATATAACGGAAGCTGAGAGGTTCTCATGATACCAAGCCTTGGGTTCCCAGCAGTGCCACAACCTGGGAGTCCTCCTCTTGGCGCGCGAAGCTTCGGCGTTGCAGCACTGGCGTCGACGAAATGCGTCTTGGTGCTCTAGTAATTATTGCGACAGTAGCTGGTATTGTCTACGCGAACGAGCCGTCACCGGTGGCATTCGATGCTGGAGAATGGTATGCTATTATTCCTTTTATATATCTGACTACCCATGAATGCCGCAATGAGTTCAGGTCATGTATGTATCTGACCTTGACTTGGTAGGCTTGGAATTGACGGGAACTGGTCGACAATCAAGGTTTTGCTGGGGTCAAATTCAGACCTTGTCAACGTTCTCTTGAGTACATCGCTTTCCGAGTTTTGGGCAATAGGACCCGGAGGATGTTTACAAAATACGTCGCCATCTCAACATGATCGAGGTCCGCCGCTTGCAAGACATCTCGGGGATCCCACTCGTCAACATCTCACTCCTCCGTCCAGCCAAGGAGTTGAATTGGATCTCATAGAAGAACCGCACTGTTCTTCTTCTCGTGGCGGCATTTATACGCCATTTGAATCCAAACATTGGTCCTACATGGGAATTTGGCAGCTCGGGTTGGATTATCTAGGATACGGTGGAAACGGCCAATATGGGCTCGACACAGTCAACGCATACAGCTCCATTACCGACATTGGTTTTGGAATGTCCAATGTTCTCATGTCTGCCATCAATTCAACAGACTATTACATAGGTCTTTTTGGGCTAGGGATTACTCAGGGCAGCTTTGGTAATGAGGTAGCTCAGTCGCCTTTGACCCAAGCCGTCCGCACCTTTGGATGGATTCCCAGCTATAGCTACGGCTATACTGCCGGTGCCTCTTATCGTATGTGAGAAGTTGCTCGTATCCAATGGATAGCGCTAATTTGAGAGAATAGGAAATATCCCAGTTTCTATTACTTTAGGGGGCTCTGACACAGCTAGATATGTCCCGCACGACGTTGACTTCACATTAACTCCTCAGGATAATATGCCTCGCGCTTTAGTTCGGGGCATCGAAGCTTCTGCGAATAACGACACCGAAAAGCCGAAGAAATGGGACTCTCTGATCTCCAGCCTTTCAAGCTGGGACAATTCTTTTACGGCCTTGATTGATAGCACTACTCCCTATCTGTGGCTACCGAACGCCGTGTGTGATCAGTTCGCAGATGCTTTCAACTTGACCTATAACAGCACCTTTGATTTGTATACTCTCACGAATGAGCAGTATAATGCCTTTGGATCAGCCAACTCGTTTACTTTTACGTTTAGCCTCTCAAGCTTCGACAACCATGATAACTTTGGATCCCCTTTGAATGTACCGGGACTAGTAAATATCACCGTGCCAATGCAAGCATTCGTCGGACTATTACAATATCCATTCAAGCATCGAGCTATCAAATATGGAGACCCAGCTGTCCCATACTTTGCACTGCGGAGGACTCAAAATGACTCTTCAATCGTCATTGGCCGATCATTTTTACAGGAAGCGTACCTGATAACAAAATATGACGAGGCCGTATTTTCTATATACCAAGCCAAATTTCCTCAGCAGCCGGTAGCAGATGCAAATTTGATGCCGATCAAGCAGCCAAATAACAGTCCTTACCCAGGGCCACCAACACAAGCCGGTACCAAGCTACGCACAGCGCAATTAGTAGGCATCGCTGTTGGAGCCATCTTGCTGTGTATATTCTGTCTGGTGAGCGTGTGCTACCTGTGCCGCCGAAGGAAATCGGAGACAAAAGGCGACGAAACAGAAGTGAATGACAGCAAATCTACCAAGGGTTCGGTTACGCCCAGGATATCTAAACATGCCAAATGTTTCGAAGTTCCAATATGGAACTTGTTCAAAAGTAACAATGCTACTATAAATCCTACCGTCGCTGCCTCAAAATCCGAGGGAGTGACTGTGGCAGAGTCAGTAGTTTGCGAACTTGCTGTTCCAACAGCTCCCGTGGAGCTCCCCGCTCCCTTGGCTCCAGTAGAGCTTGATGCCAGCGATGGAGACGTCGACAGTATTTCAATAATCGGCAATGGGACTTTGGACGCTGATACTATACAGAACATCAGCCCCTATGAAGTAGCACAGAAGAAGATCGAAAGACAGCTTCGAGGATCTCCACCTGAGTATCGTGCGTCGCTAAAAATTGTTATGCCTCAAGAGAAAGCAATTACATATATTGCCAGTCCAACCCATACAACTTCGAGCAGGGAGATAACCCCAGTCTCTCCAAGATCTGGGCTGGGGACAGCATCGTTTCCAGGATCGCCTTCGCCCATCTCCTCTGGGTCAGGATACAATAGCCATAGCTCCACGAACGCAACCACCGTATCGGCCGCAGGTCAATCTTCAGATGGGCAATACAACGACAATATCGTGCAATTAGATACAAGTCAAGCAAGCACGCAACACTCGGATAATCCGGTCGCATTGCAGTCCAAAGCCGCTTTATCGTCTATAGCTTGTCAGAAAACCCCGATCGATCCAACACACATTGAGTGCCTGGGCAATCTTCCGGAAAATCTTGAGTCGCTTAGACACAGCATCATGTTGGCGCAAATCGTCAGCCAGGAAAATCGTGATGGTGATGGCGACTTCACGCCTCGATTTAATGCTGACTGCCACCTTTCTGATCATAGTCTGGGAAGTAACTATACAGAAGAAGAAGATCGAATGATGCAGGAAATGTCACGCCAAGCTACCTTTTCCATGGCTCGATCGCATAGAGGTACCCTTTCTGCCGAAAACACACAGGAGAGGAGTGGGGAGCAATATCTAAGTCAGGATATAATGGATTCTGAATCTTTGCAAGCAGAGGAACGTATAGATGGAAACGATATTGTCCACATTCCCCAGATGGCAGAAAAACGATATAGTTGGGAAGACTAAAAGTCGACGATGGCCAAACCTTTACACTGATTTAGCAGCATGAGCGCCAAGCTCGTACACCTTCTTTTTCCTCTATTTTCCTTTTTCTGTGTCCTTCTCCCCATACCTCTCACCAAATGTTTTCTTATGTATTGTAGCGCCATGATTGGAGTTTTTGGAAGCGTGGGCAAATGTATTTTAGGGTCATGGTATTCTAGGTATGGGTTCAGACCGACTGGGTGTATTTACAAAGAAATACTACGATAGGAGCTTCAAGGAGGATTATACCACTACTTATGCTACTTGTCTCCTTTTTACCCCCTATTTATAATTTCTCTTTTATTTAGTACAATAAATTCTTATCTACATTAAAAAGCAAAGAAAAGCATTAGAATTATGATATGTATTATACATGTCTAACGGCTTTTGGTGATACTGGAGGGCCTTAAGCGGTTATCACTGCCGACTGGAATGCATGAAATAATATTTGTGACGATATAAGCCATAATTCTACTGACAACTGTAGTGTTCGCTATTTTTGTCACAATACTCATGTGCCAACAGGGCAAGATATCAGAGCAAACATATATGAATGGTGTAGGCATGTCTCTATAACAAGCAGAGGATTTTCCACGTTTAATGTTTTGTATTATACAGACGACATCTTGGCCGAATTAGTACATATACAATAACTCGGAGTGGTTCAATCCCGAGGAAAGTAAGGCATCAATAGCTGATACTATCCTAATACACGCTCAGTCTATCCTTTGCTTCACACAAAAAAGATTCTCACGCAAGTTTGTCTACCAAATTTCTTGCCACCACGTTATGGCTTCCAACATGTCCTTCCTTGCTTCCTCATCGCCTCCTTCGATAAAGGGATCAAAAACCGCACGCTTACACGAATCAGCCATCCTGGAGGAGCCCCCACAGACGGCAAAAATGGCTCTTTGGGGTATCAGCTTCTCCAGCCTCGGCGCTTCTCGGCGAACCAAGTCTTGCACGTAAATCTTTTCGCGCTGATCTCTCGAAAAGGCCGTAAACACCAAAAGCTCGGTGTTCTTTTTCGCCGCTTCCTCGGAGAGCGCGCGCCATTCGTCTTTGAAGAAGTAATCTGCCGCGCGATTACGATTGCCGAAGAAGATGATCATGGGCGCTGGGCTGGGATGTGTGAGGCGTTCGTGGATGAGGCATCGGACGGGGGCGACGCCGGTGCCTGTGGCCATGGCTATAAGCGGTCTCTGGGAATTTGCGGTGCCATGGATGGGTGAGAGGACGGGTTTGTAGGAGACGCGCAGGGTTGAGCCGGGATGGAGGCTGGCGAGATAGCGGGAGCAGAGGCCTTCTCGGGGCTTGCGCAAGATGGTGCGGTATTTCACCATGGCGACTAGAAGCTCGACGTTGGTAGTGTCTTTATTTGAAGGATGGTTTGCCGATGTGCCCCCGTTGGCGATGCTAAAGTCGCGGCCGCGGATCAAGGGGAAGACGTCGAGGAGGCGCTCGGCTGGGATCTTGACGGAGGTGAATTCATCGAGGACTTCGATGATGCTGCGGCGGGATCGTGTGGCGTAGTCAAAGTATTCGTCCATGTACTCGGTCATGGTGAACTCTAGCAATCGTTCACGATGGTATTCGTCTGAAGAGAAGTAGGACATGTTCTTTAAGAAGGAACGCCGTGGGATGGCAGTTATGTCGATATTGTTGAGGAGCAAATCGCGGAGCGTACAGCATGCTGGTGCATAGAGGTTGCGCGGCAGGGATTCGCAGGCGGATAGATTGAGTGGCTGGTCGGCGATGCTGTTCCAGTCCATGAGGTCAATCAGCCTCTGGACGTCATGGGGGAAGTTCTTTGGATACAGCGTGAGGCAGTCTCCCGGAACGCAGTGGACTTTCCCACCTGATTGGTGGGCTGGGATGGCAAATGATGCAAGGCGAACATCCTGCCAGTGTTCCGTTGGAGTGAGCCTCTCATTCTTGGTCAATGTCGCCGTCCGTCCGGCGGGTATGGGTAGGAGTCCGGGTGGAGGCAAGTTTGGTGCTGTGAGCGTGCCGTTTGAGTCTTTGAGTATGAGAGGGGACAAATCGACAACCTGGGCTTTTTCTAAGAGGCCTGCTAAAGCCGGACCTAAAGACCAGCGTGCCGGCAGCATGGTGTCGTCGGGAATTGGCTCTAAACCTGACGGAGGCGGATAATGCTCAAGGAGGTGCTTTCTTAGATCGTCGGCCCATCTTACGAAGCTGCCATCAATACTATAAAGGTTGAGTACGAGTTCTTGTGTGTGTATATCATATGTGAAGGTGCATGTAAATCTTACCCATCTGGAAACTGCTCGTCCGCCTCACATATGTCGACGAATGTAGTAGCACCGAGCTGGTCTAATCTTCGCACAAGCTTTCTCGCAGCCCAGTTAAATCTATGGATAATTTAGGATCAATTCAGAGTGCTAGATGAAGGGCATGTTTTCATACTTGAGATATGTGCTGTCGCCAAGGCCAAAGCAGGAATACTTCAGCCGGCTCAAGCAACTTGGTGGCAGCTTCTTCCGCAGGAGCTTCTTCCAAAAGAGAAGTGAATTGTGCGGCATGTCACCTTGTCCGGTCGTCGAAATGACAAATATCACGAGTTGGTGCTGCAGCAAGACACTCTGCGATGTGAGATTTTGTTAGTCGTCAATGAGTCAGGTAGAGGGTACAAGTAGGTGAGAAGTGAGAATTGGAAAATGGGAAATGGGAATTGGAAAATGGAAATTGCGTACGAGTTCCACGGCATCGAGTTCCTCGACATGGCTCTTGAAATGCAGCCGCTGGCACAGCCGGCCAAGCTCTTCGGCTATATCTTGGGCATTGCCCGTCTCAGATCCATACAGGACCAAGACGCTTCTCTCGTGGCCAGTCATTGTGAGGTGATGGAGTCAACTGCTCCACGAACGTCGTTGCCTGCTATCGGTGCGTATGGCTTGGAATTCGCATGATAATCAACGACTTTTGCTCTTCCTTTCTTGTATCTTGCCGAATCGCAACGATACGTCACTCCTACCGCAGGTTTATACCTGCATGGGGGAATATCTCGGGGCTTGGTTGTAAGCGATAAATGCTTGTCAGTGCTTTCATGGCGCCAAGCAAAATAAGTTTCGGGCTTCCGATGCCGGGCTGCCGCTTGGTGGGGCCCGTCGGATCTGATAATCGACGTCAGCGATGAAAGTTGCCTCTCCGGGCATTCAGCCACGTGCGGGCCGATTGCATGAGAGAGTGAAGAGACTAGTTTATTAAAAGGTACGAAGAAGGATGATTTGTATAAAATTCTCAGTCAATTCGCTTTAAAATCGATTCGTGTTTACAGGTACAGGTTGCCAAGTGTGTGAGCATGTGATTACTGCTAGTAGGTACTTATTTGCTCTACAACTCTGCTTTATTATTCACTGCAAAGTTCAACAGCTTTGCAAAACTCTTCCTTGTCTTGACATGCACGTCTTTCTATGTGCCATGCACCAAACAAGGCAACGAAATACCCGCTGCACGCTCCATGTTTGCGTGATACCTGTCTCATGAGATTCTTTGTCACCAGCAACACTTTTTATCAGTGCTTTGGCTAGTCAACCGACAGAATCTGGGGAAGAGCTTGCTCGGTTCTTGTGGCTGGGCTAGCGAACAGCTCGGGCTGCTAATGGCTTGGAGCCGATGAGATGAGGTGGCAGGTACCTGGAATTACGTGCAAATACTACGGTGTGCAAAGTAGCAGTCGGCACGCGATGGCGAACAAGATGGGAGACGAATCAATTAAATCGCCGGATCACACCCAACGCGCAAATAAGAATTTAAGCGAGACAATCAAAGGCGTTGATACTGTCCAGGATTGCGATGTTTGGCCGTGGCCCGAGCCACGATGCCCACCTTGGCCTGGTGTGGATCGTTTATCGACCAGGGCCTCAACAAGAGTTGCTGGGATTGCTGCGACCCTGGGACGATGGATGGATACCTGTGTCAAGTGTGCTTTTGCGTGCAAGGTGAACGGCCAAAGGTGAAAGGTGAAAGGGGGGCGGCAAGAAAGCAGCAGCTTTGCCCATCTATGGGACCCTATTGGAGGTGCATGTCGTGCTGCAATGTCTTGATACTGTGCGGAGAGGTATTACTGGAGCAGACGAGACAAGCATGGGTAAGAAACTTAGTCATATGGACGCTGGATCGCGGCCTCAGAGCAGGCAGTACTTACTAAGAATAAGCTGCCTCAGATAACATGCAATATTATTTCTCAGTCCTATGCACCACTAGTACCTACTAGTAGTTGCGGAAAGACTGCCTGCCTCCTGAGCTCGTACATGTGTAAAAGTAGGGATGAAGCGATGGAGTGAGAAATAGGGGGCTTCTGGTGCACTGCAGCTGCCCTTGAAACAAGCTCCCTCACGATTTTAGGGACGCAGCAGGAACGGTTTGATTTGGCCCCTCAGCTGCAACTTCCCTCGCAGTAAAGCGGCAGGCACGGAGAGACTCGGCGCTTCTGTCGCCAGGCACAAACCTTAGTCGATGCTGGGCAGCTGCATTACATCAGATTTAGGCTCGCATGTTGTGTACTGCAGGGCGGTATTACTGTACAGTACCTGTCCACATGTAGCGCCTACGCTCAGAGTACAGCAGTTGGGTTCCGAGGGGCTACAGCGCAGTCAGGTATCACGCCTTGGGCCTCTGCGTGCCTGGCGCTTTTTGCACGGCATCGGATGATGAACCGAATGGGCTCCATGCTGCGTGGCAACACAGAAAACCGCCCAATCGTGCCTGGCGAATAGGGGCATCCAGCCGGCCATTTGCTGCCCTCGCCGCAGCAGAGAGCTTCGAAGTGTTCCAGAATATCAAGTCGCATGCCGGTACGCAATACACCTTGACCGCATCTGCTCCAGGGGCCGCGGGGTACTTGCGGCGCCGGTACTCGCCGGTAGCGCAACCGGGTACCCCAAAGCTGGGGGATACCTGCTGCCTCTCGCGCCTGCGCCGTCTGAACTCTCTGAGCCTGCCGCGTGTCGCCTGCATCGCGCCCCCTCCCCCCTCTGTGCCGCATGTACCTGCCCGGCCGCGTGGTACCTGCGCCCTGAGACCAGATGCACCTGCGATGCTCGTACCTGCCCCCCTGCACGGCCCTTTGCAAGCACCGCAAGCACCGCCTTAGGAAAAAATATTTCTACTTATCGCCTCGCCGTCTCCCCTTTTCCATTCTCTTCTCCTCCATCACACACCTTCAGTCAACCTGTGTTTCCGCGCAACGCACCGACGTCTGTCTTCTCTCAACTTGTTTCTAGGGCACCAAGCTACCCTGACCCAACTTCCTCCCTCATTGCACCAGAGTTCAAGTTCGACTCTTTTCATCCGCCACACGTCATACGCCGACCAAGCATCCCCTCTCCATCCACCGACTCATCACCATGTCTGCTACCAACGTGGAGAAAGGCTCCGAAGCCCCCGTTAATGACGCTGCAAACGCTCTGGGCAACCTCTCAATCAACAAGCCTGCCGATGACAAGGCTGCCGCCAACGAGGCCGCCTCGGCCAGCGCTGCTGAGGGCCGCCGCCTGTACATCGGCAACCTGGCATATGCGACAACTGAGGGAGAGTTGAAGGACTTCTTCAAAAGCTATCTTGTGTAAGTTGCCTCTGGTCTATACACGCTTTCGGGCACCTTTGGTTTTGCGTATCATCTGCTCGTCATCTTTTTCTGTCTGGGATGCTCTTCTCTTGTATCTGCCGAGGCTGCGTGGCCGATGAAAGACATGGTTCGGCGTGAATGCGTTCGCAGCCCAACTTTGCGACGGTGTCCTGATTGGCGGTGAATGTCACTCCACCTCAGTGTTGCCTACCTAGCTTGACATCACACGATGAGCTCATCTACCCCGATACCCTCCACAAAGCTACAGCAAGAGCTTTGCGGCTTCCCTGTTTTCTCTGCTGCCCAGTCTCTACCCCTCCATCGCTCCCTTGCTGTCCCCGCCATTTGTGCTAAAGCATCTGCTGACGACAAAACCATTGCAGCGAGTCTGTCTCGATCCCCAAGAACCCTCGTACCGACCGCCCTGTCGGATACGCTTTTGTCGACCTTTCTACCCCCAACGAGGCTGATCGTGCCATTGCTGAGCTTTCCGGCAAGGAGATCCTCGAGCGGAAGGTTTCCGTTCAGCTGGCTCGCAAGCCCGAGCCTGCTGGTGAGAAGACTGAGGGTGCTAACGGAGAGGGCTCCGGCGCGGAGGGCTCTCGCCGCCGAGCCTCTGGTCGTGGTCGCGGACGTGGCCGCGGACGCGGTGGCCGTGGTGGCCGTGGCGGTCGCGCCACTGGCGTGAGTCTTCTCTCCTGCCAAACTGTCTCACAACGATGCTGACGTATTTACAGGAGAACGATGAGAAGAAGGGAGATGAGGCCGTTGAAGGTGAAGCCACCCAGGCTGAGCCTCTGAAGGACATCACCAACACTGTCTCGGATGACAAGGACGACAAGAAGAAGAACCAGAACCGCCCTCAGCGTGAGCGCCGCGAGCGTGGCCCACCTGCTGATGGCATCCCTTCCAAGACCAAGGTCATGGTGGCCAACCTGCCATACGATCTTACTGAGGAGAAGGTGAGTAGTCTATAGCCAACGTTTATGAAGCTGCGTACTAAGTGATATGAGAAGCTCCTTGAGCTCTTCCAGGCCTACGACCCCTCGTCAGCCAAGATTGCTCTCCGACCCATCCCCCGTTTCATGATCAAGAAGCTCCAGGCTCGTGGCGAGGCCCGCAAGGGACGTGGCTTCGGTTTCGTTACCCTGGCTTCTGAGGATCTCCAGCAGAAGGCCGTTGCTGAGATGAACGGAAAGGAGATTGAAGGACGTGAGATCGCCGTCAAGGTCGCCATCGATAGCCCTGACAAGACCGACGAAGAGTCCAACATCCCGGCTTCCAACGGCGCTGAGGAGGGCGCTACTGAGCCTGTTGCTGAGCAGCCCGCTGCTGAGGCTCCTGCCGCCACTGCTTAAATGTTGAACCGCGGCAATTTTTTTTTTTTTCACAGGCTGAACATTGCCGCCTGCGTTTGATGAGTACTCTTTTATGATATGGCACGCGATTTTGGACGATTTCAATTATGACGCCACGGACGGCTTTATATCTTACTTTGGGGCTGGAACGGAGCTACACGCAGGTATCGCTTGAAACTCTTTAATATCCCAGGTACGGTATGATCCTACCAGCTACTACTTGACAACTTAATAAATCCCCTCCGTTGGAGCATGGGACTTGAAACACACAAAAACAACAAAAAAAGCCCTCTTCAAATGTTTTATTTTTCATAAATGCCTTTCCTAGTTACTACATTTTCTACTAGCTATGCGGGAACTCAGGTCAAAGGCAGCAAGCAGAAAAAAAAAAGGAAAGCGAACACGAGAATGAAAAAGAGTATATTTTGGCTGTGATTCTTGACTGTGTCTTTGTCTTGCAAGTGATTGTCTCTTCACATGGTGACCGATATTATGTGAGCTCTTGAGTTTATACTTGTGCGTCGTGGATATAAAGACGACCCGGGCCAGGTGCCCTTAATGCATGTGACAGGGGAGCTGTGAGGGATGGTATCTCTTTGTAGTACTAGAGAATAACGTGATGCTGATAATGGCAGCTAGAGAGATGCCCTGGTTGGCTGGATTATCCCATGTCAGCAAGGAAACGTCATGGGCGTGTCAGTTTCAGTTCTGGGTTGATCCAGGAGGAGGTGCCTCGTATCTATGCTGTACATGCATAGGTGCTTGTGCAAGTACGTCTTGATAAGGAATCCTCAGACTTGGCACTCGATGAGAATGGAGACGACGGTGGATGGGCCAGTTACAGCGGAATGGGGCATCTGGGTTGTTTGGCTATTCCATCCAGTTGATGCTATAAGTGGCTGCATGCCATCAACGCGGGTACCTACTTGTGGTGCTGGGAACAACAGGGCACACAGCGCTCGGTAGCGCCCAGAGCACCAAAAGGGACACCGCAGAAAGGCCTCCAGCTCCCACCCCAAGCACCTGCACGCTGAAATTATGGGGTTTCAGGTCTGGAGCACCTGCGCCCCGCTCTCCTTTGCCGCGACAACCTCCCTGCTGTAACGGCGCTGGCCTCGCAAAACATCACGCGCCAGCCGAACCGTAGCGCAATCGTTTCTCGAGCCTTTTACGCACCGCCCAGCTTTTTGCCATAGATTCTGCAGTCACTATTCTCATCCGCTTCACTGGGACGCAATGGCTTCCAAGGCCATGTGGGAGGTTGACCCCGAGACTCGGTCCAAGGTACGGCGCAGTCTTTCTTTGTGTTCCCCAAATCTTGCCTTTGCCTCTCCCCCCCCTTTACTGCGGACAGTGATGGCATGGATGTACAAGTCCTGGCATCGAGCATCTGACTTGGCATTTGGCATCGATTTCGGGCCAGACAACTAACCGATTCATATTAGTTGGCTGCTCTGCAAAAGGAGTCCAAGAACAATGTCTGCTGCGACTGCAATGCCCCGTCGCCACAGTGGGCATCGCCAAAGTTTGGCATCTTCATCTGTCTGAGCTGCGCCGGAGTCCACCGCGGGCTCGGCGTGCACATCTCCTTTGTCCGAAGCATATCCATGGACGCCTTCAAGGCCAACGAGATTGAGCGCATGCGGCTGGGCGGCAACGAGGGCTGGAGGAAGTTCTTTGAGGAGCACGAGGATACGCAGATGAGGGGCCTCACCTGGGACGACGCCACGATTGCAGAGCGATACAGCGGCGAGGTTGGCGAGGAGTGGAAGGAGAGGTTAACGTGCAAGGTGGAAGAGCGAGAATACGTCCCCGGAGAGAAGAAGCCCGCTGCCGCGCAGGCATCCCCGGCGGCCGCAAAGTCGGGGGCGCGCACGAGCACACCCCTCGGTGGAACCGCGAACCGAAGCCAGAGTCCCTCGCAGGGCGGAAAGGTCAAGGTGGACGACAGGTACTTTGCCAAGCTGGGAGCCGACAATGCCTCACGGCCTGAGGATCTGCCGCCGAGCCAAGGTGGGAAATATGCTGGCTTTGGAAACATGCCGACCACGAACTCGTCGAGCCAGGGAGGAATGCCCATCTTTGACGATTTACAAAAGGACCCCATGGGTGCCATTACCAAGGGATTTGGCTGGTTTGCGTCTACTGTGACGAAGACGGCCAAGACGGTGAATGACGGCTACATTCAACCCACTGCGAAGAGCGTATGTCTTTGTCTTGTTTCCCCTTCTCTCGCTTCGTATGAGGCTAGACAAATATGATACTGATACTAATATTGCCTCCTTTTAGATTGCTGAGGGTGACTTTGCCAAGCAGGCCCAGCAAACGGCCGCACAGCTCGCCAAGCAGGCTCAGCTTGCGGGCAAAAACGCACAAGATGGCTTCAACAGATTTGTCGAGGGTCCCGACGCTACCAAAAGAAATGCACCCCTGGACGCCAGCCGTAAAGACTTTTGGGACGACTTTTCCAGCCTTGCAGACCAAAACAAGCAGAACAATGCTATCGGCACAAGTGCTATTGGCATGGGCAAGAAGTCGTCGGCTCCTGGAGCCTCGGCGCCGAAGCCCAAGGCTGGCGATGAGTGGGATGATTGGTAAACAAACAACTGGGAATAAACTTTCAAATGTTTGCTTTTGCTGGCGTTGGAGTACCTGTGGACTGAAGAGATACACTTGACGAAATACGAGCGCTTGGAATAAATTGACAAGATGGTAGCCTTTGACCAGAGATACGACATGGCCACCATATACCACCACTTATGATGACTGATTGACTGACTGACTGACTGACCTCGGCGGACGAAAATCTACGGCATTTTTGACTGACGAAATGGGCCTGGGTCAAGTATGCAGTCACGCACGTACGGAGTTCGCCGCTGGGGAAGGTCTTTATCCTACTATTCGGACTGCAATGTTAGAGCATTGCTGGGGAGGCAATATTATTAGAGGGTGAATATTCATGTATATACGAATCGCATCTAAATATCAATTTCTAATTCTTCCATCTTTCATCATTCTATCCGTACTACTGCTCTGCTTTTACAACTCAATATGCGCATCAAGGCGGGTGTAGATATCACGTGAGCGAGTATCCGAGGTTGTACGGGAGCCGGCCCTAGCCGGTATGGAGGCTCGGGTCGTTTTGTCGGCCGGCTACTTTTGGGTAGCGGTAGCAGTTAATATCGGCAACGTCCCTCACTCTGGCTGCCTTCACATCATCCAACATCCAGCCGCCACAATGTCTGCCCTACGGATTCTAGTACCTGTGAAGCGAGTGATTGACTATGCTGTAAGATGAGCCCTGTATTTTTCTTCTCTCTCTGATTGTCTCCAGAAAAGGCAATTGAGTTGAATAAATGCTTACCTTGCCCGCCCATCATCTATATAGGTCAAGCCACGAGTCAACAAGGCCCAGACGGGCGTCGAGACAGCCGGCGTCAAGCACTCCATGAACCCCTTTGACGACCTCTCCGTCGAAGAGTCTGTGCGAATCCGCGAGAAGAAGCGCGCCCCCCGGCGGCGTTGAAGACATTTGCGCCTTCTCGGCCGGGCCATCCAAGGCGCAGGAGATTCTGCGGACGGCCCTGGCCATGGGCGCCGACCGCGCGGTGCACGTCGAGATCAAGGACGGCGAGGAGCTGGAGCCACTGACGGTGGCCAAGCTGCTGAAGAAGTCGGTCGAAGAGCAGAAGAGCAACCTGGTCATCCTGGGCAAGCAGAGCATCGACGACGACGCCGGGCAGACGGGCCAGATGCTTGCGGGCTTGCTCAACTGGCCGCAGGCGACGCAGGCGAGCAAGATTGAGTTTGGCGCAGACGACGCCGTGACTGTGACCAAGGAGATTGATGGCGGGGTGGAGACGGTCAAGGCGAAGCTGCCGATGATTATCACGACGGATCTGAGGCTGAATACGCCGCGGTATGCGACGCTGCCGAATATCATGAAGGCGAAGAAGAAGAAGCTGGATAAGAAGACGTTGGAGGACTTTGGGTTGACGAATGAGAAGAGGTTGAAGGTATTGAAGGTTACTGGTGAGTTTCCATTCTGTCCCCTTGTATTATCTATGTGATGGCTATGATGGCTAATTGTTATTCTAATTTACAGAGCCTCCTGTGAGACAGGGCGGTGGCAAGGTTGAGGATGTGGATGGCTTGATTGGAAAGCTAAAGGAGCTTGGTGCTTTGTAAATGGGAGCTTTGGATTATTCAATTATAGTATGCAAAAGAAGGATTGGGCGGGATCAATTAGACTTGTTTCAATTAGAACGCCCGTTGTGACTCTATGAATTGCAATTATGGCTTCCTTGGTGCTCGTTTTTATTGCCAAAGTTATTGCTAGAGGGACTGCGGTCTGGATTAAAGACGTGAGAGATGGAATGACACACCAATTATTGGGCGCATCTTCAGAGTTGGATACGAAGAAAGTCAACAATATATATTTACTTACGTACGAGATTAATTGCTGTTTATAATATGGTGGGAACCGCTTTAGCAGCGTTGAAACGAATCGGGCGGTGATGTTGGATCGTTCAATTGAATGCTCCATTAACCCCACCAAAGAAGAATGAATCACTCACTTGTCACTGCCCGGTAGAGTTGAGCTGTAAATAGAGTAAAAAGCCATTTGCCATGTGTTCAGCATGTGGCCACGCCAAAAGACCACAGAAAACAGCAGCAGCCTCAGCGCCCTATCCCTTATCATATCCCCATCCCCATCCCCATCTCTCTAGTCATGTCCCTTCCCCTCTAACTCGCAAGAGATAATAAAACGAGATGCGCCGTAATGATTCAATGTCATAGAATAGGGCACAGGGGCCACAACGATATCGGCGCCCCAAAGCTCGCCCAAACAGGCCAAGCTGCCCCTCCTTTCAGCACGTCAAAAGCCCACTAGCGACGTCTCCAGCCAACCAATTGCCGGGAATTCGGCGTTGGTCATTATCTCTTGAGCGCGAAAAAAAAAAAGATATGGCACTAAACTTGTTATAATCTGACCCCTCCGATGCACCCTTTTTTCCAACTTCTTCTTTTCCTTTTTCCTCTCTTCTTCTTCTCTCTCCATCAGTCAGAAGAGTCATCAGTCCAACCGCACCTTGTGCATCACGCATTCAATTCAATCAACTTTGTCAATCCATCTCAGAGTGCCTCGCGCCTCGTTCTTACATCGTCAACCTACAATTTCTTAATCCGCCCTTATGAACGGGCGCCCGTCGGAATTCACTTCTCAGGTATGTGACTCTTTTTTTTTTGCGGCTGATACAATTACCCCACGTGCCCTCTACACTCAATGTCCATTTCCGTATTCCGGGTTAGGCAGCGTGTATTGCTTGCTCGTCTGCTTCAATTCGACAATTATTCGTTCCAATTCGTCTAGAAACAAAAATGCTAACTTTATCGTTTCTACAGGACTATCTCTCTGGTTCGTGTTACCATGACTCACCCCCCCTCATGATGCCGTCTAACAAGCTTCACATAGACCACCTGTGGAGGGCCTTGTCAGCTTAAAACAGCTCCCCCAACAACTGATTACTGCTTCTACCACCCGTGACCAAGACAAACTACAACCAATTTCCGAATAAACCGCTGCCATGTTCTCCAAGCTGGCGGCCAATTTTGCCCAGAAAACGGCCACTGCTGCCGCGGGCTCCACTCGCCGAGTTGCTTTCCAGGCCCGATTTGTGTCTGGCCAGACTCTTGCCAGCAGCACAAAGGGAAAGACTGTGCCTTTCCAGACTGCTCAAAACGGGGCTTCTCTGCCGGCCACTTTTACCATCCGAGTAAGATGCGCCATTTAGACTACATGGACAATCTGGTGATTGTGGAAAATGTGCTAACATCAACGTTTCAACAGGATGGCCCCGTTTTCCGAGGCAAGGCCTTTGGTGCCAACACCAACATCTCTGGCGAGGCCGTCTTCACCACTTCTCTCGTCGGCTACCCCGAATCCATGACCGACCCCTCTTACCGTGGCCAAATCCTCGTCTTCACCCAGCCCCTGATTGGCAACTACGGCGTTCCCTCTAGTGAGCGTGACCAGTACAACCTTTTGAAGTACTTTGAATCTCCTCACATTCAATGTGCCGGTGTTGTTGTTTCCGATGTCGCCCTTCAATATAGCCACTGGACCGCCGTCGAGAGTCTGAGCGACTGGTGTGCCCGTGAGGGTGTTCCCGCCATCTCCGGCGTCGATACTCGAGCCATTGTCACCTTTCTCCGAGAGCAGGGTTCCTCCCTCGCTAGGATCTCCGTTGGCGACGAGTACGATGCCGACGAGGACGAAGGCTTTGTCGACCCTGGCCAGATCAACCTGGTCAAGCGCGTCAGCACAAAGGCTCCCTTTGTGGTTGAGTCTCCCAACGCTGACCTCCACATTGCTCTGATCGACTGCGGTGTCAAGGAGAACATCCTCCGCAGCTTGGTCAGCCGTGGTGCTTCGCTCACCGTCTTCCCTTACAACTACCCGATCCACAAGGTTGCCCACCACTTTGACGGTGTCTTCATCTCCAACGGCCCCGGCGACCCAATCCACTGCCAGGAGACCGTCTACAACCTCGCCCGCCTGATGGAGACGTCTCCCATCCCCATCATGGGAATCTGTCTCGGCCACCAGCTTCTGGCCATGGCCGTCGGCGCAAAGACCATCAAGATGAAGTACGGCAACCGAGCCCACAACATCCCTGCCCTGGACTTGACCACCGGCCAGTGCCACATCACATCTCAGAACCACGGATACGCCGTCGACTCCAGCTCGCTGCCCAACGACTTCAAGGAGTACTTTGTCAACCTCAACGACGGCAGCAACGAGGGAATGATGCACCGCACCCGCCCCATCTTCTCTACCCAGTTCCACCCCGAGGCCAAGGGTGGCCCAATGGACAGCTCATACCTCTTCGAGAAGTACCTCGAGAACGTCCGCGCCGCCAAGAGCGCTCAGCACGTCTTCAAGGATAACCGGCCCAGCCAGTACATCCTTGACGTTCTGAGCAAGGAGCGTGTCGGTGTTGAGCCTACTCCTCTTGTTGGCTTTGCCTAAACAACGAAACTGGCATGAAGCTGGGTCGGGGAGGGAAAGATGTAGAGTTGGGGGATTTTAGGCGTTTTCTTTTTTTCAGTATCAGGGAAAATCAGATCGTATTTTTTTTGTGGCTTTACTTATAAATTTAAATACCAGCATAATTTGAAAAAAAAAAAAAAACAATTACAATTATCAATAATTTTCAGTCTCCATGTTCCATTGCGTAAAGTCCATCAGTCTCCATCTGAGCCTCTCTTTCAGTCATACACTTCACAGCCAGGCACTGCAAGACTGAATATGATAGTGGTATCTTGTCATACATAGTATACACAATAATACAGTATCCTACAATGATACAAATGCCGTCCAGTAGTCATAATGCTCACTCTCCCTTCTTGCCCGGGTCCAGAATCGTGTTCCTTTCGAGTGCCAATCCCATCCGTGCCAATTCCTGGCCTTGTCCTATCCTATCCTGTGCATATCCCTGTTCCTGTCTCATCTCATGAATAAAAGCCGTTGGCAGCCCTGTATGGTTTCCGATATAGCCTCAAATGTCTCTCGCTCACATCTCAAATTCGGAATCAAGTGAAAAAAAAAAAAAAAAAAAAAAAAAAAAAAAGGGAAGAAAAAAAGAAAGGAAATAAAAGAGACGAGAATTAAAAGGCTTTTTCATAAAGAAAAAGAACACGAAATAGAAAATATTGGAATAAAAAATCTCTCAAGAGAAGAGAAGAACATGAGAAAATTCCAATGATGCCTCTCCTATTAAAACGAGGAAATCCCCGAAAAGTATCGGTTGAAAAGAAGAGTCGACAGATGACATCCATTAAAAGAAGAAAATAATCGTAAACAATCGCGTTCCTTAGCGGTGGCGGCGGTCTCTATAATCCCTATCCCTAGAATCGTCGCGTCTTGATAATCGGTCATCGTCACCGTCTCTGCGTCGTCCACCTCCAGAACGGTAGCTTGAGCCAGCGCCGCCGCCAGCGCCAGGTAGGTACCTATCACTCCTCTGTCGGAAAGGTGGCGGCGGTCCTCTTCGGCCTTGCGAACGAACTCCTCGTCCGCCGCCGCCGCCTCCACCACGGCGATCTCCTTCACGGTGAGGAGGTCGGATTCCCTCGAAAACCTCTTTGCCGCGGTCTACAAAGACGTCTCCATTTTCAAAGGAATAGCGGTTGATTTCCCGTCCAAAATCACGGGACTTGTCGCGAGTGTAGTGGCCTCGCATCTTGTCCAAGCGGCTGCGGGCGAGATCCTCAGAGACCATCTGGTATGAGATGGGAGGCAGAGAGTGAGTCTTCTCCACGACATGGTCCAGGGGACTGATACTGAGTCGGCCACCGGGTCCTGCTCCTGCTCCTGCTCCTGGTCGCCCACCTCTTGGCCCCGTGGGTGGTGGAGGCATCATGCCACGATCACGATCCCGCTCTCGCTCACGTTCACGGTGGCTTCGAGGACCAATGGGGATGGCATTGGTACTATCGGCACCAATGTTGGATGGAGGTGGTGGCTCAGTTGGTCTTGCTTTCGATACAGATCCGGATTCCAACACAGCTTCGAAACCATCTGGCCCAGGTCTGTATACCACCTGCCAGCGGGAAGAAGACCGTGCTCCGCCAGCTTTTTCTACGTCAATCCATTCATCCACTTTTCCGGGAGGGATATAGTCGACCGAAAGTGCCTTGCGATTGCTTTCGTTTGGCCAGACGCATTTATGCAGCGCGGCGCGAACCCGAGTGGCAGACAGCTCCGTATCAAAGACAGCAAATGCATGGGTGCGGATTGAGTTCAGATAAAACTTGACAATGCGGTCTTGCCCTGAATCTGCGCTGGATGTAGACGCCAGCTTACCAAGATGCTCAAGAATGTCGACATCGCGCAAGGGGCGCATGAGATTGCTGATGTAGAGGGCGGCAGTGGGAGTGTGCACCGCCGGCTCTATGTCTCTTTCAAATTCCATCTCAACAGGTGGAGCGAGGGCGACTGGTGAAGGCGACTCTTTACGCGAATCTTGGATAACCTTGGTAGCAGATTCACCCTTGTCGACCGTCTGTGGCGTGATATCAGGCGCGCCAGCATCGGTCATATCAACATCGGCTTCGTTCGCTTCGGCCGTGGCATGAATCTCGTCGCCGTTTGCAGTCGTGTCAGAGCGTGCGCGCTTTCGGGCTATGTCTTCTTCGGTGGGCAGAGGGCTGTGCGAGCGTCGCTTGCGCTTCTGGGCTTCTGGTGTCGGTTCGATGGAAGCCTGTGCAGTTGACCGTTCTTCGGGTTTGGGGGAGGACGAAGAAGTAACTTGTTCGAGGGGAGCTGGAGTCACTTCAGCCGGCGGAAGACTGCTGGTCGCTGCCTCACCGCCCTGAACAGTGTCATCGCTTTTTGCAGCTTCAGAAGGAATCTCAGCGACTGGCGCGGCTGGCTCAGGCTCAGCTGCGGTTGTAGGCTCATTGTGCTCCTCCTGCTGCGCAGGCTGAGCCTCTTTGACAGCGTCGGCCTTGTCATCGGGAGTCGGGTCGCGTTCCTTGATGGGTGAGGGAGGCTTCGCCGCGGCTGGTTCTGGAGCGGCTTCGGCATTCTGTGTCTCGACAGTCACTGTCTCTGTGGGTGCCTCTGGCTGCGCCTCTGGTTGGATCTCGGGCTGAACTTGTTGCTCCGGCTGAACCTCTGGCTCTGGCTCTGGTTCTCGTGGCTTCTCCTCTTCTTCCGGATTTTCTTCCTCCTGTTGCGCTGCCTCCTCGTCGGCGGCGACCAATCGAGCAATCAGCTCCCCCTTTAGCCCTGCATAAGGCAGGCCACGGCTCTTCAGCTCGGCTTTAAGGTCGACGACTTTGAGCTTCGACCAGTCGGCCATTGTAAAAATTGTTTGTAGATGCGCTGCAGCACCTGCTGTTGGAGTCGACACAAAGAGGAAATCTGCGTTGCTATGTTTTGTGTTTTTGTGTTGGTTTGGTTGGCCGTTCGACAA
The DNA here is from genome assembly GCF_020647795.1 of Trichoderma atroviride. Classification (NCBI taxonomy): domain Eukaryota; kingdom Fungi; phylum Ascomycota; class Sordariomycetes; order Hypocreales; family Hypocreaceae; genus Trichoderma; species Trichoderma atroviride. The sequence goes on along the minus strand of NC_089400.1, from coordinate 3,415,582 downwards.
GGGGGGGCAAGCAAAGAACAAGGCCGCAGCTTTTTGTATGCGAGAAGCCGCAATGACGAAGCCGAAAAAAGTAAAAAAAATCAAATCAATGAAAAATTCAGAATTATGCGACGACAATTATGCAACTGTGGATGCAAAAAGTCAGAGACTCCGGGGATGTTTCTTGTATCGTGGCGGCAGCTTCTTGCGTTGGAGGAGCCAAAAAGAAAAAAGCGACGACTCCGGCGCGTCGCGAAGCGTTAAAGGCTGAGGCTGAACTTGGAAACGTTCCCCCCTGCAGAGGCTCCATTTCTAGCCTGTTCAGCTGCACCTTTTGGGCCATGGCGGGATGAGAGGCTTTGGAGTGGGATTATGTAAGACGCGAGTTATTCCGGTTCCGGGTTAGCTGTTTTTGGCTCAGAGGTCACTTGTTGCTTTCTTGCTTGCTTCTGTGTGGGCGATATTACAACTGGGAGTAAAGGCTGGTCTGGATGCACGCACATATTATGGAGCGCGGCATAAGACGTTGAATCGTTAATGGAAAGGATGCCGTTTTAAGAGCCTTGGTGGGGTTTGACGGTGCCCCTCCTCGTGACCTCCTACCAGCAGTTACTTGTGGTTGTACCTCCTACTGTAGCAACGATGCATCTCGTCTCCGCATTCATTTAGCCTTTTACAGAGGACGCTGTACTTTGGCAGTACCTCTGCCGGCATAACCTCACAGTTGTTGACTGGTTACTGACTTCCAGGTTGTTATTGCTATTAACATTTCGATCTTACCAAGAAGTCGTATCTTATCCAGAATGGCCCATCAGCGATCAAGTACACAGTCCAGGTTATGTGAACCTTTCACCTGCGAAGCAAAGCCCAACTCTGAATAAGTGGAACCGGTGACGTGAGGCCTACTTCTACTGCATGCAAATGAGTGAAAAATTGAGTAAGAGCCAGACTTAATAAGAGAATTCACAGGAAATAGAGATGGGTGGGAATCCACCAGCTGCAGGTCTAGCAAGGTTCCCCGCCTTCAACTCAATCACTCATTGCTGCATCGCTTGGCTATTCATGGGGACCCGGCACAAGGTGAGGAGAGTGGGGTGGGCTGCTATAGGCCTACCTATAAGCCGTTGAGATACGAGCAAAGACATGCCCCCCCGCTTGGTAGCTTCACATTTGCCGTCTTCCGGCATTTCAGGCAGCTTCGGGTAGCTCACAGCAAAGGCAAAGGCCAGTCTGGTATGTGGATGGCAATACTGGAGCGAGATGTGAAAGTAAGAACATGTAAAAAAAAAAAAAGAGTTCAAGTTTCATTCCATTCATATCATAATACTACAGCTAGTTCTTTGATGAACATGGCGGTTGCGTTTATAGGTACGCATTAGATCCGCAAGATTTACTACACAGCCAAGCTCCCGCTGGCAATTACATGGCACTTTATGTCGCTTAGACGTCGAGGCCGTCGACGACAACTCCCTTGGTCCAAGTCCACTGCATAGACCTGGCCACCTCCTCAGCACACTGCTCATCCACCAAGGCGCTGACGAGATACAAAGCTGCATCCACGCCAGCGCCGTGAGCCCCAGCGGTTATAACTCGAAGGCCACCAAGGCGCATGGCGGCACGTCTGGCAATCGACTCACGACGTGTGTTGGACTCCTTGAAGGAGATGCTTCCCTTTCTGTAATAAAATTCATTAGCAAACGAAATTAGACGTGGCAGTCCGGATATAGGCTTTACTTACCGGCCGTGAGGTCGTCCAGCATCGGACGCGCGACGTGTGTATGGGCTCTCATCTTCAGTGAGCTCAAAGCGAAGGTTGTTGACTACATATCGGGCATCTTCAATGACATCGGTTCGCTCAGTCAGGTATCGGGTGGCAGCATCGCTGCAAAGGTTCTCAAATGTGGTAAGGTGGTCGGACAGTGTGGTAGCGGAAAGGCCGCAGAGGATGCCCTCTCGGGCAAGCAGGTGTGAGCCGGTGGAGACGGACAGGACTGTTCGCTCTCTGGCTGGATCCTTCTTCTGAAGGTCGGAAAAGGCGGTGATGAGGCCAAGAGGCTCAGTCTCCTTCTTGACGACCTCATCGACGTTTCCACCGAGAACGACGAGAACGTCAAATTCCTCAAGGCGCTCATGAGCTTCCTTGAAGTTGATCTGGGACTGCACAATGGTGCCCTGGGCGGAGAGGACCTGGGGCTCAAGGCCCGCAAGCGTCACCTCAAATGCTTTGGTGGCTGTTTTTGATTGCGGGGAAGCGGGTTAGCATTGGGTACGGCACCATTGGGGCTGGCAGCCCAAGCTTCGTGCAGAATAAATACATACAGGAATCAGTAGGATTGTGCTGCGCCTTGGAGAAGGCAGCCAATGGGCCTGCAAAGTCAAGCATGTCGAATCCTGGTTGCAGGGCAAAGAGGATATCGACAGGTTCCTGGTCAGCAATAGCTGAAGTCTTATTCGCAGCCATCTTGAAGATGCGGGGGAGGTGTCGTTTGACTGCGATGAATAGAAAGAGAAGAGGGTGTCAATCAGAAGCAATTGGTAGCTTCAGAATGCAGTGTGAGCGGTGTTTGACGAGAATTGGATAAAAGAGCAAGAGACGAGTGTTCTCTGCTCAGTCAATTGAGATGTTGTCTTTGGGGTATAATGAGGATGAAGAAGGAGAAGAAGAGAAGAGATCGAAGACGAGAAGAAATAGGTAGCCAGGAGCTATAAGAGGGAGGGGAAACGAAGGAGGGGCGCAAAGAGGGGATCACGCGATGACGGTCAATTGGTCGAGCAGCTGGTGGCTCATGCCTCAGGGCATCATCAGGGCATTTAGAGGCCGTTACGGCTGGTCGTGTGTGGCTCGACACATCTCGACGCTCCCGGCCATTTACGTGCCACCATTGCGGAGCCACATCAGCAGTCGATCGAGCCACTGCTGCTCGGGTGCCCGGGGCCAGCAGCGCTAGGACCTAGCAGGCTCCAGCGGGCTCCAGCAGGGCTCCAGCAAGCCCCGGCAGGCCTTCGTAGGGGTCGTCGTAGGGCCAACAGGGCCTGTAGCAGCAGTGGGGTCCTGCGGGAGGGATTCGTTGCGGGGTAATAGGGAGGTCGGCGGGTCTCTTCCCTAGCATCGCCGCGCGCAGTACCGAGAACCTGCTCTGCCACCAATCGCGGGGTGCATCGGCAGGTTCCTTCAACTTTGTCCGTACAGGCTGCCGCTAGCCCCATTTGGCACTAGTGCGACCTTTTCCTGCCTGGCCTTTGCAAATCAAGCTCAGCCATCTCTTGCAGAGCTTGTTCTCCATCCGGCTAAACCTCAGCAAACCGCGTGCAACATCTTAAACCCCAAACAGGCGAGATCCGTGATATCATCCAGGGCCGCATCTGCGCGTTCCTAGTTCCTGTGAGAGGAGCCCGCGCCTGAGATAACCCAGAATACCTGCGACTCTGGAGGCGGCGGTGGCCACGACGGCCTCACCTCCTGCCTCCTGCTAAAGCTGCCGCGATGGCCACCACACTGTGAGTTGAGTCCGGCTTCGCACATCGCTGGAGCCTCTCCTCAGCACTCCGCGCGGGGTGACTGCACCGCGGATTGATTAACTGACCCACCCGTGGCAGATCCCTCAAGGAGCTGTCCAAAGCCATCAAGGAGTTTATCGTCGAGCCAACCGTGCCTCTGCCCGAGGAGATCGTCGCGACGATTGCTGCCTACCAGCGGAGGCACGAGAAATACGACGACGCCGCATCCGATCGCCTGCAGGAGGAACTGCTCCTCATCTTCGATAAGAATGTTCGGGGAAACCCTGCTGCGTCCTGCGCCTGGATGGGCATCCTGCGCCGGCTCCTGAGAGTGCTGCAGACTCCCGAGCGAATACTTGTGTGGATGGAAGCTTGCAAGGGGATTCTCGACAAGACAGATTTCAACAAGCACATCGTCGAAGAGGCTATGGACACTCTAAACGAGATTGTTGCCATTGCCGACGAGTACCACGATGGCGCCGGCAACGATTTTGCCTCAAATCCTCTGATTGAGAGGCTTTTCGAAGTATGGATGGAAGACTTTCAGCCAGCTCACTTTGAAGGCTTCCTGCCGTCGCAGCATACTCAAAAGATGATAGGCGATGCGCTAGGGCAGTTTGGGAAGAAACGACCAAAGGCACGTATATTCTATGTTGCGGCATTTCCTTTCCTTTGTTTTCCGCTATGAAGAATCTAGTCGATAAAGACATCACCCTTCTTTTGTCCGTCTGTATCATTTTAGCCTGGCTAACTAGAATGTAGGAGTTCTTCTGCTCTTTGGACAGCTATTTCGTCCAGAAAAAGTATAGAAAAATTAGCTTGAATTTCTTTTGCAATTATCTTCAGTCACAGCCACCTCACTTATACCAGGTGGCCCATACTCCCTTGTTCACGGATCTCTTGACTTGCTTGCAGCAAGACACTTCGACTGCGGTCCTTTCGGCTGCACTCACCGCCCTTGCCATGCTGTTGCCGCACATGCCCAGCTCTCTCGTGCCGCATTTGCCTACTCTCTTCAACATCTATACCAGAATGCTCTTCTGGGAAGCTTCAGAGTCGCCTTCACATGAGTCTGAACAAACAAATCGGTGGGAGGTGTTTGCACACGATCCGGAGACGGAAGATGCCCACGTATCACATTTGGACAACTATTACACAATCTTATATGGCCTGTATCCCATAAACTTTATGGATTACATTCGCAAACCGCAGAGGTACATAAGGCACGCCAACCTGCCTAATGCCGACGAGATTGAAGTGCAGCCCACTGAGATTCGTCATCGATCGGAGCGGTTTAGGAGAAGCCACTTGCTTCACCCAAATTTCTTCACCTACACGATTGAAACCGAAAAGACGGATTTGGGGCGATGGATTAAAAGTGAGGCTGCCGAAGTCGTGACTGAATGCATGGCGCTGTGCGTCACACAAACAAGCCAATTGTTTCCTGACCACGAGCTATCACATGTCCCGGAGTCCTCGGCTCAGGTCCCCAACGACGAACTGAGCCCGGAGAGGTCGGATCCGGGCTTGCTGAGCAGTTCGGTAACCAAGGTGAATTCGTGGAGGAACTCTCACATATCCAGCACAGAGTCTGCTACCAGTGATGGCGCGCCGTCAACCTTGATGAGACGTGGATCCCAATCCAGCCAACATTCGGGGAGGGACTCTGTCGAAGCGACGCGCTTCAAGGACTTCGCTGGCGTCGATAGTCCGTCAGGGACCCAGCTTCTCCAATCGGCTTCTCATACCCAGCTTCAAGACCTCATAAGATCAAATAAGGTTATCAAAAGCAGCCTTAACCAATCGTTGGCAAATGATAGCGTGCCGTCTCTCGCTCTGAGCCACCAGGAGTCTACAGCTGATACTAGACCGTTTACAACAATGGCGCTGCCTGCACAGGCCCATACGCCCGTATCGGCAGGAGATGCGAGCAGCGCTCAAATTGCTCATCTCCAAGGACGGCTTCTGTTGCTGCAAAACGATCTTAGCTTCGAGAGGTATCTCAAGCTGCAACACATGGCTCACATTGGCGAGCTCAGACGGCGACAGATGGCGGAAGCTGCTACGGAGGCAGAGATGCAGAACCTGATCATGATGAATAGGAACCTCAAAAGAAGCTACGAAGAAGCCAAGCAGGCCGAGATGCAAGTCCGTAAGGAGTCGGAAAATCGCCGTGCCATAGCAAAGAAGTGGGAAGCAGACCTCGCAAACAAGCTGAAGAACCTCAGGGAAGAATCAAAAAAGATGCAGACGGAGTCTGAGTACATTCGAAAAGAGCTTGAAGAGAAGAGGCGGGAGTGCGAAAAGCTGCGCAAGCTTGTATGCGACGCTGAGGTGAAGGAGCTGAATGCGAGACAAAACATGCAGTCGATTGAGATTCATGGCGCCGATATTGACAGGCTCAAGGCAGAAGTTGAGCGACTCTCATTATCTGAACGGGACTATCAGGCAAAGGAGGTGGAGCGGCAAGCCTCTATCAACGCGGCTGAGGATGCGCAGAATCAGATGGAAATGTTGAAGATGAAGCTGAGCGCCAAAGAGGTGGACTTTGAGCGAATGAAGAAGCTCTTTCATGGCCAGGTGACTGAGCTTCAGGCGCAGCTCTCGGCAGCTCTGGAGGAGCGAAATAAGCGGCCTGCTGCGGTAGTGAACGCTGCAGTTGAGGCAACACTTGAAGCAAGCCGTGCCAAGCAAGCTGAGATGCAGAAGCAGTATAACTTACTGTCGCGCAAATACACAGCACTGCAGTCGTCCTTGCTGGACATGCAGTTGGAGGCATCGGTTACGACGGGGAAGTCAAGCATAGCCGAAGGTGAAGATGACGGCATGTTGTCGCCTACGGGCCCAATGTCAATAAGGTCAAGGCCAGTCCAGCTTTTGTCAGCGACTGAAAACACTGACGGAGCAACGTCGTCGCTCGGCTCGCACCCGGGGACGCCAACATCCTCTGTGCTGCAGCCGCTGCAGCCCACGAGCTCTGCGGGGACAGGAGAGACAGATGGTAAGGCCTCATCACTCAATCTCTCGGTGAGCCCAGAAAGAAGTTACTTTGGCAGTAAGTGCTTGAGAAGCGTGCGTTTTTACTCTGGGATGTACTGGTACTGACACACATGCAGGTATGATCCGCAGGGATAGTAAGGAAAAAGCCAAGGATGAGTCTGGCAAGCCTAAGAAGGAAAAGAAGTCGATTGGCTTGAGAGGAATTAGGGGATTTGTTAATAGCTAATTGGGCCAGGGCTGCCTGAGTCCTCGCGTATATATATATACTTGCGTTCTTTCCGGGAGATGGGTTGAGAGGAAGTTTATGATTAATGGTAGATGGCTTTGATAGAAGCGATACGGAGTATAGGGTCTGATTTTATGGAGGAATGCCCAGGCAATGGGCCACGAAAAGCAGCGACTCTTCAAGTAGTCTCAAGACATTACTCTATGTCGAATAGCTATCAAGCGCATGAATTGAATATGGTGAGACTTTCGGCTCCAGGTCCAACATTCGAGTAGTGTTTTGAATCGATGGACGAGCATCCATTTGCTCTCTTGCGATCTGCAGCAACACTGTACTCGCATGTACTGGGATACATGCAATAGCAGCCAAGCTGTCAAGCTGCATCTCGATTCTACAGCTGTGGGATCCATTCTCAATCACGTGTAATACTGGGCATCTCCATGCAGGTACCGAGCTTACGAAGCCTGTGGCGCCCGTTGTGGTTCCTCTACAGTAGCATTTTTTCTGCTGCGTTAGTGGGAGCCACAGGCGGATGTTCCGAAGAGCCGGGAGGCCTTCCAAGCTTTTCTTTTGAGATGAGAGAGTGAGCTGAAGGATGCATTTTCTGCGAGTGCGGATTTTCAGACGAGTTTGGCTTTCCTCTTGGAGAATGAGAAGAAATGGGAATCTAGTACATGGTATCAATCTAGAGGTGTCTTTCTTTGCCTGGTAGCGGCTAATTGGAATACGAAGCTGGAGAAATGGATATCCTTCTTTTGGATGAACACGAGGTCACGAGCGCTTTGTGAAGTGCGGTGTGGCACCCTGGCAGCCTTTTCCATCTTCTTTTGTGAAGAAGTTGATATTGGCATTGACATTTGTTGCCCTGCTGCTCTTTCACCTGCCATTCAAGCTTTTACTCAGATCTATAACTTGTTCCAGCACGAAAAAGCAGCAGCAGTTTAGGGCAGAGGTACGATGCTTTCATGTACCTCGCAGTCGGATCTCGGCTTTGGAGAGGGCAGCAAGTTGAAAAAGGTACTTTGTAACAAGTATCTCGCATGTCAGGGAGCTGTCATGCTTTAGCGCCCACGATTTGAACCGGGGGGATGCCGGCCAGCCGCTGTGGCGTTTTTTTCATTTTTCTTCGTCCTTTTTTCTGCGTCTCTTTGTTGAGATTTGGTGATATTTTTGACCAACGTTGCATGCATAACACAATGATGATGATGATGTATGCGCTGCTCCAATGCTACGAGTGCGTAATAGTAGAGACGCAGAAGCAGGTCGTGGTTTGATGGAGTGATCTGAGATGGCGCCATGACGTCGCTCGCTGCAGGGGTTGCGTCCATGGGCAGCAAAAGACTCGCCAATCGAGAGGCATTTTCTTCTTCTCTTTTCCACAGCATGGCATGACACGACGGCGATACGACCAGGGCCAGGCCTGGACGGCAGCCCCACCGTCTGGATCAGACAAAACGTGGGCCTCGATCCAGTGTGGGCGATTTGTGGGATGGCGGCCAATGAGTTGGGCAACCGGCCATGGATGGAATAGAGCTCCGGTGCCTGTGACGAAATGCCACACCCACTCGGGAGCCCCTGTGGCTTGGCCGCCAAAGAAGAAACTACTGGTTAGTAGAGCAAAACACACAGAGAGAAGAGACGGAAGAAAAAAAAAAAGTTGGTGTGGAACTGTGGGTTGTTGCACTGCGTGGACTTTTGTGTGTTGTACCTTGCTTTTTCTGGGACCTGCTGCGTCCTCGTATCGCAGCCCACTGGCCCCGACGTGCTGACGTTTGTGGGTGTCTCTGGCTTTCCTTTTCAAGCAGTCTCCGGCTGCTTTTCTTTGTCTGCTCTTTGTCTCTTCTTCCTTCATCCTCTGCTCTGACCAACACCTTCAGTCGCTTATATCCCTATTTTGGTCTGATCCTTTGTGGACTTGGGCCTCTTCACTCTCGCTTGACCTGTGATAGCTATACCTAATAGTTCATATCACCAAGTCGTGCTCTCGTTTCTTTGCTCGGCTTGACCTCGTTCGCTTTTTTTTTGGACCGACGACACTACCCTCGGATCTACCGTTATATATATATACATATAAAGACACAAGGAGGAATAATCATAATTCACTGGGCCACAGACACGCAAAATGCCTTCTTCGTCCACCCTCCTTACTCTGGCCACGGCCGTTTCGGCGGTCAACGCTGCCTACCAGGGCTTCAACTACGGCTCGACTTTTACCAGCGGTCAAGCCAAGGCTCAGACCGACTTCGAGGCCGAGTTCAAGACGGCTGCCGGCCTGGATGGCACCAATGGCGCCTTCACCAGTGCCCGTCTCTATACCATGATCCAGAGCGGCACCCCCAACTCACCCATCAGTGCCATTCCCGCCGCCATCAGCACCAAGACCAGTCTGCTGTTCGGTCTCTGGGCTTCTGCTGGTGACGCCGCCTTCGCCAACGAGATTGCTGCTCTGAAGAGCACCATTAGCCAGTACTGTGGCCAGCTGGACGGCCTGGTTGCTGGTATCTCCGTTGGCAGCGAGGATCTGTACCGAATCACTCCCACCGGTGTTGCTTCCGATGCTGGCCCCGGAGCCCAGCCTGGAACTCTGGTCAACTACATCAACGAGGTCCGTGATACCATCAAGGGCTCTTGCTTGGCCAAGGTGCCCGTTGGCCACGTCGACACCTGGAACGCCTGGGTGTTGGACTCCAACAAGCCCGTGATTGACGCCTCCGACTGGCTCGGCATGGACACCTACCCCTACTACGAGAACACAAACTCCAACGCCATCGCCAACGCAAAGTCTCTGTACGAATCTGCCCTCGAGAAGATCCAAAACGCCGGCCCTGGCAAGGACGTCTGGGTCACCGAGACCGGTTGGCCCGTCAACGGTAAGAGCTCTGGCGACGCCGTGGCCTCCGTGAATAACGCTCAGGAGTACTGGCAGCAGGTTGGCTGCCCCAACTTTGGCAAGACCAATGTCTGGTGGTACACTCTTCAGGATGCTGAGCCTAGCGCGCCCAACCCCAGCTTTGGTCTTATTGGCAGCTCCTTGACCGAGAAGCCCCTGTTTGATCTTTCTTGCGCCAATGTCGACACCAACCCCACGAACCCGACCTCTTCTTCTGCTTCCAGCAAGCCTGCTAGTTCCTCTGCTGCTGCTGCTGCCTCTTCCTCTGCGGGCTCTTCCTCATCTTCCTCGTCATCTTCTTCTTCCGGCTCTGGTTCAAGCTCTGGCTCTAGCTCTAGCTCTGGCTCTGATTCTACTAGTACCTCAGAGTCCCAGACTACTGGTTCTTCAGACTCTCAGACCACCGCCTCGGAGCCTCAGACTACTGGTTCCTCTGGCTCTTCTGGCTCTTCTGGCTCTTCTGGCTCTTCTGGCTCCTCCGGCTCTCAGACTACTGGTTCGGAGCCTCAAACTACCGGTTCTTCGGGCTCCTCAACTCCTGGCGGCGCTGGTGCCGGTGGTGCTCCTCCCGCCTCTTCTACCTTTGCCTCTGTGCCTTTCCCCACGGCTAACAGCACCGTCTCCTCTGGTGGCTCTCCTACCGGCTCTGGATCCGGTAGCAGCCCCTCTGCTCCCTCGTCTACTGCCCCTGGAAGCAGTGGTAACAAGCTGGGCTCTTTCGGAGCTGCCGCTGCTGCTGTTGCCATGGCTGCTATTGCTCTGTAAAAACCCAACAATGGTCTCCCTACAGACTCTCTTCATGAAACAGAGAGCGAGATTACCAGGAGAATGGACACGGGGGGTACATGTATTGTGGTTGAAGATGGCATGTTAATGAATTGTATGGCTTCTATGCATACCTACCAGATGTAACAAGGTAAAAATAGGTTGTTTGGTTCGTTTATGCCCTGACGTCTGGCTTGTGAATTATTTAATGATTTCCTGCAGACTGATTAATGAAGGGTTATGACAGGCTTTGGGTCAAGGGGTTTTTTATGGATTACATGGATGAATGAACACGCTCCTTTATAGAATATATTATCAAGATTTAAAAATATAAAGCAGTTACATTTAAATGGATATCCTCGTGAATGTTTGAATAGAAACTGTTTTGGAGTTTCTAATTTTCTATCCCTCCATCTTCCTATACCAATAGCTACTTTCTGAATGAACTAGAGCTTGATAATAGATGATACACGTATAAGCCAGCGAAGTGAGACCGTCAAGGTGCGTCGGCAACAGATACCCGCCATCGGCTAGAGATGAGCCACATGGCTGCCCTGAATTCCCTAATGGGGCAATTGTGCCATCTCCAACGAGCTGCAGCGTGTATATGTGGCTGGTTTAAACCACATTTCATCAGAGCTCTGCTTTTACCCCTTACAAACTACCTGTTTAGAGTGTCTATGGGCCGGTGTCGAACTATGACTCGACCTTGCTTTTTTAAGGTATCCAGTGACTGGACTGTCGTTGAGATGGAATCCGAACCTGTCTTTTTTCTTTTTAATCAGCTTGCCAAGAATATCTCCTGTTTAGACGCATGGTCTTTATATAAGGAGATTTTAAAGCAGCTTAGTATACCATTCAATTTCGGCCTTGTCCGAGATAGAACAGCCTTACAAAGGCATACATGTTTTCATACGTGCAGAATTCCGCTGCTCCAAGCTCAAACTCCAACTGTACCTGCGATAGATGCTTCTCAAACAGTGCATTGAGCATCTTTCTATCCTTGCCCTCAATGTATCTCAGCAGATACGCCATGGTGATGTGAAAGCCATACGTATCGTGGTTCGGCAGTCTCAGCCCTAGCGTATCAGAAAGTCTATCTCGCAGCAATCGTAGGCGTTTTTCCTCTTCTGCAGTGGCTCCTTCAACTTGCAGCCCGATGAAGAATTTGGCTCCGTTGAATCCCCTGATTCTCATCTTGTAGGGAGGTGCCAGGCCTTGCTGTTCCAGCTCCAAGCCCAGCTGTCTCAGCTTCTGGGAGAAGTCCTCGGTGACTTGTTCCAGTGACCGCCCTTGGAATCCGGGAGGTCTCTTTCCGGGAGTGGCTTTGTCGCCGTGGATGCCGCCCAGGACGGTCATGTGCCAAGAGTCTTTGGGGAGGAGATGGATGAGCTTGGATAGGACGGGGTGGGAGCTTAGTGATGCGAAGACGGTGTTGAGGCCGGGCTGGAGAGGAGAGTTTGGGGGTAAATGGCAGATGATGGTGTTGCCGGGGAAGCGTTGAAGAACTCCATCGGATGAGAATTTGGAAGGTACGCCGCGGGGGTAGAGTGGACGTTGTTTGGTACTTTTGGTGCTTTTGGTAGCCATTGTGGTCTTGGATGGTATCAGATGATTTGGCTAGCAGAAGCCGGAATCAGATGGTTGAAGTGGAATCCTTTGTAGCAACCAAGAGTACTTAGGATCCATGGCCTTGTAAGAGGCACGTGGACTGGACAGCGAGAACGGTCGCTGATAGGTGGGTTCGTCGCTTACGGATAAGGCGTGCATTTGGACTGCATTGGTGTGAGAAGGCTGTGCAGCAATCTTTGAGCAGCTAATCAGGCGGTGCCATGTTTGATGCTAATAAGCCAATGGCATGGAACTGTTACTGAGGATTTGACTCTTGCTTGGATTTGGTTGGTTCATATAAGCTGGTGCAGTTTCTTCGGCTTTTGGCTGTTTGGTTGCCTGCATGGTGCATCTCTTCTGCCATCTAGCACAGAATTTTAAAACCTCTTGTGTATATAATTGATTCCATATCACATCTCTAGACACAAATAATCTGAATATGATTTTTCTTGGACATGACCATGGCTATAATTAGCACGTCAAAGCACCAACTTCCCAAAACAGCCTAGCCCGCTGGTTTAAGCTCAGTACGTGCCAGGGTCGCTTCATCTTAGCTCCGCCTCCAATTGGAGCTTTCGTGTCTTTCTTCCATCCCATCACGCGACAGCGACAGCAGCTCCATCGGCTTCTAATTCAATTCGCAACAGACACGAGGAGGGATTTCGCTCAACCCGCCCACACAATGGCTCGCCGAGGCGCTTTCAGAACCGCCATTGCGTCATGCGTCTTCGTGCTGGCGGCCTGTGCGGCGGCGTCGCAGATCAAGGGAAGCCCTGCCATTGACAGCCTGAGCTTGGAGGAGCTTGATGGCCGGCTTCAGGTACTGCACCGTTCTGTTTTGTATTTCGCCCTCATGTCAAAGCACATGTTTGGCTGACTGGCGAGTGACTAGACATGCCCCGTCGTCCAGGAGCTCAACACGGCCAAGGCGGCCCATTTCGAAGCCGCGCCCTCGTCCCTCACGACGCAGCTCTTCTCGGTGCTCTTCCCCGGCTCGCCCGCCGTGAATGCGCTGCTGGCCACGCTGTACATCTCCGGCCCGCCCAACTTCCTGCTCGCCCTCGTCCCGACCAACATCGACCCCTCGTCGCTGTCCGTCATGGTGGCCTTTGCCGTCGGAGGCCTTCTCGGCGACACGCTCTTCCACCTGCTGCCCGAGATCTTTGTCGGCGAGGACGAGCCGGACCGCGCCCGGTTTGTGCTTGTCGAGCCGAACCGCAACTTGATCCTCGGCCTGGGCATCCTCGTTGGCTTCATGACGTTTGTGGCCATGGACAAGGGCTTGCGAATTGCGACGGGGGGCGAGGGCCACGATCATTCGCACGGACACGCCCATGGCGACGAGAAGCATGCCAGGACGGCGGATGTCGGCCTCTCTACTGGAGCAAACACCGTCCAGGGCGAGGCCAAGTTGAGGAAAAAGGGCGACAACAAGAAGGACCAGGCAGATGAGCAGTCACAGCTCAAGGAGATTAACCCCAGCGTTAAACTAGGCGGATACCTCAACTTGATGCAAGTCCTCATGTGTACCTGATGCTTCCAAGTATATATATATAATCGATACTAACAACTCATTCTCTGCCATCTAGTGCCGACTTCACCCACAACATCACCGACGGCCTCGCCATGTCCGCCAGCTTCTACGCCTCGCCCACCATCGGCGCCACCACCACCGTCGCCGTCTTCTTCCACGAGATCCCCCACGAAGTCGGCGACTTTGCGCTGCTCATCCAATCCGGCTTCTCCAAGCGCGCCGCCATGGCGTCGCAGTTCGTCACCGCCATCGGCGCCCTCATGGGCACGCTCATTGGCATTGCAGTCCAGGAATTCGGCTCTGGAGGCGCCGACGGCGAGGCGATGCCGCGAAACGGGGGGCTCTGGGGGACAAGCCTGGTGAGTTTTCCATGTCTCTTCTTTCTTTTCCTAATCTGTTCTTTCCGTCTTGACTAACATCTCTTGTTCCTAGACATGGGGCGATATGCTGCTGCCTTTCACGGCGGGCACGTTCCTGTACGTCGGCACCGTCGCCGTCATCCCGGAGCTGCTCGAGACGGGGCCCAACAAGGGCGAGGAGCTGCGCAAGACGCTTACGCAGTTTGCGGCCGTTGCAGCTGGCGCAGGCATCATGCTGTACATTTCATGGCATGAGTAAAAGAATAATGAAAGAGACGACATCTATAGAACAGTAGATTTAGATGGATAACGCTGGATATGGAAGCTTGATGACATACATGCAAATAACATCTACCATATACAATCGTAGGCTAGAAACGTCATGAGCATCAAAGATTTGTTTAGACTTCTATCATCTACTAGCTCATCCAAGAGGTAGCAAAAGTCCTCCATTGAAACTAATATTCAAGACCAACAATCATGTTGGAGACTTCAAAGCCTGTGCATCATATCCATTCATCAAAAATGTATAATAAATAAATAAAAAAAACTACTTCATAACCAATGTTTAGACCATCTTTCTTTCCATGCGCTATCTCATAATTCCATCCAAAACAAAATAAACAACACAAAAGGGTTAATCCCGCCACCTACCCCCCCGTCTATACGTAATCGATTCATGATGCCTTGGTAATTTCCATCATCGAAGAGAAGAGAAGAATAGGGGACAAAAAAAGGAAACAGGGAAAAGTCGGTATCTTGAGAAAGAAAATAAAGGAAAAGAAGAAAATAAAGGAAAGCATCCATCCCAGCCCCCAATCCACCACCCCGTACGTCGTCGTGTTCGATCCCACCGCTATCAATCTTTCCCCTAACCACTCGTTTATTGTGCGCCCAACTGACTGTTTTTTTTTTTTGCCTTTTCTATTTTGTTTCTTAAATGGTATCATGTGGTATCACTTCATCCCTTTTCCCCCTCCTTTGACCCCTTGAACACACACTTTTGGAAACCTTAATCCTGGAAAAACTTGATGATTTGCTGCAAGTCCCTCAAACCGACGCCGTGCTTAGGATAACAAATGTAGACCTCCTCGCCCAAGGCGCCAAACTTGGATCGGAAGCCCGCCTTGCGACGGAGACCCAGGCTCTCGACGATGGAGCGATACGTGGTGGCAAGGAACTTAGCCCGAATGCCGTGGAGGTGCTCGCCGGGCGTCAGCTTCTCCGACACGCCGACACCAAACGTCACCTGGCCGGTGACACACGAAAGAGCGTGCTCGATGAGGATCTCAATAGCTCCGTTGAGGGCGCCGGGGAAGTCGAGCGCCCACTTGACTTGCCAGCCGTGGCGGGGGGCCAGCTTGGCCAACACCACCATGGCGTGGACCTTGCCGTCCTTCTCGGCAGCAAAGTAGCGGCGGTGCTCCATGTCGACCCAGGGGCGCACCTCAGTCATGTGAACCTGCTTGCCCTTGCGGTTGGCCTTCCAGGCCTCGATCTGCGGGTCCGCGCGGCTTATAAAGTCTTCGTCAGCCTTGACCTCGTGGATCTTGATGCCTTCACGCTCGACTCTGCGAGCCTTGGGGCCACCGGCAGGGCTCTGGTGTCTGGCCGTGTCGACACGCTGCTCCTCCGTGCAGGACAGGGTTCGCCAGCCCAAGTCGTGGGCCAGGATCCTCTGCACGTCGTACGAGACAAGCATCCACATGGGGACCATGTGAAGCTCCGTCAGCACATATTTAATAAACGAGTTGATGACGTCTGTGTACTGAGACTTGTCGCAAAGAGGGTCACCAGTGACCATGGCAAACTTGTCTTGTCGGACAAATCCGACGGCAGCACCCGACTTGTGTCTCCAGATCTCGAACCGCTCGTCGAGCCAAGAGGTGTTGGAAGCATCGCCGTAGTTGGCAATGAGCTTCTCGACGGGAGGGGTGTGGAGTGCGGCGTACTGCTTGGTGGTGTCGGCCTCGGGATGGGGCAGGCCGGGCTTGCGGTCGGGGAGGGACTTTGGGTCGCGGTAGAAGAGCGAGGCGTTGCGGACGTCTCCGAGCTCGAGCATCCAGGTCACGATACGCTCGAGACCCAGACCAGCTCCGGCATGGGGCGGCGCACCCAGGTCGAAACCGGCCAGATACTCTTCCATGCCGTCTTCCGCAATGCCGGCAGCGGACATGTTGGAGCGCAGCTCGGCGGCATCGTGGATACGCTGACCACCGGAGCAAATCTCCTGGCCACGGATGAAGATGTCAAAGGACCGGGTCCATCTGGGGTCCTCGGGGTCCTTGTGGGTATAGAACGGACGGGCATTTGTGGGGAAGCGGTCGAGAACGTAGTAATCGGTGTTGTACTTCTCCCTGACAAGCTCACCCAGGCGAATCTCATCGGAAGTGGACAAATCTTCCTCGGGAGCTTCACGGCCATCGTCCCTCAGCATCTGGAGGCCGTCTCTAAAGTCGAGAATGAGTGTCTCATCCAGATACTTGAACTCGGTGCTGGGCCATCGTTGCTTGAGAATCTCAACCTCGGGCATAGCGTAGACGGCCTTGAAGACGTTCTTGAGGAACTCGTCAAGCACTTGGATGACCTCATGGTAGTCATGCTCAATGGCCATCTCGAGATCAAGACCAGTGTACTCGGTAAGGTGGCGATGAGTGTTTGAGTTCTCTGCACGGAAAACGGGGCCAATCTCGTACACGCGACCAAAGTCGGCGGCGACGGACATTTGCTTGGCGAGCTGCGGGCTTTGGGCCAGGAAGGCCTTGCGGCCAAAATAGTTGACCTTGAAGACAGAGGAACCGCTTTCAGTGGCGGCAGGCTGGAGCTTGGGGGTGTTGATCTCCACAAATCCAAAGCCCTCGAGAGTCTCACGGAACTGGTGAGAGACCTGGGATCGAATGCGGAACAGCGCCTGGTTGGCCGGGTGCCGCAGATCAAGAATACGCGAAGACATGCGGTTGCGCAGAGCCTCTGGGGGCCTGTAAACACTGAAGGCGGCATTCTGGGCCGGGTTCACGAGCCACAAGCCGTGGATATCAACCTCGGCGTGGGACACGGTGGCAGATCGCACGGGCTCCGGGGGCGCCTTGAGAACGCCGTTGATCTGGAGCAGAGACTCGGCAGGCAGCTTCTGCACCCACTGGACCATGTCCATGTTTTCTCTGGAGAGGACGCCCTGGATGGAGAAGGTCTGGTCACGCAGCAGGAGGAAGTCGAGGGCCTTGGAGAGCTGGCGCTGGGTATGGATACGGCCACGGAAGTTGACCTCTGTGCCAATGGGCAGCGTGTCCAGCTCGGCAATGGTGTTGAGCTCGTAGGGGTGCGTCGGCCAGTCAGAGCCGCTGCTGCGCACGCTGTCAAAGGACGTGGTCGAGTTGTCCATGCTGGATCGCGGAGAGCTCGGCGCCGACCTGCGGCCCTCGTTCATCGTCGCCAGGATCTTGCGGGTGGCCTCGCTGTGGACGGCCGGGGAAGTGGGAGATGTGGGCAGGACTTGCGCCGACATCGTGGGCGTCGCAGGCGTGGGAGTCTCGTTGACCACGTACTGGTGGTAGCTGCTGCGGTTGCTGTTGGTGCCGGCGGCGTTGTAGTTCTTGGGGAATTGGTCGCGGGGCACGGAACGGTCAGGGCTGGCGCGTCTGCTGCTTCTCGTGCTGTTGGAGCGAAGAGGGAGGCCAAAGGCCGACAGGATGGGGGAGTTTCTCCCGCTGTCGGTGGACGGCATGGTGACGATATAGATGCGGGATATCGATGCGACAAGATGGCTATGCTATGGGGCGTTACCTGAGCAGGGATCTGATCAGAGGCCTGGCAATGCGAGCAAGAGACTAAATAACAGCTCAGAAAGGCACAAACACCGCGGTAAAAGCAGAGTAGCTGCTGCTCCTGGGGCTATTTCCGCGGAATTTCAGGTTTGATTGGCTGCCAGCGAGAAAAGTCGCACAACGATGAGACGAGCGAGCGATGTGTGGCAACCGTTTATTCTCTGCCGGAGGTCGCGGGGTTCGTTTTGGCGGGGTTAAGAAACGGGCGGGCGATAAGTTTGGGGGGCACAAGTGCCTGAAGCCTGCGCTGCAGCCCGCTGTAATTGGTCCGGCGCTGTGATCCCCTGTAGGCGCGATGATGTTATCGAAATCTCTGCCCTGACAGCTCCTGTGTCGTATTTTCGCCTCCGCGTGCCTTGTTGCTTCAGAGTCAATGACGTGGAAACTGAATCACCACAACCTCGAGGCGGAGAGCCGCGCTTTCTGAATGGGCTTTTATTCGCGGGCCGCTGACCCGTGGGGGGGAGGCAGGGCTATTTTTGGAAGGCTGTCACAAAAGATGGGAATTGACTTGGTGTTTGGTTGATTGATAGGAAATAGGTAGGTTGTACGCTTTATATCGAGGGGATGGTGTGCTGAAACCGGAAGTGTGGCAAAGCAAGGCGCGGAACTTTCCTCTTTTTCTTGGATCTTGGATCTTTGGATGAGAAATCTCCTTGAGCCACAGAGGCGGCGGCGAGTCAATGACGGCGATGATGAAGAGAAGGAGAAGAGAGAGAAGCCACAGCAGTAGCTCTTGGCGAGGCTTGCTCTGGTCTTATATAACGCAACGAGGCGTTCTCAAGCAACAGCCAATGCTGAGTCCACTACGACCTAGTTTATCACTGGCTCAACATGTAATCATTTGGTAACAAGCCAATGCAGATGGGCGACAGAGCCCGTTGCTGCAGTGGGTGCCGCCGAGGATGCTGGGGGCAGCTGAACGGGGGGGGCGTATCAGCAGCAACCAAAGTCCGATATCAATGGGCGATATCAAGTCCAGGCCGGCATAGACTCAGCCAGAACAGGCGCGAAATTCTCGTCGGATGGCCGAACCGAGCAGGAGGGGCTCGTCCTCTGACCTCTCCTCGGCAAGCTCGTGGGCCCCTGGCCGTGGTGCAGAAATTGCCAGTTGCATTGCCTGTCATCCATCGTCTTGCGGCCATCAGCCCAAATCCCCACCCAGAGTCGACGCTGGACTCCGCCCGAGCCCGAGCAGCCTATCCGCCTAGCACGGGACGGAATCAGTGCGAAGATTCTGTCGGTGTCATTGGGTCGACCGCAGCCGAGGGGGTGGGCGCCTGCAAGAGGTTTAGTAATAGAGCAGTGTGTATGTATGTACCTATAGTTTGATATCAAATCTCAGCCTATACCCTTTAGCAAGCAAGTCCTGCACTAGGCGCCGTGCTGACTGAGCCCGAGCACATGCAGCGGCTGCAACTCTGGCAGGGATTTCCCCTTTGCTGCCTTTTGCTTGCTCTGGAATTGCTCTTCTGCCTCTAGTTTCTGCCCACCGTCGGCCGGCACTGCATGTCTAGGGCCGTTCGGCGTCACACGAGATGCGCGGATGGATGATTAGCGGACAGGCGGATGGGCGCTAGCAGGCAGTCTGGACGCCCAGCTGCTCGCGTCGCCGCTTTCAGCACTTCGTTCTCTTTTTCCCTTTCCACTCTCTTCTTGTCCAGCTAATGCATGATTATGTGCTCTTTTACCCACGCAACGGGTTGCTTGCAGGCCCCGTTTCCCGTTTCTAAATGATGAAAAACATGCATACACGGCTATACGCGCAGCTCTGCATGCAGTGACTCTTTGTTTCGGGGGGATTTCCATGATGTAATTGTGCCATTTACGGAGCTATTCCCCCTGCAAAATCGCAAGCTCCCCGAAACCGTCAACAAAAGCAATTACCAGGGTCAGGTTGCCCATGTTGTTAGGTAACCAGCAATTGGGAGTGAAAAGCTGCCGTTTTTTTCATCCGGGCATCAAATTACGAGGCAATCAATGTGTTTACATGAAAAATCTGCCTGCATATTGCGCTCTGCCCTATTGGGGTAATGCAGCAGCAACTTCTACAAGGAGATTCCCAGTTGAAGTTAATTTATCCTATCGAGTGCCGCTAGTGTTGCTGCTTCTGTGTGCTTTTGCACTCATCCTGGCCGAGAGCGGCTATCGGGGATATACCTGCCAATCAACGATGTCCGCAATGTGGTACTTTTTTGTTCTTCTTTCGCTGTGCAGGTGAAAGCACCCATATGCAAAGTCGGAGTTTCTGCAATGACGTCAGAAGTTGAAACCGCCCCCAGCTTGGACCTGACAGCAGCTCGGTAAGCTGTGCCTAGGCATGCAGATACTACATCGTACCATGAAGATGGAGCATCGAAATTATGTGCATTGAACAGGCGAAGAAAAAAGATGGAAAAAAGAGGAACCGCGCGGCAAAGCAAGTTGATGCCTTGGCCCGGCATCGTCCGATCAGCTCCTCGGGAAGGAATCAGCCTATGGAGCCAGGCGATAGTCGAACTGCAGAGTACGTCATAGCAGGTCTGTGCTCCGATGTCGACTTCCACGATTTTCCATCGCTGCACTACGACCGTAGCACTGGGTTTTTATTACTAAGTGGCATTCAAGGTGCCACTTTAGGCAAGGTGCCTTGGACACTACCAAAAAGGAACTGGTGATGGTCTCCATGGGTTCTAGAAGTCTGCAAAATCGAAAATCCAAACAATAACCACGAAAGGTTCGGCCTGTGCCTTGACAAGATCGATCGGCGTAAAGCCCTCCAGCCATGCCCTCATATAGTCCAGATTCCTCAAGCCCAGCTAATAGTCTCGAGTCTCGCTCAAAAGAAGCTTTGCGCCGATCCAGCCTGCTGGTTGCCGGGGCTCAGCTAGCGCCATATCGAACCCGCTCCCGGTTTTCTTACTGCTGCGTCTCCACGAGTTAATGCTACCCCAGTTATTCGGTTGCATCTTGATTTCTCTCTGTCCAGTTCGCTCCCTTTAGCGTTGTGTTGCGCGTATATGGTGTAAGATACACGTATAGAGCTCTCGACGTCTTGGCAACGAGTTTCTCGTGAATCAACTTGGTCGTTGGAAAACGTGCTTGACTAACATCTTGGCCAGATAAGCCCTAGACCCGAAGCCACGCGAGTCGGGCAAAAAAAGATACTCCGTAAGCGGCCTCAAGTCCATCTACCACTTCCCCTGGGCGTCGACTCGTTATCCAGACTGTAGATCGTCACCAGCAGCAGGGCACGCGACACGGTACAATACAGTACTATCAGCCAACTTGGCGCCATCATCGCAGGTATCGGCGCGTACCTCGCCTCTTTTCGTCCACCGTCTCATCATTTGTGCCGTACCTTATCCGTGCCTCGCGCCACCCACCCTCCTTGCCTCCTCATAGAATCAAACTTTTTCTCCCCTTCTTCCTCTTCTTCCACCATCCACGCCCCTCTTCCATCCGTCCACCCCGCTGTTGCGTCCCCCAGAGCCAGTCTGCAGCCAATCCCCGCTTGCCCTGCCTTTCCGTAGAAGCCAGGCTACGCTGTAGCAGTCACCAAATCATCGCTCAACAGACTCACAGCGGATGACCACAGCGCGCCTCTCCCATGGAAGTCGTCCCGGATACCATCAGGAAACCGACAGTGCCGGAGCCTGACGACTATGTCAACCCCTTGGAGGCAAGTTCCCGCTGGACCCTGAATGCGCGTGCGCAGGCCATCCGCTATGCCTCCAGCCTCGGCTTCAGCATCTCCAACCGCACTGAGCCCGCCGCTCCTACACCGTCCACCGAGTTCTGGGTTGATTCGACCCTCGCCGAGAGCAAGGGGCCCAAGAAGATCAGGGTCGAGGTGTGGACGCCGCCGCGTCTGTCCATCGGACCTCGAGCAGCCGTCGTTGCTCTCCATGGCGGAGGATGGATTCTCGGCCAGGGAACCGACAATGCGCGCTGGGCATGCGCCGTCATGACCTCGTTGGATGCTGTCGTCTTCACCGTCAACTATCGTCTGGCTCCTACCCACCCATTTCCAACCGCCATCGAGGACTGTGTCGATGCCATCCTGGAGATCACCAAGCGCGCTGCCCAGTTTGGCATTGACCCCAATCGCGTCATCCTCTCTGGCTTTTCTGCAGGTGCCACCACGGCGTTGTCCAGCTGGCTCGTCATGCACGACCCGTCACGCTGGAATTACACCCTGCCCTTCCCGGTGCCTCGCATCACGGGCCTCGTGCTCTTCTATCCCGGCTTGGACTGGACCATCAACAGGGCTGAGAAGAGGCTGAGTTGCTCTCGTCCTGATCTCACCCTGTCCAAGGGTTTGACGGATCTTATCGATGCCTCATACGTCTTCCCCGCCATCCCTCGCCACAAACGCGCAGATCTTCGGCTGTCCCCGGGCTTGATGTCGGATGATATTATGGCAAAGCTACCACCCGTTCATCTCTGCTTGTGCGAGTATGATATGCTTCTCGCAGAGGGTACCCGCTTCGCAAAGAGGCTGCAGAGCCTGAAAAAGACTGTCACTATGCGCATCGTTGCCGGCGAGAAACATGCATGGGACTGCCCCCCGCCAATGATACAAAAAGAGAGCGTCGAAGTCGAATATGCAGAGGCGACTCAGGCCATTGCCAACTGGCTCGGTCAGGCGCACGACACTGACAGGGAATCGATGCGATCCATGAAAACAAAGCGTTTGCGGATACCCCGGCCCAGTTTCATATCTCGATCAAAATCAGCTGGTCCGTTTTGACCATGACTATTTTCCCCAGATTTAGCTTTTTTTTTATCCCCTTTGATTGACGACTCATAGCGTTTCCCTTATCCTTTTTGTTTCCCTCCTCTGTTATTTTGATTTATTCCTCTTCTTGACATTGTCTTGATAATACCACAGCACTGCGTTGCACTTGGTAGAAAGAGTAGACAAAGACAGACAGACAGACAGACAGACAGACAGACAGACACGTTGGTGGAGAAAGATGAATTACAGCCAGACGAAGAGACTAATTAGCGAACTGATTATTGCTGGCGTTGGAGGAGGGAACATGCATAGAAGCGGCGAATAGGCGATTAGGATGTTTATCCGTTATAAACGAGACCTGACTGAAAAGATGCAAATGGATTTTTCAATTTGATTTGATAGCACATGATTAAAAATTCACAATTGAATGAGTTTTATATATCAGGACGATTTCTTGGCATCTCTTACTTCCCGTGGCGCTAAGCTAAACTTCCCGCCTTTACTTGAAATCCAGGAGTTTGGGTTTTGGATGATTGTCAGCCATGGCTGTCTGACATGCTCCAAATTCAACCACACCATCATCAATCTCCCTTCTTTCTGTTCACGCCCCCCCTCTAGGACGAGTGGTTATGTAAGTTTCTATTATTGACACTTGGCATATCGTGGCGTTCCGACATGCAAGCCTAACAACACCTTTACATTTGATGAAACTTTTGATACCACATGATAGCCTCATATAAATCGGATGACCGGCAGCGAGTGGGAATTACATGCGAGTCGGGCACGTGGGGGGGAGCCTTACAAGGCAAGATTAACTCTCGATGAAGATCATGTGCCGGGTCTGATGCCGGGCCTAAATGGACAAACGGGGAGTTATGAATCGTTTTTTTGTTTGCTTGTGATTTTGTCAGGGATATCCGGGGTATACTATTTCTCAAAGGAAGCTAAAATAGCTATACTGTGGGATATGCGGCTCGGATGGTTCGGGTAGACTATTGAGGGATCATGGGGGGGGAGTGAGTGAGACCACGAGGCGGCTTGTTGGAGAAATGGTGTGAATGAATCAAGATCAGAATAAAAAATGGTTAATCAAAACTAGTTAATGGTTCCTAAATGATGTTGGCCATAGGAGTAAAGTCGGGATGAATAGGGATGATACAAACACTTGGAACGCGGGTTGTTTAGAGTGCTGACTGAATCCGTGGCGTCGTTGAGCTACCGAGGTGACGGACGGGGCTTGCGAGTGCCGATGGATGGAGGACTTTAGGGGACGCCCCCAGATGCCATGTGAGGCAACTAGGCTTATCAATTTACTTTTTATTCCTTTTGTTTCGTGTGAATTTTTGGGAGCTCGACAGTGGATGTTCTTGTATATGGCAGGGAGCGTTACATGGACGATGGGCAGTGCTACCCTAGATGGCGAGAAGAGTGTTGCTAGTTTTGATGTGTTGTACAACCTTCAAGGTCCAGTAGCTTTGTGATTGTGTTTATGCTTCAGGTTGTATAGAATCGACAGCTTAGAAAGCATTCATAGAACAGTTTCGAGGCCTGAGGTGAGTTCTTTGTTGCTTACGACTAGGAGACTATCAAATGACTCCAAAGCATATTGTGCCTTGGACTCGGATAGATCAGTGGCAAAGTTGCCATTACTATTTATTTGTTTGATATTGAAAAAGTAGAGGAGTAGCAACTTGACTATGCTCTGAAAACACATGAATAAGTATTGAGATGATCTGAGATTGCGATACTCTAGGGTAGCCACGCCTGTACTTGGATAACCAATGTCTAGGTGTCCCATTGCATACTGGGGACTCTGCTTCGGTTATATTGGTTCTCTCTCAAAAGTGTGCTTTAAACTCCTATAAAAAAGCTATTTACAACATCTTGGTATTGAATGGTAGTTAATATCCTCTTATAGTAGGACGAGCTGGATATCACGTTCTCTCTACATACTGGTGGATTTGCAGCCCTTGATCTCTTTGTAGCGTCTGGGCTGTTGAATACCTATACCTTGAATAAACTCGCCGCAGCTACCCTCGACTCCTCGATAGATAGTCACGCACATATTACTCCAAGTTTAGATGTTTTTCACTTGTTTATTAGCTGCGACTACTCTCTTCCGAGCAAGTACATCATCAAAGAGATGTACAATATTCTATACATCTGCAAGATGCCAACACGTTTAACCCAGCTAATAATAGGACTATTCGCCTTGATTCGTTTCTTCGTTAATTACCAATATGTACGAGGTAGATCGTGCTAATAACTTAACCAACTAGGTATCAATCAATCAATTTACCACTTGGCCTCCTTGCTCTCCACGAAGCCCTTCAGAATGCCGACAATCTTGTCGAGGGCGGCCAGGTAGACCCTCAGATCCGTGGTGACTTGAGCCTCATCAGCTCCAAGCTTGGAGTAGAAGTCCTTGCGGTATGGGCAGGCACCCATGGCAGCGCTGAAGATGGGCTTGATCAAGAAGCTGTGGTGAGGCTTCAGGGTGGTGCCGTATGCGTTTCGGAAGGAGTCGGCAAGCTCTTCGGACTCCTTGGCCACGTTGGCGCTGAGGGCGAGGCAAGTAAACTCGAGACCACTGTTTGGGAGGATCCATGGTTAGTCCCGGAGCGTTTTTTTAAGGCTCTTGGTTGTGGATGGACTGCAGAAAAGCTCAATTATACGTACCGGACCAGCCACAGAAGGCCCTCGGTGGCAGTGTGCTTCTTCGCCTTGAGCTCGTTGCGGCAGAGATCCTGGACATTGGTGGACTCGGCGGGGGCGGCGAGCTGGCGTTCGCGGAGTTTCTAGACGTTGGAAGAAGGTAATGTCAGCTACTGATTGTCTCAAGGGTTCTGTCGAATGGACAGGAATGCACGCTGCAACAAAGCCATAAACATACCTTGACGTTGCCCAACAGATCAGACTTGACGGGAGAAAAGGCAACAGAGCCCAGGAGGTCTGCATAGCCAGATTAGAACACTCTGCCCTCTCCAAGATATCGATCCATACTGCTGCAGCTTACCAAACATGGTGGTCAAGGACTCGGCAGCATCGAGGAACTGGGTAGTGGCAATGGCATTGCCATTTTCGGCATCAATGGGCACGTCGACAAAGGACTGCTTGAAGGTGTTGACGATGGTGGCGCCGACGGGGATTTCAGGAGCAGACATTTTGGATGGAGTTTTCTTTGCTTGGAATATGCTGCAAAAGTAAAAGACAGAAACGGAGAATTGGGATTGAATTGAGCAAGTGTAGGGGAGAAGAAGAAGGAAAATAAAGAGGCAGATGAAGACGCGATCGGGTCTTTGGGTCGGCGGTGAATGCTCGACATCTGGCCTGGAGCTGGTGGGGCAGAGAGGCACAGGTGGGGTCAATTGGGTCGATTTGTTGGAGAGCCAGCCAGGAGAGTTGACGAGAATAGGGGTCGATGGGGAGGGGTTACGAATCTGCAGCGAACTCAATGGGGCTGGATGATACGAGCACTGTGTCGTATTGGTTTAGTATTTATTTGACTACGATGCTGCTCAAGTAACAATAATGATGCTGTGAGTGTGTTTTATTTTGGGTGTAGGTCGATTGTAAAGCCCAGCACGCGGATAGCACCAAGAGCAGTTGGTTACCTAAACAAGGCACCTAGCAGCTTGAGCTCTTATACTGGCTTTCCATCCAGCTAGAGATGGATCCGTTTCAAGACTGTGGCCGCGATCCGTATTTCCCTGGTCGATGCCCACTCTGCTGCATGTAGCTCGGTACTCCGCATTTGCTCCAGTGAAGCGTGACATACAACCAGGACTTTGACCGATTGCAATTGAGCTCTTGGAGTAGAAACACATGTATCCCGCTTACATAATGTCGGGCAGCGTAGGTGAGGTTCAGTATTACGCGGCAACACTCCTTTGCACAGCACCCTCTAGTCTCACGCTCATCAGGTGTTAGTTGCAAGCTACATACAATGGTTTGTCTCCCATTCTGTCACCGAAAACGGATTGTCCGTCTTGACCATTGATCATCACTCTTTCTAATGCACAAACTTGATGATTGATGATCCAATCTTTGCCCAACTCGGCGAGATATCATTGTTCTCCCACGTGTATCTTTTAATCATGGATAGCTTCAGGCTCAGATCTCGCAGATGAGCGGCGCCAACCGCAGAAACTAGCGCCAAGACAAGCACAAGCCAATCAACCAATACAAGTACAACGGAGATGTTTCTCTTCAATTCACAGCCCAGACAATGCCAATACACGCCATACGTCACCGTGTCCACCCGAGAACAAAATGCGCCCTTCCAAACACTGCTTTCGTTCCTTTTTCTTTAGGTAACAAGCAGACGACCCCAGCTCTTGGCTGATGTGACGTCACCGCCCCCTCCCAAATGAACAAGGCTGGCCCCTCCACTTTCGATGCAAACCGGCCAGAGCTCGATCTGATGCTGCGCGCCAAGACACGCAACAGAAAATGGCAAAACCAAAACTTGGATCAATTGGCCCAAGACAGAAAAAATAGGGCCGCTACCAGACAGATTAGCTTTGCATAAAATCATAAAATCACTTTACCTCAAATAAGTTTGCGGATCCGAGACCCCAAAGGCTTGAGATCCCTGCTGCGCGATTCGGCTGTCAGCCCTGTGGCGCCGCCAGCATCTGCCTCGCACACAATGAAATGAATCCTTAGGCTGGCATCTTTGCAAATTGGCTGCAGGCAGCTTCATCTAGTCCAGCTAGCGCTCTTCGGGTCGATCATCGTCATGGTTTCATGCTGTGCAAGTCTGCTGAGCCCGAGCCCCCGCTTCCTTGACGGCTGCGATCTTGGCATCGACTGCGCGCGTGCTATATATACGATTGTTTCAGTTGGCACCTCCTCTACCCTCTAGTGCTTTCTCCTCCTCTCTCAGCTTTCATTTGGTTTGCCTTTTCAGATACCCAAACTCAGCTTCACCTAGCTGCATGTGTGACTCGTGATAGCAGTCTTCTTACCTACTCAATTCATTCATTCCCCTGCGACAAAACTCACCAGCCATATTATATTCCTAGTAGCGTTATAACCATGGCCGCCGCCAAGCCCGCGGAAAGCGGAAGCCATCACGGCCTCCACGGCATGATAGACAGCTTAAAGGACAAGCTCCACGACACCAAGCTTCACGATATCAAGGTGGCCGCATCAAATAAGAAGCATCAGATTGGTAAATTTGGAAACGTGTTCAACAGTAATCACCGCCACGACGAAGAGCACGAGGTGCGCTGCGACGAAAAGAGAACCAAAATCTGCGAGTCTCACCGATTCCAGTCGTTTTTCCCGGAGCGAGATGGCAACCTCGTCAAATGGTACGTAGACGGACGAGATTACTTCTGGGCCGTGTCTGTCGCCTTGGAGCAGGCCAAGGAATCCATCTACATTGAAGACTGGTGGCTCTCACCAGAGCTGTTCATGCGACGGCCGCCTCACGAAAAGCAAGAGTACAGACTGGATCAGATTCTGAAGCGAAAGGCCGAGCAAGGAGTCAAAATCTTCGTCGTCGTTTACAAGGAGGTCGAAGCCGCCCTGACGTGCAATTCGGAACACACCAAACACGCCCTGCAAGCGCTCTGTCCCGAGGGCACTCCGGGATTCAACAACATCAAGATTATGCGGCATCCGGATCACAATGTTCTCGAAAATGCGGCAGACATGACAATGTACTGGGCGCACCACGAGAAATTTGTCGTCATTGACTATTCCATTGCCTTCATCGGAGGTCTAGATCTCTGTTTTGGTCGGTGGGACACCCGAAGCCACCCGCTGTCAGACGTTCATCCAGATGATGTGACTGCGGAGATTTGGCCGGGCCAGGACTTCAACAACAATCGAGTCATGGACTTCCAAAAGGTGCAGGACTGGCAGAACAACGAGGTCAGCAAGGCTGATTATGGCCGCATGCCTTGGCACGACGTCTCCATGGCTGTCATCGGTCCTTGCGTCCTTGACATAGCGGAGCATTTCGTTCTGCGATGGAATTTTGTCAAACGGGACAAGTATAAACGTGACGAGAGGTTTGACTGGATCATCCTCGAGGGCCGTGAAGGCGAAGATGAGGACCTGGTCGGAGTGCAGCGGCCCAAGCACCCGGTGGGAGACTACGTCAAGCATCCTTTAACCCCCCCTGGCCACCAAGAACCTGCCTAACCGGGGGACTGTTCATGCACAAGTGGTGAGATCCAGTGCCGACTGGTCCAGTGGAATCTTGACAGATCATTCCATTCAAAATGCGTACTCAGAGATCATTACCGCTGCGGAGCACTATGTCTACATTGAGAACCAATTCTTCATCACTGCCACTGGCGAGCATCAATTCCCAATTCACAACACGATTGGAAGGGCCATTGTGGAGGCCGTAGTCCGAGCTGGAAAGGAGGGTCGAAAATTCAAAATCATCATCGTCATTCCCGCCGTTCCAGGATTTGCGGGCGACCTTCGAGATAACGCTGCGTCTGGCACGAGAGCCATCATGGATTACCAGTACAAGTCGATATGTCGAGGGGAACACTCCATCTTTGAACAAATCAAAGCTCAAGGAGTGGATCCTACCAAGCACATATTCTTCTTCAACTTGAGATCTTACGACCGTCTGAACAAGACGCCTGCAATCACCGAAGCAGAGGAGAAGACGGGTATCAAATACCAGCAAGTCCAGCGTGTTCTCGCCGAAGACATTATGAGTGAAGGCATCCACGGGACAACAGATCCCATTGAGCACGAACGGGATAACCACATGGGCCAGGAACACGAGAAAGAAAAGGCTCATAATGAAGCTCTGCAAGCAAAGGAGACGTTTGAGAAGGCCAAGCCGCAGGAAGAAGTCAAAACTTCGCCTACGGTTGCACATTATGCCATGGCCGGCCAACCTTCGTTGGAAGATGAGGTTTGGTCCGAGTCTGATCCAGCATCTGAGATTAAGAACTGGGTGCAGGAGGAGCTTTACGTACATGCCAAGATACTCATTGCCGACGACCGAGTAGTGATTTGCGGCTCGAGTAACCTGAACGACCGTAGCCAGCAAGGAAACCACGACAGTGAGTTGAGTATTGTTATGGAGGACACGAATCTTATCCAAACTACCATGAACGGAAGGCCGTTTGAAGCAGGATACCACGCAACCACTTTGCGACGGACGCTCTGGCGAGAGCACCTCGGTCTTCTCCCTCCGCAGGAGTTTGATGCCAACAACGATATTAATGCAATGCCGCCGAGCGTCGAGCCCAAGAATAATGTCTACGACGATGACGACAGTTGGAAGTTTGTAGAAGATCCGCTTAGTGACGAGCTGTGGGATATGTGGACAAGTCGAGCAGACCGAAACACTGACCTCTTCCGCCAACTGTTCCACGCCGATCCAGATAACAACAGTAAGTCCTCCCCGTGACTATTAGATTTGAGAGTTGTATGTGCATTTTCACAAGCTGACACGGAAAAAAAAAAATAGTCAAAACATTTGACGATTACAATCGTTTCCTTCCACCTACGGGCGTAAAGCCTGGCCACATTTTCGACCAGTTCATGCCGCCCGAGGAGGCGAAGAAGAAGCTGGCAGAGATCAAGGGCCACCTGGTGTGGATGCCAATGGACTTTTTGAAGGATGCGGAAATGGCTGAGCGGGGTCTTCAGGTGAATGCTTGGACGGAGAGTGTGTATACTTGAAAGGCTTGTCGTGTAGATTCTCTCTGGCTTGCCGTGTGTTGGGAAAAGTGAAGTAAAGATACCTAGGTAATATTTTGTAATGGGTAATGATTATTAACGAATTGTTTCTTTGGCTCTCGCGCTTATACTTTATCTACACTATATGCGGCCTATCCCAAGATATAACAGCATTGGCCAATGCCTGGATTTCGTGCATCCATCAGAAACCCCGTTGCAGAAGCGAGGTCGCATATCCGGTCGCATCAAGCGCGCCACCACCGGGGCTGCAACAAGGATGGGTGGCTGTGAACCACTCCTGGTTTTAGCGAGGACAATTAGACTTTGGCGCAGTTGCTTCTCGGGTTTCTTCTCATCGGCGTCGCATATCTTGGTAGGCAGAGAACGGTACAAAGTTGGGAAAAAAAGAAAGAGACGGCACGTACAGTAGCGGAGGCCTGGAAGCGCCGTGCTGGGTAGTTGTGGCCAATAGCAGCGGCGAAGTGGTCACATTTGGGGACATCACTTGCATAAGTCTGGGAGATGAAGACCGTTTAAGCCTGTGATGGAGGATGAAGAGAGTTGCTAGTGGTTCTCGTCCAGGTAGGTGGTTTGTCCCCCCCTTTTTTCCTCTACTGCTACTACTATTCATTTTGAGCTTTATCGAGGGAAAATATGGTAATAAGAAGGAGACGGAGTTTTAAAGAGAAATAGTGGAGTTGGAGTGTATGAGATTGAGAAGACGCTGATGTTGGTTGGTGAACTTGTCCAAGTGCACGATTGTTAAAGACAAAGAATATAGAAAGGAGAAAGAAGATAACTCTAAACAAACCTATTTCGTAACGCCATTGAAATACCTAGTCACCGCTTTCAGATTGTGGTCTCATGAGTCACTCTATTATACAGACCCTGGCTCGTTGCTTTCTCTCCTGTTTATTGGTGCCCAAGCAGCAAGCAGGCTCAGCACTCAAACCCAGATCGGCGGCAGCGCGCGGCAAATGCCTCTTGTTTCAAGGCCGTCTATAAGCAAGTAATATATGTAAAACTCAACATAAAAACTACCTATTCCTAAATGTACGCTTCTTTTTTTGCAACTGTTTTCTGGCCCTTGCTCGGCACTCACGCACATGCCAGCCCGCGTCGATGCGTCCAACAAACAATGGTTCAATGTAATGCAAGAAATCTGGCCTGGTCTCTTGTCTTCATGCTGGTCCGTTCAGGGGTCTTACAAGTTGACATTCCCCGCTAACGACCTAGACCAGCCCGCCGCTTTTTATTCACGGCGGCGTTAGCGACTGTTAGAGCCCCCCCTGGAGTGGGCGGTGGCGCACGTTACAGCAGCTCATCATGCCTAACAGGCGCCGGGCCCCCCGCTGCCGCCAGCAGCTTTGTCGCCCAACCCCCATCAGCGGCTATTCTGGAGAGTGGCATCACCACCTTTATGGGTCTGGAATTCTGCCGCAGCTGTAGCAGTCCCGCCTACATCATTGGCAAATCACCAGCCACCGGCCCAGCTTACCTGGCGCTTCCTACGTCGCTGCTCAAGGCTTGTCCAAAGTCAAACGACAGCAGTTGTTTCTTTCAAACCGCCGCCTCATCACTTTGTTGCTACTCATTCCTTCTTTCAGCATCCATCTCGATTGCTCCTCGTCCGCCATTGCTGAGGGAACCCCGCCTCGGAATCCAAACACCTGCGTAAGGGCCGCGAGATACTTGAACAAACCGAAAAGGTGTCACCAAGCTGCTAAGCTATCTTACGTTACCTCCGCACAAAACAGCTCGAGCATACGCAAGGCCCCTACGCAAGCTCGCCTCGCCGTCTTCTCTCAAGCTGTCGACGAATCTCTCCACCGCCCGACACTTGCTTACCAGAGAAAGCAACCGCTTATAGCTCGCATCCCGCCTATTTCGCTCTTCTCCGCAACGCCTCCTCTCCGCAATAAACAGTCTACCGACATACAATAACAATACTATTCCTCTCTCCTTCTCGTACAGCTTGCCATCGCACCGCGCTGCTGTATCCCCGCCTGGACGTCTTGTCCTCCGCGCTGGCCGACGCGCATGCGACTTGCTGGACGTCTCAGCCGTGGCCTTATTTGAGTCTACCGCCAGTCGCACAAGATGACGCAGTCTCCCATGATAGCCGCGCCGCCCAAGGCAACCAATGAGATTGACTGGGTTTCGCCGTTGAAGTCCTACATCCGCGATACCTACGGCGATGACCCCGAACGATATGCCGAGGAGTGCGTGACGCTCAACCGCCTGAGGCAGGACATGCGAGGCGCGGGCAAGGAGAGCACCACTGGGAGGGATATGCTCTATCGCTACTATGGACAGCTGGAGCTGCTGGACCTGCGGTTCCCCGTGGACGAGCAGCATATTAAGATCTCATTCACTTGGTACGAATACCATCTCCAAAGCCCCGAAAGAGGCTTGCCATGGCCAGCTGCCTGCGGAGACGATTGCCAACTAACATGAATCTCTTGATTTAGGTTCGATGCATTCACCCACAAGCCTACGACACAATACTCGCTCGCATTCGAAAAGGCCTCCGTCATCTTCAATATCTCCGCTGTTCTTTCCGGCCACGCTGCTATACAGAATCGAGAAGACGACTCTGCGCTGAAAGTGGCCTACCACTCGTTCCAAGCGTCAGCCGGCATGTTTACTTACATCAATGAGAATTTCCTGCACGCTCCTTCGTTTGATCTAAGCCGAGAGACTGTCAAGTGTTTGATACATGTTATGCTTGCCCAGGCACAGGAGATCTTCTTGGAGAAGCAGATCAAGGACCAGAAGAAATCGGGTTTGTTGGCCAAGCTGGCATCGCAGTCTGGGTATCTCTATGGGCAGGCCATTGAGGGCGTGCAGGAGAATGTTACAAAGGCCATATTTGAGAAGGTCTGGTTGACAATGGTTCAGGTAAGCCAGAAGCTTTACTCGCCTGATTGAGCCCCCCCTCTCTCAATGGCGTATGATACAAAAGTATCATTCTATGTATGCACGGCATGGCTAACTTTGGAAATGAAAACAATGTAGATCAAGGCTAATCTGCTCAACTCAATGGCGGAATATTTTCAAGCAGTGACCGATGATGACGCCGGCCAACATGGCGTGGCGCTATCACGACTTCAGGTCGCAGACAACCTCGCCAAGGAAGCCGACAGATTGGCGAAAAACTTCCCCAGTACCGTGCCGTCCAACGCCAATCTTGGCGCTGACTGCAGCACGCAGCTCCAGGAACTAACGAAGCGACAGTGCTCCACGGTTCAGGAGCGGCTCCGAGAGGCCATCAAGGACAACGACTACATCTACCACCAGACAGTACCCGCCGAGGCCAGTCTACCCCAGATTGCCAAGCTGCCAGCTGCAAAGCCCATCCCCGTAAGCGAGTTATACG
Organism: Trichoderma atroviride; assembly: GCF_020647795.1. NCBI lineage: Eukaryota > Fungi > Ascomycota > Sordariomycetes > Hypocreales > Hypocreaceae > Trichoderma > Trichoderma atroviride. The sequence goes on along the minus strand of NC_089400.1, from coordinate 3,382,132 downwards.
CTGGTCAGGATATCCAGCGCATCACCGGACCCGATCTGTTCTCCAAGATTGTGCCCATGGCGGTTACAGAGTCTGCCAGCTTGTACGACGAGGAGAAGGCCAAGCTGGTGAGAGCCGAGACGGAAAAGGTAGACACTGCAAACGGAGAAATGGCAGCAAGTCTGGATTATCTGCGACTTCCCGGTGCGCTGCAGGTGTTGAAAGGCGGCTTCGATCAGGATATCCTCCCTGACGAAGACTTCCGGCAGTGGTGTGAAGATGTTGCCAATCATGAGAATCCAGTGAGCATATTTGACTTTCTGCGGAGTGAGAAGGAATCCATTGTGTCTACTCTGGACAAGAGCTCCAAACAGCTGGACATGGAGGAGAGTGTGTGCGAAAAGATGCGGTCCAAGTACGAAAACGAGTGGAGTCAACAGCCAAGTGCACGCCTGACAACGACGCTGCGAGGCGATATCCGCAACTACCGAGAGGCTCTGGAGGAAGCTAGCCGGAGTGACAGTCAGCTAGCAGCCAAGTTACGCCAAAACGAGGCGTGGTTCGACGAGATGCGAAACGCCGTCGCCAACGGGCAGGTCGACCAGCTCTTCTCCAAAGCGGTCTCACAGGCCAAGGCTAGAGGGAGCAACGCTGTCAGCCCATCTGGAAACGAACCAAACCTACTCGATGCGGACTTTGATGAATCTGGACCGACAGTCGTGGAGCAGATAGCAAGAGTTGAAGAAATTCTTAAGAAGCTCAATTTGATCAAGAGAGAGCGGAACCAGGTGCTGAAGGACCTAAAGGACAAGGTGAGAGCTATAGATCTTGGGGAGAAGACTCATGGAAGAGACGCGGCTAACAAAATGAAATAATAGATCCACAACGACGACATCTCACAAGTTCTCATTCTTAACAAAAAGACAATAGCAAACTATGAGCAGCAGCTTTTCCAGCAGGAACTGGAAAAGTTCCGGCCTCACCAGAATCGCCTGCTCCAGGCAAACCACAAGCAGTCAGCCCTGATGAAGGAACTCACTGCTACCTTTAATACTTTGCTGCAAGACAAGCGCGTGCGAGCCGAGCAGAGCAAGTACGAGTCAATCCAACGGCAGCGGTTATCAGCCATTGGCAAGTATAAGCGCGCCTATCAGGAGTTTTTGGATTTGGAAGCGGGCTTGCAGAGCGCCAAAAACTGGTACTCTGAGATGAGACAGACGGTGGAAAGCCTTGAGAAGAATGTGGACACATTTGTGAACAACCGGAGATCAGAGGGTGCACAGTTACTCAACCAGATCGAACAGGAGCGAGCATCCAACAAAAGCCAGCAAGCAGAACTAGAACGAGAGCGCCTACGCGGTCTCATGGAACGAATGTCGGTTGAGCCTGGACAGGCGTCGCAGGCAGCGCCAGCGGTGCCAGCAAGGCCGCCTTCACAAAGGCCAACGCCTGCGCCCCTAATGCAGCAGCAGCAGCAAGGCCAGGCTACTCAATACGCCCAGCGAAGCAATAGCAACAGTTATCAGGGACAGTTTCAGCTACCGACATCTCCACCGCCCAATCAGCAAAACTTTCCTGGTTACACCAGCCCTCCTCCTCAAAGTACGTTTTCGCAACCCGTATACAACCCAAGCACGTACGGCAGAAACCCCGGCCCGACGTCGCCTCCTCCCAATCAAACGTCTTTCAACATGAATGTCATGAGAGGTCCTCAATCACCTCCCCCAACACAAACATCTTTCGGACAACACCAGGCCTATAGTACGTATGGCGCGTTGCCTTCACAGCCTCAGCAGCAGCAATCGCAACAGCAGCAGCAGCAGCTCCCCCAGGTAGGATATGTACCTTCTGGCTTTGTTCCCCCGCCGCCTCCTCCAGGCCCTCCCCCGTTGGGCCCTCAACAGACTATTCACTTTGGTCAGCAAGATTATGAGCACGCATCTGGCCATCCTCAGAGCGCACAGCCCCGGTCAGCACAGCAGCAACAGGCACATGATCCATGGGCTGGATTGAATGCATGGAAATAGTTGGGCGGTTGTGGTGGTGATGTGACTATTGGCAGGGGAGGATGGTAAGAAGAGAAGAAAAAAAGTGTACGCAGATGGGCCAGTTAGTTGGACGAAGATAATACCAGTTTCAAATAAGCAGAGAAGAGGGAGAATGGTGCCTAGTATAGATGGTAATGTAGCTGAGATGTTACAAGAAGACTCAGGATGAAAGTTTCAAGGTTCCTAGAGAGGATTGTACGCCAAGAACTGTGCGGGCATAAAAAGACGAGGCGGACATGGAAGTAGACAATGTGTATATTGAAGGCGTTGATATCTATTTCCCTGCCTGGTTTTTACTCTCTTTAAGTGCAGTGATGTTTTCCGTCTAGACAGTTGGTAATATTGCTCTTAGTCCCTAGAGATTCCTGACATTCTACGTGACTGAATAATTGACAAAACGGCCATTCGCCACAAGCCGAACAAAAGGGGAAATAAACAGCACAGAAGTTATGCTTGAAAAGTAAAAAAGCAATAGCAGCAACAAAACAGCGTGGAATCTGCGGAGAACCCGAGTTCGGATCTTGTCTGTACCCCGCAGAAGGGCGTCTGGGCGGGCCGGGAAGATGGAGAAAAATCGGAGGTCGCTAATTCGACCGCTAGAAGAGGGTGCTGAGTCGCATTTTTGGCGATCTTCGGGGTGGCCTGGAGACACCGGCTTTTGGGGGCTTTTTTTGGAGAATGCACTTTGGTCTTCAGCAAGTGTTCCTTGGAGCGTCTTATGAATTATATAGTAGTCACAATTGAACGAGCATCTAAAAGTTTTAGACATAATTATTAGATTCTTACGAGCAAGACTTTGGTAAATATCCGTCGGCCACTATGGAACTGCTCAACCGAAACTGTGGATTTTCGTTCCCAGGCCTTGTTCCCCGTAGAAGCCACCATCGCTAGTCAAGCCGCTTGGGTATAATATTAGCCGACGGCCAATGATGTTGCTCCCAAATCCGGCCTATCACGCATAACCGTATATAGTCCAGTAACGACAGGCGACAACCGATGCGCGACGACTTCCTTCTTTCGCCTTCATCTTCCATCTTTGATATAGACAGCAAGTGATCTTGTTGATTTTACGCGGCGTCCATTATCATCTCCCTGTTCTGATAAAATACTACGCTTTGCAAATTGGATTCAATTGACGCCATTCTGTAGTGCTTCTTGCTCAAGCACCCGTCGATAAGAACTACCGGCTGCTGAAACGTCATCAGCAGCAGTTGAAGGAACAGACCTTGAGGAAGCAAAGCAGATACAAAAGAAAATATGGTGCTCACAGGCAACGATGTCGCGAAACACGCTGACGAAAAGTCATGCTGGGTGATTATTCATGTGAGTGCCTCATCTCATGTCATTGGCTGGGCTTGACTGACTGACTTGACTCTCACTAGGGCAAAGCATATGATGTGACAGAGTTCTTGCCAGGTATGGCCATGATGGGAACAGACGCGGTTCACTCATTCAACGGACAAGTGCTGATTTTGTGTCCTCATGAAAATAGAACACCCCGGAGGCGAAGAAATCATTCTCAAATATGCCGTATGCGCAAACCCCCTCTCATCCCTATTCTCATCTCGTTCCATAAATGAGCATGCTTGCTAAACATAACAACCACCCCCAACTCCAGGGCAAAGATGCGACAGAGGAATTCGACCCGATCCATCCTCGAGACACGCTGGACAAGTATCTCGAAAAGTCCAAGCATCTCGGCCCCGTAGACATGTCCACCGTCGCCCAGGAAGTTAAGAAGGACGACCCTGAAGAAGCAGAGCGGCAGCAGAGGATAGCTGAGATGCCGTCGCTGTCACAGTGCTTCAACTTGCATGATTTTGAGGCCATTGCGCGGAGAACCATGAAGAAGACTGCGTGGGGGTATTATTCAAGCGCAGCTGATGATGAGATTGTGAGTCTTGGTGTATGATCCTAACCTAAGCACCATACCTAACACGATGTCTTCTAGACTATGCGTGAAAACCACAGCGCCTACCACAGAATCTGGTTCCGTCCGCAAATCCTCGTCGACGTCTCAACCATTGACCTCTCCACCACCATGCTCGGCACCAAAGTCGACGCCCCCTTTTACATCACCGCCACTGCCCTAGGCAAGCTCGGCCATCCAGAAGGCGAAGTCATCCTCACCCGCGCGGCCCACAAGCATAACGTCGTCCAGATGATCCCCACGCTGGCCTCATGTTCCTTTGACGAGCTGGTAGACGCGAGGCAGGGCAGCCAGGTGCAGTGGCTGCAGCTGTACGTCAACAAGGACCGCTCCATCACCAAGAAGATTGTCCAGGAGGCAGAGCGGCGCGGCTGCAAGGGCCTCTTCATCACCGTCGACGCGCCGCAGCTCGGCCGCCGCGAAAAGGACATGCGCCTGAAATTCACAGACACGGGGAGCAACGTGCAAAAGGGCCAAAAGACCGACACCAGCCAGGGCGCCGCGCGCGCAATCTCCACCTTCATCGACCCGTCGCTCAGCTGGGCCGACATCCCCTGGTTCCAGAGCATCACCAAGATGCCCATCATCCTCAAGGGCGTGCAGCGCGTCGAGGACGTCCTGCGCGCCGCCGAGGCCGGCGTCCAGGGCGTGGTGCTGTCCAACCACGGCGGCCGCCAGCTCGACTTTGCGCGCTCCGGCATCGAGATCCTCGCCGAGACGATGCCCGTCCTGCGCCAGCACGGCCTGGACAAGAAGATTGACGTCTTTGTCGACGGCGGCGTGCGCCGCGGCACCGACATCCTCAAGGCGCTGTGCCTCGGCGCAAAGGGCGTCGGCATCGGCCGCCCGTTCCTCTACGCCATGAGCACCTACGGCCAGCCCGGCGTGGAGCGCGTCATGCAGCTGCTCAAGGACGAGATGGAGATGAACATGCGCCTGATTGGCGCCGCCAAGATCGAGGACCTGCACCCGGGGCTGCTGGACACGAGGAGTCTGTTTGTGCATTCCAATGCCACGCCCGTGGATTCGCTCTCGTTGACGACGTATGATCCGTTGATTGTTCCTGCGCAGAGACTTAAAGCGAAACTGTGATGAATCAAATGTCAAAGACGGAAGACAATGGTTGGATAGATGTATGATGTATAAACGAGCAATATGTGCATGTATTTCCATAACTTGATGCTCTTTAAATACAGCGGTGATTTCATTTGTGATTCATTGTTCAAACGTCCCGTGTATCTACAAATTCATCTTATATCATGTCTTGTTCCCAGACAAACCCCTATAATACACCTCCCCTCCAAGAAAAGCTGAGAAAAGCTTCAAAAATTCACAGCCCATTCAAAAACTCACGCAGCATCATCGGTTTCCTCACCGCATTATTCAACCCCTCATGAAACGTCACCCACACCTTCTCCTGAGTCGCCGCCTTCTTCTCCCTCGCACCGCCCGTCACCTCCGCCAGCGGCTGCGCCTGGATGATGCGCCCAAAAAAGTCCTTCTTGACCACCAAGCCGTCTTCCACAATCGCCATGTCGTCCTTTGACGGTTGAGTAAGCGACTGTGGCTGGTGCTGGTCGCTTTCACCAACGACTCGTCCGGCTCGGAAGCGTGCTTGGCGGGCGACTGTCTCGCGGATGGCGAGCGTGCGGTGGAGTTCTTGGTCGAGGACCTGGCGGACGGCGAAGCGGGTTGGGGGCTGGGATGTAAGAAGAGAAGCTGTTTCAAAAGTTGAGAGGGCATCAATGTCACTATAGAATTATTGAGTTAGTTCAACTGCCGTCTATACGCAAGATATGATGAAGATGTATCAAAAAGAAAGGAAAAAACTTACGGGTCCATGCGGTATACAAATTGTGGCCCCCGATTGGATGCTACATCGGCCTCAATCTTGCCCTTTTGCAAGGCAATGCCAACTTCTGCCAGCACCTCTGACGCGCGCTTGACCATGGCTCGCTCGCTCTCCTTGCGCACACTGGCCGTGGTGCCCTGACTGCCGCCTACAACCACAGGCTTCACGTCTGGTGCTAGCATGCGGGCAAGGTAAGGTAAGAACTCCGTGGCCACGTCTTCTGCGCTGCGGAACAAGCGCATCATGGTTGGGCTGAGCTGGCCCTGAAGAGACTGCAGTTGGGCGCGGGTTTGCTTTTCAGCCTCAAAAGCCTGGTAGTCGGCGCGCGGGCCAGAGAAGGGTATTGAAGGGCCGGCTTCTTCTTCTCTGGCTCGCTGGCCATTGGCCATGGTATTGGCATAATGCCTCTTGGGCGATGCGAATAGGTGGTGGCAGGCTAGGACGGGTTGAGCCAAGTAAGGGGAGAGCTCCCATTCCTGACTGGCGAACAGCCTGGATTGACAGGCATCGTGAAAGTACAGCCAGTCGTAGGCCTGGTTCGGTTTCGTGAGGTAAGAATCGTCGTTGAACTCGCGGTTTGGATACTCTGCGAATACTTCCGTCACGACATGGCTGATTTCGCCGCTGGAATCAATCATTTGCCTGAGACACTCCATTGCGTATTTCTTTTGGTGCTCTCCGAATCCGAGCTCCGTCTTTGGCTGTTCGTGCGCCGTCTTGGATTTGGACAAGCTGAGCGCCTGTTTGGGGAACCCGCCGCCCTCTTGGAAAAGGCGAGTGATGATGTCCTTGACGCTGCCTCGTCCGAGGCCTCGAGTCCCCGCGGCGCCGTTGGCGAGCTCTTGGAGAATATTTCGCTCGATCCACTCTCTGGTAAGACGCTGGGTAGCATTCAAGCTTGAAACTCTGAACTGAGAAGCTACCCATTCGCCAATGACCATGATGCCTCGAAGATCACCCTGTACGGTGCTTTCTTGTCCTCGCCTAGCGTCGATACCGTTGGCCATACCCCAGGCTGTCTCACACAGCTTGCGTGCTGCGTCTTTGTCGCAGGGAATGCCTTCTTTCTCAAACACCGTCTTCAAACGACCCACCACAGTGTCCAGTGTTGGTCGGCCGACGTGAATAATCTCAGCCAGATTTGACTGTCGTAACGGCCTTAGAGAAGGGTGGTATACATCATTGCATATAAGAATCAAGGGCCGCATCAGGCGGAAATCATCGCCTTTTTTCTTTTTACCTTCGTACGTCTTTGATACCCCTGAAGCATTCTTTTGGTCGATCAGTACGAGGTCGATCAGCGCTTTAATGAAGCCGCCTTCTCCAGAAGCTCCAGATCCTGTCACCACACCATCAACCTCATCCACCACAACACACGCAGGCTTAGCAACTTTTTGCGAGCCGTTCAGAGCCTTTTGGTTGCCAACGTTTTTGACACTTTCTGTCCCCAGACTGGTCCGAATCCGATTCTTCACAACATCACGACTGCGGTCATCACTAGCATTGACCTCAATCACCTCATAACCCGCTTGTTTGGCGCAGACATGAGCCAGCGTTGTTTTGCCTAGGCCAGGCGGGCCTGTCAACATCAAAATCTTTCGATGAGGCTTCTCTTCTTCTACCTGGGAATTGGGTCCATTGCGTCTCTGAAGCTTGGGTTTCGCTTTGGCCGTGCCTGGAAAGACTAATGGATCCCATTTCTTGAGCCAGCGTAGGACAAGTCTATTCGTGGAATCGTCTCCGCATAAATCCATAAAGTTTCTTGCTCGGTATTTTTCAGTCCATAGCATGGTCTTCTTCGGCTTCTTGTCTGATATTGATGCCGCCTCCATCTGCCGAACAGCTTGATTGGTGTCTGGAGATGGTGGGTTGTCCCTCCTCTCCGCCATTTCATTCGTGGCAGCGTTGATGAGGTTGTGTATATCAACGCCATAGTAGTCTCGTTTCGCCCGTCCTTCTTTTGTCCTCGACCTAGCTGCTACCATGGACTCGTACGATTGAGTAGCGACTTCTTTTCGCTGTCTAATCGTAATTTCGCGGCCTTCGCATGTTTTCAGTTTATAAGTAGTCTTTGAGCGAGTTCCAAAGATGGGTGTTGTAAGTAGTGAATCTGATTGGGCCCATAGGGGTGCCGTTGGGAGTGAAGTAGCCTGAGTATCGTCTATTGGTGTTGAATTCGCTGTCGCGTCATCGATGACTGAGTTCTCATTCCGGGGAATGTTGCCACTGGCATCTTGATTCGCATCTCGAGCACGAGATCTAGGGCTCTGTGGTGTCTTGTCGGGCTGATCCTGAATCTTACGCCTCTTGGAAGGGGACCTTGAGCCAGCTCGAGGCGCAATTTCCGCATCTGACTCAGAGTCGGAGTCCACGAATGGTCCAGCAACTCGGGGTTTCTGTGTCGGATATTGAATATCGTGAGGTTTGGCGCGCTTGGGTGGAGGAGTAGGAGGGTCGCTTGGGAAGATAATGGGTGAGGATGCAGAGAGCATTTTGGCCGATTTGCGATTCCAATGGCACAAATTACACTCAATCAATATACACCAAAAAAAAAAAAAAACAAGAGAATATGAAAAATGTCACTGGCCTGGATCAAGGCGAATGTCTTTGGCCTGCAGTATAGAAAAGTCTCGACGCGTCTCAATGCGGGAAGTGGGCTGAGACGCGTTGAGTGGCCCCGCTATCGGTGGGTTCTCGGTGAGTCGGTCAGGGAGCACCACACCGAGCGGCAGAATATCGGCTGGATGGCACCACCAGAAAAAATGACACCCACATATTGAGCTCTAAACAACGGCCTCCAGTGATCTCGTCAAGCTGCAATTGTCGCCGGTCGGCTCGCCAAGATGAGAAAGCCGTACCGTTTCTACAGTTTAAGTCGCCCTGTAAGTTCAAGGCCATACTAGCATTTGCGATGCTGTATTCGCAGCAGCTGCGGCGCAGGAATTGCGCTGGATCATGATGGCGGGGATCCTGGTTACTGATCTTTGGCAAACTCTTATAGAAACTGCGACAATCATGGAACAAGTACAACCTGTATAACCTGTATCGCCAGACAGGCCGAGAACCCCAAATCAAAGGCACACCCACCTTCTTCCAGCAGAAATGGGCGGCCAAGGCGAAAACTCGATCATATCACGGAGAGCACATCCCCGAAAAGAAATGGGTGCGGCTCTTCTCTCGCCGACTTCTTTCCGCTGTGGACATGCCGCCGGAATACCTGGCAGCGCACGATGGATCTGAACAGGCTGCCGGACGTGGTTCCGGGTTGACAACAACGACCGTCTCGGCCGAAACCTTTTCCAAAGTCCCAAAGCTCAGCACTCAAGAGCGTTCAAGGAAGAGAGCGATCTTTGGAGATGTGAACAAGCTGTTGTCGGATCAATTCAGCAACATGACTCCCTATATGCAGATGACGTTTGCGCCGCTGGAGAGGAGATTGGATACCGCAGTATTCCGAGCTCTGTTCGCCAGCAGTGTCCGACAGGCACGTCAATTCGTCATCCACGGAGCCGTAACAGTCAATGGTAAAAAGGTGTGTTGCAGCTTTTTCATGGCCTTTATACTTGGCCAACATGTACGTTTTACTAACAATGACGCAGATGGTTCATCCGTCTTATCAATTGAACCCCGGCGACTTGTTTCAAGTGGATCCAGAGAAAGTCATGTACGGAACAGGCGTTCAGAAAGCACAGCAAGGCAATTCACGTCTCCGTGAGAACCTCGAGGCCAGACAAAAGAAGGCAGAGCAAGCATTCCAGAATGCTGTGAAGAAGACAAGCAGTGCCACTGCTGCTACCGAAGGAGAGACAGAAGGCGACAAGGCTGAAGCTGAGGCTACCGCTGCTGAAGGCGAAGCTGCTGAGGGCGAAGCTGTGGAAGGCGAAATCATTGCTGCTGAAGACGCTGGGTCGCTGACTCCAGAAGCCCAGTGGCAGCTGAACAATAGGGCCTTGAAATTCCTGCTAAAGGACGTCAAGAAGATCTTGAAGAATAACACCAAGGACCTGACCGCCAAGGAGAAGAAGCAGCTCCGCCTTTTCCGAGCAGATGCCAAGCGCTTCCTCTCACAGCCTGAGAAGAGCGAGGGCAATATTACCGAGCTCATTGACGAATTGCAGACACAAATGAAGAGCCACGAGCTGATGCGAGAGAGCTTTGAGAAGCTCAGCCTGAAAGAGAATCAGGCCGAGTCCGAAGTTGAAGCCGAGAGCGCCAACGCCGCTGTGGAAGAGGGCGAGCACCAGTCAGAACTCAGTAGAGAACGACAGGTGGAGAAGGGTCTCGAAGGTTTATCAGACGAGCAGAAGACCAAGGCCAAGAGGATAATGGGCGACGCTCAGCTATCTCGAGAGGAAATGAGGAAGCTGGCACGTTTGCTTCAGTACGACGAAGAAAACCCCATTGATGATTCCAAACCCTATGCTACCCCATGGAGGCCCCGCCCTTACATGTCAGCGTTTGCTTTCATCCCTCGATACCTCGAAGTCAACCCCAACATTTGTGCTGCCGTCTACCTGCGACACCCGGTTGCACGAAAGGGTATGGGTGAGGTGCCAACACCTTTCAGCTACCTGACGAGCCAGCTGACTCACAACTGGTATCTTGAGCGTGGCTAAGCACAGGTAGGGGGCGTTTGGAAAGGGGCGATTAGGAGGTGGATGTATATATCATGATGTACAACTTCTACGGAGAAGGAAAAGGGAAAAGGCGCCAAAAAATTAGAAGAAAACAAAAAGAAAGGAAGTCTATGTAGGCTATGTATGATGATGAAGCTGGGACTGGAATTTGCTCCGGGCCTCGGCATGTAATAGTATATACACAATAACTACTATATACTTGAGTCAATGTAGAGTGTAATTGTGATGTTTCCTGAGAATATTGTATCACAAGGGGAGTTGAAGTAGTTGAAAGACGTCCCTTTATTCCGGCTATATAGGGCTTTTCAACACTACCGCATATCAGGTGTAGATGGGAAGAGGTGCCAATGGCAGCGCAGTGGTAGGCTATCTACCTATGTCTTTCTTTACTGAACCGAGAACGGATACAACTTGCCAAGTAGAGACTCCAGCTTGGTTATTAAATCACGTTCTACGTAGAGTTGGATATAACGGAATATAACGGATAAAATGGGTATAACGGATAGAGACAAATTGGGCAACTTTGTGGGAATAAGCTTCCTTACAAATTCAAGACACTTTACTTTAACCTTGTTTTCTTCTTCTTCTTCTTCTTCTTCTTCTTCTTCTTCTTCTTTCATCTTTCATCTACACTCTTTTCTAGTGTATATTAGCATGTTTCGGTCTTTGAAGGATGGATTGGTAATGACTTTACACGTCGTTGGTAAGCCTTGAATGACAGAACTAGCAATAATGGAATGGAGCAGTATACTATAGTGCGATACTATTTTAGAGTCAGTATAACCTTTCTACAATATAGGATTAGCATAGGGCACTTACGGTAGCCCGGTTATGACTCGCCTCACTTTTCCAGTCACTGTGATTCGTGGATATGCAAGCGTAGTTGCGTAATATTCTAGAATATGGCTCATCACATGCACTGGTCTTCTAGCCCTGTAAGGCGTTTCAACCTCGACTCCATTTTCATCCATTACCCTTGGTAGTAATTTGGTGACTTGGTAAATGACTTGTTAAGTAGGTAGCACCAAGCTCGATTTGTGAGACGTCGGACAGTCTGCGAGAGAGAGGGAGACCAAATACAAGTAGTATCATGTCGTCTTAGCTAATCCCAACAGGGCAGCGCTTGGGTCTTCTCGCCTGCGTCGCTCGCATCGGCTACTCGCTCTTCGTCTGGAGCGGTTGACGGCTATTAATTCTCCGTGGTAAATATGGGGAAGGGCAATGCATGCTCGATAATCACCTGTTTGTGTTTGTTCGAGAGTCTCACGTGGGCTAAATCATGATGACTCTTAATCTTGTTGTTTAGCAAGGGCAAAATACCGAGAGAATACATAATGATCGGCACTAAAAGGCGATATTACTCCGAGAATAGATCTAGTCGCTCTCTCATCTTATGCAGCCACTTTGTCTCGTCGTACAATCAAGGAGTAACAGACTTGACAGTAGCATCAGAGACCTGTAACTACTATCCTACTAGCAATGCAATTCCAAGCTCATCAGTAGCCATTCCTCGCTGCCTCTTGTTTGGGCTTTGAGAAGAGAGAAGAGCCGTGGAGGTGATGAACTGCATGTAAGTGGCGCCGCTGTCTTGTGTCAGACGCCGTAAAAACTTTGTCATGCCAACCGCCAGGGATTGCCTTCTCTTTGGGGTAACTCCCAGCGGCCGCAATCCCGGTCCAGCGGCACTCGCCGTTCGTGCGCCGTCGTCCGGGGCTGAAAAAACTGGAATCCAGTCTAAACTGGTTGATTAACAAGCCTGGCCAAGGCACTTGACCCAATCGCGGCTGTCGGATTTGCCTTGCAGCTGCGAAGGCCCAGACTGGTGCTCCGGGGGCGGCAAAACAGCGCAAGGCTCAAGGCTTTCAGGGCATGTGGTCGCTGTTTGGGGGGGGCCGGGAAACCGATTTAGCATCGCTGCCGGTACCTACTGTACGTCCTTCCAAGGTTTAAGCCGCCAATCCTTGCAACTCTTAATTCTCGTCCTCCCACTTTGCACGTCTCGCCTACTTTTGTTCTACGTGTATTCCTTTCATGTAATTCTCACATCCACATCCCCATCTCTGGATCCTTGCTGCCTCGCGCCATTTTTGCCATTGGACCCCTTTTGTCCTCGAGGACGACGCCAATTCTCTGCCCTACAGCCTCGTCGTTGCAATATACTGTAGACGCTGGACTGGGTGGCTGGAGCCATCCCCGCATTCGCACCTTGTTGCAGCTTTCTTCAACCTCTGGTCTCCGAGTGCGCCGAGCTCACAAGCCGACGGCCGACTTGCTCCAGCTTCCATCACGGCCTGCAGGGCGCAGAATGACAAATCACTAGAGGCACTAGAGGCCATTGGCTGGTCCCGTTGCCAGGAGCAGAGAGCAGAGAGCAGAGACCCCAGGAGCCGCGATACCTTCAGCAGACAGACTGCTTCCCTGCTATCCCAAGGGCAACTGTCCAAGACATCTCCCGAAACCAGCCTAACCCTGCAGACACATCTCAGAGGCTCGATGTGACATCGCGTGCCGACATATCAGATGCTAGCGCTCGATTTGGCCATTCTGTCCTGCATAATTCGCATATCTAACCCCGTATCTCGCTGCGCCGCGCCTCTCCTGCTCTAAGCACCCCGTCTATCCGTCTATCCATCTCTCCATCTGTCCATCTATATATCAATCAAACAAACGATTACGCCACCATGGACGGGAGCGATCCGCTCGCCGCCTCATCCTCAGCCCGGTCTACGCCCGCGTCCCAGCCAAAGAAAAAGGCCCGTCGAGGAACCGACTCGGCAAGCCAGAAGCGAAGATGCATCAGCACCGCCTGCGTTGCCTGTCGCCGGCGCAAGTCCAAGTGCGATGGCGCGCTGCCGAGCTGTGCCGCCTGTGCCAGCGTCTACGGCACTGAATGCGTCTACAACCCGAATTCCGACCATCGCCGCAAGGGAGTGTACCGAGAAAAGATTGACAGCATGAAGGCCCAGAACTCGACGCTGCAAATCATCGTTGAAGCAATCCTAAACGCCAACGAAGACGAGGTCCCCGAAGTCGTCAACAAGATCCGGACATGCGACAACCTCGACACCGTGGCCCAGGAGCTCTTGGCCATGAGCTCTGAAGTCAAGGAAGAAGATTTCGACGATGAGACTGACCATAGTGCCATGTCCTTCTTGCCCGTGCAAGGAGAACGGGAGCTGGCTGGGAAAATGGGAGAGCTGCGCCTGGAAAATGGCTCACTGCGCTTCATTGGCGGCACCTCTCATCTCATCTATCTGGGCGACCCTCACCACGACGACCTCACCTATGACTCGCCTTCAGAGCCGGGGACCTTCAACGAGAACCCCGTCACCTCCTGGACCCGCGTCACCACCGACCCACGCCTCATCATGCACCTGATGAATATGTATTTCAATTATCACTATCCCTACTTCACCACGCTTTCGAGAAAGCTCTTTTGGCGCGATTTCATGAGGGGCAAAGCAAGGCTTCTGCCAGGCACGGTATATTGTTCCTCGCTACTCGTCAACGCAATGCTGGCGCTAGGTTGTCATTTCACCGATATCCCAGGCGCGTTTGGCATACCCGGAGATAGCAGGACAAAGGGAGACCATTTCTTTGCCGAGGCTAAACGACTCATCACCGAGAATGACGAGTATGAGAAGCCCCGACTCGTGACCGTACAAGCTCTGGCCCTCATGTCCGTGAGAGAGGCGGGATGCGCAAGAGAGGCCAAGGGCTGGGTATATAGCGGCATGAGCTTCAGGATGGCCCTCGACATTGGTCTCAACCTCGAGGTGGATGGATTGGACAAGGAGCATATGACGGAAGAAGAGATTGACGCTCGGCGCATCACCTTTTGGGGATGTTTCTTATTCGACAAGACTTGGTCCAACTATTTGGGACGCCTGCCGCAACTCCCTAGACACTCCTTCACTGTCTCCAAAATCGACGTCTTCCCCGACGAAGACGCTGCGCTATGGTCGCCATTTACCGACAAGGGATTCGACGAATCACTCGCTCAGCCGTCGAGAACGCGAGCAGCTGCGCTCCACTTGTCAAAGCTGTGTGAAATCAGCAACGACATACTTGTCTTCTTCTACCATCCGAGCCATATAAAGAGAGCTAGCAGCAAGTCTCTCGAACTCAAAAGGCTTGGCGAGCTTCATCAACGACTCGAAGAATGGCGGAAGGATCTGCCCAAAGAATTCGAGCCAAAGGAAGGCTTGCTGCCAAATGTGATATTGATGCTGTAAGTGGGCCATGTTTTAAACCTGACAACCTACTGAGAAAATGTAGATCTTAACTAACATATCTTTTTTTTTTCATTTAGCTCATTCTTCCATCTCCAGTATATCCACCTCTTTCGACCATTCTTGAAATATTCGCCATCCACATCTCCTCTACCCTCCCACATATCTCCAAGGCGAATATGCACCGCAAATGCGGGTGCTATTTCCAAATTAATGAGATTATACAAGAAATCATGGAATCTTCGACAAATTTGCAATATTGCGGTCTACATGATTCACAGCGCATGCACAATCCATCTGCTCAACCTCCCGGAGAAGACTGCCAAGAGAGACCTCAATCATGGTCTTCGACATCTGGAAGAAATTGCCGAAGATTGGCTCTGTGCCAGGCGGACGCTGAGCATTCTTAGTGTTCTGGCAAGGAAATGGAGGTGCGAACTACCGGAGGACGCAGAGATGATCCTCAAGCGCACAGATGAAAGATTTGAATACTACAGCACATCTGAAGTTCCATCGCCTGGATCGAGCAGCAACGTAGCACCTACATCGCCGGGTATCTCGGAGGAAGGGACAGCTGTGGCTGCCAGGCTCGAGTATGGACAGATTAGACACCCCAACTCGGAGCCTATAGCGCAACCTGCACTGCAAACGTCTATTGAGGAGCGCATGTCGTTGGACTCGCCACTAGCTATGACCAACGGCAATCCTCTCCCCGGTCAGCAAGTCATGGCCATGGATCCTACGCAAATGGACTTTCAAGAAATATTAAACGCATGGCCACAACAACTTAACATTCCCCTAAATTCACAATCTCCTGACCTATCGTCCACTACACAGAGCCAACTATCGTCGAATATGAGCCTCAACCCGAGTCAACACCTTAATATTGACAGTCGGGAGTGGCTACTGAGCGATTCGGCACGACTGCACCAAAGCTTCGGAAGCTGGGACATGAGACAGCAGCAGCAGCAGCAGCAGCCCCGAGGGCCTCCAACAACAAATGGCATGTTCATGTTTAGCAATGGTCAGGCAGATGGCGCTACGGTTGAGACACCTGACTTGAGCAATTTTGATTCACTTAGTGAGTCTTTGACGACGATTAATACCTGGCTGCCGCCGGGACTGGAGTAATGAGAGGGCTCGGTTTTTTTTTTCGGAGTTTGTAGCTCTCACGATCTTTTTTTTTTTTCTTTTCTCATTGTTGCTATTTTTTTTCTAAATGAGATAAACTAATGGCTACGTACATATGTCTGCATATTGATATCTTTTCTTGAGGCAGAAGAAAAAAAAGTCATGGAAGTAGGGCGTCAATGTGTATGTATACAGCACTTTTAGGCAGGGCAGCATGGATCGGGATTTTATGATGGATGAGGGAGGGTTTGCTTTGTTTGAATTTAATCTCAAGAGCAGGGTAACCATTGAAAAATGGAATTTTATACTCCTCGTCATCGTACGTCACAAGATACCCTCTTTTTCCGTAAGCAACCAAACCATGCCTATGTATGTAACGTTTTATTGCTGTAGCCGCCGAGAAAGCAATATAATTTAATTGTCTCTTCTCACTCTTTTGTCTGACAATTTCTCTCTTCTTCCTACTGTTTTAGGACTGTGGCCCATGAAGTACACATTCCTACCTATTTATCTGCTGCTGTCCCCATACATACATAAACGGGGCGCTGGGGATGTTTATTGCAAAGAAAGTGGGCTGGGGTACCTTGAGCACGTTATTGTCACTGGCGGTTAGCGACCAGCGTCAGGTCAACATACAACATACAGTATGGGAAAGACAGGCCAGACGTGCGATATAATACGGGGATCCTACAAAGAAGCGGCTACACGCTATCTGCGGATATCTGATGATTTACCTTCTGTCAATTGCACATCCCCCAGAAAAGACAGGGGTCGCACGCACCTTGTAGAGAGAAAGAGGGAAAAAGAAGGGCATATCGATCTTAGGGCCGACCGCTCCTTTTCTTGTGAGGATTGTTAGACGCCGGGCCTCCTTTGGCTTTGACTTTCTTTTCGCAAGGCCCTCATGACTTCCTTAGAGACGCCACGCCAAGCGGAAAGAAAGAGAGGGATGAGGACATGTGTACCTCGACGGATGTTCGGATTTTCTCCCACCATCGACGGCATTACTCTCTCCTCATCCCCTCTTTTATGCTCTAATTATTGTTTTCGATCTAGACGCCGATGGGAGGGTCGATTGGGGTAATTTTTTTTTTCGGCGCTTCACCCCGTCGTACTGCTAGTGGAAAGGAGGAGGTGCTGGGGGAGACTGGACGAGAGCGGGCCATTCCGAAAGCCATCTTGCACACGTGAACAGGCAGGGTAGAAACAACGGCTGGGCTCCGTACCGCATGTACACACATACGGTAGATACAGTATGTATGTTTAATGTACCTATGTATGTGTGTATATATGGACATGGGGAGCCATAGGCCAGCAGATCACCATCACTCCCTCCAAGTCGAGGGGAGCCTTGTTTCCTATAGAGTATGTAAGAGAAGTCATCGCGTCAGAGAATCAGGAGAGGCACTGGCCCTATCAGGATGCTAGAGAAAGTCCTTGGTTAGAACAAACATGGGATAGGCGCCGGGATAAAGGGGTTACTGTAAGATTAAGAGGATGGAGAGTGACGTACCACATGAACAAACGACAACAGAAAAAAAAAACGGCAGACTAGTACTAAAAGCTGTCGGCCGTGTCTTCCATCTTATAAATGAGAGGAAATGAGAATCGCAATCCAACAAGGGCTGCCTCGAAACAAGCAACGCAAAAGATCCAAGCATAGGCAGAGCTAGTATTAGTATCGCCATGCCTTGCGAGAAAGCGGAGCTTGGAGGCCCTGGACACGGCACTAGTGTACCTGTAAGTGAGTCTTAGGCCAAGCGAAGTCCCGTGTGGAGAGATGAAGGACAGAAGGAGAAATGGATGCCCCCCATAACATCTCATATTCTGACCGGCCGAAGTGCGGGATGAGGGTCCACGGTCCACCAAAGTAGAGGCAGAGTGAAGAGGCATACCATACCGCATGCTTGAGCTGCGGCAGACATTGGCCTTGATGAGACTCCCCAGACGTGAGATTATGGGCCCCCCCTTGCTGGATCAAGTAACGATAAGACGCCGCTCGCTAGACAGGGGAACGAAAACGCGCCCCAGTCGGCCGCAGGACATCTTGACGATGAAAGGCATCGGCCCCCTCAGAAGCGCAAGTCATGAGCACTTGACCAGCTTTTGCCTGCCCCAGCATGCACGCACAGGCGAAAAAGTACGGGGTAGACGGGGGGGCGGGAGCGGGAGATTGAGATTCAAGTCTATCGAGACTCTCTTTCTCTCTCTCTCTCTTCGCCAATGCCTTGAGCCAATCCCTCAATTGCTAGTGTAACTTGTAGGATGTCTGTCTGGGTTCGCGCCACGCGGGCCTTCCGCTCCTTTGCCGAGGGGGCAAGGCAGCAGGCAGGAAACGTTTGAACAGACTATTGAAGAGAGTACATGATCAGCATTCTTTCATCTATTCCGTGGCAAGATTTCCTGTGTCATGCGGATAGGACCGGCATTGGCGGCGGCGGACGAGGGGATGGGGGCAGTGCGTGAAGAGATTTCCCAGCTTCCCTTTGATGAACAGACAGACCAGTAGACCAATATACACGTACCCCTAATATCCAATTGAATAGCTCAGCAGCTGGAGGAGGAGGAGAAAGAGGAGGAGAAAGAACCAATAGACCTGCTCACGATATTGCGTGTCCCAGTCCCAAGTACTTTGTGGTATCAGCTTTCGGAGAGAATTGGACGTTTGTCTCTGGGAGAAGGTGCACGAGCTCTACGGAGTAGGTACAATGTTGGAAAACAAGTTTAATAATGCCATCTCCTGATTCTCAAGTTGAGGAGAATGAGGGTTGCCTTTTCCCCTCGTTTGTAATCCGGAGTTTCTCGATTCCTCAGAGTTTAACCTTTTGCCATTGCCGAGCAAGTCTAGAACACATCAACCTTGAAGCATTGGTCCGCCGTCTGGCCGGTCTCCTCTCTTACGAGCGAACGGGCATTCCTTTGAGTTGCAATTCAAGTCCATGTCAACAGTCAGACCACATCCGCTCGAGCTGCCTTTGGGGAACCCTGACGGTCGATCAAGCTTTTCCCCCGCGGTGGCGTCGCAGGCCAAGAAGCGGCTCCTGTTGATGGGCTGAACGGCAAATTGTCATGATAGATCGTGGTCGTCACAGTTGTATGTCGGCGTTTTTATTTCACGCGTCACCAGCTTTTTCCAAACATCGGACGATGTTCTCCCGCCCGCATTCAGCTGCGACGACGAGGCTTGGGAGGACATGGACCTGGTTTTGAGTATTTGGCGGGGAAACGGGGAAATGGGGAAATGGGGAAAACCTGGAGAAGCGATATACTCCGGAGTGACAGCTTGACAGATGATGGAATCCCCCAGATCTTGCCCTTGGCAAGGTTGCTGAGCAGCGTTGCATTGCGCGCAAGTGATGGGATGCTAATATACTGTAGGCTGCTCGGCCGTCGCAGCAAGGTTCGTGATGGGAACCGCTCGACTCCAGGCTCAATTCATTAGGCAACGGATCAATAGCTGGTCTATGGGTTGCAGTGACGCCTCTCGTGAGCGCTGGCGCCTCTGTCAGTGGCTGCAAAACTCCGGGGTTCGGCCCGAGTACCGTTGGGGCCACATGCAGGGCATAACGCTCTTGGAGTTTGAAAACAGGACCCTTGCCAGGGCCACTGCCTCTCTGCTTGGGCTTCGGCGCTATTGCTGGAGGAGGTGTGGCCGATGGCCGGCCCAGTTCGTCTCAAGCAGAGTTGCCCTTGCGGGAATGCCTTTCGGTACAAAGTACAACAAGGGAGCCAGGCCTCAAAGTCTAAGTGTAATCACACATGGAGTACGGCTCGGAGCGAGGGTGGTAAACGTACTAGCATGCGCATACCGGGCTTGGTCCACCAATGAGGCCCGCGTCGACACCACCCTCCCCGCCAATCTTAACTCCCCGTGCTCGCTTTCGCAGTGTCATTGATGCGGTAGCGGTTATCGACCGGTAATCCGTGGGTTCAAGGGGGGAAAACTTGATCGCGCTTATGTTAGTACGACGAGGTGCCGAGAGGCGTCTTTATAGTCTAGAATAATCGTAATGGATAGACGTAAATCTCAATGTCTCAACTTTGGTTGTTTATATCTGCCGGGCGGTACCAGGTACTTGGATTCAGGACAGGTAGGCCTGCCTACTTACTTGTATATCAACCGTGCCCAGCCCGTGTCAAAGTGTTTGCCTTTGTCCTGCAGCTAATGCCGAATTCTCTCAAGGCAAGGTGATCGGTATGCTTCGTCGGACTGCTTCGTCGGACTATTATGCACAGGATATTGAAGCCATGAATGCTAAACTAGTTGAATGGCCTGGTTAGCGCTTTTAGATGTTGCATCTCTTACTGCGTTTGGGAGCTGGCCAGTTCAAGCGCAAGCACTCAGACCTACCTACTTTATGCGTACAAGCCTCCGTCTGCTAGCATGATCCGAAGCTTTCTCGCCGGCGTTGCACTGGCAATGCAAGTGTATCGCCGTGTCTCATCTGCCCATGTCTGCGGGATGCTTGCGCCAGATCCCGAGGTACGGTGGTGGTGTACAGCCGCCGTGGAGTTGGAGAGTGGAGTGTTTGTAGGAGTTATTGAGAGCTCCAACTCTGGTTCGAGCCTAGTCCATCTGCCGCTTTCATGTGCCTTTTGTCATTGCAGTGCCATGTTGGTCTAGCTCATTGCGGCATAAGGCCATCTGTTAGTGAGTGGGCGGGTGGACGATGCTAATTTGGTGGTGTAGATGCGAGAAGCGGCGGACGAGGCTCCGTTATAAACGGAATCCGCTTTGGACTCTCGTGCTCTGATGTAGCCTCATAGGCCAGCCTCTAGATTACATAATGCGCATCGCTGTTGCGTGCCACCCAACTTCCAAGGCCAAATACGAGGTGAAGAAGAGATGCCTTTTCGTTGTTGATGGGCTGAAGTATGTCAAAATGGAGATGGATGCGATGCACGTGACTCGTGATACCCAAAGCACGAGCCTCGTAACCTCAATGTTCCCAGAACCGCCCAACTGGGCAGCCATCTGCCCTTGCACACATTAGCAGATCTACAGCCATGTATCGAGCATGAGCAGAATGTCCCCTCTCTGCGTACCTAGTAGGTACAAACACATCACCATGCTTCTCGCCTGCGATTCATCACTGCGTCAATTTCAATGCTCAAAAGAGCTTGAATTGGTGGTCAAGCCCATGCCACACCATTGATACCGGATTGTCAGTGAAAAGGGCCCAATCCCCGGGAAATCGCCAGCCCATCAGACGCATACAACTGCGATTCACTGTGAGAGACGTTGCCCACATGACTCTAGGTTATGGAGCATTGGTTCTCGCTGCTCATTATGCCTACAGTGAAACACAGCCAATTTCACCATCTACCAATGCTGATGCGTTGAGCTTGAAGCAGTCAGACAACTGAAACCTCCTTATCATTATGCACTAAAAGCCTCAGTCGCAGCGAGCGAATGAAGCAGCAAAACAGCGAGACTTTTGGCATCTGCCCGGAGCTCTGGGGACACTTTGCCAACACAAGTGCTGTCGATCCGCAGATCTCGTTAGATGCCGCTCTTTAACCTTCTGAAATGGGAGCTTCTTCCGGGCGCTAGGTCAAGGAACTTTGTCCACCGAGAAGTCTGTGCGTAGCGCATCACAGCCAAAGTCAGCTTGGCTGGAGGCACAGGAAACAACAGAGGGCAGTTATTCGTCCTTGTCAAGTTGAGATGAATCGTTTCGTCGGTTTCCAAGGAGATTTATCATGTGAATCACAGCATATATCCCGGCAGAAGTTCCGATCTTCAGCCAATGGTCGAACAAAGTTGATGCACCTACCACATTCGTCACAAGCGCCGTTCAAAGATGGTCCCAGGGGCCTTTGTTATCTGTCTGTTGATCTTTAGAGTTTCTAATGTTAAATAGGTAGGGCTGACCATCATCACTGCTTGTCCAAGGCCATCTGCTCATCAAAGAGAAGAGATTATAAGTAAACGGAAAGGGAGGGAGAAGACAGAAAGCAAGAAGACAACCAATTCTCGCGCCAACTGCAGCCATCTCTCAAGATTCACGCTTCAAGATGTACTCTTATAACGCCGTTTCTGCCTTGGCTGCATTCGTCTCTGTTGCCGCCGCGGCCTCCAAAGTGTGTCCTAGCAGTTCTCCACTCTCTTGCCACAACACTACCGCCGTTGAAGATACCTGCTGCTTCATTCCATCTGGTCAGCTGCTCCAGACTCAATTCTGGGATACCAATCCCCCAACGGGCCCCTCTGGTAAGCGAATGAATGCCTGCAGCCTAGCAGGATGCGACTCATTATGACTTTCCAAATGAGGGATGATGACCTAACGATGCTTCTAGATTCCTGGACCGTTCACGGACTGTGGCCAGACAATTGTGATGGGTCGTTTCCCCAGACATGCGACAGTAGTCGAGCGTACACTAATATCACCGATATCTTGACTGCCATGAATGCCAGCAGCACTCTTGACTTTATGCAGACGTACTGGAAAGACTATCAAGGCGATGATGAGTCTTTCTGGGAGCATGAATGGGGCAAGCATGGCACCTGTATT
This sequence comes from Trichoderma atroviride, assembly GCF_020647795.1. Lineage (NCBI taxonomy): Eukaryota > Fungi > Ascomycota > Sordariomycetes > Hypocreales > Hypocreaceae > Trichoderma > Trichoderma atroviride. The sequence continues at coordinate 3,359,808 of NC_089400.1, read as the reverse complement.
TCTACCCTGGATCCCAGCTGCTATGAAGACTATGTGCCCACCCAAGAAGCCGTTGATTTCTTCTCCAAGACCGTCTCACTGTTCAAGACGCTGCCTACCTACCAGTGGCTTGCTGATGCCGGAATAACTCCTGACGGCTCCAAGTCCTATTCGCTAGACGACATCCAGTCCGCCCTCTCTCAGCAACACGGCGCCGATGTGACGCTCGGCTGCGAGGGCAAGAGTCTGAACCAAGTCTATTATCACTTCAACGTCCAGGGCTCTCTGCAAGACGGCAAATTCGTTGCGGCAGCACCTGACGGATCCAAAAGCACTTGTCCCGATTCTGTCTACTACGACCCCAAGAACGGAGGCGATGGCGACGACGGTACGAATTAATTTCCGCCAAGATGGTGACACGGGCAAATTGAGCCCTGGAATAATACCTACAGGGAGCACAAGCATTGGGCCAAGGCAGACGGGGAAACACAGAGCAGTGGGATATACCTGGAGTAGCATCCGAAGCGCTACCTATAAATGAGATGAAGAGTGTGGGGATCACGGGCGGCTCGGAGGGTTGGGGAAAGGGAGGGGGGGTTTATTTTGTTCATGCATGTATATTTGCGATTCGTCATGTATACTACATCGCCATCTTGTGACTTGCCGGTAGTGGCGATGGCATCTTTCGGCGATTTGAGAGTCGAGAAATAACCCGTTCTGATATCCCCAGCTTTTCTGCTAGATAAATTGCGACTTGGCCGCCGGCGCAGAGATGGCGGGCAAGCAATGTACTGCTCTAACAGCCGGAGCTAGCAGGCTGCCAACACCCTAAATAGAGCGCTGCTAGTACCACACGCTGCTGCGACGCCGTGCTGGCACACTCCGGTATTACACTCCGGTACGCTCCGGTACAAGGAACAACAGCAGCAACAGCAGCAACAGCCACAGCCAAACGGTGCCGCAGAAGGGCAAGTGGGCCAGCAATAAAACGTGACGGCGCGATGCCCTGGCGCTTCCTCGCTGCCAAGCCAAGAGATTTTTCTCTCTTCTACGGCACAGTAAAGCGGCGGCGGTCAGGCACTAAAGCGAGCCCAATCACAGGCTAGCAAGGCGAATTAAAGCTGTCTGCCGCGAGATGTGGTTGGCCACGGCGGGCTGCTTCTGGTTCTAACCGCAGAGACGCCGCCAGCTTCCCGTGGTTCCTGTTCCAAGATGCCCTTTCTCCGCGCACCGCACCGCTCCGCCTGCACGGCTTCAGGGTTGAGTCTGACGTGCGTGCCGTTGCTTGCTTCGTATTCGTGCCTCTCTTCTGTTGGCTGGCCTGTCGCGGGCATTCGCCAATTCTGATGCTGTCATACTTTTTCCAATCCTGAAACCATCGCGTCTCTTTTCCTCTTTTGCCCTTCTCTTCCTCTTATATAGACACACGGATGCCTCTTCGGTCCCTCTGCAGCAGCGCGATCAGAGATGCAGTCAGATGAGGGGACGGATGCCAAAATTTTTCCTCGCTTAGCCCAACGGAGACCTTTTCCGAGCAGCGACTCCCTCTTGTTTTCTCCCCTGGTCCGATTGTCATTTGTCTGCACGCCCTGTTCTTCGCCCATCTGGTTGGGGGCAGCCAGCACCAGCCCAAACCGTGGCGCCACTTGGGCCGACCCCATACTCGCCGCATGGCCCCCCCTGCACCATTTCCAGAAGTGTCTAGAGTGGCTGGACGCTTTGGGAAAGGCCTCCGACTTGCCATCTTGCTGAGCTCAGGTCCGAGGGCGCGGCTGATGGACGGTTGGAGCAGCAGCCACTGCCCACAAAGAGGCTGGCCGGTCTGGCACCAGCGTCAGGTCCAGGCCGCCTAAGCAGTAAATGGCCGCCGGGATGCCGCCAAAGGGCCTGCCGTCGACTCGGCTTGGACTCGACTTGGACTCGACTTGGCTACTAGCCAACCCCGCATAATCGTTCGCTGCTGAAACCGGCCCTTACCACCGGCAATAAGTCTTCGATACGCGTGGAGGCGTGTGGGAGAGCCAGTTAATGCATGTACCTGGAACCGGGAGGGCTCTGACAGGCCCCTGCGAGTTGCCCGACAAATTAGCATCGGAAAATACGACGGAGGGACGCGGCTCTCTCCACGAAACGGCATGTGTCGATTCGCCGACTCGAGACGCTGGGCAGAAAAAAAAATGTTCCGTTCTTCATCTCAACGTTGGTCGTGCGGCGGCGGAAACGTGGATTGGTAGCTTTGCTCTGCATGGATTGATTGCCGCTCCCAGGCCTTTCCCTGTCGCCCCAATCAATCTATTCCACGGCCAGCCACAGCCGTGTCGTTGCAGAAACGGCCGCCTCGTGGCGACAACGCCCTCTACAGTACAGGGCATGTGTGCTGCTGTTATTGCTGTTATTGCTATTGCTGCTATTGCTGCTGCTGCTACAAGTACTTACTGTACCTTGTATACCGCTGCCTCTGCCTCCACCCCCCTACTTGGATCGTTGATGTGGCGTGCCCGAGAACCATGGGACGAGCCTCTCCAACTGCTGAGGCGGAAACACCTGCTGGCAGCAGCAGCAATGTGATGATGCTAGGAACTACTAGTATCTCCGAAATTCCCTTAGCTATACAATAGCAAATCGCCCTAAGGACGCGCTCCAATGGAAAACGCATTACGCACCCCAGCGTCTCCACTTGCAAGTCCACCTCCACAAGCTGCTCCATCGCCGTCCTATTCTCCAGCCATCCATGACCATCACTTGGCCACCCTCTCCGCCTCCACACCATCGACGGCTTGCCATGCCTGCCCACCCTGGCCTGGCGAGGTCTCTTCTGGAGACTGGCTTGACTGGGGCCCTCACAAGGCTTGTCTGATGGAGGCCGATGCATGGAGCGAGCAGCAATAAAAATTGAGAAGCGTCCCCATATATTGCCTTGATGATGGAGCTCTGTTGTCGTGTTTTTTAACAAACACCCCCCCAGTCTCTGTCATCGCCACGACTTCTCACGCTGCATCGCTTTTGTTTGTGTGATTGCTGGTGATCTTTTGCGATTACTGGGCGGCAGGCGAGCAGCTTGTGAATGTGCTCACGATAGGGATTTTTTTTTAAAGCTGCCTTTTCCCCTTTTCCCCTCTTTATACCCTCGCAATCACCTAGTGAGAGCTGTCGTCTTCCTTTTCTCTTCCTTTTGGCGGGTCAAAGTTTCGTCAAGAGACTGATTGCTGCCGGAATATCTCACTTTTTGAAGCATGTCGATCTAGCGAGCAGCATTCACCTCATTCCAACACTCTCCTTTGAAAGCCTGCTTTGTGGCAGCGGCAGAGCCTGGTGCAAATCTTATTTTTGCCGTGATTTGCTCTATTTGACGGCTACATACTCCTCCAACGCGTGCCCATCTCACGGATAAAGCCGCAACAACAGCAACCGCAGCTCACGTTTCCAAGCGGCCATCATTTCAGAAGCATATCGGATTGAACCATTTCCGTCTTGCTTTTGATCCCCTCTTCCTCGTCTCCCTTACTCGCCCCAACAGTAGCTTGAAAAGCCTTACATACGTTTACCTCCATCAAGCAACAAGACGCCATCATGTTGTCGAATCCGCTCCGCCGCTATTCAGCCTATCCCGACATCTCCTCGGCATCCTTTGACGCCAATTATCATGCGTCTCAAGCTCACCTCCACTCGATAAACGTCAACACGTTTAACAACAACCACCCCTATCCTATCCAACATCTCTCGCAACATGCTGAGCTTTCAAATGCGCGTATGCTGAGGTCCAACCCCCCTCAGCCAAAGCAGCAACGGCAGGGCTCACTCGTTGCAGGGAGAAAGAATTCGACGGGGACTGCCGGTCCAATTAGAAGGAGAATCAGTCGAGCTTGTGATCAATGCAACCAGCTGCGTACTAAATGCGACGGCTTGCACCCCTGTGCTCACTGCATAGGTACGGGCTTCTCTCTCCCATACCCCGAGGCAATGCCTCTCTATCCAGGGACATTGGTATGCTGACCATTTGCCAGAATTCGGCCTTAGCTGCGAGTACATCCGAGAGCGGAAGAAGCGAGGCAAGGCATCGCGCAAGGACATTGCTGCTCAGCAGGCCGCGGCCGCGGCTGCGTCAGGATCACAGCATCCCGGCCAAGTTCAGGACAGCCAAGACGAGCAGCACCATCGCAAGCTGTCCCGTCATCAGAGTGAGTCTTCACGCGGCAGCGCTGATCTACCGCAAGCTGCCCACGACCCACCTCACGGCCATATCGAAGGCTCTGTCAGCTCCTTCAGCGACAACGGACTGTCGCAGCACCCTGCAATGGGCGCAATGGAAGGCCTTGAAGAGCATCATGGTCACGTTGGAGTTGACCCTGCCCTGGGAAGAAGTCAACTGGAAACGTCGTCGGCAATGGGGCTGGGTGCGTATGGCGAAGTACACCCTAGCTATGATAGCCCTGGTATCAATGGCCATGTCATGGTCGCCCAGCCGTATGGCGCTCCGCCGACTACCATGCCCGGCTACTCTGGCATCAACTATGCTACACAAGCCCAGAGCCCAGCAACCTATAGCAGCGATGGAAACTTCCGTCTCGGCGCCGGCCACATTCACGAGTATCCTCTGGCCAATGGGAGCTCACCTTCATGGGGTGTTTCTCTGGCTTCTCCTGGCGGCCAGTTCCAGCTCCAGCTGTCGCAGCCCATGTTCAAGCAAAGCGACCTGCGATATCCTGTCCTTGAGCCTCTGCTGCCTCACCTGGGGAACATCCTCCCCCTTTCGCTGGCATGCGATCTGATCGACATGTACTTCTCCTCTTCATCATCGGCACAAATGCATCCCATGTCTCCTTATGTTCTAGGATACGTGTTCCGAAAGCGCGCCTTTCTGCATCCTACCAACCCAAGGAGGTGCCAGCCCGCGCTGCTTGCGAGCATGCTGTGGGTAGCAGCGCAGACTAGCGAGGCGTCTTTCTTGACAAGCCTGCCTTCTGCGAGAAGCAAAGTCTGCAAGAAACTACTCGAGTTGACCGTTGGACTTCTTCAACCTTTGATCCACACGGGCACAAACAGCCCATCGCCCAAGACCAGCCCCGTTGTTGGCCCGGCCGCTCTAGGTGGCCTTGGTGTTGCCATGCCGGGTTCAATGAACCTGGATTCTTTAGCTGGCGAAACGGGTGCTTTTGGAGCCATTGGAAGCCTCGACGACGTCATCACATATGTGCACCTCGCAACAGTCATTTCGGCTAGCGAGTACAAGGGCGCCAGTCTTCGGTGGTGGGGTGCAGCATGGTCTCTTGCCAGAGAGCTCAAGCTTGGCCGTGAACTGCCAGTCGGCAATCCACCTGCCAGCCAAGAGGACGGCGAGGCCACCAGCGAAGACGTGGATGAGCACGACTTGAACAGAAACAACACTCGCTTCGTCACAGAAGAGGAGCGTGAGGAGCGGCGACGGGCGTGGTGGCTTGTTTACATCGTTGACAGGCACTTGGCGCTCTGCTACAACCGCCCCCTATTCCTCCTTGACAGCGAGTGCAGTGATCTTTACCACCCAATGGACGACATCAAGTGGCAAGCGGGTCAGTTCCGAAGCTACGATGGCGGTAACATTGACAGCTCCATGACGGACGAGTTTGGCGACAGCCCTCGTGCTGCCCGCGGAGCACACTACGAGTGCCGTGGCCGTAGCATCTATGGCTACTTCTTGTCCTTGATGACGATCCTAGGCGAGATTGTTGATGTCCATCACGCCAAGAGCCACCCACGTTTTGGGGTTGGGTTTCGCTCTGCGCGTGATTGGGACGAGCAAGTCGCAGAGATTTCTCGCCACCTAGACATGTATGAGGAAAGCCTCAAGAGGTTTGAGGGCAAGCATCTGCCAATGTCATCAAAGGACAAGGAGCAGCACGAGATTCACGAAAGCGGAGGCGCAATAGATATGCAGTCTCCACTCTCGGTGCGAACAAACGCATCCAGCCGCATGACGGAGAGCGAGATCCAGGCAAGCATCGTGGTGGCCTACAGTACCCACGTCATGCATGTTCTGCACATACTCCTCGCGGACAAATGGGACCCAATCAATCTTCTTGATGACGACGACCTGTGGATTTCGTCGGAAGGCTTTGTCACGGCAACGAGCCACGCAGTATCAGCGGCAGAGGCCATCAACCAAATTCTCGAATTCGACCCCGGCTTGGAGTTTATGCCGTTCTTCTACGGAGTCTATCTCTTGCAAGGATCCTTCCTTCTCCTCTTGATTGCCGACAAGCTGCAAGCCGAAGCCTCTCCAAGCGTCATTAAGGCGTGTGAGACAATTGTACGAGCACACGAAGCCTGTGTGGTGACTCTTAGCACGGAGTATCAGGTAAGTCGACAATCTTTGAGAGCGTCCATTGGAATTGCTGTGCAAAAAACTAACAGATGAATCAGCGAAACTTTAGCAAAGTCATGCGAAGCGCACTTGCTTTGATTCGAGGCCGCGTACCAGAAGACCTTGCTGAGCAGCAGCAGCGACGGCGCGAGCTTCTTGGATTATACCGATGGACAGGTAACGGAACTGGCCTGGCCCTTTGAAGGGCGGCTGAATGGTATCGAGGGTACATGAAAGGGGGGACACACACACACACACACTCACACGCATACACAAAAAAAGGAAAAGAAAAAAAAAGGTGGCCAAAAAAAGGTGGCCATCCGTTGCAAATATTGCAGCATCACAACAGTCGACAAAGATGGTTTCTAGTTGACTCTAGTTTTAATTGTTCAGGTTAGGTTTATTGGCTTTGTATGGTGTTGGACAAGGCTTGAATGCCTTGGATATTTTGACGACATGGAACAGGGTGGACAATCTAAGCGAACTAAGGCGTCGGATCAGGATGGAAAGTTTTACGAGCGGCATTAATGGTTATGACGGAAAAGATATCCCTGTGATTATGTATAAGGCTGGCATTTTGTCTAGGATGACGTGTGCTCTGTATAATGGTATGGCTTTTCTTTGGTGTAGCGTTTGGCTATTTTATCTGAGTGTATGAATATAAAAGAGTCCTCCTATTTGCACTGTAGAAGATTCCTATTTGAACCGTAGTGGTCTATGCCTGTACTAAAATTCCTATGCCCACACCACTGTTTCTATGACTACACACTTATTTATAGTGTGAACTTATGGGTTACGCTGTAGTGCACATAATAACACCATGACTTTATTAATTAACAGTTTTTTTTCATCTGTATTCTTAATTATCGCAACTTTTAATGTTCTTAGCATTAAGATTGTATTTTTTAATGGATTTTCCTTTAGGCGGCGCAAAGGCAGCAGAGGCAGTAGAGGAAGCTGGGGTAGCAAAAGCGGCGGCGGTAGAGGAGAACTTCTTTAATAAAGTTAACTTTAATATTATAGAGTAGCTGGCTTTTTACTAATTTAATAATAAAGATAATAAGGACCTAGCTATAATACCTTAAGACAAGACTCTATTACTGCCGCCTTTATATAATAAGCAGGTATTAATACCACTGCCCTCTTATATAACAGTAGCTTTATAATAACCTCTAGAAGTTATAGAGTTGCTAAACAAGGCCATAGAGGTTATAGAGTTATTAAATAAAGCCATAGAGCAACCTCTAGAGTATCTCTTTCCTATCCCACTGCTGTTAGCATTATATAACTTATTTAATAAGCTCTTTATATTCCTATAAACCTTTTATTATAATAATAGCCTTGCCCTTTATACTAAGCGCAGCTTTAACCCCCAGGTTATTAACAGGGAGAAAGTCCTAATATACTAGGCCCTTATCTATAACTACACCAGCAGCCAAGCTTTATTAAGCACTAGAATTTAATAAAGTTTAACTTAAAGAATAGGCTATCCCTATAAGATTACAGCCTTGGCTATTAGACAGGTGTCATAACCCAACAACACTTGGTCGCACCAGCAGGCCTTGGAAAGGATATACTATATTCTAAACAACCAACCAGAAGGAAGTAATTACTATACTACAAGTAATTACTCCTGCGCTTACTAACACTATCCTAGTAATCACTATAGTAATTACCACTATAACTATAATTACATATAAATAGACTAGATATATAAGTTTACTTTTTTATACTTATTTAGATAACTTAGATAGCTAGTTGTTAATATAAAATTAAGATTGTAATACGCTTTGCACTTCTACTATTTGGTGATATTATTTATTATTACCTATATTACCTATTAGGTTTCCTAACTGCTTTACTAATATAAACCTAAAATTATTTACTAGGTTTATCTCTTAGGAATCTACCCTATACTAATTATTTAGTGTATAGTTTATTATATATTAATAACTCTTGTTTAAATAGTTATTAGACCTTATAGGTAATATAGAAAAAAAGATTATAAATATTAACCTTTAATATCCCTAAATATAATACTAATTATAAAAGTTAAGCTTTAAGTAATTACTAGTTAAATAGTATTATTAAATTTAAAGATATATTAGTAAAGATAGCTTATAATTAGTAAAATATTTTAATAAAAGCTTTTAAATAAGAATATAAATAATATAAGTAATAAAAATAAAGCGCTAGAACTTGCATAAAAAACATAAAATATATAATCTAAGACTTATATATATAATAGTAAGCGGATTAATAAACTATTAATAACCTATAATAATAACTTAGTAACTTACTAGGGGTAGCTCCCTAGGTGGCATCTATTATAGCACTTATAGTAGCACTAGCTATTCCTATAAATAATAAACTAGAACTAGAAAAAGTCTTAAAAATTAAATAACTAAAGAAGTTTAATAAAGATATTACTAAACTTTACTAATTTCTTAATAAATTATAAACCTACTTTAAGTATTACTATTTAAAGATATTCCTAGAAGATAATTTAAATAAAAGAATCTAATATATAGGAATATATATTAAAAATATAGCAGCTAATTAATTTAAGATACTCTTTAAAGATAAGAAGAATAATCTAGCTTAGTAAAGTGAACTTATAAAGAAAGTCTTTAAGGGTTATAAAAACCTTAAAAAATAACTAAAAAGATCCTTTAGAATTACTAATAAAGCTTAAGAAGCAGAAAAGAAACTTTAAAACCTTAAACAAAAAGGACTATATTATAAACACACTTTAACCTTTATTTAACTACTTAGCAAGGTTAATTAAACTAAGGAATTAAAAAAGGAAATATACTATTATAATCTAAAGTTAAAAGTTAAAAATAAAATCTATAAAACTAACTAATAAAAAACCATATTTACTATATTCACCTAAGAAGCTATTGTAATTAATAACTAATAATAGGAATAAAAGCAGGAATAAAGGGATAAGAAAAACAGCTAGACTACTAGACATTAACCACAGGCTAACTAAGGGAAAAAAACAAGAAAACTATATTACTAAAAATAATAAAACTTAACTAGGAAGAATAAATATTAACACCTTAAACCACAGGAAGTTTAATAAAACCTATAACACTTACAGTAAGAAAGGCTATAAGAAAGTAGACTGCTAATCTAAGATAACCTATATATTCTATAGCAAAAAGGGCTATAATAAAAGCTATTATTATACTAAGAAAAATAAAAAAAAACCTAAAACTACTAAAAATAAGATCCAGGTAGACACTATTATAAAAGTACCCTATAACTACCTTAGCTGGACAGCTTATTATAATAATTTATATCTTATATATAAAAGCAGTAAGGAAGGATCTGGATACTACCTAAAGAAGCTATAAGCTAGAAAAACTTATAAGACTATAATAATTAATACCCTTAACTTTTATAAGAAATTAAGATATAAAGACTATAGCTTAATAAAACCCTATTCCACTTATATACTTTATAAATATATATCTTATGGCTTATGGGATATTAATTATATATATAAAAACTATAAGAAAAATAAAAATAGTAAATTAAACTTAAATAAAGAATATAGCTAATATAATATTATAGCCTAGTAATATGCCCTAGGATGCTAGAGATATATGCATAAAGACTTTAAAAGTAAACTCTTATGCCACCTATATAATCTAATAAGCCCTGATTACAAAAGGAACACACTCCTTTATAACCTAAAATACAAAAACTATAAACCTTACTAAAAGAGAAAGTATATTATAAATCCTTATATTTATAAATATAAGCTTTGCAGTACCGCAGACTATAACTATAATTACAAGGGATACTTAACTTACAGCTTATAAGACTTAAACTATAATTGCAATAAGATTCTTAACACACTAGTTAAGGAACATAAACAATAAGAAAAATAATACTAATACCTAGAGGAACACCCCCTAGTATAAATAAACCTCCTAATATTTACTAAAATTAATATTTTTAATATATATAATTATATTATCTTACTATAATCCTATACCCTATTAAGGACTAGACTTATAAAAGAATATAAATTTAATAAAGAATATAAGAAAAAGAATTACAAATACTATAATAAGCTATACTATAGATTATATATATATAATAAAATTAATAAATAGTATAATAACCTATAAATATATTATTAACCTACTAAATATTAGAAAACCCACTTTCTAAACTATAAGAAATAATATTATAAAAAATATATAATAAAATAATAATAATATTACTAAGTAATAAGGAAGCTAAGGTTAAAAGATTATAACCTAGAAAGTTACTATAAAACCCAAGAAGAATATAAGGGACTTATTAAAAGATACTACTATATAATCTAAGAATAAAACCAAGAGTTAAAATGCTAATAGTATATAAAATACTAGACTATTACCTAGGACTAAACCCATTTAAATAGCATCCAGATTAACTTAATTAAACGTAATAATAAGAAATTATTAGTTAAAGGGTATATTAACTAACATCTAGTAATAACTTATATAAATAGTAGTGCGGATTATAACCTTATTACTCCTTAAATAGTAGAACTACTTAAACTACTATACACTAAGAAAAAACAACCTATATATATATCTAGTATTACCACACCTTATACTAAGATAATAATTAACTATAAGACTAATTATCTTTTAATTATAATTACTAGTTATACTAAGACTATTAAGTTTAATATTATGCCTTTTTATAACTATAATATTTTACTTAGACACCTATAGTTAAAATAAGGTAACCCACTAATTAACTAGAAAATAAAATAAATACTTTAAGAAGAAAATATTACTTAGGAGCTATAACTAAGCTATAGAGAGGGTAATAAAGGCAAAGACATGCTTATAAACCTAAAAATAAAATCTTATATGTAATAAAATTAAGAAAAGTTAAAAAAAATAGAAGAAAAAATAAAACCTAAGAGAAAGGTTAAATTTAATATAGAAAAATTACTAATACTACTATAGTATAACTATAAAAGAGTTAAAGAAGAATAAGTATATATTAACTAAGTTATTATATAAGTTAAAATAGAATTATAAGCTTTAAATAAAGTATTATTAAAAGTAAAAGAAAAAGAGAAAAATAAAGAACTAAAAGATATTCTCTAGAAAGCACCTTAATAATACTAAAGGAAATATAAGAAACTGTTTAATTTAACATTAGAAATAGTATAACTACTCCACTTATAATAAGATTACTATATAAATCTTATAAATAGGAAAATAATAAAGTTCTTTTTAATTTATAACCTTAGTAAAGTAAAACTTAAAATACTTTAGAAATAGCTATAAAAATAACTAGAAAAAGAATATATTAGACTATTTACCTTATAAGCTAAATACCCTATTATATTTATACTAAAAAAAAATAGGAAACTTAAACTAGTTATTAATTATTAATAGCTAAATAAGATTACTATTAAAAATTAAACCCTATTACTATTAATTATAGAAATTTAAGACTACTTAACTAGTGTAAATTAGTTTATTACCTTAGACCTTAAGGGAGTATATAACCTAATTTACATTTATAAAAAAGAATAAATAGAAAATAGTATTTAGAATATGCTATAGATTATTTAAATGCTTAGTAATGCCATTTAGGCTAATTAACGCACTAATAACCTTTTAATAAATAATTAATTATATATTATAAATATATATTAATAACTTTATAATTATATATCTTAATAATATTTTTATCTTCTTAAAAACCCTTAAAGAACACAAGAAACACATTTATAAGGTACTATAAACACTATAAGACGCTAATCTATTAGTAAAGCTTAAAAAATACAGCTTCTATGTCTAAGAAGTTAAATTCCTAGAACACCTAATCTTACTAAGATAAGTCTAAATAAATCTTAATAAGCTTAAAGTAATCTAGGAATAAAAACTACTAAAAACCTAAAAAGGAATATAAAGCTTCTTAGGCTTAGTAAACTACTACTAAAGGTTTATTAAAAATTATAGTAAAATTACTAAATTACTTACTAATACCACTTAACTTAAAAAAAATAAAAAAAGGCAAGAAAAAACTAAAAGATAAGAAACTTATATATAAACTAGAAATAAAAGCAGTATTTAAATAACTTAAAAACACACTCCTTAGTGAACCTATACTTATTATATATAATTCTAATAAACTATTAGAGATTAAGACTAACTTATTAAACTTTACTATTAAAAGAGTACTAATTTAAAAAGATAAAAATAAGAAAAACCATTTAGTAGTATTCTTTTTACAAAAGCTATATAAACTAAAACTAAGATATCCCATCTATAATAAGGAATTTATAGTAGTTCTTAAAGCATTTAAAGAATAGTAATACTATTACTTAGGAAGTAAGTACAAGGTTAAGGTCCACACTAACTACCGTAATATTATATACTTTACTAAAACTTAAAAGCTTTTTATATACTAGACCTGCTACTTTAAGATACTCTTAAACTTTAATTATAAACTTATTTACTATAAAGGCACTGCTAATAAATAAGTAGATGCCTTAAGCTAAAAAAAGGAATATTTTAAAGAAACTCTAGAAATTAAAGCCTAAATTCTAAGAAAAAATCATAAAGGTAACTATAAATAAATATAAATTAACACTCTATTTATTATAAAAGAATATAACCTTATCCTTAATAAAATTAGAGAATAATTTAAAGGACTATAATTAAATAACCTTATATAAAAAGACTTTTTAGAAAATATTACTATAAAAAATAATCTACTAATATAGGAAAATAAAAAAATCTAAATACTAGAGGAATTACAGCTAGAAGTAATCTAAGACTTATATTAAAGCATAATTACAGCAGCCTATAAAAGCCTTAAGATAATATACAACCACATAACCTACTATTACAGGTTCATAGGACTAAAGAAAATCATTAAAGAAGTCCTTAACAAATATAACATATATAAGAAAATAAAAAATAAAAGGCATTAATTATATAAAAAACTATAACTAATCCTAGTTCTAAAAAGAAACTAGTATACTATTATATTTAACTATATTACTAACTTACCTAAGTTAAAAAACCTATTAATAAAAAAACACTTTAACAGTATCTTTATTATTATAAATAAACTCTCTAAGTAAGTATATTTCTTACTATATAAGAAGATATATAATATTAAAAACTTAGTATATTTTTATATAAGATATATATTTACTAAATATAGAATACTAAAAGAAATTATATTAGACAAAGAAAGCACCTTTGCATCTAAATTCTAGTAAGAACTAATAGCTAAACTTAAAACCTATCATAAGCTAAGTATAGTATTCTACCTATAGATAAATAAATAAACAGAATAAATAAATTAAGTTATTAAAGCATATTTATAATACTATATTAACCTTTAATAAAATAACTAAGTTAAAATACTACTAATTGCTTAAATGTAATATAATAGCTCTACTATAAAAACCATAGGAGTTATACTATTTTACACTAACTATAGGTTCACACTAGAAGCATATAGACCACTATGCAATAGCCCTAATGCGGATAATATATAAATTCTTATAAAAAATATAATCTAATTATAAAAAGAACTTAAAACTTAACTTAAATTCTTTAGGTAATATATAAAAAAATACATAAATTATATAAGAATTAAGGGATTAACCCTTTAGGAGGGAGATATAGTTTACCTACTATAATATTTATATAATAAAAAACTACTAAATATTAAAATAAATAAGCTAAGTAATAAACTAGATTTCAGGAAACTTAAATTATTTAAAATTCTAAAGAAAATCAGTAAAGTTAACTATAAGCTAGACTTACCTAATAATATAAGATTAAAAACAGCTATCTTTTATATATTACTACTTAAAAAAGCACTAGTAAATAAAAAAATAAGTAAACCTATTATAAATAAAATAATAGTCTAAGATATTAAAAAAAGAATATAAAATTAAAAAAATACTTACTATATACTAAAACCTAGAAATAAATAACATAAAGTACCTAGTTAAGTAAAAGGAATACCTAGAAACAGAAAACTTATAGGAACCTAAAGAAAACTTTAATTCTTATACGCTAATAATAAAGTTTCTCTAGTCTCTAGGAATAATAAAAAAGGGTTAAGTAAGAAATTAAAATTAAGAAGATCTACCCCCTAGTAGTTTTACACAACAGAAAGAACCTTTAACTCCTGCCGCTTAATATCCTTAAGCTTATCTAATAAGCTTAAGCTATACTACATTATTTCCTTACCCTTAGTATAAAGCTACTATTTCTAATAATATAACTACTCTAGATAATCTAAAGCCTTATCTATTTTAGCCTAAGCCTTATAAAAAGCCTTATAATATTATAATAATAAAAGTTTAGCTAACTCCTTAGCTAAATCTAAATAATAAGACTTTAAAATAATATAGAATACTATAAATTAGCATAAAACTCTATTATAATAAAAACAAGAACTTATAAGAATTAAGAGCTACTCCTTAACTATTACATAAGTAACTAGCCCTTACATATTTACTATACTTTAAAAAATAATACTCCGCTATCTAATAGCAAAGCCCCCTAAATAAATAATAAGAATAAGGCATAATATTAAAACCCTTAATAGTAATTAAATCTGCTAAATAATAATAATAAAGGGTTAAAAGGGAAGCTAAAAAAAGAAGGTTAAATATTATATTAATAAGAATTTAAAAAAGAAAGAAGGGAAACGCACTAACAGGAATAAAACAACCTAGTTATAGGCCTTAAGGGCAAGACTAATAAGAAGAGAGCATTATATCATAACCTAATAACACTTAGTTACACTAGCAGGCCTTAGAAAAAATATACTATATTCTAAATAACTAACTAAAAGAAAGTAATTACTATATTATAAGTAATTACTCCTGCGCTTACTAACACTATCCCAGTAATTACTATAGTAATTACTACTATAACTATAATTATATATAAATAAACTAAATATATAAGTTTACTTCTTTATACTTATTTAAATAACTTAAATAGCTAGTTATTAACATAGAATTAAGATTATAATACGCTTTACACTTTTACTATCTAGTAATATTATTTACTATTGCTTATATTACCTATTAGGTTTCCTAACTACTCCACTAACATAAACCCAGAATTATCTACTAGGTTTATCTCTTGGGAATCTACCCTATACTAACTATCTAGTGTACAGTTTGTCACAACAGGCTAACTAAAAGTAGTCCTATTATATAAACTATAAAGATTATAATTACCCATTAACCTTTAACCTATTAGCTTATATAATACATTAGTGATAAATGCTTCCTTAGTAGTAATAGGAGAGAGACCTAGTAAGGCACTAAGCCCTACTAGCCAGGGAGATAGCCTAGATCCTTTAGGAAAGCACCAGCGAGCCTATATTCTTTTATTAGTTAGATATTTATAATAATAAACAGAGAATTTAAATTAAGGCACTTAATAGCTTATTAGTAACCTAGGCTTAGATTAGAGAGCTTAAGAAGGGCAACCTATGCTACTATATTAAGCTGGATAATAATAATAAAGTCCAGGGAGTCTTATGGACCTACAAGTAGTTAGAGATAATATAATTACAGTTCCCTAAGGTCCTAGGGATTAATAATATATATAAAACTAACTGCTTTAGTATATATCTCTTTAAAGTTATTAGTATTACTAACTAAAAGTCTATAGCTAACTTTACCTTTAGCCTAATTAATATAAAGAAAGAAGATAAATACTAGTGGCTTTATAAGAAGCTAAAGGCAATCCAGCAGGATTTTTATATCCTAGCGCCTTTTGTGATTATTATAAATAAAGAAAATGCGCTTAAAAACGCGCTTAAGGATGTTTTTCCTTAGTTATAGCAGCAGCTATATATTTATTATATTAACACTAACATATAGGCCAAGATCCATATTTACTAAAAGGGTAACAGTAATAATAAAAAAGAGGGTAATGTCATGACCCAACAACTTATGGTTATGATAAATGAACCTACAGGGTATATGCAACAGAGAAACCTTTAGCTGGTGTAACTAATTAGGATTATGTTCACTTTAAGGAAGTAAACACTAGTAAATAGATTCCTAATATAGAGGATGTTTACTTTGGAAAAGTAAATACTAGTGAATAATAGAATATATATACACTTCTTATACTTACTTAAAGATAGTTTTAAATAGCTAGTTGTTAATATAGAATTAAGATTATAATATGCTTTATACTTCTACTATCTAGTGATATTATTTACTATTACCTATATTACTTATTAAGTTTCCTAATTACTTTACTAATATAAACCTGGAACTAAACTTTAGGTTTATCCCTTGGGAATCCCTTGTATTACTAACTATTTAGTGTATAGTTTATTACATATTAACAACTCTTGTTTAGACAGTTACTAGACCTTATGGGTAATATGGAAATAAGAATATAAATGCTAACTTTTAGTATCCTAGATAATAACACTAATTACAAGAGCTAAGCTTTAAGCGATTATTAGTTAAATAGTATTATTAAGTTTAAAGATATATTAGTAAAAATAGCCTATAATTAGTAAAATATCCTAATAGAAGCTCTTAAATAAGAATATAAACAGCATAAGTAATAAGAATAAAGCGCTAGAACTTATATAAAAAATATGGAATATATAATTTAAGACTTATATATGCAGTGTCTTGTAGACTAATAAACTATTATATAGTATATGTAAACTATTAATAACTTATAGTAATAGCTTAATAACCTGCTAGTAGTAAACCCTGCTATAGTACCTGCTATAGCACCTATAATAGCGCTAGTAATCCCTGTGGATAATAAACTAGAACTAGGAAAAGTCCTAAAAATTAAATAACTAGAAAAATTTAATAAAGATATTATTAAGCTTTGTTAATTTCTTAATAATCTATAAATGTATTTTAAATACTATTACCTAAAAATATTCCCTAAAGATAACTTAGAAAAAAGGATCTGGTATGCAGGAACATGCACTAAAGATATAGTAGCTAATTAGTTTAAAATACTTTTTAAGGATAAGAAAAATAACCTAGCTAACTAAAGTAAATTAATAAAGGAAGTCTTTAAGGGATATAAAAACCTTAAAGAATAACTAGAAAAATCCTTTAGAATTACTAATAAAGCCTAAGAAGTAGAAAAAAAACTTAAAACCCTTAAATAAAAGGGATTATATTATAAACACACTTTAACCTTTATTTAGCTACTTAGTAAGGTTAATTAAATAAAAGACTTAAAAAAGGAAATATATTACTATAGCCTAAAGTTAAAAGTTAAGGATAAAATTTATAAAATAGATTAATAAAAAGTCACCTTTACTACTCTTACCTAGGAAGCTATTGCAATTAATAACTAATAGTAGGAATAGAAATAAGAAAAAAAGGATAAAAAAACCAGCTAGACCACTAAGCATTAGCCTTAAGCTAACTAAGGAAAGAAATAAAAAGACTATATTACCTAAGATAATAAAACCTAACTAGGAAGAATAAACATTAATACTATTAACTATAAAAAGTTTAATAGAATCTATAACACTTATAGTAAGAAAGGCTATAAAAAAGTAAACTGCTAATCTAAGATAACCTATGGATTCTGCAGTAAGAAAGGCTATAATAAAGGCTATTGCTATACTAAAAAGAATAAAAAGAAACCTAAGACTAATAAAGATAAGATCTAGATAAATACTATTATGGAAGTACTATACGCCCACCTAAGCTAGACAGCCTGCTATAATAATTTATGTCTTATGTATAAAAGCAGTAAGGATAGATCAGGCTACTATCTAAGGAAGCTATAAGCTAAGAAAACTTATAAAACAGCAAGAATTAATACCCTTAATTTCTATAACTAAGTCCTAAGCAAAAAAGAAAACTTAGACTAGGATAAGGACTATGAGTACTATAGGGCTTGTGAACTATAATACTAATGCTAAGCTAAAAACCTTAAGCTAAGGGATATTTATAACTGTAATATTTATTATTCTTAAAACCTAGATTATAAATGTTAAGGATGCCTAGATTATAGATCCATGGAAGAATTCTAATATAGCTGCGAAGGCAAATGGCAAAGAAACATAAAAGCTATATATAAATTTTTTAAAGAAGAAGATAGACTAGCCTAAGAATACCTTAAAAAACAATATAAAATATGCAAGCGGATAGGTTATAGTTGCAAGGAACCCTTAAATAAAACCTGCAAAAATAAAATTATTTATAATAAAAGCGGAAGAATCCATAAATATAGTTTTTACACTACTAATATAAAATATTAATAATAGAGCAATACCCTTCTAGATATACACCCCTTTGCATAATATAAGAATCTTTATAAATGTAAACTTTGCGAATCCAAGGACCTTAACCACAACTGTAATAAATGCAACACCTATAGCTTATAGAACGCTTAATATAACTATAGTAAAGTTTTAGATGCCTTAGTTAAGGAATATTATTAATAAGAAGAATAATAATAGTATTTAAAGGAATACCCCCTAGTATAAAAATATTTTATTAATTATAACCTATTATATATTATTTTGCTGGAATCCTATTACCTATTAAATAATAGGCATATAAAAAAACTAAGATTTAATAAACACTGTGGAAATAATAATTAGACGCTATATAATATCTTATACTATAGAACACATGCCCTTAATAAACTTAAAGACTAGTATAAAATATAAAACTATTATTTATAAAGTTTAGAATGCTAAAAGGACTACTTCCTTAACTACAACACATAGGATTACCTAAAACACTAGTAAAAAAAGAACTAATACTATTAAATAACCTAAAGGCTAATATAAAAAGGCTATAATTTCTAAACTTATACTAGTAGGGGAAAGGAAAATAAAGCCCTAGTTAAAAGGTACTACTATATAATCTAAGACTAAAACTAAAATATAAAATGTAAATAGTGTATAAAATACTAATATATTATATAAGACTAAACCTATTTAAATAATATTTAAATCAATTTAATTAAATATAATAATAAAAAACTACTAGTTAAAGGGTATATTAACTAGTAACTAGTTATAATTTATATAGATAGTGGTGTGGATTATAACCTTATTACTCTTAACTTAATAGCTGAACTTTAGCTATTAAGCACTACTAAGAAACTATTATCCTATGTTTTAAGTATTATACACCTAGAACATAAGATAGTTATTAAATATAAGATTAATTACCTTCCCTTAATAATTGCCGGATATCTTAAGGATATTAAGTGTAATATTATAAGCCTTAACACCTGTAATATTATATTAAAATACTTATAGTTAAAATAAAGTAATTTACTAATTAACTAAAAAATAAAATAAATACTCTAGGAAAAAGATATTACCTAGGAGCTGTAACTAAGCTATAAAGAGGGCAAGGAAGGTAAAGATATGCCCCTAGACCTAAAAATAAAATCTCTAGCATAATAAAATAAAGAAAATATAAAAAAGAGAATAAAACCTAAAAGAAAAATTAAATTTAATATAGAAAAATCACTAGTACTACTATAATATAACTATAAAAAAGTTAAAGAAGAATAAGTATATATTAACTAAGTTATTATATAAGTTAAAACAGAATTATAAGCCCTAGATAAAGCATTATTAAAAGTAAAAGAAAAAAAGAAAAACAAAAAACTAAAAGATATTCTTTAAAAAGCACCTTAATAATACTAAAGGAAATATAAAAAACTATTTAGCCTAATATTAAAAATAGTATAGCTACTTTACTTATAATAGGACTACTGCATAAACCTAGTAAATGGAAAAATAATAAAGTTCTTTTTAATTTATAACCTTAATAAAGTAGAACTTAAAATACTTTAGGAATAAATATAAGAATAGCTAGAAAAAGAATATATTAGGCTATTTACTTTACCAGCTGGATACCTTATTATATTTATATTAAAGAAAAATAGGAAACTTAAACTAGTTATTAACTATAGACAGCTAAATAAGATTACTATTAAGGATTAAACCCTATTACTACTTATTACAGAAATTTAAGACCGCTTAACTAATATAAATTAGTTTACTACCTTAGACCTTAAGGGAGTGTATAATTTAATTCATATCTGTAAAGGGGATAAATAAAAAATAGCGTTTAAAACATGCTATAGATTATTTAAATATTTAGTAATATTATTTAGGCTAACTAATGTATTAGTAACTTTTTAATAAATAATTAACTATATATTATAAACATATATTAATAACTTTATAATTATATACCTTAATAATATTCTTATCTTCTTAAGAACCCTTAAAGAATATAAGAAATATATTTATTAGGTATTATAAATACTATAAGACACTAATCTACTAGTAGAACTTAAGAAATATAGTTTTTATATTTAAGAAATTAAATTCCTAGGATATTTAATCTTACTAGGATAAGTTTAAATAAACCTAGATAAGCTAAAAGTAATATAAGAATAAGAGCTACTTAATATAAGAAAGGGTATGTAAAGCTTCCTAGGTCTAGTAAACTACTATTAATAGTTTATTAGGAACTATAGTAAGATTGCTAAACCACTTATAGATGCTACTTAACTTAAAGAAAATAAAAAAAGGTAAAAAAAAATAAAAAGATAGGAAACTTATATACTAACCTAAAATAAAAGAAGTATTTAAATAACTTAAAAACATATTCCTTAGTAAACCTATACTTATTATATATAATTTTAATAAACTACTAAAGATTAAAACTAATTTATTAGACTTTACTATTAAAGGAGTACTAATATAAAAAGATAAAAATAAAAAAAATTATCTAGTAGTATTCTTCTTATAAAAACTATATAAACTAAAGTTAAGGTATCCTATTTATAATAAAGAATTTATAGTAATTCTTAAAGTATTTAAAGAATAAAAATATTATTATTTAGGAAGTAAATATAAAGTTAAAGTATATATGGATTACTATAATATTATATACTTTACTTAAACATAGAAACTCTTTATATAATAAATATAATACCTTAAGATACTCTTAAACTTTAACTATAAACTTGTTTATATTAATAGTACTGCTAATAGATAAGTAGATATATTAAGTAAAAAAGAAGAATATTTTAAAGAAATTCTAGAAATTAAAGCCTAAGTACTAAGAAAAAATAGTAATAGCAACTATAAATAAATATAGATTAATACTTTATTTATTATAAAAGAATATAACCCTATTTTTAATAAAATTAAAGAATAATTTAAAGGACTATAACTAGATAATCTTATACTAAGAGATTTTTTAGAAAATATTATTATAAAAAATAATCTATTAATATAGGAAGATAGAAAAATCTAGATACTAGAGGAATTACAGCTAGAAGTAATCTAAGACTTATATTAAAGTATAATTACAGTAGCCTATAAAGGCCTTAAAATAATATATAATTATATAACCTGCTATTATAGGTTTATAGGACTAAAGAAAATTATTAAAGAAGTCCTTAATAAATATAATATATATAAGAAAATAAAAGATAAAAGATATTAGCTATATGGGAAACTATAACTAATCCTAGTTCTAGAAAGAAACTAGTATACTATTATATTTAACTATATTATTAACTTACTTAAATTAAAAGACTTATTAATAGGAAAATACTTTAATAGTATTTTTATTATTATAAATAAATTCTTTAAATAAGTATATTTCCTACTATATAAAAAGACATATAACACTAAAAATCTAGTATATCTTTATATAAGATATATATTTACTAAATATAAAATACTAAAAGAAATTATATTAAATAAAGAAAGTACCTTTATATTTAAATTTTAATAAGAATTAATAGCTAAACTTAAAACCTATTATAAGCTAAGTATTATATTTTACCTATAGATAGATAGATAAATAAAATAAATAAATTAAGTTATTAAAGTATACTTATAATATTATATTAATCTTTAGTAAGATAACTAGGTTAAAATGCTACTAATTGCATAAATGTAATATAATAGCTTTATAATAGAAACTATAGGAGTTATACTATTTTACACTAACTATAGGTTTACATTAGAAGTCTATAGACCACCTTGTGATAAACTAAATGTGGATAATATATATATTCTTGCAGAAGATATAATTTAATTATAGGAAGAACTTAAAGTCTAACTTAAATTCTTTAAATAATACTTAAAAGAATATATAAATTATATAAGGATTAAGGGACTAACCCTTTAGAAGGGAGATATAATTTACCTACTATAATATTTATATAA
Source organism: Trichoderma atroviride (assembly GCF_020647795.1). NCBI lineage: Eukaryota > Fungi > Ascomycota > Sordariomycetes > Hypocreales > Hypocreaceae > Trichoderma > Trichoderma atroviride. The sequence continues at coordinate 3,337,247 of NC_089400.1, read as the reverse complement.
TAAAAAATTACTAAATATTAGAATAAATAGGCTAAGTAATAAATTAAACTTTAAAAAACTTAAACCTTTTAGGATCTTAAAGAAAATTAGTAAAGTTAACTATGAATTAGACTTACCTAATAATATACAGCTTAAAATAGCTGTCTTTTATATATTACTACTTAAAAAAGCACTAGTAGATAAAAAGATAGGTGAGCTAATTATAAATGAAATTGTTATTTAAGATATTAAGGAAGAATATAAAATTAAAAAATTAACTTGTATATAAATAAATAAAATAATAGGAGAAAGAGAATACCTTGTTAAATAGAAAGGATATAATAATAATAAAAACTTATGGGTCCTAGAACAAGAACTTAAGAGGAACGCCTAGATAATCCTGCGGGAATATTACTAGTCCCTAGGAATGGAAATAATAATAAGTTTAACTTAAAGGAGGAGAGGTTAAGTACCTTAACCCTGCTTATAAACTAAACCTTATGAAGAATCTGCGCCTTCTTATTCTAAACTTTTATAAGTTTAGCATAATACTCTTCTTCCTTATAATAATTAGCTTCTTTTATCTCCTTAGCATTTAACCTATGCCTTACTATCTTTATACTATAATTATAAAGAATACGATGAAGCTTATGTAACTGTATTAAATAACCTAATGCTTTGTTAAGCTTCTTCTGCTGCTTAACTAGAGCCTCCTCTGTAAGCTCTTCCTAGCGCTTTAAACACTTTAGCTCTTTAGTAATATAATTAATTAAAAAATTAATAATAAAAATAAAAAATAAAGGAAAAAACACTTATAACTTGATATTAGGACTTGTGAACTATTATAAGAATAACCTAAGCTATAATAATAAGTGTAATTATTAATACCTTTAATTATTATATAATGAATTTTCTTATTTAAGTACTATATATAAGGCACTACCTTAAAACTAAATAAATAAATAAAGTTTAGTTAAGAATAATAATAAGCAGTGGAATACAACTTTAATAGTGCCTTTGACTTTTTAATATAATTAGGTATAATAATAATAATAAAAGGAAGTTACTTACTTAATATAACTAAGGGCTTAGGCTTACTTATGAATAATAGGCTAGGCCTTAGGGATAAGACTAATAGGAGGGGAGTATTATATTATGACCTAATAACTTATAGTTATAATAAATGAACCTATAGGGTATATATAATAGAGAAACCTTTAGCTAGTGTAGCTAATTAGGATTGTGTTTACTTTAAGGAAGTGAATACTAGTGAATAAATTCCTAATATAGAGGATGTTTACTTTAGAAAAGTAAACACTAGTAAATAATAGGATATATATATATTTCTTATATTTACTTAAAGATAGTTTTAGATAGCTAGTTATTAATATAGAATTAAGATTGTAATATGCTTTATACTTTTACTATCTGGTGATATTATTTACTATTGCTTATATTACCTATTAAGTTTCCTAACCGCTCTGCTAATATAAACCCGGAACTAAACTCTAGGTTTATCCCTTGGGAATCCCTTGTATTACTAACTATCTAGTGTATAGTTTGTTATAGGTAAAGATAAAGAGCTTAATAAGCTTAATAATAAGCCTAATAATAAGCCTAATAATAACCTTACTGCCTAAGTGGCTACTATATAATAAGAAGCTAAAGAAGAATGCCTAGCGCTAGCCTTGCAATTAAATAATAAAAAGCTAACCTATAAGAATATATTTATTAACTAAAAGTATATTATTTATATTAATAATAAGGAAGGGTTCTAGGTGGCCTAGAATTTATTAAAAAACAAATATTATAATTAAAGGCATATCTTTTATTATATTTTAAAAAAGTATATGCCCTATTATAAGCAGTAGGCTACCTGCTTTATTAAGCAGTATTATAACTTTAGCTAGAGAATTAATAATCCTATAGAAACTACCCATAAGAATATTAAGTTATATCTCTTATCTAATATAAGTAATCTCTTTTACCTTTATATAGTAATTATCTTTATAATTAATTAAAAGAAAAAAGATTATATTTAAAACATAGCTAGGATGCAGATGTAATAGCAGCAGCGCTTTATTAGGTAACCCTAGCTTAGTAATATTACCCTAACTATTTCTTATACTGCTATTAACCTTTTTACTAAATAGTATTACCTTACTATAGCTATAATCCCTTTATGCTATAATCTAAGGCTAAAGTCCTTAAAGCCCTGCATAAAGACCTTTATATAGTAGTATAAGCTCCCCTATAGTTATATAATCTATTATAAGTTAAAAGAAGAGGAGGCGCTTTATTAGGAAGATATTTACCTGCGGTAGTAGCTAAAGAAGCCTTTAATATAATTCCTAGCTAATTTCTATAAAAATCCTACTAACCCTGCCTCCTAGGATCTTAAGGAGCCTTTTCTTTAAATATGTAATCCAGATACTATCTAGAACCTTTATAGCTAACTAAGAATTCTAAAAAATAGCAAATTACTTATCCTAATAAGCCTTAGGGCTAATAATAAAAAAGAGGGCAAGGGAGAAGAAGAGGGAGAGGGAGAGGGAGAGGCGCTGGCTTTATTACAGAAGCCGGCTTTGTTATAGGCCAGGCCTAGGGCATCTTAACGCTAACCTTATTAGCAAGCCTTAACGCGCTGTTTAAATCCCTTTGTGCAAAAAGTCCTATCTTAGTATAAAATAAAAGGCGGCGGCGCCCTCCTGTTGTTATTATTATTGCCTTAAGGCTAAGGATGAAGCCGCGCTTGCGCCAGCAGCCAAGGAAGAGGAAGAGGCAGCTATGCCTCCTTATAGTTATTAATAGCTTTATAATTGCGCCCTGCCTCGCAAAGCTCTTAACAACGCTGACTTACAGCTATTGCTGCTGCTGCCCTTGCTAATGATGTTAAAAAGGTTATCCCAGTAACCTAGCTAGCGCTAGCGACCCCTAATAAGCTAGATGAACTAGCTGGCCTATAAATATATATATATTTAATAAAGAATTATAGGAAATGCTATATTTAAATAAATTGGCTTACTTTATTTCCCTAAATAGCTTCTTTTACTTTTTTTATAATATTTTTTATTATTAGTATTAACTGCTAGTGTGCTGCACTATAATTTAGTGTGAGTATATAGCATCCTCTACTTTAGGGGGTAAACCTAGCTTGTGGCATAGACCACTACGGTTCAAATAGAGATATGCTACAGTGCAAATAGGAGGACTCATACAAAATTGCTGTATGTTTAAGCAAACGTATATAATCAAGCAAACAAAGGCGAAGGCCCGCGAGTGAAGATGAAGATGTGGGAGCAAGTTTGCTGGCTGGTGGAAATCACAATGGCAGCAATCAATGGTGTCTGCCTGTCGGTGGCTCACCGACCTGCTGTTCATCCCATGTCTGCTTGCATGTTTGCTCGCTTCATTGATCAATAGAGGACCGCTTCTTACGCAGGCATACACGGCGATCTGATCTCTTGATGCCTCCGGTCACGCAGACGAGGCGGTCAAAAAGAGAAGCGTTGATTCACCGCATGCATGCATGAAGCATAGAGCATGCCGATTTCGGTGTATTCATTACACAATAGCAAGTATAATGAAAAAGGGTGCGTAAAAATAGGAAAGGAAAAGAAAAAAGGTGCTCCGTTTATGAGCCGAGGAGAGAAGAAGGGCACGAGAAGGTTTTTTTTTTTTTCGGTGGACATTGCTGGAGAAGAAAAAGAAAAAAAACCTGCATTGATTCACAAAGATTTTGGGAGGCTACCAGCTTTACTTGCCCCTTTTTTTTTCGCCAAAGCTGGGAGTTTTATTCTTCTTTTTACTGTGTTTTGCGGTTTGGTGGATTGATAATATTGTTGTTATTGCCGATAGACGTCTGCACCTTGTTCAAAAGAGATCAATTATACGCAAAGAGAAACTAGAGTAAGGAAGCCGAGACTAACATCAGCATATATGTGAGGAGAAAGTGAAGCGTGAAAGTGGGAACCAACAAGAAGTACGTTTGCTGCTTGCTATCTCTTTTCCTCAAAATGTCAAGCACTGCTTCCTCTCTCTCCCCTCTCCTTCTTTTTTTTTTTCCTTTTCCTGCTTATAGCCCAAATATTTTTGGTGCTGCTTGTGCAAATCTTCGTCCTTTTATCGAGCACACACATATATATCATGGGGGGCACACTTTGTGCCATTGTGACCTGATATGTTTGGTCATTTGCTTTTTTACGGTTTCTGCACTCATTTCTCGTGCTCGGGCCATTTATTTTGTATACGGCAGAGAAGCAATGCTCTGCTGCTGCTTCACTCTACATTCAAACGAGAAAAAAAAAAAACAGCTTGTATCGTTTGTTGCGCTTCTTTCTTTTTGCCTTGAGCAGGAAGAAATAGAAGCAGAGCAAAGGAACAGACAAGAAGCCAAATTGGGCAAGAATTTTTACTCCCTAGCTTAAGATCTCCCTTTTTCCCCTTCCTCCAACATTTTTTTTTTTGTTTCCTTTAAATCCTTTCTGTTACTTTTATTTACTCGACTCTGGCGTTTTTGGACTTTGCTAACGTGTTTACCGTTTGTTCTCTTGATAGGTGCTCTTTGCCACAAGCCTCCTAGCCAAACACTTGTATGGGGGCTCTCTGTCCTCATACGATTTGATAGTCGTTTCAAACACATTCTCCTTGCTCCGAATCTTCAGTACGCACTTCCATTGCAGAAGAGGAGGAGAAAGGAAGGGAAAAGCTTCAGATGTCGTCGATTGGGAAACGCTCGTTGCGTCTGCCTGCCTCGCCGGTAGAAGGACAGGCCAAACGACGCCGAACAGCCGCTTCTCAGCCCATGACTGCCGATGTGAACTCTGCGAATGTTGGGCCTCCTTCTCCTTTTCCCCAGCCAACATCAGCGGGGTTCACGCCCAAGATTCCGTTCCAGCATCTGCCGCAGATGCCTGCTCAGCAGCAAGCGGCGGTGCCGTTCCACGCCCAGGACGCAGGGCGGGCACATCCAAGCCGATCTTGGACATCCAGCCCGGCACTGCGCATGGGCAGCTGCTCGCTGGACGAGATGCTGTTGACGATGCCTCACGGCCTTGCCTCTGCCGAGCTCGGCCGCCGCAAAGACGACTTGCGATATGAAATCGACTACCAGGAGCGCAACCCGCCGGTGCTGCCCCCGTCCAGAGTCAAGGATTTACCGCCCAAGCCGTTTATCCCGGAATTCCACAAGTTCCCCGAAGGAATCAGCGACCACGAGCGCCTGGAAATCGAGTCACGCAACAACACGATTGCGGCGGAGCACCAGAAGATTGACCGCCAGCGGAACAACCAGGCGGCCAAGAAGTCGCGGCAGGCACGCCTCGAAGCTCTCAACAACACGCGGGTGCTGCTCAATGAAAAGACGGCCGAATGTGCCTGGTTTAGGATGAAGGTGCTTGCGCTGGGCGGCAACACGGCAGACTGGAACAACGTGCCGGCGGGAGTCAAGACGCGGCTCGTCAAGGAAATCGACGGACGGGTCAAGACGGTTGAGATGGAGGTTGCGGATGTGAAGAAGAGAGAGGAGGCCAAGAAGAGGGCGGACCGGAATAGGCGGCGGGCGGAAGTGAAGAAGGATGAGGAATCCCAGCTGTCGCAATCCTCTCAGCGGTCGACTGTGAAGAAGATGAAGGAAGATGACGATGATGAGTATGATGGGGAGTAAAGCAAACAAGGAACTTGGTGGGAAAACAACCAACAAAAAAAAAGGAGGAGGAAGGCGTTTTGAAGAATCGAATCGACATTAGCACCAACTTATATGTTTTGAGGCGAGCGACTTTTATTTGAAGAATGATTTGGGGGGTTTTTGTTTTATTCTTTTCTATTTTCTAATTTTTTTTTCCTTTCTTTTTTTGGGAGGTAAAAGGAGAAGAACGGGAAATTTGTTGTTTTTTTGTTTTGTTTGTTATTACACTATTTGGCTCCATGGTTCTAAAAGAGAGCAGAGCAAAGGATCTATTCTGTGGGCTGTTTTTTTTTTTTTTTCCTTTCCTTTCCTTTTTCTCTCTTCTTTTCTTTAAGCAAGCATAAAAACGTATGTATCGGGGATTTAGAAGAATATGGTGTTTTTGATGTTTGGAACAAACTTGATAGCCTTTTTTTTTTAATCACTCTTCTCTTTTGTTTCCTGTTTCTCTCGCCTTTGGCACAACTTACGCAACTCTACTCAGATAGATGGTGTTATGGAATGAAATATAGCATTGTTCCTAGTGAAAAATTCCTCTCCCATCTTCATTCTATCTAATCCATCTATCCGTTTTTTGCCCATCATTGTCGTCATTACGTGTTCCTTCGTGTCGTAATAGTAGCCGCTGTAACTCTATAACATGTATTCCCAATTCCTCAGTTCCGTCTATGAACTAACCGGCCCTTGACCCAGACTCTCTTCGTGTTCCGGTCATCGCCGTTGTACAGCCATTTGGCTATTCTGTCGTCCCAGCTCTCCCACCCAAACACATCCACGAAGCCATCGTTGTCGTCTTGCTCTTCTAGGCCTCCATCGTCACTCACTTGACTTAGAGACACCAACTGCGCGTCCCACTCCATGCCTATTTCGAAACCTCCAATCTTGTCTTGCAGTCCCACGCATCGGGCGCCTCCCCTTGTGGCAAGGTACAGCACCTCTTCCACCGTCAGCTTGACCCTCTCCTTCTCCCTCTCGGCAGCAGCAGCGTCATCACCTTGAGGAACGTGGATGCCCATCGCCACATGGCGGCTCACCAGCGCGGCCTGCCTCGCCGCCTCGAGGATCGAAGGGCTGTATCCGCCGCTCATGTCCGTGCCCAGGCCGACGTCGATGCCCTTGTCCCACATCCAGCGCACGCGAGCCGGCCCGCTGGTCAGGCACGTGTTGCTGCACGGGCAGTGGGAGATTTTGGATCCCTTGGCGGCGATGAGGCTTGCTTCGGCGTCGGAGATGTGCACTGCGTGCGCGAGGACCGTCTTGGGCGTCAGCAGGCCGTACTTGTCGTAGACGGCGGCGTACGAGTCCGCCTCGGGGAACATGCGCCGCACGAGCTGCATCTCGCCGAGGTTCTCCGAGATGTGTGTCTGGATCGGGAGGCCCGTCTCGCGATGCAGCTGCGCCAGGCCGGCCATGGCCTCGCGCGTGCACGACGGGGCGAAGCGAGGCGTCAGGATGGGTGAGACAAGGTCGAATCCCGGGTCGATGCCGCGCACATGGTCAACCGTCTGCCGCGTCGCCCGCAGCGTCTCGTCGGCGTCGGCGTCCCGGTAGTATTCCGGGTTGATCTCCGGGTCGTCCATGCAGGCTCTGCCCACAAAGGCGCGCTGGCCCAGCGACAGGCACAGGTCGGCCAGCAGATTCGTCGCGGCGACGTCGAGCGTGGCGTAGTAGGTGGCCGTGGTGGTGCCGTGGGAGAGCGTGCGGCGGACGCAGCGCGAGTAGACGCGGCGGGCCTTGGGCAGGTCGCTGAGGCTGGCCTCGAGGGGGAAGGTGTATGTCTCGAGCCAGTCGAGGAGGCTGGACTTGCCGAAGATGCCTGCGTTGGCGTACTGGGGGGGCGTGGATGTGCGTGTCTGCCATGTACGGTCAATATCATCGTCATCGTCATCATCATCGATTTGGCACTTCTCAACTCACCCACAAAGCCGGGGAAGAAAAACTGCCCCTCGGCAGCCTCCGTCACATCCACCTCTGCTTCACTCCAGCCGAGCTGCTTGAATAGCCGTTCCTTGGCCTCGCTCACATCCGCCACGTCCCGCTCAATGGAAACAATCTTGCCCTGCTCATCGACCGCCACTGCAGCGTTGTGGAGGAACTCGAGATGCTGCTGCGTCCTGGAGTGCACAAACGTGCCCAGCAGCAGCAACTTTCTCTGCGGTGACATGATTTGCTCTTTTCTTTTGCGTGTGGCAATTCGTATCTATCCAGTCTTGATCTCACTCTTTTTTTGTTTTTGTTTTCAAGGCTTCTGATTCTCTCTCCCTTTTCACCCGATATGTACTCGTTTATATAGCATACATCTATCAGTTTATCGACCTGTTCCACAACGTCAGCAACACTCTCACACAAACAAGACACGCCCACATTGAGAATATGCACAACACCAACAGTCAACAAGCAGGCAAAGAATATCCAGTCTCACCGTTTTTATCCTATTCAATCAATCGCTCAAGAACCCCATCAGCTCAAGAAAATAAAAGAATGAGACGCTGCTCCTGCTGGGTTATTAAATAGAGCTGACAAGCTCACCCTGAAAAGCCCCGGTATTTCGAGGTAACCCCATATTGCCGACTTTGGGGTAACGCCAAATCTTGCCCACCCAGCAGATAACAAAAAGTGCCTGGTAATCATGCAAGGGACCGGTTTGTCAAAAAGCGGCTAAGCTCGGCGGTCGCCGCTGACCGATGAGGCAACGGTTTGCACCGCTTTTTCTCGTTGTCTTGGGCTCTTTTAGTTAGTCAGCGGGCTTTGAGCTGTGATACACGATAGACGGCATTTTGGGCAGCATATTTTGTTTATCAATCAATTCGTCAGATTATGCGTAGGAATTGGCATGGCATTGGTATTAGCAGAAGCTATTCATATGTTTATTCAACAATATCTCGTTATTCCAAATCACACACATACGGAGAAAATGGGACAGGTGATGAGGAGATCAATAATCACATCTTTGCACACGTAGATAATCGTAATGGCACAAACATTACACAAAAGGCAAAAAGGCAAACTAGAAAATCAAAGCCATTGCATTATACGTCTATTTTCATGACAAATTCATCAGCAATTAAATAATTCACAGGCTTCTATTGGCCTTCATCGCGTCCCGTGCCGTCCACCAATTTATATCATAGTAATACCCCTTTCCCATAATGCGCTTCGTTCATTGCCTCTCATCTCGCCTAGCAAAATGTTTTTTTTTTGTCTTGTGCATCATCTCCATTCTGCCACACCCAACCTTCATCTTCTTTTCATTCCTTACGCAGCCAGACCAGCACCCTCATGGTCGGCACTGGCGCCACTCTCGCTGCTAGTCGTCTCCTCATCCTGGACGTACTTCTCCCAGTTGGCCAAGATGGCGCCAATCTTGGGAGAGTTGGTCAGCTTGTACACGTCCTCAAAGTACTCCTTGGTGAGCGCAAACGGCTTGGCCGTCACGTTGGGAATGTACTTGCCCACCAGCTTGGACGGGTCAATGGTGGTCTTGTGGATCTTCTTGAGCAAGAAGGATCGGAAAGGCTTGACACCAGATCGCAAAAAGGTCGAGTGGAAGGGCACGTCGATGCCTCGGAGAGGGATTGTGGCAAAGCCACGCTCCAGCTCCAGCGGCAGAGGCTTCTTGAGAGTCGCCTCGGCGCATCCGCGGATAATCTTCTGCAGAGCGCCCTTGGCCTCCTCAATGTTGTTGCGCATCTCTTCAATGTCAATCTTCTGCATCTTGAGGAAGTTGGTCACTCCTCCGAGCGTGTCCAGAGCGCGCAAGTCACCGGCGCACACGTACTGCATGTTGGCAATGTTGTAGTTGACAATCTCCAGCAGCCAGCCAGTCTCTTCCGCAATCTTGTCAACGACAAACTGAAGCGCCTCTTCGTTGAATGTCTTTGAGATGCGACTGGGGTTGACGGCGCACATGGAGTAGTTGGATCGACCGCTGGCGTCACGCTCGACGGCCACCTGCATCGTCAGACCACGGTAGAAGACGACCGACACCAGACTCTCAATGGGCATGACCTCTGCCAGGGCAGCCAGGGCAGAGTATTCTCCCAGAGAGTGACCGGCAAAGGTGCTGTCTCGGGGGACGAGGCCCTTGGACTTCATGTCCTCGAAGCTGGCCTTTTCCATCAGGGTCAAGGCGGGCTGAGTAAACTGAGTGGCTGACAGCAGGCCAGTTGGTGATCTGTAAGTGTAGGAAGTCGTCTTCTCGTCAATGTCCTTGAAGATTCTCTCAGACTTGACGGTGCCATCTGCAGCCACCGTCTCGAAAGTCATGGCCATGTAGTTCTGGCGGATCGCCTTACCCCTGGGGCCACCAAAGTGCACAGTGAGCTCCTTGGGGTTGTTCTTGACAATGTTGGTGATGGAGAAGCCGTAGTTGTCAAGCAGGTACTTGTCAGCACGGTCCCAGACGTCCTTGGCCACAGGGCTGCTGCCATAGAGATCCATACCCATGCCTTGTTCCTGTGAACCTTGTCCAGTAAAGACATATGCGGTCACAGGCTGCTCAACTTCGGCCTCGCCCAGAAGAACCTTCTCCTCCGTCTCGGCATTGCTGGCCTCGAGCTTGATAATCTTGCGTCCAGTCACCATGCCCACGTGCTGCAGCTTGACTTGGATGGAGTCGTTGGGAAGAACCATGCCAACCAGCGAAGCGTGGAAGCTACGGACTCGGCCAACGTTGTTCTCAGCAGCCCATGTTTCGACCAGGCTTCGGACCGCAGCGCTGCTGTACATGCCGTGGGTGATGGTGCCGGGAAGGTTGGCATACTCCGAGAAGACGCGCGACACGTGGATGGGGTTATAATCGCCAGACACGCGGGCATACGTCTCGTTGGAGGCAGGGGCGCGGAGCTGCAGAGGAGTCCTGCCGCTCAGGGGAATGGCATTCTCAAAGTTGACCGGCTGGTCCAGAGGGGTACCGTTACGCTCAAGGTAGTCAATGACGGGGTTGCCGTGAGACTCGCCAGCCTCGTAATCGACACTGGCGACCTGGATGACCTCCTTGGTAGGCAGCTCCAGCAGGACCTGACCACGGGTCTCCACACTGCTGAAGACGCTGTTGTTCTTGAATCGCACAAGGCTTTGCAGGCGGAATGTCAGCGTCTGGCCAAGCAGGTCAATCTCGTTGGGCATCTCGTCGAGAGTGAACCACTGCTTGGATCGCAGCACAGCCACGTCCTTGGTGGTGGCCAGGTGCACCTGAACTGGTGTCTCGTCCTTGCGCTGGAAGGTGTTCTCAAAGTCCGTGTAGGTACCGCGGTACAGGAACTGAGAGGTGACTTCCATCACGGGCTTGCCATCTCGGCTGATGGTACCGCAAACCTCAACCATCTTGCCAGAGTCCTGGTTGATGACGGCGTTGATTTGTGCAGTAGTCGAGACCTCATCGCCCTTCTTGAGGGGCTCAGCGCCAGGAATCATGCGGAAGCCGTTGGAAAGGTGCACCAGCTTCAGCAAGTCACCGTCAATGGTGCGGGGGAAGATGGGTTTAGTGATGGCCTTCCATCCCAGCACAATCGCAAAGTCCATGGGCGCATACATGATCTTGCCAGGTCGGTCAACGAAGGCTTCGCCAGTGTTGCCGACGGCGTGAACAAAGTCATTGATGGCTTCAGCAGTGATAGTGGTGCTGCCTCCGTCAAACTTGCTCGTGACCATGGCATCGAGATCCAGAGGCTCCTCGCCAAACCATGCCTTCCAGTAAAACTCCTTGATGCGGTCATTGCGGCCCTCCATGACTTCATGGATGGGAGCATATCCAGCATCGGGGCGGTACAGGAATTTCAAAGGCATAGCAACCGGAGTTCCCAGAGCAGTAGTCTCCTTAATCATGTTGACGAGGATCTCCTTCTCGCCATTCAGCTTGACCTCAACCACATCCACATACTGGTTGTGTCTCGGCTGCTCCTTGACGACAATGGTAGTCTTGGAGGGGTCGTTAGGGTACTGAATCTCGACGTAAAGGCCTCGGACAGGGGCAAAGATGCGGCGGATGGGGTTGGTTTGGAACTTCTGGCCTTGAACAACAACATCCGACATGAGAAGAGCGTGTCTCCAGTTGCGGTTAGGTCCCGCAAGCAGTGACAGCCAGGAGTCGAGAGAAGGCATGGCGCTGGCGGGAGATGAAGAGAGACGGTAGGTGTTCTTGTGAGTGTCATAGCTGACAGTAAGGCCTTCGACGTCGAGAGGGATCTCTGCATCGACAAGCTTGCCACCAAAGTATTCGGTGGCGGGGATTAAAGCCTCGTCGTCGTCGTACAGATCCTTGGTCAACGCCGCAATGTGAGCATTGTGGATGTTGTCCAGAATGTCCTTGATTGGCTCATCAATGACAGTAGAGAACTTGGCGGCGGTAGGGCCCTGAAGAATACAGGTTCGGCCGACGTCCTGGCCAATGACTGCGTCAAGGTCTTCCGACTGCCACAGAGAGTCCTTCTTGAAGTAAAACTCAAAGTTCTCGTCAAGAGCAGGAATGAAAGTGACAGGCTTCTGGCCGGGGCGCAGGCACAGAATCAAAAAGTACTGAACATCCTGTGCGTTGATGATCTGGTGCTCGGCTTCGGGATAGCTGGCGAGGATGCGGTCCACAGTGCTGAAAGGCTCCTCAAGGTCAGCGTAGCTTTGGAGGAGAGAAGGCTGGCCGGCCTTTGTGGTGAATCGCTCCTCGACTCGGTGGATGAAATCACCAGTGAGTCTAGTATAGGACGCGTCAATCCATCGAGATTGGTGCTTGACGTAGAGCAGCTCAACCAGGCGTCGGACAACCTCTGCGTAGGTCATGTCCTCGAGGTCCACGGCCTTGCCATCCTTGTTGCAACCAAACCAGACCTTCTGGAAGTCATCATTCAGCTTCTTGATGATGTGGTCTCGGTTCTTCTTGAGCTCGGCAACTCTCTTCTCCTTGGGGATGTTGAAAATCTTCTGGTCCATCTCAGCCCAGAACTTGACACCGCGAGTGGCCAGCTTGTGAATTGGCTCGCCCATTTCCGAGCGCACAGTGATGACGCCACCGGCAGGGCCCTTGTAGGTCATTTCCCACTGTCCATCATCGAGACCAGGAGCGTCGATAATGGCCTGCTTGGCGTTCTTGCTGGTGTGCGCCTCCTTGGCTACCATCATACGGCTACCAAACAGGCAGCCGTCAAAGGGCATGGGGGGGGTATCCGTACTTCTTAGCCCAGTCACCGGTGATGTATGGGTAAGTATCATCAGCACCACCGAAGCCACTGCCTGCAACCAGGATGATGTTCTCCTGTCTGCGGATGCGGCCATACATCTGAAGGATAGGCTGGTGGAAATCTTCAAAAGAGTGATGACCACCGCCACGGCCACCAGTCCACTGCATGATGACAGGGAAGGTGGGGTTGGCCTTGGCAATGTTGATGACGGCTTGGATGGCTTCAACTGAGCCAGGCTTGAAGGCAATGTGCTTCAGTCCCAAAGTCTCAATGTACTCCTGGGCGACCTCAATCGAGGGCACACCGGCACCAATGGTCAAACCTTCGATCGGCACACCATCAGCACGGAGTCGGCCAAGCAGGGGGATTTGCCAGCCCATGGCGCGAGGGTTGACGTAGATGAGGTTGACTGTGATACCGCGGCCAGCGGGAATGGCCTTTTCGATCTTCTCCAGTGCCGCAGTCATGTTCTTGGCGTTGAAGTAGCCGCCGCCAGCAAGCTCAATGTGGTATCCAGCGTTCATGGTAGCCGCAACAAAGTCCCACGGGACAGTTGCAGGGGTCATACCAGCGACCATGATCGGAGGGATGCCAAGAAGACGGCTCATCTTGGTGTCCACATACTTTCTGCCGCTCGCTGTCTTGATCAAGCGTGGGCCATGCTCCTTGACCCAATCAATGGCAAACTTGACGGCGTTTTCCTCATCTCTATCAAAGATCTCAGGCTTGTATCCGAGCTCGCCCATGGTGCCCTCAATGGTACCAGCAAGGATGACGCGGATACCAGTTCCCTCCTTGTTTCGGCTCGTCAGGGCTCCAAGGCCGGAGATTCCGCCTGGGCCAAAATCAAGGATGTGGCTGGCCTGGGGGAAGACCGTCGCCTTCTCCCAGTTAACGGGATCCCGGGTGATGAGTCGGACCAAAGCCGGCACGATGTTGCCATTGGCTTCAGCACGAAGGTCCTTGCCAGTGTTTGTGTCGTAAACAGGAATTCCCAGAGCGCTGGAGTCAATGCTGATGTCCTTGAGGTCTTCATCAATGAGGACAGTGGCGTCTTCCAGGTACTTGCTGTGGAAAGGAGCGGTAATGGGAAGGAATCTGTTGGAGAATCGGACCTTTCGCTCAGTGTGAGGGACTCGGGTCTGATCCAGACCGGTCGGGGCCTTCACCTTGCGGAGTTGAGAGTTCAAACCGTACAGCGAGGTAGGAGGACCAGTGACAACGAGGTTGCGAGGGCTGTTGATGAGAGAAACGCCAATGTGACGGTGAGGAGGAAGGTATTGATTTGTGGCGTCAATGTGCCTTTGAACTTCCTCCTGGGACAGGTCACGGATGCTCAGCATTGGTGTAGGAAGACCTTCACCGTGCTCCTGAGACTCTCGAAGCATTGTCGGAGTCATGGATGTAGTAGGGAAGGCCTGCTGGCTTCGTGTACCAATCCAGAACAGGACGGTCAGAATAGAGGTGGTGATTTCGCGCCACGAGTCCCAAGAGTCGGCCGCGGCCGTGGCAGCTGCCATGACAATACCTTGGGAGTGACCAGTGGTTCCACTGATTCGCTCTCTGAGGAGACCAGGGTGAATGCCCAAAACCTTGCAAGTAACCTCGTAGTGTGCCATCTGAACCAGTCCAATCAAAGGGAAACTGACGGGTGCGGTAATCAGATAGTCGACATCTGGAGTGGCCTCTGGCCTGTGAAGCCACGTCAAAATGTCCAGGCCCTTGGGGAACATCTTCTCCGCGCTAGGGTGGCTGGAAAGAGTCTGCAGAAGCTCGGCAGCATTCGCAATGAGCTCTCCAACAAAGCTTGAGTATGTCTTGGAGATCTGGCGAAGCTCGTCAAAGTACTCCTCAATGTTACCCTGGCCGCCAAAGATGGTGTAGATCTTGGCTGAGTTGTCGTCAGCAGCTCTCAGAAGGGCAGACTCGTGAGGCTTGATGGTCCGGTTTGAGACGGCCCGAGCATTATAGTAGCATCGAATCACCTCGAGCTTTTTCGACTCAATGCCGGGCAGGGTTGCTGCCAGAACGTGGACCTCATTGCCTTGCAGGAAAGCCCGCTCGAACTCGTTAAGAATGAGCTTGAGGACCTCCTCATAGGAGCCCTGCGAATCATCCTCTCCCTCCTCTACGTCGGCGGCAATAAAGCCCAGATATCTGGCAACCAGCTCGGGTATGGATGAAGGCTCATCATCTTGAGCGAGCTCGTCGGTTGCTGGAGGTAGGTTGACAACAAACCGATCTTTCAATTCAGAAGCGTGGAAGTGGAGGTTGGTCGGGACGAGAAAGGAGGTTTCGAGAGAGCCGTGGGACAGAGTCAGAGGTCGCAGTGAAGCGCTAGATCGAGGAGTAGAGATGCCCGTCTGAGGGCCAGTCGCAGTCCCGTACATGGTGGCGGTGTGAGGAGGGTATAAGGAAGATTGAGTCTGCGGGGTACTTTGGTCAGTGGGATTCTTTTTCTCTCTCTCCTTCACATGATGGCGGTTTCAGTGGATGGCATACCTAATGCAATTAAGAACTATTAAGCCAAAGACAGGATGTCACTCGTATGTCTTTGTCTGGTTTGCCAAATTGGAGACCAAATCGAAGCTTTTTTTGACTTTGAAAGGCGCGCAAAGCCCAGCCCAAACAATAGAAGAAAATGGTTGCCTGAAGAAGCGAAGTCTTACAGATGGTTGGCAAAAAGAACAGGGCGGGCAAGCTTGGAGACGTGAGAGCAGCAAGGCACAATCACACCAACGAAGCAGGATGAAGTTGAATGAAGAAGGGAAGAAGAGCAGTGCGGCCACTATTAGGAAAAGAGGGAGCCGGACGAGAGGAGGGGGAGGTGAAGCCGGGATTTAGGGTCCAGATGCCGCTCAACGTCCAAGTCGCGGCGGCGCTAATGAAAAATCACAGTCGCTGCCAATGGCCAGGATAGCGATGTACAGCGCATGTACATTGGACCCTACGCCGCGATCTCGTGGAGGGAGCTTTACTTTTTGCAACACGCGCGCCAAAAAATTTAGTTCTGTTGGGGATAAGTCCAGAATTTCCCCTTGCCCCAGAGCAACGACCAAACCCCACCATGAACAGCGATAAGTACCGGTACAAGCAACCCCATTATTTTGAAGGGAGTGATACTGCAGCCTGCCTGTAGAGCGTTGAGCATGCTATCATGCAGAGAGGATCTATCTCGATGCAACGCAACCTCTTTTTTCATGCATAAGTGGCTGGCTAATGA
The DNA here is from genome assembly GCF_020647795.1 of Trichoderma atroviride. Lineage (NCBI taxonomy): Eukaryota > Fungi > Ascomycota > Sordariomycetes > Hypocreales > Hypocreaceae > Trichoderma > Trichoderma atroviride. Next base: position 3,321,187 of record NC_089400.1, on the reverse strand, counting down.
GGCGCAGATAATTGGAGAGAGAAGAACCATAGAGAGAATCTTCAGGCTGAGGTGCATGCAAGCGACGTAGTGAATTGCCCATCTTAGTAGAGATAGGTACTGAATGGCAGAGTTAGTAGACGCCATACCGGTTGTTTCTTTTACCACAGGGCTGAGAAAACTCAATTGATAGCCAACTATCCACCTTCGATTCAGAATACAATATATCGGCTTACAGTGGGATATGACGCAAACCTTGACCCTACCTACCGAGTATACAAGCAATGAAGGCTGCTTCAACTGCCGTCTTCGACGGCTGAGGCCGGTGGGAGATCAGTAAACCAAACAAGATCAGTAAACCAAAAGGTAAACAAACCAAGTAAACAAACCAGCTCGTCCCAGCATCAATCCAAGTATACCAAGCCCGGAGACATTTGATAATCCTTCATAATTGCTTTGGGGCTTCAACATTTTGGAGCTTCCTTTAGTAATCCCCAGCTTTCATCCGGCTCCTTTCGGACATCCAACGTCTTACACGTATCTACGAGATTTCATGGAATCATTGGCGGACGTTGATAGAGCCCGCCGGCCCGCAAGCGGCCATTGGCAATCGCCATGTCATGGATGGCAGACAAAACAAGCATGGAACACAATGCAATGGTCAGAAGCCTAGCTATGTGTCTACGAAATATGCTTCGAAATGCCCCTCCAGTTGGGGACGCTTTATGAGTCTTAATCCACAGTCAAACACCAGCCAAGATCCAATTGGTCGGCTCAGCCCCTTAGAATTTGTCAAAGATACACATTTTGACACGTAGAACTACTACATGATTCCATCATGCGGTGTTTAAGACAGACCAGCGATAAACGACGGTTGCTCTGGAGGCTGCGGATGGATGTGTTCATTGTAGGGGACGTGCTTCCCTAGTAGCGGTACCTGTACTTTCGCGCATTGCCCCCCCTTCCCATCGAAACAACCATTTGCGAGTGGCGGGGTGCAACAAACTTTTTTTGGCCTTATCTTAGCAGCCAAGCCGTTCAAGGGACAGCCGGGTCGTATCGATATGGAAAATTCTTATCAGGACCCTGAAACCCGACTCAGCGGTCGGAATTCACCACCCCCAGCATGCTCCCTCTTTTGCACGTAATCACTGCACGCCATTGCTTGTCTCGCAACAATTGAGCGCTGCCATTCTCACTGGCATGTATGAGATACAGACAGAGTACTCCAGGCGCCCGCCGCCGCGAAAAGACCCCGCCGAGGGCTAAGCTGAGCAATATTCTCTGCTCGCCGCAGAAGTGGCTTCATGCTGGACCCGCGCCACGGCACCCAAAGCCGGCTCCAGCGGCTTAAGCCCCCTGGGGTCTAGCGCATGAATGTGGTTGAGAAGCCAAAGGCAGCAAGAGCAGGCCAGAGCCACCTGCAGCAACCGCGTGGCGTGTGAGACTCGATGTAACTGCCTTGTACCCAAGTACCGCCGCCCTATTCCCCCCCCAATCTTTTTTTCGTCGTCGTCCACTGACGGTGGGTCGTGATTCAACAATCGAGGCTCGCTTCCTTCTATCCGTCCAACCATCGCCGGGGGAATTGGAATAAGTCGTGCCTCGCATTGCCCTTGGTCAAATCCAGCTTTTCTCGCACCTCAGTCGGCGGGGAAGTCTTTGAGTCCGCCTCTAATCATAATCTTAACATCCCGCTTTCTTCCCGTCTCCCTATCTATCCTCTTTGCCCTCTGCAAAGCCCTTCTCTCCTCCCTGTAGCCCCTCCAAGGTACGGAGAGTCGGTTCAGAACACCAAGACTTGGTCGACAAGCCCAAGCAACACAAAACACCATAAACGTCTCCCGGGAAGGCGTTTGAGAACCGCAATCCACATCACCTGCGGTCTGATTCTCGACCCCGAACAACCCCCCCCTCATTCTTCTTATTAATACGCCCTCACGACGCACCACCGCCACCATGCGTCCTGAAGTTGAGCAAGAGCTCGCCCACACGCTCCTCGTTGAGCTTCTAGCATACCAGTTCGCCTCTCCCGTCAGGTGGATTGAGACTCAGGATGTGTTCCTGGCAGAGAAGACGGCCGAGCGCATCGTCGAAGTCGGTCCCGCAGATACCCTCGGAGTGATGGCTAAGCGCACATTGGCGTCCAAATACGAAGCCTACGACGCTGCCAAGTCTGTTCAGCGACAGATTCTCTGCTATAACAAAGACGCCAAGGAGATTTACTACGATGTCGACCCCATTGAAGAAGAGCCCGAGCCCGCTGCGGCCAGCTCATCAGATGCCCCCAGCCAGCCTGCTGCGGGCGCCCCCGCGGCTGCTGCTCCGGCTGCTGCTGCTGCTCCGGCTCCCTCCTCAGGACCTGCAGCCCAGGTTCCTGATCAGCCAGTGCAGGCTGTCGAAATTGTACACACCATTGTTGCACAAAAGCTCAAGAAGTCTCTTAGTGATGTGCCTTTGAGCAAGGCCATCAAGGATCTGGTTGGAGGTTAGTCAACCCCTCTTTCATTCCCCATTCTTCGTACACGAAGCCAGTCTGTCTTGGTAACCAATTCTAACAATGCATAGGCAAATCTACTCTTCAGAATGAGATTCTCGGTGATCTTGGAAAAGAATTCGGCTCAACGCCTGAGAAGCCCGAAGATACCCCTCTCGACGAGCTCAGCGTTTCCATGCAGGCCACTTTCGACGGCAACCTGGGCAAGCACACACAGTCACTCATCGCCAGATTAATCTCCTCGAAGATGCCTGGTGGTTTCAACATCACAGTAGCAAGAAAATACCTGGAAACAAGATGGGGCCTTGGTTCTGGTAGACAAGACGGAGCACTGCTGCTGGCTTTGACCATGGAGCCTGCTGCCCGTCTAGGCAACGAAGGCGAGGCTAAGGGCTTCCTTGACGGAGTTGTCCAGAAATATGCCGCCAGTGCCGGTATTAGCCTGACGTCTGCGGCTGCTTCTGGTGGCTCCGAAGGCGGCTCGGGAGGCATGATGATGGATCCCGCTGCCATTGACGCCCTCACCAAGGACCAGCGAGCCCTGTTCAAGCAACAGCTTGAGCTCTTTGCCCGTTACCTCAAGATCGATCTCAGGTCGGGCGACAAGGCGCACATTGAGTCTCAAAAATCAGAAAAGGTCCTGCAGGCCCAACTCGATCTGTGGACCGCAGAGCACGGCGACTTCTATGCCTCTGGTATTGAGCCCGTCTTTAGCCCATTGAAGGCGAGATCTTACGACTCGTCCTGGAACTGGGCCCGTCAAGATGCGCTCACCATGTACTATGACATTATTTTCGGTAGACTGCAGACTGTCGACCGTGAAATTGTCAGCCAGTGCATCCGCATCATGAACAAGTCAAACCCCAAGCTTCTCGAGTTCATGCAGTACCACATCGATAACTGCCCTACTGAGCGCGGTGAAACCTACCAGCTCGCCAAAGAACTTGGCCAGCAGCTCATTGAGAACTGCAAGGAAGTCCTGGAGCTGTCTCCTGTCTACAAGGACGTTGCCGTTCCCACTGGTCCTCGCACCACCGTCGATGCCCGTGGCAACCTCAACTACGAGGAAGTTCCTCGCACCAGCTGCAGAAAACTCGAGCACTACGTTCAGCAGATGGCCGAGGGCGGAAAGATCTCCGAGTATGGCAACCGCACCAAGGTTCAGAACGACCTGCAGCGTATCTACAAGTTGATCAAGCAGCAGCACAAGATGTCCAAGACCTCTCAGCTCGAAATCAAGAGCTTGTACGGTGATGTTTTGCGCTCCCTGGCCATGAACGAGAGCCAAATTCTCAAGGAGAACGGCAAGGGCCGAAAGTCGGGCCTGAAGGGCAGCAGCCTGAACAAGGGCAGGGTCGAGACCATTCCCTTCCTCCATCTCAAGAGAAAGACACTTCACGGCTGGGACTACAGCAAGAAGCTCACTGCTGTCTACCTCAACTCTCTCGAGCAGGCTGCCAAGGACGGCGTCACGTTCCAGGACAAGTATGTTTTGATGACTGGTGCTGGTGCCGGATCCATTGGTGCCGAGGTCCTGCAGGGCCTCGTCAGCGGAGGTGCCAAGGTCGTGGTCACTACCAGTCGATTCTCCCGAGAGGTGACTGAGTACTATCAGGCCATGTACACCCGTTTTGGCTCTCGTGGATCTCAAATCGTTGTTGTCCCCTTCAACCAGGGAAGCAAGCAGGACGTCGAAGCTCTCGTCAATTACATCTACGACGCTAAGACTGGTCTTGGCTGGGATCTCGACTACATCGTTCCTTTCGCTGCCATCCCTGAGAATGGCCGACAGATTGATAGCATCGACTCCAAGTCTGAGCTGGCCCACCGTATTATGCTGACCAACTTGATCCGCATGCTCGGTTACGTCAAGGCTCAAAAGGCTGAGCGTGGCTTCGAAACTCGTCCCGCTCAGGTTGTCCTTCCCCTGTCTCCCAACCACGGTACCTTTGGTAATGATGGTCTCTACTCCGAATCCAAGCTGGCTCTTGAGACTCTCTTCAACCGATGGCACTCTGAGGACTGGGGCCACTACCTCACAATTTGCGGTGCTGTTATCGGATGGACTCGCGGTACTGGTCTCATGTCTGGCAACAACATTGTCGCTGAGGGTGTTGAGGCGTTTGGTGTCCGAACTTTCTCTCAGCAAGAGATGGCTTTCAACCTGCTGGGTCTGATGTCCGCTACCATTGTCGATCTCTGCCAGTCAGAGCCCGTCTTTGCCGACTTGAACGGTGGTTTGCAATTCATCCCCAACCTGAACGAGGCCATGACCAAGCTTCGCAAGGATATCATGGAGACCAGTGAAATCCGTAGAATCGTTTCTAAGGAGAGCGCTATCGAGAACACTATTGTCAACGGAGCCGACTCTGAGGTTCTTTACAAGAAGAAGACCATCGAGCCTCGTGCCAACATCAAGTTTGACTTCCCTCATCTGCCCGACTGGAAGACCGAGGTCGCCCCTCTTAATGACCAGCTCAAGGGCATGGTCGACCTGGAGAAGGTAGTCGTCGTCACTGGTTTCGCAGAAGTCGGTCCCTGGGGTAACTCTCGAACCCGATGGGAGATGGAGGCTCATGGCGAATTCTCTCTCGAAGGTTGCATTGAAATGGCCTGGATCATGGGTCTCATCAAGAACCACAATGGTCCTCTCAAGGGCAAGCCTTACGCTGGCTGGGTTGACGCTAAGACTGGTGAACCCGTCGACGACAAGGACGTCAAGCAGAAGTACGAGAAGTTCATTCTGGACCACGCCGGTATCCGTCTGATTGAGCCTGAGCTGTTCAATGGATATGACCCCAACAAGAAGCAGCTGCTTCACGAGGTTGTCATTGAAGAGGACCTTGAGCCATTCGAGGCCTCCAAGGAGACTGCTGAAGAGTTCCGACGAGAACACGGTGACAAGGTGGAGATTTTCGAGATCCCCGAGTCTGGAGAGTTCACTGTGCGAGTGAAGAAGGGCGCCTCGCTCTGGATCCCCAAGGCTCTGCGCTTCGACAGACTCGTCGCTGGCCAGATCCCAACTGGCTGGGACCCCAAGCGATATGGTATCCCCGACGATATTGTCAGCCAAGTGGACCCTGTCACCTTGTTCCTTCTCGTGTCAACTGCTGAGGCTCTCTTGTCCTCTGGTATTACCGATCCATACGAGTTCTACAAGTACGTCCACGTCTCTGAAGTTGGTAACATTGTCGGCTCTGGTATGGGTGGTGCTACGGCCCTGCGTGGCATGCACAAGGCCAGATTCCAAGACAAGCCTCTTCAGAACGATATCCTGCAGGAATCCTTCATCAACACTATGCCTGCTTGGGTGAACATGTTGCTGCTCTCTTCGTCTGGACCTATCAAGACCCCGGTCGGAGCTTGTGCCACCGCTATTGAGTCTGTCGACATAGGTGTGGAGACCATTCTGGAAGGCAAGGCTCGCATCTGTCTTGTTGGTGGTCTCGACGACTTTGGTGAGGAGGGCTCTTACGAGTTCGCCAACATGAAGGCCACCAGCAACTCAGTAGATGAGTTTGCCCATGGCCGTACTCCTGGCGAAATGTCACGTCCTACGACCACGACCCGAAACGGCTTTATGGAGTCTCAGGGATGTGGTGTCCAGGTCATCATGACAGCCAGGCTTGCTTTGGATATGGGAGTCCCTATCCACGGTATCCTTGCTTACACCACCACTGCCTCTGACAAGATCGGACGTTCCGTCCCTGCTCCTGGCAAGGGTGTTCTCACGTCTGCGCGTGAGCACGCTGGCAAGTATCCTTCACCACTGCTTGACATCAACTACCGTCGCCGACAGATTGAGCGCCGCAAGAAGACGATTAAGCAGTGGGAAGAGTCTGAGCTGGAGTTCTTGCACGATGAAATCGATGCTATGAAGGCTCAGGGTGGTGTCTTTGACGAGAAGGAGTATGCTCAGGATCGCGTCGCACACATCCGGAGGGAGGCCGAGAGACAAGAAAAGGAGCTCCTCCGAAGCATGGGCAACAACTTCTGGAAGAGCGATCCCTCCATTGCTCCCCTCCGTGGTGCTCTTGCAACATGGGGCCTTACCATTGACGACCTGAGGGTTGCCTCTTTCCACGGTACATCCACCGGTGCCAACGACAAGAACGAGTCCTCTGCCGTTTGCCAGCAGCTGCGTCACCTTGGCCGAAGCAAGGGTAACGCCGTCCTGGGTGTCTTCCAGAAGTTCCTGACAGGTCACCCCAAGGGTGCTGCCGGTGCTTGGATGTTGAACGGTGGTCTGCAAATCCTGAGCACGGGTCTGGTCCCTGGTAACAGAAATGCCGACAACATCGACCCCATCATGGAGGACTACGATCTGATTGTTTACCCCAGCCGTAGCATCCAGACTGATGGAGTCAAGGCTTTCTCTCTCACCTCGTTCGGTTTCGGACAGAAGGGAGCCCAGGCAGTCGGTGTCCACCCCAGATACTTGTTTGCCGTTCTCGACGAAAAGACATACCAGCAGTACTGCGCCAAGGTTGAGGCCCGACAGAAGAAGGCTTACCGTTTCTTCCACAACGGCATGATCAGCAACACTCTGTTCGTTCCCAAGGCTCACGCTCCTTACACCGATGAGCAGCTCAGCGAGGTTCTGATGAACCCTGATGCTCGTGTCACCGAAGACAAGAAGACCAAGGAGCTCAAGTATGCCGACAACTTCATGAAGGCGTCCGAAAAGGTTGTCCCTGCTGTCACTGTCAAGGAGACACAGCAGATCATTGAGGCGCTCGCTCACAAGGTGACAAGCAAGAGCAGCAACGTTGGCGTAGATGTCGAGGATATCTCTGCCATCAACATTGAGAATGACACTTTTATCGAGCGCAACTTCACTAGCCAGGAGATTGCTTACTGCAAGAGTTCTGCTAGCCCCCAGAGCTCTTTCGCTGGCCGATGGAGCGCCAAGGAGGCAGTCTTCAAGTCTCTTGGCGTCGCCAGCAAGGGAGCCGGCGCTGCCCTGAAGGATATTGAGATCCTCAAGGATGACTCTGGCGCCCCTACTGTTACTGTAAGTTGACACTACCTATGAAACATGTTGAGCGAAAGAATTATTTGGATGCAGATTGCTAACATGTTTTGAAATAGCTTCATGGCGATGCAGCTGCTGCTGCCAAACAGGCTGGCGTGAAGGAGGTTTCCGTCTCCATCTCACATGCTGACAAGCAGGCTGTTGCCGTGGCTGTGGCTCACTTCTAAGGGACACATGGATGATGCGTTGGGTTATATATCATGTTAGAATGGGGTGTGAATAGGTTTAAAATGAGAGCGGCGTTGTCGCAAAGCAGGAGGCTTAATGACTTGGGATTTTTATGTGTACCATGGGACTGATGACGACCTATGACGATGAGAACAAATTTATTAAATCTTTTTGAAGCACGAGTTTCATCAGGATGTTTTAGTTAGATGGCCCTAATTGAAGGCCAATCAATATTTTTTTCTATATATATTTTTTCAGTAATTGTGATTTCGCGTATATCCATCCTATAAACGTTCATGCATATCGGATTAAACATGCCAGCGGCAGGCATAAGACGCCAAGTGTGTCTATGTACTCCGAAGCAATAGCGGCCACCAGAGCTTTAATATCCAAAGCCAAAACAAAAATTTCCAGTGGGTATCGAATGATTTTCGTAGATGAACGGTAGCCGCACAAGATAGGTACCTAGGTGTCTTTGTCTTGGGAGGATCTCTTTTCGTCGCAGCCGCGGCCACCTCCATTATTTGAAGAGCTCATCCCTTTTCTTTCTTATCTTGTCCAGGTGACATCCGTTGATAATACCATTGTCACGACCGTAGCATTCCCCTAGAACCCTCCCCCTTTCCTTCTTCTTCAATATTCTATGCATATCATCGTGGTTATTTGTTTCATCCATTATCGTCGCACTTTCTTCCCTTCTTACTGCCCACGTCCCCTGCCGCGACCTCTGCCTCCACGGCCTCGCCCTCTGTCGCCGCCCCCACGGCCGCCGTGACCGCCGTGATCGCCTCTTGACTGGTGGCCGCCGCGACCGCCACGGAATCCGCCGCCTTGCTGGTTCTTCTGCTGCTCGGTGACTTGGTCGATGATCTCGTCGGGAACACGAAGGTACTTGATCTGTGATGCAAGAGGCGTTAGCTAAGCTTGCTGGGTGTGTTTCCGGGCAAATGAGGTTGGATGGTATCAGCGTACGTTATTTCCCTTGACGTAGACTTCTGGCAGACGCATGAATTTATCTCCTTCCTGTTATACTATTCGTTAGGAAAAAGACGCCTCGTTACTTCGTTGAGGGAGGGCATTGGTGAGCGTACAGGGCTTGTCTGCACGACTTCTTTGAGGGTGAGGTTCATCCACGTATCGCACATGACCAGGTGTCCGTTGAGCGTCTCTCCATTCTTCAGCTCGACCAGCATGGGGTGGCCCTGAGCGGCATTGAGCAATCCGAGGGGAAGCTGCCATGATGCGCGAATCGGTCGTTAGTTTCGGCTGGTCGAGGGGAGGAGATTGAGCATACCATGGCGGTTGATTGCGCCTCTAATAGGCGCAGCTAAACGAGCTTTTTGCTAGTTTGCCACGTTGTAAGGGTTGTTGTCGCGTTGAGGAAGGGGATAAAGCAGCTTGGCTTGGTGGGTTTTTGGCTGAGGTTGCGAATTGGAGATCGAGGTGTAGTCAGAAAGCTGCTAGAAGAAACCCCGCCATGTGCATGACCCCGGCTAGCAAAGTACTGCGGCGGGCTGTTCTGCGCCGAAAAGGTACTTGCTTGCGCACCGGAAGGTTTCCGCGCCAAAATATCGCTTTTGATATCTCAACTTTTGATCTCACACACAACGTTGCTGAGACGGACAGAAGGAGTATTTTTGGAATTCTCTTATCTCAATTTGAAGCAGGTTGACTATGCAGCGCAAATTGCTCAGTGACGGGCTATGGCGCTGTCTGTGCCCGTCTTTTGACCAATTGGTCCTGCGCACAGCGATTCGACAAAGCTTGCCTCGCACACGACCAGCAGTATCACGGCCTTGTGCCGCCAGATCAGGGCCAATTTACGTGCGGTGCTATGGGACAACTGCTGGCTTTGCATCAAGAGATGAAGTCCAGCCTGGAGAAGATGGCAGTCGCTTCACGAGTTCTAAGCTACGGTCCTGGAAGGACAGGCTTCTCGCCTCCACAGCGCCATCAGAGGAGACGCTGAAAGCAAGTACGGTTGAAGAGATTTTTGCGGCCCTGAATTCTCTTCGAGAGGCGAGGGATCGGATGTCGACCAGCAGCCCAGAAATCGACCAGCATCAAAGAATAGTGCAGCTAGTGCAGCATCTACTGCAGGTCGAGGATCAGCCAATCACACCTTATCTTTACGAGTGTCTAATGGACGCCATGGCTCATCCTCGAGGCTCCGTTGATGGTGCCCGCCGACTGCTTGACGACATGGTTGAACAGGGGATAAAGCCAACGGCGGAATTATGCAACGGCGCCCTGAGAGCGCTGATGAATCATCCGGATTACATACTGCGCCAAGAGATTCTGGGTATTATGCAGGAATACTGGTTTACAATTGATACACCGGTGAAGCAGACGGTTATAGTGGGAATGCTCAGAGATGAGCAATATGAGCTGGCATATGCAAGGCTAACGGAGCTGATTGAGCAAGGGGCCAGAATTGACCCCTGGGTCTACGACATATTCATTCTGGTATTTGGGAAGCTTAGATTTCTAGATGAAATGCTACAGCTTCTGTATAGGCGCAAGAACATTGGTGGCAGTACCGACCCAATTGTCATCACCTTGACATACTACGCATTGGACATGTGCAGCCAGTCATACCACCATGCGGGCACTTTGTTTGGGTGGCTCTCAGTCGTGCAAAATCATCTTGTGCAGCCGTCGGATGGCATCATAGAGAATGTGTTAGGAACAGCAGCTAGAAACGCAGACGCGCAGCTGGCGACGGAGGCGCTGGATCTGATATCGCAGCGAACGAGAGCTCAGTCTCACCACTACGAAGCCGTTGTGGAGGCTTTTACTGGCAGTGGAGACCTGGCAGCGGCGATTCGAACTCTCTGCATCATGAGAGATGGCGGGATACGAATCTCACGCGCCAATACCAGGACGATTTACAAAACTCTGCTGAGTCGTCCAGAGCTCCTGGAGGGAGCGGAGGAGGTGGTGCGAGAGGCAGCCCGTGCCCGCCCTGTGCACAGAGCGATTGTGGCTGTTGTTATTGATTCTATAGCGCAGATTCACGGCAGCGAAAAGGCTTTGCGCTTATACCGGGACCTCCCAACGCTCTGCGGCGCGGAATCGCTCAATGCAACCATGGCGCAGGATCTCATCATCCATAGCGCTGAGGAGGCCACCACTACACTTCTGACAAAGGAATACAAGGATCACATCGCAGAGAACCAAGACCCAATTCGGAACATCTCGACATACAACCTTTTGATTGCAAAGTGCGCAGAAGCAGGCGAGATGGACCTAGCGTTTCGGTTTACTAAACAAGCCATGACCGCCGGCATCACAAAGAGTCGATCCTCCAAATGGATCAGTGTCTTGGTCGAGCAGGCAATTACAAGAGAAGACAGTCGAGTTTGGCCCATAGTTGATTCACTTCTCAGCTCAGGGGACGAGGATACGACGAAGATGGTGCGCAGGATTCTACAACAAAAGAGAATTTCAAAACTAGCCTCACAGTGGAAGGCAAGAAACTCTACAACCGCAGCTCCCTGAAGTGGAAGCGATATAGAGTTTTAATAATCAAAAGATCTATTCAATAAAAATAAGGGGCTTGCAGAGACGGCCCAAGTTTATGAACAGAAGAACTTGCTCAAAGCGAGTCCCACCTTCAGACATTCATAGCGTGACGGCAAATTTAGCCGACATAACTTTAGTCTTTTTTTCTTTTCATGGGAATTCATTAGCAAGCACAGCTCACATGTAATTCCGACCGGAGAAAGGAGAAGCATTTATAAGAAAGATTCAAGAACCAGCGAGACTAGATATGCCGGAACCTCACTAGCAGCTCCGAAAGCCTCCCGCTGAGTCAAAAAATATGCTTTAGTTCAACTGCATACCAAGCTAAGCAGCTTGTTATCCGTACTACTCTTGATCTATGCTCCATAGCTCCAAGTACATACGGCGCAATTACGAGTTACAGCCGCAGCGATTCCAAACGGGCGACGTCGTTGTTGGGCTACTTGTGCCCCGCCAAGAAGGCTGAAGGACCGGGTATCAGAAACGAGTTCGCCAATCCAGCGCCGTTGGCACGTTGTTTGCCGGGCATATCGGGCGGAACGGGTATCAGCGCCATGGACCTAGGATTAGACTCAACAAAGAAATACGTTGGATCCTACGATGCGTGAAGTGCGAAGGACGGTCCCACAAGCCAGAGGATGACAAAAAGACGGCCTATAGTCAGTCCGAGTTGAGTCACGGACAACCCAGCACGGCATGGTGAAGAATGTGGCTTGGATTCCCCGAGTTTAGAGGATATTAATCAATTCCTTCGATACAGGCCGTTGCTTGCGCCAGCTAGTGATGCGATTGCGCGCGAACAGGACTGATAGAGCAAAGATATGGCAGTGGCGTTGACAAATTGTGGGTGACTGCTGAGGGCATTATTAATGAGTCGGTGGCTGCTGACTGGGCTTGACAGCAGCCATTCCGATTGGACAGAAGCAAGGGACCGCGCGTGTTAGCTGGATCTGATAGAGTCCTCATTGGCTGCTCGTGGCAGGATGGCGGAGAGAACGCTTTTTATGTTCTTATGCCACATGCCTAGCGATTTGACTTTTGCTGCGCGCGGCGTCTGCTCGCCACAACGAGGAGACGCGCAAGGAGAGCGGTTGAAAAGAAGAAAAGAATGCTGCCGTGGACAAGATGACGCTCGCCCAACGTATGCCGAGCGTATTCCCATTCGGGCAAACCAACGAGCTGAATGGCCGAGCTTGGACGGGGGAATACGACGAACGACAAACAGAGTTTTGACGGGCTATGGAGAAGCGTTTTGGAAGCCTGACTCTTGTCACAATTATCACAACGGAATTAAGACGGTCAGCCTTTTTTGCTGACCCGACCTGGAATTAGGAAGCAGAACACCGCGGGGGCCATTTGTAAGTGAGACAATGCGAATCTCGCGAATCTCAAGCCTAATCTCGACGTAACCCTCACTATCAATTATCAGCTACCGACAGGGCAAGACCAGGGTCCTCAGTTCGAGACCGCGTTCGACGTCATCCTGCATCTCGTCTTGCCCGACCCAAATCTGGCCCCAAGGAATCTGGTCAACGGCACTTGCGGGACCACAGAAAAAAACAGAGTCGCAGTGAGGCTTGCGAATGCTTCGAGCCAAGCCTTATTTGGCACGGCCCACGACTAATCAGAGGAAAGCTTCGCGATATTGATGCCTCAAACTGCCAAGGTTTGCAAGCTACTAACGAGGAGGCTAAACTACATCCATAGCAATCCAGCAGCACCTCATTTTAGCCCACCCTCTTTTTTTTTTCGGCAAAGGGCCCGCTAGCTGATATCTCGCTGAAAAAATAAGATCTTGGTTGGTAAGCCTTTCGCTGCCCATCGAAAAAAAAAAAAAAAAGGAACTTCCTCCTTTGCTCAGGGTCTAATTCCTCTTCACGTACTAGTCTTCTGGTATCTTCGCTTTAGCTGGAGCCGGTAGTTGTTAGTCGTTGCATTCGGCCAATCACCCTCCCTTGACCCCATAGGATTTTTTCTTGCCAAATGTCTTGGACGCTACAGGCAGCATAGAATAAGTCCGAAGGCTCGAATGGACATAGGCAATAGCCCACCTATCTTGCTGATGGTGTTAGCTTCCGTGCACCCTCCAAGCCGTGTCCCAAGCAAATTCTGCACGCAGCCTCAGCCTCGATGGATACCCGGAGTCCGAACGAGTGCCGGCTTTTGTAAGCTTGATTGACTAAAATCCGGCCATTGAAAGAAGAGCAAACGGGGAGCGTGTTTGTAACAAGATGGACGCCATCAATCCGGCCGAGACGCTAGCTCGCCGTCGATGATGCTGCCATGAGATGCTTTGTAACGCCCACATCCCATGGCATGCACCGACCAGGGTGTTGATGCCCGGACCAGGGTAGTGTTTCCTATTCTTCTGTTTTTTTAAACTATTAAGAAAAGAATGAATAAGCGGATCTGCATGTCATTTAGGTACGTAACTGCACAGACCCCCGTTTTCATCTACGTCCAGGCTGACGGAGCAGGATGGGGCAGCGCTTGGCTAGATGGAAGCTATACGAATCCATCTAGATCTTGCCAGTAGCGTTCGTCAAGGTGTGCGGTCGATTGGATTACCGATCAACAACAGCTAGAGTGGAGCCGGTTTTTACCTTTGCTTTGACTCCTCCGAGTGTGGGATACGCAAACATGGAGTTAAGACGAGTTGACAGCCGGGGGGGGGTATAAGATGAACCTTTGTGGCCCTTTGCTTCCCGAGAATCTGGAATTATAAGACCATATCAGAAACCTTGTTTTACATTCCGCGGAGTCAGAAAGCTTCATATTCAAGCATTTACCCCAATTGTTTCACTATCCATCTGCCTTTTGGTGAACAGCAACTTGAGACTTACAGTGTCGACACTCATATATACCCACATTAGACTCAACACCAGACGTCATAAATCACCATTAGGCTCTTGCTTTTGATATAGGCTTTTGCTTTCGAGATATCGACAACTTATATAAGAAACACCCTGCTTCAGCAACTCGACTACAACTCGACTAGTGCACATCTAGCAACAAAAGACTCTCAAGCCACCACAGACCATGGCGGACATCATCCGTGAAGCCGCCATCGGCCAAGTCATCCGCTGGGTTTCTGGCAACCGCTATCTGAAATACCCCGAAGAAAAGGACGACTTCACATTACCCGAGCCATGGATCCAGCTCATGAACGGCATTCCCATCACATCAGCAAACACTTCCACATCAGATGCCTCCACCGCCGCCGAGGACAAGGAGACGGGCGGCATCCTGCGGACTCCATCCAATGGGTCCCACGGAAGCACTGCCCGAGATCAATCTCCACAGCCGTCTCGAGCGCCAAAGGATGAGGAGCAGGCGCCCGAATCGGGAAGACGGCGGTCTTCAGCGGAGCAGTCGGTCTCGCATGAGCACGCTCAGCACTCGGAATGGGGCGACATGACACGCCGGAGACACGATGAGGATGAGGAGCACGAGCTGGAAAAGGTCAAGAGCATACCCATCGTGCCTCAGACAACAAAGGACGGCGCCATCCTCGTCGATTGGTACTACACAGACGACCCCGACAACCCGTACAACTGGTCGCGCAACAAGCGCCTGCTCATCAACGTCATCATCTGTCTCTACACTTTTGTCGTGTACACAACCTCCGCCATCTACACCACCTCCGAGGGCGGCATCATGCAGCGCTTCGGCGTCAGTGAGATCAAGGCCACCCTCGGCCTGTCCATCTACGTGCTGGGCTACGGTATCGGTCCTCTAATATTCTCCCCCCTATCTGAGATTCCCCTGATTGGACGAAATCCCGTGTACATTGCCACCATGTTCATGTTCGTCATCATCTCCATCCCGACAGCCTTTGCGCCAAACTACCCCGGCCTGATAGTCCTGCGTTTCCTCCAGGGCTTCTTTGGATCACCGTGTTTGGCATCTGGAGGTGCTTCTCTCGGTGACATGTACAGCTTGATGGCCCTGCCTTTTGCCATGATGTCCTGGGTCGCTGCCGCATACTGTGGACGTAAGTCATATTCATTCCCCCCCTTTTCTATTAATCCAGTGGCTAACTTTATGTCTCTTTCTCAGCTGCTCTGGGTCCTCTTCTTAGCGGTTTCGCCGTCCCCGTAGAAGGCTGGCGATGGTCCCTCTTCATCTCCATCTGGGCCTCTGCCCCCGTCTTCATCGCCATGTTCCTGCTCCTCCCCGAGACCAGCAGCGCAAACATCCTGCTCCGCCGCGCCCGCCGCCTGCGCAAGCTCACTGGCAACAAGCGCTTCATGTCCCAGAGCGAGATTGACCAGCATAACCTCCGCTACCGCGACATTTTCTGGGATGCCTTGATCAAGCCCCTTGAGATTACCTTGAAGGATCCTGCCGTTTTGTTCGTCCAGGTTTACACTGCCATCATCTACGGCATCTACTATTCATGTAAGTCATCAGCGTCAACCTTTTTTACAATATCACATAACTAACTCATCAAAAAAACAGTCTTCGAAGTCTTCCCCCTCGTCTACCCCGTCTTCTACGGCATGAACCTCGGCCAAGTCGGCCTCGTCTTCCTCTGCATCCTCGTCTCCTGCATCATCGGCATTGTCGTCTACTCCGCCTACCTCTACTTCTGGCAGAACCCCCGCATCGAGAAATACGGCTGGCCCGTCCAGGAAGAGCGTCTCATCCCCGCCTTGCCGGCCTCCATCGGCCCCACCATCGGCCTCTTCCTCTTTGCCTGGACCGCCCGCGCCTCCATCCACTGGATCGTGCCCACCATCGGCATCACAATCTACGGCGCCACCGTCTTCATCGTCATGCAGGCCGTCTTCATCTACGTGCCGCTCAGCTATCCGCGGTACGCCGCCAGTCTGTTCGCCGCAAACGACTTCTTCCGCAGCGCCCTTGCCTGCGGCAGTGTCTTGTTTGCGCACCCGTTGTTCGGCAACCTTGGCGTTGCAAAGGGCACCAGTCTTCTCGGCGGCCTCAGCGTCATTGGCATCATTGGTATTTGGCTGCTGTACTATTATGGCGGCAGACTCCGTACGCTGAGCAAGTTTGCTGAGTCGGATGAGCCAAAGACCGGGGAGCCTGCTACTCAGCAAGAGAAGAATTGAAGGCTTAATGGTTTACCATGAGGAAAGAGTCTGAGTAAAATTAGAAGGAATGAACTAGAGAGGATTATGGCTTCAAAGAGAAGCAGGTTCCAACACGAACACTTAATTTAATGAACGAGTTTACACATCTCTTTTGTTTTTGGCAGCGCACTTCAAGTGCATGGGAGAGGGCAAATTTCCCCCTCATTTCATCATGTTTTATTTATGATAATCAGGCTAGATGGCTTGCAAGCATCGGTATTGGGTTACAAGGGCGGTTAATAGTTACATTGGGCGGAAGGTTAATTAGACTTGGGGGGCGGGTATAGCGAATCTTGAGTATAATAGAAATCACGTCTCTCACAAAGACATCATCTTTCAACTTTCTTCTCCTTTGTGACTTACTAGATGGATTCTAACGATATGCTCACGGCCTACGAGCGCTAATCTAGCCAAGTAAATTTATATACTTGGACATCATGACATTAGGTTGCGGGAAAAGGTGTCATAAATAATCCAGTGCTATAAATATCCCCTACAAGTAACAAAATTCAATGAAAACATCAATAATTTGCAAATACTACACGCAGTACCATAGTACCATCTTCAGCAAATCAGTTACAATACACTCATCACACAATACAGCTTTATTTCCTCCCTTGTTTCTGTTGATCAGCCAAAAATGGCCATCAATAAATGTGTATTAAAAGCCTAGAAAAATCATTCCAATTCGTAAACAATGTACAAGCCTTTGGTATATAAAGCATTCCCTTCTCTCCAAGACATGGCCTGTCCTTTAAAAGGCCACATGCACCGAATACGCCCCAGCTATGTAAAGACGTTGAGGCAAAGGATAGGCTTGAGAATGAGATTAAGAGACTCCCTTTTGCGTCGAGTACGTGTATCCGCCCCAGATTGACGCGTAGTCTCTGAGAACAATTATGCCATTCCATTGCCGCATACGTTCTCCTGCCGTTCTCCTTTCATTCACCACCCCCGTCGTGCTCGTAATCCTACCGAGCAAGTGTGACCCATGATATCAAGAAGGAAAAAAAAATCTTATTTATAGAAAGAAACCATTTATTCATTTTCCTTTGTTCGTCGTAATCTACAGCCATTGCTCCGTTTACGAATCCCCAGGTAGGTTCCAACTGTAGCCCGATCCGTGCCCTCCAGTGGTAGATGCATAAGAGGCATTCGGAGGGTTATTGAAATTATACCAATTCTGGTGTTGGTTCGATTGCTGCGCATGTTGCGTGTGTTGCGCGTGCTGCTGGGGGGGCACGCTGATGAGGTGTTTGCTGCTGTTGCTGGATATGTGACGGATATGTCATATAGTTTCGGTCTTGCTTCATTCCAGCCTGGCCCTGTCGCGATGCCCCAGATTGCGAGCGCATGTGAAAGACCTGCCGGGAATCGTGCGACGATTCTGAGCCACTGTTGTTGAACTCTTGAGCCTGTGCATTCGCTCTTAGGCCTAGATATGATGCCGACTGGTTATGCGATTGATTTCGTTGCGCAGAGCTCGTATAGGGCCCAAATGTTTGTGCCCCTGGGCGGTCTGCAGCCGGTATTTCAGTATTAGCCGTCTGCGCAGGTATCGAAGCGGCAGATGTCGTTGCAAGTTGACTATGGCCATAGCCAGAGTACGGAGCGGTGCCAACTGCGTCTCTCTGGTACTGGTACGGTTCGTATGAAATTCTATCGGTTGAAGCTGTCTCTGCCCCACGGGTGCTAGAGTAACGGTCGTAACTGTTATATGCCGCCGAGCCAGCCATACCCACCTGTTTCTGTAGTCCTGATCGGCGGCTGTTAGGTTGCTGATCGGTGGAAGGTGAGTTCTGAACAGCTCCTCGCTTCGACGGCTGCTTGCCCTTCGGCAGGCTGGTTCGTTGAATCTCATTCCTTGGTGATGCGGTCCCTGGACGCTGTAGTGCAGCCGGTGATACGCCTTGTTTCTGCGATACTCCCATAGACGGCTGTTGGGCGTTTGCCGAACGCCAGCCGCTGCCCCTATTAGCAGGTGGTTCTGACAATCCATAGACAGGCTCATGAGGGTCCTGGTCTTGCATAGAGGTCACCGCTTGTGCCACCACAGCTGCTGCCTGCGTAACGGGGCTATCGTCGCCGGACCATTCCGAAAGTGACTGAGGATTCACTGAGCCGTGATGCTCTTCGTCTTGGGCTGGCCTCGCCGTCATGTTGCGCCCAGGTCCATGACGTGCCGATGACTGGGTTGAACTTTTCCTCTGGTGTGCCAAAGTCTGTTCTTGCATATCCGCTGCTGGCATGTTCGAATAATACGGACGACCCGAGGGCATGATAAGATTAACAAGATCAGATATAGGCACGCCAGCTGTGTGTGGTGGTTGTGAAGTACCTGCTTCAGAAACCGCCATAGTTGCTGTCGGCGGAAAATAACTTGTCTGATTATGGCTGGCCTCCCAGTCGGTAACATGTACGTTGTTTGGTAAGACATCTCCGATGGGCATTTGCGTGTGCACATGCTCATCTCCTATGTCGGGGAAGCCCTCTGCGTCGTCGTCATCACCATGTGACTGTTGCTGGCCTTCTAGCTGAGGCTCATCATCCTGTCCTTCGCCGAGTGTCTCTTCTAGTTCATCTTCTTCTGCTTCATCTTCTATCGTGATCAGAGCATTCGACTTTGGCTTTTTTGGCTTAGGAGGTGCGAACTCGCATATAAGACCCGCCTCACGGCATTCACTACATATCGGCGTTTCTTTTGGACACTACAGATAGAGTCAGTCAGCCAAAAGCAAAATATCCAGAGGGTGGGCGGGCAGCTGTATCAGCGGCTTATCAACTCACCTTTACCCTACGCTGTTTACATTGAGCGCAGGAAGTCCTTGACTTGGCTGGCCCCCGGCGCCTCGTTTTCTTGGCCTCTCCATTAGTCGTTGCTTCTCCAGTCGTTCCATCATCGCCATTACTAGCAGTCTGCTTTTTCTTTCGACTCTTTTTCGTAGTTGTGGGAGTTGCTGTTTGCAATGCCAGGCCACTGGTTGTGACGGGACCAGATGGATCTTCTTGCACGTTACTCTGAACCGCAGGCGCAGATGAAGAGTCTCGAGAGGGTGGCTGAGCAGAGCCTTCCTTACTGCTGGGATGCACGATGCGTAGACGCTCTGCACCGTACCTAATCAGCATATTAAGCGACTCCTTTTGCAGATCTGGAGATTGATTTGCAAAGATGTTGAACTGCTCCGGGGAAAGCGACTCCGGGTCAACGGCCGCCTGCTGAAGCATAGCCACGGCAACATTTCGCCGTCTCTCAGCCTCTTCAGGCGTCACATTGATAACAAGCTGGCCCGCTGCGGAATTTTGAGCCGACTGGTCAGCCTGAGACTGCTGCTGGCCGCCATTCTCGTCTCCTCCAACCTGGTTGGTGAAGGTCTGAATCTGCGTGGGTAGAGAAGGATCAATCTCCGTTACGCCTTGCTCCTCTGAAGCACCAGCGTCATCCGTTTTCCTCTTCCGTTTCCTCGGTTTTTTGCCCTCGCCATTGGTCGCATTGTCGCCATCTCGCTTCTTCCTCTGCGCACCAGGCTGTCTCGGCGCCTTAGCTTTCTTTTCTGCTGCAAGAAGAGGGCGTCGTGGTATTAAAGGTTGGTACAAGGCTGAAAGCTCCGCTACTGTCCGGTGGAGTGGTAAATGGTCATATTCGATCGATACAGTTCTAGATTTTCGAAAAAAAGAAATTGTAATGACACCTCGACAGTCAAAAGCAGGTCGGCCTAAAATTCTGCCGCGTTAGCAGAGGCACATGAAATATTTTTCGCAAAGTAAAGTCGAGATAGCAAAACAGCAAGACGTGTGAAATGCCATTTAGCATTATGCGATTGGGCCATGTTGTTGCTCAGCGCTTACTTCCTAGCAGGGGATCGAGTTCCCTGTGTGAATATTCTGCAACCAGCGTCTTCGGCTGGCTCTTGTTTTGTCGCTGCCAGTGCTCCATGGAACCTTTGCAGATAAAGGTAAAGATCCAGCCGTTGGCGCCTCGCGACGAGTCTCGCAGTGCCCACTCGCTTCCATCGACCTGGCCAACTCCACCAGCAATATGCTTTGCGACAGCCGTCTGCAGCACCGGTTCGTCCGACGACTGGTTCATCACGGCCTCATTCACGAGCACCACGCGGGCGACCTGGCCTCCGTCAGCGCCTACAGATGCGTCCGTCGGCAGAGCGCCTCCCAGCGAAGGGTCCAGCGCGCCCAGGCCCTCCAGCACATTGTTCTCGCTCGCAGACACTCCAAGCGTCAACTCGGCTGAGGCTGCGAGGTCCAGCCTTGTCGCAACCCGCTCGGCTCGAGTGGCGGTGACCTTGCCGTCAAGAGCATCGCGAAACTGCAGTTGCAGCTCTTCGAGGCCGGTGCACAGGCGGCTGTCGAGCTCGGGCTCCTCCTCGCGGAAATTGAAGCTGGCGAGAAAATCCGCCATTGAAGGTTCGCCCCAGGGCCGGGATAGCGATTGCGCGCAGCAGCTGCGGTGATCGGGGCGTCGAGCGGAGCCAGGCTTCTGCTGCAGAGTCGGCCTGGGCTGGCAGCGTGTCGTGGGCAGTGGCGGCGGGTTCGCCTGTAACCATGGCGGATTTGGCGATGGTGATGTCGAACTGCGATGGCCGAAGCAAGAGGCGCTGATAGTGGAGCCCCAACCCCCGGGGGGTGTGAGCAGGCCATCGCGCGTCAAATGCAGCCCCACGGTCCCGGTCCGCGTATCTGCGCCTAGTGCAGCCTCGTCCATTGTGAAAAACTCCATTTCTAGTGGCAGCTGCTGCTGATTCAATGCTGTAGTAATAGCAACAATACCTGTAGAATGCAATATCTGTAGTATTATGCGCAACAATTGCTGAGAAAAGGGCATTTGTTTCCCTTAAACAGGACGCATCTTTCAATTGAACTGCCGTACAAGATTCATTCACCCATCATGCCACACGTCAGAAGCAAAAATCCTTCAGCTCCTTCACTCAGCTGAATTCAGTATGAATTGAGCGTCATGTGGAATGGACAATGCAACATTTCCCTTGCCTTAGTCCCTCAAAGTGGCTAACCAGTGCATTATACATTTCATAATTGTGTCTAACAGTACAAGTATATAAAATCCACTTGACGCCCCTGCAGACGCAAACTACTGCCGTGCCGCATCTCACCTCTTAGCTATTCTCCTCTACCCACTGCTCGATCCTCTCCACAAGATCGGCCTTTTTACCGCTCGTGCTGAGGCCCTTGGCACCTGCTACGTCCTTCAGCTGCGCCACTGTCATTTTCGATAGGCCTTCGCTCTCAACTGCGGCCTTCAATTGCGCCATGCTAAACGTCGATCCGCTGGGCCGCTCTGCAGCCGCCTTTCTCTGCTTCGCGGGGCGCTCTGACACACCGTCATCTTCTACTTCTCGCTTCAACGACCGGGATCTCGCGGCTCTATCGGCTTCATCCTTGAGTGTCTCGGCCCAGTCCTCCAAATAGCCGCCAGCACGCTTGTTGATGGCTTTGTTTTTGGGCTCAGTCAAGTCTTCGGGCTTTTCCGGCACCTCTTCATCCAGAGCGAGCGTCTGAAGAATTTTATAATGCCACTGTAAAGCTGGGTTGGGGTATTTCAGCGGGTTGTACACTCCTTTGGGAAGATTGAGCTGCTGTACAACCACCCTCATTTTGGTCTTAAGATCCTCAGAGCAGTCAAGCCCCCGCTCGGCACTAATGTCTCGTAAATCGTCCGCGGTAGGGAGCGGACAGATCCAAAGTCCGGCTGGCAGATATGGAGTGCCAGAGGCCTCATCAGATTGTTCTCTTGATGGAATAACAGCGGCAAGCACTGGTTGTGAGTTTGACCGCAGCACGCACCAGGCGATGCCTATCTTCTCACTGTCCAGCAACTTCTGCCAGAGGGCCGAAAATACGCGTGACGACCCGATGTAGTCTTCTTCACTCGGGAAGATGAAGGTGGATTTCTTAACACTTGCCCAGGCGGGAATCAAGTTGCGATTTTTGAATCCGATAATTCGAATGACTGGGGGGCCGTAGTCTCGGATGCTTTTTTGCTCTTCGGGTGTAAAGTATACATATTCGCCGCCAAATTTGTAGGCCTTCTTGATCTCTTGTTTCTCGACGGTTCTCGCGCTGTCCTCTGCAACCCGTGTTGTCTCGCCTGTTACGATTTGGGCTTTTTCTCCGTCAAGCCAGATATAACACGTTCTCGCCGGAGTCTGCCGGCTCACAACATTGTATCCCTTGACAGTTATCCGCAGCCCTGGGGCAATCTCAAAGGGCAGATGAAAAAGAGCTCTTTTGGGCGATTGCTTAGAGTTGATATTGGAAATCAAGGAATTTAGAAGAGACAGCCCATCGCCAGACTTGGAAGTGCGAACCTCAGTCCCATTGGCTTCGGCATTCACATCACGGTAAACAATATCCTTGGTCCAAGTTAGCGCCCTGTTAAAATTGTGGATAAAGGATGGATTAAAATGAAAAGCATACGTCATAAAACTTGCCAAGGTCAAAACTTGACTCTCCTTTGGCAATTGGGAATAGATCAATTGTAATCCCCAAGTCGTATAAATCTTTTGCTCGAACAGCAGCAGCGGATCTCGCCGCCTTGTCTGATGCGTGTGGGTCGTCGTTATCAGTTACGATGAACAGTCGCCGGCTACCAAAATTGGCTGCCTTTGTCGTAAATATCTGATTGGCGCAAAAGAGAACATTTGACATGGAAACCACGTCAGTAGTAGCTGGCTTCAGCACTTCATCTTCGTCTTCTTCCTCTTCGACCAGCGCCCTCAGGGCCTTGACATCATCGGCAGCAGGAACATCAAGATCTGTGAAGAGGTAGCAATTCGGATAGCCAAGGCCGCCGCGGCCATCTTTATCATCCCGGAATTTGGTCTTTTCCGTTCCAAACAGAAGAATGCCCATCATGTCTTTGGGGTTGGAAATGATGCGCTGCTCCATCAGATGATGGGCGCATTTCAGGGCAGCTTGAAGCGGGCTGTCTTGTTCAGCTTTCTTAGAGCTAGAGGCCGGAGGAGGCTCAAGCATTGATGGGCTGACTTCAATGGCCAGCAATACGGCGTCTTTCTGTGCCTTGAAGCTCTAGACAAGCAATGTCAGTAAGATGGTCCCCCTGCTCAAGTCGATGCGACTTACAGATTCATCAAGCTCCTGCTCGCCCTCCTCGTCCTCATCGTTCTCTTCCCGTCTCCAGTCTCTTTGTTTGTCTGCCATTGAGAACTAAATTTGCAATTGAACGCTGGAAATTGCCAGATGACTTGTCCGAATTCACAGAATGCCTTTTACATCACTCACGAGTCCAACTTATTGAGCGAGAGCCAGGCAGCCACTCGACCCAGTCGCCAATGTGGATTCACCTGCGCGACCAACAGCTCCAGGCAAACGCGACGGGCCTAGGCTGGATGCGACGGGATCCGCGAAGTCACGTGATGCGCATCCGAAATACCCATAGTCTAATTGGCCGGCGCTTGGGTGGGCTCTGCTAAAAAGGTACCTGTTTCCGAGGGTATACCGAGTTGAAAGGCTGTGTGCGGCGCAAGTAGCGTCCTAGCAGAATGTCAGAATGATGCTCGATTGCCACTCTCGGAGCTTGCATCCGTGATCTCGGCGCATCGGGGTCTTGCTGTCACAAGGATTCAGGACTCAATTCCTTCCGCAGTCGAGGATTTTTCCCTCGTCAACCTCCCCAGAACCAGTATCTCGCCATGGCATCAAGGATTTCCACGAGACAATTCGCCAGGGGCCTGTCCCGAGGCTCGTCGTCTCCTCTTGTCTCTTCACAGCTATCGAACCATGCCCGGTATCTGGCTACCCCAGCCCATCCTGTGACGCAAGATGCAACGGGCTCCAAGGGACCAACGGCCATGGTCTTTCTCAACATGGGTGGTCCTTCTACGCTCCCTGAAGTCGGAAGCTTTCTCAGTCGGCTTTTTGTATGCACTTTTCTATATCATTTACTTGGTGTTATTTCGGTGACGTTGTGCTAATCATGGGTTGAATAGGCCGATGGTGACCTAATTCCATTGGGCAGACTGCAGTCATATATCGGGCCTCTGATCTCAGCGCGAAGAACACCAAAGATTGTGAAGCAGTATGACGCTATTGGAGGCGGCTCACCGATTCGGAAATGGTCAGAGTACCAAAACGAAGAAATGTGCAAGATCCTAGACAAGATCTCGCCGGAGACTGCGCCGCATAAGCCATACGTCGCTTTCCGCTACGCAGACCCATTGACCGAGGAGATGTATAACAAACTATTGGCGGATGGCTTTGGAAACGGAAAGGGTGGCAGAGCTGTCGCGTTCACCCAGTATCCACAGTATTCCTGCTCCACGACCGGCAGCAGTCTCAACGAGCTGTGGAAATGGCGCCAGAGACTGGAAGGCAAGACGGCTTCGGAAACCGGAAACGGTACCATCAACTGGAGCGTCATTGACCGATGGCCCACCCACCCTGGCCTTGTGGAGGCGGTTGCTCAAAACATTGAAGCAAAGTTGCTAGAGTACCCCGAGGAGCGGAGGAGCAAGGCCATTCTCCTCTTTTCAGCGCACAGCTTGCCCATGACCGTAGTCAACAGAGGTACGACATTCTCTTATATCCTACCCTTTCCCTATTTTCCTTTCTCATACTGACTGGTCGAATAGGCGACCCATATCCGGGCGAAGTTGCCGCCACTGTTCAAGCAGTGATGGAGCGACTCAAATTTTCCAACCCTTACAGACTATGCTGGCAATCGCAGGTTGGCCCGCAGCCTTGGCTGGGACCCCAGACGTCTCACACGGTGGAAAACTACATTGAGAAGGGCCAAAAGGACCTGGTTCTCATTCCCATTGCATTCACCTCTGACCACATTGAAACGCTCTATGAGCTCGATATCGAAGTCATTGGTGAGAGCGGCCACACTGATACCGTCAAGCGAGTAGAAAGCTTGAACGGCAGCCCAGTGTTTATCAAGGGGCTTGCGGACCTCGCAAAGACACATCTTGATTCTGGGGTCGCGTGCTCGCAACAGATGGGCCTCCGATGTCCCGCATGCAAGAGTGAGAGATGTGCAGAATCCAAAAAGTTCTTTGCTAGCCAGCAGGCCGCGATTTCGTCCGCCTAGGGTCGATTATAGCAGCTGGGTCAGGAGGACAAATACGGGTTGGGTTTTGGGAAACATAGTATCTGTAATATATACCACCAGTCCACTTCTCTACGGTACGGTTGCCAAACTCGTACAGTTCTTGTACTTCTTTTCAGAAGCTAGGTATATAGGGACTGAGTGGTAGGCAAAGGGCGTTGAATGTGTGAACTCGGTATACTGTATAGACTTGATAGACTTAATCAGCACCCATGGCACAAACACGCGCGAAGCTCGGCAATCGCTGAGTTTGTGGACGAACTCGTAGTTTACAAGCCCGAGTTTTAACGCCTGAGTGGCTGCAGAAGGTGGACATCTCGATCCGATGATGCCCCACCAGAGGAGCTCCATACTTTCGGTGTGCATTCATCCGGCTGAGTCGTGCTTATACGAAGAGAAAGACGCTTCTGTTGAAGCATATACTATAGACTCCATGTATATACAAGCAGATGCGGCGCAGCTTACAGCACCTACAGTAGAAGGACGGCTGACGTCTAGGCGCAGATGTCTAGCTGCAGAAGGTGGCTGGAATACGATCCCGCCCGCTGCAGCTCACTGGCCAGTCACGGTAGAGTGTGGCCATATCTCAGCTAAAATGCTCCGGTGACACCACCTGCCTATTTGTATCCCGCCTGATAAGCCAGTAATAGTTACATACATTACGGGCGTGCAGCAGGCAGAATAACTGACATTGTTGACATGGAAGAATAAGATGATTATACTCTTGCAGCATACGCAAAAAAAAACCGAGCAAAGGAGAAGAGAAAGAGAGAGAAGACGCACTACTGATGGAGCCACTTTCTCTTCACCATGTGGGGGTGAGATTGTCTTGCGTGTGGGGCGCTCCCAGACGGCTCTAATTTTAATTCTTGTGTCGATCATATGTGAGGGAGGCAAACGCTGCTCAGCCGTCAGTGGCTGGCGATTATCGTGTGGATGTCGTGTTTCTGCAGGTAACATGCACGCGGCCGTATTCTCGTGGTTTCTTTGACTATCAATTGATATATTAAAAGACAAGTTGATATCAAACGAGGAAGCGCCATCCAATGCGGCGGCCGATAGACTCACTCTCCCATTTTATAGGCCACCAGCTCAATGCGTCGAGCATGTCTGCCTGTGAGATTATCTCCGTAGCTTCAACCAGTTGGCATTCACATGCCGTACCAAGAAGAAAAGAGCACATCAGAGAGTTCAAGATACTGAATACTTCAAGACAGCAATTCTTACTTTTCATAGACAGCAGCATCCTCAGAGCTGAGGGACGTACCATGTTACCCTGCAATTCTGGAATAGGATACCAGATTTCAATGTCTTGAATATTAATTAGTACTGGTCGGATATTAGCACGCGCAAGGGTGCTGGGCAGCATCACCCGGTAGGTTTCGCGAGGCCTTGCCAGTGAGCCGTTGTCGCTGTTTCACAGCAGTCGCTTCATTATCCCAGCAGTTCCAGCAAAGACGCAGAACTGCAATTTGCGGCATGGAGACTGTCTCAGCCAACAGAGATGTTCCGGGAAGTTGTTCCTCGGAACGTGACCCGGACGCCTTTATTCCGCTGATGACTGACATCTCGTTTTGGCAGTGCAGACGGGCAGCGCGCCTGGCGTGGCAAATGAAGAGTGCGCTTCCCAGCCTATTAATAGCAGGTAGGCATCGCAGGCAATAAGCAGACGTTATGCTCGGGAGCCGCAATACGAGCAAAGGAGAAGCGCGAGTGCGGAGCAGTCTGGCGGGAAAAAGAAGCACCTGGAGCTCCTGAAATTAAGTGATATACGGAGTACATTAGGCACTGGTGCTAGCTAGCATTGCCGTACCTGGCCGGTACCTGTACTCGAACCATGTCACGTCGCTCCAGCCGGGTGACACTTGAGATTTGATTCGTGCGTTCCGAGACGAGGCCATAAATTTGCCAGCTCGGTCAATGCCGTGCATTCGGCCCCTTCGAGTCTACGGCAAGCAAGCGACAGCAACTTTTTTGCGTTTTTCAGCCACCTGCATGGCGTTTCTATATCATCAGGGTCCAAAGCAAAAGGTACTAGCACAGGTCACTCTAAGACAGCATCGGCGTCCTGCTCCATCCAGGTACTAGGCCAAGCCCGATCCGTGAGGCGCCACAGAGCAGCGGGTTGTGTGGCTGCGGCCAATCAGCGGCGCCCTACCGCAAGCCATGCCCTGGACCTCTGCTAATTGTCCAGCGCACCAGGCCATCGGTCCCCTGGAGGACTAGGCCTATCGCGGCCTAGCCCGCTAATGCACCCCCTTTTGCCATATTTACCACGCCTGGTTTGAAGCGAGCAGCTGCTAACACTGCTGGAAGCTCGTATGCCAGCAGCGGTCGCAGTGTATTACAGGCACAGCAGCAGCCGTAGCACGAGTACCCGTACCCCGAGCCCCGTGGCAGCAGCAGCGGCCAGTCGCGTACCGATACCACCCAACTGTAATTCAATTCAGGCCAGTGGAGTCGCTGCTCTCCCCAGGGGGTCGCTGCCGCAACTGCTGCACAGTCTGGCCCGGCCAAGGAACTCAGAAATTCCTCCCCGTCATCACCCCCGAAATTAATCTTCCTCCTCAAACTTTGGCCTCGTTGCACTTCACTTCACTTCTTCACTCCTCCCGTCATTGCTACTTCCCCTCTGGCCGGTTGAGCGCCTTGACATTTGTTCTTTCAATTCACCGCGGTCGTTTCTGCCTCTTCAAAACTATTTCTTCGAGCCCATTGACACGCGTCGTTATCTGCTTAGGGTTTCAGCGCATTTTCTCCTTTGGTAGGTCCTTTGCCCGCTCGATGCCACTCGAATCCCGTGCACGGCGCCAGCAGCGCAGCTTCAGAATCTTCGCCAGAGCCAGAGCCAGAGCCAGAGCCGCGCCGAGGACGTCCTCTTCGGCTGCTTCCCACGCGCGCGAGCTGCTTGCTGCCTGCCCTCTCCCGGAGCTTGAAGCCGCGAAGCTGCTGCTGTCGACGTGGCTCCTGGCTGTTCTGCGGCACTCCACCTCCCTGAGATGGCCTCACAGCTAACCAATCGCGCAGACACTCGTGCCTTCTTACCATTCTTTATTTAACCTTTCTTCGGACGCTCTTTATACATCACTATGGGTAAGATCTTTCTTTCTTTGGGCTGTGCATGGCCCTGCGTGTCCCGTGCAGGCGGCGAGGCAGGAGACAATCTGGACGTGCCACGAGGCGCCTCACCACGGCAGCGGCCTTGAGCGACACGAAGCATTGGCGCCTCCTTTTCCTTACACACAACAACCGTTCGCGCTCTTCTTCCCGTAGCCACATTTCGTTTCCCACCATCTACTGTTTCTTGGGTCGCTTTTTTTGGGCAAAGCAACAACATTTCCGCTCCTTCAAGTACAAGTTCCTTGTATCCGATTTTTTGTAATTCGACATGACGTTCGATCTGGTTCACCAAGTCAAATCGCGGGCTCGCAGCCTCCAGCTCGACAAAAGCGCCCTGTCGCCGGCAATGGCTACTCTGGAACAAGTTGCGTCACAGGCTCAGTCAACGAAGCGACTCAGCAGCCTGTCATCGAACGGACAAACTGCTGCAGCCAGCATTCCGGTGCCTGCATTTGTTCCCGCAACCATTCGTCGCTATCGCAGTATGCTGGAAGTTGAAGAGCCGCCCAAACTTGGACCATGGAATCCAATGTCATTCGAAGAACTATACACAACCCCTTTGCAATCTTCCATGGGATCTGATGATTACGATCCGAGCTCTGTCCAGTCAACGAGATCATGTTCTGAGAACACCAGTCTGCCGGCCACGGTTGGATGCCGAGGTGCTGAGTTGTCCAATCAGAAGCCTACAGATTCTCGCCTCTCGCCCTGCCATGCACAAATCATGTACGATAGTCATAGAATGAAGAGGGCTAACATTTGGGTAATTTAGCTTCCAACGGTGCCGAATCACCACAGGGCGTGGCTTCGCCTCCTCCTGGTAAGTCTTTTACTTCAGTGGGAAAGCTGCAGTATAGCTTTGTTTCTAACTTGAACACAATAGTCTCTCCTGCGATCGCTGCCGCTGCTGACAACAAGAACATTGTTCGACGAAAGCTGACTGGCTAT
Source organism: Trichoderma atroviride (assembly GCF_020647795.1). Taxonomy (NCBI): domain Eukaryota; kingdom Fungi; phylum Ascomycota; class Sordariomycetes; order Hypocreales; family Hypocreaceae; genus Trichoderma; species Trichoderma atroviride. The sequence goes on along the minus strand of NC_089400.1, from coordinate 3,291,716 downwards.
GTTGGATTCGCCAACCTTCCCAACCAGTGGCACCGTAAGAGTGTGCGAAAGGGCTTCAACTTCAATGTGATGGTTGTTGGTGAATCTGGCCTGGGCAAGTCGACCCTCGTCAACACTCTTTTCAACACCTCTCTGTACCCTCCCAAGGAGCGCAAGGCGCCTAGCCTGGACATCATTCCCAAGACTGTCACCATCCAATCCATCAGTGCCGATATCGAGGAGGCCGGTGTCCGCCTGCGCCTGACCGTTGTCGACACCCCCGGCTTTGGCGACTTCGTTAACAACGATGAGTCTTGGCGCCCTATTGTCGACAACATTGAGCAGCGCTTCGACGCCTACCTGGACGCTGAGAACAAGGTTAACCGAATGAACATTGTCGACAACCGAATCCACGCCTGTGTTTTCTTCATCCAGCCTACTGGCCACTCACTGAAGCCCTTGGACATCGAGGTCATGCGACGCCTTCACACCAAGGTCAACCTGATTCCTGTCATTGCCAAGTCCGACACCCTGACGGACGAGGAGATTGCCAGCTTCAAGGCACGAGTAAGTTGAGCCTTTTTCTGTTTTTGACGTGTAGCGTTTTTCTATAGCATGGAATGATTTGCTAATGTGTACACTCCTCCAGATCTTGGCCGATATCAAGTACCACGGCATCCAGATTTTCGAGGGCCCCCGATATGAGCTCGACGACGAGGAGACCATTGCCGAGAACAACGAGATCATGTCCAAGGTCCCCTTCGCCGTTGTTGGCGCCACCAACGAGATCAAGACTGCTGATGGCCGCAAGGTCCGTGGTCGTGAGTACCCTTGGGGTATCATCGAGGTTGACAACGAGGAGCACTGCGACTTTGTCAAGCTTCGCCAGATGCTCATCCGAACACACATGGAAGAGCTCAAGGAGCACACCAACAACACCCTGTACGAGAACTACAGAACCGACAAGCTGCTTGCCATGGGTGTTTCCCAAGATCCTAGTGTATTCAAGGAGGTCAACCCTGCCGTCAAGCAGGAGGAGGAGCGTGCCCTGCACGAGCAGAAGCTCGCCAAGATGGAGGCCGAGATGAAGATGGTCTTCCAGCAGAAGGTGGCGGAGAAGGAGAGCAAGCTCAAGCAATCAGAAGAGGAGCTCTACGCACGCCACCGAGAAATGAAGGAGCAGCTCGATCGCCAGCGCCTAGAACTCGAAGACAAGAAACAGCGCGTCGAGAGCGGGCGACCGATAGAGAAGGAGGGCAAGCGAAAGGGATTCTCTCTGCGATAAACCAGTCCCAATGCCTCCCCTTGCTCACCACTCTCGAGTTGCGACTTGCTTTCCTGCATGATCAATATCAGAATATCCATGATGTCCATACAATATCTGCTCGACGCCTTTCCTTTTTCAGTTTTCGATTCTTTGTTTTTTTTTATGTCGCGTCCTTCTCGTCACTTTATTTTAATCATAAACTCATATAATCGCAGCCAAGAAAAGTTTGTCTTCCAGAGGGTGGGCAAGGGAACAAAAAACCTTTGTTATGAAAAACTGGTCGTGCAGGGTGGGAAGGAGTGCAGACTATGAAAACATTGCAAATCTTTGACTTGGTATGGTGGTCGCATCCAAAAACAGGGAGTCGGGGTTCTTTTACGGGAGGGGGCGTCTTTGCTTATCTACCGGGCCATCGTCCTAAGGGGTGAAGCAGGACGATGCTCCTAGAGAAGAGTCACAGGCAAACTAATTAATGTCCTCCTGCCTCTTGGTACAGTTGTTGTGGGAGGGTTGGGGGCCGCCGTGCGGAAAGTCACTCATTATTCATTCCCTACACGAATTGTCACTTTATGCTTTCCTTGAAATCTATGTCAGGCAGAGATATGGCCGAAAATACCCTGCGTCTCCCGTCTATTCCCCTCGGCATGCCTTCAGATGGTTTCTGTTATCTGTCTGGAAGGAACAGCGGATTTGAATTTGGCTGGAGCAAATGGACGGCTGGAGGAGGGTTGAAATCAGCAACTGTTGTATTTTAGTCGTGTGGTTGATGTCTCAACACGCGACGGTATGTCTAGGCTTGTTTGTCGTAATTTCCTAGCTAGTTTGATTTTACTGTCTCTATTTACTTTTTTTCTCTAAACGTTTTGGCCGTTACGCTCGTGCGAGTGAAGATGTGACATGTTTCCAAAGCCCACCCAAAATCCTGGCCTTGCGTCAAGAGTGCCTCGCCAATATTTGAAGGCTGCGCGTCGTAAGAGGAGAGAAGAGCGTCTGGTGGTTTGTTTGTTTGAAGGTGATTCCGCTAGCTAGATTACATTCGTCTCGGCATTCTTTGTTATTTTTTTTGTTTCGTTTATGATGGTTTTTTTTTAACTGTTTATATCCTTTTAGTCCTTAATTATTGCGTATAAAATAATATGATGTGGTCTTCATGTTTTCACCTCCGTTTCGCGTTCCGCAGCAAGAAAGCGCCGACGACGCCGGCAGCGATGCCAATGCCGCTAATAATGGCGACGCCCAGGAGGCCCTCCTTGGCGACCTTGTCGTCGATGAGTTGGCGCAGGTCGGTGGCCTGGAGGTTGGCAGGCTCCTTGTCGAGGAGGAGGTCGTTGTAGCGGCGGGCCTCGCCGTAGTTGCCGAGCTTGTAGTTGCCGAGGGCGAGGTAGTAGAGGCATTCGCGGCGGCGCTCGGGGGGAGACGCGGAAGATGTCGGAGAGGAGGCGGACACCGAGTTGCTGGTCGTTGCGGTTGTTTGACTTGACGAGGCCCTGTGTTTTTGACGACAGAAGAGTAAGAAGGATGCGCGCGATTATAGATGGAGGAGGGATGAGACAAACCCAGGCGTAGTTGAATTTGGTTTGGACGCCGACCATTTCGCCTTCTTTTTCGAACTGGGCGCGCAGGACGCTGAGCTCTGAAGGGTTCAGAGGGCTGGAGATGCGGGAAGAAAGTGGTTAGATTATGATGCCATCTTTGTACGGCGCGAAGAAGAGAGGAGAGGAGGTTTGAACGAACGTCTCTGCATCGAGGGCGTCTGCCATGTTGGATCAAGGTCAGTTAGCTGAGATGAGGTTCTTCTATGATAACGTATGTCGCAATGTTGCTGGTGAAACGGCAGCGAGCGTTTGCGCCGAGAGAGCTGTAGGCTGGAGAAGAGGAACAAGGCTAAGGAGGGTCCGCGTCTTACAGGGGAGTTCTGTAACCATTTTGCTAGGATTCTCGGGTGAGAGGGGGGACTTTTGGTACTAGGTATACGATGCGATGCGGCGCAAACGAAGGCTCAACTTTGTCTTTGAGCTGAGGAAGAGGAAAATGGAGGGAGGCAAGGGAGGCGCAAAGTGGCGAAGGATGCCGAGGTCGCTTTTTATTGTCGAGGGACTGAGAAGGTTATATTCAAGAAACGAGACGAGACGAGGGTGAGGCGAAGGGGGGGTTGAGACGCTAAAGAAGTAGGATGTAAGGGAGAGAGAAGAGTAGATTGAAATGAACAAGAGCTGATCGCTTAAGCCGTTGGCGTAGGTATGACTTTCGGCTTTGGAACCTTTTGGTCTCGTGAGTTTTGCCAATGCGGCTTGGCTCTTTGTCCTTGGAAACAGACCAAGCTTTTGGCTTGCGCAAAATGTGGCTGGTGGGTAGGTTTACCTTTTGGAGTGTGGCGTGGCTGGAGGGGAGATGACGTGGGAGACTGGGGAGCTGTGGCTTGTTGGCCGAACCTGGTGGTCGTCCCGGGAGACGGGCCTGGAATATGGAGTGCATGTTTCTTGGCTAAGGAGCTGTTTCGCTTTTTTCACAATTGTCGATTTTTTTGGACCCTGTGATTCGTGTTGAGCAACTGTTGATTACTGTTGAAGCGCGCGCAATAAGAAGAAGAGGCCTTTTCAAAACCATTTCCCCGAATTTCTATACATAGACGCAGCTGCTAAGCGTTGAACAACCGCCACAATGCTTCTCGCCGAGGATCCAGCTACGGTATGTTTCTTTGAACGAGAGAATCAGAGCATCGCATGCTAATCCTATCCAATCTGCCCACTCACAGCTCATCCACCACACCATCGACAACTTCAACATCCAGCCCGACAAGCTCGCCGTCGGGCGCATCGGCGAATCGCTCTCGACGCTGCAGCAGGCGCGCGAGCTGCACGTCCGCGACTCCGACTCGACGCTCAAGAAGCTCTCGCGGCAGCTCAACACCATCAACGCGCAGCACGGCGAGCTCGTTTCGTCGCACTCCTTTTCCGATCACGCATCGACCATTTCGCGCCTCGACACGCACAAGTTCCGCGTCGCAAAGGCGGCGTCCGACGCCGAGATGGAGGCCGAGCGGTTGGCGCAGCAGGCGGCCGATTTGGCGGCGCGGCTGCAGGAGCTGGAGCTGCAGGGCGTGGAGGGCTCCGAGGAGAGCCGGAGGCGAGATCCTGTGGACGACGAGGTGCTGCTACGACTTAAAGTGTATCGCAGCTTGGGGATTGAGATTGAGAGGGATGAAAAGGATGGCGAGTGGGCGCGGGCGGTGATTCGGAATGATAGGAAGGGGGATGTGCATGTGGTGAATATGGACAAGAAGTTTTCGCGGTACTTTTACGCGAATTACTTTTGGCAGGCAATCTGATTCATGGATGGATATGACCTTTTTTTTTTTTAGGTTTTATTGGGTTGCTTGTTTTTGATTGGATATTTTTGTTCTTTGGGAAGATACCATTACGAGGGAGTTGGAAATTGTTTTGTGTTTTTGAACATGCGGCGTTTGAGGGCAGTTGGAGGCATTTGTTGGAAACGATGACTACGCTTGGGACTTGAAAATAATCAAGTGTATATCAAATGGAGTATATCAATGTCCATCTTGATTGAGCAAATTGCTATAAGGGAGAGAAGTAAAAGAGACAAAAATCACAGTATAAATGTACAAATTTGCAAACTGCAGGCTCATGATCCTTTTGCTTATAAAACGCCAAGTCCAGTATCCCCCTCCGTGTCGTTGCGCCATGGTACTCGATCCGAGTACAAAATCATCATCAATCCAAACTGTTCCATCAAGGACACAAAAAAAAGGAAAGAAGAGCTAGATGGCATGAAAGCCATCCACAATCTGGCAAGTTTTCAGGTCCTCAACCATTCCACGACTCATATTCATCATTATCATCACCAAGATGGATAACTCGCACGCCTGTTTTCTCCTCACAGCACCGAAAACAACGTCAAGAAAGGTTTCTCTTGACTGCTTTCGAGTATGTCATCAAAGGGAAATACCCATCGCTGTGGTTGTTTGCGCCCGACCCAAGACGCGGCGCTGCCGACGGTGCCCGCACCCTGGAGCTGTTTGGAGACGGCGTCGTCAGGAGCATCTTGTCGGGGCTCCGGGTGCGGCCCTTCATCATGAGGAAGCCGCTCCCGCTCTCGGCCGCCGTGCTGGTCGGGCCGCCGGACGCGGTGCGCCGGTGATGCCGGTCGTGCGAGCGGTCGTGCAGCAGCTCGGAGCGCGAGTTGATGGTGGTCCAGGCAGCGTCGTTGTCGTCGTCGTCGCCGAGGCGCCAGCCGCCAACGCCCTCAAAGTCCCGCTCGGCGCCGACGCTGGGGATGAGGCCGAGGCCAATGTCGCTGGCGGGCGTGGCGGTGCCGGAGTAGACGGACGAGCTGGGCCGGCGGCGGCGGTGCCTCTTGAGCAGCGTGGACGAGGCCGACGGGCTGACGCTGTTGGCGCGGCTGTTGATGGACGACGACGACGATGGCGTCCGTGGCGGCCGGAGATGGGACCTTTTGCTGCTGGTGATGAGGCCGCTGCTGCTCTCGGCGAGGTGGGCCAGGGACTGCGATACGAGAGACAGGGCGATGTCGAGGTAGACGACGAAGACGCGGAAGATGAGGATGGAGAAGGCAAAGGTGGTGGTGATGCCGGCGAAGATGGCGAGCGGGATGGTGGTGATGAGGAGCAAGGGCACGACGCAGGCGTAGAGAGGGTTGAGGAGCGCCATTCGGGAGAGATTGATTGGAATATATGATATATGTGGATTTTGTTTTCTTCAATCAATTGTGGGTGCAAGTTGATGGGGTCATGACATGGTTGAGGTTTGTTGTTTTGATAAAGTTGGAATTGATCGTCGTTGGTGAGGTGAATGCTCAAATGTCTTATAAAAAAAAAGAGAAAAGGCAGAGCAGAGCAGAGCACGCGACAGACACGCCAAGACAAGTAAAAGTATCAATGGAAGATGAAACAGGCCAAAAGAGGAAAGACAAAAATTCCAATCAAGCCGTTTTGGATTTTTATGTGTGTTACAGAGGGGAGCGCAAAAAGGGAGGATGCGATAAGAAGCTGTTAGAGGGCCAAGAAACTTTGAGACGAAGTTCTGAGCAGGGGCAGGATTGGAGAGGCTAAGCACATGTATGTATATAGAAACGCGGCAGTGGGTCAAGACGCAGAGATGTCAGCAAAGAGCGACAAGGGAAAAAAAAAATCAAATCGTTTGCAGAGTCAGTACCTGGAAAAAGGAAGAGGAGAGGAAAAGGGAGGGGTGGCGAAAAGAAACGAAAGAAGGCTCGGTTATTGGTAGGTAGCCTAAGCGGTTCTGTAAAGCTTGTGGCTGCTTTGGATCTGAGGGTCTAGGTCTTTCGTGGGAGGCGTCAAGGTGTGTGTGAGAGGTTCTATCATCTAGACCTAAGGATTTAGCTGCTGCTGCTGCTGCTAACGTTGGAAGCCTGTTTTTGGCAGCTCTGGAGGAGAAGCAGTTGAGCAGGGAGAGCTCGAGTGGGTTGCGGATATCACATGTTTGGGAGCAACCGGTTGGCCGGATCGGATCCCCGCTGGCTAGGATGAGGAGCCGGGGTTGCTGATACGTTGATATGATATGGGTGCTATTACCACTGCTAATGCCACTGCAACCACTGCAGTCACTGCTACACAAGAGAGGGATGGATGGATTCTTGCATGCACTGCAGTTCATCAGCCATGATTCATGCGGTGCGGGGAAGCGCCGGCCGGCCGCGGCGTGGCTTGTGGCGCGTCTGCTGCTGAATCAGGGCGGGTATGAAGCTTTTGTTAGAGAGTCATGGATGCTGTGCCAAGTCCATGTGGAATCTCCAAGTTTATGCCGAGCAGTATCTACAGCGCAGCCTATACTGTACCAACCATCCATCTATACCATGCAATGGCCAACGCCCACAAGGCTGGATGGAATTCGATTCGAGATCGGCTCTGAGTGGGTCGCCGGGACCGTTCTCCATCCCCGCTCTTCTCTTCTCCACCTCAGACTCACTTGAGAGGACGTTTCACGCCTCGAGCACGTTTTTGATGCACGACATGCAGCTCGGCTCGTTCTGCTGTCTCACTTGTACGATGCCGGCTCGTGGGTAAAGCGACAAATAAAACGAAATCTTGGCAGATTATCCACTTATTCTCAAAAACTTCTCCTTTCTGGAGAAGTCATGAGCCTGCAGTGCATAAAGCTCTGAGACACAAGAAATGTGCCAACAACACCAAAACCAAGGCCACGATGGGACTCCCGCCGCCTCACCCCAGTCAGATACCAACACCCGGCCTCGCTACAATGACTCCTTCCCCTGGCATCTCGGCGCCTTTGACGCCCACTGCCATCCCACCGACACCATGAGCTCCATCGCCTCTCTCGCCACTCTCAACGCCCGAGCTCTCGCCATCATGGCCACCCGCTCGCAGGACCAGCATCTCGTTGCGCAAGTCGCAGCCGAGCATGGCGTTTCCGACTCAGACTCGCCTTTGAACCATGGAGACGACTCAATCTTGGATGGTCTAGCTAGCAAAAGGACATGCAGAGTCGTTCCGGCGTTTGGCTGGCATCCCTGGTTCTCATACCAGCTCTACGACGACACCGCCTCCAACCACAGCTCTCCCAATTCAAATCCAGATAACGCTACATCTACGACGGAAGACGCCTTCAGGATTGCTCACTACAAAGCCGTCCTCTCACCCACTCCCAAAGACCCATCCTTCCTCTCCTCCCTCCCCCCTCCAACCCCCTTATCCTCATTCATCGCATCCACCCGCAAACACCTCACTTCCTTCCCCCACGCCCTCATCGGCGAAATAGGCCTCGACAAGGGCTTCCGCCTCCCGCATCAATGGCTCCCCGACGACGCCTCTTCTCGCGACGAGGGCCTCACCCCCGGTGGGCGCGAGGGCCGGCTCCTCAGCCCGTACCGCGTGCAGATGCAGCACCAGCAGGCTGTTTTGCAGGCCCAGCTACGGCTTGCGGGCGAGACGGGGAGGGCAGTCAGCGTGCATGGCGTGCAGGCTCACGGCGTGCTGTACGACACAATAGCAGCGTGTTGGAAGGGCCATGAGAAAAAGATTCTCTCCCGGAGAGAGAAGAAGCAGATTGCTCCGGGAGCCGAAGAAAGCAGCAGCTCCGACGATGACGACAATGAAGATGAAAATGGAAACGAAAAGGAGCCCAAGCAAAAGAACAAGACAGCACGCGGCAAACCCTTCCCACCGCGAATATGCCTCCACTCCTACAGCGGCAGTGCCGATACCCTCAAACAGTGGTTCCATCCCGCAGTGCCCTCCCAAATCTTCGTCTCCTTCTCCACGGCCGTCAATCTAGGCACCGACAGCGGCAGGGCAAAGCTCGAGGGCGTCGTGCGTGCCGTGCCGGACGACAGGATCCTCGTCGAGAGCGACTTGCACATGGCGGGCGAGGAGGCCGAGGCGATGCTGGAGGACATGTATCGGCTGGTGTGTGAGATTAAGGGGTGGGATCTGGAGCCAGGGGTGAGGACAATAGGGAAGAATTTTCAAGACTTTATATATGGATAGACAGCAAATTTTGATGAACATGTTTATTTAAACTCTCTTTCTTCGTTTATTTAAAAAAAAAATTAGTAAATTTCTATCAACGCCATGTTGTCGGTGGCACGCTTGCTTCATTCTCGTCCGTTGGTTGTATGCAAACACCACGGCCATATCAGTTTCTAGTTTTTTTCCCCCTTTGTGTGGTATGTAATTATTATTATGTATTAATAGCCCTTTTTCTGCTTCATGTCTTTCCAATCCTGATGGCCCATAATCTCTTTCATCTTCACAATGGTCTTCAATTCCCATCGGGTCTCTTCTCATCATGCATTTCCCTCACTTCATCATAAGCTGGAGGGCTCACGTCCTCGGTGATCCTCGGCGGCAGCGACTCGGCCCTCCTTGCCGCCCTCCTCTCTTCTTCAGCAGCCACCATGTCGCTGAATACAGAGGCTGCCTCCTGGAAAGACGCAAGCTCGTCCTCCATCGAGGCATCCTCCTCATCCCGTGAATTGATCAACATGCTTGTCTTTTCGTTAAGTTCAATGTGTTTGGTGCGGAATAAATCTCGAAAGTTACAAAGGAAATTCTGGATGCTTTGTTTGAAGCCGGCTCGGCGGGCTTGCCTTTGGCAGCGGCGTTGGGCTCGAGCTTCGCGGCGGTGTTGGCGATTACTGAGGTTTCTCGTCCGGCGCGTGTGGCTTCGCTGACGAATGGATCGGAGAATAAAGAAAAGGCCCAGGTGGAAGGTGAAGATGATTGCGAACAGGGGGGCGTAGGTGACGTGCTGTTTGAAAGACTGTTAGAGTCAAGCATTCTATGTGAAATCCTTCTTTCATATGAAACAAAGGAGGGGGGGACAGAGGGCAGCATCTACTTACTCTTCGGGGATGAGCCGGTGTTAGTCTGGTAGAGTTGCTATTACGGTCGCGGTAATAGAAAAAGTGCTGGCCTCCCTCGCCATCCACTTGCATGCTTACAACAAGATCATCTTCTCGGTGATGGGGATAGCGGTGAGGATGGCGATGGTGCCGATGGTGGTGATTTTTATCAGGCGAGTATCCGAGCACGGAATCCACCCAGTGCTCCATGGTGCCTCGGAGAGTAGAAGAGGCGAGCCTGGCGGTTTGATAAAAGGTCTGCAAGTTGAAGGCCGGAGTTGAAGGGGCAATTCCTAGCCCGTCCAATACTTTGCGCTGCTTAACCACAACGAGTTCCCTAAGCTCGTTGATCTGCTGCTCCATGGAAAGGATGCCTTTGATTTCGGCCTTGACCTCGTCGTCGACTTGTGTCAGGCCAGTGATTTCTTTGACCTTGTCCAGAAGCTTTTCCTGGTCGACTCGGGTGGGCGCATGGCCTTCGGTTGTGTAAACAACAGAATCTCCTCCAATGTCGTAGACTTTGACAGGGGTTCGCTGTCTGAAGCTGGTGAAAAAGGTCGTCTCAGGAACGGCCTCTCCGTCCAAGGACATGATTGTCAACGCCAAGTCTTGGTCCCAGGGCACCCGTCGTGCGTGCTCCTTGCAAGTGAAGTTCCAGCTCGCAGTGACGGTGTGTCCGTCCAGCGAGGCGAATGTCCCCTGGCCGGTGCCGTTGTCATCTTGAGAGAGCAGGAATCCGTCGATTCTTACTTTGGCCTCGTTGCAAGCTTCTGGGGATTCTTGGATGTCAAGATTGAAGACCTTTAATGTTGGTGAGCAATACAATTCCACTAGATCACGGACAGCTTTGATTTTATCTTCTTACCAGTGTTTGGTCGGTAGTCTTTGCACTCTTGGAACCGCTCGAATCTATAGCAACAGCGACGGAAAAGGCAGAGCTGGCTGGAGCACCTATTCCAGATGGCAAGAAAAACAATATTAGTACAGGGCTCGATGAATATTTTGATGGCTGCTTCCACGCAAGATCCTCCATCCACTCCGGGTAGGGTACCCAGTCTAGGCGTCTTGCTTCATCGTCTTTCCAACCTCTTTCTGATTCCTTGTTTCTCTCGTTTCCACATGGGCGTCTTCCATCATGGCTTGTACACACCTCTTGATGATGTCGGATCCACCGGTAAAGGCCTCGCCAACACTGCCGATGGCGCCAATATGAGCGTCGCCGCCTTGCCGAGGCCACGCATCGTGTGGGTTTTCCAGGCAGCTAGTATTATCGGACGGCGCCGTATAGTATACTCTCCTCTTCGTATATGACAAAACAGCAATGACAGCCAAGACCCAAAACAAACAAAAGGCAGAAACAAACAAAAAAAGAACAGACAAGTGGCAAAACGTTTGCAAACAGAATAAGCTTAATAAAGAAGCCTAGAATCCTGCTCCGCAATAATGCTTAATAAAAAGAGAGACGACGTGAGAGACGCGCGTCCGAGTACGAAAGCAAAAAAAGCCTTTTTGGGGATGGGAGCGAATGAGGGAGTGTGGGAAGGGAGAGAAGAGAGGGAGAAGAAACAAAGCGGCTCGAGTATCGCCTGCTGAGGCCGCATTGGATTCTACTTGTACAGACACAAGGCAACAGGGCGCCTTACTGGAACAAGCAGATGATGCTCCATTCTGGCTGGCAGCAAAGCCTCCCTTTGGGACTTTGGCCAGGCCATGCGGGCCTTTGGGGCCTTTGGGGGAGGCGCAGCGGGCAAAGGGACCGGCGACGGGCTTGGAATACGGGCACGCTACAGGCGGTTTGAGACAGATATTACGGGGTCCTGTAGGGCGGTTGGCAGCGCTGGCAGCACCACGGCGTGCGCTGGAGCTACAGCGTTACAGCGGCTGACGATGGGCCTGGGCCTGGGCCCTAACGGTACCTACATTGCTGCACAGGCCCATGCTCGCAGGTCAGCACCTTGATTTTCCAATTGGATTTGGACGAGCGTTTGGGCACGATGCGACGTCTCCGCGCGACGTGCACCGAAAAGCATCAACAACATGCCCAATCTGGACGGCTGCTGTCCAGCGCTCAGAAGCTCTATTTCCTCTAATCTGCGTGTGTTCCTTACGGTGCAAGTTGCCGCCGTGGCCAGGGGTGCTGGAATCGGCCAAACGCTATTCGAAGCACGTCTCAGTTGCAGCAGCACCACCATCACCCATCCCATCTCACCTCCGTCGAGTTCACATCGTCCAAGAGCAACTGACCCGCAGCAGGCTAACACATGCTATGCCTCATCATGCCAGCGGCCAATTATTCATGCCTTCTCCCTTTTCGGTCAACCTCCGTCGCCCTTCTGCAGGCATCGACTCGGCCATCCGAGCCTCCCTCGGCCACACTATTTCTCTCTGACGGACTGGCTCTCCTTCGAAAGGGACTAGACTATCTGCGCAATGATTGAGAAACCACAGAGAGGACCGGGAAATAAGAGGGGCCCGATCGCACAACCTTGCCGGCTCTAGAACACTTGCCTCGTATGGATGGGCGAGGTTATTAAAGATTTTGGGGTTGTGCACCCTTTTTCTGGGTTATGGCCCCATATACTTGTACGACAAACCACATCAGTCAGCAGAGCGTAACCCGGCGTTTACAAAACTACTGCTACCTGCACGGATACTAGCATCTGTTGATATGCCTACTCTTTGTTTCAGAGTAGGGCGGAATAGAAGAACAAAGAAGACGAAGAAGAACCAGCGCGGGCCTCAAGTTTTTTGTCTGTGCTTCGGGCATTGCCAAACCGGTCACTCCGCCTGCTGCGCCGCCTCAGCGAAACAAGTTCCAGCTCGACCTCCGCCGACAAGCCGTCCAGCCGTTAGCCGAGTCACACCAGAAAACCCACTGCTTGCATTGCTCTCCCTCTCTTTGTCACTCTCTCTTTGGACTCTTTTGGGCAGTGATCGAAGAGAGCTGTTGGTCACCCACGGAACTGGCGTGCCGTAGAGCGGTGTCTGTGCGCTGTGCAGCATCTCCTTACATCAGTGTCTGCAAAGCAGCCAGCAATGGTGATAGGCGAGCCCGATTCAGCAGCTAACGCACGGCGATTGCATCAAGGGCAGACGCTACGTGGACACACAAACGTGCTTGTGCTTTGGGAGCACGAGAAACAAAGGAGAAGAAGCAAGAAAAACCGCTAGCAGGTTGATGCAACGGCGGCCTGCTTTGGGAAATGCGTGTCCCAGGCAAAACACTATTGCTACTACCACTGCCTCGCAGCAGCACCCGTCAACTTCGTGATCAGCGCTCAAAAGACGTCAAAAGGATGCTGCCGCCAGGTCCAAGCTGCATCTTCTAGTTTAGACGCACCGCTGCTAGCTGAATGCCAAGCCACGGGCGACAAACAAGCTTCTTCCCAAGACCGATCTGGCGTGGCGCCCAGCATCCTTACTCAGGAGCTTATACGAGGTGTCATCTCGCCGGCGGCTCCACAGCCAACTAGCTGCTGAAGACGGGATCGAGACATATTCTTCTTTTGTCGCTCCGCATTGCTACTGTAAGTGGGCATCAACTCGGCGGTTACAGAATACTCCGTTCCTGGTCTACACTGCCCCGGCTTGGTAATTGTTGATTATTGCATTGCTTATATTCCAGCAGAGAATCGTCGCTGGCTGGATAGTCTATGGGTAGGTACTAGCCGGGAAGCTGACTTGATACCCGCGCCAGTCTGAGTACAAGTATCCGTATATCCGTCGCACCATGCTCCGCCGAGTGCTTTGATTTTATCACGCTCCAGTTGGCCCTTCTGATCTACCTCTAAACTAGATCAAGTACAGACATGCGGGACGTAGACCATCTTCTGGCCACTTTTTCAACCGCTATGGATATCGGCTCGTGAATTAGCGCACATGGCTCCTTTTCTTGCGGCTACCGGACCTCTACGGCCACAGCTCCGTTGTCCTCCACGAGACTTCAGACTCTGAGACCTCGGCTCTGTGGTTCCATCTCCTTGCTCTCTTGGGGTCTGACAGATCCACCTGGTCTATAGTCTCTGGAACAATGACCAACACTCGAAAATTCTTTCGTGCCAGCGCATCGTTGACATCTTCCACCTCCTGCCCTAGCCCCAGCCCCGGCTCAGGCTCTTGCGTCAGAGGAGTTCCTGGTGGCGGGTTTCGGAACGAGCCTCTCATCAGGGGGGCTCAAGTTGCCAAACCATGAGGTCAGTTCTCTGCTCCAGCTCCACGCATCTTTCTGCTCGTCTGCACCGCCGACAGCCCGCATCCAGGGTTGCAGGGCTGCTCTTACTGGCGCGGCGGCTTCCGACTCAATGTCTGGGCCGATAATATACGCCCGGCCTCGCAACCGCCACTGAGTGCTGGAGCTTTTCGCCCAGAAGACAGCTTCTACGGGACCTCCCATTGTGGATTGCGGCTCTGACGGTGCTGACGACGGCTCATGTCTGCTGCCAATGAGCTCGGGTACCTTTTCCATGCGCACGTCTGTTGTAATGGCCGGCAGGTCACTGGTGTAGACGGCCGGGTTCCGCGGGGCCGGGTTCCTGTGATTGTCTGGCAGAGAAGCCCACATGCCTCGAAAGATGACGGTCCGGGCCCTAGGCTCAACCTGATGGCCGTCCAGCGGATGGAGCGTGCTGAGGGTGAAGGTGGCAGAGTCCATCTGCTGGATGTGCGAGAGGAAAGCAGAGCGCCATGGTGCCTCGCGGTTGGCCATTGTGAGGTGGTGGTTGAGATGGCTCAGAAGCTGTCTTGTGCGTCTTGCAGGCGATGTAGATGGATTCATGGGGAATCCACGTGGTTGTCTCTGAGCGAGAGCAACTGGAGGGGAGAATTAGTGAAAGCACTATTGCAATTCGATGATGCGATTTTAGGAGCTGGAGCTCTGCTTGGCCCCACTTGTGCCGAGCAGGTATGGCGTCTAGAATCAACGAGAGCAACGGTACTGCAAAATAATCTCGCGGGCTTTGATACATGTGAATTGTGATGCGTCTAGAGCCCATTTCTTTTGCTGTACAGGGAATATATACCTTGCATTTCTGATGCGATTCAATCATTGGCTTGTTAAAATAGTTCATCATTTCTCAGCGTCACATTCTGCGCGCGTTGTGATTAGTAACTGAAGCTAGCCGAATCAATTAATCAAATAGAGTTGCCTACCCTAGACAGAGGCTAATTTATACGCGTTTAGCGATCAATAATTCGGTTCGCTGTGGTTGAATAATGGGATATTGAAAGCCTCGTGGTAAATTGCATTGATTCCAATTTCATATGAATGCTTCTGATATCGGTGCCGATGAAATATCACTGAACGAGCCAGGACATGCAACCACTTGCTATGCGTATCTGCCAAGGGAATGTGCCAAATTAGTAAAGCAATGGGCAGATGCGGCGCATCAGTTTAACCGAACGCGCCAAATCAAGACCGGACGGTAGATTCAGTCCATTCCCACAGCGGCGCCACGCCCAATGTCCAGGTGAATTCCAAGCCTGCCTCGAACTGTAGTGCGCTGAGAGAGGCGCGGATTAACTGTTGCTGCGAGCAGACCTCAAGCTCTGGCTTCAGCCCACCACACCCCAGCAGTTTCGCCTATTCTCTTCTCTGAGTCCCAGATTAACAAAGTCCTCGCTCACCTATCAGCTAGTGCCCTGCGGCTGAGAGCTGGACTTCCCCCCCATTTTCTGCATCTCGTCATCCAATCCAACGGCCGCTCCCACTTTTCCCGCTATAATTATTTGGCTATCCGGCAAACACCCCCCTTCGAAAAGCGTGTTATTTCCAGCGCTCAAATCCGACAACCCAAGAAGGATCAACCATTGAAAGATCCATCCCAAAAACAAGCGTCCGATTTGTCCATGTCTTATTCCCGGCGGACAAGCGCGAGCGACAGCTAAACATACACCCGCTGACAGCAAAAAGAACCAGCAGAAGGAGAGACAAACCAGCAGGGGCCTTCGCAGCTTAGGGGCGCGGATCAGGACCAAAAGACAGGGCGAGGGTCAATAGAGGAAAAAAGGAAGGGAAAAAAAAAGCAAAAAAAAAGCACCACGGGTTTGTCACGGGCGTCATCCCCAAAGGGGACAAAGACCTGCTTGACCGAGGCAAACTAGACATTCTCGGGAAGGGGCATCTCTCGTACGGACTGATTACGCTGCGTTAGTTGGCACAAAGTGTCGGGTGCGTTGCGCGCGCCGCAGGCCGGATGGATCTGGCGCTCTTCCAGCAAGGCCAACAGGGCCGCTCCATAGCCGTGGGACGTGGCCATGCCTTGCCCCCCAGCTCATTGTCCTTGTCCAACGCCGCCATCGCGTCGCCGGCCGGGACTCATCACCTGCCGGGCCTCGGCGGCGGCGGTGGAGGCACCGGAGCGCTGGGTGGGCTCGACTTTCGGGGAATCGTGTCCCACGATGCCGACGCGACGATGGCCGAGAGTCATGAGAGTGGGCCGTCCAAGAAGAAGCAGAAGCGGAACAAGCCCACGCTGTCGTGCCACGAGTGCGTTGAGCGGAAGACCAAGGTGAGTGAGTGAGTGAGCGAGCGAGCGTGTGCGACTCTGGCTCGCTTTGAGACAAACAGACAGCCAACCAGTTGCGTTGCTTTTCCTCGACTCTGTATGGAGTCTCTACCTCTTACATCCATCCACCTCCCTGACTCGTTTCCTTTTATACCGTGTCTCGCGTCGTCTCACTAGACAATGCCATGGGATTGAGCTTGTCGCGAGCTTGTGTGCCTGTGGCATGCCCAATTGCGAAGAGGCACCTTCTTTGATCTGGCTCATCTATAGATAATCGTCCGTCTGTTTCATAACATGATCTACCTCACATCATCTCATCCATACAACACTTTACGACTATTCCATACACGCCACTATACACATCACCATCTCTCCATCCACTCTCTCACACGTATCCTTGCTCTATCCCGTTCTACACTTGAGTGGTGCTTGGGTGTGTTACACAAACATAGGCTAACATCATATTCCCGGTAGTGCGACAGAGGTCGGCCCCATTGTCTCGCATGTAAGTCACGTCTAGCCTCTTGATACACTCTCACCACAGTTAGACATGGCTGTTGACCAACTCGTATAGGCATCAAGCGGCAGACTGAGTGTAGATATGCGCATGTTGCCAACTTACTTGAGTGAGTTTCTGCCATCAACTCGCCCAATAACCCCCCCCAAATCTATCTAAAGGTAGCTGTCTAACATGATATCTTGGATAGGGAGACATCCAGGTCGGCTGCCAATGGGCTCCGCATGACCAAGGCCCCCAAGAAGAAGTCGGGGTCTTCTGGAAAGCTTCCAGTCCCCAACATCGCAGACAGGACTGTCAACAGCAGCGATGATCCCCCATCCAGGGGCGCTGTAGCCCTCTCCACTGGCTTGTTGTCAAACGTTCCATACTCCATCGCCACTGCCAGCAATGTGTTTGGAGTTGGTTCGGAACACCCATTCGCAAACTACTGGACATGTGAAGGTGGCCTCCCGGAAGTCATCTCTGTGCTTCCAGAGAAACTCCAGGCAGACATTTTACTCGGTCGATATTTCGAATGCGTCGATCCGGTGTACCCCATGATTCATCGCCAGACATTCTATGCCGACTATGAACATTTTTGGCAAATGTCTATACCGGAGAAGCACTCGGTTGATGCCGCCTTTATAGCCCAAATATTCGTCATGCTGGCTTTAGGCGCTCAGTTTGTCACGTCGACAACACCTCAGGAGCGGAAACAGACCGCCGAGTTTTACGCTTCCGCTAGCAATCAAGCTCT
Source organism: Trichoderma atroviride (assembly GCF_020647795.1). Lineage (NCBI taxonomy): Eukaryota > Fungi > Ascomycota > Sordariomycetes > Hypocreales > Hypocreaceae > Trichoderma > Trichoderma atroviride. Next base: position 3,274,350 of record NC_089400.1, on the reverse strand, counting down.
CCGGATGTTTTCATATCTTAGCACAGCATCAATTCGGTCCATTCAAGCCATGGTACTGATGACATACTTCCTTATCAACGATAACCACGCTTCAGACGGTTGGGCATTTGCTGGTATTTTAATACGGCAGGCTTATGCTATGGGCTTGCATCGTGATCCCAATATAGGTATTTCTGATCTATATCTTTTCTCTAAATATTTTCTCCACATTCAGCCTTCTGGTTGTGTGCCGTTGCCGTAACTAATTTACAATATTCTTTCAGTAACCCCGGATGCTAGTCCGTTTGAGAAGCAGCAAAGACGCAAGGTCTGGCAGGCAGTCTTATTACAAGATACTTTCCTTACTGTGCTCTTGTCTCTACCGCCGTCTGCCACGCATACTGATGTGTCGGTGGATGATTTGCTTGATCACGGATCCTCCATCGCCAGCAGCGACCCGACTGATAATGCCTACATCCGAGGCTCCTGGACGCTGGCAAACCTAGTACAAGAGACCATTTGCTCACCTCGGTCTCTTGATGTGCCCATTTGTGCGACGGCGCGGCACAAGTCGAAACTGATTGCCGATTTCCGGGCTGTTTACCGCTCTTTCCCGGACGTATTTCGCTCGTGGGACGCTGAAAGCCTGACGACGTTGGCCGGGACAAACAAACGTGTTGTACGACAGACACTATTTCTTACGAGCAACTACTTTCACAACCTCATGTTGGTCCACGCGTCGGAAAGCCCGGACGTTCCTGTCAACGCAAGGGGCACACTGGAGGCCGCCCACGATGCCATCGGAGCCTTTTTCTTGCTGTTCAACCTGCTGGAGAGCGAGGCTCGCGTGTGGTGGGTCTTTAACCACAGAGCCTTTCTCGAGGCGTTGTGTATAGGCAATGTCCTGAAAGAAGCAGCCAAAGAGCCTGTGGGTAAGGAACTGCTGGCAAAAGACCCGCTGTTTGTTCGAGCCAAGGCAGACATCAGTAAGTGGCAATGCCCCTCTCTCTTTTCTTCTCCAATTCAAGATGGCATAGTCTTTCTCTCTTCCACTGCCTCCAAATACCACAGAGCTGTTTGAGTGGTTCTTGTCCAGTATGCTAATTGTATACGAACGTTGATAGCTCGGATGATACAGATCATGCAACAGATGGCCGAGGACTCCGAAGTTGCTCGGACCAGGGTTCAAGTGCTGAGCGAGTTTCTGAGCTAATGCGTTGGGAGAATAGCTTTACGGAAACTTTATTGAGACGTCTCCCAACGACTTGCTTGCCCCTTCTGCTTCTCTTTGTTCGCTTTGTACACCCCCCTCTGACAGCGCACGGTGTTGGATAACATGTACATATTCCGGGTACATATTTTGAATAAGCTATGTTGGCTGCTGAACAGTACCTGTAGGCACATCGCTCGTATCAGGTCTTATTTACTTGTTCCTTTTTTTTTTCTTTCCCCTTAGCTACAATTACTACATACGCACGTCGGAAGATGAATTGCTACGGAGTGGAGTTTTGAGGCTCTTTTTGGAACTTGTTTGTACTCGATGTCGCAATGGATAATTATTGTTACTGAATATCAAATGAGTCAGCTACTGGATGAGACGCAATCCTTTGTTGGTTTGAATTACGGCATGGCCGCTGATAAAGGGAGAGCGGGTTTCTGATGGGTACGTGGTCGCATGATCGCAGCCCAAAGTCACTGCGTACAGGTACGTGAGCAAGATAGCCGCGCCGCAATTTCCAGCCCGGGCATACGACCCATTCCAGCCATAATCGAGGTCGGCGACTATCAAGCAGGGCAGGGCAGGGCAGGGCAGGGCAAGGCTCCAGACCACATGGCAGGCCTGTTGCGCCGAGCCTCTCTGGGCTGGGATCCAGGACGACTCCACATCAGATCGAATAGCTATTTTCTTTCTTTTTTTCTTTCTATTTGTGCTATCCCATGTATTCTCGTGTCTGGCGGAGCTGTGGTGGGCGGGTACGAAGCCAAGTACCTTATATTACTGTATATGCGATATAGAGATACTTGGTGGGATAGACAGGGATACATGTACCTTTTTTCCGGTTCTTTTGCGGTGCGTACTTTGCAGCTGTTGAGTGGCATTTTCTATCATGGCTATTACTACTGTCGGGCTCATGTTTGAAAGCCTGATACATACATGCATGGGCATGCGCGTGAGCGTGAGAGTGTGCAAGAAAGAGAGGGGGGGGACGGAGTATATGGTCCAAGGAGAAGAGCGAATGCAAGTACAGCCGAAATATGTGGCCGTGATAGGTGGACAAAAGGTGGGCAATGAAATCATTGCGTTGCTTTGCATCCGAGACGCCTTCATCTCGTACATTGGACCTATTAGGATTGCAGGCTCTGGTGAGATGCGTGATGCCATGCTACCCGAGAAGAGGGTGGAGGGAGGGGTATGACGCTCATATGGTGATTCTGTCTTTTCTTCTTCTTAATCCACTCTAATTTAAATTGGTGTACAAAAAGATTGTGTTTGGTTGTTGGGTGAAGTCGATTGGATGATCACAACTTGTTTAACCTTTTTTCCTTTTTCCATTTCTTGGATGCTGTCTCTGGGTGATTCATGAACTTTACGAGCGGACGAATAGTAGGTCGGCGAGGTGGATATTTTTTCTTTTTTTCTTTTTTGATAAAGTGTGATGTAACGGTGTGGTGTATTCGTGCTCCCGTTCCTGTTGTGTAAGGTATGCGAGCAAGACAACACTACTAAGGCAAGGGAGGGCTTGTGTACACATGTATCTACGCATGGATGACCACGAGTGGTAGGTGCTGTAGTACAAAGCATCATACGTATCTATGTGTGTGCTCTATTCTGGAACGAGACATGGAAAAACGTGGCGAGTGGTGGTGTATGCTTCTAAAGGTTCCAGCCACTTTTGCCGGCTTCAAGTGACGGGAGGAACAGGGGGGGGGTGCTTTTCGAGATTCCGATTCCTGAGCTTTTGGATAGTAAGACAAATGTTCCGAGACAGCATCTCGGGGAGGTCTAGGGGGGGCTGAAAGAGGGAAGACATGAGGAATGGGTGTTTCCGTATATGGATGGGAAGTATCATGGCATGGCTCGCAGCTGTAATTATTCAGAGTGCATCATTTCGATTGGGTATTATACGTAGCAGTCGTATCAGATGAAGTACACGTTACAGAGATGGGGATGTGTCATCACAGTGATGGTCTGATTTATTACTCGTGCGGACGCGGGTTTATAAATAGAGAGAGGCAGAGAATAGCTTGATGAAAAAGGGAAATGTATAACAAGAGCATTTGCCGTTTCCATCTCTGAATGGAGGAGACATGTGCTGCAATTTCCACGTTGGGGAATTCATGGAACAATGGAAATATGCATTCGTGCTGATATTAGCGGAACAATCAAGGAAAAGGGAATAAGAAGCGCTTTTAGGTATTAGTTTGTAGTATTATCTAGTGCGTAGAGAGACATATATTGGTAATTTCGCCTGCTGTAGGGTGAGCGATTGCAACGGAACTCACTACCAAAATAATACTACATCACAACACGCGAAAGGAAAATAACACGAAGACGAAGATGTGGAAAACAACGAGGCTGGAGTGAAACACACGACGTGTAGTGCAATAGCATCCATTGGTGCATGTAGCAGCAATAAACGGTCTATCAACGGTGGAAAAACTGGAAAGCAAGTGTGTTAGCCGCGCGGTGATGGAGAGCAAATTTCCCCTTCCGGACTGCGCGCTATCATTGGAGGGCTGTACAGTAGGCAGCTGGTGAGATGGGTATAGCAGGTAATAGGAATAGGTATCTATTCGCTTGTGTGGAAGTGAATGGGCCGCACGAGTCGTGAAGAGGCTGGATTGGCACGGCTTCTGAATAGTTGCAAGTTTGGCTAGGAAGAGTAACAGAAGCTAATACTGCAGGCTAAGGGGGGTGGATGCAGAGGTCCAACAAAGGAGCGGCCAGTTAATTAATTACATGTAACTACTCGGAATCCATTTCCGCATACAATGTACAAACACGGAATCAACTGCCACAAGTGCCTACGAGAGCAGGTACACGAGTAGGTCGGTTGGAGAACAATGTGTGTGTGTGAAAAAATCCACAAATGGCGAGAATCAAAAACCCTTTCGAGGAAAAAGAGAGAAAGCGAGAGCGAGAGAAGAGGGTAATCGAGTATGAGGTACAAAAGCCATTACTGCTTGTATATGACCCAGCACGACTGAGAAAAAGGCCGCCAGCAGACGCTGCCGTCGGAAATGGCCTGCGGGACGGATCCTGGCTCGATCAATCTAAGGTGGTATTACTGCTACCCACCTTGCTCCGTAGGTACTTGGTGTGAGGGTTGGAGTTGTAAGGCTTCATTCTGGGAATAGGCACTTGCTTCCTTTTCTTCTGTTGGTGATTGAGGTAGCATTGCTGCTACTACAACAAATGTTGATGCGTCCGAGTCCCTATTGCATACCTATGTTTGTGCTCTCAGCCGCAAATCATCATGGTGTATGTGGTAACGCATGCGTGAGTCGAATGCCTTGTAGCATTGAGCAATGTTGTATTGTTTCAAAGAATAGTTGCCTGTTTGGGACACAGCATCTTCTGCTTGGGCACGTGGCAGGAATCCTGCGTGAGAAATAGTGGACATGTCATGTTTTTTTTTTATTTTACCTTTCTTCATTACTTACTGTCCGTCCGTCCACACAAAGAGGCCGATGGCGATGATTTCTGACCGTGATGACGATGGAGGTGATGGCTAAAAAAAGTGGTGGTGGCGTGTAGGGCAGAATCCAGCCTGAAAAAGCAACATGGCAGGTATTGATGCGTTGTCCGTGGCATGTGCGCCGGATGGATGCATGTCAAGGCGCAGAGTCAATGATTGCTGCCTTGTGGTGCTTCTCAGAAGTGATTGGATTGGACTGAATTGGATTGAAGCCGTTGGATGCTAGCGATAGAGTTTAGAATGGCGTCGGAGAATAGGGGACGGGCCATTTGTTAGTGTCGTGCTCGACTCCCGAGCTTTGCTGCGAGCCACAGTAGTTTGCTTGCAACGCAGAGAATTGAGAGCATCGTGCAAGTGAAATGGGCTCGGCTTCATTCTCCATCGCCAACGTCGCCAAGCGGCCCCGCGCACCAAGGCCAAGCCACCCGCACTAGCATCCGCCATGATCGCCGCGATGCCCACATTCGAGGCTGTTGAAAATCCTCCGCAGCGGCAGAACAAGAGTTGAGGTCAGTTCAAGCAAAATCAAATCAGTGGCAGAAATGGCTAAACGCCTCATCAACTGTGATCTGAGACCTGGCGGCGCATCGGACATGCGCGCGTGTGTGTCCAACCGACTCCAACGCAGACGACATGTTACAGGCACCGCTCGTCCACCCCCAATAGGGGACGGGACAGCAGACAAAGGTCCATCCAGCCCATCCAGAGGGTGTCCATCAACTGGCATTTGATTGACCTCATCCATCTGAAGCGTCTTGGCGCCCAAGGCCCCCCCCCGTTCTGCCATTCTGCCGTCGCGGCTTTGCCCACTCGGCAGCCTTTCTCGCTGCCAGAACCTCACAACGCGTGCTGTACATGGTACGAATTCCAGGTACTTGTACAGTCCTCGATTTCGATTTGCTGCGCAGGGTGGCAAAACAAAGCAGCAAGGACCCCTGGCACAGCCCTGGGAGCGTATCTCTTCCCTTTTTTGACATGTGCCGGGCTGCATGCACGACAATCCACCGGCATCTTCATCTTCTCTTTTTCCTTCTGCCACTGGTCCTTTTTTTTATTTTCTTGCTTGATGTCTGCTTTTACTCGGCAGGGCTCTGAAAAGGGCAGGGAATCTCTCCATCTTCATTTCATATACGCGCGATCCTAGCCTACCTGGGAGGAGATTTTCCCATCCTTTCCTATTTTCCTTGAAGCGACATCCGGCACTATCCCAGACCCCCCCGTCTTGTAGTTTTGACAATCTCTCCTGTGCTGATTGATTCCAATTCCAATTCTTTTTTTACAACTACAGGGGGGTAGCCCAAACAGTGCACTGCAGCAAGTACAGTAGGTTTGTAACTGGCATGAATGTGCCAAAGTCCAGAGTTACGTGATTTTTTTTGTGGTCTTTGAACTTCCAACGCAGCTGAAAAAGTTCCACAACTTCTCTGCCGCATGGCACGGTAGCGATCAGTCAATCCTCTTTTTTGTTGGCCCCTTGAACCAACGACAGCGGCACGCCGGCGATTACGATTGCGGATCTGATAGGGCGTCGGTGTTAAGAATCAAAGGGACAAGGAGAATTTTATACTTCATGCTTGCATTGCAGTGTATACAAGGCGCTGAAGTTGTCCCGTCTGGGCCGCTGAATCCGAAGTTGCGCCCTGAGCAAGTTATAATATAATCATCGCAGCCACGTGTAGTTGGTGGTTGGGTGTACAGAGGGAGCATGTGTGTAATGCCGGGCCATCCTCTCGAGATGGCAAGTAATACGGCGAACGAACTGCCTTGTCTAGACTCGCTACTTTTTCTTTTCATTTTTTTTAAATGTTTGTCAAGGTGCCTGTAAGAAAAGAAAGAAAAAGCCAAATTGCCTATTTTGGCCCCCCTCGCAAGAAAAAAAAAAAAAAAAAAGTCTCCTTTCGGCGCTACATAGTGCAGTATACCTACTAGTAGCATTTGACATCAATTCCTAAAAAAGACGGGCAGTGGAGCGAGAGAGTCGAGTCAGGCCGGCTCGGCAGCGTCTCCCGTCGCCCTGCCGCATTAGATTCGCCTCAAACGCGGTGGCTGATGCTGATGGAAGCAGATCGGTGGGCATGTGGGATGGTGAGTCCTGGGTAGGGTAGAGTAGCATTTGGGGAATGCGATGGGATGGGGTCGTTCGGACTGCCACCTCGGCATTTCGTCTAACCTTGTCGGTTTCCACAAGGTGTCAAGAAATGTCATCATTCAACGAGTTTGCCGGTTCGGCTGTTGCTTCAATGGACGAAAGGAAGAAAAAGATGAAGTATAATAGAGCATTAGATGGAAAAGCGGAAACAAAAAAAAAAGGAAAGAAAGGGGAGATGTTGCTTGGCGTGTACAGTACTCGTTTGTAGTATGTATGGATATGGGGCATCGACGAGCTTTGATTTGATACAGTAGACTCGGACCTTGTAGAAGATCCCCCTTTTCCTATTGGCCATCAGCCCCATTCATCGGAATCGCTAGGAATTGGCACTTGAAGCCATCATCGTCCTCTGCCCTGTCTCTTGGCACAAAGGGAATAGGCGTCTGAGGAAAGCAGATGCCAGTACTAGTATCTTGAACTGTCATTTCGATTTCAGCGTCGTGCGATATTAATGCATCATTGTCAATGATTAAGGTTTCTAGAATTAGACCCCGCACGTTTCATCTCTGAAGCGGAAATAAATAAAATGTATACAAACGGCACGGCAAGGCAAGACAAGGCATGGGTATTCGGTTCATGTACTGTAGCATTGGCAGGTATCAAGTAATGTTCAGGTATGGGTTGGCATTATCAAAGTCCATCTGAAAGGGAAAATATACGCCATCTCGAACCAAGGGCTCATCTCATCCTTACCCTTTTGCTTCCTTGAGCCTCGCCATTAACTACCTACACACCCGCGCAGTAACTTTCCCTTTTCGAAAAGTCCAACTGACATGTCCACGCCATAGATTTGGAGGCGACGCAGCAAGGCTTCTTCCCCAGCTGGGGAATTTGACGAATAGTAGGTTATGGAGAATAGAATAGTAGATAAAACGATTTGTTCTATTGCTAGTATGCAGCAGTTCCATTGATCAGCTACGAGTCGTGCTTTGTAGATGTACGCATGCAAGTATGAGATGGGTAGGACAAGTATATTCATATACTCCCATACTTTCTACGTATATAAAACCATCCTTCTAAATGGTTTACTCTTTGCTTGTATATCTGCGACTGGCTTACAACGGCCGCATCTTGCAGCATCTGATGTTTCTTCTGGCCTTCTACGCTTTCCATGGACGGAGCTAGCTTCCGCTGCCCCTAGCCAGGCGTCTGGGCGCTACTCTGCGGCCCGAAACACCGCCAAGGGAGATTTTTTTTCCTTTCGCTTGCGGATGGCCAAGATTCAGGTCGAAAACGTACAACTTTACGCCCGTACTTGTAGATCCCTTTTAGATGAGGGTGCCAATAAGAGTTTAGCACGGGCGCACGTACCATGTACGCCGCATGGAGTATTCTGTACCAGCTGGCACATGCCATTTTGCATGCACAATACGACGGCCAACGGCTCGAATCTGTACCGGGCTTGGACACCCTTGTACAGAGTACATGGCCCTCGTACATCGCCCGACTTCCCTGCCTCTTCGCTTGGCCTGCCGATTACGTAAAGCTGCGCTGACACAAGACACGACAGAAGCGACCAAAAGCGACCGGGGTCCTCTCGAAAATCACGGCTCATGCAGCTGGAGTCGCCGATGCGGCACGACGTCGACGACATGACACGGCACGCCTGACTCGACCGATTCGCACCGCGCTCAGCTGATTGGCGACAGCTGGGCGGTCCAGCGGCCAATATGATTGCCCCGAAGTGCAGCGCATGATTTCCATATCCACCAACTGCGTCGAGCGCAGACCGTCTTTCTGCGCTGTCGTTGGATGCAGCGTTGCTCGTGGTGCTAGCATACTGCCGGGCGGGTCTCATGGAGAGGGAGACAGAGCATGTGTGAGAGAGTGAGAGTGAGAACATGACACAGCAAAGGCTCTCGACGCCATCTTGATTGAATCAGTCAAGAAAAGGCCATATTCTGCCCACACCATTGCAATGCTGCTGCTGCTGCTGTTCCTGGCTCTCCGGCTCTGCAACACGCTCGGGATTAACGACAAACAAAGAAGCCCGTCCCGTCAGCAGCTCGCATGCCGGCTCTCCATCTCAATGAGGAGGGCCGAGGGCGTCTTTTTTGCCTCTTCTTGGTGTTGCGCTGCTGTTGGTCCCTTCTTGTATCCCGCGGAGTTCCGCATCTCTCCACGGCACGCCAGCTACCCGCCGGAGTGACATCCCGACGACTCACCACAGCGTTCAGGTAAACTCCGCTAACTCCCCGGACCAATTGTTGAAAAAAGTCCCCTTCTCTTTGATTTGATGACCGTGCATGCAGGTAGTATGTTGCCTTGTAGGCCGATGCTTTACAAGTATATGAATGCCACGTCCGACGGGGTTCCATCCGGATATCGCTGCGAATCACATCTTGATGTCAGGAAGCAACCTGGATTCCGGCGACTACCTGTTTGGTCCTTGTACCCCGTACTAAGCCCTTCATGCCTGTGCCAGTACGACCATGTGCGTGAGCATCAGAAAATCTACGGAGCGAACATCGAAAAAGGCTGCTATGTGCGAACGGACATCTAATCTGGCACGATTCGCTTGTGTGTGTGTGCCGCCTAGCGAGCCTGGCACGGCATGGCATTGACGCCACAGTGCCATCATGGCGATGAAGCTTAAGAGCCTCCACCCCGGTTTATTAGCCCCGATCTTAAAATGGACCACCAAGTGGAAGGTGGAAAAAGGAGAAGAAAGGGCACCATGTTAGCCCATCGGATCACGACGAAGCAAAGCCGCAGCAGATACTAGGGGACTATTGCCGCGAGCTAGCAAACATGGAGATGCGTATCCTGACTGGCTGGATTGCATGCATGCGAATAGATCCAAGACATGTTAAAAGGACCAGATATACGTGTGCAACGCAAAGGACGATGCAAAACAGACAGGCTCCTGCGGGACTGTGGGATTGTCTCACTGCCGGCGAGTGGTCGCCGATCAGCTGGAGACCGCGATTGGTCGATACGTCACGCCTAGATCCCCGAGAGACTTTTACCACTCGTAAAACGGGATGCTGTGTTACTCTGCGAATTCAACCAGATGATTTGAATTTGAATCAAAGGATTCTTTGCCTGTGATCAGAAACAACATGCCGTCGCGGGATCAACGGGTTGTTCCCACTCATACACGTAGGAATTTACTTGGCCGATATTAGCGCAAAGCGGCCAAATTGCACAGTGCGCAAAGTCTTCATGTAGGTGGAACTCGGTGTCCCGCGCGGCTGTGGGATAGTAGGCACATGCTGCCGAGTGGGATAGGCGATGGATGATGCCACGACAACTTCTGCAGTGCTTGAAGCCAAAGGCCGTTTTGGCGAATACAGGTCATACTGTACTGTACAGAGTTGCAAGTGCGAGGATGACGGCACGCATCTTGCATGAAAGAGGATACTCATGCCACTGAAATAGACACTGAAAACGCCCGTACAAGGGAAAACCCGGGGTAGAGATTGGATCGCCGTTGAGCTGGGTGTGCTGCTGCTGCTGCTGCTGCTGCTCTCGGTTTAATAACAGCAGAGTGGACTACGAGGACCTGCTGAGATCAAGCCAACATGAACAGTTGCATCGGGCCGCTTTCCATTCGGATGCTGAAGTCGGTAATTCACTCACTGAGAAACCAACGCTCGCTCTTTATTCGCTGTCTCGTCTCATCTTGCTACACGGCGGCTGTGGAAGAAAAAGAAACACATATACACGAAGAAGAAAGAAATGACTGACAAAAGACAGCATGAATATGCCCAGCCTTGCGTGCGGCGTTGCCGTGGAGCGGCTCAAGAGCCTCGCTTACGGTGATAGCTGGGCTTACAGGCGATGGCTCCTTGCCCGCGGCTATTGCCCATCCTTTGTTCAAATTTTCTCCTCCCGCCTGTGCTGAGATGTCCTGGTGCGGCAAAGGCGCAGGTACTTGTGGTGCTTGCGGCGATCCGCTCTGTGGATCATGGGTCCAGGAGACGTGAGACGATGGGATAGGTATCCGTACCCATATGGACTGTATCAATCTCATGTTGTATGGCCGTTTTGGCAGGGAGCGCTGCTGCCAAGGCCTGTAGCGACGGGCGAGCTCAACCTGGCGCCCAACCGGAGGATGAACCCATCGCTGGCTGGTTGCAATCTGGCGGCCGCTCCCTGCCCATGATCCTACCACGAGCTGCTCCTTTGCGCTGCTACTGTACAGGACAGTATATGGCCTTTTGCTTCCACCTGAGCTTCTGGATGGCACGGACAGGCCCGCTCGGCGAGCCACATTTCACGTCACAGCAGGTAGCAGCCGTTGCAAGTGGGACAGGCATCGCAGCATGTTGTAGTACCTACTTGTAGGCTTGAGGCCACTGCTAGGCCAGCCAGGCCAGGCCTACATGCCAGACCTAGGAGATGGCGCGAAGCCTCGTTGCACGAAAGATCTAAGATGCCGAAAGCTTGTGTGTGCTGTGGCTCGAGCCTAGGTCGCCCTAAAGGCTTAGCTCCGGTATCTATACGCATCTGCAAACGACCGGACCGGCGAATAAGAACGATGGGAGCAAGGATATGCTGAGAGAGTTCGAGTTCACAACATGGAGCGAGTTTCGCATTCCTAACCGCAGCCTCATCTCATACTTGCGCATACCCTAGTTCAGCCTATAGAAAATAGGCTGTGTGTATAGAATACTGACTGTACAGTATATACATCCATACGCGGGGGAACCTTTTCGTTGTGACGCGGCATCGGGTCTAGCAAACGGCTGTTCATTTCCCCCGGCCGTCCTTGTAGATTCTGCCAGCTTGATGCTAAGAAAACAACGGCGTGGCAAAAGCCGAGTCGGCGCGGCGCGGAAGCGCGTAGATCTATCCTGCCGTAGCATCTTTTTTGCTTTTTGTCCAACTTAGACTGAGATGATCAATACTACTAGTTCGTTGTATTAGCGGCGCTCTGCTCTTCTGCCATACCGGCCAGCTTTATTACAACATCATGTTGTGGAAACAATGGGACACCTGCTCTGGGGCTTTCTTCTCCTCTCTCCGCGTTGCGGCGGCGATAGCATAGGCACAGGGCTATATGGGACACAGTGCTATGGCCTATGTCCTATGCCTTTTTACTATCGCTCCATTTTTTTCCCATACTTTTTTTTTTCTTACAATGGGCGTTCGGGGACGAGAGCGACTGTCTATGTATATTTCTCCTCCACTTGAAACTACGACGTTGACGCTCGTATACCCTACATTAGTGGAAGCCCAAGATGCACAACAGAATGCTCAACCAACAACACAAAAGCATGTGCTACTGAGAGGCGGTGCCCTAAGAAAACAGCTCGAATCCACTTGCTGCTGCATTCTGCGAGTTTCGCTGTAACATGAGCAATGCACGAGCAGATGTAAGCACGCATTGGCTGTACTGCATTGTAAAGAGCAGCATCTAGGTGTATGAGTGCAGGCACGAAGCTCTGAGATGAGCCCCGGATATCAAGGCTGAACACTGGCGTCCTTGTTCCCTAATCAGATAATACCTGTTACATGCCAACATCTATAAGCAACCAGCTTTTGCTTGACGACAGCCGAGCCATGTGCTGCAAAACTAGACGAGGCAAGGCAAGGCAAGGCTTCAATGGCATGGCACAAGTACTGCCGTACGTGTTTGTGTGGAAATGCCCAATTGGGCAGCGTGTCGACGCAGTGCGCCATTGGCCATTGGCCATCGGCGGTAGATGCGGCTTGTGTCGCTAAACCCCCGACGCTGCATGCACGCATGTACGCATGTACTCATGTACCCATGTACCCATAACCCCCAAATCTCTGCGACAGCTCGCACCGTCCCGCGTATTTGCGCACCCGGCAGGTACAAGGTACGCGCTGCAAGTATCCGATACCTCTGCAGGAATCCAGGCGCACGTCGTATGCTCGTTGCAGCAAACGCAGCTTGCAGTCAAGTGTCGTCTTGCCCACAGTGTGGTCTGGCTCACCTCGATCCCTTCGAAATACGGGGGCGGTCCCCGATTCAGCGAGTGACCGTTGGGGCAATTCGTGAGCGACGGGGCCGACTCAGGGTGCAGGCACTGTGTGCTACGTACTGTGGGAACCGGCGGCCCTTGCGCTCCTTCTGGGGTCTGGCGTCCCTGCAAGAGTCCAGGTACCTCGCGGTGGATGTACCCCGTACCTGCCCCCCCCTGGTGCTGCGAATACAGTACAAGCTGGCCGTGGTACTTGTGCCCCATGTCCCTGCTTGCGAGGTGGACCCCCCTCCCCCCAAGTACTAGTAGTACTGCCTACTGTGCCCACGCCCGCCCAACAGCGCAGCACACTCCTCGGGCTTCAGGCCAACAACCTTGCTCCTGTGCGAGGTGTAGGTGCCTGTAGCATCCAGTACAGCTCTCTCTCTATACAGGGTCCCCGTCTCATCGATTTCTCGGACAGCCGTTATTTAATATTACAGGTCACCACCCTTCCTGCGGCGCGCCTCGCTCTTTTACTACTTCTCTGTTTGCGTGCTCGCTTTTTCCATCTCTCTCGACTCTTGACTCTCGACTCTCGACTCTCGAACTCTTCCTTTTCCCAAAACGCAGATTCAGATTCATCAGACGAAGCCTCCCGCCGCCGCCTCAGTGCCAGTCGCTCGACCGACCTGGCAATCCATCGCCCAACCGGAGCCTAGCATCTCCCCTCTCGGCAAACCTTCCAAGCCACCAAAAAGCGTATCGCTGGCAGCTCCATTGAGCTACGGACGACCGACGAGAGATCAGACCGCTGCACCACACACACCACGCCACTTACCTCGCTCTCAGTTCTCCACAGCCTCAAACGACCTTCTTTCCCCGTCATTTCCCTCGACGCTAGTGGGAATATCGGACGGCTGGCTCGCGCTGTTTTTTTTCTTCCCAAGCCTCTTTACCGAGATCAGAGCTGGTTACTGGACAGGAAAAAAAAAGGTTCGTCGACGGAAGTTGCGACGGCGAGCTCCACCGAGCTAACGTAAGGCCAAAGCTACGCTCTTTGTCCACCCTTTTTCTTTGCTTCTCGCTCCTCTCGCCTTCTCTCCACTCTTTCTCTGGAGTCCTTTCTTCCAGTCCACGAGGGCAGCGTCCACCGACGCTTCAGGAGACATCTGACACGACCTCGACGAAACTATTGAAAACCACATCCTCGATTTTGATTGTTAGGTGACAACGCCTAACACCGCCACAATTGCTCCGTCCAGAGTCTCGTCGCGGGAAAACAACTTCCGCGATATGGCTATCGACGCTTTAAAGAACCTCATCAACAACATCCCCGACTGGCAAACGAAGCTCGATGAGCTGAGTAGCCAGGTCGACAAGCGCCAGCTGGAGCTGGCCGCCTTGGCCGAGGCAAACCCCCACAAGGAGCCCGAGACCAGGTCGCTGAGGAATAAAGGCTCAACGGAATCCCTCAAGCCCAAGGATGATGGCGCCATGCACATCTTCTTCACCGATGATGCTCCCACTCAGCCACAGCCCGACATCGTCAAGGCACCCTTTCACGGTCCCAGGGAACGCCGGTCGTCACCGCCAAGCCCCGCTGCCGAGAAGCGCCCCCTATTCCCCAAGTCTTCGACAGATACCAATGCCATCCCCAGCGCCAGAGCGGCCAAGAAGAACAAGACGGCGTCTATTGCCTCGGCAGATGGCCCCCGGCAGACATATCGTACTAGGAATATGATCATCGTTTACTACGACAGCTACGTCCAGGGCTTCTTTGACGACCTGGTTCGGTTTATATCGTCAAGTAGGAATCTGATGCGAAAGGCCAAGATGGCTGCCAAAGTGGCGCAGATCAAGAAATTGGCCGAGATGGAAGTTCCCGACGACGAGAACACCGGCGGCGACGACAGAGGTACAGAGGCACTCCCATCACTACGATATATCAGCAGTCGGCGGTATGGACCTGCTGCCATGCGCAGTGGCCACCCCGGCCTGTCCAACCACACTCCCGACGTATATGACGAGCTGGACAAGGCGCTCGAGTTTGTACAGAGCACGTGCGAGCACGGCGCCCATCAGTTCTTAAGAGATGCCAAGTGCAATGAAGAAGTACAAAAGATCCAGAAGCGTATCGGTGAGGTGCTCGAGATGGCCAAGAAGGAATTCGAGCGTATTGAACGCGAAGAGCCCGATCAGTTGAAGGAGGCCGAATCCAAACCCCGCACCATCAAGTCCATCACCGTCAGCAGAACATTGGTACCGCATCACAAAGAAGGCGGCGATCCACATTCGCAGAAGCTCGAAGTGGCAGATCCCGCCGCACCAAGGGCCCCCATCATGCACATGGTCGATCGAATCGAGGCAGACCCAAATGCCGATCAGAGCGACTTCGATACAGAAGCCATGCTGGCAAAGATGCGGTATCGCTCAACACGGCAGATGCGCATGCGTGCCATAGTAAATTGAAAAAAAAAAAAAAAGGAAAACAAACAAGTCTGAAAGCTTCATCTATTTTTTTTTTTTGCATAACCGACGTAGCTCGGGCATGAGGATCAGGAGATTTGAAACATTTCCTTGCCAATGACGGAATGAAAAACCAATTCTTTTGTTTTTTTAACGATCCTGGTATGCATAGGAGTTCAGGAATAATGGGCGGGGAGGTATACATTTAAGCATTTCACTCAAATGGGGGCTATTGAAGCCAAAGTTACAAAGGAAATATCGCATTAGCCGCGAAAAGGGGCGTTTTTGTTTACTTTTACTTTACTACATTTACTCTTTTTTTCTCTTTTCTTCATTACTATCCATCATGCCTCCTTCATTTGGAATATCCTCTTTTTTTTTTTTCCTTTCCACACACACACCAAATCTCTTCGGTTTCTTTTTTCTAGGGCAGAATATCCGGGTCCGATCATGCCGGGCCTTCTCGTTGAAGGAAATTACATCTTTTTCGATGTTTACGAAGTTGAAAGGCAACGCAGTGCTGGATTCTGAGCCTATTCCTTGTCTATCATGAAAGGAACCTACTTATTCTTACCTCTTTCTCTTTCCTGGTGTATATGAGTCTCTGGATATGGACACGGATACCGGGTCATGGTCAACATTTAGTACCATCTATAACCACTTCTTTTTTTATATCTATTTTTTAAACAACTTGATACAAATATGATATGGGCTCTTTTTCTGGGTATATGACATTGATTCCCATTGTGGTTGATGGAGATACATATAGTACATTTAATGGAAAGCTGTGAATCGGATGAATCTTTTTTTCTCCTAACTCTTTACTCTCGTCTTCGTCGTCCTGTAGTATGGCCATTTTGTGAAGTGTAGTAGAGGAGCAAGAATCTGTGAACACTGAGCATGCTTTCGCCAAAACTTGTGCCTTTTCAGACTCAGTAAACCATCTGGAGAATGTTCTCTGCATATTATATTGAATCGATAAATTAGAAGAAAATTATTTGTTCTAAGTTATAGTGGTTTTCCTATGGTTTCAAATTCATCCTTCATGGCTGTAGCTTGCAGCAAGTGTAGGCAGCCGAGCTCAACGGTTTCTAGCTCTGGCGGGCAGCTGATTTTAGTGGTTGCTAGCGGATGCCTAAGTACCTATGCGGCCAAACCAACCCGCTGTGGCGGCGTAGGTACCTGGCAAGCTCCGATCTAAAGGCGGCGCATATTAGCAGGTGACGTCCCTCCCGCACTTGGAAGCCTCAACACCGCTACCAACTCTCTGTCTCTTTTCGTTACACATCCCCGAACGAACGGCGATATCTGGCAGCCCCCGTTTCAAACCGTTGTCTCTGCCGACTTGGCTCTACCGTCTATCCAAGATGACGGCTGCCTCCTCCCTGGCCGAACGATAAGACGTCGCATCCCGCCCCTCTCCCGGTCGTCTCGTCTCGTCTCGTCTGGTCTTGCGTCTCTCTGAATTGCTACCGGGAGGACAAGATCCAAATACATCACAATCTCTTGATTCATCATGGGTCAAGGCTTCTCTCTCGCAACGCCGTCGGCCGGCGCGGCGGGCATAGATATTGCCCAGCTGCAGGATATCCAGTATGAGAAGAGCATTGGAAATGCCCGGTTCATGAAGAGTATCCGGGGCAGGCATGAACATGGCGTCGTGCTGGTCAAGGTGCTTGTGAAGCCGTATACGGAAGTGAAGTTGGAGAAGTACAAGAAGAAGATTATAGGTGGGAGCTTTTAACTGTGTCTGTCGTTTGACACGGGGACCATATCTGCTTGCTAACCGTGTGCACTCTGATTAGAGCAACGAAAGGCGTTGGCGGATGTCCCTAATGCCCTGGGCTTCCAGCGCATCATCGAAACCGAGACAAACGGATATCTGGTGCGACAGTTCATGTACAACTCTCTCTATGATCGCATGAGTACGCGGCCTTTCCTCGAGGATATCGAAAAGAAGTGGCTGGCCTTTCAGCTTCTTTGCGCCCTGCGAGATTGCCACGCGCGGGACGTCTATCATGGCGACATCAAGGCTCAGAACGTGCTGGTTACATCGTGGAACTGGTTATATCTAACGGACTTTTCATCTGCTTACAAGCCCATCATGCTGCCCGACGACAACCCCGGCGATTTTTCCTACTTTTTCGACTCCTCTGGGCGGCGGACGTGCTATATTGCTCCCGAGCGGTTTTATTCATCCAATGAGGCTCCGCCGCAGAACCCCAAGATGACGTGGGCCATGGACATCTTCAGCGCGGGATGTGTCATTGCGCAGCTGTTCCTCGAATCTGAAATATTTAGTCTCGCACAGCTGTACAAGTATCGTCGGGGCGAATACGATCCGGTCATTACCCATCTGAGCGTCATTTCGGACAAAGATGTGCGGGACATGATTGCTCACATGATTCAGCTTGACCCAGAGAGGCGTTACTCGGCGGAGCAGTATCTTGACTTTTGGAAGGATAAGGTCTTTCCTAGTTATTTCTACAACTTCTTACATCAATACATGGAGCTTATTACGGATCCGTCTTCTGGGAACAGTCCGATATCTGGAGCCCAGAGTAACTTGGGCGAGTCGGATAACCGGATAGATAGGATTTTTAACGATTTTGACAAAATTTCATATTTTTTGGGATATCCCAACGAAAAGCAGACCGCGGAGCCGATAATTCCCAAATCGAGGCTGGGGCTGGACCATTTCCCTGTCAGGTTGAGCATTCCGACCCACGAACACTCTGTTTCAGCAGACCTCGAACCACCAGAGGACGATGGGACGTTGTTATTTCTAACATTGGTTGCCTCGGCTATGAGGACAACAGCCCGAGCTGCGTCTAGAATCAGGGCGTGTGATTTGCTATTAGCGTTTGCTGAGAGACTTACCGACGAGGCTAAGCTCGACAGGGTGCTTCCGTACCTCATGTCACTATTGCGTAAAGAGGAGACGGATATGGTGCTGGTTACAGTCATACGAAACGTCACCCAGCTATTGCAGCTAGTACGGACGACCACGCCAATCAACTCCCATGTTTTGGTGGAATACGTCTTGCCTAGGATGGAGATTGCCCTTGGGACAAAATCGTGGACTCCTAATCCCTTGGTGCGATTGACGTATGCGTCTTGCATAGGTAGCCTTGCTTCCACTGCACAGCGTTTTCTAGAGATGGCATCCAGTCTCAAGACTGATGGATCGATGCCGATTACCGATCCAGAGGTTGAGCCTGGGACTAATGGCGCCACAGCAAACTTTGAAAGTATGTACGACAATGCAAGCCGACAATTATCTGAGATTTTAGAGAGCCATGCAAAGCAACTCGTCGAGGATCCAGACGCCAACGTTCGACGAGCGTTCTTGACCTCTGTGCCAGATCTCTGCATGCACTTCCAGGACAATTCAAATGATATCCTACTTTCGCATTTGATTACCTACCTCAACGACGGAGACTGGATGTTGAAGAGCGCCTTCCTGGACACGGTCGTGGGCATTGCAACTTTTATGGGAAGCACAAGCCTAGAAGAATTTATGCTACCTCTCATGGTCCAGACTTTGGCAGACTCGGAAGAGAATGTTGTGCGTTCAGCTCTGCATTCTCTGGCTCAAATTGCAGGACTGGGACTGCTGTCTGGGCCAAGAATCTGGGAGTTGGCTGACTTGGTAGCACGACTTACCATGCACCCAAACGCATGGATTAGAGAATCTGCAGCTGAATTCCTATCTATGGCTGCCAAGTTCTTATCAAAGGCCGATATCCAGTGCATATTGCTGCCATTGGTCAGACCATACCTCAAAATACATACTCTCTCCGATTTTTCTGAGCTAAATCTGCTCGACTCTCTGAAGAAGCCTCTCCCTAGGGCCGTTTTTGACCAGGCACTGACATGGGCCTCCAAGACTGATAAGGGAGTCTTTTGGAAATCTGTTTTGGGAAAGCGGTCGACACCGGGCCAAATACCACTGGCCTCGGCAGCCCGATCGTCCAAAGAACTGATATCCTCTTCTTTGAGCAAGATTAACCGCAACGAAGAGGATGAGCAATGGCTCGAGAAGCTACGGAATTTCGGCCTCAAACCCGAAGACGAGTTGAAACTGCTAGCTTTGGGCGAGTACATCTGGCGACTTAGCAAGAATAAAGCTCGCGACGCTTTTGTCGTCTCTTCCACAGAGGAAGAGAACATGCCAACAGGATTTGTTCAGCTGAAGGAGCTGGGTGTAACGCCGCAGACGGTGTTCTTTGATGATACGGCCCTGAAAGATCCTGCTGCTGTTTTGCCGGATTTGGAGCCTACACCTCCTGTAACAGGTCCGTATACAATTGCAGATGCACTATTAGACGCCTCTATGACAATAGATGATACACTCGGTAAGAAAAAACGCGCCGCTCTTCATTCACACAAAAGAGTACACAGTATTGGGCCTTTGCCTTCCAGGAGTACAGGTAGGCTCTTGTCTCCTACTGGGAGTGGCAGAGCTAGTTCGACGGACTCTAGGAGGGCGATGACATCTCCATTAGGCCCTGGGGATGACTCTGTTTCTGTCAAGGATGCATCTTATTCTTCTCGCAGAGGCATCCGCCACCAGTCAAGTGCTCTCAGTCTTTTGGATCGCAAAGACGGCCACAAGTCCATCCCGGAGACTGGAACAAGCGATGCTAATGCTTTTGGAGAAGTAGAAGGGCCGTTTGCCCAGGCAGTGCCAATACAGGTTGTTTCTGGGCCAGGCACGGAAGCCGAAGAAAATGCCCGCCAGAGGCATGTGCGCCATAGCTACGAAGGGACAGACCCTCATATTCGACGCATGCTTGACAACATGTACGTCGAAAACTTCCCTCGCGACGTGCTCGAGTTTGGGCCCATGGTACAGCCTATATCTGGAGATAAGAGCAGATCGGTCAATGTCCCTGGCGCAGACCCTCCTTGGAAGCCGGATGGCCATCTCGTGGCGACATTTGCAGAACACCACGGGCCTATCAACCGGGTTATTGCCTCTCCGGACCATATTTTCTTCATTACAGGCGGTAATGATGGGACGGTCAAGATATGGGATACACAACGGCTTGAGCGCAACATTACAAACCGATCGCGGCAGACTTACAAACATGCTGAAGGCGCTCGAGTTCTTGCTCTCTGCTTTGTTGAGAATTCTCACTGCTTTGTCAGTTGTGCGTCTGATGGCAGCGTTCATGTAGTCAAGGTTGATACAGTTCCTACAAGCGGTGTGATTAGGTATACAAAGCTACGAGTTTTGCGGGAATATCAGCTACCAGAAGGCGAATATGCCGTATGGTGCGAGCATTTCAAGCAAGAGCAAAGTTCCATCCTCGTCATTGCTACGAATCTGTCAAGAATTCTCGCCATGGACTTGCGGACCATGACTGTGCTCTACATTCTGGAAAATCCTGTTCATCATGGAACACCAACTTGTTTCTGCATTGACAAGAAGAGGAACTGGTTGTGCGTGGGGACTTCTCATGGCGTAGTCGACCTTTGGGATCTTCGTTTCAAGATGAGGCTGAAGGGCTGGGGTTTGCCTGGAAAAGGATCGATCTATCGGATCTGCGTGCACCCTAATAAAGGAAGAGGCAAATGGATCTGCGTCGCTGGAGGAACCGGGCAAGGAGAAGTTACCGTGTGGGACTTGGAAAAGACAACTTGCAGAGAGATATACCGGACTGGTCATACTAAGGATAGCCAGAAGGGATATACTGCGTGGGAAGTCGATGAGGATAAGCCCGAAGGGATGCTTGGCCGGTTTGCGACCAACCTCGAGATTAGCGACATGGGCAATGGAGATCGTGGAGTTCGGGCGATGGTTGTAGGCACGGGAACGTCAGAGGACTCTCGCGACGTCCGGCACGCATACATGCTCACGGCTGGGTCAGACAAGATGCTCCGGTTCTGGGACATTTCGCGGATCGAGAACTCTTGTATCTACAGTGGCCTCCAGCCTGATGAACAGCCGCCTACGTATACAAGCACGAACCCGACGTCGTCGACGACGCTGAACACGGAGCGGTTCGCGAGGCACGCGGCATCTTCGCCCAATGCGGGGACGGCTAGGCAGAAGGCGCCGAGGTCGACGGTGATTTCGCAGCAGCAGCAGCAGCTGTTGAAATCGCATTTGGATCTGATTATGGACGTGGCGATTTTGGAATATCCGTACTCGATGAGCGTGTCTGTGGATCGGTCTGGCGTGGTTTATGTGTTTCAATAGAATAAAGTGTTTTCGGCTACTGGAAAAGGAGGAGCGGGTTTTATGACATTGGCATTAGATGAGTAGATTTATGTATTGGACTCTGGGTTTAGTCTGCTTGGCTCAGAGTGAGGAGGAATGTCTAATGCCGAATATGGCTGCTGTAGTTTTTATATGTGGCGAAATGGTCAATGATGAATGAGTACGGTTATACATTTGGACATGAAGTTGATTTAGTATAGTAGTTTGCTGTCTCTTGTCTAGGGTTGTAAATTCGTAGGTACGAAAAATTTCGTACTTTCGTAGTACGAAATTTTTTCATATTTCATATACGAATTACGAAAAACTTTCATACTACGAAAGTACGAAAAACTTTCATACTACGAAAGTACGAAAGATTTTCGTACTTTTCGTACTGCCATTAACTTAGCATCTTTGACACACCGCCTTCTTATCTTAGCTATAATACCGGTAAAAAGACTACACTGCCCTCTTAATTAGGAAGGTATTTAAAAAATACAGAAATCTTTTTTACTTTCATACTATAAAAGTTTTTTATATTTCGTATACGCATTATGAAAAAAGTTCATATTCATAGTGGAGTACGAATTTGCAACCCTGCTCTTGTCTCTTAACTCTTTTGAAGGAGTACGAAAAGTACGAAAAGTATGAAATGTTGCTTCTTGATTATTATAAGGTAGAGCGACATTAATATAAGACACTATCGCCTGTATAAGTAGCTGAGATACTAGTATAAAATTGAAAATAAGAATAAACCTCCCCTTTACTATCCGAGTCCACAGCCTCAAATCTGGTATTCCAGGAGGACGTATGTAATGCACATGACCCTTGTATTAAAATTTCTCTTTGCTGAATAGAGTACACTTTTAGCCACGCTCTACTCTGGTTGAGAGAGGAATAGCCTAGCAGCTGTTGTACACTGATTTCGGTAAAATCAAGTGGTGACTATCAACAAACACTAGGTACCTAGCTATCGTACATCTTTACTAAATTCGTACAACTTGCATATATAGGTCAAACTGTATCCACAACCTAGTACATACGACCATAGGTAGTGGAAAACTCGGGGTCCCGTCTGCTCCCCCATAGATAAGCCACTAACCGGCAGATTAGTAGTTGAGTGGGTGACCATCAGCGAACACCGGCTGTTGTATGTTTTTGTCTTTTCTTTTTTGTCTCTTTTGTCTCTTTTTGTCTTTTACATGGTTTCATAAATGTTGTTTATATAAGAAGACTTAACACTAAAGATAAGCATATACGACCATAGGTAATGGAAAATTCGGGGTCCCATTAAGCTCTTTTTTTGAGTTTATTTTCTTCCTTTCTTTGCTTCTCCCGACTTCAAGATTGGTGACACATGATTCCGTTTTTTGAGGACAATAGGCCAGAGTGAATTCCATCAAATTAATGACACTGGGTGCCTTGGTCGTGCAAAATAAGTTCGCCATAGGTGAGTTCATGGTATTGCGTAGTTCCCAAGGGGTAAACGGTATACATATTCTAGCAATCATTTGTTACAATAACGGTTCATTTTGGTAGGGAATCAATTCGATTCTCTTCTTCTTCTTCTTCTTCTTTTTTCTTTTTTTGAAGAGAGAGAGAGCATCTCTCCTATATACATGTACTGTGCAGCTGGCCAAGACCAGGCTGAAGCCTGATGTCAGCTTGGACCGACCAATCCAGTATCAGAGGTTGTATGCCCAATCACCTTGACCAGCCTCGAATCAAATCCCGCCGCTACAGAATGTGAGCCTTCTCATCATATCTTTTTGTCGGTATTGTCATTCTTCAACCCGACTTCGCAACCTACATGCGCGGCCGATGTAAACCCTCTTCATGAGCTTTACAAAATACATTTCTCCAAGATCACGATGCCGCCGCCAGCTCGTCAGCGACCTCGCCCAAGACCTGCTCCAAGACCTGCTCCAAGACCTGCTCCGCCGAACAAACAGTCGGACAATGGCCAGCTCATGACACCTCCAAAAGGCCAACTACAAGCAGCTTCGTCTGGGCCGGAAAAGAGACAAATAAAATACAACATCTTGACTTACCTAGCCTGCGTCCAAGAATGCCAGATAGACGTGACCGACATGGTACCGATTGAAGCCCAGGGCATCTTGGGCCGCGGCGGCCAGGCCATTGTAGTGCAGACGCAGCAAAGCCTCGACACGACCCTGGCGTTCAAGTACAGGATACCGGAGCCCAGCATGTTCGGAAGCCGATCGTGGGCGAGCGAGAAGGGCGACGATGCGGCTTATCGCGAGATCTGCTCGGAGGTGATGGCGCTGGGACACCCTGAGATACGCAAGCACCCCAATATTGTGCAGTTGCTCGCCGTCAGCTGGGAACTTCGCAGGAAGAAGGGGTGGATCTTCGGCAGCACTCTGCAAGTCTGGCCGATGATGATCTTTGAGAAGGCCTCACATGAGGACCTGCGCAAGTTCATGACGGCTGGCGAGGGCAAAGAACTGAGTCTCGCTGCTGGTGTTGGTATATGTGAGGACCTCGCGTCAGCGCTCGCAGTCGTCCACAGCAACGGTAGTTGTCATCTTTTTCTTCCAACCCTTTCCATCACCTCCATCCAGTGGCTTGACGAATCTAACGAATGGCTTCAAAGATATCATCCACGGCGACATCAAACCGGAAAACGTGCTGGTGTTTGCAGGACCCGTCGTGAAGCTGGCAGACTTTGGCTTTTCCGCGCTTGCATCGGGCAAGCCTTTTCGACTTGGGGGGGACTGAGCCCTGGGTCGCACCAGAATACGACAGGTCAGGTCGTTACACACTTGAGCAGGCCAAGCTAATGGACCTCTACTCGTATGGGCTGCTATGCTTGTGGGTGGTTTTCAGGGACCAGATACAGGAGATGGGATCGCAAATACCAGCACGCAATGGCTCCCTACTCTCTCGTCTATCTAGCATCTTGAGCCGGCGCTATCGCGACATGACAGACTCCCCCTCTCCTGTACCTCCAGACCCGGTCTTGAACTTCTTTGCCGAATACAACGTAAAGGATGCATCGCAGAACATGATGCGAGCGCGTGCCTTGGAGCTTGTGGACAAGATGGACAAGATAGACGAGTCCGGGTTCAAAACGGTGTTGCATCGGCTATTCGCCACATCTCTCTCATACAAGCCTGCCGAGCGATCATTTGGCTCGTCAGCTGGGACTAACTTCGCGATTGTAGCAGGAATACTGCGCGAGGCAGGGTGAGATTATCCCTCTTCAAGGACTTTCAATAGGTGAATACTGACCTTGGTAGTGCTAATCTTGGAGACGCGAACCTTTCCACCCCGGCAAACAGCGAACCATCTCAAGAGCATAGTCCAAAACCATCATTTCCTGCACCAGAAAGCTTTCAGGTATGTTCTGGAGGACGGGCCGCCTTACAAGCTAGGCGTACCCATGTCATGTATCCGGCGCTGATGATGTATGCGGTACCTAGGTCTGGAAATCGCTACCGGGTCTCTGTATGACGGACTACCGTGTGCGAGAGCATATTTGCAATAAGCTAATCAAGGAATACAATGATGCCTTGGATGCCGAACAGAGAGCTCGACTTGCCGTCGAGATTGCCTTTTGCAAGAAGATTGGATTGGGTTGCGAAAAAGATGACCAACGAGCAAACTCCCTCTTGGAGGAAGCCAAAAGCTTATCTCCCGGAGTGCTTGCTTGGGGAGAGGATTCTATCCAGGATACACAAATGCGTGAATGCATAGATGCTTGCCAGGCACCCACGAGGCAGCGCAACTTTATCATTCGCGATCTCTACGACAACGGGACGTATTTACCATTCTACCACGCCACTCATTTTCGCTCCGATCCAGATCAGTTGTGGATGGGCATGAAGGAGGCTCGAGAGAGGGAGGTTGAGAGGATGGAAGAGGCTCTTGGAAATACCCACGAAGCGGTCTTGCAGCTCAAGTGGGCGCTATCTACTCTCTATGGCGAAATGAGGATGCCAATCCACCAACTAAGGCTTCTCGGTGGTGTGATCAGAGATATTGAGGACGACAAAAGCCGCGGCCCGCATCATCGCGATACGATCATGACGAGAGTATATTATACCATTGCGCGCAATGACGCATTTGGAGTGCAGTATGGTGATAAATACATCGGCCAGGACCGAGAGCTTGTTGATTTGCTGTCACGAAGCAGACTTGCCGAACATGACATGACCCGAATTCTCGCGGCAGAGTTGTCTGAAATGCTGGCTTACTCTGGGCACTTCAGAGAGGCTGCAGAGTTTTTGAAGCTTGCGAAGAGGATTGCTACCATTAGGCATGGCGAGGATGGCATCGAGACCCTCAAGCTCTCGGCAATGGAGTCTGATCAGCTGCTCTCCGAAGGTAATGCGGTAAAGGCGATAGAGATAAAAAAGCATGTGCTTAAGAGAATGAAGAAGCTAGTGGACCAGAGAGACCCCTTGTTGCATCACCTGCGGTTGAATCTTGCCATGGCTCTCCTATCGTCGGGTAATCTATCCGAGGCGATTGAGCTGATGCAAGAATCGGAAGAGGTGCTCAGGAGAAACTTTGAGCCTCAGAGTCCGATCATGCTGACCACGGCCTTGACTCGCTTGGCGATGTTGACAAACCATGGAAAATTTGAAGAGCCCGTGAGGGCCTTGCCGAATATCATAGAGGGTCTACAAAAAGACCCATGGCAGCCGTCCGAGATGTTACCCCCTGAGCTGACCGCCCTCGAGCTGTCTGATTTACTGAGGACTGAGGTTGAAAAACCAGCTACTACCTATCCAGACCTGCGGCTATTTCCCAAAAGGCCCGAGCTACTCATGGCGCAGATTCTGTATGCAACAGCGTGCCGCGCCTACATCTTCTCAGAAGGTGACCGGGAGCGTGGAGACAGCAAAGACGCCCTTCCTGCCAACCTTGAGCATGAAGCTGACAAGTGTCTGGAGGAAGCCATGCAGGCCATTGATTGTAGCATGGGATCTGACGAATGGCATCTGCCCAGTGCGGTCAAGGGCGTTGCGGGCTCAGCCCTCCGGCTAGCCATGGACCGGGAGATGACTCCTCTCGTGGAGCTGATTGCCTCGATGGGCGCGAGAAATGAGAGAAACGGTCTGCATTATGACAAAGCCACTGCAATAGCGCGGAGGACGGGTCTGTGGAAGACCACTGCCCTGTTAGAGGAGCATCGTGACCTTTGCGCGAGGAAGCCTGCAGACACATGGGATCCACCGCTGTTTCAAAGCCAACGTGATTTGGCTGCATGGCTTACCGGGCAGTGGAAAGGGTCGTATCTCTACGAGAGCATCGGCTCACGCAGAGATCCGAAAGGTCTTCGGATTCTAAACCTACAGGCCATGGATCCAGCAGAGGCTGCTGCTGCTGCCGACGGCGACGGCGACGGCGACGACATGACAGACGGACGTTCTGTAAAAGTCGAAGGAACAGCGGCGGATGATCAAGGGGCATGGGTTCTTAGGGGTATCGCCGACGTCTCGGGTAACGTGGTTCTGCGTCACTTCCTCTCGGAGGGCAGCTTTGAGCAAGGGTGGGAATATCACGGAGTCGTGAACCTCGAGAGAGACACAGTGGGCGGGTTTTGGGGCTCTGGAAACATGTCACGCCAACTGAGCAACGGGACGTTTTTCTATTTCAAAGATTGAAGTGAGGTATGCGTGAGAACAATAGAGACATATCCCATAGTCGTTGCCTCAAGACATCGTATTGCATCACATAATATATGAGAGAGAGAGAGAGAGAGAAACCATCTTCCAAACCTGACTTACAAATTCACCATATTACCCAAGAGACGCTCCAACGGCGTTACCACAAGCCTTTCAAAGTTCTCGTCCACACTGCTACCAGCTCGACGGAGACCATCTTCCCCATCAGACAAACAGGCCTTGACCACCTCAGCGTAGGACTCGCCCATCGACCCGGCCAGGAACGGCACGGATCTGCTCAGAATCTGCATCCGCTTCTCCTCCCGAGAGAGCTCCTCGCCCATGATGGCCTCCAAGGGCCACCAGAGGCCAATCTCCAGCAGAACGAGCCCCAGGCTGTAGTAGTCGTACTCGGTGCGATAAGGGGTAAACTTGCCATCCACACCGCCGTAGTTGGGGTGGTGGAAGGCATAGAGGAGTTCGTCGCTGCCGTAGAGTTTGTTGGAGTACATGGAGGCCTCGTCGGGGCGGCTGTGGGAGAAGCCTATGAGGAACGGCGATGCCAGGCTGATCTTGCGGGGGGGTCGGGATTCTTTGTCGTCATCGTCGGCATCTTGGTCGTCGTCAGCCTCAGTGTCAAAGAAGATGATGTTGTAAGAAGAGATGTTCTTGTGAAGCCAGCGGATTTTGTGGAATTCGAATACCGCCATGGCAAGATTGTAAGCAAGACGGAGCCGCTCGTCAATGCTGACAATGATGTTCCGCTCGTAGTCGACTGGATCTCCGTATCTTCTCAGCACCTCTGCGAGCTGCAACACCCTTGGCTTCACCTCCTTGGCCAATGCACCCTGAAGAGGCCCCTGTGGGAAGGAGTATATCAGCCCAATCGTGTGTCTCTGTTCGTCGTAGTAGAGACCCTTGCAGATCAGTGCACGAAAGGTCGAGGCCGCTCGAGAAGATAGAGCGAGTACGTTCTCCAGGCGTTGAAAGAGCAGAGAGCTGATGTCTTCTCTTGCGAAGTCGGGTCCAATTTCCATTTCTTCGATAACGACATTCATCTTTGATGACTCGGACGCGTCATCAGACGAAGAAGAGACCATCCCGAGTCGAAAGGTTGGTCTTTCGCTCGTCGCTTTCGTCTTGGAATCATCTAGAGTGATCTGCTCAAAGTTCAGTTTCGGAATGGGGCTTTTAGAGCTCCCAATCAGCTTGTTGATATGCGAGGCCGCGAGAAGCGCGAGGAGGTTGGAGTTGGGACTGTCGTTGTCGCTGCCCTGCAGCAGACCAGCAACGTCAGGGGCAAGAGACTGTGAGTCGTCTATCTCGCTGTCTACCGTATCAACCAGGGTCCAGCTATGAACGCTGTCCAGCGGCTTAAGAAGTCTCGCTGCGGTTGGAATGATGTTCAGCTCCACCATTCTGCGCAAACTCCTCCTGCTGATCATTTCCAGCGTAGAGATCAATTGCTCGTTGAGGCGACGCAGTCTCGAGAACAACGGATGGCCGTAATCGGCGTCCAGCAAGATTTCGAGCTCTTCTCCAATCTTATATATGGTATCGTGCGCTTGCTTGAACGATATATCCATACTGAGGGCTTGGTGTTGGTGATTCCTCTTTTGCCCTGCTAGGTCGATGCATCTGAGCCACTCGAGGAATACTTGCTTTTCGATGAGGAACTCTAGGTCGGAGTCGTACGGCAATTTCTCAAAGCCGACCGTAATAGACTCTGCGATCTTCTTGAGGGTGATTAAGCGTAGACGTTGGAGCACTTCCATGGTCTTTGGTCTTGAGGAGGGCGCAGGTGTGAGCATGTCTCGGATGAGATGGATCAGGTCAATCTCTGCAGGCACCTGCTGCCTTGCTGCCTGCCCCTTGCTGCTAGAGAGAGCTTCTGCCTTCATACTACTTGCGGCGTCGTTCTCGAGTTTGTCGAGCCATGTGACCACGCCCGGATTGACAGAGCCAAGGCCGTCGTGAAAGGCCCGGAGTTCCAGATCGATTACCCCTGAGACGAGCACAAGCCGCCTGTCGGAAAACTCAGCGATGCCCGAGGGGCCCTCCTTAATATACGTCAGAATTGTGGCAGCGATACATCCAAACGACCAGATATCGGCCGGCGGACCGAGTTCGTGTTTGTCCAGCGTCAGGTAATCCATACCCTCCGGCGCTGCAAAATACAGGTCTCTGTCCTGGGCCATCGTCTTTGCAGCGTCCTCGTCTGTCGCATTGTGCATGGTCGAGAGCCCAAAGTCGGCGAGGACGAAGTTGGCCCCGTCGATAAGCACGTTTCGCGGCTTCAGGTCGTGATGGCACCCAATCATCTTGAGGCTCAGCTCTTCGTTGCAGTAATCATGAAGCTGGTCCAGAGCCGAGGCCAGCCCGCACATGGCGAGGTAGATTGCTTGATCGCTCTCAAACCCCACGGGTCGTTTCTCGTTGGCAAGAAACTCATGAAGATCACCGCCGTTGGCTTCTTTGAACAGAAAGCTGTGTCGTTTCTTGTGGGTGTAAGATCCGTGAAGTTGCAAGATGCATGGATGCCGGACAAGGTTCAAGAGTCTAAGACACCGCAACTCGCTCTTGTAGGCTTCGTCACTTTGCGACTTCAACTCCTTTCGTACAAGAGTCAATCCCTAGTGGTGCGAAAAAGAGGTTCAGCATAGATGCCCAATGTCCAATCATGATAAATATACATGTACCTACCAAATCGTTGCCAGAACTGTACTGTAACGGCGGCAGTCTCTCTTTGAACACGAAACCAAAATTACCGCCTGACGGCCGGTCTTTCGCCTCCTTTCTTTCCCCCTTTGGGACATTGCGGGAGAGGAAAGGCAGCCTCATATAATCGGAGACGATACGGTGAGGCGTCGCTTGTGGGAAAGTCGGGATCAAAAACATATACTGGGTTGACTTGAAGACCCCAGCCCACTCTTCTCGCTCCGAGATGAGTCCATTCAGTTTCTTGTACTCTGCATCGCCCTTGCACTCTGTCGGCTCCTTGCCCTCCATGAACTTGGTTCGTTCTTCCTTTAGTTTCTTCACTCCGAAGAACTCCTTGAGCTGCTTCTTCCGCAGGGGAAGCATGCTATCGAGATGATCTTTATTCACGTATTGGTCCCATTGGATGAAGTTGTAAATGAGGCCGGGCTCTCCCATCAGAACTAGGATGGCAAAGATGCGCAGCCCGCTATTACGTACGGTGGTGGCCACGGAGAGGCGTTCATCTTCCTCGATGTTGCTGCCCTCCAGCGCTGCCGATATCTTGTCCGACGTCAAGAGTTCTTTCAGCCAAGTGTGGGGCACAAACTTGAAGTTATCCGTATTCAATCGCTGTCTCTCCTGAATCTGGCCCTGTAGGGCCCGCAATTCAGCTGTAGCCATAGTCGTCGTGCGAGGAAGACTTTTGATTTCCAAACGAAGACAAGCGTTCGGGGCCGGTTGATGAAATAAGAGGCTTCGTAATATTGTTCGATTGAACCCCTAATCTAAAATGTTAGTTTGCATTAATTACATAGATGGGTTATAGCAAGCTCACCTCACCCAGGCAGATCGATTCACCATTCGCTCCTCAATCTGTCACCGTCATGAAGCTCAATTCCTCCTCCTACATCTTATCAGCATCAACCCCGTTATCAGGTAGATCAAATAGCATCACCTCCGTCACGAGTCGAGGCACGTAAATTATTGTGATGTCGTCTCCCTTGGGCTGTTGAACATGGAGCAAAAAAAAGGGTTAGCAATATTTCATTCCATGGGTAGGATTCAGTCAGCCGAATGATAAAATGCACTTACAACGACTTTGCACTTGACATTAGGAAAGAGTTCTTTCAGTTTCAAAGCAAGGAGCTTTAGGTCTATATACTGAGACTGAATTTCTTGTTTAATTAGCGATGTTGTCTCCATTAAGATAATTTTAATGAGGAGATGGATGATGCGCGTAAGTAAAGGTTAGACCATGACATATCCAGGTTAATCATTCGTCTGGCTGCATTTTATACATTGCTTCTTAAGCCTTCCACACCGAGCCTGGTACAGTATATTAGGCGGCATTGCATGCTGCTGGAGGCCATCACGTTGCTGTATACATATATGCTGGCGTCAATGCATTGTCGTGGGTGTACTGCCTGCATCTACCATTGGCGGATTCAGCTCACGACCGGGGGTCTTCAACCATTCATCGATGCCTTCGGTGACATCTCGGAAGAGTCTCGCATGAGGCATGGGCTCTTGTTCACAAGGATGCCTGAATTCCCCCTCACGGACAATTAATATCCAAAGTATGGCCACGGTAGAGTCTAGCACTCTCAATCATTCTCAGTCATCCTCCATTGACCTGAATCAAATCGTTATCATGGCAAATCCACCAGATGCCGCTTTGTGGAGCTGTGACGCAGTAAATGTTTACCAGAAATTATCCAATCGCGCATCCCTTCTATTTACCAGCGGCTCGGATGAGGGCGAGGTTTGGCTATCAACTTACCCAGATCAGACAAATGCTTCTCAATCCGGCAAGTCACTCCCAAAAGCAATCTTAATTAAGCAAGATTGGATTCTATCCATAGTATAACTTACGTGCTGATAATCACCAATGTGTCATAGCTATAACAAAGCATAGCTTGTGTTCGTTCGAGCTGGACCGGGTGCAGGCAGAACCTATGCTCAAAGATGCTTTCTAGTGAGTGTCTGGTAGTCTTACCGTGAATGATATTGTATGAAGCGCTGTTCAGCGTCTCTATCATATACACGATTGTTTCCTAAAGGTATAACTTGACCGCCAGCAGATTCTGTCGTGCTAATCACCGCATATGTATCGACCAGTCTAATTCCCCAGGCGCATTCTCGAGATCGGCTTCGCGTGAAGAAAGACACCTTTGAAAAGATCATGTCCATGCATGACGTATTTCCGCACTTCTTAGAGACAGTTCAAGCATTCGGTTTGCGTACCAAGGATGGCGACAATACGTGGAGCAATTTTCACTTTAGAAAGCTCATGTTGGAGGAGGGTCATCGTGAGTCGCCTATAGTATGTACCGATCAGTGAATAAATCGTAACAAAGTCCTAGAAATATGTTACACCGTACGCTTTGTTGAATTAAATCACCGGGATATCGGCGATCCGTGGTCTCCAAGGCAGATGGGAGTCTATCAGCGGTTCCACGCTCCAACGCAGAGGACGGTTTGGGTGATGATCAAGCCTCCCCAGCGTCTTCGAGATATTTTTGAGGAGAAGATCAGCGCGATTCATGGATACAAACCACTAGCAAACGCTCAGTTTCTCCTTTTCCACCTTGCCATACTCTCGTTTTCTCTCGTCAACTGGGGAGAGTACGTCGCTGCTCAACGAAAAAACCTGGAGAAATACGTATGCAATTTTCTAGAGCCAAGTCTTGACACTCACAGCACCGCTCTCTATCAGTCTTCTTTCGTTTTTTCCCTTCCTTCCATTCATTTTGCATGTGATATAAGTCGCTTACAGCTCATAGGAAGGGACATCCTTCTTTTCAGATGTTGATTGCCACGACGTAAATGACTATAAGCTCGGATTCGAAGACAGACAAAACCTACAGCGCTTTCGACGTAAATTGATAAAAGCGACGGCCATTATCGATGCCGCCATCCTCCTTGGAGAGAAGATGAAAGGGTTCATGGAGCGAGTTGCGCCAGCGGGACTGGATATAACGATACAAGAGACGATAGGATTGGAACTGGAAGACTACCTTTCTGAAGCCAATTATCATAGAGAATGTCTGATAGGTCTTCAGCAGCGCGCTGTAGATACAGCCACTCTAGTGGGTTGATTCCTTCCACGGCGACATGCATGATTGCTCGTGCTGACCAAAGAGCAACCAGTTACTCGACATCCTCCAGCGGCGCCAGGGAAATACCTCATTACGAAGCGCCGTCGCAAACGAGGCCGCTGTCAGAACCATGATGAACATAGCTGTCATGGGGGAGATGGAGCACGAGGTCGAAAAGAAGACGGCCGTCAACATCCGAGCGTTGACGTTTGTGGCGACGCTGTACCTGCCAGCATCGCTATTGGCGGTATGACCTCGAAGCAGCTTGCAACGGACTGGGCTAACAGAAACAGTTAGGGAATCTTCAGTTCGCAGCTTCTGATAGATAATAAGGAGGGCACCATGGCCGTATCGCCAGAGCTTTGGAAGTTCATCGTCGTGCTGATACCCATGATTGCCGTCACGCTAGCATTGGTTCTCGCATTCCAGAGCATATGGGCTAGGGATAAGCACATGAATAGACTTGATGAGGGGAGAGAGGAGGCGGGAGTTCTCGCGGGAGCGTAGGCATAGACTCTTGAGGAGGCGATGGACTGACGGTAGCTATGTGAGCCTGTGAGGCAAGGATTGATAGGACACGGATGTTCGAAGGATACATAATCTTGTTGCCTCAACGTCTATAAAAAGAAGATTGAAACGTCGCCGCTATGCCCTCCATCTGCAGTAAAAGTAATCAGAGAAAGAAAGAGAGAAAGAGAGAGAGAGAGAGAAGAAGAAGAAGAAGAGAAGATAAAAGAAGAGAAAAGAAAACTCTAAAGCTCTCCAATTAGCACCAGCCGGCACTTGCATTGTAAGCCTCTTCTCACCACAATAGACTGGATATGCATTCTGCACGATATGACTTGATGTACGTTGTTGTGTATAGGGCGTGGATGCCTCGTCACAATTGGGTTTCGTATCTCTTGGGGAGTGTTTATGAGATATCTATATAGATGATCTTTGTGTAGTTTCAAGCACATACGACCATATCCATTGGAAAATACGGGATCCCGTCTGCTCTCCCAGAGTCAAGCCAATGAGAGGCAGATTAGTAGTTGAGTGGGTGACCATCAGCGAACACCGGCTGTTGTATGTTTTTTCTTTTTTTCTCTTTACCTGGTTTCGTGACTGTTGTCTATATAAGAAGACTCAACAGTAAGACAAGCACATACGACCATAGGTAATGGAAAATTCGGGGTCCCGTCTGCTCCCCCATAGACAAGCCATTAACCGGCAGATTAGTAGTTGAGTGGGTGACCATCAGCGAACACCGGCTGTTGTATGTTTTCTTTTTTGTGTTTTGCTCTTCCTCTTTTAATTCTTTTTCTTTATTGCCAGCCCTTTGTAATCAGTTTTGGTGAATAAAGTAGTCTCTGATAAGTAATGATCTGATCGTGAGGTAAAGAAGCGTGATATAGAAGGACATTCTTTTTCTCTCTCTTCTCTCCAGGCTTGGAGATTAAATGCAATATCTCTCAAAGTATGACATTCGTATGAGACACCGAAGTTTGAGAGCACGTTGATTTTGGTTCCGCTATTCCAAGCTCAAGCAGGGTGGCATCGAAGTCTTGGTGAGAGTAGGGGGCTTTCGGCTATAGACACTGCAAAGAGAGAAACATGGAGATGAATAGTACGCGTATCAGCTACTATTTTTTGTTAGATTTTGTTCATTCACAGCGAAGACAAGTCGTATAAGAGTGCATGAAAAGAAGGATGTTTAAGGCACGGAGATCGACGCTGCAGCTAGACATAAAAAGTTGAAGTGTGGCACCAGCTGTCTGTGGCGCTGCGCAAAGTGTGGCGTTTTTCCCTAGTGTCACTCAAATTTCCGGCGCCTTGTCCAAACATTTCAGCCTTGCCCAGCTAGCCCAGAGTGCGGCATGCGACACCACCGCCCTACCGTGATAGTTTCTCCAGTTTCTTACAACATTGCACTTTTTTTCTTGTTGTCGCCTAATTGCAACCTCGCAACGGCAATATATATCTCGAGAATATCTGATTCGAATCATTAGATATCATAACGACGACCACTACCGGAGCAATTGCTCGTTTTTGAGGCGCGAATCGAGAAGCGCAGGAGCCGGCCGTTCGATCGTTTTCCCGCAAAGCCTCCCGAGAAGGCTTCTCCTCCCATCCTTTCTCGACTATAACACCGATCCCAAGATATATCCGCCATGAGACTCACGGCCGAATTGATTCGGGACTCGCTGTCCTATCTGAATCCCCCTAAAGGAAAGAGAGCTTGATCTCCGAGGTGCGTTTGCTACCTGAAGGAGAGAAAGGGTAAAAAGAAAAAAAGCAAGAAATGAAAGGAGCAGATACTACACACTTCTTCATCTCTCGTTTTTCTTCTTACAATCTTTCTCTTTTTTCAATCTTCTTTTGGTTTGATGAGAGAAATTGTTTGATACATTGAAAGGCCTTTTTCCTGTCGCCGCGGCGTAAATAGGACACAGAATTCCTGCCATTGAAAACTTGGGCGTTGCAGGCGTGAGTGTCCCCCCCTTGCTGCTTTTTACTGTATCTGCTCTAGTTTATTCTCCCGATAGATGGAGAGCTCTACGAGCAAAACTAAAGAGAAGAAGAAGCCATTGCTAACTCGTCCTTTGCTATCGTACAGCCCCACGATGCCATCGATTTCACCGACAACGACATCCAAGTGCTGGGCAACTTCCCTCTCTCGCCGCGCATAACGACACTGCTGCTGGCACGCAACCGCGTCGCAAACATCCAGCCCACGGCAGCAACTGCGGTGCCGAACCTGAGGAACCTGGTCCTGGCGTCCAACAGCCTGGCCGAGTTGGCGGACGTGGATGCGCTGGGGACGTTTACGCGGCTGACGCACTTGGTGTTGGCGGATAACCCTGTTACGAAGAAGGAGGTGCGTGTTTTTCACTTTCTCTCTCTCTCTCCGTGTACTGTGTGTTGTAAGATGGGTTATTGATTTTGAGGCGGTTGCAGCATTATCGTTACTGGGTCATTTGGAGGTGTCCCTCTGTCCGATTCCTAGACTACGAAAAGGTCAAGCAGGCGGAACGAGAAAAGGGCCAAGAGCTATTTGGTACAGTGGAAGAGCCTACAGCTTTGGCAACATCGGTACGTTATATCCCCCCATTCCTTTTCAAGATATGCCCCAATTTATGCTACCGGATGATATTCTAATGTGTGCATCTTTTTTTTTTTTTCAGATCATGGGCAAAAAGTCAAAGTCGTTCGAAGTCACATCCAACGGCTCATCAGCCGCGCCGTCGAAGCTCTCGCGGATAAAGTTGACGGACGAGGAGAAGCAGAGGCTGCAGGAGAAGATCAAGAAAGCGACGAGCCTGCAGGAGATTATTGCTCTGGAGAAGGAACTGAACGAAGGGCGATTACCATCCGGCATTTACGGCGATGCGATGGAGGAGTGAGGAAGCTACTATAAAATTATTTTGGCACAAGGACATGCTTGGCCCCATGGATGTTTATTTTGGGTGTCTTCTTTTCATTTATACTTTTTTCCTTTTTATACTTTAAAGAACAGTTTCTCTTAACCTGTGAGAAGGCCGAGAAAGCAGCATTGATTGGTACACGATGCTGACAGAGAATAAACAACATTTGCCATTAGATATATAAACTCCAAGAACCAACTAAATCCAGCCCCGTGAAAATGCAACAACAATAATTGATGAAACCTTTATAACTCTACATGCTCCTGAAACGGCTTCGCTTCCCACGGGTTGACCGCTTCGCAGGCCGAGAGAGACCCATTCTACGCGGCGACGGCTCGTAAAACAAGAAAGTTCGCTCCTAACCAGTCATGTCTACGTCGGCGTCATCCTCAGGGCGTGTGGCCTGCCTCATCTCCAGCTCGAGCTGATCATTGGCATCGTCTGACACCGCTGGCGCGGTGGTGATGGTCTCTTTCTTGCTGCTTTCCTCACCACGAAGGGACAGTGTGAAGGGGTTGGTGCCGGCTTTGCCTTGGCCATTGACCGCCGCCTTGGCTCCGTTGGCTTTGCTCTTGCTGCCATTTGCTGTGACGCGAGGAGCAGCAGCAGAGTCCGCATCGACGGCGTCGCCACGAGACTGGGCCTGGGCGGCGGCCTTTGCCTTTTTGAAGGTGGTGGTTTTGGGGGCGACGTCCTCTAGGAACTCGAGGTTGTCTCGGCGTGATATGGCATTGGCTGCGAGTGTTTGTTAGAGAGCACTGCTCTGGTGGGAAGGGAGGTAAAAAAAAAAAAAGAAGAAGAAGAAGAAGATGGCTGAAACAGTCTAGAGTGAACGTACCGACATCCTTGTACTGAATGTTGCGCCTGGGCTTGCGTTCAAGTTTTGCTTGGGCATGAGCTTCCTCAGTGAGGTGCTGGATGAACATTTCCTGCGTGAAGATGAAAATGCCGTGTTAGCTGGTAGTGATTGAGAAATCATGGGACGAAGAACGACGACGTACAGCGGCCAGAGTGATGACAAAGGCGGCGTTGTTGGAGCACATCTGGACGTCTGGATCTTGGCTGATGATCTTTTTGACTCTTGACACTAAAGAAGTAGGATGTCAGTGTTTATATTTTTATTGAGAAGAAAAGGAGGCACAGTGAGTCGTGAGCTTACAAGGCAATTGAGTCTGTCCCGTGGGCTCCTTTCGAGGAGGGATGGCGTTTGTGTTATAGGGCATTGTGGGAGATGGGATTCGAGATGGGGTTAGAGAGAGAGCAGAGAAGCCCCCTGGCTGTGCTTGATGAGCGTTGTGATTGCGGTGTTTGACGCGTACTGTCGCGGCTGGCTTATGAGAGTGAGCGGAGGAAGGGAGATTGCGCGGAAGAAGGAAAATCTGCAGATGGCAGATATCAAAGCTCGAGTCCCTTTGCGAAGCCCCGTCAGGGAGATGGATTACTTCAAGTCTCTGGTGTTGGAACAAATGCTGAGGCTTGGGCGTTGATGGAGACAAGAGAGTATTCGTGCGTGCAAGTCTAGAGAATTGTTATACGCAGGCAGTCGTCAAGTAGGTCGAGGTTGAGGGCTAGGGGCAGATCTTTAGGCAAGTTAGTAAGCTGCTAGTAGTAAAAGTGAGAGCAGCAGCAGGCCGGGGACGTGCTGTGGAGGGGCGTTTGCTCTTCTCGCTGGCAATTGAGCAATTGACATCAAAAAGAGAAGAAAAGGTGATTGGAAGCAAGCCGATGGATCAAAGTCTTGTTCTGTATCAGTCTTTTGGCACGTGCTCTGCAGTGAATTGGCGACTTGGAGCTGCTCTGTAAGTGATTGAAGTCTAGGACGGCCAATCCGATGGAAGCTCGGGCCACTGCCAATCGAGCTGCTAATCGCTGCCCTATAACGAAGTTGCTTTTCACAACCAGGGCCTTTTAAACCCAATTGTCTGACTGGAAGTGTTTCCTCCTACTAGATAGTATCTATATAAGACGTTGCAGGCAATATCGATGAGAGGCGGAAGTATAATTGGGATGGCATTTATATACAAGATAACGCTACTATAAGCGACGGTACTTGGGCATGGGCATCTACTGTAAGTAGCTACATGGGTACCTTTAGTGCATCTGACATTCAAATAGGCATTGATTGCTATGATTGAATTACGGACTTTTACAGAGGCATTTCATACAATTTCATACATAGGAACGAGACGTAATAGTTGCAGTGATTAACTGCTGATACACGCTTCTCATCTCGCCACAGAGAGGACTCAATGGAGCCATACGATTACGACATACAAAATCAATGTACCCCTCCATAGCGTAGCAGACACTTTAAATCTACCTGCCTATCCATCTATTCAATTCACTAGCTCCTCTTACAACAAATACATGCGGATGAATAATGGCAGATTCTTGACGACACATCTCAAATCAAGATTAAACGCCATTCAATTCAGGAAAACACATAACCTAAAGTGGTTCACAAAAAAGAAAAAGCGCACAATGAACCTCATCTTCGACTTCGACGGCACCATCACCGTCAACGACACAATCTTCCAACTCGCCCAAGGCGCAATCTCCTTCAAGCAGCAACAGCAGGACCTGCAACCCGCCTGGGACGCCATCGTCAAGGCCTACGGCGACGACCACAAGGCCTTTGCCAAAACTTACAGCCCTCCCGAAAGCGAGCGCCTCTCGCCAGAGCAAGAGCTGGCGTATCTGTCCAGCCTGAAGGACACGGAGAATGCGTCGCTGAACAGGGTCGACCAGTCGGGCTTGTTCTCCGGATTAACGTCGCAGAACCTCTTTCAGATGGGCAAAAGCCAAGTTTCCAGCGGCGCCGTGGCCATTCGACAAGGCTTCGTCGAGATGATTGAGCTGGCGCGGCAAAAGGGCTGGCACGTCGGCGTGCTTTCAGTAAACTGGTCCGAGGCCTTTATCCAAGGCGTTCTTCATCCGATTGACGTCCCCATCATCACCAATCAGATCTCCGCAGACGGCACGATCCAAGGCCCCGATGGCTTCAACGACGGCGTCAGGCTGACCACGTCCCGCTGCAAGGCCAATTCTCTAGAGCAGCTCATCTTGAAGGTAGGGCACTCGTCACGCCCGACCGTCTACTTTGGCGATTCAACCACAGACATGGAGTGCCTCCTAGCCCACTACGGCATCGTCATATCCGCAGATGCCAAGTCGTCGCTTATGCAAACGCTTGACCGCGTCGGCGTTCCTGTCCCACATGTCGACAGCAGTCAGGATGGGGCAAACGTTGTCTGGGCACGGGATTTTCGGGAAATTCTGCAAAACCAGACGCTGGAGCGCATCTCAACAGGCCAGTGAGTTTAGTGTCGGCCTCCAATCCCACTGACTCTATACGACAGCATATGGCATCATGTATGTCTATACTTTCACGCTGTCTCAATGTCAGAGGGAACCCAGGAGTCAGCAATTCCTTAATCTGGCAGTTATACCAAGATGAGGGCTTCCTACAACAAATCACAACTTGAAGTCTTACCCGTAAATCCTGGCTACGTGTTAAATTTCACCGTAAAGTCACCTGGAGTCACCTGTAATATATGGAACAAGAGACTTCACAAACGCTGCTCTGAGATACCTGAGAGCAGCTAAATAACATTTAAACATAGCGGTGCTCCTTTTCGCCGATTCGTGATCATTAGAAGAGCCTTGGATACAAGTTTAATTGACGATGCGACGTTTCAGAGGATAATTGGAAAGAGACCAGTTTTTTATTATTTATTTGATAATGTCACTGCTTAAGCGTAGCTTTAAATACACACTTATAGATACATCAAGTCAAACATTAGAGGCATCGACTAAACTTGTCAAGAAACACATAGAGATATCAAATACGTATTTCGCCGCCATTCACAGACGATATTCAGGTGCGAGAGTCTTGCCACCCTTCAAAAACTCGATCAAGATTGAAGGCCGCACTGATAAGTGACAGGTGACTAAAAGCCTGCGGCGTGTTGCCTAGCTGTTCGCCACTTCGTGCAATCTCCTCGGAGAACATGGACAGGTGGTTCGAGAATTGTAGCATATTCTGAAAAAGGTTCAGAGCTCGAGGAAGATATTGGGGCTCATGAATGCTCGCACGAGTCATAGCCTCGACGAGCCAAAACGTGCAGATAGAGAAGGCTCCATCTCTTCCTCCAACACCTATGTAGTGATGAGTTAGTGGCTAGCCTTGCCAGATGCTCTCTCTCAAATAAAAAAAAATGACCTACCATCATCTGACTCATCAGTGTCGTAGCGATATACCAACCCAGTGCTCGTCAACCCTCCTTGCTCTGGAGGCAACATTATGCGGTTGATTGTGTTTACAAAACGGGGATCACTTGGAGCTATGAAAAATACCAGAGGCGCAAGTAGAATAGACGAATCTAGTACCGTATTGGCCTCGTAGCTTTGGACGAAGGACTTGAGCTCCGTGTTATAGCCTGATATTCCTTGATAAGTATGAGACCTCAAAAGACCAACAGGCATACATACCCTTTTCCATGATTTCTTCGTAAAGACTATCGCGGGCCTCGAGCCACTTTGCTCTATTGGGACAAGGGAGACATCTTTTCTCTGCTAGGCGGAGACCGCGATCAAATGCTACCCAGAGAAAGATTTGAGAAATGGTGAACCGTTGCTTGTTTCCGCGCACTTCCCAGATAGACATGTCGGTTTCTATATCTAGTAAGTTTTTCTGGTTTCTCTGGCTTGGAGAACTAGTAGATGGCAAGTTTACTCACTGCCAATAATGGTCAAGACGTAATCTATCATCAGAACAAATTAGTAAACAGTTGTAGACGAGACACCGATTGTTATACAAACCTAGCATCCGTCGTACGGCACACCAAATGTCCCAGGACACTGGCTTTCCATATTTGTTATACAAATAAATGGAGTCCATCAATTCGCCATACACGTCGAATTGCAGATGGAAAGCTGCGCCATTCCCAATGCGAACAGGGGCACTGCCTCGATAGCCTTCAAAGTGATCTAGAGTCATTTCAGGAATATCAGTGCCTCCCCGAATAGTAAACATGATGGGAAGACCCCCATCGGGTCCTCGATCTGATGTGAATCTCTCCATGATGAAGTCCATATATGCATCTGCCTCGGCTTTGAAGCCAAGCCGGAGGAGAATGTATATAGTGAAGCTCGAGTCTCGTACCCAAGAATAACGATAATCCCAATTTCTCACGCCCCCTACGTCTTCAGGTAAAGAGAAGGTGGGAGCTGCAATAATGGCACCGGTCGGTTCTATTGCATGTTAGTTGCAGGCATGAGTAACCAGGGGTCTACTTTATAGGCCGTGCATTACCATAAGTGAGCAATTTCAGAATCATAAGACTTCGCGATACGACCTCTCTCCATCGCCCCTTGTACTTGGATTGAGAGATGAAATTGTACCAAAACATCTGCGTGTCATGCTGTTGACTATCCACAACTGCATCTGTAATGACTTCCGTAATGTGGTTGGGAATGTCATTCCTTAGGACAAACGACACCGATTGGCCGGCACGTAAAGTAAAGTGAGATACTATGCCTTCGCCGAGCATCTCATCCTTTTTCACCTTTTCGAAAGTCATCTGGCCGCAGTCGTGTCCATCTCCCTTGTCGACAGCAACGTCCAGCTGGAGTTTAACATCCTTGCTGTGAAAGGTTCCTATTTTGCTTTCTCGATGCTCCGGTGTATGAATCTCCTGTAAAAGTGTAGTCTCGTGAGAATCTCGCCCATAGTTGAATGCAGGAAAGATTTCAACATCTGCGATGGTTGCTCTGTCAGTACCATTCCAAGTCTCCAAAGCATAAAGCGCATCTAAGAATTTGATTGTATGACGTACTTATAGGCAACGATCCACGAATACACTCTACACGCCGCACAACCCATTTCTTCAACTCTTCTTGGACATTTATGGCCTCGCGATAGGCGTTCTGTTTGTACCCTTTGGTCATGACCTTTGCACTCTTGGGCCGGGGAAAGAAGTCCACAACGTCAACGACACCATCTTCGTGAATGTACCTGGTTTGCAGAATGCACGAAGAGGGGAGATATTGCTGCTTCGTAGTGCAGGCGAACTCATCGGGCGGCGAAATGCCGAAATAACCCCCCCTTGTTCTTATCCAGGAGACGGCAGAAGACGGACGGCGAGTCAAAGTCAGGCCTGCGCCGGGTCAGAATCAGGTTCGGGTACATGATAGCTGAGCAATCGATGGTTTGTAGCTTACCAGCACATGAAGTCTATGCTTCCATCCAGCCCAGCAAGAGCGCATGTATGCATGTTGCCCACAATGCCATAGTCTTCAATGGGAAGATAGCCGCCCGATTGGGCGCGGCGATTGGTCCCTGAGTGCGTAGCCATTGCAAAGGACAGAGAGCAGTATCCAATATGAGGCAGACGATTATATGTTCGGGTTACGATCAGTATCGGGCCTGTTCTATGTTGGTTAGAGCCCCATTCCAGTAGAAGGAAGCTTTTGAGGTGAGAGGGATGTTGTGCGGAAACGGCGGTTTCTTTATATCAGATAATTTACCTACTAGTAAGTAGTAGTGCTCCATGTGCTCCAGCAGAGCTTCCTACCTTCTACGCTATCCAAATGCCAAGATACTATAAAGCTACATGATGAGGGCCTCTACCAATGTCGGCTGAACCCTGAGCGTGTTAACGGATTGTATGTGATCATCGTTGACTGCGCTAACAACCAGCTTACCTGGTCCAAGGTATCGAGTACGCCGACAATGTGTATTGAGGGGTCAGCAGGTCAGTAACCATGGCTTGCGACTACCTCGGAAGGGCAGCTTTGGCCCGGCAGCTAAAGAGAAAGGAAGGAGCTGCAAGTGGCTTGCCATTGCTGGTAAACTCGACTGATGCTCACAGATGGTGACGTATAGACTCCGCAGAAGGCAGTTAGTTCACAAGCCGCTGGGATAAGAATAGGTAAATATACATTGGCCAGCAATCTCCAATTGGTGTATAGGCCAGCCTATCAAAATACTACTCTAGAAAGAATAAAGAATACTTATTCGTGATCTTATTCTGCGATTCAACAGCATAGCTATTATAGACAATATCAATCGTTCAATCTGCTGCATCTTGTCATGACGTAGGTCAGCTCGAAGAGGACGCTAGTCTTGTTAGTCAAGTAACCCGCTACTTCCGAGGCCAATGAGACAGCACCAGCATGTTATTGGGTCATCAAATTGTTTGTGCCATTAACCTCCATAACCTGCAAAGTCTGGATTCTCTGTATGTTCCAAAGAGATAAAAAGGCCTATACTATACAATCAATTGATGTACTCTATACCCTTCACTAGAATTTCCCGTTATAAAAAGGTATCAAATGCCCTAAGCGGCATGAACCCAACGCCCCAACGCCAGTTGATAACCGTTGACTCTTGTTTTCATATTCAAGGCGGCTGCTATTCCGTCCTTTGAGATGGAAGAAAGTTGGTGGAAAGTAAAATGAAATGAAAAGCTCCCAGACTCTCTCTGCAGTATCGCCCTTACATAGCGGATACAGCTGTGAAGAAAGAGGTTTAACGAGATGCTTGCTACTGCATCACCAGCACATCCTCCATTTCTTCGCCCTCGTCATCATCACCATCGTCATCCATAGCCTCTGCGGCAGCCTCTTTAGCATCATTGCCACCTTTATCTCGGTAAGCTTCACTCAAGCAGTAGTGGTTGGCAAATGGGCCGCTCTTGTTGAGAACGGCAACTTCCTCCAAGACCTGGCGCAGATAAGAATCCGGCTGCTGGGTTCTCTGCCGCAGGGCCTTCA
The DNA here is from genome assembly GCF_020647795.1 of Trichoderma atroviride. Classification (NCBI taxonomy): domain Eukaryota; kingdom Fungi; phylum Ascomycota; class Sordariomycetes; order Hypocreales; family Hypocreaceae; genus Trichoderma; species Trichoderma atroviride. The sequence goes on along the minus strand of NC_089400.1, from coordinate 3,230,355 downwards.
TCGACCAGTACTGATATTGACGGAAACAATCGAAAATAAGATCGAGAAGCTGGTTCTTGGGGATACGAGTAGCTTTGAGGATTTCGCCCTTCTTGGGCTTGGTGGTAGGGGCAGCATTTTTCTGTGATGGAAAAAGTTAGCGGCGGTACCAAGACAGACCATACAGAGGGAGGACAGGTGTAAACGCACAATGAAGTTTCCTCCCCAGCTGACGGAGCCCGTAGCTCCAGGATTGATAATGGAAGAAGCTTTATTCCTGCTGATAATCTGAAGTTTCGTTTTGGAATTTTCGGCGTCGAAGATGCGCTTCGCCAAGAGCTCTTCTTCTTCTCGGAGGTTTCGTGGCTCAACACGCAGATCGTATCGAATCTTTCCAAAGATTTTGGTTTTCTCTATAGCAACAGTTAGATTTATGAAACACTTGCAGAGTTGAATCATCATCACATACTCGGGATAGCCTTGCGGTAGTATGGCTGGAATCGACTCCTGCGGTCATAAGTTGGCCTCTCGGACCCGCCATTGCCATTTCCTCTCGATCGCAGCAAGGCGAGCGGTATTCCAGCACTAGCCGCATCCGAGCGCGTCTTGTTCTTGTAGCCCGGCAGATCCTCCTCGCTGAAAATAAAAGAATTGTTCACGTCCTGGTCGAGAATCTCCAGGTCGTACTCTCGAGGGAGAAGCTGGTGCTCTGGGGTGTTTGCGGTGAGGAGCATGCGCAGCTTCGTAAGCTCGCGAGGGGTTCCATCCGCCAATGTGTCCATCTGAGGCTCGTTCCACGTCCGCAGCGTGCCAATCTGAATCTCCTCGTCGTCGCCCATCTTCTCCGTCAGCTTGATCCACGCATCCCACATGTACTTTGGGATGCGCGCAAGGTACAGCGTCTCAAACGTATTTCCGGGAGCGGACTTGTCATAAAAGTCGAGATCACCGGCATCTTCGAAGAGGTCGTCCTCGTCAAGCGCCATTGGCGAGGCTGCCGGCTCGTCCTTGACGAACTCCGACTTGACGAGCCCCGAGTCCGCCATGTCGATTTGTTTGTCTAGGAAAGCAAAATTGCGTCTCGTGCTAGATCAATTAAAGTGATGAGAAGATCGGGATCCGGGCGGCGACGAAACAGTGAGTTGTTAGCAGTCTAGCAATCTGCTGTAATGTGAAAGTTTGCAAAAGAGCCACAAGGCGTCACTGTGGGTGGCCGGAGCTATACGTGACGAGAGTATGCGTACATGCGCCTGCGGCTAACCTGAGGTACCAACTTGGGGCATGAAGTCAGTGCTGCTTGAGGGGCCCTTGTGCACTCACGTCGCTGTGGAGTGCCTAGAAGGCAGCACTGCACTGTGTAGTCCGTCCTGACGCAAAAGTCTCCAAGCCTGCTTTTTGAAAGCTTTGAGTACATTGGCCATACTTCGTACTGTGCCAGGCTCTTTGTAGCCGGCTCTCTTTTACAGCTTGTAGCAGCTCTGCTTTAGTCCTAGTAGCATCCAATTTAGCGGAACGGGACCGTGCACAAGGCTGGTCGCTCGCCCTTTCGACATCAAATGAGGCTTCGTACCCGTAGCAACTACAACTTAAGCTCGCTGCCGCACTTATACGCCATCACCAGAAGACCCCTTGGCTCGAATTTTAACTTGTGTGTGCCCATATAGCTTGAAACTTTCCATATGGCTTGTAACGGGTACCTTTTCTAGGCTTGGGTGCAGCGGGAATCAAGGCTTCGAATCGTAAAAGGTACACGCTGGCGCCGTTTCTCATACGGGGACTCATCTTCAACGACGCCTCACTTTATACTCAGTTCTAGTCTCGTTCGTCGCCACTCAAGCCATTATTGACGCATAAACAATACACGCAGGTTGTTTTTGTTTACATTGTTTAGACTTTGTTCAGTTTAAACTCACCTTTGCTGCCGAAGCCACCGTTTATTCATCTATATATATTGTCGGTCCCGTTCAGGACCCCCCATCTCTCTCACCATGTCTCTCAAATCACTCAAAGAACTCGCCATGATGTCTTGCGTCAAGAACATTCGTGATATCGACAACATTGGCTTCCTCACCTATGAGGTTGCCCGTGAGCTTCTAATCAAGATCGACAATCCCGCTCAGCTTCGACAGATTGAACTCAACTCGCCTCACATTGAAGGCCAAACAGCTGAGATATGGCTCAAGTTTATTGAGCGTGACTTTCCCCTGGAGTCCAAAGCCAAGGCCTATCAACCCAGAGACCCGAAGAAATGGTACAAGATCTGGGAGAAGTACAAGGTTGAGCACGACAAAGCCCTCCAAGAGAGCGAGGACAAGCTCAAATTTGCCCTGGCCGGCCTTCGTCAAGACAAGGAGAAGAACACGAGCAAGATCGTCAGCAACAAGGCTCTTCCCAGATCTGCAAAGATGGCAATCAGGCGATACACCGGTCCTCGCGAAGGCTCTTCCAATGCCTTGACCTTTGGTGGCGGCAGCCGGACCAAGACAGCCAATGGGGCAAGTGTCATGCGCAAAGTCCGCCGTGAAGTAAAGGAGATTGCCAACATCCACGGCTCCCTTTCTCGAAGCATCAGAGCGCCACACGCAGGCCATGGCGTTACGAGAGCCCCTGAAGCCATGATCAATGACCGCCAGAGAGCCGCACAACCAGCTTTCCGACCAACCCCAAAGGAAACTGCAAAGCCCTCGCCCTTGGAAGCTGCACTGGAAGAATTCGAACGACGCGCCACCTACGTCTCTGACTCTGATGAAGATGACGACGGCGATGAGGATGACCACGACAATGTCCTGGATCGAAGGGCAGCCAGCCAGTCGAAACAACCCGTCAATGCCGCGCCCAAGCCAGCTGTCAAGGCCGCATCAAAGGCTCCTGTCAGCATACTTCAGCGAAAGTTCGGGGGGATTTAAGCCTTCCGCCCCTCCAGCTGCGGTCGTCACCAAGAAGGCACCGACGGCAAAGCAAGCAGAGAGCCCTCAGAAGCGCCCTCAGCCCGTCCTCCCCAAGGCGCGGAACTCTCCGCCCCTAGACGAGAGAAAGTCACCTCAGTCAGTCGAGGAACTTTTGGCTGCTGCCGAACAGCAGCAAACACCAGCAAGCCCAGCTCCGCCGCGCAAGAGGAAGGCTGTGGACGTTTTCATGCGACCCAAGCGGAGGGCCTAAAATGGAGGCACCAGTTTCTTTTGTCTTTGGCACCGCTTATTTCCTCTCATTTGATACCACGGGCGAGGTATGCCCACAGTGACTATACAAGGAACGGAGTTTTGGTACAATCTTGGCATCGGCAGGCCTCAAGCCCAGGTTCGGGCAAGGCGATATTGGACTTTACTTTTTCAATTGTTTTTCTTTTCTTTCGGTTCGAATCTTTTTACATGTTGATGGATGGTTGCTGCTGGATGCGATGCAGCTCCATGTATTTTAGTAGACGCAGAGGGAACCGGTTTCCAGCAGAATCGACAAATGCATTTCATAAAACTTACCAAACTGTCCTTTACGTGAATGTCTTGTTCGTGATGTATGACTAGTACGTGATGAATGACTAGTACGTGATGTGTGACTAGTACTTGCAGTCTGTGCTTGATTGCCGGTGAGACGTTTGTTAGTTGTTTGTTAGTTTGCTTGAGCGAGTCTCATCACTCAGCATCAACTTTCCCAAAAGATGTCAATCATGTCTCTCAAAGACGCTCATATGGACGCATATTTCGGCATGAAGAGCTTATATATTTTGTATAGCTCAATCTATCAAATGACCAAATGTACCAACGTTTTCGGCAGAAGAAAGGACCCGTATATCTTGCTCTCAAATACACTGCTCCTCCCCCTTGCTTATTGCTTTCCCTATCTACCACTCTCCTCTCGGCTTCCTAAGACATGTCGACATATCGCTTCGCTTCCGTCGTTTAGCATTATTCAAAGTGCCGTCCCCCCCTAAGGGCAAGGACGAGATGCAGAGTGTCGCCAGCGACAAGGTTGTATTCGGCCGCAGTCTTGTCATCGGTCCTGTAGAGAAGCAACGTCCGCATTAGTAAGCTGTGGTGTCATTCCTCGCCTTGGCGCCCTCTTGTGGCCTTGGGCGAGGGGGAAATCATGCAGTGTGGTGATCGTACATTTGCTTGCCGCCATGAATGAGACGCTGCTGCACGGGCGGAATGCCCTCCTTCTCTTCCACCTTCTCCTTGATCTGAGAGACCTGTATATGAAGCTATTCAGCTGCCATCCTCGACCGTATGTCCGGTTGGTGAATAAGGATATACCTTGTAGTCCGACTCGATATCGAGCTCGATTTCCTTGCCGGTCAAGGTTCGCACTCTGTCCATTTGCAAGTTTGGTTAGCTTCATGCATCCTTTATTGAAAAAAAAAAGCCCAAACAGAGAGAACAGAGAAGCCTTCTCACTTGATCAACATGTTGGCGGTAGTGGCGCGAAGCAGGGATTAAATATCGAAGCTGGTCTGCTTGTAGTACAAAATCGAATCTTGTTGCAGGTTCAGGCGTGTTGGAGACTTGCTTGCACAAAAAAAGCTCTGTCCCGACCACTGTTTGCACAGGATGACAAGTTTAAGAAGCAAGGCTGAGAGTGACGGCACGGAAGCTGGAAGTGGGATGCGGGAGCCTGGTGGGGGGGTCGGATGCGCGCCTTGCGCCACCTGGAAGGCGCTGCCTTTAGGCAGTTAGCGGGCTCCCTTCAACAAGCAGCCCTGGAGCCGATGCAAACAAAGAATACCTACTCTACCGTCCGCTGAAGGATTACTACTAGTAGCATTTGCTGATTCAAGGATGTTCACATATATACTTGAGGAGATCGATCACCAGGGATTGCATATTCACTTCCGTTTAATTTGAGAGAGGATTTTGCAAGTGTATATTGCAGTGACCATTTCGGACCCAGTATACCCTCCAGTTAAGATTCTCATTATAGTAATACAATTTTTTTTCATTTTTGTACAGTCAAGCATGCAGCGGAGATTTATATCTTCTCGTCCACATCCACCACAACTTCCTTTCTTTTTTTTCCTCCCCTTATTTCTTATCTGAATCCTCAAAGACGTTGAGGCCCAGACCTTCAGCATCTAGAAGCAGCCTGTTCTTCGCTCCGGACTCTTGCAGCTGTTGCGCAATGAGTCTAGCATTCTCAATCTTCTTCAGCTCCACGTAGGCCTTGCTCTTCTTGATAGCATCACCAATCAGCTCAGCGGATCGAGCCTCACCCTGTGCCTTGACAACCATGGCTTGCTTCTCCTGTCGGGCCTTGTCGACGACGAAGGCTGCTCGCTGCGCCTCTTGTTGCGCAACCTGCTTAGCTTCAACAGCAGCTGTGAATTCAGGAGAAAAGGCGAGGTGCTATATATCGCAGAAAGACATTAGCATATGTTGCCTACTTGATGTAGATCAAGGGGCGAAGAAGCTTACCGTCAAAGACACGTCGTCAAGCAGGATGTTGAATCGCGCAGCTCGGCGAGACAAGTTGTCTCGTACTAGCTTGGCAACCATTTCTCGCTGCGTGATGAGCTGGCTGGCATTGAACTGGGCGACGACGCTCTTCAGCACCTCGTTTACAATCGAAGGCAGCACTCGCTCATCGTAGTCGGTTCCAAGCGTTCTATAGATCTGGGGCAGAGATTCGACGCTCGGTCTTGAGAGAACACGGCAGGTGATGTTGACCATCTGCAAGTCTTTGGTGCCTGTCAAGGAGGCAACGTTCCGCGGCTTTGCTCGTACGTCATAGATGATGGGCGTCTCGAACCATGGGATATTGATGTGTGTTCCTGCAAAGTCGCACTCGTCAGCCTTTGTTTGCCTCAAGCAGTGGCAAATCAAGAGAGCTGTAAGCTCATAGCCCAAGTATCCTTTGTCCTCGTTTATCCCTCGCGTGTTATCAATGGGAAAAAGCTCATCGTCGCATCCGTACCTTCACTGTAGATCTCCTTGCTCACACCCGTTAATCTCTGGTACTTGATCGCTCGGTGACCACCGTCCACGTTGAACAGCGAGTTCGACAGCAGATAGGCGCCACCCGCCAGAAGGATTCCTCCAAAGAGCGCGGGATTCGCTCCTCTGGGCATCTGAGGCCCTCGTCCTCCGGGATAGCCGCCCCGCGTCTGCATCTGACGCAGACGGCGCATCGCCTCCTCCTGCCAATTGTTGGGGTTCGACATTTGACCTCTGGATCCTGTGCTCCGATTAGCGCTCGGTTTCGAATGTCTGGGATGTCGGAGCCTCCCACTGTCTCGAGGCATCAACTAGCTCTAGCTGTCGATGTGGTGATGTTTGCGATTTAGTAAGTCGAACGGTGCCTGCCGGCTTCTGCATGAACTAGCTCGGCGGCACAAGCTCTAATTTTTCGGCGAATGGAATGCGCTCACTCTTCCCCGCGTTGGCTCAGAAGCTTACCTAAGGCATCCTACGAAGCGCTGAGCTCTCTTATCATTGCCAAGTCGATTATACAACTCCAGTTTGCTAAATGAAATATTTTGTATAAATGATATCATTAATTGGGTATTCATTTCCTTTTGTATTCAAATTTGTGGGTATATGATAATTGCTAAACGTTTGTTCAAGAATCCTCTCTCTTCCACCTCCACCTCTTGTCTGCTCCCCTGTGCACAGGAGCATATTGTCCATCCAGGGACGAGAAACTGCCACTACTACCAGTATTTCGATAACTTTCTCTCAAAGTCGTGTATGAAAAAGAGACAAATCCAACTAAACCCTTACAAAAGAAAAGAAAAAACGGAAGAATGAACGTCCTGGTCCGATATCGCCAACGCAAGAGGCATCACACAACCGTCGCCAGAGGCTTCCTGGTATACCCGTTAAGCATCCGGAAGCCCGCTCTGCAGTTGCGGCCCTCCTCCATCACAGCATGCATACCTTCCAGACACTTGCTTGCCTCCTTGATAGCCGGGCTAGCGGTGACGGTGTCTACAAGTCTCAATTCGCCGGCGACCTTCTCCATCTCGCATCGGAGAAGCCACCTCTCCCAGCTCCAACCACCGGCAATGCCGCAAACGTTGGCAATGTCATCTGTGCTTCCCATAACCATGGCGTCCATCTGGCAGACTTTAGCGTCTGACACTGGGAGGTTGTCCTTGGGAGGAGGAGGAGGAGGCTTGACGACTGGCTTGGCTCCAACGGGAAGACAGAGCCAGGCACGGCGAGCATCGCGAAAACCAGCACGAGCAAGTCGGCCCAGCCACAGCTTTGTTGGGTTGGGGTCGTAGCCAAGCGTCTTTAGGGTGAAGCCAAATTCAACACTCTTAGCAAGGCCCAATGGACCTGCGTTCATGATATCTGAGTCGAGCAGGGAAAACTCAAGGTAGCCGCCAGGCTTGAGAACTCGCATACATTCCTGAAGACAGCTCTCCCACTCATCCTCGCCGTTTTCACCAATAAACTTGAGCAGGCCGTGGAGCTCACGAGCAGAGATTAGATCAAACTGGTTGTCTGCAAAGGGAAGCTTTGTGAGCCGCTCCACGGCAACTTGGCGATGGTTTGGTGGGCCTCGGATGTTAGAGTTGGACATCTGGCGAACTGCCTTGGTAGTGACTGTGTAAATCTTGGCGTTTGGGTAGGTCAGAGCACAGTGCCATGCCCAATCGCAAGTAGCTTGACCGCCAAGATCCAAGATCCTGGCTCTGTCACGGCCAACGCCATCTTTGCCTGATCCCAATCGTGAGAGCCGGGCTAGCCGCTTGGCAACAGGGGCAGAAATGAGTTTTCCGCCGTTGAGGAACTTCATGGCTGCTACATGCCAAGTGGCCATGGCCATCTGCTTCATGGCTTCGGCCTCTTTCTCCTTTCGTAGCGTTTCCGGATCATCGAGCAGGACATCATCGCCACGCACGACGTTTGCACTCAGGCGCTTCTTAGCAGACTGGGGGAGAACACTAAGCTGATACTTGCCCAGCAGTTGGCTATGATGAGCAGAGCGGAGTGCTACCCTCTGTGCCTGGAGGGCTTCAAATCGGGAGAGTTGGAAAATAAAGATATCGCTAAGCTGGGTTCGGACCACGTAGTCCTGGAACGCTCTATAGTACGCGGATTCCTGGCGAAGTAGCTTTGACGGAAGGCTCTTTGCTATTACCGTTGTCGTAATGATGTTAGAAAATCGAACAACCTTCTTTGTCGCTGCGTCCTTCTGGCCTGGCTTCTGCACTGACTCAGATAAGGGCTTGAGTTGCAACTTGGCCATGTCCTCATCTTCCTCGTCCAAGTCCTCCTCAATCGTCTCCAAAGCACCGTTGTCTTCGACAGTGTCTACACCTTTGAGATATACTCGCTGCGCCATGAGCCACAGCTCAGTACGGTCAAGGTTTGACAGCGCCTCTAACTGTTGCTTTCGGGCATAGCTAGGATCATAATCTTCGACGATTTCAGTTGGAATAGCTTCGACATCAGGAGAGGAAGGGGACTTCATGGCCTCGCTCGGCTCATCATTTGTCGGTACGTGGATGATGGGCCTAGCAGTGGGCATATCATCCTCGTCGATAATCTGGCTGGCTCGAACTTCCACAATATGCTCAACCGGTGCAGACGATGTAAGGCTCACGCTTCGATAGAAATCCTCTGCTTCGTCTCGCTGAGGTACCGGAGGAACAGGAGAGCTATCGGCATTCCAGGGGCAGCGGTAAAACTGCTCTGCTGTTGTGGTGGTTGGGATTATCTCGATTGGCGTAAGGGTTCTTGGATGCCAGGTATTCCTGCTCTGAGGTGACAGGCCAGAAAAGAAGCCACCCGGAGACGGGATGCTGAGCCTGGTTAGGCCTGCAAGAGATTGCCGACCAAGGATAGGCGAACGAGTGTTTGCCCGCGATGCCGCCTGAGACAGGAAATCGGTAACAAGTCGGAGAGAATTCTGCTGCATCTCTGGACGCGGAAGAGGCTGTGTTTGATCGGCCTGGACAGCTTCAGTATCCTCTTCTTCAAGGCTGCCATCTTCATCCCCGCCAGACAAAGCATGCAAAGTTGCCAGTGCTCCGGGCTGCAAATGCACACCTGTCCAGGCTGATTCCGTGGTAGCTTCATCGTTGCCAATCACAGGAGTTGGAGGAGAGCTCATTGTAGCGAGCTGCTCTGAAGACAAGCTTCCATCGAGAGACGGCGGTGCAGAGATGGTGGGTACTACCAAAGCCTGCTGCTTGCCAAAGAAGTCTTTCTGTGCCGGCGACATTGGGAGATTTGCAGATGGAGTCAACGGAAGCGGAGACGTGATTTTCTTGAGCTCATCCACGGCAGACCAGATCTCATCATTCTCATCTCTAGCAGGCGGGATGGCAAGAGGAGTGGGCCCTCGAATAACGGGCTCAAACAGCATAGATGTCGTTCGAGATTTTCGTACAGCCGACGAACGACGCAGTCCCTGTTGTGCTTCGTCGTCTGATACGCCATAGAGATCATACAGCTCGTCGAACTCGGTGCTATCGGTGCTATCAGTAATCGAGCTAGCTCGATTCCACGAGTTTGAATTCGAGATTGACGTTGGCGAGTTCTCATCGGCTGACATTGACGACGGCGACGATGGAAGAATCGGTGCAGCAAGATAATGCACTCCCCTTGGCGTAGGGAAGTGGTCGCTCATTGGCGATAGCCATGCTGTGATGTTGAGATGCGAAGTATCAGCTCGCTTTCCCTTTGCACTGCTTTCTCCATAGCCATCTCCAGTTTTCTCTTCAATTAAAGGATTAAGAAACCTCCTCGATCTTCGATCCAGCGAAGACTCTTGGGGTTGTTGTTGGTTGGGTATATAGTGTGTTGGCTCAGCCATTGTGAAAACAGACTATAGGCACTATTCCAGATAGCGGCCACAATGTTCCCCGCAGGAAACGAAACAATAGAAATGAGAAGGCAACAATTAAAATAGCGTAGTTGGCGAAATAATTAATAAGGTAGTAACGATTAAAACGCTCGACGGCCGGCGACGATGTGAAAAGCTCGAACGATGGGCTGCTTTGGTCAACAAAGCCTCTATTAGGTGCACACAGGCGCGAGGTCGCAAAGAAGAAAACAAAAAGAGAGAAGTATATGCAAAAGAGAGGGAACGTTGTTGGTTAGGGACAGTTGGGTCTTATTAGAGAGCGAAAGAGTAACTGATGGGGGCATGGGCGGCTACAGATGCTGGGCGCGTATACGTCGTCAAGCTCCCGCCCATCGGACGAGGCGGTGCGTTTTGGGAATAGAGCAGATGTGGCGGAACGCCAGCTCCAAGTGCCAGGTAATATCGCCGCGCTGGCGCATCTGATCCCGGCATGCCTTGGTTCTGGGCGGCTTGGAGCGCGTCATGGTGCGTTGTGGGCAGAGGCATAGACGATGTTCCATCTGGACTCAGATCGTGGTTGAGCCACTGTAGAAAGCAGCCTCCAATCAGCCGTCGAGCTTTGTGTCTATATTTAGGCCATCGCCGAGCCCACCCTCTTGGCGCGGCGATGACTGGCTGGCATCTACACACACTCCAGCCGCCGTGGGGAGTCGAGATTGGGCCGCGGCCAATGGCGATGCTTCTGCCAGAGCTGGGCGGCTAACAGGCCTGTTGTCACCAAGGGGCAGCTGCACCCGGGGAAGCATTGTGATGGCACAAAATCCAATAGATGAGATGTGCTTGCAATAGCCTATCGAGCCTAGAAGCCTGGTTCGTGTTAACGAGGTGACTATTGATGCAGAAGAAGCGATCGTTGGCGGCACTTTGCAGATATCACCGGCTTAAGAGCGTGCCCACCGTTAAGCGACCAGCGCTACTGGCGCCGCAGCTGGCGGATATGCATCAAGAATGCTGCATCACGAACAGCGCAATGGGATAAAGACGTCAGCAAGGCAAATAATAAGAGGCAGAGCAAAAGATGGCGATTCCTTTCATTCGAACGCATGGCGACTAACATGCTGATTGTTAACTGCAAGGCGTTATGATGGCGCCAAGTATAGAAGCCAAGGTGGGCTCGCGATGCTCGCCATTCCATCTACTTGTAGTACCTATTGTAGGTACAGACCAATATACCAACATACAATGCTGTACTTGATCACAGTCTAGAGCTTTTAGTACTAGTAGATACTTGAAGCAACTGTGTATTACAGCAGACCATGGTGAATGAGGTACTTAACTAACACCAACTCCCCAAAGCCAGGGTCTGTGATGTTTCTAGCGTTTTTTTAAACCATATATGTCCACTTAGGTACATGTAGATGTAACAATTTCCTCTAATTTCAGGTTATTGCGTAATATCCCTGAGTATAATAGGTAGTATCTCGATCTGCGTCTCCTTATATAGGTAGCTAAATATATTACATTATTAATCAAGTCTTAATTGCAGTCTAAGTGTCAAGACTTGATGCTTATAATATCGCGATACCTTGGTTCAGCTTCCACTGATCCTGGAGATATTTCACAAAGAAGTTGCTTTGCAAATGCCGCGGTTGTCATGGCTGCATAGCCTTGCCATCTTTCGTTGTGATGTGAGTCTGAGTAGTCGCAGATGCCGCGAATTACTAGACATGGAAAACCGCCACTGAACCCCGTAGCTTCCTGTTCAAAGCAAAGAATATCCTTTAGCTCACTCAATTTATCTCGAACTAGAGCATCTTTCATAGGTGCATATGCTGAAGCAATGAGGCCATAGTGGATCGTCGGACCGTCCTCGACCCGTTCAGGTCGCTGAACAAAGCTGGATGGGTCATCACCACAGACTACCGCACAATTGTTCTCGCTGTCTGAGCGATGGACGAAATGCGACTGGTAGAGCCTATCAGTGGCAGGTCGTTTATAACTCTCTCCCAGGCTTTGGTTCTTATCAAGTGTGGTGTCGATTGCCTCTTTCAGGGTATGCCTCTCCATTGCATACAGCAACGTAAGTCTGTCGATGGCTGCTCGTAAAACCTCTGGTATTTGTCTGGTTTTATACTGAATCACACTGCCTTCTCTCTCTGCAGGAGAATAACCCACTATAACGTCGCCAAGTCGGATGTCATGCTTTGCGCTAGGAGCGCCGCCACCACTTCCAACTGACAAGCAGAATCTGATGTTATGAAAGTGATATGGGATGTTTCTTACAACTGTTACCACAGGTGATTGTCTATATATTCTTTTTGCGGAAGGAAACAAAAGAACAATATTATGTCGTCCAATTTGGCCAAATGTATAACCATAGAAATATCCAGGTTCTTCATATCCAGGCTCCTTGTGAATGTCGTCGAGAAACGCTTGGGCGGCAGTATACTCGGTGCGGGTAGCACAGATCCATACAATGGTATAGTCCTCAGGATCATGGCATATGGGCTCTCTTGGTTTATTTTGCCAAGACTGCCAAGCTCCAGATTCAATTACTTCGTTTAAAAAAGTGTCATCCTCGGCTATCAAGCCATCGTATTGTCTAGGAATATCGTCGAGGCCCAGGTCTGTGTCGGGAACTGGGATGTCATCCTCCATCAAGTCAGTATCCAAATCCTTAGCGGCTCCTGAGCCATCTTCGTCGTCCATGTCTTCCATGCCGACATCTCTCCTGGAGTTGATGTCTGAAAAGTTTTCTGAGTCGTTGCCTTTTGAGGAGCTATTTTCCTCGTCGATGTCGACATCATCACTCTTCAGATCATCATCCACCAGGTTGTTATCGTCTTTTTGCAAGGCTGCAAAGCGCAATGTCAAAAGCATTAGCACTTGCAAATGTATCGCAATGTGACGGGCTATAGCCTTTGAACGGTCTTCTGTCTGCTGTGGTCTTTGTTGAAGAGTATTCATATCCACGTCAGAAGAGGTGTCTGAAAAGTCAGTGTCGTCGGAACTGTAGTGACCAGGATGCATCATAGAGTATGTCGTCCTGGCGCTTTTAAAAGCCTCGTGCTTTAATTTTCCGTTTGTTCGTTAAGAAACCCCGTTGTGCCCTCAGTATCTTCCTCCTCTACTGTAAATCCGCACAAAAGACAATTATCCCACGCCCTTGGTTGCTTTATCTTGCTCTGTTGCGAAATAACACGAAGTTGCTCATTCGTATAGTCCCCATCATGCGATTCTTGGAGATGCGAGTATAAATCTTGCGGGTTGCTATACACGCCTGAATTAAACTCGCAAATAGTACATACCCAGGTAGGTGACAGATATATCTGCCGATACCAACGCCGACTGTGACAATTCATGTGGCTATACCATTCATTAAAGGTAGAATAGACTGGGTGCACTTCTTGACATTCTTCTGAGAGGCAAATATACGGCTTGAGATCTCGATCTATATGTCGACTAGAAGGGCATGCGTAAGTTAGTACAATTCATCTCTCATAATAAACAAATTGCAGCTTTTATTTAAGTCATAGATAGACCTATTAAAGTTTGTCGACGCTCGTATGATTAAAGGGTGAACATCACATACCGCCATTCACTTTCCGAGAGTGCTTTCTTATCAAGCGGCTCAGAACACCACTCAAAAGCGAAGATATCTTCATTCTTGTTCATGATGGGTGGCCGTGGATAATTGCCCTGGTTCACTTGGACTGATGATGTTCGATGAAACTTTGTTGATGCTTCATCGGGCGGCCTGAAGCGGTCCCTGATCCGTTGAATGTTGACGCTGGATAAGTCAGATTGAGAGGGTGCTGTGATTACATGTGCTCCAGAGCGATAAACTGAAGCTGGGACTGTCTCCGCTTGCTGGATAACGGGAATGTCGGTTGGTGACTTGTTATTGGGTACTTCCGGGATAGATGGCAATTTCGTATATGACTCTCGGGGGGTCCTAAGCTTTATATAGCGAGAGTTGTGATGTATCATCTTTTTGTATCTATTCATCATCGACTCTTTGAGATAGTCTTTGAGGTGTTGGTGAGCATTAGGATATAGGGTTTGCACAGCGTTTGCGCAAAAATATGTGAATAATGTCAAATCAAGATGTGCGGTAGATTTCTCGGCTCGTATATGGATCTTCTCTTGGCTCGATTGGCGAATTGTAACACCAAGACGGTTCAGTCGAACGAGCGTATTGTCAATTGCTGCTAGTGATGCTGATAGCCTTGAAGAAACCTCAAATTGGGATTTATCGGGGCTTGTTGAGGCCTGGTTCCTTTTTTGAGAGTTTATTCCATCTTTATACTGATGCAGACTGCAGCGGAGGATATCCAGTAATCGAGTCGCAAGATCCTGAAGGTCAGGGAAGTTTTGTAGTCTTGTATCAAGACATTGGCTTTTCTCAGCAAACACTCCAAGATATGCAACCCATATAGAAAATCGTTGCTGGAATTCTGTACATTGCTCAGTATCTGAAGCTTTAGGCTTTGTGTTCAGGAATGCGTCTTGCAGTTGCTCGAAAAGGTCCTCACATTCACAAGCCAGCCTATAAAGAACATCTTCGGAATCGAGTTTCAGCGCCTCTCCAGGGTCAACAATTTCCCAGGTCCCGGTCTCTGAGATGGCTGAATTGTCTGCTGCCACTGTGTTGGTCCCTTGCTGTACCACTCTAGTTCTCGTACTTTTATAGGTATCCTTGCCGTTGTTGTTATCTTTGTTGCTGATTACCCTCAACCTGTATGGGAGGTCGCCATCGTCATCTTTTATGTACGATTCTACGGCAGCGCTGCTGATACATTAACAAGAGATCATCTTAAGGTATAGCATACCTACGGATACTTTGGCGGTTCATTGGACATGGTTTAAGTATTATTACGATGTGTATAATCTTTTTTAAGGATGAGTTAGTGGAAATCTGTTTTTTTGAGCGTATATCACGAAGATGGCTCTTTCTGGAGGGATATCTGGCAGATAACTTGGGTATCGAAGAGTAGAATGGGATGCGCGACGGTGGTTAAGATAGAACGTTCAGTCTGCTGTCATTTATAAAGAGCCGAGCGGGGGAATAGCAGCAGTAGCTCGATGTGACCTTCAAAAGGCGATCCTATTAGCCAGTCTCTGGTGGGGGCGATTGAGAATACACACATGTACGTACATATGTACATGTATTCACCCCGCACATATTCCTCACAGTCACTCGAGCAGGCTCTGAAGTCTATCGCTATTGCATACCACAGGGATGGAAATGAGGTCTGAAGATTGACATGCCTTATCTTGATGACTCGAATGAATGGCGCTTACTCGGTGAGCTTGGGCGTCTATTGGACCAGAGGAAGGCACGACATCATGTGCCAGCAGGACACTTCAGGGATCACAGACAAGTGAATCTCAACGCCGAGCTCATCGAGACGGAGCTTCGCAGCGTATTCACGGTCAAGCAGATTTCTCGGGTTCTGGATGCAACAGAGTTCGAACGATGCCAAACGCATTTGAGCAGTCTCTGTTCGTTGTTGGATGGCCTTGCGCGGGCTCCTTATATATATGTATATGCTGACGGTTTGACTTATCCCCGCTTACGAGCTTTACCTGAGCTTCTGCAGACGACACATGGAGAAATCGACCCAGCGAGTGGCCGTAATCAAACGCTATTCGATCTTCCAAACGGTGCTACGGAGCTTGACGAATGCTTACGGGTGATTACCGAATATAACAAGGTCATTGATAAACTGCTCGCGCCCCCTTTACAAGAGCCAGTTATTCCGCCACTCCAAAAGCAACAGCACAAAAATGGGGCTTGGAAGGAAGGTATAATACGGAACCAGGCTATATTGACTCTCAAGGCTTTATTTAAACACTTTAAATGTGGAACGCCACATGAAGTGTTGTTAAAGCTTATTGAAGATCCTGATGAGGACTTGATATTACCGGACCTGCAACTTTTGCTTTCGCCATGCCTAGATTTGAGTCCATGGCAAGAGGCCCGGTGTGATTTTGCCAATCCG
Organism: Trichoderma atroviride; assembly: GCF_020647795.1. Lineage (NCBI taxonomy): Eukaryota > Fungi > Ascomycota > Sordariomycetes > Hypocreales > Hypocreaceae > Trichoderma > Trichoderma atroviride. The sequence goes on along the minus strand of NC_089400.1, from coordinate 3,214,621 downwards.
TATGTTTGCTACATTAATTATTGTTTACAGAGTTACTCCTCTACCTTTTGTCTCTTTACTTACATAGATGGTAGGCGATCTTCAACTTTGTCTACGCCAGATGTCTGTATGAAGCTCCGTCAGCATACTGGCCAAGGCAAAGCGTTGGTACTGCATATCGAAGATAATAACAAGTTCGAGCTGTCCGGTACCTGGTCAAATTCTACATGCTCTGGGACAGGCTCGCCAATGAATGAGTCTCTTGACCAACTTATCCTAAAGGGAGTTTTCAGATCTTTTAACCCTAACATATCTAACGAGATATTACCAGCTAGGGCTAGCATTAAAGATAGGCGAGAACTTGCTGTTAAGCTCGGATTTTGCCTAATGAACTTTTTTGACGCTGACTTTGCCTCAAAAAGGATCTGCTTCCGAGATCGCCTCCCATATCTAGCTTTTGCCTCAGATATTCCAGTACCAACAAACTTGGACAACTTCCGGATGGGCCATCCTGCACTATTGTCTTTTGCAAAACTGTTGCTCGAATTGGATTTTGGCCAAAACATCGAAATTGACATAAGTCCTGATCTCAAAGGAAATAAACAAGCTTGGTGCCAGCTTATTGGCCGCATAGAACATCTTGAGCAAGAGAGAAGTGACTCATATGTTGAAGCAATCAGGGGCTGTTTTACAGTTCCTTATATGATATCAAAGGCACTAAGGTCGAGACGCAATAAGAGTAAAGACGTGGATTCAATAATAAGAAAACACCTTTACAAAGAGATTGTTTATAAACTCAAGCTTGGATATGATCAGTCAAACTTTGTGTCTACTCGGAAACGGCAGCGACTAGATTCGCCATCGCGGTCCGGCCACCGGGATGGGTATCAAGCTTCTAAATCTACAAAGCTGGTTATGCGATCCGTGGAACCTGAACAGACAACACCTGGATATAAAAAACGGCGCATGCCAGAGCCACAAACGCCGTCTAGTGTATATGGGTCAATCCACAGAGAAACTAGCAGCTTATGCAACAATAAAGACTCAGCCGACGGGATTGCAAATTCGTATGTTTCTACTCTCTTATCTGACAACATACCCCCCCCCCCCTCTTTTGCTGTTCATCGATTTGGTTTTTAATATGAAGTTATGTATCTTTTCGTTTCAGATCTGGCACAAAATTTTCTTTTTCGTAGCATGGAGCCCCAATCTCGCTGAGTGGATGTGCTCAATTACACCTTTGAAATGCAGATGCCGGTTTGCGCAAATCAACAACCTACCAAGACAAGAAGGGATTGGAACCAATTAAATCATAACTGGCCGCTAATATCTCATGCTAGGTACCATAGGATGGGACAATCTATGCGACCTTCTCGCCGCAGCGACTTCGACATCGCAATCATCTGCACTCTGTCGCTTGAGTACGATGCGGTTTCATACATCTTCGACGAGTTCTGGGACGAAGATGGCGATCAGTATGGACGAGCGGCGGGCGATACCAATCACTATACCACTGGCCGTATGGGCAACTACAGCGTCGTCCTAGCCCTTTTGCCACAGATGGGCAAGGCCGGCGCAGCCAGCGCGGCAGCAAGCATGCGGTCGAGCTATACCGGCGTGCGGCTTGCTCTCCTTACAGGCGTGTGTGGGAGTGTGCCCCATGTTGGTCAACATGAAGAGATCTTCCTGGGCGATGTGATCATCAGCAAGACTGTCTTCCAGTATGATTTTGGCTGGCAGTTATCAGATGGGTTTGTACACAAGAATACCGTCGAGGATAATCTTGGCCAGGCAATAAAGATATCCGTAGCCTCGTCACCACGTTCGAGACCGATCGGGGCCTCGATCGGCTCGAAAAACGAACTGAGAATTTCCTCAAGCAACTTCAAGGCAACGCTGCCCAAAGAAGGCGCCAGGCCAAGTATGATTACCCAGGAACGGCGGAAGACAAACTATTTGAGCCGACACACCGACACAAGCATCATAAATCGCCGTCCTGTATTTGCCGCCATTGTGTCAAAGACTCAGACCCTGTCTGCGATAAGGGGCTTAGCTCACCATGTATAGATCTTGGATGCGACGATGAACGTCACCTTACAAGGAAACGGCTCCAAGACTCCAGTGGTGATACTCCGCAGCCTGCGGTGCATGTGGGAGCTGTCGCATCGGGAGATAAAGTGATGAAGTCGGCGGCAGAACGAGACAAGCTTTCAAGAGAAGCGGGCGTCATTGCGTTCGAGACGGAGGGCGCTGGGATCTGGGATGAGGTGCCTTGCATCGTAGTGAAAGGAGTGTGCGACTATGCGGACAGCCATAAGCATCCGCGATGGCAGAATTATGCGGCAGCGGCGGCGGCGGCGGCTTCGAGGGCGATTCTAGAAAGCTATATTCGGACCGACGCGTCCTGAAAACATGGCTCTTTCCGGCATTGGAGATACATCGTTTCATCATTCCATCGTCTGTGTGGCCGGTTCTCGGTGATACAAGATTCCTCACATCTCCTCCCTAGACCTATTCGCACGTTCCTCGGTTGCTTTCAGTTGGAGAATTTGGTCTTTGGACTGCAATGGTAATAACATGGCATTTATCTCTAATTTAACCAGTTCTTACCCCCCTTATTGTATCCAAAAAGGTTTCCATTCAATTCACATCATGCCGAATCATTGATTCACCTATACATATCCCGGGCCAATGAATGAGGTCGTCCAATAGTAGTGATGATGAACCAAAAACTACCATCATTGGACTGAGAGGCTCCCAGTATGATAGCACAAAAGTGTCAACAAGATAAATAAAACAAAAAACGGATGAGATTCCAATTCCTTTATTGATCATATGGCAACTACAGACATGAGGTATTGTGCCTCAGGTGTCCAAGTAGCCACCGCCACAACCGGGCGGAGGCTCCCGCCAAAGACATTCCACTAAAGACAGACGGGAAGTACTCAGGTACCTCGCTATTGACGTCGCCAGTGGGAAAAGCAGCCCCGCCATGCACTCGCTGAATCTACCCCGCCATGCGTTTTGGTTGTGACTTTGGACAAAAGTACAGACAGCGCGCGTCTTGCTCTCCTTTCTGAACACAGCTCAGCTCAGCCTTTTCTGCCAGCAAACAATGGCAGACACAGAGCAATCCGAGGCGCCCGTGGAGCTGCAGGGCAGAAATGTGATTTACTGTGGAGGTACGGCAAAGCTTCTCCCTCTTCTCTATGAAAATCTCGTCCAGCTTTTCTTGAGCAATGACTGCTTGCGGTTGCTAACTTCTTGCCTTGGTATTTTTCAGTGTGTACTCTGCCGCCAGAGGTATGAAAATAGACAACAAGAGAAGACACCATCTCGAAAATTCCGATTGTGAACCTGACGGCTCAACTATAACCAAGTAGTACTGCGAGTATGGCGGCACCGTCAGAAAATGCCAGGAATGGCTCGAGAAGCACCACCCGGACATGTATTCCAGGATATGGTCCCCCGAAGCCCTAGAAGCAGCCACCGCTGCCCTCTCCGTCGATGCGCAGAAGAGAGCCGCCAAGGATGCGCAGAAGAAGGCTGCCAAGGCCGAGGCTGCAGAGCAGAAGCAGGCGAGCAAACTGGCCTCGAGCGTCGTCACCATTAAGCGAATCGAGAGAAACAAGAAAAAGTTTGTCACGGCCGTTATTGGATTGGAAGCGTTTGGTTTGGATCTGAAAAAGGTATGCTTTTGCTACGATATTGATATCTTTACTCTCTGGACTGAAGAGTTACTGACTATCCCTCCCTTTCTCAAGGTTGCCAAGGATTTTGGAAAGAAATTCGCAACGGGATCTTCTGTTACAAAGCTTCCTAGCGGCGGTGAAGAAATCGTGGTACAAGGAGACGTCAGCGACGAACTAGAAGAGTTCATTCTGGAAAAGTACAAGGATGTACCGGAAGACAATATCGAGCTAGTGGATGACAAGAAGAAGAAATGATATATTCCCGCTGAAACTACCCAAAACGCCCGATTCCTACTTGTTTAGTCCAACAATGTATAGTCTTGTTACATGCCCAAACTCCGTATCGCATTCCCTGTTACCAGTATCAAAAAGAACAAAGCGGTCTGGCCTTTTGGCGGCCTCAAGTTATTCCCACAGTTCCCTGTCGCCAATGCATTCCTTGTAAAACACGAGCTCAAAACATGAGCCTCCAATTCCTTAAACACGCAAAGCTTCCCAGAAACTGACGAAGCCCTTCAGGTTCTCTTTCTTAGTGTCCTCCCAGTAGTGGCAGTTGATCCAGCGGATGCAGCCTTCGCCGTAGATTTCGCTACTCCGCGCGAAGCAACCTTTTTAGCGCTACCAGGGGCAGCTTTTCGCGCGGCAGCGGTATTTGCCATCCCTGCAGCCTTTCGGAGCACGGTGTTCGCGCTTCCGTCACTCGACTCGTCAACGTCACTAGCTCTGCGCGTCGTTCGTGTCCCAGGCCTAGATAGAGGGCCTTTGGGCGCGGTTGTAGCTGTGCGCTTTGTTCGCGCTGTCGGAGTAGCCGAGCTGGCGCTTGAGTTTGATGTTGTGGTAACCTTTCTCAGTCCTCCAGCACGCGCACCAGCACCAGCAGCCGCAGCTGTAGGCCGAGCTGGGCTCCCCCCTTTCAAAGGAGAGCTGGCCTTATACAAGTACGACTTGGTAGGAGAAGTCGCACGACTGCGGTTCGCCAACCGCGAGTTGGACGACGTAGGCGATAAGACCTGTGCTGGGCGGACTACGCCAGCATCGCCGCCGCGAGCTTTCTTCTTAGGATTCTCGCCAACATTCTCATTCTCCTTATCCCTAGTAATTTCATCGCTGGTATCGGTTAGTTTATAGAGAATGAAGAAATGAAAAAAAATGAAAAAAAAAGGCACAAAGCGTTTTCAGGCGTAATTCACCTCAACCGCTTCTGGGCGCGTCCCACAACCTGTGGCGCGCGAGTGGTCTGGTGGCTAGGCTTTTGAGGACTCGGCGGCAACGGCAAATCCTTGACAGGAACTGGCAACGGCCGAGGAGTAGGTGCTCGTTGTGCTTGTTCTGCGTATTTGAGCAGCAGTTCACCCATGGTTGCCCTTCTCAGTGCTGTAGGAATTCGGTTGAGGCGTATTTCGACTCGTGACCTGAGGCCTTGCGCTTGGAGATGGTATTGAGCGCGTAACCTGCGGGCTCGCTCAGTAACTAGAAAAGAAAGAAGAGACAAAATGTTAGCACGCCGTATGTTCATGAGATGGCGAAACCGCGTACTTTCGAGTCGCAGGTTCTCGATCAAGGCTTGTTTCTGCTGCATGGTGATTCCCGTCCTCTTCTTCTGAATTGGACTTCGCTGTGGTGTTGAAGGGCTGCCTGAGCTGCTGTAAGTCGCGCTCTTCTGTTGCGAGGAGCTCGACTCAGTGGAGCCCTTCTTTTTGTTTCGCGTGGGAGCCATGATGTCTGACTATGGATGATTTTTGCGCCTTGTTGACAGGGCTTGGGTGGAGGGAGGAGAGCAGAAGTCGCAAGGTGCATGAAGGGAAGCAAATGCGTGCATCACTGATGCGCAACAGCCATCAAAGTAAACAAACTAACGGCGAGCTGCGACTTATGTAAGCAGATTCATGCAGCCTGGCCCATAGAATAGCCCAGTCAGCAAAAGGGTAACGGTACCTAATTTGGAGCAGTTACAGGGGCCAATGTCGGCTATTCCAAGTACCGCTACCTGCTGTCATAGCGTTTCTGCATGCATACCAGGCTGAACCCGCCTTACGACATCTCGAAGCTCCAACAAGCCGAATTGTCGAATTGAACCTGACAGTCCACACCCACCTTTACTTGACCTTCAATCTTAATCGCCTTCTCTCCAACAACAAAAGCAATCTCTAGATCTTCATCTCCCATTCAACACCGCTATACAAACAATTTAGTGGCTCGGTGCCCGTATCAGCAGCTACAATGGTTCTCGAGGCTGTGATGGTGGTTGTGGACAGCAGCGAGAGCAGCAGAAATGGAGATTACCAGCCCACTCGATTCGACGCACAGGTTGACGCCGTGAATGTGCTGTTCCAGACTATCACTCAGGGAAACCCGGAATCATCCGTCGGCCTGATGAGCATGGGCGGAAAAGGACCAGAGGTGCTCGTCACCCTCACCACAGAGCAGGGCAAGATCTTGGAGGGCCTGCACAGGACAAAGAAGAAGATTGGTGGATCGTCTCACCTAAAGACAGGCATTCAGATTGCAACGGTATGGTACTCCTGGTTTGTGCATGCTTGGTGATGGCCTGTTGAGCTGACTGGACCCCAATAGCTCGCCCTCAAGCACCGACAGAACCGATCCCAGCGCCAACGAATAATAGCATTTGTTTGCTCCCCCGTCGAAGACCAAGAGAAGGAGCTTGTACAGCTAGCCAAGAAGATGAAGAAGGGCAATATTTCTGTCGACTTTGTTATCTTTGGTGATCTCGAGGATGACGCCACGCAGAAGAAACTCCAGGCATTCAACGATGCCGTCAAGGGCAACGAGGGCTCACACCTGGTGGTCATCCCACCTAGCAGCAAACTGCTAAGTGACCAGCTCATCTCGACGCCCATCATGCTCGGCGAGGGAGCTGGATCAGGAGGCGGTGGCATGGGCGGCAATGACGAATTTGAGTTTGGATTTGACCCCGCGCTAGAACCTGAGCTGGCCCTCGCTCTACGCATGAGTATGGAAGAAGAAAAGGCCAGACAAGAGAAGCTGGCGAAGGAGGAAGAGGAGGCGGCAAAGAAGGCATCTCTGGATAGTGTCAAGGAAGAGAACGAAGCCAGCGGCAGCGGCAGTGGTGGTGGCGCGAGCAAGGACAAGGACGACACGATGGATACTTCTTAATACGCACCTTAGTTACAATGCCACGATAGAGGGTGTATAACTAAATAATCAATGGAACCTTAGAGGAGAACGCTAGATATTTTAATCGCGATTCATTTGAGGACTTAATATGGAATTCTAACTCTGATCATGATACCTCCCATTCTATACCTGCTGATCCCAGCCACGCCCTTGTTCTTATCGGTTATTAATTTCTCTAATGTATGACAGTAGTTTTCGGTCGAAAATGTCGCACCGTACAGGCATTTCCAAAGAGTAAAAGGGATTCTTCATGACATAATCGGCGTACAAGTCGTATATCCTCTTGATGGTGACGTCCACGTTGGTTTGTGTAGTTTCAGTGAAGAGCAAGAATTTGGTGCCTGTCAAGGTGTTGAAGCACTGCAAACGGAAGTTTTCTGTTTCCATGACTTCCAACCCAGATGAAGGCTCTGGACGGCTCGGCATTTCAGTTGAGCCAGGAGCAGGCGGCTGTGCTACTGGCTTGATGGGGTTCAGGCGCGCAGTGATGGCATGGACTCTAGAGTCGGGAGTAAGTAAGCATATGAATCGGGTCTTGAGCGTTGGAGAAGGGACTGTTGGTCTTACCCATGGAAAGTGCCTGCTAATACGAGGAAGTCATTAGTGCTGATTTTGTTGAGGCCGCCTTCGTGGAAGGTCTTGTTGTAAACCAGACCGCCAGCCTTGTTGATGATTACTAGAGAGAAGACAGTCCTGTGTTTGAGCTGGGTCAGCCAGATTCTGCCCACAGAACCAGAGGAAGGATTCATACATGTTGGAGATTAAATTGTGAAGATGTATATGAGTCAGAATGTTGTATTCTATACGGCCCTTGCAGGCTCATCGGTCCATCGAGGGGAGACCATGAACCTAAGATGGCGAGTGAGTTTAAGGCTCTCATATGTGAGAATGCAGGCTTGTATTCGCATCTGCGCCGATATGCAGACGTTGGAAGCATACCTTGGGTTTTAATTTGACTTTATTTCTTATGTCTTCTCACAGGATGTCTCTGTATACCGTCTTTGCGAGGTTATGCTATCTTGAAGCCACCTTCATGCGACGGGGATGGAAAGGCCGCGGCCGGCGTAATTAAGCGTCGCTGCTTTTACGCTAGTATCAACGAGCTGTCAAGAAATGCTCGTGTAATTTTCAGGGTAAAATTCGAGAAAATGCGCAGCTTGTCAATTTGAAAATGCCGTATATATAGTCTGATACGAGCGACTCAAACAGCTGGACCCTTTATGCTTTGATAAGGGCCCTTCATGGCGATGATAAAGCCAGGCGGTGGTTGCAATAGCACGGAGTACGGAGAGAGAAATACAAGCAGCAGTCGCACTAGTCCTATTAAGGCACTACTAGAACGCGCTTGGGGATAATGCCGCTAAGCCGCTTTGGCGTTTTGCGGGAGCCCTTGCGAGCGTCTCCCGTCGAACTCTAAGCAAGTCAATGGTCCAAGCCGCATTTTGCTGACTTTCAGCTTCGTCTTGCAAACCAATTGCTCAATCTTTTTAAATCAGCAGCATAACTGCGTCCCCCTTATCCACGCCCCGCGCTGCTGTCTGTCTTTACGTGCATTTCATAAACGATTCAGAGGAAGGAAGAAAGGGGGAGGATAAACGCAGCATATCAACAGCAATCATGTCAAATCGCACATCACGCCCGAAGCCACCTCCGCCAGGCAACGAGGAAGCCTCTGCGTCGCTGAACCTGGGCGAGTTTCAGCATGTCGATACTCTCACGCTTTCAGAAGCCGCGCTGGTTCTCAATGCGCTGGTTGCGAAGCGCCGAAACGATCGCAAGAATGTCAACGAGACGGAGTATGTGAATTCCTGTTTGCTGGGGAGGATTAGAAAACGCAAGAGGAGGCCAACCGGAAAATGGGACGCTCTCTACGACGGATGGCTAACCGTAAAATTATGACCTTGATTATAGGATGCTGAACCAAACTCTCAACTATCTGGATCACTTTGCGCGGTTCACGCAGAAGGAGAACGTCGAGGCTGTGGAGCGTCTGCTCAGTGCTCACAAGGACCTGGCCAAGTTTGAGCGCGCACAACTTGGTAGCTCGCCTCCAATACTTGCAATTCAGAAACGGAAGTGCTAATGCTGTTTTTCTTCCCTATCAGGATCGCTCTGCTGTGAAAACGCTGATGAAGCCAAGACTCTGATTCCATCTCTTGCGGACAAGATCAAGGACGAAGACCTACAAGACCTACTCGATGAGATTTCGAAGCTTCAGAACCGATAATGCTCAAGAGATGTTGCGTTGCGCTCGTCTCTTCTTCTGGATATATAGCTGCGACGATTGTTGATACATTGCTCCATGGAGAATCGAGATTACTAGACTGCTGATGTTCGGTTACGCAAAGACGGATGGATTCAGAGGGATCAAGGCTGCAAGCTGTTCGCATCATACTCGCCTTTTTTTTTTCTTTTTCCTTTTTTAAACAACATTTATTCTGCCTTTTTTTTTTTTTCTACTGTTTCTTGGGCGCTTGGGGCAAGGGTCATAAAATTTTGGTTTGCAACGCGGACATTTATAAAATACGGTAGGGCAGCTACCAAATACCCCTTGATAATCTGTGGGAACGACTTTGATTATATTATGTCGGCTAGACAAGTTATATGCGCGACCGTGCTATCTCGCAGAGGTGATTATGAAAAGGATATCATTTAAAAATCATTCATACCAATTTCCTCCCTCTCCGTGTTGTTCCTGCTCTCATAGTATTATGAAGCACAGTTGCTGGAAATCGACATGCGATGGAAATGGGCACAGAATGCATTGCCTATCGCATCTTTTCGGGAATCAGTATTGCCGAGATGCCGTTTCTTCAATCTTCCTCTTCACACCTATCTGGTCTTCTCCTATGTTTATCCTAGGTTCTTGTACTGATCCCAGTGATTGACATACACTGGTTTGCCATCATCTATCGGCACCGACGTAAGGTTAGCACGAGGGTCCATAGTGGTGACTTCCTGAACGGGCTCAAGCCGAGATAGTTTAGGAGTGTTTGTGCTTGGGCCTGAGACGCTCATGGCGGGCAGCTCTATCGGGGCAGCGCTGCTTCCATCCATCTCAAAGGCGCCGCTAGCTGGAGAATACGGATCTTCAGGCTTATCTGCTCGGCCTAAGGTTCGTTTTGTTAGTGAGAACAGCTGAATGACCCGTCTTTATGGGCCACTGCGAATCAAAACTTACCTCCAAACGGGGCAAAGGGATCACTGCTCCCCTGAGTGCTTGTGGTATGGGCCGACACAGGATGGGGGAAATGCTTTTCTTCGACTACATCATCCCGACCGGTGTCTTGATGGGGATCAAAATCGGCTTCGGATCTGCGTTGCTTCTTGCGACGCCGCAGCGTAAGCACTGTGACGACGATGAGGGCGATGAGGGCGACGCCGCCGACGGCGATTCCGACAATGGCCCCCGGTGAGAGTGGGCTCGCTCCCGAGTTTGCGGGAGAGGTTGCGGCGTTTCTGGCGCCTGTGGACGAAGGAAATGCTGTTCCCTCGGACGTTGGGGACGCTGATTCTGTTATTGGCGTTCCACTGGCTGCTGAGATGGGATCTGAGCTGGATGATGTGGTCACTGATGGCCGACCCGTGACAATAGTTGTGTGTCTTATTATCGTGACTATCGAGTTGTTTGGGATTGTGTGAGTGATGCCCGAGTCTGTCATCACTGCAGATTCTTTTGAAGTTGCCGTTGACCGTGGCAAGGTTGTCGGCGTGGGTGTAGCCTCATCAGTCATGGAGACGATGGGCTTTGAACTGTCGTCGCTCTTGTCGACATCTTTGGAATCTTTGGGGTCTTTGAAAGATCCAAATGTGTCAGGACAGGAACTCAGGCCACAGGGATCCACGGAGCAGCATCCCCTAAAATTGTTGGCCTCGCAGGAGTAAAACGCCGTGCCTTTCGAACAGCCGTCCTCTTCATCCGCAGCTGAAGGCCTGTTGGAAACCATGACGAACAAGAACGGAAACACGGTGGTGAAGCCTTTGTTTGGCAAATAATTTGAAAAAGAGAAAAAAGAAGGATGATTCTGCTCTCTTCTTTGGCTTCGTCTTCCCTGTTTTGCAAACAATGGCTTTAGGGCAGATGCAGAAAGCAGGTTGGTCCGCACACCAGCTGGCGGCAGCCTGCAGAAGTTGGGCTGCCGATTTTCAGAGGCTCTCGGCAGCCTCTCGGACACATTCGAGGCCCGGCGTTTGTCTGAAGCTGGAGTCAGTTTTTTTTTTTCTGCCCCCAAGCTGTCTGTGTGTGTGTGTATCACAGCGGGCAGCAGCTGCGGAGGAAGAGGTAATAAGTGGGAGTAACAGAGACCAAGAAAGGAAAATGGAGAGAAATAAATGAATTCTGATATGCTGTGATGCAAGGCTGGATACTAGATATAGTACCTACTAGTAGATAGCAGGTTGGACTGACAAATGCAGTGTACTCAAATGCTGTAATGGCAGAGATGCATGAGATTCGCACAGCCCATCAAAGGTCTCCAGAACAGCCAAGCAGATGCAGACTCGGGTTGACAAAGTTTAGAAAATGAAACGAGTAAAAAGAAAAGAAAAAACGTCGACGTCAATACAAGATCGAAAGCCCGAAGCCCAGAATAAGTGTTGGTCCTGAGTGTGCAACAACAATCACCCGCAGAGCAAACCAGAGGGGAAAAAAAAGTACAAACAACGACTGGTCGTATTATACCGGAGCAGTGCCTGAAGTGCTGTCACAGGTCTGATCCTTTTAAGAAAAATAGAAGAAGGACTCCAAATCACTCCGCGAAAATCCCCGTCTTTGCAAGTTACCACATCAGACTGATTGGGGGCCTCTGCCAGGGGTGAGCTCTCACCAAGTCGCCTCGTTTCCTGAATTATGTTCCTGTGGCGCAGTGTAACGACTGCTATATTTGCCAAACGCCTCGATAAAACGCAGCATACCTCTACATATACATACATTCATACATTCATCATACCTATTTCGAGCCATCTCCCCATCGCGCTCACCGAAATGCTACCACCCCATCCACCCACTCCCAGCATCATGAGCATCATGAGCATCGCCCCCAGCCCTAAAAAGTGCCAGGTGCATGCATTTCGGGGCATACCGCATCGACAACTCGGACCAGTTCGCGATCCCATCTCTGCGCCCTCTGCTTCATTGACCAACCTCCATGAACCTCTCTGTGTAACTGTTTTGTTGGTTGCTTCTTGACATACCCACCTAAAACTTTCCGCGACGACAAGGGGCCCAAACAATTCGGCTGCTCGCAGGTTTTTGAACGCAAGCCAGCCGAGTTATGACTGCCTCTTCTCTCTATAACTGCTGTGAAACGTCCAGCTCACGGATTCGCTTCGGCCTGTCCTTGTACTTCCTTGCTGTTGTTGGATGTATGTGTCCATTCCACGGCACATTGGTTGCTAACAGCTGTGACTAAAACCTCGCGAACACAAGAGAGGCATGTTAAAGTAGGTTCCAGAGCGTTTTGAAAAAAGAAATTTTATACATTGAAAGTTTTCTATCCAGAAGTACTATAAACACTTGTAAAATCACTAAATTATGCTGCTGCAATTGGAGAAAAACGAAAACTAAAAACTGGGCCGAGATGTGACATTATCCATTTCACAGCTTCTCTAATAGCAGCTTGCTACCCTTGTTGCCCACAGGAGCCTCCGTCTTCTTGCCCTTCTTCGCAGTCTCACTGCCTTCCGCCGCCTCCTTTGCGGCCTTTTGCTCTGCAGTGGGTTCCTCAGCCGCCTTTTGCAGCAGCTTCTTGTTCTTCTTCAGCGTCTTCTTCAGCTCGTCCGCGCTGGTAAACTCTTCGCTCTCGAGCAATGCTACCACAACGAATGAACTCGGCCCAGTAGCCCAGTCCATGATGGAGTCCTTAATGACAGGGTACAGAATATTGGAAAAGCCCAATGGCGGGTCAATCAGCTTCACCTTGCCAGCAGCCTTGTCGAATCGGCCACCTTGAATAAGAGACTTGAGCATTCGTCCACCAAAAGGTGTGTTGGCAATGTGTGGCCGGGTAGCGATCTCGTCTTCTGCTGGCTCTTGCTTCGGGCTGCCGCTGACAGACTGGGCGAGCGCTTCGAGCGCTTTCTGCTTCTCTCCGATTCCGGAAAGGAAGACATCCGCGACAAACTGGCTACCAAATGGGGAAGCTGTGAGGTCAGAAGGCGATGCCTCAATTGCGGCTATCAAGGATGGCGATATCAGCGCAGCAAGCTCTTTGCGTCTGCTCTCATCTTCCTTCTTGCTTGTGGTCTTGCGGATCTCATGAATCTCCTTAAGCACCTCCAAATCATAAGCGTGGCTGGCCGGGAACAGCGACCTGGAAAACCCTTCGAGGAGGTAGAGAAGGGTAATTCTGGCATTAGCATTGTTGGCAGCCGCCACAACATTCTGAGCCATCTCCTCCTCCTTCTCTCCCAAGAGCTCTGGGAAAATAGTTTTCGAAGTCAGCTTGGTGTCATCAATGACATCAAAGGCTGTGAGGATGACAATGTGGCCGTATTGATCTCCAGACATCAGCTGGATAGTGTCCTTGTACGCTTTTAGTAGCGTCTTGCGATCTTTGGCTGTACCGTATGCGAACAGAAGGCAGGCGAGCTTTGCACCGGAGCGCGTGAATGCAAGGTTCTTGAGCAAATCGCTGGTCTCATCGCCCTTGACCAGCTCTACAAACTCATTGAACTCCTCAGTTCCTGGCTGTGTATTTGTAAAGTATTGTAGCATGGCATCATGTAGCATCGTGAAGCCGGTCATTTTCTTTTGAACAAGTGTGTTGATGAGCTCCAACAGGCTCTTCATAACTGGTCCTCGTTTGGCTGGCTCATCTTCAAGGATTTGTTTCAAGTCGGAAGTGGCCTTGATATCCTTTGTCAATTCCTTAATGGCAAACTCTGGTCCGTACCATTCGCGTAGTAGAAGAGCCTTCTGCTCCTTTGTGGCGACCGTCCGGTAAACATCATCCAGAATCCACGAGGCTTCGGAGTGATTGATGAGCTTTCGAACTTTGCCGTAGAAGTTGGGTATAATGATATCGCGAATCTCATCGTCGTTGTGGACCAGAAGCTTTCCGATAAGGAATTTGGCATACCGTCCCTCGGCAAGTTGCGTATAGGTGCCTTGGAGCTCCAAAGCAATTTGTTTCCGCTGCTCCGGGGTGGAATATTTGATGGCTGTTTGAACTGCTCGGACTGCGTCATGCTTCAGGACAAAGTCTCGGACGCGGCCTGTGATGATGCCATATAATTCCGCCACAAGCTTCTGTCGCTCGTCTTTGGGAACCTGGGACTTGATGCGCAGTCGTTCCCAGATCTTCTTGGTTCGCTGAACTTCATCAGCGAGGGGCTTGGCAGCTTTTCGCTCTAGAGCAAGCTGTTTTTGCTTCGCATGAGACTCGCGGGAGGTTTGCTCTATTATTGTGATTCGGTAAGCATCAATGCATCATCGTCATGAATCGAAATAAAGCATACCTGATCCAGACGGCTTGCCATTCGATTTATCCTCCAATCGAGGCTTCTTGCTCTTGCCGTCAAATTTTTCTTTACCGCCTGAGACATCCTTTCTCTTATTTACGAACGCGGGGGCCTTGGTAGCCATTTTGATCGAAATATTCGCTGTTGTAATATGCAGAATTGATGTCGACTAATCGCAAGACTCAAATTCTAGCTAGACACTTTATCGTCGCTCGCTAGGATCTTTTTTTTTTTTTTTTTAAAGAATACTGCCGGGCGGTGACACCCTGATTGGCGTGGAATTGCATCTTATCTTATCTACTGATTATGTAATCGTATACATACTACAGTGCACGAGTGCCTATTCCAAACACGATGCCTTTTTTAACTGGTGATTTTAACATTAATACAGGGCTCAATTAAGAAATGCTACATCTTTTAGCACTCAAGAGGCATCAGAATATATACTACAATCGGTATTATCCTATAAATCTAAATATGCGACAGAAAGCTCAGCTCCAACTGAGCAATTCTTGGTATCATTCCTCTCGATTTTCAGTGTGCTAGAAGGAACAAAAAAGCAAAAAAATTAGAAGAAAAAGTTATCAAGAATCATCTTCAAAATTCATTTGTTTCCATGGGAAAATCTGATTAGATATTTCGTCAATATCTGCTAAAAACTCGACCCATCCGTTTTAAAAAGCCAGTCGCTACTCGCATCAATCATAAAATTGGTGATGTTGAACTCATTCGGCTGGTACTGCGGGTGGTCCATGTTTGTGTTTGCCGAAGACATGTCAGGGTTTGGTATTAAGCCTTCAGTGGCACCAGAAACATTATCCCCGCTAAATGGAATTCGTGGGACATTGAAGAAGTTGAAGACGTCCAAATACTCCAACTCATTCGGTCCCGGCGTCCTTGAGGGTGTTGCGCTTCCCAAGTGACCAAGACCCTGTGCACCATGCCGGGGCTGTCGTGATATCAAAAAATCCAAATCAAACGCCGTCCTGCGCATGTCGGCCAAAATTTTGACTGAGCTCGGCGTGACTCCGCCACCTTGTCTTTCGCTGTCTCGATGCTCGTCCAGTACTCGCTGCAGCAACCTCGAGTATCCAGCGGCTACCGGCCAATACCGCCCCATTTCGCGGAGTATATCGACAAAGAAGGAAATTTGGGGCGACAGTTTATGTTCAACAGTAGAACCATGAACCAAAAGCACTCGCGCAGCAACCCATATGGTGAAGGCAAACGGTGGACCCAGCTTAGGGAGGAAGCCGTTGTTCACGACAAAGTCGCCCAAAGCAGATATATTTTCCACAGCACCGTGACATCTCTGCGCCGCACTAAATGACGGTGTGAAGATTGCCGATCTAGTTGTTGGATAGGCTGCCGAGGAATGTAGTCGAATAACCGCTGTGTGATACGTCGCATGGAGCATGACCCAGTTGCAGTTTAGATTTCTGCTGCCTGGCTGGAAAACTTTGTTCATGTTTCCAAACTCGCCAGGTAGGGCAAAGTTCCAAGACGTCAGCTCCTTGTCAAGCTCTTTGTAACGGAGCTGCCACTTTTCTACATCAGTTAGACGACCGATGTCAACTGGTTGTTTTAGAAACTTGTGGATTTTTGACAATATTCCAAGGATCTCGATGTAGTATGCGAAAGCTCCCAGATTCTCAGGCCTCCCGACGGGATGTTGATGCGTCTCATCGTAACTTTGAGTACCCGTGACAAACCATCGCGTTTCTACTTTTTGATTCTCCATCCACAGGTCATCCCGACAGGGGAGCATTCGGTCAATCTCCGTATCGGCTAACGCAAATTCAAAGGCCGTAGCAATAGTTGCATATCTATCGAGCAAATAGATCATCCAGAACAGCCTTCTACGTGACTCCTCTTCTATAAAATCTTTCGGCTCGGGGAGAATCATGGCCCTCAGAGTGTATATCGACGAATAGTGAGGAGCCACGCTGAAGGAATTGGTCTCGACAGATAATCCCAGCTGCACTACCGACCTGGTGATGAGAGCCATTATGTTCCATCCGGGAGGGCCATTGCTGCTGCCACATATATCAAGAGCCAGGATGAGCAGCGCTAAAAGTGACTTGACGGACGAGTTTTCCATGCCGTAGAGCAATACTTTCTGCTTAGATATGCGGTGATAGTGCTGTCGCCGCTCTTCAGTAAGCCTAGGATCGCTAGAGAATCGCATCGTAGTGGCGACTATCGCATGAAGCAGGACCCTGTCTGACTCTTGGAGATCGGAGATGCCAAATAAGCTATCTAGAGTGGTTCTTCGGTGCAGAATTGGACACCAGGTGTTGATGTGCTTGAAATACAAATCCACGAGGTTGTATACGAGATTATACGGCGGGAGGTCGTCGGCGTCGGACGAGGGGAGAGCGGCACCCGATGTAGGTGTGGCTGTCGGCAGGCCGATATTTGGCTGTGTTGAAACGTTGCCGGCTGAAGGCGCTCGGCCATGGAATTCGTTGGGACCCTGCTCCGTAGAGGTGGGCGCAGGAGGGCCGTTGGTCGGCTGAGAATTGTAGAGCACATTGTTGCTCAAGTGCGAAGCCTGATGATACAGCTTTGATGAGCCCAAGGTATGGCTATTCTCGCTCTGGGTATCATGGTCGCTCGCGAGATTTTGTCGCCCAGCTTGCCCACCGGACTCGGAGTTTTCTGGGCGGAGAGACGGCAGCGGTGAAGTCTGGAGCAGTTCGGAGTGCTGCCGCAGTATCTCCTCCATCTTGTCAAGCCTCAGCTCCATTTCTCGGCTCCGATTCTCGAGGAACCTCCCAAAACCCGCCCGCAGCCCGGGAGGCTTTCGCTCCTTGTACTCGCATGTTTGTCCATGGCGCTTACACCAACCACACGAAGGCTGGCCACGGTCACATTTCACCTAGAAACAGCAGGGAAAAAGACATGTTAGGAGTTGCAAAGATAGAGAGTAGCGCAGAAATGACAGCATGTGAAGACAATGTTACCTTGCGCTGCTTGCACAATTCACATCTGCGCAAAAGTCGTCAGCATAAGTAGTGGATAGACAGACAGACAGGTAGGCAGGCAGGCTAGGACTTGAGAGCAACGTACGAGACAGAGATGGGCCTCTTGCGCTTGGCCGACTGAGTGGCCGAGTCGGGGTCAGGGTCATTGTCAATGCTCTGGTCATCACTATCGGGCTCAGCAGGCTGGCGATCGGGCACAGAGGCAGAAGACAGCGGCGATGGGCGTTTGTTATCTTCGCTACCGCTGCGCATGGCGCCTTAGCCTCGCAGCACAAGCCCGTTTCACCTCGCACAACGAACGAAGGAAGCCTTTCTCGGTGGATTGACGCTCCGACGCAGCTCCGGTGATTGGACGCGACAGCCAGCGGGGCCACGAACAGCAGACGGGCGGCGACCGGTGAGCGGCGAGCAGCGAGAGAATCCGGAGAGGGCGCACGTGTTCTCTCGGGACAAAGGCCAGCGGGAGGTTGTTGGCAGGCCGGGTCAATGATAACCTGAAAGATAGCGACGATGCGGAGCTGGGAGTTGGGCCTGTCTACCTGTCTGACTGTCTGGGAGCAGCGCAGCAGCCAGGCCGCGGCAGAGCTGGAGCTGGAGCTGGGGGCAGCTTATTGGTGGCGCCGGGGCTGACGAGAGCCGGGATCTGGCCACTGCAGCGGCTGCTACAAGGAGACCAGCGGCATCCACATGGGGAGCGGCAGCCGGCGAACTGCTGGAGAAGTGAGGAGATGGGGAGATGGGCGGTTGAAAAGAGGAAAGC
Organism: Trichoderma atroviride; assembly: GCF_020647795.1. Taxonomy (NCBI): domain Eukaryota; kingdom Fungi; phylum Ascomycota; class Sordariomycetes; order Hypocreales; family Hypocreaceae; genus Trichoderma; species Trichoderma atroviride. Next base: position 3,196,586 of record NC_089400.1, on the reverse strand, counting down.
CCCGTCCGGTTACTTTACAGGTACTTCAGGCGGATAGTTGACGAACGCTGGGCCGGCAGGATGCATTCAGCCAGATAATTGATGGTGTTCTTATTCCCAGATGAACGCCGGTACCTGTTTATAGCCCTATAGCCTCGGTACCTGTCCAATCTCAGAGCTTCATGCACGAAATCACTTCGCCTCTAATAAACGTAGACAGCTACTGCTATCCAGACTGATTGCCGGTAGTATTTTAGCTCGCGTTAACTAACAGCAGATCCAATGGAGTCTCTTTTGAAACTTGAGTGCTGGGGCATTTATTACCCGCCGGGATTTTCCATTCAAGCACTAACATGATGAAACCTCATGTACATCCTCAGATTTGACAATAGAGCGATCTTCGCCTATAGCAGCATTGGGTAAGCTTTGCGTTGTGTTTCTGACTCTTCCGGATAATAAAAAACCAAACAAATGACTCGAGACCCCGAATCTCGCTACCCATCACATCTCAGGGCCCTGATTCAAACATGTGAAGCTCTACACCTCAGCAAAGCGGCCTTCGGGTCATTTAGGTCCGATCCCTCAACAACAACACCCCACACGGTTGAAATGTACAGAGTTGCCCGCAGCTCGAATTGTCGCCGGGGAAGGACTCGTACAAATTAAATTTACCATCTTTCTCTTCTCTTCTTCTCCCGCTGTTCCAACCCATTCGGCCCATTTAGCCAATATCCATCATGCATAGCTCACTCTCAGTTCGGCAGTTTCCTACGATCAAAGCCATACGATCCTACGTCATTGGCGGCGTCGGTTCTGGTATGCTTTGATCCGTCCAATTATGGCCTGTTTAAGCAAAACTCGCTGACAAGTAATACTAACCGTGCCAAATAGGCGGTGATTACCACAACGTCAAGGGCGGCCACTGGTGAGTGATGCCCTCTTCGCACAGCCAGTACTCCTGGCAGCTGAGCTACCACTGTATATATTTGTACCTTGAAACTGTCAAAAACTGACTTGAATGTTCTCTTCTCTCACACAGGCTTGTCGATAGCGACATTTCTACGCCAGCTTCACAATGGTCGCAGTATCGCAAATCGCGAACCAGCTGGGGCATCAACGTCCTCGGATCATTCTTGGTCGAGATTGAGGCGTCTGATGGAACAGTGGGTTTTGCAACTGGATTCGGCGGTAAGTATTCCTGTCCAACTTGTAGCTGAACCTCTTCACAACTGAAAGTCATGATATTGCTCTACTCTTTTCAATGGTTCTAACTCATTCCATAGGTCCTCCCGCTTGCTGGCTGGTTCATCAGCACTTTGAGCGATTCTTAGTTGGGGCTGATCCACGAAATACGAACCTGCTCTTTGAGCAGATGTATCGTGCTTCCATGTTCTATGGCCGCAAGGGACTCCCTATTGCCGTCATTTCTGTCATTGACCTTGCACTTTGGGATCTGTTAGGCAAGGTCAGGAACGAGCCTGTCTATCGATTAATTGGCGGAGCTACCAAGGAGCGCCTCAACTTTTATTGCACAGGACCCGAGCCAACAGCGGCCAGAGATATGGGATTTTGGGGCGCCAAAGTGCCTCTTCCCTTTTGCCCAGAGGAAGGCCACGAGGGCCTGCGTAAAAATGTAGAGTTTTTGCGCAAGCATCGCGAGTCCGTGGGGCCGGATTTCCCCATCATGGTTGACTGTTATATGAGCCTCAACGTCTCATACACCATTGAGCTGGTCAAGGCGTGTTCCGACTTCAACATTAACTGGTGGGAAGAGTGTTTGTCTCCCGATGACACAGATGGCTTTGAGCAAATCAAGCGCGCGCATCCGACTGTCAAATTCACCACGGGTGAACACGAATACTCTCGCTACGGGTTCCGCAAACTCATCGAGGGTCGCAATCTTGACATCATTCAGCCAGATGTCATGTGGCTGGGCGGCATGACAGAGCTGCTGAAAGTGTCAGCCATGGCCGCAGCATACGATATTCCTGTGGTTCCGCATGCGAGTGGTCCTTACAGCTACCACTTTGTCATTTCGCAACCAAACACTCCATTTCAAGAATACCTCGCCAACTCTGCTGATGGCAAGAGCGTGCTGCCGGTCTTTGGCGACCTGTTCATAGACGAACCTATTCCCACCAAGGGTTATCTCCTAACGAGCGATCTGGATAAGCCTGGATTTGGTTTGACGATCAACAATGCCGCACGCTCCAAACTGATCCCCTCAAATTATCTTCTTAGCCCTCCGCCTGTGCAGCAGCCTACCTTGACACCTACCAACGGCGAGGACAAGGACAAAGTAGCCAACGGCAATGGTAACCATGCAGCAACAGCATGAACGGATGAGAGAAGAAAAAAATTGGGAGGCAAAAATTGAACAAATTAGTCTGATATCAGTTACGAGAAGAATATACTGTATGAAGCAACGAACAGCATAACATAACCACTGCAGAATTCATCACGATAGTCCATTCAAAGACAAGAAAAGAAAATTGTAAATCTCATATGCAGTAAGACAGAGATGCTCCATAAAATTGCCTTGTGCTAAAACCTGGAGAAGCTCTGGGGGATGAGTTCCAGAAAAGATCGTGACCCACCGATTCGAGGGTTGTAGCTTTCTGCGCTCACTCCCCTCGATCTGAGAGCATCGTGAAGGGTTTTTACGGTAGCCCCAGAGCGCAGCGACCCGCTATACAGCAGACCCAGAACTCACGATAGTCGCCATCCCACCGTATTGTGGGCCATCGAAACGGTGGCTGCGTAGTTGGCGCCGCAGAGGGGTTCACTCGCCCTAAAGGCTCCCGAGAGCTCGGATTGATTTCCACCGCAGGAAACGGATTTCGTGAGTTTATAGAGCCTTTGCAAGAACATCGCGATACAATAGACGAGAAAGCTTGGTTTACTGCCGGAACAAAGAAAATCAACCCGTCCTTGCACGCGCAACTAGATCAGACAACTCCAGTCCTCTCTGACTCTGCCCCGCATTGGCTCATACAAGCTGGAACGAAACAGTAGACGCCTTCTACTGGACCCTGTGGCTTCACACGGCACATTCTACGCCACTTTGGAAGATAATTTGGAAGAAGTAAATATATACGACTAGTGGTGGGCTTGTCCAACAACGCCGAGTTTCATTCTCTGGGCGTTGTTTATATCAAACTCCCGATCGTTACAGGTGTCACCACTATGCCGCTCAAGGGGCTTTTGGCGGGCAAAACCGCCATCATAACAGGCGGCACTACTGGTATCGGGCGAGCCATCTGTCTCGGGTATCTTGGCCAAGGGTGCAATGTCGTTGTCAATCACCTCGGCCTAGAAAAGGACCAGGTGCACCTAGACTCACTCATAGCCGAAGCCAGAGCCATCCTAGCAAAGGACCCTGAAGCCGGCCGTCTTGCTCATCAGGCAGGGGATGTTCGTGAAATTGAAACAGCGGCGAGGCTAGTAGCTGCTGCCGTTGAGCATTCTGGCGACGCTCGCCGTCTCGACATCTGCGTCTCCAACGCCGGAGTCTGCACCTTTGCCGACTTCCTTACCTTGTCGCCGGATCTCCTCGAAACAACGTTTAGGACAAACGTCGACGGCGCCTTTTACATTACACAAGCAGCAGCCCGGCAAATGGCACTGAATCAAAGCCCCTCGGGAGGCAGCATCATTGGCATGTCCTCCATCTCAGCGCTGGTGGGCGGAGGCTTGCAGACGCATTACACGCCAACAAAGGCCGGCGTGACGAGTCTGATGCAGAGCACGGCGGTGGCTCTGGGCAAATACGGCATCCGCTGCAACGCCTTGCTGCCCGGGACGATTCGCACGCAGCTGAACGAGGAGGATCTGGCTGATGACGCCAAGCGGAACTACATGGAGGGCAGGATCCCTCTCGGGCGAACAGGCGAGCCGGCGGATATGGCGGGTCCGGCCATCTTTTTGGCGTGCGAGGAGTTGAGCGGCTATGTGACGGGGGCACAGCTGCTGGTGGACGGTGGGCTTTTTGTCAACTTGCAATAAGTAATGATGCTGTATACGTGTGTTTGGTGTGTCTTTGGTGAGCATTTGGGGATGGCGAAAGATACGAGGGCGTTGTCAGGCTATTCAAGAGCGTGTGGTTCCATATCCCATACATGTGTTGATCTATCTACGCAAAATCTTAACAATCTCGACAGAAAAAAACCAGAAAAAGAAAGGGATGAAAAAAAAAAGAAAAGAAAAAAAAAGACGTAACGTAATAGATAACGAATAGCGAGTAACGAATCAAGGCAAGGCGTGAAAATACAGAAGCAGAAGCAGTACGGGGCACAGCTATGTCATTATGGAGCGTGGTGTTGCGAGTTCCCACCAAACCTGCTGCAGAAGCCCGCAACGGTGACAGCAAACGGTGACGGCTCACCGCGTATGCAGGCAGCGTCGCTCACTGTGCACTTTACATACTGTAGAACCTCAGAGACTTTGTAATACTGCCTTGCCTTGGCATTTACAGTGCTGACAACGCTCAGCTTGCCGCCTATTGCTCCCCTGTCCGCAGATATCCGGGTCCCAGATCCGCAGTCCCGCCTCGGACCCGACGCTGAGCACTCACAGGAGCGGTTTTGACGTCACCGTGGAACCGCCGTCCATACCTACCATCGACGCTCGTTTTGACATGTGCCGAGTACGGTGAAGGTACTCTTTGGTTGTACTTGTAGAACATCTGCTCTACCGTCTCGCCAGCACCTGAGACGCTCCCCACGCCGCAAAGTTTAATACAGATACTCCTTGTTTCGACTCCACGCGGCACCCAGAATTTCCCCAGATACTCTCGATACTTGGATGAGATAATCGAATAGTGCTTGACTCGTACAGTATACGCTCGAAGCAGCAGCTTTCACGGCCTGTTCCTTACCCTGTAAACAAGCCATCCTATTTCGAGATATCACTCAGATCTACGATGTAGGTGATCTGTTTCAATCTCTTACACCGACTTCGCTTGTCCCTTTGTTCTATTTTCCATCCGTAAAATTTTTCTCTTCTCTCTAGGCCAGTAATATGCCTTTCCCTCCCACCACGTAGTCATACAAACCAGGGATTCTCGGCGCCTCTTCACATGAGATCGCCGGTTTTACCTCACCTCAGCGCCAGTTGGCAAGCTGCCCCCTTATCGGCCACTCGTTATCATTCGCCCATAAAATGCCGCTGAATGACATGAGTGACTCCGAGGGGAGCGCCGCTTTCCAGTTAATGGCAACGCGATTGCAAATCTGCGTTCCATGTTTTCATGGCGCTTGCCACTTGGGGCGCCATTCGCTTTTGGCGGTTTCGACGTAAGTGGCAAGGATCCGCGACTAAGACAGGGCCATTGGCCATTGATTCCACGTGTAGCAATGATAAGGGCAAAAATTGAACGTTGCGCAAGAGAAGAAATAGAGTTATGATACTGCGATGAAAACGTGTAACATTGAGTGCAGCGGTTATGACGTACGCCCTTGCCTGATCCCTATAATCTTGCAAGTAGTACTCCTATCACGAATCACATCTCAAGGTGCCCGCCATTTCGCTACAGCACCACTATCCTGAGGCTCTTTGTTCCTGGGCTAGCTCCCCTTGCAAGCCTCACTTCAGACCGCAAGCCTCTTCAGCCCTCTTGAGCCTGGCTACGTAGTTGCTACGCGCGCCATCTCCACAGCGCCGTCACCTCTCGATATCGCAGCCCGCAATTTTGACGTGTGTGGAACCAGGCGGTGGATAAACAATTGGAGACATATCGCAGCATTCCACAGTTTTTGACGAAATGCGAGCGAAAAACCTGGAGAGATGGAGAGAAAATGACTCGAGGGTGCTATGGCGGGTTTCGAGTGGAACCATGTCGAAATGTCGAGACATGCTGGAGGTACTGGAGGGGTGGCAGCAAGAGGTGCGAGAAAGAGGAGGACGACATCTATAAAGAGCCCAGATACGCTCACCGTTCTGGACGGTAGAATCATCAAGCCCACAAGAACATCAGCTACTCAAAGTACCCTTTCGACTCTGCTTTGGCACTCAATACACGCCATTCCCCCCCAAAAATCACTTCGAATTCCCATCTTCTACAAAATACATCCACCACATCCTTCATCATGGCATCTCTAAGTAAGGAACAGCAGACCGAGTTCTACCAGCACGTTGCCACAGTTAAGAAGGACCTCGACATCAGAGTAGCAGATTCAGATTCGCTACCTAGCTCCCCAGAACTGGCATCGGTCAGCTCCAGAGATAGTGTCTGCAGCATCCCCACTCCCATCTCCCCTGATGATTCGGGCGCCGTTGCCGATTCTTTTGTATTTGCATTTGATATCGACGGCGTGCTCGTCCGGGGCGGCAACCCCATCCCTGAAGCCATTGAGGCCATGAGAGTCCTCGATGGAGAAAATGAGTATGGAATGAAAATGTAAGCCGATTTCTGTTGTACCCTCTTACTTCTTACCTCAACTAACATGCAACTTGCCTAGTCCTCACATCTTCCTTACCAATGGCGGCGGCAAGACTGAAGAAGAGCGTTGCCGAGATCTATCGGGCCAGCTTCAGCGAGAAGTCAAGCCCGGCCAGTTCATTTGCGGACATACCCCCATGAGGGAAATGGCCGAAAAGTATAAGACAGTTCTCGTTATTGGAGGCGAGGGCGAGAAATGCCGTCTCGTCGCCGAAGGATACGGCTTCAAAGATGTCGTCACCCCTGGAGACATCATCAAGCACAACGCTGCCACAACACCATTCCGAAAGCTGACGCCCGAAGAGCTCAAGAACTCTCGTGAGCGAGACTTTGACGACGTTGTCATCGATGCCGTCTTTGTATTCGCTGATTCTCGCGACTGGGCCGGTGACATTCAGATCATGCTCGATGTGGCCATGTCCCAAGGCGGACGGCTTGGAACCCGCAGCGAGACTTTCGACCAGGGCCCTCCATTTTACTTCTCTCACAACGATGTTGTTTGGTCTGCTGCTCACGAGCATGTCCGTCTTGGCATGGGCGCGCTCAGACGCATGTTTGAAATTACCTTTAAGGATCTCACAGAAGGCAAGGGCAAGCTGCACACTCACGCCTTTGGCAAGCCCCAGGTCTCTACCTTTGAGTTTGCTGAGCGGTTGATGCAAACGTGGCGAAGCACCGAGCATGGCATTTCCGGTCCTCCGCAGACGGTCTACTTTGTTGGCGACACGCCGGAAAGTGACATCCGCGGCACCAATGCCATCAACAATGTTGCCAAGAATGACTGGTACAGCATCTTGGTGAAGACTGGCGTATACCAAGAGGGCACAGAGCCGGCGTACAAGCCTCGCGCTACGGTGACCAACGTGCTTGATGCCGTAAATCACGGGCTCCAGCGCGAGATGCGCAAGAAGGTTACTTCATCGCTCAAGCAAAGCATGGTTGACGAGCCAAAGTATACTCAGAATGATGTGGCTGTCTTGGATGAGGACATGCTCATCTCTGTATAAGCTGTGACAGCAGACTTGAACGTTTGAAAGACATCATGGGACGGAGTATTTGGAGTTGGAAACAAAAATTGACTATACTGACTTTGATGCGACACGACTGAGATTTCTTTTCTTTTCTTTTCTTTTCTTTCTTTTCTTCTTATCTTTCACTACTTTTTCTCAAAGCGAAGCCTAGCAACTCGCTGATCACTTTTCTTCTTCTTTTCTCTTTCTCTCTATCTACTCTTTCTTTCTCTTTTCTTTCTTTTGCTACGCATTCCTTTTTAGCCAGGTAAACCTGGTGGAACCTGTTTATATACCCCAAGCGTTTTACAGAATATTGTTTAGACATCATCATAAACAAGATATTAGACATGGTCTAGATACCTAGTAGTCTTTCACATCAAAGTATAGATTACTTCATTCTTATAACTGCTGCGCAATACCGTCGTGAAATCTTCATGATCACTGCTATCCACAAATCGTGACTGCATAGGTTGTGTAATGAGTAGCATCATTCCTCAAAAGTAAATCCCCCCCCACTGTGATGTTGCTGCCCATCCAGTTCTATCAACGACTTCCTGCCTATCAGAGCGTCTCTCAAAAGCGTCCTCCAACGTCACCCTCAGAGAATACTCTGCCACATTATCACGATCAACGTGAAGCCAGCCTTTCCACCCAGCAACCAAATCTCCTGCTCCCAGCCCGCCCAGAACAATCGTACCCCACCATTCACGCGTGCGAGACGCCGCCGAGTCGTCTTCGTAGACCATGAAGCGCTCGGCATCTGCGATGAGTGATCGGATGTGCTCGGCGTTGGTGTTGGACCCTTCGCTGTATGGCGGCTGGTGAACGTAGACGTGCTGAAGGTCTTGCTCGGCGCATGTGAGGCGAGTGGCGTCGAAGCGGCCGTCGAAGTCAAGGACAAAGAGAGCCAGGGAGTGAGGCGGCGAGACGAGCGTTGATATTATCTTGTATACTAATGGGAGGCTTCGGCCGGAGATGGATATCGTGGGCGCCTGGGTGGCTCGAAACTGCCGAGCAGCGACTTGGTCGAGGTCATCCAGGTGTGTGGTTTTGATGCGTCTGGTGCCGGTTCCGCCTGTCTGAGCTGTCTGAATGGGAAGAGCTGCGCGAAGACTATCAAGTATCTAGAAGCATGTCATGGCTCGGTATTAGTTTCGAGCTTGCAGTTTGTTTACACAGGTCTAGGTACTGAGAGCACATGAAGGAGATATCTATCAAAGTCTGCTGCGAGTCTCGTCGCTGCAAGTGTGCGAAACAGAGCTGGCTTTTCGTTTCCTTGTTTCTTTTTTATTGTATTTTTTCCATCATGGAAAAGAGCTCTCTTGGAATTCAAAACATGGCCAAAAAGATACATTTCCAAATCTGGTGGCGTCTTGGCGGTGATTTGCGCAGCTCCCATAACATGGTCCCAGCATTTTTCATTTCCAACCAAAACTCAACTTCTTACAACAACGTGCGCAAGCAAGGGGTCTACAATCGCAAACTCACCTCCTCCAAATCAGCCTCCTCAACAGCCCTCAGCAGCTGCCCACCCATAGACTCCATCGCCCGACTTGCTTCAAGCAGTGAAAATCGCAAGACGCGTGGGCTGCGAAAAAGATGACGCCGCCGTGCCGCTCATTTCCCGCCTCGGAGCTGCCAGAGCGGATCCAGCAGGATGCGTCGGGGCGGCGCCGCAAAGTCGAGGGCGCGGGCAGCGTGTCTCGCAAGATTGACTTGTCGGCCTGCGAGCTTTTGCAGATGCTGCAGTACAAGTGCGAGGTTGAGCGGCCGTTGTCGCGCGACAGTCCGGTCCGATGCTATGCTGTAGATCGGCTATTTCGCAGGTAATGGAGGAAAAAAAAGTCCCGAGTTTGCCATCTTACCCCCACCACATCGCTAACACATCACCCCGCCATTGCTGTTATTTACGACACTTCAATTGAAACTATCAAGACTCTCTTTTATCGAAACTTTCTCATCTAGCTCTGTGATAACTAACAGCTGCCTCAGGTGTAAAGACAAAAAAGGCACATTCACCGTGGAAACAACGGCGTGGGAAAAGGAAAGGGCCAAAGCAGATGGCGGCTTAGAAGGAACCAATTCCAGAGACCCGCCAAAGCCGCATCAATGGTCGTCGAACTGGCATGATCCAGACGAGGCATCGCCGTGATGCTGCAGCTTTTCTTTATTGCAAATTATAAATGACGAATTAGCTACAAGCTCTCTAGCTAAAGAGATCTCAGTGCTACTTATACCGCGCTGAGCATACTTCTAAGGAGCTTCACGCCGGTTCTCATCTTAACGTTGTATAAAATAGCATTTGATTTAGCAAGCGAATGATGAGACTCAATAGACTGGCGGCTGTCCTACAGGATATGGTCATCAAGGTTGGCTGTGAAGCTCTGGGGTGAACGTAATGTCTGCGTCCTCTTCATCATAGTAGCGGCGAACATTGACATGTCTACGGAACGTGGTCTAGATATCTCGGGAGCAAAAGGGATACTGTTTCACGCAGATTAGGATTCTACAACTATTGGACAAGGGAGGAGCCCTCGGTATTAGTAGAATTTCCAGAAGGTGATACGGCATCCTAATAAATACGTCACATCACATAAGACAAGAGATATCGGATCGCCCCGAGACTTGGTCTAAGTAGAAATTCACCTAGCTGCAGCTGCTCACTATGATATACACTCAGCAGCCATGTAATGACAGCCAAGGAAGCACACTATTGACATCGTATTTTGACTTCTATTTGACCATCAATGGTCCATGTCGCATCCCTCTCCCTTTACCCCTCTAAATAGAGCATCACTCTATTGCGCCTGGGTTCGCTCGGCGGCTCGGCTGGCCTCCTTCTTGGCGTAGTAATCGTCTCGGCCGTTGGTTCGGGGCATGTGGTAGCCGTACCTGTTCCCATCGTTAGACAATCCCGTCTTGCAACTTCTGACAAATTCTTCCTCATTCGAGATCGTACCAGAACCAGTTTCCCATGATAAATCCAGCTCCTAATGAGTCGTAAGTAAATTGCTCCAAGTCGTCCTAGCTGTATTACAGCTTTGCAGATATTCGCAGGGTATTATTTACCGAGACCGATGCCGAGGTCAAGGATGAGCTGTCGTCGCAGTATCTGCATCCTGTGTGTTAGCCAGCCCCAAGCATCTTTGCAGCAGCGCTGGCAGCAATTTCACTGCACTGGATGCGTCATTGGCCGGGGTGTAGACGTACGCCAGTGATCGGAGCGATGGCCATTTTGAATTGAGAGCTTTCCAAGCTTTTCCGGAGCCTCGAGATGCGTTTGTTTGGCTGTTTGGTGGATTCTGTATAGCGGAAAGGTAGAATCTGGTACGGATCAAGCGATGGTATGGTCTGATGTTAATCCCGCTAAAGAGGCAATCACGTGATGGCACAATGCCGCTCGTTCGGCGGATCATCGGGCGCAGGAAAAAGTGTCTCTTGGGCTAGATGCTAGCAATTAGTGGGCTAACTTTGGTCTCGGAGGAATTGAAGAACTGCTAGATGCAGATTCTCTTCAATGGGCTTTGAATCGGCAAGCTGAGTTTCTGTCTGCCCGCCCCTGCACCGCTGTGACGATGAGTTTACGGCTAGCCACTCGGCGGCTGGCCCTGCCAAGTAAGATATTGCCTAAAAATGAAAGAGAGAAACAAGAAACAATCACGTATCAGTCGATATACGCTGGCTAACATGCGATCTGAATGTAGGCCAATCTCCCTCAGCTTCTTTGCTGACACCGGGAAAAAATGTTTCTCACGGAAGTACTGGCGTGCTAGTTCAACGCCGCAACAAATGGTCAATCAACATGTTCAAGGGCTGGGGTAAATCTGGCGCCAAAGACTCTGGAGACAAAGGTCAAGATCCAGTAGCCTCCGAACTGGACGACCCCAAGAAACGACAACAGTTCCTTCAGAGAAACATGCGAGGTGGAGTGGAGGACAACATTTTCCAGGACGAAATCGAAGCCGCGAAGCCGGCATCTGAAACACCTGCCGCCCCGGCATCAGAAGAAAGGACAAAGGAGAGTTTGGCGATGGTGGTCGATCCAGATGCCCGGAGTCGCATTCGGTGGCAGCGGAAAAAGGTCATTCAACTGGTTCGACGAAATGGAGAGCTGACTAGGGAAGAGAGGATCAAGATGACGGAGCGGGAGCTGCGTCACAAGAGCGAGTTTATGCCGACAAGCGTCAAGAAGCTGGTCATGTTGGCGCGCCAGATTGCCGGCAAACCAGTCGACGAAGCTATTCAGCAAATGCAGTGGTCAAAAAAGAAGTTTGCGGCGGAGGTCAAATATCACCTAGAGGAGGCTCGAGACATGGCTGTTGTCCAACGTGGCATGGGTCTCGGCAAGGTCAACGGTGACCTTTTAGACAAGCCTCGAAAAGTTCAAACCAAGGATGGCAAGTGGATTGAGATTGCGGATCCGACACGTTTATACGTTGCGCAGTCATGGGTTGGGCGAGGGCCCTGGCGTGGAAAGGAGCTGGACTACAAAGGCCGTGGAAGAATGGGTATCATCCAACACCCAAGTACCAGTAAGATACCCTACACCCATGTTGTTCCACTAACCAAATTATCCAATGGGCTCGTTCAACATGCTAACCTCTGTGCGCGTGCTTAGGCTTTACGGTCATCCTAAAGGAAGAAAAGACCAGAATTAGAGAATACGAAGAGCAGAAGGCGAAGGAGGCACAAAATGGCCCTTGGGTTCATCTACCAAACCGCAAAGTACACGGCCAGAGACCATATTATTCATGGTAGAGACGCCCGGGTTGGTTGGAGTCGGAAGCAAATCTGTTTAAATTTCACCCAGCAATAGAGTCAGCATGACAATGAGCATGTATCTGTATCAATATATGTACAACGAAAGGAAAAAAAACAAACAGTCGGGTGACTGGATAGACTTTTATCAGACATGGTTCCCGCGTCGCTAAAATTTATAAATGTATAAATCGAGCTTTAGCTTGACGTTACCCTCAACCGGTGTATCTTCCTCTTCTTCCTCTTCTTCTTTTTCGGATAGTGGATGTCGGATAACACATTAAACAGATACCCTCTCTGGAATAAATCGTCTAGTCTCCGACAACCGCCTTGATTAAGTCTTCAATTATAGCCCTGCGACATAACCCATGCAGTTGAAACAAATGGAACGTGGACGAAAATTGGTCTTCAATTATGAGCTAGTCCCACTACCAGAGTGCAGATAGCTAGCTGCTCTGAAGACTACAGCAGACAACGACACGCAATTACACCATAACTTTTGGCTGTTGCCGAGGCACCATATCTTCGTACCGGTTGGACATCATTTCGATGTCATTCGAGTACTTTTCGAAAGCGCCTTGTCCAGATCCCGAATTGGAAGGGGGGTTGCGATATATCAAAAGAGGCACTGGGCCTATTGCGGTTTCTGAGGAACATGAAGACAGCGGCAAAGGCAATTGCAACTACGCCACCCGCAACTCCGACTCCGATACCAATGGCTGCACCCTGAGATAATCCCGAGCCACCAGCAGGAGTTGCTGCGGCCGTCTCGCTAGAAGTGGGAGTAGAGGAGGCAGAAGTAGCAGGGACAGTGGTAGAAGGGGCAGCAGATGAAGTCGAATTGGAAAATGGAAACGTTCCCGAATGCTACGGTTATCTCAAGTCAGCAATCTCACAATATCGATTTCACATGACGCGGGGAGACGTACTACGCCGGAGGTAGTTGGAGGAGGAGCAGTTGATGTTGGCGGAGAGGAAGTCGGAGCCCCTGTCGAGGCTGGTGGTGCTGTTGTTGGCGGGCCTGTGGGCTGCACTGAAGTCGGGGGAATCGATGAAGCCGGGGGGAATCGATGAAGCCGGGATTGAAGTGCTGGAGGCTGGAGCTGTTGGTGCTGGAGTCGTGGCATCTGTTGGTGCTGTTGCAGCTGGAGTTGATGATACGCCCGAAGTTGGAGGAGCTGAAGCGCCGGTAGCAGAGAATGCTAGTTGTTGGCCTATTCGTGAGTGAGTACAAAGCCAATATCAAACTCGCGCCATGCGGGACGCATTCTCCATATGATATCTTCCACTCTTACCCTGACAAAACGACCCAGCTAGAAAAGACTGAATTTGGACGTCGGTAGCACCACAGCCAGTCTGACCACAGTCTCGCACGCCGAATCCAAAATTGGCATTTGCGCACAAACAGGCAGCGTCATCTGCACTGGTGCAGGAGAATTGTGTGAATTGATTTCTCACTTGATTCGCGCAAGTCGGCTATAATCACAGTTAAATCGGAACTTGCCAGAGTTTTAACATTGTGCCGTATCGACATACCACACAAGCGGGAGGATCTTGGGCAACAACACCGTCGACAAAGATCAAGCCCAGTGCACCGAGCACCACCGGAAAGAGGGATCGCATTTCGAAAGGTGGCCGCTCTCACGCTCGGAGAGGAGAAGGGATGAGATGGAGGTTCAGAGTAGTCGTCGAGAATAAACTAATTAGAGAGAAAGACAGGCCGAAGCTAATAGACGTCTCTCTCTCTCTTTCTCTCTGGCGCATATAACGTCGCAGAGCTAAGGAGGAAGTGCTACAGTGGAAAGCAGCAGAGAAGGCAGCAGAAAGTGTGAAAAGGCGTCGACCGAGAGTTACCAGCACACACGGTTCGAACAGCAGCGAAAACAAATTTGCACCGAAATGTGCAATATACACGAGGAAATGAATGACGCCGAATGAGTGGAATGCAAATCTCTCAAGTAAAGGGAGAAAGGGTCTAGTGAGAATATCGAAGATTTGCGGCAGGAATGGCCATAGAAGGGGCTCGACAAGGGAGAAGACGAAAATAAGAGAATAAAGAGCGTAAGAAGTACAATTCGCAATAACGTCGTAGGGAGCGTGGGTGGTCAGCAGAGACCTGGTTGAAGTTAAAAAAAAAGAAGAATGAAGAGTCGACAGACAGGATGCAAGATGCAAGATGAAGGCTTCGCCGAGCCTCGAGTATATTTGGCTCTCCGTGCTAGGCTCCGTAGATCATTACAGCTAATGATGATAGGGATGCGATCCTGGTCCAGGGTCCCACCTTTAGCACCAGCCAGCGCTAATAACGCGCAGCAAACGGCGGTTTATGCTGTGCCTGACTCCTAGCCAGACTGGGTACCTGCTACATTCTGCAAAGTAGGGGGCATCTGAAACGTGGAATCATGGCTTGGGGTCTGAACAGACGGGCAGGTCGCGTGTCAGCCTGTGGACGAATATGCGAGGCAGCAAACAGGCCCTGGCACGGACAGCGCCTAGTGTCTGCGAGCATTGTTTTAGCAATTAACATTAGGTTATTATTAGTGCCACCTACTGGTAGCAGCAGTAATCTTCCGCGCCTGGGGACATGCGTCTGATTCAATGGCGGAACCGTTACCCTGTGAAGCAACTGGCTACTGTTGCGGTTTCTGGTGTAAGCGAGTACGCGCGCTAAGAAGTGCAGCAGCATGTATAGGTATATGACGAGTCTTCAGCTGTTGAAGAACGTTGGGAAGTACAATATCACAGAGCTAGAGAGGGTCGAGCTGGTCTTATGCAGTGTAGACGGATGTTTGTTCTTGAAGTGAGGTGGTAGCCGATTATCCTGTTAGTGGCAGCTATATTAAGAATTTGGGAATGGTGTGGCAGCTGGGCGATCCGTCTCTCCCATGGGAGCAGCGAGGACCTGCCCGATACCTCGCTCACGGTTGCCATCGCGCAGCCGTGTGCTGCAGCTAGTGCACTCAGCCCCGGGCTTTCCCACTGAGGTAGGTACCATCTAGGTACCGAAGTCATCCACTACCACCTGTACCACCAACCTGGAAGGCAAGGCAGGCGCACTAGCGGCACCATCAGCAATTGCACTTGCAGATCTCATCTGCACAGCTCTTCTAGCGAAAACAGCTTGCCGTCAGCAACCTCGTCTAGCAACAAATCGCTCTCGAATCGCCTTTTGCATCTCTGCGGCAACTCTTGGCGTGCACTGCAGGCTTCGATGCTTTGCCCAAAAGGACGAAGAAGGCGATCATGGCTAACCCTGTAGGCGAGGACAGCTGGCTGGCCTATCTCGACGAATCTATCCGCAACGCTTCCGACCTTGAGAAACGCGTAAATGTCGTCGAGTTTTTCAAACGCGCTGTTAGCGCAGAGCCGGACAGCTTGAGAATATGGCTAGCATATTGCAACTATTTCTGGTCCCTCTGGGCGGATAGCCATTCTGATGCCGCCGGATGGCCAGAGGAAGAGCAGATGATGGGTCGTGAGCTTTTCTCGTTTGAAGCTGCCCTTGGCTTGTGGCAGCAGGGCTACGAGGCTATCAAGTATCGCATCAATGATAGCCATCTTCTCTGGGACCGCTGGATATCTCTCGAAATGGAATTGCTGGAAAAGACAAAAACACCAGAGGGGGTCAAACGCATCACACACCTCTACCGTGACCGATTGACAACGCCTCATCTCACGTGGGACGACACATCGCAAATGTACTCGACCTTCTTATCGGAGTACAACCGAGCTGCATGGGAAGAATCAATGAAGGATATTACGGCGTCATCTCAAGGCGCAAAGCGGCTCATGGGCAAACGAGATTCCTTCGAACTCAAGCTACAACAGGCGTTTCGAGCCGACGACATTGAAGCGCAAAAGAAGATCATGATTGAATACCTCGAGTGGGAGACAGCACATGTTGTTAGCGGCCAAGACGGCACCGATATCAGCTTCAATCTCTGCTGTGGACTCTATGCCAGAGCTTTGACCGGAATATTCGCGACCGATGAATCGATTTGGCACGAGCACATTGTTTTTCTCTCATCCTCCTATGCCGACGCGAAAGCCCCTGAATTTATCCTCAACGCCCTTCGTCGAGCCGTTCAGCATTGCCCTTGGTCGGGTCGCTTATGGAATAGGTTAATACTATGCGCAGAAGAGGCGAGATTAGATTTTTCTGAAGTGGAGTCCATCAAGCATGCCGCAACGAGCGAAAATCAGCTATACAAGCATGGCATGGAGAGCATGATCGAGATGTATGTAGCCTGGTGCGGTTTCCTCAAGCGGACTGCAATGGACGCAAGCGCTACCGATGAGGCTGTCGACGTGGCCGATGTCGGCCTGAGTGCCGCTCTGGAGGATGTTGATGTTGTAGGCAAGAGACTCTACGGCAAAGACTTCCAGGGTGATCCAAAGTTTCGACTTGAGCGCATCTATATCCAGTACTTGACTGAGAAGAAAAACGCCATAGATGAGGCAAGATTGCAGTGGAATAAGCTGGCCAAGGCTCAAATCCATGCCGATAGCCATGACTTTTGGTTTCGCTACTATATGTGGGAGATGCTCATCTTCTCTTCCACCAACTCATCCAATAGTCCTACGCCCTCGTCCGCAGGTGGTAATTTCCGAATACCGGTGCTTGCGACCGCTGTCCTTCACCGTGCTGTGAACCGGTCAACAATTGACTGGCCGGAAAAAGTGCTGGAGGTTTATATGCAGCATTGCAACGACTATGAAATATCACGTTATGTTCGCAAGGCGGCAGATATAGTGCAAAAAGCCGAAAACAAGATTGCAAAGCGACGCAAGCTAGAAGAAGAAGAAAAGGCTGCTGCATACGCTGCTTATTACAGCGCACAGACAGCGGCTGACCCTGGTGATCCCACTGGAGAGGAGGATACTTCCTCAAATAAGATAAAGAGGAAACGAGAAGATGCTGCCGAAATCCAGGAAGATGCCGGCACCAACAAGCGCCAAAGGAGCGAGCACGAAGCACGCGAGGCTCAGTCTGGCCTGCGGAGAGACAGAGAAAATACGTCTGTGATTGTCAAAAATCTTCCCGCTGAAGTTACCCAGACAAAACTTCGCCAGTACTTTAAAGAGTATGGCCATATAAACAATATCACGGCACTTGTTCGCGAAAAGGATGGCCAGTCTTCAACGGCATTGATCGAATTCCGTGCGCCAGATGAGGCTCGATCCGCATTGCTCAGGGATGGAAAGTTCTTTGGGCAATCTCAGCTCACTGTTCAGTCTGGTCACGACTTAACGATATACGTTGCAAACTACCCGCCTACCGCTGATGAGCAATACATTCGCCAGCTATTTCAAGACTGTGGGGATATTTTAAGCATTCGGTGGCCTAGCTTGAAAGTGAACTCGCATCGTCGGTTCTGCTACGTCTCTTTCTGTGACAGCGATGCGTCTGCTAAAGCCGTGGCCAAAGAAGGCATTCTGCTGAATGGAAAGTACACGCTGCTGGCTAAATACTCAGATCCCAACCGCAAGAGGAACCGAGAGGGTGCTGTTGCCGAGGGCCGAGAAGTTCACGTTTCGGGGTTAGGCCCTTCAACTACAGAAGACGAAATCCGCGAGATCTTCTCAAAATACGGAACCATTGCAAGAATAAACGTTCCCCGAAGCGACAACGGAAAGGGTCGCGGATTTGCATTCATTGACTTTGAAACGAAAGACCAGGCTGAAAAAGCTGCATCAGAGCTGAATAAGATCAAGTATGTCAACAAAATCCTCCAGGTTGAGATCTCGAAGCCTTCGAACGTGAAGCCTACGGCCCAGAGTGTATCACACGACCGTGCAACTCCAGCATCTCAAGCGACCGAAGATACTGAGGGCGACACAGTAATGGGAGGCTCCACTACCGCAGCCGATATTGCCGCACGCACCATTGCACTCATGGGTTTGTCTGACACTGTTAATGACGCCCGAGTGAGAGCACTTGTTGAGCCGTTTGGCTCTATTATCAAGCTTGTCCTCCAGCCCGGCCATGGCGGCGCACAAATTGAATTTGCAGATTCTTCTGCGGCAGGCAAGGCAAGCCTCCAGCTCAGCAACATGGACTTTGAAGGCCGTAAGTTACGCGTCGGGTCTCTTGACGATCTTCGTCATGCCAAGGCCGAGAAAGTGCAGGATCGCATTGTCCCCCGTAGCCAGAGCGAGGCCAAGAAAGACAGACCGGCTGGTAGTACGGAAAAGAGCTTCATACCCTCGTCATTGAATAGGCGACCTACTTTAGGGAAGCCAGCTCCAAAGCGTGGAGGCGGTTTCCTTGCTGCAAGAATATTACCAATATCTAGTACAAAACCGACGGTCGAAGACACAAAACCAGGGCCGCAGAGTAATGCGGATTTTCGAGAGCTGTTTCTAAAAGGCCCAGCTGCGAAGGATAATAAGGATAACAAGGAGGACAGCAACTGAGTTATAGTATTAGGTATCTATAATAATAAATAGCCTAAAATAATAGCTTCTGGCAGCCTTTTCCTTTATAAATAACTACCCCTAATAAAGCCTTATAAGTGCATATAAATAGCAATAAGTATAGCATTTTCCTTTATACTAATATAAGGTATTTTAAATAATTCTTTTAATGCTCGGGTACCCGTAACCGCGCGTTATATTACAGTATCTATATACCCTACTACAATTCTTAGCTTAGCTCTGATATGGTACACATTATTTACATGTATGTGCGCAACAAGGAGTCATAGTAATTCTCCTATTTATATGATAGAATCAAATCTACCGCGTGCCTAAACCAGGCACTACCTTTGTTCCTACTTTCGATGTAAATCGCGATTCTAACCGTTTCGCCTAGACGGACATGCCTATCCTGATAACCTCCAGTGTGGTGTCCCACTGTTTCTAATTTTGCGTCTGAAAGCTGCAAGCCGAGTCCATTACCCAGCCAGTGAAGAGAAGAAGAAAAAGAAGATGCCTACTCAGGCCAAAAGGTTATAGGCTCACGGTGCCTACAGTCTTGTCTTGATTGAAATCCTGGGAAAACAGACGTTGCCACACGTCGAACCATTTCTCCTGCTGTGCTGTGAGCAGTTTCCCTGGTTGCCTGAAAGTTCTGTTAAGCAGCTCGCGCAGTCGCGTACGCAGCACTTTGATAACGAGCATCGTCTTCCAATCAGGGATGGCAAAACGACCCCTGTTTCCGTCCAATACTATAACGCCGGAATAGAGCTAAATTTGAAAGGAAGGAAATGGTTAGCAACTCTAGTCATGTAGACTGGAATCTTCAGATGGAGATATATGGCTTACATCGCAGCGCACGTCACCACACAGTAGTGCTATCGCGAAGGGCTCTGTCGCGCTGGTCTCCTGTGCGCGGTAAACCCTATACCGTTGGTTAGCAATGCCTCAGACACGGATATATAGAACCTGGAATAGACTGATGACCCACGATTTCGTTTGCATTATGGTGTAGTAAGACAGCCATCTCACATCGAACAGAGCACGGTTGACCGAAGTTGGGTGAAGGCTTATGGACTGGTTGTTTCCTATGTTGCGAAGTCCTTTCGAGCCCGGAGCATCTCTGACGAGAAGCTTAGGGTAGAAGCTCCATGCTATAACAGAAGTCGAAACCAAGTCGTTATCGCTGTTGAGATTTACTCGCTGAGGCACATCAACGAATTGTTGTTGACGGCGGCCGCGTCCACCTGAAGAATATCGCAGCTTCAAGAGGCCCCGTCGCTCTTCCTCTGTCAATGACAAGAACCCAGAGTCAGCAAGAGAGGTTAGAAGCTGACCCTTCAGATCCTCTATATTCGTGAGTGTCTGCTGGTTGAGATAATTCTTCCTGCAGAATTGAAATTCTTTACCCATGTTCCCGCTCGACTGGCACACTCTCTTCCACGCCAAGTATGCGTTATAGGTTGTGAGCACATCCGAATCTGCGCGACGGAAAGCGGCCCTGGCATTATTTGCCTGCTGTTGCTGTCCGAAAGTGGCAGAAAACGGCGATTTGGATGATAGAATTGCAGCGACAGTGATGGCCATATCCAGGCATTTAAAAATCGAGCCCAATAGGATGAGTTTTCCTAGGAAAACATCCAGAGGTAATCTTGCCAGCTGATAACCAAGTGGTGTAAGATCTTCAGCGCCAGTCAAAGCACGAACATCCACAAGCGCATCGATTGCGCGACGTATGTTCTTCGCTGAGGGGGGGTCCAAAGCGTCGCCCAACGTCTCCTCGATGCCCCCCTATCTTACATATCTTGACTCGAATGGCCAAGTCTTGCAAGGAAAGTCGAAGCATCTCTGGAGTTTGCTGATCGCTCATAAGAGTATCGTGCCTATACCGAGTAAACATATGGAAGCATAGTCCATTTTGCACTCGGCCAGCTCGTCCTCTACGCTGTTTGGCATTTGCTCTCGATATGAAAGTATCAATCAGCCTAGAAAGCTGCTTCTTCTCATCGAAGCGCATTTCACGATGCTTTCCTGTGTCGATCACGCAAGTGATATCCGGAATAGTAATACCAGTTTCAGCGATATTCGTCGCTAACACAATCTTTCGCAGCCCTTGGGGTGGTACAAGAAAAGCTGCTTCCTGGTCTTCCATGGCAATCGTGGAGTGGAGAGGATAGACAAGCGAAGTCTGGGCGAATCGAGGATCTCCCAATAGCATATCATTTAGCGATCTGATATCTGCAATGCCGGGCAAAAAGACCAAGATTGCGTTGCTGTACTCTTGTAGTGATTCGTCGGTAGCAATTCGAGCGATGAGTTCCACAATGAGATCAAGATCGATCTGGTACTCGTTCATCTGAGCAAGAACGGCCTTGGTTCTGTTTGAGTAACCAGTGAGGCTCTGTGCTATCTCAGATTTCAAGCCATCTACTTCAGTCGCCTCAGGAGCATCGTCATCGAGATCAACTAGTCGATCGGATTCCGACGTGCTAGGAACATAGCCGGTAAGTTCAACAGCATCTTCTAGGTAGCGGACCTGCACCGGGAAGGTTCTTCCTGGAACATTTAGAACAGGCGCGCCATCTAGATATGCAGAAAACCGCTCAGCATCCACAGTCGCAGACATCAAAATAACCTTCAAGTCTTTGCGGCGTTTGAGGAGGCGTTTAAGAACAATGAGAAGGAAGTCGCTATCAATGGAGCGTTCATGTACCTCATCAAGCACTAAATGTGTGACTTCATGGAGATCGTTGGAACCTTCGAGCATTCTCATGACAATTCCGGTGGTGGCATATACAAGCCGTGTTTCTTTGGATGTGTTGGATTCAAGGCGGATAGAATAGCCAACAAGGGATCTAGAAGTCCCCAAGTCGCCCTTCTCATCGCCCAGCTCTTCGCTTACTCGACGGGCGAGAGATATGGCAGATATACGACGAGGTTCTGTACAATAAACCTTACACTGTTTACCCTGTGACAGTTCATGCTCCAGCAAAAAGGCCGGTACCTGGGTGCTTTTACCGCTGCAACACAGTGAGCAATAGACATCGTTAGGCAAAGAGCACGACAGCCCAACTTACCAACCAGTCTCGCCGCAGATTATTATCACCTGATTATTATCCACAGCGTTGAGAACTTCGCCCTTGAATTTCCACATTGGAAGCTGGACTCGAGATTGCTAGAATAATGCTGTTAATACACCGCAGTACTGCGATAGAAAATAGCACGAATCAATAACATACCAGCATAGCCTCGTACTTCTTTCTACTTGACTTTAAGGCCCACATTTTCTTCAAATTTTCATCGATTTCAATGTGCTTCGTCCGCTCAGCGTGCCCTGATTCAACTCCATCTGAAGAGGCCTTGCCATTATTGCGACCTCGGAACGCACCCTGTAGAACGACGCCATCTTCAAGCTCTTGGTCCTGTCTTTGGCGGACAAGAGCTTTGATTTGCTTCACAACCAGTCGATCCTGCGCGTCGAGATGGGACTTCTTGGCTTCGGCCATCTCAGACCAGAAGTCACGCCAGACAGGATGAAGTTTGAGGTTGACCTTTTCATCCTTTGGATTGCTATTGAATGTATGAAACAGGGCCACTGTAGCGATATAAGCCTCTGACTGCTTCATATCAGGTGTGGCGACATTAGTCATAGTAAATGTGAAATGCGTGGGATCAATTGTTGCCTCGACATCTGAGCTTGCAATGACATGAGGAAGCTCCTGTGTCTTGGACCACAAAATATCCACAGAATGACGATTGGCAAATGAAGCTTCGGAAACAACCGTGTACCTAATATTAACAGAAGGATCCCTAGTCGCTATTAGCAATCACTGCAGTAATAATTTGGAGAAACACGCGGCTCGGTATGACACATACCTTGAGCGACAGGCTTCTTCTAATATTCGTTTCGGGGTGACGCCTGTCCATTTGGCAAACTCTCGGATGAAAAGTTTGGTACCGTCTGAAGAGTTAACCACAGTTTGGAGCTTCCCCGTAGCCGGGTTTACCTCGCTTTGTGGAAGAGACTCAAACAAGCCTGCAATATCATCATCTTCAGCATTCTCAGCCAGGATGTCTTTAGCCATTTTCTCAGCTATAGCAGCGATATCATCATCTTCAGCGACCTCAGACGCAGGATCTTCCGAGTGGAGCTGGCTATCTGTATCAACAACAGGGTTCTTTCTGACCAAAGCCAGTTGTTTTTCCAAGACAACCTTCTCCTTCTTCCATTCCTGCTCTGCCAAGAATTTATCAAAAAGAATATCAGATTCTATTTTCTTCAATTTGGATTCCAGAACGGCCACTGTCGAGTCTGTCTCGTCATCTTTGGCTTGTTGCGTGGTGGATTTGGACTGCGGCCCTTTCTTCTCCATACGGCTCAATTCGAGTAGCTTTTTCTTCGTAGCGACATATTCTGGTATTAACTCTTCGGGCTCAATTTCGCCATCGAACGTTGCGATAGGTGCCTTTGGGGGCGAACGGGATTTACCCTGGCGGTTACTCGGTGTGTTGCTTATTTCATTCCGGCCAGCTTCAGCTGCGATCAGTTTGGGAGTGCCTGTGCGAGAAGGAGTTGCGGATGTATTGTCCGCAGAGTCTAAATAAACCATTAGATCAGGATATAACGTGGATTTTTGCGTCTTTGGCTGGCCATGGAAGATGCTAACCTTTAAGGTTCGGTTTGGTCCTATTCCCATACGTAGGAAGCTCCTCGAGAGGGGTTTCACGAGCAAGCCATTCCAGGGCTTCCTCTAATCCCCATATATAGTCCCGAGGGGCAGATGAGATATTTGGCGCGATGTCCAAAATGTGTTGTATAGTGCTCTCAACAACGCTCTCCGAAAATGCTGCCCCAGACAGAGCTTGCCGCAAGGTCCATATGCGTGATACTAAATCTTCTTCAGATGGCATCTTTCCAGGCCCCGCATTCTCAGACGACAAACTAGATGCATAAAAGCGACTTTCTGCCTTGATCAGATCGAGAATGTGGTCCATCAACTCCCGGGGTAGCCATTTTGGTGTATTGATGGTCTCTGCCTGGCTCCGAAGCAGGCGTCGGTCGGTCTCGAGCCGGGAGCATTGGCGCTGTGCATCTCGCTTCACTTTCTGGGAATACTTTTCTACAAATAGCTGCAGTTCGGATTCTTCGAGCTGTCGTTCGAACTCTTCGGGGCTGAGCACAGCTTCCTTGGCTTGTGCCCGTTCGCTGTGCTGTTCGGCTGGCGTTGAAGCTTGTGGGGTAACTTCTGAGGCGGCTGGAGGGGCATTCTTTGGAGTGTTGACGCCTGAAGAGGATTGTAATCCTACATCCACCACTTCCAAGCGAGGTTTGGACGCAACAGAGGTCGTTGCAAAGCCTCTCGCTGGGTTTGCTGCCGGCTTCTTCTTTTTCTTGTTACCACCGGCCATGAGATGGAGCGAAAAGAGGTGCCTGTAGTTTATGCGAGAGAAAGAGGAAAGCGAATGAATGCCTGGTAAAGATGTGCCTGAAGTGCAGAGATAAGATATCAGCGGATAAATGAATGTACAATGGAGAAGTTGATACGCCCCAATTCTTCTATAGCACTTTGGCTAGCTTAGGTACATTGTGTGTGGTATCGGCACTATTTACTCCGTTATCTAAGCACCCTCGCACCTAAGCATACAAACCATGCCAAATGATTGTTACAAATGTCTCATGGATACAGAAGATTTGGGTATTTAGATGGAAGGAATATTTCATTTCACTCTTTCTAATGAACCGAATCCAAATCTTACTTTCATCTCTTTACTGTGTTTTCCTTTCCCTCTAATGTTGCCTCTTTTCTTTATGGCAAGGCACACCTACCAACATTAGCACAAGCTACTAGTATCTGTGCGGGCATATGCTACCGAGTGCTGCCACTGCCTAAAAAGTCTATTTCAATTACCGTGCCCAAGCTGCAGCGTGAGATTCTCTTTGTCCATGCTTAGCTAGACTTGGCATTATAAGAAGAACGCCTGTGACAGCTGAGCCTAGCTCTCAGAATACAGTGAGTCATGTGTCATCAGTTAAAGCGTGGGTTCACCAAGCCGCGCATATAAATGCACATACCAAGTCTCGCTGCGTAAATCTATTGGGATAAAGTATCACAAAGGCTATAAGGAAGACTCTAGCACGCAACATCTTTAATTACCGTGCTGTCTCAATCGCGCGCTGCCTTCTCTCGAGTCTGCGCAGTTTAGCTAAGACGTCATGTCACGCGCAGTGCAAGCTGGCGTATTAATATATATATTATGCTAGTGGAAAAGTGCACTGCCTTCGGGCATGCTAAAATCACCTGCTGGTGAGAGGGGTACATAACGATGAAAAGGCCTCACAAAATTTTTTAGACGTCTTAGGTTAGAGACCTGGTAAAGTATTTACAACGCTAGTTTTTTTTTTATCTTATTTTAAGGTAACAAACCCTTTACATTTGATATATAAATACATATTCTTTTCTTGAATTAATTTTTTCTATTTTAAGTATATTCCATAAAAATACTATTAGTTTTTAACTATAGTTCTTTTTACACCATCACCGCCCGACAACGACAAAGCGCTGGAGTCTGATCTCCACCTGGTGACAGAGATCGTGACAATTTGGACCATCCGCCGCAGAAGCGCCGTATGGTGGCTAGTGTCTCACGCATTGCTGGGAATTGCAGACGGGATAAGTCTTATCTATTTTGCTTGAGCCTTCCTTCGGCAGTTCGGCCAACAGGGGAATTGCTCCATATGTTGATGAGAGTATTCACACAACACGATGGAGCTTTTGGAGTTGGAGTATCAGCCGTGAGTAATCAGCTGTGGCTCAACGTTTGTTTAGATTTTAGAAAGTCTGGAATTGATCTTTACTCTACCAACGATTCCTGAAGAACTACGGCGAACATTGCGTCATGGAGGGGGAAATGTGTATCCACGGGCAGCGCAGAAATGCGCCATTGGTACCAGTCCAGCAATACATCTCTTATGCCAAGGTAGTTGCAGCAGACGACTCTGCAACAATTAGCGTTCAAATCCTGAGAGGAGAAAATAACATTACACCTTTCTGAGGCAGTTAAATGTGGCTGCACACGCTGTTTTAGAGAGGAACTCCACGCTGAGAGGACATGAATCTGGTCGATCGACGCTAAGACTCCCGTCTTCTCTGCTGTATCCTTGAACAAGCTGCACCTTTATTAAGCTAAGTGAGTCTATAAGGAGCTTGCCGTGGCTGTGAGGCTGGATATGTTCCTGAACCCCCTAGGTCTGCGAGTTGAAGTTGTGTTGTAAACAGTCGTCCGCACGAACTTCTTGATGACAATGAGCAGACTTCGGTCAGGGTCGGGTCTTTTCTTCTCCGCCACTGTCACATATTCGCTGACACCGAATTGAAGGGCATGTAGCTTATCGTAGGTTGTCCAAGGTGACTCAACTAGTGGTGCGAGGGTATCTTTGACTTGACCTTGTTGAAAGTCCTTCTGGGGTTCTTTCCGAGGGCCTTTCTAGACTGAACTGTATAGGATAGTGCTAGGGGACAACGGGGCAATCTCTCCATTGTATCCTCGTCCTTATGCCTGACTGGCAGTTTCCGCGATATATCTCGAGTTATATTATGCACTCGAGCCCGTTAAACACGCATATATGAAGCCATCGTTGAATCGCTCATCATTGACCACTCAGTTCGGGACCGGTGCATAAGCCACATTAGGGCGGCATCTCAATCCACCTACCGGCATATATCAGCTCTGTGATACCTGTAGTCTACCCTGTGTCTTCTCCTTAATCTTGCTGCATGCTCCTGTCAGCAGCGCCATGCTATAAGCCCTTATTTCGACGCGCTTGAAAAAGATCCTTCAGCTCTGTTGTAATTCATCCTGGGGCGCGTTCTGCCTGCATGGCGCACTACGCTAAATTGTGTAGGCTAGCGTAGCTAACACCGACCTGCGCCCCTGTGGAATGCTGGACCTGACGTCTTCTTTCTTCTGGTGACTTCTCCCATCTTCTCGAAATATTTTCCATTGCTATATGCAGAGTGAAGCTGCTCTCCCAAACTTCGGCTGTGCTTCGCTGGCTGTCTTCAATGAATGGTGTCGAGACGTGCTCAAGCGATCTTTCACATACCGACGGTTCTTCAGCTAAACATCCCGCCTCTGTCCACCTAGACTTAGTCCACATAGACTCAGTCAACGACTCTGGGCCAAGCGGAAGAGCCATCTTCGTTCCATCTTGATAATTCACAACACGCTCACGTTTAATAATCATCTGCTTGTTCAACCAGCTGGGCAAAATGTTTGCTTTCGACCAAGCCGCACTACCTCAGATTACAACACGCAAAGCTCTCATTGTGGTTGACTTTCAAAATGAGTTCATCGGCGATGCTGATCCAGGGCTGCCTGTTAATCGCCCCGAGGGATTTGTCAAACGTACAGCTGAAATAGCAACCGCCTTTCGCTCTGCGGGAGATGTCATCTGGATTCAATCTCGGCTTGACAAGGCTCGTTCGATTGATGGCGATCAGATCATATTATCAGAGAACTCACCTGCTTCGCAACCTACATCTTCCCGAAATAAGGATAGGCCAATTGCGACTGAGGCTTCTTCTGATGAATCCTTAGACCCCGAAGCTTTTTTAAGCCATGAAGAGCCTTTACACGGCAAGGCTTCTTCTGATCCGGGGAGCAACGTCCCATTGGCTATTGAGGAGGCCATTCACAGCAAGGATCTCAAATTAACAAAGTCTTATTACTCGGCGTTTCATGGCACACAGTTACTGCGCGCTTTGCGTGGTAGAATGGTTACTGAAGTTTTCATCTGCGGCTCTCTTGCGAATATTGGTGTCTATGCTACCGCCATGGAAGCGGCCGGCCACGGTATGGCCATTACAGTCATAGAAGACTGCTGCGGATATCGCCACAAGTCCAGACAAGCTGCGGCGATAAAGAACCTCATTGAACTAACTGGCTGTGAGATTCTATCCTCGCAAGAAGTCCTCAAGACCTTGGTCCCAAGCAAATCAGAGACTAAGACTCCAAGTGAACCACGGGATGCAACGTCTGCTAAACGGGCAAAGGCTGTCGCTAGTACCGATGAAGACATTATACAGTCCCTGTCTGGTCTCAAGTTAGATTCCAGCCCATCCGGCCCTAGCACTGCTGTAGACAAAGTCAACCAGGCCCCTGAAGTCAAGGCTGAAACTCAAGAGCCTCAAGAGGCTGCCACTGAAGTTGAAAAAGAGAATGAGAAAGACCAACCTGTGGTTGAAGGTGGCTCAGCGGGACGTGTTGCCGATTCCGAAAACGAAAGTGACTCGTCGTCACAGTCCAAATTGTGCGAAGGTGACACAGACGTCATATGTGATGCCCTGCCAAAGCCATTGGCGAATGAAGCTTTTGATAAGCTTGAAAAGGAGGTTCTTTGGCAGCGAATGTCCCACCAGGGCGGAGAGGTTCCTCGACTTGTCGCGGTTCAAGGCCGGGTGGACGAAGATGGCACAATGCCAGTGTATCGTCACCCTGCCGACGAATCTCCGCCCCTGCTGCCCTTTTCCCCTACGGTCCAAGCCATCAAGGCTGAAATCGAGAAGCATCTTGGTCATCCTCTCAACCATGTCCTTATTCAATTCTACCGTGACGGAAATGATTACATTTCCGAGCATAGCGACAAAACGCTGGACATTGTGAAGGGGTCTTATATCGCGAATGTCAGCCTTGGAGCGGAAAGAACCATGATACTAAGAACTAAGAGGCTGGAAAAGGATCTTTCTGGGACGGCAGCAGCAGAAGCAGCAGGCAAAGAGGAGAAGCGAAAGATTCAGCGCGCTCGGCTTCCTCACAACTCACTCTGTCGCATGGGCCTGCAGACTAATATGAAGTGGCTGCACGCCATCCGACGAGACAAGCGCGCAGATCGCGACAAGTCAGCTGCGGAACTGGCGTATTCAGGGCGCCGTATATCGCTTACATTTAGACACATTGGAACGTTTCTGGATCGTGATGAGACCATCATCTGGGGTCAAGGGGCAACAGGCAAGACTCGCGACACCGCGCATCCCATAAGCAACGGCCAGAGCTCTGAGGCTGTTAAAATGATCCAGGCGTTCGGCACAGAGAATCATGCCTCGGACTTTGACTGGTCTGCTCATTACGGCCGTGGTTTCGACGTTTTGCATATAAGCAATTCCCCTAGGTTCTTTGCTTCCGCAGACCCATTAGTGAATATGCGCATTACACTTATGCTGGCCGAGTATGGCATTAAGTATGCCAAGGGTAGCATGGCTTCTGGCTCCGAATCCCATAACGAGAACCAAAACAACCCGCCAGCACTATGGTCTCTTCCCATAAAGTTCATTGATAATGATGCTGCTAAATCCGTCGTTCATGGCGACATGGCTATTATGCTATACCTTTACTCGCGCTATGGTCCAGGCCGTGTCACTGGCTCAGGAGCCACCACTCGAAATCCATCAGACCTTGCCAGACTGTTCAGCCAGTTTCAGCAAGGAATGAATCTGTTCAATATCTGGCGCCAGCTGAGGTGCGATGGAAGTACAGGGACTCGTGCCGGAGCACTACCTGTGACATTGAAACAGGAGCTTGCTGTTTGGGACAGCTACGTTGTCGACGACCTGAAAAATGAGCGAGTTCCATTCCTATGTGAAGATTCACTGACCCTTCCTGACTTTGTCGTCTGGCCAACTTTGTATTCCATCGTAGAAAAATACGGCTCAGAAGTAGCATTTAAAGGTCTAGACGGATTGCAGAAGTATTATGAGGCTGTTCGACAGTTGGACAATGTTGTTACGGCTGTAGGAAATCGCTAGTTTCAACATCTCATCAAGAGAGGATATACTTATAAACTTTTCACTAATCTAACCTTCCTGGCATCCTATTACCTTGTAATCTATTGTACATGTAGAGCCTCACGAAATGCTTCTACTTGATTTGACAAATTGAAGAATGAGTACCAGCTGCAGAGAAACGTTTGAAACCGCAGCCGGAATGCCTATGATGGTGGTAGAATCCTTCAATTTAACTATTTTAAAATACAGTTTTTTGGACAAGACTTTTGCCATATGGGGTTCAACTATTGAGCAGCGTCCCAAGGGAGAGGGTAAGTGCCTACCCAGTCCGCGACTTCGCTCTTCAGCTGCACAATCTCCGGATCCCTGTCTCCGTTACCCAGATGCTCTACAAACAGCTTGAGCTTGCCGGGCGACTTTTCGCCTCGCTCTTGAGCTGCCGCTCGCACAGTCTTGTTAATGCGAGTCGCAATGGTGACAGCTCGGTCAACAACATCTGCTACGCGGACAAAGTCGTCTTCACGGAAGCCACGAGTTGTCATGGCGGGCGTTCCCATACGAAGACCGCCAGGTACCAAGGCTGATCGATCGCCCGGGACGGTGTTCTTGTTGGCAGCAACGCCGACCAATTCCAGAACGCGCTCTACTCTGCTGCCGTCAATGCCATGGGGCTTAAGGTCGACGAGAACGAGGTGGTTGTCGGTACCGCCGCTGACAAGATTATAGCCTAGGCCACCTTTTCCCTTGTCTTCTCCAAGACGCTTAGCGAAGGCCTTGGCGTTTGCCAAAACTTGGGACTGGTAGGCCTGGAATTCCGGCGTCTGTGTCTGCTTCAAAGCTACAGCAAGAGCTGTGATGGTATGGTTGTGAGGACCACCCTGGTGACCGGGGAAAACGGAGTTGTTGATGGGGCCTTCAAGATCGTACATCTCGTCCTCCTTGGTCTTCGGGTTCTGCCTTCGGACACCTTTACGGAAGAAGATGAGAGCTCCACGGGGACCACGGAGACTCTTGTGGCTGGTAGTGGTGACGATGTCAGCGAAGGGGAATGGACCGGGCAGCACCTTGGCGGCAACAAGACCAGAGATGTGCGCCATATCTGCCACCATGTAAGCGTTGACCTTGTCGCAAATTTCCCGTATGCGCTGGTAATCAATCAAGCGGCTGTAAGCACTGGTTCCGGCAATGATGATCTTGGGCCGATAGATGGTGGCCAGCTTTTCAAGGTTGTCGTAATCGATATAGCCGGTACGCTCGTCCAGTTGGTAAGGCAGAGTTTCGAAATATTTTGACACTGCAGATATCTTCTTGGTCGGTGTCTGGTAGCCATGGGAAAGATGTCCGCCATGAGGCAAGTCAAGGCCCATCAGTCGGTCATGAGTATCCATAAGTGCTGAGTATACATAGAGGTTTGCCGGGGCGCCAGAAAGAGCTGGAAGCAGCAATTATTAGTCCACTTGCTAGATAGAGTCTTCGAACAATGCTTGACTTGCCCTGTACATTGACTCCCCAGTTCTTGGAATCCAAGCCAAATGCTTCCAGTGCTCGCTGCTGGCATAGTCTCTCCGACTGGTCGATAACCTCATTGCCGCCATAGTACCGGGCGCCAGGGTATCCCTCCGAGTACTTGTCTGCAAGGGAATATCTGTTAGTTACTCTGAGCAGCCACTCGGCGACTCCAGCGTTTACGTACTCTGCATGACACTGCCCAGCGCATCTAGTACGGCCTGGGAGGTGAAGTTCTCTGACGGAATCAGATTGATGAAATGCTTCTGACGGTTTTTTTCCTGCTCCAATGCTCAGCATGCGCAACACTTGCTATGTGGGCTGATTCTTCAGAGACGGACTCGCTCAATGATATCAAAAACAGCCGGGTCGGCCTTCTCGAGATGCGCCGAGAGAAGCTGTTGAGAACCTTGTCAGTACATGGTGCCTGCCATGGCCAATTGGAACTTTGCCGACCTGCTGCTGGCCATCTTGGGCCAGTGAAGCCTTTGCTCGTCGAGCGATCAGAGATGCTGCGTTCACAGATGGCGGCCTTGTTGCCAGCCTCTTCAAGCTGCCAAGCGGCATAGCCCTGCTTCGCAAATAAGCTGCCATGGCGTCAGGAACTTGAAGGCTGCAGACGTGGCGGCGGCCGACTTCAATTGCGACGCAGACAGGAGATTTAAAGGGCGAGGCGGCTAAATATCGAGCCTGCGAAGATGTTGCGACGGAGAACAAAATGGGCCGGCGAGAAATCGTAGCGGCGCTGCTTGCCGCACGCAACTCCGATCGCGTGGGTTGAAATGCGGCGCTCCGTAGCCTGGCTGACCGTGATTATCCGGCTGCAAGTCTCGCCATCCCCGCATACAACCCAAGGCAGTATAGTTTGCCGCCTGCTAGCGAGTGCAGTTACATGTCTGCCAGGTACCGAATTCGCAGAGCTTCGCGGCCTGCCCCCAAGCTGCCTTGTGAGGGATGGCAGCTGAAGCGCGCATTTTACAAATAGTTTCACTGCTTCAGTGGAATGCGTTACATAATGCGATTCCTCGCATGGGGCTGCTATGACCTGTACGTTCAAGGCTGAA
This sequence comes from Trichoderma atroviride, assembly GCF_020647795.1. Lineage (NCBI taxonomy): Eukaryota > Fungi > Ascomycota > Sordariomycetes > Hypocreales > Hypocreaceae > Trichoderma > Trichoderma atroviride. The sequence goes on along the minus strand of NC_089400.1, from coordinate 3,164,629 downwards.
GATGCTGAAGATTCCGATGTCTTCAATTAGCGCCCTTTCGAGTCATTGCAAGCTATACCTCCACAAGATGGGATAGTCGCACTCCGGTAGAGGCCTCGCTCTACTACTAAACCACTTGTGAATTGAGCTCTACCATTCAGAACCATGACAAGAACAAGGCGAGGCAAGTAGTACTAGATATTCTAGAGTAGCAGAGAAGGATCCTCTCGCTGAAGCGATCACGGCGCAACTTTCGATTCTTCGGCTTATTCTTTTCCCGCTTCCCCACAGCTCCCCGCCTCCGGCTCTGTTCGGATGCTTAAGACGTGATGCTCGACTCCCGTGCGCTGATTTCTATTTCCCTCTTTCTAGATTATCAACTAAAGTTGGGCGTGACGAGACTGCTTGGTTTTGCTTATTGGAATTCCGCTTCTTGCGGGAGCATGCTGATATGCCCTGGCGCCCTTCACCACCTTGAAGGGGCAATTTGAAGGATCCTGATCCAACCAATAGTTGATGTACCCGTGCTCGGTTTCCTTCTTGTCCTCTCTGCACAAAGCTCTTGACCACCATCTCTCCTTGCGTACCTGATCTTGTTGTTTTCACCTCAAATGTCTCTTGTCTTTCTCAAAAACCTGTCATTTATGTCTCTCACAATTTGATTGTAAATAAAATCTCTTTCTAAGAATCCTACCCTTGGGATACTACACATTTTTTATTTCCACCCATCACCGTGAGGCCATTAATATCTTTCCAAGGTATCATAGACGTAAAATTTGTCATGCTTCAACAAGAGATCGAATAAAAGTTCTCGAGCATTTACCATTTCATTTTTTTTTCAATGCTACATGCCACAAACCCATTGGTACGACTGTAGAAACCAGAAGGGCATAGAAAAAAGAACCCAACCCGTAGACTCCAAATGCAGCCCCTCAGACCGAGAATGTCCTTTCAAAAATGGTTTTACTCGTCATCCGCCAGCAGGGCATTTCGCTTTGCCGCCACTCTCTCCATCTTGCGCTCACGAGCGGCCTTGGTCTTGGCACGCTTGGCATCCATCTCATCCTTGAGCGCCTTCTCACGCTGCTTCTCGGCCTTGGCACGGTGAATCTAAATTGAAGAGCGACGTTAGAACAAATCTTCAAACCTTCTTCACCTCATCGCATAGAGGGGGTAGGATAAAGGAATGATAAAACATACGTGCTCCACCAGGGCACGCTTGTGCTTGAATGTGTTACCCTTGCTCAGGTGGTAGAGCTCGTGGTAGAGGTGCTTGTCGATCTTGCCGCTGGCACGGTACTTGACGAGAAGGCGGCGGAGGACGCGAAGGCGGCGCATCCAGAGAACCTGGGTGGGCATACGAGCGTCGGCGGTACCCTTTCTCTTACCGAAACCACGGTGTCGGCCTTCTCTTCGGGAGAGGTTGAGCTCGCGGGCTCGGGATCGCGAGTGCATGGTCACCGGCTTTCGGATAATGAGGCCATCGGCGACGAGCTTTCGGATGGTCTGGCGAGAGTTGGCGTTTGAGATCTCGCTCTGCTCGCTAGGATCAAGCCAAATCTTGCGCTTGCCGCAGCCAATGACTGACGCGGCAAGGCGCTTCTGAGTTCGCAGGTTGACCCTAAGCCATGGGAAACAAAACTTTTGTCAGCAATATGTCCCCTCCATCGCCAATTGAAAAGATTCCAATCAAAGGAAAAGTCGTCGTCTTAATGAAATCATTCGTAGGCAAGCGTGTTGTCCAGGTCGGATAAATGCAATATCAACTTACATCTTGAATGACTTCGGTGTTGATGGCCGGCCCTCGATGGCGATGAGGTTGGATGAAGTTTTGGGGGAGGGTTTACGAGGCCAGAATTTCTGGAGAGGCTCGTAGCAGTTCTGCTCAAAGTTTGTGGGTTCACGTGCACTAGGCCAGAATTTTAGCACTTCAAACAGCGGCTAAGCGAGGGCTCGGATGAGTAATGATCTAGCATGGCAGAGTTATGATCACGTGCCTCGCATCTGGCTGGTAAGCTTGAATAAGTATGTATGCTGTGAGTGAGCATTACATAATCACCAGAATAAGTAGATAGATCTAGGCAGATCTGGGATCTAAATTCGTAGAAATTCAAGAGAGAAGGAAAAATAAAGAGAAGAAATCAGTGGGGCTGCTGATGACTGCTTCCTTTTGGTATTCAAAACGTCATAAGTCTACAGCAATCATAAAAGCAAGTCTAATCTAATTTTGGAAGAGTTTCTCTTGAATATTTATAGTCGTAAAATCATGGCAGTTGTTAGACATGATGGATGCTAGTAGGTAGTACTAATGCCAAGATCAAATTTATATAACGTGTGCCCTCATTTTGTTTTCTAAATGATCTTACAAGAGTGTGTTTGCCTACTCAAGTGTTGTACACAGTGACTCCTCCGTGGTTTGGCTCATGCAGCTGCCTCTCCATCAAAATCAACTTTTCCCACACTCCATATCTCTCGCTCATCCTCCAGCTCATCATTCGACAGTCCCAAGCTCCCTTGTCCTCCCTCAGCCTCTCTCCTTTCTCTAGCTTGGACACCCAGCCTCATAGCAACTCGCTTGAAGTAGTCACTCATGCTTCTCTTTGTGTTCGGAGGCAGATCATTGCCCGGCCCTCCCATGTACTTGTCAAATATTCGGCTCTCTTCGTCTGCGACGCTGAACAACTCAACAAATGCTGCTTCAGCTGACAGCTTTACAGGAATGACCGGGTCCCTGACACTCGCAAAAATCGGCGGCGCCAACAGTGATACATGAGGTCGTACTAAATCCGCATTCTTCCTGCTTAGTGTACGAATAGTCACTAGAGCGAGTCGCCGTGAGTCTGTAGCATTGCCCGGTTGGACAATGAGCGCCAAAGCATCGAATATCTGCTTAGTGTCATCAAATGATTTTGGAGGTGACGAAAGCAAGAATTTTCCCGTGGCGAGGATGAAGTTGTCTGCGATATAGGTCTGTGTAAAATTTGTTAGCTGAGCAAAACAGAACAACGGTTTCTGGGACTGCGCTTACTCGTTTATCACTCATTCCTCCACAGAGTAGCCCTGGCAGTTCATCAATTAAACCGCTCGTCAATAAGATGTCTGGCGACTCAACCAATACTGAATTCAGAGCCAAGACGGACGAGTTAGTAAACTGAGACGTTATAACCCTATTTCTGAGCAAGCTGATGGCGACATCTTCGGATACGTTCTTAATCAAAGCGCCGAGAAGCTTTGCATTAGTAACTATCATGGCCTCATCTCTCTCATCCGCGTCTCCGTCGATTAAAGACAGCACGGCTGATCTAGAGGTTTCGCCCATGTTTGCACCAGCCCTGCTGACCACTTCATACAAGGCTTTGAACATCGCCGTCCTGACACCTGGATCGGTAGTCTTTGCTCCCGTCACTAGCTCAGTAATCAAAGGATCGATTCTGGGCGTATAATTGATCAAAGTTCCCAAGGCCTTTGCCGCTCTGGTCCTCAAAACTTCGCTAGATGTATCTGCTAAAGACTTGGCAAAGGTTCGTTGAAGCTGAGGTAGGAAAGGCTTCAGCGCTGTTGGCATCTTCTCAAGTAAACCATTAAGCGTGAGTAAAATGGCAGATTTTACTTCAGTGGCACGCTCAGAAACCACACGAATCAGCGGTCCTGTGATTTGGGTGACAAATGGCTTCAGAGATGCTTCGCTTGTTCGGTCAACAATATCGGAAATACCGAGAGCCGCTTGCACTCTTTGCTCCACAGTGCCGTTGATAAGGCCCTGCAGAAAGATGGGAAGAACGGCACTGATTCCCTTGGGAAGTTCAAATCCTCGCAAGTTAGCACCGGCAACTCCGGTACGCTGGAGCGTCTGCCGAGTTGATGACACGAGAGATTCCATTTCTTCCTTTTTGAGCTTCTTCGTGAATCCGCTAAGAGCACTCCAAGCAGCCTTGACCACGTCCAAGTCGCTGTCATCAAACGAGTTCAGCAACGACCGAATGATGTCCTGGTTATAGCGAGAGTAATCCACGCTGGACTCGGAGAAGAAATTTCCCATGTGGCGAGCCGTGGCAGCCCTCCGTCGGTGATCTTCATGCTTAAGCAGGCCAAGAAGAACATTCATGACAGTATTAAGGCCATCATATTCGTCAATAGACTGAATCACCGTGTCGAATGACGTTGCTAATTCCTCTCGCAATCCTTCATCGCTACAGTTAATCTCATTCTCCATCAACGACTGAATAATATTAGGTAGGCGGCGATTCATGGATGCGCCAGCAACCTTTGACAAAGAAGCCAAGGCCTTTGCATCAAATGCTGAAATTGGTGGTGTCGTGAGAGTTGGTATGAGATTAGGTAAAATGATATTGGAGCGAGTAGAGTCAGTCAAGAGCGTTAGAAGTGCTGACAAGGCATTTTCTGCTTCACTCTCAGACCGAAGGAGGTTGAGTAGGAACGGAAGAACCTGGTCCACTGCCCGTTTACCAAAGATTTGCTGAAGGGAGTCAAAGGCCTCTGCAGCCGCCTCTCTAACCTCTGCATCCGAGTCAATGAGAGCAGTGCGAACAACAGATATGAGCGTCTTTTCATGGTCTTCAAGAGATTCGGGTGACGCGGACGAAATAAGCTCACGGAGGGCAAGGCATATGCCCTGTTTGGCATCAGTGTCTGTAGAGGTCTGTAGTCCTGTTTCTAAAGTGGGCAAGAGACTAGCAAGGACACCATCGCCAGCTTTCCGGATCAGTTCTCCGAGCGCGTTACTAGCAATGACTTTGTGTTCCATGTTGGAGCTGCCAAGGCGTTGAATCAGTAGCCTTGTTAGAGTTGGTACCAATTCTTTCAGTGTTCTAGGGCTGTGAACAAGAGCTTTCCAAACCGAAATGGCTGCAGAACGAACTGCCCCAGCCGTGTCGCATCGACAGATGTAGAGAGTCGACAAGATTTTGTCTCGTTTCTCTTCTCCGAGAACTTCTTTCAGAGATGCACTTGCCTCCTTGGCATTTTCGTCATCTTCTTCTCCTGGCTCTGCACCAGCTTTCACTCCCGTAAGATTGAAGAGAAGATCGCCAACAAGCTCAACAGAGCTGAGACGAATTCTATAGCTGTCATCTGCCAATCCTCGCTCCAGTTCCGGTAAAAGGAGATCCACAGCTCGAATTGCGAAATTTTTAACAAGCAGCCGTCCAGCGCGGAGAGCGGTTTCACGGATAGATTCCACATCGTCAGCCAGACCAGCAAGGATTGGGGGGACAATTCGGCCCAAATATGCAGAAAAGCTGTTGCCAAAACAAACAGGGAGGAATATGAAGAGAGACATGAAACCTTCACGGACAGCAGGCTTAGAAGATTCCACGTTTTGGAGGATGGTCGGCAGAGTTTCTTCGAGTCTGCTGGTACCCAAGCCGGCTAGGACTTCACTTAATGCCTGCGCCGATCCAAGACGGTCGCCAGCACCAGTATCCGATTTCAAAGTTTGCATCAACTCGGGAATGAGGTTCGGCAGCGTATCCTCTCCCAGCTTCTCAACCAAGGAGCCAAGAGCTCTAGATGCCGTCGCACGGGTCGTGGGAACCGGATCAACGGCGGCAATCTTTAGCCCGGAAACAAGTACTGGGAGGTGCATGACAATGTCTTTCTTTTCCGTTAAGTGAGCCAAGCTTCCAATTACTTGTGCCGCCTTGCGCTTTGTATTTGAGCGATCTCCCAGACCACGTTGCAGGATACGAGTGATCAAAGCCAGAGAGGGTGCATCAAGGTAATGCACAAACTGAACCTTGATCAATGACTCCAACGCTTCGTCGGTATATTTAGTTGGGTCGCTAAGGGCCTTCAGGATAATGTCAACCAAGCTCTTTACTTCGGGGTTGTTGATGACGTCTCCGAATCTCTTCAAACTTCTGTTAGCGGCGGCTCTAACTTCCTTGTGACTATCGTTGAGCACACTCGTTAGAGGGGGGATAATGTCAGGTAAACTGGTAGCGAGCTGATTTGGATCAAGGTAAGCCATTGCACCGAGAAGATCGCAGGCACCTCGTTTACTACGCCACTGCTGATCGTCAAGTCCCTCTAGGAGAGTCGGCATGATCTTTTTAACGCCGTATGAACTTAGTTTTCCAAAACAGGCCTTTGCGGCTGCCAAGCAAGCATCTCTGACGTCTGCGTTTGCGTCTCCAAACCCACTAAGGAGCAGAGGCACAATTTGAATAACATAAGGCTCGTAAAGGCGGCCAAGTATGCTGGACAGCAACTCAAACGCCAAAAGAGCTGCCTCTCTCTGATGTGAGTCCTTCTTATTTTCCAAGGCACCTCTGAGGTCTGACATGATTCGGAATTCCTTGATAGTAGATATACCGCTTCCAAGGATTAAGCCTGCTAGGCCGTAAGCAGCTCCTCGTTGGGTGGCATATTTTTTAGAATTCAGAAGCTCATTCATCAATTGCTGCACATAGTCGGGCAATTTCGATGGATAGGCCCTGATAAGTGGAGGGAGACATTCAGCAATAGCGTACTGAACCATCTCTGATGGGGTGCTCAGTGTGACCAAAAGACGCTCAATCACAACAGGGATTTTCTTGTCGCCCGCATCTAGATGGCGAGCCAAAGCGCCATACATGATAACAACAGCCTCGTTGACACGATCCACTTCGTCGCTATTTTTGTCAGGCTGTTCCAGGGTTGTCTCGAACTTCTTCATCAGCTCGTCAATTATACTATTGCCCTGTAATTCGATGATCCTTATCGCAGCGTCAAGAGTTTCAGTTCGAACTGAGGCGTTCTTGTCAGCCAGAGGCCCAGACTGGATCAAGAAGTCGAGTAACTGTCCCGCTTGGGTCGGATCCAGGACACCAGCAAGTTCTTTAAACCCGGTAGCAATGCCGTGTCTCGCCTCCCACGGGTCAGATAGATCCATCTTCTTTGGCATTCCAAACTCATCAAGCAGTTGGGCCTTGGGCTTTGCCATTTCCAAATAGACGGATTCTAATTCAGGAATCACTGCTGCTAAAGTTTCCTTGTAAATTTGCGTCGCTTTCGCGAGTGAGCGCGCCGCAGCCCGACGGAGTTGTCCATCTTTGCTGCTTAAAAATGGTACCATCAACTTGGGGACTTCGGCATTGAGCTGGAACCCGCTTTCTTCCCATATCTCATTTCCAAGCTCTTGGTTCTCTTCTATATCGTCATGGCACGCTAGCCAAATTTCATCATTGTAGCCGAGCTCAGTCATATCAATGTCCGCGCTGATTGACTGCAAAACAGCAGTTCGGACACTGGCTTGTGATACTACAGCCCCCTGAGCAAGGACCAGCATCTCGCTGGCAGTGATATTTGGCGCAATGCACCGGCAGACGTCAGCAAAACAATCCTTGATGATTTTGTAGTGCTGAGCATGGCTTGTCATTGAATGAACAAGAACGCTCAAGAGTTCTGCGCGTGGTATTGATTCATCAGCAAAGGTGATGCTATGAAAGGAGATGAACTCCACGGCCAGTACGATTTGAGTATCTCGCTCATCTGGAGCCTCACCAACGCCCCCTTCTCGCAAAACATAAAAGAGCAGCGGAAAGATGTATATCAAAGATACCGCATCAAAGGGTCGCTGCTCGCCAACAAATCGAAGACGATACAAGACTCTTGTTGCAAGATCGGCAAGTGGTTCGTCTCCATAGATTGCTGGCAACGATAGATTTCGAAGTCTAAGCGTTGCGATCCCAATAGTAGGGCGAATTGGGCCAAGCCTAGAGCTCACTTTTTCAGAACAATCGATGTAAACCTTGGAGGCAGCATCGCCTATCAGAAGGCTCGCACCAGCTTCCATAACTGCAAGAAGCGACTTGATAGCAGATCCAAGCCAGAGTGTCGCATCAGTGGGGGGTCCGCCCGCAAGGGAACGCACAATGCCAACGCCTCGGAAAAGTCTAGCTTCAATTGATTGAACAGATGATCGTATTTGAGCCTCTTTCTTCAACTGTGCATTTACTTTAGAAGTTTCCTCGGCAGTCAGCTTTCGTTGTGGGCCTTTCTTTTCCTCGAGTTGGGCCCTCAGCTCCTTCTCCCATTTCATGATATCGTAATCTTTAGTGTTCTTATTTGGAATATCTTCTTTGCCCTTTTTACTGAGGACATCGACGAAGCAGATCCCTTCTTGGGTTCTAAAAATGGCGGCATCAACAGGCCCAATGGCCTTCACAGGCTCTGGATCCAAGTCATGGGATATGAGATCAATTAGACGGGGAATGATGGTGTCTGGGGCAACAAAGGCCAGTTCGGCGGCGGCATTATAAGCTGCAGTTCGAATAATTTCAATCTGGGGCATTCCTATTAGCGCCGAGTGAATCCCTTGAAAATATAGTTAAAACAATACCTTTTGGTCCGCTGAGGTGCGTTCGCTTATCTCCTTTAGTAATGGATCCGCATACTTCTGGGCAAGATTTCCAGGATCAACGCCCATTCGAATACATGTGTCTATCCAATTAGCTCGGGGTATTAGCTCTGTTCGGCAGAGAATCAGCAAAGAGCAGGCTTGCTGTTCCAATGCTTCTACCGATACGCTGCCTCCAAGAGTTTCCAGCTCCTTAGAGCTGATACATATCGACCTCAACACTCTAACTAAATCTCGGGATCCCGTAGCAGTGTCTTTGTCCCCAGCTTTAATGGAATGGGTCAAGAGTGACCACAGACCATCGGCGATGATATTTGCCATCATGCTGGGATTCTGAGCATAGAGGCTGGAAAGAGACTTGGCGCTTTCTTGCCGTACCTTTGACGGCACAGAGGTGACTGCAACTATATATATCATGGCTTCTGACCACGCAAGAATGATGTCTCTCTGAGTCTTGCTATCCAATCCTGTAGCAGAAGAAGCTAGAGCAAGGCGGAACCAATGGTAGTCTTCTTCGCTCCCAATCTTGTTATAAATCTTTGAGTTCAAGAGAAAAGATTGTACGGACGCTAACGCGTGATTTGTCGTAGACAATTTCAGCAGATCTTGCGCGACCTTTGTATCGGAAGGCCATCGCCGAATGACCGGGTTTATAGCAGTAAGAATATAAGCTCCAACTATAGTCCCGCTCTGGGCAGTCAACGTGGGATTGGCAACAACTTCGTGGAAGTTATCAATGAATTTTGGAATAATTGCCTCTGCGAACGCAGACAGAGTGGCGTTTGGATCCGAGCCATCCGCGGAACGAAGAATAGATCCTACACGAAGAAGCCATGTCTTGCGAATTGCCGCTTTTTTATCCGCTAATCCTTTGAGCAATGCGCCTAAGACGGGCTGCGAAATTTCGCTATTGCCATCAATCAGGACAGTGACGGCTCGACAGAGGGTCAACGTTTCGGCGGCCAGCGCTACTTCATTTCCTTCCTTGCCAGCGACCACAGCCAGAAGAGAAGTCATCTTCTGAGCATTTGGGCAAGAGAGGGGAATTGCTTCTAGCATTTCTGCGTGAAGAATACGTTGATCAGCGGACGCCAACTTACCACTCTTCAAGGGGCCTCCAATCTCCTCAATGATTTTGTCGATGGCGTCTGAGTCGTGGCATTTGGCAATAATAGCTTGAAAGGAGGCGAGAACTCCGGTGCGGATCAGAATATTCGTCGATTTAACGTTCGAGAGTAACAGTTTCAGAAGCTTGTCTGTCAATACCCTCGAGAGATCGATTTCGGCCGGCACAGCCTTCACTAGGCTTGGAAGAACACCGTCCAAGGCAACTTCAGGGGTACGAAGTAAACTTTTCTCTAGCGGTGGAACAATGATGTTCTGAAGCTCGTCCAGTACCGTACAGCTAGAGAAAAAGTCGCCAAGCCCTTCGGCAATATGTTTTGGTATCGTCGTACGAGAGCCCAAGATCTCCCGGTTATAGAATTCGTAGTACATAGACTTTAGAGTCTGCAGAGTAGGAAGTAGCGCAGGTCGGCGGACAGTAACCCCAGCAATGACTCCCAGAATAATGGCATATTTCGCAGTAGGTGTGCTGCGTTTGGAGGTCAAAAGCGTCACAGCATCAGTCAATCTCTTGGGTCCCAAAGTTGGAGAATTGAAAAGTTTCCGAAACCCTCTTCGGGTTACTATAATGGCTGAATGTGCCAGCGAAGGCCTTGAAGATGGCCCTACACACTTTTCAAGGACGTCTGCATATGAAAGTAAAATGTCGTTGCCGACTTTTCCCCACGGATCTTCAGACAAATGTTGCATAAGAATGCTGCACCACTCGGCTAAAACAAAAGCACTGGACGTAGCAATTCCCTGCTTCGAACATTCCTGTCGCAAACATGTTGCCAATTGTTCCAGTGTTGAGGAGCCATCATCTCTCGCAACGATCGATACTAGGCATTTTTGGGCTGCCAGTCTAGATTCGCGATCCTGATAGGATGGATGAGTGTTGAAAACCAGCTGCAGAGCTTTCGAAGCGAATTCGCCGTCAGATGCTAAAGGGACGGTCAGCTCATTTGAAAGCTATCAGAGTGACACAGTTTGGACATTACATTTCTTGACCACTGCCTCAGCCAAATGCTGCAGCTCGGCGATGCGCACACCTGGCGACGCCGATGCTAGAGCTTGGGCAGATAGAGACAAGTCGGCATAATCTTCGGCAGCGTTGCTGCTGAGAGCATGTTCAGACATATCGACTCACAACCCTGGCGAATGATTGCGGACAATCATCGGGGCCCTTGGAATTTTCGATAAGTCGTTGGCGATGGAGCTTGGGAGGATAATTCTGTGCAACACTTCATTAACAGGTGCTAGCAGCAAGCCCCGCAGCTGCCACAAGAAGAACACCCCGCGCTACGCCTTGGTAGGAAAAGCGAGGTACCAGCTTAATAGTTCCCACCAGTTGCTCATTTTCTGTCCTACTATACTGCGTCTATAGCTCATCTACACTTACAATCCCTAGATACCTATGAACTTGGGTGAAAATGGATATCTAAAGCTGTAATAAGCTATAACAGGCTTTAAATAAAGCATACACGCTGCATTGGGGGTTTAGTGTAAAATCTTACTAGTAGGTACTCTACTGGGTATTTCGTATGCCGCTGGCCTCATACTACTAGTAGTAGGTTGGAAACAAGCACTCAGACTCTACAGTCTCACTCTGCAATGAGAAATCGGCGTGGGGGTTACAGAAGTCGTTGGCGATATTCAGTTACACCAGGTATATGAGCTGACGTGTATATATCGATTGTATTTACATAAAAAAATTGCGAATGGAAGGAAAACATAATCTGGGTCCATTACCCGATGGCAGCGTACCACTCTGCTGCCCCTATACCTAGGTATACAGCTTACTTGGAGACCCAAAAAGACCCTGACAGAATTGTCACGAGACATCCAGCGCCTAATACTAGTAGTAGCTTAGCATAGAGTTCAGCTTCGTCTTTTGGACGAGCTTTCTTATCCTGCTGCCTAACGCCCCCAAATCTATGCACAGTAGCTTTCGTGTCCGCACGCGCTAATTCTTGCTATCCACTCAAGACTGGGGATGCGGAAACCCAGAACTTTGTGGTTGAATCAAATGTCTGCGGTAAACTCCGCCAAAGGCAACATCGTGAGATGAAGGGGGTAGGGCTATCAGAAAGAGGGCAAAGAAGGAGTGTCAATTGGAAAAAAGCAAGCACTAGACTACGCGTGAGATAAGTGGGCATAGGGCTCAATCTCAGTCCCGGCGTCTTTTCCGAATTCCACCACAGATGATGAGCAGCAACATGAATAATACGCCGCCCGGATCGACATGGCAGACAGGTGGCAATGCCGAAAGGCTGGCATCCACACCAGCCTCTGCAGCAGTAATGACGGCCATGGCCATCCACGTTTTTCCATGGAGCATCCTTAGTCGCCTCCACCCCAATTGATATTGCCGTATAAGCGACATCGGGAGATGCACAGCGAATGGTCTGTAGGCCTACGCCGTCGGCATATATATATCGTCCTCTCCTCCCGCGTCGACCTGTGACCGTACACAACCTCCTCTCAACGACATAGCCATGGCTTCGACGGTGAGAGCTCCCGCATTCATGCTACGGCTCGCAGCTCGCCGAGCCTTTACGTTCACATCGGCCAATCGCCTGCCATTGGCCGCAGCAAGAAAGCTCCATACGGTGCCGCCGCGACAGGACAAGCCCGGCAGTCACTCTCGAACAGACAGCGATGTTGAGATTGAACACCCCGCCGAGCATGAGCTCCCAAGCAGCAAGCCTGTCATTGGCACCGGTGGCCAGTACGTCAAGCCCACGCTTGCTAGCTTCTCCCTTGATGGAAACGTCGGTGTCGTCACTGGAGGAGCGAGGGGCCTCGGGCTTGTGATTGGCCAGGGAATGGTCTACTCGGGTTCTGATCTAGCCTTGGTTGACATGAACAGTGAGATTTCAAGCACTTTTCCTACGTCATTGCGCTGGAGACATCTAACACGGCAGCAGAGGAGGAGGCTGAGAAGCAGACAAAGCTGCTTGTAGATGCATTTATCAAGGAAAACCCCAATGCAGAACGGTTAGTGGCCCTCTTGATGCACAGTACCTGTGTCCAGCTACCTACCTATCCTAACACGTCTGGCTGCTCCTTTCTAGCATTCCCAAAGTGACGGCACATTACGCCGATGTAGCGGACCCCGACTCTGTCGAGGCCTGCATAGCTGAGATTATCCAGCAACATGGCAAAATAGACAACTTGGTCACCTCGGCTGGCTTTACTGAAAATTTTGAGGCCGTCAAGTATCCAATTGATCGACTTCGAAAACTCTGGGCTGTTAACGTGGATGGCACTTATTTATTTGCTACCTCGGTTGCCCGCCACCTAATGGAGAGAAAGAGCCCTGGCAGCATGGTCATGATTGGCAGCATGTCAGGATCCATTGTCAATGTTCCCCAGCCTCAAGCGTAAGTGATGCTGATATATTTTCACACCCCTTCACCCCAACAGTGCCGCAAATACCTATGTATCGTCGAAGAATCTCCAGACGACTAATGAAGAACATGAAATAAACCAGGCCTTACAATGCTTCGAAGGCTGGAGTCCGTCATTTGGCAGCATCGCTTGCCGTTGAGTGGGCTCATGCTGGCATTCGAGTTAACTGTATCTCGCCAGGATACATGCTGACCGCATTGTGAGTTGCCATTTCTGGGCCCCTTCCAGCCGCATAATTAGCCAATTAACTCATCTCTTTGCTTAGGACCGAGAAAATCATGGACGAGAATCCAGAGCTGAAGCAAAAATGGGTGTCGCTCATTCCCCAAGGCAAAATGGGCCGGCCTCAAGACCTCATGGGCCCTGTGACATTCCTACTCTCTGATGCTAGCCAATACGTAACAGGTGCTGATGTTCGTGTGGATGGCGGCTACACTGTCACATAAGACTCTTTAAACATCGGGGGTCGGGTCAGATCTTGTCGTTTCCCACGGAAAGTAATAGTTTCGGTCGTATCCACTTTGAAATAAAAAGCTTTTACATATTAAGACACGTATCACACATGGTGCAATATCGCCCAGGTTAACTGTTAGCGACGGAATACCAATAGATGATCTATAAATACAAATTATCATCGTTACTGGCCCGGGGAAACTAGTCTTCCTTGAGCTCTTGAATTGTGCTGCCAGCCACCGGCCAAAGCTGGTCCACCGCTGGCCTTGGCGTAACTCTCCATCCTTGCTTCTAACTCGGGTCTGAAATGGCGAATGAGACCCTGTATAGGCCAAGCAAAAGCCTCGCCAAGTGCTAAAAGAAGAATAGCTTGTTAGAAGGGATAAAAGGTCACAATAAAGAGCAGAGCAGCACTTACCACAGATGGTGTGACCCTCAACCTGTTTTGTTAGCTCCTGAAGCATATCAATCTCTCTCTCTCGTCCCTGGCCCTTCTCAAACCTGCTCATGATCTGCTCAGTCCACTTGCTACCTTCACGGCACGGTGTGCACTGGCCGCAGCTCTCATGTCGGTAGAAATGGCTCAAGCGGCTAATGGCGCGCACAACGTCGGTGCTCTTATCCATGACAATGACTGCCGCCGTGCCCAGACCAGATTGGCTGTCTTTCAAGGCATCAAAGTCCATCAATTGATCGTCGCAAACGTTTTTTGGCAGGATTGGGGTCGATGAGCCACCGGGGATAACAGCCAGCAGATTATCCCAGCCACCGCGGACTCCGCCGCAGTGTTTATCAATGAGCTCACGAAGAGGAATGGACATTTCTTCTTCAACAGTGCAAGGGTTGTTCACGTGGCCCGAAATGCAGAACAGTTTAGTTCCTTGGTTACGCTCGCGGCCAAATCCGGCGAACCAGTTTCCTCCGCGGCGACAGATAGTTGGCGCAACGGCAACAGTTTCCACATTGGCAACAGTTGAGGGGCATCCGAAAACACCAACGGCGGCAGGGAAGGGAGGCTTGAGTCGTGGCTTTCCGGGCTTGCCTTCTATAGATTCAATCAAAGACGTCTCCTCTCCACAGACATAGGCGCCAGCTCCGCGGTGGATGTAGACATCGAAATCGTAGCCAGAACCACAAGCGTTCTTGCCAATCAAGCCATCAGCGTAAGCCTCGTTGATGGCATTCTGAAGAATGGCAGCTTCATGGTAGAATTCGCCACGGATATAGATATAGGCGGCGGTAGCATTCATTGCTCGACCGGCAACAAGACAGCCTTCAACAAGTTTATGCGGATCCTTTCTCATGATTTCCCTGTCTTTGCAAGTGCCAGGCTCGCCCTCGTCGGCATTGACCACAAGGTACCGCGGCTTCGTATCCTTTTCCCAGCCTTTGAAGTTCATGAAAGACTGTTTTGGTGTCAGAATCTCGTCAAAGTCGCATTGGAGGTCGGAGGCCGTGACATACCCACTTGAGACCAGAGGGGAAACCAGCACCACCTCGCCCACGCAAACCAGATGCCTTCATTTCGCTGATAATCCATTCGTCGCCCTTCAGGAGAATTTCTTTAGTTTTGTGCCAATCGCCCATCTTCTTAGCACTCTGGAGGTTGACGGGGAGTCGTCCGTAGAGGTTCTGGAAGATCCGGTCCTGATCTTTCAGCCCTCCGTATGTTCGTGCGGCGCCGCCATCTTGAACGGTTGCTAAGCCTCTCGTAACGCTTCGAGAGAGACTCGTGCTCTTCTGAAACGTTGCTCTGGCAGACAGCATGGTGATGTTGCGATGCGTTGGAGGGGGGGCGGCAAGATGGCAGAGTGAAAGCTGGTAGAAGATTGGTGGCAAGACTTTGAATTGGATTTGATAATGGAGCTGTCTGATTGGCTAGCTTGTTGCTTAGTGTTCCTCATTGAGAGATTTCGAGAGGGACAGAGCTTAGTGGGATTCAAAGCACCAGTAACAGAAATAATCAGACTATAGCAAACAATATATAACTATATATTAATACAAATAGATGCATGTATATTATTAGTTATTGAAACTATTATTCAAGGCTGTTTTTGTAAAGTTATATAAGTATACAGTAGCTTTTTAAACATTTTGAAATAGTTTAAAAGTAGTTTATTTAAAATCCATTTAAGATGGATAGTTTAGTTTCTGATCTTCTTAAAGAAAATTATTACTTTCTTATTTAAAGTTTAACTAAAGGTAGCTACCTACAGCAGTAATAATACCAGTAATATATTAGTTGTGTCTTGGTAGGTGTATTCTCTACTACTGACGCCTTAAAGGCACTTGCGCCTTGAGCTCGGCACTAAATAACCTAATTGTGGGGTCCTTCCATCCATCCCTAATACGAGTGACATTGATGTTGCAGCTTCGTTGTACTACTAGCATTGCTCACGGTCTGGCACGCGTCATAGCTTGCGCACAATGCTTGAGGCGGCCGTTTTGTTTGTATTGTTGACCTAATATACGAGGTTTAATAGCGATCGTCTTTCTGGGTGTCAACATGGATCAAGCGAACGTGGCCGGCTCCAACGCAGCTGCCAACAGGGCGGAAAGGTTTGATGACGAGAAGCGCCGAATCATTGAGAGCTGCTTCAACAAAAAGGACCCAGATGGCTCGCGTAAGGCTTGGCTTTTTATGAAATTTGGTTAAAGACAAATCTTAAGCTGACTTTGGCTGTAGTGCAAGAGACTTATATTACCCATATCCGCGTTACCGAATTCTCCTCACATTCGTCGATGCCGCCTCCTCCTGAGGCTCGAGGTCATAACGCTGAGAAACCCAGAGTTATCGTCGTAGCGGTACGAAAGTCTGGACGAGTTCGGGTACACAAATCCAAAGAAAATAGCAGTGGATCTTTCTCAATTGGCAAAACATGGAACCTAGACGACCTCTCGCACATAGAGTCCTACACAGGGCCCAAGGTCCCCCCCAAGTCTACGGGATCGGGCTGGGGAAACTGGCTTCCTCGTTACGTTAGGAAAGCCTTATTTTTGGCAAGCCCAGACTGATAAGGAAAAGAAATTCTTCATTGCGAGTCTGATCAAGATTTATGGCAAATATACAGGGGGCAGGTTGCCCGAATTATCAGGATTCGACCAGAAGGAGTTGGATCAAATTCTAGGGGCTGGCAGACGGCCAACGGGGGCCTCGCCTCGACAACAAACGACCGACTCAGCAGCCAGCCAGCAAAGTATCGCTGCATCCTCAAGCGCCCCTAAAGCTAGCCCTGGAGAGATCCCTCGACATCCTAGGCCTTCCCCTCTTTCCCGACCTCCGCCGAACGACACCATGTCTCCTACTGGAAGTTTCGACTCTACTACATCTAGAGAGCGATCAGTCCCCCGATGGACGACTCAGAATAACAGAAGCCAAGACTCTATTCCTAATTCCGTTGCAACAAAGAGCGACGATGTATCAAGCCTTCCTCCGCGATCCCGTAGTGGCATGGCCGGGCCAAGTGGCCTCAGTGGGCTAGGTGAACTTCGAAGTGTTCCAGAACCAACACACGACCCTATACCTGCGGTAACTCGCCCACCGCAAGAGAACAAGCCACCTCCTGAAAGAAGGCGTCCCCCTATGGATCCGTCAAGGCCGCAAGATAGGGACTTGGTTCCTGCTCCCTTGATGAGCTCAGCAGCTAAAAGAGAGCCGGTGGTACCTCCACCTCGGAGTTCCGATCGCGCTCCCCCCCCAAGCAGTCCCAGCAGCGTTACAGCCAGGGGTGGCTTTTGGTAGGACTCATGATGAAAGCTCGCTTCACGTAGCAGATACTTCGGAAAGTGTGCAACAAAAGCCAGAGAACGTTGGTATTAACAGCGACACAAAAATCTTACCTGCTGCCGCGCTAGTAGATACAAATATCTCTGACCAACCAAGTGCAAACAATGCCACAGCTCCTGAGAAAATAGTAAGCGAACCAGAGGAGGAAACTCGGCCTGGTTTAGGCCCTATGATAAAATCAAGAAAGTCTACAGAAGAGGAAAATCGGCCTGGCTTGGGTCCTATGATAAAAGCCAAAAAATCCAAAGGAGACGTTGCTGGTGCTTTCTGGAAGGCTGCATCTGCTGCGAATGCTTTCCGTCCTCGACCAGGAGGAGCCGGAGAACGTCTCCGACAAATTGCAGCCAAAGCAAACGAAGGTCCTGATGGCATCACAAGTGTCGTCCCTGCGCCACCTAGGCCTGTATCTCGCGATGCAAATCTGCCGACTCTTGAGCTTCCAAAGCCTCCAACTGGCGACTTGCCAATACCAGAGGTCAAAATATTATCGGCAGAGTCCGGTAACCAAGCAACTTCACAAGAACTAACTAAACTAACTAAAGAAGTCAATGAAGTTGAGAAAGACGCAACCATTCCGAAAGAAGCCTCTCGCCACCCTGCGGTCGTCGGACAAGACGCCAGGTATTTCCAAAAGCTGGGTGTTGATCCGAACCTACTTGATGATCGGGGTGAGGAATTCGGCAAATGGTTAGACTTCTTCGGCTGGGTTCCCGGCGATCAAATGCACTGTCTGAGCATGGACGATATAAGCAATGACCTTGAGCGAGAATTAAACACAGTTCAGGCGGGAGGCTGGTTGGCACGCTTCCGGGAAGAAGATGAAAGGGTGTACACTATCAAGCGGGGAATTGACCTCGCCATGAGCGAATGTGAAGAGTTGGATAACTTGCTCACTCTATATTCCGTGGAATTATCGGTAAGTTCAATCGACGTCAGGTAATTAAACGCTAGCTAATACCTTGAAGACCTTATCGGATGATATTGCTTATATCGAAGCCCAAGGCCAGGGCTTACAGGTACAAACAGCCAATCAAAAATTGTTGAGGAAAGAACTAGAGTCTCTCCTAGAAACATGTGCTATTACCTCCAACGATCTACAGGCACTCCAACAAGCGCCCCTGGACAACCCTCGTGGCTTGGAAGAAGTCGAGCTCTCGCTTGTAACGCTCTTTAGAGCTATGACCAAAATCGATCCATCTCTTGGAGTTGACGACACTGCGAAGGCTATGGACTCTGTCCTAGATGCAGACAATGCCTTGGGACTAAACACTAGTTACGGCGAGATGAGGATCGTGCAAGAAAAGAGAGAAATGTATCTGCATGAGAGCAGGTATTTTATGAAACGGCTACTCGATTTCATGACCCTACAATTCGGAGAAGCTTACGTTGAAACCAAGAGAGCGTTGGACGGTGCGCTTTCTAAAAAGATTGATCCTGCACACCATAGCGTTGGACGAGATCTTTTGTGGAAGTATAGCCCCTTGATGCTCTACGCGAGAGATGCAGATCTAGAAAATTGGAGCCATCTTATGCAGGTCTACCAAGACAAGAGCTCTCCCCTATATAAGCATGAGTTCCAGCACGTCGTTGCGCTATGGCGAAAAAATGCAAGGAAACTTACGGGAGAAGAAGCAGAGATCATCTTCTCGTCCCAGGTTGAGAAACAACAAGAAGGCGTAGCTACAGCAGCTCGAAAACTGACAGTTAAGCGTAGCCAAACATTGGCTAAAGCGTTACGCTCCCCTTTGGCGGATGGCGGCAGTACCAAGGTGCATGTTGACAGGAATGGCGCCGATACCAGAAGCCTACCTTACGAAATCTTCTCTGGCGTTCTGGATGATCTTTTGCCTCTTGTTGAAATGGAACAAAATTTCATTGTTGATTTCTTCCACGCAACAACGCTGGAACAAACAGACTTTCCTGAGGCTGTTGCCGCATGTCCTCCCCAAGATCGCCGCGGAGGCGACCTAAGGCGCCACAGGCTCATGGAGCCTGACCGAGAGCTTGCCCGTCGCGTTACACGATCCATGGAGACCATTTTTGCGTTTCTCGAAGCGGAGTTGCGAAGGCTTATGGAGTGGGCTATTGCTCAAGATCCGCTGTAAGTATGAGTATCGCTTGCATGTCGTACATGGCTGACCAGGACACAGGCAAGGAGTTGGGGTGCTTGCTACACTCGAGAGGAAGTTATCTGAAATGGGGCAATCTAATCAGGATTTCCTCAATGCCCTTCTTCAGAAATTGCATGTCTCACTAGAGGGACAATTCAGAAAGTTTGTTGACGAACAGATCCGCGCTATCGAGGACACGAAGGTCAAGATCAAGAAGCGCAAGGGCGTCATTTCTTTCATTCGAATCTTTCCCGCATTCATGACAGCTGTAGAGAACATGATCGCCGGAGTTGATCATAATCAAATACTGCGGCGGACAATTGATCGGGAGTATGATCGTATCTTGAAGACCATGTTCGAGTCATTAATGGTTATTGCACGCGAGCACCCTGCAGTCGGAGTTGCAGGCGGCACGGCTGATCCGGAGGATAAGGAGGCTCTCAACT
The DNA here is from genome assembly GCF_020647795.1 of Trichoderma atroviride. Classification (NCBI taxonomy): domain Eukaryota; kingdom Fungi; phylum Ascomycota; class Sordariomycetes; order Hypocreales; family Hypocreaceae; genus Trichoderma; species Trichoderma atroviride. The sequence goes on along the minus strand of NC_089400.1, from coordinate 3,144,976 downwards.
TTCACATTCTGTTGATTGAAAACATGAATCACTTTCTCGAAGAGACCGACACCCGCGGCCTGGATGTCCTAGAAGGCTGGAAAACGCAAGCAAACACGGAATATCATGAACACATGGCATTATATTTGAACACAGTAATGCGGCGGCCTCTGGGGAGACTCCTGGAACAAATTGAAAACATTGAAGCGCAGCTACAAACCGGCAAATCGGCTATGGCGATTGCTCGACAACCTTCAAACAATAAGGCAGCGTTTAACAAGGTTCTAGGCTCCTATGATTCAAAGGAGGTGCGAAAAGGGATTGAAACGCTACGGAAACGTGTAGAAAAACATTTTGGCGATGCAGATGACCCAACTCTCAGCCGTGGGCTGGTTATCAGGGTCTTGAAAGAATGCGAGGAATTCTATGTTGGCGTTGAAAGCAGGATAGGCAGGATCATCACCGATGTCTATAGCGGCGAGGTTATCTTCGAATGGCCAAGGGCCGACGTCAAGGCTGCCTTTCGGTAATTAAATATACAATGTAATTATGCATACTGTCTAGCTAGCTACATTGATAGGAGTGTATGCAAGTCGCTGGTGTAGGCATCAAGTCGCTAATTAATGTAGGTATCAGGCCCCTAGTAGTAGTAGCCTGCGGTTTCGCTTTATAACCAGATTCAGGCCTTTTTCAAGCTTCTCGGTCTCTCTCTTTGCTGCTATCAAAGCAGCCTCCGCGTCCTCAACGCTCATTAGCGGCATATTTCCAATTGAACTTGCAGCCGCGCCTTTACTAATTTCATCCAGAGACATTCCTGGCGCTGCAAAATCTTGTATAGCTCGAGCGCTTTCTGGTGTGCTATAAATCCCTACTCCGGCAGCAGCATCTGGGCCGTAAAAGTACGGTGCCAGAGAATTGAGGCTCGCAGAGTCTCGAGTCGAAGAAGCCCCTTTTGGAAATCCCATGCTAGTAGCACCGAGGCTTAGTCTAGGCAGCACATACTGGTTGATGTAGCTCAGAGCATCCTCTCGCTGGAGCTTGCCGATAGGATCTTGCGACTGCGGCTGGACAGTAGAAGGGAAAATATTCGGACGTCCATTCGGGACTGCTCGACCCTTGATGAGTGAAAATGCTCCGCTGCTCGGCTGGTGCCTTGGTGCCACAAAGGCTGCAGGATTCTCAGCCGTCGCCGCAATGGCCGTTTGGAGGGCCAGGAAGGTATCCTCTTCTTCTGGAGTTAGCCCACGGATGCAGTCTCCATGAGGCGTGATCAGCATGCGGCTGCCGTCTGTATGAAATTGCTTACGCACCGGCCTGCCGGCACGCAGTGCTGCAAGATCAGCGTCTTGCATCTCGCCACATCTGCAGGAACATTCTTTGCAATCCTCCTTTTTACCTATGGCATTTGAGGCATTGTTGTCTAGCCTGGATGAATTGCTCGAGACAGGCTTCAATAGTTGCAATCTATCTATAGCAGCAGTCCAGAGAGATTCTTTAATATCAGCAAAGACAGATGCAGGGCTGGATTGTGGCCTTTCCAGAGCTTTATCGGTTGATTCAGATGTCCCAAGCAAGGATGATGCGGGTAGCGCGGTGGCTGTTTCTTGTATCTCTTTCTCCGAGCTCCCAGAGTCTAGAGTGGCACCGTGACTGTATCTCGTGCCCTCATTTTTCGAGTCTCCTTGATGATTGTCGTCCGTTATTTGCTTTCTATTGCCCTTGGACCGTGTTTCCATTTCTTCTCTGGGTGGTTCGATAGGAGTCGCTGCTGAAGATGAAGCATTGGATTCTTTGGGAGGCTTTTCCTTCTTCTGTTTTTTCTTCCTTCCAATTACAGGGGCATGTTCTGTTGTTTCGGTCTTGGGTGTTTCAGCCAGAATTTTTGTTTCTTGTTTCAACACGTCTTTACGCTGCTTGCGCTGTTGACTTTTGGTGGTTCCTCGTACTGGGGCACTGCCAATTTTGCTAAGGGGAGGGGACCCAGCCCGGGAGATGGAAACCGAAGCTGAAGTGATAGAGGCGGTGTCACTAATCATTTCGCTAGCTGGAGTGCCAGGTCGGTGCGAGTTTCCCGGCTTCCCCGTCGCGGATACCACCACGCTGGAGATGGGGGCCGGTGACGGTGAAGCTGAGCGAGCTTCAATCTTTACTGATGAAGGAACTACTCTCAACGTTTTCGGCATGCCTCGCGATGCTATGACCGTGGCACTACCAGCTCCAGAAGGAGTAGGCAAAGGCGGAAATCTAGAAGTTTCTGCAAATTCATCCAACCTTTCGGCCCCTTCTTTTGGTTGGAAGGAGGTAGCTCCAAAGTTCGGAGCAGACTGTGCCAAGGTTTTAATCTGGCTGCCTTTTATAGGTTGAAATTCTGCGTAAAGACCATCTCTCTGATCTTCTTGCGGGCTCTCTGGAAAGTTTTCATTGGGTTTCTTTGCTGCTGGTATGGCTTTCAACACGACAGCTTTAGAGGGAATTGAGCCGGTACCAGCACCTAAAACCTCGTTTGCTTTTGGCGCACCTAGAGCAGGGAAATCTTTGTCTTCGAGTACAGGCCCTTTGGTTGGTGCAGGCCAAGAACCAAACACCGCGGTAGGAAAAGAATCTTTTGCCGCGTTGGCTTTGGTGCGGAGATCTACATTTTGGTTAAGTATATTCGATTTTGAAGCCGGTTTCTTGGATAGAGTTGGATCATTAACCGAAACAGTGGGTTGAACATAAGGCATAGCCAGCGGCACTTGCGCCCTCTGTAGCTGGCCCTGAATTCGTATATCATTGGGGTTGGGCACATCGGATATACTTAAGTAGGAAGTTTGGTGAAAACGGGGCTCAGCGTTAGCTACCGCCGGTGATGAATCGTCTGAGACGAGTGCGTCCACTGACAACTTTGCTTCGTCTGATAATTGCAAGTCATTGTCTAAAGAACACACATTAGCAAATGTGGAATACAACGAAGAACTCTGAACACAGTGTAGTGGAGGGAGAGCGGGATAACAGGCTACGGATTGGGGCTCTTCATAATACAAAGACAAGAAAGTGTCATCCTACGACCTCCATCATCGTCTTCCACGGGGAATAACGAGGGGAAGGTAGATAAAGTTTGAAAATTTGACAGTATGATGCTATATTGCGGTCAAGGGAGACGCCGATGGTGCTGACCTCGTGCAATCCGTTAACATACATGGGGGACTCTGTGTGGGAAGACGATGATGGTTTGCCTTTGTTGGACACATTCAGCTTGCGCCAGTCCATATGAACCAAGGGAAAAAAAAAACCCTCAGCCCGTTAAAAAAAATCAAGTAAAAGAATAAAAAAAAAATGAAAATGAAAACGGGAGTTAACCATCGCCAACTTTAAATGCGCCTGGCCGGAGAGAGAAGTATGTTCCTCTAGCCGTTATCGTAATATTATGCCCGCTGGAACCAGTGTATGCAACGCAAATCCTTAAAAATTATCTCCAGCTTAAAATGCAAGTGTTCTTGAACGCCTTTCCTAGTACAGCATAAAGTTGTGCAGTGAAAATCAAAATATCATGTAATGCCCTTTGTCATGCTACCACCGAGCATAACTGGAATTATACATCATATTCGGGACATACCCACCTTGGCTCTGACCGCTAAAAACTCCTTGATTGACTCCGGTGTTGCTTTGCGATTGGTGCTGCATCCTCGCCTGCAGTATACTCGGGTCCGCAAGATCCACTAGACCACTCCCCCCCCCGAGGAGGAAGTGTTAGCATGTCTATGCTTCTTCCCCTTCTTCTTCTGCTTCGAGCCAAAGTCTTGGAATGCTCCGGGGTGGTTACCGTAGAGCGATGCCAAAAGGCCAGAAGTAGGAGCAGGGGTAGAGGTTGAGGGTGGTGGATACTGATTAGAAAAAGAAGAAATCATGTACTCACGCTTTCCACCATCATGAGGCTGGTTACCGCCGCCTCGGCTTCTGCCAATTAAACTCTGCAGTAAATCGCCGGACGAGTCTTTCGTCGCAGTGCCGAATGCTGAACCACCAAATCCTTGGCCGAAAATATTCGGTGGCGTATTAGTGGACTTTAGTCCAGGTGGAGGGGCAGGCATAGAGCTCCCGAAAAAGTGGCTGTTGCCCGAAGATTGTAACGAGGCAGGCAACATTGATGACTGCTGGCCCATTACTCTAGGGTTCGCGGTAAATTTGAGATTGGTTGCTGCTGGCGGGCTATCAGCCATAAAGCTAAATCGAGATGATTGACGATTATGACCTTGACTTGGAAAAGCAGTCTGGCCGGACAGACTAGAAGGAACTTGTTCACCGAATCCTGACTGAGGCCGAAGTGACATCAGCTGCTGAGGGATGATGCCTCGCCCCATTTGGTTTGTACCAGGGTTGAAATTCGAGCCACTGAGAGCAGGGCCGAATAAAGTATCGGCATTGCTTCTTTGGATAGGGGGGAATGTGTTGATGTGTCGGTGCTCAAACGCTTGCCCATCACCAGCCATATCTCGCTCTTCTGGTTCGCCACCAAGAGCAAGGCTGCCACCAGTCTCTGCCTCGCTCTCCGAAGGGACTTGGCCCTCTGCAGCATTCTTCTGGTCGCCGCTAATTCGGGCGTCATCATCCTCACGCATTGCTTTTCGTTTTTCGCCACCTCGGATATCGAACAACGGAGGGTCTAGTTCATTCGCCTGTGGGGTAACAAAGCTTGAAAATGTGCAGCTCTGTAGCGCATGCAGAATGGTCGCCAGCGAGTTCTTTGGTGGTAGTCCCTGTAGTTCTTCAGTAGGATCTTTACTTGACGCTTTATCATCTTCCAGAGGCTGAGATGCAGAGGAGGAGGTTTCAGTATCTTCCACGGCTGCTTGGGCAATCTCCGTCGTCGTAGGTAAGGAGGCTGAGGCAGCAGGACTAGATGGAGCGCCGCTGGTTGCATGGCTGCCTCTCCGGCTTCGCTGCGGATTTCGCGCCCAGTTGGCTGATGAAGGCAAGGCAGACCCATCCAGTCCATAATCCGAGCCATCTTTGCTCGAAGACCGTGCCATAGACTGTGACATGGGTGTTAAGGTTGGTTGTGAGACTTGTTGCCGAGGGGTTGTACGGAAAGAGCCATTGTTTCCGCTAGGTAGCGGCCTTTGTGTGTGGATGCCGTTCATAGACGATAGATCTTGGCGCGTGTAGCTATCCTCTTCATCACCTTGTTCGTGTAGAAACATGCAGCCTGGGTTGTTGCATTTTTCATTTTTGAGCCATGCCGAACAGTATTTCGTCGTTCCATACTGGGCTTTCAATATCCTATCACCATTTTGTGACCCGTGGACTGCTTGGATACATCGAGTTGCTTCTTCGGGCTTTTCAAAAGTGACGTAGATGCCCAACGAATGATGTTGACCATCTGAGCTCTTTCGATTACTAATTGAAATCTTTTGGATAGCTCCGTATTGACCGAAGAACTCGGGCTTTCTGAGGGTCTTGAGGAGTTCATCTTCACGAACGGTAGGTGCCAGACCTGTAATATAAACGAGATTCTTCTGCACGACACGTACTCCAATAAGGTTCTTGCGATTCTCTTTCTCGGCCTCGCGCTTCTGAGCCTCCTTTTGACGTTGTTCTTGAACTCGCTTTCTTTGGTTCTTTTGTATATTGGCACGGAACTCGGCAACTCTATATTTCGTCAGCATCGATTATCGGGAGGGTAGAAAAGGAACTATTGTGGATATGCAGCGTACTCTTCTGTCGTCACGACTTTCCACTGTATGGTTTTTTCATCGTAAGGTCGTCGACACGCAGGACATAGGCCGTTCATATTGTTCTTGATGTTATTGAAACAAAACTGACAGACCTGCATGCAGGATCAGCACAGTTCTCTCGAAAGTTGGATGAATCTATTGTTACCTGGTAGCCACACGGGCAAGGTCGAAAGTTTCGATCTGACAAATCAAATTCTTCGATGCAAAGAGGACTATGGCGACTTGTTAAGTGGTTTGTAACACAGAAGACGTCAAGGCTCCTATTAAGCGGAGCACAGGAGCTGACATACCAGACATCTTCTTCTTCTTCTATGAAAGAATCTTGGGGTGCCATATTTGCGTTGAGGGTTGTCCTTCGGCCTCTAAAATACAACAATAGTGATTTATGCTGCCAAACGGTTGATAGCTGAGGATGTTTGTTCAGAAGATGGTGTGGGACAGGCCAGCCGCTTGGTACGAGAATCAAAGGTCCATATTTCACGTGATGCCTTAGTGCCAACAATTCTTCACTTCTCTCGCGCCCCGCCATGCAACCTGGCGGCAAATCATCGGAGATTCAATCCGAATCCGCGGAGGCATGAGCTAATTGCCTTGTTCACTTCCTCCACCAGTTCGCGAGAGGTCTCATGGTCAGTACGCTCACCAGGTCATTGGTTCACTATGGCAACCAAAATTTCATGGAGAGCCGCTCCGGGCTCAATTCTGGAGCCGACAAAAGCCATGGCACGAGCTCGCGCTGGACAAGTTGCCCGTGTACTATCGACCTCTCCTCTCCGAATGGTCGCAATGCCACAAGATGCTCATAATATGAGAAAAGCTCCGAGAGAGCCAATTGGAACTCTTAAGGCGCCAGTTGTCAACCCAACAGCCAAATATCAAAGCAAGGCAGACAATCTCCATCGATACGGCACCTGGCTAATGGGATGTCTCCCAAAATATGTTCAGCAGTTTTCCGTTTGGAAAGACGAGCTCACCATCTACATTTCTCCAGCTGGCGTCATCCCCGTGTTTTCCTTCCTCAAGTGTTCGTACCACTACCTATATACATTGACATAGCCTGACCTGTTGTGTCTAGATAATACTGCTGCAGAGTTTACCCAGGTTAGCAGCGTCACCGGGTGCGACTACCCGACACGCAGCAAGCGCTTCGAGGTCGTTTACAACTTACTATCCGTTCGATATAACTCTCGCATCCGAGTGAAAACCTACGCGGACGAATCATCGCCTGTTCCGAGTATCACAAGCTTATTTGGAGGCGCCAATTGGTATGAGCGTGAAGTATACGATCTATATGGCGTCTTCTTTACGGGCCACCCTGATCTCCGGCGTATCATGACGGATTATGGATTTGAAGGCCATCCATTGCGGAAAGACTTCCCGCTCACGGGATACACGGAAATTCGCTATGATGAGGAAAAGAAGCGAATCGTCACCGAGCCCCTGGAGCTTACACAGGCATTCCGAAACTTCGAAGGCGGATCCAGCGCTTGGGAGCAAGTCGGCCAAGGCGAAGACTTCAAGCCTGAGTCCTTCAAACTGCCCGTGCCCAAACCAGAGGAGAAGAAGCAATAGATACTTTGCCCCGAGCACAGTTGAAGCAGGCACTGTATCACTATTAGACGTTAAAAACACAATTCCTTATCTCTTCTTAATTCTGTGATCCGGTCTTTTGTTATGCAATTGTCAAATCCTAATTCTATCTTTGTAGACTAGGCTATTCTAAGGCTGCTCGAAGTATTGAGAATGCTATTGCGATGATGAATGCTTCAGAATCTTGCCATCATACCTCTATAAAAAGGATAAAAGGCTATGAATTAAATCTTGTTCCACGCCTAGCCACTTGTAGATATTTCAACATACAGGTAGGTAAAACGGGCAATCGATGACATGTTAAGGCTGTTCCGCAATTGTTAGCCACTCAATCCAAAGATGCCATACCCATAATCGAATATGAAGTTCAGCCTCAATGCTTCTAATAATAACAACTATAGGTCATTCAACATCTATACCTACCAAATACGGCCACAATATTGCATCACGGCTTCGCGTACCCTTCCCATGAGTTCCCTGTACAGGAGGAACATGACGCATGCCAGGCTCCAAAAACGCCACTGTATACTAGATTTCCGCCGAAAAAAAAAAAGAAGAAAAGAGGGAGAAATCATGAAAACTTAAAATCTGCACGCCATCTTGACCACCGAACATGCTCGTTGCGTTAAAATAAGGATAATATTTCGTGAGATTGAACATATAGCCAACCTTGCTGAAGTGCATCACCAGATGCCATCTTGGCCGCCATGGCGATCTGATGCGTCAATATGATCGTGATAGTAGTCTTTCATTTCTTGGCTGTAACCGCCTCCATCATCGTCACCGTAACTCTCCCGGTTATTACTCGTGTGATCATCCTCATATATTTGGGCATCATCCACATACTCCACCGGTCTGTCGGAATTGGTATCTGCGTATTGTACCGCCATCTGGCTAATTTAGTATGCTTCTCATTCATGACCATGGGGTGACTTACACGATGATAATCAAAATCATATTGATCAAGACTCTGATGGTCATCTTGCTCATCTTGTGCGTCACGCTGAGCTAAGTGTTCTTGCTCCTCACGTTTACGGCGTGCCTCCTCTTCTAATCGCTTTTGTTGAGGTGAGATCGGGACATTCATTTGGGGGTGCATGGCTTGAACAATTGCCAAATAACTGTACATGAAGTTACTCAGCAACACTTGGCTGTGGAGGGATCGGCGAGGGTTAGCCAGTTTGATATGTGCCATTCGATAGATAGCGCGCTCTTCCAAAAGAGGGAAGCGACTCCAATTGTAGTCAACATCTGGTTGCAGAGGCTTGTAAGGCACTATGTCCTCAGGGACATGCAGCAATTGCTGGTACTTTTTGTTCTTTTCCTTCTCTTCTCGCTTCTTGCCTCCGCCGAAAATGGATGAGAATAAGCTTCCGTCTTTTTCTTTCTTCGAATCGCTCTTTCGATTGCTTTCTTTCTTTTTCTCGTCTGAGACTTTATTGTCGGTATTTTCTCGGTCAAGAATTAGGCTTTCACGGCCCTTGGTCGCGTTCTTCTCAATTGAAGTTTGAATCACATCCAGTCGCACATTGTCCTGAGCTTTTTCAGATAAGGATTTATGCCTAGATTTCCTGCTTTCTTCCTTCTTTTTGTCCCTATCATCCGCCACACCCTTGAACCACTTCCAAGCGCCTCCAGATCTAGTGGAATTATGAGAGTCTTCGTCTTTGTCTTTGTCTTTGTCTTTGTCTTTGTCTTTGTCTTTTCTAGACTTCTTATCAGATTTTTTGTCATCCTTTGAGTGCACGGGAGTAGCACTTGGCGTTTCGGTACGACTAGTGTTACCATTTGAGATGCTTGACTGGGCTGAGTTCGCACCGGTGCTGCTGGTCTGTATTATGGCAGGAACAGAAGGCTTCACAGATCCGGGTGAACTGTTATTGCTTACAGACCCAGTATGGCCGAGCGGAGTGTGGTAGCCCAAATTGCCTTGTGAATTTTCTCCCATAGTCTCTGACGTAGATTCTTGTCCGGATTCTGTTGTCGCTGGAATAGCCTGGGAAGAAGATCGCTGTGGAAAGGTTTCTGAATACCGGTTATCTTGAGAGGCGCCTGGTCTATCTTGCGCTGGAATTCCATTAGCAGATGAGTTGGGCTGGGCTGAAGATCCTCGGGCGGAGAACTCCGAGTGGCGTGTCGATGCTGGTGAATTGTCGATATCTGCTGATACCGCGTCTTGATCTTCCAAATATCTCTCTTGTCTTCGATCTGGGCGAGTAGGTCTTGAGAAGTTCTCATGTGAAGACTCTGACTGCACTCTCACTAACGGATGCTCCTGAGGGTTATCTTCAATTGAGGTAAAAGGGGATTCTGAACTCTCGCCGCTTTGTTGACGTTGTGCCATTCGCTTGGATAAGGACCCTTTGTCTCCAAATCGCAAACTGCCCCCCCTTTCGATATGTCGTGCGAGTTGATCTCCGTAATCCGCTACTGGGTGCAGCAGGGAGAATAGGCATGTCATCCATCCCAGTCTCTAAGCTCCCTGAATAGCTATGGGACTCTTGAGTAAGTCTTTGAACTGCCTTTGAAGGATCTTTTACTAGCTCGTCTAGACTCAGTTCCCGATCTTGCTGGTTATCCTTGAAATTATGCCTCTCTGATCTGTCCGTGCCATCTGCGGATCCCTCAAATGCTCGATCGTCAGGGTTGTCAAGTTGGCGTGAAAGCATAGACTTCTTTCTTCTTAATGATGATGAGCCCATGGAATCAGAGCCACCGCCGTATTTTTCATCCGAGACCGAAAGAAAGGAATCTCCCGATCTCCTCCGTATTGATTGAAGGCGACTTGCCAAGAACGTCTTGAACTCGGTAGGCGCTAGCTCTGGATGTACTCTAGCCGGCACCCAAAGTAATCTCGAGGGGTCGTTCTCATCGTCGTCTCCACGGGGTGCTGCAGCCGGCATGGTTGCCAGAGACATTGGAGGCATATCTGGATCAATGCTGTTGCCCACGTCCATAGATAAACGCCTCAGTGCTTGTAAATTACTCAGCTCCTGAGCGATGTCATTTGGATTATCTATATTGGTCAGAGGAAACTCTCGCAGCGACAGAGTAGGAGAGGTTAGGGGCATTGTATCCTGGTCCCGTTGGTCGCTCCATTGGCTATTTCCTCTAACGGGGCTTTTCTGGGGAGATCTCGCATTTCCATTGTCGTTGTAAGATTTTGACTGTGGCCGCATATCGGATACTGGCTGTAGAGAAAGATTCGGCAACTTGTTTGAGTGCGACAGTTTGTCATTGCGCTGGTGTTGCGACTGGGCTATTTGTTCTTGGTACGCCATATCCGTCATAAAACTAAGTGGACGGCTCGTGTCGGAACCGCCGTCTTCATCTTCATCGTATAGATTTCCAATCGTTTCCGTTACATGGTGGCTAGGATCCGAAATTGACAGTTGGCTAGAGTGGCCACGCCGTGGGGAAAGGGAGCCGGCAAGTTCGCCATGAAGTCGAGATGATGTCTATCCTCCGATTTTATTAGCGACGTTCGCAATGTCGGAATCGTTGTTATTCTAATGATGCTTGGATTAATTTTGGCCATGGCCATGGCATACCGACGTGTTCCATTCTACATATGAACTCCGCTTCGGTAGCGTTCACGGCACCGAGCAATCACTTCCACCGGAGAGAACATACCATCATCAAGAATGGCGCGAAGGCCGTAAAGAGGCGGAAGCCCCGGGCAAAGGCCGGTACTAACTATGGTCTTTGACTTTAGACACGCAACCCTTCGCTACTTGGTTTTGGCTTAAGCATTCAGTGAGATGCGTGCGTAGTAAGTTGAGGGACCATCCAGCAACGGATGGTGGGCCAAGTGAACACCTCCTGAGCGGGTTGTCGTCAGAACGTCTATCGCCACATGAGGAGGCCGTAAATAGAGAGTCTCCAAGGTGGTAATGCGACAGGTATAGCTTGATGGCAAGGAAAGAGGGCGTTGATCATTAGGCATGGGCGCGAATATCCTGAGACAGCGCTTCTTTAGACGGCGTAGACATAAAACATGGACAGTCAATGCGAAGCACATGACAGCATACCTATCATCCCTGGTACCTCCTAGGTAGCCCATACGCTATGGCTGCCGAAGTACCCAGGCAAGGCCAATGTTTACACCACCAGCATGAATATAGAATATTATGCTAATTTTACTTCCTAAAACTAGCTATAAGAATGCTAGTTATATAACTTATAACTAAAAGCGGGTAAGTAAAAAAAAAATTTTTACATGTATATATATTAAAAATATAAGAACAAACTAAAGTAATATTATAATAAAAGTAAAATTAAATATATATTATATTATAGCTTTTTTATTAAAATAGGAACTAAAAATTAGATATAATATATAATATAAATTTAAATTGTTTTCAATTAGTTTTAAAATAAATAAACTTTATACTAATTTAATAACTAAAACTGTATGATTTACTAGTACTGCTTAGCTAACTTTTAAATACACCCTGTCTATTAGGTAGGTAGCTTTCTAGTAGTATATATTATATACAAACATCTATGTTGAAAATGGCTTATATTCAAGACGGGGCCTCTCTCGACATCATCGACTCTTCCTGTCCGCCTGTTTTTCAGACACCTATCAAGCGTATACATCAAACAGAGGATGTCCAAAGATTTCTCGTCAGCGAAGCTTACCGAGACATTGGCCTTTTCATTCTTCAACTCAACCACGCCGTTTGCCCGCGACAACTAGCTGGTTCCTCTCTCTCTGTATATCCTCTTGGATCGAAGACAACATCAACGCGCTCCATTCAATCATTACAGACACTTCTATCATGCATCCGCACTCTGATTGGCAAAGCGCCTCCAGATCCTGGATCCCACAGATTCGGAAACGTGAGCTTTCGTACATGGTTTCGACTCCTCAATGCTGAGTTGGATAACTTGCTGGACAATGGGTTACTTGCGGAAACTCTCCGGGTTGGCAACGGGCGTGCTAAAGATGAGGTAGCAAGTTATTTGCTCGGGTCATTCGGCAGCCCGCAGCGTCTTGATTACGGCACAGGGCATGAGCTTAGTTTCATTGCTTTCCTTGGATGTCTATGGAAGTTGGGGCATTTTAAGGACGGAATACAAGGCGGGCACATTGAAAGGGAAATTGTACTCCTGGTTATTGAACCGTAAGTAATGAGCTTACGAAATCATCGACATTGAGCTGACTTCTTTAGGTACATCGATATCGTGAGGCAACTCATTACGACATATACTCTTGAGCCAGCAGGTTCCCATGGTGTATGGGGCTTAGATGACCATTCATTCATTCCGTATATTTTCGGGTCTGCACAACTTACCCGTCCACTCATTAGCGAAGATGATCCTATGCCCACTGATGGCTCTATAAGAGGCGCACCGAAACCAAGCGATATCACCAACCCCAGCATTGTCGAGGATATGAGACAGGTTAACATGTATTTTTCGGCCGTTGCATTTATCAACGATGTTAAAAAAGGCCCATTTTGGGAGCATAGCCCGATGCTTTTCGATATTTCCGGCATAAAAGACGGATGGGGCAAAATTAACAAAGGGATGATCAAAATGTTCAACGCAGAGGTTCTATCAAAGTTTCCTGTCATCCAGCATTTTCCTTTCGGTACGCTGTTCGCTTGGGATGAGAATAGATCGACATTAGATTCAAAGCGTCATAGAGAGCCTACCAGATCGCAAAATTACGTCGTTTAAGCTCATGGCCACTGGTCCCAAGATACAGGCAGAGAGGTACGGCAGATTCAAGAGGTATCGCCCCGCAGAATTGCACCTGTTGCAAAGATGGCTGGCTAAGACGATGAAACAACGAAGAGAAAAGCCGGGATGACAGAAGATATGATCCATCTGTGGCTGTATGCTAACTGGCCAACTTTGGCTAATTCGATGCGGATGGAAAACGCGTCTACATGTGTATAAGACTGCAATGAGGATTGTAAGGGGCCTTTTGGCTGTATATTCAACACGTTGAGAGGGAACGCAACATAACATCCAAATCTGAAATACAACTCTTTCAGTATTACAAAAGATTACTATTTGCGACCTAAAAGAGCGGTTGAAACTAAAGAGGAAGCAAAATGGCTAGAACTAAAGGAAAGCAACAAAAAAAGCAAAATAATTAATAGCACTGAAGAGCCAGCTTACTACGCTGGGAAATCAACCCCTTATTTGTCGCGCTGTGTTTGGCCGAAAAAATCCGTTATTCTTTGGATGCCTTGGGGGGCTGGCTTAGTGCGTCTTTTCTTCGACGGAGGAGTATAGCAACTTTCAGCCTCGTGCTTCTTCGGAGACTCTGTTCTTTCAGGTAAATATCGCCTGCTACTGGAAGAAACGAGATGATGTTCATCGTCGCTCTCACACTTTCTTGTCTCATCCGGCGTTTCTGGCTTTTCTGCGGTTGAACTGTCGGAAATTTTAGGAAAGAAGTGGATGATGCCATGCTCGTCGTCATTCTGAATCAACGGGACAATAAATGATGGAGAGCTACGGCCAACTCTTCCAACGTTCCTGTTAACAGGATAAATATCTAGCTCTCCTTGGAAGGGTTTAAGTAAGGACTGAAGGTCATCAGTCCATCTTTGCTGTAATGGATAAAGCCACTGGTGGAATTCTTTAGAACCAGCATCAAAAATGACCGGCATACGATGGTGCAGGAATCGTAGCTGTTGGTTTGAGTCGGTCGTGATTATTGCATAAGTATAAGTTCTAGTTCCGGCGTCTTCCACGACAATGTCAATGGCGAGCTAGCAAATTTTTATCGCATGTTCAATATCATACCTTGATGCAGAATGGAGTCCCATAGCCCAGCAAAGCACATTAGGTGGCCATCTTTTCGTTTTATGAAATATGGACGTTTTTCCTTGCCACTTACGTTAAGCCATTCAAAAAACCCTTGTGCGACAACAATGCATCGTTTGCGGGCTTTTATCGATTGCCACATACCACCCGTAGTCCTGAGAGAGTCATCTCTGCAGTTTATGACTCCGCGGTTAGGAGCGTCGTTCTGCTTCGACCACGAAGGTAGAATCCCCCACTTCATTGACTGTAGATTGTATTTGATGACTTCATCACGGCCCTCAAGATTGGAAGACCCTTCTCTGGGGCTTTTATTATCGGAAGCGAAGTGACATTTGCCCTTTATTTCGACACCGCTAGAGGAAGCATTAGCTCTACATACAACGCCATTATTTCCCGGAGCAAAGTTATATGTTTGATGGTGGGCTTCGCTGCTTCCGTCCAGCGCTGCATCTTCAGTCTCAACGCCATCGTCTGCTAACATTTGCTGGATTAAGGAAAGTGGCTATAATAGACTTAGTTATAGGATATAAACAGGTTCTTTCTACTGTTACTTTTAACTTACCAGAGCTAATGAATACCTGCCACACATGTTAATATTATAAGGGTGTTATTATTATTTGGGCAGTAGATTTTTTTTTACTTAGGTAATAGTAAAAGTAGTATAGATTTTTTTATTTAAATTATTACTTTAGGTAATTTTTATATAATATATAAACTTTTTTAAAAGTAATTTATATTATTAAATTATATAAAGTAAAATTAATTTATATAATTTAATAAATTAAAATATTAAGCTTATTTAAATAATATTTGATTTAATAAATAATAAAATTTAAAAAACTTAAGAAAAAGTATTAATTATTTTACTAAATAAATAAAAAATAATTAAAAAATAATTAAAAAATAATTAAAAAATAATTAAAAAATAATTAAAAAATAATTAAAAAATAATTAAAAAATAATTAAAAAATAATTAAAAAATAATTAAAAAACTTATTAATATACTTAAGTAAGTTATAAAAAATAAAATTTATATATATATTTTAAAAATATTAAAAAAGTTAAAAAAAATTAATAATATAATATATAAAAAAACTAAAATATTATTTTAATATTAAAAAAAATATATTTAATTTATAATTAATAAAATTAAAAAATACTTAAGTAATTTTATTTATTAAAAATTAAAAATTAATAAATATTAAATAAAATTATAAATAAATTTTATATATAAAATAAAATAAAAATAAATAAAATAATTTTATTTATTTTCTTTTAAATATAAAAAAATAAACTACTTATTATTATAACTTATTATTAAATCTTTTTTTTAGTATTTTATTATTATTATTATTTTCTTTTATTATATATTTATAATTAAATCTAATTGCTTTTATTTCCTTTTAAGAAAATAAATACTTTTTTTATTACTTTTTTTCTTTTTTTACTTATTATATTTATTTATAAATATTTTAGCTTTTTTAATTTTAGCTTAGTTATTAAACTAGGCTTTAGCTATTTATTATAATAATTTAAGTTTAATAATTATTACTATTTTTTTCTAGTTTTTTTTATTATTATTTAAAAATTATAATTAATTATAAAGTTATTTTAAGCTATTATAAAATTATTTTATTATATTAAATAGTTATTAATATTAAAGTCTTATATATTATAATAAGATAGTATTAGTTTACTACTCTTGCCAAATGTAATTTTTCACTTATCTTTAGGAAGTTATTATTTATTTAGTAGGGTAGTAATATAGTTCCTTTTTATTAAATAAGTATATATAAGTCTTTTAACTAGAATAAAGTTTTCTATAGTAAAAATAAACTTTACTTAAGTAACTTTTATATTTATATAAATGCTTTATATATTACTATAGTTTTTTTATTTATTATTTTATATATTAATATTAATATAAGTAATAATATAAATATAAATGCAGTTATACTAGATTTAATTAATTATAATATAATTTATAAGTATTTTATTTATTTAATTAAGTTACTAATTAATAAATTTATTAACTTAAGTAATTTTTATTTTTACTAGTAATTAATAAATTTCTTAAAAGCCTTATATTTACTTTAGCTATTTACTTATTTAAGTAAGTAAGTTTTTTAATATTATAAATTTATTTATTATCTTAGGATTTTATTAATAATTATATTATTAATTATAGTTAAGATTTAAGTAAATAAATAATTTATTTATTAAAAGTATATTATTTACTAGGTTATTTAAATTAACTATTATAATATTATAATTTAATAAAGGAAATAAGATAATTAAAGGAATAAATTAATAATAATCTTAGTAATTTAATATTAGTAAACTAGATTAAGTAAAATTTAAATTAGTATTAGTAGTACTAATTAAATAATATAATTACTATTATTTAATAAGGTAATAATAATAAGAAAAGTATATTTCTTTTAGGTTTTATAAGAACTAACTAAATTTATAAATAATATAATAAAATAGTATAAATATCCTTTATATATAATATAATAATACTATAGTATTTTATTATTAAATTATATTTAATAATTAATTTTTTTATTTTCTAAAAAGAAATTATTAAAGTTTTTTATATTTACTAGCTTTTATATAAATAACTTTTTTATTATATTATATTAAGTTATTAGTAAAAAACTTTATTTTTAATATAAAAACCTTATTTTAAATTTTATAAGTAATTTTAATAATCTAATATTATTAATATTATTAAACTTAATAAAATTAAATATAATATTTTTTTTAAATATTTTTATTTACTTAATTATTAAATTAAAAGTTAAATATAATTTTTTATTATATTAGTTATTATAAGTTTTTTAAACTTATATAATTATATTAAAAATAAATTTTAATAATTTTATTTATTTAATAATTTTATATTTATTATATAATATATATTTGATAAAATAAAAAAATTATAAAATTAAAAATTTATAAACTTTAAATAAAATTATAATATTAAATATATATTTAATTTTATTTTAAAAAAAATATTAATATTAATTAAAAAAAAAATTAAAATTTATTTTTAATATAATTATATAAGTTTAAAAAACTTATAATAATTAATATAATATAAAATTATATTTAGTTTTTAATTTAATAATTAAATAAAAGAATTTTTAAAAAAAAAATATTATATTTAGTATTATTAAGTTTAATAATATTAATAATATTTAATTATTAAAATTACTTATAAAATTTAAAATAAAATTTTTATATTAAAAATAAAGTTTTTTATTAATTATTTAATATATTACTAAAGTAATAAAAAAACTATTTATATAAAAGCTAATATAATAAATTATATACTAAATAGTTAATATAAAATAAATTCCTAAGGAATAAACCTAGTAAAAATTTTAGGTTTATATTAGTAAAGTAATTAAAAAACCTAAGGGGTAATATAATAATAATAATAAATAAATATTACTAAAGTATAAGTAATATAAATTATATTATAATTTTAATTTTATATTAATAATTAGTTATTTAAAACTATTTTAAAGTAAATATAAAAAGTATATATATATTTATTATTTACTTATATTTATTTTCTTAAAGTAAATATTTTTTTAATTAAAAAACTATTTACTAGTATTTACTTTCTTAAAATAAATATATTTCTAATTAGTTAATTAACTATAAGTTTTTTTATTATACTTATTTTATAAATTTATTATTATAATTATAAAAGTTAAATTATAATATAATATTCTTTTTTTATTAATTTTATTTTTAAGGCCTAGCTTATTTATATATAAATATTATATGTTTTTTATTATATTAAGTAAATAACTTTCTTTTATAATTTTTATTATACTTAATTATATTAAAAAACCTAAGGTATTATTAAAGTTATAATAAGGTACTATAGTATTATTATATTATATATATAAAATATTTATATTATTTTATTATAATATTTATAAATTTAGTTAGTTTTATAAAACCTAGAAAAAAAATATTTTTTTTACTATTATTACTTTATTAAATAATAATAATTATATATTATTTATTTATTACTAATTTAAATTTTTACTTAATTTAATTTACTAATATTAAATTACTAAAGCTATTATTAATTTATTTTTTTAATTATTTTATTTTTTTTATTAAATTATAATATTATAATAATTAATTTAAATAACCTAGTAAATAATATACTTCTAATAAATAAATTATTTATTTATTTAAATTTTAATTATAATTAATAATATAACTATTAATAAAATCCTAAAATAATAAATAAATTTATATTACTAAAAAACTTACTTACTTAAATAAGTAAATAAATAAAATAAATATAAAATATTTAAGAAATTTATTAGCTATTAGTAAAAATAAAAATTACTTAAGTTAATAAATTTATTAATTAATAATTTAATAAAATAAATAAAATACTTTTAAATTATATTATAATTAATTAAATTTAATATAATTATATTTATATTTATATTATTAATTATATTAATATTAATATATAAACTAATAAATAAAAAAACTATAATAATATATAAAATATTTATATAAATATAAAAGTTACTTAAGTAAAGTTTATTTTTATTATAAAAAACTTTATTTTAATTAAAAAACTTATATATATTAATTTAATAAAAAGAAATTATATTATTATTTTATTAAAGAAGTAATAATTTTTTAATAATAAATAAAAAATTATATTTAGTAAAAAGTAATAAACTAATACTATTTTAATAACTTAATAAATACTTTTTTTACTTTTTTTATTTTAATAAAAAACTTAAATTTTATAATACTTATTAATTAAAATTTAATTAATATTTTTTAATTATTATAAAAAATATATAACTTTTATTAATATTTAAATAATATTTATAAGTTTTTTTAATTTATTATCTTAACTTAATTTTAATTTCCTTAACTTATTATTTTACTTTAATCTTTTAATAAATAAATATAAAACCTTAATAATATTAAAAAAACTAATACTAATAATAAATATAAAAAATATTAATATAAATAATTTTAAATATAAATAAAAAACTAAATAATTAACTATAGCTTTAGTACTTTTAATATAATTAATAAATTAATAATTTTAATAATTATTTAATAGCTTAATAAATAATAATATTAAAAAATTAAAAAAACTTAAAATTAAAAACTAATAAAAATTAACTTATATTAAATTCTTTAATTTAATTATAAATAATAAAACCTTAACTAATAATATTATTACTTAAAATAATATTAATTAATTTACTAATAGTATTTATAAAAATATTATTATTATAAAATATAAAAAATATATTTATATTAACTTACTTTAATTATTAAAAAATATAACTTAAAATTAATAAAAATTATTTATTAATATATAAAAAAAACTAATTATTTATTTATTAATTAATAATTAAATTAATATTTTATAAAAATAATTTTACTTTAATTAAGTAAAAGTAATTAAATAAATAATAATATTTATATATATTAATAAAAATTATAAATAAAAAAAATATTTAAAATTAAATTTTTAAATTTATATAAGTTTTAAAAGTAATAAAATTTATTATAAATATATAATAAATAATATAATTATACTTATATATTAAATTAAAAATGAAAAAACTTATTTTTAAATTATAAGTTAATATAATTAAAAATAAATTTATTAAATACTTATAAAATAAATAATAAATTAAATAAGTTATTTTAATTAATAAATAAGTAAATAATAATACTTTAAATTATTAATTTATTAATAATTTATAAAAAAAGTTAAGTATAATTAAATTCACTTATAATAATATTTATAAATAAATAATAAATTAATAAATTAATATTATATACTTAAAATAATAAATAATAATAATAATATTTATATTAATTAAATATAAGTAAAAATATTATTAAAAAAATAAATTAATTTTAATTTTATTAATTATAAAATATTAATAATTAATAAAACTAAAATTATTAATTAAATATTAATAAATAATAAAATTACTAATATAAAAATACTTAATATAAAATATTTTAATAAAATAAATAATATTATAATTATTAATTATACTTATATAATAAATATTAATATTATAAATAATTAAGGTTTAATAATATTAATTTAATAATTAATATATATATAAATATTAATAATAAAAAAAGCTAAAAAAATTAAAATAAATTTTTAAATATAAAAATATTAAATTATTAAAAAGTTTAAAAAGTTAAATAATAAAAATATATATATAACTTATTTTAAAATTAAATTTATTTACTTATATAAATCTTAAGTAAATTTATTAAATAAATAAAAAAATTAATAAAATTAATATTTTTTTTTAAGTTTAATTAAAAATAATTTAATAATTTTATTAATAAAAAATATTAATATTATAAATATTTAATAACTTTTTTTTAATTAAGTAATACTTATAATATATATATTTATAAATACTTATAATATTTAATAAATTAAAAAAATTAAAAATAATTAAATAAAAAAAGTTAATATAATAAAAGTTAAAAAAATAAATAATAACTTAATATTTTAAAATAATTAAATTATTAAAATAAACTTAATAAATAATATTAATTTTTTATAAAAATATATATATATAAAAATAAAAATAAAATTTATTATTAATAATTTAAAAATAATAATAATTATAAATAATAATTATTTTAATATTTTAATTAATAAAAATTAAATTAAAAAATATTTATTAAATATAATATTTTTTTAAGTTAATAAACTTAATAAAATAATAATAATAAATAAATTAATTATATTAATAATAAAAGTATAATTTAACTTTTATATTATAAGTTTTTAAAAATAAGTTTTAGTTAATTTTTATTTTTATATTAAAATATAAGTTAAAAAAAATTTAAAATTAAATATATTATTAAATAATAGTTTTTTTAAATAATATAAAATAAATTTATTAATTATAAATAATTATTTATTAATATAAATAATATATAATACTTAAGTTTTAATTAAAAGTAAATAAAAATTAAAATATATTAAAAAATATATATTAATTATTAAAATAATTTATATTTAATTATAATTATTAATATAAATTTTAATTTAATATTATAAATTAAATAAATATAATTTATATAATATAAAAAAAATATATTATTTTATAATATTAGCTTATAACTTAATTAATTATATTTATATATTAAATATATTTAATATAAAACTAAAGTTTAATTAAATAATAATTATTAATTTAATTAATAAATTAATTATATTTTAATAAAAATAAAAAATTAAAATTATTAAAAATTATAATAAAAATAATTATTTTATTATTATAAATATATAAGTATTAGTATATTTATAAAATAAAATTAATTTATATAATTTAATAAATTAAAATATTTAATTTATTTACTTAATTTTTAACTTAATAAATATTAAAATTTAAAAAATATAAAAAATAATTTTATTTATTTTATTAAATAAATAAAAAATAATAAAAAAACTAATAAATATATTAAAATAAATACTTAAAAATAAAATTTATATATATATAAGAAATATTAATAAAGCTAAGAAAATTAAATAAATTATATAATAATATAATATTTAAAAAAATTAAAGTATTATTTTTATATTAAAAAAAATATATTTTATTAATAATTAGTAAAATTAAAAAATATTAAAATAATTATATTTATTAAAAGTTAAAAATAAATAAGTTTTAAATAAAATAATAAATAAACTTTATATATAAAAATAAATTAAATAAATAAAATAATTATATTTATTTAATAGCTTAATATTTATTATATAATATATATTTAATAAAATTAAAAAAAACTATATAATTAATAATTTAAAAGCTTTTAATAAAATTATAATATTAAATATATATTTAATTTTTTTATAAAAGAAAATAATAATATTAATTTAAGAAAAAAAATATATTATAATATTAAATATATTTACTTTTTTTATTAACTTTTAATATATAATAAATACAAGAATTAAATAATATTTATTAATTTAATTACTTAAATTTTAAGTTAATATATT
The DNA here is from genome assembly GCF_020647795.1 of Trichoderma atroviride. Taxonomy (NCBI): domain Eukaryota; kingdom Fungi; phylum Ascomycota; class Sordariomycetes; order Hypocreales; family Hypocreaceae; genus Trichoderma; species Trichoderma atroviride. The sequence goes on along the minus strand of NC_089400.1, from coordinate 3,122,842 downwards.
AAAATTATTTATAATTAATAAATAAATAAAAATAATTATAAAAATTAAAATATTAATTAATTTAATAAATTTAAAAATATATTTAAAAATAATAATTTTCTTTTATTAATTTATTTATAAATTTTAAATAAAAGTAAAATTATTAAAAAAATATAAAATAAAACTATTAATAAAATTAAAAAGAAAAAAAATTAAAAAAATTAATAAAAAAGTAAAATATTTTAAACTTTAAAAAATAATATTTAAACTAATAAATATAAAAAAAATTTATTTTAATTATTATAAAATTAAATAATTAAATAAATATAATTATATTATTATAATTTTTTAAAGCTTATATATTTTAAATTAAATATTAATAATTATAATATAAGATTTTTATAATTTATTTAAAAAATAATAAATAAAATCTTTTAAATATATTAATTTAAAAAATATAATTAATTATATTTTTAAATTAATTATTTTTTAAAGTAAAATAAAAATATAAATTAATAAAATTAAAAATAATATATTTTATTTAATTATATTATAAACTTTAAATTATAATATAATTTTATATTATTTTAATAAAAATTTTTATTAATTATATAATAATTAAAAGTATAATAAATTATATTATAATATTAACTTTAAATTTAATAAAAGTAAATTAATAATTAATAATAATATTAATTTATTTAAGTTAATTTAAATTAAATATTTATTATATTTTAAAAAAAAATATAATATTAAATATATTATTAAAGTTTTTAATAATAAAATAAAAGATTATTAAATTAAAAAATAATAAGTTAAATAATATATAAAAAATTAATATATAATATATAATAATATTAATAAAAATTAATAAAATATTAAAAGAAAAACTATAATAAAAATATAAAATTAATTAATATTATATTAAAATATTATTAATAATTAAATTAAATAAATAAAAATAAAATTAATTAATAAATTAAATAAAAAAAATATAAATATTATTTTATTAATAAAATAAATTAATATTTAAGAAAAATATTAATAATAAATTATACTTATATATTTTAATTAATTATATATAAAAAATCTTATAAAAAGTATATAATAAATAATTTTATATAAATATTAAAAAAAATATTAATTATATTAAATAAATTAAGTATTTTATAAGTAATTAAATAAGTTTAATAATATATATAATATTACTTAAAATATTTAAAAAATAAAATAAATAAATAAAAGCTAATAAAAAAAATTATAATTAATTTAAAATAAAATATAATTATATTATATAATAATAATAAATTTTATTATTAGTTTTTTTAAAAAAAGCTTTTACTTATTTTAAAAATTAAATTAAATAATATACTTAAATTAAATATATAAATAAATAAAAATATACTTAATATATTATATTAACTTTATATAAAAAAAATAAAATATTTAATAAATAAAATAATAATAATTATAAAGTTTATATATAATAAAAAGTATAAGCTAATAAACTTTTAATTAAAAAATAAAATATATTTTTATTTATATAAAAAATATTATATTTTAAATAATTTTTTTAAAAAATAATTATAATAAAAAATAAACTTATTTAAAATTTTAAAAAAAGTTAATTTATTAGCCTATTAACTTAAGTTATTTATAACTTAATAAATATATAATATAATATTAATAATATACTTATTTTTAGTTTTATAAATAAATAACTTTTATAATAAAGAAATTAAATTATTAAAAATAATAATAATTAAAAATAATATTAAGAAATTAAAAAAATAATAAATAAATAATTAAATAAAAAAAGTAAAAACTTATAAGTAAAATATTTAATTAAATAAAAAAAATATAAAAATAAAAAAAACTAATAAATTAAATAAAAAAAATTAATTTAATTTATAAAAAAAACTTATTTAAAAATATAAATAAAAATACTTAATAAATAAGTTATTACTAATAATAATAAAATTATAAAATATAATAATAATATTAAAAATAAATATTTATATTTAATTACTTATTTAAATAAAACTAAAATTATAATAACTAATAATTATAAATATATTAATAATAACTAATAATAACTCATAAATATATATATAATATAATAAAAAAAATATATATACTTATTTAATAAAATTTCTTATTATTTTCTTTTATTATATTTATATTTTAATATTTATATAATTTACTTTATATATTTATATTAAATTATTATATTTATTTAATTTTTTTTATTTTCTTTTATTATATTTATATTTTAATATTTATATAATTTAATTTATATACTTATATTAAATAATCATATTTAATTAATAAATATTATTATAAAGTTACTTAAGAATATTTAAAAAATATATTATATTTAAATTTAATATATAAAATAAAATATACTATTATTATTTATATTAATAAATATTAATTAAGTATTTAATATATAAGTTATTAAATAATAAACTTTAAATTAAATTATTAAAAATAAATATATTTTTATATTTAAATTAAATTTAAAAATAAAAATAATTATTAAATTAATAAAAAAATAAAAAGAAAATATTATATATAATAATAATTTAAAATATTATAAAAATAATAAAAAAAATTAAAAAAAAATTATAAAAAATATTTTAAAATATATTTAAATAAATATATTAATATAAGAATTTTAAATATAAAAGTTTACTTTTAATAAAAAAATAAAATAAATTTTAAAGTTAAAGCTTAAAAAATTAATAAAATATTAAAATATAAAAGTAAATTTTATATACTTTTAATATTATTATTAATAGCTAGCTTTATTATAATAAAATTTAAAAATATTATAAACTTAAAAAATAATAATATAAAAATATATTTAAAAAACTTATATTAAATAAATTATTTAAAATTAATAATTAATAATTATAAGTTAAATTTAATATATATTTTAATAAATATATTATATTAATAAAATAAAAAAGCTAATTAATAATTAACTTTAATAATATCATAAGCTAAAAAATATAATAAAATAAAAGTAATAAAATTAGTAAAATTATATAACTTATAAGTAATAATATAAAAAAAAACTAAATAATAATAAAATAAAAAAATTAAATAATTAATATTATTTATAAAATTAAATTAATATAAAAAGTTTAAGTAAATAAATATTTTAAATTAATTTAATAAAATATAATAAAACTTAAACTTATTATTAAACTTAAATAATTTAATATTAAAAGTAAAGCTATTAATTAAAATAAAAATATTAATATTAATTATTTTATAATATAAGCTTTATAAATTTAAAAATAATAATTAATTAAATTTTTAAAATATATAATTTTTATTTATATTATTAATTAATTTAATTATATATTTATTAAATAAAAAGAAATAAGTATAATAAAATAAAAAAATAAAATAATTAAAGTAAATAATAAAATATTACTTAATATTAATATAAATAAATACTTTAATATTACTTATAAAAATTAATAAAAAAAAAGTAAAAATAATAATTAATATTAAATTAAAAAATTTAAGTAATATAAAATATTTTAAAAATAAGAAAATTATTTTTATATAAAATATAATATTATTAATTATAAAAATACTAAAATTAAACTTATATTAAAAATAAAAAATACTTTTAAAAATATATAATTAAATTATAAAAAATATAATAAATTTAAATTAAAAAATTATATAAGATTAAGTAATATAATATATATAAATAAAATAAGTAATTAATAAAAAAAATATAAAAAAATTAATATATAAAATTAATAAAATTAATAATAAATTAAAATACTTAAATAAAAGTAAATTAAATATAAATAATAAATTATAATATTTAAACTATAAGTAAAATTTAATTAAATATATAAATATTTTATAAAACTTATATAAAAGTTTATTTTTAATAATTAAATAAATTAAAAATAATTAAATAAATATAAAAAAAAATAATAAAATATAAATAAATTCTTTTAAATATATTAATTTATAATTAATAAATAAAAATTTAAAATAATTTTATATTAATAAAATATAATTAAAATATTAAAAAAATTAAAAAAAAAGCTAAAAATAATAATATAAGAAATAAATAAAATATTTAAAATAATAAAATATATTATATAAGTTTAAAAAATAAAAGTAAATATTATAATAAAAAATATTAATAAAAAATATAATTATATTATAACTTAATTATAAAAATAAAATAAAAGAAAGTTATATAAGTAATTAATTAACTAAATTAATTAAAATTAAAATAATAAACTTTATATATAAAAAAAAATTAAATAAATAAAAGAATATAAATTAACTAAAAATAAATTAACTTTAATTAAAGCTAAAATAATAAAATTTTTTTTACTTAAGAATAAACTAATAAATAAAAATTTTTTAAATTAATTTAAAATAAATTTAGTTTTTTTTAAAAAAAAAAACCTAGTAAAATACTATAGTATTATTATATTATATATATAAAATATTTATATTATTTTATTATAATATTTATAAATTTAGTTAATTTTATAAAACCTAGAAAAAATATTTTTTTTATTATTATTACTTTACTAAGTTATATATTATTATTTACTATTATTTTTAATTAAACTTAATTTATTTTTATTACTTTTAAAATAATTTCTTATATATAATATATAAATAAAAATTTTTATTATATAATAATTAAAAATACTAATACTAATACTTATTATTATAAGTTAGGTTATTTATATAATAGCTTATAAATAATAATATTAAGTTATAAATATATTTTTTTTTTTACTAATATTTACTTTTAATTAATTATATTACTAAAAAGCTAAAATATTAAAAATATTAAAAAAAACTTAATAAAATATTAAATTATTTAATATATTTATAAAAACTTTATTATATATTTTATAATTATAATATAAAAATAATAAAATATAACTTAAATATAAAAGAAATAAAAAAAGCTAATTACTAAAAAAAAAAAAAAATTATACTAAGCTTAAAAAAGTTTAATAAAAAAAATATAACTTTTTTATAAAATATAATTTATAAATAAAGTTAATATACCTAGTTTTTTTTTTAATTAAACTTATTATTATTTTTATTTTTAGAAATTAATAAAATTCTTATAAAATTATTTAAGTATTTTTCTTAAGTTTTTACTTTAAAACCTAAGAGTTTTTATTATTATTATATTTTTTTTTCTTTTAAGTATAAAAAAATAAATTACTTATTATTATAATTTATTATTAAACTTTTTTTTTATTATTTTATTATTATTATTATTATTATTTTCTTTTATTATATATTTAATTAAGTTAGGTTTTTTAACTAATAGTTTTATTTAATATTTTTTTAATTCTTTTAAGTATATAAAGCTTTTTAATATTACTTTTCTTATTTTTTTTACTTATTATATTATTACTTTTCTTTTTTAAATTTATTAATTTTAACCTAGTTAATAATTTACTTTTATAACTAGTTTAATTTAGTAATTATTATTATTTTTTTATTATTTTCTTTTATTATTTATTATTTATATATAATTATAATTAGTTATAAGATTATTTTACTATTATAAGGTTATTTTATTATATTAAATAATATAAAGCTTTTTTTTATTAATATTAAAGTCTTATATATTATAATAGTACTTAGTAGTTAATTTCTTTTATTTTCTAAGGAATTATTAAGGTTTTATATATTTATTAGCTTTTATATAAGTAGCTTTTTTATTACTTTAGTATTATATTAAGTTATTAGTAAAAAACTTTATTTTTAATATTAAAATCTTATTTTAAATTTTATAAGTAATTTTAATAATTTAATATTATTAATATTATTAAACTTAATAAAGTTAAATATAATATTTTTTTCTTAAATATTTTTATTTACTTAATTATTAAACTAAAAGTTAAGTATAGTTTTTTATTATATTAGCTATTATAAGTTTTTTAAACTTATATAATTATATTAAAAATAAATTTTAATTATATTTTTTTTATTTAATAAAATAATTTTTTATTATTTTATTTATTTATATATAAGTTAATTTTTTAATTTTATATTTTTTTTAATATTTTAAATAATAATTTTATTTATAATTAACTTATTTATTTTTTTATTTATTAATATTTTTTTAAATAATAATATATAAAAAATAATTATTTTTAGTTTTATATTATTAAATAAGTTTAATTCATAATTAATTTTATTAATTTTTTTTTAATTTTAAATAATTTAAGTTTTTTAAAATTTAATTTATTACTTAACTTATTTATTTTAATATTTAATAATTTTTTATTATATAAATATTATAATAAATAAATTATATTTTTTTTTTAAAAAGTTAATTTTTTAATTTTTATATAATTTATATATTTTTTAAAATATTATTTAAAATTTTAAATTAAGCTTTAAGCTTGTTTTATAATTAAATTATATATTTTATAAATATATAAGTATTATTTATATTTAAATTATTATAAAATAATTTATAAGATTTTAATATAAACTTATAATTAATATAAAATAATATAACTTTTATAATTTTTATTATAAAATTATATATTATATTTAAGTAATTAATAATATTTTAATTTAATTATTTTACTAAAAGTTAATATAATATTATAAATATACTTTAATAACTTAATTTATTTATTTTATTTATTTATTTATTTATAAATAAAATATAATACTTAACTTATTTTCTTTTAAATATAAAAAAATAAATTACTTATTATTATAACTTATTATTAAACCTTTTTTTTAGTATTTTATTATTATTATTATTTTCTTTTATTATATATTTATTTTATTTAATATTTTTTTAATCCTCCTAAGTATATAAAGCTCTTTAGTATTACTTTTTTTATTCTTTTACTTATTATACTATTACTTTTCTTTTTTTAAATTTATTAATTTTAGCTTAATTAATAGTTTATATTTATAACTAGTTTAATTTAATAACTATTATTATTTTTTTATTATTTTCCTTTACTATTTATTATCTAAAGATTATAATTAGCTATAAGGTTATTTTACTATTATTAAGTTACTTTATTATATTATAAGTAATATTAATTTTAGTATCTTAAGTAAAATATATTACTTTTTTTATAAAGAAATAATAGCTTTTCTTATAATATTAATATTAAAGTCTTATATATTATAATAACACTTAGTAATTAATTTCTTTTATTTTCTAAAAAACTATTAAAGCTTTTTATACTTATTAGCTTTTATATAAGTAGTTTTTTTATTATATTATATTAAATTATTAGTAAGAAACTTTATTTTTAGTATAAAAATCTTATTTTAAACTTTATAAGTAATTTTAATAATCTAGTGTTATTAATATTATTAAATCTAATAAAGTTAAATATAATATTTCTTTTTAAATATTTTTATTTATTTAGTTATTAAATTAAAAGCTAGGTATAATCTTTTATTATATTAATTATTATAAGTTTTTTAAACTTATATAATTATCTTAAAAAGAAATTTAAATATTTAATTTATAATAAGTTTTAAGTTTAATTATTAATTTTTATTAAAAATTAAATATAAAAGTATTTTTTTTATTTAATATAATTTTTTTTAATATTTTATATTTAAAAAATATATATTTTATATAAAAATATATTAAGTTTTTTTTATTATATATTTATTTATATAATAAAAAATATATTTATTTTAAAAGTTTATTTATAATAATAAAAGTATTATTAAAGTATTTTTTTATTAATAAGTTTTTTAATTTAAATATATTAATAATATAATTAAATATAATAAAATATTAATTATTTCTTAAAATTAAAATTAATTATAATATTTTATATAATTAATATTTTTTATTTTTTATTTTTTTATATATATTATATTTTTTAATAATTTTTAAAATTTTATTTTTTATTTTTAAAAACTTAAAATAATATATTATATAATTTTATATTACTTTAATATTTTAATATATTATTATAATTATATTATAATATAAATTTTAAATTATTTTTTATTATAATTTTAATAATATTTAAATTTTTTTATTTTAATAATTTTTTTTAATAATTATTTTTTTAAAAGTTTATTTAATTTTATATTTATTATATATTTTTTTATTTTATTTAAAATAAAATTATATCTTTTTATAATAAATATAATATTAATTTATATTTATTTATAATTTTATTTATAATTTTTTTTAAAAATTTAAGTTTTAATTTTTAGAATTATATTAAAATATTTTTTTTATTTAATATATTTACTTATTTATTAATAATATTTTTATAATAAGTAAATTTATAATTAAAGTTTAATAATATTTTAAAGTAATAAATTTAATATATAAAAAGTTTTTAAGTTTTAATAAAATATATAATATTATAAAAATTTATATATATTTTAATTTTATATTTATTTTTTAAATAATAATATTAAAATTTATTTTTAATATAATTATATAAGTTTAAAAAATTTATATTAGCTAATATAATATAAAATTATACTTAGCTTTTAATTTAATAATTAAGTAAATAAAAATATTTAAAAAAAATATTATATTTAACTTTATTAAGTTTAATAATATTAATAATATTAAATTATTAAAATTACTTATAAGATTTAAAATAAGATTTTTATATTAAAAATAAAGTTTTTTACTAATAACTTAATATAATATAATAAAAAAGTTACTTATATAAAAGCTAGCCTTAAGTTTTATAAGTATAAAAAGCTTTAATAGTTTCTTGGAAAATAAAAGAAATTAATTATTAAATACTATTATAATATATAAAACTTTAATATTAATAATTATTTAATATAATAAAGTAACTTTATAAAAGCTTAGAATAATTTTATAATTAATTATAATTTTTAAATAATAAATAGTAAAAGGAAATAATAAAAAAATAATAATAATTATTAAATTAAATTAATTATAAAAGTAAATTACTAATTAAGCTAAAATTAATAAATTTAAAAAAAGAAAAATAATAATATAATAAATAAAAAAAATAAAAAAAGTAATATTAAAAAGTTTTATATATTTAAAAAAATTAAAAAAATATTAAATAAAATAAATATATAATAAAAGAAAATAATAATAATAATAATAAAATATTAAAAAGAAAATTTAATAATAAATTATAATAATAAGTAATTTATTTTTTTATATTTAAAAGAAATTTAAATAATAATATTATTATATTTTAAATATTTTAAAAATTATTATAAATTTTTTATTATAAATAAAATATTTTAATTTTAATTTATATAATTTTTATAAAAAAAATATTATTAAATAATTTTTTTTATTTTTATTTATTTATATAAATACTTTTTTAATAATAAAATTTAATAAATTAATTTTATTTTTAATAATTTATTAAAATTATATATAATAAATATAAGTTTATTAAAAAATATATTTTTAAGTTATTTAAATATTTTTTTTATTTTTAATTAATATATAAGTTTTTTTATTTTTTTATTTTTTTTAACTTAAATAATATTTATTAATAATTTAATAATTTTATTATAATTTTTAATAAATTTTTAATAATAATTTATTAAATTTAAAAAAAAAATTTTTTTTTAATATTTAATAATTATTAATTTTAAATTATTTTAATTTTATTTAAGTTTATTTAAATTTATTTTAATAAAATTAAATATTTTAAAAATTTAATTTTTTAATATAAAATTTATATTTTTTTAAGTTTTATTAATAAATTAGTATTTTATAATATTTATAATATTTTTAAAAGTTTTTAAAAAAATAAAAAAAATATTAAATAAATAATTATAAAATTATTAATATATATTTATAATATATAATTAATTATTTATTAATATATTATTAATATTTTAATAAATTTAAATAATATTATTAAATATTTAAATAATTTATAATATATTTTAAATATTTTTTTTTTATAAATATAAATTAAATTATATTTTTTTTTAAAATTTAAAATAATAAATTAATTTATATTAATTAAATAATTTTATAATTTTATAATAAATAATAATAAAATTTAATTTTTAATAATAATTTTATTTAATAATTAATAATTAATAATTAATTTAAGTTTTTTATTTTTTTTAATATAAATATAATAAAATATTTAATTTATAAAATAAATAATTTAATATTTTTTTTTTAATTTTTTAATTTTTTTTTAATAATATTTTATTTAAAACTTATAATTTTATTTTAATTTATATAATAATTTAATTAATATATATTTATTTTTTTCTTAACTTTTTTATAATTATATTATAATAATATTAATAATTTTTTTATATTAAATTTAATTTTTTTTTTAAGTTTTATTTTTTTTTATTTTTTTTTATATTTTTTTTATTTTATTATATAAATAATTTTATATTTAAATTTAAAAATATATTTTTATTTTTTTTATTTTTTTTATAATTTAATTATAATTTTTAAATAATATTTTTTCTTAAAGTATTTATTTTATTTTTTAATTAATTAATAAATTATTTTATTTTAATTATAAATATAAAATATATAATATTATACTTAATATTTTTAAAAAATTTAATAATTATTAAATAATAATAATTAATTTTATATTTAATAATTATTTTATATTTTAAATATATAATACTTAAAATTTCTTTTAAATATTAAAAAATAAATTACTTATTATTATAATTTATTATTTAATTTTAATTTTAATATTTTATTATTATTATTATTATTATTATTATTATTATTATTTATATATTTATAATAAAATTTAATTACTTTTATTTTTTTTTTAAAAAATAAAAACTTTTTTTATTATTTTTTTTTTATTTATTATATTTATTTATAAGTATTTTAATTTTTTTAATTTTAATTTAATTATTTAGTTAAGTTTTAATTATTTATTATAATAATTTAAGTTTAATAATTATTATTATTTTTTTTAATTTCTTTTAATTATTATTTAAAAATTATAATTAATTATAAAATTATCTTAAATTATTATAAAATTATTTTATTATATTAAATAATTATTAATATTAAAGTTTTATATATTATAATAATACTTAATATTTTAAATTATACTTAATAATTATTTTATTAAAAAATATTTCTTTTATATTTTAAGGAATTATTAAAGCTTTTTATATTTATTAGCTTTTATATAAATAACTTTTTTATTATTTTAATATTATATTAAGTTATTAATAAAAAATTTTATTTTTAATATAAAAGCCTTATTAAAACTTTATAAGTAATTTTAATAATTTAATATTATTAATATTATTAAATTTAATAAAATTAAATATAATATTTTTTTTAAAATTTTTTTTATTTATTTAATTATTAAAATTAAAATTAAATATAACTTTTTATTATATTAATTATTATAAGTTTTTTAAATTTATATAATTATATTAAAAATAACTTTTAATAAAAAAAACTTAAAATAATTTTTTTTTTTTTAAATAATATAAGTAATAAAACTTATATAAAATAAAATTATTATTTAAATAAATAAATTATAATTTTAAAAAAATATATAAAAATAATTAAATTATTTTTAAATAATAAAATAATAATTTTTTTAAAAGTTTTATATATTAAAACTTTATTTTAATATATATATTTTTTTAAATTTAATAAAAAATTATTAATTTTTATTTAAGTTTTATATTTATTTAAATTTAATAAAAAAATAATTTTTAATTATAAAAAAAAACTTATATTTTTATTTATTATAATAAACTTTTATTATTATTATTAAAAATAATTTAAAAATATAATAATAAAATTTTATTTATTAAAAAAATTATAGTTTTTTATAATAAAATAACTAAGCTAATACTTAAACTTATAACTAATAAAATAATATATACTTAATTAATTAAAATAAGCTAAAGAATTTTTTTATAAATATTTTTTAATTAAAAAAATTAAAGTTTTACTTAAGAATTATTTATATATTCTTATAATATTATTATATAAAATAATTCTTTTTTTAAACTTTAATTTAAATATAATATTATTAATTATTTATTTAATTACTTTTTATTATATTTTAAAACTTTTATTTATAATTAAATAAGTAATAATAATAATATTAACTTAAGTTTTATTTTATATTACTTTAATATAATATTTATTAAATAATAGTTTTTTTTTTATAAATATTATTAATATTCTTTTATATTAATAAATATTTTTTAAAATAAAAAAAAAAGTTTTAAAAAAAATTAAACTTAAGTTAAAAAATTTTATAAAGTTATAATAACTTATAAAAATATAAATAAAAATAATTAAGTTTTATAATTAATTTAATAATTTTATATATTTAATTTAAGCTTAAAAAATTAATAGTTTTTTTATAAAATTAAAATTAAAAATATTTATAAAATAATTATTTAAGTAAATTTTTATATAAAAAATAAATAATTTAATAACTTAAAATATACTTTTAAAAGTATATTTTAATATTATAAAAAAAACTTTAAGTAAAATTTTTTTATTTTAAATAATATAAATAATAATATTTATATAAAATAAAAATATTACTTAAATAAATAATTTATAATTTAAAAAAAAAATATATATAAATAATTTAATTATTTTTAAATAATAAAATAATAACTTTTTTAAAAACTTTATTTATTAAAATTTTATTTTAATATATATTTTTTTATAAACTTAATAAAAAAATTATTAATTTTTATTTAAGTTTTATATTTATTTAAATTTATTAAAAAAATAATTTTTTATTATAAAAAAAAACTTATATTTTTATTTATTATAATAAGCTTTTATTATAATTATAAATAATAATCTAAAAATATAATAATAATATTTTATTTATTAAAAAAATTATAATTTCTTTAGTAATTTATTATTAAAATATATTTTATAAGCTTATTTAATAAAAAAAATAAAAAAATTAAAAACTTAATTTTAAAAAAAAAGCTTTTTTTTAATTTTTTTATAATAAAAATACTAATTTTAATTATATTTTTATAAAATAAACTTTTATAAAAAAAAATTAATAATTTATTTATAATAATATTAAATATTATATTTATAATTACTTTTAAAAAAAAATTAAAAAAAAACTAAGTAATTATAATAATTACTTATATTATAATTATATTTACTTTTATTAAAATAAAAAAGTAATAATAATAAAAAATTATTATTTTTTTAATTTATATATAAATTTTAGTAATTATAATAAAATAAACTTAATTAATATATAATTTACTTATTAATAAAAATACTTTTAAGTTTTTATTAATAATATAAAATTATATATTTTTAATAATTTTAAACTTTTTTATTATAATACTTAAGTTATATTTATTACTTTTATTAATATTTAAAAAATAATTAAGTAAATTACTTATAATTACTTAAAAATAAATTAAAATTTATAAAAGTATTTTTTTTTAAAATACTTATATTAATAAATAAAAAAAAATATTTTTTATAAAATTATAAATAATAATTTAAATAAAATTATAAAATTATAAAAACTTTATAACTTAAAAAATTTAAAAAAAAACTATTTAATATATTATTTATATATTTTTAATAATTATAATATAAAATAAGTTATTATTATTAAATAAAAATAATAAAACTTATTTTTAAAATTAAAATTTTTTTTTAAAGTTTTTTAATTTTATAAATATATTTAATTTAAAAAAGTTTAATAATTTTTTTATTATATTATTAATTATATAATTAATTTATTATTAAATATTAATTTATTATATAAATTTATATATTTATTTTTATTTAAAAAACTTAATAAATTATATAATTATATTAAAAGTTTAATAAAATAATAAAAAAAAATATTATAATTTTTTTTTAATTTTTAAAAATTTTAATTATATTTAAAGCTTTTAATATTTTATAAAAGTAAATATTAAAAATACTTATTATTATATTTATATTAAAAAAAATTAATATTTTAAATATATTATAAATTTTATAAATTTTTAATTATATTTATAAACTTAATTAATACTTTTATTATATTTTAATATTATATTTATAAAATATTATATAATTTATTAAATAATATTTATATTATATATTTTAATAATATTTTAATTTTTTTAAAAATTAAAATTAATATATTTAATATATATAAAAAGTATTTAAATAATTATAAAAAATATAATTTTATATAAAACTATTAAAATATATTTTTTATATATATTAAGTAAACTTTTTTAATTTTATTTTATTAAAAGAAAAATATTAATAAATTTTTTTAAAATTAAAATTATTTTAATATAAAATCTTTTTTTAAAATTTTAAAAATATTTAATTTTTTTTAATTTTTATAATTTTTATTAATATTTTATTAATATTTTATTAATAATTACTTAAAAATTATTATATTACTTAATATATTTTTTAAAAAAAAATAAAAATAAAAAAAAGTTAAAAGTTATATATTTAAAAAATAATAATAATATTTTATTAATTTAAAAATATATTTTAACTTATATTATTATTATAATATTTTAATTTAATATAATTATTTAAATTAAAATTAATATATTTTAATTTATAATAATAATAAAAAATTTTTAATTTAATAAATAAAATAAATATTATTTTATAGTTTTTTAATTAAGGAAACTTATAAGTATTAATTTTAATTATAATAATTTAAATTAATAAATATTTATAATTATAAAGTTATTTAAATATTAATAATATTATATTAAAAAAAAAATAATTTTTATTAAAGTTTTATTTAATTAAAAAAATTTATAAATATTTATATATTAATAAAAACTATTTAAAAAATAAATATATTAATATATATATTTTATATTATTTAATTTTATAATTAAATATAAGTTAAAAAAAAGTAATTTAATTAATATTATATTAAAAAAATTTAATTATAAAACTTTTACTTTAATAAATTAAAAATTATTTTTAAATTTAAAAAAAAAAAACTAATAATTAAAAAATAATAATAAATATAATAAACTTTAAAAAAATAAAAAATATAACTTAAGTTATTTTAAGTTAATTTAAATATAATAAAATATTTTTACTTAATAAAATATTTTAAGCTTATAATTAATATAATAAAAAGTTTTTATAAAATAAAATAACTTAAGTTAATAAATTAAAATTTTTTTTTTTTAAAACTTAAGTAATTAATTAATTAAAGTAAAAAGTAATTTAATTATAAAAGATTTATAATTTAAAAATTAATTAAAATAATATTATATTAAAAAATTATTTATATTAATAAATTATTAAAACTTTTATTATAACTTATAAAAAAACTTTAAAAAAAATATTAATATAATTATTTAAAAAGAAAGTTTTATAAAAACTTTATTAAAATTAAAAAACTTAATTTATAAATATTAAAAATTTTTTATAATATAAAAATTAAGTTTTTATATTAAATAATAATATTATATAAAATAAAATTTTATTTTTATATTATAATAATTTATTAATAATATTTTAATAAAAATTATATATTTAAGTTTATATAAAAAAAATTATTTTAATTAAAAATAAGCTTAAATATTAAAAAATATATTTAAATATATAATTAATATTAAAAAAGTATATTTTAATAATATAAATATTATAATAAATTTAAATTTTTATTAATATTTATAAAAATATAAAAAATTAATATAATTATAATATTTATAAATAAATTTATAAAGTTTTTATAATATTTTCTAATAAATAATATAATAATTATATTAAATTTTATTTTATTTTATTATTAATAAATAAAATTAGTTTTTAATTTTATAAAAGAAATTATAAATAATAAAAAAAATTTATTTTTTAATAAATTTTAATTAAAACTTTATTATATTTTAAAAATTAAATAATAATTTTTTATAATATTTTACTTAGAAATTAATAATTTAATAAATAAAATAAATTAAATTATTAAGTATTACTTATAGTATTTTATTAATAAAAAGTATATAATTTAATTATAATTTTTAATAATAATATAATTTACTTTTAATATAATAATTAATATAATAATTAATATAATAATTAATATAATATTATATTATATTTTATTTAATTATAATTTAAATTTTTAAATTTAATAATTAAATAATAAAAGTATTATTAAAAAAAATATTATATATATATTAATAAGTAAAAAAAAAACTAATTTTAAAATTTATTAAGTTTTTTTATATTATTAATAAATTTAAATAATAAACTTATTAATTAGTTTTTTTAAAAAAATACTTTTATATTTATAATATATTTTATATTAGTTTTTTAAAATTATAAAAGTAAAAAATAAAAAATTAAATTAAACTTTTACTTTTATTTAAATATTTTATTATTTAAGCTAATATATTATAATTATTATAAGATTTTATTATTTATATAAAAAATAAGTTATATTACTAATAAAAATAATAAAATAATAAAATAATATTATATAACTTTATATTTTATATTTAATATATTAAATAATAATAACCTAATACTTAAAGTTAATAATAATAATAAAAATAATAAAAATAAAATAATTATTTAAAAAAAAGCTTATAAAGCTTAAATAACTATTATTAATTATATATTTTATTAAAAATATTAATAATAAAATATATTATTACTTTTACTTTAATTATTTTATTATTTTTATTTATTAATTATATTATTATATATTATTTTCTTTTTATTTAAATTATAAAAATCTAAATCTTTTATTTTTCTTTATTTAAATTAAAAAAAATTAAATTTTTTATTTTTACTTAAATTAAAAAAAATTAAATTTTTTATTTTTATTTATATTTTTTTTTACTTATTTAAATTAAAAAAAATTTAAATAAAAAAAATAAAAGTTTTATAAAATTAAATTAAGTAAAATATAATATAATTATTAAAAAAAAAACTAAATATATATAAAATAATTATAATTATATAAAAAATTAGTAAAAACCTATTTAAATAAATACTAAATAAAAATATAAAAAATATAAACTTATAATTAAATAAATAAAAAGTTACTTAAATTTTAAAAATATTAGAATTTTTAATATTATAAAATATAAAATAATTATATTAAGTAAAAATAAAAGTTATTTAAAAGTAAATTAATTATATTATAAAAAGTAAAAAGCTAAAATCTTAATAAAAAATATATTATTAACTAAAAGTATAATATAATAATTAAATATAAGTTAAATAAAAGTTTTAAAATTAAAAGTATTATTTTTTATATTTTTTATATTAAAGTTAATAAAAATATTTATAAAATTAGCTTTAATAATAATAATATTAAAGAAAAAAAATAAAACCTTATATTAAAAAATAAATATATTAAGGTATAACTAAATAAATTAATTAAAAATATTAATTATTAAAAAAAAAAAACTTATAAAATAAAAAACTAAATTTTTAATAATTATAACTAATAAATTTATAATATTTAAGCTAAGCTAAAAAGAAATATTATTATATACTTATAAAACCTATTATAAATAAATAGTTTTTTATTAAATAATTAATATTAGTTTATTATTTTTAATATAAAAATAATAAAAACTTTTATAAATAATAAATTAATATTAATAATATTATTTTTTATTAAATTATAAAAATTAATTATTATATAATAATAATAATAAAAATATATATTAAAAAACCTAAGAAATAACTTATTTTAATTTAAAAATAATAAGTAATATAAATAAAATTATTAAAAACTTTTTTATATTTTTTATTTATTTAATAATAATATATATACTTATTAAAATAACCTAGTTATTAATTAGCTAAAAATAAAATATAAATATAAAATAATATACTTTTTATTATTAAAATATACTTTAATTTAATAATTATATATAATATTATTTATAAAAGAATATTTAATAAAATACTTTAAATAATATAAATATAAGGTTTTATAATTAAAAGAATTAGTAGCTAAATTATTAAAAAATATTAATTAATTTATAAAGAATTAAAAAGTATATTATTATTAGTTTACTTTTTTTATAATTAAGTTAATATTATAATAAAACTTAATTTTTTAAATAAGAAAATAACTTAAGTAAATAATATAAATATAAGTAATAAAGTTATTTTATTTTTATTACTTTTAGTAAATAAAAAAAAAGTAACTTAAGTAATTTTTTTTTATAAATTATAATAAAAGTTTATATTTTCAAAACTAAAGGATTTTTTATAAATAAGTAAATTAAAAATATTATAAAAGCTAATATATATATAAAAGTAATTTATTAAATTTTATAATTAAATATATAATAAAATATAAAAATAAAAATTATAATTTTATTATTAAAATTCTTATTTTTATAAAAGTTAAATAATTTTATAATATTAAAATTAAGAAAATAATTAAATTAAAGTATAAAAGTAATAAATTTTTATAAAGTAATAGTATATTAGTAAAATATTTAAGTTAAAAAAAAATAAAACTAAATAAGTATAATTATTAAAATTATTAAAAAAAAACTTTTTTTAAATAAAGTTAATATATTAAAAATTATATAAGTAAGTAAAAAATATTAGTTAAATTACTTAAATTAATTAATAGTATTTTAAAAGCTAAAAAATAAGGCTAAAGTATATACTTAAGAAAAAAAGCTAACTATTATAAACTTATATAAAAAAGTTAATAAAAAAAATTAAATTAAATTTATTATAAAAGTAATAATAAAGGAAAAAAGATTCCTTAAGTAATTACCTTAGGAAATAATTACTTTTATATTAAAGTATAATTTATAATTATAAAATAATTAATTAATAATTTACTTATATAAATAATAACTTTAAATATAAATTTATTTTTTATAATAATATTATAAAATATAAATTTATTTTTTATAATAATATTATAAAATATAAATTTATTTTTTATAATAATATTATAGAATATAAAAGTATTAAAATAATATTTAAAATAAAAAAATATAAGTATAAAACTATAACTAATTATTTTTACTTAAGTATTATTAATTTTAAAAGTAAATATAATACTTACTAAGTATATAAAATCTTATATATTTATTTTATATAAGTTTTATATAAATTACTTAAGTAATTTTATAAGGTAATATATAATAATATTTATAATTAAAGTTATTATAAAAGAAAAGTATTTTTTATATTTTTTACTAATTTAAATACTTTTATAAGCTTTTTTTTTTTAATTATATTAGCTACTCTTTAGTACTTATATATATTACTATTTAAAATTAAATCTTTTTTTTTTTTAATTTTTTTTTATTATTTTTTAAAAGTAAGCTTAGTAATAATACTAGTAGAAAATAATTACTTTTATTAAATAATTAATTTAAAATATTTTATTATTAATACTATTACTTTTTTTTTTAATAATAATAACTTTTTATATATTAAGGTTTTTTTTATTAATATTAATTTTTTTATTATTAAAGTTTTTAATATTATTATTTTTTTTATTTATAGTTTTTAATTAATTTAAATTTATTACTTATATATATTAGTAATTATAAATACTTATTTTTAATTTCTTATAAGTTTTTATAACTTTAATAACTTTCCTTAATTTAATAAATTTAATAATTTTTTTTTTAATTAGCCTTAAGTTAAAGTTTTTATAAATATATTATTATAATAAAGTATTTATAGTTTTTACTTAATTTAATATTTAATTTAATATTATTAATAATAAAAATTTAATAAAAAAATTTATAATTTTTTTTAAATATATATAAAAAGTTATTTAAATATTAAATAAATTATAATTTATACTTTTTAATACTAATAAAATAAAATTCTTATTTTTTTATATTAATAACTTTTAATATAAATATAATTACTTAAGCTTTATATATAATTTCTTAATATTATTATAAATTAATTAGCTAGTTTATTAATTAATAATATTTATTTATATATATAAATTTTAACTTAAAAAAATTAAAATTATAATTATAATAACTTATATATTATTATTTAAAGTTATTTACTTTTTATATTAATTTATTTATATATAAATTTTTTTATTAATTAATTTTTTTTAATTTACTTTTAAATATATATTATATTTTACTTTTAGTTTTTTATTAAATTATTTTTAAGTTATTTTATTATAATTACTTTTACTTATTCTTTTAGAGTATTATTACACAGGTTATATTCTTTTGCTCGGGGGGGCTATAACTAACCCAATTAGGAAAGGGGTAAAGTATCTTGGAATTTTCTACTAAAACACTACTATTATAAGTGCAAATTTTATAGTAAAAACATAAAAAAAATTTTTATAAAATTAATTTTATAAACTATCTTATATAAATAAATAATAAAAAAATATATTAAAAAAAAAACTTACTTAAATATTTAATAAATACTTATTAAAAGCTCTAAAGTTTAAGTTTAGTATTTTTATATAAAGTAGTTAAATAATTAAGTAACTTTTTATTAAATTTTAATTTTTATATTAAAAATAATATTAAAGTTTAAAAAAACTATTAGAAAAATATATAATTAATTATATTATTTAGTTTTTAACTTATTATAGGTTTTATTTTACTAATATATTATATATTTTTTAAATAATTTAATTTTTAATATATTTATATAATAAAGTCTAGGAAATATATATTACTTTATTATATATACTTTTCTTTTAATATATTATTAACCTTTAGAATACTAAGTATATTAAGGTAATAAATTATATTATACCTAATTAGGTTAGTTACAGCCCCCTAAGCAAAAGAATATAACTTGTGTAATAATACTCTTTTTTTATTAAACTAATTTATATATATATATTTTTTTTTTAATTTAATTTTATTATAAATATAAAATTATATAATATTTACTTATTTACTTATAATTTAAATACTAATTATATATTACTTTTAAATGTTATAATAATAATTTTATAATTTTATAATATAATTAGTTTATTTTAATACTTTTAATAAATTAATTCTTATATTAAATTTATTTTAAAATTATATATTATTAATATATAACTTTAAAAAAATTAAATTATAACTTTTATATTTATATTTAATTTATTATTTTTATTAGTTTTATTAATTTAATTAACTTAATTAAAGTTATTTTTATTATTATATTAATAATTAGTTTTATTATTATTATTATTTATATTAGTTATATTTATATTATAATAATTAAATTTAAAAGCTTTTTATATTTTAATAAATATACTTTTAATAATTTAATATATTTAATTTATTAATATTTAATATATTTAAATAAATTTTTTTTATTTCTTAATATATTTAAATATACTTAACTTTTGTTATATACTTAATAAAGGAATTTTAAACTTTTTAATTAACCTTAAGTTTTTAATTATATTAAGCTTAATTAAATAAATTAATTTCTTAAAATATTAAAAATATTAATATAAATAAAAGTATAATAATTAAAAAATTTTATTTTATATTTATAAAATTTATAATTAATAAATATAATAAAGTAATAAATAATAAGAAAGGTATATTTTTTCTAGGTTTTATAAAAACTAACTAAATTTATAAATATTATACTAGAATAGTATAAATATTTTTTATATATAATATAACTATACTATAGTACTTTATTAAGTCCCTTTTTTTTAAGAAAAACTAATTTATTCTAAATTAATATATATTTTTTTTATTTATTAGTTTTTTAAGTAAAAAGCTTATTATTTAGTTTTAATTAATTTACTTAATTAGTTACTTATATAATTTTCTTTTATTTTATTTTTATAATTAAGTAATAGTTTAATTATATTACTTAATAATATTTTTTATTATAATATTTAGTTTTATTTTCTAGGCTTATATAATATATTTTATTATTTTAGCTATTTTATTTATTTCTTATATTTTTATTTTTAGTTTTTATTTTTAATTTTTTTAATATATTAATTATATTTTAATAATATAAAGTTGCTTTAGTTTTTTATTTATAAATTATAATTTAATATATATAAAGGAATTTATTTATATTTTATTATTTTTTTTTATATTTATTTAGTTATTTTTAATTTAATTAATTATTAAAAATAAACTTTTTATATTAATATTATAAAATATTTTTATATTTTATTAAATTTTATTTATAGTTTAAGTATTATAATTTATTATTTATATTTAATTTATATTTAAGTACCTTAGTTTATTATTAATATTATTAATTTACTTATTAACTTTTTTATATTTTTTTATTAATTACTTATTTTATTTATATATATTATATTACTTAATTTTATATAATTCTTTTATTTAAATTTATTATATTTCTTATAATTTAATTATATATTTTTAAAATTATTTCCTATTTTAAGTATAAGCTTACTTTTAGTATTTTTATAATAAATAATATTTTTTTTTATATAAAAATAATTTTTTTATTTTTAGAATTTTTTATATTACTTAAACTTTTTAATTTAATATTTATTTTTTTATTAGTTTTTATAAGTAATATTAAAGTAATTATTTATAATAATATTAAGTAATATTTTATTACTTATTTTTATTATTTATTTTTATTTGATAAGTAAATAACTAGGTTAATTAGTAATATAAGTAAAAATTATATATTTTAAGAAACTAATTAATAAGTATTATTATTTTTAAATTTATAATATTTATATTATAAAATAAGTAATAGTAATATTTTTATTTTAATTAATAACTTTACCCTTAGTATTAGATTTTATAAGTCTAGTAGTAAGTTTAAGTTTTATTATATTTTATTAAATTAGTTTAAAATACTTATTTATTTAAATTTTTTATATTAGTTTAATTTTATAAAAAATATTAGTTAATTAATTTTTTTACCTTGTTATTTTTTAATTCTTTTTTTATACTATTACTTATAAATTATATAATTTTATTAATTTTACTACTTTTATTCTATTATATTTCTTAGCTTAAAGTACTATTAAAGTTAATTATTAAATAGCTTTTTTATTTTCTTAATCTAATATATTTATTAAAATATATATTAAATTTAGCTTATAATTATTAATTACTAATTTTAAATAATTTATTTAATATAAGTTTTTTAAATAAATTTTTATATTATTATTTTTTAAGTTTATAATACTTTTAAATTTTATTATAATAAAGTTTATTATTAATAATAATATTAAAAGTATATAAAGTTTACTTTTATATTTTAATATTTTATTAATTTTTAAGTTTTAACTTTAAGATTTATATTACTTTTTTATTAAAAGTAAATTTTTATATTTAGACTTCTTATATTAATATACTTATTTAAGTAAGCTTTAAAGTAATTTTAGCACCTACTAGGTACATGGGACTATATAACTATATAAAACCCTTAGTTAGCAAACACCTACTATAATAACTACTATAGGATACTATAATAACTACTGTAAAATAATATAAAAGTAATTTAGTCTAAAATAACTATAGGGAGTAAAGGTATTACTAGATTATTAACTAAAGTAGTTATTACTTATAATTCTTATTTATAATAGTATATTTAAAACTAAAACTTATTATTATAAATAAGAATTATAAGTAATAACTACTTTAGTTAATAATCTAGTAATACTTTTACTTCCTATAGTTATTCTAAACTAAATTACTCTTATACTATTAATAATATTACCTAAGTAATATTATAGTAGCTATTATAGTAATCTTATAATAATCTTATAGTAATTTTATAGTAGTTATTATAGCAAGCTTTTACTAACTAAAGGTCTTGTGCAATTATATAATCTTATATACCTAGTTAGTACTAGTAATTTTTATAGTTTTTTTATTTTCTTTTTATTATTTTTATAATATCTTAAATTATTATTATATATAATATTTTCTTTTTATTTTTATTTTTAGTTTAATAATTACTTTTATTTTTAATAGCTTAATTTAGTAATTATTATTTAATAGCTTATATATTAAGTATTTAATTAGTATTTATTAATATAAATAATAATAGTATATTTTATTTTATATATTAAATTTAAATATAATATATTTCTTAAATATTCTTAAGTAACTTTATAAAAATTTTTATAAATTAAATATAATAATTTAATATAAGTTTATATAATAAATTATATAAATATTAAAGTATAAATATAATAAAAGAAAATAATAAAAAATACTATTAAATAAATATATATATTTTATATTATATTATATAAATATTTATAAGCTACTACTAGCTATTATTAATATATTTATAATTATTAATTATTATAACTTTAGATTTATTTTAGCTAGTAATTATATTTAAATATTTATTTTTAATATTATTATTATACTTTATAATTTAATAGTTATTAGTAATAATTTATTTATTAAGTATTTTTATTTATACTTTTAAATAAGTTCCTTTATAAATTAAATTAAGTATTATTATTCAGGTAGTACTTTTTTTGCTATTTAGGTAGTAATTAACTTAATTAAAAAGGTAAGTTTTTTTACTTAAAAATCTCTTTTATTTTTAAGTAGCTTTTAAATATAAAAGAAAATTATATAAAAATAAATAAAATAAAAAAATTTATAATTTATATAATAAATTTTAATATTTTTAAATTATTTTATATTTTTATTTAAATTAAGTTTTAAAACCTATTTAAACTTAAAACTAAATTTCTTTACTTATTTCTTATTAAAAAAAAGTATACTAATAATATTTATAATATTTAAATATATAAAATTTTATTTACTTAAAAAGTTACCTAATTTTCTTAATATTTTTATAAGAAAATATTAAATAAAAATTACTATAGTTTTTAATAGTTATATAAATTTATATAAATTTAATAAAAATAAAAATAAAAGTTATTTAGCTAATTTTACTAATAAATAATTTATTAATATTTTTTAAAATATTTTTTTAACTTAATTTTAGGACTTTTTTTACTAAAAGAAAATATAAAGTTTTTAGTAATTTTTTAAAGGTACTTTAAATACTACCTAAATAGCAAAAAAGTACTACCTAAATAGTAATACTTATTAAATTAACTCCCTTTATTTAATCTATTAGTTTTTTTTTATTTTTATACTTTTTTTTATTTAATTAAATATTTTACTTATAGGTTTTTACCTTTTTTATTTAATTATTTATTTATTATTTTTTTAATTTCCTAGTATTTCTTTTTTTTAATTATTATTATTTCTAGTAGTTTAATTTCTTTATTATAAAGGTTATTAGTTTATAAAGCTAGGAATAAGTATATTATTAATATTATATTATATATTTATTAAGCTATAAGTAACTTAAGTTAATAAGCTAATAAATTAACTTTTTTTAAAATTTTAAATAAGCTTGCTTTTTATTATAACTATTTCCTAGAAAATTTACCTAAAATATAATATCCTTTATATAAATAAAAATATATTTTATTCCCTAGTTAAAAGTTAATTAGTTTATAATTTTTTATTATATATAAATTTTATAATTATTATTACTTTATTTATTAAATACTTTACTTTTTTTATATAAAGTTATTATAATATATTAAGTATATTTTTATTTATTTATATATTTAATTTAAGTATATTATTTTATTTAATAAGTTTAAAACTTAATATTAATTTATTTAAATTTTATTTAATTAATATATTATAATTATTATTAAAGTAAAATTATAAGACTAGGATAATTTTAATTTATAAAATATTTAATATTATTATATAATTTATTTATAATAATATTACAAATTTATTTAATATAATTAATAATTATAATATTATTTATTTTTTTAAAATATTTTTTATTTAGTATTTTTATAATATTATTTTTATTATTTATTATTTAATAATTAATAAATTTAATTTTATTAGTTAGTTAAGTTTTAAGGTTTATAAAATTTAAACTAGCTTATACCTTTAGTAATATTTTTACTTATATTTAGCTAATATATTTATTTTTACTATTACTTATTATTTTATATATATAATATTATTAGTTTATTTATTTATTTCTTTTTTTATAAATAAAACTATTTTTTATTTTATTTATATTTAATTATTTTTTAAGATATTAATAAACTAATAAGTTAATATAATATTTTTTATTTATTTATTAATTAAAATAACTTATTTAACTTATTATTTATTATATAAATATTTAATAAAATTATTTTTAGTTATATTTAATTAAGATTTAAAAATAAGTTTTTTTATTCTTAGGCTAATATATAAATATAATTATATTATTTATTATATATTTATAATAAATTTTACTATTTATAAAACTTATATAAATTTAAAAGCTTAATCTTAGATATTTTTTCCTTATAATTCTTATTAATATATATAAATATTATTATTTATTTAATTACTTTTACTTAGTTAAAGTAGAATTACTTTTATAAGGCCTTAATTTAATTACTAATTAATAAATAAATAAATTTTTTTTTTATATATTAATAAGTAATTTTTATTAATATTAAGCTATATTTTTTAATAATTAGGGTAAGTTAATATAAATATATTTTTTATATTTTATAATAATAATATTTTTATAAATACTATTAATAAATTAGTTAATATTATTTTAAGTAATAATATTATTAATTAAAGTTTTATTATTTATAATTAAGTTAAAGAATTTAATATAAGTAAGCTTTTATTAGTTTTTAATCTTAGGTTCCTTAAGTTTTTTAATATTATTATTTATTAAGCTATTAAATAACTATTAAAATTATTAATTTATTAATTATATTAAAAATATTAAAGTTATAATTAGTTACTTAATTTTTTATTTATATTTAAAATTATTTATATTAGTATTTCTTATATTTATTATTAATATTAATTTTTTTAATATTATTAAGATTTTATATTTATTTATTAGGAGATTAAAATAAAATAATAAGTTAAGGAAATTAAAATTAAGTTAAGATAATAAGTTAATAATAAGTTAAAGAAATTAAAACTAAGTTAAAATAATAAATTAAAAAAACTTATAAATATTATTTAAGTACTAATAAAAATAATATACTTTTTATAGTAATTAAGAAATATTAATTAAATATTAATTAATAAGTATTATAAAGTTTAAGTTTTTTATTAAGGTAAAAGAAGTAAAAGAGTTTTTATTAGGTTAAGGTAATATTAGCTTATTATTTTTACTAAATATAATTTTTTACTTATTATTAAAAAGTTATTACTTATTTAATAAGGTAATAATATAATTTCTTTTTATTAAATAAGTATATATAAGTTTTTTTTAAATTAAAATAAAGTTTTTTATAATAAAAATAAACTTTACTTAAGTAATTCCTATTATATTTATATAAATACTATATATATTACTATAGTTCCTTTATTTATTATTTTATATATTAATATTAATATAGTTAATAATATTTGTATAAATATAATTATATTAAACTTAATTAATTATAATATAATATATAATTATTTTATTTATTTTATTAAGTTATTAATTAATAAATTTATTAATTTAAGTAGTTTTTATTTTTACTAATAGTTAATAAATTTCTTAAATATCTTATATTTACCTTAATTATTTACTTATTTAAGTAAGTAAGTCTTTTAGTATTATAAATTTATTTATTATTCTAGAATTTTATCAATAATTATATTATTTATTATAATTAGGATTTAAGTAAATAAATTATTTATTTATTAAAAGTATATTATTTATTATATTATTTAAATTAACTATTATAATATTATAACTTAATAAAGGAAATAAAATAAAGGAAATAAAATAAAGGAAATAAAATAAAGGAATAAATTAATAATAGTTAATAATTTAATAGGCGCCTGCTAGGTATATAAAATCTTATATATTTATTTTATATAAGTCTTATATAAATTACCTAAGCATCTTTATAAGGTAATATATAATAATACTTATAATTAAAGTTATTATAAAGGAAGGATATTTCTTATATCTTTTACTAATTTAAATACTTTTGCTAATTTAAATACTTTTACTAATTTAAATACTTCTATAAGCTCTTTTCTTTCTAATTATATTAGCTGCTCTTTAGCGCTTATATATATTACTACTTAAGGTTAAATCTTTTTCTTTTTCTTTTCCTTTCTTTTCTAACTTTTTTCTTTTTATTTTATTACCTTTTAAAAGTAAGCTTAGTAATAGTACTAATAAAAGATAATTACTTTTATTAAATAGTTAATTTAAAATATTTTACTATTAGTATTACTATTTTTTTCTTTTAATAATAATAACTTTTTATATATTAGGGTTTTTTTTTATTAATATTAACTTTTTTATTATTAAGGTTTTTAATACTATTACTTTTTTTATTTATAATTTTTAATTAACTTAAATTTATTATTTATATATATTAATAATTATAAATATTTACTTTTAATCTTTTATAAGTTTTTATAACTTTAATAACTTTTTTTAATTTAATAAATTTAATAAATTTAATAAATTTAATAAATTTTTTTTAATTAACCTTAAGCTAAAGCTTTTATAAGTATATTATTATAATAAAACACTTATATTTTTTACTAAATTTAATATTTAATTTAATATTATTAATAATAAAAATTTAATAAAAATATTTATAATTTTTTTTAAATATATATAAAAAGCTACTTAAATATTAAATAAATTATAATTTATATTTTTAAATATTAGTAAAATAAAATTTTTATTTTTTTATATTAATAACTTCTAATATAAATATAATTACTTAAGCTTTATATATAATTTCTTAATATTATTATAAATTAGTTAATTAATTTATTAATTAATAATATTTATTTATATATATAAATTTTAACTTAAAAAAAAATTAAAACTATAATTATAATAACTTATATATTATTATTTAAAATTATTTATTTCTTATATTAATTTATTTATATATAAATTTTTTTATTAATAGTTATTATTTTTAATTTACTCTTAAATATATATTATACTTTACCTTTAGTTTTTTATTAAATTATCTTTAAGTTATTTTATTATAATTACTTTTATTTTTTTTTTTTATTAAATTAATTTATATATATTATTATTATTTTTTTTAATTTAATCTTTTTATAAGTATAAAATTATATAATATTTACTTATTTACTTATAATTTAAATATTAATTATATATTACTTTTAAATATTATAATAATAACTTTATAACTTTATAATATAATTAATTTATTTTAATATTTTTAATAAATTAATTATTATATTAAATTTATTTTAAAATTATATATTAGTAATATATAACTTTAAAAAAATTAAATTATAACTTTTATATTTATATTTAATTTATTACTTTTATTAGCTTTATTAACTTAATTAACTTAACTAAAGTTATTTTTATTATTATATTAATTATTAGTTTTATTATTAATATTATTTATATTAGCTATACTTATATTATAATTATTAAATTTAAAAGCTTTTTATATTTTAATAAGTATATTTTTAATAATTTAATATATTTAGTTTATTAATATTTAATATATTTAAATATTATTTATTTTTTATTTTTTAATATATTTAAATATACTTAGCTTTTATTATATACTTAACTAAGGAATTTTAAACTTTTTAATTAGCTTTAAGTCTTTAGTTATATTAAGCTTAATTAAATAAATTAATTCTTTAAGGTATTAAAAATATTAATATAAATAAAAGTATAATAATTAAAGAATTTTATTTTATATTTATAAAATTTATAATTAATAAATATAAAGTAAATTAAAAAATTATATAAATAATTTAATATAAGTAATTAAAAAAAAATCTTTTTTTTATAAAAAGAATTATTATTTTTTAACTTTATATAATATCTTATATAAAATTTAATTATATATACTTAAGTAAAAATTATTTAAAAGCTTAATTAATATTTTAATTTACTATTTAAATTAATTTACTTATAGATTTAATAATTAATTAAGTAATATTTATTTTATAACTTATTATATTTTAAAAAAATTTAATATTAATTTTTTAAAATAAGATTTAAGTAATAAATAAATATTTTTAATATAAAATATAATTATATTACTAAAGTATATATATTAATTAACTTAAGCTTTAATAAACTTTTTTTTATATAACTTAAGTTATATTATTTTAATATAAATAACTTTTTTTATATAATATAAAATATATTATTACTTAAATTTTATAATTTACTTATTAAATTCCTTTATAATTAAAAAGTTAATAATAAAAAACTAAAACTTATAAAATAAATTTTAATTTTTAAAATTCTTTTTTATTATTATTATTATATTTTCTAATATAAAAGTAATTTAATATTTTTATAATATAAAAGCTAATTAATAATACTTTAAAATTACTTTATTAATATATTAAATATAAAGTAATAATTATATTAATAAAAATATTATTTTAATAATATTTATATAAGTAATATAATAATTAATTAATATTATAAATAAATATTTTATATTATAAGTTTTATAAATAAATTAAAGCTAATTTAATATTTAAATATAATTTTCTTTTATTTTTTTATTAAAAAATATAGATATAAAGTATTACTATTTGGGTAATAGAATTTTGCTATTTAGGTAGTATTTAACCTAATTAGAAAGGTAGGTATATTAGGTCTAAAAGTAACCTAGTTTTTAACTATTATTTTAAAGCATTAAATAATTTTTTAAAAATAAAATATAAAAATAATTAAAAAATATATATTATAAAGTTTATTTTTTTTAAAAAAAAACCTTAATTTTAGTTTAATATTTATAAAAAAAAACTTAATTTAACTTAAAATAAGATTATCTTTTTTAATATAGTTTATATAAGCATGCACTTTTAAAAATATAAAAGTTTATATAATAAATATTATAAGTTTTTAAAAAATTACCTAATTATCTCTTAAACTTAATATGGAAAGCTAAGTTAAAAATTATTATAGTTTCTTTAAGCTATTATAAGCTTAATAAGCTAAAAAAAATATATAAAAAAATTATTTTTATTAACTTTTACTATTTAAATTTTTATTTTTATTCTTTATATATTTTTAATAAAATTCTTTATAGGTTTTTTTTTAGTTAGAAAAAGTAGTAATTTAAAGGAAAAATCTAAGGTACTTTTACTACTGCCTAAATAGTAAAATTCTACTACCCAAATAGTAATACTCTAAATATAATATAAAAAGATTATTAATAAATATTAATATTAATTATATTAAAAAGTAATATATAATATTTATTAGTTTTATAAGTATAATTTAATAATAATAAATTAAAATATATTTAAAAATATTTTAAAAAGTTTAAATAAGTAAAAAAAATAATAATTATATAATTATTATAATTAAATTATATTTAATTTTAAAATCTTTTATTATTTAATTAATTAATTAAAATATAAATTAAATTTTACCTTTTATATATTTTTTATTTATTATATATAATTTTATTATAAATATTTTTTTTATATAAAAAAATTAATATTATTTTAATATAAATAAGTTTAAATTTTTTTTATAATTATATTAGTATTTACTAGCTTTTTAAAATTTAAATATTATTTTACTTTTAATTTATAAAAAACTAAATAAATAAATAAATATAAAGTTAATAAATAATTATATATTAAAAATTATATATTTTAATAATATTATATATTTTAAATTATATTATTTAAAAACTTTTTTATATATATTAAAAATTAAAAGTTCTTTTATTTACACTATAATATATTCCTATTTAAACTATAATAGCCTAAAGTAGCTTATATATTAGAATTTTCTAAAAAATTAATTATTTTAAAGAATTAATTAAATAGTAAAGGAATTTTAAAAAAATATTTTAAAAAATATTATATAAATATTTAATAAGTATTTTATATAAAGCTATTTTTTTTTTAATTATAAGTTTTTAATTTACTTATATATTTAAGTTTAAAAAATAAAATTTTAAAATAAAATTTTTTTATAGGTTTTTATTTTTATAATATAAAATTTAATATTAAGCTTTTTACTTATATAAATATTATAAAAAGTTTTAATATATTTATTTTAACTTATATATAGCTATAAGAATTTTTAATTAAAGTTTTTAAGAATTTATAAGCTTAATATTTAATAAAAATAAAAAGTAAAAAAAGCTTATTATAAATTAAATAAAAGGCTATTTACTAATATTTTATAAATATTTTTATTAAATTTATTTAGCTATATTATAGCTATAAGAAAACCTTAGCAGTTTTAGAAAATCCTAGTGTATAAGCTACTTAATATAATACATAAGCTACTATAATTTAAATAAAAATATACTATAATATAAATAAGAGAATTTAAAATTAATAGCTAGTTTTATATATAATAGTTTTTTTAAATATACTTTTTTAAAATACTTAAAGGCTATTAATAGTAATTATATATATATATAATAGTAAGTTTATTATTATTTTTTTTTATTAATCTTTTTATTATAAATATATAACTATAGTTTATTACTTAAGTATTAATAAACTTAATTACTTATATAAATTATATTATTACTTTAAAGGAAAATAATTATTAAGAAATTACTTAATTATAATAAGTTTTTTTATTTATATTATAATATATTCCTATTTAAACTATAGTAGCTTAAAGTAGCTTATATATTAGAATTTTCTAAAAGGTTAATTATTTTAAAGAATTAATTAAATAATAAAAGAATTTTAAAAAAATATTTTAAAAAATATTATATAAATATTTAGTAAGTGTTTTATATAAAGTTATTTTTTTTTAATTATAAGTCTTTAATTTACTTATATATTTAAGTTTAAAAAGTAAAATTTTAAAATAGTATTTTTTTTATAGGTTTTTATTTTTATAATATAAAATTTAATATTAAGCTTTTTACTTATATAAATATTATAAAAAGTTTTAATATATTTATTTTAACTTATATATAGCTATAAGAATTTTTAATTAAAGTTTTTAAGAATTTATAAGCTTAATATTTAATAAAAATAAAAAGTAAAAAAAGCTTATTATAAATTAAATAAAAGGCTATTTACTAATACTTTATAAATATTTTTATTAAATTTATTTAGCTATATTATAGCTATAAGATAACCTTAGTGATTTTAGAAAATCCTAGTGTATAGGCCACTTAGTGTAGTATATAAGCTACTATAGTTTAAATAGGAATATACTATAGTATAAATAAGAGGACTTATTATAATTATATAATATATTAATAGTAAATTTAATTATTAATATATTAAAAAGAAAATATAATTTTTTATATACTTTTACTATTATTTTTATTTACTAGGGCTTTAATAAATAAGTATTATTATTTAAGTAATACTTTTTTACTATTTAGATAGTATTTAAAGTACCTTTAAAAAATTATTAAAAATATTATATTTTCTTTTAGTAAAAAAGTCCTAAAATTAAGTTAAAAGAATATTTTAAAAATTATTAATAAATTATTTATTAGTAAAATTAGCTAAATAACTTTTATTTTTATTTTTATTAAATTTATATAAATTTATATAGCTATTAAAAACTATAGTAATTTTTATTTAATATTTTCTTATAAAAATATTAAGAAAATTAAGTAACTTTTTAAATAAATAAAATCTTATATATTTAAATATTATAAATATTATTAATATAATCTTTTTTATAAAGAAATAAATAAAAAAATCTTATTTTAAGTTTAAATAGGTTTTTAAAGCTTAATTTTAAATAAAAATATAAAATAATTTAAAATATTAAAATTTATTATATAAATTATAAAACTTTTTATTTTATTTATTTTTATATAATTTTATTTTATATTTTAAAGCTACTTAAAAATAAGAAAAAATTTTAAGCTAATAGACTTATTTTCTTAATTAGGTTAGTTACTACTTAAATAGTAAAAAAGTACTACCTGAATAATAATACTTATTATAAAAACTATTAAGTACTTTTTTTTTGTAGTTATAATAGTATATAAGAATTATATTATATAAGTATTAAATTATATATTATATATCTTATATATTTATTATTATATAAATATAATAAAAATAATTTATAAATAAAAAAGTAAAATAAAAAGGTATTATAAGGTTATAAGTTTAATTTATATATAATTCTCTTATTTTTTTTATTTGTATATTTCTTTTAAAAGTGTTACTTAGGTAATTTACATAAGACTTATATAAAATAAATATATAGGATCCTATGTACCTAGCAGGCGCCTAATTTAATATTAGTAGATTAAATTAAGTAAAAATTTGGATTAGTAGTATATAAATAATATATAATTACTACTATTTAGTAGGGTAATAAATAATAAGAAAGGTATGTTTTTTCTAGGTTTTATAAGAACTAACTGGATTTATAAATATTATACTAGAATAATATAAATATTCTTTATATATAGTGCAGCTATACTATAGTGCCCTACTAAAATATAAAATAAATTAAAGGATTATATAAATAACTTAATATAAGTAATTAAAAAAAAATCTTTTTTTTATAAAAGGTATTATTATTTTTTAATTTTATATAATACTTTATATAAAATTTAATTATATATACTTAAATAAAAGTTATTTAAAAGCTTAATTAATATTTTAATTTACTATTTAAATTAATTTACTTATAATTTTAATAATTAATTAAATAATACTTATTTATAACTTATTATACTTTAAAAAGATTTAATATTAATTTTATAAAATAAAATTTAAGTAATAAATAAATATTTTTAATATAAAATATTATTATATTATTAAAGTATATATATTAATTAACTTAAGCTTTAATAAGTTTATTTTTATATAATTTAAGTTATATTATTTTAATATAAGTAATTTCTTTTATATAATATAAAATATATTATTATATAAATTTTATAATTTACTTATTAAATTCCTTTATAATTAAAAAGTTAATAATAAAAAACTAAAACTTATAAAATAAGTTTTAATTTTTAATTTTTTTTTATTATTATTATATTTTCTAATATAAAAAAGTAATTCAAAGTTTTTATAAAATAAAAGCTAATTAATAATACTTTAAAACTATTTTATTAATATATTAAATATAAAATAATAATTATATTAATAAAAATATTATTTTAATAATATTTATATAAGTAATATAATAATTAATTAATATTATAAATAAATATTTTATATTATAAATTTTATAAATAAATTAAAGCTAATTTAATATTTAAAAATAATTTTTTTTTACTTTTTTATTAAAAAATATAAATATAATATAAAAAATTATTAATAAGTATTAATATTAATTATATTAAAAAGTAATATATAATATTTATTAATTTTATAAATATAATTTAATAATAATAAATTAAAATATTTTTAAAAATATTTTAAAAAATTTAAATAAGTAAAAAAAATAATAATTATATAATTATTATAATTAAATTATATTTAACTTTAAAAACTTTTATTATTTAATTAATTAATTAAAATATAAATTAAACTTTATTTTATATATATTTTTTATTTATTATATATATTTTTTATTTATTATATATAATTTTATTATATATATTTTTTTATATAAAAAAACTAATATTATTTTAATATAAATAAGTTTAAATATTTTTTATAATTATATTAATATTTTTTTTCTTTATTAATTTTTCTATTATAAATATATAATTATAGTTTATTACTTAAGTATTAATAAACTTAAATAATTACTTATATAAATTATATTATTATTTAAAAAAAATATTTATTAAAAAATTACTTAATTATAATTATATAATATATTAGTAATAAATTTAATTATTAATATATTAAAAAAAATATAACTTTTTATATATTTTTATTATTATTTTTATTTACTAAAGCTTTAATAAATATATATATATAAACTATTTAAGTAAATATATTTTATAAAATAATATTACTTACCCCTTTTTTATTTTATTATATATTTTTTATTAAAAATTTACTATTATTTTTTATTAATATATCTTTTATCTTATAATTATTATATTATATTAGCTAAACTTTTTAAAATATTTAAATATAAATTTATAAATAATTTATTAGCTATTATTTATAAAAAAACTAAAATTAATTACCTTAGTATTATATAAAACTATTATAAGTAAGTTTTTAAAATAATATTTATAATATTATTATTCTTTTTACTATTAATACTAATAGTTCCTAAGCTATTAAAAAAATATAAGTAATTAAAAAAATATAAAATTACTTTTAAAACTTAAGAACTAAAGTAAATTAAATTAAGCTATATTAAAAGTAATTAAATAAAATATTTACTTAACTTATTATTAGCTTTTAAATATTAAATTTTCTTTAATTAAATATTCTTTAAAATTAAAAATAATAATAATAATTTAATAAGCTTAATAAAAAGTATAATAAAAAATATAATAAAAAATATAATAAAAAATATAATAAAAAATAAAATAAAAAATAAAATAAAAAATATAATAAAAAATATAATAAAAAATATAATAAAAAATATAATAATAGCTATTAATAGTATTTTACTAATATATTTTATTAAGCTATAACTTAACTATTATAAATTCTTTTAAAAAGTAAAATAAAAAAAAAACCTTAAAAAAAATAAATAAAAAAAAAGAAAATAATTATATAATAATAAGTTTAAGGGAATAATAAAAAATAATAAATATATAAGTAAAAGTAATAAAAGTAATAAAAATAATATAATTTAAAAACTTTTACTTAAATAATTTTTATATTAAGCTTAAAGTATAATTATATATTTAAAAATTAATATATAATAATAATTCCTCCTGGGTATAAAAAGATAAACTACCTATTATTATAACTTATTATTAGACCTTTTTTTTAGTGTTTTATTATTATTATTATTTCCCTCTATTATATATTTGGTATAAGTGCTTTATAGTATATAGATTATACTACTTATTACAACTATTCTCTTTACTAACTTATTAAAGTTTTATTTAATATCTTTTTAATTCTCCTAGGTATATAAGGCCCTTTAGTATTACTTTTCTTACCCCTTTACCTATTACACTACTGCTTTCCTTCTCTAAATTTATTAATTTTAGCCTAATTAATAATTTACTCCTGCAACTAGTCTAATTTAGCAGTTATTGCTATTTCTTTATTATCTCCCTTTACTATTTATTATATTAAGATTATAGTTAGCTATAAGGTTATCCTGGGCTACTGTAAGCACAGTTGTAAATTCGTTACTAATGTTGTTACTAAAAATGAATTTATTAGTAATAAAACTAATTTTATTCTTCTAAATTAGTAATAAAACTAATTTTATTCTTTTAAATTAGTAATAAAATTAATTTTATTTTTAGTTTTTAGTTTTTAATTAGTATTTGTTTTTTATATATAAATTAATAATAAAAAATAAAAAATAAAATAAAACTAATTTTAATTACTAATTTAGTTACTAATTTATTAATTAATTTAGTAATTAAATTTATAACTAAAAATATAAATTAAAAGTAAAAATAAAAGCTTTATTTAAAAAAAAAAACAACCTTTATTTTATTTCTTTTATATTACTAGTATTATATAAATACTTATTTTCTAGCTCTTTAAAATCCTTAATCCAGCTTTTTAATAATATTATTTCCTTAACTAAACTAAGCTTAAGCCTATTTCTATATTTAATTATAATATTATTAGAAATAAAGAAAATACTCTCTATTATAGCAGAAGTAGTAGAAATAGCTAAATAATACCTTACTAAAATAAATAAAATAGGAAATTAAGTTTTATTTAAGTTCTAATATTTAAGAGGATTTTCTTATAAAAAATTAATAAATAAAATAAAATAAGTAAAATAAATAAATAAATAAAATAAATAAAATAAATAAAATAAATAAAATAAATAAAATAAATAAAATAAATAAAATAAATAAAATAAATAAAATAAATAAAATAAATAATTTACTTATTATAATAAAATAATATTAATTTTATAGCTTTATTATTATTAAATAATAATATTATTTTTATTTTTTTATATTATAAATTTAAACTTAATAAATTATTAAATATTAAAAAAATAATATTAACTTTTAATTAAATTATTAATAAAAAAATATATATAATAAATAATAAAAAAGTAAAATAATAAAATAATTTATTATATTTTCTAAGCCTTTTAAAGCTTTTATTATAAGTTATTTATAAGTATAAAAATTAATAATATTAAGTAAAATTAAATAATTTAAAATTCTTTAATTAAGCTATTAACTTATAAGTATATTTAAAAAATTAAAAAAAAATATTATTAGTAAAATAAAAATATTATTAAAAAAAGTAAATAAAATATTTTTTAAATATATTATTTATAAAAAATAACATATTTTATTTACTTTTTAAATTAAAAAATAAGGATTTTTAACTTATATAATATATTATAATTTAATTTTATACTTCTTATTTAAATTAATAAGTAATAAGATTTTAGTAAATTAATTTTATTAAAAAATATAAATTCTAAAATTCTTATTAAGCTTTAATTTATAATCCTTTTTATTATAAATAAAATTAATAGTATTAATACTAATATTATTTATTATAAAAGAAAAATTATTTATAAAGCTTATTTTAATATTTATAGGGAATTAAATAAAAGAAATAACTTTTATAGCTTTAAAAGCTTTAGAATTAGAGTAATTAAAATCTATTTTAGTAAAAAAAACTATAATAGTAAATAAACTAATAAAAAACTAAAAAAAACTAAAGGAATAATAATAGTATATATAGAATTTTTATTAAGTAATAATTATTACTTATAAATTAAATTATATTACTGCTTATAAATTAAATTAAATTAATACTTATAAATTAAATTAAATTACTACTTATAAATTAAATTAAATTAATCTAAGAATAATAAAATTAAATTTATTATTATTTTTATTATATATTAATAGATTAAAAATAAATTTAGTTTTATTACTCATTTATTATATATTAAAAATAAATTTTAGTTTTATTAGTTTTTTTTAGTTACTAATATTAGTAATAAATTTAATTTTAATTAGTTTTTAGTTACTAACAACTAATTATTTTTATTATTAGTAACTAAAAACTAATTTACTTTTATTATTAGTAGCTAAAAACTAAATTATTCTTTAGTAACAAAATAAAAAACAAAAAACAAAAAACTAGTTTTACAACCCTGACTGCAAGGTTGCCTTACTATATTTATAGTGTTAATATTAAAGTCTTGTGTATTATAATAGCACTTGGCAGTTGTTTTATTAAGAAAGATTTCTTTTATTTTCTAAGAAGGAATTATTAAGGCCTTTTATACCTACTAGCTTTAAGATAAGTGGCCTTTTTATTATCTAGCTTTAGTATTATATTAAGTTATTAGTTAAGAACTTTATCTTTAATATAAAAACCTTATCTTAAACCTTATAAGTAATCTTAATAATCTAGTGTTATTAGTATTATTAAACTTAATAAGGCTAAATATAATATTTTTTTTTAAAGATTCTTATTTACTTAGTTATTAAACTAAGGGCTAAGTATAATCCTTTATTACACTAGCTATTATAAGTCTTTTAAACTTATATAATTATATTAAAAATAAATCTTAATTAATATATAATAAAACTTAATTACTTAAACTTAATTATAAAATAAAAATAAGTAATTAAGGGAATTAGAGAATAAGTATTAATTACTTAAATAATATATTTATTAATTTAATGAAACTAAAAATAATAAATAATTTGTAAATATAATTAATTAATATATTATTAGCACAGCTAATATACTAATAGCATAAGTATTAGCTTTAGTATAGCTACTTATAAACCTTAAAAAAACTAAGCTATTATAATTACTAGCTATACTTAAAATAGTAATTTTTAATTAATTAGTATTTAACTAATATCTTTTTAAGTTATATAATATAAAATAAATTATTAAAAGTTAATATAGTATTAAAAACTTAAAAATAGCTATAATTATTAATTTTTTTTTATTTATCTTTTTATTTTAATTATATATTAGAAATACTTATTTAATAAAAAAATTATATATAGCTTTTTCTTTTTTCCTTTAAACACTTATATTTATTTCTTTTTTTAGTTAATTCTACTACTAATATTATATATCCTAAGTGTTTTTTTACCTTTATAACCTAATTCCTTTATATTTTACTATTATTTAATTCCTTTTTATTTTATTACTTATAAATTATAAGTAAATTAAATTTCTTATTATATTATTATTAAAGAAATATTTTATTAATATTCTTATAGCTTTATTTAATACTTTTTTATTATTAATTAGCTATAACCCCTTATAAATATATATAATAAGAAAAATAACTTTAAAAAGTTATTTTATATTACTACTAAAGCTTTACTTTTTTTAAAGAATTATTAATTATTTTTTATTCTTATAAGTAGTTAATTTACTCTTAAATTATAATATATAATAAATCTTTTATAGCTTATAATATAATTAATTTTAGTTATTAATTTAATTAAGCTTTACTTTTATAATTAAGAAATCTTTAATATTATTTTCTTTTTTAAATTTATTATTATTATTACTATTATTCTTTTATTTATATAAGCCTTAAAAAACCCCTTAAAATAAGCTATTAAAATATTATATTTACTATAAGTAGTAAAAGCTAGAATATAATTTTAATAAGCTTTAAAATTTAAGTTATTGTATTTAATTATATATAAATTATTATAAAAGCTAATTTATAAGCTTAATTAATAATAAATTAAATTAAAAATATATTTTAATATATTATAAGTAATATATTAGTGCTATAAAAACTAATATATAGCTTATAAATAAAGTTTAAGCTATATTATTATATTTTAGTAAATATAATTATTATAAGCTAGGTCTTTTATTACCTTAAAGAATTTAAAATTATTATTTTTATTATTTAATTCTCTTTAATTACTAACTTAAGCTTTAGATTTTTATTTATATAATATTTAATTATAAAATAGCCTAGGTTATATTAGGCGCCCCCCTAGGCATATAGGACTATATAACCACACAGGACCCTTAGTTAGTAAACGCCCGCTATAAGATTGCTATAATAACTGCTGTAAGATTACTATAACTACTGTAAGATAGCGCTGTAATATTTAATATTATAGCGCAGGAATAATCTAGTCTAGAATAACTATAGGGAGTGAAGGTATTACTAGATTATTAACTAAAGCAGTTATTACCTATAATTCTTATTTATAGCAGTAAGTTTTAGTCCTAAATATACTATTATAAATAAGAATTATAAGTAATAACTACTTTAGTTAATAATCTAGTAACACCTTCACTCCTTATAGTTATTCTGGACTAAATTATTCTTGCGCTATAATATTAAATATTACAGCGGTTTATTATAGCAGTTATAGCGGGCTTTTTTTGCTGACTAAGGGTCCTGTGCGGTTATATAGTCCCGTGCACCTAGCAGGCGCTGTTATATTACTATATATACTTAATAAGTTATTATTAAATAAGAATATTATATAAATTAATATATTAGTAAAAAACCTTCTTTTATATTATTAACTAATAATTTATTACCTTAATTATTTTACTTTTAATTAAGCCTAGGTTTACTTTTTAATATTTTTTTACCCTCTTTTATAAATAAAATTTTATTTTATTTTATTTATAAAAGATATAATATTATTAAATTATTAGTTAACTAATATAATTAAAGGTTTTATATTTATTATAATATTAAATTAGTTAATAATAAGAATATTAATATTAATAAGTAATAAGTTTACTTAAAGTGTTTTAAGGTTTTTAATTACTTTATATTTTTTTTATTAAGTAGCTAAAAGTAATTAAATTATTTATTTTATTATATATTATTATTTAAAAAGCTTTTATTATTAATTTTATTATTATTAAATACTTTATTACTTTTTCTTTTATAAAAAAATAGTATTAAGATTATATTTTTCTTAGGAGATTCTTTTAACTTTAAGTAAAAAGATAATTTCTTATTATGTATTACTCTTTAATTTACTAGTAATTTTTTTATTATTATTATTTTAAAAGTTAATTAATAGCTTTTTAATAATTAGTAAAGTACTTTAAGTAAATATTAAATAAAAAAATACCTTTATTATTAATAATACTAATTTAATATATATTTTATTAAAAAGATTTATTAATTTTATTATAATATTAATATAAAAAAGCTATTTAAAAAGCTTTTTTTCTTTTTTAAAAAAAATTACCTTAATTTTAAATAAGTATTATTTTTTTTCCTTAAGCTATTTTAAGTAAAAAAAATACTTATTACTTATATTTATATTTATATTTAAGTTTTTTAATATAAAGGGTAATAATTTAAATACTAAGATTATATTATTAACTTTATATATAATATTAATAATATTTATATATAATTACTTTTATTATTATAAAAGCTTAATATTATTATATTTTATTTTTAAAACTTATTAAATTAATTATATATAATTAAGTAATTTTAAGGGTAGTTTTAAATTTAGTAAAAGTATATTTATATATAGCTAATATTTTTATAATAATATTATTTTAAATACTTTAATATTATTATTAAAAAAAAGTAACTTAATTAATTATTATATAATATTAATATTAGTAATTAGCTTTTAATTAAATTAATTAATAATATTAATATTAAAAATAAGCTTTATAAAAAGATTATTAATAAAGGTAATATAAAGTAAATTACTATATTAAATATTATTATTAAGTAGTAAAATTTTAAGGTATTTTACTTTTTTATTTATAATTAAATATAATCTTAATATAAGTAAAATTTTATAATATAAAATATATAATAATTTTACTTAAAAATATTTAATATTTATTTAATATCTTTTAGTAAATTTAATTACTTATAAGTATTACTTTTACTTATATTTTTAACTTTTTATTTAAAAAAGAAAGTTAATTTTATAATATTAAAATAATAATTAATAACTTATAGCTAATATATTAAACTTATATTAAAATAATATAATAGCTGCTTTACTTATTATATTTACTTTTATTATATTATTTTTAATACTTTAATATAAATATAAGTTAATTTAAAAAGTATTTTTTTTATTAAAAAAAATACTAAGTAAATTATATTAATAAAAATATAATAGCTTTAGGTAGCTTTTAATAATAATATATTAAAATCTTATACTTTACTTAATTAAGTTATTTATTATTTAAAAACCTTTTATAATATAAGGGCTTTTTAAGGTAATTATTAAAATTAGTTAAAAGCTTATATTTATAATTTAAATTACCCTAGTGTTTTCATAATATTTTTTATTATTAATATATATATTAATAAAGCTTATAAAAGTATTTTTTAAAATATAATAAATAGCTTATTATTAATATTAAAATAAGGCCTATAATATTTTTTAATAACTTTTAAAATAACTTTTATATTATAATATATTATTTTTATTAATATTTTATAATTTTCTATAATTAATTTCTTATAAAAAAGTTTAATATTATAAAGTATTAGTTTTATTATAAATAATAGGTATATAAAAGTATATATACTTATAAGTTATTTTAGATTTTTAACTTTTTATAAGTAAATTTTAATATAAAAAAAGTAAAATAAAAATTTATATAATACTAAGGAGAATATTTTATAATCTTTAACCTTAAGTTTAATTATATTAATTCTTATAATAATAAAAACCTTTTAAAATTTTATAATAAATACTTTTAAATTTTTTAAATACTATTAT
This sequence comes from Trichoderma atroviride, assembly GCF_020647795.1. Lineage (NCBI taxonomy): Eukaryota > Fungi > Ascomycota > Sordariomycetes > Hypocreales > Hypocreaceae > Trichoderma > Trichoderma atroviride. The sequence continues at coordinate 3,079,142 of NC_089400.1, read as the reverse complement.
AAGTTATTAATTAGGTTTAATATTATAAGTATTCAAAAGTATATTACCTTTATTAATATTATTTTTTTAGTAAATAAATATTTAAAAAAAAGTCTTATTATTTTTATTTTTTTTATATTAACTATAATAAGCCTTATATTATATATATAATTAATTTTTAATATTTAATCTTTAATAATACTTATAATATTATATTCTTTAATAATTATAATTAATTTATTACTTTTAAATAGTTAATAAATTATAATATTTTTTTATATATATTAATATATATTATAATTAGTTATATTCAGGGTTGCAAATTAGTAACGATTCGTTAAACGAATCATTAGTAAATTCGTTTTCGTTTCGTTAGTGCCTTAAAGAAAATAAAACGAAAGGCCTTCGTTATTCATTAACAAAAAACAAAGAAATAACAAATTTATTTATTACTAATTAACTAATAATTATAAAAATAAAATAACTATATATTTAAAAACTCTTATTTTATAGCTATTTTTCTATATAAATTATATAATTTATTTATTATTATATAATTTTTAATTAATTATAGAAAAAACCCTTCGTTTCGTTAAGCCATTGAAGAAAACAAAGGAATTTCATTATTCATTAACGAATAACAAATGAAGATTCGTTAACAAAATTAGTAACGAAAAACTACTAACGAATTTAGCAACCCTGGTTATATTATTAAATATTATAATAAAGCTAAGCCTAAGACTTAAAGTTATTATAATATTACTAAGAAAATACTTTTTTATATTATTAGTAAATATAACTTAATTAGCTTTATAATTTACTTTATAAATAAGCTAGTTTTTAAATATAATTAATTAATTATAAAGATTAATTATTTATTACTTAGTTTATTATTATAAAAAAGTTCTTAAGTTATATAAAATATTAATTATAAGCCTTTATAATAATAATAATAATATAATAAAATTATAAATAATAAGATTTACTTAGGGTAAAGTATATATTAAAAATACCTTAGCTATAGTTTTAAGTAAGCTAGAATTAGCTATTTTAAATTTTTAATAAAAACTAACTTAGCTTAAAGTTTATTTTAATTTTATAAAAAAGTAATTAATTAAATTTTAAATTATTTTTTATATTATAAGTCTTTTAAAAAATATTTTAACTTTAAGAATTTTTATTATATTAAGTTAACTTTATATTATTTATATTCTTTTATTAATAATATTAAGATTATTAAAAGTATTTAATTTAATATATATTTAAATATATATATTTTTTATTTAAAAACTTATAAAAATAATTACTTAAATAATTATTATAAGTATTACTATTTAGGCGGTACTAGTAGGGCAATAATAGTAAGAAAGGCATGTCTCTTCTAGGTTCTATGGGAATTAACTAAATCTATAGATAGTATAATAAGATAGTATAAATATCCTTTATATATAGTATAGTAATACTATAGTGCCCTATTAGGTCCCCCTTTTTAAGAAAAGCTAAATTTATCCTAAATTAATTTATATCCTTTTTATCTATTAGTTTATTCTTAAGTAAAAAGCTTATTATTTATTAAAGTTAATTTATCCTTAATTAATTTATATTCTTTTATTTATTTAGCTTCTTTTTTTATATAAAAAGTTTATTATCTTAGCTTTAATTAATTTAATTAATTAGTTACTTATATAATCTTCCTTTACCCTATTTTTATAATTAAGCTATAGTATAGTTATATCCCTTACTAATATCCTTTATTATAATATTTAATTTTATCTCTTAAGCTTATATAATATATTTTATTATCTTAAATATTTTATCTATTTCTTATATTATTATCTCTAGCTTTTTTTCTAATTTTTTTAATATTTTAATTATATTTTATTATTATAAGGCCACTTTAATTTTCTATTTATTAAGTATAAACTAATATATTTAATAGAATTTATTTATATTTTACTATTTTCTTTTTATATTTATTTATTTCATTACTAATTTACTTAATTATTAAAAATAAACTTTTTATATAAGTTTTATAAAATATTTATATATTTAATTAAATTTTATTTATAATTTAAGTACTATAGTTTATTATTTATATTTAATTTACCTTTATTTAAGTACCTTAGTTTACTATTAACTTTATTAATTTTACATATTAATCTTTTTATATTTCTTTATTAATTACTTATTTTATTTATATATATTATATTATTTAACCTTATATAATTCTTTAATTTAAATTTATTATATTTCTTATAATTTAATTATATATTTATAAAAATATTTCTTATTTTAGGCATAAGTTTAATTTTAATATCTTTATAATTAATAATATTATATTTTATATAAGAATAATTTCTTTATCCTTAGAATATTTAATACTACTTAAGCTTTTTAATCTAATATTAATTATCTTTTTTACCCTTCCCAGGGTTGTAAATTCGTTACTAATTTCGTTACTAAAAACGAATTCTTTAGTAACGAAACTAGTTTTCGTTTTCTATAATTAGTAACGAAACGAATTTCGTTTTTTATTAGCAGTAACTTATTTTATTAAAAAAAAAAGGCTTATATAATAAAATAAAATAATAAAAAATCTATATTATATAATATTATTATATTATTATTATATAAGCTTTTCATTTCTTATTATTTAACCTTTTTACTATTATTATATAGCTTTTTATTTTTTCTTAGTTACTAAATTCGTTTTTTCTATACTAATAGAAAACGAATTTAGTAACGAATTTAGTAACGAAGTTAGTAACGAAATTAGTAACGAAACTAATTTCGTTTTTTATAAATTCGTTTTTAGTAGCTAAAAACTAGATTATTCTTTAGTAACGAAACGAAAAACGAAAAACGAAAAACTAGTTTTACAACCCTGACCCTTCCTTTATTAATTCTTATAAATAGTATTAAAATATTTATTTATACTAGTATTAAGTAATACTTTATTACTTACTTTAATTATTTTATTCTTTTATTTTATTATACTTATTTATTTTTATTTAGCAAGTGTATAACTAGCAGGGTTGCTAAATTCGTTAGTAGTTTTTTATTACTAATTTCATTAATAAATCTTTATTTGTTATTTATTAACAAATAATAAAATTTCTTTGTTTTCTTTAATGGCTTAATAAAATAAAGGGTTTTTTTTATAATTAATTAAAAATTATATAATAATAAATAAATTATATAATTTATATAGAAAAATAGCTATAAAATAAGAGTTTTTAAATATATAGTTATTTTATTTTTATAATTATTAGTTAATTAGTAATAAATAAATTTGTTATTTCTTTGTTTTTTATTAATGAATAACAAAGGCCTTTTGTTTTATTTTCTTTAAGGCATTAATGAAATAAAAATAAATTTACTAATGATTTATTTAACAAATTGTTACTAATTTGCAACCCTAATAACTAGGTTAATTAATAATATAAGTAAGAATTATATATTCTAAGAATTTAATTAATTATTATTCTTAAATTTATAAAGCTTATATTATAAGGTAATTAATATTAGTATTTTTATTTTAATTAATAACTTTACCCTTAATATTAAATCCTTTAAGTTTAATAATAAATCTAGGTTTTATTATATTTTATTAGATTAGTTTAAAGTGCCTATTTATTTAAACTTCTTATACTAGTTTAATTTTATAAATAATATTAGTTATTTAATCTTCCTGCCTTATTATTATTTAGTTTTTTTTTATACTATTGCCCATAGGTTATAATCTTACTAATTCTACTACTTTTACCTTATTATATTTCTTAACTTATAATATTATTAAGATTACTTATTAATTAGCTTTTTTATTTTATTAATATAATATATTAGTTAAGATATATATTAAATTTAGCTTATAATTATTAATTATTAACCTTAAATAATTTATTTAATATAAGTTTTTTAAGTATATTTTTATATTATTATTCTTTAAGTTTATAATACCTTTAAGTTTTATTATAATAAAGCTTATTATTAATAATAATATTAAAAATATATAAAGTTTATTTTTATATTTTAATACTTTATTAATTTTTTAAGTTTTTACTTTAAAATTTATTTTACCTTTTTACTAAAAGTAAATTCTTATATTTAGAATTCTTATATTTATATATTTATTTAAGTATACTTTAAAGTATTTTTTATAATCTTTTTAATTTCTTTTTATTATTTTTATAATATTTTAAATTATTATTATATATAATATCTTTTTTTTATCTCCTTTTATTAATTTAATAATTAGCTTTATTTTTAAATTTAATTTAAATATAAAAGTATATTTATTTTTAATAATTTAATCTAGGGTTTACTATTTAATAGCTTATATATTAAGCACTTAATTAATATTTATTAATATAAATAATAATAATATACTTTATTTTATATATTAAGTTTAAATATAATATATTTCTTAAGTATTCTTAAGTAACTTTATAATAATTTTTATTAATTAAATATAATAATTTAATATAAGCATATAAATTAAATTCTATAAGTATTAAAATATAAATATAATGAAAAAAAGTAAAAAAATTAAGTAAATATAATAATTTAATATAAGTATATAAAGTAAGTTATATAAATATTAAAATATAAATATTAAAATATAAATATTAAAATATAAATATTAAAGTATAAATATAATAAAAAAAAATAAGAATTCTATTAAATAAGCATATATATTTTTTTTTATTATATTATATATATATTTATAAGCTACTATTAGCTATTATTAATATATTTATAATTATTAGCTAATATAACTTTAGTTTTATTTAAGTAAGTAACTAAATATAAATATTTATTTTTAATATTATTATTATATTTTATAATTTTATTATTATTAGTAATATTTTATTTATTAAGTATTTTTATTTATATTCTTAAATAAATTCTTTTATAAACTAAATTAATTTTCTTTATTTAATTTATTAGTTTTTTTTATATTTATATTTTTTTTATTTAATTAAATATTTTATTTATAAGTTTTTATTTTTTTTATTTAGTTATTTATTTATTATTTTTTTAATTTCCTAGTATTTTTCTTTTTTAATTATTACTATTTTTAATAATTTAATTTTTTTATTATAAGGGTTATTAATTTATAAAGCTAGGAATAAGTATACTACTAATATTATATTATATATCTGCTAGGCTATAAGTAACTTAAGTTAATAAGCTAATAAATTAACTTTTTTTAAGATTTTAAATAAGCTTACTTTTTATTATAATTATTTCCTAGAAGATTTACCTAGGATATAATATTCTTTATATAAATAAAAATATACTTTATTTTTTAATTAAAAGTTTATTAGCTTATGCTTTTTATTATATATAAACTTTATAGTTATTATTACTTTATTTATTAAATATTTTACTTTTTTTATATAAAGTTATTATAATATATTTAATATATTTTTATTTATTTATATATTTAGTTTAAGTATATTATTTAGTTTAATAAGTTTAAATCCTAATACTAATTTATTTAAACTTTATTTAATTAATATATTATAATTATTATTAAGGTAAAATTATAAGGCTAGGATAATTTTAATTTATAAAATATTTAATATTATTATATAATAATATATTATAATTTTAATTATTTAATTCTTTTATTTTAAACTATTATTTATTTATAAATAATAACTTATATTAACTATAAGTTTTACTTTTAATACCTTAAATAAGCTTATTTAAAAATTTAATATAAATTTTCTATTATAGTTATTAATAATTATTTTTAAAAGTTCTTAGTTATATAATAATAGTAATTTTAAGTAAATTTATACTTATTACTATATTATATAATAAATTAATCCTAAAATTAAAATAGTTATTTTGTATTACTTATAAATTATTATTATTATTATATTAAATAAGTATTTATATTTATCTAGTTTTTAAAATAAGTAAGGGCTTTTTTTTTAAAAAGACTAATAATAAAATCTATTACTATTATATAATATAATTATACTTTATTTTAAATTAGCTATAATTCTTTTATTAGCTTTTACTTATTTATTTTATTTTTTAAGTATTTTAAGTAGTATTATATATATTATTAGACTTATTTAATTATTTATAAAATACTTAATTTATTTAATATTACTAATATTTTTCTAATACTTATATAAAATTATTTATTATATACTTTCTATAAGATTTTTTATATATAATTAATTAGGATATATAAGTATAATTTATTATTAATATCTTTCTTAATTATTATTTTATTTTATTAGTAAAATAATATTTATATTTTTTTTATTTAATTTACTAATTAATTTTACTTTTATTTATTTAACTTAATTATTAATAATATTTTAGTATAATATTAATTAATCTTATATCCTTATTATAGCTTTTCTTTTAATATTTTATTAATTCTTATTAATATTATTATATATTATATATTAGTTTTTTATATATTATTTAACTTATTATTTTTTAATTTAATAACTTTTTATTTTATTATTAAAAGCCTTAATAATATATCTAATATTAAATTTATTTTCCCTAGAATATAATAAATATTTAGTTTAAATTAACTTAAATAAATTAATATTATTATTAATTATTAATTTACTTTTACTAAATCTAAGGTTAATATTATAGTATAATCTATTATGCTTTTAATTATTATATAATTAGTAAAAATTCTTATTAAAATAATATAAAATTATATTATAATTTAAAGTTTATAATATAATTAAATAAGATATATTATTTCTAGTTTTATTAATTTATATTTTTATTTTACTTTAGAAAGTAATTAGTTTAGGAATATAATTAATTATATTTTCTAAATTAATATATTTAAAAGGTCTTATTTATTATTTTTTAAATAAAATATAAAAAGTTTTATATTATAATTATTAGCATTTAATTTAAAATATATAAGTCTTAAAAAATTATAATAATATAGCTATATTTATTTGATTATTTAATCTTATAATAGCTAAAATAATTCCCTTTTTATATTTATTAATTTAAATATTATTTTTTAAAGTTTAAAATACCTTATTTTTTTATTAATTTTTTTAGTTTTTTCTTTTTTTATTCTTAATTTTATTAATAGCTTTATTTTATATTTCTTTAGTAGTTTTATTTTTATTTAAAATTTATATATAAATTAATAAAGGAAAGTTATTATTCTTAGGCAGGGTTGCTAAATTTGTTAGTAGTTTTTTGTTATTAATTTTGTTAATGAATCTTTATTTATTATTTATTAATAAATAATGAAATTCCTTTATTTTCTTTAATAGCTTAATAAAATAAAGGGTTTTTTCTATAATTAATTAAAAATTATATAATAATAAATAAATTATATAATTTATATAGAAAAATAGCTATAAAATAAGAGTTTTTAAATATATAGTTATTTTATTTTTATAATTATTAGTTAATTAGTAATAAATAAATTTGTTATTTCTTTGTTTTTTATTAATAAATAATAAAGGCCTTTTGTTTTATTTTCTTTAAGGCACTAATAAAATGAAAATGAATTTACTAATGATTCGTTTAACAAATTGTTACTAATTTATAACCCTGTTCCTAGGTATACTTTTAAGTTTACTAAATTAATTAGTATTTTAATTTTTATAATTACTTTTATTTATTTATTAATTATAAATAATTCTAATATATTAACTTAAAATTTAAGTAATTAAACTAATAAATACTTATAAAAGGATTTTTTTAGATTTATAGTTAATTATAGCTTCTTAAATAATATAAAAACTTTATAAAGGTATTAATAATAATCTTTAAAATTATTATTAAATATTATAATATTATTAATATAAGCTTATATAAATTATTATATATAATATAATTTTTAATTTATAAATCTTTATATATAAAATAATAAGTTTTAAAACCTTATTAATATAATATATAATATTTCTAGTCTTTTTAAATTAATAATTATTATTTAATTCTTATATTTATTATATATTAAAAGCTAATAAAAAAAAGTAAATATATCTAATATTATAATATACTTTTTTCCTTAAATTAATATTATTATTTTCTTTTATAAAAAAATTAAATATATATTTAATATTATAATTTTATTAAAGGCTTTTAAATTATTAATTATATAGCTTTTTTTAACTTTATTAAATATATACTAAATAATAAATATTAAGCTATTAAATAAGTATAATTATTTTATTTATTTAGCTTATTCTTATATATAAAGTTTATTTATTATTTTATCTAAGGCTTATTTATTTTTAATTTTTAATAAATATAATTATTTTAATATTTTTTAATTTTATTAATTATTAATAAAATATATTTTTATTTTTTCTTTTTTTAATATAAGAATAATACCTTAATCTTTTTAAATATTATATTACTATATAATTTATTTAATTTTCTTAGCTTTATTAGTATTTCCTATATATATATAAATTTTATCCTTAAGTATTTATTTTAAAATATTTATTAGTTTTTTTATTATTTTTTATTTATTTAGTAAAATAAGTAAAGCTATTTTTTATATTTTTTAAATTTTAGTATTTATTAAATTAAAAATTATATAAATAATCTAAGTATTTTAATTTATTAAATTATATAAATTAATTTTACTTTATAAAAGTACTAATACTTATATATTTATAATAATAAAATAACTATTTTTATTATAGTTTTTAATAGTTTTAATTTTTTACTTTTATTAAAATATAATTAGTTTATTAATTAAGTTAATAGCTATTACTTAATTAAACTTTAGTTTTATATTAAGTATATCTAGTATATAAATATAATTAATTAAGCTATAAGCTAATATTATAAAATAATATATTCTTTTTATATTATATAAATTATATTTATTTAATTTAGAATATTAAACTAGGATTTATATTAATAACTATAGTTAAATATAAATTATCTTAGTAACTAATATATATTTTTTAATATATTTTAATTTTTATTAATTTTTAATTAAGACTTAAATATTATATATTATTTATATTAATAAGTAATTATTTATAATTAATAAATTAATCTTATATTATTTAAGAAAGCTATTACTTAATATTATATTTAATTTTAAATTTTTTTTAATTTATACTTTAGTATAAAAATAAAAATTAACTAAGACTTATTTTTAAAAACCTATAATATAAAAGTTAAATTATACTTTTATTATTAATATAATTAGTTTATTTACTATTATTATCCTATTAGGTTTATTAGCTTAAAAGAATATTATATTTAATTAATACTTTTTAATTTAATTCTTATTAACTAGGATATTAAAGCAGCTACTGTTTATAACTATTATTATCTTTAAATTATTAATAATAAATTTTAATTTTATTCTTATATATATATATTTTTATAAAGGATTAATATTATTTATTAAGTTTACTTTAATAACTTAATTATTTTAAAATATTAGGTTATTATTTATTTCTTTAATTTTTATTATATTAACTTTTTTTACTTAATTATCCTTAATTTTTTTAATTTATTAAATAATATAAGTATTTATAAATATATATATTATAAGTATTACTTAATTAAGAAAAGTTATTAAATATTTATAATATTTATACTTTTTATTAGTAAAATTACTAAGTTATTTTTAATTAAGCTTAAAAAAAAGTATTAATTTTATTAATTTTTCTTATTTATTTAATAAATTTACTTAAGGTTTATATAAGTAAATAAACTTAATTTTAATTTAAGTTATATATATATTCTTATTATTTAATTCTTTAAATTCCTTAATAACTTAATATTCTTATACTTAAAAATTTACCTTAATCTCTTTAGCTTTATTATTATTAATATTTATATATATATTAGTTATTAAATTAGTATTATTAAACTTTAATTATTTATAATATTAGCGCTTATTATATAAGTATAATTAATAATTATAATATTATTTATTTTTTTAAAATATCTTATATTAAGTATTTTTATATTAGCAGCCTTATTATTTATTAGTATTTAGTTAATAATTTTAGTTTTATTAATTATTTATATCTTATAGTTAATAAGGTTAAAATTAACTTATTCTTTTAGTAATATTTTTACTTATATTTAATTAATATTAATATTATTATTATTTATTATTTTATATATATAATATTATTAGTTTATTTATTTATTTTCTTTTTATAAATAAAATTATTTATTATTTTATTTATATTATATTATTTTTTAAGATATTAATTAACTAATAAGTTAATATACTATTTCTTATTTATTTATTAATTAAAATAGCTTATTTTACTTATTATTTATTATATAAATATTTAATAAAATTATTTTTAATTATATTTAATTAAAGTTTAAAAATAAGTTTTTTTATTCCTAGGCTAATATATAAATATAACTATATTATTTATTATATATCTATAGTAAATTTTATTACTCTTAAGACTTATATAAATGTAAAAGCTTAATCTTAAATATCTTTTTCTTACTTATAATCCTTATTAATATATATAAATATTATTATTTATTTAGCTACCTCCACCTAGTTAAGGTAAAATTACCTTTATAAAGTATTAATTTAGTTACTAATTAATAAATAAATAGTTAATTTTTCTTATATATTAATAAGTAATTTTTACTAATACTAAGCTATATTTTTTAATAATTAAGGTAAGTTAATATAAATATATTTTTTATATTTTATAATAATAGTATTTTTATAAATACTATTAGTAAATTAATTAATATTATTTTAAGTAATAATATTATTAATTAAGGCCTTATTATTTATAATTAAGTTAAAGAATTTAATATAAGTAAGCTTTTATTAATTTTTAATCTTAGGTTTTTCTAGTTTTTTAATATTATTATTTATTAAGCTATTAAATAACTATTAAAATTATTAATTTATTAATTACACTAAAAGTACTAAAGCTATAGTTAGTTATTTAATCTCTTATTTATATTTAAAATTATTTATATTAATATCTCTTATATTTATTATTAATATTAATTCTTTTAATATTATTAAGGTTTTACATTTATTTATTAAAAGATTAAGAAAATTAAGGTAAAATAATAGGTTAGGGGAACTTATAAATATTATTTAAGTGTTAATAAAGGTTATATATTTTCTATAGTAATTAAGAAATATTAATTAAATTTTAATTAATAAGTATTATAAACTTTAAGTTTTTTATTAGGGTAAAAAGAGTAAGGGAGTTTTTATTAAGTTATTAAAGTAATATTAATTTATTACTTTTACTAAATATAATTTTTTACTTATTTTTAAGGAATTATTATTTATTTAATAAGATAGTAATATAATTTCTTTTTATTAAATAAGTATATATAAGTTTTTTAATTAAAATAAAGTTTTTTATAGTAAAAATAAACTTTACTTAAGTAACTTTTATATTTATATAAGTGCTTTATATATTATTATAATTCTTTTATTTATTATTTTATATATTAATATTAGTATAAATAATAATATAAATATAAATATAATTATATTAAATTTAATTAACTATAATATAATTTATAAGTATTTTATTTATTTAATTAAGTTATTAATTAATAAATTTATTAACTTAAGTAATTTTTATTTTTATTAATAATTAATAAATTTCTTAAAAGCCTTATATTTACCTTAGCTATTTACTTAGAGTATTACTATTTAGGCGGTACTTTTTTACTATTTAGGCAGTATTTAAAGTACCTTTAAAAAATTACTAAAAACACTATATTTTCTTTTATTAAAAAAGTACTAAGATTAAGTAAAAAGAATATTTTAAAAAATATTAATAAATTATTTATTAATAAAATTAGCTAAATATTTATTTTTTTAATTTTTATTAAATTTATATAAATTTATATAATTATTAAAAACTATAGTAATTTTTACTTAATATTTTTTAATAAAAATATTAAGAAAATTAGGTAACTTTTTAAATAAATAAAATCTTATATATTTAAATAATATAAATATTATTAATATATTATTTTTTATAAAGAAATAAGTAAAAGAATCTAGTTTTAAGTTTATATAGGTTTTTAAAACTTAATTTTAAATAAAAATATAAAATAATTTAAAAATATTAAAATTTATTATATAAATTATAAAACTTTTTATTTTATTTATTTTTATATAATTTTCTTTTATATTTAAAAGCTACTTAAAGATAAGAGAGATTTTTAAGCTAATAGACTTATCTTTTTAATTAAGTTAATTACTACCCAAATAGTAAAAAAGTACTACCTAAATAATAATACTTTTAATTAAAACTTATAAGTTTATAAGGCTTATATAAATTTAATATTTAATTACTAAGATTATTATATAAAGTTCTTTTATTTGTATTATAATATATTCTTATTTGAACTATAGTAGCCTAAAGTAGCTTATGTATTAGAATTTTCTAAAAGGTTAATTATTTTAAAGAATTAATTAAATAGCAAAGGAATTTTAAAAAAATATTTTAAAAATACTATATAAATATTTAATAAGTGTTTTATATAAAGCTATTTTTTTTAATTATAAGTTTTTAGTTTACTTATATATTTAAGTTTAAAAAGTAAGATTTTAAAATAGTATTTTTTATAGGTTTTTATTTTTATAATATAAAATTTAAAACTAAGCTTTTTACTTATATAAATATTATAAAAAGTTTTAATATATTTATTTTAACTTATATATAGCTATAAGAATTCTTAGCTAAAGTTTTTAAGGATTTATAAGCTTAATATTTAATAAAAATAAAAAGTAAAAAAAGCTTATTATAAATTAAATAAAAGGCTATTTACTAATATTTTATAAATATTTTATTAAATTTATTTAGTTATATTATAGCTATAAGAAAACCTTAGTGGTTTTAGAAAATCCTAGTGCATAAGCTACTTAGTATAATATATAAGCTACTATAGTTTAAATAGAAATATACTATAGTATAAATAAGAGAACTTATTATATATAAACTTTTTTTTTAATACTTTTTAATAGTAATTAAAATTTATAAGTTTATAAAACTTATATAAATTTATTATATAATTCTTAACTTATAAACTTAATATATACTTTTTTTTTTATAATTCTTAATAAAAGTAATAAGATTTTTATAAGTTTAATATATATATTTTAATATTTAAAAGTAGCTTATAAAATATTTATTATAAGCTTAAAGTACTTATTATTAAATTTATATATTAAAATATAAAAAATAAAGTTATTAAATAACTTTTTTTTTATAAAATTATAATATATATAACTATAGTAATTACTAATATATTAGTAAAAATTATATTATAAATTATAGCTTTTTTTTAAGGTTTTTTATTATTTTTTAAAAGGTTTTTTTATATTTTTATTATTAAATAATATAAGTAAAATAATTTTTATATATATTTTTATTAATAAAAAATACTTTACTTTTATTTTAAATTCTTATAATAATATTTAAATAATACTTATTATAATAAATAGTTTAATAAATTATTTTAAGTTTTTATAATAAATATTTTAAGTAATAAAAAAGCTTTTAACTTAGCTAAAGCTAAAGCTAAAGAAATAAAAATAATAAATATATTTTTATAAAAAAAAGCTTTAAATACTTTAGTTTACTTAAAAAAAAAATAATAAGGAAATTTAATAAAATACTTATATAAAAGGTATTTTTTATAATTTTATTAAAAATAAATAAGTATTAAATATATATATAAAAAAAGTTTTATTTTTTTTTTAAAATACTTAAATTAATTATTAAAAACTAATATAATAAGTATTATAATATTAAAAAAAGTAACTTAACTTTTTATTAATTTTATTAATATATAATAAAAGTTAAGCTTTTTAAGAAATTCCTAGAAAAATATAATAAGTAAAAAGTTATATATATTTCTTAATTTAAAAATAAATTTAAATAACTTACTTTATACTTTTATTTTTAATAAATAGGAATTTTTACTTTTATTAAAGGCTAGTAAATTAACTTTTATTAATATAATAATAAAGTATTACTATTTGGGCAGTACTTTTTTGCTATTTAGGTGGTATTTAAAGTACCTTTAAAAAATTACTAAAAACACTATATTTTCTTTTATTAAAAAAGTACTAAAATTAAGTTAAAAGAATATTTTAAAAATTATTAATAAATTATTTATTAGTAAAACTAGCTAAAGAACTTTTATTTTTATTTTTATTAAATTTATATAAATTTATATAGCTATTAAAAACTATAGTAATTTTTACCTAGTATTTTCTTATAAAAATATTAAGAAAATTAAGTAACTTTTTAAATAAATAAAATCTTATATATTTAAATATTATAAATATTATTAATATACTCTTTTTTATTAAGAAATAAGTAAAAAAATCTTATTTTAAGTTTAAATAGGTTTTTAAAGCTTAATTTTAAATAAAAATAGAAAATAATTTAAAAATATTAAAATTTATTATATAAATTATAAAACTTTTTATTTTATTTATTTTTATATAATTTTCTTTTATATTTAAAAGTTACTTAAAGATAAGAGAGATTTTTAAGCTAATAGACTTACCTTCTTAATTAGGTTAGTTACTACCTAAATAGTAAAAAGTACTACCTAAATAGTAATACTCTAATAATATTATTTAATATAAAATTATAAAAAAAATTAAAAAAAAAATTAAAAAAAGAAAATAAAAAAGTTAAAATAAAAAATAATATTATTATAAACTAGCTATATTATATATAAATTATTTTAAATAAAAAAGTATTTATAAATATTAATATAAATATAAACTTATAAGTATTATTATTTTAAAAATTTAAGAAATTTTATATATTAAATTTTAATAAAGTATTACTTTTATATAAAAATCTTATTAAATATATATATAAATTAATAAAAGTATATATTAATAATAACTTATTAAAAATATTAAACTTAAGTAATTATTTTATTTTACTAGTTTTATATATTTTTATTAATAAGATTTATTATATAAAGCTTATAGTAATTTTTTATAATTTAACTAATAGTAATAATAATAAAAAAAAATATTTATATTTAATTAATATTATTATTAAATTTAATAAAATAAGTAATAATAATAAAAAGCTATTACTAAAGTAAATTACTAATAAATTTAATAATAAAAATTTTAAAAAAAAGTATTTTTTAATTATAAATATTATTTAATTTTATAAAATTAATATAATTTTATTATAGCTTAATAAATATATAATTATAATAGTATTTATTTTCTTTTATATAATTAATAAGCTTTAATTACTTAATAAAAGTATTATAAAAGCTTTTAAAAATTAAATAAGTTATATTATTAAAAGCTATATATATAATTATAAGAAATAAGGCTTAATAAAATAGTTTTTAAGTAAAAAGTAAATTATAATAATATATATTATAGTTAATATAATTAAAAAATTATAAAAAATAAATTAAATTATTTAAAATATATTTCTTTAATATAATATTAATATATAACTTAATAATAACTAAAATTATAAGATATTTATTATTAATTTTTTAATTAAAAAATACTTATTTTATAACTAAAATAACTTAAATAAACCCTTTAATAATATTAAAAATATTTTACTACTAAAATATAATAATATTAAAATAATATATAATTATAAAGTTAATATATTATTTTTATTATTTAATAAATATTATATTAATAATTTAAAAAGAATATATAAAAAAAGGAAATTAAAAATTAAAAAAAAAAATAAAATTTAGTTAAATAAATAATAGATTTTAAAAAAATAATATTTTTTACTTATTAATAAGTTAAAGTATTTATTTTTATATTTTATAATTATTTTTAAATAATATTCTTAATATATATTATAATTATAAAATAATTCTTTAATTTATAATTACTTTTTTAAATAATATAATTATATAAGTAATATACTTTTAAGTTATAATAAAAGAATTATAATAAATAATATTAAGGGAATTAAAAAAATAAAGCTAAGGGAATTAAAAAAAAAATTAATAAAAGCCCTAGAAAAAAAGCTAATTAAAGGTTTATTTAATAATAAGAAATAAAAAAAAAACTTATAAAAAATAAAAAAAGCTAATATTATATTTATTCTTAGGATATATAAATAAATTATATAAAGTATTTTAGTAAAAGGCTTTTTATTATTCCTTTTACTAATATATAATAAATAAAAATTAAAAGAAAAGGTAAAGAAAAAGAAAAAAAAGAAAAGGCCTTAATAAATAAAAGATTAGAATTTATAATAAGCTTAAATACCTTAGAAAAAAAAAGTAATTAAATTTAATTATAAAGAAAGTTATAATTTATAGTATTAAAAAAAATAGTAATAATATACTAAATTATATAGTTAATATAATTTAAAGGAAATATTTTTTATTATTATTTAAAAGTAATTAAATAATTATAAATAACTTTAATAAAAAAAGCTATAAAAGGCTATAAAAGGCCCCTGAAAGTTAATATTTTATAAGCCCTTAAAAGGTAGTATTTTACTAGTAGTAAAATTCTTATTACTTTCCTAATTAAGCTATATAATATTCTTTTACTATTTCTTTAGCTATATATACCTTAGGTTAGCTTCTTGCTAATATTAACTTACCTTATATTTACTTATTTTTTAATATAATTATTAATTTAATAAGATTAAAAATAATAATATAATTTAAGAAGGTAATATAATATAATTAAAATTATAAATATAATTATTATTTTAATAAAGCTAAATATAATAGTAAAGTTTTTAATTATTTATAAGTAAATCTTTTAAAATTATATAATAATAAATATTTAAGTTTATAAATAATTATAATAATTAATAATAATTATATTATATATTAATAAAAAAAATAAAAAAAATAAGAGATTTAAATATTTTTAAACTTAAATTTAAAATTATAAAAAATTTAAATTTTAAGTAAAAATATAAAATTTAAATTTTTTTAAATTTAAATAAAAGTAATATATAAAATTAATAAATAAAAATATAATAAAATAACTAAAATAATAATAATAATTTTATATTTTTTTTTATTATTAGTATTTAATAAAATATATAATTAATAATAATTTTTTAAGTTTTATAAGTATATATTTAAGTAATAACTTTATTTATATTATTTTAGTTATTTTTATTATTTTTATTAAGGTTAAGCACTAGGTTTTAATTATAAAGTATATTAAATATAAAATATAAAATTAAGTAATATTAATTTATTACTTAATTATTTTTTTATTAATATAATATTAAATATAAAAGTTAAAGTTATAAAATACTTTTTTATTACTTTTATTAATAATATAACTTATTTTTTATATAAATAATATAAGCTTATAATAATTATAATATATTAGCTTAAAGTATAATATTAAAATAAAAATAAGCTTATTATAAATAATATATATAATTATTATTATAATTATTATTATAATAAAATTAATAATAGTTAAAGTAGTTAATTAAATTTATATATTAATTAAAGCTAATTATATTTTTATTTCCTATTATATTTTAAATATAATTTTTATATAATAAATTTTTTAGCTTAAAAAGTAAAAGTAGTAATAGTACTTATAATAAAAAAGCTTTATTTTATATTAACTATTTTTTTTACTTTTTATTAAAAGTTAATATAATAAAATAATAAAAAATAAAATAATAAAATAAAAAAATAAAATAAATTATACTACTAGTAAAAGCTTTAGCTTTTCTTTTACTTTTATTATTAAGTTTTACTAAAGTTATAATAATATTAAGATATTATTATTATTATTTAATAATAATAATAATAATAATAAAAAAGAAATAAGAAAATAAGAAAATAAGTTTTATTTATTATAATTTTATATATATATATACTTAATATTTAAAAAGTATTTAATATATATTTATTAAGTAATTATATATATATTTTATATATATTATAAAATAATATACTTATAGTTATATAAATATAAAGCTAATTAATATAAAATATAAAAGTAAATAAAAATTTTATTATTTATTTATTATAATATTATAATAATTTCCTTTAAGTAATATATATAATTATAATACTTTTATAATAGTTTTTTTTAAGTAATATATATAATTATAATACTTTTATAATAGTTTTCTTTAAGTAATATTTTTTATTTTTTTTTATAATTATTTTCTTATACTTAAATAAGTTTTTTATTATTTTTTTAACTTTTTTAAAATTATAAAAATTATTTAAATTATTAAAATTATACTTTTTATTATTAATATTTATATTTTTATAATATTTTATAAAAAGTTATAATATATATTTTTTTAACTTAAATATAAAGTTATTACTATATAATTAAATAGTTTATAAAAGTAATAGTTTTTTTTTATAATATTATATATATATATATTTATTATTATATATAAAATAATTAATAAAAAAGTATAAGTATTAATTAGAGTTATAAATTTGTTACTAATTTTGTTACTAAAAACAAATTCTTTAGTAATAAAACTAGTTTTTATTTTCTATAATTAGTAATAAAACAAATTTCATTTTGTTTTTTTTTGTTTAAATAAATTTTGTTTTTTATTAGTAGTAACTTATTTTATTAAAGTAAAAGGCTTATTTAATAAAATAAAATAATAAAAAATTTATATTATATAATATTATTATATTATTATTATATAAGCTTTTTATTTCTTATTATATAATATTTTTACTATTATTATATAGTTTTTTATTTTTTTAGTTACTAAATTTATTTTTTCTATACTAATAGAAAATAAATTTAGTAATAAAATTAGTAATAAAATTAGTAATAAAACTAATTTTGTTTTTTATAAATTTGTTTTTAGTAACTAAAGACTAAATTATTCTTTAGTAATAAAACAAAAAATAAAAAACAAAAAACTGGTTTTATAACCCTAGTATTAATACTGTTTATATATTAGCTTATATACTTAATAATAATTAACTAGGTTAATATTTTAATAATTATAATCTTTTAAATTTAATTAAAAGTATTATACTTTTAGTATTTAAGTTTATTAAATTTAGCTAAAAGTATTATAAAAATTACTAAGTGCTTTTTTTTTAATAATTATAATAATATATAAGAATTATATTATATAAGTATTATATTATATATTATATATCTTATATATTATATATCTTATATATCTTATATATTATATATCTTATATATTTTATATATTATATATCTTATATATTTATTATTATATAAGTATAATAAAAATAATTTATAAATAAAAAAATAAAATAAAAAAATATTATAAGATTATATATAACAAACCATACACTAGATAATTAGTATAGGGTAGATTCCCAAGGGACAAACCTAGTAAATGATTCTGGGTTTATGTTAGCGGAGCGGTTAGGAAACCTAGTAGGTAATGTAGGCAATAGTAATAATGTCACCAGATAGTAAGCAGTGCAGAGCGTGTTGCAATCTTGATTCTGTGTTAACAACTGGCTATCTAAGTTATCTAAATAAGTGTAGAGAAGTAAACTTATATATCCAGTTGTGATATCTGGATTTGCTGGCTCGTTGAACGGGTCTATCGAGCTGTGAGCTCGTCTGGCTCGTTTGACGAGCTTGTCGAGTGGAGGGCTCGTCTGGCTCGTTGGTCGAGCGCAGCGAGCTTCCCATGATTGGTTTACCGGTCCGTAGTTATTCCGGTTCGTCCTACCCTGTAGGCCTGTTGTTACGATCATGAATGTTGGGTCGTGACATTATAAGTTTAATTTATATATAATTTTCTTTTTTTATTTATTTATATATTTCTTTTAAAAGTATTACTTAAGTAATTTATATAAAACTTATCTAAAATAAATATATAAGATTTTATATACCTAGTAGGTATTAGTAAATATAATAGTAAAATAATTAGCTTATATTTTAAAATACTTATAAGTTATAACTTATAAGTATAATAAAATTAATAATAAAATATTACTATTAAAAAAAAATTAATAAAAAGCCTAAGGTAAAAAAGTAAACTTATTAAAAAAGTTATAATTATAACCCTAGAAAAAATATATAATAAGTTTATTATATTAAGTTAAATATAATAAATAATAATCTATTAAATATACTTATATTATTATAAGTAAGTAATAAAAGTATTTTATATTAAAAAAGTAAAAGAAAAGTTAATTATAACCTTAGGAATTTTAAAAGCTTATTAAGTATTTTTAATAAAAAAATAAAACTATTAGATTTTAGCTTAGCTATAAATTAGCTAAAATTTTAAAAAAAATAAAAGTTAAATATATTATATTTAATATAATTTACTAGTATATATAATAAAACTATTATATAATAATATAATAATTTTTATTAATAAGAATATAAATATAATTATTACTAATATAATAAAAGTATTTATTATTATTTATTATAAAAGAAGTTAATAATAAACTTATAAAAATTTAATAGTAAATTTATTACTAATATTATTATAAATTTAAAAGATTAAATTACTAATATTTTAAAAATATATATAAAAGAATAAGTAAATTTAGTAAAAGATATACTTAATAAGTATTAGTTATAATTTTATTAAAAAGTAAAAAAAACTTATAAAAGTATAATAAAAAGTACTAAAGGTATTACAAAAGGTACTAAAGTTATTAAAAAAATATTATTATTCAAAGTAATTATAATAAAGGAATTAAATATAAATAATAAATAAGTTAAGAAATAATTATAAAGTATAATAAGTATTACTTTATAAATTACTTTATATTTTAATTAGTAATATTATAATAATTTATATTTTAGCTTATTAACTTAAATAAAAAAGTTATAAAAAATAAGTTATAACTTTTAAGCTAAGAAATAAATTAAGAAAAATAAGAAATATAACTTAAAGAAAAAAAAAAAAAAACTATTAAAAAAAGCTATTAAAAAAAATAATAAAAAAAGCCTTTAGTAAAAGAAATATACTTAAAGTAAAATAAAAAGTATAAAGCCTAAAGGTAATAGTAAAAATAATACTTAATAAAAGGAAAATAAAAATAATAATAAGGTAAACTAAGGTATTAGAGTAAAACCTAAAGGAAAAGGTAAACTATTAAAATTAAAAGCTTAAGTAAAAAATATAAGTTTTAAGTAAAAAATATAAGTTTTATTATAACTTTATAAATAATTTATACTAAGGTCTTAAAGCCTTAACACTAGGGTTATAAAATTAGTTTTTTATTTTTTATTTTTTATTTTATTATTAATAACTAATATAGTTTTTAATTACTAATAATAAAAATAAATTAGTTTTTAATAATTAAAAACTAATTAAAATTAATTTTATTATTAATATTAGTAATTAAAAAAAACTAATAAAACTAAAATTTATTTTTAATATATAAGAAATTAATAATAAAATTAAATTTATTTTTAATATATAATAAATTAGTAATAAAACTAAATTTATTTTTAATATATAATAAATTAATAATAAAACTAAATTTATTTTTAGTATATTAATATATAATAAAAATAATAATAAATTTAATTTTATTACTTTTAAATAAAATTAATTTAATTTATAAGTAACTAATTTAATTTAATTTATAAGTATTAATTTAATTTAATTTATAAGTAATAATATAATTTAATTTATAAGTATTAATTTTTCCTCCTAGGTATAAAAAAATAAATTACTTATTATTATAACTTATTATTAAACTTTTTTTTTAGTATTTTATTATTATTATTATTATTTCCCTTTATTATATATTTATAATTAAATTTAGTTACCTTTATTCCCTTTTAGGAAAGCAAGGGCTTTTTTTTACTACTTTTTTTCCCCTTTTACCTATCATATTTATTTATAAGTATTCTAGCTTTTTTAATTTTAGCTTAGTTATTAAACTAGGCTTTAGCTGTTTATTATAATAATTTAAGTTTAGTAGTTATTACTATTTCTTTCTAGTCTCTTTTAGCTATTATCTAAAGATTACAGTTAGCTATAAGGTTATTTTACTATTACAAAGTTATTTTACTATATTAAAAAGGAATAGTTATTAATATTAAAATCTTATATATTATAATAGCGCCTAGTGCTTTAAACTATACTTAGTAATTAATTTCTTTTTTTATTTAGATTTTTATAAATATTAAAATAAATCTTATAAATAATTTTTTTTTATAATAAATAATACTAGTATTAATATTATTAATTTTATTTATAATAAGAAAGATTTTAAATTAAAGCTTAATAAGGATTTTAGAATTTATATTTTTTAATAAAATATATTTATTAAAATCTTATTACTTATTAATTTAAATAAAAAGTATAAAATTAAATTATAATATATAATATAAGTTAAAAATTCTTATATTTTAATTTAAAAAATAAATAAAATATATTATTTTTTATAAATAATATATTTAAAAAATATTTTATTTATTTTTTTTAATAATATTTTTATTTTACTAATAATATTTTTTTTAAAATTTTTTAAATATATTTATAAGTTAATAACTTAATTAAAGAATTTTAAATTATTTAATTTTACTTAATATTATTAAGTTTTATAGTTATAAATAACTTATAATAAAAGCTTTAAAAGGCTTAGAAAATATAATAAATTATTTTATTATTTTACTTTTTATTTATTTATTATATATATTTTTTTATTAATAATTTAATTAAAAATTAATACTATTTTTTTAATACTTAATAATTTATTAAGTTTAAATTTATAATATAAAAAAGTAAAAATAATATTATTATTTAATAATAATAAAGCTATAAAATTAATATTATTTTTTTTAATAAAAAATAATATTTTTTTTAATAATTACTTTAGATTTTTTTAATAAATTATTATTTTATTATAATAAGTAAATTATTTATTTTATTTATTTTATTTATTTTATTTATTTTATTTATTTTATTTATTTTATTTATTTTATTTATTTTATTTAT
Organism: Trichoderma atroviride; assembly: GCF_020647795.1. Taxonomy (NCBI): domain Eukaryota; kingdom Fungi; phylum Ascomycota; class Sordariomycetes; order Hypocreales; family Hypocreaceae; genus Trichoderma; species Trichoderma atroviride. The sequence continues at coordinate 3,056,247 of NC_089400.1, read as the reverse complement.
TTTATTTATTTTATTTATTTTATTTATTTTATTTATTTTATTTATTTTATTTATTTTATTTATTTTATTTATTTTATTTATTTTATTTATTTTATTTATTTTATTTATTTTATTTATTTTATTTATTTTATTTATTTTATTTATTTTATTTATTTTATTTATTTTATTTATTTTATTTATTTTATTTATTTTATTTATTTTATTTATTTTATTTATTTTATTTATTTTATTTATTTTATTTATTTTATTTATTTTATTTATTTTATTTATTTTATTTATTTTATTTATTTTATTTATTTTATTTATTTTATTTATTTTATTTATTTTATTTATTTTATTTATTTTATTTATTTTATTTATTTTATTTTATTTATTTTATTTATATTAATTACTTTTAAAAACATAATATTATAAATATAATAATATAATTATATAATTAGTTTTTTTATTTAAAATTATTAATATTAAATTAAAAAATAAGCTTTTTATAATAATAATTTCTTATATTTATAAGTAATTTAACTTATTATTTACTTATTATATAAATTATAATATTAAAAATTATTATTATATTTTATAAATTTTTTAATTTAAATTAAATAATATTTTTTAATTTTAAGTTTTATTTAAGTTACTAATACTTTTTTTAAAAAATAATAGTTTAATTTAATAATTAAATTAACTTATTAATAATATAATATAATAATTAAAATTTTATTAATAATATTTTTAAATTTAATAATAATATAATTTTTACTTTTATTTATATTTAAAAAAAAACTTTTATAAGTTTTATAATTAAGTTTTATATTATATATAATTACTTAAAGAAAATATATTATAAAGCTTATTAATTAATTAATATAATTAAAGTAATAGAAAAATAATTAATAATTAAATATAAAAAGCTTATAATTAATTATTAAATTATAATTATTTAATAATATTTTTAATTAATTATATAAATATTTTTATAAGTAACTTATATTATTATATAATAAATAATTATTTAATTAATATATAATTTTAATAAATAATAAAATTATTATTAATAACTTAATTTTATTTTTAAAAATTATAATTATATTTTTTTATAAATTATATTATAAAGTATATTTATAATATTTTAAAACTTATTAAATATTAATATAAACCTTAATATTATTATAACTAATATTTTTAATTATATAATATTATTTTTTATTAAGGTATTAAAATATAAAAATTATAATTTTATTATATATAAAAATAATAAGTTTTTATTTATTTAATATATTTAAATAAAATTAATTTTTTTAAGTTTTTATTTATTTTATATATTTAAATAAAATTAGATTTTTTATATTTTTACTTAATTAATAAAATATAAATTAGTTATTATTAGTATTTTATTAATTATATATAATTAATTTATAAAGTATAAAATATATAATAATTATATAATATTTCTAGTTTTTTTTATAAATATAATTATAATTATATAATATAATATATAATTATAAGTACTTAAGTATTAAAAAACTATTTAAAATATCTTATATTATATTAAAATAAAATAAATATTATACTTATTATTATTTATATATAGTTATAAAATATTATTATAAGTATATAAATTAAAATAAAAAATCAAAAGCTTATATTTTCTTAAGTAGTTTTACTTAAGTAATTTATATAAAATTTTATATAAAATTAAATATATAAGATTTTATATACTTATTATATATTATTTTAGGTTTTAAACTTATTAATTAAATTAATATATTTAAATTAAATATATAAATAAATAAAAATATATTTAATATATTATAATAGCTTTATATAAAAAAAGTAAAATATTTAATAAATAAAATAATAATATTTATAAAATTAATATATAATAAAGAAAATATATTAATTAGCTTTTAATTAAAAAATAAAAAATATTTTTATTTATATAAAAAATATTATATTTTAAGTAAATATTTTAAAAAATAATTATATTAAAAAGTAAAGTTATTTAAGATTTTAAAGAAAATTAATTTATTAGCTTATTAACTTAAGTTACTTATAGTTTAATAAATATAATATTAATAATATACTTATTTTTTAATTTATAAATTAATAATTTTTATAATAAAAGAATTAAATTATTAAAAATAATATTAAGATTTATTTTTAATATAATTATATAAGTTTAAAAAACTTATAATAGCTAGTATAATAAAAGATTATACCTAGCCCTTAGTTTAATAACTAAGTAAATAAAAATATTTAAAAAAAAATATTATATTTAATTTTATTAAATTTAATAATACTAATAATACTAGATTATTAAAATTACTTATAAGATTTAAAATAAGATTTTTATATTAAAAATAAAATTCCTTATTAATAACTTAATATAATATTAAAATAATAAAAAAATTACTTATATAAAAGCTAATAAGTATAAAAGGCTTTGATAATTCCTTAAAAAATAAAAAGAAATTAATTATTAAGTGCTATTATAATATATAAAACTTTAATATTAATATTATAAAAAAAGTTATTATTTAATATAATAAAGTAATTTTATAATAGCCTAGGATAATCTTATAGTTAATTATAATAAATAATAAATAGTAAAAGGAAATAATAAAAAAATAATAATAATTACTAAATTAAACTAATTATAAAAGTAAACTATTAACTTAATTAAAATTAATAAATTTAAAAAAAGAAAATAATAATATAATAATATAATAAGTAAAAAAATAAAAAAAGTAATACTAAAAGGCTTTATATACTTAAGAGAATTAAAAAAATATTAAATAAAATAAATATATAATAAAAGAAAATAATAATAATAATAAAATATTAAAAATAAAGTTTAAAAATAAGTTATAATAATAAGTAATTTATTTTTTTATACCTAAAAGAAATTAAAAATAATATTAATTAAAAAAAAAATTAAAAAAATAATAAATAATTAATTAAAAAAAAAATAAAAACCTATAAGTAAAATATTTAATTAAATAAAAAAATTAAAAAAATAAAAAAAATTAATAAATTAAATAAAAAAGTTAATTTAATTTATAAAAAAACTTATTTAAAAATATAAATAAAAATATTTAATAATTAAATTATTACTAATAATAATAAAATTATAAAATATAATAATAATATTAAAAATAAATATTAAAATTTAATTATTAACTTAAGTATTAATAAATAAAAAATTATTAAAAAATATAATAAATACTTAAGTTATTAATAAATTATAAAATAAATATAATTATATATATAATATATAAAATAAAATATAATTATTTATTAAAAAAAAAATTATTTTTAATATATATTTAATTATTTTATATATTAATATATTAAGTTTTTTTAAATTTAATATTAATATTAAATTTATAAGTAATATTATAATTATAATATTAAGTAAATTTATTAATAATATATTATATTAACTTAATAATTATTAAATATTAAAATAATATTATTATTAAAATTAATAAAGTAAAATATAATATATAATTTAATAATATAAAAATAAAATTTATTATTATTATAAATAATATTTAAGTATTTTTATATATTAATAATAAAGTTATTAATAAAAGTAAAAATAAAAAAAAAAAAACTTAAATAAAAAAAAGTAAATTATAAAATTAATATAAGTAACTTTTATAATAATAAATAAAAATTAAAAAAACTTTAAAAATTATTTTAAAATAATAATAAATAATTATAAGTTAAATTATATATATATTTTAATAAATATATTATATAAATAAAATTTATAAATAACTTAATAACTTAAATTAATTAATATAAAAAGTTAAAAATAAAAATAAAAATAAAAATAAAAATAAAAATAAAAATAAAAATAAAAATAAAAATAAAAATAAAAATAAAAAAAAATTTAAAATTTTTTTTTAAAAATAAAATTAAATAAAAAAAAATTATAAATAAGTTTATTAAAAAATAAAATAAGTATTTATAATATATAAGTTTAATATTTAATAATAATAATAAATTTAAAAATAAAAGTAAAAATAATAATTTAATTATTTATAATAAAACTAAAAGTATAAGTTTATTTATTTAAAAATAATAATAAATATTAAAGAAAATAATAAATAATATAAAAAATAAAATATTATTCTTTTATAAAAAAATAATTTTATTAATTTTAAAAATTAAAAAAAATTTTATTTATAAAAATAAATAATTTAAATTAATTAAAAAATTAAAATAATAACTTAAATATAATAAATAAAATAATTATAAATAAGTTTATATTTTTTTATAATAAAAAATTAGCTTTTATTTATAATAAATTAAAAATATATAAGAATTTAATATTAAAAAAAATAATAATATTTAAAATAAAAGAAAATTTTATATAATAAAAAATTAAATATTTTTATTAAGTAAATATAAATATTATATAAATATTTTAAATATTTATAAAATAATAAAAGAAAATAATATAAGTAATAAATATAATATAAGTTAAAATAAATTAATAAATATAAATTTATTAAAATATTATAAAAATTATATTAAAAAAGTAAACTAATATTATTAAATTATTATAAGTATTAATAAATAAAATAATATAAAATTTAAAAAGTATATAATAATTAGTAATAGTAATAAAAGTTTTAATAAATTTATTTATAATAATTAAAAAAAGCTTATAAAAAAGCTTTATAAAAGTAAATAATTTTATTATAATAAAATAATAATAGTTAATATTTACTAGAAATTTTAAAAATTTAATATATAAAACTTTAATTAAAAAAACTTTAATTAAGAAAATTAATAACTAAAAATAAAAATAATTTTAATTAAATAAAAAACCTAAAATAAAAAATAAGTTAATTTAATAAATAATAATTTTAATTAACTTAAATTAAAATAAATAACTTAATAAATAAATAAAATTAAAATAATTTACTTTTTTTTATAATATTTTTTTTAATAAAATACTATAATATAATTATATAATAAATATATAATATATATTATATTACTATTAGTTTTTATAAATTTAATTATTTACTTATAATAATAAAAAAATATATTTTTTTTATTAATTTAGTATTAGGATAAGTTAGGATAATATAAGATAGTATAAGCTAATATAGTATATATTATAGTATAAAATAAATAAATACTATATATCCTCTAGAGATACTAGAAGTAGTTAATTTAAATAGAAAATTAAGCCTTTTATATTATATAATCCTATACTATAATAAATAATAGTAATTATACCTAATAAGCTATACTACTAATATAATACTAAAAATCTTTTTTATAATATTTTTATACTACTAAATATCTTTATACTACTAAATACTATTATATTTATTAAGTATAAATAATAAAATAATATATATTCTTATTTACTTTATATAAATAAAATATCTAAATATAGCTTTAATTACAAAAACTAACTTATATTATTTATTTATATTACTAAAAATAATTACTTTAAGAACTATATTACTATAAGTCCTACTAGATTAAGTTAATAAAAGGAAAATATTTATATAAAAATTTAAAGTATTTTTAGTAAAATAAAGAAAATAATATAGCCTTAGTAAGATAGTATAAGCTCTTATAAACTAAGCTCCTATAAACTAATATATTAAAAATATAAACTTAAATAACCTTAACTTAAACTTTTTAAAATAACTTTAAAGAATATAAGTATATTATCCAGCTCTAAAAACACTAGTATTATAACTATAAAATATATAAAGTAACTAGTTTATTATTAATAAATAACTAGCTTATCTTAATTTAGCTAAATAACTATAAATTAGTATTATAAACCCTACTATATAAGAATTCTTAAAGAAATATAATTATAAAATAAAACCTTATATTTAAAAACAGCTAAAATAAGTAATAAATATATTACTCTTTATAAAAAAAGGTAATTATATATATAAATTCTTATATTTAATAATAAAGGAAGGAATAAATACTATAATAACCCTGTATACATAAAACTAGCCTTTACCCTCTTAAATTACCTTTAGATTTTAAACTTTCTTACTCTTATCTTTTAACTATAATAGCATAAATCACACTATACTAATCCTACACAGGGACTATTAACTCTTGCAAAGCAATATAATACCTTCCTATAAGATAATTTGCTAAATATACCGGAACTATAAAACATTTAAAATATCCTAAAGTTAAATATTATTATATAGCTGCTAAAACAGCAATAGCCCTAACAGCTGTTTTATTAATTTATCACCTAGTATAAATTTTAAAATTATATACATATATATATATTTCCTTTATTTTCTATAAAATTTTAAAAAAAAGAAAAAAACCTATAAAATAAAACTTTTATATAAACCCTTATATAATCTTACTTAAAAAGTATAATTTAAATAAAAATACTAAAAGTATTAACTTTATTAAAGGCAGTTGCTATATATAATAATAATCCTAAGATTAAGTTTATTAATAACATAAAGGAAAATATTATTAAATTTCTTAATATAAACCCTAAAAATATAACTATTTAAAAGAATAAAAACATATATACTATAATTTTTACTAATACTATATATAGTATTAGCCTTAAACTAAATAATTATCTTACCTTCTTTAAAGTAGTTATTAATAAAGTAGTTACTACTAAAATACTTTTTATAATAAGTTAGTTTTTTTAATTAGGTTATAAGGACTTTAATATTAAGATATTACTTATTAATATATATATAAGATAATATAAATAATACCACTTGCTAATAGCTATATAAGTTCTTATATCTTTAGCACTACTTTAAATTAAGAAGGTAACTATAAAAGGTAATATAAACTTATATAAGAATATTTATAAATTTTATATTTATAAATATCTCCCTACTGCTATTTATTACTAAAATAAATTCTAAAATAAGATTATTTATTTTAATATTATATATATTAAAACTAGAAAAAATAAAAAGAAAAATAAATAAAATAAAATAAACTATTAAAAATAAAACTAAAATAACTAATAAAATAAAAATATAGTAATAATAAATATATTAAAACTGGAATAGCTAATTAGCTTAACACTAGTGCTTAAATATTTTATTAAATAAAACTAGGTAATAGTTACTTAAGATTTTAAAATACTTAAAAAAAAGTTTACTTAATATTTTTAAAAATATAGCTTATTATATTAAGAAAAAGATTATTTAAATAAATTAAAATAAAGTTAAATAACACTTTATAAAAGAACTTTAAGCTTTTATAAAAAATAAAAACCTAAATAAAAAAAAACTAGCTAAAATTATATTACCTTAGCTTAAAGTTCTAATTTATATTATAAAAATACTAATTTACTACTAGGCTATTAAAGAATAATTATTTAATATTATAGCTTAAAAACAAAAAGTAAAAACTAATCTTATATAATTAGTTACTATAAACCTAGTAAAGGTTAATATTCTAGAGATAACTTTATTTTACTTAGTTATAAATATTTAAAAAGAAATAGTAATATATATTAAAAATACTAAAAATAATAAATAAATATATAATCTAGTAAAAATTAAAATAATTATAAATAATAATAAATATTATAATAAAAATTAAATATTAGAAAAAGATATTAATAATCTTATTATAAAAATAAACTAAATCTTTAATATAATTAAAAAATATAATATAAATATTAACTATACTATTTAAACTACTTAAAAGGCGCTAACTATAAAAATAAATACTATTACTAATATTACTATTATACTTAAGAAGAATATTAATAAAACTATTAAAGTAATTAAAACTAAACTTAGTTAAATTATAAATACTATATATAAAAACCTAGTAGCTAAAATAAGTAAACTTATAAAAATTACTAAAGTTAATTATATAGCACTTAACTAATATATTTAAAGTATTAAAGAAAACCTAATTTTAATTAACCTCTTACTTAAATAATTAGAAACTTAAAATATAAATCTAGAATAAATAATTATAAACACTTAAAGCGCTTTAATTATATTTTAATAGGTAGTAATTAAAGAAAATATAATTATAAATAATTTAATTATTTACTTAAAACACTAAGAAAAAAAAGATTATATAATAAATATAAATAGGAATAAGATTAGTAAATAAAGTAAATAATTAAGATAATATTAATTAGATTAACTAAAATAACTTCTTACTTTTAATATATAGTTATTTAAGATAAATAATATTTTTAAAAAGGGGGAGTTATTAAGATAAGTTAAGATAGTATAAGATAATATAAGCTAATATAGTATATATTATAGTATAAAATAAATAAATATTATATATCCTCTAGAGATACTAGAAGTAGTTAGTCTAGATAGAAAATTAAGCCTTTTATACTATATAATCCTATACTATAACATTTAGTATTTTATTAATTACTTATATAAAAGCTAGTTTTAAGTTTTATAAGTATAAAAAATCTTAATAATTCTTTAGAAAATAAAAGAAATTTTTTAATTATAAAATATAATTTAAAGTATTAAATATTATTATAATATATAAAACTTTAATATTAATATATTTAATATAATAAAGTAATTTTATAATAGCTTAGGATAATTTTATAATTAATTATAATTATATACTAAAAGAAATTAAAAAGAAATAATAATAATTATTAAACTTAAATTATTATAATAAATAACTAAAGCTTAGCTTAATAATGAAGCTAAAATTAAAAAAGCTAAAATACTTATAAATAAATATAATAAGTAAAAAAAAAAAAAAATAATAATAATAAAAAAAGCTTTTATTTTCCTAAAAGAAAATTTAAATTTAACTTTAATAAATTAATAAAAAAAATAACTATAATAAGTAATATAATTTATATATTATAAAATATTTAATATATATTAAATATATAAAATAAGTTAATACTAGTAAAAAGCTAACCTAAAATATATATAACTAAAAAAATAATAATAAAAATATTATATAACTTAATTAAAAAAATAATATAAATTTTATTATTAGTAAAATACTAGCTTTTAAAAGCTTTTTATAATTTTTATAACTTTTTTTTATTAAAGTTATTTATAATTATTTAATTACTTTTAAATAATAATAAAAAAATATTTTTTTTTAAATTATATTAATTATATAATTAATTTTTTTTTTATTTTTTTTTTCTAAAGTATTTAAGTTTATTATAAATTTTACTTTTTTATTTATTAAATTTTTTTTTTTATTTTCTTTTATTATATATTAGTAAAAGAAAATAAAAAACTTTTTATAAAAATACTTAATATAATTTATTTATATATTTTAAAAATAAATATAATATTTTTTTTTTTTATTTTTTATAAGTTTTTTTTTTATTTTTTTTTATAAAATAAATTTTTAATTAATTTACTTTTCTAAAGCTTATATTAAATTTTTTTTTAATTTTATTAGCTTTATTTTCTTTAATTCTTTTAGTTTTATGTTTTTTTTAATTTTCTTAATATTATTTATTATAATTCTTTTATTATAATATAAAAATATATTACTTATATAATTATATTATTTAAAAAAGTAATTATAAATTAAAAAAATATTTTATTATAATATATATTAAAAATATTATTTAAAAATAATTATAAAATATAAAAATAAATACTTTAACTTATTAATAAATGAAAAAAATTACTTTTTTAAAATTTATTATTTATTTAATTAAATTTTTTTTTTATTTTTAATTTTTTTTTATATATTTTTTTTAAATTATTAATATAATATTTATTAAATAATAAAAATAATATATTAATTTTATAATTATATATTATTTTAATATTATTATACTTTAATAATAAATATTTTTAATATTATTAAAAAGTTTATTTAAATTATTTTAATTATAAAATAAATACTTTTTAATTAAAAAATTCATAATAAATATTTTATAATTTTAGTTATTATTAAATTATATATTAATATTATATTAAAAAAATATATTTTAAATAATATAATTTATTTTATATAATTTTTTAATTATATTAATAATAATATATATTATTATAATTTATTTTTTATTTAATAATTATTTTATTAAATTTTATTTTTTATAATTATATATATTACTTTTAATAATATAACTTATTTAATTTTTAAAAGCTTTTATAATACTTTTATTAAATAATTAAAGGTTATTAATTATTAAAATTTATTTTTAATATAATTATATAAGTTTAAGAAACTTATAATAGCTAGTATAATAAAAAACTATACCTAGCCTTTAGTTTAATAATTAAGTAAATAAAAATATTTAAAAAAAAATATTATATTTAATTTTATTAAGTTTAATAATATTAATAATATTAATAATATTAAATTATTAAAATTATTTATAAAATTTAAAATAAAGTTTTTATATTAAAAATAAAATTCTTTACTAATAACTTAATATAATATTAAAGTAATAAAAAAACTATTTATATAAAAGCTAGTAAATATAAAAAACTTTAATAGTTTTTTCTTAGAAAATAAAAGAAATTCTTTTTAATAAAATAATTACTAAGTATAATTTAAAGTATTAAGTATTATTATAATATATAAGACTTTAATATTAAAAAAAAGCTACTATTCTTTTTCTAAAAAGATTAGCTTTTATAAAAAAAGTAATATATTTTACTTAAGATACTAAAACTAGTATTACTTATAATATAATAAAATAACCTTATAATAGTAAAATAATCTTATAGCTAACTATAATAAATAATAGCTTAAGGAAACTAGAAAAAGAAAATAATAATTACTAAACTCAAATTATTATAATAAATAACTAAAGTTTATTAATTATATAAAAAAAATATTATTATAATTATATATTTACTAAGTTATAATAAAATTATATTAGTTTTATAAAATTAAATAATATATATAAAACTTTTTTTTTAATATTAAAGTCTTATATATTATAATAGTACCTAGTACTTTAAATTATACTTAATAATTAATTTCTTTTATTTTCTAAAAAGAAACTATTAAAGCTTTTTATATTTATAAGCTAGCTTTTATATAAGTATTTTTTTTATTATATTATATTAAGTTATTAATAAAAAACTTTATTTTTAATATAAAAAACCTTATTTTAAATCTTATAAATAATTTTAATAATATAATATTATTAATATTATTAAAATTAATAAAACTAAATATAATATTTTTTTTTAAATATTTTTATTTATTTAGTTATTAAATTAAAAGCTAAGTATAATTTTTTATTATACTAGTTATTATAAGTTTTTTAAACTTATATAATTATATTAAAAATAAATCTTAATAATATTATTATAAAAACTAAAAATAAATTAAGTTTTAATTTAATTTCTAAAATAATTTTATTTATTTATTTATTAAATTACTTTAAATAATTTACTTAAAACTTAAATATAAGTTTAAGAAAAGCTACTTTTAATTTAATTATAATATTTTTTTAAAAAAAAAAGTTTTACTAAAAAAAAAATCTTTTACTAAAAAAACTCTTATATTTTATTTTTATTATAATAATTACCTAAGGTTATTTTATTTTTTATATTTATAAAAAAATTAAATAAATAAATTATAATATTAATTATATAAAAAGCTATTATAAGCTATTATAAAATAAGTATTAATTAAAAATAACTTTTTATTATAAAAAAAGCTTTATAATTTATTATTATTTTTAAGTTTACTTTAAGAAAATATTATTATATATAATAAATAAATACTTAGTTTTTAATTATAAGCTAAGTTTTATTATTATATAATTAATAATTTAAGTTAATTATTAATCTTAAATAATAATTATTAACTTTAGCTTAAAAAGCTAAGTTTTTATAATATTTTAATTATTTAATAAATAAAATAATTAATTTATTAGTAAAAGGTTTATTAGTTAAATTTAAATTAATTATTTTATAAAAAGTTTTTAACTTAAAAGTACTAATATAAAATTATTTAAATATTATATTTTTATATTATAAAAGCTTTAAAATAATTTTATTAAAAAACTAATTAAAGAATTTTAAAAAACTAAAAAATAAATACTTAAAAGAAAATAATTTAAAATAAATTATATATAAATTATATAATATTTTTTTAATAAAATATAAGTTATTCTTTATTATTTATTTTATAAGTTTTTTTTAATTATATTTTTTTATAAAAATATAATTTATTTTAAATTAAAAGTTTTAAAAGTTTTAAAAAATAATAATAAATAAACTTATAAAATTAAAAAATTAAATATTTTTTAATAAGCTAGTTAAAATTATATAATAATTTTATTAATTAAATATATTAAGTTATTTTATTTAACTTATTAAAAAAATATAATATATTTTAAATTAAAAGTTTTAAAAGCTTTAAATAAATATACTTATAAAATTAAAAAATTAAATATTTTTTTAAATATACTTATTAAAATTATATAAAAACTTTATTAATAAAATATATTATTTAATTAATATAATTTATTTTATTAACTTATTTTAGCTAGCTTATTAAAAAAAATATATAATTTTTTAATTTTATAAGCTTATTATTTTTTTTAAAAAATTTTAAAACTATTAATTTAAAATAAGTTATAGTTTTTTTAATAAGCTAGTTAAAATAAGCTAATAAGTTTAATTATTATAATTTTATAATATATTTAATTAATATAATTTTTATATAATTTTAGTTAGTTTAATAAAAAATATATTTAATTTTTTAATTTTATAAGTATATTATTTTTTTTTAAATACTTTTAAAACTTTTAACTTATAATAAATTATATATTTATAAATAAATAAGCTAAAGTAAGCTAATTAAAATATATATATTTTAATATTATATATTAATTAAATAAAATTATTTTATATTTTAAAATAATAATTATTTTATTTTAAAAGCTATTATTTTATTAAAGGCTATTAACTAATTTTATTAATAAAAAAGAATTTATTATTTTATTAATATTTTAAAAAAATTAATAAAATTTATTATTTATTAATAAATAATAAATTATAATTTATTAATTTAAATAAAAATAAATAATAATTAATTAATTTAATAACTTTATAATTATTTAAGTTTTATAAATTTTTTTTTAAATAATAATTTTACTTTTATTACTTTTATTATTATTATTTACTTTAAATATTAAGTTATTATTATTTAATATATTAAATATAAAATATAAAATTATATAATATTATTTTATTACTTAATTATTTTATTATTAATATAATATTAATATAAAAAGTTAAAATTATAATATACTTTTTTATTATTTTTATTACTAATATAATTTATTTTTTATATAAATAATAAAATTTTATAATAATTATAATATATTAATATAAAAAGTAAAATATTTAAATAAAAACAAATTTATTATAAAAAGTATTTATAATTATTATTATAATAAAGTTAATAATAATAACTATAATTAATTAATTTTATATATAAGTTAAAGTTAATTATTTTTTTACTTATTATTATATTTTAAATATAACTTTTATATAATAAACTTTTTAATATAAAAGCTAGTATTTATAATAAAAAAGTATTATTTTATATTATTTATTTTTTTATTTTTTATAATAAAAAAATATTATTTTATATTATTTATTTTCTTATTTTTTATTAAAGGTTACTTAATATAAAAAAATATAAAAAAAAATTAAAAAAAAATAAATTATATTATTAATAAAAGTTATTACTTTTTTTTTATTTTTAATTTTAGCTTTTAATAAAATTATAATAATTATTAAAATATTATTAATATTATTAATATTAATAATAATAATTTAAATTTATTTTTAATATAATTATATAAGTTTAAAAAACTTATAATAACTAATATAATAAAAAATTATACTTAGCTTTTAATTTAATAATTAAGTAAATAAAAATATTAAAAAAAAATTTATATTTAGTTTTATTAGATTTAATAATATTAATAATATTAAACTATTAAAATTACTTATAAAGTTTAAAATAAAGGTTTTATATTAAAAATAAAATTCTTTACTAATAACTTAATATAATACTAAAGTAATAAAAAAGCTATAAGTATAAAAAACTTTAATAATTCCTTAGAAAAGAAAAGAAATTAACTATTAAGTATAATTTAAAGCACTAGGTATTATTATAATATATAAGACTTTAATATTAATAATTATTTAGTATAATAAAATAATTTTATAATAGCTTAAGATAATTTTATAATTAATTATAATTATATATAAATAATAAATAAAAAAAGAAAATAATAAAAAAATAATAATTATTATTAAATTAAATTAGTTATAAAAGTAAACTATTAATTAAGCTAAAATTAATAAATTTAAAAAAGAAAAGTAATAATATAATAAGTAAAAAAGTAAAAAAAGTAAAAAAAGTAATATTAAAAAATTTTATATAACTAAGGAAATTAAAAAAAATATTAAATAAAACTATTTTAATAAGTTAATAAAAAAAATAATTATAATAAGTAATATAATTTATATATTATAAAATATATACTAAATATATAATAAAAAGAAATAATAATAATAATAAAATACTAAAAAGAATTTTTAATAATAAATAATAATAATAAATAGTTTATTTTTTTATTTTTAAAAGAAATTAATAATAATAATAATAATAATAATAATAAGCTTTATTTATTATTTATTATAATTTTATTAATATATATATTAAATATTTAAAAAATATTAAATATATATTTATTATTTATTTTTTTATATATATAATATATATATAAATATAATAAAATAATATATTTAAAATTATATAAATATAAAACTAAGTAATATAATATATAAAATTATAAAACTAGTTTTTTATTTTTTATTTTTTATTTTATTATTAAAAAATAATTTAGTTTTTAATTATTAAAAATAAAAAATAAAAAAAATAAAATTAATTTTATTACTAATTTTATTATTAAATTTATTATTAAATTTATTTTTTATTAATATAAAAAAAATTTATAAGTAAAAAAAAATAAAAAGTTATATAATAATAATAAAAAAGTTATATAATAAAAAATAAAAAACTTATATAATAATAATCTAGTATTTAATAAGTATATAAAATTATATAATTATATAAAACTTTTAGTTAATAATAACTATTATAATAACTATTATAATAACTATTATAATAACTATTATAATAACTATTATAATAACTATTATAATAATAAAAATATACTATTAAGTTTAAAACTTATTATTATAAATAAGAATTTTAATTAATAAATTACTTTAGTTAATAATTTAATAATACTTTTAATTTTTATAATTATTTTAAATTAAATTACTTTTATATTATTTTATATTAGTTATTATAATAAGTATTTACTTATATAAAAGTTTTATATAATTAAGTACCTAATAGTTATTATAATAATTATTACTAACTAAAGGTTTTATATAATTATATAGTTTTATATACTTATTAGGTACTTAATAATATAGTATTTAATAAGTATATAAAATCTTATATATTTAATTTTATATAAAATCTTATATAAATTACTTAAGTAAAATTTTATATATATTACTTAAGTAATATAATATATTAGTTACTTATAATATATAAATTAATTAAATTAAGTTTTAAAAAATATATATAAATAACTTAAATTAATTTTTAAAAAAGTTAATTTAAAAGCTATTATAAAAGTATTATAATAAATAAATAATAAAGTTTATATTATTTTCTTTTATATATTATATTACTTAGTTTTATATTTATATAATTTTAAATATATTATTTTATTATATTTATATATATAAAATATATATATATAATTAAATAATAAATATATATTTAATAAGTTTTATAAGTATAAAAAACTTTAATAGTTTCTTAGAAAATAAAAGAAATTAATTATTAAGTATAATTTAAAATATTAGGTATTACTATAATATATAAAACTTTAATATTAATAAAAAAAAACTATTATTTTTTTTAATATAATAAAATAATTTTATAATAGCCTAAGATAATTTTATAACTAATTATAATAAATAATAAATAATATAAGAAAATAATATAAAAATAATAATTATTATTAAATTAAATTAGTTATAAAAATAAATTATTAACTAAGTTAAAATTAATAAATTTAAAAAAAGAAAAATAATAATATAATAAGTAAAAAAGTAAAAAAAGTAATATTAAAAAGCTTTATATATTTAAGGAAATTAAAAAAATATTAAATAAAACTATTACTAATTAAAAATCTTAACTTAATTTTTTTTAAAAAGTTAATAAAAATAATAATAATAATAAGTAATATAATTTATATATTATAAAATATTTATATTAAATATATAATAAAAGAAAATAATAATAATAATAAAATAATAAAAAAAGGTTTAATAATAAATTATAATAATAAATAATTATTTTTTTATATTTAAAAGAAAATAAACTTTTATAATAGTAAAAGAATTTTTATTATTATTTTTATTATTATTTTTATTATTATTTTTATTATTATTTTTATTATTATTTTTATTATTATTTTTATTATTATTTTTATTATTATTTTTATTATTATTTTTATTATTATTTTTATTATTATTTTTATTATTATTTTTATTATTATTTTTATTATTATTTTTATTATTATTTTTACTATTATTTTTATTTTTATTATTAATTATTTTAAAGTATATTAATTTAAAATTATTACTAAAACTTAAAAAAAAAATAATAATAAAACTTTTAATTTTATTAATAAAAAAATTAAAATTAATAATAATTTAATAAAAAAATTTTTTTTTATAAAATTTTATAAAATTAATAATATTTACTTTATATTTAAAAACTTATATTATTTTTAAAAATACTAAAACTAATAAATATAATAATTAATATTACTTAAGTTTTTTAAGCTAATATAAGTTTTAAAAGTAATTAAAAATAAAAAAATAATTTTTTTTTATTTTTTTTTTATATATTTTAAATAATTTATAAAATTTATTTAAAATTTAAATTTAAATTAATAATAATATTAATATTTATAAAAAAAGTATATTTTTTATAAGTATTAAATATATAAGTATTAAATATATAAAAATTTATAATAATAAAATAATAATATATAATAATTAATATAATATAACTTTTATATATTAAAATAAAATTATAATAATATTATTAAGTAAAATATATATATATAATATTAAATAATATAAATTATATATATTATTTTAAATAATATTTATAAAATATATAAACTTTTTTTTAAAATATTTTTTATTATTAGTATTTTAAATAAAAGTAAATATATTTATATATTTTTATTTAATTATTATTTTATTTTATTATTTTTATTAATTATTATTTTATTTAATATTTTAAGGTTTTTATTTTTTATATTATTAATAATTAATAAATAAACTTTTTTAATAATTTAATTTTTAATTTTTATTATTTTTTTTTAAATTTTTATTAAATAAATAATATTTTTTATATAAATATAAATAAATTTTATTATTTAATTAAAAGTTTATTAGTTTATATTTTTTATTAAAAATAAATTTTATTAATATTTTTATTTTATTTATTTATTTAATTAATTTAAATTTTATTATTAATTTATTTAATTAAGTTATTTTAATTTAAGTATTTTTTTTATAAAAAAACTTTTAATTTTTAAAATAAAAAAATAATTTAAAAATATTAATTTTTATTAAATTTAAATAAAAATTAAGTTTTATTATATTAAATAAAAATTAAGTTTTATTATATTAAATAAAAATTAAGTTTTATTATATTAAATAAAAATTAAGTTTTATTATATTAAATAAAAATTAAGTTTTATTATATCAAATATATATTTATATATATATAATTAAGTTTAATATTTATAAATAATATTAATTTTATTAAATTATTTATAAATTTAATAAAAAAATTAAAATTATAAAATATATAAAATTTAAACTTATAATTTATTAAAATAAATATAATAAATAAATTATAATTAATTATATTATTTTAGAAAATAATTAAAGTATTAAAAAACTTTTATTTTATTTTTTAAAATATTAGATAATAAAACTAGGGTACTAGATAATAGTTCTCTTAATAATTACTTACAATAGTATTATATAATAGTTTAGTAGCTATAGCCCTTATAATTATAGGGTAATAAATATATAAGAATAGTAGCAAAGGTTTAACAAATCCCCATTTAAATTCAAAGGCAGTTAGCTATGTTTTTTGGTAGCAACCTCTGTACCCTTACTAACCCCCACCTTCCTGTTTCCCCTCTCCGATACATAGTAGTGTTTCATAGTAGCTTAATAGGCCGGCTATAATACGTGTTGCAACCTAACACCATAAGACACACTGTTAATACAACATTTTATTCGTCACTCAGCATTATCATCTAAGATGGATTTCTCCAGGTTCAGCAAGAATCTCTCGTAAGTTCACCATTGTCTGCCTTTGTCGCTCTCTCATGGTCATATTCTAATTGCGAATCATGGTAGAGATTTCAGCGCGCAAATAACTCCATTTGCATCGCGCACTTTCCAGTTTACCAAAGAACAACTGGGACAGGCTGAAGATAGAGTAAGTGACTGTCGGTAGGAAGCTGTCTGTTAGCCAATATGCACCTCTAACTAGCTGATGTTACAGACCCAGCTTCCTGCGGATTATATCGACCTCGAGAAGAAAGTGGATGCTCTGAAACAGGCACACCAGAGAATGCTTGCAGTGACGTCTGTTACTCGACCAGGTTGAATTTGTCAAGGCCATGCTAATGTGTATAATTTAATAGCTCTCAATACACTACTGAAGCGTACGATTATCCTCCCAATATCAAAGAGACTTTCCAGGATCTGGGTCGAACTGTGAGCGAGAAGGTTAGCCTCCTTTCTTCAGCTACATCTACCGCGGAAGCACAGGCAGCTCTCGTGGCCCCGGCCTCTGCGAAGCCGCAGCCAAAAACCTTCAACCATGCCATCTCTCGTGCGAGTTTATCCAGCAGCCAGCTTTTGCATCAGCATCATACAGGTGCAGGGGAAGATCCTCTAGCGACCGCTCTGGAGAAATATGCGCTTGCTATGGAACGAGTGGGCGATGCTCGCCTTGCTCAGGATTCACAGATTCAAAGTCGTTTCCTCGCCGGATGGAACACGACCCTCAACACAAACCTTACATTTGCAGCACGCGCCAGGAAAAATGTGGAAAATTCGAGATTGACACTCGATGCTGTCAAAGCTCGTGTAAAGGGAACAACCTTCAGGCTTGGTGGCCAAGCTCGGACTGACCATCCGGACGATGCTGAGTTGAGTTCCGATGCTCAGGAGGAGATTGAGAAAGCAGAAGACGAATTTGTGACGCAGACGGAGGAGGCAGTTGGTGTTATGAAGAATGTAGGCTCATTTATTATACCCTATCTGGAGACAAGCCGCAACTAATCAATCATACGCCTAGGTTTTGGATACGCCCGAGCCACTCCGCAATCTTGCGGAACTAGTTGCAGCACAAATGGAGTACCATAAGAAGGCATATGAAGTTTTAAGCGAACTCGCGCCAGTTCTGGAGACTCTGCAGACGGAGCAAGAAGTAGGCAGCACTTCCAAATTCTCAGCACTATAACGGGGAGCTGACATGAGGGCGTTAATAGGCCAGCTACCGAAGAAATCGCGATATGGCTTGAAGAATGTCTGACGCTTTTTTAGACTATTGTGTGATGGAATAAGACCTTCAATTTTGGCAGAAGACAGATTAATGTTGTTAAAAAAGATATCTTGATACTGAATGCGTTCAGATTCTTTTTTTTTTTTTTTTTTTTTTTTTGCTTTACCTAGGTGCGGTGGCTGTGATGGCAGGCAATATGGCTGGTGCATCCATGTAAATACTGTGTAGCTCTCAGTACCACTAGTGTAAATACTGTGCTAAACTTGAGATCGAAATTTAACAATGTTAATCATTCACCAAAAGACGATCGCAGAAGGCGAGAGGCACGCAAGAGTCAATCACATAATTATTTCTCTTTCTTCATGGGTTCCAAAGACATTTTGCACGAGAGCCCGAGCCGTTCTCGTGGACAGTCCTTCCAAGCTTTCAAACAGTCTAGCGGCAATACTCAATTTGCTCTAGCAGGTCTTTCAGAATATGACGAGGACCCGAGACTATCAGCGAGGCAATTTCCACATCAAAGGCTAGACTTGGAGGAAGATGAGAAAAGAAAACCAAGTCCCAAGGGCGGACAGCAGAGGCCAAGATTACGGGATGACGACCGGAAAGGCCACTTGGATGTAATATTACGTGCGACTGAGCAGTTTCTCGCTCAAGGAGATGTCGCAAAAGCCGCCAAAGCTTTTGGCATTATACTTCAGCTAAGGCCAAGGACGCAATTCATTGATATCCGGCTTCATAATCTGTGGTCCATCGGAGCAGAGATTCTCATGCGGCAGAGGGAGAAGCTGGAAAACGCAAATCAGCATTTACCAGAGCATTCATCCCCTGGTCAAGACGGTCATGCTTTTCCAATGGCCGAATCTCGATGGAGATTTTCTAGCAGCATGAGCCAGATAAAGTCATATTTTGAAACTTTGATTCGCCGGTACGCATTCGACCATAAACTGCCACACAAGCTCTCGGCACTTGACTTTTGGTTGGCCTTACTGAGCTGTGAACTGGGTAACATCTACACAGAGCATTTAGGAGCCATCGCTCGCCTGGAGAAGGAGATCAGGCTCCAAAATACAGATCATGCGCATCCAGATCCTTTAATGTCGGCTTCACCCAGTACAGGCGATCCTGGACAACCTGATTTTGAAAGCGGTAGTTTTGAGCTACAGTATGAAACAAAAGGGCACTGGGCCAAGAAACAAAAAGAAGCAATCCGCCAACGCACCCTCGGGGGACTGCAGTATATTAACCTGAGGGCAGAGAAACTTATGGACCAGCTACCGTACTCTAAAAACGCCCGTTTCTTGCAACTGAAAGAGATGGCATCGCTCCTCTCAGCTGACCTTGCATCATCTCCGATTGTAACTTGAGAGCACCAAAGAGTTGAAGATCTTGTAATTACACAATTTAAAGTACGACCCCATAGGCCAGCATCAATTGGCGTTGACGAGACACAAGGTTTCCTGTCGATACTATATCCAGCTGATGGAGAAAATCGTTTACTTCATTAACTAGATATATTATATTAGTAGAATGTTTTAACACGGTAGAGCAAAAAAACATACTAGGTAGTTGGCTGATGTCATGAATTGTATGAGGGAAGCTTGTGATTAATTCGCCAGTTTCGACATTATATAGAGGAGCGAGCACTGAATTATCGCGATTGATTGTACTGTTAAAAGATCGAGCAACATCATTTCGTCTTCTGAATCATTGTTAGTAAACTGGCGTCCCATGAAGATACTTTACTTACGATGATGAAACTCTAGTGTTGACAGCTTGGATAGCGGCGTAAAATTCAGAGCGTAATTCAGCTATGCTTCGAAGAATCCTCTCGGTATTGGCATTAACGTTGTCTATTAAAATCATTAGCATGCATAGCCGTGGATATATGAATCAGTTTTGATCCTACTTTGAACAGATGCCAGGCTTTCATCCACAATCGCGTGAAGGCGCGTCTCATTATAATTTGGCGATGGGAACTCTGTATACTGGGAGCAAGCATCTAGTTGCTCGGCAATAGTACGAAACGCAGTAGCAGCAGCTTGTACGTCTGGGATTCGCGGCTCTACCGTCTCGGAGTCCATGGCGAATATGGTAAGATTCAGAGCAAGAATGGAGATTGTCGGAGTAGAGAAATGGATTGGGAAAAAAAAATTACACTGGTTTTGATTATGATGACGAGTACTTCGTGGCGCCAAAAGTGTTCCGTGCTAAAGTGGCATCGCTAAGCAAAGTCAAGGGAAACCTCGTTCTTACCTCAAGCAGGAAGTAATTCGCGTTTCGGAGCCCAACGCTGCAGCAACAAGGCAGTATTGGAGCTTCCAACTACAACACACCATTCTCCTCCAGGACTCCATGACGCCTGCCTGCCCACGAAGTTGGCCGATGACGACTCTATCTTATGGTGTCGTAACGGCTCATGAGCATCCTCCATGCTGTATTTCGTTGCCCATGATTCTAGCGTCTCTGGGCTGAACTCATGAGAGTCTATTTGGTTTATATATACTGGAGTCGACGGATCTTGGTCACTGTCTGTTGCCCGAGGCTTACTTGAAGTATCTGCCTTTGCGCGAGGAATAACCGGTTTCTGCCAGCTTGGTAGTTGTAGTGGCTTGCTTTTGTCGGTGGAATTCGCCAGCGCCGACATCACGTCGCGGTGAGTCGTCAGGCGTTTCAAATCCCAGAAGAATATGTTACCTGCGGCATTACAAAACGCAAGCACCGGGTTCTGATTAGGAACATGGTGTAGCTTGAAGCGCATGAAGAACTGGGGTCCACAGTTCGGAGTGTGGAACGCTAACAGTCGTGTATATTGGACTGGGCACTGAGGGGATGTTAAGGGGACAAAGGCAGATCGCGTTAGTCGTCCGGGATCCTCATAGTTGGTTGGGAGTACGTTTTGTGGCGTAGGAGCAGTGCTTTGGGCTGGCAGAGGGTCGTCTGAGGAGAATCCCTCGATCTTCCATAACACGATAACATCGTCGTGGCATGCTCTGGACAGGATGAGATCCCCATAAAATGAGACACTAGAATACTGTTAATACTGTCATATGCCGCCTCTATGAGATCTTACCAATCAACAATGCCGCTGTGGACTGCGGAAGTTGAAAAATGAGGATAATGAACCTGCAGAGGCGTAGCTATTGTTTCATTAGGGAGCTCGGGAATAGTCCACTGTAGACGAGGACCGTTAGCGAATTGTGATGGAGAGGGTATTTTTCGATTTCATACTAGATTGATGATCTGGTCGTGACCACCTGATAAAAGATATCGGCCGGTTTCGTGAAAAGCCTGCGCAGAGTTAGCGGAATCTCTGAGGCGGCGATAGATCGTAGTGGTGAAGGCATCTATCTTACTACGCTGAGGAGATTCCACGAATGGCCCTCTCCAGCAAGGATACATAAACACGGCTGGCTCCTGTGCTTTTCTTCAAAGCTCCATATCCGTATACTCGTATCATCAGAGGCTGAGGCGATGATATGAGGATTGACTGGAGAAGTTGCTAGGTCGTTCACGTCCTTTGCTTCAATGAGTAAATTGGCTCCAAAGGCGAATCGCTGGTAGAAGACGCACCCCGCCATGGCCGACAAAGCACTAAACACGTGAGACCTTTCAGCTCAGATACAATTTCTGGTGTCCAGAGAGCTGTGATGCGCACCTCGACCAACTGTCCGTCAATCACGTCGTATATCTTGACTTTGGCATCCACGCCGCCAATGCAGATATATGGCTTTCCATGCACAATATCCATCGTCCAAGTACAGCAACAGCTAGCGGCTTCGTCCTAGGAATAGCTCAGCCAAGGCAAACATGTGGCAGCGTGGAAGAGACTTACATCGTCATCTCGTATGACATTGATAACTTGACATGGGTTAGCTTCATTTGGGTCCTTGGTGAGTCGACAGATGATCACCTAGTTGGGCGTGTTAGAAAGCTGGTGATATCATACATCCAGATAGAAACGCCAGAAGGTACATCTACCGCCGTTCGTTCAACTTACATGTTTCTTGCTGATCGCAGCAAAGACGGGCTCATGGTCGAGTGGCTGGTAGGGACAGAATTTGACGTCAAAGAACTCTATTTGTTATTTACTGAGGTCAATAATTCATTGCTTGTATCACAATATAGCTGTTTAGGTGAGCTGTGGTGCCTACCTGCAATATTATCATCACTGCCGAGAAACCTGGTGTCATTCTGCGAATGAGAGATGTAGTGTTAGCCTCTAGAAAGGTGAGCGTTATGCAATTGTGCTCACCTCTAGAGAGAAGGATGTGCGTAGTTTGGGAAGCTCAAAATTTACATCGTCAGTGGTAGCCATCCCGAGCGGTGATTTCCACAACGTTGTCGTTGAGAAATGAGGTAAAGGATAAAAAAAAAGAAGGCGAAGCGAAGGAAATAGGTAAGGTATGTAGTTTAAACAATTAGATAATCATCAGGTACCCGGCGGGTTAAACAGGGTAAGTTGATGCCAGCGGCGCCCAATAGGTATATGGGACTATCTTATTAAAGGTCTTAAGGCACCTTTGATATAGCTGCCCTATTATAACCCTTGTATTTTATATAGTATATAATTATAATTTTAATTATAATAAACCTCATGCTATATAAATTAGTATATGTGATAATGGATTTAACTAGAAGATAATTAGGTAAAAGGTATATTTAATAACTAACTTAATACCTTTACTTATAATTTATACTAAATTCAACTTAATTTTAATTCCTTTTTATAACCTAGTTATTTAGTAAATATATTTCTTTTTATTATTACTATTTTAGCTTTTTTTACTTTTTTCCTAGTTTAAAAACAAGTTAAATATATAAATAAAAAGCTAATTTTTAGCTTATATAAATTATTATTAAAATACTTATTTAAAAATACTTAAATACTAATTTTTATTAAAAAAAATATATATATAAATTAATATTTTAATTTATATAAGAATTTATAAGAAAATATATTTTTAAGAATTATTAAAAAACCTTTAAGTTAAAAAACTTTTATTTAAATTAATTTATTATTACTTTAATATTATTTAAATAATTTAAGTTAATTTTTTAATATTTTTAAATTTTTAACTTTTTTTTTATAATAATTACCTTTTAAAGTTATTTTAATATTTTAATAAATAATTTTTATATATATAAGTTATATTTCTTATAATTTATATACTAGGTATTAATATTATTATAAATAAATATATAATTTACTATTAAAAAAGTTTTTTAAAATAGTATTTATTTTTTTAAAGTTAATTTTAATTAGAGTTAAAGCTTAAGTAATTACTTAAGCTAAGGATTTTTTTTAATAGTAATTTTATATACTTTCCTTAGTTATATTTTAAAAAAGAAAATAATTATAAAATAAAAAAGATTTTAATTATTTAGTATTAACTTAAGCTATAGTTTTTTCTTTTATTAACTAACTAGAAAATATTAACTTTTATATTTTTATAAATAAATTTTTTTTATAATAACTTTTTTTTACTTTTTTTTAATAAAAATAATAATAAATTTAATTTAAATTTAAATTAATTAATAATATTAATAAATTAAAATAAACTAGTAATAAAATTAAATACTAATAAAATAACTTAATAAGTAATTTTATTTTATATTTTTTATATTTAATTTAATTTAACTTTTTTAAATTATTAATTTTTTATATAATAATATATATTATTTTCTTTAATTATATTTATTTTTATTTTTTAATATACTTAATTTTAATATTTATAATCTTTTATTAAAATTTATTTTTAATATAATTATATAAGTTTAAAAAACTTATAAAAGCTAATATAATAAAAAATTATATTTACTTTTTAATTTAATAATTAAGTAAATAAAAATATTATAAAAAAAATATTATTTTTAGTTTTATTAGATTTAATAATATTAATAATATTAGATTATTAAAATTACTTATAAGATTTAGAATAAGATTTTTATATTAAAAATAAAGTTTTTTACTAATAACTTAATATAATATTAAACTAATAAAAAAGTTACTTATATAAAAGCTAGTAAATATAAAAAGCTTTAATAATTTCTTTTTAGAAAATAAAAGAAAATAATTATTAAATATAATTTAAAGTACTAGATATTATTATAATATATAAAACTTTAATATTAATATTATATTTTTTTTTTACTATAATAAGGTAATTTTATAATAATAAAATAATCTTATAGCTAATTATAATAAATAATAAATAAAGAAAAATAAAGAATAATAATAATTATTATTAAACTTAAATTATTATAATAAATAACTAAAGCTTAGCCTAATAATTAAACTAAAATTAAAAAAACTAAAATACTTATAAATAAATATAATAAGTAAAAAAAAAAAGAAATAATAAAAAAAGCTTTTATTTTTTTTAAAAAAAATAAAAGTAATTAAATTTAATAAATATATAATAAAAGAAAATAATAATAATAATAATAAAATACTAAAAAAAAAGTTTAAAAATAAACTATAATAGTAAGTAATTTATTTTTTTATATTTAAAAGAAATTATAATTTTTTATTCCTTTTTTATTATTTTTAATTTATTTTTAAATTAAATATAAATTTATTTTTTATAATTATATAATAAAAAAAAATATTATATAAAAATTTATTATTTTTTATATACTTAATATATTAAGTAAAATTTTTTTTAAATATTTAATATTTAAGAAAATAATAATTTTTTTTATTTAAATAATAAGTATAATTTTTTATTTTAATAAAATAAAAAAAAATAATTTTTAAAAAAATATTATAATATTTTATTTTTAAATAAGGTTTTTTTTAAATATTTATTATAATTATTAATATATAAAAGATTAAATAATAAAAAAATTAAAAAACTAATAAATAAAAATAAAAAACTAAAAATAAATACTTATATTTAAATAAATAAAATCTTAGAAATAAAACTAATAAAAAAAAGTATTATATTATAACTTAATACTTATAATTATAATAATAAGCTTATAAAATAAATAAAATTAAATTAACTTAAGGCTAAATAATTAATTAAAAATAAATTAAAAAATAAATACTTAATTTTTTATTAAATTAATATTATTAATATTAATTTTTAATTAAATTAAGAAATATTCTTTTAATTTTATTTAAATTAATTAAATATATAAGTTTATTTTTTTTATATTTATTTAAATAACTTAAATAACTAATTATTAATATAAAACTAAAATTATAATATACTTTATATTATTTATACTTTAGTAACTTTATTATTATTATTATTATTATTTATATTATTTATTAGGTTTTTTAATTACTTTATTAATATAAACCTAGAATTATTTACTAGGTTTATCTCTTAGGAATTTACTTTATATTAACTATTTAGTATATAATTTATTATAAATAATTAATAATAATAATAAAATTTTTAATAAATTTATTTATAATAATTAAAAAAGCTTATAAAAAAGCTTTAAGAAAAGTAAATAGTTTTATTATAATAAAATAATAATAATAGTTAATATTTACTAAAAATCTTAAAAATTTAATATATAAAACTTTAATTAAAAAAAAACTTTAATTAAAGAAACTTTAATTTAAAAAAAACTTTAACTAAAAAAATTTTAATTAAAGAAATTAATAATTAAAAATAAAAATAACTTTAATTAAATAAAAAACCTAAGATAAAAAATAAACTAACTTAATAAATAATAATTTTATTTAACTTAAATTAAAATAAATAACTTAATAAATAAATAAAATTAAAATAATTTACTTTTTTTTTATAAAAAAAACCTAGTAAAATACTATAGTATAATTATAAAATAAATATATAATATATATTATATTATTATTAATTCTTATAAATTTATTTATTTATTTATAATAATAATAAAAATATATTTTTTATTTATTTAATATTTTACTAATTTAATATTTTAAATTATATTTAATAATTAATTTCTTTTATTATCTAAGAAAAAACTATTAAAGTTTTTTATATTTACTAGCTTTTATATAAGTATTTTTATTATTATTTAGCTTTAGTATTATATTAAGTTATTAATTAAAAACTTTATTTTTAATATAATTAATTAAAATTTATTAAATATATTTATTTTAATAATTTATAAATTTAAATTTTATATATTTTATAATTTTAATTTTTTATTTAAATTTATAAATTATTTTAATTAAATTAATATTATTTATAATAATTAAACTTAATTAAATATATAATTTTTATATAATTAAAACTAATTTTTTATTTAAATTTAATAAAAGTTTTATATTTTTAAATAAACCTTTTTAATTTAAATATTTTAAGTTTTTTTTTATAAAATTATATTTAAATTAAAATAATTTAATTAAATAATATTAATATATTATAAATATAATTAAATTTATAAAACTTTAGAAATATTTAATAATTTAATATATTTTTTATAAAGTTTTTTTAAGTATAAAATATTATTATTATTTTTTAAATTATTAATTTTATAAAAGTTATAAATTTATATATATATTTAATAAATATAAGTTTTATTTTAAAATAAATATATATTATTAAATATAAGCAAAAATATTTAATAGTATATAAGTACTAACTAAAATACTATTAACTTAGGTTTAAAGTATTATATAATTCTTATTTTATAAATATTTTATTTATAAATTATAATAAAAAAAGCTTTTAATTTTAAAAAAAAAGTTTTTTAATTATTTATATAAGTATATTAATATAATAACTAGTAAATAAACTATTTTTTATTTTTTATTTTTTATTTTTTATTTCTTTTATTTATTATAAAAATTACTAAAATTAATATAATATATATAAAAGCTTTTTTTGCTTTTCCTTTTATAAATACTAGTTATTACTTATATACTAATAATTATATACTCTTTTATACTAGTATAAGTTTTATATATTTTAAATTTTTTTATAAAACTTAAGTATATTAAAAATAAAAATATTATTTTATTAAAAAAAAAATAACTTTAATTAAAATAAAATTAAAAAAGTTATAATATTATAAAAATTAATTAATTAAATATATATTATTATAAAATATAAGTTAAAATCTTACTTTTATAATAATAAAAGCAATAGTATTAGCTAACCTTTTTATTATCTAGTTCAACCTATTAAGTAAACCTACTAGTACTAGCACTTAAGCTAGTAAATAAGCAAGAATATATTCTGCCCTATAGTAACTTTATTAGTAACATAACACTGTCTTAAACAAAAAGCATTTAGCACAGCTTATTTAATTGATATATCCCAGCGGGGTGGCATAGAAATCAATGTTAAGAAGCGTATTCTACAGGCAGTTGATTTCAAACTGCACAGCATCTAGCCAATCCTACGCTGTGCCTGCTAATAAGATTTAAGCTCTCCATTAATACAGATTAGCCAAAAGCAACTCCCCTGCCGAGGGAACCAATCGCGTTTAAGGCCTGGTCCAACTCGGTGGCTCTTCTACAAAAAGACATAAGACATGTCCCAGGTGCGAACGTGGATGGAAATTTGAGATGATTGCATATCTTGATATCATTCATGTATACATAGTATATTAAATGTATATCTATCATCGCCTTGGTTGCCAATTAACAAACATCTTACACGCATCGGCTTAGTAGGTAATCAATATATGGATACGTAGCAGATGTGACAAGACACTTATATGCATCCTGTACCTTGTAGGCTCACAATATAGATGGTAATCAGTCAGTTTCTTCCAGATAGTCTTGCCAAGTTGCAATCGAGTCGGTATGCAGATCATGTTTCCATCCTACTGCACCCCACGTCTGCAGGCGACTTAAATGTCGAATCGTGGGACGCCCATGAGGACAATTCCAGGGCTTATCCAGCTCGCCCATATGGTTAACAAGTGAATGCATCTGACTTCTCGTCATGGCCTTGCCAATCATAATGCTACTGCGACATGCTCTCATAGCAAGCATCTTTTGCACCTTCGAAGGACGGGGAATGTACGAAGACTCGGCTGATTTATCACCGAGGAGGGATATTAACTCTTCCAAATCTTCCAATTTGAACGTGACTTCTCGACTCAGAGGCAATGCCATCAAGTGACACCGTGAGCCCACAGGCAAGTTTCCCGTCGTATCGATAGTCACTTTAAACCCGTTTGCGTTCAACGCTGAAGAGTTCTCCAGTATAATTTCCTCCTCAAGGGCTGTTAGTCTAAGCCTCATAGGATGAACAAGACGTTGAGACTGAATCTCGGTAGTATTCTGAAGCTTCTCGTAATTGTACTTCTCATCAGAGGCGTGTTGGTCGATGATGAAAAGTTCGTCATGTTTTCCACCACTGTCCGTGCTCATGCGCCTGGCAGGTTTAACGGCAATGATAAAACCAAGATTGAACTGGCCAATGATTTTCATTCTTGAGAAATCTCCCTTTGTAATAATAAGAGGGAGTTTTGATTCCGCATCGCTGGCGTCGATTCGTTCTACAGAGGAAGCACTCTGCGTTGTATATGTAGACGAAAAGTTACGGCGGGGAAGATGCGCAGTGCTCATTCGCTGAACTTTGTCTCTCTGCACGCGCAAATGCTGTACGAGATTCACTGTAGCTTCCTTTCGCCTTGCTGGCCTGGAGGACTGGACCTTAGATTCTGCAGTGATATCGCCTGCACTGATTATATTGGTTGGAGAGCCACCATCTGTTGGCGTAGCATTAGATTTTACTCCCTCCTCTGCAGCAGGCTGTAAATCATGCGCGGAACGATTTGTAGGATCATCATTGTGAATATCTTTAATATTTTTTGCCACGTGTGGAGATGACTGGATGATGGCTTCAACATCTAGCTGAGATGGACCAGACTGAACCAAGGATTCTTTTGCTTGATTAAGAATGAAAAGTTTAGAACGCAGTCTTCCGCTTTCGGGGGGGCTCATCCTCCAAATCCGCTGTTCTCGTAAATCTATTCGACTCCCGTGGGGGGATTGTCGTATTACCCAAGCTGTGGTCGCCGACGTTCACTGTAGGAATATCAGGTGACTTTATGCTCGAAGAGGTAGAACTTTGCGTATGGATGATGGGACTGGGATCGTCGCGTGAAGTCTTATTATGACTTGGAGTGCTTTGGGTGCTGGACGCGGTTGATGAACCTTCATCTGGAGGTGAAAGGTCTCCCAAAGTAGCGGATTTTTGGCGAAAAGATTCTGGATCTGGAAGCTGTATACCGTTTGCTCTGATTGATGTCTCGGGGCCATCATCTAGACGCTGTTTTCCCATTCCATTGCCTCTAAGTCTTGTGTTTACTGATCTTGCGCCTAATGCTGGGACGGCCATGTCATCCTGCTCAGACTCTCCGCTATCACTGGCGGGATTGGACTTGCTGCTCTCATCGCCGGAATTGGGGTTCGATGCAGCAGCAGTGTAAGCTTCAAGCGTCAATTTGCTAGGAGTTTGGCGGGGCTGTTCTGTTTTGGTGACCCTGGTATGAGAAGAAAGCAGTTTTACGTTCTCAGCTGACGTGGTAATTGATATACTGTCTTCGTGAGAATCGAACAGTTGTGATAGGGAGATACGAAGAGTATCTAGCAAGTTGTTTTGATCATGTAATAGAATAGATCGTTTATCGGGACTCACATTCACATCGTACAGCATAGTGTCTAGCTGGACGTCAGCGAAAATGAAGGGCGATTGCGAGTTATTGTATAATCGATAGACTTCGTTGAATACTTTGGCCAGCTGAGGCAACGAGCAGGGCCGGCCATTCACAAAGAACATTTGGCGATCTGGAGTTTGTCTGCCTTCTCCGTGGGCGGGCTTTGAGACATGGCCAACAATACGAACGCCATGACTGTTTGCCGTCGGATTTTCGTCAGATCGCACGTCACGGCGAGTTCCAGAAGGCTTGATCTCTAGGTCAAGCTCAAGAGGGATCAAGGCGGCTAGCGTTTTTGCGCCGAAAATGTTGATAATGTTATCACGAGTGCTCGGGTTGCCTTTGGTAGAAAAGAGCAATATTCGTTTCCCTTTTGTAGGCTGCTGGGATACGGAGAATTTCACATTCGTTAGAATGCACGCGTACTGGTTAAGTAGAGCAATAACTTTGTGCCACTCCCTTTTGATATTACGGTCAAGCTCTCGGCGTCGGACAGGCAGATTGTGAAACAGATTTTCGACGCTGACTGTGGTTCCTCTCTGAGCCGCAACAACGCTGGTGTTTTCCAACCTCCCAGATTGCAAGAATGTTAACTTAGACCCTTTAGGGGCATCTTGTTCCAGGCATGTTGTCACAGTAAGGATAGATAAGGCGCATAACGATGCCAATGCTTCGCCGCGAAAGCCAAACGTTTGCAGCGA
The DNA here is from genome assembly GCF_020647795.1 of Trichoderma atroviride. NCBI lineage: Eukaryota > Fungi > Ascomycota > Sordariomycetes > Hypocreales > Hypocreaceae > Trichoderma > Trichoderma atroviride. Next base: position 3,024,280 of record NC_089400.1, on the reverse strand, counting down.
CGCTATATCAGAGTATGAAGAAAGCTTCGACGTGTGGTGCTTAAGAGCAACGGAACCATAGCTGGCGGGTGCGATTCCAGATCCATTATCTTGAACTTCGATGGAATCAAGGCCTTGGTTTTTGAATCGAACATCTACAGAGCAGCACATGTCAATTAAAGGGCTTTATTTGCCGTAGCTGTCCTTCATACCGACCTAGGATTGTTGCTCCAGAATCAATACTATTCTCAACAAGTTCCTTGACTACAGAGCACAGGTCGACAATGACCTGCCCCGATTGGATTTGATGGACCTATAAAGGATTTAGCAAGATGATGTTCCATTCGGCATGAGGTAGCCTACACTACGGCCATCGATCTGTTTAATGGTGGCCATAAGTTCCAGCAGATGCGGGTTGTGCAGCAGCCATTAAGCTGTGTCGAGATAGCCTAGAGCCTATAAACGCGAAGCAACATACCTACCTAGGCATTAACATGCACAGTTAGTACACTTTTCTAGTTTAAGCTAACTATAAAACTATCAATAATAAATTAACAGTAAGTTTTATTTAAATAATCTTTTTTTCTTTAAAATATATATTTTAATATATTAATTTTTAGTTTTTAGTTTTTAATTTAAATAAACTTTTTATATATAATATTTATTTAATATATATATATATATATTACTTTTAACTATTACTTGCTTATAACTAATAACTTTTCTACTTTTTAATTATAGATGGAAATTTATTGTATTATAATTTTAATTTATTAAAACTATAGAGTGCTATAGCTTTCAGTCTCATGATGAACTTCGTTCAAAATATGTCCACTGCCCTTGTGCTGGCTGTTCCTCCAAGTTATCCCATCTGTAGACCGTATTAGCAACAATGAACGATGGTGAATCTAACAGTGGAATGTCATAGGATGGGATAAGCTTACACCTGGGCCTTTTCCATGGTTTCAATCAACTGTAATTCGCCCTCCGCGACCTCAATGACTTCTTCAATAAGACCGGCCCCCAGCTGTTGCTCAAGCTCCTTGACCCTATCTCATCTATTAGCCATCTGACAAGTATGTTCAAATTTGTTTCTGGCCTTACTGGTCAGCCGTAAGCTGGGGCTCATCCTCCCACACCAGCTTTTCGTCCTTGAAATGCTCTGCAGCGGGTTCGATGACCTCGTCATTTCTGCCCAATTCGTTTTCGCCATTCCACTCTTCCAGCCGGATATCTCCAGCCTCGTGTTCCCGTCCAACCACGAAGATGCGATTGCCAAACTTGAAAGTCCTGGCTCCACTGCCGTCAACTCGATCACTCGCAGCCTCGAATTGATGGGGGTTCTTTCGCATGAGCTCCTTCGCCTTGACTGCCCACTCTTCGTATCCGGGAGGAGTGAACTTTTCCACTAGGCTCATACGATGCTTGGTCGTCGCTTCGACAGATTGGCGATAGAGGGATGTTTCGGGTATCGATTGCAGCCTGTTCAGCGTTGTGCTATACAGGTACAACAGGGTCGACCGGGGGGTCTTGTGAGTCCATAGTCCTGTGAGTCCCGTGGGAGTTCCAGGCTCCAGGTAGTTGGCAAGGGCTCGTAGGGTCGGCCGCATTTTGTGAGAGTCAATGGTCAACCTATGCGAAGCAAAGCGCAGTTGAGGTTCAGTATGGCCACTGGTTCGCGGGGAGAAGTTTGAGAGTATATTCAGTAGCTCATCCGCAATACCCACAATATTCGGCTGCTGCGCTACGCTAATAGTAACAACTGCCTACCTAATCAACGGAATTATAAACATATACAGAAAGTAAATTATAAACAGTAGTTCATAAATAAGAAATTATTACTTATTTTAAAAAGTATTTTATTAAGTTTATATTTATTAATTACTAACTAAGTATTCAATATAAAAGCTTAATATACTATATATTTTAATTTAAAATTAACATTCTTATAGTGGTTTTATTAATATATTATTATGATTACTATAATATTAAATATATATGTTTTTTTCTTTTCCTAAAAAAGTTTAAGCTATAAGAATTGACAACTACCTAGTACTATGGTACACCCGATCGGTCCCTAAAAGTATGGTGCGTCAACCAAGCTAATGCCGGCCTAGAGTTTCCGGGGGTACAGCTTCATCATTCAGTTGCGGCGCCAGCCATTTCTTGCTGAAACAAACCGCCATTTCTGGACCTACCATAACACCCCAGGGCAGCAAATCATTAAGATGGCGCAAGGGTAGGAACAACCAGAATCGCTGAAGAGTAATTTGGGCTAATGCATTCGTTTCCTATCTATTTACAGGTATTCTATTTTCATCGGCCTCGTGGTCATCGCTGCGTTAAGCGCAGCGGCTTGGTTTATGTCCCCCAAAGGCGAGAATCAAGTGTTAGTTCTTCACTCCTTATGGAATAACGAACAATTCTGATGGCTCTTTGTTAATAGCTTATGGCGATCATCTCTTATTCTCGCTATCGTCAGCTGCTATCTAATGTGGCTTATCACCTTCCTCGCGCAACTTCACCCGTTGATTGCACCAAAACGAAGCGACCTACGAGAGGAGTTTCTAGGGCATACTATCTAGAAGCTGATTTCCAGTTCGGGCGAGCGCGACTTCAAACATGTGCGACAGACTGGCGTTAGGGGTTCTATTTCATTCATGGCATCTTGTATTGTACCAGGCTTCTTTCTGGGTGTTCCTCTTCTTACCTTCACGCCATTATTGATCGATAGGGTATGGAGATATCGGCATGGGTTGAGACTGGCCTGGGTCATGTGTATGTTAAATTGTGTGACGGGGCCGATATATTTACGGTATCACCGTGTAATAACAACATGATATAGGCAGTCATGGCGCTGTTAATGCATATTGGAAGCTTTGGTTGTCAGAATCGCACTATCCTACGACTAAACGCCCGGCCCAGTCCCTGGCGTACTTCACAAGGGCCCAAAGAGCTTTGCCGTCTGCAGCTACGCTGCTATCACCAATGGAGTCTACATCACCAAGTCCAGCCGAGATTAATATCAACTGGCCCACAGCCCATCGTACAGACGCGCCGGCAATCGCTAAGAAGCAGGCAACATAGTATTTGCAATCGAGTAGAATGCGGAGAGCCTCCACATTGTTTGCCACGACGGCCCAGCCAAGGGATCTGGCAGCAGCGGGCACATCATATTCCCAGATGACCATTAAGATTGGAAATAATTTGGTCGAGGAAGAAACAAGTAAGGCTGTTGAAACCGAATTTGGTCGAGAATACCGTGGCATTAGCTTCGTCATGTTAAGCGGCGAGAAGACGGATGAGGTAAGGAAGCGGATGCTTAGATGGAAAGCGAAGGTTGACAAAGCACAGAGGATCACTATATTGTAAATATTAGGCAAAGAAAAAAGTAACAGGGAGGAAAAGTGCCTACGAAAGAACATGTACTGAATCACAATCGGCTGTTCAGCGAGTGGTCCTAATTTGCTCTCTCCAGGAGTTGGCGAAGGGATGGTTTGTTTCTCTATACGCGCCCATGTCAAGTAGACATCAAATAGAAGCAGCAGAACGCCCAGGCGAATGATAGAAGGCTGCTCGGAATATTAGCGGTGAGGCGGCGAAGAAAGAAGGGCGCGGGGCTGACGTACGTCGAAGCGATCGCCATCTCGCATTAAAGTATTGTGTAGTAGATGGCGATATACCTATACCAGATGTGAGATATGCCGCCATCATTAATGGCCGAAATTACAGTACCTGAGGTTTGATGAGGACTAAATCAATGAAGAGCACGACAAAGTCATGCTCTACGTATTTATCGCAAAAATTGCCACATTTTCGACAGACTGTAAGACGGATCAAGTGCCCATTCGACTTGTCATCGGCCCCGGAATACTGAGTCCATAGAGTTTTGACAGGATATCGGCACTCTATACAAATAGGCATTGGTACAGTGGTAACTCGCGCAAGTTCGTCATGGATATTTCGTGTGCGGCGACTTTAACGTAGTATTCGGTATCATGCGCGAGTCGGAGTTGAAGGTAGGCGCAGACTATCGTTTTTTTTTTCTAGACAGCCTGGTGGTTTAATTTGAGGGAGCGCTCCGCAGCTTAAGCACCAGGCCAGGACTTGGGAGCAGAGCTATACCATAAGATTTAGTTAAACCTAATTGAAACGTCGACTCGAGTCTAGTTGAAATAAACAGTTATATATATTCAGATCATTTAATATTAGTATAGGATTGCCAAAACCGATTATAGCGAGTAATTTATTATTAATGTCTCTGGAAATAATAAGAGACAATACTTCTTCTAATCGCGAGGAGGTTGAGGAGAATGAAGTACTACATGCATATAGACAGACAAGCACATGGACATACATAAGCAAAGACTGACTACTAAGGCTCTAAGTTGCTAGCGCAGCAGTTACATTTGCCAAACGACGCGAAACTCTCTCCAAGCCTAGCTGCTTTTCCCGCGATTTTATCCACTTAACGCTCTGCGCTGCACACTGCTCGCTCTAATTGGACCAGATGATGACGGAATGGGTCGCATTCGGCCGTGACTTTCTGGTTTAATTTCGTCTACATTTTCCCGAAGTATTGATCACCTTGTTCCGGCGCAGCAAAATCAGCCTCCCATAGCTTCGGCCTCGTCAAAGGTCCCTCTTCGCCCTTTCCCATGAAGAGGCGCTCGCCGTCTATTGATGTCGGTGGTAAATCCTCCCTCGAGCTGCAAAATCCAGATGCCGAGCTAGAACACCGCCTCAATGGCTTAATACCCCGTCAATCCTCGACCCAGGACAGGCAACCGAACGGCCTCTATTCGACCAAGGCGAATGGCCACCAGCACCCTTCCAGCCATGCAGCAGTCGCATCCTTTTCACCACTATCGCTCCCTATCTCGTCGCACAGTATGACCACAACCAAGAAGCCTCCCCTGGCGAGCTTGGGGGCGCGCAATCGTAGCCTTTGGTTCATGTCTGTCCTGTCCTTTTTTGTTGCTACAGCTGGCGTTGGCCTCTTGGTCGCCATCTTCCGGTCCCTCACTACTCGCCAGATTGAGCCGAAAGGATGCCGAATGTCATACATGCGGCCTTCTTACATTCACTTTTCCGAGTTTGATACCGAACACACCCGGTTCGCAAGCAAATACTCTCTATATCTCTATCGCGAACAGGGAATCGATAGCGGTCAAGTTGGTTCCATACCCCCTACTCGAGAAATGGACGTGTCCAAGCTGACATTGTGCGGAAAAGCTGCGCGGAATCCCCGTCCTCTTCATCCCAGGTAATGCTGGAAGTTACAAGCAAGTCCGACCAATTGCCGCAGAGGCTGCCAATTATTTCCATGACTATCTCCAGCATGACCACAGCCAGTTGGACTCTGGCATACGGAGCCTCGATTTTTTCACCGTTGATTTCAACGAGGATATAACAGCATTCCATGGCCAAACTCTTCTTGATCAAGCTGAATATCTCAATGAGGCCGTTCGATATATACTTGCACTATATTCTGAGCCGCAGAGAGCTTCTCGCGATTCGCATCTACCGGATCCTACATCCGTACTTATCCTGGGGCATTCAATGGGGGGAGTTGTTGCAAGAGCAATGCTAGTTCAACCGAATTACCAGGAAAATTCGATCAATACTATAATTACAATGTCAGCGCCGCATGCACGCCCCCCAGTTACCTTTGATGGTCGAATTGTTCAGATTTACGACGAAATAAACGACTATTGGCGGCGTGCATATACACAAAAATGGGCCAGCAATAATCCGCTGTGGCACGTCACATTGGTGTCCATTGCTGGTGGGAATTTGGATACTGTTGTGCCGTCTGATTATGCTAGCATTGAGTCACTTGTGCCTGAAACCCACGGATTCACTGTTTTTACGTCAGGCATTCCAACGGTGTGGACAAGTATGGATCATCAAGCCATTCTCTGGTGTGACCAATTCCGAAAAGTCCTGGCTCAGACTTTATATGGTGTCATCGACGTGCATCGAGCCTCTCAAACGAAACCCCGAGCGCAAAGGATGAGAGTCTTTAAAAAGAAGCTCTTGACTGGTATGGAGACGATTGCCGAGAAGACTCTATCTTTGAAGGAACCTACAACACTCCTTACCTTGGACGACTCGTCTAGTACAGTAGTGCCAACAGGTGATCGATTGGTTCTTTCGCACCTGGGTTCTGAGACACGACCGATGGCTTACCTTCTTCCTGTACCGCCTCCTGGATCACTCGAACCCAAGCGCTTTACGTTATTGACTGATATCCAACTGAATACACCTGCAGACAATAGTCAGCTGCAAGTCCTCTTGTGCAGCGTTTACCCTTTTCAGTCTACGGGCGTCAATTCAATATTCTCCTCCGCCATAGATGTATCGAGAAATGGTACGACGCCAACAAAGCTAGCATGTAAGGATGCTGCATCCGACACGGTCCTTCTCCCAGCTTCAACAACGGATATAGAGACTCCTTTCTACCTGGACGGACAAACACCGATATATCCCTTTTCATATCTACAATACGATGCTGAATATCTCTCTGATCACCAGTTTGTCGTCGTTATCGACAGGGCTACAGAAGTTATCAATGGCTTTGTCACTGCGGAGTTCAGTGACCTCTCGTCTTTTCAGAAGAGGGAGGACATAAGCCTTATCCGTCTTCTCACATTTGGTCTCTCTTTTCGGCTCCCAGCTATTCGCCCTATTGTTACGGCCATTGACATACCGGCTCTCAAGTCAAGTTTAATGGCTTTTAATATGAAGATTAGCCAACAATGTAGCGGAAAGCAACAGTTGTTTGCGCCGCTAATCCGCCAATATATTCAAAAACCTTATGAGTCAAAGTATTTTGTTAACGCTCAAGTAACTGGAATCAGCTTCCATGGGGTGGCTCCTTACATGCCCCCTCCGTTAACTTTATCGAGTGGCGACGGCCTTGCTTTTGACATCTGGTCTGACCCCGTTTGTGGTGGTCCTTTGGAGATTGATCTCTATGTGGACGTGCTGGGAAGCCTCGGAAAGCTATACATGAGATATCGTACCGTCTTTGCGGCCTTTCCGTTGCTCATCGTCACGCTGGTGCTTCGGAAGCAATTCAGTGTTTATAACACGTCTGGCACGTTTATTTCCTTTTCTGAAAGCCTGGACCTGTCTATGCGGCAGTCGATTCCGCTTTTGCTTTCTGCTCTAACTTTGCTTTCTATTTCCCCCAGAGGAGTTACAACTTTTCTCGCCACGCTTGTGGGTAGCAATCAGGCCAATTCAAATCTTTCTCCAAACATCGGCTTTCACGGAAATGACCTCCTTGTTGGCACAGACGACCCCTTCTTCATATACCTTGTACCACTCATTGGCGTCGTATGCATCGGGGTCTGCACTGTTCTTCATTATATTCTTCTGGCATTGACAAGAATCCTTGGTGTCGCATACGCTGTGTTTTCGGTGCTGCCGGCAATCAACAGCAACCAGGCTCCAAGCCCATCACCGGTGTTTGCACCATCAACCCCACGGCGGCGGGTAATATCGACCATAATTCTATTATTCTTAGTTTCGACTTTCATTCCGTATCAATTTGCATACTTGGTCGCTTGTCTTGTACAGATTCTCACCGTTGTTCGCGCTCTTCGCATATATGTCGTCACACCTTCAACAGCCAACTCCAACTATTACCACTATTCTCATTCTATTCTTTTGCTAATGATGTGGGTTCTCCCGATCAATTTGCCTATTCTAGCGGTCTGGGTCCGCAACCTCGCCGTCCACTGGCTCACGCCATTTTCTTCGCATCACAATGTGCTGTCAATAATGCCTTTCATATTATTGGTAGAGAACTTGACAACAGGGAAAATGGTTCCCCAAATTACAAGTGGTTTACGCCATATTACCAGCGGGCTCCTTTTTGGTACGGCGCTTTGTGCTGCAATCTATGGCGTTTCCCATGCATACATGCTCCATTACTTGGTTAATGTGGTGGCTGCTTGGCTGGTCATTCTTCACTCTTCTTCAGAGCCATGGTCTTTGATGAGTTTCGGCACTCTTTTCGAAGGAGATACAGATGGACCGAAACACATCAGTGGTTCACATTGACTCGATAGTGTCATTTTTGTTTTTTAAAAGGCGTTCTTTAAGCTCCTATTGCTTTTATGCCATATAGTTTAATATCCATTCTATAGATGACTGTAAAATATCAATATACATAAACCAATATTTAATCTTTTTTTTTTTATAAAAATAGACCATCCAAATTAAACTCAAATTAAAGCCATATCTAGATTGCCATGTTTCAGTAATATTCCGTGCTATATAACACGTCCTAGCAGCACTTGCCACCATCACCATTGAGAAACTCGCGGTTGTTTTCTTGCAACGAGTTAGCCTAAGCCTGTTTTGGACGCTGGGCCAATTACATCATATGAACGCGACTTAGGTGTAGTCGGTCCGAGGTACTTCCCTTTTTGAACTTCCATACTATTCATCAGCCTTTCTCAATGCCCAACAACCGCACGGCCTCGTGGCTGCGCTGGATATTCGGAATGGGTGAGCGTCGAAAACTAGGGGATGTCGCCCTAGACATTGTCCTTTTTGCTGGCATGGTAAGCATCATTTTCCGCGCTTGTTGCCACTACGCTGACAATATGCTCCAGATGACAGCTGGTCTCTACGTTGCTCGCACGTTTCTGAATCCCATCTTGAGCAACCTGGTAGATCCTGATAAAGAAAAGCACGAGCAGGCGAAGCGCCAGGCCAAAGCCCACCTTGATCGCTTAAGTCGAAGGCGACATATTGATGGCATTGGAGATAACGGGGCTGATGGCGCTCGTGGAAGCGCGCGAGTTGAAGAACTAGTCCTGAACGAATACGAAAATCTAATAGCACTAGAAATGGTGGCGCCGGACGATATTCATGTCGGCTTTGACGGTGAGGATCGGATACGCGAGATGCTGAAAGAAACTCCGCTAACTGGACGTGTGACAACTCAATAGATATTGGCGGTCTGGATATGATCATTGAGGAACTGAAAGAATCTGTCATCTATCCATTGACGATGCCCCATCTCTACCAGCATGCCGCTTCGTTACTGTCTGCACCGTCTGGCGTTTTGCTATATGGACCGCCTGGTTGCGGCAAGACGATGCTGGCCAAAGCTCTTGCCAAGGAGAGCGGCGCATCATTTATCAACCTGCATATATCAACGCTCACAGAGAAGTGGTACGGCGATTCCAACAAGATAGTCAGGGCCGTTTTCTCCTTGGCTCGCAAGATGCAACCGGCCATTGTATTCATCGATGAGATTGATGCCGTTTTGGGCACACGGAGAAGTGGCGAACATGAGGCCAGCGGCATGGTGAAAGCTGAGTAAGTGTTTACCTCATTTTGCGATGGCGTTGCGTTGATGCGTTGAGAACAAGTAGAATGGATATTGACAAACTCAAAGATTCATGACGTTGTGGGATGGATTGACATCAAGCAACTCCTCTGGTATACCAGCGCAGATAGTTGTGCTTGGCGCCACCAATCGCATACACGACATTGATGAAGCAATTCTCCGACGAATGCCCAAAAAATTCCCCATCACGCTACCTGCTTCGGAGCAAAGACGCCGAATCCTACAACTGATCCTGAAAGACGCCAAGGTGGATGCTGAACATTTTGACTTGGATCATGTGTCTAAACTCACCGCCGGCATGTCGGGAAGTGACATCAAAGAGGCTTGTCGCGATGCCGCTATGGCTCCTGTGCGAGAATATATGCGACAGCATGGCCGTGATGGCTCTAAAAGACCGGTTGACCCAGCTCATTTCCGTGGAATCAGGACTGATGACTTTCTTAAACACTCAACTGATCAATATATGATAGAAGTGCTTCAGCAACGACAGAGCGGGTCTAACAACATTCTAGCAAATGATGTGCTCGCAGAGATTGACGAGACATTTGTTGAGCCCCAAGACTGAGCCTCGCACGAGGCCCATGCGAGCAGCAGCGCCTTATATCACATTTCAGGAAGTAATACTCCCCTTTTACTGGCTCGTTATATTTTGCTTTTAGTTGTTGGCGTAATATTTTCACGCTGGCGAGCGTATACGTCACGAAATCACCCTTCGTCTGCTCAAAGTAGCCCTTACAATACTTCTGATGCTAAATAGACAGTGGAATAGCGCCCTGGCGGTACTTTTAGGATATACGTATATAACGAAACACGTTTGTAATTAAGACAAGTGCTTATCAGGACTTTACCCATATAATCTGAGGCAGATCGTAAGAGTGCGCATCAGCTAAGCCAGGTCTTTTGTTATTACAGACATATAGCCCTTGAGGAACAAATTTATGCTAATAGCCAGGTTTTGGTTTCACGCCAAAACCCTTCTAAAAAATCCTACTTCACAAATCAAACACACTCTTATCATTGATGGAGATTTCAACGTATGTTCTACCCACTGGCATCAATATAAAACCGTAGCTTTCCTACCATTACGTCCAAAAGCATAAGACTTTTGACGGCCGGGGTCTTCCCCCTCTGTGAGTCGCTTCTCTCAGCCCAATGACATGTCTAAATTTACGTTGCTCATATCTCCATTAATGCCAAAGAATTGGAACCTATAATTCATTGATTAGCAAGCAAAATAATAATACTTGGGCATTCTGGCTATGTGAGCTTACCAATCTTCAACGTTTAGAGTTGCTGGCGCGGGCTGTCCTTGCGCAGAGCTTGTGCCCCAGCTATCAGGACTCTGGCCATCCTGAAGTCCACCATCAAAGCCAGCTTGCCACAAATTAGACTGTCCCTGGAATCCAGACATCTGCATGATACTGCCCGGGGCGGAGCCTCTATACTGATTGGCCTGCATGCCCACCCCCATGCCGCCCCCCGGCACTTGATTCATCGCACTCTGATCTAGACCTTGGTGTGTCTGAGGGGGTGAGAGGTTGGGAAATGCTGGCATACTTGAACTTTCGGGGAATAGTTGGTCAGGCTGGAAGTTCTCCCATAGAGATTGTGATATATTTGGTGAGTTGCGGGTGACCAAGTATAAGTCTGGGGGAGTTGCTGGGACAGAAAACGAAGGGTTGAATGGTGTTGCAGGCCTTGTCTGAGGCCTCGAGTTTGTGCCGCCCATAAATGTGTCTGCCCCAGTTTGACGAACATTTGGAGATGCTGCGGACGATCGTTGGTTGACGTTGCCGGCGTTCTCAGCCTTGGCCGCGCTGGGGGTTTGCGGCCTAGATCTTTCGTACGACTCTTGTGGCGTTGGCGTATTGCTCATGAAGTCGATGGCCATATCGTCGTATTTTCGCTTGGATGCGTCTTGCCTGTTCATCTGCTCAAGCTGGGCCATGCTTTGCTGTATCTTCCGATGCCGCTTGCCACCTGCTTTTTGTAAACGCTCTTCCAGATTCTTATTGCCAATGATGGATTCAAAAAGAGTATAGACCATCTTTCCCACAAGCCAGACACGCGAAACTTCCTTCATAGCCTGCATACAGCTGCGCATCCTATCCTGCGTTACCTGTTGTATAGATGGTACAGGAGAGCGCATTTGATAAACGTGCATGATTAGGGCTGAGAATAGGCTGTACACAATGAAGGCAGGGCAGTAGCGAAGCTGATTATGCGCCGCCAAGTTATCAACTATCGAAGTAATCATGGCTGCGGCCTGGAAAGCAATATTTCTTGATGGATATGGGGTATCATTGGGAAATCGAGGTGAGCCGCTTGGTGGCATATGTGCTCGGTGCAAGAGACACAAAGTTGTATAGTAGTTGGAGTGAAGAAGGGCAGACCAGAAATGATGGCGAGGCATTTCCCAATAGACGATCTTGGGGCAATTCTGAAGCCAATCAGCCAAGGCCATATCGCTGTGAGTCAGGTCGATGGCATTTCGTTGCCTTCCTTTGGAGGCCACCGAGTACTGCTGTGATAGGACAAGCCCCATAATCTCGCAGAGTTTGACGTACTGCAGGAAGAACTGCACATGGATCGGATCTGGTGGGAACTCGCTACCCCGGTCAGACTCGTCTTCAATGAAGTCGTCCTCAGTCAACATCTCAACGTCAGAGTCGTCGAGGTTGATGTGAACAGGACGGCCAAGAGCAACAGCGACGGATCGATCACGAGTGAAAAGGGTCCACCAAATGCGCTTCCAGAGCCGCTTATCAGATTTGCTCAGCTGAGACCGCTCAACGGATCGATGCATGCCCGACCCTTGAGCAACAATGGTGGCAACGCGGCTCCAATAAAAGACGTTTTTGGTGACATCCTCAGGTCCCTCCCAGTACCATCCCATGAGAAGGAGAGACTGGACAATAGTGACGCGGTCGTCTTCGTAATTGGCGTCATAAAGGGCCTTGGCGCGTTTATAGAAAGTCAGGGCAGCCGGGGTTGTCGAGCCATTTGCGTCCATGAGCTGTGCGTTTTGGCAAACTCGGGAACCAGCCAGGAGAACGGCCTGTAGGAGGAGAAGCGAAGGCGGGTTTTTGGGGTCTCGATATTGCCTCATAAAGCGAGTACGGTTGATGACGGGGACAATAGGGTGAACCCATTGAAAATAAGCGTCAATCAGCTCATCACACAATGACCGCGGAGGTAGTAGAAAGGCGCCACGCTGGTGAAGAATGTCAATCTCGACATTATCGAGCTCGGTCAGCCTAGCTCGCGAGCCTCTGACATTCTCAGGCAGCGGATAGTGAACCACATCTGCAGAACCCTGGCGGTCGTGCACAAGGAGAGTGAGATTTGATGATTCGCCGAGGTATGCAACACGGCCTGCGTCGGTAATGGGAGCTCGTGTGAACTTGGGCTTCATAACTATATTCAAATATGTGCCATTATCGACCTCTTCTTTGCGGGCTTGGGCTTCTGTGAGAGACGTGGGCGGCGTTCCATCCGCGGTATGCGATACGGTAGGAGCTGAAGGCCTTGGGGAATAAGAGGTGGCGGTGCTGCTGAGAGGCGTCTGCCGTGCCTGCTCATCGGTATTCTCGCCACGGTCACTGAGAAGACAGACGCATGTTGGTTAGCATGATAGATATGGATAAGCCCAAGGGAAGCTTGACGACAGCGACACACACCTGTCGGAATCTTTGCTTGCTTGGCCCCCAGCGGTCTGGGTCTTCTTGCGTTTCGGCTGGGGAATCCGACACTCGATCTGAAAAGCAACGCAGTTGGTGCAAGGCACACCAAGGCTGGCTGCGTCGCATCGGACCTGAACACGGCGACCAGGTTAGCCTGCCAGAGAACCGGCATAGAACAGCGCATGCTCTGCGGCAGACGTCGAGCACATACCTTTCGGGCGTGACATGTCTATCAAGTCGAAAGACGATACACTAGTGGTTAGCACGATTGCATTACATTACATGTAGATTGGAATCAACAAGTGCGAGTGGTCAGTCAGCGGACCCGCCGCTGAATGCCTCGGCACATCGAGGCGTGAGGATTATTAGATTATGCGCCCTGCAAGACACCACATACCTCGCATGCTCGTGACGCTCGTTGCCTATAAGAATCAGGTGCATTAGACATCTGCGCTCCAGCAGTGGTATCATCGCATGGCGGTCTCCATACCTCCTAAAGCTTATGCCGCCGGCTGCTGCTGCTGCTGCTGCTGCTGCCGCCCCGGCCGCCGCCGCGTTCATGGCACCACCAGACATCGGAGATGACTTGGATGGCGGTTGCGGCTGCGATTGCTGCGGACTCGCTGGCGCCGCCTCGTCGCCGGCAGATATTTCGACGTCCATGGTGCGGGTTGATTGGCGATGGTCGTTGACACAACAGGATTCGAGAAAGCAAGGATTCGTGAGTTGGCGCTCGGGACCGGAAGCAGAGAGGGGCGATGGAAGGAGGAGGCGAACAACCTCCTCCCCGGTACGATGTCGATATCAATCTTCAGCGACGCAAATGGATTGGGATATGAGCATCGAAGCTCATCCGTCGCCAAATCAGAGCCGTGTATCCGATATCCGATATGAGGCTGCAGAAAGGACCACGCTTGCGTTATGCTTGGACAGCAGGATCAAACAAGCAAGACGAGCGCGAGCATGCTCTGTGTGGCCTTGGTTCAGAGTAGTCGGCGCCTGGGAAGAGGCCGGATCCGGGTGGTTGTGTTACTGCTCGTGGCTGATGCGATGCTGAAATAATAGGCCTAGGTAGGTAGAGCACAGGACGAATCGGCAAGGAGTACGTATCGACAAGTCCGAGACGCTCTCATCAAACGTGGGATCTGGAAGCTGGTGAGCGACACTTGATCTTAGTAAAACATGAAGCGCGCCCTGCCTCGGCTTTTACCAAGCATTGCTCCTTGTAGTCCGGAGTAGCAGTACTTTGGAACTACGGTTTCTAGCCTATCGGTTGGTTTCAGGTACCCAGCCATTAGCGCGATCATAACGGCAGCTACTCCGTTCCTGAGTACCTCCGATGTCTTTGCCTCTAGTCGGAGGTAGAAGTACAAGCTGCATGGCCCTCAACCAGCTTAGTACTAGTAGTACTACAAGTAGCTCGTGAGTTGCTACTCTATACTGTGCTCCTGTAAAAGCTCCGGCACATATTATAGGTTCTACCTTGAAATACTAATTGCCATGATACAGGTGCGTTTATTGCTAGCATTTCTATTTCCGCTATACAATTTTAGTCTACACGCTCCATTAGTGATTTTATTACTCTAGCATAAAACTTGGACGCTTGGTGTCGGGGGGAATGTGATCTCTTCTGTTAGATAGTCAGGGAGTACGTCTATCAAGTCTCCGTCGCGAGACTCGTCCAGCTGGGGTCGATAGGCAAATTGAACATCCTCGTAGCTGTCGGCGGCCTCCAGATCTTCCAGGGCAAGCTTGAAATGGAGAGCTATTGAGTAGTCAGCATCGAATCGAATCCTAATTCTGTAATAGATGAATGATCTGGACCTACTCCCGTTCCGTCCAGTTTGGATGCAATCAAAAACGTCTTCTTTATCAACGCGGCGCACATCTCTGACGATAAGGCCTGTCAAATCAGCATACAGCTCCTCCTTGGTTTGTGCAGCTGGTTTGTTCTCTCCTGGACCCGTCCGATTCGCTGCTAGTTTTAAGTAGAGAGCCTTGTTCTCGGCTTTTGCTTGGGCTAGACGCTGATCCGTCTCTGCTAATTCGGTTTGCATAGCCTCCATGTTGGCCTTTTTGGCGCTTACATCTGCCTGTAATTGCTCCATTTGCTGACTTTGCTTGGTGAGCTCAGCTATCTCTTCCTTGAGTTCTGCTATGAATTCATCGGCCACTAATAACCACATCATATCAGCGATCAATATAGAACTTGAGTGTTTAAACGTGCTGGTGGTATCGTAGCCCCTCACCTCTCGTATTTTCACTGGTCTTGGCCTTCAGGAGCTCGAAATTCTCCTCAGCCTTTTTTACAGCTATCTCGTGAAGATCATGGAACCTCTTTTCCAGGATTGAGTAATTCTGATATGCTTCGGCAAGCCGCTGCTGGGTATCACCATCGTCGTCGTCATCGTCTGAGGAGTCTTGAAATTTTAAGGGTTTTCTGCCGTTGGTGCCTCCAGAGTTGGGTGCTGAGGTGTGTTCATCTATCTGAGCCGAAGAGCTATTTGTATTATTGCGATCTCGTGACACTCTGTACCGCCGTCGTGATGGTTTGGACGAGTCAGGCTGGGCCAAATTTTTGGTGTCGTCGTCTATTCCCGATGCAATGCTGTCGCCTGGAGACATATTGATATCCGCTTCATTCTTATCATTTCGGGATCGTTTCGCGGACGTCGACGCGACGGATTTCGTTTTCGCGTTGGCTCGACGGGGTCCATTTCGCGACCGCTTCGTCACTCTGTTCGCCGCCGCCGGCCGATCGCGCATTGTTCTTGTCTTGGTTTATAACCTGGAATCGCTCAATGCAAGCTGTAGAATGTTGAAATTGGATTTCTTTTTCTTGTTCCAGAACGTGGTGTTTCTTAGATGCGCCAAAGAGCCGTTGGTAGGCGATGTGAAGTAGTGATGCAAGTTGCTGCACCCAGCTAGGGTGGAAGTACCTTATTTAGTACTGCCTGTTAGAGCCTGTGGCTACGCGCCATGTTCGGTGACGTATTGGTAGAGCAGGGGACTCGACGGCTCAAGCTTCGCGAATCTTGATAGAAACAACGTAAAAGTGATTAAATAACTAGCTAATTCAATCTGAATTTCATGTAATATTTGATTAGCACTGAGTTTGACAACATCGTGCCTTGCCATTGCCATTTTTCTTCTCGCAAAGAATGCTGGATTCCCTAAAATGGCATTTCGGTATTCCCTTGAGCGTCGCATCTATATTCCCTACACGGGTAGTTAAAATGTAGATACCATACCGGGCTGTGGAAGGCCAGAATTCGTATCACTGGTTCTCAAATATCATATCTATAATAAATGACTTAATATCAGTGCCTAGCCTACCTATCTAAGAGCGTGTTCCGCACAGTTACCTAGACACAAATAACATGCTTATAAATGAAGTAATTCTAATCCTTTAAATATGCATACATGCAAAGTACTCTGAAGCCAGATATAGACTGGTCATTTGCTTGCTTAAATTCTATCCTCATCGCTTTATGCTAGAACCGTCATCTGCCTTACTTCCAAGTGATGACGGGGGTACCTGTGAATCAAATATGTTGGGGCGCGGAGTGTCCTCAGCACCTGGAGTGTTCATCAACTCTATCAAATCTCCAATATCCTGCCCGCTTGAGCTTCCCGGTCGTGATGATGAGCTACCAATCAACGGAGCCATGTGGCGTTTGGACCAGGCGGTTCGAAGCCAGGTCTCAACTGCGGCTGCGGCTTTGTCGAGGCCATTGTTCTGATGGAGAGGCGACGTTGTATCTCCCCCCTCTTCGAAAGAGCCCTCTACGATCCCTGCAAGATCGCGATCAAATCCAATGCGCGCCATTTCTGATCCCATTACAGACATGGACGGTATGTCGTCCATGTGAAGGCCGGGGAGATGTTTCTTAGCCCACGAATTGAAGTAGTCTTTGTCTGGGCCGGGAGCTCGAACACTTCTACTCATAGAGCCGACGCCGCCAGGGCGGCGCATCCAAGCTGGCCTCGCACCTAGCACATCATCATCTCCATGGCTGTGGGTGGATTGACGTCTTTCGAGTAGTGTTGGCCGGTCGCCTATCGAGCTCTGTCGCCTAGACAATGGCTGATCCACCTGGTCCGCACCATAAGCCGAAGTCTCAAGGCTCTGCCGTGGCGATGATGAAAAAGAAACGGTCCTGCCAGTCTTTTTCCTCCGCGGTGGGAAGTAGCCCATTTTCTGACGCGCGATGCGCCCAATTTCCACTGGCTCAGGCAGCGAGTCTATCTTGACCCATTTGACGTGCGACCAGGGCACGGCCTCTTTTTCTGTGCTCTCATCTTCCGGTCTGGCTCTTTCGCTGAATGGTTCGAGATTGCTAAAGGACGTATTTTCCGGTGTCACTGATCCAAACACCTCCGATGACGTCGCTGGAGGAACTTCTATAGCATTACGTTGTTGACTGCTGAGCGGCGGATCACAAGGACGTCCCCGTACCTCGCAGGTGTCGACGGGAATAATGACCCATTTTCGGATTTGTATGCTGTCCCTGGACCAGAGCCCATTGGCCTTCCTGAACGCATCCTCCAAGCACTTATATCGGAGGATGATCCCGGCATATGTATCGGTTGGCAGGATTTTGTGAATGTACACAAGATATTCTTCCGGTTGCGAGATCTCTGAGGTAATTTCGTCCGAGGTTCGGCGCTTATACCTTCCTGTGATGTCTATTCCTCCACCAAATCCTTGATTGTTTTCCAAAACGCTTGCTCTCTTGGCAGTTTTCAGTGCGGCCTCTCGGTGGTCTGATGATCCAGTCGCAACTCTGTTGGCCGCCCTTTGGCTGGGTAAACTGGAGGAGCCCATTGCTTTGAAACTCGCGCTGGCGTTGCCGCCGGCGCTTGACGGGACTCGGTTCCAAAGGGACGAGGCAAAGTTGTCCTCCGGTTGAGGATGCGGTCGCGGCTGGGGCATGTCGCCCGGACTTTCTGTGCCAGAGAGAAGAGAGGCAGCAAGACCTTGGACTGATGACCAGCTCTGCGCCCAGGAGCCACCAAAGACCTGTCCCAGGCTGGGCGAGCTTTGTTTGCCTTTGGCATCCTGAGCCAGCCGAGATGTGTTTTCGTCATGGTTCCCTAGCAGACTTTCGGAGTTGGTACGGCTGCTGCCATTAGGAGGACGGCGATTGCGCGACCGAACCGACCCAGAACCCGTGATTCCAGCCAAGGGCCCCGGAGAGGATGAGGATTGATGCGGCGACGATATTCCAGGAACATTGCGGTTGGCCATAGTGACCACCAATGGTCGAGGGTAGCTCTCGAGTTGGACAAAGGCTGCTCATCAGTGTTTAGCTACAGTGGCAAGACTCTCCTTCGTCGTAGCGGAGGGCATGGGTCGCCAGCGGACCCGGCAGTCTTTGGTTAATTAAACTCCAAAGACCTCGCGAAGATCTCTATCTCGGAGCCTTTGGCCTCTTTTCCGTCATAGGGAATAGGGGAAAAGAGAGTTGCTAGGCTAGGACTCCGTGTATACATCTCTACTACAGAGCAATGGAGAGACGGTCTCCTTCTGTCGCAGCTCTTGGCCACGCACACGTTATACTAGAACTGGCATGCCCCCCCACCATCTGATGAGACAGCATACATGCCGGGTAGGTACCGTGTACATCCAAGCATGGCTGCCCCATGCTGCGCGCTAGTGCGCTGCGGCGACACCTGCTGGAGTACTATCAAGTCTGGTGAGATTCGCTGTCTGGTAGTGGCGCCGCACTAATTATAGGATTGCACATGCGCGCTAAAAGGTACCTGAGCCCGTGCTAAATGGCCGGAGGCCAAACAGGTACCTACGTTGCAGGTACCTGCCCCCCCCAGAAAGCGGATATTGCAGGGCAGCGAAATTTAGAGATCGATTCAACGCGACGCAGCTCGTGAAAGCATCCCTCCGGCTGCGTATATGCCTTAATTCGGTCGCTCGTTTAAACACAGCAGCCCACGATGGATTCCTTCATGCTTCAAGACGACGGCGTGCGTGACCGTATTCGTCAAGCAGAGGAGTTTCTGGTTCCTAGTACGAATAGCAGGCATCCCTTCACATGTTTGCACTTTCGCTAATCTTGTTCAAGACGATCCCCATGCTCGAAGTTATAGAGCGGACATCATCTTGATGTTACGCAAGAACCAGCGCCGCCTTACTGTCAACATAGACCACGTCCGAGATCACAACCCAGAGTTAGCGCAAGAAATACTTCAGAAGCCCTTCGACTGCACTCTTGCTTTTAACCATGCCCTCAAGGAGATCGTGCAAACGCTGCCTCAAGCCCGGCCTGACCAAACGGCGAGGGATACCGTTTACTACTGCGCGTGGGCTGGAAACTTTGGTCTCAATGCCTGTAACCCTCGCACGCTGTCATCTCAGCACTTGAACCATATGGTTTCTGTTGAGGGTATTGTGACGAGATGCTCTCTCATCCGGCCCAAGGTCGTACGAAGCGTTCACTACAACGAGACCAAAGACAAATTCCATTTTCGAGAATACCAAGACCAGACTATGACCAACGGCGTGACCACATCTAGCGTCTATCCACAAGAGGACGATGAAGGAAATCCCCTTACTACGGAATATGGATTCTGCACATATCGTGATCATCAGACGATTTCGATCCAGGAGATGCCTGAACGAGCGCCCGCCGGTCAGCTTCCTCGAGGCGTTGACGTTATTTTGGATGATGATTTGGTTGATCAGGTAAAGCCTGGTGACCGAATCCAACTTGTCGGCATCTTCCGTACCCTGGGAAATAGAAACGCCAACCACAATAGCGCGTTATTCAAGACAGTTGTTCTTGCTAATAACGTAGTTCTTTTATCGTCCAAATCCAGTGGTGGGCTAGCCACTGCGTCGATTACCGATACAGACATCCGAAATATCAACAAAGTTGCCAAAAAGAAGGACCTTCTCGGGCTTCTGTCGCAGTCTCTTGCTCCGAGTATTTACGGCCATGATTATGTTAAAAAGGCCATTCTGCTCATGCTTTTGGGAGGAGTAGAGAAGAACCTCGAGAATGGCACCCATTTGAGAGGAGATATCAACATCTTAATGGTTGGCGACCCCTCTACTGCGAAATCTCAGCTCTTACGATTTGTCCTGAACACAGCACCACTGGCTATCGCTACCACAGGTCGCGGTTCTTCTGGAGTTGGTTTGACGGCAGCCGTTACTACTGATAAGGAGACCGGAGAGCGCAAATTGGAGGCTGGTGCCATGGTCATGGCTGATAGAGGAGTTGTCTGCATTGACGAATTTGACAAAATGTCAGACATTGATCGAGTGGCTATCCACGAAGTCATGGAGCAGCAGACAGTTACCATCGCCAAGGCGGGTATTCATACTTCGCTGAACGCTCGATGCTCTGTCATCGCAGCTGCCAATCCCATCTTTGGGCAGTATGATCCTCACAAGGACCCCCACAGGAATATTGCACTCCCAGACTCCCTATTGTCACGTTTCGATTTGCTCTTTGTCGTCACTGATGACATTGACGACGCCAGAGACAGGCAAGTTTCCGAGCATGTATTACGCATGCATAGGTACCGCCAGGCGGGCAGCGAAGAGGGCGCCCCTGTTCGTGAACAAGTCTCTCAGTCACTGGGCGTCTCTGCCAACACTCAGGCCGGATCACAACAGTCAACAGATGTTTATGAGAAATATGACGCGATGCTGCACTCAGGCGTAACCCGGACATTGGGCCGAGGGTCCAACAAAAAAATCGAGATTCTTAGCATACCCTTTATGAAGAAGTATATTCAATATGCTAAGCGGATTAAGCCTGTTCTTACCCAGGAAGCATCGGATCGAATTGCCGACATATACGTTGGTCTTCGAAATGACGAGATGGAGGGAAACCAGAGGCGAACGAGTCCGCTCACCGTCCGTAGTCTGGAGACAATCATACGACTGGCCACTGCCCACGCCAAGTCACGACTCTCAAGTCGAGTGGAGGAACGAGATGCAGTCGCTGCGGAGGGTATCTTGCGATTTGCCCTCTTCAAAGAAATCGTAGAGGATAACTCGCGGAGAAAGCGCAGGCGGACGCAAGCCACTGGCGTGGTCTCATCCAGTGATGACAGCGATGAGGATGATAGCGACGACGGGCACGACGAGCAAAGCCAACAGACCAGCCAGCTGAATGGAAGCAATTCCCGAAATTCCACTGCGCGTATGCAGACTAGAACTTCTTCGAGGCTTAATGGCACAAACGGATCTACAAGCCAAAACTCAAATGGCTTATCCCAAGCATCGGGAGCGACCACGACCCCAGGCAATAGCTCTCAACCACCTCACGGAATGGTGGATACGCAAAGCTCCTTTGCGTCAACATTGCCTGCGTCGCAGGTCTTGTTCCCGACTCAGGGAGAGGCTGAAGATGAGAACTTGGCCAGTGCTGCCAGCAACTTGGAGATTGAAGAAGCCAGTCTCGCCCCTCTGCGACTGTCAACTTTCAGGACCAACCTTGGCCAATTGCTCAATACCGACATTTTCGAGGATGACTCAGCTCCTCTCGCCGCGGTGATCGATGCCATCAACGATAGAATTGGTGACCGCGAAGGAGGTGCCTTTGGCAGACCAGAAGCAATTTTGGCGCTGAAGAAATTGGAAGAAGCAAATCACATCATGTGAGTTTAACATAAGCCAGCTACTTAATCAGGACCTCTAGCTAACCAAGGCAATAGGTTTGGTGATGGTGATGTAATCTACAAGATTTGAGATCTACTGATGAAGATTTTACCGGTGTTTGGGATGGATTTGGGAGCTAATTGGCCTGGAGGGAACGAATATGGTGATGACATGTCAGGAAAATAACAAGGTAAAAAAGCCTAGGTTAAAAGTCTAGAGCAATCATGATTCACAAGTTGATGAGAATAAAACAAAATAATAATGGTATATGATCTATGATTTAAAGTCTTTCCTCAAACTTGCGCAGTCGGTCTAGTACATTGCATCCATTCCAAGTCTCAGTGCTGTCATCCTGTCGATCAAGTGTCGGCATGCCAACTTGTTCTACGGCAAAACTGGCCGCTACGGATCCCCAAACAGTGGCTTCTTCGTAGCTCTTCCCCCGAGCCAAGGCCACCGATAGGCCCCCGAGAAATGTGTTTCCACCGCCTGTAGGGTCAACAACACTAGTTTTATCCGTATGGTAAGCCGGGATCCATCGCTCGACTCCAGGATCGACTTCAAATTCAGTCTCTTCGCGAGCGATTGAGCCATCTTCGTCACAGATGAGATCAGCCAACAGGGCCGTCATGTCGATATCGGGTCGTAGGCCACCTCTGGTATAATTCTTTTTTCGTGTCGATTTAGAGCTCTGTCCGGGACGACGTTTCCTACCGCCATTCTTGACAACATAGCAGCCCTTGTGAGCGGCTCGCACGACGATTGCGAAGGATTGGAGAGGCATGCTATCAAGAAGCTGCTCGCAAGCGCGCTCAACAGCTCGAACGGAGATGTCTCCCGTCACTGGGTCCAGGCCATCGTCGCCCATGAAGCCGGCAAGCTCGCTGTGGTTTGGGCTGCAGACATCTACAAGCGGCAGAGTGTTTGTAAGATTGAGAAGCTGGTCTGGATTGCATAGATCGGGCACTGGTTCCCACACAAAGATTGGTTTAGTATAAGTCTCCGAGGTGGCAGCTTCCTTGCGGCGAGTGATTATGGTAGTCACCAGCTCCTGGCAGCGAGTCGGAGAGCAGATGAGATGGAACGACTTGGACTGGAGTTGCTCTGGTGACAAATCGTCGCTCGTGAGGCGCTTCTTGGGGGTCAGGTACTTGAACTCGCGCTTGTCGTCGGTGCCGCCGTAGCCATTCCAGCCTCGAGTGGTGAGCCGCTCTGGATCATGGCGCATGAGGGCAGACGTCTCCCAGCTGTCGATCAGCGTGGTGACTGAAGGTGGGAAGTCGGAGCCCTGGTCCACGATCCATCCTACCGTGGAGGACAGTGGCGGCGGCGAGAACAGGCGCGCGCCAAGGGCGGCGTAGGAGCCGCCGCCTCCAAGGATGTCTTTCTGAGGAGGCTTTGGATCAGGGAAATCGATATCATCTTGACAAACGAATCGCATGGACACGGCGGTCGGTCAGCCCCAAGCTCTATAGAGGCTAACAGGGCCGTAGCGGGAACGCCTCACCGATTATGAGCATGCCAAAAGTGACAAAGTCGATGCCGGCATGATGCTCGGATTCCTGCTCGGATACCGCCTTGGGATCTGCATCTGCACCCGTATGAGAGCCCATTGGCACAGAGTGGGATTTTGTGATTTTTTTTATTTTTTTTTTGCAGAGTCGAGGATCAGAGTTGCCTGGCCGCGTCTGGCACACGGCCTGTCATGTTTATCGGGCGGCAGTGACCTGATTGACCTGCAGGCACTAAGGGAAGGTGCAAAAGTACAGAGTACACCTCGACGGGGAAATAGCCGCTCTTTACTACTACTAGTAGCTTTCGGTAGCCGCTACATGAAACAAATGGGCTGTCATGCACGCGACGCGATAAGGGAGATTAGCGTCTAAGAGGCCGAGTTCAGGAAGTTTACCAGATCTCAATATAATGTGAGAAAATAGGTAGTCACTGTAGCTATGGGGATAGTACTTTTGACGAAAGAAAAGGGCACTTGTTTGAGAAGAATGAGATTGAGTATGGTCCCCCCCCCCCCCCCCCCTTTTTTTTTTTTTTTTTAAAGACTTCAAGTGGCCTCAATTGATCAATTGCTGCTCCAAAGAACGACACATTTGATAACACGTCACTCTTGGGATCGGTGTTTCAGCCGTAGGTAGCAACGGGTGCAGTGCTCCCTGCACGAGATGCTCTATCCGCAGTCTTCGAGCATGGTGATCAATAAAGAACTAGAAAAATATCCTTTGCCGAGAGCATCCCTTTATTTTGCTCTATCTCTATATACCTATTATATGTGGCGCATTATAAAAGAGTCTATCAAGAAGCATCGCCGACACATATATGTGTATACATAACAACAAATCTACAGCTTGGCCTTGGGCGGCTCCAGAGTAGGAACCAGCAGGTCTCGCATCTCGCCCGCAGCCTCGTTAAGATAGTAGCTCATCCGCTCGCTTCCCAGTCCCTTGGATACTACGTTGAAGTTGATGCTGTGATGGCTGTCAGCGTGGTTCATGATGAAAATCAATAGCATGGAATGGATGTCATTGTCTCTTACCTGTTCTCGTTGATCATGTACG
Organism: Trichoderma atroviride; assembly: GCF_020647795.1. NCBI lineage: Eukaryota > Fungi > Ascomycota > Sordariomycetes > Hypocreales > Hypocreaceae > Trichoderma > Trichoderma atroviride. Next base: position 3,000,043 of record NC_089400.1, on the reverse strand, counting down.
CAATGCCAAATCCGCCGTCAATCACCTGGCTCCAGCCATAGCCGTTGAAGAACTCGGAGCTAAGCTGTGAAGTAGACAGGTACCAGGATGAAGAGTAGCCGTACGCGGGGTCCTTGTAGATGGTCGGGAGCTCTTCACCAGGTGCAAGGAGCTTCTTGAGTCCGAACAGATGTCTGTCAACACCCTTGCCGTCTGAAGCAGCCGATATATACTCAATATGAGCTGCAATGGCCTTGCGGAAAAGGTCGACTCGGGTCTTATCCTCAGCTGCGGGATCCGCCATGGATGTGCACCAAGCAACTGATTCATCAGAAACGCTGCGGCAAGTCTCAGTGCGTCCCAGCTGGAAGCGCCGGGTAGCGGCTGATTCATATGTTGGTCGGTTCTTGCCGTACATCTTGTAGTAGGCAAGCTGGATGATCATCTGCACATATGCATCGGGTGAGCACCTGAACTGCTTAATGAGGCCCTTTCCGTAGGCCTGGTAAGCTTGGACAGCAAGTTGGTGTTGGCCAATGACGTTGTTAAAGTCGGTAACAGCGCGGTCGATCTCGCTCTGGACCTTGGGCGTGATCTCGAACTTGATAGGCTGGGGTTCCGGCAAGTCTGATCGAACATTGGGGTCTGAGAAATCAATCTTGTTTCCAAAGATGAGATCGTTGATGTAGTCGTTCAGGCGGTGTGTCGGCGTGCCGTCCATCATTGAGTGCTCTCCCATGAAGCCCGATGTGCCGTTATCATTGACGATAAACTGAAGAGGCTTGTCATACCAACGGTTGGCGCCATCGCCGTGCCAGTACTGGCGAGCACGCTCTTCTAGTGTGACGGGAGACGCATCGTCCAAGCATACCACGAATGAGGCAGACTCAATGGCCTCCAAAGCCGCCTTGTTCTTGGGGCTTTCTTGGATCAGTACCTCACGAGCATCTGTCCAAACGTCTCGGTTTTCTGAGGTCAGCGCGCCCACGGGTGATACCCGCTGCGCGATCTGGTAAATGCGGTTGAACTGGTGCTCAAGCTCTGATGTGTTGAGTTGCTTGCCGGCAACTTCGTGCTCGACCTTGAAGAATTGGTTCTTGCGAATGACCACAATGTGCTTGTTTTCGGTATGGGAGAACTTGACAGGATAGTCGGCAGGGCGGGCAGGGACGCGGCTCGCGTTGAACATCCACTTGTAACTATCCATGCAAATGGGCAGCTTCTTCATGTACTCAGGCTCCAGGCTGCCACTGTCCACGAGCTTCTTGAATTCCAGCACACTGCTGGTGATCGCTGCAGCTCGCTTGGCAGGGTTGCGTCGCTTGGGGTCGTCTCTGTGTGAATAGAAGTAGCTGACATATGGCACCACCGGGTCTCGGTAGCTCAGATAGGCGGCATCGTTCCACCACTCGTATATCCAGTTCTTTGTCTTGGGATCTTGAGCCTTTTCAACAAGCTTTTGCTGGAGCTTGCTTCCGACTCCGCCCGGCTTAATGAACTCAGCAACCGCGGCTTTACTTTGCTCGAGCTCGGTCTTGGAGATGATGGGGTTTAAGCTCTTGAGGTATCTCTTGGCAGTCTCTTCAAGAGTTGGGACTGGAAGGCGAGGCAGAGAGTCTTGGAACCTCAACATAGCACCCTTTGACTTGTCTTCGACATAGCCTGTCACAGAATAGTGTTATTAGCCGAGGCAAAAATATTTGGTGTGCGGCAAAAGTCTCGTCTGTTCGATCGATGAAGCCACGAAGCGAAAAGCCTAATCGCTTCGTACGCGGGAGAACATACCGGCTGGGAGCGAGCTGCTGTTGCGTTTAGGTGCCATGGCGATGCGATGGGACTGCTGTGAGCGGGCGTGTAGATTAGCAACCGGCTCAAAGCGCAACGAAACGAGGCGAGACAAATATCTTACAGAAGAAAGCGCAACGCGTCGAAAGGTGCTTGTCGGTCTGGACGAACGTATGGCTGACAACATGGCAAATGTGGGAGACAAAGGGGGAAGCGGCGTGGTTGAGGTTGGCAGAGCGTTTATATCGGCTGCGAAAGATCCGCTCAGATACCGCGGCTCTTGGACCTCGTTGCCGCAGGATAGCGCAAGGTAGGATTGGCCGTAACCGTTGCCGACCGAGTATGCGTTCAGGGCCAAAACAAGCGTCGGACGTTATTGAGTGGCTGGCCTAGCTTGCGCAACTCAAGACCAGCAGAGATATTCACGAATCGAGGGGAATTGCAGGAGACAGGCAATGGAGCCGCGGGAATCATATAAAATACCGTCTCGTGAAATGCGCCCAAGACCTCTAGAGCGATGTCTATACAGCGGCCACATGCCACATGCAGGAAATGACGCTGGCCTATTGGGCCGCCGCTTACCGCTATCGGGACTGGAACTCCACTGGACCCCGGATGCCACGAGCCGAGGTAAATTTCTGGGTTACCGAGAGTCGCGTAGAGCACGCACGGATAGCAGGAGGGCGCTATCGATAACGCTACGGGGCAAGGGATAGGTGGCTGATGTACGGAGATGCTCAGGCACAGATGACGGTACATAAGTGCTGGGCATCTGCAGCTGGGGAATGGAATCCTGATTTGGCATCAGATCCATGCGCGGTGCCACCGGGATCAAGCGCTGCCCATTCGCATCTAGATCTAGCAGCAGTAGGCTCAGGCGGCCATCCTCTCCGCCGATGCATACCTCTTCCTAGCCATACCTCTATACTACTAGTACTACCTTGTTTCAACTCTACAAAGCATCTCCAAGTAAGACCATACTGCCACAACGCATCGGCTGACCGCCTACTTCAACAGGAAGTCCTCAAATGCGGAAGCTGATTGGGCGCATCCTTGGTGCTGGGACCAGCAATCTGTATGGGCTACATCCGTATTTCTGTTATAAGCAAGTCACACGCACCAACACCAACTCCGTAATCCGGAGCAGTGTAAAGTAAGATAGTATGGAGTAGATCCGCTGGCTGCCGCGCACTAATATTAGATAGCTCATCGCAATCAGCATCTTTCACCTATCATTATCAGACTGGCTACCGACACCTGTGTAAAACAGCCAGATAGTGCGCCAGCTTCTTCTGGGGTATCTTCAGATCCCGTTTGGCCTAACCATGATCTATTTTGCTTGATACCACTGCTCATCTCGTGTATTGATCTGATATACCGGCCTCGTCTAAATTCTGGCTCAGGGGCGTCCCGAATCTGTCTCAAGTTGAGCTTCGTCGCCCTTGTCGCGCTTGCGATTACATCTGCCTGAAGATACGGCATCTCGTAATCTCGACACAGAACTCATTTTCCGAAGCCATCGTTTATTCTTCTGCCTCAACCAACTCCCCCCGTACCACTTGCAAAGAAGCCTGAAAAGATGCATCAAGACCAAGATGCTCACCGCGGGCGGCTTATCGCCTCAGTCGCTGCAACTGTCATCTCCCTGGCCTGCGGCACAAACGTGAGCAACCATTTTCATGATTCTGCGTCCTCACAAAAACCGTCCACGCATCTCCCCCCGCCCTGAACCCAATATGGATGGCGAGATGAGTATAACCAACCAGCTGATTTGACACAATAATGCAGTATGTCTATTCCGCATGGGCGCCACAGTTCGCCGAAAAGCTCAGGCTTTCCACCACGGAAAGCAACCTGATCGGTCTCTTCGGCAACCTAGGCATGTATACAATGGGTGTCCCCATTGGCATGTTTGTGGACGATCGCGGATCGAGGCCTGCCGTTCTTGCCGGAGCTTTCCTCCTAGCTATTGGCTATGTCCCCCTATGCATCTCCTTTGAGAAAGCCGCGGGCTCTGTGCCTGTGCTCTGCTTCTTCTCCTATCTGACCGGCCTGGGTGGATGCATGGCTTTTGCGGGTGCTGTCAAGACATCTGCGCTCAACTGGCCAAGCCATCGCGGCACGGCCACGGCGTTTCCGCTTGCTGGATTTGGACTCAGTGCCTTTTTCTTCTCTTTTGTCGGAGCAATCCTGTTCCCTGGCAGCACGAGCTCCTTCTTGTTGCTATTGGCATGGGGCACGTTTGGCCTTACTTCTATTGGCTACTTCTTCCTAAAGGTGTATCCTCAGGTATCTTACCAGGAAGTGCCCACCCAATCATCTGAACCATCGTCATCCGGTCGAGCAAGATCGCGTAGTGTAACCGAACCTGGTATGTTAACCGACCCCGATGCCGTTCACTCAAACCTGGCCGTGCCACCACAGGCTTCTCCAGGATCAGACGCCAGTCGCGCCGATATTTTCAATGACACCGAAGCTGGTGATGCCCCGAGTACCGAGACTTCATCTTTGATTGTCGGTGCTGCAGGCGCCGAGATTGTTAGGCGCAGTAGTGTTGATCAAGATATGTCTTATCGACTAGATGTACGAGGAGTGAAGCTCCTGTTCTGCCTGGATTTCTGGCAGCTATTTTCCATCATGGCAATCCTCGCTGGAACCGGCCTCATGACTATCAAGTACGTTTTACATCTTTCTCTTACCGACCTGTGTCATCGACGAAACTAATGTCTGAAAAAGTAATATCGGTAATGATGCAAACGCGCTCTGGAAGCATTATGACCCCTCAGTCGATGAAACGTTTCTCGTTAGCCACCAGCAAATACACGTATCTATTCTTTCTGTCTTCAATTTTGTAGGCAGGCTACTAAGTGGTAAAGCTATTTGAATTCGCCCTAGATACTCTGTCTAAGCATTGAATTAACTTTGATACAGGCATTGGTTCTGATTATCTCGTCAAAACTCTTCGAGCCAGCCGCATCTGGTGTCTAGCCGTGGCTTGTCTTATATTTCTCCTGGCACAAATCTGTGCCCTACAAATCGAGATGCCACACAAACTTGTGTTCGTTTCGGGCCTTTCTGGCTTGGCTTACGGCTTCCTCTTTGGTGTCTTCCCTTCCATTGTTGCAGAGACGTTCGGCATTGGTGGGCTGAGCCAGAATTGGGGTTTCATGACTCTTGCTCCTGTGGCCTCGGGAAATGTGTTCAACCTGCTGTACGGAAGGATCTACGATCACCACAGCGTCGTTGAACCTGATGGCACGCGATCTTGCGACGACGGCATCGCTTGCTACCGCTCTGCTTATGCGGTGACCTCGACTGCATGTGCCCTGGGCCTATTCATTACGATATACATCATTCACTACCAGAGGACCCAGTATCTAAAGGCGAAAGACAAGCTGGATGAAGAAGACTGATAAATTTTGCATATATATACAGGGTGCTTAACATAGGAGTACAGCTGCAACTGTTTTTATCAGCGTTAGTTATTCTACAATTTTTATATCTTTTCGAAAATTTCGAAAATTTCCCCTAAACTGTAACAATATGTTATTACAACGGCATAATAGCGTTCCAACAGCCATATATTGGGTGTCTGTCACTGGTGCAGATGATTCATGCATCTAAGGGAACTCACGCCTCAATGCTTACGGATATAAGCATAAAAGGGTGCCTAACCGTTTGCGTCCAGTTATGTCATCTCGTTTCGGGCACGGGTACCTTTGTCGTGGGCAAGACGCATCATCCTTTTTTCGCCCGACAACACTACTACCTACGAACGAATCGCCGTCGTCGCGCAACCTGCGATCTGACGCATCCAACGCATGTCTCATTTTTGACAAAATGGGCGCCCTTCTTTCTCTGCCGCTACTTGCGGTACCCAGCTTGGGCACAGTACGTTCTATTGAGACTGAGCTTTATACTACCTTGAAGACGCTTGAATCTCTGCCAGATCCAGTGTTTCATCGTCTTCTGCTCAAAGCGGCTATGATATGACTGACTTGCTAATCTGCGCTATGTAGGCAGCGTCTTGCTTGGCCAGCTGTTGCGGTGCAGCTACTTGCTCCATGGTTTGTAGCGCATGCGGCAAATGTGGAAACAGGTACGATAATGTCCAGCTCGCATCGGATTCATTGAAGATTTGCCTAACAGTCTCGCAGTATCGCTACGCGCATTGCCTACGCTCTACTTCTCCTCGTCAACTCGATATTAGCATGGATTATGCTCACCGATTGGGCTATAGAAAAGCTCCAGCATCTCGCACTTGATTATGTCAAGATCAACTGTCCCACGGGGCAGTGCTATGGATGGCTAGCTGCTCATCGAATCAACTTTGCTCTCGGACTTTTGCACCTCATCTTCGCTGGCCTCCTATTCGGCGTTCAATCCTCGAAAAGCCCTCGAGCCGCTATACAGAATGGGTACTGGGGACCCAAGATCATTGCTTGGCTAGCACTCATTGTCATGTCTTTCCTCATCCCTGACAAGTTCTTCATGTTCTGGGGAAATTATGTCTCGTTTGCTGCGGCGATGCTGTTTCTTGTTCTTGGTCTCATTTTGCTCGTGGACTTGGCGCACACTTGGGCTGAATATTGCTTGGCACAAATCGAAGACACTGACTCTAGGTTCTGGCGAATCGTTCTCATAGGCTCGACCTTGAGCATGTACCTGGCGTCCATCGCGATGACCATCATCCAGTACATCTTCTTTGCCCAGGGCCAGTGCGCCATGAATCAGACTGCCATCACCGTCAATCTAATTCTATGGCTGATTATTTCCGTTGTGTCCGTTAATCCTACGGTTCAAGAATACAACCCCAAAGCTGGATTGGCCCAAGCCGCAATGGTAGCAGTGTACTGCACTTATTTGACAATGTCAGCCGTGTCCATGGAACCCGATGATAAGAACTGCAACCCCTTGGTCCGCGCTCAAGGAACGAGAACTACGTCCGTTGTTATCGGAGCCATTGTCACAATGCTTACAGTTGCGTATACGACCACCCGCGCGGCCACCCAAAGCCTTGGCCTAGGAGGCAACGCCGACGGAATCCGACTCCCGGAAGATGATGAGCATGACTTGGTTACACAGCAGCCTATGCACCGCCGTGAAATGCGGGCGGAAGCTCTGCGTCGTGCTGTGGAAGAAGGCAGCCTGCCAGCTGATGCTCTACTGTCGGATGACGAGAGCGACGCTGGCGGAGATCACGCACACGACGATGAGAGATCCAGCACCCAGTACAATTATTCAATGTTTCACATCATCTTCTTCCTAGCCACGGCATGGGTATCGACACTTCTCACTCTCAATTTCGAGGAGTCAACTCGAGATGGTCAGTTCGCTACAGTTGGTCGTACCTACGGAGCCAGCTGGGTCAAGATTGTAAGTGCCTGGATTTGCCACGGCATGTACATTTGGACACTCATTGCGCCTATTTACTTCCCCGAACGCTTCTCTTAAATTCGGTGGCACCTGCACGTTTTTCTTCAACTTTCTCGGCTAAAACCGAATGTATACTACTAAGTGTACATTCATTTACAAAAGGGCATTTGGCGATAATACCCATTTGTCTAAAAAGCTGAGAAGCCGATACCCCTCCAAGACTATCTGGCCGGTTAGCTGCGCTTTCAGCTTACTACAATATATCACTATGAATCGGCCTTTATCAGTGACCGATCTGTTTTGAAAGCATATGCAGCAGCTTCTTTAACAGTACTTTTTGGTCCTTTGTATAACTGACATTTAGAATATCTCATTATGTAAAGGTGAAGGAGTTTGCGATTCTAATCAATTTATTACATTTGCTACATGACAATCTGTTTTTCTGCCATCCAGCCAAATGATAAGATTGTAGAAGACGTAGATCGCATTTCTGTGTATGGAAGCCAGTATCAGTGCGATACGAAAATAATTACTCTAAATGATGTAGCCCATCCTTAATTCTCCCTTTGTCCATCTATAGCCCCTGCTGCCTTTGCGGCCGCGCCCTGATTTAATCCGGCTTCTTTATTGCTTCCCTGATCCTGCAATTTCAAATCCTGCATCTGTTGTTTGTCCTGTTCCCATTGAGAGTTGGCATCACCAAATTCCTCCTTAATCTGTTGCTCCTTGATCTTTCTGTCTTCTTCCTCCTTCTCTCGAGCGATTCGTTCTCTTTCCATTTCCTGTAGAAAGTTCGGTTAGTATAGGTAGGTTCCTGCAAGTGTAATCGGTAAAGAAAAAAAGAAAAAAAAAAAAAAACATGGACGAAGAAGATACGCACTTCCATGTGTTTGATATCATCAACGCTAGGCTCGTACAAGTGCCAAATGGTATAGTGTGGCAAGCCAACAACGGAGAATCGCATTCGTTTCGCCATCTGTTTAGTTTATTAGTTATAAAATCCGCCCCCCAAGCGTCTGGTAGAATGAGACTCACCTTGCCAAATCCCTCCGTTTCGGCATGCTTCTCGAAACTAAAAGCAGGGAAATGGACACCGCTGCGAAATACTTTGGCTTTCGCCAGAATACTAACGCCTCCAACTCCATCAATCTCCATCTCCATGTCTGGGTCGCCGTAGGGGTCTCGTAGATAGGCAAGATGGGGTCGCCATGTGGCATATTCGGCATAGCCCTCTACAATGACGGCATCTTCGTCCAGTGTGTCGGCCAACGCAAGAGCGGTTTCGGATTCTTGCCAAGAGTTCAGATCGTAAGGCTGTTCACCACCAAGCCAGTCGGGAAGAGGACGCCACACATCTTGAATACCGTTAGTACAAAATAGAATAATGCAGATCCGTAATCAACATACTAGGGACAATGACGTCTTTATTGTGTCGCATCAGGTCTTCCAGAATTGTAAACGGTGCAGTCTCAACGTCTACATCACGCCAGTATACCCAAGAATGATAGGGTCGCAGAGCAGCACTGAGAAGCCAGTTGCGCGCTTGGGCCATAAGCTTTCTACGACTAGCCTGAGCGGCAAATCCGTGTCGGCTTTCGACGTCCTGGTTCACCTTTTGGCCAAAATCCTTTTCGATGATGGAGATTTCTCCATATGGCTGCTTTGGGTCCGCATCCGCCTGGATAGCCTCCAAGTTGTCCGAGAGGACTTGCAGTGTTCGGTCCTTCGAATCGGAGACGAGAAAGGCGAGATCAATCAGGTTATGGGGATATGTAAAGTTCTTCAGGTGGGAGAAGAACATTGGTAGATGTTGCTCGGCATCTCGAAGTGGTACACATAACAGAATACGCTCTTCGCGCTCCCACCCGCGCGCAGATCCTTGCACGTTGGTGAGGTCGTAGTATCGCACCGTCTCAAGTTTCAAGTCCTCATATCCGGATAGAATGCCGAGTGAGATCAGAGAAGCGACGGATTTGGGCTGTCCAAACCAGAATATGAGAAGGACGACGATAGCCACTACTATACCAATACGAATCGCGGTCCTCTTGCGCTTTTTGTGAAGAGGGATGGTAGCTCTCGGTTGGAATCTGTAAAGGATTCGGTCAATACATCAGTTGGTTTTGGATCGCGTGCAAGGAGAGGGGAAAAAATCATCACCTATGGGGGGAAATCTCGAAGGTGTCGGCGCGCGGGTATCCATTGGAAAACCCGCTGGAGTGATGCCGTGGCATCATTTTGAAGTCGTTGGAAGACTTATGAAAACATTAATGGCCGTCTATTAATCGCGTACTGCACGCGGGCGGCTTCTACCACCTGCGTGATTGAATTGAAGTGATCAAAGCCGGTGATTTGGGACGAGACAGGAGGCAAGGCCTAAACGTAACGTGTATGGAGGAGTGCCTCGTATCCAGAGACCCCTTGATCCTGTTGCGGCCATTCCACAAAAATTGTTAGCCTGCTTCGTACAGAGTACTTTTTCGCAAAGCCCGCCAGATAAGCACCACAGGCAAAATATATCTATTTATAGCATAGCTTGCAAGATGCAGCATTTATCTAGGGGAAAACATATAAAAAAAATTTTTACTTTTAATACTAGCCAAGATGTCCTCCCAATACTTCAATGTAGTAATAAAATATATTAAATAGGACGCACATGATTGTGAGATGCCTAAAATTCATTGAATCCGCCAATATATATTGAGGCTTCCGTTAAACTCCATCGAATCGCAATACTGTAAATTCTACTGCCTGTTTTAATTACCAACTCAGGCATGACTCGGAGAATAGATGAACCAGGCTACTAGTACGGAGTGGTAGCACCATGTGTGGATTTGCAGGCTCCAGGTTAGCTGCCTGTGAGCCCCTCCACAGAGAAAATGGGCAAGCTATCGCGTACCACTTCGTGCTAGCCTAGGAGTTCGTCACTGTCACTTCTGGCCACGAAGAGCTATATTTTCTTGCGCTGCCCATGCGCTCTGATATTTCTTCCGCTTAGTGACAACATAATACAGGATACGCCTTTCTCATTGCTCTTCCAAAGCGATTGCATATTATTTCAGCGCAATGGCGGCCCAAAATCAAATGCATAACTTGACAACGCTCATCAAACGGTATTTGGATATCCCCTTGTGCTGTTTGGCTCCCACGATGCTGATTGCTTGGCAGACTCGAAGCCGCAACCTCACGTCTCGAAGACATCGCTTCCTCTACAGAGCTCCCCAAAGATGTCACCGGCCTTGCCCAGCCCGCAACTCCTCAGTCGGAAACTGCTGCAACCCCGCTGCCACCCGCCCCGAAAGAGCCTCAGGAGGCGCTGCCCGAGTCTATCGAAGACTTCGATGTTTTCTTAAACACGAGCCTTGATAAATACATCAAACTCAGCAGTCAATTGGGCGGAGTTGTTGCTCAGCAAGTCCGTACCTACCTGCTCCTTAATCTCTCGTAGCACTGGTCAGGAGAGCTAACTGTTGTGCTGCGATATAGGCGTCGGAGGTTCTCAGGGGCTTCCAGGAACAACGAAAATTCCTCCTCATTGCTACCAAGGCTGCAAAGCCGAGTACCTCAGGATCTAGCTTAACTGTTTACCAGAACTTGCTCAAACCCATCAACGATGCTGTCATGGCCGCGACCGAACTCAAGGAATCAAACCGACCCGACCCAATGTACAGCAACCTGAGCGCTGTCGCGGATGGAATCATGGTGATGGGCTGGGTGACTATTGATCGCCGCCCATACAGCTTCGTCGAAGAATCTTTGGGCGCTGCGCAGTTCTTCGGCAACAGGGTTCTGAAGGAGCAAAAGGACAAGTACGTTTAACATCTGGATGAAATACTGTGACCAATCTGCTAACCTTTCATCTCTTCTCGCATCTTAGTGACCCTAAACAGGTTGAGTGGGTGCAATCTTTCTATCAGATCTTCCATGACCTTGGCGATTACATCAAACAACACCATGCCTCTGGTGTCGCTTGGAACCCGAGAGGAGAACCGGCCGAGGAAGTCGCAAAGACATTGACTGCTGGCAAGGTGTCGCAACAGCCTCCGCAGAGCAGCACTCCGTCAGCTGGCGCGCCACCACCACCTCCTCCTCCTCCGCCGCCGCCCGGACCGGCCCCGATCTTGGATATACCCGTCGACTCTGCAAAGCCGGCCAATGCGGCACCCGCCGGGGGCTTTGGAGCAGTTTTCTCTGAACTGAACAAGGGCGAATCTGTGACCAAGGGCCTACGTAAAGTGGACAAGTCGGAGATGACACACAAGAACCCTGCTTTACGGACAGGATCCACGGTCTCAGAGGCTCCCCGGGCTAAGAGTCCTGTCCCGGGCAAGAAGCCCAAGCCTGAGAGCATGAGGGTTAAGAAGCCAGCAAGCAAAGTACTTGAGGCCAACAAGTGGACTATTGTACGTTTCCTAGACCATGGACGGTTGAATTCTTATGTACTGACCCTTCCATAGGAAAATTACGATAAGGAGCCCGAGCCAGTAGAGATTGATGCTTCCATTACCCACTCCGTACTGATCAGCCGATGCAACAACACCACTGTCATTATCAAGGGCAAGGCAAACCAGGTCACGGTTGAAAACTCTACTCGGTTATCCCTCGTTGTTGATTCGCTAGTCTCCACCGTGGATGTGGTAAAAGCGAATAACTTTGCGCTTCAAGTACTTGGAATCGTGCCCACCGTCATGCTGGACCAGATCGATAGCGCGCAGATTTATCTCAGCAAGGAGAGCTCCGCTACCAAACTATTCACAAGCAAGAGTGATGGAATCAATGTGAACATCCTGGCTGGGCCGGATGAAGACTACAAGGAGGTGCCGCTGCCTTCTCAAATCTGCTCCTACTACAGTGAAGAAAAAGGCGAGATGGTGAGCGAAATCGTGGCCCACGCAGGCTAGACACATACCTCGCGATGGATGGGAAGAGACATGTGGTATATAGGAGACAATATATACACCACTATATTCAGATAGAGATAGAATTGAATATAGCAATTTTTACAAGAGTATTTGATATGCTGAGACAAAACTAAGAGTTCTGATCGATTGAAACAATCAATCTGCTGGTAGTAAAAGCCCCCTACTAATTTCGTCATACCTATCACAGCCGAGTTCCGGTACCTGTCAGTACTATCCAGTACCAATCCGTAACACCGACAGAGAAGTAGCTTCAGGTACAGGCGCGTACCCCATAGGTTCCCCGCACCGACAGGCCGTGCTGCCGGTATCGCAGCACTACGCCCTATTGAGTAAAGCAGCCCCTCTACTGTCATTCTCCAGAGAATTGCGACTTCACCAGTTACCCAATTATCTTACCCGCTAAGCCAACGCACTGTGACTCTGAATCGTTTCTAGCAGCAGCCTGTTGGCTTTTTGTTTTTCTCAAGAACAAGAAGCATACTGAGACATCAATTGCATATACCACGCCATTATCATCACTTCCTAGGTACCTTTGTTGGTTTCCTTCGCCGAGTAATTGCTTCCTTTGCATCATTGTCGGGTTGTGCGGGGGCAAGACAGTGTATGTTCCTGCTTATCCAGTCGTAAAGACTAAACCGCTCTCCTCCATCAACTACAATCTCGTTTTTGAGAGATCCCTTTCCTCTATACATACAAAATGGCAGCCGACGACAAATCTGCCAACCCCCTCAAACGTGTCGACCTCGATGGCCACGATCTCCCACCTTCACCTGCGCCATCGAGCCCTCGAAACGGACGCCGCCGTTATGCTCTGGCGACCGAATTAGTCTATACCGAGGGAAAAGATCAGTATGGCGCTTCAAGCACTCCAATCTATCAGTCAGCGACCTTTAAGCAGAGCTCTGCCAGCGGTGGCCAACAGGAATACGACTATACAAGATCCGGCAACCCTACACGCACTCACCTCGAGCGCCACCTGGCCAAGATCATGAACGCAAACCGTGCCTTGGCTGTCAGCTCTGGAATGGGAGCTCTCGATGTGATCTCGCGACTTCTGCGCCCTGGTGACGAAGTCATCACTGGCGACGATCTGTACGGCGGCACACACCGTTTGCTCACATATCTTGCAACCAACCAGCAAATCGTCGTGCACCATGTCGACACAACAGATGTTAATGCCGTTAAGGAGCGGCTATCGGAAAAGACGACAATGGTGCTCCTTGAGACTCCCACAAATCCTTTGATTAAAATCGTTGATGTACCCTCCATTGCGCGTTTAGCGCACGAAATCAATGAAAGGGCTCTTGTGGTGGTTGATAACACTATGCTGTCTCCCATGCTATTCAACCCCTTGGACGTTGGCGCAGACATTGTGTATGAGTCGGGAACCAAATATCTCTCCGGTCATCACGACATCATGGCCGGCGTGATTGCATGCAATGATGCGGCGATTGCTGATAAGCTCTACTTCACCATCAACTCGACCGGCTGTGGATTGTCTCCCAATGACTCGTTCCTTCTGATGAGAGGAGTCAAGACGCTGGCTATCCGCATGGAAAAGCAGCAATCGAATGCACAGGCCATTGCTGAGTTCCTAGAATCACACGGGTTCAAGGTACGGTACCCCGGCCTCAAGTCTCACCCCCAATATGACTTGCATTGGGCAACTGCCAGGGGTGCCGGCGCGGTATTGTCTTTTGAGACAGGAGACGCAGTGCTGTCACAGCGTATCGTGGAGGCAGCCCGTCTGTGGACCATTAGCGTCAGCTTCGGATGTGTAAACAGCCTCATCAGCATGCCCTGCCAAATGAGCCATGCCAGTATCGATGCCAAGACTAGAAGGGAGCGACAAATGCCTGAAGACATCATTCGCCTTTGCGTCGGTATCGAAGACGTCGATGATTTGATAGAAGATCTGTCCCGCGCTGTAAGTTTATCTTTCGAACCCACTGCCTATTTTGTTCCTTTGCTAACGACTTATCTCGTTTTTAAGCTTGTTCAAGCTGGCGCAGTAACAGTCTCTCTTGACGGATTCCAAGCTGTTGAGCCGGTTCAGACGCAGTGAAGGCCTAGGAGGATCTAGTCAAACGGTGGATTCAATATCACGAGTCGTCCATTTTCTGTACGTTTTGAAGCAAGTCGCTTTTGTCTTAGAGCACCAGTGCGGGATTCGGCCTCCCCTCCTCACATTGGCCCCTGAGCGTGGAGGACACTAATAAATGCCCCCGGAGGGCATGAGGGTGAGCTACCGCTGAGCGGCAGAAAGCGCTGGCCATAGTTGCCTCGTAAACACGGTAACGGTGCTGTTGGCTTTCTCCGTACGATGCAAATGTACGAGTAGATTCCAATGGAGCTCCTTCATGTACTATCTGTTACGGCTTTTTGCTTTGCAATGCTACTCCTTTGAGTGCTGTAGTTGTATTTTGTATGGAATACTGCATATACCAATACGATTAATGAAGTAGCAGGGTGGTGAAATTAGAGCCGTGAATTAAGCACGAAATAGTGCGGAGGCAGCCAACCGGCAAGAAAGGCGCTAAAGTCAAGCATACTTGGCTAAATTTGAGCTATTTCGTCCAGGGGTGGACTGCGAATCTGAAACCCTGGACATGTAATTTGTCCAATACGATTATTCTGTCAGGCTTGTTCTATCACTAGTATATGGCACGAGACCTCTCTCTTTGTTTTACCAATTTGGATTTAAAAGACGACGTAGGCGAGTACAAAAGTGGCAGGATTTTTCGTGTGGACCCCCCCTGAGACGCTGGTCTTTGACACTCGATCGAGCCAACTTGAAAGGTTAAGAGTACTAGTAACACTATTAAGAAAATAGTATCATCATAGCGTTGTTTATCACCTTGTAAAAATCCAACCTAGTAAAGTTAGTTTGTGTCTGTACACACCGTAGCCTTTGTTCCTTTTTTTCAAATACACACATGCCTACCTCTCTATGTCACATGGAATATGCAGCGTTCTACCAGAACATCCATCCCTCTTTCAAAACCGAGAGAAGAACGTCTCGAGATGATATATTACACTTCTCTCTCTCTTCTATTTCTAGGGTCTGTACTTTGCCGTGTTTTAGATTCAAATGAGACCTATCTATGAAATGCCATCCATCATCCTTTCGCAGTTTCTCCTCTCCACAGCGCGGCATGGCGGGCACATCTGCACATCTCAGCTTACCAGCAGACTCGTAATTTTATCCACCAACTAAGCGCCTATACCCACACGAGCATGGGCGATTCCACGTTTTTCCTTTTTTCTTGGAAGAGGGAGGGACCCACGATCGCGGGCTCTACCGACCATGCGTCCGGGTCAGCATTGCCCCGTCGATTGGCGCCTTCACAGCCACCGACATTTTCGTTTCACGCATATTTACTCGTCCATGCCCTCAGTCCTTCTATTGGTGACTCCTGGACAGGATTTTATTCCCAGAAACCTGGCAGCCCTCCACTGAGGGCCGGAGCCTTACAGTAGAAGCAGCAAAACCTGTAATGCCCCGTATCTGCACGGCCTGAATGCCAATCTCCTCCGCCTGGCAGAGTGTCTGGAGCCACAGGAGGCTTGCCACGTCGTCGACCCCTGGGCCCGGCCTGCGCTACGTCGCTCGTGAAGCGGGATACCGAGAGTATTTAGCATTGTGCATTGCCCAGAGCGAGAGTCAGCCGGAGCACTGATATTTCTGCTCACACATCTCCAGACTCAGCTACATATGAGTAGTAGCCGTCGGGGGCTGCCCACTAACACCACCACCACCTTTGAGCGCATGGTGTCAAAGTGAACAGGGACAAGACAAAGGATATTCATTAGCCCCACCACTTGGCATCGACCCGCGCTTTGATTCATTCAGGCTGTTTCAATGGCTAGTCCCAGCCATCGCCGCTTTGGCTCTCAAGGCCAGCGCCAAAGTCTCGTCCACAACGATGGCCTCGAACCCGGGCCTGTTTATAACAAGACCTACGGCGCTGAAGAGACGCTTCCTCCCCCAAACACCACCAGCAACGAATACAAACGAACCCAGTGGCGGCGCAGTGGTGAAGGCCAAGGCCAAGACATGAAGCTCTTTAGGATCAAGTCCGGTGGCGAAAGTGGCCGCAACGGCATTCATCCCTGGCACTTCTTCAGAATTTGCTTCCGCTCTTCTTGCAAAGCCAGCGCAGCCGTCAATATCCTCTGGCCTATTGTTCCCGTTGCTTTGGCTGTTCGGTGTAAGTCGATGCGAGCTGCGGTGGCGCGGAGGCTCTGTCCACCTCATCTTTATAGAGTTTTCTCGGCGCAGTTTAACTGACTTTGAATATCGTGGTGTCTTAGATTCTTTGCCACAACAACATGTTCTCATTTTCACCCTCTCCTACATTGCAATGGCCCCTTGCGCCAACCTAATCGGATTCGCTGGCCAAGAGCTTGCTCGCAAACTCCCCCATGTTCTCGGCGTCCTTATTGAGACGACGGTCGGCTCTATCGTCGAGATCATCCTCTTCATGGTTCTACTCTCCATGAATCAGTTTCTTGTCATAAAAGCCGCCATCCTCGGTTCGATTTTAGCCACTATGCTTCTCTGCTTGGGCCTCTGCTTTTTCGTCGGAGGATTATACCATGAGGAACAGAGCTTCAGCGATACTATTAGCGAGGCAGGCAGTGGTTTACTTCTCACAGCGTATGTCCTCTCCTGCATTAGAATAATGAAGACTAGCTTACCCATGATTCCAGCGGCGTGGCATTAGGCATTCCCACAGTCTTTCAGCGAGGACTTCCAGAATCCAATTTGACACCTGAAGAGATGGCCCACAAGACCCTAAGCATCTCGCGAATTGTATCCGTCCTGCTCATCATTGCATACTGCGTTTTTGTCTTTTTTCAAGCCCGGACGCATCACGGTCTCTACCATGACATTTTCGAAATGGACGAAGAGCGTGACCGCGACGGTCACAAGGACGCCGCCAAGGACAAGCTCACCCTGATAGAATGTCTCATTGCGCTAAGCGTTGCCGTTGCTCTTGTTACTTTGATTGCAATCACCCTTGTCTTGCAAATCGAGCCCATCATTGAGCACTCAAGGGTGTCTGACGCTTTCATGGGTCTTATTCTGGTTCCTTTCGTCGAGAAATTCGCCGAGCATATCACCGCTATTGACGAGGCGTGGGACAACCAGATGAACTTTGCGCTGTCGCATGTCCTGGGCGCCACTCTTCAGACGGCCCTATTGAACGCACCCCTGGTCGTCGTCGTGGCTTGGGGCCGTGATAAGGCTCTGGATCTAGACTTTGGCATCTTTGACCTCGTCATGCTTATTCTCGCCATTCTAACTGTTGGTCGATTTTTGCAA
This sequence comes from Trichoderma atroviride, assembly GCF_020647795.1. Taxonomy (NCBI): domain Eukaryota; kingdom Fungi; phylum Ascomycota; class Sordariomycetes; order Hypocreales; family Hypocreaceae; genus Trichoderma; species Trichoderma atroviride. The sequence continues at coordinate 2,982,655 of NC_089400.1, read as the reverse complement.
GATCAGAAGAGCAACTATCTTGAAGGTTTTCTCTTGGTGGTTCTTTACGTGGCTATCGCCGTCTCTGCTTGGTACTATCCGAATCCAGCCCACGGAGGAGCCGAAGGGTCTGGCTCTGCAGAAGGTGTAGAAGCTGGCGAGAAATTCCGCCTTTTTTGATGTGGTCCACGTGTTTCTGCAGCTCAGCATGGCAACACTACTTAAACACTAGACTTTTGTGAAGGGGAATTTCGAGAAATTTTTTTTTTAAGACTTACGAGACCATATATGGCGTTGGATGAGATAGTTACACGGCATACATAAGGGTTCAGATCTTGCGCTCAAGGGGCGTCCACTGGTTTCCTACTTACTGTTCGTATGCGCTTTTTTTTTTTTTTTTTTTGCTTTTTTTGATAAGAACGATATGAATTTACTAAAAATTGCACAACCAACTTCCAGCTGCGATGCTTTGGAATTTGAATTCGAGAACAGGCATGTGATGATGCCTTGACCTACCCTATAAAGTGATGGGATTTTGTAATCTTAAAAAGGAGCACTTACCTAGGTACTATATTGGGTAAGAATAATAGGCATTTATGTTGTGGTAGTATGTTTCTCTTTTAGACTCTTGTCTTATCGCTTTGCATAACGGATAACTCTGTAGCTGCCTAGGTATCATGTGCAGTAGAAGATCATGACGCCCCTGTGGTGCTACCTATCACCATCATATCAGGCTGTTGTTATTGATCGGATTGGCTCACATGTTGGAAATGAATGCCCGTTACCACTCTTGGTTTAGCGTGCAGCAATCGGGCTAAGCGAGATCTCGCAGCCACATTGTTCCGGCGCGCCAGTGCTAGCGCGTGGCTGACTCAGCGCTGCATCTGTTGAATTAAGCTCTCAATGATGATGGCATTATCGGCCAAATAGGAATTTCGCTGTATCAGAGTTCTTTAGCCATTTCGCATAGCTTAGCCTTGCGTCTATCTTGTGGCTGCAAACGTCCAAAAGGTTGAAAGTTCTGATTACTTGGCCCACTGCTTCGCGCTATAAACCCTCTTGTCCGACCTGTCTTCTCGGACGCACCGATGCTGCTGGATCGCCTTGCCCAACAACAGTGCCATATTTTAGGGCAGTACATCCCTTAGCAGCCCGGCGTCACGCTCGAATGTAGTACCTCGAATAGAATCGGCTGTCGCAATCCAGACTCAACGAGCGGGTTGCCATGGATCGTACGAGGAAGCGTATGTGCTGTGTTTGCGACCCTGCCGCCCACCACTTTATGGGCTAACAGTGAATGTTAGGAGAGCTTCGAGCTCTTAACGAAAAGGCCTGGGATGGCGACAAGGGTACGGTGAACGAACGGCTCCAATGCTTCGTTGTTCGTTGGCTAATATTTTGAACAAAGGCCTCATCATCATCAGCGGCTCACTTGACTCGTCTCTCAAGAAGAATACCGCCTTTATAAAAAGGCTTCGAACCGCGATTAGCGCTGCGACCCTCTCGACCTTTCTGCAAGAAATCCGAACTCTTAGCTTGCATAAGTATCTTTCCGAGATCATATCTGCATGCTATGAAGGGCTTTGTAGACTTAAAGCTCCAGGCGAGGTTGAGGCGGCGGTCGAAATTGTGAGCGCGCTCCATCAACGGTTCGGCCCTACCGAATTCACCGAATACCTTACCTGGCTGCTTGGCAAGGGCATGGCCACGCCAGACAAGGGCATTCTCAAAAGTTTGCCGGCAGAGGTGCGCGAGAAAGAGGAGAAAGAGCGCATCACCCGACAGCGTGCTCTTCTTAGGGTGATTACGGAACTCTGGCTTGTTGGCGTGCTGAGGACGCTCGATGATGCGAGCAAACCAGATGATGCTACCAAAGGCGCTACTGGCAAAGCTCCAGAGCTGAAGACTCGGAATAGCTCCAAAGTTGGCGGCTCTGCGGACCCGTTTCCCCTCGAAGTCTTGAAAGACTTGCTCGGTTATGATAGGGAGCACGCTAATTTGCCGCTGCTTGTCATCTTTGTCAAAGCATTTAGCTGGGACATTCTGGGGATCCGAACCACTACGCCTGAAAGCCGCAAGCCTGGAGATGATGATAGTTTGCCAGTCACGGACGATACAAAGGACCTTTCCGCCGAAGACCAGCCATTTACTTCTCCCGAACTAGCGGACAAGTTTAAAGAAATCTTGAAAAAGTACTTCGACGATGTTGCGAATCACATTGTCCGTGACCAAAAATCCATCCATCTCCAAGCACGGCGCAACGCGGAGGCCTATGTTAAGTCTGGAGAGGTCTTTGAAGATAGGCAAGCTAATTACGAGAAACAAGTGAAAGCTCAAGATAGGCTGGTTGCGAATGCCCAAGTAATAGCAGACGCAATTGGCGCGGAGATGCCCAACCTAAAAGACTCCAATGATCCTCTTGCAGCTTCAAACAACTCCATAGGCTTGGTCAAGACTGGCGACTACCTGCGATCTATGGCAGACGGCGCTGGCATTTGGGAAGATGAAGATGAACGCCGGTTCTACGAAAACTTAGTGGACCTCAAGGGAAAGATTCCGGCTATTCTTCTAGAAGATGGCAAAAAGAAGAAAACAGAGACCGAAGAACAGCCTGCCAAGAAGCCAGACTCTGCCGAAAGCTCAGAACCTATAAAGGCTGCGGAACCCATTGATGATCAATCAATGGCTATTGCCAATAAAACCATCGGAGCACAGGTAGATGCTATCTTGGCTCGTCTGCCAGACCTTACAAACAAAGAGATTATTGACCAGACGGCCATTGATTTCTGTTTTCTCAACTCCAAAGCGTCGCGCAACCGACTCGTCAAGGCTCTGACGGAGGTTCCCAAGGGGAGAAGCGATTTGCTGCCATCCTGGGCTCGTCTGGTTGCTACCTTGGGCAGATATATGCCAGACGTGCCCAAAGGTTTGGTCGATTATCTGGACGCGGAGTTTCGTAGTCTACAGCGACGCAAGGAAAAGGACTTTTTGGGCCAAGTCCGGTTGAGCAATATTCGGTATCTGGCCGAGCTCACAAAGTTTGGAGTAGTCCCCGAGCATGTGGTTTTCCACTGCCTCAAGGTTAGTCTTGATGACTTTTCTCGGATGAATATCGAGATTTTGTGCAATTTAATTGAGAATTGCGGCCGGTATCTCCTCAGGAACCCTGAAACTGCGCCGAGGATGGCAAGCTTTCTTGAGACGCTGCAGAGGAAGAAGTCTGTACAGCATATTGGCCAGCCAGAGCGGATGCTCATTGATAATGCGGTGTATCACGTTGATCCCCCAGAGCGACCTGCTATTGAGCAGAAAGAGCGAACTCCAATGGAGCTCTTTATCCGAAAGTTAATCTATGGAGACATGACTAAACGGAATTACAGCAAGATCTTGAAGCAGATTCGCAGACTCCATTGGGAGGAGGCAGAGGTAAGATTGTTGACCCCTATCCTACCTACATTCTTCTCCTCTCTGTCAACTGGCTGTATTTTATCCTCCCTTTGTTATTTGAACGTTGCTAATCTATTTTTCTTTTCAAATACAGGTTGTTGCCATTCTAGAAAAAGTATTTTCTAAGCCTGGAAAAGTGAAATATGGGAACATTCATCTTCTTGCCATACTATTGAGCGCCCTTTACCGGCATCATCCGCATTTTGTGGTTAAAATCATTGATAACGTTCTAGAGTCTATTAGTTTCGGACTAGAACAAAACGACTTTAGGTTTTCCCAGCGCCGCGTTGCTGAAGTCAAGTATCTCGGCGAGCTCTACAACTATCGCATGCTGGAACATCCAGTGATTTTTGACACCATGTACAAAATCGTCCTATTTGGATATAGTAAGTTAACTTTTGTTTTCCTTCTTGGTAAACCCTTGGCTTCTCCGCAAGTGAACTAACATATTTGCCAGACGGGCCACCTGTAACTGGCAAATACAATCCTTTTGACCTCGTGGACGACTATTTTCGGATCCGTCTTATATCTATCATGCTGGAAACCTGTGGGATGTTTTTCAATCGGGGTGCTGCAGGCAAAAAGCTTGACTACTTCTTATCATTCTTCCAGGTAAGGCAAGCCTATAATTTGACGAGTGAGAAGTAGCTAATCTAATGCGTTTCTACAAGTATTACGTCCACACGAAATATCCCCTGCCCCTGGATATCGAGTTTCTTGTGCTTGATACCTTTGCATTAACCCGACCCCAGTGGAAATTTGTAGAGGATATTGAGGAGGCGACTAAAGCTTTTCAGCTTGCCATCTCCCAAGACCAGAAGACTGCGGGTGTTGACAAGGTTATTGAAGCAGATGATGCTACAAGTGGCCCATCTTCCGAAGATGAAAATGGGGACATGGACGACGTGGAAGCGGATGGCGATGGCGATGATGAAAGCGCCTCCGAGGAGGAAGAAGAAGCAGAGGTGAGATACCACCCCCGCAGTTTCACATGAAGAACAAGCGCCATATGATCAGTTTACTAACAGCATCCTTGTCAGGATGGTGATAATGGCTCAACTCACGAAAGCGAGTATGACGAGGCGATAATTGTCACCAGACAAGAGGAAGTTGTAGATCCCGAAGACGAGGCCGAATTTGAGCGAGAGTATGCGAAAATGATGGCGGAAAGCCTCGAGTCCCGCAAGTTCGAGCGCAAACAATTATTCGATGTGCCACTTCCTGTGCGGTCTAGAAATCGCGAGCCATCGATGTCTACTGGCTCTGGAGAGACGGGACAGAGCGGCACTATGGCCTTTTCCCTGATGACCAAGAGAGGCAATCGACAACAGGTATGTTCATTCATCCGCCTTGATCATCTTTCATATCGCCTATGCTAACCTGTACACAAGACTCGCACCGTTGAACTCCCTTCGGACTCGACGTTTGCAATTGCTATGAAGACACAGCAACAGGCAGAAAGAGAGGAGCAGCAACGAATAAAGAACCTTGTGCTTAATTATGATCTTCAACAAAGCGATGATCAAGAGGGTAAGTGCATCTATCTTGCGCCCTGCATTTATTTCGACATGGACTCATTTGAATTAGGTAACGAGCGGCCAACAACGTTCTATCATAACCGGGTAGAGAAACCGAATAAAGACCGAGGCCAACGCGTTCGGAAGCTTCAGCTGAGCGATGTGGACTGGTAGAGTATTACAATGACAGCCAGTCACGATGGCGACGTACGATACAGCTACTCTGCGCTGTGAAGTTGGGCGTCAAGCGGTAATAAAACTTGAGCCTCATCGGGGCATACCTAACCTTGTTGTGCCCCGCCACTTTCGGAAAGGAAATGAGGAAATAGCGATTGTGCTATATGCAGGTTGATACACAGATTACTACTAGCGAAGGGAGTTGGGATATGAGACCGAGAGGAAGATGAAGACATGGCTCATCTCCGCCATACTCATGCCGCCTAGTAAGAAAGCTAAGAGATCATTCAACTGATACTGCAGCATCTGCCTAGCCGCATTTCATGACACAATTTGAGAGTTACTAGCCAAAGGTGTTATTGGCCAAAGGTGCTCTCTTTGTTCGGGTATTCGACCATGGTGGCAGAGAGCGCAGATGATAATAGCAGGGCTCATAATGGGTTGCTATTGTTAGGGGTAAGCTCGTGCCATGCTGGATGGGTGTGATGGAGAGCAGTGACCTCTCAGACTGACTGCAAAGCATGGGTTTTTCTGATTGAGGACTTCTCGCGGGCTTCACCGGCGTTACTGAACCCCGCAACAGAAGGGAGGGGAGCGCGAGGGAGGATGCAAGGGACCTGAACTGCGAACCGTTGTATGAGGGTGTCGCCGCCACTCTTATATTTACCACCTACTACAGCTACCTACCTAGTACTACTAGCACTACGTACCAGTACCAGTATCTTGTTATCCATGTGCCCAGGCGAGGCTAAACAGAACCTGCATCAACTAGAGTGAAGGAGTTCACAGGGCATACCTTGAGCCTCCGCTTTGGTGGGCTTGCGGCGATTTATTCCCTGCCGCCAAGCGGGCACCAGGTACCTGGGTATGTATGCATGTATGTATTCAATAATACCTAGTAGTACGGATGCACGTATCAGAGTGGTTTTCGAAAGCTCACTGGCGAAGATGCAAGCAATGGACTCATGCTGGCTCTCGTATCTGAAGTGGCCGTTGCTATTTTAAGAGTCCAAGCGTTGCATGCTAAACTGCTCCTAGAAGGTCGAAAGCAGCACCAACAAAGCAGTGTGTAGCCGTGTGTAGGTATGTACCTACTTGGGTACCATGCAGGTAGGTACGTGCAGTGTGCCGTCTGAGTTGTTGTTTTGGACCTGAATAGCACGATTGAAATTTCTGTTCTTCTTTAAACCCTCATCTTCACTTCCATTCTCCCTCTTCTCCCACATTTTCTGTCCCTCCCACAGGATACTGCCTCAATTAGGCCGTGGTTCCATATTGGGCTGTGATGACGCCTGCAGCTGCCCATCGACCTATTCCTGGCCTGGGTCTTACTTGTTCCAACTCTAGGCACGAGTGAACTGAACACCTCCCTACAACCAAATCCAGCAGGTGGTGGCGCTCATCACTTGCCGCTCCTCTCAGCGATTGATACTTTTCTTTCTTTCTTTCTTTTTTTGCCTCTGCTTCATTCAGCCTGCGGTAACTTTTGCTACGCTTCACTCTCGCCTTTGCCCCAGCTTCTGTTTCTCGCTTCTCAGTCGCTTGGTTGTGAAAGATTGGGCGTTCTCGTATACACCAGGGACGGTGGTGCGCTGCAGGCCGGCATTTGCCGCAATCCCGCTGCGCTGCGTTGCGTCTTTGGGCTACCTGCTGCTGTCTCACTGCCGGCTTGCCACTGAGTGTCACGACGACTGCGAAACCTGAGTGAAATCCTGACTGGTGTTGGCATGCAAACATAATCCCATGGCACATCCGTGAGCTATCCCTCTGTTTGACCTCGTTTTGCTCTGTCTTGGAACAAGATAGCTGTGTGGATACGTGCGTGCATCTACGCCTATGGTTTCCGGGCATCAGAGGAGTAGCAGCTGGCTGGCACGTTTCACATTTGCTGTTCGCCTGGACTTGTATGGTTGAAGTGCTCGTGTTCTTATCACCGAATACCTTGCAGCGGCCCATTTTGGCTTTTGCTTGCGGTAGCGAAGCAAGATGGCGGTCGGTTCGACTGGGTCAGAATGGCCTGTCAAAGATGTAAGTGGACGTGTGTTAGTTGATGGCGCCCATTGATATCCGCGGCAATTGGTAAAAGGCTAATGAGAGACTGATTTAATTATGAGTAGATCGTCTACACCGCCATCATTGGCGTAGTGATGATAATGGCGCTGCTGGAGTGGTTTCTCTGGCTGGCAGCATTCGTCTACTGCTTATACAAAGCCTTTCGGAAGGCTGAACATTGGTCCATCAACGTACTCTGCGTCGTTGTTGGCATAGCATTTGTAGCATTCAGGTTGGTTTGCCCCTTGGTACAATCATTCATGTACAAACCGAGAGCCGCTGACACTTATTTCCATTCAGATGCATCTTTCTCCCGATTATGATAGTGACTCTGCCGTTACCAAGCCAAGTTTCCAAATACTGGCCAGAATCCGTCGTCTCAGTTCTCCAATGGTTTGCATTCTGGAGCTTTTCCATTCTACTTACGGTGCCTTGGCTGTTTTGCGTCTACCAACTTGTCACCAAACAGCTTGGGCGTACAAAGCGTATCAAGCAAGTACTTGATGACGTTACCGCCCCAAAAGTTGTGATTGTGATGCCATGCTACAAGGAAGAGCCTGATGTGCTTATCACAGCTATTAACTCTGTTGTTGACTGCGACTATCCCGCTGCCTGTATCCACGTGTTTCTCTCCTTTGACGGAGATCAAGAAGATGAGCTTTATCTGAACACGATAGAAAAACTGGGAGTACCTTTAACCATGGAATCATACCCGAAAAGCATCGATGTCCAATACAAAGAGGCACGCATTACCATTTCTCGGTTTCCGCATGGTGGCAAAAGACACTGTCAGAAATCGACATTTAAACTCATCGATAGAGTATATGAACATTACCTCAAGATGAATGACAACCTATTCATCTTATTTATCGATTCAGACTGCATACTAGACAAAGTCTGTCTACAGAACTTTGTTTATGACATGGAGCTCAGCCCCGGCAATTCTAGAAACATGCTGGCCATGACTGGCGTCATTACATCGACGACGAAAAAACACAGCATCATTACGCTGCTTCAAGATATTGAATATATTCATGGCCAGCTTTTCGAGCGCACGGTAGAGTCAGGCTGCGGATCCGTGACTTGCCTTCCCGGTGCCCTGACCATGCTTCGCTTCTCCGCGTTTAGGAAGATGGCCAAGTATTATTTTACAGACAAAGCTGAGCAGTGCGAAGACCTGTTTGACTTTGCAAAATGCCACTTGGGAGAGGATCGCTGGCTCACCCACCTCTTCATGATTGGCGCCAAAGAACGGTACCAGATACAGATGTGCACGTCGGCGTTTTGTAAAACGGAAGCCGTACAGACCTACCGCTCCCTTATTAAGCAGCGGAGGCGATGGTTTTTGGGCTTCATCACCAACGAAGTATGCATGCTGACGGATTGGCGTCTATGGAAACGGTACCCTCTCTTGGTAATTGTCCGCTTCATGCAAAATACCATCCGCACGACGGCGCTTCTCTTTTTCATCATGGTGCTTGCACTGATATCAACCGTTGCAAAAGTCAAAGATTTGCCTGTGGGATTCATCGGCGTCTCCCTTGGTCTAAACTGGCTCTTGATGCTCTATTTTGGCGCGAAGCTTCGACGTTTCAAAATATGGCTCTATCCACTCATGTTTGTCTTGAACCCTTTCTTCAACTGGTATTACATGGTATATGGCATATTCACTGCTGGGCAAAGGACCTGGGGAGGACCGAGAGCTGATGCTGCCGTTGCCGACGGCAATACAACCGCACGAGAGGCAGCCGAAAAGGCTGAGAAGCAAGGGGACGAACTCAATGTGGTTCCAGAGACATTTCTGCCCGCTCTCGAGGCAAGAAGGGCAGCAAGCACAAAGGGTCGTCCCAACACTCGGCTTGAGCATAAGAGAAGCGTGGTTAGGCCTCCTGATGGCATCGACGGCATGTTCTCTGCTAGACAGAAGACACCAGCCGGACTCTATACACACCTCGACGAATCAGATATTGGTCTTGGAACACCGATTGCATTGTCCACTAACCCTTCTTACTCATGGGACGCACTGCAAAGAAGCTCTCTCGAAGGCTTCGAGCTCAACGGAACTGGAACCGTTACAATGGACCAGTTTATGGGAGAGGAAGACAGGAGAAAGTATGCCATAGCCCAGCGGGCACAGTTCCAACGAAGCACCAGGGCTGATGCCGGATCAGACAAGGAATCTCCGGATGTTGAGCTCATTGATTTATCGTCAGACTCGTAAGATGGTGGCGCTGCCTGGCCATGCGACCTGCTTACAAGCTGGCATCTGCATCTCTCACAAATACAGATGTTTGTAATGACGAGAATGTTTCAAGAGGGGGATTAAGGCAATATGGTTTTCGATATCGTCAACATCGTGGTATATTGCTTATTGATTAGACATTATGTTACTGCAGATACGTTTATACATGTAGAATAAGTGTTTATCTTTTTAATACGAGAAAGATTTGGAGGGGCATTCTAGTGATGACTTTCCAATTGGTCAAGTATTATCTTGGGGATATGAGAACTCCGCCATGAGTACGTACCCTATGTAGGTTCAGATAGGGTTGGGCTATTTCTATTATTGAGAGAGTCATGTACAAACATGAAGAGCTGCTTAGTGTTCACGTCATTATGAATGTTGTATTTTACGCTCTGTGCGCGTTGTCAAGCTGAACACTGGTTTGAATGCTACTAGTACTAGTAGGCATGGCGGGGCAATTCAAGGAGGGGCACTACAGCAAATTGGCGGGGTAGTTTTTATGGCTTGGTTATCGTGGCTGCGTCGACGAAGAAACACGTTGCGCTGCAAGCCACTGACCTAAATAGTATGTGTACGTGCAAAAGGGAATATTCATAATTGTCCAATCACGCTTGTCTCACGAGATATCCAGAGAAGCGATAGGACAAAGCAAAACCCAATGAATTTAAAGACAGAGAAAGAAGGCAAGAAAGAAAGAAAAAAGGAAAGAAAGAGAGTCAAGACAATTACCAAGAGGAAAACGAGCAAGTGCCTACATGTAGATATAATGATACCTGTAATGATATGATAATGGTAATACAACTACTGGTAATGGCGTAGGCTTGGCTGGCACCTTGCACTCCCTGCAGAGTGTGTCTTGCCGCAGCTTGGCTGTTCTATTGGCCATCTGGTTAGGTGCCAAACAACAGCCCTGGAAAGCCAGAGGCCCTGCTTGCCTCCTTGGCTCGCCGGTTAGGCTCCCAGGCGCTCAGCTTTCTCGTGGAGTCTGGAAAATTCTGCAACCTTCCATGGGGTACCTCTGTCGGTGGCGGCGGGGCAGCTGCTGCGAGTACCCTTTGGCCTGCCGCTCGCCGGCACAGGTACTCGCCGCAGCAGCGCCCAGCGCCAATGACAGGTACCCCGACGGGCACTTTCCAGCAGGCTGCGGCACGTACTGAATTTTTTCTTCAGGTTCGCATTAGTACCTGATCTCACCGCCCACCACCCGCAAGAGCCAGGCCTCCAGGACTATTTGGCATCCCACTTTGTATCGCAACCGCCACTTATCTGAACGGCCCCTCTACTCAGATCTTTTTTTTCCCCCCTTCCTTTTCCCTCTTCCTATTATTTATTGTCTTCACTTTATCCTCGCCCCTCACCCGCCAGGCTTGATCGATTATATCCTGCCTTTACGCCTCTACGCCCTTTGAGCAACGAACTTTTTTTTTTCTTTTCCCCCAGCTCGGGTCCCTCAGTCGACCACGCAAGCGCGCCTGTATACCTATCGACACTCTTCAAGGACAGGGATCAATAGCAAAACACCAAAGAGACATCATGACTTCCGTCGTCGGTATGTTCCCCGCAGCCGCACGTTCATTCTTATGCTTATTTCTATACTGCGTCCCTCTTTGCTACAGATTGGAAAAAGAATCGCTTTCATGCTGACCAACTCCTCCCTGCGTCGCAGGTGTCGATTTCGGAACCCTCAAGACGGTGATTGCCGTCGCGAGAAATCGCGGCGTCGATGTGGTAAGTGAATGTCATGGACCGACCATACTCGTCTGTACTCGCCAGAGCTGGACTATCGCTGACAACAAATCTTCATCACTTCTAGATCACCAATGAAGTATCCAACCGAGCAACCCCGTACGTCCTACCCAATAGCCTTATCAGCGATATTTCTCCCTCTCCACCTCCAATCACATGTAAACGCTATTGCTAACTAGAGTGCTGCAATACAGATCTTTGGTAGGCTTCGGCCCCAAGTCACGCTACCTCGGTGAGGCTGCCAAGACTCAGGAGATTTCCAACTTGAAAAACACCGTCAACTGCCTCAAGCGTCTTGCCGGCCGCTCCTTCAGCGACCCCGATATCCAGATCGAGCAGCAATATGTTACCGCACCCCTTGTCGACGTCAACGGACAGGTCGGCGCTGAGGTCAACTATCTCGGCAACAGCGAGAAGTTCACCGCAACACAGCTTGTTGCCATGTACTTGAGCAAGATCAAGCAGACTACCGCCAGCGAGATGAAGCTTCCCGTTAGCGACATCTGCCTGAGCGTCCCCGCTTGGTTCACAGACTCTCAGCGTAGAGCGCTGCTGGATGCTGCCGAGATTGCTGGCCTCAAGGTTCTCCGACTCATGAACGACACTACCGCCGCTGCTCTTGGCTGGGGTATCACCAAGCTGGATCTCCCTGCTGCGGAAGAGGCACCTCGACGGGTGTGCTTCGTTGACATTGGTCACAGCAACTACACCTGCTCCATTGTTGAGTTCAAGAAGGGTGAGCTGGCCGTCAAGGCTACTACCTGGGACCACAACTTTGGTGGCCGAGACTTCGACAAGGCTCTTGTAGACCACTTAGCCAAGGAGTTCAAGGGCAAGTACAAGGTTGACATCTATACCCATGGCAGGGCTATGGCTCGTACCATTGCTGCCGCTGAGAAGACCAAGAAGATTCTCTCTGCTAACCAGCAGGCTCCCGTCAACATTGAGTCCTTAATGAACGACGTGGATGCCTCAGCCATGGTCACTCGACAAGAGTTTGAGGCCATGGTTGAGCCCCTGCTCGCCCGTATCCACGTGCCCCTTGAGCAGGCTCTTGCCCAGGCCAAGCTCACCAAGGATGACATTGATGTTATCGAGATTGTCGGTGGTGGTTCCCGAGTGCCCGCGCTCAAGGACCGCATCCAGGCATTCTTCGAGAAGCCTCTGTCCTACACCATGAACGCCGATGAGGCTATTGCTCGAGGCTGTGCTTTCAGCTGTGCCATCTTGTCTCCTGCCTTCCGAGTTCGTGACTTCACCGTTCAAGATATCATCAGCTACCCTATCGAGTTCGGCTGGGAGAAGGCCCCTGACATCCCCGATGAGGACACTAGCTTGACTGTGTTCAACAAAGGTGGAGTTCTGCCTTCGACCAAGATCCTCACATTCTACCGAAAACAGCCGTTTGACCTGGAAGCCCGCTATGCAAACACTGAAGATCTTCCTGGAAAGACGAACCCTTGGATCGGCCGCTTTTCTGTGAAAGGCGTTAAGGCTGATGGCAAGGAAGACTTCATGATTTGCAAGCTCAAGGCCCGAGTCAACATTCACGGCGTGTTGAATGTGGAGAACGGTTACTACGTCGAGGACCAGGAAGTCGAAGAAGAGGTCAAGGACGATGACAAGAAGGAGGATGGCGACAAGAAGGATGCCGATGTAAGTATTCCAAAGAAAAAAAATGTTGCGCGAGGGAGTAACAGACTTTACTAACGTACCGTAACAGGCTATGGATACCGACGGAAAGACTCGCAAGGTGAAGAAGCAGGTTCGAAAGGGTGACTTGCCTATCGCCAGTGGCACTTCATCGCTTGATGCCAGCTCAAAGACTGCATTGACCGAGAAGGAATCCGCCATGGTTATGGAGGATAAGCTGGTTGCCGATACAGAAGAGAAGAAGAACGAGCTTGAGGCCTTTATCTACGATCTCCGAGCCAAGCTTGATGAGCAGTACGCCGAGCATGGCAGCGAAGAGGAGAAGTCTGAGATCAAAGTCAAGCTTGAGTCAACAGAGGTATGCTATGGGCACTTACTCCACGCTTACATTTTTCGTGAATGGATCAGCTAACGTTAGCTATAGGACTGGCTTTACGACGAAGGCGATGATGCTTCAAAGGGCGTCTACGTCTCCAAGATTGAGGAGATCCGTGCTCTCGCTCTGCCCATCATTAACAGATACCAGGAGAAAGTCGAGGCTGAGCGCCGTGCCGTCCAGGAGCGAGTCGACGCCGAGCAAGCTGCCAAAAGAGCCGCTGAGGAAGAGGCTCGCAAGGCTGCTGAGGCCGAGAAGGCAGCCCAGAGCGGATCCGACCAGGAAATGAAGGATGCTGATGTTCCCCAGACCGAATCTGAGGAGACTGGCGACCCTAAATAAACGCCACGAAGAAAGATAAAATTGGCGAGAGATGAAAACAAAACAGAGAAAAGAGGTATACAGCATAGAAAAAGTTGACCTTCGTCAAAGACACACGAAGGGAGGTATTATCATGAAGAGGAAAACCTGTCCTACGCATTCTAGATCCATTTTATATCATGCCCCAAGTAGCTACGATTTTTCATAAATTTGAAGGAAATTATTCTAGACTTTTGGTCTATTGACCGTTGAATGCCGTTAAAAATCGACAGTAATAGGTAACTCGTCCATGCTTGTAACGATGATATTTTATTGAAATGTTATCCATTTTCCATTCTCCCTTTTCGACTCTCAGCTCTTCGCCTGGCTGAATTTGATGCATGCCCTATCCTCTAGCCTTTCTCATTCTTTTTCTTTTTCAACTGATACGATTTGATTCCTAATGAAAGGCTTGAGAATCGTTTCAAAGTCTATCTCTTGTTCTTATGCCACGTAACAGTGTGTTTTACAGACTTGCTTTTCCTTTTCTCCCGTACTGCTTCTAGCCACTACATTCTTCTACTCGATACACGGTTGCCATTTCCCCTGGCAATTGTTAGCCGGAACCTCACCATGGGCTCTCCCAGACCAGGCCCTCCTTTTTTCGCTACCGAATATGCATGTGAGGCAAGAGAAGCCAAGAGACACAAATTGAAACGTCTTCCAAAATTCTTAGCAAAAAAATAGGAAAAAAAGAAGAAGAAGAAAGAAGGAGAGATATAAGAGGTCAGAATGCTTTTATATATAGTACGAGTAAAAAAAATAAGAGGGATAAGATATATCAAGAATAGAGTCGGCCAAGCGGTCATATGTAGGGAGTCGAGTGGCCGAAATGACTGACTGGTTAGTCACAACAAGAAGCAGCAGTTGTTTTTTTTTCTTCCTGTTCTTTTCCAATCAACTACTTCAAATGTCAAACAGGGGCTTCAGTTTAATAATCAGCTGCCATTCTTCGTTGGTCACGTCTTTACGGTAGAACTCCTTCAGAGTGTCAATACTGGCTCGAGAAATTTGGCTGTAGAGCAGATCGGCCTCTTCCAGGTGTCGTCCGTATATGGGCTGGTGACCTCCCATCTCGATCTTGATGGCGACAGAGGGCTGGCCCTTTTTGCAGACCGGAATTTGCTTGTGGTCTCGCTCAATCGAGGTGCTAAAAGTATATCGAATCAGTATACAAGCTCAGAAGAAGTATTGAGTGGGTGAAGTGAATACTAAAAAGCAAGATGGAAAGATGGAAACTTACACTCTACCAAGGCCAATAATCTCCTTGGCGTTCGTCACTGAGTTGGTCTTTACAGCTGCAATTGGCGTATTGATTTTGAGCTGACCTTCCGTCACGTCAACTCCAATGACGATGGGGCCTGTCTTGTTGAAGATAGCAACCGGCTTCAAGACGCAAGGGAAGACAGCCAACATCTTTGACTCTTCCTTCTTCTTCTCCAACATCTCATCCATATGCTTGGTAAAGTTATCAAACAGATGATAAATGATGTCAGCTTGGAAAATCTTGATACCTTGGTCTTCAGCATATGCCATAGCTTCTTTATCGACCTTGACATCGAAACAAAGCATCACAGCATAGTCGGGTGCCTTTTCCAGCATAATACCACATTGCATGACGTCACGCTTGTAAACTGGGCCGATACCAACATTGGCCACGGGAATCTTGCAGTCTTTCAAGAAATCGAGCAAAGCTTCCAGTGAACCAAGGGTGGAAGCCTGCACGCTGACTCCACGACCAGAGGTTTCGACTCGGCTGAGAAGGTTGGCCAGATCCGACTCGACCTCGTCGCAGATATCCTCTTCATCATCGTCCGGTCCAACCACCATTAGTCTAGAACCCGCAATGGCGCCTTCAAGACCAGGGGCGCTGATCTTGACACCCAAAGCAGCCTTGACCTCCTTGTTGTGGACGTACGCTGACTTGAGACGCAGCTCGCGCAGCGGCGCCGGAGTGAGCAGAGCTCTGATATTTGTCACAATCGCTCCTTCAGTGCCACACAAGACTATTCGATCACCCTCTCTCAAGATTCCGTTGGACAGAATGACGTCAATAGTCATACCAAAACCCTCAATAGCCTTGACTTCCAGCACTGTTGCTTGGACCTCGGACAGATACATGAGCGAGCCGACCATACGCTCCTGGGTGAGCTGGAGGATGAGTTTCAACATATCGGGAATACCTTCTCCAGTGTGTGCTGATGTGGGCACAAGCGAGACGAATTTCGCCATAGACTTATTCTGGTAAAAGAGCTCTGAGTTGAAACCTTGCTCTGCAAAGGCCAGCTTAGTGGCCTCCAAGCGGTTCTTGAATTCGTTTTGAACCGCCTTGCTCTGAAGCGCCAGACTGTCTTGGAAGCCATTGTTGTCCACCTTCTTCCATCCGTAAAGTCTGTCAATCTTGTTGAGAGCCACGATAAATGGCGTTTTTCTGTCGCGGAGCAGGCGCATTGACTCTAGAGTCTGTGGTTCAAGACCATGCATAATATCCACAACCAGAATAGCAATGTTACACAATGATGAACCACGGGATCGGAGGTTGGAGAAAGACTCGTGGCCAGGGGTATCAATGACCAAGAGACCGGGGACCTTGAACTCAAACTCATTGTTCTTGTTAACGACGGCCGTCTTCGCCTTGATGGCCTCAACCGGGAAGTATGTAGCACCAATCTGCTGGGTAATACCTCCAGCTTCGCCCTCTTGAACGTTGGTCTGTCGAATCTTGTCAAGAAGCTTCGTCTTTCCAGTATCGACGTGTCCCAGGATACAGCAGATGGGAGAGCGCAAATCGTCCTTGGATCGAGCAGCCAAGGCGGCTTGGTGGGCCTTTTCTCTCCGCTCCGCAGCTTCCTTCTTGCGCTGAGCTTCGGCTTGCTTAGCCTTTGATACAGCTTCGTCTTCAGACTCGCTCTCGTCGCTCTCGTCGCTTTCATCCTCCTCCTCCCCTTCCTCGTCCTCGCCCTTTTTGGCGGCTGATTTCTTCTCGGCTTCTTCGTCGGAATCGGCATCCCAGCTGTCTTTGACGTCGTCCTCTTCTCCGCTATTTGCAGCGGCTTCCCAGTCATCTTCAATATCGCTCTCTTGAGCGGCCTTTGCAGCCTGAGCTTTGGCCTCAGCCTCGGCCTTTTCCTTTGCGGCCTTCTCCTCTGCTTCTTTCGCGGCCTTCTCGGCCTGAAGTCGTGCTCGTTCCGCAGCCTCAGCTAGAGCAGCCTCTTCATCTTTCTAAAAGGGAGGTAAAAAACAACATTAGTAAGACCCATTGATGAAAAAGGAAAGTAAATGGAGGGGACTGGTGCACTCATTACCTTATCGTTCTTTCCTCTCTTCTTCTTGCTATCATATACCGCCTTCTTCTTAGGTACGCCCTCTTCCTCCTGAGGCCCAATCTTGATACCAGCTGCAAGCATCTGCTGGAGCTTCAACTCATTTCGAGCCTTCTCTTCTTTCTGTGCCTTGGTGAGGAACTTGCCCTCCTTCTTCAGCTGCTCAATACGCTCCTTCTCACGCTGCTTCTTGATAGCCTTCTGCTCTTCCTTACGCTTGGCTTCTTCAGCCAATAGCTTTTCTTCCTCCAGAGCCTTGGCCTTGGCTTCAGCATCCATGCGGGCAATCTCCTCCTGTCTACGACGAAGCTCTTCTTGTTGCTTCTGTATCATAGCCAGATGCGCCGGAATCTTCTTCTTCTTGCCTCCTGTCTCAGCGGGAGCAGGGGTGGCAGCCTCTTCAGTGGCGGCTTCATCTTTAGTAGGAGCTGCCTTTGCGGGCTCCGGGGCTTTCGCAGTAGTCGGCTTCTTCTTCGCAGCCGCCTGGATATGTCCACATTAGAAACCGGTATGCCTAGAAGGACCAATGCGATGGGAGAATTCAAACCTGTTCCTTCTTACGCTGCTTCTCGCGTTCCTTCTTCAGCTTTTCCTTCTCAGCCTTGGTGAGGATCCTGCCGGGCTCTTCAAGGTCGGCATCATCTTTCTTAGCCGCTGCTGGGGCAGGCTTGCCCTTGCCACCCTTGCCCTTCTTTTGCGGTAGGGCGAACTCGTCATCGTCTAGAGATGCTTCGACGGGCGCTTTGGCAGACAGATCCTCTTCCACCGCTGGTTCTGGGGCAGGCTCCTCGTCCACAATGCCCTTCTTCTTGCGCTTCTCCTTGTTCTTGCGCATGATGGCCATCAGGCCGCCACCGCCAGCCTCATCGTCCTCGCCATTCTCATCGTCGGCCGCGGGCGCTGCATCGGCCGGGGCGATGGTTTCGCCCAATTCAGCCTCCCAGTCGTCCTGGTCCTTCTTGTTACCCTTCTTCTTCGGCGCCATCTTGGTGTAGGTATTCCTGATGATATTTGATGGAGGGGCGAATTGGTGATGTTATCGACCACAAAAAAAAAAGAGGAGGGGTAGCGAAAATCTAGTAATTCAGATTCAGCCCCGCAATGTTGAAGAGAAGAGAAAAATAGGCGACGATCGTTCTCCCAACGACGGAATGGAGGACAACGCAGAGAAGAAAAACCAACTACGAAAAAAAAAAAAAAAGGTCCGGAGATAATACCTGAGCTTGTCCCGCACTAAAGGCCTATTAATTGTTTGTGGTGGTTGTACCAAGAGCGTGTGTTATGGAGCCGGTGGGTTGGCCACTAGGCTTTGTCTTGCGGGGCAGATGACTTTTCGTTTACTTAAGGTAGCCAGCTTTAGACTCTGCTGCCGAGCCCAGTACCAGCAAATGCTTGACAGGTTGAAAAATGCCATCCATTGGCTTGTTGGAAGATGATTTAGGGTTGAGTTATAGTGCTTGACGTGGTAAAATGCCTGAAATGCGACACTTGAACACGTGCTTTATTTCGTTGTTGGCGGACTACAGGAAACAATTACTGCTCGCATGTATTGCCTCTGCTGTCTTTACACTTCGCCCTACTTTTGTATATTGCGCGTCTGTATCTACGTCGAATCTTTATTGCTTGGTCTTTATACCCGTGTCTCTTAGTCTTTCTTACTCTCAACAGGTATGGAAAGGCAACTGTTCAATGCGCAGACTCATAACCATAGAATTCGTTCATCTCCGATGAAAACGGTAAATGCCCTATGCCTGGTACTTTGCCATTACAGCGCCGGCGCTATAAGAAACTCGAGGATCTGGTAGGCGAGCGCGAAATATTTTCCTCGCCGATTCAATTCACCTTCGTCTTTGAATCCTGTAGTGAGGCTCCCTCCTTCCAGCGCATCGAGGTGGTGGCTAAACAAGGTGAAGGCGTCATCAGATGCCATAGTCTTTTCCAACGCACGTAGCTTTACGCAGCGCTTTAGCAAATCTCCGTCGATGTGCATGATCCTGGGGCTTGGCTGCAAATCTAAGCTCATAATGTCCACTTTGTCATTTATGGCAGACTTGTCGAACAAAGCCATGCCGTAGTTTTTATGTGCCAATGTCTGAACCAGGAATAAGAATCGCCACAACTCAAGGCCAAGCAGCGAAAACTGCTTCATAGAACCGTCCAAAGAAACGCCAAGAAGATCCGAACCATCATGCGTAGTCGGTAATGTTCCGTAACGCCGCTGAGTATTATCCACAAGCCATAACGGCCGGCTGCGCGCTCGTATGAATCTCCTCACTGAAGACGTCAGCATGGCTTCGAATACAACTTCAAACTCTCGATCTCGCTGCCCCAGAGGCACCCAGAGGCCTGTTATGGAGCCAGCTTGGTCCGATACAAGAGTTAATGGCCATTGGCCATAGCCATCGGCCGGATTGCCCACATCTACCATATGCATTGTTTTTCTAGAGACTTGGTCGCAGTGTATGAGTTCCATAGTGCCTTCGTCTGACTGGTAGTCTATAACTTCCAACGAATGCGAGGCTGTGAGAGCAAAAAGCTTGCCCTTGAATATGCGTAGCTGAGTCGCCGAGGAATCCAATTGAAACTGCTTCACAGGTTTCAACTTCTTTTCTGCCAGATCGAGGATCTCCCAGTGAAGTGTCTGGTCAACACAGTACAGCAATCCTTCCTCATTCCCCACTATTGAGTATATCGAGCCTTGAAGCGATTTCTTGTATCGTGTCCAATACCTCAGTTGTCTGTTCTCTCCTTCACGCGAGCGAGTATCCAGCTTTTCTGTGGAGACAA
The DNA here is from genome assembly GCF_020647795.1 of Trichoderma atroviride. Lineage (NCBI taxonomy): Eukaryota > Fungi > Ascomycota > Sordariomycetes > Hypocreales > Hypocreaceae > Trichoderma > Trichoderma atroviride. The sequence goes on along the minus strand of NC_089400.1, from coordinate 2,962,993 downwards.
TTATGAGTTTTCCACGATGTGTTGTCACGATGATAAAAGGGAACACTTTGCCATCCTTTTTATAAAGCCATTCGTGAAGCCCATGTATTTTGTCACCGGAGTGGCCCAGACCAGAGATGTACTCAGTACGATTCTTATCTTTATCAGTGGGGACAGAGATGATTGCCCCGGTCTCCGGCTCAATAAATACCAGGGTAGGCTTATTGTCAGTAATCATGGCAACTACCAGGCAACTCAGCATCTGTGAGAATATAATCCTTGTTGGAGTGCCTTGGATGGGAATAGACCGGGGCACATTTCCAACTCGAGGGCCAAAGTCAGCCAAGAGTAGTCTTGAGCCTGCGAGTATCAACAAAGACGTATGCCCGTTTTGCCCAGATAGACTTTGAGAGATTCTGTGAATTGAGTGGATTGGGGGCGATGGCATTGATGGCTCGTTCGAATCTGTTAGCCAAATGAATTGCTTTTTGGTAAATTTACAATTCCTTTGGGAAAATTCGCCGAGGAGGAGTAATCTATTATCGCAACAAGCAAATGTGGGCGACTCTTCTTCGAAAGGAATCGAAGAGGGGAACACGTCGACTCGTGCTACCCCGATAACCTCGGTATTCCAACTTATATCGTCCGGAGCATGGTCAGATATTCGAGCGGTAATGAGACTACCGCAGCGAGTACCTAAGACAAGATGAATCTCGTCAGTGCCCTGTTCTGCGACGGAGATGCTCGTCAGAGCTTCGAGCTCGGTACTAGTAGTCCCTTTGTCCACTAGTATGTGTCAGTCGTGGCTCGGCAGAGTGAATCGCAATCGAATACTCAAAATAATACAAGAGATAAATGACAGACATACCAGGATTAGCTGTAATCGCTCTTGCAACAATAGGCTCTCCAGTCGTTGAATAGATAGATAGCCATGGCACTCCATCGCACATAGATGTAGCCGCGACGAAGGTGCCGCTCGAGACTGTAAATATTGATACGCAAGTTACTTCGCCCTGGGCATCCCAGCTGCTTATCAAGCTGAATTCAATTTCCTGGGCTCTCATAACATGAAGGCGAGAAACTTGATTGGTGTGCGTGGAGAATACAACAATATGGCCGATGCAAAAAGCACTCTCCGCTGTTACATTAGCTATACCCAGGGCTTCCGCAATCAAGCACCGTGAACTAATTGGATAATCAGTATTGTGATGCCAAAGTAAAGTTAAGAGGGCCGAAATAGCCCGATAGGACGTCGTACCTTCCTCTAGGAGTAGCCACATTGATGGAAGTTTCGGAGACCTGAACGATAGTATCTGACACTTGAACAGCGTGAAGAGTTCTTGATGTTAGATCAAACGGTGTATCTTCTGTTGGAACCATGTCAACTTGGTCGAGGCTTTCTGAGAACCGGAGAACAGTTGATGAATGCGGCAGCGCCAAAAGGCCATACAACACTGTTTCGCTGCCGTGGTGTGTTGTAAATGTCCATGCCTGCCTAATGGGCTCACCGGTTTCAATGTCCAGCCCAATTCTAGCTTGTATTCCCCATCTCCATTGCACCACGCTACCTTTTAGGCCACGGCAAGAAGCACTGAATATGCTGTCCTGTTTGCGTACCCTATTCTGCTGCACGGTTGTCGGCTGGTGTTGACCTATTTGGAGATCCGTATTGTTTGCACTCCATGTCGGAAATTCATTCGTAGTTGTCATATCAATGACAGGAGACCAGTTGGAGAGGATGCTAACCTGCTGGATGTCCTCACGGGGGGCGAGCTAAAGACAAGAAAAAAAGGGGGGGGCATCGTTAAACATGGTTCACAGTACAGGGGCTATTGTTTGACGGATGCTTACCTTCCAAATGCCTCCCGGGCCAGAATCTCCGCCAATCATGAGAACGTCGGCAAAGATGTCATAAGCTGAAGTGAATGCCGTATCGATGTTGGCCTCCAAGCATCCGACATTGGTCACAGAAGGAAGCAATTCAGCCGCATCTATTTCAATGTGTATGATTGCGCCATCCTCACGGGCCAAGTAAATAATGTCTGTTTTTTCAAGGTACTTCTTCCTGCGGAAGGGCCGCGCCCAGGCGACCCAGAGCGGATCGCCATTCCCATGATACAGCGGCGTAGGCGCAGGGGGTTCTGCCGGCAACATTTCGAACTCTGGCGCACCCGACAGCGCGTACTTTACAATGCCGATATAGAACTCGGAGACGGCGAAAAAAGCCGTTTTAAATCTGAGCGGGATGAGTAGCAGAGGCATTTTATACTCTTTAGGAAGCCGATTGCCGACCCTTTCTTCAGCAAGGATGAGTTGAAGATTGTCACCCAACTCCCATTCATACGTTGCCATACGAGAGACGGGAGGTGAATTGATGCGCTCTCTTCGAACAATGATTAAAATTAGGATAATGTGATGATGGTCCTCTGGGCGAGGAAACAGAAACTCCATTTTTTGAACAACTCCGCTGACGGCCCTGATGCGAAAAGATTTGATAGGATGGACGTACTCTCGATTTGCGTACTGTCGGTTGAGCTCTGGTAAGGCCTCCAATTCGTATACGATGAAGATGCCTTCGGGAGTTGCTGCAGCCATGTATCGAGAAGACGGATCCACAGCAAGGTGATAGCCCACGTAGGGCAGCAGCTTGGGATTTTCATATACGCTCGTGGAAAACTCCATGTCCCCATCAGGCTTTTCCCTCACAAAGAGGAATACCATCTGACAAGATTCTAGTACTAATACGAGCATCTGTGGAGGGAGCACGCGAACTTGAAGGTCGTCGGATATTCCATCTTCGCCCGGAGAGGATGGAGAGGATGGAGAAGGCGATGGCTCTTGTTTTACAACCATACCGATTGGGTCGTCGTCCAACCCATGCTCTAAGCTGCCGCCAAGAACGACGGCATTTCGAATTCTGTGTCCAAAGTCGGACTTGCGAATAACATCATGGACCTGACCATCTCTTCCAAGCTCGCTGATTTGAACAAAGTGATCCTGATGGGGCCATGTCAGCCAAGAAGAAGTTGAGAAATCGAAAGGCGGTATCGGATATTGTGTAACTCGGACTCTCGTAGAATCGCCTGTGATGATGGGCAGGTACTTACGCCAACGAAAGCAATGTCATTATGAGTGCTGGAGCGCAGCCGAGCCGGAAGCACCCATCGAACAACAGGGCTCTCGGCAAGAGTCTGGGATAGAACACCACAGACTGGGGGCTTCGGCAGAGGCTCAGAGGCCAGCTGTGGAGCGGCAGATGCCCTCAGGGCGGCTTGCAGGTTGACGGTTTCAGTAACCCACTCGCCGTCCCTCAAAACTCTAGTTTGGAAGGCCATTCTGCCGTGCTCACAACACCGTCTCAAAAGGGTGTGGAAATGGCGTTATTTAGGTGAAGAATCGGCTCGGTATCAAAGACCATTCGAGTATCGAGCTCGTAGTTTGCTTACACGAGCCAGACACGGGGGGGCGTAGAGAAGCGTGCGTTCAGAACCGCTTCTGCGTCAAAAAGAGCGTTTCACTTTACGCCTGGGATTAGGGGAACAATATCTTGACCATGGCGGCCAGAGGAACGTGAGGAAAGCCAAGGGTCAAAGGTGAAGCCGGCACGAGGCCTATATATGCTTAGGCACCTTTTGATGACGCTGATGTTGGAACGTGCAGGCTGCTCACGCCTGTTAATTGAAGAGGGTGGTCAGGCGCTGGAGCTCTGAGAGCAGGGAGACCGGGAAATCTTCAGACCGGGTAGGGCAACCATTCAATCTGCAGGCTACTCAGAGGATAAATGCTCGAGAATGGGACGAAGCTCGCGGGCGGCTGGCTTGGGTAACGTTGAAAAAAAGAGATTGGGCGTCTTGGTCGATCTAGGTACAGTAGAGGTGTGTACTAGATACCTGCTAAGCGACTCGCTATCATGCCGCTCGGGGTACATGCACCTGGCGATGGCGGCGCCTGCTGTGGACAACTGGAGTACTCGTCTGGTGCCAACCCGCTCCAAGCTTCACAATGCTCAGCACCTAGGTACCCTTGAGAGGCGTGTGTCAAGCACAGGTACATGTAGGTAGGCTCCAAATGCACACTCGAGGGCCAGAATGAGGAGGAAGCTGTTTGTCGTTTATTAGCAGTTAGTAGCACCTCTGCTTGCAAGAGCTGTGGAGTGGGGCTCTAGGCTGTGGTTGGGTGCAGCTGGAGGCTTCAATGCGTCTGTATCCACCACTGCCCACGCCGCATGGAGTGAACCAACAGCGCTCCCAGCACATGCGCGCGAAGCTGTTCTGATGCTTGACAACATGAATGTTGGCTGCCAAGCGCCGTTTTGTGTCCGTTGAAGATAGATCCAACGCATGTTGGCCGTGGAGCTGACCACCGGGGGGAAATACTCCAGGCCAAGCAACCAGCCCAGGCACGAGAGTCAAGTTTCTAGGACATGTAGCGATATGCCCCCATGTTCTCGCTGCACGTTGTATTAATGCCCTCACGCACACGCAGCCGCCTGTGTCATATCTCAGCTTGTATGTCTCCACAAGCGTATATAAATAAATCATACCTATTACCTACTGCTGCTACCCCCCATGGATACGTTTTCCCCTGGTCTTGCTCGTAGGTACATGTAACTACATATTATCTGGGTAACAAGCCTGAGGGCAACTTTTCAATAGCGCATGTGAGAGAGATATCCAGGTAGTACAAGTATATGCAGTCTGGCCTCCCCTCACCATCACGCCAGTTCTGTGGCTGTGGGGAAGGATTCGTCCACGTATGCCAGACATCCAGTACTGCTGCTACTGCTCGTGTATGTATGTGTGGTAGACATTCCGTCGGGTTTCAACGAAAGGATCCATTGATGCTTCTGCCTACCCCCCCGGGCCACCGTCTCGGATGGTTAGCTCTGCATTTCAGGCCTCCAAGTCCAACATTACTAGATCACCTCTATGTACGTGTGTGCTCTCTATCCGGAAGAAGCTGCCGTTTTCAATCATAGACACCATCAAAATCCTACACTCAACTACCAGTGATTGAGACGCGGCAAGGCAAATACCTAGAATTGCCTATGAATCCTCAGCATTAGAGTGGCCGGCGACAAGCGAGGCGCGGGAAGCAATACTACATGGCCCCCGTCCATATTCCTACCACTCAGTTATCAATTCAGGATTCCTTTCGCTTATACGATACTAATATGATTAATTTCAACGTACAGCTGATGGCCGATGAGTGACTTCTTCCCTCGACTCTCCGATCGAATGGTGGATATTGTATGCTTAAAATGCCCATTTGCGTGGCCCATATGGCCCTCACTTTTGGCATATATGAAACTGAGGGGCACAAGCAGAATAACACCATCTCAGTCCTCAAACCGAGTATCGGTACCTCTTCAGTATCCTTATTAACAAGTAAATATCAGTCGATACTGTTTTCAATACATGTAAGCTCGTTGATTCGACCCATAACATACCTAGTACATGTAATGACACATTGGAAGACGTCGGGTTTCTAGGTAGGGCCGATCTCAGCACCTCTTTACTTCAACATTCTTTGTCAAACAACCCGAGATTTGCATCACGTACTCTACATAAAGTCATACCTAGGTAGGGTGTTGTAACGACTTTGGGTAAGTAGGTAGTATCTGGACGGCCTCAATTCGCACAATCTGCTTGTTAGACCTGCGTGCGTATGTGCTACATTACCCACGTGCAAGTGCGAAGGATACGGACTGCCTTTACATGTATCACTAATACTCAGGATGTTCGACCCCGCGCCATTATCCAAAGGGATAAAAATCCTACGACTCTTTTTATGAAGCATCTAGACTTTTCATACTTGTTGGCACCCTCCGTGCGGAGGACCCTGCAGCCAATAAGGCTGGTTGTCGGCTTGAATTGCATGACATGCATCTTCGTGCATGTAGTACCGCAGCCTTCCGATATATTTCGTACCACCCACATTCGGTATCGGCTGATCAAGCTGTGACGAAAGTTTTCTTCTGAGTCCCATGAGGAGCAAGATGAGCCACCAATAGCACAATTATTCGTTTTCGTTATGGAGACACTGCCGTTGACTATTTGCTGTAGCCTCCCCCGGCTGTATCCACTCGGTGAGAGTTGAGACCAGGATTGGATGCTTGAAGGATGCAGAATCCAGCCAACCAGATTTCCTCATTAGTGGGTCTCTATAGACAGATTGAATTCAATCGAGCCTTGTAGTCCTGCCTGCTCTGAATCAATGTCTGCTGTGTTAGTAGGCAAGTTGTTACTGATTCACCTGTAGAGTCTGGGGAAAAGTTCTGTAAAAAGAGCAAAATTTGAGGTGCTAGGTACGAAGGAAAACAATAATGCGCAGATTTGATCTCAGATAAAGAATAACAATCAATGCCAGTTGAGTGCTGATGTTCAGGCTGCCATTGCCAGCCAATTCTACAGACCAGGTGTATACGTCACGCACCATGTTAAACCACCTGTATCGGTTCTTTGTAGCAGTACAATGTTATGTTTTATTCCATTATTTGTTCTGTATGTCTCATCCAAATAATGACAGATATTCGGTTAAACAAAATACACAAGTTATGCTAAGACTCAAACAGCTTTCAAGTTTCAGCGTGTGATTGATTGCCTTGAAGTTTGTACGCACCATGGGCTGGTCCCAGACGGCTGCTCGTAGCGCGAACCCCACCAAGTACACTAGGCTCCAGGGGATAGCAGATGCAGCCCGACGCTTATTTACTCCTGCAATCACGCAGTCAGTGCCATGCTAGTCGCGACACCACAGCACCGATCCCGCACATGAGCCTGGAAAAAGAGCTGGTCGATACCGCTGGCCTCCCACGCGATGATGTCGACTTTGCCGAACCCGAACCAGAGGACTCTGTAGATGATCCGGGCCCCAGTCCAGCCGTGGCCCTCAAGACCAGCGAGATCCTCGCCGCCTGCACCTGGAGAGATGCCACACGGCTGAGAGCCCTGGCCGAGTCTGAGGGCGGCCTTCTCGCCGATACACTACGTCAGGTAGCATGTATGTACTCGTGACTGGCCTTTTATTGATCTCGTTCATTGCATTTGTTTGATAACAATCAAAACCTCTTTTGCTAACTTGTTTCTTCCAACAAGGGCCCATATTGCTTGGCTTGCCTCCCCCAACCGACGAGAAAGAAAGCGACAGCACACATTCGGCAGACCCTGATGCCGCTCCTCCAAACGACGACGACTGGAAAAAGTATCCACGCCATCATGACGAGGATCAGGTTCAACTCGATGTGAATCGATCTTTTGTCCATTATCCCAATGGTATGTCTCTCAACAACCCCCCCGAGTATCCTATATCAGGTCAATCACACGAACAAGGAGGCTGTAAATGGCATCATAGTAGGACTAACAAGAATCAACATCTTCCATCTTTAGATCAGTCCGAAGCACAGCTACAGGAGCGAAAACATGAATTATCAAATCTCATTGTGGAGGTTCTCCGCCGACACCCATATCTCTGCTACTTTCAAGGGTACCATGACATCTGCCAGGTATTCCTCCTGGTCCTAGAGCCAGCGGCAAGAGCACCGCTGGTGTCGCGGCTCTCCGTTCTCAGGATCCGCGACTTCATGCTGCCCAGTCTCAGCGCCACAACCGCACAGCTAAGGCTCCTCCCCGATATCCTAGCCCGCGCAGACATGGAGCTTCGCCGGCATCTCTCCAGTATAGAACCTTTTTACGCCCTCGCTGGCACCCTTACCATGTATGCTCACAATATTGAGCGGTACAAGGACATAGCTCGGCTGTTTGACGTCATCTTGGCGCGCGAACCTACCTTTTCCATATACCTGTTTGCCCAGATTGTCATAGATCGCCGCGAAGAGATTCTTGAAATTGACGAGCCCGATATGCTTCAAGTCATTCTCGGCAGAGTCCCTCCAGAATTAGACTTGGATGCTCTCATCAAGAGATCTGTAGATCTTTTTACCCAGAACCCCCCTGAGACCTTGAGATCATGGCATCAAATTTCTTCGTCCAGCGTCCTCAAAACCTCCAGGGATGTAGATGAAAGCGTGCGGCAAACTATTGAAGATGGTCATCACTACTTCGAGAAACAAGTCAAGGAGATACAGTGGGAAGAGTTAAGAATGGGTGTCAGGAGGAGAATCTGGCTATACAGGCGGCCTGCCAGGTTCATCGGAACAGCCATCATGGTTGGAGTCGTGGCATTCTACCTCCGGCGGAACCCTACTCTTCTGCAGTATATATGGTCCCTTTTCCCGGGCCAACAATGAAATTGTTATCATGTAGGAAAGAAGAGGAAGGAAAGAGATGAAGAGCCCAACTATAGAACCTTTGTGTGTAATGTTTTTTATAGATTGCCTATCTAATATTCAACTTTCTGCCATAAACATGCTGTGCCTCCAGACGCCATACAGTAGAAACCAGAATCCAACCCTAGTTCCACATCAATGCTTAGATTCAAAGTCTTAATGTATACGTTATTATAATTACGTAGGTACTTTTGCTTCAAATGTACATATGTACTTCTATGATTCGCCCTGGTATTTTTGCTTTAATTCCTCAAAGTGCTCCTGTTGCTCCTGTGCCAACTTGCCCGTTTCATCGCCGATAATGGTAAGAATCAAGGAATAGTTGTTGTATAAAAATCGCTCGCTTTTTCTCGTGTCGCCATGCGTTTGACTATGTCGAGTCAAGAAAGCTTCGACCTCGGACCGCAAACGGCGAAGACTGGCGACGACGGGCTCATCGTCGCCGGCTTCAGTGGACAGGGCCAGGAAGCTTTGGAGCAGTTGCCCAAACCGCTGGGTCACCATGTGCGGTGCGGCGGACAACTTCAACTGGTCGGCCCGAGCGAGTTTCGCGGGCGCAGCATTAGTCAGTAGTCGAACGGATTCGCAGTGGCGATCCATTATGACCTGCAGTCGTGGCCATAATAGCATATTCGTGCCGTTGATATAGCCATCCACGGCAGGGACCTTTCGCCTTTGAAGGTCAAAAGCAAAGTGCTGGTTAAGTCGAATGCAGAGCAGGAGACCCAGGGCATCGAATGTCTCGCTTACGAGGGCTCTTGAAAGCACTCTACCAACCTCAAACGTTGGCTCAAATATATAATTGAAGTTTTTAGATATTTGTGAATACGACAAGGCGGGGGCGAAAAAGGATGCCAAGAAGGTATACTCGGCTGTGGCATTATCGATGAGAGCCAAGTTGAAGTTTCGAAAGGGGACTTCCAGGTAGTGGGTTGATTGGTCCTCCTCTGCCAGGTACGACGAGATGGCCGAGGTGCTCTTGGTTCGGAGCATATCAATCCGACGTCCAAGATTGAACGCATCATGCGGTGCGCCGGCAACACGACTACTAGATAAGACGGCTGTTTTTCTAGTCGCGTCTTCCTGCCCTAGAACGTCATTCTTGTCCAGAATATGAAGTTTGAGCTTGGCCAAAGCTCTCTCGTAGCGCGTGAACTGATTGAGGTAATACCATCGCATCGTGTTCATGTACGCCTGCGAGATTTCGTCTGCGAGCGTCGCATGGTGTTTATGGAGGAATGTGTAAAGGTCTTTGAATTTTAGGAAATTTTGTTGCTGGATGATTTGCGCATTGATATGGGGCGATCGAAGAGCCTTTATCTGGGCAACAAGAAAGTCGCGAATCCGTTCGACAGCCTGCAGCACCGCCTGTTAGTCGAGTCCCAAGGCCACCTCTTATCAAAATTGAGCTGATAGACGGTACCTTTAATATTAGTTTCTCCAATATCGGACCAAGCTCTTCACTGGCTTTGCCCTGCTGTGTTCCTGACAGCTTCTGAACGGCTGAGGCTCTCTTGTCTAATTCATTCAAAGTCTTCGCCCATGCTTCATCAATATGGCTTGTCGTTATCCTGGAAATTGTCTCGGGCGACACGCTGAGCTCTTCTACCAATGGGCCAAGCGCCTTCTCTATTCGTTTTCGATTTTCTAACCTTCGACTCAATATGCTAGAACGGGTTTGCAGAGTTTCGATATCAGCCGAAACAGTGGAAAGGTCATTGCGAAAATCCGCAAGGTTGATTTCGACCGAGTTCAAGATGTCGTCGCACGCAACAATGGATCGATGCAAGGCGTCGAATCGGGCCTTGTCGTTCTCATCTATAAATGGTAACTTAGCACGCGAAATACAGTCGTTTGGGCCGGCGCGTCGGAATTGCAACGTACACTCGCTGGCATTCTGGGGCCGGCGGAAGCTTGTGGCATCGCCATCGGAGCTCCCAGCGGCCAGCTCCTTTAGAGACAACCCTCCGAAATCGACATCGAGCCCCAGATCCTCCTCCGTGATTGAGCTTGCCTTGCCCTGAGGCTTGCCTACAATCTCCGAATCTGCCGCCAATAGCCTCTCCAAGATGTTTACCGAGTCCGGAACCTGAGGCGCGGCTGGCTGTTTCACTTCTGAGCCATTGGGCTTGCGTGATGACGCCAGCAGCGAGGTTGTAGAGTCGCTGGACACTAATGACAGAGACGACCCCCGCGGAGAGGGCCCTTGCCGCTGAGAGGTTACGTAGGGGCTGAGATTGGCCTGTGGCTTTCGCGGAAGCGGCGAGTTGTGCCGGCTGGTGATCTGAGGAGTCGAGGGCCCGGACGCGCTGGCTTGACTCCCTGAGAGCCGGTCGAGCCACATGGTGCGAGAGAAGCCGGGAGCTGGAGTCGGGGGTTATCGGTGGAGGAAAAGAGGGAGCCTCGCAATCATGACCGTCTCATCGCTTGGAGGAAGGTATTTGAGTGCCGAGCAGTCGCTACGTCTAGACAATTGGTAGTCACGGCGCTCCAGTATATGCCGAGCATACCTCAGGTGCTGTTGGCTGTCCAATACGGAGTACTCAGTGAGACGACCGGCCAGTTCAGTTGCAGCAGCAAGGCTATGCCGATGCGACAGTGGAGCCGAGCTTGGGGCTATCGATTAGCGCCGTGTCTGGCGAAGGGACGGGCTACAATAGGGATCTAGCTGTAGCAAACCTTGGCATGAAGGTAGTACTAAGCGGTGCTATTTGCAGGCCTCAGTGCCTGTCCATCCAATTCTTACTGTCAGATGATTGCTCTGGAGCTCAAAAGCAAAGCAGTAGCCATCGTCTCAAGGCCCATTGACAGCGTTTTGAGTCAAAGATGTCGAAAAAGGTGGCCAGCGAATGCATGCATCTCTGCTGCAGAAGCTTCAGCTCTGTTGCAGATTGATCACCAACGCATAGCACGCGACTAATAGCAGATACAGTGCAGCAATCTGATACCTGTAGGAACCTAAGTACCTACCTAGGTGGTAAGTAGGTAGGTAGGTACCTAGGTAGGTAGCAAACCGCAGCATGCGACAGCTCTGCTGCCAGCTCGCAATTAAGCTTTGCTAGGGACCGTGGCTGTTCCTCTTTCCGGCCAAGGAAGAAGAGCTCAAGCCACTACACATTCGCTTATTCTATTGATTGTTTTATTCCATTGAAGCGTATAGCACCTTGGTTTGGCAAGGTGAGGTGTGTAGGTAGGGGATACATCACGCCCATCATGCTCTCAGATCATGCATGAGTGCTACCAGTAGGTTTTGCAGACTCTAGATGCGGAGTTGTGCGTGTGTGTGTGATCATCTTACCCTTTTCCACACAAGAGTGAGCTCATGCAGCCTCCCCGCTCCCGAGATCAAATTTGGGATACATACCTCTTTAACGGCAACGCACCGCAGCTGCAGAGAGTCTAGATGCGGAGGCACCTCGGTACCTACACCTTGGAAAGATACAGTGCTAATTCAGCGCTAAAGGAACCAGACAGATGCTATGCGTGGGCAATTTTTCGAGTTACAGGTACTGTGTCTGCATCTATGAGTCGTGTGGTGGTGTTGGCTGCTGTCCACCTTAGTTCAACAGCTCTCGCCTACGAGAGTCTCTAAGCCATACATAACTGGGCAGCGCAGCCACAACAAACCTCGGGATTTTCTCTAAATGATTGTTTTTTTCCTAGAAAGGCTGGCTCAAAAGTTGCTTGTCTAGGTCTCTAGGGGGAAAAAAAAGAGAAAAAAAGACAGGAAAAAAAAAGTACCAAACCTTACGGGTCCAAAAGGTACTAAATCCGCTTCCCAAGAGGCAAAGCTGCGTCCCACCGCCGCCCAGGCAAAATTGACGCCAGGGCCAATCACGCCGGCGAAAAAAAAATTCAGGTAACGCACCTTTTCTACCCCCTCCGTCCACCTCTTGCTCTTCTCCTCTCACCTCTCAATTTCTCCTCTCCACATAACTCCCAGCACTCTCCACTGTCTGTCTGTCGCGCAGACTCTCTCTCACTCTTCGTCTTCTCTCTCTTGCTTCACGACAAGTTCGATTTTTGCGCAATCCATCACCATGGCTGACGAGGTAAGTCGTCCATCTGTCTCGAGCATCTTTGCGCTGCCTTCACAAGAGGAAAAAAACCACCCCGCAATCGTCTTGGCTGCCCCTCGACTGAGCGGCACCCCACATCACAATATTTTACAATTTTTTTTTTTTTTTTGTAGATTTTGCCAGATGAGCTTCTACGCCCCCATGATACTTCTATCTGCAAGATCGGCTTCCAGCTCTTCGCCAAAATTACAATTCGCCCAAATTTGCTTCGTCGTGGACTATAGATGCTGACCATTTGTCCGTCTACAGCATGATGTTACCTTCGAGTCCGCCGACGCCGGCGCGTCTCTCACCTACCCCATGCAGTGCTCTGCTCTGCGCAAGAACGGCTTCGTCGTGATCAAGGGCCGCCCCTGCAAGATTGTCGACATGTCCACCTCCAAGACTGGCAAGCACGGTCACGCCAAGGTCCACCTTGTCGCCCTTGACATCTTCACTGGCAAGAAGTACGAAGATCTTTCTCCCTCCACTCACAACATGGATGTCCCCAACGTCACCCGTCGTGAGTACCAGCTTGTAAGTCGATCTTGGTCCCAGGATGAAAATTTAAGGGAAACGGGGGGGCGAAAATATAGCTTGACAAGTATTGACACATTCTTTGTAGCTCGACATCTCTGACGATGGCTTCCTCTCCCTCATGAACGACGACGGTGACACCAAGGACGATGTCCGCATGCCCGACGGTGAGATTGGTGAGAAGATCAACAAGCTCTTCAAGGTTGATGAGAAGGACACCAGTAAGTTGCTCTCTACTGAAATTATGACATTATGAAATTATGAGCGACCACTTAACAGCGGATCCTAACCTTTACATCTAGACGTTGTCGTTCTCACTTCCATGGGAGAAGAGGCCGCCATTGAGGCCAAGGAGGCTCCTAAGCAGTCTTAAATTAACAATTCTACTTTCCTCCGCCAATTGAGTAAAATGAAGATTTAGGATTTGTTTATAGCCCCCTCGTTTCCCTCCACCTCCTGGCGTTTACTGCGGCCGTCGTAACATCGAATATCCTTGGGTTGATGTATGGGTCGTTCCGCTCGAAGGTTGATGGATCGGATTTTTTTTCAGCTAGTTTCAATACTTGGCACTTCAAATACCCTTCCAAAGGGCCAATACAGTTTCCTTTGTCCTTCACGAATCATGGCCAAAGCTACCCAGATGGAAGTTTGCGTAGCTGGGAATTATGATAGAAAATGAAGATAAAAAAAAAATGAATGTGCATATTGGCTTGCTGTACAGTCTATAAATCGATACAAGTAGTGATTTGCATAATTGTAGACGATTGACGGTTTTATTCTTACATTTTACTATATTTCACCTCCTTCAAAGCTCGACTGTGTGAAACTTAGTCTTTACAGCGAAGGCTAAAAATAATACACGCGGAAAGGTGGGCTGTCGGTACTACGCAAAACGGCCATCCTAGATCTAAGATGCGCTAGCTTGCATGTGCTTTTCAGTAGTAACTTGCAGCCAACCTCAGCCTGCAAATTCATGTCTTAATCTACAGCTTCGGTCACATTTGCTCTCTGCTTGATTTTTCTTCTCTCCCATCTCTCTTTCCTGGACTATACGATACAACATGAGGGCAAGCTTCTTAACTGCTGCCGGAACCGTACCGCCTAAGCCGTGAAATCTACACTCGCGCATCGCATCCCCAAACTAGACGCAGCCCGGCCATTCAAGATATCTAGCCACCCAGACAAAATTCAGCCAAGAATCCCACAATGGAAGCACCAGAAGGCCTTCGTAGGATGCCTCGAGGGGAAAGATGCCCCGAGTGCGGTAGCCAGAAATGGTATCTGCAAGACGGGCTGAGATTTTGCGCCCGAGGCCATCAAGTTGAAGTGAGTGTCTCTTTATGGACATTATATTGAAACAAGGGCTGGCTGTAACTATGTTTCTGATCAACTGTAGGGATTTGTCCAATTTGATCTGGGTGATATCGAAGACTCTGGTAAAATGGGAGCCGTGTCTCGGCGTGAAAAGGCCCCTAGAGATCAACGAAGAAGGGCGCCGCTTACTGGCCAGGCTGGCAGAGATCTCTATCTTGAATCCCTTCAATTGATTATTAGGAGCCAACTCGCATGGCTCATTAATGAGAAGGGGCACAGAGAAGAGCTTGAGACCGTCATCCGCGACTTATGGGACTTGCGAATCAGAGGATCCAATTCTGGGTTGGGACATGATACCCACGAAGAAGAAGAATTGGAGGTTTTCAGCTCTGAGCCTCCCCAGGACTCAGCCTTGTCAAACTGGCAGCAACAGTCCAGAAAACAAAGCTGGGATCCTGAATTGGGTTCGCGGTGGCCATTGCCGCGTGTGCCCGATACGCTCGCCATTTGCTATCTGGGCTGTGTCCTTTTGAGAATACCTACTCACCTCGGTGAAATTATTCGATGGGCAAATAATGGCAGTCTTTTATATAAAAAATGCGTAAGAAAAGTGGATTGCATGTATGATATCCCGATGCTGACCAGGAAGCAGTATCACTCTTTACCCCAAGAAATGCGCGATAGACTGCCCGCTGCTTATATCAAGCTCCTAAAGCTACCATTCCGCTCCCCTATAGAAGGGGATGAGCTGCACAAGGTTGTTATGGACTTGGTGCTCTCATACCATTTCAATTACAATCTCATCTTCCCGGAGATTAATCATGTTCCAGAGTTGATCCAGTTCGCAAAGGAGCTTGCGCTGCCCAGTAAGTGGAAAGGCGACGAATCTCAGCCACAATATTTTTCCCTAATAAAATTATAGTTGACTCCATCATTTTGGCCCGTAAATTAGCATCCATACTAGGATATCAGTTCCAATTCCCAATCGATAGGCTGTCGAATACTCGATTGGATTATCCAGAGATACGGCTGATAGCCCTGCTCGTTGTTGCTACCAAGCTCTCTTTTCCGTTTTCTGAGGACACT
This sequence comes from Trichoderma atroviride, assembly GCF_020647795.1. Classification (NCBI taxonomy): domain Eukaryota; kingdom Fungi; phylum Ascomycota; class Sordariomycetes; order Hypocreales; family Hypocreaceae; genus Trichoderma; species Trichoderma atroviride. The sequence goes on along the minus strand of NC_089400.1, from coordinate 2,947,732 downwards.
TCAATATCCCAGCCTGCCACTTTCGATTCTCTCGAGATGCCTAAACTCGACTGGGAGAGATGGCGACGGGGGAAACAGAGTCTACCCACGCAGCAAGAGACGAAGACTGGCAAGTATGACTTTAAAAGGGTCACACCCAGCCAAATAGTCTCTATGGATGATGGAGAGCTCGACGCGTACTTTGCTCACGTCTCTAGTCTCATCGATGTCACTAGTAGGTGTCATGTGTCATTGGCAGCAAGTTTTCCGAGATGGTTCAAGTTCTTACATGAAGATTATAGACGACAACCCGATAACAAACTTCTTCCCTGTAGAAGACATACCAACAAGCATCAATCAAGTGGAGGATCTTTCCACTACGGAACTGGGCGATGCAGTCAAAAATCTTCTATCACAGATTGTTAAATACGATTCATTCAGCTACATGGAGACAGCCAAAAGCACGACGACGCCTATCTCAAGATATGAAGCATTCCGTCATGTCGACAATCTCAATCAGACAGCCTTCGATCTGTATAAAGCAGCAGGTATGTCTGACACACCAATAGCACTCGTATCAAAATGCGAGACAGAAGCTAACATGTACATCTACAAAAAGGTGCCGTGGTGGGAGCGTCTCTTGAAACCATGACAGACGCAATATACAGGGTCGAACGGACTATGGTTGTCTGGCAGACAAAGAAACGTCACGAAGGCGAGCACTAACGTGGCACATATGCGTACGCATCGACCACGCGAGCACTTATCAATAGTATCTCTTGGCAATTGTAGAAGTGCGTAATTGGTAGTTATACAAAGTGAGCCACAACTTGAGCGTGCTTCATATGAGACTCTCTCATATCAATCATCTTCTTATACAAGCATCAGTGTTTACGGCATCAAAAACGCTAAAGGTAATGCACTTTAAGGCAGGTGGGTCCGTACGAGGTCTCGCACTAGCAGCATTTGGGAAAGCCCTCTCAGATACCCCATATTGAGGAATTATTTCAGTTGAAAGTCACGTGCATCGGCTACTGACCTAGGGTTTTCTATGATTTGAAGTTCCGCCCCACCAAATTTGCGCGCAGAATCAGCGATTGAACCTTCACATCGTCAAGCATCACCAAAATCGTCCAAGAGTGAGTACCGTCGCCATGCGCAGGCCAGCTGCAGAATCCGTGATGAAATATGAAATACTAACCGTAAAATAGTGCAGATGTAAGCTCAGCAAAAAAACAAACCCCCCCGATATCGACATCCGGCAATTCGTACTAACAAATGCGAAAAGTTTCGTGAAGACCCTGACGGGCAAGACCATCACCCTTGAGGTCGAGTCCTCCGACACGATCGACAATGTCAAGTCCAAGATCCAGGACAAGGAGGGAATCCCCCCGGATCAGCAGCGATTGATCTTCGCTGGCAAGCAGCTCGAGGATGGCCGAACCCTGTCTGACTACAACATCCAGAAGGTGCGTCGCTGAGGAACTGCGTTTTCGAATCGTCTATGCGAAAACATGGCGAGAGGAGTGGAAATTTGAGAAGGAACAAAAAAAAGAGAGAGAGACGGGATGCTAATGCGAATATACAGGAGTCTACCCTCCACCTGGTCCTCCGTCTGCGTGGTGGTATCATTGAGCCCTCCCTGAAGGCTCTGGCCTCCAAGTTCAACTGCGACAAGATGATTTGCCGCAAGTGCTACGTACGTGCATATTTCCATTTCCTCTCCGACAAGCTTTTTTTTCCCCCTCTAGGTGCTAATTGTCGCATTCATAGGCCCGTCTCCCTCCCCGTGCTACCAACTGCCGTAAGCGAAAGTGCGGACACACCAACCAGCTTCGCCCCAAGAAGAAGCTCAAATAAATCATTTCACCAAAGATGCGGCGTCTGGTTTCTGGCATTCTGGGGTTGGCAAGGACAGAGGTGCTACTGCTTTATTCCGGATTTGTTTCTACATTAGTATCATGGTAGAGACGAATACAACAATCTAGATGATATCTGATGGCAACTTGTTCAAAATGACCCATCCTTTAAGGAATGACTGGAGTGATCCGGCAGCACCATGGCAGGACCGATTTGTACTTTCCGAATGCCAGGCCTGTGATAATGGGCCATGAAGGAGATGGCAAATCTCAGAAAACTGAAAGTGTCCGATAGTTGTAGCGATCAAGAAGCTGAATATAGCGAAACATTACAAGAGCTACATGCAGGTGCTCATACCTACAGCAAAATACCTACTAGTAGGTATTATCTGAATTACGGCAAATAGACTGTATTTGATTAAAAAAAATTGTACTCAAATTTCGTCAATGCAACAATTATTCATTATGGATATTAATATGAGTCCCCAAGAAATATCTTCTACTCTGATTATTATTGTCTGAACGTGAATAATTAATTATTAAACCACGGCCTGATTTCATCACCAGGACGAAAGCAAGCTGTGACGATCCGCATGCCTTAGCGGCTCAAGCGGGAGCTATCACGTGATACGTAGTCCATACACGTTGACAAGCTATCGCAGCCAGCCAACAAGTCTCGGGGAGGGATAGACAGCTATTAAACCATCGAAACTAATTGCCCTCCAACACCAATTATAGGAAGGTATTTCGGGAAGCGCATTTATCAGACGAACTAAACTACGTATCCGCCGACAAAAACAAAAAGAGGCCAGCAATGTCCGGCTCCGGATATGATGCAGTGGTAGACGTGGACGATGAGGTGCGTTGCGCTCCAAGGAAGTTATACATTCCTACCTATATATCAATTCAGCATGCTGGCAAAATCCAATGCTTCACTCTAGCTAACCCCTCTTAGGGCGACCTCGGGGACACCGATCTCCAAGAAGATCTCGAATTCCACAGCTCCAACTTCAATGAGCCCTCTTCCTCAAGAGGCGGCCGCAAGGCGCCAGCATCAGGGCTCCCACCACCAGCGACATCCTCCTCCTCCTCCTCCTCAAAGCGCTATCTCTGGAGCATGTCGTTCTATGCGCAGTTCTTCGACGTCGATACATCCGCTGTTCTATCGCGCTGCTGGGCGGCCTTGTTCCCGCGGGCAAACTTCCTCGACGTATTAGAGGGAAATCCCGACCTGTACGGGCCGTTTTGGATCGCAACGACAGTCGTCCTGATTCTATTCCTCGGAGGCACAATCAGCCAATATCTTTCGACGACGGGCAAGTCCGCGTTTGCGTATGATTTTAGGCTACTCAGCGGTATGGCTTTATTCCTCTCAGATGTCCTTCATTTCCTAGCTTTGTCATTAGGTGGCTAACAAGAAGGGGTGTCGACATGTAGGCGCGGCGGGCCTGATTTACGGCTATACCTTGGTCATCCCGGTGGCCCTGTACCTTGCTCTTCGATACTTTGGAAGCGAATCGGCGAACCTCCTTGAAAGCTGGGCTCTGTACGGATACTCGAATCTGATATGGATACCCGTTGCTGTGATTTCGTGGTCACCAATCTCCATCCTTAACTGGGTCTTTGTGGGTGTTGGATTCGGCCTGTCTGTGGTGTTCCTGGTGCGAAACCTATATCCAGTATTGAGTGCGACCGATCAACAAATCAGCAAGATCCTTCTCGTTGTCGTCATTCTACTACACGCCGGTCTTGCTTTGACCATCAAGATCCTCTTCTTTGCCCATGGAAGTCCGGTTGCGCGAACTCCTACCGACGGTGGCTCTGATACGCCGCAATAATGGCTGCTTTGGCAATTGGTGATGGATAATGGGAGTGTTTCCAGAGTTGAAAGAAGAAAGACTTGTCCTGAGATGCAGATTTGCATGAGAATGCCAGAAATGTGGCCAGAGCAATGTACACTACACACAGCACAGTTAGCTATGCCTCAATTTACATGATGGAACATGAATGTATATTTATTACAGATTTTGGATTATGTTTGTTCTTTCTTGCCTACCAGCCCAGGTGCTCCTCGGTATGAACGACCTTTTATCTTCCCTCTTAGTCCCGCGCCATCAGTTTATATACAGCTGTAACATCAACACCAAGAATCATCGCCGTTCCGATACGACACAACCGCCGCCCCAATGGCTTAATTGTCCTTCTTTCCCTGCTTAACCACCTCGACCGGCCCCTTGTTCTTATCCCAATCGAGCCAGCTGCCCGGGTACTCGCCAACACTCTCCCATCCAGCATGTTGCGCCAAACCCGCTGCCGCCTTGGCCCGCACGCCAGCCTTGCAGTAGAACACCAGCGAGGCATCCTTGGGCGGGCGGGCGTAGCCGTACATGTCTTCAAAGTCCTCGTCGGAGATGTGGAAGCTCTGGACGGCGGAGGTGATGGGGATGTTGATGGCGCCGGGGATCTTGCCGGTGTCGAGGAGCTCGTAGGGTTCGCGGACGTCTTTGTGTGTTTTAAAAGAGCACATGGTCAGTAACCAAGATATAAGAATAACATCATATGTTTTCGACATACCGACGAGGATGACCTTTTCCTCGGGGTCCTTCTTCTCGACCAGCGTCTTGATCTCGTCAAAGCCCCAGATGCGACTATTCGGCACCTGGTTCTCGGCACTGCCAGAGTACCACCGCATAGCACCGACGCTCCTGCTGTGGTCCCTTGGCCGCAACGAAGGCATTGGTCGAATCGCCGCAGAGGCCATCGCCGTCCTCGCCGCAGCGACTGTCACTGGAGCAGTCATCCGCGATGTGATGCGCCGCAGCGCAAGCCGCTGACAAGCTTGCCGAGTTGCCATGATTGTGACTTTGCCGGCTTCTTCTTTTTCCTTCTTCTTGCTGACGCTTGAAGCCCTTGTAGACCTGATCTGTTGGTTTTCGACAAAAATGGGCTTTTTTTGCGAGAGTGCCAATTGCTTTGCTTTACTTTTCCCTTGGGCAGTTTTGCGCGTGCAAAGCGTTGTAGTAGGTATTCCCAAAATTCCGCTAGCTAAGCCATGGATCCGAAATAGCCCAGCCTCGGGAAGCTTGCCACCACTCAAGGCCAAGTTCAACCTGAGCTTCCCAACAGCTATTACAAACGGCTATCCCCCCCCCCCCTTTTTTTTTTAATCGCCATATAGCACACGTACCACTCATAAAATGTGCTGCTACTACTACCTTCCTGCCTACACAGACAGCTACATGAGAAAAGGACTACTGACGTGGGAAATGGCGACGTCGAGAAATAATGAAGCTTCCCCAATTACAAGCGGAAACCGCCCCGCGAATCGTCATGTCATGTGCAGCTACCTGTCAGCCAAAAAAAAACTTCAAGCTTTCTTTTGCTCGTGGGAGCCACGCCTGAAGTTGCCTAGTACGGAGGATTTCAACGCAATCCCAAAATGCCAGCCTAAGCCACTTGGACGCATATCAGCTGCTCTATAAAAGGATCAACAAGCTCCTCGTCCAAGGCCGGCCATTCCATAATTCGTTGTTCTTGAAATAAGATGCTCTGCGGTACCTACGGAATACTGCTATAGGGACTCGCATCTCATAAATCATCTTCCATTAATCTCGCTTCGCTCTTCTCCCGATGCAACGGATAACTCATTAATAATAATTATCTTTTTCATTTTCATTTTCATTCCATCAGCTAAACTTGATGCTCTTCATATGCCGCCCAGCCGCAGAGGGGAATTATGCCATGGCTGGGATAAACAAAAAAAATAATATGTACACTGATGATTGGGTATTAAAATAGTATGTACCATCCCCCCCTTTTGAGCCTTGCCTTTCCCTTTCCTTTCGCAAGACCAATCCTAAACTCCTCCCTATTATTAAAAGCTTCCTTCAATGCAGCTCAGTGCTTGACAAATGCCATGTGCAGAGAAAACGCCGTCTATAGCCATGGATGGCATTCGCCGACCGGACGATTATGTATCGCTTAGATACCGCAAGGCCGTACATGTTTGTATAATGCGTCGCTGACTGCAGTTGTGCAGTCTTCGCCCGTTTTTTTCGAAATTCATGCCGTCGTGTGTTTTCGATCTAGTTCCTCGCTTCAAAAGTAAGAGGGCAGTCATCCTAAATCATTGTTAGTCAGTTGTCCAACTATTTCCGGTACTTTGTTTGGGTCGTGTCTTACCTTGGGGAAGATGGTTGCAAACACCTTGATCTCTTCTGAGAGAGGGGTGGCGTGATGAGTCCAGTTCATTTGCACAGAGGCTTTTCCGATCATCAGAGCCAGGTTAAGCTGGGCATACAGCTGACCAAGGCAATAGTGAGGACCGGTTCCGAACACCAGGTAGTTCTTGGCACCCTTGACTTCAGCATCGCCTGAAAAGTATCTCTCGGGGTCGTAATAATCAGGGTTGGGGTAGACTTCGGGATCGTGCAGAGCCATGTACGTTGTAGGAATCAGCATAGAGCCTATCGGATAAGATGTCAGTATTTGAAGCGTGCAATCTTAACAAATCAGGCTAAGAATTGAGGCTTACCCTTGGGAACAGTGTAGGTGTCGGTGATGGGGAACGGCTTCTTGACCAGATACGGGACCATAAGGACCGGTGGGCGGTATCGGAGGAGCTCTCGAACGGCGGCACGGGTGTAGGTCAGAGACTCGAGTTGATCCATGTTGAGGTCGGCATTGATATCACCGTTGCGGACCTTGAGGTTTTCCTCTCGGATACGGTCGAGAACATCGGGTCGTTGAGCGGTAACCTGGAAGAGCCAAGTGGCGGCACTGCTGGTGGCATCCTGAGAAGCAAAAAGGAAGGTGAAGACAGTCTGGGAGATTTCGTAATCTCCAAACATGCGCACCATGGGTGACGGCTTCACCAGATCCTCGGTGGGCAGGCCCTTTGCCTCAGCCTCGCGCCAACGCTCGGACTGGATCATGACCAGAATCCAAGCATCCATGATACAGGTGACTTCTCCTCCAGCAGCCATGCGGACCTTGGCCTTGGCAGCACATTTGGCGAATTCAGCAAGAACCATGTCGGCAGCCTTCTTTCCATACCAGGTCTTGGTGTAAGGAAGAATGATGGGGAAGTTGACGAGCTCGAGGGCTGCGGTGATGAGATAATAATCATCAGCAATCTTCTTGATAGCCTCGTCAGAGATGTAGTGTCCGACAAAGGTGCGGCAAGAGACGGCGCACATGAGTTCACGGAACTCGGGCATGAAAGGAACGGGCTTGCCGCCATTCTCCTTGGTGATGTCGAGGAATCGCTTGAAATACGCCTTGTACACCTCCTCCTGACCGGGAAGGTAGTCTGCGAGAGCCTTGCGGGTGAAGAGACCGTTGAGACCCTTGCGGAAATCCACGTGGAGCTTGCCGTCAAGGAAAACCCAGTTGTCCTTTCCGAGGAGCTTGTGGGCGACATCGACGACACAAGGCTTCACGTACATTGGGGAGTTGAGAACTTTGCGAGCCATATCACGAGTGGACGCAATAACGACGAACCTGCCGAGGAGTCAATGTCAGTCCCGGCCACCAACTCTGAACCCTGAGATGTATCAATTTCTGTGTGATGAATCTTACTTGTGGAAAACAGAGACACAGCTCAAGGGGCCGCTCAGCCACTTGGCATAGTACTCTTCAAACTTGGGGTCCATGGACTGCAGGAAAGGTCCAATGAAGGGCGTCTTGAATGCCGGACCAACGATGGAGCCCTTGCTGAGAAGATAGCTGACTGTTGGGTAGCAAGCGCTCGTTAGTCGGGATTCAACTTCTTGTCGAGCCATGGTGGGCTACGGAAAAGGCGAACAACATACTTTGGTCATAGGCGACACAGATGGCGATGACGGTGAACAGCCAAGTCCATGGCCCCGCGGTCGAGATGGTCTCGATCACATTGTCCAGCTGGGGAGGGATGTTGGCGCTGACATATTTCGAATTGGCGAGAACAGACGTAAAGACTGAGGATGCCCCGGTGGCATTGACGGCCTCCATGGTGGGCTACAGGCGGAAGAAGCTGTGTTGGCTGTCTCGAGCTGTTCTTGGTGTGATGGGTCGCAAGCTCTCGATCGGACGCGATACTATCGCGCTGCGGCTACCTTCAAAAAAGAGAGAGCAGACGGGGGCAAGCGAGTGACGGCGATGGGGATATAAAAGAATGGAGGGCCGACAGGGGGGCAGCACGAACAAAAGCCGTTGGTCCAAAGCCGTCTGGGGTTCAGAAGAGGCCAGGGAAGTATTTCGTGCGACTAGCACCTCTGGATTAGTACTAAACTCCGAGTCGCTTTAGTAATTGGCCCTGACCCACGAGGACGGTGTGCTCGTCGATGTCCAAAAGTACCTCGAGGTACATACAAGCAATCAAGCAATCACCAGCAGAAACTCCGCTCCAGGGTCCGAAAGGCTGCCGTCAATTGGTTTGCGTTGCTGCGCGTGTGTGTGGCATTGACAACCAGATCCCACTGCGCGCATGAGCGAGAGGCTGCCGGGGGTGAATCCTGGTCGTCAAAGAGAGTTTTTTTTTCTCTTGGGTGTTCAAAGATTGGATTACAGTAGACAAGACCCACGGCCGTGCTCCACGACTCGGAAGATGCAGCTAATCCCTCCCCTGGGCGCTTGATTGCACCGGTCCCTTGCCAATTTTAATCTTGTCTTTCTCTCTCTTTTTTTTTTTTTTTTTGCTTATCGATTTTAGCGTCAAAAAAAAGACAGCATTAGTAGCTTGCTGTAGATCAACAGGCGTAACTTGTACGTACTTGTACCTACTCCATGCTCCCTACTCCAATATTCTACACTTGTATGAGGACTCTGTCTCTTTTTCTATGTTGCTTCTCGTCACTCATACTTAGTAGTATTACTTTGAGGGGATTCTCCTGACCCTGGCCTCCGTAATGGTTGCTCAGCGGCGCCCTCGGACTTGGACCTGGCGTCGCTCCAAGAGAACAATACCCATTAATTAAACGGCCCGCTTTTCACTCGTCTATCAAGCGTGTATCGCGTATCCGTTGACGGGTCCCTAGCTCGGACATACTAGTGCAAATTACAGGTCCCAGCTCAGCTACGACACAATTGCCAAACGTGCGAGGCTTGCCATGGTTCTGTCAATAACCGCCAGGGGGGTTTATATTGCTGCTGGGAATCTCTCCGCAGGCTCCGGAAAGGCACAGAGGGCTGGCTGAATGACGCAGTTGAGCCTCTGATCTTACAGGCAGCATCTTGCCAGGTACCCCAAGCAGGCAGTAGAGTACGGCTGCATTGCTCCATTGAGACCCAGTGCCATGCCTGACGCAGGCTGAAAGGGTAATTGTTAATCTTGGAGGCCAATCCCATTCACTCGGCTACGCTGACCGACTTGGTCTTGTCGCTCGTAAGAGAACTCGTACGATGGTGCCTGCGGGAAGCGATATCCCGCGGTCATCTCCACGCGAAGCCATCGCGCTCATCATTGATGCTGTACCGGTGCCTGTAATTGTCTGCTTGTTAATGGCAACCTACTTGTACAAGTACTGAGAAAAAGGGGCCCTGCATCCTCTGCAAGTACCGACAAGTATCCTCCATCGAGACAGCGTGTCAGACTCCGACGCTCTGTGCAAGAGCTACTCACACGAGCAGAGCAATGGCAGGATTCCCGCTACGCTAACATCGGCGCGCATTCGAATTCGCTCAGATCAAATCTCGTTTCTGCTGCGGCCGTCCACCAATAGCAGCCGCCCTTTTGCAGACACCCCTGGCAGCGCGTGCCGCAAAAGGCAACCTACCGTCGAAAGAAGAATCTGTTGGGTCGTCGCTCAGAGCGCACAGCCAATCATCTTTCACAGTTTCAGCCCGCGCTAAATTTTAACACGAATACGAATAAGCCCTTTGCAAGCTTTGTCCCGCTTCGAGCTGCTTTTCGCTCCGCAATATTCATTCCCCTGCCTGGTTTTGGGATGCACAAGTATTTTGGCTTCTCTTGGGGGCCAGTAGTATTGACGAGGATATTAAGCTGCGCGCTGCGATTGTGTGCTCAGATATTGGCCAGCCCGAGCCCGAGCCCGAGCCGTCTGAGGCGATATCGCCAGCCATGGATCATGGGCAACGCGGAAGACAGGGTCCATATAACAGTGACACACAGGGAATGTAGATTTTAGGTATTGTGCCCACTATGAAGCAATGGTGCTTCTACAATAGCAACTGCTGTGCCACGATTGGCTTGATTCGCAATGATACATACATACTTGTAGTATAAGCTGCTATAGATCACCGCCATAGAGGCATTGATCAAAAGTGATAATAGCCTGCCTCCCAGTCCTTCGGTAGCCTAGCCGTCCGATTAAGTAAGTTGGACCAAAGCTACCCCTTGCTCAGGCTTCTTTTCCGGATCTCCCCGGCAGGGAGTTTTAATGATCAGGGTCATTTAAGACTTGGCGATTAGGCGAATGTACTCGGGCTGGCTTCTTGTTGTTCTGGGGTCTTTGTTTGTATGTCCTTCATCCCATCATTTCGGGCGTTACCTCATATAACAAACTGTTCACTTGTATGGCGGTTGGTAATGTCCGCAAAGCGCACCCAAAACTCCTATATGTAAGGCAGCTACTTTTGCGTGCTGTCTCTGAAGCTATTACTTGCTGGCGAAGCTCGGATGGGGTGTTATCAGGCACAAATGAACCTGTAGCGCCCGTTGTGGTGTTCGCCTGTCTCTTATATACGAGGCATGGTGATGTTGATTACCTAATCAAGTGCCAGGTCTCCAGGGTAAGCGACGCGACAGAGAAGGCTTTTGTGATAATTGTCCTCCGAGCAGCTTGGTTTATGATTGCATTGAATACATCTAGACTTGAGCCATTGAAAACGTTGGTTTCGCTAGTCTATTTCTTTGTGGGAATGAGGACCGGTCGTGGCAAATAGATGCTACTACTACTACTGCAACTCTTGTTCATCCACTCACGAATCAACATCTAGGCTTCTGGTATAGTACGAGCCAACATTACTGCAGCCTAGTTAATAACGCAACAGATGAACCTAGCAAAGATCACATGTCTGAAATGCAGCAAATCCTCAGGTAGCAGCAATATTAGGTATTAGGAAAGATGAGCATCTAGAGCAGACCAAGCCTCCGGCCAGCTCGTAGCATACCCCGGTATCACATTACACCGAAACCCAATACATGTACTGCCCTGCGTAAAGCAAGCCGAACAGCTGACAGCTAAAGGAGCCAGTAGCAGCAAACCTCCCAGCTCTGAGAGCAAAGATACGTCATTAAAGCCACCCACGTCGTGGTATGCCTCCCTGCGCAACTAAGCATCTCGTAGCACAGCATAGATCCAGCCTAACTGCTGGCCTACCGTCCGCTAGAGACATCGGCGTGTAAACAAGGCTGTATAACCCTACAATTACCAGTAAATAAATGAATCAGACCTTGATTTATAGTAGTAGTAACCAGCATCCACGCTCAACACTTGCGTGTACATTTGCGTGTCACTGCCCATCTGCTTACATGATACTCGGCTGCAGTTGGAGGAGGCTAAGGAGTGTGGCTGGCCTGCGGGAGGTGACGTATCGATATTGGCAGCCAGGCGCCCATACTAATATCCTCAATTTCCCCTCTGCATCAAACAAAGCCACGACTCCATCACATCACGCTTTATCAACTACCAACTCGCCCAAGATGCCCGCTTACATTGTGAGTAAAAATGACAAAGTTTATAGACTTCTGCCTGCCGATACGATACATTTACTGATGTCGCTCTTTAATTGATAGGTTACCCTTCACGACGATGCCTCGGATGCGCAGGTTGCCGCGTGAGTATCAGGCGCCCATCATCTCGCGGATATGAACCGCTGTATCGCTGACACGAGGCCAGAGCCAAGAAGAAGGCCACCGACGCTGGTGGCAAGATCACTCAGGAATACAGCTTGATCAAGGGCTTCGCGTGAGTCTACAACCCTTTTTCTTTCCTCCTAATGGTTACATATTTCCTGACATTGGATTTGCTGCACCTAGCGTTGAATACCCCGAAGGCACTGTCTCAACTCTCGACCAGGACCCATCGGTCAAGGCCGTCGAGGAGGACTCTGTGATGCGAACGCAGTAGATGGAGCTTTATGACCACGCTGTTTATGACGCCTATAATGCTTTGCCTACACTAGAAGGGAAATATAAATAGAATATCTTCTACTTCATACATTGAACTGGAATTACAGCTGTGTTCCATGACTGTGACAGTGACGCCCAAAGTAAACAAACGCTGCCCGCATCGACGCTGCCCCGCCATATTCCCCTCCTTTAGCTTCCTTCTGGTGACGTGACGTAAGTCGATAAGGGTGGGGAATAAAGAGTACAAAACGGCAGTATAGCAGTAGCAGCAGTTTCGTTATTGTCGCGTGATTTGACTTGATAATTAAATTCTTTACCAGTATTGTTGATCCCAAAGATTATCGATGAGAGATATATGCATACAGACTCCAGCAGTTTGATGTCACCAATTTGGCCTATACCTTGTTCAGCTTGGCTGTAACATCCTCTGGCTTGGTGGGCTCTGTGCCGTCACTAGCCTTATCGGCTGACCGGCTGATTACGGCGCACACAACACAACCATCTCGCAACTGGCCAAGCCGAGCTTCGAGAAGAGCATCGACCTACTAGTAGTGCTGCTAGCAACCACCAACCATTGACCTGTGACCACTAGCTCAGTAGTGCAGTAGCAGTATTAGATGGCCTGCTGAATCTGTTCTAGTACTCCCAGAGCATGTGCTAGTGGCATGCGCCGAAGATCGCTGAGCCGCTCACCGAACGCAACTCTTTCCATTCTGTAAACAACGAGGCTGCTTCCTTGGCATCGCTTTGCCTTGCCTTGCCTTGCTTCGCTTTGCTTTGCTTGCCTTGCTTTGCTTTGCTTTGCATGCACATCGCAGACAAGGCCGCGGCGGTGCATCAGCGGGGCGTCTTGTTGCTACATCTTCTATTGCTCGGTTTCCCAGAATCAATAACCGACCCCCAATGCTGCAATGACAGCCTTGATCAAGTCCACGAGACTGCTGCGGCCACTTGGAACTCGAGCTCCGGCCCTGCTGCAGGCCCAGCGCCGGCGCTTCACCTCGGACCGTGCGTACGATGTTTCTGACGCCGACATCTCCAAATTGGCCAACCTGCCTCAGCATCCTCTGCGTCTTGCAGATCTCGTAAGGTAGGCGGCGCGAGTCCTCTCTCTCTCCCCTCAGATCATCCCTCATTCTCTTCCTATCCATACACCGCATGCTGCAAGTAAACTCTGGACGATGTCAACCAGCTAACAATCTCTCTTCTTCTACACAGACACGGCAGGCCGCCTCTGTCCGAAAGGTCGCTCCTGTCCTCGGCCAACTTCACACTCTCCCTCGCCCCGATTCGTCTCGCCCACCGCCTCCAAGCGCTCCAGAACCTTCCGTACATTGTCGTCTCCAACCCCAACATTTCTCAAATCTACAACAACTACCTGCACTCTCTATCCATCCTGCTGCCCTACTGGCAGGCCGCTTCTGAGGGCCGAGCCATCACCACCCTCGACGATGAAATCAAGTTCACCAATGTCCTCGCCGAGCTGGTCGCTACTCATACCGACACAATCCCCATCCTAGCCAAGGGCTTCCTCGAGTGTCGGCGGTACATCTCCCCAGCCGAAGTGACGCGCTTCTTGGACGAGCATCTGCGCGCCCGCATTGGCACTCGCCTCATTTCCGAGCAGCACATTGCACTGCACTTTAGCAGTCAGCCTCATTTTGATCCTGGAGCTAGTCCTACGCCATGCCCCGAGCATCCCACATATATCGGTGTTATTGACACCGCTTTGAAGCCTTCGCTAACGATTGACTCTTGCGCCGGCTTCGTGGCTGATATTTGCGAGCTCCGATACGGCGTACGCCCAAAGCTCATCATTGACGGCGAGCCAGAAACGACGTTTGCCTTCCTGCCGATGCATCTGGAGTATATTGTCACCGAACTTCTTAAGAATGCGTTCCGCGCATCAATCGAGAGCAAAGCAACCGAACCTATCGTGGTCACCATCGCCCCCGAGCCACCGTTGAAACAACAAGAGGGCCATCTCCCTGATATCAAGCCCCCATCCGAGGAACTAGGGCCCTTCAAATACGACGCCATCAAGCCTCTTGACGATAACGCCCCGGGTGTGACAATTCGCATCCGAGACCGAGGGGGCGGCATTCCCCCAGATGTTCTTCCTAATATCTGGTCTTACTCGTTTACTACCTTTTCCGAAGACCAAGACATCCCAGGATCCAGTGGCAACGACGGGCTCAGTGCTATTGCTACTGCCAGCACCGGGGGAAGCTCGATTGCCGGCCTGGGATACGGTCTGCCGTTGAGTCGCGCATACGCAGAGTACTTTGGCGGTGGTATTGCCGTCCAGAGCTTATACGGATGGGGAACTGACGTCTATCTCCGTCTTAAGGGCGTTGGAAAAGTAGACCAAAAGTAACTTGCTCTTGTTGTTGCTGCTGTAGTGGTAGGAAATAGTTGAAGAAGGCACAAAGTTGGCTAGAGCGAAGCAAAAGGAAATCTTGGATCCATAGCGTATGTATAGCCTTCACCTGTTAGATATTTTTTTTTTCATTTACTATTCCATTTCGTGTTAGAACTGAAAGCGTTTCCATCCTCGTTCAACATTGCAAAAACTTATCCTCAGGTGAATACAAAAGCAATGGCTCGTGATCTCTTCTTCTCCGGACAATAACATGATTAATACTAATGGTCAAAAATTTTTAAGATATGAAAACTCTCAAATTCAAATGAACTATGTATTATAAACAATCGCTGCAACGAGAAACGTGCACGCCCCAAAAGTCAGCTTTAAAAAGACTACCGCTCAGGCTGCTCCCAAACAATCAAGTTACGGTAAAGCACATTATTCCATTTCATGACGCAATAACTCTTCTTTCCAAATGGTAGCTTAAACAAAAGACTGTAAACTTCTCTCTTCCTAAAAGAAAAAATAACACCCATAAAAACGCCGTTTCTCTGCCATATATCAAATGTTTTGCTGATGCAATAAACGGGTTTCTCTTTCTTTCTTTCTTTTTTTTTTTTGGTGGTGATTTCTGTGGCTTCGTAGAGTACAGCGTTTCATCCGATCAAAATTCGTGGTGTTGACTATCGTACGAGGGAGCAAAACAGTCCCGGAAAATGAATAAAAGGAATGATTAGTACGATGATAAATATTAAAAAAGACACCCATATTCTAAATTCGCCAATACGCTTTGCATTTTCCTCCTCATTCATTCCATGCCCATATGCATCGTTACATGTTCTCCAACTCACGGTCGATTTGCTTGTCTACAAACGTGCGACGCTCGCCAACAAGCTCCGTTTGCAGGCGCTGCTCAACAAGGGCACGAACCTGCTTCTTAGTCACAGTGTCCAGGTCAACGCCTTGCAGAACGCTTTGGATAGCCTCGACGATGGCAGCATCTGATGACATGATGCCGCCGGCTGCACCGTTAAAATCAAACGAAGTTGTTGACCGCGTGGCCTCATGGCCTCGACCAAAGCTCATGGCAGAAGACGAGCGGTTCATGCCACCGAAGCCTGGGGACAAGCCCGGAGACAAGCCCGGCGAAGGAGTCAGGTTGGACAGACCTCGGGTATGCATCACGCTAGTACGCTGGGGGAAGTCAGAGTACGGTGACTGGCTGCGATCCTGAATCCCAGTGCCCATGGACATCATTGACTGGCGGTGCATATATGATGGGTCGCCGATATGGCTGGCGGCGAAAGGTGCAGGAGACTGGGGAGGCATGTATGTGTTGCGTCCGTGCATACCGGTGAGGACCGAGCCTTGAGGACCGGCAGAGTAGACGGATTTCATTTCGTCCATCTCGTACTGCTCATTGTAGCCAAAGTCTTGCTTCTCCTGATAATTGTAGTTGCCACGGCGGCCCGGAAGATTGTTGGTAAGAGCATAATCATCCCAGAGCTGGAGAGGGACAGTCGCCGGGTTGAAGCCTTCGTCATCTACAGCAACCACTTGCTTGTTGCCCTTCTCTCCAATAACGACACGAGTGTTACCCCAAGAGAAATTGTCTTGGTTCCAGAAGGAGTACACCGGAAGGGCAAACGAGTAAATGGGGTATGCAAGGATATAGATAATCATCCATCCAATGTGCTGCCACTGCCTCTTTAAGAGGAAGATGAGCGCCTGAAGACCATAAACGGCAGCCAAGATGACAATGGACCACAGTGGGAACGACGCCGGGTGTGTCGCTACGCTGTAGATCATGTAGCCAAGGTAAGCGCACGTCGCAGGAAGAATGATGGTACCGAAGAGATCCATGAAGACAATGAAGCGCATGCCGAAGAAACAGAAGCCACACATATCCTTCAATCGCATAAGCTCAACCAAGTTGTGGATGGTGGAGTTGATCCATCGACGACGCTGGGACAGGAGAACGCTCCACGATTCTGGAGCAGCTGTCTTGCACTGAGCATGCGCCAAGAATTTGTATTGCATAGAGGGGAAGTGCTTTGTCATCAACGTTGTCAAGAATCGATCCTCACCCAGAGAGAGAAGATTCTTCTGGTGAAGTGTATCGACGTCGCAAACACTGTAATCCCGGATGACAGCATCAGAAATGATTAGGGGCTTGCCCTTCTCTGCTGTTCTAAGACGATACATGGTGAAACTATGCACACATTTGGGTCAGTTACATTGATAAGGATCAACAATGAAGAAGAAAGGAAAGAGAGGAAATCGAAAAGTGTTGTGAGATCTTGGGCTGGGGAACCCTTGATTGTTTTCCACTTACCATCCGGGCAAACAGGTAACGCTACCAAACAAAGACTCGAAAGCCTTCGCCATATGATGAGAGATGTAGTATTCATAGACCTGAATCATTGTCCACCAGGACTTTTGGTCATTCTCGAGACTGGTCTCACCGCAGATACCGGCAATCTTTGCGTTATGAGCGCAAGCTGCAACCAATCTGTTCAAGGAATCTTCTTGGACACACGTGTCGGCATCAACCATGAGCAGGTACTCGTACAGCTCAGGGTCCACGCCAATGACATTGTTGATCTGATTGAACATTTCCAGTTCGAGCGGGTTCATGGGAGAGCGATGGTGCACACGGTTAAGGAAGCTCATAAGAAGAATCTGGGAATCACGTTTTCCACGGTTACCGGGCTTTGACTTCCTTTGTTCTGCCTCTCGACCGACTTTGATAACGACCAGATATGGAACAACATTGCCTTCGTACTCGTAAAGGCCGGAATAGACTTTCCCGTAGTTAAGCTGATCACCGCCAGCACCCACAGCTTTGAATGGAAGAGCCGGAGGGTCAACTTTGGGGTCGACACCCAGGATGTCCAGAACAATCTTGGGCGTAGGCCGATCATTACCTCCTCCGACAACCATACCGTCGCAGATGATGCAGATGAGCTTGCGCTTATTGTCGTATTGCAAGGCTGTCAACGAGTCGAGTGCTTTTCGCAACGAGTCTTCACCTTCTGTGTAAGCAGGGACTTGACAAATAACAAATTTGTCTTGAGGAGATGGGCGTCGCTTGCCGCCAAATTGGAGGGCGGACACGAACTTGAGCCCAATGACAACACAGAGAACAATGGTGAAGGAGAGAAGAATCCAGTTGTTCACTGTGCACCGGGGGGTTACGCGGAAATCCGTGTAGCCTTTCAAGAAAAGGCGCTGTATGCAAAACCAGCTGTTTTCAAGATTGGCGTGTACGGTGCTGTTGTTGTTAGGATCGTTGAGGAGAACGTCAAGTTTGCTCTGGATATCGGTTCCAGGATTGTTGGCCCATAAATCAGTGATGTCCTTGTTGAGGAACACGGACTGTTTACTGTTATCATAAACAGCGAGGGTCGAGAAATAGTTGGTCAGGTCATAGATTTTGTTGCCATACATGGCCCACATCCTTTGCTCGTCATTGCCTTCTTTCGCAACATCCTTTGTGGTGTAAACCAGTTCTCCCTTGTAATATTCCTCGATAGCTGGCTCAAAGACGTTGAAGTACCAATTCTCGTCGTGCAGCTTAGTGGTAGGATCAGGTTGGAAGTGGCCTGAAGTATGCACAGCCGTCTGGTATAGGATAGTGTTGTTGAGAGATAGCTGAAAGGCATCTGAAATACCAAGACCTGGGCAGGCTACATTCAGAGGAGGAATGAAGTAATCGTCCAAATCCATACCAGCCAAGGGCAACATGACGTCAGAAGTGGTCTTGATGGCGGTGTCACTGTGCTGTTGCTTCCAGAATTTGGTAAGATCATAGACACTGCCATGGATACTGACGTAGTAATCGTTTTCGCCTTGGTGGAAGCCAACCTGCTTACGGTTCCAAGCTTTGTCCATGTTAGGGCAAAGAACACGCCCGAATCCGACAATCCAAAAGACGATGATACCGTTCATAAGGGCAATCAACAGGCACAGCGTGAACTTCTCACGCCAGGCCATGCGGACATCGGGGCGTTTCATGCCACCAGGCCAGCGGAGCAAGAAGGAAGGAATATACCAGGTCATGGCCCAGCAGAACCAGACCCAGGCTCGACGGGCATTATCCACCTCCTTTGTCTCAATCTGCTTGTTCTCAGCTAGCTCGGGGTCGAGGGCAGCGGCTTCCGCGTTGTAGAACCCGTCATTCCTATACAGGTCACCCTTGTTACCCAGACCATAGTCACCATTGCGCATAGTAGGTGCAATGGATGGGTGGATGGATGGCGCGGCATGCGGCGCCTGGTTTTGGCCGAGCGTGAATTGGCTCATGTTGCTTTGGCTCATGCCGCGGTTGTGAGCCAGTGCATCACGGCTGGAGCCGACACCATTGTCCAGACCAGTCGGTGGGAAGTAGCCGCTGCCAGTTCCCGAGTAGCCAGTATCAAAACCACTATTGAAGGGGTTGCTGTGGATGGGATGTAGTTCATCGCCTGGCTTAACATCAAGCATGTTCTCGGCCTCCCACCATGCATTCTCGCGAATCCAGACCCGTTCCTTGCCGATGAAGACTTCGCCGTTGCTCCAGCCACGCTCCAGCATCCATGTCTCGATGCCTTCTCGCCCATCCCTGCAGCCAAGGGGGGGCATAGCGGTGCACGAATTCCTCAACGTCAAAGTCGGCAGTAAAGTCGAGATTTCTATGCCGGCGGTTGGCCCATTCTGGCAGCCTCCAGGAGCGAAGCTGTCGGGAGACAGTGCCGGCCGACCAAGCAGACGTAATGGAGGGTAGCGCGGCTAGACTGGCAGGAGAATCATCGGTTGGGTGCAAGCAGAGATGATACCACATGCGGTTGGAGCTAAGCACCGTGGGGAGATCAATACGGCCAGCTCTGCCCAGGTTGATGCCTTGGCCTTCGACGGGGAAGAGCAGCTTCTTCAGAAAACTACCCTCGTCGGCGCCATAGGCAGCCTTCTCCAGGATAACTTCCCTCTTCTCTAGCTCATGCTGTCGCTCACGTCCCTGTGGGCCATTCATAACTCCCAAGTCCGGTGCTACTTCAGATACTGCCTGTTGGACTTCTCTCAGAATCGAAGAACCGGCCGAAGGAATCTCGAAACCATCGCCAATCATTTCGGCATTAATGCCTTGCGTATCGTCGAAGACGGAGCGCATGCACAGTGCCCTGCCAAGAGCTGGGTCAGGCACCTCAAGAACGGTAATAGAGACAGTATCTCCGTTATCTTCGTTTGAAGTGGGAGTACGGACACCATGACCATCCAGAGACTCGTCACCATCCTTGATGCGGGTCAGCTGGGCGGCAATGGCATCATTGGCCTTGGAGATGACCCAGTCAACGAGGGATTCGTACAACCCGCCAACCAAAGTTTTGCGGTCCTCTGTGCTGCAGTGACGAAGGACGACCTCGGGATCAATTCCAAGCAGGCCGCCGACATCCTCACCAATCTCTTCCAACGCCTCAGATTCAATGCTGTAATCAAGGGTGTCGCCAAGCTTGAGCAGGCCGGCGAGAGTGGAAATGAAGTTCCGGTGAGCTGAGCCTTTGATGCCAATGTCTTTAAGGGCCTGGCGAAAGTCATCAGCCGATGCAGAATCATCAGCAGTGGGCAGATATGATGGCGGGTCGTATGTGCCAGAACGAGACAGGAGGGTGTAGGCAGATGCTGATTTGAGGCTCAAAAACTCCCTCTCAGCTGGTGTTGAGGCCGAGGTTAACAGGTAGTAGAAGACATCAAAGGCGCGATAGCCCGCCTCAGCAGGAATGTCGAGCAGGCCGGCAGAGGTGTCAATTCCGCCTTGTGAGAGGGCCAGTGTAGCTCCAGTAATGTTGCCAGCGAGGTTCAGGGCCAGAGTCACACCGAGACCAGCTTGCTTTGGGGCTGATGGGTTCTGCGGAGTGACACATCGGAGAAGCGGCTGAAGGGCCTCTAGAGCCTTGTAGACGTTGGATGGAATCGCAAACGGGAACGATGTCAAGAAAGGGACGAGAAGGGAGGGAGTCGATTGATGCAGAGAACTAGACGGATTACTCGTTAGCAAATGAAATGGCCAAATTAATGGTTGTTTGGTCGCGAAGAAGGCGTCTATCTCTTACCCCAAGATGATGCAGCCGTCCTCGGCACGCCGCCTGGCATGTTCCCAAGCTCGCGATGCGAGAGTAGCATCAACAGCAGGACCGCCCTGGGCGGCCGTCAGCCAGGTGTTGACAACGACGCTGGTGCTGGCATCCAGCTGGTGCGGCTGTGATGAGAGATAGATGTTGTGGATGGCGTTGAGCAAGGTGGTCGTCGTGACCTGGGTGGCCTGCGGTCCGCCAGCTCGAGCCTCCGAGGCCATGGAGAACATGGACAGCCGGTTCGCCATGACGAAGGAGTGGGCGTAAAGGCCCTCGAATCGACGGCTGGTATTACGATGCTGCGTAGGATATGATGCGCGTGTAGATTAAGCAGTCGCTAAGGTATGCTAACAAGCAATATTATGGGGAAAGGCAATATACGGCGATGTATAAGAAAAAAAAAGAGACAAAGCCAGAGTCTGCCGATGCACTGCTGAGCGAGGGACAATGGAAACGCAGAGACGCGGTTGCCAGTTCAACTCCTTTCTTCTTCCTCCGCAAGCGAGATGCAGAACGGGATGAACAGACGATAGATGATGCAGAGCGAACAAACAAATGCTGCGATTAACGATTGAAAGGAGGGCTGCCAAAGCGAATGAGGCAGTCACACCAGGGGAGGTTGGGGGGAAAACAGCAGAGGAAAAGTCTCCCAGCGGCTGCGTCTGCAGGATAAATCGACAGACGATGGAGTTTGATCCCATGGGCGGATTTCCAAGAACGTCGTGCAGGCAAAGCAGCTTGGTTGCAGCTAGGCCAGGGGGGAGAGGGCGTGTGCTTAGCGAGTCCGGCGGGCGACAGCGAGCAGTAGCGCAGCACGTACGAGCCAGGGTGACCAGCGCTACAGCACCTAGGACAAAGAAAACAGCTGGTAAACAACGCGCTGTAAGGGAGCACGCTTGCAGCTGGGCGCTAGCGGGCGCCGCTGTGCCGGGTTGGCCTCACTGAAGCCGTTCCCGCTGGGGCTTCAACTTTAAGGGCTAGCGGCCATCACCGTACTGTAGCAGCGCCTGCTGGTATCCGTACGTGGTACGGCGATAGCAGCGATACGACGTGCTGCCAACTCATGGGCTACATTAGAGTTTTCGCCGCGTAATGCGTCAGAAGGATAAAGCTCAAGCTCGTATAATAACTGCACCGCGCAAATCAAAACAATCAACACACACTACGCTTGAAAACATGCGCATAGAATCGGGCAGCGCGTTATTGATACTGCCGACTTCTGGCATTCAGCTGCGATCGGGACAGCAGACATGGATCTTCTGGGGATAGCCGGCCAGAGATACTCCGCACTGTACCGTCCGCCTGGGCACCGCAGTGGTACCATGTCCCCTGTCTGTTGCTACCGCTCTGGGCAAAGAGAAGCAATTTATGACTATGGAGCGCAGAATATTCCACACCTGAATTCGAAATTTCAATCACACGTCAGGTCTTTCCTCCGCCCGGAAAATATCAATGGCTTAATACGGACATTATACCTGTACGGAGCGCTCCCCAAATACGCTCCTCGAGGAGACCCAGCGTCAGCGGGTATGCTGGTGGCCAATACGAGGTCAAGCGCATGAATGCGACCACCGTGTGTCTTGCGTGCGACCTGCGAGCCCGTCTTTGCACGATTCTACTTGTGGCCAATCACGGCGCTGCCCGAGTACCTACTGGAGTAGGGCTCGTATTTTTCTTTTCAACGGATCAATGTTCCAGAGGAGCGGCTGTGCTAGGAGCCGCTTGCACTACCGAAGTGCGCAGCCTCGATCAGTTCGACCAACGTTGGGTCATCTGCAGAAACCGATTGGCTAAGAGAAAACAAGCCATGAAGAGAAGAGGAAACGAGATCAAAGAGACGAGAGACACGCAGAGATGAGTCTACGATTGATTATGCGGCCACGAAATACGTGCAAAGAGGGAAGCACTGGCACCAAATCGCCCGCTGGGCATGGAGCTTGATACCCTGTAGTACAATTTCGAATCAGCGCCACCCACACATGAGCTTCGTTAATCCGTCAGCAGGGAGAGAGCGCATACTATTAACCTTTTGGCGATGGCACCTCTTTTTCCTGCTGTTGGCGATGATCGCGATGATCCCTGCAGCGGTACTCCATACTCCTCCGTGCTAGGTAGTAGTCTGTGAGTCCATACAGTTGTGGTGCTGCGACATCCAAGACACTTGGCCCCGCCAATACAAGCGAATAGGTTGAAAGAAAAAAAGAAGAATAATAAAAAAAGAGAAAAAAAAAAAGAATCGCACGAGTGTTCGTGTCAGGAGGGGCCAAAGGTGTTGCGCAGTCAGTCATGCACGGAAGCCTCCCCGAAAATCATGGTGGATGTACTTGTAGTAGCATCAACTCTCATGTTCGACCAACAGGCATCATCGTTGGCGCGGACCACTTGTGATCAGCACGATCCATCCAAGCAAACATGGACGCCTGGATGCATGACACAGAGCGCCTCGTGTTCCGAAAATTTCTCTCCGTACTGCGACGACAATCGGATCTTGTTCTGGCAAGATCTGGCTAAAGAGGTTATAAAAAGAACGCCGAGCTAGTTTCAGGCTGTGCCCGTCAGGCCACCAAGCAGGTAAGCTTTTCTTGGCGGCTTTGTCAGGATGAGCACAACACTGATTTTTTTTGGGAAAATGGCCCTTTTCTCAATGATGGTTGTTGGAAGATGAGTCGGGCATAAGAATGGATCGAAGCTGTACGAGGTGGCCTCAGTCTTATGCTACAGTAATTCTCCCCGAGGCATGGACAGCTGCGCCAGCTTCTCCATTGTATCAGTTCCCGCGCACGTCGTTGGAGGCGATGGAGCTGGCCGCTTTCACCGGCAGCAGGGCAGTTTTGCCAGGCCGGCACAGGTAGACAAGGGAGCAGCTGCGTGTAGTCTCGCAGGCCGAGGTGCGGAGGAGCAAGAACCGAAAATTCGATCTCCGATGCTGGGAGAGACACGAAGTTATGCTGTGCGACCGATTGTGTTCACAACGGGACAACTCGCCGCCACAGAGAGCAAACTCCCCTTTGCAAGTACCTTTTATGGGGCGTGGAGCGCAGAGTACATGGCGGCAACTCTAGGCACCGCTAACAGCTGGCGGTTGTCTTGCCGTCCAGGATCCCTGGCATGGATCGGATCGCTTGGCCCACTTCGGCGACGCAAAGTAGCCACGAGGTACATTGAGCTGTGTTGGGTGCATCGGGTGAGACCAAGAGACTACATGTACCTACATCCACCTACTAGGCCCTATAACGATATCTGGCTTGTATAGCACGATAGAAAATCGGGAACTCGCATCCATTTCACGCTTCTTCGTGTATCTTGTTTATCGCAGCACGTGGACATTCTCTCACTGTTTCCTCATTACTCGCACAGAATTAACAAATATTGTCAAAGAATGGGTTATTTCTGTTTATATCATGGGTATAGACACTGCCTGAAAACAGATATACTTCAGTCTCGGAGCTACAAGCTTCATTACCTGTAATCAAAGCGGGCCAGACCTCTCTATAACGCCGCACGCCGATAATCTGGACATAACGATACCTTCGTTATTTGTACAACTAATCAAGCCAGTATTTACTCTACCTCCCCGATACATGTGGTTGTTTACTACAGCGCACACATGAGTGGACGCCTGGCGCTGGAGACGCCTCGGCCGCCATTTTAGCTCAAGCTAGCAGGTATTGGTCTAGTATCTTAGGGCTTGAGCTACTGGTGCTGCTTGAATTGAATTTGAACTCTACCTGAATATAGCAACGGGTAAAGGGGAAAAAGGGGCACGAGCAAGAGATAGCGTCCCCGTATAGCACATGTAAGCTGATTCTGGACGCATCAACCTTTTTTTGATGCTGCTGATGTAACGATCCAGAACGGCTGGTTTTTTGCGCACTCCGCGCGGTTTGATGCGGCTCCGTGAGATCCGGATGATGATTTCTGTTCATGTGAGAGCTGAGAGAGTGCCTACAAAGTCTGAGCGTGGAGCCAACATGAATGCTGTACTGTATGCACTATCAAGGTGGTAGCGAATGTCGCGTCAATCAAAATCCACATGCCTGAGCCATCTCAAAGAATGTATTGCCAGTTCCTCTTGTGTCTGTGGGCTTTGTTACCATGTAAGACAGCCTTGGACTCACGATGGATGAAGCTCGATGTATGCAATGAATGTACGTTGCTTTTAAATATGGTGCATTTTCCATTGCTTGCTAGATGTAGAATTTGAAGTTTTTCTTTTTTTATCACAGCCTCGTGGAATTCGGTTATCAAGTCGCGCCTTCTTTGTTAAGAGCGCCATCTGTTTAGAATTTTGCCGTTTCAACTGAGAGAGTAAGCCTCAACTCTCACAAACGCGCGTGTAATAAATAAAGAAGAAAAGAAATAAATAGAAAATGGCAATGCATTACAACGCATCGCAACGAATGGCGGGGAGGGCTGGGCAGCGCTGTTGGTTCTCGCAAACATCGAAATCAATTTTCAATTCTCATCCCCCTATCCATACCCCATACCCCCTACCCCCTTCATGAATCCCGGCGTCCACAGCACAGCAGGACAGGCATGCAGACGGCAGGGCAGTGCTCACGAATGCTAATAATATTTCGAGCTCGCATGCGACCCGCCGCACCGCAGTGAGGGTCCTGGAGGCGTGCAGCTTAAGTGCGCCACTATGCTGTGGCGCCCGCCGGACTCAACCGTAATGCCACAAGTCAGCTCTGCTACGCCGCGTTCGTGATTCCAGGCACGGCGCTGGCAGCAAGAAAACAAGCAAGACCCCTTTCCTGCCCGCAATCGACTTGGAAACAACATCTTCGAAGCCTTCTATTCAGCCATTGTCCACTTGGCGTTTTACTCTCCCTAATAGACTCGTTTTCAACATCATTCTGACACAACATTCCTCGCTCCATTATCGTCCAATTGCGATACTTCTTGTTTGACACCCGTTCGTTGATTATACAACAAACTTTTGCGAGTCGGCGCCTGTCTGTTGGCCTCATTGCTCTCCGGCGGGAGGTAATTGCCCGCCTCTTGAGTATTTGAGCCCCCTTTGCCATGAGCTTGCCAATAGGAGCAGCCGGCAATGGAGGAGCACACACGCAGCATTCTCTACCGGCATTGCCAACCCATCAGCAGTCCGACACGCAGATAACGGCGCATCTGGCAAGCCGATTTCACGTTAACCTCCCGACGACCTACTTATCTTCCCATGGAGTTGTCGCCTTAAACACATATACGTCGTCTGTGAAGGGACCAGATGGCGGGAGAGAGGGGAGTGCCATGGCGGCGGCCGAAGATGTGGCCGACCGTGCATGGCTAAGACTTGGAAACCGATCTGAAAATCAAGCCATTTCGTTTCTGTAAGAACATTTCTAACCCCTGCTTTTGTGTTTCCATTTATGCTCCCCCTTCTCTATATTTGTGTGTGCGGCACCTGGGAGAAAAAAAACCTAGTCTGCTCATAGTGCAAGTCTGCTAGAGCTTAAACTACCTTTTCCCTTTTCAAACAAACTTTCCTTTTTCAAACAAAGGACGTGTAAACGCAGAGTTCCTAATGTGGCTGGCATAATTTAGCGGAGAATCCGGGGCCGGAAAGTCTACAATTCGAAATCATATCGTAGCGGCATTCCTCCGAAAATCGTCGACGCCGTTATCGACCAAAGCGTCCCACGCTGTATATGTATTCGACAGCCTTACCACGACAAAAACTGCCACGACTCCCAATGCGTCACGAGCCGGCCTCTTCCTCGAGTTACAATATGACACATCTGCATCTACACACCCGACTCTCCTTGGTGCAAAGCTGCTGGATCATCGGCTGGAAAGAAGCAGAATCACTGATGTCCCTACTGGCGAGCGCAACTACCACGTCCTGTATTATCTTCAAGCCGGTACGAGCGATGCTGAGAAGGCCCATCTCGGATTTGACAACGAAAATGGCAGCAAAAGGTGGAAGTTTCTTGGGCACCCCACCCAGCTCAGAGTGGGAATCAACGACGCTGATGGCTTTCAGCTTTTCAAGACCGCCCTGAGGAAGTTGGAATTCACCAAAAGTGACATTGCCGAGACATGCCAACTTCTTGCTACTGTTCTGCACATTGGCCAGCTAGAATTTGAGGTTTCCAACAACACGAGTGTCACTGGGGACGACAGCGGTGGCTTTTCTCACGAGGGAGGCAATACTGTTACCGCCGTCAAGAACAAGGACGTGCTTGCCATCATCGCTGCCTTCCTCGGTGTCAGCGCTGCTGATCTCCAGACCACTCTGGGGTATAAGACCAAAGTGATTCACAAGGAGCGAGTCACCGTTATGCTCGACCCTAATGGTGCTCGTGCCCACGCCAATGAGCTGGCCAGGACTCTTTATGCGC
Organism: Trichoderma atroviride; assembly: GCF_020647795.1. Classification (NCBI taxonomy): domain Eukaryota; kingdom Fungi; phylum Ascomycota; class Sordariomycetes; order Hypocreales; family Hypocreaceae; genus Trichoderma; species Trichoderma atroviride. Next base: position 2,921,003 of record NC_089400.1, on the reverse strand, counting down.
TTTTGGTCGCCTGGATCGTGGAGAGTATGAACCAGCGCCTCTGTGCCCCTGAAGAGAACATTGCCAACACCATCTCCATCGTCGATTTCCCTGGTTTCGCCCAGCAGGCAGCCACCGGTTCCGCGCTTGATCAGCTCCTGACCAATGCCGCCACCGAGGCCATTTACAACATGACCCTCCGCAACTTCTTCGACCGCAAAGCAGAAATGTATGAAACCGAAGAAGTCACGGTATCGGCCACCAGCTACTTTGACAATACCGATGCCGTCAAGGGTCTGCTGAAACCTGGGAATGGTCTCCTGAGCATTCTTGATGACCAGACGCGGCGCAACAGAACCGACTTGCAGCTTCTAGAAAGCCTCCGCAAGCGCTTCGAGGGGAAAAACCCTGCCATTGAAGTTGGTTCTGCAACCGCCAAGCTACCGGGCAGCAACTTCCACACCGAGAATTTGGCCGCAAGCTTCACTGTCAAGCATTTTGCTGGCGAGGTTGAGTACCCCGTCAGAGGCTTGATCGAAGAGAATGGCGAGATCATCTCGGGTGACCTCATGAACATGATGAATAACACAAAATCCGACTTTGTTGCCAAACTCTTTGGCCAGGAGGCTTTGCAAACCGTCACCCACCCTCAGGAGCGCACAACCGTGGTACAGGCCACCATCAGCTCAAAACCGATGCGCGCACCTAGTGTCATGGTCCGAAAGGGCGCTCGTCCCAAGCTTAATGCTGGAGGCCGACGTCAGACGCAAGATAACTTCGACTCGATGTCACAGGACAGCGATTCGCGCGAACCTAAGCGCGGAGCGCCCAAGGGTGGATCAGAGCAAGGTGCATCTGGCCAATTTTTATCGTCTCTTGAGAACGTGCAAAAAGCCATCTCGGACGCTGGAACCAATGCCTACTTTTTTTTCTGTCTCAAACCCAATGACCGACGGATCGCCAACCAGTTTGATAGCAAATGTGTTCGGACGCAAGTCCAGACATTTGGTATTGCCGAAATCAGCCAGCGGCTGCGGTCCGCTGACTTCAGCTTGTTCGTGCCTTTTGGCGAGTTTTTGGGTATGGCAAACAGCGAAGCCCTCCTGGTGGGCAGCGAGCGCGAGCGAGCAGAAGCAGCCATCGATGAAAGACAATGGCCTCGTAACGAAGTCTCGGTCGGCGCTACAGGCGTGTTTCTGAGCGAGCGTTGCTGGCTGGAGATTGCCCAATTATCCTTCGCCAGTGGAGGATCAGGTCGTGGTGCCATGTCCGCATTTGACAGCGAAGGAGGCGACGGTCTCACTCCCGGCGACCATCACGCCTTTGGCGCCTCCAAGGAGCGCCTCTTGTCTGCTGGCCAAACGCCTCTTGGCTATGGTGAGAAAGGCCGAAGCGGATACTTTGGCGACGATGCTCGTTCTGAGGCGGGCGCCTCGGCATTTGGTACTGGAGATATGTTCAAGAATCATGACACTCGCGCGCAGATGGCTGAGAGAGGCAATGAGAAATCCATGGTCGAGGTTGAGGAGTACAAGGATAGCTCCAGCCGCAAGCGTTGGCTGTTCGTTGTGTACGCTCTCACTTGGTTCATCCCTGATTTCCTCATCAGGCTGTTAGGCCGGATGCCTCGAAAAGACATACGCATCGCCTGGCGTGAAAAGTTTGCCATCAACTTGCTGATCTGGTTCTGTTGTCTTGTCGCCGTCTTCTTTACTGCAATCTTTCCCATTCTCATCTGCCCTACTCAGCATGTGTATAGTGCCGCCGAACTTTCTTCATATGACGGGAAAAGTCATAGCAATGGCGCGTATACTGCTATTCGTGGCATTGTCATTGATTTAGGTGCATTTATTCCGTCTCACTATCCCCAAGGGTTAGTCAAGCAGGAGACTCTTGAGAAGTATGCCGGCCTAGATATCACGTCCTTATTCCCTGTCCAAGTCAGTGCACTTTGCGATGGTGTTGATGGCGCTATTGATCCGTCGGTCACTCTTGATTATAAGACGACAAACTTCTCTGGATCGCCAGCTCTCATTAGCAACACTGATGCAAATGCCAAGTTTCATGACTTCCGTGCCTTTACCAATGTTAGCCAGCCAGACTGGTTCTACGAGCAAATGTATTACCTCAAGTCAAGATTTAAGAAGGGCAATATTGGTTACACCGCCAAATACGTGTCGTCGCAGGGCAAGAACTCGCAGAACATTGCAATCCTGAACAGCAAAGTCTATGACTTGACTACGTATCTCGCTGGAGGTCGCCACCTACGAGTGAAGCCGGGTCAGCCACAACCAACAAACCAGTCTCTTACCGACTTCATGGACTCGTCAGTCACGTCCCTGTTCCAGCTCAATCCAGGCCAGGATATCACAAAGTACTGGAACTCTCTCAGGCTTGACGCCACTGGCAAGGCTCGGATGAAGCGCTGCCTGGACAATTTATTTTATGTCGCCGATGTCGACACCAGAAACTCTACCAAATGCTTATTTGCCGAATATCTGATTCTCGCCATTTCGATCATGCTTGCCTCTGTCATTGGATTCAAATTCTTCGCGGCTTTGCAATTTGGTGGCAAAAACTTGCCTGAAGGTCTCGACAAATTCGTCATGTGCCAGATCCCCGCATATACGGAAGACGAAGAATCCCTACGCCGTGCCATTGACTCTGCTGCTAGGATGCGGTATGATGATAAACGTAAATTGTTGGTTGTTGTTTGTGACGGTATGATTATCGGCCAGGGTAACGATAGACCAACTCCTAGGATTGTCCTTGACATTCTTGGTGTGTCCGAATCTGTCGATCCCGAGCCCTTAAGCTTCGAATCGCTAGGCGAAGGTCTGAAACAGCATAATATGGGCAAGATATACTCGGGTCTCTATGAGGTGCAAGGCCACATTGTTCCATTCCTGGTCATTGTGAAGATTGGCAAGCCCTCCGAGGTTTCGCGTCCTGGCAACCGTGGCAAGAGAGACTCTCAGATGGTGCTGATGCGCTTCCTGAACCGAGTCCACTACAACCTTCCCATGAGCCCCATGGAGCTTGAGATGTATCACCAAATTCGCAACATCATTGGTGTCAATCCGGCGTTTTATGAATTCATGTTCCAGATTGATGCCGATACCGTTGTCGCTCCAGATTCCGCCACTCGCATGGTTGCCTCTCTCATCAACGATACGAGTATCATCGCTGTGTGTGGTGAGACGGCCCTGACTAATGCTAAGGGATCGTTTATCACCATGATTCAGGTTTACGAGTACTACATCTCCCACAACCTGGCCAAGGCCTTTGAGAGTTTATTCGGCTCAGTCACTTGTTTGCCTGGTTGTTTCTCAATGTACCGCATTCGTGCTGCTGAGACGAATAAGCCACTCTTCGTCAGCCGTGAAGTTGTTGAGGCTTACTCTACCATTCGAGTCGATACGCTGCATATGAAGAATTTGCTGCATCTGGGTGAAGATCGTTTCTTGACCACTTTACTGCTCAAGTTTCACTCAAAGTACAAGACCAAGTATATCTTCACTGCTCACGCCTGGACTATCGCCCCCGACTCCTGGGCTGTTTTCCTTTCTCAGAGACGTCGATGGATCAATTCCACTGTGCACAATCTGATTGAGCTCATGCCCATGCAGCAACTCTGCGGTTTCTGCTGTTTCAGCATGCGTTTTGTCGTCTTTATTGATTTGCTCAGTACCATTGTTGCGCCAGTGACTGTAGCTTATATCGTATACCTGATTGTTCGGGTTGTTCAGCATCCAAGCACGGTGCCCATTACTGCTTTTATCCTTTTGGGTGCCATTTACGGTTTGCAGGCCATCATCTTTATTCTGCGACGCAAGTGGGAAATGGTTGGCTGGATGATTATTTACATCCTTGCTATTCCCGTTTTCAGTCTTGGTCTGCCCCTGTATGCCTTCTGGCACATGGATGACTTTGCCTGGGGTAACACTCGTGTCGTCGCCGGCGAAGATGGCAAGAAGGTGCTTATTTCGGATGAAGGCAAGTTTGATCCTGAATCTATTCCAAAAAAGAAGTGGGAAGAGTACCAAGCCGAGCTTTGGGAGACCCAGACCTCACGCGATGACACACACTCGGAGATTTCCGGCTTCAGCTATGGTACCAAAGCTCATGGTGCCATGTCTGAATATGCTTATCCCAGCCGGCCTGCCTCTACAACGGGCTTCATGCAGACTGCCCCCCATATGCAGCCATATGAAGCCCGCAACATGTCCCGCATGTCCATGGCTCCTTCGGAGATGAACCGGATGAGCCAGTATGGCGGCTCCCAGTTCTTCTCTCCAGAGGACATGGTCGGGCTGCCCACCGATGATCAAATTTTGAGCGAGATCCGAGATATCCTGAAGACTGCGGATCTGATGACTGTGACCAAGAAGGGTGTGAAGCAAGAGCTGGAGCGTCGCTTTGACGTCCCTCTTGATGCGAAGAGAGCCTATATCAACAGCGGTATGTTTTAAACTTCCCTAACCCCCCCCTACTCCTACCCTTGGTTACATAAACGATGGCTGACGAAACTTTTAGCCACTGAGGCTCTTCTTTCCGGCCAACTTTAAAAGTACCCCCTCTCTTGTTGTCCGTTGCTATGCTTTATACGCCACTTTGATTTAACGATCCACTCGGACCTCAATGGAAACGCGTTACTTTTTTGCATGTTTGATAGATTTTTTCTTGGTTTTTGTTGCATCTCATGACGTATTTTGGATCAATTTGCGTTATTTCATAGCCGCCCCCCTTTGGCATATTTTCCTCATTTACGCATCATTACATTTATTAATAATTCTTGACGGGTTCGGGCGAAGAATTGGGGAGGAAAGAAAAAAAGAGAAGGAAACTACGGCGTTGTAATGTCCAGGGGGCTTTGTAACCATTGGCATTCATGAGCGTCCTTTAAGCCAGCGGAGCCAAGCGAACGAATTGAAAAAAACAGAAGCGATGAGCGGATGATATCCCTTTTCTCTCCCTTTTCATTTCTGTAGCTTTTATTTAATAGGGCTAGAGGTGGAGGAAAAAGGATTTTTTTATGTATACATATATGCATGACGAGTCTTGAATTCACCAAACGCATCTTATCTATATATCTCCTTATTTGCTCTTGATGGCTGTGAAATGTCTGTTGTAGTATTGATATACAGTGCAGGTAAGCGCAGATGATAGAATGGTAACAGTATGCATGATATATATATACGCTTAAGAAGGCTTGTATCAACCTTGACCCATTTATCCGGGTATCTATTATCTATTACATGACAAATTTGAACGGGATAGCCCTTCATATGCCTCCCCTACTGCAGTTGTACATCCCCAAGAAGCGTTTCCACCCCGTTTTTGCTCCACGTCCTGACTCTTGCCTGGTCACAGGTCTTCCATGCCCTGCCCATGAGCGCCTTGTAGAGCTCCGAATCTTCAGGAACGTCACACGCCACTCTCTGCGCATCCAGCCAGGTAAGCAAGCCAAATCTGGTGATCAGCGTGGTGCTGCCGGCGTCGATGCACGTGGCGCGATAGACGATTCTGAGGATCCTGGTGCGCAGGTTGACGCGGAGATAGGGATTGCTTCCCAGGGCGAGAATCTTTTCGAACCAGCGCTTCTTGTGGAAGATGCTCAGGTCGAAGGGAGTCTTGAGAGCGTCGAGGATGTAGGTCAGGAACCAGGCAATCTCGGTATAGTACTTGTCGTCCTCTGAAGGTTCTCCGTGAAGGATATCGTGAGCTAGAGGAAGCTTCTCTGGCGACCAGACAGGGCTACGAGTCAAAAAGCTGTTGATCTTGGGATAGAGCGGATGCAGAGGGTTCTTCAAGACGTCTAGAGCATGGATGGAGAAGGCGATGAATGCCGATGGAACGGGACCGCTATCGACATGTGGCCGGGAAGACTCTGCCAGCTCAGACAGGAGCAGCCAGAATTGCTTCTTCTCTTCGTACGCCGAGTCATCAATCTTGGCGGCCATCTTGAGGATGTTGGTAAGTGCCTCTTTGCGGATGTTGGTGTGTTCTGATGCAAGGAGGCGAATCAAGCTTGCAATTAAGCCATCTTCGACCAGATCCTCGACGCCTTTGGCGTGCCATCTGAGGAGCACCGCTGTATCCTCTGGACTTGAGAACGGAATATGTAGCGCCTCCTCTAGCTTTCCCTCATCCACGGTTGTCTGCTTTTCCCCATCATTTTGACCCCCTTCTTGATCGTCGTTTTCATCCTCCTGGCTGCCGCTGGTTAAAGATTTTGATATTTTTCGCTTCCCTAGACCCGCAATCTTCACAGAGCATGAAGCCAAGGTCTCCTCGATTTTGCTGTAGACGCGTTTGAGGGCATCGCTGTCCTTTTTCTTGTACAGGGCGCTAAAGTATAGTGATATGAAACTGGATAGCGAAGCGAGCCCCTGGGCATCAGTGGTCTCCATGATAAAGGGAAGCTGCTCAGCTATGGCAACAACAAGTAAATTGAAGCTACGGTCTTCAGCTGTTGCTTGTACGTCGACATTCTCATCGGCGAGATAGCTCTGGAGTACATCAAGATATTTGATTGGCGAAGTGGCGCAGCGACTAAGGCAATTATCCAAGAAAGGCCAAACTTTATCCATGTCGTCTGGGCTGTTTTCATCTATGCTCATCGTAAGGGCTTGAAGGAAGGGTTTTAATCTGGTAGCAGCAGAAACAAGCTGATTTTCCACCGCAACATCTGCAAGGACCTTTTTGAGCTGATGAAGGGGAGCAGTTCGATCGCTTCCGGAAAGAAGTTTAAGAAGCGCGACAAAAGGCGAACAGGGACCTTTGCCGCTGATAATTTCGATTCTTGAAAACCATCTCATACCAGGAGAGTAGCCAGCAATCGACACCAAATTTTCCAGCTCCATCTCGCGGAATCCATCGTGCTGGTGATCGGAACTTTCATCTTGTAAGCTTCGTAGGACGCTAACAAAGAAAGGCGAAACGTCAAAGTTTGCAGCCAGTGCAATCTGAGGAATTATCTCATAATACAGGAGAAGCAGCTTGCTGGCCATTGTTTTGTGCAGTGCATTCTCACTGGGAATGCTTTTATAGCTTCGAACAATCTCTTTCATGTCCGGAATGCGCCTGCAGAAGGCATCAATTAATCTTCGCGATGCTTCAGTCCATTGTGCGTCTGTTGCTCGAAAGGCTTCTTCGTGCAGTTTGATGGCCATTGAAAGCTTTTCCAGCGCCTCAATCAACATTCTTGTCGCAAAGAATGATGTCAAGTTTGAATTTGGCGAGAGACATCGAATTATGACTTTTTGATTCAACGGAAGCGGCAAAATGTTATCCAAAAGAATCTGAGTGGGCGGAGGACCACGAGAAAAGCGCGTTTTGTCGCCAAAAGAGGGGGGAAGCGCGATTCTCATTGTATCGAATAGGAAGGATGCATATCCGATCCAAGTCATTGTTAGTTTTGGCTCAAAAGTGAAAGACTGGTTGTTGAGAAAGTAGTTTGCTATTAGTTCCGGAGCGGCCTCGAATATTGCTGTCAGTAACTGGCTGTGCTTCATGCTGGACCAGGGACGCAATTTTGCAGCAAATTCAGACAAGACAAAGTTGTAAACAGGGACTCCATCACGGTATGTATCATCCTTGCCTACGCTTCCATGCGCTGAGCCTTTCTGCTTGGCAAGCTGGACTGAGAATTCCTCGTCCGTCTCTTTGGGATATAGGCCTGTGGATGGGTACAAGATGCCCGCGCTCGGCTTCGTACAGACATACATGAGGAACTGATGAGCTTTCTCGCTCACTCGCTCAACCTCGCTCTCTGCCTCTGTACTATTGGTATAGGTGTACAGAGCCAGAACTCGCATTAGGGTCTTGGTGTTGAAGCATTTGAACTTGATTTCTCGGGAAATCTTGCTGTCTGCTAGGACGCAGGTTTTTAAGGTATCCAAGATCTCCAAGACAAGGAATGGGGGGTCGCTCTTGATCATGAATGTCAAATGTGAAAACAGTTCCTTCTGAGAGAGGAGCTCTTTTCGACCATCCGAGTGCAAGTACCTAAGGCAGCTCAAGAAGAACCGAACAGCATTTGTTCTCACAGATGCTTTGCCAGAGTCCCCTTGATTGTCGCCAGCAATACCAATCTCTAAATTTCTGCCTAGAGACGCAAAGGTATATGCTCTGGCACGGACAATCTTCCTTGCGTAGGCACCTCCGTCTAGGCTCACAGCTTCTCGAAGTAGGCGCAAAGTCGGAGATATAATGAAGCTTTTCGTCTTGTCTGAAGATAGATTTTTCGATATTGACTTGAGTTGGCGATCTTGGACAAGCGACTGGCAGATGCCAAGACCATGCTTGACCAGGTCTAATGAATCGGAGACGATGTTGAGCACAAGCGCCAAGACAACGGCTGCAGAGGACATGACGCCTCCTTCGTTCACTTGGGCAGCAAATGACCACATCTCCATGATATCACCCAGGAAGACGGCATCTTCGCCGTCGTGCCTCGGCTTCACTAGTTCGAGGTACTCCCGTAAAATGCCGAGACTCGTAGATCGATCGCCATCGCCGGAAATAATGTTATCAAGGAGCCTTTTGAAGGATTGAAGACCTAATCAACGATATTTAGCGTCGTGAAAACCTGGCATTGCCATATGCTCCTTATAATTGACATTCAGCTCACCATGTCTTGCTCGGCGCATGTCTTGGTCGAAGGCGAGCAGGCGCTGGAGCTGCTCCCCGGTGTTCACATCCTCGCCAGTGGGAACATCGTGTGTGGTTTTCTGGCGCTTCCGGAAAGCGGCAGCTCCGTCAGCGTCCACGGATGTTCGTTTCCCCATCTTGAATGGCCCTCTGCGGATTCGTCCAACGTCAACTGCAGAGTGCTTCCTTTGCTAGAAGTCTCAGATATTTTGGGATACTGCCGGGGTTTACCGCCTCGCTACCTTCCAGGATAGGCAAGCCTGGCAGTGTTATCGCATGCTTCTAACGATATCGGCTACACTCCGGATATATCCTTCCACCACACACAGCTCTGCTACTTTGGCACCGCCCGCACTTCATTCTTGGCACGACAATCCCACCCATGCACTGGCACTTCCAACGGCGTCTCCACCCGCGAGCTATTAAAAAACAGCGACAACAGGGCACTTACACTGATATATCCGGCCTGGCATAGGTGCGCTTCCTCCGGAAAGTGTGGAAGAAACTGAGACATGCATGATGGCTTCGCTCGTATCCTCAGTTTCTGTTGGCGAACATGCAGTCTTATGGGCCGCTCAGACCTCTCTGCCTACGCCACCGGCCGCAGCAGAACCGTGCTACTAATGCTAATACAACCCATCTCTTCCATTGGGTGTCAGGTGGTTTCTGGCCCCGGGTCTTGAGTCAAGTCTTGAAGCCGTCTACGCCATATTTTGCGTGCCTGGTTTTTTTCATGTCATCATGACCGACCAGATCATCACCACGCGATGCTAAAGATAGATACCGCTTTCTGAGAATATGGAGGACCTCTCGCTTTAGGAATCGCGACAACAATGTGTCAGCTCTGGAACCTGGCGTTCCTGTAACAATCAACCGTCATTGATCTGCTCGGATGGTTGAAAGAAATTAAGTGAGGATCTAGTCGGGTGAAGAGCGCGCGCCAACAGTGCTGAAATGGCCCAAAGAAGCAAAACAGCAATCCCAATATGGGGAAGTTTGCCTTCGTGGCGCCGAACCAAGTTTCGCAACAAGCCTGGGCACGTTTCTGTTTTCACAACACGCAGTATCTGACCTATTCTTTTGTTTCCCCTTTGCTGCCCTGCCGCCACCGCCGAAACAGAAAAGCGTTGTCTGTCAGGGCTGTATCTCGTCGCCAGGGGTGCCCGGCCAAGCAGGTATGGTGGCGGGCCAATGCCAGCAGCCCACGAGACCCCTCCTCGGGGTCTCAGTAGCAGAGCCACAATAGCATCAGTTGCCAGGTGTGGCGGATGCAAGACATCGACTCGCTGTGCCAGCCCGGCCGTCTGACGCCGTTTGTGGATCCTGCAATCTTGTGGGTAGCGCCAGCCATCGGAATCCAGCGTTCTACGCGCCGACTGGACGGTCTCATTTGTGGCCCAGCCTATCACCGTCCCGGGCCTGCTGGCTCACCATCAACGCTGCTCAGCCGCCACTTATTGGGTCATCCAGAGTATGAAGGTGTTCTTGGTAGCTGTAAACCGGCAAACAATGGCTCCAGTTCCCTGGTCAAGTGAGGCGCTATTGCAGATGCGAAGTAGTATTTACGAGCCCGCCCGGCCCTCGTCTTTTACTTTCTATCTTGGGCGCCGGATCTACTTTTTTTTATGTCATCGACTCGCTGGACGGTCTTTCATTCGCTTTTCTGTCGTACTTAAAGTTATATGCCGGCCCAGTCGGCATGAAGCTGCTTTTTTCTCCCCATTATGAAAGCTTCGTCGGGTGTTTTTGGTGAAGCATATGCGTCATGCTTGTCTTGCCTCACGTGTTGGGAACCGTTGGCTTTTCGCATCGATGAGCGATCTGAGTCCCGTATGTAATTTTTTTTTCTCCGAGCCTTCTTGGATTATCGCCCCCTCTTACTATTATGAGATGCTGGAGCAGTTTGTAAGGTTTCATTGACTGATTGAGCCCAAGGCGATAACCAACGTGCATTGCCCATTATATACGACCAACCAACATCTCACCCGCTCCCAATGGCAGTATCGGAGGCTGCGCCTCCCCGACCAAGTTGGAAGCACAAAATGCAAAAGACTTTCAAATCAAATCAAGCAAATACCTTAACAAAGGGCAGAGCGCAAGCAAACAGCTCACGGCCTCGGTTACAGATTTCAGCGCCGTTTGAATTCCGCCATGTCGAATCAGGCTCATTTCAGTTCCCATTCCCTCCTCAACGGCCATCTCGTCCCTGGGAGAGTCCTGTGACACCGGATACGCCCGAGACTCCCTTTGAGCCGCTACAGTTAAACATTTCAAATTCAGGAAAAGAACTGTCTCCAATACTTCCGGACTTTTCCTTTCCTCGTGAGATGACGCCGCCACCTTTAGTTCATCTTGCAGGCCGGCCCTACAATGAGCAATCGCCATCTCCGAAGAGAAGTCATTCATCCACGGCATTTCATATTCCTCGGAAAAATGTTGCTACCGCTTCATTCTCAAGCAGCCCAGAGGTGTCACCATTAAACCTCGCTTCCGAGAAACAGCCTCGTGTGCGGGATTATGCGCCATCTGATATGGAGGCTATCAAAGAACGTGTAGCGTGCGCCATGAATGAAGTGGAAGAGCTACAGAAAAAAATCAACGACATTATTGAGCGCCAAAGCATCTACACTGCAAGCAGACCATCGACAGCTCACTCGATGGCTCGTACAGTGCCTGGTAAGCTTACAAATGGACCCCTTCGTGGTAGACTTTCCCAGCTTACCCATGCAGATGCAGCAGAGGTTCCGATAATTCCTGCTCTACCGCCAGCAGCGCCGTCATTTGCTGAGCGCCTAAACACTGAGGTGTCGCTGCCCAACACTGGACCCATTACTGCATCCATCCACATCAGCCAACTAGAGGCGTATGAGGAAACGCTCGACAACATTCGGCAGTTGTCACAAATAATGCCGATGCAAGAAGAGCGGTCACCCGCACCGCCTCCACCACCACTGCCTCTCGTCCTACGGCCACCGCTGCGGAAGAAGAAGTCGTTTTCACGAGTTTCAACCTGGCTGTTCCAAGAACCAGGGCGTGCCAGGAATCAGAGCATGGACTCTATCACAAACGCCCCTCTCCCTATCAAAGGAAGCGAAGGGTTTTATCAGTGTGTAACGCCTCCCAGAAGGCCGGATAGGCAAAGTATCGAGACATTTGATACACTATCTACATGGTCGACGAACGACGGAGACCGAAGTGTGCCGACGGCCTGGTCGCCGCGGAGCACTTCAACAAGGAAGGAGGAAGATGGTTTACTGGAAAGAAGCGCCACATTTGGCAAAAGCAGCATCCGGAAGCCAGCTGCGGTGAATGTTGGCGTTGCAATATGACAGCGGATCCCGTACATACATGCGCGACGACGTTACTAATGTATATACAGCTCATGTGCTGGACCACATATGATAGACCACGAGGAATGATTGGAGGGGAACAAATGAGGACAGGCCTGGTATAGGCTAGATTGGTGTTAATTCGGGGTAGAATAGAACGGGATGGGTCTAATGCGCTCATCAATGATACCACTAGAAGTGAAAACTGACGGATGCAGCTGAGCGACATCCTTGCTTTTTGGCTAGGCGTTTAGGAGAAGGAACAAACATAAAGGAGCTATTGCTACTGTTATAGAATAGGTAGGTAATACTGGGATTAGTATACATGCCGAATTGAACATAAATTCAGAGGATAGTGAGATATTCTATTGATGGCGCTGGAAGTGCTGCGGTTTTACCGTATTTGCTATCATTGTATTTCATGGACGCTAGACACTTTGTATGGCGTTATAAGCAGCTTACCCTTCCCCCCAGTTGTGCTCGATAATGCCTTAGGCTCGGATGCGTTGCATAGGCTCCTGTCTAAGAAATGCCTGACTTGGACGGATGCTCTTTTTCACTCTTCACCAAAGATGCTCGAAGCGCCTCCTGCAGGAACAAGTGCCTGACTAATTCCAAGATGGACGCTGAAATGAATACGGTCTACGATCATTGGCCATGGCGCTTTACATAAGCCACGCGTGTCTTTAGAGGTGCGCCACCAAAGCTTGGCCGCTGAAGCTCAGTGAGTTCGAGAAAAGCTTCAATTGCACAAGCAAACGATGAGTGAGTTTTAACCATTATCCAAGTCCCGCTCTATCTCATTCTTTTTCTTCTTTCCATGTTTCTCGTCTTCCTTTCTTTATTCCGTTCTGTTCTGTTGTCTGAATAAGCGAATCTGGCCACGAGCCTTTCCCTTCTGTGGACACGCTCTCTCGCTGGGCTGGGCTCCAACTGCGCAAGCCAAGATAAGATACGATTTGGCGTAATTGTTACAACTCACCCTTTTGGCATTTTCCATCGTCGCTGCGTTGCAGCACAGAATTTCGCAGCCATGTCGATCTCCAGGATATTGGCCTCTATCAAAGGCGCCGTTTCGCGGGACACGTACAAATACAGTGCTATCCCAGAGCAGTTGGGCCGACGGCCATCGAGTCGACGACAGCGCAGCACCGAATCTACTTCTTTAGCAGCATCGTCACAGGGGCGAGAGAGATTAATCAAGATGTCACTTGGAGGAATGGCCTTTTTCGCGATCTTATTGACCATGGTCTCACTTGGGTAGGTAAAGCCGCAGGTTTGGAAAAGGGAGCAAGGACATTGCGAAGAAGAGCTAACATGATGTGACTGAAAGGCGATTCAGCTCAGGCTCAGCTTGCGAGTTGGTTGGAAACTGTACGACAGATGTGTCGCATATTTGGGGCCAGTACTCGCCAGTCTTCTCGGTCCCGTCAACCATCGATGCATCAGTTCCGCAGGGGTGTAATGTGACTTTTGCACAGATTCTATCGCGGCATGGAGCGCGAGCACCAACTGAGAAGAAGTCGGATGCTTACAAAGCCATGATCGAACGCATCCAGAGCTCTGTGAAGGAGTACGGCAAAGGATACGAATTCCTCAAAGACTACGACTACAACCTGGGCGCTGATGATCTCACGCCGTTTGGGGAACAGCAGCTGGTTGACTCGGGAATCGCCTTTTACCAGCGCTATCCAGACTTGGCATCTGAATCTGACCCGTTCGTTAGGACAGCAGGATCTGATCGAGTGATTGTATCGGCCCAGCGGTTCGTTGAGGGATACTTTAAAACCCAGGGTCGCGACGCTGTCAGCCCAACGAAGGACATCCTTGTGCTCCCCGAAGACTATGGATTCAACAACTCCCTAAATCATGGAGCCTGCCCGGCATTTGAAGATGGACCGATATCCGAGATTCGCGATCAAAGCCAGAAAACTTGGCTAGGAATTTTTGGACCTGCGATTAATCGGAGGCTCAACAACAAACTGCCGGGCGCAAACCTGACCCTGCCCGAGACGATCTTTATGATGGACCTGTGCCCCTTTAACACAGTAGCAACCACGACCACTGCGCTATCCGACTTTTGCAGGCTCTTCTCGATGGATGAGTGGGCAAGCTACGACTACTTTCAATCATTGGATAAATGGTACGGCTATGGACGAGGCAATCCATTGGGTCCATCCCAGGGCGTCGGGTTTGGCAACGAACTGATTGCCCGGCTCACTGGCACGCTTGTGATAGACCGCACGACAACAAACTCGACGCTCGACGCTTCTCCCAAAACGTTTCCTCTGAACATGACGCTGTACGCAGACTTTTCTCATGACAACACAATGTCTTCGATATTTGCTGCGCTGGGGCTGTTCAACGCGACAATGGAGCTACCGCTCAAGTACAAAGTATCACCTCGACGCCTCCACGGCTTTTCGGCCGCTTGGGCGGTCCCGTTCGCTGCCCGCTTGTACGTAGAGAAGATGCAGTGCGGCGACTCAAGCGAGGAGCTAGTACGAGTGATTCTCAACGACCGAGTGGTTCCTTTGCGGACGTGCAGTTCTGATAGGCTGGGGCGGTGTAAGCTGAGAGGCTTTGTTGATAGCCTCAAGTTTATAAGGAGCGGGGGGCTGTGGGATCAGTGCCCTCTGGACGGCTGACGTTTGAATGTGTGAACGGTTGAGATGCTCACCTTTTATATGACCCTTTTCTATTTGAATGCATTTTGTGGATTTATTTGAATTTTGGCGTGCATCTATACCACATTGGCAGATGATTATGAGGGATTACCACTTGCTAGAGTCATTGAAGAAACGTTGAAACTCTACAGACTAGAGGATATAGTAGAAAGTGCTACAAAATAGATAGCATAAGACTAGATACAGTAAGAATGTTCTCAGAGGGCTAATCCATCTGCATGATTTGCTTCTCTCAGGCCTCAAATATCTGAGTGAGTTGCTGGCCTATAAATAGCACCTGAGCTCGCACCAATCGCTACCGCTTACCTGAGGCATTGTTTCGCACCATCTCCATAACGCGGATAACGATGGAAACTACACGAGGTTTTAGCAACGAGCAGAGACAATTATAGCGATGATGACGGAGCGTTAGTTCCCTTAACGAGCAGGGGCTCCCTGTGTATTTTAGGCGCAGGTACCGAGTCCAGATGCTCTACAGGGGTTCATGTCCCATTCGTAGCCCCGATAAGGCCGGGCGGGTGTTTCTCTCCAGCACTAAGCGGCCTAAAGCGGTAGCTCGACGTCAGCACTTCTCCAAGCCAGTCCCAAGCTACCAACCTACTCAGTTCAGATCCAAAAACGTTTGCGCACGGCGTTGGAAAATAACAACAACCAGATGGTTGGGACTCTGCGGACTCGAAATTCGTTGCATCTACCGAGTTGATCTTTCCGCGCTGCGTCTATTTTCCAAGCCATCTCCTGGGCCAACGAGCAAAGACCCAAAGTTAGCAGACCATGGTTTCGACCGCGGGAGGCATCGTCATCGCGATTGTGGTGATTCTAGTGGCGGCGGCCATTGGATGGGTTGTGTTTTCGCAACTGCGAGCGCGGAGACTAGGAGTGAGTTTTTTTTTCCTGCCTTTCACCCTCATTCTTCTCGCTGCTTTACTTTTCCGATGCTTGGAGAGACAGGCGATGATCCGACGGCGCATGGCAGTCTTTGGCAGCATCGCAAAGCCTCTTCGGGAGCGACGGCAGAGCAACGACGCCGCAGCGACGAAATGTCCTTGGCTGACAGCAATGGCAATTTTACAGCTCCCACCTCCCAGCTTATCATCATACCTACCATGGCGTAAACCAGACACGCCGTACGGACCCCCGAAGCCGGCTCGCGGCGGCGTCGTCGGCTGGTTCAACGACATTGTGCGCAAGTTCAAGCACCGCAACGACCGGTCAGCAGCCGGCGCCTACGAGCAGTCTGGCCCTCGAGGCAACCGCGGCTTTGGGCCTCTGGATCCGGACGATGCGTGGGACGCGAGAGTCGGCAACGAGGCGGATGGATACGGCTACTACGAGCAGGAGCTGGGAGGACACACCGAGTACACGGGCGCGAGCTACGACAGCGGCCATCTCGGCTCAGTGCCCGCCGCGCATGTGGGCTACAACGAGGACGTGGAGCGAGGCAGACGGCCCAGTCGAGATGCTGGAGCTGCCACGGCGGCAACGGCGTCGCAGAGAAACCCTTTCGACGACGATGCGCAGACGAGCCTCAGGGGCGTCAGTCCTCGGCCGATGGATGCGCCGGGAGGAGCGGCGCACAAGACGGGCGAACGGCCGGGAAGTTCTGGCAGTAGCTTTGCCGAGCGGAGGTCGATATTTAGAGAAGACGTCTAAAACCACAATGCGATGGGTGAAGTGGAAGTGGAGTGAAGCTGGATGCGATGGGGGTTTAGAAAAGAAAGGGGGGAAGAGGAAACGGAGAGAAATGAAGAACGAAAAGACGGCTGCACAGCTTTTTATGAAGAAAACCTTGATTTATTTTTGCTAAGGATACGGTGCCTGGGTGGCTTTTTACTCTTTTTTTTTTTTTTTTTTTTTTTTTTTAATGTCATGTCATGTTTATTTTTTCTTTTTAAGTGGGAAAAGCTGGAAACAGGTTTGCATCACGATATACATACACTTTACCTACCTTTGTACCCAAGGTAGGAGAGCTTTGTTGTTTTCATTGCGGGATTGGAGGACGGAAATGAATTACGTTTTTATTTTTGCTTTCTTCCTGGGATGGCTTGGCTTAGTGATGGAGTCTTTTATTTACGAGTAGTAAATGCATGAAATTGATAATGACTCCTTTTTCCAAAGTTTTGCATGCTGCTAGTAGACTGCGGTATCAGAGAAGGCTGCTTTCTGTAGCCAAAGCTCGTGGCAGCCATCAAGCTACGCCAGCCAAGAAAAGCCCCACGTTACGTATTTTTGCCCCTCCAGTTTCCACAGCGCAGCGGGTTTGGAGGGGCCCCTCTTAACTGGCCAATTCGCTCCTCAGCTGGAGGGGACGTATTCATCCTCAACTCTCATTCTCACTTTCATTGCTTGATATTCCATCGTTTGCTGTTGACTCATTCACGACCAATTCGTAATCGTGAGGAAAAGAGGGAAAACTAAATTACGAGATAAGAGTTCCGGAGAAAAGAGAGAGAGGGAGAAAAGCAATCAATCGTATACTGCAATGGCGGACCTCAACCTCCAAGCCATTCATGATGAACTGGTCCTCGTGGCTTATGAGGCCGGACGCATGATTCTATCCGCCAACCCAGCAGATATCGGAACAGGGACAAAGCTCAACTGTACGTGATGGGATTTCATCCAACTTGGCGCAATACTTTTTATTGTCACACTATAATATATGCATTGGGCCAATTAGCTGACGTATTTTGCAGCCGTGGACATTGTCACAGAAGTCGACCAGGCCGTCGAGAAAATGGTCTCGTCGCGCCTCTCAACGGCCTACCCCGAGTTTTCCTTCATGGGCGAGGAGACCTACAAGCCTGGGACTAAGCTGGGCCCTGAGCCGACATTTGTCGTTGATCCCATTGATGGTGAGTTTTCATCTTATAGCATTTCTCCCCCCCTTTCTTCCCACATCATAATAAGTGTCATCACAAATATTGTACTCATTTTCAACCATCTCCTAGGAACTACAAACTTTGTCCATTCCTTCCCCAACGCCTGCATCTCCCTCGGCGTCGCCATCAACCGCGAGCCCGTCATCGGCGTCATCTACAACCCCTACCAGGACCTGCTCTTCACAGCCATCAAGTCCCACGGTGCCTACATGACGCGCATCAAGGGCTCAACGCCCCAGAAGCTGCCCCTTGCCACGAGCCCCCGTCCCCTCGAAGGCCTCGCCAACGCCCTCGTCGCCATCGAATGGGGCTCCAACCGCGACGGGCCAAACTACGAGCTCAAGACGGAGGTGTTCAAGAAGCTCGCCGCCACCAAGGAGACGGGCGGCGCCATGGTGCACTCGCTCAGGTCGCTAGGCTCTGCGGCGCTGAATATTGCTGCTGTGGCGGCGGGCCAGATGGATGCCTACTGGGAGGGCGGATGCTGGGCGTGGGATGTCTGCGCGGGATGGTGCATCCTCAAGGAGGCCGGGGGCATCATGGCTGGAGGGAACCCTGGACAGTGGGATCCGGCGGTGGATGAGAGGAAGTATCTTGCTGTGAGGGGGGGCGCCGAGCGGGCAGAAGGAGCTTGTGGAGGAGTTTTGGGGGGTTATTGGCAATGGGGCGATGGATTACTCTGTGTAAAGAAGAGATGGGAGTTTGAACATTCACCCATCATATACAAACATGGACATATTCAGGGGTAGATGCCGGGAGGGAAACGAATGTACAAAACTAGACAAGCATGAAATAAAGACTGCTTATAGAATATGATGTTGTTTTGCTTCATTCTCTAACTTTTCATTACATTATATGCTTATATACCCAAATACATTGTCGTGTCTCATGCTTGCTTCAAAAGCAGATTTAACCTTTTCCCAAAACTTTTAGTATTCATCCGCCTCTTATCAACAACCTCCCCCCCTTATATTAGATTAATCATATAACTTTCCTCTTTCCTCTTCACTGCGCAAACTTGCTCATTGCCCTCAACTTGGGGCCATAATACCACAGAAAGATGGGACTCGGCCACCCAATCCCAACAGCAACCGCCGCAAGCACCGTCCCACCAACGCCGTACCCCAGCTTGTTGTACATTGCCGGCGCAAACAGCGGGAACCCAAAGCCGGCCAGGCTGCGCAGCACCGTCACGGCGCTGACGGCGCTGGCGGCGTAGCGCGTGTACGAGTCCACCATGTAGCCCTGGATGCACTGGAAGCCGATGATGATGCTGGCGCCAAAGACGACGGCGCCAATGTTGGGGCCGATCCAGTGCGTGTGCGCCTCGGCGGTCCACGAGTAGATGAGGATGCCGATGGGCAGGAAGATGGCGCCGGGGATGAGCATGGGCACGCGGAACTCTGGCCGGCCAGGCCCGCCGTCGGGCACGTAGCGGCGCTTGAGGGCGGCGTAGATGCGGTCCTGCAGCGGCGCGCAGATCTGGGCGCCCAGGAAGAAGCCGAGGCCGAGCGAGATGTAGTTGAGGCCTGCGATGCCGGGGCTCTCGTGGTACTTGCTGGCCCAGAGCGAGGCATAGGTCGAGAGGATCAGGTACGTCACGCCGTAGAGGAACATCATGTACAGCGACATGACCTGCACAATGGGCTGCGTGGCCAGCAGGCGGAACGGCCGAGTCAGCGCCGTCGTCAGCGTCTGCAGCACCGTCCGGTCCGGGCGATCGTACTCGGTCACGAGGCTCGTGTTGCCCGTCTCCTTGATCAGCGCCGCCTTCTTGCGCTGCAGCAGCACCGGCGCGTACGTCTCCTGCAGGAAGAAGACGCCCGCCGTCTGGATCACGCCGCAGGCAATCGTCGTGCTGTAAAAGACCCATCGCCACGTCGTGCGGTCCGTCACCCAGCCGCCGGCAATGGGCCCCAGCGCCGGCCCCAGCAGCGGCATCAGCGAGTAGACGCTCATGGCCTTGCCCCTCTGCTCGGCGTCGAAGAGGTCGCCCAGCACGCCGCCGCCAATGGCCAGGGGCGCCGAGCCGCCGATGCCCGCGAGGAAGCGGAAGACGAACATCTGCGCCTCGGTGCGGGCGAGGCCGCAGCCCAGGTTGAAGAGCAGGAACCACAGGTTGGACACCTGCAGGATGATGGTGCGGCCGTACAGCTCCGAGAGCGGCCCCCACATCAGGGGCCCGAGGGCATAGGCGGCGACGAAGATGGAGAGCACGAGGGCGCTTTCGATTTCCTCGGTGATGTGCAGGTCCTTGCTGATTTGGGGGAGCCCGGGGGCCACCATGGACGAGGCCACGGGGGGAGATGAGGGTGAAGCAGGATACTATATAACCAGCGTCAGTGTCTGTCTTGTCTCTTCTACTTGGGCATATAGGCATGTATGAGATTCATTCTTTATTCTCATGTTGCCAACAATGAACACGGGGCCACTCACCGCAAAAGACGGCGGCCCATTTCCTCTTGAGCAGCCAGTTCTTTGGATTCTCCGGGTCATCAGGCCCCGTCCACTTCACCACGTTGGGGTCATCGATTCTGACCGTGGGCGTCTTCTCAATCGCATCGTCCCCTCGCTCCAAATCCCTCTGGTTCGCAATGCCATCTCGCACCTCGGACACTGTTCGAGAGATGGACACACCCGGCGCACTTCGCTCAGAAGCCTCAATGGTTGACGAGTTGTCAGAGTCGGAGAGCGTTGCCGAGTATTCGTGCTTCTCGTGGTCCACGTTGGATGGCATCTCGGCTTCTTCTTCTTCTTTGCTGTGACGACGAGGTGCCGAGGTGATGTCCTCTGATTTGCGTTCTGGAGTAGTTGCCGACATTGTCATAGACTTTTTTTCATCCAAATGCCGACTCTATAAGCAGTGTGAGTTGAAACAGTGACTTTTCATGATATTGGGCCTCTAGCGGGCTTCTTTTTAAAAAAGGAACAATAAATCCGTTGTGATAAATTTATTATCCAGCCATGGAAAGAAGTACAACAGCTCGCTTAATCGCCTCTCCCACCGCAAACGGAAGTCTTGGGGCGCAAACGCGAAGCAGTACCTCTTGTTATACTGTTTCGAGTATACAAAAAAGGAAATCAAGTCAATCCCAAAAAGAGCACGCGACACCAAGTAGTATTGACCCCAATCCAATAAAAAAAAAGCTCGATGAAGTTCTCTTATAAATTCGAAATGACTGGGCGAAGGCCTCCGACTAAATAAAAAAAAAGAAACCAGGAACAAGATCGCAGGAGGAAAAAAAAAAAACCAACCAGGAATACAGCCTCATCACAAAACAGGGCACGGGATACGGGGATTTCTATTACATGCTAGAATCCACATCTCCTTTCTTCCTACAGTATAAAGCCCGTTGATAACTGACCGCACGGCAGCTTCATCCGATCGAAACTGGAGATCGGGATGCCGCCCTTTTTTTTTTTTTTTTGCCAACCATCGCCGATACGGCACCGATGATAATGCCCGGACGGCGAATAAAAAAAAATGGGCAAAAGAGAAGGCTTGCCCATTTGCCTATTTGGTAGCCTCGGCCGACCTCCGTAGTTTAAACAGCAAAGGTCCCGGCTTTAAAGGGGACTGCAACGGTGTCTGTTGGGTCTTGTGCGTCGAAAATGCCCACGGAAACTCCGTTGCGAAAGTCGCTTAGCAATACTGCCGTCATGCACTTCCTATCTGGGCTTGAACAGCGAATCATGCGCAGATACGAGTGACACGAAAGGAAGGATAAGAGGACGAGGAAGAGAGCGACATCGCATCCATGCAACGGGGCGAAGCAAGAAAAGACAAGAAAATAAGCATCGCAAAGATAATCGTCGCCCTAAACCTCCGGTCTTGTTTCTATGCGTGGTAGACCGGTTGGCAGGTTCAGGTTTGCGGAAACTCAAAGTAAACGCCCAAAGCTACTAGGTAGGTACCGGATTTAATGACCTGCCTCTCCGTTAGCTGCGCGGTTCCATGGCAATGGCTGTCGTATTTCGTCTCTTCCAGCTTTGCCTCAACAAGGGTGCATTTCAACAAACGCCGCCTCTGCACGACTTCGAACTAAGAAACGGAGAGTTTCTAGCATCTTGCAATCTGATTTCCAGCAGTTTGCCGACAGCGGATGGCCAAACTGGCTGACTCACTCGTTCGTGATGATGATGACCGTGGGATTCGAAAACTACAGGGATACCGCGAGGCCAACACAACACGACATGTTTTGGCAGTAAGCCATATTGGGTACAGAATGTCGGTGATACTCTTGCTCGGAATAACCTGACGTCACAGAGAAACAAAAGGGTTAAACGCAGAAGGAAATGAGAAAGTGCAGCTTGAATGTGTTTGCTGCTATGGATTGACCAACTATCTCAGTCAAAAACCCACTCTGTGGTGGAAAACTGTGCCCATGTAATCGATGCATACTCGACACCCGAAACAAACTGGAATATTTTTTGCAATATTAAACCCATAAATTGTTGATTTGGGGCAACCCGGAGCCAGATGCTGATAAGCCCAACTCGTGCATGGCCCGTCTGATGAATGATGCTTACACACTCAGCCCAAGTGCTGTCCAGCACCTCTAGCCTGAGGAAATGGAATAGCGAATTGAAAATCTGTCTACCCTTGACAGCCTATTCACTCGTCTTTGGTATCAACCTTCTTGGCCGCTGGTGCTACAACAGCGTCGTCCTCACGGGGTCTCTTAGTGTTGGTTGCGGCAGCATCCACGGGTTTCCTGGTCAGCGCGTTAGTTTAGCCCATTTCAAAGTCCAAGCTTGCTGATAGCAGTTGAGGTTGCTTACTCTTGTCTATTTGAGTCGCGGTCGCGACGTCCACCATCACGGCCTCCCCGACCTCGTCCTCCACGGCCACGGCCACGACCGCCACGACCGCCACGACCGCCTCTGAACCCGCTCTTCTGGTCCTGGTCTCGTCGCTTCTTCCAGTCGTCTTGGTCTCCAGAGCGAGTGTTCTTCTTTCCAAAATCACGACCTTCGTAGAATTTCTTTTGTGTCGTCGCGCTTGGGACAAGCTTTCCTTGCTTGATAAGATCACTCTTCTCCTCGCAGTAATCATGCTTAGACATGATCTTCAGGTCGTGCTCCTTCCACTTGGGAGCAGGGTCCAAGGCAAGGAAGTTCTTGGCTGTTTCCTCATCGGCAAAGGTGACGAAGACGGAACCTTTAAACAGGTTCTCGTTGGTACGGCGAAGCTTCAAGCCGTTGACTTCACCAAACTGGGTAAAGAAGCTTTCGAGTTCGAACTGAGTGTCCGGCTGCTCGTCTCCGAATCCCTTCACGTAGACAGTGGCCGCCTCGGCCTTGGCCTTGGAGGTGGGGACAGGCTTATAGGGGACCTTGCGTTTAACCACCTCTTTGCCTTCCTCCCCAGAGACTTCGAGGAGCTTGCTCTCCTTGAGAGCAGCAACGACAGCACTGTAAGGTTGGAAGATTCGCATGCGTTTAAAGGAGTGGATTTTCTCGATCGGCATCGGCTTGTTCTCTGAGCCTCCGCAAGTCTCCCACATGAACTTGTCTTGAGGGAAGTTCCAGTCGCCAAAGTAAAACTCAACCTATTTTGCATTCTCCAGTTAGTAACAGTGGCTCTCTTCCTGGCTTTGGGTTGTTTGGGCTTTCGTTACCTGTTTTCTGATTTCCTCGGGCTCATCAGTCACCTTGCGGGCAGTGGCATCGAACTTGCGATTGTTTTGTAGGTTTTCACGGTCAATCTTGGCCGTCGTCTTCAGAATGTTGGGGCCATCTTTCTTTTCGGTCTCGGCCACCTCAGGCTGCTCAACCGCAGCTTGTTCCTCGACGGGAGCGACGGGAGTTTCCTCAGCGGGAGTCTCCTCAACGGGGGCAACAGCCTCGGTAGGGTTCTGTACAGCCTCTGATTCGCTCATGATGAAGAGAAAGTGGTTCAAACTTGGAAAGGATTCGCGATCGAGGGAGGAATAAGGCGATGTGCTGGTAAATCTGTTGAAGTAAGAAAACGTGAGTAATTCTGGCAACCCGCTGGAGAGAGGGCAAGCAGCAAGTAGGAGTAAGATTGCTCGCACTTCGCAAGCTGCATTGCCGCCAAATATCAATCGCTGACTCACCTTTGGTTGATATGCACTGTCACCTAAGAAAAATAATGAAAAGAGAAAGACTGCGGCGGCTGGCGTCCCAGGGTTGATAAATGGAGGTTGGAGATGCAAGCGAGTCCGTCGCGAAGGGAAAAAAAAGTTATTTGGGGCGCAAAAAATATGCGAGATCTGCTGTGCCCCACTGAAAAGGCGGCAACCCCACCACCTGCCCATCCACTAAGAGGTACCTGCTGGCAACTCGGAACGAGCCGCTATCTGATATGTGCTGTGTGCGATAGTCACCCACCTGGGATATTCGGGGGCTTGTGCTTAAAGGTACACTCGAGGTACTCATTGGAGTGCTTACTAGTACTAGTAGTAGGTACGGGGGTAAGAGCACTGGCAACTTTTGAACAACTGGTAGGCGCGCAAGACCTCATATGCGATCAGAGATGAACGCAAGTGAGCTGACAGAAAGCTGCAATAGACCAGTATTCTGTCAATCTTCATTTAGTAGTAGGCATTCAACCAGTGATTGCAAGACAGTTTCATATTTCCTACTATGAAATGAAAATGTGCAAGATTACAAATTTAGAGAACAGCCACATGTGTGTAACATGCCAGGTGCCTTTGATATGCGTCACTAATCCTGGCCAAAGAGTCATTGTCCGTCTTCTACTAGGCTGCTCTAGCCCAGTAGGCAGCACGAACCTGGGCAACTTCCTCTTCAGGTTCCTCTTCAATGCCAGGCTTAACAAAGGAAAGAAAGGTCAGTTAGCTGTTGTGAGCGCCTGGGGAGAGTAAAGAGGGCAGGAAAATATTAGGTAGGTGCATTTAGCCCCATCTATGGCGGTAGCTTCCACATGCTAAACTGCTGCATTACAGTGGCGTGGTCCTCTTAAGAGAACCGAGCTAGGTACTTTTCGCATTGACGTAAGATCTACGCCAACAAAGGTACAGTAGCGCTGCCTTCAGTGATTTTGTCCCATCACGCGATAAATTTGATTTGATGCTGATTGCATTTGTGAAAATCGCATTCTCTTGTGCCGACCCAATCGCTTCCACAGCCCGCAGGAAATGAAGATTTCATAAACTGAGCGCGTCTGGTTTCGAGGCTAATGTTGTCTTTTTATTGGTAATTTGGCTAGTTGAAGCTGTTGTGCGTTGAGCAGAGCCTCAACAGATAACGCCACCATGAGATATCCCGCGAAATTACCAAGGCCGTTGATATCTCTCAACACGTGCCTACGAGCCACAAATCGTCCGCCAGCATATCTTGCTCAATTAGACCGTGGCTTCTTCACACAATCAAAACGTCAGTTGAAACGCCAACAACGCACAAGCATACCTGCTGTCGTACTCTCCGTGGGACTCTTCATTTGGTGGCTCTACCCATCAGAAGAGTTTGCACGCTTGTCTGAGACTCAAAAGGCTGATAGAGACAACCAAGGGAGACGAGATGGCGGCGTTGATGAGTCCAACAAACTCGTCACTGAAAAATCTGACAATGGTGCATGGGCTTACTTTGCCCGGCGGTTCGAGTTTCTATCTGCCACGGCTGAGCTTGAATGGGCCAACTTGTCGGACAGATTGGTAGATGCTATCCTTCCCGAATGGTCAAAGAATATTCCCATGTACGTGAGGAAGCTCCAAAGGGAGCTATCAGTTTCTCCAGGATCATTGGCAGATGAGATATGGCAAGAGGCTCATGACCCTTTGGTAAACCGCGAGATTCGATATTCCGCCAATGTGCGCGTCTCGGAGGAACTATGTGACGAGGAGAAAGAGTATCTTTTGCGGCGGAAAATTGTAACGCGAGCAGCTTTGGCAAGCTACCTTGGACTCAAGGAAAAGGACATCAACCCTGACGATGTGCCCACCATTGCCATGTGCGGATCGGGAGGGGGTTTGCGAGCATTAATAGCAGGGAGCGGCTCCATGTTTGCGACCGAGGAGGATGGACTATTTGACTGCGTTACTTATACCGCTGGCGTCAGTGGTTCCTGTTGGCTCCAGCTACTCTACCTCTCCTCGTTCGCAAAAGGAAGCGTTGGCTCTCTCATACAGCACTTAAAAGCAAGATCATCTATCCACATAGCATATCCACCCACTGCCTTCCAATCTCTGACGTCTTTACCGACAAGCAAATACTTACTGAGTGGACTGGTGGAGAAGTTGAAAGGAGATCCCAACGCCGACTTTGGGCTTGTCGATATATATGGACTTCTACTGGGCGCTAGATATCTGGTTCCAAGGGGTGAGCTGGGTGTCGATGCTAGAGATTTCAAGTTGTCGAATCAACGTATGTATTTGCGACAAGGACAACACCCGTTGCCCATATACACAGCAGTACGTCACGAAATCCCGGCAGAAGAGGCAACGGCCTCTCAAGACCGCGATTCATTGCCTACGGTGGAGGAGATGAAGAAAGAGTCTTATTTTCAGTGGTTTGAGATCACCCCCTACGAGTTTTTCTGCGAGGAATTTTCAGCCGGAATACCGACGTGGGCCCTTGGCAGGCGCTTTTTTAATGGCAAAGATGTGCCACCTGAGAATCGATTTCATCTACCGGAGATCAGAACTCCTCTTCTGATGGGCATTTTTGGGAGCGCGTTTTGCGCAACTCTCAGCCACTACTATCGCGAGATTAGACCACTTCTTAGAACGATTACTGGTTTCCAAACGATAGATCAGCTGGTGTCAGTACGGGACGACGATTTGAGCAAAGTACATCCTATAGATCCTGCCATCATTCCCAATTTTGCATATCAAATGCACGGAAAGCTGCCCAAGTCAACGCCAGCGAGCATCTTGGATGGAGAGTATATCCATCTTATGGATGCGGGAATGTCGAACAACTTGCCTATATATCCATTGCTGCGGCCGGGTCGGAATGTCGACATCTTAGTCGCGTTTGATGCCTCAGCTGACATCAAAACTGATAATTGGCTTTCTGTGGCGGATGGCTACGCACGGCAACGAGGTATCAAGGGATGGCCGTTGGGAGCTGGCTGGCCCAAGGATGAGACACCAGAGCAAGCAAAAAAGGAATTGACTGAAGCCCAGGCTGCTACACCTGCCGAAGCAGAACACAAAGTAGAAGAAGCCCAAGCTAAACAAAAGGATCTCCGCGAGACTGCATCAAAGCAAGATGCTACCAAGCCGTCACAGCAGGACGAGAAATTCAAGTTTAAGCCAGGCAACGAAAAAGCTGGGGAGCTCGGCTACTGTACTGTATGGGTAGGGACAACAGAGGAACGAACTACGGACTCCCCACCCATCACAAAGCCCGTCACCGATGACACCTCATGGCAACTGATGGAGCCCGACGCAGGCCTTGCTGTCGTCTACCTGCCTCTTCTCTCCAACGACAAGGTTCCCGGCGTCTCTCCTGGCACTTCGGACTTTTTGAGCACTTGGAATTTTGTCTACACCCCTGATCAGATAGACAGCGTCGTTAAGCTCGCCCGAGCCAACTATGACGAGGGCAAGGACCAGATCAAGGCCACCGTGCGTGCCGTCTATGAGCGCAAAAAGCAGCTGCGTGAGCAGGCCGAAACGCAGCGCCGACTCGACAGCTATACTGCCATGGCCAAAAAGGGAGAAGAATCTCTTCTTCATCACGGCGACCAATTCAGCTAGATCAAGGAGGCAGCTCTCTTTCTTCCCTCCTTCTTTTCATAGCCTTCTAGCCTTTAGGAAAGCTCCTATTTTGGCTTGTATGTCATTCTGTATTATCCTTTTCTTCGGACGCTTTGGGTGTTTCTCGTGCAAGAAAAAGTTTCCAACTTATTTTTACAATATGCTTTGTATTATACAGTGGGGGAGGGCCTTTTTTTCTAATAACCCAAGCCTACACGTCCCGACTTCATAAACCCAACCGTCACTCCCCCGTGCCTTTTCTTCTTTCTCATTCAGTTCGTACACATATATATACCTGAGATCCAGCCCAACCGGATGTTTTTTTTTTGTAACATTATTGCCACCATAGAGTAAAACAGCGCTGTATCCGCTTAGATGATTTCACCAATGTCGATGTGTGGCGCTGTCCAAGGTCTGGCGCCCTCTTCCATCATGTCACTGGGCACTCGTACTTTGTTTCCTGGGCTGTACAGGTACCAGGCTTTGAGTGATTCCATGGAGGCCTTCCGGCGAGCTACATCCAAGCTAGGGCCGGCGCCTTCTCCGAGCTTCTCCTTGCCGCTGTAGATACCCACCACGTAAACGGGAGTGCGAGACAATCGACCAGTCTCACTCTCCAATCGCGCAACGGGAGCCTCGAAGCCCTCTCGGGCACACAGCATGGCCAATTCGCGGGTTGGTAGCTTAAACTCAAAGAGTTTGGAAGGGTCGAGTTCTCGGGATAAGATGTGTGATTTGACAAAAGACTTGACCTCCTCACGGCCGCAGTGGGTATAAATGGCACCAATGACAGCCCGAACAACGGATCCAAACGCTTCGCTCTGAAGACCGCTGTACTCGAGCTTCTCGGGCTCGGAGCTGCTGACCTGATCGCCAAAGTCGTCGTCCAGGACCACGCGGCTACTCAGTCCTCGTCTCCAGGCCTGTCCCTTGGCTGCTTCCGCACGGATATAGCCCCACCGTGTGTTGACCATCTGCTCATCACCCGCCTTCCACTGCAGCAGACCAGGATCGACCTCCTCGCCGGGTGCAGCTGCAGACTCCACGCCCCACCTTCGCGCGATTTGCTGCAGGGACGCATCACCGGCATATGCTCTCAGAGCCTCGTATAGGATGGCCATGGGCAGGCGGGGCCACTTGCAGACAAGATACTCGTAGACATGGTAGTTGATGATTGTGCTTCCCAGGTAGGCGAGGTTCGAGTTGTTGAAGTTGGGGTTGGCGTCGGCGGACGGCGTTACCAGGGCCCTCGCCAGGGTCTGGAGAGGGATCTTTCTGGGGAGGGAGAGTCGCGCATGTAGGGCGGCGAGCTTGGCGGACTGCGCAGCACGGTCGAATGAGGGTGCGGGGAGGGGGGGGTCGCTGTGAGTCGAGGTCTGGAGAGTCGTTGGCAGTGGCGGCCGGAGAGGTGGATTGGCACCGGACGGCGAGGAAGAGAGGCTGTCTAGTTGCTGCAATGCCGGCTCCGCAGCGAGCCTGGAGCAATTGGCCGCTCCATCGTGAAGGTCGTATCCTCTTCATGTGGTCGTGGTGGGAGAGAGATGTATATGTATATGTAAGATGGACGATGGTATGAAGAAAAAAAAATTCCCCTCCAATGCCCCTCGAGGTCACGAATTGGGACGAGGACACCAGGTATGGCAACGCAAAAAAAGAGCTGAAAAAGAGAAAAAAAGAATTACAAGGAAAGATTGGTCGAGGTTGAGGCAGGGATCAGACGATGTTCGCTGTCCCGAAGTGCCTTTGTCGGAAAAGTTTCTGCGTTCGATTTTGTCCAAAAAGTCGTGTGAGCCGTTTTGCCCACTCTGCTTTTTCGCAAGTTTCGGCGGGCGCACTACGGGCGGAATTACTTCGGGCCGGCGTCATTTCGCTGGCGCTGGCGCTGGCGGGCGGGAACCTCTCGATGCTTTTGGCTTCTTTCGCATTTGATAGCGGGATTCCTTGCGAAACTGCTTTGATTATCCGCTTCAATTGCGCACCAAGAGACTCCTAAACAGACGTCTTTTGATACATATTCAAGATGGTAAGTTGCCAAAGAAATCAGATCTTTGCAGAGATATGGAGCTAACCAAAGTACTAGGGTGGTGGTGCCAAAGTCCCGTAAGTTATGCCTCGAAACCGAAACGACGAACTTTTGACCGTTTTATTTCGCGACGACTCACAACAATATAGCTACCCCAAGCACGTCTGGTCGCCTTCTGGTGGTTGGTACGCCCAGCCTGCCAACTGGCGCGCCAACACGCTCATTGCCGGAGCCACCATGTTCGGCATCGTCGCCATTGTGTGGAAGTTCAGCGCCGACCGGGAAAGATGGGCGCACAAGCCAGAGCCGTGGGAATGGCACCCTAGCCGATAGTACGTGGTGTTCTTGAATGCTGTGTGGAGAGGGGCTACAATTTTGCTAACGTGATGTTTTCTTTGATAGCTGGTCAAAGCAGTTGATTGAGTGGGACAAGGAGGATAAGTCGAAGCAGTCGAAGGAGTAAGGTTATTTTGGAAGAATTAATAGACGAACACTGTACAAATGCCATACGAACGAAAACAAATTTGAACACAGAAAAAACCATCAAGCTACGATGTTCGGCGACCCCCTCGTGGACAGTGCTCTTTGTTTCTACCTACGTTACGAATTATGCGAACAAACGATGTGGTTGAATAGCCAGGAAATCGAGTTAACGGGACAAGAAGCCAGCGTAGCAATCACCTGATATCACATATCGAGACTAGGCAATATGGCTGACAACAGCCTGACAGAAGTGCCATGCCATGTATCGGTATGGATTGGAGCCTGAGGACATGCGTTGAATTCTCAATTTACGATTCATGCCTTAAACATGCCGAATTTGCCAAAGATTTGATATGTGAGAGCTCGAGTGAGTGAATGGCGATGCTGCGATCCGATAGGTTCATTCAGGATTTCTCAACCCACTAACAACGCATTAATAGCTTGGGCTGTAACAGTAGTGATATAAGTTGAGTGTAATGCTCCTCAGGCTTACTCGGGCCTTACAAGCCCAAGGCCCCCAATGAAGCAGAGGAGCAACAGGGTAACTCAGTATCGGAAAGCCGGTTTCTACGGGCTTCCACAGGCTCCGAGTAATTCCACCCTGCATACATTTCTGCAGGGGGATAATCGCAAGCAGATATGAGACGCCTAATAGAAGCAGTAGTATTCGGTCATCATGATACACGAGCTTTACTCCGCACATCTGGCGTCGTAAAGTTATGATGCAGCTACAACCGCTATATATCAGTACTTGGACAACTTGTACAGATGACATATCAAAAGCTCAGAATGCTACCTTGACGAGAGCTCAAAAGACAGTCACATAATCACCGGACGAGGATCCAATAATCCTACAAGAGGGGTAGTACTGCGTTCTGCACGAAAACACAAGAAAAGTAAAGTAAAGGATAGATGGACAAATAGAAAAAGGGTAAAGAGGAGCAAGGCATTCTTTATCACAGTCTGGGAAGGCAATGATAGTCTGCCTTGGCTGCTTGTGCCTAACGACGGCCATAATAAGGCTGGCCGATACATTCAAACAAATAGAAAGGCTGCATGCCATGCACATGCGGTGCGTGCCGTTCCCATCCAGCCTTTTCGTTGATCCTATGATGGCCTGTAGTTACAACGCCCTCTGCAGCCTAACATTGAAGTTATAGAGGGCGGGCAGCGTCGCCGAGACACAAGTACATCATCAGGCCTAGCAAATGCACCCACTATCCGGTACCTGTGTCAAAGCTCCCTGGGCCACTAAAGTGCCGCCATTCACTGACTCAACCAGCCTAGCCCAGGGTCCCAATAATCGCTGACAAAAACGTCACTCGCCTACCTCTTGGACATGTATCGAACATGATGTTGCACAAACACAATTAACCACCACTAGCATCTCGTGCCGCCAGCCCGTTTCTCTCAATATTGCTCTTTGCCTAATAATCTCCCCTTTTGGCGCACTCTGTCTTTTTCTTCTCTTCCTCATCACTTTTCGGCGCCTTATTTTCTCCTTCCACAACCTTCGTCACCGACAAGCTGGGGGCGACTTTTGAACTACGCTTCCTCTCTTGAGCCTTCTCAGGGTCCTATTTATCATTTCGCACGCCGCTTGCTGGTCCTTTTCCCCGGTTGATTAGCGCGTGCGCCCGGTACAATATCTATCGCCATCTTCTCACCTGTTGACGAAACGCTACCGAGAGATTTTGCTTTTCAACGACCCTTTCCTTCCCTAATCCATCTCTTTCGAGTGCGGTGGATTCTGCCCGCTCCGTCTCTCTGGCTGATACCAGCCGAGCGATCTCCGACATCGTTCTTTGGCCCATAGAAGGGACAAATGGACTCTCCAGGTCGCCCAAATGGGCATCTCGAGGCGACTGCGAGTCGTGAGGTTGTCTACTGCCATGCCTGTTCTAATGAATGGTACCGCGCGGACCACGGCTTAGTATGCCCCGACTGCAGCAGCGAGGCCACGGAAATCGTATGTTTCATCTCCCATCTCCCGTCTCCCGTCCTATTGATCTATATGTAGCCCCGTCTTGGCTAACCTATTATACAGATAAGCTCAGACAGCGATCCTCGAGACTTTAATGACGGCTCGGCGTCGACGTCACCCGAACTTCATGACCCATACCATTTCCACAACGATCTCGATCACGATCACGACCATGACCACGACCACGACCACGATCATGATGACGAACATGACCACGGCCATGATTCAGACCCCGACGAAGCTGATATAGAAGAACACATGGGCCCACACGGCTTTCATTACCGCCGCAGTGTTAGGGATCGACCTGGCTTTCCTCACCATGAACCCGATGTCGACCCGGTGTTTGAACGCTTTATTGGCTTGATACATGATTTATCACCACCACCGCCGCCACGCAGACCAGGAGGGCCTGGCATGTTTCAACAACAACGAGGAGGCGAGGAAGGTCGATTCGGAGGGCCGCAGATTCATCGCGCTACATTCACGAACGGCAGTGGCAGTGCGTCTGTCACCATTTTCTCTGGACCATCTTCGGGATTCTTTTCCTCGGGGGGATCCCCTCCGTACGACCACCATGGCGACCCATTTCAAGCGTAAGTTAAACCACCGGCCAACGGCGAGCTACATGAGCTAATCTTCTGTGCTCCATATATAGATTCTTTAACAACGTTTTGCGCGATGCGGCGCCTCCTGGAGGTGCTCGGGAGGCAGGGGGCGGCCACTCTCCAGGATTTGCGAGAGGGCTACAGGAGATTCTGAATCTATTCAATCCGGCACACGCCATCTCAGGAGACGCCGTCTATTCTCAGGAAGCTTTGGACCAAATCATCACAAACCTCATGGAAGCGCATCCGCAATCAAACGCAGCACCGCCAGCGTCGACCGAAGCGCTTGCTAACCTAAGCCGACGACCTGTAGACGCTTCCATGTTGGATGGTGACTCAAAAACCGAATGCACCATCTGTATTGATGATATGAAGGTGGGTGACTTGGCCGCCTTCTTACCTTGTAAACACTGGTTCCACGAAGCATGCGTCGTTTTATGGCTCAAGGAACACAACACATGCCCAGTGTGCCGAGCATCAATTGAAAAGGGTAGCGACGGCAGCAGCGGTATAAATGCAAATGGGAGCGCAAATGCACCCGGCCCTAGTGGATCAGGGCCATCACAACCGGATGATGATGAGTCTGGGAACGGGCTGAACCGTAGCGGCCCGCTTCCAATCCCTGGCCCCCGACCATCCCAGCTCTCTCGGCCTCCAAGTCAAAGCCAGAGCCGGCTGAACGAGGCCATGAGAAGCATCTCATCGAGACAACAGGAGCGGCAACAACAACAAGAACGTGAGCGTGAGAGGCATCGCGTCTGGGGTGTCTCGTCTCCAGCAGAGCGTCAGCGAGATGATAGAGAGCGAGAGAGGTCCCGGATATGGGGCGTACGGTCCTCATCAGGCTATGATACTTCACGGATGCAGCGGCGAAGCTCACGAAACTCTCTCTCCCCAACGAGTCCTAGAATGACTGTTGCGGATTACAGAGAGCGTCAGAGACAAGACAGTCCGCCACAAAGCAGCCGCCGGGACGGAGATAACGCTGACACTGGTCGACAATCTGCTACCGCTGGAGCTCTAAACTGGCTTCGGGATAGATTTACCGGCGGAGGTTCGAGAGACGACTCTAACCGCGATGACCGTTGATCTTGCTCATCCTTCTGCGCAAAGTTTCATCCATCAGTAGCCTACAACAGGAGCTAAGTGGTTCTAAACTACCTAGCTTTAGAGTTGGTTGGTATTGTACCCACGCATGTCTTCACCGACAGGGGTTGATGATGAGATGAGCTAGCAGAGCGTGGAGGGATCAAGAAGGAAAAAACACAACTAATAAATAAAGAGCAAGTGAAAAATTGAAATGAGGTTTCAAAATGACTGGTTTCACCGCACACAGATCAGCGGCGCACATCGATTGATGACACGACGATAGAAGGCTATACACACGACTCTGGAGATATGATGCATGTAGCTCGCACGCAATGTACTGAGGCCACCTTTAGCTGCCTACCTTCAAGGCGGCATGACGAAAGGGAGAGGCGCAAGGCTCTGGTGCATTTTCTTTGCTTTCTTGTGACTTATTTTGGCCGCAATTCACAGCGAATGGACAAGGGGGGCTGCCCATCTTGGTTTGAGGACCCTTTGACTAGCAGGGGGCCGTGGCTTTTGCCGTCCGCTTTGTATGCGAACATGTATATTATCAATTAGGACTATAACTATCTTTAAGGAACGAAGACTTGCTCTATGATATGCGTGATACTCGTCATACAAAGCCACTTATGCGTTGATTGTAGGCACGGGGGTTAGGACGTCTGAAGATGCAAACTCAGAACACTGTAAGTAGCTAATATTTGACCCTCATGCTCATGACTGGCAGGTTAAAGCGTGGCAATGGCCAACTCGCTGAAGATCTCAACAAGATAAAGAAGTAAAGAATTAAAGAACGCCACCCACGTTTAGTCTACGGAACAAAGGGGGGCAGCCGGGATTCGGGGCTTGTCTAAAGTGGCAGATTTCCGATTTAGGGGCCGCTAATTGAGGGATCGCACGATGTACGAAGATACGGAGTGGTATTACTCGTAAATTAAAAAAAGAAGCTGCTTTGGAAGCTTTTCTGATGCACATGTTGAGGGCCAGTTGAAGCGGCAGCGAGAAGAATTTCGGCCCCACCGCCGTAAGCCGAGGCGCCGAGGCCCAGCTTGCCAGCATAAAGGAAGTGAGAAAATAGGGAAAAAGGGAAAGAATGTGTGACGCACGGGGACGGAGACGGAGAGACGGATTTGGCAGTGAAATACCTATCTCTTCATTGAATTGGGTAGGCAGATTGGGTTGTGTAATATCCAACGGGGTTTTGGAGGTGTTACACGGGTGTTGTTTGGCGGAAAAGATGGACGTTACAGTTCATCCGTGGGCGTCAACACATGGAGTGCAGTCGTGGTGGCATGCTTCGTCTACTCGTGTAATCCTTGCAGCTAGGCTGCTTTAGTGAGCTTACAGCGGACTTGCAGCGCTGTACATGCTGTAGGCTGCACTAGAGAGCGCACCTCAAGTGGTTGGTGCTTGGCCATGGCCAATGAACGCATCTGCATTACTTCGCCCGCTGACGTACGACCGGCGATAGGTTTCTAGGGCTTCTCCAAACCTCCAACACAATTCATCCGACTGGGCGCAAACCCGTCATCACTGGCCGGATCAGCGCAACTGGCTGCATTAGCTTGCGTGTTATCCGTCAATTTATTTGCAACTCTGGGCGTTGTTGCCCAACTATGCTCGCTCGACTCCATGTGTTTCATCATATGGCGCGCTTGATATCCGTGGCCGTGGCATCAACGCCCAAGCTAGTCATGCCAACAGAATCCGGCACGGCAGCTCTACCGCAATCGGGACCAAGAGCCGGCCGCTGGGACGACAGATCCCCGACGCAGGCAAAATAGAGGATCCTCCCATTGCCGAGAGCAGAGCAGTTCGCCCAACAGGTCATACTTGTACATATCGCATTTGATACCACAGCTGCCAGCTCCACCACGATGCCGCTAAGCAGCCAAGAGGCGCAGAGACCCGCCGGCGGCCCAGTGGGCGGGATCGCCGCTGCGTGTTTCTTTGGTCTGGCGTAGTGAAAGGGCTGAGAAAATAGGGCCAGGGACGCTGGAGCTCAAAATGCAGACACGGGATTCGGGAGACGCCCTGGCTTGGAGCCCACATGGCCAATTGCCTCCCCGCTAGTACTACGTTGTACACACGATTCGGCAGTGCTGAAGCCCCCGAACGGTGGGCTCTGGCCCTGCCATTGGGAGCTCTGTTGGAGCTGGATGGAGAGATGGAATGGGAGAGTGGGGGGTGATGACATTGCCTTTGAAACGACGGCCATGAGCTGCTTCATTTGGCTTGTGCTAGGCTGGATTCCGGATGTCGCTGGGGACGAGCATCGCAAATAAATACGCGGGGCTGTCCTCGAGCAAAAAAAAGAGGCACAAAAGAGCTATCCCACCCCCTTTTGACCAACGGCATCTAGCGTTTAGCACTTGGGCTTTGGTCGTTTCTTATCAAATAACTCCAATCGAGCTTGGATTTCTGATATCCAGGCATTTTGCAACTTGATTTCTTTCTTTCTTGGTCTCATTTTCGATCATAATGGCGGAGGCTGTTCCTATTCCTGAGCCTCCTGGACTGCCTTTGTTGGGCAACCTTGGCGAGTTTTCCCAACAACCGACTAACGATCTTATTCGTTTGGCGAATACATATGGTATGATTTAATACTTGAATTCACACATGTCGATCCACATCAAACTTGCAAATACATACCCAAATCATATTTACTGGTAGTCGGTACTGATGAAGTTGAATAGGAGATATCTACAGGCTCCATCTGGGCACCCGGCCCGTTGTTTTCGTCAATACCCAGGCGCTTGTGAATGAAGTCTGTGACGAGAAGCGCTTTCAAAAGTCTCTTAGCTCAGTGCTTCGGGTATGTCAACTTCTCGCTCAAGGGGGGATTTGGTTTCACATAAAAACAGGCTTCCCTATTAGAACCGAGTACTGACTATGATCACATAGATTGTGCGAGAAGGTGTTCACGATGGTTTGTTCACTGCACACACCGATGAGCCCAACTGGGGCAGAGCTCATCGTGTGCTGGTTCCGGCTTTTGGACCGATGCCCATCCGCGACATGTTCGACGAGATGGAAGACATTGCCAAACAGCTCTCATTGCGCTGGGCTCGCCATGGTCCTAACCACCCCATCCCCGTATCAGAGGACTTCACCCGTTTGGCCCTGGATACAATCGCTCTCTGCTCCATGAATTATCGATTCAACTCATATTACCAAGAAAAGATGCATCCGTTTGTCCAGGCCATGGCTGACTTCCTGGCGGAATCCAGCAGGCGAAACAGGAGACCTGGTTTCGCACCCAATTTCTTGTACCGCGCTGCCAATGAGAAATTCTTCAACGACATCGCCATCATGCGTGATACTGCCAACGAAGTCGTAGCGGAACGAAAAAGGAATCCCTCTGACCGAAAAGATTTGCTCGCAGCCATGTTGGAAGGAGTCGATCCACAGACTGGCGAGAAGTTGACTGATTCCAGTGTTACGGATCAGCTCATTACTTTCTTGATTGCGGGCCACGAGACAACTGCAGGTACCTTGTCATTTGCGTTCTACAATCTTTTGAAGAACCCAGTCGCCTATCGAAAAGTCCAAGAGGAAGTTGATACAATCATTGGACGCGAAGCCCCCAAAGTCGAGCACATCTCTAAGCTTCCCTATATTTCAGCAGTATGTACCAACCAGCTGTTTCCCCCCATTCATTTCTTTCCTTCCTCCTATAGCAAATATTTACAGTGGAGATTTAGGTTTTGAGAGAGACTCTGCGTCTCAGCGCCGCAATTCCAGCTTTCACGGTTGAGGCCCTTGAGGATACCCTCATTGGAGGCAAATATCTCGTTCACAAGGGTGAACCAATCACTTGCCTCCTCGCCAAATCACACCTTGATCCTCTGGTCTATGGAGATGACGCCAATGACTTCAAGCCAGAGCGTATGCTCGACGCAGAGTTTGCTCGTTTGCAGGCAGCATTCCCCAACAGCTGGAAGCCATTCGGCAACGGCAAGCGAGGCTGTATTGGTAGGCTTATCTACAATTCTGATTTATGAGATAATGGCTAACAAATCATGTCAAAAACAGGACGTGGTTTTGCTCTCCAAGAAGCTACACTCGCCATGGCTATGCTTTTCCAAAACTTCAACTTTACTCTTGACGATCCTAACTATCAGCTTGAGATCGTTGCATCTCTAACTATCAGGCCGAAGGATTTCTTTATGCGAGCTTCTCTCAGACACGAAATGACTCCGACAGAGCTTGAGAGAAAGCTTGGTGGTAAAGGTGCTGCGGGAGACCATCACGCGGATGCAAAGGCGGCTGGCGGAGCGGCCCAGGGATCTCAGAAGCCTCTTGCAGTTTACTACGGATCAAACAGCGGCACCTGCGAAGCTTTGGCCCAGAGAGTAGCAACTGATGCATTAAGCCACGGCTTCAAAGTTACTGATCTGGCTCCTATGGACTTTGCTAACCAAAAACTTCCCAAAGACCGTGCCGTGGTCATCATCACTGCTTCATATGAGGGGCAGCCACCATCCAATGCTGCTCACTTTGTAAGCTGGATTGAAAGCCTCAAGGGTAATGAATTGGAAGGTGTTTCCTATGCCGTCTTTGGCTGTGGTCACCACGACTGGGTTCAGACCTTCCATCGCATTCCAAAAATTGTTGATTCGACCATGGAGGAGCGTGGTGCCACACGCCTCGTGCCGCTTGCCACCACGGATGCCGCTGATCGTGACATGTTTAGCGATTTTGAAGCTTGGGAGGACGAATCTCTTTGGCCCGCTTTGAAAGAAAAATATGGTGCCGCTGCGGATTCTGCCGAGGGTGTTGGTGGTGGTTTGGTTGTCGATGTATCGTTTCCTCGCAAATCGACACTCCGACAGGATGTTGAGGAAGCGCTTGTCATCAATGCTAAGACTCTGACGGCGAGCGGACCCGCCAAGAATCACATTGAGGTCCAGCTGCCTACTGGCATGACGTACCGATCTGGCGACTACTTGGCCGTCCTACCTTTAAACCCGGAAGACACAACAGCAAGGGTGTTCCGTCGCTTCAAGCTTTCCTGGGATGCAGTCTTGACGATCCATTCAGAGGCGGCAACTTCCCTTCCCACGAACACGCCTATTTCTGCCCGTGATGTATTTGGAGCATATGTTGAGCTCAGCCAGCCAGCAACCAAGAGGGTAAGTACATCTCACACGACAAACAACGAGCACTGCGCGCTGACTACTTTTTCAATAGAACATCTCTGTATTGATCGAGCTTGCTCAGGATGAGGAACTCAAGGCTAAGCTTGAGAAGCTGGCCGGAGACGACTACCCACAAGAGATTGGTGCAAAGCGAATCTCTGTTCTTGACTTGCTGGAGAGATTCCCCTCTCTGGAACTTCCCTTGGATTCATACTTGGCCATGCTCCCCCCCATGCGTGTCCGCCAATAGTAAGTTCAACATGGGCCATGCGCTTGTAAACTCTAGAGTCGTAGACTGACACATCTAACAGCTCCATTTCTTCTTCTCCATTGGCTGATCCCTCCAAACTGACACTCACCTACTCGGTTCTCGAGCAACCCTCATTATCTGGTCAAGGCTCTTACTTTGGAGTGGCCACTCATTTCCTGGCATCTCTTACCCCTGGCGAGAGATTCCATGTTGCTGTTCGCCAGTCAAAGGCTTTCCATCTCCCTACAGATGCAGAAAACACTCCTCTTATCTTGATTGGCGTTGGTTCTGGCCTCGCACCCTTCAGGGGCTTCATCCAGGAGCGCGCAGCCATGATTGCCGCCGGCAGAAAGGTTGCTCCGGCATTGCTATTCTACGGTTGCCGCTCCCCAGACGTTGACGACCTCTACGCTGAGGAATTCGAAAGGTGGGAGAAGCTTGGCGCCGTCGAGATGCGCAAGGCCTACTCGCGCGCTACGGACAAGTCACTCGGCTGCCAGTATGTTCAGCACCGGATGGCTCACGACCGCGAGGAGCTTTACAAGCTGTGGGACCAGGGCGCCAAGGTCTTTGTATGCGGTAGTCGTGATGTTGGTAAAGCTGTTGAAGCTGTTTGCGTTCAGCTCGTCAAGGAAAGGGGTGAGGCTGACGGAAAGGACGTGACCGAGGAGCGGGCCCAAGCGTGGTGGGACAAGCAGCGCAACGAGAGATATCTCACGGATGTCTTTGACTAGAGGTTGAGGTGAGATGGTGGGAGATGGGATGGCAGTGTATATGTCTTTTATACGGCTGCTGTTGATGCTTTTCTAGTGAGCGATGAATTTACATGTTGCGTTATGTTATATATATAACCATCTATAGTGCCTTATACAGGCTTTCTGATTAAACTGTTATAATCTCATTTTCCCACTTCGCAACGAGATATTCTGATAGCATAACAATCCAATGGATCTAAGAAGAACTAAGTTTTGAAAGGCTAGTTGATATGACCTATGTGTGTGTGTCCTACAAAGCTTTAAGAGGATCTCTATCCTTACAGAGCTTCGACTGAATCTACCTAATTAATGATTTGATCTTCATCCAGGATATTCCGGCTGTCTATTCCCCGTATCATGTAGAGATGTAACTCCTCGATCGAGATGACTATGCTCAATAAGGTCTCAATATCAGTCGGCGTCCATTAGCTCTAAGTATTGCTCCAGAGCTGACAAGTCCGTAATTCAAGGCTTTCGACGCTGTTCTGAATACGCTTCCCGACATTCTGAGTGTTTATTAATGTCGTCCCTTGTCAACGTCGAGGCGTGCGTCATGACCGATGTGTATAAAGATATCTCGCTACCTCCTCCTCCGTTCTGGGCCTAACGTGGTGAGCAATTTTGCGAAATGTTGATAATTGTATGCAAATCCAGTGTATCCATTTTTTTTTCCCCTCGTAATTCAGCAAGTGTATAATCCCGCCACCATCCAAGGGGCGTCGTGATGCCGCCGCCGTAAGATGCTCATAGAAGAAGCACAATTCCCAAAGTATCGAGCTGTGATTGACTTGGGGATTCTTGCGAACCGAAGCATGGCTGATGTGACAGACTTCGGCCTGCTGATAAACCGTTCCGCAGTAGTGGCTCCCCCCCAGCGCCTACCGGTATATAAGACGTCTCTGTTTCATCTGATGATGGGTTCGTCCATATCATAAGGAACATCTGATGTAAAAGCATCTCTGTTGCTTGATTTGTCGCCAGCGCACAAATGGCGGAAAGAAGTTGTGCCAAGTTCTTGATAGTGCCAATAACTGCGAGGCATATGGCATTGAGGAAGCACCACCGCGGCCAAATTTTGCTACTGGTCGTATATCTCGGAGCTGTTTCTATAATTTCAACTCGTCGATTTTGGTTGAGTGACACTCGTCAGATATGAGCATCATTGGAATAGAAATTCTCATCGAGGTTTGAATCTCAGCGCCGAATCAGCAACAACATCGCCTTCAGTTGCGTGCAACGCTCCTTCCTCTCTTGCAGGAAGATATATCCTGCTCAAGCCTAATTGGTGTTGTTAACGCACAGAATCTGGTATATTTTGCCACTTGGAAACATCAATTTCTAGGAAGAATCGAGGAGCCGTCGCATCTCTTGTTGTTTGACCAGACGCGTTGGCAATAGGTGGCGGAGAAATAGGTTTCGGCCTGTAGACGGCGAGATTGAATGACTGACTAGTAGATTCCCGCCATAAAGGTTTTTTTCGCTGTTTTTGATGCTACTTGATAAGAGTGCGAGGATCTAGGCTGTGAAGACGCGTGCTTCTTCCTGCTTCCACTCGTATCTAGCCATGGTGGTGTTCGATAATCAGGAGACCTGAGGTAAGAAAGCAGTGAAGTGAAGCTAGGAACGATGGGCGGCAGTGTGAGGGTTATCCTTCAAGTCTTTCCTGGCGATCCTGATATAGGGGTTCATTGACGGGTCTGCCGTTTCAGTCATTCCAACAGAAGAGTGAGTACTTCTGTGCTCTTTGGTATGTGTATATACTCCTCTCAAGAAGGCTCTGTTTTGCATGGACGGCAAAGGATGGTGTGAAAATCCAATGTGTCATTCACTCATGAGATTATTGGCCGCCGTAGAGGTAGATGGACTCATATGGGGTATGCGTCTGTAGAGGGGGTTTTGGTATACCGGCCTCGTTCATCGGCGCTCTCGTCTGTAGCTCAAGGACTTGGATCATTCGAAAAGTCCAGTTCGTTTACTTGGGTTGGAACTGAACCCAAATAAGCATTCTCTCCCAGCGTGTATCTTGGCAGATAAACGAATATAATCTTCACTTTGCACTTGATAATTCCTGGGCGATTCGTTTTGTATGTGTTGTCCAGAGCGCTTCAAAGAAGAATTGGTATAGCAAAGCGATGTCGGCATGGATACCGTATTCGATAGTGTGCAGCAAAAACTCCTCGGTCATGATCGAACTCGTCTCTACACGGGCTACAGCCACGGCATCATCTCCAAGATAAACACGAACGCAGTGGCCATGAATCACACGCTGGGGTGCACGGAAGCCAGGAATTTGAGGTCTATAAGTAACCCTTGGCCTCCACGTACCGAGTGGCCCCATTCCTTGTTACTGGCCTAGAGATAGGTATGTTAGCATGTATTAAAACATATTCGACGAGAGAGAGAGA
This sequence comes from Trichoderma atroviride, assembly GCF_020647795.1. Taxonomy (NCBI): domain Eukaryota; kingdom Fungi; phylum Ascomycota; class Sordariomycetes; order Hypocreales; family Hypocreaceae; genus Trichoderma; species Trichoderma atroviride. The sequence continues at coordinate 2,879,050 of NC_089400.1, read as the reverse complement.
GAGATCCTCACTATGTTTCGACATGCTGCGGTATGCATAGACACTGAATAAATAAGGCGGCATATTGTCTCTAATTTTGCAGAGCTTTGATTAGAGGGACGCCCAGATGGAGGCCATTCGTGCACATGGCCTGATGCTTTGTGGTTTTCTGACAGGATCAAATCAACGCGACCATTCTGCTACACTGTTTGCACCAGAATGTGCTGTCGCTGTGGGTGAAAGAGAGGGTTACCGGCCTTGTCGTGTGCGGCGATGGACGACGGGCCGCTTCACAGGGATGGATATGCATAAGTATCATTAAATGTGAAGCCTCTTGCCATAATGGAGGACATAAAATAATTGTAGTAAAGATATATAGAGAAGGGAGGTGGATAGATAATTTTTCAAGGAGAGAAAAAAATTGAAAGCTGAATCGGTGAGAAAGACTCGTTCATATAGTTCCATCCACGTTTCACGACATTAGCGAGTTGATAACTAGGTAAGGTAGGGCTTTGTTCATTTACGAGAATTGTGACTTTTACCCTCATCACGTGTATATTCAGGTATTTGCCATGTATCACCAACATGCTGCATCACCTGAGGGATACCTCGCTCTTCTTTACATATATATATCAACCGTGTATGGCTACAAGGCCTTCAAGATCAGCCCCTAGTAGAGCCAAGGTGAGTTTAGCTTTTAGCTTTGTCATATCCCTCAGGACCTATATATCTGTCTACCCGATACTTTCCTAATGCTTCCGATAGCTCTCAAGGTCTCATTTCATTTCAAATCGCTTTGAATCTCTCAGAGTCTTCTTGTCGATTGGCATTGACTTATGCTCAGCATTAACATGATTTATATACAGCAGCTCCTTTGTCGAAAGCGCAAAATACGGAATCTTGTAGCCTTAGGCCAGCCGTCTCCTCTCTTTACGGATGCCGTTGATAGACTGACTAAAGGCTTCTTTAGTCTCATCCAGAAGTCGGATTGGCTCATACTAGCAATACTAATTATATAAATGTTCGTGAATTATTATGCCAGTAGTCAATCCATACAACTTCATAATGTCTTGGAACATTCATCGTATTCTGCGTATTAATTCAATGTCTCCAAGCATGTCGACAGAACAGCATCTAAGCTACATACCAAATCCGCTATATGGGCGACAATTCTCGATGAGATGAATAAGTAACAAATGACAAATCATTTTCAACATCATATATGATCAGATATGATATTTATGAAATTATTATTGCAATATATGCCCAAAGTGGCTTTACACATTCTTAAAAATATCCTAGCCCTCAACGCCATGCTCATAAACTCGCAAATAGGCTTCTTGCCATAATTGAAACAAAAACAAAGGAAAATTAATAAAGAACGATAGTTATAGATTAGCATCTTATATGCTCATAATAACATCGATATTAAGCGATGCTAACGGTTCTTCGGCTCAGTTCGCTGTATCCTGGCAGCCGGTTGTCATTTTGCAGCGGCTCTGGAACGTGGATGACGCGAGGCTGCAAATACGCATCTGCCTCTTCTTCCGCCACCGCGCTTTCAAAGCTGGGAAGCTCGTGATCCTGTGGCTCATAGACCATTTCGACGCCAACTTGCACAGGCACCGAAAGCGCAATGGCAGTATTCGTGGGACCGACGCACAAGCTCAGCTGCAAGGTGTACGTTCGAGAAATCAAACATGAGTGAAAAGTTGGTAAGAAAAGTTTTTTGTTCGAGTTGGATATAGTGAATGGGATTTCAAGATCGGTGGTGTGTTTGATAGTCGAAAGCTTCGGCTTTTTAGAGCTTTTGCCTCTGCTATTCTGTCGTTCTCTTCCCTCGGCAGCCGAGTGATCCGTTTCGGAGGCGTCTCCTCCGATAACAGTGCTCGAATAACCCGAGTCTCTGCGGGAGTGCGATGACGCGTCTTTCTGCATCCACGACATAGACTCCACCGGAAGAGTAAATAGCGAGTGCGTTGTCGTGTAATTCAGGCAAGGAGTGCTCTCGCAGTTTGTCCGGCTACCCAGATTCGGCAGATGATCGATCGGCACGGCGCTAAAGAATGTGGTAGATACGAGTTTTCCTGTGACAGAGTTCACCTTGGGAGGTGCCGTCTCAGCCGAGGATGGAGCATATTCCAAATTAACACGGACACTTGTCATCGAGGACTTGTGTCCGTCTGCAGAAAGCATGACAGCGTTGGGCTGAATGGCACTGGCAGTGAATTGGCCCGTTTTGCTCGAGAACAGGCTCTTTCGAATGGTTTTGGTCTTGGACAGCTTATACCACTCATCTCGAAAAGTGATGTCGAGGGGTGCATCCTCAGGGAGCGAAGGAAGGACTTTGAGAACATGGTGCGCTTCCAAGGCCTTTACGGCAGCTCCGTTTACACGCTTAATAGCCTTTGCGTTAATAGCATATTCAATTTGGGTCATGTCTGGGGCTTGGTCATCGGCATCCCAAGCTCCCAGGCTGGGGGGAAGACGTAAATGTCGCTCCCGTACCTCGGGTGACAAGCAGGTGTGGTTGCAAGCTCCAATGGTGAGCTGGTGAGGTACAACAAAGTGGAATGGTATCTTGTACTCGTTTCCGGCTCGAAAGACCTGTTCTTGTGGCATGTCGGACTCTTGAATGGGCATGCGAATCTTCAAGAAGGGTCTGAAAGAGTGAGAAGGATACTGCTGAACAAAGTCGAGTCGTGTGGCAGAAATGCCAACAAAAACAATGTCCAGATGGTCGAAGGAAGTGTCTTTCAGGACGCGAACAGCAACATGGCCAGCAATGGTAGATCCAGAGGTGTAGACCTTGGCTTTGAAATGCTGGTCTATCTTGACTTCCATAAGAGGATTCTGTGAAGAGCTGCTTTTCGACCCTTTGAAAGGGCGAGTTGTTCCTTGAGATGAAGCGGACATATTGTGGATGAAGTGATTAGGGGTGTGAAGAAAGGATGGAGGATATTGTCGTCGTAGGGGACAGAGCGTAAGATTAGATAGCAGTTGTTCTCTTCAGCCCGCAATACTCCCTATCAAGGAAGTGTAGAATTAACCGTCGTAGTAATAGACGAATAGCTGTCGACTATGTGGCTGATGTGCTGATGGATAGCAGTTCCAAACGCACTTCTCGTAATATATATGGCAGTATTATGCTCCGGGGAGCCTGGGGCGTATTATAATCGTAATGCAGGCGAATAAACAAACAGAGAGCAATCAAGAAAAGCACGGTACCGGCGGACGAAAGGCAGTCAAATAGCAAGCTGCAGCTCGAAAGATGACGAGGCGCATAAGACGGGGAGGGCCACGCCCTTATGAGCTGAGTCAACTGAGGGCTTCCAACATGGCTGGGTCATCTTGAGCTTGTTCGCGGCGGCGTGGATGGAGGGGGGTGGTAGGACTCGTAGGAGAGCTTCTCGGCCATCACGGTACCGGTACCTGCGGGCCGCCGTGGAAAAAGAAGGTCCCTGAACCAGTTGCTTGGGGCGTGTGTCGAGTGCTGGCGTGATGGGGAGTGTCGCGATCATCTGAGGAGGCTCGTCTGCTGGCATGGGGCTGTTAGCAGGCCTAAGTGCCGCCAGTCCGCGTGGAGCTCGCCCGATCAATTGCATTGCTTGGCCCATCTTTTGGCGCAGGTACGGTGCGGCGATCACGGAGCAAAAACAGCGTGTTATGCGTGGTTCGAGACTGAGGTCTATGATGGGATGAGATGAAAAGAGAGAGACGAGAAAGGAGGTTGGGAGATGCAGACAGGCAGACAGGCAGACTGTTTGGTGGCTGTAGGTGGTTCCTTCTGTTCTACAATTTGCAGTGGGAGTCAAAGGGAGGTATCAGCTACTCTTTGGGCACTAACGTTAGGCAGTGTCCAAGTGGTAGCTCTACATTGCTGACCTGCACTAAGTCACGGTAAGGAGGGCTTTTGCCATGCCCTTCTTTGCGGGGGATTCCACGCACACAATGTTCGCATCAGATTAGATAGCACTGTCTTGTTTCACGCAACCAAGATCCAGCATCTGCAGTAACAGCCTCGTGGGTTCACTACGGGACATCTCGTGCTGATCTGCTCCAGTTTTGCCACGCAATCCAGTCTCAGGTGGTGCTTATGATTTCATAATTCCAAGTTTTGATGATGATTCTGAATCTGCACGGAATACAAGGTACCAACTCCTCAACTTCCCTGCACTATCAAGTGATGCCCGCCCTCTGTTCTAACAAGCAGAGAGCGTCCCATTATTAGTTCGGTCTTCCCCGGTAGCCTCGGGCTCGCCTCGACTGGATGTCGGGTTACGATGAACAGACCTCGAACGCAGAATGGAGGGAACAAGAAATAGAAAATCCCCATCGTGAGCCCCTGTCCCGGCGCATGCGCACGACTTGACAAAAACGTCCCGAAAAAGAACAAAGCTCGTACCAGGACCCTGGGATTATGTGGAGGGGAAGTGTTCTGGCTCGGTCTGGACTCTATCGCAACCTTTTTTCCGGACCCAGGATGTGGATGCCCTCGTGCTGGCTGGATTCGGCGCTGGATCGGAGGTTGGCCGGGAATGAAGGTGCATCTCCGCCCCTTGTTGGTCACGGACATTATTGGGCAGCAGCAGCTGTTCAAGCAATAGAGGTGAGGATGTGCCTTGCTGAGCTGAGCGGCTACACTTGGCTTGGATCCGTGTGATGTGCGTGCCTAGGGGCGGCTGATTTACACGCAGCCGGATTTCAACGGCGGCTTCGTCCATTGGCTTGCGTCGCATCCCACACGTGCCATTTTGCTATACAGTGAGTCCTTCGTTCATGCTGTCGAATCAACTACGAGTTGTATCCGTATTTACTCCGAATTACGCTGGAAGCTACGTCTTTGCGAAACAATGGACGTGGCATCTGTCAGCCGTCCCCCGCGAAGCCTACTGCCCAGCGTCGAACTCAGTTTCCCGATGTCGCCATTCGCGGTGCTATTCTCCGTTTCTCACAGTCATTCATTTGCCATTCAACCGCTCACGAGACATGAAGAGAAAGGGCTAGAAAAAACTTCGCCTGGATTTAGCTACGCCCATTCTCCTCAACATCTCCACTACCTTAAAAAGCAATCATGAACGAGACCCCAGGCAGCAAGAAGACAGCGGTATTGGTACATTCGACCTGCTAGCGCCCGCGATACCTCTCCTGTTCTGCTTCCACCCCTCGTAGCATCGGTAGTTGGATACTTTATTTGCGCACGGCGTGCGGCTGTCAAAGCCAAGTCTTTCTGACCCCAAAAGAACGTTCAAAGTCTAAAGTTGCATACGCCCCTGTTCTCCATTTTTTGGGCCCCAGATTGCTGCACGATTTGACAGACGATCTCCGTAAATGGCTTAGTACAGCCATCTATTTGTTGCCCCATTATTGCAAGATCCTCTTTTCAAAATATTTTTCTTCGTTTCGTGACTCGATCCTTCTTCGCGGCTTCTTTTGGGCAGACACCGTGCTCGCTAGAGCCTCTGTCTAAATCTTAGTGAAAGGGGTGAAAGGGGAATGAGAACTTTCTTGAACTTTCTTGGGCGAGGGAGGGGGGGGAAGGCCTCTCGAATTTCAACATTGGCATGTGACCCAGCAATAAGCGATTCTTGGCTAGTGCTAAAGTGCGTACAGCTTTCCGCGTATATTTGTAATGACTTGTCGAGAATCAATTTATAAGTCTCCTCAGTCTCAATGGCACTCCGCATTGTGAATGATACAATACGTGCTGGAAACCTACTCCGTAACTCCGTATATGTCATGCAGACCGCACATGGTAGGATATCTGTTGCCCGTCGTACAGTAGAGCGGCGGTTGGAACAAGTGGGACTTCAGGTTAGCAACTAGGTGACGGTAATAGAGAGGCAAGGGGGGGACAGAAAAACAGGGAATGAGACGATTTTGAACACCCACGCTGAAATTATACACATGAAATCTCGAGAGTCTTCTTTTGGCAAAGATGTGCATATTATAGCGGATTACGCACATATTCATTTTGCGGTCCCTGTTTTTTTGTCCACCGCTTGAGAGGAATTAGACTTTGGAGACGAAATCTCTTGATGACACAAGAAGTGCTTATAACTCTTCTCTCTCTTCACGTTGTCATCTATCTCTGTTGTTGACTTGGTAGACAACTTAGTATATGATTTGTCTATGTGCATATATGCCCATTTCATCTGCACTTACTCCTTTGCAGACATTTGTCATCAAGGATTACAGATGCTGCAAGACAGTCTTCTTCCAGCTGTCTCATCCATTGTTGTCTTCATCGCTCGCTTCTGCAGTAGTTTTACCTACTGATTGTCCACCTTGGCAAAACCTAATCCAGGTGATCGCCAGTCCACATACCTCATTCCGCAACGCCACTTATAGCGCAATACATCCCGTGTGGAGCGCTATCAACGTGCATTAACCGTGCGAAGCACTCTATGATTCATTGATTTTCTTTACTTATTTATAGGTTCGCGGCGGATTTTTAAGCAGCTTCGCACTTACATAACAACTGCCTTTCAGCACCCACTTTTCTATCATCCGGCAAATCTCATGCTGAAAAGAAGCCATCTTATAGACCAGCATCAATAGTTATTGAGAGCTGAGAGTTCATAGGGCCGTTTCGATTGGAAAATTCATAATGAACTCCTTACTTGAATATATACACTCAGTAAAATCATCTCTTCATAGTAGTAGCACTCTGTACTGCCGTACAAGCCACGTGTTTGTCAGTCTCATTGGCTATGGCCAGATTCGAGTGGAGATGCATCGACGGCTAAACTACGGCTAATCATAGCCATCAATCGGAATGCAGATGCCGCTCCCCGCTAGGCCTAGTTGGGCACCTGTTTATAGCATTTGTGGATTGAACTGGCGCCCCTTGCGATATTCCGACCTCAATCTTGACATCTGGTCATATCAACACCATCCCTTGAGAAAAGATTGAAGCTCCGGAAAAGCCACCAGATTAGCACAACTGTGCCATATTGAAGAAATACAATCTACGAGTTATCCCAGGATGTGCCACTCTCACAAACGATAGATTCCATCGTCACACAAGGGAGAGTGATCTCGCGTCCAGCTGTTATAGAAGCCAACGTGATCCAACGGCTTTTTGTCGCGTTTCTTGTTTCAAAATTATAGAGTTACGGAGTTGAACTCTGGGATTTATTTTGGCCGAATGCTAAAATAAAAGGGAATCTGGAGTCAATTGGGATACATGTCTTGATGATACTGTGGAAAGAGAGCCAGGCGTTGTGTGAGCTGATTTGAGTGTATCAACATGATTGGCGAATGGAGGTCTGGCCTTTTTGGCCTTGCTTACTTTCTCCTTCTATCGCCGTCAACGGCCTTTTACATCCCTGGTATTGCCACCACTTGACCTCGTATTTTGTCATGATTTTGAACATATGAACATGTATCTCTTTGGCAAGTTGCTAACGCATCACATCGCAGGCTGGTCGATCAAGAGCTATAGAGATGGCGAGCTGGTGCCTCTCATGGTCAACAAGGCCTACTCAGACAACACACAGCTGCAGTTTGCGTACACCGATTTGCCATTTACTTGTTCCCCGACTGGAGAGCACAAAACCGGAGGCGGCTTACTGAGCGGACAAAGCGTTCCCTTGAACTTGGGAGAAGTGCTACGCGGTGATCGTATTATTACATCTGATATGGAACTCGCCATGACCAAAAATACGCCATGCACGTTGCTTTGCAATAAAGAGGTGTCCCGCCGTGACCTACGCTGGTCGAAAGAGTTGATTCGAGATGGATACGTAGCAGAGTGGATCGTGGATAATCTTCCTGGCGCTACCAGCTTTGTTACGGCCGACAAGAAGCGCAAGTATTACGCTTCCGGTTTCAAGTTGGGCTATACTGAGGCCTCTTCAAAGACGGGCAGGCTTCGCTATTACCTGAACAACCACCATACCATCGTCATCCGGTATCGCAGGGCACCGGGCCGAGCTGGTGATCGTGACGAGAAGATTATCGTGGGCTTTGAAGTGTACCCCAAGAGTATTGGAAATGGGAACAAAAAGGACAGTTCAGGATGCCCCGTGGATATACAAAACGTGGGCCAGCCCCTTGAGCTCTACATTGCTCCAAACAAGACGTCAGGCATAGAGCTGAAGTATGATGGTCTGTCATATCATCCCGACGAAATAGAGGATGATGATAACAGCCCTGGTTCCCTGAGTATTCCATATACCTACTCAGTCCATTTCCGCGAAGATGACAGCATCGAGTGGGCTCATCGCTGGGACCTCTATTTCGTGAACCAAGAAGGCGGCTCACGTATCCACTGGGTGGCCATCATCAACTCTCTTATCATCTGTGGGCTACTGACAGGAGTCGTCATGATTATCCTCGCTAGGACTATTCATAGCGATATCAATAAGGGTAATTTTGCAGAAGAAGGGAAGCATAGGATCAAGAGAGCAAAAGCCAAGGGCGACCAGCAAACCACGGGCTTATTGAGCCAGGGAGCAGACGCCGACGACAATGATGAAGATGAAATGTCCGATGACGGCGAGGCTTTGGAAGAGGCTACAGGCTGGAAGTTGCTCCATGGAGATGTGTTCCGGAAGCCAGAAGCCGGCATTTTACTGGCTCCCCTTGTTGGGTCTGGGATGCAGCTGTTTTTCATGGCCATGGGGCTTGTTGCGCTTGGTGCATTGGGAGTCCTGAATCCCAGCTTCAGGGGCGGTTTCATAAGCGTTGGCGTGGGCCTCTTTATTTTTGCAGGACTCTTCTCCGGCTACTTTTCTGCGCGCGTCTTCAAGAGTTTCGACGGAACCGACTTTCGTGCAAACGCCATCGTCACGGCACTGCTTTTTCCCGGCCTTATATTTGGGCTCATATTCATCCTCAATCTCTTTGTATGGGCCCAAGCGTCAAGTACGGCCATCCCCTTTGGAACGCTCGTTGCTATTCTCTTTCTCTGGCTCTGCATACAGGTTCCGCTTGTTTATGTTGGGTCTTACTACGGCTTCCACAAGGCGGGTGCCTGGGAACATCCTACCAAAACGACGACGGTTCCTCGACAAGTCCCTCGCCAAGCTTGGTATAGTAAATCTATTCAAGCAGCCCTGCTGGCGGGTTTGATTCCATTTGCCGTCATCTTTATCGAATTATTATTCGTATTCCAGTCTCTGTGGCATGATAAGAGTGGCTACTACTATGTCTTTGGCTTCTTGGCGGTCGTATCTGCCATTTTGGTCGTTACTATTGCCGAAGTGACCATTGTATCCATCTACGCTCAGCTGTGCGCGGAGAATTACCACTGGTGGTGGCAGTCATTCTTTATCGGGGGCGGAAGCGCATTTTGGGTCTTTCTATACTCATTATGGTATTATTTCTTCAAGCTTCACATTAGCGGCTTTGTGAGTAGCATGCTATTTTTTGCTTATAGCTTCATGGCATGCTGCGTATATGGACTATTGACCGGCACTATTGGATTCTTGAGCGCTTATGCTTTTGTGCGCAGGATATATAGGTAAGCTTTCCCAACGACCTCGAATCACACACAAGGGAAAATGCGGGATACTGACGAACTTTACTATGACCAGTGCGATCAAGATTGACTGATTATGCTTCAGTAAATAAGCATGGACCTCTTTTTCTTTCATTAGCGCAATTGAGTTTTAGGTTATTGAAACCATTGCCTTCTTTTTTTGCAAAGTGTGTTACAGTTATGATGTGACAACCCTAAAGGGTGGCATGAACACGAAGTACAATTCTCCTAGCGCGCCAAAGACATTTGCGCACAATAATGACTATTCATTTGTGCTATGTCCTATAGCATTAAATCGCGCTATATCATGCTGTTACTTTGCGGAATATGTGATATGGACATTGAGATTAATGATACAGATTCATCAACTTCACCAAGTTGTCAGATATGCTAGGCTTGCGGCCAAAGCGGCCAACACTCTCACATGTCAAGCAAAAGGCGGCATGTCGTCAAAGGGCGTGATAGGGACGACATATCTGACATTGATCCTCTGTCGTCCATGCGACCAGAGCAACTTTGCCTCTCTTCTACAACTCCAAAGCTTACAGAGGTTGACAAACAAGTGGGGGGGGGGGATAACGGAATCGGAAGTTTCGAAGCAAACGATGAGAGTCTGACAACGGCGGTTCCACTCATTCCGCTGCAGAACCCGAGCTTTATTACCCCGATGAAGAATGGCCAGATCCTCCATGTGGGGGCAAATTGGCATCGAAGGCTCTCTGATTGATCTGGCGCTGAGACGCACTTGAACCGGCGGCTTTCTTTCCACGCTCTAATTATTCTTAATCGATTTGCCCCAAGGCCTTTTTGCTGTGATTCTGGAACCAGACAGGGCTAAACATGGTTAGGATTTCGCAAGGGCTTCTCCACAGGGGCTTGGGACGCCGAGTTGGATTCCTACTTTTCTCCAATTGTGGTGGGGCTAAAAACCAAGGGTCCGGCGCATATATTTTAAAAGACGGATATCGCCTCAGTTGTAAGATTCAAACACATCAGAGACGGTTCAAGACAAGCCAGCGAGAGACTATCTGGCCGACGACAGCAGACACAGACATGGCGCACCCAATGGATTCACAGCAGTTTCGAGAGGCGGCCAAGGCGGCAATTGATGACAGTAAGTTTCTTTGCTTTTGTGGCGTTAATGCTTTTACATGTATCTCATTTTTTTGGTCTGTTTTGTGTAATGGGGTTTGCCTTCTCTGAGCCATCAAACGAGCCGCATTTCTGTAATTGGCATGACATTACTTGCAGATTTGTGGAATAGATGCTCTGCGTTGCGTCTCATCCTTTCACAAACAATGAGAAGTAATGTCTTTGCGACAGTTGTCACGGATATACACAATGAGGAAAACGACAAGTTAGCAAGAGACATCGAGCTAACATATCCGCAGTCGCCAAATACTACGACAACATCTCTGACCACCGAGTTGTCGCTGATGTCGAGCCTGGCTATCTGAGGCCGCTCCTCCCCGCCTCAGCACCTCTCGAGGGCGAATCATGGGACTCCATACAGGCGGATATCCAGTCCAAAATCTTGCCTGGCATCACTCACTGGCAGGCGCCCGGCTTCATGGCCTTCTTCCCCTGTTCAAGCAGCTACCCTGCTGCCATTGCGGAAATGTACTCCAACACCTTCAACGGCGCCCATTTCAACTGGATCTGCTCCCCTGCAGTTACCGAGCTGGAGACAATTGTGATGGACTGGCTGGCTCAGGCCCTGGGACTGCCTGAATGTTTCCTCAGCGGTGGCCCAACCCATGGCGGTGGTGTTCTGCATGGAAGTGCCAGCGAGGCCATTCTCACCGTCATGGTTGCTGCGAGAGACAAGTATATAAATGAGGCAACAGCTCATTTGCCTGAAGGCGAGGAGAAAGAGGAAGAGATGTGGAGGCTTCGCAGCAAGCTGGTTGCTCTGGGAAGCGAGGGCACTCACTCAAGCACCAAGAAGGCCGCGCAGGTTCTGGGCGTACGATTTGCCACGGTGCCGATATCAGAAAAGGAGGGCTTCACCATGACGGGCGAGGCTCTGGCCACGAAGCTTGACGAGCTCAAGGCCAAGGGACTCGAGCCATTCTACCTGACTGCCACCCTGGGGACGACAGACGTCTGCGCCGTCGACGACTTCGAGGGCATCTCCCGCACACTGGCACCGCGAGTCGGCAAGCCAGGCGAGATCTGGGTCCACGTCGACGCAGCCTACGCCGGAGCCGCGCTCCTCCTCGACGAAAACAAGCCCCTGGCCAAGCCCATTGCCAACTTCCACTCCTTCAACCTGAACCCGCACAAGTGGATGCTCACGACCTTTGACTGCTCCGCCGTCTGGGTCCGCCAGCGCGGCCACCTCATCAACGCCCTCAGCATCAAGCCGCACTACCTGCGCAACCAGTACAGCGACAACGAGCTCGTGACCGACTACCGCGACTGGCAGATCCCCCTAGGCCGCCGCTTCCGCTCCCTCAAGCTGTGGTTCGTCCTGCGCGCCTACGGCATCCGTGGCCTGCAAGCCCACATCCAGAGCGGCATCACGCTCGGCGAGTCCCTCGAGGCCAAGCTCGTTACCAGGCCGGACCTATTTATCATCTTCACAAAGGCACACTTTGGCCTCGTCACGTTCAGAGTCAGTGGAGATAGCGAGGAGAAGATCAACAGCCGCTCGCAGAAGCTGTACGATGCGATTAATGCCAGTGGTCAGTTTTACCTGACGAGCACGGTGGTCAAGGATCACTTTGCGATTAGAGTGTGCACGGGTGTGGCGACGGTGCGGGAGGAGACTATCCAGAAGCTGTTTGATTTGCTGGTTGAGACGACTGAGGGACAGTTGAAGCTGGAGTAGACCAAACGAAGACAATATCAGATCTAAGTTATACGGGTATATAAGGGCAAAATTACACACTGACATTTATATATATATGTTTGTATGTCTAGCAATTTTTATATGTATACTTGTATGCTCAGCTAGTTATGATTTTTCAAATATAGACACAAAGAAAGAAAGAAAGAAGAAAAAGAGATGGATAGATAAATCAGTACAATCCGCTTAGACAAATATGCATTTTCATTCATAGCGTTTTCATACAACCAACATTCATCATAAAGTCGTTACAATTCCCACATCATTCGTGTACCCATGATCATTCGTTTTTCCATAATTTCCTCAGTCTTTTCAATCGAAATATTCCTTCTTCTTTCTCTTAACCAGCGACCTCTCATGATTAAACAGCATCGTCGCCCCAATCAATCCAAGCACCAGCCCCGGCGTCCAGTCAAAGCCGGCACAGTCCTTTTCCTTTTGCAGTCTGTGAAGTCGGGCCTCAGGATCAGCGTGTGAAGGACGGAATTCGCGCGGCAAGACGCGCTCAAGATACCCCAGGCTGCTGCTACGGCCCTTTTTCTCAATGTCGTCCTTGTCAGGATTTCGGTCGGAGGAGCGATCACGGTCACGGTCACGGTCACGGTCATCGTCGCGACGGGAATCCCTCTTGCTAGAGCGGCGATCGCGAGAATGTCTCTCGTCTGTGTCTCCGCGGCGGCGATCGTCTAGGCCACGACGATAGCCGTTGCCATCATAGCTGCTCTCAGAGTTGTCATCGTGGCTGTCGTCATAGCTGTGAGGGATGTAGCCAGTCCTTCGCGTGCTCCTTCGCGCATCATAGCCGTCGCCACCGCTTCTGCTTCTTCTGTTGCTTCTGCTGCTTTGACTGTAGTTGCTTGATCCGTAGCTAGACCCGTGCTCGGGAAACATGCTGCTAGGATAATCTCGTCTTGAAGAAGGCATTGTGTGTGTATGTGATAGATGGGTTCACTTTGTAGATAGGTAGTCATCAAATGTTATAACAAAGACTTGATTCATTGTTGATTTTGGCACAGATTCATGGAGTAGGAAAGACAAGGACGCCAAGCTTTTTAAAAGCTTCCCAGTGCATATACCTTTTCAGCTTAGCAAAGATTTATAGATGCCCTTTGCCTCCTCCCTCTTCGCTTGATCGTATCCGGCCACGCGTCATAAGGGGCCACAAAGCAGATCGAGCAAATGACAAGAGTCCACTGAGATATGATGCTACCCTGGCAACCTGGCCTGGCTTGCAGAAACAGACACAGACATACAAAAACTTGGATCTGCGCGAGCAAGTATCCGGGAAAATGATGTCAGATGTGCCACGGCTCGATTCCCACTGGCTGCAGCCAACTGGGGAGCATCAGCGGACCAAGCGTTTAATCCCTGCATATCGCGATCGGTCCACCAGAATTCAGGTAACCAGCCAGTAAGGTCACTCCAGGCTTCTTCACTTTCGTCATAGCACCGGTTTGGCATCGCTCATCGAAGAATCGGCGATGTGGACATGGCAGAGATGAAATCTAGGGTCGTTCTTATGGCATGTTTCATGTATCACTAGGCAAGCTTCTCATTGAGAATCATTAGCCATTATCACACTACTGGCTCCCTTTTCTTCTAACGCCGCCGTCTAGCTTGCTAAAACAGAGAAATTAATATGCTTGCTTCTTGTCTAACCGCTTTATGTCTAGATGCTGGCTCGTCGAGGCGCTGTAGTTCTCCGCAGAGCCTTCTTCGCCTCAGTCTCTTCCATCATGGGCAACTTGTTCTCGTCTTTGAGCTGTTGGAAAAACTCTCGACCAAAGTTGTAGCCCATCTTGTAAATCTCGTCAAACTTGCCAAAGTCTAGTGTTCCATAGGCATCGACGGGTGGCCGCATGTAGATGCACCCTGGCATCGTCTTTGCTCGCTCCAAAGCATCTACACTCGAGACATATGCAAGCCTGCCTTGAATCTCTGCGAGCGTTGGTGGATTGGGATGCACTGAAAATGGGTTCCATCGATTGAAAAACGCCCACATACCGGACAATGAATCTCCATATGTCTGTGGTGTGTCATCATCAAGTGCTCCAACGTCAATCGCAAATATCATGTCAACTCCCAAGTCTTTCATGTGTAATACCGTCAAGTTGTCCACGTAGCCACCGTCCAACAGCATGCTACCTTCGTCACACAGAGGTGGCAACAAGCCGGCTAGCGACATTGAAGCGCGAATGTATCGCCACGCATATCCACTGGTATGAAATTCTGCTCGGCTCTTGCTGATGTTGGTGGTGTTGCAATAGAATTCGAGCCAAAAGTCTTCAATCTGCGTATTCCCAAAAGTCTTGAAAATGCCTCGATTGAACTCATGCCCAGTTGTATATGAAGCAGAGGGATATGTCAGGTCTAGAGCAAAGCGCCAGAGACTGGCCATGCGGCCAGCGAATTTCTTCGCAAATCCAAACATGGGGACAACGTCTGCATGGCGTGCATACAGGGCTCCGACAAATGATCCGATGGATGTGCCACCGACGATATCAATGGGAATGCCGGCTTCTTCCATCGCCCTGATGATACCAATCTGACTGATACCTCGTGCACCGCCACCGCCCAGAACGAGCCCAATGGATTTTCCGCACAGTCGGCGGGCTAGGCGATGAAAGTCTCCCTTGAATGGGGTGTCAGGCGCGTAATACTGGGTGTGGTGCACATTTCTTGACGTATACTTTTGGATCTCGGCTTGCAAAACCTGAACCCTTTCTTTGAGAGCTTGTCCAAGCTTCTTCGACGGAGGGTGGACGGGCATGGCGTCCGATCTGAATGCCATCTGGATGTGGTAATGACCACCATTAATCCACATGCGATTCCTCAGCCATGACCGAGTAAGTCCAGGGCGCGAGAATCGTTCAGTGTGGAGCAGAACCAAAGTCTTTCGCGCAGTTGACTTCATTCCCAACATGAAGCGTTCGTACTCTCCAATAGCCGGCGAGCCTTCTGCAAGGCCAACTAGTAGAATACTGTCGGCTTGGGTAATGCAAGTTTGTGTCCATGGCGAGTTAACGCTAGTGTCTATTATAATCATTCATGTTAGCTTGTGGTGCAATACAGCTTGGTTATGACAGTAAATGAATGAATAAGTTATGCGATCAGGAAAAAATTAGAGTTAACATAGCCATCAACGACGATGTCTTCGGTGTAAAAAGTTTGTCATCATAAAGCAAGAGTGTTCAAATCAAAGAAGAGAATGAAAAATAGATGCTTACCTGCCACATACACCACCAACCCATACTTCTCTTCCAAGTCAGCGAGGTATTGAGATAGCTTGAGTTTGCCCATCTTATTGAATGCATGCTTGCCTAGATGATTTAGGATAGCAGACTGGTTCAACGAAGTTGCGCCATTCTGGGGTCCGACCTGGGAAAGCGCATTCATAAGGCGGTGCCCAAACTCGATCACAGGGACGCCCGAGGTGACTGGCAGAATAGCCACAGTCCGAAGATTCAACGTGGACTTTCGCTGGTTGTTTACAGCACCCGAGCCGGCCTCCTTTCCAATGTATTTGGTAGAATCATCCACCGCTGCTCTCATTCTGGAGGCAATGATTTTGGATATCTTGATGGTAATGTTGGGATGCTCTTGGGCGAGACTGTTGAAAAGGGTGCGAGGAAACTTCACAAGCTCCGTGTCTCGAATGGCATGCAAAGTTCCAGAGCGTGCAGTCTCAGTAAGAACCTCAAGCTCACCGATACTTTCGCCCTGTCCAAATTCAGCTCGCGCCGACACTCCACCATCCTGTCTATCTTCCACCAAGCGAAGACGGCCATTAAGCACAATGTATATGGCGTCGCTCTCATCGCTGTCATGGAATATCACCTGACCAGCGTTGACTTGAACCCATTCAAGAGCAAAGTCAATGTGTAGAATTAGACGAGGCAAGATGTGAGTAAGCCTCTTGGCCATTGTCAATAGAATGATTGGATATTTGTCCACTATCCTCTCCAGAGAAGCTCGAGGAAGGAACCCAACATACACATCTGTCTTGGCTACTACATCAATGAACGACCTGTAAGAAGAGACGCTCCCGATGTAGCCGGCTATGCCTCCAGGCTTGACGAGGGCAACGCTTCGGCGGCGAGTCTGGCCTCGAGCTGAAGCAAACGGCGTACCACTATTGGACCTCTTGGAAGAAGAGCTCTCAAATAAATGATCTGAATGAAGCGAGTCTGAGCTAAAAGAGGCCAACCCCGATTTCTGAAAAATGTTTTGAGGGCCCTCAGTTATGGTGGTCCCAATGTCTAGAAATCCATCCACGACGTAGTATAGACCAGGGCTTCGCTCGCCTTGCTCGACGAGCACCGATCCCTTGGGGAAAAAGACAATTTCAACTTCATCCATCATCTCATGAGCCAATGCATGCGCATTTGGTGGAATATGGCTGGCTAGTCCATTTGAAGTCAGAGATTCGGTTTCTCCATCCATGGATCCATCATATGGTCCGATGAAGCCAAATGCGTTGTTCGTGGACATGGTCTTGGCACGTCGTTGATCCATGGAAATCAATCTCGGAGATCCTTCTATAGACATGGAGTCGACATCACGAGAAGATGTCCCACCAGCGTCCAAGCCAAGGGACTTAAAGACGCACTCAAGGATGGATGCCCTGAACAGATTGTCTTCATCAACCGAGTCACGATCCATTGAGATGCGAGCATGTCGTTCAGAATCAAAAGGATTAAACGTCTTTTGAGTTAGTGGACTGAAGACAGCGCTTTCCTCTGCACCAAGATTCGTCGGCGACCGTAGAGGGTGTGCTGGGTTTGGGACTCTGTTCAGCGCCCGAGTGAGCTGTGCACCTGCCAGCAGATCTCCAGGGTTAAGGCCGCGGGCTGATCGTGGATTGCGCGCAGGAGCTGTACCATTGAACGTAGATGATGTAGATCGGTTTTTGGCGATAGCCTGCATAACTGTCTCTGTTCTTACAGCTGCACTCGACCGTCGACGCCTGGTAGCTGCGGAGTTGTGCAACGCAATCCCCTTTGTCCCTTGGTCTTCACCGATACGCTCTCGCTCAACGCTAAATTTCTCTTTTAGTCTATTGAGCGCATCTCCACGAAGTATATTGGGAAGCTGGCACGTGGTAAATTTGACCATGTCCTTCTCGGTTTGCAGCACTTCAGCAGTCAAGCCAAGATAGTTGAACGCCTGTGCGAGCGTCACCCTTTGAAATCGGGAGAGAATCACGTGAACGATATGCGCCGTCGCTTTGGGATATATCTTGATCAACCTCCTAAAGGCACTCGCAGGAATGATTGCAATAGTCGTGTCAACCGTGGCTCTGGCTATGATATCGGGGTGTGCCGAGCTCGACATTAGCCTTTTTAGAGACCCTGGCCGTTCCTTGCTGGGCTGAAAAGCAACGGGAGGCTCTAGCGATATAGGGGGGATCTTTGAGGCGCTCTCTTCACCTGACAATAGACCGCCGTCCTCGTATCTGACTCCTGGACGGTCCACGTTGGGATCAAGATGAGGAGTACTGGGCATCGATGTTGGGCCATGAGAAGGCTGTCGGCTAGACTCTTGCAGAGGATTTGGTCTACTGGGATGCCGACCACCACTCGCTCCAAGCGGAGACTCCTCGTCATGTGTTGTCAATCTCACATCCTCTGTGAACAAAGACATGATGGAAAAAAGGGATGACATCGGCGCTCCATTGCGAACCTCAGTCAAGAGCTGGTACTTTTGCTGGCCTGGCAGAATATCTTCATCATCGGAAGAATTCAAGAGGTCGTCTGTAGACCCGCTCCTAACAGGTGCTCGAGGGTTTCTGCCCGACTTAACAAAAATCTCAACTTGACCATCGACAACAATGCAGAAGCCTTTTTCCTCTTCCAGATTCATTGTTTCTCCGGCAATAAGCTTTCTAGTCTGCATGCTTCGAGTCAATTCATGAAACACGGATCGTTCGAGATAGCCGAAGATCTTGATTGCGCTCAGGAATTCGTCAAGGTAGTTGGCTAAACCGGACTTGATGCCGCCCTCGTGGGTATCGGGGAATAAGTCGATTTCAGGCTCCTTACGCTGAGGTTCGGGAGGCAGCCTTGAGTACATATTCAAGATGCGATACCTGACGACCCAGCTACCCGCCGACACGATAGCGACAACGATGAGCATGCTAGTGAAGCTGTGAGTCTTGGGTGGCTCTGCAAAACCAAGGGATTGGCAGCATACAGCGTAGTAGCATTCATAGTCACTGTCCAACTCGTAGAGAAGAGATTGTACAGGAAACTTGGCAAGGTAATGGTTACCGTCCGAATGATCAAGTACAGGACGGTAGAGGTGAAGTTGATCATGCTCAAGAGAAGCCACCCAATGAGCCCGAGCCAGCCAGAGGAGGGCTGAGCAGCTTCAATAGTCGCACCGCTCATGGTGAGCGAGCTTGAGGGCGACTCCATGGCCTGAGAGACGCTCTGGGAGAGGCTCCCAGCCAACCGAGCAGCATTTGACAAGTCAGATGCCATGGTTGGAGAAGATGCTGCACGTTGTCGCCCAGCATCATGCAGTGGCGACAAAACACAGCTGCTGAGAGCGAGGGTGCCGAGGCGGCAAAGCTTAAGGGGGGAAGGCCGAGCTTAAAAAGACGTGAGGAAAAAAAAGAGGAAAAAAGTAGGAGCTTGTGATCAAATTTCAAGCATGTGGTTTTGACCTCCAAGCTTAGCTTTTTGGGCCGATAT
Source organism: Trichoderma atroviride (assembly GCF_020647795.1). Taxonomy (NCBI): domain Eukaryota; kingdom Fungi; phylum Ascomycota; class Sordariomycetes; order Hypocreales; family Hypocreaceae; genus Trichoderma; species Trichoderma atroviride. Next base: position 2,860,038 of record NC_089400.1, on the reverse strand, counting down.
TCTGCCGGCGTGAGCACCCCCACCATCCCACCTTTTTTTCGTCATAGGCTAGACAAAAATCGAAGGATAGACGATAATAGCAGAGCGCTTGTGAGTAAATGGGAGTTGACATGGGGGATAAAAATTTATATAAAGGTATATAAGGAGAGATGTATAATTATTTCGAGCTGTAAGGGCTTATTATGAAGATCTTTTCCCCAATTTTGTTGTTCTAAGTGCTGCTTTCTGCTCGTCAACATCGAAGATCACATGACTCTAATCGAGCTCATTAGCAATTAAGCTTCTAGAAGCGCATCTGCTCGTAGAAATACATAGAAATGGTTTGCAGAGGGCAGCAGAGCTAGAGAGAAGCACCGGCATTTCTTCTCCTCCCTATCAACCGGGTCTCTCTTACTCCTGAATAGAGGGTCCAGCCTCCAGACTGACCATGCCACATTGATCCTGTGAGAGAAAATCTTGCCCAGATGCCCTTTGCGCAGCTTGTACTCGGGAGTCCCGGCGCGGGAAAGAGCACTTATTGCGATGGCAGTACGTTTGAAAGCCCTGCGATTCGATTTTCAAAATAACGTTCTTCAGAGACATTAACATGAAGCTTCTGAACCTTCTTAGTGCACCAGTTCATGGGCGCCATTGGGCGTGCATGCTCCGTTGTGAACCTCGATCCTGCCAACGACCATACGAACTATCCTTGCGCTCTCGACATTCGCGACCTGGTCAAGCTAGAAGATATTATGCGCGAAGATCGCTTAGGGCCGAACGGTGGTATCCTGTATGCTCTCGAAGAGCTTGAGAATAACTACGAGTGGCTAGAAGAAGGACTGAAAGAGCTTGGAGAAGACTACATCTTATTCGACTGCCCCGGTCAAGTTGAGCTCTATACACACCACAACTCATTAAGAAACGTCTTCTATAAGCTTAGCAAGATTGGATTCAGAGTCAGTTTACCTTGCGAAGGGCAATAAGACTCGAGGTTCGCTAACTATGGCTGTATAGTTTGTCTGTGTACATCTCTCCGATTGCTTCTGCCTCACTCAGCCTTCTCTATACGTATCCAACGTCCTTCTCTCGCTCAGAGCCATGATCCAGATGGACATGCCGCATGTCAATGTGCTTTCTAAAATTGACAAGATAGCATCATATGATGAACTCCCTTTCAACCTAGAGTATTATACCGATGTCGACGACTTGACGCATCTTACTCCGTACCTCGAAGTGGAATCTCCAGGAATGCGGAACGAAAAGTTTGGTCGACTGCACGAAGCGATAGCAAACATGATTGAGAGCTATGGCCTCGTGAGATACGAGGTGCTGGCGGTTGAGAATAAAAAGAGCATGATGTATCTGCTCCGCGTGATTGACCGCGCAGGAGGTTATGTATTTGGAGGCGCGGAGGGTGCCAACGACACAGTTTGGTCTGTCGCTATGAGAAATGAAACTTCCATGATGGACGTTCAGGATATCCAGGAGCGATGGATCGACCACAAAGACGAGTATGATCGTCTTGAGCGAGAAGCCGAGGAAGAAGAGCAGAGGAGGGTACAAGAGGAGCACGGTATGGATGTCGACGAGCCCCAACCAGCTGCACCTCCCCCTCCGGCCGCATCCGAAGGCGAGATAGACCCAGACTTTGGCGATATGACCGTACCAAAGGACAGTGGAGTCCGGGTATTTAGAAAGAATCAATCATAATTCTTCGTCCCCCATCAGCTGCCATCTTCCATATCCTCATCGCTCATAACATTGTCTACATCTAGCACAGCGTCGTCTTTCGTGCCCAGTATATCCGTAGAGAGCGAAGATTGTGGGTGACCGCTGGCTTCTGCCTTGGCTGCTAGGATGAGTTTTCTCGCTCGGGCCACCGCGACCTCTTCGATTTTGCGAATGGTGCCGCTAACACGAACGACACGGAAAATGCAGGGCCGCCCATCCTTGACGGGGACACGATCCATAAACGTCAATGCCGACCACAAGAGTTGATAATGTGCCCTGTTGCATCTCAGAATGAAGGTCGAAGTCGCCAAGGACAGATATTTGACTATTGCGTGCATGGGTTAGCGTTGCATCCGGAGATGTCAGCTAGATGCTGACCCCAAACCACAAACTCACCCGAAAGATTGCCCTCGAGAGCGCCCGCGCCATAGTCGCCGTACAGCAACGACACCTCTGCCCTAATGGCCCTGACCAGCGCCTGCGGAGTCAGCTTCTCAACGGTCGGCTGGTGCTGGGCAACCAAGCCTGGCACGCGAGCCTTGGATATCCTGGCGGCATCGGGCGGATAGACGAGGTTGACGAGGAGATAGCGCTCCTTGATGCGCACCATTGCGAGGCAGAACGGCCAGGCAAAGGACCGTCTGAGCAGATCGGACGAGATGCCGCTCGATCAATGGGAAAAGATTCGGGCTGCGAGCAAATGCCGGACCCAGTCCAAGAGGGCGAGGATCAGCGGCTGGCAGTCGAGAGATTCTCTCACGGTTGCAGATTCCACAAGAGATTGACGCCGAAAAATAGTCCATGGCGCCAATTCGGGTCTCGGGGTATTGATGGGTGGAGATCCCGGCGCATGCAGCTGTGTGGCCAGCGCCGCGAAGAAGCTTATCAGAGCGCTAAAAATCGCGCTGCTGCAGCGGGCTTGGGGGGGAGGCTTGGGGGGGGCTGGTTAGGTGCTGCACCCGTAAAAACCTCCGCAGTGCTACATGCCCGTTTCTGCATGACCTCACAGGCGTTTATACGGCAGACAAGCTTCAACAGTGCCTACATATAAGGATGGACCATACCGTATTCGTTCACCCAGAGGACCGGACGCTACTTGTACCATAGCTTTGTATTAGTTGGAAAATAAACGCCTCGGGACAGACTTTGTTCTAGATCCGGGCTGCTCCCAACATTGATTGCGTGCTGCCCAACTTGAACCTACAACCCACATGTAGCTAAGGATACGGAGTAGATCAGAACAGTTTTCAGCTTCATCTCATGGTGCCGTTGATCAAAGCCTTGGAGTGAGCGATTGAGGGAGATTATTCTTGAAACTGTTCAATTCCGATTGGATACGAAATCTAAAAGACACTCGCAACATCTTTCTTCAGCCGTCGTCTCCATTGAACCTCCAGCTTCATCCGCCACCATGGACGGCCCATTCAATGCCGCAGTCCTCATCGTCTCAACCACGGCCGCCAAGGATCCGTCAGCCGATGCCTCAGCAACCGTCCTGCGAGAGGTGCTGATGCAAGATGGCGGCGGCCGGTGGGACGTTGTCGATGAGCGCATTGTATCGGACAATGTCTTTGACATACAGAGGAACATCATGCTCTGGGCAGACGGCCCCAACGCAGTCAATCTCATTATAACGACCGGCGGCACCGGATTCTCAGTGGCAGATGTGACGCCAGAGGTGAGTGCACATGAAAGCAACCCTTACACCATGAGATATGTAAGCATCATGCTAATAGTAAACGGTGGTCTCTTTGTCCCTCTGAATAGGCTGTCGCTCCAATGATACACAAGTCTGCCCCGGGCTTGATCCACGCCATGCTTTCTGCATCCCTATCAGTTACGCCATGTAAGTCCATATATCGAGATTTTTCATTACTTTATGGCTAAAGAATTATACAAGTTGCCATGATGTCTCGCCCCACGGCAGGGGTAAGAAATAAGACTCTCATTGTCACCTTGCCCGGCTCACCCAAAGGTGCAAAAGAGAACCTTCAAGCCATCATCAAGACGCTCCCACATGCCTGTCTCCAAGCGGGAGGCGCAAACTCCAGAGCTCTGCATGCCGGTGGCGTCAAAAAGCTTGAGGCCGACGCTGGGATTGATCGCTCCCCAGCTCAGGCCTCAACTTCATCGCATCAACACCATCATGGGCACTCCCACGGTCACGGCCACGGCCACGGCCCTGGGCACTCTCATGGCCATGGAAGCCTCCAGAGATTCACGACGCCAAGCTCAGCCAACTCATCCCATTTGTCCAATGATTTCAGCCAAGGCCCCACGCGCCGATACCGCGAGTCCCCTTATCCCATGCTATCCGTAGACGACGCCCTTGCTCTAGTATTGGAGCACTCGCCGGAACCCCACACGGAATTGGTCAAGGTCGATGAGAACATTGTTGGAATGGTGCTGGCTGATGATATCAAGGCCAAAGAGAATGTCCCGGCTTTCCGAGCCAGTATCGTGGATGGGTATGCCGTCGTCGTTCCCAAAGATGGCAGCGTAAAGGGCGCCTTCCCCGTCACTGGTGTGTCCCACGCCGCTCCAGGAGAGATACCGCCTTTGAATGAGGGCGAGATTGCTAGGATAACGACAGGAGCTCCGCTGCCGCCGGGGGCCAATGCTGTCATCATGGTAGAAGACACCACTCTGAAGACCATGACTGAGGACGGCAAAGAGGAGAAGGATGTTGAGATCCAAGCCGACGGAGTTACGGATGGCGCCAATGTCCGTGAAATCGGAAGTGACATTGCACAAGGCAGCGTGATTCTCAAAAAGGGAGAACAGATATCCGCAGTGGGCGGAGAAATCGGCCTTCTCGCCGCCGTCGGCGTGGCAGAAGCCCAGGTATATAGGCGGCCCGTCGTGGGAGTGCTCTCCACCGGCGACGAGATTGTTGACTACCACCGGCCAGGAGGCTTGAAACTAGGCGAGGTCCGTGATACTAATCGCATCACGCTCATCTCCGCCGCCAAGGAATGGGGATTCCCAGTCATCGACCTCGGCATCGCCAGCGATAAGCCCGGCTCTTTGGAGGAAACTCTGAGAGCTGGCCTCAGAGAAGCCGACGTGCTCATCACAACGGGAGGCGTCTCCATGGGAGAACTCGACCTCCTGAAACCAACTCTTGAGCGCTCTCTGGGCGGGACGATTCACTTTGGTCGGGTGGCCATGAAGCCTGGCAAACCAACTACCTTTGCCACCATCCCCGTCAAAGACAACGCAGGACAGCGCGTCTCCAAGGCCGTCTTCTCCCTCCCCGGCAATCCCGCCTCCGCACTGGTCACATTCCACCTCTTCGTCCTGCCGTCTCTGCATAAACAGTCTGGCGTCTCGCCCGTTGGCCTGCCCAGAGTCCCAGTGACGCTAGCACATGAATTCCATGTAGATGCCCGGCCAGAATTCCATCGCGTCGTCGTGACCATTGGGCAGGATGGCCTTCTGACGGCGAGCAGCACTGGAGGACAGCGCAGCTCCAAAGTAGGTAGCCTAAGATCTGCCAATGCGCTGCTCTGCTTGCCTGGCGGAGGTGGGAAGCTGGAAAAGGGCTCAAAGGTTAATGCTTTGTTGATGAACGCTGTGCGTGGTGGATAACGGATGATTCAACAGTCGACTGTACATAGTAGTATCCACAACTGATAGGACCCAATAATGGGGAAGAGGAGGAAAAGGGTGAGAATGGGAGGCAAATAGGAGGCAAATAATTAAGCTCTTTTGATCTTTGAACATTCATAGCTCTTAAAAGAAGATGCCCAGATTCAAGCATCCGCAGCTGTCTTTAGTGTACACGGGGTGCTAGTCATACAGCTTCAAATAACAAAACAAAAATATGCACATCGTCTACAGCCCAGTCTTCCAAACGCCCAACCAAAAATTATCGGCGCAATGCATATATATCAAATTCCTGCTCTTTTGATTCGATCGTGGAGTGATTCGATCGTGGAGAAAATAGAGAGAGTTGCACAGGGAGAGATGGGCTGTGCTATAGTGTTGAGGATTATTTGGTCATTTCTCTCTCTTGTATAGTTACTTAAGTGGGCTTGACGCCAAACGCAGGAGCCTTTTCTGACACCAAGAGGCCGACGATCAGACCGAAAAGTCCCAGGACAGAGCTGAAAATCTCAATGACCAGAATCTTAACGAACCTATAAAACAATCAGTATTAAAAATTGAACGTAAGGTTGTCTAGTAGACAGGCATGGGAAGAGAAGGAAAGGGACAAGGGGGATAGTGCATACAATGAGCCATCTGCCGCATCAGCAAGCGCAGCTCCACTGCCGTTGATGCCGACCGCAACACCACAGACGAGATTGCACGCGCCGACGGTCAAGCCAGCCCAGAACAAGGCAAAACCGGTAAAGTAAGAGTCGGCAGAGTAGAGTTCAGCGCCGTGGACGGCCTCGACCTTGGAGGAGAAGACAATGGCCATGATGACGCCGTAGATGGCGACGACCTCGCAGAAGATGATGGAGATCAAGTTCTTTGTTCGGATTCGAGGAGCCTTGACGCCGGCGCCGAGGATGGAGGACCCGGTGATGAAGATACCCCTGTGTGGAAATACGATGTTAGTTGACTGTGCCTTCATATGCTATTGTCCCCTGCGGCATAGCTGCGTAATGTTGTTTTGAACCACCGCTATCCTTGAATCGATTCACTCACCATGCGGCACCGACGACAGAGAGGCCGATGCACAGGGAAATTCCCAAACTAGCCCATGCGTATGGCGATATCGATTCGAGAAAGGCTCCGACGTTGAAGGACTCGCCGCTGCCGGTAAAGAGCATGTCTGTGATGGTTCCCTGGGGTCAGCCTTGGCAGTCCAGTCGCAATCGACTGCATGTCCGGATTTCAACACGTACAAAGTCCCACCACGACCAGAAACGCCCAGATGCCGCCTACTCCATACGTATAACTCATGATGTCCGTGAGGCTGCTGCCGCTGCTGCTGTTGTTGAGTAGATGGCGAGAACGGGTTGCTGCCGTTTAGTTGCAAGCTTGGCTGAAGCTCTTCGGAGCACTGAGGCGCGACAGAGGCCGATGTCACATGACAGATGCGCTGAGTCATACAGTGCCAGCAGCTCCCCAGAGCCGTTGCTTCAGCGCCCCACAGCAGGCTGCGTTGAAATCGGAGGCCACTTTATAGCTCCAGGCGCTGCAGCCTATGGCATTAGTCACCTTGCGCTAGGCTGAACCGCCTTCAACACCGTCTGTCAGCCGCTTGCTGGTCCGGACCTGGACCAAACATCATCCAACGCCGCCACGACTATCGGCTACCCTCAACTTCCAGCCTGTCGCTTGAGCAACGCCAACTCTCTTTTACGCCCATTCCCGACGGCTCGAGTACCACATACACTCATTACCTACCAATCACAATGGCGAGCGGCGCGCAGTCATTCTATGAGCTCTACCGTAGGAGCAGGTAATGGCCAATCTGCTGTGGGGAGCCATGGCTTGTTACTAACCGAGGTTTGCAGTATCGGGCTCGCCTTGACTGATACGCTGGATGACCTGATCAGCGAGGAGCGCATTCACCCGCAGTTGGCGATGAAGATCTTGAGCAACTTTGACCAGGCTATTACCGAGGCTCTTCAAAAGAACGTCAAGAGCCGGCTTCAGTTCAAGGGAAGCCTGGATACATATCGATTCTGCGACGAAGTCTGGACTTTCCTGATCAAGAACGTGACCTTCAAGATGGACAATGGCAATGTCTCTGTTCAAGCCGACAAGGTCAAGATTGTCAGCTGCAATGCCAAGAGACCCGGCGAGGGACAATAAAGCGCGAATCAACGTGGCAGAGGAACAGATTGTATAAAAACACCAAAGAGAGGATGGCGAGATGGGCTCAATTAATCACGCACGGATGGCGACAGGACCGCCAGTAATGTGTGAAATGGCGTTTTAAGGTTTTATAGTTGGGATACACGGATAATGGGAAATTGCTTGGTTTTACATATAACGATTTGCAACTACTGGGAAATTTGGCTCTTCTAACGAACCGCGATATGAATTAGACAATACAGATAATTATTTGCTTCAAAGATGACAATGTGGAAACGTGATGTGTCGAATCCCTGGCTCTCGGCATTTGCCTGCAGCCCCTAGGAGCACAAGAGCCGGCATCTTCTGTGGTGTCACAGCAGAGCCGCGCCACTGTGGCGGTGACAGTCAAAAGCGGCCAGAATAAACGGCACAAGATGGGAGGTTCTTTTTTTTTTTTTTTCTTGAGGCATGTACAACATCACAACAAAAATGCATTCAAATTGAAAAGACAAGCACGTATAGATTAATCGTCACTACCTAGGTATGTTGAAATAAATGGAGATGGTTGTGACATGCTCCGCGCACTCACCTCTGATACAGCATCCGTCCCGCTTATTTTGTCCACTGCTCGCCTATGACAACGCAGACGCAGGCTCACTAAAACATCCAAGTTCCACTGTCCCTGTCTGGCCTTAAACAGTCAATGCCAAATGCTTCAGCTGTCATTACCGGCCTGGCGATAGATGCGTCCTTGAGGATTGCCATTTTCCAATCCTCACTCACACGCCTCAGAAAATCTATTTTGAACACACAAAAATCTTCTTTATTCAAATCACATAAGCGCGCCCCCACATAACACTTCGTATCTACGTAACCCTTCGCATGGACGCACGCAAACGGCGGACCAAACCGCCGACCTCTCCGGCATCCCAGCACCATCACGACTCCTCCCGCGCCGACAAGGGCGCTTCTCCCACTGCCGGCAAGATGGACGTTGAAGAGCCTCTCTCATGGCGGAAGCATTGGATGTTCTTCGCGGTGGCGAGCGGTGCTTGTGCGGCGTTTAACGGCGTGTTTGCAAAGCTGTATGTGATTCCATTTCGTTATTCAGGCTGTCGTTTTGGGATGTATGCCTGTACGTGCATGTATATGTTCATTTCGTCATGAACCCATCTGCCAGAGCAATGAGTGTTTAATCCAGTAATATACTGACTTGAATTACTACTTCAGGACCACCACGCAACTCACCACAAGCTTATCAAACGCCATCGCCCATGGCCTTGGAATCGCAGCTCACGAGAAGATTGTCGAAGTCGTTGTCCGCGCTGTAAGTCCCCTAAATCATCAACAACTTCAAAATACACCTCACGCTAACTTGCCATCATCTAGATCTTCTTCATTCTCAACCTCGTCTTCAATGGCATTGTAAGTTGTTTACAACCCATCTCAATTCATATCTCGCATCTCATAATATCGCACACCTCATCACGTCTATGAAAGTCATGTATACCTAACAAAACACCAGATGTGGTCCCTCTTCACCACCGCCCTCAAACGCGGCAAGTCTGCTACTCAAGTCTCCATTATGAACACCTCCACCAACTTCCTCGTCACCGCCTTCACCGGCCTACTCATCTTCTCCGAGTCTCTTCCCCCCATGTGGTGGGCCGGCGCCTCACTGCTTGTAGCTGGGAGCGTCATCGCTGGCCGAAAGGACGAGGGTGAGGGTACCAAAGATGCTGCGGCCGGCGATTCTTCTGAACCAGTACCTGCAGGTAGTAGTCTTGAGCTAGATGGAGATGTTGTTGCTGGAGAAAGATATCGGGATGAAGATGTCCCTGACTTGGGCGAGCTACGTACTTGAGTCGTATGAAGCGCTGCTTGATTCAATAATGATAGCATAGCATTCTTACGTCGCTGTATATACAAATTAAAAATCGCTCTCATTTATGATTCCGTCTATCTTCTTTCCAACTCAACGCCCTCATCAACGCCCTCCTCATCCCCGTCCAGGATGTTCCCTCTCCTCCCACGCGCCCGTTCATCATCAAATTGCCCACTGAGCCTTACATGGCCCCGTGAAACAGTCGACACCGAATTAGAAACCCAGAATCCTACTCTGCGAAGCGCGCTCCATAAATGTTCCTGTCCTTCTACGACGTGTTGGTCGTCCTTCGGATTCTCCGCCGCTTCTACTTTGAACTGGTACTTTAGACAATCTTTCACAGTGACGAGGCCGGAAAGCTTTCCATGATATTCAATCAGAATGACACGAGGTCCAATCTTTTGGAATAACTCCATGACAGTCTCCAGAGGCAAGCGAGGGTGGGCCGTCACGGGTGTGGCGTCAATATACCGGCTAAAGTCAAGGGGCGATGAGGCCGCAGTGTCTGCGCGGAAAGCGGGCGTGACGGGAGTGATCGCAGGCGCCTGAGCCGGATGCGGTGAGAAGAAGCATTTTGCATCTTGAGAAACAGGCCGTTCACGCCTTGCGCGATCGATGGCGTAGCGCAGCTCGGTCCTACCAATGTAGCCAACCAGCGTCTTGGAGGTGCTATCCAACACGATGGGGAACCCCTGATATTTGTCCTCGGCCAGCAGCTCTTCGACGTCAGCAATTGTCAGTCCATTAACGGACAGCGACACGACAGAGCTTCGCATGACCTGCGAGACGGGAACGCCATAATTGTGATCTTCCTTGCTATCAATAAATGGAAACCCGTTGAACCAAATCATGCGATCAGCAATACCGCCCTTGCCAAACATCTCGCTGACGAGCTTGGTGACGCCGACAACAATCATTGTTGGGAGAATATATGTGAGTGCTCCAGTAAGCTCAAACATGATGACGACGACAGTCAGAGTGAGATGCATAATGCCGCTCAATGCTGCCGCTGCTCCGAGGAAAGCGTACGTGCCAGGTGTGATGCATGGTTCATCTGGCTTGCAGGCAGAAAAGAAGACGCTGGTTGGGTTTGCCTCATAAATGGCTTGGACGATAATGCCAACGGTACGTCCGAACGAGGCACCAATGGCCATGGAAGGAACAAAAATTCCTGCGGGCACCTTGCAACCATACGAAATAATGACTAAGAAAACTCTCAGTACCGTTGCGAGGATCAGTGACACGAGATTCCACGCTCTCTTATCTTTGTCGCAAAGCCCGTGGTAGTTTTCGGCTCCTTCGCATTCAAGAAAAAGAATCTCCATGCTCTCCGTCATGTCGATCTTGAGAAAAGCGTTCGGATAGGCGATGATGGCAGTCCCCGCCGCAAGAAGTGTCGCCTCCAAGATGGCATATTTTGTCAAGTACTTTTTGCGGAAAGCCTGTGCTCGCAGATTCCACTTAATCACAAAGGCACCATACAGCCCGCCAAAGATTCCTATTATGATGTAAAAGACGACCTCGAAAAAGTGCCAGTCTCGGTCATATTTGACTTGGAACATGACCAGCTGGCCCGTTCGAAAAGGGTTCATGGCAGAGAGCACCGCTGTGGCGACCAGTGCACAAAAATAGCTCCGCCACATTGTCTTGAGCGGAAAGTAGCTCGACATCTCTTCGAGTGAAAAAAGTACACCGCCGATAGGGCTACCAAAGGCGACTGCGACACCAGCGGCGGCACAGGCGCTGAGAATCTCGCGAGTCTTGGACGCATTACTCCTGTACTTGTTAAACAGCCTTGAAATAACATTGCCGGTGCAGACGGCATAGTGAACACTGGGCCCTTCCTTTCCAACCGACAGGCCGGAGGCAATGGCCAGTGGCAGGCATATGGACTTGATCAACAGGGTCCAAAATCCAAGAAACCCCTTCATCACAAAGCCGGCAATGATGCATTTGATCTCCGATATGCCAGATCCAGCTGCATATGGAGCATACGACTTGACCAACGTTGCAGATACCCAAGCGAAAGTTGTCTAGCAGCGAGTCAGAAAGCCTTGTTCAGCAGAGCTACTGCTCAGAATCAGCAGATTACTTACCGCAAAGATGAAGTAGATAAAGTAGTTGAGAGGGCCAAAGCCTGTCCATCGATGCCACGCTTCACAGCCTACGAGAATAGTCAGTTTGTATTCCAACATCAGTAGGGACGCAAAAAAAGAAATAATCACCATTATCCTCTCCCCAGCAACAAAATTTCTCGTTGAGATAAAACCCCGTCGTGCAGTGGCCAGTCTTGATATCTGATAGCCACTCCGTCACAATATTCAAAAACGCCGCGTTGAGCCCAATGGCGGCTCCGATAATGGTAACAACGATCCATCCCTGCGCAGCATCGTAGGATTCCCAAAGACGATATCTCCAGCCGGGCTGCCCGAGCCTGTATACTCCTGCTGTGCGTGTCCTGTGAGCTTGACGCCGAGCTTGTTCCCTCGCAGCATCTTGTACCCAATCTGTCGAAGCCCTAGAATCAGTCTCGTTTGGTTTTTACGGATATGGTGGGTCGGACGTAGAATCCAAGATCGCATTCGCTCTCACCTATAGTTGTAAAGTCCTAGATACCACAGCCGTCAGCGCTGAAGTCTAAAGAGTGCCACGCATAGATGTACATGTCACCGTCACATGCGCTCTCTTGCTCACCTCATATCTCTTGATTTCGGCAATCTCCTCTTCAATCTGGCCCTCCCTTGGTGCGTTGCCGGCAGAAGCTTCGCCCTGTTCTGCATTGGACACGGCAAAAGACAGTCGAGAGCTGATGGACGGTCGTCGCGAGAGCGCCGGGCTGGGAGCGCCGAAGGCTGCTGTGTGTGAATTCATGGCTCCGGGCCGCGGATCATGGCGATCGGTTGGCCAGTAGCGCAATCGCTAGTGCCTTGCGGTGTAATTCGATGCGATATGGTGCGACTGCGACTGCGGCGGCGTTTAGCTGGCTATTTCTTGGTTCTTGGTGTCGGAGGCTGTGTTGTCGCAACGAGCGAGGGATGTCGCAGCAATACGCTGGCCAAGACGAGCAGCGTACCTTGCTGTAAGTGGTAGCACTACAGGCGCCCACTAAATGCAAAGCCCCTGCTGTAGCAGCAGATCCTCCCCTCCAGCATGCCTGGCAGGCGACTAGCAGAAGGCTGTGGGCATTGACATAGTAACATAGCCGTTACATGAACAATATTCCATGTTGGAAATTGAAAGAAGCTTTCGGACTTGTAGGTTTTTCTTTATATGAACTAACCAAATTCTCTTCCTTTTCTTCTTTTCGTACAAAGACCTGGTATGCAGCAATTCAGAGGTTGTTCTACCAAGTGCTGTGTACCTGTCTCAAATCACGTGCATATTCGGAAGCTCCCCACCAGCCCGCCTGTCCCTGGTCGATTTGGCCATCGAATCGCCGTAGCGCGCTACGTATTGGATCGTTCGTAGCTTTGCTGGCAGGAGAGCAGCACAGGCCAGATTCGCCATATCGCATTGCTTCGGTTTCTGCCACCTACAACGCCAATTTTCCCCGTTTCTCACTCGCACACTCATTGTTTCGGTCTATTAGCGATTATACCCTCAAGATGGTAAGCTGCGCAGCTCTCTGCGGCATCCATATCCCCCCTGGCGCAATCCCCGCCGTAACTAACAAACCGACTCTTTCCAGGCGGCCCAGGTCATCTCCAACTCCGGTCACGATGATATGATTGTATGTTCGACTTTTACGAAATACTGCTCCACCCATCATTCTGCAGCTACCACACTCTCCTACAAATTCGACTTGGAGCAACAAACCGTCGAGGTCGCACCTTGGCTGACCCATAACTAACAATGGCCCAATCTAGCACGATGCCGTTCTCGATTACTACGGACGAAAGCTGGCGACATGCTCGAGTGACCGAACGATTAAGATCTTCGAGATCGAAGGCGAGACGCAACGTCTGGTAGAGACTTTGAAAGGGTGAGAGACGCCGCCTCATCTTACACATGTCGACATCGCCCACCTCGAATACACAAGTATTGACATGCACATGCTATAGTCACGAAGGTGCTGTATGGTGCGTTGCCTGGGCGCATCCCAAGTACGGCAACATCTTGGCATCGGCTGGCTACGACGGCAAGGTCTTCATCTGGAAGGAACAGGGTGCCCAGAACAGCCAATGGCAGCGAATTTACGACTTCCCCCTCCACAAGGCCTCGGTCAACATTGTGTCCTGGTCTCCCCATGAGGCAGGCTGCCTTCTCGCCTGTGCATCTTCCGACGGCAACGTCAGCGTGCTCGAGTTCAAGGACAACAGCGTCGATCACGTCACATTCCCTGCCCACGGCCTCGGTGTCAACTCCGTTTCTTGGGCCCCTGCTACTACACCTGGCAGCATCGTCAGCAGTGCTCCGGGCCCTGGCGCCACTGGCAACCGACGGTTCGTCACGGGCGGCTCCGATAATTTGATCAAGATCTGGACATTTGATCCCGCTGCACAGTCATACAAGCAAGAAGGCGAAGCCCTGACGGGCCACTCCGACTGGGTGCGCGATGTTGCCTGGTCTCCCACTGTCCTGCAAAAGTCGTACATTGCTTCAGCCTCTCAAGATAAGACGGTCCGCATCTGGACTTCAGATCAGTCCAGCGGCGGCCAGTGGGCAAGCAAGGTGCTCAACTTTGAAGCCCCTGTTTGGCGTGTGAGTTGGTCCCTGAGCGGTAACGTCCTAGCGGTTAGCTGCGCCGACAACAAGGTATCTCTGTGGCAAGAGAACCTGCGTGGCGAGTGGGAATGTGTCAAGTCAATTGAGGAGTAAACTAGAGAGAAGCGGGTAAAGGTGAAGAAATACATATCTTGGTGTTATGATTAGGCGTTTCGTTAATGAGCAGGGCATTGAAGGCAGGGACGCAAAAAAATGAAACAATATGGATAGGATGATCCTAGTTACCTACAAGCCAAGCTTCATACAGTAGAGAGAAACAAGATCACGAATGTGATGCCCATCCACAAGGGCTAAGTGGTCAAAGGAGATGGAGCCATTATAACGACATACAATTTTTCTTTTTTTGGAAAAGTCTTTAAATAGATGGTTGAACTTGGCCTTTCCTTGATCCAAAATAAGGTGTACTCAAAAATGATAATCAACGTTTTAGTTGTTTGTTCCCTTTAACTGCTGTTTGTTTCGCTCATCACCAACATTGTCCATTTATATCTCCTTGTAAACAAAGCTTTGTTAGAATGATTCAGAAACAGAAAGACACCGCTGTCCATGTATTCAAAGCCACCAACAACAAGCGTAGCAAACAAGTTTTGCACAATAGAAGTCATCAAACTATCTTCACACGTCAAAAAATGAACACTGTCTCAAAGGCATCGTCTCTCCGAAATGGCTCAGTCCTCAAACTATTAAAGAGCGAGTCAATTGCAGTACACCCTTACCCTCTAATAGACCTTTTTCATCAGCTTCTTATTTCCAGTCATTTCTATTTCCAGATACGCCCCCCTTCATCTCAAGGCACTCAATTCACATACACACATCTTCCTCACTTGTGGCCAAAATGAACGTCGCCGAGCCCTACATCTGCATTCCCGGAGTGCCCAATTTCCGTGATATCGGCGGCTACCCCCTCGCCTCCGAACAGAACAAGCAAGTCCGACGGAACGTCGTCTTCCGCTCCGCTCTTCCGCGCCACATCCTGGATGACGGATCAGAGAGAGCAAAGAATAAGCTACAGACGCTCGGTATATGTCAGGTGTTTGATTTGCGCTCTGAGAATGAGTTCATCGAGGTGCGAGCCTATGACTGGAGGAAATGGCTGTGGTCAGAAATGCATCGAGTATCGGCGCCGGTATTCCAGCCTGAAGAATACAATGCTGAGTCGCTAGCTGATCAGTATATGGAAAGTGGTTGTGGTCCTGAGGTATGGCAAATATTAAACTCTTCATCGATGATATGGCAATGGAAGCGTGGCGTTGTATTCTACAAAACATACTTCTTCACCAAATGAATACATGCTGATTACTCGATTCCAGGGATTCGCTCAAACATTCAACAAGATTTTAGAGTCGGCAAGCCATCCCAAGAACAAAGCCCGGCCGTTTGCACGAATCCTCGAGCTCCTGTCTCTGGATTCTAAGCAGCCGCCCACGCAGCCCATGCTTATACACTGCGATCTGGGTATGGACAGAACAGCAGTAATCTGTGCTTTGATCTTATCGCTCTGCGGCGTGAGCGACGAGGATGTGGCCAAGGACTATCATCAATCGGAGATGGAGCTTGCTGCCCATCTAGAGAAACTTGCCGCAGAGTTCAAGTCGCTCTCTGTATTCAAATACGTCAGAGTCACTGCAGACGATGCGAAGATTCTGTTTTCAGTACGGTGAGTAATTCTCTTGATGAATATAATGCAATGGCAATACCAATCGATCTTTGGCTTACTTTTTTTTGTTCAAGGGAGGAAAACATGCTGCGGTTTTTGGATTCTCTCAGAAAGAAGCATGGCTCGATTGAACAATGCATCAAGCATCACAAGTTGCTCGACGATGAGGGCATATCAAGACTGAGAGAGAACATGATTGTTGATGCCGCCACGAATCAATCTACGGCTAGTAAGTCGAGACTCTTGCATTTCTCGCGCATTTCATGTGATCAATTTTGCTAACGTTGGACTGTTTGTGTAAAGGGATATGGGATAAGAACTAAAGATGGCAGTATAAAAGCGGCTTATTGGTTTTGAATACGTTGTTTTTAGTTTGATTGCACTATTTACTTAAAATGTATTAGCTTCATCATCTACCAGGTAGTGGCAGGACAGACTGCTGCCTAAAGACGGGAAAAGAGAAGAGATAGAACGTTTACTTTGGTCATAAAATATTATCCTTCATAGATCTTCATCTAATAAACCTTTATCATTTGCTAGTCAGAAATTCAAGATTGCTCCATAAAGATATAGCGTCATCTTTACTCTTCTCTCCATATCCGATTTTATTCAGCTTAGAGAACCACTCATGGCAGCCTCTCAACATGCATTAAATCACAAAATCATCGGCACCAGGCAGCCAGATAAAACCTATACCGATCGCAATTCCACTCGTGTCGTGGCCATCAGGTCCTCCGGTGAAGTTGCCATAATCCACGTCAAAGTAGGAAACTATTATAAACTGCCAGGCGGCGGCATCGAGGCAAACGAGAGTCACTCCGACGCCGCCCTGCGCGAAGTCAAAGAAGAAACCGGAGCGGCGGTAGCTCTGCGCGGCGACTATTTTGCCACGACGGAAGAGTTTCGCTTCCATCTTCATCAGATATCTTATTGCTATTTGGCCGATGTGCTCGACGACACTGGGGAGCCGTGCTTGACGGAAGAGGAGCTTGCTGATGGATTTACGTACCAGTGGATGGATATATACAAGGCTGTGGAGATTATGGCTGCAGCGGTACCAACTACAGAATTTGGATGTTTCGTTAAAGAGCGAGATGCGTATGTTCTCGCCGTGGCTGTTGGAGTTTTGGGAGCAAGACAGGGCTGAAACTGAAACCATAGCATGTTGGTAAAAAGGTTATACGTAAATGATATGATGTGGGTGTATATTACAAGACCATGGAAACACCGATGCAATAACCATTTAGAAATATGTAACACTGCTCGCAAAATCCCCCAAGCAGAGTTCTCCGCGTATACCATATGCATGGAGTATTCACATCGGATGGTATGTGGAAAATCACAATGATCATCACTGACATACGTACTTAGGTAGAATACGGAGTAAAACTCCCACTCGGGGCCATCTTGAGACACTTGCTTCATACATGAAAGATTAGAAGACATTATAGCAGCCAGCTTATATATATTCACGATTACAGTATGAACGAACCCATATTTCCCATAATGAATCTAGATAGTGCCTGAATGTTCCCAGTATCTCATAAAACTCCTGCTAGTTCAATAAAGGGCGGCCTCAATGTCATAAATCCGCCATAATAATAGTAGAGTGATAACGCCAACGTCAAAGTGTAAATTCCCAAATATGATCCCCAGTAAAGAAAACTCCTAAACGTTCTTGTTGAATCGAACTCTCCAAACCTCATTATTCGCAAAATCGTTGTATGAAAAGAGATCCTCATCCGATGCTGTTGTCGAATTTGCTCTAGCAGGCATCTTTCTATTAGACGTAAAGGCTGTGTGCATATCGCCTCCGTATCGCTTAGCAATAGACACTCCGAATCCAGCAATCTCTCCTACGTGAATTTTAATCGTGAGCATTCTTAGACAACTCAAAATAAGACGATGCCACTTACCCAAACTAATGAGCATGAGGTTTCTTGTTGCAGAAGGAGGCAATCCATATGATCCGACAACCAAAGAGGTTAGAGGACAGAATATATACGGCCACCAAGAACTCAGACCAAGGCCATTGTAGATGGAAGTCCGAAGGGTAGCTGCCGATGAAGAAGCTGAATCCAAGAGATCTATTAAATTCGAAGCTGTTTGCTGAGCATGGACCAGTCGTTCTTGGTGGCCTTCATGTTGAACCAGTAGAGAGTCGGCCAATCCTTCAAGCCTCTTCATATTCTGCCAATACGCATTAGCCATTTCCCATTCGCTGTCAACCTTGAATAAAGCCGTTCAACTTACTGTCTCTATTTTCTCTTGTCTCAATGCAACAGCTGCCGCTATGGATTGTGAAACTTCCTAGCCAATTGCGGTCAGAGAAAAGCTCTTTCATTGGGAAAGGAAGACAACTTACAATTTCTCTGTGTAAAGATGTCGATGAGGTCACTGCTGCAGCGATTGCCGATAAGATAATATCCACTTCGGTGGTAATTCGCTGCGTGGCCTCTTGTAAGGCAGACTCGTGTGAAGATACCAAGTCGTGGCTTTGTGTTTGCGTCGCGTCAACCAGCATTGCGAGTAATATCTGTAAATTTCTGGCATCTTCGAGTCCGTGGTTAATAAAATCCGTCGACCGCTGCCGATGCCGTTAGTGACCTGAGTCTAGTAGCATTGCTTGCAAAAATTATACCTGAACTCTTTGAACAATCTGTTCCCTGAAAAACGTATCTAGTTCAGTAAAGCCATTTTTCAAGTCATTCATCTGGGGCTTGAGGTTGGCCGTGGCAGTTTCGACTTCTTGAAACATTTGATTGAGCGATCGAAATCGCTCCCCCATCTCTTCTTCGAGTTGGGTAGTCAGCCTCGCAAGGATGTCAACCAATCGTTGGTGAAGCCGGACATTTTGATCTAAGATGGAATTAGCCAGCTTCTATCTCACCCAATAAGATACCAGTATATCTACTTTTTTCATTGTCTGCACGGGCGGCCTCACAAAATCGCAGTGTTTTATGGTGATAGCTCACCCAGGTGTTCCATGCCGAATCCGACTGTGCCAGGCCTTCGAGGCAGTCATCAATCTCCGCTGTCGTAACATGCAGCTGTGGCTTAGTCGGTGGAGCGATTCGTGCGAGAGTTGACTCTTGAAACTTGGAACAAGCAGGTGGAATCGCGAAGCTGCCTCTTTCTAGGTCACATATAGCCAAGCTTGCGGCGTATGAGTCAACAAAGTCTCGAGCAGCTCTTCCACTATCAGTCAAAATCGTTTCATCATCTCGTCCGTCGAGTAACTGGCAGTTGTTGACCAATAAACGAGCCGCAATGCGGTGGCATAGGGGCTCTGATTCCAATTCTTGCAACTCATTGAGCGCCATAGAATACATTGCAGGCAGCTTTGAGGGTTCGAAGCCAGGAGTGCTAGCTAAATGCTCTCTAGAGGAAGATGGGCCTATAGAGTTGCCATGTCCTGGACCCAGGTTAGCGATGATTTGCATAGAAAGAGGCAGCCAGAACTCGCTACTAATCCTCTTATTGCCGCCCCATGAGAAACCGTGCACTCCACTAGAAAGAATGAGAGCGATATGAAAACTCCAAAAAACAAACGTCAGAGCTGGTGCCATCTTCCACTGGCCAGTAACCGAGCTGGCTGTGTCTCGCAGATAATGGTCTATAAACGCAAAAGCGCCG
This sequence comes from Trichoderma atroviride, assembly GCF_020647795.1. Lineage (NCBI taxonomy): Eukaryota > Fungi > Ascomycota > Sordariomycetes > Hypocreales > Hypocreaceae > Trichoderma > Trichoderma atroviride. Next base: position 2,840,668 of record NC_089400.1, on the reverse strand, counting down.
CGAACCGAAGTAATTGAAGCCCTAGGTCCAATCGCGGATAGATCCTCGCTCGAGTTGGGCCTTGTTATAGTTGTGAAGCTGTGGCGAAGAATACTGGAAAGTAGTCCGCAAGATGAGTTTTCGGCGATATATGAGATAGATAAATTCAGTGGGCTGCAGATGGCCCGTACTGTTGGTGCATGGATGCCGGTTATTTTGCTCTTAATTGGTTTTGTTTGCGTGTTTGGCAACTCTGGTTTTCTACGAATATCATGGTGGAAATCCGGAGAAGGCAGATGGATGTGGAAAATTCTGGCAATGGTGATTCATCGAGCTCGTGATTGCCGCTTTTCGACCTCGCCAGTCGTACCTGCTGCATGCAAACGGGTGCACAACGGGCCGCCGCTTCCATCTCTTCACTTGCATAACCTCATTAGTAGCGTTATTGGCACTGATTGTGAGCAATACGTGCAGCTGCTTAAACCTCGCAATAAAATTATATCACCAGTATTCACGTCGACATTCTGAACGCTGAAAGAACAAAACTCGATCTCGCCAGCCATGAACCTGCTTGGCCATCAACTCAGTTACTACACCACCACTCTAAGCCGATTCAAAGACTCAGCTCCCTCTGCCCTTGGTTTGACGATGACCTTGGGGAAATATTTCGGCTCCAGGATATGAACAGGCATCACTCGATCATTCTTCTTGGGAACAGAAATGCCGTCGCCCCCAGGTGCAACCAAATCCACTGCGTGGATGATCATGGCTGCAAACATGAGAATCTCGTTAGTCGCAAAGTCACGACCAGGGCACAACGTCTTGCCACCACCAAATCCACGAAATGCCGCTGGATGAAACCCATCACTTCTGCTCTTTTCTTTGAGAAACCTGTTCGGGTTGAAGTCTTCAGCATCCTGGCCCCATATGGACCTATTAGCATGGATAACACCTCCAGAGATTTGCACAACAGCACCCTTTTTCAAAAAGTATCGATCAGCCAGCATCGTGTCCTCCTTGATCATGCGAACAGAGAAATTCTCCGATCCGATGCGCAGGCTCTCCCTATAAACAGCAACGAGCGTTGGGCATGTTTCTTTAACCACTCCAATGCTCAGCGAGTCCGGTCCAGTGCGTTGGTAACTGAGCTCCAGCGCCTGGCGGATCTCCTGGCGCGTCTCGGCGAGAAGCTTTGCATGCGCAAATATTCTTAATATTACCCAAAACGTTGTAGTTGTCGTATTTACGATACCAGCAAAAAGAAAAGACAGGGCTGAGCGAGCCGTCATGTCTGTGCTCATGCCATATTCTTTTTCTATCCGGGCTCTACCCCTTGCAATTGATGATGCTGAATCCAGATGGCCAGCTTCCAAATACCTGCAGAACGCAGCAGACAGCTTCTCTCGGCCGCTATACGCTTTGGGTGCTATGACGGATGGCAATATTCCGATGAGTAATCCAGCAAGACCGTGATCAAATGCCCAGAAAGCTTGCTCCAAGTCAGGGTCCTCTGCAATGGGATTACGGGGTCCAAAGAGATATTTCGCCGTACCAACGGTTACCATGTGGCGAGTCCAGACCAAAAGATCAATAGGCTGAGGGGCATCAGCAGCCTTATCAAAGGAGCCAATTCCTTCACACAGCTGAAGACATAGTTCCTGCGCAGCTTCACAGCTCAGCGTATTTACATATTCACCCGGTCCAAGGGAGGTATACACCCAGTCATGAATGTCAGCAAAGAATCCCCGTGGCTCGCCCGGTTCTGGATCCAGATTTGTGCCAATTACATTATAAGTCTTCTCGTCGAGCCCAAGAACCCGCTGGGTTATCTCTGGCAGCAAAGGTGACATGGATAACGTCTTGGTATTGCGCTGAACGCTAGCGGCCAATGACGGCTCCGTCACGACGTAAATTCGAGATCCTGGCACAGGCAAAGTCAGGATGGGTTCTTCGGGGTAAGACAGTCTAGCAGTTATTAGCCCAATGCCTCGCATCCCGTGAGAGTCTAGATTCAATTCTAACCCAAGCTGTTTGATATATCGGCCGCCATGCAGCGCCATGCCCATCAGATGGCCTATGAGAGGAACCCATGACTGGATAACTATTGGCTCGCTTGGATGCAGCTTTTTCCCCGACGTATAGCGGAGGATGAAGGCCAGAGCCAGAAAGCCAGCGGTAACGGTGGCAACAATGCCTAAATTGACGGGCCAAGCCTTGATATCAAACAGCGCCATCATTCATATCAACGCTAGGCTGTTCTGTGCAGTTTGTTCGATCACTGATTATCAAAGAAACCAGTGGTCAATGGGTGAAATGAACACATCTAGCGTCTCTTTCGGTTGATGATTTGTTTGTATATCTGCACTTCATCTTGAAGTTGATGGACGTCGCAGTCGAAACAAGGCGGGGTTGCATCCCACGGGAGCGTTACGGAATCGGGATACCCAGTCTATATAATGGGCCAGCTGCCAATTCCTACAGGCTGCCCCGGCGCGAAGTTTCCTCGCTAATGATGGCTTCGCCGAATGAACGGACCTAATCTCTATGATTGGTTCCCCGAAGCATTTGACAAGTTGTGCTGATGAATAACCTCCAGCGCTTGCGGAAGAAGAAAGCTTACGGCTGTCCGAGAGATGAGACTCACTGGAGGGACTAACTTGAGGTTTCTAAGCGGCAGCAGGATTCGATCCCTTCATTCAACAAGCCAATGTTCCGTCTGGAAAAACATCACGCCACGATCCCTGTATTCTCTACGCCGTATCCGGTATGAAAGCGAGTATGACTGGTCATTGTGATAAGTGGGGTGGGATATGGCTCAAATGAATAGGAGTGGAGGTGAGGCGAAGCCCTGATGGTAATAGTCTTCGCGGCATGCCTTAAACCCTGCCTCACCGAAGTTTTCTCTTTTCTCCGCTTTTGCACTTGTTCTTTTATTTCCCACATGCGCTCTTCTTTGGGAGGCGTAGAGGTCTCGAGAAGCTCTTTTCAACTTGCGACATGTGCCGTTAAGAGGTAGGGGGTCGCTTGAGGGCATTGAGTACAACCCCGTGGACCATTCTATGAAGCATCAGCAAGGCCCTGTCAAATCATGAACGCCACGATCACGAGAGCATTTTGCGGCGAGAGAAGAAGCATTCCAGGCCTCAGCCTGCCGAGATGAGAAGAGGACACGTGAAGAGAAAACAAAGAACGACCAAGAACAGAAAATCAATTCCATGATTATTCCCGACCGCCTCTCCCTAGCGTACAAACGAGAACAAGCTTGATTGCTAGTGCGGAAGCTCAATATCTCCCCACTGCTGGGTAAACCCGGAGCTGAGGCATATCGCTCCGGCCCGGTGTGGACGGCCACAACGCCGGGACGGAGCCGGATTTTCGGAGGGAAATGTGTATACAGGTGGATAAGCAGTGGTCTTGTGGCCACGTCGGCTACTTTCAGATCCGGTGGTGTGAGAAGTTGTTCAAGGGGTGCAAAGGGACGTCAGCTGCCCACGATATCATCTATCAGCTCGAGGAATGCAGCGACTGTATCCGGCGCAAAGGTCTCCCCAAGCCGTTTACCTCCAAATAAGCTGTCTTCATAGCAGTCGACGGCTCTGGTTGGCTGGCTTCTTCTCGGTGTTTCAAACAGGAGTCGGGAATCAATTTCAAAAAGGACCAAAAAAAAAGTTTGATGTTATCTCATCTTGGCTACGTCTATCGACTGCCACAGATTGAAGATTTGGGCAAATATGGGAAATCAACTTTGCATACCGGCATAAGCATAGTTTAAACAGCAAGCGATGGAAGAATGATGGTATTTTACAGCTATTTTTATTTTTTTTGTTTTTTATTTTTTTTAGAGTTCAAGAGCGATAGAGATGTCTTTGACAAAACTGTTACCATATTAGGCACCGCACAAACTACCTAGGTAGTTGATAGCGTTGACTTGATACAGGTCCATAATTCAGACTGTTCTACATAGAAGCCGGGCAAAGTCACGATTCATCCAGCTCAGCAGCTCCAGACCAAAGCTAGGGAAGATCTAGGCTTGGTGCAACGGCCGCGGACGAGATCCAGATATATGGCAGATGGGCCGTCGTATCTGGCAACTCAATGCGGCAGACTGTGGGAAATTTGCAGTAATAGTGCTGGGCTTGACCTTTTCGAGAAAGTTCCATGGCACTTGTACGGAGAATGTTTATGGTCCTTATCTCGGTCATCATCTTTGATATTTTCCCCTGAAAGATGGACTTGGCATAGGAGTTGATTTTCCTTGGATGTGAAACAATTCAGATACTAACAAACGAAATAGTTGCTCAGAGGGAAAGCATCTAGGCACTAGTGTCAATGCAGTGTTGGCAGTATACTCCGCGTTGATATCCTGAGGCTTCCACAAGATAGGCATCGCTATTGGGGGCATCGCTAACACTCTGCAGCCTGTGCTTTTTTGCCTCCCCTATTCCTCTCTTGGTTGCACGAAATTGCGGGGAATGAATGTCGAATCCTTGGAAACATACATCACGAACGGAGCCCGGGCAATGGGAGGAAAAGAGGCAGTCACATAATGGCGATTCGCGCAGCTCTGGACCGTTTGGAGTGGTGTTGTGGAGTGTGTTACAGTAGGGAGTCGCTAATGCCAGCCGTGCCCATTCGTGCATCTGAGAAGACAACGGACCAATCGAGCGTCAAACCGCATCGAGGCATACTCCCGGCATGTGAGTTGGCTCTGGGCGCTGAGTTTTGACAGAAAGGCTCGGAGATGCCTTGGAGATCGGCCCAGACGGCGCATGAAAGCAGAAAACAATGCATCAATCAACAGCCGCCTAACAGAGTAGCGTCACATGGCCCCGTGTCGGATAGAGTAGCTGGTGCTCGCTCAGAGATGCCCTCGGCCGTCACGCTGCATTGTGTTACTGCTCAGCTCTTTGGGCTTAATCGCCACAGGCGAGGCGAGGCGAGGTGAGATGAGGTGGATGATGAGAGGCGAGCTTCGCGGTTTGGGGCTAGTTTTTGGCCCTTTTCCCTGGGGATTTTTCTGGCTTGGACCTCGACGACTACCCCGTAAAGCACATGCAAGCACCTGCGTGTCTATGTATCCCAGGGGGGGTTCGTTGGTCGCATTTGCCCAGAGTCAGCAGTGGATGGGCCCATCTTTGCGACTGATGGCATCCCTAACGCTGTTCTTCATGATCGATGGTGGCGAGACCTGGGGATATCAGAGCATATCGCCAACGACCACAGCAGCCGCCAGAAATACTTAAGAACGCAGATTCCCCGGGGACGAGATGCGAGAGGATCGCGGAGAAGGGGAGCCGCCGCAACGAGGTTTGCGAGAATGGCGCCGGCGCAGAGGCAGAGGCCGTCACCATCGCCTGATCTGACTGTTTGGCCACTTTTTATTATATTCCCCGAAGGGCCAAAGTCGTGCCACCCCTTGGCCTAACCGGGTAGCAATAAGCTGCGATACCGAGGCGCCGAGCGCGGGAGGGCGGGTGGCCAATCAGAAGCCGGAGGCGGCGCCTCTGCTGCTCCCTTGGCCCTGCGCATCGTACGATGTCTGGATCTCTGGCCAGCCGTTTGTCGTTTTTCTTCGCACATGCATGGCATCCATCCATGGCGCAGGGTCCCCTCTTCCAGCAAAGAGGAGCCCCAGAAGCGGCGTCTGGACCGCCCGGCGCCTCGTTGGCTGCCCCTCCGCGCAGCAAAAGTCAGGCCATTTTCGTCGACGGCCACAGCAGCTGCGAAAAGGCTATCTTGGGGGCACTCGCAATTCAGAATTTTCCGCCGCGCTGCTGCAATTCGCCATCTGCCTGGCGCATACCCGCAGTGACAGGTCATGTTGGCTCACTCTGCAGCGCCTCGATCCCGGCTCTCGCCGAGCACAAGGTCGCTCGCGGGCAGTTGAGGCCACAGGCCACAGGGTCCAGCTGCTGGCTATGGCTCCAGAGCAGCTCCGTAGGGGACCTGTAGGGGATCTATAGGGCAGAGCCGGGAGCCAGAGCCACGGGAAGCGCCCCAGAGAAGATGGATCAATGACACCCATGGATGCGAAAAAAGTCGACGCCGCTGGGGAAAGCCAGTGGTGGACGTTGGAATCTGCAAGCGTTTTGGCCTCGCTTGCATGGCCTGACTGCTCTGCTGCCATACCCACCGCCAGCCGCGGGTCCTAGCGCGCCCGGGGCCTGGGCGAGAGCACGTCGGTTCCTGGAGCGGCATCCTCGTACTGTAGCGGTACAGTAGCAGTGCTGAGGATGGGCTTGCGGTCGGTTTTGGCGTTGCAGCGCCGTTGTGCTCAGTGCAGGCTTCGGAAGGGCTGCCGTCGTCGCGGCGTTGCCCGACAGAGGCTCCCGGAGCTGGGGACTGGAGGGTACCTTGATGTAATGCCATGCTGAAACTTGCCGACCCCGTATATTAGCATTGCTATGCCTGCTCTGAAGCTCTGCGCACGGCACGGGGGCCCTTTTGCACGTCGTCGACCTAAATCTGCATCAAATCCATATACATCTCCCTGGCGTTGCTTGTACATCTACGCCTGTCCTCCAAACTTTTGCTCGCCATATACCTACTCAACTCATACTCCATACCTCTTTTACTACAACTACTACTGGGCATTCCTTCGTATAGGTATTGCCTTACACGCCTACCCATCTGCCCATCTTCCGCTGTCTGCATCCCGCGGAGCTGTGCTCGCCGTCTGCCTCCTCCATCCCGGTCCGAGCCACCATTCACCAAGCGCCCCCTTGGGTTCGGCCTCCAGGTACCGAGCGCCACCACGAAGCAGGCCTTCTGATATTACCTACTTCTACTTGGACAAGTCACTGTCCACACGCCGTGACCCTCCATCCATCCATCGCAACCAGCTTTCTGCAGCGGCTGCACGGCGCAAGTGCCCAATAACTGACGCCGCACGCCGTGCCGATCTGCGGCTGCCATTGGCCTCTCGGCGCGCATCTCTCACGCCACTCCTAGGGCTCCATTGATCCCAGCAGTTCGTTACAGTCTGTTGCATCCGGCTGTTGCGCTGGGCATGGAACAGGCCCTCGACTATACTACGCATCCCAACCGCCGCGTCCTCAGTCTGCCGGAACGACACCTCAGCTCCTCAACCTCAGTCCAGCCATCGCCTCCCCGGAACCCGACCATGGACATGTTCAACTTCACAACCGCAGCCTCGTCCTCGGCAATACCTTCATATGCCCCGGTGGCCAGCAGCAGTGCCGCCAACAGCGGCCGCAACTTGGGCGACATGACCTTCTCCCAGCTGGCGTCGCAGTACGGCAATCGCAATCATCCCCTGCAGTCGATCCTCTCTCAGGGCAAGGAGTCTCGTGAATCCAAACGGATAAAGGTCGAGTCGCCGCACTCAGCCTTGGACTCGATCGACTCGTGGCTCCAGTTTGACGAGGAGGCCGATAAGTTTGGTAGCTTTGAGATTGACTTTTCCAAGCAATACAACCCGGCCAACCAGCCAAGGTGAGTCGGCACAAAGCGACAACTCTTCTTTGCTTTATGAGTATTTTTCCTGACAATTTTTTTCTCTTCTTATTTGAAATCAAGGCCGTCCACAAATATGACACCTGGTCTGGGCAGTGGCCTTTATGCCAATCCCACCAACCAGTTCAGAGAAGAAGACTTCCTCGATGATAGCGCCTTTGACCATTCTCTGTCCGAGGATGACGACTTGTTTGATACGATGAACCTTAATGACCAGCTGCCCAAGATTGAGACGCAGCCCTCGACCGAAGCTCAATCATCCAGGAGTCTGTACTCCACGCCGTCAATGGGCTGGGAGAAGCCCCAGGCGGGAATTCACCCAAGCGCTGTCTCCATGGCGGAAGAGATCCCTAGACGCATGGGCAGCGATGCCTGGGATTCCATGCCTCAAGCTGCTGCCAATTTTAACCTCAACCTAGAAGAGCGCCGCCGGCTTCTCGAGATTGCCATGGGCCCCAGCCGGATGTCAGCTTTCATCTCTCCCAATCGATTCAATACGGGATTCGGAGCTTCTTCGATGCAGCCCAGCATGAGCCAGGATTTCAGCAGCTTCAACTTTGGCCCCAAACAGGGCATGAGCCATGTGGGAATGTTCCAGAGAAACAACTCTACCGACACCACAGCCTCTGGACTCTCCCAGCCCAGCCGGGATCTGAAACACAGGCACTCCAAGCACGAGACGCCACCCAAGATGGTGCCTGCGAAACGGCCAAGCACGCATTCGGAAAGCAGCAGCGTGAGCAAAGAAAAGGCAAAGTCTGCGGATCGCATTGCGCATAACGACGTTGAACGGAAATATCGGACCAATCTCAAGGACAAGATCACTGAGCTGCGCAATGCGGTGCCGGCATTACACCAGGTGGCTGAAGGAGAGCCTGATAGCGCACAAGGGAATTCCAAAGTCAGCAAGGTAAGTGATATGATGGTGATTGCGATACGTTTGACTTGATGAAAATAGTCTTGCTTATTCTTTTATTTTACAGGGCACTGTGCTCACAAAGGCAACGGAATACATCCACCAACTAGAACAACGCAACAAAGATATCATGTCGGAGCATAAGCAGCTCGCACGGAGGCTCCAAGCATTCGAAGCACTCCTCAACGATTCGATGAGAGTCGACATCATGCCCAGTCATAGCATGGCACTCTTTGACCCGAGAGGATTCTGTTGAGTCATTTGTATCATTATCATACGTTTTTTATTACATATTGATTCGAGTACGATTGCATGAAAACAAAAAGATATACAATTGTTTATTTGCGGAAAAGTTTCTTCGACAAACTTTCCCTTGGCGGGCATTTCAATTTTTTCGGCCATGTTTTTTATGTTCACTTTCTTTGTTTTTCATTATTCTGCTACAGCCGCCGCCATTTACACCTACTACTACACACCTCTCTACTTTTCGGCGTTATGGTAAACACTGTCCTTTTTAGACAAAACGTGGCATGAAAAACTTAAGACAAAGGGTGTATATATTACTCGGTATTGGCGGTCTTCTTGAAAGTCATCTACTTGTTCATATGGGAAATCAGGGAAGGGGATGGGAAGGAGGAGGAAAACTGATTAAAGGCAATGTGGGTCTGGGAAAGGTTCAGGCGAGGCATACTACTTTTTTACGAAAGACACATTTTCTATTTGTGTGAAAGCAACATCAAGAAGACGAAGAACAAAATTTTCCACGCATTTTTGGGCAAAATGACGGTGTGACTAGGGGCAAAAAGAGGGAGAAAGAGAAAAGAAGAAAAAAAGGATAAATTAATGTATGAAGAAGGAATAGATTTGGCGGCAAAGCATTACCAAAAAGAAAGAATGGGCTGCTCAGAGAAAGAAACAAAAAAAGGGAGCACCTAGCTTATCGTGAATACCAGAAAAAAAACGACCAATAGAGCATTTCTCCGGAGGCGTCTCTTTGCCTTGATTTGAACTTGAATGTTACATTTGTCCCACTTTTTGGCTCTTAATGCACTTGTTTTGTTATCAAGAAGAAGAAAAAATCGAATTATTTGCCACTCTTCGGAATGATAAGTCGGTATTCCGAGAGAGACGCCGTTAGAAAATGATACCCTGGGCATACGGAACATGTATGTTCATGTATGTAGTATGCAGGAGAGGAGAGGAGAGGGGCCAAACGCGCAAAAAAGGGAGGGCCTAGATGCGATGCTACTGCGCACTTACATACATTTAATATATGTGAGATGCATTAGTGTGAGATGCATTAGTGTTTTCTCTCTTCTTTTTGCCTTTTTGGCATTGGATGGAAGGGTAAAAGGAGAAAAGGAAGTTGCTGTAGACACCGTTCAAGCTTGATAATCAGTTCATCGGTTTTTTTCATGAGATGTATGCAAAAGCTAAGTAATCCCTATATTACACGAAAAAAAAAAAAAAGAAGAAAGGGGGGGGGATGGAGAAAAGAAAGTATTTTGCACGGGTGAATTTTCAGTATTATTTTTTAGTCTCGTAACGCTTCGATATCCGCAACCTCCTTGACGGCCTCAGTCGTGAGAATGTACGGCGCATCCTCGTCTACACAGATACTATCTTCGATGCGGATGCCCATGCCCCTGAAATGGGCCGGCCACCGCTCGTCGTCCGGAACGTAGACGCCCGGCTCGACGGTAACGCAGTGGCCCCTCCGCAAGATCTCTCTCCTGCTGTACCCTGGGCAGTCATGCACGTCCAGGCCAATGTAGTGTCCCACATGGTGGGGGAACAGCTGGTCAATGTTGCCCGTGGTCAGGTTGCTGAAGCCGATGCTCTTGAGCTGGTCGACTAAGCCGCGGGCCGTGATGCCGTGGATGTCCTCGAGCGAGAGCCGGGCGGACTCGCGGCAGAGGGAGACGCTGGTGCGCTGCACTTTGAGCACGGCTTCGTAGAGGTCGCGCTGGGCCGGGGTGAACTTGCCCGAGGCGGGCCACGTCCGCGAGATGTCGGTGATGTATGTGCCGTACTGGCCGCCGGCGTCGACGAGGATGAGCTCGTTGCCGTTGAAGACGTTGTTGTTGACGGTGTAGTGGATGCAGTTGGCGCGGGGGCCGCCGGCCACGACGGGAATGTAGGCCGGGCCGTCACAGCCATTGATTGTGAATTCGTAGTCGAGGAAGGCGTGGAGGTCCTTTTCCTTGATCCACGATCGCCGCATGGCGTTTGTGATGGCGCGGCCGGAGATTTGGCCGGCCAGGCGCATGTTGGTCACTTCTGCCGGGCTCTTGATGACCCGGAGCTTGTTCATGACCGGATACAGGGGCGTCTTGGCCGGGCCGTTGCTGCCGGTGATGAAGCGCCAGAGCGAGTTGTTGGACGCCTTGGCGGACTCGACGTCGGTGTAGATGAGCTTGGCCGAGTCGAGCAGCCTGGGCAGCACCGAGTCGATTCGGTCCATGGACCAGGCCTCGTCTACGTTCCACACGTCCTGGGCGGCCTGGACGCCGTTGCGGTAGCCGGACCATTGCTCTTCGCGGGGGTTTTTCGCCTTGACAAACATGTGGAAGAGGTAGTCGCCCCATTTTGGTCCGGTCTTCTCGATGATGGCCATGGCATCTGGCTCATCCCATCCTGTCAAATAGAGGAAGTTGGTTTCCTGCCGGTAGGGGTGAAAGACGGCGCCGGATTTGTACTGGAGAGGTGCGGCGTGTAGGACGGCGACGCCGCCTTCTGACATGGCGTCGGCGAGAGCAGCTCGACGGTCGGCATATTCCTGAGCGCTGATGCCGGGAGTTACTGGTGTAGTTGGTCAATTAGCGAGGTGTTTGTCTTCTTCTAAATCTTTCTTTTTTCAATATGTATTTCAATTTCATGTCTTATGGCTCATTATTCTCTTCATCGTGTGTGAATGCTATAAGAGCTGCCGACATCAAGTGAGAGTGACGAAGAAAAAGGGTAAACCCACGCTCGCCAGCCTTGAGGATGTGGGGATGTGTCTCATGGACTGGTTGCCCAAACTGAACACTGGCTGCTGATACTACGGAGCCGTAGCTCCGCCGAGGCCGCGAGAAATCATGACGATGCGGTTTTTGATAGGCGGTTTGCGTGATGCCGCAGCGCTGTTGCAAGGGCAGCACTTTCCGGGGTGGCTGGGCGAGGCTCCGGAATGATGGCCTGGGGAGCTTCATTTTATAGACGCAGGATAATTTCTAAAGGAATTGAGAGACGGGCTCATGGTCGATCTCCACTGGACGCCTCTACCTCTCTTTTTTTTTTTGCGGGCGGTATACTCCACTTTGCGCTTCTGGTATGTGTTTGTTCTTTTTTTCACTTTGATACGCGGAAAGTGAGGCTTGCTCAGCTCTCCGCGTATTGGGGAATGCGAAATTAGTGGTGATTGATGGAGAAGACGTAGGATTGGAGAGAGGCCGGCCGGGTGCTAAAAGCCAATTGCTTTGATGCTGGTCGTGATGGAGTTGAGCGAGAGACTTGTCTTGATCATGTAAGCAAGGCGGTTTCTGCATTGACAGCTCAAAGCCTGTCTGTGGCTGGTGTGGCGGAAGAACAGCGAATAAATGGACAGCTGCAATCATGTGCACACACCAAGAGCGCGTCTTGCAGCTGTTGCTGGGCACTAACACCAAGTGGTGCTACAGCGGTGATATTTTCCTCGTGGCTGCCCCGCCTTGTGGCCGCGTCTTGTTTACAGCCAAAAAAGAGCTTTTGGGCATTTCTACTGTAAATGGACATCACGTATTGATGAGATTTAATTGATTCTTTCTCTTACTCACTTGCAGATTCTCTGCACCTTTAATTAAAAATGACTCTCACCCTTGCAGGGACAGCTATTGTGCTGCCTTCTTCAGCTCTCCCTTTGGGAATGAGACAGCATGTAGATTTTTTTCTTCTTTTTTGTTTTTGTCTGTAAATGGAGCTGGTGGCTGACGCTAATGCCCAAAAAGGACCGTGTGTATGGGGAAGGTGTTTTATATGCAATTGGAGCTCCTATTTGATAACAGAGCTCAAATACCATCCAACTGTGAAATCCAATAAAAAGATGTGCATCTATACATGTCCAATGCTTGAACTCTCTGTCCATCAATTCTACCACTGATTTTTTTTTTTATCGTCAAAGCCATCACTGTCCTTGGTTGGTTGATCAGAGCACCCACGTCCCAGAGCTACCCTATTGCTGTCCAATTCGTGCTAAAATGGCCGTTGCTGGTGCGCCGGGCGGGCCCGTGCATGTTTTTGGCAGGGAGGCCAGGCCGGGCTTAGCGCTGTTGTGCCAAGCGCGAAGGCTCCATCAACACCCTCCTCAAAGCACGCCTCACTGAATTCTTCCTGCACACGCAAAACCACCGTTTCTTTGTCCTCCCCAAAAAAGGCCCTCGCAGCCTCCTCGACAAGCTCTCCAGGCCGCCGGCTCTGCTCCCCAAAGGCGTCTCTGGATCTTCAATGTCGGCGTAGCATCCTTTACACCCTCCGCCGCGCCTTTTCCCTCCGAGACGTGCCTCCGTCCCTGCCCGTCGCGTGCTCGTAACCGCACCCGCTGTCTGTCTCCCAGCCCCTCCTCATCGGAGCTGTTTCCCGCCGCGGCTCGAGCACTTATACCAGGGCATGTTGGTTTTGGGACACGCAGCTCGCGTACATGGCCGCCGTCTCTGTTTCTGTTTCTCTGTCCGCATCCTCCAAGGCGTCTGCCCCCGCGGCCATGGCCTCTAAGCGAGCTCCTCTCGCCAGCAATCCCAATGTCGCCAACTCGCCTCTTCGCGCACCTTCAATCTTGACTGGCTACGCCAAGTCCAAGCGTTCCTTTGCCACGGTCCAGCGCGAGGAGCCGTACGGACAGCCTCCGCCGGTGAAGAAGCAGATTCTCGAAAATGGTGCCCAACGTGCCGTACGATCGCCGACGAAGCCAGCGGCTCGCGCACCGACACACATTGTTGTCCCCCGCAACCCGAGTGCTGTCCCGCGACCCGTTGCTCGAGAACGACCGACCAGAGCGGCTGCGACTACTTCGACTGCGAGAGCTTCACAAGCCGTTGACACGGAAAAAGAGCTGTGGAAGAAGCACCACCGGGCCAAGTTCCCGAAAATGGTCTTTTACTTTGAAAGCATCCCGGATGACGTGCGAGCAAAGCTGACCAAGAGGGTCACATACCTCGGTGCTGTATGTAGCAACTACTCTATTTTGCACTGAATTTCCCTCACTTGAAAATATGACGCTGACATCTGAATCAAAACAAAAAAACAGAGACAAGAGCCTTTCTTCTCAATTGACGTTACCCATGTCGTCACGAGTCGAGCGATTCCACCTGAGAAGCCAGAGACTGGAGATGCCGCGGCTGAGACTGAGGCAACTGAAGAGCAGGAGCCCGAAGAGCAACCCCAGACAATCAACCCGTCTCTCCTTGACAGGAACACTGCTGCCAGGCGGAGACTGCTTTACGATTTTCGCCAGGCTTCATCCTCCCAACTGGACGGCCTCGTGAAGCGTAACAAGACGACTCGCAACAATGATGTCCTACACAAGGCACGCGAGATGGGAAAGAAGATTTGGTCTCTGGATAAGTTTCAGAGCATGCTGGCTGTGCTTCTTGAATCAGAAACCCAAAGCTACAGCTCTCGGTCTGCGAGCATGAGAAACCACTACGGCTCCAAGGGCTCTCATGAACCCAACTTGTATCAGCTCCTTCATAACGAACGTATAAATGGACCGTCTGATCGTGACCCGACTGTCAATACCAGAGAGTTGACCTATTTCAAGGGCCCGTACGTCTATATCTGGGATATGGATGAGAAGCAGAAGCCCATCATGGTCCGCGAATACCCCAAGGTTGCGAATAAAGCTGATGGCGAGTGGCCTCAGTTCCGCAGCGTTGGGAATGGTCGCTGCCCCTTTGTCGAGGAAGTAGATACCACTGAAAGAGACCAGCGAAAGGCACGAGAACGTGAAAAGGCGCATCAGGCTAAGAAGGAAGAATCCGTCCAGATTCTCAAGGCCCCCGAAGTCCCTCCCTTGAAGCCTGTGACAGGAAAACGCACCCTGACGCAGATGGAAGATGCTCATAGCCGGGTTCGTGCTAGTATGTCAATGGAAAAGCTCCAGCCGATCAAGGTCACTTTCTCCAGGCAGCCCGTAGCTTTTACCAGCCGAGCCGAGGCTGGCCGTATGTTTGCGGGAGAGCCTGTAGCCTCTGGTATCCAGAATACCATCACATCTGCGATCCGTTCCCAGATGATCTCATCGACATCTGGCATCAACGGCTCAAAGGCCGGAACCAGCAAAGAGGTCCATGGGCTGCAGAGAAAGGTCTTGCAGATGGCGAACCCGACTTCGTATGATGCCAGCTTGCGCCGGCCTACGGAAGTCGCTGCCGACGTCGCATCTAGTCGTTCGACGCTGACTCGAACCACGTCCAAGACTATCCCAGCCCAGGACGAAGACAGTCAAAAGGTGGAGAAGAAGGCACCCGCCCAGCGCTTGAAGAGCAAGAAAGATCTGAAGCCGGGTTACTGCGAGAACTGCCAAGACAAGTTCAATGACTTTGACGAGGTAAACTTTTATCAATCCACGATTTATCAAACAGAATGACTAACAAAACCTTTGAATAGCACATCTTGTCCCGCAAACACCGTAAATTTGCGGACAATGATGATAACTGGGTCGAACTGGATGCTCTTCTTACACAGCTGAAGCGCTTGCCAAAGTTTTCATCTGCTGTTTCTGATGACGAAGGAGGAGAGTGGTAACAGCGATGGCGTTTTCTTCTTCGATCTGAGCTTGTCTCATTTGAGACCTTATGATGCGATGCGTTGAACTTTTGATTTTGTTTTCTCTTCCAATTCCGCTGATCATAGCATTCGTTATGATAACTTGTCGACACTTTACCAAAAAAAAAAAAAAAAAACCAACAACAAAAAGATCTTTGGCCACCACACCCACCAACTACATCCTGGGACTCTGGCCCATGGGAGCCAAGTACCAGGCTTTGATTTTTTTCTTTGCATCTCAATCAGATTTGCGCGGCATAGCGCAGAAGGCAGTTGTGTCAATACGCACTGACTTGAGCTATACTTTTTCTTTCTTGTTCTTTTTGACTCTCTTTTCATGGCTGTTTATTTTCTTTGTCTCTTTCGGCTATAACGAAACGAAACGACTTGTTATTTTTTGGCACCGCGCCAGCACGGTTTGGTATTTTCGAACCCGCATACATAGCAGGAGGCGTTATTTTCACGCTCGGTTTTTTCTACTTTTGACGGATGGATGGACTTGTTTCTTGGTGGCCGAGTGGATGTTACGATAGAGGAGAAGCTGAGCGTGGTCTGGGTTTTTCTGATAGAACGACTTGGAATGGGTTGCAGAACTGACGCAGGATTGCCACTAATGAATGGACTGGGCTGAGGCGTCTTGCGAAGCTCTTGACTGGAGGCGAAGGAGAGAGGAGAGACTTGATGGCACAGTTGAGTAGGCTATGTCATCAAGGGAGGTTAATTGATGATGAAGGGCTTTCTGGGGTGTATTTTACAAAAATTCATGCATATTGTAACTGGCATGTTACAATTCACGAAAGTGTATAAGCAGAGGAGAGTCCGGAGGCGTCGATTTGCACGGGCCGGACCGGTATTTATGACTTGGGATAGCATTTTCACGATAGATGCGCAGGTAGTAGTAACAACAGAATTCAAAAATCAAATACACATTGGGTACCGTGGACGTGACTGAGTTGTTGGATGGATTTCACTTGTGCATGTATATATATTCATTGGCGGCATGCATAAGACTACAGTGTATTGTCGTTGTGCCGCAGGGCGATGCAGGTGTAGGCACACTGTATCGTGCACTGTAACAGGGAAGGCAGCTGCGTATGAGTTGCAGGCTGCCGCAAGGCTCACCTCAACACCAGCTTTCATCTCACATCTGCCATCACATTTACCCACCCAGTAGATGGATGTGGATGCAGCCTTGTTACCTCGCCTTCGTTTTTGCCAAACGGCTATACGCCTCCATTCACAGAGGAAACAAGCCGGAGTAACTTGACTCGCATCTCGCTCAGCCATGGACCCCTCCGACCTGCTCCTCTCCCCGCCATCGCATCCGGCCTCGCCCATGCCAGACGCAGACTCGGAGGACATCACCACCAACAATAGCAACAACAACAGCAACCGAGACAGCGGCGCAGCCTCGCCCGAGATCCCGCTCACGCTGAGCGCGTCGGTGGTGCTGGCCGACCTGCCGCGAGACGCCACGGCGGCGCTGGCCAGCGCGGGCGGGTTCCCGGCGACGAGCAAAGTGGTGGTCAAGTTCAAGGCCGTGGGGTCGGCGCCGGCGCTGCAGCAGGACGTGTGCAAGATTTCGGCGGCGCGCAAGTTTGAGGAGGTGGTGCGCTATCTGCGGCGGAAGCTGCGGTGCAAGGACACGGACAGCGTGTTTCTGTATGTGAATAGTGCGTTTGCGCCGTCGTTGGATGAGGTGGTGGGGAATTTGCACCAGGTGAGTTTGCTGGATATATGAAAAGCTCTTTATTGTTCTATGATGAGTGAAAAAAGACTAACGATTGAACCAGTGCTTCAAAAATGCTCATGATCAACTGGTTGTGGCCTATTCTATAACTCCGGCGTTTGGATGAGAAAACCAAACAGCCTCTCGCTATTTACTGCCCAACATGGTGGTATATCTGTCTTCTATATCATCATCATTACCATCTCCTTTTCATTCCCCCCATTTCGCTGGGAAACATTGTTATTAGAATCCACCATTATGCCCACGCATATACACATGTACACATACCAAGAACACAATCTATATACTGGCTGAAAGAACATCCGTGAAGCCAAAACAAGTAAAGCAAAGAACGCCGCTGCTTTATGCTCTCGACATACCCCCCACCCCCATTATTTTCTCATTACTCTCTTTCTTCTCTTCCTTACAAGTCCTTTGCGGCTTTGGCAAATGACTCGAATTCTTCGGCAGGCATTGGGTAAGTGTGCTCTGGAGCTGGGAACTGCTTGCTCTTGACCTCGTCCCGGTAAGCCACGACGGCTCTGGCAGATTCGCTCCAGATGTCGCCGTATTTCTTGACAAACTTGGGCATGAATCTACCCGGAGGAAAGTTGCCAGTCAGGTCGATCTGAACAAGCACCTGACCGGAACAGCCATTGCCAGCGCCAATACCGATGGTGGGGATGGATAGTTTTTGGGTAATCAGGGTGGCAACTTCAGCGGGCACAGCCTCTAGAACAACAGCAAAGGCTCCGGCTGCCTGAACAGCGAGGGCATCTTCCAAAATGCTCATGGCTCCTGCAGAGGTCTTGCCTTGAACACGGAATCCTCCGAGAGCATTTTGGCGTTGGGGTGTGAGACCAATGTGAGCAAGAACCGGGATGCCAGCGGTAGTGATCTTGCGAATGGTGGGAGCAAACTCCTTGCCGCCCTCGAGCTTGACGCTCTGTGCCTTGCCCTCCTTGACGAAACGGATGGCAGTGGCTAGGGCTTGTTCAGGGGAGATTTCATAGGACCCCATAGGAAGGTCTCCGACCTATCAAGCTGTGTTAGTCTATGAGATATTGAAAGAAAGAAGGAAACAAAAACTTACAGTGAAGGAACTCTTAGCAGCTCGTGCTACCGATCGACAATGCAGCAGCATGTCTTCCACCTCTACCTCGTTTGTGTCTTCCATGCCCAGTGCAACCATGGCCAGGCTGTCGCCCACCAGGACAATGTCCATGCCGTTCTGGTCGGCAACATAGGCGCTGGGGAAGTCATGCGCGGTAATCATGGCAATGGGCTCTCCCTTTTGGTACAGCGACTTGATGGTGCTCATGGTGACCTTTTTGCGAGCAGGCCCGGACTGCGTACCCATTGGGGAGTGTGAGCTGTGCCTCTTTTGATTGAATGACGATGCATTGTTGATGGCATTAGGAACACGAGGACTTGAAGAAGCGACGTAGGAATGTGTCAATGAAGATGAGGACGCAGCGACAGCAGATCTGAGGCTGGAGTTGAGTCGCGTGCTGCTGCGAGCGAGCGCCGCACACGATCTGGCCGAGGCTCCGATCGGAAACATGACTTCTCCCAACTTGGAAATTTACGTGGTATTATGGGGATGCGGCGGGTTCTCTGCAGGTACTGCGCAGCGCCAATACGTATGTGATGAGTACTAGTGAGGTACCTAGGGATGCAGAGTGGGACAAGAAGTGCAAAGATGGGATGTAAAGATCCAAGCACGGAATGCAGATTGAAGGAAATAATTATATCTTCTGATGATCCACGACTGCTGGACAAGTCTTGAGCGGTGATGAAGATGGAAATGATGATGAAACAAAACGGGAAAGAAAATGTGCAACGAGGGCGGACGAAGGCGCTTTTTTTAAAAGAAGCAATGAGGCATGCTGGGTTTTACGATGTAGATTTGAGTATCTTGGAAGTCCGGCCGGTCTCGTGTGTACAGGGCACTTTTCAGCATCCCTTGTTTTTTAGTGCTACCGCTACGAGTACGGGCAAATGGGTGTAAGAAGCAGAAAAAGAGTACGAAAGCAGAAGAACCGAAACGCCCGACACGGGGGCCAGTATTGGAAAGGGGGGGAGGAATAATAGCGTGTAATGACTATTGAGTCCAGGCAACGAATTGATTTTAATTTCTTTTTCTTTTTCTTTTTCTTTTCTTTTTGTCGAGGGATTGTTTTTTTAGTGCCCAAGATGGTAAGATGGTTCCTTGTCTGGCTAACTCGGCACGGTGCGAAGGGAGTAGGAAGGCTTCGAAATAGTAAGTAGTATTGGTTTTAACCGAGGCACCTGTTGGTTTTGCTTTTTTTCGAACTTTGCCGGACCGTGGCGGATTTCGCCGTTGCCGTGGGAAAAGAGAGCCTTGTAGTAAGCCTTTTTTTTTTCATTTTATTTGAAATATACCGTAGAATAAGACCCAAAGGATGAGGATGAGGATGAGGATACGATGATGATGCTGATGATGGGGACTATGGGTCACGTTTCGAGAGATGTGACAACTTGACTTACACGCACGGGGCACAAGAGCCAATATTTCGTGTTAGGCAGGCTGTGGCCCAGGAAAAAGGATCTGGCTTACATGGAGAAGCACTTCCGCTGCTTCCACGCCGAGTTCTGCAAAAATGCCTGATTGAGTTTACGTTGCGTGGGTGTTTTTTTTCGGCTGGTTGCCCGATAAGGCTGTGTGGGCTGCATTGGGAACTTGGCTCTGACGTGGGACGTTGGGGGACATGACGGCGGATGTATCAGCTCGTGACTGAGATGATTGACTCAAGGGCGTGTTGGTGCTTATTGTAGGGCTGTCATGTACGATTACACACATGCGCACAGCCACTCGGAGCATTGTGATACTGGTTGTAATTATTCTAGAAAAGAGGCTGGAGCAGAGGTAGAGAGCACAGCTCTGCATGTACATGATGCGTATTGCTACCATCGAGCATGAGCTGACATTCCGCATCAGTGCTAGATCCACGCACTTGGGTACATGTCCAGTACTGCGACCTATCAAACCCGCGCCAGGCCGGACGCTGCAGAAACTCAGCTGACCTGACTCTTCGGACTTCCGCGACAAGTCAAGAACCGCCCCCGGATGGCGCAAACCATCCGATACACGCTGCCCAACCCACCGGGGCGAAAAATGCGCTGGGCTGGGCCGTTTGCCGCTGCCAGTGTCTCAGCTGGGACTGGAGCATCTCGGCACCAGTCCGCTAAATCCTCGGCGCCCTCAGCGCTGCTGCAGGCCGCTGGAAGCAAAATTGTTAGCGGTTAGCCAGCGGTTTCCTCGTGACTCTTACAGCGGGGAGGGCGCCTAGGGAGCCTTAGCAGAGAGGGGCTGTTGGGAGTGACAAGATCGATACACCTTGCGTCTGTCATCCCAAACAACTCAGACCTGCTTTTACGCACTGCATCACATACAATCACGACTCTTTTGGCCCAACCAAACCATCGACCGAACCGGCTTCTTCTGTATTCCTCTTGAAAAAACCGCTGCACAGACCATTTCTCCATTGCAACTGCCATCCTCTTTGTTCCTCTCGTCTTCTTGCGCCCTCTCTTCGTCATCGACCGCCGAACCGAACCCGAGCATCTCCAATATTCGCTGCGACGCTACTGCACGTCACCACGATCTCTGGCCACGCCGGGAGCCACACCCTCGAGAAGGCTCAGACACAATAAGCTTTACATCTCCACATCGTTTTTGAGTTCCTCTCCGCAGCCGCGGCACGAGTCCCTGGACAGCCGCCCATCATGAGCAGCCCACGCCGCCGGATTGAGACTGATGTAAGTCATGAGTCTGCGACTGGTTCCCACTTGGAGGACGACCCGGCAGTTTGGGGGCTAACCGATTGCTTGCTTCTGCTTTGGGGAATTCTAGGTCATGAAGTATGTTTTCCCTCTCCGAATAATCAACACGCAATTTGCATTGCTGGGGGCCGTCTGACTAACTAACAATCTTGCAGGATGTACGAAACTGTCCTTCCGGCCGAGAACATCCCTCCGGTGCCACCATTGGCTGGCTAACATGGCTGTGAACCAGGTTGATGAGCGATTACGAAGTGACACTTGTCAATGATAACAGTAAGCAACGGCGGACATGGTTTTTTTTTTTTCCTTTTGCGGGAGCTTGATCGGCAGTAATCAAATTGAGGAAACTGGTTGCTAACTGACTCGTTGCAGTGTAAGCGTCATCCGACATATAGGCCACAGCCTCGTTCTTCCCCTGCCTTGCACTGGCCGAAACGGAATGACAAACATTGGATTACTGACAAGGATCCTCATAGGCAAGAGTTTTTTGTCAGATTTAAAGGCCCAGCAGAGAGTGAGTTGGTTCCTGCGTTGCGCCGCCTAGATGGAAATGGAGGGTATCCAATATATGTGTCCCTGCAACTAACACGGTTTGGTAGCCCCCTTCGAAGGAGGTCTGTGGAAGGTCCATGTCGAGCTACCCGATACGTATCCGTACAAGTCTCCGAGCATCGGATTTGTTAACCGCATCTTCCATCCCAATATCGATGAGCTGTGAGTGTGCACCAATTGGGAGATTTTCCGTCTGCAAAGGAGCTTGCTTCGGTTTTTCTACGATTCCCTGTTGCTGAGACTGCGGTGGCTTGAAAAAAAATAGGTCCGGTTCAGTGTGTTTGGATGTCATCAACCAGACATGGTCTCCGATGTTCGATATGATCAACATTTTCGAGGTCTTCCTGCCTCAGCTACTCCGATATCCTAACCCGACGGATCCGCTCAACGGGGAAGCAGCTGCCTTGTTAATCAGGGAACCAAAGAGCTACGACGCCAAAGTCAAAGGTACGAAATCAAATGCCAGAGGAAGGATTCAAGGCTGGAACGAGAGGGAATAGTATGCTGACTTGGGGGTTCACTTGCAGAGTATGTCCAGAAATATGCCAATAAGGATATGGTGGACGAAGCTGGTGCCGAGAGCGAGGATGAGGATGACATGTCCTCGGTGGCGAGTTTTGGTGACGACGATGACGAAGAACCGGCCGGCCAAATGGACGACGTATAAGAACGATGGCATCCTGTCTCTTTCTCTCTTTTTGTTGCAAGGATGCGCGCACGAAGTTTGTCACCAACTATCGATTTAAACAAACCATAGCAACTCAATCATAAATCATGGCGTCTCTTTGGGATTAAGCAGTCAACAGGCCAGCCGGGGCAACAGGAGTTCTTTTCTTGACATTGGTTTTCGTCTTTTTTTTTCTTGTCTTTTTTTTCTTGACCTTTTTTTCTTTCTTGACTACACCGAAATGGAGGAAATTACGCAAGCCTCCCACATTACCAGTTGATGTCTTGACATCTTACCGACTGCCTTTTCTTCTAGCCTTGCGAAGCAGAGAGAGAAAAAGGAGAGACTGTGAGAGAGGAGGCGATTGAAAGATATTAGTATCCACAGTTTGGGTCACATCTGTTTTGAAGTTGGGCATTTGTAGGTAGTTGATTGAATGGGAGGAGATGAATGGCCTTGGTAAGCAGCTCAGTAACGAGTGGATTGGGTTAAAGTATGTTGAATAGGAATTATTTAGAACGCAGAGTCCGAGTGCTATGAAAATTATTTGAATTTATTTTGATCAAGTGAAGCCGGCAATTGAGCTACTTGTCTAAAAAGGGGTATCTTGATTTCTAAATAATATGAAAAATCTAATCTATATCTTTGCAAGGCATTCTATCCATGCCAATTATGAACGCCATATACACTATATACCCTCCTAAACCAGAAAATGGCACAAAGGAAAAAAAAAACAGAAAGACCAGAATCGCCCATTTGAATGTTAATCTGAATCATACTCTACTAATCCCACAGTTGACGCCGTCTGCGCCGATACCGCCACTTTAACCTCCGGCTCTTCAGCACGTCTCCTGTCGGCCCCAGCATCACCATCAGTTCGTTTCCTCTTCTTGATGCCGAGCGAGACTTTGTTCGTAGCAGCGCTGTCGCTGCCGAGAAAAGGGTCCTGTGCGGCCCGCGTGTTGGATATAAACTGTGCGACAAACGTCTCCTTTCTGCGGAATGCTTCTTTTTCGGCCTTTGATCTCGTGTCTTTTAAACTCAAAGATGAATGATTTTGCGTTTTTGCTGTTGTTGATGTCGATTTTGTACTTGTAGTCGCAAACAAAGGTTTCGACAGCGCCTTGATGGCCTCATCGCCGTCTTTCCCTCCTTCTCCGTCTCCTCCAAAATCCACCAGCGCCGCCCTCTTGGCGTCATCCTCCCTCTCCGGTAGCAGTTCAATTCCCAGGCCCATCCGATCCTTCAAATCCTCCGTCGCCGCCGCCGCAATCTCCCTCTCTTTCCTACCCACGCGAAAGGCCCTTCTCAGCTTCTGGTTCTGCGTATACGGATCGTCCCAGTGCTTGCTCGACAAATCCGCCAAGTCGTCAATCCGCTCCGTCGCGAGCTTCAGCCTCTCCCGATCGGCAATCGTCTTCTCCAGGCTCGCAAACGCATTCTTCCTCAGCGCCTCCCTCTCCTCGTCCGTCAGAATGACATTCTCCCCTGCTTCTGGTCCATCCCCCGTGTCGCGCTTCGTCGCCCCCTCGACGACGACATACGCCGTGTTCTTCGGATCGGTGCGCATCTCAATCCACCCGCCGCACTCGGCATGGCGGAACCGAAAGCTCCAGACGGGCGTGGTGTAGTAGCTGCCCGCGCGCTTCTTCTCGGCGTTGAAGCGCACGCCCTGGCCGATGATTGTGGGCTTGGGGCAGTGCGCGCACCAGATGGGGAAGGGCATCTCGAAGCGCACGGTGAGGATGCCGTGGGACGCGAGCTTGGCGGCGCGGTGGCCGAGCGGGTGCTTGTTGTTGAGCCTGTTGCCGGAGGTGGTGCCTTCGAGGTCCGGGGGGACGTAGCGTCCCATGTTGAAGCCCTGCATGATGGGCGAGTGGTTGTTTTACTGCTCTGTGTGTTTTGTTTGTTCGGTTATGGGAAAGGCGATTTTGGTGATGGGTTTCTTGGAGGTTTGCTGGTGGGAGATTGGAAGAGACGAGGTTGGCTTTCGGTGTGGGGTGGCTTGATGGGCGATACGTCACTTGGTCGCTAAAAAGGACCCTGGAAAAGGCAGTGGGGGCGGACCCTAGCGGATTTGGCGTGAGCGTAGAAGAAACTGATATGCATGGTTGTCGGAATAGGAAAGACTCATAACTATCAGATATTGATTCTTTTTATGTCAAGATTGATGTAGATGTCAGGCTAGTCACAGAAATGCCGTACATGTCTACCGGCTTGAACCTATACTCTTTGAAGCATTTACATTGATATTTCCACTTACATGTGGTTTTGCACTCGGATTGATATAAAGAACTGCTTGTACAATTCCCATCATCTAACTACTCACCGACCAACTCGGCGGCCTATCCTTCAACTCGGTCCCCCACTTGGACTCCTTGGCCCCCAGCACCAGCTCCAACGTCCACCCCTCTGTGAAAAACTCATGCCCAATCCACGACCTTGTCCACGGCTTCCCATTCACCTTTGCGCTCTGCACATAGACATTCTTATAAGACGCATCAAACCCGACATTCCTCACCGTGGCCGTCTTGCCCGTGACGGGATGCCGGATGCTAATCTCCTCGACAAACGGCGGCGAGATCAGGTACACGTTCTGGCCCGCCACGGGGAACAGGCCCATGACGGAGAAGACGAGGAACGCGCCCATGGCGCCGGAGTCGTCGTTTCCGGGGAGGCCGCCGGGCGACGAGTTGAAGGACGCGGGGACGTACTGGTGGATGCGCTCGGTGGACAGTGCTGGGCGGCCGGTGTAGTGGTAGAGGAAGACGGTGAAGAAGACGGGCTCGTTGGAGATGTCTGCGAGGCCCGAGGTGTGGAAGAAGTCGAGCCGGGAAATCATGGCATCGTCGCCTCCCAGGAGGGAGATGAGGGATGAAACTGAGTGGGGGACGTAGCTTTTTGAGTTGGGGGTGGTTAGTTACAGTCCCCCCCATTATACTGGTATAATTTTGGCTTCAGCACTTACAAGAGATATTGCCAGATACTCGCTTCAAACGTTTCACTGGGATTAGTAGTCAAAGAGCAAAACCCCGCAAGCGCAGAACATGCAATAGGATCCTGGAATCCCCACGTGCCGTTTAGATACTTTGGCTGGAAAAAGCCCTTGAAGCCGGTATCAGTTCCGTTGATCAAGGAAGTCTGGTCCGCCTTCCACAGGTTCTTCCAGTTCATGCTCCGCCCCTGATACTTGGCCTGCAAATCACGCCTGCCCAGCCCACCGGCCAGCTCCGAGATGCAATAGTCATCGTACGCGTACTCGAGCGTGCGCGAGATGCTGCGGGAGTTGGTCCCGAAGCCGTACGGGTCAAAGTCCAGGTAGGGGATGTAGTTGAGACTCTTCCAGCTGTGGAGGCCGCCGCGGCCGTGATACGACCACTCGAGCGGCTCGTTCTCGGCATCGGCCATGACGGCGTCGAGGGCGAGTTCCCAGTCAATGGTGGAGCTGAGGTTCTTGACAAAGGCGTCGGTGATGACGACGTCGGCGTTGGAGCCGCCTTGGGTCCAGCCCTTGCAGAGAGACATGCGGCAGTCGGGCATCCATCCTTCGTGCTTGTAGATGTCGAGCAGGGCCTCTACCATTTGAGTCTGGGCGTGAGGATCGAGGATTGTGAGGAGAGGGTGCTGGACACGGAAACTGTCCCAGATGCTGATCGTTGAAAAAAATAACATGTGGTTAATGTCTCGACATGGAAAATCTAAACCAAAGAGGTTCGCTCTGTAAGGAAAACTCACCAATAAAACGAATCAAAATACGGCTTATCGCTATGCCACAGTGGATTCTCGCCCGTGTAGTTCTGAGGCGAAATCATGTTGCGATACACGCCGCTCCAGAAGCTCGTCAACAGATCGTCTGTCGCGCCGCCGCCCTTGACCGAGATGGGACTCAGCTTCTCTTCCCAGGCCTTTTCAGCATTGCTGACCAGCGAATCAAAAGCCTTTAACGGGCTAGGAATCTCGCGTTGAGCGTTTTGACAAGCCTGCTGGCTGCTGATGTAGCTGATGCCCATCCGAACCGTGACGGTGCCGTCACTGGGGGGGATCTAAACGAACAAACCCGCCGCCTTCCAGGAAGAACAGGTTGAAGCCGCGAGTGAGAAAAACCTCCTTTGGCTCTGTGCCCGCCCTGTTGTTGACCCAAACACCCGTTTCGTAGATGCTCGAGCCAAAGAAGTCGACACAAAAATGCATCACGTACGATCCAGCACCGAAACTGGGCAGAAACGTGCCGTTGCCAGTCATCCGCCCCGACTTGTCATCAACCTGGATCGAGGCATTCTGTCTGCTCTGCCACAGATCCGTCAAATCCAGCAAGATCAGCGGATGGCTTTTGCTGCCGCCGCTCTCCTTGGGAAACGTGAATCGATACAGCGCCGCGTGCTGCGAGACTGTCATGTTGGCTACAACGCCCGACTCCAGCTGCAGGCCAAAATGCCCCGGCCGCGCATCCACCGAGCCGTTGACATAGTGAAGCTTCCTGTCGCCGATGCGGAAGCTGCAGTTGTCCAGCACGTCGTCGGGACAAATCTGCGGGAACAGCGGGAAGTTGCCCAGGCTGGGGTTCCCGCCGGTGCCGCTGTCGTGGACGCTGGAGAAGCCGACGACGTTGCTGCCGTCCAGGCCGAAGCCGCCCGTGTTTTGGCCGTCGACGTCGGCCGAGGCCTTGGCGAGGCCGTAGGGGAGCGTTGCGCCGGCGAAGACGTTGCCGCCGTTGGTGGTGCCGATGAGCGGGTTGATGTAGGACAGGCCATTGCCTGGCTTTTGCGGTGCTGCATGGACAGACACGAGGTTGAGAGACAAGAGCAGCTCAACACGTGGACGCATCTTGGAAGATGGAAACCCAATTGGAACGCTCACGGCCCCATGAGCTGCACAAGAGTGAGGGTTGCATCAAAGAGAGCGGCCTAGAGGAAGGAAGACTCGGCAGACGCCGTTATTTGTACAACTCGTCGTCTCAAGACCCCATGGCCAGAGCAACGCGGGGAGAGGTTGGCCGAGACGGCGCAATGCAACATCAACCCTGAATGTCTCCAATCCCATAAAGCTGCCCTGCCGATTCGATTGCTGCAGATGAGCCGCTACAGAAGAGACGACGTCAGCGATCTGCACGACTACATACCCATATGCATGTTTGCCCTGCCGTTGCCCTACCGTCAAGACAGAAACACCTCTTGCATGCTCTCGAAATCGCAATTCTTCCGACGGCTGGCAGCACAGACTGGTCCAAAAGTTCCCAATTCCCCACTGACCGGCGGATGGTGAGAGTCCTCGCATGGTTATCGCGACCCCGCCTTGGGCGAGGAGCACTAATAGCTGTTGTGAAGCTCAGTTGCCTATTGTAGACAAGCTGGCCAACCAAAGAGCAGGGGGGGGTTGATGCGGTGGGTTGGGAGGTTAGAGATTGGTGTTTATAACTTGGCACGAGAGCTTCTGTGGGCTCGGGAATCTTGGAACTTGTTGACATAATCGATGCTGTTGCATTGAGACTATGGGCATGTGAAGGTGCTTGGGTTGCAAGCATAGGATCACATTATGACTGTTTCTGCATCTACCAAGGTGAGCATCGTGTTATTCAGGCGTCATAATTCATGTTTATTATCATGGCTAAATCAGATTAATAAAAAGTGCCGCATGGTATTCCAAGACTCGTCTGTTGTGCGAGATGATAGCGAACCAAATCTTATATAACTCTAAACCCAAACATCTGTTTTAAAAAATCTCAATGGATATTATCGTTTTCTCGGTAAAAGGAAGAAGTAAGAAAAAAAAAAGGGAGGAGCCAAAAGTAAAATCCAGAATGGGTGTCCAACAGGCCAAAAGAAAGAAAGAAAACCCTTGGTTTCGACGACCGTCGATGATCGTGATTTAAACTATGACATTTCAAATTCGCCATCCGCATTCGGTTTGCCAATGATGGGCTCGAGTAGAAGCGGTAGATACTCGGCGGCGTCCTTGCCAAAGGCAAAGTCGCCGGGATTGACCTTGAACATTTCGGCTTCGTCTTCTGCCTCTGGGTTGATTGTGACGATACGCGCGCCTCGCTTTCTTGCCTTGTCGATGTAGCCGGCAGCGGGATAAACCTGGGCCGATGTGCCGATTACGAACATGAGGTCCTTTTTTCGAAGCGTTAGTGATGACCACAAGAAAAAGGAAGACCGAAAGAAGATGAGAAAAAGACACGACTCAAGCGTTCAAACGTACCAGTGGCTCAGCGTTCATCCACGCTGATATGTCCATCATCATGGCAGAGTCCAGATCCTCCCCAAACCATACCACGCCTGGACGTTGCAGGCCCCTGTGGCACTTGGGGCACTTTGGCAGCTCGTCCTCGGTGATGTGCTTGACACGGTGATACGGATCCAGCAGTGGCAAGGGCTCGCCGTTGGGCATGTCCACGGAAGCCGGGGCCAGCGCAGCGCAAAAGGGATCGTCAAAGTTTCCCCTTTGGATCCAGTCACAGCTCTCGTTGGAGCACTTGATGTCATAGAGGGAGCCATGGAGGCATTTTAGCTGTGAAGAGGGGTGTTGAGCCCGTGGTGAGAGGTCTAGACAGCAGCACATGTGTGTGTCAGCAATCCTAGATGCATTCTTGCCGCCACCACCACCTCCACCATCACCACCACCATCACCACCACATCTTGACCATCAACTTACTGTCGACGTTCTGAGTCAGGCACATAAAGTCCAGGTTCCGCCTCGCCAGCGCCGCCAGGGCTCGGTGCCCCGGGTTCGGCTCGGCCTTGAGCGCCAGGTGCCTGCGGTAGGCGTAGAACAGCCAGACCATGCCCGGGTCCGTCCTGAAGGCCCGCACGGTGGCCAGGCTCGTGGCATCGTAGTTGCGCCAATATCCGCCGGCGCCGCGGAAGGTGGGCAGGCCGGACGAGGCCGAGAGGCCGGCCCCACAGAGGGCGAGTATCCGGCGGCTGGACCGGAGCGCCTGGTGGAAGGCCTCGACGTCGTTGTGAGCAGCCATGATGCGGGCTGAGCAGAGGGTCTTGTGTGTGTTGATTCTCTTGTCTTGTATTCCTGGCAAGGAGGGACTCGGATACCCAGCAGGACGTCGGCCAGAAGCGGTAAAATAGAAGAGCAGCGGCGAGCGAGCGACAAAGAAAGAGATGGATGAGTTTGGCGAGAGAGGAAGCGAGAGTCAGGACGAAGGATATGCGGGAGGGGATACAAAGGAGGGGAAGTGGCCAACAGCTGGACGCCTGAACAGAGTCGCGAGCAGGCTGCAGCACAGCGGCTCAGTCCAGGCACAGATGCTCGTCTTGCATGCACGTCAGGCACCAAAAACGCAATTAGGCGTCGGATCGAGTTTTCAAAGCACCTGTGCAAGCGACGTCGAGTTTTGCATTTGCATTTGCATTTGCATGGCGGCTGCGCTTCTGTGGTTCCCGGTACTCAATTGCCGCAGCCTGCTCTGCCGCCATGGCCCGGTCCCTGCGACCTGGCCAGGCAGGTACCTACATGTTCCACATACTGTGCGTCATGCAGTTGTCGTGGGGCTGTCGCTGGATTCTACAGGCATCGACGTTGGTGCTGGTGATTGGCCGGGATGCTCCGTTGGCTGCAAGAGGCTGGCTACAGGTACATGATGAGCTGATGAACGAGTGGGCAGATGGTGCATGTATGAGATGCTGAGGCAGACCATACGATGCGCCAATACATGTACTGTGCTTTGTATGAGATGGCAAGCAGCTGCACTGTGCTCGAGTCCATCCAGTTCTGTTTGCAAGGCTGGTGCCTGGAACCCATGCATCGTAAACCCAGCCGTTTTTCTATATTTAGCCATTTGTTTTTTCGAGAGCAAACGAGGAACAAGAAAATCCCCGTTTTTTCCGAGGCCGGCTCAATCAGACTCACGTTCCGCTCGCGCACTTGCTTGAGCCGCCAAAACTTAAAATTGAGCTGCAACGGCTTTGTGATGTGGGCTTGGTGCTTCAGATACAATGTCAATGTGCAATGGTCCTCCAATATGGCATGATCACATCATGGAAGATCTGTATATTCGCTGAAATGACAAGCCAGGGGTATCCATCTACATCTACGTCATCCACCAGACCGGCGGAGCTTAAACTCCTTTTGCAGAGAACTCCATACAACGGCCAAAGACTTGGCTCCATTCGAAGCAGATTGGGGAATTACCAGAGATTCCAGCAGTTTCGGCATCCCAAGTCCCTTGCAACAGACAATGCTTGTTCGACGGATCAGCACATCATGTCCCTCTATCTACCTATCTAGTAATCCATCTCCATGAAATAAACATGCACCCACGGGAGCTCGCCTTCTCTCATCTTCATATCCAAGTCTCCTCTCGTCAGTCTCTGACCCCAAACTTATAGGTCCTCGTCCGACAGGTCGCCTGGGAGAGGCAGGTTCTGGAGCTGGCAGTCACCATCAAAGAAATCGGGCGCCCTCTCACAAATATACTCTTTCGTCTTGAGGAGCAGATGCTCATATTCAAAGGTGTGCCGTGTGACACCCACCGGCAGGTCTTGTTCGAGCGGAACAATGGCTATAAAGGCGGGATCCACGTCGCTGTGATACGGATCGGTGATGGTCATCCTGGCCTGCGCAATAAGATCCAAGGCACGGAACCAGCCGTCTTCGTCGCCCGAGGCAAAGACGTGGCCCGAGCCATGGGCCACTGCAGCCACTGCGATCCAGGCATGGGGCATGGGCGAAACGTACTGGGCTGCAAAGTCGCGGAACTTGGAGAGCGAGAAGTCGTTTACCTCGTGCACGTCCTCCAGGGACAACCCGTCACGTACAATGTTCGACATGGACGTCTTGGTTGGTAGTGTGTAGTGGGTTTCCCCGGGTATGCCAGGGCCATTAATCTTGAAAAACATTTTCAAAAGGAGATGCCCAGGTCTCGGGGCTGGTGAGGCGTCCATGGCCAGCGGGATTGCCAAAGGCGTGCAAGGGCAAGCTATGCAAACGGCCAACGTCGGGGGGCGTATAATAAAGCTACAGCGCGGCTGGCAATATACAAACATTAGTTAAAGGTAAAGTGCTGGGTAGGTAGGTATGATGCCCTCTCACCTTAATGGGTAGCGATGGGCGATGCCTGGCTGGAGTCTGATTCAGGACGCGGCTGTTGTGAGTCTCGACTGTGAGGTAAAGATTTCTCGACTGTGAGGCAAAGATTTCGGATCTGTACCGGACTAATGACACGAGGACCATGGATTTTATCAGTCTTTTTTTCAAGCAGGCAGCCACATGGTATGTAAATAATGCGGAAGCCCATTTGAGATCTGTGCGTTGGAGCTGAGAAGGTGATGTAGGTACATGTAGGCTTAGCGCTTCAAGCACGGTCCATATCAATCTGTAATGGTCCTCTAATATAGCATGATGACTTCGTATATCAACAAGATTGTACCGTATCAGTCAGTGTTAACAGTACATGTACCCAATTCACTATTACCGCATCCAAGTCCATCGCGGCATTGGCAATCCTTTGCTCGACGTATCATTCTCCGGAATCAGTGCACCATGTTCCTCTATATCCCTGGTCATTCATCTCCATGTTTTGACCTCTACTCCCGGGGGCTCGTCTCCTCTCCCTTGATCTTGAAAACGTCATGGTTGACTAGCCGCTCATAGAGTCTGGACGGCGAGACAATTCCTTCCATTTCGGATCCTTCTCAAGGTAGGCTCATATCCCCGGGGAGAAATCTGCGAGTTTGTAGATATTCGACTCCGCTTCAATGCAGGCTCGCATCTTTGGAGGGGGAGATGTGCGACCTTGTAGACGAAGTTAATTGCGCCAGCCATCTCGTCTTGATCAAGCGAAACAAAGGTTATGATGGGCTTTAATTAGTTGTCCTTTGACATATTAGCCAGCTTGTGCTGCGTGGCAACAGCCAAGGCATAGGACCAGATGCCGTCACTGTCCGGTTCGAAGACGTAACCGGTATCGTCGACCACTGCTATCCAGGCTGGAGGCATTGGTGGACTGAGCCTGGTCGCGCTGTTGAGAAGTTTAGAGAGCTGGAGGTGGTGCGGCTCGAACTTGGTATCCCCGGACTCCAGGTGCTCGTCGTCTGCGAAGACTGATTCATGACTCGAGGTTGCGAAGCCTGCCGCAAAAACACCAAAGGTCTGTCGAAACCTGGCGAATTTGATGATTTATACGGTTTGTATGTACAAAAGAGAATGTGTGTGTGCTATAAAAAGCTGCCCAAGCAAACGGGTTGGGCTTGATATATAAGGTGGCTACTCAGCACAAAATAAACGCGGGAAATGCATACGCGAGTCTTGATTCTGTGAAGCAAACATCTCGCAGTTGCACCGGACGAATAGCATAAAGGTCATGGGCATCACCTGTCTTTTATAGCGGAGTTTGATGTTGGCAGCTTATATGCCAAGCAAAAGAAAGTTGATAATATCAGAACTGGTGCGGTGCTAAGCGTGCGTCTAGTTTCAACAAAACTCCATCCCATTCGCATCGAAACGTACAAGGATGGTTGCTTGCTTGATTTCATATCAGAATTCCGGTTTTGTTGATAAAGAAAATATTGGGGTATAACGACTCCCCTGTCCTTTAATGTCCATATCTCAGTAGCCAGCAAGAACCCTACAACCCAGGCCTATAACATATCTGAGAGCAACAGAATGGACAAACGTCATAATATTTGCTGCGGAGCAGCTTATAGCATGTATGATGGCAATAACGGGGCGGAATCATCATGTTGTAGCGTGTTGGTTAATATTATCGATATCTGTGATACTTGTTTAGTAAAAAAGCATTATAGCATTGATCTATAAATTGCATTCGCATCTTCATAGTTATTTATTGTCTTAGGCATACTTCGCTATATCATTTTCGCCTGCGACTATGTCAATGCCATATACACCAGAATCAAGGAGGTAGTATAAGGCTCAAGCACCCCGTCTTGTTATAGATGGCATACAAAACGCAGAAATAACAGGTGGTCGAATGAGTATGGAGAAATTTGTCTGGGTGTTGGGTACACCATTTCTACCATCATTAGCTGCACATCTCCAGTGACAGTGCATGAATACCGTTCCTATAAGTTTGGCCGCCCAACCGGAACTTGGATATTGGCTGTCTCCGATGGGATACAGAAATAACATGTTCATGGGTCCTTTTCTTGATGCTAACAGGCATTATCTGCAAAGCAACATTGTGGCACGTCGCTGAGTCAAGACGCGCAGACGGGTAAATAAAAAGGCAGGCAAAGGAACGCAGCTACGCCTAATGCAATGGCACCTGAGTGATGGCCTTTAACATGCCAAGACGAGATGGACAAGTCCGTCTAAAGAATGTGAATGCACATCTCCCAACTACTGCATACCTCATCGCGTTTGGCTGCTTGCATACGACTTGTGAGTGTGCAGCTACCCGAGAGCTTGACAGTTGGCGATATGCCATGGACCTATCTAAGTCCCCTACTTCGTACAGAAGGAAAGATGGGTTTGCTTCAACCGAGAGAATAGATTTACTGATAGACTAATCACTACACATCTACTATTACTTATGATTGTCACGAGTCAGTTTTAACCTCATCTTGGTAGATGCAAGCGAATCTACATAGTTTTACGCGGCCGATGTACTTACTCTCCCCCCTTGAAAAGCCACGACGACGTCTCCCTCTCACCGTGAAACGTGCTACAGATGTCGGCCCTTTCCGTAGCCGAGGGGCCCAGCCATACTACAGACTCCCAAGATCCGGGAGATGCAACATCTTCAACAACAAATCGTAACAATAACAGCAACGAAAGAAAGTCTCCCGTCAAATTCAAGCAAAACATGGGCTGAGACACGTTGCCGACTCCAACCGACGCCTAGCTTCAAGGGATGGCGTAGCAATAGGCTACCAAGTGCCAGCTAATGTATGTGTAATACGAAGTCCGAGTTAAGTTGTTGATTTGGAAGAGACAAAAAAAAAAAAAAAAAAAAAAAAAAGCTTGTGCCAAGCGAAAGAAGGGGGAGGGGTTTGGGAAATACGGCTTATTGGTTCTCTTTGGGAAGCAACCTGAATCCATTATCACGAGATGAAAAAGGGACACAACTAAGCTTTATGCGCCCGACCTTTGTTCATAATATCCCTCACAAATGATCGAGTCTAATCTGCTGGTTGTCGCAGACAATTGGCCTAAAAAAAGGGCAACCCGCGATGCAAAAGGCCGTCTCACTCGCCCTGCAGGATCAGCCATTCACAAGCAAGAGGCAGGGACAACGTTAAAAAAAAAAAAAAAAAAGGTGTCATCACAGCCCACTTGCTCATCCCAAAACAAAGCCTTTTTTCTTCCTCCCCCTGATAGACGGAAGACACAGAGAAGCGTTTCGTGTGAGGGAGCAAAAGGCATATGCCTGAAACACTCCCGGATAAAAGATGTTGGGCTGCGTCAAACCAATGTTTGAAGATGATGACCCCCCGACACCTTGGCAGAAAGAAAAAAAAAAGAGAGACGAGCCGCCTTCTTTGTCTTTTGTATTCTAACCCCTTGATCATGAAAGAAGTAAAGAAGGAGACAAAAAAAAGAGAGAGCTGCCTGTCACCTGCTGTGAGACGCAAATAGTAACAATGGGATTATTTAGCTGACTCGAAGAAACGAACCATATGCGGTCATGCCCGACCACGGAGGTGTAAAAAAAAAAAAAAAAACAGACGACAGGTCACCCAGTAGGTAAAATGGAGTCAGCAAGCCCCCCCCCCCCCCAGCGGTGAGGCCGTGAATACGAGATACAGGAAAGTAGGTACTCGTTGCCAATGTGTAAGTGGTCTGTCTCGTGAAAGAGTCAGAAGACTGCGCATTAGTTTTTGCCAGCTGGTTAGCTTCGAGTTGAAGCGATGAGACGCCCTGCAGTTGACAACTATCAGCCTATAGATGCGCGTTATCAGTTTTGACTTACACGAGGAGGTCAAGAGGACAAGAAGGCTTCACGTAAATCCTGCCGGAGTTTTGGTTGCGGCTCTACTACAGTATCTGGGTCTTGCAACCTGGTGCGTGCACGGCATAATCGGGGTTAATCTTTTCAGGTAAAAGAAAAAAAAAAAAGGCATGATGCAATTCAATTGATTACAAAAAAACAAGCCGACGAAGCGAGATGATACCCCATATCCCGTTTTTTTTTTCCTTTTGTGCCTCGACAATCTCGCTGCATTCTAGATTTGATGACTACATGTATTGGACTAGAGCCCGGCCCTGGCTGGAATGCGCTGCACTCCGTACACACAACACGGTGTTTTACGCGCGTCTGCATCCGAACAAGGCCGAGCAAATCATACAACGAAAGAAAGAGAAACGATCAGCAGGGCAAAACAGTGAATAATACCGCAACCTAACACACACAGAGAGAGAGAGCCACAAAAAAAAAAAAAAAAAAAAAAAAAAAAGAAAAAACAGAAAGAACTTGCGTGTCGCTGCAAACCCCTGGACTAATGCGCACAATGCAAAAGTGGTCACGCTGCATGCTGAAATCTGAAATTGTTTGGGACCAGGTAATCTTACAAATTCCTACGAGCCAACAACGAACCGTCCATTTGGGAAAAAAAAGTGAAAAAAAATGTTCCGTAGCAGGCTATTCAAAAGCTCGGCCGAATCTGGTAGTCGCCGTGCCGGGGTCGCAACATGCGCCGCGCATTAGCATTGGCCGAGGAAGACGGAATTGAGTTGAGCATTGACTTGGAGGCTCAAGCTTCATGTTGTCAAGCACAGCCACACTCGACCGAGCGTTCAGGAAACAGCAGAGATACAAAGTCAACCAGAGTAACTGATAAGAAAGCAGTAAACTACAGTTTGAACAGGACTTTGTAAAGGATTAATAACGCCGTTGCGGGCTAACAGCGTGTCCGTGTGAATACGAAGGGGGCCACCACCCATAACCCATACCACCTCCAGCAACGACAATGGTGCCGCCGTGCCGTGGCCAGAGCAATTGGAGCAGGCGAGCAGGAAAATCGGCACGAGAAAAGGGCTCGAGCTCTTTGGGAGGACATACTTGGAGAGGACTGTAGGAGCCAGTGGTCACGGGAGCAAGTCTTTGAGCCCTGGACCCTGGACGCATTGGGTTTCAATGTTCTTTTTTTAAATCTTCTGGCTCTCTTCTCTTTCATCTTGTCGCCTCTTTGGGAGTCGGAACGAAAGAAGGGGGCATTTTTGGCTTGGCATACCTGAAAGCTCCTCTATACCGGTACTTGGCGCTTCGTGTCCCGGAGATAGCACTCATTACATGTACATTAGCACTGCAACTACAGCACCTCGTACATGCATGAGTAATATAGACGCCCGACAAGTTGCGCCTCGTGTTGCGGGCTTTTCCGTTCTTCTCGTGTACACGAAGAGGGCCAAGGGAACAACAAAGAGAGAGAAGAGCGAAGATGGGTGGTGTGTAAGTGAGTGGGCGAGGCTAGGCGTCAGTTGCTGTCGGTAGTTTAGCAGTTTGGCAGCGTCTGGAATGCCGACGCATGAGCCCAGAGCAAAAACGCTCGTACGAGCAGTACCCCATACAGCAAGCCGTTGGCTCAGATTGGACGAGAAGGTTGGGACGACCGAGATACAGTTTTCCGATTAGGTCCATCAAAAACCGCACAGACTGTGCGCCAATCCGTGGACTGTGTGACACTTGAAACTCGGGTTAGTCAATTGTGCCTGTGAACAAACGGACGTGCCCTTTTCCATGTTGTCATTTTTGTGGTCATTTTTGTGGTCCAGATCGATGATTGATGGGGCCTGCTACAGCTGGTGTGACGATGACAACTTCAGCCACGGCGTTTTAGAACTGATGGCGGAGTTGCTTGTTCTTTTGTAGTGCAGCTCCAGTGGCTTGAAAGACATCGATCGAACCAGACCCATCATCGGAAAAAGAAGGTAAAGAGAAGAACAACAACCCCAAAAAAAACAAAGAGGCTGATGTGATGGCCGAAGCTAGGCAGCGTTAGTAACCTCACCTGCATGAGATGCGATGACACCGCATCAGCTAGAGGCAGAGATTCGAAGATTCGAAGATTTGGTGTACCTGGAATGCTCCGTAGTGTGGTAGCACGCTGTATTAGGCCGCTCGCTATTGAACTGATGGGCACATGTCGGGGGTGGAATATTGGTGGGCTGGTGGGTTGATGGATGGTGGATTGATGGATGGGCCACAGTGGGCGTGCAAGTGGCATCACCGTGCCGAGGCGCTTGTCCGATACAGGCTGGTTGCAGCCGGGGACCAGGCGGCGGGGTCTCGCACCGGCGAGGGTTCCAACGGGTCGCTTACCTGTACATGGCTGTGTATGGGGAGCGCGCGAGCTTGACAGGTACCGCTGATGCTTTTTTTGGTATACGAGGGGCCGCGGTACATGATATCAGCCGCTCTGCTACGGACAAGCTCGTATAAGTAATTGGTACTTGTAGTGTCGTAGCAGTGGTATTGAATTGACTACTGCTTTGCTGCTAATCATTAGTGAGCTGCTAAAGGAAGTCAATCAGTCGGTGAAGCTCAGCTGAGCTGATGATCTGGATTGGGCTGGGCCGAGCCCCAGAGCTGGCAGATCCGGTGGCAACAGGCTCGCAAGACGCGCAGACCGAAAGGGCTCGAAAGCCCTTTTGCTGGAGCTTGTGACGATCCCCATTCATTGTTCCCTCCCCCGGCGATCCAGCACACTGTGACACGCTGTCGTCGGCGGCTGCCTGTCATGCAGCTGGGCGACGACGCCGTATCGCACTGCTGCTGTACAAAGTCTGCAAAGGGTAGGCTACAGTACATGTAGCCGTCCCCCTAGACCGAACGAGGCTCTAGAACCCTGCAGCCCTTTTTTTCTCTTTTCCCTCGATGGATGGGCAGTCCATCAGGGGTAAACCCGCCCACCAATGACGTTGTTGGCCCTTCCTTTATCAGCGCCCAGACAGCGGAAATTTTGGCCCCAGGTCGTGGTTACGGGGTGGTTGGATTTGGAGTTTGGCGGGCAGGTAGAGAGAAGCGGCAGGGTACCTGCACATGTAACCTCCCTAAAGCAGCAGGTCGACTTGTGTCAGCGGCTTGCCAACGGCGGTTTCGAGTGCGTGCAAATCGCTGGGCGATGATCGTTGATTGACAGTTTGAGCGGACCGAGAACGGGGGCAGCAAAAGCGTTTGATCGAGGGCTTTGTTTGTTTGTTTCGTGTGGTGGATGGCCTGGAACTGCTGTCTTGTGCGTGTCGCAAAAGCTCGCACGGGCACGTGTGCAATCTGCCGCCCTTTTTTTCTCTCGTTCGTTCTGTTAATAGGATCATTAGTAGCATGATGGGATTGACCCCATATTCCAAAAATACGAGTCTAACGTGTGGGCATGACTGCGAATAAACGACTGCCGCACTCGTTACGCGTACGAGAGGACGCTCTTCGTGTAGATACTCCGTATCAAGTACGTACAAGTACTTCAAGCTGTAGAAAAGGTGGTGCTGTGCTCGAGCGGCTGATAACGGAGGGAGGATGAGCGCCGACGCCACGTTGGATCTGGCAACTGGCTATGCCTCATTGACGAGAAAAGTATGGGCGGCTATGGCTAGCGGCCTGCTTAGCACCGTGGGCAGTGAAGGATGGATGGAGCCTGACACGAGGTCCATTTGGGCTCCCGGCGACTCGGAATTTGGGGGAGGATACGATGCGCTGGTTCTTTGTCCGTCGTGTCTGTCCGCGTCGTGGCTGTCAAAGGTACATGCCACCTGCAGCGTCATATCAGCAGTACGAGAAAGCGCACTGCGATGCTAGGCCCAGCGCCACCAACACGAGCCAAAAGCCGCTGGCCACCGTTCTGGACCCTGCGTCGCTCCACCGGGCGGACTCGAGATAGATGCGAGCCGAGGGGCTGGGCTCTTGGCTTTGGCTCTGGGGCGCCTTCTCGTGGGCGCTCAGCCGTCGCTGGCTGGCAGTCTGTTCCTGGGCACGGATTCACTGCTGGTTGGCCACCGCAGCGGCAGGGATGTGATGGACAGGGGCAGCGGCAGCAGCATCTCGTAGTACAAGTACTGTCTGCACCAGTAACAGCGCTTTGTGCTAGCGAAAAGCGCAGAGACACTGAGCGCCAGGGGCCCGGCGCGCCATGCCTCCCTCGCTGTCGCCCAGGCTTGGCCCTGCAGGGATTTGCGACAGGGGATGCGCCAAAGGATGGTGGGACCCTGGACTGCCTCGACCAGATTCGGCCCAGTCCCCCACAGCGCCGCTTTGCTGCCTCCAGCCCCAGGCGGCTGTACTGCTCGCACTGCTCGTACTACTCGCTCCGACTGCTGCGTACATTCCTATAATAAGACACGCTGCTCACCACCTCGTTCTCAGCCTTCTCTCCTCTTCTCTCGTCCCTCTTAATAATTCCATACTTTCGCCAAAAGTCTGTACAGACCCTCTCGAGCCCATCAACCTCCTCGAGCCGCCTCCTTCCCCGAGTCTTTCTTTGCGCAGTCTCTCGCTACTCAGCCTCGGATTGACCGACTATCGCTTGGTTTCTTTGCAGCCATAATCTTGCAATAGGTGTAATCGCTTCGACTCATCTATAGTCACCCGCTTTTTTCTGTGTTTATACTCTTCTTCACTTTGTCAATCCGGGTATATATAATATCGTCAACCGTATAATCAACATCTGCAACCATGCACTCCAAGACTTTCGCTGCTGCCGCCGTGGCCCTGGCCGCTTCCACTCTGGTCTCTGCCCAGACCTCAACCGACTGCAACCCTCTCCAGAAGAGTAAGTGACCGATATACAGCTTGATATCTCGAGAACCAACACTAACAGCATCTCCCAGCCTGCCCCAACGACCCTGCTTTCGGCAAGAACTCTGGCGACTGCGACTTCACCAAGGGAGCATGCGGTAACTTCGATTCTCTTCCCGGCACCACCCTCAAGTACAACGGCAACGGCGCTGTTTTCTCCATCAGCACCGAGGCTGAGGCTCCCACTATCCGCACTGGCAAGTACATCTTCTTCGGCCGCATCGATGTCGAGGTCCAGGCCGCCGCCGGTGTCGGTATCGTCACCTCTGCCGTTCTCCAGTCCGATGATCTTGACGAGGTATGAATCATTTGAATGCTCCATTTGCCAATGTCAAACAGCGTGAACTAACAGACGACTCTAGATCGATTGGGAGTGGGTTGGAGGCGACAACGCCCAGGCTCAGACCAACTACTTCAGCAAGGGTAACACCGCTACCTTCGACCGTGGTGCTTTCCACCCGGTCTCCAACCCTCTCAGCTCGTTCCACACCTACTCTGTTGAGTGGACTTCTGCCGGTGTCACCTGGTTGATCGATAACAACGTCGTCCGTACCCTGACCGCTGCCAACGCCGAGGGTGGCGCTGCCGGCCTTCCCCAGACCCCTATGCAGGTCAAGCTCGGAACCTGGGTTGCTGGCCGCAAGGATGCTCCTCAGGGCACCGTCGAGTGGGCTGGTGGCTACACCGATTTCTCCAAGGCTCCCTTCCTCGGCTACTACAAGAGCATCTCCATTGTCGACTACGCTGGTGCCGATGCCCCTACCTCCAAGAGCGTCAAGGACTACATTTACAGCGACAAGACTGGCTCCTGGCAGAGCATCAAGGTCGAGCTCGGTGACGGCAGCGACGACAGCAGCAGCGACAGCACCTCGTCGTCTGCCCCTGCTTCCACCAAGACCTCTGCTGCCCACACCAGCGCCAAGGCTTCTTCCACCGATGCTCCCAGCTCCACCGATGCCCCCAGCTCCACTGATGCTCCCAGCTCTACTGCTGCCCAGGCCACCACTTTGGTTTCCTCGACTCCCACCACTAGCAAGCCCACCTCTGGCGGCGCTGCTGGCAACGGCACTGGCTCTGCTCAGCCTACCGGATCTTCCAAGCCCTCTGCTCCCCCCTATTCCCCACAGCGCTGGCGCCCGCAGCCTTGCTGCTCTCGGCAGCGTCTTCGCCATTGGCGCTGGTGTTGCCTTTGCTCTCCTGTAAACGGGATTTCCAACCCAACGAAATCTACCCCCTTTCTTTGATTCGCTTTGTGTACTTATTGTTGCGGGCATGAAAAGCATGTAGATGGGGCGGAAACGTTTGCGTTCGGAGAGAAAGAGCAGACCAAGCTAATACTATACAAATTCGAGTTACACACACAACACCGCTGTTTGTTTCACTGTACATCTGACAACGGACACGAACATGTGGCAAGTGCTTGCTGTTCTCGACCGAGTATCACAAAAATTTCCCCATTATTTTCCCTCTTTTTTATTTTCCCTGCAAATTATTCTGGAACGAAACGCTTATAATGATCTATTTTTAATGGGGAGGTCTGCTCTTCTTTCGACCGAGCTGATTTCTGGTAACGACGTTTGCTTGGATTGATGAAGAGAACAGGATCGATGATATATTTGTTTTGGTGCTTTTTTACTTGCTTTTGATTTCGCCTGATACCTATCCTTGAAGTTTGTTGGCTTGCCTTGTTTTTTTGGAGCAAAATTTTTTTTCGGCGCATGCCCTTTCGAGGTATTGCAGTAGCCAGTATGTAGAATGAAGATAAAAAACATTTTATAAATCTTGAGCCTGCCCAACTGTAATGTCTATTTGTGATTGCTTGTTCCTCGTGTGTTCTGCTTGTCCCTGCTCGTGTGCTGTCAACACACCCTGGATGCTAGCTAACTGTTACTGTATCGTATCTGCGTGATTATACGCACAAGGAACAAGGTGCTTGTTAGCAGTCCCTGCCTTATCTACGGCCAATTTATCATATCTTTGCAAATACGTGTGAATACGGGGAACGGCAGCAGTTCATTACGCACAACCGCGGAACTACTGTGATTGAGGTCAAGTGTCGACTAGTCGGTGCTAGCCCGGCCAGCATCCTCCCCCGCGCATTAATTAAAACGAACGGGACAGGATTTAGGCCCGAAGCGGACGATGCGATGCAGGGGTCCGGGGAGGAGAAGCTGTTCAATTTCATTTCCTTTTGGTGCCTGCCAAGATTGGGAAGCGCCTTTGGCGGGTTTTGGTTTTTGGTCCCCTGCTTTTTGGGATGTTCCCTTTTGGGATGGTTCGTTGGGTGCTGCAGTGTAGGTGTGGTTAGTATCCAAGTACATGTATCCATCCGATACGAGAATTGGGAGATGAGGAATATTGGTCTTGTTCATACAAAGAGACAAGAAGAGGGAAACAGAATAAAGAGTAAAGCAAGTAGAAGAGAGGCTGTGCTGGGCGAATGACTTAATTTAGCCGTGCATGAGTGAGGTGAGCTGTTTCTTTTCTTTTGATTTCTATAAATGACCTGCATGAACCATGCGCGTAACCTGCCAGTTTTGCAAGGATGCATTTTTATCATCGTGTAGTTGCCTGTGCCTGTGCTGTAGATACGCAAGCGTGTTATACGAGCCAAAAAGTAAGACTTTGATGACTGGGCTTACGAAATATCATGTTTGCAGTGTGGTAAATAACCGCTAGCCATGCGGCGTCAGACCACACCTCCTGAAAACGCCTGGATTACCTGGTACTTGCCTCATTGGGGCAAAACAGAGGACGAGGGTGTTTTTGGGGCGGATATACTTGTACTGCTATGTTGTATGTTTTTTTTTTTTTTTTTTTTTTTTTTTTTTGCATGTATGTGGTAGGCGCGTATTTGCGGGTTGGCGGCACGGCTTGTTACTGGGTATTCGGCACGAGGGGAGTTGGAGTGGGAACGGGGGCTCGGTCGAAAGCATGGGTTTGTTTATGTAATGCTGGAGTTGTTGCTTTATAGGCGCTGGTTACTTGCAGCGACTTGGTTTGGTAGTAAAGGCGGATTAATAGATTGGGACTATTACCAATATCACCTTGTGCTGGACAAGACGATTGTTGGCCCAACACTGACAATGGTGATGGACTCTCGCTCTATGCGGAGTAGGGCATCTAAGGCGGTTGTCATGAGGGCGGATGTTGATACAACACGTTACTACCTACTTCGAAATGTAAAAACAAAAAAATAATAAATAATTACTACTGTAAAGAAGCCCCGTGGGTTTAATGTATGTGATTTCTTGGACAGCAAAGCTTCAGCTGTCACCTGAGCGTTTCAGTAGAGCGAATTAAAGGGCCATAGACTCAAGGTAGCTCAGTAAGGGGCCGTTCCTCTTCATCACCATCTCTATGTAATGATCGGAGCTTGTTGTTTATTTAAAGCCAAGAAGCTAGAAAGCCAGACCGCCTTCGAAATCCATGGAGAAATCGAATTTTATAAGGGTCCAGCTGAAGAGCCCAAGGGCTCCATTAAAGCCAACTCCCCCATACTTGCCCTTCTTTGGCGCCAGTACATGTACGGGGAACACCTTGCAAGCCAGGGCTTTTTCGGCGTCCGGACGAAGAAGCTGTCCATAGGCCGCTACTGCAAGCGATCGAATCGAACTACTTGTACTAGAAGCCTGTGCTACTAGCACCGGTGATGCTAACAGTAGCTCTTCCAGTTGCGCCGAGCGAAATGCATGGGTGGCATGAGTCATGGAAGCCCAGAGGTTATTGATCTCGGCGTTTGGTAGCCACGGCGGGCTCATCATCTCGCTATTGCTTTCGTCTAATTGGGGTTCCCGTGCTGGG
Source organism: Trichoderma atroviride (assembly GCF_020647795.1). Lineage (NCBI taxonomy): Eukaryota > Fungi > Ascomycota > Sordariomycetes > Hypocreales > Hypocreaceae > Trichoderma > Trichoderma atroviride. The sequence continues at coordinate 2,797,254 of NC_089400.1, read as the reverse complement.
GCGCACCGGGCACCTTTTTGTGGCTGCTTAGGCACATGGAGTCTGCTGCTGCTGAAGAATCCATAACATGGCACATGGACCGTTGGTGGCGCATCGTATTTCTTATTTGGGTAATTGGGCTGCTGGCTGTGGCGTACAATGGCGCACATGATTTCTCAGGTGATTGCTTGTAAGACATCCATCTAGCCATTGAACCAGGGGCTGGGTACAGCTCTTTTATTGATTCGGCCTTTGTGGCCTACTTGAGCCTGTATAACTGAATTTTAGACTTTAGACGAATATTGCGATACCCAAAGAGCAGCAGATACTTTATTGTAGATACACATTTAGGAGACTGAGACTGTCCTGTGATGGTGATGATAGCGAGATCAAGCGAGCTTGTGTATGCCGAAAACTACATGTGCTGTACATCAACCAATGTGCGGAATATCAGCTCATGTTTATGGTATCAACATTGCCAACTATCTAGCGGTACCAACTGCCTGCCACTGATATACGTTCTTAAAAAATCTTAAAAATATCTTCAACACAGTATCATGGAGTAGCAGCATGTCAAAAAGAGATCATCCAATAAAGTGTTATGAATCAGCAGATAGAACACGTCGTCTGAAGCTCATCCAAAAGGCTACAAGGTTCAGCCCGGTCGGCTAAATCAATTTAACCAAAGCCAGATGGATCGTTTAGGTGGCTCAACAACAATACGGTTCTTTTTTTTTTTTTTTTTTTTGGCCAAGAGGCGGGATCTCGAGATCTTGAGGAGAGCATATGGACAGTTTCACGTGTTGATGAGAAGAAAGGGTAGCTCGAGCTGCTTGACGAGTAGTATCACAGTTGGCATAAGACTCGCCCAAGCACGCGACTGAACCAGTTGACAACATCGGTCCCAGGGAAGCGTTTGCATCGCCCGGCAGCCAAATAGCATACGGTGATGCTACCTGCAACTCAAACACTGTTGAATCACCAATGTGGAGGCTCAAATTCGCGTGGAAACTCCTCCATCGCCCGATCAGGATCACCGGAAAGATACCCATACCTAGAGTTTGTGAAGGAACTCAATGATCGTGGCATACGTAAAAGCGGATTTGTCGGGCACATGCCTGAGATCCAAACTTGACACGGAGGAAGAAGAAACCGGCCCACGTCGGGGTCTTGGCCATTCGTCTTTGTTCATTGTGACTTGCAAACTTGCCGGCTGAGGCCTCGATCCAAGGCTGTCCAGCCCGCCCTCAGTACCTAGGCGGCAATACTGATAGGAAGTCAATCGTGATTATGTGGTACGGAGTTGGGAGTGGTAGTTTATGTTGGAGGTTTCCGTAAGCTCCATGTGGTTTTTTGTGGTGGTGCCTGCAGATTTACCATGAATCAAGGTATTTCCGCAGTTTTTGAAAGGGTTTGTGCATACAAAATTGCTAAATGACGTCCGCGAGCTTGTCGTAATCTACATGGTTGCCTGTGTGTATAGTGTCTAAGATATCCTTCTCGTATGACGTTGGGATGCGTTGTTGGTGTACGCCGACTATGAAAAGTGCGAGCTATGAAATTGCCACTGTACTTGTCGGTATCAATATACTTTTCGATTTACATCTGCTTTCATTTCAGTTTGTCAAACTGTCTGGGCAGAGAATAGTACAATGTGCGATGGTTGTTATTATGAGGCTTCTCTAGCCATGGCCTGAGTAATACGAGCTACTCCTTTACCTCAGTGCTCCTTTTGTAAAAATTGACCTTTTCTTTAGCACTTCTCTCTCCTTAGGCATCTAACTACAAAAGGCTCTTATAACAAGGCTGTAATATATATATATATATATATACACAAGAAAGGGATAATTGTTCCTTTAGTGGTGCTTCATAGAGTTGTTATAAGACGAGTATATTTAAACCTGATTCTAGGGAGTGCGACACTATTGTATTCATCTTGGGCTGTCGGTAACCATCAACAACAAGAAGCGTGCATCTTCAGAGAACAACACACCAGTCACCTGGGTCCTTCTCGGCTCTCACACCTACCGCGTCCCAGGCGTCCCGGACCGCCTTGACTGCATCGACGCCGAATTCCTTCGCGATGTCGACGGTAGCGTCGGAAAACTGAAGGAACGTGCAATTTGCGTGCACTTTGGTTCGCAAGGCCTTCCACCAGATCTGCCCAGCCCTTTCCCAAGAATAGCCCCCCAGTGCCTTGGCAACAAGGTAAAAGGCCTTGTTGGGAATGCCAGAGTAGATGTGAACACCGCCGTTGTCCTCGTATGTTTGCTGAAAGTCCTTCATGTTGTCTACTTGAGGATCTTTTCCCTATAGAATAGGTTAGTCAACCATCAATGTAGTTACATGTAGGCCAATCAGCCATCAATGAATAGGCACTTGGATTTTGTGCCTTTGATGTCAACTTACAAAACGAGGATCGTCGTATGCCGTGCCAGGAGCCTTCATGCTTCGAAGAGCGACGCCTTTGACGCCGGGAAGGATGCAGTCTTCGCCGATAAGCCAGTCGGCGTCTTTGGCCTTCTCATCTTGAACCTTTTGCTTGATCATGATGCCGAATACATCGGAGACGTGCTCGTTCAGTGCGCCAGGTTGGCCCTCGTAGTTGAGTGCAGTCGTGTACTCAGTAACAGCATGCGTTAACTCGTGCCCAATGACATCGATGCATCCGGTAAAGTTGCTCAGGAACTCGCCGCCGTCCCCAAAGACCATTTGTCGCTCTTCCGAATCCCAGACTGCGTCCCTGTTAGCCGGATAGTATTTTCAGGAGAGGGAAAGGGGGGGATGGGGGCCGTTTACAAGCATTTTCGTATTGCTCGCCGAAATGGATGGAGCTGATTATATCAGAATTCTTGTTGTCAATAGATTTCCAGCCAAAGTAATGCTTGTAGAATTCCAAAACAGTCCCGACGTTGTCGTAGGCCTCGTTGGCTCTGTTGTCCTTTGCCTCCTTGTCGCCTTCCGCCCGAACGAGCTTTCCGGGTAATTTAGCTTCACTTGAGACATGTCCAGCATCATAGATCATTCGATGAGGAGAATCTTTTGGGCGTCTTCTGTCCGTCACTCTGTCCGTTACTGGCTGGATAGGTTTTTCACCAGACACCCTTGGAGTTGAAGCGTCGCGGGTGTGCTCCAGTGTTCTCAACGCGGCTGCTCGAGATGCCTCATCCGCATGTTCAGACTGCGATATATGACGGAGCACATGGGCCGGAATAAAGGGGTCCGCAGCAGAGCGAGGCCGAGGACGACTATTGTGCCGTAAGCAGTCCTTGCGTTTGACCATGACTTGTTGGTGAGAAGAAAGGCAAGCTCGAGCTGCTTGACGAGTAGCATCAGAGTTGGCAGAAGACTCAGAAATGGCCTTGAGAAGGTGAGGCGGAACGACAAAGCAGCGATGAGCCATGGTGATATTTGTTGTCAAGAGAATATGTAGGTGAATAGGTATATTGTAATTGAATATATGAATATACTGGTGAGGATTAGGATGATGAGAGAGGAAGAAGAAGGCGAAGAAATGGAAGAAGGACGGGGAGAAGGAGGTTTTATAGAGGTAGGTACCTAATGGAAAGGCTTCTGCGTTGAGTGCCACCAACGAGGGTTGCCCTTCCCCTAGGTATACGAGTGGCACATGCCAAAAGACAAGTTCTCGCAAGGCGGAACTAATAGAGTAAATGGCAGTCTTGTCTCAAGAGCTTTTTATAGTGAAATCCCCGAGGCTACGTCTGCTACATCTGCTACATCTACTGTATCTGCTACTTCTACTACTTCTGTTACTTCTGCTATAGCTGTGGTGTTGCAGAATTGAACTAGGATGCTGCAAGACTTTTCCCCAACTACAAACATAAACCTGTTGTCGGACAGAGTACTACAGTGGTAGGTGTTGAGTGGCCAGCGTCACTAACGGCTCCAGCGCAGCATTTTGCGTTGCATAGCACCTAAATGGGACATAATGATAGGACATGTAACTCAACGTTGTTGAGGTATCGGCGCGGAACCTTGTCTTTGCGTAGAATTCGGCATCTTCAACCTCACTGTTATTAGACGATCTAGGCGATCTACCTATACCTACCTTCAATTGGTCATACTATAGAACTGCACGTGCATTTTTAGAAAGAATCTCTACTGCGACGCGTAAACAGCAGCAGGCAGGTGGTACAGCTGTGTTGGACGTAAAAGAGCCTTGGAAGGAACAAGGCGCTCGAAATAAAGTAAAAGTAGAACCGCAATCGATTGAGGAAGGAACGGCCGCACCCCGAGGCACCATGGCAGCAAAATTCTTCTCAGCAGCTCGTAAGTTCCCACTCGCAAATTTCCACTCCCAGCATTTGCTTTTTGACTTCAATGTTTCTCGCCTGCAGCACACCATACCTAGACACCTAAACCATCAATCCCACAACGATCTGCAACCGCCTATGGTCATCACAAGTAATAATCCCCAGCGTCAGAGAGTGCAGACACGCAGCTTGTTCATACGGAGAATCACGAGACGACAGACCCGATGGCTTCATCCACGTCCTTCAAAAATACCACTGGTCGCACTGGTAACTCTATGGAGATGCAGTTGTCGCCTTGCGCAGAAGAACATCAAGAGACATCATCTCAGCCGTCTCCTGTCGCCGCTGAAACGCCGGCTTCCCCAAAGTACAATGAGATCCGACTTCGATACCGGCTTTCGCTGCCTACTATGAGATCGCTCTCTACGATTGAGAAAGCGCCTGATAGACGAAAAGTTCTCCAGACGGCATGTCTAGCAGCAGAGTTCCGGTGTTTCCCTATAAAGCCAGAAGAGAAGAATCTGCTGAGAGAAATAAACGATCACACGGGAATCCCTTATCCCATCACCGGAACTGCCACTGAGCCGTGGCAAAAAGTGTCGTTGCTCGTTCAGATCGATCTTCTGCGAACAGGATGGCCAAACAAGATATCAGCCAATGCTCGTAAAGAGCTACTGAAAGAAAGCGGCCGAATATACACCGTATTAGACAACGTGTTGAGATGCTTGGCAGATATTCTTGGAGAGAGAGAAGACGGTCGAGGAGTGACTGTTACTCTTGATGTCCTGAGGAGCGTCAAGGCAAAGATTTGGGAAGGTACCGATATGGAGCTGCTACAAGTAGACGGAATCGGTGCGGCAAAGATGAAACGACTTGTCGATGCAGGTGTCAAGACTATCAAGCAACTCGCTGGATTGGAGTTTTATCATATTGAACGATTGCTCAGTAGGAACCCACCCTTTGGACATCAGATGATCCATCAACTGTCGGGATTCCCACTGCTGCATTTGCACCTTGGTGCAGTTACGAAGTATACCCTTCTGCAAGATAATCGTCAGAACACCACATCAGTACTTCACCCTCCTTGCGTGGTCAGAGTCGTGTTGGGATTCGCTAATGAAATCATGCCAACGTGGCGTAAACGGTGTCCATGGACGACTTTGGTGATTGAAGGAGAGGATGGGCGGCTTCTGTGGTTTTGGAGGGGAAGCGTAAAGAGGATCGAGAACAGCAAGATTATGTTTGCTCGTCTGGATGTCAAAAAGGGGGAGAGCATCAAGGCAACTTTTGCCTGTGAAGAGATAGTAGGAACACTCATACGATCTACACTGGCCGTCTAGGGGTGCCATTTCTTGGGGGAAAAGCGCCCACCAATTCGAATCTAACAATTTTTTGTCATTTATTTACACCACTCCTTCCCCATGTATCGAACAAAGTACCGGCAGGTTGTTGACTTGCCAGATTTAGCCATGTAACCAAAAACAAACCAAAAACAAACCACCAAACAAATAGGATGATGAAACCTGGACAAATTGCAAGGGACTTCCCGTCGCATTGGCTTGCAGTCGTTGAGACCCAATGAGCAACGGCCAATCTATTCTTACTGTAGCGTGGATGCAGGGCAAACAGGCTTGGATGTCACAGTCCCTGACAACTCACTGCAACTAACTTTCAGCCGCACTCATCCTGGCTAGCCCCTCTGTAAGAAGGAGGAATTGGACGCCGATTTCTATGAAAGAGAGAGAAGCGAGCCCGACAAAGAAGAAAAGAGAGGAAAGGATACGCAACACAAAAACAAACATCAAAAACGATTGGCAGAATCCCTGACTCTTTGCTTGGAAGAGTATCCGTTCTCAACAACACGTGAGGCTTGAGCTGCCTGCGTGCTCATCTCCTGGGCTGTTCTTAATTCCCGGCGCCCAATTCTGCCCGATGGCCTCTAGTGGCAATCAATGCATCTCAGCTACATCTCTATCTGTGGTTGTCTTTGGAAAACATGTCCCGTGGCCCAGAGCGCCAATACGATATACGATAGTGTTGGCGAGAAGCAACCCTCTCGGCTGAGGCTGGCGCTTCTAGTCTTCCCGCTAAGCTTAAGTGCAGCTCCACCGCGACAGCCGACGGATCGATGAACTTGTCGCCGGGCTCTTAATTAACACGGCATGAGGGCAGCCTCCCGGGCGTACAGCAAGCATTTCATTCACCGGCTCAATGTTTGTACACACTGGCTCAAGTGCTGGTCAATGAACTGTTGGAGATGGCGAGGCGATAAACGGTCTATTGGCAAGCTCTGCCTCTTTTCCTCGAGCTTGGGCGAGGATCCGACTGCCGCTACTGTTGTCGGCATATGCATACTTGAAAGGTAGTCTCATAGTGGGCTCCTTGGCAGGCAGATCATCCGTAATGGTCTGGCTCAGTCTGGGCGGCAGTTGACCATCACAAGCATCAGGGGAGCTAGAGCAATACCATGTCTCGCCTATAGGCAACTATCCAGCATCTGTCTTGCACTATTCCCAGAACTGTCTATCAATGTCCACATGGCCCCCAGGAGCTGAAAGAATCGACCCCGCTCTAGCAACTATTCTATTCCAGCCTTCTCACGAAAAGGCATCGGCCGTGGTATCGCCAATGTTAGCAATCCCCGCCACCTCTACCGCGACTGGCGAGCATAATGCACCAAGACAGACCGCCTCGCTGAGAGGCGAGCGGATAAACAAGCTCTCCACACCCTCATTTTCTGGCGTCAGTGTCCCATAACTCATTGGCTTAGCAATGCCACGGAAAGCCGTTACGCTGGACTGCATGAAACTGGGCAGCAGCGTAAGCCACGTCTTGACTGTGGCCAGGGTGTAGGGCTTCTTCTGACAAGCTAGAAAGAAATACTGCTTGGCAAAATGGGCTGAGGATTAGTGCCGGTATGGGTCTTGTTATGACTCCAAAGGGTGCACTAACATGGGCCTTCACCAATGAACACTGGGTGCGCATCGTTTGCTTTTTGACCCCTGGGCAGGATGGCTTGTTAGCCCATGATGGCTTCGGGGGAGGCTTGAAATGTGTGTCAGTCTAAGCTGCCTAGTCGAGCTGAGAGAAGCTGTGTGAGAGAAAAGGGAAATTGTTGAGAGCTCTTTATTCCTTGTCTAGTCTCATATAAAAACGGCGGAGAGGTCCTCTTCAGCTACAAGACTTTCACTTCCCAGCATTTCTGTAGCTGAGGGAGCTGCTTCTTCTCAACACAAAAGCCTCTGGTCTTGTCAATTGTTCACATCAAGACATCTTTAGGATTCTCTCGACCATGCCTCCTTATTCTGCTCTCCTCCTGGCTGCGGCTGGGCTCGTTGCCGCCGAAGGTTTAACGGCAATGAACCTCGGAGACGTCCTCGGTCGAGGCGTAACTGCTGCTGGCCTGGGTTCTTCAGCTTTTGGCGTCCACGCAGTCACTGGTACCTGTGGCATCGGAAACACAGATTGTGATACCGGCTGCATGCCTTTGACCGGCATCTGCTGTGGCTTAGGCAACGGCGCTTACTGCGACATTGGCTTCGCATGCGTTAGCGATGGCTGCTGTCCCGTTGGAAAGGTGTGTACCGGCGAGCCTTCAGGCTGCGAAGGAGACCGTGACCTTTGCGGCGAGTTTTGCGTGCCAAAAGGAACTTGTACTTCAGGAGGAGGTGGAGGAGGAAATGGAGGAGGCGGCAGCGGGGGCGGCGATGGAAGCTGCCCTACCGGATATGAGGCCTGCGATGATGAATGTATGCCCAGCGGCAGCGTTTGCTGCCACAATGGGTACCACTGCGATGCTGGACAAACATGCACTGCTGATTTCAAGTGCCAACTCGGCTCTGGAGGCGGAGGCGGTGGCGGCGGTTCTGGTGGCGACGGCGGCGACAACCAATCTTCATCCCCTGGCGACTCCTTCACGAGCAAAGGATCTGGCGGTTCTTCGGGCCAGCAAACCAGCTACAGCCTTTCACCGGATCCCGAGCCAACTGCTGCTCCCACCCAGTCAAACCCCTTTGGCGGATCCGGCGGCGACGACAACACCTCCAATCCCTTCCCTCCTGCCACCTCGGAGGATAGCCAGCCCAGCCCTACCGATACCGGCTCGCCCTTCACTTCTGATGCTGGCCCTGCCATCACTTCTGACGTGAGCCGCCCTACCACGACTGCTGCTTCTCGCCCGACCAGCATCAACGGCGCCAACGGCGATGCAATTGGCTCTTCCGGCTTCCTTGTTGGCCTCCTCGCCTTCATCCCCTTTGTTCTATAATCGGGGTTTTCGCTGCGGCGGCTTGAGATTGTGAAACATTGAGGACATGTTCTTGAGTTGGTGCTTGCAATAATGAATGGGAATTCAAATCTTAAAGACAAGATGCCTGGTAATGATAATGGAATAACAGTTTGGTTGGATTGAGATTGAAATTTGAAATGATACCTTTATTACAGTCGAGAGACTCAGTGCCCAAATGGCGAGATAGTCGAGACTTGGAATAGCTAGTTATTAGAGATATATACAATTCTAAAACCATAAATTACTCTTTGTGATGATCACTTTGCTTTGTGTTCGACCGAATATTACCTTTTTGTGTTGATCAACGTTTCGTTTATTTAGTTGCTTGCTTCACTGATTCACACTCACCTACATAAAGACTCATTGGCACTTTTTATGTTTCTTTTTTTGACTGATATTTTTTTCAAGCAGCCCCTTGTCTTTTTGTCTGTGCGGAAAATTGGTATTCGCCTATTCATACAAAACGTCGCAGTCGTCTTCTCCCACGGCCCCCCCTCCTTTTATGATATAGGTAGGTAGTATTACAAAGCTAAAAAGAAGAGCGAGATAATGTGGTATTATGATGTAAAATGTTTAGGAGAGGAGGGTTAAGAGAGAGAGAGAAAATTCACAAACACATATGCGACCAGAACCGCAAGGAACGCCATGTCTGCCATCCCCCCCTAAATCTTCGCTTTTTTTTTTTTTCAATTAATGATACGAGCCAACAACACCTTCCATGCCCTAGATATGGCCTGCCTTTTGCAATGTTCATAAGGTAATCCTGTGGCCCCTTATCCAGCCTTAATGTGTCACTCTTCAAAAGATCTGTTGTGCTTTTTCTTTATATATGGGTGGCGTGGCGCCTATTGGTTATACAACTTTTTTTTTCTTGTGTTTTTTTCTTCTCTTTATTTCTTCCCTGCAACTTGGTTAAAGCTCTCCAATACCTTGTCCTTGAGATCTCCCTTGTTCTCTTGGGCAAATTCTTCTGTTGGCGTCTCTGCAGATGGAGTAGCACTTTCTGTTTCGCTGCTGGAAGAGGGCGAGGCGAGCTGCTTAGCCAGGACCTTTGCCTGAGCTTCGCTGACTTTGCCGTACACGTTGAGACCGGTGGCAATCATGCCGCTAATGTCGCCAACGTTTCCAGGAACAACTACGGCCGTGCCCTCCTTGGCAAGCTTGCCGAAGGCGTCGACGTACTTCTCGGCCACTGTCAGACTCATAGCACCCTGGGCTCCGTGGGCACCCTTGAGGATGCTTGCAGCCACGGCGTCAATACCCTCGGCAGTTGCTCGGGCTTTGAGCAGGATAGCTTCGGCTTCACCATCGGCCTCGTTGATGCGCTCGGCACGCATAGCCTCTGATGCGAGAATGACACTCTGCTTCCGACCCTCGGCAATGTTGATGGCACTCTGACGCTGACCTTCGGACTCGAGAATCTCGGCACGCTTGGAACGCTCGGCGGTAACCTGGCGGTGCATGGCCTCCACGACGGCGCCAGGGGCGTGAATATCTCGGATTTCATAACGCAGGCACGTAACTCCCCATGCTTGAGCCGCTTCGTTGATAGCAGCGGTGATGTTGGTGTTTAGCGCGGCACGCTCCTTGAGGACATGGTCGAGAGAGAGCTGGCCGATTTCTGATCGCATCGTGGTCTGGGCGAGCTGGGAAATGGCATATTCGGCATCTTCAACTCCGTAACTGAAGCACAGTCTCCGTTAGTATAGATCAAGTGGCCAAGTTTTCCCTCCTCTTCAGACCCCAAAGTGTCTCATATCCTACTCTCCGAACAAGTCCGAGGGGGAAGCGAGAATGGCGATGAGAGAGAAGTAAGCCATGTGCAACTCACCTAGCCTTGTACGCATCAAACACTCGCGTATACAGAACACCGTCTAGATCTAATGTTACGTTGTCGGCCGTAATCGCACTCTGGCTCGGAATCTCAATGGCCACTTCCTTCAGACTCTTGACATATGCAATCCGATCAATCACCGGAGCTAGAATCGCCAATCCGGGCTCCAAGATGCGGCTGAATCTTCCCATTCGCTCGACGATCCATGCCGTCTGCTGTGGCACAAATCGTATAATGGTGTTGGCAGGCAACCGAGGTTTCTGGAAGTACGAGGGTAGGGGACCGCCGAAGCTGCCACTGTTGCCGGAGAAGCTGGCGGGAAGAAGAGTGCGCGAGGATGTCGAGAAGGAAAGATGCGATTGGGGGCGCAGAAAGAGGGCCGTGGTCGTTCTCCCTGCGCGGAGGGCGGCCCTGGGCGGCGGTAGTGAAGGCATCGTGAGATGTGAAAAAGGCGAGCTTCGAGTTATGCGTGTGTATGGTTGGATGCCTTGCTCGATAGCCTTTGGTCGGGAGATGCGAATTGCTCGTTGGCTTTGCCTGCGAATCGCTGCTTGTGCGCCGAAGTAGTGCAGGCCACTAATTGAGGTATCGCATAGATCGCAAACGAGATTGGCGGAGGGAAAAAACAAAAGGAAAAACCTCGACTGTCGTACGAGAAGTCAATGATGGTGTAGGTAGATGACTACGATTTGTTCTGCTCAGCAAATGCAGCCTGGCAAGGCACAGCTTCTATGGAGTAGCAGTAGCTCTCCGAACTACCCGACGTTTACCCGCAACGCAGCACCGCCCATACGCCGCACTATCAGCCCAGCAGACAATCAGCTGAGTACCTCAGGCCAGGTACCTTCCAAGCCATTCCGTCATCTGTTCTCCCTGCCGCCTGCTGTGCGTCTTCGTTTTCGGCGGGGCATCGTTCCTTGGCTTTCGTTCTCCATTCACAAACTGCCCCGCGCCAGGAACAGCTGCGCTGCACCCTTTTTTTTAGGTATATCAAGACTTGACGCCGACGATTTATACGAACCGCTCCCGACCCTGACCGACAGATCCTCCGCTTTCCACGGCGCCAGATTCCGTTTGATCGCAGAACCAGAAATACACGCATCCACGAAAACAGCTGGTACGCAGGTATTATTGCGCTGCGTAAATATCGAGTACAAACAACGAAAGACGCATCGCCGGATCGATAACGAAAACAGAAGACAAGGACAATGTCTGCCAAGGTCCCGCGCAACTTCCGCCTGCTGGAGGAGCTTGAAAAGGGCGAAAAGGGTCTCGGAGCTGAAGCTTGCAGCTACGGCTTGGAAGATGGCGACGACCTGCTCATGTCCAACTGGAACGGCACCATCTTGGGACCTCCTCATGTAAGACTTGACTCAACCGCTCTGGAAACAAAACACATTGTCTCGGCATCTACACACGGGTTGAATGTTTGAATGTCGCCGTATAAGTCGATGCACAGCTAGTGATTAGAATCCCGCTGCGCTGGAAGAGAAGCAAAACACGACCTCATCCCTCCCTCAGCTCCGAAAGCTGTTTCGCCAAATTGAGAATCAGGAGAAGAAGCTAACCTTCAACGTCGTTTCTGCAGTCCGCACACGAGAACCGCATCTACAGCCTGAAAATGCACTGCGGCGAAAAGTATCCCGACGAGCCCCCCTCCATCCAGTTCGTCAGCCAAGTCAACCTCCCCTGCGTCAACCCTCACAACGGCGTCGTCGATCCGAAGCAGCTCCCCTGCCTGGCCCAGTGGAAGCGTGATAATACCATGGAGATGGTCCTGATTGAGCTGCGAAGGTGGGCTTTTCCTGCGAACAATCAAGAGTATAGGACTGCAAGATCAAAGCTGACTCAGCGTCATAGATACATGGCGTCTCCGGCGAACAAGAAGATCCCCCAGCCTCCTGAAGGCTCTACATACTCATGATTCCCTCAGGAGTTTATCGAAGAGACTACAGAAGACAAAGGCGGAAGGACGTTCTAGACGGGAAAGCGAAAGGGCCAACAGACATACGTGGAGACCCCTCCTTCAGCCAAACAAACACAAATCCACATCAACACCACCACGCACAAAGAAGTCACGTAGCAGGTTTTATTAAAGCTCAAATCATCCCATTCATATCTCACATTCAGAGTTTGGTAGCACGAAAATCATAATTCACATTCCAAATCGTCCACTTCTTTCTAAGGAGTTATTAACTTCTTTCATATCAGTTGCGCCATAAGTCGATGCTACATGAAAACCAACTAAACATGAAATTTCGTACTCTTTCCCGCTCACCACCTAATCCAATCAATCAATCAATCAATCATAGCGCCCTCTCAGCCTTCCTTTCCAACACGCAGCAAATATTAGCCCAAAGCCTTGATCTTTTTGATTTCGCTCCAGTCTATCCTCAATCATGTATGGAAAAAAGATGGAAAATAAATGAAGAGAAAAAGGGGACATAAAGAAAATCCATTTCCGATAATGCTGTTTGCTCCGGGTATCAATTTAAATGTGTTTGTCGGTAATAGTAACAGCTAACCCATTATATGTAGTAGAATGTGACGTAAAGAACAAAAAAGGGGGGGAAGAAGAAGAAGAAGAAGAAGAAGAAAGAGATATTATAAAATAATAATAGGTTCAAGATATATAACGCGGTGAAGAATCGAATGATGGTTGTGTTTTTGAGTCGCTCCTCGAGACTGCGGTAAAGGGTAGAGGGTGTAGAGAAGCATATATGAGTGTGGGAAGGTTGTTGCAAAAGCAGAAGGTATAGGTGGATAATTATATGTGTGAGTGTGAGACTTGGAGGATATCTCCTTTCTCATTCAGTCGTCGTCTCCCCACCACCCCGGCTCGGTATCTCTTCGCACGAATCCAACGGCACTCAAACGTGCTGTATTCATCGCAGCACGGCGCGGCGGCCGCGGTTGAGAGAAGGTCTCGTTGGATATCGGGCTGTCTGGTCGGGGCACGTCTTCACTGCCATCCTCAGAGAGGCGGGTAAGTTTGGGGCTTGATATGACGCTCTCAGCCTGAGGCTGCTGCCGTGTTGCCTTGTTCTTGAACCTAGAAGTGCGCTTATCCTCTGGATGATCCCAAGACATGGCATGGTATCCTGATGAGCTGGTTGAGTCTTCAAGAGCTTGGCCGTCGCCACCAACTTGGTTCCACTGGCCATTATGTTGCTTGCCTTGGTCAAGATAGACACGGATATCATGCTGCTCCGGGTACTCTTCCGGACCGCGAGTGGAAGACACAAAAGATGCTCTTTCAGATGAAGTGTCTGTGGTCAAGCGAGAGGGTGCTCGATACTGCTCATCTTCGCTGTAGGGGTGTTCCGGAATGGATGCACTCATCAACGAACTGGCCCCGGATTGTCGATGCTTTGAGCTATGAGACGGGGGCGCGGGGAAATCAAAATCAAGCATGGAGTCGGTCACCATTACTTGTGATGGGCTTGAGACGTGTCTTCTGCCTTGTCGACCGTCTAACGGAGGTCGATTGCTAGGCCCCAACTGCGATTTTTCACGCATGGCCTGAGTCTTCTTGCGGAGCGCAGATATGAGCATCTCCTCTTGGCGGGTAAGCGTCATGACGCGACCTTGGCTGCCAGAATCATCAATGGATGACCGAGCGGATCGTAAATAGAAGTTGGCTGAGGAGGGACTGAGTGGTGGTGTTGGCTCGTCGGGCTGGTCTGATGATGTAGCAAGGGACTCGCGTCGCAAAGAAGACCCGGGGCCACTGGTTAGCAGTGCCAACGCCTTTTGCCGATCCATTTCCGCCTGAGACGGCCGGCGTGCAGGCAAAACAGTGACAGGGGGGAGAGTCTTCTGCCCCATAGCCGTTTTGACTTGTCATGCCTGATCCTGTTGAGTTTGTAGATCCAAGTGAAGGCTTGGGTGAGGGAGCACGGGCGCCGTCTCTGTAGGGGAGACTCAGTCGGGAAGGAGAAGGCGAATGCCTTTGTTTGCGTTCAGTGCCGGGAATAGCAATGTACGTGTTGGCGGGCGCGAAGCTCGTCTTCTTATTCGTTGCCATACCTGACTCACGCCCTGAAGGCTGGCGTGGTCGTGACTTATTCGGTATTTCTGGTAATGGTCTGGTTGGATGAGGAAGAGGGATGTGGTCCAACCTAGTGGAAGATCTGCCATCATCATCCTCCTCGGAGTCAGAAGACAGAAGCAGCACGCTCTTCTCCTGGAAATCAGCTTCCACCATCCCTCCGTCGGTAATCCTAGAGGCTCTTGAAGTTCGAGTGTGTCTACTCGAAACACTTCTAGCTCCATCACCTGGCGATGAAGAGTAGTCTGACTGGGCCACTGCCTTTGCATCGTGTGATTCGCTTATGGGCTTGTGAAGCCAATCGAGATTTTGCCGTGGTGGCACTTCTCGCCACTCCCCTTCCGTCCGACCATCAGCTGGGTCAGTCTTGTGAGCAGTGTTGTTTGTGAAATCGTCGTCGTCGTCAAGGCCATGCCGGAAGGTCATCTGTTCATAGTGGTCATATAATGTGGAGAGCCCGTTATCTGAAAGCTGTGTCGTCATTCGCCGGGCCTCCCCTGTGCCTGGTGGGGATTGTTCGGCAGCGAAAGATCGAAAGCTGTCTTTTGTTCGCCGTTTAAACATGCCGCGTAAATCGCTCTGCCGATGAGATGGAGTGGAAAATGGAGATGAGAGCGTAGGGGTTTTGGCTGAGCCATTTGATAGATTGGGATTAGAGGTATCCGACTCTTTCTTAGACAATCGAGGGGTCGGTCCCACGCTTGAAAATTCGAGTTTCGGGGGCTTTTTTCGTAGCTTTGCAGATTCATTATTATTGTCAGTATCTTGGAAGTGGTGTGTCTTTGCGGAGAGGCCATTATTCATAATCGGGATCGAGGCTTGTCGTGAGATGGACCGCGAATGTTTCGATTTGTCGTGCCAAGATTTAATAGTTGAAGATGACTGTGCTTTTTTGAGGGTTCCAGGCAATGCCATTGCCCCAAAGCCAACACTATCGGCGAGAGCACTGAGCCTCAGATTTGAAGGTGATGGTCCACGCTCTTTTCTCAAGTCGGCATCAGTCCTTGCCATCCTTGTCTGGCCGCTAGATAAATCAAAATCCAGATCGTCCAGGGTCGAGTTTTCGTAAACACTACTAGCAACATTTATGGTTGGCTGTGGGGTGCTGTGAATTGAAGAAGCATCGATGCTGAGTGGTGTCGAGCCCAGGATTTTATGAGCCTTACTCATGGGCATCATTGGCGGTATTGGCGGTTGAGGCTCCTGCGGCTTTTTACGTGCCGGTCTGGAAAAGTTGAATTTCCTCATCTTGTCAGATTCCCTCCAAAGCGCCCTAAGAAAAAAAAAAGAGGTCCGTCTCAACCCTGGTTATCGTCGTGCTACTTTTCCGTCATCTGACAATATGGTTCGAATAAGTCGTGAAAGAGACGAAATGAATCAGTCCAGCTGTGCTCTAGACTCCAAGGACCTCGAGGACTCAATAAGACGTTGATGCTGGGGTATGAATATGAGGGTATTGCAGAAAAAAAGAGAACAGGAAAAGAAAAGCAGAATATAGCTTGTCGTTCGCGAATGCCGCTTTGTTAGCGGGGCCCCATTCTTATCGCGTATCTTCGCCGTCGCTTTGCCTGTACAGAGCAATAGATGAGCAGAGAGAAAGGAAACAGAGAGAAGGCGCAATAAGAGCACAGAATTTCTCTGCCCAGCCGGAAGGATGGATAGCGGTTATGGCGGGGAAAAGACGCGAGTTGCAAAACGAGACTGACAAGATCGGGAATGGGGGCTCTCGTGTAAATGAACAAAAAGGAAAGCTGCGGGTGCCGTCCAGGATGTTGTGAAGCGAGGTCTAGTGTTCTGCAATGCTTGATTAGACCACTGCAGAATCCGCAACAAGTCTCCACACTGTAATTACCTGGAGCAATATACACAATGCGACCAGCCGATCATGAACGACCAGGGAGCATGATGCGAGGATACAAATAAGGTAAGGTCTTGGCAGCATGCGCAGGCACTTGGACGTGCTCCGTGCTGTAGAAAAAGAGGCGTCGTCCGGGAAATGATGCCTCTGCGGGTAACCGGTGGTCGATGGCAGCTTTGTCCCTTTTTTTCCCTATTTCCTTGTCCCGCTTCTTCGTGGCAGAAGGACAGGCGAAAGAATCAGCCCTGGCTGAGCCAAGAGGGGAGGGAAACAACCCCGTCGTCGACAGCAATATGGATTGTCTCAGATGATGCCGAAAGTTTACAGGGCTTCACAACAGATCACCGACTTGGATGCAGCGCCATCGACTCCTCGAAGAGCAAGGGTTACCGAAGCCATACAGGAGTTTCTCGCTACAAGCCCGGCAACAGATTGGAATTGGTCGGCAGTATCAGTGGTCAGACACACACACACACATGCGCATTCATGCACCACACCCGCTGGTGTACTCCGTACTATCTCTATTAGCGGTAGCGTGTGCCTGTCGACTGAAGCTAAGGGCCATGTATAAGAGCTTGCGGGAGATGAGTCGTGCCAATGGCCAACGTGCCAGGCGGACTCCTTCGTCGGCAGTGAGGGCGAGGGCTGTACGAGCACGCCATAGAATGCCCCGGGCTCTGCACGTACAGTACTTGTACAATCAACGCCCCGTGTCGGTACTTGTCACCTGTGCGAGGCAGCTTGGCAGCCTTCAAATTATCTCGGACGGAGGGCTTTGCTGGGGTGCCGCTAGCCACGATCTCCACGGCAGACCCATGCTCGCGGCCTTGTCTTCCCTGTCAATAGTCAACAGTAGCACTAAGCCTGGGCAGCGCCGGCGCGGCGGGCTTGCAGATATTTTCGTACCAACACGGACTTTTGCGACGAGTAATAACGGTGGCACAGAATGCCTCAATGCGTAGACGCAGCCCGAACCGCCTTCTGGACCGTCTGGGAGGCTTCTATGTCTGTGCAGACGCGGGCACGATGTCATCCCAGTCAATGAGTCGGTGTCGTGTCGTCTCCTGCGCTGACCAGCCATCGGGCGACGACGCGTCTAATCTCCGCGGGGACCCGTCTCTGGGGGCTAGAGCACCGTACTCAGCCTTTCTGCAGCGCGCCGCACCACATGGCAAGCACAGAATGACGTCCGGGTGGTGGCGACGAGCAACAGCGCAGAGGTGGGAAATGAGAAGTGAGGTCAATTCCAGGGATCCCCCCTTCAGAGGCCCCTCCCGCTGCAGGTGCCTGAGGTGGCAGCCCCCGCGGCAGCTCCTTGCTTAGCGATGCCTCGTAGTGACGATTTCCAGGGCTTCAGCGTGCTAAGGCGCCCGGATCGGCCGCTGAAAGCCACTAGAACATCCCTAACTTGCATGCATGCACGGGCATACATATCAGAGCTGATGCATCAAAATCTGGAAACATGAACAAACAACGTCCTGTCGTCCAGCAATGCACGGCTATCAGCCGAATCTCCGAACACAGAAACTGACAGCTGAAGATGGCTGACCTACACAGCATGCATTACCTGTTGCACAGCTGCATGCATGTAGGTAATAATCACCCGCAGATGGCGTTTTTGCTGTGCAAATAAGAAGGCCGCAATATCCAGTCTGCAGCTCGTGGAGCTACCCGAGGCACAAAGTCGATTCATCTGGGGAATCTGATTTTCTGCATGTTTCGTACTACGCGCGCAAGCAAAGCCGGCGGATTTGCTCAACTGAGACATCTCAGAGCAAACTGTCAAAATCATCATCGTTCATCCCCTTCCTGCAGCTACAGGGAGGTCCCTAGACCGCTTGCCTCAGCTCTGGGGTGGCCACGTTTCTCTGCAAACTTGAACATGGATTGACGGGAACGGAGCACCAGCTGCGCTCAGCGCATCCCTAATACTACCCCTATGTCTGTAGAGACAAGCCGCTGATCTTTCATCAAGCCACTTAATTGCCACGATAGCCAGATATTGTGGGTAGCGGCTGAATGTTCTCGATGGAGATGCCGTGGCACAGCTGCGGTGTTCCCGTCAACCTTTGTGGCACATATTAGAGGATTCGGTAAGAGATGGTTTCATCCGATGATGAACGCAAGGACCAACAAATCGGCTAGGATGTGTTATTACACAAGTTGACAAGGTATAGGACGCTTCGATATTTCATGTTCAAAGTGGCTCTGATCGGCGGCTTTCTTGTCTCTCATCCCTTCTAATTACGAAGCAGCAGTATCAGCATCTATACTTCTATACTAGCACTTGCTTCAATACGGGAGGCAGCCGGAACTACGGAGCAGATTATAATTGCATTCAAGTATGCAGGGGAAGATTTTCATGCTCGCGAGGCAAGGGATAGGCCAGATCGTCGGTCATCTATGACTTGCAACTTAGATATCCCCGACTCCTTGCCTTTACTAATCTACTACTCGTATAAGTGAAGACAAGATATCTACATGTACCAGGATGCGTATAGATAAGATGACACAACCAAGACTTGATTCACAGCCCAAGCGGAGAAAACAGACAAACAGACGTCGAACATTACTAGCACAGCCAAGACCAGGCTCACTGTCTTAGTCGCAAACTTTCAGCCCGGCAGCACGAGGACTGTCCGCCTATCCGCCGCCTGTTAACCCCGGGCATTTGTTCGTTTTGGCCGTTTGATTGGAATCAGAGACATCCGAAGCTTCGGTAGCATCGTCTCAAAGAGAGCGAGACATGACGTGGTCCATTATATTTGATTCATGGAAGCCTGCCATGAGGACAGCAACAATTGATGAACAAACAGCCTGCAATTATAGCGCTTGTTATATTTGCCGGCCAGTCAACTTGTAGAATTGCCCTACGAGCGCTAATCTTCAGCGTCATCTTTCTTGTTCCTGGTCAGTTCGTGCGCGTGATTCGTCTCTTTATCCATGCCGATATATAATTACGGCTCAATGCGGAGCCCGTTGACTTGCCATAACGGGATCGATCTATTGCAGCACGGCCCCTTGACTGGCCCGTTCGCATACAAGAACTTATTTTTGCCTTCTTTTTTACTCCCTTGTTTGCTTTCTGTATCTTATTCAACAATTTTGGAGTTGGGTGCTCAAATATATTAGTTACGCTTCCAAAATGGGAGATGCCATGTTCATTTGCATGTAGCTACGCCTTGCTCGGGAGGGCGCCATGTGCGCGCCAAAACTCGTCTGAAGTCTCAGTCGGCCACGGCTTAGTCTGAAGCTCATTTCAATTTCCAACAACTTATTGGCCTAGGGAAACTGTAATACGGAGCGCAGGCCAACGGGGAAGGGAATGACTCGATGGCAGGGTGGAGGCCGCTACGGTAGGAACCTGATCCATCATTTGCACTTTTGCCACGCGCCGAATCGCCTGGTGCTGGAGCTCAGGATTTGACACCTGTTCCGCTACTAGACGTGACGGGGAGTGAAAATAGCTGGATCCAGTATAGAGGATAGCTTCTAAAATTACTACTCCGGACTGTCATAGAATATGGGGATGTGATTGAGCCTCAATTAGGGGCAAGATGCAGGAGTCTTAATAGCATTACATGACTAAGTCAGCCGTTACATTGACTAGATCCAGATCATTCTAAAATAGCTAACGATATAGTCACAGCGTTAAATAACGTTCATATACAGAAATAGAGGGCTGAAAAGTATTACCCTGCCCAAGATACTCCGTCTAAAGCACTCAGAGACGTAGATGAGGAGGCCATCCCTCTCGAGAACTATTCTCCGTACTCAGTCTATAACGAAACCACCACTCTTGAACTCCTATTTTATGTTCGGAATTGCCCTTGACGGCCTCTTGGATCTTATGCGTTCGGAAGACAACTTCCACCCCTTGCCCATTCATATCGTCGAGCCGACCCTGGGAAAATCGGCGCCACCACTCCAGGACGTCTACTCGTCCGTAGGCTGTTGCTGTAAAAATCACTTCTTCCGCATCAAAGACGACGTTTTCGTCGCCCTTCAACTTGCGCCATGTTTCCAAGACATGGACGTGTCCGTATTTGCTGGCTACCAAGGCCACGCCGCCTTCGTATCCGGCACTTATCCCAGAAGCATGCCACCATCGCAGCACGTCCGCGTGGCCATTCCTGGCAGCCCATAATAGCGATCTTCCCGAGTGTAAGGCAATGGTATGATCTTGGGCTGCAGTATAGAGCCACCAGTCAAGGACTAGGAGATGACCGTTGCTACTCGCCTGTTCTAGCGAGACTTTGGTATACAGCAGCGGTAGCCCCGACTGCTTCCACCACTGCAATACCTGCACATGGCCATTCTTAGACGCACCATCTATGGCCTCTGTACCGTATACATGTCGGTTTTGAAAATGTTGACTATTCTTCCAGTAATTTAGAACCTCAATCTGGGGATAATATGCCGATGCTTTCGTTGGAAGAAAAGCGCCATCAAACGCCTTGAACAACCGGGGGTGATTGGCCTCTAAGTAAGCAAGAACTTGGACAAGGGCGAACCGTATAACCAGTTTTACAGCTAGCACTGGCAAAATGTGGAAGTCCGCTGGTGCGTCAGATAATTTCGCACATATAGCTGCCGTATCGCTTGAGAGGATCGTCCAGTTCAGCTCGTGGGTATAAACGAGTAAAGGATTGCCCAAACCGCCGGCCTGCATGCTCCATTCTGTTGGCATCGGAAGATTGGTTTCGATACCCAATGCACTGGCCAGCTCCCAATCTCCGGTAAATCTCAGTATTCTACTCCATAACTCGAACGGTAGCCCCGGGAGAGCCTTTGTGCCATTTGGTACAGCAACCGTTCTGGTAGCCCCTTCGACATCCCGACCAAGGTTTAGCAAATCGGCTTGATTTTGGATGAGAATGAGTAGATGTCTAAATCCACTCCAATTTGTGGCCTGCTGAGGATGTGCCGCATCTTCATAGTGCCACAAGATGGGCTCCATGACATGGATACAAGGCCGTGTTCTCTGGAGTTCATCCAGCTGCTGTTGGACGACCGGGCTCAGCCACACGTTGTCATCCATTCCAGGCACCATAATCACGCCTTTCTCAGCCTTATTCCAGTTTCTCAAGAGGTCTTCAAGGAAGGTGTCTGCCACTCCAGCCAACATTTTGCCAATGCCATTCATATCAAGTGGCACACAAACCAAGAGATCAGCCCAGTCGACTAGATCGCAGATGTTTAGTCCAGACTGCCTGAAAAGAGAACCTTCTGAATCAAGCTGCGCACCGCCTAGAGGTGAATTTTGAATGGTGATAACCAGCTGGTTAAGTCTCGGAGAAGGATCATCAACCACAGCTCTCATCTCAATACGGCGATCCTTAGAAAGCCGCACCACGAGTGGTTGAGCCCACGAAGAGTGCCGGGTTCCCGTGGCAGCGACGAGCAGGCGCAGCTGACGAAACTCTAGCGAAGTTTCGTCAAGAGAGAAACAGGCCATTGAGTCAGAGTAGCTAGGTCGCTGCGGCCGATGAGAGGGGGATTGCCTGACAGAAGACATGGCTATCTGTAGTGTAGAATATTCTATAAAAAGGAGAGGTGATTTCGATGGCACTATAGCCGGCGCTCACGGAATGATTCGCAACTTACAGTAGTAATCATATACCACTAGCTGAAGCATCAACAATCAATTTCGCGGCCGATGAATTGCCTTATCATCCGCCTTCCGGCAGATCCAATTCAGTGCCGCCCTGGCAGCTGTATCATATCATGGCATGCTCCGAAAGCACAGCTCGCGTCCAGTAAATGTTCAAAAACTGCTGCTGTATAGAAAATCACAGGATAGATGGAACATAAGAGGCTCGTAACACTAGCTGCAGTATAGCTCTGACAATTCGCGTATATGATTCATGGACTCGATGCGCCGTGCGGGTTTACTTCAAGATGCGCCGAGCTCATGTACTTGGTGGCGATTGCCTCTCCGCACTCAATACAAACGACGCTCCGAGATACTCCGTACAGTGCCAAACAAACGCGCAAAGCGGCTGTCACATGACTGCCCCGAGCGTCAATCTGCTGCTTGTACTCCATACTGGCGTCTAACAAGTCTGCGCCGCAAACTTTCGTCACGGCGGCGATCCGTCGGAGCAGAAAAAAAGTCAATTTAGACTCTTCTTTAACTTCAATTGCCATCAACAGCAAGCTTCATAACTCTGCCATTTTGCTCCTTTCATCCATCACAGATTCTGCTTTGCTTCTTCCTGCATACTCACCACTCACTATACTACTCATCCGCCCCCACTAATTTTTTTTCTCTACTTTTTTCTCCCTGCAGAGACAACTTCTGCTCCCTCACTAACGATGTTGGACCAAATGGCGAACGAAATCAAGCTCATATCTGGGAGCTCCCACCCAGAGCTCAGTGCTCTGGTCGCTAATCGGTATGTCTAGTAAGGTGGCTGTGAGATGGAAAAGGAAATCACGGAAGAAAATGAGATTTGGGACAGATGAGTCAGTGGTCTACAAGAACCGGACTGATTTTTCTGCGGCAGACTTGGCATCAGCATCGCCAATACCATGAGCCTCAACTACTCCAACCAAGAGACTAGTGTGTCGATTGGCGAGTCTGTTAGAGATGAAGATGTCTTTATTCTTCAGTCGACAGCGCCTGGCGATGTCAACGATGGCCTGATGGAACTGCTCATCATGATTCACGCCTGCCGCACTGCGTCGGCTAGACGTATCACAGCCGTCATCCCCAACTTCCCCTATGCACGACAGGACAAGAAAGACAAGTCCCGTGCTCCCATCAGCGCTAGGCTGATAGCAAACATGCTGCAAGTTTCAGGATGCGTGCGTTAAACTCATGCCCCTCCTTTGATTCTGATTGACGATCTAACATGCCTTAGAACCATGTCATTACTATGGACCTGCATGCCTCGCAGATCCAGGGCTTTTTCAATGTCCCCGTAGATAACTTGTATGCCGAGCCATCGGTCTTGCGATGGATTCGTGAGAACCTGGATGCCGAAAGCTGCATCATCGTCTCTCCTGATGCCGGCGGTGCGAAGCGTGCCACATCGATTGCTGATCGTCTCAACACTGGCTTTGCTCTGATCCACAAGGAGCGCCCAAGACCCAATGTTGTTGGTCGAATGGTGCTCGTCGGCGATGTTCAGGATAAGGTCGCCATCCTTGTGGACGATATGGCAGACACTTGCGGAACTGTATGTGACTGTTCAAGTTTTGACATTTTATGATCATGCGGCTAATAGTATTCCCACAGCTCGCAAAGGCGGCAGAGACCCTCAACCAGCACGGCGCGCGTCAAGTGTTTGCCATTGTCACACACGGTATCCTCAGTGGCAAGGCTATTGAGACTATTAACAACTCCTGCTTATCTGGCCTTGTTGTCACCAACAGTAAGTAATATCGAATGAAGTTGGACATTCCTTTTAACGACGAATTACTAACGTATAATCCAGCTGTTCCTCGTACGTTCCATAAAACTGCTTCTCGTGTAAATGTCTGTAATCTAACTAGGTGTGATGCAGTTGGCGATAAAACTGAGCGATGCCCTAAAATCAAGGTCATTGACGTAGCTGGCACGCTTGCCGAGGTATGATCATGTTTGCTCACTGTCCTCTTCATTACGCTGACCTCTGATAGGCCATTCGACGAACCCACAATGGCGAATCGGTATCATATCTCTTTACGAATGTTCCTGTTTAATGTAAAGTTTCTTTAAAACGTTGTTTTACTTGATTTAAAATTTTGGTATGCCATCACTCCATCTGTGGTCAGAAAGCTTTGCTAACGCTTATTCAAGGCTGCGTGGTTTGGTTAGGCTTTGGTTAGATACTGTGCCAGCCGATACTTGGGATAACTGGGTGTGACGAAATTTCCTTTAAAAACTCTTCAAATTGTCGAGATTAGCATAGAATGCTTTCCCCAAAAACATAGTTACTGGCAACTCAGATCACAGATCATGTGCGGCCCCTTGTCACTATTTAAAGTGCTTTTGACAAGTACTATAAGCTTGGCACATCATATCCTCCCAAAGCTAGAGTGTACATTGCAGCTAGGCATGCTTGGCATTCGACGTTATAGCAAACGTCATAGTAAATCCTCCGTTGGGGAGGGTAGGCAGGTGAGAGACGAGAAAGAAGTGGAAATATATTGTATGCGGATATGATAGGATGATTTACGGCGATATAGAACGAGACATGCGTAGTGCAACAAAAAGCGCATCGCAATACTTCAAAATTCAGCATAGAATTAAATGATTTGAGCGTTATGAATGCGGCAAGCTTTGACATTGGTTTATGTTGAGATGTCTCGTGCGCGAGATGAATCTTGTAAATTAAGATATGACATTCCGAGGAGGAAGCATTGTCCCTGAATAGATCTCTTCTCAACGTCTTAACTCATGGAGAGGGCCATACAATTAAAAAGGTACCTAGAGAGCACGTTAGCAGCTTGTCGCACCCCAGTGCTTCACGACTAGTACTATAATGGAAGAGTACAAAGGCGGTGAGTAAATTCTGCCGCTATGATGCACCCAAGCATACCACCTACACGACACCGTTGCGCTGTCCGTGATTTTATATGAAACTTAATTAGAGCTCGTGAGCAGCATAATCTTGTGACAACCACCCATTATTCCCACTCGAAGCTGCAGAAACGCGATATAAAGGCTGCACTTACATCAAATGCTCATGGGCGGACTATTCGGCCTCACCCAAGATGACGACGCAGCTTCTGGCCACGGAGCTAGCTAATCTCATTCAGGAGAGCAAGCGGAAACACAGTGACCTTCGACAGGTACGCATTTTTATCTTGTGGCTTCGTCTTTGGAAGCATATGGCTTCTTGTTTGCTCACGAATTCCTTCATTAGGCAGCTGAAAGATCCCTAGAGGAGCTGAAAGGCCTCGGCAATGTGTCCGAAGCCACAGCTCCTGAGCGTATGTGCTAGTGGATCCCTCTAATGGAAGCGATGCTTTACTGACTTGAACCTCTCAGTGCTCTCCCAAAAGTCCAGCTTTGTGAATCCCTTTATTATCGCATGTGGAACCAAGAATGCAAAATTCACCGGCATTGCGATAGTCTGTCTGCAGCGGCTCATCGTTGCGAAAGCGCTGCCCAGGGCCAAGCTCAACCAGGTCTTGGAGTCGTTGATGCAGGCATCATCGGCTGGGCTTGACGTTCAGTTAAAGATTCTGCAAGCGTTGCCTTCGCTGCTGCAGAACTACTCGTCAGATTTGAATGGCGACCTTCTTGTCACTGCCTTGAATATCTGCTTCATCTTGCAGAGTAGCAAGAATGCCATTGTGAATAATACCTCAGCTGCTACCCTCCAACAGCTGGTTGTTTCAGTCTTTGATAAAGTAGTTGCCGAAGATAGTGAGTCTTTTGATCTGCTATCCGCATATTCATTTATTCTAACTAAAGCAGAGAACAATATTGATGCCCCTATTGTGGGAGAAGCGCCATCTGGGGATGGTAAAGTAGAGCTTCGCGCAGCCGCGTTGGATGCCTATCGTGTTAGCAACCCATCTACCTCAACAGGCATTTGACCTAAGCTAACTGTACCAGATTTTCAATGACTTATGCCTCTTGACTGAGAATCAACGGTCCGAGTTTTTACGGTTTTCAGGCTTGCAGCAAACATTTGGGTTAGAGTTGATCGAGTCAGTCATCACAAATCATGCAGCCGTCTTTACGAGCCATCCTGAGCAAACCCATATTCTCCGCGAGCGCGTTATGCCTCTTTTGATGAGTGCTCTTAAAGGGAGGCCATCGTTCGCCACAACTGTGAGACTCGTACGCATTCTCTATACCCTGTTGCGTCGCCATATTAGCGTCTTGCCTTCAGAGTGCGGCGATGCGCTCTTGCTGCTTACAACCCTCTTGGACCAAGATACCGCTGTGTGGAAGCGAGCGTTGTGCATGGAAGTATTTCGCGGCATATTTGCTGAACATGCCCTTGTCCGTCGCATATTCGCCATGTATGACGCCAAGGAGGGCGAGAAGGATATAATCAAAACACTTACCGCGACATTTGTTCGACTCAGTACTGAGAAGCCAGCAGTAATTGGTCTAGGCCATCAATCCACGATGCCGGTTGCCGATCCTTCTGGAAGCTCTGGCCTATCTGCAGACCCAGCCTTGATCGAAGCTACTAGTGTTACTGGAATAATCAGCGGCTCTGTTGGATTGGAGGGTTCCAGCGTAGGCATTAGCATACAATGGAGCTCTGTACGCGTTCCTTGTATAGACCAGCTGGACAAAACCGAAGCACCGGCTATTCCTGAATCGTATATCTACAGCTTGATACTAGCATGTGTCTCATCGCTGTCAGACGGGCTTGCCAAGTTTATCCTACCTCTTACAGTTCCTAACGAGAATCGAGCTCGGAGAAAAACATCAAGGCAGGATATGGGACGTAGCTCACCTGCTCCGTCCCAGCTAGAAGCAGAAGCCCCGCCTCGCGGAGGATTGCGGGAACGATCGGCTTCATTTAAGAGAAACCCCGTGCCGATTAATCCTCTGGAGCAGGAAGATCATCCTGCACACGCAGAGGTCAAGATTTGTTCGGAAATCGTCAACGAGTGCTGGCCTGCTATCCTGGCAACATGCTCGACCTTTTTATATGCCGCCCTGGACTCAGAGTATTACCACGGTTTGGTTCGCGCATTTCAACGATTTGCCCATGTTGCAGGCCTGTTGCAGCTTACAACGCCGCGAGATGCATTCTTATCTACACTTGGAAAAGCCGCTGTGCCTCCAAATATTCTGAGTGCATGCTTCAATGCCGGCCAGTCACGATCGGTAGCCACCACACCAACGGAAGCTCAGAACAGCGTTTTTAGCAATGCCCGTGGCCTTTTAAGCGTCGAAAGCTTGACACAGGTGTCGAGCCCTACTGAGAGGCAGCGACAAGGGTCCATGGATGCATCAATTACTCTTAATACACGTAACCTCCTCTGTCTACGAGCTCTACTCAATCTTGGCATTGCACTTGGTCCGACGCTTGGGCTCGCCTGGGGTATCATACTGGAGACGCTACAGCAGGCAGACTTTGTGCTCTATGTGACCGGAAAAGCCCCAGGGAGGAATCAGTCTCTAGGTCGCGGCGGACAAGATTACCAAAACGAAACAGAAGCCAATTCGCTCATGGCGAACTTCAGCACCGAAGTTCGATCGGTGGAAACGGCCGCCTCTAGATTGATCGAAAGCAGTGTTGACTTTCCCAACGAGTCGTTTATCGAGGTGGTTCAAGCCATCTGCGGCTTACTGCCAGATGAAGGCCAAGCAAACTCAAGCACACCAAACACAGAACAGCCACAGCAGAGCCAGCAGGGCAAAGCCTCATCTGGGCAGCATCGGCGGGTGCTCAGCTTCTCTAGCCAATCCTCGACAACATCCAATCAAGAACTTCAATTTGCACTGGCCAAGCTCGGGGAGATTGCCATGATCAATCTAGAACGACTACTGGCATACGATCCAAAAGAATCAGGTTGGAATTCCCTAATGCAGAGGTTGATTCAGACATTAGATTCGAGCGCCATTAGCCCACCGGTGAGAACAAGAGCCTCAGAGATTCTCGCAAAACTGGCGCTCGAAGCAGCTACTGCAGCGGGCGGACAATCCCCTGAAGTCCGAGGGGCTATTCAACTCAGATTGCTGGGAGCACTCCGTGACTCATTGAAATCTTTGCAGAAAGGCGGCCGAGATATCTCCGTTGCAAATGCGACAACCGATATTGAGATTCATAGAATCATTTTGGATGGCCTGCGAAGTATTATCGAAGATTGTGGGCAAACTCTAGTAAGCGGCTGGGATGTCACGTTTGATATCATCGGAAGCGTTTTCAAAACGAGAGAAGAGAATCTGGAAGAGGACAAGGAATCAGTCACCAGTGCTCGGAACCTGGGCACACGATCTTCCAAACTTGTGCGGTCTTCTTTCAGCTCACTTCAGCTCATTTGCTCAGATTTTCTACCATCGTTGCCCAACTCATGCTTCTTAATTCTGGTCGACACACTCTACAAATTCAGTTCACAAAATGACGATCTGAATATTGCATTGACGGTGAGTCTGGACCTGATACAGGATAAATTTAGGGAGCTATGACGCTAACAACACTTATTAGACTGTGACCTTTTTCTGGGCCCTGTCTGATTTCCTATCTGGCAAGGACAAGTCACTGGATATCACGATTGACTTGTTTCAAGACGCTGATGTGGACACGCTAGAGCGATTAGCAGCAGACCACGGCGGCCGAGGATCTGGCGCCGCCTTATGGATGCTATTGCTTTTGAGACTTACAGCCGTCGCCTCAGATGACAGGGTCGAGCTTCGCAATACTGCAATCCAAACACTGCTCCGAATTTTTGATGCATATGGCGAGAGACTCAGTCCTGAAGCTTGGTCAATATGCATCAAGTCAGTTGTGTTTAAACTACTAACCTCGCTTGAAGAAGAGCTACGAAGAACTAAGGATGAAGAAGCTGCTAAAAACGATAGGTCGGAGTGGCATGACACCGCGGTGGTTGTGCTAAATGGCATATCAACGCTGCTTGGAAACAACCTAGAGGTATTGACCGCACACTCATCGTTCAATAAGCTTTGGAATGAGCTGCTAGAACACTTGGCTACGTTGCTCGACTTTCAGGTCCTCGATATCAACACTGCAACTTTCAAAACGCTGGGGCACGTGCTCTCTCAGTCGGGTGATGAGGACAAGCCCGTTTTCAACGAGACAACGGTCACATTTGCTTGGGATCTATGGTCCCGTGGTATCCCAATCACTAAATCACCCGACGGGAAGATTCCGGACAACCAAAATTGTCTAACTGCATATGTGGCGGCTCTTCGAGAAGTTTACCGGCTCATCAAGTCTGATCTAACCGTAGAGAGGGTTCAGCGAATCCTTGCTTTGCTGCGAAAGACTGTTGAGGAAGCTTCTGTGGGGAGCTATGCCACAGATATTGATAATTTGACGCAGCTTCAGGCACAAATATTGGATGCAGTGAAAATGATTCGGACCGATATCGACGGCGTGCCATCGGCCCTGATCGTGCAAGTTGCCGAATTTGTGACCTTGGCCTATGATCAAGACTACGAGTCCCGACCTGTGTCAAAGAGAACATATGTTGCCATGTCAAAAGCCAGCATGCAAATGCTGGAGAGTCTCATTGTTAGCCACTCATCGGATGCAGATATCTATAAGAGCGGATCGGTCGTCACCGCCTTATCCGCCCTCTGCAGGCCGATTTCTCTCAAATACCAGTTTCCCATTACCACGAGATCTATTCAGCCCTGGAAACTGGCGACTTCTACTGCTTTGGTAGTCATACAAGCAACACTATCAAAGCTCGATGATCTTGACATACCCACAGCCACAATCCAAGACATCTGGCAGTTGATTGCTGAGATTGCAGATGGCATTCTCAGTGCTGACTGTAGCAATACACCACCCGGAACGGACATTGGAGATGACGAAGCGGCAGATATTGGTTCTTTCCAAAAGCTGGTGGAGCTGATTATCCCTCTGATAGGGTCAGAAAAGGTGAAGGAAGAAACTCGCAGCGCATACACTAAAAGCCTGTTCAAAACATCAATCATCCATGAACCGCCATCAGCCGACAAGCTCGCCCTTGAGGATGGAGAAGCTGGGCTGTCTAAGCTATATACACCACGGACCGGGCGCACAATATCTGATCCACCGACACTGCGCACGAAGATGGCCTATGTCGCATTTGAGGAACTCTTCTTGCTCATTTCAGTAGACGAACCGGCTGCTCACAAGCCATCTGCTGCTAAACCTATGGCGGATTACTCTGCTTGTAGAACGCGCATTGCTTGTTCCGCAGCACCGTATCTAGTTTTGCGATGCGCATTGACGCTCCGCGCCTATGTGTCTGACCAGCCACTCCGAGGCAAGATGCCGCAACCTCTAAGTCAGAGAAAGGAATTGCTGTGGACTCTACAAAAGGTGGTTTATTTGCAGAGCCAAAGCGAAGCGATATCACCTCTTGAAGGGGCTAAGAGCGAAAGTAGGAAGCATCTGCTGAGGCTGTACGTCTTGATTGTGAAGGCGTTGGGAGTGCATGGTGACGAGAAGGTGTTGTCACTTCTAAGGCAGGCGTTGGAAATTGTTGGTGGCGAGTTTGGAGCTGTGTAAGAAGAGAATGCTGCCTTACTAGTTTTCAGCGTGTTTGACCTGGATGGGAATTCGGCAAGTAATAGAAGAGTATGGCGAGTTGGTTATTTAGGTGCTCGTAGCAAAAATAGAAGAGGGTCCAGTTCAATGTGTTGATACTGTTGATATACTTCTGCTCAGTCCGCTCTTCTTCAGCGAGAGAGTCAAATATAATAAATTTAAATTGAAGTCTACACATTCCTAAGATCTTAATGTCTATCATAAACAAAAGCTTTGCAATTGATTATCGCGCCGCAAATTCACATTAGAATCCAGGGTAGTAGTGCTAGGCGTCCAACAATCGCTTTTCCGACGTAAATATGGCCCCACAGCGCCACAAAGGTAAGTCCCGTACCTGGACCTTAGTTAGACCACCGAAAATGACATCGCGGGGCAGAAAAAGTTGCACATGAAATATTCCAATACTTCTTTTCTCATGCCGTATATTTCCCCAACGCCAACAACTTTGTTCTACACCGCAGCCAGAAAACAAAATAAAAGGACTCACTACCAATGGGCAAATCCTCCAAAGACAAGCGTGACGCCTACTACCGGCTCGCGAAAGAGCAAGGATGGCGTGCAAGAAGCGCATTCAAGCTTCTCCAGCTTGACGAAGGTACCTACCTCTCTCAATCTCAAAGCTAACGACTTATTACTAAAATATTTTCCGTCCTGCAGAGTTCGACCTCTTCTCAAACGTTTCCCGTGTCGTCGACCTTTGCGCCGCCCCTGGCTCCTGGTCCCAGGTCCTTTCCCGAGTACTCATCAAAGGCGAGAAATTCGGCCGTTCAGCATGGCAAGATCGCGATGCCAAAGTGCGCCAGCAAATGCTCGGTGTCTTTTCCGACGCTTTTACGCCCGAACAGAAGGAATCAATAGAAAACTCCACCTGGTCTGGCGATGAGGCGGCGCAAAACAATGGAGTGGACGCAGCAGCCAGCCGAGATGTCAAAATCGTCTCCATCGATCTCCAGCCCATCTCCCCCCTCGCCGGCATCACGACTTTGCGGGCAGACATCACACATCCCGCCACCGTGCCGCTGCTCCTCTCTGCGCTCGACCCATCGTACGATCCTGCCGCCGTCGCAGGCACCCAAGCTCAGCATCCCGTCGATCTCGTTCTTAGCGATGGCGCCCCCGACGTCACGGGCCTTCACGATCTTGACATATACGTGCAGTCGCAGCTACTTTTCGCCGCGCTCAACCTCGCACTCTGCGTGCTGAAGCCGGGCGGCAAGTTTGTCGCAAAGATCTTCCGGGGCCGAAACGTGGACATTCTGTATGCGCAGCTCAAAATCTTCTTTGAAAAAGTCATCGTGGCGAAGCCGAGAAGTAGCAGAGCGAGCAGTGTGGAGGCTTTCATTGTATGCTTGAACTTTCGACCGCCAGCGGGCTTCCAGGCCAGTCTAGAGGAGCCGCTCGGAGTAGGGCAGCGCCTGGATACGCTGGTGCGAGAGAGGGAGATGCAGCTACCAATTGTCGCTGAAGCAACCATGCAATCAGAAAAGGGAACTTGGGACTGCAGCGCTGTATCGACGCCGGCGACATCACACGAGAGCGGAATCACGGAAGTGGAGGTATATGACGAGGTTGAAGGGAACAATATGGGAAATGGAGCCCGGTGGATTGCACCTTTTATTGCTTGCGGCGATCTATCGGCCTTTGACTCCGACGCTTCCTACCAGCTTCCCGAGGACTACGTCTCTCTAGATCCTGTCCAGCCTCCCATCGCTCCGCCATATAAGAGAGCCCTCGAAATGCGGGCTGGGCTATCCAAACCCGCCAAAGTGTAGAGACACAGGGGAAGATATAAATGAAGAAAAAAGAAGAAGAAGAAGAAAAATAATATCCAAAAAGCCCAATGTGCAAAAACTAACCGTGCCTCGCCGGTATATATCGATCGAGACTATGCAATGCTGAAAAAAAAAAAGGAAGACACGCGAGATACTAGGTGGAAACGGAAAACGAAAAGACCAAGGCAGAGTAAGGACCGCCAGTCTCATTTGTGATCCTCTGGGAGATCCTTGACGCCGCCACCGGGCATCTCCAGCAGCACCAATCCCGCAGACGGACCTTGGTCCCAGTCAAGAGCTCCCAGCTCGCGCTGGTACATTTTTGCGGCGGATTTGTCGTGCGTCATGAGGACGAGGCCTCGCAGGTTTGGCCACTCCTCGACAAGTTCTTTGAGGCCCTGCATCATCCAGCTGGCGAGCCCGCGCCTCTGGAACTCTTCAAGGATAAAGACGTCGGTGAGGTAGGCAAATGTGACGTAGTCGGTCACGACACGAGCAAGGCCCACGAGCTTTACATTGGACCCGTGTGGTCGCCGAGGCGCTCCGTTTTCTATTGGCCGCAAAAACAGTCAGCTTGTGAAGTAACAACGGATTTGGCGAACTGAATGTACACAGGGACGACAGGAAAAAAAGAAGGAAGAAGAGATTGACGCACTCTGCATTTGCTTCTCTGACTCGGGAACGTGGTATATGCTCATTGTCATGCAATTGGATATCATCTTCTGCATCTGGCCTTCTGGCAGCGGGTCGTTCCACCACATGAGGTCGGACTCGAAGACGGCATTGATGGCCTGAGGCTCGAGATATGCCTTGTCGTTTGTGAG
Source organism: Trichoderma atroviride (assembly GCF_020647795.1). Taxonomy (NCBI): domain Eukaryota; kingdom Fungi; phylum Ascomycota; class Sordariomycetes; order Hypocreales; family Hypocreaceae; genus Trichoderma; species Trichoderma atroviride. Next base: position 2,764,188 of record NC_089400.1, on the reverse strand, counting down.
GAAGAAGTTGTCTCGGTACCAGTACCGCGGCTTGCCTTCGGGGTTCGTGGCGGCAGTCTTGGAACTCTTTGAGCCCATTGTGGAAACAAGAGAGCCCATTGTGGTTTTCGCTGTTGCTCTTGGTGGATGGTATACTGATGGGCTGGAATGATGTCTTTTCTTTACTCTTTTGCTATCCAGAGTACCGGCTGTATTCAATCTAAGATGGAGAAGAAGATGGGGGGGAGCAAGACAATGATGGCGGTGGCAGCACGGTATAAGTTACTTTGCGCAGACGAGAGGCAAACCCTGTCCATCGTCTATTCCAACAGACATGGAAGGCCCCCTCCCCCTTCCTAGCGCGTGGCATTCCCCATGTTTCCCGGCTTCGACCCTGCTTCTCTTTTCGATCCGCCCAGCCCCAGCCCTCCCATCAATGACCAAGTTTAGAAACACGAGACTCCATAGTCCCATGCACCTACAAAGCTACCTACACATTGTACAAAGCATTCGTGCCAATCGTGCCAATCCTGTTACGTAGCTAGCCGGCTAGTTGCGGCTCCTAGCGCGCCATCTGGGACTTTGCAGTTTGTGATGAGCGCCAGGTCGAGGTCAGGTGCACAGCGCCCGGAGATGTATGTCGTGGTTCGGACAGCGATGTAGGTACTACCTCTATTGAAAGTGGCACAGTAGGTACAAGGACTAGCATAAGGGCCCTTTGTGCATGGCTGCATGATGGGCCTGGCTCTGACTGGCTGGCGATCTGCCCCTTGAAGGTCAGGTCGGAAAGCAAACGACTGCAAACAGCAATACGGCGGAGAAGCGGGTTCGGATGAGGAAGGTCGGGGTAGTATCTATGAAGTCTCCGAAATATGCATAAGTAGGCATTACTGCGAGTGAAGGCTTGCATGCGTTTCGCTGTTTTCGACACATGAGGTGGTATATGAAATCACCTAGACTTTTCCCCTTTCTTGCTCAATGTCTTTGCTTGAGTCTCTCATTATGAAGCGATGAAGTAATCCGCTTGGCAAGACACCGCCCCCGTGATGAAGAACAAGACCGCCTATTGGCGAACTCTCTCCCCCCGGCACTTGATTCTCTCCAGGCCAACAAGGGGGGGGCCCTAAAGCCAGATCGTTTGAATCTCAAGCATGACCTCCAATAAACCCCGAGCCCATTCCCTTTACAGGCAAAACTGTTAGGCAATCATTACATACTCGTGGTGTGCAGCAGCATGAAAAGTTCGAAGCCTCTTTTGACAGGCGGATGACGCCCGGACCTTGGATCCAGCCAAAATAAAAACCGGGGCCTGGGGTCTTTTTCACACCGCGTTACCGAGCCGGTCTGACGGGCATGGGGGAGTGGAGCCGCGTGCACTAAATAGATACCGGAAAGAGAGATTAACGGTAGAAAATGAGAAACGAGGCGCTGGACGCTGATGCTAGGGATACAGCGATGCGAGGGCCTGGCAATCCTGCAGCTGGCCCTGGCAGGTCGGGTTTTGATAAGATGCCTGCTTGGACTAGGTCTAGTGTGTGTCTGGATGTTTGCTTGTCTTTGCGCTCTCCTTTCAAGGGCTTGATATCGTATCCTGTCCTCCCTGCCTTGCTCAGGATCGGTGAGCTGTCCAGCATGGGCGAGGATATAGATACTGCCAGCACGATAAGAAAAGAAGTCATTCATTGGCTACCGCATCATCTCGTCGCGACGTTCCTCCGGCAACACGTCAGACAGTAGGTGTCTATCCCCAGCCCCTAACATTGTGGCTTTAGCATGACGGATGTGATACGCACTTGCGGCAAGAGATTCAAGATCTCATCTGACGAGCGTGATGCGTCTAGCCGTATTGGGACAATAGGATGTGGTTGGCTTACATAACATGGAGCCGTCTATCTACGGCTTAGCCAGAGGCGAGCGATGCCGCTTTTGTCCACGAGCGTTGAATTGCTGTTACTCAACTGCTACTACTTTGCATTTATCCTAGCCAACATCATCTCCTGCTTCTTCGTTTTCGAACTCTGGTACAAATCTAATTCTTTCTATCAAGCAGGACGCTATGCATGCATCTATCGCTATGGATCCTTTGCGTACTTGCTCCTCTGCCGGAGCTTGGGGCCGTAATGCCAGAGTAAAAGGGGCGCAGGGCTGAGTATAGCTGCAATACAACCCATGATTGTCAATGTCCAGTGTACGCCAATGCCCGAATACATTGGGCGCGTGGCCATGACCATTCCTCCCGCGGCCAAATACCGGACGGCGGTGACGCTTGCAAGAGCAATGGCCGAGTGCTCGCCGTAGCTGTCTATGATGTACTCGTAGCTGCTCACGTAAAAGGCAGTCAAGACGATGCCAAAGACAAAACAGGCGCCCAATCCGCACCAGATGGATATGCGAGGATAGTTGGTCCAGCCGAGCCAGAAGAGACAGACGGGCAGCATGGGCGCCGTGACAATGGCAGGCCACAGGCGGAACTCGGGCTCGACGTGGGCGCCGTGCACATGTTCCGTATCGCTGCGAGCCCAGTTGTATAAGCCGGGCGCGCTGAGCGTGAAGACTGTCGATCCCGCCGCAATGGAGGCAAAGCAGCTGCCGGTGAGCCCGGTAGACAGCTGATACGTGTCCTTGAAGATGAAGTCGAAGCCTGAGAGGGAGGTGAAGAGCAGCGTGTACAGCAGGAGCAGGTAGAAGCCCAGCACCGTTACGATGATTTCCGTTTGGTAAAAGGTAATGCCAAGTTTCACATTGTGTTTCAGGCGACTGAAGAAATTGGCTGCCATTGCGTGTTCGGACGTGAACCGCACATCGCCGGTTGCACGTCGAAGTTCTTTTGCTTTCCAGTCTAGAAGCAGTGGCAAGTATGTCTCTGGCAGAAACAGCACCGCAATAATGAATGCGGCACCGGATATGATTAAAGTCATCCAGTCGGGCCAGTGCCAGCCCAAGCTTGGATTGGATACCAACCATCCGCTTGCAACAGGAGCAGCCAAAGGGCCTTTGCCAGAAGGAGAGCATCAGTGTCCGTTGATTGGCTTTGTGTGAGGAGACACCGTCAACTTACCTATTACGTTGACCCAAGCTATTATTGGGAAAACGAATGCTCTCTTCACATCCCTAAACTGATCTCTGACGCTCGATCCATTGATCCCCAGAGTGGCGCTGGAGAACAAGCCCACAAAGTAGCGGCACGTAATGCGACCTCCGAAAGTCGTTGCCATGGCCGACCCAAAGACGAAGAAGAGGTAGCAGAAAGTGGCTCCCAAGTACACCGGATTCCTCCCCACCGTCTCGGACAACGGCCCCGTAAACGGAGCGCCGGTCCCGATGCCGAAAAGATACATGGCCGTGTCCAAGTTCTGAGCGGTTCGACTAACATGGAATTTTGAACTGGCTACCGAGTTTGCCATTGATTCAGAAGCACCCGCCCAGCCTTGGACGAAGATGAGAATTGACAAGATGGCAATGTTCTTGCATCGGAAAATCAACGGCCAGTTCTGTGGGTTGAGAGAGTCCCCGGGCTCGCTTTTGACCAAGATGTGCTGCTGCTGTCCCTTGGCTGAATTGCCCGGCTGCTCCTCGTCCGAGCTTGGAACGCCATTGGACCAAGATTTTCCGTTGGGATTCACAGATGGGTGTCGAGAATTTTCGAGGTCACTAGGGCTTTTGGCTGATGGCTTACCCGTTGATTTTGGTGTTTGTGCCAGCTCTCGCTCTACATGAGCCCGGATTTGGTGACGCTGTATCAGAGACCACATAACGACAAGGGCATCCAATGGAAGCTTTTAGCTTTACCTCGTGCTCGCTAACATTGTTTTGATAGGGCTAGCCATGCTATTATAAACATTGCCATGGCAGAAGCGATATGGGTAACGTCATGTTGACGTCGGCATGAGTCCATGACCACTGTAAAAATCACATGTCGCTTTCGCAATCGTGATAGTGCAAAGACTGTGCCAGAGATGCAAAAGCAAAGATAAACTCCTGCAAATGGATAAAATTGTGTTTGTAATCTGATCGAAAATCTTTTAGGTATCCCGTTATAGTAAAACTGATGCATCATTTGGCGGCAAGAGCCGAGACTGCGCTAGTGAATAATCGCATTATATTCAGATTCTTCTGATATGCCGCGGTAAATATTACCTAATTTCAACTTATATTACCCATTTCAAGGAGGAGATTCAGAAGTCTTAGATTGGACGATATGTCTTTTGGGTGGTGAATCTGAATCGCGTCAAAACAGGTGAAGCAATTGTATCAAGACAATCCGTCAAACCGAGTTGCGGCAAGTGAATCAAGGTAGGCCCTCAGCGATGCTCTCATTAATACCCATAATCCGGATATAATAATAGCAGTAGCAACAATAGTAACAGTACCAGCAGTAGTAGTATCAATCTGTACCTTGCAACTACGTTCATCAGTTCAACAAGACCTGCTATATGAATCTCTCTTACACGTACTTTTCCATTCCTTCTTCACCTTCTTCGCCCTCCCCATGTTATTTTTCGGAGTACTCTTAAGTGTTTAGCTGCCACCATGCACTTGATCAATCCTCCTCTTGAGTGCCGTTGCCGAATCCGTTATCTGAGCGTCTTCGTCAAAGTCTAGCGACATCTGGACTTTGCGTTGTATTCCTCTCCTTCCTAGCACCACAGGCAAGCTGAAGCAACAGCCAAAAGACGGCTGGAAGTGGCTTATAGGATGAACGGTGCCTTTATCCAGAATGATGGAAGAGCAGATGCCGGACACGACGGAACCAATGCCAAATGGTGTTGCTCCTTTCGCCCGAATTATACCTTGTGATCGGTTCTGGCACTCGCTAGAAAGTCCGGCACGATTGATCAAAGCCCCTTTTGAGAGACACTCGTTGATTGGGACGCCGCCAACTGTTGCGGCAGACCAGGCCGTCACCTGCGATTCCCCCTGCACGCCCAGTACGAATGCGTCAATTGACTTTGCCGCGACCTGATAAACTCGTTAGCGATGCGTCGGATCTTCCTGTGTGCAGTATCCATTGGCTGCTTACCCCAAGCCTATCCGCCAACATCCCCCGAAGTCGTATAGAGTCCAAATACGTGCCTGAGCCCAGGACTTGAGACGGCGGAAGCTGGGAGAGCTGCAGGACAAGGGATGTGAGTAAATCGACAGGACTCGAGACGACAAGCAGAACAGCGTCTGATTTAAGAGGCTTCATTCCGTCGAGTATGGTCCTGATAGTTGAGATATTTCGATGGACACATTCGGGGTAAGTATGGTCTATAGAGTCTGTATAAGCCCAAGTGGCAAAGGTAGGCATCCTTGGGGGTTTCCTAGTTCTTTACCTGTAATGTGCCTTGATCCCGCGGTAATCACTATAATATCGCATTGGCCCGCCTGTTGGTAACTGGCTGCTCGTACCTTCGTTCGGCTATTGCAGCTATACGCTACATCTGAGAGATCGCAGACTTGGCCGTCTCTCAAGCTCACATTCTTGTCAACCAAGAGCAATTCATTGGCGATTGAACCTAGAATGAGCGCATAGGCAGCAGCGGCGCCAACTTGGCCGACTCCAACAATGGCAATGCTGGATGTGGGCATTTTGCCGTTCGATGAGGAATGAAGTAAGTTATTTGCGCCTACAAGCCAAAACTAACTTGCAACGCTGCTCTTTTATGTGCCTTTTAATCAGTATCAGAGTGATGCAAGGTCTTGGTTTATGCCTCATTTACAAGTTGAACATGCGGAAAGCAGCATATATTATCCAAATAATTGGCTGGCTGCTGTACATTGCATGATGGTTGAAGTTAACTTCACAGCTCATCAGCCACAAAACCAAAGTCAAGTCACCGCTCAGCCCACTTGCGCCAATCAGCTACAGCTACCGTTGGAGGATTATCGGGATTGTTTTTCGGTCGTTTCTAGGTGTTAAATAAGCTTTGAAGCCACCAAGAGAAATCAGGAGATAAACTGCCTGATATAAGTTGGCACCCGAGATGAACCGAGGCTATATGTTGGTCACTGTTCAAGATGTGAAGTAATAATGAGATAATTGATCGCTTTATATTTTTCATGGCAGAATCCAATTCGTTCAAACAAGTATTGGCGCCTAATGCGCACCGTTTGTGAGCTGAGGGCTGATGAGCCAAATTCACAGCGTTAATAAGAAGAGCGGTCTCATAGCTTCCTAATAATGCCGTATTTATCAAATTGACTAAATTACAACATAGGTAAATTTACAAACGCAATTAAATCTTTTCTCAATGCGTGGCCTCATTTATCACAGCAAAAAGGACAGAGGCCGCGCAGAAACTTCCAGCATAACCGATTTGAGCAGCGGCCGTACTCCTATTCGGCACTCATGAAATAGGAATCACATGGGTATCCAAGTCGTCATCTGCCATTTTCGGGATGCGTATAGTGAGGACACCGCTTTCAAGCGTCGCGGTGGTGCCATTCTGCTGGACACGCTGCGGAAAGGTGAATGCGCGGTAGAACTCGCCTATATTTCTCTCCGCAACCCAGTATTTAACACTATCGTGCTGCATAAATCCACAGTTAGTCCTTTCAAGTTCATAAGATGGCCACTTTGACTCAAATTACCTCTGCGGTCTTTGTATCTTTCCCAGCAGCATCATTGGGCGTATCTCCGTCGTCTCTTTGGTTGAGAGGTAGCTGGCACGAGTTTTCAACAAAGCCGCTGACTTCTAGGGACTTGGAGCCCTTGAACTCGATTTTCATGTTCTCTTTTTTGACTCCAGGTAACTCGCCGTGAAGCTCAAAACAGTCTTGCAGTTCTCTTACATCGAAGATGGGAAGAAAGGCTTGACCCAAATGCGGCCCGCGGTTGCCATGAATCGAGTGGCTGAAACGAGGGAATGAGTCAAGATGTTTATCCATATCTTGAAAGAATCTCAACGTGGAAGGGAAAGTCCTGATAGAAGTAGTTGGCTGATTGATAGCAGCCATGATGATTGGTAATTATATAGGAGATACTTAAAATAGGAGCAGTAGCATGAGAAATGCGTGCGTGGGAAACGCGATGAAGCACTGGTGAAGCCAATACTTAAATAGATATGATGGCAACTGCTGCGGAAGATGGTTCTTATAAAAGTATAGATTGGCATCAATTCCAAGCCATGTTATTTGAGTTACAGTGGCTTCTAGATAGAGGATATACTCAAACGCCATGGTGTGATGACGAGCCGCTGTGGCAGATCATGCCATGTACATACTTATGGCGGAATGTGGCGTATAACATTGTCCTTCTTTTTATTCTTCGCTTCACCATCGTTCTTATGGCGTCTGAATAGTATCGCTATTTGGTATGCGCCACAAGCAAAGTCGTGCCAGCAGCATAAATTCGTTGACATAGAAGCGAGCGACTTGATGCTAATGTCTCTATATGCGACTTTAGCCTAAACAGCTGCCAGGATACATGGAGGGAAAGTTATCCAGCGCCCCAATTCTGTTATCCAGCACTCCAGCTATAGTGTGGGCTATCACTGCTATCTCTACTACATGTACCTTTGCTATCTGTACTGCTGCTGCTGCTTCTGCTAGTAATGTCATTGATGCTGCTGATGCCACAACTCCTTAATGTACTCAGCAGTTGCATATTTAATACAGCTGGGGTGCTGGATAATGAAATTGGGGTGTTGGATAACTTTTCCCTACATCAATTCCCCTCTTTAACAAGGCGAGAATTGCAGGTAGATTAATATCATCCTTCTTGCTAAGTGCATATTCCTTCCTTAATCATGTGACCCATTAACAAGTCAGCTGAGGCCCTTGTGCGAAATAAATTAGCCATCGAGAGACTATTGTCAGATGAGGCTCAATTGCATCTTAAGGAGCCTCGTGCAATGCCACTGTTAAAACTGGCGCATCGCTCAGCATTACCATCGTCAAAGCTTCACTAGATGCGACACTTGGCTATATATCAGGAGGCCATGGTTTTAGAGAAAATACAGCAGAGAGCCGCGAGCTCCAATGAGAGTGCAGATCCTGGCATACGAAGCGATACCACCTCGTCTCCGACGGAGATTGCAGGACGTGACGCCAAACTCCATACAATCTCGAACGCAATCTCCAATCCAACATCTACCTACCGCTATTCTCCTTTGCCGGTTGGTTGTATCCGCTTACTTCGATTGCTGCCACATCCAGACGAAGATGCTATAATACAATGTCACCTTGTCCATTACCCTCTTCTGAGCTCAGGGAAAGGCACTCACCTCTACGAGGCTTTATCTTACGTATGGGGCTCCGAAGAGAAGCCCCGCCGCATTTGCGTTGGCGGAGATGACTTATACATTACTGAGAATCTTCACACGGCGCTATTACGTCTTCGAGATGGTTCATTTGAGCGAATCGTCTGGGCCGATGGCATTTGCATTAATCAGGACGACAATGAAGAGCGCAGCCTTCAAGTCCAATATATGATGAACATCTACTCTAGGGCGAGTCAGGTCATTGTATGGCTTGAAGAGACGATAGATGGCACCCATTCAGCCGATACGAGTCTGGCAGTCGAGGAAATAGGCCGTGCTGCGGACGGCCACTTGACGGAGTCTTCAAATGACGAGGCAATACGCACGATTCTTCAACGATCGTGGTTCCAACGCATATGGGTAGGTCAGAAAGAAGATTCATTGAAAATGGGAGACATTTACTAAAAGCCAGTTGCTATAGGTGCTCCAAGAGGTTGCCGCAGCTAGGCACGTCCTAATCATGTGTCATTCTATAGAGATTGACGGAGACGCATTCTGCGCCGGGTTGATAGCCTTGAATCTGGCCCTCAAAGACCAAGAACTACAGAGCCGAATCCGTTCAGCAATATATCTTATAAAAAACGCCGGTCTCCGACCTAAGCATATCGCTGGTGATTTTGACAAATTTTCTCTTAGCAGACGCTCCCTGGGGGAATTGGTAGACATGTACCACAACCGCAAGGCCAAGGACCGGCGAGATAAGATTTATGCTTTGCTGGGTATGAGCTCGGAAATTCCGGTTGAACTGATGCCTGACTACAATACTCCGTGGAAAGACCTCTTTCATAAACTTATCCGGTCCTTTACTGGAGAACAAGCAGCTATTGAAACTTGGAACATTGAGGATTTCGCAATAATTCAGACTCAGGGGCGTGTGATTGGTACGGTATCTTCCATATCAACTTCCGATGCGTGGAACGATGAGCAGGACGTGGGTGTGAACATTCACATAGACAAAGACTCTGACTCTGACTCTGACTCGGACTCTGATTCTGACTATAAAGAAGAGCATGTCATCTGGACCATGCAAGCTTCCGCAAAGGCCATTCGTCAGGGAGACATCATTTTTTTTTGTGTCGGGCGCATCGAAACCGATGATCATCAGACCATGCGAGGATTACTTTTGTGTTATTGTAACTGCCGCTACTCCCAGGCATCCACCTCAGGCTTCTTTCGGATGGCCAGAAGTCTCTCCTAACCGTCAACTTCTACTTGTTTGGGACTGGGGGCTGTCCATAGAAAGGCTAGGGGATAGTTGTGACTACGACGAGTTCCTCAACAGCCGAGTTTCTGGAACCACGAATCACCTAGGAAAGGCAGCCAGATTGAATTGCATCGGGCAGCTACTAAAAGATGCATGGCTATATTATGATGCAGCCGATAGGCTGGAAAAAGCGATAGAATCTTACAATACGCCACATGGAAGGACCTATCTGCAATCTTTAGCTATGGATTCGACACACAGCCCTAAATGGAAAGCTGGAGAGTTGGAAGTGGCAGCTGATATCTTAGGGCGAAGAGGAGATTACGTTGAGGTTACAGAGTACGGGATAATCCAAATTGCAGGACGACATGATATTCAAATCATGAAGCTTCTTCAGGATCAGCATGACAGTCAAATTCTTATCACTGAGGATATTTTAAAGGCGGCGGCGAGAAATAGCGGCAGTGGCGAGGCAATGCTGAGACTCCTCATCAGCCAGTCCAGCGAAATGAACCCTATTACCGAGGAGGTGATGAAAGCAGCCGCGCTGAACTATGTCGATGGCCTAGTAGTGATGAAGCTACTCCTCAAGTGGTGCGGAGACCAGGCTCCTGTTACAGAAGGGGTGGTAAAGGCAGCGGCGGCAAATAAAAAGACTGGCTATGAGATAATACAATTACTCCTCGACCGATACGGAGATCGAGTACCTATTACCTTGGAAATTGTGCAATATATCGCTGAACACCGTGGTGTACAGATGATGACACTGCTTCTTGATCAGCTTAGAGACCAGATGCCTGTTTCCGAGGAGGTGATGATTGCAGCGGCAAGAAATAGGGTATACGGTGCAATGGTAAAGCTACTTTTTGAACGCCGTGGTTTTCCCATCACCAGAAGAATTAGAAAACCGCTTTTTCTAGTTTATAAGGGGGATGAAGAAAAGAAACGTTTCATTAGCCAGTATGGTGATCAGTTGCCACTTACCAAAGAGGTGGTGACGATGGTCAGTTTTTGGAACGGATTGATGGTACTGCTTCTTGACCGAAGCCAAGATCGGAGTCCTATCACCAAGGGAGCAATGAAAATCATATTGGAGCGGGACGGAAGCGGAGAAGTAATGAAAATGCTTCTTGACCGGCACAGTGATCAAATCCCTATTACTAAAGAGATTGTGAAAACTATTGCAAAGAAATATGATGGACAGATAATGAAAATGCTTCTTGATAAGCGTGGAAATGAAATTTCTCTTACCAGAGAAGTGCTGGAGGCGGCAGCAGAAAACGACTCGAGTAAAGAAGAGGTGGTTATGGAACTGCTTAAACGATACCAAAACCAGATTTCCATCAATACGGACGTGGCGACGTTCATTGCTGGGCATTTTAATGAACAAATGATGAGGTTCTTTCTTGACCTGTGTGGAGAAAAGGCCCCTATTGACGAGGAGTTGATGAAAGCAGCAGCAGGGAATCGGTATGGGGAGGAAGTAATAACAGTGCTTCTTAACCGACAAGAACAGATTCCTATTACCGAAGAGGTGGTACAGGTGGCCGCATGTAATCGGTCTGGTGGTGTATTGGAATCACTTCTCAACTGGCTTGGAGACCAGGCCCCTATTTCCGAAGGAGTGGTAGCAGCAGCAGTGGGAAATGGAGCAATTGCAGACAGACTGTTATTATTTCTTCTTGATAAGTATGGGGATAGGGTCCCTTTTACTAAGAAGGTAGTGACAGCAGCAGCAGGAAATATGAGCCTCGGGGTCGAACTGATAACACTGCTTCTTGATAAGCGTGGAGACCAAGTTCCCGTTACTGAAGAGGTGGCAACAGCAGCGGCGGGAAATTGGAAACGCGGCAAGGAAATAATGACGATACTTTTCGACCGGCGAGACTATATCCCTATTACAGAAGAGGTGGTGATAGCTGCGGCGGGAAACCCCTCCAAGGATAACGAAGTACTGGGACTGCTTTTTAACCGGCGCGGAGACCAGATCCCTGTTACTGAGGATGTGGTAAAAGCAGCGGCAGGAAATAGCAACAACGGCTGGAGGTTATTAAAAAGCCTCTTCGATTGGCGCGGAGACCAGGTCCCTATTTCAGAAGAGGTGGTAAAGGCAGCAGCGACAAATTACGGCGATGTAAGAGTGATGGAACTGCTTCTCGGCTGGGGCGGACTCCAGGTTCCCATTACTGAGGAAGTTGTTGAAGCGGCGGCAGGAAACTCGTTCGACGGCAAGCGAGTGATGAAACAAGTGCTTTCACATAGAGACAAGATGTCCGTTACTAAAGAGATGTTTGAAACTATTGCTGAAGCATCCTACAAAGAAACAATGAAATCACTTCTTTGGAAGTGTGGGGACCGGATCTTGGTTACAGAGAAGGTGATGCAGATTGCAGCAAGAAGACACGGAGCAAGTGTAATGCAATTGCTCCTTGAGCGGTGTGGAGATCAAGTCCCTATAACGGAGGAGGTGATTAAGACTGCGGCGGCGGAAGGCTTGTATGGTGATGAGGTAATAGAGCTATTTCTCGACCGCCAAGGGGACCAAGTCGTCGTTAATGAGGAGTTATTAAAGGCGGCGGTGGCAAATTGTTGGAAGAGCGTAGAGATATTAGAACTGCTTCTTAACCGGCGCGGAGACGAGGTCGTCATTACAGAGGGGGTGGTTAAGGCGGTGGCGGCGGGAAATTCTGACGAGAGTGTGGAGTTATTGGACTTGTTTCTTGATCGGTGCGGAGACGAGGTTACCATTACCGAGGAAGTGGTCAAGGCAGCAGCTGGCAATGAGGAAAAAGGCCATCGGGTTATAGACCTTTTACTGCGCCGACGTGGAGATGAGATTGTTGTAACCAAGGAAGTAGTGAAAGCAGCAGCTAGCAATAGGTATAAGGGCGAGCAGGTTATAGACCTTCTTCTAAGCCAACGCGGTGATGAGATTGTTGTGACTGAGGATATCATGGAGGCTGCTGCAGGGAATGAAGAGTGTGGGGAGGAAGTGATGGTTTTACTTCTTGACCGTCGCGGAGACTAGATGCTTGCTACCCAATGTGGAGAAACTGGTAGCTTCATTCATGTTAAGCACAATTTGCACAGCGATTGAATGTGATGTGTTTGTGTAAGTATAGTAAGTGGAGAATATAGCAATGGCCATAGAGATGGGAAGGGCAAAAAAGAAACCAGGAATTCGAGGAAATGCAGACGCATCAACAGCCCGCAAGTTGCTTACACCATGTACACAAAAGCGAGAGTCAAGGACAGCTTTGGGGTCTTTGTCAGCTCAAACAGGACAGTTGCAAGATGCATAATGACCCTAGGCCGCTTTTCTTTATGACTTCTTTCAGCTGTTCAGTAGAAGATAAGTGAAGGTCAAGGAATACTTCTTCAAAGAGATCCAATTGCAGTTGCTAAGACGTCTATACTTGGCTCTCTTCTTGTGGCTGCTACTGATGCTACTGCTGCTACTGCTGCTACTGCTGCTACTGCTGCTACTGCTGCTACTGCTGCTACTGCTGCTACTGCTGCTACTGCTGCTACTGCTGCTACTGCTGCTACTGCTGCTGCTATTTATAAAGCTCCTCTTTTCTTCCTTGATTAGAATACCTACTTAGTTATTGTTGAAGGAACCACCAACGGGTCGTCGGTTACCTGGGTGATATCATGTATATAACCCAGCCAACCCCAACCTACTAGTAGTCTAGTTCTAGATCACTACGTTTACATATTCAGATAACAACGAATACTACCACATTACGTCCTACTATTTTACCTTCGTTCAACAGTTATGAATACCTAGTTACTTTAACACTGTATTTTGTTTTGTTTTTTGTCTCTTTATCGACGCCGCCCCCATCTCGCAGCAACGATTCCCAACCAAACCAAACCAAATGTCGACCATCGAGATCATCATATGCGTTAGCCTAATCGCGATGGCGATTTGCGCTGCTTTAACGACCTACCGTACGTACTTCCCTCCCCCTCCTCCCCCCATCTCTCGTCCAGATTGGCTGGAAGCCGTTGAAGATACGGCTAGAGATGTGCACAAGCTTAACACCCGGGTGGCTCACAGCGAGCCTGGGGTAATTCCCGAGGTTCAAGCACCCGTAGTGGCCCCCATCCCCGCTCCCAGTTCTAATACTGCTAACGGAACGCAATAGGTGTATAATACAATGCCTTTCCCGGCCGGGCTTACTAAATAAGACCGGGGGATGGATTATCATGCTTCAAGGAGTGGACCTCAAAGATGAAGCTGATCCGGGGCGTGAGACCTACGATACAGAACGTAGGGTCATGTGTCTGGGGATCAAAAAGCTTGTATTCATAAGATCTAGGGTCTGACGCCATGATATATAAGATCTACTGTCCTTGTCCTTCCTTCCCTGGGGACGTCGGGGCAGGTGTCCCCCAACATGGATGGTCATGGGCCCCAGCAGCGCCTTACATCTTACCGCGATTGCTGGGTCTAGTAGCCTCTCCATAGAGAGGTGAAGCTAAGTGAGGTAAGGTCAGTCACTTGCCTGTTTTGTATCCTTGTGAGATATACCCGCTTATTGTCTCTGCTTAGGTCGACCTGTCGTTATTACGCTCTATAAGAGAATGAGGTTCGTTGGATAATGTGGATATCGTCATGAGAGACGAAAGGGCGCGGAGGCTGAGTCTGGAAACGTTTCATTTTCTACGAAAGAGTGGTCCAGATTGCCCGGTGACTCTCCGAAGGTTCAGGTTCGGAGCAAGGCCATATTTGATAACAGGGATTTATTCCGAGTCTTTTTAATCGAATTATTTTCTCCTCTTAAACAAGTTGAGCAGGAAGCTATACTTATACTTTGATATGGTCCATGAAAACTACCTACCTATGTACGTAATCGTGTGCCAATGGCGTTTTCTACTGTTCCGACGAGTGGTTTTTCCCCCTTGTTTTCATCGGGACACTCGCCAGAATGATTATAAAACGCCGTGGCGCGCTACCATAGATATTCAAACCTTGATGATAAAGATCACTTACCCATCAATTTCCTTTTCCCTATATTACCGAGCGTACGAATCTGATGATATCTACATACAAGTTCCGAAGTACTGATGACGGTAGCAGATGATTATGCCAGTAGCATTTACCATATGGCACAAAATTTCCTTTTGCTATTACTTATCTTCCTTACAATATCATTATTTTCATCATCTCGGGCGCTGGACAATACAGCTCCGTCCTTCTCTTTAGTGGCGCTTACCATCTCATCTAACACCCCTTCCTACCACAGAAGGTCTCATTGGATTACCACAATAGGCCGTCGACTACTTTACACACACATCTTGAAATTGCTCGCTCGCCATCATTCTTTTCATTACTCAGAGGGCGGCTCACACCTTGCCCGCAATGAGTCTCTAATAACAATTGACGGGATCCATTATTTCCAATAGATATAGTCGTATATGATAGGTCAACCCCTTTTAATCTGCCTATATCACTACATTACAGCAGGCATGACGATGAGCTCTTGAGATTTGATTTGTACTTTTTAGCTAGAGGCCTGGTTGCGGTTCGCAGAATGGCCGAAAACAATTACCCATGGCACCACGTTGCCAGCCTGTCGTTCTACACCATCCGCACGCCGTTGGCCATTGACACCGAGGCTTCATTGAGTCTAATTGTAGCTGCTATGGAGACGTTTCAGGTTGTCGCCAGGAAATACCAGACCTCTCTAATGAAAGAAGCTATTGACATTATTCGCATATTACTGTATCCACATCGCAAACGGCGCTCAGTAAATGTCAGCATCCTCAGCCAAGCTCTAACCGTGTCTCTATCCACGAGCAAAACCTCTTCGGGCTCACCCTATACTAGTCTCTGCGATCAGCTCGACAATGAGGAGTCAACAACAATCATGGGCTGTTTGGCTGACTTTCCAAACCTGCAAAACATGAGATTTGCAGATATGTTCCCCGGTCTGATGTAATAGACGAGCTCGTGAGCTATATAGTCGTCTTAGCTTGAAGCCAAGTCCCATCTCTTCTTGAGGTTCGAGGAACTTTCGACTTGGAATTCCTATCCCAGGCCTGTTTCTTCCCCTATGCCACTTTAATGCTGTCATCTTAACCTTACGATTTAGCCCATAGAAACAATTCTTAAGGTTCGATAGATTAGTATTGAGATTAATTTTTTTTTTCGCCCATGATGTTTGGCCAAACATTGTATCCCATGGACTCAGACACGAAAGCCCGCAATCACGAAGGCCTCCACGTTGCGCTCATTAAATGAAAGAAGCAGGTCATATGCAAACAAAGTTATGATTCAAGTTGTTCAGTATGTCCTGTCTATTTATTCTATATGGTATTCTCGCTTGTTACTGTTGCCTTGATTTCCTTTAGTTCGCTTGTAGGGCGGCTCTATGAGTAACGGTACTTATGAATATCAAGCCAAAGAACGCGGTAAAGGAGAAGATTGTGGGTTTAGTGTGATTCCACACGAATTGAATCAACTCACAGCATCGTTGAAAAGTCTAGCCCACAGTTGAGTCAAGCAGGGTTAATATTGTACTTGATAGCTATAGATGAACGAGGGGGGGGATCCCAAACACAATACTTTTTAGTAGGCCTCCAATGTCTTGTAATCCTATCGACTTTTATTACTTTCTCAGAGATAGAAAATCCTCAACCACGAGCAGTCTTCTCGTCATATTCATCCCCGTAGGCGCTATACCACCGTTCAACCAGGTCCTGTGCTGCACCAGCCCCAATAGTGTCTTTTCCAGAATCAAGGCCAAGGTTCACCTCGGACAGGAACTCATCAATACTGAGTGCCGACTTATTCTTGTGTTTCTTGTTGTCGTCAGGATCTGCCCTTTCGCGGTGAAGGTCGGTGGCCACTGTTGGTGGTACGATTTCTACCACGCCAATGTTGGTATATCCATTTTGGTGCAGTTGTGTCCTCAGATTCATAGTCCAGAAGTGCACCCACGCTTTGGTACCGTTATAAACCGGGTTGATGGTCAAGAATGGATTGTAGCCCACAATGCTCGAGACGTTGATGATTACAGGCGTTCCATTGGACTTCTTGAAGTGTGGCAGAAAGCCCACTGCCAAATGCAAAGGCCCGTGAACATTGATGTTGATTTCTTCATCTGCCTTTGCCAAAAGCGTCGCTGGGTCATCATTTACCACATCTAGCGGGCGCTGTACTCCCGCATTATTGACCAGACAGTCAACATCAGGATGGTCTGATAAGACTTGAGTAATGAAAGGCGCAATGTCTTGAATTCTTCCTGTGTCGAGGACGTAATAGGCGGCGGCTCCAATCTCCTTGCTAGTAGCTTCGAGTTTTGACTTTGTTCGTCCGACTAGGATGACTTTTTTGCCTCGCTTGATGAAGTCGATGGCGAGACCTTTTCCAATACCTCCAGCGCCTCCTGTAATCACAGCGCACTTGAAGTCGTATTTTGTAGAAACCATGTTTTCGTCACAGTCTGGTGAGTTCAAAGTCCTTGCTGTTGACAGATTGTATAATGTAGTATGTGCTGGATGAATGGCTGTGTTAACTAGAATGGCTTCTGCTTTTATATGCCATCAACAGAGCTCACAAAAACAGAATGAAACAGCAGGCACTATAATCGCTTATAGACTCATTGGAAAACAACCCGTGTAATTGGGTTCGGCGCGGGCCCGGATACAGATGCCCGGCGCTGACATATACAGGTGAAGTTCAATGGCATCATCACTCTTCGGAGGCCCCGGAGCCGGCCCACGTCTCCAACACAAAGCATGTCTATTTGTCTATCTCTACCTAGCAGCTTGACGGTTTCATATATCCAGCGATATGCAATTACAGGCCAAAGCGCAATCGCCTATAGTCGGGATTAAACGGTGCGCCAGCGCTAACAAGCTTCATCTCTTCAGCGTCTATTTAGTCTGACAAATGAGCCTCAACCTCGGAGCATCCCGGAACGGACAAGGCGAAATGTTCCATCGAAACCTTGGCCGAGTGGCGAATAAAGAGATGTTTCTTGTTTTAAGCTTGGTGGAAGCTAAATACATATGCCGGGATTTTTTGTATAGACGAGAAAGACATGCAAAGCAAACCTCGAGCAAAATAGGTGGTTTTTGAATACTTCAATTGACCCTATTAAATTTGTCTTTATAGCTTAGCTATCCTCTGCTTGTTTGGGTGGCGGAAGGGGGAGTTGTTCTTTTGAAACATGTCAATAAAGGGAAACAAAAGAGACAGATAGGATGACAGGCAGGATATGTAAAAACAGACCCCTTTAGCCAATGGCTCGCAATTGCTTGCACGAGACATGCCGCGATAACACGGCCCCCAATACCCCATCTTCGTATTGCTACGAAGCTGCCCAAGTTTTCGCTTAATTTTTCATCCGGCTTGTTCATCTCATTACTGGCACCATGAACGAGGCTTACAAACTCGACTCTGCATTGCAGCAGTGATGCCATCCGGATAGGGACCGGATAGGGACCGGAAGTGGCCAATGTCGATCCCTGAGTCGGTCCCGAATTGTGTGCCTCCTAGCCCCGGCAAAGACCAAGATTGCAAAAACTCAACTATCCCCTGGCCAGGAACGTACGCTAGCGGCTTACGGCCGGGTGTCTTCCGCTTCCCGAGTCCGCCGCCGTGCTTCTCTCGGGGCGATCTGCACCGTCGCCCTCCGGCGAGAAGTGGGTAACTCGGCGCCAAACAAAGACTCAGTCTCGGCCATCTTTGGCAAATCTGGCTCTTCTCGCTGCTGAAGTTGAAATGTGGAAAATCAAAGGGCACTTGAAATTAGCATTCGAGGTCCGAATTTGTGACAAAGAGGCTTGTTTTCGTCATGTAATTGTACAAGGCGAGGTGTGAGCTGCACCATTCAACATTTGCCATCTGCGATGTTCACAGATCTACATGTCAGTAAATTTTCAAGTCCCTGCTGGTCATAGGCACTTGTACTAGGATATCAGGTACTGAAGGGGCCATTTAGCATCGGGTCACATGACAAACTGTGCGATAAACAGTTGTAGCACTAGTAGGCGGATTGGCGATGCCAGCTCATCCAGCTCATCCATCGCCCACGACGTGACGGGCCAACTTTGCTGAAGCGAGCAAATCACCGGTCTATATCGCCCCTAGAAGATGTGACACTGCAACGGCATGCATGCGCGCCACGGTTCAAAGTGTTTTCCCCGCGCGCGCCACGGAGCACGAGCGTCCGCAACAGAATCGCGCGACGCTCACCCAACGCGGCCGTAATCAGTAGCCTCCCTCCCCCATCTTGCTGAACTTTTCCTCTGGTGTTTTCTTGATCTCCATCAGAGCCGCCCATGGAGAGAATACACGGCCGAAAACGACACCGTACCGACAAGCCCTCGTCTCAAGAGCAATTTCTGACCAACGGCGGAAAGAAGCAACGCGCCGATGACTCTCCGCCCGAAACTGACCATCTGGCGAAGGAGCCTAAGCCCGGGCAGCCCCTTGAAGATGTCGGTCAATGGAAATATCCGCCAGAGTTTTGGGATAGACTGTCCGAGATCCCTCTCATCCACAGTGCTATAGAAGAACTTGAAAGGCGCACCTGGACTCGTCCTTCATATCCTCCACCTCCGACAGAGCTTGCCAAGGACTTTACGCCTGCTGTCGCTGTAGAGCTTGTACGATTTGCGAGACACGGCGGTCCAGATTTGCGTCATCTCCGGGGATATCCTCCCGCACCAGACAACCATCAACCCGCGGTCGTTGTGAGCTCCCCTCCGCGAAGCCAAGCAACCAAGTCCACCAATCCAACCACCCGTCCAGTAACCTCAAAGTCGACCACGACCAAAGAGTCGGCAACCCCATATAGCCGCGGCTTCGAACAGCATTTGACGGATCATGCCATTCATCCAACCTGGAGATCGCGAAAGCCCGACCTGGAAGATACGAGAGCGGCCCTTGCAGTTCCAAGGCGGTCTCTCTCACCGTCCACGTTTTCCAATAGCGTATTTGAAACATTTCAAATTTCCAACGATCAGTCCAAGGACGAAGATGATGTGAAAGCACATGTAGTTCCAGTAATCATTGGAGCTAGGCAACCCGATCACCCTATGGCTCTGAATACATTGTTTGGGAATCTTCGACCGCTCACAGACGGCACGCTGGCCCCGGCGAATCCAGATATCTATTACGGCGCCTACCCTGAAGAGCTTGACCGATCGATCCGTAACGATCTCGCCGGTGAGATCATACCGTCAACCATGCAGGACAAGCCTATGGCACCCAACTTTTTTATGGAGGTTAAAGGCCCAAATGGCGGTGTTGCTGTAGCAGTACGGCAAGCGCGTTATCATGGAGCATTTGGAGCCCGTGCTATACATGCGTTGCAAAACTATGGCAAAGATGGGCTAGAATACGGCAGCAGTGCCTATGTATTCAGCTCGACCTACCACGACGGCGCGCTGAAACTTTACGCCCACCACATGACGGCGCCGTCGGCCCCAGATGGGCGGCCTGAGTACCACATGACTCTGGTAGACGCATGGGCTATGACTGGCAATATAGATGATTTTCGCCGTGGGGCCACTGCGTTTAGAAACGCCAGGGACTTGGCAAAACAGCATCGTGATAGCTTCGTTCAAAGCGCAAACGCCAGAGCATCTCAGACGAGGACGGCCGCTGCTCAGGCAGACGCAGCTGAACCAAATGAAGATGATAACCCAACGCCTCGTGATGATGTGGATCCCGCACAACACATTGCTTTGCAGGACGCTGATGGCGAACTCCGGCAACACATTGCAATCGCTAGTTCGTACGACTTGGAAGATGCGGGCGAAGCGCCTACTGTTCCTCTCTTTCCTTGCACAAAAGACGATTCTCAAGAGGCGGAACCAGATGCGAGCCATGAATCCGGCGATGGCCCCTCTATGAGTTTTATCTCGAGCTTCACATCGAGCTTTAGCAGTTCCAAGCGTCTGAGACAATCTTTCAATCCCCCCTTCCCAATCCAGCGGGAGTCGTGGTTCGAAGACTCGAACGCGACCGGACGCAATCTTATGAAGAGCGAGGTGATGTTTGATGCGGTCCAGTAGCTGTTTGATAACGGCTTTTGTGCATTTGCCAGACTTTACTAAAGAAATCTAGATATTTAAATGAAGATTATAATTTGCTAATGATCAGGCATATATATGAAGACGTCAATCCTACCCCCTTAGTCAGATAATATGTGAAAACGTAGCGCGATGGCTAGCATAAAGCGAAGAGGAGAAAGGCCATCTGTTGTCTTCAATGACGACGATCTATCTGATATTGATGATGGTATAAAGTATATCTAAAGGAATGAGATTGTGTGTTTCGGGCTTGAGCAACCCTTACTGCTATGTCTGTTACAAGACATCGAGCTTGGGGAAAGCTATTGACGGGATCCCATCTTTTCCAATGGATATGGTCGTAGGTGCTTAACTACGGGAGTACTTGGCCTCCAAAACCCCCCCCACAGCAAATAAAAATAGAGCCGGATTTTACTCGTCCAGCTTGGTAGCAACATTGCCTGTTGGTTCTGGGACTCTGAACCTTTCTGGGCACACTCACTCGAGCCAACACATTTGCTTGTGCCAGCAGGCTGCCGCTACCTTCACCGCCTGGCTGCATTCACCCGAGGGATAGTTGAAGTACATGTACTCCGTATATGGATGTTTTCGTAGGTCAGGTACCTAGTTCGTAGAGCACCTTGCTAGTTCGTAGAGCACCTTGCACCTTTTCTTTCGCCAACACTCCCCGCACTCCACGATAAACCTATTTTCTCCTTGGTCTTCTGGGTTTTGACTACTACGACCATCAACCACCAATGCTACTAAGCGGGGCTTCAATCGTGAAGCAGGGCATAGTGCGCAACCTACGATCTGCTCTGCAACAGCAACAGCCATGTGGCGTCGACCTCTCTTTGCGTCGTGTCTTAACATGGACCTCACCGGCCACAATCGACTTTGACAATTCGCATCGACAAGCTGCCACTACTTGCGAGCTACGCTTTGACAAAGAAACTGGCACTATTAAACTACGCCAAGGGGCCTATCTCGTCGAATTCAACGAAACTGTCTCGGTCCCATTGGACTGCATGGGCCAGGTGTTTGTGAGGTCGTCACTATGGCGGTCTGGTGCCACACTCACGGCGGGTGTTGTGGATGCTGGTTACGAAGGCGCTCTCGGTGCATTGCTGGATGTCAAGAATCCAGCCGGGATTTTGCTCTATAAGGATGCCAAGCTGGGGCAGATTGCGATGCATCAGTTGGAAGAAAAGGTTGCAGGCTATCGTGGTGTTTATCAATTTTCGGGGAGCAGTCTGGGACGCGATGGACCTAGCAAAAAGTAACCATACACTACCTAGGTAGTTTTATTAAGGAGTTTAGAACACGATGAAACATGTTGCAGGTGTTGCAGAATGTAGTAGATGTAGTAGATGTGGTAAGTGGGAATACGGCTATATTTTACGGGCTTCTCCCTACGACCGAGGAGAGATGGTGCTCTAAAACATCTTGCACGACTTCATAAAGCTTAGACCTCCCTGTCAGGACACTCCGCATCCTCTCATTCGAGAGATCCTCGTCGTACTTTTCGGCCACATTATCCGAAATGATATGAAGGTACCCAAACCGGATGCCACTTTGAACCGCTGCCTGGGCCATCATTCCCACCTCGGGATCGACAAAGTCAACAGAACTCGGCAACGTTGCGAGCCAATGCTTCGTTTCATGCAGGACGCTCCCCAAAGTTAAGTGATTCCCTGTAACTGTACAGGCTTGAGCCACACGGGCAACTGAACCCTCAAGAACATTTTCCCATTCCACGGCTTGGCCACGCACGTACGAAAGCCCTCCGGTTGCCAGCAAAGTGTTTGGCCTCAGTCCCTTCTTAACGCTTCCCAGCTTGCCAAGGTAGAGAACCTCACGCACACCACACCGAGACGCAAGATAGTGTACGACTTCTCCGGAGATATCGCCCCAAAACGCAGGCCGAAAGCCTAGGAATGCCACTTTACGGCCATTGAATTGGCGCACCTTCCAGGCAAAGCAGCCGTCCCCAGCCCAATCCACGGGGCCGATCAGCCGCTCCATGCGATGGACCATGCCGAGAACTACAATGTCAACCCTTTCTGGGAATTCACAAATATTAGTAGCCTTGAGAGCGGTTTGGGTGTCGGAGCAAGAGGCTGGTTGGAAAGACACCCTAGACGGAGGTGTCAACATGCCTCCTTGACGCTGCTGAATGCCGAGGAAACTGGCAATGGCCCCAGCGTAGTGCTCTACGTAATCATATCCTGGAAAGCACTCGATATAGAGATGGTTGTTGATGATTTGGGCAGTAGGTCGCTGCCAGTTGAAAGGCTTGTCTCTTTTTTCTCCCTGAAAGATGGTAGAAGGATATGTTCGCCTGTATGCCCCGACGACGGTGATTCCATCGTAAGCGCGTTCGCGAACTGCTTAGTGTACTTTTAAGTCGAGATATCGAGGCAAGGAAGCACCCATAGTATGCTCGTCTATAGTGGCTTCGTTTCGAGGGTACACTCTATTATTAATAGTATAAGGTCGTCTGTGAAAGGGCGGCATATTAGCTTTGGCAGATATTTCGAGAGAGTGTTTGTAATGCAGACCTGGTAATTGAAACCCGGAAATAAGGTAAAGTGCAAGCCATGTGTTGTCCCGCCCCATGGGGCAAAGGGGTGGGAATTTTCATCGCAATTCGTGTCGCAAGCAGTACAGGCATGGTTCGTAGATAATCCAGTCGCGTCGTATGCAAAATACTTTTGAGGAAGAAGGTACATACAATTGGCTAGGTAAGTGATATTTCTTTTCCAGCCCATGAGTCGGGTTCTATTTCTGTATTTAATGCTTCCGCCATAGGCCGCATACAGCTTATTTGCAATAGTAACATATACTAATATTCATACACTTATTTTGTAACACTCTAATTTGTGTGACTTTGTATTACACCTCTCGGAACATATCCTGGATAATATCACCGCTGATCAATGATAAAAGTCTGGTATTACGGCTAAAATCCTCTTGTGATACCTTTGCCTGGTGTGACTTTATACCGCATATCTCGGAAAATAAGCCACTGACTCTTGCCATCGACTGTTCTTAATGAACTGGATAAATATTTTTATACTCATGTAGATGATTGTCTTTGGGAAACATTTGCTGTATCAGCTTTACACGTTTGCTGCTATATATATCCTGCAATATTTAGGGGATATTTCTTTACGGGGCAGGCACATTCATGGCATGGAGCACTCATTTACATCACCATCACTACAGATACATGTGAATTGTCGAAATCTCCAAAATAGAGCTTCATTGATAATGTATTAACATCCCTAGTTCCATCTTCCCCTCATTAACCATGTATTCGAGTTGACAGTCAGCTCTAGAACGAGCACAAAACACATGTCTTCTGATCCACCATTTACAGCAGAGCAACGGCGGCAACGACACCAGCAGCCAGGACGGATCCGACAATGCCAGCAGCGTTAGGAGCAGCACCGTTGGCGGGAACAGAGCTGGTGGGGTGGGCGCCAGAGGAGGTGCCGTTGCCGTTGTGGCCAGGAGTGCCGGTGGAGAGTCCCCTGGAGGCAGTGGCCGTGGACGAGCCGCTGGAGACGACGGGAGCGGCGGTGGTAACGGCAGCAGAGGCAGACTGGGAAACGGCAACAGAGGTAGCCAGGGTCGTGGCCTCGGCGGTGGTGGCCTTGGCGGTGGTGGCCTTGACGATCACCAGGGTCTCGCCGGTAGCAGAGGCCTCGGCGGAGGAGGTGGCGGCAGCATCCACGGCCTTGGTCTGGAGGTCGAGGTAGCTGGGCGAGTAGGTGGCGGTGCCCGAGTACAGCGGGCATCCCGGGACGTCCGTCTTCGGGGGGGCCCGGCCGCCGCCGCAGTCCAGGAAGTCGCAGAGCTCGCCGGTGCCGGGGACGTACCAGATGCGGCTGGCATAGGCGTCGTAGCCAGGCAGGCCGCTGGGCTGGACGACGGTGTCGGTGTAAGTGCAGCCGGCAAGGTCCGTCTTGGCCAGGGCCGAGACGGCCAGGAGGAGAGTCGCGGCGAGGGATCGAACAGCCATGGTTGACGTTTTTGTTGTTGATGGTTTTTGTTTCAACGTGTAAGTGAAGTGAACGGGGCGAGAGAGTTCAAGTTGACGATGGACTTCAACAGCCTTGAGCGTTCAGCAGCAAATGAGCGAATGGACGATCACCGGAGCAATCTTGGATAATGAGTGAATGACTGGCAGAAACAGAAAAGAAGCCAAAAGCTCGCGTCTGCAACGGCCATGGCGGCCCTTTTAACGAGATCCCAAGATTCCTAGCCTGGCACCAACGTGCCGGGTGGCTCCCATTTGCCCGCAGCCTCCGGGTCTACCAAGATGAGACGCCGCTAACTTGGGCCCGTTCAGGCAATGGCCGAGCCACGGGCCCTGGAATCGGGGATTTCTGCTGCTTTGCCGCCTGGATCGAATGGTTCGATGGGGTATCGCTCGCTTTGCAATTGCCCCTTTTTGCTTTGCCCTTGCAGTGGCCATTATGCTGGCTGTGGAGGTGTCCGTGTCTTTTGCTGCCTGCCATTCGGCGACTTCCAGTTGCCACCTACTGTACTGTATACTACATGTGACATTGAGAGCGCTGTTGGGAATTCAATTTGCCACGAGCACGGGTCTGTTTAAATTACCCCGTTAGCTCTGCAGCCAACGATGCATTCCATATAATACGAGAAATGAGAAAAACCTGCCAACCATGAGTGGAGTGGTGATGAGGTCCAAGTCGTGAACGAACTATTGAGCGCTAAGAGATTTTTTTATGTCCGGGGCTAAAGGCCAAGGGAGACGCAGGTCTACTAATACACCGAATTACAAACAATATTTCAAAATACAATACTACTTACTGTTTGAGTTTATTTATTATTGTCACGTAAAGAACAGAAGAGAGAGAGAAAGATGATGCTCGTTGTTCCAAATAATGCAGGTTCACAGCGTTGAGAATATTCTAGAACACGCATCCCGCACCTCGCCTTTCGGCCTCGGAATCTTTTCCCCAGCGAGTCATTGGAAAGTCTAATGCTCCAAAACACTAGGCGTATCATGGCATGGCAACCCCTATTTTTAGATTCAAGGAAGTAGACGAGAGAAGGGACATCCTCGGATAGAAGGGTACCGTTAACTGATCCGAAGTCCGATTAAGCGTCGCTGTCAACAACCGAATCCTTGGACCAACGGTAACTGAATACAATCCGTCAATTCGACATGTTAAGAAACATCAAGTATTTCTTCACACATACGGTTCTTTAGGCTTTTTCTAAAGCTTCCACAACATAACATCTCCTCATCCATTTTGAGCTTCAATCTCCTCATGCGTCCTTTCGTAGCATAGCGCCTCGCTCTGCCGGCATTATGGCTCCTGGCGCGGATTTGTTTTTGCTTTTGAAATCATCACAGATTTCTTCATTCGTTACGAATTCGACTCCTTCATGCTTCTTGAAATATTCAATCAGTCTTGTAAGGTGTCAATTGTCAGTTTAAATGTTGCAATGCGTCCTTTATGAAATCTTTCACGCACCTCTCATGCATGAGTAAAGCATGCGGTCGGCCCGATACATCTGGGTGAATAGTCACAGGGAAAATGAACTCGTCGTATTCGCGATAAAAGTAGTCAAAATGATCGCGCCAAATGTCCTCGACGTCTCGAGCGTTTACAAAACCGTGACTGTTGGGTGCTTTCTTGATGAACATCATTGGCGGCAGGTCATCCAAGTACCAATTCGATGGAATCTCGACCAAGCCCGTGCTGGTACCCATATCAAGGGGTTTCATCCACGACTCGGCATTCTTGGAATAGTCAATTTTGGTCCAAGATGTTCCCACAGGCAGATAGTAGGCCTGGCAGTCGTGATGGCTCATGCTACTGTCGTACTCGATTCCATAGTCCAACAGAAGCTGGGCACCTTCGCGGCTGGTCTCCCACCTGTAACAGCGTCAAAGAACAAATTCTGACTCACGCCAGGGGCTTTGTGACAGAAATCTTAAGCTTACCATGGTGCGACACTACCCCTGGGCGGTTTGCCGGTAAATTCGGCAAGCTGGCGGTACGTCTTATCTAATACTTGCCGCTGCTGCTCCATCGTCATGGCGGTCGGATTCTCGTGAGAGTAGCCATGCAAGCCAATCTCATGGCCAGCGTCTCTCACGGCCTTCATGTCTTCCGGGAACGAGTCGAGACTGTGCCCTGGAATGAACCAAGTGGTCTTTATGTCATATTTGCGAAAGAGCTTAAGCAGCCGCTGTGTGCCAACGGTACCAGCAAATATGCCTTGTTACAATTAAAATAAGAAATCATTGTCAAAACGCCTCTATCTTTATATCAAAATCTCTCATTGCGTATATGGCACCTACCTCGGCTTATATCGTTGGTTGAGTCCTCTCCGCCATAAGAGCCAAGCCAGCCCGCAACAGCGTCGACATGAACTCCGTAGCTAACAAGCACTCGCTTTTTGCCCATTGCAATAATTCCGCAAATACCTCAACAAGGCTTGATGGATGATGGGAATCTTGGTTTTCTAATCAATGAGAATAATATATATAAAGACGTAAGACAAACGTGCACTTTGGCCATTGGGCGGAGAAAAGGCGAAAAAACGTCATATCAAAGGTATCTAATGGCGGGGTCGTCGAAGATGCGATCTGCAAACGCCTGCCTTCTTAGGTAATACATGGCTTCATACCCGGGCTCATATACAACAACATTCAATTTTTGTGAGCCCCGTTCTTGTTGTTGATTTATTCACTGTAGTAGTCCATGTATGGAGAAATAGACATCTACATCATATAGTAGGTCTGGGACCCCTACTCCAAATCGTCCCTCCACCAAGTCTACCTCTCAGCTACCAGGGATTATTCATCACCCTGTTGAAGACTATAATGATTATCTATCAAGACTATAATGATTATCTATCGAGGTTTGGCTAGTCCTGGGCTGCTGGTGTTCTATTCTGATACTAAACAAGGGAGGTCTTGCGACTGCTTAAAGTCCTGCCAATCTTGGACATGCTGGGCTTTGCGTGATCACTGACTGCGGATTGCTCATCAATAGCGTCTTGCTTGGCATCACCGCTCAGTGCGTTCAACTACTCGGCCATTTGCAGAATGACAGCCAACTAGTAGCTCTTGACTGGACTTTTGCGTTTCTGGGCGCCTGGTTCTAGAACGGCGGCCAAGGCCCCCAAGCGGCATGGGGGAATTCATGGCGCACTAAGCGCCTTGTTACGGTGCCTACTCCGTAGATAGTGAATGCATGTGGCGTCTGTATTGATCGGAGGGTCGATCCGTTCCGGGCGAGAACGCCACAGGACTCGAGGCTATTCGTTATGAAGACCCAAGCAGCTGGACAAGTTGACGCAAGGCCTGTGGCAGAGGCAAAAATACAGCTCAGAATGTCTTGTGGTGATATTGCTAGCACTATCAGACGGCATGTATACTGCAAGTTCTCTGCGATTCAGAATCACCGATAGAATTGCGCTATTATGGGCCGATAAGATACCTGCAGAGTACTCTGGAATGCATGATTGGAGATAGTCGGCGCACGGACCAAACTTTGTTTCTAGCGCCAGGCTGATCTCCCGCCCCCAAAAAGCGACATGGATCTTCCAACCCTGCTCCTACCACTTCAAGACTGTGCCTCGTGAGAATTGCTGCTGGAAATAGTATGCCGAATATGCCCAACATGCCCTTCAAGGCCTGGCGCATCACGAGCTCAAAGGCCGTAAAAATCTCGGCAAAAGGCCTCCCAGCTCCTATAGGCGGAGCCCCAATTTGCCTAGAGACGGTGCAGATACAGTCGCAGATAAGCATCAATTTGTGTTTGTCGTCCACCCCACTGATCATCCACTTCCAGCCAGGGTGTCCAACCAACTTGCATGTTTGCCTCTGCATGGCCCTATTGCGTCTATAGGGCTTATACAGCAGTCTCGCCGACAAGGACAAAAGTCCCCTCGGATGCGGACGAGGCATAAGTCTGTACGGATGTTTGCTACCAAACGGCCAACAATCGTGGTGCAACCAACTCCTGGGCCAGGCTCGAATCAACCGCCACCCTCCAGCGCTCGGTACGGTCTTCCCGTTGGAGGCGCAGTCTTTTGTTTCACTGTAATCTCGGGTTAGCTGCACAACCGCTCACACGGAACACGTTCTTCAAAAGTTCCTTTTCCCCTCGAATGCTTTCGCCAAGCTCCTATCACTGTGTCTTGCCCTGATCCTTGTTGCCGGCTGGGGTCACACATATTCTTCACAAAACATTGAACGACAGTAAATTACCCAACTCTGTGCTATAAACCTCAAGCCATAGCGTGGAATTGATGTTTGTCTCATTGTCAGTATCTATACAACGTCGCGGCATGAGCCAAGGGATAGCTTTCTAGAAACCCCTTCTTCTATCGAGAGGAGCCATGGTCTCGGAAGAAGCTCTCTTCTCTGCCGTATACGACAGTCAAAGATGTTTACGCAACTCAGAAGCTATCGATGAGCCCTCCCTGCAATGAATAAACACATGATCAAGCAACGAGATGGCATCCCTTTCCCAGCTGTTGGTAGAAGAGGGGCCTTGCTCTGGCCAAGACGCTATGGCTCCATGAGCGCGAGTCCTTTCCAAAAGGTCCCATGGTTAAATGTGCTTGGCACTCGATATCAGTGCTTCAGTCCTTGGGATATCACACTTTAACGCTACCATCATGCTCACGAGGGAATAGAAAAACAGAGCAGCGCTTCGTTATCGTGCTCTACCTTGCATTCAACCATCACCCTTTATCATTTGCCGCATATAATGCTAATTCTAGGCACTATTGCCGCTTCAGGCAGGATGAGTTCAGCGAATACGCATAGGATGTAAAGATCAGATTGCCAATATATTTCTCCATGGCGGAGAGCTTAACGCCAATGCTGCATTGTGCGCATCCAGATTGCTCACCACCCACCATTGATGAGCTTCTTATGCAGATGAGCATTCATGATACGTCTTTGTGGGTGAGTCGAGACCCTTGGCATTCTGACCCCAGACATATCT
Organism: Trichoderma atroviride; assembly: GCF_020647795.1. NCBI lineage: Eukaryota > Fungi > Ascomycota > Sordariomycetes > Hypocreales > Hypocreaceae > Trichoderma > Trichoderma atroviride. The sequence continues at coordinate 2,734,720 of NC_089400.1, read as the reverse complement.
CACACATCAACATTGCACCATCTTTCGCACATGTTGAACAAAAGATCTTTAGACCCATGTTGGATCACCTTCACACGGTGTTACTTTCCTTTCGCATCTACTGGCTTTTCCCGCCTTTGCTGCTACTTGGATAGCCACTTTATGATGTAAAGCCGGTCTAAGCGAGCATGCATTCAGTGCTTTGGCTGAGTATCTAAGAGTTGGTGGGTACACCTTGCTTTATTCCCTTGTACTTACTCTTTACGTCTATAATGGCCCGGGATTCAGCTCATCTACAGCATGGGTAGGTATGGAATTGCCCGTCAGGTGTTTGTCTGTGTGATCCTCTCTCTGCTTCAATTCCTTATGCTAATTACCAGCTACCTGTAATCAAATTGGTCATATCCAATCGCATGTAAATGTAAGGAGGCTTTTGATGGCGCATGTGCCTCTCCGCCAAAGCTACGTATCTTGAACTCTAACTCATGTCTCAAACCACAGTGGAGGCCCTATAACTGTACGACAAGAAGCCAAACCGTGCAAGGGATGAAAATGGCGCTTCTTAGCTTCTCTGTACTGTTTTTCTGCCATACATGCTGCTTCTGGCGTTCGTGTTGGATGCAACCCCTTATCAAGCTCCCCCTCCCTCTTTTCCTCATACGGCTTTCAAGTGAACTTTGGCTCGGAGAAATTGCTGAAAGCTATCTACTCTGCAGTGAGACAAGAGATATAACATTGACTGAACCCCTCTCCTATCGGATATTCTAGCCAGCTATTCATCTTTGTCAAGCCTGGAGAGTGTTTCGAACGGCCGTCCAAAGCCCGAAATACCGCAGTCATGTCTGAAGAACGTGTCAATCACGTCACCTCCACTGACACCAGCGGTGTTTTTGGTGAGAAGAACACTGTATGTGCCCCAAATATCGGTTCAGTTATGGCAACATCCTAGCCATCTATCGATACTCTTACTCAAAAGAGTATACTCACAAGACGATGATTAATATTCTACCTCCAGGTTCGAAAAGAATCCAACGAGCTGCCTCAGGTCACTGAAGAAGACAATGTCGCAGAGCGCGACCTCCACGTCACCGAAGACGACTTGCTAGAGGCCAAGGAGCTCGCAGCAACATATACTCTTGAGGAAGTGCGCGAGGTAGGTGGCTATCAAAACTCTCAACATGGTCAACGAGCCAATAGACTGATCAAATTAGCTTCTCAACACCTTTTACAAACTGCACTGGAGAGATCCCAATTTCCCCTTGGACGTTATAGAGAGGATCGAAGACTTTCTCAGTGAGTATCCATCCCTACCACAGTTGATCAACTCAATATCCCTAACTGGCCCTACTCAGCCAACGATGGCATCTTTGATCAGCCCGAGAAACACGAGCAACAAATCTCTGAAATGAAGATCCAAGCCGCCCTCATCATCACAAACTCCCCCTACGCAGAAGTCCGCAGCGTCGTCGACAACAAAGACGACCCGACAATGCCCTGCTCCACCATCCGAGCCTGGGTTCTGGGAATCTTCTTCTCCGGCGCCATCGCCTTCATCAATGGCTTCTTCGGCATCCGCCAGCCCGCCATCAGCGTCACGTCCAATGTCCCCCAGCTGCTAGCATACCCTCTGGGGAAACTGTGGGAAAAGACGCTGCCGGACGTGGGCATCACGCTCTTTGGGACCCGCCATAGCCTCAACCCGGGCCCCTTCAACAAGAAGGAACACATGCTCATTACGCTCATGGCTAGTATCGCAAAGAGCACGCCGTACACCCACTACATTGTCTGGATCCAGTTTCTGCCGCACTTCTTCAACCAGTCGTGGGCCATCAACTTTGGCTACCAGATCTTGATTGCCCTGTCAAGCAACTTTATCGGCTACAGTCTCGCTGGCATCTGCCGAAGATTCTTGGTGTACCCGTCCTATTGTGTATGGCCGCAGGCCCTCGTCACCATTGCTCTAAACAGCGCTTTCCACAGCGAGGGCAATGCACCAGCCCTAGGACCATTCGGCAAGATCTGGACAATGTCGCGGTTCAAGTTCTTCTTCTACGCCTTCACGCTCATGTTTGTCTATTTCTGGTTCCCCAATTACATCTTTGCAGCGCTTGCGACCTTTAGCTGGATGACCTGGATCGCTCCAAACAACTCCAGGTTGACTTACCTCACGGGCTCAAACAACGGCCTGGGACTCAACCCCTTTCCCACTTTTGACTGGAACGTCCTGACGTACAACGTTGACCCTCTCATGGTGCCGTTCTTCAGCACTTTCAACCTGTTCATCGGCATGTTCTTCTCCATGTTCATCGTCATCGCCGTCTACTTTACAAACACGTACAACACCGCCTACCTGCCAATCAACTCGAACAAGCCCTACGACCATTTCGGCAACCGCTACAACGTCACCGCCATCCTCGACGACCGCGGCATCATCGACAATGCAAAATACCAAGCCTACTCGCCTCCCTACCTCTCCGCCGGCAACATCATCATCTACATGTTCTTCTTCAGCGCCTACACCGCCGCCCTGACCTACGGCTTCCTCTACCACCGGCTCGAAATCGCCATGGGCTTCAAAGACCTCGTCAACAGCTTCCGCCCCTCCAAGCGGGACGAGGTCGAAAAGGGCCAGATCCTCGACGTGCACAACCGTCTGATGAAGAAGTACAGGGAAGTCCCCGAGTGGTGGTACATGATCGTCCTCGTCGTCAGCGTGGCCCTCGGCTGCGCCGCCATCGCCCACTGGCCCACGCACACCAGCCCCGGCGTCGTCTTCTACGGCATCGCCCTGTGCCTCATCTTCATGGTGCCCACGGGCATCATCTACGCCATGACGGGCATCGAAGTCTCGCTCAACGTGCTGGCCGAGTTCATCGGCGGCTCCTTTGTCGAAGGCAACGCCCTCGCCATGTGCTTCTTCAAGACGTACGGCTACGTCACCTGCTCACACGCCCTCTACTTCAGCAACGACCTCAAGCTCGCCCACTACACAAAGATCCCGCCGCGCTTCACCTTCTTCGCGCAAATGGTCCCCACGCTCGTCTCGACCTTTGTCTGCGTCGGCATCGTCACCTACCAAGTCCACCTCGAGGGCGTCTGCACAAAGGACGCGCCCTTCAAGTTCGTCTGCCCCGGCGAAAACACCTTCTTCACCGCCGCCGTGCTCTGGGGCACCGTCGGCCCCAAGAAGATCTGGGGCGTCGGCGGCCAGTACTCCGAGACGCTGCTCGGCTTCCCCCTGGGCGTCGCCGTCGTCGTCATCTTCTGGCTCCTGGGCAAGTACTTCCCCAAGAGCCGCGTGCTTCGCAGCACACACCCCGTGGTCCTTCTGTTCGGCGGCCTTCAGTGGGCTCCGTACAACTTGACTTACATGTGGCCCGCCGTGCCCGTCGCCGCGTTTTCATGGGTCTACGTTAAGAAGCGATATTTAGCTTTATGGTCAAAGGTAAGTAATGCCAAAAAAACATACTATAGATATCCCGCTTTTGCTAACATTTTCCACACATAGTACAACTTTGTGTTATCGGCCGCCTTCTCCGCCGGCATCGCCATCTCGGCCATTATCCAATTCTTCGGCCTCACCTATCACGGCATCGCCCTCGACTGGTGGGGCAACAACGTTGTCGCTCAGGGATGCGAGGCTGACGACTGCCTTCTCAAGACGCTGCCTGAAGGAAAGTTCTTTGGGCCTTCACCTGGCCATTATAATTGAATGTCGTTCCTTTTTCTAAATGCTCTCTCTCCTATTAGAGCGAATAGCTCCTCCTTTCTTTTAAGCGTTCTACATCATGGCATCTTGATATGTCCCTATATTACTACAATTCTCTTACAACGGATGATTACGTGACTTTATGGATGCAAGACGTCTATTTGTCTATAGGTAGCCAGTTGTGCAGTAAGATGAGCAATTCAAACCACATATATACATTCCGTACTCGGCCAGCAAATGTAAACGCAGCTGATGTGATTGTTAGAGATCCAATGCATAATTCAAATTAAATCACAAGGACATGAAAATGAACAAAGATTGCATGTCAAACCGATGAAATTGAACGTATCTGAAAGACTATTAAGAAATGTGCAAAAATAGAAAAAAACTCTTCCCTCAGAAACCGTTTTAGTCAAACATATAAGCGAAAGGAAAGTAAAACAACTCTCGTCCTAATTACTTCTTCATTCCAATACCCCGGATTGCGACAGGGCAATCCTCTTCCAGTGATCCCGCTCTGCCTCAAGCTTCATAATACGCTCTTCTAGCTCTTCAAATCGCTGGGCCTTGCGTTCCCGCGACTTGCGAGCAGCCAGAGTATTACGAGCTCGCTTCATGGCAACTGTGTCATGCATGTCCTCAACAACAATGGGCGGCAGGGGCTTTTCTCGTCGGCGAGGGTTGACGCCAGCAACGGAAGAGAGTCGCGCGCTGCCCGTAGGCGAGTCGGCTGACGACTTCTTCCTTCCGCTACCGCTACCACTGCCGGAAGATGATGATCGGCGCATAGGCTCTGATTCCAAAGGCGTCTGAGAAGGCGAGGCGCTTGCATTTGCAAGCTCCGTGCCGCTCACATCAGCAGGAAACAGAGGGAACCAGGGGTCGCTGGGGCCGTTATCAAATTCTGCGGTGCCAAAGTTGGGAGAAACATCATATGAATCAAAGTCGGGGCTGTCATTGTAGAGCGAAGGAGAGGTCAAGGCCGTCAAGGCTGCCGAATTCGGAGCGGACATGAAGGGCTCCTGAACAAGCAGATCTTGAGGAGACACGGTGCCAAGATTCGAGGCGGTGCTCGAGGCGCCGCTGCTGAAATCAAAGCTGGAACCAACAGCCGGAGAAGAGAAGGCCGTGGAGGCACCTCCTTCAAAGACGGTGAAGTCGTCCAAATCGACGTCTGTTGTAGGATATGAGTAAAAATGCAGATTAGATAAAATAGAACAAGAATTGTACAAACCTGCAGCGTTCATCATCTTGGCGGTTTGGATTTGGTTACCACCGTTCTGATGAAACAAAGGGACTGGTGGTCGAGTGCTGCGAGAAGACCGATTCAATGAAATGGTTGAAGATGGAGCAGAAGATGCGTAGAACTGATTCGATAAACGATTGCCGTAAGCAGGAGATTGCGATTGATGTCCAATAGCCTGAAGTATCTGGGCCACCCGTTGGTTCTGGACTGCGGGGGGAGATGTGCTTCTCGCGACGAGAGTGACAAGAGTGACGACGTTGGCTAGGTAATTGGTTGCTCCTATTATGAGACTGACGACGAGGCTGATTGTCGAACAGAACAAAGTCCTGCTGGGGATTCTCGACGGGGTTCAGGGAGAGGTGCTCGGATGGTGCCGGCAGGGCGAAAGCTGAGTTGGGAAGCCATGTTGACTGGGAATCCGTGGTGAAGACTGAAAAGTCTTGATCTGAAATGTTTGCGGTGAGAAGGGAACTCGTGCTGATGCTATTCAAAGCAGGGCTGAAGTTCAGGTCGACCAAATGGTGAGCTGAACGGGGTTGAGTGGGGAGAATGTTGTTTATGTTGGACTGAATTTTGACGGAGGGGGCTGAAACGCTCTGGAAGAGGTTTGTTTAGATCATCGTGAAGGCAGCCTGAGGCTTCTAACGTGCTTTGCTTGATGTGGTATAAAAACTTGGGGTGAAGAGAAAAAGAGAAAAAAAAAGAGGGAAAAAATTATTTGTGGCGGTTATGTATTTCTCAGGCAGCAACTTCTGCTGGCGGGTACGTACCCGGGCGGCGCGGATGGCGGTACCAGGCCAGGGCAGTGGCTCCAGGCGCAGCCCTAACATGCATTGGCGCCAGGCAGCCTGCTAGGCTGTTAGGCACCCGCTGAGCGAGACTACAGGCGCAAGTACAGGCTACAACCAGCCAAGGGCGCGCTGTGCAAGCCCCGCCGGTGACTCACACTTTTCGGCGCCAACCCGCTTCAGGCCTGGCCGGAACAGCGCCAGCCCCAGCAGGTGCCACCAGGCGTTTGGCGCCGCTTCCCCAGGCGATGGCACAGCCAGGGCTCACAGTGGAAGACGATACTGTGCGCGAGAGAGCAAGGAATAGGCCTATTTCCATGCTGCTTGTAGATATTTGTCCAGTAATATGATACAGTTGGTACATGTCCAAGAGCTTTTTCTGAGAATTGTCAAATAAAGCAACGCTGCTGCTGGCATTCAATCAATCTTCAGCAAATCTGTCAGCCAGCCAGTGCGGCCAATCAATAGACAACCTCCCGCTTTCAGTCGTCTCGACACGTCGACCCTCTCCAACCAGCCAACGAACGCCATTCGCCAGTTTCGAGCTTAAATCACATTCCACTAGCTGTTTCGCTTTTCTTTTTTTCTTTTTTTTGTTTTACACTTTTCCCAGCCTATAATCCTTGTTTCAAGTACTTTTGCACTGCTTCGTACTCCTCTCGCATGGCTTAGCAATCAACCCGTTTGCTCGGCCTTCGCCAGCCTTAGCCCCGAGTTACTGGTAACTACGCGAATCCTACGAAGCTACTGGGACCGCTAGCAGCGTCACTACTGGGTGGTGGTATTACTCGAGTTACCCCATACAGCGGCACGTTGGGTCTATCTCGTCTGCCGCCCTTCATAGGCCATTACAAACTATCGCAACATGGAAACGTGTAATCAGCAATTCTGCATCCTTGTATACACGTAGCCAGGATACCTAGACAGGTACTACATCCGTACATACCACAATAACACGTAAACCACAACGCAAGCCGCCCAACAGTTTCAGCACCCATCAGCAGCAACCAGCAACAACACTCGTATAAACCGCATACTGTAGGCACTGCTTCGATCTACTGCAATTTAACATCGACATGGGGAAAATTCCCGCGTCGAGGCGCAGACCTGTCTCATCTTACCCTCTGGATCTGGACCTGGATCAACGCGCGAATGGCAGCAACGAAAAAAGCGGCGGGTAAGATTAAATCGACCGCTTGGGGCCGTCATCAGTAAGCAACCGCCAGCGCAGCTGCAGTAGAGGAGGCTCAAGCCAGCACGAGAGCACAGTACGAACAGCTTTCTGCGTTTGCTGTCCCGCAGTGCAACCCCAAAAGACGATCAGAAGAATCCTTTGGTGCCAATGCAGCCCTTCGGACCCAAAGTATGCAGCGAGAGCACATGCCCTGCAGCCTCACCCAATAACTGGCTCACGCAAGCCTGTGACGACGACGACAACGACGAGCTCTCGAATCGAGCAGAGGCCGCGCGAGTCGTCGTCACATGGGGGAACAAGACATGCAGAAAAGGCCTCGTTTGAAATTAGTCCGTACGGATTGCGCCGTCCGCCAACTGTGCGGCACAACTGTCCTTTCCAGCTTGCCGGCTGTTATACGACGACAATACGATCAGACGCCCTCGCATTCACTAGCGGGCCTGGGTTCGCAATAGCGCATTCTTAGCAGCCAAATCGCACCAAGGCCTCGCACACAGATTGGGAAGTTGACTGCGCAGGCGCTGTCATTTTCATTTCTGTTTCTTTGTCGTTGCGGGCGCCATGAAGTCCTTCCATTGGCTCGGTGCAAGCGCCCAAGCCCGCCCAATCAAGCCAAGGGAGGAGAAGCAATAATGGCTAAACGGAACGAGGGAAATACTGCTACAGTAAACCCAGAATTCAGCGTACGGTTCTGACTTACTATAGGACGTGCAGTTGATACAGTGCGACAACTGATGTAGTAACTAACGCTCTTCAATCTCGAGCCCCATTTCTATAGGCATCAAAAGAGTTTAAAGGATATAAAGTATACATTCAGTTCACGCCGATGGCGGCACAAGTACCTATAAAATGGCAACATATATCTAGCCCATGGGATGGGTAAGCAACGAAGTTGGATATCTACCTCATTATTTGCCATCATTGACTACTAGCAAAAGGAGATGGAACAACGAAAATCTGGTGAGATTGGCGAGACAGACGCCGAGCCGCATCTTACCATTGGCCAAGACGTACACGGCGCTATCCCACGTGAAAGTCTGTCAAGTGGTCGGATTTCATGGAGGTTATCGGGGCCTCGGTTGGCCAGGGTGCTACTATAAAAACTGCCAAGAAATGCTGTAAACAGGCCGATAATAACAACTTTATTAGTATATGACTGTCTACTCGTGTAAGATGCAAGGAGAGAGGGGATGAAGTCTAGCCAGCTCGCTGAGTAATGGAAGCATCAAAATGGTCCGCTTAAACTCTACTGCGTCGATTGGAAAAGACTTGGAGATACCTGGTGATTTTGACGCCAAGCCAATCTCGGCTTAAGTACAAGTTGTGTTAAACTTCATTGTTGAGTCTATGAGGGACCCATAGTGGAGTTTGCGACAGCCGGCTGTAGGATTCTGGGTGTCTCTGTTGTTTTTTTGTACGTAGAATTGTATGTAAATGCCAAAAATATACGTGGTGCTTACTCCATAATCGATCGAGTCGATTTTGCGAGATCAGATCCCTAAGTTTGTCTTTCCTCCTATGTAATAGTATATTAAATTGAGAAATGTACCTAAAACAATACTCAATCCCCCATAGGCGAGTTCTCCAAGGAAATACGGTAGTAGCAGTGTTGTAGGCATGCGGACTGTACTGTTGCAATGTTCCTATAAAGAAAAGCTACCTTTTGCACATACTAAATACTTGAGTCTAAAAAAAAATCGCGCTCGTTACAGCGGCGAAGGCCCTTTTGGAAGGTATACTGAAATGGAATCTGTGAGCAGTTTTGCCATGTTGTCTTATAGACGCATTAGCGGGCATCAGCGTTTAGGCGTTATTCAATCTTACTTGTACACGGCAAAGAAGGAATCACATTGGGAACTTTCACAGGTAGCATCAAAAATAACTTCGTACTGTTGGTTTGACTAAAGCAGGCACTCACTACTAGTCATTCTAATGGGCAATCATCTACATTACCATTACAAGTTCGAGGATAATCTGCAAGATCCGAATTCACGAATTTTCCATTGTAAAAAAGCAGAGTGATTCCATCATAGCTTACTGAAATAGGGCGATTGTGAGATACATGTCGCACAGAAGAAAAAGAAAAGAAGGCAGAAAGTGTGTGACCTTTACTCCATCCTGGGTGATATTTTGACTACGCATGGTCTTGGATTGTCGTTGACATTTACTGATTCACTGGAAAGTCTTACAAAGCATCAATTCTCTCCAGCGAGATCCAAGATCTAGGACACGATACTACCCTGATTGATAAGTTCTTTCAGATTGGTGTTACTCTCCAGGACAGTCGGAAAATCACCGCCAGTCACCTCTCTGTGTTGCCACACAAACGACAGACATCCAAAACGGTGTCTTAGTCTAGAGGGCTAAATTGAGACGTACATAGTAAGATGTATTATATGCGAATTACCAAGTCTGCATCGGCTGATTCGAATCTTTGTCGACGGATCGTTCAAACATGTCTACACGTTCAATGCTTGGCGACTTGTTTAAACTAGGGGTCTGCGTCTCCAACAAATCCCATCAGACATCACTCTCATCAACACACACATATACATACACCAACCTAGTCTACCATACTAGATTCGGGAATAGTTGTTGTCAAGGTGCGACTTATGGACGCCTTTGACGAAACCATCAAAGTTTACTCTTTGTCCTAGTGGTATCAAGCAACGGGCTGTGACGGCTTGCAATTGAATAGCGCTCTGAACCGCATATTGCGGTAGACATGGGGTATGTTTCCCGGGATTGAGTGGCAATTAGGCGGATTCGAAGCTTTGGGTAGCGTTGAGGAGTATGGGCCGGCAATACTCTGGCGCTTGAATAAAAGCAACCGGATAGAACTGCAATATAACGCCACGTGTGAGCCCATCAAGACCAAGATGTACAAAGCTTTGCCCCTGGTGAAGATATAAAGAGTAGTATTTATCCATGTGCAGGCCGTGCTTCGTACGCCGTACAGACTTGGTCCTCCGATCAATAATAGGCAGACTTTCTTGCTCGTCTCATAGCCCATCCAGAAAGCTGTCTGCCTGGCGCTTCGCCCGTCGGTCGCCCATGTCCTTCCGGCGCTGCTCGATTTCCCGCCGCCTCGCCGCCCGCTGTTCTTCGCGCTGCTGGCGCTGCCCCTCGGTCTTGCGCCTCTCCTCTTCGAGCGACTCCATCTCCTTGGTCCGCGTCTCTTCGTCCCTGCTAAACTTGTAGAAGCCGACGCCCTTGGTCCGGATCTCGTGGTCCGCGTCGTAGTGCTTCATCTCCGGCGGCGTCTCGCTCCTGTCCCGCTTGCGCGCCAGCTCCTCCATCTTGCCCGCATCGTCCGGCGCAAACGCCATCGCTTGGATCGCGTCCCCGTAAATGAGGTTGCTGGGGGCGCTGGGCCGCGCTGACATGCGCTCCAGCTCCTCCGCGCCCAACAGCCCTCGCCGTATGCGGCGTTCCATCTTGTCTATGTCCGCCTTGGTTCCTTTTCGCGTGCGTCCAAACTCGTCCTCATACTCGACGATTCGTTCGCCATCGCTCCCGTTCCCATCATCATCATCAGAGCTGGTCTCGTAGTCATCTTTACCTTCTACATTTTCGGCCCATTTGCGGTCAAAGTCCACCAGCGGCGCCGCTTCCTTGTCTTTTGGTACGTAATCGCCACGCTTCATCGCAGCGTAGAGCCGTGCCTTGCTCTCCATCTTGCGTTTTGCCCACTCGCGTTCTCGCGTCTCTTCTTCCGTCCCGGTTACTTCTTTGAGCACCAGCTTTTCTGATTTGGCATCTCTTTCTTTGACATCAGCCTTTTTTGACTTGCCAGCAGCGCGAAAGATGTCATCCTTGGACTGCTTGGATGGCCTCGGGCGTCCAGAAGCTGCTGATGCCGATCCCTGGGGAGCAGTATTAGACATGAGTGATGTGAGCTGGGCAGTGAAATCCAATGACGATGATAGTGTCTCTCGTTTGGCTCGTTTCTGTGGCCTTTGGCCGTAAAGATTTGGATCCTGGGGCATCGCGATATATGTCCGTCTTTCTTCTTCTCTGATGCGGTTGAGGTTATCTGTTTGCACCTCCAAATGTCGCGTTCAAGTTTCAAAATTGAGTTTCCCTTTTCAAAATAAGCGTTGAGTAGCACAGAAAACCTTTTATAGAGCTTTGACAGTGATCAAGCCTCAAATAGTGCGTTGGTGGAATCTCAAAGGTGAAATATCGTCATGATGCCGCTGGAAGGTGAACGTCACTGGAGAAACGAAAATGATCACTGTGATGACTAAGCATCGCAAGTAAGCCATTCGCGAGTATACATCTAGGACGACGCAAATGGCAGTTTAGATGAAGATGGAAGGGAGGAGGGGAATTTAGTGCCTTAGAAATATAGTTTACAGGAGTGAATTAATAATAAAAATACAGTCGTAACATAGCATATAGCACCGTTTCAAAAACCGATAGCCGTCCCTTGTCTTATGGCGCGAGTGCGTTCAAGACAGAGCGCTCACCACTATTAACCAAGGACATTAGTAGTAGTGCATTCAGATGGAGTGAGCTCCTCATCTTCAAGAGGCTCGTCAAAAGATCGCGGCTGGGAATCATAACGTTCTGCAGAATCCAAGGCTTACCTTTGGAGAGCTGTCTCCTCCGAAAGCTTATGAGTAACCTGCCTTTAGCGCGTTCCGACGATTCGGGGAATTGGTGTAGGGGTATCGCGTTTGCTTTGCATTTGTTCAGTCTGAGTGCAAGTATGTAAAAGGTCAGGGGTTCAAATCCCCTATTCTCCAGTCTTTTTATTCTTTTTGCATACTGGATGGCATCTTTATCTCAGAAACCTCTCTTTTTCCCCTCTCTGTAGGGTAGGCTGCCATTATCTATTTTCCAGCAGCAATATCTTGATGCAATATAGCTGGCCTGGTTTATTACATAGTAGATGTAATAGTGTCTCTAGTGTTTACTTGGGAGGGCAACAAATATATCATGGTCAGGAATGTAGAAAATCTGCTCATCGTTCAATTTATACTGAGATGTGGAAGCAACATTCGCTCTGGGCCGCTCGGCTGTTCGTATGTCTAGTAGTTCCTTCAGAATTAAGAGCTAGGTAGATGGCACGTAGTAACTACTACGCGAGTATAAGCGGTATCTCTTTAAATAAACCTGCCGCGAAGGAGAAAGCTCATTGATAAATCACAACAGTGGTTATAAATCTTTGTCCACCATCTACTGATATGCTCTGCCTTACAAAAATAAAGCAGCAAGATGCAGATCATCAGCCAAGACTGTCAAGCTTTGGCGCAGCTGCTAACTCTCTGGACCCCACCACCATCACACCACCCCGCTATCGGTCTCGAAACCCGTCATCCTTCATTTCGAGCTGTGCCTGTTTTTCGCGCTATCTGTACACATACAAGACAAAATGGCCACAGTCAATCAGGTCTATATCGCCATTATTGGTAGGTGCTGTTGTGCTCCATGACTCTCCCAAAGCGCCATCTACAGTTGGTCCAATTAACTCGTCATTATCAATTAGGCGCCGGTGGTGTCGGCAAATGCTTCCTCTCGCAGTTGCAAGCGCTTGCTGCTCGAAAACCATCCCCCAAGCTGAGCCTCTGCTACATCTCGACTAGCCGAAAAGCTCTCTATAATGTCGACTACTCTCCCGTCAGCCTGGACGGTGTTTCCGAAAGCCTCGCTTCATCTACCCAAGCTCCTCCTCCGTTGACGCAAGTGATTGACTATCTGGCTGCCGCTCCAGCCAAAGTGGTCTTGGTCGACAACACCAGTTCCCAGGATGTCGCCGATGCCTACCCTCTGGCTTTGAGCCGAGGCCTCAGCATCGTGACACCGAATAAGAAGGCCTTTTCTGGCTCCTACAAGCTCTGGCAGGACATCTTCACGGCCGCGGCAACATCTGGAGCCAAGGTCTACCACGAGTCTTCGGTAGGTGCTGGTCTGCCAGTCATCTCCACGCTAAAGGATCTGGTCGAGACCGGAGACAAGGTCACCAAGATCGAGGGCGTCTTCAGCGGAACCATGTCGTTCCTCTTCAACTCCTTTGCGCCGACCGAGGGTCAGGGCGGCAAGTGGTCCGAGGAGGTGAAGAAGGCAAAGGCCCTTGGCTATACCGAGCCAGATCCAAGAGATGATCTGAACGGCCTTGACGTTGCGCGCAAGTTGACCATTTTGGCTCGCCTAGCAGGCGTGCCCGTCGAATCGCCGACATCATTCCCTACCCAGAGCCTTATTCCCAAGGAACTTGAGTCCTGCGCCACCGGCGATGAATTCCTTGAAAAGCTGCCGGCTTTTGATCAGCAAATGGAAGACATCAAGGCTGCTGCCGAGAAGGCTGGAAAAGTTGTCCGATTTGTCGGCAGCATCGATGCGGCCACGCAGCAAGTCAAGGTTGGACTGGAGCAGTTCGATCGTTCGCACCCAATTGCCTCCCTTAAAGGCAGCGACAACATCATCAGCTTCTACACTGAGCGATACGGCAGCAATCCTCTGATCATCCAAGGCGCGGGAGCCGGCGGAGACGTGACGGCAATGGGTGTGACGGGAGACCTGATCAAGGTGCTTTCGCAAATCGTTTAGAACCAGGCTCGAAAACAAATAGATGCTTTGATATATATGCGATGAATCGTAAAAGTTGAATCAATCAAAACCAGGGTCGTTTATCTGCGTCTCGCTCGCTGATCGTGATGCTCGGGGCTTATTGCTGAAGTCTTTGTAGATGTCGTGCCGGCTGTGGCGGGGGTCTGCGCGTTTTGCGGCTGGATTGAATGGTTGCTATATGTTCTCCAAACCCATAACAAGATATCGTAGACGACAAAGAGAGCAAATGGCAAACTGAAAAAGAGACCTAAAACCAGCTGTTCTCGAGGGTCAGATACAGGCGCAAGTGGAAAAGGGAGGGATGTAGGCCGTTACTTACACTAATCCAGGAGATGGCATTGACCAGAAAAGCAGAGCCAGGAAACGACAGGTATGCCAGCGGGCCAGAGGCGTCCCAAAACAGTACAGACATGATGCAGAGCTATAGATGAAGATTTTGCGATGGCGGACATTAAAGAGAGGCTTCGATTGTTCGGCAGAGACAGCAAAAAGAAAAGAGGATGACGCTCAGGAGCTGTCAGGCTTTTTTAGGCCAGCTCTTGCGATGCGCAGGGGCTGGCTGAGATTAAGGTTGTACTCGGTACTTTATGCCTCGGCCCTTATCTGGTGCTGTTCTGCAGCATTCCGACTGATCTCGCCATTGCATCTCGCCACTCCGGAAATCGATTACCTCAGATTATCGTGCCGGTGAGCTGACATTCTACTTTGTCGGCTTGTAGCGCTCATATTGCCCGGACTGCGAAAAGAGCATCCATGAAAGACGGCTCAATTACTGTGTACACGTACCAAAAGATTTCACCGTAACAGCAGCAGCCATCTACTACTACTAGTCACTAGTACCTGAGAAGGGCGTGTTGCTTAGATTCCATTTCAATTAGCAGCAATTTAGGGCGACGCTGCCGCTAAACCTGGTGTAACTTTCTGCCACGGAACGCCGACCTTGAATAGCTTCACCGCTTTCCTTTTCTGCTTTCACCAAACTTAACTTTCACCAGCCGCCAGTTTGGAGATCCCATCTCATCACTTCAGTTTGGTATATCTCACAACTCACCACAAGCTGTTGTGAAACAGGCTGGATTCTCAAAAATGGGTAGCCAATCAAATAAGAAAGAGAGGCGAGACAGGTTTCGCGAAAAAAGAGGTCAAGATGGCGTTGTCCTGTTGCCCAGAAAAAAAGCTTTATCGCCAGAGAGCACATGCAAACCCTTTCTCAGACCACCTATTAGAGTAGTGAGTCTACCTCTGCCGTATTGATTTCGTTTCTAACTCATTGCAGCCCGATTTCTCCCGAGCACATGGACTGGTCATCATATTATCCTGCTTATGTAGACGAGGAAGCGCCGAAAGAGGATTCTATGCCTCCAAGGATGAAGCAGGATGTTGAGATTGTCGACATAGGATGTGGCTTTGGAGGCCTGCTCGTCGGCCTTGCTCCTATTTTTCCAGAAAAGCTCATTCTTGGTGAGTTTGCCCTCTTGCTCTCGTTTGTTTGTCTGGAAGAACTGCTACTGACATCTTTACAGGCTTAGAGATCCGCACTACAGTAACACAGTTTGTCCAGGAAAAGATATGGGCTCTGCGGGCACAAAGCTCCGGGGCACTTTACCAGAACGCAGCTTGCATCCGTGCAAATACCATGAAGTTTCTGCCCAACTTTTTCAAGAAGAGCCAGCTGAGCAAAATCTTTATATGCTTCCCCGATCCACACTTCAAGACAAAAAAGCACAAGGCGCGAATTGTCTCAGTAACTCTCAATTCTGAGTACGCTTACGCACTGCGCCCCGGCGGCATTGTCTACACAATCACTGATGTCGAGGCTCTACACGAGTGGATGGTGGAACATCTCAACGCTCACCCTTCGTTCGAGCGGGTTAGCAAGGAGGAGGAAGAGAATGATGAGTGCGTCAAGATTATGCTGAATGAAACGGAGGAGGGCAAGAAAGTGGAGCGAAACAAGGGACAGAAGTTCGTAGCCTTGTTCCGCCGCATTGAAGATCCTCCGTGGTGATTGGATGCGTTGAAGCAAGACGGATAGACGAACGAATACCCCTTGGAAGCTCTCGGCCTAAGACGTGGGAAAAGGCGGGATTGTAAGTGTCCTGACGTACTTCTAGGTAGCAAGAGCAGATGCAGTTACTCATGATATCACGGGTTCTATGCACCTGCGTGGAGCTCCACCCCATTGTATAAAGATCATGCAGGCCACTCTCTCGCCAACAAATCAAATGTGAATTGCACATCAGATCAATGTCAGCTCATGTACAGCATCATGCGCTCAGATCGAGTTCCAAGGCCTGCAAGCTAAGGTACAGCCATGCATGCATGCAGAGGGCCGTTGTTGTATGGAGTGCTTGCAGCGGCGCTACGTAATGGTGGGCTCGCCGCCGCTAATCGATAACGGTGGCTCTGTAACCACGCTTGCTTGGAGCGTCGCAATCGCAAGCTACTGCTGCTACTACGACGCTATATGTGCTACTGTGCCCTCGCTCACCGTGTCTTTCAACAATGATGCCCAGCAGGCGACTATGGCCCTGAAGCGAAGAGATGCAGTGCTTGCTGGAGTGGCCTACTTCGTTGCCTGGGGCTATGCCGTGAGCTGCTTCTCGACGCTGCGCTGGGTTGGCTATGCCTTCGTGGGCGGTATCGTCATCACTGTCGTCTCACTCATCGCCGCTCTGGTCTTGGCCACGCAGAACCCTCACGATGGCGATCGAAAGGCGCTGCCGACGAGAGTGGCATTTCTCAGCTCGCGGAGATGGCGCACCGAGGCGGAAGCACTGCGGAAACGACAGGTCTACAACAAGGAGCCCTTTGACGCCAGCGCCCCCCAAGCATCTCAAGCTCTCGATGAGCTTCTCAACCTGATTCTCCGCGATTTCGTACGCTCGTGGTATTCTCACATCAGCAGTAATCCGACATTCGAAAACGAGGTGGACAAGGCCATCCGACAAGCACTCCTAAGCCTGGTTGATTCACTCCGCAACAAAGACTTTGCTGACCTCGTTACGAGCCGTTTCGTGCCCATGTTGACTGCTCATTTTCATGATTTTTACGAAGCCGAGAAATCAGTGCGAGGAAGAAAGCTAAACCGCTCTGTTACGGAGTCTGAAGAGCTGGACCTTGCAATTGCGTCCAAATTCAGGGACGGCCGACTACACCCAGCTGCTTCCTTGTCTTTTCCCGACACCAAGATGGTTCAACAAGATTATTTACGATCATTAGTGGGACGGCTTTTGACCAAGATTCTTCCCAAAAAGATGCTGTCTAGTCGAGCCGTTTCCATCATCGTGAGAGAGATTGTAGGATGCGCAGTCTTGTTTCCCGTCGTTCAGCTACTCGGCGATCCTGATACGTGGAATCAGCTGATAGAGAACTTTGGTCGCTCAACGCTTCAAGATAGGTCCACTGTTCGCAAGCTCAGAGCCGCCCTGGATCAGCATGCCTCTCCTACGCCAAGATCTAGTAAGCTAACCATGGCGCCGCGGCTGGCCCCGGCAGATAATGAGCGCAAGTTCGAAAAGTTCATTCGGGCCATCCGCAGGGTCAATAACTTGTCTGACGCACGGCGATTCCGCAGCGAAGTTGCCAGCCAGCTCAAACGTGATTCTTTGCAGGAGAACCAGGATCCAGTCTATCTGCGTCGATTGGAAATGGGAAAGCGGCTTCTCGAAGAGAGGGTACACCACCTGGCTGCGGGAGGGAACCGTCATTCGCCTCTGCCAACCGCCCCTGCACCACCCAGCTCTACTTCGAAGCTGGAGAATGCATCCCTCGTAGAGCTGTTGCGAGATCCGGCAGGTTTATCATATTTTATGGAATACATGGACCGCCAGCGTTTGATGCCTTTGGTTCAGTTCTGGTTAGTTGTTGATGGTTTTCGAAACCCCTTGGAGGATGACGGCCAGGACGATGAACTTCCGTCTACATTGCCTATGTGGACAGACTCGGACCGCCTCGACTTGTTACAGATTCATCAATCATACCTATCCAAGCCGGAACTCGACGTACCGGACGGGTCCAAAAAGGCTGTCAAGGAGTTTCTTCAGGCGGGAATATCTGCTACGCCTGCTCAATATTTCAAAGCCAGAAGAGCAATCTTGAAAGCTCAAAGTGGGGTATTGGAGACTATGAGCTCTCGGTATTTTGATGGATTCAGAAAATCGGATCTGTATTACAAGTGCGTTGCATCACAAGAGATGTCCCGTGCCACTGTGCAGCCTCCGCCGCCATCCCACCAAGGTCCTTCCATGTCAAGCCGGACCCAGTCATATCAGTCTATTAAAACAAAGCCCATGGCGCGATTTGCTCCATTGGCTGCCGGGCCATCTAGGCGACTTTCTGGTTCGATTTCTGATCTCCGATCTGCGAATACTAATGGTAACGGCTCGGATCCATTGACCTCTCCACGGAGGTCACTCGACGATGGCCGGACGACGAACCCCCTCTTTGACGACGATGACTTGGATATTGGAATGATGGACTCGGTACAGAGCTTGGATCAGGACTTGTCACGGCAGCAAACACCTGACAAGCAAGTTGTGCAGGCTGTTGAGCAGGCTTTGACAAATATTTTGGAAGACGACAGACCGCAGACTGCTGAAGATCTGCGAGCCTCGTTGTTTGATAATGAAGATAACATGTCGAGCTTGTTTTCTAATGATGTTGACTCTAATCGAGGTTCATTTGACGCTGGGAAGCCTCCGCTGCCGGCAAAAGAGGCTGGTAAGCCCACTCTGTCGTCACTGGGGCTTGTCAGTGCCGCATCTCGAATCGGCGTATTCGTAGACGATGACCTTTTTGGAGACGATCATAAATATTTGTCAGATGATGGCGGCGATGTGGACGAGGAAGCGCAGTCGGATGAAGAAGATGAAATCCACGAAGCCGCCCCGGGAGATTTGGGGCTGGCAGAAGCCATCACAGCGCTGACAAACGATATCGATCGCTTAGTAGCGCAAGATGCAGTTATAGACTCTTTGACAAAGAAGGCAGAGCTCACCAACAACGCAGCAGAGCTGCGGATTCTGAAAAAATCCAGGACAAGCCTACAGAGAGAGATTAGGCGCAAGGAGCTCCAGCGACAGCAGTACGTGATACAGGAAAGCGACAATAGTCTCTACGGACGGTCTGAGATCAAGATCAAGTCCATCCAAGTGGGGCGAGAAGATGATGGTCGAGAATTTGCTTTGTACGTCATCGAGGTTCATCGGGATGCAGGCGAGCAGATGCCGGCGTCGTCCTGGGCCATGATGAGAAGATATAGTGAATTCCACGAGCTACACCAGAAGCTGCGGTCAAGGTATCCTTCAGTACGACACTTGGATTTTCCCAGACGCCGCGTCGTGATGAAGTTCCAGAGCGATTTTCTTCGTAAAAGGCGGACAGCCTTGGAGAAATACCTACGTGAGCTCCTACTTCTACCTGAGGTGTGTCGCAGTCGCGAACTACGAGCTTTTCTATCGCAAAGTGCTATAACGTCTGGCGAGGACGCGATGGACCGAGAGAACAAGAAGGATATGATGACTCGCTTGTATGATTCGGTCACTGATGGCATGGAAGACATCCTGGGCAATATCCCAGTACTACCTCAGCTGTCGGTTGCGGGGCAGAACATCATTTCGGCGGCAACGAACCAGCTCAATACGATGCCGCTCAACGTTAGTGAAGAAAATTTCCCTGCTGCAGAGGCAGAGGCAGAGCTAGATGCGTTTGAGAACAAGGAGCTGGAGCCGTTCATCAAGCCTATTTGCGATATATTTCTCGAAGTCTTTGAGCTCAACAAAGGGAACAACTGGCTGCGAGGGAGAGCAGTTGTGGTGGTATTACAGCAATTACTTGGCGGGACAATCGAAAAGAGGGTACGTGAAAACATCAAAATGGCAGTACAGGAGGAATCGCTCCTACGATATATGGGCATGCTGCGAAGCGCACTATGGCCAGAGGGAGAGCAGCCTCGGGATCGAAAACCACGCACCACGGCAGAAAAGAAGAAGACACGAACAGAAGCCAGCCTGATGCTGGCGACCCTGGTACCGGACCTAGCGGGAAATGTTGTAGGACGGGTCAATGCTCAGGCGGCAAGCCGACGCCTCTTTGCAACGTTTAATAACTCTAGGCTCAAGTAGGACCCCCCTTTTTTGTTTCTGTTTCCGTACTTGTAGGACTATGATGCTAACTGATATATGTGCAGCTCTCACTTGGTATTTACAATACTCGACGAGGTTGTGTCAGTCATGTTTGATGAGACTTGAAGCGTTCTCTTGGCATCCATTGCGTGCGTTGATCCAATATATTTATCTCTGACATTTCGGCATGGCGTGGGCGTAACTTATTTGATCATTCCAATCCTTTTCCCTGCATTATCTACCCTCGGTATCTCTTCCTGTTTTTGACTTTTCAAGCATGCCGCGCTATGTTAAAAGATGAGGAATGTTATTTTTAGTGGTTTCGTTACGTGTGAAAATTTACTTTTTGAAGCACACTTGCAAGAAAGAGCAAGCGAATATAAACCAAATTCAATTATTTGCTCATCCAGAAACAAGCTGAGTAGTATATATTCCCATGTGCCCTCACAATCTCAGTTGCCTGCTACCTTTATCTTATCATAACTCATATCGCCACACCGAGCCGGTTCAAAGGCGATTGGCTCGATGATGAGCAGATGCATGCAATTGGAGTGGCAATCATCTACCAGATCCACCAGTTAGAGCCACATGCTGTGGAAGAGGCATTTGCATGCAGCATTTTGTCGGTACACCTCATGTAACCCCAGCCTTTAGAAAAGCAGCCCCACGATGCCAATGCTAGTATGTAGCTTGATTCAATGTTTGTACCAGGATTATTCTGTATTCACGCATAGCAATCAATATACAGCAGTATACAACAAGGAGATGAATGCAAAAAACAAAAAAAAAGTAAGAGTGTCTGGAAGGCGCAGTCAGGGTATTTAGAGAAGAAAGTAAGGCAGTATCGATACGCTGCATCACGAGTCGAACTTGCACAATATTCAGCCCAGTCTGCGCAGAGCCTCAATCTTGACATGCGCCTCGCCTCAGGTACCAGAGATGGCTTACCTAATCGTAGCCCGTGCCTAGGCGGTGGGGTTGCCTCGTTCCTTGAAGCATCCGCCATTCAGTCGAAGCAACACCCAGTCCGTAAAGCCACCTCAGGCTACACAAAAATCGACTCCCCTTGCAACGCGAGATCGGGCGGCTTTCTGCCCTTGTGCCAGCGCCCTCGATAACGCTACGCCGAACCTACTTGCCGAGCGCCACACACTGCAGCTTTTTGCTGGCTCCCGCCATAGCCCTGGGACCCTCAGCCTTGCAGCTCCGACCTTTACCCGCAGCCATTCGGCAACTTTCGTCTCTCCCTTGGTTCAGATAAGGACGGTGACGACGACCTCCAGAGCAGGATATCGCGAGCAGTAGAGAAACATCCCCCGCCTCGCCAGAGGAGACTGCACAACTGTCCTTGCTCGACCGCATCATTTGCCATCCACTGTTGGGCCATCACGGAACCCCCCCCGAAACCGCCAGGATGATGCCATCCGCGCACGTCTACGGCCACCACCAGTTCAATCCCCAGGCGGATTCGGCCTGGATGCACCAGCAGGCCGGCCATCACCAACAACAGCACGCACACCAGGCAGCTGCTGCGGCAGCCCAGCAGCAGCAGCAGGCCCAGCAGCAGCAGGCTCAACAGGCCCAGCAACAGGCTCAGCAGCAGCAGCATCAACAGCAGCAAGCTCAGCAACAGCAAGCCCAACAGGCTCAGCAGCAAGCTCAGCAGCAAGCTCAGCAGCAGCCTCACTATGGGCGCATGCCCGGCGGTCACGCCAACGTCAACAACAGCCTTGCCGCTGCTCACGGGCAAGATGGTGGACATGACAACATCTCGGAGGACAATAGGCGGACAATGGCATACATTGCGGACCTTTTGAGCGAAAATACCAGAGAGGCAGCATTGCTGGAGCTCAGCAAGAAGAGGGAACAGGTGCCTGAATTGGCTCTGATACTGTGGCATTCGTTTGGTATGACTCCCTTTTTACCCTCACTCTTTAACTCTGCCCCTCCTCCGCCGCCCCCTTGGTTGTATATTCTTGCTTCAACCCCTTGAATGCGTTGCTGACCTCGGTTCTCACAGGTGTCATGACATCCCTCTTGCAAGAAATCATCTCCGTCTACACGCTTCTCAACCCATCGCAACTCACGGCAGCTGCATCGAATAGAGTATGCAATGCGCTGGCTCTTCTCCAGTGTGTGGCATCCCACAACGATACGCGGACCCTGTTCCTCAACGGTAAGCTACAATCAAAGCTCCCTGGCAGTCTGGTGAAATCGCAGATAAGGTTACAGCATCGCTTACTGACACCCCTGGCAGCGCACATACCTCTCTTCCTCTACCCTTTCCTCAACACGACGTCCAAATCACGACCGTTTGAGTACCTCCGCCTAACAAGCCTAGGCGTCATCGGGGCC
Source organism: Trichoderma atroviride (assembly GCF_020647795.1). Taxonomy (NCBI): domain Eukaryota; kingdom Fungi; phylum Ascomycota; class Sordariomycetes; order Hypocreales; family Hypocreaceae; genus Trichoderma; species Trichoderma atroviride. The sequence goes on along the minus strand of NC_089400.1, from coordinate 2,712,747 downwards.
CTAGTCAAGAACGACTCTTCCGAGGTCATCAATTTCCTCCTCACGACGGAAATCATCCCACTCTGCCTCCGTATCATGGAGACCGGATCTGAGCTGAGCAAGACTGTTGCCATCTTCATTGTTCAGAAGATACTGCTAGACGACAATGGTCTGAACTACATCTGTGCCACATACGAGCGCTTCTACGCTGTCGGCACAGTCCTGAGTAATATGGTTGCTCAGCTCGTCGAATCCCAGACCGCTCGCCTGCTTAAGCACGTGGTGAGATGCTTCCTTCGGTAAGACTCGCCCAAGGGATTCCCCTACTAGGATTATCACATGATGTTTGAGGAGAGAGCGCCATTCTGACAAGTGATGCTACAGATTGAGTGATAATGCTAGAGCGCGTGAGGCCCTTCGACAATGCCTTCCCGAACCCCTACGAGATGCCACCTTTTCGTCTGTTCTCCGTGACGACGCAGCCACTAAGAGATGCCTTGCTCAACTCCTGATTAACCTCTCCGACAATGTGGTAGATCCTAATTCTGCCGGCGTTTCTGCGCTATAATCGAAACGAAAAGAGGAAAAGAAGAAAGAACAGACGAAACAAAAAAAAAAAAAAAGCCAAGCAGAATAACCGGCACCTTCATTTGCATTGATTGGGGAGATTTACAAGGAGTCTAGACGAACGGTTTTTCACGAAAATTTATGGACGGTATAAATCAGTTCACAAAAAAGTAATCTGCATTATTGATACCCGCAGCTGCTTGGCATTTCCACCGCAGCAAATTTCTTTACATCTTCTTCCAAGGCATCTGACATGGTCTTCTGCCTAGGCGTGCCGCGAAGGATGCGGGAATCTTTTCTCAAGAACCCTAGATGAAATCTGGATCTTGAATGTACCAATTTTTCTTCTTCATAGCCAGGGGTGAGATGGTTCATGCATGCACCGGGGTTGCTGCTTTTCCTTTCCCGCTATGATTTTTTTTTTTTTTATCTTCTTTGTTATTTTGTCCTTTTCATCGTTTCCATCTACGATTCTTACTTCTTCTCTCTTTCGTGTTGAAGAAGAAAGACGTATATTACTGGAATCGGTTTGCATATTCTCGGAGCTTGCGGTATATGATTCTTTTCGAATTACGGGGGGGATACGGTGGACGGGAGGACTGGAAACGGCAGCGAACCTAAGCTCTGCTTTGATTTGCTCATTGTCAACATGGGTATCCTGACATGCCTGTGCGCTTCAATACACTTGAACGGTGTGAAAAGAGCTGCTTTGGATGGCGTCAAGGCGTTGAGTAGCATGGGAGGGTTAGGGACGGAGGTCTTTTCGACAATGCCGAATAAAAAGAAAACAAAAAAAGGTGAACCGGAGTTGGGGGACTCGGCGAGATCGGAGTACATGGAGGGTCTAGATAGGTATGTATGTACGAGTGTGTGTATGTATCGGTAGTGAAAATGTACGTTGTATTTTGTCTGGGTGGATTGGTCCCTATACTCATGGCCTCGCGCGTTTCATCGACCTGCAACGTGCTGTGATGGTGCTCTGCTGATTCGTCTACAGAAAGATCTGGCCCAGGGTCGAGACGACAACGTGGAGAAATCGTGCACGATTCGACAGCATGGGATGGGGCCTGCTTTTCGAACGGGGGCGCCTAGATACGTGCCGTGTTAGTCAAGAAAACGGAGTTTCACAGGGAAGAAAGCACATCACATCACTTTATCTCGCATCGCCAAGTTGAAAAAAGTATGTATGTCAGATTCCACGTTCCATCTCCCTATCCGGGCTAGTTTCACTGGGTCTGGCTTGTCTCTGTCTCTATTTCATTTGCTCGCTTGCTGATTCAACGGTTTCTTGCTTCAAACAGGTAGTAGTAGTAGTGGTGGTAGTAGTAGCAGCTACTGCTGGGAAATGCTATTTCCCACATTTGCCCCCCCTCCCCCTCATCGGGGATCTTTCTTGGACTCTCTTATCTTGCCGAAGAGGCAAGACTTGGCGGAAACAAAGCCGTGGCGAGATGGTGTGTGATTAGTGCGGATCACGAAGGCATGACACGGAAGCAGTTGAATGACTAGCCGGTTGGGTTTTCCTTGTGAGTACAGAGGGGGAGAGCTCGGCCTTGTCTAGTCTGGGCCATGGGCCGGGTATGAGGATGCTTTACCCGGGGACAATCAATGCCCATCCACTCGTTCATCACGCACACTCACGCCACTGCGATATATGACACGACATGGAGAAGGAGTATGGAGGAGGGAAAGCGAGTAAGGGCCAGAGGGGGAAAGGGGGGGGGTGTATGCTTGTTACAATTGCTGCCAATATTCCCTGATTCGATGGGAATAACATCAAAGCTGGCAATGGGTCCCTAGGTATGGGGTCTGGAGTACGATATGTAGGTGATGGGGGTTTGAACCAGAGAGGCTAAAGAGCTACAGATTTTCGCCTTTGTTCACCTCGGAAGTCTCCCGGGTTCCGAGACGCCTAATGGGATTCCGATGGGGGAGAAGGGGGGCGTGTGCTTTTTCTTGTTTATTGTATACAAGCGTGTCTGCAAGAACTTGGTATAACTATCGTCGACTAGGAAGGATCTGAAGAGAGGAGGGGGGCCAAGAGGCAAAATATCAGATGGCAAAAGGAAGGACAAGCAGAGTGGAGAGACAGAGATAGAGAGACCAGACCAGAAAGAGCAATGGCAAGTTTTTTTGTTCCCAGTTGAAGGGTGGGTAAGGGGGGGGGGGTGGAATTGGGGGCCGTTTTGTTTTTTTTTCTTACCTTGATCTTCTTTTCTTATTATTTTCGCCTCTAGCCAAGGTCCCTTTTTAGCTTCTGTTTTTGCCTCCATCGTAGGCCTTTTTTCACACATTAGCGAATCGCCTTTATTGATCTGCTTCCTTTGAAAGTAACGGGTACTTACAGAGAAACTCCATTGAGGGAAAAAAAAAGCAAAAGGCTCGCCTTACTTATACCCACAGACTTTTTACTATTATTATATAGGCAAAAGCTTCTTGTATGAAAATTGTGGAGTGGCCTGAACTTGGTTCTTTGCTGGCTGGGCGTTGCCTAATATGGCAATTCTGATTACAAGCGAGAATGCTTTAACAAACAAAACAAAAAAGTGAATTATGATTCCACAAAGTTTAGGGAATTTGTCTCAAGTGGCCTTTTCTCTAAAGAAAAACAAGACTATACTTGTCCAACATTTTTATCGAATACCCTAATGCAGGGCAGTCAAAACGGCGTTTGTATGTATGGAAAGGAGGGGCAAGAAAGAAGAGGAAGAGAAGAGAAGGGGGGGTGCATATGCTTGCTTTTCCGTCTTTTTTTTTCCCTTCTTCTTTCTCGGTGTATTACATTCTAGACCCATGCAAAATTCCCTCGTCTATCGAACCCTTTTTTCCCCTGCTCTTGCTCCAAAGCTAGAGCGAGGAAGAGGAGCCCGGGGAAGCAGAGGCGGCATATACCTAGCAGAGAGGTGTGTGTGGTGGTGGAGATGGAAGAATTGAGAGAGATGTCACTGCCAAGGAGGACTGGCTTTCTCTGTGTGTTTCTTTTTTTTTTTCTTTCAATCTGTTTACATGTCCTTTTTTGTTTTGTTTTTTGAGTGTAATCACATTTCTTTTGCATGTACTACGTGCTGCTGCTGCTGCTGCTGCTACTACCATGTATCATCCGTTCCAGCGTAACATCATCTCGCCATCTGGATCTATTGGGGGGGGGATACCGGGTCCAAATCTACAAGTATGCAAGGCTCATCCTGTTGCCATGTCCAGGCCATCCATGTCCGTTCCGGGCTCCTCTCGTATATGAATGGCCGTATAAATTATTGCTTACCCGTAATGGACTCGGATGGATTACTCCGTGGACCGCCTGGAACCTCTTTTTTTTTTTTTCCCTTTCTTATACCCCCCGTACTTTGTAAAAAAAAAAAAAAGGCCAGATCCTCAAGGCAGATGCTACCTGTACTAGTATCAATTGAATGGAAGAAATGCTGGTGAACCGAAACATCTGCCGCTTCCTAGGGAGGTCTAGATGCGTGGGTTCTTTTTTTTTCCCTCCTCATCACGATGCCTTTCTTTTGTTTCCCGTATGGACCAGCACAGCACGGGCCTTTTTTTTACACTTTTGCCTTTGGCTCTCGGCGATTGCCTTGCAAGAAAACATACAGGAGAGAAAAAAAAAGGTGTCGGTGATGAAGGACCTCGTTTTAAATGATTCTTCATAGGACTTTGTTTTAGCAGCAGCAGTACCTTGGCATTACGGTGGAATGTCCTCGTTTTTGCGCAAAAGGACACCTCTACCTTGCATACACTTACAAGTAAGCGTCGGCTGTTCAAATCTCGCGGGAGGATCGGGAGGCCTTTTTGCAAGAAAAAACCCCCCCCTTGGAGATTCAGTTTCAGGGACTCTTGTTCACTAAAAATCCGAACCAAGCGCGACAAGGTGAAAATGCTGCCGGGATGCTACAGTACAAATGTCGGGGGGAGAGAAGAGAGAGCGAGGAGCGAGTAAAAGAAAAAAAGCGAGGTTGGAACGGGACAGCGGGAGTGACGGACGGGCCCTGGCGGGACCGGGCGAGCGGCAGCCGGGACCGAGCGATGGGATGGGATGGGCGCCTAGAAGGAAAAAAAAAGACAAAAGAGATATGACAGTGGGTGCAAAGTGGGATGGAGTGGGCAGCAAGCATGAATTGATTGCGTCTTGGCGGGTTTTGAAGGAAAACGGAGGGCATGGGGTTTGGATGCGTATCCCTCGCAACGGTAGCACTGCATGCTGCACTGCACGGACGTACATTGTTGTTGGAACAACTGTCATGATGGTAGCATTCAGGGGACCCGGCCCTTGCGTAGCATCTCTTTGTATCTTGCATGAGGACAAAGTCGGGGGGTCTGTTTTGACGCACTCTCTTTCTTGTCTGGTTGGAATCGAATGTTGTCTCCGTTTTGCTGCAAAGCCGGGGATTTACTCGAAGACGTGTGTCAGTTGTATGATTTGATAACAAAACCACTGTATAAAGACCGTTTGGAATAATCGTATTGGTAATGTTCCGTAAAATGCCATGTAATACGCAACTCATGTATACGACATCTCCTCAAGCTCAATGTAACTTGAACAACTTACACATGCATGTACGCGCTCCGAAACAGCATCACCGCTGCTCGTACCCATTCAACCACTAGTAAAGACAGAAGAAAAGAAGAGAAAAGAAAAAAGCCCATCTTTTCATCCTCGCCATTTCATGTGTTACAAAAGCACAAGAAGGAAAAGTGCCTGGCGCCATGATCCGAGGCAGGCATCATCTGCTAGATCCGGCGCTCTCTACGATAGCGTGAGCTGAGATTGGGGGGAAAAAGAAAAAAGAGGGTGTGAGAAAAAACAAGAATCAAGCCAATACGCAAAAAAAGACACACACATACAATGAGGCATTTCTGTCAAAGATGCAATAACCCACCCAAGTGGCCTCCATTGTTCCTTCCAAAAAAAAAAAAAAACTGCAAAGAAATCCTCCCCTCTCTCCCAGCCACAACTCAAAAAAAGAGAGGGACGACCGTTGTGCAATTTGTAATTTCGCCTTGCTGCAAGTTCAGTTTTAACAGCAACGGCCGATCCTACGCGATTCCGCGATTAGTTGGCTCGTTTGAGTAGTACCATGTACAGAGGTATTTCAAGTCCACTGGGAAATCCTTCTCTCTTCCTGCCGGACTTCGGGGCCCCAAGCGCCATGCGCATCATGCCACTTTAAATCTCCTAGTTCTTGATGAGCCACCGCTAGCAAAGCATAGCAGGTTTGTTTTGCTGTGAATCAAAACTACGCTGTTTCGACATGTCATAATGAGTCAATTGCCGGCTGTTATTGTATCAGATAGGGCTCTCCCGTCTTTCCTAGCTGCATTAACGCAGAGCGGGATGCTGGTGCTAGTATTACAATGGAAAGGGTGATACGGAGTATTGCCCCATTGCCAAGCCCGAGACACTGCTGCTGCTAGTTGCGATTGTTGTGATGACACGCAGTCACAGATGGTTATACAGAGATTTGACAGGTTTACTTGACGCCTCGTTAAGCGAAGGATTGGAGAGGGCGGGTTCACAGTGGGGGGAGCATCTTGTTTGTATTTCCCTGCTTTTTTTTTTCTTCTTGTCCTACGGGATCAACGCTAACCAGAATCCTTTGTTTCTTTTTTATTTTGCCTTGTACAGCATACTCATACGGCCCTCCTTCTATGGGGACGTGTACTTGTAGCCAAACTGCTCCTTGCCGGCGTCGACAAGCTTCTTGGCCTCGGCAATGGCAGCGGCCTGCTCTGCACTGGGGCCCTTTCGCGGATCCAGCATGGGCGGGTTGGGCACCGCAAAGCCTCGCTGCACCGCAGGGCGATCCCACAGCCGCAGCAGCCAGGCCTTGACGTTGGGGAACATGTCGTGGGACGTGGTGGTGGAGAGTTCCAGGCCGTTGACCCAGCCCACAAAGGCAATGTCGGCGATGCTATACTTGCCGCGGCCCTCGCCCACCAGGTAGTCGCGGTCCTTGAGGCGGTTGTCGAGGATGCCGTACAGGCGCTCCGTCTCGCCCACGTAGCGCTGCATGCCGTAGGGCACCTTTTCCTTGGCGAAGCGCACAAAGTGGCCGGCCTGGCCCTGCATGGGGCCGACGCCGCCGTGCTGGAAGCCGATCCAGGCCTCGGCGCGCGTGTAGTCGTCGGCATCGACGGGCCACGAGAAGAGGTGCTTGGTGTCGTAGCGGCGCGTCAGGTAGCCCAGGATGGCGTTGCCCTCAAAGACGGCCAGGCCCTTGTTGTCGTGGTCGACAATGGCGGGGATGCGGCCGTTGGGGTTGATGGCCGTGAACCAGGGCTCCTTTTGCACGTTTGTGCTAATGTTGCAGCCCTGCCATGTATACTCGAGGCCGTATGCCTCTTTGAGCTCCTCCAGCAGGATGCTGGCCTTGACGCCGTTGGGGGTGCCTGTCCTAGTCAGCGACTGATGTTCAAATTGTATGCGGACAAGGAGCCCCGGGGGGGTTCCCCGAGACTATTGAATTTTGCCCACAATGTGTAGACAGGCACTTGCACTGCCGTCAAATAGACGAGGAGGCGTTGATGGACGGAAAAGAGAGGAATGATTAAAAGGCCAGATACGACTTGTATCCTGGCCAAACAAGGAAAATAAGGGCTTTTTCTCTTCCCTCTTTGTTTTATCAATTCGGGCGCAGGGACAAGGCTAGGGTCGAGATAAACAGAAGAAAAAAAGGCCATGTGATGCGTTTGCCCACCTTGCCGAAACCTTTGGCGAGATGAGACGAGATGATGGGAAGAATGAGCGGGCAGCAATGGCAGCATTTGCTCAATCCGGGATTATTTGTTTGTTGCAATAAACCCGAGATGAGCCATCTGGTGCATCTGCCGAGGATGCCACGGTGTAGATGCCGGCAAGCAGCTGCGCTTTGACATGATACGATACCCAGGCACTCGCTTAAGAGTATCATGATGCCGCCTTGTTCCCCAAACTCTTCAACTCGAGTACGTCATTGCCATGGCCAGCATAGCCCATCAATATCATCGCGGCAAGGCAAGGCAAGACGAACGCACAGACAGAGTAAGCTGTCCATCTCGCCATCCAGGTTCGCAGCTCGTGCCGACTCCGGAGACAAGCAGTCCAACTGCAGGTACCGGGGGTGTGGCATGAGGGTTTGGCTCTGGAGACAAGGGAACAGAGCAGGGCAGAGGCGATTTGTGGCGGTTCGCCTTTGCCCGTGGCCCGTGATGCCTCGCCAGGCGGCATAAAGATGCCCTTGCTCCTGAGTGATGCTCGTAAACCATGGGCCAGAGCGGCTAGCCACTAGGCAGCTGTACTCTAACTGTAGCAGCATAAAGGCGGGAGGGAGAGTTGAAAAGCAAGGTCTGTGTGCTTGGGGGGGGGAGGATGAGAAGGATTTCCAAGGCCTTGTACGATCCTCGTAGGGAGTACAAAAGTCGGCGAGGCAGGGCACGGGCAGGGCAAAGAGTACCGAGTACGACGTGAATACAGCGCTATGCGAAGAAGAAAGGCCGTTTGATGGGGGAACAGACGATGATTTGTGACTTGTCCAGCTGTGGGGGAACTGGCAAGTTCCTGTGCCAGCCCGACTGCTAGCTTCAACTGCTACTTACCCCAGGTCAAGAGCTCAATGCCCTTTGTGGCGAGCAGGCCGGTCGGTTTGGCAGCCATTGATGCCGAGCTTGCGTTGTTGGGTGCGGTGAAGAGCTGTTGCAGCGGATCCGACAGCGTCAGGAGCAGCGTCGACGTGAAGTTGACGAGGTTGGACAGAGAAAAGGCCATTGGGCGGGTTTGGAGAGGCAATTGGTTAAGTACTGCAGCAACTTGGAGTCCAGCGCTGTGCCGCCGCCTCTTTTACCCCTCCGCAGCTGTCCATCAGAGCTCCCCAGCCTGTTGCTCAGTGACTGCTGCTGCTACAGGCTGCTCACCCATTGCGTGGCGCTGTTCTGGTAGCGAGACAGGCGAGGGGATTTGTCAGGATGGGGGGGGGCATGCAACGCAACGTATTACACATCAGCGCCGCCATTACATAAACTCGGCGAGACTGCGAAGCGTGAAACAAGCAAAAGGGCTGATATAATCAGCGGTTAGATAAGCAGCGGAAAGGATTGGCGAGCAACGGGTCTGACACATAGCCGCGCGCTCTCCTATTTCGTATGCTGCTGCTGTGAGGAAATTCCTATAGCAGTAGTATTCCCCATCTCAGCCTTGTTGCAGTCCGACCGCTTCTTCTTGGGCAACTGTCATACAATTCCTCAAAGGAGCAAGGCGAAGAAACAGCCAGGTAGTATCTACAGCACACTATACCTAAAGGCTTCGGCTTTTTGTGCTACCAGGGTTGCGGGCTCAGCGCCGGCAAGTGAGCGTCTCGTCCAAGGGTCGCTGCCTTTCCACGTGGCAGCGAGATTTGCACAAAGCAGCGCTATGCTGGACCAACTGACAGCTTACGGCACGGTACCTGGACATCACGGTGTCAAATGCTCACCACCAAGGTACTGTACTTGTAGCTGCCAGTAATGCTGTAGCCCACCCCAACAGAACGTGATATTGCAAGTGGTGCTACGTAGCACCCGCCACGGCAGTCCCCGGTTTTATGCGTGCTGGAGATTCTTGGCATCCCGAGTTCGGTATCTGGGCTGTTGGTACTTTGGCTATCGGTCCTTGTTACAAGAGCCTAAAAAACAAGAGCCGTGATAATGAATCAAGCGAGCCATGTTGAAACATTCTACAATGAGTAAGACACCAGGGGGGGGGGGGCCCCAAAAAAGAAACTCGGATCTGCGTATCCGTCAAGCCACTAAAATCTCCCTCCCAGTCGCTAACTCGCCCGACGGGCAATTTGGACGGCATCCTGAGCAGCCCGTGGCTCCGCCTATAAACCCCGCCGGCGAATAATTGAGTTGCCGGATATCGCTTGGCCTTTGAGGGGAGGATAGAGAGGATTGCCAGGCCTATCATCGTACGAGGGGGGGGACGTGCACTTGTCTTTTTTTTTTTTGTTCCCTGCTGCAGACACGCCTAACAGGTATAAATGAACAGGGACAGATGCAAAAATAGAAGACTTGATGGGCACCGGGGATTGGTTCTGTGGGAAGAAAAAAAACGCCGGTGCCGGTGCAGCGAAGAAGAACAGGGCCAGAAGACGGGACAAGATAGTCCGCGCAGGGAGGATCAACGGGCAAAAAAAGAAAGACTGACATTACGGAGTGCGCGAGAGAGAGGCAGAAAGAGGCAGAAAGAGGGAAAAGAGTGGACAGGGAGGGAGTGTGGGATGGACGATGAGAAGCGAGGCAAAGTAGGTACAGAGCACATACGTATATACGAGCAGCATCCATCATCTACAGCACCTCGACGACGACTCCGGTATAGATGGGCATGCTCCATGGCCCTGTCCAGATCCAAACGCAATGGCCGCTCGTTCGTTCCCAGCTCCCAACTTTCTTGCCAGCATCGCATCGCATCGCACCGAACGCAAAGGCCAGACCCCACGGGCTGACCCCCCGGAGCCCATTTCGCCGGGACGGCGCACAATGGAGCAGAAAGAGGGAATAGAGCAGCAGCAGAGGGAACCAAAGAATCCTCAAACAATCTCGTCAACGACCCCTAGTTCTTGCACTAGGTACATGAGGCATGTATGTAGGCGCGCAAGATTCTTCCACAACGGTAGACGTGCATGAAGCTGTGCATCTGTAGTTTGACGCACCCTATACTCATATGCATTCATACATCTGGTAGCCCGTACATATGTCGTATATACTGGTACATGGACGCAAAGATATTGCGCTTTTTATTTTTATTTTGTTTTTTTGTCTAGTACGTGCACAAGTTGAAAATTCAAGCAGGGGGACAGAGAAATAGGGAAATGCGAGAATGCGAAAAGTTCTAAACTTATGCGCAAACAATCTTGACAATCAATCAGTGTAAGCAGGTGTTCATGCCATGTCTCGTTACTTGTCCCCGCTTACACCAGCACCTGCTTGTGGGATGCGAGATACGAACCACATCCATCGAGTCAGGTCTACGAGATGCCAAGTCCTACATGACTACCCATCAACCGGATTGAAAATCTGCCCTCCATTCCGCCTGCAGCATCATGTCTATCCGTCTGTCGGTCCCGTTCGGCGTCCCCTTCTTTTCAGCTTCCTTTGCATCAGCCTTTCAAGCGTGTGCAGCACGTCGCATTGCGTCCGTCTTGTTCCCCATCCATATCGCCAGTACAAAATCCCAAAATCCCATATCCCATCGGCATCGCTGCGCCCATTATCTATACCTGGGTGGGGGGGGGGGGGGATTGGGGGGATTTCCGGGGGATTTTTTTTGGATTTTGTTTGCCTTCCCTTTATAAGCAGTAGTAGCTGTAGAAAATACCAAGCCAACACTCTCAAACAAACAAGTAAAAAGAAAGATGGAAGCGAGAGGAAAAAGAATCCTTCCCCGCCTACACGTCCGGACCACGCCCGGAGAGAGACCAAGAATAGAGAGAGTGTGCAAAAAGGTAATGTATGTACATAGTGTAGATGTGATATGCACGCCGTGTTGAAAATAGTGTAGCGTGTAATAGCAGGTATTTTTGGCCAGAAAGAGGCGCAGTCCACAGATCTCTGGACTGACTCGACCGGGCGCGTATTTTAGAAGAAGAGATATTACGGAGCAATGGCTAGCAAACCTGCACTTGCTGATCAGCAGCACCCCCCCAAGGTGTTATAAAAAGAACAAGTCGAAGCAATTACTAAACTCACGATAATAATATCCTGCTACCACTGCCACTGCTAGTAAAATTTGCAGGAACATGATGCCATGAATTAGCTGATCCTTCATCTTTGGCCTCTCTGATATTCCCGTGCCTTGTGGAATCCAATCCATGCCCTGCCGCGTGTAAACGCTGCTCGGCTAGTAAACATCAAGCCAAGCCTGGACAAACAGAGTAAATCGTAACTCGGCTCCATTGCTCCATCTCTTTAGTCTGCTCCATATTCCAGTAGGTACCTACAAAAGGCTACACATACAAGCAGGAATCACGGCAGCAATACGATACACCCCTCTCGTCGTCCTCTGCCTAGAGCTGCCATACTTGTTGTAGATGCCCTCGCTTCCATCATCGTCACTTTTTCTTCTTCCCCTCCTTGTTCCCGTGCGGCCAGGCCCCAGCCAAGCGTCGCATTTGCTTATCCCATCTGCTTCATCTGGGCCATCACATCAAGGATTGAACATCTTTCACCCCTCCCTGACCCCTACCCAAACACCTTGATGAGCAACAACAGAGGCAGAAAGAGAGACGAAGACAACGACCCTCGAAAAAACGTGGCCATCCCGCCGGCCCTTGTTCCATCCTAAATCCTGCGATACCCTTTGCACGTGTCTGGATCCAAGTGTTGCGACGCAGATTGACTTTTTAGCCTCTTTTTCTATTCCATGACGGAATATGACTTTTGCACGTTCCAACATCACACACGCCCCCCCCCTTCCTGTCTAGTGCTGTAGCATTTTCATCCAAGACATGATTGTTTCTGTCTCTCCTTTTTCCCTGTCTCTCTCTTGCATCATCATCTCCAAGAAAATAAACCCTGCCTATATTAAAGATTGATTGTAGCATTTTTCTACCCATACGCCTCATTGTATCCTGTAGAAAACCCCCGTTCGTTCCAGCCTCCTCCATTTTTCCGGTATGAGTTGTGCCGCTCACATGGCGAACATGGGGGGCACTCACGCGACAATGCGCGATGTGGCCCCAAAACCCCAAAAACCCCCCCATTCTGGGCAAAAGATAATTTCACGTCGCCCTACTGGTAGGCGGTAGATTGTATACCGACTGGCCATGGTTGTTTGCTAGCCACCCAAGCCCTCCTTTGGGAGATGGGCAAGATACAAAAAAAGCAACACAATACCCACAGGGCAAAAGGCAGGCCATGGGAATAATTAGGAAACAATTGATCTGAAGCAGGGAAGCGAACGAAATGTGCTAGTAATTAGAAAATAGACTCGGTGCAAATCCAAGCCCGAGCCGGCGTCTATTCTTGACTTTTCTTTTTCCAACCAACACGCCCAGCTCGCCACAGCGTGCATCATTGCCCGTTGATGCGAGGCACAAAGAGAGAGGCAGAGACAAACTATCCTTCTGTATACGCCTGCGGGATACTGCTACCGTACACGATGTGACGCAACTCGTCCCCATCGGCCAGACTTTACTCTGTGTAGATAGTTGTACAGGTTTTGCCTCGATAGCAATTACACGTACTCGCACGCCCACATCCACCCTAGAGCTGAAACCAAAAAAGCTGCCAATACCTACCTGAACTTTACATATGCATGCGTCACTTTTTCTCCAATGTCCTGTGATGCAACACAAGAAATGAACTGAACATGCGGCCCAAAAGTTCAGCTCAGCTCAGCCGCATGGCTCAGCTCAAGCGGTTTTTTTTTAGCGAACGGGTGGGAGGAGTACTTGGAGAAAAAAAAAAAAAAAAAAGATTCCACAGCCGCACTTCTAGATGATTGCCTTCATAGGAAAGGGAGTGGAAGAATGGAACAAGCCTGCAGAAGCGCATCGAAAGACTTTTTCCCTTTTGTCATGTCTGAGACACATTATTGTATACAGTAGGTAGAAATGGAAGCTGGAGAAACCCCAGGCTAGCGGCAATGCAAGTGCTGGAGCCAACAACATTGCAAACGCAGCAAAGCGCCCAAACTCGCCAATCTTGCCCATTGGTCGCCTGTGTCCCAGAAAGCATGGTTTTTGATCTTGTTGGTTCCAAAGTGGGTTTCATGACGGTTTGCAAAATCCCCATCATCTCTCTGTTGGTACTTTGTGTTGCTTTTGGAATTTGTACAGTCCCAGGGCTGGGGTTTCAAAGCATCTTGGTCATCCTCCACACTCCAAATGAGCAGAACCCAGAACCCAGAACCAAGAACCAAGAATCCACGTCCTGCCACAGCAAGAAACCGGGGGGGGCGCATGGACGGGCGAGGGTCAGCAACCGCTGAATCCATCCATCTCGCAGCAAGTTACCAAGTAAATCTCGCCATCGCAAATACCTGGCCAAACCAGCCCGCCTCCCCGCAAATCTCAGGCGTAAACCGTCAAAACAGCCACCCGTACACACACACGCCTGCTGCACATCTCTCTCGAAACAGCAACCCAAGCGACCCGACAAACCAAAGAGTTTCCCCAAAAAAAGGAGGTTTTGACAACTCAGCCACAAACCACAAATCCATGCCGATGCAACTGCTACCATGAACCCTTGCATCATCTCTCTCTCTTCACCCCCTCACTGCAACCCCATGGTGAGAAAAAACGTATCTTGGAGGGAGTGTGTGTGATGAACCACTCGACAATTGAAGACGCAAAAGAAGGCTTTTACACACACACTCTCAAGAGACACTGCCGATGCCAAAAGCCGGGCCCCTGCCTGCCACATTCCCCAAAACGACACAAACCAGGCACAAGGAACCGGTCCGCTAATGCTGCTCTGAAACGTGCGAGAAGCGTGGCATTTTGGGGCTTTCTTTTTTAGGTAGAGGTGTGTGTGTGTGTGGTGGTGTGAGATGAAGTTTGGAAGCCATAGACGATGTTTGAAAGGCCCATGTGGTCGCTCGCAATCTCTGCCTTTTTTCACTAGTACTTCTTTTCTATGCTTAAAGTAGCTATTTGGTAAGCCTCTAGAATTATTACGGTAATTTTTTGAAAAAAAAATAGTAGCATAACAGCATAACAGCAGCAAATTATCACAACACCAGCACTGGCAGCAAAATCATACCCTGCTCAACTCTCGCCGGCGCATCTCATTGCCACGCGCCCTTGGCCGGCTCGCGCAATCCTTCCATCTTGTCACCCTGTCGGAAGGATTCAACTCGCCACGCCGTTCCATCTCTTGGTTTTTTTGCTGCCTGCTGTTTGATGGATGACGATGCAATCTGTGTGAATCCCTCCGTAGGGCCCGGTTGGGGTCGCCGACGCAGGTGAAGGTGAAAAATACAGAGATACCAAAAGAGAGGTTTGATAGAAAAAAGAAGAAAAAAACCAAATAAACAAGTAAATAAGTAGATAAATAAAAGAAAGGAATAAATAAAATAGCTGCAGTCTCAATCTATCATCATCTTTTGCCATCTTCCTCTATACTCTAACCCTTCTCATGCTTCATCACCAATTCTTGTTTTTGCTTTACCTTCATCCCACTTACATCGCCGATGAAAGAGACTAATACGGACACCAAATCAATCCAAATACTCCGTGACAAAACAAAAAAAAAAAGATAAAACGAGCACAATATGCAAGAGAGTCCAGATGAGGTGCCGTCAACTCTATCCGGCGCCCTGACAGGGCCCTCCCCCCCTCCACTCCAAAATCCCAATCATCACCCCATATGCCGGCAAACCAGGGGTCTCTTCATTTACTCAATTCATTCAATTCGTTTTTTTGGGGGGCCTGGCTACTTGTACCCAAATAAACCTGCCCACGACCCAAACAGACAACCAAGCAGAACTGCTTTTCCAAACTCCACTTGCCTGTCAGTTCCGGCAAATCCTCATCCCCATGCTTGCCCCCCCGTTCTGCTGCTACGGTATATTTTGGCTCTACTTATAAGTAGATGTACACACTTTGCCTGTATACGACACCGGCCTTCTCCAAAGGAGAAAGCTATGGCGAGACCATCACCAATTCCTGACCGATCTCAATAAAGCCAAACCTATCGTCATTTTTCCATGGGGGGAAAGAAAAAAATCAAGAACATGGACAAGAAAAAAAAGACGGCGCTACTAAGCCAATCTTCGTCCCGTTGACAAAAAATGCCTACCTAGGTAGGTACTGTGAAATGACAATGACAAAAAGATGGGGCGACGATCCGCGCAGGGCAATGGCAATTAATTATAGCTGCCGCGTCGTCAATCGTCAGATAAATAAGGAGGGGTGTTTAAAAAAAAAAAACTAGCTTTTGGAGAACAAGGAAATTGAAGAAGAATAAAAAAAAACATCACAGCGAATTCACAGTTTTGCACATTGGGCAATTCTTTTTCTTTTTTCTTACCCCACAATCTTTTTCACTCTTTCGCAAATCAAACAACATCCCCGTCCAGACGAGGGTCTCTCTCTCTCAAACAGTGATGAGAATTACATTCTGGTCCCGTCCCCAAAGCATAGACCACGTCATATTATTTTCCCTTCCTCTTGATCCACTCATGCATCACACGATGGCCTCGTGCAATGTCCTTCCTCTGTGATTCAATCTTTTTTTACTTGTACACCCATGCTTTCTTCTTCTTCTTCCCTGCACAGGTAGTACTGCTACTGCTAGCAAACAGCAATTGCAGCATCTCACTCACACAAATCGAAAACCAAGGTGGCAACCCGTGGCAAAACGAACCCCAGCCCAAAGCCCAAAGAGAATCGATCCACAACATGGGTCGGACACTCACTTTCACACCCGCGGCACAGAAGAAGAATAGCAGCAATGCTGTAGAATCTAGGACTTGCCGTGCAAGGCAATTACCGCAGAATTAATCAACGGGTAAACATTGTCTCCGAGAGTAGCCCCCAAGCTACTAGGAATTACGAGCACTGCTAGTATAAGTAGGCAGAAGGGGGGGGAGGGGGTCTTTCGTCCAAAACGAGGTTCGAATCGGCAGAGACGAACGCGGCATACACACTTACATGGGACGATCAGACAATCTCTGGGGGATCCATAAACGCCCTCCCGGGCAGGCCTTTCAAAAGTTCGCGATGCAATTGCCTCACATGCAATTGCTTGGCCAGGATTCCGGGGAGGGGTCCCCCCTTTCTGTTCCTCTTCCTCTTCCAACGGCTCCTCCTCATCAAACAAGACCGCCGCAACAAGAGGATCGTTGTGGGACGCAGCAAGCTGGATGACATAACTCCTTGTCCATCTTCAGCTCAACGATCCGCCGTGACGAAGCATCTAGCACTGTAGCATCGCCGTTTTTTTGCATTCCATCGTCCCCCCTTGGATCCTTTCTCTCATCCATGGCCTTTGAGACGCGCGAGTATCAAGTCTGCATCACTTAGCTTCTTCGTGCCTTCGACATGCCTTCTTGAGCGCTGACACCCTCCCCCCCCAGCCATGTGCCTTACCTGTATGCAAAAGCCCAAGGGCCTTTCCTGGCCCACGAGGTTGCACTGCACCCCTTGTCAACGGTGCTAGGCAATGCCTAGGCTACCTACCCAGGTAGTCTCCAGAAAAAACCAAGATGCATTTGTGCATGTACAGTATTTCGCTCGTATGTCAACAGAGTCACATCGCACATCTACAAGCGCTCGGGGATCTCGTCCTTCAAGTCCCCTCCCACGCCATTGCCACGTTCTCTAGAGTAGTGCCACCCTCCCTTCTCTTCACACTGCAGACATGCTTTGCTACATGACTTTACTAAACACGACTGGTGCCTGAATTAGCCATCTCGACCCCTGGTCCGGCATAGCCTCTAGAACGATTCGACCATGCCGGCCCTTTCCAACTCTGTGCAGGTGCAGCAACGAGGGAAAAAAAGAGTACGCATGCAACTATCAAAGGCACGATGGATGTACAGTCATTCCTTACAGACAAATCTGCAATGGAGAGAAGGGAAAAAAATGGGGGAGGGTGGCTGCGCGTCCAGTCACGAGCCGCTCCTCTGTATGGAGAACCATGGATACGACAATGAGCCATACTGCGTGCACTGCTACTCTGTTCAGCTTGCAATCTTGCAGACGTGACTGGCCGCGAGTGGATAGCCGTTGCAGATTACCACGTGCTTTGCCAACCCTCAAAATCTCCCTCGGGAGGGAAGTGGTGTGTACCCAATTGCTCCGTATTAGAGTGGGCGAATCCCACGGACGGCTGCAAAGGAGTGCACATTTGCTCCTCACTGGCTCAAGACTTTCGTGCAGTAACGCGTAAACTAGACAGACAGGGCCCCTGGTGCGGCTCCCCGATACCCATGTTCACGGCCATCCCAGCATCGCCGACCTATCCGGCAATCACTGGCTGTCTCATAGTCTCTCATGCTTGACGTCTTTGATACGGCGTCCTTCTCGGGAGCCTCGTTTATGCACTTGCATCAACATCGCCGACTGACTTCTAGCACAGCCTTTCAAGTTGAAGATCAGACCCATGCATGACAGTGGTGGTGGCATACCAGTGTGCGGAGCCTGCATGCTGCTGCGGCGAGCTCCGTATGGACACAAGTTCCTAGTCCCAGTTCTACTGCTAATGATGCCTGTCCAAGACTTATACCAGGGGCCTATTGCCTACCTACCTAACCGGATATCGCGGCGGCAGCCGGGTTGTTTGCTTTCCGCCACGAGTCGCCTGTCGTGCCTCTTTTAGATATAGTTCTGACAGCCTGACTCGACAACTTGGCCCCGCAAAGCAGAGCTGGCACTGAATACTTGCATCAACTGGACCCTGGACAGCATGAGTCGTACGAGGGCAGCTTGGAGCTCTACTAGCTGGCAGTACTATTCTGCGGTATGCTTTGGTGAAAATGTAAGGGCAGTGTCAGTCTTTGTATAATTGATGGGGAGAGGGGGGGAAGGCATTTTTTGAACTCATGACACGCAGAATAGTACGTCAACATGCTGCCATTTTCCCTCTCTTTTCACGTACCATGCCCTTTTCTTCTTCTCTCAAAAGAGATGAATGTCAAAATGACACTGGTCATTGACAAATAAATTGGGTCCATGGCCCCAGAGCAAAACCTATCCCCAAACACATGGTATGGCAACAAGTTTCCCCATCCATTGCCACGTACCTCTAGACTTGAAGGCAAGAAATACAAGGAGAATTAGCAGCCTTGGTGGCACTGAAGCATCCGCATTTCTCCAGGATGCCAGAGGGATGGGTCGCAAAGGCGCAACTTTCAGGATGGAGAGAAAAGGGAATGAACCAAAGGCGCACCAAAACGCAGGACGTAGCACTTACCACCCCTCCAATGGAATTGGTTGAGGCTAAAGATGGATTGAAGGAGGAATAGGTAACTGGGCTATTCAGTAGGCAGGAATATTGGCGTGGTGTCGGCAGATAACCATGGTTAGCGCTCGGGGGTGCCATCTTCGGAGATGGGCCGTCAGGATTGCGCTTCGTATGATTCGTCACCAGGGCTAAGCGACTCGTTCAGATTCCCTTTTCAGCAAATCGTATGCGATCGCCGTCGATCATCAATCACATAGTGGTGAACAACCATCCGACTCTGGTGCCTGCCGACCACAGCTAGGAACAGGACGGGCTGAAAACAACGGCATCTAACTCGGCATTAGTCTAACTTGGATTGGACTGACAGGGTGAAATGGCGATGAAGTTCATGTTTCATCACATCGGCACCTATTCTCTTTCAATCTCAGAAAAGACCTACAGAGTCCTGCAGGGCCACTGCAGAGCTCTGCTAAGCTTGACATTTGTGCCTAATATCTTTGAGGCCCCGTCTGCAGTAGTAAGCGGCAGATGGCACTATTTCGGTCCCCCAAAGCCCGGTTTAGCTGATTTGGGTGCCACTGGCTGGTTTCATCTGCCACTTGTGCCTCGGATGGACCATTTTCCCAAAAGATAGTTGGGGAGACTGAGTGGTATAGGGCTGTATAGAGAAGGAGGGAAGTAGGGGGGTCTAGACGCAAGTTGTCGGCCCCCTCGTAAAAGATAGAAAGAAAAAAAAAATAGCCGTGTGTAAACATGCTTGATGGCTGGCTTGGTGGCTGCCTGAAGAAAGACCAGCTCATAGAACGCCACATCATGTGGTCTGTCCCAGGGAGGGTGAGTAGGAGAAGCTGAAGCTGAAGCAGCAGCAGCGAGGGAGAGGTGGATGACCTCTGCTAGTCAATTTCATACCTTTTGGCGTGTGTGAAAAAGAGACGAGAGAGAACAGAGGTGCAAAAAGATGAGGTGACGGGTCGATGCAGACAAAGTGCGAAGTAGAGTGCAGGTACTGGGCTGGGGAAGTTGTATGGAGCAGAAGCCGCAGCGAATAAGACGGTGTACAAACACGCTGCCTAAAGGTACAATCTTGATACATCGTCAATGCTACCCAAACGGGCCGCAATGTGACGCTGTAATGCAAGATGCTCCTGGCAGGTGCATACGGCGACGCCGTGGTTAGAGCAGAGGCCAGCACGTGTTGGATAGTGATAGGAACAGTTGCTGCGACCTCAGTCCGAGCCGTCCTGCAAAGGCGCGAGACGCCCAAAGGAGCGAGACCCCGAGAGGAGCGAGCGAGACGCCCATTGCCCGGCTGGCTCGTACTCGTGTTTCATCGAGGGCGGACTGTGCGTCTGCAGTATTAGGCGTACGACAAAGGCAGCGCTCGAAAAGTAATTGTTGCTTAGCCTCCCAACGTGCTCCGTAATGGACCTCATATACAATTCACAATCGAAAGAAAAAGTAGAGCAAATATAGAGTGTGTTTAGCCCATACACTGCGACCCGCCTTCCTCGGCACTCGCCAGGCGGTCCGCCCAGCTTTGAAGACGTCCGCAAAAAACGACGTCGGACAGGCGCTCCGTACTCCGCCCGGTCCGTGTTTATGCCCAGTTGCTCGGTAATGGAGAGATGCGATACTGTAGCAGATGATTGGGATAGATGATACTACATGGTAGATACATTACCAGTTTTGATATAACAAGGTAGCAGTGATAGAACATCATACGAGATACGAGTTGCACATACCTGCTCAAAAGTGGATGGGTGGATGGATGGACGAGCGGCAGTGACGACAACACAAAACACCACGCTGTACTGTACTGTACATCTGTAACAGGTACTCTATCGGAGACCTGCAAGAATGCGGACAACGAGCGTGCGCCTGCAGAGTGCAGTGCGGCATCTTGGATGAAACAACCAGGCTGCTTGCCACTATTGAAGGCGGTGTTGCTGTCATTTGTGATACTCCGATGCCATCTCAAGAGCTGTGACCGCAAGAATAACTAGCGATCAGAGGCAACACCAGCAAAATTAGACGGTATGGTCATAGCCTCGGCGAGACACACTAGTTGCAGATTGCTGCGACTGAGGCTGCATCCGGGGAGGCAAGAAGCTTCAAGGAAACGTGGACGCTGCAGGAGGCTCCATGCGGCGGACCAGCTTTCTTTCTTCCCCTTGTCGCTTCGCCGCCGTATCTGTCTGCCAGCACCAAGGGACCCAGAGGACCCAGAGACAAAGAGGTCCACAACAGCTCCAAAGTTTGTGTGCATACGCTGTCACAGACCCAGGCCAAGGGCTCCATTCTTGTGCGTCCATATGCAGTGCTGTGCTGTGTGTTGCAGTGCAGCGCACGAGGCGTGCCCGTCGCGGCGGTGCCCATCTGCCCCATCCCGCCTTTTCTCCCGCAAAACTGAAGCTCCCGCACTGGAAAAGGGCGGTCGACCAGGGCATCATGACGGGCCCCGCAATCCACAAGTCCACCAATGGCTGCATGCCAACCAGGGCGGCCATTGACGCAACGTGAACGGGTTACACGGCAGGCGGACTCTGGGCACGAGTGTCGTCGCCGTTGAGGAACAAGCTTCGACGCCGCCGCCGCCGCCGCCTTTCTGCGCGCTGGGCGTGGCCATTAAGCCGTGACGACGAGTTGCAGCCAGCAGGCAGACAGGCAAGGCAGGCATCGGAGAAGAAGGAATGCCAGCAGGAGGGGCGGAAGCACAGCAAAAGGACGCCGGGCTTGCGTATATTCGACTTGGCGGTGACTCTCTGTTACAAGAGGCGAGATATACTAGCACTGCTAGCAGCTCCATTGACCATTGACAGCCGGGGATGAGCTCCTAGAGCTCCCCTTGCCCATTAAAAAGAAGAAATTGCGAGCCTAGCAGGAGCTGGCTGTCGGCGATTCTGCGAGGTCCCTCTCAGCAAATCGCCGTCTCAAATCTCGAGCGACAGCCAGGGCGCGATTCCTGTTTCGGGGGATGCGAGAACCTGTGGGAAACCCAGAGGGCTGAAGACGTACATTCCCCTGGTTGCTCGCCGAATCTCTGGCACTGCAGCACCGCCGATTTGAAAGACGGCGACCCGCGCAACGCGGCCAATGGCAGGGGAAACGCCACGTCTTTGCTGGGTCCGCCAGATGGAAACCAAACGGTCTCGTTGCACCCTGGTCCGCTTCCCGGGAGAGGGGACCTGGGAGGGGGGCCGGAGGCGGATCATTGGATCGCTCAAGTCCAAGGGGGGGTGGCGTCTACAGAATGTTAGCGCAGATGTGACGACCAGGATCATGGCACGACAGGGAGGGAGGGGTGCACAGAACGTAGGGCTGAACCAGGCCCGACCATCCCACCGCATCCCAGCAGGACAGCACAAGTTGATCAAAGGATGCGCCCCAGGGCAGCCAATGGGCGGCGTCGGATGGGGCTCTGAGATGCTGCTGGCCAACAACATCCTTGCCCAGACGTCCCAGACCTCCCGCACCGCGTACGCCCGCTGCACAGCGTCCCGCTCGGCATGCCCGAAGACGTTGGGATTAATTGCTAGACTCACCGCTGGAACAGCAGAGAATTGGCTGCATCTCTGTCGTGGCACAGCACACGGCGCCGTATCGGGTAGCAAGCCAACCTGAGCTTTGGCCATGGACCAGATTGTTGCATCTGAAATCGCCCTCATCTCTCGTCTGCCAGCCAGCCCTACAGCCCGACTCCAAGTACCGACCGGCGCTCTGGGTCAGGCAGACAGACCAACCACCCACGATGAACCGGTGTGAGCCTGACGACAGCGATGATGCCGCTGGTGATGCCGCCGCCTTGTTACAGATCCGCGTCCGTGCTCGACGGCCCGGAGGCAGCGCCGTGTCTGAGCCATCCAGATTGACTAATCCAATAATTCGCAGATTGCGCCCGTGACGCATCGCAGCTCAATTGTGGTAGACCAGGTATTCTGGAAGCATGCCTCTTTCATTTCGTCGTCGGTCTGCTGTAGGGCTCCGTGCTGCGATGCGATGCGTTGTCGCCTGGATGCTGGGGGATCCAGGCCCATGGCGGACGCAGATGGGCTGCAGCTACAGCTTTCGCCAATGAGCTGTTTGTCGAATCGTACGAGGAGGAGGCTCCTGCGGCGATCAAATCTACATTAGCGACGAGGGTCTGCGACTCCGTAAGGTGGCATGATTGCGTCTGCGGCGCTGCGGGAGAGACACGAGCGAGGCATTGAGACAGGCCCTGCACCCCCGCGGCGTGTGACAAGGCCGCGTCACGTGATGGCTTCGTCCCGATTTGGGAAATTAGCCCACAACTTGCGCTACTCGCACTCCACCAATCAGGAGCCGCGCTGGATACGGTTTGCCGGTTCGGAACAAGAGAGAACAGAGTACAGTAGCCAATACCTCGTCGTTCCAGCATTAGATAAGCCGTTGCTGAGTGATCGGTACTTTGCCTAGTGCTCGACGGAGGAGCTGCTCCTGCCATGCCGTCTTTGTCCTGTCTCCAAGCGCCAAGGCATCCGGCCCCGCCCCGGCAAAACTAGCCCCCAAAACGAGGGTCTTCGACACACCGTTCTTGACATGTAACTCGTGCTGCAAAGAATTAAAACTACTGTTGACACGACGCACAAGGAGTGATGATAGGGCCCTCCAGAAATTAGCTGCCACTGATGGGATGAATGATGGCACCGCATTGAGCAAAGAGTCAACGGCCATCCCAGCCCAGCAGCTTCAGCCGCAAAATCCTGCCAGGCGGTCTGGAACCCCTGGGACAAAAGAACCTTAAAAACACCATGACAAAACGAGCACCTTGCTGCCGAGGCGGACTCCCTACGAGTGCTAACGAGATTACGAACTCGTGATACCGGTCTCTGCAGAGCGGAATGCCTGCCTGCCTGCCTGCCTGCACAGTGCTTGGGACAAGATGCTCCATGCATCAAGGCAAAGCAGCCCCCCTTGTGACAGGGGCTCGCCGCCACATCGGGGAGCAGAAGCATCAAGTCGGGCTTGGCATGATGGATGGTTGATGATCGAGGTTTCCTACCCACTAACATCGCCGAGATCTCAGCGTGCCACGAAACGAGAGGGGGTTTCGGGCAATCGAGAGAGAGAGACGCACAGAGAGGGAAGTTGAGAATTAGGAAAAGAGACGGGGCGAGTGAAGATCAATGGAAGTCAAAGTTGCCCGGGCCGGTTACCTACTGCGGTATACCATCGGATTGCATCTATATCAAGAACAGAACCGGAAAGCTTGTTGCGATATCGCCCCTGGCTGTCTACGTGACCGGGCTGCCAACCGGCTCCCTGGAACCGCAACTTACACACCCAAGCTTTTGGGATTGTGTCGTCCATTGGAGGAAGAGAAGAGCAAAAACGGGCGCTCTCTTGTCCATTTCTCCATCCCATCTTCGCTGCCAACGGGCCATTTGGAAGCTTCGTGGTTGCACGAGCTTGCCTTGCCCCATCTTGTGCTCTCCAATCATGCCGCAGCAGAAAGCAATTTGATCCTCCCCGGGGGGGGGGGCGTGGGGGCCAGCCGATGCGACACAGTAGCGACCGCATTGGGCAAGGTGAGGGCATCAACTGTTGAAACTATTCGCTGCAAAACCCACCTCTGTCCCCCTCTGCCGCCCCTCCTCTAACAGAGAGAGAGACAGCGAGAAAGAATATGTCACCAGTCTAGTTTAGCTGCGCCGTTACAGACACCTACTTGGTCAAGCTTCGCCTCCCCTTTCCGCGTACAGGTACTGCGCTCTTTTTGCTGCTTTGTACCTACTATTTAAGCTCTTCGCTTGGGAGACGCGGCACAGAGGAGGGGAAAGGGAAATCAGGCGCCCGCTTCGTATGCTAGAGCTTTGGTGACATTCTCTTTGTCTAAAATATGGAATCTGGGTCTCGTAATTGAGTGATGTTCGACATCATTTGTTGGCAAAAATTACTCGTTGGATTTGGTTCACATCCTTTGTTCGCCTCCTCCCCATATACCGTAGCTCTGGTCAGAAGTGCGGGTCAAGAGGGAGATCAGAGGGGAACAGAGAAAAGGGAAGGGGGGGAGGGGGGGGAATAGCCAATCATCCGCGTGAGAACCTTAAGAAAGCTGCCATTCGGGGAAGCAAAGGAAATGCAAGTCAGAAAATAAAATAAGAAAGAAAAAGGAGGTGTTTGATGACGATGCTGTCATTCCTTGGTGCTGTTTTAGGGAACGGCACTGCCGGGACGAAACCAACGTTTGTAAGGCTGAGACGCGCGCCGGCAGCTGCAGTAGTTTGGAACACACAGACGCACACATGCTCCCAGACAGAATAGCAGCAGTAGGTGGTTATTACCTGACATCCTTACACCTCATGCCGCTGGATTCTCACATCCTCCCCCCAAAAAAAGTGGCCTTCTAGATGCACGGTTGGTGCGGAAAAAAGGTGTGCAGTGGCAACAACAGACCGCCTCGCAGGCGGCAAACTGAGGTGAGTTGAGTGAGCGAAAGGGCGGAGTGGCACCTAGGTTGAAGATAATCTACAAAAAAAGATGTAACGCGGATTACGGGGAGTTGGTGTGCAACCGCGGGGTGGAAAAAAGCCGAATGCAATGTATACACAGTTTGGGGTGTGTAAAAAGAGAACGAGAATTGCTTTTTTATCGCCCTCGATACGGCGGCTATACGGATACAAACGGGGTAATCTTGTTAGTCCTTTTTGTTATCAACTAAAAGAACAAAAAGTTGCTAATACATAGACTTTCACATTAAGAGCAAGTTACACAAGATAGATCCATATCAAAACGCAAGATCAAAATGCGCTGATTTTGTTTTGGAATCCTCGCTGCCTTGCAAGCCTCTTTCTTCTGTTATTTCAAATAAAGTCAAAAATTTCCTTTTTGGGTATACTGGCGGCGAAGGGGTCCCGGGCTTAAGTGGTAAAAAGCGGAAGCATTAATTCCGGCCAGTCGTTTTGGAGAAGAATGCCCCAAATACCCCAATACACACGCCCCCTTGTCTTGCGGGCATTCTATCTAATCTACTGCGTCTTCGAGGTGAAATTGAAAAAGAAGTACTACTAGTAGTCACAAAGAAAAGCAAGCATTTTGGGGTCTTTTGGAATCCCCTCTCTCTCTCTCTCTCTCTCTCTCTCTCTCCCCGCTTAGTAAACGCAAAATTAATATGTTATATGCTTGGCACTCAAAAAAAAAAAACCTTGTAAAAGGCCGCGTGCGTGCGCGCGCGGTTACTTGGCGTGCGGCTTAAAAACCGGTATGCCCTTTTGATAAGGCTTAGAGGGAAAAAATCGGGGTATATACAAAACCGGGGGACTGGGTGTGCTTTGATAGCCGTCTCCCCGGGTATGCCATGATTTGCTTCCGGACACGGGAGAGCGAGCGAGTGAGAGAGAGTGAGTGAGTGAGTGAGTGAGCCAGTGAGGAGGGAGAAGCTTGCGTGGGAAACGGGAGAGGGACAAGGGCGAAAATCTCATTGGCGGCGTTTCTCTGTTGCCGGCAGCCCATTTCTTTATCAATCACATCTATTCGCATCGTGCTCTTATTAATTCCCCCCGAATGGGCTGTGCTGCCGCGTGCTTTAGCTGTCCCTTAGCTTTATACGGAGTGCCCTTTTGCCTTGCTGTCAAACAAAAAGTACTAGACGATTCCTAAAACGAAACGAGGCAGAATCAAAGGTAAAATAGATTAAAAACACTCGAAAAAAGTTGCTCTACAGGTATGCTAGTTATGGAAAAAAAACCGCAGTAGTGTAGCCACACCAATTGGAAGCGAAGGAGGGGCGTGTGCACGTAGGCATGGTTGATTTTCATCGATGCCTTGTCCGTCCCCTCTGCCAATTCTCGTCACGTTATTTGTTCCTCGTTTCCCGAGGATCTGGAGCTTGGGAATTGAGTTGTCTCAGATGATCCAGCCTTCTCTCCTTGTGCGAGCGCATGTGTGTGTGTGTGTGTGTGTGTGTGTGTGTGTGTGTGTGTGTACTGCAGCTTTTGGCTCCTCTTGGCTTGCTTCCCTGGCGTATAATTTCCCGATTAGATCAAACCCCGAACCCCATGGCCATGGCAAAGTCCGAACAGCAAGAGGGCACCAAATTGTAATCAACGTACTAATCAAGACACCGACCTTTTATCTTTCATCTTACAAACAGGTTGTATAATCATGATTTGTCTTGGGGTTCCCTTTCGGTTTACTCTAAGCGAGGCACAAAGGGAATAAACAGAGAACCTCCACTGTGGAATCATTTTCACGAGGGAGGAGTTGATGATATCCCCCAAATCAACAAGCACACATCACTTTATTACAAGCTCCCGGGTATGTCCCGCCTCGCTTCCGGTTCAGGTATTTTATTTTCCCGGGTATAAGGTAAGGCAACGCAAAATGGCAGTCTAGGCAGGTACCACAGCACAGGCTAGCGCCAAGCGGGAAAAAAATCCCACTGGAGCGGCACGTTATATTGGAGCGTTGGGTACATGACTTGCCGATCATGCAAGAATGTACGCATCTATTTTCCGATATCGTTCAAAAGAAACCCGAACCAAGAGTTTTTGCGGGAATATGGAGCACCGTTTACTAGCAAATTTCCTTATAATGTAGGCCTTATAAAACACTAGATGGAGATGCCCAAAAAAGAACCACCAAACAAAGCCCGGACGGACGAAAGTGGAGACGCTTTTTCTTTACGGCGCCCCGTTTTATTTAGGTGAAGATTTGATATTTGGGTTGTTTGAAGAAAGATACCAAAAAACACGAGCCGCCCCCCCAAAATTTAGAATGGGAGCCCACTCTAAAAAAGGTACCTTGGCAACATTTGGCGGCAAATCGAAAGCGGGAGACCGGGGGAGGGGGGGGGGGTTGAAAGCTCAAGCTTCTGTTTCGATGTACAAATTCCAAGACGGGTTTAGCAGTAGGTTTAGAGGTACCGACTAACCCTTAGCTAGAGCCCCCAAAAAAATACCCAGAAGTAGGAAACGCGGGGGCCTTGTCACTCCAATTGGACCAAGAAGGGCGTGTGGGAACCAATCAAACGACACTGAATGCCTTAGGTAAAGCAACAAACAAAGAAAAACGGGGGAGGGGGTAAAATAAAGGGAACTCGGACATCTCCCGAGCGCAAATTGGAGCTTATGGCTGTCGGGACGTTGTCTGCTAAAAGAGCTTCAGAGTACTGCTAAAGACATGTTTTTATTTTAGCAGCAGAGCTGTTTTGCACTTATTCCCGAAGTGCCGTGAATATTAAAAAAATCATGGCACATGTCCGGCTTCATGCGGTCTTATCGCACTTTTGGCAAAACACCGCTCTGACGGCTTGTCGTCCGTGGCGAAAAAAAAAAAAAAACAGTAAGAACCCAAAGATTGTAATCGATGGCGATTTTGGCGTCAGACGGGAAAGTCAGGAAATGCGGAGTTTGAGTTTCTGGTACATCATATGTTTATCTTTGCTACAGTATCTGAATGAGCCTTGGCTGTATTATAGCGTGGCGATGCCATAAGAGAGGCTCTTTAGGATTTATGCCCTTTACTCCCCGAGAAGCTGCCTTGGCCTTGTGGGACTGCTGTTCATATGGGAATGGGTCGATCGCCAGAGCCCAGTTGTTATATGGCGAGGGCACTAAAACAGCGAGCCTAAGCATTTTAGCATTTCGGATTTGCTGCCTGCCGTTAATCTCCTACTCCGTTTTTTTATGCTCTGTGCCGCCATGTAGGCAGATACAGTACGGTATCTAAAGCTGCCTCCGTCTCAAGGTTGGATGGGGCACGGCCAACTTCAACTTGACTT
Organism: Trichoderma atroviride; assembly: GCF_020647795.1. Taxonomy (NCBI): domain Eukaryota; kingdom Fungi; phylum Ascomycota; class Sordariomycetes; order Hypocreales; family Hypocreaceae; genus Trichoderma; species Trichoderma atroviride. Next base: position 2,684,600 of record NC_089400.1, on the reverse strand, counting down.
GCAGCATATTCCTGAACTAGACTGCCCAGCACACGTTTGCAAAAATCCCGCCGAATGGCCGCTGCTCTAAAATGAACGGAGCAGCCCGTCGCAAGAACATGAATAAATGAAGCGGCCTAGGTAGGCTACAGCACAGCTAGTACTTTAGTGCTGTCGCCAAAAAATCGTACGACAATTTCTAAAAAAACTCTGCTTTGCTTTTCTAGCTAAGCAACCCCATGGCAGCTATCCGGAAATAGGTGCGAAGCTATATATGATCCCAGGTATATTTAGCTTCGTGATGTGCATAGCGTCGTCAAGGAGCAACGATACAAGTCAAGTCAGGTCAGTGATGGGATGAAGGGGGGGGGGAAAAAAAAAAATCAAATTTGGCTTCGTTTCGCACTAGCGGGCGCATCCATTGCCAGGATCGGAAATGCGCAGTCTGTTCCAACGCACCTAGGCGAACCCAAAAAAGAATCGCAAGAGTCGCGATAGTCCACCTGCTGTGTCCTGACTCGGCTGGCAGATCTGGGTAGGGCTAAGCCAGAATTGGCTCAGCTGGCGAGACGCCGCTTGGCAGACTTGGAGGTGATTGAAACGGATTGAGCAGAAATGCAAATACCTTTCCGACCCCCATGCTCAATCTCCAGTTAGTCCCGGAAGGCAGAATAAAATACCGGAGACCCATGGGAATCAGTTACAAGAGTACAAGCTGCTTGTAACTGTTTGATACTGGCAGCATGGTTTCCAAGGCCGGCTGTCGCTGGGCAGCTTCATTGGCCTCCCAGCCCGCTGTGGAGCGAAGATCCGGTTATCCCACTGCTGGGGGACCCCCTTGGAGAGCCAGAGAGAGCTTTGCCACAGCTTTGGTGCTCGTGGGTTTAGCAGCGTTTGGGGAGAGCTCTGGTGGGCTCCCCACCGAAATCGGCACAAGATTCGTCCGGCGCTCAAATTTCACGCCGCCGGATGGGCCGCGCGCGCCGCAAAGCGGCTTTTTTTTTGTTGCGAGTTCGTCGTGTATGTCAAAGTATCGCATCTACCTATGCCTGGCGATGCCTCCTGAAAGAGGGACTTAAAGTGGACTTGCTTGCGGCGAGGCGAATTTGATAAGAGGGGAGTTGAATAGATAAGATTTTGACGATTGCTAAACGCACACAATTGCCTGTGGCGATGGTTGCGGTTGGTGTTGTTGACCGCCACTAGCAAATCCCCCCAAAGGCACCGGAGTCAGAGCCGCTCGTACCAGCCTATGATGTACGCCATGCAAAACCGATGATAGCATCGTCTGCTTGGCAGCTCCATTGCCCTGGACCAGCCCCCCGGGTAGCGCCTGTTCGTCGTCGATTTGCATCACACTAGTGTCCCAGGAAATTACAAAGTCGCAACCGTACCTGTAACCATGGCTGCATAGAAAGACACACAGAACGAGAGAATCATTTTGCCCATCTCCCCAATGGGGTAGCCGGCTCTCTATTTCGAGCTTTGGCCAGCTTCGCATTCAGGGCCCTTGTCCCTCTCCCCCTCGCCTCGCCTCAACTCAAAGAGCTTGGGAGGGGCCCCCCCAGGCGGACGGATCCAGTCCACCGGGAGTGGACCGTGGCCGTTCCAAAATGCCGGTTATCCGCCAAAAGGGCAGGCAAGCAAAAGAAGAGCACGTCGTCTCGGCGAGGTCACAAGCCTCTCCTGGCTTGCCCAAAGCGGTAATGCTGGGGATACCAGCCGGGTGGTTAGGGTTTTTCCTATGTGCGCCGCATTCGTCCGACCTTGTTGGTCCTGATATCAAATACCTGGGAATGGGGATAATTAGCCTGGAAACCGTTGCAGAGACGGAGGCGTTGGCTTGGGATCGTCGACCAACAACAGGTACAGTACGTCCAAGTAGTATTCCATCTTTAAAAAAACTGGTTGTTGGTCAGAAGAGGGAGTTGGGAAAACGGCCCCCATCACATCATAGTACCGCGGCCACGGCTCGTGAAACTGAGCCCTTTGCTAATTTCGCTCCAATACGAAGGCCTCTTTTGGGCCAAAGGCACCTTGCATCGATCTCATCGTTCCCTTCTGTCGGGACACGCCTCCTGCTCTCCACTCGAGACCCTCGTTTCTCGCTTCGTTTTGGGTGGTACAGTAGTGCTGGGTACAGCGGTGGTAGCATTGAACTCTTGTGATGCGCAGCTTAGCCGCCTTTTGCGGGCGCACCGCGAAACCTGTTTATAGGGGGGCAGATCCACGGGGGGGACGGAAAGCGCATGTAGATACCGTACATTGCTTGTAGTTGGCATCGAATGTGATATAAGAAAATATGGGCTTCTTAGCGACCCTTAAGCGATGGTTCATGCCACAAGCCAGATGCGACCTGGGGGCGTGAGGTGAGGTAGCATTGATGCTGGGACGCCGGCACTGCTACCACCTCGAAGGAGACGAAAAAGTGTCAAGCGACGCCCTCTCTTTCCAAATCAAATTGTTTCGAGTCCCCAAAAACTTACTTTTTTGGAATTCCTTGCAGCCAGCCAAAGTGCCTGCGCCCGCGGACCACGTTGTTGGCTCGGATATTAGCCGTTCCGCGCAGCTGTGCAAGTGGCAGTGGCAGTGACAGTGACAAGCCGGCACATTTCCGTTGGGATTATCGTCTTGACAAGCACACAACGGCGGGAATAACTAAACGTTGCTTGCAGCACGTTCGGGCTGAGAGGCGGCGTTTCATCATGACAAACATCATCATCACCCGGTTTCCCGCTCTGCTAACAAGAGGCTGGGGCTAAGCCTGATGGCGGCAGTGGGTAGGCAAATGTGGCGTTGCACCGCAGGGTGTTTGGTATGTGATGCGCGCCCTTTTTGGTGCTGGTGGCTGTTGAGTTAAGGGTGGGCGCCACTAGAGCATGAGAATAGATGGGCAAAACTTGGAAACGGCACTTGGTGCACCAAACTAAGTCTCCAGACAATCCCCAAGCTCTCCTTCTTACCCCGTACTTGTGCCGCCTCTAAGAAAATGAGGTGCTGGCTGAAGGCGTTGTTACAAGTTGACAACCGCAATGCAATCTTAGTCTTTGCCGTCGCTCTAGGCCAGAGCCCGCCAACTTCGTTCCTCGTTCTCGGCTCATTCATTTCCCTCGCTCGCTTCCTTTTTTTTCGCTACCTAATCTACAACCATGCGCTGTGTTTGGCGGAAGCCTTATTTTGACTCAGGGGGGCGGGAGACGTGACCCAGCGCCTTGGCATCCTGCGAATGTTACTGCCGCTTATAGTAAGAAAGGTAAAAGTAAGGGGAGCTGAGCTGAGCTGTGCTAAAAGAGAGAGAGGCAGAGGAGGAGAGGAGAAAAATAAGCCTAATGTCTGCCTTGCTCGTAGGGCGAACCCGATCCAAGGGATAAGATCCTCCCGGGTGGCCTGAAAGAGCACGTCCAGCGAGCGCCCTATCCACAGCGTTGGGATGTAGGGCTGAGATTGAAGGGGAGACTCGGCAGACAAAGTTGACATGTGGCAGATGGCGTCGTCCCGACGGGTAGGGACGGCGGCCTATTGGCTGGATAAGGGGCTGCTGGGCCCACACCCCCTGGCTCCTCATGATGACAAAAAAGGGCTCCGCTGGTCATCTGAAGTCCTGGCTCTGGCAAGGGAGTGGCCGCCGCTATGCCGGACTCTGTCACCTGGGACTTGGGTCGTGTGCTGCCTGTGCTCGCTGCCTTGGGTACACGGTACCAGCACCAGAGGCCAGTGCCGTACCGTATGCGACGGCCAACTCGAGCCGGGGGGTCGGGATCTTTTGAAGAGCTCCCGGGGAGCACCGCGGTGGCCGTGGCATGGCCAGTCCCAACACCACACGCACGGCACGAAAACCTGGGCCCCATACCTCCAAAGTTAATGAAAGGGGTGTTCATGATGATTGATGATGATGGCCCCCATTCTCCATAAATTCCTGGCTCTGGATTGCTTTCCCCTCATGTCGATGAGTCGTGCTACGCATCATGCCAAATCAATTTCTCGCGGTAGTTGGGGCTAAAAGGCATCAACACTTGGTGATGACCCTTGATTGCCTGTTTCGGCGGAGATGGTGACGCGAATCACTTCACTTGCCATTTTGTCTCCTCAGGCGGGGGTGCCCTGATAGCGGGTTTCTCTTTTTAGGCCTTTTCGCTTTTTTTCAACTTCCGGCTTGTAGCCGTATTCGGGCTCTCGTGCTATTGTATGCGCTTCTCGCTGGCCAGATTTTTTTGGGCCCGGAGAAATTTGTCCCTCATATGCCGGTTTGGGGAAATATGATTACCCTGGGGAGATTAGTCACCGCAGTCGACCAGCCCTTGAATTAAGGCGATGTAGGTAGCCGCTGGCCGTGTCGTCAACCTATAGATACCTACTTCTTCGTGGACTATCAAGTAAGTCGTACGGTAGGTGGTGCAAGGTAGCCACCTGACCCAAGCAGCAGGGTCGTCTAATTGGGGCCAGAGAGGGCCAGAGAGGGCCAGTTCTGCGGCGTCAAGTAGTGTTAGGATAGGTGCTCCATACAAAGTGGTGATAACATGTCGAACAACTCAGCGTGTCCCCATATGGCTGCGGTATGCGACAGCGCGGTTGGAATCGAGCAGGAGACAATAACACGGCTATGCATAGAAGGGGCAGATCGGGCTAGGTCCCCCATCTTGCATGCCATGTAGCAACAACACCACGTTGGCCAACGTGAAAGGGCGAGAGAGGTGGGTTGGGACGGCACGGTTGAGCGCGCTGACAATGGTGCCATCGAATGCCATGTGCTGTAAATGAAAGATGCTGTGGGGGGGGCCCAGGGCAGAGGGAAACAGGTGCGTGGTAGATATCTCCGGGAGGCTCTTTTTTGGCTTAGGCGATGCTATACATAGCATCCTGTAGATAGGATCGCAGAGCGTGGGCGTCAGCAGCAGCCAAACGCAGTGAAGCCCTTTGCACCTCGCTTGCTAGACTCGGCGGATTAGAAGGAAGCTAGCCAGCGATATCCCCCAGTGATTTGCTCGCGTGTAGAGGTCGAGCAAAGAGTCCTGGCGTCATGGGGGGGCAGAGGCTCGGCGCTTGTCCGCGGCTCTTTTGGAGGTCCATGGCCGTTTTGTTTTGGCTTCGAAACAATTGCGCTGTTCCCAATCGCGCATGTACACTAAGGGAAAGCTAGTCCGCAGGCGCAATGACTTAGCAGCGTCCCAGAAGCAGGGGGAACGCATAGGAGGCGGGGCCCGTGGCCGTTGTCGTTGGGCGCAGGCCAATCACGCACCCGGCTGCATGGCTTTGGTAATGGGCGTCATAGGCGGCCCAAAAATAGCCTCCCATACCCCAAGCACGTGTGATGCCACGAGTTGGGCTGAATCCGAGCTCCTAGTGGTCAAGGTCTGGGACACCGCCAGCCGGCAGCGAGAGCCTCCGGTGAAGGCTGAGCCCAACCCAACCTCTACGTGCTGCCCTCTCAACTCAAATCCAAGGTCAACGGGTAGCCGCGCTCACACGCCCCCCCTTCCGAGATCCAGAGCTCGAGAGTTTTTAGCGGCGCTCCGTAAATAGAGGAGCATTCATGAAGAAGAGAGTCTAATACAGAGTTGAGATGGGAACTCGGAGCGGGCAGTGCTGCGCTTGGCGACAGCCGGGTGTTTGGTACTGGGAGCCATGCTAGCCGCCGCCCTACGAGGCTATCAAGCCTGTGTCGCCATTAATAACGTTTTGGCTAAGATTCGCCTATCATGGTGCGCCGTGGCTTTTGCCAAACGCTCATCTCATTTGACGTCGGCCGTTGTCTCGGGAGAAAGAGACGCCACGCCGCCAGGGGCGTTACCGTTTGCTTGATTACTCAGTTCCTTCTGCCGCTGTTGGGTGCCGGTACCGACAACCGTTCTGCCGCTGAGTTGTCGAGGTTGGAAATCATACGCCCGTTATCTCCACGTCCTCTTGTGTCGTCTGTCTGGTGCCGCAACCTAAAACTTACTTACGTCCGGCCAGTAGCTCGGTACTCGTCAGGATGGATTCGATCATGATGTGCCGCTGGGCCATTGGCCCTACGAGCGGAGTAGGATGAGCCCTACAGAAACGCCACCGCAAAGTAAGGTACGAATACATGCCGCCTGACAGATGCTATTGGCTTGTGGGATTTTGGGGAAACAAGCTCGCCCACTGCTACTAACACGGGAAAAAGGCTGACCGCAATACCGGAGCACGCTCGAGACCTTGGTACTTGTCTTTAGACTTGAGTGGATGGCGTTGGGAATATTTTGTAACGGGCAGCATTCTTGTAATTTTCCTGCCGAGATGCCCCTGCTGCCTTGGCATGAGCAAGGCATATGATAATAAAAAGCAAAAGTACCGTTCACCATGGCGGTCTTTGCAAACTTGCTACATGTTGAAACTATTCGTGCTGTCGCTGTACTGGGGACTCTATTGAGTCATGCTCTGGGAAAAGAGCGGGATGAGTACCTGTGTCCACAGCAGCACTACAGTAAGTACTAAAGGATGTATCAGATTGCAGGGGAGGGAGGGGCATCGGAGCCAAGTGGCCCCCCCATTTGGGTGCCGATTCGAAGGCGTAGAGCTCCAAGAGCTCTGGATCGGAGTATACAGAGTTGCGATTCGAGCTCCGAAAAACACCAATCGCACTTGCCACAGCTTGAGAATCGGCGTTGCGAATCAGCCAGTGTGTGCGATTCGGAGTACTGTACTCCGGAATAGCGCTTGTTTTGACAGCTTGTCTGCCGGGTTTACCGACCCGGCCAAAGGCCACAAGTACACCAGGGCCGGCTCTGCTGCAACTATACGGAGTAAACAGCATGGCAGTTCGTGACGGTCAAGGTGACAGCAAATTGCCAGCTGTCCGTGCCTCAATGCTACTGTACTGTCCAGTGCTCTCCCGGCCGGGGGAGAGTCCGCTGGCAAAAGAACCCCCTTTCAAAAACATGTGGCGGCCATCCTCGTAGGGCGGAATGGCCAGTGCCAGCCCCGATGCGATTTCGTCCGAGAGATGCTTCTACGAAGCACAGCAGAAGGAATGGCGGGTGCCCTACCCGTTTTTCCCTCTGTTCCTTTCTGGGCGCAATGTTTCGAATGCAACGTCTCGACGTCTAGAAGCGCCTCCATACTAAGGGCTTGGCCTAGCATAAGGAGACTCCTGCAACTTGCAGCTTGACGCTTGACGCTTGTGCCTTAGCCGGCACCTTCAGGATCGAATGGCATTAGAGCGATGTCAGCGCAGCCCTATGACGACGACGGCTCTGCGTGTGAGTGCTGGGCTTAGCCATGCTAGCCCGGCCACTTGTACCTTACTTTGCCAGCAGACCGAATCCTAGCCCAGCAGCGTGCGTGCGTGCAGCACCGGTATCAGTAGGGATTGGCAGCAGATAGGCGGTCTCCCAGGAGCGAAAGCGAGGCATTCATTCCTGGCGCGGCCTGCCCAGTGCCAGCAATCCATCCAGGCCAGCCAGAGTCCAGTACAGTATACTCCAAGGCAGGCAGGCCCACTGCCTGGCATTGATGGGCAGCATGGCCGTTTTCGTGGTCGACGGATATTCGCCGGGAGTAGAGGCGGAGAGGGTCCAACAATTCCCCCCGGGCGCACGGTCTCGAGGGCCGGCTGTCGCGTCCTGCTAATCATAGCACTTGTAAGGGGGGGGAGGGTTTGACGACGAGAGCGCTATTGTGCTGTGCTCTGGATATCGCGGGAAGAGAGGGTGGCAGCGCAAGGGACCGCCAGAGCCAGAGCCAGAAGCTAGAGGCAGATGAATGCCTGCCGGATGGGGCACTCGCCTGTGCAAGAGACAAAACCGGGCAAATTTGGCCCTTCATGACAAAAACAAAAACCGCTGCCACCAAGCCATGTGGGCTGCAAGAGACAGCTACAGTACGTACCTGGTAGCGGCATGGAGATGCTACATTTAGCAGACTTGTGATTTGGATGATTTGTATTGGGAGGGGGCACTTGGCTTGGCTCTCTGTCGCTCTTGCTCGCTGTGGCTCTGGCTCTGGCTCTGGCGCTGGCGCTGGCTCTTGCCTGGCACTAGAGAAAAGTACCTCTCCCGGGAGTCCCTGCCCCGTGTCTCTACACGACCTAGACTACTGTCACGCCTCCCGACTGCTGGCAGGCGCCACGCCCCCCCCCGGCCCCTTCTGGCTCCAGGCCCCGCCCCATCCGCTTCATCCCACTCGCAGCGCCCACACCATCGCCTACCTCCTACCTCCACGCCCGGCTGCTACAGCCACTCCGCCGCACCCCCTGTCGCTGCACTGCAGACACAGCCAGATCCGCTCCATGCAGCGACAGGGCCTGCGAGCCTCGCTACGTGCACGCCCGCGCAGCAGCCAAGAGGCGGGCCATGGGCACAGATCGGCCTCGCTGGGCGGTACGTACCTGGGCGGCATGCACTGGCCCTGTCACAGCTTCACGCCCGCACCCCTCCACCACCTCACCAAGCCTTGCTGGGCTTCACCAGCCAAAGCCCGGCCCCATGCAGCCCTGCAGAGGCCAGGGTCTGTCTGCATAGGTACTGAGCTTCGAAAGACACAGGCAGATAAGTCGAAGCATCCAGTATTTAACTCTCGTCGTCCTCCCATCTGGCCCAGCCTGTCATGACCATTCCGATCCAACAATTGCTGAGACGCACATCATCTATATAATACCAATCGACATCTCATCCAAACCACCCATCAGTCACATCTTCCATCCTGATCTGATCAAGCAAGAGCCTCTTCTCTACTGAGCCAAGACCACACTGCCTTGCTTGCTCTTCACCCCTCCATCACCACATCATCAACTCTTCTTACAACAACAACAACAACACACACACACACAACATCACAATGGCCATGTTCGCCATCTCACAACAACACCCTTATGCCTACGCCGCAGTCCCGGCACCGGCTCCTCCTCCTCCTCGACACTGCTCAAACCACGGCACCAGCAGCGCCTTTAGCAGCTCTGCCCACCCTGATGAGGACTGGACCAAGATCTCAGATCTTGCCGAGCGCAGGAGAATACAGAACCGCATTGCTCAGCGCAACTACCGTATGTTTTAGCTACAAGACGTCATCTCTTCTGCAAAACCCCATCTAACACTCGACTGCAGGCAAGAAGCTTAAGCGCCGTCTGGAGGATCTTGAGCGCCGCGCTGGATCCGAAGAGGGCGATGCTGAGAAGCAGCCCTCGCCAGTCAGCCAGCCTGCCGCCAGCCCCAACAAGGTCGTCAAGCGTCAATCCATCTCCAAGGCTCACAAAGTGCACCAGGCACCAGCTCCTGTCCGCCTCCCGACGCCTCCCAAGACCATTGTTTCTCAGGGCCAATTCACTCCTCCCATGGAGTCTCACGACGAGCTGTCTTTTGTGCACCCCAGCTACCACCACCACGACGAGCGCGAGCGCTCCAACACGCCGCCCGTTCTCGCATACACCACATACCCAGCTCCCGACGAGCTGCTCATGAACCCCTATGGATCCGCTCACGCCTATCCTGCCATGACCACTGCTGAGGTCTACCCCAACTACCTCAGTGCTGCCATGCCCGCCTCGCTGCCTCCTCTGGGCCACTACAGCGAGCCCATCAAGCGAGACCTGTATCCCGACAACGTCATGAGCCCATACATTGGCTATGGCTTCATGCCGACTCACGACATGGGCATGTCCACTCCCTACGACCCTTCCAACAACCCTCTGGTGAGTGCGGCTAGGCATCAATTCTCTTACTCTCGGGAAATGCGTTGCTGATTCTGAATGCCAGACTCCTCCTCTGACGCATTCATACGACCACTCGGCTGCCTGCTCTGAGACGGGCTTCGAGTACCCTACCACCCCGCTGTCTATGCCTGGCTCTCCAGCCTTGATGCAGCACCAGCACTAAATCAATGAAGAAAAAAAAAAGAAAAATTTGAAAGGAAAAAAAAAAAAAGCCGGATTTCATACAATTCATCACCCTATCATCTACAAACCCGAAGTACATATATACATATTCTACCTTGTCGCAAAACAACAAGGCACTCGACATTACGGGGCAAAAAATGATTTCTGGTCTACGGCAAAGGGGGTGCACAACGGGATCTTTTCTACGAGGACAAATAGCATGGCGATTGTGTTGGGACTCCTTCATTCTTCTTGGAGAGCTTTGGATGAGCTCTTATTTTCTTGTGTTAACACCTCTTTTTTGTGATATCTTTTTTCATGAAGTGGACATTTGGGATGACTTGAAAGATGGGATTGGTTGGCAGGCGTTCCAAGGAGCAACGGACTGATATGCTTAAGCAAAGCACAGTTTATTGGTGTTTTCTCTGTTACTTCAATTTTTTTTTAATCTTATACTAGATATCCCCGCCGGAATACAAACGGAACGGGCACTAGAAGCGTGCTCCAAATTCAAAAAAATCAATTTACTTTACTCTACTTGCCAAATGGTTTTTGCCCAGTATTAGCACGTGTGATTTGCAATTCTTCCAGAGCTACGGACGAGTCGGTTGAGCTACTGGCCGTGGCTTGTGCTCTCCATGTGGACGAAGCCACACACGCCCGCCCTCTGCGGCCGCCATGGTGGAATACGCCAGCGCCACATGCGCCGGGCGCCTTGTAGGGCAAAAGCCAAGCTTCGCAGCTTTTTCGAAGTTGGACCTACGGGAAGTTTTGCGGGGAGAATATTTACCGGCGAGGCGGCGGCGGGCTTTTTTACCGTGTAAGTGCGCCCTTGTGTGTGTGTGTAAGAATCAGAAGCAGAGCAGAGCCTCGATTTCTAACGCCGCTAAAGCTTCGCCATCTCGGTACTTGTGGTGGCTTTTTTTGCATTTCGAGCACACCCATCGTTGCGCCGTCAAACACGTGGAAGACGAGGCGTCGGTGGGTGAGCCCATGGCGGCGCGGCGCTCTCTATTCTTAACAGCCGTTTCCATGTGTTCTTTTGTCAAGGTTTCGGTGGCTTGCGGTTCGGAGTTAACTTGGCGTATTGTGTCAACGCCGTACGCCTGCGTCTCTTATTATAGCAATTAGTCAGGCAGCGACTGATTAATCCATCGGAGCGAGAATACTCCGAACGCAGGCCTGGCGGCTTTCTTTCCGATCGGAAGTATCCGCCACAATCAAGCGATACACCCGAACCGCAACTTACTCGTACATTGACCCAACAAGGCTACTGCTGGCGAGCCCTTTTGCCAGCTTCTCTCGACCATCTGGACACTTCTCATGAGTGATTCCACACTGGCCTGATATCGCCGCTCGCGCCTGTTGCTGGTTTGAGCCCACGATGCACGCTACGACGAACCGGCAGAAGCTGCTCTATCTCTACGGCGGAGACCAGTAAGAGCCCCTCCTGCGTGTTTGATGCTTCGCTTGTCTGTCCATCACGCCCTGCGAACGCTGCGATGGCTTCTTTTTGTTTTTTGCCTCTTCGATTCAGTTCACCCCTCTGCCTCCAATGAATACCCACAATGAACGTGGACATTGCCTCGATCGGGGTAGACTCGGGTTTGGGTATGAGGATCCGAAATCTAGACTCTGGGGGTGGCTTCGTCTGGCTTGATACAGTTCGATATGTCTGTTTTTTTCCTTTCTTTATCTTCATCTTGGAGGCAAAGCACACACCCTTAGAGTTTACATGACTTGGAGGGGAGAAAAAAAGAAGCTATTGCAGGCACCAGCATAAATGAGCGGTCAAAATTAGAGCATCCAAGGCTAACTGAAACCCGCCCCTTTGGGTCTTGTTCAAAAGGCCCTGGGACTCCTCCTTATGGGTCACTTCTGATGATCGAGTTCGTGGAGGCGCCAGTCAGTCCCACCTGTTCGTGATAAATCCGGAAAAGGCCCGCTTCTATGGCCACCTTGATACCACGACGCTGGGCGGCGCCGGCTTTGCATCGCAGCATAGCTTGGGGGTCCTGGACTGGGACCTGTCCGACTACGAGGGGGGGCATAGTCGTTGCGGTGGCCAAGGCGGATGGAAAACGCTACGCCCTGACGCTCAAGGACGAGATACCTCCGCGGAGAGGTGATGGACGCGCAGAAGCTGGAATTAGCTGGGAGGCCGAGTTCGAGGTCGTCCAAGACGGATCGAGCTTTGATTTCAAGAATGTCTATCTGCCGTGGAGTGCGTTTAAGCCAACGTATCGGGGGAGGCCGAAGCCGGATGCAGCACCGTTGGACTTGGCTCATGTGAAACGAGTCGGGCTGATGATGCGAAGGTGAGTGAAGAAGCCATCTATCTGCTTATAGTACTTTATTGAGCCCCTTGCTATATACGTGTGCCAAGACTTGGCGGCTAACGAGAGGTGGTTGCAGCTTCTTTGGAACGCAAGAGGGGGATTTCTCCATCGATATTCATGCTATTGCAGCCGTGAGCGAGGCGCCGGATGGTGGAGACGATGATGAGTTTGAAGACGACCCCAAGGCTGCTGTAGCTGAGGCTGCTGCGGCGAGGAATTCGCAGAGTCGTCAAAGTGGCTGGATGAGTCGGTTACTATGCGGCTTGATATAATTGAGAGAACTGACAAAGCGGGAGCGAGGAATACCCAGTGAAGGTGATTTGATACGCGGTTGTTCTATTATTCAATGACGTTGTCGACAATACAGCTACGGCAACTTATATATACTCAAAAAGCGCCGATTGGCTCAACTACTCAACCAATCAGCACAATTGAATTATTCCAACCACCAGTTCAATCTACAAGCTTAATGCAATGCGGAACCAGTCGTCTTTTACAACTGAGATTATGCATGCGGCAACAAGATGCGCGCGAATAGCTTCTTGGAGCTGGATCGGAGAAGCTTTGGCGTCGACGTCACCACGCTTCAGCTTCATTCCAGCCATCCAATCCTTTTGTTCATATGTATGCATGCAATGCTACCATATATTCTGCTGGATAAATTGATTGCATCCCATATCCTCGAAACAGAATATTCTTTTCTTTCTACCCCTCTTTTTCCATTTTTCATCTTGTGCGAGATTTACTTGATCCTATTCTCCGTCGGTCTTTTGAACTGAGTTCTTACACGAGTACAGCTTTCAATTAGCAGCCCAGCTCCAACGCAAGAGGCCATGACACTCCTCAACCATTTCCTCCACATCACCAACTTCCACTCCCCCCTCCTGCGATCCATCGTGCCTTGCTTCGCCACCGCCTTTGCCATCCAAAGCGCCGTCGCGATCCCCTCCATCCTCGCTGGTTCGGAGCGCTTCTACGATTTGTCGGGCTCAGTGACCTTCCTGGCTGTCGGAGCGCTAAGCTTATATCTCCCCGCGCTGCGAGCTCGCGCGGCTGCTTATGCCGCCAATGCCACAAATGTTCCTCGGTTGCCGAGCCTGATTGAGCTCCTGAAGGGGGGTGCGGGTGCGGGCGCGGGCTCAAGTGCGGGTGTCGCGGTACTGTTGAACTGGAGACAGCTCGTCTTGACGGGAATGACTGCGGTGTGGGCAATTCGACGTGAGTTTTCATTCTTGCAATGCTTTAAACCCGGGTTCCTTATGCCGAGGGGGGAGCTTTAATCTTACATTCGGACGAAAACCGTACACTGTCTTGTCTTTTTTAAACTCGACTTACTAGTTGAGAATGAGAATGGGAGAAACTAACTAGTTGCTCATACACCACCAAAACAGTTGGCTCGTACCTATTTCACCGCATCCTTACCTCCGGCCATGATTCTCGATTCGATTCCATCCGCCACAATGCCGCCAAATTCTCTGGGGCCTTTTTCTTCCAGGCCCTCTGGGTATCGTTCCAGCTTATGCCTGTGATTATGCTCAACGCCGTCCCGGCAACTGTGCTGGCATCTGCGGCGATGCCCAAGCTCGTTGCCACGGACGTCATTGGCATATCGATTTGGCTGGCTGGCTTTGCGTACGAGGTCTTGGCCGATGTGCAGAAGAGCAGGTGGCAAAGGGAGAAGAAGCTCAAGCTGCATGATGAAGAGTTTATGACGAGGGGGCTTTTCTCCAAGAGGTAAGTTGTAAACAAAACCTTTTTTTCTTTTCTTCTGAGTTATCGTGTAGTGCGGTTTCATAACTTGTTTTTTTATTGAGTCTCAAAACTTGAAAGTTTATTGTACACCTAAGTTATCTGGATATTGTATTTGATCTGACGAGATTATCTGATAGTCGGTTCCCCAACTACTTTGGGGAAATATCCCTTTGGGCCGGAATTGCGACTGCCTCAGCTGGTGTCCTTGCCCGATTGCCCATCCAGCAAGCGTTGGGATTGTCTGGAGGCCCCTTGGGTGTGATGACGACTTCTGTCTTGTCGTTTGTTAGTCCTGCGTTTGCGGCCTTTTTGCTTGTCAAGGTATCTGGCATACCCCTCTCTGAGAGAAAGTATGATGAGCGATATGGAGATAGGAAGGCCTATCAGGAGTGGAAGAAGACTACGCCGAGGTTGGTTCCAAAGTTTTGGTGAAGACTAGGGAGTATGTTTTTTTCTTTCTTCACTCTTTTCTCTTGTGTTATATCTTATGGTTAATGAAATAAAATAATTTTAAACTTGGAGAATGTGAAATTTGTGTGTAATTATAGGTTTATATATATGTGTGCGTGTGGATTGATAGCTTCGTCCACGAACAAATGAAATCACCAAACCAGCTTTTTTGCTATATATGATGCAGGTTTTCTTTACGTTCCCGTGTCATGCATTCATTTCCTTTCATTCTCTTACCCACTTCCAATTTTTTTTTTATTTGTAGAATGACTTGACCTTTTCAATCTCATCATAGCTGCCCATGAAGATGCCTGACCTGTCGTGGATGTGCTCTGGTACAACCTCCAGCATTCTGTTCATGTTGCTATCGACGGCTTGGCCACCAGCTATCACACAAATGTTAGCATTTACATTGACACTCAATTCAGTTGAATATTGAGACAAAACACAATGGGAACTCACCATTTTCAAAAACCAAGGCCATGGGCGCACACTCATACAGAATACGAAGCTTGCCCTTGGGGCTCTTCTTATCGGCAGGATACGCAAAGATGCCGCCGTACAAGAGCGTGCGGTACGCATCGGCAACCATGCTGCCAATGTAACGCGCGCTGTAGGGCTTGCCGTCGGCCTGCGCCTGCTTGAGCGAGTTGAAGTAGTTGATGGTCTTGTCCTCCCAGTAGAGCGAGTTGCCCTCGTTGACGGAGTAGATGGAGCGCGCCTTGGGGATGCGCATGTCCGGGTGGGACAGGATGAACTCGCCAATGCCATTGTCGAGCGTGAAGCCGTTGACGGTGCTGCCGCGCATGGTCATGACGAGCTGGGCCGAGGCGCCGTACATTGTGAAGCCGGCGGCGACGAGCTCCGTGCCGGCCTTGAGGATGTCGGCCTTTGAGGCGACGTCGACGCCGTCGGGGATCTTGTGGACGGCGAAGATTGTGCCGACGGAGACGCCGGCGTCGAGGTTGGACGAGCCGTCGATGGGGTCGCAGGAGACGATGTAGCGCGCGCCGGTGGCGTGGGGGAAGTGAATCTCGGTCTCTTCCTCTTCGGAGACGAGCATGGCGACCTTGCCGCAGGAGCGCATGGCCTCGATGAAGAGGTCGTTTGAGATTACGTCGAGCTTCTTCTGCTCGTCGCCCGTGGTGTTGGAGGAGCCGGCGAGGCCGGTGAGGTTGACGAGGGTGGCGCGGCGGATGTAGTAGGCGATGGATTTGAAGGAGTATTGGAGGGCATGGCAGAGGAGTCTGTTGTGAGTCTCGTGTTAGTCGAGTTTTTTCAAAGTTTGTGACTGTTATTGGAATTATGTTGACAAGCGGTGCGATACAAAGTCAAACTATAGAGGGAAGAAAACGTACGTGAAATCACCGGTTGCTTCTCTGTGCTTGATCTGCTCCTCCGTGAGGAATCGCGTGAGGGTGATGATGTGGGTGTTGACTTTTTCGCCCGTGTCTGTCATCTTGGCGGTTTTGGTGGTTGATGATGTAATGTGGTGTTTTAGAGATTGGTTGGGATCAAAACGCAGTAGAGAGCTTTTCCTCTTGAACAATTGGATTCCGTGATTTCTCTTTATTACGGAAAAAAAGTTGTTCAATGGTAGAAAGAGGAAGTGGTGATTGGAGTTGAATTGAGCTCTCGGGATTGAAGCTCTTCGGCAGCGATGACGCGGGGTGGGTTATTCGTGGGGTTCGGCTAGTGGAGGGAACAGTGAGAAAGATGGAGAATTGGGAAATCAATAGAAGTCGATGTTTTTTTTTTTGGGGCTAAAATATATTCACGACAAAAACGACTGAATATATATAGACCACCAGAACAAATAGAAGAAGAAGGAAGAAGACGCCTCCTGACTAAGGGGGATGCTCGCTCTTTTTGATCACAAGACGCTGCCGAGATTTGACGATAACTCGCCCGCTGCCATCCGGCCGGGAAGACTAGCTACCAAAGCAGGAAAAAACGCAGGGTCCCGAACGCCCAGGCTCTTGTTTTTTTACTAAGTACTGACCTTGTATTACGTATAAAGCAAAAAAAAGGCAAGTTCCGGCTACTCTAGGCTCTTTTTCCAGGGGGGGGGCATTTCTTCAGCCAATCCGAAGCTGAATGGAAGAGCCCTTTTTTTTCCATGTACATCATTACAAAGGAACTTTGCATAAGCTATGGGTGGTGTTCACGGCAAAGGGCGAGTAATAACGTTAACCGACTATACCGAAGCGTGGCCGTTGACTGGCTGTCTGGGTTCCCTTCCGGGGTGGGTTTTGACGGCATTTGCCGGATGAGAGGAGCTTTTTTTCTTCTTCTTCCTTGTTGGCTCTGTGCGTAATGTAGATGTACCTCTCTTATTGTGTGCTCCCCCCTGAGAAACAGTTTCAGCTCAAGTGTTGGAGAGGCCCGGCTATGCCCCGTTGCCCGGGAAAGCTATTGTCTAAGAGGATTTCCCGGAAGAGGAGACGCGAAAGGCGCTGGTTGGAGCTAGCAAGTTCCCTCGTTCGGCGGGGCGCGGGGACTCACGTGAGTTGCGTCGCTGGGCGAGAGTACCGAGAGAGTACCGAGATGCGTTACATAATCTGCGCCGAGATTCGCTTTCTTTTGCTGCACGTGAAAGACACGAGCCCAGCTGCGGGTCTACTCCGGAATTTGCATCTCTGGGTCTCTCTTCTCCACACAGCACAACTCCAGAACAATGCTGAGCTAAGCTTCTCTCTCTCTCTCTCTCTTGATCTCTTCTCCAGCTGTGGGGGAATCTGGACCTCGGCATGTTTTTACACGCCACAAGTGCCGTCGGCTTTCTGCAACCATACGGTATGGGCTTGAAGCCTTTCCACGGCTAAACACGAGACACTTCTGACTCTCATTCACTTATTTTTTAATTCTTCTTTTGGCCCATTCCTCAACTTGTTCTTTTTCTTCACCTTTTTTTCTCTCTGTTACGACCTATACCCCCGTTGAAATTGACATAACCGTCTTTTCTTCTCTCTCGAGAAAAAGCAAAAAGACGTCATTTACGATAACTATCGATTGCCGAAGCCGATAAGCGTGCGCGTGCTCCTCGATCCGAAACATCACGACATCTACAACAACAACAAAAAACCACCAACAATGGTCGCCGACACCCTCGTCTACCACCCCTCGGTGGCTCACTACCTCCGCTTCGTCGCCACCACCGTCGGCCGTGACAAGATCCTCCGCACGCTCCAGTACTTTGCCCGCTTCTACGCCTGGTACCTCCTGCGCACCAACGGCACGCCCTCGCAAATGGCCCCCTGGAACGCCATCAAGAAGCAGTTTGGCCTCGCCCGCAAAATCATGCGCGTCGGCAAGAACCTCGAGCACGTAAAGGCCGCCGCCCAGGCCGCCGACGCCAAAACCCTCGAGCCCTTTTTGCGCTACGCCGCCGTCGGCCGCCAGATTGGCTACGCGGGCTACCTGTCGTTTGACATGCTGACCGTGGGCGACGCCGCCGGCATCCGCAAGTGGTCCGCCGCAAAGACGCTGACGCAGCATGCCTATCGCTTCTGGGCCATGGGGCTGGTCTTCAGCGTCGCGGCGCAGCTGTATACGCTGTACAGGCTGAAGGAGCGCGAGGCCAAGATTGACCGCAAGGATGGCGAGGGCGTTGTCGAGAGCAAGCAAATCCTAAAGTAGGTTTCTTTCTACCCTTTCTCTGTTCCCCCCCATATATACTTCCGGGAGAAGAGGAGAAAGACTAACATGTGACATTTTTCCCAGGGAACGCTTCGCCAGCCGCCTCCAGCTCGTCTCCGACGTCTGCGACTTGACCGTCCCCTTCGCCGCCCTCAACTGGGTCGGCTTCGACGACGGCTTCGTCGGCCTGGCCGGAACAGTCAGCAGTGTAATCGGCGTTTACTCCCAGTGGAAGAAGACCGCCGCCTAAAAGGCAGTAATATGGTGTTTTCAAAAAGAACATGTCCGAAAGGAATCACATTGGGGAAGAAAACCTCCCCTTGATATACACATATTTGTCGGCTTCAGCAAACATCCTTTCATCAAATACTTTTGGTTTTCTTCCTGGAAATGAGCGACATGTTTCCTTGAACTGGTGGAGATATACACACATGTATATACATGTATGAGCCAAGAGGACGGTTTGTGTATAATACTAACAGCGACTACCTCTCGCGTTGTGACGGTCGCCAACGCTGAGCTGCTTGCAAGCAACTCTTTTAATGCCATATTCCTCATGTTGATGATGTTTTCTTGATTCATTTCGGTTCTTTGTTTCTTTCAGTTTCTTTCTGTTGCTGTTCGAATAGCACGTCGTATATGGGTTGAGAACGTTTGGATGCAAAAATGTTATGTATAACTAAGAAATAAAAAGCAGTAAATTAAAAAAAAAGCAAAATCAATGAACCATACATAAATCCCGTTAATCGTACAGCCTGACTCTTCTTGCCTCCCATGTGATATCATGTGTTCCCGGAGATCCCTTCCATTCTGTCAATGGCTGTCCCATATTCATTCTGATCGTCAAGAGCCTCATCGTCCGGTGTCCACTCGTATCGAAATAGCAAATAGCAAAGCTGCTCGTTGATAAGTCCAAACTCCCCAACCTTCCACACTAGATACAAGTCCCGTAATACCCAGCCTCTGCAAACCATACGCCCCAACTTTTCGAATTGATAAGTCCGTTTGTGGTAGGTCATCTATCACGTTTGGTCAAGGCCAATTTCGCCAAGAGAGCGAGCGTATAATATAGAAGACGTATAAAAACAGGCAGTGTGGGAAAGTAGAGCTATACAGCGTAGGCCCCAAGAGAGATGAGAGGTGAGAATAAGGAAGAATAAAATTTACCAGTAGCGCCCACCACGATCGTAGTCTCGCGCATATCCTTCTCGAGGGTATGCTGGCTCTCTGGGAGGAAAGTCTCTTGGTGGCCGGTCATAGGCAGGTCGACCGCCATTTGCATACGGATCGGCAGGAGGCGGGGGATAATCGCGGCGGTAAGGCTCATCGTAGCGACCTCGAG
Source organism: Trichoderma atroviride (assembly GCF_020647795.1). NCBI lineage: Eukaryota > Fungi > Ascomycota > Sordariomycetes > Hypocreales > Hypocreaceae > Trichoderma > Trichoderma atroviride. The sequence continues at coordinate 2,665,270 of NC_089400.1, read as the reverse complement.
GGGGCGGGTAATCTTCCACGGGCCGGCGAGGAGGTGAACGATAGCGCGGAGCCCGGTCGTCATAGTATTCACGGCGAGGGCTTCTGTCACGGTAGCCATACGATGGTGCAGCGCCTTCGCGGTTGTAACCTCGGTGAGGACCGCCTCGGCGGTCATAGTTATCAAACTGCGGCGGTGGGTATGGCCTACGTCCAGGTGAACGAGATCGGGCACGGGGATCCCGCGGGGGCATGTCGGGTTGAGTCTAAGCATACAGAGTGAGCAAGCAGTCCGCCTGAAAGGATATGCATCGTGATGGGACTAATGTCGGAACTTACGTCAACAAGGCACTGGACACGGGCGCCCTTGAACTCACGGCCGTCAAGCTTTTCAACGGCTGTTCTCAGATCTGCAGCAGTCTCGAATTCGACAAAGCTACGGCCCTCTCGTTAGTCACAAACACACATGTAAGATTGGGTAGCCTAAAGTTTATAACAGCGCTTACCCTCGGCCATTGGAGTCGCGGCCTGTCTCAGAGTACACCACATCAAGGCTTGATTGACGGGCGAAATCTTTAAGGTCCTATTGGTAGAATCCACGTAAGTCGTTGCCAAGGAGGAGAGCAAAAGCCTGGAGAGAACAAAGTCCACGTATCGGCAAGCCAAAAAAAGAATAAATGATGATCCATCAAGTCAGGAACCAGGGATGCCAAGCCAGAGTCGCCAGTCCAGAACGAAAGGGCTGAGAGGGATAGTGCGGGGCGCACATGCCGACCCAATGCAAAGCATAGCAAACCAAAGCGCTCCAAGTATGTGATGAAAAGGGCATGCAAGTCCCGTGGAATCCAGGTGCAACAAACTGGGAGAGGGAACAGACCTGCCAGCTGGTATCATTGGGAAGTCCCGTGATCTGCATTCGGTGAGGAGTTCTACGCGGTCGCGGCGGCGCACGCTCGTGCCCCATGCCGCCCTCTCGGTGTCGAGCTCCACGGGCAAACTGGACGGTGAGGCGTTCTCCCATAAAGTCGGATCCATCTGTATTGTTCAATCGCGGGTTAGTCTCGAGCAAAGCGCAAGGCGACAGAGTATTGACGGGGAAGAGAGATGGAGATGAGGTAGAGATGGTAGGGCGATGGACATACGGAAAGCTGTAATATGGCGAAGAAGAACGCGCGATTGGTCAGTATAATAGATCCTGTAGCATATTAATACTGGGAACGAGGTAAGGCGAACCTGGAACGACGTCGCGAGCATCCATAGCATCCTTATACTCGATGAATCCGAAACCGTTCATAAGCTTCACTTCGGTAATCTCTCCGGTGCCGTGGGTCGCAAAGTGAGCCTCGACATCGGCCTTGGTAGCTGAGGGAAGCCAGTTAGTGGTAGCCACGGGAGCAGGAAGACAATGGAGATGGACCATTTCGAGGGAGGTTCCCCAGGTAGAGCCGGGTGGACGAAACCTCAGTCATGGTGGCGACGACCGTAAAGAGTCCGGGTATATCTTCTTTCTTTCTTCTTCTTCTGAGTCTCAGCAGTAGGGCCACCGGGCAGGGCACTGGGATTCTGTTCTTCTTTCGTTCAGCAGCGGTCCGGCGAATCGTCCACGGACCAGGAAGCGCGATGAAACAAACGAGCCCAGACGTCGAGCCAGACGAGAGTGAAGGACGAGAGAAGAGAGAAGAGCAAAAGATGGTGGCGGCTGGTGGGAGGAGAAAGCTGAAGCTGCTGTCCGCGAGCGAAAGAGGCTGGCGGCTGCAAGGTTGCACCAGGACGGTCAGCGGCGGCAGAATCGCCGAGACGGGCTTAGTCGGCCCCGCGTTTCGAGCCTGCAAAGCCCTGCTAGCAAAGCCGGGATCCTCTTTTCCTGCTCGTTGCTCTTTCTTCTCTGTCCGCGTGTACATTTGCATACAAGCAGATAACGCAGGTGACCTCTGCCGCTTCGCTTGTGAAGTTGAGACCCGCCTTTTTGCTCTCCGCCCGCCTTTTTTTGCCTTTCCGCTTGCTGTATGCGGATGACCCAAGACCCAAATTACGTAGTTGTCGGCAGATGGTACTTGTACGCGCCCCGATGGTGTGCATGGCGTGCAGAGCAAGGTATGGGGTACCTACATATGTATGTACTTAAGATACGCGCATTAGAGGAGGGCTGCTAGTACGAAATGGCCCTAGAGGTTCTGCTTCGAGATAGCTTCAGATACCGTGGCATGTGAAGAAAACTATACGTCAAAGTTTGTATTCAGCACTATACAAATCATACGAATCATGCAATAACCAGGCTGCAGGGAGCAACTAGCCGCAGCGATTTGCCTCTCAGAGGGCTTCACAGCCATCTTTCTCTGCCTCCATCTACCCTGCCGTTGCCGTTCCCATTCCGTGTGATTGACATGGTCGACCTGCATGATGCCTCGACCGACTTGGAAAAGCTCGCCACTGTTCCCGTGCCGCATGTGCTTAATACTACTCGATGTACATGTATGCAAGTCATGACGCAAACTCTTTCAGGGTGCTCCGTAAAGACAACTGAGTATTGGACATAAACGTTTGTCTCGCAAAGTGAAACAAGGACTTCACCAGGTGAATCAGATCCTACTAGTAGGTAGTCATGGTTATCAACTCATTGAAATCGGTCAAAGAAAAACAAAGAAAAGAGAGAGAAAGGGTCCCATATTGCGAATCATATTGCTATTTATTAATACGTAATCTAAGCGTGGATAAGTAACCAAGATATATGCCTCATGCGCTCTCCATAGTGGTAAACCGCCACTCCCCAAACAAGTTCTCATTACTTACTTGGCCGGTGTTCTAATATCCACCTGCCAGTCCCAAGTACTCACACCATCAAAAGTAGCAAAAAAAAAAAAAAAAAAGTTGACAAAAGCAAAGAGAAAAGAAAAGGGAAAGGAACAGGAAAGAAAACTCCGGCTACGTACGTGAAATGCCGCAACATGCCATATACAAACGCGCCCTCTGCTTCTATTTTCAAATGATCGTCGTAACTTGCCCAGTCAACCAGTATAGGCGATAAAGCCTTCTCCCTTCGTACCAATAGCACAATTTTTTTTCCTCTGCGACTTGTCTCGTAAATCGGCAGTTTCACACACCCATCGATGCTCTCGCTAACCCAGAATATGCACCTTTTTTGTATTATTGCCCGGAGATATTTTATGCTTTAGAGTTTCAGCTCCTTGAGAATTTGCTCCGCCATGTTCTTGTACTGCCATGTGTTTCCAGTCATTCTCTTGAATTGGATGCCGTGCAGGGAAAGCAGTGGAACCTTGACGATGAAAATCTCAAACTCCATCACCATGCTACCACCAAGATCGCTTTGCACTTGCGTCGTCGTCTCTCCAGGCACGCGCCTCGATACTCCTCCACTTCTTCGGGGGATGCTATCCACCGACTCTTCAGAGTTGGAGTAGCTGCGGTCGCGGTCTCGATTGCGGTCGCGGTCCTGCCGTCCAGGGGTCCTTGGGGTCATGGGGGATCGATCCATATCGCGAATGTCGTCGCGATCACGGTCCTCGCCTCGCATAAGGCCGCCAAAGCTAAAGCGGCGGCGATGGCCACCTCCTTGATTTTGAGCAGGCGGGCTGCTCGGTGTATCGTGCACCCTGTTGAGGTCGATACTTGGTGTATACTTGCAGCTAAAGCCTCCTCGGATCTCGACATAGTCGACGTTAAGCTGTTTCAGCACCCTCCGGATATCGGCACGAATAGTCGGAACCGTCTTGCCGGAAGTGGTGGAAACGCTGAAGAGACCCTTGAGGTATACGGGTTTCGCCAACTCAGCGCTGTCCAGTCGATCAGTGGAGACGCCGCTTGCTTCCTGCTCCAAATCGGTTTCTTCTGGCACATTGGCCTCTTGAGCGGCTTCTCTTCGCAGACGACGCTGTTGAACGCTCTCGCGACGCGCGTGTCCCAGAGACTTGGCCCTCATTGCCACTGATTGTGAATGCGTGTGGCTCCTCTGTACAGTCGAAGACTGGTCGTTTGTGACAGATTGGTCCGAGCCGCTCGTCAAAGGTGGCTCTCTCGATGACATGGCATTATCTCGTCGGCGAATATCCGCTGAATTTACACTGGTTGACCGTCCAAGTCCCGACTTTCGCGATCCGCGAATGCCACCGGCAGACATTGGGGGGCTCAGCAGCTCGCTATGTTGACTGCCGCCAGATGGCAGCGCAATATTGGCATGATCGTCACGGTCTCGCCGTCCACGTCGGATGCTGAAGCTCTTTCTAGGGGCTGTAGGGGCTCCTTCGGGTGGTGAGTGGACATGTACCATGGGAGGGTAGGAACGGTCTCTCTCCTTGTCTGATCGATCAGGCTCCCTGCGTTTCCGAGTGCTGAAGCGCCGGAGTAGGCTGGCAGTAGTGCCCTCCTTCTTCTGAAGTTGATCGGCTTTGGATTCAGGCTGTACAGGTACGTTTTGCTGTTTCACCAAGTCTGGCGCATCGTCTTCTCCGTGAGTACGAGCTCTAGGTCGAGTGCGTCCGCCTGTAGGTCTCTCGCCCGGCATTTCAAACGCCGCAGCATTGGTATGAGCCGCTTGAGGAGGTGCCAAATCAGGTACGGTCTCTGGAAGCTTTTCACGCTCACGCTCGCGTTCGCGTTCGCGTTCACGCTCTGCACGTTCTTTTTCCTTCTCCTTTTCACGCTCTCTTTCCTTTTCTTTCTCTCTCTCACGTTCACGCTCTGCGCGTTCTCGCTCCCTAAGTTCTCGCTCCTTTTCTTTTTCCTTTTCGCGAGAAGTGCTTGCTGGCGGGCTCATCTCCGCATGCTCGCGGTCTTGCTTCTCTTTGACGAGATAGTAGATGGAAGTGAGGGGATTGAAGGCGTTCAGGGGGTCGGCACCAATCTGCAACGCCTCGGAGCTGGGCCCGCTAAGGGTGTCGCGGCTGTTGGAGTTTCTCCTCTTGTAGAAATCAAAGCCAAATCCACGCTTCTTCTCGCTGTCCTTGGTAGGTTGTGGCAGCTCCTTCTCACGTTGGTAGGCCTTGACAGCCTGCTGGTAATCCTCTGATTCGATAACCTTTGTAAGTTGAGTACGAATGGACTCGGGAGAGCCAAAGTTGAAGCCTTGCATGGCGTGGATGACTTCTGGCTCCAGGTTGGCGCTAAGCGGCTCTCGGACGGGAAGGTAATTATCTGGAGGTCCGCTGAATCCCTTGAGCATCCAAGGGTGGTTCATAACCTCTTGCATGGTTGCTCGTTGCTTGGGATCAGTGACAAGCATTCGGGACATTAGGTGTTTGCATTCTATATTGTAAAAAAAGTAACATGTCAGTACTCGGTTGATGACATCATTGGTCGCATAGGAGTAAGGCGGTAGGTGCTCACCATTTGAAAGCCAACTCGGGTAGTCGACGAGACCCTTCTTGATCTTTGCATGAAGAGCAGGCATGCTCTGATCGTCGAAAGGCACCTTACCACAAACGAGAACGTAGAGGACGATGCCAAAGCTCCACACATCAACTTCCGGACCAGTGTATGCCCTTGCTTGTAGCAGCTCGGGGGCGGCAAAGTAGAGACTTCCGCAGAAGGTCTTGAGATGGCCGCGAGGAGAAAACAGGTTACTGAGGCCGAAATCAATAATCTTGATGTCGCCAGTTTTGCTGATGAGAATGTTTTCGATTTTCAGATCGCGATGGACGATGCTGTTTCGGTGACAGTAGTCTAGAGCACTGGCAATCTGACGACTAAACTTGCGGGCTTGCTTCTCCTTGAGCTTGCCATGTGAAATGATGTAGTCGAGCATCTGGCCTCCGTTGACGTACTCGAAAAGCATATACCAATGATAGTTTGTGCGAACCACATCTCGCATGCCGCAGATGTGGGGGTGATGGAGAAGGGTGACAATGGCAGCCTCGCGAGCGGTTCGGATCTCCTTTGACTGATCGGCGCGCTCCTTCTCTGCCCGGCTCTGATGACCATCATCAGTAGAACCGCGAGGGATGATTTTGCAAGCAACCTTTTTGATAAACAGAGTTAGCAACGCAATGGATTATCACAGCACAGGTGCAAGCAAAGGGGGTACGTACCTGTTCAGACCCGTCTTCTTTGCGAGCCAGCTTCACCTTGCCCATGCTGCCGGCGCCGATGGTCTTGCCCAAGATCCATTTGCCCGACTGCGTAGGGATGGTGGTGCGCGATCTGGATTGTTTGGCGCTTGCGTGCGTCGCGTCGGCGCCGCCATGGGAAGTGTGGTGCGACGCAGCGGCCGAGCTGCCATTGTTGGCGACGGCTGAGGGAGGCATTTCGGCGTGGCCCTGACGAGTATGCGTGGAGCGGGTGCTGGTGCTCCGTCGATGGGATCGAGAGGCGTCGGCCGCTCTGTTGTTAGAAGAGAGCGGCGGGCGGTCTCGGCTGGAGCTGCGCTTGGACTGGGATGCGGCTAGATGTGAGGTTTCGTAGTCATTTTGTGACGACGTAGGCTGGCTGTGGGCGTGGGTCGGGCGAGACGACGACGAGCTGCGGCGACGGTGACGGGCCTGCGGCTGCTGCTGCTGCTGCTGCTGCTGCTGTTGCTGAGATGAGGCCGTTGCCGAAGTGGTTGCGTACTGCTGCTGCGGCACTCCGGGCGGTTGCTGCTGCTGGGCTGCTTGGTGGCTGCTGTGGTGATAGTACGAGTGCGAGTTGGCGTTGGTGTTGGCGCTGGCGCTGGCGCTGGAAATGGAGGACGCAGGTGGCCCAGCCGCGCCGCCAGCAGAGCCTGAGGGTACGGGAGGGGGGGCGGGAGGAGCGTGTGGAATAGGACCGGGATGGGGCAGCTCGCGAGGGGGAGGTGTGGGAGAAGTCGGAGCCTTGGGACGCTGCGGCGGTTGTCATGGCGGTCAATTTCAATGCTCAAAGAGTCCCGTGGCACGTAGGTAAGGTATGCTCGCTTTGTCGCCGCTGCCAGGGCCCTGAGAAGCCGTCAGGCGTAGATTGGAGCAAGGCCCGCGGGTGCGTCACAGAGGCATCAAAGGCCCTCCTCTCTGCTGCGAGATAAAAAAGGAGAAGATCCACGCGTGGTCGGGGGGGGCAAAAGAGCTGGGCCTGCTGGGGGGAAGAACAAGAGAGAGAGCGTGTGAGAGGAGAGAGAGCAGGGTGACAGTGGCTGGGACGGCTTCCAGGTAACGCAGCGCTGGGGCCCGGGTGCATGTGCTGGGCTGGGCTAGTACAGGTACTACGACGTCGATAGTACGGAGCACAGGTGCGCGATGCTATCAAGCCACGGGCTGCCCTCTGGGCTCCAGTTTCTGATGGAGAAATGGATATTACTACGGAGTACTGGTATCCGTTCACGTCGAGCTAGCAATCGGCGAGCGCCCACCTCGCAGCGCAGCACTTGTGCCGTCTGTCATACGAAGCGGACGGCTACAGAGGAGAGGCCGGGAGGGGGGAGACGAGGCCGGAATCGAGCGAGATGCCATCACTCGAATGTCTCCAGCTCTGGCTCAGCTGTCGCCAAGCCGGTGCGGATAGCATGGTAGGGGTACCACCTCGTACCTGGGGGCCTCACTTCAGCGGAGTGCTAAACCTGGCTCGCTGGGCTAGTGCCTTCCAGGGGCCGCGCGCTGCTCAGTGGTTGGACGGGGGGCCTGGTACAGCTCATCTAGCATTGCGGCATCCCCCTCAGGCGTCATTACAGCTGCAGGCTCCACAGCGCATGTTCCCAGATGCTGGATGCACCAATGGACGGGACTCTATTGCCTGGATACGTCTGTCTGGTGCTGCTGTATTTGTTGTTTGCGCGCAGAGGCCTGAGCTGGCAGTCTAGTTGCTGCTGGTGTGGAGGTGCTGCAGCGCAATTTCATGCGTGCAGTATCCAGCGCATGGCGGTAGTAGCTTTGGGCATCATTGACGTGCTGTGCTGCAATTGAGCTCCGCGCCCCAGCTCGCGGGGACCGACCAACGACTCTCATCGCTTGGGTAGAGAAATAGAAAATTCCAGATGCTGTATTTTTGAAACGCCCATGCCCCAGCACAATGATTTCTCTCAGTCTTTTTCTAGACTTGTCCTATTCCGTCCTTGTGTCTTTGTCTTTCCATGCTTTCTTTGTTCTATTTCGTCATTGTGTCTGCTGTGGCTGGATACGTCAAATTCCTGACGTTTTCAGGCACCTATGTATACAGGTAAAATGCCCGTAGCTGTCAGCATCGCACGCTTCCTTTGACAGCACGGGCAGCCAAGAAACGCCATTGGCTGCTGACTACGGTACCATCGGGCTCAGCTTTTAATAGCACTTGATCCTATGCGTGAAGGAACATGAAGCGTCAATAGCTCCCTTTCGGCGATAAACAGCCTCTCCAGATTACCAAAGAATTGCTAAGCTATTGATCAAATTCCAAATTCTCGCGAGTAGATGACTATTAGACGGGTACCTAAATTAGGAGGCCCAACTCCGTATTACCGCACTTTTTGTGCTATGGACCTATATGCTGCGATGCAATGATAGCTCCGCCTTCTGGTGTCAGTAATAACATTATTGGAACATCTTCTCTAGATCATGGCATCTTAAGTCCTAAAGGAAAATAATTCTTGAACCACGTGGGACGCTGGAGATCAGGCCATGTTGAGATCGACTCCTCCCTCTCAAGCCAAGTAAAGGTGTAAGCTGACGATTGGAGCACGTCACGACGGTTGAAGTGTCCGATTGAGAGCTTGGCAGCGCCATCTTGAAAGCATTTCAGCCTTGAAAGTTTTATAGCAGTTCAAAATTAGTTCGGATTTGGTAGTCATCTCACGAGCCCAATTCTTTGTTCAGTTTAACGGCAGAAGCCATGGAAACACCACATGTATTCACAGCGCAGATGATTTATTTCAATGGCACTGCCGACGCTGGGGCTGCATTATAGCTGTTAGTGGGTCAAAGACCGGCAGGGCGGGCGGGCCAGTACCGAGGAGGCTACAGACAGACCGCTGCAAAGAGTGCATGTAGCACTGCAAGGCACTTTATGCTTTATCGATAGCGCATCTACAACCACAACTGTTCCTGGCTTGTGCCGACCTGCTTCATTCCTCTATAGGCCACGACAGTTATTTCTACGACTTTATTGCACACCCGTCAATTAGCCCAACGCCATGCTCTGATACCTCGCATCACCCCTATACGCCACGAATCTTTGCCTGCTAATTTTCCCGAATACGAAAGCACATGTCCTACAAGCGAACTCGGGCGACATTCGAGGCCGACCTCCATGCGCCGTATGCCATCTTCGGCACCCCTTTGCCAGAGGACGGCGAGCGCGACGATGGATCATATCTTCCCTTGTGGAAACAGGAGGTGAGGGATGAAAAGGGCAGGCGGAGATTACATGGAGCCTTTACAGGCGGCTGGAGCGCAGGGTAGGTTTATAGCTCTATCGCCCCATTCTGGATCACTACGTCTGACCGCCAACATAGCTATTTCAACACCGTGGGATCCAAAGAGGGATGGACGCCGGCCACCTTTGTATCGAGTCGCACGAACCGCCGCAAAGATGAACCTGCCAGTACTCAACAGCGCGCCGAGGATTATATGGACGACGAGGACCTGGCGGATGCTGCGGAAGCACAGACGCTCAAGACCACCCAGGCATTTGCCGGCCTGGGATCGTCCACCCAAGATGAGCTCCACGCCGGGGGGGCTAATAGGCCTATTTAGAGCCGACGGAGATACAATGGGCCTGAAGCTGTTGCGGAGAATGGGCTGGAAAGATGGCCAGGGTATTGGTCCCAAGGTTCGACGGGGAGCACGCCTGGACTTGGCCGCAAAGCCTAACTTGACCGATGGCGAAACTCATCTTTTTGCACCCGACAATGTCGAGGTAATGCGATTTGTCCACAAGACCGATCGCAAAGGCCTGGGGCATAGTGGACAAGAAAAGCTTTCGTCGCTGCGCCATGAAAGCAAAGCTGATAGTGACGAAGAGGGCCAAGGTCGGGACGGCGTGCTCTCGATATTGTCTCGAGGAGGCACCAAGAAGAAACCACAACGAGGTGGCATTGGCATTGGCATCCTCAACGACACTGGGTCTGATGACGAAGACCCTTACGAAATTGGGCCCAAGATCAGGTACAACCGCGTTGTTGGAGGCGACAAGAAGAAGAAGGGAAAGAAGTTATCAGCGGCAGCAAACCCATCGCTGAAGAATGCTCCAGTGTTTATACCAAAGACTTCTAGGATCGGTGGTAGCTTGCGAAGATGTCAGGATGGAAGACTTCCTCTCGATGGGTTTGCCCTAGCCACAGCCATGGAAGATTTGACAATTGCCTTGTCCAAATATGCACCTCCGCCAGTCCCACCCGACTGGAAATCGTCCAAGAATACCGGCGATACCGAAAGCAAAGCCGGTGCGTATGTTTCAGCTGCTGAAGCTGCCAAATCATCCACTCTCAATGCGAAATCTCGAGCCGCCATCCTTGGAGAAAAGGCCCTCCCCGGAAAATCTGTTTTTGATTTCATATCAGCCGCTTCCAGAGAGAGGCTTGCTACGGCGTCAGGAAGAGCAGACTTACCCCCTGGCCTAGGCGAAGTGCCAGAAGGATATGCCATGTCGAAAGAAGAAAAGCAGACAATGCTCTGGGAGCAAGTTCCTAAACTTGACCGAGAGACGGCAATCGCAGCGATTGCACGGGGCTTACGAGGGCCATACGCAGACAACGAGGCTAAAAGAGCGCGCTACAAACGGTACCTGGAGCATCATACGAATCCTAAATTGTCGCTCCCGGAGAGGATCAGCGGCACGTCAGATGACGAATTTCTTCAAGAAATGACCGAGTTCTACAACTGCGCGAGGATATTCAAGCCCATGACTGGTTTCATGGCGTCAAGATTTACAACGGCCAAGGCGCCGCACGTTATTGGAGCTGACCCAACACAAGAGAAGGAACTGATTTCTGTGCCTGAGCCAAAGACCTTGGACCCGGCAGAAGAGGCTGCTAAGATGGGAATGTTTGGAAATCTGACGAGGTCGGTCGAAGACTTTTACCCTACGCGGTTACTCTGTAAGCGATTCAACGTCAAGCCGCCTGCGCACTCTCGTCGAGATGATGAGCCTGATGCCAGCAACGCACCTCCGGGTCCAAGCGCGCGACAAGCCTACGGCAGTCCAATGGAAGATGTACAGATGCCCTTGCTCTCTGCGTCTCGGACCCGGGATGAATCTCCTGCAGCTGGTGACACGACTACCACTCCAATGGCAGCAACGGCAGCATCTCTGCGGGAAACTCCAGCGATAGAAGGCCAGGTGAACCCTGAGCGGAACGAGGCTGTTGAAGGGAAGAGCGCAAACGCCGAAGTGCTGCGAGCAATCTTTGGCGACAGTGACAGCGAATGAATGTGAAGAGCATTGCCATGGGTTTAGATTTAGGGCGTATGGAGTATGGAGCACGTCGCATTATGCGTACGAGAAGTCTAGTGCCTTAGATATACCAGTACCAACCCGTTGCTTGACGAGGGCTATTTCTTCTTATGCTTCTCATCTCGGCGGATCAGGTAATCTATAAGACGTAAAACTGGCGTCGGTTCTGGATGTACAAGCATCATTCTTTCACGTTTACCTTGAGCCATTATTGATTTCTCGTTGCTTTATTCGCAGCTCGGCAAGCGCTCGTGGTCTTTTTCCCCAGGCCACTCAAGTCAAGATTGGCTCTGGCGGCTAATGTGAAGCTTGGTGCGGCTGGAGCTCAGTCATTGGCCAGCGAGTGTGCCCAATTTAGCTACCCGTTCCATCTGCAGTGGGGCTTATTAGAGGCCAGCCCGCCTGAGCGAAGCAACTGCCTGTGGAATCCCCCCTAAAAGCGCTGGAAAACGGAGGTACTTGACAGGTTCAGCGGGCAACCGATGGCAGCAGCTAGCATTCTTGTTCTCCACCCTCATCAACTCAACTCATCAGCGGCACTCCATCGCCAACCAGATCAATTGACCAGACCAATCCGCATCATCATCAATCAGCTGGCCACGGTGCTTTCGCTGACCCCAGCAACAAGAGTCGGAAGATCCATCGTTGGACGCTGGACCAGACCGTCGCAAAAGGCTCTTTTTGCGCTCGCTGCCCCAAGACTCTCGCCTCCTTTCCGCACGCCGTACTGTACTGTAGCATTTCCACAGCCAGATGCCCGCGCTGCACTGACCCGCCCAAATCAATCTCAATCTCAATCCAATCTCCCTTATTAGCCCCCATCACCGCTCCCTCGCCGACCCGAGCTCCTGAGCCGCGAACCGCAATCCGCCACATTGTCTGAGACGCACGAGCCTGGAACCGGACCGTCAGAGTCCCTGGAGTTGACTGAGGCCAAGGTGCATCACCGCCGCGAGCACGCAGCCACCGCCGCCGATCCCCAGCAGCTGGGCCGTGAGCTCGATCGCGACGACAGCGACGACAACGACATCGACGCCGCCCAAGACATCCCAGGCGCCGTCCACGAGGCCGAGCAGTCCCCGCCGCCGCAGTACCCCGTCTCGGAAGCCTCTTCCTCGCGCCCTCCGCCATTCTCGTCGCTCTTCTCGTCGGTTGAAGACCGTCCCGGTGGTGGCAAGTTCCCTGCTGTTCTCGTCGCCGAAGGAAGCGCCGCTGCCAGATCAATCGCCGCGCCCGCCTACGGCTCCGACTCTCGTGCCCCGGGGCCTTTTGATACCGATCAGCCTGCTACCACTGCCTCGCGCGCCTTTCAGGACCCTGTCGCCGAGACCAAGCGTGCGCTCCCCAGAGACACCAAGGGAGAATCGAGCCGCAAAGACGACGACGCCGAACCACCGCCTGCGTACTCGGAGGGGGATAGTCCTCTCTTTGCATTCTCATTCGTAATGGCGGCAGCCGGAGGAGCGTCGAGTATTATTACTCAGGTGCAGCAGGGTGGTCCACCCATTAATGCTATTGGAGGTGAGTTGCCTGCAGAGCCTCCAACCCATATGTTTGTAATTCTGGAAGAGACGACGGATAAGACGAAAACAAGATAAAATATATATACAAAGATGCAAAAAGGAGAGCGTATGGCTAATTAGATTCTAGATGTTGGCGCCGATGAGACAATCACGATGGACCTTAGGTATGTTAGCGAAATATCCTGCTGGAGAAGACACCTGCAACAGATGGCTAACCGAAAAAATGAAAACAGGGGTACCAGATTTGTCCTTTCGCGTGACGAACTACTCACTCTACCTGAATTTGTTCTGTTATCTCTCTTTCCGAATGGGCTCTTCCCGGAAGGCCATATGAGCGGGTTTCCCGATAGCGATGCTGTGCAAGTTGATGTTTGTAAACCACAAGCCTCAGAGTTACTCAAACATGCTAACGGCCACATACAGTATGATCCTGCTTCGTTGCAATACATGCTAGACTTTTTCCGCAATGTTGCTCAGTCAATCCCCACCGAATCATCGCCCGGCGCTTCGCAGGATGGCGAGATTGTTCCCTTGGATCCGATGGGGGGGCGAGATGATGGCTCAAAACGAGCCGGCATCATTGTGCTGCGGGAGGATCTTGACTTTTATGCAATCCCGCCCAAGTCGGACATCAGCCAGCCCGATATGATCGAGGTCAAGCGGGCTGCGGCACGTGCGCTGCTGAAGCAAGACGGAATCTTTTCTGGACTGAAGCGCAGCGATGAGCCGGGAACGACTGAGGCTCATTTGATTGAGATGCTGACGGCAGGGTAAGTTGTCTTTACCTTTGATTCCTATGCTTATATCCCACTCTCGCCATGCCATCTTGCAATAGGATCCGAAAAGAGATCAAAATTGGCTAACAATTCTTGTGTAGTGGCTTCAACCACGACGACCAATGGGGCCACCGAGCTGGCGAGCCTAACAAGGCCGTCATCTGCAGTCTGGCCCTCGCCCGGCTGCGCAGCGACATTCGAGGCAACGAAATGGGCAGCAACGCCGTCGGCATGGCGCAAAAGCTGCTCCTCTTCTGGCGGAAACCCGCTCGACGATGCTGGTGGGAGGGCATCGAGCTGGACAATGTCGAAGGCGTCGAGGGCAAGCTCAAGGTCTGGATCCGCCGAGTGTGGACGCTGGAGATGAGTGTGATTGGGCTCCGTTGAGGCGAGATTGATAAAGAAGAAAAGCCTATGTGACAAAAAAACTCAAAAAAGAAGCGACTGCCAACTGCTAGCATTTTCTTTTTTCTTTTCTTTTTTCTTTTTTTCTTTCCTTGCTTTCTTTTTCTTGTTGAAGGGCGTCAGGGTATATATCAGATTCGGATTGGTGTTGATTCTCTTGATTCTCCAGAGCAGAAACAGCTGGATTACATACATGTTACTCTTTTTTTTTTTATAGTTACCCTTAAAGTTTTTTTTTTTTTTTTTGTTGGTGCTTGCCTGTTTGCAGGAGGTTATGAAGATTTTGCATTGCCCCTTGTTCTTCTGTCTCGTTTTATTCTTGGCATGCCGTTTGCTTGTTTCACATCTGCCCGGCTTCTCTAATGAGCTTTTACCTCTGTTGATGTATATATAGTGGATAGCCATACAATACATTGCCTGCGTTGGACAGATAGCAATTGAATGGTGAAGGGTCAGAGAAATTCAGCTACCAGCTGCCTAGGTACGTAAAGGACATCTGTGACTCTTTCAGTGCTGGTAAGTTGGTGCAGGGGTTACATGACTCTTTCACAGCATTCTTAACTCTCTTGAAGGACTTGGTGTAACAAGCTTATGATTCGCTATCTGATAGAATTATTCAAGGTACCATGTATCTTTTCACAGCAATTTCCATTCTCCCCAAGGCCATACTGTGGGGCCCGTAAATCGATCCGCACTCTTTCGCAGCATTTTAATCGTCTCTACTTCTTCTGTCTATGCAGCACAAATGCCCAATAGTAGCTGGGTAGATACAGACAATGTCTCTGTATATTCCCATACAGGGTTCTCCTCTCGGGTCCGCCCGCAGTATTAATTCAGGCTGTATGCCTAGGGACTTGCCCAATTCGCTGTTTTTCCAAAAATCAATTCGATTATCGTAGGCCAATTAACAAACGGGCTATTGACAGCACACTGTAAAGCACCAGCAGCACTGTCTGGGGCTGCCCCTCTTCTATGGCGCTGCGCCGGCTGGATCCCACCCCTGGAGCCATGTGGAATCGGCGCCGTGGCCAAGACCCTGGACGGTGGCTGTCCTTTTACGGCAGCAATTGGCTTGCGGTGGCCATTCTTTATTTTCCGCCATCCAAAACTATAATCTCTTGGTTTGTTTACTTTTATTCTTTGTTTGTGTGTTGATTTGCGGTTTTTTTTTTTTTTGGCTACGTTACACAGACGAGATGAAGAGTCGGATTGGTGTATCATGGGGATAAACAATGGGATCAGCCTGCCGCGGAGGGTCGCCCGTCTGGTCATCTTCAGCGGCATTCTGCTTGCCGCCTTCACCATCTACTACCTGTCCTCGGGCACTTCCCTGGGCCTGTCGCCAACCAAGCCCGCAGAGCCCGTCTTCATTGCGAGCAAATTCGACTGGACAACCGTCAAGCAGCATCACGGCGTCGACGACATCAAGCCGCTGCCCACGGGCAAGCCCAATGCGCTCCCGCGAATCCAGGCCGGCGCCAGCGCCTTCAAGCACCGGGCGATCAACGAGAAGCGCCGCACGACTGTGCGCGACGTCTTCCAGCGCAGCTACAGTGCCTACAAGAAGCTCGCATGGATGAGAGACGAGCTCACGCCGGTGTCTGGATCGGCCAAGGACCCGTTTGGCGGCTGGGCCGCGACGCTGGTGGACGCCTTGGACACGATGTGGATTATGGGCTTCAAGGACGAGTTTGCCGAGGCTGCCGCCGCCGTGGGCGCCCTGGACTGGTCGGTGACGGACTCGACGGCGGCAAACATGTTTGAGACGACGATCCGCCACCTGGGAGGGCTGCTAAGCGCCTACGACCTCAGCGGCGAGCGGGTGCTGCTGCACAAGGCGGTTGAGCTGGGCGAGATGCTGTACATGGGATTCGACACGCCCAACCGAATGCCCGGCTTCTGGCTCGACTTTGAAAAGGCCAAAAAGGGCAAGCTGATTGCCGGCACAAACGACCCGTCGGCGTCGCCAGCCTCGCTGAGCATGGAGTTTACGAGGCTGTCGCAGCTGACGGGCGACAGCAAGTTCTACGATGCGGCGGATCGCGTGACTCGCTTTCTGGAGAGGACGCAGAACGACACGAAGCTGCCGGGCATGTGGCCGGTGACGATCAACTTCCAGTCGCAGACGGTTGGCGACAGCAGCTTCACCCTCGGCGCGCTGGCGGATTCGCTGTACGAGTATCTGCCCAAGATGCACGCGCTGCTGGGAGGCGTGGACGAGTCCTACGAGAAGATGTACCGCGGGGCCATGGACGCGGCGGTGCAGAACCTCTTATTCAGGCCCATGGTGCCGGACCTCGACGACATTCTCTTCAGCGGCGAGTTTCGAGCCGGCAGGGCCAACGGCGGCCTCGACACCGACAGCCAGCACCTCACGTGCTTCGTTGGGGGCATGTTCGCCGTCGGCGGCAGGCTTTTCGAAATTGACGAGCACGTCAGCATCGGCGAGCGCCTGGCGCGCGGGTGCGGCTGGGCGTACGGCCAGTTCCCGACGGGCATCATGCCCGAGATCTTTGGCATGGTGCCGTGCAAGTCGCTGGACTCGTGCGAGTGGGACGAGGAGCGCTGGGAGAAGCTGGGGAGCAAAACCTTGCCCAAGGGGTTCACGCACGCGCGGGACAAGCGCTACATTCTACGGCCGGAGGCGATTGAGAGCTTGTTTGTGCTGTACCGCGTGACGGGCAAGACGGACTTGCAGGACATTGCGTGGAGCATGTTTGAGTCGATAATGAAGGCGACGTATACGGATCTCGCGAATTCGGCGATTGAGGATGTTACTGTTTTGGGGCCGACGAAGAAGCTTGATTCGATGGAGGTGAGTTACCAACACATCATTTTTTTGGATGAAGAGCTAATGACTTTTTTTTTCTTTGGCCAGAGTTTCTGGTTGGCCGAGACGCTCAAGTACTTTTATCTCATCTTCTCGGAGCCGGATGTGATTAGTTTGGATGAGTATGTGTTGAATACGGAGGCGCATCCTTTGAAAAGGCCGGGGGTAGGGTTGCGATGAGGGAGATGGAGGGTTTGAAATGAAAAGAGGGCAGCATCAATGCTACGTCTTTGAAGAGAGGGGTTTATGGTTGAGGAGGCGTCTTGGATATTTCTCGGCATTCTGTTGCCTTTTTATACCATCTTGATATGGCATGAGCAAATGGATATCACATGTGTCTTTAACGAGGCTGGCCTTTGACATTGTCTATATGAAGCGAGCTATGTCAGCCAATAGTTGGATTTTCTCATCGTATAAGCCACATGGGCCAGAGACGGTACGTGATTCGAGGAACATGAGCATTCCATCATTATCAAAAGGTTATAGCCATGCTGCAACTCTATTTAGCCCAAATCTGGGGTAAGATCCCCCCACTAACTCGATCAGCGGCTATTCATCGATCCTCCAAGCTTCGTCTCCCTGCGTTTGGCCACCCCAACAATGACCTCACTTGGCATGCCTGTCTGCTCATGTGCTATACATTGATGCAACACTATTAGGCGTAAAGGGAGGCCTTTTGGAATTAACTCCGTAGCTGCCTCTTTTGGTCTGAGGGGCTCTCTATCTGGACATGTCTGCATCTAAAGTTTATGGCCATGACCATAAGCTTAAAACTCTATTTCCCACTGTAGCTTCGATCAAAACGCCCCCATCTTACTTCTAGACAAATTACATACGTCTCACACGTTAGATACGGAATTTAGCCCATGATGACGGGCCTCGCTTCTCTCATCGTGACACTATCGTCGCTGTTATTCCGGATTGCTTCCGCGCAGCAGCAGTCGTGCTCCAACAACCTCACCGTCACGTACCCCGCGCCAGTGGCGGCGAGCGGCTGGCAGTTCCGCCTCGTTGCGAATGGCTTCACGAGGCCGCGCGGCATTGCGTTTGACAGCGACGGGGGGCTTCTGGTGGTGGAGTCGGGCGCGGGGGTGACGCATTTGACGCTGGACGATGAGGGCGGGACGTGTCTGACGGCGAGGAGCAAGAAGAGGCTGATAGCGGATGAGAATGTGAGTCTTGTTGTCGTTGTGAAGCTGCGATATGGAAGTGATGAAGTTGTAAAGATGTAATGCAAACTGACAGATGAGTTGATGACAGCTCAACCATGGACTCGCTCTCTCGGGCGACGGCAAGACCATCTACGTCTCGTCGCCTGAAAGCGTCTTCTCCTTTGCCTACGACAGCCAGGCCGTCTCGGTCGATCTCTCCTCCAACCTCACCCTCGTCACTAAGATGAGCAACTCGGACCACACCACCCGCACGCTTCTCGTCTCCAAGAAACAGCCAGACACGCTCCTCGTCTCCCGCGGCAGCAACTCCAACCAGGACTCAGACGCCGCCAACATCGACAGTGGACACTCGCAGATTCGCAGCTACAACATCTCACGCATAAGCAAAGGGGATTCGCCGTTTGACTTTCTCGATGGCCATGTTCTTGGCTGGGGCTTGAGGAACTCGGTCGGTGTCGTTGAGCATCCTTCCACGGGGGGTATCTGGTCTGTAGAGAACTCTGTCGACCAGCTGCAGCGTCAAGGAAAGGACATACACCAGAATAATCCTGGGGAAGAGCTCAACTACCACGGCATCTTGGGCTCTGGCGATCATCAGGGGGGGCAACTATGGCTATCCGTACTGCTACACCGTCTGGTCGACGTCGGGGTTTCCTGATTTGGGCGATCTCGAGATTGGAGACCAGTTTGCTCTTGATGACGCACCGTCTAATGTTACAGACTCGAGCTGTAATACCGATCGTGTAGCTCCTCGTGTTGCTTTCCAGGCTCATTCGGCTCCTTTGGACATCAAGTTCAATTCTAATGCCTCGGAGGCTTTTATTACTTTCCATGGCAGTTGTAAGTCTTACCTCAAAATTGTCTTTGAATCACATGAGAAACGCCAACACAACGAAAGGGAATCGGGATGACCCCACGGGGTATCGCATCGTCTCCATCGCCTTTGACTCCAACGGCCAGCCTACCGCTCCGCAGAATAGCACTAACGCCGTCACCGACATCATCACCAATGCCAATCTCACCAATTGCCCCGACAAGTGTTTCCGTCCGGTGGGCCTGGCATGGGACTCGGCTGGTCGACTGTGGTTCTCGTCGGACACCACCGGAGAGGTGTTTGTCCTGGAGCGGACAAACAGCAGCAGTAATGGGACTACCAGTGGCGGCTCGGGTGGTTCTTCTGGTGAAGGCGGTAACGATAATGCAGGCAATAGTTTGATCTTGGAGAAGCCTGGTGTAGTGGCAGTTGCTCAAGCGGCGGCTGTGGCTGGGCTGCTGCTTGTCTGAAGAGCCAGCTTATGAAGACTTTGATGTATCTACGTCTTATTGTACTTATTTATGGAGTTATTTGATCATCAAACCTGGGGAAACTGAATCATGTGCCAGCTGAATCTGACTCGACATCTCAATCCGGCCTCCAAAAAGGACCGGATAGCAGACACCGGCCCGGCTGCAGCAGATCCGGCCCCGCCTCCGCAGCGCCCATATGTCATCCTGCACCGGTTTTCGGTGGTCATTTCCGGGGGACTGAGGGGAAAAGTTGGGGCTCGATCGGGGACGCGCATATATAACGTTACCTTTTATCTAACTGAAAGGAATTCAAATTGCTATTCTTCTCTTTGTAAATATACTGCAGCATTATTATTAGCATATCATTTTTCTTCTTCCTTGTTTTTTTACTCTCACAGACAAAATGGCGTCAAATATAAAAATTGCGCTTATTCAGCTCTACTCCAAGGTGAGTCTCTCCCGCCTTTTCTTCACCTTGGCCACTACCAACAACCCCTGCTCCTCTTAGCCTTCAGCACTTCAGCACCTCTTATACATGAGACACAGAGACTGACTCTTGAAACCTTTCCAATGGGCTGAAATAGCCGCTCGACATTGCCGGCAACTTTGCCCGCGCAGAGTCCTACATCCGCAAAGCCGCCGCCCAGGGCGCAAACCTCGCCGTCCTGCCCGAATACCATCTCTCCTCGTGGAAGCCCGACTCCGACGTCCTCCTCGCCGAGGCCAAGAAGCAGACGCCGTACCTGAAGCGGTACCAGGCCCTCGCCAAGGAGCTCGGCATCTCCATCGTCCCCGGCACAATCCTCGAGCCGCTGCCCGCTGCCGAGGGCGGAGAGGCATCGACCGAGGGCGTCGCCAACGCCGCGTACTTTATCGGGCCCGATGGCGCTGTGCTGGGCCGCTATCAGAAGAAGAACCTGTGGCATCCCGAGAGGCCGCACCTGACGGCCGATGCGCTGACGCCTCACACGGCGTTTGACACGCCCTTTGGCCGAGTTGGGCTAATCATCTGCTGGGACTTGGCTTTTCCCGAGGCGTGCCGCGCGCTGGCCGCCGACGGGGCCAAGTTTGTCATCTGCCCGACGTTCTGGCTCAACAGCGACGGAGGCGACATTGGCGCCGAAGTGAACCCCGACTGCGAGCGGCTCTTCCTGGAGAACGTGGCCGTGGCGCGGGCCTTTGAGAACACGTGCGCCTTTGTCTTCAACAACACGGGCTCGCCGCTGGGCTCGGCGGCAACGGGCAAGGACGACGAGGGCACCGAGTTTATCGGCCTGTCGCAGGTGGCGATGCCGCTGCAGGGCGCGCTGGGCAAGCTGGGCGTGGAGGAGGGCATGAGCCTTGTGGACGTGGAGGGGCGGGTGCTGGAGATTGCCGAGGAGGTGTACAAGGTGAGGGCGGATATTGCGTTGGAGGAGTGGCATTATGCGCATACGTTGAAGAATCTTGCAAAGTGAGGGATTTGTGATGATGCCTGTGGCTTTTGTATATAACGAGGTTGATGTATTTTATGTGGCATCGTATGACAATCGAAAGAAAAGTAAAAGAGAAATTTTATTTTCACATTTTGTGAATACTTTTTTGCTGCTTGCTTGGCCGGGCTTTTCCCTCTCCATCTGTACAGTATTGAAGCGGTTTTTTTTTTTTTCCACTCCTCTCTCTGGCAAGAGAAATACAAGTCAGCGTTCCATCAGTGTACTCATGACAATAATATATATAAGAAAAGAAAAAAAGAGGCAAGGGGCGCATTATCATCATGCCATACAGGTTACTTTACAAACACACAAATACAGCGCTCCTCTCGCTCCAACACTTCACCTATCTTCTCATCTTCTTCCCCCCTTGCCTGGCAATCTCTTCATGAATCTCCGACCGAAGCTCAACCCCCGACTTGGTATGCTTGTACAAGAGCTGCTCCAACATTCTTGCCGCCTTTGCTCTGCGCCGTTGCATTTCACTCGAGTCTCCGGCCACGGGCTCCAGGGTCTCAAATTGGCCTATGTAGTCAAGCTTGTCGTCGTCACGGTACGTCCATATGCCCTGTACGTTTTTGGGTACCTCGTCTCCTTTCTGGAGACTCTTGAGGACCTGTTCCATGCGGGCGCCGGGGATCCAGCTCGTCCGGTACATGGCTTCGGAGATGTGTTCGTCGGAATAGCCCGCTTCGCGATAGTGCTTTGTCCATTTGTGGAATTCCTTTGTTTTCCAATTCTCATCTTCGGTTTGCTGCTGCTCTTCTGGAGCCTGTGCTTCTTGCGTGCCTTCTTCCTGGTGTTGCTCTTGTTCCACTAGACGTCTCCTTTCGTGAGGAGGTATCGTCTGGGGCTGCTGAAACGATGATGGTAGTGACCGCTTCTTCGATTTGGGTTTGGTCGGAGTAGATGCAGATGGCTCCTCTTCCATGATAGTTTCGAGTCCTCTATCGTTGAAATGGTAGCCAGAGCTTCGAGGTTGATTGTGGCGAGTATCACCGAGTTCAGGGCTCGCAACCGAGTTGCTCTCGCTCCGTAGTTGTTGAGAAGGAGTGTTATCAGGCTCCTCCGGTGACCACTGTCTTTGACCGTCTCTCATCGGTATGCTATGCGGGGAGTTGTCCGCCTGAACTCGGCCGTCGTCCACGATACTACCCAACTGCCCTGGCGCCGGTGCGGATTGTCGTCTCCTGGTCTTCTCCCTGGCCTCGGGTGTTACTGGAATCGTAGCACCTATTGTGCGCCTCCGTTTGGATCTTTGTTCTGGCGTTGGGGATTGCACATCTGGCAACCTTTTTGTCGCTTTTGCTGTGCCATTTCCATTTCGTGAAGGCGTTGTTGGCTCTGCCGCAGCTTCTGCAGTTTGTGGGATAGTCTCTTCGTCTTCTTCGCTGTCCTCGTCGAGATCGTGTTCGAAGCTCAACATTGCCTCTACAAACCCTGCGAGGTGGCGATGGTAGCTCGTCTGCAATAAAGTGGCGATAATCTCTTTGCTTTGAGCCCGGTCGAAGCCCACATACCGCGCTACCCGTCTCCAGTCCACCTCCTCCAGCGGTAGATTTTGCGTACTTACTGCCTGAAGCAAGTCCCATAGGTCAATCCTCTTATCCCTAATGACGCACTGCTTTTGAAGCTCCCTGCCGTTTGCTTCGCAATAGTCTTGAAGATCACTGTAGAACTGGTCTCTTTCCGTAAAGGAAGGCAAACTTCTGTCAACGCCGGTATCATCTTCAGCGCCGCCGCCTTCTTCGTCTTCCTCTTCTGGCTCTTCTCCCTCCTCTACGTTCTCTCCTCCACCGTCTTCTTCAGCATTTTCTTTACTTTTCTCTCCTTGGCTGCCTTCTGATTCTGCCTCGCTGTCTTCAATTCGCTCTTGCCCTTGCGCTTGCTCTTCACCGGTAGGTGCATCGTGGTAAGGGGTTGAATCGTTTTCAGTACCATCGCCGTTCTGTTCAGAGGTAGCCTCGGCCGTAGTACTCTTCCTATCCAGATTCTCAGATGGTGTCGTCTGTTGGCGTCGAGTTGGATCGCGTGGAGCGGTTCTAGACGAAGCCTCAGTTCGAGACCGAGCATTTTGGTCGGTTCTACCAGTAACGGTAGGGGCATGTTGTGGCGCTTGTGGCCAATCCTCTCTTTCATGCCTCCTTACAATGTGCCTGGCAGTTATCGGTGCATTGTCTACGTCCAAGTTGGCCATCCTCGCTAACCGATCAATATCATGGTTAGATCTCAGCGATAATATTTTTACCCATCGATGTCTCCATGATTGATAAGTATGATGGGGGTACTATAGTCAGTTAGAATCTGTTTCTTTACAGATTTGTTAAAGAAAAGGTGCAAGCATACCAGGGCCTCCAACTCCATATACATTTTATTCCCAGCCGTGTCGATTGCTTTTTGAAGGACATGCTTGGCCAAGATAGCATCATCCTGCTCTGAAAAAGGTGTACGAGTTTTCTTGGCGCGAGAACCCGCGAGTATTGGTCGGGGCTGGCCAGGAGGAGGTCCGTTCAAGTACTTGTCTTCAACTTGAACAAAACCTGCCTTGACCGACTCGGTAATGTATTTCCAAGAGTAGGATCCCAGGGGCACGTCTTTCCTTGCGTGATCTGCGATGAGCATATCTGCATCCTTCTCCTGAACGACGACAGTCCCTGAATTTGTCTAGGAAGAATTAGCACCTACTAGATAGCATTATGCAGCACTCAGCGTACCTGGATCTGATCGATAATCCAATCCCTTGAAGGAACCAGGCGGGAAACCCAAAACTTCATCCCCTGAAAGATGTTACCGCCTCCAACAGTACTTGGCACCCCATTGTACGTAATACTAGACGCCATCGTTCTGGATTGCTCTGTAACAGCTCTTTTCGCGCGTAATTATTGTGTTAAAAAATCAAGAGGCCCTGGTTCTTTGCCGTATCAACCGCATCCGCAAGAATCACATCAATTCGCCGTGAAATATCGGTTTTCGTCGCGGTAACAACAAACGTTGTTCGAGGGCGAAATAGGCGAGTGAGACGGAAAATCTGTTGAAGAAAGCAAAAGGTGAAACGCGGTCGAAGTATGCTGTTACTATCACTTTGTAGGCGTGAATTCAGTGCCAGTATCCGCCATAAATGATATCCACGCCTGCTTTCCCTATTTTCTTAGGTCATTTCGCTCATTCGTGGCCTCAAAACTCATTCACACAACTTGCATAAGATGAAGACGCGCGTGGTGAAGGTCGCGGGATCACGTGACTCTGATTCCAGTTGCAGCCATTTGCTCGCAGCTGCTATCGGGGAGGCAAAGGCGAATTCGGGATATAAGAATAATCCTGGCTAGCAAAGACGCCGGCCTTGAGATGACATCAGCTTCTGCAGGTGGTGACAGCTGTCTCAGCCACATTTTTCTTCTGTTTCTTCATTTCGGCTATTCAGCGCGCGCAGCAGTATACGAGCTTCGCGCGCCTTCCTTTTCTTCGTCTTTTTTTTGTTTCTCAATTCTTTGGATGCAGCTTCACATACATCAGCGAGTTTAATCATTCGACAATATATTCTAACCCATATATACGGAAACGGGTTTTCTGCTCTGTCACGAGATATATTTCTCCGTTGGGTCATGATAAACGCAAAGTGCATGATCCGTCCGTCAAAATGGACGCTTTGAAGAAGGTTATTCTTATAATCTTGGCGATATCCTTTATGGTATTTGTGACATTTTTCGGTAGACTACCAGCTCTAAGGTAAGTACATCGTACAACACCGAGATGTCTCACCGCAAAAGGACTTTATATCAACAGGGGTATCTCATAGGAAAACACCCATCGCTTGGTTATATCGACTGATATGGATTCATTTCCCCAACCTGGTGACCAGTGTCGACCAGAAGCTCACCTCTGGGAGAGTAACCGGATCACTTGTATGGTTATTCAATCGTCTCATGTATGATCGTCATCCCACGATCGTGGTACGTTGTTGCAGAATTCCCCTTCAATATGCTCCGTGGCTTACACAGACTTTCAAGATCTTCTTCATTTTGATCATGACCGTCTCCGAGTACTTGTATCTTCCTCAGATCTGGCCCAAGATCAGCCTCTTCACCAAGTCCACCGTTCTCGTCACAGTCGTCGTGCCGTACGTGTTGCTTTACCTCGCTTGCGCCGCAGATCCAGGCTACATCACTCGTGAGAATCATGCCTACCACATGTCTCTCTACCCCTACGACCACGCTCTCTTTCACCCCGGCAACGAATGCCGCACCTGTCGGTTCATCAAACCTCCACGGTCTAAGCACTGCGATATATGTAAGCGCTGCATCGCCAGGGCCGATCACCACTGCGTTTTCATCAACTCTTGTGTCGGGTACGGTAACCACCACTGGTTCCTTCTCCTCCTTTTGTCGGAATGTGTCTTGAGCACTTACGGTGGCGTCCTCGGGCTCTTCATCCTAAAGGCGAAAATCAAGGCAATGTACCCGATGTGGTCTCTCTGGCCTCCCAAAGAAATGGACTGGAACAAGTACCTTGGCATCTGGGGCGTGGGTCTCCACGGCGATATCCGCGTTGGTGCTTCCACTCTCCTTGCGATCCTCATATCTCCTCTGATTTGGGGTCTTACCCTCTATACCATCTTCCTCATCTACTGCGGCACCACGACCAACGAGTCGATGAAGTGGACCGATCTCAAGGAAGATATGCGCGATGGCTACGCCTTTCGCCGCCCTTTGGCCCCCAGTCGACTTCTGAGCAAGCAATGGGAGCCTCCGACTCCTCGGTGGCCCTCTTCTCCGGAGTCCATCATCATGACGACCCTGGACGGACAACCACCGAACATTGAAAAGAGATTTCCCGGCGAGGGCCCGTGGGAACATGTATGGGACTTGAAAGATGTCGAAAACATATATGACCTCGGCTTCTGGCACAACATGGGCGATCTGTTCGTATCCAACTACGAGCCTGGCGTAGAAGCAAGTGAGCCTCTTGCTGAGCGCCGGCCGCGAGGGAGGAGTATATCTACAAAGCTTGGACGCCCTCAGTGAATAAATATGTATGCTACATATGCACACACCCACCATTTTAGATGTATTTAGCAATAGCTTCACAAGAAAAAATCATAACTCTTGGGGATTTTCTAGTAGCACGTGATGTTTTGGGCCTTTTGAACGAGATGGAAAGATTTTAGATTTTGTTTATCATCATTCATGTTCGTCGTATCTACACCTATCTAGGGCTTGCGTAGACCCTGCAAGACTAGTAAAATATGTACTCGTGGCAGACACGCCGACCCCGTGTCTTGCCCTCATCTAAAGCGCTTCAATTGATAGAGAAATATTATAGAAAACCATTTCCAATGTGTGCATTTCGGCGATTACAGAATGGTGCCAAATCTATTCAGACACATTAGCACACTGCGTAAGACACTTGCATAGCACGTCGCACTTACCCAAAAGTTTGCTTGATGCTTCGGACGTAATACTCGCCCCAGTTTCTCTTGGTGACGTCTTCCTGGCCGACGGGGACACCATCCCAGGTGACACGCATGACAGTGACGTGGTCGATGTCGTTCTGGTCAAACTCAATGTTGAGCTTTGAGTAGTGACCAGCTGGCCATTGGTTCAGCCGCCAGCTTTGGACGATCTTCTTGGGCTTTTCCAGCTCAAGGTACTCTCCGGAAACGTTGCCATCAAACAGCTCAAACTTGCCTCCCTTCTTTGCACCCTCGAACAGCTTTGGTGGTGCGCGAGTGAAGGCAGCCAACCGCTGGGGGTCGACAAAGGTCTCATACATTTCTTCAGCAGTAGTACGGAACTCCTGGTCGTCACGCACTGTTACCGTGTTGACAGCACCAGAGCTGCTTACTTGAGAAGTTGTGGTTTGAGCTGCAGGCTTTGCAGAGGGTTGGTTGAGTGTTCTAGGGGTAGAGAAACCACTGGATGGGTTGGACCCAGGAGCGTGTTGAATGTCCTTTCCGTGCTCGGCAATCAATGCACCAGCAAGCTTCTGAAATTCTTTTCGCAGCTGGGGAACGAGCTTTGATCGAACAAGATCTTTGACAGGTTGCTTCTCCTTTGATTCTGAGAAGATGTCAATCTCGAACTAAGCACACGGTTAGATATCTAAGGGGACAAGAAATATTCATGAAGGACATCTACACGTACCACATATTCGTCCTCTTCAGTATCGTGAGCAATCTCGGGGACAGTAATGTTACCTGAGACTTCTTCGATCTCGGCAGTGGATCCTGTGGGGAGAATCAGCCCCAGACGCTCTCATCCTGAACGTTGAGGTCTACCATACCGGAATACTCCAGCACTAGCTTCACGTCAAAGATTGTGATGACTTTTCCCTTGCGCTGGCTAACGTCGACATCGCCGGACATGCTCTGGATCTTGGTGATCTTGGCCTTGACGTCTCCATTTTCAGCTTCAACCTTGGTCAGGTTTTCGTTGAACCAATCTTTCGCCCAGCCAGAGGCATCCTTGTTCACCCAGTGCCAGTTGTTGGGGTTGTGCAAGACCATTTTGAAGAGATTATTCGGAAATTAAAAATTTTAAACTGGTCGTCCGCGCAGCAGATACAGTCCTGTTCAGTCCAATGGTTAGCATCAGTGGTAGCCACGGTCTGAGCAGAAGAACAAGCAAATCAATTGGTAAGAAAATAATCAGAATTGGTCATAGACCTAAGCATTATGGTCATCAATGAAGGGAGTACAAGTCACTCTATGACTGGTGCCAGCTGGTATCTCATCATATGGGGGAATACGCAATAGTGGTGGGTAGTAGGGTGAGAAAGCTTGGGTCTAACATACCGTAATGAAAAGAATAGATGTGATACTGGGAAAAGTTGAGGAGATGGTTTGATTTGAAGCAGAGAAAGAAGGAAAGAATTGGCGGGCTGCTTGAGGAGAAGGAAGAGATGGAAGAAACAAAAGCTCAGAATGCTCTAGAATTTTTGATGAGCCTTGTCCCCACAAAGTGGACTAAGTAGCCTCATAGAGATTACATAATGCGCACAAAGTATGTTGAAACCTCAGGCACAGACAACGGCCTCAAAAATCCAGAGCAGAAGCCCTAGTAACGCATGAAAGATTTGATAATAAGAGACGTGGTCAAGATCATCAAGTCGGTTCAGAGAAATGAAGTCCAATGCTCCATGCGCTTCAACAGATTTAGTTACTGGAAGCTGTTAATTTGCCATCTTCAAAGGGATCAGCTCCGATTGGCGCAAGAGCTTCAGTGTGAAGCACGGACGCGTAAATGTTATCCGAAATATCCGCCATAAACCCGCAGCTTTGCCAGACGAGTCGACCAGGGAGCTGTCTCCTTCTGACAGGAAGCCTTCGATCAAAGTCATGATAATCAGCGTAATATTTAGCTTCTAGCGAACCAGTATGGTACAAGTAAAATATTTTTGATCCAAGCTAGTGGCGTGCTATCAGTTAGCCTCAGCAGTAGTTATACGATCTATATGGATGCTGTAGCCACATGGAGGTAGATATTCATCACATGCACTCTCTTGCCGCTTATAGTGTTTTTGCTACTTCTTGGTACAGGCTGCCATCAGCTCGAGTTGCGCCCTCTCTAGGTAGGTACGTAAGCGGAACATTGCATATAGATATTTTGGCAGGTCACATCAAGACTACCACCGGCGCTCCCTACTGATCCTCTGCCTACCCTGTGATGGCAGCAGTGCCCCGAACGCAACTTGTATGAGCAAGTCAGTAGAATTTAATTTTGAAACTCTATGATTTCATTATTTACTGCTTATGTCAATCCCAAGCTTAGATGAGTTGTGCCCTCTGCCTCTAATAACACAGGTATCTTAGATGTGTGCCCGCCTCGCCTTACTATTAGTGCTAGTAAGCTCAGCAAGAGGCGGGGCTGGCGTCAATAAGCTGAATATGGGCAAGGCATGATACTGCAAGTAGTAATCACAAAGTCAGATTAGTAGCCGCCGAGTGCCGAATCGTCAATACTTTGCTGACCTCCACCATCGATCGATTAAGTCGAGCGCTACCACCAGAGGCCTAGGACAGAGACACGCACATCGAGATACTATTACAATAACTCTCTGCAGGCCATCAACGAGAAATGCCTGTAAGGAGTAAAGGCTGACAGCAACTCATTATCAGATTCCAAATGGCGGGTGCGCGGTTATTGCCATTGCTCAATAGCCAAGGGCTTCGCAAGATCACCGACGGCGTTCTATGCTGTTATGGGAGGGTCTTTAGCATTTTGCGCCCACAAATCACCAGCGCAAGGCTACGGGAAATTGTACTGCGTGAACAGCCAATCAGTGCGGATAGGGCGTATAGGAAAATACAACTCAAATACAAAATACCATCATGAGCAAAAGAGAGAGCCGAGGAAGCAGTCGTGTGGAGTAATATCGATTGTGCTCTCGGTCACAGATTTTTTTTCTTCACTTCATTGTTACTCAACGATCCAGAGTCTGGGGTGGTGAGAGAGCCGATCTATTCTGGGAGATGGATCCTTAGCAGCACCTCTGATTGGCAGCTATATTAAGAACACGCGTGGTTCGAATGGCTGCCGGCGCTTAGTAGCGCATTGCAGCTTCTGGCCAACCGGAGGCTGTTCTCGTCAATAAACTCGCATCGAAGCAGAGGAGAAAAAAAGCGCGATCCACGCAGGGGGCGGGTCGCATGTTTTAGCAGCAGGTACCGAGTACAAGGCCGGATGCACGAAAGATGCAACCGACAGCTGAACTGTTTCTTTGACAGACTTCTCGACAGCCTCGATAATGATCAGGGCATGTCACATGTCTTGTAACACAACCTGACACGCGATGCATGCCTCCGGCTCCCTGTTCTAGATTTCTTCTCTCGGCCGAATGATGGGTGCACAATGGAGGGAGGAATACAAGTTTCATCCCTTGAAGAATCCCTAATCTACTCGTAACTAACAGCCGATGCAACAGACAGGCATGTCTGATAAGAAACAGGAGCCAGCCAGTGCACATCGGTTCTTGTTGAAGACGCGGCCCACTTTGCTGTCACATTGCATCGCACTACTCCAGACCTGGCATCTCCCGGAGTATTTTCTATTTTTTCTTGGTCTTTGATTGTGGTGATTCGGATGCTACCATGCTTGGAAGCGCTTGTGGTAGCAGCAGCCGGCACTCGGAATCGTATGAGCTTTGAAAATGCTTCAGTGAGCTGCTGGTACTCCCTTTGGCTTTTGAACATGCCCTGCAAGGCACGGCCATGCCTGTAAAAGTATCAATCTCTTCCTGTAGGCTGAGGTCCATGGCTGCTTGGGTGGTGATAATCCTCCGTATACCCAGTCTACAGCACCGGCACAAAGTCCCAGGTACAAGGGATTGCATGCAGGCGCCACTAAGGCGCTTTAGGTGCCTTGGCCTCTGCTCGCTTTCTGGTCGCCTCGTCCTAGCGGGGTTTAGCACACGCCGCTCCGACAGGGATCCTCCACCAAGGTTCGCGCTTTCGGCCAAGCAGGGCTCGCCATCACCATCAACGGCCCGCCTCTTCAGCATCGCTTTTTCCCCTCCAGGCGCGCCTCTTGATGGTAGCTTGTGCCTAGCGGCTCGAGCAGGTACGAAGTATGCACTACAAGCGGCCAGCGCTCGACGACGCCTCGGCCGCGCGACAGCCATGTACCTGTACCCCTGGCATGGCCTGCTCCCGCTTCGGGATGCCGTGCGACTCGCCATGCCATGCCATGCCTGATGGCCTGGAATCCTCTCGCGCAAATCCTGCCCTCCCACCTGTCGATGCAGAGCACAGGTACAGGGCGTCTGCGTCTGTATGGTGACAGCCAGCCTCCTTGTCTCGCTAGCCCGCCGGCCGTTCCCCCTCCTCTGCGTGTCTCGCCAATCCGAGGGCTCAGGCTGTTGACCGGCCTCTGTCCGCCTGAAGTCGATGCTCTGGGTGGACCCCGAGCATGGGCAGACAAACCTCCAAAATAGCAGCAGGACATCGAGACACAGACCTCATCTGGCATACCGCCTCCTGGCTCACTAACGCAGCGGACAGGGCGCGGAGAGCGCTTCCACCGATAGTTCTGACATCCGGCCTGGTTCGGGGGTCCATCGCCAGATCCAACCTTCCACCTGCCGTCCAGGTTGCACCCCTCGGCTGTCTCAGACATTCTCTGCAAGCCCCTAGCTCCAGGGCCGCCACCGACGTTGGCGAACACGGGCGGCTGGGTCCCGGAAGCTCGAGCCAATATGTCTTCCACCTCTCCCCGTGATTCTACGCGTCTTCGCCATGCTCTTCATCCGCTCTCGACGACGTCCTTAGCGGGCTACGGCAACCAGCTCGTCTCGCCCATCTCGGCTGTGTCCATGGCCTCATCTCATGTCCAGTCCATGCACACGCCAGCCAGCGCCATCATGCCGTACAACCCACAAGAATGGGTGGCATCGCCAGCGGCCATGCCGACGACAGAACGGCCTCTGACGTTTGTGGGAAGCGATGCTCAGGGTGGGGATCTCTTTCTTCTTTCTGTTCTTTTTATAGACTCTTCTTAAAACTTTCTTAAATCTCTTCTTTGGATCATTATAGGTCTTCGATGAGCCAACTGCAAATAGGAGATGATTATATGCTGACCAGATTTGAAATGACAGCTTCTCTAGCAGCCCCCCCCCCACCTCCGCCTTATAGCCCTCCAAGGAGGAACATACAGCAGCAGCCTCGACCTCTCACCATGGCGTTCGACTACTCACCAGCGCAAATAGCTAGCGCTCCCCCTTCAAGGTTTTCTACCCTGCTGGGCCAGCGACCCTCTCCTGAGCCACCAGTTGCTGCTACGCGCCCATTCCCTCCGCCACCGGGTTTGAGCGGTAGGGGAAGCTCTCGAGAGCGTCTTCTTGCGCTGGCATCCTTGGGACGACGAAGAGACCCTGGACCATCGCAATCTCCAGAGCCAGCTCATCCTGTATCTGCTTCTAGACGGACCGGTGGGCCCTCCGTGTTCCATTCACCAGAACATGAACGAGTTATATCAGCAACCGCCATGAACCCTGATACGTTTCCCCCCGGCGGCTCGAAGGGCTGCCTCCACAGGCGCCCTCGATACGCCGACGTCTGAACGCTCACGGTCTTCTTCTCAGACAAGATGGGAGCCTGGTATGCCCCTTCCTCCGCCTCCGCCTGGACCACCGCCTTCGTCGAGCAGATCGCAAAGCGTACAAAGCATGGACAGAAACAATGTACCCATTATTTCTCCGCCAACTCGCAGACCACCGCCGTCCGGCGTGTCATCTCTGGGGCCCGTGCCTCCAACGCCAGCCGACTGGCTAGATAGCGACACGCCACCCACTACTCGACCTCAGCCTCCAGCAACTCCGGGACACCTACAGCCTACTGCGCCTGCGAGGAATGGGGAGCCGTCACAATCACTGCAGTCACCACAATCCATTCAACAAGTAGGAGGGCGATCTCCCAATCTGACGATCGATACAGCAACTGCGAGCAATCCGAGCGAGCCCATAGAGCCGGCCTTGAATTCTTCTGGCAGCTTGAATCGTGCCAAAGCCGTGCGTCATGACAAGACAATCTTACAGCGAAGAACTGAGAGCCGCACTCGACATGAGCCCCGGGGGTCCCTTGATAGTTCGTTGGACGCACGACAGATTGCCGATATTGTTGTTGTTCCTGCGCCCATCAGCGGCCTAACACGCAAAATGACCACCGGCAAAGCAACTCCTCGGAGCAGTGGGAAAGCGCCTATGGACCAACCCCTGACCGGAGAATCTAATCTATCTGGACAGCATGACTCTCGGAACTCGACTCCCCGTGCACCAGATTCGGCCACATTACTGCACCGTGAAGTAGCTACACCTCCTTTTTCGCCAACACCAGCCAAGACCTACCGGCAATCTAGCGGAAACCAAGCTGCGGTGCCGAAATCTCTACCTACTCCGCCACCCCAGGCCAGGTCTAGTTCTGGATCAGCGGTTGCTGAGGCATCACGCTTGGCTTCGTCCATAGCGGCGTCTCCATCAAAGGAAGCCATTGTGAGCCAGAGCGCTGCAGAGTTTGCAACTGCATCAATCGAGAGATTTCGGTCGTTTGCCGTTAAAGAAGCGTCGGCCACAACAGACGCAGATCGAGTCCGCCTCTTTTCCGACTTTATAGTTGCCGAGTCTAGAATCCGACGAGAGAGATACTCCTCAGCTATTGGGGCCATGGGATCCGAAATCTTCGACTTGAGTCGGGATCTATTCCGTCCAATGAGCTCCACGCGACGAGAGTCGGTGAACTCTCCATCTGTTGGCGACTGGACTCCAGAGTCTTCGGAACCAAATCGGTCTCATAGAGGCTCTGTTAGCTCCGTCTATCAAGCCGAGGACTCATCAAGCTCAGCTCCGGCGTCTGGGAGTCTCCCGCCATCCCCCGGGATCAAGCAACCTCTCAACTGGGGCGGCGCTGCAAACTATATGCCCTCATTGTCTCCTATTCTCAGTATGAGCGTCAGCGACAACTACGAAAACGGAAGCTCGCGTGGCAGACCACCTAGTCGATGGTGGGAGACGGATTCAAATAACGATCCAAACCGGGGTGGGTTTGAAAGATCTAAGCGCGAGTCCAAATATATGGGCGTTCTTCCCAAGGACCAGTGGATCGAAGAGGAGCAAACTACACCGCATTATGCGTCTGCAGGCGAACAAAGCTCCATGTCGGACTATCCTCCAGAGAAGACTGGCTGGCATGACGAGGGAGAGGCAGTATGGACTCCTCAACCGTCGAATACCTCTGTAGCATCTACTCCGTCTACAGCAACAAATCGGCAGAGGCTTTTAGATGTGTCTAGACTGGTCACCATGCCGCCCCCTTACCCGAGACACCACCCCGCAGTGAATAACAGCCACCCCAAGCTAACATCAATTCGTGCTTCCGTACGATCTTTGAGCGAGCTGGGTGAGATTGACGGGTCAAAAGAGAGATTTGCCTCAAGCAGTCATCGACGCAGAGAAGAGGCTTCCAAAGCAGCAGGAGAGCGCCGCGTGGCTTTGAGATCTAACTTGCAGAAAGAAATCAATTCGGGAAATTTGGGATATGCTGATGCCGCAGCTATTGAATCTGACTTTAATGAACAAGAAAAGGATAAAAAGAAGGAGGTGGAAAAAGTGGAATATGAACATTTCCAGAACCAAGTAGTGTTGCCGCTGAATGATATTCTTATGGAGCGAATCACTCGAGCGACAGAGCTATTTGACGACTTGGCCCGACATCTATTCGACAGCAGCGAGATCGATGCCGACATGCCGCAAGAAGAAGGCGATGACAAACCGGAGCTGCTGGAGAAGTTGACTCTCCTCAAGTGGATATTTGAGCAGCGCGAGTCTCTGCACCGGGCCATTTACGACTTGCTATCAGACCGCAATGCTCGTTATCGCGACGTTGTGTTGACGCCGTACCGGCTTTCCAAGAATTCAGAGAAACTCAAATCGGCCGAGGCATTCTTCAAAGAAGACGCAGACAAGCGGGAGTACGCATTCGCAAATGAGGTACTGGACCGAGCACGCGAATTTAGGTCCGTGATGGATGAGGCGGTTGCACGCGGCATCGAGCTGCAGCTTTCTGCCTTTTGGGATATTGCCCCTCCGCTTTGCGGACTTTTGGAGACTATTCCATTGGATCTGGAGGGATTTTGCGTCCATATTCCAGCGTTGGAATACGAAGAGAACCCGGCGTATCATGACCACCCGCTGCAGTACTTGTATAGCTTGTTACTCCATGCTGAGAAGAGTACATATCAGTTCATTGAGGCACACACAAACCAGTTGTGTCTTCTTCACGAGGTCAAAGAGGCAGTGGTCAACGCCAAGGCTCGAGTGCTTGCCACACAGCTCACTGAAGTAGACGGCACACCTATCCAGCCTGAAGATCGACAGCTGCGAGCCAAGCAGATGCGAGAGATTGAAAACCGGCGGTTGACAGAGGATCTCAAGGAAAAAGTGCGAGTTGTACAGGACCAGTGGAACAGCTCACTGGGAACAGCCATGACGGCAGTGAAGGAGCGGGCCGGCGAGTGGCTGCTGCAGACGGGAGGATGGGACGAGTCACTGGAGGACAATGGGGTTGGAGTGGTGTAGGCGTGCGTTGTTGACATTGGCGGCTTACTTTTATTTTATTTTCCTACTTTTCTCCTATTTTTCTTTTTTCACGACAATGATGATGCGAGGAGGAGACGCAAAAGATGAATTTTGATGACATCTGACAATTGGCAAGCGAACCGTTGGAATTGGCGTACATAGATATACATACGTATGTATTTGCCTGACTTTTGATACCCCCATCGAGGCAATTTATACCTGGCCTGGAGCTTTGGCATTTTCGGATATTTCATTGTATATATATATATATATATATATATATATATGTACCTATTTGTACACTAGGTGAATATGTATAGCCGAATATGGCGCATATTACATATAAAACACGAGCACATATGATATATGGCTTTAAATCCCAGTGCCTTCTGATCTTGGACACATAATAAGCGGCCATTCGGCTGCCATTGCATTTAGAGGAGTGTGTAGCTGCACATGTAAAGCCTTCCGTCTCTTGTGTGTGTCTTGGTGGTCCTCTCTTGGCATGTATACATCTGCCTTGCCGTCCTTGTCGCGTAGTCCAAGATGAATAGACTTTGCCTCCAGTCCGTGGGTATATACTAATATTCCCCGTTCAACGCCGTGTTGCCGAGAGCTCCGAGAAAGGAAACGAAGAAAGAGAAGAAAAGAAGAGGGAGAAGGGTAGTGTATGACATGGCCCATTCCTCGAAGGGTGCATGTCGTTCTTTGCTATGTCGTGGTAGGTCACACGACAGGCGCCTCCTCCCTTGAAATCATGTACAAGAAAAAGTATTTCCTAAAAAGAGGACGGATCGTAGAAGAAGAAGAAGAATATATCATCGGCTCTCACTCAAATTCTCATATTTTCTTTAGAAAAGAATCACTTCTCCTCCTTCTTAGCCTTAGCCGCAGGAAGATCCATCCCGACTCTCCGGGCCGTCAGGCGAATGCGCTCGTCCTGCGGCATCTCCATGCCGGGATTATATCGCTCGACGAGGGTGACGTACATGCGCTGGGCGCGCAGGTAGGTGACGGCCTGGTGGGCGAGCTGGGCTTGGTGCTCTGCGTCGTGCAGTGACGGTGACGAGGAGTTTGAGGTTTCGGTAAAGGACGAGCGGATGCGGTTGTGGATGGGAGTTCGGGGAGAGGCGAGGATGGGGCGGGGCGGGAGTTCGCGGAGGAGGGAGCGGTAGAGGGAGCGGAGGTTGGCGGGCGAGGAGGCCATTTTGTTGGATTTGTAGCTGCTTCTTGCGACAATTTGGGGTGTTGTTGTTTACTGGTGGGACGAGGCAAAGGGATCGGCTCGGCAAAGTCGCAAGAAAGTTGAAGCTCGGCTCTAATAATTTTCTCTCCCGCGTCTCTGCTCGGAAAATTTGGCTGGCCGGAGCGCCGACACGGAAGGGCTCCAGCTCCAACCAGCCCCGCCGTGAAATGCGCGGGACGTCGGGGCGGTTGATGGCGGGGTAGCAGCAGCGCTTTTGGCGACGGACCGAATGATGTGATTGACGGGAGGCTTTGCCGGTGATGTTGCCTTTGATTTTTTGCAATGTTCCCTCGCTCTGTTTATTGGCTTGAGGAATCATTCAATTGAGGCTTTGGCTGTTGGCATTCTTTGCGCCTGTATCTGTTCTATTACACGCGGCTGCGTAAAACATAAGCGCCGTCTTCAGTCCTCGAATGTCGACATCCCACTCTTCCTCTTCATCTCCACATAAACTCAACCGATCGACATCCTCTGCGCCCAGATCTCGTCTAATCCTCCTTTTCTCTCTCTCCGTCATCGTCCTTCTCTTCTCGCTCCTCCTCCCCATCGCAGGCATCACGACGGCTTCCCTATCTCTCGCCTCCATCTCGCGCCTCGTCCACCAAGCCGGACATTGCTCCCTCTCCTCGATCCTCCGACCCAGTCGCTTCTCCTTTCCACACTCAGCAGCCGTAGCCATGAGCGCACCAAAGTACGAAAAGGAGCTCCAGATTGCTCAGCTCGCCGTCCAGCGCGCTTCCATCCTCACAAAGCGAGTCTTTCACGAAAAGGCCAAGGGCACTGTCGACAAGAATGACAAGTCACCAGTCACGATTGGCGACTTTGGAGCGCAGGCACTCATCATTGCGGCTCTGCAGCACAATTTCCCAAACGATGCCATTGTCGCCGAGGAGGAGTCTGCGAAGCTGAAGGAGGATGCCAATCTGAGGACCACAATCTGGGACTTGGTGAAAGATATAAAGTTGGACGATGCCGCTGCTGAAGCTCTGCTGGGCGGACCTATCAAGGATGTTGATGCCATGGTTGAGTTTATCGACAAGGGAAACAGTGCTGGTGGCTCCCAGGGACGCATCTGGGCCATTGACCCCATCGACGGAACAAAGGGCTTCCTCCGTGGAGGCCAGTACGCCGTATGCCTCGCCCTCATGATTGACGGCGACGTCAAAGTTGGCGCTCTGGGATGCCCCAACCTCCCCATTGACGATTCTGCCCGCCTCACCACCGACATTGGCGCAAACCAGACCGACAAGGGCCACGGAGTCTTGTTCTCCGCCGTCCAAGGCCACGGCGCCAAGAGCCGCGCGCTCGCGACTGTGAACCTCGACGCCGAGGATGGCAAACCCATTTCCATGCGCGCCATTGACGATCTGACAAAGGCCAACTTCTGCGAGAGTGTGGAAGCCGGTCACTCCTCCCACGGCGATCAGGCCGCCATCTCACAGAAGCTGGGCATTACCGAGCCGAGCGTCCGCATGGACAGCCAGGCCAAGTACGGCTCTATTGCTCGTGGCGCTGGAGACATTTACTTGCGCCTGCCCGTGAGCGCTACATATCAGGAGAAGATCTGGGACCACGCTGCTGGCGATCTTATTGTCAGGGAAGCAGGCGGACAGGTCACCGACATTCACGGCAAAAGACTAGATTTTAGCATTGGACGGACACTTGCAAACAACAAGGGCGTGGTGGCAGCGCCCGCGGCGGTGCATGGCAAAGTCCTGGAAGTAGTGCAGGAAGTTTTGAGCGCCAAGCTGTAAGAGGGATATTTATATATATATAAAGCATGGGAAATACGGGCAAAAAAAAGCAGGCATAGATTCATGTCTGCATGTTAATTTTGGATTTGTCGTTTAATATATACATGTAAGATGTATAAATATGTCTAAACACCTCTCGCCAAAAAGGCAGGCCCTGATGATGATACAAGTCTCCGTTGAAAAAACACCCTTGTCCAAAGCCAACTTACTGTACACTTTTCTTTCCCTCGCTCTTTTCTTTGCTTCTGTTTCTTCTCTTCTCTCTTCACCTCATTTATTTAATCTTCTTCTGCTTCAGCTTAATCGTCTCATCGTTAATAAACACTCCCTTGCCCTTGTACGGCTCTGGCTTCCTCCAATTCCGCACCACGCCCGCAAAGCTCATGAGCACCTCCCGATTAGGGCCCTCGAGCAGAATGCGCGTCAGCGACGGCGTCGTCACCGTGACGCCCTTGGGGATGCCCACCTCCACGGGGTGCGTGAAGCCGAGCTTGAGGCAGAGGAACTTTTGGCCCGGGTACTGCTCCTTTGCGCCGCGCTGCTCGACGCTGGCGCGGTAGCCGACGCCGACGAGGCGGATGATGGCTGTGTGGCCTTCGGAGACGCCGGTGATGTGGTTGTTGAGGTAGGACCATGATGTTCCTGGAGAGATTTCAGACGGCTTTTGTTAGTCCAAATGTCAAGGGTACTGTGGTTTATGCCAACCCGATTTTGGTTGAAGCATCAAGGATAGTAGTTGGAGGAAACATACCCCACATGGCTTTCTGCTCTTTCGCATTCGGATCTCTCACGCTGAGCGTCGCAGTCTTTTCTTCGGCGTTTTGAACCAGGTCCACAAACTCGGGCACATCCATATCCAGAGTTCCTAATCGCACAACGCACCACTTGTCAGCCCACAGGTCCATATAATGAAATGATTCTCCCCTCCATCTCAAGACTAAATGCAGGCAAGAGAAAACCCACCCAATGGTCCCTTTACGGTAATCTTCTTCTTCACAACCGGCTTATACGACGTCGCCGACCGAAACGCCTTTGGCTCTCCCATGACAACCTCCACGCCCGGAGGGATCGAAAGCGGCGTGATGCCCAGTTTTGACGGTCGGCCTTGCGTCGTTGAGAATTGTCGTCTCGCAGAAGCGAATCTGCTCGGGGAGGCAATCGTTGTCGTCGTCGAGGCCGGTAGTATTGAGGGTAGTGAGGAGGGCGAGGCTGCGGCCGTGGAAAAAGCCTTGCTCAGGGCCTTGCCCCGGCTAGGAGCTAGAATTGATGCCATTGGGGGTGATTTTGAGACAAGTTGAGCCGGGGGTCGGTCAACTGGTGAGGGTTGTCGCAATCAAGGCTTGATTGTGGTGGTGCAATGGGTGGTTGATGCTGGAGCTTCGTTTGAACTTTTTGCTGAGTCATAATAGGAGTGTCGATATATTTTGCGCACTGTGTTGTCTTTTTAACTGACCGGCTTGTCCTGTCTTGCGTGAGGATATATTATATGTTGAAGTGATATTAAAAGTCGATAATTACTTGTGGTAGAAGTTATACAGCACCTAGATTCCATTATACAGTACTCTAGCTGCAGCTCAACAAGGTAGGCAGCCCACATATTTAAATACACAACTGCCAAATACATTAAGAACAGCAGTAGCAGCAGCAGCAGCAGCCTAGGTATGCTAGAGCTAGAGCGCTAGAGAACAGAATTGGGGTGCTGGATCACTTTTCTCTCATTTGCTGAATTGACATCAAACCTGAGCTCAGTATCGGATCCTTCGAATCCGACGTATCAATGATACACTTTAAATAGAACGGCGACATGAAATGCCTTGAGCTCTCTACCCAGGGACCTAAGTACATGCTGCAACTACAAAAGGACAGAGAGTTGTTACGAAAGCACAAAGACTTCTCCCGAAAGGACAAAGATTTAATTGCGAAAGAACAAAGACTTATTGCCAAAGGACAAAGAGTTTTTATAAAAGGAGAAAGCGTGCCAAGACAAAGCCATTTTCTCTCCATATGTGTTCTTGTTGAGACACCGAGTTATACCGCTTGCATACGACTCTTGGAATTCAAGTACATGGCTTTGACTATCGGAATGAAAGTTCCCATGTGCTTCTGGAAACAAGTGAGTTTGGGGAGCAACAATTCAGCCCTTGTATTGAGCGCATGAAAAACGATAACCTCAATAATTATTTGAAAAGTGGTTCTAGGTGTCTATCATAGTGTAAAGTGATGCCACTGAGCGTGGCCAACTCCTCCTGGTTCCCTCGTGTCCTCCCATTTCTCAAACTGCTCTATTGTTCTCTTGCCTCTATGCCAATTCAACTCTATTTCAGACAGCAGGCCGAAGAGCTGTCCTTGCTAACTTTTTCAAAGGGTAGGGTTGCCATTATTTCCCAAACAAACCGCCAAACTGCGGACTTGAACCCGTGTCAGTGTTTTGTCCAACCAGATCCAATCCTTTGACGTATTTTCGGATGTCTTCCTCGTATCCTACAAAGTTGAGAAATGATGCAATTTCTTGGACGTCTGGTGCTGTCAAGTCGTCGGAGTGGTAGAACATGGTTCGAAGCATCCGAGTAGCAACCAGGGCTATGCTGGCTGCTCCCGATGCGTTGTCAAAATAACACCCTCCTTGCTTCTATCTGAGGTGTCCTGGAGCTCCCTCCAAGCAGTTAGGCCGTTTCATTTCTCCCTCCAAGGTTAAAGGTAATTGCTCCAACTGGGGTTCCTCCAACTCTGGTTCCTCCAACTCTGGTTCCTCCAACTCTGGTTCCTCCGATTCTGGTTCCTCACAGTCTGATTCATACCACTCTGGTATTCCCTCTTCCGGTTCTTCCCACTCTGGCATTTCCTCTTCTAGTTCTTCCCACTCTGGTTCTTCCCACTCCGGTTCCCTCACTGACTGTGCCCCTGGCATCATGTCGCTCTTATGTAGTTATTCGGAGTGATAGTAGTTTCTGTGAAAGAGGTTAATGTGAATATGGATGGTAATACTCATGAAACTGGAATAATTTCCTTACTTGGAGGCGACGCGTCTTTCCCAAGTGCCGAGTGCTTCTTCTGCAAGAGGGTCTTTTTGATGACTGCTCAGGTTGTGTGTGGATGTTGATGAGAGGAAAAAAAAAAAATAGAAAAAACTTTAGAGAGGACTGCAATAAATACTAGATAGGCTGCCATTGAACACACAAGAGTTCTGCCAGCTGTGGACACTGATGGCGATTGTTCACCCTTTGATGCTCTCAAAGGTTCAATCCTCTTGTCTCTGTTACCTTTCTATGCACTTAATGCCTTTCTATGCACTTAATGTTCCTTCTCTTTCAACATATTTCTTTCTTTCCACCTCCCAAAACTTCCTATACCTCTCCACAGCCATCTTACCATCCTCCTTCTCAATCCTAGCAAGCCATTTCTCGTCCGGGTTATCCTGTCCATGGCAATCGGGCGTCGCCCCGAGATCAAGCAACTTCCTGGCAGTATGCCAAAACCCCCCTGACAACAGCGGCATTCAGCGCATTGTTATACCTCCCGCCAGACGCGTTAACATCAGCTCCGTTGTCGAGTAGAACCTGGACAGTTTCCTCCAAGTCGCAAAACACCGCCGCCTGCAGAGCCGAGCCATACCGTCCGCTCTGCGCATTTACATCAAGCTGCGGGCAAAGTTCGAAAAGAAGGGCCGCTGCTCGGTGAGGAGGATACTTGTTGGAATCGTAAACCGGGTTTGCGCACAAGTGATGCAGCGGCGAGCCGAATCCAAACATGGGAATGTCAAAGTTGACGTCTGCGCCGTGCTCGATGAGAAACCGGATCCTGCTGGGGTTCATGCTGCTGTCCTCGAATAATTTTCGCAGTACAGCGTGAAGCGGCGTGCCACGGTTCATGTCCACCTCGTTGATATCGGCACCGAGATCCAGAAGCCGCTTCAACACGGTATTGTCTTTAATTCCATCCGATATGGCGGCCATGTGAAAAAGCGGGACGTATGTGAAGCCGGTGAGACGAATATCAGCGCCGTGATCGAGCAGCATATGAATCATTTCATCGTTACTGCGCCCACTCCAGCAAGCAGTCTGGATAATCACTCCAGCATTACGGCCTCCTGCATTCACATCGGCACCGTGGTCGAGAAGCAAGCGTGCAATCTCGTTATTACCATGGGCACAGGCAGCTTTGAGCGCAGTTCCGCTATTCGCGAATTCCAAGTCTATTTCTGCGCCGTGATCAAGCAAGAAGCGGACAAGCTTCAAGTTTCCAGCTGTGGTTGCAGCTTGTAGTGCGCATCCAAACACGTTGCTGCCTGTCTGGTTGATATCAGCACCATGGTCAAGCAGCATTTGTACCATTTCAATGTCCCCCTCATATCCCTCTTTGGGTTTGGTAAAAGAAGCAGATATTATCGCATGGACGTATGCATGCACATAACCTTCGCCTCCGGGGTTGACAACAGCTCCCCAGTCCAAGAGCAGCCGTACGATATCAACATGTCCCACATGGCACGCGACTTGTAAAGCGGTATCGTACGAGCCCCCCCTTTTCATTGACGTCTGCGCCGTTTTGAAGGAGAAATTCCACCAGGGAATACCAAGAGACACCATCCTTGCCTTTCGATCCACATGCGTTTTTCAGAGCGCTGCCAAGCTCTCCTCCTGTCCTGTTGATTCCAGCGCCGCGGGCCATGAGAAGCTTCGCAACCCTGATGGCAGTTTTCTCATCTCTGCCAGCATAAGAATAACAGACAGCCTGCAAGGGTGTTCTGTGCTGCCCTGCTCTGGTCTTGGGATTTGCGCCCAGACTCAACAGATATTCGACTCGGGATTCGTCTAAATCCTGGGCCGCACACACCTGGTGAAGCGGAGTACCATAACGTCCATCAAGGCCATTTATATCCGCGCCTCTGCTGAGCAGCACCTCAAATGCCTTCCAGCACTCTCCGTAGGCTGCCTTGCAGAGCGCCCCTTGTAGCTTCATGCCCTTGCTGTTATCAAGCAAAAGCTTTAAGCACTCTAAAGATTTAGGTGAATCTCCAAAAGACCCAGCTACAGTTTTGAGAGCGAATTTAGTGACCGGTGTCTTGTTGAGAACAAGGAATTCCACGATTTCGAAATTGCCCTCTCTCGCTGCCTCATCCAAAGCCTTGCTGAAAACGTTGATGGCAAATTTCTCTTCGACTAGGAATCGCACGATTTCCAAATGACTATTTTCTGCGGCCTCTACAAGAGGATTCAGATTGCGTTCCGTTTTGACGTCGACGCTGGCGCCTTTTTCGAGGAGAAGTTGGACAACTTCATAGCTTCCGGCCGAGGCAGCACTCAGCAGCGCAGCATTTAAATCGCTTTGGGTGATGTACTCGTGAGTACCGAGCCCTTCTGAAATTAGCATATCGGTAAGCCGGTATGCGTTTATGTGAGCAGTGTATATCAGTGGATTGAGCCATGCTTCGTCAAGGATAAAAGGACGATCAGTAACCGAGTTTATCATGCTGTAGAGACTTCGGCTGCGGATATTAAGTGCAAGATTTGCGGCCTGAACAATCTCAGGCGGCCAAGACGAAGGAGGCACGCTCTCCAGATGCAGAGCCCAGTTCTTAGTTGCGTAAGATTTCAATTTTGACACATCTTCTTCACCTTGTTGTTCCACAATAGCAGAATCGGTTGAATTGTCCGAGGGATTGCATTGTAGGTGAAGGTCCAAGCAAGACTTTGCAATGTGTATCTGGGCATCGTTCGCTGTGAACGAGAAGGCAGACACAGGGCTATTGCGGATCCTGCTAGAGGTTAAATATTCCTTGATGTATGGGCGATCAAACTGGACGCAGCCATCCTTTTCAATCAGCAACCCAGAAAAATATTTCAAGACATCATCAGCGGAGAACGCAACCGCCTCACCCAAGGTCTGGGCCCGATCCAGATGCAGAGTGAAGACTTCTGACAATAGACCAACATCCAAAGTGTCGATTGCAAATGCTACCCATTTCAGAGAGCTTATGATTTGAGGCTGTAGCCTTTTGTCGGTACTTAGCAGCATCCTATCATAAATGGCGTCAATATTATGAGGGAGGTCTCTCAGAGCTTCAAGGATATATTTGGAGTCTGTGTATCTTTTTAGCTGGTCGAGCTGATCACCGGCATATTGGGGCCTAAGATGGTCAGAAATCGGGTTGTGATATAAATAGAGCCTAGATGATCGTACATGCCATCTGCATTCTTCACCAGCTGCTCCTTGACTTCCGGCTTAACATCCTCTGACCAAAAGGCAAAGTCCTCTCCCGCGAGGACTGAATCAATGTATCGTTCCACGGCAGCCCT
This sequence comes from Trichoderma atroviride, assembly GCF_020647795.1. Lineage (NCBI taxonomy): Eukaryota > Fungi > Ascomycota > Sordariomycetes > Hypocreales > Hypocreaceae > Trichoderma > Trichoderma atroviride. The sequence goes on along the minus strand of NC_089400.1, from coordinate 2,621,145 downwards.
GTTATCGTGAAGCTTGGTTTCATTTTCCGCGGCGGACTCACCGCGAATTGAAACACCGCCAGGCTCGGACGCCAAAGACTTCTCTAAAGGATCCGACTGCCACCATGGTTAGATGATATAAGTGGCTGACAATTCATTCAAATCGCTTACGACAACAACCCAAGAGGCATCGTCACTACCAAGCGACACTCTGGACTCAGTCATTTCCCGACTCTCATGACTGTGCGAATCCCGCTCAGCGTTGCCACTAGGATCCTCGAGTTTCTTATCTGCGCCTTCAATTGAATCCATTATGCCATATGCCTCAGTATTGCTCGGGACAATTGTGAAGATGATATCATCCGCAGAATCCGGGTCAATTGGGGCAACTATACGGCGACGCCGTCAGAGTGGATGCTGCAGCCTAAAGTTAGCAAACGTGCAGGCATCAGCGTGCTAGCAGAGACTTCGCTACAAGTGAGCAGTAATCAAGAATCTACAGACGGTTTTATAGAATGATATCTGCATCAACGTATGGATTAGGAAAAGTGAAAGAAATTTGGTCACTTGGAAGAGCCCTCATTCAAAGTCCGAAGAAGTGGGTGGAGGAAAGCCTAGAGGCACGCTGCAACGCCAAATTTTGAGCCCTCTAAGCTGGATGTCTTTAGTAGATGCTAGCGCAACCACAAGCCAACTAACTCTGTACGTGATAGGTTGACAGGAGAGAGCAGCTTTCATCATACGAACTATCTGAATTTATTGTAGATGGCATTAGACAAACATCACCAAACACTCAATGTAAAAGTAATTGTTCAAAAGTGTTACGATAGTACAATAATTGTACTCGTTTATTTTCATTAGTTATAAACACTTGCTACTCTGACAGACCGTCATATCGCGCATGGATATCAAAATAGTCGTCCAGTCATCTCAACAAGCTCTGCAAGGCAAGTCCTACAGTGCTGATCAGGGCTACACACACAAACTTATGCGCCCAAAGAATAATAAGTTGGAGCAACACAGTCAGCTCGCTTTTTACTCCTCGGCCTCCATGGGAGCCTCATCCTCGTACTCCTCCTCCTCGTCAATACCAGCCTCCTGGTATTGCTGGTACTCAGACACCAAGTCGTTCATGTTGGACTCGGCCTCGGTGAACTCCATCTCGTCCATACCCTCGCCAGTGTACCAATGCAAGAAAGCCTTGCGACGGAACATAGCGCTGAACTGCTCGCCGACACGCTTGAATAGCTCCTGGATGGAGGTGGAGTTACCAATGAAGGTGGATGACATCTTCAGGCCACGAGGGGGGATGGCGCAAAGGGCAGTCTGGATGTTGTTGGGGATCCACTCAACAAAGTAGGTGGAGTTCTTGTTCTGCACGTTTCGCATCTGGTCCTCAACCTCCTTCATGGCGACCTTGCCACGGCTACAAATGTCTGTTAGCACTGCATCTCATCATACCAAGGCATCATTCGTCACTTACAAGATGGAGCAGCAGGTCAGGTAGCGACCGTTGCGGAAGTCAGAAGCAGCCATCATGTTCTTGGGGTCGAACATCTGCTGGGTGAGCTCGGGCACGGTGACGGCACGGAAAGAGTGAGCACCGGGGCTGGTCAGGGGAGCGAAGCCGACCATGAAGAAGTGGAGACGAGGGAAAGGAACCATGTTAACGGCCAGCTTGCGGAGATCAGAGTTGAGCTGACCGGGGAATCGCAAGCAGGTGGTGATGCCTGACATGACGGCAGAGACGAGGTAGTTCAGGTCACCGTAGGCAGGGTTGTTCAGCTTAAGGGTGCGCATGCAGATGTCATAGAGAGCCTCGTTATCAATGCAAAAGGTCTCGTCGGAGTTCTCGACCAGCTGGTGGACGGAGAGAGTGGCGTTGTAGGGCTCAACGACGGTGTCGGACACCTTAGGGGATGGGACAACGGAGAAGGTGGCCATCATTCGGTCGGGGAATTCCTCGCGGATCTTGGAAAGCAGGAGAGTTCCCATACCAGATCCGGTACCACCACCGAGAGAGTGGGTGATCTGGAAGCCCTGGAGGCAGTCGCAGCCTTCGGCCTCACGGCGGACAACGTCGAGGACTTGGTCGACGAGCTCAGCACCCTCGGTGTAGTGGCCCTTGGCCCAGTTGTTTCCGGCACTGGACTGGCCAAAGATGAAGTTGTCGGGACGGAAGAGCTGACCGAAAGGACCGGCACGGACGGCGTCCATGGTGCCGGGCTCGAGATCGACGAGGACAGCGCGAGGAACATACTTGTTGTTGGAGGCCTGCACCATCAGGGTCAGAGTGAAAAGTCCTCCAGGTGTCCTCTTTTGCGCGGATCAAAACATACCTCGTTGAAGTAGACGTTCATGCGCTCCAGCTGGAGCTCGGAAGAGCCGTTGTAGATACCATTGCTGTCGAGACCGTGCTCGCCGGAAATGGTTTGCCAGAAGGCGGCACCGATTTGGTTACCCTGTTGAGTCTGGTGAGCTCCTGGACACCGCTTCCATGGCGGATCTTCAAAGGTTGTTGACTTACGCACTGACCGGTCTGGATGTGAACCTATTTGGCCGGAAAAAATATCAATAATTAGCAAATGCCATTTTCCTCATCATATCGCGCTCCAATCGGATCGAATTGGGCGTGAAAAAAATTCGAGACGTTCATGTGTCGAGTTTGGCGGGGTATAAATTCAGGGGTTCCAACGCGTTTGCAGAGAGGGACCAAAGTAAACAAAAAAGAAAGGGGGGGCGGGGGGAGGGGAAACATACAATCTCACGCATTTTGAATGGAGGCGACGCTGTGGTGATAAATTAAAAAAAAATCTCGGATATCGAGTCCGGTGAAGGAGAGAGAAAGGCAGAGAAGGAGAGGATCTCGAGAGCTATGGAGAGCTTCGCGGGTTTGCAGGACAAAGAGCTTGGGCTTGGAGGAGCTGGTGGTTTTTGTTTGAAGGTTGGGACGCCGCGGGTGGAGATGGTTCACCGCCATGGGCCCCATCGCCAGGCGGGGCCCAGCCGGGGAAGGAGAGCCAGTGGCTGCTTAGCACGTTTAGCACCGGGCTCAGGGCCACCTGGCGCCTGAAGAAGGGGGAGAAGGCAGTAAACCCGATGGACCCTTTGCTCTACTGTTTGATGTTGCTGCAGCAGAAGATGGACCTACATCCGTGCCTTGATACCTTGACACCTGTCTACATGGAGGCATAGTAGACATCACGCAACGGTGTGAATCGTGACTGAAGAAAAGAATCCACACGATTTGATTCGCTACCGTACTCTCATGATCCCTGGAGACAATCGCCAGGTGGCTGCATCGCTGCTGGAAACTTTCGGCAAAGGCATGTCACTGCATACTACACGTACTCGTACACAGGCTCGAAAAAAAAGGGGTGTAGGCACTCATGCAGCTTCAATGCCAGCGAGAAGATACAAGCACGCTAAGCCGATGCGGCCTTGCCTGGTCGTTGGGCGAGGATCATCGCTTCAGTTGCTTCCAACACGCTCTCCTGTGCTCTTTACCGCAACGTTGCCCAAGCCTTTGCCTGATCGTGTCTCCTGCAACGCCAGCTCATGAGCCGAGATGAGAGTTGGCGCCCCCCCACCACGTTTTCCCCGCTAGCACTGAATTGGCGCGAACACGGAGACTGGCATCACTCTGGCAGAGCAAAGATGGGAATACAGTCTACAGAGCAACGAGGCTGGTTCACGTATTTATAGTTACAAGTAGCAGCAGTATATCATAACAATTTGTAGTATATGCCACAAGGAAAATTAGTAAACTAATGCGCCTTGACAACGCCCGCAGCGTCTGCTTGAGCCGCAATCTTCTTCTTGTACTGCTGCACGTTGCCGTCAAACTTCTCAACCGTGCCTCCGTCGCACACCCACAGGGATGTACAGACGTTCTGCAGCATCGTCACGTCGTGGGAAACCATGAGCACGCCTCCCTCGAATGCGTTCAGTGCCTCGGCCAGGGCATCCATGGCCTCGATATCCAAGTGGTTGGACGGTTCGTCCAGCACGAGAATGTGGGGTTGTGTCAATGCCAAGCAAGCAAATGCTACTCTTGATTTTTGACCTCCAGAAAGCTGTTCCATCTTCTGTAGCCCTGTTGTGCCAGTGATACCGAAAGCGCCTAGTTGACGACGGTATTCTTCGTCGGTCTTTCCAGGGTACGCCTTTGCCATGAAGCTGACAGCACTCATGGTGAGGTCGAGTGAGTCCACATGGTGCTGCGCAAAGAACCCAATGCGAAGTCGTGGATGTGCCGTGACGAGACCCTTTGACGGAGAGAGTTTTCCGATAAGAAGTTGCAAGACTGTTGTCTTACCAGCTCCGTTGGGTCCAACAATACCGATTCGAGAATCCAACTGAACATCGAGATCCACGTTCCGCAACAAGGGCTTGTCAGCAGTGTATCCAAAGCTGACTTCTGACATTTGGATGATGGGTGGTGACAGCTTTTCGACTTCGGGGAACTGGAATTTGACATCGTATTCCTTCTCCGGCGGCTCCAAAACAGGCATTTTCTCGAGCTTCTTGATACGGGACTGAGCTTCTGACGACTTGGCCGCGTTGTAACGGAACTTGTCGATAAAGGCCTGCAAGTGAGCTCGCTCTGCCATTTGCTTTTCGTATTCTCTCTTGGCTGTCTTCTTTCGCTCCTCGCGCGTAGCGTAGAAAGACTCAAAGTTGGCACCGCGGTAGTAATCGAGGCGCTGAGAGTGCTGGTGGATAATGTCCGTAGCGACTTCGTTGAGGAATGCTCTGTCGTGAGAGACGACGAGAACTGTGCTTGGGTAGTCTTGGAGATAATTGGAAAGGAAAGTAATGGAGGGAACGTCCAACATGTTGGACGGTTCGTCAAGAAGCAGCAGATCAGGTTCACAGAACAGAGCACGCGCCAGGGCCAAACGCATACGCCAACCTCCAGAGAAGGTCTTGGTTGCGTATTGTTGTCTCTCAGGAGAGAAACCGAGACCAGCAAGAATACTGGCAGCGCGTGACTCTGCCTTGTCAGACTCCATTTCAGACAGCTTAGCTTGAACGTCACCAAGCTTAGTGTCCATGGTCTCCTTCTCAAGATCCAGCCTGGCAGCATCCGCTGATGTGTCGGCCAAGGGAGCTCGCTGGACTTCCAGTTCTGCCAGTTTGGCCGTGAGTTCCTAATAGATAAAGTCAGAAAACAAGATCTGGATATCGCCATTGCCGGTGTTGTCTTACATCCTGTTCTCTGAGGAGAACCTTTCGCCAGACATCGGCATCAAGAACTGCTTGTATAGCAGGGGTATCGTCACCCATGATCTAGCATCATCCATTTAGCAGCAATACCTTTGTACGCAAAGGGGAAAAGCATATTTTACCTCCTGTTCGACGTGGAGAATAGAGATGTGTGTCGGAATGGCGACTTCTCTCCTGGAGAGAGCTCGGAGCAACGTGGATTTACCCACACCGTTGTTACCAACGAGACCGTAGCGGCGACCATATGCGAGCGTAAGAGTGGTATCAGTGAGAATGCGGTTTGCACCGATAGACACATCAATACTATCCAGCTTGATGTCCTTGGTTTTGTTGGTTCCCGACGAACCGATCTGCAGCGGGTTGACGGCCATGTAGAACTCTTCATAGGACTGTGCATCCTCGGGCAGCTCGAGCAGTCTCGAGGCCTCGTACTCGACAGTCTTGAACGTCTTCTTCTGCTGCTTGGCGGCAATCTTTCGCTCAGCCTTTTCGAGCTTCTTGCGATCAACCTTGGACTCGACCTTTCTAGCATTGGCGGATTCCAAATCGACAGCGCCACCGGCGACAGCCAAAGTAGAAGACATGTTCCGCTGAGAGCTGACTTGGATCGTTTGGTCTAATCTCCTGATAGCCATAGGGCCCAGTCTCTGACCTCCGTTGACTTCGGCATACTTGGTGACCCATTTCTCCACCAGCTGCTTGATCTTTTCTTCGAGAGCGGCATCTTTGCCACCAGAGGCAGAGAGAAGCAGCTCGGTGACTGTAGCAGCGGCTTCGTTGAGAGGATCTTGGACCTCGCCCTCCTCATCTGCCCAGGCAGTGGATGCATGGGTCAGGTATCCAACGGAGTAGTCAGATACGACCGGGTCGATGTTGGGGAGAACAGCCCTGATCTCGGCCTCCATGTCTGCTATCTGTATGCGGTCACAGCCCGAGAGAGCGTCTGGTACCTGGTTCCAAGCGAGTAACTGGTAGCTTCGTTCAGACTCTACGTTTAGAAGCTCCGGCCAATTACCTGTGAAGCTCGCCCGATATGGAGATTGATCTTTGCATCAACCAGCTTCGCCTTTGGAAATTCTTTGGGCGGCGGCGTGCCCCGCCATGGCTGGATGCCGTGGGATGGACGGGCCGAAACGGTCCGGCGAAAGCTGCAACAGCTGGCAGCAAATGACCGACAGTGTCAGCCGCGATAAACCGACACTGTATGCGAAGAAATATCTACGAGATGTAGACGCAAGAAACTCTATTCTGGAGATGGATGCCATCAGAGAATGCATAAGTCAAAGGTGGAGCAAACGACATTTGCAATTACTCTTCTTATATCCCGTTCCGTCCACCTGAGCTCCCAGGATAGCCATAGCCTCTCGCTCAGGTTGACAATTGCAGAAATAACTTTCAAGCCGTCAAACCATGTCGCCCGCGGCTCGGGGTGCTGCTCAGTTGCACCGTTTCCAGAAGCTCCAAATAGAACATGATAGCTCTCAAGAGGACCAAAGCTTAGCTTCAGGCCCTCGTGCTCACATGATAAAACTCTAAGCTAACAGATAATACACGTTTGTTTACATATGAGCGACGGACATCTGTACCAAATCGAGCACGAAGCTTCAGCTAATACAGGCACGATTACCACCGCGGGAGGCCAGTAAGCTTTTGCATAAACCCTAAACCCGACAAACCCCTGGCTAGGATCACCACGTTGTCACGCGCAAACGCGTGATGGTGATGATTGCCAAAGCAAGATTCCGGGACGGGCTACCCGATCCCATCCAGGGGGCGGGTCTCGGGAGCTCAGTCTGCCAGCGCCAAGTTCCCCATTGTTGTTCGTGTAAGAGGCACCGCTGTCGCTGGAGAACATGGTCGGGGGGGTTTTCTTTTGCCCTATGCGAAGTTCTCGTACCGGTTGTGCTGTATACGCGCTCCGTGTATTATGGCGGTCCAGTGGCGGTGCAGCCTTGAGATAATCATCCAAATCTCGGTGTGCTTGTTCCCGACCTGGTGTTACAGGTAGATAGATACACGGCACCTGGATGCTGTCACCGCCATTGCTAATTTCGCCTTGCAGGAAGGGCGGCTGCCCTTTTTTGAGTGTCCCATTGTTCGTAACCATAGATACGTTCTGCAAATCTGTAGATGCTGTGCTATACTGATACGACGCATGTGTTACCCTGTGTTACTTTGCAATATCAGCATCTGAGAACTGGTGCCTCCCTGCTTATTGTGCTCACGCCGCATATCGTGCATCAGATTGTTAGTGGACGGTACAGTAAGGACAGCAACAGCGGCAGGGCAGCTCTCAAGATGTCTTGCCCAACATGTGTGAGACATGTTCGACATGGGGACGGAGTTGACAATGCAACTCATCACTGCAGCTGGTCCATGGTGGAAAATCGCATCGCATGGAGATTTGCAGCGAGCAGGGATATCCACATGCACTCAAGTGCTCTTTTCGACACTGCCACTGCCACTGCCTCCGTAACAAACTGGGACCGCGGGGCCGTCTCCGCAAGGCGCAAGGAGCCCAGATCTTAGCAGTCTCAATAGTGAAGCCCTGCAGCGAGTCAGCGAGGCCAGATGAACTCACCTACTAGCGAAATTACGTTGCTACGGTGAGAATACAGTACGTGTGAGCAAAAGCGGTCGGTAATTGTGATGGGCTCTGTGCAACATGATGAGGTATTATCTTTCAATGTTTATAATAATGGACCTGAAACGCTAGAGATGGACATGAGAAATTGCCGAGTGGGTGTAGTTGCATTTAGCTGAATACGAGTATTGCTACAAGTTCGCGGTAGTACGACGAGGAGCTGTGCTCTGTACCATATACCTCATCAATGTTGTTGATTAGAAAGGTAAGCTGGTGATGAGACGGAGAAAAGACTTGAATCATCCGTTAAACGCAGCATTGCTAGCAGCAGACTCGCTCGTCTTTGGGGTAAATTCAACAAACGTTGTTGTCGCGAATACTGTCGCGGCCTCATTGCCAAATATGACAGAAATTCTAATGGCTCTATGATACTGACGGAAAGGGTGCATGCAATTCGCACAGGCGTCAAGTTTTTCTGCTCTCGCGCGCGAGAATCTTCCATGGTAGCCTCGTAGGGCAAAGAGGAGACGGAGAGCTGTCATCAATTGTCTCGCCATCGTGTGATTAATCAATCAATTGAGACTCCATCTTACTGTAGCAGAGCCATCGGGTTAGTAGCATTCGGCCTTTCACACTAGTGCTAAGAATAGCCGGCCAAGGCCATCGGAGGAGATCGAAAACTCGAAGGATGATGCAAACGACTTTGCACGTAGCAGTCGCTAGTTAAATCAATGCTGTTTCAGGTCCTCGGAGGGGCAAGCTAGCATCTATGCAGGCAGGCAATTGGTCCAATTCATTGGCCGGTCAAAGAAGCAGCTCGACAACCATCACAGGCTACACGCAATTGGCTCTCAGACAGCTGGATATTTGTCCAATCTGGGCATGAGTCCTGCTGCTCCGTCCCGTCTATTCGCTGTTCGCCTCCACACTGCCAGATTGATCGTAGATTCGGATTGAATCTCAGAGCGAGTCAAGGCTATAGCTGTAGTTACAAGTAGTTGGCTGGATCGTGACCGAGTCTGGAGGAACAGCGAGCGGCCAATCGCCCCAAATATCAATCCAGCCCGTGATCGGCATGATCACCGCGACAATAGCCTCGTCAGTTGAATAAACTTTCGCATTGGACGCTATCCAGAAATGAGCTGATTGTCTCGAGCTGACTCTTGGAACGAGCCCGGGCTAAGCTAGCAGCCAAGGTGCCAGCTGAAGGTTGTGCAGGCGCCGGCCCAGCGGTTAGCACACAATCGCGATCCATTTATTGCAGGATAGCGCTCGTTGGCGCCGAGGAATTGCATGGGATGGGTGGACTGCGCCCAATAGCGGCAGCGAAGACGCCGAAACAGACGAGCAACGATGAAGGAATAGAGAGTCCCGAGCATCTGAGCCTCACTATTGGCCAATGGGTGTATTGGATGGATTGAGCATTGCAGGGGATGCCCTGTGCCGCCATGGCGGCTGAATGCACTGATTCCAACGTATCTATGTCGTAAGGCACGAACAGTTAGTTCCAGAGCTCGGATGGAATACCTGCTGCTCGTTACTTTTCAATTCCTCGGACTCCATTCGTAGCCAATCGTCCGGGACACACACACACACATACCAGGGCGGTGGGACGCAAGACCAACGTCAGAGGGAGGGAAATTTGTCACAGACAAGACGGAAAAGCTTGGGTCATGCACTGAGCCTTTGGCAATCTGAAAGAACAAAGAACTGAGACTAAAGATACCGCTATACCTGGCCGTGCGGCACACAGACATGCCTCTCGAACATGTGGTCGCGGCTCCGTTGGCGAGGGCGCCAGGCACGAAGCGAGTTGTCTCACAGATCTGTCGAGTTGGGCGATGCCATCCACAGGACGCAAGATTTCGAGATGCAGTGGACACAAGGGGGACGCAGGTGAGACAGCAGCGCTCTGTGCTCGCCGTGACTGGTGCCACGTTCAACTTGCAAAGAGGGCGGCTGTGCCTCGTATCATGTAGGGCTAGTGGTGATCTCTTCGGAGCACTTGATGCTGATCGTACCTGAGTCGCAAGATCAACTACCTACACGTATTCTATACACCACTAGAGATTGGGACAAAAGTCAAAAACATGCAAGCGACCGAGCTCGTGACGGGTTTATACGCAAGTTGGAGAAACCATGACACCCCTTTGTTCCCGTTGGCCTCGAGCTTCGTGTCTGCGGTGGTGGTCGTTAATTTCAGACTGGGTAACACGGCGTCGTCGAGGGCAGGGAAAGAGTTTGACTTTGACCAAATGTGTGATTCGACACATGCAGATTGCGCTGCTCTTTTTGGCCGTCGCCGTCTTACTGCGAGCTGCTGGAATTGATGCTTACACCAGCACCAGCGGCAGCGGCAGGCCTAAAGCGGACGGAGAGCACCACCTAGTGCAGGTATTGAGTTTGGTCGTGCAGGACTTTTGCGGCCTAAACAGAAATGATGTCGAACTTTGTGGTCCGGATGTGCGATACTACTGCGGACTATTGGCAAATGCATGTGCATGTGTGTAGCGCTGGTAAGTTCAGGACCGCTCAGTCTTGAAGCCCAAAAGCAAACACCAGAGCGACAACACAAGACCCAGTGTTGGCCGTGGTGGGTTTGGGGTGGACTGCGAAAGAGCCGGGCGATAGGCATTGATGGGACAGGCACAAGAGAAATAAAGCTCCGTATATCCATGGCCAGGCGCATTAGACCCGCCCCCACAGCCGGGATGCGACATTCTTGTGCGTGATGTGCCGGTGCCCAAAACGACCGCGGCCACAGCGTGAGACCCGCAAGTAAACAAAACATGCGTGGCTGTTGTTGTTGTTGTTGACGTTGGTCCATGTTGTCGACTGGTAGCAAAGGACCTGTTGCAAAGGCACTGACAGCAATTGAACGCCTATTTTTGGCGTTGCAGCATACACTTAATGCACACGCAGTGCCCCCTGGAAGTCAACAGCCTCCGTGCCTCCTAATCCGTCTGCTCGGTGTAGCCCGAAGTGGCTTTGCTGCCGTTTTGGGGTATAACAGTAGTAATTAACTTCGTAATTGACATGAGCATCAGCATTAGCAGCAGGCGGGATGGCGTAAGACTTTGTGCAGTCAAAAACGGAGCACGCACCAGAATAGAGTAGCGGTGCCACGTCTGGCGGGCACAAACAAGCATCGAAGCTCTGACAAGCGCCGCCGTCATGTCATTCCTCTGCGCTCTTCTCAGGGCCCCCCCGTACAAAACGGGAGACCTTCCAGCGCCACCACCAGCCCGTTTCAGCGGGGGGTTCCAGCTGGCGTGTTTCGGCCCAGGCCCCAGCTCCGTGCTCCCTACAGCTCCAGGGCCCGGAGGCGCCCATCAGCAGGCTCCGCCCACTAACGACCCATGACGGCGCCGCTAAAATTGGCCCTCTCCAGTGGCCCAGGCAATGGTGCGGGTGCCGGAATGCGGTATGTGGCAGGCCTGGTGCTGTTTACACTTTGGTGCTGTGTCACCCGCTGTGCGCTGCGCTGCTCACCTGCAGCTCTGCGGCTCTGGCCTCGAGAAGCAGGGACCATACGCAGGAAATAGCTTCCTCATTTCCTGTCCCCTTCGTCTCGTTTTCGAGATCTTCTCATTTCGTTTTCTGCCACTCCCCTTCTCCCTTCTCACCTCCCTCTCCCTCCTGCTCGCGCCGGATATCTACCCTCTCGTGCCCCCTGGGCTGTGGGCTCTGCGTCCCAAGCAAATCAGGTCGCCTTTTCCTCTTTTGCGTTTGCCTGCAGCGCGTCTCGCAGTTGCGTTCCAGCCACAGCGACGTTTCATACGGCCAAAAACAGACACCCTTTCGCTCCACCCCGGGTGAGAGACTCTCTCTCTCTCTTCAACAGCGCCCGCGCGGCTGTCCATTGAATTCGACGATGCTCCTGCTGCCCAGCTCTGCTCAGCTCTGCCGGCTCGTCTGTTCAACTCGAGCGCAACGCTCGCAGTGGTCGCTCTGCCGCCAGTAACCATGCAGACGGTTCCCAGTGTAAGTTTGTTGACCTTTCCAGACGGCACTCGCCACACCTGAGCCCAACCATGGTGCGGACGTCCAACCAGGCCGCCACTGCACAACCCAATGCTGGAATGGGGGAAAATTGGGGGGTGATGGACATGTTTGGCCTGGACACATGCAGGAGCATCAGCAGAATCGTCCCTTTTCGCAGCCTTGGATCTCTGTCTAACCGTGTGTTTCTTCTGTAGCTTATTGGGACCGGGACTGCCATTGCTGCAGCGGCCAACGGCTTGGTGTTTGGCCAGCCCGAAGAGCCTCCTCCACCCAACAAGAAGCGACTCAGCCAGCTCCGCAAGGAAATCTCATTCGACCGCGATCTGCCAGTGACGGCCCCCGCGGCTATCTCGTCTCCTCTACGATACGAAGCCAGTCTGGATGCGCCGTCAATAGAAGTCGAGTATCCGCCGCAGAGTGCCGTGGCCAGCCCAATCACAGTGTCTCGACCTCCGTTGTCGCGCTACCAGAGGCCGTCGCATCAACCTGCCTCATCACCCAGGCCAATCCCCGAGAGACGGTCAATGTTGAGGCAGCGTGAGAGTTCAGCATCGCCGACGCCAGAGGGACCTAGAGATTCCACCTCGTCGAGCGGATCTTGGATTAGAAGGCTCTCGATCCGCCGCCCTCCGTTGTCGCGCCAGGGAAGCGTAAAGTCAAAATCCAGCATTGGACCAGATTCGCCCTCGATTTCTCAGTCGTACACTTCATCAGCCCCGATTCTATCGAGGCCAAACACTGCCGCCAACCCCCTGGCGCCGAACAAGCTTGTGAAACGATCTCCGTCAGTCACATCCAGCGACGCTCCTCCTACACCCACACACACTCGACCGAAATCACATCTGTCTATCCTGCGGCGACCAGCGACGAGCCACCAGAGATCCGCCACCCTGCATCATTTCCGCCAGAGCACCGAATTGACCAATCTGCCCTCACCGGCGTTTTCTTTTGATCAGTCACCAAAGAAGCAAGAAAGCCTCCTAACGGCGGCGCTTTCTGCGCAATCTCGAGGAAGTCGGAGGACGAGGTGGACATCTTTTTTCCATTCGCGCACAAGCAACATAGGCGGCGGTGGGATTTCAGCCCGCCTGGGAGAGGGTGTCTCGCGTGGTCGCACAGTCTCAGGAAAACGCATCTCCCCCCGGCGGCTATGATCGTCAAGAGGTACATCTTGTTACGCCCAGGATGGTGTCGCCCGCCTCAGCGCCTCTAATTGCGCCATCCCCCTTGGATCGACGAGATGAAATTCGCCAAGCCCGACCTGAGACAGGCGTTCACGTGGACGATCGATCGACTTCCCCCGAGAATGCGACTGAAAGAAAAGCGATGCGGCCTCACTCAATGCCGTTCCCTCCCGTGGTCAACTGGCTCTCGAGGACATCGGGAAGCCTTCGACAGCCAAAACGGGAGACTGAAGCGGATGGTGTGAACGACCGGCGGCACGTGTCAGCCCCAAGCAATAGTGGCGCCCAAACCGCCGTGGAGCACGACTTGAAAGCGCCGGCGCAATCACCAATCCCACCCAGTCCTCTAGGACGGCAGGGGCCGACGCTGGATTCAGCGGCCGACTCTCAGCTAACAATGCATAAAAGAAGCCATTCCTCCCCACTTCTCCCCGCCCCTCGTAAATCGAATTTTCAAATCGACGGACCACGCCTGGGATCGCCTAGCGGGGCGGCCTCTCATTCAGCACGGCAGCACCAGCCCTCCGGGAGCTCGACCAGCTCCGCTGCCATGTCGCAACTCAGAGCCTCGCCATTACATGAGAGCTTCTCTGCCAACGAAGGCTTTGAAGGCGACGCTCGCGGCTTCATATCGGCCGATGAGGACGACGCCGACTACAAGAGTGACACTGTGTTCGACTCACTGCGCACCGCAGCTTCCAGTCGCACAAGGGCTGTGGAGACGCCATTGGATTCTATTTATGACGACTCCCCCCCGAGCACCGCAGGAAATAATGGTAAGACCAAGCGCCTCTCGATACAGGAGATACTGGGTCATAACTGGGGCGGTGACACCAATATCATGGAAGAAGACGAGAGTACGATGATGCCCATGGGGGAAACTAGCGGAGCCAGGCTGAGGTACTCCAGCCGCCACATTCTTACTTTGCCTCGCATCAGCTCAGAGTCGTCGCAAAATGGTGTTTCCATTTACACAAAAGAGTTTGGTCGCATTTCATTAGACGACGATTTTGACGAGGACTGGGACGTTGATGACGACGCGCACTTCAATCCCTTGTCTCCTCCCTCCAAAGGCAGCTCAATGAATTCTCGCGTCATTAATCCAAACGTCAGGGTTGCGCTGGCGAGTATGAGCCTGGACCAAGCGTCCGATATGGATTCGGACGATCGGCCGCTGAATAACTTGTTTGATTGGAGTGAAACTTCTTTTCATGAGAAGAGCAGTTCAGACGGTGTCCCGCTGCGACCAAAGACATCTTACGAAAAGCAGGAGCTTGATGCTAGGGGCGGACGCCCTGTCATTCGCAGCCCTATACCAACACATATCCGGAGCCAAAGTGTTCCTCTTTCGCACGCCTTGGATGAGGGCAAGTCATCTACTGGTGCCAAGTATGGTACCTGGGGACTAAGCTCGAAGACAGTGAGCGAGGATTGGGATGAAGACTTTGAGTTTGGTGGCAGCGCCAATGGCTTTGGTGATAAAGCCGATAACAATCTGTTCTCGGTGCCTGAATCTATCCAGGCGTCGCAGCCCAGTGTGAAGGCGCATTCGGGGCAGATCCGCGAACTGTCTTTGCTCGTCAACGACCTCAAGCGACTGTGCCGCCACGGGCGCGATATGGACATGCTCGATGGCCCACAGAAGACTTTGTGGAAAGAGGCCGAGGGCGTCATTGCATTGGCTTCGCCCGACGAAGAGGATTCTATAGACGAGGAGAACGATGCCAACTTTTTGGATGCCATGGAGGAGTTTGATAACAATGACGGATTCTCCGAAGAAGACTTTGACGATCTCTCTTTCAGCAAGCTAGACATGGCTTTCGATATCAAGGAGCCCATGTCAAAGACGGCTGTAGTTCGTGAACGCCATTCTCCGAAACGACGATCTGTTTTCTCCCCCGACGACGACATCTTTGGTGGCAATTGGCCGTTGGTCGATGAAAGCCCGCCATCCAATCAGTCCAGTCGCTCTCGAACGCCCGAATTACGTGCTGATAGGCAAGAAGAGGCTGCCAAAGGTGCTCGCTCGGTAATGGAGGCAATGAGCCGTTCCATCCCCGACCAGGACACCCCGTCTCGTCCAGATAACAAGATGACTTTCGACACGAACAGTTTGAGGGTATTGGTGAAGAGAGCTGGAGAGCTTCGAGATTCCTTGTCAGACGTCATCCGCCGGGCTGAGCAAATAACGCAGAGCCCTGCGGTTACTCCAAGGCGCGAACGTCAAACCGACTCTAGTCCAGCTTTCACACGCATGTTTGACGATCCAGGATCGAGTCAGTCTCGTCGAACCATTCGGCATCGTGGCAACCTGTCTACCTTGCTTGATTCGCCATCGCCAAAAACTTCGGCATCATCATCTGCTTCTTCTTCGCCAATGACCAGACGCTTACAGACTATGATTGCTAGCTAGTGCACCGCCGCTCTGGTGTGGATTTACAACGGTCCGCGCTTCCAGGTCCATCACTCTTCCATCGTACAGGTTCATGGGAAACTCTGTACAGAAATAATGATCTTGTGTGTTTTTATTCTGTTTGCATAGCGACGGTTTCGGGTTTACACATTTATTCGATTAATACTCCCATGATAATGCTCCAGCACATTCATCATATTTCGACGACTCTCTCCCAGCTTAGATCAGCACGATCAGCGATGCCTTTCTACCAAAATCATTTGGCTTGCTGTACGATTCAGCTTCTTGCTGTGGGATTATCAGCAATTATAAGGCAGTTCGATTGCATTTGCTCGCGCTTTTCCACTGATAACGCGGACATCCGATTCTACGAATTCATATGAGTCGGAATTATACGAAAATTCATCGCGTACATAATAGTCCGAATGAGGACACTTTCGACATATCGCCCGTCTGTTCTTAGGACAGCAAGTAGGGCTATGCAACAGCTTCATGCTGTTGAGGGGATGTGGTGTTGTTTTTCCTTTGTCTTTCATGACCTTTTAGTATGAAGTGTCGGTGACGTCTCATTCGACAAACCGGCTTGCTACGAAAAGAAAATGAACTTTTTGGGTAGAGAGAGAGGAGGGACTTGCCTCCTTTCTCTTCCACCCACCTAAAAAAATCCTAATGACTCTAATGAGCTCCGAAACAATCAGGAGAGAGCAAGCCGATACTGAAGCTCTTTCCTTTCATGAGAAGAGGATACTATCTGCAGCTTATTTGCTCGCGAGACAACGATATGTACCTCAACGTCAACTTATAAATTATAAAAAAGAAACCAAAAAAAAAAAAAAGGCCAAAGGAGCTCTGAGTGATAAAAAACAGAAAAATAACAGGGACGGACGGACACTCGGATCGGAATTACACAGGATATACACAGTGGTCGGCAAACGAAGCATTGGTATGGTGTTTGAATCTTTTGCAAAAGCGTCGGCGCAATTTTGACAAAACTTTGCGCATTTGGTGATGCTTTTCTTCTTTTTCTTCTTTTCTTTTTCCCTTCTTAGCCCCTGTTTCCCTCCCTCAATTACTTTTTAGCTTAACGAGATGCATGGATAGAGAGCTCTGAATGGCCATGACATGAACAATGACTTGATACATGAAGGTTTCTTGGTTTTTTGTGTCTCGTTCAATTGCGTGAAAGCTTTGGTGCGAGTGAAATGTATATGTTTGATGTGTTTGTGGTGACTTTTAGTACATACTTTTTTTCATCTTTTGTCTTTTCTTTACTCTACTGGACTTGGGACTCGGATACTGATAGATGCTGATACCTGTTGTTATATTGACTTGCTTTTTAAATATATACTTTCGACAAACTACTCTTCCATATTATCAACATCCTTCCCTAAGCTTCCAAATACCATCCATCTCCAACAAATAAAAAGAAAAAATATTTCCACTTTCCAATACACCAAACTCGATTATCCAATCATAAGGGTATATATCCCCTCTTCATCACAAACATAACCATTCTGTCTTTCACACAATCTACAACACAGTAATATCCATCTCTACTCCTCCTTTTGCACACACATCATAAAAAAGAACAATCCTTTACTCCTGTCATCTCGATTGATAGCACCGCATTAGGAATGACTCCAGATTTCTATACCCCTGCTCCTTGTATCTTCCCAAATCTCACAATCTTATTTGCTCGGCACCCCTCCACAAACCCTGTCCGGACCTGAAACTAGTGGGGATTGCAATATCCGTCTTCCTGCCAGCGGTTCGTCGCGGACTGGGGAGGAGGAGGATGCTGAATGAGGGCGGGAGCTGCACGTCAGCGTGGCTGCGGCGGGGGGGCTGCCACATGGGAGAGGAAGCCTTGTCGGACGCTGAAGCGGGTTTAGTCCAGAGGAACGCGGCTGGCTGAGGCTCCACGATTGACGCCTTGCTGCTGTTGCTGCGGCTTAGCGTTCTGCGGCTGGACGGCAGGGCCGAGATGCTCTTTGATCGCCCGAGGCCCTTGCGTGATGAAGAAGTGGAGGAGGAAGAGGTGGTGGCGGAAGGGTATTCGGAGATGAGGGCCATGACGGAAGGATCGAAGACTGGGCGGCTTTTGACGGACTGGGAGCGGTTCAGCCTGGTGACATTTTTCGAGGATGATGATGATGGGAGAGCCCATTGGTTCAGGCTGGAATCATCTCTCTTCACGTCCTGGGAGATTCTCTTGAATGCGGAATTCCACTGCTCTTGCGTCATGAGGACAGGCACGGATTTACGAACACTGGTCTTGCGTGCCTCTGAAGAAACGGAGCTTTCGGCTGCAACAGAGGTGGGCGTGGCAGTAGCAGGTGAGCTGGAAACCGTCACGGCACGAACAACGGTTTGTGTAACTGGGCGCTTAGTTTCAGCTGGGCACCAGAGGGAACCGGCCGCGGCCTCCGTTTTAGACGGGAGAGACCAGAGAGCCTGGCTTTCGATTGAAGTAGTCTCCGAGACGAAAACTCTGCGAGAAGTAGACATGGCGCTGGTCAAGGGCGAGATGTACGCGTTCCAGATGTCAGAGATTGGCTGGGGCAGGCCGACGGACGGCTTTGCGGTGGACAGTTGAGTCCACAGTGATGAACTAATCTTCTTCGTCTTGATAGATGTGCGAGAAGGCTGCTTTGCCGGAACGTTGACGGGTATGGACTTTGGCTGCCAGACTCCAGTTGATGGAACTTTGGTGCTCAAGGTAGGGGTCCATAGAGATGTGCTTGTAATGGTAACCACAGTCTTGGGAACATGCGCAACTCGCTGACGACGACCCGCAGGGACGAGGTAGGCATTCCAGAATTCAGCATCTGGCTGAGGCAGGCCGAATGAAGCTGCCTTGGCGGGAGATGAAGACCATAGTAGGTCCTCCACCACTGCCAAAGCGGGCTTGACAAGAGATGACTTGGCTGTCAGTGGTGCTGACTTGGCCTTCCATACTCCGCCAGAGGGTGTCTCGACGCTTGGTGTAGGCGCCCACAACGACGTGCTTGTAATCATGCTGGGCCGGGGCAGGTAGGCTTTGCGATATTCGCGTGCTGGGAGAAGGAGATACATGTCCCAGACCTGAGCATCTGGCTGTGACAGCCCGACAGAGCGTGTCTTTTCAGGAGATGGAGACCATAGAGCCTTGGCCATCTGAGAGGTCTTGGCAGGCGATGGCTTTGCAATCAGTGACTTTGGTGCCCAAACGGCCCCCGAGTAAGGAATAGCAGCCGGTAGAGGTCGCCACAATGATGTACTTGTAATCATACCGGGTCTGGGCAAGTACGCTTTGCGATAGTCGCGTGCTGGGAGAAGAAGATACATGTCCCAGACCTTTGCGTCTGGCTGTGGCAGCCCGACGGAGTGCGCCTGTTCAGGAGATGAAGCCCACAGAGCCTTTGCCACCTTCAGAGAAGTCTCAGCGTGAGATTCATGTGATGTCTTCGCAACCAGAGACTTTGGTGCCCAGACGCCTCCTGAGTAGGGAACAGCAGTTGGCAGAGGCTGCCACAAAGACGTGCTTGTGATGTTCTCAGCTTCGGACACGTTGACCGCCCGGTGAGTAGAGCGGCTCGGCAGAGCAATGTAAGCGTTCCAGACCTTTGCATCCGGCTGGGAGAGACCAACGCCGGCATCTTTAGACACAGCCGGTGCCCAGAGCAGGGTGGTAATCTTCAAGCTCCACATGTTTGCACTAGAGAACATCTCAATGGTTCTTGAAGGCTCAATGGACCACATTGAAGACGTCTGAATGGTAACTTGCTGTTGCTGCTGGGCTTGAGGAGCACGGCGAGCTACACGGCTATC
Source organism: Trichoderma atroviride (assembly GCF_020647795.1). NCBI lineage: Eukaryota > Fungi > Ascomycota > Sordariomycetes > Hypocreales > Hypocreaceae > Trichoderma > Trichoderma atroviride. The sequence goes on along the minus strand of NC_089400.1, from coordinate 2,601,941 downwards.
AGTAGAGATGTATGCGGCCCAAGCCTGGATATCTGGCTGAGGAAGGCTCCATGGGTTACCGCGAGGAGCAGAAATCGGCAACCATAGCGAAGAAGCAACGGAAGATGCCTCAGGGGTGATGATGGCCTCTTCCTCCTTGAGAGCCGGACTCCATACACCTTGTGATACGCTAGATTTTGTAACTGAGCTCAGCTTCCACAAAGATGTCGTCTCAATTACTGCAGGAGGAAGCATTCGTGCTGCCTTGGGAGCAGGGCGTGCGACCACAGGGATATATGACTTCCAGACACTTGGCTCTGGCTGCGGCAGTCCCACAGTGGTACGAGCGCGAGAGGAAAGAGACCACAGTGAAGCAGCAGTCGTTGTCAGCACCTCAGTCTCAATCTTTTCCACCAGACTCCATACGCCGTTTGATGCGCTGTGCTTGACAGCTGGGCTCTGCTTCCACAGAGATGTGGTCTCAATCGTTGCGGGGGGAAGCATCCGTGCTGCCTTGGGGGAAGAGCGCGTCAAAGGTGAAATGTAAAGATCCCATACGCTGAGCTCCGGCTGTGGAAGTCCCACAGTCGCAACACGAGCGCGAGAAAGCGGTGTCCATACTGAAGCGGTAGCGGCAGTCAGCTGTTCAGCCTCAACTTCATTCGCATGAGTCCATACACCGGCCGAGGCGCTAGATTTGACGCTTCTCTTGAGAGACCACAGTGATGTAGATGTAATCACTGGAGGCTGTGGCATCTGAGTAGTCTTGCGGGCGACGCGGGTTGCTTCCGGGATATACGCGGTCCAGAGACTGTCAACTGGTTGAGGCAGGCCCAGGCTGGAGATGTTTGTAGGCTTCAGCGGCGACCACACCAGGCTGACAATCTTTGAGGCAGACTTGACAGCCTTGGTCTCAGGAGCACGCCAGACTCCAGATGTGTACATCGAGGCATCAGTCGCGGTAGCTGTCCACAGAGAAACACTGGACAGCTGAGTAGGCTCGTCAACCACCCGACGAACAGTGCGGGCTTGTCTGGGAGCAATGGCAAAGTACGATTGCCATTCCCCCTCACTAGGCTGCGGCAAGCCCAATCCCATCCGAGAGTCCTTCATATCGGCTGTCCAGAGAGTGGGGACTTGTAAAGAAATGTCAGAAGAGCTTTCAGATGATGCTAGCGTACCAGGGACGAAATCATATACTTCTTCCTTTACACTCTCGACAACAACATCTCGAACCGGGGATGAAGCGGGGGACAGCTCATCCTCAGCAGGCGCTTGATCCGCCCAGTCCTCCTCGCCAACCATGAAGAGGTCATCTCGGGAGGTGTCCAGGTCGCTCTCCAGCAAGCTGGCAATTTCCCAAAGAGTAGCCTCGTCAAAGCCATCGTCATATTCCTCGTTCTCGTAATCGTCCAAGCCATTCTCGAATTCGTCGTCATCAAGGAAAGTCTGAGGGGCTGGGGGAAGCTTCTTCTCTTGGATCGAGTTCATGGGGGCACGGCCGCTGGTCATGGTGCCGGAAATGCCAACCATGCGGGGAGGGATCCTGGCCAAGTCTGACTTCTCACCCCATGGGAACTGGAAGATGCCAAGATTTCCGGATTTGCCGACTAGCGGCTGTGGGTTCTCGACGATGTCTGGGAGCGTAGAGATGCGCTTGCTCTGGCGGGGAGGTCGTCGGATGACTTGTCGTGGTCGTGGCGCGGGTGCGGGTACGGGTGCAGATACAGGTGAGGACTCCTCCAGGTCTGCCAAGCTGAACTTGATAGTCTCAGCTTCGGCAATCGCAACGTTGGCGACCATGGTCTCCTCGGGCTGTGCGACAATAGGGGCGGGTAGGGCCTTGGGGGTCATCAATGAGACGTCCTCGAACTCAACAGGAGCGTTTGACTTGTTTTGGACATCTTCAAATGGGCTCAAAACTTCATCCAAAGCCAAAAAGCTTGTGGCTCTTGGCATCAATGCCGTAGAGCCGTCTTTAGCTGCGCCGAGGCCTTCCACCATGCTATCATTGTCGCTCTCCGCGCCTGACTCGTCAGTATCCGGAGGAGTAGGGCTACCAATCTGCGACATTGTTCTGGTGTTCACGGAGAGCAGGTTCATTTTACCTGAAGCCGACAGAGATCGGCGGTTGAGCTTCTCATCTCCAGAGTCGAGTGTCTCCTCCTTGGACAGCTGGTCGGAAGAAGTTGACAGGCGGTTTTCAGCATGCTCTTTGAGTGCTACGAGCAAATCACCAGCGCTTGCGTTGAGCTTAGTGATGGGCATAATCTCAAACTTGCTAATATCAACGCTGCTGCGTAATGAGTTGATCTCTGACGCGGAGACAGTGGTAGAAGGCGAGCCTTGGGAGTAGTCAACCCTAAGCATCTGCCATTGGTCCTCTTGAGCACCCATTTCAGACTCCAAGTTGGCCAAGATAGCCTGTCGCTGCTTCTCGCTAATAGTAGCGCGAGCATCTCCATTCTCAAGATCAAGGTGCTTGAGTTGCTCGTGGATCTTGTCGAGAGCTTCCTGGGCTGGTTCTTCAGGTGACGGCTCGGCTTCGATGACGACAGTGACGTTGGCTGGCCTGTACAAGGCCAGGGGCTTGGGCACCAAGAGCTTGCGCGACCTCCTGATCTTTAGCTGAGAAGAGAATGAAGGCAGCTCCTCGCCAACGCGGTGGTGCCATGATGGCAATTGGTCGACAGTCAACTGAACATCACTCTCCATTGATCTGGGCGATTCGGGCGTGGGGATATCAATGATAAAAGGAACATCCTCCGCTTCGCTCTCATCTTGAGCAACAGACCGTTTCTCGCCTGGCATATTCTTGGGCGGCACGGGGGCCATCCTCAGCATCAGAGATAGCTCAGAATCAACACTCTCGTGACGTGTAAGACGCTCGCTAAAGGAATTGAGCACCGTTGAGACTCTAGCAGGTTTTGGATCTGAAGAAAAGGCAACCGTGGAGTTGCGGCCTATGGTTTCCTCATAAGATGACTGAGTGTTTACCGACAACCGACTCTGGTAGGGCGATTGTGGTTCTTGAGCAGTCAGCGCAGTGTCGACGCTGAACTTTGAAACGCAAAGCGCACGTGTCTTCTTGTCTGTGCTGGGCATCCGAGCCAATCCCTCGTTTGGCACAACCGTCCATACATTTGTAGTCGTCTCCTCAGTAAATGGATCCTGAGAAACTTTCGACTGTTGGCTCTGGTACTCTACAGGAACAACCGGCAGATCAGGAACAAAGGACGTTCTTCGAACAGTCTTGACTCTTGTGAGGGATCCGGGCGAAGTTGCTCCGTAAGTGCTCTGCGATAGGCTTTTCACACTCACGGGAGAGATCAAAGGCATGTTTGGTGTTGGGAGGAGCGCAAGGTCATCTTGAGCAGGGTCGATGGAGAGTCCCAAGAGTTCAGAAGCTGACGCCGTAGACTTGCGTGGAATTGGCCTTGGTCGGTGGATCATCGATTTTCGGGTTGGAGACTCGCTCTCGCTCTCTTCCTCTGCTTCCATTTTTGCGGCGGCCAAGATGGGGACAGTATCCTCCTCACTATTCATAAACATAATCTGTCGCTCATGCACGGTGCCTCGTTCCCCACCGAATACCCTGGTTGCTCTGGCCCTTGGGTTGTTCGGCAGTCCTACGGTTGCCCTTCGCTGAAGAGGAGTCTTCGTATCCGGCTTCTCTTCTTCCGCAGGTAGTGACGGGGGACGCTGTCGAGATGGTCGGATATTGTTCTTGACGGAATTGCTTCGAGGCAACGTTGCTGTCCGAGGATCCACCCAAACCTGATCAACAGAAGCTGGAGGTGCTGCAGGTGCAGGAGGACGAGGCGGGGGTCGAGGGGCAGCAACTTTTGCAGACTTTGGACCCTCGGGACTAAACATCATTGTCGACGCAATTCGTGCTGTCATGGGATCCATGGTGCTGACACTGAAGTGAGAGGCCGCGGCCGTTCCGGACATGGCTCTATCCTCCTCGAGCCTTTTCTGCAATGACGGGATAGGGGGCGGCGGCGGTGCTGCCAGGGCCGCTGGTACACTTTGAAGAGGAGCTGACTTTGGCGTTCTTGCCTCCTCCTTTGGTGAAATAATTGGCGGGGATGGCGCGGAGCCGTCCCTCTGATGGCGAGGGGATCGTCTGCGAGCCGACTCTGGGCCAGGAGAGAGCTGTACAGCGGACGTCATGGCGAATGCGGGCTCGTCGACGGTAAGGAGATTTCGGCTGTTGCTCGGGGCTGCAGATTCGGGAACCTGCTTTCGTTTCGCTGCAGACAACTTGCGCGTGACTTCTGTAGGAGATGGAGCTTTGCCAAGTCCTATATCGACGTTTACAAAAGGATTCTGAGGCATCAGCTCACGACGCTCCTTCTCCTTCATCGCTGCGGTGGCCAGATCGATGGTCGGGATGTTGTCAAAGTTGCTGGTTTCCGCATCCATCTGCACAATCGGCTTCGATATGACAATCTTGCCGCCCTTGTAAGCCCTGTCCGTCATCTTCTTCCTGCTGTACGCTCTGACGGGCGCAGTCTGAGCTCGCATTGGGGGAAACAGCTCGCCTTCGACGGGAAGCCCACCGATGCCGCGAGAAGCCTGTCCGAAAGGCGGGTGGCTGATGAGAGGTAGGGCGCCATTGATTCTTTCCATTGCCGTCTGCGAAGGGAACTCTCGAGTCTCCAGGTTGCGGGTTGGCAGCTCAATCGTGGACTCGAATGATACGGTTTTCTGAATCTGCAGACCAGACGTCGATGGCGGGGGCACGAAACTCCTTGCGGTAAGGGCGACGATTCCTGCCTATGATGAGCACTCACTTATCAAAATACAACCGTTGGGACATACCAATTAAGATCAATAGGCCAATAGCAGGCAGGATTGTTCGGACAGCCAAGCCAGTAGACTTGAGTCCGAGGAAGAGGGGCGTGCTCAACTATGGCTGTGTCAGCATTTCAATCATCCTTGAGCATCAGGAGCACTCACGGCAGTCCACATGCCCAGTCCAACGGTAATGAGGATCAAGGTGTTGGTCCGAGACAGCTCCGGCCTGATAGCATCGCTCTTCTTAGCAAGGAAAGCCTTTGTCCCCAGAATCATCACCATGGCGATGTCAACAACCATGACAACAATGCCGATGGGGAGAATCAAGTTGGTGGCAACGCAAACGGTGTCGAATTGAGGCCGTTGAACTCCAACAAACACGGCGCCGAGGATGAATCTGAGGAAGAGACCGCCCTGCAAGACAAGCGACAGCTTGGAGACCTTCATGCCGCCGTTGACCCCCCATAGCAAAAACTGTTCCACCGAGAAGCGAGCGAGTTGGTCGAAAACAGTGGCGAATGAAATGGCGACCTGGCACGCCGAGGTGACATTGTGGGAGACGAGGGTCGCCGCGAATTCGAGGATTCCCCAGAGCGTCGAGGTCGCGAGGAAAACGACGAGGGCCAGCCTCAGTTCGTCTCGGAGCAGAGGCGATCTATTGGCTTTGACAAAGAAAAATATGGCCGCCGATGCGGCTAGAACAACAAGACCACTGCAGGGTTTTACGATTCTACATGTTAGCCCAAAACTGTTTCCTCACTTTTTATATACACCAGATATCGCCGTCCTCTTCAGTCGAACACCAGGGCCACGCACAAAACGAAAGTCGCGACCAAAGCCGGGGCGCTGCTGGAGCCGGCCATTGCAGCGACACCAGATGGTAGTTGAATTAAACGGTCGAAAAGAGAAGCGAACACCCAGTCAATGGGCTACGAAAAAGCAGCAAAAAAAAGGGGAGCGACGGAAGAAACGAAGGGAGAGAAGAAAAGGTATCAGCACAAGAACAGAATTAAACCATAGCGAAGGTCCGTCAACTCCTCACAAACTCCAAATGTACGCGGCAAATCTCCAGCGCAGCAAGAGAAAAGCGTGAGTTGGGAAAGAAGAAGAGAGAGAATGGAAAAAGGAAGCCAAAACGAGCCTCTCAAACAAAGGCCATCGCCAATTCTGGGGCGAACTCGTATGACCCCGGGCAGGGCAACCCAAAGCTGCGACATCAAGCCATGGCCCGTTCTACGGAGGTGCGCGTATAGCTCGACCAGGCCCAAGAAGCTAAATTTTACGATTGAGCTGCCAAGAAGCGCAGATGCCAGGCTTGACACACGGCAGTGTCGAATCAAGCGGCCGCGCACAAGAGGAAAAAACACCAGGGCTGCTCAGAAGAGGAGTCTTCCGGGGTGGCGCCGTTTCACTTGAAACCTCCAACGTCGGGAGACGCGCAAGGGTTTGCGAGATGATACACGAAAAAAGCCTCCTGTTCTAGCACGGGCAAACGAAACAAGGCCGTTGGAGGCAATGAAAGTGGCTTTAGGCGAAGAGGAGAGGCGCGCAGAGAAGGGCGTCGGATATGCATTTCTTTCTTTTGGCCACATGCCAGCTGCTTGTTTCTAATTGACGCTCTTGGTGCAGAGGCTCCAAAACGAAGAGCGGATGTGCGCTACGGAAGATTAGCAGAGTCAAGGTGGAGAAGCTGCTTTGCCGCAAGATTAGATCTCTATGCGCAGAGATCTATGGAGCAGCTTGGGATTGTCGATGAGATGAGCATGTCCAATGCGCCACTCAGGCGATGGGCCTGGCTCGTAAAACAAGAATAGGTACAGCAGGTAATAATGAAATGCCTGTATGCGTCCAGGATATGCTGGAAGACGAAATGATGGGCAAACATCTCCCGGGCCGGTTATTTTAGGAGTGCGCCGGCCCGGCTAAGAAGGAGCTGGACCCCTGTAAATGGCACGCTGCAAGCGAGGATAGAGGCAGCCACAGCAGCGTTGTGCACCGCCACAAACAAACAACAAGCAGCTGGACTTGTAGAGACAACGATGGTGCTTCCATAATCCGGTTCTGTTTGATGATTCGGATGTCCGTGCCGGAGACTCGCAATTCTGGCACTAGATCGAGGCATCCAAGTTGGGTGGATCTCGCGGCGAGGAAGATTAAAGATTAGGTATGGAGTATTAGGCTGTGGCTTCAATACTAACATGGTCACATGCATGATGATGCACGAGCATGGAGCAGATATCAAGCTGCTGCATCCTTAATCATGAGGCCGGCCCGGTCTCTGGAAGCTATAGACGTGAGATTCAAGGGCGTGATGGAACTGCAGTTGTAACTGCTTGTATAACTCCGCGGCGGCTTATATCGGAAGTTCTCGATATGGTAAGATGAGATATTACAACACTCGGACAAAACGACGTCAAATGCTGATGGGAGAAGTGGTAACATGTAGTAAAAGAAACGTTACAATGCTTTGAACTTGCAGGTTTTGAAGTTTTAATAAGCCTCTAAACATGAAAGCCCTATCAAATACATCTACCCTAGAATAACTCAGATGATTGTTTTATAAACAGCTTCAGTAGATTAACAGTCATCATTCAATTAGCAACCATTCACCTCCTAGAGATTCTTTCATCCTATACGTAATGTCCTTCATCAGTCATCAGCATAGTCATCTCTAACAAAATGTAAAGGCAACTGTTCACATTAAGCCGATAACTAGCGTCCCAGCTTACGTCGCAATTTCTTTCCAAACGACCTTTGCAGTGTGGACACCACGCAGATCAAGCCATCCAAAAAACTTCCAAAGCAGACATCTGATTAACAAATCCTCTAACTGCTCTCAGCACTGGCGCCCACCCACTCCTTCGAAATCCTTACTTGTATTAGCTAAACAATTCGAACAAAGCTTGCCAAAAACGCCACCAAAGATTGCTCGTAGGAGTCACAAAGTTCCAATCTATGCCTCGTCTAATCTATTAACCGCCAATGGGCAGGCAGCACGAGACTTGTTCTTATACGACATCTCCGCATGGAAACTAACTTCTTCATGTACATGTGAGTACGACGCCATCATGCAGCTGCTGCTAGTGCCTCTATCTGGCTCATGCCCGCATATGTCTCTCAGACTTCATATATGTCAAAAGTGTAGATGGAATGCCTTATATCGGCGTCTCGATCCAGTACATGCAACTTTCAGCCACAGCCCCCCCACCCCCAGAACCCTTAAGGCAATTCCGCCCGATCCCATCTTGAACGTGCATGACCACATAGTCTATTCGTTAGCCAATCGTTTCACTCCGGTAAATAATCAAAGGGCCATCTCGAGTTACTTGGTAATAGTGCCCGTCACTCGCAAACCGGCCCGGAGAGGCGTTCCGTCTCTCGCATCCGGTTGCCGCGCTTCTTTCATATTGCCTCTTTGGGGCAATAAGCTTCAAGTCACCAATAGAGAGGAACAAGTCGCGCTTGGTAATGCCCTGACTCACTGCCTATCGAGAGATGCATGTGTAACTGCATGAAACTAAGATGTAGACTTGCAGCTGTCATATCATTGTCATATATAAGCCAACGAAGTTCGCAACTTCAACAACATATTCTTCTCATCACCAACCATCCAGCATCTTTCTCACATCACACACTCCCCATCTTCAAACTCATCATCTCAAACATCACCACATAAAAAGTATATAAAAAGTTATTAAAGCACAAAACCGCCATCATGGGCCGCCACACTCTCGAATACCCCAAAACCAGCGCCAACACCGTCCGCCGCCACAACGAGCGCGCCAGCTACGCCCTCGAAACCATCCACCGCCTCATCAACGCCTCGCCCATCATCGACGTCGCCTTCAACACTCCCGATTCGCCCTTCCCTGCCGTCCTGCCCATGATCGGCCAGATGGGCTCCTTTGACCGTCCCAGCGCCGACATTGGCGACCCCTTGGACCTGTACATCCACGGCTACGTCTCCGCGCGCATGTTCAACGTCACAAAGGCCGCCACCACAGAGGATCAAGAGGAAGAGGAAAAGGGCCTGCCCGTGACAATCTCCGCCTCGCACGTGGATGCCCTCATCCTCGCTACTTCGGGCTTCAACCACTCGTACAATTACCGCTCCGTCGTGCTCTTTGGCTACGCCACTCTCGTCGAGGACGACGAGGAGAAGAAGTACGCTCTGGAAGTCATCACCAACGGCATCGTTCCTGAGCGCTGGCAGAAAACCCGCCAGCCCCCCACCAAGGCTGAGATGACGAGCACCAGCGTCCTCAAAGTGAGAATCGCCTCGGGAAGCGCAAAGATCCGGGATGGCGGCGTCATGGACGACAAGCACGATTTGCAGAATGAGGAGGCGCAGAATTCGGTGTGGACGGGTGTTTTGCCCATCTACTCCAGTGTTGGAGAGCCGATTCCCACGTCATATAACAAGGTGGAGATCCCATCGAACGTTTCTGACTTTATCAAGGATTATAACAAGGAGAATAAGGAGTATGCTCTTGAGGCTGCAAAGAAATAGAGAGAGGGAGAGAAAGAAAGAACAGGCTTAGAATGCGCTATATGTTACATCTATGATATTACATGCGAGATTGTTCAAGATACATTTTACAAAGCGTTAATTTAGAACACAAACAGAGAAAAAAGAGGCGTTTCCTGTTTTCCAATCAAATGACTCAACATTCAACCTTTCCATTACCATCTCTCCCACAAAGAAGCCGGCAAACTTTTTCTCATAATCGCCCAGTGTCCATCCGAGTTAACCTGCTGCCCCTTACTGACCTTGTCCGTTCCATTCCTCAGTAAAATACCCTCTTCATCGCTTCCAATGGAAAACAAATCCCGAGGCAACATCTCATTCAGCGGTTTCAAAAAGTTTTGCCTTGAGACACTATTCAGGCAATCTTCTTTCACTACAGGACGAAACGTCAGTGCGCCTTCAGTCTTGCGGCAAAAGATCATCATGTTGGTGAAATCTATGCCTGACTCCGCAATGGCTTTCTGATCAGCGGGGTTCTCGCGAAATATGCGACAAGTTGGAAATTGCTGTAAGATAGTCCGGACAATAATCTTGGGAGTCGGTAGCATTAGATTGCCAGCATAATTCTAGTTCCTCAGGTTAGTCATTTCCATTTTGTTTAGAAAAGAAAAAAAAAAAAAAAAATCAGAGTGACTACACTTACAATTACAATAACGCCATCGGGCTTCAGCAAGGTATACAGATTTTGGAAGAATTCCAAGGTGAACAAATTCACAGGCTCCGCACCACCCGTGAAGACATCATGGACAATGTAGTCATAGACCTCGTTGGTTTCGTTGGCAGCCCGAGTAGTATACTTGACTGCGTCTTCAATAACCGCCGGACGATTCTCTTTGAGCTGGAAGTGCCTCTGGGCAAATTCGTAAACTACAGGGTCAATCTCCACGACGGTAGTGTCAATTCCATGAGACACAAGCGCAGATGGCGCTGTTCCAATACCAAGACCGCTAAACAGATAATCATGAGCCCCAAAAGGTCCTGTAATAAGAAGGAAAGAGTGAGGCAAAACAACTTACATGACCAGGGCCTTGGCATCAGCGTCCGCCAACGGCACCTCTCTCTCAACAAGACGCACTGCTTCCAGCGTAACAAAGACTGCGTAAACAGGTTCCACCACTTGCTCTTTGCGCCACTCTACCCAATCCCCTCCCAGCAAGCTGTGGTCCGCTCGCATCACCCGCATCTTGCTGTTTGTGTTCTCCACCACCGAAATGTACCCAGTCACCGACTCCCGTCGATCCAGAAGCATCCAGTTATCAGCCAACATTGTGTCGTTCAAAAGTGCTGTAGCCGTCGGCGTAGACACATGAGGGTTGAACATTGCCGTGTGTATCAATGCCGGGACCGCAAGGACCAGATACTTGGACGGCGCAAGCAGCGTATACGAGCCAGCCAAGAGAACTTCGATCCCCACGCGCGTGTACCAAAACATTGTTCCGACATGCTTCCGGAGGTGCATCTCTGCTATATGCTCCACGAGCTTGAACGTTCCCCACGATCCGAGCCCAGGGGCGGCCTCCCCCAGAAACTTGGGCAGCAAGCTCATATCTGCACCGTCCAGACAATCCGCCACAGAAGCAGCAGATAGAATCGCCAGCGGGAACAAAGTCACGGCTTCCGTTACCAGGGGCCCATACTGCGGTCCCAGAGTCTGGCTGAACCTATACAAGAAGCACTGCACCATGGGCACATATATGGCAACCAGGGGCAGAAGCTGCGACGTCTTCACGGCGAGGATTTGACGAAACGCCAGATTGCCCGCCCAGCCAATGAAGCATCCCGCCATGACCACCTTGGAATTCCACGTCGCTGCCGATATCGAGCCATACACAGGCGAAAGCGCCAGCTGCGACGCATGAGAGTACACGCCCAGCAGAGTCAGCAGCGCCAGGGTCTTGACGTAGATGGCCACCTGCTCGACAACGGTGTTGCTCCACGTGTTGCTCTTGGCCTTGGAAGCCAGATCTTTCAGCTCCTTTTCAAACCTCTCTGGGGTGAATCCCATTGAAGTGTCCTGGGCATCTTGTTGAGATGCCTTTTTTGGGCGCGCCATGGTCCAACGATTGACTGAAACAGAGCTATATAAAAGGAAAGGAGACGTAAAATGAGAATAAGAAATGCGAGTCTGTTGGAAAAGAGGCCAATAAAAAATGAACAACGATTAATGAAGCAAAAAAAAAAAAAAAAGCAACCGAGCAAGAAAGCTTCAAATGGCCGGCATTTGAAGAGGACAATCGAACGATAGGCTGGATGTGTGAAACAGGGAGTTGCTACGTTTCAATTCCAATCTCAGGCAAAACATCTTTGGGGCAGAACACGGAGGTGCTTGGCGTGCAGTACCTGTGGCGGTGCATTTCGAGTGACTTGGATGTGGCGCATTACGCCACACTAAGCATCGCCATCAAAAGGGAACTTGGATATTCTACACAACTTGAAGTCTGCAGATCCACGAACAAGAGATGTTTTAATTATACTTTGCTTTATCCCATGTAAGTACTAACAATAGTCTCTATAGTTTTGAGGAACCTTGATAGAGCACATTGGTCTGAGGCAATAAGCATAAAAGTCACGTCATAGTCCATCAAGGTGAGCACGCCATATTGGCATAAGATGAAAAGAAAAATCCCATCTTGGATTGGACTGCCATAGCTCTCATTCTGCTCTCTTAACAATCTAATATGTCCAATTACTTGACAACTCTTTCATTCACAAAAGCCATCCCTTCTTCTCCCGTTTAACGCCTTGTTAAACACGCTCGGATCCCCGCTGGCCTCCGAGCGGGTATCAGCTCCAGTGGCCTCTTGCCTATAACACAATGCCGAAACGAACTGGGGAAGAAAGAAAAGAAAAGAAAACCCCCAAAAGAGGTGAAACACGAGAAAAACATTGCGTCAAAACGTTAAAGTCATCAAACTCCTCTATCGCATCAGGGTGAGGTGGAAATGCAATAAATCAGAGGGTGCCCACGTACACAAAAACTGACGCTCGAAATCATCCATTCGTTTCCAAAAGTGCATTTCCATCACAAAGAAAGAAATCAAAGAAATGCAAAAAGGTAAGGTGTGGTAAGGGGAAATAAAGACAAGGAGAAGCAGAAACATTGCAATAATTCCACAAGCAGTGATGCCTTTTCTCGAAATATCATCACATCGGCGTTGCGTAATCGTCGTCCTCCATGCCTTCGTCACTGCTCTCCGTTTCACTCTGAGGGCTCTGCGCACCGCTCACATCTGTGCTGTGAAAGTTGCTAAAGCTACCCAGGATGCTGACTCCGCCAGAGTATGAACCAGGCATGGACATGACAGAAAAGTCTGCCGCGCTGCCGGTGCGGCTCATGGACGGCTTCTCCGGAAGCTGCTTCAAGAGACCAGTCGAAATGTCCAGCATGGTCATGGCAAATTCAGTTAGGCCTTTGCTCTGACCCGGCTTGGAACTCACTGACAACGTCCAGCGATATTCGCCGAGCCGGCGCCTGTACCAATCCGCCTCTTCTCGCCCTGGTGACGTCGCCCAGAGCAAGGATCCAAATGTACCAATGAGGGCAAAGTTGGTCTTGGAGGCGAAATACCAAAATGATTGGACATGGTTCGGCATCAAACGATTGACAAAATCCATGGCAGAAATCAGACGAGCCTTTGCAGCACTCCGACAAATATGCTGTACATATGGATCTACCGATGATGTATTCGATGCTAGAGATCGAATAATGCGTCTATGAAGGGTGATTTCCGTTGCAAAGTATCCCAAATGGAGATAGCCAATGCACGAAAGCCTCGACGACAATCTGCTCGCAGAGTATGAATCTAGTCGGATGTTGGTGGGTAACGCTCCGTACCACTCCTTGAGCTTGAGCTGAATGGGCTTTGCCAGTGAAAGTACAAGCTGCGTTCCTCCCGACCCTGCGTTCGTGACGGTCTGCATAGCCTGCAGGGTATAAAAGGTGTCGAGAATCTCGGAGAGGATCTCAGAGAGCTGTACGAATCGAGTGAAGACCAGTCGGCCTTTTTCAATATCCTGGCGCTCTTCCGCATCGTTTTCGTCCCATTCGACATCAGGGAAATCATTAGCGCGTAACGGTCGAACAGCCCAGTTGGAAGGGAAGATGTGGGACGGTCTTCCGTGGACGAGAGATCCCCATTTATCTTGCATATAAAGGGCCCAGGCCAATCGCCTTCGCAGCCCCTTTTCCCATGGGGGAATCTTCCACCCCGCACAATCCAGGTGAAGGCCGAGTTCCTGGGCAATGGCAACTAGCTGCGCCGTCGGAGCCCACTGGTCGCCCTCGGGTCGCTGAGACAGAAGGAGTCCGGCTTGGACTGTCGACAGCTTCGGTCGGTACATGGCATCTTCGAGAGTAGTTCGGACGAGTTTCTCCAACTCTTTGGTGTCCGGACGGGGCAGCTTGGAGAGCTCCTCGTGATGATCCCACCAGTTGATGGCAAGGATGTACACGGCGGCAAGAATCGGTGGTGAAAACTCACGATACGATCGTTCATACTTTTCTAGGAAGACGCCTTTCTGAATAATGGGTAAGCCGGGGTGGACAACTCGAAAGTATAAATCGATGAGTTTGCGGCCATGGGGGGCGACAATAGCCTCGATGGCGTCCAAATCTTCAACTACATGTTCGTGTCCGGTTGTTCCCTGGTCCGGGAGCATCAAAAACGTGTCAGAATCGCTGACTTTGCGAAGAGCGCCGCGGGCTAACAGGCTCTCGTCATGGGTGTCAAAGGGAGAGAGATTGATGAGAGAGGGCTCGAAATCCGTCGTGGGGCCGATATACTGGCTGTACCTGTCCTCCTGGAGACCCAACGTCCGCTTCAGCATTGTGGGGCCGCCGACGTTGGCCATGTCTTCCAAGAACGAGCTGCTGGCAGCGGTGCTCGAGAGACTGGAGTTTTGATTTCTGCGGATGGAGATGCCGGGGGGAGCTAGAAAACCAATCATGTGTCAGATGATTATGCAACGTGGGAGTGGCAGGATAAGGTCAGGATAGTAGTGTGGTGGAACAAGCACAAGTAGAGGCGAAGCAATCTGGCACGGGGGAAAGAGAAAACAAATCAAAATCAAAACAAGGCAAGGTACACACGCAGCCATACTGACCCTCTTTTGACGCTCTCATCGGCAGAGTCTCCGTTAAGCTTCCTTTTACGGGTCTGAGGACTCGACGACACTAGGGAGCATTCGGTGCCGTTGAGCTGACAAGGCATGCAGCCATCGTCATCCTCGGCCACGGTACACCTGGTTGCAGAGAAGCGACAAGCCTGGCATGGGGGAGCAGGCGCCCCAGGAAATGATCCGGAGTCGATGGATCCCCTGCCATGCAAGCTCGCGGGGCCTATCTCGAACCTGTGGGAGCTGTTCTGGCGCCGCGGGAGAGGGAGGGGCTCCAGTCGAGGAGGCTTGGGAGCAATGGCGATTGGTGCCGTGCGCTGGATAGGAGTGTCATGGGCCATGATTGGACCACCTTGGATGCAGCTGTGGCCGCAGCAGTATATGGATTTCTGCACGTATGCGTGTACGTGTACTGTATATAAACAGAACGAGAGATATGTACCAGCACCCTATTGGGCACGTACGTGTTGTTACTGTGCAGATAAGTAGAAGATCGGCCGGGGCCAGGCGCTTGTCTGCCCGTCTGTCTCCGTCCGTCTGCTTGTTGTCTGTCTGCTAAGATGGCAGTTTACCCGCGCTTTTGCACTGGGGCGGGGATAAGAGCCGCGAGCACGAGCTGCGTGTAAAAAAATAGAATAAGGGAATGACAAGCCACCCCCGGACGCAGGTGATGCTATTCGCCGTCCCAAGGCTGGGCAAGCAAGTCTCCCCACGCCTGTCAACCTCAAGCTGGGCTATGACGCAACCAGTGCAGCAGCTTGTTACGACTGAAGCTTGAGTCCAACGGCCAACATGAGAATGAGACGAGATGAGATGAGCGTCTCTCGAGCTGCCCGATAACGGAATCGGCGGAGAGATAAGGACTGGAGGGACGGCAAGGACCAAAAAAGCCCAGCTTATTCCTCGCAGCAGTGGTTGGCCAGGATCCCGTGGGATAGATACTGTATAAGATCGGCCCTGGCTGCTTTTTTGTGGGTGTCCGTGATAAGGTTGCTGAAAAAGGGCGCGGCGCCAGGCCAGGCCGCTACTGTTTAGTCCGAAGGAGATAAGGAGCACGAGCAAGACTGGTCGACGACCCGGTCGCTGGTACCCGCCAAAAGACGGCCTTTTTTTCTCGAGTGCGGCAGGCTGTTGGGATTGGGGGAACAAGACTGCAGATATTGATTGATATAGGAGTACTGTGATTGATGGCAGATTTGGAGGAGATACGCGTTCCGGGATCTCAGGTGATGATAGTGGCCAAGATGAGATAGGCTTTGGTTATCGGCGTCATTTGAACCAGGGGCTTTGAATATAAAGCTGCAGATAGCACCGCCTCGCTTTTCCCTTGACTCTCTCTTCTCTTTCTCAGATGAACTTCATCAGCCTGGGGCTCTTTAGAATCTTCCGGCGGAGAGCATCGGACCAAGTTTGGGCCGGCAGAGATAAGTGAAGTGGTGGTGGTGGTATCAGCAGATGCTGAGCTATGCGTGATGGATATGACAGATGATAGCTGGGCCTCTGGAGCCGGGGGGCCAGAACCGAGATCTTGTATGCCAAGAGCCACGCAGGAGCGCCGTTGCGTCGTCTCGCTGTCCCGAAAAGCACCGATGGAGTGAGGCAGAAGACGAGGACGGGAGAAGTGAAGGAGAAGGAAGAGGCGTCGAGATGAGGACCTGGACAGCGACTGAAATGACATGTGCTTCCCCAGACCCAGGCCAGGGCCACCCTTTTTGCCGGAACGGACCCAGCGGAGTCTTGGAGGGACGGGCTGGACGGTCGCGCAAGCCCAGCGCGATCCTGGAATGGGCGCCGGTCCCTCGCCGATGGCTAGTCAGTCGGAGCAGCCAACCCAGCGGCGGCGGTTTGTAAAGATGGCGTCTGCTTGGCGATCTTTGGCAGCCTCACTCACCTCAGCCCGGAAGACCCAGCAGGCGCAGGTACCTTGTAGCGTGCTAAGTCACCCAACGCTGTCTGGCTCTAAAAAAAGGCGCCGCCACAGGGCAATTGTCGTGTGTCAGCGCAAGCCAGGCAGCAGTGAAACTTGGTGATTTGATTTGATTAGATCTGATCTGGTTTGATATCAAAAACCAGAGACTGCGGTCTAGCCTGCCGAGCTGCAGCTGCCGCGCAACAGAAGCTGGCACAGAAAAAAGTAAGACGGCTTTGATCTGACTCCCACCCAAAGTCCAAGGTACCTGGCGCATCGCTCGCTAATCGCGGTGCTAGCGGTCACCACTACATGTGCTCTAGACGCTGCGGTACACTCTACGAAGCACGCACTGCATCTGTGCTGCCCATCTCCGTGCTCATACATGAGCGATCTGCTTAGATGGATGGATGGACCCGTCCTCGCGCGCATTTTACGAAGCACAGTTCAGCAGGGTCTTGATACTTTGTACGTACTCGAAACGGGCCACCGAGAGGTCTGGCGAATGCCTGGATGCTTGGCTCGAGGCAAGGAACCTTGGCGTCCATAGGGAGCAGCTCTTCTCTTCCTCCGTTGTGGTACATCTCGTTCAATTAGAGTAAAAACTAGAGTCTCCCTGCCTTCCGGGCCATCCATCCATCCATCCATCCTTTGAGGTGCCTGGCGCCACACAGAGGTCTCGGTGGTTTTATTCAGTGTGGTTCCAGACACCTGGTTTCAGTTCGCTCTCTCCCGGCCGCCTAGTGTGCTTTCACGGAGTATTACCATTACCATGACAGAAGAGAAGATGAAAGACCCTGTGCGGGTATGTGCACCTAGTAGGCGGCTGCTATTATGGGAACAAGAAATGCTGCTTCTACCAACATCTGCTCCGTACGCATGGACCTCTCGATCCGCGCATTAACGCGGGTAGCCGCCCGTAAGTCCATCCAACAAGGCGCAAAACACAGGGCCGCTTTTCCTGATGCCACGCATGAGAGATGTGATGCAGCGTCTTGATTTGCTCTATCAAGCATATGCTGGCTGGGGGTCCCTGTGGCTTGTCTTAGTTGTAACAAGTCCGCCAATACGCCTCCTGCGATTTGATGCCTGCAACATGCTCGCAGCTCCAAATCAGGGTCCAATGCACCGTTGCTGGAAAGCGGTGGGGATGCACGATTACGGGCTGCGCCGTTTCTGCTAGTTAATCGGGCCTGCAACCATGCCTTATCTCTGACGGATCAAAATTAATAACGGCTCGAGATAAACCTACATAATGGGAACCGCTTGGCACTGGCATGTAGCACGAGAGCCACTTACACTTACACATTACAAGCACCAGCTCCATTTCACAGGCTAGCATTTACAAGTAGTACATACAAGCCAGGCAGTAGGTAATATTTCCGTGCCCGCCTGCAATGCATGTACGTCACCGCCGTTGCATTTTAGGGGCAGTTCCAGATAGGCCTCGACGATTTTCTCCACCGGCCAGAGATCGATTCACGTCAACATCAGCATCATCTTCCATCATCTTGATACTGGCAACATGCAGCAATGGAAGCGTCATCAGTATTACGGGACCACGGGTATTCCTACCACGGC
Source organism: Trichoderma atroviride (assembly GCF_020647795.1). Taxonomy (NCBI): domain Eukaryota; kingdom Fungi; phylum Ascomycota; class Sordariomycetes; order Hypocreales; family Hypocreaceae; genus Trichoderma; species Trichoderma atroviride. Next base: position 2,584,026 of record NC_089400.1, on the reverse strand, counting down.
GATCCAGACAACAAGAATGAAGAAGCACAAGCACAAAAAGCCAATTGTCCTCCGCTAGCCCAAAACAAGCAAAGACACCAAACCAAAAGGCGCTCCCTATTACCAAATGGAAAACCATCCCGCTGCCGGTCTACTGCAGGGCCTGAATACTTGTCACGTAATGGCCAGCCGCATCCAGCCCCAAGCCGGAGCCCATCTCAAGTGGCATGTCACCGCAAATTCATTCAGGCTCCGGCACATGTTTTGATTCAGCCTCATTGGTTCGTTCCGGCAGCACATCTCGTGCCCATGTCCGTCTTTTCTCTTTCTCCCCATCATTTTTGCTGCGCCGAGTGACCGACGAGGGTGTGGTGGGCATATATCTTGCCCAGCCATCTTCCTTATATACTGCATGCTACTGTATCTTGGTGTGCATACATGCCGTATCTTTCTACGCGGGTGAACCAAATCAGCCCCTTGCCGAGCTTCCTGGGTTGCATTTTTGCGATAATTACTCCTCTGGCTCTTGTTCTTTTTTCCTCTCACGTAACGAAAGAGAGAGCAAGCGACGAAAATAGCTCGGCTCATCGCGCGTTCGACCCCCCACATTGAAGGTTTGCGGCCTTTTTTTTTTCGCTCCAGTCATTGATTTGGGATATCCAGAAACCGCGCCAACCGTGAGCCTTTGTCATGCTAAACCACTGCGTATTCTGCTACAGACACGCATTTTTAAACATCAATGCAACGTGAGCTAAAAAGCTGCGGCGCGCGCGCGCAAACTCCTTTTAGGCTTACCGAAAGAAACGAAAGCTGAAAAAAGCAAAACGTCTGTCGATTCGATACCGTGTTTGGACCATCTCCCCGAATTTAGTCTGTCTAGAGTCCTGCCCAGTTGAGTCAATGCAGCAGCGGATCCCCCGATTCAGATGACACGTCCATCTGCCCTCGCTCGCGTTCCAATCAACGGACCCGGCCGCATTCGCTTGCTCTTCTCTTCTTCTCCTTCTCTGTATATACCAAAGTTCCTCCGCGTAGCGTTGGATCGTCGCAGCAAGCGAGGGGGGGCATCTCTAAAGCTCCGTCTCGCTCAAGTGACTTACAAAGAACGTCATCTTGCTCCATGGGATCTGCTACCCAAGACCACAAGATGCGTATTGATATGTGGCTTCAAGTTCCATTGGCATCTTTGTAACCCCTCTCTCGTGTTAGCGATCTGTAAAAGCGGCCCGAAATGAGATGCCACTACGTAACGAGATTGCTCCCCTGCAGCAAGAGACAAAACAGGGACTCTCGTGCATCTCCATCTGCTGATATTCACGAGCCTAAGAACAGAAGTTTAAAAAAAAAAAAAAGAAGAAGAAAGATAGCACCACCCATGCATATCAAGTCGTCCCGACCTCGGCGTCGTATTCTCCGCTCCCCTGTTTCGAACAATTTAACTCACGTAACACAAAGATCACGGCTCTGTAAGTCCGAGATCTTTTTTTCAGCTGCCTACCTATCTATAGACTAAATTGACAGGCAGCACATGGAACGATTTTTCCCCATGGAGTAAAATAAAAACAGCTCGTCTGCCGCCCCCTAATCAGGCTATATGCCACGTGCATGTGGTGGATCCGCCCATGATGCAATCGCGAGATGCCGCCTTTCTTCAGCTGCTCAGCACAAGTTGAACAGATCTCAAGCGTTGATACCATTGATCTTTGCACAAAAAGAGTGTAAAGATTTCTCGCCAAGTAGAATAGGCAAAACCATGTTTATCCTGTAGTCTATCCAATAGATTCATGAAAATCTACACGTGTCCTTCTATATGCCCTATACGCTGCTCCTATTGCCGCCACCCGATTGAGATATCTCACTGCCTACCCTATCAAAATGTTTCAAACCGCTCCCTTCACCGGAACCCAAACCATACATCTCTCCTCATAAACCTCCGTCGGCTCACTCGACCCCCGCAGCGGCAACATCATCGACAGCCCATCCCGAATCTCAAACCCCATCTTCTGGTAAAACGTCACGGCATTCATCGTCGCCTCCAGCACAATGGGCAGATTATCCCTAGCCGCGAGTTCCTGAACTTTGCGCATCAGCAGCGATGCGGCTCCGCGCCCGGCCCAGCGAGGATCCGTGCAGATGTACGTTGGGTCTAAATTTGATCAGCTCGTGTTAGTAAAACTACGACACCACTTATAGCTGGCTGATATGTACGTATATGTACACAAGTACATACAAGTGTATATCGCGGCGTCAATAAAGGCCAAAACGGGAATCAAAACTTACGATAATACGCTGCCTCCTCTCCAACAACTCCAGTTCTAACCCTCTCCGTCAACGCCGCATACGGATCCAAATACTCCTTCCTCGCAACCTCCGGCCACTCCTCCTCAACGGCTTCATCCTGCCCAGGCCTATGAACCAACCACTTCACAAAGCTCACCACATCCCCCGTCTCTTCATCCTTCGCAACCAAAACCCCCCTTGTCTTCATCTCTCAAATGCTCCAGCGTGTTATTCTCCAACCACGCATGGAAGAAGCCCAATCCCTCCTGACTGGGGAACTGCGTATGCGTCAGGAGATTCTCATCCATGGCCCTCAGGTGAACTGTTGACACGGCCACGGCTTCGGCCTCGGAAGGCGTGCAAATCACAATCGCCATGATTTTTCAATGAAAACTTATTCGGTATGTGACTGTATATACTTATATCACTACCGTATACAACACCAGAATCAGCAAATAATCCAAAAGGCTCGCTCTCAATGCTCCATCATCTAATCAATATCGTCTGGATTTCACTCTTCTGAGAAAAAAAGGTACGTACCCGTTTTGCTGCACGTGCTTCCTTCACTTTCACCCACTGCACTAAATCATCTCCACTTAATTCAACTTGTACCCCCACACTTCAAGCCATCTTTTCCCACAAACTCAGCCTGTATAAGATGAAAAATGCCTCGTTCATTTCAACAACTGATTGCGGCCTTAGCTCAGCTGGGAGAGCGTCAGACTGAAGTTCCAACTTCAAGTCACTTGATATCTGAAGGTCGTGTGTTCGATCCACACAGGCCGCAATTTTTTTGCTTTTTGCCCGTGATACACAGGCCATCATCATTTTTAGCGAGAAGGGCATCTAAGTCGATAAATATCGTCTTTTTTTTTGTCCTCTGCGTATATAATAACTACAACTAGATAGACATGCTTGCATTGTGTCTTCTTTCTTCATAATCTCATGTTTATGCGTGCCTACATGATCAATAAGGCGTTTGCTTTAACAAACATCACTCACTTGGCCGCAATGCCCAACTCCTCGTAGAAAGCCTCAGTGCTAGGCTCTCTGCCCAAAAACTCCTTCAAAAACTCCATCTCGTCAATGCTGCCACCGCGTTCCAAAACGGTGTGGCGGTATCTACGACCTTCCTTGCCATCCATGGGGTTCTTCTTGAAGAACGAGTGGAACATGTCCAGGGAAAAGACCTCAGAATAGAGGTAGCCATAGTAGCCGGCGTCATAACCACCGAGGAAGTGGCCAATGTTGGCATATCGATTGCCCCATTCCCTATCGCGAGTTAGCCATAAACGCACACACCAAGCTGAATGGAGAGGCAGAGAGAAAGAAAGAAAAAGAGAAAAGGGGACTGGATTGCATACATGGTTTCGCCGATATCCTCTGGGCCCTTGATCTGGGAAATGTCATGACGGATCTGGTTCCATAGCTTGCCGTAATTTCTGGTCTTGGCTTCTTCGTGGGTCTTGGGTCCATGAATGGTCATGTCAAAAGTGCCAATGACAAGCTGACCTAGTGCGCCAATTGCCGAGTTGAGATGTTTGGTTTTGACGAGCTTCTCAACGAGTTCATCAGGGATACTCTCTCCGCTCTCCCAGTGCTTCGACAGGGATTTCAGGACGCTTGGAGTCCAGCACCAGTTCTCGAGCATCTGAGAAGGTGCTTCAACGAAATCGGCCACCGTCGCAGTGCCGTGAGTGTAGCTGAAACGAGAGCGGCCAGCAAGATCATGGATACCGTGGCCAAGCTCGTGGAAGAAGGTGACAACTTCGTGGTGCTTGAGCAGTGACGGCTTGGTCGCTGTTGGTTTGCTAAAGTTGCACACCAGGGAAGTCGAGGGGTAGCTCCTCTTTCCATCGACCGTGGTGAAGCCGGGCTCAATTCCAAAGTTTGCATAATGCCCATACTTGTTGTCTCTGGGGAAGAGATCAAGGTAGAGGTAGCCGCAGAATTCGCCTCCTTTGGCTGCTTCATCCCATACGCTGTACATGATGACATCTTCATGCCAGGAAATGTCGTCAGCCTTGCCTGAAGGGCTCAAGCGTGCTCGGTCTTCTTTGCCCAGCTCAACAAAGACAAAACCAAAGATTTCCTCAAAAATCTTGAGCATGCCAGCGAATGTTGACTCTGCTGGGAAGTACTGTGAGATTGCCACTTCATCCACACTATACTCCACCTCCTTCATGATTCTTGAATAGTAGGAAGTATCCCACATATAAAATTCTCCGTCGAAAGGAATGCCGCGCTCTTCATAGTCTCGCTTCTTGTATCCTCGCAGGACCTCGACCTCTTTCTTGCCGCCGGGGGCCAAGCGAACTTGCAAGTCACCCAAAAAGTCATTGACACGGGTCGGCGATTTTGCCATCTTCTCCTCAATGCGAACGCTAGCATGATCAGGATATCCTAGGAGTCGAGCGGCTTCATCGCGAAGCTCCATGATTTCCTTGAAAATTTCCACATTGTTGTTTGACTGGGGTATATTACATTAGCCCGAAGCTCTGCACATAGCGCGTGTTTCCAAGATAACAGAGCGGAGAGTTCACGTACCTTGTTGGCATCGGCAATGATATATCTACGCCTGGTATCCTCATGAATTGCATACTTCATCAATGGGGTGTAGTGGTTGTATTTAAAGGTGACCTTGAATTTTCCTTCGTTCTCGCCAGTTCCTTTCTCCAGCGTGTCGACATCGATGTCGTCTTTTGGAACGCCCTCTAGCTCCTCGCGAGTAAACCAAAATCCGCCCTTCTCCTCGTTGAGGTTCTTCTTGCCCAGGATGCAGAGCTGGCTGAGGCGCTTCTTGATCTCCTTGAAGCGGTCTCGCTTCTCTCCGGGAGGGAGAAGCAAGCCATTACGGATGTACTTTTGACGCTCTTTCTCGAGGATATGGAGAGACTCTTTATCCAGGTTCTGGGAGTCCCGTGTGGAATATGCAGCATCCACTAGCTTGAAAACATCCTCTCGCATCTTTGCCTCAATATAGAAATCGTTGAGAAGCTCTTCTGCTTTGGTAGAAGCTTCTCGGAGGGACTCGTTCGTCGATACATGCTGGAAGAAGGTCTGGATGTTCTGGGGGCCGGTCGAGTCATTGCCGTCGATCAAGATGGGCTTCAGGGTGTTGTCAAACGTGGCCGTCTCGGGCGTCACGGTTGCGACAATCTGGTCCAAGATGCTCTTGCTCTTCTCGGCGCTCTTCTTGGCATCAGCCAGGATGGAGTCGGCCGTGGCGGTAAACACCGGCGGGCTCTGCGGCGGGTTTCGAAACTGCTCGGGAGCCATGCTGCTGGTCGTGAGGAGGCGACGATATGACGGAAGACGAGCCAGGCCCTGCAATCGTACGTGGCTCGCAAGGGAGTTGAGGCGGAGAAGGGCTCGTTGGGAAGCCAGGGTTGCGGCGAGAACAAGTACCAGGAGAGAGAGGAGCAGGAGAAGGAGGGGCTTTATGGTACGAGGCCGCTCCAGTTTGATGGCAAGTGTCGGGCAGGTTTACGCACAGCTGTGGCGGAAGCTCTGTCCCAAATTGGTCCGCTTAGACTGCAGGGGATCGGGCGTGATGTAGCTTCAGCCTACCAGAATAGAGGAAATCGATTGCTGATGAGGGGTAGCTTGAATGATCCCCAAGCATGAATGCCTGATGGAGTCGACGCGGCAGAACGCGGCTTTGACGCTGCCAAGCTGAATTGGCGGTTCAGGGCTAACCAGAGGAATTGCTACAGCTGCTAGATGCCAATCTTGATATAATAGCATCCACTATCCAGTAAGATGAGGTGATGTAGAGATTGAATGTAGCTATAAGTTAAAGTAGAAGCCATAGGTAGGTAGCTTTATTGATGCACGTATTGATAAGCCCACTATGCGCCTCTAGCGTCCATATCCGGTAAGTGGTGAGGCGAGAATGCCGACAGCATCGCGGGGTGACTCCGCCATGACAACACCGCCACAGCTGCAAGCAAAAGAAGGTCGAGAACACAGCCGTTGGCAGGCGCATGTGTACTGGTTGATATTCAAGATTCCATCAACAGTAAAAGGCTCTAAATGTGGAAGATATTTTATATAGCTCTTTTGTATATAAAGAACATACTAGGCCTTAGTGGCCGCCGAGACAACGTTTGAAGCACCCAAACGTATTCATTCAGCCATAACAGCATGTAAAGTCTACGGCCATTCATTGCAGATAAAAAGAAATATCATCCATCCCAAGCGTTTCCAATTCACTACCATAATAAAAACAAACAACGCATAGCAACGCCATCCCGTTTACAGATGCAAGAAGATGCCACCAGGCCAGGTTCTTCGTACAAAGGAATCTTAGTTGGCGAGAATCGTTCGGACCAGGTCTAAAAGCGAGAGGTTAGCAAAGGAGTATTCCGAGTAAAGTAGTGCAGCCTAGAGACACATACCAGTGTAGTTGATCTGACCAGAGCTGGTGTCCACAGCCTTGAGCAGCTCGTCGACCTCCTCCTCAGTCATCTTCTCGCCCAGGTTGGTCAGGATGTACTTGAGCTGGCCGACACCAATAAAGCCCGTCATGTCTTTATCAAATACTTGGAAACCGCGGCAGTATTCTTCAGGCTCGCCGGGGTCGCGGAAACCGCCCGGTCGGTTCAGGACGCGCTGGAAGGCATCGAAGTCGACTGCGCAGGGGAGTTGCAAGTTAGCGTAAATGCGCATTTCATCTTCACATCGGGTTGTTCCTCTTGGCCAAACTCACACTCGTTTCCGAGGCCCTTTTCCAGCTCCTGGATCTCGGCCAGCGTGGGGTTCTGGCCGCAGGCGCGCAGCAGATCGCCCAGAGAGTCGATGGTGCAGCGACCGTTGCCGCGCTTGTCGAACAGGGCAAATGCCTCCTTGTAGTTGGTTGAGGCCTGAGAGTCGAACTGATTAGAAGCCATTTTCTCTTAATCTCGGTATAAAATGTGCAAGTGCTGGTTTTGCGCGCAAGCTTGTCAAATGCGACCGGGCGATGCAGCGTCTTTCGCAAAATGCAGCAGAGGAATGCCAAAAAAGGCCCCTTTGCGTCGTCTCTCCAAAGCTACGGCGCCAAACGGACAGCCGCTGCGGGCGAATCAGGTGCCGAGCCGGCGCTTTGTTTACATCGGAGCGGTGCTGGGGCAACTCACCATTGTGATTGGTGCGAGGAGTAGACGGCTTGTGGCTGTTGTCGCAGAGGGTTTGACAGGTTTGACACAGTGTCTTGCGGGAGCAGTTCAGGCGATGGCGATGATGTCTCTGAGCCTCGAAAAGAGCGATGCAGAGTCCAAAACGACAACAAGAGGTCTGCGTCTCCTGACATTGACGCCCCACCGTCCCCTTGCCTGGTTCTGACGGGGCAACGAGTCGACCGGCAGGCATCGCAGCCAATGGCGGTCTGAGGCCCTGGGCGCGGCAGAATCGCTATTTTTATGCCGTGCACCTTGTTATGCAGCTAAAGTTGCTGCTAACGAGCCAGCTTTGGAGCCTAGATGGCCCCATGTAAACAATAATTGCAGCGTAACAACACTGTAAACTATGAGGTTGTTGAAATGCGCGCATCTTACCAGCTGTCAGCTGAATTATTTGGATGGCGGCGAATTAACATAGTTTTTTAATTGCTAATTACAGGCATCCGCCTTGATGATGTTAAATAGTAACAACATTTCCGGAAATTCAAATTAATTGTTTTCAGCCACCACAACCATCTCATATCAAGGGGCCTCTTCCACGACAAGAAATGCTTCTACGCTCTTCACCTGCCGCCAACAAGTCTGTTTCTGACAAGCAAAGCTTAGTGGAAACCCATAAAACCCTTGGCTGCAATCAATTAATGAGCCTGTTCTCGTTAGCCATCCGCAACATTCAGCATCATCCTTGTAAACGTACCCCATTCACTCCATCCCAAATAACCGCTCCCGTCTTGTCTTTAATCTCCAGCCAAGGCGACGTGTTCAACGACGTCAGAGTCGCGCCTCGATTGGCCGTGTTCGACGCCCAGAATGCAGATCCGCTCAGCCGCTTCACGAGATTTCCATCACCTTGGAAATCGAGGGTGCACTGGCCGTTGCACGTAGTCGTCGATCCAATCGTTGTTGCCACCACGCCATTGTCATAGACAATGAGATGCGCGCTGTCATCAAACACAAAGTTGAAGCCATTGTGAAGAGAAGAGAACGTCGTCGGAACAGTGTTGACCACCAAGGTCCCGTTTGTCCAAACCTGCGTGCTGGGCAGAGGCGGCGTCGGGCAGATGAAGAATGAGGGATAGTCGGTGTGCTGCACAAATCCTGACTGCAAGTTTGTCGGTCCTGTTACGCTGGGACTGTTCCATAGAAGATGCTGGTTCGCGTTGAATGCCGTCTTGGTCGCTGTAGGACAGTTTCCAGCTTCTGAAAAGACCGAGTTGCTACTGACTCCTGTTACGGTGTTGCCCGTCACCTACATCTCGAATTGTTAGCCCTGCTTCTGATGGAGGCATAGATCGTCTTACCGTGATTCCTCCAGTCCAACCAGAAATTGGAATCGGAAACGCAATGCTGCCACTAAATACATTGTTGGATATTGTCACAGGCCCCGAAAGCTTTGGTGTTGTAGTCGAGGCATCGCAGGTGGTCCAGACACAAGATCCAACTGCAACGCCGACACCAAACAATCGCTGTCCTTGTATGGTGTTGCTTGAAACCTCAACATTGGCAAAGCTCCCGTTATACACAGCAAGGTTATCGACTAGATTGATTGCTCCGAAGCCTGCGTTTGTTGTCGAGCCTACAATTTTGTTAGATAGGACCTTTGTGCCAGGGGCACTGAATAGAACGATTCCTCCATCAGTGCTTCCGGTGACCTGTTTTATCGTAATCAGTGACTGGAACCAAGGCTCTGATACAATACAAGGAAGCATCAAGTGACATACCGTATTGCTCTGAACCAGTGAATTCGTGCATGCAAAGGATATGCCATCAGCCCATTGACCATGGCCCGCGGCATCGTGTCCCTCCAATCCGCAAGGGCCGATATCGTTGTTGGTGATGGTCGCGTTGCTGCAAGCCGAGGCTCCTGATGCGGCCGCGCCCTCTCCGATATGCATACAGCTCCAGCCTCGTGGGTTCATGGACGCAACATGGTCGACGAGGAGGCCGCTTTGGATGCCGCCCAGCTCAATGTTTGCAGAACTAGCTAGATGAACGTTGACAATTTGTACTCTGAATAGACATGGACTTGAGGTATGTACCTTGGGCAGTAATCTGACCATTCCCTGATCGATCACCATCAATTTGGATATTCCTCAATTTAATGCCACTGAGGCTCCCTCCTCGAATGACTGCTGAAATAGACTGATCTGTTGTTTGCAAGCGAATGATTGCACGCGTTGAGCCGGTTGGATAGCCTTGAGTTGAGAGCTCTTGGTTGGCGGCCGTAAACGCAACGGTATTATGAACGGTGATGACGGCACTTGGGCAAAGCTGAACAACGGCACCTGCTCCACCGCTCTTTAGAGCATTGTTGATTGTTGTCTCATCTCCGCTTGATATGCACGCAGCTGCTGCGAGGTTGGCAAAGCTAAGAAGGCTAAACAGTTTAGTCATGTTTGCATTGTCCGAGGTCATCTGGGAAGTAATGGTGTGTAGGAAAGGGCAGATGGCGGCTCAATAAATAGAACAATTGAGAACTGCGTCCCTTATTCGAATCACCACTTTCCGGATTGAGAAGTTGCTCTACGATTGAAACGCCATGGATATGCGGAACATAATACTAATCAATTCTCCCAACGCACTATTATAACCGCAACAACAATAAGTTGCGAATTGATTCCACTACCAGCTATTCCAAGCTGCGTTAAATACAATACTGAATCCGTACTATTTCCGACTACCGGTTCATAACTCCTTGACTTCCCAGAATGGCAATTGTGAACAGGAATCACAGCCAAGAGTTGTGGTATGTGGAACAAATCATGGCAAGCCAGACTTTGAAGTAGTCTATATCTAGCGAAAGCAGCAACATTAGGGGGAGATCGCTCATCAAGCTACCCAATTAGGAAAATAATGCTTGCCACTACGAGACAAGTTTACAACGCATGCTCACACAACATGGGGAAAGGGAGCAATGCTACCTCGTATTCCTGCTTTAAGCAGTTTGTGGTTATGGCCTGCTATCAGATGATGTCGGGGTAAGCAATTATCAAGTTTCGAGACAATGAGTGATGTGATGTATGTGATGTATGGACTTCAATAATACAGATATAGCTATATATACAAGTTGACTCCAATTCGATGCAAATGGCAGACTCATTCATTACTCTAAAGTATCTCGAAAGAGCTTCAATGACATTCACTTTCACCAACATGTGGTCCAGAACAAGAAAATTGCTGCTGGTGTCACTGGCTGTCTTGACAGACGGTATTGGTGCTTCTCCCTTGGCTAGCCGGGCATGTGCACCGACGTCCAACTGGCCAGGATGGAAAGGAATTAAATATGCCTTTTATTTGTGAGCGAAAGGGGTTTTTATTCAAGCTCTATGATGCTTTAAGCCGAAAATGTAATAATCGCAACAAGTGCTGATGAGTCTCTTTCATATGTACAGTGGCGACAGTTATACAACAACCAGTTGGTTTCCTTCTCCCAAACGATTTCCTATAACACAACTTACCAAACACAGGCTTCAACTATACCGGCGGAGCACAGCCTTCTGTCTCCGCTCCCCTGGGTCTTTGGCCCGGAGCAACTTCCGCACACGGCGAGAACTGGGTCGATTTCCTCACAGTAACCTACAATGCGTCTGTATTCTTTTCGTATGACCTAGCTGTTAGCGGAGCAACACTGGACAACGACATTGTAGCAGCATCGTCGACATCCATCACCTCTGTCAAACAACAGATTGCCAACCAGTTCATTCCTGGATATGTATCGCCCATCACTGTGCCGAAGCCCCCCAAGTGGACCGGTAGCAACACGCTCTTTACAGTATGGGTTGGCATCAACGACATTGGAGCCACTTTTGGCAAGGGCTCTGCCTCTACAGCAGCCATTAATCAGCAGCTAATCTCAGAATATACGTCGCTCGTGGAACAGCTCTATGCAGCCGGTGCGCGCAACTTTGTCTTTGTAACTGTCCCGACCATCGACCGATCGCCCGGAACGATTGCCGCTGGAACAACTGTTGCCGGGCAGGAAAAGATGGACGTCGTGCAGTGGAACCAGCTGCTCGTCAATATGGCCAAGAGTGAGAAAGCTCTGCGTACGGACAGCAATATTTGGATTTATGACGCCAATGCGCTCTTTACCGACATCTTGAATAATGTCAAGTCTTTTCCGCAGACTGCTGGAATCACTAATACTACGAATTTCTGTGAAGCGTATGCCAAGTAAGTTGATGCTACATATTCTAGTGTATCACAATCATCTAATAACCTTTTTTTTACACAGCGGGACGCCAACCGACGATTATTTTGACCCATCATGCGGCGTTCCCGTAAATCAATACTTCTGGCTCAACTCATTGCATCCAAGAACGCCGGTGCATAATGTGATTGCAGATGTCCTTTCACGCGAGCTTCTCGCAGGGCCCAACATCTGCTGAAGTGGATAATAAGAGCTATTATTTGGTATGCAAAAAGTGGAAATGTCAAAGAGTAGAAATATGAGTTGTTATTGGTAAGTGTCGATGGTGAAATTTAAACACCCATCATTATGTGTGACATTTTCTATATGCTTCCAGGTGCCTTTCGACAGTCGGATGCAAGTGCGTCATCCTTGGTCTCTATTTTGAGAGGGATAATGTCTTCATAAGTAAGTGTCGGCAACTCTCTTTTTAAAGATAGCTGATCCCAATATATGCAAGAAATTTGAAATAGTGCTCCCTATTTGGTAATTTAGTGATAAAGTGATCAAAGAGTCCCGCGGCAGAGTACTTGTATATGCACGCTACCCTGCAATGTAACATCATCTCCAGCCGCTGCAACGCTTTAATTCCAAATCATTTCAACAAGTCCCTATCTAACCGCTGTATTAGCACGATCCTTCAATTATATGCTACGATTTACTTCATATTCTAATTAAATGTTGCTTCTCGATCTCTCTGGAGGAGGTATTCCGATGATCAACCGATGAGGACTTCTTCCGAATAATCACGTCAGCTAGCATCCACTGGACCTGGCGATTAAAAATCTACTCATAAAGAGCATTCAGACCCAAACTAATTGATCAGAAATAGCTCTACTCTTCATAAAACCTCACAACCACTCAAAAGACATGGCCGCTGTCACCGAAGCCACCGCCAAGCGGTTCTTCTCCTCTCCCCTCTTCGCAGTGGTGGGAGCTAGTTCCAACCCCGCCAAGTTTGGTCACAAAGGTTCGATTCATAGGCTTACCAATGGGCATCTATTTGGATACATCTCTGACCACGCAAATAACAGTCCATGCCTGGTATCTGAACCATGATCTGCCCGTCACTCCCATCAACCCCGCCTCACAGTTCGTCGAGGTGAATGGCGAGCAGCACCCCACCAAACCAGATGTCAAGGCCCTGCCACAGCCAAAGGACACATCCGTCTCCATCATCACCCACCCGGGCATCACCATCAACGTGCTGAAGGAGGCCAAGAGCGTTGGAATTCCTGCTGTCTGGCTACAGCCTGGCACTTTTGATGACGAGGTCCTAAAGTTCGCCTTGGAAGACGGGGCCTTTGAGGCTGTTGTCTATGGAGAGGGAGGCAGAGGCTCCGAGGGCTGGTGCGTTCTGGTGGACGGCGAGAAGGCCATGAAGGATGCTGGCAAGTTGTAATTGGCTATGATGAATGTCACTTTGGCGGGCGGGCAGGCAGGGTTGCTCAATGTCAGTTCAAGGACTAGATTATGAATATATGCATACGTACAAGGGATTACCGCTGCAAAATACAAGTATTGAGTACATCATGCATTTGTACCTGAGGAGATACTTGTTGCCCCGATAAGCTGGACGGACCGCTAACTCGAGCTTCTTGAATGCTATTTCAGTGGTCTGGATTGTTTTGACGATTCGTCACTGTCACCATATCTATCCAGCTGTAGAAAGTATCCTTTGATCCTCCACAAACCCTTTGTGCTCGTCTTTTGACGTAACTTTGTCCAGCACCTCCTGTCAAGAGCGCAACATGAGATTTGCACCGCGATATTACAAACCCATGTCCGTCGTCGAAACTTGCGCGTGTTAGCTGATCAGTTAAAGTAATCCTAAATGCATATTGCACATTACACGTGCGTATAGGTATATCTCCGAAAGCATGACGTTGCGTGATAAAATGCCTTTACGGCTCTTAGGTAGATAAGATGTAAAGGCAAAGCTGCTCGAAACTTTCACTTGTCAGGACTCTATCTTACAAGTCAATCATAAAAGCTCCATCTTCCAGCGGCTAATTTATCAAGTCTGGAACGTAACAAGCTTGAAAAAGCGCCGCCCTATGTCTGTCTAGCCAGCAGCTTCAGTAATAGAAGCAGAAGAAGTACAAGCAGCGCGAGAAACCTAGAGATCTACATTTGAACCCAACAACTCCTTGCTCCATACTTTAAGTGTAATATTAGGGTTGTATGGATGCTTACAAGCCGGTATACTTGTAGAGTTTCTTTCACTGGAATCTAGGGGTTTTGAGTGACTGTAAGCGCCTAGGCCAGCCGTGGCGTCTACGCTGCAGTGCTTATTTAGCGGGCTGAGTTTGCGATTTCTGTGGCTGGAGCTGGCCCCACAGCGAAACAGCTTGGGTAAACAAACGCGCTCCACGTCACGACACCACCGATACCATCGCTGGACACATCCAGAATACAAAACAAACAAACATTTCCGCCGCCTGGCCTCGTCGCACAGCCGCTGATCGACTCGTTGCTCGAAACACGCTCCCGTAGAACGAATTCCCGCCTTCGAACCGAATCTCACAGACCCCTTGCAACGATCCCCAATAAACGACGACCCTCGCAGATTGCGACCAAGTGGATCTTGATACTTTCCAGTTGCTGAGTAAAAGCGCTTGAGCCTTCCTGAGATGCTGCGTCGGTGTCTCTGATCTTTGGTCAAGTAGGAGCTCTACGCCTCTCGCACCTGCGGTGATTCTCTCTCAGATTTCGGAATCGAACAACAGCAGACTCTCCCCCCTGATTTTCACTGCCTGCGCTTGAGGCGATCCTCAAGATGGCCACCATCAATCTCGATCAATATTTTTCCTACGAAGCCCGTCTGGCCTCCTTTCAGAAGACAACCAAGAGGCGCGGATCGACTACCGGCGGACGAGGAGCAGCAAAGGCACTCAACTGGCCTCACAAGCAGATTTCGGCAACAAGTGTATGCGCCACTTCTCCCGCTCAACACAATTTGATGGATCGGAAACTGACAGTAAGCATAGCTTGCCAGAGCCGGATTTGTATTCAACCCCAGCCCAGACAGCCCCGACAATACGATATGCTTCTTGTGCGAAAAAGGGTTGGATGGATGGGAGGCTGGCGACGACCCAATCTACGAGCACGTCAAACATGCGCCCCATTGCGGCTGGGCACTGGTTGCTGCCATTGAGGCCGATATTGGGGATTACGCAAGAGAAGATCCCAATGATCCCGAAATGGTCGAAGCGCGCAAGGCGACTTTTGCCGGCAGATGGCCCCATGAGAATAAGAAAGGCTGGAAATGCAAGACTAAGCAGGTGTGTTACCACTTGAGCGACAGAGGGCTTTGATTGGCATGTCTTGCTGACCTTTAATAGCTAGTAGAAGCCGGGTGGAAGTATACGCCAACTGGGGAGTCGGATGACATGGCTACATGTGCATACTGTCAACTGGCACTCGATGGATGGGAACCGAGCGACAAGCCTTTGTAAGATTTGCGCATCTACAACTCGAATTGCTTGATAACTAACCCCGTTCTAGAGATGAGCACTACAATCGATCTCCAGATTGCCCTTTTTTTTCACTAGTCAGCCAATATAAGGCTCTGGGGAAAGCTTCTAACCGTGGAAAGTCATCGCGCAACTCATCAATATCTGGCCAGTCACATGGGTCAACGTCCGCCGAGATATCGAATCCTTTCGATATGAGTGTCGGATTCGACGATACCATTGCTACAGTTTCATCTTCGGCCACACAGTCCGGGGCGAAGAAGCCTAGAGCAAAGAAGGGGCCGGGCGCGAAAGCTGGTAGGAAGAAGACTCAAAAAGAGGAGCCATCTGAGTTGCTTGATGAAAGCAGCCCAATGGAAGAAGACACGCAACCATCGAAACTCAGGCGAGGCAAGAAAAGGTCGAGTGAGGCTGTAGAGGAATCGACAATGAGTTTGATGGGTGGGCCCACGCTGAAGAAGAGAGGGTCGCAGCTTTCCGTCAACGACACCATTGATAGCATTGCAGCCCATGAGGACGACTCCGAGATGACTGATGTCTCCAGCGTTTCCTACAACAAAAGCGGAGCGTCGTCGTCGTCCAGATCAAAGCCCGGCCGCAAACGCGCATCGAAGCTGAGTTCACACGCTTCTCTGGCATCATTACGAGCCCCCGGTGGCTTGCTAAATGATGATGAGATTGAACGCCGATTGGAGGCTGATCTAGAATACCATTTTACCAGTGAGGAGGAGATTGCATATGATTCTGACTCGACGCGGAACATGGCCAAAGCAAGCAGAACAGCAACTGACTCGGAAGTCGAAACTGTCTCAAAGAAAAGATCGGCTGAGTATGCAATGTTTGATACAGCCGTGCCTGAACCCAGCGAGGCAGAGATTGAAGATGAGCTTCAAGCCCTACAAGCGGAGATGGAGGTCAAAGAGCCAGCGCCCAAGAGAGGTCGTAAAGCTGGCGTACAAAAGACGATGAAGCAGCTCAAATCTAAAAAGTTTGAGCCTGAATCTGAATTTTTGGAGTCTCAGAAAGAAGACGAAAGAGTAGTATCGGCTGATGTCAGTGTAAGCAGCGCTAGGAGTGCTGCGAAGAAACCAAATTTGCCACCTCCCGCTGGGAAACGTGGGCGTGGGCGGCCGAGGATGTCACTGACATCTCAAGATGAGTCTATTGGTGAGACTGACGAGTCGGCACAGCAGCCGATTAAGCGTGGGCGAGGTCGGCCGTCGAGGGAATCATTGGCGTCTCTATTGTCAGCCGAATCAGGGGATACCCATACAGCTAACCCTGCCGTGAAACGAGGCCTCGGTAGACCCGCAAGTTCGTCTCTGGACTCGACAGGGGCAGATGAAGACAGCGAAGCTGCTTCTGCTCTGGCCCCAAAACGCAGAGGACGACCATCTAAAGCTTCTTCTACATCGCAGAATCTGCATGATTATACAGCTGTTGGACGAAACAAAGATGCCTATGCACCCGCGAAACGAGGTCGTGGAAGACCGGCTAAGAAACTGGTCGAGATTACGCCCGCCGAACAGACTGAGACAGAGGCTGACGACGAGCTTATCGGAGCTCCTGAACTATCAGAAGCGTTCCCTCGGCCACCTAAACAATCACCTTTGCGAGCTATTTTCTCGCCCAAGGAAGATGCTTTGTCTCTGGCTCCATTGCTAGGTACTCCGTCCAAGCTCCTGTCTCCTGTGCCTTCGGCTAGACAACCAGTACTGTCCCCATCACAATCTCCCCAATCATCAGATGCAGAGAACCAGCCTCCTTTGTCTCGTGCCCCCGCTCCTGGCGCCGCAAAGCGTACTATACTGGCCCCTGTGGCAACAACTCCAGTTCATGGATCGCCTTCGAAGCGCAACGTTATGACCGGGCTTCGAAGTACGACACAATGGGCTTCCGCGAGCCTGGAAGCCATCTTTGGCTCATCACATGGCACTCCCGGAAAGGAAAACGACATGGACAGATTTTTGAAGCGAGGCAACGAGTTGACCAGCCCAGAGCGACAAATGAGCGTAGAGGAATGGATATACTTTAACGCGTCGGAAGCGGAAAAGAAGCTCAAGTACGAATGCGAATCTTTGGTCAACCGATTTGAAATGGAGGGCACCAGAGCTATCAAAGTCTTGGAGGGCTTGGAGGTTGTTGAAGCTGAAGGCTAAAGATGAGAGGAATCAGTTTCGTATAATGCGTTGTATATGACGGCGTGCATTGAGCAATGAGAGAAAATGATGGAGTTTTGTTCTTTTCTTTGATTTGGCAGATGGATACATGGTGGTAACACATGATGATACGGCAATTGCGTTTTGGGGCCTCCTTTTTTTCATGCATTTGCATTTGGGACTAGAATTGGGCGTTTGGACAAGGGCAATTTTTGGAGTTTGAATCAGTGTTAGAGAGGTAGCTGCAATATAGAGCTGCAATAAGGCGCTGCAAATGCATGAATGATGGTTGAAGATTGTTCAAGTGGGTTGTCTCTTTTGGCATGAGTAAGGAGGCGTTGCATTTCCTCGCGATGAGTGGCATAAAGCATACACGCAATCTATTTGCCTGGTGGTTTCTTTGAGACATGCGTCTATGGTTGCCATTGCAAGTACGAAGTAGTTGTTCCTCAGATCCAAATTCCACTATTCATTCACTATCAGAAGTGACAAGTCTATTGTGCTTTCAACCTCTGGAGGCTGTCAGAATCAATCGTATGAGACAAGGGTAGCATAACTCATCCATCTAAACAGCAGGCTCGTGTTTATGCATTGTAACATCGAGACGACCTGACCGAATCTTGGCCATGTGACCTGTCATGTGCACGAACTTCCATGCGACGTCTATTCACAGCATTTTTAACTTCCCTGGGGGCTGTCGGATTTGAATCGAGGGAATGAAAGGCAGCCAAAATGATTTCACAGCTCGTCCATTGTCATTTTCAAGGCTACACTATACATTCTAAGCAGAGCATAAGCGGGCGTGCATCTAGACGTTTTCCAAACTTCACAGCATTTCTTAACCTCCAAAACAACTCCCCCCGACTTCGCAGCATTTTGAATCCACTAAAAGGCTGTCACTTTTAACACAGGGGGGTGATTGGCAGCTACATACAGCAATAGACGCATATAGACTATTCGGGACATCCCTGGCCGGGCTGCATGATTCACAGCAATTTTAACTTCCCCCAAGGCTATCATCCTAAGATCCTACATGTTTTACACCCCACAAGAGCTTCAGCCTATCATATGTGAAGACTATGCGATTGTGCGTATATATGAACACTTCACAGCATTTTTAAGCACCCCCAAGGGTGCAAATCTTCTCTCATTTTCTCACGAAAGGGCGTTGTTTGCCAATGCACAGGCCCTTGTAAAAGTCATCAGAATATCTTTAGTCTGCTTTATTTCGTGACTGTCTCTGAATTCTGAATCATTCGACTGACAGGATATTAATGCCGCTCCACTACCGATTATACATCCTTCTTTTCAAGAAGGAGCGCCATCTGTATAAAACGGACGCGCAAAGCAATTTCTTCGCATCCAATGCTACGAATAGAAGATATCCAGTAGTATTTCGAATTTGAACAAAAACTTTGCGCATATTAAATTGGCCAGATGTCAGAGCCGCAACGGTGCCCTTACAAGGGAGACGTTTGTCTGGAATGTTGCGCGGTTTGGGGAATGAAATCTCCGGCGCGGCATCCCTGATTCAAACAATCAGTTTGGTCTCACTTTTTTGATGACAAACGGCTGGTATCGCGGTATACGCGTTATAACACCTAGAAGAAACTTCAACACGCCTCCATACTACCCTTGGTTGTTACGTTGTGATCTCTTACACGATAATCGAGGAAGCACAAAGCAACCACTGTCTATACATCCCAACCAAATACTACCACCACAAGCCATCTAATATCCCACAAACCTCTCATCTCACAAGCACTTCGAAAACGAGAAACACCAATACAACAGTACACAAAAAACAGAAAACGCTCACAATGCTCGCACCGTCCTACTCCTTCGTCCTGCCCTTCCCCAGCGCAGACGAATACAACGACTTTGTAACGCACTTCCCGCTCTCGCCGCTCCTCAGGCTCTCCACTACGTCAACAAGCCTCTCGTCTCGGGATAGCGAAAGAACCGAGCGGCCGGGAGACGAAAGCAAGACGGCAAAGATGCTGAGGAGGAAGTGGCAGACGTTGATTGATGGGAGGAAGCGCTCGAGGGGATATAAACTTATTGGCGATGAGGGGAGGGGAGGTGATGCTTTGGATGCAAATGATGGAGGAATAGAATTGGTGAGCCGAGGCGAGGCGAGGAATCGATGATTGTGGATTTAGTAGATTCATCCCCCCCCTTTTTTTTTTTTTTTTTTGGTAAATGTTCTGGGATTACTGAGAAGAAACGGCGTAGTTTCTATAGGAGCAACTGTGGTAATGGAGATGTATTGAAGGGAACTGATTTCGATTTCACTCTTGTATTTGGTACATGCACACATTCAAACTAATCGTAAACAAATTAATGTTTTCTTTATTGTCCATTGCTCTGCATGTATAAAGCCACTACGCTTGCGAAATAGGTGTTACCATAATGGCAATGATATGCCTAGCCTATCTGAGAGTTGGTAGAATACCCTTGTTGAAATCTTCACATATTTCTGTTATTACTGCATGATAATAATATAGCGTCCATCCCTTTGATACGTCCTTAAATCTCCAGCTTCTGAATGCCCTTTTCAGCTTCATCAGCTTTTGCGCTGGTACTGCCGTCCGTCTTCTTGGTCCGCTTCTTGCGCTTTGTCATGCCGGTAACAACAGGAGCCTCCTGGACCCATCGTGCAATTGCATTGGCTCGTTCGGTCGTGAGGGTGTATTCTTTGCCATCTTCGGCAGACCAGCTTTGCGATGGAACGGGTTCGAGATCAGTCTCCTTTATAGCTCTGTATCCGTTCCTCGTACCATTTGAGCCGCTTGTGCCACGGGCGCTATTGGTGCTAGTTGTAGTCTCAGTCTCCTTTACATCGCTTGCACTATTGGCCTCATTGGCCCCATTAGTCTCATTTGAAACATTCATGCTCAAACCCGGACCTGGGTGAATGGTAATGAAAGTGCCGTTGGGCATGTTCGCAGAGAATAAAGCGTCGTTTTGTTGAGCTCGTTTCTCGCGAGCTCTAACGGCTGCTCGGAATGAAGTCTCGTCAGTAACGCGCTCATCGTCGAGAGTATCTGCTATAGCCTGCTCGCGGATCAGCTCCTTTCGACGCTGCTCTTCTTCAGCAGCGGCGGCGGTAGCGTCAAAAGTGCCTCCACCGACGAGCGCTGCCGCAGCCGAGGCTGCTATGGACCTCTCAGAATGTGGATGAGTCTTTTTGTGGCTACCGCCGTGCTTGGCACAATGGTGTTTACACGGGTCTTCAAGGTAGGCAGGTAGTGGCGCAGGTTGGCACAAGTTGTCCCACGAAGAACTGAGTTGTAACCAATTGCCGGCACAATGAACCAGCTCGGTCCAATCGGCTCGGGCAGACGACCTGTTCGCTTGAAACAAGGGATATCCGTCGGATAGCCTGATAAGACGAGCAACCATGTAAGCGTGTCGCTGAATTTCTTTGGTGGAGGTTTGGGCGAGACAGTGGGCCAAGAGAAGAGAGTGCAAAGCGTCGCTGAGCAGCGGATGATACGTCACCCATTCACATGCGGTTTCGTCTAGCGGCTGTTGCACACCTTGCTTGACTAGATCTTGAGCTGGATACGGCGGAAGGTCTGTCGGGGGGAACAGAGCGAAAAAGATCAGGCAAGGAGTAAACCGTGTGTGATGTTGTCCAACTGCTTGTATCAAGGGCTCTGGAACTGCGGATGCCGTGCATGACCATGCTGACGCGGTCGTTGAACTCCTTGGCTATTTTGGCTGGGAGGTTTGGCGAATAGTGTATGTTCGAAAAGAAGGACAAGTAATCCTTGATGGCCCGTTTGGCATAGGTTTTGGCCATTTTCCGTGACTCAACCTGCTTTCGGGATATCTCTTTGCCTGGGTCGCTGGCCTCTGCCTTTGCCTCCCCACCTCGCTCGTTTGCAATCGCTGGATTTTCGTTGGATTGGTTCGATGGTGGTGGTGGCATGCTGTCCACAGCATTATCAGAAGCGAGTGTCAGATATACTGATGCCCGTTGGAAGTATAATTGAGCCTCAAGGCTGCTTGGTTGGTCTTTTTCCGGCAAAATGACATCATGAGGCCGTCTCCTAGCGGCGGTGCGTTGCGAGTCTACGATTTGCGTATCCTCCTGTTTGGGTTGGTGAGATTTGCGGATGAACTGGGATATAGACAAGGCATGGGTGAGATCGAAGACTGCGCCTTCTAAATCGTTTTGGAACACCTTTACCGTCGCACGTGTTCGCAGCACCTCTGGTTCTCCTGGACGATCCCCGATAATCTCTGTCAGAGGCTCCAAACTCGTGCTTTCAGCCATTTTCCTCGATGGAATCTTTTCATGGAAAAAGTGGACATATTTGGCGTCAGGATCCCTGGGATTACGCTGTAAAACGAGATTGCCCACATCTTCAAGCGGCGACGCGCCTTGCATAGTCGCAACACTGCAGACGATTTCGTCCAAGCGATATGCGCGCGCTAGCTTCTGGCTCGCCTGCTCTCTCATCTTGAATTTGCGCTCTCTGCTTAGTTTCCCGCCATGGCCTGCAGTGCCCGTTCCGTGAGACATCATCGAAGATATACCCGGAAAGCCACCATTAACGCTGGTCAGTGTTGGCGAGGCGATGTCACTAGCAGCCCTCACAGCAAGATTGGTAGCTTCGTCGACCAACCGTCGTGCCTTGACAAGGTCAAAGAATGAGGCAGCATCGAGGGGCCGCGGCAATGGCGTATTGTAGTTGATATTGGCAATAGTCTCCAGTATCTCGTACGGCATTTGCAGCCATGGCCCGTGATAGGAAGAAATATGGCGCCAATGTCTGATTTCATAATAGTGTCAATGACGCTCGAACAAAGGTAAAGCAAAGGGGAAATAAAAAAAACGAGTGCCATACACATACTTATTGCGACATATCGCAAGCCCCGTTGGAGCTGCTGTCGAATGAGCCGCGTCGGGAGTTGTAGATTTGTGCCTTGAATTTGGACTTGGCGACGACTGGGCCTGGTGCGCTGCAGGACCAGGCACTGATGGCCGGCTTCCAATCCCAGCCTCGTCTTCACCGACCGCCTGCTTCACCTTCTTCTTGGCCATTGTGCTTTTTGGTTTTCCGTGAAATCTCTACAATCTTATCATGCTCGAGAGCGATTGATGCGATTGACGTCGAAGGCTGCTAAAAGCTTCCCATTAAAGAACGTGGGGTGGTGGAGCAGCTGAAAAGAGACTGGAGCTCCAGTTTAGTGATGCTAGGAAAAAGAATGCTGGGGCCGCCCTGAAAAGGCTATTTGCGGGTAAAGAAAAAGTAAAGGGTATGAATGAAAAGAATCGGTGCTGCAGTAAGAGGCTTCAAGGCCTAGAGCATCTGATCAAATAAAAGGGGATGAAAGAAACGTAGTTTATGATGGAAGGCAAATGCATGCGCCGAAGTCTGGTAGCAGCTTCTTTTTCAGCCAGTGGTGGAAATGCCAATCACGTGCAGCGCCTGCAGTGACGCCAGGCAAAGGCAAATTAAAGGTGAGACCTGAGACTCTTTTTATACTTTTGCTTTCGTCCCCTCGGATTTTTTTTCTTTTTTTTCTTTCTAGGTACCCTGAGGTATATATGCAGCTGCCTGAATCACTATTATTTACGATTCATGACGATCAGCAGTTGCGCAGCAAAGTCCACTACGGGGGGGACTCGCTTCTGTTTAATGAGCTGTCACTGCATGCCATGCTGTAAGCAGGGAGACAGCCTGAAAGGAAACTATTGGCAGCCAGGTACTGTTTGCTTGCATGGTGGCGCTTCAGAGGCCAGCCAGCCTCGTTCTATTCTGCCTCTGCGTTTTGCCCTGCCTTTGGGGGCCAATCACGTTGGACAGAAGGAAATTAAATGCAACCATGCAGTGAGTCGAGCCGTTTGATTGTACAGCTCAGCCGCATCCCACTAGTCGCAGTTTGTGCGCTTCACACGGCAGAGCCTGATAAAGGAGGTGTGTAAATTTGTATTGTCTAGCTATAAGGGCCGGCTTAAAGCAAACATTGTTCTATCATTAAATGTGTATGAGAAGAAAAAACAAGCAAATAAAGAAACCCAGTCCCTTTCCCATCCTGAATAGGGGTATCGCACAAAGGCTCTACCTACATGTACATGCAAGGCGATCCCATTTTCATGTCTCACAGGGAGAGTAACATTATGACAACAACGCCACCCAGCAGAGAGATTGAGATTTTGTTCCCAGCAGCAGCCCCCGGAAAGGGTACAGTAGATGATGTGGCACTTGCACCTACAGCATCACTGGTAGAGGCAGTAGTGAAGCTCGCCGGAATGGTGAGGCCGCCAGTAGCAGTTACGACGCCAGTGCGAGTAAGAACGCCAGTAGCAGAGAGGACATTTGTAATGTTGTGAGGATTCTTCGTAGGGCGAGAACCTGTAGTATGATGGGGGCCTGTGACATTACGAGAGATTGTTGAATTATGCGGTCCAACAATCTTATGAGCACCAGTAGCACTTGGGGCCTTGGTAGCAGTGCGAGAGCTGGTGGTCGTGTGGGCTGCTTTTGTAATACTGCTTGAGACCTGCAGCTTGGCAAAGTTGGCGCAGGTCAGACGCGTCTTGTTTGCGTAATGGACCACGATCGACAGATTGCCAAAGAAGGCCGGATTGTCCGGCTTCATAGAGGTGTAGAGGTCAAAGTATTCCGCCAAGAAAGGATCGGAGGTGATTTTGCCGTATTTCCCACTCAAGTCGCCGACCTGGCAAGTCTCGGGCTTGGAGTCATCGCAAGCAGGCGTCTCGCCACGGCCGAACGGGTCTAGATGCGCCAAAGTTGATGTGCAGTTGCCGGCGATGGCTGGCTTCTCATGGATGTGATATACTGCATGAATTAGTTGATTAGCCACTGTGATGCTGTCAAATCAATCTCCAGATGGACATTGCTCACTGAAAGGGCCACCCGACTTGGGAAAGTTTTCGAATTGGACGGTGAATCTGACGCCCTTGCCACCAGGACCTGCCACTGCCGAAACGTTGCCCTTGACGTTGCCCACCAGCTCCGCTTTGGGGAAGAAGGGTTCTTTGGGCAGAGTGGCCGTGTATTCGACGCCTTGAGGATTCCCAGAAACGACAGGCGCATCTTTGGCTGCGGCACAGCTGACGGTTGAGAAAATCGCTAGAACATTGCAAGCCCGCATGGTAACGACGGAGAGAAAATTGGTCCTTTTTTTCGTGGCGAAATTAAGATGTACCGAAATATTTTGAGAGTAAATCTATACTGCAAAGTCGTGTAAGCGCAATACAAGTGAGAGTGTGAATAAGAAGTGGGAAGCTGAAAGGGCTCGATAGGACGAGGACGAGGAAAACAAAGGAGTTATAGGTCCGAACGGCAACACGAGGGCGACGGGAAGCTGCAGCCGAGCGAAACCAAAGGGGAAACAAAGAAAGACACCGGAAACTCGAGACAACCAGGGCTTCCATCCCAAGGGTGGTTACGAAGTGTATGCACATACCTAGATCTATACGAAGCCTCTTCTGTTGAAAAAAAATTCTCGAAACTAATGACACTGCTTGCAGCGACAACGGTAGCCAAGCCTCTTCTCTCTCTAGCTCTCGAGTAACAGACAGCAATGTTACTTGGGGCGGGATTGTAGCGAAGTGAGACAGAAATAGTTGGTCTCGTTTTTTTTTTTTCGCTTGCTGGTCGATCAGTAGGGCTGTTTGTTTGCTCCTAAACTCCTAGGTGGTACGACTTATGACTCGACCTGCGGTACTCTCGTCAAAAAAAAAAAAAAAAAGGCGAGTGTTTGTTGAATCTGTCGATAACCGGCTCCACAGACGTACAAAACCCGTGTGTACAAGAAGAAGAGGGACCTTGCAGTAGCGGAAATGAACGGCAGAAACGAACACAGCACAGCTCGACTCAAGTTCATCCACATATATATTCCCAAATCTCAAAAGAAATCTCAACCTGTCTGCTCCGTTTCACGTCTAATAAAACACATCTTCCGCCTGCCGGCTTCCGACTGAGCCGCCAGGCTGTCCAGACACCCCCCAGCCCGGCTCCTTATTTTTGGAACTGCCCGGCACCCATTGAACTGAGATGCTTTTTCCTGCCCCCAAAACTTTGTACCAGGCCACAAAGGCTGGTTGGATGGGCGAGGGCCGCCTGATGCGACTCCAGATGTGCACAGGGAGCACCCCTGGCTGGATGATAGGTGGCCAGCCGTGCCGCGGTGCGACATTGGGTGGGCCAGCTGAGCCTAAAATGCTTCCTTGAGAAAGGGGGCCATGAGTGCGTATAGAGGAAGCTGCAGCTTATCCAGCAGAATTCAAGGGTATTATCGTTAAAAAGGGTAGATAAACAGGGGAATGTGTGAGCAGATGAGGAAGCCGACACATATGCTGATGCTCGACATGGGGATCTCAACTGCCTCATACACCCAGCATGGAGCTAGAATACGAGCATCACCACGCTCTCTCGCATTGTGGAACAAGAAAACGCTGCTTCGTCACCGAGATTTGCTAAGCCACAACTCCCCGTGTAACAACCAAAGCCCGAAATTCGCATCCAGCCTCAGCCCCATTCATCATCAGCTAGCCTTTGCTCTCTCATCCATCAACACCGATCTTGTACATGTACAGTCCCTCGCACCACAGCCAATGAAAACATCAGACCCACGCAAATCTGACGCTAAATAGCTAATCCAAGGAAACAAAAAACGTTCCCTGCTCAGATCCGATCCCCTCCCGTCCAAACAAGCCCTTACAAGGCAAGGTTCCAAAGTACACATAAGCGCCCGCCGTCTCAGTTCGGATTGGCCGCCACTTCCGCGCGCCTAAAGCCCCACCGTCCCGGAGTCTAATATAGCAGTCCGTTAGTGCCTGATATCCCAGGCATCCAGCTGTTGCGCTCCCCCGGCCGCGGCGCTGGTGCTGAGCTCCGTTTTAGTTGCGCTATTGGATTTGACTGGCAGCTACGCAACCTGCATACCACACCACTAACATCATTTGCTGCAACCAAAAAAAACACCGAGGTTTCATCGTGATTCCTGTTTTCAAATAATCTCTTTGGTCGCCTCGTTTCCTTTGAGCGAAAGCGCTACACTGCCTCGTCTTTCCTAGCCGCGCGTCAGGCCTTGCACGCACGCCACTCCCCCTTCGCCCATCATGAAGCCCGTCGTCAGTGCTATGCAAGCATGGTCTTGGTATGTCCTCATCATATCGGAAGTTCTGAAATCCATCTCCGAAGCCAGCGTTCAAGGAAGAGCTACCGAATCTGTGGAAAAGGGTTACTGTTGGCTAACAATCCGCGTGGTGGGCACTCCGAAACAGCACCGTCATCTCCTTCTTCGCCATCATCATCCTGACCGTCCTCGCCGCTCTATATCGCTCCGGCCACGAGGAGCTCGTCGGAGGTGTCGACGATCCCGCTGATGGAAAGGCCGTCTCTGGCACAGTCTTTACTGCCGTCTTTGTCTACATCGTACGTCTTGCTCCCTCCGATCCAATCCGAATCCTTCCGAGACTCAGCAATCCATAACATTCTTTCTTCTAACATTGCCTTTTTTTTTGCCTGTAGGGTTTCTTCGTATTTTGCGGTCTGCAGGGAATGTTGCACGTTCGAGAGAGCCGAAGGGGTGCTATTTCTTTGTAAAGCGAGTTATACGATGCGATTAGCAAACAGGCGTTAATTTTCTTGGAAGCTGTTTTCTTTTTTGGCCATTCAAAGTTTGGCTTCTGATCTAGGGCGATTATTCCTTATAAGATGACGGGACTGATAGATAAAGGGCCCGGTGGTGTGTAATATAAATTGGGGGATTGGACACATTGAATTACTCGAGTGTTCCTCTTTGATATGCGCCCGATACTGAGCAGCTAATAAATAGGGAGCTTGTTGATGTCATAGAGAAAATTCGACGGTTGCGCGATACAGATAGTGATTTGATATATCCAAGCCACTGATCGAGCGAAGTTAGCAACTATATGAATTGGTCGCATCTTTTCACCACCAAAGCTCGCATGTGTAGCAGTTGAGGGATAATCCATCGTGGCTTGCCTTGGTCGCATACTTACATAGGCGCCAAACGAACAGTAGCAGCAAGTTCAAGCATAGCTAGGAACAATGCAAAAATTCAAATAGTAAATAGAGATAGCCCATAAGGAGACGGTAAAAATCAAACGGCGCCCATTAGAGGGAGGTATCGTCACAATTAGAAAGTGAAGAAGAAAAAAATCTATTTTTTTTTCAAGTTGCTCGCTGAGCGTAAGATTACACACAGGGCAGCTCCGTCGAGAACAACGAGGCTGCTGCTTTTGTCATTGACCGTCGTGGAACAGAGAAAGCCGGTCATCTAAATGAAAACATAATCCCCCCCCAAACCAAAAAAAAGGTTGAATTGAAACTCTTTTTTGTCCCCCTTCTATTCTTCTTTTTCCCCTTTCCCAGATTCGAGCATGCTTTTTCGTTCGGGGGGGGCGTATGATTTCCATTATCGTTTTGTTTTTCTTGTCTTTTTCCCTTGAGAAGGATTGCGTTTATTTCAGCTTAGACCACAGCTTGGGGGCGGCGCATGCGGAAGCGCAGTGAGCAAGGTGGAAGACTAGAAGGTTATATCTCGTTAGCAAAACCGAAATCATTCCGACATGTAAAAAGCTCGATCCGGAGGGCAAATTGGTCCTTGTTTTTCTTTTTTGCAATCGATAAAGGGGGAAAAGAGAAACGTACACTCCTCGACGCAGTCCTCCTTGGCCTCGCCTTCGCTCTCCTGCTGGTGAACTCGCTCAACGCACTCGTCGAAGTGGTGCTTGGCGGGGGAGCACTGGGGAGAGTTCTTGCACTCTGAATAAACAAGAAAAAAAAAAAAGCCCTCGTCAGCATACAACGTCTGTAAAAAGATAAAAAGGGGGGAGGGGGAAATCCAATTGTCGCAAAAACAGCCCTCGATGCGCATGAGTTGCGGAAATGCCTCGCCCCGCACCCGCAGCGACGACAGCACATCATGCGCAAAAAAAATGACAGAGGACGAGTGAATCACGAACCTTCTTCGAGCTCCTCCTTAGGGTCCTTGGGCTCCTCCTCATCCTCCTCCTCTTCCTCCTCCTCGTCCTCCTCGGCGGCGGGTTCCTCTTCGGGCTCTTCCTTCTTGTCCTCTACCTGGGCCTCGGGAGCCTCCTATCAGAAACATCAATTAGCTCCAGGCCCATAGAGAAAAGAAACCTCTCCCCCATATGATTGTAGTTCCGATGCCGCTCGACAGATTTCACCGCCTCTTTCTGCCTGCAGAGCTGCCCAAGAGCATCATTTCCTTTTCTTTCTCTCTCGCTCTTCCCACCCCCCAAAAAAAAGACATCCCACCTACCTGGGTGTCCTCAGCCGGAGCTTCGGCCTCCACAACACTCCATGGCGTCACCGCCTCGACAATCTCGGAGAAAGCGTCCCAGATACCCATTGCGATGATTTGGCGAAACTGTGGTTAATCGCCGTGTGATCGGTTTCCGTGTGCGGTATCGTACGTTTTGGATGAGGCGTATTGGCGGTTCGGAAGCTGTCGGTCAAATTCGCGAAAAGCTGACCCGGAATTGAGGCATTTTGATTGGTCCAGCCCGGCCGATCAAGGTCACGGGATTTGTCACATTATTTCGAGTCCGACGTCTTTGTCAGCAAGCCATCCAAGAGCCATCCAAGAGAGGTAGGTACGTACCTTCACAGGCAGGTTATCGTTGCAGCGTGCGATTGGCAGAGCTGGGGTTGCCGTTTTTGGCTGATGCTCACTCCAAGACTGGGGGGGGTGAGTTCAAGATCTCCGATTGAATGGGGAGGGGTTGTATGGCCTGTATCACCCCCTACCTCCACAGCCAAAGCAGAGCGAGGTGAGACATGGAACAATGGATGGAATCACAAGAGGTGGGACAATCTGTAGCTTTGAGGTAAATGTCATTATCAAGAGAGAAGAAATCCTTTGCATTTAATCAAACCGGGGCCATCCAAAGAGACGGGCCTGGAGGGCTCTAATATATCGCCCTTGTCCAACTGTAATACCTATACTGTAATTGATCGTTCTGACGCCATCCAAATTCCACCCAATAGCAATAAATTACGGCGAATTAAACTCAACTGTCTAGCTTGTCCGGTACAAAGAGAATCAAGCACAAAATCACACAGAGATAGTTCGTAGTCTCATTATTCGCTTCACCCAAAACGCTTTCGCTACAGAGCACTCATTATCCTGCCTACTCTTCTTCAGCCCCTCGGTCAACCTCATTGCGGATGTGGTCTTCTAGTCGGTTGCTGATCTGCTGCGCTTGCGCCTCATCGTAGTTTGGCGGCGGCTCGTTGGGGGCACGGCGACTGGAAGAGCTGTCTGAGCGGTTGGGTCGTGGGACAGTCAGCTGATCCGACGATGAGGGCGGCTGCTGCTGCTGCTGCTGCTGCTGCTGGCCATCGCCATCGGCCGAGTAGGCAGGCAGAGGTTCGTCTGGAACCTCAGTGCTGGCGTCTAACTCGCGGCGCATTTCTTGATATTGGAACAGACGCTCGCGCAAGCCGACGTAAGCCTCGTTGAATTCCATCATGCCGCCATCGGAGAAGGTGAACTTGACTTCGACTCGGGGTATCTCAGGCGGAATGCCACCTCCTGACACGGGGATGCAGTCTGATTTCCAGACCCATCCCCACCACATAGACGACGAGGTGGTTGAATCTTGAAACTTTAGAATGGGGGCGCTGAAGGATTCGAACTTGGGCTCTTGCGTTGGCCTTGAGGGGATATAAACGACCTGGCGTCCATGTTAGCATACGTAGAGCCAAGCAATATGGGGCTGTTTCAAAGAGGCTGAACCAACCCGCTTGTTGGTTAGGAAGAGAGCTCCCCTGTCACTCTTGCGCTGGAACGGGACGCAGCGATCTTTTAGCTCGGGAGGGACGGACAGTTCGCATGATATGCGTGAATCGAGCTTGTACAGGATTCGTTCATTGCCCAGCTTCACGAATCCGCCCTGGTTGAGCATAACCCAACTATCGGCATTGTCAGGATCTATCGGCCGCGAGGGAGCGCTCGAGATAAGATAGTCATGAGGGTTGTTCATCGTGGGGCGGGGCCCAGGCACATGGTTCCCATGAATCTCTGGGTTCGATAGCGGGGCAAGACGCCGTGGCCAGAAGCACTCTCTGGCAGGGCAGGCAGGGCAAACAGCGAGGATAGACACGACGTTGTTGGCAAACAGGCAGATGGGCAAGACAAAGAGAGAGAGAATCAGATAAGAGCGGGGGGAAGCAGCAAACAGCGAGAGACAAAGGGCCAAAAAAAGAAGGCCTTGATCTCTCTTCTGTATGAAACAAATGAAGATGCAAGATGAAGCAGCAGCAGAAGAGGAGGAGAGAGAAAGGTTTCGAGGAGGAGGAAGAAAGAAGGAGAGAAGAGAAGAAGAGTCGAGGAGGAATTAAATAGTTTTTTTCCTGCCAGAGGTGACGTTGAAGCCCGGCGCCCAGCTACAAAGAATCGAGAAACGAAACCGGCAGGCAATGAACAAGAGACGCAGCAGGATTGGGGGGGGCCTTGGGAAGAAGGAGAGAAAAGAGACGGGACGACGGTGGCTCGCGAAGCAGGCTTACTTTATTGACATTGTGTTTATGATTCTGACAAGGGTTTGCTCGAAAACCCTAGCTCCTATTCCGGATCGCTGGGCTAGACGAGCAGGCGCCTCGATGGACCGTCCACGTACAGACAGGCACGCCGTGCAGTAGCAGTGCAGCCGGTGTGTGTTTCTCTGTGTCCTGGGCGCGGAGGTAGTGCTGCCGCTGCTTGCTTGGTGGTGCTAGTAGGAGCAGTAGCAGTAGCAGCAGCAGGAGATCTCGCAAGCGTCCAGTCCCTTTCGACAGAACCCTGGAAAGGCTCTTTGGGGCCCTTGTTTGATGGAGGTGTGGTGGGGCTTTGGAGTTGCAGGCTGCTCGAGGTTGGTCGGGGCCAAACGGGGGAAAGACAGAAACGGCGAACGAGAGGCCAGAAAGAGGAGCCCAGGGAAGAGGAGAAAAAAAAAAAAGACGGGTGGCTGGGGGGGGTGGTTTGTGTCGAGGCGACGAGAACAAAGACGTGGATGCTCGGAGTGAGTTCAGCCAAAGCGGAGTGAGGAGACGACGGAGCCAAAATGGAACAGAGGAAAAAAGAAAGAAGAAGAAAAAAGAGGAGGGGTGTGGGGGCAGCAGCTGCCTGCATGTACATCCGAGTACATGGCAAAACTCCCGCTCAAGCGCTGTGTGAGGTGATCTGTCAGGCGGCAGGCTGGCAGCGGACGGGCGTATGTAATCCTGCGTTATGCTTCGTTTGGAGCGTCTTGCTGGACGAGCAGCACGCAGCAGAGGCACAGTAGGCGTGGCGCACAGTAGAGGCGAGGCAGCCAAGGCACAGCAGCAATAGTCGTCTGGTGGCATGGACGCAGACGGTATGAACTGCGCTGGGTCCTGTATGGAGCAGGATCCGGGCAGTCCACAAAAGAGGCACGGAGAACCGCGCAGCTAAGCACGGCAAGGCCCTCGCTAGCACCAAAGAGTCAGCAGCAGCAGTGCTAGTCTGGTTTCTCGGTGGTGCAGAAAGCGGCTCTTCTTCACCCTTCCAGCCCAGCCCATCGCGGCACCAAGTCACTGTGGGCAGCTGCTGCAGCTCGCCTGTCGCAAACAATGGACGAGGGGCCAGGGCAAGCTGGGTACGGCGCGGTACCTCCGAGTACAAGCTTTGAGCCCTATACCTTGCTGAACTTACCGCCTCCACCCGTCGTGCTCCCAAGGCGCGGTTCTGAGAGGTGTCAGTGATGATGATAACTACTACCAGGTAATTGGGATTTCCTCCCGTTTCCATGCTGGGGTATGGACCAATATTCTACCCAAGTGGGTAGCAAGTCGCTTCTCCGTGGCCCTGGGCCAGAAAAACCAAACATGACATGATATCCGGTGGTCTTGGCTGCCCTCCCGAGAAAGAAAAAGAAACGCCCCTTGGGCCGCCTGCTGCCGCTGCGAGGAGGCAATGCCCGTGCGCTGCAAGGGCTCAAGCTGGCTTCTTTGCTCAACTTGGAGATGGAATGATGCAGCGACAGCAAAGTGGCGTGTGTGTAAAAACACTGCTGTGCTGTACTCAGAGCTTGCGGCGTTCTTGTCTTGCGGCCAGGAGCGGCAAGTCCCTTGGACGCCACAGATCAAGGAGTTGAACTGGTCGTCATTGTGAAATCAAATCCTAGTCATTCAGAGCTGTACGACGTGTACTAATCCGAGCACCTACCTAGTATAGAATCTCCTCATAATCATAGGGATGAACGCATCTCCAACATGCCGCTCCATCTTACCCAGCTAAGAACCTGGAGGGTGGTATCTTACGACCTAGGTACTCAGTACCTCCTACTAATCATCAGCCTTGCCTCCTGCTCCTCCAGAGCCTCGAGACTCGACTCACGAAGAGCACGGCAACCACCCCAAGCCCAAATCCAAGCAGAAGCTATTGCTGGATTCCCCTTATTAGTGCTTGCGAACAAGATGTTGATATCTGCCGGTGTTCGGTCTGCGCCTACACGCAAGAATAGTGACAGCTCAGACGTGTGCGGGCGGCTGCGGCCAGCTATTCTCATTCGGTACAAGCCCGCTATAATCGAATGGATCGCAGGCCCCTGGTCAAGGCTAGGCCAGCTAAGCAGAGCAGCGCTTGTACCTACCGCGTACCTTGGGTCTGCTCAGATGGCTAGCAGATTAGCGCCTGCAGGACAGCCACGCTTCTGCTCCTCCCGGCGTCCATAGGCCAGGGCCGGGCCCCATATCGCGTCTCTGCCCGCCACTATAGCGCCTGGATACTGCTGATCAGTCGCTATGCTGGTCCAACCTTAATCGCGACCTGGCATCGCGACAGACCGACAGGTCAACCCATGCAGGCTACTTTGCTACTGACATCAATACCGAGGGGCAGATGGGCAGCGAGGTCTGTAGGTATGCATCACACGTGCCCGTGGTCGATGCAAGCTCGCCTTGGCAGCCTCTCGTCCTCACTGGCCCAGCCCGGTCCGGCGTCACAGACACGCCCAGCCTCCTCCGAGACTCGCGTCGACCGGGCTATCTGACCATGGCGCGGCTTCCTGTACATGAGGTCGATGCAGAGGCTGCAGCATCTAGCTTTAGGTGCGTCAGCTAGGACTGGAGAACCGCGCGGGAGCTAGACTGTGAACACGCACGTTGTGTAGCGCTCAATCCCAGGGCTGCTCTGCTGGCAATTGGTTAAGAGGACGGGGGTGCGAGCCGTCGCGTGGCCAATGGCAACCGGCCCTGACCCTGCAAAAGGCGCCCTCTGGAAGAGCATCGAGCTTACCCCGTGTTCGGTCCTTGCATCGCCTGGAAGCTCTCCAGACATGTCGTCGCCGCGTTGTTCAAATCGGGGATTAACCGTGGGAGACGACCAATTACTCCGAGGGCCTAGTCGAATATGCCGGGGAGAGGCGTGAGAAGGGGGGGCAACACGTACCTGGTCGCCAGGGGAGAGGATCAGACATGGCATCGCCCGGAATAATTAGTAGTTACCGTTTAACGGACCCGACTCGCCGGCTCTGCGGCCTTGGGATCCATTCGCCCGTGGTAGATATCTGATCCTACACAACGCGCTCCGTAATACTACCTACGACTCTACGAGTCCCTGTATGTCAGCCAGATCGGGCAAGGGGACATGGGTGAAAGCGGCATCGCCTAGGCCGTGCTTTGTACGTATAATGTAACTCCGTGCAACATACTGCAGTATATAGGTATGTATGTATGTACGTGCTCCGTATATGCATGTACGGGCTTGTCTCTTGGTATGTACCTAGGTATTCGTAAGCATCGTCGCCACTGTCATATTATTATGCCTTTTATCACTTTGGCCAGGCGCTGGTGGATGTCACTCAAGCACTGACATCCGTAAAGGGCGGAGTGCATACTGTAGAAAGAGCTGTGGCCCTGGTGCAAGTACAGAGAGATAATAATAGCAACAATGAGCTGGGAGGCCAAAAGGAGAAACCGAGGGGGCCACAGCTAGACGCGAACTGACATCAGCTGTGTGTACAGGGTGCTGGAAATCTTGATTCGGGCCCTCTCGACTTCATCTGCCCTGGAGAACTGACGACGAGTTACACGGGTTCTCCATGCCGTCTCGAGTTGTCAGGAGACGCTGTGCATGGCTCACACCAGTCTGTGCCCCCCCGCGCAGCAAATCCAACCCAACGGATGTCTTTCCTGGATTCCGGTAAGATGTAGGTGACGCACTATATGAATGTGCAGCCAAAGCTCGGTTGTGTCAAATGAGAGATGCACGGAACAGCCAACACCGAGACATCGTGGCTTGCCCTACTGCTGCAGCTCTGCGTTTGTCCAGCTCGCATTGAGCCTTCATCAGAGGGGTGTTGAACGGCAAAAAGGGGAGGGGCGCGGCACACACCACCACCAAATCGGCCATCGATCTAGCTACGCAGTCTTGGGGGTGGTGGGGGGGAAACAGGCCCCTTTTGCGCAATGATGGTTTAATACCCAAGGTAGGCATCGACTGACCAGATATTCTGTATACTTCTGTAAGCGTTGTTCATCAATCTGGGTATCTTGTATAGTCTGGCAATGGCAGCACATGGCAGAAGAGCACAAGGGTTTGGAATCCAAAGCGCAGGAAAGGAGAGAACCCCGGCGACATGGATAGGCCGATCGAGACTGGCCACGTACCTGGAAGCATAGGCACAGCTGTGCCAAGTTTCATGCATCTCGTCCAGCTTGGCTGTCTCAGTTGTCAGGCGCAGACACATTCACGTTGAAGTGATGCCACGACTCTGCATGGGGTTGGCTGGATCTGCAGTTGCGCGTCCATTGGAGACAGCCGCAGAAGCACTAGCACCGGCCCCTGCCATCGGCCGCACATGGGTAAGCGAGGACCCAGCATCCATTCCATTGGCAGAATCTGGCCAACCTTTTTCTGCTTCCTTTTTGGTTCTTTGGTATTGTGGCAGGCTGTGATTCGCATTTGAGGCCCCTGTCGCATCTGATGAGTTCACCACACAGTCCATGCTTTCCCGTTTCTGTAAAGCGGTGCTTCCGCGCCGGCCGGAGGGGCTCCGACTGGCCCATGGTCTGTTGACAGTCAGGCAATGTAGTGAATGAGATACTACAGGCAACTCATCTCTAGCATCTCGATGCACGTCGATCGAGATGCCAGAAATCAGCGGCCTGGGAGCAGGATACACTCAACAGACCACCGCGCCGCATGTACTCTCGGTTTGTCGCGGCATCAGCAGCATCAGCAGCACCCTGCGCAACTCGACCGGTTACACGAGATCCAGCTCTCAGCCCGCCATCATCTCGAGCGTACATGCTCACCGGCCACAATAGGGCGAACTCATCCATTGCCGCCGCCTCAGGTGTCTGCTGTTATTGTTTTGCTCCAGCCGACCCTCCATTACCCCATGCCCTGTCTTTCGCTGGCCGGAGCGCAGGGGCCTTTCTCAGCAAATCGGAAACTCGCTATCATCCAGCCTCATTATGCACGTCTGGGATCCTTCCAAATATTCTCGTATCAACTACTCTTTTGCTGTCACTTATTGTCTGTTCACCCGTGAGCAGTTGCATGATCCTACAGCTAGCGCCATCCACGCCAGCTCAATGAAGACCAGCCTGCTTGGGGGTGGCATTCTGTACATGTAGGTGTTGATGTGGTATTAGTGCCTTGTCCAAGATTGCAAGCCTGAGCAGCTACCTACTACACGTACCTAGGTAGATGGCAATACTGGCAATCGATTTGAATATGAAGCACCCAGCGCTTGCTGCATCTCCGTATTATGCCAGCCCCACGAACGAGGCCAATCGTCCCATGTCTGTCCGGGCATTCATTCAGGCACAAAGCTCGGCACGAGGCACCCCATGCGCCTTCATGGGGACGCCAACAGCAGCCAATGTGGCATCATTTGCACCGCCGACGCCGATTGCTGGTCTCCACGACTCTTGTTTCGATCCTATCAAACCACCCTCTTTCACCGAATTTGGCCCCAGGCCAGCCAGGCCCGGACGAGGCCTGATGCAAGCGGTGCTGGAGCTTGCAGCAGCAGGGCGTTTGGATTGGTACGGAGGCTGATTGGCCGGCCCGTGTGACGGTGGCTCCGGTTTCTGCGCCGGCCACCCCCACTACAGGCCTTTTGACAGTTGCTGGGGATTCATTGGGCCTCTGTAGCTTCATCTTGACCTCTTTCAATCTTCTTTTTCGTCTGCTTTCCTACTCGGTATTTGAAGTTCTGCAGACACTGTAAGCACGGCGTGCATTGGAATTGAAGGGACAGGCAGGGAAGCCGGAATTGATGGAATTGATGGAAGGGTTCAAGACACAGCGCTGTGTAGCCACGGTTAACAAGCTGCAGCGCACCTTGAAACGCATCAACTGCTAAATGAACGCCACATGTACGAGTAAGTGGACGGCAGCACCAGACAGTTACCCACAGCTCCATCCGCCCTGGCGTAGCTCTCAACTGGCACTGGCACATGCATAGGATTGCGCGGTTGCGACTTACAGCCGCTGCCGACTACTTCCTTCGTAGTTTGCATCCTCGGCCTACCTCTCAGCGCCGTTTACAGCTGCAGTTGCCGCCACAGCATCTCCAGTCCGTTCACTTCCTTCCACAACTCCCCCCATCGCTACTGCCCCCGACCTTGCCATTGCCATTGCCTGCAGCGCTCGGTGCCACTTGCCGGTCCAGCTCGCCACAAGCCGCCGCCTGAGGCATCATACTACACCTCAATCTCTCTCTCTCTCTCTCTACCAGATTCGAATCATTTCCACTGCAAGCCCTGGTCTGTGGCGACCTGCCAGGTGGCCTGGCCCAGCCTCGCTGCTCTGTTTCCATATCATCACCAACGGCCATTGAAGCCCGGCCGCGCTCACCGACTTATTCGCGCTCTCACCCCCCTCCGGGTGCTTCCATCTGTGCGTCTGCACTCCGATAGCCCGGCCGACTCAGCCCAGCTGCAGCGGTGCAAGGTACGGCGGTTGCAGCATAGATTGCTCCGCAAGGTCCGATCAATCCTCCGTAAGCCGTTGAATACCCAGACTTGGAAAATATCCCGCCGGGATAGTGGGCAGAGGAGCATCCCCGTCAGTGTTCAGCCTGTTCTTGGATGGGCGGCTTGGAGTCACATGCCAACTGAGATCGCCAGTGGCCAATATCAAGATCGCCGTCATACTTCATCATGGCCCAGTCGTCGCCATTGTCTGCCGACATCATCGCACAGCTTGCGCAGTATTCGGCGTGTGATGTTTCAGATGCGCTGCTGAAGCTCAAAGTCCCCGGTGCCGGCTACGTTGCTGACCTCGTTGCATACAGCCCGCAACAAGGGGGGCCAAGCCACTGGATCGCAAGTTACCATTGCCCCCCGTGTTTACAATCTTATTTGCCCCAAAGGAACGGTCGTCCGACGATGGCCTGCCCTCGAAAAATATCCCCAAGGACTCCCATTGGGCTGATATCATGCAGCCCGGGACTTTTGCCGTGCTAAAGCAGCCCCCAAGCCAGACAAACGCCGTCTGCGGTGGTATCATGGCCCTCAGAATGAAAATACGCCAGGTAACAGGTATCGTGGTTGCCGGAAGAGTGAGAGACTTGGACGAGTTGAGAAGCACCGCTTTGCCAGTAAGTCCCCCCTCTCACCATGCTATGTTGAATCCCTGCCACTTGATGTAAACACACCCCCTCCGCTCTTTGATACCTTTACTTTTATGGACGAGCTCTCATCACGGGTCTAAATTGTACAGATTTGGGCCTACGGCACTTCTACCGTGGGGGCTGGTGGTGGTAGCGTGCCATGGGCCACCCAAGTTGCTGTCGAGGTCAACGGGGTTCAAGTCAACCCAGGCGACGTTGCGTTTAGCGATCCAGGCAATGGCGTTGTGATTATTCCCCGAGATAAAGTCGGTCAAGTCTTGGAACTATTGCCTAGCCTTGTTGCAGCTGATGCCAAAGTAAAGGAGGATGTCCTCAAAGGCATGTCCGTCTATGAAGCTTTCAAATTACACCGGGGGGGCATGAGAGACGAACGACAAAGCAGCTGCTTCTAGCAAAGTAAGTCCTATTGAGCATAGCTTGATCTAGAGTTTCGCCCGAATCTGCACCCGCTTGTTAAGTATAGTTTGATATATAGAGCCTCGCCTACTATTGATAAAGCATAGTCACGAATTGTACATTTACGGTTTGGAGACAAAGCATCTGAAGTCAAATTTCGTCAATACCTATAGATGAAGTGGCCCGCAGGCTTAGTCGTGTCATTAACTCATGAACATGCAATCATACAGAAAAAACCCATGCCCCAATGTTTCGACAAAGGAAAATACATAAAAAAAAACAAAAACCATGAAACCCCTTGGCGCTACCCAATGTCTCCATCTCAACTGGACCGGATGTCCAGGAGCGCGGGAGGAAAAGTGACATGGAAATACCCGCCAGCAATAAACACCTTGCAATCTTGTGATGTGGTCCTTTTTTTTTTTTCTAATTTTTTTCTTTGCCCGTCTCTCTCTCCTTTCCAAGTGGTTATTTGAGACGCAGAGCCACAGATTGCGAGTGGATTTATATTTCCGAATGCGTAAAACAATCACATATCTTCCGCCTTACGCATGTGGATGATATTCGACAACCCATGCTTCTTAGCAAAATGTCCGCCCTCTGGAACTAGCGGTGACTCTTTCTTTTGTCTTCATCATGATAGCCACCCGTCTTTTGGAGGAGGCTTTTTCTGTGAATGTGCCTGCGTCCGTGGCTGTGTCTTTGTCTGCTGCACCTTGTTGGATCCAAAGTCAAGCTTTGGCATGTCGATCTTTGGCGCATCCTCAACTTTTTTCCGCTGGACGCCAGATTTTACTGGGGATCGGGCATCAGCAGGCGGGCCGTATCTGACGTCCTTGACGTCCCATTTATCCTCCGCTGCCGCAGCCACCCACGTCCTGAGTCCGGTGTGGACACTGCCGTAAAATTTCTCTTTGCACAGTCGCAAGCTGCCCCCCATGCACCGCTCCCATCCAGAGATGCGAAGGTCGGCTCTCAGCTTGTTTCTCTCTTCCGCGGTGAGGGTACATGCCAGGATGGCATTCATCAGGTCCAGGTGAGACGCGAGATAATTGGTCGCGTCCCACTCCACGCCGCCCACATAAGGGGCAGCGGGCACTGGGGCCTTTTCCTGTGGGAAGTGGCGGCGCATGTATGCATACTGCTGGTCCTCGTTGTTGGTAAGCCGGCTCATGGCTGCATCACCTGAGTTGTCCGTCTCGGGCGTTAGCGCGACCACGTTGAGGTGATGGAGGAAGATCCAGAAGACTTCTTTGGTCACGCTGACGACCTCCTTGCACCAAACCCGGTAAGGCCGCTCTTGCCTCATCTCCAGAACGAATGGAAGCGGTCGGTTAGATTCATCCGGTTCTGGATCTCGCAGGTGTCTCAGGATGCTTCTAGCCCTGATAACGCGCTCGGCGGTGGAGGCTGACTCGATGTACGTATACAAGACAGATGTGATGATATTGCGTGTAGTGAACTCGCTAGGGCCCTTCTTCTCAGGGTCGAAGAGCATGTGTAGCAGTTTCGGGAAGAGGTCGGCCTGGACAGAGTGGAGATACTCCATTGCCCTGGCTGTTGTAGAGAGGGCCTTGAGGCATAACAAGTTTTCGTGAAGCAGAGCGTCTTCGTGCTCCTCTCTATTTATTTACCAAGTCAGATTTCATGATGGGGAAAGCAAATGAAACAAAGAGGGTCAAGGACAGAGGGGAAAGGGAAAGTCAAGGGAAAGCTTACCTCCATTCTACTTCCATGATTCGATTTAGCAGCCCAACGATTTCTTTCATCCCTCCGTGTTGGATAAACTCTTCAATCCAGGCGACGGTCTCATTCCGCAGCAGTAGCCTTAGTTTATGGAGTTTGCCAACTTCCACTTGCTGCGGCTGGCGCACCTTTCTAAGGTACGCAACGTAGTCGGCCGGGCCCTGCTGGAGTTTGATCTTGGACAACAGTCCGCTGCTGGCGGATGAGTTGGCGCTCGAGGTTGGCCTGTTGTCGCTGGCCACGCTGTCGGCCGATTTGTTTCTGAAATGACGACCCAGCGTGCTCTCTCCTTTACTGGACTTTTTGGACGATGAACGGTTTTTGGATACTGAACGGTTTTTAGAGGCTGAGCGGCCTTTCTCTTTCTCTAGCTCCTTCTCCTTTTTCGCGCGAGAGAATGTGAAGCTCCGACCACGAGTTCGCTTCGGCTTTTCCTCTTCAGCATCGGAAACGACGGCTGACGTGGATGTAGAGGCAGCGGCAGCGCCATTCACGCTGCTGCTCATGCTGGTTCGAGGACGGTTCTGCTTGCGCTCTAGCTTGGCGGCTCGCATTTCGGCCCAGTCTTGTCGAATGAATTCCATCTTGATCGTGTCGCTCAAGTTTCGCATCTTATAGCGCTGGTTTTCCGGAATATTCCGGCGGTCGAGAAGCGCCTCGAGCTGCCTGTTGATGTCCTTCAAGTCCAGCACGGGACCAGCTGCGGAAGGGGAGCCAGCCCGGGGAGTCGACGTCTCCGATTTGGATCGGCCATGGCCAAAGCTGGCAAAGGTACCAAAGACTTTGCCTCGCTCTCGGATGGACTTTCCCTTGAACGAGTCCGACTTGGTCCCGTTGGGCGAATCCGACTTGATAGACGACTTCTTAATGTCTTGCTGTGATCTAGTGGCATACATGAAAGGACGCGATCGTTCCTTGGCCATCGACCGTCTCTCAGAGGACTCCCTGGTACTCCTAGTTGGGCTAGGGGGCGGCAAGGAGTTCATGGATTCATTGTTGGCGA
Source organism: Trichoderma atroviride (assembly GCF_020647795.1). Taxonomy (NCBI): domain Eukaryota; kingdom Fungi; phylum Ascomycota; class Sordariomycetes; order Hypocreales; family Hypocreaceae; genus Trichoderma; species Trichoderma atroviride. The sequence goes on along the minus strand of NC_089400.1, from coordinate 2,543,007 downwards.
ATTGAGCGTAAACGGGCAACGTAGCACTGTGCGGCGGCTCAACCGGCGTTCTATTCTCCTTGTCCTTCCCTGACCGTATCTCATCGCCGTCTGTCACCAACTTGTGCAGGTTCTTGACCGTCTTGGGCCGGCTGAGCAGCCCGGTAAGACTGGTTCCCGATTTCGCCTTCTTCGGGCTCTTGGTTGGAGAGGATTCGCGCGACTTGGTCATGCTCAGGAACAAGCTCTTCTTAGTAGGCGAGTCTGAGCGATTGTCTGGCTCGGGCTCCGGTCGGCGGTCGTCTCGAGATTTGCGCGGCGGGGGTCGAGGAGCCGGCTCCTGCTGATTATGCTGAAGCTCGCCGAGAGCCCCGGGATTGTTTCGGGCGAAGTTGCCGACGGGCATGACGTTGGAGAACTGTGCTTCCAGGGGCGAGGCCTTGGGCGGCTGCAGCGCGGCGTCGGTAGAGGACTGATCTCGGCGGTGGATGAACTTTAGGACGGACGGCTTCGCTCGCTGATGTTGATGTTGATGCTGGTGCTGAGGCGTGCTAAAGTTGCTGCTGCTGGGATTATAGATGCCATTGCTGGAGGCCATGGCACGCCTCTGCTCGATATGACGAGCAGAATGACGGGTCTATTTGCGTTGCGGTTCTCTCTGCTGTTGGTGTATCTATATCGGGTCTCGGTTGCACAGCCGGGCGCTCCTTTTTTCTGGGGGGGTTGCGAAGGTTGCGAAAGCCACTTGTTGTACAAAAGGGCAAGGACGGGGAACTCGACGTCTCGGACGGTAACTATACCCGGGCTGGTCTGGAACGCGCAATGATGAAGAAGACGACGGACAACAAAGAAGGGGGGGCCCTTGGCGGGCCAAAGGGGATTCGGGGGGGGTTGATGATGAAGAAGTCGGACGAGGCTGGCAAAGAAGGAAAAGAAAGTGCGCCCAAAGAAAAAGAAGAAGAAGAAGAAGAAGGAAGAAAAACGATGCCTCAAGTTACAGCTGCCAAAGTGACATTGCAGATTGCGGAAAGGGAAGATGTGGACGGAAGCTATGTCGGCACCTAGGCTTGACCCTTTTCAACCTTGTCTGCTGCTCTACATGTCTTGCCGAGTCTAGAAGAGCGAGCTGCAGCTGTATTGCGTCAAGTGGAGAATGGCCTCTTGTCGATTTAGGGGAGCGCTGACGCTTTTCAGGGAGGGAGGGAAGCAGCCCCAAAGAAAGGAAACACGCCCGTGGGTTTTTGCGGTCGGTCGCGCGCCTCTCTCTCAACACGACGGGGCTTAGCTGGGGGTTGGGCGAGTGGGTGGCGGGCTCTGGTTTGTTGTTGATGTGGGGGACGTGTTGCCGCAGCAACGGACATGGGCACATGGGGACAGGGGGGTGGGCGCCGCGCTAAGATGCAAGCATTTTGAGGCCAGGGGAAAAGAGAAGAAAACAGGCCAGCAAAGATGTCATACGGCGCGATTGGCAAAGCTGGCGCTGGTGCTAGTGGCAGCTACCGAGCAACTGACTTTGTGAGCTGTCGCAACTTGCGCAAGAGGTGCGGCTGCGAGTTGTGTGCAGAAGCGGTAGTGGTACTTGGAGCAGCTGTAGCTGACGTATGTAGGGACTTACTGTATCAGGAGTAAACAAGCACCACATGGGGAACCTTTTTCGTCCTCTTTTCTTCGCGGAACCGGATCCCTGCTGGGCCGGGCGTGTGCGGCGTAGCAAAGAAGAATTGGGTGCAGCTTGTGTGTGTGTGTGAGTGAGTGAGACATGCATTGCCTGACAACGATTTGCCGGTTTCTGGGGAAAGAAAAGGGTGTGGCATGTGTTGGTGGAGCTGGTAATTGGAGGAGGGTGAGTGGGCAATCATGAGGTTTATTTTATTTTATTTTTAATTTATTGAAACTTTCTTTTCAGCATCTCATTTTAATTCATTTGTCTAGGTTTTTTGACATGTGCCGGTGTGATGCGTTTTGGGAGGATGGCGGTGTGGTGCGCGTAATGTAGCACTGACGAGATCTATGGTAGCAGTACATGGTGAAGAAAAAAAAAGAAAAAAGTCAAGAGGCTGGACCTATGAATTACGGGCCCATCGCATCACATCACATCAAAGCCGGAAAGTTCCAGGCCTTGTGAGGGGGGGAAGAAAAAAAAAAAGAAAAGGAGACTCGGAAGGAATACAAAAAGGAACTGTGACGGCGAGGTTGGAGAAAAAAAGTGGCATGGTTGGGTCACACACGTGGCTGGGGATTGTGAAGGAAAAAAAAAAGAAGATGGCGGAGGGCAGCCTTGATAATGAGTTTGGTTGATTGCTATTGGGCGACATGCAAGAGAACTGGTGAATTGGCCGCGCGGGAGGAACCGAATCGTTACATGAGAGATGCATAACGTACGTGGCGAGGGGGGAAGAAAAAAAGGCGGGCCGGGTCCCTTCGGGTTCGTCTTTCTCGTCTAAACGAGTCGATCGTGATGAGATATCACAGAGAGCGGGTATCAGGAGCTGGAGTTGCTTCGTCTGTTGATAGTGGCACCGAGCGCGCTGTATTGGTACCCAGATAGACTAGGTACCTAGGTACCTTTTCGTAATACCTAATATTAACTTTTTTATAGCTTGTGGCTTAACTTGAAAGATGCATGGCGTTATGAATTAGTATATAAACAAATTTGTTTACCAAAACTAGACTGTTTCGTTATACAGTTCGTAATCTTTTTTTTAATTAAAAATCTTGTAATAAACTTCAACAGTTGTCTTGTTACTCTTTCAATGAATGCCGTTCGTATGATTATTAATATGGTACAAAATTGACAAGGAGTGCGAGCTTTCCAAGTAGCAATACGATAAGCTTGCGAGTGCCCCGGAACCCTGACACGGAAAATAAGGAGGAAAAAAGTTACATCTCACTCACCAAAGAGCTATAAAGGAGAGAAGAGAGAGAATAAATTTGGAGAATTGCAGGCTATAGATGTGTTCTGTGTTGGGTCGAGAAAACCAGTCTGAGCTGCTCTTTGTAAATCTCATGGCGATTCACCGCTATGAATGAAGCGTTTTATCTACTTTGGTAGATGCCTTGTCATATTATGATAAATTGATATGGGGTTTTAGAATAATTTGTGAATGCACCGCCTTTATTGTTGTCGGGGGCCTCCAAGAAAATAGCAACCTAAATAGGCAGGAGGCCCCATGGAGTAAAGCTGCGATGGCAATCTGCAAGCCAGCATTTACGATTGACAAGCACCTGAACTATGCGTGGCTTCTTCAAGTCTTTTATTGCAGTTCCATTCCCTGGTTACTTTACAAACTTGGGGCCAGAGGCTTTCATTATCGTCACCGTTAATACGCCATACCGCGCGGCCAGATATAAGCTACGGGAGCCACCGCACGTATAAATACGCTACTTCTCTATATGCTTTTTACATTATTGCAAATAACAAGTTTCAAGCCTTTCTTCATTGTGGCGTTTATTCATACTCTTCAGTTCTATATAAGTCCTTGAGACTCGAAAAAGAAGACGTCAGTTTGAAGTCTAAGACTAAAGTTTCTCTCTCTCTCTCAATTGCACTTCATAGACGACAACAATCATATCATCTGCCTGGCTGTTAGTGGCACATGCAGTATCCTAAGATGAGCAGATTAAAATTAAAAGAAAAAAACACAATAGATCAGATCCCAACATTACATTCCATTATTTGCAAAAACGCGCTGCTGGAAAGCTTAATGAAAAGCTTCCCTTTCGCCATTCTGACGCGACTGGCTAAATCGAATAGGTCAGTCTAGGCCATCATGACAAATGAAGTTGTGGTTTGCGTTGCAGGTTATCTCTACTCGCCTTGGTAGCGTCGCCGAGCATGCGGATGAAAGGATGTCGTCTTAACTAGCAACTCGTGTATGCCGAGCCGTGGACCTGGGTTGTAGAATTTAGTATTGTCAAATGAGATTCACAACTTCTGATTTACTTACCCAAGTAGTTTCATTTCATTGTACTTGTACGAGCTAGTTCAAGACACTTTTGTGCTATGGGTGGCGTATCGGCAATTAGAGCAAGCAATTGTCTGAAGCGAGAATAAGGATATCTTCTTTTATAACGAGGCAGCTCCAGGAAGGAAGCGTGAAGTAGGTTAGGATCATGACTCTTCTCGAGCAAGTTATTCGTCTCTGGTAATGTGTCGCACCCACGAAGAGTTCAAAGTTTCAGCACCGATATGCTACTACCTTAGGTCAAAGTGACCAACGTGTATCAATGGGCTTGGCCGTATCTGCAACTTGGTTTTATACAAAAGTAACAAAAAGAAGTGTACAGCCACCATGGAAGCTATATTGGCCACCAATCCAACACAATCTACGCCACCGGGACCCCTGTCGTCTGCAGAGCTCGGGAGATCGCCCCCCCCCCCATTTTAGTTTTAGACCCTGAATCCATGCTGCCTACGCAACACATACATGCTGCATCCTGCATGCAAGCAATAGCAAAATGCAAGCAATGGGGAGTGTGCTAGGTATCTCTATCCGCGTATTTTTTTTTCTCCTTTATGAAAGATGGTATAAAAATAAAATGCTATATACTATATAAAATAGTAAATGATACAAAACATATATGCAAAGCTAGCTGATAATACAACCAAAGGATAATTTTTCCCATCTCGTCATTCTAAGCTCCGTCCCAAAATACATGAAAAACACATGTAGTTAGCCAAATATCGCTGCAGCATATTCCGGTTTCTCCCTGTTTCTTTTTTTTATTAAAACTGCTTGCCCTTGTATCCCTTGGGCGCCAAAATGACATTATACTCCAAATCTAGAGTAGCCTTGTCGTCACCCTTGAGGGGCTTGAAGTCCAGAATGAGGTCGTCCTTGACAGCGAAGACGGTGTCAGTGGCCAACCAGGGGTCGTCCTTGGGGTAGAGCTGGGTTGTGCATCCCCTGTATTCGGGGTGAGTGACCTATTACAGAGTATCTGATTAGCAGTGCTCGCCATTTTGTCAGTCCATGTCGAGAAACTCACCATGATGTGAATGTGGGCAGGGCGCATGGGGTGGCGATCCATCATCGTCAGCAGCTTGTAGGAAGGCCCATCGGTCGGCAGAGAGTAGGCAGTAGGATGGTAGCAGTAGAACCAGTATTTGCCGTTCTCGTCGGCCCTGAACTTGCCGCGCAGGTTGTTGGGGGTCTGGTTCTCGGGGTCCTGGAAGTCGTATTTGCCGTTGGCGCTGGCCTGCCAGATGTCGAAGACGGCGTTGGGGATGGGCTTGCCGGTGAGCAGGTCGGTGATGGTGCCGTGCATCAGGGCGACGCGGCCCTCGGGGTTGGGGTTCTGGATGATGGAGCCGCCGTTCTCGCGGAAAGGGGCGTTGGGCGACCAGAAGGGCCCCAGGATGGAGGATGAGGTGGGATCAATGTCGCCCTCGGCGACGATCTTGTTGGCGATTTCATCAACGAGGCTAAATCGGCGTGTTAGTCAAAGGCCGCTATAAGTGTACATGCAATGAAGGACATACGATTCCAAGCCAAGCACATCAGAGACCCGGTGGGCCTCGTTTCGGGTCTTGGTCGAGATCTGGCCCACGGCGTTGATAAAGTGCACGCCCGTCATCCACTCGTCCACGGTGAGCTCGACCTCGCGGGCAAAGTCGTGCAGGTGAGTTAACAGAGAGCTCATGACCTGGCGGTTGCGGGGAGTCATGTTGGGGCCCATGGTCTCAATGACACGCTTGGTGAAGGTCGGGTCGAAGCGGGCCGAGGCGCCGTTGGTGGTGCCGTTGGTAGCCATTGTGTGTGTTTGTTGCTGGTGTTTAGAGACTTTTGTGTGTGATTATCGAGAGACGAGATTGAGGCTTTGCTAGTGGTATCTATCAATGTATGAACAGGGTACTAGAGCTGTATGGATGATGCGAGAAGGAAAGGGAGTAAAAGACTAAGAATGCAATGAGGAATGGAGTATGAAAGGAAGAATAGAAGACGGTGGGACGTTGCGATATATATATATTAAAAAAAAGATCTTCAGGTGGCCATCCTCCCGCACGTAATATCAGGATCTGACATGTGCATGCATAGACAGCTGCATGGCGGGTAAAGAAACTGTCAGACAAAATAGCCTCATGGCCAGTGGTCGAAGGGGCAAGGTGTGGGGAAAGGCGCCATGGGCCATGAAGCCACCGGCACATGGGAGTATTTTTTAGCCACCTGGGGTCGGAAACGAGGTCCGGGAGCTGGAGTCGGGACTGCTGTGCGGCGATGCCAACGAACACCGGAAAAGCCGCGCCGGGGCAGACAGCTGCGAGCATTGATGGCAGCATTTTGACACCAGATGGAGACTTGATAGGCTGGCTACATGCATTACTGACATCACGCTCGTAGTTGTAAATAATCTCATTTGATTCAATATCTAGTAATGGTAATAATATTCGACTATGAAGCAGCAAGACATCACAACACCGAGCATCTGCAGCATCACTCCCCGGATGGCCCTCCCGCCGCATCCCCCACGGATCCAAGCCATTAACTACCCGAAACCGCAAGTTCAACCAGTCCAGCGCCTCATTGCTTCTCCAGTCCCAATTACCGAATCTACAAACCGACCGGGAAGCCCCTCATTTTTCCCTCCTTAGCGCCTGCGGGCCCCCCGCCAGGTCCCCCGAACCCCACCTTAGGCGAGCGAGGCGAGCACCATGTCCGTTTTTTCTCTTACAGTAGCAACAGGTGATGTCGTTTTTTTTGCCCCGCGATTCTGCATCGTTTCAGTGCGGTTTGAATCCCGGTCCAACGAGCGGTAAATGGCGAGTTGAGTATTTCCTGCTTCTCAGTGATACTATTGTAGGGGCTCCGGCTATAGCGGCGGTAGAGAGTGGCACTAGCATCGGGGGGTTTTTAGCACAATTCGAGGCTTTGGGGTGCAGGGTCGAGCAGGGGGGATAAAGGAATATCCTCTATGATTTGAAGTTGCCATGATGTAGTCAGTAGATGTCATGTCCATTTCTCTTGAACCTTGTCACATCACTACCCAATTGAACCCTTTGTAATCATCATCTTCATCTCCTTCATCGTACGATTCTCCCCTTTACATGAGTTTGAACCGGCTCGCAACAGCGCTTCGCTCAAAGCTCCTCACACCAGCCGCCAGTACCCACGTTCGCGGGCGCCAGTTGCGCCAACTATCGCGACGCACAAACAGCGAAATCGGTGAGACGCCAAAACTGCCCTCGGAAATGGGGATTCACCATCTCATGGTCGGCACGTGGACGCCGCCCGGCGCCATCTTCACGTTTGCCTTTGACGACGAGGCGCTCACGCTCAAGCTCGTCAAGCGCACCGAGATTGCGAATGATGAGCCCATTTCATGGATGACGTTTGATGTAAGTTTAGAAGCCGCAGCTCAAAAAGAAATCGTTTGTATATATCGTGCAAGTAAACTAATACATTCACTTTCAACAGCATGAGAAGAAAGCCATCTACGGAGCTGCCATGAAGAAGTGGTCCAGCTTCAAGGTCAACTCGCCCACAGAAATCGTCCACCAAGCCTCTCACCCAATGCTTCACGATCGTACGTCTCTCCCATGTCACCAATATACATGTCGAATTCAATGATTCAATTTCTAATAATCATCACAGCTCAAGCCGCCTCCCCCGAAACAAACACCCGCGCCATCTTCCTCCTCGCCGCCAAAAAGCCCCCCCTACGCAGTCTACTGCAACCCCTTTTACAAACACGCCGGCCATGGCTCCGTCTTTACCACGGATGCTTCCTCCGGCGCCCTGGTGAACAACGTCCAGAACTACGAGTATCAGCCCAACACGGGCATCCACGGCATGGTCTTCGACCCGACCGAGACGTACCTCTACTCAGCCGATCTCACAGCCAACAAGCTCTGGGTCCACAAGAAGCGGCAGCCCGAGTCCCCAGAGCTCGAGCTCGTCGGCGCCGTCGACTGTCCAGACCCGCGCGACCACCCACGATGGGTCGCCATCCACCCGTCGGGCAACTATCTCTACGCCCTCATGGAAAAGGGCAACCGCATCTGCGAATACCTCATCGATCCCGCGACTCACCTGCCAATCTTCACGCACCGCCATTTCCCCCCTGATCCCGCCGGGCATCCCCAATCGCTGGACCCAGTACCGCGCCGACGTGTGTACCCTCTCATACTCGGGCAAATATCTCTTCGCCTCGTCTCGCGCCAACAGCTTCGACCTCACCGGCTACGTCACCGCCTTCAAGCTGTCTGAAGAAGGTGTCATTGAGCGCCAGATCTGCCTGAATCCGACGCCCACGAGCGGCGGGCATAGCAATGCCGTGGCGCCGAGCGATTGGACCGACGAGTGGGTTGCCATCACGGACGATCAAGAGGGATGGTTGGAGATATATCGGTGGCAGGACGAATTCTTGGCACGGGTTGCGAGGGTGCGGGTTCCAGAGCCTGGGTTTGGCATGAATGCTATTTGGTACGATTAGAGATGAAAGACGAGGCGTTCAACAGCGATAGGATAATAGAACAAAGACGTAAAGGGCATAGAGAAAATCAACGACATGCATAGTATTGATACGAGGAAAAAGGACATTTGCCCCGAAAGACCATGGGACAAATTCCACGGCTCTTGAAAACGCTAGCATATCAAGTAAAAGTGAGATACATGAAAACAAATCTCGTGTCCTAGTCACACAATTTTCCTTTTCAAAGCATTATTCCATAGGAGCATTAAGACTCCATCGTTTGCTACTCCTTTTCATTGCTCTCGCCGTCTCCACACACATTTTTGAAGCAGTATTTCACCCTGCCATCGCTATCTCGTTCCATTCTGGTCTTTGCCTAATAGCGGCGTTGTTTCGGTGTGCTCGTCTGCACCCTCTGCTTCGCCATTGACCGGCTTTGCAGGCTCGGTTGTAGTCGTCGTCACTACCGTCGTTCCCAAGCCCTGTTTAATCTTGAATACGCTTCCCCTCGTGCTGCTCCGAGGGTTCGCCGCGCGGTTCGCGGGGCCGAGCCGGAGTTGCTGTCGCATCTCATCAAGCGAGGCTTTGACAGGCACCGTACTCTTTCCCATGCGGCCGTCGGGACCTGCTGAATGTTGGCGCTTCATGAACACAGCTGTCTTGGGAGGGCGCTCAAGGTGACCTGAGTCACTCTTATAAGAGCCAACGTCAAGGGTCTGACCTTCCGAATGTTTGTGGATATTAGCCACGATGTCCGGCGTCTTCCTGACCGCCACTCCTGCGCCTGGATTGTCACTGTGCCTACGGTGCACTCGAGGAGCAGGGGCTAGACGCCGGATAGCCTTGTGCACGTCGACATAGACGTCTGATTCGTCGACGATTTCCCTGTATGCCTCGCGTTAGTAACAGACAGCATAGCATGCTCGGCAAATATGATATCTGATAAGGGACCACAAATTGAAAGCTCCAGCACTCACTCTCCGATAAGCTCTTCAATGACATCCTCCAAGGTAACCACGCCAAGAGCACCGTGGTTGGACCCAGGAAACTCAGAGACCAACACCATGTGAGACTTTCCCTCTTGGAAGAAGTTGATGATATCCAGGCAGCTCGTCTCAGGCCGTGTTTCTACAACGGCCCCCAGTTGCACTTCCCTAACCGGAATGCGGTCTTCGGGATCGTACGTAATGAGGGTCTTGACAAGAAGCATTCCCACGAAGTCGGTTGGTTTGCCTGAGCGGTAGATTGGGATTCGCGAGTATCCAGAAGAAAGAATCGTATCCATGGTTTCCTCATCCAAAATATGGTCCTCTGCAAGCGTAAACACGTCGTCCATGGGAGTCATGACTTCCGATACGGGCTTGTCCTTGAGATCCAGAACGGCGGTGATGATGGTGACCTCATCTTGGTTCAGTCGCTCCGACACTTCGCCAAGAGACTTGTGTAGAGTCACAAGCGTTTTGAGGCCACTCTTTTTGTATACGGTACCGTGATCCTCTCCCAGAATCCAATCGAGAAGCTTGGCAGTGGGCCAGGCTACCGGACTTAAGAGGTACATGAGGATCAAGACGGGCGTGGACATGGTTCCGCCAATCGGCAGGCCAAATCGCACACACACAGACTGAGGCACGATTTCGCCAAAAATGACTGCATTCGGGATTTAGTATGGAAGAGCCGGCCGACACGATAAAAGCAAGCAAACAAGTGGTAAAACAAGGAGGCTGCAAGTGCTCACCGATAAGAATTGTGCTGCCTATGATGGCGGCAACACCGCCGCCCAAAAAGCGGTCCAGTACCACGGGGAGCGATTCGTTAACAATGACGTTGGCGAGCAGCAAAGTGACCAGTACCCAATGCTTTCCCCTGTTGAGCAGCCGAAGGACTCGCGCCGCGTTCTTGTGTTGCGGCTCGGTAGGATCGCCAGAGACGACCTGGAGGTAGATGGAGTCTTGGCCCATCAATCTGCTACGGTATCAGTAACTCGTGTCACGGTTGCCAAGGTTGGAGGCCAGTCACGTACGCGATGGTCAAGCCGGCGAATGCGCCGCCCAGCAAAACAAGCGTCATCGACGCGACGGCCAGTACCCAGACGGGAGTGTCTGCGTGCTCCTCATGACGCTCTTGCGACGATATAGGCGCCGCCGAAACTGCCGTAAAGCAGAGGCCGAATACTCGCCCCAAGCCCAGCACCGCAGGGCGGAGGCTGGCGAGGCCTCCCGGGGCGGCTTTCGTGTTCATCGCCAGAGTTCGAGTTGGGTGGCTTCAATCGTGCCGCTACAGGCGCTGGAGAAAATATATGTCGGTAATGCGTTCGTCACTGTCGGGGAGAGAAATGGCGGCCGGCGGATAAAGAGTAGGGCGATGCACGTCCCTGCGATGAGAAGACCCGCAGGCCCGGCTAGCTGCTGACGGTCGCTGCCGAAAGCTCGAATTGTCCGGATCGTAGGAAGAGCGAGATAAGTGCTGCTGAAGTAGGCAGCAATGGAAAAAGAAGAGGCCGTTGAATGTAATGTCCGAGCCGAAATCGATGGATCTGGATTCCGCAACCGTAAAGGTTGAGACCTATGGAGGAGAGAGAAGAAAAAAAAAAAAAGAAAGGAAATTGAAACTACGGCTCGAAGCTTCGCAAGGCAGGGAAGCTTTCAAGCCCTGTGGGCCGCTGGAGGCTAGCGGCCTCTTGCTGCTGGCACAAGCGCTGTGATGACGACGATTGCTTGTTCCTGCGCCAAAAGCGGCCCCACGGCTCGGCAGCTCGGCAGTACATGCTAAGCATTGCTAGAGATACAAGACAATTGTACATTGCAGCTTGAAACGTCTGGTGTGATTGATCAATTGAATCATTGGGTCAACAAAGTCACTATTTAAGCTTAACAAGAAGTTGTAGGATAGCCGATAAGCGGTAAGCCAACACCTGGCTGCTGTGTGTTATCCAACGTCTTTGCTTTCAATGCCTAAATCACAAGCTATGGCCATCTACCGCGCGCCGGCTCAATCGATAAGATCTCACATCTTATAGTTGGACCAACACTACATCCAAGACTCCTTCAGACCGGCGCAGCCCCTCCATGACCTCTTCATCTACTGGCCTATCTATACCCAGAATCATCAAAGCCTCGTTTCCTGGCTTCACAGCATCAGGGGCGCCTTGCTTCGATTCTTCGTCCAGACTCGCGACTTGCATGAACCGGATGTTGATTCCATGAGACCCCAGCACCATGCCGACGCCTCCAATCTTGCCCGGCTCGTCATAATTGTGCAGAAAAATCATTGTCCCCTCCGGAGTAAAGGTTGCGTTGAAGCGATCCAGCTTGGAGATGTACAGCCGCTTGTCTGATGCGTACCCCTGGATAACTTGCTCGCCGCTGCCGTCGTCTGCGTGTGCCTTGAGCGTCACCAGGTTTGCATACGACAGATCGCCTGGCTGATGCGAGTGCGTCTCGCTGATGATGATGCCCTTTTCTTTGGCAATCATTGTTGCGTTGACAATGTTGACGTGGGACTCGCTGAATGAGGCAACCAGCCCCTTGACGAGCGCGGCATACAGCGGTTTCGTGTTGGACATTCCTGCCAGGTCGCCATGATAGATCAACTCGAATTTGCGTCCACCAACCAATCCTCCCTTGGTCCTCACGAAGTGCTGAGAGTAAAGACGTCCCATTTTCTCGACCAGTTGCACAAACGGCTGCACCTTGCGATACTCTTCGGGCAGAATGATTGGCGCGTTGACGGCGCTGGTGGGAAGGCCGCCTCGCAGGATTTCAAGCACTTGTGTGCATACATCTATTGAGACGTTCTCTTGTGCCTCGACAGTAGATGCTCCCAAGTGGGGAGTGGCCACTACTTTTGGATGCCTGGCGATCCGGCCAGCAGCTGAGTCCGCCTTGGGAGGCTCTGAGGTGAAGACGTCAATACCTGCTCCGGCAATCCATCCCTCATCAAGAGCTTTCACCAAAGCAGCCTCGTTGTAGACTCCGCCACGAGCGACATTGAGCACTCGGGCCGTCTTCTTCATGCTCTTGAACTCTGCTTCGCCAACAAGGTCCAGCGTCGTCGCCAGCAAAGGGGTATGGATCGTTAGAAAATCCACGATGGGAAGGATTTCCTTCAGGTCAGACACCAAGTCGACTCCCGCCTGGCGTGCCATATCTGGGTTGGCATACGGGTCGACAGCTACAACTTTCATGCCGAGGCCCTTTGCCATTCGCGCAACATTCATGCCAACCTTGCCCAGTCCAACGATGCCGAGAACTTTTCGTCCCACCTCGATGCCGACGAGTTTGCTTCGTTCCCAGCCTCCTTGTTTTAAACTTCCATCTGCTCTGCCAATGTTTCTAGCAGTGGCGAGAAGCAGTGCTACCGTGTGCTCTGCAGCAGCGAGGATATTTCCAGAAGGCGAATTGACGACAATGATGCCCCGGGACGTTGCAGTCGGCACATTGATATTATCAACGCCAACACCTGCTCTCGCCACCACGCGAAGCTTCCTTCCGGCGAGTAAAACCTCCTCTGTTACCTTGGTTTCAGATCTGACAATTAAGCCATGATAACTTGGGATCTGAGCGATGAGCTCGTCATGGGTCAGGCCCAACTTGACGTCCACGTCAAAGTGCGGCTCCAGCATTGCCAGGCCATCTGGCGAAATTTTCTCAGGGATGAGAATACGAGGGCGAATACCGCCAACGTTGTTGGTAGTGCTAACGCTCGTCGCCATTGGAGCCATCTTACTTTGTGTATCAGGTTTCGTAAGGTTTCAGCTGCCACACAACAGACAGCAAGTATAAAAACTTTCAAGGAGAATATTAACTCAGAAAGGTATGTCTGTGGAGGGGTAAAGATACCATGCGCAATAGAACTTGGAATAGACGCTAATAGGTGTTGGAATGAAAAGACTCTGAGTAACGTTCTTATATGACGTTTCGCGACGCTGGGCGACCCCTCAGTAAGCTTTCGACGGTGGCATTTGATGCTGCGAAACGAAACGCCACGCGCGCACAGTCATAGGCACAACTAACAGATTCCCAACGCTCCAATCCTGGTGTCTACGGGCCTGGCGTGGCTTGCATCAAAATGAGACGAGCGGTGTATCTATGCGCCCATTCAGAGATGCAGATGCAACCTTGCAAGTATGCGCGGGTCGACTAACTCTCGGGCAATGGACGATCGGCATAACTGGCCGCACAATCTAATAGGCCATCCGCCCGTCTACGGTAACCAAAGGCAGCTCTGTTATGTTATGCGATTTGGTATTACTATCTCTTTACACTCCCCCCACGAAAGCGTAAGGCACACACGCAGAAGTAGATGGCAGGAAGCACGCCAATGAATTGGCATGGGCCGCTAATGTCCTATGAAGTCCATTGGCAAGCCAACCTTGGATGATCCCAGCCCGAGATGCGGAGACAAGCGATCGATCTTGGGGAAGCGGGGGAGGGGCGTTGGCTTCTGGCTAAAGCTATTCCGGGGTTGCTCTGCAGCTCTTTGTATATATAGCCGCTCTGGCTCTAGTAATAGTAGTAGTAGCAGCAATACGGCCCGTTTGGCGAGCGGTTTCGGTGTATCTATTGTGGCAATGCTGGGGTGGTATGGCCTGATTTCTCTTCCTTTCAGCTTATAAGTGGAATCTCGTCTGATTCGAGGATACAGAACCCCCCACTGGGTGACTTCTCGCTTTGCAATTGTTCGCGATATTGCCTGCCACTTTTGGAGGTGCGAGATGCTGTGTGGTTGGTGTATTAGTTGCTGACGTGCATCGTTAGAACACAGGTTTCCACCGACTCCGACGTTGCACCATACAAGGCTTCAATTCGAAATGAGAAACCCGTGAGAGACAGTTCCCTTGCATTGAGCAGACACTCAGCCAGTAAGACTTATTATGAAGCGATGCATGGAAATGAGTAAATTGCTCGCTTGCATATATATGTAACTTGAGAGATTGGGCCACATATCCAAATGCTCTCAAAGGACGAAAATGCATGACAATCGCCCTAGCATATGAACACGTATGATTCCGAGTTATCCGCAAAGATTGAATCCAAGACACTGTTTTGAGCAGTTACTCGTCCTCCTCATCTTCTCTGGCCTCGTCATCGCTGTACACCTCTTCGCCATTCTCACCATCTTCTTCGTCACTCTCATCGTCGTCGAGATTAGGATCAGGCATCACGACGCTATTGAGAAAAGTAATCTGTCGTACGCCACAGTCAGCATGTAAACTCGAAATGGGTGCAATGAAATGACAACTTGATGTAGTCGCCAGCATTGGGAGGCATACAAAGCCTTCTAGACCCCTCATCGTCTCTTTGATTTTGGCCTGTGCATCGTCACTGCTCAGGACACTGTCGTCGAGCTTGGTACCGATGGTGAAGTTTCGAAGTTTTAAAAGCTCTATATCGCGATGCGTGACTTCGTAGCCCTGAATCACCGAGTTAGCCAACAATAACCAAGTCGTCTTGGCAAAGTTGGGATAGGGAAGAATAACGTAGCCCATGCAAGTATAGCGACGCAGAAAAACACATACCATTGGCCTCTTCTTGAGCGCATTCTCTTGATTCCGCGCCACAAAAGCCTTCACCACGGCCTCCACCCCGTCCTTTTCCTTTACTGCCGGGAAAAACACCCTCTTCAAGTGCGGATCGCTGAACGCCCGTCGCCACCTCCTCGGCCTCTCGTCGATGCTCGCCCGCAGCTTGGCTATATACGCTGCCTCGGGATGCCACAGCCCGCCACCTATGAAAGTGGCCTTGGGCTCGCAGTGGATGTAATATACCGCGTAAGGACCTTTTTTGCCTGTGCGGGACCAAGCGGCGGAGAAGTGAGCCTGTATTTCAAAAAGTAAGTTACGTAAGTAAGAGTTTAATGGTGTTTAGGGATAATTGCGTACCTTGTACGGCGTTGGGTCTTTGCTGAAGCGAATGTCACGGTGGATGCGGAAAATGACATCCTTTGCGGGAAGTTCGGGGATGGTTTCGTCAACCTCGATGAGTGTCTGTGTGGTCGCGTCGACAAATGACTGCCAGTCCTTTAATGCTCTCCTATATTCTCCATCGTGTGCTGTAAATAGTAGCCAATTAGCATTGGACCTGAGATTCAAGGACAATGATTGTTTGTTTGCTCACATTTCAGCCATGGTCGCTTGTTGTTTGCCTTTAGATCTTTCAGAAACAGCATGGTATTCTTATGCACATAGTGGTCTTCATACGGAACGCCTCCCGTATCTCGCAGCTTCTCCAAAGGAATGATCTCAACCTTGCGCGGTCCATCGTCATCGTCCTCGTCCTCATCGTCCTCATTGTTGTCTTTATCATCTTCATCTTCTTTCGGGGTATGATATTGATCTTCATCAGACTCTTCTTTGGCCTTCTTTGGAGGCCGTCCCCGGGATTTCTTCTTGGGCTGCACTTCCGCCTCTTCCTCTGAATCTTCTTTGAAGACTTCTTCTTCCTCATCAGATTCATCCATTGCTTTTCTGCCCCGCTTTTTAGTCAGAGTTGCTCTCTTCTTGCGTCCGGCAGCTTGTTCTTCGCTCTCATCTTCGCTTTCAAAGTATACGCTCTTCAGCTGCGTGCTAGACAAGCGGCCGGAGCGCCGGCGCGTGCCCGTCACCTCTTCTTGGACGGGAGCTGATCGCTTGGTAGCAGGCATTTTGGGGGCAATAAAAAGTGTCAAAACGTTGAACTTGAGGCTCCAATGGTCAAGTCAAATTTCTCAAAGGAACAATTCAAAAGACAACCTCAGTCGCCCTGTTTTTTTTTTGTGAGACACCTTGCGGAAACGCTGGCTCGATGTCGTAATCCATTTACCGCGACGGCGCGTCTTTTCGATGCGAGCTGAACCGCGCTATCACGTGATTTCAATTTACAGGACAAGACTTAGAGGGCGAGCTATCAGAAGCATCTTGGGAAGACCAAGGGTTATGAGAATAACTTGTTTTTTTGCTTCTCTTATTATCTAGAACGAATTTAAATGGCATCATTGTGAATATCCTCACGTAAAACTTGTCCAACTGCCTGTTTCGCAACACTTACCACCCCCCCCCCCCTTGCTAATAAATCCCAAAATACGTATCTCAAAAGCTCTGGGGACTCCCGCGAGCTTGTCCATTATTCCGTTCTCACGCTTTCGTCTCCCAAGGCATCTCCGTTCGCTCAGGCGCAGAAGCCTTGTAAATCCCTCGCATAGAACGAAACATCTTCTTGAGAAACTCCAGATCCTGCGCCTTTGCCCTGATCCACTTCTCAGCCAGTGCTTCCTCACTCTCGCTCTCCGGTCCCAGCGCCTGAGCGGCAGCGACGCAAATCCTCGCCACGCTGTGCAGTCTCTCGAATTCTTCCTTTGGTATCGCGTCCATTTCTTCCGGGAGATAGATTATGTCGACGACTTTGTAGAGACGCTCCGGGAAGGTCATGGTGAGAATGAGCTCGGATTCGCAAAACTTGAGGAGCTTCCTTTTGTAGGTGGTCCAGTTGGCTGGGGGGATGGCTGAGAGCTCAGAGATGAGGTATGTGAGCGTGCCTTCGAGACGCTCGCGGCAACTGTTTGCTATGGCAGGGCTGAAGGCGGCCTTGGGGGGCTGCTGGTCTTGGAGTTCTTTGAGGCGGCAGATTGTGTTTGTTATTTGAAGCTGCTTGAGTGCCAGCTGCTCTGCGGCCACGTCACGAACCATGTCGAAGAGCTTCATAATCAGTTCCTCTTGAGTATCGTCTTCTTTTACTTCTCCGTGTTTGGTAGATTCAGAGTTACCAAGATTTCCATCCTTTGACTCAGCTTTTGGGGTAGTCGCCGTAGGGTCATCGAGTTCCATGGCTTCGGTATCTTCGCCATGAGTCGGGCTGTCCTTCAATCCAGTGGTACCAGCTGGACTAGTCTTGATTAATGATATCTTTATTTTCGGTTTCTGAATTTTGTACAAAATCAGCAAATCTGTGCAGGCAATGTCCCTAAGGGAAGCTAAGAAAAGACAGAAAAGAAGATTCAACTCACCGGTCGGGATGCAGATCCTTCCTCTGAAGCCAACGCCTGGGTATTGCCAGTCGGAGAATCTGCCATAATGGCCACTTGAAGAGACAACGAAGAATTTAGCGTAAATGTTTGCTTGCTTCCTTTGCTCGTTTCAATAGCCTCGTCTATAGCTTGTAATGCATGCGATGTGTTTGTGCTGATCGACCTCGAAGAGCAAAGATGCGTTTGCAGCTAAAGAGACCAGTGCATCGGAAATCTCGAAGCAAGAAGGCCAGGTGAAAGAGAGCTGATTAATAGCAATCCTATTTATGTGTTGGATCGAGTGGTCTTCGAACGTACAGGCGATATAGGGCCACATCGAGCTGCGAGCCACCTGGCAGCCACAGTTTCCGGATACTGCACCTGGTGCGAGCACAGAAGATCACGGTGCTGCAAAAATTGGGAAAACTGACGGTATAAATCAGCAGTCTAATTTGAATCAGTAATGCCCATCATACTAACCAATACCTAGCCATTACTTCTTTTGATACAACTAATCAGTTCGGTCGAGAGCTTGTCATCTTTGATGCTTCTATGAATGAAAGCCTGCAACCGCTACAACCTTCGTAGTTCTGTAGTTATATGACGATTCCCTGGAGATATCAATGAACGTCCCTCGAACAAATACATGTTACCTATGCTACAGCGATACTTGGACGTTAATCACATATTCAAAGCTCACACGCAGCCATCACAAGCAACTGTAGGTATCAAATTCAAACTTCAATCTATGCATCTACTTTACAGTTGCAGAGTTGCATTCAGATTTAATAAGACTAAAAACATATCCGCGTCATAACCGACGATAACACCGGGGAACTTCTTTGGTTCCTCTAGATAATAAAACATCTATGCATTTTTTACAGTTCGTCATGGAAGTCACCATCGTCCTCGCCACCAGCACCCTGGTACATCTTGGAGGTGATGGGGTAGGCGACGTTGGACAGCTTCTCCTTCTGTTCCTCAAAGTCCTCGGTGGTGGCGTCGGCGCCGTTCTCCTCGAGCCACTCGGTAGCCTCCTTGACAGCGTCAAGAATCTATTTGACACAAGTTAGCAAAATGTTCGCTTCATCGCAGAAATGAGTGGAATTCAACTTACAGTCTCCTTATCCTCCTCGTCAATCTTGCCACCAAGACCCTCGTCGTCGTTGACCTGGTTCTTCAGGCTGAAAGCGTAGTTCTCAAGACCGTTACGGGCCTCAATGCGCTCACGGGTAGCCTTGTCCTCCTCGGCAAACTTCTCAGCCTCGGCGACCATGCGGTCAATCTCCTCCTGGGTGAGACGGCCCTTGTCGTTGGTGATGGTGATGGACTCCTGCTTGCCGGTGCCCTTATCGTGGGCAGAGACCTTCAGAATACCGTTGGCATCCAGCTCGAAGGAGACCTCGATCTGGGGAACACCACGGGGAGCAGGGGGGGATACCGGTAAGCTCGAACTTGCCAAGAATGTTGTTGTCCTTGGTCATGGAACGCTCACCCTCGAAGACCTGGATCAGGACAACGGGCTGGTTATCGGCAGCAGTTGAGAAGATCTGGCTCTTGCGAGTGGGGATAGGAGTGTTGCGGGGAATGAGCTTGGTCATAACTCCACCGGTGGTCTCGATACCGAGAGTCAGGGGGTTGACGTCCATGAGGACAATCTCCTCAGTACCCTCCTCACCGGAAAGAACACCAGCCTGGACGGCGGCACCGAAAGCAACAGCCTCGTCGGGGTTGATACCCTTGGAAGCCTTCTTGCCACCAAAGTACTCCTCAATCAAAGACTGAACCTTGGGGATACGAGTGGAACCACCGACGAGAACAATGTCATCAACTTCGCTCTTCTTAACGTTAGCGTCCTTGAGAACCTGCTCAACAGGCTTGAGGGTCTTCTTGAAGAGATCCATGTTGAGCTCCTCGAACTTGGCTCGGGTAAGAGTCTCGGAGAAGTCGTTGCCCTCGAAGAAAGCCTCAATCTCAATACGGGTGCTCATCTGGGAAGACAGAGTTCGCTTGGCCTTTTCGGCCTCACGCTTGAGCTTGCCCATGGCCTTGAGGTCCTTGGAGATATCAACGCTGTTCTTCTTGTTGTAGGCCTTGGCCAGGTAGTTGATGACACGCTGGTCAAAGTCCTCACCACCAAGGTGGGTGTCACCGGCGGTAGCCAAAACCTCAAAGACACCGTTGTCAATGGAGAGGAGGGAGACATCGAAGGTACCACCACCGAGATCGTAGACAATGATCTGGCGCTCACCATCAGTCTTGTCCAGACCGTAGGCGATAGCGGCGGCGGTAGGCTCGTTGACAATTCGGAGGACGTTGAGACCGGCAATGATACCGGCATCCTTGGTGGCCTGACGTTGGTTGTCCTGAAAGACTGTTAGCACAACGATGCTGCTTTTTCCCCCCAAAGAATACTAGGACAAAGGACTTACGTTGAAGTAGGCGGGGACAGTGACGACGGCGTGGGTGACCTTCTTGCCCAAGTAGGACTCGGCGACCTCCTTCATCTTGCCAAGGATCATGGCGGAAATCTCCTCAGGAGTAAACTGCTTCTTCTCGCCGTTCACCTGGACCTGAACAATGGGCTTTCCATCCTTGTCAATGACCTTGTAGGGGAAGTGCTTCATATCGGCCTGGATGTCCTTCTCGGCAAACTTGCGACCAATCATTCGCCTGCGCAACTGTTAGCGATCGTGTTTTCATGTACATCTTGACACGCATTAGGGACTTTGACTGACTTGATATCGAAGATGGTGTTGGTGGGGTTAGCGGCGGCCTGGTTCTTGGCTGAGTCGCCAACCAGACGCTCCTCATCGGTAAAGGCCACGTAGGAAGGAGTAATTCGGTTGCCCTGATCGTTGACGAGAATCTCGACCTTGCCCTTCTGCATCACACCGACACAGCTGTAGGTAGTACCCAAATCCTAAGGAAACGTGTTAATATGGTGGGGGTTGTCTTCAGCCTTGTCCGTCTTCACTCACAATACCGATAACAGTTCCGTAGTTGTCCGCATCATCGCTGGCATTGACCTTTCCGACAAAGGCCAAAGGAGCGAAGAGCAGGGTAATCCAGCAGAGCAGACCCAGGCCCAAGGCCAGGGAGCTCCGTGAACGAGCCATTGTGAAGTAAATGTGTTTTTGGAAAAAAAGTATGCGCCGAAATATGTACCCCGCGCACGTATAAGCCCGGTATGGCTCAAAAGAAAAAAAGAAAAGGAAAATGCGCAGCGATCTAACGCAGCGAGCTCAATTGTTTCCTCAGACCAGGCGTATTCACCAGGCGAGGGGGTATTTTTGCTGGAGAGAAAAAGGGAAAAAATGGGTTGGAGAAGAGAAAGGCGACGATCGGCCACTTTATGAATGCTGCCCCAGAAAAAGTTGAGGTGTCCAGAAGGCTCCAAAAAGGCCAGATTTCAGGTAAGTTCGAGGTACGGGTCCCTTGCGCGAGCCAAACAGGGTCCCCAGAACCTTCTGCCCCGCACGTGACAGGGGTCTTATATCCGCGTACTGTGATGTCGCGCAGACTGAGACACTATTATACAGTGCAATTCTGTCAATGATACGGAGCAATGGCGCCCTGTACCTGCTCGCCGGGCATTTTTGACAGCCTACCAAGAGGCTCCAAACACCACACCTACCTATTTGGAGGTGCTGTGAACGACCAACGCCACACGTTCTCCATTTTGCCCCTCCAGCCTCCAGGCCGAAGAGGCCACGCTTCTGGGTTTTGGTATTGGACGCTGACGGAAGAATTTCGATGCTATTCCAATAGCGTGACTCAGAGCTACAACTATGGGGTTCGGCGGCTGGCAAAATGGGACCGAGTCTTGGTATTAGGCACAATATCATCACGGAACAGGAAGCTGTTTGCTGTAAAAGCGCTCTGGCCACGTTGTACATGATTGCAGGCTGCCCTTCTTTCTCGCCTTCTATGTATAGTTTGCTTATGCTTAAAATGTTTCGTATCCGGTGTAATAAGCGCCAGTCTCCCTTCAGGCCAAGTGTTTTTACTAGCCATTTCTCCGCTTCAGCGCTCGGCATTTCCCCAGTGGATACCGTAGAGGCAAATGCTCTGCTGTCAAGTTAAGATTTGCCACAACGAGGCTGAAGTTCTATAAGTGGATTGCCACGCATATACCTACTTGTAGTCTGTGGCTACGTGGTATCAACTTCATGCTAGTAGTACCTAGAAAGTTCCTACACGTCATGCTAAGTACTAGAAAATGTGCAAGGCTGCCGATAGAAGCTTCTATTTTGTTGGCTTGCCGCATTCGATATGTGTCATGCTAATGGGCTCAGTCTGTAGCAAAGGAAAATCTCCCAAAATTCGCGGTTTTATCCTGATATGGCACTTCGATATTGGTATACGCATCTTATCTAACAAGCGCCCATTTTGCTTCTGGTTGCAAAATATCCCCAGTCTATACCCGTAAACCAAAGGAGAAAAGTAAAAAGAAAATAATGCCAATTTTACTCTAATAAGCCAGCGGCTATGGTTTCACCTCCGCTTCGTATAACAACCCGTTGTCCGGCCTCCAAGGGAACCTTTGCCTCCAGCTTGATCAAAATCCGAGCCACACCTCCGGGCTGTACAACCTTGGGCTTCTTCTTGACTACTTCACCAGTGGCCTTGTCGAGAGTAGCCGCTATGGATTGAATCTGGCCTGCTGCGTGGAGTCTGCCGCGGTGAAGATCCACTGGCATCGGCATCAGATGCTCAAATGCCATGGCCTTCATGGTAAATGTATCGCCAACAGCGATGGGATCCGTTGTGTGGCAGATGATGTCGCCGATTTTGATATGAATGGGATCGATGTTCGTCAAAGCAACGCTGACATTCTGTCCAGCCACCGCCCAGTCCTTGGCCTCGGTATCAAGCATTATAGATTTGATGTACGCCGACTCTCCGCTTGGCTGCACTAGCACAGGATCTCCAATTTGGATGGTGCCAGAGTCTATACGGCCAGCAAGAGTCGTAGTTCCCTGCTGCGAGCGGAAAATCTCAGAAATCGCCATCCGGAAGGGTTTCTTTAGAGCTCGTGCGGTTGACGGCCCAGATGCTTCCAAGCCCTCTATTAGAGTAGGTCCTTTATACCAGAGTCCAGCAGCATCCTCTGTTCTCTTGACAATGTTGTCTCCGTTCAGCCCTGATATGGGAATAAACGTGACATGCTTGTCTTGAAACCCGAGGCCAGTCAAAAACCCAGAAACTTCCTCTAAAATTTCTTGGAAACGATCCTGGGACCACCCGACCATGTCGAGTTTATTTACAGCAACGATTAGCTGTTGAACACCTAAACTCCGTAGAAGCAGAACATGCTCTCGTGTTTGGCCTTTCAAACCCTTCTCGTAAGCTCCAGTGTTGGCATCGATAACAAGGATTGCAAAGTCTGCCTGACTAGCGCCAGCAATCATATTGGGCACAAAGTCTCGATGGCCCGGAGCATCTAGAATTGTAAACTTTGTTGACTCGGTCTCGAAGTGATTGGTGGCGATGTCTATCGTCACTCCTCGGTCTCGTTCTTCACTTCGCTGGTCCATGACCCATGCCAACGCGAAAGATTGCTTTCCAATCTTTTCACCTTGTCGGCGGTATTTGTCGACTGTGCGCTCCTCAACAAGCTTCAGCTCCAGAAGAAGTCGGCCCATTAATGTACTCTTGCCAGCATCGACGTGTCCTAAACGATAGTCAGTGACATTCATCTCAGGCAGTAATCGTTCTCGGAACAACATAAAGAAACGTACCAACGACTACGAAACTAGCATTCCTCTTGCTAGCATTTTGTTCAAATTCCTTGATAACGTCGAGGCCTTTGCTATTAGGTGGCGGCCCGTCGTTAATCTTGAGGCTTGAGACGCTGCTCGCAAGCCCGCCCTCTTTGGCGGCTTCCTCGTTCTTTTGTGATTTCTTCGTGGTTTTCGGTGTGGCTGGAGTTTTCTTTCCCGCTGGTTGAAAAATTAGAATTAGCCCATCATTTCGCCTTAGCAAAACTCGAACCTTTCGCCTGAGCTGCGAGCACAATATCGTCTGGACTGGGCTCCGAGAAGGCGTTGGCTAGGAAAGAGGAAGACTGGGTGTATGGCATGGCAAAAACATGACGCCTCTGCGTTTGGTCCGCCTCCAGAGCCGAGCCGAACAGTGTGCGCGCGAATGCAGAAGGAGCATGGCTATGGCTCACTACCGGCTCCTCTTCAGGTTTGGTATTGACACTGGATTCGCTTTCATTGATGGCTGGCGAATCGGCGTGTCCCCCGACAGAATTGCCAACGACGCCTTTTGGTATCTCTCCCTCCTGCGCCGGCGCATCAGAGGCCACTGCTGAGTCGTGTTTAAGCTTCGAGCCAAGGCCGGTATTCTCTTTGTTGCGACTATCGGAAATCGAAAGCTTCGACACTTCGTCTTCTGGCGGAGTGGTTCTTTCTTGATCCTTCTTCTCTTCGGCCTTTTTCTTGCGAAGCGCAGCCAGTGCTTGGAGCTTGGACATCTTAGGGGCGGAACTGCTGCCTCCCAAGAGCCCTCCAACAGAGCGTGGTGGCTCAATAAATACGGCTTCTCGTGCTTTCGGTATCTCTAGCCATGGCATGTCGTCGAAGAACGCTGGAGATATCCGAGGCTTCTCCATGATGGGAAACATGAGTGTGTGAATGGGAGTGCCGTAAAAGTTTGCAGCGTATGCATCGTGCTCAGGCGATTCGCGGTTTGCTTCAAAGGTTCGCAAAAACAGGGCTTGATTGGTTGGTAAGGGAAACGCGCCAGTCTTACCTTCAGGTGCCTTCTTCGGCGCTGGTTTGGGAGCTGCTTTTGGAGCTGGCGCAATAAAGGTCTTTGTCAGGTAGGTGACAGATTTATCGATGTCGTAGTAGTAATGCCATAGAGCCTCTTGTATTTGCGCAACTGTGACTTTGCTTGCTTCCGTCCCAAGAGCTTTCTGTACTTCTGCGGTCCCCTGCTGCATCGCAACCTTGTCCTCGGCACTCATTTCGTCCTCTTCCTCAATGTCGTCATACTGGTCGACGAAGTCATCGTCGTCATACGTGGTCGGAGGCGCCATTGCGATGGCGTATACGAGTGCTTGTTCGAGTTTGTTTATAGAGGAATGTGTGCAGTGTCGAGCTTCGTGGGTGGATTTGAAAGGTTGATCTGGCTGCCGGCGCCGAACGTTTTCCCGGGACTAACTGCTCTATATGACGAACACTCGGGGTTGACTCATTCATCGATTAGGCAGACGCTGCCACAGCCGCCACCGCGCAGTATCAGAATTATGCCTTGCGATAGTTATACAAGCTTCAGCCAATGTTGGAAATAAATCTCAAAACTGAAAGAGACGAAAAGAAAAATACCCGACAATGAACGCCTAAAACCTTAATCCGTGCAGCGAGCAGCCCAGCGCTCCTTTAGCTTCCAAGACAGTCGCTGGTCGTGAGGGGCAACTGTGCTCCATCCGCCAGATTAAGTCATGGAGGGGCAATTCCAGAAGCTTGATAATATGGCGGGGTGCCGGTAGGCGGACTTTACTTTGTCCGTGTCCCGCACCCTTTGTAGTGGGAGTTGTAGGCAACTCCCCCCAAGTGGTCGAAAAATTCGGGCACGATCGTGGAAAGCTCGAAGCTATACTCTGTCACCAAATCAAGGGGGTAATTATTTTTTGGTGCCGAGACCGATTGATTTCACTTGTCTGTACAAACTCGACAACAAGTTTCCCCCAGCCAAGATGTCGCTGAGTAAGTCGAGAACGAATCAAACGATGGCCATGGTCAGGGGCATTCAAACTAACAAGTACGCACTTTAGATCTAGATGTTTCCAACGGTAAAGGCTCCGAAGACCCGTCTATGGCGACGAAATCGCAGCTAACATTCAGCGCGCAGCGGCGGTGGTGAAGGATGAGCAAGGTCGGCCCTTCATTGTTGTCAGAGAGTAAGTTGCAGAAACTCGTGTGCAGCTGCCTGCTGTCTAACAGCGGTCTAGTCAGGGGAAGAAGAAGCGCCAGTTTGGCAACGAAGCTGTCAAGTCACATATCCTCGCTGCCCGAACAGTCGCCAACATCGTCAAGACATCACTCGGTCCTCGCGGTCTCGACAAGATTCTAATCTCACCGGACGGCGACATCACGGTCACGAACGATGGAGCCACCATTCTTCAGCAGATGGATGTCAGCAACCACGTTGCCAAGCTGCTGGTGGAGCTGTCAAAATCACAGGATGAGGAAATCGGTGATGGCACAACGGGCGTTGTTGTCCTCGCTGGTGCCCTCTTGGAGCAGGCCGCCGACCTCATCGACAAGGGCATTCACCCTATCCGTATTGCCGACGGCTACGACCAGGCCTGCGATATTGCTGTTGCTGAGCTGGACAAGATCTCAGACACGATCGAGTTTACAAAGGAGGAGACTACTAACCTGCTCAAGGTCGCACGGACGAGTTTGGGAAGCAAGATTGTCTCCAAGGCCCATGACCAGTTCGCCAAGATTGCCGTTGACGCAGTTCTGTCGGTGGCTGATCTCGAGCGCAAGGATGTGGACTTTGAGCTGATCAAGGTTGACGGCAAGGTCGGTGGCGCTCTCGAGGACACTATCCTTGTCAAGGGTGTGATTATCGACAAGGACTTTTCTCACCCTCAGATGCCCTCAGAAGTCAAGGATGCCAAGATTGCAATCTTGACATGCGCTTTCGAGCCTCCTAAGCCCAAGACCAAGCACCACCTCGACATCACAAGCGTAGAAGAGTTCAAGAAGCTACAAAACTACGAGAAGGACAAGTTCATAGAAATGATTCAGCAGATCAAGGATACCGGCGCCAACCTGGCCATCTGCCAGTGGGGTTTCGACGATGAGGCCAACCACCTGCTGCTCCAGAACCAGCTCCCCGCTGTTCGATGGGTTGGTGGTCCTGAGATTGAGCTGATTGCCATTGCAACCAATGGCAGGATAGTGCCTCGCTTTGAGGACCTGAAGCCTGAGAAGCTGGGTTCTGCTGGCATTGTCAGAGAAATGTCTTTCGGAACAACAAGGGAGAAGATGCTGGTTATCGAGGAGTGCGCCAACACCCGAGCTGTGACCGTTTTCGTACGAGGAAGCAACAAGATGGTATGATGAAAAAACTCTTTGCTTGATCGAATACCAGCTGACATGGAATATTTAGATCATTGACGAGGCTAAGCGTTCTCTCCACGATGCTCTCTGCGTTGTGAGAAACTTGGTAAAGGACAACCGAGTCGTATATGGAGGTGGTGCCGCAGAGATTGCCTGCTCCTTGGCAGTAGAGGACGCTGCAGGCAAGACCCCTGGTCTGGAACAGTATGCCATGCGCGCCTTTTCCGAGGCTCTGGATGCCGTCCCCATGGCCCTGGCCGAGAACAGCGGTCTCAACTCCATCTCAACTCTGGCAGAGGTGAAGAGTCAGCAGGTCAAGGCAGGCCCTGAGAACAGAGGAAAGCTTGGTGTTGACTGCATGGGACGTGGCGATAACGACATGAAGTCCGCTTTTGTCATTGATCCGTTGATTAGCAAGAAGCAACAGCTGCAACTGGCGACGCAGCTGTGCCGAATGGTTCTCAAGGTTAACAATGTCATTGTGTCTGGCGCTGATGATAACGATTTTTAAGGAGCTTCAGTCTGAGCATAGAAGGGGTTTTATATCAAAAGCATGGTTGGTCAAATAGAAACTACTTTGCTCATCACCGCGAGCTGATAATCTAAATCAATCTACAAAGTTCATATGGGCTCATGTTTTATCTGTGTTAATTGGAGTGTTTGTCGCCATGTACTTCTCAAACTCCGAACAAAATGTCCTTGTAAATAGAGAATTCCACCATGGTAGGCCAGACCATATAGGGACACTTTGTCAACCAGGCAGTTCAGGCAGAATGTACTGTACTGGGGCTTTATCATTAGGTGCCTAAGTGGTTTAAGATGGCTTGAAGCTTTCCTCTATATTCTTGTCCGTAGTTTTGGCCCTCTATGTGCCCCCTGAAGTCGCAGATCATAGGTTTATACGACTCTCACGTTGGGGGACGCATACTGTTCCCGACGCCTTCTATCATCCTCTCTATACTCTGATTCGGATAAAAAGACGTCGTTCATGTGTTTCGCCATTTTCACGTATGAGATTCTGCCATATTGTTCAAGATTCGTCCACATCTGGTGAATTGGGGCATTGAATCAAGTCGTCATCCTCGCAGCACTTCAAGGAGGTAAGCAAATGGGAGAACAACGGTGAGTTTAAGGTCTTGCCGTCATCGCATATGACAAAGATCTGTATGCCACCCCAATGTGCCGCGCTGCATTCCTTGAAATTCAGGATAATAGTGGCACAGCATTTACTACAATGCCTTCAAAATGATTTCATCCATCTTTCAAGGAGGGGCCTTTATACCTGCAACTCAAGGCTGGTTTCCGTATAGGTGGCTTCTTTGTTGCTCCAGCGTTTCGGTGTGGCGCCATCGGCGAGGAACTTTATCTTCAATGTGGAAGATTTATCTTGAACCTTATTAAGTGACCTGGATGATCCGGCCTTTATGGCCAAACTGGCCGAATCCGCGTGGCACTCTACCAAAACATTTGTACATCTCGCCCTTCCCAGGTACTCCATCCATCCCCAACATACCAGCCCCATCTCTTCAATCGCGGATTAACCAGCTACATTATTCAATCCCAACAGAGACCAGCCATCACTATCGATATGGACTCTGTACAAATTGCCAACGGCACATTCATGGCCGAATTACCAAATTCTACCTTGGGCAACACCAACAACGTTTTCCTAGCCATAATATCTGACTACATCGATCTCAACATCATCAATGCCCTCCTAGCCGAAATCTTAAACTGGCTCCATCTAGCCCAAATCGCAAGCTACCTCAATCTCGAATTCTATCAACCACACATTGTGATTCTGTTGGGTTCTTTACTGTCTGGTTTATCCGACATTCTACTTGTCGTTGGAAGCATAGCATGGGCAATTTTCCAATACCAAACGGTTTCTCGCCTCACCTTTGTGCCGCAGGAAATCCAAATCAACTCCCACTCTCTCAAGTCCAAGCCTCTCCGGTTTTTTTATATACTGCGTCTCATTTGGAATTGGTTTTCACACATAACCATGTACCTCACCTTCAGACCACCTTGTGAAGGTTCCTTCTTGCAGCTGGTAATTATCAGCTCGCTTCCACTTATAATACCTTACGATTTCTATTCCAAACGGCCGATTCTAGCAACGTTCTGCCTTATGTGCTGGGGCCAGCTCTGGCTAAAGAATATGTATTTGGGACTTATATGTACGGTACTCTTCACGTATTCTTGATGTGATGTTGGCTAAAACTAACGTATGTGCTCGCTTTAGGTCCTTTTGCGCTGTCAATTCCATTCTTTTTACCGCTGATAATTATTCCATTATACTTTGCTAAACTTGTGGAGAGGGCATGCTGGGCACCAGATGGCCAGGAATGGCAATATTTTCGAGACAATTTCTATGCAAAAGTCGTTGTACAATCTTCACGGGAAATATGGCGTGCTATCTGGATATTCTGGCCCTTGCCTACCGTGCATTTGGAACCATTCCATCAACAGGCTGAATACCACTTTGAGCGCGCCTCGGATCTCAAACAGAGGCAACATTCAACTAGCGAAGCACTAGATGAAACAAAGGTGTAAGTGTTTGGTGTAGACATATAGGTTCAATATAAGCCGCGAAGGTCTGTTCAATAAAATACTGTATTCAGTCTCAGCTTCAGTGACTGGATCCGATGAAAGCTATCTAAAATAGATGCCCACTAGAAGCGTTCACGGGGGCAAGCAAAGCTACTTCGTGAAAGAGCAGGCTTTTCTTCCTTTTACTTCTTCTACTTCTTCTACTTCTTCTACTTCTTCTACTTCTTCTACTTCTTCTACTTCTTCTACTTCTTCTACTTCTTCTACTTCTTCTACTTCTTCTACTTCTTCTACTTCTTCTACTTCTTCTACTTCTTCTACTTCTTCTACTTCTTCTACTTCTTCTACTTCTTCTACTTCTTCTACTTCTTCTACTTCTTCTACTTCTTCTACTTCTTCTACTTCTTCAAAACCTTCCAATCTCCGCATATATTCCTTTAACTTGAAAGTGTCGTTAGTATACAGACATAGTTTCCAATAGAAGAAAGCTTTACTTCCCTTTTAAACAATGAGTTTTATTTTATCGTAGCAACAATACTCGGGTACTCCTTGGTCCCCGAACTCGCCGTTTATTACGTTGCACTACACAGAATGCAAGCATGACAGATTTATTTTTTTAGCAAATAAATATATAATAATTAACATTTAATTATTCATTTTTATTCAAATACAAAGGCTATTAACGCCCAATGTTGAATTTGTAGCACTTTGGGCCCGCTCGGGGCCGAATTCCTGGCCCCCCGAATGGAACGCTGGATGTATAAGACATTATGCGCTAACCAAGCCATTTTCTAAAGCAAACATACAGAATATCTCTATTTGAAGAAGACCCTTGCTCTTTTGAAGTGGTTACAGTATCACTGCTGTATCCCCTCCGTACGCTGCACTCTTCTTGCCGCGTCCTAGCACATGTACAGTTCCCTGCCATTATCTGCCATACATTGGTATCATTCGCCATCTATTATACTCTCTCTTGTTGCCGTCTAGGATTTTACATAATCACATACCTTTTAAAAGCATCTTCTATTCTATATCTTTGGATACTTGTTTTTGTAAGTCGTTGTCAAGGGGAAGCTGAAACGATGGGAAAAAATCACGGTCTAATATTACCCCTTGCTCACTTTCGGCACACGTGCAAAGGATTTCAGCTGCGGCTGATACTACCGGTAAGCAAACAACTTGGAAACTCATGCAAAAGCCAAGGCAAGTTGCATTAGTATCTGTTTTACAATACCATGTACCTATTCCTAAAACGGAGGCGCAGTCTCCAGTCGGTGAGGAACGAGGTGGTACGAATGCATATGTACACATGACGTCTCGGGCGAATTCGATGTACACAGCATGCGGGCTGGAATAGATGGCGGTGGTGGTAAGACAAAAGCGCTTCAGTATGTTATCACACCGGTCGGCGCCCATCACATTGCACGGCATCCCGTGCAATTTCATTCGAGCTCGCTTGCGAAACGTGGACGACGCTCTCATCCCGATTTGGTGCCGCACAGACGCAATTCCCTTTTCCTGATTCAATCTCTGAGCCTTTGTTTACAAGGATAGCCTTGACAATGAATGGAGAGCAAGCAACCTATGCCAGATTCGTGAGACGTGCCCGTGTAAGTGGCTTGAGGCGCTCGTCGAATGAGGTTACAGAGTGTGAGCTTTGACCGTTTTTGCGAGGAGAGTACAAAACGGCGAGCCAGTCAGAGACGGGCTTCTGGCGCCATCGTCTTCCGTCCAAGATACGAATTTGTTATTAGCGAGAGGCGGGTACTGCCGTAGCACTACATTCAATAGTTTGGACAGCTTCTTTGTATGTAACCCTAGGATGACTGACTGATTCGTCCTATTCGGTACGTCATTCGTTCGCCCGGGGAAGAGTAAGAGATGGATGCTGCAGCGATGACGAGGGATTGAAGTGATGGCTGGCCCGGTAAGCATCTGGGCAGACGATGATACGGCTCGTGCTGATATGATTGCCACCCTGAGATGACGGAACCTGTTATGCTGCAGCTGTATTGGGTTACATGGTAGATACAAACGCCCAACAGGGCATTGAAACGGAGCGCTGCAAGTATGTATAAGGTAGGTGGTGATGGCTACATGCACACGACAGTACAGAGGGCCGTGAGCATTGGCGACCTGAATTGCTAGCCCGCAGCTTATATTGCTTATACTCTAAGCAGCAGTATTGGTGTGCGGAGCACATGCGGATAACATCAGATAGCTGACGCCCAAGCATTGCGCGTACGAACAGAGAGAGGTGTGTGTGTGTAAGTAAGAGTGTACATGTAAGTGCCTGTGCTGTCCAGCAGTCTGCGTATGTGTGAGGGAATACAGACGTACGCACATACATTAGCATGCAGCCCTTCAGGTGGCCGAGGACACATGCTCCGTCCTGCATGGCGAGAGTCGAGCGAGCAAACCGTCAGATGGCCTGGCGCGCTTTGGCCTGTGATTTCAGCCACCGGCCGTTTTGACGCTTGATGTGGGAGATGGCCGCGTTGAAACGCTATTGCGGGGAAAAGGCGGGAAACAATGAATGTACACACAATTGGCCATGGTCGATGCCTCGATTTACGAGAAGAAGGAGAAGAGGCAAAAGCAAACGTGATGAACAGGGGCACGAGATATACACGAGCGGCCTTCGGAGATTCCTACGGTATAGCCATCCAGCGTCAATGGAGGGCTGAAATGGCTGCTCACGCTCATGCTGAGATTTGCCCATATAGATACACCCTTCCAGCTCTGCTGGGTAAAGAAGAGAAAGCAACAGCCACAATCCAGCGGAAAGCAGAGCCGGAGGAGCCTGATTGTCCAAGGATTGTCAAGACGGGGGAAGAAGAGTGCCCTAAGCAGCTAGAGTACAAACAAGAGCAAGCTGGACATGTTGCTCTACATTGATCTGTGGGAGGCGAGGTACACGGGTAGGGCATTGAAAGAGGTACCTATCCATGAGTCTAGTCCAGTAGGGTCGACATGCCCGTCCAGCACAGCATTTGTTACTGTGGACATGTGAGAGAGGAGACAAGCATGAGTTGAAGCAGCCTTGCAGCCTCTTGTCGATACCCAAGCGGCGCCGGGGAAAAAAAAAAAAAAGAGGGAGCAGGGGTAGCGGAGGTTGCAGTGGGGTGGTGCTGAGTAGGTATTTGGAAAAAATAAAAAATCAAGAATATCTTTGTATTTTTTCTCGGCCGTGAATAATCTATTCTTATATTAAGCTGCATGGGAGGTGGTGTCGAGGCTCCACCGGATGCTTCAAGCAATCGACTTTTGCGCTGCTGTGTCGACTCTGTGCTTGCAACGGTTGCCCAATTTGGCCGTGCTGCGGCCTCCTCTTTCTGCTCTCAGCTCAGGCGTGTGTTGCAGGGGTTGATGGCATGCAGCTGTGAATAAATAAATAAAAAATTAATTAAATTTTGAAAATAAAAAGAAAAACAAAGAACAAAAGACCAAGTCCTGCCTGCCACACTCGCACCGCCTCTCACCGCCCCCAGGCGCTGATGCAGCCGCCATGCCGCACCTCGCAGGTCATCTGCCTGGGAAATGCTGAGCTGGCAGACCTCCACCGCCGTCCAGCTGTCCAATCCCTCCGCTGTGGATTGTGTGCATGTTGCCTTTTTTATGCAGAGCAAGGCAAAGCAGACGAGAAGCAGAAATTACTCCGCGATCGAGCATTGTTGGTTGTTTTCTCCGTCCGTCCACTCCTTCGAGAGCCATTGCATCGTCCCATGTGCGCTGCTCGTAGCACCACGAGGATGCCCTTTTCAACCAACAGATTGTGGTATCATCTAGTACTATGGAGCACAAGGGCATCAATGACAGACCGGATCAAATGCGAAAATGTCCAAGTACGGAGCACGTCCATTGGGTGCGAGTGCTGTACCTCAGATAGACACTCCTTGCTTCGTCCCGTACCGGCCATTACCTGCATCCACGCATCTACTCCTCACAGACTGTACCTAACTGTGATGGCACCACCTAGCACTAGGTACAGTATTGCTAGTTCTGCTGGTACCACCAAGGTGCCTCCTCTTTAGGGCTTCTGTCTCGCGGATACGCGCTGGTCATCCGGGGGCTCCAAACGGGGGCGTGTAAGTTGCGTGTGAGTTGCGAGTCTGATCACGACGAGCAGCCATGCGGCAACTGAGCCCTGGCCAACAGCAAACTCTACTTTGCTCTGTGACTATCTCCATGTATAGGGTTTGTATTTCTCTGACAAAGACTGCTTCTGAGCACCTCCACGGGTCGCACTGCCGGGCGCTGCGTCTGGACGTGGCATGGCGCTGCTGCACAGGCACATACAGGCCAGCGTGATGCAGCGACCCTTGATATCTGCCCACGAAAAACAGTCTCCATATTGTCTCGATTCAGGCTGCATCAGAGTTTTCCTCTTTTTTTTTTTTCACTCCGCATCCTGGTTGCCTCCTTTTTTCTCTTCTCCCATTCCCAAAGTTTAAGACCACCCAGGTGTTCAGATAGGTAGGCATGCATGCATAATAGACGGCGGCGCAGCTGCATGTGTCCACCAGACAGCTTTTCTGCGAAAAAAAGTCATTCCATTCCATTGAAAAGGCCATCATCAGGCAAATAGGATCATTGCCTTTTCTTCCCCGGATAAACGAGCAGAAGAAGGAGCAGAAAAATAATGGCAAATGAATATTAATAAAATAAAAAAATAAAATAAAAATTGATTTCCATCTTTTATCTTGTCAGGGCGGTTGAGATGTCTCGCAGGACGGAGAAGCACCACTTCACTGCAGTTATTATCAGCACCCCGAGCATATGGAAAAGTCATTGGGCACTAGGTACTCTGCCTTTTTTTTTAGTAATCTTTCAAAATATTTCAAATTAATTTGATGATTGTCCAAAGTTCGTTTTGCAGTATTGGATAACAAGCACATCGTCAAATAACGCCCTTTTCCAAGAGGTCCCCAGCCTGGATTCTGTATTCGACGTTGTTAGTCTACATAGGTACCTACATACTTGTGCCCCCATCAATACGAACAGAGATCAGGAATCACGCGACGGGTACATGTACGGCTCTGAAATGAACCAACCGAAAGCCAGACAACTCATTCTTACCCGCAAATTAATTACCAATTACACTGCTCAGAATCCCACAGAGGAGGAGATGTTGCATGATTACAGTCTACTGGTAGTTGACAGGCCAGGCTGAGTTACCAGCCCAATTTGTCATGGACGCAATACCCCAAGACGCCTTCCTATTTCGCCATGATAAACAGTGATCGACTGATGAGATGCTCAACCTGGGTGTCTTCCCCGTGTTTAATCAGGACAAGTACTTGTGCCTATTCGAGCGAATGCAAAGTACATGTAAGCAGGTACGTGCAGGATGCTCAGTATAAAACATGCCCATACTACATGGGCATAGCACCTTTCGCCGCCCAACAGTAACAGCAACAGTATCAAATCGCCAACCAAAAGGGGATAGTTACTTCAAAGAGTTAGGGTTTAAGTGACTCACTTTGGGATGACTACAGACTTTATGATGCTAAAAACTTGTCGCCGTGCTTCTCGAAATGAACAGGTCTAAATAGGGAAATCCTGGCCATAGTATTTAGGTACATCACTATCAAGTATAGCCCTGTAATCTGCTTAATACTGTTAGTGCAGTACTAGTAATCGCTATTACTCACCACAGCCAGTGACTCATCCAGGGAGGCTGTCATTGATCCAAAGATCCCCACTAACCTTTTTTTGCTCCAAACTCCAGCTACAGCACTCTTCAGCAGCCCCACCTGAGCTCTTGATATCGCCTCTTCGCCTCCTAAGAGCAGCTTAAAACGAGAGCTCATGAACGTTTTTTTTTCAATTTTTCCTCATCAACTATAATCGCAGAGCAGAGCTTTGGAGCTTCATTTCGTTTCTATTGTTTGTTCTTTGGCGTCGTGGCTTTCCTTTTCTCATTCTGATTTCCTATCGTCTGTACAATTATCCGTTATATCCGTGGTTTTTTTCTTTCGCCAGCTATCAACGTACGCATATTGGATTCGTTTATTCCGACCCGTCATCATGATTTCACTCAAAAAGCAGCCAGATGGCTCCCCTCTGGACCGCAAACAAGCCGTACCCAGTGCCTCTAGTGCGCGAGTCGTCCCCAAACCTGTGCCCGAAGCTCAGGTCCAGGACCCGCGCGGTTTTCAGATTGATCAGCTCAAGAGGAGATTCTCACCCAAGGAGTCTACAACTTTAGAGGGAGATACATCGCTGGTGTTCAAGCTTAAACCTTCGGACCCAGACTTCCCCTTTGAACTGCCTTACTTGAGCTGTGATGTCCGCGTTCCAGAAGAGTATCCGGAGGAAAGGCCGGTACTACTAGTCAGGAATACAGATATCCCCAAAGGGTTCAGCATCAATATTGAGAGAGGCTGGGATAGGCTAGCTGAGGAGAAGAAGGGCTCAACTCTGTTAGCCCTGGTGTATGCTCTAGACAGGAACCTGGAACGATTTCTGTCGGAGCAAAAGGTGGAAACGATTAAGCTCGTGTCGTTCAGGGACACGAGACATCTCGACCAAGCAGCAGGACTTCAAGCTTCCATTGCTGCCGAGTCTCCCTTTGCGGAAAAGGTTATCTCTCCTGTTCCTACACCTCCCCCCGAGACGCTATATCCCGGAACCGTCATATACCAGAGAGCAAATCACCGAGGCAAAGGCCAGGCGAGCTCAAGAGATCCGCCAGCTTGAGGCGAGAATGGGAAGAATGGCCCAGTTTCGTCGATCTGGAGATGGTGTCATCTTTACGCTGCCAATCGAGCCAAAGCGCCGTACTGAGCTCCCCTCTGGACTGCACTCAGTCAACAGCATCCACTTGATCATCCCGCTCTTGTATCCGCTACAGCAGCTGCGCGTTCAGCTTAACGAAGCGAATGCTGAAGATGCAGAACCAATAGAAGATTTGTTTGCAGAAAAAGCTGCGGAGCAGAAGCAAATGACTCTCATGAGCCATGTGAACTACTTGGCTCAAAACCTTCACAATCTAGCTAAACAGGCGCATGCTCTAGCGGCAAAGGCTGACAAGGAAAAGGCAGCCGCCGCTACAGCAGCAGCAGCAGCAGAAGCCATGGCCGCGGCGAAAGGAAAGCAGCCACAGAGGCCTGAGGATTCAACTAGCTTGCCACAGCCATTCAGCAAGGAAAAGGGCCACATTCAGGTCATTGCTCGGCCCCCTGAGTGGAATGTCGGCTATGAAGATGATGATGTAGAGGACAGCTACTCTGACTCGGATGACGCAGATGATGGAGGAGCGGTATTAGGGGGCGAAGGTGATGATGTGAGAGCACCACCATCTGCTGATGAGGTTGAACACGGCACCATGATATCGTTTCCAAATGTCGAACTTCACAGTATTGAGCTTTTACAGATTTCGCTTCTAAGCCTCAGCGTCAAGTGCGAGCGGTGCAAAACGTTGAATGACATCACGGGACTCAAGCCGTCGGTCGAAAAGGCGACTAGCTGCAAGAAATGCGCGACGTCTCTCTCCGCCAAGTTTAACCAGCAGCTCGTCCATGAGAATTCAGCAAGAGCCGGCTTCATTGATCTATCTGGATGCAAGGTAGCAGATATGCTGCCCAGTACTTTTGTGCCTACGTGCGCCAAGTGCTCAACCCCTAGCCAAGGCCTCGTGTCCGTCAGGGGCGAGACCACGGCCAACGTCTGCCGCGAGTGCCACAGCAAGTTCACCTTCAAAATCCCCGAAGTCAAGTTCCTCTATGTCTCGCCGGGATCGCTGCCCCCGCCCGCGGCCGGCATGCGGCGCAAGCAAGAGAAACTCGGGCTCCACGCCGGAGACCAGCTCCCGGAGCGGGGCGCCTGTGCCCACTACCGCAAGTCGTATCGGTGGTTCCGTTTCTCATGCTGTAACCGCGTGTACAGGTGTGACAAGTGCCACGATCAGGCCGAGGATCATATCAACGAGTGGGCCAACCGAATGATTTGTGGGTTTTGCAGCCGCGAGCAAAACTACGCCGTTGAAGCGTGTCGTTTCTGCGGTCGTAGTGTGATTGGTAGGAGAGGTAAGGGGTTCTGGGAAGGGGGTAAGGGAAACAGAGACAAGATTACAATGAGGAAGAAGGATCCGAGGAAGTATAAGAGAATTGGAACATCTGCGGCAACGAAGAAAGATTAGGGGGTGTTTGAGTGGTCAGTTTACATTACGCAGTTTACTAGATGTATTCTTGACTATTACAATACCATCTCGTATGGAATGCTCCTATAAGACTCTTTGCACCTTTTTCTGCTTCTCTTGATGAAGTCTCGGTTGTAAACTTGTGATGCTCCTCTCCACATCTGCAACCCCTGGCGCCAAGATCGAGGGCAAAAGGAGTATCCATTACGTGAAATCTAAAATACTTGACAGTCCGGGGAAATGCTACATGCCTTTTCGTTGGATTCATAATGAGAAATGTCACATACATCACCCGGGAGAAAGAAAAGGGGCAGAGCGGCCTCCAGACGACGTCGACGCTGGCCGGCGTATTACGTACGTCTTTTGAATCGCGGCTACACGAAGCGAGGCGGAGAATAAGGTGGAATAAAAAAAAAAAAAAAAGAACAACGGTAATGAACTAGAAAAGAGAATAAAGAGAAGAACAAATATTTTATTTTAACCTAAAAAAGAACAAATATTTACCGGCTAAATGCAACGGCAACCCAGAATCGGATTTGGAAAATGTGACAGCTCGAAAAAAGGTGCTTCGTGCTTCAGAGACATCTACCTCGCTACTGGCGCAATCTAAATCTGGCATCCATCGGGTCCCCTTGCCCCCAAAGTGAACGCATTGTGCTCTTGCTGTTTTCGCTTTCTCAATCTTTTTTGTAAGTTCCCCATGATGTGTTTGGCTTTGGGGGTGTTTTTACTTGAAGAGGGGGGGGGGGGCGTGTATGCCCGAGATCCTTGCGTTTATTGTTATCCTTCTCCCCGATTATACATACGATTACGGCTATTTCATGCGACCCTGCTGATCCCGCGACAAGTCCGTTTGCCCCCCGCGCAAAGTGAAGGCCGAAACCAAAAGCACATTTCAATCTCCGTGGGGAGAGAATTTGGAACCGATAATGATCCTCCCGGTCTCAAAAAGCGAGACAGTCAAGCCCTTTGGGAGGGAGGTGTGGAGGATGGAATTTTCTAGTTTAAGCACATATACTTGCCAATACGCATCAGGCCGTGGAGGGGAGAAAAGAAAAGAATGGGAACACCGAGCAGGCCCGAAAGGGGAAACAGATGGCACGAGAAACGACTGGATTCGGTTTGACCGTTTTGTTGTTTGTTGGATGGAAAGTGTGTACATGGGGCATGTACCCGCTGGGGGTCAGACGAGGCGCTGCAGCTTATTGGTGGCTGGGGTT
Source organism: Trichoderma atroviride (assembly GCF_020647795.1). Taxonomy (NCBI): domain Eukaryota; kingdom Fungi; phylum Ascomycota; class Sordariomycetes; order Hypocreales; family Hypocreaceae; genus Trichoderma; species Trichoderma atroviride. Next base: position 2,504,632 of record NC_089400.1, on the reverse strand, counting down.
TTCTCCGACTTGCGACCCTCGTGAGAGGCGCATTCAGTGTCCATTTGTTTGAAGCCTTGTGTATTCCAAATCTAGACAGGCAAGTGTGGCAATTCTTGTTGATGACCTGATCCGGTGGCAGTTGCAGTGGCGCATTCTCTCCAGGTTTCCAGCAAAGGGGGAAAAGCACGTTCCCATTCTTATCTTTCCCGTACAAAACAAGTACCTACACACGGGCAGCTGCCCCAAGCCGTGACAAGCTTTCTAGAAGAGCGGGCCTAAAGGCACGTTTCATTGCGTCTTTACCCCGTCTCCCACGTTTTTTATTCTTTTCTAAACGGCGACCAACAGCTTGTTGACTTGTGGCTAGCAGCCCGGGACTAGGCAGCTTTGGTCGCGATCTTCGTTCCCCCCGCAAAATCGCCGAACCGTTTTGGATAAGGTAGGGTGGCTCGTACAGGCAAAGTGCCTTTAGATTAGTATCTTGTCAGAAGGAATACGGGAGATGGTCAATCCCTGGATGCACGTGTTCTTCGCCTGGTCTCTTTACTCACATGGTTCTTTGGTTGCATTTACACCATCTATACGGATACGTGAATGTCAAAGTTGCAGTGTAAAACGGCCGTTTCTCGAGATACTCACGCAGATCACATCTACGAGCTGACAATTTGGTTCTAGAAGATCAGCAGAGTGCGACAAGCCGTCTCAGATGCAGACTTGGGCTTTCCTGATCCAGAGGATCGACCGCTAGTGCCGTGCTTATATGCATTGGCGGCAGCCCTTTGTGTGTGGATATGTTGCGAGTGAGGCCGAGATACTCTCGCCAAGCTACATTTCTCGCCGATAATTCAGTGATGCCAATGGACATCTTGGGATAACTCATCGTAACAAAACAGTGGGAACAATATGCGGATGCCAAATCGTGAGCGTATCTTCCACAAGGACCGATTCCAAAAAATCAATGGGGGGGGTGGATGTAAGGGATTATTCTCGCCGTCACTCGGGTTTTCACGGACAAGTATGCCCCTTACATCGAATACAGCTGCAAACTTGGATTCGTGGAATCTATCAAGTGCTCGCTTTCAGCCAAGACAGTCGGGAGAAAATAAGTCTCTCGTCTGCATCTACATCCGCAAGTGCCTCTAGTGACAAGCAGGAGTCCACCAAGACGTTGAAGGAATCAGAACCCGGCAGAATTCCGTGGCAGGACTTTCGAGAAGACTGCCGGAACAAGACAAGAAATCCATAATACATCTGGGCGTATTATACAAGTGTTTTCGTGGAGGTGCGGCTGTGGTGTACGGCAACAACGGCCTGATCACCTTGAAGGAGGATCTCGCTGTATCAAACCAATGGAGACTCAGCGATTACATATACGTGGGTATTATGCAAGCCTATGCTCATTGCACTTTACGATACCGACGCCTTCCGCACAATTAGGCATCAATTTAACAGGCCTTGAATGGCAACGTTGAGATGGGGCTCCAGGCCAAGGCATCCACTTGGGGAGGACGATCAGGGACCAAAAGCCAATTTGCAATTCAGCCTTGTTCGGTGCAGTCCCCCATCAGCTCCATGGGCTGCAGCTGTCAAGCTCACAGGCTATCCGCTTTTGCCTGGGCTCCCCTTGTGGTCCAATGAGAAGGCATGTCGATATCCGAGGCGACTGCCAGACGCATGGCTCATCTGGCTATCCTACCGCTGCTGCAAGCACTTTCTCGGGCGCCATTATTTCCTCTTTTTGTCGTTCGTTTCATGCTTCAAGCCCCGGGGGGCCATGCGTCTTGGAAACGAGATTGGAGATCAACCATACGCAATAGATACTCCTATGCTGTTCACCAACTTACAGCAGTGAGTATCAGTGATGTTGGCGACAAGTCTGTGAAAAGCCTCCGAGTAAGCACAACAAGCTCGCATGTAACAATAGTGCCATGCTAATGCACATGGCATAACCAGTCTATTTTTCCGTCCAGCGCCTTTCTAGCCAATGGCACGAGGCAGGCCGGGGACATGCTCTGTGGACGGGTTAGTGTCATCGATCAGATTCCCACGTAACGTTAAACCTGCCAGAAAAGGGAAGACGGATTCCATGCTGGTACAGCCAGATCGCTGCCAGGTCACAAGGCCTTCGAGGCCAAGATTCAGCATGGGCTTGTGCGACCCCGGCCACCGGATGCCTTCCGGCGTGCTAAAAGGAGGCACTTTTGGAAAAACGTGGTGATCAGTCCAGGGTCCGTCACCTTGGCCTCGGCCTGCAGATTTTTCTTTAGCGGTCCACTGAGGATTCCTTAATTTTATTCCATGGGTATGTATATTTTTTCTATCATCATTTTTATTTTTTTAAATTGTTTATTCACATTATCCTTTGCCGTCGGCGATTTCATCTCACCCGTAACGGTTGCAGAAAACGGAATTTGTCAATTGGAGGCGAGTTGATGATTGGCCGAGATTTGCAGAGTGACAGGCTCTAGCATCGAGCCACGCGGGTGTGGCGTCCTAGCGCTCGAAGATCATTGCAACTAGGTGTTGTTATGGGCTAACGTCGACAAAAGACGACCTAAAACGAGACGTGTTGATATTTTCTACGCCGAAGCATTGGTTGGTTATATTAACTCGAATGAGACGGTCCGAAACGGTGGGTTGTGGGCTCTGGGGCGCTGGTTGGGACGAAAATCGATAAAATGAAAATTGCTTTTTCTTTTTCTTTTTTCTCAGAAAAAAAGAAAATAATAATTAAAAAAAAGAATAATAGGCTCAACTTATCCCTGACTCTTCACACGTCGACCCTGGGCTTACATGGTTTGGAGTTCCGCCATGACAAGAAGCGCCCCAGTCGTTCGGCCCTGTTCAAAGTGCTTTTATGGGCCGCTCAGAGACCTGCCCAGCTCATTCGGAATCGCCGCCCAGCATCTGCATCCTCCGCAGCGAATCAGTTTGTCCAGTTCTGCCCTTATCAGTATGCTTGTTCTGCGGCACGTTGTTGGGAGCCTTCAACCCATCGAAAGGTGACCAGAAACCACGATTCTCCTGATGGCGAGAAAGAAAGCATCGTACCAGAAAACACGAGACGTGGATGAGTGGCGGCGGGCTGCCAGTCTCGGGTGGCGGCCAAATTCGAGCACGTCACGTATCGACATACCATCCTGGGTATAACCTCGCATCCTGGCTTTTGTGCTGGCGGAACCGGAATTGGAAAGGGTGGCTTTCACAGTTCAAGCCATGCCTGGCATATGACTCGGCTTCACGACTCGGCAGTCGGGAGGTGGTAACTTTCCCATGTGCAAGCCAGGCATTCTGCGATTTGGCTGGACTGGGGGGGGGCTGGTCAGGCTGCTTTGGCCCTGTTGCTTTTTTTCGAGAAGACTTCTATTATGCAGCGGCGCCCCCCAAAAGGTGAGACTTAAGCGAGAGCACTGCGTCCTCGATCCGAAGGGCTTTCCATCATGTGAACAGTTTTGAACCTGGCAACCAAGCAATGCTTCACTTTAGACGCCCCTATACTGCCAATCAGCCAAGGAGCCGGACATCCGCGGAGGAGGACACCTCCTAGGCGGGAGAAATACTTTTATCCTGTCAGTGCTTGACATTTGTGTTTTTTTTTTTTTTCGCCTCTTCTCCTTTGTCATGCTGCCATGATCGGCCCGACAAGGATCTGGCTTCGGCCTGGTATTTTTTACCTCGACTCGCTGCTCTCCATCTCCCGCTTCCTAAGCCTTTCCCTGTTGTGGGTTGGTTCGGTCGACCGTAAAGGCAGTGGAGTCTGTGATGGAAGGCAGCAGCTTTGGAGATACGAGATGTTGATATGAGGTTGATTACTGGGTCGTGGCGATCATCACGTTTCAAGTAGCGCCAAGGCGCAGCCGAGAGGCGGTCCGACGATGGTTTGCCATTTCCGTCTGGTGGAGGATAGCGTACCCGCTTGACAGCACGGCTGTCGGACCGTCTACAATGCTGAGTAGGTATTTGCATTGTATGTATCCGTATACTTTGGGGTTGTAAAGCAGAGTTGTATTATTAGGGGGTCAATGCAACAAAGACTGCTCCTTTGCTTTTTACTAGAGAGAAAAAGACGGCAGCCAAGACGGAATATTGAATAAGGTATTCAACACTGCTGCCAAAAGCTCAATCGCCGCTCAATCGCCCGCCATGTGATTAGTTTACTTCAAAGTCACAAATCTAAACTCGCCGTGGCCAAATGACAGTTGAAAGTAAAGACTCATCTCAGTTGGGCTTCTCCATAAACCAGCGTTGCAGCAGATTGGCGATGTCTATATTTAAACAGCAAGGGCACCACTTCCAAACCACTCCAGTGGTTCGATAAAAACGTTGTTCCCCTTGGCACCATGATGCTGGAGAACATGGTAGCATTACCGTGCGCCTGGGACAAGTATCGCGTTGCACAAATGGAGAGCTTTGCGCATCGAATGTCGTCATAACCTGGGGAAACCTGGTGTCAGTTTGAGAGTTTTGAAACGAAAACTGTTCAAGATTGATTAGAAGATGGAAACTTTGACGGGAGCAGTTGTGCTCGATTATCGAGTTGTGCCGTGGCATAATGATCTTGGAAAGGCGTCTATATGGATAACTATACGAGTTGTCGTCAGAGCTGATTTTGGGTAGCAGCAGCAACTCTGCTGAGCTCAGTCGGCTCAATTCACTCAAGCCTCTCTTCACTATTCAAGGCTATTCTATGTCTTACAGACTGATTACGCACCATGGCTGGTATCAGCTGGCAGACATCTATATCGACACAAACGAGGCAACTACACGACACAGATGCCAATCATCACGCAGCACTCACAAGACACCAATCCGGCCATGACAGTTCCGTAACGGCATCCGCGTCACATCTTCTAGCTGTCATTTCCGCTCTGCCCGCCAGACCATCATTTCTCAACCACCATCGTCATCACGAACACCACCACGGCATTGCTACCTTCCACCTATATCCCAAACGAGCGTCAGACCTGCTTCCAAATGCACAAGGGCATCCATCACCCCATCTATAAGCACCAGGCAACCCCCACGCCCGGAATCCAAGGCCACGGTTACCCGTTACCATATCCGTGAAACGGGATACATGGCCTGCATCTTGGCGGTTTTGCTGAGCAATCTGAGATGTGACCGGGTCCCCCCCCCCCCCCTGCCCATATCTACACTCATCCCAAAGCAGAGTTGCGCATCAACATGTGTCTTTGATACAATGCCGAAAGAATCATAGCCTCGGACCCTTGCCGAAGCTTTTTTTCTCACCGCGGGCTCTCGCTCTCAAGTCTTGATCATCTACCTTGCGGCCTTCTTCCCGGCTAAATAGGCTGGTTACGTGATTATACATGTACGGGCCGGGCCTTTCGCGTAACTAACAAGAGGGTGCAGGGATAGCTCTATTTATCCATTGCCCAGAGTAAGTGCATTGCCAAAAGAAGGTGGTGGACAAGGCAAAAGGGCAAGACAGTGATCGAAGATCGAAGCCTTTAGCAAATCTGACTTGTTAGACGTGGTCAGCAAAAAGTCCCCGTCGCCATTGGTCTTTCTCTTGTAAAAGAAGAGCGTACCCCCCCAAAAACCGCCCCCCAAGGAGTAAGTAATACTCAGCAGAGACGGCAATATTCTCTTTCCCTTACGCGAGGAGCTGATGCGGCGAAATTGCCGCCGGACAATTTCATCGAACCGCCGGAGATCATTGTCTACATCGTAGATACACCGACAGAGTCCTCAGTCTCAAGAGCAGATGATGACAGTAATTGATGCCTCAGCATTGGATTACCGATGATTTGTTTTGCTTACCACTTTCATTTCCCCCACACAATGCCACATATTACCAACTCGGAGCAAAAAGGACCAATTTTCTACAAAGACAAAAGCACGTGTTCTACATCATTGGGCATTGAGACTGAAGCGATATTTGATACAAGTCTGGAAGGGGGTGGGATAAGCCCCCTCCAAAACTGCAACGTACTGATACGATTTGGAAGAAATATGGCAGGGCTGCTGCTGACGCTTCAAGGGTTCTGCGGCCTCTCCGGCGATGCATGCATGCATACTCTTACATGCTTGTACGTGCCGCATCATAGCAGTGCGGCAAAGTGCCACGAGTACCGACGCCGCTCGGCACTCGCATCCCTACGTAATCCGACTTTTAAAAAGAAAAAATGTACAATTATAGTTGCATTGTATATACAAGAGAAATGGTGTTTCTGGCAACTGCTCGTGGGGTCCTTGCCTTGCAGACGGGCAGACCAGGATTTGCAGCAGTCCACGTGGGATGATGTCGTTTTTGGGGATACCATCACTTTCGGCCGGCCTTTAACTTTTTCATCGTCTACTCTCTGCCTTCTTTGAACGGACTGATGTTTTGGTCCGAGTTGAAGCGGTTGCCCAAATCTGACACCTTTTCTTTTCCCCCATCGTATGATCAAGTGAAACCCCCCCTTGCTATTCCATCTGAGGAATTACTACATGTCGTTCCCCGCAAACATTGCCCCACGGCGGAAAGTGTTCATTTGATGCCATACACGACCAATTGCGAACAAGTATCCCGATTGCTTACTTATCGAAAGACATACGATTATAGAGCTCACATATAGGCACCTAGTAGTATAGTCTAGGCAGGGCCAAAGCATCGACCAGTTCCGCCCCCTGGCAGAAAAAGGAAGAGACCGGCCGGGGTGGAAACGAGCCCGGGATCAACGGAGCCGTCGCCGTCGGACCACCCCTGCCGGATCCTGTATCGCATTGTCTTTCTGCTCTCTATTGTTTTGGGAGAAGGAAATGAAAGTTGTGGCTTGGATCTATGCTCGTAGTTGGGGAGACTTGTGAGCAAGGCTTTACGAATTACTAGAATGGGGGCAAAGAGAATTGCCATTGGTGCGCATGCACAAAATTGAACATTGCAGTAGTCCCTTACAACAACTTACAAGACAGCGCTTCGGGAGATTTGGACAACTCGTATTGGTATTAGGCACCACCAGTCAAGAGTGTGGTAATTAGTTATACGATTGTGTGCAGTTTGATACAAACCCATGACATGTAAATTATCCATGCTGTGGCTAGCTGATAGTTACAAAGGGGATGCGTGCTCTGTAGTTCGTACAACTAACTACCTGTTCATTGCAGATTCTCATTCTGTCTTGGCTAAGATGAGAGTTGTTATATGCATTTTTTTTTTTTCAACAACATGAAATATAGACATTCATAAGAGCATTCAATTAAGAAAACGACGTTTATCTTGAATACTTTGTGATCAGATATGCTCTCAGAAAAAGAATTACCGAGGTTGGCTCGAAGCATAGGGTATGTCGCTGATTTAGCGAATTCCACTTGATCCTTGGTATAGCACTAGCACACAAGGTGTAAGTTGATTCACCCACATATCAGAACAAGAATGGTAGCTACATTCTTTGGTTGTTCATTTTCAAGCCTGATGAAAGACAGTTACAATCATGTTTACGCTCTCAGCTCATATTCCGGCAAATGCATCTTCATGTTGTATCCCCAAGGAGACAGACAGCGACCACACTGAGTCCATGCATTTTATCAAGCATGCTGCCAACATCCATGATTTAGAGCTGTCCATCAGATGAATCATTTCTGCAACTATAACATTTCTTACATCTATTGCATGATATGCATCACTTTTGAATGATATTTGCTTACATGCTCGACTTACAACAGACAACCCCGCCACCTCTGTATATCCCACTGTGAATATCACCACCACTTCTTTTATATCCTTCTACTTCTCATCATCACCGCATCTTCTTATTTCTCTCTTCTTCTTCTTTACTCATATCGCTTCCAATTTCTCATCATTTGCACTTCATCCCTCTTCTTTTCCCCAATACGTCAAGCAATCAACTATCCCGCACCCATCACATCGACACCTCTTCCCACGTAATACGCCACCAATTCTTATGTCATTCATGTTTCTCCCAGAAACACATCCCCATCCGAAAATCCTCTCTGACTGTACTTTTCCTTTCTTCTCCCACCTCATTCGTCTCCAAGTCTAAGCCACTCCCTCCCCCCAAAGCGAATCACACTTCCAGCTGCCTCCCAAACCCATTGGCCCAGACCCTTTTTTTTCCCCCTCCACCCTCCAATTCAGCCCACCCTCTCCAAAGTTGCAATCATGATCACCGCTCGGTGACACAGCAGATGGCCGGTCTCACTCGACTTACACACACTATTTCCTCTTCTTCTTCTCTCTCAATCTCTCTCTCTCTCATTCTTCAAAAAGACGAGACGATACTGCGCATGCGATTGGACAACGCAGGACCTCTTCCGCCCACCCTCCCCAGCTTTTTCTTTTATCGCCGTTGCACAGGCGGGCTGCCAAGACGGGACCGAAAAATGAGGAAACCATACTATTAGATAAGTAAACAGGGAAAACAATAAATTAAAACGATATAAATAAATATTACAAAAAAAATAGGTCACGCTCAAGCCTGAGCTGAGTCGGCAGTCCAAAGCAAAACAGTCGGTGTGATGAACAAGCAAGACACGCAGTAGGTATTTGGGGTCATGAAGTGAGACACGGCCTCGTGGAGGGGCCCCCAAAGTAATTAATTGCTCTTTTTTTTGCTGCTGCCTGTCTCTTCCAATAAGAAAACTAATAATAAAATGCAATTTATCAGTCAATTATTTAAAATATTAAGAAATACAAAAAAATACAAACAAGACTCGCAATCAGTGGCTTGTCTCACCGGTTGCGCAGTGCAACGCTGGCGTTGGTCGTGTGAAGGACTAAAAGTGAAGGCAGTGGCTTTCTTTCCCTCCTTGGCTCTCTGCCTACATTGGCATCAGCTCGTTTGTTTGAATTCCTCGCCAATATCGCTCATGTCCGAGCCTTGGCCCTTTCGAAATCCATCGCCGAAGAATGGCAGCTGCGCTTCCTTCGTCTGGGGCCATCACAAGAGCAAAATGAGTTCTTTATTTTTTTTTCGGGGCCTTGTCTTCCGGGCCTTACACGAAAGGGAGGCAAATTTTGCAGAGAGTCAGTTTTGCGCCCGCGTATACTTGCCCCGGCAGTTCGGCGCTTCTCGTAAAAGAAGACACACATCTTGCAAACTAAGAATGAAATAATTATATAAAAATAAAACAAGAGTTAAAAAATGTCTCACTCTTGTTTCTTCTTCAGCCAGACTTTTCTATTTCTCTGAGTCGCTGAATCTAGACCGAGTCGTAGTGTCTCCGACAAGCTGGTTCGAACATCGTGCCATGTTAGAGGCCTCATCCTGGACAAGACGACAAGGCCCTCGGACCAACCGCAACCACATGATCATCATCCCTCTTCCTCTTGCCTATCCTTCCAGCTTTGGCTCCGACGCCTCCATTGCACTGTGACACTTTTTTTTTCGCTCTTGCTCTTGGCCCATCCTTCTGTTGGTAAGAAAAGAGGTCCCCGTCTCCAGCCAAACCAGCAAAGGCCGGATCAGAGAGGCAGCTTCCCGTCTCGAAAACGGCTTTGCTTCTCTCCAGATTTCATTGGTGATCAAAGCGTTTTTTTTATTTTGGTCTGGGCGGAGCTTTTGCTCTCTTGATCCTGCGCTTCCTTTACTGCAGCATCTCCCCGTGGGGCATATGTTGGCTCCCGTCTGCCGTGTCTCATGGCCTATATCCAATACACTCAATAGAGAGAGAGAGAGAGAGTCTCGGCCAGTTTTTTTGTCCCTTCACACCCGCGTCCAGATAGGAAAAGGATGTGAACATGCGGGAAAGGGGGCAGAAGTGAGAGAGGGTAGCGCAACATCACACCGCCGTCAGTAATTGTGCGTGTACAAGAAATACAAAGGAGAGTCACGCTGGGTGCATCTCGGCAACAGACTCATCCGGAATAACCTTCGACGTGTTTGAGCTGAGACTCGTATCCCGGGTGTGTCGTAATCTCCTTTTCGTACATTGAGTCTTCATGCCATGTTGATGGCAGTCCTCGCCAATCATAATCGCCATATGACCTTTGAACAAAGAAAACATCTCGTGTCCAAGCAAAACTAGGAATTACAGAACACGCAGTAGCACTTACGAAAGAGCTCATTGGAAACCAAGCAAAACTGCTCATCAGCCGCCATGTTCAGTCCCGCAGCTCCTTCACGTATACACGGGGAAAAAAAGCCACAACTTCACTCATCAAGCATTGGTTGGTTATAAATGAAAATAGAGAGAGCCGGTGTGTACCTCCATACACAAGAGAAATGAATACGAGTTGATCGTCTGGACATTGTTCAACCACACCTTTCAAAGCCCTAGCCCGCTTCCCTTAATCTCTTCCCAGGCCAAGCTATCAGGAGAGAGACAAGATTTGAGATGGCGTGGATGTATGCATGTTGTCCGACAGCCCTGACCCGGCAGTACCACGCTGTGCTTGGAATTGCCTGGCTGGAGATGCTCATGTGAATGGAAAAAAAAAGGGAATTAAAGGTAACTATCATTTCCAAGGTACAACGTGTTCTCCTCCATGTGCGGTGAGCGAATCTTGCCGTTTGTGATACCCTCGAGAATAGAGACGGGGTAGTGTGCAACCCACGCAAGTCAAGTCTCAGCTTGGCTGGGAATAAATTGGTATTTTATATCACAATAAAATGAAAATATTGTTTAATAAATTCATGCCGGCACTAGGAATTAATTAATATTATGATTTCAATCTCATCTTGGCTGCCATCTCTACTACTACTGCTTCCCCTGATGCTGTGTCGTTCGAGACAGTGTATCCTTGCAGCTGCTTCCCGTCCAGCCCAGCAAGATCAGCTGCTTGGCCCTACTTCAATGGCTCCTTCTTATCCTCGGATGATATTATGAACCGGAATTACTCTCATTAAATTGCAATTTCTTTCACAAGATCATGGACGGCGACCTGGAGCGCCTTCGCCGAGCTTCCTCGGGCGATACCGGAGAACCTTTTGCAAAAAAAGGAAAAGAAAAGAAAAAAAAACTCGATTTACACGTGCCCTCCTTCGGCAACCTCGTAGTCTACATGCCGGTTACAGGTTTATTACAGCTGCTAAAATTGCGGCCTCGGTGATGGAAAGCAGAATCAAGAAGCCGCCTTTGCGTATTAGGTATTCCGTAGCCAGCGCCATCATGCACGACGCGGAACACGAACAGTAGGAAAAAAAAAATTGAAAAATCTGCCATGTCAATTGGTCCGCTTCAAACGACGCGCAATTCAACCAATAAGTTTTCCAGCTGCTCGGCTGCCCGTAGTGGGAAATAAACAACCCCCACGCGGGTTCCCAAGGCCATCAGCAGAAATGGCGTGCTTTTTGGCCAAGGGGATTGCTTGCTTGTCACCAAATGTGAATGTGACGAGTTGGAATTTTCCTTCCTCGGTGCCTTGTGCGGGATTGATCGAGAGAACCAGAAAGCAGAAATCGCATCCAGTGTGTTTCGAACAAAAGGACCGTCTCTCTCCAGAGTATGGTGACATTCCGCGGCTTACATACGACGACACCACCCTCCCTCCTCCGGGGAAGGCTGTAAGGGCCCCAGAGGTTCGTGAGGCCAACAGCACACACCAGCTTGTGAGTAGGCATGTACAAGTAGATATTGCCGCCTATCAACACGGGGTCTTGGTCCCTGCGATAAAGTAAGCAAGGCAGCTCTGTGCGATCAGATGATCTCGGGTGCGGGCCGGTCGCGCTGTGTCAGGTTCTTGTTTTTTTTTAGAGACATTGCGAAGCGCCACTTCCGCGTTCACATGGGGGCTGCTGCGGTCTCGGGAGCCAAGAGGTTGCAAAAGATGCGGTAAAAACACTTGCAGTGATAACAAACGTAATTTGAACTGAGATTGCCCATGCCCAGGTCGCAGCAGAATCGCAAAGCGCAATGGGGGACGGCTGCAGCTCAATTCCCCCTGGACGGCCGACGACTAATATCGAGTACGTCTATCGTGCGTCACATCGCATGGATAGCTCTGCGAGCGCTTGTTGCAGAAAAAGCCCTGCGGTCGGCAGCTGTGTGCATGCTGCTCGCCCAAAGAGGGCTGCGGGATCTGCAGCATGCAGCAGGCGCTTCGATATGAATCAGCCGCCTGCGCCGGGCTGGTGGACGATGACTCTTTGGCGGTTGAGCAATGCCGTCTGAGCTGTCGATATGCCCATCGTTCCAATGCACTTGGAGTTTGATTCGCTGCGACGTCTTGGCCCGTCTCAATCCAGGGTCCAGTGCCTATTCTCTCGGGGTCCAGCAGGCAGTCATCATCTGACGGTACGGAGGGGCGTGTAGTGTAGTCTGTCTGTCTGTGCTGAGCTCGCCAAATCGTCGGTGAGGCCATTCAGGTAGCAGCGGCGGCTTCTGGGCCAAAGGTCATGAAACAGCCTAAGGGAGCGACTGGATGCTGAAAAGACGCACCTCCACCACCGGATCAGGCCTTTGGGGGCTGAATTCTGTAGCGGCGGATAGCTCTTTTGGACAATCAGTCCATGGGTGCATCATCAGGGGCGGGGAAGGCGGAGCGGGCGCCATCCTGCAGCCGCCACGTAGGCGGTCACTTGAGCAGCGAAAACATCGTGTGGTACGTCTGAGTTGCTGTTTCGAGCAACGCAAACAACCGCCCACGGCTAGCAGACATGGCTGTATACTGTACTGTAGCTGCGACAACCCGCTATCAAAAGAGACGCCGGCATGGACACAGGCAAAACTGTCAGCCTGTGAGTGAGCTTGGCTGCGCCTGGACGCACTGTAGATTGTAAAAGAAAAAAAAGGCCTTATCACGGGGAGTGCCAGTTCATCACTTTCAGACGCATGACCGGCAACAAGCTTCGCGCACCAGCATGTAGCTGTCCCATGGAAGACAGATGAAGGGGTCGATGGGCGTTGACTCAAAGACCAATGCCAATGTCTGTCTGTTTCTCACCCCGGCTTCCCTGTTGCTCTTCCCCCTCCTGAGAAAGCTGCGGTTCGTCAACGGCAGGGTGATGCTATCATCATCATCAATGCCTCCCACATTAGCGTACAGCCTACAGAGGCACCACCACCATCCGTTGGCGATGCCGATTTGCAGGCCAGATACAAGTGTGTCATCCTAGACGAGGCCCGTCAGTTGAGAGCTTGCCTATGGGAACCCGCAGGCCAAGGAGTGCAGCGGCATGCCATCCAATACAAACATACCTGCCTCATCCATTGCCGTCCTGCTGTTTATACTCGCGCCTCCCGCCTCCCGCCCCCATTACGCAGCCTGTAGTCATCTGCCAGCAGCCAACGAATGCGTAGGCATACATAGGACCGCCCGATTGCTCCTGACAAGTGCCGTAATTGGGCGCAGTGGTTTCCAAGTCTGGAGGAGATGCTGCCAAACGGGATTCAAAGCCGGGGCCCCGGATGGAGTGTGCATTTGCGTATTCATTCAGTCATTCATTCACGGGTTATCTTGTCCTCGAGCCATTCGACAATATGCAGTCCAATCTCGATGCCTCTCGGACAAGCCACCCATTGTCAAAGCCTTCCCCATCCGGCGATGCCTGGTTGGCAGCCATCGGCCTCGAACAATGGCCCCAAAGTTGAAAAGAAGAATCGGGGCAGAGGCGTTGCTGGCCGTGCCTGGCAGACCGCATGACAGAGGCGTAGATGCAGCTTGGAGAATCGGGCTGGCAGCACGGATCGTCAACCGTCGCCAGCAGATCAAACGTCAAACGCCCAGACAGCCTGGAGCCGGATTGGTCGTTGGCCAGTGCCGGGCGCAGCCTTTGGAGCGATGCAAAGTCGCCGACTGATGATGACGCAGATGGAAGTGGAAAAGCGTATGGCCGCACAGACGGGCAGGGCAGGGCCAACAGCAACATGAATGCTTCAACCGCATCAGCCAGGTCAAGCCTCCTTTTTGCCGTTTTGCGGAGCCGTGATCGACTGGAGGCGGGCTGAAACCCCATTGGCAGCAATACGGGGTAGTCGTTGCTGTTGGACGCGGAGCGATTGAGTTTATGTTTGCAGGCGAAGGGGGCATGTATAACTGCCCTTGCTGGGCCAACAGATTCATTGCACACACAAGTAGCGTTTAATTATTGATTGCTATTATTCTATTCTATTTTAGTCGACGGTTTTTTTTATTTATTCTATTTTCAATTTCAATTTCTGCTGTCTTTGCTTTTTTTGGGACGTCCCAGCCAACAGCATGATGAATGTAGTCGTGCACGACCGCTTGGCCTGCTGCCTGGCGTTTCTTGACTACTGGTAGGCAATGCCCCAAAACCTCACAATAAACCACCAACTTACACAGTTCCTATTCACCTCACCACCGGAATCCCGATGCAATGGTACGCCAGCAAGCAACATTGTAATGAAGCAACCCATTAAATTACCAAATAATTTCGTTATCAAATTGCAAAACATGGAAAGCCGTGCAAGCTTGAACAGCAGCCTCGCACTCCCTTACCAGGGAGACTGGGGACAAAAAGGTACAGAGACCCCGGTCTCACCACGAGTCGCAAACATCGTAGACACGCATCGTGTTTGATCTGGTCACAAAGTCCCTCCCGCGCGTGTAGGCGGTAAAAGGGCTGATCGATCGGCTGCGATGCCGTTGCATGCAATGCACAGCATTAAGCTTTTACAGAATAGCCACGGCGTATGCCTCGACTCAACACGCGTGGGAAAAGCATGCATGTTGGGGCGTTTGGCCTAGCATGGCATGCCAGCCCTATCAGCATGGCCATTGCTCAGGGTCCATCTGCCTGCACGTTGGACGAAATCGTGAATGCCTCCTCCGTAAATACTCTATCCAGAGAGAAGCTGCTGTTGATGGCTGCCAACAATGTGTTGCCGGTGTCAATACTTGTAGGTGCACATGCCAGAATACGGCTCCATGGCCATCAAATGCTGGCACCGCGGCACACCCGTAGCCTTTCCGCTGCTTCTTTTCGTAGCTCGCAATCGCCAACTCCGTTCAATCGTTTACAATCAATTCATCAATTCAGTTCAGTCCAATTCGTTTATTCACTCAATCAGTCAGTTGACTCGTTCGCCAGCTCGTTGGCATCCCAAGGCGCGTTGCGTCGACTCGCCTTATCCACAAACTGAATCAACAACACTCATCACATACTGTACACGGGAAGCTCGAGCTCCCTCACGGCGTTTGTCCGGAGCTACTTTGTCACGACAAAGGCCCGAAGTGGGCGGGCCAGCTCTCCGTTCCAACGTGTGGAACAAAGGAGTCTGAACAGATCCGGTTTTCGATAGCAAAAAAGTGATTTGCGGTAGTGCCATTGTGCCTGGGAGGAGGGGGACCTGCTCAGTGGCTGGGAAATTCCACTACCTGGATAAATTCCCAAATGAATTTATTTTTTAATTTTTATTTTATCTCACGATTCGTTCAAAAGCACCCCCATTATTTTTTTTATTCATTTTTTTTCTCTTCTCTCTCCTTAGCTTGGTTAATTACGGAGACGTGCCAGAATAAATTGAGAAGAAAAACTGGAAAAATTGCACCATTGGAAATTCCACTTTGGTCCCCACCGAGCCCTTTGTTTTCTTCCTAGCGCTCCAAATTTCGTATCACCCCTTCCCATCCAGCCAATATCCTTTCCTCTTATTCTGGATTTTTCTCGATAGGTGGGAATCGGGGATCCGCTCGATTACGGGCATTGTAACCTGCGATACGTACACAAAAGAGAGGGGAAAAGAGAGGCCTCTACCGCCGTACCGCCACGGAGTATCGGTACCCAGGCATGGTATCCAGCATGTGGACTGGATTAGTCCACCGACGAGTGGATAGACACTCTCTTTGGCCCTCTCTCCATGGCCGTGATGAAATGTCACTAACCAGGCCAGGCCCTCTTGATAGCAGCTCTGCGGAGCCCCGTCGCCGTATGCGTAATACGAGAGGAGAGCCTCAAAGAGCCGGGACGGCGGCGCAAGGCCCGGGCTGGCAGGTGATGGCAGGCCCAGGCTTTAGGTTCCCCGAAGTTCACGATGGCCTCACCAAAGGGACCACGCGCTATCGCACGCTACACCACATGCTACCTGCTTGTATAGCACAGCAGCACCGCTCCAGAGTACAAAGTTTTGCCGGATCGTCGAGGCAAAAGGCACGGAGCCTCAGGCACAGTGATCCACGTGTCTTGAAGTTTCCCGGTCTCCCCTTTGCGGCCCCATTTCCCCGATTCCAGCAGGCGGTCACAGGAACAAGCCAACATGTATTTGTCCGTCATAATGTATTGGCAGTATTCTGCTCATTTTGGGACCCGCGTCCCCATTTCCAGCTTGTTTGCCTGTGGGTTTTGACGTGCCCACATGTAGGCATTCTACAGTATTGAAGCGTAGGGGAAATACCGACATGTGCCTCTTACGTTATGCTGCATTAGGTGAGAGAAAAAAAATTGCAGAGGTTGAGATGGAACATTATCCACAATAGGTTGTTTCTCCTCTCTTTTTGCTGTCATTTCGGATCGAGTCGGGATGACACGGGTGGCGTGCATTTGACATGCGCCCTGTGGCGCAGAACATTGTGGGCTTCTTCAGCAATTTTTTTTTTTTTTTTTTTTTTACCGAGCTGCAATAAATAGAAACCGTAGGCACAAACTGCTAATTACTGTATACAGCCAGTTCACGGACACGGCACAGCTTGCTCCATTATCACAAGCCCTCCCATCAATCAGCTTGACCGGATTTCGCTCCGTACAGTAAGTAACCAACGTAGTCCCTGATAGTCAGCGAGCGAGTTATCAGTTGGAATGAGTCGTGTCCTCGGTTCATTGCTCGGCTTTTAACGCGCTCTAAACTAACCTGTTACGAGATGGGGCAGACCCTGCATTCCCAGAAGCAACCACAAGGCCAATGGCGGCTCAGTCAACACCAAGAGTGACCCGGTCGCAGGTCAGTAGCCTCGTCGCTGCGCTACTCCGGCTGCGGGGCCGAAATTGCTGGCTTCAAACGCCAGACGCCCCTCTCTCTTAGGCAGACAGCAAGCAGAGAGAATCAAGGAGGGGACATGACTTGTTGTGCGTGCTCCTAGTGCCAAAATTGAAATTCTTGGCAATCTTCTAGAAGCAACATGGAAATCATTTCCGCAGTCAGCTGCGCGGCGATCCGTTTTATGCGCAGCTGTCTCAAGCCGAGTCATGAACTCCCCTCCCCTTGAGGCCGCCAGCATGCAAACATCTCCAGCAGAATGTGCTGTGTCGTCACTTGTGAGAATCTGTACAGCACGGCGGAGATACAGTAAATACACCATCTTTTTTAGCTTTGCAGATGCAGGCGGGTTAAACAACCTAGCGGAAAAGAAAAATAGGACGGTCCGCCGATGCAACCCCCCAGGCCTGGCTGAAGAAACCGCCCTGCATGTTCCAGAAGAACGTTGAACTAAGGAAACATGGACGTTTGCCGCTTTTCCTCTTACATGTGTACAAGTCTGTACTCAACCAAAAGATCGGCCGAAAAGGGCCTTGTCAAAAGTACAGTAGCCTCTCATGCTTGGAGCAGAAAGGCCATCGGCCAATGTTTTTCCCATTGATTCATGCAGGCCACACATCGAGGAAAGCTAACTCGACCGCCTTTTCGCATGTGTAAGAGGGGCCCCTCAGTATGAGATGACGTTAAGACCAGGTAGGTAGGTGACTTGAACAAGCTTATGTGTAACAAAGCTGAAAGTACTCTGTACAGTACTTGTGCATGTCCCTCTTCCGTTTTCCTATGCCCCCCCCAACCGTTGCTAAATGCTCACTCGCGATGAGTCCGAATGGCGGAGAGGGGCCCTTTGCCCTTTGTGTTATTGGACTGCTCGTTCTCGTTTTCTCGGCAAGTACCGTTACGGCGCTTAGACTACCGTTTCGAGCAATGCGCCGTCTGGGAGTTCGCCGTCGCGCGCGCTCTCCGCTAAAGTCACCCGTGGATTAGCCGTAGGACGCCATCGACGAGGCTACCTACAATAAAGTGCACGCGCCAAAGCTTGCCCAATGCCCACCGTTTTTCCTTAGTAAGGCATAACGCGCAAGTCATGTGCCTGTTCCCTTGCGCCGTGCAGTCTTCCTTTGTCAGCAGTCACTTGATCGCCTCTCCGCAATTACCAGAGCCAACCATGGCCCTTTCCATTGTCCCATATGAGGCCTTCTCCATCCCCGATCCAAACATCTGCCTGAAAGTGGCAATTAGAGAGGGGCCGAGCAGAGCTATTCAGCCTCGGCGACATGGCCGTATGATTGTGCTCGTGTCAAAAGCGCGCCTAAATGGAAATGGCCTCGTTTTACCCCGCGTGGAGGCGGTAGTTGACGGCGATACTCCGCCGTAGCATTTACGGGGTATTGCCATGTTGCTAGCTGGCAGTCCATCCGATAGTCAACCTCATGCAACCTGGAACCTGGAACCTAGGCTGTGTGCTATCAAATGCCAGCCCGTGTTAGCATGCCCATCTCTGGGCCTAGAATTATTCATGCGGGCTTTTGCCTTGTCAGAAGTCAGGCCGAGGCTGTGCGAAGCTAGATAGATACTTCCTCCTATGAGCTATCGTCAACCCCCGGCCCGGCATATATCTCCTACCGAGCTATGCGAAATATTGGAGCCATGCTGCCGTTTACTGTGCTCTGGACAGTCCGTCAGATACGGCCCGGTGGCAAAACAGAACCATCTTTTGCCATGTCTAGCAGGCTGTAACGGGGAAATAGGCATGGATGCTGCATATATCGCCACTGACTCCCTGTCAGAATAGGATCTACGGCGGCTCCTGCAGCGAGCTCAACTCGCGGGCTCGCGGGCATATCGAGTCTGGGCCTTTGTTGATCAGCTTGCTGCTACCCTGGAAACTGATGTGCACTAATGGGGCGCCAAGCCGGATTCCAGAGTTGATCGTCTGCTTCAGCATACTGTACAGTATCTAGCTCCCCGTCAGCAAATAGTCGGGCATGTTCCAGGTCTTGAACAAGCATTCACGTGAGCCGCTGAACTACATTACTCGACCAAGTGGCCTACACGGTGGTTGATCCCCCTTTTGGTGGAGCGCGTTCTAGACAATGGCACTGCTTGTTGAACCGAGATACCCACGGTATCCATCTGATTTGGACCAGAGTCATGTGAAAGGCACGACTAAATTGCGACTTGACGTTGCCTCATGATCTTCAGGGTTCAGGTACCGCCGAAGACATGGATGAATAAAAAAAAAAAAGTAAAGTAAAATAAAATAAAATCGATTTTTTTCGATTTTTTTCTTTTTCTTTTGCATTGATACCAGAATAGAAGCACCATTCCCCCAGTTTTTGCGTCGTAATCGTGATGCATCACCATCGATTGGATACAAAAGGCGGAGTACATCGGTGGCTGAGCTACTGTGCCTTGAATCGCCGCATATGGCAGCCGTAGCTCAGGTACCGCTCCGCTCGCATCAGTGTCAAACGTTTGCATCCAGCAGTATAAGCCACTACTCCTACTGTATGCGGAGATGAATAAATAAAAGAAATAAATTATCATACAAATAAAATATCAAAAAAAAAAAAAAAAAAAAAAAAAAAACAATTACTCCTTTCCCTTGCTTCTGCCCCATGATTCTCATTTATTGCCCCCCCGTTGTTTAATCTCCATGCGGTCTCATGTCTCTGGCCCTCCTGTGTCACTTCAGCAAGTCATCGCCACCCCTAGGATGGATTGCCCCGCCATAGGATCTTGGAGGAGTGTCTCGCTTATCGAGGTACATATTCAGGCACTGGAAAATCAAACTTTAGAGGGGGGTTGGTGGCTGACCTCACTGCATACACGTACCTGTATGGGCTTGTAGTACCTTGGTAGTAGCACTATCTGGATTCAGCCAGAGTTTGATGCAGTATCTAAATATACGTATGCGCCTTTGACAGGTACGCTTGCGCAGCCTAACAAGATCCAGGGCCTTGGCAAATGGAACTTATCCAAGGGGGGAATACATGTAAGTAATAATGCTTTCCCCAGGCTTGGCGTTCCCAAGTGCATTTCGAGCATTGTTATACCTCAAAAAGGGCCCCAGCAGCAGGGACAGGAATGCACCAGAGACATACAGTTCGTGGGCTCACATCGGCCGAATTCTAGTGAGTCAAAAGACTCGCATTGGCCTTTTTTTTGCCTCAATCTGAGTCTTCTGAGTCAACATAACTACAGCCTTTTTTCCTCTTTCGGCTGGACCCTCAAAGGGGGGCACGATAGTTGATACGCAAACGAAATAAAACTTACATGGCTTATAGCAAGCCTCGTTACAAAAGCGCAACTGAACAGTGGAGTGCAAGTAGGGCAAAGTATATCACATATGACAGGGACATCTTGAAAATAACTTCATCTTTAGATTAGATCATTGCATTAGCTTTGTTAACTATTACTGCGACACGTCAACGGCGATCCACCTCCCTCGCATGCAATGTCTCTGCTTTCCCCTCCAAGGGTTTCATTTTTTTGCCAGACAGACTGGACCAACAGCCTGTGCGCTCGGCACATGCATGATCCGAACAGATTGGCAGCAAGCTAGTCTAGTCTATTGGCCATCGTTTGTCGATGCGCAAAAATTTTAGTTGTTGCTTGGATCGAGAAAAAGCAATTTTGTTGTATGGGGAGCTGAAATCGATATCCGAGTGCATGTAGCGTGGTGTTAGGTGGCATGGCTGGCCGATGTTTGCAAAGAAGGGCTATATGAGTTTTATTACAGCCAGAGAAAATAATAATTAAAAATAATCAAGATAAATCAATTTATTCCATCAGCCCATTTCGAGTTTCTCGGGACCCCCAAGGGATATCTGCATTGCATTAGCAAGTCCAAAGGGTCAAAAACTGGCTGACCAAACACCAGATCCGCGCCCCACAAAGCCGGGCTGGCCTTCCGTCCTCCGCGCACGCATGCCGAATCGCCATGCTGCATTTCAACACGCAGGGAAATACTACTAGTACTACTATCAAAAACCCAACGAAGAGAATCAAGTGAGATGGTATGTCTCATTGCATCTCACATGATCCAAACAAGAAAACAAATACTACTTTTGACTCAAAAAGTGTCTCAACCTCCATTGTAACAGCGTAGGTCTCTTTTACGCAAGACTTGTTCTTTAGGGTGTGGAGTTGAGACTGGTTTGGTATGAAAAATCCCGAGACCGTCAACAAGAGTGCGGAGTACCTACAACAGGATAGATGTAAGGTAGGGGAACTGGAAATCGTGGAGAACAGGAACGAGACAGACGTGCAAACATCACGGAAGACAGGGGGGAGTAGTCAGCAGAAGCAGGATTTTCATCACATTATTCTTTCCATTTTTTCTCCCTGTCTTTTTTTTTATTTTATTCTTCGTCCCTTTCTTTTTTCTTTCCAATGATATTGCGGCTGGGATGTGATATGTCCTCTTATTGGCCCGCATCTATATACCTGCCCCCTGCGCTTCGTCGGGAGCTGAACATTATGCAAATCCCAAATAGGAAATCTTGCCTCGAGGAAACAAAACACACAGATATTAGTGGTCAACTGTCCGACAAAAAAGCAAAGAAAAAAAGGGAAAAGGAAACAAGAAAACGTTTCCTTGATTTGTGCGCGGGCATGCATATACGGTGTAGCACTTGTTATTATTAGTCCCGTCCTTCGGATAATCCCCTCCATTGCTATGCTACTCCCCTCCCCCCCCTAATAAAAAGCCCAATCACCGCCTGATTCAGCCTCACGCGCACTATGCCAGACCGGAAGCCCGTTCCGGCGCAGACCACATGCATCCTCCTCTGCCAGCTAGCAAGTTCACAGTTAGTCAGCCCTTTTTTTTTTCTTCTTTCCCCCCCTTTGCACTTGGCTTGCTTCTTTTTTTGCGTGTGAGCGTGTGTGTGCCGCTATTGGAGCCACGGCTTCAAGGCAGGGAGTTTGAGGTGCTGCTACTAAATGCATGCGGGCTTGCTACTCGGCCGCAGTAGGCTAAAAGGCATCTGCCGCGTAGCGTTTTGGCATGTGTCACCTTGACTATCTCTCCCCTACTCTAACCTGCTTGATCCATCTACTTGTATCATTTGTGACAGGTAGCGGAGTCCGCCGCCTGCGATCGTTTCCAGCTCGCTGGGCAAATCTGACGCGTCGCAAATGCTAGGCCAGCGTGCTGTAGCTAGCCATGGCTCCGGCTGGTGGAAGCGGACGCGCGGTTTTAGCAGCAGGTAATTAAAATCTATACGCAGTGGTGCCGTCGGGCGGCATGGGCGTTCTCGTAAAGAGGGCGGGCTCTCTCGTCTGAAACGGGCAACCAGCCTATTGCTGTTGTTACTCTTACTCATCTACTGGCTGACTACTACAGCCCTATTTGGGAAACTTGGAGATGCTGTCTGGCGCATGCAGTCTGGTTGAATCGCATCGCGATTTCACCTCTTAAGAGAAATTGAATAGAAAGAAAATTACGAAAGAGTGATGAAAGAGAAGTGATGAAAAAAAAAAAAAAGTCGGGACGAGATTATCACATGTAAGCGGGGAAAGGCCAATGTTGACGAGCTGGCAGCATTTAATATATGCCTTGCATCGATATTCTCCATATGTAATATGTGATGGCCACCCTCATTCGCTCGCTCGCATCTGCAAGGAGAGATTAGAAAAGAATCAATCAAGGAAGAAGGCGTTGCAACACGGCACACTGCAGTCACCATTCATCACCGCCATTCTCATTTCCTGCAATCACAACATGTCTTTCTCCCCTTCTCTCACTAACACACGCTCTCACATATGCATCTACTACTGCTTGGCCACAACCTTCGTTTCTGCTTGATTCAGCAGCGGGAGGAAGCGCTAGGCGCACCGCGGGCTTGCAGTCGCACCCGCTAGGACCTCCGGACCGGGGAGCCGTTTTGCAATCGTGTGGAGGCCGGGGGGTTGAGATGCCGCTCGATTCGGTTTCCCGTTGCAGCCAAGCGAAGAGTCCCAAGTGCTGTCGCAGAGCATGAAAAAGAAAGGGCAAGGGGGTGAGGATGAGAACCGACGACGGCTTCGTTTGCTCAAGTGAGGACTAGTAAATGGTAGCACGGTAGTATAATCAATTCCTTATTTTTATTTTTAATTAGTTCGGTGACAGCTGAGCCCCATGCCCTGTTTGGAGCAAGCCGGGCCGCAACACATGATTGGGAAGCATGCGGCAAGCCTCCTCGAAGGATCCTGTTTGATGATGGCACGGCAAACTTGCGCCAAGGGTGCATGCATGAGTCGAGCGCTGCGACGAGTCCGGCCATGTCCGTCGTCAGGTTTCTTTGCTTGTTTGACTCGTTAGTTGCTGTAGTGAGTAGATGGTTGATTCTACTTGGAGTAGAAATGGCCTATACTAATATGTACAAGTAGGTAGTTGCGAATTTGAGCTGAAAGAGAAGAGCGTGCTTTGTCAGTCTGAGCCGATGGCTGATTGGCCAGACATCAACTAGACATGTAATTTTTGGTAGACATCATGTTGTGGCGAATCAGGTCTCCCCTGGCTAAAACATCAAAACCAGTCACGGGAGCAGCAGCATGATTTGTGGCTTGGAACGGCCCTCTCTCCCAATAATCGCGTCTTACTATTGAGACATGCATAGCCGTCCCGATACCGTGATTTTGCTAGAGACCAAAGGCCCCATTTCCCCCTCCCTGGGGTACCTATCCTCGCGTAGATGCCCTTCCCATACCCTGTATCATCGCCAACCGTTGATAAAAGAAAGCAAATTAAACGATCCAATGGGCGCTCACTGCCGTTACTTTTGATATTCCAAAACGCTTAATTATGGTACCGTAATTGGTTCTTGACCCGACCGGATGCCGGATGCCCAGCCGCTTCCCCTTGACCCATGTGCCGCAGCTGAACATATCAAGTTTCTTTTTTGCTATAGTACGGGCGTTTTTCTGGGGAAGCTGAAGCCACTGCTGACCAGGTTTTTCTTTTCGGGGCGTCTATACACTAAGCTGCAACCTTGTCGGGCATCAGTACCAGCTATTACCGAGGAAAAGAAAACAATGAAATAAAGGCAAAAGAGAAAAGAATGACTCGAATAGGGTAACTTTCGCCGAGAGGGATCGTGCTTGTAGTATCAGGGGGTCGCAGCTGAATAGACTATGAAACTTGGCTACGTGATATATCAGCTTTTTTTTTTTTCCTTTTTTTTGGCGTGGATTCTTGTATTAATCGATATTATAGCAGTGTAATTGTATGGTATATTTATTGCCCTGCAGTAAATAGATTTTATCTTATTTCATTTCTTGAAAATAGAAACAGACCGGCAAATCGATGCTGCTGGTTTGCTACTTGCCGCCTTCATGTTCTTTCCCGCAAAGCCTCAGCAGCTCACACTTCGTAGATTGACAAACAAACAGATGCGGAGGCGGATAACCAATCCAATTGTAGGTTGATTGAGTGGCCGACGCAAATACGGTTGTCCGAAAAGCGGGCCTCTCTCTACCTCTGGAATTGAAGCTTCAGCAAACACCAACACAAATGTCTGAAGCAGGCATTCAAGCCAACTCCACGGCTTGTCGATAAGGCGAGCCCTGGAACCCCCAGCTGCGCCAGGCACGTTACATCCTCACAATATCCGTTTCTACAAGTAATTTTTGCCCTTTCCCACCTTTGTCGGAGATATTCTCGTGCATCACTCAAAAAAAAAAAAGAGAAAAAACCACCCCCTGTCGTGCCCTGGGCGTATGCCCGCAGGAGCAGCATCACCGTCGTCAATTGCGCCTCCAGTCCGGGGCAAATCGTGTTGCCTGCTAGCCGCTAAATGGCATTCGTACCTAGCCTCAATTGCTTACTGCAATGCCGGCACTTCATTTTAACCGCCATCAACCGAATCCCCCTCCCCTTTGCCGGAAGGAATAAATACTACCAGCAATACTTGTATACCTAATCAAGGAAGGAGGATGACTAGTATCGATAATTGACTAGTATACGGAGCAGAGAGCACGGTACAGACGGAAAAGAAAGCGTAAAGAAAACAAGCAAAACAAGCAACGGAGCGGTGAGCTGGTGTAATTGCAAACCGGCCTCTCTCGCGGCGCCGTTACGTCTCGTGTGGCTCTGGCTCAGCTTACCTGCATTATCATCCGCGGTCCAAAATCTCCTAGACACTTGATACCGTGGCTAGCAGTTTGCTAAGATAAAAACGGAGCCCGCGCGCTGGATCATTTGCGCATAATGCAGTAGGAGGAGGTCATAGCGGGGACTGGGAGGAGGAGAAAAAAACAACAAGGGAAGAAATAGGTAGTATCAACAAGCCCGCCAAATTTTGCGGATTGAACTTGCACCGCCCGCTGTCAGAGGGTTTAATTTTGGTGGTGGCAGGGTCGTTGCGTTTTGCATTTTGATTGATTTTTTGATTTAAATTGCAACATCGCGATCCGGGCGGTCTAATTTCCACGCGCCCGGATTCTCTCAGGAGCTAATCGTTGACGGGGAGCATCCGCGGGCCCGAATATTTGGAAATTATCTCGAGAGCCAACTAGGAAGTACTACGCGCAGCTCGTTTGTAGGGGCGACAGCCAGGGACGATACCTCACCAACGACCCCCGGCCGTGATTTAATTTCAGTCTGGATCCAAGAGGCCTAGCAATAGTGCGGGCAATGGACATGAAGCCAAGCTCCGACTTACACGCGTGCTAATGCTCTGGACGCCGAGTGGCAGTCTCACTAGGTACTCGGTCCTTGTATGAGACGCCCTTACAAATTATGAGTACCAGTGATACCTGTTACAGTAACGTGGGGGAATGGCACCGAATCCAAGGAAGCCAGAAAATAAGAAGAGGAAAAGAAATACTGCTGCCTGCTCGACGTTCCGGGGCCGCAATAAGAAACAACAAGCTTGGGCTGTGGCGATGCCTGTTTTGGCTTCGTTCCATTGGACTGACTGCGTGGTTTTTTTTTCTCTCTCCTCATCTTGTATACTCTCTACGAAGCCTCTGCGGCGTTGAATAGCGCAAACAGAGTAGAAAACAAAAACGAAAACAAAAAAGAAACCACCAATACGAGTATGCGGCCGTCCATTGCCAGCCATTGGCCAGAAAAGCCAGAAAGGATGCTGCGCTCGTGAGCGATCGTTGGCCTGGCCGTCCTGTTTCATTCATGGGAATCGCAGCAGCACCAGGCCGATGGACCAAGGAAAAGTCTTGAGGTCATGCGGCGGAGAGCTATGCGTTGGCAAGCCCAGCGTTGTTTCTGCTCAGGACGGGTGTCCTGGTGACCCAATGCCAGTGGCCACGGCGGGTCGGGAGGACCCTGCAGCGCATTTGGGTGGTGCTCACCCCCTGAGCAGCTCAATCGTCTCAACTGCTCAGTCGACGCCACCAGAGCCCCGGGACAGGTGACCCCGAACTGTCGCAGACCTCGCCTGTGGTGCGCTGGCGCCGAGGGACTGGGCGAACAGGCCCCAATGCCACCCTCTGAGCGTCCGGCGCAGCAGCCTGCGAGGCTCTCAACTGTTCTGTATCCGCGGACGGTGCCCCATGATCGCGAGCTGCAGCGAGACGGAGGCGACGAGCAGTCAGGCGTAACGGACGAGCCAGGCCGGAGCAGCCTTGGGCGGCGTTCAGGCGGCGTTCAGGCCAAGCACCAGCACCGGGCCGTCTCTGGGCGCAAGCAGCGAGGCGCCGGGTTTGCCTGCGCAACAACAGCGGACGAGGCCCTCTCTGGCGGCCCTTTGTGATCACCACGACAGAACAGACCGGCGATTCGCACAGGGCTGGGTCACCTGGACTGTGTGCTGGACCACTGGTATCAGAGCGCCGGGCCGGCTGCGGCCCCCAGCCAGGGCACGTCACATCCACGGCGGCTCAGAAGCTCAGTCACTCAGTCACTGCACGCTGTGCCTCAATTCGCTGAGGGGGGGACCCTGTGAATAACCCGACGGTCCAATTGCCTTTTGATAGACAGTCTCTGTTGACAAGTATAGCAGCAGCCAAATGGCAATGCGCAATTCGCGCGCCAGCGTGTGATGGATGGCATTGGGAGACACAGATCTGGTCTCGGTAGCTGAAAACCATGCCGCCATTCGCATTGGCGCAAGGCGAACGTGACATTGGCAGAAGCCGACTCCATCGTGAGAGGCGCGCGCGAATGCCGCCAACGCACGTCGCCCACGGTTTCCCGAAGGCCGCTGTTTGCCCCAAAACTGTACGCATTCGGCATCCGTCAATTCGGAGAGAGCAAACGGACGATTCTCGAACCGTTTGCTTCGTCTCGAACGCATGGCTTGGACCGTTTGCGGGGGCGAGAAATGCCTGGCAGCGCGTGACGGGAATGGCAGTTCCAGGCCTGGACAGTCACTGCCTGTTTGGGCACAGCGCCACGAGTCTGGCCTGTGGTTAATCTTAAATAGGCAGTGGCTAGTCCGCTTGGGGCCAAACCACATTGTTCTGCCAAAACGGATCTTGGAAAAGGCACCGTCACATGATTGTGTCCGTCGCGACAGGGCCAAACATCGGTTCTGGGATGGCAGGGCTACGGAGCTGAGAGCAGTGCAAAAGATGCTGCCCGTGGGAGCTTAGCGGGCTTATAACACACTAATCCTCTGCGGGCTGCTTTTTTCTAATGGTGGGCGTGACTGATGCCTCTTTGGGCAAAGATTAGTATGACTGGTCGCCGCGCTAATCTCTCCGGGGAGTCGGCGGCACCTCTCCGAACCAGCGCACAGGTTAATCCCCCTTGGCCATTTCCTGCTGGGATGACAGGGCAGCGCTTTTTGCCCTGGAATCCTCGCGAAAAAGCACCGCTCAGGCCCCCACCGGCGACATTGTCGGTACTTGCCGCGCCAGCCAAAGCCACAGCGTCACGCCCGTAGCCCCAGGTAGCCACCCTTCGTCCCAACTCGCGCCTGCTGTTTCTCCTGGCGGCGCCTCCGTGCTCCTGCCGGGGTAAAGGGACACACGCATGTCTGGTACGTACCCGCCGCCAGGTCTCCTCGTACCTGTTGTACAGTACTCGCTATTTTGTATCTCGTACCCCTCCGTGCCCACGCCCCAGGCCGAAAAAGTGCACCCCCCTCCCCGAGGGGGCGTGCGCCATCATGCCCTTTGCGCGAAGCCAGTGTCGTCGGCACACCGCACTCCCCATCCCACCTCTTCTTAAGCCTGTCGTGCCCAAGATACACCCTCCTATGGAGGCTACTCTTAATAACTAGATCTCGTTCCCCAGCTTCTCGACAACCTCTTGATTCTCCATCTCTCCGCATATCCATACAAAGCGGGCACGACGTCGACATACTTCAAGGCCCTCGTCTTCCCTTCATCAACAATACATCACCAGCATATACCCGCATCCGACGCCTCTCGAATCTCCTCGCCGCCCAACAAACCCTCTCCCCTCCTCGACGAAGTCTATTACGCATCCGGCTCTCCACCCCCGACTTGCCATTGATACAACGTCGATTGACTGGACTACACTTCCGGAGACGATTGGATTTGGTCATTGTCAGAGTCCAAACCTCATCACCGGGCAATTCCAACTACTTGACACCGCTGCGCATCCCTGCAACAACACCGTCCTCTCAACTATCGCGCTCTTTGCAGCTCGATTCCCTCGAGCCTCTTTTCCCGGCAGCGATGCCCTACCGCCTGGATACTCATGTGTTAACGGTGGATGCGAACGTCATCCACAAAGTCGATACCGGCAATCCCGCCAACTTGTATTCCATGTGGACAGGTAAGGAAAAATCGCCCCTAACAGCAGTATGACAAGAGGCAATCGGTCCGATGCTAACATGCGCTTTCCCAGTCTTCTCTCGCTGTGCAGATTCAGTTGAACAAGGCCGCAGATTAGAGAACCTGAGCTGGAGACTCTGGCAACGAGAACAGCTCATCGACTACGCTCACAGATCCTCAATAGCCCGGACGGCCCCCAAGGATATTCCTTCCGAGGCCCGACTCCCCGAGCTTCCTCAGCTCTCTGGCAGCGTCGACTCCCTCGCAGACGAGGACACTCCTGAATTCACTTCAGTCTCAGCTCCCCTGGAGATCCGCCCCAGGATACGACGGGTCGAGTCCTGTGCCAGCAGACGTGACCGCCACATCAGCTCCGACGACTTTGAGAAGATGGTCGTCTCCATTGTCAAGGACAAGGCTCCCCTTTCTGCCCCATCAAACACCACCTCCCCCATCATCGCCATCACCCGCTCTGGATCTACCACCACCGAATCACGCTCCTCTGAACAGCCCTCCGAGGTATCATTAGCATCTGTCGAGATGTCTTCCGCCGCCTCCCCCAAGCACCTTGCTGGCATCCCCGTCTTCAACGCACCCCCCCATGGATGACAGCTTCCCCGAGCCAAGCTCGTCACCAGCTCACAAGCCCGTCCAGTCCAAGAGACAACCCCCTAAGTTCGCCCTGGGAGGATCCGTCTCTTCAAGCGACTGCGGACAGAGCGTCGATGCCCACAAGTCCATCATGACTTCCAAGAAGCCCATGTTCAAGCTTGGTGGTTCATCAGAGGAGGATAGCTCCCTGGCCAGCAGCCGCAACCTGCCATCTGCGTCCAAGCAGACCTCCTTCAGCAACAACATCACTCACTACCCCGATGCCGAGTCCGCTATTGACTCCGACACTGAGGGCGAGTACATTGATGAGAGTGCCATTGACGACGACGACGATTCCTCTGACTGGGAGGACTCCATCGACGAGAGCGGAAAGCCCAGCGTTGATGAGAAGTTCTTCCAGCGTGTCGAGTCCAAGGCCAACCTGGCTTCACGACCATCGCTCATCACTCTGATGATGGCCAATGACCGTGCCCAGAGCCTGGGCAACCACGCATCTCAGTCTACTTCGGCTCTCACCAGATCACGATCCGCCTTTGCTGGATCTTCCCTGGCTGTCTCCCCCAACGACTCTGACGAAAGCCCTCTTATGATGAAGGGCGCTCGCCAGACAGCGCTGAAGCCCATCAACGAGATTCCTCGATCCAGTGCTCAGCCCATCGTTGCTACCACCAACCACGTACATGCTCAGGCTGCTCTCTCTCCCCGAACCACCCGCCGCAACATGCTCGCTACTGAGCTTACCGAGTCTCTTCGACGCCACCTCCTCTGGGAGCGACAGCAGAAGTCTTCTACTGCCAACGCTGTTCTCAAGCGCAGACACACATCTCACGATGTTGCCAACCTGAAGCAGTACCCTGAGCGAGCGTGCTTGAAGCAGTGCGAGGATGTCAACGCCAGTAGCTGGAACCAGTACCTCACCAAGGAGGCCAACAACGGATACCACTCCAAGGGGTGGTAGGTGACAGATCAGCGACTTGATTTAGTTGGCAGGGCATATAATCCATCACACACACACAATGCCTTGACCGTGTACATCAATCATTATGGCGTTTGGGGGTTTTGATTCACATCATCATGGCAGCAAACTCTTGGCTGCACAGGCGAAACGGAACTACTTCATGAATGAAGCGACATACTTTTACATATATTCTCTTTCTCTTATTCTTTTCTTGTTATATCTTGGTCTCATAATGTCTAGTTGGGACAACAAAAAACTCATTCGCACTTTACGTGGCGTTGCTTTTCAATGATACCATGGTCTTGAGCTATTCGGATCGATATTGGATGAGCTCTGATGACGCTCATGGATTTGTTTCTACTTTTGCAGCCCTTGTCCATTGGGAAGCTGGGTTATGCATCAAGTTGTATTTTAGTGGGGGTTGGGAATATGCGTTTCCAGGGGCGACCTTGGGCGAGGAAAATTTTTTCTTTCATCACTTTTCTTTTTCTCAGCGAAAGACGATTAGCGGGGACAACAGAATCCCATGCACGGATCTACAGAAGACTAAAAAAAAAAAAAGAAGGCAGCAAATGAGATGGAAAAAAGCTGGTGGAGGCCAAAAAAAGAGGAGCTCCCGTGGGTCTTTTTTTCTCAAAAAGTGTGTTGTTTTCTACGAGACAAATGTCAAAAAAGGGTTTTACCATAGCAAAAGGGGTGTCTTATTAGATGGACACATGGCAAAAAACATTAATAAATTCGTGATAACAAAATCTCTCTCTCTCTTGCCCTCGTTTAAACCGTGCCGTGTGAAGGATCTGCCTGGGTTGTGACGTGCATGATGGCGGAATCAGTGTGGCATGGGGGTTTTTCTTTTGCTGATTAACATTGTTGCGATTAATTGACAGGTTGACTAACGATATCTGCAGTATCCGGTACTCGCTCTAGCGCAGATGGCTGCTACGTAATCAAGTACCGAGTACGCTGGGAACTCACGGCACTCTTTCTTCCACCTCTTCGGGTCTCCTCCGCCGGGCAGTGCAGCCAAACAGGAAATGCGACTTTTTCCTGCTCGGTTGGGTTTTTTCTCTTCTACTAACCAATTGAGTCGCTATCTAGCCAATCTACTGCATATGCACGTTTGATGCTTTTGGCATGAGAAAATTTTCACACAAGCAAGGGCCCTGCGGCATTGACTCATTACGTTCCAAAATGACCCCCTCCCCGTCTCCTCTCCTCTTCTCTATAAACCCATGGCGGTGAAGGTTCATTGAATCAATGACATGATTATGGAAACGGCTTGAGAGGGTAAAGAGAGGAAGGCTGGCCGGGCGCTATTCCGCCCAGCCCACCCCAACTCCACAGAAAAACCGAATGAGCCGGGAATTGGAAGTTGTTGACCCAGAAAAACCAAAACACACCGGCTCTTTTTTTTTTTTTCTGCCTCTCTGCACTGAAGAGGGGGGAGAGGGGGGGCCGCAAGGCAGGATGAGGAAAAAATCAAGGTAAAAAGAGGAGACGTCAATTGATGTGTTCCGGATGTTTACCGCTTTGTTGGTGATCGGCTATTACGGGGCTGTCGGGATCGGGAGGGCGGAATTAAAAGAGAAAGGAAAAAAAGCTGAAAGGTGAAACTAGAGAGCTTTTGAAAGAGCTTGGAGCTAAAAGGGGGGAAGCTAAGATGCTGGTGAGGCTGAAGATGGGCTGAAAGGGCGACGATGTGGAAAAAAAACAAGGGGGAGGGGGGTTGCGGCAGTTGGGGTTGAGAGCAAGTGTGGCTGGGCCAATGGGGAGGACTGGAGAGCATCTTTGCTTCGATTGTTGCTTCGGACGTGCGGGACACAAGGTCGTTATGAGAAGGATGGGCTGCGATGGAAAATGCATGGCAAAAAAACGCATGTTGGGGGGGGCTCACGGCAGTTGGTTGTGTGTGCGGATTGCGTGGAAGAGAGCTCAACGAAAGAGGAAATAAGGAAAAAAACAAAGCTCGTCAAGCCACGATGAGATCCGAGGATCCGTTTGAGCCATGATAGGTAATTGCACGTTTCTTGCCAGGGCGAAAAATAGATTGTGGCATGAAACTTCTTATTATTAATGTTGAATTAAGGGAAAAAAAAACATATAAACACTGGGTGGTTGTCTAAGAGCACATGGCAGTTGGTTTTTGTGGCTTGATGCTTTTGATGCTCTTTGCTGGCAGGTTACTTTGGCATAATCAATTTGCCGAAAGGTGTGGAAGGGTTTAAACATGGCTTTGGCGGTTGACTGGGGGGCATTGGGGATCGGTATATGGTTTGGAGTGCCGGCTGGATTAAAGCCGATAGGTGGTTCTAGCATCTTCGGGTTCTTGGCTTTTGGTGATTTGATGTCTTTGTCAATTTGCACTCGGAGGGGTGCAATAACATCGCTGTACGTCGCGACCTAGATGGAACAACGGCCCCGTTGACGGCGCCAATTGACGGCGCGCTGTAGTTTGACAGATGCCTAGAATGAAATCATATGCGGGTTTTTTCTTTTCCTTTGGGGGGGAAAGATGGAACATGTGAAGAGGCTAATACCGAATGGCTGAAAATGTCGTCAACGGAAGATTTAGGGGTCTAAGGGTCTGGCTACAGCCCGTAGTGCGATCGGAGAAGCAATGGACATGTACTCCGTATACGTGGCCCAATAAACATGTGCCTAAAATGAAAAGTAAAGGAACCCCCGAGGGCAAGTCTTTTAAAGTCGATAAAACGCCCTCGGGCAATAGTCCGCCGCTTAGTGTTTGCTGCTGCCTTGTAGCTTGGGCTTAGCTGCATTTTGTGGCATGATGATTTTACAGTTGAATACGGTAGATGAAAACACCAGATATTGGCGGAAAACAAGGGAGAAGACGTACAAACTCTAGCCGGGCAACAGGACTCGTACACATGATCCAATTGTACAAGGCCAGCTCACTGTAAGCTACATGTGCCGGAGGAAGAATGAAGTAGTAGAAAAGCTGCCAAAAACAGCCAGGCAAATAAGCAGCTTACAAACAAAAAAAAAACATGGAAATATGATGGGAATTTACGAGTACGACGAGAGAAAGAGCAGCCGAAATTGGGGCCCCGCTTCCCCGGCAAAATTACGTTCGGCTTTGCTTTTTTGAATGGCTCGGCTTGAGGCTCCCTCTTCCGGCGGGATGGTTGAACTTTGATGGAGACAGGCGAGACAGGCGAGATAGCTGCCAGATTTCGGTGGCTGCCAAGGAGATCTTCGGAGAATGAATATTGTTTTCTTTTATGTGCTTTTTATTTTATCTCCAATGTCTCACTTTATTTCTTTTTTTCAATTTTATTCTTGCCAAAAAGGAAACTTGCGGAATATCTTGCTCGATCCAGCTAGAGCAAGTGGCTTTGGAGCATTCTTTTGGAGTGCGGCTAGAAAATCCGGGGGAAAGAAAAGCCACAGCGAGCGTCCCCCCTCCAGTGACAGACAGAGGCGCTGGCTATTGACGGGGACTCTGGGGAAGACAGACAGCTTTGGCTTGTTTAGTCTGGTGAACACTTGTCATGACGATGAACCGATCATTATTGCCGAAAACGAAGCAGTGAATGATTTTCTGGTGCATAGAGTGACGATGATGATGCGCTTGATATCGCTGATTTGGCGAGGACCATCTCTCGATCACTGCGGAGAGTGAAGTCATAGACCGCGAACATCATTCCCAAGAACCAGAAAAAAGAGAACAAGAACAATTTATTGTGAACATCAGCGGAGTGCCTCGTGATGCTCGATCTATGCTCCCCTCTCCGCCAGGCGATTGGCGAGTGCCAGGCGATGATCAAAATCACCTGCCAGTGGTATAAGGCTGCTTTCCCTTTGGCCCATATCATTTTCCTATTTTGCTAGAACAAAAATAAAAAGAAACATTAAAAACAACTGAGTTCGTGTGGCCCTCCCTTCGTAGGCTACCACCCACGTTTGTAGTTTAAACCAACGTGGTGGAAGACGATTCGCCTCGCCTCCTTAGGGGGGGGCTGGCAAGCTTTCTGATCGTCGCTTGGAACGAGATCACGCTCCAGGTGCTCTGTATATTAACTGCCACGACCTGTACAGGCCCTATATTGGTGCTGTTACAACGCCCCAAAGAAGGACCAAGCGATGGTTCCCGATTTAGCCCATCCCTAGTGTCGGTGGCATCATCTTTGATCCCCAAAGAGAACGATCGACGGGGCTTCGTGCCCACGTTTGTGGTCGACACCCTCTTTTCCTTTTTTTTTTGTGTGCGTCTTCTTTTTCTCAATTCGCCCTCCACCAAGAACGAAAACTAGCGACGACGCTAGAAAACGAGCATCAATGCCGTTTACGGGCTTGTTTGATTTTATCCTTTTTATGTTGTCCGTCAGTCTAATATTTCCTTTTCCCCGTCTGCGGTGAAAAGCATCCAACGTTCAAATCCAGTAGTGTCTGTGTAGTCCTACGCTTCTTTAGTGGCTCTTTGCTCGACGGAAATTAGAGTCCAGAGACCAGGGTTCTGTTAGCTTTAGCCGTTCCACAGCTTGCGAGTTCCCCCCGTGGGGAAATGATGCTCTTAGGACTCCACACCGTTCTTCCACTGCGGTGTCCAGAGCCCAGCGGGTGTTTTAATGTCGTCAGCCTTGTCATACGGGCCTCGGCTTCCACTCCGCTCTCCACAGCCCCCCTTCTTCCCCATATGAGAGAGAGCCTTGCCTTTGGCATGACAGGTTTGATGACTAGTTGCGTCAGATAATCACGAGTATACAGTTCCCAGCAGGAAAAACAAAGATAGACTACATGTATATGCACTGTCCTTACGTCAGTCAGACCGTACGCCCAATATAGGGGTCCATATGACTCGAGCGACGATCCGTCTCAAAAGGAAAAAAA
The DNA here is from genome assembly GCF_020647795.1 of Trichoderma atroviride. Taxonomy (NCBI): domain Eukaryota; kingdom Fungi; phylum Ascomycota; class Sordariomycetes; order Hypocreales; family Hypocreaceae; genus Trichoderma; species Trichoderma atroviride. The sequence goes on along the minus strand of NC_089400.1, from coordinate 2,469,699 downwards.
AAAAAAGGGCGCTGACTAGCTTAAGCAGTAGGAACACGCTTCTTCTTCTTCCTACGGGTCCTTTTTTCAATCCTCCAACGCAGGAGAGGGATAAACAATCAAGCACGGCAGGCAGTAGTTCGTCTGACCGGAAGCTAAGAAACGCCCCCGGAAGACTCCCGAGGGGGAAATGATGCATGTCGGCCCATTTCACCGAAAAAATGAGCGAAGGGGGAAAAATATCCAGATTCATCTAAGCGGCTGCAGCGCCTTGTCCTTCTTTTTCCCCGTTACGTAGCAATACCTTGCGCAGATGATTGCTTTGGGCAGCGTGCGGCGCTGGTGTTGGTTGGTTGATTTGACTCAAAGGCTTTATGCGCATGAATGGGTGAAGCGGTGAAGGCAAGACATGCTGCAAAGTGTTGAGTAGAGCGCAGTTTCACATTTTTTTTTATCTTATTTGCTAATTTTTTTAAACCGCCATGCTCTCAGTAAGCTGCGCGTTAAAGGTCTAAGCCGAATGTTTGCGCAGCGTTTGTTACTGTGATTGCATCACCAGGCTGATATTAAAACGTCAAAATATGAGCAGAGTTGCGACACGATACGCCTCAACCTGTCAAAGGAATAATAACAGGCCTAACGGCGACTAACAACAGTGACAAGCATAGAAAACTCAAACTTTAATCAACTAAATGATTAAATAATTAAATGAATATTATTGTCATTTATTTCAAGCGACTCTGCCTCTCCTCCGATCGTTGCTGCGGACACTCCATCGGGGAAGCTCAACTCCAAAAGGGGGCCTGTCACGATGGCCGGCGATGATTTGCCTAAGTACTCGGACGAGCGCCACGCTAAACAGCCCAGCTGGACCGTACCTTGCGTTGCTGCAAATTGACTGTACATGCATGTTATGCGCAGACCAGTTCTAGTGCCCGTGGCTTGCTTGTCTGTCGCCGACGGAAGGGCTTTGCGTCAACGGTCCGAAGACACAAGGACAACCCCGGCCCCCCCTACACGGAGATCAAAACGAGCCAACGAACGAAATGACTTTGGACTGACTAAGTGACCGACATTGGCGGCGAGGTTGTCAAGTCAGGCAGAAAAAAAAAAGGTTGCCTGGGAATCGGAATCGGGTGAGATTTACCCAAAAACAAAAAAAAAAGGGAGGGGGGGAGTGTGGGTGAAACTGATCTCGATCTCTACGTAGGTTGGAGTTTTTTGCTGGGAAAGGGTGCTACGTCATCAAGGCTGATGCTTTTTTGGATGCTGCTCTGCGCGCTTACAAGCAATGAAGATTTCTTGTTTTTTTTCTCTTTGCGTGTGCCCGCGGTCAAGGCCGGGTGACTAATGAAGATCAGACGGAAGGGAAATTGCAGTGAAAGAAACGGTAAAATCAGCGATAAAATAATATTGTCGTTTTATTTTTATTTTATTTATTTAACATTTTCAAGAGTCAGCATCTTGGGCTGATTCTTTGCTTGCCTCTTTTCGCTAGCAAACGGTGTAAAGTTAGTCGATGGAAAGTGCCGAGACTTTCATCCGTGTCTTTTCGCCTTGCTCGGAATGACACCTCAAACAGGCAATTTCACCCCAAAAGCTGAACAGCCTCCCACTGGAATTGAAAAAGCCACAGACATAATAAATACCGAGTAGAGGGCTAATAATACGCGGAGGGCCGCACCGCCACTGTTTTTTTCTTCTTCACAATGAATGTCAGCAGCAAACAGTGTGGCGCACCTCCCTTCGGCTCAGCGTGTTGCTTTCGGTCAAATCTGGGGTGTTTGTCGCGGATTTTACCCAAAACGACGAAGTGTGGCTGGTGAGAGGGAGGTGTCTTTGGCGTGTGGCACGTGTGTTTTATCTTTTTGGTCTGTGTAGGTAAGTTGTGTTGCTTTTTGCCTTTTTGCCTTGACGTTTACATGAGCATGTATTTTTTTGGTGCTGGCAAATTCGGAGCAAGGGAGCTTTGTGGCTGTTGTAATTGCCACGGGTAAAAGTACGCGATACCCGAGGGTAGATGCGTCTCGTGGCTTTCTTTTCCACGGATACGGAAAGGATGTAGGAATCAACCGAAATTTGAAAATCGGCAAACATGTACATAATGGAAACTGAATACAGTCTCCCCCCGCCCTTTTCCCCTCGTACTCGACGCGGAGATAAGGGGACCAGGCCCTGCATACATGGGAAAACAAGCTTTTGCGTTATCTTTTGCGCATGTTACATCGCGCAGGGATCGTTTGCAAAGATAGAGGGCTTTGCGACGTGTCTCAGTGGAAGACGAACCCTTCCTAGATTAAAAGTTGCCTGAATAGGAAAGCGAGGCGACCAGGGCCAGATGCTGCGTTGCATCCCCGGAGGAACGCCAGTCTTGGAGGCGGGACTTTTTTTTTCTTCTTCTTTTCCTTCTACATATAAGTGACATGGTATCTTTGGGTACTTTTTGCGATCCCTCTCGGACAGCCACCGCATCTAGCACGTAGTAATCAATATATTCATTACTTCATCTTTTCCGTCCACCCAACAATCTGTCAAACAAGTCATTCTTTGCTCCACACGGACATGGCTGCTTTCTCTCCAACGCCGGCCGTAATGCGCACCAGTGACAGCACAAGCTGGAGTGGCTGGAATGGGGCGAAAGGGTTGCGTGGGGAAAAAGCGAAGAAAATAAAAAGAATAAAAAGAATAAAGGCAGCCATAGAGAAATGAGATAAAAACAATAAAAAAGAAGAGGGTGTGGAGACCCCGCTTTTTTATTCTTCTAGAAGCCTTCTGCGACACGTGGGAGAACCGGAAAAAAAAAAGCCTCTGGGGAGTTATCTCGCGGTCTTTTTAGTGTGGGTGTGAGTGGGAGTTGTTTTTTTTTTTGGCCTGCGTGGTACAAGTATTCCGGCTCGGTGGCTTGAACCCGGAAACGAAAGACATGGGGAATATTGAAACCCAGGGTTGTTTCTTATCGGACCGCTTTGGCGTGTCATTTCCGTGAAACTTTAAAGGCTCTTCCTTTGGATCTTTACTCTTTGTGTCGTTGGCGGGTAGTCTAGAAGGAGTTGTCACGACTCGTAACAGAGCAGAAAACTTGGCACATTCCGCTTCTGGAGAATGGGTTTTTTATTTGGCTGCCTGCTGCTAGTTTCGAGGGTTTTTAGGGGGTGGCTGTTGGGGAATGCGATGGTGCTGCATGGGGTAAAATAATAAAATAATTTTTTTTTAAAAAAAAAAAAAAAAGAATAGAAGAGGTGGTTCTTGAATCATTATTGCCGCAATTCTATTGTTTCAGCCTTTATCTATTCGCATGAGAATAAACCTCAAGTTCAACGCCATAACTTGCCGCCAGCGACAACTTCCAAAAGTTGCCTTTAGCGCCGTGCTGGCAAATGACGAGTTCGCCATGACAACTTCTTTCGGTATCTCAAAACCGTACACGGGTTTCACGTCCTATTTCGCTGCTAGTAGTTCTATTACCCGCCACACGTGGCACTTGTAGATTCTACGGCCTCTCGGTGTGTATTCCTAAAACAAGACTACTTTGAATAATTGAGCCGAAAACAAAGCACACCCGGTGGCGGCAACACGAATGTGGCTCATTCAATCTTGCGGAATTCCGAACAGCTGGGTTATTCTTCCCCTAGGCGGGCCAGGCGGAGAATGGCTGATTAAGAAGAAGAAAAAGCTACTCGCTGTGGCACCGGCTGTCAGAAGTGGAAATGTGAATGAAAAAAACGTGTGTAAGTCGAAAGACTTTCAGCCACGAAATGAGTTTGACAAACATGTACCTGTACTGAGCTGGCAGGACGGAGATTAAGTTTATTCCCATTTGGCCAAGATCAGATTCCCAACCAGGCGTTTCCGGGGGCCAAAAACTCGTGGAAGCCATCATCTGCGATTGGCCTTGCGGATGATTAAGCGAGCATCCAGACATGCGGCCTCTTTTTGCGAGATGACACAGGGCAGATGAGTATACGGTCTGACTTCAGAATATGGTGCAGGTTATTGCGCGATTGGCGTCGAATAAGCAATGATTTATAACATTATTGTTCATAATGACGGAGCAAGAAATTGCGAGATGTATCCTCTACTCTTTCTTCCATGATGTCAATTTGAAAGAATATTCAAGATGATGGCAGTCTGTGTTTGATATCATCAATCAATCAATGCATCATAGCGACCGCGCAGATGGAGTTTGCGCTATGCCAGTTTGGACGCCGTTTCCAGCACGTGACCTCAGCCTGATCTGCTGATGCTGGTCGTAGAGTCATCAATTAGCTGAAATCACGGATATACCTGCACGCTCTTACAAGGCCGCGAAAATCGACGTAATGCAGCCTCGTCTCGGAGGCAAAGTCTTCAAGGTTTGCTCTACAACGTCGTCTCGTCTTACCAACAAAGGAATATGCAGCACGGCCACGTCGTAGGACGCGTGATCATTTTGCAAGCGAGGCGTAACGCCTTGTAGCTGAGCAACCAACAACTGCCGCAACAGCGCCGTGGAACGAGCGGGAAGCTTATTACTACGTGAGGGCGCTGCGAATGAGGGCAAATATAATAATAATGCACCCGCCGGCCTCAATTGCGTGAAATGCGGCCTTTGACGGCATTATAACATGCCGACTTCCCCTCATCGCGGCCGGTCGCTGTGGCGCAAATCATGGCCAAGTTGTGAATGGGCATTTCGCCGCGAATAGAAACTATCTTGCTTGATGGCCCGAAACGCCACTGCTGCGAAGAGAAACGAGGCTTGAACAACTTTGCCCTCTGCTACGTTGCGGCCTCTTTTGTGTGCTTGGTCGAGTCAGATGAGGTATAACGGGACGCATTCAATGAATCAAAGCGTTTTAACGTGAACCGTTTTACAGCGTGGAGCTTTAAGCTCGTCATCAACAGTAGCCGACCGGTGGATTATCACGAGCATATAGGTGTGTACAGCAGCAACAAGCACTCGGCTGGAAATGCCTGCTGTCATTCAGGGGAAACGGAAAAATAGCTTCACTTCACGGCATGGCCCTCGGCGCGGTGCATGCATTAGCATGTGCTCATCACTCTATCGGCTCCATTTCGCAGGTACAAGTAAGCGACAGCTGGATGCTACACATCACTTGTTATACGAGTATCGCCGCGTTGATTAACTACCAGCCCTATGGCGACATGGATATAGATTGCATGTAGATTTACACTTGTACATGCCAGAGCCAACAAAGTATCCCAGCGCATGCCGTGTCACTTGATCGCATTGTACTGCCCATCGGCGATACTGGCTGCGCTCGACGACCAGGCCCTGAATATGCTTCGTCGCTGACGCATTCATTATCCAAAACACAGACATGCCCAGAGCCTTTTTGACGCGGGCAGAAGCTTGTTTGCGGGTGGTGCTACGAAAAGCGGATAAGTGCGGGGATGGCCGCGCAGGAAATAACGATAAACACAACTGGAATTCTCAAAGTAAAATAGAGTAAACGGTAAGCAAGGGCCCTCCCTCAAAGCAAAGCAGAAATAAATATTTAAATCAAAGGGCGATAAAATAAAATAAAAATAAAGGGATTAAATGCAAACGGCTCTAAAAGAAGCAGCCATCTTTAGTTCCCAGCCAATGCCCGTCTTGAACATATCCTGCTAACTCGATTATCCTCCAGTAAGAAAAACCGGCGACGAAAATTCGCCCTCTCATGTGATTGCTATTTTATCGCCCCTCCCCTCCAACAGCCAGCCGCAAACACGCCGCAAGGGGAAAAAGGCGAGGGGAAGGATGGTGGCTCAGCCCTTTTTCTGAACAAAGTGAGCTGTGAGCTGTTTGCTCTCTGTTTTCGTTTTTCTTGTGTGATTCATATTATGAAATTGATATGCTATGGCTCATAAATATTGCAGCTCACCTGACGCTGTTGCTCCAGGGAGGGAAAAAAGCATAAGGGCGGAAAAGAGAGAGCCTTTGCTATCCGCTCTTCAGCTGCTTACTAGCCATTGCTGCTGTTCACGAGTCCTAGAATCTGAAATAATCCTCCTCGCTTGTCTCTTGTCTCTGCTGACTGTTGCGGCTGCAGCGGCTCTCCTCGGGCAACGCGAGAGGAGAAGCGACGAGTGCTGTGAGTCCTTGCGGTGCCGCAGTGGCAAAACCACATGGCCCATTGTATTTTTTTTGGCCCAATTCAGAGCCGAGCGCGAGAGCAAGAAAGGACCGGCATTAGCAAACAGCAGCAAAATGTCACCAGGTGGTGTCTTGTCGCTGTCGTTGACATTCCTTTCGGGCCTACGTTTGTTTAGAGGGCGGCATCTTGCCGCTGTGTCATTCTCTCTGTTTTTTTCGCCCTTTTTGGTAAACGGGATAGAAAAAAACATTGACAAATATGCATTGTACCACTTTACTTGATTCACGTGCTTTCACCATTGATTTTCTTTGCAATCTGGGCTGCCTCTCGCTTGTCGTATCGTGAACATGACATCATGGTGTTTTTTTGTTATTGTTCTTCCCCGCCCTGCGCCCAGACACTTTGCTTACTCTGTCAGTTTTTGTGTTCCTGGGCAAAATAAGACAATTTAATTCTAGTGATTACTTCATCGAGAAAAACGGAAACGGTAGGTTAAAGTGAGTAAATAAGCTCGATAAAAAAAAACATTTAATTCCGTTGAAAGCAGAATAAATTACTGTCAGCCGCTTGATAGTATTACTGCCCAGCCACCAACCACCACAACACTACGCGGGCAGCAGAGTTTTTTGCCAGCATGGCGTCTGGACTTTGCTGTGGCAATGCACTGTTTAGGCAACTGGTCTCTGTGAAAAGAGGTTTGCCCGTGGCTGTGACATACAGTACGGACCGTAAATATCTTCACTGGACCGTGATACGCGTTGTTTTCCATCTCGAGATTCTGCTGCAAAGACTCACCATCTTCCGCCACTATCGGCACCATCCAAGCGTGGATTGACTTGACATCAGGCAACCCCGGCACTGGACCTGCATAAGACGTCCACAAATATCATCACAAATCAAATTCGTCACTGATCAATTGCAAGAACCACCCCTCTGATGAACGGCTCCAGTTTCAGGGCCATATAGGTTCCAATTCCCAAGCCACGCTGCGCCCAGTCCTCGTATTCTGCCCTCCATCCCATCAGGCTATGCAGAGCTATCAACTACCGATCGTTTCAAGGCTCCTCTTGCCGCCTTCCGCAGCGAAGCCGTTGAAAGGCTGTTTTTGCTCGTGCCTCAGCAAGCTAAAGGAAACTTGTCTAGCCAATCAGAAGCCAATTGAACCATTTCTTCAACGAAAGCAGCATGTGAAGAGAGGAGAAGAAACATCAACATGAACAAGCACGTGGTTGTGAATTTCAAGAGGCACCCAATGGCTATATTGATATATGTGGCGTCGCAGCATTAGGCTTTTCGGTAGTCGAAGCTACCTGAACCTGACGAGCGGAGTGCCGGAAAGGTTGTGGTTCGGCGAGGAATTTCGTATGAGATGTGATACCCTGAAGTGAAAAAAAAGACCAGACCAGGCACCATTCGAGATTGCGGCTCTTTTTGCGCCCGATCGAATGATTCAATCGTGCTGGAAATCGGATCAGATGCATTTTTAAGCGATCCCAACCATGTAAGCCAAAACTGCCTTGGCGCTGCGATGGCGCGAGCTGGACCTACTCGTCCAATTGGTGAAGCCCGATTCTTCACCAGCACCATTGGCTTTGAAGCTTTTTCTTTTGCATGTGCTTGCTGCTGTTGCTTGCTGCTGTTGCTTGCTGCTGTTGCTTGCTGCTGTTGCTTGCTGCTGTTGCTTGCTGCTGTTGCTATTTTTAAATTTCAGCTACTATTATCTTGCTATAAAATTTTTTGCCATTGTTCTTTAAGCATACGAGGCCGGCTGTGCCGATAGCTAGGAAAGATTTGTTTTGTGGAAAACGAAATGGAGTAATTCTACCTGGTTGGGGCTCCCTGTTGCATATGCAGCTTGACGCTGGATGACGAGATACCTGAACAACACCGAGAACCGCCGAGGCAATCGCTGAGAAGATGCCGAGCGGGACACTGCTGGCTAAGATGGGTATTCCGATGATACCGAAAACATCCTTGGCTAGAGTTCTTTGTTTGGTGTTTTCCGGTTACGGAGTTCTTTTTCGACCTTGCTTTTTTCGTCTGCCGCGATTCCGGTTGATGGGAGGATTTCAGTTTTAGAACCGAGCGATTAGGATTGAGATGTGTTTTTCATATGAATGAAAAAAGAGAGCAAATGGAATTACAGAAAGGTGTGTCTATTCATTGAACTTTTGGAGACATCTTCCATCACGAGATCCTGTAAAAGGGAGGTGCACGGGGCTTAGATCTGATGGCCGATAGCAGGTGTTCCCTGGATGATTGAAGGAATCAAATGGAAGGCAATTGAGAATTGAGAGAAATAGAAGACATTTTTTAAAATAAAAGAAGAAAAACGAATAAATTAAAAAAGAAAAAGAAAAAAAGAAAACGAAAATAGATAAAATAAAATAAAAATACACATAGCAAGTATACTGGCATATTTGAATACATATTTGATATCACCCCTGCTAGTAACAAAAGCTGTAGCGTTATTTTACTCATCATACAGATCATCGTGGCAATAAAGAATACCAACTTGGAGCAGTTTCGATCTTTGGATTATATGAAATGCTTCGTAGTGGACAAGTAGTGTGATGTTTCATCATAGTCGGAGCAGAGAGCCTGTACCAGTATTTCCCAAAGAACACGCGGATAACTCGGCCGTCGAATGAAACACATCACTTGTTCATCATTGTATACGATAGTGCCAAAGTATTGATGCATATCACAATATTGTTTGCATCTTGAAGCCGTTTCAAACGGTGATGCGAGGTCTATTGCTTTAAGTCGACTTGGAATAGTACAATCGCTACCAAGTACAGCCTACGAATGAACCATCAAATTCAGTACTGCAAAGCATCATGTTATTATACTGTACACATCCAATACAGAGTTGCTCAGGTTATTTGAATGTGATATTCATGCAAAAAGCTTCCATCAAATAACTACAGCTGATACATCTGATGCTACAATTCTTGGTACAGGCATAATTTGGGCTCAACTCTACATCATGCATCTCCAACTGCCATTCCCTGATGATTTACCAGAACCGATCTCTGAAAATACTTTGCTCCCGCTACTTCTAGCAACGGCGTTTCCACTGTAATTGCATTCGAGCTGTGTGCATCCAAGAGCTTTTGCTCCGGCTCGGCTACACAAGGTCGAGCTACTCGTATAAACGCCTCCGTCACCGCACGCCGATCGTCTCTAGTGGAACGACACTTTTTGACATGGATGAGGGCCTCATCGAGCCTGAACAGGGCATCACGATGGTCGTTGTTTTCCATGGGATGTACCACAGCCCGCATCGCCGTTGTCTTCATCGCCAGCTTGATGCTCTCCTTGCAAGCCCGGCTGCCGCGCCACCACTGGACTTCCGACGTAAACTTGGCAAGAATAGACTTCAAAGCGTTGTAACTGGCAGAGCCGGTGTATGCAAAAACCAAGTTGGAAAAGTTGTACTCGCTGTACAAGAGCTCTCCTTTGCCGTTCTCCCTTGCCGCTACCTCGCATACGGTGGCGGCCCCTTTCAAGTCGCCCTTTGCCGACAGTATTTGCGCAGCCTTGTTGTACACGCTGTCATGTATACGAGTCCCTTGACGAAGAGCCTGCTTGATAACATCTCCAACATCATCGCCATGTTCAAGCCTCGACAACAGCAGCGGAGTCAGGGCTTCCGTGACGTCGTAGCCTCGGCTACGAGCTTCGTCAATGAGCGACGCGGCCTCATCGACACTCCCGCTTTGCTTCTTGAGGTGTCCCAAGACTGCCAAACGAAGGCAGCGGATTGATGGATGAAGCCCGCTTAGTAGCAAGCGGCTGTACGCCTCACAAACGCGCTCCCACTCGTTCTGGGCTGATAGCCAGTCCATGCAGTCGAAAGCATCCGCCTCAGATACCCAGTTGTGCGATTCCAGCGAGGCGGGTGGCACATGACTTGATCTTTTCCCGCTGGATTTACTTGGCAGAAAATCCGAAAGAGTTGGTGCTAGCCCTTGGAGATTTTGATGCAAACTTGTAATGGTCTTGTCAGAAAAGCTCCAATATTTGCGACATCCAGAGTAGAAGCGGCGTATGAATACATCATCCATCTGAAATCCAGCCTCGGAGCAAAATTGAAGCCATGAAAACATGGAATCGAGGTCATGGCGGCTTGCATATCGGTCCAAGACAAGGTTAACCCATCTGGACTTTAGAGTTATGTTATAGTTGCGCACAAATCTCCTGAGCAAGGTCTCCAGGCCTTCCGAAGAGCAAGTTTGCACAAAGACGTCAATGATTTTGCTAATTGTGTATCGCAAATCGTTTGGCTTTGTGCTGTTAGCACTCTCGAGCGCCTCTATGCCGTCACGAACTGACTCCCAGTGCCCAAGAGCAGCCTCTCGCACAATCAGCCTACTTTGAAGCTTGACATCTGCCTTTGTCGCATCTGGATCCAATGTAAAGAGGTATTTCATTTCCTCTTGGGCAAAGGCATCATCTCCCGCTTTGAGAGCTTTCGAAACCATGAGTCGGCGTATTTTATACTCAACATTGGAGGGTACTGCAATTGCGTTGTATAAGCCGGCGCTCTGCAGAAGGCGATAGATTTGCTTGATGTCTTTAAAGCTCTCCATAGCCTCGTCCAAACCAGAAAGCAGTCGATAAATCGTCATACCGTGCATCCAGAATCGTTTTTGTTTCTGCTCTGAGAGAAACTCAAGAAGCTGTTCCAGCCCTCTCTTATCCTTCTTCTCCCACAGCCATTTAGCTACAGGTGATAGAACCTGGATGGGATCTTTGAATATTGGGAGCAAGGTGGCGAGCATAGTTGTCATTTTAGTAGAATCATATTCGATTGTAATTCTAAGCAGTCGTAATCCATGGGATTTGAAATGGGTATTCCACCTGGGGGCTATCGGTCGAGATGCCATTGAAGCTTGTAGCTGATCAACAGCCGAATCTAGCAATTCGGAGACCAAGGCCTGATTTGACTGGTGCCGCTCTGAATCCTGTAGCATTTGCTCAAGCTTTGTAATCTGATCGACGTAGGTTTGAGAATTTTTGTCTGGCGTTGATATATTGGCTAGAGATGGGCGGGCCTGAGCTGAGGAGTCGAACTGTGAAGGTTCATGTAAATAAAATGAGCCATCCTGTGTTTTCGAGCGCCTTGGAATTGGCTCATAATCCCTATGCAGAGAATCCCTATGCAGAGAGACCTTGACCCGTTTATCCAAGCCCGTTTCAAGTCTTTGCGTATCCATCTCGTTAGAACGAAGTGGTAGAGCGGAAATCGTAGGAGCCTTCAAAGGCTTGAATGAGATATCCGACGGCCGGATATCGGTCAGTGGGAGTATAAACTTGGTCGCCTCCAATCCGAAATTTGACATGTGCGTCTCTTGGGCAGCCTTTTGCTCCTTGTCGCCAGACGCAGCTCTGCTAGTGTGCTCATGGTGCTCGAATGAGTGTCGGTGGATGCTGGCATCTCCATTAAAGACGAGAGAGTTGGAAGAGCTGCCCCGGCGTCGTCTTCGATAGGGATTTTTGGATCGCGAAGCAGACGGGAGCGATAAGACCTCGTCGCCAAGATCTGCGAGCCTATCTTCCCAGCTTTCGCTCAGCGCAACGGCGCCCCTGTTGCTTTTGACAGTGTGCAGCTTCCGCGCATTATCAAGGGCCGAGCGAGCAATCTTGAGTCGACGGCGGCGCTCCTCGGCGAGCAAAGCAACCGAGCATGATGTTGTGAAAAGGACGCCCCGGAGAGCATTAAGAGCGGCCTTGGAGGGCACGGGAGGAGTGGAAGCCATGTCGACAGCCCATGTCTGCCGCTGTGCTGCCTATGTGTCGCGGATTGGGCAATTCTGGCGCATCCAGGAAGCGTGGTTTGCGATTTGATCTCGTCGGAAGCTATCGTAAGATTTCTACCATGGCATGATGGGTGCAAATATCTCGGCAATAGTCTGGAAGATTGGTGGTTAGTGGGGTACGTACCGCGCCCCGCCAAGCATGGTGCCGACAGGTACGTACCTCCATCTGGAAAAGCAACTGAAGGAGGTACAGATGGCTCTTGTTGTAAATTTAAATTCAATTGAGTGTAATTTGATGAATTCAACGTAAAAAACTGATGCTAGTTTTGTTGTTATTCCATGCCAATTAGTCGTTTTGTTGTTTATGCCAACTAAATCTCGCCTCTGGAGCTTGTTTCGTTGGTTGCAGCATAGCTTCGTCTTGCAGAAGCATTTCGAGCAAGTTGCCTTCTAGGTCTGGTCGATTTCTACTCCAAATTCTTCTAGCATCTCCTAGCTCTGTCACCCCATCCATCATGAAGAAACTGCCTCTGCTTTACTTGTAGATCGTTCGATATAGCATTGACAGCCATCAGATTACATGCTTACGTAGATCGACTAGCTTCACTGCGAACAAGCTAGAGTAGTTGAGTAGGCATAAACTTGACTACAAGGTCATGGACTAGTTGACGAATCGCAAACAACCTGCAATTAATTTGTCTTATCTGACCCTTCCGCGCAAGACGTATTTACGCAATGCTTTGCTCAGCGGCGGACTTTGCCCCCTCAATGGTTCGTCGAGTGGCCAGACGGCAGTGCTAACGCCGGACGATTTGCTGTAATAGCCTCAGTGGGCATCTTGCCATGCCAACCCCGCTTCTGGATCGAGGCAACCTATTCATACATCTTTTGCGCGATCTGGCGGATATGCTACGGCTCTAGCGGTGCTTCCACAACTCGTGTTCCCATCCAAGACGCAATTCGGACTTTAGAGCGAGGGGTCTAGGAGAAAAGAGCTGCAGCAATGGACATAACAGCACTCTCCGGCCGAGCGCCGTACCGGGTGCACTTAGACGTGCAGCTCTGGCTTTGGCGGGGTTGCGTCGAGATTGAGACAGGGCACGGTGCTCGATACAGGTCTATGGGCTCTGCTGCGTGCTTCTGATTGGCAACTTGTCGCCTACGCGGTACGAGTGAGCGCAATTGGCACCCGCATCAATGACCCCTTCCATCACACACACTCTTGCTGCAGCTAGAGACCCAAAGGGCTCCAGTTGCTATTGCCAATCCCCATCCACCACAGAATCGGCCATGGCTGCGACAAGGCCAGATGTCCGGTCAAAGCGCCGTGCCTCGGATGGGGTTGGCGAGCTGAAAGCTGCTGCATTGCCATCTTGAGCTGCTGCGCCTATAAAGCGCCACCGCTCCCCGCCAACGTGCTCTCGCCGCCATCATAGTCCTCTACTCGCCTTTCTCTGCAGCAACAACAACACATACATCCCTCTGTAAAAAGGGAACAAAAAGCAAACAGCAGTAGCACATCATATAGTATTCGATAAACCCGCTATTGCCTCGCCAACATGAGCATCTTCGGCCCGCCCCCAGTTCCCAAGAGCCCACTCAACCGCTACCGGCTATTATCGCCAACAGCTTCCGTGAGAGTCAGCCCTCTCTGCTTGGGCGCCATGAACTTTGGCTCAGCATGGTGGGTTTTGACATTGGTGCTCAAACTGAAAATAAATGCCATGTTGCTGAACCAGACCACAGGAAGGACTTCATGGGAGAGTGCGACAAGGCGGCTTCAGAGTCCATTTTGGATTTTTTCTATGAACAGGTGAGTACCAAAGCTTCTGTATAAGGATACCAGGTCCTTTTTATTCATCATAGCTGTAAATATTTGACAGCAGTGTGCTAACATCTTTCACAGGGAGGTTAGTTAATCATGCCAAGAGGATTCGTGGACACATTCGGCGCGCGGATCACTAACATCATCATACAGGCAACTTCATTGATACGTCAAACAATTATCAGTACGAGGAGTCTGAGACAATCATTGGCGACTGGATGAAGAAGCGTGGAAACCGTCATGAGATGGGTATGCTGCATTATAGCCTGAGCAATCTCTTTACTTGATTTCATCTAACGTACTACCTCTTCAGTCATCGCTACCAAGTTCACCACCTGTTATAAACTGGGGCCCAACCGCCCCCATATCGCTGCCAACTACACCGGAAATGGAACCAAAAGTCTCAACGCATCTGTTGAAGCCAGTTTGAAGAAGCTGCAAACCGACTACATCGACTTGGTGAGTTATCCTGCCCAACTACCTTTAACTCTGCATTCAATACGCTAATACATGACAGCTATACGTGCACTGGTGGGACTATGCCACTTCTATCCCCGAGTTGATGCAATCTTTGAACAGCCTCGTTGTGGCTGGAAAAGTCTTGTATCTAGGAATCAGCGATGCCCCCGCCTGGGTAGTGAGGTGCGTATAGAATCAAGTTAATCATATTTTAAATCGCATATTGCAGCTCTGTTTACTGATACTCCAAATGCAGCAAGGCAAATGAGTACGCCCGAAACCACGGCTTCCGTCAGTTTTCCGTTTACCAAGGACGTTGGTCCGCAGCTTCTCGTGATTTTGAGCGCGACATCATTCCCATGTGCAGAGACGAGGGAATGGCTCTCGCCCCCTGGGGAGCGCTGGGTGGGGGCAAGTTCAAGACCGAGGAGCAGCGTAAAGCAGACGTGGGACGCAAGGTCGAGGCCAGCGAGATTGATATTGAAGTCAGCAAGGTGCTTGAGAAGATTGCTGCTCGTAAAAACACGGTGATTACGAGCGTTGCACTGGCCTATGTTGTTCAAAAGACCCCCTACGTATTCCCCATTATTGGTGGAAGGACAGTGGATCATCTCAAGAATAACATTGAGGCTCTCACACTGCAGCTTACAGAGGAGGACATTGAAGAAATCGAGGGCGCATATCCCTTTGATCTCGGGTTCCCCAACAACATGCTCTGGGGCAAGAAATTCAACGGATCTCAGCAGAAGATCTGGCTGCTCGAATCTGCCGCTCACTTTGAATATGTCCCTGAGCCCAAGGTATGCCAGCCCTCATCTAATCCTGTTACATTCTTGTTGGCTAACGTTTATCCTTGTTTCAGCCCATTACGCCGTCCAAGGTTGGAGAGTAGAGCGTCCGCTTCAAGACGTCGTGCTGGAAATGGCTGCCAGGGCGCCAGAACCATCAATATGGTCATCATGAACATGCAATGAACCAGCAATATGGTCATCATGAACATGGGATGCATGCGGGTCCTGGCTGGTGAGCTTCAAAAGAGAAATGAGCTGCAAAAGAAGAAAATCAAGAGAAAATCTGAGGAGCTTAGTTGCTGTAGCTGCTATTGGTGAGAGAGAGGGAGCTGAGAAACGCAACCCTAGGTACCCTGAGTATCATTTTTAAGCGCATCCAAGTTAGGAAGAATCTTAGGATATGAATTCATTGCTTCATTTTGCTGCTTCAAATTCTGGTAGCATACATCAAAGATACCTTAGTAGCAGTACCATGCAGCATGTGATGTGTACTTTGTATGTCTCTTCTGCGTGCGTACCCCTGCGCTCAAATTGGTAGAAACAGGCACCATTAATTCTTCGTCCTGAATATACATTTCAGCAGCGGCGTAAAAGCTGGGTTCGCCTATGGCCTTGTGAGAATTCTTGGGCAGATTTCTTTTCTCGTCTCCTGAGCGAGGCATATATAAAGGGTAAATTGATTCACATTAATCGACGCGAGATACCATCATATGGGGCAAGGGATTGGGCGCGGAGCAGCGATATTTAGGCATTGAGACTAATGACAGTTGTACAAAATATGCTCCAAATATTCAATGGGTGAAGGGAATCTCGCAATCTAGAAACCCTCATTGTCCTTCGATTCTCTCTTCCTCCAAGGAATCTCTAATCAAGAAAGCCATGTCACAGCGACCAGCCGCTCTATACAACGTGTGTGATAGAGCAAGATTTCATTTTCCGAGGGGTGAGCAAAGTGGAAAGTATCGTTTGCTGTAGACGAAATCAGAGCCACCTCAGCCGTGGAGTTTAGAGTTTCGTTACGTGGAGGCTTTGATGCTGGGGATTTGATTATAAGATAGAGAAGAAAGTCCACTAGATCGCACATATACAACGATTCAAGGTACTATGGCTGGGCGAGCCAAGTTAACAAAATTGTAACCATTTTGTTGTATTAATGGGTATCTACATACCTACTTTAGTCGGTGTATATCAACTGTCACATGGCTGTTATCATAATACAAATATCCTATATCCTACCCGAACGCCGAATTGGATTGGGTTTTCAGTTGACGCATCCCGTCAACATTATTTAGCTCCCTTGCCCTTTGCCTCGTTGTCGCCCAGTTCTCTGATGAAGACTGAAGTCTGTCCGGCACCGTTGTAGTCGTTTTGGCCAGTCTCAAATCCCGGGCATACACCAACGGCCAGATACTTCCCATCGTTTGAAAAAGCCAAAGCTGCGACATTGTTGGGGAACTTTTGATACTGTTTTAACCTCCTCTTGGCCTCGGCATCCCATAGGGCTACTGTGCCATCGCCGCCTCCCGAGGCAAACGTTCCGTGGGCAGAGTGGAACGCGAGCGCATTGACTGGGTACACGATATCTCCATCGCCATCGGGAGCCGCCTGTCTGTGGCATTTGAATGCGTATTTCCTGGCTTGTGACTCGGCTGTATCCTCAAACCACTCGACCGCAACACGGCCTTCAATGCTGCTGGTAGCGTAACCGGCGTCGTTGGGCATGCAGGATACGGCACGAGTGAGGTATCGGAGGGACGACTCGCGTTGTTGCCAGGGTTTGAGCTCAGTGCCGCCGGTTTGGAATAGCTCGACGATTGCCTTGACATCGTAGATGTTGATGATACGACCTGTCATGGCGACAACAATCTTGCTGGGGCTGCCGGCAACGGCCTGGGGTTTGCCCGGGAGAGCAATGGTGATGGGGGTGCTTGAAGGATCGTTGAGGTTGTGCAGGTTGAGAGTGCTGTCCCAAGACGCGGAGACGAGGATGCCGTAAGATTTGCTGTATACGACGCGACGGACGGGCGCAGTGTGCTTGCTGAGCGCGGTCAATTCTCCAGTTTCAAGATTGAGGCTGTGATTCATAGTCAGCGATGGCTGTAATGTTGGTCATCGTGCGGCTGGAGTAGGAAATACCGATTGACCGTCCAGTCCATGCCTGCGGTGAAAGCCTCATTATCGTCGGCGCCGAAGCAAACATCCAGAACAGGAGCGCGATGCTCATATGTGGTTACGAGGCTTGACGCCTCCGGGCCATTTGTAAGGTCATAATGGTATACCTTGTTGTCCCACGACGAGACAAGGAGCTTCGAGCCCGAGATTGGCGCGAATGCGATCGCTGATACCGCGTCGCCGGGGGGCGGTGAGAGCTCGTATTGCGTTGCTGTTCCTTGGTCAGCTACATATCCCAAAAGCTGAAGCTACATCTCGCAAACAGCATCAAAACGCACCTGGAGCCATTGCCAATGCCCGCTCAGCTATGACGATGTAAGTTGTTTGACGGTAGAAGCTGCTGTTTATTGAAGAGGATCACGTGGAGATAACCCACAATCGCAGATGTGGCGTTGTGCCAGGCCCCGCCACGAAGTTTGGCTCAAGCGCAAAATATCAAAATTGTGACTCCTCATCCCACTTCGAATCGTTTAGAAACGTAGCTTTACCTCATTTTTACGAGTCGCCAACGCACGAATCTCACGGTAGCGAAATTCCACCCAGCCGTCGATTTCGAATCGCACAGCAATTTCAAGACGAATTCGGACACTCGCGTGAGGAGCAACGGAATAGAGACTCGGAAAAAAAACACCCCACTTCCTAATATCCTCTTTCCCCCAATCGACATTCATTTCCCCGGATTGTCATCGAAAAAACACCGCCAAGATGTCTTTAACGAACTGTCGTTTCTACGAGGAGAAGTATCCGGAGATTGATAGCTTTGTCATGGTCAATGTCAAGCAGGTGGGTTTTGCTTCACGAGGTTGGGGAGGTTGGAAATAGGAAATACAGGAGAATCTGACAAGAAAATTCGAATGACGGATAGATCGCCGAGATGGGTGCTTATGTTAAGCTGCTGGAGTACGATAACATCGACGGCATGATTCTTCTCTCTGAACTTTCCCGAAGACGTATTAGAAGTATCCAGAAGCTTATCCGAGTCGGTCGTAACGAGGTCGTGGTGGTGCTTCGTGTCGACAAGGAGAAGGGTGGGTGATGAACCAGATCCAAACGGAAGAGAGTGTTGAAGCTGAGGCTCATTTTGAATCGCAGGATACATTGATCTGTCAAAACGACGTGTTTCTCCCGAAGACATCGTCAAGTGCGAGGAGCGATACAATAAGAGTAAGATGGTCCACTCCATCATGCGACACGTTGCCGAGAAGACCCAGACACCTATCGAGTCTCTGTACGAGAGCATAGCCTGGCCCCTGAACCGCAAATATGGTCACGCCATTGACGCCTTCAAGTTGTCTATCACGTATGTGACCATGGATTAGGCTAGCTGTACGGTATCGGAGAGGCGACTAACTTGGACATAGCAACCCCGAGGTGTGGGAGGAGATCACATTCCCTAACCAGGTCGTCGACGACGAGCTGAAGCTGTACATCAGCAAGCGACTCACCCCTCAGCCCACCAAGGTCCGTGCCGACGTCGAAGTTACCTGCTTCGGCTATGAGGGTATCGATGCTGTCAAGGCTGCGCTGCGAACCGCCGAGGCCAAGAACACAGAGAACATGCAGGTCAAGGTCCGACTTGTTTCGCCGCCTTTGTATGTGCTTACCAGCACATGCACTGACAAGGCGCAAGGTATCACTCGCCTGGAGGAGGCCATTGTCGACATCCGGACCACCATTGAGGCTGCCGGTGGCAACCTTACCGTCAAGATGGAGCCCAAGGCCGTTACGGAGAGCGATGACGCCGAGCTGCAGGCACTGATGGAGAAGAGAGAGCGTGAGAACGCTGAAGTTAGCGGCGACGAAAGTGTCAGCGATAGTGACGACAACATCCCTGAGACTATCTAAGCGTCTCAAAGCACAGCTCTATACCACCAGCGATGAAGCTGCGATTCCAAGCTCGGCTGAAGAGAATGGGAACAAGCGGATACTATCTTTTGAACAAAAAGAAGAAAGCGAAAAAAGCTGTCAGCGCTCGTATGAAAATGAGAGACATGGCCTAGAATTTGGTTTAAGAAGTTTTGGTCGTGGGTAATGGCGTCTTTTGCGTGACGGACGACCTAAAAGCCGTGGAAGGCGGGATATATTGTGAGGGTAGATTTTGGTCGTGACTGCTGGACGTTTGATTTACGCGGGGCATCAAAGCTTTTCATAAGATTAAAAAAATGCTATAAATCAAACAATCATAGACTGTGCCAACTGTATTTACACGTAGACTCGAGCAGTGTTGAAGCTTTGCTGTAGGTCTCTTTAAGTTGTGAGGTCACTGAGAGCTTCCGCTGTGGGATGAGCTAACCAGAAGAGGCACTAACAGGCCAATGACACCACTAAGCAACTTTTTTTGACAGGCGACCACTTCAGTATCGACTCTTCACATTGACTTGATGAATTAATCACTGAGCATTTTATTCTGAGAGGTTGCGGCATTAAAAATAATCATCTTACTTTGAGTCACACATTCTTTCTTGACGACGTCTTCCCCAAGGCCACATTCATGGCTCTCAATTCAATATGGGCACGAATAAGAGGTAGTTCCAGCGGCCCTCCAAGCCTTACTCGGACGACGGTGCTGAACCTCATCGGCTTTGCGACCTGGATTCCGGTGATTGCCTGGTTTAATCTGCATGTGGCGGAGCTGACGGTCATTGACGGGTCGTCGATGTATCCCTTTATGAATGCGGACAGAGATTCGTCGCTACGGAGGGACGTGGTGCTGAATTACAAGTGGTCGCCGCAGGAGGATTTGCAGAGAGGAATGGTTGTGACGTTGAGGTGTGTTGGTGGCTTCACGTTTATTTGGTTTTGTTTCGTGATTGTAAACATGTTCAACTGATCAATGAATAGGAGCCCCTTTCATCCCGAGACAATTGCCGTCAAGAGGGTGGTTGCCCTAGAAGGCGATGTGATCAAGACGAAGCAGCCATATCCCGTTGCAACGGTCAGGATACCACAGGGACATGTGTGGGTAGAAGGAGATGGTCCTCCAGGCTCAAGTCTGGACAGCAACACTTATGGACCGGTTTCAAAGAGATTATTGACGGGCAGAGTGACACACATTGTCTATCCTCCGAGGAAGTTTGGGCCGGTACGGTGGTGGGAGCATGACAGGCCACTGGTGGAGTGATTAATGGAAGAAGATGCCATGTACTACTACTACTGCTGTATGACTAGGAATTTGCTGCACATGCATTAAGAGGCGTCTGGGATAATTGAACTCATTAGAGGACACTATCTTGTATTATACAGAAGCATTAAGAAATTCACCGAGAAATGAAACCGCAATAGACCAGATTTGCTTGCATCTCTGCCGTAACAACGCTCGGCGTGGGCCAAAAGCTCGCCTCCGAACAGAACCCCGTCAACCCGTCAATTCGCCGGGAACGCCACAGCGGATCTGCAAGACATGTGTGGCTGAGCCGAAACCGCCTATCAGCTTGCGCACAGCAAAAAGTTCTCAGGAAGAAGATCGGGAGCCCACGCGACCGACTTGCTCAGCCAGGTACCGAAGGAGAATTTGACGTCTTTTTTTTCATCGCCATATCTTATCTCCTGATTCTAATAGGCATTCGAACAGGGGGGAGATAATTTCCAAGTTTCGGTCTTGCTTTCTTTCGTGTGCGCTGGTTGTTCTTTTTCTTCGGCGGACCCTTTCTTTCCCTTTTTCCCTTCTTTTTTCTCCTTTCGCATCGATAAGCCTTCAGTCTCAATTGGGCGGCGCTTTTTGCAAATGTCCGAAGGCCTTTCCACCTCCTCCCAATTCCCTCTGGCAGGCTTCCCCGACTCTGCGACTACAAAGCCCGAGAGCACCGCAACGAGCGATTCAACGACGACGACGACGACCACTGCGGCAGCTGGCCGTGACGCAACTGCGCTGGACTCTTCTCGATATGCCGGCCACCACCCGATAGCCTCGTCCGAAAGCCACACTGCAGGGGGGCTTGCGAAGCCTGCGCATACCATGCACAGCGAAGATGTCGAGGTTGAGGGCCGGCCGCCGTATATCCATGTTGGTTTTCTCCTCTGTTTTGTTGTTGATTATGGCGGGGCGCTGTCTATGACGTTACGCATGCGATGAGGGACCATTTGGAGATCTCTTTTGCGCTGACTGTTGGGTTTCTTGTTAGGCTATGATTGCGGGAGGTATTGGAGGTTCAACCGGTGACATGCTGATGCATTCACTGGATACCGTCAAGACGCGACAGCAGGGAGATCCGCATATTCCCCCCGAAATACACATCCTTGGGGCGATCATACCACACCATATGGCGACAGGAGGGCATCGCGAGAGGCTTATACGGAGGCTGGATCCCAGCGCTAGGCGGGTCATTCCCAGGCACAGTGATGTTCTTCGGGACGTACGAATGGAGCAAGCGATTCTTGATAGACCACGGGCTTCAGCACCATCTCGCCTATCTCTCAGCAGGTAAGCTGCATGCCGAACAGACCGACGGCGATTGCTTTCCAAAGGCTGCCAAGCTAACTTTTTTTGATTTCAGGCTTCCTGGGCGACCTCGCAGCTTCCATTGTCTACGTGCCATCCGAAGTTCTCAAAACCCGACTGCAGCTTCAAGGACGCTACAACAACCCCCATTTCGTCTCCGGATACAACTACCGCGGCACCCTCGACGCCGCGCGCACAATCGTCCGATCAGAAGGTGCCTCTGCGCTTTTCCACGGCTACAAAGCCACCCTATATCGAGACCTGCCCTTTTCTGCGCTGCAATTCATGTTCTGGGAGCAATTCCAGGCATGGTCCAGGGTATACAAGCAGAGCCGCGACATCGGCGCGCCCCTGGAGCTCTTGACCGGCGCCGCCGCGGGTGGTCTCGCGGGCGTCATCACATGTCCTCTGGACGTCGTCAAGACCCGCCTACAAACACAGGTCAACATTCCATCCGAGCCCGAATCCTCACACCACGAATCCTCACATCGACCGAAAGACCCCAATCCTCAGAAACGCTTAATATCGACTTCGTCACCGAGCACGCATAGACCGAGACCGGGCGCCATTGCGCTGAATACATCATCAGTCTTCGCCGGGCTGAGGGTCATCTACCACACCGAAGGTCTAGGCGGTTGGTTCCGTGGCGTTGGGCCCCGAGGCGTTTGGACCTTTATCCAGAGCGGCTGCATGCTCTTCTTGTATCAGCGACTGCTTCACAAGCTAGAGGTTTGGATGCCACTAGAGAATTCTGAAGTTGAAACTGCATTGTAACGGAAAGAAGAAGAGAAAAAGAAACAACGAAACGGAATTCCGTTGCTTCTTTATACATATTTTGTCTTTTTTATTTTCCTTTTTTTGGTTGTACATGAATAGTGGGCGGGCACGAGCATTATGACGAGAAGACACAAAACGAGCATAGGAGCGATTGAAGAAGAGGCAAGTGAAGAAGGGGTATTTGAGCACTAGAACGAACAGAAGATGAGAAAGGAAGAGAAAGACAAGACTCAAGCATAAAAAAAAAAAAAAAAAAAAAGAAGAGAGATGGTGTTTACGGGGGAGGGCGCAGAATTATAGCCCGGTCATTTACGTGAAGGCGTTTTTGGAAGAAGAAAATAGATCTGGGATGATAAAGACGGGGGTTCTTTTGATATATGATATAGATAGAGGGCATGGGAAAGGGACATGTGTGCCAAAATCTCCAACATGGTGTTTTATTACTGTACATTATTCTTTTTTGCGGGCATTGCGCTGTGCCATTGCCGATATTGTGGTTTAATACAGAGCATTCAGAGATTACTTATATGCAGTCGAATACAATTTTGTGCAAACAGGCCAAGAATACCTAGAAGGTGAGTCCAACTATCGGTATGTGGTAGACATAAGAGGGGGCAATATCGAACCCATGGTGCGTCAACCAGACGAAGAAATCGATGACCAGATGGATACTAACAGCACTCGCGTCAAACAATAAACAAATCCCACACAAACAAATAGGACCCATTGGCAACCTTCTCTTATTGTTTCACTCCATATAGCCAATATCAGGCATCCACATCACTCTCCTCGACTACTCTCTGCTCCTCAAAATCATCCATCCTGGTCATCATATCGTCTCTCGCGAGGCATGCCACAATCGCCACAGTCAGGGCGTTCCACACGCTCTGGCTCTGGTCGTGAAAGTTCATGTCGAGATGAAGGCTGAGATTCATAGAGGATTCATCTTTGGATGAGTCGACGGTGAATAAGCAGACCGTCGTGGAGATGATGAAGAATCCGTAAATAACAGGAGGGGGTCGTCGAAATGGTAGCGGCGAGGATAATAGCGGCGACTGAGATGGAGTTGTCTGGGCAAGAGGAATGTCCTTCATTGAGACATCGTCCTCGAAGGATTCAGGCTTGATGTCGAGCTTCTCGTCTTCTTCCATCTTGACGCTCACTCGATCTGCTGCTGTTTGCTTGCGCTCGCCGACATCCGTCTGCTCTTCGTCCTCATCGTCAATCACTTTTGTTTCTCCGTGGGATTCTGGCTTTATGATGGGGCGGAATCTTATCAATCCCAGCAGCTTACTCATGATACGTGAACCCAATTTCCCCCCACGACCGGCCTCTTTGCTTGAGCAGTTGTTGTTGCTGCGCATCAGAAGCCTCTGTTTCAGACTTTATCTGCATTTCGACTTGCCTGTCTACATCCATGCTTTCAGTAACATTTTGATCAATGACGAGATTTTTACGATGCAATCTTGCCAATGCGTTCATTCGCGCCTCTATGATGCTCGTGAGATCAGCTTGCTCGACGTCCTTGTCAAGGATCTCGACAAGGACGTTGAGGGTGTATTGCAGATGGTTGTATCCTCCGTCCTCGGCAGCCCATCTTATGAACTTATCCAAGGCCTTCTTGATCATCAGCGGTGTCTTTCTTCGTAGCCCAGACTGACAGGCTGTCCGAACACAGGCAGTCAGGTCGATTAATCTCGTCAACGCCGTAGTGGCTGCATGTCAAGTCAGCTTGAAACTGCAGAATCTTGTATGAAAAGAAGTGAATGAGGGGGAAAGGGGGGGCCATTGGGAGATATTTTACGTAGTCTCTGACCTAGAAAAGTGCTCGTGTGCGCATAGATGATGGGGTTCTCCCCTTTCTTGCAGCAAAAGCAGTCTCCTGAGATGGGTATGCCTCGAAAATCAACTTCCCAGTGTAGCGGCAATAGCGGTATATCCTGTCTCAGGAACAAGATTTCGAAAAGCTGCTCCTCGCCTTTTGCCCACTCCAGCCTCCCAAGATAGTTCCTCTTTGCCATTTGCATATCTGCCAGTGTCCTGTTGCTGACGAGCGTGCCTTGGCCATCCTCGTCTCCCCGTATCTTTATCGGAGTATAGGCCGTTTTCTTGGGCGAAGCAGAATCTTTGCTAGGAGAACTTCGTGGTGTGGTATTGCGACTCCTTGATGGCGTCCCGCGATGTCTCTTTGCACTTTTGCGCCGAGGAGTTCGACGTCCAGGAGACGGCCGAGAGGTAGCCTCGCTACTTGTTGTCGTGGTTTCCATGGATAGACGCATAATCAACTCGTGAGGTTCATGGAGATGGTGGGTGTCGCACATTGCATTTGGGAACAAGTGGAAGCTGGTAGGTGAGTCTCGCCCCCTAGTTGTGGGACGACGAGCTGGGTTGCAAATTCCACGTTTGACTTGGCTGTAGCAGACTGAGTGACGTTTATCTGAGTAGAGGTGTTTTTGGAAGCAGGTTGATGCTTTTATTAGCACCTCGAGTGCTGAAGCAGGCCGTTTGCTAGTGCCAGGCAGCTGTCCAGGCATTGAGGGGAGGTGCAGCAAGAATGACTGCAAGTACGGGATGCCAGCTGTAGGGAGCCGATACTTGCAGCAAAGCCCTCTGTATCTGACTTTGGTGTTCAGCAATGAGTGAATGGGCGCCAAAGTTCAAGTCATTGCAACATGAAAGCATTCTCAATGAGCCTCCCAGGTTATCATCAAACGCAACAATTCTGGTCATGTTCAGAGCAGTGCACAAAGCTATATATGGTCCCAAACGCCAGCTAAGCCAAGTTCAATTGTTTCCTCCTCATTTATTATCCATATGCTCAACTGAGCCGCATTTACTAGATGGCGGATAGGAAACAGGCAAAAACAAGCGCCGACCATTATGGTCTGTCGAATGGCTGTGGTATAACAGAATGACATGGTCTGGTTACATCTCATACATTCTCTATGGACAGTCACTCTGTCCAATCTACAGTCTCCAAACTCAATCCTTCTTCTGCATAAAAGGCTGACATGCCTCGTAAATCTCCAAATACCCAGGCAGCTTCAAAATCCTCTGGAACACGCCTTCATCAATCACCTTGGCGGTCTGGATAGATCCTGCAACGAAAAAGTCCATCAAGCTCGGCCGGGCACCGAGAATAAACGGCCCATTAGCCTTATTTGTGCGCATCAAAGCGCCAATAGCCTTTGAATTGCCTTCCAACGCCTCCCATGCCTCATCTTCGCCCTCGAGCAGCTCTACCAGTGGACAGCCAACCCGAGCCTCACGAGCGCGTCGAAAGTACGCTTCTGCGCGAGGAGAAAAGATGAGAGCCTCGCGCGGCATTATTGATTTTTGGACAGTTGGGCCAACTTCTGCGCGTAATTTGAGCATGATCTGGGTGCCTAGCTCTGAGTCGAGCTGCACAGGCGGATCAGGATAGGTCGACTCAATGAACTTGGCGACGGCAGGTGAATCCATGACATATTTGTTTGTCGGTACATGGTAGATGGCGGGGACCGTGTAGTCCTTTGTATTTCCTGTAGCAGGATCGTGAGGGGGCAAACCTCTGTTGTTCTTCATGTTAGTGAATTTCCATCACTGCAGCCACGACTTGAAGCTACATATTTGGAGAGACAGAGGCTTCGGTGAGAGAGACAAGTAACATGAAATACGTTTGAAACAGATACTTGAACGGGAGTTTTAAAGGAAAGAGATATACTCACAGCTCTTTCAGTGTAGGCTCGATGTCTGGCATCTCGAGGAAGACGGTCTTGTACGGAATTTGCTTGTAGTTGAGCATCATGCGGATGCGCCATACGACAGGCGAGAAGCAGACATTCTTGGTGCAAGCCAAGTCGTACAACACAATGTCATGCTCGACGTCTTGTGCTGCCATGTTGCGCGCTGAGCTCGATTGAATGAGCAAGTGAATGCGTGGATGGGAGAACTCGGTATCCAGGTACAATAACAAGTAAGTAAATGCAGATATTTAGCTTCTCATCGGCCGACTCGACTGTAATTGCGAGCGGCCTATGGCATCGAAATCACAAGATGAATGTGTGTAAAAAGCTGCGCCCTTTGAACTATATATTCTGATCCAAGATGCTACACTTTGTCCGTTGAATACGTGTTACCTATACTATTCGTTACTGAAGACTGGCATGAACGTTTACCATTGGCGAGGTTGAGGAAATATTAAGCTACTGGCCGCAGGGCTTGATTGGTTAATTGAATCGGCTGCTACATGGTGTCCGCCGTAAAAAGACTCGCACGATGAAGACGACGTTTATACGGGTGCAGTTTAATACAGTACAAATGTACAGTGTCGGAATGACATCTACTGTAGTTTAGCCACAGCCCATCAGCCAATCATGACCCCACATAGACAAAACTTTGGATATCGAAATCCTAGCTGGTTGATGATATAACACAGACAAGCAGAAACCATTCTCATTGCTGCAGCCATGGCCGAAGCAGTCAAGGCGGCTGCGCGCCAATTGCCCGCGTTCAAGCTGGGTCAGAAGCAAGTTTACCTGTACGCCGAAATCCAATTCCACGTCTGAACTCCCCTCGCGCAAAGCCTCATGCTCACCCTTGCCCACAGACCCAATCATGTCATCACGATGCTCCGAAAAGAGCACCTCCCGCCCAACGAGGCCTGCTTCAAAGTCCCTCTGCGATTCACAAAATTCGATCTGCGAGACTATCTATGGAACCTGTACAACGTCGAGGTCACCAAAGTGCGAGCCTACGTCAAGCAGCAGCCCCTCACTCAGCGCAGCACCAGCTCTCGCTCCTGGTACCGACCGCAGCCCCAGAAGGTCATGACCGTCGAGCTGGCGAAGCCTTTCCAGTGGCCGGACGTCCCTACGGATCTGGAGCCCTGGAGCAATGACCTGTGGAAGATGCGCGAGGACACGATTGAGAAGAGGAACGAGGAGCAGCTCGTGCGACAGAAGATGCAGATTCCACTCAAGAGCAAGGAACCTGTATCAAAAGACCGAGAAGAATTGGGCAAGCTGGCTAAGCAGATGTTGTCTGGAGAAGTCAAGTGGTCAAACGATGTGGCGCTGGATCCTCGGTGGGATCAGATTCTGGAGAAAGAGAAGGCTAGGAAACCAGCCGAGACAACAGCATCATGAAGGAAAGGAGAAGAAAAAAAGACAAAATGGAAAACTTGATGAGGGAGCACGCACACTGATTTTTCTCCCCGCAATCTATTGGGATATACAGGAAAAAGGGAGACTACGGCAATTGGCCAGTGTATGACTTAGACGCATATCATGTGCATATATGTATTATGTATATTACTTTTGAACTTGTAAAAAAAGAAAATTTCCTCGCCTATGCTTTACATTTAACCATTGGTTTCATACAATCGTCGTTGAAATCTCAACATCGACCCAATGCTCTGGTGCCTGAAACTGCAGGACTTGGTCTCCCCAGCTCCACCAGCCAGAGGTGAGGTTGCGGGCAAATACCTCCAAAGCTGTGTAATCTTGACCAAGGTATTCTTCAAACAGTCGCCGAAGATTTGGCTTCCGTGAATGTACGTCTGGAACTGCCAGGATGACTCGAGGCTTGAGAGTCTCCGGTGCCTTGGCGCTGATGCGTTTTGCAATCAGCAGCGTCTCCCATGGTTTTCGCCACGTAGACTCTATATCAAACAGAGGCTCGCCTAATGAGGTGATTTTGAGCCACGTCCACTGCGTTACCAGTTCGAGGCCCCAGGATGCAAAGAGTCCTTTGGATGAGGTTACTAGGTCAAGAACGCTGGATTTGTTAGTGATCCACATGGCCACCAAGCCATCAGAAGCAAGATGAGAGGCCACGGGTATGCTAGAGAGGAGTTTTTGTATTTCTGAGAGGTTCGAGGCAGTGTTGTAACTGCCCGCCTTCTTCCTCCGGGCTGATCGATTTGGCCACGGGGGATCGAAGACCATGAGACGGAATTGCGGCGCTCGATCAATGAATGTCTGCCGCAGATGACGGATAGATCCGTGCAAGTACTCAGCCCTAGGGGGGGGTCCTGATGGCATCCATTGCAGAAGTTGCAGTGCTGGTAGCAGTATCAGCAGAAGTGGTGCCACCAGTGTCAATCTTTCTGTCATTGAAATCCTGGGGAATCAGCCCATCCGGGGCATTGCAAAGCCGGGGGAGGCAAAACAGTCCCGCATATCGGCTATGAAGCTGGTCCAGAGCGCTCTGCACGGCTGCTGCGGCCATCAAGTCTGCAATATGAGCTCCCGCAGACTGCGAGCTGCGCAGCCAATGATCAGCTGTTGCCCCATCTCGCGGCTCCGGGGTGGTGAATGGCTTGAGTGGCGGGGCCCCAGAAACGATTCGCGCCGATGGCGGGAGGCCGGGGAGCACTTGGGCCTCTTCTAGGGATCTGGGGATGTCGAGCAGGACGACATTGCCGGCGTGGAAGAGGATTGACGATGTGGTTGGAGGAGGCGGCGCTGCGGTTGAAGACGGTGGTGATGCTTCGTCACATGCGCTGACAGAGGCCATTGCCAGCGAGCTGTGACGCAGGGATTATGCAGGCATCGCGTTACAATCACGAGAAAATCTGAATTTGGCACAGAGCA
The DNA here is from genome assembly GCF_020647795.1 of Trichoderma atroviride. Taxonomy (NCBI): domain Eukaryota; kingdom Fungi; phylum Ascomycota; class Sordariomycetes; order Hypocreales; family Hypocreaceae; genus Trichoderma; species Trichoderma atroviride. The sequence goes on along the minus strand of NC_089400.1, from coordinate 2,440,838 downwards.
AACTACAGGCTCTTAGTCGGCTACTAGGCCACCTGCACGCTGTAGGTTCCTACAGGTACCTGTACTGTGTATTGGGCCAATAAAGATTGAGACGACTTCAAAAGACGGTAGCTGGATGGTCAATGCAGCTACGGCAACGGCGGGACAATGGCCAAGGAATGCGGAGAGCGCCACGAAAAGTGTTTGCTTCAAGGCACAAGCTGCGATAGGGTGAATCTATATCCAAAATACAAACAAATGGCTGTCAACGGCATGCGCCGGTAGGAACAGGACTGGAACCGCCCTGGTACCTCGAAATAGGCGTTTCACCCCAAACGGCTCAATCTTCGGCAATCCTCGGCCCCGGAGACCCTACGGCTCTAAAAAAGCTCCCCTCAGTGGCGGTTGGTGACCGGCAAACGACTTCGGCACAGGCCAGAGCACACGGGCAGGTGACCAAAATCCAGGCTCGACATGCGGTCCGCTCATGTACCATCCAAGTACCTCGTCGCACAAAGCAAATGACGTCTCGGAGCGCTCGCAGGGAGCCGAGTTTATCGATTTCTTTTTCTCGTCCTGATCCTGGGAATTATCAAGCCTTCAGCCCCCCTAAGCATTTGTCTTCGTTTACCGTTTGATCGTTCCTTTTTTTTTTTTCCTTCGTCTCTTACTCTTTGTCTTGCCTTCTCCCTTTTCCTTGATTCGCATTTCCGTCAGCTCTGCGGGCATGTCTCTTTTATAGAATCCATCAGACTCAGGTACTTGTGCGACTGCGACTGATTGCGCTGCAATGCCGTCCGCCTATGCGGATCATGGCTCCATGGCCGACATAGCACGCGACAAAGCTCTGCAGCATGGCGCGGCCGTGGGCGCGACGGCGTCTGCGGCTCCCAGGAGAAAAGAAGCTGCTTCTCCGAAAGGCGACGAACTCTCGGCACATCGCGCAAAGACTCGTTCGTGGGATTATATCTGGAGGTCCGGTGTCGCCGGTGGCCTCGCAGGATGCGCCGTAAGTTGTTGGTCCCAAACATCCAATATTACATGCGAAATTCGCACAAAATTATAGTCAGCCGAAATCGATGGAATATTGCGTTGCTAACTCCCTTCATGACAGGCAAAAACGACAGTGGCGCCCCTTGATCGTGTCAAGATCCTCTTCCAAACCAGCAACCCCCAGTTCGCAAAATATACGGGCTCCTCTTTTGGAGTCGCTACCGCAATGAAAGACATATATCTCCAAGAGGGCGGCCGAGGGCTTTTCAGAGGCCACTCAGCGACCCTACTTAGAATTTTCCCCTATGCCGGCATCAAATTCCTTGCTTACGAGCAGATTCGCAACATCTTTATCCCCGACAAACACCACGAGACGCCATTCCGACGGCTGATCAGCGGCAGCCTCGCGGGCGTAACATCTGTTTTCTTCACATATCCTCTAGAGGTTGTTCGAGTTCGCCTCGCCTTTGAGACTAGACGGGATGGCCGCTCATCATTGACATCAATATGTCGCCAAATCTACAACGAACACCCTATTGAGAAAGCTCGAACCGCAAAACTACCAAACTCGCCTTCAATTGCGACAGCTGTAGACTCTGCCGCCGCTGCCGTCGAATCTGTCGCGCCGCGAGTCGGTTTAGTCAACTTTTACCGCGGTTTCGCCCCCACCATGCTGGGCATGCTGCCATATGCTGGCGTGTCTTTCCTCACTCATGACACCATGACAGACCTACTACGCCATCATTCCATCGCCGAGCATACAACTCTGCCGAAGAAGGCGAACCACCCTGAAGGGAAGCCTGCCGCGCTTCGATCTTGGGCCGAACTTACTGCCGGAGGCGTGGCCGGAATGATCTCACAGACAAGCTCATATCCCCTCGAAGTAGTCCGGCGGCGCATGCAAGTTGGCGGTGCTGTTGGTGATGGTCGAAGACTGCGAGTTGGAGAGACAGCAGCCATGATCCTGAAAGAGCGAGGAATCCGGGGCTTCTTCGTCGGCCTCACAATCGGATACGTCAAGGTCGTGCCTCTGGCAGCGGTGAGCTTTTACACTTATGAACGCATGAAGCTTATTCTTGGTATATAAAAGAAAGAAGAAAATGAATGCACGGCTGCATTGGCGTTGGATGGATTTCTGCAAGGCACATGTAAAGGCCATTTGTTTTACTGGGTAGGCTTTTTTCTTGTTTGGTTTTCATAAGTTGTGTTTGAGCCTCTACACAGAGCTTGAAGGGGCGGAGTTAAGACTGGACATCCCGCTTAGCATTCGGGGCATATGTCTTTGGTTATACCTTTTGTAAATAAATACAGAGCGCTATGACAAATGAACTAGAGCTACATTATCAATGTGTTGTGGCTTCACTGCTGAATCCATTCACTGTATTGCCACCAAGTATCCATGTAATAAATACATGCTGTCACTCTCAAGCTTCAATCATATCACTAGTTTAGCATCATTTTAAGCATTGCCGTTTGAAATACATTATTTTTATCATAGTTATTGTTGTCATCGTCAATACTGTCCTTGTTCTAGCCGGCATCACTCGTGGATGAGTTGGGAATCATGCTGTATCCTAATTGGCCGACACGCCGCTGCATCTTTTTAGCCTGCGGCTAGCTTCTCAGCCTTGCTGCACCAAACACTCAACCTCTCTCCGTCAACCTCATCCTCAGCCTCTCTTCATCATCAACCCCAGCCTTCCATCACAAACAGACTTTATTCTCCATGCGCTGCGGCATACCAATCGGCTCCTCATAAACCATCATTGATCATCTCCTCCGCCCGTCGCCCATTTCCTCCCAATCGGAGAGCACCCGTCTCTCTCAACAGCTCCTATCCTTTTTCCCGTCTTTTTTGCGCGCCCCTCGCGTTCATCATGGCACCCACAGACCATGATCCGCTCCTCGTCCTCCGCCAATCCATCTCCAGCGGCCAGCCCTTCATCCCGAGCGCGTCCGACGACCCTTCCGCCGCCGAAGTCTCTCTCTCGCAGGCCACGCACCTGCAGTTCACAGGCCTCTCGCTCGCGCTGCCGATAGACTCGCCCACGCGCTTCGTCTCTAGCGATAAGCCGGTCGACCTGCGTAGTATCTACTTCGCCTGGCTGAACCGCGAGCTTGCCATCCCGGAATACAATGCCTCGGCTACGACGCTCAATGACGAGCTCGGCGCGAGTGGATCGAGCGGCAAGGTTCAGAACCTGGGTTTCATTGAAAGACTCGATTTGATCACTTGGCTCGAAGGTGCTAGCGAGGAAAGCGAGTATATCAAGCCTATAGCGGGAGATGCTGGTGCAGCGGCTGCTGGAACGACCCTGTCCTCAAAGACCGGCGCTGCGGCCTTGGCTGCCTCGGCGAGATCAGGCAAGGGGACAATCGACCCGAGGCTGGCAAGCGTGTATGACGGTGAGCGCAGAATGGGCGACCGCAATTCAATTCTGAGGGGCATCAAACCCACGGTAAGTGATGTGACTAGCTAAAGCTACATTTATCCTGCGCATCGCGTGTGGATGTCATTCTACAGCTGGCTAACTAGGCAATAGGATTTCTCCCACGTGCGGAAACTCGCCATCCCCTTCCTCCAAAAGAAGTCTCAGTCTTCGGCCATCAGCTCGGCCCAGTCTCTCTCCATCAACCAAAAAGGCCCTACCCGTCGCCCCGACCCCATCATCTTGCTCTCTCCATCCGCCTCTTCTCTCCTGCGCATGTCCAATGCCCGCTCATTCCTCGAGGATGGCAAGTTTGTGCCTCCCGATGCGGGGGCGTCCACCGCCTCCATGCTGCACGTCCAGCGCATCATCCCCGGCATCGACCCAAATCGACCTATGCGTTTTATCCTCGTCGAAGGGTCGGAGCAGTTTAAGCCTGAGTACTGGAACCGCATTGTTGCCGTCTTTACGACAGGCCAGACGTGGCAGTTTAAAAATTACAAGTGGAGCAATCCGAATGACCTATTCAAGCATACCATGGGCGTGTATGTCGGATGGAGAGGCGAGCTGGCGCCGGATAATATCCGCGGCTGGGGCCACCGCGTCACGACTACAAGCGTTGACCGCTGGAGAGGCGAGGACGACGTCGCTTCGCGGTTCAGAGACAAGGAGGTCGTGGAGTACATCTGGAAGTCTATCGAGTCGAACATGCGGAATAAAGGCTGGAGGAGGGATGCCGCTCCTTCGTCGATATAAGCCCCATTTGCTACTTTCATGCAAAGTTGAAAAGGGAGTAGGAAATCACAGGTGAACGCGTGTGAATGAGCTCTACTTGGGCAAGAGAGCCACGGTGGAAAGATGCTCGAACAGAGCGATACATGTCATTTCATGGAATGGAGGGAGGGAGAGAATGTACGACTAACCCACAAAGTATACATATTTTTTTCTAACCTGTTGAAAGGGAATTGGAGACTAGGAGCGATGGCGTTTGGCCTTTTTATCTTTTTTTTGTTTTCTTGACAGGCCCAGCTTTGGGCCTAGGAATGGGCAGATGAGAATGAGGGGGTGGGTTTGAAGAAGCGGATAGAAGAAAAGTATTAATGAAATGGAATATCAAAAATTATTCCGATGACGTTGCTCGCTCTATTCATTGCTAATTGTATCAGCCAGCTTCGCAGGTAAAGCAGGCCAATTCTCACGCGTCGAAAGCTTTTACGCACAGGCATGTGAATATCTCGTCATCACCTCCAAAGCATAGACTCGTATTAATTAATGTCATCCTTCTTCGGAGACTTTCTTATGGTCTCGTCCCTTGGGAAGCTCAAAATGGTTAGAATGGGAGATCTACGCTGACATGATAACGGACCCTGTTCACGATGCTTATCTCACGTTTTTGTCATGGCATCTCTCATTGCTAGGATGTCGGAGTAGGCCGATTCGTCACAAATCATGCAATGGCGATGTATCCTTGGTTTGCGTTTTGATTGTGCGGAGTTTCGGGAGTTTCGGGTATTGTTTCTTCCCCCTCCCATGTTATTTTCTTTTCATAAAGTTACTGTAGCATCACAGCTGTTACAAGGTATGCAAAGTCTTATCAACAAGGCGTCTGTCTAGTTTTCGCGCAAGGACAAGCCGCCGTGTTTTTTTTTTGGCTGACTGGCGAATAATCCCCTTATTCAACGTCGTAATCTTGAGGATCCCCCGCATAACGCTAACCTTTGTCTGGAGTGAAACAGACAAAGCTCACAGCCATGTCCCTATCAGGTAGTTGGCTAGTTTGATGCCATGAGATAATCCGGCAATTGAACGTTTTGCCGTTTGCAAGGGGGGTCCCTCCCTTGCTCGTCTTGTTTCTTGTTTTTCTTTTCTTTTTGCTCCTTTGCTTTGGGCTTGGAGGGGGGGAAAGCCCGCAATATTCTCCATGTGGTATAAGTTGATGGTTGGTATATGCAGCCCTTTAGGCGGAGATGAAAGACCAGGGACAAGAAGACGAGGATTGATGAGAGAGCCACTATTCCTTGCCATTGAATCCCTGGCGCAAATAGGGCCGACATGCAGTGCGCATTGCTCAACGACGTACGGGTTAAGAGACTCTGGATAATGGAATAAGGCCGTAGAAGCCCTCGGCCGAGCCAAGGGTTACTTCCGAGAGTTGCTTTACCGCCAAGAACCTGGTTCTTCCTTCCTTTTCTCATCCAGGCACACACATGTGCAGCCTGATTCGAGGTGGCATTTTGCCTTCACCGAGCGCTGCATTGGGAAGACTCGCGCGTGTTCCCTGCTCCATGCAGGGTCCTTGAGGGGGGGGATTGCTGAATACTTGCCCGAATAGGGGGGGGGCTTGTCCCATGGGAAATCGAAACAGGCCCCGGATCGTGCAGCGTTTAAAGGGTTGAGCCACGTTGTCCGGATGCAACATTGACGGGGGGGGTTGAAGGATGCAAAGTTGCTTCTCAGGGGACCGGCCGCGATCATGCCCGCCTTGCCTTGCCGGATATGCAGTCATGCAGGATCAGCAATTGATTCTGGAATGTCGTGGCTGAGAGCGGCACTATCCTATTATAGAATGAGGGTGGTACTATGCATTCGTCTGCTCAGAGCATTTGGGCATATGTATGTCTGTAGGCAGCGAGAGGATTGATCAAAGCTTGGATGGATGTTTGTGTCAGACGTAGCAGTCTTACAAGCAGTTGTTTCTGCAACCCTGCGCCTGAAACACCATGCAGTCATACAGCCTTGGATGAGGACGCAGCATCTAGACTGATAATGGAAGGATGATGCGGTGACGGTGATACTACTTTCCTAGGGTGACGTTGTTCAGAATACCAACTGGAGAGGTGGTTATCCAGTGTTGTGCAGCACGAAGAGCGTCCAAGAACGAAGCACTTGAGCGATGATTGGGAGTTGTGAAAGTCGCCGATGTGAAACGACAGTTTCTGAGGTTCAGTGTTTATATTCCTACATCTATATTGCAGTTGTATTTACAATCTATTCCAGTAAAGATATTGCGTCTGTGTTGTTCATATAACGATTATATCCTTGTAATTGCTGTAAGACTTGGTTATATGAGGTTGCCTGATCTTTGTACACAACGGTAAACGTGAGATAAAGTAGAAGCAATTATTACATGGAAAACTTACATCACTATTATCCATACATTTCATTACGATATTCCCTATCAATCTCGTGTACTTTGGAGTTAGATGACGAGCAGCCGTCCACCGCCACACAAATGGTGGCGATACCGCGAGCTATTAGTCTACAACAGAGATAACGGCATGTTACTAGAGATAATTATGAGGCTTCCGCAGAACAACTGGTTCTATGAATAAGCAGTGAGCGCTCTTAGTTTCACCATGCTAAACCAGTACAAGATGAAGTTTCTCTACTTGAATGTCAGAAGATGGCAATGACCGTAGTTGGTATTCACTTTTTATAACAAAGCATGCCTTGGATCTGAGGGAATGCGAGTACAAGGCAGAAAGACATAGACTAATAGAAAAGTCTCTCATTTTCCCTCTTTCCTCCGCGGGTGACATAACTCATTCATGACACTCATTGCCAACCTCGATAATCGAAAGCATGCCATCGTTAAGTGAACTATATCGAATACATACATAAGAGCTTTAAACCTTGAGATATTCAAAGTCAGCTCATCAGCAACTATCGCCATCTTGTAGTTAGGTAAGAAACTCAAAAGCCGCAACTGTAGCTAATCTTCTTGGCACCGCCAACTCCACGAGTGACAACTCTCTTTTAAACAAGAAAGCAAAAGTATCTAGGCATTAATCTCGCAATTCAGAAAACCATTCACGTTTTATTACGTATTTGACTATGCTCAATTATAAAGGAGTCTGTCTATCAACCGATACTCCTCCATAGCTTTCCCCCGATACAGTCCGTTCATACAGCGCCACTACTAGCCAAGAGCTTGAACAACCTCAGGATTCACCAATTCATAACTCTCTAAGACCTAGAAATCCTCTCTGGCTATTGTTTCATCCACGGAACTTTTGCTTAAGTGCATTTCTTCTTAGTGTGACGAATAGTCACAAGACTTTTACAACCACGCCATAATCCTTCACAAGCCACTGATCAACATTCTCCTCAGCATCATGGCTATGCGTCATGGCTATGCATCATGGCTATTCCAAGAAGCTAGAAACTATCGAATTCGCCCATCGGGGTTACCAGCAAGGCGGTTAACCGCAAAAACTAAGATGTCTTCTAGGCCAAAGCCACCGCAAACGCCGTGGCTTTTTTTTTTTTTCTTCGGCGGCGGCGCCCAGCGGAGAAACCATGAGATACTATTTCCTCGATAGGTTAATCCTAGAGAGAGTTTTACAATGAGGTAGAAGGGAAGAGCGATGAATAATATTTCTCCGTGTGTATATAAGCCATTTTGATGGCGTTTTGAAACAACGGTCCAAGCGATACTTTTTTTCCCTCGTTTTCGCAATTGCCAAGAAAGGCAGGGGACAGAGAGAAAAAAAAACAAGAGAAAAGTGTCCAGGATAAAAGTCTTTCGGGGAATACTTTTTTTTTCCCTCCCTCGCCTTCAACGGCGATGCCGGTTGGAGCATTGCCGACCTTCTAAGCAAGGGTTTCGGAGGAGTCCGAACAGGGCAAGGGTCCTCTTTCTCAATCCAACCAGCAATGCCGGGGAACTTGATGCAAAAAGAGAGAATCATGGCGTTGAAGAGGCCGCGTTATGCCAAGCTCGCCTTGTGGAGAAGACAAGAGAAGGCTGCAGCAGATTATTGATTGCACTATAACTATACGGAAACCAATGTTAGACAGAGCCTTTGTCTTGGCTAAAAGTCAGTTTGATGTCTAGCGTGTGAGAGTGTGAGTGTAGCATGTCCTTTTTTCATTATAGCAGGCAGCCAAAACTCTGTTATCGCCATGGTATACCATTAATTGGCCATGGCGTTGAGCAAGCCCCGGGGTTGGCGATGACGAAATTGGCAGCTGGGCGTCGAGACTCACGCTTTGGCCATTTGGAGATCAGTGTATGCTGCAGACGCCATGAATGATGTCTATGTAGTGGAAAAGCACAGACGATAATTAAACGAGACTACGGTGCGAGTTGCTCAACATGGCAAACAGTCGTTTGCCAGCTGAACTTGGGGAAGGGAGTAATCTTGGGAAACTAGAGGTCATCTACACAAATGGATGTTGTACAATATCTCGATATGCCGGGACAACTCCCGCTCTCAACCTCCAACTTGTACTTGCCACGTGGGACTAGCAATAGTAAATCATATTCACATCATTCGATTTGCTAGGAGATATTCCTTCGCTTAATCTGTTTCACCACCTCTTGCCCAGCCGAGAAGCGAGAAGAGCCTTTTTTCCCACCAGCAGCCGAGGACGGTGCGGGAAGCGGTGGGCGGAGGGGGCGGTGGCTGTTTTTTGGACCGGGGTGGACGCTAGAAAGCTCGGCGAAGTCCTGAGAGAAGCCATTCGTTTGCCCAGCCGAGAGAGAGAGGGCGTCTGGGGAGCTTCGAGCCGCGGTTCCATCGTTGGGAGATGCGGCGTTTGCTTATTCAGTTCCTTACTGAACGGATACATTGGCTGGAGTGGCGCTGGAACCAGCAAGGCTAGGCTTTTTATCACTGCGGTTGGTGCAAGTGGGAGTGGAGGAGTTGAGGCTGTTGTATAGTAACTGCGACTGCAAGTAAACAAGAGTTATCGGCGACTTTTCGCTCAGAAGCCTGAATACGGTAAGCAAAGTAAGTAGAAGGGCTGCCTACTGTAACAAATCGCTTTAGGTGTCTCTTTCAAGAACGGCGTTCTAGGTTCAGTATACTAATCATTCAATATACGTTACGTATATCATGCAAGAAAAACTCTGTATACCAGGTATTCCCGTGTCATCTCGTTTCGTCCCCCACCAACCAAATACCTGTTGAATCTTGCATGCCTAGAATTTGGGGGCCAATAGGTAAGAATGAGTTAGATACGGGGGTGAGTTTTCGCAATCAATAATCCAAGCCCACAGCATGTCACACTTCAAGGAGAAAAAAAAATAAGGGCAAGATTTTGATAGAATTCTCCTAGCTTCCTTGACTAGTACGAAGCTTGCTTGCCTTCTTTTCTTCTCTACTTTGTAGATAGTCTCATATAGCTTTGCCAGGGGGGGGGGGGGGGCTCTTAGCCGCCGTCGACTTGTTTTTTTTTGTATCGAGTCAGTTGCCCGTGGGGGTCCGTACTTTTGTTAGCTGCAGTAGAATGATAGCTGCTGCTAATATTGTAGCCATGCGGATTGTGGAAACCAGTGGGCCAATGAGGAGAAATTTTGTCGTCTTTTTGTTATAGTTGTGGGAATTTTTGGAGAGACAGAGAGAAAGAGAGCGGTATGTACAAACGAGCATGTAGTCTGAAGAGTTGGGCAAGGAAGGGCTGTGGAGATGCGACGGGCACATACCTTGTACAAAGGAATATTACCCAGGTGCCCGTATGGATAATATGGAGCAGGCAGAGATAAAGAAAACAGCATGGAGTAGGTACCGTAGATGCGAATCACCGCTGCCTAGTCCGTTGATAAGTCCAAACTGATGTCATGAATTCAGGAAAAAGATGGTATACTATAGCGGCCATAGAAATGCCACGAGTAATACAATAAGCGGTGATGCCACGGCGCGCAAGCGTCAGGCAGCCCCATTCCATTCTTGATAGAAGGAAGCTCATCTCATCTGCGCTTTGCTACTGTAGAATGCACCAAGCATTGAGAGGGTCCTAAAGAAGTGCCTAAACCAGGCACCTGAGACCTGCGTTGCGTTTGCATTTCGCATTGACGCGCCCGTGCAGCCAATAAGAGGCTTCAACCTGCCGCAATAGGGAAGTCCGTTGCGGTTGCAATCATCACTGTGTCGAGTATCTGGTTTCCCATCTTGGAAATAGTAAAATGAAAAGGGCCAAGAAAGGGATTCAAGCTAGACTTTAGACTTATAGTCGATGCTCAGCCGTGACTGGTCCAAAGACAAAACAGGCGCTTGGAGATGGGAAATGCAAATCATTCGACTAACATGGCAAAACTAAGAAACTAGTACTGCTTTTCCCAGTCCAGTCTGCGCCTCATCTTCTGCCCGCTGCTGCTGCTACTGCTGCTACAGTACCAAAAATGTGATATGCAACGGAGCCGCTGCCTGGGCTTCTGGCTGAGTTCAGAGTCGGCTTGCAGGGTTGTTCCGTGTGGTGTCGTTTTTGACGAGGGCCCTGAACAGAAAAGAGAAAAAGGGGGGGGCGTGTGTGTAGTGGGCCGACTTTACTTATACAAATACTGAATTGGGTCTACCATGGCTTTACCCAACTTGCCGTAGCTACAAGTATGGTTATGTATACAGGCATTAACAAAGAGGCTCAGTCCAGGCACAAAGTTGAAAGCGAAGCCCCTGCCACTTGGCTTGGTGTTAACTTTTTTTCTAATCTTTCTCTTGGCGCACATTCCTCTAGATGCTCATTTTTTTTTTTTTTCGCCACTGGCTCTAGAAAAAAGGAATTCAATTTCCTCTCCACTTTATTGGGCTGCGGAATCTATCGGCTTCTGGACTCGGGAAGCCCTTTGGAAGGCAATTGGAAAAAAAAGAGGCATCGAGCAACAGAACATGATTCGCCAAGCAGAGGGGCGTGTGCAACCTGCGACAGAAAAGCAAGGATTGGCCTAGCCTGGCCCAGCACATGGCAAAGGACACGAGCCGTCCAGACTAGCGGTTTCTTGGCGACTCCGTTGCAGTTGCTGGAGGAAAGTCGTGGACGCAGGCGGTGATGATGGCCTCTTACTCGTGTATCCGTGCTTGTGGATGCACTGTAAGTAAATTTAGCAATGATCAAGGGACGACCCTGAAGATGCCCTTTCTGGATACAGTCTGTTGGCCGCCAGTCCTCGTTATCGCCGTTTCAGATGGAGATGCCCGAGATGCTGCACCCGCACCATCGAGTCGAGCCTTGCCGGAACAACAACTAGCTCTGGCTTCCTTGCTGCTTGTGCCGCCATCTGCCGTTATTCCCACGCGCGAGGCCGTGACTATTGCCGGCGGCCACTGATAGTAGGTATTACAAGTCAATGCCAGCTAATTAAGCACCAATGGCTGTGTTCGACTCCTCTCTCACCGCCCAACGTGCCCATGCCTTGTCGATACCTACATAGTGTACTGTAGATAGTATATCGATTGAGGGGGGTGTCTGATTGCCTGCCGTGCCGTGGCCCAGCACATGGCTTTAGCGCCCTGTCAAACGTGTAAAGCTCAAAGAGCGCGATGCGGTGTGCTGCCGGAAACGATAATGAAACCCATCGGATCCCCCGGACGAGAGCTCAATAGCTGCTAGCGACTGAGCAGTAGCGCCTGTAATACTTTGTACTCCAAACAAAGCAAAAACCAAAGGGCCAAGAAGCGGTGGTGAGATGCCTTTCGCAGCCGCATAATGGCGGCGGGCAAAAATGAAACCGTCCACCCGACTCATGAACACTGCCTATTTGCATGTTTCCCTCCGTCTCGTCGTCTTCGCAAAGTGGGAATCGCAATATAAAACAGATCCACAAAGCAGAAACTCGACATCACATCATCATCAGGCCACTCGCCCGCCACCCGCTGGAATCCATTGCAACTGATTCACGTTGCGTGGGTAGCACTGGCTGGAGCTGTCTTTGGCAAATGGCACTAGCAAGCTGCCTACGGGGAATAGCAAGGAATTGGATTGAAGGAAAAGGGAAAAGGAAAAAGCATAACAGAAGCACTATTGGCTGGGGCTGCCAAGGCCAAAACGGTCGTGCCCACAATAAGCCAGCCTTGCTTGATCAAAGTCTATTTGCTGGCTCGCCATTGTCCCGAATCTTGTCTTATGTCGCCAATCATTCACATAGAATATACTTGTGCCCAGTATAGTAATCATATAACCGGCACTATCATCGCCCGGCTGCGTAGGTCAATATGGGGGATACAAGCTGATTGTCGTTGGAGACAGTATGACGAGTCTGGGAGGTGAGAATGGCGACATTCCACTTGGGTGGCTGGCGATTTGGTAATAGGTACTGCAGTGCTCGTAGGTACCACGATACTGCTCCTTGCGCGGAAGATGGGAGCACAGCGCATCGTACCCCAGCCTGTCGTGTGTTGGACGGGCGTCTCAGCCATGTCGCTGCGCTGCTAGTGCGCCATGCCCCCCCGAAGATCGCACGTGTCACGCACGGCAATTGCCATGTGGCATGTTGGGAGCTGGAAAGCGAGATTCGGCCGGCGAGCTGGAGCAGCGGCATAGGATGGGATAGCCTGGCCAACAGCTAAGAGATACGAGTAATAGAGGTCGTACCTAGTCGTACCAAGGCTGCTGGCGCCCGCTATTGCCGCTTGCTATCAAGAAGATCTTGTCAGCCTTGCCTGCTAGTGAGAGTCGTAGTGCCATGTGCCATCAGCAGAAGTATAGGTAAGACTGAGCTCTCAACCACAGACAACTTACGTGTCTACAAGGTTCAACCACTCACCGGCATGGGCATAAGACTATTGTCAGAGAATAGGAACTAATCAAACGACTCCTGCTCTTGAGTAGTAATACTATCTCCTTTAGAAGATGCCACTAACAACTGCAAGCTGCCGGCCAATCCTTCGCTCAGCCGGATAGAGTGAGAGGTCAAGGTTGCCAACCCCGGCACAGAGACTCTTTCTGACGACTGTAATCACTGGACGAGAATCAAGGCTTCAATTCCGGTTCGCTCCTTCGGAATGGACGCACCAGTAATACCTACCAACCAGCCAAGCAGACATCTGCAGCCGCAGCACCAGCACCAGCACCAGCACCGGCACTTGGTCAGCGGCTGGACGCCGTGCTGACTAGTCCCGTGGAAGCGAGCAATTCCCTCGGTGCATATCAAACATGAAATGAAGCCTTTCCTAATCGTCGCCGTCTGTGCAACCCTCCCGTCTCGCTGGCGTCGACTCGAGTGTGTGTGTGCCCGTTTTCGGCTCTGTGGGAGTCCCCCTTTTCCCTCGTCTCGATCGTGAGCCGATTGTTGAGATTGGAGTGACGGCGCCCCGATGCAACCGCAACTGGCAGCCAATCCGTCGAAGCCATCCGCCCATCCCATCCACGCGGCGCAGACGGTGGCAGCACGCGCTGTGCGGCCGTTGCAGCGTCGAGTCATCCAATGGCCATGGCCTCTGGGGACGAACAGGACATGCTCCGCTCGCGATCCCTGCCCTGCGATACAGCACCCTTGCACACGCCCCCCCCTCTCTGCAGCGACAGGGAATGGCAGCGGCTTTTGCTGGCGGGCTCGTTGTTTTTTTTCTCTCCTGCATCTTCAAGCCCACGTGGCACGATTCCGTGTGGAGAAACAAGTCCACCGGTTCATCTACTCCCTGTTTCTGACAAGCCCCTCGCTTACATGCATACGCTCTTCCCTGCCGCCGCGCTATAGCGCTATGTCCACTGGCAGTGAATGAATACTGTACTGTCTTGAGGAGAGTGAGAGCTTCAAGCTGTCTGTCTGCCTGTTAGCGCCCTCTCCGCAGCCAATGCCGTCGCGGCGGGTGATGTGATGCATGGCACGCCAAACAGGCCAGCAGCGCAATTCAACGCCCTGCGAATTGATAAAAGGCAAAAGGCCGCTACAGAGCCCAGAGCACAGAGCACAGAGACCCCTTGATGCTCGCTCTCGAAGCAAAAACGTGGCGTCAATACTGGTAGCCGAGCGAAAAGAGGCGTCGCCCATTCGTTGCCAGCCACAGCACCGCACAGCACCGCACAGCACAGCGCGCCCTACTGACTGACGTACAAGTCAATGCCAATCCACTTCAGGGTCGCAATTTGTAATGGCAGCCGCGGTACGTACCCCGCAGGGCTGCCCTGGAATTCCAGTCCATCGTCGATTCGGCCTATCAGACGGCCGACTTGTAATGCCGATTGTCAGTTTGCAGATGGAGGCAAAGGCTGCACTGAATCATTCACGCGAGCTTGCAGCTTGGGTCCTTTCTCCAGGTCCCGGTTTTTCTCTTCATTTTTTCTTCTTTCTGGTCCTTTTCGCTTTTACTTTTACCCATTGCCTGGCCAAAGATGATGTGAGACTACCGGTATATGAGCCGAGGAGAAAGGGAGAAAGGAAGCACGAAAAGCCAAAAGGCTTGCCCTCGATAGGGTTTTGCACTAAAGGCGGTCTGTCTGTTTCCAGCAGCCTCTTCGCCAAGGCCTCAACGGGAAGTGGCAGAAGCATTTTTAAGATGCGCTTCACCTAGATCTACCACGTGGGATCCATCGGAATTGCACGCAAACAAGTCTCTTGCGTTTAACGGGGATCTCGGCGCCGTGGAAGCGCCATTGCAGACATTGCAAAGGCCAAGAGCAGAACCGGGGCGCCCGCCGGGCCATTGAGAGCTCCGGCTGCTCACCCCAAGCTTTTGGCCAAGCCGGCGCCGTTCGTCTCCGCATCGACTGACTGCTTGGAGCGCCACTAATTCTCTGCCTTGTATGATCTTTTGTCGTGCGGCTCTCGGGTAGGCACAGTGTGGTGCAGATCCCCCTCGCGAAGCAAGCCTTGCGTTAGCTGCCATATCGCGTACCCTACTGTACCTTGGCAGAAAGAAGGTCGTTGACCATGTTGAACGCCCCAAGCCCAACCTAATCCAAAGTTGCCAGGATGACGGCTTACTGCATATTCAACTAGCCAGCCGCAGACTGCAACTTTGTGTTGCAGCGCCCGTGGAGTGTTTTTTGGCAAGGGAAAACGGAACAAAACACTTTTAAACAGAGCAGGGGGAGCCCTATGGCCTACTTGTAAAGGACGAGCCCAGGTGGCATTCGTCCGAGATGCCGCGTCTCTCTCGGCCGCCAGCGTCAGCGCATCGGCCGCTCAGCAATATGCCCGATCTCCGGACCTGACGGCGACAGGGATTTCGGGGCTGGTCAGAAGTCGAACGCATGACTTCTCCTTCCGGCTACAGAAATCATGCCAGATACCAGTATGCAGGTGCGCATATAGCGTCGTGGTGATGTGATGTTTGGACACCAGATAACGCACACCTTGTGGAGAAACCCGTAAAGACAGCACGCTCTGTTTTGCTGGGGGGGGCGGGAGTTTTGGCAGCATCCGGAGTTTTGGCTTACTTTTTGACAGGCTCGGCATTATAGAGTTGTTGGTCCTCATCTGTTGGGCGCTCTGGCGTTCAGCCTTGCATCCCGCCCTGTGATGACACGGGATGATGGAGCTTCGAGTGGCTATCTATCGAGAGCCGCACATTTACACGTAATGCTGTGATCCAATCACGGCCTAGGGGCGCTTGCCAAAGTATGTATACACATGGCTCGATGTGGCAGCTGTCAACTGCCGCTACATGTCCATGATATCCCGCTTCCCGCCATCTCAACTCTCCGGCCAAGTCTGATTCAATGGCATCCAAAGACAAGGATGCGATGGAGGGTTACGCAGTGGCAATGGAGCGCCCGCTCGGATGCTTCTCGCGCAGTCGACATGGCATTTGGACAACCGTGCCAACTACGCCATGTGGCAAACCAGGGCTTGGTTTTTTCTCGCGAGCCTTGTGCCTATTGACGCACCTCTTATTAGACGGCACACACCAAGTAAGTATACAAGTATGTAGGTATACAGATGAGGTAAACCCCGACACCGTCACATCGCGCACCATGCCAAACGGCCAAGCAGCATGTCCATAGGGCCACTAGCACGTCAATGGACAAGCTGCAGCTTCCAAACCCCGCTGGAAAGGACAAACGGCAAGAATTGATCCCATTGCATCCGAGTTATTTGCCTCCGACCCTGTTTGATATTGGTGTAGTTGATGGACTCATGACACCAGACGAAAAAAGGCCGTTGGATATGGCTACCCTACATGATGCGAAATATGCCGGGAGAAATCCGAGGACAACCTTCTTGTTTCCCGTGAAGATAACTGCCCTACACACGTGTCCATACCTGTGCCAAGATACAAGTAGGTATGCAACCGTGGTAGCGTACTCATATAGACTAGATACGTACTGCCGAGGGAGGGCAAATTGAAGGAGAGAACACCACCGCCCCGAGACATGCATAACCATCCATTCCAATGCATATGCCCATGGCTTGGTCGGAAAGAATCTCGGGTCGAATTAACACCCGCCTCTGCTACGGGCTGCTTTTACCAAGGGCTGCCATTTAAAGCAATAGTCAATTCTTGGCGTGCCTTAACGCCATGGCCATGTCGCATTTTCAACACTGAATACGAGCTCGGAGCCGCAAGAGAAGAGATGGAACTTTTTGACTCTGCTTTGTCTTTAATTTCAAAAAGACGCCCGCCAATGAGACTGGTAGGGCGCTGAACTGTAACATGCCATTTCCCAATTTTTTTTTCCTTCTCAAGGGGCAGACAAATCACAGAAAAAGAGAGTTTGCAAGGCCAAGATGTGGCACGTAGAGGCGTTAAACCGGTCCACGTGTGCGACTCTGTGAACGCGTTCTTACAACGTGCACTTTTTCTTTGCGTAATTGTGAATATGCCAGATACGGCACCAGAGAGGCAGGTACATGTATTGGCACTCAAACTCTATACACATGTCGGTATTTGTTGGCGCAAATAAGATACAAAACGAGCATACGGAGTAAGCACCCGCGACAAGATGAGCGGCCTTGACAAGATCTCGCCTTGGCAGATCGGCCTTCGCTCTGCTACCCTCAAAAAGATATACATGGCACCACATGCCGATCCAGCTTAAGGCTTAGCTTAGCGCAAACGTGGCCTGGCCCATAGCTGCGTCAAGCGCTCAGCGTCAATACGACCTAAAAGCCAAGCCGCAATATAAGCTCACCTCGGCATTTACAGCGCGCCGTTTACGTCGACTCGAAGCTTGATACCCTCCTGAAACAGCCCGGCATGCAGCAGCAGCAGCGCAGGATTACAAGGTCAGCCCCCAGCGGTGATGCAAAGAGATTACCGCTAGGTCTTAGCATACGTTCTGCATGATTTTTTTCCTGTTTTAATTCTTTTTAGGTTCTTTACCCTGGGACTGTGAAGGACGCAAATGCAGATTCAGCTCAATCTTTGTCACACCGCTACATGCAATAATCATCACCATGGCCATGACAATCCGTCAATCCTTCATCTTAGTGTAAGAGCAGTTGGTGCCGCGGAGAAAATGGGCAATTTGTTTGCTCGCAGAATGTATTGGGCCATGTATAAGCCGTCCTAGGGTTCCTCCTCTTGATTAAATACTTTTTTTATAAAAATATACCTGTAGCTCTCCTAGGGGAAAATCAATAAAAAGCACGGCCCTCGACAGCTGGAATACGATCAAATTGCTGATGACGCATGGTCCGTGTTGTCCTCTCCTGATCTCAGCTCTTCTCTCGTGTACTGTTCCCTCCTGTGTCAAAACCACCCCCCCTGGGTCTACCTGGTTTCAATCACAAAACTGCCGCCAGCTCCGAAATTCCCTAAATAGCTCTCCCTGATCAGCCTTTTCCATGAAATTTTAGGGTTCGACTCCGATAGGATCATCTTTTCCAAAGAAATTAAGCTTGACGCCGCTCTCGGCCATCGCCTTCGCCGCCGCCACTTGCAGGCTGTGCTTTGTTCACCATTTTGCTTTTGCTTTTACCGTCTTATGCGTCTTGGTCCTTCCAAATTACGGCTGAGAACGAATTGCTGAGAGGCTTGCTTTTTTTTTTTCCTTTTCTAATTTTACGTGACCTACCTTTTACACTTTCACACCTTTTTATTCTGATTTGTCTATTCTCGGTGGATTGCCCGTCAACAGATTGTTACAGCCGGAGCGAAGGATGAACTATTAGTGCATTGTGCTACAGTGCTCTTGGCAATACAAAGTACCTAACCTACCTGTGGCATCCAGCTCTTCTCAAATTGATCCTACAGCTTGGCCATTTTCAGAGCTGTTGAAAGGGCAAGGCACCGCAACTAAGACCCGAAGGAGACATACCCCGGATTCTTCGCCGCTCTTGGCCAAGTCACGAGTAAGAAAGGGCCAAATGTGAGCAGTGTGATTTTCTCTTACATACGCCTCTTATCACACTATCATACTTTGTATCTCCATCCCAGCACCAGCAGACAAACCCCCCTCCCCCCCCCCAACAGCGCAAAGTTGCGTCCGCTCCAAGATGGGCCCCTGTCTTGTTTCGGGGGCGATTTCCACTGAGCTTCTAGAAGGCGTTTACGGGTGGCCAAAGCTCATTGGCTCGTCACAGGGAGGCCCCGCCGCAGCCAAAAATGACAAGGGCCAGTTCCCCAGTGACCACATGACTGTGAAACCCAGAAAAGCGCTGCGTACTATGCAAACTAGCCTGATGCTAACGAACGTTACCCAGTTGACTAAAGAGAGCGCGAAAGAAGCAACAGCCCGTCTAGCGTTGGCAGAGACGCTGTCGTGCACTTGCCGGCCACGTTTTTGTCGGTAATTCGGAGAAAAGTCACGACGTGCGCTGTGACGATTTGCATTTCCCACCCCTTCGGCCGGTGCTCTTGCGTCACTTGTCCTTGCTCCCCTCCCTATTGTGTCTCTTACTTGGCGAACTCCGAAGCCCGTGAATTGAAACAAGCGGATGGGAGGGCAGGTCAACCATTCGTCCGGGTAATATCAGCAGGTTTAGAGGCAAGAGAAAAGGGCACGAAAAAAACCGGTCATAGCGAATCTGCTTCATCACGGCGTCACCGAGTTGCACCGCTTCTTCAGCTAAGAGAGGAGCCGCACCACAGGGAAGGACGAAAAGAAAGACAAAGATCCCGGCCCCTTCAGCTAACTAGCGGTAGTAGCCCTAGGTTCGTATGCTTTCAATTCCTCTTTTGTGTCTTGTGTCATTGATTGGACCACTCGCCTTGCTATTTTGAGATGCACTACGCTCGAAACGCAGCGCATTGCTGAAATACCGATATCTCAAACAGACTTGTTCTGTGGATGGGCCTCTGGTGGAAACCACTAGCTGGCAGCTTCTTGAATTTTTTTTCCCTTCTTTGCTCCATTGGCGGTGAAGTCGTCGCCATTTTTTTTCTTCTTCCTCGGGTCGAAACACTTCATCACATTGTCGCATCTGCAACTACCCTGGACGGCGTGCATGAATTACTAGCAGCACGCCACATCCTCGATAGTTGAATACGGAACCCGAGCAAAGCAAGATCGGTCATGCCTTTGTAAAGCACGAAACTTGGCTCTGATGACGACTGAGGCTCCCAGGCGGACCATGACAGGATTTTCTGGCTGGTGGTGGCGGCAAAAGCCATGAGGAGAGCCCTGTGCTAGTAGCCCAGTAGGGAGCCTGGCACGGCGCCGGGCCTGTTCTGAACGCAGCCCATCCCTGGAGCCACGCGCCGATCTGGGTCAAACTTCACACGAGGGCGGCTGGCATGATAACAAGTGCGACAGGCGTTGCTGCTCCGACTCAAAAGTCGACGTGCACGCCAGCCAGCGTCAGCTGCCCCACAAAGGGCGCTGGGCCAGTTCGCTCTTCTCGTGGGCCTAGAGGACAGTAGCTCTATGCCTAAGCAGCCGGCGCATCTGGTAGCCCTGGAGAAGACGCAGGCGGCCCGCGCGTTGAGGAGCAACACCAGCCAGGGGCGCGCGACAGCTGCTGTAATTTATTACCAGTCAACACAGGCACGGCATGCATGCGATATCAGTCCTAGCAGCATTGTGTATGTACTCGCCATGGTGGCAGACACGGACGTTGTGCGAGCCAGCAGCCTTGGAAGTTTCCATGGTACCGCTGTAGCGTTAGTACCAGCTAGCAGCGGTAGTTCTGACTGCTGGTGACGCATAACGCACAAGCACCACAGCCAGTAACTCGTATGCGCGGGAACAAGCTCACCTCACCTTTGTCTCTGACTCACGAGGCTGCTGATGGCTCTCCGGTGCCTGTAGACTGTGCTGTTTTTACGGTCCATGTTACCACCGTTGCAACAGCTACTCGTGCTGCTCTGCTGTGCTCTGGCAAGCATGCGCGAGGCCCCAAGTGGACACTTCAATTCTCAACGCGCACAAGCAGCAGCACAAGCAGTGCTACGAGACACTCCCCCATGTTGAACCATCGTGTGCCGCAACCACGTTTTTACGGCAAGCCACATTCTTGTATCCTTGCACAGCGTTGACGAGGACGAGGACGAGGGCAATGCAGCAACCGGGGCGCTTGTGTGGCCACGGCAGAGTTTCAAGAGCCCGGATTAGCGCATACATGGCCATGACTTTGGGTTTCCGTTGCCGAATCAATGACACTGACTTTGTCCATGCATCATCCCATCAATCCCACATCCCGCCTCTGCCAGTAAGAAAACCAAAACAATCGGTGAAGAAGCCCAGCAACAACGCAGTCGTCGTTGCGAATGCTACGAGACACGCTGTATGCCGCTGCATTGACCTGAGCGTCCCCGGACCTGTGCAGCTTCAGAAAGCCAGCGGCTCAGCGGCGGCCGAAGCCAGAAACCAGCCACGGGTCAGTCGGTTCTGCTATTATTGCTGTATGATGGTGTCTGATTTTCTAAATCGTTCGTCTCTCGCCTTGCCTCGCCTTGCCTCGCCTTGCCTCATCTCGCCTGCACCTTTGTCCCACCTGTCGTGCTTCTTCTCCTTAAAAGTTTGAGGACAGAAATAATTAAAGCATTGAATCCGTTGAAGAGAGACCACGGAGCGGTCAAAACGCAAAACGAGCATTGCCTCCCGCCATCCTGAGATGTCAGCCCATTTCTTCAGCGCCTCGTCTCGTTGTCTCTCGCTCTCCTGAGACCGCAGTCGTGCCTCTGCACGGGCTCGCTCGGACAACGAGCGAGATCAATTCAATGCCTGCCAGGGTCTACAAGCATTGACTGCGGCGCACACAGTACACGCACCCCTGTAGCCACCCCTCCTGCGGGGCGCTCTACAGGACCCCTGCCCGCTGTCCGCACCCACTCCTCCACCCCAGCGCCACTAAAGGGCTTGAAGTTCAGGCTTCTTGCGTACACGCCCCCCCAAAGCCCTCCCCCCCCAGAAGCTCAAATTGTCCCTCTTTTATTTGACCTCCCAGCTCACTAAAACCTTCCATGTTCTAATTCTTTTTCTCAGATGGCCGTCTTGTCGCAACCTCTCAACACCATCGTCGAGCCTCTGCCTCATCCGCCGGGACAGCAATCCGACCGAACAAAGTCTCTCACGGCCGCCTCGCAATCTGCAGAGCGTCACCTCGACGGCTCCAAATCTCCACCACCAGTCTCACATTCTCGCCGCCACGCCAGCTCCGTCTCCATCACAGGCTCAGCGCCACGCCACCAGCGCACCCCGAGCATCCTCTCACGCGCAGTCGCGGCTCTGGATAGAACCCAGAGCGTCATCGCCAGCATCTCGGAGCCCGTCATCCGCAACCGCCAGTCCAACCCAACGCTCGCCCGTCTCTCGCTCAACGCAGGCTCGCACCAGCAGCTGAGGGACGAGCCCGCCAGCCCCGACAGGCCAGCTGCCTTTAGCAACCCCTCGACCCAGTCTCTGCTGTCAAACCCCGGAGGAGACAGCCAGTCTGCTGCAACCTCGTTTTCATCCGCTCAGCACTCTCCCAGCCAGCCCCCGAACGGGCTGAATTCTGACTCGCATTCTCCCAAGATGCACCAGACATCCTCGCGCTTGCTGCGCATGACCGATGATGAACGGCCTTTTACTAGAGTATGTAGCTCTCCATCACTGGATGATTCTAATCCTCTTCCATCATTATCTCTGTTCTTTCATTTGTTTTTCTTTTATCTTGTTTTCTTTTTCATTTTTTTTTCTCTTTTCCTCATCTACTTTTCCCCCGTTCTGTCTTTTCCCCGCTCGTTCCTCTGGAGCGGGCGCTCATATGCAGGCCGATATATGCACCTGCATCGATCTCCTCTACAATGCTATTGGTCTCTCCTTCGCTTTATCTAAGCAACAACAATGTCTGACATGGAAAAATAGGATTTCAAGGATCTCTTCTCTACACTGATCGTCAGCCTTCTGCCACTTGGTTCTCACAGAGTGCGGTTGACAAAGGTGGACTACACTTTCCTCTCTGAAGATGCTATTAACAACCTGGGGTCTCTGAAATTCTCCCAGTCTAACCGCATGCCTGACCCCAAGGACCCCTCAAGGATCGTCACGACGACAACCACCACCACCTTCTCCATGGCCAAGGACATGGCTCGAACAATCTGCCAAAGATTTGTCGATGCCCGCTTCATTGAGTCTGCGGATGGAAAGCTACAGCCCATCTACAACATGAAGGGCTCCGTCTGGCAGCTGACCGCAAAGGGCGTTGCAATTCTGGATCGATTTTGCGGTAGAAACGGAATCCAACAGAAGCAAGTCTCTGAGCTCGTCAACCTCCACTGCTGCTCCCTCGTCATTCTGGAGCGAGAGCAGCACAGCGACAAGATCCTCAGCGATCGGGGCACTGTCGAGGTCATTTTCCGCCGATTCGTCGGCTCCGAAACCCGGAATGTCAAGGCCAACTTGGCTATTGCGGATTCGGACTCGTTGCACGATTACGAAGATGGTCTCACCGGTGTTAAGATGGCTGCTGAGCGTCGGGTGAACGGAAAGGTATACAAAGATACCTTCACCGGCAAGGCTTGTTCGGATTGGTTGGTGGACTGCTGCACCATTGTGGACCGACGGGAGGCCATCGAGATCGCATCCCTCTTCGTCGAGTTTGAGTTGATAGATACTGTGGTGCAGGACAGATCCTTTATGCTCGGGAACCCTGGATGTCATCTGTTCCAGCCCACAAAGTATTCTGTCTACCAAATCTCGCAGCGAGGAAAGGATGTGATCAATGGCACTAGCTCCCGTGGCCGCCCATCCGAGAGCGAGGCTGGAACCGGCTCACAGCGCAACGGTGTCGTCCGCGACTCCAACACCCAGCGCCTCGAGAAGATTCTCAACGACCCCGCCCTCCGCCTTCTCTTCCGCGAGAACTTGAGAGAGATGCACTGCGAGGAGAACCTGTCCTTTTACAAGGATGTCAACGACTTCGTGCAGGGCTGTAAGACGGCTATCCGACAAGCCGAGTCCACACCCTCATCGCAGGCGATGGACATCATCAAAGAGACCATGGCTCAGGCCTACGGCATCTACAACGCCTTTTTGGCTCCAGGCTCACCCTGCGAGCTCAACATTGATCACCAGCTGCGCAACAACCTGGCCACGAGAATGACCAAGGCTGTTGGTCAAGAGACCGGCATGGTGGAGACGCTGCAGGAGGTCACTTCTCTGTTTGAGAATGCTCAAAACGCCGTCTTCAAGCTGATGGCTAGTGTAAGCTCTTACCACCTGTCATATCATGTGCCATCATAATGAATACTAACAATACTTTGCAGGACTCCGTGCCCAAGTTTCTACGCAACGCCAAGTACGAGCAACAGCTGCAGAACTTCAACATCGACGGCGTCCCTGCACGAGGCGGCGTCGAGCGGAGCCTGAGTCGCTCCAACCGACAGTAATGGCCACCATCTAGGTACATGCTAACGAACTTGGACGATGGATGACAGGCGTGCATCACCCCACGCACAGCCTCTCACGAATGCGACGACTCACCGGCACATGACACCAATTTTTACTCGATTTTTTCTTTCCCCTTTCCGCATATGTTTTTTTTTTTTTCCCTTTTCCCTTTAATATTTTGCTTTGTCAAAGGGCGGCACGACTTGATACCTACTAGATTTCTGCTCTCATATCTGCATCGAACCGGTGTTCATAGTGTCATTTGCCACTTGTTTTTTTTTCTTGTTTTGTTTGTTTTTTCTGTTTCCACGACGCTCGCGTTGCATTTTGTTTTCTTGACACGATTCACCGTCTGGATGGATTCTAATGGTTACTACGACCGGTTGAGAATGTCTTTCTATTTGTATTTTGATTTGGACAAAAGAAAAAAAAGAACGAGAGAGTGGAAGGCGTTCAAGGGAAACCTGGTATAGAAGAGAGGTCACATGGCAACGAACACGGCACAAACATGGCGGCTTGTTTTATGCACGCATTTTTTATTATGTTGCAATTTGACAACTTATGCATTGCTCATAGAAAGGAGGGAGTGGAGGAAGGGGGCATTTGGCCGGAATCGATGGCTATGGCCGCGAATCAACGAAGTGGGCTACTGATCTGCGCGTCGATCCAAACGCGCCACATATCTATCACCCAAGCATGGAAGAGACTGTATGCCTGCGGGCTTTCTGCGGTGGATGGGAAAAACCGAGACACTGCAACGGCGAAGGGCATCGAACAGATGTGGACGATTCTGGGAGTCAGCCGGCACAGATGTATGTTTGAGTACTTTTGTATGTATGTTTACGGTCTTATGAGACCTGCGATGAATGAGAATCGAAGGCGGAATATGCCTGAGTCAAATCAAATCAAACGATTAAAAAAAAAAAAAAGGAGTAAATCCAACAAAGCAAAGAATTCAAAAGTGCACTAGTCGAATTTCCGGAAAATGATGCCATCGTGAGAATTGTTTTTCTTTTCCGTTTTTTTCTTTTGCAAAAAGTGCCAAGGGAATGGAGGGAAAATGCGTGTTTGCGGTCGTGAAGCACTGGCCATTGGCATGAAGAGCAATTTGCTTTCGGCGCGCAGCTGGAATGCATGAACTGGTGGTTTTTGCAGAAATTCTTGAGGGGGGCTGGACAGGAACGAAGACGACCCGAAGACGAACTATTCTTTCCTTTGCCGACACGAAATAGGAAAAAAGGGAGAAGCGTATAGTCTGCCTGAGAGGGGTCTAAAAATGGCAATGGTATGTTTTACCCGTTGAGTCTTCCATCTGCCGCTTACAGTATGCTGCTGCTCTCATCCCTTTTTGTCTTGGATGATATCTGTTCCTGGATTCTTTTGTCTGTCTGCCTTTTCTACATGTCTCACAGGTTTTGTGCCGTAGACGGCTTTGCTAGCAGAATGATCATTCTTTTCTCAGTGGTTGCTTCTGTGTTTGGGCTTGTTGGAGAGGAGGAGAAGGAAGAAGACGTTCCTTGTGTGGGGTTTGTTATGTTTCTGATGCGCAGCATTCGAGGCGTTTGCGGCCTTGTTGGGTGAATGGTCTGATCCAGATGCTTGCATCTTGGCCTCCTCGATTCCATCTATATAAGGCATCGATCTGTCCGTCCAAGATGAGCTTTCTTCTTTCCTCAGCACTCACACAGCAATTCAGCTTCTACCTCACATTCGCTTTCAGCTCTTCCTTCGTTTTTTTCTTTCTGCTTATTGAGAGTTTTCTCTCCAACATTCGTTTCTACCCACACAAAACACATTCGCTCTTCTCTTAAAAACACACAAGAAAAACACACACCCCAATCAAATCAAAATGCGTACCTCGGTCGCCGCAGCCTTCGTCTCCATCGTGAGCTTCGCCGCCGCCGGCAGCGTCTACGCCGCCCCGGAGCAGAACAACGCCCCGGCCTACGGCCAGCCCACCAACGCCGCTTATTCCGTCGACAGCGGCAACAAGGACTGGCAGCAGAACAAGGACGAGGGCGACAACAAGAAGGACAGCAACGGCTGGGAAAAGGCCCCCGCTGCGCCGGCGTACTCTGCTCCTTCTTACTCGGCCCCTACCAACCAGGGCTGGGAGAGCCAGAACAAGACTGAGGACAACCACGGCGATAACAAGAACAACAACAACAACAACAACGGCTGGGAGCACAAGGACGACCAGCACAAGGACGACCAGCACAAGGACGACCAGCACAAGGACGACCAGCACAAGGACGACCAGCACAAGGACGAGGGCGACAAGAAGAACGACTGGGAGCACAAGACGTCCACGTCCAACGAGTGGGACCACAAAGACGCCAAGACGTACGAGTGGGAGCACAAGGACTCCAAGACGTACGAGTGGGAGCACAAGGACTCCAAGACGTACGAGTGGGAGCACAAGACCGAATCCAAGACCTGGGAGCACAAGGAAGAGCCCAAGACCTGGGAGCACAAGGAAGAGTCCAAGACTTGGGAGCACAAGACCGAGCCCAAGACTGAGTACAAGACCGAGACCAAGACCTGGGAGCACAAGGAGGAGCCCAAGACCGAGTACAAGACGTACGAGAGGGCCACCACCACCACAAAGATTGTCTCCCAGTACACCACGTACTGCCCGGAGCCTACCATCGTGACTGTCAACGAGAAGCAGTACACCGTCACAAAGGCCACCACCCTGACCATCACCGACTGCCCCTGCACCATTGTCGAGGTAAGCCACAACATCCCTTCTCCAACCGTTTATATATCTGTATATACTGACTCTTGCACCACGCAGCCTTGCCCTACCGAGACGGCCAAGCCCTCTCCCCCCTCACAGCGAGCCCGTCTACACCAAGAGCGAGCCTGTCTACACCAAGAGCGAGCCCGTCTACACCAAGAGCGAGCCCGTCTACCCTCCCCACGGCGAGACCAAGGCTCCTATTCCTCCTCACAGCGAGCCAGCCTACCCTCCCCACAGCGAGCCCGTTTATCCTTCTCACGGCGAGACCGAGGGCCCTGCTGCTCCCACCGGCTACCCCAAGCCCCCTCCCGTCATTGTCAGCGGCGCTTCCAGCTCCTTTGTCCACGTTGGTGCCGCCGTCTTTGGCGCTCTCATCGTCGGTGTCCTCGCTCTATAGGAGGCCATCATGTGCTAGGATTGACACAACAGCTCCTGTTAGGAAAGGCTGGTTGGCGATGAGCATGCATACATTTGTGGAAAGGAAGTTCTTATTTACCTGTGTGGGCCCTTTTAGCTGGTGAGATTTGGGGGGGGTTTTGGGGTGTTCGTTCTTCTGGGGATAGATCTTCTTTTTTCTAATTTTTTCTATACTTTCGAGCTGCTTCATATCACGGTGTGGTACTTGGAGTGCCATTTTTTAATTTCAGCATAGAAGGGCATCAAAGTGGGAGCTGTTTGTCCGTGTGAAGACTTTTTCCTTAATCATTGGTTTTTTGACATTTAATCGAATTGATTTTTGCTAAATCTTGCTTCTTATTTCTAAAGTCTTGATATAATTCTCGCTAGTGATGTCTGCTCCTTTAAACCATTCCCTCCCCCTCACAGAGACTTTAGACGATTTCTCATTCGTTTCTGTTGAGGGGACCAGTCTCTTTTCCTACCAACGCCACGCATATAATCCATCGAAATGTGCAATTCAAACATTAACCAAAACCACAGCCCGCATCGCTTTCCAATCGCATTGAGATGCATCATGTTATCCAGCACATGAAATGAAAGAAACTATGACCCAGATATTATAATAAACTTGAAAAAAAAAGAGGAATAAAGAGATTGATATGCCGGGATATAAATCCCATGGGTATCATCACTCCAACTTCTACGCGTACTTTGTCGCCATTGTACGGGGTCCTATCCGGTCCTCTACGTATCCGTAGTGCGGTCCTCTATCTAGCCCTCCGGTCTCATACTGATAGACGTCTGCCTGGTAGGGCTCTGCCTGGTATGCCTCCGCCTGGTAAGGCTCTGTCTGATAAGGCCCTGCTTGGTAGGTATCTGTCTGGTAGGTCCCCCCTGCCTGGTAGGTATTTGTCGTCAGGGATGCCGGGGCCGGCCGTGATGGTGGTGTTTGCCATGAGACTGGCCGCGCGGGTAGTGGTTTTGTCAGCAGCTTATTCTGAATCCTCAGCGGTGGCAAAGCTTGCTGCTGTCGCTCCTGCGTATGTGACGCCTGCAGTTGGGAATTGGAGCCGGTAGCCTTCAAGGCTATGGCGTCGATTAGCACGCCGTGAGCCTTCTTAATCGTCTTCTTGATGAAGCCTGCCATGACCATGTTGCATGTTATAATGACATCCTCCCGAATGTACAGCCCCGTCCGCGGCGCCCCCAAGCCAAGCTCCATCGGCTCCGGCTCTTCCCCGGGCTCAGATCCAGCAACAGACCACTTCTCACGGAGATCGACGCCCATGGGCGCATGGCAGTGAGTCTGCAGACCCGTTGGCAGGTCGTGAAAAGCCGCAGTATATGACACTGCGCCCGTAACAAGGCCGCCGGGAAGGTAGGAGATTTTGTCGGTGATGGAGTACCATGTGCAGACGTGCTCTTCCGGCAGAGCGTGAGGAGGAGGTGGAATGATGTGGCGATCTTGGACCAAGGGATTCAGATCGATCATGTCGCGGTGGTTGTGGAGGAAGTCAATGGCGGTTTGTCGGGAGATGCCCGGAGGCAGGGGAGTGATGGAGGTGAAGACTGTTCGTTTCGACATGTTGGCTCGGCTTTGAGGGTGTCTGTATGGCTCCTCTTCCGCCTTCTCTTTTATTCTCAGACTCTTCTTCTCGTATAACCCTTTGGCGACTGGTGTTTATGCAGAAATGTTTCTTCTCGCAAAACAAAAAAAGCAGGAAAAGAAAAGGCTGTGCCAAGTGGGTTTCAAGTTGGCGTTGCCACTATATAGACTGTGCGGCTGATACAGCGGTCTTATGTCTGATATCACGAGCCTAAGGCGCGGGGCGTTTGTGTGGTGGAGGGGGGGAGGCCTAGGCGCCGTTTCAGAGATGAAGCAAGGGATTCCGCTAAACAGGCAAAGAGCGACGGCAAAGGGATTCTTCAGGCAGCCTGAAAGACTAGGAACGGGGAATAAGGACAAGAGTCGTCCAAAAGGAAGAAAGACAGGGAAGAGTAAATAAAGGTCGATTGGCGCTTTGCTGTGTAATATGTCATATGGCTTGTAATGCGGCCAGTTATAGCAGCAGCGCTAGCCTATAACCGCGAGCCCGTAAGCCTGGAACAGCCGCCGGAGATTGGTTTGAAACTGCCACGGAGAAAGAGATGAAGGCCCCGTTTTGACGGATTTGGAGCAGCGCCTTCGCCTTTGTGCTGACAGGTGTCAGCCCCCGAGCCTGGTTGGCCTGGGCGGGTAACAATTACAAGGGAGCCAACAAGCGCGCAGTGCAGGTCTGGCGTGCGTGCGTATTGGCGCAGTGCGTATTGGCGCAGTGCGTATTGGCGTAGCGTGTGTATTCGGGTTCTTAATTGACAGCTTGTTGGTCGCAACGGCGCTTTGACGCCTGGCACGAGAGCAGAGAAGTGGAGGAGACGAGAGCGACTGACACGGGCTGGTTCGAGAAGAAGAGGCCCTGTACGCTGTTGGCGTGCGGCTGCAGTGTTGCGTGTAATCGTTGGCGCCTGGTCGCTGTTCGGCGGGAAGATGGCCTGGGATTGTATCGAGGCAGTCGAGCACGTCGGAAGTACGAGGTGCTGCGGTTATGTCACAAATCACCGAATCCCACGCAGACGGGGTCCAGGATGAGACGTTGCGGCTGTTTCTGCTTGTGACGAAGCGAGGCGGTTGGTGGAGAAGCCGGACGAGAGACGCTGCATGTGGGATGTGGGGATGCACGTGAATGGAGCTGCGCTACGTACCTCTGTGTCTTGTGCTTCACACGAATTGTTTGTACTGCACTGATAGCATTCCGGGTTAATAATGAGCATGACTGCACGTTTATCCAGGCAAATCAGCATGAATAGACATTCCGCAGCCAGGGCACCTGTTCCCCTGCTGGGCATCTCCAACGCTCAAATGCCTCTTCTCGTCCGTCCATTTCTTGAAACAGGCTAACGCTCCTTAGTCAGCGACCAGGCTACGCAGCCGACCTTACTCAATCGCAGTTTATTCTTAGAATTCGTGGCTGTTTTTATTCTTGTCCTTGCCTGCCAATCGAGGCTGTGCTTCTTCTCTCCATGCGCCACACGCTGGCTTACCCGATTTCACGTGCTAACCTCACATGTACATCCAACTCATCTCCAGTCCACAAGGCTGAGCTAACAAGCTTCTCTTTTCCCCGGCTCTTGTAAGAAAAAAACTTCCGCTGATGCGATCAACTTCCGCCTATCACCCCATTTCGAAACGGGCTGCAGGTTGCTTTATCTTATCTCTACATCCATCAAGGGTCCAGGAAGCTGTCGACGTATGTAGTATTACCGAATCTGCGGGTGCTGCGGGTGCTGCGGTGCAGGCTCGTGAAAGCAAGGCCTCGGATTTGTCAACATCACTCTTCTCTTCGCAAAAGCCCGAAAGATGTCGTTGTGTGAACACTAGCTTGGCCGAGCGTTTGCCGTTCTGGGCGACACATTCTTCTAATAGTGGGTGCTGGCTGTATACGAAATGCCTCTTTTGGAAGTTTATAGATTGCGTTGCACCGAATTGTCGGGTGGAAGTATCCGACAAGATGCGGCTAGTCCGATGAGATACATACATGACTGTGTTTCTTTTTTTTCTACTCTAATGATACAATTTACGCTTCTGACAGGGACGTGAAATGTGAATATCTCCAAGGTAATTCGATTTGGCCATACTAGTATCTGATGTATAGGCATCCAGCATAGGTAACGGTATCATTCATTGCCCGCGTTCAGAAACTCGGCTTTCAAGTTCATCCCAACGGCCTGATAACTGACTCTTACGCACTCTCCTGCTATCAATGCTCTCAACGAAATTCAAGAAAAAAAAAATGACAAATGTAGAAAAATACTGAATCTGGAAATCCTCTAATACATATATATCGCCTTTTTTGCAAAATCCCCATTAATAAAGCATTTAGCTCCGGCTGTCGGCCAAGAGGCTCTCGATATCCGATCCCTAAACCCAAAGGGAACCGAACCACAGAAAAAAGAACATCATTTAGCCCGACGGCGCATCATCAAAGCCGCCTCGCTCCAACTCGATAAAAAAAACCTCCTATTGTTTGCTCCACAGCTTTTTCGACAAAATATACATTTTATATAGGGAAATTTCCATTCCATCTCGTATACTAGCGAATTAAAACCCACAGCCTTTTTCTTATCTCGCCCCCACTCGGCCTTCCCTTTGTGCTCGAGTAGAACGCGGTGCAGCGGCGTTAATACAACCTTAAATTCCTTCTTTTGACCAACTTTGTCATCCCTGAAGCCGGGTAATGGGCACATTAGTTTGTCCGACTGACAAGCCCGTGCGGTGAAAAATGCGTACAGGAAAAAAAAAAAAAAAAAGAAAATCGGCCCGCCATCTTATTGACCAAAATCGAATTTGGTGGGTTGTGATCCGCTGTATACTGTAATCATTGCAGCAGAGATGCGCAAACGACGGGACATCTTTCTGCGTTTTGCTTGACGGTTCGGTATATAGTGACAGGGGCAGAGGGGAGGGTCCCCGGTCTTGAACGTACCTTGACAATTACTCGGCCGAGAGACGCCATGTTGCTCCGGTTATGCCCTGTCATCATGAGTTTGAGATGTGTTGCGTGTAAGTGTGGCAGTACCTGCTACCAGTGGTAATCATTCTAGTCATAACCATAGCAATAAGGTGGTAATTAATATGCCTAGTTGTAATAATCGTAGAATTAACGTGTCCAGTAGCAGCACTACCTGCCTTTGCGTGTTTCCTCAGTATGGGACGGCCCGTTCCATTCCAACCTTTTCCCCCACAGTCTATGATATATGAGTGCCGTGATATTTCATTCGTACATGCGTATGCCTTTTTTTCTCAATAGGACAAGAAAAGGAGAATCCCCTCATAACAGTGCTCAAGTCGCAAAACAAGCAAGAAAATCGCAAGAAAAAAAGGTGGAAAACATGAAATCATATCTCCTTACACCATTTCGCTAAAACCGTGCTCAGCTTCGTGGCAGCTGGGATTTCCTCCAGAGCCACGTCCACCCTCCACATCTTTGCTTCCAGCCCTCCATGCCCTTGACTCCTGCTGCCAGCGCCCACGCCAGCCGGAACCAACAGACCGAGGGTAACAAGCCTCTCCCACGCCACAGCCGCCACGCCGCGACTCCAGACTCTCGCATTGCCGCCTTGAGCAAGCATGCCCGCCGTAGCCGATTGAACGCGTTGTCGTCCCGCAAGAGCGCTATACTCATCGTACGCCATGGCAAAGTTGACTGTGTCCGTGTCGGCGACAATATCAAGCCGTGCCGCCGCAATCAATAGCCCGAGGTCGAGATCTGACAGCGTTGATAGCAAATGCAGTCGGGAATCCGGTGCTGTTAGAGACGTCAAATTTGACCCGACGGCCGGTATCTCAAGATTTGGGTTGCCCGCTGTGACCCATGAAAGCGGCAATATCCACTCATTATAGAATGCCGACGGTGACTTAGTCGTGTAGTAGTGATACTGCAGCAGGTCCTGAAATGCCCGCTGCTTGTAAAGATCCTATACGCCGAGCTGTTGTTAGAATACCGGGGGTTGTCGATTGTGGAGAAGGAGAAAAAACACTAACCTCAATCTTGTGATCCCAATACGCCTGGAACTCGGGAAACCCATCAATACTCCGGTCCAGGCCCTCTTCCTCCGGCTCAGCATCTCCGA
This sequence comes from Trichoderma atroviride, assembly GCF_020647795.1. Taxonomy (NCBI): domain Eukaryota; kingdom Fungi; phylum Ascomycota; class Sordariomycetes; order Hypocreales; family Hypocreaceae; genus Trichoderma; species Trichoderma atroviride. Next base: position 2,408,207 of record NC_089400.1, on the reverse strand, counting down.
GCATCAGCCCCTGTCGGCAAACTTGCCAGAAAGCCGCTAGGTTCTTGGGAAGCGACAAGTAAATATATCGATGGCTGAATCGGCTCTTAACTCTCTTCTCTAGCATCTCTACCACGTCAAGGCGGGCCGTGCAGCCCAGAACTGCAATAGGCGCCTTTCGAGACTGTGCAATGTCAAACAAATTATACAAAAGCGTCTGTCGAGGATGCGTCGCAAATAGGTCGAATTCGTCAATGATGAAAATGACAGACTGCGAGGTGAACCCTTCGTCTTGTCCAAGAATCTCAGAAGGATGCGACAGCAGTGCTAATAACGATGCCATGGTATCTGCATAATTTGACTACACAGAGAGAACAGTTGTTAGCGAAACGTAGAAGCCGTGATCCAAAGAACCTATCCAAGAGTTCATGCTCACCCGACTCAGCAAGTCGTCATCGACCTGCATTTCCTTTCCAAGCTGCCGCCAGATTTCCTTCAGTGCTAATTTATCATCTGTGTGAATGAACCCGTTCAGCCTAACAACATGAAAATCTTGTCGATGCTCTCGTGACAGGTCGTTGATAATGTTATTGATCATCTGAATAACTGTCAGTAAGAATGGCATACTTCAGTATACGGGTATCATATGCATACCGTTGTTTTGCCACACCCTCTGGGCCCAATAAGGAGCATAGAGTTTCCCTCGCCCGCCACAACAGTTTGCTCGACAAGCTGATGCGCCTTCTCATACTGATCCTGCTGGCCAAACATTCGAATCGTCCTGCGGCCGTTGCATCGATCCAGGAGGACCCTCTGCAGGGCACGCAGATGATGGTCTAGATTAGGAATATCCGGTACTTCGATGGCAGGAGTAGGCGTAACAGTTGTATCGGCAGCTGCGTCAGGGGCCTCTTCCTCAGTGGGTTTCTTGGCTATGCCCAGCGCGTCTTCTTGTGCACACGAATTGCATAGCCAATCGCCGTCAGGAATATCCCGCACACCATAGCACATTTGATGAACTGCAAAGTCGCAGTTGTCGCATAGAATAATCTCGTTGGGCGCCTGTGACTCAGGCCGAGAGCATACACCACAGACAATCTCATCTGTAGCAACAACAGGCTGGGCATTTTTAGGTTTTCGGCCAGGCTTCTTTTTTACAACCGGCTCTTTTGGTAAATCTTCAAAGAATATTTCAGTAGTAGCTTCGTCATCGCCGCCTTTATTGAAAGAAACATTTTTCTGTGGCCGAGGCCCTCTGTTCTTAGATGGCGATAGTATACTCTTCGGCGTGGTTCCAGTACTAGTCGATTCAGCCAGCCGTTCGTTCAGGTTGAGGCTTCGGCTCTTCAGAGGGCTCATGGAAGGGTATTCGTTTGTCGAAAGTTCGTCCGCAGTGTTATTAATGATACCATTGGAAAGAGGTATAAAATCGAGGCGCCTGATCGAGCGCACCGTTGAAGGCGATTCGTGAGGCACGGCAACGGCCTGCGGCCTCTCTTCTTCCACGGTGACATCAACATTTTCCTCGTCTTCTTCTTTTCCGAAACTGCTTCTTGCTCCACCTCTGCCTCGGCCTCCTCTACCGCCTCTGCTGCCTCTTCCCCTTCCCCTTCCCCTTCCCCTGCCTCTGCCTCTGCCTCTACTTGGGCTAGGTCCTGGGTCTGTTGCCGAGCTGTTATCTGGCTCAGTCACCACTTTGCGCCTGCCTCCTCTCCCCTTTTTCGGTGATGATGCCCGGTCCCCCTCTCCTGTATCCCATTTTGATCCCAGTAGAGCTGCTAGCTTGATTGCTGGTCGAGCCTTGTTCGGTGACGTCGCAGACAGCGGTTGTGATGGCGGTTTTGGCAGGGAGACACCCTTCTCGACGCCTTCGTTCTGGGTCTCTGAAGCCTTTTTACTGCCGTACCCAAAGACGCTCGATATCGCCGAGGTGAAGGAGCTCAGGGCTCCCTGCGCCGGGGGCACATCTGCATTCTCCTCATCGACCTTGCGCCTCTTGAAAGCGCTTGTTGGCGCTATGGCTATTTCATCTTCGTCGAGGCTTCGCTTGCGACTGCTAGGAGACGTATCGAGATCCATTGTTCGGCCTGCGGCGGCAAAGAGCGCTTAAAAACGCTTCAGAACTATACAGCTCTCACGGCTATACGTTTATAAATCAGGCAAATCCGAACATTGCGTTATTTGACTGCTCCCGACCTCGAAAAGCTTGAAACATTGACCGGCCTCCTCGCAGCGATTTGAGAATGGAGGTTGGTTAACCTAGACTTGTTAATTAATTCGAACACGCGTGGCGCGTTTTCCCGCTGGCGCGTTAATTTAGCGCCGCTGTGCCGGTTTGGTACGTTCCTCGCCCAGTGCCCAATCAGGCAATTGTCGTTCCCTTGGAAACGACGGTCTGCTTTTCTTCACTCGTAATTGTCGAGATAAAATCGCTATTGTGTATGCGTAGTTGAATTAAAATATAGAATTAGTAAATATTGAGATTGGGATCTTATCTGAATTATGGCGAATCCAAGCGGAGACCGTATGAGGTATAACCCTGGGTCAACTTTACGTTCTGAGCGGCAGGATGATACTAGGAAACGTAGACCTTGGAAAGACAGCTATTGCGCTTGGAAAGATGCTTTCAAGTATCAAAAATAGCTAATTGAATCATAAACCTGCTAAGGTGTGAATTACTACTTTCATCCCGCTCATCTTATCTCGAGAATAGACCCAGCCCTCCTCCGGCCATGATATACACACACGCCTGCGCCGCCGCTTTTGTGACGTTTATTGGCCGGGCACATTGGACTCCTAGGCAAATGTTCCGGGACATCGAATTCAAATCTACCGGTAGAGCCACTGTTGGCGTCGAGGAGGTCGCGGCGACATCCGCGCTGAGGTATCTGCTCCCACCACTCACGAGGTTGAGGTGCCATGCTACTACTACTATGAACACCGTAGCGTTTCGTAGAGCGTACTGACGCCGGCGCTGTTTTTGTGTTGGCCTCGCCATCTGGCATAGGGGGCGTCAAAGATGTGAAGAAAGCGCGTGGCTTGCCATCTGCCGTATCTTCGTCCATTGGTGGTGTGCTCACCCGAACGGCCTCCTATGAAAAATGAGCTGATGACAAGTCTGGGATAACGTTGAGAAGGGGGAAAAAAAAAACTAGGGTTAGCTTACTCCTCCGGGAAATGGGCTGGTTGATAAATTGTAAGTACCTGATAGTTTGCCAATTAGTCTCTAGAAATGACACTCATTGATATAAAGGAAGACAATGTTTACGTACTTGTATAACTTAAGCCATGGTTTGCAGGAGTCGCAGGTGGCGTCTTGCCCTTGAGCACCGATCGTATGGAGCTGGAAACGCTGGTTAATGACTCGGCAGATTCCTTTCGATGCCACGGTGCTCTGCCAAAAAGCTTGCGGCCAATCCTGGATGTGTGAAGCTCATCTTTGAACCACGTTCCTGACCTGCTGATGTTTTGAGCAGCGAGAAATTTCTTGGTGCCTTCAACCGTTGCTCGCGTCTGGCGATCTTCGTCAAAAGTCAGATTGATGCAAGAAGACTTTGTTGAATATTCAATATCTGGACGAATACCAATGGCTGTGGGCTGATGGATATACGAGTCATCATGGTGCTTTTGCTTGATCTTAGACTCGATTTCTTTTTTAGCCCTCATATACAAGAGTCTGGGTGAAAGTAGTGGCGTTGTCGGAGGTCCTGTTTTTGGAAATGATTGGGCAAGGCTCTCAGGCGAAGGAATTTCGGGAACATTGACCAAGCGATGGCTCTTTGAGCTAGGCGAGACCACGATGCTTTCACTTGACTGTTGGGATCTTGGCAGCGTCATCGCAACAGCGGCTGGAGAAACGGGCTCAGTGGGGTGTTGCAGTGAGAAGACATGATCAGACTCGGACAAGTACGGCGTCCATACTTGCTGAATGGCTGGAAGATCGTGTCTGGGTTTTTCATATCTCGATCGCGGGCCAGACATGGAGTTGAGCCGGGATGCATACAGCCCGTTATGCAGCGCATCCGTCTCACTTGCAGATTTGGTTGATCGCGAGCGCCATTTCTAAAAGCGAGCGTTGGAGCTGGCATTACTCTTGCGAGAAGCGTTTGCTGCCAGTTGTCTCTCCGCCCAATAGCCCTCCGGAAACCAGACCTACTCGTATCCCTCGCGAGGCGGCCGTGGCGGATCGACTCCAAATTTCAGGTTGGGAGCAGACAAGGAATCAGACCTCTGTCTGCCAACTCCTGAGCCTGTTGGGGAAGTTGAGTTTGTAAATGCGCCGTCTTGCATAGCCCTCTCCCAAGGCGTAGATCGAGGAGGCTCGTGGGTGATGTTGGAGGGTGTCGCAAACGTGAGGAATAGGAACGGCGGACCAGGTTGAGGGACTGGGAGATTGAAATAGCTGCAGAACATGATTAGCAATCTGATTTAGTTGCCATGGTAATATCTGTGAGGCTGGAGCGCACTTGACATCCTGACTGGCCGATGTACGGCGCGCTGAAGAGCTCTTTGCATGTCTGACTTCGGACATGTTCGATGCCTATTGCGACAAGATTGGCGACCAACTCCATATATGCAAAAAGACGAAATCAATTACAAAAATAAACTTATGAAACAAGAAGAAAAAATGCTTCTAGGGTCGAATACAAGCCTAGACGAGTGAAGTGGATGATGAAATAATTGGTTGTAAAAGAAGTAGAAGAGCTGAAGAGAAAGGAAGGGGGAATATCGAGTAACTCTTTTTAGGGAAAATCTGTTGTATTAGGATTAATGAATCGCTTAACGAATGTTAGTAGGAATGATAATGTGGATGGGAAACGATGTGCAGAGAACTTTGGTCATTTCCATCATGTGTATACTAAAAAATCAAAGAAGACTGGTGGAAGGCGCATACTCCAGTTGTTGCCACCGAGAAATGAGTGTTTGTCAAGACAAAAGATTGATACCCGCAGTATCTTATCGCTGAGAGATGATGTATTGCTAGGATATAACTTTTTATTTCATTCAACATGGTGTAAAAATTCTTGGATTATCGCACTAGACACGTCTCGTGAGACTCAATCCGGCTGTCCTCATAGCTCAAATATCCATTATAATAGCTTCCCTGATCCAATTACGCCGAAACTCCATGCATGTTCCCATCAAACGCTGTCGTCTGCTTTTTGTAGCGTTCATGCATCCATCTCCATTGTGTCATCGCCGTCCAAAGCCATGCCTTGAGGCTCCAGAGGCACTCCGCGACCTCGTCCAGCCAGCAGTTCTCGTCGGACTTCAGGGCCAATGGCAGAGTGACCGTGCGTCAGCAGCAGATCGAGAAGTGCCTCGCGCTGGTCCTCCGTGATATCGCCCTTGTACCTCTGCGCAAAGGCCAGTAAGCTCTGGTGCCAAATAACGGGCAGCTTGGCCTTGTAATCTGATCCGCTCATGACAACCGTCATGCTGTCACCGGCTCTGGCGGAAGCAGGGTCCTCGGCACGGAATCTCAAGAAATGGAAGACCACAGCGTCGATGGCTTGGTAAGGAAGGGCATACTTCTTCTCCAGCAGAGTCTTGATGAAGATGTTGGTCGCGCCACCGCCTTCGCTACCCTGAGAGGCCTCCTGCGCAGCAATATCGCAAAGACCCTTGATGGCTGCGGCAGAGTGCAGCACCGGGATGGAGACTCGCGCCAGAACAGCGGAAATGATGTGTGCCTCTCGAAGAGTGCAGGTGCCGCTGCCAATCAAAGGAAACAGGAAGCCCTTGAAGAAAGCGGCGGGCTTGTAGAGGCCCTTCTTGAGAGAGTTGAATAAGTGGACATTGAGCTTCTTCGTGTCGTAGATGTCCTCGCGCACCCTCTCCAGAATAACCATCTCGAGGAATCGCTGGACAACACCAGGCTTGGCAGAGACGAATATTCTGGTCGCTTGGTAGCAGGCGTTGGGAGTCCAATTCTCGGGCTTGGTGATGTCGATAATATCCTCCCAGTGAGGGATGGTTGGAAGAATCTTGAAAGGCTTGGGAAGCGGTCCGGACTTGTAACGAGAGAGGATTTCGCCGATCCTGATGTTTTTGTTAGCGCCCGATTCACAATTGCCCGACGGAAGTGTTTCGAGGAATGGTGGCAATACTTACTTGGTGTATACCTCTACAACCTTGGGAGGAAGTTCATAGTCGTCGTCGGGCGCGCGAACATGGCCTCCGCCAGCCTTGGCCGCTTCATGGGCAGCAATCTTCTCCAAGATGAGGTCGGCCAAGTTGACCGAGTCCCCTTGAGGCTCTCCAGAGCCCTTGAGATCCCAGCCATGTTTCAACAGGTCGTCCTCCTCTTCGCCTCCCATGAATTTTCTGTATGTATCAAGGTCTTCAGGATCAACCTCGACATCCTCGAGCTCGACATCATCCTCCCCCCAGGCCTCCTCGTCATCATACGTCTTATGCTCTTCCTCTTCCTCGCCGAATCTTGAATCATAGCCAAAATTGTCCACTGTGGGCCTCGCTGTCGGTCGCTCAGCATTTTCCTCTTCCATCAGCTCGCGACCTATCCGCAGAATGTTCTTCGAGGCCTTGGAGTCCACGAAATTATCCTCGGATTCTCCAGCCTCCTTGGACTTTCTCTTGGTAGGCTTGTTGCGCAGAATGCCGGTCGCCAGAACATCATCTTCCAAAGGGTTGTGGCGCCGCCCAGGGCGCGAGGCGGTAGGAGTCGTTGCTTTGGGCATATTGAACTGTTTGGTGTTGTACCTGAGATTGGGTCTTTTGGAGTGCGAATTCTTGCGCCGGGTCCGACGACTCTTACTTGGTGGGCAGAAAATCAAAAATTTGTGTCTTATCGATCTGCCACCCCTCTCGTCGAATAGGGATTAGCGTGCTACGCCAAAGTGGTATACTTGCGCCTCACCGCCTTTGGACCCTGGGCAGCTGGAGTGGTGAGATATCATTCTTGGAAGCAAAAATGTTAATGAGAGCTCTTTTTTTGTTGAATCCCAAGAGGAAATAACGGATGATTCAAGTAGCAAACAGAGTCTTGAAGAGGTCTACGTTCTAGGACAATGTGCTTGTTTGCCAGCATGGTGAATTGCATCAGTAGCACATTCTACCCGGCTAATGCGCTATGTCTGGTTGTCGAGATATTAAGATGAGGTATCGATGAGTCTATAATGGATATCTAGGTGTGTAACCAAAAGCATACATTTATTCTCATGAACCTTCAATATCGAAAACTTCCAAACAACTTACAGCTGCTTCTCGTCTTATTGGAACTACTGCTGCCCAAAACGGTTTAGTCGCCCAACCTGACGTCGTTCCAAGGCCTTCTTTTTCCACCCCACTATTATCAAAATCCATCAAAAGTTGCCCCTCCAAAATATTTCACAATAAGAGCCATTCTTTCAAGCCCACGACTCACACTCATATACCCCATTTTCAATACTGTACTCTTCATTTTCAAGATTTGTTCAGATAGATACAGGCCGCCATGCCGACAGAACTAGAAGAAGTATATCCACCTTCCCAAAAATTTTTTGTGTTCATATAAAGTAGAGTTCGCTAACATGTGCCCCAGCTCGTTGGCTTCATCGCCCACCCAAATCCCCAGATCAGAGTCGTCGCGACAGAGAACCTGATTCCTTACTCTCTCTCTGACCCGGCCATCTTCAAGGCTGAAGAGCTGAAACCAGTGAAACATCTGAAGTTCCTTGTTCGAGACCATGAGGTGGGTGTCTTGCCATGAGGCTTCATTCCTCTTATACTCATTTTTTTAGTTTACAAAACGAAACTAATCTTCTTTTTTTTTGTGATTTATAGAAAATCGCCGAACATGCTTTGAATATTCTCATCAACCTGACTGAAGACCCAGTAGTCTTGGAGTTTGTAGCAACAGATGAGAAGTTTCTGGAAATGGTATTCTCACATATAGTCGTAAGTCTCACTATTCCATCCCATCCCTTATAGACCACTTTAAATAACAAGTTGTTCTTATATAACAGCATCCCGAAGAGCCAAATGCAGATCTACTAGCTATGCTCCTCGCCAACCTGTCCAAATACGACGGCTCAAAAGCTTTCCTCCAGCGAAAGCAAGAAGCCCCCCTCACAGCTCGGCTCAGACGACAACGTCCTCAACCAGCTCATGGACCTCTTCGTCAAGGGCCAAGACGGCGCATACAACAAAAAGGCAGACTACGACTACCTCGCCTACGTCTTCGCCGACCTCGCCAAACACACGGAAATCCGCCAGTACTTCCTCGCATCACAGTCCTACGACGGCGTCATCCCCCTGACCAAGCTCAAGGTCTTCACAGAGCACAAGTCCGACATTCGAAGAAAGGGCGTCGCAAACACCATCAAGAACGCCGCCTTTGAGATCCCCGCCCACCCGTCTTTCCTGTCCGAGTCGGACATCAACATCCTGCCGTACCTTCTCCTGCCCATCACCGGCAACGAGGAGTACGACGTGGATGAGACGATGGAGATGTTGCCAGATCTGCAGCTTCTCCCGTCAGACAAGAAGCGTGATTCGGATACGGCCAACATCCAGACCCATGTGGAGACTTTGACGCTGTTGACGACCACGCTGGAAGGCCGTGAGTTGATGAGAAAAATCAACGTGTATCCTATTATTCGGGAGACGCACATGAGAGTGAATGACGAGGGTGTACAAGACGCATGTGATAGACTAGTACAAGTCCTCATGAGAGATGAAGCAACGGAAGACGCACCGGAAGAGGCAGAGGAGCGTGTAAAGGAGATTGAAGAGGATGAGGATGAAGAGCTGGTTGAAGTTTGAAGCAAAAAAAAGAAAGTAAAATAAAAAGCAGGAAACAAAAATCAGCAAAAAGAAAAAAAAAAAAGTCGCACATGGGGGCATCCACCTAATATTCGTTGCCTTCTTTTAACCTTGTTTCTAGATGTGCATGAACCTCATAACTTTAGACTAAGACACACAGAGAATTTGGATAGTGCGTAGCTGCATTATATATATTTCCCTGAAAACGGGCGGGTATACAATCATATTAAAGATCTTTGCAAACTCAGACACATAACAGTCGTCTCTTTGAACAAAAACTATATAAAAAAAAAAAACAACGATAAAAATTGCCCACCCATTCAAACGCCGATGCCGGACCGTCTTGCTATTCAATTCGTGTCATCAATCATCATTGTGCTCCTGGAACACGCTTTTTCTGGTAGTTGGGCTGCCTGAAGACGAAGGCTTCTTGGCTGTTAAATAGTCGTCTCCTGGGTTTTCTTCCGCAGTTGGAGGCGAAACAACAAACTCATGACCCTCCGATGTCCTTGCTGATTCGTCCCGCTTCTCTCCCGAGGGAGTGATGGCTGTCCCAGGGGTCGCTATTAGAGACTTCCTGTCGCTCTCGTCGGCTTCAGGTAACGGAGGCGAAGGCAGACCGCTAGACCCAGCAAAATGTGATATATCGCTGTTTCGATCTTTGTTCATCGGTGAGATGATATGAGATGCGCTCTGGAGAGAGCTTCTAGTAGGGCTTGGCAAGGTGTCGCTGGTACTGCCACCTGGGAACCAATGAGAATAACGGTCACGAACGTCCATTGGCGATAACCCCGTATCTTGAAGCTCAACCCTGGTATTATCAGCTGTACAAGAAGACACTCAATTAGCCATATTTCTCTAGGAAAGGAATAGATATGCTGGGTACTTACGAAGTTCCACCAACTGCGTATCGTCCATTTCATGATGCAGGGGAGGGACTGATGCTGAAGCTGACGGGGTGTAACTAGGATGTAGGTATTCTCGCATCTCTGGGCTTGTAGGTACTTCTTCCGTTGTCTCCGTGGCAGCCTTGTGAGAATGAGGCTGTCCTCGGATCCACGAGAGGATTCTCAGGCCAGCTTCTTCACTGGTATTCGTGCTAGACCGGTTTTTAAGACTCTTGCGCCGTCTCCAAAGACAGAACAAGACAATAACACAGGTGAGCGCAATAAGACCTAGGATGACGCCTAGAACCGGTCCTACCCATGATGGTAATCCATTAGATTTAGATGTTGGCTTTGTTGTCGGTTCTGCTGGAGAAGTGGTCGTTTGAGCCGCCGGATAAGGCCAGTATGGTGTGATCTTTTTTTGGTCGTAAGGCGTAGCAAATACTTTGCCAAGAGCTGCAGTTGCCCAGCCAGGGGAAGCCGGCTTTGTGGCAGTTGCACCACCGGACGCATTGCCTCCAATGACAGCCTGGACTTTCTCAGGGACGCCATAGTCGCCGTACTTTGTGGGATCATAGGAATCCATCCATTCCCCGCTGGTTAAATTGAATATAACAACAGGCCCAACCTCTAAACAGTTTGGTTTTGCGATTGTCCCAGTAAGCGGCGGATAGCCACCGAATATCATGAGTTGGTCAGGATAAGGAGTAAAGCATTTGTGTCCCGCCCGCGCGTGAGATTCCGTGCCATTGTTGATCTGAGTCCACGTAAAAGATGGAAGTGAAAGAACCCAGACGTCATCGTGAAATGGTTCTGTAACATGAATCCCATCATACCCGCCATAGTAATAGATGTTGAAGCTGGAGCTGTCAGATGCAGTGGCCACGACAGCACACCCACGGGCTCGTGTGCTAGGCCCCCCCTGTGGTTGCTTGTGTATACCACGTTTTGCTGGCAACGTCGTAAATGTCAATAGTTTGCATAAATTTCGGGCTTTGTGATTCCTATACACTGCGATTAGAATGTTATTCTCGAACAGGGGAGCATTTGGAGGCATTTCCTACACTGGCTGTTGGGTTTTGGGACACGCGATTCTTGCCGGCATATTCTGGGAAGACAACGCCCCCGAGAGCGACGAGTATACCTTGCACACCAACAGGGACCCAGACTACTTCGGGGCTCGCGCGACCCTTGACATCAGGTGGCAAAGTCTGATTACTCCATGTCTCAAAAAGCTGATCCGTCATGTTGAGCGTTATGAGGTGGTTGGATATCTTTGTTGGGCGGTTAGTGTCGTTGGAGACTTTAGGAATTAGTCCGCCAGACTCAGAGGTCGCTCCGGAAAAGTACCAAGCCAGATTCTCAGATGGAGCTCTTGCTGCACCACCAAATGTGACGAACTGACTAAAATTGCCTGGTATAGTTCGACTTGGGACAAATCCAGAATGAAAATCGCTTGATGTGTGCCCGTACTGGAAGGCTTCATATCCGATGATGCTATTTTTGGTCGGGAAGGGTTCGAGTTGCAACTCTGGTTGACCACCATAGAACCAGAATTCGGCGTCGTTACCAAGAAGGGCGCCGTCGACAAAGTTTGCCGCCCCAATGTCAGATTGGCCAGTCCCACCTACTGCTTTTGATAAAAGATCTTGCAGTAAGAGACCTGTGACGTTGGTACTTGAGGTGAATGCATAGCTCAAATTATAGGTGAGCAGTACATCAGAGACGGCTCCTGGTAAATGTGAATAAGCATATGGAAATGACGGCCAGTATAACAAAACATGAACGTTATGCCTACCGTTAGTACCTGAGGGTGGCCCATACGATCCATCGTCTAATCCCGGTAGCCAGGAGATGTCACCTCCGTCGAGAAATATCTTATCGCGAATAATAGCAGCTTGCCCACCGTCAGCAGTCGTTTTGTGTCTGGAATGTAGGTGATATAATACCTCTAGGTGCTTCCCATGAACAAATGGTTGTATTGATTTGTTTTGCGGCACCGGCAACGAGCTGGATCTGAGCAAGGTTCAAAAAGAATGCCCGAAGAACCGACTTGGTCCTATGGTTTAGTGCCATGTTTCCTTGGCTGGCTATGAAAGCCGGTGAAAGCGAGATGGGCGTTAGTAGCTAAGATGAGCCAGAACAGTGAGCATGGTATGGCTAGTCGTGAGTGCAGCTGTTGTAAGGAAGGCTACAATCTCAGAATTTACTAGGCCATTGGAAGAAACAGTCTGGGAAAAGCTGATCTTGAGGCGACAGTTGGAGACAAACGCTGAAGCAATTTGCGGGAAGATGGGAATCCAGTGCCGTTATCTCGTGAAAGGTAAGTGTGGCAGCGGAGAAGAGGCCGACTAATAGGCTCGCAGCATCAGATACCTAGCATCCGTCGACACCCTATCTTGGACGCTGCTTTCAAGACAGTCATACAGGAGCTGAAGCTGCTCCAGATACAGTGCCTGCCCGATGCTGTACGATTAACGAGGTGATCGTGGGCGACGTGCACAAGAATGCAGGCTTTAGGAAGCTAGGGCAAGAACCACTGGCCAAAGCTGGGTTAAGAGAGGCCCGGAGGCGCGGTATCCCGGGCGGGACTCTGGCCAAGGGCTCGCTACGGTTGGCTGGAGGCACTGAGGCTTCCAGACCATGCTGGGATGGCGGGCAGGCTGTGGGCCGCAGGGGTCGCACATGATGGAATAAGTGCAAAAGCGAGAGAGGCGACCGGCAGCATACCGACATGTCCTGTGGCGATGCGAACGGCGCTCCCTGCAGGGCCAGTGGCCAGGATCAATCAGGCGGACAGGCCGCCAGCCTCTTGCACTTGTCGCCCAACTGAGGTTGCTTCGGTGTCTCGCCGCTCATTTCCGACGGCTCAATAGGGTAAAAGCCCATTGTCTGCCATGTAACGCTGGCAATCAATAAGACTGTTGGCCCGTAGATGTGTGTACTGTAGCAAACATAACATACCTAGATAGGTAGGTATAGGGAGTCGCAGTAAACTATGATTTTTCAGCATGGCAGCGAAAATGGAAGCGAGATCGTCCAGAGCTGCAGACCCTTGGAACTGAGACAAACATGAACATGGGTCTACCTTGGGTGCAGGTACTCTTCCATATTGCGTGATGAGCTGGCTGCGAGACGTTTGCCGGAGTCTTTCGCCTCGCTACTGTACAATGCCGATGGCCTGGTCTTTGAAAAAGAGTCGGTGGTATTGGCAGTGTGGATGGGATGAGCATAGCACTAGCATTCTAGTATTCTCTTAGTATCCTAGCTGCTTACCCAAGCTGCTAGCAGTCGTCCTAGCACAATGGCGTGGGATTTGTCGCTACATGCTAGCAGTACATTCATACTGTAAGCTGGATGACAACTCATCGGACATTGTTACTCTTTAGTCCAGGGCGCGGTGTGGTTGCGTCCTTAGCTCGAGGGCGAAGAGGATGCCACTCGCGGCATCGCAGTAGGCTGGCGCAAACAGCAGGCCCCGCTCGGGTGGATTGGTGGATTTTGTAGGATCGTCGCCGCTCACACATATGCACGCTGGTATATGGTGCAGACGGTAGCAGTTCTGGTGTTGTGCAACGTGGTGATGCCTGAATCGCAGTTGGGCGAGTCATTCGCGGTGCAACGGCAGCTGTAATAGCGATCGGTCATCAGAAAAACAACCTGTTGCCACAACAGACTGCAGCTGGACCGTGAGCTCAGCCGGCACTACTAAAGTGCCTGGGCAGCGCATAATGGCACGAGGCTGCGGTCCAGCCAGGGGTGTTGCTGATGCGGGAGTTGGTTGAAAGGTTCATGTCAAGTTGGGACGTTGAAAATAGTATCGAGCTAACGTGGGGGGGCTAGAACTGGAGCTAGAAAGTCGAGCCAGGGGTTGTGAAATCCTTCAGCACTACAAAGAACACGCACGGCAAAGGCCCGGCGGGGTCTTGGAGGGACAGAAGGGGCAGAAGCGACTTTAGCGGGATTTTTCCTCCATCCGCTTGTTTTTTACGTGACATTGAGCCTCAAAGCTCTAGCAGCCCAGTGGCCGCCAAGAACGCCTGGAGAGGGGCCGCCCGCCAATCGCCGCGCCCAAAATAGATTGCTGAGGGGTTTGGTCCAGGACTTGGAGCTACCGCTTTGGGGCAGCTCCCCGGCTAGCCAGTGGGAACAGCGCGCTGAACAGCCTAAGGCTGCCGAACTGTGGAAAGCTCACGGCCGTAGCCTCGTTAATCGGCTAATAAACCCTGTCCGAACCTCACCTCTTCAATGCATCTCACAACTCCAGCCGCGACCCAAAGGAGCCTCCATCAGCAGATTTTTTTTCTTCTCGCTCCTCCAACTCGGACGCCCGCACCTCACCAATAGCACACTCCAGCCCTCTAGCGCGCCCCGCACATGCAGTCGTATCACTCTAGGCGGTTGAGATTTGTCGTTGGCCGGCCCTCGCAGCGAGCACGACTTCCAGTCTGTCTTCCGTCTCGGGCCTTTCCGACCTCTTCCCGTTTTGAATACGACTCAATGCAGTGCTACGACGGAGCGGCACAAACCCAGCAGCTGTTGCTTCTTGTTGAAGCTAGATACGAACGAGCTTCTGCCGGGAGATATGAGATCGAAGGATCAACCACCAGATGCTGGGCTGGACTGCATGATCGTGGAGAGCATGGAGAGCATGGAGAGACCCATCTCATCAGGCCCTGTCTAGGCCCTTTTCTCTGTGTTACCTAGGGCCGCGTTTTCACTGTTGGGCCTGCAGTATGTGCTCGCTGATGAATGCATCGTACTTCGTATTGGAACCTGCTCCGGCCACCGATTTCCCCGGGTGAGGCCGCGAGGTGCGGCTCCCAAGCTGCAATCCTTGCCCGCTGCGACATTGAGATATGATATGGGCCTCTTCCATTCGCGCGCCAAGGCTTAGAGGCTCTTGGAGGGCTACATTGCCACAGCAAGTTGTGTCTGGCCCAGCCTCTCGCAGGCTGTCGTGTCGCTCGCATAAGTTGTCTCTTTGCGGTTAGCAGAAATCATAGCTGCTTGAGAGGAACTTTTCTATCAATCAGCTGTCAAGATGGGATTGCTAAGTCTGGCCCGTCTCCAGTTTGAGAGGGGATTCGCGGATTCCTTTAGGCACTCGTCTTTCGGCTTGGCCTATCGCTGGCCATATCCTTGCCGCCGTGCGCCACGAAATCAGCTTTTGGGGTCCAGTCTGCCGACACACTGGCCCTACAGGGCTTGTCCTGCCTTACAAGGGGATACCCAATGGCTTGCTTGGCTTTGGCTCTCTCTCATTCGAGCTCCCGGCCAGGCGTGTTCATATACCTTTTGCGTGGAGCCACCGAGCTAGCACACCTCTCTACCTTGCATGTGCTGCCTCCAACTCTGCTTTCCCAAGAATGGCCGTGATAGGCATTGATTGTCGTTTATATGGACAGGGTCTGGTAGCTCGCTTTAACAATGGCCTACTATGTACTATCCGATGGAGACCCTTTGCTGGCCTATTGCTGCTAGTCCATGCTTGCACAAGCAAGTCAGCCTTGCTCTTGACAGGCGGTCAATTTGTGCCCAGGTGAAGCGAGGTGAGGCTTACGGAGTACATTGCGCAAGCCCACGCCACGTTGGTCTGGTCTAGTCTGGCCGGTGGCCTGTCTACTTGGGTAAGTTAACCAGGATCCCGTTGGCCAGGGGGGAGGGATTGCACCAACGCCGTTTAGAAGCACAGGAGCAGCCATATCTATGCTGCATCTCCATAAAGAGCAGCCGGTAAATAAAGGCAGCTCATCCTTTTCCTCCTCCTCCACCACAACTTGTGCCGCGTCTTTGGTCGTCGTTTGTTTTTCAATCATTCTTTCACCCCTCTGACCAGGCCCATCTGCTGGCTTCGGCGCATCACTAGCCGTCTGGCTACCGTCCATCGTTTAAATATAGCCAACGGGCGCACTCGTTTCCTGTCTGTTGTGCTAGAATAGCCTGGCTCGAGGATGCGCTCGCTTACCTCTATATCGATTGGCATAATTGCCGGTGCTGTCACTTCAGTGGCCCGACCTGACGCCAAGGCATTTGTTCATAATGAAGCGGTCCGTATACCACAGCCAATGTCCTTTTTGGCTTTACACTAATATTCAGGATTCATAGAACGAGCTTGTGCCGACGCAAGCGGTTGCGTTGGAGCTGAGAAATGAGGCAGCGGCCGCCACAACGATTGTTGAGCCTGCTCCTTTCAAGGTCACTCTCTGCCCACAGCCAACGGGGGTTTATGAAGATGGACCACTGAACTTGAAGACCGAAGGAATCT
Source organism: Trichoderma atroviride (assembly GCF_020647795.1). Taxonomy (NCBI): domain Eukaryota; kingdom Fungi; phylum Ascomycota; class Sordariomycetes; order Hypocreales; family Hypocreaceae; genus Trichoderma; species Trichoderma atroviride. The sequence goes on along the minus strand of NC_089400.1, from coordinate 2,392,307 downwards.
TTGGCTGCCAGCCTGGCTATGTCTGCAACCCCAAGAAGCCAGATGGGTGCAACTTCTGGCCAGGCTTTCCAGAAGCTGGTTTTCGATGCAATCCAGAGGACTGCATCGTAGCTCCACCACTGCTGCTTGCAGATTGGCAACCTGGAAAGACGGGCTATATACCACATCAAGAGGGCTATTTCTACTTGGATCCACACATTTTCGGCTTGACCTACGAGATTTTCGAATACCACGTTGTCAAGAAGATTGAGGATGGCTGCACCAGCACTTTCACGACTGGCAACTGGGGGCCACAGGCACAGTCCTACGGGTCGGTTCCAACAGGCTCGCCACCATCTGCAAAGCGTGCTTCTAGTCCGTTTGAGCAGCAAGCTCGTCGCAAGGTCAATCATGATGCAAAGCGCCAAGGCCCGACCCCAACACAAGACCCTCCCCCAACACAAACTTGCATGGGCGATTGTAGCAATGCTCTTAGCTTCCTACAATCGAATGCCCCAAATCCCGGATTTTGCGCCCCGGGTTCGATTTTCTCGCAAGACTTTGACGCTTGCATTAACTGCATTGCCCCTGCCATTGGTGTCCCCACAAACGACATACCTGCGTTGGAAAGCTTTTTGGGTACTCTTGGAGCAAGTTATACAAGCCTCTTCTTCTGCAATTCGACAAATCCGACCTCCACGGCATCGTCCCCTGAGAGCCAAGTGACGGGGTCGAATACGCTGGGAACAAGCTCTCAAATCACTACAGCCCCAACCTCGCTCATCCAATCCACAACTTCGAGCTCCGTGGTGTCGACGACTTCCAGCACTAAGCAGTCCACCCCGCCTCCTACAAGCAGCTCTTCTAAATCTTCTACACCACCGCCGCCGCCGCCAACATCATCGTCGACGAAGCCGCCACCACCACCGCCAACTTCCTCATCCACGAAGCCTCCACCGCCGCCAACTTCATCGTCCAGCTCCTCTTCGCAGCAAGCATCATCCCCTCCGCCATCTTCGTCGTCCAGCCCCTCTTCGCAGCAAGCGTCGTCCCCTCCGCCATCTTCGTCGTCTAGCCCCTCTTCGCAGCAAGCATCGTCTACTCCTTCGTCCTCAGCTTCAATTCCACCTTCTTCAGGTGCGGGATCGTCGGGATCTTCCACTACTGGAAGCCCAGGAAGCTCTTCTGCAATAGGTACGGGACCCACTAGTGCAAGCAGTGAATCGAGGCCAACGTCGGCGCCCACATCGGCATCCGCGTCGGCTTCATCTGGTGCATCTGTTCCGGGGTCATCAGCCTCCTCCTCATCCTCAGGGGGAGACTGGTACCGCACCCCCCTCAACAGGTACTAATTCCCCGACTGGCACCGGTTCTGGTGTCGGTTCTCCTCCCGGTTCTGGTTCTTCGACCGGCACTGGTTCTCCGACTGGCTCCGGCTCTCCGACTGGCAGTGGTTCTTCAACCGGAACTCCTGCTGGTACGGGTACTGGTACCCCGACGGGAAGTGCTGCCGGGACAGGCACCGGTTCCGAGACAGGTATTGGTGCCAACACGGGCACTGGTTCTGTGACAGGAACTGGTGCTAACTCTGGCACTGGTTCTGTGACAGGAACTGGTGCTAACTCTGGCACTGGTTCTGTGACAGCAGCTCCTACCAATACCGGCACTAACCGATCGACAGGCGTCACACCTCCCAGCTCAGACTTTTCTTCTCCCGGTCAATTGGAGAGAGCAAGCTCAACAAACCCAGGCAACCCTGGAGCTCCTGGCGGCGGTGCTGAACCAACTGGAACAAACGGCGGTGGTGGCACCCCTGGTGGTCTTGGGCCTACCGGATCGCCCCCTGTTGGTGGTGGCAATCCTGGTGGTAGCAATCCTGGTGGCGTGTCAGGAACAGGAGCCAACCCGCCTTCGCCAACAAACAGCCTGCCCCCTCCTCTATCCAACGACCTCTCTCGCCCAAGTGAAAACTTTGGCCTCCTAATTGTAGCCCTCCTGGGTCTTTTGGTCTTCTAAATGCGAGGATACTCCTTTTTTCCACATCTACCTTTTTGTTAGCCTCTTCTCCTGGGCGAACATCTTTTTTAAAAGGCCATTTGACTTTGGCACTTATCATTTTATGACTCTCCTTTACGCATATTTATACCCCAAATCTTTATTTCTCTCTCCTCTTGGGCTTCCAAAGTTTGCTTTTGCCACCCAATTCTTTTCGAAAGAATGTATGTATTGGGAAAAAGAGACTGAGAGAAAGAAATCTAATCAAAATATATAAAAAAAAAGAAAAAAAAGGGAACTATTTAATGTATAATCCAGGAAGAAAATAAAAAATACTCTCTTCTTGGAAATGATACATTTCGTTGGCAAAGGAAGGGAGGGAAATTGGCGGGATCTCTTTTAAAACTGGAATGGAACGACGGAAATGGGTCTACGAAGCTATTTTTATTGTTTTCTTTATTTTCTTTATTTACTTAATGGAAGACATGCTCGAGTCGCTCATTTTAAAACCCAAATGTTTAATTGTCACAACTCAAATTCGTTAATGGAGTATGCGAATAGGGCTCCCGATTGTTAGAAGAAAATCAGCGAGACACATGGTATTGTTGGGTCCAGTCAATAAATAGCAAACAGTTCTCATGAAGATCGTAATGAAAGTTGTTTATATATTCCCTATTCCTGGCCCTGTCTTGAAACTCTTCATCTGAAAAAAATCTTCCAGCATTACTTGGCATACATAAAAGGTCGACACAAAACGCAGTACTCCCTTGCTAGAAATTCGTCTAAGTAGTCGTATCCGGTAGATTCCCGTAATGATGGCAATGTCAATGGTGTTGAAGCGAAGCGAAAGGCAAGTAAGTAAAAGACAAAGAAAAGCCAAGGAAGATGAAAAATACACAGTTTTACATCTCAGTACCACCCTCTCCCGTTCATTGGGTTATCTTGCAGGTACGCATCCATTGCGCTGACGCCGTCCGTCTCCAAGTCCTCCATGAGCTCTAGCTGCTGTGACTGGGAAAGACTGCCCTGTCTACCAGGCGAATAGCCAAACTGCATACCGCCAGCCTCGAGCTGCGCTGTAATGTTGTGGAGGCCCAAGCCACTAGGTCCTGGTGAGCCGCCGCCAAACCCACCCATCCCAGCCATGGCTTCATTAAAATATCCACTGCCGGACGTTACGAAATTGTATGGCGACATAAACTGCGAGGGGGGCGAGAACCAGTCGGATACGGACGTGGGCGCCGGCGGTAGCGGTCGCTGGTGAATGGGTTGCCCTCCCATTCGCGCAGCTGCATATGTCGGCTGAGCCTGGGCCACCTGCGGCGCAATAACCCGTTTGTGAGGTGGCGACATGTTGGTCTGCGTCGAAAGCGGTGACGGCGTAATTGGGGTAGCATTCGGTGTTTGCTTCATCGCCATTGCCGATGGCGATAAGCCCGGTCTCGAAGTCGGTATGCCGCCCTGAAGAAATATCTCGGGTGGCGATTGCAAATGGTGGGGGATATGGTCCGGTACCTGGCCCGGATGGGACGAAGGATCTTCTGAACCAGCCTCTCCCATGTGGGTGACATCGGGCGGGAAGTAAGAGAAGCGTCGGCTGCCATTGTCTGTGGCAGGATTGCAAAAGATGGAGTTTGAGCGGAAAGTAGGCTGTGGGGGAGGGTAATTGGGATCGAAGACGTAGTTGTTCATAGTCTCGGGGGACGAGTCAAAAACAAAGCCAAACTGCGGAGGGTTGAGATAGGGCAGTGGCCGAGGAGTGGTAGCATTTGAGTGAGAGTAGCTTTCGGGCGAAGACTGAGACTCGCTTGTCGCCGGTGGGCTGCTAAAAGAAAAATGATCCCTCTCAAGCTTGACCTGCACGTCGTAGCTCTGCATACACGCCTTGGCAAATATGGTATAGAGTTGAGACGTGACCGTGGTCCCCGGCCAACGCTCTGCGCATCGGTCTAAAGATTCCAATGCCTTGTTCACAAGCTCTTCGACTTCTTCTCTTGGATGGTTGCGTCGAACTTCAGCATACGATATCGTCCATAGAAGCGTGCTAAGGGACCAGTTTAGTGAAAGGAGGAACACCCAGGTCAGGTCTGCAGGATCGCTTCCAAACTGCTTGTGGGAAAGGTCAATGATGGTGGCAGACGACTCGAAACAAATTTGGGCTGCGCCGGCTGACGGCTGCGGAATCTGAGGAGAAGGTCTATACAATAATGCCCTCAATTGGTGGTAATGTCCAGAGATCCTGCCATTGCAGTTAGAAGATCCAACTTACAGCTTGAAGTAGTTTTGTTTGATTGTTTGAGGGTGAATTGACTTACCAAGGTCTGGCAAACGGAGGATCTTCCGGCGTCGAGTCCATCCAATCCCGCAGAGCCTTTTCTATGTTTTGAAACCATGGATGGTCGTCGTTTCTAGGCTCTGGCCGCTTCCTTTCATAAAGAGTCCGCTTGATCTCCGTTTGAAGGGCCCACATCTTGTAAAAGTGTATCGTCGCGAGCTTCCGTGTGCTAAGGGGGCCATCTAAGATTCCTTGAGGCGTAATATTGGCATCGTCAGCCGCGCTGAAAAATGCAATATCTAAACGGTCACTGCTGACGGCAAATGCGCTGGGCCGGCCTAGATAGTACGAAAGGCCATGCTCCATGGCCATGACTACCCATACCAGCCTCCGGCGCAAGTCGATCGTCTGTGGATCCAGATTGTAACCAGTAGTAGTAAGAGTCTTCTCGTCTGTCAACCCTTCTTGTTGGCATATTCTGGTAGCGAGTCCAATAACATAGTACACTGGCGTTCGCGTCGGGGTGAGCAGTGAGTATTGTCCGATGAGAACGAGGCACTGTAGCGTTTTGAGGTCTTTGGGACGAATGATTTCCTCGACATATTTCATCGCCGCCATGTAGTATGAGTCGCCCAACCCGGCATATTGCGTGTCCAACTTTTGCAAGCTAATAGCTATAACCATGCGGACAAGAAAGTTTTTGTACGAATCCGTGTCGCCATTATAAACGGCATCAACGTCTGCTTTGAAAACAGTTTCGTGAAGCACAGGCCAGTGAATTTGAGCTAGAAAAGTCAGCTTTGAGCGTATTTGGTAATAATGAATGGAAGTTGCGGGCATACCTTTCTTATAGAAAATCTCTACCAGCCTGTCGGCCACATGACGCGCGGGAAGACTTTCAGCTGGAAATTCACTAATCATGGGATAGCTTTTCTTTCTGTTGTTGCTGGTTATCTGAATAGATTGCATGCGAGCTTGGCTTCTTGCGCGAACCTCGGGAATGAGATCGGAAATCTTGTTAGACTCGGTAAACCGCTTGGCTTCGGCCATGAGCAGCCGTGTCATGGCAATGCCGCTCGATGGTCCCAGATAGCGAGGTGTCTCATCGTTGCCGCTCAGCCGAATCATGCCTCCTGGACGAACCAATTCTTCATTTGTTGGGGGATGATCGCCATCTTCGTCGGTATACTGGGCAAGCTCAGCCTCGAGGGCTTTGACCTTGTCCTGCAGCGTAATCACATAACGGCGATTGATCTTGCGCGCCTTGGCGGTATCGAGGTATTCGCACACAGATCCTGATCTCTCGCAGGGGAGGCAGCGAGGAAGCGTGGGGTCACACCTCGTTTTTCGCTACCATACATCATCAGCACTTACACCTTGCAACCTGGGTTGGATCCCCAGTAAAAGCAGCGCGTACGGAATAGAATACGTCTCAGGGGCGGGGTAGTTGTCATATCATACCTGGCGACAACGACAACATGCTGTCAGGGTGTGGGCAACTCGGTGACTCGAGGTGTCTCCGTCGAAAAAGTCATCGGGGCTTTGCACCAAGTTTCGCGGCTGTGCATAGGCGTGGTTCATACGGGGAGCAACGGTCCCCAGACCTTGCCGGAAGATATGGGCGGCGTCCATGATATGTGAGGTCGCCGGCACTCCGCCAGCTGCTTCGTAGCTTCAGGGATATCCAAAGAAGCCACAACCTCTCATGAAACTTGAAACTTGGCAGGATTCCGGGAATATGGTACTGTGGTTGGTATGCGGTTGGCTGTCGCGACACTGAGTTGGCTTTGGACGACCCGTAGATCAAACCAATCAGGGACTCTGCGGAGACGGGACGATGACGACGAGAACTCGGACGGAAACGAGATGCTAAACAGTTGGGAATTGCGCACGCTTCATAGCAAGAATAGAAGGGCTGATACGGTTCTAAGACAAGGCGCAATAAGCATCAGCATGGTTCAAGGCTAGGCCAGACTGCCGCCATCTGGATCGCGGGGCAGAGGAAGACGAGGCGGCCAGAGTTACATACGGCGCTCTCGGCAGATGAGAGTCGGCTCAACGGCTCTCTCAATGCTTCTGGACCTGGGCGCGCAACGCAGAGGCAGGACATGAAACACGCGCGGTCAAGAGCTGGAACTGCTTGGGCGCAAGTTCAGAAGCTGAATGCGGTACGAAGGCCAGCTCGCGACAGCGAAGCGACTTGAGCCGCTAGTGCCAGTGCAGCTGCCAGCCCGTATTTGACGCCTGTGCAATGAATACCGATGGCGGATGACTAATCGCGCCAGACCGAGCCACTTAAGCGCGAGCCCTGGGCGAAGTCAGTTCCTGCAGTGCCGCCCCTTCGAGTCCTCGATGGAATCAGGCAAGTGGGGTTTTGCGCCGGAGACTCCAGCCCATGCGCTGTAAACACGAGGCCTGGTAGAGTAGACCGAGCGTACTCTGCGGTGCTGCGCAGCGTGACGCGGTACTGGTTGATACCGGATCGTGCCGGACAATGCGCTGCTAGAGAGGCACCAGGTCCAGGGCCAGGCATTGCTGCTAGCGGAATCAACTCGCAGCCAACGCACGGAGGAGGCTGTACCGCAGGTGGGGGACTCAGAGCCCAGCGGGCTTACGGAGGGGGAATCTTCAAGGGTCGTGACTGGCCCGTGGCCCCCCCGCTTTTCAGTCGGTCTGCGTACAGCTCTAACTCAGCTGCGCGGGGCGGCTCGTATCGGGCCTGATAGCGGGAGACCTGGCTCCCCAAGTGGCTCCCCAAAGAGCGCTGAGCAATGCGTCTGATGCCGCTGCGACCTTCCTCTGCATGCAAACGTGCATATGCGTGTGCACTCCGTACTTGCGAAATGTTTCAGGTGTCACAAACCGCCGTTAGTGGCTCGTTTCCAATCCTTCACCCGCGGTTTTGAGCGGTGTGATGCGGATGGATAATTCGATAGATCGATGTCACAGACGGGGGCCATGAGAACGGACGACATGACATGTGGAGGTCTGTGTGATTGTCTTGCAGACGCGGCCGGTCACTGCACTAGAAGCAATCCAGGTCCCCGTTGGCAGCAGCCTTTCCATGGACAATGCTCCTACAAGTGGTTCTTAGTGCTGCTTTCACGAGGCCGGTTACCAGTAGGTGCGTATCTGAGATGCCCTCGATTCCTTCTGCAACCCTTTGTCTTCTCCATCATACAGCATCATTCTGGTCGGTGTTGGAACGGGAAAGGCTGCTGCATTTCCAATTTCGGTGAATCCTACGGTGTGCTTTACCTTGTTTGCTCTCGGTATATACCTACACATATAAGCCTCTATATATATACCACTCCCTTATTAATAAGTAGCATCGACGCAGGTGGCGTGCTCTGGCGATCTTCAGTCTACTGTACCCGTATGTACTGCAGGCGAGTCAGAGCCAGATGCCGAATAAAGCAGTGCCACTCCATCGTCCAACCCGTTTTGTAGATGCCTGCTACTGTCAATTGCCAAGATTGGATCACAAGTGTGCGCTACCAGGCCTTGCATGTGAGCTGTCTGATGCTAGTCAAATGTAGTCTGCTTGATTAGGACTTTACCCATGGCATACACGGATAAGTACCTGCTACTTTAACGGAACAACATCAGATGTATCTGATGCGATTCCGACGCAGCAGGGCTGACGGCCAATCGTCACTCTACTCGGCCTAGCATGAGAGCATGTAATGAGCAGTTGGTTGAGATTGCCGGTAGGCGCTCGGAAACATTGCCAAACAATGCTGGGTACATGCAATAGGCTTATAAAGGCAATTTCACCAAACGAGACATAGATCAGCTGCCGGATACTCAAAAGGGAAAGATTACATCATCTTGAGATTGATAACAAGTTATGCTTCGCCCATCCATCTTAGACGGCACTCTTTCTTACCTATGTATGTAATATTCGACATAGTAAGACTACATGCACACCTACCCTCTGTCCCCCAAGGAACGGATATAATTGTATAATACCGGAGGCTGTGTAGCATCCCCCATATTATTATGCCTCAGACGGGATCCGAGGGTCCAGCTGTTGATAAGCCTAAACCCTAGTCGCAGCCCGTCCAATACGTGGCGGTTTCGTACTGACACACCCGTGTCCGTCCATTGCCTTGAATCCTAATCCCATCACTAGCACGGAATTTGAAGCAGACAGAATACAATGTACAGCTAGCAGTAAGTAGTAGTCTACTGCGTGGCTGCATCCAAGATGGGGACTCGCAATGCATCGTTTCCCATCAGCCAAGAGTCGAAATAAAGTGCGGTCATCCGTGCTTTTTATGCCAGATATCAAGGGTACATGTTACCCAATCCATCAATACTGCATTCATGTACCTGTAGTGACTGCTGCAACCCCCAAGAGCCGCCCCCAGCCATCGCCCGCCCAGTGCCGTCTTCAGAGCATGTGGAGGCGCTGGCAACAGCTCTAGGCAGCTAAGCGAACGCTAACGCTAACCCCCGGCCAGACGGACTGTCCTCTACCGCCAGCGCTGCTTCCGCTACCCGCCTGCACTCAACGATTACAACATGCATCTCTGAGATTCGAGCAACCTCCTTCGGCCTAGTCAGCAGCCTCTTCTGTCGCCAAGTCGTCTCTGCTGCGACGCGCGCGCCCTGTGAGCAACCGCCAAAGAAACAATCTCCCACGGTGCTTCGCGGCTCATCATTCCAGTCCTTCAGCTCCTCGACGGCCAACTCGGGTCCCTCCAGATTCGCCCTAGCAATGCCCCGCAGTAGCTTCTCACATACTCCCCTCTTGCGAGTATCGAGGCCGGTGTCAGCCTGCTCAAGATGTGAGTGACCGTCGTCCAGCGCTTGTGCGGACATCTCCGGCAGATCGAGATCTAACGCTTTCTTGCCAGGTCGAGCTGCAAAGGTCAAGGTGAGTGGACAGGCGGCGGCGCTTCCTCTTTCAGCGCAGAGACTGCCGGTTTGATCCCTGGCTGGAATTCCATCTGACGGCTGTGAACAGTGCGATGGAAAGCTCCCTGCTTGCACGGCCTGTGAAAAGGCCGGCCGTGAGAATGCCTGCTCTGCGGCCAACGACCAGTTTGCGCGAGGCAAGGAGCGAAGGTGCGTCTTCACAGATTGTTCCCAGAGACCGTCCTGGACGTCCCTCGATAGCTAACCCCTGCGCGTGCCCACCAGCTATGTCGCTGCTCTTGAGCTTCGCATAGAGAAGCTGGAGAGGCGCATCGCATATGCCAAGTCTCGGAAAGCTTCTGTGGCTCTCCATGAGTCCGACTCATTGGCCGTCGCCCATGTAGACAGAAAAGATTCCCTGGCGTCCATTCGGGCAGCCATTCACCGCAAAGCCGCCAGGACTCGTGAGAATTCAGACGTCAACTCTTTGATATCTGACTTTGGTTTCTTGTAAGAGAGAGCCCCCATGTCCTTCTCCACTTGCCTGGTTTCACAGCGTCTGACTAGTTACATGGAACAACAACAGATCGGTCAACGCAACGACTCGAGATTTCGAGCCATCCATGATCAACATGACCTTTGCGCGCCTCGTCTTGGCCGCTGCGACCAAGGATGCTGTCCCAGTCTTGACCGACTCGCCGTTGCCACAGAAGCACTATGCAACTGAAATCTTCCATCACTTTATGAAGAACATGTACCCCCTCTTGCCATGCTTTTCAGAAACTGCAGCTCTAAACGTCCTGAATGACATCTACAATCAGCAAGCCGAGCACGTCATCAGCGCATCCGACCATTGGCTGCTGTTCTTGATCCTTGCCATTGGATCTACCATGCAGAGCCAAAACGTCAATGACGAGTATTATAATCTCGGAGTTCAGTTTGTGTCCAAGGCGTTGGATTATGCGGACATTGCGCTGGCGCCTGGATATGCCACCCAGATTCAGTCGTTGCTCCTCCTTACACAATACGCCATACTAGATCCCAACCACTTCGACAGCTGGCTTCTCATTGGTTTCACCACGCGCGCTGTCGTTGATCTTGGATTTCATCAAGATCCCCCCCTTGTCTTCAGTTGTAGATCGGGCTACCTTGGATATGCGCCGCAAGATTTTCTATTGCGCATATGCTCTTGACCGGTTGGTTTTCCTCGGAATAACGAAAGTCCTCTCTTAATCGTTGCTGTTTTTCTAACCCTTGCATCTACCTAGATCAATAAGCATGGTTCACGCTCGATCGTTCTCCTTCACTGATGATGCGATTCATGTCGCGTTCCCAAATGCAGCAGACCTTGATCGCAAAGGCAAAGATCTCGAGAATGCCTCCATCTTGGGCCCACAATCTGTAGATCCCGGTCTACTTCTTTTCCAGCTCAGGAGAGCGCAGTCTTATTGGTACCAAGAGCTGTATCAATCATATTCGGCTCCTCTGCCAGACCCGTCGTCCTTTGTGTGGCAGATATGCCTGGACATGCGAGAATGGGGCGAATCGCTGCCAAGCAGTCTCCCCGCCGGAATACGACAAATGTTTGAGCAGGAATTGAGATACAGTTATGTCTACTGCATCGCACCTTCGGCAAGGGCCCCTCAAATTACCGACTACCACCGAATCCTCATATTCGAGCACTCCTTGGCCTACCTCCTCGCTATGCAGGAGATTGCCTCCGCCGGGCTTAACGGCGCATTCTACAATTACCACGATGCTTTGAAAGTGTATTTCATGGCGAACCAGTTCCTTGCCGTACTAACAGACTCTGAGGATATGCTGCTATCCGGTGCGCAGATGCAAATACCCATCTCTCGCCCCGGTGCGCCACCAGCGCCTCCGATCCCACGACCTCAACTACGAAATGGAAGACCCGTTGAGGATAACATCAGTAGAAGCATACGCTGTCTGGAAAGCATCCCCCAGACTCTGGAAGTATATGGTCGGCGGTGGGAGGACTCGGCCATGTTGAAGCAGAGCTTGGAGCGAACCTTGGCAGATACCATGGGGCGGCTAAGGGAACGCAAGAAGGTACAGGGCATCAAGATGGAACAGCCTACTTATCCAGGTAGCTCCCCGTCAGCTACTACTTCGCCTCGGGGACCAGCTATCGCACGCACCCCGCCACAGCCTAGGGAGATTCGCTGGGTGGGAGTTGACGTCTCGCAGATGATGCATAACCGTGCCCATCAGCAATGAGGAGGGGGCACAATCTTGAGGCGTAGATCTTTTGATTTCCTGCATTTATGGATCGTCAAATGGCGGTGAATGTACACGCAACGCAGTATTGTTGGGATATGGATGTGAGCAGGGCAATATGTAAGAAAGACAAAATATCTCTGTATCATTATACCCGCCCCGAGGGCAAGTCTTTTTATGGACGTCGATGGCTTGGTGGGATCGGATAGAGCGAGGGTTATTTCCAAGGCCAATGACTATCACTGATTTACTGCGGTCATTCTCTTTTACTGACTACTTTAATCTGTCACAAGAGAGAAATGTATATACAATTTACTTTTTTTTTTTTTTTTTTTTTTTTGGTTTATTTCGGGAAGAGGGCATTAAGAGATTCCTTATTTTACCTAAACGCATTGAATTCTCCCTTCCAGGCAGAAACAACAATGAGTGAAAAAAACAAAAACTCCCGGGTTTCCCCCCCTTTTCTTTTCCATCTTCCATATCATTTATATGTGTCCCGTGACGCCCATTAGAAACGTATGAAGAAGAAATTGGAAATTGATGCTGATTCTTTCAAAAGACCATAACGGGAGTAGAAAGTGAAAATTAGAAAGAAAAAAAGAAGAAGAAGGAAGGGGAAGAATATCGTTAGTTATTATAAAGAACTCTTGAACCACCGGGTTTTTTCCCTTCTACATACAACTTAACTCCTCTCCCTTTTTTTTTTTTTTTTGTTTCTATCCCCATATCGTATGAAAAGACGGGGCGTAATCTATCCACGCAAATTCATTTCCCAGGCATTTCTCGCGCGCATCTTCATGATTCTCTCACTCCCCTGCGCGGGCATCATCGTAGTCAGCCAAGGCCTGGCAGGCAAAGACGGCACAAGTCGCGGGCATACAGGAACCGTAGAGGAAGCAGTGGCAGACTGTTGATACTCCACGAGTTGCTGTCTCCAGCGCTGGCGGCGAGAGCGTCGGGTATGAGGGGGGGTCAAAGACAGGTGGATATTGATGTTGCTGTGGCTGCTGCTGCTGCTGCTGTTGTTGTTGTTGTTGCTTCTGCGGGGTTGCTTTGTGATCCTGGGGTAAAGTCAAAGTTGGGCCTTTTTCCTTGTGCTGCCTCTCGTCTTGTTCTTTGTCGTGACAGGGCTCATCAGTGGGTTCCTAGACCGCTCGAATGTCTTGCAGGTGCAGATTTTTAGTCTGGCGCGGCAACCTGCGATCTCGTTCGTAAAAGTAGCCGCAGTTGGCGCAAAGGGACTGGGAGGCACCATGTTAGAAGACGTTACATTGCATACAGCAGCTCAACGAGCCGGGTATCAAGCAGAGGGATAGATGACGACTTACCTTGGGCCCAGCAGGGCCGTCTCGAACTGCCCAGACGCTCGTACCCCACGTACGGCAGTGCGAACATCGCCACGAGATTCGCTCCATATCGGTCAAGGCTCCTACTCCTCCCCCGTATCCGCCCACATCAGGAGTGACTCGCCCAAGTGGTGTTCCACCACGGGCGAGAGGACTCAGACTTCGGAAGCGCCGCTTCTTCTTGGAACGCTCGCCTCTGCCCATTCTCTCCTCCTCCACCTCGACACTTGCGCCAATACCGAACGGAGTGCCACCCAGCATGCCAGTCGTAGAGCTGAATCGCGCTGTTTCACGCCGCAGTCGCCGGATCTGTCTTTCACGGTCACCTTCCCGCTTCTCCATCTCCTCCTTGCTGAGGAATTCGACCTTTGGCTCCCAGTCATCAGCCAGGTGATCGGGGTCGTATCTCCAGCCAGCCTCCTGGCCATGCGCGGCATCGTTTGGCAGCTCTTGTTGAGCTCCACCCCATCCACCAACAAGGCCGCCAGCCTCACAGGCCTCCTTCTTCAGACGGAGCACTGCCTCGTAGATGGCATGCGTCATTGCTGGAACCCATTCGCCTGCCAATCCCAAATCGGCACACGTTGCCTTTGCGAAAGCCTCTGCGGTGCCTGGAGGGTGAAGAAGTGACCACTCAAACTTGTCTGTGTATAACATGGATGAAAGGTTCAGACTCAGGTTTATGATGCATCGATAAGTATCATCAGGGTTGTATTCGTCAGAATCAGGCAGGATAGGCGTTGCTTCGGCTGTGACCTCGGGTGCTGTGGCCTCGGGTGCTTGTGATGCCGGTGGCTGCGGCGTTGCTTGACCTCCCGTCTGTACGGGAGTATCAGGCCGTGACAAGCCCCTCGCAAAGGAAGCCGGAGAGTCATCTCGAGATTTGAATATGCTTGGCCTTGGTGTTCCATTCCCTGCTCCATTTACCCCTGCAATTGGCACTACTCCCTGGGCAGGTGGTGCCGGTGCCGGCTGCGATGGCTCAGAATGAAAGAGTGGGTGAAGAGCAACGCCGGCATATTCTTCCAGCTGTGTTCGAATCTGCTTGCTTATCTCGGCAACTACAGCGTGTCTATTGGGCAGATCTAGGTCCTGCGCCAGTGTCTGTGCAAATTGATCCGTCGTGATGAGTGTCTCGTGAAGATTCCAGCAGAAAATGTCACGTAGCTTGTAAGGGACAGTCATTTCCTGCGGCCGGTATTGTGGTAGGGAGATGTCGACTGAGTTGGGGTTCGGAGCTGGAAACGGCGCTGGTGGGATGAAGGACGGAATGTCCAGGTCGATTCGAATGGGTATCAGAGTCAAGGGAAGATGTGCTTGGGCGGCATTCTGCTGGTCACTCCTGACAGACCGGCTCTTGCCCATCCAGTCTCGCCATATGCCCTGGACATCGACCGGTTCCTTGATGTCTTTTCCCACCTTGTCGGCCATGTCCAGCCTGCTGGCTGAGTCCTCCTTGCGCAGGCTCCGCAGGCCCGTGGGACGACGCCTGGGGTCGTCGCTATCGTCGTCGAGGTCATCGAATCCATCCTCGGCGTAGTTGATGATGGTGGTGCCTCGCTTAGTCGTCCGCGAAACAGGGCCTGACGGCGCACTCGGTAGGACGGGGGTCAAGAGGGAGTTGTTGTAGGTGCGCAGGCGCGGCGCATACGACGAGAGGAATGCCTGGGGTTTTGATCGCTCCATTGTGTGATTCTCGAGGGGTGTTTGCGGGCTATCTCTTGCGGGCTATCTCATGCTGGCGCAAGGGAGCAAACGCGAGCGCAAAGTTGGGGAATCCCCGCGCTTTGTTCGAAAGCCGTAGCTGACTGAGCTTGCGAGGGTTCCTTGCAACCCGTACGCAGGCAATATCTGGCAATGGAGGTCTCTATGGCAACAGACACTGTGCAGAGAGATTGAGTCCTTGGATAATCCGCACTATAAGAGAAGAAGAAGAAACGGCCTTGATGCAGCTGCGTAGGTTCGAGGGACGTGGAGTTGGGAATGTCGCGACTTGTCGATGGTGGTTTGCTCAATCGCGTCGTTTGTCTTTCCCCAAAATTTGCCTAGCCCTGCAGAGATCTGGGTGACGTGCTTAGGTAAGGCGGGTCAGCTAGGCCTTGCGCTACGGTAACCACTAAGCAGCTGACAGCTACTGCTTGACTGCTTCCTCCCACCTACCCTGTAGACCACTGAAATTACGTGCATTTTCTTGCATTCCTGACGCCAAATAATAATCACAAAATTCGTTGCTCGATTGGAAGGTTTTTATGTATTAGAAATATCTCCACTAGCTAGGAAAACTCTTCCATTGCTTCCATTGCTTCCAAAAAAAAAAAAAAGCAGCCCGTCACATGCATCATCACTGGCTAATTAGGAGCAACAAGTCTGTTGATAACGAGATCCTCGCTCACCAAAAATGCCCATAGCACACCGAAAATTGAGCAGGTTCATCAGACGAATAAAATCAAGCCCATTTTTGATGGCCAACATGGTGTCTTGAGACCCGATCCACGCTGAATCGATTCTCTGTCCCTGACCACGGGCATCTAAAATGGCCGTTGTCCAACTCTAATCACCAAAGTCAGCACATCTCCAAATAAAGAGCATCAACGAGCTGCTTACATGTTCCCCTCCGGAAAGAAGCGGCACACGTCGTATGTCTTGTACGGGTCCGAGATGCTGTAGGCGCGAGCACAGCCTATCTGCGTACTGGTGGACCACATACACTGAGCTGGAAGATGAATTAACAGCAAGATCTAAAGTGAAGTAGCATGAATGAATGCTTACACCAGTGCAGCCAGTGCTCGTGTCCATCGGTAATCGGCATCCCGTTGTATAGAGAGGCCTGGGCAAGCCAAGTTCGTGCAGCTGTTTGCAGAGGATTATCATAGGCCGAATCGCATTGAGCAGATTGATATTCGAAGAGCGTTTCTCCCTGCTGAGGGCGGTAAGCGCCTTGCGCGTGCGAAAAGGGCTGTTGACCACTGGCCATGATGTTTGCCCAGTACTGAGCGTAGGAGGCCAAGTTGGCGTTCCATGCAAGAGGCTGGATTCCCTGGGCCTGGCGAGCTTGGTTGATCAATGAAAGAGCAAGGGCTCGATCATCCGATTGAGCTAGGCATAGACTGATGAAGGGAATCAGCCACTGGATAATGAGGAGGAGATGCATTTTCTCTTTGAGAGTTTTCTCGTGAAAGAGGATGCTGAGATGAATAGGTAGGAAACAGGCAACTGTAGCCTCAGGAACGAAAGAAGACTGCGAAGAGAAAAGGAAGAGTGCTCTACGTTGGAGAAGTTGGAGGCCTTGACGGAGCTGAGAAGAAGCTTGCGAAAGTAACGAGGAAGAAGAGAGAGAAAGAAATCACAGAAGAAGTGAAGAATTTATCCGATCAAGCATGTTAGAGAGAAGGAGCGGATGAAGAAAGCTTGCTGGCGAGGAAGCTCAGAGTCGATATGCTGCCCTGACCGCCAAAGAAGAGACACCGCTTAATAAAGTCAGTTGATTCGCTTCTGGTAAATCCTTTATACTGCGAAGGAAACTGCGAAATGAAGTATTTAACAGCCGGCAAGAACAATGTGAAATTGACTTCCCATATCTCATTCATATACTATCGAACTGCTACTGACTACTATGGCGGACCTGCGTAGCGCATATAGCTCATTGTTATTTGAAGTCTTATGGAATATTTTGAGCCAATAAATAAGACGATAAACTCGAAGAATAAATGGAACAAGGGCTTCAAAAGTTCTAAAGTGGGAAGAAAAAGAACATCATGAGCATCAAGCCTATCAAACGCTGTATTATATCACCAAGTTATTGCCCCATTAGGCAATCTGCACTGCTCCATCGCCGGCTGCTAAACCCCATGTGCACGGACCACTTTTCAAGGTACCTGTCCGGCAAAATGACGTGCAGTGCTGCAACTTTTTTGATACTGCCAAAATCCAACCATCACCAAAAAACTCCAACGCCTTCTCTCTCTTTCTATTTCTCTCAAAAGCTACGACTTCACAAGCCAGGCGCACAATTCTCAACAATAACAATGGCTTCAAAACCCGCGCCTCTAATAGCGCCCCTCCTGCGCCGCGCATTCGCTCCCACAAAAGGCCTCCCTCAATTCGCCCTCCGTCCATCTCATCATCCCGCCTCTTCCTCATCACCCATCGCCATCGGCATCACAACTTCTCCCTACCAGCAGCGCCGCCTCGCACACACCATCCCCCCGCCCCCCTCAAAAGAAGCCCCAAAGCGAACCCGCCACCAAAGACGCTCCCTCCAGCGAAAGCGACCGCCCCGAATTCAAAGGCCCGGCCTTTTACCAGCTTTCCTTCACCTGCGTGCCCTGCGGCCATCGCTCGCATCACAACGTCTCGAAACAGGGCTATCATCGCGGCTCTACGCTGATTACGTGTCCGAGCTGCCGCAATAGGCACGTCATCAGCGACCATTTGAACATCTTTGGCGATCGTAAAATCACTGTCGAGGATTTGATGCGGGAAAAGGGCCAGCTGGTGAAGAGGGGCTCTTTGGGGGAGGACGGAGACATTGAGTTTTGGCCGGACGAGGCGATACCGGAGGACGTTGCGGATATCACAAGCAAAGACAAGGAAGGCTCGTCATGAAAACGTCTAAATACGGGGCTTGGAAAAGAAGGAATGAGGCAATATGAGGCGCTTGGGACTTCTCTCTCGAAATGCACATCATTTCTGCTGGTGTCAATGGCTAGGCTTTGTTTAATTACATTGAATAGAAGGGGGATATTGTATGAGTATGTTGAAAGTTATAGAAAGTGGGCGTCAGGGATTGCATTTAGAAGATACTCCAGCTCTTTTGAAAAGCGACAGGATATGAAATGAAAATTATCAGGGATATATATTGATCCCCACGCATTTTGTCTAGCTAGTCGCATACATATGCATCTATATATAACATTGACAAAATAGTCACAAAGAACAAGTTTTTAAAACGCCTTCGAAAATGCCCTCCAAAACGCCGCTCGCCATAATCTCCCGTACGATAGCACATGCCTCGCGATTTTCTTTTACCATGATTTGTACGCCTGCCTCATCACCTTTTGCTCCCTCGACCTCACCTTCTTGCGCTCCCTGTTCTTCTCAAACTTCTTCCTCTTATCCTGGCTATACTTCTCCGGCTGTGCCACCGCCTCAATCTTCCTCTTGCTAGACCGCTGCCGACGGCGGGCCCTGACCTCCTCGCGGATAGCCATCAGCTGCTTGCTGTATTCGGCCGTACCAAATTTCTTCTGCAGAGAATCCATCATAATCTGCGCCCTAGTCTTGAGGCCTTCGTGCTTCGTCTTGAACACTTCATCCATGCTGAAAGGCGCAGGGATGGATGGGTCGGTGAGATTATGCAGCGGCGTCAGAATGGTCTTGAGCGAAGGCTGGAGTCGGTCAAGCGAAGACCGGCGGCAGATAGTCTCTAGAACCTCCATGGCGACCACCTTGGGAACGATGGCAGCAGCGTTGGGCCGAACCTCCTTTCGCAGAATGTGTGACAGCCGCCAGAACAGGTACTGCACATCTTTCGGCTTTGCAGTGGCTTCTTCCTTGTCTTCAGCCTCGAGTTCATCAGCCTCTGCCTCTGGCTCAGCATCTGATGAATCAGGAGAATCGCCAATCGGAAGACGAGGGCCGAGGAATATCAGAACTTGCCCAAGCTCGCCTGTCAAGGCTTCGTTGACCTCGGATCCATTCAAGGCTCTCAGTGCAAGACGGACGAGCTCTTCTACATTCGTAGCGCGTAGAATAAGCCCGTGAGACCCTTCAACGTCTTCGCCAGCAGTGGTATTGGCGCCATTTTTAGCAAAATCGGCGAGATATAAGCTAATCAGCTGAATAGCAGACAGCTTCACCAAAGTATCCTTGTGTCCAAGGCAGCGTGGCAGCTTAGCCCATAGATTCTCTTTGTTGGCGGCCAAAGCCCTATCAGGGAAAACGGTGGTGAAGACGCGCACAACGCCAATCGCAGCGCCCACAAGTCCTCCGTCAGTTTCACGAACATTCTCAGATCCCAAAATGCCCGAGACTTTGTCGAAAATGAGCTTAAAGTCTGTTTGATTCTTTGCGGCATCCTCGTTGCACTCAAAATAATGTCCAAACAGTTGCACAGCGAGTTTTACAACCGCAGTGTTTCCGTCCTTGCCAAGCCATGACCGGAGAAGGTTGAGGAACGCAAGTACGCGCTCCTTGTCTGCCTTGCGAAAGATCTCTTTGATGAGTGCTTCAGCTGCGAGGCGACATTTCTCGCTATCATCGTTTGCCAGAACCAGGAAGAGCGGCAGGAAGCATGTTGCCGCAACCTCCTGGACGAAATCATCGGATGACTTCATGAGCATCAGGTGGATTACTTCCATTACGGAAATGCGACCGCCCTCACGATCATACTTGAGATTAGCGACGACGAAATTGAGCTGCTTCATCCAGCGAGCTCTCTTCTGAGGGTAGTCTCGAATGAATTGGAAGAAAGCACCTCGCGCTAGGTCTCGGGTATCCTTGTCATCATTGGTGATCATGACGGTACCGACCTGATCCAGTGTATCGTAAACCATCGCAGTCTCAATGCGACGGTCCAGCACGGACCGCAGGAAATTGAATGTGATATGACGATACAGAGGTTCGGTAAAGTCATCCTTCAGCTTGCCCAGTAGCATATCGATGGCAGCATCCTTGACCTCAATATCTCGTCGGTCTCTGAGTACGACCGCAAGCATCTTCAAGGCCGCTTGTGCTAGCTCAGTCGTGGTGGAAGTTGACATTGATATGCATCTCGTAGCCTCCTTGACAGCGATCTTATAGATGTTTGCTCCATCAGCGGTCGTGAAGGGAACTTTGACAATGACCGCCAAAAGTCGAAAGGCTGAGATTTTGACCTCATCTTCGCCTTCCAAAATGGCGTCACCAATGATGGGAATGAAGCCGACGATATTCTCAGGAGTTCGCAGGCTATCATGTTTCTTCAGCATCGACCTCAGCATTTCAAAAGCGAAACGCGTTAGCTTGTATGTATGTTTGCTGGTTTGACCTCGATCGCCGCTCTTCTTGGCGCCTCTTTGGACCAGATACCTGCGAGTTTTCCAGTCCAGCTTTGGCTCTGCGTCTGGTTTCCGCGCATTGTATACTTCTTGGATAACCTCGTAACAAAAGACCAAAGTATCGCGGCTTGCAGCAGCCGGGTTTTGCAAGAGTCCCGCCGTAATACGGGCCATCAGGGCGTCAATCTTGCGCACAATCTTAAGATTTACCTTTTGCATCAGGAGAGCTTGTAACGGCTTCATGAGGGCAATGAGACGACTGATTGATGCGTTTTTGGCAATGAGTTCCATCGAGTCTTGGCTCTTACTGCTCTTGACCTCTTTCATCTGGCTAACATACCCTTCGGCATCCTTCTCTTGGCCGACGACACCGAATATGTCGTCCATAATAACGTTGACAACGTCTGACAAACAGGGGTCAAGATCTCCAGTTGCAAAATGAGGCACAGTTGCAACTAGGATAGAGTGCATAGTATATGAAAGAACGTGCAGCTGGTAGCCTCTAGTCAGAGCACCTCGAAGCTCTTTCAGAATAAATCCAAAAAACGATGGGCCCAGAAGCACGGATATTTTGACAAGAGTATCACGAGCCATGTCTCTCGCTTCCAACGCCTTACTGCGCAAGATGTGGCATATGTCGGTCAAAACACCAGCCAGCTTCTGGTTCAGTTGGGGAGTAGGCAACAACCTCAAGAGCTTGACAACCGTGATGGCGACGGGAACACGGTAGCTAACCTCGGATTCATTCTTTTCGTGCAAGTGTTTGGTGAGCGGTGGTAGGAAGTAATCAGTAATCTGGGTAAAGAGTTCCGAAGTCTTCGGGGCCATAAGACGCAGTCGTCGAACAGCAGAAGATGAGCTTTCCTCCTGGTCCACCTCCATGGTTTCGCCGACATCGGGACCTTCCGAAAGCGAAAGCAGCAGCGCATCGGTATATTTGCCCAACAGGCGAATAGTATGCTTCTGTTGTTCCGGCTTTGATTCGATGTAGCCTATGTATCGATGGAAAGTTGTACGGAAGTGGTTCCAGCTGAGTGACATTGCGAGATTGCTAATTGTGCTTGCCGCTTGTGCACCAAGTCCATGATCGTCGCCACTATCCGCTCTTCCGAATATGAAATGTTCCAGCAAGGGGATAAAGAATTGAGTAAGGTTCTGGCTGCTCATCTCTTTGCTTGCGTTGGCAGCTTCCAGCGTTCGCAGGGCATCGATTTGTTTTGAAGTTGCCGGACTGAGAATGTCAAAAAAGAACGTAGGTTCGGAAGAATCCTCTTGGCGCTCGTTCAAGAGACCACCTAAATCGGCCACAGGGCCCCATTCAGGCATTGTGGTAAGAATGAATCCTAATACGCGTAGATATTCTCGTCGCACGGTTTCAGACTCTTCTCGAGCACCCCCATAGATTGACGGCAACAATACCTGCTTGAGATGGTCATCGAGTGTCTTCTTCGTTTCTTGCGATTGGCAATCTGCCGTCTCCTGAACTAAGCGTCGAATACCATCAGCAGCATTGGATGAAAGCACGCCAAATTCTTCATCCATTCGGATAAAGAAAATCAGGTTATGAAGAACCGGAAGCCATTGCTTAGGTGTCCACGGCTCATCATGGCTGCTTGAGATTGCACTGAATGCGGCAAGACGCCTGTCATAATCTGGCTCATCAATGCGACCCTCCTTGAATAGGTTCAGCTCGTAACAAACGCTGGCAACATTGGCGATCTCGTCATCTTGTTTCGAAATGGCCAAAAGCACTCGGCACAATGATGAACGGTTTTCTCGATCTCTGAAGTAGCTGAAAAGGGCTGAAACGGTCCTGTATACCTCCTGAAGCAGTACCTCATCCTTTGCTGCGTCTGGCAAAGAAGCAAAATTTTCAATGACGAGAAGGATCCGGCCCTTGAGCTTGGGATTAACTCGTCGGGCAGGTTGCTGCAACAAGAAGCTAGAAATTCGAATGACTGCTTGAACGTCTTCAAAGTTTTGGAAGATGGGAGCCAACGACAGAATGGTTTCGACGCCTGCTTCTAGAAGTGCATTGCTGATATCCCCAGTCCTCAATACAGTGGTAAGGCTGTTCAAAATTGCGGTTGAGTTCGTTTCGAGAAGCTCGGCTTTGATAACTTCATTAAACTCGGACTCGTCGGCAGAAGCTAGAGCTAATCTAGCCAAATTTCGAAGCATTTCAAGCACATATATCTTGACAGATTCCTTGGATTTTTCGAATGCTACGCAAGCAATGAGTTTGGGTAAGACACCATTTGGCAACGCGCTACCGTGAGGAGCAAAGAAGAGAGCCACGTTCGGAAGATTAGACCAAGTTGAAAATAGCTGCAACATGCCTGATACTCCTTGCGCAGTCTCTGCCGGCAGATTTTCGTGCCTAGGTGCCACCAGCTCCTCAATGATGATATCCTGGTAAGGCCCCCACTGAAAGCCCTGAGCATTCTGGAAGAGGCCCATCAAGCACTTGATACCAGTTGATCGTGTGGACTTGAGCAATGAATGAGTGCTAGCCTTCTCTTCTTCCTCTTCGGGGGGCATCGGCATCAGCTTCCGCAACTGTGCCACCCAGTCGCCGTGAAGAGAAGACAAGGCAATAGAGGACTGTGTTGACGAGTGTTTCCATATAAGGAGTCACATTAGTACCCAGCTCTGAAATAATAGACAGGGCCATATTCAGGAAACCGAACTGCTTTCGAATAGATATAATCTCATCTTCAAAAAGCTTCTTCCGGTTAACCGTTGGGCCGACTACTCGCACATCCTTGAGTTTTCCTACGGCGATGTCGAGGAAGCCTCCAAGATCCGTAACAGACAAGTTCCTGAGAATAGCAAGTCGGGTCGTCTGCTGACCATGGCGGCCACCGAGTGCTCCCTTTCGCGAAATTGCTCGACCATAAAGGAGTTGAAGCAAAACGGGCATTAGCTCAGCTCGATGTTCCGGTTTGATGACACTATCTCCTTGAAGGAAGACAGCAATCTCATTCTTGAAACGAGCCTCATCGAGGAGATACTCCAAGTTTTCTTGATACGTTTTCACGCTCTCTTGCTTCCATGCCAAAATGGCCTTTAGGGCAAGCTTCTGCACTTCCAAATCACCATTACCCAAAAGCTGCAATAAAATGACGTAAACTTGTTCATGCTGAAACAAAACCTTTGGATTAATGAATTGTGCGAATACGCCGATGAGACCTTTCCTGTCAAATAGAGACCAGAATTTAGCTTGAGAATCTTCTTCAGCGTCGTTCGCATCCTCTTCGTCACGAGCCCAGGCAAACAGATGGGGCACCAGTTGGCGGGACCTTCTTTCGGCAATAGAAGGCAGTGCTTTGAACACTTTCAACGCTTGTGCCTTGGCGTTTGTTGAGAACGGTTCGACAAGTCGCTGGCAGTCGTCAAAATTACGCAACATGATACCGTCTGAGTCGTCAGCGGTCTCTGAAACGAGAGTTGCCGATTTTTGGAGAGAGTTCAATGTAGTACACTCAAAGTCCGAGTAGAAAGTGCGAGAAGAGTTGGTTTCCGATTGGGGTGGTGTCCATCGCGGGGACGGCACTTCCAGCCATCGGAATGCAGTGATAGAAATAGCCTCTTCGCCGAACTTGCTTTGAGCAACCTGCTTCATCGCTTCTATTGAGTTATCCCACACAGGGGAGAGATTAATTGTCAGCATGCCGAACATGAAATTTGGAATTCCTTGTTTTAGCCAAGTCGTATCTGCCAACGAATCATACTCTTGCCCGAGCTTGCGCAGATACATGGCAATGGATCGAGTATGCTCCAGATTTAGTGGACTTTCTTCAATTTGAAGCATGATGTCAACGAAATGAAGCTGCTCGGGCACGGTGGTCATCTTCTTGAGCAGCTCTAGCGACACCAATCGAATCTCATGAGATGGAGAGCTCAAATTGTCGACCAGAGACTGGGTTACAGGATCATCTTCGGAGTTTGAAGCATCGCTACCAGATCCATCGTGCTTGTCAGACTCGTGGCCGCGTGGGAAAGTTTCCTCGTATGCCAGATAGGTTCGAAGAAAGCCTACAGATCGTGCAAACCTCGGCACGGCTGCGCGGAGCAGAGGGGCGAGCTGAGGATCAATTGAACCTGCGGCCTTGCTCATACCCAAATAAGCATGAAATCCTTGGCTGACGATGAAGTTGACCTCGTCGGATGCCAATGAAGATGACGGTCGAAGAGCAAGCTTGAGTTTGCGTAGGAGGAGCTCAGCAATACGAGCATTAGTGGATGGATGAACGGCTGTCAGTTCTAAAATTCGAAGAAGCGCCGCATATTTAGGCAGACATCTATCTCTCCAGACTTGGGGATCTTTGTTGTACGGCCCTCTTTCGGGGAAAGGCGATATCTCCAGGCTCTCGAATTTAGAGACGATCTGATCCTGCCATGCCTGAGGGAGCTTGCAGCAATCCTTCTCTCCGGCTGAAGGGAATCCTCTATTTTCGATTATCTGTGGTAACAAAACGCAAAGCATGTCTTCATTGTGTCCTTGGGACCAATGGGTAGCGATGAATCTGAAGAGGATGTTAATACATGCCATTTTCAAATAAGGTCAAGTCAACTTACCTTTGAAAATCATTACGGAAAAGGCTTCCAAAGCGACTTGGATCAAGCTCGCTAAAATACGAGCAAAAGGGTATAAATAATCTCATGAATGGCTCTCTCGTCAAGGACTGAAGAAGGCGTGTAATTTGAGGAATAAGTGCATCCATAGGAGCGTGATGGCAGGTAATTGCCACATTAGCCACCACCGATGTCCAAAGAAGGTCATTCTCACTCTTCTCGGCTGCTTCTTCGACAGGCCGTGTCGATACTGAGAGAAATGCAACAAGTTGTCGAACGAGGCGTGGCCAATCACTAAGTCGACTACCTTTTCGGACACCAGCGAGAACGCCGAGAATTCTGATGTACGGCACTGTCCACCATTGGGAATCATCATGATGAGATTCCTTCATTTTAGCTTCGCATCTATCAAAAATTGCTTCTGCGAATTCGCCAAAAGTATCTGCGCCGGTATGATGTATCACACTGATCAAGACGCCACAGACCAAGTCGGTCCATGTGGTCGTTTCAGCCAATGTACACTCTTCTTTCGGAATAGCATCCATTAGCACGACGAAGATGGCAGGTCCGGCGGAATGAATAGTTCGATCTGTTCCTTTAATCGCCTCTGCAAACATGGTCATGATACCATCTTTATACAGCATAAACTGCCGATCCTCAACCAAACTGCATATATCGTCCCGCACATGGTCCACGAAAGAAACGAGAGACGTTTCGCGAAGTGAAGGAGCAGCTGCCTTCCTGACGAGGAAGCTCATTGCTTCGGCAGCGAACCGTGCGATGAACGGAGGATGCTTGGCTTTTCCAAGAAGAGGTGCCATGACGGTATATGTTGGTCGGAGGTCCGGAACTAGAAGTTTGGACAAGTACTTGAACAAAAATGCCAGAGCGCCAAAGGTCCATTCGATGACCTCAACGGGCTGGGGCCTTCCCGCAATTGCCAAGATGAGATCCAGACTGCGGGCAAAGTACTTCTCAAATCGAATTCCCAAGTCGTGGGCAAAAGCCGTCAGAAGATCGAGCAGCGGCTCCAATCCCTCTTTATCCTGCGTTGCGATGTACTTGGCCAGCGAATCCATGATCCGTTCCTCAAAATGCAGAATCTGAGGCAAGCTGTCGCATACCGGGTACACCTCCCTCTTGAACGAGGAAAACGGCTGGGAGATGTTGAGTTCTCCCCATTTTTGCAGTCCATTTTGGAGATAGGATGTCGTCGAAGACAAGTCTTCCGTCTCGAGGTCATGTCGTCGAACTTTGCGCAGAGGCTGTAGTGAATTGAACTTTGCGATTTTGGTCGAAAAAGACTCCCATCGGTGGTTCTTCTGATGGGGCGTCGAATGCTTGTTCTTCCGCACCTTCTCGATGCGGCCGGACGATCGGGCTGGCATCTTGACGGCGGTGCTGGTGAACCTGTGTAAAAGGTTTTCGGCCGCAATAATGAAGCATCCAAACTCTGGAGCTGTTTCACTCCACTGTAAAAGTCCCAAATTTTTTTGGTCGGTAGATTATCGGCCAAACCGATAACCACTAGCCGCGCCCCGCTCCATGCACAATTGGCCAATAGCGCTTGAGGCGCATTTGCTTATCGCTGCGCCGAGCTTTTGACATCGCGTGGTGCACGTCCGCGCATCTCACCTGCAAGGAGCTCTCTCTATATCATGCATCTTACAAGTCCAGCTTCTTCCAGCTTCGCCAGCTCTCTTGCTCAACCCACACCACCCACCCAAACCGAACTTGTATTAAGGCTTCAGCTAGGCTGGATATAATGGCTGCGCCCAAGATGTACGTTATCTGATTTTCTATAAACCCCAGCTATGTCTACTAATAATGAACCCTGTTTTTTAGTATCGTCCTGGGTAGCCTTGATGGCCAGCTTGAATCGGTGTTCAAGAAGCTGGCAACGCTGCATGCCAAGAACCAATTCTCTCTAGCGATTCTCACGGGAGATGCATTCACTGCCGATTCCGACGACGCAACGATTTCCGCTTTGTTAAACGGATCCATCGAGGTTCCTCTCCCCACCTACTTCACCGTCGGCACCCATCCACTGCCACCACAAATCGCTGCGAAAGTAGAGGCCGATGAAGAGATATGCCCCAATCTTCACTATCTGGGGAAGCGCAGTATAACAAAGACTTCGGATGGGATCAGAATCGTAACGCTCGGCGGAGTCCTTGACCCGAACCTAGTGGGAGGACAATCGGCAGAGCAGCATTTGCCCTTCCATACGTCGGGCGATGCAAAAGCTTTGCGCGGCGCCAACAACACCGATATCTTGCTGACAAGCATATGGCCTGCGAAAGTTTGGACCGGGTCTAAATTGGTGCTCGAGCCTGCCGATCAAGCTGCTGTGAGCAGTTCCGAGGATATTGCAGACCTCTGCGCTGCGTTGAAGCCCCGATACCATTTGTCGGCTTCTCCAGGAGCATTCTTCTATGAAAGAGAGGCCTTTGTTCATCAGTCCGAAAAAGATCCAAACATCATTTCTACTACACGATTCATCTCAATGGCTCCATATGGCAATGACAAGAAGGCGAAAGCCATGTATGCGTTTACTCTCAACACAGCCGATAATACGGTGCCTCCTGGCGCTACGGCGTCGCCATTCACATCCAAAGCCACCAACAAACGTGGAAGGCAAGACGAAGGTTACAGTCGGTTCGGTCATCGCGACGATGGTCACCACGGCAGACATAAACGTAATCGTCGTGTCTCGCCACCGCCGGGTCCTGACCGGTGCTATTTCTGTTTATCGAACCCCAACATCTCATCCCACATGTGCTGTAGCATCGGAGACGAAGCCTATATTACTACCGCAAAAGGTCCTCTACCAACTTCCACGACATTCAAGGAGCAGGGTCTGAACTTCCCTGGCCATTTCATTATTATCCCATTACCACATTCCCCAACCATTGCAAGCATGGGTAGCACAGCAGATCCTACAAGCGATGCGGTCAAGACGTACAACGAAATGACACGGTTTAAAGAATCTATACAAGCCATGGTTGCTTCCAAAAGTTCACACAAGTTCGGCGTTGTCGCTTGGGAGATTAGCCGGGACCGCAACGTCCACTTGATATGGCAGCTCGTTGCTGTGCCCGCCGACATCATCCAAAAGGGCCTTGCCGAAGCAGCCTTCCGCGTCGAGGCAGAAAACTTGAAATACCCAGCCTTCACAACCAAAGACATCGCCGTCGAAGACTTGGCTACTGCCGGCGACTTCTTCCGCGTCTGGTTCTGGGCAGATAACGGAGAGGATAAGATTAAGGGCAAATCCCTCGTTATGCCGCTCGCCTCTGACGCGCGCTTTGATTTGCAATTTGGGCGTAGAGTTCTCGCGAAGCTTATGGGCTTGGAGGACAGACTCAGCTGGCAGAACTGCGAGCAGACTGTGGAAGAGGAGACCAAGGATGTTGAAGCTTTCCGAGAGGCGTTTAAAGAATGGGATTTTACTCTGTAGTATTTTGAGTGCTTTTTACTTCTGCATACTTTCGGCGTTTTCAGAATATCAAGGTCATGGGGTATCTCTCGTTTTGCTAATCTACCACTCGTCGTTTGCTTGGGAGAAAAGGGTTTAATAAAAAGTTATAAGAAACAGCAAATATTAACTAGAATTAAAAGTTGCATCATCTTCTATAAATAAATTGAATGTTTGTCTTACAAGAAGTCGGCAACGTCGTTTCTGTACCTAGGTATGTTCTCAACATCAAAGCTGAGAGATGCAAATTATCATGGGCAGCTCATGGATTTGGCAGTCAAACGAGAGAGAGAGAAAGGGGATTCAAACTCACCTCTAAAATATCAGGTAAATAAGTAGTGAGTTCAGTAGGTAAAGTGTCAAGATAGTGAGACGTAACGCTGAACGACGACTGCAGATTCTGTTTGATCAACCAACAATAGTAGGTAGTATTCTCGACTCGTAGCCCGTACATCAAGTGGAAAGAATGTAGAGAAGAGCAATGTGCCACAGTGACACAGATGGCAATGGCAAAGTGAGATCATAGCAAAATGAGATCCAGCCGCTTTTTCATATTGAATCGTTCCATAGGCTGACCGTCAATGTGACCCTGATGCATCTACACTTGTATAGCAACTAGAGTCTTGATGGCCATGGCTTTATGCCTATTAGGGCAGACAAACCAGAGTCTATTCGTAGAGCTCATCCCCAAACTGTAACATGCGAATATTTAAAATGCGTTTATAAGCTAGCTGAGGCATCTATGTTCTCTCATAGCGTAATGTACAGCCAAAAAAAACTTCCTAGGCAACATCTCTCACTGTCTAACTAGTTTTTACAAGATGAAAACACAAGCGCCGTCCGCTTAGTCGCGCTCTATGGCTCATTACAATGAGCAGAGGGATGATCATCGCCTCCTGTAGTGAAAGTATGAACATGGAAGACGAAAGAATTGAAAGGCATTCCCCATGGGTATAAAAGTAAAAGGGTGCATGCTGGGGCGTTCATTTCTGACAAGGGAAAAATATGAATAAATGAAAAAGCCAGGAAAAGAGCACGAGCAAGTGTTCCGTAGTAGTGTCCAGTGCTC
This sequence comes from Trichoderma atroviride, assembly GCF_020647795.1. Classification (NCBI taxonomy): domain Eukaryota; kingdom Fungi; phylum Ascomycota; class Sordariomycetes; order Hypocreales; family Hypocreaceae; genus Trichoderma; species Trichoderma atroviride. The sequence continues at coordinate 2,363,446 of NC_089400.1, read as the reverse complement.
GATGTGAGTTCTTCATCGATAGAGATGGTCAAGTCCAAGGATGAGATATCTTGCAGTCCTGGCATTGAAGCAAGATCCATGTGACTAAAGCGTTCTAGTGACCTTTGGAAGGCCTCCCAGATTCTGTTTGCCAGCATGCTGATTATCTGACAAAACATTATCTTTAAAAAGACAGACAATGAGACAAGAAACGGTAGTCTCTGAGCGGCCAAACAGCGTGAAGAAATAAGCAATACCGACTGAAGACATAGGGAGCTCATGAAAGAATCTGTCAATGGACTCTTCGTAATTTTGGCATTAAAACTCAATGCATCGTCATAAGCCAAACGTAACTTTTTGTCGTCAAACATTAAAATTTCCAGTGAGTTCATCAACCAATAAAAGGAAAAGTGGGCGTGGCGATATAGATCGCAAGCCAGAACTTTTATGTGAATGTGCGCCAAGTAGGTTAATACTAATAAGAAACCATGCGCCGAGTCCCTGTTCGCTCACCAAATATGGGCGAATCGGGGATAGAGAGAGGGGAAGAGACATTGGCGTTCCGCGAGTGAGGGCGAGGGGGGGCCAGTGGGAGAATCGTGTAGATATGTTTCCCGTTGGCCAAATGCAAAGGTTTGTGCGCGCCCAAAAGGCTTGCGAGCCTTTAAGCGCCCCATTTCTCTCTCGCAAGTACGTTGATGCTTTTCATCAGACATCTCGACGTATTCCGGCGGGAAACACCTTGCTCGGTGTTCAGCAAAGAAACCGCTGTAGCCGCCATCCAGGATGTATATTTCGGGATAGGTCAGGCGGGGGTAATGCTCTGCGTTGATGGTACGGTCTTGAGATCGGATATGACGCGCCATTAGAGGGGCCCGATGGGCCGAATATTCACAGTGAAAGATTAGTAAAGTCATGTCGTCCATGGGCGTCTGAAAGAGTTGGTCGGCCAGCAGCTCTTTATTGTTGTGGTTGACAGCACCATCGATGTGGCCGCCATCATACTCGTACTCAAAGCGGCAATCAATGACCATCCGCTGAGCAAACTTTTCGCTATATTTTCCATCCAATATTTCTAGCATCGTCTCTCTTGTGATTCGAGGTATCGTATCTGTAGGATCATCAGGAAGAAAATGAGGGATGATGGGCTCATGGGCCTCTTCGACATCAGTCACAGATTTTAGGATAGGAGAAGCAGCAAGTCCTCTCTCAGGCTTCGGCTTCATGATATCGGTAGGGCTTTCAAACATGCTCAAAGACCTGCGAAATTGCTTTCGGGTTCTCAAAAAGGGATTCGACTGTCTCCTAGCATGGAAATTACCCGGCGAGCCAAGGCGACTATTCCCCCCCGATACTTCCAAATTGAGATCTTGAACGAAGGCCAATGGGGATGGGAGAGCAAGGGCTCTGCGATGACAAAGGCCTGCTGCGGTCCTGCGGCGGGGATTCTGAGTCGAAGCACTCATCGAGAGACAAAGTTGAGTTATTAGCTGATACTTGAATTGATGGGCTCGGGGAGGCAGGGGAGCCGGTGCTGTTGGCAAGCGCCTTGAGTCGAATAGGAGTCGTCCGCCTTGGGGCTGCTATTCTACGGCCAGCCAGAATGTCGGCGAGTCCTCGACCGCGTCGAGCTTGCATCGGCGCTAGCTCCGAGGCAATTGGCTTTGTTGGCTCCAGTGACGATTGTCGCGAGAGAGACCTCGTTGGCTCCGGAGACGATTGAGGGGAATTGGGGGCCGAAGAGTCTGGCATGGCGGCGTCATTGGCAGTGGATGGGATGGGTGTAGGCGTGGCAACCTCAACCACGGCGGCAAAGGTCACCTTACGAGGGAGAGGGGTCATCTCGGTAAGCTGAACAGGCGAAGAAGACAGTAAAGTAGGAGTTGTCACAAAGTCTGAAGCGTGTTAGTCAAGACAAAGCGTGTCCCGCAAGGCCCGCGAGATTCTTACCATTGTCGCCGGTGTCGCCAACTACATTAGCCGTGAAAAGAGCTCGTCGAGGAGTTGGGAACTTGGGACTAATAACTACCCGTTAGCATGGGAAAGATGTTGTGTCACTAGACGGCACGGACCTTGCTTCATTGTCAAGCCGGAAGTTCTGGGACAGATCGGCGGCCAAGCTCACAGCAGGAGATGACCCTCGGACTTCTTTAACGCTGAGCAAATCTCCGGTGCCTTTGTGAAGTTGCTCACGAAGACTCATCGACCCCGGAGCAGAGTTGCTGGCGTAATGAGAGCGGAAGATGTCTCGGCCTCTCCATGTGGGAGTCGGCATTGGGCGGTGCATGGCCGCCAGAGGCGAAGAGGCTGTCATGTTGAAGGGATATCCCACCGAGCCCAGCACTCAAATCAACAGCACCCGGCAGCGGCGCTGTTGCTTGAGTGTGAAGACGTGCGTCACGGGAAAGAGTAAAGGACCAGAGTGGAAGAGTTGCCTGAAGCTTGACCTTGTGGCTTGATCCAAAAAATGGCTCCTCGCTATCACCGCACAAGCCAGGGAGTTTTCTTTTTCTCTTTTCTTTGTTCAGAGGTGACGTGTAAGAGCGGTCACTCTGCCAATTCTCCTTCTTCTTTGTCTTCCTTTGTTTTCCCTTGTCCGCCTTGCTTCTCACTAACAGGCATGAAACGCGGTGTTGATAGCGCAGGCAGGCTTTGCAGTGGGGCGGAAAGTCTTTTTTTCTCGCGTTCGTTGCCGTCGTACTAATAATGGCAGAAGCTTGCAAAATCGACGATGGAGTTTTCTCGTGATTTAGTTTCGCCAGAGGTAGTTTCTTTCATCCGGATCTGTGTTGGATCTCGAAGAAGTCGACGGTAGACAATTGCCGTTTCTGCCTAATTGAGCTCCCGGTGATTGGTGCAGCCCGAACCCTGTAGAAGCCGTTTCCCAAGCAGCGAAGCTGCACGGTCGTCTATTCGCTGGCCCACACAAGGTCAGTCGGTGGTGGATTGGCGAGCGAGGCGCCTCTAGTCTGGCTGTCGATGCTTCAATTCGCGGCACGCGGGTGTGAAGGAGAGGGAAGCGAAGAACAGACGAGGGCACAGCGCTTTTTGACGGTCGTTGCACCAACGGGGCCAGGACCAGGAACCCGGCTTGGGATGGAGTTGGACGTTGTTAGGGGTGATTTGGGGGGTGAGGGGGGGTTTTGGACCGCGATGGCCCTGCTCTGCTATGCCTGCTGAGCGTGCTTTTGGCGGCGAGAGGTACCTCCGGCGACTGCTACGTACCCGGGCAGCGGCACTAACACAGCGCTGCGGACCATTCCCAGGCGTCAGCACAGCTTCAGCTGCCCTGAGCTATGCCGTTGCGGTTAGCCTCCAGTGAGCGACCTTGCTCCCTAGCAGGAGTGCATGTACCCTTGGGCGCCGTCAGTGGTTGCTCAGTGAGCGGTGGGGCGCTGTGTTCAGTGGGCGCTTAGCCGGCCTAGAGCTGCAACCCTCAGATGTACTCGCGGTACCTGCTACTTCTGCTTCCAAATGTGAGCTGCTCAATGGCCCAATTCACTGCCACTTTCAAGCCTGCCAGGACGTGTCGGCGGTCAAGCAGCGGTGAGGACCGAGCTGCTGTGTGGCTCATTAGAGCGGATTCCAGCGTGCAAAGTTGGTCATTAAACCGCACGTCTGCAGGGTCCCTACGTCTACATGATTGTACACAGCACGGGACCAAGGCTAGAGAGTCAGCCATGAGGGATAGAAGCCGTCATTACGATAAGAGTCAGGACCTGCAGGGCAGATATGCGAAATTGAATGCGAGCTTCCCTGGACTGACGAGCAAACAATACGTGTAGCGTTTGTAAAAGCAACGGCCCGTGTTGTGCGAAATATCAATTTGCAAAAGTTGGTGCTCGGCTGTACTCCATAGCGGGAGTAAACATCAAGCTTTGATGTGTGGATGTTGTTTTTGGAGATATCACTCCAGTGAGAATGCATGTAGCCTCAGCAAGCTTTTCAGCATTGTTCTCTTCTTTTTTGGCTTTGCACTGGGTATGAAGCATGTCCGAAGCATCTCATAACAGGAGGCATGGACGAATGTACAAGTACCTGGCCGAGTGTACTGTAAGCATTTGATTACCGGTTGGAGATGCCAGGCCTGTTCCGCAGCTCTGGTACGGCCCCGGCGTCTTCTCCCAGGTAGCCTTGCGCAGTGCAAACAGACATGGAGGCGAGCATTCAGCTGTTATGGCTTTCCAGGCCCAGCTCGTTTTGCTAACTACGAGGTACCTATCCATATCCAGTCTTTAGGACAGCAAAAGCCTCCACAATGGCTTCAGGCTTATGCACAGAAGAGGCACATGAGCGGATGCAAGTAACGTCCCGCACCAAACAAGACCCCAGCAAATACGCTGGACCAAAGATGGCCATCAATTGAATACCAAGCAAAGTACCTCGACTTTGTGATAACCTCCAAAATATGCAGACCAACAGGTAAGACGCGTGCTACATTGCGTTACTCGCTCTTACAAGCCTCAAAACGCTTTGAACCCAGCTGCGGGCGCCGGAAACGATGCTGACTGGCTCGCCTCGGCCAGAAATCACAAGATGCTCCGAGCTCGTACGGATCCGGTCACTTCCTTCGTGCCGCAAACATCAAAGCCTTCACTGAGACCCTAGAAAGGAGAGACATTGACCCGCCCTTGCCCTAGATCGTCGTTGATCGTGTCTCGTATGCTGGGTCGAGTGCTCAGTTTCCCTGACGATGGACTTGTGAGAGCAGACGCGGGCCAACCAGTAGAGCAATCCCTGCCTCAATCTTCACCCGCTTTGTCTTGAGACATTCATGATCGAGGAGGAACGGAGCGCTTCGTGCTAAAGACTCGCGTGTCGTTGTTGGCTTGGCTTGGTCTAAAGGCGTTTACGATCACAACTCCCTTTCACCGGAGCTCGCCAAACAATGTTTGTAGCTCTCTATAACATGGGCCGGATAAAATTTCTTTGTTCCTTTGTTGCTTGTTGGCATGGAGCTTGCTTGCGCGCCAACGCATCTCAATACTCGTACTGTACGAAACAGCTCCAGAAGCTCAGACTCCGCTTACCACACCGTCATCGGCAAACAGAAGCACCTTGTCATATTAACTAGTACTGTAGATAAACGAAGCAGTATGGCTATGGCCGGGACACCTCGGACCATGCAAAGAGGTTTCTTATGCTCTCTACCTAGGTAGGCAGGATCTGCATTGACACGAGTACGGACGGCACGCTCTCGAAATTTCAATCGCCAGTTGCAAATCATTCCAGCGCGCTTAACTCAATCTCGTCACCATGGGATGTCGCCAACAGATCGTAGACGTCATACCTCTCGCAGTCCATTGACAACCCAACCCTAGAACCATGTTTAATCAGTTGACCGGCACTGGCGATGATTTGCAGGCACGGCAAATGAGCTCGCTTCCCACAGAACAATCGCCGATGGCCAATGAAGCATAGGGCTATGTTGTCTTTCGCTAATTCTTAGTGTAGCAGCTCGGTGTCTTGGGCAACGGTTTCGGGCAACGGGAGCCACAAAAGCTAATGACTGTGGATGAGTGGATGCAGCGAGGATTTTGCAGCAAATTTGCTGTGCACGATCGGCAAGGACGGTGCTTTTAACCTTCGTATTCCAAACTCCTTTTCTTTGCGCAAATTGACTTTGGTCGAGCTTGTGTGTCATGGCAACAGTTGGAGCCGCATGTGCGCACAGAAAACAACAAGAATTGCTATTTCAACCGGAGCAGAGAGCCTCGTTCACTTCCGTTTTTCTCCTGTAGCGAGGCACATTGGCAAGGCTGATAGCGAACGTCATCTGAGCGTACTTTGCTCCTACTGCTCTACCCGATTATGGGCAGAAACCCGCCATTACCAGCATCTGAAATCCCTCTTCAGCTGACGGGATAGTTGCGGATCCTTTGACGATTCCTGAAGCGGCAAGGACCGAAACAACATCTCCGCCCTCCTGCGAGGGAAAGGAAAAAACGCTCTTCGACCCTTGCAATAGCTTGCCAAAGCTGTTTACATGCACCCATGCTCTTACCGGGAGAGAGGAAGATGGCGTCGTAGAGGGGGGGCACAACGTGGTACAATGCAACTCTGCTCATAAAACCTGTTTCAGAGGCCCTGTGATCACGATAATTGTTCCTAAAGCTCCAGCACCAAACGGAAAAGGGCAGCTGGAGGTAAGGAAGAAAATAGTATACGATGTCAGTACACGCGTCAAAGTAAACAAAGACGTCGCGCGTTTGGTAGCCCTACCCCGCACCTCGTCCAGCAACCAGAGCAACCAAATCGCGAAGTCACGTGTACGAACTGCAAAAGGCATCGCGCAGGATCGCATTATCCAACCATTGTGTCTTCCATGAAGTTGCTCGGTTGCTGATTTCACAATAATCATGCAAACATCAAACATCACCTAGTACCAGCAGTCTGCAGATAGAGAGCAGATGTATTTTGTGTGATTCTACCCCACTACGCTTGAGAAGTAGGATAGCGACCTCCTAGTGCATTATTGACGGTGGCAGCGGAACGGCGCATGATTTGGTGTCTGGTCTGGCGCGTCAGATGTACAAAGATCAAACAAATCTTCTAACAGGCTAGTAGTAGGTAGGTAGCAACAGCTTGGTAGCGCGGGAAGCTTCAACGTTTCCATTTATACTCCATTCGATTTGATATCTGGTTAACGTAACGAACAGCACGTATTCCACCATATTCTGTACCGAGTAAGGACTTGAAGCTCTCAGAACCGCAGCACGTGAATGTGCGATTAAACATGTACAGAGGTACTTCTGATGCGGGTAATTGTGGGGTGTGTTTGGTGGGACTAAAGCGGTGTCGATAGGCAGAATTTTGTTATCTGGGAATTTTCTAATCTATCATCGCAAGATGATGGAAATCGTTCATACGGCACATAGTATTTGACATTGTAATTTTTTCACTCCTCAAAATTCACAATGGGTAGCAAGCGAAAGCGCGGAACCAAGGATGGCCCCATTGTGCCTTCAAATGCACAGAAAAAGGTCAAGAACACCACATCTCCCCCCATCGTCCCCGTCGTCGCAGCCGCAAAGCCACCGTTGGAGAAAGCCCCCTTTGTCGAAACTCCCACAATCGAAGACAGAAAGCGCGAAGGCCTGTTATACGAACATCTCGGTAGCGAGGACGACAATGACCGGATCGAGGCCGCCGATTGCATTATATCAGGACTTTTAGATGGCGAGGGCGTTGCTGAGGCAGTGGTGCAGAGACATCTCGATCGACGACTCTTCCGCGGACTATCTAGTGGCCGTAATGCTTCGCGCATTGGCTTTAGTCTAGTCATCACCGAGATTCTCAGCCAACTATTTGGAGACAAGTCTCTAAGCGCAGAAAAATACAGCGGGCTGACGTTCGACAAGGTGCTTGGGTTCCTGTTGGAGAAGGCTCAGATTGTCGGCAACATTCCCGGCCAGGAGGAGCGTGACATCTTCTTTGGCCAATTGTTTGGTATTGAATGCTTTGTTAAGTCCCGCATTTTATTTTCCGAACCTTCGAGATGGAACACAATATTGGACGAGCTGTTGAAATTGAGCAACAAGAAAGTCTGGTTAAAGTCACAATGCGGCTGGGTTCTTGTCCAGGCGCTGCAGCAGATGAACCAGGCCCAGGCCAAGGCGACGCTTGAGAAATTGTCAAATTCAGGAGTAGCCAAAACTCCCGAAGGCGTTGCCGTTTGGATGGTTGCGCTCGACCAGTTCCCTAATCTCAGCGTGAAGCCCTGGCAGCATCCTCTGGCCAAAAAACACCTTGGTGATATGGCTGCTATCTTGAAGGAAAGCTTCAACGATTCAAGCAAGGATACTTCTAGCAATTCTCGGAACAACAAACAAGCCACTTGGACGGCCCAGTTGCACTTTGTCTGGGACCTCATCCTCAATCATTATCTCAAGGCCGAGGACTCAAAGGCCGAAGACTTTGCTCAGTTCTGGAGCCGAGTCGTTGACGGTAAGGCTGAGCCCGCACACATTTATAAACGCAGAAGCTAACTCTAATTCAGATGGATTGTTCTCCAAGCAGGCTACCGATGGCCAAAAATTCAAGGGTTTCACGGTCTTCCAAAAATTCCTCGAGAGCTATGCGACACATCCTGCGCTGTTGCAAACCTTATTCAGCAAGAATCTCATGACTTCTCTCATGAACCAGTCCGCAAAGGAGGATCGATACCTACATCGAGCAGCTATAAAGACGCTAAAAGCCATCGAGGCCGCAGTATCATCTCAACCCTCCAATCTGGTCCCTGTGCTTGAGAATCTTCTGACCAAAAACGGAATCTACAACTTTGATCAGCGCACCAACACAAAGACGATCGACAGGCTCCTGCAAAATTTCAACCTAGAAAATGACAAAGGATGCCTGAAGATTATCCAAAGCCCCATTGCTGGCCTGTCACAGCAAGAAGTCAGCGAGGCCCAGACTATCCTGAGAGTTCACATTGACTATCTATCAAAAGTCCTAGGGGCCTGCGCTTCCCTAGGTGGAAAAGAATCTCAAGCTGACAAGCTTGAAAACACCTCATTAAGCGCTACACTGCAGCAGTTATCACGTCTTGCCTATTCCCAGCCGGAGGATATCCCAAAGGATGTCCTAACAGAGCAAATTCAAGAGCTTGCTCGGTCAAGATTGGAGACGGCACTCGCGAAGCTGACTCGCCAGACTTCCGATTTTGTTACCTTCTGCCAGGCAGTCGCCTCCATCGACTCAAGTGCCGTTACCATGTCTGAGGAAATCAAATCAGCCATTGAGAGTGCGCTGTCAAGAATGCACAAACTGCTAAAGCAGAAGACAAAGACTGATAACGACAAGACTCTAACACAGGGGCTGGCTATGCTTCATGCCATCTCCATTTTCCAACTATACAACCAAGACCCCGATGCGATGGAAGTACTAGATGATCTCGCCCAGTTTCACGAGAGGCTCCAGGAGGGCAAACTCGGAGATGACGATACTGGAAGTTCAGAGTTCTTGGTAGAAATCTTACTATCCATGGTGGCTCGCCCCTCATCGTTGATGCGACAGGTGTCTCAGCAAGTATTTGAAGCTTTCACATCACAAATCTCCGCTGGCGGCTTGGAACTGCTCTTTGGACCCCTGGGCGCCAATGAGAGCACCAAGGGCCAGAAGGAGCTGTTTAACACAGAGGACGATGGTATGGATATCGATGGCGAAGGCTCTTCTGATGAGGATGGCGATGATGTGGAAGAAATCTCAAACATCGAGATCGACTCTGACGTGGAATTTGTTGATCTTGGAGATGCCGATGGAGAGGAAGGCGATGATGATGAAGAAGATGAGGAAGAAGAAGATGATGAGGACGAGGACGAGGACGAGGACGAGAACGACGATGATGATGACGAAGAGGCAGAAGGAGACGCAAAAGAAGGCCGCATAGAGATCGACGTGCCCCTAAGCAAAATCCTCAAAAGCCACCGCCTCGATAAAGACGCCGAAGCCGAATCCTCCGACGACGAAGGTGACATGTCCGACTCGCAAATGTTCGCCCTCGAGGACAAGCTCGCCGAAGTCTTCAAGCAGCGCGCAAAGGCCCGCCCAGACAGCAAGAAGCAGAAAAAGGACGCCAAGCAGTCCGTCGTCAACTTCAAGAACCGCATCCTCGACTTCCTCGACATTTACGTCAAGAACGAGGTCCTCAGCCCGCTCGCCTTCTCCCTGCTCATCCCGCTGCTGGATCTCATGCGCACGACGAGCACAAAGACGCTGGCTGGCCGTGCCTGTGAGATTATTCTCAATTACCAAAAGGGCTTGAAGAAGGCGAGGAGCGGCGCCGGCGGTAACAAGGATACTGATGCAACTGAGGCCGCTGCTGCGCCAGTCTACGATGCTGAACAGCTGCTCTCCGTGCTGGTGGAGGTGCATGAGGAGGCAGGCAAGGACAACGCGCACGCGTATGCCAAGGCTGCCAGCGCCGCCAGTCTGATTGTAGCTTCGGCCATGTTCGCCACGGACAAGGAGCTGGTGAAGCAGGCGGCGGCGGTGTATGCCAAGACGCAGTCGGATTGGGTCCTGGGCCAGGCCAAGTTGCAAAACTCCTTTTTCGCGGACTGGAACAACTGGTGCCAGAACCATGCTTCTCAGGGGCGGAATTGATACCCATGTACATAGCTGTAAAAGAAAAGAAGAACAAGGGAAAATAGGATTAGAGCAGGATCGTTATAACAAGTTCAAACAATTGCAAAATAATAGAACAGAGGAGAGGGAGAAAGGTCCCCGGATTGTGTCTTTAATATGGACATTTTTTTCATCCAGAGAAGACGCATTTACTCTATAATAAGCCTTTCCCGTCGTGGATAATGCGTTTGATCCGAACACACACACAAACCCCTTAAAAGATTAGCACTTTATTTACTCTTCCATCTTGTTATCATCGTCCTTCTTTTCTTCTTCCTCCTCGTCATCAGACTCGTCCTCTGCCCGCGCTAATCTCTCAGCCTCTTCTCTCAGCTCTTTGGGCACCTCCACATGCCGTCCCTTGGTAGGGCCGTCTACTGTGCTAATCCAGGTCATCTCCAGCTCAAACTCCTTGTCCTTGTTATCCTTGTGGGCGATGTAGATGATTCGCGCGGCCTCCTTGACTGCCTCGTGGATGGTGATGTTGCCAGCCGGTAGGTCCAGCTTCTCCAGCTCAGCCTTTGCAGCTTGTCTGCCCTTGCCCGTCGCCGCACCGTAGTATCCCCAGTATAGGCCGCTGGGCTCGATCATGTAAAGGAAAGGACCGCCGTGCTTGCCGGCAACCTTGCCGCCGGCGCCGACGGCAGGCCCTGAGCCGACCTCGCCGTCTACGGGGGTCTCTTCTGAGGTGTCGACGCCACCAACGATAGCGGTGATGCCGAAGGGACGGACAGAGCCGTACATGGTGTATGCCTGGAGGTAGCCACCCATGCGGGAGGCGAGGTCGGCTGTGGGGATGGGAGTCTTGAAGTTCTGGCGCCAGCTCTGGGCTTCATCTCGGGCTCGGTCGACGAAGTGGCGTCCATCGGGGATCATGCCTGAGTAAACCTTGAAGGCGTGTAAGCATTGTGGTGGGCATTTTAGAGCACCGAAGGGGATGCGGATATAAGGGCAGTGCACGTACTGCTCCGACATGGCTGTCAACGCTGGCAATTCTCTTGTTTGCACTGGACTTTTGCAGCTTGGATGCGACAATCTTCTCGACGGCCAGGACGATGCCGTCCTTGCACCGGATGCCGATTGAGGTGCCGCCGTTCTCTACAGCCTTGACTGCATATTCGACCTGGAAGTTTCGACCATCAGGCGAAAAGATGGAGTTGAGGAGATCATAGCCCGTGCCGATCGACGTCTATCGAAGTACATGTTCTGGATTAGCCCGCCGCTCAGATAGACTCAAGCTTGCCAGCTACTAAGCTATGACACCAGATAGCAGTAACAAATGCGGGGGGTTGCTGTTTACCATGATTGCTTCGGAGCTCTGTTAGAGAATTCGACCAGCCTCGTGAGATTCGTGGGTATTAGAAAAAGGGGGAGGATGCTGTCAAAGGTCAATCGGTGGTTGGAGGGGCTGTTGGCGAGAGTCGAGATGTCGATTTTGGCGGGCGTTGGCTTGGAGCTCCAGCACCAGGCAGCCTGAGAGCTGCGTAGTTGCAATCGCCCGCACAAGGCTGGACGCACTGGTGCCTGAGGCGCGCAGATTCTAGAAAAGAGGACAAGCCACAGCGAGTGTGGCTGGCAGCTGCTGTGGCTGGTGCTGGGTGGCTATGACGAGCGTGGCTTGGGCACATCCCGCAATTGACACCGCCACATGTGGTGCATTCCCGTCTGGCTGGGACGATCCTTGCATATTGGCAAATTGGCAGCTGCGTGCGGGAGAGATGGAGACTTTGGGGGGCGATGACCAGTGGCGCTACTTATCGATGGTTTAGGTGTGATTTGAACATGAGAATGAAGCCATGCTTTTCCTTGTTTTCTTGTTTGCAATTACAAGAATCAACCGATTTAGTGATGAATGTCACTGGGCCATAGATATTGACCACTACAGCTGGCTTTGCTTGAAAGACGTATTTACCCTGAACAAACTCGAGGAAGCCTCAGCTCAACCTCGGCACCAAATGAGAGCTGGCTATTTCCGTATTTGCCCCCCGGGAAGCGAGCGTGGGATGGAGTGCGGGATTCAGCGCATGGTGATGGCTTTGGGCTTACAATGGATGCAACCTTTATCATCGTCGTTGTGCCGGCACATTTTCTTATATCGCTAATAATTAGCAGCAGATGCTAGTATTTCTTTAGCCCGTCAAACGAATGCCACTTTCCGTCATTCATTTTACTCGTAGACTATCGACTATATTAAGACGAGGCGCTGGGCGATAAAGGAGGCTTTTTTGCCACGCCGTCCATGCCAGTCGTGCCATTCATTAAACCTCCGTGTTGCTAACGTCGTCCAGGCAGCCTACTGCAAACTAGGGGCCATTAGCGACAGAGCGGCGGCATAGCATAGCACCATGCGAGTCGTTTATAAGTGTGTACATACACATTGCTCGGAAATAGGAGTATGATTTCGACCAGCATATCAGCGGTTCTATGCTTGCAAATGCTTGTAACATCTACAGTCCAACCTGGTACCCGCTACTCGCCGCCATCGCCGCTCTCCTAGGCCCTTCCGCGTCCATTCCCCCACCGATCATGTCCCCCGTACGGATGATGCCCAAAGGCGGCCCAAACGTGTCTTGCGTCACGCCCATCGTGGAACCTTCCCTCATGACCTGCTTGTTCCCCCCCTCGCGCCTCTCGTTTCCGCCAGAAAAGGCCGCTATCCACATAGCAGTGACACATTGGTGGTGGCTGGCCCCAACGGTTTTTCCTGTTCGCTTTGCACGCCAGACAGGCAGGATACATGCCTGAAAACCCCCGAATAACCGCCTAAGAATTGCAACTGGAACCTTGTATGACAGCGACTCACTATAAGTGGGCAACAGTCACTGATTCTCCCCGTATATATACCCAGCGCAGAGTACTGCTGTCCGTCGTCTTCTTCTCTACTTCCATCTCACCGGACCAGGCTTCGCTGCATCTCTGCGTCTTCCGTGCTTCTGGCCCCGCCTGCACCGCTGCCGTGCCTCTTGCGTCTGCTGCTGTCCATCTGCACTGGCCTCCACTCTTTCAGGTTGAAACGCTCATCGCTCATCGCCAACGCACCGATAGTTTCCGCTAGACGCTGCGCTGTCTCTTGACCCCTCGTCTGGCCGACCCTGGCATCTGATGCCGCAGCCCAATCTTCTGCTAGCACGCAGTAGTATCCGCTTCCAGGCACGAACGAATTAAAATAAAAAAGGAGACCTCGGGATACTCTTCGCTTCTCTTCTTTCTGAAACCTCTCTCGACTTCACTTCGTCTTGACATTTTATCTTAGTGTAGTGCAATATAAACACCCCAAGATTTCTTTTCTTGCTGCCACAGCTCGAGCCTCCCGTCGCAAGCGTCTCGTCTCTCCTAGTCCTCGTTGATACCCAACTAATAAAACGTCACCCCCCCAAATCGGAGGAGGATTCACGCACTCCAAATTATCTATTCTTGGAGCAATACAACGCTGCAATATCTCGTGGAACAGGTGAACTACTTAGACCACCAGCAGGTATTCCCAGGTCGCTTTTACTTTTTGTAAACTCGTTATAGCATCGTCGGCACAAATCACCAGGTACCTACATCTTATTGATCTTATTGGTCACCAATCTCGGCCATGTACTTGCATACATGCATACACCCTCTCATCTTGCAGACCGCGGCGCTAACTCTTTGCATTGCAGCAACATGGTATCACTGCAGACGAATATGCAGATCCACGATGATCTTGCAGCGCTCTTCTCGCGAAACATGACTTTCAACCCAGAGGCTGTTCCCAAGGAAATGCCCCAAGAAGAGGCTGTTCCCTCGCAGCAGATTGTCTATTCCGTATCACAGCACTATAACCACTCGGCTCATATTGCAAAGCCTCAGCTACAGCACTCGGACTCACAGAGACGCTCATCAGAGCCGCCACAGACTGAGGTCGTTTCATCCGAGACGATATTACGGAACCACGGCGTTGATCCCTCCACGCTCACGCCCTCACAGCTGCAGCTCTTCCGTATAGCTGACATCACCCAAAAGAGGCGGTTGGTCGAGCTTTGGAGCATCTGTCCTCCCACCAGCGGAGGAGATATCCCTGCTCTTGCTTGGAGCAGCACGACAATGGACCAAGAGGAGCATTTGGCCCAGGTGCGTTATGAGAAGCAGCAGCAGCTTAGCAATGTCATGAGCCTAGACGGCACGACAGTCCAAAATTCAAACAGCACATGGATCCATCAAGCCAGCCAAGAGAGCGAGCCTTACATGCTGTCTGGATATGAAGAGATCATGCGACGAGAGCGAGAGCGAGAGGAGTCTGTCTCTCGTCCAAAAGACGCATACAGCCACTTTGGAACCTCTATTGGCGGCCCAAGCTACGTGCCTTCTACAGACCCCGTCTATCTCGGAGCCGACTACGCACGGCACCAGTTGCAGCTGGCCATGGCTGAACAATATGGCGCGTTTGAACAGCACAGAGCGAATCAGGCGGTGGATGTTATGGATATGTAATGAATAGCGCATACAATATAGTAGAGCGTCGTCATAGCCGGTTCATGGCCATAGGCGCTGTCAGATAGCAGCACAGAGTAGCTTTGCAGGATGTTTGTTTATTGTATTTGTCACTTGTGGATGGAATTATCATGTCTATACACTTGTTTTTTTTTTTTTTTTTTGCTTTTTTTTTTTTCTTACAATGGATGAGCAAGAAAATTACTTTGGAAGGTGGCTGGTTTTGGGGCACATTTTTGAGCTCATGTTCTAATTACTCTTCTGTTTTCTCTCTCTCTCCCCAAGTCTTTGTTACGCTGTACTAACCTTTCATCTCCATTTATACCCTTTCAACTCTCCACCTCATAAACCTTTTTGTGATGGACACAGTGATGGCTAACAAGTTTTTCTACAGAGCCTGGGTGGTGCTGTGATGTCGGTCAAGGTATGTGTGTCTTCCCCCCCCCTTGTTCCTTACTCCTTACCCCTTTTTTCAACCTCCCTATTATCCATTTGTAGAGGGCATGTTGCCATGTTGCCAAGAAACAATTACATATGCCAGAAGTAGTGCCAATATTTTTAGGAAGACGTAAAAAAAATAATATTCTACCAATTTTACATTTGTAATTACATATGGGTTGTGATATGTATAACTGGGAAGTACTGTGATTTCCTAGCTGGAGGGCGCTTATACTAAATACGTTCATATATACTTTTGATGGACCGAGATGACTAGACGATACATAGGTAACATTCTCCTCTAACTGGATTATTTTACATATGCATGAGACCATGAAAGAACCACCGACTTCTAAGGGGGGTATCGACTTTTTTTCATTGAGTAATGTAGTGAAGGAAACAACTTTGTGTCAAGTGTGTCAAGAGTGCTATGTGCAAGAGTGCGAGTGCGAGTGCGAGTAAGGTGTATGGAGTATGTGAAATGAAACGTCTAAATAAACCAACTGGTGGGAAAAAAAGGGAGGGAGGAGAAGCAGGAGAGGGAACTAAGAATACCAAGAACAAGAAGACAAGAAAAATTTCGCCAAAAATTATAGCTGAGTCTTCTGCAGTTGCGATGCCAGATCGTCCACGTCCGCGTCCTTGCGCTGCGCAACGGGCTGCTTTTGGGCCTCCTCGGCATCCTTGATGAGCTTCTCGGCCTTCTCCTCGATTTCCTCCTCTTCCTCCTCCTCGCTTTCTTCTTCCTCTTCGCTCTCCTCTTCTTCAAGATCGCTGAGGCTGTCGACACCCCACTCATCCTCGATGACAATATCTCCGGCAAACTTCTCTTTCCGCTCCTCGAGGAGTTCTTGCAGGTTGAGGATGGACTCGTCGTCTTCGGTAAACTTGTTTCCGTTCAGCTCGATACGTCTCAGCGCAGGGAGAGCTGTCTTTGCAGATCTAGCCAGCTGCTTGACGCCCTCGGCCTTGATGTCGTTGTACTGTAGTCGTAGAGTCTCCAGCTTCTTGTTCTTTCCCTGTGACAGGGCGTCAGCCAGCAAGAGGCTGCCCTTGGCACTTAGCAGAGAGTCGCCAACGCCGAGCTCCTGCAGATCTGCCCATGTGGGCACAACCTTGGCGAGCGCCCTGGCTCCCATGATGGTAAAGGTGTTGTCCTGCAGATCAAGAATCTTGAGCTCGCTAGCGTGGTTGAGACCCTCGCTGAGCAGACGAGAGATTCCCTCCTGTCGAATGCCATTCTGCACCATCTTGATCTCCTTGATCTTGTTGTGAAGGCTGTAGGCCTTGGCCCAGGCGGCCATGCTGCCGTTCTCAAGTCGGTTTCGGCCACAGATGACGGTCTCGAGGTGAGGCACCTCTTTGCCCTCCTTGCGGGCCGCCTCCTTCTTGGCGTGGAGTTCTGAGAGCGCATCGGCGACAAGGATACCGGCGTGGGGACCGAGGCCGTTGTTGTTCAGATGCAGGTGTTGAAGGGGCACGTGGGAGGAGAGAAAAGCCACAAGCGGGGCTTGGGTGTTGAGGCCGAAGGCATTGTCGTTGAGGTTGACCGTGGTAAGGTTGGGGTGGTTCAGGACAGCGGTGAGGATGGCGGAAATGCCAGCCGGGATCTCGTTCAGCAGTCGGCCGGTGAAAAGGTCGGCGAAGTTGGCGGACTGGGCTCGTTAGATGTCAGGGCACTGGACAAGTAAGGGGGCGGTTTTCGGGAGCGCGCATACCTTGAGACTCTTCTTGGTGGACAGGACTTCGCCGAGACGCTTGCAGGCGCCAACGCCGAGCGTGTTGCCCCAGAATCGCACTTCTTCGACGTCATCCAGCGCGCAGAGGGGGGCGAGGTGAGGCTCGATGTCTTCGGCGGTGTCGAGCTTGAGCCCCTTGCCCTCGAGGGAGAAGATCTTGGAGGAGGCCATTTTGCAGGCGAGCACAAAGTCGGCGGCTAATGCGTATGATGATGTCTAACAGATATAGAAAAAAAGCGGGAAGCGCGAGAAGCAAGATCGAGGCTGCGAGCCCTGCTTATAATTTTTTTTGGGTGAGGCTTCGTATCGAGGTGCGAAATGATTGACGGATTGTTTTGACAATGGTGGGGGCGGGGCACGAAGAAAGGTCCTGGTTTGCCTGGCAACCTGCAGCGGGCAAGGCTGGATGAAACTCGCTACAGGGGGTGGCTGCGGGCTTGGCCAGCGCGCATTAGCGAGCGCCGCCAGGTGGCAGACAGCTGGCGCACAGCTGGCGTGCCCGCTAAAGTCCAGCTGCACCCTCGCACTCCGGGCGGCTTCGCTGCTCCCCACCATTCCGAGCAACATCCCATGCGCACGTGACTTTGGCCAATCAGCGTCGGCCCATTTCGGAACGATGGATTTTCTCTATCAACTTCTCCCGCTGAGCCCTTTTGAACGCCCCGACCCGAGATCGATACATCGCCGTCCTCACTTTTGATTGCGGCTCACCCCCTGCGGCTTCGGTACAGCTTGCCAATTATGCTGGCAAGGTCGTGTCTGCGCCCGGCGCGCACCCTCAATGGGCTTCGAAATGCCGCCGTGAACGTCTCCAAGGTGGGTGGCCCCGAAAACCTGCCACAAGCTCGAAAAACTACGATGCTGCTCCCCCACGGCTTCGCTCGAGGCCCTGCCGAGGGCTGAGCAGCTGCAACGACAACTGCAGGCCGTCGGGCCGTGGGCGTTTCAATTGCAACGAGGACTTGCTGGATTTGTTTCTGGGAATGGCTGGAGCTGACTTGTCTTCTAGCGTGCTGCTTCAACAAGCTCTGGTGCCGAAGCTTCTCCCGCGCGCCTCAACATCGCCGCTATTGCTTCCACCACCCTCGCCGCCGGTTCTCTGGCCTGGTACTACCATCTCTATGGACCCGTGGCCTTTGCCTCGGCCCCTGCTGAGGAGGGGTATGTGACTTCTCTCCCTCTTCCTGTGCAGCAGTGCTGCGCATCTCGTCTACGGCCATATGTGCCCGATGCGGCATAAAAATACTTGCACGACTTGCTCTTGTCTAAACGATCAATTGCTGACGGGTTTCATTACAGTCTCCATGCCACTCACTACCCTTGGGTTCACGAGCAGTTCTTCAAGACCTTCGATCACCAGGCGTAAGATATACCCTCTGTTTCTAAGAATTGGCTTTTTTGGCAAGCTCGATTGCTTACATCCGACTTTTTAATACAGTCTTCGTCGTGGTTTCCAGGTCTACCGTGAGGTCTGCGCCAGCTGCCACTCCCTCTCTCGAGTCCCCTACCGAACTCTTGTCGGTACCGTCCTGACTGTCGACGAGGCCAAGGCTTTGGCCGAGGAGAACGAGTACCCCGACGAACCCGATGAGCAGGGCGAGATCCCCATGCGACCCGGAAAGCTGGCCGACTACATTCCTGCTCCCTACAAGAACGATGAGGCTGCTCGATTTGCCAACAACGGTGCTCTGCCCCCGGATCTGAGCTTGATCGTCAAGGCCCGCCACGGTGGCTGTGACTACATCTTCAGCTTGCTCACCGGTTACCCCGAGGAGGCTCCTGCGGGTGTCACCGTTGCCCCCCGGCATGAACTTCAACCCTTACTTCCCCGGTACCGGCATTGCCATGGCTCGTGTTCTGTACGACGGCCTCGTCGAGTACGAGGACGGCACCCCTGCCTCCACCTCCCAGATGGCCAAGGACGTTGTCGAGTTCCTCAACTGGGCTGCCGAGCCTGAGATGGACGAGCGCAAGAAGATGGGTATGAAGGTTCTGGTTGCCACCTCGGCTCTGTGGGCTCTCAGCGTCTGGGTCAAGCGATACAAGTGGGCCTGGCTGAAGTCCAGAAAGATTACCTACGACCCTCCCGCGGAGACCAAGGTCCGCCGATGAAGGAGGTTATAATTCCCTGTGTGCCTGTGTATACTACTACTAGTTTCCTCCTTAGAAAAAAAAGCTCTTTTGTGCTGGCGGAGGCGGATAAAATGGATTGGTCGTTTTTGTCAAGACGTGATGCATGTATCTATGTATGTTGGTGGCTGGGTTGGCTGCCTCGGAGCTTTAAAGAAAAAAAAATTAGATGCCGTTTCAATACTAGTTTTATATTATCTATTGAGCCAGACGTGTGAAATTTACCGTGGGCAAACAGCTCTACTCGCCGTGAAGTGATTTCGAACGTTGTCTATCTCTCTCTAATGTTCATATTAGGACAAATGACGTGCTACATTTATATAAACCGAGGTAGGTACTATAGAGAGATATGATTTCTGATAGCATATTCTCAGGAGTCGAATTCACTTGTTGTCGGTAAAAAAGCGTTTATGCAGCCTATGGAATAATAATCATCATTTATTACTTTGCTTTTGTTGAATGTCCAAGGCATGTTCCTTTTCTCATTTCCTTACCTACGGAACTGCAGATGTAAGCGAAACAGTCTTAGCCGGGGTGTAACATGGAAGCTCGTCAACCGGAGCATATTTGAGCAATTGGCTGTAAAAAGAAATTGTATTGACATATATTATAACTCAATAAATACTCCCAGTTAATATTAATCACAACCGTATTATGGTATGGCCGTAGATGCAGCTTACTTTGTAGATAGTGGCAGAGCACCCATCTGTATCGAGAATCATCCCAGCTGACTACGCCCCATATAAATCCAAACCTCCAATAAAATCGCCCCAGCCCGTCACCTCGATCGAAATTCACCCGGTGATTAAGCTGGATCAACAGGGCCATCCAGGTCACGAAAATTGACTGGGGGCGAAAAGTTACATGAACCTCTTTTTTGAAACCTAGACATTCCTTTTCTACCTTTGAACAAATCTTCATTTCTGTTTTTCTAGAGAGGCTGCGAAACAGCTCGTCTGTGTGAAATCGTCTTCGGGAGCCGCTTTTGCGACTTTTCTACCGACTACCTACCTACCTACGAGACGTCCTTTCCTACCAAGCATATACCTAGAATCGCTACCGATCTTGCTCTCATCGCATTTTATCTGAGTGGTCGTCTCCCTTATAACTGCAGTAGCGTCAGCTGCCGCAGCAATCCTCATCAGGCCAGACTGAAGAGGCCAATTCACATCCAACAATGCCCTATGTTGGCGATGATGTCCATCGTGCGACGACAAAACGAAAATGGGATCACGATGGCAGCGAAACTCTCCGATTCTCGCATCCCGGCTCCAACGCCACCGTCTTTCACGTCTTGAACCAACAGGCAGGGCTGGAGAGCACTGTGGATGGCGTTTCGGCGCGCAAGACGCTGCCTCCGACGAAACGACTCCGAGCGATTCACGATGACGACGACACCACGCACTCTGCACATTGGCGAAACGCCTCCTCTCGCGAGCTGCTAGTAACGACATCACAAGTCGCCCATGATAGCAACGACAGCGCCTGTAAAGCGCCTGTGAAGATTGGCGGTATGACCATTATGCCCTGCCACGTTTGCCACCGTCGACCAACCAAGAAATCCGACCTCGACTCCTTCGCCAGATGCCAATCGTGCCAGGAACAAACCTGCTTCGTCTGCATTCGCGAATGTCGAAGACAGAAGGATCCTCATAACGACATGAATTCGCCTCCATTTGGAAAAGAAGATGAAGATGTCGGGCAATCTTTCAAAATGAACGACGCGGACGAATGCGACATGGCTGCATCTACCAACATCCACGCGCCACAACATGACGATCATGAACGACAAGACACGCCCAACAAAAGTTCTGCCAATAGCAGCATTCATCACGCCATGATATGTAGCCGTTGCTGTGTTGAAGAAGGCGCCGAGGGCGAAGTCGTCTGCCTGGGCTGTCTATCCAACATGGACACTGCATAATCACAACGCCACAAGATTCACGACATCAAACCGCAAACAATACAAGAATGGCAAAATATTTTTCCCCGCCATGGTGAACTTACAACGGCTTTTTAATTACCACGTATAGCGCACTGGATCTGTTTTTTATTTTACTTTTGAAATTTATTGGGATATCAGGATTGGGGATTTAGGAACAATTAGCAAGGCAAACTATTAGGCTAGGTAGATACCACTAGGTAGGAGAGCAGCATGTGCTTTCATCTTTGCGCGTTTCATTTCAGCGTTTTAATTTTTATACATCAGTCACATTTGATGTCTAGTTTTCACTTACATGTCATATATTTTACCTCGAGGGCCATGGTACGGCAGCGAATTTGCAAGGTGCTACAAAGAGGCTACTTAATGGAATAGGAAGAAGGAGAAACTTTTTTTACATGGCTTTTCTAAGCGTTTGGTTAGATTTTGATCATCACATATACCACTTTACGAAAGCGACTGAAAAGATCTACTGAGCAGTAATTACTGGTAGCAGTTGTCTAATAGGGGGAGGCTTCACAACCACATCACCAAAGCTTCCATGGTCTACTATAAGCCAGATGGGCAGGCAATTTTGTGTAAAGTAAATGGATTTTCATGTCAGTCAATAGTGTCACATCATTCTTGTTTCTACAGCAGCAGCAGGTTCAACCTCTGGTAAACGCTAGTCTCTATTCCCTTTATGGAACAAGAAAATTAGGCATGTATCAGCACACCCCACCGAGTTTCGTCCATATTCATACATCAATAATATTAAAAGTAAACCTATTTAGTTGTACTGCATGTACGTCGCTGTTGAGTTGAACTTGAGGTTGCCCTTGATGACCTTGTCTACCGCGTCCAAGAAATCCTTCTCCGAGGCTACCTTTCTCCGTGCTCGGATGGCAAACATGCCGGCCTCGGTACATACACTCCTCAGCTCAGCACCAGTAGCGTTCGGGCAGAGACGAGAGATGAGCTCCCATCGGATATCTCGCTCGACGGACATGCTCTTGGCGTGGATTCTGAGGATGTTGGCGCGGCCCTCGAGATCGGGAAGTGAAAATTCAATCTTGCGGTCGATTCGTCCAGGTCGCATCAGTGCAGGGTCAAGCGTCGACGGTCTGTTGGTGGCGAACATGACTTTGATGTTTCCTCGGGCGTTGAAGCCATCCAGCTGGGTAATGAGCTCCAACATGGTTCGCTGAACCTCATTGTCACCACCGGCGCCATCGTCGAATCGTGCACCACCGACAGCATCGATTTCGTCAAAGAAGATGATACACGCCTTCTTTGTCCGGGCCATCTCGAACAGCTCTCGAACCATTCGGGCACCTTCACCAACGTACTTTTGAACAAGCTCGCTGCCAATAACTCGGATAAAGGTAGCATCTGTTCTGTTTGCAACAGCTCTGGCGCAGAGAGTCTTGCCGGTTCCGGGCGGGCCGTAGAGCAGTGCACCCTTGGGAGGGTCAATACCAAGGTTTGAGAATCTCTCCGGCGAGAGCAAGGGCATCTCGACGACTTCTCGTAGCTTCTCAACCTGCTCTTTGCAGCCACCAACATCGCCGTAGGTAACATCTGGCTTCTCCTCAACCGTCATCATGGTGACGCTGGCATCGATCTTCGGAGGCAGCGGCAACATGATCTGGTATTTGTTTCGGTCCACTCCAACTCGCATACCCTCCTCGATATCCGTGGGACTGACGCGGTCGCCAAGCTGAACGACAAACTTTGCTATTTGTTTGACATTGATGACATACTTGCTCTTGGACTCGTCTCCCTTTTCGTCGGCGATAATCTTCGTGCAGCGAGCCACCTGGAAAGGCTGCTCTTCAGACATTCGTTGCCGATCGGCGGCGACATCCCATAAGTGTGGTGGTGCGAGACCGGTGTCGGATTCCTATGGCAATGCATTAGAAAGGTACAGATCCATCGTTGGCGGTTGCTTTCCATACTTTGATACCAATCTTCTCGTCTACACTCTGCTGCTTCTCCTTGATCTGTTTCTCGAGCTTTGAGATGGCTGACGCATATGGGGCGGCGCCGTATGTCTTGAGGACTTGGATATCCCTAGCTTTGGATTAGTCTCCTACCAGCTCCAAGCAAACATGCCAGCGGGAGACAGGCCGTACTCATCTGTGAGAGGGGTAATCTTCTTTTCTTCTACCTCATCGTCTGCGAATCTCTTCGAGTACTTCTCCCAGTTTTGACCGGTTGCAGAAGGCTTGTGCAGTTAGTAATGGCCAGCATTGATCGAGCCCAGCTGTCTTGCTTACCATGGTGGGATCTGCAAACTGGACACAATGTCCGTTAAAAAGATGAGTTCGGGGCTGACGGAAGAAACAATTTCGGTTGGTACAAGTTATACCAGAGCAGTCGTGTGGTCGAAATGAGGGGTGCAGGTGTTTCGCTGGTGGTGATGCGCGTTGAATATGATGGCTGATGAAGGTCATAGAAGCATTCCGTAATCTCAGTTGCCTTGAGCTCAGCGCATTGGCGCCTGTCGCTGGGACCCTGCCGAGCTAGGCTGGTTTGGGCCAATAGCAGCTGCTGGGCAGGGGGGAAGTACCGCCGGAGCATGGATTATCTCTGGCGCCGACTCCAAAATTTCCGTTACTGATATGGCGGAGTAGGGCAGACAAGGTGGGATGTCAACCAGGCTGCCAGAACCGCGATCTTGCTTCCTTACCAAGCTTGCCGTGATCCAGGCTTTTCGGAGGTTGTTTTTGCATTGAACCGGAAGTAATCCAGAATCTCCAAAATGTCTGCACCGGCTGTTTCAAGCGGCAACTCCAACAATGCCGCCTTCAAGGTAGACTCCCAAAGCTGCACGTCGAGCTCCTGAGCTGCCCCGCTAACCATGGACACAGGACAAGGAGAAGCCCATGGCGGTGCGATCGTCCAACATTGTCGCTGCCAGAGGTTCGTTTGCTCGATCGAAGCACTACAGAGCGTGTTAAATCGCTAACCTGAATTTAGCTGTCGCCGATGCGATCCGAACATCTCTCGGCCCTCGAGGCATGGACAAGATGATCCGAAGCGGAAAGGGGGAAACAATCATTACCAATGACGGAAACACAATGCTCAAGAGCATGTCGGTCATGCACCCGACAGCAAAGATGCTGGTTAACCTGTCTGGAGCCCAAGATGTCGAGGCTGGTGATGGAACAACCTCCGTCGTTGTCATCTGCGGCAGCCTTCTCGGTGCCGCTGACCGATTGCTGTCCAAGGGCATCCACCCCTCAGTCATTTCCGAGTCCTTCCAAAGGGCATCCGCCGCCGCTGTCGAAGTCCTGCACGAAATGTCCCAGCCCATCTCACTAGCCGACAACGCTTCCCTTCTCCAGGCTGCCAACACATCTCTGTCATCCAAGATTGTTTCTCAGTACTCAAACCTCCTCGGTCCCATGGCCGTCAACGCCATTACTAAGACGATCGATGTCAAGACTGCCGAGAATGTGGACCTGAACAACATTCGCATCATCAGAAGAGTGGGAGGAACGATTGAGGACAGTGAGCTGGTGGATGGTCTGGTCCTTACACAACCAGTCCTCAAGAACGCTGGTGGTCCCTTCAGAATGGAGAAGGCTCGCATTGGTCTTATCCAGTTCCAGCTCAGCCCCCCTAAGCCTGATGTAAGTCTGCACAGTCATCACGCCGTCACCCTATCAAGGGCTTTTACTAATTGTTACTGTAAAGATGGAAAACACGATCCAAGTCAACGACTACCGCCAGATGGACAAGATTGTCAAGGAAGAGCGGTTGTACCTCTTGAACATGGCCAAGAAGATCAAGAAGGCCAAGTGCAACGTGCTCTTGATCCAGAAGTCTATCCTTCGAGACGCCGTCAACGACCTTTCCCTACACTTCCTGGCCAAGCTTGGCATCATGGCCATCAAGGACATCGAGCGAGACGAAGTCGAGTTTATCTGCAAGTCTACTGGCTGCAAGCCTGTTGCAGATATCGACTCCTTCACTGAGGACAAGCTTGGGTCTGCGGATCTCATTGAGGAAGTCCAATCATCAGGATCACGTATGGTCAAGGTCACTGGAGCCAAGGCTACTGGCAAGACCGTGTCTGTGGTTGTGCGTGGCGCCAACTCACTGATTCTGGCAGAGGCAGAGCGAAGTCTTCACGACGCTCTTTGTGTGCTCCGATGTCTCGTCAAGAAGAAGGCCTTGATTGCCGGTGGTGGTGCTCCCGAGATTGAGATTGCAGCCCAGCTGTCTAAGCAGGCTCGCAGCCTGACTGGCACCGAGGCCATCTGCTGGAAGGCATTTGCGGATGCCATGGAGGTCATCCCCACAACGCTGGCTGAGAACGCCGGTCTGAACAGCATCAAGGTCGTCACTGACCTGAGACATCGACACGAGATGGGCGAGAAGAACGCTGGTGTCAGCATCAAATCTGGAGGAGTCAACACCAACATCTCCAAGGAGAACGTATTGCAGCCACTCTTGGTCAGCACAAGCGCCATTGAGCTGGCGGCCGAGACGGTGAAGATGATTTTGAGGATAGACGACATTGCTTTGTCAAGATAGATAAAAAGTCAGCTTTCTAGCAGGATGCTGTAAGATAATATTTGAATTTAAAGATGCAAATCTATGCGATGCAGCATCTGTCATTGTGCTTTTATCTAATTTTCTTCTTGTGGCTCAATTGAGTTGACCAATAACAGATGCGCTGATGATTTGGCGTTTGAGCCCGAGCGTGCTCCTTCCTCAAGTGTGCGACCCTGTACTGTAGTATTTCGCGCCTTCCCCCCTGAACGATATCTAATCGTCTACGATGGCTTTCTCAGAACAGTTCAAGCTTAGCCCAATTAACTTTTCAAGTTCAATCTCTCTCTATCATAAAACCACATCTCTCTCTTCGCTCAAAAAGATCGTTTTCAATCAGACGTTCGTGCAATGCCCAGAAAAAATACTCGTTCTCGCTCCAGCGACTCTCCTGATCCAGGCGACGCTGCCTTGGAGGCGCAGGCACGATTTCTCAGAGTATGTCGATGAATATTCCCATTTAATTGTTAGAGAAACGATGAAGGAACGAAGTATTGATACAGAACAGCTTAAAAAAGATCGGGACGAGACTATCAATGCAGTGACAGCCGACTTTGACACTACCCTTGCAGAACTACGAACAAAGATCATTGCTTGGCAAGAAGATGTACAACGCCAGCGGTAAAGGAGCATATATTGACCTCACGCTCCGGACTAGGCTGACTCCTTTTCTTGTAGTAAAGCCAGGCGGCAATACTGTCAAGTAGAGTTGATGCGACTAGCCGATAGAAGGGAGAACATTGAAGTCCAGATGGTGGGAATAGTAACCAATGCACAAAGAATGGTGGGCGAATTAGAAGATATGATGCTGGCTGGATATGAAGGGAGAGAGAAGGAAGCTGAAGAGGCTTTGGAGAAGGTGGTCACCCTGCATCATCTGCATCCGCCCAACAGCGGCAATCGTATCACAACCTCGGCAAAGCCTGCGGTTGCACCGCATTTGACGAAGTGATGGAATCGTTGAAGAGCGGAGAAGAATTGAGCGCCGTACTTTTGATCGTCTAAATGTTTATAATGTACATAGTCCTACACCAGGCTGAAACGTTTGAAATCATACGCTGAAACCGAAGCCCTGCATGCAGCTCTTGTATTGGTCGACGAGGGATACGCAGTCGGCAGCAGGGTTTTTGGCTGTTGAGAAGAGCATGCACTCATCACGCTTTGCCTTTTCGTCCTTGCATACGCAGCAGGGCTGTTTAGATATCAGTGCTTGATCTTCACCAATGCTAAAAGGGAGAAAAACTGACCTTGGGCTTGGAAGCACTCTCGGACTTTGCGGGAGACGCAACAGGCGCAGAGGCCAAGGCTACATTTTTCACATGACAATTAGCTTTGCGCAGAAGAGAAATTGAAAAGCAAATTGGCGTACAGAAAGTGGCAGGTTTAGCGTCCATGGTGGTCGTTGGTCGCAGCGCAAAGTGGAATGTTGTGTGGTGGTGGTGGTTTCTATAATAGCGAGGCCTGTTTCATCCTATTTCTGTTTTATTTGCTCTCTCTCTCTCTCGAGGATGGCCATGGACGTTGAAATGGGTCACGCCAGATTCGCATTTGCATTTCTAAGCAGTGGTTTGGGCCAATCATAGCGCTGGGATCTCACATGCAGGCGCGGAATGTTGGCGCACTTGAGCAAGTTTTCCGCTGACGTCATTCGCTCTAGATTCTTCGTAGCTAGTCGTTTTCTTGACGGGTTCTTTTCGTTAATTGAGCTCCCCTGGTAATTTCTGTCTAATAGTGAGGCTGCATTCTATTGAATAGAAAGCCTTGCGAGCTGACCAACTACAAGTAAACAATGTGACAGAGCCGTCGAGGCTTCCGTCTCCACTCCCAGCGAACCCCTGCATCTTCAGCGAAGAGCTACCCGTTTGCGGATCCGATCTTAGCTCCGGGCAGCTGTTTAAGGGTATTTGCTGTAATGGAGGGTTCTTTTCCAGGAGATATTATCCCCGAGATTGGCAGCACCAGACGCTCATTGTCTCGACGGTTAGAGCCTGGTTTGAGACCTTTTCCCTCTAAAAGTTTCCCAATTGGGAATTTTACACTGCGAGATTGGTGTTTATTGGACTTCTACGAATAGGAAACACAAGCTGGAGAAATTGTAGATTGTGAAAAAGGCGTTTGGACATTTCTTCTTCTTTATAAATAGACCCTCACATCTTGTTTTATGGCAATTTTGAAACTCAATCACAATAAATATAAACTATTCAGTTCAGCCGATTTACCTTCCTATTACACGATCTCTCTCTCTCTCTCTTTTTTTCTTTTTCTTTTCTTTCAAACAGCCGAGATGCTTACCATTGAAGAGATTCGTGCCTTGAGCAAATTGAATCCCGAGTTTGAGCCTGTAAGCTTTTTCCCAATTGCGTAAGAGAAATAGTTGAGATGCTGGTACATATGATCCGAGCAACTAACAACCGACCTGACTGTATTAAGATTTTCAACTCAGGGTCGCCCCTTTTAACACCCTGGGGCACAATCACCGATATCCCTCAAATTCGTGCTATGCTGCAAGCCGCAAAAGACGCAACTCCGAAAGCTGACCCGGCCACTCTGCCGTACACCCAAGAGGACATTAGCATCCCGGTGCGAGACAACCGCAGCGTTGGCGGCCGCGTCTACATGCCAAAAGGTGACTCATCTGAAGGACGACCAGGACTTGTCGTCTTCCACGGAGGAGGATTCACAGTTGGGGACTTGGACACGGAGGCTTGGCTTTGTGCGTTGTTTGCAAAGCTTGGAGGAGTTGTGGTGGATGTTGACTATCGACTTGCCCCTGAACATGTGTTTCCAGCGGCGATTGAAGATGCCTTTGACGCTCTCAAATGGGTAAGTAGAGATGCCAGGCATGAGTATGTGGATTCGATTGACAGCTTCACTCTGTGCTGACAAACATTCTCCAACATGTTAGACTGCCGAAAACGTACAATCTTTGGGCATTGACCCAGAGAAGGGATTCTTGGTGGGAGGTGAAAGCTCAGGGGGCGAGATGGCCGTAATCGCAGCTCACCTGTATGTCAACGACAAAGTGTCTCCTCCTTTGACTGGAATCTATGCGGCGATGCCAGGAGGCGTGAACCATCAAACCGTGCCTGAAAAGTACAAGGATCGCTTCATCAGCCTTGAGCAGAATGCCGATGCCCCAATTCTGTCCAGGTCATCGGTGGAGTTTATCTGGAGTAAGTTGCTGAATTGCTCTATCAATACCAAAATACGCTGCTAACTCTTTCTTTAAAAAAAAAAAAAAGAGTCATATCAGTCTGATCCACTCAGTCCAAAGGCCTTCCCATTGGCATTCCCTACTCACAAGGGCATTCCCAAGACGTATTTCCAGATATGCGGACTCGATGCCGTCCGGGACTGCGGCTTGGTTATGGAGCAAGTATTCCGGGATGACGGAGTGCCTACCAAAAGAGATGTTTACCCTGGAATGCCGCATGCGTTTTGGGGGATGTTTCCGGATTTGAAGATTACTGAGAAGCACACTCAGGATTCGGAGGAGGGATTCAAGTGGTTGCTAAGTAAATAAGGGGAGGAGATTCGTAGCATATGGAATGGGCATGTGCGCGGACTCTTGGGTTGACTTGATGATGGACTCTATTTTAAAAGACCATCTCCGTTCAATTATTTGCGTTGCATTGTCTTTCTTGTTGCTTGTGTATTACACTCATTTACAAACAAAGCATTAGCCTTGGCATGTTCGCATACTTTTCTGTATCGCTACACTGTGTAGAAGCAATTGTTGACTGCGGACGAGTCCACCGTTGCTTTTCGACAAACTGGTTATTGGAAGGCGTTACTATTTGCGAATCGCCTCTAGACAAACGTTTCTTTCTTTTTTTTTTTTTTTCCTTTTTATACTATATATTAATTAGTCAGGTCATGATCACGTTGTGTTGCGGGTTATCAAGTAATAGCATGCCCAACCAACACGCTTCAACTTGTAATGAACATCATAGCCGTAGAAATCATCAGACCAAGTCCAGCAATGAAACACCCAACATCAAACCCCAAATTTCACATGCAAATTTACAAATTACAATGTTCAAAACAGAAAGATATTCCTCTTCCAGGCACCCACCCAGCCGCACGTCCTCCACGGCGCCACCGCCCACCGACCGTCCGACTCGGGCTTGCCTCGGGTCCGGAACCGACTCCCGTAGTGCGCATCTCTTCAGTTTGTTAGTGCAGAGCTGTAGCTTTCTGGGGATTTTGCCACGCAGCTGTCGGTGGATGACGCGTGGCTCGTCACACCATCTTTTCCCAATCATTTCTTACAAGTTAAACTGCTACTAGTTGTTAGACTGGTGGTTTTAGCTGTATCAACGGGCTTCCATACTGTACGCGCACTCGCGTAATTCGCCGCTCGCCTGTTTCTCTCTGCTTCGTTGGGTATCGACGGCGTACGTAGTTTGCTGAGCTGGCTGAATGACTGCCTAAAACAGTCATTAATTGGGGTTACGCGGCTTTATTCTTGCTTTTTTAGTCTATTGCTAGATATAAAGTTGGGATGATACCACGAGATAATTCCAACGTGCTATAACTTTACCTCATACACAAACAGTATACCTTATACCTATACATATCTTCCTCACCTTGAACTTCTTTACAACTCGCTTCAAACAATAACAACATCATGGCACCCCATTATGACAACCCATGGGACATTTTCCATTCCTGGTACGGCCCTGCTCCTCGCCAGCCAGGCGCCGGCGTAGACCACACCAACAACGCAGCGCCGCCCTTCCCTTTCCCATTCCGAGGTCCACACCCGCCTCCGCCTCCGCCTTTTTCCTTCAACCCAGACGATTACGCCGATGAGGCCGACTGGAGTGGACGTGGTGGTGGGCGCGGAGGACGTGGCAGACGCAATCGCTCGCCTCATTACCGTGACCATCCGGAGTCTTACAGCGACAATGTGAATGCGGGAAGTGCTCAGGCGAATACGGCTTCCGGAGAGGCTGAGAATGAGAAAAGCAGCCACGATACCTCTCCAGATACCGCGCACGAAGGAGAGGACTTCCCCGACCCTGCCGAAGTCACTCCCTCGGAAAGCGACGATGGCGAAGACCATGGCCACGGCGGTGCTCCTCCATTTTACGCCTCCGAAGATGCCTCTGGTCGACGAGGCGGACGCGGCGGGCCTCGTGGTCGTGGCGGATGGGGCCATGCTCACGCTCACGCTCACGGCCACGGTCGAGGCCGCTGTGGAGGCCGTCGCGGCGGATGGCGCCGAGGCTTCGGAGGTCCCTTCGGAGGCGGTCCCGGCGCTGGCGGGCCCGGAGGTCCTCACCCTCCTCCCCCCGCAGCCTCCCTTTGACTTCCCCGGCATGATGCGCGGCTTCATGGACCACCCTTTCTTCCAAAACTTGCGCGAGCAGGCTGAGCGCTACTACCGCCCTGCTGACGGAGAGAATGCCCGCCAGCCACAGCAGCAGTCTGACGAGGCCGACGACGCCTTCACTCCGCCAATCGACATCTTCAACACCCCCACCGCCTTCATCCTCCACGCCGCCCTTCCAGGCGCCAAAAAGGAACACATTGGCGTGACGTGGAACCCGCAGTCCCGCACCCTCCGCATCGCCGGCGTCGTCCACCGCCCCGGCGACGAAGCGTTCCTGCAGACGCTCACGTCCGTCCAGGAGCGCAGGGTCGGCCTCTTCGAGAAGGAGGTCAAGCTGCCCCCCCGCGGGCGTGTCCGAGGAAGACCAGGACGTGGAGGTGGATGGATCTGGCATCACGGCCAAGATGGAGGAGGGAGTGCTGATTGTTACGGTGCCCAAGGTGGACAAGGAGTGGATGGAGGTGCGAAAGGTGGACATTGAGTAAACGATGGATTACATGTTGAACTTTTAATAATTGAGTATGGCTAGGAATTTCTCTTCTTTTCTATTTTTACATGTTAGGTAGTATATTGTTTACGGCGTTATTTTGGGCTTGGATGGTAATAGTCATGGCAAAAACAAATATACCACAAAAACAACTGCGTGCTTTTTGTACGCATCAAAGTGCACTCTCAAAGTAAAAATCACACATGTAGCAAATCAATCTTTACTGTGAATAACCAATTGTATTCATTCTCAGTCTACCATTCTGTCCACCTCACCGTTATCGAAACAAGAATATCCTTCTTCTGTGCCTGCGCCTGCGCTCACGCCACGGGGGTATTTATATCTTGGCCGACATAGCATTCTGAGGTCAGGCTCGTCGCGCTATTCAATTCCTCCCTTCCAATCCATCCACCCATCCATCCATATATTTGTACAGCATTCTGTTTGATGTGTGTTTTTTTTTGTTTCGTTTTTTTTGTCTAGTTCTTTTTCTTCCTCTCGACCCAATTGACAAAAATAAAAAAGGTGTATGTTTATAGTGAGAATACATAAAGGAAAGAAAAGAAAATCTGTTGGGCCAAGTAAGAAGGGGTAAAAAAAGGAATTGGACAAGTAATGAAGACACCTCGCCAGCGATGTAAATTCGACAGGCTAAAAAGAGGTATGAAAAAGATATAGTAAGGAAATTAGAGACCGAAAATTAAGAGAGAGAGGGAACAGAGGAAAAAAAATGCGTGTCCTTGGTAGTAATATAGCGTCAATCTTTGTCTCAGTGAGAGAAAACCGGTCCCTCTGTCTCGATGTATCTGTATGTATATGTCCTGAAAGAATCAATGATAATCCAAAAAGAAAAGGGCTAGAAAAAAATAGTTGTAGGCCAAGATGGCGATAGGCCACATGTTCCAGCAGAAAAAAAGTATTGAAAAAAGAAGTCTCCAGTCAAATGTCTGTTTATCGAAACGTGAATTCGTCAAGGAGCGAAAAAGCCTTTTTTTCTGCTGTATTAATAACAAGTGTATGAGCAGATGCACGTATTAAAACGATTATTAAAACGCAATTAAAGAAAAAAAAAGTGAAAAAAAGAGGAAAGTGCAAAAAGCAAGTACAAGGGTCTTAGACCAACTCGTTTGTGATTTCTTCCCTCACATGCGCACACCACTTTAGGATGGCCGCTTCAAAATCTAGCCAGACTTGGGGGCCATTGTTGTACACAATGCCCAGGGCGTCGATGGAGATCTTGCACTCGAAGCGCAGCTCGGCAGCCTTGGCCCAGTATCGGAGGTTGTCGGCGCTCCGGTATGGCTTCTGCGTGTCGACGTGGAAGGTTGGGATCGCTCCGAATCGTCTCCTGGATTTCTTGACTGCGGCGTTGTGCAGCCTCACAAGTCTAAGCCCGTTTTGCATGGCCTCTAGGAACGGTGTCGGTTGTTCGGCGGCGCTGGAAGCTGGCGTCCACTCAGGCAGTGGTTCGTCGTCGGGGTCCATGGAAAGGAGGAAATGCCGTTCACGTTCCAGCTCTTTGCCAGTCCAGTCGCCCGTCATCCACGACCAGCTCTGTCGCTCGGCCTGTTCCGTTGCTTCAATGGCCGCCTCCTTCTTGAGGATGTCAAAAACACTTTCGATCCAGGCAATCATGGTGTCAATCTCTTCCATTCTCATGCCGTCATTGAAGTTTCTGATGGCCATCTGCTTCAGCACCTCCATTACGCCCAAGAGATCTGTCCGGATTTGTTTTTCCGATTTGATCGAGTCCAACCGGTCAGGCAGTTCGTGGGCTGTGTAGTAGTTCTTGGCGGCGCGGATGGCCAAGGTCAGGAAGTCGAGGATATTCATGCCCTGTAGCTCGTACCAGCTCTGGGTGTTTTCTGCAGGCATGTTGACCTGAGAGGCATCGCTGGCCGCACGGTGTGACCCTGCTTTTTGGGCTTTTGCTTCCTTGAGGACCTTGAGCGCATCTCGCAGCGTCGTCTCTAGCTCTGCCTTAAGCTCCGCTACCGTTGGAGGCTTGGGAACGACCTTTTGCCTGTGGTTGTATGTGCTGACTGTGGGTGGGAGAACATCAGGGTCCTCCTCGAAGTCGTCGGAGTAGTCGTCCAGCTCGCCCAGTCCCGTGGGAGATTCCATGACATTGTCGGTGATGAAACCTTGTCCAAAGAGGTCTGGGCTGCTGCCCATGGAAACAAAAGAGGAGTCTACGTCGAATCCCCCAGACGTCGGTGTCGGTACCATCATAGGCGCTGTGCCCTCCAGGACTGCCAGATCCAGTGTTGCTCGTGGCTGCTTCTTGCGGGCTAGTTGTCCGCCTTTGCCATCAAGCAGGCCGGTTCGGGCAAAGTAGTACTGCAGGTGTGCAATGCTGCCCAGGTTCATCACGCTCTCGCGGGACTTTGCGCTCTTCGCAAAGTCGGTGCCTTGAGGCCGCATGAAGCCCCGGCGCCGGGTCCTGGACGACGACCGCCCGGAGACGGACTGCATCGACATGGTGGACATGCGAGAGGAGTTGGACATTCGAGAGGACAGCTCACTGCCCAGCGAGTCTCGGGAGTTTGCATCGGTGCTGGAGCCTCGGGATGTGGTGGAAGCCGCCGAGAGAGCGCGGACCGGCTCAGGCTTTGCGCCGATGGCATGCGACGGTGCGGCGTCGGGAGAGTGCGGACGGTTCTCGGTTTCGGCAGACATGGCGGAGGAGGCAGAAGCAAAGACGGAATACATGCGGTGGTGGCAGCAAGAGAGAGAAGCAGAGGTTTGCGGAGTTGAAGCTGGACGAGTCCTGCGTGTGTCTCTCTAGTGCTGGTGCTTGCTCTGCAGGAGAGGGGAAGCGGATCCTTGCTCGTCGTCTCCTTTGCGGCTCCGAGAAAGAGCAGAGGTGTTGTCGAAGGAGAGAAGCGAGCGCTGCCGGAAGAGAATGGAGGATTGAAGACGGTTCACTTAAGCCGGCGGGCCTGATGCAGCTTGGACAAGTCGCGTGCATCGGACTGGGGGAGGATATAACAGGTTCAAGTGACGGCAAAATGGCCATTAACAAGCAGTCGGATCAGGTCAGCAATAGCGTGGTGGATACGGAGCACAGCGGAAGAGACTGGACAGAGCAAAAAGAGCGACAGAGAGTAAACCGGTAGGGCTGCCTTGGGCTGGTGCTGAAGATCCGAGGCGGCGGATTCAGGGGCTGTGGCTCTGGCCGCCAGACATAGTTGGTGGGAGGAGGCGTGGAGATGGGAAATTGCGTTGCGTGTCTTGGTGTTGTCCGGGGGGGCAACGACTTGAAACGGCCTTTTATTTCTGGCGTGTGGTTTTTGGCGTGCGCCGGTTCACGCAGCCCGTCGAGCCATGATGGATGCTTACCTGTGCATTAATTAGTGCATTGGAAGGTGGTATTGGGTCCTCCCATCTCCGCCCAGAGTGCAATTTGGCCCTCTCGCCAAGTCCGAGAGCGCACACGTTGAAGCTTGCCGCTACCGTGGCGTTGCGCCTGAATAATGTCGCGGCACAGGAGAGCGCAGCACAGCACCCACAGCGCCGGCAGCGCCTCAATCGCTTCAAAGTTGGATGGATCGATGGCTACTGGACACGGGCGCAGCGCAGTCTCAGCGCTTCATGGCTGGGACAGACAGCGGGTGCACAGATACTGGTTGGTTGGTAATTGGTAACCTGGATTGATGATATCACCGGATGCTTCGTACTCGCAGCTGTCGCCGATTTAATCATGGTCCATGACTGGAAAATCTCCCAGGTTCCCATTGCCAGGGCCCTAGGGCCTGCCAGGTCTCTTCCTGGCCTACTCGTACTGCTAGAGGCCAACGACCAGGTAAGCCCATGTGCGCCCCAGGCTAAAGTGACGCATCACTTCTTTCGCTGTCATCGCGATTCCCACGGTTCCTTGCCGCTGGTATCATATCCCAGGACAACGTGCTGTGCATAACTTTGATCTCCACAGAGTCGGTCGGGACTGGAGAGAGCAGAAGCGGCAGTGTCCAAGTCTGGCTAGAAAGCATCTCAAAGCATGAAGCCGTACGGAGCGCCAATGGAGGATAAGCAAGCAATCAAGCTGTGGTTGAGGTTGTCGTAGATAGATTGTGCAGAGGAGAGCTGAATTGCGCCGTCAAGGTTTCAGAGCGCAAGCCTCTTTTAGGACGAGGTACGTACCGTGAGTGCCGTACAACGACGTCGACCCAGCTGTCACTCTTCATTAATCGCCTGGTGATGCCCAAAAGCTGATGTGGTAATACGACTTTGTATACCCATGCTTATCATACAGAGTGATCCGTACAAATGATTCGTATTGCTATTGCATCATAAGCCCGCCAAGAATGGCTGCTCGCTTTCGAGCTGTTCCCAGGACATGCACCTCAGAGGTAGCCACCAACGAATAGCGCGGGCCGTCGCGTCGCATCATGTATGTACTGTACGAGCAGAGAGATTGGCCATCCAGTTCATCCAATTATATATGGACCAAGGCAATTTGCCTCGGGGCTAGCTACCAACCAGATACCAGGCTGCTACTAACACCACGAGCTCGGCAAAGTAAAATGACAGCCAGCGGCATCTCCAGTAGCTGCTCCATCGGAGTAGCGGCAGGTATCTTGACAGTCTCCCCCGCCGTTTCTGCCATCCGTCAGCCCTCGTGACCCCAGCATGGAATTGAGAAAGCATCGCAGGCCTGGGCATATCGGACGGCAAGCTAATGTTGCCAGGTTGATGATGCAGAAAATGGCTGCAGGACGCCCTGGTGGAGGCGGCCCGGACAGGCATGGAGCCGTGGAGATTTCACAGCGTTTCAAGTGGTTTGAAGCTGCCAGAAGCGGGATGCCTGTGGAAGTGCTGTGGAAGCTCCCGTGTCAGCGGTGGGGATGCGCTAATTAGCCCGACATGGCTCTAATGCTAGCGCGCATCCAGTGCAACGCAGCGCCGAAGCTGCACGCTGCAGTGCAGTGCTGTGCTGTAGGGAACATGAAGCTGTGCTGTGGAGGAGCGGCAGTGGCAGCATTAGCGTGCGCCGCCGCTGGAACTGGTCCCCAACAAAGCAATTTGCAGCACGCCAGTTATTGCCTAGCCGGCAACTAGCCCAAATCCGTCCCCATCACCATTCCATCGCTTCTCGCCCTTGCTTCGTCCCATGCATTGTCTCAGCGAGTGCCATGCCATTCATTAGGCGCGCTGAAAGGTGGCATCTTCCATCACCAGCCAGCACACAGCGCCGCATCGCCCTCGCACGTGTCATATCTGGCCGCTGATCGACCTATCCTCTGCGGGCTCTCAGTCGGCGCACAAGCCCTTTGATAGGCAGCTGTGATAATACAGAGATTCCATTTCCAGTAACACGCTCCATACCTCAGGTACGGGCTAGTCCCAGCAAGGTACCTCGGCCATCACAGCAAGGTACTTGTCCAGGGC
This sequence comes from Trichoderma atroviride, assembly GCF_020647795.1. Lineage (NCBI taxonomy): Eukaryota > Fungi > Ascomycota > Sordariomycetes > Hypocreales > Hypocreaceae > Trichoderma > Trichoderma atroviride. Next base: position 2,326,874 of record NC_089400.1, on the reverse strand, counting down.
TGTCCACTTGTAAGGCACAGAGAGCAGCGTCGCCAGGATCCCATTTGTCGAGCCCACGGACTTTTAAAAATATCTTTCTTAATTCATTGCCCCGTTGGCTATACGTGGCCCCCATGCCACATCCATCCATATCCATCTACGCAGTGCCAATAACTGTGCAAGTTTGTTTGGCGCATCAAAACTGCCTCGAGAGCAGAGGCCATCACGCCCAAAAGTACAACAAGTACCCCCCCGAGGGAGATGAGGGTACCTCTTCTAGTAGATCGTCTCTCCCTCTTAGCTCAGGAACGAGCAGCTCCCGTTAATTAACTTGAGCTTCTTCTTCCTCTTGCACCCCTCCTGACCAGAGTTTCCCTCTCCTTCAGCCCCCTTTTTTTTGATTCACCATAGAACAGCACTCAAGCAATCTGTGCTTGGGCTATTCTCGTCCAATCTCCCAATTTTGGCCTTCGTGCTCGCCGCCTCCGCCCTCTCTTCTTCTGCCGACTTCTCGCTGTACTCGACTATTTTCAGCCTTTTTACCTGACCCAGACTGCCGCCAGCCTGGGAGTCGAACAACCCCGGTACGCGGGCCTTACTTGATTCAGCCGGCTCATGGCCAAGGCCCATCGCGAGCCTTTTTCCAGGAGATCACCGCCAGAGCCCGACTTAATCCCTATCGACGACAAACACCACGCTCTGTGACTGCGCGCTCGCCAGTTTGACGAGCTAGCAGCCGCATAATCCGTCGACGACGTCAGAGCCTCGCCCAAGCTTTCTTCGTTCCATCTACTGCCTATACGTACCGCTGATAGCTGTCTCCTGCGAGCTGCCGTCTCTTTGCAGCGCTCTCCACCAGCACCGCACCGTCTGCGGGTAGAATATCCGCTCTTTCGCCCAGTCTCCTGGTCAGCGCAGCCAAAAGCTGGGTCTCCAGCGACGCGGCCAGCGCAGGCATCCAACGAACCCTACCGTGCATCCGCACATACCAGCCCACTTGCGCAGAAACCAAGATTCGCTTGGGTTGGCAGCAAGGCGGCACCGTCGGGAGTTTTCCTGCAGGCTGCGCGTCTTGATTGGGCCGTCGCGCGACAGCAAAAAAAATCATTCCCAACGAGGACCGCAACAACGGCTTATCAGCAACTGGACGCCTCACGGGTGGCGGCTTCGGTAACCAATCGAGCCGGCCCCTACGTGCGTGCATTCAACACACTTGCGTCGACTTGCCCCTCCCACCGTTCAGGGCCGCCGTCCACTGAAAGGCACCTGGGCCCTCCACTAGCGCGCCGCCTGCTACGCCGCAGCCGACTCTGAGTTCCCTGCGATCCTGTGGGCGGGCGGGTTCAACTGAACCCCAGCCATCACCTGCGGCCCATGACCACCAGCCATTCTGCTGTCGCCAGTGGCAGCCCAGACCGCGACTCGACGCCGGCCAACGAGAGCTCACCAGACGCTGACGTGGGTCTGAGTCCGAACCGCGACGTCGAGCAGCAGCCGAGCCATGATGCAGCCGAGCGGGACATAGACTTGCAAAAATTCACTGGCCAAACCGTGCAAACCGCTCAGTCGCCCGCCACCCCTTGCGCCGCTCCGGCTTCAGAAGCAGCTCCAGCTCCAGCTCCAGCTCCAGCTTCGGCTTCAGCTGCAGCTACTGCCACGCTTGCCGCCACGGTCGCATCCACCCCCTCACATCACACAGCGACTGCACATCTGTCAACACCGAGGACCAACGGCAGCGCGAGTATCGATAACGGCGACACTAACAGCAACAACTATATTGACAGCATCATCAGGGCCAATAACGGCAACGGTAGCATCTGCCACGACGCGATTCCCGTCGATGCTGCCGACCTTGCTCTGAGCCCTACCACCAGCACCACCTCCAGCAAATATCGCAGCCGAAGCAGCACTCTTCTGGAACCCGAGCCGTCGCATGAAGTCCTGGTTGCCGCATTTCGAAAGACGTCGCCTGGTCTTGCTGCTCGCCTAAAGGCTCTGGGCCTTGAAGCAGCAGCCAAGCGAGCAGCCATCGAGAAGCAGCACGTTGATTCCATCGGTCGACTTGACGAACAACAGCTCCGCCAGCTCGACGAGAAACACCAGGCAGGATCCGTCACCGCCGTCATCCCTCGGCGCGGCCGTCCCTGGAAAGGCATCGGCGCCCCTCCTCCGCATAGTAGATCGCTGAGCCAGTCGGACGACGTATCCATGTCTCCCATCGCTGATTCCTATCAGCTACCTGAAATGCCTGATATCCAAGAACCGGAATTCCTCGAAGACGCCCTCGCTAAATCTCTCGCCATGGATACGCAAAAGTATCGGTTGCCCGACCACCTGAATGGTAATGGAACCAAGGTCACTCTGGATACTCGACGCGAGCACCTTGAACGAATTACGCGTCCGCCCTCTCCCAAAGAATATCCGCCTTTGCCTTCCTCGCCTCCCGCCGCTTCCCCTTCACACTCACACTCACCTTCAATTTCTCTTTCCTATTCCCCCGCGTATTCTCCATCCCCTCCAACTCCTCCGCCAAAGGAATCGCCACTTGTAGAAACAGCGCCTCCCGAAATACTCACCTTCAATGATTTCACGCCAGACATGAACTCATATTTTACGCCGAGCCACAACCGACCTGGGTCAATCTACACTCTCTCACGAGTGTCATTTGCTAATCAGCTAGCCCAGCTAACAATGCTCGGCATTCCTGATGCAGATGCACTCTCTAGCAAGGTTTCAGCAATCCCAACGGCACCGGTGGCTTCCAAGGCTCTCATCAATGCTGCTGAACAGATTCGCAGCTGGATTTCCAAGGCCCAGGAAGTCGTTGCCGGACTGGATAGTGAAGATGACGTAGAGTGGGCTGCGGCTGGCGGCCGTGAAGGCTTGGAAGAAGTTGAAAACGCCATCAGCCGTTTCGAGCATCTCATCAACGCCTATGTTAACGCCATCGATGAACTGCAAAACCGGCCTGACATTGCTGACGCGTCGACCGACGACCTCAGACGAGCCGTTACCCAGATGGAGGCGATTGCAGATGAATGGGCTCGGATCAAGCGAACTCTGCAGAGCGTGCGAAACCAAGTGGAGATTGCCATGGAATGGGAAGAACTATGGAACAGCGTACTGGGTGACATACAGACCGAGATGGATGAACTTTCGCGGCTCGTCTTTGAGATGGAGGAGCGTCGGCACAAGAGCCTTGCCGTTGCCGCAAACGGCGACAATGTCGACATTGGTGACCTGGAGACTATTGTGGAAGACAATCCCCTCTCAGCCGCGCGGCTGCAGCCGCCGAATCGCCTCAGTCTTGCGTTGCCGCTTGCTCCCAACGCACCAGGCAATACGGCCATGTCTCAAGATGATTCTAGCCTGCTCGCGCTTTTTGCTAGAATGCAGCCTTTGAGAGCATCTCTAGATTTCCTCCCTATGCGATTGTCTGTTTTTGAACAAAGGGCGAAGCATGCATTTCCTACCGCATGTGAGGAGCTGGATATGCGACACGATGGCCTGGATGGGAGTTACAAGAAGCTTGAAAAGGATGCAGAGTCTCTTCGCAAGGAGCTTGGGGAAGACCGATGGGTCATTGTCTTCCGCGGTGCAGGACGACAGGCTCAGAAGATGCACGAGTCTGTGGAACGGTCTCTGATGAAGCTAAGGGAAGCTATTGATTCCGGCATGCATTTGACGAACCAACCTTCCATCGCCAAAAAGATTGAGAGCTACGAAGCCAAGAAGACACATTATGGTCCCGCTATTGGGCGAGTCTTGTCCATCATTGATAAGGGTGTTAAAGATCGTTTGACCGTCAATGGCGAGATTTTGCGTCTCCATGCAGAAATGGAAACGCGATGGGAGTCCTTGAAGCTTAATATGGGAGACATGGATGCCATTCTCGAGGATATCTACGCCGAGAGAAGGAGCCAGAAACTACGAGATTCAATCTCCAGCATGCTCTCCAACGACAGGTCCACCAACGGCAGCGGCATGGAAACTCCAGGAAGCTCTCCCCCTTCGTCTGTGATTATGCCAAACATGGGCCGCGACCCACGTACACCCGCACGGAAACAGGGTGTAAACCAGCTTCGATCTCCCAATGCAAGCTCTTCTAGCCTCATGTCCTCCTCCTCTAGCCGAAGGGACTCATCATTGCCCGCCCCTGTCTCGAGACTTGGCAAGAAGACTCCCTCTAGGCTCTCCTACTATCCCCCTTCAGCATCCGCCTCGACCCTACGACCTGCCTCGACCATGGGGCACCGACCAAGATGGAACTCTTCTGCCAATACTTTGGATGTCGAAGGTAGCCACACCCCGCACAGGACGCCTGCGCCTGTAAGATCGACGTCGGCTCTTACGCCGCTATCTACCTCCAAGTTGCCCACCCCTCGGAGCTCTCTTACACGGGCGGGCTCAGAATCCCCCATGTCAGAGTCATTCCCCAGATCTTGGTCTAGGACAGGCCACTCCCGACTTTCATTCCGTGAGCGTCTCACCTCTCCCGGGCCTTATTCGCAATCTTCTCTGTTCAAACAAACGCCATCTCGTCGTTCCAACGTGCAGCCCACCGTTTCAACCTTGAACTTGGATACTCAAAACGTCCGCCCCAGCAGCTCATTGGCTTCGTCTCGCCGGCAAAGCTTGCTGCCAATGCCAAGAAGGCCAGATTCAAGGGGTGGATCAAGCCCCCTGCCCATATTCAGCCGGTTCACTTCTCGCAAGTATAGCGACAACCCTCCCGAGCCGAAAGATCTCAAGCCCAGGTGGCGATTTTGAAGCAACAATATTTGACGGCAGATTCATAAGATTATGGTATCAGATTTTTAAAAAGGAATTGGAATCGGATTGTCTGTTATCTTGCGTGTTTATTTGCTTCTTCTGTAACACCACGTGTCGAACGCTTATTTTATATGAAGCTTCTCAATCTCAAAAACAAAACACCTCATTGCTTCACTTCGGCTCACATATATAGCACGCCACTTTTTTTTTTTTTTTTTTTTTACCTCTCTCAAGTAATTTCGACTGTCCTTTGTCTTTTCCATAGCGTGGCGTAAAGGATTCAAAGAGGAGCAAAGCGAAGCGAGCTGAGCTGGCGGTGTGTGGGGGGAGTTGATGTGGAAAAAGAAAGGACGCGACACAAAAGGTGGTTTGGGTTGGCATGTGTCGGCATCTTGTTTTCTTTCATCTTCCTCTCTCTTCCTTCTATTTTCCACATTATTGCTTTTAACTAATTCAATCCTTTTTTCCCCATTCTCACTGATCGGTCTCATTGCGCGTGCCTTATCCTCCTTCTTTGTCATATATATTTTCCTGTTTTGCTGTTAGAATAGCTGAGATTCCCGGAGCTAGCTTGTTAGATGCTACGGCTAGCTCTACAATTTTTTTTGCCCTTTCTTCTTTAATTTGACTAGAGACAATCCGAACACTTTATTCCTGATATTTGAATGTGTTTACCCTTGCAATGGGCTATTCTTCTATCTGCTCTTTGTTATTTGTGAATCGACTGGCGAGTTTACTCTTTATAGGTAGTCGTGTGAGATGTAACTGCTGATTGGCCTCATTTCGAGAAGTTGTCCTATTCTCTTACTCTCGGGCGTTCTACTTTGCCATTCTCCGACGCTGACTATTTCAAGGCACTTGCCGGCCCTTTTGGAAGGCTGGACGCTGGGAAAGCGTCTTGAGCCACTTGTTGACGTGCGGGGACTTGTCCAGTGAGATTCCTGTGTAGTCTACAAAGCTGATTTATCAGTTAAGTGGTTAAGAGAAAGGGAGAGATGAGATGACTATAAATCGCAATGCTCAAAGGGAGATTTGGTGAAACGGAAAGATGACACAGAAAAGAAGGAGAAGAAGGAGAAAAAGAAGGTCTTTACCGCGATCGAGAATCCAGTCAAAGAGGGCGCGGTCGGCATTGGTAACGGCGGTCGCTGACGAGGAAGCCCGAAGTCGACTTTGCGAGCTGAGATTCTATGACGGAGTAAAGACGGCGGGTCTCGTTGACGTAATGGCCGGTGCTGTATTGAATCTTTTCTGGCGCAGCATTTAGAGCATTAGACAAGTTATATATATATTTATTCTTCTTTAAGCAAAGGGCAAATAGATGGAAGTAAATAAACTCACTGATGAGATGGTTTGCTAGTCATTGCATAGGGTTGACGCCACTTATATGTATCTGCCAGTGAAGCTAGAAACCAGAGCCTCATTAGTTTATTAATTCTTTCTGAACACGAGAAGTCGGCCGTTGGGATCAATCTTGAGGAACCAAGGCTCTTTTTTGCTCGTTGATGCTGACGCGTGATTTCAGTTGGAATGCCCATATTGCTGAACTGTATTTCACAGGTCTAACACCAATTGTAAATGATATACAAAGTGTCGACTGATTCAAACTTTTATGAAAAACCCTGCATTTATATATGCGTGTTATATACAGCTTAGAAATCTCGATTGATAAGTGCTCCCCGTTGATCTTCAGAAGATTTCTATTTAGACTATTATTCCCGAGATGTAAGCTTAAACTTGGTGAATTTTTTTAAGCCTCAGAACTGAAACACATAGTGATCAACATATATTTCCCTACTCTTCAAACAAATCACTTTTCCTTTTGCTTCATCAGCCACAGCACATGCATCACATCGCCCTCTCGAACTCTCAGCGTAACCCTTCTCACCGGCTTCAGCATCTGATACTTTTTGCCCACCAGCAGCTCATACGTGAACCCGGCCTCGTCGTCAATTCTGCATCCGTCAAAGCCGGCAATCGGGATCCATATGCCGGCTGTTCTGGTGGGAAGGCTGGGCAGCCTCGTTCTGCATACGACCCAGTCAAAGCCGGGGTACTTTTGTATAATGGGATGTATAAGTAAGTACACACATACACACGTATATATACCGTACCAGACGTCGTCAATGAGTTAAAACACATGTGAATAAATAAAAAAACAACAAACCTTTGACTCCAGCGGCCATGCCATATACTCCACGCCGCCACCAATACATTGCTCAACATGAGACGAAAACATGGTGGCGTGCCAATCGGCGTTTGGACTCCCAATGAGCCAGGTAATCAGATTCTGCAACACTCTCTGCTCTACAGCGTCGAGATCTTCCACCACAATCTGCTCCCTGCTCTCTCCTTTTACCGTCGTCATGAGAGAGAGAAGCTTGCATAGGTAGAAGATATGGGGTTTGTTCCCTTGTCAAATATCTATGCGGGGTTTTAAAGCTGAAAGCCTGCTGATTACATATTAAAGCCTGTTGCTATCATGTGACGGGATGCTCCCTCAAGTTCAACTGAGCAATTAGTGCTTCATGATTCTACCATCGAACGAGGCCGATACAACCACGTAGTAAAGATGAATTACATGTATAAATACATATATATACGTGTGACTGTTTCATCATATCTACTCATATTGCCTCTCATCGCTGAGCCATGATCCGCATCCCATTTTCCCTCTTTATTTCTTCTAATGCGCCGCTCCAAAGAATAAGGATGTAAATGCCAAAACGCTCCGTCGCCCAAATAAAAAATCGCCACGTTAAATGCAATCATCTCTGCCTTCAACGTCGTAGCGTTAAGAGTAGAATGTTAGGAAGGATATCTTCGTTACTTTCTCGTATCTCATGCCACACGCAAGAAAACCGCAAAAAGCGTAAAAACTAACATCATATAGGTAAATCAATAGGCAGGCCCTTGCTCGCTTTCCTCTCAGAAATTTATCTTTGCTTGCAAAGATGAAATATCGAGTCACTTAGGCTGTGATCAGCGATCATAACGGCATGAGGCCGATGCCACCTCCGCTTTTCTTGACTATCTTGCCGTCTCGCCTGAATCCGCCGCCTCCTGAAGCAGGCCGCGAAGACGACGCGCCGCTACCACCTGCGGAGCCACCGCCTCGCCTGCTGGAACCACTACCCCGACGTTGGGAGCCTCCAGCTGCACCGCCTCTCTTGGGCCACTTTTTGCCAGAGAATTTCCTGCCTCCTCCCCGGCTATAGGAGGATTTGCCTCTGGATTGAGTTGGCTGGCTGTTCAAAGTTTGTAGCCTATCATGGAAGGCTTGGACATCTGCTGCCGGTTTCGAAGAAAAGTAATGGGAGGCTTCCCCCTCCTCCTCCTCATCTTCGTCGAGGTCGATATCAGAACTGATCAAGTCTACTATTTCTTGATCCAAGTTGGAGGTTGAGGCGCCAGTGCCAGCGTCTGCCGCAGCAATCTCTCTATACGATGCATGATGCATGTTCAGCAACGGGATTAGCTTTGGTCCAACCTCCTTGACTCTGTCGACATCAATCCCGGGAATGCGACTCATGCTGTCGATCGAAGTGGTCCAGTTGATAGCCATTTCTTGCAGATGAGTGTCTGTAAACATTGGCCGTCTGAGGCCCAGTTTATTCCGGATACGCTCTTCCAACTGACGTGCCTCATGAACAAAAGAGTCCACCACGTCTTGGTGGATCTCTGGCAGATCTTGCAGTCTATGTTTGCTCAGGATAGGCTCCGGTCGCGATGTCTTTTTGGAGGTAGGTTTTGAAGTCGGTTTTGCAGGCCGATGCTGTGGGAGCGGTTCGAAGGCTTCTTCATCCTCTTCATTCTCTTCGGCCTCCTCATCTGAGACAACGAATCCATCGTTCACATAGCCACGTGATGTCATAGGCAAGTTCGACTCGTCATCGCTATCGACGACTGCCGCTCTTTTTTTACGTCTATTGATTGGGGACGAGACGTATGTTGACTGCACATTGGCTGCTGGCTCTTTTTGCTTTTTGCTTGCCTTGGTTTTCTTTGTCTTCGTCTGATTTGAGCCGCCTTCATCCGAAACTTGGACTGTTAGCATCAACTTCCGTCTTCCCATTAAGAATTGATTGGCGGTAGGTCCGATTCGAAGATACTGAATAGCGACACCATGATTCCCAACGATATTGTCTTCATGAAAGCCTTTTTCAGCTGAGAGGCGGTCAATGACGCGCACTATCTCATGTTTCTTCATCCCCTTAGCTATGCCGTGATACTCGTCCGAATTCTGTTCTTGGTATTCTGGATATTTCCTACCAATCAGAATATCCGCGCACTGGTTCGCCGTGAGCCTTGACTGTTGCTGGACGACTCGAATAGCGGCAATGGCGTATTCTGAAAAGTCCTGCTGCTCGAAAACCAGTCCAGCCTGGCAATTGTCGCAAGTCTTGTGGCATTGTGACGGGTGGAAATCTTCCCCAAAATAGCGGAGGACCTCAGTTCGTCGGCAGTCGGCCTTGTTGTCACAAAATGCCGTTACGCGGTTCAGCATCACCATCTGTCTTTCCTTCTGGTCCTTGCTGCCCTCTCCATCTATGATCAGTCTTTTGAGGACTCTTATGTCCGCTTTTCCATAGAACAAGATACAGTCGGAGGGTTTCCCATCTCGGCCCGCACGGCCAGTTTCTTGATAATAGCCTTCTAAGCTCTTCGGAATGCCATGGTGCATAACAAATCTGACGTCTGGTTTATCGATTCCCATACCGAATGCAATGGTTGCTACTACAACTTTAATTTGGCCCTTCTGCCATGCTTGTTGCACCTCAACCTTTTCCGCAGGCGTTATTTGAGCATGGTAATGACGGGCTGCAATACCATTGTTTGAAAGCTTCTCGGCGACGTCCTCAGCTTGTTTTCGTGAGATTGTGTACACAATTCCAGTGACATTCCGGTATTTGGAATTGATAAGAGAGGCAATTTGCTGGGTCACCACTGGATTTGAACCTTTCGGCCTGACTTCATAATACAAATTTGGACGGTTGAAGCTTTGCGAAAACACTTGGCAGTTGATCATGCCAAGATTATGCTTAATGTCAACAATAACATTTTGGGTTGCTGTAGCTGTCAAGGCCATGACGGGAACGTTGGGAAACTTGGACCGAAGTTGGCCTAAATTCTTGTAATCAGGTCTGAAGTCATGCCCCCACTGGCTGACACAGTGAGCTTCGTCAATGACGAAACGGGCGAATTTTTGCTTTTGATATAAATTCACCATGGCGTTGAGAAACTGGACGCTGTTGCTGGCCATTTCTGGTGTGATGTAGAGGAGCTCAATGAAATGCTCCGGATTCCGCTCATTGAAGGCAGACATGACCTGTCGTTTGTATTCGGCAGAGCATTCGCTGTTGAAAGCAACGGCCTGTATCCCCAAGGCTTTCATATGATCAACCTGATCTTGCATCAAACTCAATAAAGGGGATATGACAATGGTCACTCCTCTTGTTCTCCCTGACTTGACAACGGCTGGAAGCTGGTAACAGAGAGATTTTCCACCGCCTGTTGGCATCAGAACGAAGGCATCTTCGCCAGCGAGCGTAGCATTGATGGCTTCTAACTGATTATGTCGGAATCCTTTCATCCTAAATCGATCTTTCAAAATCTTTTGGACGTCTGCGGACCAAGAATGCCTCATAAGTTCTGGTGGTATCCTTGTTTGAGACGGCTCTGGAGGAGATTGCCTTTTTGAGGTCAGCTGCCTCTGTTTTGGCACAGGCAAGGCATTTCCCGAGGTTTCTGAAAAGACTCGAGAATCCTGAGGCGGCCCGTCGGCAGACTGACGTATCTCGTAATCTTGAGCAAATGCAAGCATATCAGCATCGTCGCTGAAATCGCTAAATTCATTTCCTGAGCGCTGAGTGCGATTTCTCATAGGAGTTTTGCCCTTGTCGAGCTGAGCGGTCTTCTTGGTAGATTTCGGAGGCAGCTGCATCTCGATCTCGTCGAAATCAGAGAAGAAATCGTCTTCTACATCCATGAGGTGATCTATGTTGGAATGCGGTGCGGCTCTTGAAACAGACCTAGAGGCACGATCGGGAAGAGAAAAGTTGTGCAGTGGCTCACTCCCTAGTTGTGATCGAATCGGCTCGGGTAGCTGCGTTTGGTGAATAACTTGAGTCCCTCCCATGGATAGTGGAACATCTTTTGAGCTCCGCGACATATTGACCATGCCCCTATGCCCAGCTTGCGTACCAAGTACAACGATATGCTCGTCTCTCTCATTCCGAATAGGGTCTTTTTGTTTTTCCATGAACCTGGACTCGTCAAGGCCTGCCTCGGCCAGCATTTGGGAAAGCTCTCGTTCTGTTGACTCGACACGCTCAGTAAGTTCATCAAGTCGGGCTTCGTCTTCATCTGTATCTACGCCCTTTGAATAAGACTGGGCTACCTGCAGAGCAACTGCTTCTCGCTGTTCGTTCAAGGCTCTATAGCTATTCACCGCTTTATTGAGGCATTGCATCGCTTTTTGCTGTTGGATGAGTCGTTCTTTTTCTGCTTTGATTTCATTTCTCTTGTCTTTCGGCAGCCGATCGTTTATAGCTTGTAAAAAGTCTCGATCATTTTGCTGAACTTGATCGTCTAGGAATTCACTTTGTTGGACTAGAAGCTGTGGATTTGCTAAAATGCGAGACAAGATTTTCTGTGTTTGGCTAGATGACGGAAATTTATGCTGTGGTGGGTGTGTTTCGTCAGAATTATTGATGGTACCAGTGCTCTGGCTTTCAGATATGCTTTGGTGGGGTAAAACATGTGGATTTTCAGTCTGCACTGGCCGAGGAGGTAGAGATGAGCGTGGTTGTTTTGGCCTGGGAGATACAGCTAAATCTTCAACGTCCATGAGGAAAGCGTCCTCCTCTTGTACATCTGCAAAAGGCTTCGCTGACTTTTTCTTGGAAGTATTATACGGCGGCGGCGTAACGAATTCCTCATCGGAATCAGGGATGAAGTATTCATTAGCTTGTCGTGGCTCAGGCTGAGCAGCATCGTCGAGGCTTGGAGAGTCTAGAGACGAAGGCCGCTCATTCGTAACCTTTAACTTCTTTCGTCGTTCGGAACTGCTGATAGCGTAGTCTTTTTCTGGAGTCCGCCTGATAGGAGATGGCGCCGTTTGGGTAGTGGCTCTACCTAAAGGGGAGGAGGGCCCATCCAAAGACATCTTGGAAGATTCATTTTTCGCAGCCTTGGATAGTTTAGCAATATGATATCTTTCAATCGTTCTCTTAGGGGGTCATGAAACTAGGGAAGCTTACTTTTTTCGCGGATCGACGACCAGGAGTCGGGACTGGAGGGTCAGCTCCCAGGATCTGATATACATCTGGAAATTGGCTTTCAGCAGAAGCGTCGCCGGTATCAGCACTCTTCCTCTTTTTAGCTTGAGGCAGCGGCGCTTCCCAAGATGCATCTTTTTCCGTCCAGACCTTCACATCATCGCCGAACTGTAGCGATTCCTCGTCAGATGCACCGGTTGTTCTTGTTAGATCCATGTACTCCAAGTCATCATCATCGAAGTCGGCGAAATCGGTACTAAATTCCGGCGACGAGGCACGGCGAAGTGAACCTGATTTCGTTTCTGATATGCCATCTTGTTTTAGAACTGTGCTTTTTGTTGCTGCTGCCAAATAATTAATTCAGGAACACTTATATAATCATCTGGTTTACGCACCACTAGACTTCAGAGGCTCATTCAAGCGGGGTTTGGTCTCAGAATCAGTGGTTGACGGTGTTGCGAGCTGGCCATTTTGGGACAGAAGCGGTCTTTTGTTCGATTTCGTAGACAAGTTCAAGCGGCCCATACTGTCGTCCTCTAACACCACCACTTCTTTATCCTGTAAAGCTTCTTCTCTCTTCGGCAGGCCATTTGAGCTCCCAGACGCCTGTACCTGGGATACTCGTTTGTCTGCGCTAGTTGATGCAGTGGTTGCTTGACTGAAATTTGCCGCAGGCGTATCGGCAGATTGCGACTGCGAAAAACGGAACGACGAGGTATCGCTTGTTGTGGGAAATTCGCGGGCGGTGGGTTTTGATAACGCAACGTTCTTCAACAACCAGGAGAGGTGGCCGGCGAGGTTATTTCGAGTCATGAAGCCGGCTACTGAGTGCCAGGCTGGTCTGCGTCTGGGATTTCGGCGAACATTGAGTCCAGACCCTTGCACGCCGTATCGTAGCTGGTATTTGTCAATCGTATGCGGCGGGAACAATAATATGAAAGTGGTGCTGCCCGAGCATCGCGTATCGCGTCGGTTAGTCAGCAGATGCGACAACACGTGATTTCCATTAAACGCGTTGCGGTGCACGGACGCTGCTTCTCCATCGGCAAAAAAGCGGCTAAACGCCGCCTACTGGCGACTTGCACAAAATGAGGCCTAGATGAAATGATGAAATGATAATTGCTCAAGTGATTAGATGAATGTTTCAGATAGTAAATACATGAATAAAATACTACTAGTACTATACCAGATTGTGTTATTCTTTCTTTCTTTCTTTCTTTCTTTCGTTTCTTTTTTTCAGGCCACCGAAGTTTTTCAATGGAGATACTGGTTGTTTGGAAATGGAATAATGCAAGTTCGCTATGCCTGTACTCCTTGTCTTGACAAAGCGCCGCTATTGTAACTTCTATGCTGGCAAAAATACCTACCACTACTTGGGTAATTAGCTTATATGAAGTAACAATGCTAGGTAGGACAAGTATTTTGGAGGATCTAATCCCAAGTAGACATTCGTCTGCCATGCCTGTCCTACCTACAGCTTACAGGTACCCCTGGATAGAGTGTCTAAGACATACTCCTGGCAGAGTTACATCCACAGTTATTGATCAAGATCTACTCCATATATTCTCCAGATTATCCAACTCCACGTTCTTCTCATGCACTACCCAGCCGATATCTCCTATAACTCTATTTTTTACCGTATTTCAACCTCATCTCGACAAACAACTCCCTCCAAAACAGCAGCATTGGCAGCGCGGATGTCGGCGGCATCGGTGGAGGTGCAACCAGATCTTCTTCCGGCCCGCGCGGCTGGCTTGTCGGCAGCCGGCCGGGGCCCACTCCGGATGCGGAGGGTCAGCCCCTGGCTATTGGCTGGAAGAAACAGGCTTTCGCCGCCACGCTGCTTTAAATCGGGCAATTGTGCATTTTTTTTCCTTCTGCTCTCGATGACGCCGCCCCTATCTTACCTTGCTGGAACACACGTACGTAATATTATCTAAGAGCCAACGCCCATAATACCTAGTCGGTGAGCTGAGCTGGATGCGGCTGCGTCTGTCGGACTTCGGCCAGCAGAATAAGCAGCCATCGTGAGTAGTAGCGGAAGAGATAGAGAACAAAAAGCTGCTTTCTAGGATAGGGTCGACTGGCTGAATTGTGCTGAGATGTATGATATGAGCGCAATAGATGCGCTTGACTCTCTTTCCCTGCCCTCTCGCGTCGGAACTAGCAATGGCAATCTCCAAGCTGTGGTGCGGACGTTCTGTGTGCGACTTGAGTCGAAGCGTCCCTTATCGTGGACCTTGTTCGCCAAGACATCCTTGCCGCACTGCGGAGATATCAACGAGCCACAACTTGATCTGAGAGGCAGCTTTCGTTAAAAGCAGCGATGCCGTTATGTATGCGCTTCTCGCCAAGCTGCTTGACCGGAAAAGTCCGTTATTAGCTCTCTCCTTGAAGCAGTGCTCATGGATCCTGAGTTCGGACGTGGGGCCGGCGGTTATCCAATTTTCGTACCGTGCCTCAGACGGAAGTCGGTCCCGACGTTTGTATTAAGTAAATCTTTGCCCCCAGATTTTGCCTCTCGCTGAATCGTTGTTTTTGATCCAATCCAATTTGCTTTCAACCCTAACCATTGAAAACTTATCAGCCCATCTTTCACAGATCCAATGGCTGGAACAGAGGTCAAGATCGTCACCAGCCCTCTAGACACTAGTCGAGAAGGGTCGATCTATACTGGACAACAGACTCCACAGACGTCCGAAAAGTCTGAGACTGGGAATGGATATATCGACCACTTCACGCAAGACGTCCGCACGTCACTATTTGTTGAGATTCAGCTTTTATTAATTACCATTTGCACAGGCATTCAAGGTAGACTACCCCTTTTCCATGCATAGCGTTTCTGCTTTCAAAGGCTAACCCAAGGCTACTCAAGATGCAACAACATTCCCAGACTACCACTGTTTTGCCTCGAACCAAACAGGCAACACTATTTTCCTATGTCTGGCCCTGGTTATACCCAAATTCAACGGCGACATGTTCTACAATGCCAACATTGGCACGGGACTCGGTGTCTTTCTTTTCGCAGGGTGGTTAACAGGCCAGCTGAGCCATGTCGTCGGTCCTCGGAAGCGATGGTGGCTGATTCTATGCAATCTGGTCCAAACTTGTCTCGTCTTTGGTGCTGCCGCAGTCCAATACCGGTACGGAGTTCGTGACCACGGCCCGATAGCTGTTGGTGTTGTGGCCTTGCTGGCGTTTGCCGCCGGTAGCCAGGTGGTGCAATCTCGAAGCCTGGCGGCAACTGAAATCAGTACTGCCATGGCAACTGCAGCGTGGGTAGATCTTATGATTGACCGAAAGCTCTTTGTCGTGGATAACCATCCTCGAACGAGACGCGTCTTGTTTCTTATCGCACTTGTTGTCGGAGGTTTACTCGGTGCCCTTATTTACCGAACCTCTGGGTCAGCAACTGCTCTTGCAGTTTCTGGCGGCGGCAAAGGCCTGGCCACTTTGTTATACGCCTTTGCGGGGGCTGAAAAGAAAAAAGTTAACACTTCCATGGTTTAAGAGAAAATTGTACCGTTTATTTCGGCGTTTTGGGATTTAAAAAAAATCACGGCTAGAATGGTTTGTGCTTCTTGTTTTTTATTTTGTTCTAAAAAATGGAGGGATTGGGGGATAATGAATAGGAGATTCTGTGCTGGCAATTAGCGTGCATATATTAGACAGCGGTTATTTTATAGCAATTAGATAGCTGGGGCATATCAGTCGCCATGGCCTAGAAAAAGAAGATGAGCTTTTGATGATCTATTGCCCAGACTTCACATTCTATTTGGCTGCTTCTACCGTGAAATAAGGTTAAATAAAGTGTTGTGAGCAATATTAGCCATTACCAATGTGTTGTAGTCGGCTTCCATTTTAAGTGAGTAATTATAGTGAACCGGCCGCACAAGATCATGTTCATTGTAATATCCGCTACCTATCCAGGAAACTCTTGCTCTAGGTTTAACAACTGTCCATGTATTTCTCTCATACTTATAAATTGGAGCCCCGCCGTTCCGCTGCTTGAGGCCCATAGATTTCCAAAGCTAAGCCGCTTATATTCATTACCTTTTAGTCCTATGATATGATGAGATGAGCCGTTCATAGGTAGCATATTTGAAGTTCAAAATTAGGTAGGCAGTTAGTCGCTGGGTGGGTAGCCATCAGTGAGCCCCAGTTTACCCCTCTTTTCAAGGCGCTCAGTGATCTTGTGATATAAACGGTGTCGTAATGCGAGGCGGAATTAAGATGTCTACTAAAGTTTGTGGCCAGCATAAATTCAAGCGTGGTCGCAATCATGTCTTTAAACAGCCGGCTTTACTCTAAACTGACGAGCACTAGACGCTGATATGCGGTTTGCAGCGTGCATTTCTTTGGTGAATACACTTGGCAAGGCTTTTTCTTATAACAGGCATATGACCTATCATCTTTGGCCTGTGATAGTAAGGCTTTATTGAGGGCGACCTACGTGATGTGGCTGTGCGCTTCTGCCTAACTGCGACCTTTGAACAGCCGTATTGTATTAAAGTCTACTATGAAGCGCAGCATACCAATTGTAGCAAGCATGTGTTCCATCTCAATCAGAACACCTATTCGACATTTGTGGTCATGTCTGCCGAGGATCCAAACATCGTTGATAGTCCCGAATGGCTCTACCGACAGCTCCCACTAAGCGAGTTGGAAATTCGCCTGTTGAGAATAGAACCGAGAGGAGGGCCATCAGCGGAAATTCGAGCTTCGCTCGTCAAGTATAACCTGCAAGGAAGACCGAATGATGTCACCTCTTTTCAAGCTTTGTCTTATACGTGGGGGCATAATTCATTTGCTCACAATATCATTATCAATGGAGTAAAGCTGCCTGTCGCTGATAACCTATACTCATTCCTGCAGCATCGACAGGAAACAAATCAATGTATCGACCTTTGGATAGATGCAATATGCATTAATCAAAACGACTTACTGGAAAAGAACCACCAAATTCCAATGATGAACATGATCTATGGGAGGGCCAGTGAACTTATTATCTGGCTTGGACCCCCGTCTTTCGACAGTGAACTGGCAATTCAGTCGATTCTCGAGATGGGAAGTGGTTCTCCTTATGACAAGCTCTTTACTGTTGAGAATGACGTCTGGCAAGCTATCCAAAGCTTGTTTGAACGCCCTTGGTGGAAACGTATATGGATTGTACAAGAGCTCACAATGGGAGCAATGGGTATAAAGTTGGGAAATGCGGCAATTCACTGCGGCCAAGCTCACGTTTCATGGACAAATGTGGTGATAGCAGCCGCCCGCATGAAAGCTCACCAAGATGATCGGAGACAAACTTTCCCCGCCATTACAGACATCTTGGAGCTTGACAGTTTGCGCGATACTGCGGGTCACTTCCTTTTCAAGCCAAGTTCTCAAGCCTGGTTTGACTTGGTTTGTCGATATCGATCCTTTCAAGCCTCAAATAAGCGAGACAAGATATACGCAATCTGGAACATGTTTAGTGTACTGCCATCAAACCGACTTGAAACCAGGTACGACGAATCTGTTGCAAAAGTATACACCGACTTCGCTGCAATGTTGTTGCTAGGTGAATCTAAGTTGGAGATCCTTCGCCAATGTGGCAATGGTGACCATGATCTGCCATCTTGGGTTCCGGACTGGTCTGCTCCACTTGGCTCGCAGCCTTTACCTCTTCGAAACATACAGCGTTATTTCGATGTTCCGTGGTGGGCAGAGCCGGAGTATACAGAGCCTAAGAAGCCTTATAGAGCCGACGGAAGTGGCGAACGGTCGCCGGTTACATTTCACTACAACGCTCCACCAAGGACTTCGGAAGATGAGGTATTACGACAACGCCGAATTAAACGACTAGAAATGGCGGCCCTGGGCTCTGCAGTCATAAATGATCTGGAAGATGTTCCGGCAAATTTTGCATTCCATCAAATGTCACCTGACAAGAAAGATCAACTTCGAGAGTTGCTCCAACGCGAGGATTTCATTCTCGCCGTTGCGCACGAGAATCCCCACCTACCTGAAGAGCCTGACGCATTGCAGCAAGCGGAGCTCATCACGGAGCGTGAAATGAAAAAGTGGTTGCTGCAAGAGTTGAAACACTCGAGTTCAGAGCCACTGTACGCAACTGCTACTTCGGTAGATGCCTCCTTCAAGATAGACAAGAACGAGAAAACTTTAAAAATTAAAGGAATCTTGTGGGATGAATTGGAAATATGCCATGAGAGCTTCGCAGAGGATGTTGATAAAGATTGGACGGATGCGACTCGTTTCATGGTCGCCGTTGGTTGCTGCAAGCATCTTGCCATGTCCAATAAAGAGGCATCTATCAGATATCCAACTATAAATCAGCTACTGGAAGCCTTCTGGTC
Organism: Trichoderma atroviride; assembly: GCF_020647795.1. Classification (NCBI taxonomy): domain Eukaryota; kingdom Fungi; phylum Ascomycota; class Sordariomycetes; order Hypocreales; family Hypocreaceae; genus Trichoderma; species Trichoderma atroviride. The sequence goes on along the minus strand of NC_089400.1, from coordinate 2,308,483 downwards.
AACTTTGTTCGTGGGACAGGCGACAGGAAAGCTGGAACCCCGCTACGAAGATTGGCTTCCGGAAATTTCGAAGTCTTGGTCGCCAGGGCAGCCTCCCATGGCAGCAAAAACAGCGGGTTTGGTTGAGCTTGCAGAGATTTGCGAAGCTTTAGATCAGTCTTTGTCTACTCTTGACACAGGGACCGAAGATTGCGGCTCTAAGTTTGTCAGTAAACTAGATCCTCAGCTGAAAGAGCGAGCCTTCCCACAGCATGATGATGCCTATGTTGCCCTTTTATGCCAGCTAGCTTCAACATGGCAAGAACAGCCTTACGATCTTTACCATAGGCCATTCCATTTGGTGAATATGGTACCTGATCCGTATTGGGAATGCAGACGACACAGCGATGAGCTTGCTAAACGACAAGCAAAAGAAAGACGGGTAAATCACATCACATCCGACGTCAATGTCGATAGCCCCGAAGACGCAGATCACTCCGCGAGGAAGCTTGTACATCAAGCTATGGATGCTACAGATGAAGCTCTGCGACAGCAACCAAGCCTAGTGCCACAGGACACGTTGAAAGCAGGTATCGGGAGGTTTGCTTTAGGGCGAAGGTTCTTTATCACTAAAAAGGGCTACTTTGGGTTAGGTCCCCAGAAACTCGAGCCCGGGGATAGAGTTGCGGTGCTTTTTGGCTCTGGCGTTCCTTTTGTGCTTCGAAAGTGTCCGGCTATAGCAGGGAGGCGGGCTTGGAGAATTATAGGAGAGTGTTACGTACATGGGATAATGCAGGGTGAAGTAATCCGAAAGTGGGAACTGGGTACTTCGGAGGCGCAAATGCTTCTCTTGGTTTGAACTCTGGCTCTACAGGTTCGAGGAATAGCATATCGCATTATTTTACTTTGTATGCCTTGGGTAACTCGCTTAGTACATCTAGGTTAGAAGTGTAATTGACTTATGTGCTATTGGTGCCTTGGGCATCATGACTTAGCGATCGTCCGGCTTGGTTTCCGAAGAAGCCAACCTCTCATGCAACATGCATCGGACCTATATTTGCGGTTAGATGGGGTACTTCAAGCCATGTCTCGAAGACTGCCTAGCACTCATGTAAGGAGAGGATACGTTGATGGAGGAAGAGTAGTATATGAATGTTTCCATGTATAAACATATTACCTTTAGCCAGCAGTCAATTATTCACTTTGCTTTTATTTAATTCGGACTAGTAATCTGGCTATTAGCGAAGGATACCGTAATTGATAGGAAAGATGAAAGAAAAAAGCCACAAGTGATTGGAGGTAGTTATAAGAGACAATCCCTTTGTAAATTGGTCTGCTCTATCTAGATCCAGAAACCAAAGCATTCTCTTAGATCTGATAGATGGACCAGTATATCCCATTGCAGACGACTATAAGAAATTGATACATTGCTTAAAGGCATTCTAAAAAGTGAATCGCACCCCTGATGTGGTTGTTAGATCATAGCAGCTCCTCTTCATTACGTTTATTGGTGAACTTTACCTCATCTTGGGATGAAATGTATACAGTCAACGTTATGGGACAGTATTTGTCTACAATAAAACAAATACAACTCTGTGGATAAAAGATATTTTGGGGTCCCGTCAAGATCTTTCTCCGAGCTTGAGTAGTTGTTTATTTGCCGCTGGGCCAGGCCTCTACAATACACGTACATACTCCATCAACGGGTTGTTACGATCCATTAAAACGGCTGTTAATGTGTTGCACCATAGCCTTGCAACATTTTAAACTCTCTATAAATAGCACATGGAGAATGGCCGGCTTAATGTAGACTTTGCAATTGTTTGGATCAATTCTCCTGCGATCTTGGATTATGGCATAATGAACGCGCTATAGATAAGGGTGGGGATTCAAGTATCGGAACTTACATGTGCCTGGTAAGGTAGAGAATTTATAAAAGATCGATATGCATTTAGTTCTCTAATAATTAAATGTAGATGCCATGAAACAAAGAAAAACCCGTGAGCAAAAGCAAGGCGGTCAAGGTTGTGGCGGTGTTGTATGGATCCATGCATCTGTCTGCGATTGGTTAGGCTGCTCATCAGGTTGAAATGGAGGCAGACCGCTGAAGCCTTGCGCCTTTCGTTTCTTCTCTCACATGTCGCAATTATGAACGACAGCGCTATTTTGCTTAACATGTATCGTCTATAAACGAATTATGGATGAATACCGATATAAGCCTCTCGATCATGATCGACCTACAATTCGGCTGCTACGAATTCATCAAGGAAGCGGAGACGAATTGACGTGCAATTTATTCGAGGCGCTTCTTCATCACGATCTCATTCAATACGAAGCGCTGTCTTACACTTGGGGCGCATCAGCTACGCCAAAAAATGTCACCGTGGATGAGCAAAAGCTGGCAATCACAGCAAACCTACACCTAGTTCTCATAAGCCTCCGCCGTCCAGACACTGATCGAATCCTCTGGATAGATGCAATTTGCATTGACCAAAGCAACAAGAGGGAGCGAAGCCACCAAGTCGCGCAGATGAGTGATATATACAAGCAGGCTGACTGCGTTCTTTTCTTCCTGGGACACACGACTTACAGTACCGATGTATTTATGGACTATATGAGTCTTTTCCAGCAGGAGCGCAGTAATTATGCATACCAATCTTGGGCTCGAGACGATGAGCGCTGGAAGATAATTCAGGAAGCCGTTCAGAGAGAAACGGATAAGCCTGATATCAAGATACTTTCACTAGGATTAAAATGCCTTCTAAACAGCCCCTGGTTCCTTAGAGTCTGGATTCTACAGGAAGTGGCAAACGCAAAGAAGGCCATTGTGTGCAGCGGGACAAAAGAGATAGCAGCAAGCGTCTTTAGCATTGCTCCAATTATCTTCAATATCAGCCCAAGCGTACATTGCCAATCGGTCATTGATATCATGCCTGGACCTTGGCGGAAAACTTCATGGTGGAGTAAGGGTCCTTGTCTCTATACTTTGTTGTCGAAGTTTGGCGGAGCTCAGGCAACCGAATCCCAAGATCTTATATATGCGCTGAGGGGAATTGCTACCGACAAAGAGTCTCTCATACTGACACCAGACTACAATAAATCTGAGGAGTGTCTCGTTCGCGATATTGTGCGATTTCTATTCGACTTTGAATACGATGCGAAGATGGCTTGGAGCATGCTGGGAACAGTCAGAGATGTCATAAGAAACTTGGAGCGAATCAAAGACCGCATCTTCATCGAGCGAATCAAAGCTGATGAAGCGAGCCGTTTGGGCGGCCTCCTCCAGGCGCCTGGTTTCACATTTTCCCCGACCGCTGTTGAAGCTGCGATTCAGTACGATCAAACTGGACAGATGATGAAGATGCTCATGAAGCATGATAGGGGATACACCATAAGTAAAGAGACTCTCTTGATAGCGGCGGAGAAAGGCTCGGTTCCAGTATTTCAAGTCTTGGAACTACATCTGGGCAACGAAGTCGCGGCTGCCTCGAAAGAGATGCTCCTGGCTGCGGCAAATAACCACCGCCACGGCGACGACATGGTCAGCTGCATATTGGAACGCGATCAACAGTTGGATGACTACAGCCTAGTCGCGGAGGCTGCAGCCAGCAATTCAAAACAGGGTGCGAGGATAGTACAACAACTACTTGGTCGAGGAAGTCGGATAACGATGACACCACAGCTTCACATGAATGCATTTAAGAGCGGATGTTATAAAGAGCTATTGCCTCTCTTCATTAAATGCCCTTCAGTCGGACTCGAAATGAGAGACAAAGTTGCCGATGTGAATGCCAATTTCTCGGCAGACGATCCTGCCGAGAATGCTAGAACGGTCTTTAAGAGCATTGCCAGGTTCTTGGTCAGTTATGCAGCCTATGATGACATCATATTTGACATCTTCAGGCAGTCTTGCCGGCAGATTGCAGGACACGGGTATAATGTTTTGGAAGAACTAGCTTTGTGTGCAACTGAGGTCTTTAAAGAGGGAGGGCGTTCGTTATCAACGCGGCGTGAAGAATTTGAAAGGAGATTTGGAACTTTAAACTGGGTCGCGGAAGAGAGCGGCTTCAATCTTTGCGTAACGATAGGCGTCGTGAAAGCAAGTGTTGAGGGCAGCTTCACAAGAGGAATGTCACGCTTGTTGATGAGGAAGCGAAACTCGATTGACATCAATCCGGATGCCGCAGCGGAAATCATTCGCACCTACCACCTTGGAGAGCGCAATGATATGCTTATGGCAGAGTTTATCTTGGTATACCGCAGCGGGCAGTTTCGGCACACTGAGGCGATAAGGGAAGCGTTCAAAAACCGACACTGTGGTTCAAAACTCTGGTATTCCGGCCACTGGCTTAACACTGCCTTTACATACAATTGCTTCGAAACTCTTCATTGGCTGTTGTCTGGCGGCACTGACGCTGCCGAAAAGGACAGCACCTGGAACACCTTACTGGCGCGTACTGGAGATTGTCGAGTCGTGGCTTTACTTCTCTCTCATGGCGCCGATCCCAATTTGCGGCGTGAGTCTTGAGGTTGGGGCTCTCGCCTTTGCTCTCCCATTTTATTGGCGGTAGAAAGAAGAAATCAACATATACTGGAGCTCTTCCTTGTCTGTGGCGCAAACCCCAACATAGTTGATGGCTTCGACGGCAACACTCCGCTTACTATAGCGGCGCATGCTGACGATGTCGCATTAGTCAAGCTGCTTCTCCAGTATGGAGCATACACAGCAGCTCGAAACAAGAAATGAGAAAGTGCAGAAGATCTTTCTAAATCTAATGCCATCATTAGTCTGCTACAGGGCCATTCATCACACTCTCCCTTGAGAATGCAGGGTGTTAGTCCAAGTGTTCAACGGATGATGAAAGATCATGGGCTAGTTCCAAAAGTACATTCGTCTGTTATAGCATAGGTACTCAAAAGCTTAACCACAATGTACATGGCTTTTGTGAGAAAAGAAAGCTTGAAGCATGACGGCGAGTTGGATATACGTTGTCTGTAAAACTGTAGCTCCCCAAGTCTGTGTATGCTCTACCTCGGCGTGCCTATACAAGATCAAACATGAAAGGAGTCAGTTGAAGATTGACATGTCAAACAGGGGCTCAGTTCCACCTTTCGCGCTTGATCGAAGCTCATGGGCACCAAGAATGAAAGAGCGGCAAAGACCGTCTTCTAGCATACATGCATGCAGCCATAGGTAACGTAAAATTCAAGATTCTGTCAAGAGTTCTGATTTTGGTAAAATTCTTTATTTACCCTTGCTGAGTGATTAGGCTATCAACCTCTAATTCAAGGCTACAGTAATGTCAATTGATTGATTAGTACTCGCATTGCAAAACGAATACTATTGTTCCTTCGAATCATGGGACATCATTGTAAAGGGAAATTTGATTGTTATTGGATCTAAAAATAAGAGTTGGTGTGATCGAAAGAGGCAAAGACGTGTGGCCGACCGACCGACATGCCGACGTGCCGACTTGGCGATGCCACTACCTGGGTTAGCTGCTGGACTGGTATCCAATTATGCTTCTTAACATGCTTGGGTGTTCTATTAACGGATCCAGGAAGGCCATAATGCAACTACCGCACTTGCTCCATTGCCTAGTTAGGCATTGAGGTGTACTATGTATCTGCGTATTCTGCAGAGTATGATCGTAAGTGTTGCCTAGTGAGTCCTGCAGGTAGATGGTTCACAAAGGAACCCTGTTGAAGGATCTCTCACAAAAGTACATGCACAGTATGGCAAAGCCGCCGATGCGCGAAACAAGGCAAACAACGCTATTTATAGCAGTTCGAGAAAGAAAAGAGCTAGGATCTACTATTTTGAGACCTCCAGATATACCACACTTAGGTACTTCCATACAGCCATTGGTGCTATCGGCGTCACTTGCCCAATAGTCCGGCTATCGCTTGGGAAGATTGGAAGCCATCCACACCATCAAAACACGGAGTTGACAGCTACGGAAGCCAAGATCGAGATTCACAGGATTATCTAATCGACATTTTTCTTTTTTTCTTAAAGGAGGAAAGACAGAAATAGAAGGCCAATGGATATCCAATCACGAACTGGCCTATCAGGATCACAGAGATGATCAGCTCGTTATGCAAGACTAAATACAGCCTCGAGAATGCATCCAGGTTACAATATCCTATAGGATCTCAGAGCCCTATAGCCAATGGCGGCCAGCACAGCAACTATGCAAATGGCAAAGGAAGAAAGCGGTGATGTGTTGACTTATGACCGATTCGGCCGATCTGAGAGTGCGCGACCGATCTGAGAGTGTATGGCCGACTAGCGATTTGTACGTGTAGTCTAATATATGGCTGGCTGTGATTGTTCAACTTCCACAAGCAATCTCAGCAAAAGGTCATCTATGGAAAGACAGAAAGGATTCTGAGAAATGGGTATCCCTCCGGAAATGACGCCCAAATGAGGCGTAGTCACGCTTTGTTTGCATAGCCCAATCATCATCATGATAGTACTCGTAGGAGTTGAAGGCTTGGAATGCGGACTTGAGATTTTTTTTTTTTTTATAAAGGGCCTCATGTGTCTTCGAGATACATGTCAAGAAACTGGGCATTGAATCTTCCTGAGCCATATCTGAACAAGCCCGATGGCCGACTAAGATGTGGTCTTTACCTTTTCACACTCTGGCAGCCGCAACTGCTCTCCTGAGTCTCTGCGGCCTTGCTACCGCACAACAAAAGGGAGAGTGGTTCTCCGAGCTTCAACCATGCCCACAGTCATGCTCCGCAAGCGGCATCAACTCGGGCAACTGGACACTCTACCACGATGCCGTGAAACTTTACTCCTGCAAGGAGCCTATGCTCTTAGACATGAGTCTTCACACTCCTGTCGACGACCCCAGTAAGACATTGAGTCTGTTTGCTTGCTGGGGTAACAACAAGGATGGCGACGCAAACTGCAATGAACCAACCGCGGATGCTAATGTTACGACTACTTCTGATACTTCTGAGACTGCCACCATCGAGGTCATATGGTCTGGTACGGGCCAGAGTCAACGCGCTGGCGACGCCGTTGCCGTTGCTCAGTACGCCTTGTCTCAGACATCTCCCTTGTCGTGTGAGCTGGACGACAGAACGTCATCTTTTGCCTACTTGAACGGCGTCTTTATCGGCGTCTGGACCGGGCCGATGGTGGACAAACAGACAACACTCAACCTGCTGGACCAGGTTGTTTCTGGCCTCAAGAATGAAGTCCAAGGCAGCCTCCAGCTTTCTCAATTCTGCGGCTCGAACAGAACGTCAGATTACACTGTTGGCGTGGCCGTAGCAATTCCAGAGTCAGTGGCAGATCTGACAGCCCTTGCTCAAGTCCAGAATGCTGTCAAGACCTGGAGCATGGGCGATTGCGTTGCAGCGGACCCAGGCTCTTCAAAAACCTCCAAGTCAACCCTCGAGGTTCATCAGCTAGCCCTGACAAGCCCCAGTACTCGCCGCGACCTCGATACGCGAGCCAATTGCAGAACGATTCTCGTCGTCGCCGGAGATTCGTGTGGCAGCCTGGCCAAGAAGTGCGGCATCTCGGGCGCCAACTTTACCAAATACAATCCCAAAAAGAATCTTTGCTCGACTCTGGCTGTCAAACAGCATGTGTGCTGCTCCTCCGGCACTCTGCCCAACTATGCGCCGAAACCCCAGTCCGATGGTGTCTGTGCCACATATCTGGTGAAGAAGGGCGACACCTGCGCCGACCTTGCGGCCTTCTACACCGTGACAGTCACTCAGATCGAGAACTGGAACAAGAAGACCTGGGGCTGGATGGGCTGCAAAGATCTCCAAGCAAAGATGAAGATCTGCCTAAGCAGCGGCGATGCGCTCATGCCGGCACCCATTGCGAATGCCAAATGCGGTCCTCAGGTTCCTGGAACTAAAAGACCAACAAACGGAACCGCTCTGGCATTGCTCAACCAGTGTCCTCTCAAGGCCTGCTGTGACAAATGGGGGCAGTGTGGCATTACCTCCCAGTTCTGCACCCAGATCGACTCGGCCACAGGCGCCCCTGGAACATCAAAGAACGGGACCAACGGATGCATCTCCAACTGCGGCACCAAGCTCATCTCCAGTTCGGCTCCCGCCCACTTCAGGTCTGTGGCATACTTTGAGGCCTTTAACTCGGGGCGCAAATGTCTGAACATGGACGTCCGGTCGTTGCAGGGGTTCAATTACGATACGATTCACTTTGCCTTTGCTAATATTACCAAGGGTTTTGACGTCGACGTGTCCTCTCTGAAGGCGTCATTCCAAGATTTTGTGGCCATGAAGAATAATGGCTTCCAAAGAGTTCTATCTTTTGGCGGCTGGTCCTTTTCCACCGACGTTGATTCTTATCCCATCTTCCGCGAATCCGTCACAGATGCGAACCGCGCAACGTTTGCCTCCAACGTAGCTGCATTCGTCAAAAAATGGGACCTCGACGGCGTTGATTTTGACTGGGAATATCCAGGGGTAAGTACATATGCTCCGAACGTGATCCTTTATTGTATTTTGCCTCACATTACCTTGTATCAATCATCATGCTAACCAAGAGGCGCTGATATTGCGGTTATACAGGCTCCGGATATCCCTGGCATCCCACCGGGAAATCCAGGGGACGGTGGCAGATATCTGAGCTTCCTCAAAACACTCAAGTCCAAGCTACCTTCCGGGACGACATTGTCCATTGCCGCTCCTGCATCGTACTGGTATCTCAAGGGATTCCCCATTGCCGACATATCCAAGGTTGTCGACTACATCATCTACATGACATATGATCTTCATGGACAGTGGGACTGGAACAACACCTGGTCGGACCGGCCAGGATGCCCACATGGTGGATGCCTCCGCTCTCACGTCAACTTGACGGAAACAATGGAGGCCCTAACCATGATCACAAAGGCTGGAGTTGCCTCCAACAAGGTCATCGTCGGTACTGCGTCCTACGGCCGGTCCTTCAAGATGTCAGACAAAAGTTGCACAGGTCCATCTTGTCACTTCACCGGCCCCAAATCGGGAGCCACTCCTGGCCGATGCACCAAAACCGCGGGTTACATCTCCAACGCCGAAATCTTCGAGCTCCTCGAGGCCGGCAGCGGTTCTACACATTACGATAAAAGCAGCGACTCCAACGTTGCTATCTATGGCAACAACTGGGTTTCGTACATGACACCAAATACCACGTCGGCGAGACAGGCCAAGTTCAAAGGGCTGAATTTCGGCGGCACTACCAACTGGGCCGTCGACTTGCAAAGCTGGATGTTGCCGTTTGATCCATTGAATGTGCTCGCAAGCAATGTTGATTGGGAAAAGGTACCGACCAAGCCTCTCTGCAACGATATCAATCGTAGTGCCAGCGGCTGGTGGGACGACGCCGGCTGTGACTCGGCCTGGAAAGCCGCCATTAAATACTGGAACAGCGTGTCACCGGCGAACCAGAAGCTGCATGGTTTCTCGGCAGAGATAGCCAACTTCTTCAATTCATCAAAGAACTCCATCAACATGCAATGCAACAGCCTGAATGTCGACAACGGGTGCTCGGCCGATGCCGGTCCTTCGTGCGGCGACCCTGTGAGTCCTGCGGGCTATCTGATCCTCACCTCGTTCACTCATATCAACTCGGTAAGCTTGCCAATTCCATTTCATCTCTTTTTCACCCTTGGTCTTCAGAAAGTAGAAGAGGAATGCAAATACTGCTACATAGTACAAACGCTAACCTGGGTTGCTTTTTCAGCAATTGTATCAGATGTATGTGGCTATTGAGGCAGCCAACGATGATGTCTCTCCTAGCATTTCGAGCATGAGCCAAGTTTTTAATCCTCCTCCATCGGGATCCGATGCCCTCTCGTTGATAGAAGAATTCTTGCAACCTGTGTTTGCGATGGCTATGGGACCAGAATTTGAGAAAGGTAGTGTTGTCTTCAAGCCCTGCTTTAGATTGTTGTATTTCGACGAGCTCTATCTATTATGATGAGGATTTCGTTGCTTTGTATAATGGTATTTAATATTGACTTGATATCGCAGTGCTTAGTCCCCTCGAGATTGGTCCCCTTCCAGAAACAAATCACGAACCATCCTCGAGTCAAAAGGTCAAAGACGCCACCAAGGAGGCAATAGGCAACATCACGAGCCAATTGATCGGCGATGGTTGGGACTACATTCAAGATAACATTGACACCACCTCGTAAGTATCGCCAGTCTCTCTCACTTCACCAGGCTCCGTGCCTTGGTCACAGCAGCCCACCTCGACTCTGGCAATGGCTACACATACTTGATGTATACCATCATGCTAATACTATGTTACAGAAGCTGGACTGACCCTACGGCCACGCTCCAACAAAACTTGAAGAATCTGACGAATTATTGGCTATTGGGATTGCAAGGCATGGGAAACTCCACCTTCAGCGGATCTGCCCGCGCAGTCTCCAACCTGTATTCTATGATCGACCATGGTTCCTTTCTCTTCAAACCTGTCACTCCCGCATTTACCCTAAGTCAAGCTTTCCAGACCCCAATCTATGCCCGCCTGATCCCAGCAGCTTGGTCCAACAACGCTGGCGAAGGTAATACCATTGGTCCTCAGGGGATCTTTGTTCTGGACTCGGGTGACAGCTGCTCATCTGGATCATCGTGCTCGTCCTCGGTCCCCTCCCATCTGTCTGCGTTCTTGACAGGCGATACCGCTAAGAATGCATGTTTCTGCGACGGTGGCAAGATGTACTATCTCGCACTGCTAAAGGGAGGTGCACAGAACTGCGTTGCTTTTCCCGTGGAACAGTGTACCAACCAGACATTTTCGACGCCACCAGGCCTCGATGCCCTTGATGGAAAGGCCTGGGGCGGCTTGACAGTCAAAAAGTTCATCACTGGGTAAGTTGGTCCTTATATCGCGTTCTATATGACCTAGGATCTGGAGAAGGAGTTCCAATATATATGATGGCTAACTAAAATATGTACTTGGACACACACAGCGCTGTCAACACTTACAAGGCAAACGGGAATAAGAACGGCTTTAAACCAAGCTACAACAACCCGTCGATTATGGCCGGCTACATCAGCGGCGATATCACTTCTCCAGGTGGTGTCGCAATTCCCGTCTGTAGTGCACAAGAGGCATTTGGCAATTGGTATGCAGAATCTACGACCAAGAAGAACTTTCCGTGTAATTAAAATGCACGGAAACAACGCATCGAAGAAAAAGATGTCTTCATTTGTGCCGCGGCTGTCTTTAGTGTTTTGATTGTCATTGATCCCTTGTAAGCTAGCACAATTATATTCTCAAGAAGCCTAGCTAGATACTTAAAGTCGAATCAATACATGTATAGACAGTTCTATCTGATTGCAGGCTACCAGTAGCGACTTTGTATGTGTAAAGACTCTTTCAACTTTAGCATTTCTAGGGTCACGTATGTGTACCTTTGCGAGCAAAGTCTAGAACGCAGCCATCACGCATTGGAAGTACATGTAGCATTTCCCCGGCTGCCAGCAGGCTCCTAGGACCAACACGTCTCACAACAGGGGAATACACGTAGACATGTAGATATAGACCGCACAGCTCATCAGAATCTTTGCATAAGCTAGCATCAGCAGCCGACTATCATGACTATTTTGTACCAGCGCTGCGACAATCCATACGAGATATTAGAGATTAGAAAGTGCTGATGGTGAATTAGATGATACCTGTAGTAGGATTCAGGTACAAAGCGCCTTTGCATTATATCTCTGGCGCCTTGAGGCTGGCAGTCCAACTCCGCTTTCAGGTCTTACCTGGAATTTATCCTTCAGAGCACAGGCGCGTTTGTCCTCGTCGCGTTTTAGATGCGTCGGGTTGCGGGGCATTTGGCAGGCCAATTCGCTGCCCAGAATCTCCTCTCCGCAAACATGAACACACCAACGAAAGCAGCAGCGTCGCGTCATCACCTGCAACTATCGCACGGATTATTCAAGGCATACATGCCTCCCACTATTTTGCTTCGGTTTATTTGCGCAAGTCGCTATGGATGATGGACTCAATTATCAATTGGATCAACGATCTCGAGGCAGCATCTGATCCAACGTCTCTTCCCAAGCCAGCTCCCCGTCTTCCCAGCCTAGCAGCTTCTAGAAAACGCAAAACTATATCAAATCATAGTCTCGCCAGCCCTCCACTTAGTTATACAGGGGGCGACGACAATAACATGACATCAACGCCCCAGAAAAGACCTCGAATGCAGAGCCAAGATGGATTACCTGACCCTGATGCAACGCCCCGGCCAGGAGCTCGCAGCATCCCAAGTTCTGCTGCTTCAATCTCGGGTTCCGAGGCCAGTTCTATATCGAGATTATCATCGGGGAAAGGACAGATGATGAGATTGCGAATGAGCGGCGCAGGTGTTGAAACTCAATCACTAAGGGAGGATTCAGTACCTGCAGTCGCGAAGCCGTTATTTTATACCATGGCAGAAATCGAACGAGGTCTGAATATTCTACCAGCTGCCTTAAGAAATAGTATTAGGGATGATCAAGGGCTCTCCCAGGATGACTTCGAGAGACAATGGCAGTATTCTTTCAAGTCTGTCAACAAGCCTGATAATCTACCCGGCCGTATCCCATCTATTGCTCAAATCAAAATCATCTTGGCCAGAACTACTGAATGTGAGAATGGCAAGCTTGACGAGGCCAGTTGGAATACTATGGTTCACTGGCCCTTGCTTCGACTTATATTTGAGGACAACCTTGGTAAACAGTGCAGCGACTTTAACGCCGTACCTTGGTAAGACTTTTCTTGCCTCTAGTTTACAGGAAGTATTTTTGCTAATTCGATTTATTATAGTACCACAGCTCGACCACATCGGGCGTATACACCGGGTTTGTCTTCTGCTAGGATGATTGATCTTTGCATTTACGCTACACTTAGCCAATATCCGGAATTATACACAGCTATAAAAGCGTTTAGCAGTACCACGGCTACCTATTCCGTTAATCACACTGATTATTACGGACTCCAATTTCTCCCTCTGATCATCAGTATCGAGACCAGGGGTGGGGAATGGGATTGTGCGCAGACACAAATGGGCGTCTGGCATGCTGCACAGTGGAATTTTCTTCGATCGGGTGTTGAACAGAAGCTTCAAACACAGCGTCCCGCCCAAGATCATGAAACCTTCAAGGCAGAAACGCTTAGTGCGCTATCAAAGCTTGGTTTTATCCCAGGAATTGTTGTGGGCGGAAGTCGATGGCATTTAGTGATTTCTACATACGATGACGGAAAGACTACGTTATGGGCAGAGTGGGGATTTGGTGTAACTAAGAGCTTGATGAAAACTTTTGCTGTGATTGCTGGTGTTCGGGAGCTAACAGCCTGGGGGAGAGATCAATATCTACCATGGTTTAAGGAAAATGTCTTGACGGTTGAGGATAAGCGTGTCTAATATAAACCTCGTCTGCTCCTATGATATAATCTTGACAAGAGAAGTGTTGACCGTGATGATGGGTTCTTTGAGGCTACGCTGCTGCATCCCGCTTGGTGAGGATGACGACCATGCCCTCAGAGCCCTCCAGACGCGTTCGCCTTATGCGTCATCACTACGGCAATCTGGTTGGCAATCTTTATCGTCATAGTTTACGATGTTGGCTTTAACCAATGTGGTTCATGGCTTCGCACATACTGCCAGTCTATAGCGGCAGCAGAAGCGTTCATCTGTATCATTTTAGTTACATTGATGACACTGAACGTGCTCAGGGGCTTGTCTATTTTCAGACGCCCTATACGTGCTATACCATTACCTTAATAATACGTCAGCGCCAAGGAAAGAGTATGATGGGATGGCCAAAAGAACGTTCAATTCCTATTTCTCTAGCGACAGCTGCTTGTTATTGCACATTTTGTCGTTTATCCATTAGTCGTTGGCTTTTTCGTCGTTTGCCCCCTTCTTCATATCGCACATTCTGTTGTCGTTTATTCGATTGTCGTTCAATTTGTCCTCTGTTGCCCCATTGCTCAATATCCTCCTATATTTTGCGTTTCCTTCGAGTGGCTTCAAGCATAATACCATCAGTCCACGCTCTTCTCAATAGACTTATGGCCTCATGTCTTAATTCTTGCGAACCTGTGAATGACTCGTCGTGAGAGGTTGCAGGTAGGCCCATCATGCGACGCTGCGCATTCTTAATCACCATTAATCCGCAGCTATGGCCACCTTTTTGCTGCGTTACTTCCTAGCATTGGTCAACGTCAACGTCATTCATAAATTACACAGATGCTGCTTACTGTTTCTCTAAACTTGAAATGAGAGAAAATTGTTTCTTTCTCGCATGCTTCCTAAATACTAGTCAGTTATTACGCCGGGGTTTGGAATTAGTAAAGGATAGAGCCATATTAGGGATTATATAGGACTCTTGTCTATACGCTGTCTTTCTAAGACAAAGGTTTCCGAGCATCTACCTATCTCTGGATGTAGTTAAAACTGTTCGCAGAGTCACTCCCATCACCCTCTTTAACAACCGTCTTGTTCACGTACCTGCTCTCTAAGTCATGTATCAAGCCACTAACACTAACACAAAAGACAATGATGATATTTATTTATTCTATTTCTATCTCCACTATCTCCCCTATTTCTCCTCGTATATTGCTCTCCATTTGTAAATCACTATCCGTTGATAAATTGACTGCTTCTTCGATTGAAGTAGCATCAACATTCTCATCCAGCGAGTTTGGAAACTTAGCAAAGTGCGAATCGAGGTGGACGATATAGTCAAGAATACATCCACCTATGGTACCTAGCTCCCCATCCATTACACCATGGATAAAACAGTCTCCTAATAGTTGATATTTTGGAATATAGTGGCAATGAGGCTGGGGACCGTGGTAGTCTATAGGTCGCAGGACGAGTGGTACAGTGCTTCCCGGCAGAATGTATATTTCATCGCCTTCTTTTGTTAGCATCGGTCCCAAAACCATATGTCCATCCTTCTCAAAAGATGCACTGTCATAAGGCCGAATATTCGGATTTTTATGCAGGACTTCTCTTTCTTGATCAATAAAACTCAAATGTTCATTGATCAAACATGTTTGTGCATGAATGAACATCTCTTTTTGAATCAGATCTTGTTCCGTCCTTTCCCATTGTTTGTTGATGCTGTGCAGAAAACGAAGCCGTTCTATGTCGTAAAAAATGCGTCTATTCGAGTCGAATTGCCTCTCGCGACCATCAAGAAGCCTATTACATTTATCGAATAATTGGCTCAGCCTGAAGGAATCAGCCTGCTTGATTTCTTCTCTATAACTGATAATTGGGGTACGCTCGAGAAACCGAGTCTTCCAAACTAATTGTTTATGCTCATGAAGTAGCTCTAAATGAGCGGATATTTCAACGTCCTGATCCAACAATTTTCTGCTTTTCTCTAGCAATATGTGTTGATCATCGAGCGACTCTTGTAATTGACTATAGAATCGCCATTGGTCATAGAAGCTGTCATATTCATTGATAAAAAACAACATACGCCTAGTTGCAGATAGGCGCAAGACTTCTGCGGTCCGATCGGATTCAGCGTCAACAGATATCATTACATGATGTCGACTCTCACTTGATCTTTGCATTGTCTTCTCGTGGAACCACTTCTTCAGTATTGTCATATCTTCAGTTTGGAGTCGTGCCAGGAGCCCATCTGGGGTTTTCATCGCATCGGACATGACGGTCCTTAGAAAAATTTCTTGCGTGTATTCTTGGATATTTTTTTGCGCTTCTGTCCACCATCCATCAAGTATTTTTGCAGCTGTATTAATGTCGGAAGATGTATACAATGGATTTGTGATCTCCGATACTACTCCAATTCTCCTGCCGCGAATTTTCAGAGACTTTTCGCTGGATTTAATCAGGCTGAGTCTTGGCAGGCCTTTGCGACCATCTTTATGGCAATAATGCGTCAAATCCTCACAGATGCGTTTAATCTCCAGCATAACAGGCATACTGGATCCAATGTTCAAGTTTCGTAGCTTCAGGGCAAGTTCCTCCCGCAGAAGGTTCTTCGGGTCGAGCTCAGCCATAAGAGAGCGGAGTAACAAAGACATCTCCTTCTTAATGAAATGGCCGAGATTGTCTTGTCCTGTTACCAACATTGGTATGACGCCTCTACAGGCATCGTAGAGATTGGGAAGGGCGGTTCGTTGACGTTCGTTTTCATCAAGTGCTGCATTCCAATCCGGAACCCAAGACGGCAAATCTTGTCTTCCTTTGCGACTATGGTCTCCATACAGAACAGAGAGTGACTTGGTACTGTTTATAGTCTCAATCACCGGTGCCATGTACACTGATCCCACGTCCAATTCGTAGTCAGGTCTGATTTCAGTTGCTTCATTGCAGAGGCCTAGAAGGCCGTAGACTCTGTCTCTGTCATCAGAAGCTTTGCGTTGTCCAAAATACCGTAGAAGAGATAGAAGATTTGCTCCTTGCGACTCTCTCCAGCTTTTTCGAAATCGATCCAAGTCGATGACTCGTGAGAAAAGGTTGAAGACTTTCAGGTCCGCGGCCGGGATAGAGCTAGGATATCTCCCATGCACAGATTCCCAACGAGAGAGGACTCTGGCAACTTCAACTAGTAACTTCCACGAAACTGCAACATTGCCGTATCTCACAGTAAGGGTTTCGGCGACAACTGCTTCTTGGACAACCCAGATGCGATCCCACCAGGGGACAAGTAGCATGCATCGTATTGCTTCAGAAAGTGCAGTAAAATGGGCCTCCGGGATATCCTTTAAGACTTTTAATGGATTCAAGGAGGAGTCATATCGAGCCATGATGGTCAGGAAACAAAATACTTCAAAGGGTTGAACTGGCTTCTTCAAAGACGATAGCTTCCAGGTATCGATGTATTGGCTTGCAAGCGTAACATCTGCATCGCTGACTCCAAATTCCTTGAACGAGCGGACACCCTCATACGACTCAGAATTGAGTACGCTGTGTTCCAACCCATGTCCGAGAAATATAATTACTTCGCTTGCTCCGCTGTAGATCTCGCGCACCTGAGCAACCTGCGATGACCGCTCCGCGATGTTGCTTTGGTCAATGCACTATACTTCGGTTAGTGGACGATTTCTTGCTACGTTTTAGAGGAATATTATCACCAGTGCATCAATCCAGAAAACAGTTTCTTCATTTTGCTCTCGCAAATGTTTCAGGGCGATTTCAAGATTCGTCGTCACTTCAACTTTGTTGTCATTGACCAGGATTTCTGGGGGGTTTTGTCGTCTCCAACGCCCCCAGACATATGACAAGGCCTTGTATGGAGGATAACAGTTGTCAATTCTGTCGTAAGCCTTGAGCGTGCAACGGATTTCATCGCCCCATCGGCCTGGCGATAGCGTGATCAAACGGAAAAAGCCGAATTTTGTAGATGAATGCATGGGAGCGACATCGCGACCGGTGAAGCTGAGCCGCCAGACATTAGCTTTTTGAAGGGAAAGTTCACAGACTCAGTACTAGGCGCTTGAGTCACGGTGGCAACCTACCTAGCCATTGATAATATCAATTGTTTTGGAGTAGAATAAATGTAGCGATGTAGTTTCGTCAAAGGACATATATGATCCTTCTGCCTTGACTTCGAGGCCTAAATGGAGGCCCAATACTACGCTAATACGTATATATCCTATACATTCGTTACGTACAAGTAGGCATCCGCCGATATGCAGCTGAGCCTTGTGTGGCTATGTAGGACAGCAAGGCCAATCAAAACACAAACCCCAACACAGCCATCATAAAAGTACCACACCGGAGGAAATGGGGTTTACATTGGTCTATGCGCTGTATGATTGAAATGTACAAATTGGAGCAACACAAGGCTCTTCGCGAGGCGCATATGCGGTAGGCTGGCGTTTGTTGGGTGCAGCCAAGATCAAATCCGTTATGATTGAGCTCCAGTACGACCAATGAATAATGGCGCAGAACAGAAGAATAGATCATAAAGAATCTTAAACAGGCATATAAAAGTTAATACAGGGCTGAGACCCAGTTTATTCCTGGGAGCGGATCAATACCTAAAGAAATCGCCTAACAGTGCGGAGTAGCCTTACATGTATGCCCAGCAATGTCAACCGCCACGGCAAACTTCAAGGCTCACCATCGGAATCAAGGACAGTTCTGCCATTAAAAGGTTAGAACGCCATCGATATCTATGACACCGAATAGCAGCGCCGCAGTCCGTGGACAAAGATTTCCATCAGAAGATAGAAAGCCATTTTCAGAACATGAGTTTAGCCATGTCAATAACCAAGTATTATAAGAATACAGACTCAGGTAGAAAGAAGTTTGCAAACACTGATACCGCTGGGACGGTGAATTTATACTCCCTATAGATTGCTATCTATACTGAGTGCCAATTTGTCTAAAAGCCAATAGCCCTATAGATAGTACCATATCAGACTTAGCAAAGACCGCTGCAGCTACCCATATCGTCCAACCCAACAAAGTTGAAAGTCACCTCTCCATTATTGACATCGTTGGTGCCAGGAAAGCCCAAGGGCACACTTCCACAAACGGTGCAGCCATGGTTTGCGAGATCGCGGACAACTCGAGCAATATCAGTACCCATAGCACCGCTAGTCTTCTGTACAAAGGCGCAGACACCAGACGGCTGATCACAGGCAATATGCTCTCCTGCTGGATACCATCGATTGTCATCAATCCCATAGTCGATAATGTCCACCATGTCTGGTAGCGGTTCGTCGTTGGCCCCGGGATTGCCCAACACACCGGAGCAGTAGGCGCTGCCTTCGCAGTTGATACCTAGAGCGGAAACTCCCACTGTAGAGGCGATTATAGCAATGGCAAGTTTGAACAACATCTTGGTTGTAAAGGTTTGGCTGGTTTGACTTAAAAAAAAGCTTTAGATTCTGTGCTGTGACAAGAGGAACAAGGCGGAATACATTCCAGCTATACGTACAAGGTAGGTTAAATAGTTGACGTATTGAATCTTGTAAAGCTCGTTGGTTGGATACTTGGTGTGTTTAACAATCTTATCTAAATGGAAGGAGTGTAACCTCTATTTATACTTCGCGACTGCTCTCCATGCGTCTATGAAACCGAAACTCTATCAGCAAAATGTGTAGATGGCACTTGGGCTGCATCGTATAGGGGATGCAGTGTGAAGATGGAGAATCATCTTGTTGTCGCTCTATAATCTCACTTCCTAGGTTTCATGCCGTCAGCGTGCACCGTAGATCATTTACTACACTTGAGACCAAGCCTGATGAATGGCAGAGGTCAGTTGCCAAAGGTGCAAGGATCGCCTAGTTGAATACGATGTGGCTTACGTAGATGGGAAGACTCTTACAACTATATTTAAATCTAGCTTGCATTTAAGCGTGTAGCCAATAAGAGTAAAATTATGCCTATATGGCGATTTTAGGGTCCGTTGGTTTTCGCAGGTGGCTGAGTGTAGAGGCGTTCATTCGCCCAAGAGTCTTCATCATCAAAACAGGTGGCCCCCAAGTCTCAGGATCAAATACCTAAAAGAAGGGCGAATGATAAGGCAGAACTCCGAGATCATCGTGAAGCATACTTTGAGTTTAGCTCATATAAATTATCATATTTTTCGAGTCAGGTCGCTTTATACCTTTACGTACTCCAGTTGACAATTTTCCAGATTGCCATCAAATATTACTGCAAACAATTCTGTCTCTATTTACTATTTGAGAGTATCGGAGACATTACACAATAAGTCTATCTAGTTGTTCACTATTTGATGTCGCCTCTCAATCAATGGATTTGCCTCTACTGAATAGAAAAAAGCAATCCGAAGAATTTGGTTCGTTGATATTCTGGGTGGAGTTCCCGGACTTGGACCACAGCTCGGAGTTGGCAGCATTCTCCGGTCGGAAGTCGTATCGCTCTAGTTTCTTTTTAAGATGATCGTAAAGCCATAGAACATCCCACCGTTTGAGGCTTAGCATCTAGTCAAAGTGAGCTGTCAAACCTATTTTTGTCTTCTCAAAAAGAATACTACAAAAGGCATACCTCGCCTATTGAAGGCGGCCTAGTACCATACTAAGCCTTGATTGAGCGAAATATTAAGCCCCATCGTTCATTATTTCTAATTTGAGCTGTGAGGAGAGGCTGGGCAAACTAATTTACGCAGAGCCAGTGCTATAGAAAAATGCGATCTATCTCCATGAAGTACGAGTCAATGTGTGTAAGCAAAGTATGTCAGAATAATTCATATCCCTAGTCATAGCAAATCGACCAAAATTTTGATCAAGTCAAAAAATTCATAAGAATCATACTTTCAACAAGATACAGCTACTTTCATAAATCTGAATACGAATCCAAGTCATCACTGTCGAGGTCCAAATCCGTGTCACTAGAAGCATTATTTTCCAGGACTGCTGCAAGATTTTCGGCAACCTCATCTCCCGCCGTAGTTTCCAGCTCCTCATACATTCTTGAACCATCTGCCAAAGTAGATCTGTTTCCCACTCCTTCAGGATTTGCTATAGAATCCCTACGTTGCTCTGATGCTGTCTGTTGATAGAGAGGGCCTATCTCTTCAAAAGTATGCCCCATGTCATTGATATCATCACGGCGGCTGAAGCACTTGAAGCACAACGAGACTTGACCAGCACATTTTCGACATTGCCAAGAAATTCCTAGAATATGCTGTGTCGGTTGTTAGCATCTCAGACTCCGTACATAAAATAAGCACCACTTGCCGTAAAGCAGCTCTCACACTTGATCAGTTTTCGATCTCCAGGCTTGCTTTGGTGAAGTGAGTCGTTCCATTCCACTTCATCGCCATTCTCGTTGATCCTCGTACCATCCTTTGGAGCGAGATGCTCATTCCACGAAGAGTCCCTACCCGCGAAACGAGCCAGTTTCAACGCCGACCACGTATCCTCTGACTTGAAATCTTGAACTCGACCTCGACCTCGAACCCATACATCAGCACCCCTTTGACGAAGTTGGACCACGTTTTCAAGGACGCTCGTCCGGGCAGCCCATAGCAGCGATGTCCAATTATCGTCATCTGCCGCGTTGACGTCGATGTCCTTGAACCGGCCTAGCAGATATTCAAGGTTGCCTTGATGACATACTGAGGCCGCAAAATGGATCGGCAGGCGCCCAAGCTTGTCTCGAACATTTACATCTACACCTGCTTCGACAAGGGCACGGAGGCCATCTTTCCACCCCGATGCCGCTGCTACGTGTATCGCACGACGCCCTTGATCGTCCGCTACCTCAAGTCTCGCCTTGCGCCGGATGAGAAACTTGAGCGCCTTCAGCCCAGCACTACCGGGCCCACGTGCCATATGAGCGGCTCGAATGATGGGATATTTGAATCGACCGCCTGGTTGGTCAAGCATAACCTTGACCTCATCTACCAGATATCGCACCATCTGGCTACATGCCGCCTCATCATCTATACGGAGTGCCGTATAGAGAAGCGACCTGCCATGTTCCAGCTCTAAGGCCTTGAGATCCGCGCCCTCTTGTATAAGCAGTCTTACGAGGCTCAAGGAACCTTGTAAGCAAGCTAGATGCAGGATACTGCCCATACGAGTGGCTCCGCACTCGATGAGGTACTTGGCCGCGGCTTCGTTACTCCTTTGGACGGCGACGGCTAAAGGAGTATATCCATCCTTATTCTTACTGTCCACGGGCACTCCAGCTTTGACCAAAAGCTGTAGCACAGATACGAGTGTCTTCTTTTTGATATTGTGCAATGGCGTATTTCCTTTCTTGTCCACTTTTCGCGCTGCTGATGCCCCGTAGGGTCCAGATAGAAGTATCCCAAGGCATCGCGCAGCTTTCTCGAATTCTCCTCCGCGCATGAGTATATCAGAGGCGTTGATGTCATTTTTTGTATGGAAGTGAGGATCCGCACCGGCCTTCAACAAGAGCTCAACGCACTCGGGCTCATGGCTTTGGCAGGCGATCAACAAAGGCGTGAGACCAAGTTCATTCTGAATAATGCGCTCCGCAGCCACACTCTCTGAGAAGATTTCAGCGTCGCCGTATACGAGATCCAAGTTGGGCTTAGGATCAGACTCTAGCAAGACTTTCATCGTCTTTGGATAGCCCCATCGTGCAGCCATGTGAAGAACACTTCCATAGACGCATTGATGATCAGGATCCAGACCTTTTTGGAGCAACTCAGGAATTAGGTCCGGAGTATTGTAGGCGGCGTTCAGCATGCTCCATCCCGTATAACCCTCCCAATCCGGATCGGCATCTCTCTTCAACAATAATCTTGCAACCTCGACCTTGTCTGCATAGATGGCGCTAAATAGAGGCGAATATTTATTTCCGTCCTTGTCTACCTCGTTAACGTCGGCCCCTTTCTCAAGAAGCAAGCTCACCATTTCCACACTACCGTTCCGAGCCGCCGTTGTCAAGGGCACTTCGTAGTAATTGATGGAAGCTCCACGTTCTATCAGTAGCGAAACAAGTTGGACATTGCCCGAATTAATAGCCTTAATCAGTAGCTGCCCAGCTCTCTGAGTATTGTCTGGTGGGATTGGGCCATTCTCAAGCAGCATGCGAGTAATATACGTGTGACTGCTCGAACCAGTACTGGGCAGCACATCTCCTGGGGCCGTGCCAGTGTGAGCATTTTGACGAGCAACACTTGCATCCAACAGCAGGCGAGCGCATTCTAGGGAGCCAATCCTCGCTGCCTCAAGCAAGGGTAGTCGTGTGTAGATATTCCCTGCATCATCCTGCTGGTCGCTCTCAAACTCCGCATTGACCGCCAAGAGTCGTCTTAGTGCCTCATATCTGCAAAAATGAGTGGCTAGGTACACAGGTCCTGCACCGTATTTGTTTTTGGTACGAACACTACCACCTCCTTGGAGAATAATGTCCACCATGTGCGGCTCCCACACCAGGATGGCCTGCATGAGTGCATCGTCGCCATCGTCGTTGCTCGTTGAGAGGTCAATCTTGGCATCAGAATGTATCAGAAACTCCACTGTAGAGATATGATTCCCCCATACCGCTAGTGCGACTGCAGATGCACCCCAGAGAGGACCAGGCTCGTTCATGTTGTGCCCAGCTTTGATGAGAGCCGCAAGGATGTTGTCTAATCCAGCAGCAGCGGCTTGATGCAAGATGTGTTCTGGCCACTGGAAGCTACTGATATCTGGAATATGCTGAATTAGAATGTCTGCCGCGCCATCTTTCCCGTAAGCTGCGGCCCAAAACAAGGCGTTTCTGAGCTCGCCTTCATCTACAGGAAGTTGGTCAAGTAATCGCTGAACGATAGCTATATATCCCACTCTCGATGCCTCCGTGATGGCATACCAGCAGTCCTTGGAAAATCCAGCCTGGCTTTTATGAGACTCTAAATCTTCATGAATTAGATCCTCGAGACCTAGCATAGCGAATACCGGCAATGAAGAGACGTAGCTTCTGTTGATCCGAGTGAGTGGGTTGGAGAAGAAAAAGAAAGGCACCTCCCAGGCGGCTCGAGCCGCCCGGTCAGAGAACAGATCGCGAACCAAATGACTAGGTTTAACTGTACCACTGGCGTTGTAGTGCTGAGGCCAAAACCGTATCGCATATCCGGCCATGCTGTCTTGCTGGTGGGCAATGACTGTTGCATCAAGCAAAGTGGCCCATGGACCTCCGTCGAGACTTCCGGGGAAGAGCATTGCCAGCTTCTCCTGTGCGCCTTTCAACTTGAAGTATCGTAAGCACGCTGTGGCAATCTCGCCATTGACTCTTTCTCCTTCAACTTCGCCTTTTCGTACCGTCCCGTCAATGCAAACGTTATAGAACGATGGGTGGCTGAACTTGATGTCGCGATTCAAGATGATGATAATTCCGCCGAATACTTTCTCGATGCTGAGTACGAGGTCTTGAGGATCAACATCATTGAGGAAGGGTTCCTTTCCAACTGTTGAATCTTCAGACAGTTGTTGCTGTATAGTAAGCGCCTCACTTAACGATTCTGCAGTCCATGGTTCTGCTGCATATTTGATCCAGTTGTATATATTTTTGGCCCTTGACTGATCTTTATTTCTCAACGAGGAAATAATGACACGCACTGTATTCTCTACGGTGACAGGTGAGAGTTGCCTTAGAAGCTCAGCGATCTCAGACTTTGAGGCTCCACGGCGGTAATTGCCAAGCCATCTTAAGATGACAAAACCCAGATACGGTGTATCGCTGCATTCTTCAAGGAGGGCCTCAAGCCGTAACTGGACAATTTCATAGATGGGACGCCTTGCTGTGAGATCAATCAGACCTGACCGGAGTTCATTGGTCAACATGTTCCTGATAGTTGGCCGACCGAGCGCAGGGCAGTCCTTCAGATTAATGCGCTTATCGTCGGGCATTGATTCAAATGCCAAACCATCTTTCCTGGAAGTAGACAGGATAAAGCTAGGGTTGCCCTCGCAGTAACTCTGAATACTCAAAATGCCCTGTAAAAACCACTTGCGCTCCTCCTCATAACACTGGTCAAAGCAGCCTATGAAGAACGTGAGCTCCGAGACACGGGTGAATGACAACATTTCTTTATATAAGAGCCAGATGTTCTCCAATGAACAGGATTTGGTGACTCTGAAGATCTTTTCCCACTGGCCGAACGTATTATCCAGGGTAAAGAAGCGCCAGGATAAAATATTGACAAAGTATACCAGCATAGATAAAATGCTGTTGTATCTGGAATCCCACAAATCAAATTCAAAGTAAACGACGCTTGTACTAGGTATTCGATACCTGGCACTCGTGGCCTTTGAATCGTCATAGTTAACATAAAGATGCCGAGAGATTTGACCAATATCAATTTGAGGGCTCCCATCTCCATGCAAATGGATGACTGTGGGGCGTTTGTCTGTCCTTCTAAGTTCTGAGAATGGCCTTTGCTCCATGATCCAGCTTACCGTCGCAGACATGGGCAGCATTGAATCATATGGCGTATCGAATTGCCGCGTCGGAGGAGCCAGCGATAAGAGCCATGCTTGTAGCGGAAGAAACTGATAATTGATCCTGATGGCTGATGCATTGAACCCATGCTGTTAGAAAAGTAGTTGCGGTTTTTGCTTTAAAAATGTCAAACAGCGCAAAGAGAGAGACTCACGGCAGCCATCCATGTTAAACATCTTGAAGATGCGCCTAACCCAGCTTTCGTCTGGTCCATCT
This sequence comes from Trichoderma atroviride, assembly GCF_020647795.1. Taxonomy (NCBI): domain Eukaryota; kingdom Fungi; phylum Ascomycota; class Sordariomycetes; order Hypocreales; family Hypocreaceae; genus Trichoderma; species Trichoderma atroviride. Next base: position 2,283,395 of record NC_089400.1, on the reverse strand, counting down.
CCGCTGACCATATGTAAATGATCCAGTTTTTTCAGACCATATCTTCCTACTGATTCAAACGAGTGTCCCACAGCATATGTGGAGCTCGAGAAGGGAGTATCCTCTGCAGGTGCATCCAGAGCATCGTAATCATTCTCGGTAACTGTATCATGGGTGGCTTCGCCATCAAATGGTCGTTGATTCCTGGTCTCGTGAATGTTCTGAGAGAAGACGTTGAAAATAGTAGCCCGATCGAACAGTTTGGTGCTCAGAAATTCTTGATTAGCTCTCTCTACCTGGTCAGCAAGCCTCTTGACCTTTCTCAGTAGCTGAGTCCTGATGGAAGGCCCTTGAAGCATAATTAGTGCAAGAACTTGGTCTTCAAGGTCCTCCAAAGAATTGAATCGATGAGGAGTGCCGAGGAAGACCTAATAAGATCATTAATATTATACTATATTCATACGAAAAAAAGATCCCAACCCTCTGAACTCACAATTGCTGTAGTTAGAATTGCTATCTTCCCAAATTTATCAGGACGGGCCAATGACATGGAAAGAGCCTGGAATTCTCAGTGAAAGGTACCTTGGGTGGCAGGCCGATTTATTATTACCTCTTTAACGATTGTGCCACCGAGATCGTGACAAACCCAGATTATAGGACGATCCCTTTCAGTCTATCAATCCTCTTGTCAGAAACTCGCACTTTACGACTTTTGTGATACTGTAAACCTACCTCTTCGAGTTCCCCACGAATCTTTGCAAACTCAGTCACAAGTCGCTCAGCATGTAGTCGAAGTCCATCTATTTCGTACAATTCGGAATCCCCGCGGATTTCATATGAATAATCGATTTGCCTGGTTGACAGATCTTGAAATAGTTTAGTCTTTATCCACCACGAGCCTTCTCCGTCAATCCAGGCAGTCCTATAATCGTCGCATATGCCATGAACGGTGACAACGCTATAGTCTTACAGTAAGCTTTTTGATCTTTTGATAGGGGGTTAAGGCTTTGCGCCTACTCATAATCGTCATAGTTAGAACCTGACCAACCGAAGTTTCGGACAATACTCAGTCCTAGTTTTCGCTGATCCAAATTGGTTTGTGGCTCTCTCGATTCGTCAAAGATTTGATCTGTCGTGGTCTTTACACTCAATGTATCCATGTTGTCGTCTTGATCTTTATTGCTCGGCCTCTCAAACTCGGCCTCCAACTCTTGAGGCACTTCTCCAATGGGGAGCGCCAAGCTTGTCTCCATAATTGGAGCTGGAACTTCGCTGTGGCTTGTTTCCTCTCCTATTATCTCTTCCATCGTTGAATGATTCAATAAACCTGTACTGTGATCTCTTTCGCTTGTACTGCGAAAGTCTAGAGACAGATTTGGAGCCTGGTAGGCGGAATATAGCGGGGTGTTGCAGCTTGAGGCACATTTCTCCCCTCACACCTATCCTTGCATATATTTATTTGGCAGGACCAGTCCGAATTACTAGAATATCCACGGTGTACACGCAGCAATAATGTGGTGACAGAAGCCTTATCCAACATGCCCAAATGTCCAAATGTAGCCCATCTTAGGCAATTATAAAGCTAGCATTTCGTCTAACACTGAATACAATTTTATTCTATTGTTGCTTCTTCATGTCAAACTTGAGCAAATAAAACGCATATACACAGTACAATAGCTCTAATTCAGTGTCTTTTCCCCGCGCATAATGACAGTTCTGAAGGTCACATCGCCGACCTCGTCAAGATCCACGCCCCCCAGCCTGTCGTCTCCATAAGATACACTCTTGTTTGGGCGCGTCCCCTCATCATGACAATCTGGTTGAAAAACAATTGGGTCATCTTTAGGTATTTTCTTAAAGAGGCTCTCTGCAGCCGTCTTCATATCTGTCTTACATGCGAATGCCACTCGGCAAGTAAATTTCTTTTCCTCCAGCCTCGAAACGAGAACAGCGACTTTCAGAGATGTCGGGATGCCTTTAGGTTGTGATTTATTTTCTGAGAGGATCCATTTGGCGATGCGATTCGGGGGCCTGTTGTTAACGATACGTTTCCCGCCGCTCAATGTGATAGCGTCCCAGGTTTGCCTATCAATCACTTGTTCCCATTTGCCGCTTAAACTGACGCTGGCCAGTTGGTTGATGGCGATGCTGGCGTCGCCTCCCGTAGTGAGGCTCTCATGTTGCGATGTAGGCATCAAGCTGTATGTGCCGTCGAATGAGATCCGTTCAACTTCGACATCATGGCCACCGCCAGAGTCTTCTGCTTCGAACAGAAGCTCAATAGAGGCCTCGGAAATGCGGCGTCTATTATTAGGTTGAAAGAACCACTGTAGAACAACCAGGCTCGCGTACCGATCGCTGTCGGCCGACATGGCCCCATGGATCACCTTTTCAAGCCTGCAGGTAATGTCGATGGCGCCCGTCCGCTGAAGGACCTCGGCGCGATGATACTGGTCCGAGGCGACGTTGAAGACGTGGAAGCCGCTTCCTTCTTCGCCTCCAGCCTCATACATATCCAGCCGGATGGTTTCAACCGCATCTTCATAGTCAGGCATGCAATCTTGCTCCATCATAAGCAAGTTGAGCCAACTGCAGTTTCGAGGAGACAATCCACTTGATGGAACCGGCGTTGATGGGACAAGAGAAAGGTCAAGAAGTCAAAGGCCCAACCGACTCACAAAATGTATAATGAAAGAACTCGAATGTATGCCTTAATGGCAATTTAATAAAGTCTCTGTCCTGTACCCCGCTTGTCTGGGGTTTGAAGATGGAGGGCTCAGCCTCCAGAGGGGGCTCTCTTAACTGCAGCAATATTTTTTGAGCTCCATAATGAGGCATAAGCGGCAAGATTTCTGGTCCATCTTCAAATGCGCCAATAATTTTTCAGCTAAGAAGTTACAAAGTCTTATTTATTTAGTGTTTGTACGTGAATTGAGAAAGGTCTCGATGTCCCAAGGCAGCTTACTGCCCGGAAGTTAGCGAGGAAACTGGGACAAGCATTCGTGTAAATGCGGCGCTTCGCATACACTTGCGCGAATATGTCGACACCTTGATGAATCACACGGCCTATCGACATCCACATGTACACTGTGCACTGTGTGTCTTGGCAACTCCTTCAGGGTATGGTAGGATTGAAGGGATTGTTGCTAGATGTCCAGTCATTGGTCGCCTTCCGAACTCGCCCCCTCATTTTATTATGATACCAGGTGACACACATTTGATCTGATAAATTCCTTTTTCACACTCGTAGTGCAGAATCTCCTGACAATTTCCAACTTGGTGGAGCAGAGAGAATTTGACTGGCTGGTTGCAAAATTCCAATACCTAAGATCAACCATGATGGATTCGGACAGTGATACAGACGAGTCAAACGACTATGAGAATGAATACGAACAAGACGCGGGCGATTATGTCCACAGCAAAGACAAAAAAAGTTCCCAAGAACAATATAAGGCGGCAGTCAAGGCAATCAAAACAACAATATACGACAGAGAGATCGATGTCGATAAATTTCTTAACGAACACGGCGCCGTCGCCGGCCAGTCCTCTGTCCTTGCCTCAGAAAATCTATTGCACGCCATAGTGGATATGATCAAACGCGACGACATGAAGTCCGAAAATGTGGAATGTCTTGTTCAGCGACTAGTTGAAGATCACCCAAATCTTCTGGTACATCAAAACAACGACGGATACAACCCAATACATATGGCAATTAGAGACTTCACGCATCAACTGGCTGAATACATGATCTCTGCCTGCATCGGGAGTAAGACTCCATCTGCTAAGCAAAGTCTTGATAACGCATTCCTACAGACCGCGCAAGGCGATAGAACATGTCTACATGCTGCCTTCTTAGGAAAATTGAATCTCAGCACGGCCAGAATGCTACTAGAGAATGCCAGCGACAATGCTTTAGCAGCCCAAGACGATAATAAGAATACACCGATGCACTATGCAGCATCGTTCAAGCAATGTACTACTACTGGTGCTGAAATCATGAACCTGTTTATCGCCCGTGATCTGGACGCTACACGGCAGAAAACATCATCTGAGACAACTTTTCTCGATTTAGCAAATGCTGAAGGACGTTCCGTCTATGAGGAGCTTCAGTACTCAAAACAAACCGAGATTGATCGATATCGGGCAAAGAAAAAGGAGCGTAATTCGTATCAGGTGCCGGATCATCCAACCAGCGCTGCTCGGCCTGCAGTTAATATGCCACCGAAAGATCCCAAGGAAGACGGCAAATTGCAAACCAGCATGAGAGATGCTGCATCATCGATAGTCTTTAGAGGCAAAGAGGCAAAGATGGACGATCGCGAAAAGGAACGTCAGAGAAAGAAGGCAGAGGAGGCCAGATTAAGAGCGGAGGCAGAAGAAGCGCTCGAACGCAAGAGCCATGTTGACCGTATGAGAGGCCAAGAAACTACTGGCCACGATGCCAGTAGAAGCTCTCAATCTCGGACTACTGTCACAGAGAATCAGACTCTTACAGTGCCCGCTCCGTCGAATGTTAGAAGGAGTCCGACTAAGCCGATGGAGTCGCCGGCTAATCCGTCAATCAAAAGAAGAGACACGGGTCGATTGGACGTCAAGTCAGAGCAAGGTAGCCTGGCCACCGAAGCTCCTCGTAACGTCAATAAACCCAATATTACTGCCGAAAGGAGTGCGAAACGAAGAATTTGCAAAGAAATACTCCTAAAATTGAAGCTACACTATATGAGAACTAGGAGCTCCGAGATGGTACTTTCTTTCCTCTACGGAGCAAATATGAATGGTGAGCTGGGGCATATGAATACTCACACACACATACAAATGAATTAATTAGAATGAATCTAGATGTCCAAATCAGCTTTGATTACGATCGTTTGCCGGCCAAAGTTGTATGGAACGAGTTTGTGAAGCAGTTCGGCCAAGACAACAAATCCGGCTTCAAATTTGATAGAGTATTGCAGTATGTGACGTTTCCCCGAGTCGAGGTGACCGTCAAGGGTCGTCTTGCGGACCGTGAGAGGGAAGCAGAAAATAGGCAGCAGGAGTATCTTGGTCGCAAAGATATGGTGTACTTTTTTAACTGGCTTTATGAGAAGGGGGTCCGCCACATTATCAGAGTATCTGTTAGTGACTCTGGTGACCTGGGAGAAAAGGTTCATACAGACCGGTCTATTCAACAATGTCTTGAACGTTTTGTCGTTGAATCCCTTTATTGGCAAAAGACAGACTTGGATCCCGAAACAATCCTGAGAGTGAGTGCGAGGAGCTTGGAGAAGGTGGTACCCACAAACGAAGATCCAAAGAATGTGGAGCTTCTTCCGGATAGGCAATTAAGAGAGCTGTGGCTGAGATGGAGTGGGAGTAATGCTGTGCTTCGGGCATGGAGCGAGCCGGAAGGCTTGCCAATGCTGCCTCGATTAGAAAGAGTCCATCTTCTTACCCCAGCGGCCAGCAAGGTATGAAAGCTCCCAGAGAGTTGCTCCCGGGTTACAAATTCGAGGTTACTGGCTGATCACAGAGACTAGATGCATGACGATCCCCAGTGGATTAAACAAAAGTTTGAAGAGTTTCGGTTAAGACTCAACAAAAACTTTAGAGACGCTCGAGACAAGAGGGTCGAATTGAGAGAAGAAGATGCATTTGAAGCAACTGGAGAGATCAAAGTTACACTAAAAGCCGTAGATGTTGACGGCGACTCTAAGCTAACAGCTCAAGGCGTCTCTAATTTCACGTCGTCTACTCCTGTCAATGGTATCAACTCACATCGGTGGTTAGGCTCCACGTCCAGATTTGCTGGCAATATGAAGCATTTCTGGGATGCTACACTAGAGCAATGGACTAATAGTCCGAACAAGCCGATGCGCCCCGAAAGTAACGTCGAAGGTGACGTAGAAGACGATGTTGTTGTGGCTTTGATCGATGACGGCGTCGATAGGTTGGACAATACCCTTTCTGGTCAAGTTCTGGAAGGGAAGAGTTTTGACTACCATGACGACCAAGTGCGGCCGCCCTTCTCATCGGCGAGAGGCCACGGGACAGTCATGGCCAGCATGATTCTGCGTGTATGCCCCATGGCCAAGATATATCCTATACGACTCAGGACTTACGACACAGACGGAGGCAAAAGCCAGATCGACCGAAAATACGCGGCACAGGTAAGCCTCACTACCGATTCTACATGAAAGAGCCAAGACTACGAACGACACTAATGTACGAACCCTTTTGTCTCCAGGCAATCAAAGCAGCGCTCGCTAAAAACGCCACTATCATTTCCATGTCATGGACACTGCCGAAATCATCACCCGATAATGAAACTGAAGATGAGCGTAAGTCTTTCTCTCGATTAAAATTCATGTTTAAAGATTAGTAGAGTAATATTAAGTCTTTTTTTGAACTTAGTCCATGAGATTCTGAAAGTAGCCGTCAGACAAAAGGTCCTCATGTTCTGCTCGTCGCCTGATGAAGGGAAATTCACCGAAGTCGACTATCCAAGCGGCCCCTGGCGCGACCACTTCTTCCGTATCGGCGCTGCCCGTGCTAATGGCACCGTTTTTGATTGGACCCCAGACGACGGTATCTCCTTTGTCCTCCCCGGCGTCGACGTAGTAAAAGAACAGGCGGGGAGGACCTCGTCCGAGACGCAGTCGCTTGGCGTCACAAGTCGCGTGGCTGACTTCAAGTACGAAACGGGCTCGAGCGTGGCTACAGCTCTGGCTGCTGGTCTGGCCGCCATGATTATATACTGCGTAAAGGCCAGTATCATGGCCATTAGAATCGCCTATCCGAACCCGGAGTCTGTCATAGGCATCGCAATTACAAACGACCATCTGGCAAGGATTTCCAAGCATGATGCCATGAAGCAAGCTTTCTCTACCTTGGGCAAGGTAACGCCCAACAGGTTTATTCAAGTATGGGAAAAGCTGGACACCATCAGCAGTGTACTGGAGGCGGCGCGGTCTAGGGAGCCCACAGAAGAGGACCAAAGGAAACTCACGCAGTCCTTTGTAAATTTTGGGTCGATGCTCCTTAATGGCAAACAATTAGATGTGAAAGTGGTAGATATATGATGGGATCAGCATGTAGAGGGATAGACAGAACTCTATTTCCTATTCTATAAGCAAGCCTATAGGACTCGATATCAGGTCGATCTAAGGAGTCAAGGAGATGTCTGCTTGACAGATCAGGGAAATCGGCGGGATCATGTGCCAGAGTAGGTGCCATGTTCAACCCAACGCAGAAATTGAGTGGCTTAGACGGAGTAGGTCAGGCGGACATCTGCTTCCCTTAAAGGCGGCAATTTGCAGGGAGAATCATTTTCCTAGTGGCGGAAGAATTGAGAGATCCAAGGTGAACCATACCAACATCATTCTACTGATACTTTTTTGGGGAGAGTCTCATCACATGTGGGCCAAGTTAACATTTCTTGAATCCAGTGATCTTTTGGATACCTGCGCATGAGTCAAGGCCCAAGGATTCTGGAGATGACGGATCTGCGGTATTAGATACACGGTTTGTTTCATTGCCAGCATGTTCTTAGCATCCTCTTGGCCAACCCCGTGGCTTAGGCAGGCCATGCATGACAGTACGGCCAGCGGTTCGGTCATTGCAGTATACCCTTGACGGAGTTACAGGATGCTTGGGCTCTCAGATGGGCTTTCTTCCGGGCGATACCACCTCGCATCCAACTGTAGCTTGACAAGGCAGTCAATTTACATATTAAAATATACAATTACTAAATATATCATGAAATAGGAGCAGCATCAGTTGCATTAGTAACATTATAACATGTAGCATTAATAGCAGCAGCAGCAGCAGCCTATGCAATAGCTGGAGTGCTGAATAACAGAACTGGGGTGCTAAATGGCTTTTCTCTTTCCCGTCCCCTCTTCATCCTCTTCCAAATTTAGAGCCTCCGTCTTCTTCGTCCTGGCTAATGAATCTCACCATCACAGAATGCTAGCATATCTTGATCATAACCATTAGCTCCGGTAGGTGCGTCTAATACGGGCAGAAGAGTCTGGCAATTATTGCATGGTTTGCGATATACCCCTCCTTTATTGGCGTGGAAGTTGTTAAGCGTGGTGCTGTCAAAGTTGATCGCTAGACTCACGGCTGTTGTTCCGCTGGTGTTGTTGCTAAACTTCCTGACTTTCATTGCGAATCCACGCACTTGGGATGGATTTGGTGCACCTAGGAGAGCTCGTCCTGGTGTATAATGCGGCCTATATCATTTGGTTACTCAAATTTTGTCTATGAGGCTAGGAGGAGGAGGAGGGAAAAGAGGCAGGACAAGAAGGGGAGAAGTTATCCAACACCCCAGCTGTACGACAACAAAGCAGCCAGTCCACATATCCAAATGCACAGCCGCTGAATATATATATAAATAGCGGTAGCAGCAGTAGCAGCAGTAGCGATACTACAGCTGGAGTACTGGATAACAGAATTGGGATACTAGGTAACTTTTCTCTATGAGAAGAGAGGAGTCTAGGTTAAAAGTAGAGGAAGAGGATAAGGAAGAGGAGGGCGAAGGAGGAGAGGCAAGAGGACCTACATTATACCTGCAATCGGGTATGTCTCTGCACAGCGGCCATACCTTTGAACCGCTGGACCTGCAAATGCAAGGTAATCATTTCCATCGTTGACCCAGGTATATAAATTATCCAGCATGCGAAGAACAGGGCTTGTGTTGACGTCCCCATAGAGTTCTTTGAAGAGGTTGTCTTTCAGGGTCATGTAAGTCGGTACCAATTGTCCAGGATCGATTTCCCCCTGTATTATATTCGGTTTATTAGATGGATCGGGCCGAAACATCCTTGGGACAAACATGATGTCAAACACATGTCTGTATTCATCCCGTATAGCAGCATTATCGCGGCCATTGCCTAACAGCCACCGACGCCGCACAACGTTCACCAGCGCCGCGTGCAGGGCAGCACTGAACGGTCCCGCGTCCCAGAGTTCATTGCGGGGGAAGGGCACAAGATCAAGATCTTGAGGGTTGGCCAGCTTCCACGCAGCGTTCACCGCTTTTTCAATGATCTCGAACTGAGTCTCTGCGCGATCCTCGGGCACAGTGACCCAGGGGTCCGCAGGTGGGAGGTCTGTATGATCGAGAATAGCATCATTATTTCCAAGAGGGATATTGAGGAGGCTCCTCCAGATAGCCTCGGCAACGGCTAGTTCCAGAACAGGTGGCAGAACATGAGGATCTGGGGGGAGGTCGCGATCAGGGTCGTATGATTGCAAAGCTGGGTCAAGGACCTGCTCTCGTCTCCAGCCATTCATCAGGCGTCTCTTGGCATTATGATCGGCTGTATCGGCTCCATCCACAGCATATGAGAGAGTATATGTGCTGCCGAGGAGGAACCATAATTGATTGCCTACGTCACGGAAGTAGATGCAAGAGCTCATGACAGGGGGATCCCCAACGTTATTGACTGGCCGGGGGGTCCCGATCTTGCGAATATACGCCAGATAGAGGCAGCGACTGTAAATTGCTTGCAGCGGCACAAGGTAGTTTTCGTATGTGGCGCCGTTAGGAGGCATTGCGACGCTGAATATGTAGCCAAGGGCTGCAGGCCCATCGATGATCTTCAAGTCCTGGTTGTTGGGACCCCATGGCACGGTCACAGGATCAGGGTCTCGTGTGCGGGCGTTGTTTCCAAGGTGGCATGAGATATCAACACGTCTATGACAAAGGTTAGTCATATGACTAGCTGTTTACTTCTTGCTATGTCGAGGTTGTGAACAAGATCCTGTTAAAGAATGGAGCTCCTATTCTGTTCACAGTACTATATGGCGAGGCATGTAGACTGATACCAGAATGACTCATAAGAGCTAGATCATTTTGATATATCCATCTATCCGTAGATAGGAGCGGAAAAACAAAGGAGTTAAGGGTCGGATGAGGGTAAAGAGAGGAATAATGAAAATAGTATAAGCAATAACCATATTAAAAGAGTAAAGGGAGTAGAAATAGTAGAAATAGTAGAAATAGTAGAAATAGTAGAAATAGTAGAAATAGTAGAAATAGTAGAAATAGTAGAAATAGTAGAAATAGTAGAAATAGTAGAAATAGTAGAAATAGCAAGAAGGAGGGGGGGGGGGTTGAAACTCGTCGAGAGATCGTCTTCGTTGGCTTACCCATTAATAGGAAAAAATGTGTCAAGCAGATCCATGACAGGAATCACACGGTCTCCAGGAATCCCGCAGGCTGCCGTCCTACCCACTGAACCTGCCTCAACTTCCACGCTACCCTAATTATCAGTATAGGCCTATTATGATGTGAATGGATAAGGTATACAACACACCGGAGAGCGTTCAGCCACTTGTAGAAATGCTTTACCATGGCTATGAGGCCACCTTCAGCTTTGAAGATGCTGCGGTCAAGGCGGCACGGAGCCGCAAAGACACCAAAGTCATCGTCCCAGACTATGGTTGCCATCTTGTAAAGGAGGGGGGAACAAACAATAAGAGGGGTTTGACGAGACGGATGAGAATGATTAGGCAATGACGGAGATGACAATGCCTTGAAAACAGGCCTGATATTCCATCTTATATCAAATTATCTGTCATTTCCTCACCTTTGATCTTCCCTTTCTCTGTGCTAACCTTCCTCTTCTCTTAAGCCACCTCTCCCCCCTGGTAAGGATGGCTATGGCTGGGGCGGATAACCACCTCGAGCTGACATGTTGTACATCCAATAGGAGGCTTGGGCACTTCAGCCAGCCATAAATCAATATTAAACTCTTCAGCCAGCCATAAACCAATAGCTGTTGCAACTTCGTTGCGGAAGATTTCCTCCTAGAGGGCCGGAGTTCCAGTCGGCCTCGCACTGGATGGTTTGAGGCAGCAGTGAGCTGACTGCTTGCATCATCTGTATTTCCGACAAATGCCGTTTAGTGGCCACGGTAGGCGCTTAGAAGCTATTTAGGGCTAAGGCAATCACAGCAGGGTCTCTAAGGATGCCGTACATGTATATTATTCCATCGATAGGTATGCTGTGTGGTGGCGAATGGCCTGGATCTCTGAGCCCCGTAAAACTATCGGCCCACGTGCATGCATGCATGCACCTCTTCTACCTTCAATAGTTAACTTTGCACCGGATGAGGGTAGGGAGGATCTTCAGCTCGGGTAAGTCCTAAGATCAATACTTTACCTAACTTGTGCAGATGAGGGGGCCGGGTAACGCCGGCCCGGGGAAGGGCAGATATCACGTCCCCAACGAGCTCTGGCCTTGAATTCCATACTCTTCTTCTGCTCTATTCCTAGGTCAAAAAAGATAATCCCTAAACAGTATTCTCTTTATTCGTCAACCAAAATCCGAAAAGCCCATCTTCGTCTGCTTTTCTTTGCTGTCAAGACCAAAGATGCCGGACACTGATCCCGCCAACCCAGGCCGTGACACTTCGGCCGAGGCCGGCGCTCGAGACAACGCCGGCGAAGGTTCCTCGTCGTCCGGTCCCGTACCTCCAGTGCCCGAGGAGGATCCGATGCGTGTCCCGCGGTACCTGAGACTCAACCGTGGACTCTTACCGTCGGATTCCTCCTGGTCCAACGACCCAAATCTCATGAACTTGGAGACGTACTTCTCCCGCGACCCAGGTTCGCCTTTCTTTTCTCTCTCCTGCTTTTTGCCCCTTTCTCTTCTTTAATCTTTGCTCTTAAGTACCTATCACTAATACTACATCAGAGGTTCCTAGTCTTGCCGAGAGCTTTAATCTTGACAATCTCATCCCTATCATGGTAAAGGTCGATTACGACCGCGGCGACACCTATCTCCTCACCGTCTATAAGACGAATAACTACTACCTTTGGAACGAAACAGACACCGCCATGTGGGCCTTCAGGAAGCCTAACAAGGGGTCGCTGGAGCTCGAGCATGTGATTGAATTGGTCCGTACTGAAACCTACGGCGGCAAGGATCTGATTCAACAGTACAGAAGCAGTGAGGGCAGCTGGGGACAAGGCTAGTCCGCCAGACTGGAAATCGGGGGTGCTTCTTCGAGGCGATTACTGGCTTCTCTAGGGCCTTGGGAAGTCTTGAGAGTCTATTGCCAAGACCTTTAGACAATGTGGTAGCTTCCTTTATTCAGTCTTTATTATTTTTATTTGCTTCAATAGCAGCTTTATCATGCCTTGCAGCTGATTTAGGTGACAAAGATTAAAACTATATCAAGGAATGAATCTCACTAGAGTATGGTAATTGCTAAACAGAAGCCTGCACAATCAATCTTGTTCAATCCGAGCGAGTAGCAGTAACATTCGACCCCAAGTCGGCAGGTGCGGATGACCCTGAGACATCAAAGTTTACCGGCGACGTCGCCTCCTCGCCAGGAACCCTCATCCTGATAAGCCCACCTGTATCATTATGGGTTAAGGTGACTTGGTCCGTCCCCAGCGCGCCAAAGTCCACCTTGCACGTCGATTGGCTGTCTTTCAGAGTCGGGCTGGTCAGGTCGTAGGGGTTGAATTGACCCACCACGACGTAGAATATCTTGGACGGCGCGATCTGGTACTCTTGGCCCGGCTCGGGGACGAAGGTGGCATAGGGTCCAATATTCTGGCGCATGGACGAACAGAAGCCAACAACGTACTGGTCTTGTCGCCCCTGGTCAGCATCAGACGCCCGCAGCAACTGCACTTGAGGATATCAGAAGACCAGGGTGGGGGATGGGATGCAGCAGCATTGGAACACGAGTAGGGTCCCTAGTAGGGGAGGAGGAGGAGGATGAGCAACTCACTGTTACTAGCTTCTTTGACCGAGAAGTCTCGACCAGTCAGGATGGAAAAACAACCAGGGGCGCCCGACCGGGTGATTTCCTCCTTGGTAAACGCCGGCGTACCATCAGAACACTCAATCCGGAGCGTTGTTCCGGGGACAGGCCTACCGTGCTCATCTGAGCATCCGAGGTCGACGGGGCGCTGGTCAACGACCTCGATGCCCGTGCCAATGCGCTTCCTGTGCTGGTTCTGGGGTGATGGGTCAGCTTCGACGTCGTAAACGCCGCATGTCGCAAAGAGCTTCTTGGACAGCATGAAGCTGGCCTGGCCCTGGGGGCTGGCGACGCCCCGGACGCTGGTGATGATGCGGGTGACGACGTCGATGGTCGAGACCCCATTGCGCTTGATGACGGGGGCAGCGGCGAAGATGGCGTACGCCTGCTTCCTATTGGACTGATTGTTGATGGAGACAATATACGGCGCCATGGTGCTCTTCGACAAGGTCGAAAGCAGCATGCTAAAAGGGGATTACACTGGTAGACTGGAAGAGCCTCGCTCCGGCGAACTACAGTAGGGGTATCTTGAAGGTGCGAAACAGCAAGCAGGAATCGTGATCAACAAGAAAGACGTCGGAGAGAAACATGGGACTTGAAGTTTAGGTAGCCTACGAAGAGGCTCCGCGTCTATCCGCACAGCCGAATCCCCTGCCCGCGGTAGTGTACATGCAGGGCACGAAACATAGGGCGAATCGGGTTAGTCGGTGGCGCTTAGAGGAGAGAACCGAAGCCGATAGTATTGCTATAGTACATCTGTTTGTTTCCCCAGCTTGGCTCTTCCTTGTCCCTCCAAGCCATCGTTCCAAATCCGACCAGCCACGCCTCAGCCCTACCGGCTTACTCTTACCCGAGCCGGTCCAGAGCTCCTAGACCCCTTCTAGACCCTACCTCAGCTCCCGCTAGCCGGGACACTAAGCCTTGTGCGGACGAGCGACAGGCGGGTATACCCGCTAGCGTCCATTAGTTTCCGCTGATCTGGTTCGTGAACGTGAACTGCACGTGTGCACCATCAGGAAGGACCTGCCGTCCCGTCTTGCCGCAACCACCCGCACGCGGCAAAGTCGCATCCCAACCCCCGCAGTCAAAGAGCTGCGCATTGCCTAATTGGGTCCCTTTTACTTCGATACTCAGCCCAGAGGCGCGATTGGGTGGCCCCATCAGAGCAACTATCGAACGCCCCGGCGGCTATTCAGGCCTTCTTTGTCAAGGCCCTGCTCTGGTAACCGCTGCTCTCTCCTCCTCACGGACACGCCGATGCAGGTTCTATGTTCTATCTCTCTGAGGGGAGGGACGTGAGTCTGATGCTCAACGTCCTATTCGACGAAATCATCATCTCGGGGCTTGCTGAAAGAGGGACTATTCGATTCTATCGACCGCCACTTCAGGGGAGGCTGATGCTCAACGTCCTATTCAGCATAGTCATCCCCCGGGGCTGGCTGAAGAGGGACTATTCTATTCTATCGATTGCCACTTCAGGCGGAACAAGCAGAATCCTCACCTCATTAGGCACGGCGCGGTGATTCCAGACCAGGTGAGGGCGCCTAGACTGCTGGATAAGCCACCATCACCACAGCTTCGTGACGGAAACACCGTCTGCAAACACAAGTCTTGGGAGCTTCGTCTCCGAATGCAGTCAGCCTACAGTCTTCTGCGTCTCGCCTTGGTCTAGGCGGCGGTGTAGTGTTTGCTATCAGAGCTCAAGGGGGGTTAGCACCGTGGAAGTCTGCCTCGTTTCCAGGCTGAACTGGGGACAATTTGTCGCTGGTCAGAGGAAACGCCGTCCAGTCTTGCCAATCTCGACGTATATAAAACCATCGTCCTCCCCGATACAACACTGTCGTTTCATCAGCAGCAATCATCAACACAGTCTCGACTTCAAAGCAATCTTCCAGCTTCCAAACTATCTATCCTCACACTCAATTTCTCCAAACATCCACACTCACTACTTCTTCCCCAAACCACTTTCAAGATGCCTAACAAATACAGCATTACCGTCAAGAACCAGTCTGGTAGCCTCCAGCAGTATGCTCTCTTCAATAAAGTCCCCGATGTGATAGGTAGCGTCCAGGAGAAGATCTGGTCCAACGTCTTCGCCCTCGAAAAGGCCGCCAACAAACAGGAGATCCTCTTCGAACTGGTCAACGAGTACAATGCCATTGTCGGCAAGAAGAAGGCCAACGCTAGCGGCAGCGTCACCATTACCGTCACCGGCACTGAGCCCGTTACCCTCGGTCACACCGAGTCCGACGGTCAGCCAGTCCCGGGAACTAGCTTGAGCATGCTTGTCGCCGACGACACTCCTCAGTTTTCCACCAAAGCTCTCCCCAACGGAAGCTTTCCCGGTGCCTTTGAGATCCGCACCGGCAACTTCAGCAACGAGGATGCCAAGAATGGTACGTTTAACCTCCACCTCTACCCTGGCGGGCTTCGTCCCCGGTTGAACCTGCTAACATGAAATGTTCTGCAGCCGGATACATGATTGGTTTGGGTGCCAAGGGTGGCTCCGACGGACCCGCTGCTACCTTCATTCCCGAGGCCAGGACGAACTACCAGATCCAGCCGGTCAACACTTACTATGTTACCATCGGCGACTTTAAGAAGGGACAGCTCATTGACGTCACCAAGATCGGAGTAGTCTGCCCCATTGACTTCACCAAGCTCCGCAGAGATGTTGTCATTATCCACAACGACCACGGTGAGCTCACCGTCCAGAGTGCTTAAGAGCAAAACCCATTAGCCAAGAATTGCGGGGGGAAATGTGCAGGTAGCCGAGTGTGATTCTCATTCAATTCTCTCGTTTGTTTGTGTTGTGGAGGACCAGTGGTCGATAGTTGAAGGTGTGCCCATAGTCGGAGGCATCATCCCTAGAGCCTTGGAAACTTTGTGCTTCCTTCGTCAGACAATTTTTATAGCACACTAGAGACTTTTCTTATGACTTTTCTATTGCTCTTGCTTCCCATTGTGACTAGAAATTTGAGCAGCTTATTGCCTCCTGAATTCCCAGATCCGCCAAACTAGCAGCAGTGGGCTACGGGGAAGGCCACATGGTTATGAGCATGAATCATATATAATAGTTGAAGTAGATGCCCACCCTTCCCCCCTTGTGCTACATGTAGTCAAATATTCCTGGTTTCTTCAAAATCTCATTGCCCTACCGGTGAACATGTCTAAGGCGGCTTGCCCCCTGCCGGTGCCATTGCCAGTTAATGGGGGGCTGGTTTGAAAGCCCTTCAGCTCATCAATACAATGCCCAAACAGGCAATCTTCGTCAAGACTATTGAATCCAAGAAGCAGGGGGAGACAGGCCAAGCACCGAGCTAGACTTTCTATTCGTGTATGGCCGGGAGGGGATTGCGTGGTATCCGATGGCTATTTAAGTTTCGGTCATCCCCTCGCCTCCTTTCTCCATAATCTTTATCATTTTTCTCTTCTCGATATCCATAGGCAGCTTATGCTTCTATCTCAACATAACCCGCAAGCAATCCATTGCACGAAATATTCTCATCTTGTCTCATATCGTCTCATATCAACTACCATCTCAACATCTCCTTGCCCTATCTTTCTCCATCGTCAACTCCCTCAAGATGCAACTCAAGTCTTTCGCCCCGTTTGTTAGCCTTGCTTTCTGGTCTGCGATGCCCTCACCCGTTGTTTCAGCCCATGACACGGATGCCGCCGCCGCCAAAGTCAGGCTTGGCCATGAGGGCGGGTCAGCGATGCAGGTACCCCTGGCTACGGTTCCAGGCTGGTGGTTGAAATACTGCTCGTTGCCTGACTGCAACCAAGTCAGCGGCGGCGTTTGCGGCGTACGTACTGGGAAACAGGCCATTGGCTGTCAACAATTCAATATACCAGCCGGCGTCGTTTCCCTCTTATTCACCTCCGATATTCCTGGCCTTAGGGTCCGAGTCTTCACCGGCAACGGCTGTACCGGCAACGCAAGAGATTTCTGGCCTGTCAACCCGATCGATTGCCAGGATTTCCACGACGCCCTACCATGGGGCGCCGAGTCGTTCATGGTATTCTAGATACATATAGGGCTGACTGGTGGACCTTTCTTGGGCTTTGAAACCATTCGTGTAGAGGTCCAAAAATGGTCCTGGCGGGTCTTGGTTGACATGGAGAGAGTTTTGGGCATGAGATTGCGCACTGTGGGAGTGCCTTACAAGTACACGAAAAAGTGTTGCCAGATATTTAGTTTGAGAAGTAGGTAAA
Organism: Trichoderma atroviride; assembly: GCF_020647795.1. Taxonomy (NCBI): domain Eukaryota; kingdom Fungi; phylum Ascomycota; class Sordariomycetes; order Hypocreales; family Hypocreaceae; genus Trichoderma; species Trichoderma atroviride. The sequence continues at coordinate 2,266,428 of NC_089400.1, read as the reverse complement.
TAAATAAACCATCTTCCAAATAACTAAAATGTTGTCGCAAGGTGCCAAATGTCCATGTACTATACTGTAGTGCCAGTCACCAAGCAAAAGCAATCGAAAAATGTAGGTAGCCTTGGATTCCAAAGCCTCACTTCGAGAGAGAAACAGAAGCCAATGCAACTCAAAATGAATTAAGTCTTAGCCAGCTCAAATGGCTTAGGTAGAGTGAGCTAGAATTAGGTCTCGACCAGGTTCAAGAGGAGCAAACGCGCCATTTCTAGGATAATATCAGTTGGTGGCGAGCTGAAACTAGGTCTCGACCACGTTCTACCCAATCCTCTTACCCTTTACGCTCACGGCGGCTACAGAGTAATCATCATTGGGCAACATGGCAGCCGCAGAGTCTGTAGCCAGCTGATTGACAAGGCCACTTCATGCCAATTTCGAAGGCTAGTGCTTCCCCGTGCTTCCTTGCCATTAATTGCCATACTATGTACCAGATCTGCACACGAGAGTTGCTCGGTGAACCAAAGGAAAGAGTTGCTAAGCGTTAGATATAGTATAGTTCTGTAAGGATTTAATTTCCTAGCCAGCACTCCACGCTGGCGATACAGCATGCCGCATCAAAGGTAGCAAATCTACCTAAATGAGTAGTACTAGATTATATAGGAATTCGCAAGTTGAAACAACATTACCAACTCATAGCACACCTCCATTATCACACTCACAAAATAACATAAAATTAACCTCGTCGCGTAAAAGCTCGCAATAGTCTTTCCACGTCTTCATGTCCTTGGTCGGCAGCCCGATATAATGGCGTGTATCCGTAGTGATCTTTCGCTTTGACATCTGCGCCATGCTTGAGGAGCAAGTCCACTATAGCAAGATGCCCTCTATCAGCTGCTCTGTGTAAAGCCGTTTGAAGATAACTGTTCTTGACAAGTAGGTCGGCATTTGCATCGAGAAGAAGCCGGGTGACTACTTCGTCCCCCGCCTCTGCGGCGCGGTATAGGGGCGTTGCATTATAGCCATCGACCGCATTAACATCGGCGCCTTTCAGTATGAGCAACTTGGCAGTTTCTCCGTCAGCGTTGGTGGATGCCTGGTGGAGAGGCGATGAGCCGTCGAGATCTCTCGAATTGATCTCAGCGCCCATGTCTAACAGCAATGCCGCAGTATCTGTATGCCCATTTTCCACGGCGTGATGCAGAGCAGTTTGCCCGTTTGAGTCTCTTTCGTGCAGAGACGCGCCTGAATTGATCAAACAAGATACCACAACCGTGAGACCAAAAGAAGAAGCTAGTGTTAAGCCGGATACTTGTGTCCGTGGCCAAAAATAGGTCCCTTTGACCAGGTTATCTGCATATTCCTTCAACCAAGCGATGAGACGCACTTTGTTTATATCGTTCAGTAATACAATTGCCTGCTCGTTAATCTCTCTGTCGCTAACTTGCCTCAGATGGTTTCCCCAGTGTTGCGCTGCGTAGCCGAGAAGCGGGTTGTTTTGCAACAGCGTTAGAAACGCATCATGGCTCGTCGCTTTTGTGGCGTCGCAATTAAAGCTGTCGAAATGTAGATACGTCAGACAAGTAGCGGCAATATCCCTATTTGCATGGTCTAAAAGGCGTTGACCGCTGCGTTGGAAGTATTCCTGTGCTGTATAGTGAACAAAACTGATCGTGTCGCTATTATCATTGATCATCACTATGCCGGCGCATACCGACACGAGTAAATCACGGTTCGGGATACCATCATCATCCAAGCAAGTGTCTCCGGGTTCGACCGCCAGAGCGTTTTGCATCTCAATAACAGTAAGAGGCCTAGAGGTATAAAATATCCAGCCAATCACTCTCATTGCCAGCTCTGCGTGGTCATGTGGGTTTTGCAATTTGACCCGATTCATCAGCTCTTCATATATAGAGTCGAGACCTTCAGGCAGCGTTTCCAAGGCAGTCTTTATTTTTCGACGAGTCGTTTTCTTTACCAGCGTGTCCAAGTATAGTCGAGCCATGAGAAACCTAAAACTGCAGATCAGCATCCAATGGTTCTTGCAACGTCTAAAGCTCAAGTCTAAACCTACATGCCCTTAATTTTCTGTACGATGACTGATACTATCTTATCTCGTAGACTTGGTTCCTCTGCAAGATGTTTCTGCATACTTCGCGTACTTTCAAGGCGCTGCAGAAGATAGTTCTTGATGTCGATGAGACTGGCTTCCACATTGACTCGAGTAGCGCCCTCCAAGGGCTCTTCTAGATCAGGAATCGGTCTAGACATTACAAGCAAACACATCCGATGCTGTAATTTCTTCAACTCTGTCAAAAGTATAAATCGAACGTCATCAGCGTCGGTACATTCATCTAGTGCGTCAATGATGATGAAAACTTTGGAATAGCTAAGAACAACATCTTGAAGAAGCGAGACTATGTCGGGAACGGATGGTCGCGTGTTTTCTTTGATGTGTTGAGCATATAAAATTTTCAGATCTGAAAGAAAGCTTTGTTTGTCGGAAATAAGCTGCTGAAGAATGCTGGCCATCACGTTGACCGGGGTCTGTGTCTCAATGTCTTTGTAGCTGAAATAGACGTAAGCAATACCAAGGTCGCTCCCATGACTCAGTTTTCGCAATGCCTCGATTATATAGGACCTGTAGAATGAAGGCTTCTTTTAGATGCTTCATCATTCGTGCCAATGGAGGGATTACTTACACATTTATCGTTTTTCCAATACCAGCTGTGAAAAAACTAATAAGTCAAAACGGTCTCTATCTGATCAAGGGGTATTCTTACGCAAACCAGTGCACCATAGGGTAGTGCCAGTCGAAGTCATCCATGACTTGAATTGTTCGTGTTGCAGCAGTTGCTGAGCGCCGTTGTCTTGGCGGACCTTGGTTGCGAAGCTCTCCAGGTGTTTGTTTCGAGAAATCATTGTAAGAGGTGTCAGCCAGGCGTAGATATCCGCCATGATGCTTTCTAATATGGGAGTTCTCAGCTCTGGTCTTGTGAAGTAACAGTGTATTTCTCACGATACCTTCTTTCTCCAATCGAAATGATCGAATATCCGTAGTGACACTCGCGACATCAGTAGCTATACTCCCTACTGTTTTCGATACACGAGCAGTAAGATGAGAGATGAGATCGAGACGCTGCTGGGTTATAAAAGCCGCATGACTACAAGATACCTTGAGCATGAAATCTTCTCTGCGCACCGAACGTAGGTAGTAGCTAACAGAGCCTTAAATCGAGACTTACACGTTTAGGGCATCAATAGCTAAGCCAAGATTGCTTTTAAGATCGTGGCAAATCTCTCTCAACTTGGCAAGGGTGCTTTCTTTGAATGGATAAAGCAGCTTCCGCTTCGTATTTTCCAGCCGAGTTCTCAATGTGCCATCCGCCTGGGTTGAGCGAATCTTGACAAGCTTCTTTTCCAAGGTCTGCAATCCTTGCATGCAAAGGTTGATACTACTCTCAACCACGGCGATGATGTTCTGGTCAAAATTACCGTGACGAAGAGTCAAATCGATTGCCAGAAGCGTCTTGGCCACATTCTCGATGGAAGCACACATCTGGCCAATGTCTTGTTCAGAATCTCTGAAGGCATCGTAATATGTCAAAACCTCTTGACATATGCTGACTCCAAATGATATGATGCCGAGAGCCTCAGCCATTTTATGAGACGATGTTTCGCATGTTGTAGAGAAGAATATCCAGGCTGGACTGCAGTCTCGACATGACGAAAATAAGGCTGGCAGCATATTGCTGTTTACAGGGTGCACGTAAGAGGCCGAACTTGTGTAACACGCACCAATCTGCTGCCCTACCTGTAGCCAAGCTCGGGCTTTCAGCGCCTGCTGTTAGAGCTGTTATACTACTCCATAAACATAGGCTGCCCCATGTTTACTCTGTGCATATCCATGTTATGCGCCCCGTGCACTTCAATCGCGACCAATTGTCATCGTGCACTTAAAAAGACTCCATGAACCAACCACTGTAATAGCGCACATGGTTAATTCGTCATTGCCCTACCTATCTTCAACCCCTTGATCTTTCTCGCCCTTCTCGCTTGGTACCTTTCATCCAAAGCTGAGTTGGGATGTTCTTGTGTAACTGAGGGGTCATCTAATACATGTACATATCCGCATATAATTTTTCGATCTCTACAGCAGCGTCCTTTTTCACAAATCGAGCCAATAATGCGCGCGAGCCGCAGCCCGGTATAATTTTTCAGTAGTCATGAATCTTGGACAACTACAAATTCAATCCTCCATGCTAGACTAGGGAAAATTCGTCTTCTACTTCAATTTTATCCAAACTCCACGCCAAATCTTACAACGCAGCATCAAAATGCCACAGCAACCAGTCCGCATCATTGGAGCAGGCATCGGAGGCTTGACGCTCGGTCGCTGTCTTCTCAAGCACGGGGTCCCAGCGGTGCTTTATGAGCGAATGCCCTCAACCCCCCCGCCATAGCTATGGCGTCACGCTTCACGCCTCGTCTTATATGCCACTGCTGGATATTTTAGGCCTGGATGAATTCACCTTCAGGCGTCGTATAGCCGTGGACGCATCGCTAGGCGGGAATGGGCATATTGAGCCAAAATCCATGGTCTATCCTGGGAAGACAAATTCCGTCTCGTTTCGTGCTCATCGCGAGAAGCTAGAGAAATTGCTTCGCGAGGGTCTCGATGTCCAATGGGAGCACCCCTTGGAAAAGGTGGAAGAAACATCATCGGGGGTTGCCTTATACCTGCAAAATGGACAAAGGATTGAGAGCTCGTGTGTAATTGGAGCTGACGGACCGCACTCAAATACTCGAAAATCCCTCTCTCCAGACACGCCCTTTGGGATCCTCCCATATGTCGCTTTCAATGGCAAGCGACGAGTAAAGCGCGCTCTATTCGACAGCATCTACGCCCCAGCATTCAAGGGTTCAAATGTCTTGGAGATGAAAATAGACGATTTTGTGTTGAATATATCCATCAATGAGCAACAGGTTGATGTGGTAAGCGTGAGTTGGATCTTCTCGCGCCCGGCCAGAGGCCCTACGGATCCTCTTCACAAACCCAATCGCCCAGTGTCAGGAGCAACAGATATTCCAGAGGAGTTTTTCGATGAAGTGGAAAACCTGAGTGGATTAAGTCAGCCATTTAAAGAGGTTTTTGACGCGGAAAAACTGAGGATGGAGCGTGTTTTGCATTGGCTTATGCGTACAGTGCTTGTCAAACAGCAGGAGCTTCACGCACTCGCCAAGAAGGGTGTCTTTTTCATGGGCGATTCTGTGCATGCAGAGCCAATACTAGGAGGAGAGGGCGCAAACAATGCCATCACGGATGGTATCGAGCTTGCAAAATGCATCTCTGCCTCTGGCCCAAGTGGCATCGTATCGTGGTACGAAGCCAGGTATCCTGTGTGGGAGAGAGGTATTCGCAATAGCGAAAATGCCATCATTGCGATGCATAATAGCCACAAGGCTTCTCTATAGTGATATTCTAACTGAGACTAGTTTGAAGGCAAGGCAGCCGAGGTTTTTATAGAAGCTGGTTCAATATATAAGTCCTTCTGCTCTCGTTGATGTATTCTTTCAGACGATGGAAAACTCCAAACGGCATATCGATCCAAATCAGAGAATTTATATATACAGAACTAAATTACAGTTTAACAGACAATGTAGCCAATCTTGGTATGCAACACTTAATTAAGAAACACTAGGTCGAAATAACCATCACGACACCCACTACGCCTATCACAGCACCAAATACTCCCAGGCCTGTATCTAAGCTCTTCCAACAAACACCCGCCACAGCACCACAAATTAAAGATATGATGATGGACAGCACAGCAACCGCTGAGAAAAATGAGCTCGTCAAACTCCAAGCGAACCAATAATGCATCTAGAGCACTGATAGTGCCGGGTGCCTCGTCTAAAGCTGCGAAAAGGCGGTACGAGGTAACGAAGTCGCATTTCATTACTTTCGCTCTTTGCCCTAATCTTCATCGCTCCCAAACAGGTATCCAAGCTCATAGCTGGTACCCTCTACCACTTACCGCTTCAGCAAGCTCCCATCTTTTGACTAGCCGCCATTACCACAATTCCCTGACGGCATCACACCGTCGTCGCCATGTGCGCTGCTCAATCGCAGACACACAAAGTGGCTGATCGTTCTACCTTCACAGCCAAGGTAATCGAATAAATACGTGTAGTAAGCACACTAGAGCCCTCGATGATGATGTTAATTTACACATATGGCTAACATTATCTGGATTTGTTGACGGCATCCCATGATGGGCTGCTCTACTAAGCCCAGATGATCATGATCAGTTACTCGAAATGGCTTGTTATCTCTGGCGTCCCAGCCTCAACAACCGCTCAAGAAGGCGCAGACAGTTTTTCGGAGTTCTTAACAATCCTCACAAATCCTAATCAATCGCCTGGTAAGAGCACCCGGACTCTTTGATCAGGCCCGGAAATTGCATTGGCTCTTACCAGCTGCAACCCTGCGACAACAATACTTTTCCAACTGTTTCATAACATTCATACATGTGAGAAAACACTCATTCCTTTTAACCAAGTAGTGTCCATCACCCACGCAAAGGGTACGAGAGAAGCTGCATCCCGATACCTCCAAGTCGCCCGATCCAGAAGTAGAACAGTCCAGTATTTCGGCTCGCATCACAGTTCTCATGACAGTCGCCAAACTCGGCGCTGCCCTGCTCTATTTGCTTCGTAGGTGCTCAGGTACTTGACCTGCGTCCATCAGACTAACATCATGACAGTGTCTCGATACGACTTTTCGACCCACCGCCTACCCATTCTGACTCCAGAAGGCGGGCAAGGTTAGGCTTTGGATCAGATAATATTTCGAAACTACATCATTCTTGCCAATTACATCGAATGGGCGCCTCTCATCGACCTTGGGAGCTGGAAGACAGACCCTGGGCGGAGAAATTTCAGGATCATACTGCAGCTGTTCAGTCATCCCACGATAATCATCATGCCATGGTCGACTCCCCTGGGTAAGCTCCCAATCACTCTCATCTCCAAATTCATCACTGATTGTCCAAGTACGGTCGACACCGTCATGGAACCCGCGCCAGCGGGCAGCTCTCCCGGTGTGTCGTCAACTCCGGCCACCACTGTTATCTCGCCTTGCTCAACCATCACAGCGGGAAATGCCTCGACCAGCACAGGCACATCGACAGATGGAAGGATGCGTTGCGATCATTGTACTGCGACATTTGAATTTGGGACAAGGGGCCGCAAGGGTCAGGAGGACCATCTCCTGCAACACATCAAGCGTAAACATCCCGAGATGGTACCAAATCAACGCGGAGAAATATACAAGTGCCGCTACAACTGCGGCCTAAAGTCTATCTATAAACGGAGTATTAAAAAACATGAGGCAAAGCACTGCGCAGTCAAGAAAAAGCATTACACAGTCAAAAACTAAGACCCATTTTAAGCAAAGGCATGCCAATACAAAAACAGGAACAGAAATAGGAGCACTCTGAGCTGGAAGTTGGCACCGATGCGTATTCTCGAGAGGCTCAAAGGGCATTATAATTGAATTACGTTGAATGGGTGGACATTGGGAATGGCGACAACGGCTGTTTGGCTTTTGTTTTTCTCAAGCGTTGCAATAGCAGATATATTTCTCTTCTTAAGAGTCATAGATAGACTCTTATTATTTTTCGTATATTGTAGCCAAGTGGGTGGGATACCACTCGCCCTGGCAGTATGGCAACCCGCATATCAAGCATTGTTTTCTTGCGTCGGTTTGTCTATTGATAAAGGTGACTTACTGTTTTCGTTTGTTGCTCGCAAGGTTGCCGCAAAGATGTAGGTATATATTAGGTCATAAGAGATATCAGCCAGTTCTAGTAGGATTATACTTTTGGATATTACCATATCACCGCCCTATTAATCAAAATATTGTCATGATTCAAACTGTCCGTAATGCTTAAATATGATTCGTATTGGATAGCTATGAATAATAAAAGAGTTCAAATTGTACAGACTCATTAACAACTGTCTTTCATAATTTGTCATTTGAAGCCGTTTTTTTTCCCCCTTCTTTTTCTCTCCTAATTCTTTCGTAATAATTGATGAGGGAGTGATGAAGCTACCTCGCTTTTAGTTGCAAGGGTCAACTTTCCAGAATGTTGATACATGGTCCCAATCCAGCCACTGGCAATCATAACCAATCGGACTTGCTGCAGACATCTTACAAGTTACACAAGCCAGCTCATGGCTTAATAATAGCGAATGGACCTGGGAGCACCATCACCCCAGAGTCCAATCACTGACAGCACAAAGCCAGCGGCAGCAAGGCCAGTCCTGGCAAGGTATGCTCTCGCGGCACCGTCAATGTTGGCTCTGACCTCCTCGCCATTGATATCTTCAAGCTCTGACTCGCTAGGCAAGTCTCCCTCGCTGTGCGAATCACCCAAAACCTCGTAGCTCGCTTCCATCCTGGCCCTGGACGAAGTGGCTTTGCGCGCGCCGGAAGGCTTCGAAGTTGAGGTGGCTGGCTTGGGGAGGTAGCTAGGAGCTACGGCAGACAGCACAGCCAGCAGGGACGTATAGAAGAGGTACGGGTGGCGAGCATAGCGCGGGGACAAGACGAACGACAGGAATAGCGGAGCGGCGGCAAGAGACGAAAGGGCGAGGACTGGAAGACGGAGAGCGGATTGGAGAGAGGTCAAGGCGTGGGCGGCGGAAGACGATGATGGAAGGTTGACAAGGGTCGGGAGAGTGACGGCCGAGACGGTATATGAGACGCCCTGCGACGGTAAAGAGTCAGTCCCAGAATCACACTTGGTGTTGAAGGCCAGAGCCGAGACTATTTGGTAGCGATGCGATTCATTGGCATTTTGCTGCTATAGCTCGCTCCGATTGCTTTGGCTTTTGGTTGTTTCTATCGGCGGCTAAAGCTGCGATGATGCAGCCGAGTATGCGACTCTGCTGAGAGAAGAGGGGCAGTCGGCTATTTTTCGTCGTTGCTACCACGGCCCTTTCTCAAGACGGCACAACAAACAACGAAAGAAAACATCACAACAATGGAAAACTCACCGTCAACAGGCCGAGGGACACTGTGCCCACAAATTTGAGGACCGAAATCCCCTTTGCCATGGCGATTGATGATGCTATTTCTGTTGCAATGCAAGGCGGGGAGGTTGATGAGAAGAAGTAGAGCTACGGAGCTACGGAGGACTAGCAGGGGAGAGATGGGTTGAATTAAGCTAGAAGCAGGGTCGCAAAAAGAAATAGCCGCTGCCTGCCTGATGGAACGCCGCTCTGCAGATAAGGCAGATAAAGCGCTTTGCTTTCAGCGTCACGTCATGCCTTTGAAGCAAGCAAGCAATGACGGGGCTGCGAGTTAGGCAGTTGGTTGATGCGAAGGAAATTATGGGGACTTTGCTTGGGTGAATGACTAAGAAAAGTTGAAAGTGGGGGTTCTGAGCTAAGATTCCCACTTATGAGTGATTCACGTGCTACGGGAACAGCTTTGCCGTACCACAGCTACAATTTTTCTTTTTTCTTGCTCCTAAACTAAAACCCTCTCTTGAATATATCGAGAAATCAAGGGGAAAAGATTCGCAGTCGCGCTTTTGATGTTGAAGCTTGTTTTCATTGACTGCTTTCTTTTCTTTTTTTTTTTCTTTCTTTCTCAACTTCATATTGCTATTCTTTTTTATCGTTCACTGACAGACAGCCAACTGCACAGCTGTAAAATGTACGTTTGTCCTTTCCGTTCCCTCCACGCAGCCATCACGCATACACGCAAAAAGAAAAATACAATTCCTTCTCCTTACATGATGAACTACATCACCCATTTTTTTCTTATAGGAAGAGCCGTCTGAGACTACCTCCGGTCAGCGGATACGAGCGACCCTTCTGGGGAGCTTGGGGATGCTGTTCCTTTAGTCGCTTCCAGCAAGGCAATCGTGGGTACCAATGCTCAATTTGCATCGTCATATGCGCAATTGGGTGTTCCGCGATGGTCTCGCTGGCGGCGATGGGGGTCGTTGTGCTTATACCTGGGTATCTGAAAAAATAGTTGAAGAGATGTTGTTTTTAGAGCAGTTCTATCGTCACGGTCATTTCTCGTACGAATGCTAATCAGCTCTAATTAGGTAAACGATATTGGATCAAGTCGGCAATGCCAAGACGGTACTCGAACGAACTATCCGTGTAACATATATAGTCATCAATTCGTGGCTTTAGAATTTTCCTGCATCCGCGCAGATAGCTAGCTCCTAAGAAAATTTTGAATTCTGTAATTTTAAATACCATGCTTTCCTCTTTGAACACTCCTTCCCTCCAAGTCATGCCACTGTTCAGCTCCCGTGCCCTTTGATCGCGCCTCTTAGAAATCACTGTCATCGCTGTCCAAGATTGCAGGCCTTCCGCGTCGCGCCCTCTTAGCTGGTGCAGACGCTTCGTCCAATCGACTCTTGGAAGGGCCAACAAGCAGATCAAACTCGGGAACGTCTTCGCTCTCTTGTGTTGCTGTAAATTGAGTTGGTACAAAATAGGGCTTGCTCGCTTCTGCTCGTGATGTCCGTTCTTTCGGCCGTATAGGCGATGTCGCCTCAGAATCCAGCATGCTGGAAGTCGCCTGGTCATCTCCCACAACGAAATCTAGCAGATCAGCCCCGTCGTCCGAGTCACTCTCATCCAGCAGATCGCTGTCTCTTTCACAGTCGTCTCCTTCTTCATCACTGCCAATGGCAGCTTTCCGTGAGTATTTGCCTTTAGACTTTGCATTCAGCCTTTTCCGTCTTTTTGCTTCACTTAGTCGAGGCGGCAACCCAGGCTCCTCTTCTTCGGCATCTATATCAAGATCAGAGTCAAACAGCTCTTCATCTTCCGAATTCAATTCAGGTAGGGTGGCGGGCCGAGAAGTCTTTTTAACTAACGCCTTTTTGGTTGATGGCTGAGCTTTTGACTGAGCTTTTGGTTTTGGTTGAGCTTTTAGCTGAGCTTTCGGGGCTGTGATCCTTCTCCTCTTCTGCTGAACCTCACTTCCTGGAGCGCTGTCATCCGAATCAACTTCGATCACTGGTCGCTTTTTTCCGTCTGGTGCACTCTGAACATCACTCGCATCCGTCTCGCCATTATCAGAATACACAAAAGGCTTTACTGGGATCTCAAGGTAGTCGCTTATATCCTCATCGCGACACGGCCTCACGAGGCTATCGGGATCTGCACCCATCTTGCGTAACATTTTGATACAGCGTTTTGTGCGAGTCCCATGCGCAACCAAGGCAATTGGCCGCGGCTCTCTTTGTAATGTCGGATGAGCAGTGTAGTCCGGCAACTTAGTTTCTCCAACCACACTAAGGTTGAATGGCAGATTCCGGTAGATTCGATCGAGCTCATAACGCTCGTCTTCACCAAGCACAACGCGCTCCAATTCGGGAACTGCAGCGACATCATCTAGCTCGGAAGTCCGTTCCGGCTTCGAGCTTGATCTAGACACAGGCTGCTTTGTCTTTGGCGTGACCCGCATAAAGTCGCTGACTTTTTGAAAACCAGTCTGAACACCATCTGGCATGTGGAATTTTTTGGGCGGCTTCTTCTTCCCCTTGGGCACTTGTCTCTTCTTGGGTTCTGGTAATGACGTGTTCTGGGTGTTTTCAATCGGAATCTCCACATGTCGCATGTCCACCTCTGGGCGTATATCCCGGGGAACAATTCTCGTAGAGAGATCAAACCGAAAGTTGAACCGGCTTCCTTCGCAAATGAGCTGTTGCATCTTCTCATAATTGTCCTTTGACTTTGCAAACTGTTCCTCCTCTTTGCCTCTCATTAGGAGCAATGTGATGTTGCCTGCGCGCTTTCGTCCTGTTCTGCCCATTCGCTGCAGCATTCGAATAGGCGATGCTGAAGAGTCGTAACATACGATGAGATCAACTTGGCCAATGTCCAAACCTTCCTCTCCAATCGACGTGGCGACTAAAACGTTGTAGGCGCCGGTCTTGAATTTCTCAATGGTATCTACTTGCTGTTTTTGCTTCATGCCTTCGCCGCGCTTTCCATCAGCCTGCCCAACAAAGACAGTAGCTTTGATGAGAGGCCGGTGGGTATTAAACATGCGAACGATTTCTTCGGCAGAATCACGATACTCGCTGAACACAATGACTCGTGTTGCCTCTCCATTGTCCATGAAATGGTTCAACACGCAATCAGCCAGAGCGGTCAACTTTGGATGTCCTACAAAGCCATCCGTCTTGAGCCATCCAGAAATCTTGTCCATCATTTCTTGAAAGCTAGTGCTGTCCAAGATCTGGCGCCTGTACTTGGATCCCTTCTCACCCTTCCCTTCTTGTTCGCTGCGGAAGTCGACCATGTTGTCGTAAAAAGGTCGGATACCATGATATTGCAGTAATTTGATCGAATGAGCAAGACTCGTCAACACGCTGAATATTGCCCGCATCATGAACTGAATGCCTTGATTGGCACGATGTCCACGCGTAGCAAACCACTCCTTCTGCGCCTGTATCAAGCCATAAGTCGTGAGAGCCATTGGATTCCGTCCATACCATATATTTTGGGCGCTGAGCTTCTCCGTCAGTGGCTTGAGAGCCTCAGTAAAGAGCTCTCCAATAAGGTTTATCTCATCCGAAGGCTCCAGAACTATTTGGTCGATATTTCTCTGATGCACATACTGCCGAATATCCAGAGATTCTTCGGTTCTGATTTCGCAGTGCGAGATCCCCAGATTATCAATCACCTCTTGGACCGTTTCAACCTTTGATCCAGGTGTGGCCGTCAGAGCCAACACTCGAAAACTGTTGGAAAATCGACGAATAAGTCTGGTGGCCTTGGCATACGCATATTCTCCCACGGCGCGATGTGCTTCGTCAATGACTATAAGGCCAATGCTCTTGGGGTCTGCATATCCATGCGAAAGATCGTTAAGAAGCGTTTGAGGTGTCATGAAGAAGACTCGTCTTTTTTCCCACTCATCACTCCGCAGTGCAGGAGGGATATCGCCAGTAAGAAGCGTCGTCTCCGATCGGGGAATTCCCGCAATGTTGTAACAAGCGTCAATCTGTTGAGTTACAAGCGGTTTCGTTGGCGCCACAAAGACGATTTTTGCCGTTTTCGTCCAACGATAAAAGTTCAACATGACTGTAGCAGCAATAAACGTCTTTCCTAGACCTGTTGGCAAGGCTACCAATGTGTTGTTGAACAGGCTGTTTCTGACAATGCTGTACTGGTAGTCGCGAGTTGGTCCTAGATTTGTCGGATACACCCAAGTTTTCATCGCCTCTCTGTCAAGCTGATGCGGACTGGGTTGTTCAGGCGGCAGATCAGCACGATAGACCCTAGCAGTTGTAGTTTGAGATGCACGGGGAGCATCATCAGTTGCTGCATGGCCACCCCATAATGTAGTCTGTCTAAAAGTCCCTGAATTCGTCCGACTGAAGCCAGAGCGTGCATTTACTGCCGGCCTTGCAGGGGGCTGCGCATTCTTTCTAGGAGGTTCCGGTGAAGAGAAAGCGTCTGAAGGTAAATCAAGAAGCTCCTGGGCCACGCTCTGATCATTGGTCAATCCATGGATACGATTCGTATTCACTGCATTCGACGTAGATGTGGATGTGATTTGCCCTCCATTAGATGAAGATAATTGATCAAAGGCAGCAAGCATATCCTCATCGGCGATATCGTCATCGAATTCATCGGAATCCATGGCTGGCAAAGGCCATGTAATATGGTCTCCGAATGTCAAACAACGCTCAGTCTCATAATTTTGAAAGAATCTTCAGAGCATATATGAATTCCTTGGTCTTGAGCTCGTTTGTTGTATTGCTAATGCTGAATCGCGTAAAGTACTCTGTAGATCTTGCTTCGATTCTTCAAGCCTGCGTCGCCAATGTGACGCGCCAAACGGTCACCAAGACGCGAAAAAGGTACCCTGTCACGTGGTTTTAATGGCCGGGCCTTGCTATCCGGCGGCTCAGAATATCGACATGTAATAAAATCTGCATATCAATTTTATTCTTTGAGCGATTGTGGAGAAAGGGAATACGGTGAAAGAGATCATCTATCAAAAATAGCATATTTTTCTCAAAGAAAACAAATTTCATTTGCTTCTTTATGCTCCTTTTGTTCGCTTCCATACCAGCTCAGCTGCAGCAAACAAGGCTTTGGACCAGAATGCAAGGCAGTGAAAATCGCACTAGTCTACAATGGGCAATAGTGCACGCCTAGGCAGGAAAAATCCGGCTGGCAGCCTAGGCCAGTAGCTAAAGTCAAATCCGCATGGAGACGCCGCCGCCATATTTCTTCTCTCGCAAACCTCAAAGCGAAACTTGTTGGCTTCGTTTCTTCAACAGCGCACGGCCGCTCCCAAACAGCGTCTCATAAAACGAAGCCCCGGCTCTTTCTATCAGCCGCCAGCTTTTCTCTCCTTCTCTAGACATCCACACGTTCCCCCCCGAGCCAGCTACCACGATCGCAGCCGACACAGCCTCGATAGACCGTCTAGAACTTGTTGCGCTCCTGCGCTCTTGCGCCCGGCCAGCGTGGCTTTTCGCTGAACCAGAGCGACGACAATCATTTGAAAAATTCTCGACTCCTTCGCCAAACTCACTCCTTATCCGTGTTTGCGCAAAGATCCTAGAATATCAAGCCTCTGAGCTCGATCCGATACAAGTATCATCAGCCTCGCCGCGCGGATTCAATACCCTTCTTTTTCCATCAAATCAACACCAAAACCCCACACTACAGCACCTTGCCACTCGCTACCATGGCTCCCCGCGGGAAGAACCAACCAACTCGAGAAGGCCGAAATCCTCTGGGATCAAAGTCGAGCTCCAGGGGTGGCATTCAGAAGAGGAGAGGCCCAATCAAGACCGACAACGATGGAGATCTTGACATGGACGCGCCTTCCAAGCGACTGAACAGAGGTTCTACAAATGAAACAAGAGGTAGAGGTCGGCCTTCAGGAAGAGGTCCTCAGCCGTCGCGAGGAGCTGCCAAGGTAGCTCAAATTGTCATGAAGCAACTGGGTAGCGGCAACCCCTCGGACCTGTCGGCTCGGGTTTCAAGACCAACCAGATCAAGAGGAGGCCATATTGAAGGACTTACCTGGCTGAGGGTCCGCGGCCTTAAACAAAGCAAAGCCGCGTCTAACCCGGATGGGGGTCTCTCTGACCTGCTTAGCTTCATGGAGAGGAAAGCCTCTTCCTTTTCAACCGGACGAAGACGACACCTGACGATCAGAAAAGTAAGTTCATCATTGACGAGAAAGCAGGGGTGCCAACATCAAACGACGTCTCAGCTGCTCGAATGGCGACTGGAAGACAAATATCTCCGGGGAGATTCTTCGCGTCAAATTTTATTTCGCCCCAGCGCTCAAGGTTGAAATCCTCTCTCTTTTATTAGCTGCTAACCCGCCACAGTCACATAGAGCTGGAGATTACGTATTCGTTGGAGCGAGCAAGGAGGATGCGGAAGAATTTCTCAAGCTCAACACATTTACTTTTGCTGGTACTCAGCTGGAGGTGGTGGAATCTAACGAGGATTTTGCGCCTCCCAACAAGGCGACGGAATCGCCAGAGACTATAGAGCTACGCTCAAAGCTGCAGGGCATTCTCAGTCAGCGCTATATTGGTGACAACAAACTACTAAAGCTCGATGCTCTTGCATCTGATGCTGAGCTAGTAACCCTGGGCATGTTTGAGAATCGAGAACGAGCCCTGAAGACCTTCAAAGGCCTCATGGCTATCTGCGATGGTCTTTTCAAGACCGCGCAGGAAAAGAAAGACGCTATTGAAAGCATCAGTCTTGCCAATAACAGCATTGACGATGTTATTCAAGTCGAGTCGGTGGCATCATCCTTCCCACACCTAAAGAACCTTGACATGAGTGGCAATCAAATTACCAACATGGAGGGACTCAAGCGATGGAAGGGGACATTCAAAGAGCTCGAGACCTTGTATACAACTGGGAACCCAATTGAGGCGACGGATGCTAATTTCCAAGCGACTTTGTTGGAATGGTTCCCCAAACTACGAATCATCAATGGGATTGAGCTTCGTACTGCACAGCAGATTGCCGAGCAGGAGGCCGCCCGTCAACCAAAACCGATCCCACAGAGCGGCCCTGATTTCCGGGATGTCAACGGCATTGGCGAGCAATTCCTACTCGATTTTTTCGCAGCCTACGACAGCAATCGCGAGGCACTTACGTCCAGACTATACGACGCTGGTAGTCAATTTTCCCTGGCCGTTGACGCCATCTCTGTCAGAGACCCGAACGCACCGCCTCCCTTACCTTGGGCAGCCTACATCAAATCATCTCGCAACCTCCAAAAAATCACAACCTTGCATGCTAGATCACAGCGACTCGTCAAGGGCGCAAACGCTATCTACAACTTGTGGAAAGACCTTCCTATGACTAAGCATCCCAATATGAAGGATGAGCTGAGCAAATACATCATGGACTGCCATCCATTGCCGGGCTTGGCGGACCCCACAGGCCAAAGCCAGCTGGGCGTGGACGGCTTGATCATTGCCGTTCATGGCGAATTCGAGGAATACGACCAGAAATCAGGACTGAGTGGCAAGCGAAGCTTCTCTCGCACCTTTGTGCTGGCGCCGGGCATATCCGGTTCTGCCCAGATTCGAGTCGTCAGCGACATGCTATCCTTGCGAGCATTC
Source organism: Trichoderma atroviride (assembly GCF_020647795.1). NCBI lineage: Eukaryota > Fungi > Ascomycota > Sordariomycetes > Hypocreales > Hypocreaceae > Trichoderma > Trichoderma atroviride. Next base: position 2,249,776 of record NC_089400.1, on the reverse strand, counting down.
AGCCCCCTCCCGAACGTCTTCGTGGCACCATCATCGGCTCCCACGGATACAGCAAATCAACATCAAGCAATGATCGCCGAGCTGTCAAAGCAAACAGGCATGGTTCCACAATACTCAGAGATGTGTCTGTCACAGGTCGAATGGGACTTTGGCAAAGCTTTAGTCATCTTCAATGAGAAGAAGGTATGTTACAATTCATCATTTAGAACCTAGCGCTACTCGAAACTAGGAGCTCACATGTTTTTTTTTCTACAGTCACAACTACCACCAGAAGCGTTTGCCACAGCCACCTAGCAGAAAGGCTATCTCACGTCGTTCTGAATTAGGCAATTCCCACACTGAGCGGTTAGATAGAATGGATTGGCAGGAGAAATGGAGCTTGTATGGAGCTTTCTGTCGTTTTATGGGTCGGATATTTATAGAGATTGGTACTGTTGGAGGTAGGGGGCTTCGTTTATTACGTGTACGTGTACGGAAAAAGGGAGAGAGAGATGACCGAGCAAGGTCCATAATAGTTGCGGGCAAGACAAAAGAACAAAAAAATGCCTGCATGGGGAGGAGTGTTGGGAACAATTAGATACAAAAAAAAATGAGTAAAGCCCATTTTGTGTTGTTTAAAAAAAAAAAACATGGCTGCTGCGTGACTGATTATAATAATTCTATGTTGCAACTTTTTGTGTTTAGGGAATAACATTTGATACTAGTGGCATTGCCTACCTCTACTCAAGTACCTACTTGTACGTATATGTAGGTAAAGTGTTGGAATACAAACTTGGTGGCAGTTTTGGAATTCGCCCTTTCCAACCAATCAATCAGAGCGGAAAGAAGAAATTCACAGCTTGAAACCTCCTATCCGCGCGGGTTTAAGATGAAGCCAAGGGAGCGTTACGCAAGTCGCTGGGTACAGCGGCTCAATGCCAAGACCACGCGCAATATCATCAAACAGGGGGGGTTGTCAAGATGCCTTTTTGTTCCTGTTTGTGCGGCCGCTTTAAACAGCGATGAGGTTACTTGTAGACACGAGGTGTTTTATGTGATGTACAGGTAGCTCTGCCTTCAATCGAGCTCTGGTGGTTTGAGCAGGAATAGCAATAGTAACAAATGATTGGTTATACGAGCACCCAGATGTAATTTTGAGCTGCCTGTTCCGAGCAGCCCCTACATTATCGCACATGCTTGTATACGAACCGAGCCTATACAGTATGATAAAGAACTGGAGCTGGGCAAATACGAGCAATTGTTTACGCCTAAGTGAGCACGAGCCTGTTGCTGTTTGAGCGTCTACACCAGCAGTTCTAGCGGGCAATCAGTCGGTCTTGAGAACAACATGTAATTCCTACCCTATACATGTCGATCGACCACCTTTTTTTCTCCCTCTTTTTTCTCCGATCCAGTCTTGTTTTTTTTTTATATAAAACTTTCTTTGTCTTTATTGGTAAATGAGACAATAAATCACTTGTGTTCGTGATTCAATGCTGGATGAGAGGCTGGTCGTTTCATCACTCTTCATGAGCTGCATCGCGGCTCAACTTACACCCAGCCATTCCAAGGGAGCAGTATGTTATGTTATTTAGGTTCCCAAGTAGACACTAAGAAAACTCCCTCGTTCTGACTCGGATCTGCGTACAGTGCTCCCTTCTTTGTTAGTCACTCTTGTGCAGTGGTGCTGTTGCTACTGCTTCTAGTCCAGATCTTCATGCTGTGTATCGCACCGATCGCAGATATCCGAAGGATATTCGACATGAATGATTGAATCGGTCTGCGTATCCAAAGAAGGTATAGGTCACTAATCACCAACTCGACTTGGACCTCCCACTACTCCATTATTAGCACTTGACCCGTCCAATCCCCAATCGGTCAATCGCTTTTGTTTCTCTGCAGCAAACGTGATTGACGCGCAGTCCAGCCCAGGCCAGGACTCAAATCCGATGCAGGCGGAGTGATGGTCGTAGATGGCCGGGTCCAGTTAGGGGAGTCGAACAATGCAGAGCCAGGGTGCATCCCTGGTAGCGCGTTTCACAGTGATTGAAGCCGGTGGGGATGAGGGACTGGACTGCAAGCGATCACCAGGGGTCTGAGAGTCCCCAGCCAGGACCCGATGTCATGCCTCTGCGGTGTTGACAGAAGATGGGCCAAAGACTCCGTGCTGTAGTACTGTATGATGCCATTGCTTGGTCAAAGGCAGCACTGCAATCTCAGCGGCGCAGCATCAGGGCGATGTGGAGGTGATGGCGATGCTCAGTCCGTCGGCAGTCCGGCTGCACCTGAGGCAGAGCTCACGGGCGCGAACTTGGTGCTAGGTGACAGTCAGTGCGGTCGTTTGGGGGGGGCAGAGGGGCCTTTCTCGTGTGAGGATAGCTACAGTAGCTCGTGCCCATCGTGGGTTGTGTTTAGTCTGTGGCTCGCGACTTGAGCGAGTTGTTGGCTGATACAGCGCTTGTACCAGTACAGATGGCATTATTCAAGTGTACGGGACGCCCAAACCATCGTTGCGGGCCAATTCGAGCGAATGCTACTCTGGGCCAGGGCTGGTAATTACTTCAGGCGCCAGCATTTACCCGTATTCAATGCCCTCCCAAGCCCTCGTATGAGCCGTTGCCGGCATCTGCGTCTCTGGTAGAGTGCGGATACGGAGGTGCCAGGGTTGCCGCCAATTTGGGGGGGAATGGAAATGCGCATTCTTGTAGCAATTGATGCCAAGTATCGCGCTCAAGCGAGGGCTGCCTGGGTGAGATGGAAAAGCCCACAGGTGGGAAAGGGCGCTGCTGCTGATGTCATTGGTGTAGGCTGTGGTTCAGGGTCCATCGAGCCGTGTTGGGCACGAGAGGGAAGATGAACGAGCATACTAAAGAAACCAGAAAGAAAAATAAGAAAATAAAGCTGGTGCTAGCCCGTAAGACGACCGACTGAAATTGCTTATATGGAGGTGCTTATTCTTCCCCTCCTTGACCGAGCCCTCATTCGATGGTCTGCTTCGTGCATGGGATGGAAGCGGAAACGCTTCATACAGCACCTGCTAATAGCCGCTATGCTGGTACGAGGAGAGCACTTGCATAGCACTCGCATAGCACTGCTAGCACTAAGCTATTCGTAGCTCTGCAGGCGCCAAGGCACTTGAAGCCGGCGGCGTGATTGGCGGCTACCCCTTTTTCCACCTAAAAAAAAGGTGTCACTTCAGGAACGAATCTTGGCGCAAGGCAGGGGCTTTGCTAGCACGCCCGGGTCCTCTGCAAGTACCCCGGAGCCGAGCAGTACCTGTCATTAATGCCTCGATCCACTGCATTCCAGGTACCATGACGTCCGCTGAAACCTGGGGCCTACCCCGGGGCTGCGCCGATGGAACGCCACCTGCGCCCGCTGATTGGACGACGCGAGCGTGATGCACCGCAAAACACCAGCGATCCCCCCCCGGCTCGGCCTTGTAGCGGTACCTGCGCTCCATGCGCAGCGCCTCCTGCCCATCCTCGTGTCTCAAAGCGGGTTCCGCTGGCCGAGAGCTAGAGCCCAGCAGGGTAGGACGCAGGGCACGGCGCTGGAGGACGGGCAGGGGGGAGGCTCGTTCGTCCGCTGCAGCGTGCGAGGTGCGCCGGCCTGGTACCTGAGCGCCAGCATCGGCCAGGCACGGGCAGCGAGTACCGGTACCTGCGATGCGACCGGGGTGGTGTCGCAGCAGATTCTGTGCAGCCCACGCAGCTTCTCGCTCTGTCGCTCTCTCTAATCCTCCTCCTCCGCCTCCTCGTTTTCGCCTCTCTGTCTTCCCTTTACCTGTGGCTTGGTGGCTTTTTCCCCTTTCCTTCTTTTCGTGCTTGCGTTCGTCTTCGCCTTGACCTGCCTTGCAGACGCCGTAGCAGCAGCTTCGCCGGCCGTTGATTTCCACTTGTTGGCCGAGTTGCACTTTCTCCCTTGCGTCCTTTGCCTGTCTATCGCGCCGCTCTTTTTCGCCTTCTCTTCTCCTTCCGACTCCGAAAAACACCAAGATATTCGTTGCCGATTCTGGAATCTTCGCCGTTGACACGTCTGGAACGAGAGCGTTGAGAAAACGTTGATTTGCCTCTTCACTTGTTGATTCGCCTGGTCCATCTTCCCGACACACGGCCTTGCCTCTTCTCGCTCAACGGAAACCTGCCTGCACGCACCATTTTCGACGACTCGCCACGATTGCGCTTTTAGACCTCTAGATCGAGACTGTCACCACTACCACTATTCGCTCTTTTGAAAAAAACAGAAAAAAAAACGTCTTCTTTACAGAAACTACTCTCGCACGCCTGCTTATTAGATACATTCGTTATTGTTTTCACCGTATTATCATACGTTCTTGTCGCTACTTTTGTAACGACTGCCATTCATTTTTAGCTGTTTACCCGCCGATCGACGCTCACTTTTGGATCACGGGCCCTCTCTATTCACCAATTTTCACACACAACCTCTAACAGCAACGACCTGGCAGTGCCCTCGTTGCCAAGCTAACAATCGCCTCTCGGAATTAGAGAAGCTCTACGTTCAGAACCAGTATCACCGCAATGCGCTTATAGGAAACGATTTCTACATCACACCGAAAAAGATCTTGATATCGTCCTAACGCTGCCCTTGTGATTCCTCATCGAAGAGCAATGTCCTTACCGAAACCCCCTTCGTCTTTGGACGGTTCGTGCTCTGTCATTTATGACAACACGCTTTATTCATACTCACCCCAAGGATTCTTGTCCCTGTCTCTGGAAAGCGGCGCGGAATGGAAGAAGCTACCTGAGGGAGTGGCAGTGACTGGAGGGGCTTGCGTCGAAACCAACCCCAATGATGCTGCCAATGCCGCCCTCTTCATTGTTGGAGGAACCGGTGCAGGCGACTATAATGGGCTCCAAAAATACACCTTTTCAACGGGCAACTGGACAACCATCACCCCTTCGGTTCCGGTCACGCAGAACCGTTTGCACCACGGAGCCACCTATATCCAGGCCGACGATGTCATCTTGGTTTACGCCGGTAGTCAAGACGGCAGCACTGGTCCCTCCTCACAAACATTCACCATCCAGGCTTCTGAGCCGTACGCAGCTCGTTCGTTTCAATCCAGCGCCACGCCCGCCATTTCTCCCTTCCTTACGAGCTGGACCAACAGTGATGCTGCCATGATGAGCGGTGACGGCGTCGACGGCAACATCTACTGGTTCAACCCTCAAGCCGGCTGGAGATACTCTGGTGCCGGCTTGTCAAAGCCACTCAACACGGCTTCAGGCTCGGTGACTGCTGCGTTGATTTCTGGAGATGATGGATCCAAGAGTCTTTATACCTTTGACTTGTCACAGTCTCCCAACGCCGTCACCCGCACCATTGTACAAGATGCTGCCGGCAATCCCCTCCCCAGCTCAGCTCCTATTGCTGCACGCAGCATCGAGCAGCGCGAGTTGACCCTGGGCAACTGGCCCGACTACAACTCAACATTGGCCCCCACTACCACTCGAACAAATTTCGCCGTGGCCCAGGCACCCGACGGCACTGTAGTCTTTTCTGGTGGAAACGATCAGGTTCCACTTGCTATTTTCAATGCCGACAAGAATGGCTGGGTCGATGCGAAGGCTCTGTTGGATGATCAGCAGATATCCATTCAAGATATTTCTTCATCATCAACAACAACTACGGCGTCCAAGACCAAGACGACCTCCAGCACGCGGCACACGTCGACAACACACTCCACCTCGACCGCGACCACGGATTCCCCTTCGACAACTGGTTCGTTTACCGGTTCATTCACCGGCACCGCGACGGGGACTGCAGCCGCTGGTGTATCTGACTTGTCTGTCCCTGCCCTCCCAACTGGTAGCGGCAGTGCGAGTGACGACTCTGGTCCTAGCTCCAACGCAATTCTTGGCATCACTCTCGGAACCATTGCTGGATTCCTTGCGCTTCTTGGTCTTATTCTTCTCCTTCTTCGCTGCCGCAGAAGGCAACAGCTCCACCCTGAAACCGGAAAGCCAAAGACGCCTCCTATCAACGAAAAGAACAATGCTGTCTTTGCGCAGAGCACGTTTGCGAAAGGTACTCTTCCCCCACAAGTGACAAAGCAGTTCCAAGGCCACCAGCACACGGCATCTTCAGAGTCAACCTCTTCAATGGCGATTTTGATGGGCCGCGTGGGCCAGCACAAGCCAAGAAAGCTCAGCAACGATTTCAAGAGCCAGATTAGCAAGCCAATTCTCCAACCACAGCAGGCCCCTATTCTTTCCGTTTCTGACGAGAAGGGCGATCCTTTTGACGATTCAGCCGCCGAGCTTCGACCTCAAGAAGGGCTTGCAGGAGCAGATGATGGCACTCGAAGAAGTTCGGGCTGGAATAAATACTGGTCAGGAGGAAGTGCGCTGAACATTCTCGGATATGGAGCGTCACAGCCACCTGCACAAGCACAAGCACCCGCACCCGCCGCACCCGCACAAGTATCCGCACAAAGAGCCACGGTAGTATCGGACCGAAGCTCTCACTACTCACAGTCTCACTACTCACAAGCACCTACCACACGTAATGCCAGAGCAACGCAGGATTCAGCCACGGTTCCGCCTCTCAACTTTGAAGCCCCTCCTGGGATGAACAGAGTCAATACGGGAAGCCCTGTGGTTTCATCCTACCCGGATATCCCTTGGAAAGAGGGCATGGCGGGAAAGATTGAGCGGCCTGTCTCAGCAGTCTCGGCACTTTCAGCAACGTCGTCGGGCTATTCAAGCGGCATTCCTGAGAGTATCCAAGAGTCGTGGGATCCCACGCATGCCGGAAAGTCCTGGGGTGCCAACCGGGCTCCGAGCAGTGCATATGCTCCCAGCATAGTATCCAGCGCCCAGCCCCAAGGACTGGGCGTAAGCAAGCAGCCTAAGCTTGCCACGGCGTCGACATCGAATGACATGAGCTGGCTCAACCTTGGTGAGAATTCACGGGTGTGAGTCAAACGACATGATCATGGAGCAAAGTCTTTTGAGCGAAATTAATTTTTTTTTGATGAATTGGTCGGCTTATATCCTCGAATCTATTTTGGGCGCGGTATTCTCAGCGGCATGCCGCTTTAATTTTCTCTCACTCTCACTATCTCAATTTTTGTTTTATATTCCTCGCGGCCCGGAGCAGAGCAAACTCGCGTGTTCGTAATAGACATTGTACTGCCGGAAGCGCTGGTTCCTTTGAAGGAATCACTACGCATCGCAATCTCGACCTGAGCTAGCCTGGACGCCTAGATACGTGTTCGTTATCTTGGCCTCACAACATAGCTTGGCGTCGATATCTCTGTTTGGACATATTGGACTCATACTCTTGTTTTCTTTTCATTTTCTTTTTCATTTTCTTTTCTGTACATTCTAGAAGCAAAGGCCCGGGCTTGGCCGTTTTCCTTGCGTGTCTTGCGATTGATGTTACCACCTCCCTATAAGTAATTCGCTGGATGGAAGTTGGAGCAAGTAGATGTTAGATGTTGGTGCGGATGGGGTAGATGGGGTAGATGTGGATAGAGTTGATGATGGGGGTAGGAGGTGGATGGAAAGAAGGGGGGATTTTGATAGAGCTAGGAGCATGGGTATGGATGTTGAGCTGTAGGTAGCTGTCGAGAGGTGAAGGAAGAGGATGAGTAGGAGAAAATATGACAATCTGTGTGTTGTTCTTAAGTAATGGCTCGATTCTGCATAGTGAATGTGAGTGACTGAATATGCAAGTTATCTGAGTAAATGTAGGCAGGTGACGTTGAGCGATCTTCCAGCGACATCTCTCCTATCGATAAGGCGATCATCACATTGCATACTGGAGTGCAGAGAGTTCCGAAGGCCTCATGCACCTATTCAGCCGGAATGCGGCACGTCAAAAGCATGGCTGCAGCCTTTGCAGAATGAATAAAACGGCCCTGGCCAATGGGATTTGCGAAGCTGGAAATAAGCTTGCAGCTTCAGCTTGCAGCTTCAGCTTGCTTCGAGTTTTGCCTATCAGCTTATCAAGCGAGCTAGCGGGGCTTGGCCTGGTTGAGCCAAGCTCAGACATTCTTTTTTGGAAGTGGGGAGAGTGAAGATGTATTGATTGGCAACATGAAGGGGATCCAATCACATGAAATTTTTAGAACGACTTATTAGAGCGTGCTGTACCGTGCCGTGGCGACTCGAGTTCTTCTTTTCTGTGCCGGGGCCTCATTTCAGAGACTCGTACGAGATAGAGATGGAGATAATCTTTTGTAGGGAATGCATTACGAGGTCGGAGATGGGCTGTCCACTGTGTGGATATCTGTTTCTTTGCTTCTTGTACAAGTAAGTTGTTGGCTTCTTCATGCTTCTGAAATGGCAATATACGGTCCAAAAGGGGAAATATAGAGTAATGCATACTACCCATACAAGTAGAAGAAGCAAGGAATAAGAGAGAAAAAAGACAAGTGATAAATGACTGTTATGCAGCAGAAACCAACATCGGGCTCTTTTCGTCCATAGCTTTCGTCCCATGGCCACTAGCGCAGGATGCTAGTAGGTGTTATTTGGCACTAACGAGGAATATGGAGAATGCAAGGAACGCTGCTTGTGCTCTTCTGCTTCGTTTTTTTTTTTTTTTTTTTTTTTTTTTACCGTTCTGCCGCCTGTCACTTTATTATACTTTTGCTTTATTTCTTAGGAGCTTTTCGGTGTTGAAGGTTCGTAGGGGTGGACAGGTTGAAGTGCCGAAATGGAAGGAAAAGAAGGCTCATGTAAAGAGTCTAGAAACCTTGGGTAGTCCTCTGGGTATGCGCTAATTTCTTCCTTCTCTTTGACAAGATGCGGCTATTGATGGCCACGGACGTTGGACTTTGTCCTTGTATAAACTCACTGTACCTGTTTCCCATTGATACTCGTTACTACAATTCAATATCGATACAAATAAATCAGCGCTGGAGCTCTGGCGGGGTTTCAAAGCCCACGTGCGAGGGCGAGAATACGCTCCACGGGGAATTACAGCGAGCGCCGAAGGAGAAAAAAGATGCGCAGGTGAGGTTTTTGGTCCGCTTCCCACTGTTTTTTTTTTCTTGGAACCCCCACTTCTAGCGAGCGACCCTGGATTCAAAAAAGAAGAGGGTCTCGAGTGCCCCCCCTCGGCTAGGTTTACCGGCCGCTGGCTCCAAATCTGGGAGGATGAGGAATTTAATATGCAACCGGAGCATGATGGAGAGACGGGCGCTCTCAGTTCGCGACAAGCCGGAAAGTGCGCCGCGCGGGTGGGAGGGTACATAGATGGAGGGCTGGATGGTAACCCTTTTTAGATTCCTTGCACTCCGTGCATATGGGCGGTATCTGGTGATCGCGAACAAGCCACCGTCGCCAGGCAGGCTTCGATCTGGAGGGTAGATTCGAGCCAATGGGCGGGCTGGACTTGGCCTGCTGTGTTTGGTGTGTTGTGTTGGGCGAGGGCCATGCCGCCGTATGTAGATGCAGGGGAGGGCCGGGTTTTCTGTCACCTTTTCAATCCATCTTCTTGCTTCTCGGCATCTTGCCTTTTCTCCCCTTGCAACAGCACTAACCGGGTAACGCAGATGATAGTGCCGAGTAAATACCTACCTGGTAAAGTGGTGGAATGCGGAATAGGAGAGGCCTCGTCTTGATTCATCCAGCCTATATGGATCTGACTCGAGGAGCGACGGCTCTCCCCACAGGCCGTAATAGCATACGGCGTAGTCCAGACATTAGCAACGCTGCCAGCTTCGGAGGCCTTCGTGTTCCATGCTTTTTTTTTCCTTTGAGATTATTTTCTCCAGCGCTTACAAGTCAGAACTCGGCCCGTAGGCACATACAGTATAGGTGTTATGGAGTCTCCGTGGAGCATAGCCTGCAGAGGGCAAAGGATTTGGGCTGGGGACCCCATCTTGGAGCTCAACGCTCCTAGAAGGCGACAAGTCTCCTATTAGGAAGAGGGCAGCTGGAACACGGATGGCTTCCCACAGTGCGGTCACAGGCTTCTATATTCTCTTCTCGGGCGCTGTAGGATCACATCTATAGTCCTAGAACCTGCAGCCCGCAGTTGGAGTGCTGTTAGTGCCGTCTCGGCTTGTCCTGCGTCTGCACTATCGTTCCAGTCCTTTTTGGGCGTGACAGCCGACCTAAACCTTGCAGCAGTAGTTTAGGAGCCCTGGAAGAGAAAGAAAGTTGTCGCTGTCCAGTGAATGACAGGGCCATGCGCCGAGCTTCTTTAGCACCTGGCACCGCTGTGGCCGCTAGTCCCCCCTAGCACTCGGCCACGCGAGATCCGCTGCTGCGATCCCCCACCTGCTGCCACACTGACCACATGCACTGGCATCGCTAGCGAACGGCACTACAAGCACCAAGAGACGTGCCGCCGGGCCCTGTTACCTGCCTCTCAGTGGCCTCTTTTTTTTTTTTTTTTCTCTCCTCAGCCCCGGAGATTGACCCCATCCGGGCCTTTTTCTTCGCTCGCGCTCTTGGCCTTTTCTTCATCCCTCATTCGCCCTGTTGCTGCTTCTCCTGGCCATCGACGCTGTCGTGCTTGCGGCCTTGACCATCGCCAGATGCTGCTTCAGCGACCGGCTTGCCAACGACTTCTCGACCCCCTTACCGTTGCGTCACTATTCGCCAATTGCTGAGCCCTATCTGCGGTACGGCCTTTGTCCGATTTGCTGCCGCTACTCCCCGACCGAAGCGCTCTTCGCTACCCCGACATTTCTTCAACCAACGGCGGGATCGTCATCTTCTTTCGGATTTCTATTTGCCTTTGCTTTCTCTTCTCCGCCTATTCTCCTTTGGCTTTTTTTTTTTAAGAGACAAAGTCTCGGGAGAGCGGTGTCCGAGAACCGCTACTCGCACTGTGGGCACACTACTGTGAAGGGAAAAAGGTGTGTCGCAACGACGCCTTGGGCTGGGACTCGATCGCCGAATATCTTTTGATTTGGGTCTTTATCGCTACGGACGAGGGTGCGGGTTTTCTTCTTCTTCTTTTTCTTATTCAGAGAGGTCCCCATTTCGGCGCACCTCCAAACACAGAGCCATGATGAGCTCTGCGACGTGGAATACGCAGGACCAGGCCATGGCCGCGGCCTCGGAGGACGACTTCCAGCAGTTTCTCGACATCAGCGGCATGGCCAACATGGGCGACGGAATGCAATTTGATTTCCAGGGTTTCCAGGATGACGGCTCCCACTCCATCATGGCGCAGCCTCGACAGACGGCCGACGCGCTCATGAGCGACACAGATCCCTCCAGCATGATCGCCAGAAGCGACGGCTTGCTACAGAACCACACGCCGGCCATGGCGCCGCTGCCGTCCCACATGATGCCGGCGTCAGCGTCGCACGAGGCGATTTCCAACATCGACGCCCAGATCCAGTATCTCCAACAGCAGAAGTTCCAGCAACAGCAGCGGCAACTTCAGGAGCAGCAGGCCACTTTCTTCGTCAACCAAGGCCATTCTGTGCCTCCGACACCGCAGAGCCTGGAGATGACGCCTGGTAGTGGCCAGTTTTACTCCCAGGCTGAGCAGATGCCGTCAAGAGGTGCCTATGATAGGGGTTACCATCAACGGCTGGCCGAGCAGGATGTGAGTTACCCTTTGTTAATTTTCAATTTTTTCTTCTCTTTTCTCTTTTTCTTGTCCTCTGCCTTTTTTTTTTTTTTTTTTTTTTTTTTTTTTTTTTGATCTGGTGAGTTGGAACTATTTTCTAACAGGATAATTCTTAGATGGCATTTACACCTCTTGTCTCGCCTGCTGTCACCCCTCTGGATCCCCATTTCAATATGGATGGTGCCTTTACTGTGCCAGGAGCGTACTTTAGTCCCCTCACTTCGCCAGCACTCCATGCTCAGAATGATTCATCATCAAACTACGACCACAACACTCACTCAAACAACTCACCGATAGACATGGACCTCGAGCCCCTCATCGTCCCTGCCGTCAACTTGGACCTCTCAAAAAAGACAAGAAAGACACAGGCCACCAAAGCCAGGAGTAAGCCTGGCGTCAAGAGCTCACCCATTTCGAAACCACTGAGACGAAAGACTGGCCCTAGCCCGGCTATGGTATCCCAGGTGCTGAGCGAAGTTGAAGAGAGGAATCTGCAAATTGAGCACGGGCTACTTCCATTGCCTGCTGCTTCTACTGATGGGTCAGACGAAAATGCATCCGTCTCGCCAGAGAACCTTTCAGAAATGCCTCCTCCCCCGATTCCCGCCAGGCGCTCAATGAGCAAATCGCCCTATATAAGGCCGCAGACGAATATGCAGCCAAATCACGCAACTGCTCTGCTCGAAGAACAGCACCTCCCTCACCCTGCCACGCCAGCTTCGCTGATGAAGCTGCCTGCCTCCAAGACAAAGAAGCTCACAACAAGCCATCAAGAGCCTCAGCTATCCGACAATATCGAATCACTTGAACTTCCTGAATCAATATCGAACCCGACTCTGGCTGGTAGCCTCGCCAACGTCCGAATTGCTTCCCAAACTCCTCGACCTGAGCCGAGCACGGCATCCAAGGGAGTCACGTTTCAGTCTATGCCTTCACCGATTGTGAGAGCAACAGGAACATCGTCAGCAACCCAGAGCCCTGTTCTACTGCCTGGGCCAGCTAGCTCTAGCCAGCGAAAGACACCGCAGCTCTCCGCCCGCAACAGCCGTAAGCGGTCTACGGGTTCGATCCACGCCTCTCCGGCTTTGCTACCCAGGATATCTCCCAATATCAAACCCCTACTTCCCGGCACGCCTGGAATGTCTGTTGAGGACCATGCGTCGCGACTGCTAATGTCAAAATCGAACTATCAAAACATCTTGGAAGGCAACCAAGTCCCCGGTGTATCTTACCCCAGCGAGCTGTCGACAAATCTCACGTCAAAGCGGACATCACACAAAATCGCCGAACAAGGTCGCCGTAACCGAATCAACTCTGCTTTGCAGATCATGGCAAGCCTCCTTCCGGAAGGCAAGAATAAGATAGTTTCGGGTGACGACAGCGAACAAAAGGACGGCAAGCAAGCTCACGCGTCAAACAGCAAAGCCAGCGTCGTGGAAAATGCCATTGTCCATATGAAGACGCTCGAGAAGGAGAATGGGGACTTGAAGCAAGAGCTTCAGGCCTTGAAAGAGCAGCTTGAGAAGCTGACAGGATCAAACGGCGGCAGTGTCGATAAGACGCTGCCAATGATTAATGAGGAGCAATGCGCCGGCGGGGGACCGGATGCCCAAGGAGACATGAAAATGGCCAACGAGGCAGCAGACGAGCCTCAAAAGGCCAGCTGACGTTGACACCAGAGAGCATACATATGTGTGGAGCAGAAGCATTACGAGCTGGAGCGGGAATAAGGTGTTATTAATGGGATACGATCATTATACATGATTTTGCGTCGTGTGGTGTTTCCGGTTGGCAAGGAGTGGAAGAACGGGGAAGAATTATGACATATTTGGGTGGCCTTTTTCACGATTTCTCAGTGTTTGATTCCCCCCTTTCTTACTTTCTTTCTTCTTGGTATGCATTGATGTCAAATGGGGAGACGTGTTTCTTGTTTTCGCTCTTGATTTGGCTTTCTTCTTCTTTTTTTGTTTCTTTATTATCTTATTATATGCATGATAGTGTAATCTAGACTCTGTGGAGAGTAAAATCCTGAATATCACTACGCAACTGAAGGCGTATCATTTCTTCGTCATACAATTTTCATGATGTCTATCGAGAGGTAGTCGACATTGTCGTATCGTTCGTTCTAGGTGGTTGGTACTGCTCAAGTGCCATCGTGGTATGGTATAGGTATATAGCGGTGTTTCACATTGTATTAGGCATGGGGCAGCTGTGGGATATATTTTTACGGAGACTTGATTGCTGCCTTGCTCTCTGCCGCCAAAACGTCGACGTCTAGTTGTTCCATGACCTCCAAGACCAGCTTGAGGCCTTCCATGAACGAGTTGACGGCAACTCGCAGCATGCGATTCGTCGTTGCCTGGTATTCCACCCGCAGCACTTGCGCACTCTCCTCGGGCTCCGTCGACGAAGTCGAGACGATGGAGAAGTGTCTCTGGACGAGGGGCGACAGCTCGGGATCGACTTGGAGGGCCTTGAGGGCCGTGGAGGCGAGTCGGGGCGTGGGCAAGGGAATTTGCAGATGTCTGTGAGGAACCAAGATTCTGAGTGTTAGAGATTGAGAAGATGCCTATTGGAGAGAGAGGGGAAAGTTGGAACTAAAAATATCATCGATTGGCAGGGAAACGAGGGGACATTGTAACTTGCATGCTGCATGGGAACTTGGGATCGGAACTCATTGTGGCGGGACAACCGGCCAGCGGCGGGGGAGTGATTTGATTGAGACCGAGACAACGGCGCAGTTTTGTTTTTCTTTTCTTTGTTTCTGTTTTTCTTTCTTGGTTTTGATATGGGTAATCTTCTTTTTTTTTTTCTTTGTTGTGCTGGTGCTTTGATGATTTTGGTTTGACAAAGGACGGGCCTCTGCGCTCTCTCTTTTTTAAATTATTTCTTCGTCTTCGTTTGTTTCGTTCGACAGGGTTTTAAGCGATGGCAGCTGAGTGGCTGATGCGCGTCAGGATAACAGACCGGGGGGGCGGTTGCTGTGGATCTGCAGTCGTCGACGGCGTCTGGTATGCGAGGAATGGGAAAATGGAAGCTTTTGCGCCCTGATGATGTGACGATGGGTAGTGCGCGTGGAATGGAAGCATCAGCCACAAAGTAGTGTGGCGCGAGCAGGCGTCGAGGCCCAACTGTGGGCAGAAGACACACACAGCGGCGGGGGTACGTATCTCCGCAGCAGCAACGCAAAGGCTAGCAGAGTGCCAGCAGAGCATCAGCTTGGACCATGTTGTGATGTTGCCGTGGCGACGCAGCCGCGACCCGCCATAACAGCGCATGCGCTGGCTCTAGGCGTTGGCGAAACAGGCTTCATAGGGGCTGAAGGCGCCCTGTAAGCATAACATCTGCAGCTAAACACCCCCCCTGTTACAAAAACACCGTGACGGCCCATACATATCACCAGGTTCCAAGCATCACTTTTTCTCTTGATTCTCTCCTCTCGCTTCCCCTCCCGCTCACGGCTTCTTCCTTTCCTCCTTCCACCCTCTTCCTATCTCCTCCCTCCCCAAACGAAGGCTTGGCTGTCCAAGTCATATCTTTGCTTGGAAGCTCTCTGGTTGAATAGCATTGACGGGAGAAGAGACGGGAAACCGAGAGAGAGAGAGAAACGGAGAACCGCAAAGGCGTATCCATCGTGCAGTCGCCGCAACCACATACACCCCGGAATATCCGCTATCCCGCGACGAATTAATTCTTCCCTTTGCGACGAGACGAAGAGACTCATCGACGGTGGAGTAATTGTGGCTTCAATTGAGTTTACTTTGGTGGATTTCTTTTTCTGATAAAATCAAAAAATCCCACCGAAGCCAACCCCCCTTTTACAAAGTGTCGTTTGTGTTGTTTACATTAACCGGATCACACGACCCTTTTTTTTGGAGCTTCACCGCAGCTTTTTAATCTCCCTTGTTCTTTTTGCTTTGCGCATCTGCACCCGCGTGCGCATCGGTATCCCGTTTTGCATTCTCAATCAGCATTTTACAGTTTTGTGGTATATTAGAATTGTTTGTTGAAACACCGATTTGCTGCTGCCCTCTGCGAGAAGCGAGCCTGGAAATATGGCTCCTGCTACCAGACATTCCCAGAACCTGGGCCATGTAGTCGAATACATTCCTGGTATGTGTTTTTGAACGAATTACCGAGATTTCTTCTCGACGGCGTGCAATTGCATTCTACTCTTTTCTGGCGCTGACAGTTTGGCTCGATTCACAGACCGACTATATCTCGGCGCCTACGTGCGCACCCCGGATCCAGACACGCCGCTGCCCGGCACCGAATCGCCCCGGAAACGAGCGTCTCGATATGCCGACGGCGCTGCTCCGGCGCCTCTGGTGACCAACAAAAACCCGCCCTGCTACTTCACCGTCGACGACACTCTGCTGTACAACGCGTTCCACCACGACTTTGGCCCTCTGCACATCGGCCACCTGTACCGGTTTGCCATCAAGTTCCACGATATCCTGGGCGCCAAGGAGAACCGGGATCGGCCCATTGTCTTCTACAGTCTCGCTGACCCGAGAAGTGAGTCTACCGTCTGCGCTCCATAGTGGCCCAACTAACGGATTCAAATCATGATAGGCCGCGCAAATGCTGCTTGCATGCTGGCTTGCTACATGGTTCTGATCCAAAACTGGCCGCCTCACCTGGCCTTGGCCCCGATTGCTCAGATCGACCCTCCGTTGATGCCCTTCCGAGACGCCGGCTACAGCCAGGCCGACTACGGAATCAGCGTCCAAGATGTAGTCTACGGCGTTTGGAAGGCCAAGGAGGAAAAGTGCTGCGACTTGGACAACTTTGACTTGGACCAGTACGAGATGTATGAGCGGGTCGAGCACGGCGACTTCAACTGGATCACGCCCAACTTCCTTGCTTTTGCCTCTCCCCAGCACGCGCCGGTGGCCAAGATTACCGAAGGCTCCGAGCTCTATCCGCTGCTACCTAGAGATGTCGCCGCAGTTGAAGATCACCCGCTTCTTCCCCAGCCCTTCAAGAATGTGCTCTCCCACTTTAGCGAACGCAACATTGGCCTGGTCGTCCGGTTGAACTCACATCTCTACTCTCCGTCTTATTTCGAGTCCATGGGAATCCAGCACATTGACATGATATTCGATGACGGAACCTGCCCACCTCTTTCCATGGTTCGCAAGTTCATTCGCATGGCCCACGAGACCATCACCGTCAAGAAGAGGGGCGTGGCTGTTCACTGCAAGGCTGGTCTGGGGCGTACTGGCTGCCTCATTGGCGCCTATCTGATCTACCGCCATGGTTTCACCGCCAACGAGGTTATTTCTTTCATGCGGTTTATGAGACCTGGCATGGTTGTTGGGCCTCAGCAGCACTGGCTGCATCTGAATCAGGGAACATTCCGCGAGTGGTGGATCGAGGAGCGCATCGAGCGAAAGCTCAGAAGGGAGTTTGCCGCTGCCGCCGCCGCTGCTGCTGGTGGCCACCAAGTGCCGAGCACACCTATGCGAGCTACCAAGAGTTCGCGAAACCTGCAGGCCACGACACCCTCCAACCGAAGCCCATCCAACCGCACACCACTCAGCGAGGTGGACCACGATCGAAGTAGCAATGTCGGGGTCCATGAGGACTATCTACCAGCGCCAACACCTGGCCAGCCACGAAAGGGAGCACGAGATCGTTACCAACACTATGGTAGATCGGGCTCTGAGGAGCAGATGTTGGCACAAGCAGCAGAGGCGGCTGCTGCGGCGCCACCGCCTCAACGTCGATCCCAGGGGAACCCAGAGCCGGAGGAAGAGCAGCTGCACCACTTGCGGATGCGAAAGCAGCGCAAAGCGGCCCAGTCATCCAACCGAAATACCGAAAAGACGTCAACAAGTCAGAACGCAGGTTATGTGATTGACAATGACGCTTCTTTTGATGCCGAGAATATAGGCACCGTCAAGCCCAAATCTGCGGAAAGGCCCTCCAGCCAGTCTGGCACGCTTGCCAAGGTGCGCGCGAGACGGCAAGCGGCGGATTCACCGCTGCGGTCCAAGGAATCTGCTGGTGTCCGCAAGACGAGTGGCCGCGTGGGTAGCGCCGGGGCAGGCATATCACCAGCGGCATCGTCGACTGCTCGAAGAGTCTCGGGCACGTCCTAGGGGACCGTGACGAGGCGGCGAGCCGGAGCGGCCATTCACCGGGAAATGGCTGAGCACCTTGTAAACTTTTCATCTTAACGATCATGACTTGACGTTTTATTCTATCACGAGCGATTCATGCGTATGCATATACACGGGCGTTTTAGTATTCCAAGGCGCGACGGGCGAGAAGCAGGATGATTGACTTTTATACCACCATATCACCACCACCACCAATACCACTTGCTACTACAACGCTGGAAGTTGTTGTCTTGAAGTTGCCAGAAGAAAGCTGACGATGGAGAGCTGACGTACACTCAAGAGAGAGAGAGAGAGAATGAGGAATGAGGAACGAGAAAGCTACGATGGCGACGGCGCAATGGACGGAAAGGCAAAGGACGGAATCTGGTGTATATTGGTTTTTTTTTTCTACTCTTAACGTTTTTTTTCTCTAGCATGGTACTGGTTATCCCCCTTTTTTTTTTTTTTTTTTTTTTTGCGGTTTCATCCAGCTCTTTTTCCCCTTATCTCTTCTTTTTCTCTTTCTTCTTCTCTTCTTGCTCTTCAATACCTTTTGTCCTCTTTTTTTAAGCTACTACAACTGCCGACTTGGACTACTGAGTGTTGGAATTTTCAGGATTTGGGTAATGCAATATTGCTGATGTTGGTTGCTTGTTTGGCTATGGAAACAAAGGGGAGTGGTGGCGGGAGGGTGTTTGTTCATATATCAATTTGTTGCATGATATTCAAATCAAACTTTTCTAATTAATTGTCAACTGAGTTTTTGCAAAAAATAAAGGTTCATGATTTTGTGACTTGTTACTATGGATGAAAAATACTATCTGCAAGAGTCATAACATTAGCATTTTCTTTTTACTATACCAATCCCGGCTCTTCTATCTCTTTCTATATGCTGTATATGCCTTTTGCTATCCCGTCATTGCGTATCATGCTATGCTGAATCATTATCATCATCGGTCATTATAAATCGCGTTATACCCGTATGCTCTCCAGCTTGCTCACAACCTCCTCCATCAACTCCCCAGCCTCAATGCTCGTCATGTCCTCATCCACCCGCAGACACATTTCCACAACGTCCTTGTAAACCTTGCCGACCTTGCTGCCCAGCGCGGGAACCAGCACGGCAAGCACGACCTTGTCGCGCCAGCGCTCGGCCGAGTAGTGCGCCTTGTAGTACGCCTGCAGCACCTTCCAGAGCCCAATCTCGAGGAGCACCAGGCCGAAGCTGTAAATGTCAAACGACTTGATGTGCGGGCTGCCGCGCAGGGAGCCCGGGTGGCGGTGCAGGTCCTCAATGGACGGATTCTTGGGCGCCACGGACAGCGCCGTGTCGAGCTCCGGGCGGGAGGCGTCGAAGCCGCTGAGGTACGGGTGCGAAATGTCCGGGACGAGGGCGGCCGAGGCGGTGGGCGAGTTGGCCGAGGTGGAAAAGGCCGAGGGGAAGAAGAGGATGTTGGAGCTGCAGAGCGACTTGTGCAGCCAGTCGAGCGAGTGCAGCGACCAGACGGCCACGGCGAGGGTGCGGGCGAGGTGGACGCGCTCGTCGAGGTCGGGCGTCTTGAGGTCCGGGCTGGAGATGAGCGTCTTGAGCGTCGAGTGCGACGAGGCCGGCGCCGTGTAGACGAGGCCGTAGCGGCTGTTGGCGGCGTCGTCTGTGTAGCCGAGGCAGTCGATGCTGTGCAGGTCCGGGTGGCATTCCGACGCCGAGTGCATCATGCGTGCCAGATCGTCCATCCGGCGCACATGGGCGACGCGCTCCTCGATGGCTTCGCGGTCGTAGTCGACCCACTCGATGAGGACGTCTCCCGCGGCGACGTGATGGCCCTGGCACCGGCGCCGAGTGCTGCTGTTGCCCCTTTCGACGACGTGGCTGATGTCGAGCGAGGAGAGGCCGACTTTGAGCGCAAAGGTGGGCTTGAAGGAGGCCTGGGGCTTGCTGTCGAGGTTGATGCGCAGCTTCTTGAGGGTGGCGGAGTTTGTGAGCTGCGGGTAGATGCCCGAGGAGGCGTTCTCGAGCAGCGAGAGCTCGGCGAGGTCACGCTGGGCGCGGTCGAGCAGCTGGTGAGTCCAGGCGCGCTGGAAGGAGGGGACCTGCGAGGGGGGGAAGAGGCGCTCGAGGCCGTCGTTGAAGTCTGGCTGGATGTTAGTGGTGCGTCTTCTTGGCTGGTGGGTTTTGTACGCACCTTTGAGGTCTTTGAGCAGGTTGCTGAACTTTTCCTTGTCTGTCAGGGGCCATGTCAGTGTATGATATGTCATGAGATTCTCCTCGCTCTCGCTCGCATACCTCCAATCACCCACTTTGTCCTCAGCCCCAGCTCCCTCCTCCAGCTCCTCTCATTTGTGCCCGCACCCGCACTCGCACTCGTCCTCCTCTTTGACGCTCCATTGGCCCTCTTCTTGTCATCATCGCCATTCCTCTCCGCCTCCTCGTCCACCAGCCCGTAGCGGTCCTGCAGCTTGCGAAAGTCCGTCACGGTGCCGTGCAGCTGCTCCAGGATCTGCGTCGCCAGCGCCCTCAGCTGCGGGTTGCGCTCGCTCAGGTGCGCGTCAAACTTGCCCTCGGCGACGCCCCATTCGCGGCCCCAGACGGTCAGGCGCATCTCCTCGATGCGCACCTTGCACAGCATGCGCTGGCTGTCGCCGTCGAGGTTGGCCGCCGTGGTGAAGTAGCCGTAGGCCTTGACGCAGCCGTCGAAGAGCTGGCCGATGAAGCCAATCACGCCAATGGCGGTGCCGAGAGCCTCGGCCATTGGGATGTGTGGACGCTGCTGCTGTAGATGGAATGTGCAGTTTCAGGTGGTGGAGAGAAGACCAGCTGGTGTTTCGGGAATACCTAGTGATTGCGCCTAATCTAACCTGATGAGAAGCGGGTTTTACGAATAAGAAAAAAAAAAGAAGAAGAAGAAGAAGAAGCAATGACAGATTGAAGATACTAGCATGAGAGGCTGTTATAGATGGGAAACGAAACCCAGAAATGGCCCACTGATGTGCAGCTTTCGACTCAGCCTCAATTGCATTTGATACCATCTTTCATGCCCGTTCTGCTGCTTACACGCTGTATCCACCTAATTTGACCTAACAGGTAGGTACATGGTATTCTGACCGCCCGCCCTATACGCGTGCAAGTAGGTATTTTTCAAGACACCAAAACATTCTCATGACAAATGTCTCGTCCAATTTTGAACATGATTAGTGAACAGGACATGTTGAATCTGTAGATGCTAAACACATAACTCGAGATACAGGCCATGGCTGACATTGTTGTGGAGTAAAAGCCTGTGTCAGCTACCGAGGTAGAGGTATAGAATCAGTATCCTTGCTAACTTGGTGTATTGTATCCACGACACGAAGGCGCCGGGAAACCTCGATATACCGCCATTGAAGATGGTGATTGGTGTTGATGGATTTGATGTCTTTCATTTCGCTTAATCATATATTGAGAAAAAGAAATGGGAAGAAAATGAGGCCTAGGAACGACTACGGCGGTTGACTGGATGGAGATGGGTAGATATAAGCATTTATAGTGGGAATTTTGTATGAAAAGTGCCATCTAGCTATTAAATGGCTTTGAAACTGGCCGATGGAAGCAGCAATAGGTACGGTACACACATGTACGTTGCGTATTAGTAATGCTAATAGCCGATGCTACTGATACATCTGTTTGGGGTAATAGATGGCGAGCTGCTACATTCGCTGGGCGCGGTACTTTCCAGCGTCTGAGAAGTAATATCTATATAAACTGATTCACACAGAGTCACATTCAAAATAGTATAAAGTGCCGACTTGTATATTCCTATTCGAGTTTTGGTTTTTTATTTAATTTATCAAGTAAACCACCAATTCAGAGAACATCAATACTTGTAGTTACCGTTTCTGTATCATGCCGGCATCGCTAATCCCCGGTGCCTCGTCTGATATCCCCGACAAACTTGGCATCGGATCCTACCACACTAGGCGACATTATTGCCTTTTCCGGCGAATGATGCTACGCCCGGATCGCGGAATCTTCAAGCCAAACCGTATGTGGCGTCACCATATCCCAACCACAATGGAGTATTATTCATACACGGATTGCATCTTTTCCGCCGTCCTAATATAAATAAATAGATGCCTAAACAACAGGCTTTTCAGTCTTTGACGACGCCGGACCTGCTGATGAGCCACCTACCCAGTCTTTCTTCAATCAGTTCATCATGAGTCGGCCGCATATCCATTTACATCCCCGGTGCGGAGCCTGTGGTGATGAGTTCAGCCTTGGGCAGAAAATCGTTGCGGGTACTGATATATCTTTTCAATCTCATATTCCTGAGCTGTTGCTGATACTTTAGCGTAGCCATTCGGAAGAGTCGCTCCATTCAAGTCATCAATGCGTATACGTTCCCAGACCACGGTGCCAGTGATGATGCAGTACTGGATATCGAGTGGCACTTCTGCCGCAAGCCCTCATGCTCTCAATGCAACGATGGAGCGCCAGACGCTGCAACGATTCACGTCGATTGCTACAACTTATTTCGGCAACGCTGTAAAGCCGGCGATTCGCTACATCGACTGTGGTTGACGGCGGCGTGGAGAAGACCGTGGCACGGGGCTCCGTCTTTTCGATTGGCCCCTGATGCTGATGCAAACAAGACGATGCAGCTTGCTGCGACAGCCTGTTGCCTACCCCAGTTGACGGCCTTGCCAGCAGAGATATTGCATATAATAGGGGCATATGCTCAGCCGAGCCCTCTTAGCCGCTATCGTACTGTTCTTGACCTGGCTGCTGATTGGGACGGCCGGGCCCTGAGCCGGCAGCCATCACTACCACTCTCCAGAATCGTCTCGTGGGAACGAGATGGCCATGCCGTGTTGAAAAGCTGTCTTGCCCCAATTGTCAGGATTACGATTGACAACTGGGGGCTGAAACGAATCGAGAAGCTGGCAGACTATCCCCCATTTGCCGGTAAACGATCGGACACGGAAGTATACATCATAGAGACGCAGGATCGGTTAGGAGACGTGATGGTACAATTTCAAGTACGTGACACTCTCGACCAACACATCTTCACCACATCTACAGTACAGCCTCATTGACTAAACGCAATAGTCGGGCCTGGCTCGTTTGCAAGTACCAAAGGAGGCAGCCGATCTGCAACTCTGGGACACGCCTGCGCCGCCTCCTTTACAAAGTCTTCGAAACATGCCAAAGATGACAGGCACCGTCCAAGTCGCCACCATTGATCTCAAAAAAGTGCATGGCCTTACTTTCTTCGTAGCAAATGGATCCACCCTCGCCATACACGGCCATACACGCAGACGTCCTCATCCCGATGCCACGTTTAATCGACTTTCACGCCAACGTCAACGCCACACTGCTTGGGTCTACGTTCCATTCCCTCCAAAAGACCGGCTCACGCATTTTGGAATTCGTGCTCCACACAGATTCACGAAATCTCCCTGGGCTGTAGCCGACTATTCTTACTTGGTATGGGATTGCCCCTTTTTCCTGCGAACCCCAAAAAGACTCCCATCTAACTCGTATAGTTCCGCTTCCAATTGGCCGGAGACGTCATGGCCGGGCCCCGTTTTCTAGGACCAACGCAAGATTTCACGTGGCCTGTAAAAGAACAGCTGCTGCTCGTCTTCAACGTGGCAAAACCTGCGGCCATCTCGGCCATGAGTGCCTATCCCAACCAAGATAGTGACGTCGAACCGTTTGCCCGGCTCGACAAGCCCCCTTTCCAGGAGGCGTGTTTCTCGTCTGCTCCCCTGGAGAACGTAGCCCTCGTACACATATATTCAGACGCTGAAACTGGCCTCTGCCGGGGAATTCTCGCAGAGTACCACCACGGTTCCCAGCGTGCCCTCGGCGAATGCCGGGTTGGACTAGATCCAGTGTGCACTTACAAGAGCCCTGCATGCTTGTGTTTCAGCCGAGTCACGCGGCACCGTCCAGAAACGTCGATTGAGTTGAGAGGAACAAGAGTCTGCGCTGCTTACCAATCGAAACATGAGCATGATGAAGAGGGGTGGTCATGTTTTGCGATGCAAGGGACGCTTCGATTCTGGTTTACAAATGAACAATCTGTTGTGGATGTGGTGGTAGATGAGGTGGGATCGACATTTCCGAGTGGGCATCTTTAAAGGGAACATCAATGGAATTAACACTGCAAAAGCAGAATACAACCCAAAACACTATAATAAAGCGAGTCATGTATTGGTTGAGCCAAGAGTTTTTGGGGGAAAATTACATTTATTTGCGCAACTTATAGTCGTGTTGATGCTCATATATCCAACTCACTCTAGTATAAGTGGTTTTATGCCAATCCATCTAGGAATGAGACTCAAGATGCTTGGTAAATGAGATGGATGCATATCTACAATAAAATTATCAATAAGAGAGGCTCTAGGGATTGGAAACGTGCATGTCCATTACTGTTAATGAAACGTATACATGGAATAACTGCGCAATCTCGTATCCATATATAAGTCGAAGCTAAAGTCAGACGCCTTGATATTCAACAGGTAGGAAATGAAACAAATCCAAAAAAAAAAAAAAAGCAAACCGATTCGAGTCCCCAAACGGCAAGTTGATACCATCTTCCATGGAGCAATCCCCTTAATCCCAATCCCAGGTCCACTGTGGCGGCACCTCTGGCATCTGCCTCTAATCATCTGGTCAGCATCTAATAACAGCAATGCATTACACGTATACAAGGTTTCAAACATACCTTGGACTTCATCACATCACGGCATTTAGCACACGCAACTGTACGACAACTCGGGCACCGAAAAGCGAATCGAAACGTTGTCGTCGAGCACCGCTCGCACACGTGCTTCCCTTCTTCTCGATCCCACCAGGACTTGTGAAGACAAGCCGTTTTGCTGGTCGTTGCTCCAGTAGACGGTTTCGAGCTTGCGCTTTGTGATGTAAATTTCTTCCCACGCCTCGTACTGGGCGGCTCTGTCCCCCAGTGTGCATCTGGATATGCATTTGCATTCGCTTGCCTCTCCTTTTTCGCCTGGGGCGGCTTTCGAACTCGCTGCGCTTCTCGTTCTTTTTGCATTGCCTCAGCCATGTCGCGAAACGCTCGTCGTAACTCTTCTTCCACCTCACGTTCTCTCCTCTCGTTTTCCTTTCTCTCCTTTTCTCTCCGCTCGTTTTCCTTCTTCTCTCTCTCTTTCCTCTCCCTTTCCTGCTTCTCCCTTTCCTGCCTCTCCTTTTCTCTCCGCAGCGCTTCTCTCTGCCGCATCTCCGCCCACCGAACAGCTTCCTCCCGCGCCTTCTCTCGCTGCTGCAACGTCTCCTTGTCTGCCGTTTTCTGCCGTATCTGCTCATTGAGAGCATCGATGCTCGATTGTTTGCTGGCCATTGTACGTTTGCGGGAGTTTATTTCTGCCTCCCGCACAGATTGAGCGACCCTATTGGTCAGCATGCGTCTCTGCCTCTCCTCCTTGTCCCCTTCTAATTGCGATGCAGAGAAGAAGTAGCCAAACCAGCTCTTCTGCCTGGCCTCTTCCTGGGCGTCTTTATCTGCCTCGCTTTGCAGCTTGTCGAGTGCAGCTTGGCTGCGGTTATACTCGCGCCTAATCTCGAATAGCTCGCTTTCGAGCCTATTCCGTCTAATATAGAGCTGCTGCAGCGCCGCGCTCAGAGCCTCCATTTGTTCATTGAACTTTTGGGAATTCTCAGACTTCGCATCACTTGTCCGCTGCGACGGGTTGCTTTTGCTACTGGCATCGGCCGTATTTGTGCGTTGGGCTCGTATGGAAGCATATTGGACATCGTATACTCGTCGTCGGTCGGGGTCAAAGAGGGTAGAATAGGCAGATTCGATCTAGAAGAGGTTACAATCCCACTGCAAAGATTCTCAGTAAAATAGCATTTGATGACGTACCAGCTGAAACTGAGCTGTGGCTTTAGGATTGTTTGGATTCCTGTCCGGATGATGCAACAGAGCAAGTCGTTTGTAGCTTGCCCGGATGGCATCTTTTCCCGCGGATTGTAGGACGCCGAGAATCTCGTAATAGTCGTCTGTGACTTGAAAAGGAGCCATCATGAGCTCTTAAGCCAGGCTGGCCGTGATCCAAAGGCAACCACAAGCCCGTGATTTCGAACCATTGATGATTTATCAAAATACTGCTTCTATCCAAAGAAACATCGTAACCGTGTTTCGCCCTTACATCAACACCCAAATCCAACGAGGCTGCGGGCGGCCGACAGCCTGTCACGGAGCTGCCCCTCGCGTTGCTACCCGACATCATACCCACACGATCCTCAATTCTAACCAATGACATTGATAAAATCTTTACATGTACATGTACCTTCATGATCCTCGGGTTACACTGGTGTCTGCTCCAAGGCAACAAGTCAAGCCGGTGGCTTATACCATGGTTCAAACACTTGTAAACGGAGCGCGGCATAAAACATATGCATTGAGTAAATATAATTTTTTTTCTTGTATTTCCCGATTCCCTTCTCCCGCCGTGACTCCCGACATTGATAATTCTTTTTGTTTTCTTTCTCCATGTAGTATGTGCATAACTTGCAGCGTCCTAAATGGTCCATACTTCGTCATGTAGACTCATACCAGCAAATCCACTTCCCATTGATCCCATACAACCCAAAAAAAGGGTAGAAAAAAAAAAAAACTCCAACAAAAGAGTTTTTGTGATGCAATTCCAGATCGTAGAAGAGCAGCGTTGCTCGTGTGCCATCAAATCCAAACACTGGGGTTTGTCCGTTATTTTTGTTTTCGTCGGACTTAGTAAACCTTCTTCTTCTCGTCGATGCTGAACTGGCCCGGGCCACTGTTGACCAGGAGAAGCAGACCACCGACGATGGAAAGGATCTGGAAGAAGTCGTACTTGGCAAAGTCCTTGTGGGGGTGGTGCTCGTGAAGCTGCGGGGGGGAATCTTGTTAGCGAAGGGGTGCAAATGATGGCAGCGCAGAAACTTACAGTCCAGAAGTTGTTGACCAACAGGTTGAAGCCGCTCAGGATGACGACAAGCAGCGTAGCGCTGTACTTGGCCTTGAAGCCCACAACGACCATGACGCAGGCGCCAGCGCCAAGGATGCAGACAAGGACGCGCCAGAAGGACCATTCGCCGCTGAAGACGAAGCCAATGAAGAGGAAGATGAGGAGAACACGACCGGCCAGCTGGAAGTACATCTTCTTGTCCTTCTCGTCCAAGGTGGGGAGACCAGCAAAGGCCTTGGTCTTGCGGACCCAAGAGTCAGAGAGGACCATGAGGAGGCCACCAATGACGGACAGGTTTCGCAGGAAGAAGTTGAGATCGAAGATCAAGCCGTAGCCGAAAGCCTGAATGACCACAACGCTCATGAGCCCTCCAACAGCGTAATCAGAGTACTTTCTGGCGATGACGAGAGTGGAGCAGGAGACCATGGCGATGACGTTGAAGAGGAGGAAGAGGTGGGTGATTCCGGATGGAACTGGTCAACGCGTTAGCACATGCATTCCAGAATAATACATACACATTGGACAATGTGCGAATGCGCTGGGACCAATTCTTACTGTGGCGGTAATCGTGAAGATACAGCAGCTGGTCGCTCCATTGGGTGATGATTCGGAGCGCATCCTCGAGGAAGGTGACGACAATCAGGAATCTCCCAATTGCGGGCATGTATCTACAATGCGCCGCCGCGTTAGCTGCTGAGATGCCTCCACTGACGCGATCGTGACCACTTACGGCTTGATGGGCTCGCTGGCAGTGTCCAGGATATCCTCGACCTTGCTGGTGTACGGCCGCAGCTGATCCAGGATGCTGCCTCCGTTGGACTCGTCGGAAACCCCAACACTTCCGCCGCCTCCAGGATAGGCGCTGGGGCCGCCAATGCCATAGCCAGAAGGACCACGGTGCGACATTTTGACCAGAGCTGTCCTGCGACCTTTTTTTCTTCCTATTCCAAGCTCGACCTTGCTTCCTCGACTGCCTCTCGAGGATGATACCGACGGCTGCGGGCCCTCTTCAGCGACTTGGGCAAACTGGAGCTCCTGGAGCAAGTTCAAGAGGAGCGTTTCGGCGCAGCGCGATGCGATGCGATGAGATGCGATCCGATCCGGAGCTACCAAAGCAAAAGAGCTGGCGAGATCAACAAGCAGCAGCGCGCCCGAGGCAGCTCAGAAGAAGCACCGGGTGGTCGAATTGGGTGGGATGAGGACAATTGTGCGCCGGAGAAGCAGAAGCGAGATTGCAGCAAGAGGAGGGGCGAAGGGGAGCAGGTTTGGCGATGGCTATGACCTCAAAAACGCTCGGATTATCCTCCTACATACCACTGTGTCCTTTCCAAATCCCGTGATGTTGCAGGTCCCGAGGTGTCCACTTTTTACAAGGTGGTGGAGTCGAATCAGTGAAGTGATCCCCCCAGCTGTGGCTTTTCTGGCGGCGCTCACGCAGGTACCTGCCGTGGCCCCTCGGAGGACTTGTGCGGCCGGCGCGAGGCTGTGCGCGACGGCATGTAGCTTTGCCGAGGGAGGCTTGTACCGGACGGAATGAAGGCCTGCTGCCGGTACCTGTAGCGCTGGGTAGAATAGCGCGCCCAAAACCTCTGACGGCGGCGTTTTGACTTGCCTGAGCTTGACACATCTCGCCTAGAGACCAAGTTCCGTAGGTAGATCCCTAATAGAGCTGCGTCCGGGTCAGCAGCAGCTGGACCTCCCTAATTGGGGCCCTGTGGCGATGCGCCGATTCAAGCTTTCGCAGGCAGGCCATTGAATGCTTGCAGCACGCGGTAGCAATACCCGCGTGAGCGCCATTGCGGGCTGCCGGATCTAGTACCTGTACGCACTGCGGCAAGCGGGGTGACGGACGCCAAAAATAAACTACTACTAAGATAATAGAAGGTACCACTAGCCATCGCGGCAAAAGTTCTTGGCATCAGGTTATCCATGGCAGTAGGATTGATTGATTCTGTTCTCTTTTCTGACTCGGTAGACAGAGCATTGTTTGGGACACGACGTCTTGTTGGGGATGAGAGGCTCCAGAGTATGCGTGGTGTTTGAGTTTTCCTCCTGGGAAATTAGGTTCCATAGCAGTTAGTGGGATAGGCACGTTTGAATTCTAAATTCTATCTGTGCGCTGCTTCTAAACTGTCTCTTGACCATGTCCAAGGCAGTTAGCATGTGACGCACAGCCGCATCATCTATTGAGGATCCCTATTCAGCTAAGCTTTACCTGGGCACACAGACTTTTTGCTTCTATTCTGTTTTGCCATGAACTTGAATTGTTGTTTTTTCATTCTTCTTTTGGCGCACTCTGACACGGTTCCTTTACCATGTCGGTGGAAAGCTGCTCTTTGTGTTCCCTAAGAGAGACTTTAACTCAGACAATGTCGTCTACATAGTTGTTAGTTCCCTACAAGAATAAATACTACTTCAAATAATGGAAACCGACGCTCTTTGGGAGATTTGACTCGCATTTTCTTTTGCGAGACACCGGTAGGCAACTTTGTCCAACCGACCATTTTCTGCCTCCATTTGCAAAGCAGAATACCACTTACAAGTACGAAGCATTCAATACGACCAAGTGCCCACCTGCCTAAACAATCACAGGTAGTGGCGCCTACGGGACCACTTAGACCCGGTCCACTTGGAGAGATTCCGGCGCTCTTCTCTTCTTGCACAATGACTGGAATAATGATGCGAATTTGGGAACTTTGGTTTGTGGTGCCCCGCATAGTAGACAAAGCAGGTACCTAGGTATTATACTAAGTACTACTAGTGATTCACGGAGCCCTGCCAAAGTCCCTTGAAACAACATACTCGTCAACCGCACTATTGGTAGGTGGTGAGACATGCGTCGTTTGTTTTGAATTCCCGTAACAGGCAAGCCTGAATCGGGTCGGATGCGGAAGCTCCCTGTCAATGTCGTCTTATCTGCTCTGCATTATGAATGACGTGAGTTTGTCACTCGTCTAGGCGCTTCGCCGTCTACACTTATTCTAGTCCATGTGCTTTGACAGAACGAACTCCCCTAATACCAAGACTTTACCCAAATACCAAGATTAATAGGTATGTATCCAAGTTGTCTAACATCCATCTAATCTACGTGGTTGAATATCCCATCCCACACCTTTTCTCTCATAATATGCGCTTATATACTTACCATCAGTTTCCTCCAGCTTTCTTCATGTCATCTTCACATCATTCCCATCACTCGGCCCGGGCAAAATTCTGAGTGCTCCAATATCATCATACTCAACCCTCCCTTCATTCACAGCCCTTTGCATCTCCTCCCTCAATACCGTGCGCTCTCCCGTCGCCGGATCCCATTCCCAGCCTTCACGCATCCACATCCAGCGCAGACACTCTCGCAGCTCTTTGTCGGCCGGCCTCACTCTCATCCATTCAGGTTGAAACTCGGGTTCCCGGCCCTTCCCGTTCCAGTCCTCGGCTCGACCCAGCAACTCGTCGCGACAAAATATGCGCCAGCTGTCAATGGCATACTTGCCCTGAGTCATGTGCCCGATCTCCCACGTTTCGAGATCCTGGCTGCCGCCATCGGATAGTGGATGCGATCTCTCCGGATCTTCCGAGTCGCCGCTGCTGGCATCTCTCCACAGAGGACTGACGGCTCGTTTGTCGTAGTTTCTCACTCTGTGCCGTACGCCAGCCTTTGGGGGATCGTCTATAAATGCCTTTGCATATCTTTGGATATACGCTAGCCGTACGTTGGGGAGACCGAGGTGGCGTATCATGTCGAGAAGCTCTCCTTCGATGGACGGATCTAATAACTCAGCCGGCGTAGGAAATCGCTCTCTGACCCTTCGAAAGGCAGGTAGGGCTACTTTTCCATTCGTTTTTATCAGAAACGTGATGGCGATGAGTAACCAAAACGGGTCATGAGCCAGCTCCTCTTGAATGATGCCAAATGACGGTGAATCGAGAGGGGGAAACGGGATGCATGAGATGGTGCCTGCCGGGGGCCGCTTCCTTGAGGGACTCCGTTTTGCTGGCGATTGCTGCTGGAAGTAAGGTGATTTACTAGAGAGCCTGTTTCTTGACGGTTTCTTCTCATCCTCCGATTTACATATAGTCAGAGGCTGCCGTGGGTTATTCAAGCGAAGACGGTCAAGTGAGGGCAAGAGATTTGAAGATTGGCCCTCAAAACCAAAAGCCTCAACGGCAGTGCTCGCGCCCAGATGGATGGCCTCCTCGTGCAATCGTGCTTGGCTGCATTGGCGATAGCCAGATCCAGGTACAGAGCGATCCAAACGCGTGCTCTGTTCGGTCTTTATGCTGCCGCTTTGGGTCGAAAGCCTGTCAACCCAGTAATGAGATGTTATTCCTGATCGCAGTTTTTGGGCGCGCCGTCTTCTTGAAGATGTAGTCTCCTGATCTTGTTGCGAGGCCGCAAAAACGGGTGGTAAAATCTCAACATGTCTCTCCAAGTCTTTGGCGAGCGCAATCAGGCGATCAGTCTCTCCCCAAGGCTCAACAGCCGATGACCCTCCATTGAACCCATTCAGTATCTTCCAAACAGAAGTAAGAATGTCGCCACCGTCAAGGCTCTCGGGATCGTGATCTTGCATGCATCGCATTGACCGTGCACAGTCGATCAGATAATGCCAGTCTTGTGCGCCGCCGGCCAGGCTCTGGTCAAAGAGAAGTTGAAATTCATCGTATGGCGCTTCGCCGGACTCTAGGATTTCGCAAAGGAATGCTAGTGAGTCGTCCCAAACGTCAAACACAGACAGGAGGGTGTGGCCAAAGGACGTCGACATGGTGCTGAAATTCACGGAGCGCAGCTCAGCGTACGTGGCTCCGATATTCGATGTCCAGGAGGGAAAGCTTTGATGGACGTAGAGCGAAACAAATAAACTGGCATGATAGCGATATTTCCAAGAAACACATGCAATTTTATAATGGAGGAAGGGGGAAGTGCATCTTGAAGGATGTCAGAATCTTAAGGCAAGGGTGCTGAGTTAACAATTGAACAAGGAGCGTTTGTTGCTTTGGAAATACTAGCCGCCGTTACGGCTTTCACTACAGACTCACATCCACTTAGAGCACCACACAGCGCTACCGTACTACCCTAGGCAACGTACTAGCTTTGGATATTGCTTCATTTTTCATCCTCAAAGAGCACCCATTTGTATAATCCCATGCATTTCTATCAAGTATCTGTTAAGAGCCTGCAATTTTTTTTTTATTCGTAGCCAAGGTAGTAGGTAATAGTACATCGTATTTCGTTTCGATTGATGCTTCGTTCATGTAGATTATAACTCGGTCATGAAAGTATAGGATCAATGGCCCACGTACAGTCACTTGAACGGCCTTGATGCTCGATGCTCAATGTCATTGAAGCGAAAGCAGCTATTTTTCGTACCTTGGTACCCAGTTAATTCCGCATGAGGCTTGAACCCGTCACCAGTGGCTGAATTGCATCTTCTTGTTCAAAGATAAGATAACGGATACGTGCACTTGCATCTTGGCTTGGAGCACCCAAGCAGCGTTGGCTGGCAGCACGAGTAGGCTAGTCTCATGGCAAAAGATCAGACTGTGCCGCAAATGGATTTTTGCTGGTCAACCGGCCGTCAAAGCCGAGACGTTCGTGGGGTGCATGGCCAGTCTGCCCCCTGAATGGCCTGTCGCCTGACTCATCAAAGACGGGTCTCCACCGTGAATCGCTGCAGCAGGCTGGCGCGTGATGCAATTTGGCGTGCCTTGTGCGTCGCGGGTGGATTTGGTTTGATTTGATAGACCGTGTTTCTGTCCTCTTGTGCTGCAGCCGTGTCGCGGTTGGGCGACCAGGCGACTGCGACTGCCAGTTGATTTGACGTTGATGGTGTGACTGATTTTACCGGCAGCGGGTATTTGCTTGCAGCGGCGATCAGGCTAAGCGAGCGGCGTTTGCGAGCGTGGATGAGGCAGATATGGCGTAGGAATAAAACCGCACTCGTTTCCCTCTTCGCCTGTTCCAATAACGGCGTGACAGCTTATCAGATCCATATTATAGGCGATCCATACCGTACTTTTCCTCTCACCGAGGCAGCGCAGATTGCCCAAACGTGTCTTGATAGCCAGCGCTAACCATTCGCACTACTAGAAAATATTAAAAGTGGGGGCACAGCAGCGCCGGTACGTACCTCAAAATAAGGCGAAAAGAGCGAGTCACGTGTGCTCGTCCTATCAGGGCCCACCCGCAATCGCCCATTCTCTCTGGCCGTCTTCCGTCTTGTGCCTCCACCCGGGATTCTGTTTCCAATCCATCTTTCGCATTCCCTCTCCGGCGCCACCTCCGACCCTACTCGAGTCTGAAGCATCACCACCACAACCTCAATCATCCAAGAGATGAGTAGTCGCGGCGGGAAACTTGCCCCCGAAGTCAATCGGTGAGTTTTTCCGGCCTTCTTGCCAGTCTTGGCCGTGCGGCGAGCCTCGTGGTCTCCGAATCTCCGACCGAAAGGCCGGCACGCCTCGCCTTGATGACCGAGAAAAGGACATGGAAGAGCCTTGGCTGACCAATTTCTCATAGCGCTCTGTTCGTAAAGAACCTGAGGTACGCCTCCATCGATCGCAACATCTCGAATCGAGTCGAGTGCCGTGCAACCCGACGCTAACCTGTTGATAGCTACAACGTTACTCCTGAAGAGCTCTTCGACCTCTTTGGAAAATTTGGGCCTATTCGGTATGTCCACGAACCCGGTCGATTGCTGCCTCTTCGCCATCGCCATTGTCATCGCTGTCTTGAATATCTTTTGTTTCTACGAGTTACGCCATGCTAACCCAACCAACAGCCAAGTTCGTCAAGGTATTGCCAACAACACCAAGGGTACCGCTTTTGTAGTCTATGAAGATGTCATGGATGCGAAGCAAGCCTGTGACAAACTGAACGGTTTCAACTTTCAGAACCGTTATCTCGTTGGTACGTGACGGCGCGTCTCTTTTGGATATCATTATCCAAATCACGCTAGTAACACCCCTACTCTAACACGTCTGCAGTATTATATCATCAGCCCGACAAGATGGTAAAATCTAAAGAGGATCTCGACGCCCGCCGGGAATCTTTAGCGCAGCTCAAGAAGCAGCACGGCATAGATTGACAATCCGACCGGTCTGTAGGCACCCTGCAGAAGAAGACCATTTCTTCGTCTGCGGGCCGGTCTTCCTCATCATCATCGTCCTCCTCTTCTTCGTCAGAGATCAAGACAATCCTACGAAAGGGCAGGTCGCCAGCCAAGGCCACTCCGAGCAGTGGGCACGTCCACACCCGAGCCGTCCGATTTGCAGAAGGACTACGCGCAGCTCTACCGACGTTTGCCTAAACCGAGCATTCGAAACATTGCCCACGGAGTGATACAATTAAACGTACCACCATCTTTTTTTTTATCTGTTTTTCCGCCTTGGCTGGCACACAACTTCATTTTTTCCACCTTAATGCCAGTAGTTACCGGATCAATCACCCCTTGAGAAATAAATAAATCAAATCACGAAATGAGTCTTACATTTATGGGAACGGAAGGGGTGGGTTCAGATTGGGGAGCTGGGAAATTCAAAGGGTGTTTATACGGCAAGTGACGACATGGCAAGTCACATAAACTGCTTTTTTTTTTTCGGAATTTGGACGGAGCCTACCTTGCGGCCATGTTTACTAGCGAACATCTCCTGCCTCCCGAGGCCTTAACCAGAGAAATCAACAGCATGTCCCAACTGCGCACGCGTGTTCCAACCTTTGACCAAGTTGATCAAAAGAAGGGCTAGAATTTCTCTTTTTCTCGTTTCACTGAGCCAGTTTTCATATTCATGATTTGCTGCAGCTTTATTCGCCTGGCAGCCAACATGGGCCCTTGCCGTTGTGATAGATGACGAAGAATTGACCAAAGTAATTACATGTATTAACCAGAACTCTATGACGTACGATAAACACGATGTAGAATCCGTGAAGCTCATCACTGGTAGCTAATATGACATCATTTTCAGTGTTTGGATGTCTGGTAATAATGATTTCAATTCTGTAGACGTTCTCACCAGCCTCGGTCAGCGGAGATATTCATACGTACCTATAACCGCAGTCTGCGACAGCCTCTCTCCATACCTATTTTTGCTATGAAACATTACCAAGTCATCAATATCTTACCTGCTACAGGCGACATGACACACCGTTTCATCTCCAGACGACGTCAGAGAGAGAGCGCGGCACTGGTTGCGCATCTCTCTACTCGATGGCCGGGCAAAAGAGGAAGAAAAACGCCTCGCGGGCTGCCGACAGGGCTCGAGACCCTCACAGAATCTACCGCAGAGGTATTTTTGGGAGCAAGTCTCAGTCGCGTCCGAAACCTCTCAAGCAGGCCGCAGAGATGGCCTCGCCTCGCCGGGCGGTGTTCTAGAAAAGCGTGAATTATGAATGGACTCGATGCTTTCACGGCCCTTGGGACCAACAGCCGGGCCGCACAAACGGGCCGGCCAAAGTGGACATTGGAGCGGGCGGTGCAGCCGCTGCGAGAGCGCTGTTCGCTTCTGCTGTTTGAGCCCTGAAGCGCTGTGCCGGGGGTTCTGGAGCAGCAGCATTCCAGTGGCAGCGGTGCTGTAACAAGGGCCGCTCTAGGCGACTTCGTGGCGCAGCGCTTTTCGGGTCTCTTTTGCGGTCGCCTTTGTGGAGCTGGTCCTTTGGCCGGGTTTCAAAAACTAACATGCAGACTACACGAGGTCGCAGTTACAGCGTCCTCCTCTTTCTTCTAGCTCCAGCACCTCTCTAGAATCTTTTCAAGAGAAGTAACATCATGGAAAGCCTCAGGCCTCCAGCTGAGGTTGAGGTATCGATATAGCAGCAGAAGGGCCTTGGCTGCAGACGCTAGGTCCGTCGTCCCGGCCTGGCCATGCTCCAGGAACAGGTTTGGATCTTCCAATAGCTGGCGGGTGAGGCTGATATTGACTTGAGTATAGGGCAAAGAAGCCTCGCGATATGCAGTCTAGAGCAGGACAATGGAGTCATGCCAGGAACTTGTGCTGGTGATTGCATGGTCCTCTGATATAGGTGCCAGGGACAAAATAATCCGGGCATGTGCGATGAATAGAGTGGATGATCTGGAGAGTCCAATGAGAGACTGGAAGCCAACATTCAGATCCCAGTCTTTAATATAACGAACTCTAGTATCACGACGTGTTCATCCCATGGACCTGGCCGAACTGCCAATAGCAACAGCCTCCGGCCGGGTCCCACATCACCGGCTGAAGGCCCCGGCCCAGCCCCGGCATCGCCAAGGCCAGTCAGAGGCCGTTCCGTTGTGCTGGTACTAGGCTTCTCTGCCTTTGATGCCTTCACAGCCCCTTTCCAAGGTGCATTGATGACATCCCTGGGCATGGCAGGGGCCGGCTTGGGGGCTTCCAATGAGGCGACACATTGCGGTCGATGGCAGACAGCCTTCCCTCCGAGCTCATGGCCCCTCGTCCAATGACAGGCGAGGAGCACGAGTTTTTCTGTGCCCTTACGAGGTATGATTCCCATTTGATGTACCAACTCTACCTCATCATTGCCTTTACGCCAACTATCTAAGGAAAGAGAGGCCCGGTTAGATCCCCCTTGCTGTTGGTTAATGTTGTTGGTTTGGCAGGTCATACGCCCCCCCCCTTGACATCATCATATCTTCGCGCCGTTCTATATAACCACCAGGTGTTCCCTTCTTCGATTTCTCTTCTCGCCATAACATAACCATATATTGGTTAGGGGCTGCCAGACGAGTTCGTATTAATATCCCGCGGCCAATTCAATGCCAATACCAGTCGCCCCATTCAGCAGACTGGCCCTCGAAGACATGTCCCCCACCAGTCGAACGGGTCTATCTGCTACTTCAGAGGCTGGCTACCAACAAGGGCCACCCGTGGAAGATTCAAGCTCTGAATACGAGTCGTATTCGGACATGTCTGACGACGATGGTGACGAAGACGACGAGCTGCCCGCCATTGTGCAATCCCCCTCTGAGCTCTCCTACGCCATCGACCATCTTCCAGAAGAAGCCCAGGACGCGGTACGAAGAGTCTTTAGTGAGCCACCCAAGATTGCTCTGCAGCAATGCCGGCTCATTGGCGACACATATGCCTTCCAAATGACTGAGCTCGTCACGCAGTCCGTTCGCATTCGCGCTTCCGGCAACGGGGCCGCCTCGCAGCTAACATGCTCTTGTGGGCATGGCGGTGAGCTCGAGCCATGCTCGCACTTGATATGGCTCTTGGATCGACTTGCAAAGCAGACGCTGTACGATTACGATCCCAAAACGCCCCTCACCATGACTCAAGATGGGTTCGCGCAAGAGCTCGGCGATCCTTTCACGGCCATCTCGCAACATCGCCTGGACGTCTTGTCCGACGGTCTCCATTGCCCCGTCGTCGACCCAAAAGCCGTCTCGGGGGGATCATGACATGGCATCTTGCCGAGTCCAAGAGTCGCGGGAACTCCTATCAGCCGTCTACGGCATGTCGCCGGAAGAGTTCCGCCCAGATATCTTTGACAGCAACAACAGCAGCCCGCTTCGTGGAAAGAAGGTGTTGAAACGCAATGATCTCGACTATACAGTCCTCCGCATGCTGCTCGACAACCACCACTTCTTCAACTACTTCCAGTCCGTATCTCGCCCCAGAGATCCCATCAACGACCCTTTCAGGAAACTTTCTCAACGAGTCGACCGCGTGCTCCGCATCTTTGACGCACACGCTTCAGACCCAGCCTACGCAACAACAACAACAACGACATCTTCTATAGAAACGCCACCAAACGTCCCCTGGGCGGCAAAACACATCCTCGGCTGCACAAAACTCATCAAATCCTTCATCTACACGCGCGACCGGCCGCTCCAGCCCTCCGAGACAACCTCCGCCGCCCGCACGCTCGTCCACATCCTCTCCGCAGTGGTGTCCCGCAATCAAGACGTCGACACTGGCAGCGCGACGACGCGAACAGAGCACAACCTGTACCTCTATCTGATCGGCGACAGGGATACCGACTTTGCCATTGCGGAGCTTAATTTGCTTCCTGAGGCGGCGAGCCAACACCTCCATAGCCTGGAGGCCGTCTTCGACGACATTGGCAGACTCGGCGCCCCGGTGTCGTACTTTGAAAAGTTCAAGTCGCTGCTGAGCAGGCTGAGGACGCCGATTATGGGGGCTAGTCTGAAGAGGCAGGTTGAAGAAGAGGATGGCACTTATCGACACTTTAAGAGGATGAAGTGAAATACTGCATAACATTGTGTGTTTGGGGGGGCAGATTGCATTTCACTCTTTTAGAATTTAGCCACGCTGGTTCGTGGTGTAACACTATTACTCTTCTTTTCCTCGCTTTTTCTTCTTCTATCATTTAATATTCTTGCCATCATTTCCTCACATTTTGGGAATGGAGCACATGTATCATTACTGTACCGGTTATATAGAGTAGCATTTATACTAAAACCAAACCTTTTTTTTTTTTTTAGACGAGCGCCAAAATAAATAAACCAGAGTTCAAACAAAGTCAATTCACTGTGAATCGAATTACGAAAAATGTCATCAATTTGTTCCCTTATAAAGAATATCTCTTTATGTGCTAATACCATGCCGTCGTATATCTAGACTAATATGTGCGTCTCAAAACCTCAAATCACGTTCCCCCCCCCTCCCCTCCCACAAGCGCAAGCCCACGGTTCGCACATAGGACCAGGCGTTTTTTTATTAGACAGGCAGCTGACATGTTGAACCTTAGCCCAAAGTGTTGTCCTTGCGAAATTTCTCAAGCTCGTCGTAGACCTCGCGCAGCGTAGGCCGATCATAGTAGTTCTCGTTCCAGTCGCCCCTCTCCATGCCCTCAGCACGTTCCTGGAGCCACGCCTCAGAGTCTGCAATCTCCCTCGCCCACCAGTCGCGCGCCACATTCTGGACGTCTTGCGCCGTGGATTCTCCCGTGTTTTCAAACTCTCGGAGCACCAGCTTGTCTCTGCGGCGGACGATGAGCCTAGTAAGCCCAGCTTGGCGGCCGCGAGTGCAGCGATCGATGAGATCTCGCATCGCGGGTGGTGTGCGGGTGTAGCCGGGGAATTCGACCAGGGGCTCCCAGCGGTAGGAGAGCCAGACGGCGGCTCGCTGGGGAGCGCTGCTGGACTCGAAGATGCACCAGAGGACGCGACCGAGCATGTACACTTCGCAGGCTTCCTGTTCTTTGGGGGTCAGGCACGCCCACGGCACGTTGTACCCCTTGCACGGCCAGATGTAGTCTTCTCCCTGGCCCATCTCCTCCCATCCGGGAAGCATACTCGTCAGGATGGCGGCATACTTGTCTCTAATCTCCGAAGGAATCTCGTCGTCGATTGCCAGCAGCCGGACGTACTCGATGGCATTGACCTCGGGTGCTGCAAACTCGCACCATACGCCACGCTGTTCGAAATCAACCATGACAACATCACCAGATCCCGTCAGGACAATGTTGTCAAGCCGGAGGTCCGGATAGAAGACGCCGCACGTCTCACGAAGGTGCACCAAGGCGGAGGCGAGTTGGACAGACCATTTAGCCTTGTCCGCCAGCGATACCCGATCGTGTACTTGCAAGAAGGGGATCAGGTCACGCAGGCTGCCATGAACGTGGAGCTCTAGCGTGAATCCGAGCACGGCCGTCTTGCTGCCAAAGGAGCATTTCTTTGTGATGAGGTGAGCTGG
This sequence comes from Trichoderma atroviride, assembly GCF_020647795.1. NCBI lineage: Eukaryota > Fungi > Ascomycota > Sordariomycetes > Hypocreales > Hypocreaceae > Trichoderma > Trichoderma atroviride. Next base: position 2,210,504 of record NC_089400.1, on the reverse strand, counting down.
CCTTGCCATGACGTTGGGGTGGGATTGGATAATGAGAAGCTGTCGCAGCTCGTGGTAGAGGTACTTGGTGTAGCTCGTCAAGGCCTTGAAGATCCAGGTCTTCCCCCCATACTCGATCAGACAGACGCTGTCGTGCAACTGTGACAGATACACGACGTCGTGAATGTCAACTGTCTGGGGCAGATCCACCTCTGGACCCCAGATCTTTTGGAATGATGCCACTGACAGCATTTGGCGCTCGAGGTAGTACGTCGGGGCGATGGAGGCCTGGGCTTGACTGACGTCCTTGGGAAAGTTGTTGAAGACGATCCTCGAGCCAAAGGGTATCTTTTGATATATCTGGCGCGGGTCCTCCAGGGTCGACGTCCAATGTTGAAGCAGCCGGAGCAGATGCTGAGTAACTCCAAGCTGTGAGATGCGAGATTCATCTCTCGTGTAGAAAGCCACTCCCATGTCGAGGACGTTGCGAAGCTCGGGAGAGAGCGTCGCTGGCTCAGGAATGAAGACGTCAATCCGAAAGGGAGGAATTGACTCCATGAAAAGAGGCACGGCATAAAACTGGGTTCCAAATGCAGTGCAGCCATCAATACGCCACAAGGGCTGCTCGAGAGGTTCAAGGCTGTCGATACGGTTCTTGGGATTCAACAGGGACTCTTCCCACGGTATCTCTCGGGCGTCGTGGATGGCAGCCGCCGCAGCGGCCTGCTTCCAGACACTCTCATCGCAGAATGCTGCTGTTGGGTGAATGACATCGTGGATTGACTGCTGGCTGAGCTCCATGCTGGCGATTGTGTCTCGATGGAATTTCGACAGAACTGACGCACGCTGCCCTGGCACTGCTTGAGCGACAAGATTGAAGGGCTCCAGAAACAAATGCAGAAAGATGGCTCTGGCAGCTTGGAGGAGATGCCCGGGTATCTATTCCACGTATAAGCTCTTCAAGCTTGAGGCATTCGGCCGGAGCGCCCTTGTTTGCTGGTTTGTCACAAGGTTAGCGACGGTCGATGCGTTGAGCCCCTCATCAGCTAGAGAGACGAGGAGCTTCGGCCGTGTCACTGGCTTATTACCTACCTATGCCTTGATTTTGATTTGTGACCAGCTGCCCAGCTCCTGTCATGCATAAAAAGGCTGCATCTGGCTGGATTTGGTAGCCCAGTGCCATCTGCCCATCTGCCCGATCACATGATTTGGCTTTGAGCGCCAAAAGCACCTGCATTTCTAGGCCAAAGGTATTTCCAATGCCATTATCAAAACTGCAGCATGATTTGATTGACTTTTGCTGTGAAAGCTGCTCGGGACCCAACCAAAGGAGTCGCGTTTGCAGTGGCGAGCGAACCCCCGACTACAGCGCAATATTGCCGCCACAACTTGTTCTTAGGCTGTTTGTACGGCTGGGGCCAAGGTTGTGCCGGAGCTCCGCATCCCCTAACGGAACTGTCAGTGCTACAATTGCCGCTGTCAGGTCGCTCAAGGACGTGCACGCGGCAGAAATGACTGCTACGGCAATGCAGTAATCCTGCTCCTGGGGGGGGCGAGATGGCCTAGACGCTCTGTTTTCTTTGCGTTGTGCATTATTTGTCTGAGTGCTGATAGGAGGGATTACGATCCTCTGGCTGCCTTAGCATAGGGCAACAAGGTTTGGCCAAGCAAAGTAGAAATTGCCAACATCAACATGCCAAGTGCGTATGGGAAGCGGATGGTTTTGGATATAGAAGGGAGCAGGACGGGGCTCTATCAGTATTGCTAGGTACTACTAGTAGCCGCGAGCATGGCAACCTACCTACAACAAGGGGGCACGCAGATTCGACACCGAGCGTGGAGGCTATTTGCGGCTGATCGTCCCGTCGACCAGCCTCTTCTCCTATTTCTTACCGTCATGTCCAAATCTGTATAGAGTCAATGTCTTCAATATCAGTTCTGGCGTCATAGCTGGCCGCCACCGGCGCTTCGTATGCAGAGCAAAACTAATAGTACGTTTCAAGCACGGCTGTTGTTTGCTCGAGCTGAGTCGTAGGATGGCAATGGGTGGAGCAAACACCCTTTTGGCCCCCAAAGCCTTGTCTTTCTTTATTTACAAAGTCAATGCAAGTAACAAATGAAATCAATTGCGTCTAGGGTGGAGAGAGGGTGAATTGCGCCGGCGGCAATGGGTGCTATGTATTATGAGACTTGGTACGTATGCTCCTTGGCAGGCTGCCGCGGCTTCAACCTATGGGGCGCTTCGTGATATTGGCATGCCATAAACATGCAGCCATCCTCGGCCGCGACAACCTATGGCAACGGTCATGTGATGCCCGTCGGAAAGCAAGACCCTTGGACGAAACCGAGCGCGTCGATGATGCTGTTGATGAGCCAGGACCCTGCTGAGCTGACCAGAGATACTCCATAAAGATGCAGCAGAAAGCGGAGCGGAGCTCACGACACGCTCTCATCTGGTAGAATTATATGCACGACCCATGGAGTCTATTAGCGGCAAGAAGCTCAGAAAGCGGCTTGTTGCTTGTATTCCAGCGGCGTAGCGTAACGTAGCTTGGATTGCTGGCACGTCATAATCATACTATCTCTCGCCCACTTACACGCCTGCTGTAAGAACTAGTTATGCTAGCAGTTGAGCAATTATGACAGGGCCCAAGCAGTCGACAGCTTTAGGATGAATGATGCATCTGTATAATGGCTGGTGTTGGGGTCCTTGGCATGCCGCAGCACTCACGGCTCCAAGTTATGAAAGCGGCATGTTGAAGTTGACTGACGTAGGCGTTCGCCGAAATGCATTTTATACGAACACACGCACATACACGCCCATAAGATAGCAGCCGATCACAAGTCGCCCTCGGAAGTTGATAACTGACTCCTCGACCAGATGCCAGAATAAGACGCAAGTCTCTGAGCTAAACTGAAAGTATCAGCGTCCTCGCCGTGACTTGGTGAGGGGGCCAGCGGTACCTTGCAGCCTGGTCGCAGAGAATTTTATCCATCTGAATAGCATAAGCCGCGAGGAATCCGAGGGACATACTGACACACTGACACCATCGAGCTGGATAATTTCCTAGCCCCCGCCAGAGTCTAAGCTGTCTCGCATAGCTAGCGGCCTTGTGGCGCCCCTACCTAAGCTCACCGGTCGACGCAGGTTGCAGGACACCATTCGGGATGGAAGACAGAAACGACTTGGGGCCGTGGCACTCTTGTACGGCAAAGCTGCCTTTGCATGCAACCGGGTGCGCATGGATATCTTGGCGGACAACCTCCGTTGTTGGCTGCGAGTCTCTCAAGCCGCACTCCCTGTCTTCCCATGGCCGCTTCGAGTCGTGGCCTATCCTTTCCATACCGCCACGGCTTGCGGTGGACTATCGCAAGTCGAGTCGGCCCGCACATGCACACTGCACCTGTGGAGAGAATTGGCCGGCGCGTCTTGCAATAGGTAAATGGCGAAATTATCTGACGTTGTGTAGCCTTGCTCAAGCAGTAGGTGTCAGCTGGATGAAGAGGTTAGCCTCGGGGTCGCTCACGATAAGAAGAGGAATACGGAGCAGACGCTACCGTTGATAGCTCGCTTGCAGTAATACGAGCGGTTCTTCTGACAGCTGCATTTTCGTAATATGCGTCTCCCTGAGACATTTGCGTCGACACAGCAGAGTGAAACCTGGAGGAAGAGTGCATGTACGGAGCATGGACGAGGCACATGCTTGCCATGACGTTGACGCGCAGATGGGCCCTGAGCAGTTGAACTCCACTTGTCCGAGCAGCCGCAACTGCAGCAGCAGCAGCAGCAGCCGCAGCGGGGGGGAGCTGTGAAGCGACAGAAGGAGCCAGATTCTCCGCAGCACTTGCTCACCGGAGGCTCTGCAAAGGCCGTTTAGCCGTCTGCTATCATTGCAAGTTGCATCAGTTGAGTGGCAGTCGCTGGGCAAGAGCAGTTGGCTGGGCCTGGTGTTGTAGAAGGCACGGAACGCTGCCTTCCCATCCAAGACAAGGTCGGGCCAAAGCCTCTGGCCACAGGCGGAGAAATATGGGGCATTTTCACTGCTAATCACACTGCTCCATAGTGGGCACGGGGATCTGACCCGCCGCTATTTACGCCCTACCTTAAGTCGACAGCTTTCAACCTTGGCTTAGTACCAAAGGCGAGTCTAGTAGGCACAGTATGGGACGTCAACTGGCCAACCCCGTGGGGATGACTATGTGTGTACCTACAGCAGCATCGACACCGCATTGTACGACGCCGAATGCCCCCTATTTGGTCAGCATCAGAGAGGCACCGTCGAAAGAGGACTGATCTGATGATTGCGAGCAGCGCTCTAGCTGCATGCTGTGCAATGCGCAATTTGCGCGAGCTGCAGCGACTGCGACACAATTACCGCCGTGGCGTGGGGGAGCGGGAATGTCTCGAGTGACGATTAGCCACGCGAAAACACAATGAACGGCCGCACACTCGACCTTGACCTCGACCTTGACCTCGACCTTGACCTCGACCTTGATTTCGACCTTGATTTCGTCCTCGTCCTTCTGATGCGCCACGCCGCAGCTGGACCCAGCATTCATATCCATACGCCCCGTGGCTTGGCCAACCTGTGTTTACAACCAAGACTGCGCTACTTCGGCCGCTCTCCATCAAGTTCCTACAGTACAGCTTTCAAGGTGCCCCGGCACCCTGGTCACTGAGCTGCGCTACCGAGCCGGATAGATCAGATCCCTGTGGCTGCGAAAGTCTCCATCCGAGTTTTTACTAGGAATAACAACCCAGATAGCAGTGCGAGCTGGGATTTCCAAGCAGCATGCACCTCTTCACCGGTCCCCACTTCAAGCGGTTCGTCCATTGAGAGTTTCTGCGTGTGGTAGCACTGAAGCTGGTTCTTTGATTCGGCGGCTCTCGAGCCTGATACGATTATATTCGTACCAGGAACAAAGCCGGCGGCGGACAAAAGTCCGTCAACTCGCTGACGTGTGCTTCGTCTTGCCCATTATCGACATCCCTGCCTAGGAAGCCAAGTATACCGTTCAATCACTCAACTCTTCCATATGGGGTGAGGCTCCTTCGATTTGCTTTAGAAAAGCCACAGAACAGCCTCGGATCCGCTTGTCCAAGACGGCCATCTGGGGCTTGAATTGTTTCTGCGCTTTTTAAGGTGCAGGTTGCAACACATGTGACCCCGCCTGCATGGAAATGAGCGAAATGAGCGAACCGCGTGTAAGCTGCATTCTACAGGTATCTGTGGCACCATAATAGCTTTGAAGATAAGCCGGTTCCTATTGGCCTATCCGCAGTTGAGCTGGAGACTCAAGGTCCATTCTACCCCGAATAGTACCTACTTGCCCGTGCTGCATGCTATGATTGTCAGCTCGGTTGGGCTCGCAACAGAGGCTTGCCGTCCTGGCCTGAAGGCGGCCGCCGTCTCGGATGACCTGAGCTAATTCTCGTGCCGTATATGCCCAACTCTCACATCACGCTGGCCATGTCTGTGATGAAGTCTCTGGCGCATTGCGTTATGCTCCTTTCGCTCGTCGCCAGAGCTGTGGACTGCGCAAAACAGTCTGGCCCGCAAATACTTTCAATGGGATGCCAGCCCAATGGGGAAGCCCGCGTCCATCTGGCTCTGCTCAATAAGAGCATGAGAAATTAATTGGGCACGCATCCCAACTACGGATACTGGACCACACCCTGGCTGGCTGTGTGCGGTACCCCTCAGTCCCATTCAAATACATGCGATTTAGACCCGGCATGGCCTTTGCTTCTTCACCGAGTTCGCTTCTCCTCTCCTCCTGGAACCGCCATCGTCGTCTAGCCCTCGGAGCCAGCCACTTGGACTGTGTAGGCGCTGACCTACTATGCACTTCGGCAGCAACACGCCCCAGATTCCAATCCGCGCTACCCGTATCCCTGCGTTTGACGAGGAGCGAGCCCTACAGTAGGCAGCGAGGACTGAGCCGGCATAACAGCGGCGGCACCAGAGCACAGCACAGCACAGCACAGCACAGTACGGCACAGCAACAGCAACAGCACGACCGGCAACACATTCATCATCGGCTACTAGAGTGGCGGCAAGCACGAGACCCTTCCGCCTCCTGGACGAGTCTAACCAGGCCGTTGCACTTCGCAGATCAGCACCGTCATTGGACTGGGCCAACCCAACGCTAGTTGGACTCCTTACTTACATGCCCCCTTCGTCTCTGGCCTCTCGCCCTCTAGCCGCCAGCCTACTGCCTTCACCGGTGTCAAACCCTCGCCTTGGAGATTTGCAGCTCATTGTGCTCCCGCTCCTGCCCGGCCGCCTAGCCCTCCGCTCCACCTATCGATTCACATAGCGAGAGCCAACGCTCGAGTCGGTGCCACCGGACTTGTTCACCCCTCCCCTGGCGTCACTCAACTTCATCCGGCGTTTTAGTGCACAACTTTTGTACCTTGTTGATACTGCTTGTCTCTAGAGCACAGCTGATACTTGGGTTTCCACGTGCGAATACATTGGATTCTGTCCCTACTACCACGCTGTATCTGTCTGACACGCCCCTCAGTTATCTACAGGCATCATGGTAAGCGATTTTCTTCACCCCACGGCGGAAGCCTGCATGGACATATATTTGGCCCTTTCCCGCTGTCTACCGTTTGAGATTGTGTCTCTCATAGAGCCTTTTTTTGTTTTTATGCTCGCTCATCAGCTGCTGAATTCCGTTTATACACCCTCTTCCCGTACAACATCACCCCATCTTCTTTAGCACATCTTTTGTTTTCTTTTCCCGTCTCAGTTGCAACAATACAGTCAAGTTAATCATTGAACAGGGGCCACGTAGGAAGCGAGTTGTGTCCCTGGGCACTTTTGAGGTGGCAGTCCCCTCGCCATCTGTGGTGCCTCCAAATACAACTGTTGGTACGGGATTTGCGGGACATCCCTTGAATTTCGATCCTCAGGGTCAGTCAACAATAGCTCCTAATTGCTATTCCCTTGAAAACGCCGGTTATACGTCAGGATATTCTCCTGATCATAACCCCGTTTACTTTTCTGGCCTTGAAGAGAACCCACAGAAACGTCGACGATTAATAGGTTTCAACTCGATGCCTTTAGCAGATGAGTCTTCGTCATCTAGCATAGGCAACCAGGAGAAGCTGCCTATAGGGGATCATGATTCGGTGTCAATTACGCCACGGTGGGCACCCGCCATTTCCAATGTACAATCACTAAGCTCTCCTCTGGCCTGTGTGACAGACTCTATTACCAACTGCTGTGCCTTCGGGTGGCAGCAGCAGCCCGCCGGTATGCAAGCTTCCTTACCGCTACTTTGTAGCTCCATTCTAGCACTACGGTAGAAGACTAACGATATGAGCAATAGGGTATGAAGCTCTCCCGCCCCCAGTGGCTGTGGTGTGTGAGCCGCCTCAGCAGCCTGTTATGGAAGTATTGCCGCATATGCCCACTGTACCCGATCATGGCGAGTCACCACAACAGGCACAACTGCCCAGTGATGAGTTTGTCTTGAGCTCTTTCATTGCACCCAGTAGTAGCGGACTGTCACAACAGGCATCCCTTTCGACTGATCTGCTCAGTCTGAACCCACTGCTGGACATTACGCCTCAAATTGGGCAGCTGTTGCAACAAGAACCCATCCCTGACAATCTACTGGGCTTGAGTTGTTTACATTTTATTGCGCCTGATAACGGACAGTCTTCACAGCAATCAATGCTTTCAAGTGAGCTGCTCAATTTCGACCCTTTGGCTCTCCAAATGTACCCTGCCTTCGGCGACGCCTTGCTGCAGGAGCTGCCCCATTCTGCGTATACCAATCAACTTGCCAGCACAAGTCACGAGCAGCAGCATAACCAACTTGACTCGCATCATAATGGCCCCAGTCAATTTGTTTCTTCAGAGCCGTATGAACTGTCAATGAGTCGGGCAATGATTGCTGTGCCGCCAGCGGATGAAATTCCAATTGGCGGGACTCGGGGAATTGGGGGCAGCTCACCATTGCGGCATGGTCCGGCACCTGATTTGCGACCTGGCCGTCCTCTATTGGTGGACATGGAACCGACGTCTTCCAATGTGTACAATTATAATGTTCCGTCGGGACAGAACTCAGCTCGACCAACGACTCAGCCAGCAATCGTTGAAGAGAGAGCCAATGCCGTGGCCCAGAAGCAGAACCTCGCCGCTGATAACCAGCAGCGAAGTGGTAAGAGGGGTCCCTTTAGAGACCAAGCTCTCCGAGAACAGACCGCCCAAACAAGACGCATGGGTTCCTGCCTCAGGTGCAGGATGCAGCGCATACGAGTAAGTAGCAAGCTCCCATAAGCGTAAAACGTCGTATCCGTACCGCTCTATACAACAGGGCTCAATATACCCGAAGTAGACTGACGCAGCTTTGCAGTGCGAGTTTGATGTTCCAGGTGGGTGTTGCTTGCCCTGCAAAAAGGTGGAGAATACAAAGGCCGCACGCTTGCCATGTGTCCGATACAAGATCACCGATATGGCACTTTATAAAACGGGCCAAGTTCCAGGATATGAGTGGACCCAGAGATGGACCAAAGGCACCTCTGACCCCATCCAGCTATGGGCATCGTCCGAGATTAGAACTGTCTACGTTTCCGTGCATTATTCAAAAGAGCGGCTCCCACTTCAGGTTCGCAGGTTTGTTCCCCAGGAAGGCGACAAGCTAGAGCGGACATGGGCCTATCGAGGCACCAAGAAGTCGGCTCTTATCCCGCCGTATGCACTTGTGGATGTGGAGGCCGGCACATCAGCGTACACCACCTATATCCGATCGTCTATGAAAGGCATTTTTACATCCATGCTTGGCAAGGAGGATGATCTATTGTACCAGACCTACCTCTTGGCCTACCATATGTGGCAAAAAGAGGAAAGAACGTCAGAGGCATTCGGGCTACTCAATTGGACGCTTCGACTGTGGGTAGCCATCCGCCTGTCAACTACATCCGCATTTATTGTCGGAAAAGAAACGCTAGACATGCCAGCAAATATCCTTGATGAGTCAAGCCCCGATCACGGAAAAATTCCACTGCCTCCCGTAATGGGTGCACAGATGGACATGATCCTGATACATCATATCCAAAACAAACTTAGGCACGAGCTTTTGGATAATCTCCAAAAGGTGATGCTCAGGAACAAACCAACTAGTTGGCTAGTGACTTATCTGGTGTCGTTTATTCTGCTTCATAATATCGCACTCATCACAAAGCATGATGCCAGCTACGCCATCAAGCATGGCATGAATGTGAGTTTCCCCTAAAAGATACTCCCAATATATGCACCCCAGACATTGACATAATGCTTTTCCACAGCGTCGGTTTGCCAGAGAGGAAAAGGTACGAGAATACCATATGGGTAAGTCCCCCCTCCCCCCCCCCACTCCGTATTGCACAGACGCGGTGGCTAACGGTTGAGATTCGGTGACGGCGATGCAGGAGCAAACGTCATTCTCGCGCACTTTCATTACTGCAACAAGGGGAGAATCCCCTTTTCCGAGGAGTGTGAAGACAAAGATTTGCGAGCACTAGCGCAACTAGATGAGGAAAAGATTCTGTTTGTCCGTGCGACTAGGGGATTCGTCCAGAGACACCGTAAGTACCCGATTCTCCGGCCCTCATCATACCCTACATCAGAAACCCAAATTTCTGAGCCTATGCTAACACTTTATAGAACAAGAGTGGAAGCAAGCTCGGTCTAATGAAGTATACGAGGACGACTACTTTTTCGTCAGCCAGCTCTTTGACGAGAAGTGGCAGCCAAGCACTACTAATGTGTAGCTCTGCTCTGAGATTTACGTTTCGTTTGTTTAGCACCTTAATACCCCAAAAGGAATAGAGAAAGGCAAGGAGGAAAAGAGAGAGAGTTTGGGTCATCCGGGTCATTCTTCCTAGTACCTAGTCAAGTGGCACCTGTTGAAGCGGTGAGATGATGGTGGTACTAGAAAGCCTGGCTGCAGAACATCATGCAGGTCCCCAAAGGCAGTGATTGGGTCCAGTCAATGGAGTGTTAGCAAGTTATCTACCGTTTTGGCAGTATACCCCCTGTATGGCAGGAATTAGCGCGAGATGTATCGTGATCTGATGGATCTGATGCACAGATGGCTTGCAGGCTGCGTTGACTATGAATTATGATTACGAGCAATGGCATTAAACGCAGTGTTGTGATTGCTTCTCCAGCAGCTATAGCAGTATTTCATTGGTAGAAGGACGCACTCTAGTCTAATATCATCGTATTTATCGAGCCTTCTCTCGCCAGCCTTTGCCAATAGATCATTACAAAATTGGTACGGAGTGGTGGCACGGGATGTCACTACCCGAGGAAAGCGGTGAACTTCTTGACTCATATAAACTATATCTAGGTAATTACTTATATGTAGGGGCTCTTGCCATCCCGTCGCGGCAAGACGCATTTCGGCACTTACTCAGTGCAAAGACAAACGCAAACAAGCGAGCCGGCGGTGTGTCATTTTTCGTTTCTTTTTTTTTCTTTTTTTTTCTTTTTTTTTTTTTTTTTCTGCCTTTGAAGCTTGGATATGAAGCTGAAGCTACTGAGCTACTAGTGAGTGAGACATTGTCATGGGCTATTGCCTGCCTATGACATGGGCCACTGCCTTCTTTCCTTTTTTTGTTTTCCTTTCTTTTTTTTGATAAAAGGAAAAGAAAGCTTGTCTCTGACCTAAACCATCTCGAGAAAAGCATGACCAGGGCCTTATGCTCGCTCCCGTTTTTCGCTTCCGCCGGCATGATGCTAGTCAAGATGCCGTCAGTAGGGAGAATGGTCCCACCACATAGGTAGGCAATCATCACGGATAGCTTCCGCTGATTTGCTTTTTTTTGCGGTGAGAAGTGATTGAAGCTATTGGGAAGGTACGCTTGTTTTGTTGCTTGCTTTTCAGAACTTGAGACACAAGTAGCGGTCTATGGTATACACTAGGTGGCTCATCAACTGCTCCTTCCTCGACTTAAAAGGGCAGCACAATCTCCTCAAGTCTTCTACTTTTTCCCAACCATCTTCCACTTCTTGCTCCGTTTCTACCTTTGCATCGCCTTCGCTCAGCAAATCAGATCCATGACACTTGTGCACTCTCGTTCTCTCAGTCTTTTGATTTCCACCATCTTGCCACTCCAATCCAGCGTCAAGCCCATCTCCAACAGCCAGAAAGCCATACTACAGTCCTCTACAATGGCGTACTCCATGGCCGGCCCCATCACCGACTCGAAGCTCCTCGCTTCTCACCAGGACTTCAAGCTGCCTGATCCTCCCGCTGAGATGTCCAGCCTGCCCAATGGCTTCCCCTCTGCCCTGGACTCGCCTTTGGCATGGACTGGTCAGCAATTGGCTCGCCAATCTGACTATATCCACCATTTGAGCGAGAACGAGATTGAGGAGATTGAGGCTGCTCTCCAGCACTTCAAAGGTGAGTCGTCTGCCATTGGCAAGCACCTGCTCTCCCCAGCTCTGCTAACGACATACAGCTCTTGAATTGGACGGCGATCTCGTCACTCCTGACACCTTCCCGCTCCCCACTGTTGGCCCCAACGTGCTCGGCCGCATGCGTGACGATCTTCACCAAGGCAAGGGATTTGCCGTTCTTCGAGGACTCGACTCCAAGAAGTACTCTGTCGAAGACTTGACCACCATCTATCTCGGCGTCCAGGCCTACATCGCGAACCGCTGTGGCCGCCAGGACAAGAAGGGTAACATGCTGGGTAAGAAAGTTCTGGCTGTCTCCATGTTGTTCAGTAGACTCACAAGCTCCCAGTCCACATCGTTGCCGATAACTCGTCGAAGGAGAAGGCTGAGCACCATCGCCACTCAACCTCCCCCATTGTAAGTTATCTGAAATGCGTTTCTAGCACCATGTGACTCACTGGCTCAAATTTGTAGACTTTCCACAATGAGGAGGCTGGAGACATCGTGAGCTGGCTCACCAGGAATGCCGCCAAGTCCGGAGGCAAGTGCATCATCGCCTCAACCTACACCGTTTACAACGTGCTCTCCGCCACTCGCCCCGACCTGATTCGAACTTTGGCTCGATCTGACTGGCCATTTGCATTGTAAGTGACTTGAACTCCAAGATGCGACTTCACAAGACAGAGGCTAACGCTTCTACAGCCCCAAGTTCCAATGCCGACCTGTCTTCTTCTACGAAGATGGCCGACTGATCACCAACTTCGGTCGAGCTGCTCTCATGGGAAGTGCAGCCCACGCCAGACCTGCCCACCTACCCACCCTCACCGCCAACCAAATCGAGGCCCTGGATGCAATCCAGGACATTGCAGAGGCAACCAAGTTTGAGTTCAGCACCAAGGCAGGTGACATGCACTTCATCAACAACCTGGCTGTCCTCCACCGCCGCGCGGGCTTTGTCAACGGCGCAGAGGCCGATCAGCGCAGACACCTTGTGCGCATGAGACTCCGTGATGACGAGATGGGATGGAAAATCCCTGCTGACCTTCAGCTCGAGTGGAACAAGGCTTTTGGCCCCGCGGGAACTCAGGTGTGGCACCTTGAGCCCATGCCCACTGGGTACTTTCCTCTACGATCCCAGCCCAACTAGGCTGGTAAGCCAGCGTCGCCCGATTGGAACAGGCCCTCCGATCCTACAGCCGGGCGATCCCTTGTGATTGGCATGATTGAAAAGGGTGGCTGGTACCTCTAGGCGAGAGCGCTACTGATCCAGAGAAACCTCCCTACATTGGCAAGTGACGTTTTGAAATTTTGACCTTGATGGCGTCTTACGGCAGGCAAAGAAAAAGACGATAGACTGGGGGATCTGCGAGGATCTACACAAAAGCTCCCTGCATTTTTCTTTTTGTTTCTTCATTTCTTTTGTTGGCAGCATTATAGACGGGATGGACTATCCTCCCACCACTTTCGCGCTTATTATAGATTCGATATAGACTAGATAGATTGACCAGAATGCACATTTTGAGATTACAAGACTTCGCATAGAGGGTGCTGGTGACTGCCAACGTCGATATGAGGCTGCACCTTTAACATGAGCTTTGGTCAGCGACGCCAAGATGAAACAGAAGGCAGCAGTTCAGACTCTACACTAAATTTTGTTTGCCAGGGCATTGATAATTTCAGTCCGTTATGGGGAAGATGGCAAGCACTTGTTTGGTGCCATGGATGTAGTCGAAAGTGGAGCCCACCTGATCCAGCAGTGATCCAAGCCATTGGATACACAAACCCTGTCAGAAACGATGTATGGATCACGAGACTAGTGACGGGGTATAGAGGAGCACAAACAGCACTCGTTATTGGCGGGTCTTGCTGCGTGTCTTGAGCGGCTGATACGTGTAGAAACATGAGTGCTTGGGTTACACGGCGGTAAAGGAGATTAAACGCGGCAGCGGCCACAACGGCGCCAAGCAAGTAGGGAGGAGACAAAAAGGAAAGAAGCTGCAGACACTATGAGCATGGCATTGCCAATGGGACCACTACTAGCCCATAAAGGCGTTTTTACAAGTATGTCTTGGAAGAGTCGACATGGGTATGTCGGTGGACTGGGGGGGCTTAGCTGAGACCAGCGGAGTGGGTATTTTACAGGGTATAAGAATTTGGGACAAAAGAAAAGACGGAAAGAAAAAGAAAAAAAAGAGCAGAGAGAACGAGAAATGGTATGACAAGAGATTTGCATAGGGTGTGTATTTTTGGGTATACCTAGGCTAGGCTGGGGAGAGATACTTATTTGCGTCATGACAAGGGGGATCCAAGCTATGGGTAAGTACATACTTGGGTAGGTAGTAGGCAACAATCCGCGCTCAGCGCCTGATTTCTCTTTTCTCTATTCTCCTTGACACGCATTTTTTTCTTCTTTGCTTTTTTCCTTTCCGGTTCTCGCTCTCTTTTCTTACTTACCCTTGCAGGGAGCTGGATACAATGTTGCTACTATTGCTTTTTTTGGTACAGGTAATAGAGTGCTTTTGACGGCGGTACTGCCATCTAACACGTCCCGCGTTTTATGACAGGTCACAGATTCAACTGCCTCTTTTTTTTTTTTGCCACACAAAGATCGCCTAAAGCACGATTGTGACAGGCTCCCGGATGTGAGGATCGCCGAACGGGACGAGACATGCATGATTTCCCCAGCAAGATAGATAAGGAGGGGAGATCAGATGGACGGCTGGTGATCCGATGGCGGCTGGATAGTTGGACGCTGGAGATCGGGATGCGATATCGAGTATCGGCAGTAGGTGGAATTTCTGTCCAAGTGGTGTCATAACCACACTGTTTTATACGGAACGTTGATATCGGCGAGTATACGAGCAGCTACGCATGTAAGAGAGTAAATTGAAGGCTGGGAAATAATGCAGAGCAGCTGGCATGAATGAGTATCTAGCCATGGGGTCATCGTGATCCTTCCTGAGCGTTTACGAAAAAGCAAAAGGCAAAAGGAAAAAAAGAAACGAATATTAATTTAAAAAAAAAAAAGACGGACCGATCCATGATGGACTGGAAAAGAGCGTCAATGTTTCGACCTGATGCATTCGCTCCATAACCAACAGCATTACCTTGGAGGTAAACAGTACGGCCCTGCAGCCCCAAAACGGCGGATGGCTTCCCCGTGACTTTAGCGGCTCAAGCCAGGCCTCGATAGCCTTGCCGGCCATCAGCTACAGGCGCTAGCAGTCACGGGGGGGACCGCCGGAATTACAGCGCTAGGGCGTTGGTGACAGCAGCCATTCAGGGCTCCGTTTTCGAACCTTGGCTTCTGTCTCCTTGCCTTGGGTGGGGCGCGCATGTCTTCAGCTGTGGCAGCTTCATCCTTACATTGAAGCTTCATCTCGCTGCAGTCTAACCGCTTCCCTACTCATCATTCATTCAACGCTGTTGAGGTTTCCTTTCTTTTTTCCTTTTTTTGCTTTTTCCCCCGCCTCCTCTTTTCCTCCCTCGCATAAAGCACGACCAGGCTCGGCCCATGAATCGGAGCCGGTAGCCAGGGGTGTGTCTATGTTGCTTGCTCGCTGATGCCAAAAGGGGTTGCCGCCAACACCGACCGAGTTTGCCCAATCCGAAATCGTGTGTCGCATCGAATCGAACCGAATCGAAATCGCATCGCGCGCATCGTTACCGCGCCGTCGGACTGGGACGCACATACGCGAGATAACTGCTACGTAATTGAACTGGCATTGAGACAAGGGCGGGAGGGCGTCACCCGAGACACACAAAAAAAAGGACGGATACATCACAGAAAAGAGAGTTTTTGCGGGAGCGCTGAGTATCAGCTTATCAGCCGCACTTCAGGAGCTGAAGGCCCGGCTTACCGCGTGTGGCGATCCTGTCATCTTGTTTTTTTTCCTTCTTTCTTTTGCGTTGGCTTTGGCTCTATTACCGGAGCTTCTTTTGAGTGGCTGGTTTACGTGGCCCTGTCTTGGGCGTGACTCGGGCTTCACTCTTGTTTGCCCACCGAGACCAGGGTAGGCGTCGCCGAAACCGATCGATCGAGCAAGCAAGCACGCAAGCAAGCAAAGCGAGCAATCAAGCCATCGTCATGGCGAAGCCGACAGCGTCACAGGCCGGCAAGCCCCGGACGGGTAGCTCGTCGGGCTACCAGCCCATCCACCAGGACGAGTCGCAAGAAGCTATCGAGGAGGAGGCTGTCTTGTCCGCGACGTACCTCCCGCCGCGCCGGTCGCGCGCTGATCGCCGCTACCGCACGACCATCATCGCCCTCGTCGTGGCTCTGGTCGTGCTCCTGGCCTCCAATCTGTATCTGTCGCTGCCGTACCTCTTCCCCGGCCGCGGATCCGACTCGTGCCCGTGCCGCCCCAGCAAAGTGCCCCAGTATTTCCAGACGTCGCCGAATCTGTGGCCCGGGCCAACGGCCACCGGCAACGCCGCATTCCTGGCCCAGACGAGGACCTTTGATCCTACGGCGACGTTTGTGCCCAATGAGCCGCTGCAGACGGCCATTCCCGTCAAGGGCATGAAGCCCGGCAACGACACCATCTTCAAGATGATGGGTTATTTGTCTCCGTACTTTCCTTCTCCGGGCTTTGGCGTCGACGAGTACCCGCTGCCCGCAGGAGCTGAGATTGTCCAGGTTCAGATGCTGTCCCGTCACGGAGCACGCTACCCTACTTCTGGCGTCGGCGTTGTTGACTTTGGCAAGCGCATTGCCAGTGCCTCTGACCAGTTTAATCCGAAAGGGCCGTTGAGCTTCCTCAAAGGATGGGAGTATCAACTTGGGTCTGAGATTCTGGTGCCAAAGGGGCGTGAAGAGCTGTACAACTCGGGTAAGCATTGAGCCTCTGCTCTAATGTCATTTCTATATCCTGTGAGGAAACTGACCATCCATCTGTATAGGAGTCCTTCATAGCTACATGTATGGCAGTCTGTATAACCCGAATAGCAAGATTATTGTCCGCACAACGGTAAGCTTTTTTTTCCTTTCAAACAGCAATTTGCCACCATATACTAAGTATGCATATTATAGACCCAGGATCGTATGCTCAAGTCAGCGGAGAACTGGATGGCTGGATTCTTTGGGTTGGAATGGTGAGGGCGTTACTCCAACTCTCTCTCTGTCTCTCTTGACGGTCATGACTTACAATGGGCAGGACAAACAACGCAACTATTGAAGTCATCATCGAGGCTAGCGGCTTCAACAACTCCCTTGCGGGTGCTCTCAGCTGCTCCAATGCTTTCTCCAAGACGGCTGCCAACGAAGCCAGGCAAAAGTGGATTGATACCTATCTCCAAGATGGTATGCCTTCATTATATCTGTTTTTATTCTCAACTCAAAGATAATACGGCTACTGACGCTGAATAGCTCTTAAACGCTTCCAGGGGATGACAGAGGGATTTGAATGGACTACTAATGACGTATACAATGCTCAGACCATGTGTCCCTACGAGACGGTTGCATACGGCTTCAGCACGTTTTGCGATCTGTTCACTTACGAAGAGTGGCAAGGATTTGGCTATTCAATTGATGTGTGGTTCTCAGGTGGCAATGCTTTCCACAGTCCTGTCGGGGTACGTATAAAAACCAGCGAATCTCAACTCCATCCATGATATATCAGCACGCTAATACGAAATCCTATTCTACAGAGAGCAACTGGTATTGGCTACCAGCAAGAAGTCCTCGCTCGTCTGCAGAACCACACTCTCGGTTATTCAGGTTCACAAATCAACGTCACCCTGGACAACAACACCGAGACTTTCCCACTGAACCAAAGTCTCTACTTTGACTTCTCCCATGATACAAACATTGTTTCCATCCTCACTGCATTCGGCCTCCGCCAATTCGCAGAGGAGCTCCCAGCCGATCGCTATCCCGGGCCTCACAACTTCACCGTCGCCCACATCACCCCCTTTGGCGCCCGTCTCGACATTGAAATCATCAAGACGCCCAAGCCTGTCTCGCCAAATCGCGACGGTTATCTGCGCGGCGAAGAGCAGAAATACGTCCACTTTGTGCTCAACCAGCGAACCATTCCCCTGGGCCTGAGCTTCCCCGAGTGCGATGCCAGTCGCAAGGACGGCTGGTGCGAGTTTGACACGTTTATCAAGATCCAGGAGGGAATGACGGCAAAGGCCAATTTCGACCATGCCTGTTATGGGGATTATCTTAAGGAGCCGTATGGGAAGATTACTGACGGTGCTCCCATCTTTTAAAAGGACATGTCTTTGTTTTATGAGGATTGAAAGGATTGTACCTAGAAGTACGATGCATGAATTTGTAATACAAGATCGATGGATATCTTATCACAAGGGCGGAATATGCGGCGCTAGGGCATTGATTATGGACGACTATAGCTTTGATTGGATTTTTTTTGGGAAATAATGAATGAAACTCTTATGTGTTAAAGAAACGATGTAGGAATTTGGACTTTTCACATGGCTCATTCATCATCTATCCATACGTATCGTTGTATAGTTATTCAGACATCTTGATATCAGAACTTGGCCTTTTATTCATCCATTTCTACGCGTTTGCTTGTGCAACGATTTAAGCAGCTGATTAGCATTATTGTAGTACTCTTTCGTTCTTAAGAACCATATCGAAATGTTGGGCCAAATATAGAGATGTCAACATGTTGCAATTTACACTGTGAGGACTGAAACGTAATCCGAAAGCTCTAATAGACAACAATACATCCATTTGACTAATAGACTCTACAGTTTCGTCCCAGTAGGAGATGCCCAGTCAAAGAAGAGCTCATCATAGGTAGACAAGAGTAAGAATCTTTTGCTATGCATAAGACACTGTACCAAAACGTCAGTCAAGTACAAAGATATCAATCAACACTTTATAATTCTGAATACTCAAATGTAGTCGACAGCTCAAGTAGATATCAATACATCTATCTACATATGAGACTGCAATCTCATCAAAGATGCATTTATTCAGTCAAACAAAAGCAGCTCATCACAACGGTAAATAATTGGTGTAGTATAATATAAAGTTTATTCTTTCATAGTCTTCCGCACGAATGGTATCTCCAAAATTGCTCGCGCTCTATATAACCCATTCCGACCCGTCTATCCTACGGGGCTAACGCTCCAAAACGCCCGCTGATTCATGATACCCAAAACAAGTGTATATAACGTCAGAAAATTACAGTGTCGCCCGAACTAAAAATGCCGACGCGAATAATGTTACAAGAAACAAGAAAAGGCTTTTGTATAACCCCCAATATGTAAAAAGAAAAGAGAGGGCAAAGCATAGAGACACGCAACTCTAGTCACGCTTCTCGTTACTTTGGCTGCCTTCGGTGCCCTCGGTGCTACCCGAACGGTCTCTTCCAGCGTCAGACAAGGATACGGCTTTTGGCTCCTCCATATGAGTCTCGGCCAGGCTGGCAGAGCGAGCCATATTCGCGTGCTCCTGAATACCGTGCGTAGGCTCAATCAAGATTGTGCTTTCGTGGGCAGGCTCGTCGCGGTGGGGGCTCCAGGCCAAAAAGTCACGTCGAACTTCGACATAATCGTATGAGAATTCGCCGTGCTGGTCGTCGTCCATGCCGAGAAGTTCGGCTTCCTCAGAGGCGCGCAGCTTGAGACCAGGAATGAGATCGATGATTTTGGCGATGACGGCGGACATGACAAAGGCATAGGCGGAAGCGGTAACGATGGCAGCAATCTGCCATCCAATGAGCTTGTAGTTGTGGTCGAGAAAGCCACCAATGGCGCCACTGTTGACTCCGTCGAGGCCAATGATGCTACCGCTGGCGAAGAAGGCATTGAAGATGAGGCCAACCATGCCACCGATACCGTGCTCAGCGAAAACGTCGAGAGAGTCGTCGATGCGGATGAGAAACTTGACTGTGAACATGTTAGCATTTCTGACTTGTCAATAGCCATGCCGAGAATGACTTACTCTTGGTGCTAAAGTTGCAGCAGATACCAGCAACAACACCCAGGATGATGCTAGCCCAGGGAGTAATGAAGCCAGATGCAGGAGTGGCAGCAACAAGACCGGAGATGGTTCCGGAACACCAGCCGACCATGGACCACTTCTTGGCAAGACGGAAATCAAGGAGACACCAAGTCATGGCCGCAAACATGGCCGTGAGGCATGAGTTCCAGCAAGCCATGACGGCTCGAAGGTTGGCTCCGAAGGCAGAT
Organism: Trichoderma atroviride; assembly: GCF_020647795.1. Taxonomy (NCBI): domain Eukaryota; kingdom Fungi; phylum Ascomycota; class Sordariomycetes; order Hypocreales; family Hypocreaceae; genus Trichoderma; species Trichoderma atroviride. Next base: position 2,190,951 of record NC_089400.1, on the reverse strand, counting down.
CCGCCGTTGAATCCCAGCCATCCAAACCAGAGAAGAACGGTGCCGAGGGTGATGAGAGAGATGTTGTGGGGTCGAAAGTTCATCATCATCTTTTCGTTTCGGCGGCCAAGGACCCAGGAATAAGCGAGAGCCGAGACACCGGAACCGATCTCGACAGGGACACCGCCAGCATAATCGAGGACTCCATTCTTGAAAGCCCAGCCGTTGGGGTTCCATACCCAGTAAGCCATGGGGCAGTAGACTAGAGTGGCCCAGAAGAAGCAGAAGACCATGCTCGGGACGACGCGGCCACGCTCGGCGACGGCTCCAACTGTCAGGCAGGCGGTAACGGCGCAGAACATCATCTGGTAGAACGAGTAGAGGAGGGCGGGGACGAGGGGGGATCCAATAGAGGGTGTGGCCAGGACTCTCTGAAGCCCAAAGTGGTTGAGGTTGCCGATGTATCCATTTTTGGAGGTCGCGCTGAAGGCTAGAGAGTAACCCCAAAAGTACCATTGAAAGACGATGACACTAAAGGACATCATCGTGACCCAGAGCATGGAGAGGGCGGATTTTCTGCGAGCGAGACCCGAATAGAGAAAGGAAACGCCAGGCACCATGATAAGCACCATACAGGCGGCCACCAGAATGAAGGCCTGGTCTCCGGATTGATACCATTGGTTCAGATTTTCGGTCCCTGAAGCAAGGGCTTGTCAGTCACGTCCGGTCATCCATCGACGGCCTCGATATGACTTGCATATCGGGGTAAGGAGCTTGTACAAGTATGTGCTACACGAGAACGGGGTCGAGGTCAGGGCTACGGTCGTGACATACTGGGATCGCCTCCATTGGAGCCTGTTCCGTTAAACACGGTCGGGGCCCCGAGATGGGCGTAGGACATGATGGGCTAAGCGAAATCCGGGGGTTTGTCGAATCGAAGTCGGAGAAGACAGCCACGGGGACCAGGCTGCTGGAAGCTGAGACGCGGAGATGAGACGGTTCGACGAGAAGCGTGAGGAAAGGTCGGATGCCGGCACAAGCAAGGCGACGTCCAGCGAGCCCAACACGTCGGCAGGTGATTTGATAAGGTTGCAGAAGTAAGATGCCCTTGAGGGTAACGTCTGGCTCGACTGGAGAGATAAGGCGTGCAGGAGAGAGGAAGAAAGATGAGAAGGAGGAAAGGATAGCCGAGCAGACGCAGATAGGAGGAAGGACGGAGGAGAGGCTTGGAGATAACGAACAGGCTAAGTTGAGTTGTATATACTCGCATCGCCGTCCATCTCGCAGGGAGCAGCCGATTCTGTCCCCGATTTCGACAGCCCGGCGACAAGCCGCGAGCAAAACCGCCGGCGCCATGGCCAGGACCGCCACGCCTCATCCCATTTTGCCCTCAGCAGCAGCCCTGGCGCATGCTGGGGCCAGTTACCCCAGACAGGCCCCGTTGAGGCCAGAGATAAGACACCAGGGGTGCGTCGCCCGCGTAGAGACTCTGGGAGACCCGAGCAGTTGACTGGGGCGTGCGATGATCGGAGGGGCGTGGGACGTGGATCCCATACATTACTGTAGGTATCGTCTCACGGTTGTTATCTTGGGCTAAGGGCTTAGTTCGAAGCGCGGCGCAAATCTGCAACTCTGAGGCATGGAGCAAAAAGGCAAAAGATAAGACAGGCGAGAGGAAGAAATGGGTGTTGACGATGATGGCTTGTCGTGGCCGGCAACGGTCTAATTCTTTTTCTGTCTGTTCTTCTCCTTCCCTGTCTTTAGTTCAGCATCCAAGCATTACATCACCCGTCTTGGGGGAAAGAGCAATCGGGCGAGGCCCTGGGAACAGCAACAAATGAATCGGGCAAGAGCGCAGCGCCACGAACGCGGATTCTCAGCGCAGAAGCTGCGTCGATACAAGGTACCTCGAGATAAGGCCCAGCCAGAGTGGGCGCGCTTTGGTGCTGTAATCGAGATACGTACGACAAAAAGGAAGATACGGTCATTGAAACCGCCCGGTACGTACCTTTTTCGCATGTGGAAGTGGGCTCGAGATAGCGCTATCCCGTATTCGTACTAGACCCGCGACAACAATAGAACATGCAAGTGCACCGCATCTTGCTGTGCGAGCCAAGTATCAGCTGAGTATCGGTGAGGCCGCACGCAGAACGCAGGGGGCGATCGATTTTTGCTTCTAAACAACTTTTTTTTTCTTCTTGCTTTCCGCTGGGATGGAACGGGGCCTGATAAGCAGCAAATTTCCAACCCTGATCTTTTTCGTACGATTTTTTTTTTCCCTCGCGTCTCTCTATGATCCTTCCTTTTCCCACGCTTGATAAGGACTGATAAATTGGCCGAATATACCCGGCCTTATTATCCAGAGGGACAAGCCATATTACGAGTCGTTCCTTTTGATGTGCGCGTCTCTCTGCCCTCGCCAAAAGACCATTTTTCGGCCTGGCCAGCCCGAGACAAACTCACTCGTGTCCTCTGCGAGAAACAATTGAGCCGACAACCCGAGAGAGATGAGACAGTTCTTCTTTCATTCCTTCTCCTTGGTGCAAGAAGCAAGGAGTGCATTACATTGAGTCAGTGAAGCTTACTAAGACGCTGTCCTCATTCCTATGTCTGCTTATATTGCTCGCGTGCATCAGGTTTGAGACCCCAGCTCTGTTCAGCTGTGGCGGCAGACAAAGGCGATGGCCCTGTTTGTTGTCACTTCATCATGTAAGGCCTGATAAGCCCACTCTTCCACTTCCACTCTTCGGAGCGGGAGCGCCGCCGGCCTGGTTGGGGCCTTGCAGTGGGGGAGCAGCGCCCTTGAACCTTGCCCTTTGCACAAGGCAGCTCAGGTAAGACAAGCCTCGCCAGATACAGTGGGCAGATAGGCATCTGAGCTTCTTACGGCATTCTCGTCTGTCAGGAAGGGCGTCTGCGTCCCGGCCGATTCGGAGGCCCGCCGTTGACACTAACAGCATCTAGTGGCCAGTAGCAGCGGCTTCTCGTAAAGTGGCGTCGCGAATAGCAATTGTCAAAGTGCGGGTGCGATGAGCCGTGGGATTGTTCGGTGCCTTGGCTGGCCTATTCTCGGACAAGGGCATCTGAAGTCGCGTCAAGGTGCTTGTTACACCGTCACCGTAAAGAAGCCGTGGTGGGTATCACGGGCGCTGCTGAGAAGATGCCCGGGTGCCAGTAACCTGGGATCAACTTGACAGCGCCGCTGACTCAAGCCAAACAAAAAAGGGCAACGAACGCAAGACATCGCCTGCCGACCTTCCGGAGAGGCGAAGCCCCAGACTGAGTCGATGGCAGCAAAGTAATGCCTCACGTGCGCATGCCGATTGTGAGAACGACTGCAAGATTCGCATACCCGGGAAAATCTCGTGGCGCACAGCATGGACCAAGTGCCACGACTTCCCCAGCCCCGATCCTTCAGTCCCCGCCTCCCCAATGCTTTGTATTTGTCCCAGCTCAAGATCCTCGGCTTTGCTCAACGTTGGCATGTTTGACTACGGAGCACTAACAAGGTTGCACATGAATATCTCGGGTATTCGCTGTACCGTCCGTTATCAGAGGCCCGCCAGCCAATCATGGCTCGGCTTGCTCATTACGTTCGAAAACCCCAATCAGGCGATTTGCGGAGCTGCCAGCCGCTGTGCCGCTGTTCTGAATTCGTCCAAGCTCGAAGCTTGGTATTGCCTTCTGCCTTGTTATAAATGGGCAAGTATGGACTATCGGCGTTTGCAGATCTCAGTTGCAACGGCTAATGGATGATGACACTATCCCACGTCTTGGCGCTTCCCCATGGAGGCTTGGTTTCTTGTTTCTTTCTTGTGTAAGCTGTTACAGTTGCAATTATATAATAGCGGCCAGCGCGTACGGCCAAATTCTATCCTTGACATGTGTGGACTTTCCAAGCGTTGATATGGTGCATTAAAAGCCATACACAATACTGAGATCATGTTGTTGGCAGCATTAGAAAGTTACACAAGACAAGTCCAATCTCTAGTTTGTCTCCAACCAGGTTTTCTTTGATAATCTGCAGTCAATTACTATCGCCAATCCGTCTAGTGATATGTCAAGACAAGTGCGAGGAGAAGAAGCGAAACAGCTCCTTGTGGATGGACTGTTAGAAAAACTGTGGGCTTTACGGACATTAATGTCTCAAGCCTTCACTAGCTTTGAACATTCGACAGTGTCCAAAAACATGAGACATCGTAATAAGGGCTATGATTGAATATAGAAACCTCTGTGAAGATTCTACTGCTGAATTGGGATACAGGCGCCAGCATTGCAGCAGAAATTTGGCGAGATTATAATGTCTAGGGCAAAGTTGATAAAGGGCCTCTTCAATCACAGAATGAATTGGGAGGCAAGAAAAGAAAGACATGCATAGCAATACTATAAGTTACTCTTTAAACAAGACTATTGGTCATTGAGCTAGTTCAGGGGATATGCATCGCTATGACTCTATCGACTAGCATTGAGCTTTGCGTGGCATTCAAGAATAAGAGTTACTACGTCTCATCCTTTTTCAACCCCAAAGTTCATTCATAGAAATGTCTACTTGTTATCTCCAATGAACCGCAAATCTTATTTAATAGTGTAGATAGGAGAACCGAAGAAATAGCCTTTGTGGAAAAGAAGGTCGGCGTCAAAGTAGAAAGCTTCCGAAAAAAAAGTTTGCAATAGATAAGAGCCCACAGTAGTCGAGAACAGTATTACTACGAGCAGAGTTTATTTCCTAACAGCACCAGCCACTCAAAGAAACTTCTCAGCCCAACGATACACTTCATTTTAAATTTCTTCGTCTTCAAATTTAGGGTTTTACATTGACGGATCATTGATTTGCGTGATTCCATGCTTCTACTCCTGTTCCATCATCTCGTGATGGTCGGCCACTAGGCTATAGCAGTCGCATCAAGCCATATCATTAGAATGGATATCCAAGCGCTACCAAAACTCTTACTCTTACCGCTCTTGAGCTTGAACGCATTGCGATATTTGGATAATAATTAGTCCCTTCAAATATGCTAATCGTCCATTTCCACAGTACAGTATATTTACCGCTGCTTTTGCTATCCGATGTGGCATTTCCAGCTTTATAGTCATACAGTCGATCGACATTCTCATCTCACTAAAACAACCCTCCCAATTTTTCGTGGCTCATTCTCATCCTGCAAAGGGCGTTTGCGTACCGACATACTTATCACGCAACCTATCTGCAGCTGGTTCCATCCAATATAATACAAGACATCTTAAGTTGGACTGCAGTGGGACATCATAGTCTGGAGTATATGGACTGTGAGGATATATCTGAGTCCAGCATGCGGGAGACATGAATCACTGGAGGAGCTTATCACAAGATGGGAACAAATCCACAATGAGACAATCTCACAAGCGTTGGGCAGGCTATTCCAGCTAGCGGTGCAGACTAAACCAGTATGGACATGAGAAAAGGATGAAAAAATACACACCGAGACAAGCCCCGATGCGAGCTGAAAATGAGACAAAAGGGAGGGGGGTACCATAAGGCAGGTTCTTTGGTGTTAAGAGGAGATTCGGGCCTAAAAAGCACCTTTCGCACATGACGATGCAGAACCAATGTCGCGCCGGTCTCGTGGTTAGATTTTGACCTAGGCCGGTCTTATGACGGGTTAAGCATTGACTGGCTTAGCTCATGGCGTATAGGCCAACCTGAGGACGATGATGATCATCAATACACGAGAGGTGATACCTTTTGGAAAACCCAGCCAGGATTTCGTTGACTGCCGAGTCCCTAGGCATGGCAACCACCGAAGGAGAGACTTCTCCTCGTTCAGCCCACCTTGTAGAGAAGGGGGGGGACACGAGACGTGTTTGATGAGCAGACACGAAAAAAATGTAAAACCAAGTAATAACAGGGGAATACTACGGAATCATCATCACTCTCTGGTTGGCATTAGGTAGTCTATCGCTTCAGCTTTGCATTTGCTGGTCCAGTCTTATTATTTTTACTTCTTAGACTTTATGATAGGTAGGTGTCTACAAATGCTAAAAAAAGACTTGTCGAACAAACGATTGCTTCATCCTCGCAAGGCCAAAAGTGCATTTGTATCAGCTACAAAGGGGTGTAACGAGAGTAATTGAACTACCCGCTGGAAGCCTTAATGGAATTTATGAATAAGGCAATACTTTATGTCAAGCAGTACCAGTCATATCATATATACAGATATATATATCTATATCTATCCATTGGCATAAACTTGCGGCGGACTAGAAGATTTAATTCCCAAAATATTTTTATGCATAATACAAGGATTGATCATATACAATTGAAGATTAGCCAAGGCACTCTACCCAGAATCTTTCCCTTCCTACCCACAACCATATTTGTATCTTACGCTAAACTATTACTCACCGAAGCTAGACCATTTTTTACCCATTGAGAGAAATTGAAGCACACCCATAGCTGTTTAACAGTCCCCTTACGAGCTTAAATTTAGTAGATATTGCTACACCACCGCCATTTCCATAAATGCAACAAGTCATCAATCTTTACCTTTCGAATGCAGTGTATCTGTCGAATGCTGCTTGGACTGACTACAATCTAACGCAGACCATGGCAAAGTCTCATGACTGGCGCAAAAGTAGAAGCTAAGTCTTCGTTGCCCACCACTTACACAATAGTAGACATCATGAGCTGCCTAAACAGTTTTCATTTTTGCCAGTCCATTATCACGCTCCATATTCACGTCAACATCCACAGGCACAAAAGAATCTCGTTTCATCATAAAATAGAAAGTAAAAGGACTTTCAAGCCGCCACCCATACACGGGATATCGGTGCTATTAGAAAGCACTCATCTATATACATTGTGAAGCGCTAGCAGCTCAATCCTGTGAGTAACAAGAGCCGCAGCTAAAATTTGAATGCCAATAGATTGTAAAAAAGAGTGTTGGAAGAGAAAGATAAGACACAGGCTATTCTAAAATTTGGAATTTTTTTTTTTTTAGAAACAAACGCCGGGCATTCCGTAAACGAAAACGAGGGGCTCTCAAATGATGCAAAGTCGTCCCGTTCGACCCTCTCTCATCAGTTCATACGTCAAGATATCGTGATTTCGATAATGCAGCATCAGTCTAAATCGCTTTGGCGTCGTCGTGCCATTCGTCATGTTACCCCCTCTATTCTCGTTGCTCTGCAATGGTCCCACGGCCAGCCCGTGCAGCGGTCTTAGTACCTGTCGAAACTTTTCTTCATCCGATTGTCGCGGCAAAACGTATTCAACTCGAAGCCCATGATGCCAACACTTCCACGGTGTTTTCGACGTAACCGGCGCCGCAAGCTTGGTTGGCGTGACGAGCAGAACTCGCCCAATTGGCGACCCTACCACTACCAGGGAGAGCTCCGGGATGTGTAGGATGAAACTCAAGCGACTAGTTGCGCGAAAATAGGGCCGGAGGCTTCGCTGGTGAAAATTGCCAAACGTGACTGCGTTTGGACACATGACCCCAATTTCTTGCCAACCTGCTTCGTTCCCTCGCAGGCTTCTCAGCTCCAGATCCTTTTCATACGTTCGGATAAAGTGATATCGTCTGGTTGGGTCCTTTTTTCGATATACCGCCGCTGTTTCTTCCTCATTGTTGTACTCCATAGGCCGATTCAAAAATGCAAGAAGCTGCGCTGGGGTTCTGGGGATAGTCTGAATCTTTCCGTTGTGTGGGAAAAATGCCATGTCAAGTCGAAAGGGTGGTGTATTGAGCTTGTTGTACCTGTGTTGTCCCGAATACGCAGAATCAAAACTCTTGCCCCTTCCATGCTTTGGTGTTGTCTTATCTTGGTCTTGCGGCATCGGCCCAGGAGAGACCGGAGGTGAAACAACGTCTTGATATTCCTGCACAGCATAAGAAAGCTGCCCTATTGCTTCATCTATGTCTTGTAGTGCTTGTTGGAAGTGTTCTCCTGGAGTTGTGGCTCCAAACGACAGGTCCTCATCTAGTTCGACCATCTGCGGAGTCTCCGAAGCAACAATGGAATCTTCAATGACGGCCTCTCCTTCTTCCTCTTCCAGAGACGCGCCTCCATAAAACGGCACGTCAATGTCTGGGTCGATTATTTGTGAAGCAAAAATGGCATCTTCAATGACGGCCCCTCCTTCTTCCTCATCCTCATCTTCCTCATCCTCCTCCTCCTCCTCTTCATCGTAATCGTCAGCTTCCTCATCAATGTCCTCACTCTCACTCTCATCCTCGTCGAGTTCAGTCAAGTTGTTGTTTTGAGTCTCCAATGCTTCAGGTTCGGTTTCACTTTCGTCGGTGTCGTCGTCCGTGAAAGCAGCTAGATGATTCGCATTACCTGCTACCAAATGTAAAAATTCATCATGCAACATGACTGGAACATAATGGTAGAACTGACCAGACCTAGCCCCGGTCGCAGGAGGGCATGGGTTGTCCGGTATTGCTGCGAGACATTCTGTGATATCGGTCATCGGTTGTTGGTATTCCGATGCGGCATTGAAGATTTTCAACGCCCTTTCCGGTAGCCCAAACATTTCCTCTACGCTGTTCACTGGCAAGAAACTGCCTTTAGCAAGAGGTAATACGCCCCACCCCCCTAGAGCAAGAGGTCAGAAAATCAACATTGCATCGTCGTATATTTATCGACCCACGAGACGCTGAGTAGTACTTACCTCGACGGAGCAGGCCAAAACTCCTCGCTTCGGAGTGCATCATGCTCTGAGGGGTTAACTTTGGTTACGGGCTGGAACATTCTCCAGATATCCGCTATCCACAATACGCCTTTAATGTCCACAGCGCAGACCTTTTCAGCCTGGCCGTCTACGTCGTCCAAAAAGCAGACATTAGGAATGTTAGATGCGTCCTGCCGAAGAGCTATAACTATTCTCCAATTTCGCGCTCTCCTGGGAATTCCCGACTCGGTGCTGTCGCAGCTCTGGCAGCAGTCGCAGAATCCTTGGGTTTTCCGTGATTTAGTCCGGCAGCTGGCCAGAGCAAAGGCAAAAACCGTCACCTCGGTGCGATTCGAGCTCACAGCTATGAGACGGGACTTGCGGTGAATAGCCAATCCCCAAGCTGACTGGCCAACGTTCTCATGAAGGAGCAGCCTTGGTGATGAGCGACTGGTGTAAGCCTTCCTTGAGCTTCTCTGCTCTTTGGACTGGTTGCGTTTGTTCTCAATCAAGTCTGCGATGTCTTTCACATAGTACGCAACAACATCTCCGTCATCATAACAAGCCAAGACGATTTCCTCTTCTCCGAGGTAGCCAGTAATAATATGGTTGATGGTGTGTGGTGTAATGATATCGACGGTTCCTCCAATGGCGAGAGCCTCTTTACTCGGCTGAGGATATATCCGAAAGTCTGGATCTTGAGGAACCCTTTGCTTGGGAACGCTTCGAGGAACATAGACGAAAATGTGACCTTGGTATGCGACAAAGTAGAGGTTGTGACCTTGCGACAGAGCAGCCAGGTTATTTCGGTAGCTTTGCATGCTTGGGACTAGCCCATATATCGATTTATTGGCACGAGGTGCATCGTCGGTGTCGGCATTCGGCCACGTAAAGGGCTCTTCGAGGCCCTCCAGGGGCATTCCCACCGCAGCCCGTTCTCGATCCCGGATCGCGCTCTTAGCTTCATCGCCAAACTATGCGAGTGGTCACGTTGGATCAGTATACGCTACTCTGCTTCAAGCGCATCGCTTGCATCATCATCGCATCCAAAATCGACTAACCCTATTCGTCGCTGTTTGAACATGGCATTTCCCCACTGAGACAGCGGGAAAGCTAGGGATTGACAGCTTCCCCGATGGACGATCCATGGCCGTCGAGCACAGAGGAGCCTCGCCGGTGCGGGCTGGCTGCGCGGTCTCGGGACATATAGTGCACGAAAGGAAGAAACGAGTGTGTAAGTAATGATCAAATAATGGGCTTGGGCGTCTGCGTGGAAAGGTTGAAAAATGGCTTGATTGTTGGAAAAGGCAAACTTTTTGCAGGAGAAGTTGAAGGTTTCCAGGACTGGGGGAATGATGCAGCGGCAGGGACCCCACGTTAACGTTTCCGGTGCTTTATCGATAAAGCAAGGGCGACAGAGCTCGGTCCCGTGATGGCGTCATAACGGCTGATGCTGGTAAGACTTACGAGGTAGAAGTCAATATTAAACGCTGTTCATTTTCTAGCATAGCAATGTATCATAATAGATAGATAAGATCATAAATGTAGTGTGTGGAAATGCGTATCATCGCCATAAAAAAATAAAAATAAAAATCCCACCGCGATTGGTCTTTGCGTGGGATTGGTTTCCATGCCCGTCCAAACGCCTCCAATGTACATCATGAGTATACTCGTCAAACTGGGTATGTAACCAAATAACGCCATGATAAATCAAACAAAGAAAACCCTCAAAAGAGATACCATTCTCCTTCTTCTTCTCCTCCTTCTTCTTAAATCCAAATAATCCCCAGTTCATTGCCTCATAAGCTCCAGCAAATCCTTCATTCTGTAATCCAGCACGGGTGTGATCCAGTCATCGTGCATCAACGAGTAAGACTCTCTCGCGTTGTCCTTCGGTTTGCGCGGATTCAAAGCCCAATAGCCAAAATCCGCGTCGATGGACTTGAGATACTTTAGCAGATTCCTCCAGTAATGCACATCTCCAACAGAAGGATCGTTTGGTGCGCCTAGTTCGCCAAACCAGACTGGTGCAACGTCGCCCTCAAGGAGATATGCCCAGTTGTGGCGCATCGTCTTGACAAACGACTTGTAACTTCGCTGAGCGAATCGGCCGTCCCAGCTGCCCCAGCCTGACCACTTGTAGCCGTGGGCAGAGTATACGAGGCGGTTATCCACGTCCAGCTGGACCGGCCGTTCTCTGGCGCCCGAAACATCGTTGGCTGACTCGGTGCCTTCGACGACGATGAGCCAGTCCGACTTCATCTTCAGCAGCCGGTTGCCGCATTTCTCTGCCGCAGCCGCCCATTTGGACCATGGCATTGTTCCCCAGAGGCCCCGGACCTCGTTGCGGAGGTCAGCCCCAATGACCAGTGGGTTGTGCACGAACCGCTCCATGACCGACTCCCAATGCTGTATCCATTCCTCTTCCGTCTGCTTGACCCGGCACAGCGACCCCAGGTGATCGTTGGCCCAGCCAGCATCGCAAGGATCCGCCCCGCAGCACCACGTAGCGCGTGTGATGTGGTTGTTGATAATGACAGCAATGCCAGCATCCGTCAGGGCGGTCGTCACTGCCTCAAACACATCCATGGCGTGGAGGCCCTCCAGATCCGGGTTTGCAAGCACCAGACGGGGCTCAATGATGGGGTTCTTCATGACCAGCTCATCCGCATAGGGAAGTCTCACGCTGTTGAAGCCCAGCTTCTTGATCGTCTCGGCAATAGCGCTCCGGTGCTGAACGTCCAGGCCGCCGGGAACGAAGAGCTCGTCGCTGGCGCCATACCAGTTGATCGAGGACAGTTTAAATCGATGGCCCTCGGCGTCGACAATATTCCGGCCCTGCGTTCGTAGAGGCAGCTTGTAGCTCGATATCCATGTCCTCTCCAGGGGAGCAGGCAGGGGCTTCCGGCCGAACAGTAGCGAGTCGCGATCTGGCCTCCACTTGGCATCCAGGTCCTGCTCTTTGATCCACAGAATCGACAGGTAGAAGAAAATTGGGATCAACATGAACAGCATCGCCATCGTACATCGTGGCCGCAGCCGATGCGACCGACGCCAACGCTTCCGAGATTGCGATTTCCGAGTCACCTGCTTATTCATCCACATCCGGCCAGCACCGTCGGGGCTCCCCATCGACTCAAGCTCAGAAAACAGCGGCAGATGCTCACCCGCGTCTGAAGGGTACTGATACTCGTCCACGGATTGGCTCCAGTGCACATGTCGCTCGGATTTGGCAGCTCGTGAGCCGCTGCTGCTGTCGCTTCTGCTGCCGCCGGAGAGGGCAGATGCGAGAATCCGTCCGATAGCCATGATTGCCGTCCTAGGAGCGTGATGCCAAGCCGTTGCTTACGCAGCAAATGCAGATCGTCCGAAGGCTCCGGAGAGTGAAGCAAAAGGCAGAATTACGTTGCCCTCTACTTGTTATTTTCGATTATATCCTCTTTGTTTCTTTCTTTTCTTTTCTTTTCTTTTCTTTTCTTTTCTCTTCACGTCCGCATGGAGCTGTTGGTGGGGTTCATCGATTCAAGCGTAGCTGCTCCAAGATGTCGCGTGCTCACATCCACACCCAAGTCCAAAAGAGGCGTCTGGACACGTCGGGCTCGGTCGCTTTTCTCTTTCTTTGTTGTCAGGGCAAAAAACAGCGGGCTTCCTCTAGATTGCACTACTGAGAAGACTTGGTGCGTCGAGAAAGCGAGAGACAGGCTGCAGCTACGGCATGCCACGTAGAGAAGGAAGATGGAACAAGAGTCAAGATTCAAGATCAAAAGTGCTCCGGCCCAGCTCACACCGAGGGAGATATAAACACGTCCCTCGCCTTTATAAACGGCGACGGCACACTTAATTCCGCTGATATCACGTCACCGGCCAATCGCACCTGCGGCCAGGCACAAGGGCCGTTCCGGAGCACCCGGAGAATTGCTGCTGCCATGGCCTTGCAGAAAAAAGCAAAAACAGCAAAAAGAAGTCGAGGTCGGCCAGGGGACTACCCGGCGCTGCATCCGCTAGAGCGACAAGTAATCCTGCTAGTGCAGGTACTTGCCAACGTATGGGAATCTCTGCATGTGTACGCGTATATGTTACTGGAGCGATACTTTGCGAGGTAGCGATCATGGACGTCGGATCGGCAACTTAGGCTCCAATACCACCTTGAATACGACGTTCCTACTCAGGTATGTGAGACACATCTCGCCATGCATCTCCCGGAAATTAAATCTACGATCAAAAGGCTTGTGGGAAATTGCTGGGATGGGCTTGATTCTTGTCCATTAGGCCTGTCTGGTTTCTATGTCCAGACATGGCTGATTTTAGTAGATAAGGTATATACATGAAGATGCTGTGTAGCAGTAATGAATATGCCCCGCGTGGAGCCAGCATATTCGTTTCTTTTTCTTGCCCCTTCTCAGCCATCCGCCGCTTCCGGGCTGTAGCTTTTAGTTCCCGCATTCCGCATCTCATCCTGAGCTAATCGTCATGTTTTTGTACAAAGGGTTACCTGTGAGCACAGAAGGTGTAGCCAATGATGTGCCGTACGCAGGTCCTCCAGGGATTTCCGCTTCCTAGCCTCCAGCTATGTTGGAGGCTGCCTCCGATGCATGAGACTAGCCTGTCTCGTCATAATGCCCTCCCCCCTTTTGATGAATTTATAGAGAGAAAAAGAAAAAGAAAGAGGAAAAGGAAAAGGAGCGGAAGTATAATCCATATGAATACAAAACAAAAGGTTCGACCGTGGCGCCACGCTATCCTGCGTCCGAGTAAGGAAGCCAATCCGACTACAAATAGAGACGGGCATCTCTTCGAGATTAATGGCAAAGGAGTGGGTAGAATTAGATATCGACATGTAAAGAGTGTTTGTCGACGCAATATCGTGCCGCATCGTGCAGATGCTGGGCATGTGGCGTTACCACCAGGGTATAAGTGTTGTTCCATGGCTAGCCATGGCTTGGGTATATAAGCAGGAGTGTTGGCAAGTCGAAGCCATCGGTCGAGAGAAATCAAATCCATTCCCCCTTTTCTTTTTCCTCGTTAGAGAAGAAGCAGATTCGCTCTCTTCATCTTTCTTTCATTTCTTTGCTTCGCGCGTTCGCGGATCGCTTGTGTTTGGTTCTCTTTTGGCCTAAGGCCCAGCGTCTTATATGCGGTTCATGGCCAATGGGTTCATCGGCTCGCGGGATTGCGGCGGTGCGTAAGTTTGCTGCGCATTCCACTCTGGCACAGAGCCTTGCGGTGGTCGCGGGTTCGAGTAGGATCGTGCCGGTGCGTTGTACCTAGCTGTTTCGCCGAAGTAGTCGGGGGCGCTAGGGGTCGCTGAGGATTTCACTGGAGAAAGTGGTGTTACCACGGCGCTCGTATCTCTGGAGAGCATCTCGTACGAACGTATATCATTTTTGCCATCATATCGGGCATCCACCGATACGAATTCCTTCTTTCCACTGTTGAAAGGAGACTTTACCAAATCAATCCAGCCGGTAACCATGGTCCATCGACCAAGCAAAAACAGGATCCAGATTCCGTTCAACTAAGTCGCAGTCAGATTGACCATCAAGAACTCACACAAGGGTTTCAGGCTTTTTTCGGAACTTACAGCAAGTAGCACAAGCACGGCAGAGACTGTCGCTTCGCTGACGACTAGAGAGCCAGCTTGGTTGAGACATTTTGTCTTGTCACCCTGTGCTCCAATAAGACACACGATCCAATTCTGGGCCACATGGGGATCAGTGGCAATGGATTGAACAATGTTATCCTGGAAGACGAAGACGACGGAGAAGAAGATGACATCGGCAATAATGATGAGGACAATAGCGATGCCTCGCCATTGAAGCGCAATCACTCTCTTGACACGGCGATAGGCCTGGCGCGGAGACATGGTGACAACACTGTTTGAGTAAGCCGGAAGGCTAGATCCTTCGGTCGAGGCGGCGTTGTCGTTCAGAGAGGCCAGGTAAACCTTGATGCAGTAGCCAAAGGTGGCGAATGTCGTGACAACCGTGATACTGGCAAAGATGAGAAGCGGGATCCAAAAGTCTGCCAAGCTGTTCTTGTGGTTAATATGGCATGTTGCGCCAAAACGGAAGGACACGCCACTGAAGACCAAGGCGAGAACAAGGCCGATGATGGGGATGCCCCATCCGGCGGCTTGGGCAAAAACCATAAAGTTGCGGCCCACGAGAACTTGCCAGCAGATCTGCAGGTGAAGAGATAAAGAGCGAAGGAACGCCCACATGACACCACACCAGCCTCCAAACATCAGCATAGCGCCCGACGCTCCACAGACGCTCAAGGTGTGCATGTCATTTGGGGTGATGGTATCAAAGCATTGGTCCGGCTCAGCTGCGAGCGGAATGACGAAGCCCATCTGAGTCAACAGTCAGCCATCAAACTCTCTGTGTAACTGCAGCCGTGCCACCTACATTCATAATCAAGATACCCAGTGTGAAACAGATGCTCAGGTAATGGCGATTGGTCTTGTCCACAGGCAACACTGCCCATGATAGCAGCAGGAAAACACAGCAGATGACGCTGACGGTTGCGATCCAGTTGGCCACGGTTCCTATGGTGGAGAAGCTGTCTGGATATACCCAATCTGTCATGGGGCATGGCAGACAGCAGTCAATCGAGCCTCCAATCGCCTGGCATAATCGGCCATCGACGTCTAGATCTCCGATTAACGGGTCAATTCGACACTACGGCATATATTTACACTTACAGCCTCCAGTGCCAAAAAGGCTCGCGTCGATGAATGGCGCCGGGCAAAGATTGATCCCTGTAACGTTGGTCATGGTGAAGGGTAGTGCTCGGAAGCAAAGAGAACGGTGTCGATATGTATATTTCTCCAGGTAATCTCGTTGTTCGTTTTCCCGGGTGCGTGTTTGAAGTACTCCTCTTTTTTTTCCCTTTCTTCAAGAGGGGAAAAAGAATAGTAATGTGTAGAAGCTAAAAGAAAAGAGTTGTCCGTCGAGGAACGAAATCAAAGAGAGAGAGGCGCCAATAAGAGATTGTGTTGCTGAGAGTATCGTGATGCCTCGTGCACTCAAACAGAGGTGTGGTCATATGACTCAAGTGATCAAGTAGTTCGAACCATCCAAGGGTGGTGCAAGACAGCCGTTTGATGTGGCAAGTCCTTGGGTCAGTCGACAGAAGAGTATCGATAAATAGCTGTGGCTGTGGCGGAGTATCACAGCATGGCGAGGCCAGAAAAGATTCGAGATGTGTTGAAAGGGAAGTTGGGGGCTAGTGTAACCCAGGACAGTGATAGAGAGCGGTAGTATCAAAAGACAAATCCAACGAGACACGAAGACAGGAATATAGAAAGAACCAGAGCTGGCCCGAACCCAGACGATAACAGACACGGCAGCATTCAAGCATGAATGCGAGGGCATGCGGGTCATAAAGTACTACTGCCTGCCCGAGAGAGCAGCCAGATGCACTCTGCATGAGTGAGCTGCCAGGCCAGGAACTAGCCTCGAAGCACAACGTCCAAGAGGCGGGCTGACCCCTGTAGGTGCAGATTGCCGGGGTCTCTCATATTCCTGGTAGGGTCGTGGGTTTGTGGAGCTGCACTGGACAGGGGCTGGAGAGCAAATCTTTCGTCCTCCGCACTCAAGGCCGACTGAGCCATTCAGCCCTTGAGGCAAGGGTTCGGAGTACATGGTGATGAGATATCACAGGGGCTAGCCAAAAGGCTTGTTCGCATTGCTGAGGTCTGATCCAGTGAGAGGCTCCAATGGGCTCTCTCCACTCGCCTCTGGCATGTCTCTTTGGCGAGATCCAAGCATCTCACAGGCCAGCGTGCTGCGGCTTGGAGAGGCTGCTGCTTGCTATTGGGGGATGCTTGGCGGGGTCCTCTTCTTGGTTACGACTTGTAGTCACAAAATTCTTTAGTGGCAATTAGCACACCTAATTGTGTAGTGGCAGTGTTGGTCAATCACCAGGGGTGTGCGAATTTGTCGGGAAAAGAGGCGAACCAAGCAGCGCGGGCGCCTGGTGACTCCCGATGGTGGTTGCGCAATCTTAAGGAGACCAGCCATGTACGGAGTAATACCTATTCAGCTGAAAACGCAGTGCGTAGACAGAGCAGAGTGACACGACAAACTAGTGCTGTAGTGAGCCAGCAGATGGACCCTGTGCTTTGGCAGGCCATGTCTGCCCGTGGTCAGTCAAAGCTGGAGCAGAGCAGCCACTTGAGCCTCCAGAAATCGACAATCGTGAGAGAGGTGACAGTGACCCCTGAAAAGCGTTCCTGGCAAGTCTGCGCGTGGCGGTGGGGCGTTCCCGCGGCAGAAGCTTGAACTCGCCGAATGCTTCGTGTGCTGCCAGTGATAGCAGCAGGACTAGCAGCATAGCACCTGTAGGCACGGAACATTAGCATCCAAAGCTGCTGGGTCAAACACTTAGGGGCTCTGTCGGGCAGTTGCCCAGGGGCCTTTTCGTCACTCGATCCCACACAGTCTCCTCCGTCCTGAAGGCGAGCGGGGAGTCGTGCCTTAGCTTGGATAGCCTTCTGATTCAGGATAGTTAAGGGCGAAGGTGGAGTGGGGGACAGCCAAAGTCACGGCACAGATCCCAAAATGGGCTATTAGACCCGTGCTGAAGAAGACGATCTCCTCTAGCCACTTCTGGGCCATAAGATGCTAGCACTACTCACAGCCATCCGCTGTCACAGACATGCCTGTGGCCTGTGGCGCTCAACTAGCAACAGATGGCACAAGCTGGCACTTTTGTATGCAAATGGATAGAGCTCGCATGGGGAATTCGCTCTTTGTTAGAAAGTGTCTGCACCACAGTTGCCATTTTCTGAGAATAGTTGTGCGTTTCTGCGCTGCATCCTGCGCCTGTCCAAAAGGGTCCTTCTTGACCACCATTAGCTGACTGACGATCACTGACACCGGAGCTGGAAGCATCCGCAAGAAACAAATCTCCATCAAGAAGGTCCCGGCGTTCCAAAGCTGCCCAAGAGACAGACAAAGTTTCCTGGTTGCAAACGTAGTTGCCATTGACGCTCCCGTGCGTGGCCGTGTTTGCTAGAGTGACATGCAGCCCCAGCTCTGGTATGGATATACGGTTCGCAGCATCGCTGGTCTTCACTGTATGGCCGTGTAATCACCTTCTCCACCATATATTTGACTAGTGTATGCTTCATGGAACATCTGCCAGGAGGAACCAATTAGGCGAACCGAGCAACGCGCAATCCGGGCGGCACCCACCGAAGCGTACATTGCAGGCCGTAATGAGCTTTCTTCCAGGCGCGCTGATTGTTCGCTGCTCCTTGTGCTGCCCACGCAAATATACGCCGGTGCCAGCAGTCATCAGAGTCATCACTCCGCAGGTAATCGCTGGAAAGCCTCAACGTCAATGCCTCTCCAAGTAGTACAGGATGCTCGGCATCCTACCACACCATTGTTTGGAGGCACCAACACAAGACGAATCTCGGATTCTCACGGTGCCTGTCCTACTCTCATACCCTGTGAGCTGCTACCTGCTTATGTGCCCACGGTCTAAAACATCAGGCGTGTTACTTCGTGTAGCACACAGCCCGTAAGCACACCAACCTTCAGGCGTTGCCTACGAGGCAAGAAATCTCTTGACAAATCGAATTGGATGATAAGACGGTTGATCCGACGTTCATAAGGATTTTTGCTTTTGCGCATATACGAAGGAGTTTCGTGGTCTAGATTCTCTTCTCCCAGTTCACCAATGGCCTTTTGTTCAGCTCTGTCAGGGCGTGCTTGCCGGTCCATAGATACAGCAGATGCTTCTCAACTGTACTCGTATACTCTACTGGTGCAGCTTTAGCACGTCTCCTCTCGCGGTATAGCGGGGGCGTGTAACTCAGGCGGTTTCCTTTCAGGCGGTTTCCTTTCCTCCCGTCCCTCCATGAGTTAGGGCTGGGCGGCATGCACAAGCATCAATGCTGCATCAACAGCAGTCCAGCAGCCGCACCAGTATGCGATTGAAGCCATGTCGAGGCCTAGATTCTGCCGCGACAAGAGAGTGGCGTTCTCGTTTACCCAAGGATGCACTGCTCCATAATCAATGATACGTCGCAACCAACCATCTCCGAACGGCTGCAGGATGCTGCTGCACGCTGTTGAGAAGCACGCAAGGCCAAGATGCTTGTTGATGGCGGCTCATTTGCCATGCGTATTCTCCACCCAGCAACATACTGTACTATTTTGTAGATGGTGTCTTCAAAAATCCCGTCAATAGTGTGGGAAGCTTGCCGCTTTCTCGGGTCCTAGCAGCGGCACGACGAGCGGTGCCAATATGCCTATACCTATGCCTAGCACCAGCACCAGCGCCAGCACTACCAGGAATAGTCCGTCATGTGAGATTGTTAATCTCCAGCTGGGAACGCTCGCCTGGGCCAACGACGGGCATCGTTCGCAGAATCGACCAGTAGATGCAGAGAAGAGATGAGCTGGGAAGCGTTGGAAGCGCCGCATGAAAAAGCACCTGGCAGTGGCACCTGGGCTGGGGGAGAAAGCAGCGAGAGAGCGCCAAAATCCGCCTATGAGAAGCTGAGAAACCGGTGCTTCCCTCTGAGTGGCTGTTAAGCCGCTGCTCCTTCCACCCAGGTCCTTGTCCTGGAGAGGGGCATATAGAAAAAAAGTACTTGTAACATTAACATGGAAAGAACAGGGAATAAACGCCGCAGAAATTGTCCCAAACGACAATCTGGCCTCAGTCACTCAAAATCGAATGATCCAATCCAACTTTCGATTTCGTCTCCTGAACCAACGCTCTCGTCGTGTCTCTGCCAAGCCTGGATAAGAGCCATGCGGGCGCGTCCCAGGCAAGCGAATAGGCTCCTAGCACTGCTTTTCAGCCTATAACCCAGCAAGGGCTCTGCCTAAACTTTCCTAGCGGCTGTGCAAGGATGCCGCACACCAAGGATGCGTCCATCGGTCTCTCACCAGCGATCAACGCGAGCGTTTTCTGCAAAGGCGACGATTGCAATTCCAGGCACCCCTGCCCATAGCGGGGTGCAGCTTCCATCGTGGAGAACCGCCATCCTGCGAGCGTGAGCGTGCCTTGCGTGCATACTGGCTACAGCATTAGAGCATCCTGCGAGTGGTAGGTAGGTATTACTGCTACCACATTTGTTTGTGTGATATGGCCAGATACATCCCACGAGAGGCATTGGCTGCCACTGTACACTAGTACCGTGTAAGTTTGCTCCAAGGACCTTTGAAAGAGCAGTTTGGCTAAGCCCACAGCAAGAAGCGTCCCATCCTCAGATTTGAGCCCGACGATCAGCAAGATCTCGAAGAATATATCGGAGTCAAAGCTTTTTACATCTGTGGGGAAGATCAAGGATGGGCCATCTAGAAGCAACCACTACTATAATAACGACATGTCAAAACATGCAAGCTTGTACGAGCTATCGACGCCATTGACGACATCAGATACAACTAAGGCGAAAAGAACAGTTCCTCCAGCCATATACGGGGGGCATCTGTGGAGGCTGGTGCGTATATAACCGGAAGGCACATGCTGCCCCTCAGGAGGCTTCAGATGGAGCCTCGGTTCGTCGTTGAATGGAAGGTCTCATACTCAGTACGGGTGCCTTCTTACCCATATCAAAATCATTCCAAGTGCTGCTCGCCACAACCTGTAGGTCAGAAGAAAAGCGCACATCTACGAATTGTCATTGAGATCTACAATCAATCCCAGGATCTAGACAGTCAGCCTCCAGGGTTGCATTCCATACCCAGCGCAGCAAAGTTCGCCTCTACGAGCGTAAAGAGAGCCCATTTCAAATTTCGCTTACAGCACTTCATTTCCTCGGCCGACTGCCTGCTGATCGTCAGTATAGGCCGTCTGTTTGATGGGGTTAGTATGAGAGAACAAGCTTTGAACTAACGACGACATCCGAAAGCTATGATAGACCTAAAAATCTTCGCCGGCGTTCGGAGGGGATATGAAGCGGGTGCCACAGGGTGGTATCCCGCCTCGTAGATACCCCGCGATTTACTGACACTGAGACATGGTGCAAATATCAGCATCTCCTGGCGCTACTGAAGATGAACCATCACAAGCACGCCTTCTATGATCTAATTTGGACTGCAGCGGGCTTTTTGGATGATCTCGAGTTCATTGGATCCATTCGCTTTCTCGTACAGGTAGCGGGCAAGAACCGTGTTTCCATGCCGAAAAGCTGCTGAAAACGCATCTCACCGCCAGCGTTCGAGTCCGCTGCAGAAAGTTGTTCATACTTGTAGAAGCCAGTGAGGAGGGAAGTGAAGAGCTGGGGTTTCCATTTCCACGAGAAGACCACCGGTCCACCCTCCGAAACCCTTCGTCTCAAACACAGCGCTGTCGATCTCAACGTGGTTTTGTTTTTAGCGTCTCATCTGATTCGTCCGCAGATTGTTAGTACAATAAAGATTCTGCGCTACGGGTACCAGACCCCAGAGTCGGCGAACAAGTCAAGCACAGAGGACCCGTATAGAAGAGATTGGAAATGTCACGACGGAAAGGGAACCACGGCGGCGGCATTTACACGACGATCAACCCCAATTAGGGTATAGATGGTAATCTATCTTTCTGGTATGGGAGATGATCATTCCCAGCGGCTCACCGAGTGAAGCCCCTAACGGGCTGTTCCACGATTGCTAAGGGTAGCTGCATGTGCTGCTCGGCCCTAGTTTGCGGCCGACTGCGCCGTACCACTCTCTGTTCCGAAGAGAATAGTATCCAGTATATCTCAGAATTTCTGACGATGACGGTAGCCTCTCATGGCTTATGTCGGTCTGAGCACTAAAATTGGCGGCTCACCACGAATTTCGACGGTTTACAGAGCCCAAGCTCAAGACTCGCGGAGTTGTGTGGGATTCAAGCTTGCAAACTCCTTTGATCCGGACCCATGGTAAATTGGTCTTCATGGGGGCCTTGAATTGTCAATGGCAAAACCTTGCCTTCACATGGCGACGCATGGCCAGCTCTATCCACCCCCAGTGTAACACTGGCCAAGAAAAAAAATAAAGGAATCGCACGATTACCCTTGGCGAACCGGAGATCGATCAATGCTGTTCCATTCTTTTGCGCTTTATCACCGAAGCGATGAACTGCAAGCGCTGGTAGGGATGTTACGTGCATACAGGTGCATGCGCATATGGGTGCCCTCTTACACAGCGAGATATCACCTGTGTGGATTTAAGCACTCCAATGAAAATCGTACTAGCATGGCCGGGTTTCTGCGCTGCAACTTGATTGCTGGATGCTACTGTGACCGGCGGTGTGGACTACATAGGTACGAATGGGAATTTCAGGATATCGCATCGGATGCGCTTGGCTATCTACATTTATTCAGTGCACCGGGGCATCACCCCTGACGGAATTTGAACACTGCCGTTATCCGTCGCTCTATGCAAACTGGACGAGCAAACCAGGGGAATATCAACTGAAGCAGGCTACCAAACTCCAGGCTTATAGCAGGCAAAGGGCTCTTTACCTTCAAGCCAAGCTTTTTACGAAGTTGCGGGTCAGGTTTGAACGTATCGCGGCCACTTGCACGAATCGGGCAATATCGTTTCGATGCATGTACTCGGTTGTGATGCCGTTTCCCAGGTCCTGAAACCAACCAACGTTTCCGGCCTTTCTCTCGGCCGGAATACACTTCTCGGCCTTGTTGGTAGTATGAAGTGTGCTAATGGGGTTTGCAGGCCAAACTTGGCAACAGCACTGACATTTCCATATTAGTACTGCTACTGTTACTGCTACTGCCACTGCTAGTAGTAGCATGTCAACTTGTCATAACAAAGAGCGCCCACTTTTCATTCTGCGACGAAATCCCCGGCAGGCGAAAGGGAGGTTCGCCCGTGGACTTTGAAGCCCTGTCCGCGGTTGTCCGGAAGCTAGCATGGAATTGGTAGAGCTTACATGGACTTCCCCGAACGACCCAAAAATCCAGGGCAGATTATACCTGTTTGTAATGCTTCCAGAGTCCACGGTCAGGGCAGGGCTGGAGCTGAAGCTCACTGACCCAGGTACCGTACGCTATCACAGATAATTTGGACCCGGTACGAGATGCAGAGTACGGAACACGGAATTTTTGCCTGCTTCTCCATTTTTGGCAGAGGAAGGGGGGATTGGCACGCGTCGCCATACTCATGGCAAAAGCTCTCAAGAAGAAGAGTGAAACAGTGGCCTACGCACGTGGCTTACGAGGCACGCTGTCAAATTACATGGAAGGAAACGACGGCTGACAGTACCAAGAAGACGTCAAAAGCGGATTTGCCCGCGGAAACTCTCCCCGGTGTACAGAGTCCGCTGTACACATAAAACTGACACAAAACAAATTACTGTCTAGGCGTGACACCATAATTCTCATCGAACCTTCCAGGCACGCTATCTCAGCTAACCGTTAGTTTCGACAACAGCTCTTCAAACGTTTGGCGACTGAGATAAATGTGGCTCGGCCAGCTCCTTGGGAGAACAGAGAATCGCTCGTACAAGTAATTCTCACCAGATCATGAGCTGATGACAAGGCTATGGATCCATGGGTCGAATACAGGGCCTCTAGCACTGATGCATCTGTGATAGGGATGGTACTGTATATTTATGTACCAGCGCAAGCGAATGCCGATCCCTGCTCAAAAACCATCCAACTAGAACTTCAAGGAGTACTGTATCAGTACTACGTTACTGCTACTATACAAGTAGTACTCGCAATGAGATCTCGTGTCTGCCGTTGTATCCGCGAGGATTCTCCAGCCTGCTTACACGGCTAAGTTGTCAACAAGCCTTCGAAGAATCTGACATCCATCCCCTGGTGAGAAGATAAGCCGGTATAGAAGCACATATTGGAACCTGCACGGCTAGTACAAAAGAGAGAAAGACCACATGGTGATAAACGGCACCAATTGATGCGCCGAGTCATGAGGAATACATGAGTGACGCATTTTCGCCGGACGTTCTCCAGGAGTAGTGCCAAGTGCCACTGCTACAGAATACTACTACTGTGTATACATAGGTACTTTGTCGAGGGGGCCAAAAAGAGTTTTTACACCCAATACAATCTGGAAGACTCACAAGCGACGGCTACATGAAGGACCCCTGACGTACCCCGGCGTCCGGAATACACCCGCAGGTGGTGACGGGCTGTTGGAAGAGCTAAACATGGAACTAAAAGCAGAGCCAGTGCATTTCATTTCCTGCTTGGGCTGAGTCTTGCGGGAGGCGTTCCTTGGTCCGTTCACCGTTAGCGGCAGTTCCCACGCTTTTGTGTTTCTCGAAGACTGCTTAGGTTCGGGTTAACGCTGCTGGTCTTATTGAGATTTGCGCCGATGTTACCACGATGGATGGATTTAAGCAATGTTTCCTTAATGCGTTTCCTCTCTCCAAAGGCTTGGAGACTAGGCGGGAACAACATGGCACTGAGTCAGTGGGAGCACTCACAGATATGATGCCTGATTTCACACTCTCGCTCGCTTGCTATGAGCATGCGGAAGCCAACTGTGATTGGCCAAGAGACACGGGATAAATCCCCATTAAGTCAGCAGTGAGCGCTCCACAAATGCAGGTACGAAACGCAAAATATGTACGAATGTGTGTGGGCGAGCGAGGCACTGCCGCGTCGAATGCGAGTAAGATGAGTCGATCCAAGGCACCAAGGCAGAGAAGCTTACAGTAGCTGGGTCCATTACGCGCAAACATTAGGCATTGCGGAGCTTCTATGGAGTCCAAGTGCCTATTTTTGCGTAAGAGGAGGAGCACAAAAGACGGGTATGCTCATATGAGCCGCTGCGCGTGGGGAGCGGGATTTGAAAAGAAGGCCCATTTTCTGCTCCCCCGAACGTTGCAGATAGCTAAAACCAACAGAGATGAGTGCTAACTTGAATTAAGCGAGAAGTGTCTCGTAGATGCAAACCGGCTGAGTGGCTTCAAAGATCTGCAGCAATGGATACCAAACTCGCCCGGTCCCGGCCTCTCCATGGAGTTTTCTATTATCCGTTCACACAATCACCAACAGAAGACAATTACTATGGAGCAACCCGCCCCTAACGTTATACGGCGGTATACGACGTACGAACAACTTGGAGCGTTTCCCCCCAGCAACACTGCATCTACATGAGACGGCAGCAAGGGTCTTACGAGAGAAGCGAGCTCAGCAGAGATTTCAACCAACATGTCTGGATGCAAAGCTGATTGCGCACGGCGCCGGGAAGCGGTGCTTGTCTTCGGCAGCATCGCCAACTTGGTCTTAGCCTCCCCTGATGCTGCTACGGCGGAGAAAAAAATAAAGCATACGGCGTGGCGTTCCTCGTTGTGGCGTCTGATCCTTGAACGACGATACCCACTCGGGGAGACTGGGAGCGGAGGGCAGAGGCGGTCCAGTAACGCCGATGCAACGCAACCTATCATTCTGGGTGGGAATGGGCGGTTTATGCCGATCTTTGGAACTACGAGATAGCGCTGCTCGAGGAGCCTTCTTAGAACTACTTTTTACCTCTCTTTGTTTCTAGCGTTTTTCGTCCGTTGGCCCAAGTGGTGCTAATAGATGACTACTGGCAGCACTACTGGACTCGCCGAGATACGACTTGGAAATAGGCGCGCGCTGGTGCGGCATTGACACTGGGCAAGGGGGGGAGCACGTTTACTAGCACTTGTGCTAGATACGGGAGTGATTTCTAGAAGATTTCTAGGCCATCGGGCATGAAGCAGCCTAATGTGAATGAAATGAGTTAATCACGTTGCAAATAGGAAGCCTCCGCCTTGGCAGGATGCAAAATTCCGGTCACGGTGCTACTAAGGGGCAAAGCGATTCCGGTGTTGCATCGCAGTCGAGCAGCTGCAGCGACTTCTCGATACGATGCATTCGTCCGGGCAGGCTGGCCCATGGGTGTTGGGTCATGGAAAAATGAGAGCTGATATCAGCCACTCACCCAACGAACGTGGCAACACAGTATGTGTGTATGATACAAGTTGATAGGTACTCGTGCAGGCATGCAATCGGGGTCAAGGTACGCTCAGCCCTACCTGGCGAATCACCCTGGACAAAGGGGGGAAAAAAACATAATGGATATCTGTGGTAGTATTGATTATCAAGCATCGACTTTTGCTGTTGGTTCAGGGTTATCCAACAACGCCTCCATCACGATGCTACTGTTCGTTATGTGTTGCAGGAGGCTTGTTCCTTGGTTTGTTTACTAATTCATTATCATATCCCGCCAAGCACTTCGGATGAAATGACACTCAACTGCACACATGCGGCATCCGCGAGGACAACGGCAATTGGCTTCTCCAGTGCAATCTTGATTGGCCATCCCTTTCTGTTCATCGAACCGGCTTGGGATGAGTGCAGGTAGCTGGCAAGCCGGAAAGCCAGAGTGTTGGCCAGCGCCTCGAGTGTTTCAAACGATGATGAGCTCATGACCTATCACATCCAAATGTTCAGTATCCAGGGCTGCTCACCGCAACATCAAGTTGGCTGTGGTTCATGTAGGATTCACTCACCTCAACGGTCTCGGCTTCAATCATTGTGAAGACATCCTCGTCAATATTAAATTTGTCAATTTCAATGGTCGCAACAACGACCTGCTTCGCCTTCCTCTCGTTGCCGTTGACGCCGATGAGAGTAGGAACCCTGAGGTCATGGATCTTGAGGCTCATGCCCCTTGGCTGAGGCCTTGACTCCCCGTCACGTCCAAAGAGGGCTATTCTGGTGAGACTCACTCCGCCTCCTAGCAGCGAGGCTTTGGGGAGGTGGGCAGTGAGTTCGAAACATCGAATTGTTGAGACCTTTAGGAACGACTTCACTTGTTGCTCTTCTTCTTCATCATCATCGGTAGCCTTGGATTTTCCATTGGCATCTTGGTTGGTAAGATCTTCCCAGATTGTATTCACAACGTCTCGTAAACTTGAAAATCGATTTGTGCTAGCCGCATCGCCAGGTTTCTCCATGTTGGCCAGATGCTGCGGTCCCTTGCCCTCCAACGAGGCCAGAATCGCTTTGCTGAGCAGTCCATAATGCACCGTATCACCCGCCACTCTGTCGGCAGATGACGATGTGTCAAAGGCCTCCTTGAGCATGACAGAGGCGGATACAGAGATGGGCTGCTGCTTTCCCTTCCTATTCCAGGCATCGGAAGGGCCTTCAATGGACGTCTGGAGATTTCGCACCCGGACCTTTGCGGGAGGCTGGCCGGCTAGAAAGCGGACTCGCCAGTTGGGCTCCAGATCTGCCATTTTTGGTGTTTATCCGTCGTCCCCTCCCCCCTGTTTATCTCCCTTGGATTCAAAAGTGAAAGCTGGGAGCCTTGTAACGGCACAATTGGCAGAGGGCGTTGAAACCGTAAAACAAGGTCCTGGTGTTTTTTTAGGTCGCCGTCGCAGCCTTGCTTAGTGAGAAAATCAGAGTTTTGTTGGGCGGCTGGAATTCTTTCGTTCTCTTTTCTTCCTAGCAGGCGCCGCCGCCGATGTTGAGATGAAATCTCACTTCTTCTCTTTCTCCGCCCCTCGTGTCCCAGAATAAAGAGCCCGTTCCAGCTTTGGCTCTTTTCGTGTGCTTTTTTTTTTCTTGCTCTCTCCTTGGAGGCCTCAAAGTTCGTAATCAAGCGGTCTGTTTCAATGAAAGGAAACGGTGAGGGAAAGAGGGAAAATGGCCCAAACCGAAGGCGGGGTTACTATTAGGAGGGTAAACCAAAAAAAAAAAAAAAAAAATTATGGCTGTGCAACCTATATTGCGGATGCAAGGGAGGATGGCCGCGCAAAACTGGCAGTGAGTTTTTAAAATTGCAGTGAGACAATTTTGTCTTATCGACGCTTTTTTTTCTTTGCGAGGCTATTGTTGTTTCTGATGCGACTTTCCAATTGTCGGTCTTTGACATCCTGAGCAAATTTTTTTCCAACCCGGATTTTTTTCTTAGGAGTATGCAGCCATTTGGGCTCCGCAGTTATGCATGTTTCCGCTCGTTTTACGGTTGAAAACTTACCCTACAAGAGAGTAGCAGGCTTTTGATGGCCTGATATTACACATAATTCACGCACGAAGCATACGCGGCAAACACACACATGTATACGAATTTTAACGTATCAAAGCTTCTAAAATTGATTGAAAATGAAGTCTATGCTGATGAAATAGCATACAGTTCCGCTGTGCGCCATAATCTATAATCTATACCCGCGATGTTGTTTATCAACCATCTATTTTGTATAAGTCCGTATAACCTCTATCCTGTATAAAAGCGAAGGGCATGAAAAAAAAACTCCAAAGTCTAAAAGTAACTCGACTCCTCTAGAAATCTAAAATCAAGAGAAAAAAAAAGCACCAAATCGTGCAAGACTGAGCAAAATCAACGAAAGAAAAGAAAAAGAAGTTCGTAAAATCATCATCAAATCATCATCCGACGGCGCGTTTCGTCTAGATGTCGGCCTTTTCACACTGAGGCACATCGCCGTTTGTGACTTCCTTGATGAAGTCGGGGTCTGGGTTGAAGAGCATGACGTGGAAGTGCTCTACGGCATGAATCGACTTGAGAGCAGCCCAGTTTTTGAACCACATGACCTGGTCCGAGTCAGCATTCAGAGTAACTACCCAGCAAGAAACTGAATTCCAAGTTTATAAACCCACCTGGTTTGAGGGCACCCGGGACCGGAATGTCTTGGTCACAAAGTCGTCAATCTCCCTTCTCGCCTTGTCCGTCAGGTCGCCAGTGGCAGACACCGCTTTGAGCTCAAACTTGGTCCAGACCACCAAGTGCACGATTCGGGGATCAAGTCCATAGGGCCAGTCATTGTGAAGGATCTTGTAATCGTCTTCGTACTGGAATGGGGCGCCGCGAGGCACGACGGGCAGTTCCCAGCGCAGACGTTGGCCCAGAACGAAGTTTGCGATGCTGCCGTGGAGCTTGCCCAGGCGGTAGGTGAATGCTTTGTAGCGTCGCAGGTTGGAGGGGATGCGCTGGAAACGCTCCAGGTTGTTTGTGCGGATGAGGTAGGAGACTTCCTCCCACGACTGGGTGCGATACTCTGCGTCTGGTGTTGATACGGTCCGGAGATCTTTCGGGTTGAGGCCGACGAGAAAGGGAGGGCAGTGAGGCGTCCGCTCCGTTTCGGGAACGTTGATGTGCCAGAATGGGAGGCTGATGGTGATACTCAAAGAGCCCATTGTGGTTGCGGCTGTGGTTGTACAAAGGGATTTTTTTTTTTTCTTTTTCTTTTTTTTTGTTTGTGTTTGGCCTGGGGAATATCTCAAAGTTGTTGACAAACGGGCAAACGAGATAACCTATAAAAGGGCCGTTGGGCGGACGACGCCGAGGTGTGGATTTCCGGAACCGGACAGCGAAACCAAAACGTTGCCACTTGCTTGCCACTAACAAATGGACGAAGAAACTTTAGTCTGGAGGGGATTTGGATTTATGGTTACAGACAAAGTCTCAGTGGCGTATCTTGGCTGCAGCGAGAGACGAAACAACCTCGAGAGGACTTCGTGGGGTACATGGTGGAATATAAAAGCACATCAGGCTCTGGTCCAGAAGATTCCCTCGTCACTTTCAATCACTGCAACAACAAACTCCACTAGACTGCGTCTTTGCTGGAAGCTCCGGATGTGTCATCGTGGAACTCGAAAGATACTGATTAAGGAAGCCAAAAAAGAAAAAAAAGGCAAAAAAAAGTGCATTAGACGCCCTGCCGGCGCTATCTAAAGCTGCGATTCGGCGATGACGCTTGCTTCTTTCTTTCTACTCCAGATGCAACGTTGTCGTGGGAATATCGGGAGGCACGGACCATTCAAGAGCCGGCGTGCTGCCACGGGTCTTGTGACTGGCTGCTGGGCCTCATGTTTGGGGCGATTCAGTGGACGTTGCAGAGGCGCTGATAGCGATTCTAGACCCGCTGGAAGGTCTTTGATGGCGGTTTCTGATTACATGTACCCTATCTGGGGCGCTTTTACATGGACAGTATCGGATGGCAGCAAGTGGCTTAGGTGGATCACGTAAGCCGATGATGGCAGTGGCATTTGCCGGCGATGGAGACTCGGTACAAGTAGAGCGGAAACTCCCATGCGCGTCATTCTCAAGAAGGGGGAGGGAAGAGTCGACCAATTTATTTAAAGATGTTTGCTCTCCCCCGTGCTAGCAGCAGCGCGTCGCTTCTTTTGCCTTTTGCCCCGGTCAGGAGAAGAGCCTTTGTGGAGATGGAAAGCTGGACGGCCGCGTTGATGCTATCCAGAGGCGGAGCAGGCCGCGGGAAATTATCGTCATTTCTTGCAGTGGACCAAAGAGTTTGTTAGCGAAACGGTAGCAACATCTGACCTATTTTTTGCCTTTGGATGTCTTGTTTTTTGGTTTTTTTTTTCTCTTCACGAGACCAATATTTGCAGAGTCAGTTTGGCTTCCGAGCAATGTCAGTGTTCCGTTTACCCCACGTGTTTGGGCCAATGTAAGCCCGGGCCGTTTATAGGAGATACGGAGTAACGGAGGCGGTAGGTGGTATTGGTGAGTCTATAGGCAATGTGTCGATGCCTAACCCAAGATGCCGCTGATAACACGAGAGAATTTTCAATTCCCTCAACAGTTACGAGGTTTTTTTATTCATGCTGCTAGTACCAAGGCACTCGCTTTGCGGCCGCCAGAAGATGAGATGTGCTTGTTGCTGGGTCACCTTATTAGTTTGACACCTGAGATTCTTCATCGTGGCGCTCTCAAGCGTGAGGCCACTCGGATGACCTCTACCGACCAGAGCCGGCACTACTGCCGGCTAGTAGAACTCTAGTTCTCTTGTAGGCAGTATGGGCATGTCTGGCAAAGGGACATGTCAAAACTCGTTATTGACGGAATCCGAGCGGATAAGCATCACCTCCTGACTTTTCCTATGCGATCCGACTCTGCACATGCTCTCAGCAAAAAGTTAACTGGTTCGAGACCTGGTCCGAGGCATTTTCTTCTTCTTTTTCCTCCTGCTTGAGGGATTACAGCTATCGGCACGCAGCCCAACGACGGTTCCTTTGGGCAGCCAGGCGCAACCATCTCAACATTTCGCCGCAGAGCATGTATCGCCTCTGGGCGCCGATGCATATTGCCATGCATATATACAACTTTGCAACCCACCACACTGCATGTGAAAATTTCGTTTCTGATGTGCAACCTATTCATAGCGAATGGGTAGGAGAAGAGAGATTTTTTTTTTCTCTCTTCCCACAGTTCTGTCACTCGCTGCCTGGCTCTTAGTTTATCTCTCATCTTTTCTAAAGCCAAAAAGGCGTGCCGTCTTGTTGGGAAAAGATTGGCATGCACTGGTACCTGGGTACTTGACTTTGGCTTGTAGCAGCAACAATTGGCCGCGCTTTTTTTTTTTTTTTGGCTTTTTTGGACAATAAGCTTGGGCCGTCAAGCAGGCAGAAAAAAAAGGTGGCGGGGTTCGTTGCTGAACTGCGGATCCCCCTCGCAGTTTTGCTTCCATTGTGCAAAGTGGATGGACGGGCGTGGTTTTGGCCCCTCAGAACAGGCTTTTTGCGGCCCTGGAACGTGTTTCTCTCGTGGACAATGGCCGCGTGGAAGCCAAGCAGAGTCAAAAACAAAAACAAAACACTTGAGCTGTTGTTAGTGTAGAAGAAGCAAGGAGAGAGCTGTTGGAGCTCCCCATGGCCAACGACAGAGTTCCGGTGACGGTAGCCCCCCCCGGCCGAACCTTGGGCTCCTTTTCCAATTTCGGCCGGGATAACTCGCGCCTCTCGTCGATGCGAAATGCTAGTGGGGAGCGTCGTGATTTGATTGTTCAGGGGAATCGACACAGACGATTGGGATCCAGAAAAAGGAGCAGCAAGCAGCAGCGGCGGCCATTGAGCTAATGATAAAGGGGCTGCCCCCGTTTTGTGATAAAACCAGAGCTCTCTGGCGTTGAAGAAGCTTTTGTTCCATTCCTCACCTCCAGTGAAGCTCCAAGCTCCTGCTGCTCATTTCTCATCGTACGTATCACCGCCATCATCATCACTTATTCGCCCCCCCGATTTGCGCTGCTGCTGCTGCTGTAAGCCTGCTTGCTGCACGTCCCGGCGTCCATTGACGTCAACACTGCCAAATCGCACATGCAACAGGACGCAACACGCAACACGCAACGGCACAGTGCTCCGTCCAAGTGCTATTTATTAACTGGGCCGCTGCTAGGCTCTTGGAACTAAAGATCCTGCTTGGGGGAAAGCTCAATCCACCCCGCCAGAAGCCATCTTCGCACCCCACCTTAAGACCTGATACTCTCCCCCTTCTTCGAGATCATCGACACTCCTCTTCTTTCCAACTTCTTCTACTTTCACGCTGCGATCCGCCGGAAATCGAAGCTCGCCAGTGTACGAGGCGTCTCACAAGCAACCCACAACCGAGCAAACACACACATCACCAGACACAATGCAGGCAATCAAGAGTGCTTTGCCAACGCACCTCAAGCCGAATCCAGAGGACAATGGATTCGAGCAGCGTCACCACGGCAAGACTCGCAGTCACATGGTGAGTACTTGATCAATTCATTTCTGTGAATCCTTGTCTGGGAATTTTCCCCAGGACTCCTTGTTTTTTTTTTCTTCTTCTTTCTTTTCCTTCTTGATTTCGGCCTACCGACCGCGATTTCAAAGCTCCGGGTGAGGGGCATGAAGCTGCGCGGGGCACAGCTGTCATGGAGAGTTGCCAAGTCGCAAAAGGCTACATACCCCTCATAGCTGTGCTTTGGCCGTGTGAATGTGCGCACTACGCCCGCTGGTTGCTGCAACATTTGACATGATGAGCAAAAGGGCAGGAAAAAACAAGGTCTTGGGAAAAACTAATGGCCGCGGGAGTGGCTGACGCCTTGTGCACATTGCCACCAGGTGATGGGCGGCCGTGATTGCTGCGCGCCATGGCAGGCGTTTCATCTATTCACAGCCGTCCAGTCCTGCCCATAACTGCAGCATTTGCCCTTTGCCTTGTTCCTTTTCACTTCAGTCCATTTTCTCTACGCCCTGATGCTGCATGCTATGCTGCTGCCGTCGTTGAAAGCCTCAAAATGTCGCGAGATAAAGATTCCAGAGAGCGCGAGCTAATCGATCACACCCAGGCCTTCGAGAACACCTCGACCAATGTCGCTGCCGCTCAGATGCGAAATGCCCTGACCAACCTCGCCGAGACTGTTGAGGACCCCAAGGAGAAGAAGGTTAGTTTGATAAGAATACACGCAAAAAAAAGATGGACGCCATGGTGGTTGCTAATGCGAATCGCTTGTTTAGCTGTTCGAGACCGAGATGGACAACTTCTTTGCCCTCTTCCGACGATACCTCAACGACAAGGCCAAGGGAAATGCGGTGTATGTTGCTTCCCCTCCTTTTCCCCTACGAATTTATACAAGATGGATTGTTGCTAACGAGGCCACAGCGACTGGGACCGTATTGCCCCTCCCGCCCAGGGCCAGGTCGTCGACTACGAGGACCTCGCCAACACCGAGTCTGTTCAGTTCCTGAGCAAGCTCGCCGTCCTCAAGCTCAACGGAGGTCTTGGTACCTCGATGGGCTGCGTTGGACCCAAGTCCGTCATCGAGGTCCGTGACGGCATGTCCTTCCTCGACCTGTCTGTCCGCCAGATCGAGTACCTCAACCGCACATACAACGTCAACGTTCCTTTCCTCCTGATGAACTCGTTCAACACCAACGATGATACCGCTGCCATCATCAAGAAGTACGAGGGCCACAACGTGGACATTCTCACCTTCAACCAGTCCCGATACCCCAGAATCTACAAGGACTCGCTGCTGCCTGTCCCCAAGTCCTTCAACTCGTCCATCACCGAGTGGTACCCCCCCGGACACGGTGACGTTTTCGAGTCGCTGTACAACTCTGGCATCCTTGACAAGCTGCTGGAGCGTGGCATTGAAATCATTTTCCTGTCCAACGTCGACAACCTGGGCGCCGTTGTGGATCTCCGCATCCTCCAGCACATGGTTGAGACCAAGGCCGAGTACATCATGGAGTTGACCAACAAGACCAAGGCCGACGTCAAGGGCGGTACCATTATCGATTACGAGGGATCTGTCCGCCTGCTGGAAATCGCCCAGGTGCCCAAGGAGCACGTCAACGAGTTCAAGTCCATCAAGAAGTTCAAGTACTTCAACACCAACAACATTTGGTTGAACCTCAGCGCCATCAAGCGCGTGGTGGAGAACAACGAGTTGGCCATGGAGATTATCCCCAACGGCAAGACCATCCCCGGTGACAAGAAGGGCGAGTCAGACATTTCCATTCTCCAGCTCGAGACCGCCGTCGGTGCTGCCATCCGCCACTTCAACAACGCCCACGGTGTCAACGTTCCCCGTCGCCGATTCTTGCCCGTCAAGACCTGTTCCGACCTGATGTTGGTCAAGTCTGACCTGTACACGCTCAAGCACGGCCAGCTCCAGATGAGCGCCGCCCGTTTCGGCGATGCTCCTCTGATCAAGCTGGGTGGTGACTTCAAGAAGGTTTCAGACTTCCAGAAGCGCATCCCCTCCATCCCCAAGGTGCTGGAGCTTGACCACCTCACCATTACTGGTGCCGTCAACCTGGGCCGTGGCGTGACGCTCAAGGGCACAGTCATCATTGTCGCCACCGAGGGAAGCACCATTGACATTCCTCCCGGGTCGATCCTCGAGAACGTTGTCGTGCAGGGTAGCCTGCGTCTGTTGGAGCACTAAAATGCGTCGTTCATTTTCTTTCTCACTTCTTTATCCCCCAAAACAAAATACCCAGTGCTCCAGGCTTGGAATTTATCGTCGTATCTACTATTAGTATTTTCCCATTTTTATGTGCTGGCATATCGAGCGAAGTGGGGGGACTAGCCGAATAATGAACAATCAGTTGGAAGATGGCGGTTGATCAAGCAAAACAAACAAGCAAGCAGATTAA
Source organism: Trichoderma atroviride (assembly GCF_020647795.1). Lineage (NCBI taxonomy): Eukaryota > Fungi > Ascomycota > Sordariomycetes > Hypocreales > Hypocreaceae > Trichoderma > Trichoderma atroviride. The sequence goes on along the minus strand of NC_089400.1, from coordinate 2,156,479 downwards.
GCAAAAGAAGAAAAAAAAATGTTAGTCAAGGAGGAACAGATGGATGGAATGATGGAATGTGTAGGACATTTATGATTGTCCCGATGACAGCGTCGGCATTTTGTAAATACAGCTAGTATTAGGGCCTTGGTAATTGATACAATGAGTTGGTATCCATTTGGCGATGGGCATATAGTTCTGTTTCCCGGTGACTGAAATATGCAATGGGCTAATACAAGTATGCCACAGACAAAAAAGAGCACGTCAAGTACGGAGGAGATGGCTTGAGTTTGTCAATCTAGACGCTACTGTAGATGTTGCGATTTTTGTTTCTGATGATACTAGCTCCCTCCACCATAGCTGTGCCAATCTGGATGGAGCAGGTCATCTGGACTGCGAGGTTTGGGAGATGTTTTGGCGATCATGACGCTTTGGCCGAGGTTGTCTGGTGAGATATTATGGAGTTGTACTGCTAGAGAGAGACAGACATGGGCGCGTTGACTTTGTTTAATTTGATTTTGAAAGCGGGCAGATTGCCCCGGAAGACCAAGACAGAATGGAGTCAACTTGCAGCGGCAAATGGGTTCTGCCTGCTACACAACTACAACTACGGGCATCTACCGATTAGAAGTGCTAATTTCCTTGTTATCTGCTTAGCATTGCATGTATACTTGTATGTCATTTCCCCAGATACGCCTCGCGAAGCGCCTCAAAAGCCGCAAATTGACATGCAGGCGAGCGTTTGACCAGCAGCAAGGCAGGTGTGGAGCCCCCTTTGTTAGGGATAGGGGAGATTGCCCTATCGATTGCTTACTCCACACGAAGCGTGAGACAAAACAGAACCTGTGCAGGGGGGGCGCGAGAGAGAAGTCCAATGGTGAGGCGGGCTTGGCTTTTGGCTGATGGCTCTTTTGGAGATTGCGGGGATTGGGACAGGGTTGGAAGCAAGACAGGGGGGAGAGTAACTGGATTGGATTGGAGTGAGGCGAAGGGGCTATTGCATCGGGGAAGTGTAGCAGGCGTAAAAAAGAGGAAGAGAGTGATAGAGTAGGATGACGAGAGATGCAGGAGATGAGGTAATAAGGGGGGGGGGACCTGGGGGCTGGAGCTGGGGAATGAGGCTCTGGCCGGGCTTGTTATGGTTTTGCTTCTGTTTGGTGTACTTGGTGTACTTGCTTGGTTGAATGATGTGATGCGAGTTTGGGAGGAATGGAGGAGCATAGCCTCGATGCCTTGGTTGGGAAGAGGGGAAATGGGACGAATGATTGAATGCGGAATGCGTCGAGCTCTTTTGGAGTTGTCGTTGCACTTTTGAAGCCAGAGTGCATGTTGGTCGCCTACATGCATGATGGGAAAGTGGAAGCATGATGATGCGATGCAGACGATGATGCAAGTTGGTTACGTGTTCGCGGGTGGGAGGGCAGCCTGCAGAGGCACAATTCAGAGTTTTGGCCATGTGACTCTGCAGTCAGGATCATGCCTGTTGCTCGCTCATTCGTCGGGATATATGGGCAAAAGAGAGAGAGAGAGAGAGAGAGGAGGTTGATGACAGCTTCGTCTCTGCCTTTTTTAACCTCTAGACCTAAGCAAGCTGCAGAATGGCTGTGTGGAGAGGCAACGGGCTGTGCAACAGGACAATGCATGCGGGCTGATCCTTGGGGAAAAAAAAAAAAACCTTAGGCAGTGATGGGGAAATTTCAAGCTTAACCGGCCTCTCATTCTCTGTGAGTGTGTGTCGAATGGGCTGCCGAACTGATTGCGAAAGGCGGACGGTATAAAGGCGTTTTGGCCATGGAGATTGCCCGTTTGGGCATGAGCCGAGGAGCCAGGGGTGGCTGATTGGACTTTTGCGCCGCTGGGGAGCCACTTTTTCTTTTTGGCAGAGGGGAGTTGAGGGGACCGGCTGTTGTTTTAGGGGAGAGGCTAATGCTAATGGCGCTGTGATGATGTGTTGAATAGTCTGGGACGAAGGCGCATTTTCGGTATGGAGACGAATGCAGGTTGGTTGCTGCTGTGCTGGTTCTAGGCCGGGGAGGGCGGTTCGGAGTGGGCACAAGAACAAGCTTGAGGGAAGAAGGAAAAAAAGAGAGACACAAGCTGTGTGGTTAGAAGCGGGTTTTGTCCTGTCCTGTATGGATGTTTCTTTTTAATTGCAGTGGAGAAAGCCTGTGATGTAACGAACGCGCGCGGCTGGGGGGGCTGCGTGTCCTGCTTGGTGCGGTACAGTAAGAAGATGAAAGATCAATACGTGTTGGAAGTGGAAGATGGAGGGAAAAAAAGGGACAAGAGTGAAGAAAGAAGCTTTCTGCTGGTGACGATGCTGGTGCCCGCTGCGCAAACTCAATGGCGATTAGAATCCCGTATTTGAGCCGTTGTGGCGATCGCGCTATTGGGGGTGCAGTGGCCACAGCTGGGGTGGTGCCGCGCTCGCCACGGCTATTGGACGACGGCTCTGCATAAGATGATCATTTTGTTTCTTGGATTTTCTTCTGTGGTGTTTGATAGCTCCAGTCTAGCGAGAAGCTTTGCTGTGCCTGTAAGCGAGGCGTACGTAGGATTGCGGGAAAAGGACGCCTCTTTTTTTCTTTCTGCGCGCGTGTTTGGTGGATGGATGGATGGATGCATATGTATGCATTCATGTATGTTGTTGGTGCCTCGCTTCACGCTGTGTAGCTGCGTCAGGCAGACTTCCCTCTCTCTCCTCGGTGTTTCCACACTCTCTCAATCTTCATCTTTTTCCTCGCTTGCCGTTGCAGCCGTTGGCATTGGCCCAGCGGGAATTGGAATGACAGGCACAAAGCACAAAGCAGTGTCGGCGGGTGGGCCAAATTTGCTTTTGCGTGTCATGCCATGCCATGTCCAGTCGAAGCCATTTCCCGGGGGTTGGACAGAAAAGCTTGGCCTCTGAGCGAGTGCCTGGCTTCGACCTGATTAGTCGCGGGGCCCTGGCTAATGGCGCTTTGGCGAGCTATTTGGCCTAGCGCTAGGCGGGCTGGAGCTCGTCCGCTGGACCAGGGGCCGCGGCCGCTGATTGGGTGGCGCCGGAGCTTGTGCCAGGCCCTAGCGCGCTGTGCCTCGCCCCATGCAGACCTCCAGCTTCTGCACTGACATTTGAGGAGCAGCTCGCAGCAAAGCTTGGCCACAGCACTGAGACCTGTCGACACACCCCCGGGAAATCACCCGGCCGGCGTGCATGCGATCGCTAAACAGGGCCCAGAGCGGTTGAGAACCTGGCACTGGCTCTGGCGCTGGCACTGGACTCAATCCTCTCTGCTCGCTGCTTCGGCCGCCCCTCTAATTCCACCGGCTGGCCCCCTGTTGCTGGGAATGGAGCTAGACTATCAATTCCAACGCCCGCTCCACTCCTGACCGATGCTCCTCTGGGCTCTCTCCAAGTGCTTTAATTACCCTTTGCCGTCCTGCCTCTGCGGCTCTTGTTTTTCTTTTTTGATTCTTGCTTTCTGTTATCCCGCGCCTGATCACTCGCTTTGTAGGCCCAGTTTCATTTGCAAGTAAGTTGCTGTTTTTGTTTGCCCTGACAATTCGTGTTACTGCCTTTTGCCGTGCTGCCAAGCCCCCCCGTCTAAGCGGTATCTCGATCCATTTACACGGATCGTCTTGTCTGCGCTCAGCTATACCCACCCCTGGCCTATCTCGTTCGCTCTGCTTTCCATGTGTCTCTCGAGCAAAAAACCACTCCGTTTGGGAAGAGAAAATAAGATGCCCCTATTTCTTGGGCCTCTCGCTTCGAAGCCCCCTTGCGGCGGTTGATGCGGCACGGCAGCATGCGAGAGACGACGGTGGAGAGGCAATCGATAGTTCCAATCATGGTGGAAAGCACGGCCGCTCTGCGTCTGTCAGCCAGCTGGACGCGTGCCTGGCAGCCGTAACGGCTCAGCTATTTTTGCCGGCTTCTGTTTTGTTTTCATGTTTTCATGTTTTCCTTCTTCCTCATTTCACATTTCACATTCCTCTCCGAGCAACCGATCTGCTGCGAGAAACCTGATCTTTCCTCCGCCACCAACATACCAGACACACCTCTTTGCTTTGCGTGATCGACGAGCCGAGACAGCCTGACTAACCAGTCCACCTGCCAGTTAAAACGATTCGTTTCGTCTCTCGTTCAGACTCTGTTCTTTAATCGTCCTTTTACGCCTTCAAGATGAAGTACTCTGTCGCTGCCGTCTCGGCCTTTGCTGCCGTTGCTCTTGCCAAGCCCTCCATCACCAACCTGTCCTTCGATGTCGAGGTTGGCAAGCCCTTCACCCTCACCTTTGCTGGCTGCGCCTCTGGCTGCGACATTGAGCTGCAGACTGGTGCCAGCAAGGACCTGAAGGATGTCAAGACCCTCGCCAGTGAGTAAGACGAAATCTGCGTGCCAAGATAGATGCTGACAATGGCGACAGCTGGTGTGACCGGTACTTCCACCACCGTGACTCTGGACAAGATCCCCTCTGGCACCTACAACTTCAAGATCACCGACTCCACCGGCGACAGCAACTACAGCGCCCAGTTCCCCGTCCAGGGCGACGTTGCTGCCAGCGCCAGTGCCAGCGCCTCCAGCGCCTCATCCGAGACCAGCGCCAAGGAGACCAACACGGCCACCGCCGCTCCCACTTCTACCGCCGCTTCTTCCTCTGCTGAGAAGTCCACCACTCTTGTCAAGTCCACCACCGCTCACAGCACCGCGGCCTCAAACAGCACCACTGCTGCTCCCACCAGCCACTCTGCCACTGCCAAGCACAACTCTACCAGCTCTGCTCTGACAACCGGTGCTCCCACCACCACTGGTACGTATTCCCAATCCTCGACGAAACGTGTTTGCCTCGCACAAGCTTCGCTTCAGATTTCGCTAACCAGTTTGGCCTTGCTACAGCCGCTCAAACCACCGCTGCCAAGACCTCCTCAAAACCCGCCATCACCACTGTCCCTCCCGGAAGCGCTGCTGGCCGTCTTGCCTCTCCCATCGCTCTCGTGGCCGGCGTTGCCCTGGCCCTTGCCTTCCTCTCTTAATTCTGTGGATAGCAAAGTCGCTGGGGGAGCGGGAAGAGCCCCTCCCTAATGTTTTTATTTTGCGCATTAAGGCTTTCTTCTTTGGTACCCGGTTAAATTTAATATCTTGAGGCAAGATTCTATATGTTGTTTTTTCTTCATACAGCAGGGCAGCTTGTTAGGGAAACGGAGGGTTGGTGGCTGAGGGATGTACAAGTCCCGGCCTCTTGTCAGCTTGTTTTGTTTTTCCCTCATATCTAATGACGATTGTACGGAAAACTACCTAAACTTCTTTTTGACGATAATGTCAGCCCCTGCATGTACTCTAGTGGTAATTAATGCATTATATCCCCTTTTTTCTTCTTCTATTTACTTGATGTACAATGAGATTTTCTTTACGATGAATGTGAATTGTTTTCTGCAGTGAATTCGAGTGCTTTTTTACGTGGCATGTTGTAGAGTATCATTGCTTGACACTGAAACCTACAAAAGACGTGAGACTAGATCTGGTGCTCGCTTCCTTGTCTTTCTTGGCGGTGAGGTGAAACTGAGCCACACGGGATGACGGCGGCTCGATGCAGGAACTGCAACCCGTTTTGATAAGCTGACGCAAGGGGGGGCGGCCGCTTTTTTGGTTTTTTGTTTTGTCTTTTCTCAATTTATCTTCGGATCGTCAGCCGAGAAACAAGGCTAAAAAGCTAGCAAACTGGTTCCCTCGTGTTTTTTAAAGCTCGTGTTCGATCCGATTGACTTTTTTTTTGGGGATACGAGGCGCGCGCGCGATCGATTGCGTGGGACTCTTTTCTAAAAAGGGGAGGAGGAGGAGAAAATCGGAGGTTTTTTTTTTTGCGCCCAGCTTTGGGGCCTTGCTTGTGTCGTATCCCTGCAAGGGGGGGAGCCTTTTTTCATGTGGACTGACTTTGAACAAGCATGGGGTCGGAAGAGAATACAGGATATGTCGGATGGGGGGTTTTTTGGGCTGATGGGAGGGAATTGGGCGTCAATGGGTTTGTTTGGTAATTAGATGGATGGATGCCTGATTTTATTTTCAAGTGATTGATGATGTGTTTCACGGGCTGTTGTTGTGTCACACAGGGATGACGGCCTTGGGCGGAAAGTAATAGAGCAGAGCACAGTTGACGATGGGGTCAAGGGCATTAGATTCAAGTATGTAGGTACTATGTTGTGTGATGTGTGATGTGATTGATGTGCCTATCCATTCTCTAGGCTAATGCTCAATCTATAGAAATACATGTGTATGGTCCAGGGTGAAAAAAGGCCTCTCTTGCGCCATATTCTTGTTCGTGGGAATCGCGTTTTCTTTTTTTTTTTTTTATCAATTGATATCCTCCGGGGTTAAACAAAAAGGAAAACAGAAAAGAAATCAAAGGGCCATGGCTCAAGTCGGACGATGGCCGATGAGAATCGTTGACTAAGCCAAGCATAAGGAAACAACGTTTCAGAAAAAAAAATTACAGGGGAAAGAGAAGCTGAGGAAAGACCGGTGTGCAAATCGCAAAATCGCCGACCGGCATTTTCATCACCGCTTCTTCATTGTCGTCTCTTGTCTTTATTTTTATTCTTAATCTCGTTCGTGTGTTCTTCAACTTTTTTTTTGTTTCGATTTTTGTATTGGAAGACGTTTGATCATGGTCTTTCTGGGGTTCATCTCGATGAGACTGTTTCACATGCCACTGGAGCCGGTATAGCTTCGGCTATTGAGGTTGATATATATCGAGTGATATCGTTGTAGGTATGCTCGTCTCATCGTCCGACTCGATTGTTTTCGAATCGGTTATTCTTGGTTCATGTTACTGATCCTTGACCCAGGATCCCACATAGGAGAGATTGATAGCGTCACAGGATTTGCTGTCTGAGCTTCCTGGGTGCTTGTCTTCTGGCTGCTGGGGTAGAGCTGCCGTGTCGCCGGTGCTCGTCACGTCCATGTTGACGTTGGAGGTTGCGAAGCCGCTTGCCTTGTGAACATTCGAGACTGGATCGCTGTCCAATGCGTTGAGGGCTTCGATGTTTGTTTGGATTAGACCACTCTGGGCGTGGCCAGCGGTGTTGTTGAACGCAGCTGCATCAACAATAGAGGCAGTAGTCTGACTGCCAATGGTCTCGGGGCCAGCTTTGCTTTGAGGTGGGATACACTCCCACTCGCTTCCCGGGAGATAGGGATTCCCGAGAGCACTCATGACCGTCTTGGACGGGTCACGAACGGGAGGTTGTGGGCTTCGAGGGGTGGATGCCTGGGACAGGTCGCAAGACTGTGGGTAGGCAGCCATCGCGGTAATGAGAGCACGATGGACGCTTGGGAAATATTGGAATGCGTTGGCGTGGGTTGAAAGAACGACAAAGGCGCGCGTTGCAGGAAAGGAGCGTGAAGTCTGCGGTCAAGAGGTCAGGATGGCAAGAGGGAAAGAGGGGGAGAGCGGTGGGAATTTATACCTCTTCTCACGCGACAACAAGGCGAACGAACATGAAGCACGAAAGCAACTGGCGTGATCTCTACTTAGCGCGAAAAGGAGAAAAATCCGAAGTCCAGTGGCATACGATCATTGGCCGTTTTGATGGCGGTCGCCTTGGAGAAGGCGTGCAAATACCCCTGTGACGTTGAGAAGCCTGGGGTGGGAGGGGACGGGACGGATACACACCACCTAAAGTACCGATGACTTGGCAGCTGGGACCAGTAGGAGCACCTCAAGGACGACTCTTCCCAAGGTTCTTTGGCCAGCGGACCATCAGAGGTGACCGGGGTCGCTGTCCAGACCGAGGATACGAGAGTGAAGTCTTGCAGACTTCCGGGCTATGCGCCAAGAGTTAGGCAAAGGGCTGATGAGTTGGGACAACGCAGCAACGCTCGAGGGGGGTGGGCAAAGGCAGTGCTATTGTATAGAGACAGCTTACTCTTGCGACCAACGTACAACAACAGCCCTGCTCAGTTGGGCATTCTGCCAGCGAACTCGTCTCAGCATAGCCCAGCATCGCTCGGGGGCGTCTCTAACGGGAGTGCGCATGACTGCAAATATTTGCAGCTATCCTTGTCAGGAGAGTGAATGCCGCTGAAGCTAGCCATCCTCTTGGCAGTGGCAGAGGCTTGACTTGCTTGCGGCCAATCCGATGCTGGCTTTCGAGAGAACTATTATTGGCCTTCTTTGCGCTCTTCGTTGGCGTTGAACATTCCCCGTTTGGCTCTACCATTAGCAGGACAAGGCTTTACATCTGCAGGTTCCAGATCAATGCTACCTCGGCGTTCCATGTCGGCCCTCGCGGAAACCGATAGCCTGCTCTGTCGCTAGGCAGCTACGGCGTCTATTTCGGTTCCAACTGAGGACATGTTCGAAGTGCCCTCGCATGGCAGAAACAAAGAATGAGCGAATGAGCGAAATAGTTTTCTCCGCCCCAGGCCGCTTGGCCAGAGCCTCAACCCCTCAGCCTGCTCTGCAGCATATGCACCTACGCTGAGTGTGCATGCGTCGATGAGAATGCAGCCTCATGTGAAAGGTACCTGGGCTGCAGGGGCGCATGAGGGGAAGGACGGATCAAAGCTAGCACTGTTTCCTCACCAGAGCAGTGTCCCATCCAAAATAGCCGGGCTTCAATAATCGGCGATGATCATGGCAGGATTGCATTCAGCTGGTCAGGGCTCACCGCAGTTTTGGAGTCGTTGCCGCCTGTAATCGACTTGCAGTGTGTGTGACACGAGCAAAAAGTCGGGTTCCCTTATGCACAACGCCTTGCTTAACCATCGCTGATGCCGTCGCCGCTTGTGTTTCTATTCTCGGTATCCAATTGGAATTTACACCTGCTATTTGCATTTTCATCCAGCATACCGTATCGATTTGTCATAGGCAAGCACTCGGCTCTGTTTTGACGCGAGCAGAGATACTTGCAAGCGCTCGCCCGTTTCAGCTGAATGACATACATCAATGATCCTTGCAAGGATCCCCAAAGATAAACAAATGACAGCTCTGCCAAGTACTAGCAGCACACCCACTCCATTGGGCCACAGCTGCCCTTTTCTCACGCTTCTTTCTCATGCGTCAGACCCGGATGGCGCACTTCCCCTGCGGCCAAGTAAAGTCGGCATTCTTGGTTCGAGATCCCGTGCGCCAGTCGGCACAATGGCCGAGGCAATCTCGCGGGCGTAATCTTGTTCCTGCTTACTATTCCGCAGTCTCGAGCGATCCAGCCCTGGAATCTTGATACTTGCTAGACCCCGACGGCCACTATTATTGAATGGGCGAGCTGGCAAACGCTATTTTATTGGTAGGCGTCTTCGAATCTGCAACAGCAGGGGCTGTCGAGCGCCATTTCTTTAGAATTCTAGAATCCCAACGCGACGTGAGAGATAGCTTCCATGTCCAATGCCTGCATGACGTTAGAAGTACGCCTCCAGTGACGACCTATCACGGTAGAGCGTGAACGCCAGCGACTGTAGTACAGACCAATAGACGGCCGCCGGCCAGTCATGCGAAATTCTTCGAGAAAGATTATTCCTTCTAGCGCGCCGCGAGAAGCATCCTTGTCCGAGATGTTCACTGCCCGGGCGAATAGAAAACGGCTATTTACACAGGCATCATCCCTGGTTTAATCGCGAACAGGCGGTTGAGAGCCTCTCTTTCTGACCACTCGCCTGTCCGGAGTAGATCATCTATGGTGGAGGCTTCCCTATCGTTTGATCTAGATTTCTTTTACGTGGAGAGAATTCATCCGAGTCAAGATTTGGTACCATTTCTTCGGCTTGCCTGAGAGTGAGAGATGTACAAATGAGTGCTTTTTTTCTTGTTTTCTCTTCCTTGGCGTCTATCTGCTGTGTGTTCTCTTTTTCGGCTAGCCACTAGGCTGGGACCAATCATGTGTTATTAACCCAATACGCCTTGCAGCTTGTTTATGTATTCCTATTCGCACGTGTGTGCATGAGTACGCGTGTGCCTGTCTCTTATTTGGATTGACTCGGACGGTACTCCGGCGTTCATGACTCGTCCAAAGCGGCCAGGGCTTGGTCCAACGTCCTGCCCGTTAGCCTATTGTTTTGTTGATTGGTGGTCAGCATTTGGCTTCATCCTACCCCGTAGGCGGGTGAGTTGTGATAGGAGCTGCAGTGGAGTGGGACCTACTTCTCGAACACGTCCTGGTACTTGGCCGCAGTCTCTTTGACGACGGCTTCGGGAAGCTCGACCTAGGGCGAGGAGCACCAGCAGGTTAGTCATATGTCAGCGCAACGAGGGGGGAGGAGGAATCGCGAGTCAGGACATGGAGTTGTCGGTTCGGGATTGCCCTCGGGCTGTTTCACTCGATGCGGAGAGTGGTAGGGCTTGGTGAATGAGGTGGTCCTGGAGGGGGCGTGTGCGACTTACATCCGGCTTGCCCTTGAGGCCATTGCTGGTGAGATAGTCGCGAACGTACTGCTTGTCGTACGATGGGGCTTCGACGCCGGCTTTCCACTCGGCGGCATTCCAGAACCTTGAGCTGTCACTATTGAGGAGAGTCAGTATACGCCTTGGACTCTTTGACAAGTACGATGGGGCTTGGCACAGCCGGTGGGAGGATTCCTTGACCGGGATTGACGTACGGGGTCAGGACTTCATCGACCTGTGACACGTTAGTCCTATGTCTGCGACTATTTTTTGGGGAGACAACAGTGGCCGCTCCTAAAAGTGGGGGAGGCGCCTCACCAGAACAACTTCGTCGGTGGCCTCGTCCAAGGCGAACTCGCTAAGGATTCATTGTTAGCGGATACGGACGGACACCGAGTTGTGATTCAGCACGTGAGGGACATTGCATCTCCAGGGATTGCGAGCCATGTAGCAGCACTACTTGCCAGGGCTGCTGCAATGGGTATCCGCGCGTGCATGAAAGAGAGAGAGAGAGGCTGGGAGGTGACCAGTTACAACTCACAACTTGGTATCAGCCACAATGATGCCACGTTCACGGGCATAAGCGGCGGCGGCGCTGTACACCGAGAGACTCAGCTCTGCGATTCGAGCCGCGTACTTTTCGCCGACGATCTTGACGGCCTGCTCGGGGGGAGATGTTCTCATCCTTCTCTCCGGCAGGGGCCTTGGTGGAAGGAGTGTACTGCTTGGGTATTAGCTTGTGGCTTCTGCCTCGTATGAACGTGAAGCGCCCTGGTTTAGGACGTTGGTGGCGTCGAGCTGCGTGGCAGGACATAGTAGATGGGAAGCTATGTGATTTGTGATACTTGTCGACTGGGAGCAACAGGGGCAAGGGGACATCAATTGGGTGTGGTTGCACGGCAACTTACGATGGGTCCGTTCGGGAACGCGCCGCATTTCTCTAGCCCAGCCGGCTGGGGGATGCCATGGACGGTGCCATGAGCGACGCTGGAAGCCGGGGGTTGTCAGCTCGTCTCTTGTCCTTGTTCTGGTTGGGTCACATCGGGAGATGGCTGATTGCCGAAATTTGCGATGCTGGGCACAAGATGCCAAGATGAGAGGGGGTTGAGGGCTGGATGCGGCATGTCCATCGACTTACTACTCGCTCCATGCGCTGCCGGTGATGTAGCCCCTCACAATAGCTTCCTAATGGAGCGAATATCAGAACCTGTCACTTTCTTTGAACGGCTTGCAGAGCTGGAACATGGGGGACCAGAAGCAACTCGACTGTTTTGGCTTACAATGGGGAACACCTTGAGCTTGCGACAGGTCATGGTTCGTCCGCGCAGCAGGCCGCGTTCCTCGGGCGTCAAGGGAGCTGAGGCCGGGGCCGACAGGGATAGCAGGTGGTGTTTCAGGCCGGGCACCCTCTGCTCGAGCACGGAGAACCAATGGGCCGAGATCTGCGTGAGGATGAGGCCCTTTTGGGGCACGCCATTGGCGAGGACGACGTCGTAGGCCGAGATGCGGTCGGTGGCCGTGAAGAGGAGGGTGCTGGCGTCGAGGTCGAAGAGGTCGCGGACTTTGCCCTGGGAGAGCTTGGGGAGGGAGTGGAGGGAGATGGAGGTGATTGCCTGGGGGGACGACATGATGGGCTGGCTGTTTGTCTTGTCCTTTGTCTTGTCTTTGGGTTTTATGATATAGAGTAACTGTGAAGCTGTTGATGAGTGAGTGGATAAGTGAGCTGAGGTTGAGTGACTAAGAGTGTAAGTGGTGATGAAATAAATTTTGCCATGTGGGGACGTTGGGCGATCAGCTAGTCGCCGATTGTGGCGCTTGAACCAGAGCTGTATCCGCACGTGGAAACTCTGCGCGATAGCAACGAGGTAATGGCTCCCTTTGATGCTTGATTCCTGCTCTTGGTTTTCTGAGCCTGGGTATCTTTGAAGAAAAAAGTAGATAGGAGCTGTATTGGTGTTGTGTATGACCGTATACCGAGTTTGGCTGGAGCTGTGCTGCGTCATATGGAACCAGCGGAGCTTGGCCCGGCCGTGGGGATCCGGTTCGGCATCTCCACTTCAGCGCCGTTGAGCTTTCGTTTACTCGGTTAAGCTGACATTGCGGGATTGACTGTGTTTTTTTTTTTTTTTCGCTTGAGATGTCCATCACTGAAACTTGCGAGCTTCAAGTTGGTTGCATTCAAAGGACGATGTGTGTTTTGTTATATTGAAAGCACTGTTCTTGCGCCTTGTCTAGTTGGGCGAATTCTATGGTCTGCGTGTATCTAATAGATGGCTATCTAGCAGCTCGTGACCATTTAGCTGTATATGGATGACCTATCTTGCCTAGAGAAATTTGAGGATGGCGGCCATGATGAATGTCTGGTGCAATGGTGTGCTTCCACAGATATGTAGGGGCGGAAGACTGTGTATGATCAGGTCGTCGCGAGGGTTCACGAAATGATTGGTGTTTTGACCATTGGTATAGAAAATTTGTCATAGTAAGTGTCATGGCATAAATTATCCGTTTAGGACGACCATGGGAGAGAAGATGCTGGGATATCGTCAGACAACCCATCATATATCATAAGAGAAAGCTGGCTCTGATACTGTTTGCAATTTGCTATATGGAGTGCGTTCTTGTACACTCACTTGCCGAGCTCCCAGTCTATAACAAGCAACGTAAATCAAGGCCAATATTTTACTCTTCCAACATCCCTTCGAACAACAATCTATCGTTTTCGTCCCATGTCCCGTCGAACAATATATCTTTTGCGTCTCTCATCCCAAACATAGATTCGCACCACCCGTAGCCGCCTGGATAAATAATATCCGCATAATCGACCAAAACACTATCCGTCCAATTTTTGGCTAGTGTCGAACAACCAAACGACAAACCAACATGATATATGAAATCGGCCACCTTCTCTACAGTCAATGGCTCATTTTCGCCCTCGTGGATGAACTCGTAAACAAGTGCAGTGTATTCAACATCGGCTTCCATGTACCTCCTTATCTTCTCAATCTTCACATCGGGAGCCTTTAAACTAGAATGTAGATTTTTCCATGTGTTGCTGTGTAATTTCAGCCAGCCGTAGCATTCTGCCATGCGTGGTAGTGACGATATGCGCCGCATGAGCCTGTTTTGGCCTTCCTTTGAAATGCCATGTTCGCGTCTTGAGTCGCTTTTTTCTTTGCAAAAAGAGTAGTAATTCTTCCTGGCCTCCTCTTTCCCTTTGGGCTCGTCAAGCACAAAAACGGGGTATGATGCGATCGAGGCGCGCACCATCTGAAGGACGGCGTTGCTTTGGCACTCTCGCTGCAAGGCATAATAGTGTCCCTCCGATTCGGGCGGAGCTTGATCCCAGAACTATGTTATACGGTGAGCGCATACCAGGTAGGCCATTGAAGCTAACTGATACTCACCACCTTCAATGCGTATGGCCCTTTTGTACCAAAGCGCACCTTCCAGACGCAGCCGTCCATTCCATATCCCAGTCGAGACTCGAAGATTATGTCATCGGGATTAAAAACACACTTTCGGAGTCGTGGTTGTCGGAAGTATTCTTTTGTATACTGAGGGGGGGCCCGCCATCAACTCCTCGTCGAGGAATGGCTTTATAATCTTGTGTTTGCGGCGACGTTCACGCGTTGCCGACGACTCTATCGACATTTTATTTCTCCGTATTTAGTACCCCGTTCAACTACTGGTATAACGAAAAGAAGACGTTAAAGCATGAAGAAAAGAATGCTGAGAGGCAAGCAAAACTCTACACAAAAGGCGCTAATGTGCCGCCACACTTACGCCGATACCTTTACCCGCCGTCTTGGCTCGGTACCTCTCACTAACAGCTCAAACTCGATTTCAGAATCTCACGGCAACATACTATGAGAAAGCACTAGAGATATGTCTGAACAATAAGAACAGCTACGAAGAAACTCGCATGCTCAAACCATCGCCCGGCCTTACCGGGCTACCTAGCACAGTGACTGGACGGTGATCGCGACGCCCTCAATACACCTCCAATAAGCATTTTAATTAAACTGTTCAGTCAACTCGTTAACTCAATCCAATAGCCTTTCTCTGCTCTGAAAGAACATGTGGTGAAAGATGACAAAGTCGGATCATCTTGACGGCTCAAACCCAAGAGCTATTAACAGTGCCACAGACCCTATGATCTAGAATGAAGTTGACCATCTGCCTTGACCTACCGCAAACTTGCTTAGTTTAACCATCGACTGATGGGTGTTCACACGCTCTAATCTTGTGGAAAGGAGTTAACTATGGACGGGTTGCTAAGGGCTCTACCAAAAGTTTTCCCCCTTGTATCTATTCTATGTAGATTTGCTAGATTTGCTAGATTTGCTAGATTTGCTAGATTTGCTAGATTTGCTAGATTTGCTAGATTTGCTAGATTTGCTAGATTTGCTAGGTGATATACCCAGATCTAACTACATGAACTTGAATCTATTAGATGGTCTTGATAATTTTATCCCTGAGACGCCATACTAAGCAAGAAGCGATCGCCTTTTGATGAATACCTAAGAACTGCGCGTTCTGTTATTACGTAAAACACAGTAAGATTGATCGATTCAGCTATTACTAGTAGCTCACGTTCTTGTCAAGAAGTACCTGCCGATATCCATGTCAAAACATATCAGATCCCCAGTAGCACTGCCGATGTTAAGCATTCAGCGGGTTGAGTTGTTATAGCTGATGTAACACAACCTCCACGCATTCTCCATGGATACAACGGTATTATTTTTCTGGATCAACTAAATTCCTGGATTTGATGCTCTTAAAGATCTCCTAGTTCATTTCTCATAACATCGAGACCTACAACACATCTATGCGTGATTGAAGAGAAGACTAGTATCATTCGATATATGAAAAGGCTCGTTAAGCTTTGGATGTTTTACTATCCATGACAATAGTAGTCGGGCCATCGCTTCGCCTGGTGGTTGCATTACCGATCGCCACATAAGCAATACTATATTTAACATCGCCAAGTATTCTTTTCAATATTATTACGTACCTCTGGTCATCGGTGTAGCTCTCTCGAATCTCCAGGAGTAGAAAGATCAGCTCTATTCCTGGAAATGCACCTAGGTCTATTTCAGATTAAGATCGGCGAGCTGCCTTGTCGAGTAAGTGGCTTTCTGAATACATATATTTCTGACGTCACGAATCTTGGCCCTGGCCTATTTGCACTCTCATGTAAACTTTAGTAATAACCTTACAAGTAAGTATTAAATTTGCCGGAGCTGGGGTTGGCTGTATAGGGATCTTGGCGTCAGCACTAGAACTTTACAGCTCGAAGACAACGATATAGTAACAAAATAGTATTTAGCCAAAAATATCATCTGGAATGAAATAGGAAATTGTATGTGGTAAGATATCACTGAATAACGGTTTCACCAAGGCTTCTCGCGTCTTATTTTGATTCTGCTTCAGAAGCTCCCTGTTCTTCAGTTTGGGGCATTAGCTAAGCTTATAACATCAAAAGCCTCGAACAGATATATAAACTAACTCATCTCCCCATTAAATTCCATATCAGCACAAAAGAGCATCGAAACAGAAGCAATCAATCTTTCTTATAAATCATATTCTTCACTTCGTCACAAATAAACTATGCTCGTCCTTCAAGCTATCACGTCCGCTCTCCTCTTTGTCGGAGCAGCATCAGCTTCCGCCATCGATTTCTCCAAGAGAGACGGAGCCGTGAGCCTTGCAAAGAGAGACCAGAAGCTCACTGTTTCTCACTGTACCGGATGTCTCGCCGGCCCTGGAGGGGGTGTGAGCTGCGTCAACAACTGGTATGTCCACTGGGGTGATGACAAGCTCGGTTCATGGTAAGTTTATGTTCTATTAGCAGAAATTGCTGTACCCTGTCTACTTATACAAGAGGGGAAAAGCTTGTACTAATCGAGAGATTGTAGCAACGATAGTAGCTTCCTGTACGATGATTCATCCTGTACTGGCCAAATGCCTACGCCGTCCGGTACTGGTGACTTCTCAGCAAGCAATTGTGGCGCAGGACAAGATCAAGTGTTTGCAACTGTCAATGCTGGCGGGAACACCTACACTTGTTATAAAGCTGCTGGCTCTTTTAGCAATTTTTGTGGCGAAAACTATGCCTGCGATGTTTATGCGAGCTGCTACGGCCCATAAATGAAGACGAATATTATATTTGGCCAGAATAGGTAACTTTGTATTTGCGCATTATCTTACTATTCTCAGTTGAGAGGCAAAGAAGCAGTAGGCGGAATAGGAATCTGTCTGACTCATCTATGCATATGTATAATATACATATGTAGCTTAGCTAATTTATATCTATCTTATAATTTGCAAGATTTAAAGAATTGTAGGGAACACTCATCCAGCACTCCAATTCTACTATCCAACACTCCAGCTACAGGCCTAACAGGACAGTAAGTCTACTATAGGATTGTGTTATTATTGCACATACGTGGAAGTAGCAGCAGTCGCAGCGTTAGCCTTTGCTTCAATAGACTGCTGGATTTTGAACTTGTGTGCTGGATAACTTTTCCTAATCTATATTGTCAGCATGTAATAAGAATTAGCAAGGCTATGTCTATAGCTCTTGTTAGCTATTGTTTCCAAGGTAACCCTGATGACCCTACCAAGTGTATAGCGATCTTATGCAAGAATTGCTTGGAGCCTGATGGGATTGATCTATTCATAAGTATCTATTAGACGCCTGCTCACTTGTTACAAGTCTTGATGTATTAAACTAATACTACGCCCTTAGTAATAAGAAAGGCTCAATCGATGGTCATTATACAACTCCAGTTTTGTTTATTTCGGCGAGTGGAAGCTCAAGCCGCAGGAGTATCTCACAACCATCTTCAGCTCTTGTCCTATATAGCGGAGCCAAAACTGTGGGTATCGTGAAATAATGAAGTAGTACTTCATGCTCGCAGTCAATGCGCCGGCCGCGGCTGCAATTACTTCCCCGGCAGCATGTAACCCTCTCTGTTCTCTTGTAAGCGGTAAGGCGTATTACTACTAATAAGGTGAGTATTATCAAGGCGCTCAGAAGCCCATGTAGCTTGTTTCTGAAGAAATTTAGAACTAACAAATGAAGCACCTGCGGACTTTCAGCTACGGACTTTCAGCTGCGGATTTGGCCAGGGAAGCTGGCGATGCTGCTGGGCTACACATAACAACCAGCGGAGTTTCAGGGCACTTATACGCAAAAAGCTGATTTGCAAGCATGTGGAGCAGACTTCTCCGATCTCATTTACAAAGTGCGGAATCCTTCAACGGAGATCAATCGGCTGGCCAATAGCAGAGCATTTATCATTGCCTGTTTGTTGCTAGTTCAAGCTGGCGGCCTCTAGTTGCTTTCTCTGCAGCCTAGAGTCTTCTGTGTAGCAAGCCAAGCCATATACATCGACTAGAAACGTGTAATTACGACGTTGGTTGGCAATAGTTACACGTCTCATACGTCAACTCTGCTTTCATGGACCATCTTATAAAATCCTCTGTCGCAGTTCCTACAAAAGTAATGCGCCGGCTATATCGTTCCATTATCCACAAAATTTACACGATTGCATTTGGTTGAAGCACTTGATTATTTAACCTTGACTGGCTTCTCATTTCTCCTTCTAGCGCCATGGGCCAACCACGCATTCCTCCGACACCCGTTGAGACTAATCTCAGCGGCAAGACCATCATTATCACAGGCGGCAATTCTGGTTTGGGGTATGAAGCAGCAAGACAATATCTTACTCTAGGTGCAAATCGCTTGATCCTTGCCTGTCGCTCTACTCCTAAAGGCGAGGAAGCTGCTGCTTCTCTACGAGCAGATCCCGCTGTCAAAAAGGCGAATCCTGGTGCTTCAATCGAAGTGTTTGAGCTCGATCTTGACGATTATCAATCTGGGCTTCGTTTTTCCAAGAAAGTGAAAGATGAAGTCAAAGAGCTCGATATACTTCTAAACAATGGCGGGCATATGGCATTGGGCTACGAGAAAAGCAAAAGTGACCACGAGCGACAAATGCAAGGTAAGGAAACAAGAGCCATGAGCGAACTTTCCCAGCGGGCACTAATTAATCTCTTCGCGAATCAAGTAAACTGCTATACTCACCTTCTCATCTCCCTCGAGTTATTTCCGCTCTTACGGTCGACTGCTGCGATTCGAGGGTTGCCGTCACGCATTACATTCACGGGTTCCGGAACTCAGGTTACGCAAAACACTTTGACTAAGAAGCCCATCTCACCTGACAGCACAGTTCTCGGCCATTTCGACGATGAAGCCAACTACAATAAATACTTTCGCTACGCTGATACCAAAACTGTTGTCAACGCTTACGTCCGGCGCTTGGCTGCCCTGGCGCCCGCTGAAGTTATTGCCAACAACCCCTGCCCCGGGCTTGTGCAAACGGGATTTGACAAGAACCTGCCCTTCTATCTCAAGCTCCCTATGGCGCTTGTTCGTAGGGCCATGGGCCGTACGGTAGAAGAAGGTGCTCGGACATTGGTCTATGCTTCTGCCGTGGCAGGATCCGAGGTCAATGGCAAGTTTTTGCAGCATAACAAGGTCGATCCGTGAGTGCCGTGTGACAATTCTTAGCCAAAAGAGCGTTTGCTGACTATAGTCGACAGTGGCGCTGCTTTTCTTAATGGACCTGAGGGGGAGAAATTCATCAATACGCTCTGGAAAGAAAGTGTGCAAGATATTGCCGCTGTAGATCCTAGTCTGAGCTCTTATGCTTAAAGCGACTACTTAAACCCGGATGTTGTGAGTAATGGGGAGTAATGGGGTGGGATAAGTTACGTATGAAGGAAATTCTATGGTAGAAAAAGGAACCAAGAATCTGCATAATCGGCCCATGTTAGAGTTGCTTTCTCTTTCAATTCATTTTTTTTTTTTTGGAACTTGCTCAATTTCCCTTCGCCTGCTCTTTCTGGTCATCTTGTATTTTAACCCGCGTTGCACTTAAGAATGGCAACATTTATAGTTGCTCTAATTCTTGAATGGTGTGATTACACAAAAGCATCTGGTTTTTCTATATGCCTCAAACTCTCCACAGCCTATATACAATGGGAGAGCCAATCGCGAGCCATGTTGTATTGGTAAGACATGACAGGTAAGAGATCTTGCTCGCTTTATTACATACAGTGTGCTGCATAGTCAAAATCACAACTAAGATTGGCGTTGTTAGATGCTTTTTCAGTAAAGGTCCTTAAAATCTCTACCGTACTTATTGGTAGAATTGTGGTGGAAAGCCGAGTGTCTAAGCTCAAGAAACACCTTCGTAACTCGAAACTGAAACCAGACCCAAGGTCCAAGATAGCGAAGGCATAGCTCGCGTTCGGACAAGAAAACAGTATACGCCATTGGCTTTCATCCTCTCTAAGCTGTGGGCGTCAGTTCTCGAAAGTGTCGAAGGCTTTGGTGAGGAGGGACAGGTCCCTATAAGAGACTTGATTCAAGTGTTTATTCGGAAATTCACAGCTACTATAAAAAATAACGATCGAACAAACGTCGCGATATGGCAACGAGTGGGGCATAGAAACATTGAGGGGAACAGCTTTGCAGCCTAAAAGGAGAGCAATGGCCAAAGTCAGTGGAGAATTGACGAAACAATTGTCGATTCTGGCCAAAATGGGTATGGGGGACTTGGCCGAAGAATTACTTGAATCAAAATGGCACGACTATAAGCACTGCATAGAGAACAGAAAATATGAAGAAGGTCTTGGCTTAGTTCTTGCAGCTTTGGAATTGATCTAGGTGGCCCTCGAGCAGGGAGATACTTCAGTTCTCATTGGTTTCTTGCCTTATTTTAGGAATGGCGTTAGCTGGACCATTGCAGTCAGGGAGGATAGCAACAAGCTAGCAGAGTAACCCGACGGTCTTTCCACAGTTGAAGATAAAAACCTAGATACTGAGCTCATTTTCGACTTTGCTACCCGTTTGTTTCACACAGCTGAGCAGTGTCAATCCAATCGCGTGGGTGTCGAAGACTTGGTCTCATTGATCACGGAGAGTCTCAAATCTATGTCAGGTGATGACCTACAGCATTTTATAGATATAGATCACCAGCGCATCGAAGGAATTTAGAGAGAAGCCTGCGACGCAGATTCAGAGCGGTCATTGTTGCAGATCGCCCGCGCGGTTATTCACATTGTGAATGATGCAATGCACCGAGGCGGAGGGGCAACTGGGAGGCAGCCAGTAAATTGACAGAGATAATTATATCTCAGTGAATTACGGAAGAGGGAATCTAGTCAACATATAGCGATCTTGTCTGATGGCGATATATAACTTCCCCAGGTGTACAATCTATTTTACTTAATAGCAGGGGATGAAATATATACGAATAGCATAAAATAGAGGGAGCGAATACCTAATAAACTTGATATTATTGTGACATATACTCTATTCCGAAATAGTTATAAAGTGGTTCGATGTATAGAAGAAGAAGTATGAATGTTATCCAGCACCCCAGTTCTATTACCCAGCCCTCTGGCTACCAATTGCCTACATGTAGGCTAATACTGCTATTGCTGCTACTGCTGCCCTTTTTTTTTCATGTAAAATAATTAATTAGATATTTTTATGCATGGACTGACTGCTTTGTTGAGCTATAGCTTGGGTGTTGGATACCTTTTGCTTATAAATATTATGTGTTTATGTCGTTTGGCTCTTTAAAAGTTCGCTCCACCGCACTGGATTGACCGGGCATTGTGGAACCAGTAAGCCGGGAAATCGGCTTTCCTTGGTTCATACCACTGGCGGATATCTGCCAGGCCTGAAGGGAATATTGTTTGGGATCGGAAGTTGCCAATATCGTCTTGGCAGTCACCAGGCTTCACGGTGAATGTGCAGACAATATCTTTGGGAGGAGGCAAAGTCAGCAATCTTCAGAATAGTTGTCTCATTGCGGTACTTACTATCGGGCATCCAGATAGATCCAATGGTATCCCAGTTAATTGCATGGCATTCATTGACGGTGTTGTAAGTGAGGCTTTGGCTCGGGCCAGTATAGTTCCTTTGACGATTTAGCCGTTGTTTTACGATATCCCAATCATGCGTAGGCGCAACTTACGGGCCAGCCCATATCCAGATAGTGTTGGGCGCACGGCGAGCAAGCTATAATTGCTCATTAGTAATGGATAACGAGTAAGTTGAATACATTGAAGCACAAACCTCTGGGATGGGTGGCTCAGTTTGGCCTGTGGGCGAGCTGCTGCCGATTTGAGCAAGAGCAGCAATAGAGAGCAACACGGCGTTCTTGATGCCAATCATGATTAATTAGGGTACAATACTGAATTGAGATGTCGCTGTTGAAGAAGGCGAGAGTTGGAAAGAGTAATACCTAGAACTGGCAGATGGTCGCTGGCTTATATAGGTTTACTTGGCGGAGATCACGCACAGCGTTAGAGTAAAAGTGGTTCCATCGAGTTCCTACTCTTCAAAGTCATTGTGAGATAGTATTCCTCGATAGTCTATTACCATAGACGCTAGAGAAACTCCTATCCAAGCGGTCAGCATGCTCATATCGGTTACCTTCTTGCACTGCCACGAGCGGTGAGAATACTTCCACCAATGCTGTTCTTCGTAGACCAGACAAAAGGCCAAGCTAAGGAGTAGTTTAAGGTAATTGCCTACTTAGATCGAGTAAAAGTCTCACGTCAGAACCAAACTTAAGAATATAGAGCCTAGTTCCACATAAACTGGTTTTAGCTGAACAAGAGGGATGGATCCAATTGAATGTGATGTAACCTTCTTCGTATTCTAGGTTCTGGGAACAAAAGGCAGCATTGAGCGCTAAAACATAATTCGCTAGCCAGGCACAAAAGGCATGCGGGAGGGCTAAGCTAAAAATAAGCCTAAACAAGTAGCCGAGAGTCAGCAAGGAATGCCGTTGCATTCGAACGGCTCTTTTTTTTCAGCTCTATCTTGTAAATAGTTCAGAATAGTTCCACTGAAACAAATATCCATCTCACTCTCTTAACTTCTCCCTTACGTACATCGTATGGCAAAAATAAGTTGCCAGTGGAGCTACTACTACAGCAATTCTAGTTAATAGGCTCGCTCTAGATACGTGAGTATGTGATCAAATTGGCAACTTCGGACATAACAGCGGAGTCTCTCTTTACCAGCTTACTCAAAACGTGCCTACTTGTGGAGATGAACGCAAGCGTCTCGAGAAAAGCGCCGGTAATAAGACGGTTCGTTCAACCCTAATATGAATACGATATCCGATGCTTGGCAGTTAAAGTAGTGATATGAGGCGTGGAAAGCACGAAGTTGAGCATAGAATCGCTTCGAGAGATGGGGATATGGAACGAGATATCAGAAGCTCTTCTGATAGACAGTAGAAGACACTTGGAAGATAGCAGCATCAGCTGTTATCGAGTCTCAAGACTTCAGCTTCTTGAATATACCTGCTAGCGTTGTTGTAGAAACCGGATCCGACTTCGCCGTCTCCAACGGCGGCATCAAGAAAACGGGCAACGAAGCCCTTGGCATAAGCACGGAGCCCAGCCGAGGCATTTCGTATTTCTACTTCCTTTTCTCTTTCTCAGCTCTCAAGATAGATGAGAGATAAAAGAAGATCGAAAAGTCCCTTTTCGCAAGACTATTGATAATACATTTAACCACCTTCTGCATTGGGTCGCCGGGTGAAGAATTTGCTATACCATTCGCCAAGTACAATGTCCCTGGCCAATTTTTCAAGAAAAGCGATTCTCGCATTCCAATGCGGCCAATTTCATATTTTGAAGACAAGCTTATTACGTTAATGTAACCTACCTAGTTTTCCCAAATGGATTCTCAATGAAATAAACGAGCTCTTCGGTATCTTAGCCCTATCGGAGTTCTATTCGAGCGCCCTCGTGATAACACCCCCTGTATGAACACCACGAAGGCCATTGTCTCGGTGAGGATGCTGGCAACCAAACATGGGTCCATGCTTCTCTAACATCTTGGATAGCATCGACAATTGCGCCGAGATTTGTTCATCGACCTTTAAAGTCACAAGTTCCCCCACGTCATGGAATTAACAATACTTGCAATTGCGGTATTGGTCAGGTCATATGTACCATTGAGTTAATGTTTAATACCAAGCCATTAGTACCTAACTACTTCGGAGGTGACTGTTCCCCAGCTGTTCGTCAAACTTGATGCGCCTCATTCTGAATGGATTTCACTAGAGCGGAGCGTGTGACACTTTTTACCATCACGATGAGCCACTTCAGAACGCTCGATCTGTTGTACTCTGCGAAGCTTTTAACCCTTTATAGCCTTTCCCATGGGCGTCTATGAACCCTGTTCTTTTTCTTTCCCCCCTTTTTTTCCAACTAAATGGTATAAATTGACTGAAGAAAGGTTTTAACAGATCTTAGTATATACAATCACCATGGACACGCGGAGAGTATTCTAAGGCAACGAAACGCGTGCGAAATAGGCAAGTCGATTTGTTGAACTCGAGAGTAAGCTAAGTACATCGGCGCGCTTTTTCCCGATAATAGTTGAGCAAATCATTGGTAATACTCTATAGAAGTTTACCGAGTTTACAGCAATACACAGAAGCCATTCACATGTCAGGATCCCCTCAGTTGACGGGTGTCGAGGTTGAGAATCATCGTTGGTAGGCGCCAAACGAAGGTTTTTGAGCCAAATATTTTGTGCCTCATGTTAAAATGACTGAGTAATAGGAGCCGCCTTCTGAACTCGCGATGTATGCAAAGGTCATTCGCGCACTAGTTTCCAGTCGACGCGATTCATCGGGCACAAATAGTGGATTGCGGCTGGCGGGATGAATGACACTACATTGTGTCTACCCTTGCATTTATCGGGTTGCTGACTGGCTGCTGGTACGACTTCTCACGCCCTACTACTCCGTAGGAGTTTAAGAGTTAGTTGAATGTAGGCATGTGCCCTATTTTCTAGCATTGACTCCGCAACCTCAACTACCATATTTTCGCAAACTCGATCTCGCCGAGGGTCAACGTAGGAAACAAGAGTAGTTGTCATTCCAAATAGCGTTCTGCAACCTCGGCCTAGATGCAGCTATTCCCAACCTTTCCGTGGGTAGTACGTACAAGAAGACGTCTATTCCTATTTTATTCCACACTTCTCGTGACTAGTATGAGGGTATCGTAAGTTAAGCAGGGAGGATAATAGCCTGAATGGCCCAGGTTGGGCAGAGTCGACGCGGCTCAGCTTATGCCGGGGCACTAATAATATCCTCGCTACTGGCTCTACTAGGAGTTTCCAGCTTTTAATAACCCTGCGCCCACCCCGCCAGCTGACCTACAATTGGTGCTCATGCAATCCTGCAGAATCCTTCGAGTTTCAATTCCAGGGGCTTACCGCTTGACTATTGAATGATGAGGCTGATGACAACGATAACGGCGTGGCCTAGTCTGCCTCGCGGTCGCAGGAGGATTAATTAATTTTTTATCCACTCAAGCGTGGCGTCCTGTCCCAAACTCTCAAGTTCTTCTCTCGCCTGCCAACCACACGCTGTATCTGTGATGAGCACGACACTCACTCATGATAGTGAGGGGCTGGAGGTGGTCCCGGGATCTGATCACAATGCCGAAGGGCTGGAGGTAGCGCATAACCATGGTTTTGACGGCTTAGAGGCATCAACCAAAGTTCAGACTGCCTACGGACTGGAAGCCGTGGGCAAGGACGGCTCGAGCAACATGGACAACATCGAGGGCGCGAGATGGAGCAAGAAACAAAACCCGCACAGAAAGAGATTATGGCTCATCGTAGCCGCTGTCGTTCTCGTGCTGGTCATCGTGGGAGCCGTGGTGGGCGGCGTTGTTGGATCACGAAGCAGTCACAAGACCGTTGCAGCGCCAAGCTCTTCGTCAACTTCAACTCCGTCTTCAAGCACGGGCGCGCCATCATCTTCAGCTACAGCTTCTTCTATTGACGCCAACTCGGGGATTGGAGTAACGGGCTGGTGGACATCTGATTCAGACTTCAGCATTCGCCTGGCCTACCAGGGAGACGATAGCTATCTGCACATGATGCAGTACAACTCGGGCGATGACGACTGGTCGACGATGACTATCCTGACAAATCTAGATGTCAAACAGGGCAGTTCGATTGCGATGTCTTGCTTCAACAATCCTGTGTATTCTAATTCACAACCGGACAGTGATAACGTGAGCAATACTTCCATAGCTTTGCGCGACATACATGCCGTATCTAACGAGTGGCGATACAGAACTTCACGCAAATCGAGATCTTCTACATCAATGACAGAGGCTATGTCGCAGAGTGGTGGATGCGAGAGCAACAAGTGCCCGAGCAACGAACGTTGAACGGGAATGGTTCCATGTCTCCCAATGCCTGGAAAGCAGGAGTGGGCTCCAGGTTCACTTCGTACTGGCCCAGTGTCATTATTCAGGATGACACAAGCCAGTTACAAGAAATATACTATAACGGCAGTTGGTCACAGAACAACTTGGGCCTTGCTTGCCAGAATCATTCAGCGTTTGCGGAAATTCCTGTTTCTATAAAGGGAGGATTGATAGGAGCTGAGAACTTCATTTACCAGCGAGATGATCAGAAGCTGTTCATTGAGGGGAGGAAGGATTCCACTGCCAGCGTGAGCACAGGTAAGTTTAAAGTCTCTTCCTTCATATCGTTGACACGTTCAAATCTCACACTTGGATAAAGTAACTATACCCGCCATCACTCTGCCGGCTGAAGCAGCCATTGGAGCGTTTTCTATCCCACGCTCTACGGCGAGCAATAGCGCCATGAATAACTATATCTTATGGCAAAACGCCACGGGCGCTATCCAGATGACTTGGGAGGATGACAACACCGGATGGCGAACCTCGTCGACTCCAGCGTCACTTGGCATCCCTGACAAAGGCACAGGGATAAGTTGCCTCACACCAACCCTCTGGGCCGTAGGCTCTTTGCAGCCAGGGTACAGCATGGCCCGCTGCTACTACTTGGTCGAGGGACGAATAAGAGAGATACAATACGATGGCTCAAACTGGTCTGTGGTTGGAAACGTGATATGAGTTGACACTTTGGGGGTTTTTGGGAGACTTTGTGCAAAGTGTTGGATAATACGACAATTTTGGGGGTAACTACCTTGTGTACATTAATTAGGCTTCAGCGGGACAATTTTGAAGATCTCGGATCTTGGCAGCGCACTAATACCATTTAATCAGAATTAAATATTTTTTGAATGAATCCTATAACTTGTAATACATGTGAAAAAAGCTATTTGCCTTCTTGTTCTCGTTCTCTCGGAACCTGCAGCCTCTCAACAGCCGCGTCTTTCCCAACCAGATCCACGAGAAATGATAACCATATACTCTTGAGTCGTCTAGGTTCAATTTCCAGCTCTAGTCCATCCTCAATACTATGGTTTTGCAAACTATGAGCAGCCAAAATGCGGCCTCGTGGGTTTGCGTTTCGATATTTAATCCATCTAGCACGCTATCAACTCCACTTATCATAACCACTTTCTAGAACTCTGTCACGCAATACAGTATTGGAATTGCCTTGATTGAAGATATTCTGAGAATCGATGTCGAATTGCGGAATGTTTATGAAGGTTTATGCTCTGAGCCAGACCTGTAGTGCGTCCCCCTTTCTTAAGGATGCTTCTCGTCTACGACCCGCCTATGTTCAGCCCATGTTCGGATGGCATCGAAATTTTTGCACACATGCGTTGCTCCCGTTCCGTCTGTACCATTCAAGGGACTGTTAGGAATATGTCCCTCCAGAGTTGTATCCCCACAACAGGTGACAGATTGCCGCAAATATCGAAAGCAGTGCTGAACATGGTCTTGAGCATCCGAGTCGAAAGCGGATAATTCGGGGTCTGTGCGATATTCGGAGGTTGGATCGAGAAGGCTGTTATACATGTCCATGACGATATACTAAAATATACTTGTGAGAAGTCTGCGAGTGCCATGCTAGGAATGGATGAAATACCAAGCAGTGTAACTGGTGGAATACAGCGATCGAGTAGGTGTTGTTTCCATGATACAGAATAGGCTCTGGTAGATCATATTTGTTGAAGTCATTTATAGCGAGAAACCCGTTTCCTTCTACAAATTTCAATGTATTAGAGCTTGAACGTTTCTCACATAGATTCTCTCTGCGATTGCAACTTACTCGGCATATATGTGAGCCAGTTTTCCCGAGTCTCATTCCTGTCTTCTTGGCTTAGACTTTTGGTCGTCGCTGATCCATCTTTTTGGAAAAGCACCTGATGAGTAGGAACTGCATCCACTATTAGCGACTTGCTCTGCATAAGAGACACGATTGACTAACATCTGGGGATTATATGGTTTCTTTCGCTTCCTATTTGCGGCTGATGCAAGGAGCGTAGTTGGAGGAGGATAGTTGCTGACGCTATCAATTCAACAACACCAATAGCACTCAAAATGATCGAGAAAGTCCAAAAGAGGCTCTTTCTTTGAGATTTGCCCTTTCTTGATTTTAATTCATGGTCGATTAGAAATTCGTTCGACCCGCGAGAGGGCTCGTCCTCGTTGAAGTTGTCCTGCATTTCCGCAGCGGACTCGACTTTGGCGAAGCTGGATGGCATGGTTATGGCGATGTATGGACTGACATGAATTTCTCTGTGTTTGTCATAAAACAATGGTACAGTTGGATTAAATACCTTATTATGAGCAGGTTGAGCAGATTTGGAACCACAAAGACTTGGATGCAGAGAATGAAAGCCATAAGTAACAAAACATACCATTCTATCGAAGGTCTCATACACTGCTCTGGTTGGTCTGCTAACTAGGCCTAGGTAAGATGCGGATTGTTGTGGATCTTATGTTGTTGGTCCAGCCAAACCTAGTTCTATTGAAATGACTGTAACCAACTTATTGTCATTGGTATAAGGGCGTTAGACTCCTTATTGAGTTAGCTCCTTTGGCTTGTATTGAGCCTGGGCCATTATTCAACAAAGGATAGATGGTACAGTCGAAGGCGAAATGGTGTCGCGAATTGATTTGCTTACATGCATCTGATGATACGATGCACCAGTGGCTGGTTTAGTAAAGCGGCAGTGTATTGCAGTTGTTCACCAGTTATACTTGATAATACATACTCGTAGAACTCATAGACTGTCGTTCTGGTTACACGTAATAGCCTAATTATGGGTTCACCCAAGAACTACTCATGACTTTGCGCCTGGCAAAATAGCCATGTATATGCAATGGGAAACAAACTTGATGAAAACTTTTCGAGTCATTTTCGGTGACTTGCGCCTGATTTGTCGGGCCTATAATGCCCAAAATCTTCATCGCGCCCAGGCCATAATAACTTGCTGAGGATAACAGCCCGTACATTTGAAGCAAACACAACTAGCCATCCGATTACAATCAAGATTGTCATGGCACTTGCCACGCCTTTGATACCCTCGCTGCCAAGCTCCTCGCCGATGAGACATGTGGCAATAGTGAAGGCTGTGTTTGGGAAGACAATTGCCCACCATGCCATGGAGAAGCGGATGCGTCCCTTTGAGATGCCTACAGTAAGCGCAATGAGGCTGAAGGAAAAGAACCAGAACGCCAAAGCCCAAAGCCAAATGCCAATCCAAAGAGCAAGAACCTTTAGTATCTGTGGCGCAGCTGGAAATCTGGTAAAGTAGGCATAGTTGACCGGGATGGATCGAGAGAGGCCGATTAAGCCTGTTGCTGTAAACCCCGGCGGGCCTACTGCGATGAACATGCCGGGGCGCATTGGAGGAGCCGGGAACCCCTCCTGCGTTAGTCGATAGAGGTATAGGGCGTACAAAATGAAGGCGACACTGAAGCCCAGACCCAGATACGTAACTCCTGCGACGAGGATGGGCAGCCGATTCGAAGGTGGTTGCGACGGCGCAATTGTGGAAGCCAACACTCCGGTCAAAAGAGTAGGGAAGATGGGAAAGATCCAAAGGGGACTCATAGACTTGATTTGAAGCTTGGCCCCATGAAAGACGATGGTGTATTGAATAATCGATGATAAGAGAGCCAAGGCGGCATAGATCCAGAAGCATACACGAAGAGCCACGGGTAGCCAAGGACCCGATGCTGGAATGCCGTATATAGCCGAGTTGGCAAGAATAATAGCTATGCTCAACAGGAATGCCGGGAAGAATAAACTCTCGGTAGGATGCAGCAAGCTCGTCTTTAATCCTCGAGGCGTCTTTATAAATCGATATGAAATAGCGACGGTAGAGAGGACAAACATAGTAATAGACATTATAAACGCTACTTTGCCAATGGCATTAAGGCCATCGAACCGGTGAGGTGTGTTGTGAAAAAGAAGACCCAGAACTCCAGTGCTGATGGTAATTGCAAACCAAGCCCATGTAAAATGCTTTAGGCGTTCGCGAATTGGGCACTTGTATCCTGGGCTGCAGAGGCGCTGCTCTGGCGCTCGAAGCTGTCCCGTTTCCCAGTCGTCCCCTTTAGCATCAGAAAGGCCAAGGCTACCTGGAGTCTGGATTGTTCTCTCTGTTGTCTCTGACAGCGGTGGCTGCTGAGTTGACATGTTTTCTCGTGGTATTCTTAATTGTCGAGTGTATAATACCAGTGTATCTAATCTGAGAATTGTTACAACTTGAGAATCACCGATGAATATGAATCGCAATTAGCTCTTTAAATAGTTTTTCTTCAGTGAGCCGCATATACTCCCGAACAGGTTGATAATCCTAACGCCAAGTTGGAGAGCCAGTCCTAGATGCTGCGCTACCAAACTCGATGCCCCGAGGCAGCCGGAGTACCTTGAATCTAAGAAACACATCAACTATATCATGGTTTGCTTCCGCAAAATGCAGTGGTGGTACCTTTCCGATTAAGCTTCTGCTAAAGGGACTTTAACCTGCCTATGAAGAGCTATATGTGAGATCTAGCTCAACTGGGTGCTAGTGCGAAGTAATGATTGATCTTTATCCGATCTTAGAGGAAGAGAGCTGAATCTAGCTCGTTCAATAGATACGCTAGTGGTTCATTAATTCGTATCATGTTACTGAAAGGTGCCTGTAGCTAGATAGTCCCGGCTGTCACTCAAAAACCTTAAGTTAGTCTTTACAAGTAGTGTGCTGATGTGCGACTTTGAAGCCAGTCTCCTAAAACAATTTCTTTGCTTCATACTATGGGTTTGAAGAGTCTATTGATTTGAGAGCTGAGTAACGCCAAAACTAGTTTCAGACTCACACTATAAAGTCTTCAAGGCTTTATGACTAAACATTGATCTTCTTGGAGTCACCCCCTCACGGAAGAACATAACCTCCGTCAATGAGGAGATCGCTTCCAGTCATATAAGTTGACGCATCGCTAGCAAGATACAAGTATAAGCCCTTAATCTCCTTTACATGACCTTGTCTGCCCATTGTCGACATCCGATAAGCCTCGTTGATAGCCAGAGGGTTGGCGCCCATTTTCGTATCGAAGAATCCAGGCGACACTATATTAACTCTTGCAAACTCTTGCCATTCACGAGCAAGAGACTTTCCGAAATGTGTGACAAAGGACTTGGTCGCGTTATACACTGGCTGATCCACAGGCACGTTGACAATGTGGGCGCTCATGCTTGAGGTGATGATTAGGTTGCCAAAGCCTTGGCTTTTGAAGACATCGCCGACGTATTTGGAGCAAAACACTACTCCATCCACTTTGCAGGCAATCAGCATAGAATTTACCGATAGACAAATGTCGGGATTACGTACCATTTACAGACATCTGTTTACGATACTCATCTAGTGTTTGCTCTAGAATAGGCTTCGAGATCGCCATGCCTTGAGCCATTTCAGTGTCTGGCCTCTTATTTCCGCCATGCTTTTTGTAACTCACCTGCGTTTGCAACAAATACATCGATCTTGCCGAAATCTTTGACGACCTTGTTGATAGTTGAGCTCACTTGGTCAGCTTGAGAGACTATGAGGCATGTTAGTGGTCAAGGTGTATTTTCATGATGGATACAAAAGAGACTCACCATCGACTTGATAAGTGACAGCTTTGATCTTGTAAGTATCGCTGAAGCTCTTGGCTTTCTCGACTGCTGCGTCGTTTCTTGAGGCCGGTGTAAGCTTGTTGCAATTTGCATACATCGGCAATGAGGTCCGAGGGCGCAGCTCACGAATTATACCACATGGCAACATTTGCGCCTGCTTCTACCATGGCCTCTACCACAGCAAGGCCGATTCCATCTGAAGCTCCCGTCACAACCACGACCTTGTCCTTCATCTGGAACTGCTCAATAACATTATGCGGGGTACTGGGAATCGGACGCGGGAATCCCGGCCGAACCTTTGTGCAGTCTTCAACTGTCATAGACATTTTGATGCAAGAGCCGTATTGCCGATTTGAAATCAGATTTTCTTGGTGTGTTTATATGTAAGTTATTGTTATTTTCTTGAGCCATCTCAAAGCAACCCCTCATCAGATCCCAAATGCGCAATACTCGGGAGACCCACTCCGACCCGGGCGACTGAGGACCGATCGGCAGCCAAACCTCAAAACTCCGAAGCCAGTCGTCACTTAGGTAAGGGATTTCATCATTCGGAAGAGAAGAGCTGGCAATATGAAGGGATGTATTATTTCAAACAAGACTCAATGATCGTTGGCAGAATTAACTCAAGTAGATGGAACTATGAAGGGTACATCAACATGGTGAGAGAACCATAGCGTCTCATAGCTGGAGAGAGCCATTGTTATCTTAACATGGATGATGGATTTAACGATTGATGTGGAATTTGCGAGTATAAAACCTGATACTTTTATTACTGCCTCAGAATCAATTTTGAATCACCTCCAGCCTCGCTCTCCCTGCCCACAAAGTCCACATCCAGATGCCAACCACGATAAGAACGTCAAAAAAGCTGAAAACAAGACTGCCTCCGAATATGAGGCTATGATAAGTCCACGCATTCTTCTCATCAAGATGAATAACTTGACAAACTATTGCCCACGGGAGAACATATAGCAAGTTGCTTGCTAAGCTTTGATATAAATACCATTTCGGCCTCGTGGCCAGCAAAATGGTCGCAAGTTGCGTTGACATTGCGTAAAAGATGTAGCACCAGTCAATCGTCCGCCACATGTGTGCAGTAACATCAGCCACTTCGCTCGATCCACTGATATAGAGCGCAAACGGCCGGGCACCGAATGTCGAGAGGAATATTGCCATGGGAACCTCAATTATGAGGGCTATCATAAGTGATCGTAGCGCAGGGTTGATGATGCTGTAGATGTCTTTCCAGCTTGCTCTTGGCCTTCTGTTATGGATCCCAACGCGTCGTCGCCACTGTCCCCATTTATGGCCGATGAATTGGAGAGATGTTGCTTCGAGTGCTTGCACGGGAACCATAACCAAGCCCCAGCGAATGGTGTTGAAAACTCCCCAAGCAGTGGCATACACCGATCCCAAGGCAATAACAGTGGTGACCAGCCAAAGATATAGTGCATTTCTGATGGCTGATTCCGCGAAACAGATGAGCCCAGGCTTTAGCAAGATCCGTAGTCCTCGAATGCTTGGAGAAGTGGAAGTATGACTCCCCGTGGAATGACTCTCGAGAGGATCTTGGCGATGTTTGCGGAGGGCAGAGAAGCTCACAAAATAGAGAAAATAAGCCAGTCCCACGAGCGCGGCTGTCAAGCTACAGGCCAGTTGAATGATGCCCTGCATATTGACAGTTGGTTGGAAAGAGCCGACATGGTATCGAGAGATGATTATCAAGTCCAGAATAATATTGACCGCAAACTTGACAGAGCTGATGACCAAAGGGACGTCAGGCTTGTCCAAGGATCTCGTGGCCGATGCAACAGCAGTCTCAATCGCACCGCTCAAGACGGTAAAAGAGGTAATGCGTACATAGGTCAAGCTCGCAGCCCGCACCTCTTCAGGCACAAAACTGTCGGCAAATCTTGGTGCAGCGCCGAGGAAGATGATGCTCAAGATGAACCCCAGCAGAGACTGGAATGCGATCAAAGTGTGAGTCAACTGGAGGCGCTCGGCAAGGTTGCGGGATGCCTTGTCTCCAATGATGACCCAGGCAGCCCTTGGAAGACCCTCGTTGACGGCCTCAGAAGCAGTGTTCATATAAGTATAAGCATCTGTTGTAACCACCATTGAGGAATCGATGTCAGCCACCCAGAGTTTTGACAGCGTTCCATAGAGCGCGGGGAGAATAAACGCTGCCACATTGAAGAGAAGCGACCCCAAATAGCGATCGCGATGCAGTGTTAGCTTCCATGATCGTTTCTGTTCTTCGATATTGATAACTCCAGGGCTAAAGGCCGCCGAAGAGTTGAGCGCATCGGTTTCTTGGCCCTCGGGCGTACTGTCTCGGCTATCGGTACCTCCCATTGCTTCTCCAGAAGTGGCTCAGCCTTTTTGTATAAATTGAAGTATATTGTACCGACCGTCACAGTCGATGTGAGCCGAGACAAAGTATTGACCAAGGGGAAAACTGTATTCTAACTCTCAAACCATCCTATGCATTTCCTGTTTCTTTCCCTTCTTATATCTCAAGTCTCAGAGTATGGTGTAAATCGCGCGGGGTAACATTATGAGGAGTTGCACCAGCATATTGAGTTTCTTGGCGCATCTCTACTTCCAGCTCGAGAATGATTGGCTCGACGGCAGCAGAGCGTCTATATCCGGTTGTAGGCCGCCCACGCGATGGATGCAGAAACCATCCTATTGCGGCATAAACTCTCAACCTTGATGCTACCGTCGCTTTAGATCTAGTTAGCCGTGTGCTTTATTTTACCTCATGACCATTGTTTAAGATGGCTTGCATAATTTCGTGCTAGATCTACTCAATCATGGAGGTGTTACGAGTGCGCAAATGCTACCACATATCGGAACAAGCGATGCCAGTCAACAAAGACAATCACCTCTTAAAATGATGGACTCTAGTCCTTTTCTAGACCTACTGAACCAAGTTGTATCCACTGCATTTAACATTATAGGACGCTGATGAATCCATTAACGGTCGTTCAAGTTCAGAAGTCGTCTGCCAATTGCCCTCTTTTGCTTGTTCATTTCAGTCAACAATGTTAACATCGCTTTTACGTCCGTATGTAGTAGCCTTTCCTACAAACTATTAACTATAAGGGAAACCAAACGGACGCTTCAGGGGCACCAGATTTTCTAGTATCTTCATCCCAGAAGACTCAACCACCAGTTTCGCCCTGTCAGTTAAAGTCAAAGCGCGTCCACATTCGAAACTTCACTCTCAAAGGCAGCAAAACCTTCATGCCCCTAAAAGAAACGCAGCTCTAGAAACGCGACGATAATAAATGAATTAAAAATCCCAAAAGACTACGTCCTTCGCCACAATTAGTTGCCAGGTCTGTATATCGACTTTTCATTGGGCCATGACATCCGTGCCCGGCAGCATGTTAGCGTCAAGGCCATCTACGACTGTCGCCTCTCTCTTGAAGGCTGCCAATGCCCTGTCTCCATCGGGTGTGTTGCCCAGGAATCTGAAAGGCAGTACGACGTATTTATCAGACGAGCGTTTGTTGTCTTGGATGCCTCTGGCCGTAACGTCTGTCTGTCTTTATTGTATCTGCACCATGGTTGATTTGGGCGGTGAGCTGGGGGTTTGCTCGCGATTCACCATTCTTTCTCAACCCTTTACAAGTGCAATCCTTTCTTCTCGCTCTGTTCTTCTTTTGACATAAG
This sequence comes from Trichoderma atroviride, assembly GCF_020647795.1. Taxonomy (NCBI): domain Eukaryota; kingdom Fungi; phylum Ascomycota; class Sordariomycetes; order Hypocreales; family Hypocreaceae; genus Trichoderma; species Trichoderma atroviride. The sequence goes on along the minus strand of NC_089400.1, from coordinate 2,121,505 downwards.
CTTAAGCTCAAAGATTATATTTCGTCTTATTCTTATTCTTAGACACCACCGCGCTGCCACAGTTTGTCAAACCCAAAACGCTCTTTCTCTTTTATACTTTACTTGCTACTCAACTTTGTTTCCATCTAGATGTCACCAATACTGAGACTGACGACTCGGATATTGAAGAGCATCAAAGTGCCATCGATCAAGAACGCATTTCTAATGAAGACTGGCCCGATGATGAATATATCCGACGATGGATTTTCCCGCCGTATGAAAGCTCGTCGTCAGTTAAGTCCCTCTCAGGGGTAGAAAATAGGCTGCTGAGACTGATATTCCGAGGGGTGGGATATGTTGGGGAGAAGCGCGAGCTTTATAATTCGCCTATCTTCTGCGAGGATGGGAATCTAGTGTGTGGGTTGCAAGAGTAAGGTAAAAGTGCCGCCCATTGGTCTAACAGCACATAGCCACATCAGGCAGATTGCGGCTCCAACATTGTATGCTATTTTCATTCAACTTGAATCCAAGAAAACAAGAAATGTGCTATTAGATGAGCTTACGAGTAGGTGATCAAAGCAGCAGGCAATTGCCAGCGTCGTTACGATATTTGACCGTGAGAGTAAGTGAGCGACAATTTCTACCCCGTATAAGAAACATTTCCACCGGTTCCATACAACAAAGACGCTAAGGCGAGTTGGTGGAGTGGTCTAACACGTGCGACTCAAGATAATATCTTGATCCTTTAACAGGATTTCGCATCTCGCAAGAGGCGTGGGTTCGAATCCCACACTCGTCAGTCTTTAACTTTTTTTCTCTTTTTTGTTTTTCTCGTTTAGACTTCGCTATTGGCCCTACAAATACCCAAAGTATTTTGCAAAATATTATCGCCCATCCTTGAAGAGTCGTGACTTTTTTTTTTAATTCTTGGATCAAGTGAATTAGCGGTTAGATTGGCGATGTGCAGTAAGTTGTTTTGCAAGATGTCCTTCAGTCAAGGTCCTCTTAGTATGCGCCCAGAATATTCTATACTGCTCAATCGACCCTTTCAACAAGCCGCTGCAAGTCCATATTAAGTTTAATCCTAAAGAAAATAGTACACAACTAAGAACGTTAAAAAGAAAATGTTGTCAAACGCCATGATGCTATTCCCTAACGCCCGTTATCGGCGAATCCCGCCATGCTTCCCTTGCGCCTCAAGTCGCCCGCTTTGAGCTTCCGCACAACCTGATACGACCGATCCAATTCGTTCTCAACAGTACACCGTATCTTGAGCGCCGCCACAGCAGGCCACACGCTCCTCTCGCCCCGTAATATCCAATAATTCAAAGTATCTTGCGTTGGTGTCTCGAGCAGGCGCACAAAGTCACTGGCAGTAACTTCAGGGACAAGCGTCATCGATGCCGCAGGCACTTGCTCGTCTATCAGAAAGCGGCGGATGCTCGCAGGTACAAGACGAAGCGAGTCCAGCTGCCGCAGGCGGTGTCTTATTTCGAGTCCCACCATGCGAACGAGAAAGGCCGAAAGCTGGGTTGTCTTGCTGCGAGTCTCCACGAGAGACGGCCCATGCATGTCGGATTGCAAAAAGGGGATCAGATAGGGCCTGGCTTGGCTGACAATGAAATGGTTCACATTGAAAAGCTCGGCAATTCGTCGAAGAGGGGAGTCACGATCTGTGTAAGACGCATGAGTCCAGTGGCGGAAGTCGGTCGTGTTGGCCGGAGCCCAAGGAACAATGTTGCCGTGAGCGTCTTTGCACAGGATAGTGACTTTGGAATGGCCATATAAAGATGGCGAAGATGCATTCGAGGCGACAGCAGCCGTCCAAATCAACTATTGTCAACAAGGTCAGTATGGAAACAGAAGATTGTGATTGTCTCTTTGGCAGCACTTACCACATTCGGAGCGGTGATGTAGTTGAGGAGAGTTGGCACGCCGGCCCCCTGGCCATCAGTCGCCACAGTGATGTTCAAAACTCTCTTGCTGCGGTTATACGCCTCCTCAAATGTCAAATCGCCAACATTTGCTCTTACACATTCCTCAAGCACAGTAACATCTAGGAAGTAACCTTCCCTTGAGAATCGCCGAATTCTCCGCATCAGAGTGTTCCATCGTGACCCTAGTGACTGCTGAGCAGGAATCTGGCCGTCCTCATTTCTTCCCTTGGAGGCAAAGGCGCTGAGATCAATGCCATCACCTCGGAGGACACCTGGTAGCTCTTCTTCGGTATGTATGGCCACCAGCGCAGCGATCAATGCACCAGTCGCCGTTCCAGTGATGATTCGCGGCAATAGGCCTCGAAGGAACAGGGCCTTGACCACTCCAAGATGGCAAAGACCAAAGATGGCGCCGCCTTGCAGAACCAGTGTGCTCCGCCCAAATGCCTGTCTCGTATCGTGGATAAAGTCCAACTTCATCTGATTTGTCAATGCTTTTTCATGAGCATACAGACTAGTCGCAGCACTCGTTGGAAGAGCACTTATGTCCTCCACTGATTCAGCCACTTGGGCAATATATTCTTCAATCAGGTACTTTGTTCCTGAGAAAGATCGATTATATAGTTTCGGCACAGAGATATTCCCGAGGTTGCGGACGAGACCCGAGCGAAGCAAATTGACGAGCTGCTCATAGTTGTTTTCTTCTCGTGCGATTATTAGAGAGTCTAGGCGTTCTGTTATAAGCGACCAATCGTAGTATTTGGATGTTGGGTTATTCCTCCTATAACGCGCAATCATGGTCAGTAAACGTCGTCTTCCAACTCCCAATGCACAAGACAGCCAAGTCGCCATACCATAAGTCAAGGCCCAGCAAGTTGTCGAGATGCAGTGCCGCCTCCTCCCAGTCCTCAAACGTCTCTGCATTGCGCAGCAGCTCAAGCCACAGCTTGACGGGGTTCTTTCGCGTATACCAGCTCAAGAGCTTCTTCAAGGGCGTCAGAAAGACGAGCATTGCGACGGGGAGCAACAATGAGAACGCCGTTACCTTGCGCCAGAAAGCCGCCACGTCCACCACCACCCTCCATATAGACAGCACTAGCCCCATGATTGCCGAGGAACGCTTTCACGCGCAGCGTCGGACCATTTCACGAGGGCTGCGCTGTCACTCCGTATCTGTCGGTACACGTTGCACGGTGGGTCGATCGGTTCAGTTGACGGCGTGCCGAGGGGGGAGGTCAAGCCCGCATCATCGACTCAACGCTGGCAGGAATGAGGTCGGAGTTGGGAGCGCGAATAGAGAGTAGTAGGTACTGAGGTCTTGGAACAATTGCGTCGTTTGTCGCCTCTGTGAATCGGCGCAGGCGCGTGTTTGCTGCTTTGGTTGCTGTTGTCTGGTCAAACTAAAAGCCCCGGCCAGCGCGCCGACAATTGATTACATTGCCGGCCTGTCTTTTGCCGGCTTCCCACGGCCTGGCCGCTAAATTAAAGAGATGAGCATGTGATGGATTGTTGAGAAGGGTATGAGATCACCCCGGGTAGAGCCACAGCGCCACTTCCGGCTTAGCGCTGCTGGGCACATGGCATGCTTCATGGATAGCGGATAACGTTGCATTAGTATGAAGCAGGTGCATTATCGATATCCTGCTCCGAGCATCAATAGCATGCATGCAGTTAGTTGGCTTCAATGTTCAATTCCACGGCCACCTGCTCAGCTGGCATCTGTCACAAACGTGTCCAAGCAGAGACAGCTCATCTCAAGTTTGCTCTGAGAAATTCCACAGCAGCCTCTTGTGAAAGTGGAGGCATCGCAGGGACCACATAATGCTGTCTCAACGCTTTTGGGGGACCGTCTTTGCCACCATCAGGTGCCTGGATCAAAGCAATGTTGGGAGCCGCGATTTGCCTAGTATGTGATATGGAGCGAGCGAGTCAACTCATTAATGGGTCAGTCTCTAAGTGCGAGATCATTCGACTTCATATCAACGTATCACCGCCATTAGTATCATCATAAAGGACACAAGCAATGACAATTGAATGCATACGGCTATGTAACACCAAATGTGCGAAAAAGAGTGAATGTAGCCGCAACCCCTATCTGTATTATTTTTGTCGCAGATCAATTACCAAGCAAACCAAGTTAGATATGAAAAAGGGTCCAATAGGCCCTTGCCAACACGCAGTCATTCCATCTTCCTGACTGCGAGTCTCCTTATTATACGCCTCAGTCATCGTCATCGTCAATAACGTTTCGCCGCCTGCCCGACCTGCCAGACGTCTCCATCGGTTCCACCTCGTCTCCTTCCGCATCCTCATCGTCTTCGGGTTCTTTGGTTCGTTGTCTTTTAGATCGGGGTGCTTCATCTTCGTCGTCATCGTCCAGGATGTCCTCCTCTTCGTCTTCATCAGCGCCACTCTCAATCTCCTCATCGCTACCCACCAAAAAGCCATCGTCCAAGTCGTAGTCTTCATGTCGCGAGACTCCCTGAGGGAGGTCATCGTCAGAATCATATTCTGGACGCCGTCTCTTGGGTCGCGCAGAGCCAGGAGCCCCTCTCTTCCGGGCTGCACCAGAACGAGCGCCCTCCAGGCCGCCAATCGACAGGCCGCCGCGACCGGATCGCCCCAGCCCACCGTCTATTTTGGCTACGGCATTCTCGCGCTTTCGCTGAGCCTTCATCCGCTCCTTCTCTGCCAACTCGGCTTGCTTCTTTTGTAACTCAGGGTCCACGGTCGTTTTGATAATCATGCCACTGCTTGCAGACGACTTGCTAGCCAAAGCCATTCTCTCTGCCAAGACGGACAGGGCATTGTCACCAACAGCCTTGTTTGGTCTGACAGTATATTGTTCTGTCAAGTGGCCCACCGTCATGAGCAGATTGCTGCTCAATTCAGCAGCCGCAGCGTAGTAGTGGCCGTCTTTTAGTTCATCGTAAGGCTGTCCTTTGCCTGGAGCCAGCGCTTTCTTCTGGATTTCATATTGCTCGCCACCAATGGAAATCGTAACAGAGCCATCACTCCACCGGTAGATATTCGTATTGCTCTTCAATTCGTTGGTGGTGGCATCTCTGCGAACTCGCACGACGTGTTTTGGGTGCTCTGCCTTGGCGTTCTCAAGGTCGAATTCAGATGGCCGGAATGATTCTTCTTCGTACGGCTCGGGCAGGAATTTGACGAATTTCGGGACGCGCAATATCCGAAGCTAGTTGAACAGTCAGCCATTTGATCACCCAGATAATGCTTAACGATCCAAGCACTTACCGCGTCATCAGATGGTTTAGGGACACGATGGCGATAGGCTTGAACGGCCATAACGATCCTATCTTTTGTTTCATGTCGCGACTGGCTCCCATCGTAGTCTCGTGGCTCAGCCTCGCCGTAAGCTTCGGGGTCTGAGGCGAGGTCATCGTCGTCTAGAATGCGCGCCTGGGGCGAGGCATCTCCTTCGTCACCCTCATCTCCAAAAAGGTCATCGCCGCCCTCGTCAATGGCATCGAGGGGATCCTCCGAATCGGACATTGCGTCTTATTGCGAAAGCGTTGCCACCCGAAAAGTTGCTTCTGAGAAGTCTTGGACTCGGAAAAGGCACCAGTGTGCCAATGGGTCAAATAGCGGATGGGCGAGGATGAAATGGGGCTGCAAGGCTGCGGCTTCGAAATCTGCTGCGCGAGGCACGCTGGAAGAGCGCGGTTCACAATTGACTGCAGCAGCTCAGCGCCTGTGGCTGGTGAAGCATGCACCAGCCACACTTGTCTATCGGGCTTGGTTCTGCTTAGTCATATGGTTTGCCTCATCCGATTGGGCGCAAGGCTGGCCATAAGTGGGCTAATGCTAGAGAATAGGGTAGCAGCGTAGCATCTTGCATGTGAAGAGGGATGAGAGTTGAAGAGAGGATGTTGCTTTATGAGAACATGTGAGAAAAAGTATTTTTTTAAGAAAAGGAGCAATTTCCAAGACGACCTCCGAACTCACGTTGTTTAATAGGTAGCTCAGTCTGAATCCCAAGTATTATGTGCATGTATTGGTTTGGTTCGCACACAGATGCCAATAACCAAACATTGTAAAGAGGCTTTTCACTTGATACCTCATTGACAATTGCTGATAATCTGCTTCAACTTGGTCAAGTCACCGCCAATAGCACAAACCTCCCATCAGCGGCTAAATGGCCGACCTGAAACCTCCACACGGTCAAGCTATCGCTAGCCAAGGGGGAAGAGGCGAGATTGTGCCATGCCCAAGTTGCCCTCACCTCGCCTCATTACTCGATCCAAAATGCACTAATTCCCCGTGTCAATACGCCGCTCCTCGTACTTCGTACTTTGTTATAGCGCCCGCCAGCTCAACGGCTACCAGGTGCTACCTGTTAATAAACGGCGTCGTCACGTATTACTAGTCTAAAGCCTAAGACCAACAACCCGTCCGCGGCTTGGATATCTTAGCTTTTTAACAACTCACGCAAAGAGAAGCTCTCCTTGTTTTTTTGGCCTCCGAATTGGCCACTTTTCACGCCCGGCAACAGCCCAACAAAGACAGCCTGCACCACGTCCATCCCTTCTGCAGCTCTCTGGACCGGCTCTCCTGCACCCCTATTTTTCTCTCTGCATAGGATCCCGTGACAAGGCTGGAGCCACTCTGACCACTGTTTACTGCACCCACCATTTTCACCCCGCCTTTTTGCAATGTCCAACCTCTTTTCTGGCATGTAAGTGCTGCAGTCTGATTCTGGCCGTTGTTTGTGCATCTTTTCCCGTCGCCTTTTGCTTTTCTGCCTTTTCACCCAGCAATTTGTTTTCCAGGTATGTTCCTCTGATATCGCAGCTGCTGCACTCTCTTGTTGGAAAACTGCCCGATTAGGCTTCATCGAGGGAGGGGTCCTGAAACAGGCATCCCCAGCGGTGAGGGGCAAGCGTCTCGAGCAGCCTGTCCATGTATCCAGCATGCCATTGTCGCCATTGAATGCATTCACGTCGGCGTCTTCAGTGGGAGATGCCATTACCAGAAAGCTTCACAGCTTGGGCTTCTCCGCATTGCTCAGGACCGTCCAACGAGGCCAGCAAGTCGAGCTGGGCACCCCGGACGGGAGAAGCTCCCAAGGGGCCACTTTTAGGCATTATCGATATCTCAGAGACGGCTCTCATCACTTGAGCCACGCTGCTAGATACAGACCTTTTCTCATGTCGATGGCAGCCATGCAGTGAATGGCACTTGGCAGCTGCTTGGAAACGCTCCTCAGTCGACGTGGCCTGGATGCGTCCCGCGTGCCTTATATACCTACTCCTAGCAGAGGAAAGGCTGCAAGGCCAGTCCCCACCCCTGATGCCCATCCATCACATTTCCTATTTTGCTACCCCTTTCCCACTCACCTTTCTATTTATAAGAGCCGTACACACACCGGCCATTCCCTGCACGCTTCGGCATCTGTATCAACTTAAGCCTCATGCGAGACGCTAAAGTCCTTTAAGCGAAGCTCACGCGTCTCTCTTCGCTTTTGCTCTACTATCCTGCCCACCGCGCTGACACATCGCTGTCGACCTCTTGTTCTCTCAAGACTGCAAAGACTACAATTGACGTCTTTCCACTAACCGCATCCCCTAGCAACGCTCGTTTCCGAGGCGGGCCTAAAAGCCCATCCCCATCACAGAGCTCCCAGGGCCCCCTGCCGCATCCCTCATCCGACGTCGCCTCATCTCCCAAGATATCTTCGGCCAGGCTACCTGAGAGAACTCCCTCTTTTCCCGCCTCAGTCTCTTCTCCTCAGCCTGGTGGAATGGCCCAACCAGACGCAATGGCTACCGGCGATGATGTTATCAACTCTTACCACCTCCCGCGGCCGCTTCCGCTGTGGCTCAACTCCAACTGTGCAAAGCACATCGTCAAGGGAAACTTTATGACCCTGAGCGCACGGCCAAAGACAGTTGAGCAAGGAGAATGGGTAGCTCACCAGGGTCAGTAGCCTTTCCTTTGTATTCTTTGCCATGGATCACAGCGCTCACAAACATTACACAGTTGTCGAGCACTATCGTAACCTGTGGAATTTTGTCCAGGTAGTTCACGCAAAGGAGGAGACGGGGAATACCATTTGCAATCCGACTTCTTGTCCTCGAATGTCTGCTGGAGCGTAAGTAGTTGGAGTCCCCTGCTGCTCATCTTCAATCCAAGTGCACCTATTCACCTCAATTTTTTTAGAAACCACTCCTTCACTTGGCTCAATAGCCGACGTGAGCCAGTCGAATTACCGGCTCATGAATACATGACCCTGATGCAGCGATGGATCGCCGGAAAGGTTGATGATACCGCCATCTTCCCAACCGATCCTGCTGGCGTCTCTCATTCTCACAACCCTGCCATGTCTTCAACTCCGCTGTCTCAGCTCACCAACCCCGGAGAGAGCGACTGGACCGGCAAGCGATCTGGCTTCCCAGAAAAGTTCATTGACATTTGTCAGATGATATTCCGCCAAATGTTCCGAGTGTATGCTCATCTCTACTGGGCACACTTTTCAGAACCCTACTACCACCTCAACTTGGAGAAGCAGCTGAACAGCTGCTTTTCCCACTTTTTGCTAACGGCCACGGCGCTGGACATGCTGGGCAAGCAGGACCTGGAGCCGATGCAGCCTCTGATCGACCTCTGGGCGGCCAACGGGACGTTTCCTCCCGAGTCCAAGGTTTATGAGTATGCCAACCTCCAAGCTGGCGAGCGATTGATTCAACTTGCAGGCGTTGTTTAGTAAAGGATTTTCTTTGGCATTACATATGAAGTGGTTTATTTCTGTCTAGTCTCCGTGTTATTGTTGAAAGACGGATAGAAAAGGATATGACCTTTACTTTTGGGTACATGTAGCCACACAATAATAGCTGTCTTGAGCGCTGAAGCGATTAGCACCAACCTTTGAAGGATTGCACGAGCACGATAGTCTTATTTTGTATTAAAAGTAGTACTCACAAGACTCGACTCATATTCCGTGGCATACTCATACTTGAACGGGCTCGTTTGACTTGAAATCATAATACTTGCTTTATAAGACTTGTCAAAGGCTTTTAAGATGCTACATTGCGTCAAACGGCGTGAATAGCATCAAAGCATAGAGTATCTGTACGTGAGAGGCATGCATATACTGCACTGCAAAAACATGGCAGTCTTCCTCTTTATGCTTACTTATATAAGAACGATTCTTATGCTGTCGTCGCTAAATACATCGTCTTATAAGACATTGTCAGACAGCATAAGAATACCGCGGCCACCCTACTATAGGATCACATCTTCAATACACTCTTTTTAGTAGCAACTGTAGCTGCATCAATTGATCTAAAAAACACCAGGGAGTTCATAAGGGGACTAGCAAGGGTCCAAGTATCTACCAAGATATTGAAACAGTGTTCAGAAAGGGCGTAGCATCTAGGACAAAGAAGCCTAATGCATGTACTTTTGGTACAATATTAATCCCAAGGGTATAAGAGGCAGAATAAAAGCAGCCTCTCTGACCAAATACGCCATCTATAACAGTAACAAAACACTTTAGAGAAATAATTGCCAGAACAAGCCAGAGAAACCGGCGTAGGAAGTTTTAAATCATTGAGCGCTATCAAAGTCAAATACACTTATATAATTACAACCGTTGGGCATATATACCACCGAGCTAGGTATTTCATCTCTCTCGGTAGACATATGAAACTCATAAACCTCAATAAACGCACATCACACTCCCGAGATCTCACCTCATGAGTTATGGAAATTTAACCCTCGTCCACCATGAGCGTCTTCCACTCTCAACGCACCCTTTCATATCAGAAACTAAAAGTACCATCGTCTTCTTACTTCAATAATCTCTGACATTGAGCTACAACATGCGTATCTCTCTACGACTTCTCCCGTTCAACACAACAGACCGTGTACTGTAAAATGTTTTTATGGGTCAACAAGAATGAGTGAAAATGACGAATATCTCATACCCCAAACCTCAAATTGGAGCACTTGCCCATAAAGCCCCCAAGAATAAATGTCAAACAAATATACTCATCGTATATTCTACATCTTGTCCCTAAACCCTCTTTCGCCTCCCTATAAACCCTCTCCAGACGTCAAATATCACAATCCACTATCGAACAAACCATCTATGCAAAGCCCTATCCGAGATTTCACAAATTCCAATGCAGTCCAATTTATCCGGTAGATCCAGTGGCAAAATTCAACTCGAAAACCTTTCTACAAAAACTAACCAAAAATCCAATAAACGGGGGGAGACGCACACAAAAAAAAAGGCCTTTCCTTATAGGCCAAGAGTTACGCAGGACCCCCTCCCCTCCCCATATCGCCGCCAAAGTGGCTCGAGCAGAGGCAAAACCCTGCAAAAAAGCACCTAATCTTGGTCCCCTCATGCAGCATCTGTCAAATATCATCCGCACAGAAAACAAAAAAAAAAAAAAAAAAGACGAGGGTATAGCAGCAGCAGCAGCAGGGAAAAAAAGAGCCGGGCCATCTGCAGGTTTAGGGCCCTGCAATGCCGGGTCCTCCTCCTCCAGTGGCGATTTGAGACGGGCCTCCTCTTCGTCCTCGTCCCCCCATCTCGACTAATAGCCTTCAAGCAACTCCTCACATAATACATAGAGCTATACGCAGACGTACATTAAGCTATCCTGGGGCTCCTTGCTTGAGCAATGGCACACTCGAGCTTTGCCACTGGCCAAGCTGAAGCCCCAACGACCGTCTTGCCTCGGATTCAAGAAAAGACAAGTCCGTCGTTGAAACATAGCTTGCAGGTTGAATGCCTGTTAAGAAGGGGGAAGAAAAAAAGTGGAAGTATCAGACCCTTGCCTTGTCATTGCAGCAAAAGAGAATCCTCTTCCGAGGCAACTATAGATAATATCACATCTCCTTGCTCTCAAAGCCGCACTCTTCGTCCGGATAGACCGCGGTACCCTTTCGCCCAGCTGCAGAAGCCGTCATGGTCAAACAAGTGGAGTCTTTTTCTTTTTTTCTTTTTTTCTCTTGGGTTGATCCTAGAAGAAAAATGTAAGCCCTGCTACCGACCAACGTAGTAATACAAAAACCAGAACTGCCCGCTTGGTTGATGGTCGATGGGGGCATGGATCCCTATATCGATATCGCCACTAAACCCACTTCGCACTGCCCATCGCCGTATAGATACATGATGACTGGTTTCAGATGGGCGGCATGATCATCTTCCTTGGCCATAAATAGACGATTATCTCTCCCTGGCGCGGGCAATCCGACTGACTAATTGCTCAGGTGAGGGAGGCGTGTTAATCCCCTCCCACTCTTTGGCATCAGCCTTCAACATAGGACAAATGACAAATTCTGCATGTCCTACGCTATTATGATTTTGTTCTCTTCCTTTTTCTTGATTTTTTCAGCTCTTGAACGCGCCAGGCAATAATTCATGCAAGCTACTACTACCTATTTTAGCACATCGCCCAAGTTCCTTTAAGCTCACGCCCGCCGGGGACTACATCCGGAAAGGCTGAAAGAGGCTTGGGGACTCCTTCACCGCCAGTATCGTCCGCTCTAACTAAGCAAACACCTGCTCCTTTGTCAATCACGGGCGATACCGGAAAGCTTAGGAAAAGAGAAACAGAAACAGAATTTTTTTTAAAAAGGGAAAAAAAAGAAAAAGAAAAAAAAAGGCCAGGTCTTCGGCAAAAGCGGGAACGGATGCGCAAGCGCGCTTGGACAAAGCGACGATGGTCGAGATCAAGTGATAGCAGCGCCTACCAAAGACAAAGAGAGGCATCGGATGCCATGCATTCTTACGGAGTCAATGCTCACCTACCCAGGTCCGTACATGCGTACTTGTACAAAACAGTGGTAGCATGTACATACAGTACTGTACGCAAGTCGTATGCGTGCCGGGTTGTCTCTCTGCGGAGCGCCGCAGGTAAAAGGAGAGCGGACGGCGATAGGGTATGCGATGCTCTGGTGATGCAGTCCTCCCCCATGCTAAAGCCCTAGCACATCAGACAAAGACGTCCAGACGTCCACTGACTGGCCAGGCTGCGATCCAACCCCGGCTTCCCGCAGCCTGCTTGCAGCAGAGGCATGCAGCTGCCTGTGAGAGCGAGGCCAAGGGTTTGAGCCTCAGGCTTGCCAGGTCCGTCCAGAAAGTGCTCGCAGACCGTGTTCAACAGCATCGCGTGTTTTCCTAGTGAGACATGGAGCTATGCAGTGCGGAGTAGCCTATGTACTCCGTACAAGCAGATCCCCCGTTTCTCTTCCATACGAGTATCGCAGGCAGTAACACCATGCTACGGTAGGTACTCGTACTTGCGAATGTCGTTGACTGAAGATCATGAGTAAGACATTGATGTAGATATCAGTCCATATGACGAAGGATTGCCTTTTTGACATGTGCCCATACCTAGATGCCGTCGGACGTGTGTCGCCTGCCGACTTCCTTTCGCCTTGTCCCAGCTTTTGGTATCACACCGACTTCTCCCTCATGGGATCTTGGTATAACAGGCCACCCGCTTGCTTGATAACTTGCAGCAGGCATCCATGACTCTTGCAACACTTGCTTAGAAGCCCCGTCTTGTCTGAATGAAGCATAAAAGGCTTCTACGCATGTTCCGCGTCGCGATCTGTTATACTCGTACATGTATCTGTCGTCCCCGTGATTGGGGGAGGCTCGCAGTTCAGTATCCATCAAGATCCATCAGGTCGATTCACCGCCGTCGATTTAGCTCACGCACTATTCATCCTTGTGCAGGAATGTTTCAGAATGGTTATCCACACAAAGCTTAAAGTCGGTGATGCGAAGAGCTCAGGAACTAGGATGATCCTAGAACTCGTAGCTTGAGCGACTCTCGTCCACGTGCGTTTTTTGGTCGTCTTGTCTTCTTTTTTTCTCTTTTGCTTTCTAGTTTTCTAGGTCTGTAGGGTAGGGTCCCCGGTCTCCATACGTATTAGCGAAAGCTCCGTCCGGGTCGTGATCCCCGTAGGCAAAGAGATGGGGCTCTCCGGCGAACGGTGTTCGGTGACTCATCTCCCTGGGGTTCCGCTTGTCTCCCGTGATGCGGACAGTGAGCGTGAAATTCGTGCTTCCGCGTCGACCATGCGAGGAAAGATGAGATGCCCGCTTATTCTCTGCCCCTGGCTCTTCATATTCTGGCTTGGCCGGCACTGTCTCAGCGGCTCTTTCATATGCACATAAACTATGCTTGTCATCTTTTTTGTTTTCATCGGTAGTTAGTGTTTGGTGATTTGGGCATAGGCGTTCGCATCGAGAGTTTATCGTCTGATCGCCGTTGAGAGTGGAGCTTTGGCCGATACATTTGATCGGAAGTGTAATCGCAAATCAGCTGCTAATCCAGCTGTAATTACTCTCGTCACCTCAAAACCACGCTTCAATACTGATGCCATCCATGCTCAACCGAGGCTGGATTCCTTCTGTGCCTGGCTAACAAGGCACTAACTCCTTTAACCGCAGACTACTTGAGTGGAGTGGCGTTGATACTTTGCAAGACCAGAATGGAACCATGGCCATATAATACAAGTAGAGTTGAAATAGACACTGTACCAAGTAGGTGTGCATCCTGAGAGCTGGTATCAGAGAGAAAGAAAAAGCAGGCTTCAGCATGGTGGCTCATAGCCGTACCAATACGATACTAAAACTCCGCCCCCCCCCCCCCTTTTTTTTTTTTCTCTCAAAGTTTTCACATCAAAGACTAGTAGAGTCTTCAAAACGACCTCTTCTGTGATTAGAAGGCACCCAGTATGCAATATTTTGCTTGATACGGCGACTCTGCAAGTAGCCTTCCGTACTTTTGAGGTATAAACGTAGGTCTTACGTATGGCGCCGTACTAGCAAACGGAGCACTAACGGTAGCAACAGGTACCCGTTTCGTGCTCCGTTCTTGGTGGGTGCTCGCGATGCTGACCGCACATTCGTAGCGTGCATGAAAACCCCAGCTCAGCTTGGACTTTAGCGCACAACCATGAGGGCTATATCATCCCTGGGCTTTGGAATAGCTTCTGAAGGACATACTGATAGTGTTCCCGTTCGATATTTTTGGCCTCTAACTTGCGCCAAGGAACAAGACTAGCCCACCAATTGCTAGCCAGCGAGTCAAGACTATCTTGGCCGGATTGGCTTGATATCGACGGGCGACTCTAAGCCGAAGGGAGTTTTGCGTAGACCGCTTGTGATCACCGCGGGCGAATTCATCAAGCTACACGCACTCCCGAGCTACTATAGTAGACCATCATCGCCTAGCACAAGCACTACCAGTCAGTTAGTGCTTGGCTTTCCTGCGAGAGTGACCAGCGTAGTCATTAGTAAACGACAGACAATATTGAGCGACGAAGCCCGTTGTGGACTGTCAGCCGTTGGTTGGGCGCGTCAATATTACCACTGGAGGAAATCCCTAGCTCTGAATGGCCAGAATTGGGGGGGGAATAGAAAAAAAAAAATAACATGAAAATAAAAAAAATAAAAATCTTCAGCCGAGCCAACCGCAGTGGATGGTGGCGCCATAGACGGAAGAACGTGCTGGCCCTCCCCGCGAGTCAAACTGCTATCACGAGATAAGGATGGCCGAGGGAAAGTAGAGGGTCCTCTGGAATACCCGTCGTATCTCCTCACAGCCAAGAACGAGCTGCCAAGTTGGGTTCTCGGTTGAGCCTGAATTTTTGTATCCTTTGTTCCCATTTGAACTTGGGGTTCGGGCTTGAGCAAATGATGTCGAACCAACATTCGCAAGTACGTATCCACAGGAGGCGCAGTCAGAGTCTTGATGAGGGAGGTACTCTGTACATCCAACTCTGTTGATCTCCATTGGTCTTGATCCCGGGCCCCGTGCAGAGAAGATACACAGATACGTAGCTCGACATGAGATTTTATGAATGGTATAACCGCGGCACGGGCTGAACATCGAGCCGGCTTTGTTGTCTCACTAGAGACCACCCAGGTGGCAGTCAATCATGCAATCGCCTATGATTGAGGCATGATCAAGACCAATCTTGTCTGGCACCACCGGGAGACGTTTCCCTGTCCAGCCGCAGACAGCCAATGGGCGATATTGGACCGGATAGCAGCCAAGGCTAAACCCCAAGTTTGCCCTCAGTCCCGGCTGGCAGCAAGGCCTGAAAGATGGCACCGCCGCGGTTGAAAAATGACCAGCAAACCAGCTTCGAATGGAGCCAGGACGCTGTTCTGGTACGCCTGAGAAGCCACAGTCTCAGTGCTCAGTGTCAAATCCGGTGAGTCTGGCCATATTGATTGGTTGGCGACGCATGCACTTAGGGTCTTGTTAATTGGCCGTTCTTGAGGCTTCCCACAGAACACAGCAGCTCGCCCCAGGCATTGTCCAGACGGATTCGAACATGTCGTCCCCCGAGACCAGGTAGGCCTATGGAGGCGTCCTGTGCGTGGTAACTTCGTGGAGGGCTGAAGATGCATCGGCCTCACGGCCTAAGGGGTGAGAAAGTAGTGTGTCGTCGATGCCTAACCAGACGGACGCGCACGCGTCATGAGTAACCAAACAGATGGAGCGTGATAGGCGCAGCAGGAAAAACACACCGACAAAGCAGACAGCGGAGAATGGTGCAAGTTGTCGGCGGGCCATGGCCGCTTCATATGCGGCCATGGCACAGTGGAGCCCAGGCGCCTCTTTGGTTGGAGGTTGTCAGGTCGAAGCCGCCAAAGAGAGGCCAAGGCCCGTGTTGGAAATATGCACCAGCCACGAGCCCACTGCGAGGCAGCATGGCGCATGATGATGGGCAGGACAAGGACGAGCGAGAGCCAGAATCGGATGCGCAGTTGGAGAAGATGGGGCACAATCGATAAGCGATTATCTAATACGTTGCGTTGCGCTGCGTGTCAGTGCTGTCCCCGTCCGGTTGGTGAGCTGCATTGCTGTCCCAGCCAAAGTGGTGGTGCTAGGGACCGGGCCTGTGTACTGTGGCCTGTAGGTAGCAGTAGCAGTACGCCATGGCCGTGCATTGATGGCTGCACTTGCCTGATACGCGTTGCAGGATGCGAGGCAGCGCCAAAACGGCAAGGCGGATGACACTATCGTGTGCTTGATATTGGCTGCTGCCCATCCGGGACATCCATCAGATCAGTCGTCCAGCTCGATCCTGACTTAGTAATCCGAGCCCGGCCAAAGACAGTCGACGCAAGGCAGCACGGGCGTGCAGTGCATCACGTAATCAGCTCGAGGTCAGGTGCTGCGGCGCTGGCTCTTCTGGCAGCCCGTTACTGGTCCACTGTACGAAGGCGGTGGGTCTCTGCGCTCGTACCTCGCCACCCAAATCAGGCCAGGCGGTACATGCCTAACCTGTCAGCCCACCCCGTCGCCCTTCCTCGCGTCTTTCAGGTGGGCTGTCGCAGTGCATGAGGTCCAAACCACATCAGGCATGAGTGGCCTGGGCCAGACGCTGCGTCTCGCCTGATGGGTGCCATGACACCTCCCAAGCAGCCCCGGTATCTGCCTATCGATTTGATGGCCTGTGACGATACGATACGACCGATAGAGCGAGAGAGGGGAGGGGCTTGCGAGAAACCGTGGAGAAGTGAGGGGACTTGGATGGCCAGCCAGAGCGCGCGGCCACATCACGATGACCAAGCGACGCCGGCGCCAGTGGACGAGAGGGCCGCTCCGCTGTGACTGGCCGGATTCGCGGCCGTCTTCTCCATCCAAGCTCTGCCAGTGGTTCACAGGCCACTGCTCTGCACGCCAAAGAAGCAGGCGTTGCGCACCATCGCCCTTAGCAGAGCGCACACTACTGGCCCGTCCCGAGCTTTTGAGTGGTCACAAGTCTGCGGCTATGGCGTCCACCCGCTGTCCGGGTCGTGCGGGAGCGACCAGCGCCGTCCATTACTCTCTTGAGGCCTGGGGAGCAGCTCATTCCTTTGGGGGAAGGGGGGTCGTCTGAGAGAGTTGGGTCGCCAGGACTCCGGGAGCTTGATGCCCAATCTGCCAACCTCTTCTCGGCGGCGCGAGACTACTGTAGCATGCGGGCGCCTCTCATTCGCTCTGTCTTGGATCTCATCCCGTCGTTGAGCCTATCCATCTTGGATTGGATTCTGCCTCCCGGCGTCGCGGATGGCCACCCGTCATGGCCCGCTTGCCGAGACCTGACAGGCTCAATCATGGGCCATGGACATGACGGAAGCTCATTCGTTTCAGTACCCGCCCTGCTTCATGCGAGTCGAGCCGGAGGTCAATTCTTTCCCTTTTCTCTGCTAGTAAGGCGGGTGATGGGTTGACCATGGCGTCGTGGGCTGAGCGCTGCTGGACTGACTGACTGGCCATGACGGCGACGACGCCGTTGCTTATCGATTCTTGAATCAGGCCGACCTTGGACTGAAAGGCCAAGGCAGCGGCAAAGTTCAGCTTGGTCTCCCATTAGGCGCAACCTGAGGCGCGTAGAGGCCGTTTCGAGTCACAAGAGGCCGCTGGTCCCCGATCGATCAGGTGTGCGGGTTGTGGTCATTGTGGTTGATGATGGCCATGCCGAGGCCTGCTTGAGACAGACAAAAAAGTCGAATAGAGTACGAAGTACGGGACAAGATGTTGTTCCAAGTCCCATCCCGAGTGCCACATGAGGTGGAAAGAAGGGAGCAGGACCAGGGATCAGCCCAGCTTGGAAATGGTGTGAACTCGAAGTACCTCCATACGAGAGAGCTCAGTACTGTACAAAGCAGAAAGATGGAGAAGGCTAAACATAGCGGCTATGACATACTACCTACCTACTGCTGCATCACATCTACCTACATACAGGTGCTGCCAGCACCCTGCTCATACGCACGAGCACCTACAAGATATTGGTAGGCATGCCCACCACCGCAGCCCTAGCCAGAGAGATCCATTGTGCCATGCTCAAAGGGCACAAGGGATAGTCTACTTACTCTGTGTGTGTCCAACTCCCTTCACGCACTCGTGGGCTTTGATAGCACTAATCGTACGGGCGCACTGCCGCTTCAGAATGGAGTGCGGAGGATTACCTACAAGCACGGTGCTCAAAGAAATGAAAGAAAAAAATTTATTTAAAAAAAAAAAAAAAGAGTACTAAAGAGGCGAGAGCCAAATCTCACGACAGGCACCCCTGTCCAAAGCCGGCCCCGAGGACCAGACCCTAGACAAAACCCGTTTGAGCCCGACAGCATGATGACGAGCGGCCACACGCACTAACACCACTCGTACTGCAAGAAGACGAAGCAGAGGTAGTAGGTAGGTGGTACGGAGTACGAAGCATCGCTATCGACAACGGCTGGGCTGTACTTTGTGCGACACACTCCGACTGCGGTATGGGAAACACCTCTAAGCGAGTAAGGCATGTACATGTGTATTACACAGACGCCTCAGAGTACATACATGGGAGCCCAAAGCATGTACCTTCTACTGCGAATGAGCCCAACACCCAAGTCCTCAGCCCGTGGACGACGCTCTCGTCTTGCTCTCGCCCTTTCCAGACCCTCCGGCGATTATCAGCCCGAGGAGGACTCGACGCTGTCATCATGCCAAATCAACGTGCTTGTCCCGGAGATATCAGCCTAGCATCACTATCAGAGAGGTACGTACCGGCCATCGGCGCAGGCGATCAAGCATCAACGCCTCCTCTTTAAGACGGGCAACTCTTCTTGACTAAGACGAGATAACTAAGCAGTCATAGACCAATGACGGGCTGGGTCTCAACTCTCAACCATTGGCTACGTCTGACCCTCCTTCGTGCGATGGAGCACCCACTACCCAGTTGCAGCTACAAACATACGCCCCGCGAGTACGGAGAGTACATATAATTGAAATCCCCTCCTCCCCATCTGCTGCCTTTGCTCAGTATCTCAACTTTGAATCCCATTCGACGCCCTCGGTGCTCTTGAAGCCGTCTTTCGTTTCCTGTGTGTCTCTATCAGCCGCAGCAGAAAGGAGAGCCAGAGAGCAGCGGCACCAGAGGCCTCTCCCAACGCCCGTACCACGAGATTGCATTTCAGTGAGTCAGTTTCCTTGTTTATTTTTTGTGTGTGTTTTTTTCCCTCCTTGCCCCCTCTTCCCGGTTGGTGGACGATGACTGCTTTCGTCCACTGCCATGTCCTTATATCATCATCAGCAGTGTTATTGTTGCTTCTTCCAATATCATGACCGGTATTGAAATAACAATAACCATGTCCAGCAAAGCTGCCCTTTCCTCTCCATCATCCACCGTCTCTTATCGCCCGTCCCCTTCCTCTCTGCCTATCCGGCGTCGTCGATTTATTTTTATCTCTGTCGCCGCTCTTCGCTGCACCTCCTCTCTTGCATGTTTTTCTCCCACTACTCCCACTGCTCCCACTGCCACTACGCCCACTACTCCCACTACCACCTGCTGGCCTATCCACTCTCCCGCACTTAAACTAGCCCCCCCACAAGCGCTGTCTTAGCGCTGTTCCGATTCCCTGCCCTGCTTCCCTCCTCCGATTCCCACACCAAACCCAACTCCCAGCCCTTTTCGCAGCTGGCCCGTCTTATATCACTCGACCCTCCCGCACTCTGTGGTCTGCCCATCACCCTTCAACGCCTTGACGATTTCATGACCTGCATTTGCTCTGCATTTCGCTGCTTCTTCACCCTTCCCCCTTGGCCATAATCAAGAGCCATCCATCGCCATCACAAATCACTGCCTACGCATGCTGCCTGTGATCTTTCTTCGTCCTGACCCCGCCCACTTCCGTCGCTGCTCGTCAAACAACAAATGAAAAAGGCCGTCTTGAGCGCCTTCGCTAACATCTCATCTTTGGAGATTTTCAGTATCAGCACTTAACGACTACTGTGCTTTTGTTCTTCCTCGTTTCCGCTCTTATTTCTACTTATTTCTCTTTCGCCTCTTTTTCTCTTTTTCTTCTTGGGTCGTCATTTCTCTTGTTCGGTTTTTGACGTCGACCTCTGCATCCTCTCCCCTCACATTTCGGCCTTGACGCCGCTCCCACACAGCCACACACCTCGTCACAATGAACGGCTACTATTCAGCACCTATGGCTATGGATGCCAGCCCTGAGCAGAAGTTCTTCAAGGCAGAGGACAACGGCAGCTTAGACGACAGCCTTCTTGACCAGAGCGGCATTGATTCAGGACTGGATCTTTCTCCTCCCATGGACAGCAGGCGAGAGTCTTTCGGCATCGGAGGGCCTCTCTTCTCTCCCAAGACCGAAGATTGGCAATCTGTCGACATGCAGTCGCTGCCCTCCAACAACCCCTTCTACGAACCTCACAGCACCAGCACCAACCCCTACATGCGCTTCGACCAGCCCTCAGCCAACCCTTTCATCTCATCAGGCAATCCCTGGGCCATGAACGGAGGCTCCGGCACGGCCACGCCTTTCCAGCCGCGCTTCGGTGGCATGGCGACTGATTTTGAGGGCAACACCTCCATCTTTCAGCAGCCCATCCACGCTCCCACTCCTTTCCCCACCTCTGGCAACATGTTCGCCAACTTGGCTGATGGCCAGTCTATGCAAGACGGCCAAAATGCGGCCAAGAAGATGCAAGACGGCAGCGCTGCCATTCGATCTCACAACGATCTGCGACGCGGCGATGGCATCCGGAAGAAGAATGCTCGTTTCGAGATCCCCGCGGAGCGAAACTTGAGCAACATCGACCAGTTGATTGCCCAGTCTACGGATGAGTTGGAGATCAAGGAGCTCAAGCAACAGAAGCGACTGCTGCGAAATCGCCAAGCTGCGTAAGTACATTCATTGAACTGATCAGATTTCTCCCCCCGCATGAAACTAACAGGTTCTGCTAGCCTCGACTCTCGACAGCGCAAGAAGCAGCACACTGAGCGCCTGGAAGATGAGAAGAAGCATTTCACCGTTGTCATCACTGACATGGAGGATGAACTTTCCACCCTCAAGGCCAAGGTTGAGCAGCTCACTCTCGAGAAGCAGCAGTGCGTTGATTACATCGAGACCCTCGCTTTTGAGAAGGACGAGATGATCCGCACTCACACTATCGAGACTGGCGAGCTGAGGAAAAAGGTTGGTATTCTGACCGACCACGTCCAGCGCCTGGAGAGCAGCATCCCCCCCCCAACGCTGCCGCCAACGACTTCTCCGGCTCTTACGACGACATGGAAATGGCCGGCACCTGGGACAATGGCTTCCTCAACGACTTTGCCGATGAGGTTAAGCCGCCCATGGCCATGGCCAAGAAGGACAACAACCCCTTCACCTCGGACAGCGAGAAGACTTCGTCTCAAGGCGGCCTGCTCTTCATGCTCTTCCTTGTTGGCGCTTTTGTCTTGTCGAGCCGCTCGATGCCCTCCATCCCCCGCGTGTCTGAGGATGTCCGAGTTGCGTCAGCGAATCTCCTCGACAACGTCTTCAAGGATGCCGGCGTCAGTGCCTCTTCCAGCATGCACGCTATTGCTCCTCAGCCTTCCGCTGCCACTTGGGGCCAACCCGTTAGCGCCAGTGTCATGGCCGGCATGGCTGCCGATGGTGTTGTCGCACCGTCCATGCTCGTAGAGCTCGGCGATAGCCTTATGCAGCCCTCACAAGAGCAGACCAACGAGCAGATCTTCTCCCTCTCTGCTGCTCAGTACAACGGTGTTAGTGACCACGACTTCCTCCGCCCTGGCAGGATGCCCAGCAAGACTCGCAAGAACCTAGCCCAGGCTCTCGCTGAGCTGCGGGATAATGCCAAGCAGCTGGGTGCCGCCGAGGTTTACACTCGCACTCTCCTTTGGGACCAGATCCCCAACGACGTCGTCCGAAACTTTGCCAGAATGGTTGTAGAGTGCAACAGTGCTCAGAACGGACAGCAGTGCAACGAAGCACGATCATGAAAGAATTTAAAAAAGACCCGGCGCGAAAGAAGAAAACGCGAAATCTCACGATGACGAATGAAAAAAATGGCTACAGTAATGACGCAGAACCCGACCTTCTCCACCCTTGCTCTATTTTGTCTTGGTTTATTTCATTTCTTTGACAACCTCTTGTTACTTTCTTACTCTTCTCTTCTTACAGCCATATCCGCGATTGGATGAGCTGGCCACTTTTTGAGTTGCTCTGGGGCGGCTCCCCCCACATGCGCATTATTTGAGATTATTTGCTCACGCATTCACCACCATCTTCTTGAATTTGAACAAACCGCTTTCTCATGAAAATCATCTACTTTGGAGTCTCCCACGATTTCTTTGCGGATCTAGCGAGCGAGCAAGCGTTGCTTTTATTTCCTTGTTTTAGCGATTGATTTTGATTTGGCTTCTTTTTTTTTTTCATTGTGCTTTTTCTTTTCCTTGTGTTAATATTTGGACGGCTTTTCAAATGTTTATTACTTGGTTTTCTACCCTACTTTTTGGGGTCCTTTCGACGATTGGGCGAGATAGGACACAAGCAAGACGCAGCAGCACTGCAAGCATGCCACAGGCCCCAGTCCAGTGCATGCTTGTACTACTTTGGAAGGGCATAGCTTTTCGGCTAATGGGAATCTGGGTGCGGGATGATACCTAGCACCAAGAGAAGGATTTCTACGAGGCATGTCGACACAGATTGATGACAGAATGGAATTCTACTTGATGATAACGAGCAAGAGCACCTGGAACGGGCTCTTCTCAACGACACTCTTTTGAGAACCCACCATAGGGACAAGAAATATCCCTAGATGGCTTTCCTTTGTACTTGGGCGGCATATTGGCATTATTTTTCTTTTTTTACTTGGAAATAGCAGCCACACAGATGGCCTATTGGGTTTTGACGACATATTTTCTTTTCAGATAGCTTTTTCAAATACGAAGGCGGACAAAATGGTCCAGCTTTACTTTTTACATCCATCATGATTGATGCTCATGTTTCTCCTTTGCATTTCTGTGACTGCTCCCAACCTCGCTTGTACGACTCCTTATCCTCCTGTGCCTCGTGACTGCATGCCCGCTTACTACCTAGATAGAGGGCTAATAGCAAACAACGCCCTTACCTGGGCCGTGAGGCGCAACACCAGCGAATTTTCTACTACGTAACGGTTACAGACTGACATAACCATCTCCCCTTTGTGTATACCTAGTGCCCATCCTATCATACCATCATAGATAATACAGCCCCGTGCTATCGCCCGTAGAGCATACATAGCGTTCCCCCCGGGGCAGAGACGACGGAAACAAAGGGGTGGGTGCGTGAGACCTGGGAAGCGATGTGATGTGATGCAAAGCGGCCATGCACTGGCTGTGGCTTGTCTTGGCCTGGAGAAGGAGGGGGGGGGGCCAGAGATTGGGTTGACATCACACCGCCAACGAGGCAGAAAGGCCCTTTTAGTTGCTTCTAGCCTGGGAGTTGGGGTGGTTGGAGAAGTTGTAGACCTAATCCTTTTTTGGGGAGGGTTGTGTGTCTCGTTGATGGAGGGCTTGGGACATGGAAAAAAAAACGTCCAAGTAGAGAACTGCATGATGCCATGCGGCCTGTTGTGGTGGCCGCGGTGTTGCTACTATACTACCTCCCCGTCGTATTTTACTACGGGATCTATTCTAGTAGGTGTTTAAAATTGCATGGGGAGCGTCATAGCTGATGGTTTATTCATGCTGGCTAATGCCTGGCAGAAGAGGGCGTGGCTGGCTGATGCGCTGATCTCTTTGCTTGTGTTGAAGGGAGAGAAAGGCATCACGAGATTGCTACAAGATACATTTGACGCAGTACCTTCAATGCTCACCTAACCCGGCACCTTCCTTGTACTCCGGATACGGGTAGCCATCAACGCAGCTTCCCAACACGAAGTAAGAAATCTAAGTGATGAATAATAGTTTTCTTTCTACTCTTGAATAGATAGATGCAACAAACCAA
Organism: Trichoderma atroviride; assembly: GCF_020647795.1. Taxonomy (NCBI): domain Eukaryota; kingdom Fungi; phylum Ascomycota; class Sordariomycetes; order Hypocreales; family Hypocreaceae; genus Trichoderma; species Trichoderma atroviride. The sequence continues at coordinate 2,097,826 of NC_089400.1, read as the reverse complement.
ACCATGGCCCCTCTCTTCTCCTCTGCCGTCTCTCCTCCTCCCCATTCTTCTCTTGTTCCATCCTCCACCTCCCTGCCTCTGGCTTCCATCCCGCATGCCCTCCATCTCCCTCATTCGCCATAATTAGCAGCTAGCCCGCCAGCCGCATCCACCAATCGGCGAGCCACTCTGCATCTGCAAGAACTGATCATCTGCTCTGATCTCAGCCAATGCCGTCCCAGGGTGGCCACAAACTCGGTTTTGGCGAAATAGATGAAACAGCCACACGCTGCCAGTGCGTACACGCGCACATTTATCCGCTCACACGCACACATTATCCAGACGCACCCGCTTTAGTCTGGACGAATCGCAGCGCTGGAGACGCCTCTGGAAGAGAGAGAGGGCTCTCTAGCCTCCCCCCAGGCCATGTCTTCCGCTGCTCTATTCCTGGCTCTTCCCGTCTTTCCGTCTTGTTGACACACGCCACGCCGCTACACCCCTCGGGCCGATCCTGTTGGTCCTGAGGCTAGAAATGCTCTTTTGACTCAAGGCCACGCTGCCACCAAGGCCCCAAGGCACCGCGATGCCAAAGCACCAATTACTGTGCCTTGGTATGAGTGAGCATGCTGCTGCAATGTGCGACGGGCAGACTGTCAGTCACATCTCTCGTACATGTACTGGCCTACCTACCTCTAAGTGAGTGATGCATATACGCATACCCGCATACATACACACATAGCGCACGCACCAAATAAACGCACGTACATGCATCTTGCATGCTTCTTACAGAAGCTTTACCTGTCAAGAGCCAATGATACTAACAAGTCGCCTTGGTCCCTTACAGCTCCAGCAGTCATGCCACCTCCGTTGCGAATCGCCCCTTACCCGGAACGAGGTGAGTGCCTGAAAGCCTCATCAACTGCTAGTCCTGGACTTCAATGCCGTAAATGACTCAGGAATTGATACCCAAACCCCAATGGCCATTGGTAAGCGAATTGACAATGGCAGGAAAACGAGAAAAAAACTCAGAAGAGCAAGGCTCAGCAGAATATCTCGCGCGCAGCCCACCCGTACTAGGCCTCGATATATGGCCAACTCCACCACAACAGACGAGTCGTTTTCCCTCCCAGCCAATCTAGTTGCGACAGCTGAACAACACATACATACATGCCCGCTCCATACGTACATCATGTACATGCCTGCACGCATGCGTAAATGCCACCTGCATGCGCAATCAGGCATCAAAACGATCCTCCCGGCTAAGGCAAAGCTGGTAAAAGAGCCGCTGCACCAAGGCATCGCCAGACCTATGATCCCATTTGCACCAATTCTCCGAGCCACATCTGCAGCTTTCTCCTCTGCTCTCCTCTTTTCATCCTAGTAAGCCCACGAGAATGGGCAAAGTGAGATATCAGCTGGGTGCTGCTCCTCTAGTGGCTACAAACACGCTTCGCGAACACACAAGACACACATACAGCTGCAGGGCAAGGCGCCTTACAGCCGTAGAGGCTCAGGCATTTACAGTTTTGAAAACAGAACCAGACATCCTACCGTACAAACAAACAAACATACATGCGGCAATCGCCGTTACGCGAGCCGCTCACAACGCCCAAGTTATACCAGGTCTGTGCTACACACGATACAGCAGCGGAACCCCGCAAATGTGAACCACAAGCCGCAGAATGGATCAAAACGCTGGTTCTCTACTCGTTGCTTAAAGAGCCACTTAGTGGACACGGAACGCAGCAGTAAGAAAACAGAAGAAGAAAGACCCTAGCCCACTTTCGATATCCCGTAGAGGCCGCTGGAGAAGAGGAAAAAAACACAAGAAAAAGGTGGTGAAGCTCAGAATTGAAAAAACGCCGCTATTCGAGAGCTCCATGAAGTGAATGCGCTCTGCGTGCCTGTGACCCCCCCTTACTTCTTCTTACCGTTGCCTGGATCGTATTTTTCTTTCCATATCCTACAGACGTGTTAGCCATTGACTCGTCCTGGGTCATTTTGCTTTCCAGCTGGGGCTGGACTGTGTAGCGCGTCACAATCCTTCAAAGCGCCTGGTTACAGTCATGAGACTGCTGATACTCTGGGCGGAACGCTTTGAGCACACTGGACGAATAGACCGCGAGCGAAGCCCTGACACTTGAGAGTGATGCATCGCACTACACAGAGGAGCACCCACAACAGGCACGACGGGTGAGTATGAGTGCGTTTTGATAACTTACCATGAATTTCCTAGTGTCTTATTGCCAGCCTTCTCCGCCAGTCGATAGTACCGGGCTGCGGCATACTGTACTCCCAAATAAGGATTCAAACATCAGCCTCATGTGACGGACCAAAAGTTGCGGAGAGGGGGAGCACGACCCGTGGCCGTGCCATTTTCGACTGGACTGGCGCAGCTTGCGCCTCCTTGCTTGTCCTCTCTTGCCTCACATGTGCCCAACTTTGGACTTGGTGAGACGTTGGGCATCAACTCCGCCTTTGTCAGCGCAGAAACCAAACCTGAGCCAAGCCTGGACCAGCCCAGACTGATGAGAGGCAAGCCACAATCTGCCTGCAGTGCTGCTGGCCCTGGTTGAGGCTTGATCTCTTTGTTGTTGCCATCGAAGAGGCGAAGCTATGTGATGGATATCTTGACTAATCGCAAACGTACCTTGTCCTTTTTACAGCCATAACCCTGCAGGTAACACCAGGCAACTTCGTTCATAGCGTCTTGACTACTCGTCAGTATCCAAGCATATATCCGTATCTGCAGTTCTGTCTCATAACTCACCAGTATCGCCCAGGTTCGCTGCGGTCTCATAGTACTGTTTCCCCGCGGGTCAGTATCTAATCAGCTCAGCCGACTCCTGAATAGGAAATGACTGCATACCTGCTTTGCGGCGATTGGATCTTTGTCGATGCCCCAGCCGTGGCGGAAGCAGTTGGCCAATTCGAAGATGGCGAGGACTAGCTCTCCCTTTGCCGCTCCTCCCTTCTTCAGACCGGCCTGGATCGCCAATTCCTCGACTGATGCAGCATTGGAGGCTGCTGCCGTTAGATAGTGGACCGCTTTCCCAGGGTCTGGCGTGCAACCCCAGCCGTGCCTATTAGATGGATGCATGGCGATTAGTCCGGAGCTCTTGTCCATCTCTCGAGCTGCAGTTGCCTGCTAATCATATGACGGTCATGTCACGTAAAACAAATGGGATGTGATATATGAGAGCGTGCTCAAAGGGGACAAATGCGGGCAGAGCCGTGCCTCTCTCAGGATTCACCGGCGGCAAGCAGCATATCGCCACCACGGGATAGGAGGGAAAGGGCAAATTGGGATCCGGCGATGGTAACACTCACCTGAGTGCTAGCCCATAGAGGACCTGGCTAAGTGGGTTATTGGCGCCGCTCTCGTCTGCGAGGCGCCCGAACAACTTGGTGGCTTCCACAAAGTTACCCTCCTCATGCAGCCGAATCGCCTCCTGAATATCGGCATCGATCTGTTTGGACGAAACCTGTCCCGAGTGCACCGAAGCGCTCCGGCTGCGAGGGCTGTCCAGGCTCATGTGCGCCATGCCATCTGCGGCGTCCCTTGAGGGCGGCCGACTCCTCACCCGATCATTCTGCCCGGCTAACATGGTGGCCCGTTTCTCCCACTGCAGCTCTGCAGCATCTCCATCCTGCACGTCGTTTGGGACCACAATCTCCGGCAGGTTCTGGGGCACATGGTCCGAGGTCTCAGGCGCGCGACTCAGGTGTAGCCTATGGGAGAGGCGTCTTGCGGTGCTCTCCTTTTTGGATTTCTGACTGGTCGAGGACGACGCGGATGGGCTTCGTGATTGATCCGAGTGGAAAAAGTCAAAGCTTCGCCTCGACTTTCGGTGCTCTCCGCTTGTCGACGACGGCGATAGCAAGCCGTCGTTGTAGCCGAGGGCGTTTTCGTCCGACGGCATAATCACCTGCTGCGAGACAGTGTCGGAGCGAACAAACGTGATGTCCGGACCGGCCATTCTTCCATCTGCATCTTGGTCTTGCTGTATAGCATCCTTCTTCTTCAGTGCATCTCGGAGCCCCATGGTTGCGGAGTAGTAGCTCGCTGTAAGTGAATTTCTCTTCCTCCTCTTCTATTAATTTGATCCAAGCCAAGATAAAAAGACCAAGCGAAGCGAAACAACAGCAGCACCAAAGCCTTGTATAGATATCCCGTAGTCGTGATGATGTAAATGAGCTAGCCGGTGATGCTTGGCCCTCGCCTTGTTTGTTACCCAAAATAGATGTCCTTTAGACAGCAAGTACTACCAACTGTTCTACGTCGCAAGAAACGAATACCGGCGGTATAGCGATGAGCGAGGCAGTCAAGCTGTGGCTGAGGCTGAGCTGAGTGAGCTGAGCTGATGCAAGTCCTTTTGTAGCGACTGATATGTGGGCAGTGTCCTCTGTAGCGCCGTATGACATACGGATACAGCGCCAGTAGTTCCAACGCCTTGTGTCTCAACGCCCTTTGAAACGAGGTCACGCAGAGGCAGATGAACCAAAGACGTCGGAATAAGAACAACGAGATTTCGATCTTTCCCGCGCGGCAAAACAAAGAGGACAAATCACGAGCTGCCAGGCGGCTGCTTTGAATGATTTAACGGATGGAGGTTAAAAAAAGGCCAGGCGCCGTCCCTTTTTTTGAAACAGGGCCCTTTTTCGCCGCCCCCTCCAAAAATCCGCATTATGGAGTCGAGCAGGTGGTATTCTAGGATTTGCTCCCGAGTCCCCAAGGCGCCTGTTCCTTGGCAAAAACTGGGTGCTGCGGCCACCAGCTTTTTGCCGTGTTATTATATAGTGCTACCTAGTATTAGGTACTGGAGATGATGTACCAAGCATGCCTTTGCTAGGTAGATGAAGAAGCAAGAAGACAGATTTGAATATATGAATTGAATAAAGAACTGCCTGGCTAACCCCAACTCATGTTATCGATGCTTGGGTTTTCATTTTCCCGGGCTGTAAATTCTCCAGGGGGGAAGCGCTGTGAGACGGGCCCTATCTGGGCTATTTTGGGACGCCGATCAGTGATCTCTTTTAGAGGGCTGCCTTCGCTAAATTACCCGGTCGGTATGGGGTATTAATTAATATTGATAGCGTATTCGATTAATAGGGGGCGTAATATATCGTCCATTTTTTGCTATTTGATGACACGAGGATTGATATCATGGAATGCATGTTTACTATGGACTTTAGCTGGCCGTTTTAGGGAGCATCTTTCGAGATGGGCCAGATGAAGCGTAAGTAGGGACGATATGACTCTCCAACGTAGAAGAAAAACCAGGTTCATAATACAGTGGTATGTAGCAATTTGACACATGTAGCAACTCTTCTTGTTCATTTACTTGATATTTTTTTTTCTCAATCTTTTTATTCTCTTTCCTCTACTAACATATATCGTTTTTTATTTCTCTCTCTTTCCTATTCAAAAGTCTTCTCTTCCCTTATTCTTTCTTCTTCCTTTTTTCTTTTTCTTCTCTCGGCATTATTTTCGTCGTCTTATTTGTAACCCCTGCAGCCTCCGAGGGAGGAGGGAGGAAAATAGGCATGACGTTAAAATGCTGAATAACAGGGTATCTTTAGTATAAAGCCCATTTCCCAAACCGACATGAGCTTCATGTCTTTTGTCGTTTGCTATAGAATTTGAACTGCTTGCTAAATAAAAAGAAAACAAGAATAAAAAAAAGAATAGCATGTAATCTCCAAAAATTCAAGGTATGAAAACTGCAGAGGCGCTGAATGGTAATCGACTCGACATGTCCAAGGGACGATGAAGAAATAATCTACTTTGACTCGGTTAAAGGGGGAGATAGTCTTTTGGGTTGTCAAAGTCGGAATCATCCGAATCGCCCTCGAGGAACTCGGCCACTTCGTCAGAATCGACATCGTTAGAGTCGACTGATTCATCTTCGCTAGAGACATCCTGGGCCTCGTCGCGCTGTTTGGCCTGATTTCGGAGGACGCTTGCCCTCTCACGATGGAGCAGCTTACATCCCCTGGTCTTACAGAAACCGGTGTTGCTGAAGTCTGGGCATTCGAAGACATGGCGATCGGTGCAGTCTGCACCCTTGTCACAGTATCCGCAGAATCCAAATGCCGCGCATACGGGGGCACTTGGAGAGGCTTTGGAGTGGGTAAAGGGACAGTCAGGCCGGGAGCATTGTCCCTTGGCAAAGTGCAAACAGTTCGGAACACGTTCTGGGGTAAGCTCATGAGAGAGATCGCAAGACTCGCCGTTGGGACACTTGCCATCTTTCAAGAAATCCTTGCAAAGAGCCACCTTGTCAGGGTCATGGACGTATCGGCAGGCCGGGCCTTTCGAACAAGAACCTAGAGGACACAGGTTAATGGTTAGTTTGCTTCCCCATCTACGCCACTATCTCGTAGATCTGTAGCTCATTCGGTTGTTGTATTTATAGAAAACAATTACCAGTCGTTGAAAAGATTTTGCATCGTTGATCAAGTTTTTTGACCATACCAGATCGACTGCTTGCGTTAGTATCGTCATCGCCCTCGGGACGTGAACATACCGGTGGTCTTTGACTATCCTCTGCGCCACAAGGTTTCCAGTCTTTGTACGATGGAACTTGACACCGGCAATAACGGTCATCTTTGGCGTCATCGTAGGGGGGAGAGGGTCACCTGGTAACAGTCAATAACAAAGATGAGGAACGAGACATTGCAAAACTTACCAGGTGTCTTAACGAGTTTCTTCCCTCCATCCAAGACGCGGAAGCGAATGCCGTTTACCGTTATTTCATTTGTAACTGCGGGATTAGTGCTCGTGCTCGTGCTCGTGCTCGTGCCTGCAAATCCATCCACCGTGGCCTGGTGGCGAAGGAATTCGCTGAATCGTTGCTTTTCCCGGCGCTTCTGATCTTTCATCTTTCTCTGGCGAGTCTCTTCGATAGCTTTGGCTCGATTCTGGCTCTCTTTCTCATATATGTTGGCGTTGATGAGCTGGCGGTGGCGATCGTTTTTGCTCACCCAGCCCGGGGTCGTAGGAGCAGGGCTGGGGGCGGCCGAGCTCGAGGCAGATCCTGAAGCAGATGCCGAAGCGTTGAGATGCAATGTTCTGTTGCGGTGCGTGGCGGCTGGCCGGCCGCTGTATCCTCTGCTCGGGTAAGGCGCGCTTGCTTGACGATAGGCGTTTCCTTCATCCAACGTTAGCCATGCTGCTATTCCTGTCTAATGAGTTTTTCTCCAAAAGACAAACCTCGGTGGCGCACTGGTTGATGCGTCGGCGGGACGGAGCGGTAGTTGGCTTGCTGGCTTTTGTGTCGATTGATTTGGCCTAGAACGGTGAGCGCTATGAAGTCATCGCGAGATGCCCGACTATCTTACCAGCAAGTTGGCCGATGCGCGCCAACAGCTCTTTGTCTTCGTCCGACATGTTTGTTATTGGTCGTTCCTGGGTTGCGAATGCTATGCCTAGTACAAAATCAAGATGCTCAAAGTCGTGGGAGATTTGCTTGCGCTGGTAGTAGCTCAGCGCAGTAAATGATGCAAGGTCAAGGTCAAAGAAATGCAAGGCTACAGTGGCGGCTGATCATTGGGTCGATGAGATAAGAGCTTAATTGAACTAGCAGCGGCCTTAGTCATCAACGCGCGCTCCACGTCGTCGCAGTGATGCGAGGCTGAGAGAAACAAACTCTAATGCTCAATAGTAGGACTGTTGATTTAACAGCCATTAAATACGTCAAATATTCAGCACGAGCTTTTTTAATTCTTTCTTCTTATTTCTGACAAAGTCGCTTTATTATTATTCGCTACCATTCAACGCCTAGTCAGCATCCGTCCTCCCAACCCAACAATGTCTTCGTGGGATCTGCTGGACGAAAAAGGCGAATCCGAGCTTCACAAGAGCCGGCTCCTCAACGTAGAGGAGAAGCCTTTCAAGCGAATCACCAAACGCCTGTCATCCATATCTGCGATAGTTTCCAGTGCGATACAATCTGATGCTACAAAACAAAACGGAGGCCACACCGCGAGCAGCGCCCAGCTACAAGAAGATCTCACATTCGATTTTGCTGCCTTTGACAGCAGCATCGCCCGCTTCCAATTCCTTCACGATGCGAACGAGCGGGAGCGCGAACGTTACGAGGCAGACAAGCAGCGCATCCTAGCAGAATGCCAGGCGGCTCGCGAGAACAACGCGCGACTACGAGAGCAGTTGGAGGATGCGAAAGCGACTCTGGCGCGGCGGAAGAAATTCGACGAGCTGGCCGAGAAGATATTGTCTAATCGACTGCTGCGGCCGCGTGAAGATCAGCTTGTTGCCCTCGAGAAATTAGAAGAAGAATGCAAAGAGCTGGAGCGCGAAAGTGAAACGTACAGCGGCACATGGAAGGAACGGCGAGACCAGTTCAATAGGATCATGGAGGAGGGCATGCTATTACGACGGCAGATCAGAGACGAGAAGGAAGAAGTAGACCGAAGAGAGGGAATGAATGAAGGCGGAGACGACGAAGTGGAGGAGCAGCGAGACGGCCAAACACCCGGCCTCAACCCCAACAGCACCGAGACACCGCGACCTGATGGCGAAGGGCAATTGAACGGGATGACGCCCCATCCAGCAATATCTGTAGATGCACCAACGCCCTCAGCTGGCTCGCCGCGTCCAGATCAGCTCCGGCCTTCGTCTACGGACGGCGCATCAGCTTCTCGGTTAGGAAGTAGGGCTTCGACCAGAGAAGTATCACAACCGCCGCGGCGTGATGGCGATTCAGGGAGCGAGACGGGCGAAGATGTTGATATGCATGACGAAGGATTGGAGAATGAAGAAGGCGAGGAGGACGAGGACGAATACAAGTCGTCGGCGAGGAATGGTGATAAGATGGAGGTTGACAATTAGTTTTGGATGATTCGCATGACATTGCTTTTTTTTCTTCTTCTCTCTAAAGATGGATAGAACATTTGTATAACTAGGATACCCGGATCAAATTAAAAGAAGAATAAATAGTATCTTTTTTATTCGGCGCTATTGCTAACGAGGTCCTGGTGGTGTGGATGACGCTTTATCGTATCGTGGTATTTTATTTATTGATCTTCGTCCTTCTCCAAGCTTCACTCCCTTCAAGACGTCTCCTCCTTCGCCTTGGCCTTGTCCAACGCCGCCTTTGCATTCGCCAACTCCTCCGGCGTAGCAGTCTCGTTCTTCTCCTCAGACGCAACAAGGTCCTCGAGCTTCTCGACGGCCGCCCGGATTCGATCCCTCAGAGGCTTAAACACGGCCTTTGTCTGCTCGACAACCATTTGCTATAAACCACAATCCTTTCGTTAGCCCCCTCGGGTCAGTCAAAACATCATATATGCAGTCCCCAACTTACCTGCTGCTTCAAAATGTACGTCGCATTGCCATCCTCGTCTTCCTGCCCGCTCTTGACTTTGTCTTCCTGGGCCTTGACCTGGGCCTCCTGCTCCTCGAGCTCCTTGTGATAAGACGCTTCTTCTTTCAGGAGGCGGTTGACGGCGCCGGTTGCGATGACTAGGGGAGACGGAGGAGGCATGACGAATGGATTGGATTTGGATCGAAAGAGAGGTCCGTTGAACGCGTGTTAGGATGATAGAACGGAAAGAAAAAGAAGGAGAGAAGAAAGTTGGCCCAAGGTCGATAATTTAAAGGCAAGAGATTGTCGTCAAGAGCCCAAGATTATTCCAAGCTGCCTGCTCGAAGCTGGATTTCAAGGTTGGTCAACTACGTGCCTGGCAGGCAGATGGATAGATTGGTCCCTATCTTAGCTACGTGGGGTTGATGGCGGGGCAGCACCGCGTTTGGCTGTATTTAGCATCAGAATCTCAAAAGGCGGCAACAGTATCAAGGATCAGCGAAACAGCCATATACAATCAACGCGCCGAATTCCTAAAAAAATGGAACCAAGACCAAATATCCCCCTCAAGTGTTAGTCATGAAATAGATTTCAAAGAATAATCAATCTCAAATCGTAGACATTAGTTTCATGGGCCTGTATACACGGTAGCTAATAAAGTTGATTTCGTTCAGTAGTCACTAATTTCCCAAAACATCCTTTTTCTAAACAACATAGCTAGCAGAATACAAAAAAGAGATAATAGTGTAAAAAAGGGCTTGTGTTGTTTCGACATCCAAGGCGCGATTATCCTTTTCCCTTCTTCCCTCCTGTATCCTAATTCAGAGAACCTCCAAGATCACATGGTATCTCCCCAAACGCCTTCAACTCCGCCGTGGGCGATTTGAACAAAAAAACAAAACCTTTCGTTGCCCAGAATGCACAGCATGGTTATTTTACATACTCAAAACATGATGTATTTTTTGGATTGTTGTCAAGATGGCGACTATGCCTCGACGGCAACCGCCGCGACGCTCACAGGGGCGGCGGACTCAGGCTCGTCTTGGTTGGAGATCTCGCCTCCAGCCTCTCGCTCAGCCCAGGCGCCCCAGAGTCCGCGCTTTCCTCGGACTTTGATGGGATCGCCCAGGCCTGAGCTCTGCTCAACCTTGATGGCATCCTTGGTTGCAAGCACCAGACACTCAAAGAACATCTTGGTTGCCTCGGCCTTGGTGGTTTCCTTCTCAGGCAGCAATTTTTGAAAGACGACTGCTGATTTCTTCCTCTTGTCTGCATCCTCAGCGGCATCAGGGCCAAACAGCTCTCGGAGAATGTGGACAGCATGCTTGGTGCCAGCAGACACAGCGCCGCTGTCGGCAGGGTGAATAAGAGGCAGCGTTGTGTCTTCGAATGCAGGCATTGGGCTACCCTCTCCGTCCGCGTGATCGTCGTCAAAGTGAGCTGCGGATTCGTCGGCAGGAATCTCGAGAATAGTACCATCGGCGGCCACGCTGTTGTTACCAAAGGCGTTTCCATCGAGAGTAAAATCGGTGTCGTCTCCCAGCTCGAGACGAGGAGATTTGAGGCCTACACTGTCCACGTCGGCAACGCCACTGTCACGCTTCCTCTTCAGGTCATTCGCACCGCGAACCATGTCCAATGAAAGCATGCCGCGAAGTTCGGGGGCCCACGACAAGCTTCTACCCTCCATCATGATGGAAGATACAAAGCCGCCACTCTTTTGCATTTCTGCGAGAGCCAGAAGTAAAGGATCGCGGGGGAGGAAGGTAGCGGGCTTGGTGATGTTTTCTCTGTGAGCCTGCTGTTGCTTGATGTGAGTGCTGGACAGGGCAATTTCATCATCTGGCATCATGATGCGTTGCTTCCTAGCACGCGAGGCAGGCTTTTGGATTTGGGTGCTCTCCTCGTCGTCCTGGGGTTCGTACAGATCTGTGTGACCATGGCGAGAATACTCCTCCTCAATTTCTTTAGCAAACTGATCGTCAATATCTGATAGGGGAGATTCCGAGATTCTTTGTCGGTTGATGTCAAGCGCAGCCATTTCGGGAATGCCAGATGCGTCACCAGGGTTGAACTGGAAATCGTCATCGCCCATCTGGATATCGCCCTCATCATCTGCAATCCTCACGATGCCGTCGACATCCATGCGACTGTCTTCAGGACCGGCACCCTCTTTTGATCGTGGCATGATATCAAGCTCGCTGAAGACATCGTCTTCGATTGACCGCGCTGCGGGGGCATCTCGGCCCATTTCAATGCTTGGGCCGCCGTCCATGTCAAGACCAAAGTCGAGCTCGAGCTCAAGATCATCCATTGGCGCAAGTGCGTCTTCATCCAGAGTCATGCCGCCCTGAAGAAACTGGCTGTTGTCGAAATCTTCCTGCAAGTTGATGTCTCGGTTGTTGATCACGCGCCCCTTCCTACCGACTTGTGACGACGACACGTCATCAACTTGGGAAAGCAACCACGAGGCATCAGGAGGCGGGGGTAGCTCGAGGTTATCGTATGGCGTAATACGATCGGGGAGAAGCAAAGACTCGCGGTTGGTGATTTGCAAGTTGGCAGCCAAGTCATTGTTACCAGTAGATCGGAACGCCTAGGGTCATTAGCACGGCCTTTTACAATTGGTGGGATACAGTAAATGGTTGAAAAGGCAAGGGAGCAAAAAGAAATAGAGAGGCACCAACCATTTTTATCTTCATCATAGCTTCATTACAATCATCTAGCAAGTATCGCGTTTTGCGCTGGTATATCCTGACAACACCAAGCAAAAGCTGTCCACTGAGTCGCAGGGCCATCGGCGCCTGGTTCGGCGTGATGATGGCCTCGACGCTGTCGGTGACATTGGACTGGAGAATGTGGTTCTTGGAGAGCTTGCGCTCGAGGTTGGCAGATAGCCAGACACGGGCAAGAGGCCCGGTCTTCTGGAGGAGCGTCTCTGAATAGAACATGATGCTTGCGCGCGCAGCCTGTCGCACTGGCACTCGCGCTCAACCAAGCTGGTACTCGAGGAAAAGAAAAATATGCAGAGGCACGGCCAGCCAGTGAAATGGTGCAGGCAGCGCAGCAGTGGAGGGGAACAAGAGTTTGGAGCAAAGTGGAGGTGAGTAAACACGGAACAAGGGGTGCGCGTTTTGGTGGATAAACAAGTCGCCTAAACCGTGTTCGGGCCTGGCTCACGCGCGACGGTGGCCGCGCAAAATCATCAAGTCCAAAAAATGCGTCGCCAAGGGCTGGAATATCGGATCGCAGGCGAGGAAAAACGAGCAGAGGGAGGTGACGGGGGTTGATGGGGAGTGCAAAAATGACGAGGCGAGAGCAGAGGGTTGTGTGAAACTCTTAGGATGGAGCGCGGAGGGGAGACGCTGCTGCGGCGATGCGAAATTGCGTGGCTGGGAGAAAAGTGGCTGGTACCGGGGAGAGCTTGTTGCCTGCGTCCCAATTCGGCGTGGCGGGGGCGGGAAATTGTTCTTCCGGCGCTTCTGCACGCTGTCCGTCCGTCGGATATCGGCGGGAGTGCCACACTCTTGCCGCTTTGAGCAGTAGCGCAGCGAGCCAGATGCTGCGACAAGCACTGAACTGCAACCCCAGCGCACTTCTAGCTAGACTCTGGTAGCTCCCAGCAAGCTACCTGCAGCATTGCTCGTCATTATACATGCCGGGGTATGTGTATCGTCAATACAGAACTTGGTAGGTCATCGACTATTACGTAGAGGCAAACTGCCATATCCAACCATCTTGAATGCCTAATAGCGTACCTTTATTGTCCGTTCAAGAAAGAATATCTTCTGACGGGTTGTCAGGGAATTGCTTTAAAGTCAGTGATTCTACCCACTACAGTTGAACTACAACCCTCGAGCTCCCTAATGCACTTACACGATGATTACGATGAACGCGATTTTCCAAGATCTCTGTATCCCCTCTTATGCTACATAAACCTTGCGAAGAGTAACGCTGATTCATCATTTCATCATTTTGCGCATATGAGTACCCACGAACCTACGACGCTTTATTCATTGCTGACTGAACATGGGCGAGTGCCCTGAGCTTTGCCGTTTATATGCCCTGCATTATCATTTATCACGGCACTACAAGTATGGATCTTGACACATGCCATTTTTTTCCTCCGACACCTGTGGCTGGAGACCTGCATGTCGCATAGATACAAAGTATTCCTGTATTGAGCAAGGTGCTTTTTTCTTCTGATGGCGACAGCAGTATCTGTATCACAGCAAGATACCATCTAGTTAAATGGAGCACCCGTCTTGTCTCTATCAAAAGAGCCCCATGTTCATCTTTACTTCAAATAGGTACCTACCAACTCTACTATAATATTATGGTATTAACAAGACACTTTGCGAACAAAAAACCGGGCGGTTCTAGTTTATCTCAGCGTTTGCCCATTGATTCCTCGCATCGTATAGCGGCTGGCATTTGTCAGCGTGATTATGGGCACAAGTCAGTCTTGGAGCAAGAAATCGCTTGAATATTTACCTAATATTTGACAAGGCACAAGACTTTTTTCCGTCTTATTACCTCGTAGCTTCCAAGGTTATTCCAACTCACCCCACCAAATAGTATGCCCAGCTAGCAGCGTTTAGAAAACTCCTAGTAGCAGTGCTAGTAACAGTAGCCGCAATCAACTATTCAGGAGACATGGCTAGCGAATGAAAAGCGGGCATTGGCATTGGGCGGACTGGTTGCTCCAAGATATGGTATGATACAATCATGACAATTCCAAATTATATTGAGTTTCGACATCTTACCTGCGGCGTTGGACAGAGTTCCTAGGGAGTAATACCGGCTGTAGTAAGACGCAGAGCTTGGCAGGTCGTTGCAGCCACTAGCCATCGGCCATGGGGCGCACTGTCAGAGGGCTGCAGGCCTTGGGTCGCGTAGCCCCAACTTAGCCGCGGCGCCGCTAGGTTAAAACAGAGAGTTACTTCGCGCTGCCAGTACCTGCAGCCCCCTGTAGCGCTCCTTGTCCCCAGTGCCAGTGGCGAGGCTAGCGCAACTACCCATTCCATAGAGCCTTGGGGGAGACCACCTTTGTAATTTGCATGATTGCATTGCTGATGCTTCACCGGTCTGCACGCTGGCCTCTTGATTAGGGGATGAGGATCGAAGCCGTCGGTGTCCGCTGGAAAAAAAGACTCGATTCATCACAACAACGCCGCCTTCCGATCTCGACAACGTATGCGCCAAAGCCGACTCCTGCGCATTCGGTCGTCTCCCCTCTCCTCATGAAATCGGCCTTTTGATAAAAGCTTGGCGTTGATTTCCGGCCCTCCTTAACAACTTCGACGCCATCTTAGGGTTTGCAATATGCAGTTGCCATGGGCAGGGCGTGGCGGCTCTGGCAATGAGTCTCTGCTGCCAATGGCCAACTTGCCCATCATCACTGGAGATGCGGCCGACGGCGATCGGGAGGGAAGATCAGGAGCAAGGCCAGGACATGCCCGAACATCCTCTGCGCATGCGCGAGTAAGGCTGAAGAGACCATTTGTATTTGTTTCGAGGCAATTCGTTAATGAGATAATAGGGCGTCGCCAAAGAATACTCCTTCATGACACCCAGCGAAGCTGCTGCGCAGTTACGGACGTCCCTCACGTACGGCCTTACGCCCAACGAAGCCTTGAAGCGACTCGGCGAACATGGACCGAATGAGATACCTCACGAAGAACCAGAGCCTCTGTGGCTCCGGTTTGCGAAGCAGTTTCAAGAGCCGTTGATTGTACTCCTCCTGGTATCCGCGGGAACCTCGTTACTCTTGGGGAACACGGACGATGCGATAAGTATCACGGTGGCGGTAACCATTGTTGTTTCTGTCGGTTTTATCCAGGAGTATCGATCGGAGAAATCCATCGAGGCCCTCAATCACCTCGTTCCGAATCACGCACATCTTGTACGAGGCTCAGCGAATAAGCCGTCTGCTATGCCGAAAATGTCTCCGTGGCCCCCTAATGTCAACGAACTTCGAGACCCGGCCGATAGTTCTGGTTTAATGACCCCAATCGAAGACATCTTGGACGCCACTTCTTTTAGAGTGTCGGCGTCTCAGCTTGTACCGGGTGATTTGGTCCTATTTACCACTGGCGACCGTATTCCTGCAGATATACGGGTTACCAAGGCCGCTGACTTGACCATTGACGTATCTAATCTGACAGGCGAGACGAAGCCTATCAGTATATCAACTGAGTCGCGGTCTCAAGGAATCAATCATTTCTCGAAGCAGTCATCACTCGCTCCAGCCATGCCTTTGGACAGCAGCGAGGCGGAGAACAGTGACATACGGAATATTGCATACATGGGCACGCTGGTAAAGTCCGGACACGGTCAGGGAATTGTCTTTGCAACCGGTGGCAGCACTCACTTCGGCTCTATTGCTACAAGCGTTTCTGGAACGGAAAACCCCCGGTCGCCTTTGCAGCTATCGATGGATGAGCTTGGCACACAGCTGAGCAAGGCATCATTTGTCGTGATTGGATTGATATCGCTTGTTGGTTGGCTACAAGGGAAAAAACTGTTGGAAATTTTCACCATTTCTATATCCCTGGCCGTTGCAGCTATACCAGAAGGCTTACCCATTATCGTTACCGTTACTTTGGCTCTTGGCGTACATCGGATGGCGAAGCATCATGCTATCGTACGCTGGATGCCCAAAGTTGAAACCCTTGGATCTGTCAACGTCGTCTGTACCGACAAGACGGGTAAGCTTTTGGCCTTGATCTTCCCCAAATCGCAGTCATTACGTGTACTAACCGACTTATAATAGGTACTCTCACGACCAATCATATGACTACTGTCGAGATGTGGTGCTTTGGAGAACAGGGCCCGTTTCACGTCTCCTCGGACGCTGAAGTGGAAGAGATTAAGCCCACGCAAGCGGCTTTACATATCCTACGAATTGGAAACGTTGCCAACAATGCGCGCCTGGCAAAGAACTTTGCAGAGAGCGGCGCCGCTGCAAGCGCCGTCTTGACCTCAACCCTTAGTCGTGAAGAAGCATCTACCTATACTCGATGGGTTGGCCAGCCTACGGATGTGGCCATGCTCGACATGCTTGATAAATTTAAAGAGCATGACATTCGAGATTCCGTCGGCCCACGCGTCACCGAAGTGCCCTTTAGCTCTGAGAGGAAATGGATGGGCGTTACCATTGGAAACGAAAAAGAGTACGCTTATATGAAAGGATCTATAGAGAAAGTCCTCGCCGCATGCGATACGTATCTGGAAAAAGATGGCCGGGAGATTGTACTGGATAGTGCACGACGCCAGGAGGCCTTGGCAGCAGCCGAAGCCATGGCTGTCAAGGGACTTCGCGTTCTTGCTTTTGCTAGTGGTCAAGTATCCAAGTCTTCCAAAGCTCGTTCGCCTGCACCTGGTACGCGAAGCAACACGCCCGCTGCCGATGGCACTTCTACCCCAACGATTCCTCAAGGCTCGGACGATACGTACAAAGGACTCACATTTGCTGGCTTAGTTGGCATGAGGGACCCTCCTCGGCCCGGTGTGGAGCGCTCTATTCGACGACTTATGCGAGGCGGCGTCAGAGTTATTATGATCACCGGCGATGCGGAAACTACTGCACTTGCGATTGGTAAACAGTTGGGAATGAGCGTTGCCGTTCCCAGCGCCCATTTGCCGGGTCAGAACGCAATAAGAGCTGTCCTCCGGGGAGATGAGATTGATAGGATGTCTGACCAAGACCTTGCCCAAGCGATACAGCACACTACCATTTTTGCCAGAACCAACCCCGACCACAAAATGAAGATTATTCGTGCGCTTCAGTCTCGAGGAGACATTGTGGCCATGACGGGTGACGGTGTAAACGATGCGCCTGCCTTGAAAAAGGCAGACATTGGTATTGCTATGGGACGCCATGGAACAGACGTTGCCAAAGAGGCCGCGGATATGATTTTGACTGACGACGATTTCTCCACCATTTTACGGGCCATTGAGGAAGGCAAAGGCATATTCAACAATATTCAGAATTTCCTTACCTTCCAACTTAGTACGAGTGCGGCTAGTTTGGCCCTGGTTTTTGTCTGCACTTGCTTTGGGTTCAAGAGTCCCCTGAATGCTATGCAGATTCTTTGGATTAGTAAGTTTTCCATTCAGCTACGATCATCTTCTTGTGCCGGCGAACTTTCACTAACGCAATGTTAGACATCATCATGGATGGTCCCCCTGCGCAGTCGCTTGGCGTCGAAACAGTAGACCCCGATGTGATGAACAGGCCACCAAGGAAGCGGAATGATCCAGTCCTGACCAAGAAACTTATACAGAGAGTTTTAACTTCGGCAGCCATTATCATGGTTGGCACTATGCTCACATACCGGCAGCAGATGGCCGACGGCGTTGTCACTCGCAGGGATACCACCATGACCTTTACATGCTTTGTGTTCTTTGACATGTTCAACGCCCTTAGCTGCCGATCCGAATCCAAGTCGATACTGCGCGGCGAAGTGGGACTGTTGTCGAACACCTTGTTCAACTGGGCAGTGTCTCTGTCAATTGTTGGCCAGCTCCTTGTCATCTATCTCCCGTGGCTACAAGAGGTTTTCCAAACAGAAGCTATTTCGCTGGGTGATTTGATACGACTTGTCTTGCTTTGCAGCACCGTGTTCTGGGCGGACGAATTACGAAAGTACTTGAAGAACGGGCGGCGGCGTTTGGGTGGCGGTTACAGTCAAGCGGTATAAAAA
This sequence comes from Trichoderma atroviride, assembly GCF_020647795.1. Taxonomy (NCBI): domain Eukaryota; kingdom Fungi; phylum Ascomycota; class Sordariomycetes; order Hypocreales; family Hypocreaceae; genus Trichoderma; species Trichoderma atroviride. Next base: position 2,079,810 of record NC_089400.1, on the reverse strand, counting down.
GAGTGTGCTTTAAAAAGAAAGGAAAGGATAGGAAAGGAAAAGGGTTGGCGGGATTTTCAGGGTTGTTGATATATAAAGTGTCTTGTAATAAGCGGAGCATGTATGACTGGGGGAGTAGAGTAGACCCCCCTGTATACCTTTACATATCATGTAGCATACGTATTCTTGCATAGTAGTAATTTATTGGGATGGTATATTCTTACAATTGAATAAAGACGAAACAAAATAATGGAATGTACACCATAGGTTTCTACCAAGTATAGAGGAGTGAAGACCAGTCAGTGTTGCAGGTGGCAGCTATACCCAGCTAGCACAACTTCAATCTTGGCGACTTCAGTGGTAACTCTCATTCTGTAACTAAAAATAATATTATATCGATTTTCATTATATTTAATTCGATTGACCATATGACTTGTGCAGACAGATTGCGATGCGTAGGCACTTCCTTCTATAATTGATTGGTATGTCACCTTATTTCAAGGCACCAAGCCTTTAGCCCCTCCACCAAAAGTGTCCCTCTACGCATGAGCTTACCTGGCTCTACTTAGACAGTAGCACCTCAACCTTCAACCTCCAACACACGACCATCTGCCAGCTGGAGACCTCCGGAGCGGCGCAGCCACCCCAAAGCCAGGCCCGCAAACTCCAAGGCAGCTATGCGCCTCCTCGACACTCGTGCTCCGCGCCAATGTCAGCTCTCTCGAACGGCGTCCTCCACCGAACGGACAGCAGCAGCCGTGCTGTAGCACCTCGACGTCTTCAGAATGCCGCCAACGAGGCCGAGATCCGCGCGACGCTCGCCGCTCTCCACGAGCGCGAATCGGCCATCACCGCGAGGCTCGATGCGCTGATTGAGTCGCAGGCCGACCTGTCTCGGGACCTGGGCAGGCTGGATCTCCTGCGGGCCGGGCTCGGCGCGCAAGTCATTGCCGCGCGCTCAATCGGCAATGAGATGCTCTCTGGGGCTGCAGACACGGCCGGGCGGCTCAGCAATCGGGTCAAGGAGCTGGATCTGGAGAAGAGCCGCGTGGAAGATACGCTGGGAGTCGTGGAGCAGGTGGCGGAGCTCAAGGCATGCGTCAATGGCGTGGTTGGCTCCATGGGGGCACCGCAGGACTGGGAAGCGGCCGCGGGCTACATTGCTCGAGCGAGCAAGATCCCAGAAGAAATCACAAAGGGAGCCTTTGCCGCCAACATTGTTCCCAGCGTCGAGGTCCCTGATGCCCCGTGGATAACGCTGGAGAATGCCAAAGAGAGCCTGTGTGGCCTCTTCCTGCGAGAGTTTGAGAAGGCGGCTGCTGAAGGCGATGGCGCCAAGGTGACGAGATTCTTTAAGCTGTTTCCGCTCATTGCGAGAGCAGATGTGGGATTGGATGTGTACGGGAAATACGTGTGTCAGGGAGTTGCGGGTACGGCACGAGCGACGCTCAAGGACGGCATGGCGGGCCAGAACCGGAAAGAGGGCATCATCTACGCCAATTCGCTTACGAGGCTCTTCCAACACATTGCACAGATCGTCGAGGGCCATGGAGGATTGGTCGAGAGGCACTACGGCTCTGGCAAGATGGTTCGCGTCATTGAGAGGATCCAGATGGAGGCTGATGTCCAGGGCGGCATCGTCCTCGACACGTGGAGTGACGAACGAGGGGTCGACAAGAAGCTGACGGATGTGAAGAGCTATCCATTCTCATTCCTGGTTCAGAGTTTCTTACCGCAGCCTCCCCGAGGAGGTATACCGAGATTGAATTCGCCTGCGGCTGGCCTGGGCAACAACCCTCGCAGCAGTGAGGACGAAGGCGTCAATATGAAAGAAGTCGATGGTTTACTGCATGAGATTTCTGTCATGCTTGCTCAGTGGTCGTTTTACACTCGATTTATTTCGGCCAAATCCATGGTATGTTACAACTTTGGATGAAAGCTCCTAGGTTAATTGTCCTTCTAACATTATGTCTTTTCTTAGGATACAACTGATGAAGATGGGCCTTTGAAGCTTGCGGAGCTGCTCATCAAATCCAAATTATACAACAAGGTCTCATCAAAGCTAGTATCGCCTTACAACGTCATGTCGACCTTTTTCTTTCGTCGGTCCGTTGAAAAAGCGTTTCAGCTGGATGAGTATCCCAGTGGCCTGTCACTGAGTCTACATAGGCCAGTTGAGGGCAACACCCCATACATAATACTCGCGGTTGATGATGTCATGTACATTGTTAACGCTGTGCTCCAGAGGTGCCTCTCTACCTCTCAGAAGGATGTCGTTACCTCAGTTGTTCCATCTGTTAGTCGAGTTCTGACTGGCGACTTTGTGGGAATGATACAAAGGAAAATGCGTGACGAGTCTTACCCAAAGGCCGCTGTACAGGGCGGCTTCCCACCAGAAGAGAAGATTATACAATTTATTGTCCTCATCAACAGCTTGGACATGGCCAATGAATACCTGGTCAGGATTATCCATGGTCGCATTGGCTCTCCAGATGAGTCAACACAACATAAAGAAGAGGTTGAAGCTCAGCTGAAACAGTCATTCCCATTTGATCGCGACGTGACCGCCGTCGTTGGCGCTCTGCGCTCATTAGAGACTGCCTTCCTCGCTAAAACAAATGAGCTTCTGAATGAAGCCGTTCAGGTTCTATTCAACCAAGTTGTTAAGCTGCGCTTGAGACCAGTCCTCAGCGATACCTTCCGTGACGCCGACTATACACTTTCAGAAGAGGACATTGCAGAAATTGCCCAGGAAAACGACGAGTCGGAAGAAGTCGTCCTAGATCAAGTATCACGCCGCTTTGAGCACGGATGGGATCAGCTCATGAAGGCCATCGGCCGCATCATGACGCCAGGAACTTTCAGCACCCTCATGGACATGACAGCCCGCTACCTCTCCCGAATCCTAGAGAAGAGAATTCTCGGCTACGGCGGAAGGACGAGCGGATACGGCGCGATTCGAATGGAGAGGGACTTTTCAGCCATCGTGGATGTCGTCTCTCGAGGGAATTACAGCGTAAAGGAGCTGTTTAGCAGAGTGATGCAGCTGCTCATGGTTGCGAATATGGAAGACGACGAGTGGGATGAGATTATGGTTCAGGATGGGGAGGACGGCATTGACTGGGTTTTGACAGAGGATGAAAAGCGAAGAGCGAGGAGTTTAGTGAGAGGATAGAGAGGGAAGGGGGGATTTGCAGCACGGTATTGTTTGATTCGGATGTTTATTTAAGCCAGGCATGGGTGCCTCCAAGTTAGGACTGCTGCGATTCTCATATAGACTATACATGTATAGGTATTTAACAAGGCAAGAGCATAATAGAAAAGGCGTCATATCACACTGTGCGTATAAATAACATGTCAAAATAAATATTTAGAAACAAAATACTTGAATACGTCGAGACGGTGTTCTGCCAAAGTCTAAAAAAAACAGCTGCTTGACGGAGTGGCTTGCCAGCGCTCGGGGTGGCGTCGGCATCGCTAGGTAGACACGGCCGCCACATAAAAATTTCCGCCCGCCAAAATTTCAGAAGCGAAACCGGCTGAGAGCTTGCATATCAACTGGAAGCCTGCCTAGAAACTTTGTACAGCGAACCCAGATTCCTCGCATCATTTGATTATAAAGATACCAAGATAGACATACAAACAGCTCGTCAATTTTTTTTTCTTTCTTCTCCCTCATCTCAAACGGCACTTCGTCATTAAGATCGTTAAATCTCGAGATATCAAATTCACGTCCCCCACCAACTTCGTCATAATTTCCTCTCTGAGCAGGGTTATTTATCGAGGCTGGCCTCGAGCACTTACAACAGCGTCGGCATCAGCGCCAGTCCCTCAAAGCTTCACAGCCGCTCGCAGGAGATCTACCATGGAGACCAGAATAGTACGAGTTGCTCCTAGCAAGGGGCAGCTCCTTGGGCGGTTTGACTCATCAGATGGCGCTTCAAAGCTCGAAGAGTGGCACATCTCCCCAGACGCCGGAGAAGCCATCACGGTTCTCAGAGATACGGCCAAGTATCTGCGAACCAGCGACACACCCGTAGCTTTCCCTACGGAGACAGTTTATGGCCTTGGCGCGGATGCGACTCGAAGTGGCGCTGTAAAGGGCATCTATTCTGCCAAGGGCAGACCTTCGGACAACCCGCTCATCATCCATATTTCAGATTTGCACATGTTGCGTGAGCTTTTGGGGAGGCAGAAGGATGACCAAGATGCGATTCCAAGCAAGTATAACGTCCTGATCGAGCGGTTCTGGCCCGGTCCTCTGACGATATTGCTGCCTAACCCGCAGCCTTCGAAGCTGGCGCCCGAGGTCACTGCTGGACTCGAGACTTTTGGTGCGAGAATGCCGTCTTCGCCTTTGGCTTTGAGTCTCATCAAACTTGCTGGAGTGCCCCTGGCTGCTCCCTCTGCAAATGCTTCTACTAAGCCATCACCCACGGCAGCCCAGCATGTCAAGGACGACTTGGATGGGAGGATTGAGATTATCCTGGATGGAGGGCCCTGCCAAGTTGGCGTTGAGAGTACTGTCGTGGATGGCCTCTGCGAGCCTCCGGTGGTGCTGCGGCCAGGAGGCATAAGCTTGGAAGAGCTTCGGAGCTGCCCTGGCTGGGAGAACGTCGCCAAGGCCTACAAGGATCAAAGCGAGGAGGGGAAATCGGCGCCGAGAGCACCGGGAATGAAGTACAAGCATTATAGCCCCAAGGCGAGAGTGGTGCTCTACGAGTCTACGTACAAGGCTGGCGCTGAGGGTGTTTTGGCATCAGACTTTGACACTGCCAGCGCCACCTTGAATGGTGATGCGGAAAAGACAAACGGCCATTCGGCAAGGAGGATAGGCATCATCCGGACACAGCGATGGAAGTCAGGAGCTGGCCTCCAGTGTGGCCCTTTACAACCCGCTCCCATCAACCAGGATAACCATGACGAGGAATATCTCAACCCCGCGTATTCGGTATACAAGGGGGATCTCAAGAATGGCCAGGGCCAGGTCATCGGCGAGCTATTCGATATAGATCTTGGGCAGGACGCTAAGAGAATAGCTCAAGGGCTATTCTCAGCTTTGCGAGAATTGGACCGTCAGAATATAGATACGATTTTTGTCGACGGCATAGAAAACGAACTGGACATTGCCGCTGCTGTTATGAATCGCCTTCGAAAGGCAGCATCGGAGATAAGGTCATGAGTGATGGAGCGCGCTGGAATAGAGACACAAAAAAAAGGAAGATGCATAGATTCGTTATACCCTACCCTGTATATAAGTCGATCTCGTTTGAAGAAATTAAGAAAAGTATGGAAAAAATAAAACCCAAGGATAAAAAGACTAATCAACTACAAGAGCAATCCTTTTAATGTAACAGGCCGCTTTAAATAACATTAAACTCCAACCAATCCCAGGTCTTTGTATTTACAGCCCTTGCCGAAGCCAGTCTGATAGCTTGGACTTTCCGAGCTGTGCCAAGTTGTTGACGCCCTGTTCGCTAAAGTCGATGCGGCCCAGGGGAACATCTTGAGTAGGCGCACGGCTGACTCGCTGGACAATGATGGTAGGGTCCGTCTCCAAGATGATGCCGTCATCGACGATTTCGTCAATTGCGAGCGAGACAAGGTCGTAGTTTTCGACAATGGTCCTCTTGTCAACCGATTGCCTGATTCAGATGTTAGTTGGCCGTATTCTCCCGGACATACATCTCGAATACCCGTAGCACATTGGAAAACTACTGACTTGAACAGAAGATGAAGAGAGTCGCGAAGAGCCAGTACTGTGTTGTAGAGCAGAATCTCGTTCTCGTCGGCGGCACCAACAACGTAGAGCATGACGTCGGACTCCATCTTATACAGGACAATTCGGTTGTCGTACAAGATGATGTCTCCGGTCTGCTTGGCCGTCTTGTCGATAAGGCCCTTCTCGAATGCCTTCTGCGCCTTCACGTCGGTATAAGGATGGGTCGGTATGCTTGCACCTCCTAATGAGACAAGCTCGTAATTAGCAATTGCGCAACACGTAATCGCACTTCAAAGGTGTAAGATGCTGTGCGATCCCTTAAATCATGCATGCGTACCAGTAGGAGCGGCGTGGGGGGGGAGAATAGTATTTGGTGAATATCCGGGAGCCATCCTCGGTGCCAAGGATGAGGACTGCCTGCACGGCAAAGAGGGTCATTCCAGGAGACATTGTGGCGGTTGGTCGATCTGATGCTCTGAGAGGTTGGTGATAGCGATACCAGGCAAGCTCCGACTTGGGCGTTACTATCAAAAGGTGTCCCCCAAAAAGAGCCCCGCCAACCGAGCATTGGATTGGACCTAGGCCTCGGCTTAACCTTTCGCCGTGCGCCGGCGCTTAACGCGTGCCTTGCTCTCAGATCGCGTCGAAAAAGCACTTTACGCGTCTTAATAGGCAATTTGGCAGAAACGCGAACTCCACCGCCCTTGCATTGCATCTGCCCCTCGTTTTTGCCGTGCGTTCTGCCCAACCGCCCCCAGCTCCAGGAAAAAAAAAAAGAAAGACTCCCAAACCTCGTTTTGGTGACCGTCGACAACCTTAATTCCTGCTAATTGAACTCGCAGAAAAGATGTCGACGCCAAATCGAAGGCAGAGGGACTCGCAGTCCGCGACGCCTCGCCGTTCCACGCGGCAAGCTGAGGCCGCACAGATGGTATCGAGTCCCCTGTTCTACCAGTCCTCGCCAGCTCCAAGCCAGGGCATGGATGAGGTCATGGGAGACGTTTCCTCGCCTCTGCGGCAGATGTCCAACAGCCAGAGCACGCAGCATGCCAGCGGACCTGCGCCGAGCTCGCCATTGAGGCAGATGACCGATACCCAGTCGACTAATGGTGACGGCAATCGGACTCCTCGAGCTAGCGGTGGCCTTGCGGGAGGTAAGGCGCCTGGTGATGTTTCTTGGTGGTTTAGACCTCGGACTTACAATTGTATCAATTGCAGAATCATCTCCCATTCGATACGAACCCAGCTCCAGTCCCGGTCGAACCCCAAGGCTGCATTCGGATCTGCGCAGTGAAAGCAGCGGCCTTTTTGTTGGCTCCAGTCGCGGCACGCCCTACAGACGTGGAGATATCAACTCGGACGCAGTGCGGACGCCACGTGCTCCTCGACGCGTTATTCTGGATGAATCTGGTCGAGTAATGCGAGAAAGCCAAACTCCAGGCTCTGATGCTGCCTCATTCGTAAACCGAGATCCTAATACCTCAGAGGCCGATATCCTGGGCGGCCCTGGTCAGAGTCTCATTTGGGGTACCACCGTGTCGATCGATGATACATTCTCTACTTTCAAAGACTTTTTGCGACACTTCACTCTCAAGTACCGCATGTACCGAGACGGCCTCTCAGATGCCGAGGTGAGTGCTTCGTCCGATGCCGAATCCAAGCCATACTGGGAGGCTCTGCAGAACATGCTGCTGCTGGGGACAACTCGACTCTATCTCGATATTTCAGACTTGAACCTCTACCCACCGACACGAAAGCTATGGCATCAGATTCAAGCCTATCCTCAGGAAGTAGTCCCTGTTATGGATCAATCCGTCCATGACGTGATGCTGGAGCTCGCCCAGGCTGAAACAATGAGGAACCGACCATCTCAGAGCAGTGCCGGGCAGCAAGCTTCCCAGCGAAGTACACAGGGCTCTGAGCCAGTGTTCCCCAGCTCTGACCGGCCTGATGAAGGCATCACTCCTACACCCCGCCCCCGAGACGACGACCCTACATTGGAAGATCAGGTAGCAGCCTCACTATACGTCGTGCGTCCGTTTGGTCTTGACAAAATAACCAACTTGCGAGACTTGAACCCTTCCGGTAAGAGCCAAGAACAATTTTGGTCATTGTCTGAGGAAAATAGCTAATATGTGATTCAGATATGGATCGCCTTGTTTCCATCAAGGGTCTTGTTATCCGTACTACCCCTGTTATCCCCGACATGAAGGATGCATTCTTCCGTTGTAACGTCTGCAATCATTCCGTCAATGTGGGCCTGGACAGAGGCAAGATTCGAGAGCCCACCGAATGCCCGCGCACAATGTGTGCCTCTAAAAACTCAATGCAGATTGTTCACAACAGATGTTCTTTTGAAGACAAGCAGGTCATTAAGCTCCAAGAAACCCCAGACAGCATCCCCGCTGGACAGACACCCCATTCAGTATCTGTATGCGTCTATAACGAGCTTGTCGATTTCTGCAAGGCTGGTGACCGCGTCCAGTTGACGGGCATTTTCCGTGTCAGCCCTGTGCGGGTAAACCCTCGACAAAGAGCCATCAAGAGCATCTACAAGACCTACGTGGACGTCCTACACGTCCAAAAAGTCGACAAGAAGCGTCTTGGGGCCGATGCATCTACACTCGGCGTGGAAGGCGAAGATGAGACAGAAGCAGGAAAGAATGAGATGGAGGAGACTCGTCGCATTACGGCCGAAGATGAGCTCAAGATTCGAGAAATATCGCGCCGCCCCGACATTTACGAGCTTCTCGCACGATCACTGGCTCCCTCAATTTACGAAATGGACGACGTTAAGAAGGGTATTCTGCTGCAGCTGTTCGGTGGAACAAACAAGACCTTCCAAAAGGGTGGCAGCCCCAAATACAGAGGCGACATCAATATCCTACTCTGCGGTGATCCATCCACCTCCAAATCGCAAATGCTTTCATATATCCACAAGATTGCCCCGCGTGGTGTATATACTAGCGGTAAAGGTTCTTCCGCCGTTGGTTTGACTGCGTACGTTACTCGCGATCCTGAAACGAGACAATTGGTCCTCGAGTCGGGTGCGCTGGTACTTTCTGACGGTGGTGTCTGCTGTATCGATGAATTCGACAAGATGAGCGAGTCAACTCGATCTGTGCTTCACGAAGTGATGGAGCAGCAGACTGTGTCGATTGCCAAAGCCGGCATCATCACGACCCTCAACGCTCGAACTAGTATCCTTGCCTCTGCCAACCCCATCGGTAGTCGCTACAACCCTGACCTATCCGTTCCGCAAAACATCGATCTTCCACCCACCCTTCTCTCCCGTTTTGACCTCGTCTATTTGATTCTCGACCGGGTTGATGACAAGGCTGATCGCCGATTGGCAAAACATCTTCTGTCGATGTACTTGGAAGACAAGCCCCAGTCAGCGCCTACCAGCGACGATATCCTCCCCGTCGAATTCCTTACTCTGTACATTTCATACGCACGCTCCAACATTCAGCCAGTGCTCTCGGACGAAGCAGCTCAAGAGCTTACCGACAGCTACGTTGCCATGCGTGCTCTTGGACAAGACGTGCGCGCCGCCGAGAAGCGCATTACCGCCACCACTCGACAGCTCGAAAGCATGATCCGTCTCGCCGAGGCTCACGCCAAGATGCGACTCTCCGAGGTCGTCACCCGGGACGACGTTCAGGAAGCGTACCGCCTCATTCAGTCTGCTCTCAAGACTGCCGCCACAGACTCCGAAGGAAGAATCGACATGAGTCTGCTCACAGAAGGTACAAGTTCTGCGGAACGGAAGCGCCGCAGTGATCTCAAGGACGCGGCCCTGCGACTGCTCGACGAGATGACCGCCGGTGGAAACACCGTCCGGTGGAGCGACGTGTCTAGGAGATTGGCTGATTCTTCCAGCGTGCCCATTGAGCAGGCTGAGTTTACTGAGGTGATGAGGACTTTGGAGGCTGAGAATGCCATCATGGTGTCTGGCGAGGGTGCGAGAAAGAGTGTTCGGAGAGTTACGGCCGTTATTTAAGGGGGATATGAAATATGCTGGTTATTGAGGAATTGGTTAAAATTGGTTCATCGGCTTGTGATGCTTCAGCTAATTTGATATGAAATGTTTTGATGATTAAAGAAAGAGAGAAAAAAGAGCTAGAAAGCTAGAAATAATTTAATGCGAATGTCAGTGTAAGACAAACAAATTTTTAACATGTCGACTTCAATGCAGAATCGAGAATCGTATTCAGTAAGATAATTAAGAATATGCATTCGGCGGTTATCCTAAAATGAAATAAAAAGGGGAAACAAGAAAAACACTCTCAACTCCTTTGCTCAGTCTTCCTCCCTCCACGCTGCTCGTCACGAATGCCCCGTCATCTTTACAAAGTACAGTGACATACCCTACTTCCATGTACAAATAGAAAGACTGAGCATGCTTATTATACATCCTTGCAATCGCACACACCAATTAATACAAACCGTTTTGAAAAAAGGCTAATGCTTGTTTTTTACCAGTACTTCCTCTCCCGACCTTCATATACAAAGTTGAAGGCGGCAGCCACAAACAGGGCGGTACAGAGAACGCTGGGGCCCCAGCGGTCGTAGTATCGAGCCGCCTTACGGTTGCGAATGGACCGGCTGCGGTAGAGGTAGTTTGCCACGGAATAGAGGAGACTAAAGATGGCCAGGAAGGTGAAGATGCCAGCGATCCAAAAGGATGTCGGTGTCGGGTGGTCTCCAAAGTTGAGAAGGGTCGTGGCAATAGTGCTGATATAAATCGAGTATTCGAGCTATTGAAACGTCAAGTTAGTAAAAACAGAGGTACTCTAGGAAAGGATTTCGCAGTTTCACAGTCCAACAACTTACCCATCCAAGGAATGTTCTCTCGGCGGCAAAGTACACCTTGGGCTCGACGCGAACCGGAACATAAATCTTCTTGCCAGGAGGAGCTCTGAACCTCTTGGTTTGGACTCTACTATTACCAAAGAGGGTCTCAAGTCTGGCGGATCGAGGCACTTGCGTTCCGTGGGGGTGCGGAACAACGTACTTCAAGACGCTCCAAGTTTTGGAAGCAGCGGCATGGGCCTTTGAAGAAAAGAGTATGCGGTAGTAGTGCCATCCGCCAATTCTTCGGGCCTCTTCCAACTCGTAGTTCTCGTCGTATTCGTCGTCGGAATCGTAGATAGGGAAGTCCTCATTTCCACCTGGTGCATCCACTGTTTGGCCTTCTGTATCCGTGGTGACAGCACGAAGCCTAGCTCCCTGTCTGCTAGATTCACCATTTCCGGCACCACGACGAACCACGACCAATTCCTCCTCGTCAGAATCAAGCTCTTCCTCGTCATCTGACGTGGTAGTTGTTCCAGAGATATCAGGTCGACGAATGCCAAAGTCATGAGTGACAGGCTTGCGGATATCGACATCCATCTGGGGCATCCAGAAGGGAAGCAGGTTGATGCGGTTGGGGAACAGAGTCGCTGTGCCGTGGATGAATTTGGAGAACTTGGGGACGGCCTCGACCAAATGAGAGGAAATGAGCTGTCTGATCCACTCCGGCGGCTCTTGTCCCACCTGAGTCTGAAGCTTCACTTCAAGGATGGCGTAAGGGAAGCGCTCGACATCTTCGGGGGGAAGCTGCGAAAATGGGTAGTCGACACCGATATCCAGACGTCTCCAGTTGTTACCAGAGCGAGAACGGCCATCCAGATTGTCTTCTCGAACCATGGTCAACTCGGTGTCCAGTGAAATTCGCACTCGGGCGTCGGCAGGCAACTGAAAGGCAGTTCGGTTATAGAAAGAACGGCAAACAGGCTCATAACCGTGCTTCAAAACCGAATACTGAATTTCCGAAGCGAGTCTCTCATCCTCAGCAATAGCCTTTTCTGATTTCTTACCCTCCTTGCGAGCCTTCTCAAAGATGGCTGCTGGTAGCAGCTCACCTTTCATGTAGGCATTAACATTCTTCTCCTTGATCGAAAATCGAGCCTTGACAGACTTTTCGCCAGTCCAGTCCTCTCGGTGAGTCTTGCGCTCGACAAAAATGGTCTCGGTCTTCATACCACCGTACCAACGAAGTCGGATAGCCTCTGCACCCTCCGTCTTTTTCAATCGGCCCTCGTAAAGATCCCACTTCTCGGGGTTGTCGTAGTAGATGGAGGTAATAGCCTGATCTTGCTGCTCAAACTCTTTACTAGCATTGAAAACCAGAACAGGCAAATGTTTGAGGATGATGAGCTTCAGCTCCGTCACATTATCGGGATGCACCCAGTATTTGGTCGTTTGTCGGATAAAGCTGGCTTGAGAACCACCGGCGGCGCTGTCGCCTTTAACGGGATTGCCTCGGGTTCGGACAAGATCGTACAGCTTGGACAGCTTGATGACGGACGCGTCGTAGTTTTCTTTGTAGAACGGCTTGGCCTTGAGTCGAGTATCAAAGGCAGGTCGAAGATGCCATCCAGTCATTTTCTGCAGACCACCACAGTTAGCAAGGCCATAGCCCAACCATCAGAACCAAGAAGCGCTGCCTTACATCGTGCTTTTTAATAATCTTATAGAAGCCGGTATAATTGAGCTGGACGAACTTGGCCAGGTCGTGGACGTCGGCAATGATGTCACTCAGATCCTCCTCCAGCAGCAAAAACTCCTCCTCGCTGGGGCCCTCCTCTCCAAGGCCACGCTCATTCAGCCGGTTCACGACCTCCTTGACCTCGCGCTCGCTGACGGCAATTCGGCGGGAAATCTCCATGGCCTTGACCTGCTGCTTGGTATGGACCTTTTCCAGCTCCGCCTCCAGCTTGCCCACAAAGCGCGTCTCGTCGTCTTCGGTCCACTGCCTGGAGCCAGAGCCGTTGCCGGCGAGAGGCCCCGAGGCGTCCTTGAGCTCCCCCTTCAGTCCATTGTAGTCGATGTAGTACCACTGGTACTCGCGGATGATGCTTGACCGCAACTGTTCGCCGAACTTCATGACGACGACGCCTGGTCCGACCTGGGACGATTGACCTCGGGATCTCAGCGATGTCCAATTCTTGTTGATGGCCTTGAGATCTTTCGCAATCAGCATGGGGATACCGGCTAGCGAGGTCCGAAAGAAGCGGTAAAAACGAGCAACGGGAAAACGCAATTGGCTGGACTCGAGTCCAATCGACAGTGGGAGAGAAAAAGGCAAAGCAAGAAGCAAAAGGGGACAGGGAAAAAATCAAGATCAAAATCGCGACGCGATGCAGGCTCTGCCGGGCGGCCCGTTTACCGAGACGAACTCACCTTTTTCGAACGGGGCAAATAGACGCTGACAGCGAATGGAAGGCTTGCAGAGCCGTAAAAAAAGAGCTCTTGGGTAGCTTCAAGATTTTGATGCTGGAGCAGAGAGAGTATGGGCCGTCTATGCCATCTGAACCTTGAGTCTGGAACAGACCCCACCGAACAGGCCTCTGAAGCTGCATCCAGCGAATTGCAGCAGGTACTGGCGCAACGTGGAAGGCCGCCCCATGCTCGAGGCTAGCTACAGCGGCCCACAGCGGCCTTGGTGCGCTGAATCAAGATTTCGGATGGCGCATGTAGGCACTAGAGCTCCCCACTGCAGAGCTAGCCGCTAAAGAGTGCAGCGCTATTCCACAGCCGTTGCAGCCGCTGGAGCAATCGATTAGAGATGTGGAGAGCGATGCAGCATGTGTCGGCCAGGTGGGGCAAGACAAAGAGTCGATATCGATTTTTTTTTTTCTTTTGCTTTTAGATGACGCCAGTAGAGAGCTAGCAATTGATTTATACGAATGTTTGAGAAGCAATAGACCGAAAAAGACGAGCGATTTAGCCAAAGTTTGAGAGTCTAGCCACAGGGTACGAGCCTGTATTTTCCCGTTTCGGCACATGCCCATTGCTTATGACCTTGAATATAGAATCCATAGCAGAATATCATTACCTACCCCACCAGACATCAAAGCCATGCCGTCGCCAATTGACGACTCCCTCCAAGCCCGCATATCCCCCGAATGCCCCCAAGAGACCCGTGACATCCTCTACCACGCCTGGGGCCATGACCGAAGCGGCCTGAAGAAGCTCCTCAACGAGCGCGGCAAGGCCAGTATCCAGGATCCCAAGACGGGCGAGACCCCGCTCCATGCTGCGATTCGCGCCTGCGGCCCGGCCGACGAACCGACCGAAGGCGAAGAAGAAGATGAAGGGGAAGATGGGAGCGTAGAGGAGGCTACAGAGGTCATCCGGGATCTGTTCCTCCACGGCGCCATCTGGAACGACGTCGATGTCAACAACGAGACTCCTGGCTGCGTTGCCCACCGACTCGGTCGCAAGGCCCTCTATAACCTCTGTGTCGATGCCGGCGTCCGCGCAGAACTTCTGTTTGCCCTGATGGACGGCTACGAGGAGCTTTCTTCTGGCGAAGAAGAAGAAGACGAGGACGCCGACGAGGTCATGAAAGAGCAAGAGGAAGAAGCTGCTGCTGCTGCTGCTGCCGAAGAAGCAAAGCCCCAAGACGCCGAAGAGCCTCTCAAGTTCATCCCCCCCGACGCCAACGAAATCCCCGTCACCAGCGAAGAATACCTAAAATCCAAACTCACCTACGACGATGACAAGCTCCTCGACTCCGACCTCAACGGCGTCATGATGGCCTGGGAAACCGACATCATGCGCCGCTCCGTCGCCGCCCTCATCCCCGAAGCGGCCCAACGGCAGGGCAAGCGCGTCCTCAACATTGGCTTCGGCATGGGCATCATAGACGGCATGTTTGCAGACCTCAAGCCCTCCAAACACCACATCATCGAGGCGCACCCGGCCGTCTTGGAACACATCGCCAAGCCCGACTCCAAGTTTGGATCTGAATGGGAGAAGAGCGGGCCCGAGGAGGGTGCTTACAAGGTATTTGCCGGTAAATGGCAAGATGTGGTTCTGCAGCTCTTGGAGCAGGGCGAGCTTTACGATGCCATCTACTTTGATACCTTTGGGGAGGACTATTCACAGCTGCGAACGTTCTTTATGGAGCATGTCCCTGGCCTGTTGGATCAGGAGGGACGATTCAGCTTCTTCAACGGTCTCGGCGCAGACCGAAGGATATGCTACGACGTGTACACACGAGTGGTGGAGATGCACTGCGCAGATGCTGGTCTAGATGTTGAATGGGACGAGATTGATGTTGACATGGAGAAACTGGATGAGGACGGCGAAGGAGAGTGGAAGGGCGTCCGACGACGATACTGGACATTAGACAGTAAGAACCCTGCCCCTGGCGATATTGGCATATGCACACATGAAGTGACTAACACTGAACAGAGTATCGACTGCCTGTATGCACCTTTATGGGTTAACTTGAATAAGATAGCAGACTTCAATCAGATGTCTTCAGGTACAATGCTTTGCCAAGATTCAACTACAAAATATTTCTATCTTAGACTCTGCCTAGGGAACTTTTTTTTCTTTGTAAATGACATCAGGTCGGACAGATATTTTCTATCTATTTAAAGTTCTCGGGATGCAGAATGCCCGCCATGTTGCCAGCCTTGGCTCGCTTGAGCGTCAGAGCGGCAATGAGAGCAGCTCCAACACCGCTACCATCCTCGGCCGCCAGGATCTCTATCGGGTCATCACCCTTGGAGTTGGCCTTCTCAGGCCAGTCGAGGATCTCACGCAGGGCTAGTGCGCCACGAGCCTTGAAGTGAGGATACTTGTTGAAGACGGATCCGTCAGCACCGACGTGGCAGGATTCGTAATTCTTCTTCTTGCAAATGGCCGCGACACCGCAGGCGGAAAGTCGGGCGGCTCGGGTTCCGATGAGCTCCGCCAGTCTTCGGATCAGCTCAAGCTCAGGGACCGTGGGAGTGATGTTCAGCTTGGTCTGGAAGGTGTCATATGTCTCTTGGAGGTTCTCAAAAGGGTCCCTTTCATAATTTGTTAGTGTCAACTGGTAAACATGTAGTATGCCACTGGATGGGAGCTTGCTCACTCTTCAATTCCAGACAAGAAAGATGCATCCAGAGAGTAAGGCTTGCGGAGCAATGAAATGTCCTGGTTCTCAAAGACGTGGACCTCTTTGTTATCGTGCAAGTCAACCAGGACCAGTCGGAAGATTTCACCAAGGTAGAGACCTGCAATCATCTTCTCAAATGCCTGCTGGCCCGGGCGAGGAGAGTCGTTGTCGATGGACTCATCGTACTTTGTACGAGGCAAGACCTTGTGTTCATTGTCAAAGGCACCCCACTCACAGTTGATAGCCATGGGGGTGTCAGGGGGCAGGTTCATGTGCGCCAGCTTAGGGATGGAACCGCAGTTCTCCATGTAGGCGGCATTGCAGCCGGTTCCGAAGATGCAGCCAATCTTCATCTTGGTGTCGGTGTATGCGGAAGCAATCAATGTTCCTGTGGTGTCGTTGATCAAGGCTGACAGTTTGATGGGTACTCCCTATTATACTTTGTGAGCCAACAGGCTTTTTTTTTCTTTCTTTCTTTCTTTCTTTCCTTGTCCGACCGGAAGAGCATCACTTACACGCTTGGCAATGGCAGCCTCGAACATGGGCACAACGTTCTCTCCTTCGACACCGGCAATGTCGAATCCTTTGGTCCAGCGCTGGAGAATACCCTCATCGATGTAATTTTGGGTGGCCGGGTAAGAGAATGTAAAACCCAGAGGCAAGGGTTCGAGTTTGGTCACGTCACCGTGGTGAGTCTCGACGAACTGTTGGAGACAGGCTGCGATGTACTCCCATAGCTCCTCGCTGGATCCGGTCTTGAGCTCCTCTGGCATGCGGTACTTTGACTGAATGATGTCGAATTCTGATTTGCGGTCTGTCAGGGTGATTTCGCAGACACGCAGATTGGTGCCGCCCATATCGAGAGCCAAGAAGGTACCAGTCTCGTAGCCATCAGGATAAGACATAACCCATGTTGGGTTCATGGGCTAGATGGTCGTTAGCAATTAGCACTTCTTCCCACTCAGCCACCAAGAATTATTTACGCACAATGCTGCCACCCTCGACGCTAAGACCTTTTTCAAACGAAATATTAGCATACATGATGCCCAAGATCCACGCCACTACGACTTTACACGGCAGTACATACCCTTGGCAAGTTCGCTCACAAAGTGATCAGTGATCTGTTTGAGCTTCTGGGTGTCGACGGTGAAGATCTCTTCCAGCTTTCTCACTTCAGCGAGAAGATCCTTGGGGATGTCCGCCTTGGAACCTGGCGTGTCGCAAGTCAGCTTGTGTGCTACGAGACCCTCCATGATATCTGGCAGCCCGATTGCTTGAGAAAATAAAGGGTATCAAGCGTGTAAAGTTGTGTATTGATGAAAGAGATCCACTCGATCTCGAAGAGAAAGGATAATTCTCGTTGTGGTGAATTTGAATCATGGCGTTGGCCCTGGACGAGGTCTGAGCGTCTGTGCAACATGAAAATGACGTCCACGGGACACTCGAAGCCGTTGCTTATCTTGCAATTGCGCGTAGCTTGTGGTTGAGACTGCTTAGGCATTGAAAGCTAAAAAATGTCTTACTCATGCCTTTGCTTCGAGTACCCAATGATTTTCCATAGCTCAAGGCCTAGCAGCTATATTGGCACATGCTACCGGAGAAGAATCTCCTGTTCTTGGCGAGCCTGGCATGGCATGATATGGGGAACAGCAGGCACCAACGAAGAGACGCCAAAGCTGCACCAGAGCCCCGGCCAGAGCCAATGATGACACAAGAAGCAACAGATTGAAAGATGAATGACAAAATAAAGCAACGACAGCTCCAGATCCCCAGATATCAAACACTAAACGTACCCTTTCTAGAGGGAGGTGGACGGGGTCCAAGTCCAACCATTTTTACAGCAGGATCGCGGGGCTGGCGGGGTAGTCAAAAGAGCTCCGAAGAGGATGAGCGAGTAGCAATCAAACAACCACTGCGAGGGCGTGAGGTTGAGTTGGGTGCGAAGTAGCAATGCAAAGACAGGAATGTAGAAAAGCACAGAATAGGAGGCGATGTTGGTCGAGAGAATTCTAGCAGTAGCAAGAGCACCGAGTCTAGAAGCCGGACTCAGCAACGGAAGCAGATTTGGAGCTATAAAAAGTCCACAAGGTTGGGCTAGTTCGGGTCGTTGGGCAACTCCTGCCGGCCCTGGTTGGCTGTTGCTCTCATTGCCTCCACGCCAGCCAGGCTTCCAAATAGCGATTATGGAGAGCAGCTTTTAGTGGCTTCAACTGCCATCAATTGCCAGCAGATGCAGATATGAGCGTTTTTGTTTCGTTATTGTCTGGTCATCAGGCAGCCGAACATGCTATAACCATCCATTTTTTTTATAGTTTACAATCACAATTACATCTTTTTTCCCAATTGCTATATCTCATCCTGTAATAGTGCAATAGTAACCCTTCCAGCATTGCCGGCAGATTCAGGAAGATGCCGCAAACAAAAGAAAGGATGCACCGCTATCGTCATGTCTCCACTACCTTACACACACTGCGAAACAAGCTTCAGCAGGGCAGCAAAACGGCAAGGATAAGAAGAGGTACCTCGTCTGTACTCCGAGCCCGGAAATTCATAACGCCGGGACAGCCCCAGCGCGGCCTCTGGTTGGCTGGGTCCGAGCTCTCCCATTAGCACCCCTGTAGCTCGTCGCTGTCGCTAATCGAATGGGCGACGTATGCTTTTTGGGGCTGCCCACTAAGAGCCAAGCTGCCACAGTCTCGCGATCGAGTCCGACTCCCATTGCGCAGGGCACGCACAATCAATGAGCGTCGCTTCCACTCCCTCGTCACCATGAAGTCGTTATCGTTTGTAGCGACGCTTCTGGGCCTCCTGGCTGGTCCTTGCAGCGCCCTCTCTGTCGCTTCTTTGCCTGCCGACTTCAAGCCCCCACCAGTCTTTAAGAACAACAACTTAGTGCATGTCGTTTCGGTCGAGAAGAGCTTTGCGAGGGAACAAATCAACGTTTTGGTTGAGAATGTTTCTGGCAAGCCTCAAGACGAATACTTTGTGCCGTTTACCGCGGATCAGATAGCTCGACTCGGTGGCATCGAGGCGAAAGATCGCAAAGATGACAAGGTTGGACCCTTTGGAGTCGACCGAGTCGAGTATAGTTCTCAGAGGTAGGTTTACTTGTCGTTTGCGCCAATTGTCGCCATTAGGCAATTGATGAAGCTTCATTTTGCTAAACAATCGCATGCAGCGACGTTCAATACTACCGCATCACATTGCCGGCACCCCTAAAGGCTGGCGCCCAGCAGACCCTCGCCATCTCATGGTACTACCTAAAGCCATATCGCCCTCTCCCGGCCTCAATCGAGCAGGACGAGCAGCAGTACTTGGTATACAACTTCTCCCTCTACGCTGCGTCGGCATACCCGACCTTGAAGCAGAAGACCGAGGTCAAGCTGTCGACGGTCACCATCCCAGACTACACCACATTTACCAATAGCGAGGGCAAGGAATATCCTGAGAAGCACGGTAGCAAGCTGCTGTATGGACCCTTTGACGAACAGCCTGCCGGCGCCGTCTACCCAGCCCAGATTAGATTCGAGTTTACCAAGCCTGTGATCCACGTGTCAGAGCTGGAGAGAGATATCGAGGTCAGCCACTGGGGCGGCAACGTGGCATTTGAGGAAAAATACACCCTGTATCACCGAGGTGCCAACCTTTCCTCCCAGTTCAACCGCGTGAAGTGGGCGCAGTCTCTATACTACAACCCCGCCTCCTCTGCACTGAAGGAACTCAAGTACCCGCTTCAGATTGGTAGCGTTGATCCCTACTTCACCGATGCCATTGGAAACGTATCGACTTCTCGATTCAGGAGCAGCAAGCGTGAGGCCATGTTGGAGCTGAAGCCCCGCTACCCTGTGTTTGGTGGCTGGAAGTACCCCTTCACCATTGGCTGGAACACCAATGCTGCCAACGTCCTGCGCAACACTGCCAGCGGAGGCCATGTGCTCAAGGTTCCATTCATCGAGGGACCCAAGCAAGTTGAGGGCGTTGAATACGAAGATGTCACCGTCCGCGTCCTCCTCCCTGAGGGATCAGAGTAAGTACTGCCCTTGTTTCATACTACCTATCCGATCCATGTAAACTTTAATACTTGGAGTTGTTGCTAATCAGGAACCAGGAACGTGAAATTCTACACCGATCTCCCCGATTCGTCAATTGTTGAGACATCAGTTGGTGTTCACAAGACCTATCTCGACACCACTGGCCGAACCGCCATTGTGATCAAGGCCAGGAACCTGGTAGATGACTTTCGATTCCGAGATCTGATCATCTCGTACGACACCCCATTGGCAAGCACCCTCCAAAAGCCCCTGGTGGTGTTTGGAAGCATGCTTGCTGTGTACGCCGCGGCATGGGCGGTTGGAAAGGTGGAGGTGGGATTCTCGCCCAAATAAAACTTGTATCAGATTAATCTATAACTTTATTTTGGGTCCCCATGTTTGACGGATAGAAAAACGAGAGCGGTATTTTTAGATGATGTGTCATTAAGTGGGCGTTTGAGACGACGATTTCGATCTGGCAAATGATGGGCGAGATCCGCTACATCTATGGCGCATTAGATCTCAGACCGCCGCCAGCATTAGCAGCGTAGTATCTATGTAGAAATCCAAGCAGACTTGTTTTCCTAATGTTTATGTCATCGTTTTCGGCGCCTGGCATCATAGCACGGCGGGAATCTGTACAATGATGCTGGCGATAGTCCCTGGGGAGGTCCCCATTGGGCTACGGAGAGCTGCTGCGATGACGACATTAGCGTCCTGTCGTGATGGCGCGAATATGCGTCCATCCTAAGCAGCGAGCCAAGGAAAAAAGCAGCCCCAAGAAAAGCCCAACCAAATGGGTGCGTGCCCTCGCATAAGGGCTAAGCCAAGCTCAAAACATGTTCAAACAAAATACATCAGCTCAACCAGCTCAAAGCTGCTAATAGTCTAGATATTCATTTGCATTCGGCAAAGGCGAGACCAACAGCTGCGAACTGGGGGTGAGGCTGTGCCATTTTGGTTGGCTCTGAAGCAGCTAGCCTCTTACTTTGTTTTAGAGCAGTGCCTTGCGTTCTCGCCGAACATGCAGAAATGGTGGAGTGGCGCAGGGCCAGAGGCAGCTCGAGCCGCTCGACAGGGATCAGAGATTCAGAAACTTGGCCACGGGAACGAGTGAGAAAAAGCCACACGAAAGACGAAGAGGATGAGCTTGGCCGAAGCTGCGGGCACTGATTGGTGGTGCACGTCAAAACGTAGGTACCTAAGTAGTCATAGGCTGTCACAGCTCGGTTTTATTTAAAGAAACGTGATGGTCCCCCTGCCTTTGAAAGAGGATTCATCCAGCCATCTTTTCTTTCATATACCAAAGCATCCTTTCTTCATTCGTCTTCAAGCCAGATAGAAAGTCTATAAAGGGTTTTTTCGTTTGCAAATTCCGAACAAGCAAAGCGGCACACAGCGACACAGCAGCCCATCTAGTCTATTTACATCTCACCCCAGTCTCGCCTGCTCAACTCAACAAAGATGTGCTTCTCAGTGGAACCAAAGGCCAAATACTACTACCAGGAGGAAATCATTCCTGCACGGCCACACCGTGAGTCGTACCGCGACTCGTACCGCGACTCATACCGTGACTCCGGCGTCGACTACTACCACCATCACCACCGCCATTCTGCTTCCCATCAGTCGCACTCGCCGCGAACAAGCCGCACGGCCGTTGAGCGATACAGCAGCAGCCCCCGGGTCAGCACATACAGCCCGCGCATCAGCTCCAGCAGCACCAGGCGCAGCGTCATCCCGGCGAGAGTTGTGTACAAGGAGACGACGCAGAGCCGCTACGTGTAAATACTCAACCATGCTGGCGACCTATGAAAGAAGAAGAAAATTAGAGGGGGAAAGATAAGACGGATCGCGCAGAATTGGAATCGGTGTTATCAAGGTTCAGCGTTTTTGGGCTGAGGATGGGATATGGTATGATACGAGGTCTTGGAAACAAAGGTCGGGTAGCGGGCGGTTAATGACGGGAACGAGGCAAGCCACGGCTTCATGAGACTCTGATTATGCGACGACGGCGTTGGAAACATCAATCTACTCTTTATCTGTTTGTTTTTTATCTGGTTTTTTTTTTTTTATAAAGCGTACATGTATATTTGCTTTGTCTAGATGATCTAGATCGCCCTTTCAGGTGCCAGCCTTTCAATGATCCGACTGCAAATCACTTCCGCTTCTGAGCACATGCAGCGAACCAGTAGCCACAATATTGAACGAAATGATGTCGACATCGTCATGACCCATCCCATGAAGAGCGCCTCATCAGCGATTGCATTTACTTTATCCAAAGAGCATTTCACATCTCCCCCAGTCAAAGCTGCTGTCTGCACTTACACAATGCCTGCTTCTTGTCTCGCAATATGGGAATACCAGGATGACATCATAGGCTCAGCCCATCTCCAAAGTTGGGATATCGCAGCCCGTATCAGACCCTCTATCTTCACTGCTTTCAATTCAAGTGCGCGATTTGTTGCACTACCTAGCTTTATTTGTGCCTTTCAAGACGCATTTAGCAGCAAGAGACAATGTGCCTTCACATTGGCAACATCACCTCAAGCTGGCAATGATCTCGTGGATTGTAGCAAGCAATGTTTTGCGACACAATGTTCACATCTTCAATCATCCTTTCGCCGGCCATGCTCTAAAATAAAATAGAGGGGCATATTTCTTTGATTCAGTGCTCGTTCTGCTTTGTTTGCAATTCATTTGTTTCCTGAGGCCTTGAAGCAGCACTTACTTGCTTCTTTGTTTCATTTTTTCGGTTCGAGCTGGCTTCCTCAGACATGACAGAAGATGCAACTCAAAATGCTGGGCTTGCTCGCATTTAAATAAAGTAATTCAAGTTTTCTGAGCTAGAAGGGGCCTTGGATCCAGTGCTCCTGCGAATTATACTAGAACGCCGCCTTCCAAGTTAAGATTGAGGATTTACCTAAGAAAATAAACACCATGTAAGTGATTTCCATGTCTTTCTCTTCTTCCCATATTTCCATCCACACAGTACTCTTCTTTTTGGGCCGATTATTCTTTTCTATTCTCATCATATCATTTCATCATGTCCCAAACTTCTTTTTTATCGCCCGTCGCGCCGTCCCAACATGCCTTTCAAGCATCTTTCGATGATACCGCCCCAGACCAGCCATGGAATCGGGGGCTCAGTATCCAAGAGGCATGGTCTAACTCTGCTCCAATTAGGGATAATTGCGCATCGCCTCATTCTATTACGGGACATCCGCCGCCAAAGACCCGGAGCTCTGTCTCGCTCTCTAAGCTATTGGATTACATTCAACCCGAGCTCTCGCGAAAGCAATACCGCATTATCAAGAATGACAAAGGCCTCATCGAAGCATACAAGTCCGCGGGTATAGACCGTGTGGAAATTGGCAGGCAAATCTGCGAGTGGGGCAAGAATTCGGGAGATGAGGCCATCGTCGACATATCCAGCAAGGTCGGCCTTCTTCTTCAAGAGATGGGCAAATTGTCAGAGCCTTACGCCACTGCACTAGAAGATGCGCGTGGCCATCTCAAGATCATCCGCAACATTGAGAAGATTGTTCAACCGATCCGCAACAGAAAGATGAGGGTGTTGGATAAAATCCAGAAAATCAGAACAAAGACCCCTTCTCAAAACATCAAACTGGCCGCGCTGGAGCAGGAGCTTGTTAGGGTAGAGGCCGAGAGTCTGGTTGCTGAGGCGCAGTTGACAAATCTTGTAAGTGCCTCTGCTTTCTGCTGATTGGCAGACCGGGCACAGTTTACTGATCCTACATTTCACAGACTCGCCAAAATTTCAGGGAAGCGTTCCAGATCGAGCTGGCTGCTGCTATTGAGCGCGCCGAGAAAGAAGTCATCTTGGCCAAGCACGGCTTTCGCCTCCTCGAGCTCCTTGACGCTAACATAGTCGCGCCGGGAGAGCCTTATGTGCCCTACGAGCATGGAGTTCAAGCTCACCAAGTGCTGAGTGACGCCGAAGCTAATCTCAAGGAGTATCAGCCGGATGACAGGTACAGAGCTCCAGGAGGAAGCGGGATACTAGTAGAAGAGACTGCGGACGAAGTCGACCAGCAAGTTAATATCAACGGCTGGGGAGTGGCGCAAAGCTGAATCAGCTGTTGGAACTTTGGTATGGCTTTGACATGGAAAGGGGGTTTTCAGGTGTCCTTTTTGTTGGCGTCTACGCAAGGAGTCTGGCAGGAGGATTGGGCAACCAGCTCGGGCTTATCTATATGGATTGGGTGGATTATTTTTTGTTTCTTGGGCGCTGTAGGACACATATCTATTTTATCCAACTGATTTTAGCAAGTTGGGTACTTTTTTTTACCTGTAGTCATGAACAATAGAGCTTCGTTTAGAGAAATGTGTCTCAGCAGATTACACGAATGGATCCAGCATATCTCTCAAGAAGACAATGAAGTATTACATATTCAAGCATGAAAAGATATATTACTAGAATAGGTATATGTATGTAATGATATCTCATATCTTCTCTTGAGGGATCGAAGGGTTGGAATTGGGGGTGTTGTTCCAATGATAATTACCCTGTACGGGTAGAGATGGCGAGGATGTTTGAGCATTGCTGGTGTCCATGTACAATTACGTATCAATTTGCGTGCTATGGTACTTGCCGGAACCATTTCCCTAACAGCCCCGCATTAAAACAGCCGTAGTAAAGCTCGAGCCTCCTGGGCTTTACCGCCTCGCATGCACATACAGTACAGATTTCCTTTGCCGCCCCGTATCTCCGGCAGCCGTGGTGCACTCCGGCACTGAAAAGCCTGCTACGAACCTCGGTCATAGGCCCAAATCAACCGAACTCGCCCCCCGTGAGGTTGATATTCTAGAGAATCCGGAAAGGACCAAAATAAACGCATCTTACCCATTGGCCCCCATCCCCTTATCCTGCTGCCCGTTAAAGAGAGCCTCGATCCGATCTCCAGACCTTTGCCCATGTTGGCTCGCCGTGCACTGCAGCTCAGGTGGCAGAGTCTGCGTGGCCAAGTCTCCCTGCCCAATCACAGCGGCGCATGCTGGACGACGCCTCGCCTGTACAGTTCCATTTCCGCTGCCTCTGACGCTGCCCGGACACAGGGCTCTGGTAGGCCTGTAGACGGTGTTACTACAGGCGCCGACAGTGCTGTCCCTCTCCCTACAGCTATCCCTCTCCCTATCGCTGCCAAGATGGGTCTGCGTGCCCCGCCCCCTCCATCGGGTCAAAACTCCTCCGCCTCCTCGCAAGCTTCCCAACCCTTCCAGCGAACCGCCCAAATTGCTCGCCATCTGAACAGCAATTCGGATTCATCACCAGCACAAGCCGCCACGATGTCTGGATACACCGTCCGCAAGGTTGCCGCCCAGAACACTCTGGAGCACCGCGTCTACATCGAGAAGGATGGCGTCCCCGTGTCCCCCTTCCACGATATTCCTCTGTTTGCCAACCAGGAGCAGACCATCCTGAACATGGTTGTCGAGATTCCTCGATGGACCAACGGCAAGCTTGAGGTGAGTTCGCAATTGTGGCAATTGATTGGATCTGGATTGAATTCGCTGCCGTCCTTGTCTTTCATCCAAGACATGAGCGCATCTGAATCCGACCTTGATCATCTCCCCCCTTTTGCTGCCCCTCGTTTTTTAGGCACCGCTCTTTTCAGCATACTGACGTTTGTGGCCTCTTCTCTCGTAGATCTCCAAGGAGGAGCTCCTCAACCCCATCAAGCAGGACATCAAGAAGGGCAAGCTTCGCTTTGTCCGCAACTGCTTCCCCCACAAGGGCTACCTGTGGAACTACGGTGCCTTCCCCCAGGTATGCGATGCCACCTTTTCTTTATACCCAACTTCAGCTCTCTGACCAAAGGGGCCAATTTCTCTTTTGATACAAGAATAACAACTAACAATGCGGTGCGCTCTAGACCTGGGAGGACCCCAACACCGTTCACCCCGAGACCAAGGCCAAGGGTGACAACGACCCTCTCGATGTCTGCGAGATCGGCGAGCTTGTTGGCTACCCCGGCCAGATCAAGCAGGTCAAGGTCCTCGGTGTCATGGCCCTTCTCGACGAGGAGGAGACTGACTGGAAGGTCATTGTCATTGACGTGAACGACCCCCTGGCCCCCAAACTCAACGACGTCGAGGACGTTGAGCGCCACCTGCCTGGCCTTCTCCGTGCCACCAACGAGTGGTTCCGTATCTACAAGATCCCTGATGGCAAGCCCGAGAACCAGTTCGCCTTCACTGGCGAGTGCAAGAACAAGGCGTATGTGTCTTTTCTACCCGTGGAGAGTTTTCAAAGAGCTTTTAGCTAACAGAACAACAGCTACGCCATGGACGTCATCCGCGAGTGTGCTGAGGCCTGGGAGCGCCTCATTACCGGCAAGACCCAGCCTGGCAGCGTTTCCACGTAAGTCCAAGTCCCAATTGCCCATATGACAGCAAATAGTTCGGCCTGACTAACTCTTTCTTTCTGCTCTAGCACCAACACGACTGTTGAGCACTCTCCTAGCCGCGTTCCCGCTCAATCTCTGCCTCCTCTGCCTCCTCACGAGGAGCTCCCCCCCGCGAAGATCGACGCTTCCATTGACAAGTGGTTCTTCATCAGCGGTGCTTCTGCTTAGTAGGCATAATTTAACGATGAGCACTTTTTGCTGGCGTCACATGTATCAGATGTTTAGTGTTTGATAGTGTATACCCTGCGGGCGTAAAATCCAAGCCCTGCAGTAAAAAGTACTGGAAAAGAAAAAAAAAGTTTCATGACAACGTATATCGTACAATATCTAGTGATGTCCACATTGGCCTTATTCAAGCCGTATCCCTGCCCCGCGTAACGCCGTCAATGCATAAAGTATAGACAAATTTTTGTAGTATTTTTACTCGGACAAATCTGCGGCCTTTTGTAGTTGGCGCGAGTGACGGTCGACCTCCTCGACTAAACCCTTGATGTTGATTTTTGAGCAGTTGAAGTCCATTTCCTTGCCATCCTCTGCGCAAAACGAATTAGCACCTTTCTCAATCATCACACCTTCCTTCCTTCAGTGTAGGCGTACTGAATTTGACTCTTAATGAGCTGCTCTCTGCAGAATCTCTCGGCAGCAGAGCCGTGTTGACGACCGTTCCGTTGGCACGAACGTTTGGCGGGAGGAAAGTCAGGAACAGGCGAGCGGGCTTAGCGCATGTCGAGAAGGGGTTGAATTTGGCCGTGACCTCGGTCATGAACTTGGTAATCATCTTGTCGGTTGGAGCGGGAGGTCACTGAGGCGTGAGGCGAGAATTAAACCTTTTGTCGCAGCTGGTACGGCTTTGTCGATAGTGGGATGGTGTCGAAATTTGGTAGAGACTCGATAGAAGCATATCGCTATACAAGGTACCTTGCTGTCCACGCTGAGCCAATGATGACATGTTAGCTTTGAAAGTTGTCTAGCTATCAGAGTTTCGAGATGCTTGTTTTATTTTATTTTTTTTTTTTAAATACGAACCAAATTTTTTGCTGCGACTTTTTTTTTTTCAAACGGCAAAGATGTCTCTAGAGGGACTTCAGGAACGGCTGGCTGCCTTGCAAGAGACCACGGCGCAGCTAAGAGAACTGATTGATCGACTGGCCAATGTGGAATTTCAACCGGGATCCGTGCCTTTGAATATCGAAGAAGAAGGGAGCGTGAGCGGAGAACTCAGCGCAGAAGCCGGCTTGATATTGAAGACTGGACTGGAAGACCAGCAGTTGTTGTGTGAAGAGGCAAAATATCTGCGGCGAAGCGGGCATGAGAAGGAGAGGCTCGAGGATGGGATTGAGAGGGTAGGACAGGAATTGGCTAGGTAAGGAGGACACTGAATATGGGTCTGATATCCCGAGCTTGGGCACATGCTAAATAACTACTCTCGTCTAGCCATCGATCATCACTTCGAAAAGCACGTCTATCAGCGAAGAAGAGCTTGGAGCGAGCACAGAGGCTGGAAAGACAGCTCATGGTACAGTCCTTGTCCGAGCCCATTTCAGAGACAAACACCTCCGCCGACGGCGGCAGCGCGGAACAATCGCAAGTTATATCTCGACCTCTACGACCCAGCTACAATCAGAACCGCCAGCTGCAATCCAGTCTTTCGGAAGAAGACCGACAGACGGTGGGCGCAAGCAGCAACGTCACGAATGCGCTGCGACGGACGCACGCCCTCATTGCGTCGGAGCTGACAAAGAGCGAGTTTGCGCGGCAGACGCTGACGGAGTCTTCGGCGGCGTTGAAGAAGCTGGATGAGTCGTATACTTCGCTGGATGGCATGCTGGCCAGTTCGAGGGATCTGCTGGGCACGCTGCTTAAATCTCAGAAGAGCGATACGTGGTATTTGCAGACGGCGCTGTACATGCTGATGGTGACGGGTGCGTGGCTTGTGTTTAGGAGGATCCTGTATGGGCCGTTGTGGTGGCTTCTGTGGTTGCCGCTGCGGGTTGTCTTTGGGGTTGGGTCAACGGCTGGAAGAGCGGTGATGCAGAGCGGTAGTCGGGAGCCTGGGCAGTCTGGAAAGGCTGGGGTGGTGATTGATGGGGAGATTCGGGTGGATGGAATTCCGGATGAGAGCTTGCCTACTGCAAAGGTGGGACGGGAACCAAAGGTAGCGGAGGAGGAGAGGGATGATGATGGGGAGTCTATGGTTGAGAGAGTTGGAAAGATTGTGGATGCGGTAAATGAGGCTGATGAGTTGGGGGCGATACCTGGAGACGTTGAAGATGTTGATGATTTGCGAGGAGGGGAATCTGCAGAGGTGGTTGTGGAAGATATACGACCGAGAGACGAGCTATAAGAATAAAAATATGCACAACGCGAGAATTATATATAAAGACTTAATATTCATGACTTTATCCCAACTTGTTAAAAGATGGGATGGGTCCTACACCCTTTTTAACTCCAATCTAAATCCAATTCTCAAGTTGATGTTTCTCCGTTTCTCTATTTGTTTTCTTTCTTTAACCCTACATCGTCTTAGGACCTCTGGGGAGCAATCTGGGCAACGTTGCTGATCCAAGGCAGGCCAAGCTGGTGCATCTCAACGGCCAGCTGGAAGAGATAGTCCAGACTATAAATCGAAACCTCTGTCAGCATATAACAGAAAAGGAGAGAAAAAGGGGGAAAAAAAAGAGCAACTCACCTCTCGCACTGCGTCTTCGCCTTGTGCACATTATCCCCCCCACACGTACACGCCATGCCTCCTCACCAGCACAGCATACGTATCCGGATAGGCCTCCATCGCCGCCTCCAGATACTCGGTCAAGTCCTCCTCGTGCGGCGTGTTCTCAATGACCGGAATCCTCAGCGTGTCATGGTACCCCAGGTTGCCCACCTTGCCGAAGCCTTTCCCAAAGCCCTTGATCTGCTCAATGTTGTTAATCTCAAAGACGCGGCTGTTGCCCTTTGCCTCGAGCAGCAGCGTGACGAGCACGGCCCAGTGGGAGTGCGTGTGGATGCAGCAGCCGGCGCCGCGGCGGGTGAAGGCGGCGAGGAAGAGGGGCGTGCACTGCGAGGGCTTGTAGGTGGGAGGGGAGCGGAGATAGGTGCGTTGCTGCCTGTGGGCGGGATCCTGGTCTTTGAGGGAGAGGACGTAGATGTCGGTTGGTTTCATGAGTTCTTTTTGGACGCCCGAGGGGGCGAGGTAGACGAGGTTGCTGGAGCTGCGTCAGTTGGGGGTTGTTACAAGTTGTGAGATGGGTATATATGAGTGGGTGTGTTGTGAGTGAGACGATGTTGTATTGTCATCTGAGTCTTATACCTCGATCCTCTCACTTGAGATGGCACAAGAGATGAAGCTCATCAACGTCATCTTTTCAAGCTTCATCACCGAGTAATATATTTGGGCAAACCGGAATAAGCTTGATCAAGGGCAAGGGGGCATTTACTCGTCTCTAATCGAACATCCTCCCCCCGTGCCAGTAACCCATCCCAACGTCCAAAACTTGGCGCACAGCGAAGGGATGAGGTTGGCAGGGTGCTCAGGGTCCGTCGAGGTGATGAGCTGGTCCGGGTTCTCAACAGCAGCAGCCTCGGCCATTGTGAAAGGACTTGTATATGGAAACAAAAATTAATAAATTAAATGCAGGCCGTAGCAATTAAATTGCCTCTTTCTCTCTCGACAAGTTATTTCAACCAATATAGGAGCTGTTCGTTGCGTGTTAGAGCAGCTCTTTTTGCCCCTCTCAATTTAGTGCACCTATTTTTTTTTTTCTTTCCCTTGCCCGCCCCCTCCATACGCGGAAAATGACGAAACTTGGCTACGATAGGTAGGAGCAGCACCAAAAAAACGTGGGCTGCTTGCTGGGAGGTCGCGCAAGGACCACCTCATCATTTAAAAATAAAAAAAAGTGATTTGATCTCGATTACTTCAAGTAAGATAAGATTTGATCCGGGGATCTCTATACTATGGGGCAGAAACACGAAGCAATTGACGTCTTTTTCACACTGAGAACAATAGGTAGGTAGGCCGAGATTGCCATGGTGAAAAGCGCATCGGAATCTCGATTTGTAGGTACTTTCGCATGTACCGCAGTGTGTCGTCTTTTGCTTAAGAAAACGCCGCTTGCAGTTGTTAGTGTGCTTATAGCTCGGTACCTGATTTCCTGCACTTGGATGCTTTCTCTCCTTGCTTCGTGGTTGGTCGAAAACGACGCCCTAGTTACTAAGCGTTTGCCCTCGCTGACAGCTGTTTCAGCACCTCATTTCAATCTTGTAAACCAGCTCGTCTCATTGGCTCGAGGGGGCAAAGGGCGAATCACAGGATGGGATCGTCAACGCGTTTGTCCGCGTTTGCTGTTGCTAGGCCGCACTTTATAATATGGACTCTGCGAGAAGCGAGGAGGCAAAAGGGGGACTCATAAAAGTATCTTTTTTTCCCCCTCACAACTCTTGTGATACAATTGTCTCAGACACTTGTATGTAGGGTCAAGCCGGTCCTGAGATTATAACATCAAACATCAATCCAAGAACCCGCATTACACGTACCGCTGCAGGACTTGCAGTAGCAGCTGCCTAGTGCTGCAGCTCCAAGGGGTATTATGGCATTCATCTTGACCATCGTACTGTATCTGCCTACTCACGCATCAAGGATCACGGCTGAAAGTATCAAGACAAGACCTAGCAGCTGGTGACTGTCACCGAACCGCAATGAGCCGAGCGCCCCATTTCCCAAGCTGAGAGAAAGTACTGCCGCTCGGGACTCCATCGTCACCAAGCTCCATCTCCAGGTCACAAGGCCTGGGGCGGCCGAGTCCAAGGTTTTGGCGCCCAAAGATTTTGTGGAAATTGCGGTCCTATCCTCAGGACAGAGGCGGATGTCGCTGGCTCTGCCCGTGCATACGACTTTCAGCTGCGCAAGGAGCAGATGTTCCTCTGTCCAGGGGCCGCGGTCAGCTTGGCCAGCCGCGAAGTGGTTAGATCCCCCCTCGGAATCTTGCCCCCGTCTGGCACGGCCATGCACCGATCGCCAATGGAGCCCTCGTATAAGAAGGAGCCAAAGCCTTTTTTTCGCATCTAAAGGCACAGTACGAAGACCAGAATCGGAACTGGGCCGGGCTTGTATCCCAAGCCAAGGGGAGCGCCGCAACCCCTGGTGGCTCGGAAGTCACAGGCTAGAGCGCCTAGTCTCACGGGCTAAGGGCCGTAGTATCAGGCAAATTGAGTGGCGAGCTGGCAACTGCTTGCTTTGCTATCGAGATTTGGCTTTCGGCAGCCCTTCTTTTTGGCTTTGCGCCAACTGTAAGCCTCCCCCTTTCGTATCTATTGGGGCGTTGACGCTGGCGGATATTCGTGACGCGTTTAGAGGTCTGAAAGCAATTTATATCTCAAAGATATCGGAGAGTGGCAATCAATGTTGATGTTATTACTCAACCATTGTAACCGTGTGACGGATTCCAGAGGACGATCAAATTCAAAATACGGCCTGAACCTTTGTCTTAGTCACTAGAATTCAACCACCAAGAAGGGCTTCGCTGGGATGGGCCGCCCTAGCGCCGCTTCATGCCCCTGCAGGCCTTAGGCGAATGGAGCAAATCAGCCAATAATGCTTGCCAGTACACACGGCTGTTGATGGCGATGTGGTAGGTATGCTGCTGGGCCCAGTATGGCCTGGAGCAGCGGGGAGACAAATCGGCGATGGGGAAACGGGGGAGAGGCCCATGAAGAAGCTTCATTTTCATGCTGGTGACATTCTCTTGACATGGATACGCGAAACAAGAAGAAGGAAAAAGAAGAAGCAAGGCAACATGCAACAAGAGGCCTTGCTCCGCATGAACAAGACAGATTGGAACCAGGGAGCCAGGGCCAGATACAAGTAGTAGTGCACTTGCAGGCCTTCAGAGGTGGTCCGTCCCACAAGCCGCACACAGCCTCTCTGGGACCCATGGCCTGGCCGAGATGCCGACAAGAGTCAATGACCGCATCGCACGCAAGCCGCGGCGAAATAGGCTGTGATTTGGCACAGAGCAGTCAATGGCTGGTGGGAAAGGCAGCGAAAGCAGAACGGCAGATGAGGGTTGGGCAGATTCATGCATCGAGCGCCCATCGCCACGGCTGGATACGAGCCAAAAAAACTCGTGTGTAGGCTGCAAGCTCGCCGCAACGTTGGATCTTCGGCTGTTTTACGAGGCAAAGCGCAGCGGAAGTGCCACAGCGAGCCGGGCCAAGCAGAATCTCAGGCGCCACGGCATCGACTGCCCAAAGTCGGGGGGGTTGCAGCGGGTTTGATTGCAGCTGCATCGCGGCGCCACGCAATTAAAGGCGCCGCCTTGGCTTTTTGCGCCGCTGCCACAAAGAAATCGGACGTCGACTCCATCTACGTATGCCATATGCCGCAATCGCAGTTGTGACGATTCTGCTGGATTCAATGGCTCCCATGGCTGGGCTTTTCGGGCCTCTTCCAATGTTTACTTTGGAGGCTCCAGACTACTAGTAACACAGGTACCTACAACGGCTCCCGTATCGTAGCATCGAGGGCAGCTTAGCAGCAATGCTTGGGCGGGGCCCCTTTAAAGACCAGCAGGTTTTTTGTCTCTCGCGCACCCCAATTTTTGCCAGCACAAGGGCCCGGTACAAGACCCGTACTGTGCGCCGAAAATAACAACGGCGAGGCTTGCCGCCAGTGCGTTCTTGGTCTCCCAGCTACGAAAGCTCGTTACGCGCCTTGGGGCGCCTTGGCTTTTGGGACTTTTCTCGGCCGCGTTCTTGAGGGTGCTCGTACTATTAAAGGGAGATTCCCTGCTCCTCGGCGTAGAAACTTTCCTTTGCTCCTCTTCTATCTCTTCTTCTTTTCCTCCTCATCATCTCGATCGTCCTTCGTTTTCGGTTCATCGCTCACATTCGTTCGTGTGCTTCATACTCCAACGACCTCTCAGAGTCAGCCCATCTTTTTGTCAACACCCACAACAAAAAAACAAACACTTCCGTCACCATGCGTTTCTCCGTCCTTCTCTCCGGCCTCTTCGCCGTCGTGGCCGTTGCCGAGTCCACTGCCTCTGCCCCGCCTACCTCTGCCTCTCTGAGCCCTGCCCAGGCCTCCCAGGCGGCTTGCTTCAAGGCTTGCGCCGAGGGCGACGTCAACTGCCAGGCTCACTGCGTTGCTGTATGTTGATCCCACGTCTCATATTGCCACTTATTTCTCTCTGTTCTCGCGCCCTTGTCTTTGAAGGCATGGATGAGAAGAGCAGAGTGAATGAGTGGCCCATGGCTACTATTATCAATCCTGTATGATGAGATGACTTACACGTACATTCCACAGGTCCCCTCTCCCGACCGCGGCCAGGTCAACGCCACCACCCAGTGTGTCGCCGCCTGCCCCCAGGGCAAGGGCACCGCTGCTGACAACAAGGCCTATGGCGACTGCGTCCAGGGCTGCATCGGCAAGAACTACTTCATCTCCTCCAAGGGCACTCCTGAGGCTACCGGCGCCGCTGGTGGCAACAACGCCCAGAACTCCAACACTGACACCGCCGCTGCCCCTACCGGCACTGGCTCCTCTTCCACTGGCACCGAGACTGGCCCTGCTCCCACCGGCTCTGCCACCAAGTCTAGCAACGCCTCCAGCTCCAAGACTGGCTCTGCTGCCGCCCAGACTTCCACCCACAACGCTGCGCCCGCCATCATCGCCTCTGGCGGTGCCTTTGTTGGCGTCATTGCTGCCCTTCTGGCCATGTAATTTCTGAGATATCCCTGTTGTCTTTTGCTATCTTTTTAATTTCAGTCTTGGATAATGTCAAAGGGGGGTTTTAATTTTCATGGGTTTGAGGATTTAATGACGATCTTGTGTGTGTATTTAACCACAAAAACGTAATATGGATTGGTTGGATAGGGATAATAATACCAAAAGAGCCTGTTTGGACAGCTTAACAATTTGTCATCTCCTTTGCCCATCTGTGATGTTATGAAGCCTTCATACCTGACATGATAACGAGCTGCATTCAATCATTCATTTTATTCCCGATATCAAAGTTGACCGCCGTTGACACTCGGACCAGTGAGCGTATCGTGCCATCAATCATCTGATGTGGACCATGCGCAGATCGTATGTAGACATGCGATCTACCAAGTAGTACCACGGAGTGATAAAAGCCCAATTATTACTCATGTCTTGCAAGCCTACTAATCCGAAGCCGTAGTACACGCACTGCATAAACTAGTTGATAATTGCATGTGCGCAATTTGTCTTGCATACATCTACACGTGTTGTCTGATGTAATGTGCAACTTTTGGTAGACAAGGTTACCCGGATGGTTACAGAGTCATTGGCTACATCTTTGTACCAGCCACAAAGTCAATGAATTGCATTGAGAGTATTGATAAAAAAAAAGGTAATGTCATAATGATTTCTCTGGTTTCTGAAATGAAATTACAGTCGCTGACAAGATACGCCATTCCAGACGTTGAATAGCCCGTTCCCGACAATATTCTCGGCACATCTGCACGGGCTAGTGCCTTAGCGGTGCCCTCTCTGTACGATTCTCTGGTGCAAACTTCCTATTAATAGCCGCAAACTTAGCGGCTTGTCACATTAATGGGGCAGCTCTTGTGTGCATTAGAAATCGATCGATTTGCTAAAAGTTTTAGGCTCTCCATAGTGCTGGGGAGGAAAAAAAACAAGTTGCGTGCAGAGAAACAAAGAGGTTGAAGGAAGAGAAAAAAAGAAAAATAGTCACAGCAATATTGGACAGCATATCTCGTGCTGCATGCAATGATACAAAAAGAAGCGATCCTTGTGTCAGCACCGCGAGCACCTTAATCCGAGGTTACCTCGTTTGCTCAGCACGAATATTGGACATGTGGCATCTTCTGGCCCGTCTAGCCAGGCTCCTCCACCATTTCCCCTCCTCCGTCTCACGGGTAATACATTGATGCGACCAACTGGGTAATACGATCAATTGATTCGGCTTGGGTACAGAAACAGGGGGGCTTTTGCATTATGAATGGATTAAATGGTCTTTGTTTCTTCATGTGTTGTTGCATGTCATGGCTTTGGCTCGCGTGATGGTTTCAATTGGCGTTGGCTGTCTACATCTCCAAAGGAATTGATACCAGACTTCAAAAAAAAAAAAAAAGATTTGATTGTTTAGTACTTGCAGCATCAATCAGCAGGCCAGGCCCCACACGTGGGTTGCAGCGGCGCCAAAGGAGCTCATCCGGGACTTTATTCTCGTCGCTTCCAGCGCCGCTGATTGGCGAATTGCGCTGCTTCCGATGAGCTCGGGTACGTACATTTTGCGATTTAACCCAGCCTGGCAGCTGGACCCCCGCATCAAAGAACTAAACCTGGGCAGCTAAATTTTGGTGGTGGCCCTGGATAGCTTCTACGTGTCCTCAACAACCTTGGCCGGCCTTTTCCCCAGCCTTCTTCAAGTGTCGCCGCGCGCATCTGAACTCTTCTTTTTTTTCTTTCTTCTTTTTTTCCAACCAAACTCTTGAGAAATCATCTTTCTCTTCGAGCGCTGGGACTGCCCTGCTATAGGCATCACTTCCTTTTTCTTCTTCTCTCCCCCCCGCACTCTCTAAAGCATCCTCGTTTGCGCTCTGCGCCTTGGTATACTCTTTTTTTTTTTTTGCAGTGATTTCAGTCCTGTTGGCCAGGTTGTGCTTCCCGAAATGAAGTTCAACACCGTCGCCGCCGCCGCGGCTCTGTTCGCTGGCGTCGCGTATGCTGAGGAAGTGGAAGAGTCCAAGGCTGTGCCGGAACTCCCCACCTTTACTGTAAGCTGCCTTCTCTCTTCGTGGTGAATGCGGAAACGCAACATTGTGGTTCGTAGAGCCATGCTGCGAATTTATGCTAACATCATTCCTATTAGCCCACCACCATCAAGGCAGACTTCCTTGAGCAGTTCACCGATGACTGGGAGACACGGTGGAAGCCTTCCCACGCCAAGAAGGACACCTCCGCCTCCGACAAGGACAACGCGGAGGAGGAATGGGCCTACGTTGGCGAGTGGTCTGTCGAAGAGCCCTTCCAGTACAAGGGTATCGACGGCGACAAGGGCCTTGTCGTCAAGAACGCTGCCGCTCACCACGCCATCTCGGCCAAGTTCCCCAAGAAGATTGACAACAAGGGCAAGACCCTCGTTGTTCAGTACGAGGTGAAGTTCCAGAGTAAGTTGACACCTGGCAATGGATTCCAATATCTGCAAAATGAAGCCATGTAGACATGTGCTGACCTGTGCGTGCGCTTTCTAGACGGCTTGGACTGCGGCGGTGCTTACATGAAGCTCCTGCGGGACAACAAGGCTCTTCACCAGGATGAGTTCAGCAACACCACCCCGTACGTCATCATGTTCGGCCCCGACAAGTGTGGCCACAACAACCGGGTTCACTTTATTGTCAACCACAAGAACCCCAAGACGGGCGAGTACGAGGAGAAGCACCTCAACTCTGCTCCCTCGGTCAACATTGCCAAGACCACCGAGCTCTACACTCTCATTGTCCACCCCAACAACACCTTCTCCATCCAGCAGAACGGTGTTGAGACCAAGGCTGGCAGCCTCCTTGAGGACCTGACCCCAGCCATCAACCCCCCCCGCGGAGATTGACGACCCCAAGGACTCCAAGCCCGAGGACTGGGTTGACGAGGCCCGCATCGCTGACCCCGAGGCCGTGAAGCCCGAGGACTGGGATGAGGAGGCTCCTTTTGAGATTGTCGACGAGGAGGCTACTAAGCCCGAGGACTGGCTTGAGAACGAGCCCTCTGTCATTCCCGACCCCGAGGCTGAGAAGCCCGAGGACTGGGATGATGAGGAAGATGGCGACTGGATCGCTCCCACCGTCCCCAACCCCAAGTGTGACGACATCTCGGGATGTGGCCCTTGGACCAAGCCTCTGATCAAGAACCCTGACTACAAGGGCAAGTGGTCTGCTCCCTTCATTGACAACCCCGCTTACCTGGGTGTCTGGGCTCCTCGCAAGATCAAGAACCCTGACTACTACGAGGACAAGACCCCCTCCAACTTTGAGCCCATGGGCGCTGTAAGTTGATATCCTTGCCCTAATTCTACTGTAGAGAAGCCTGCGTGCTAATTGTGTGCTTTATAGATTGGCTTTGAGATCTGGACCATGACCAACAACATCCTCTTTGACAACATCTACATTGGCCACTCCGTTGAGGATGCCAAGAAGTTGGCCGACGAGACCTTCTTCGTCAAGCACCCCGTGGAGAAGGCTCTCGAGGAGGCTGACAAGCCCAAGGTTGACGACATCCCCAAGTCTCCTTCTGACCTCGTCTTCCTCGATGACCCCGTCACCTACATCAAGGAGAAGTTTGACCTGTTCGTCACCATTGCCCAGCGAGACCCCATTGAGGCCATCAAGTTTGTCCCTGAGATTGCTGGTGGTATCGGCGCTGTTTTCGTTTCTCTCATTGCCATCATCGTCGGCCTGGTCAGCCTTGGCGGCTCTTCTGCCCCCGCCCCCAAGAAGGCGGCTGCCACCGCCGGTGACAAGGCCAAGGACCTGTCCGAGGCTGCCGCTTCTGGTGCCGACAAGGCCAAGGGCGAGGTCACCAAGCGCACCACTCGCAGTCAATCGTAAAGAGGATGAAAACTGCTTTTCTTTTGTTGAGTGAATGGGATCAAATAGCGAGCGGGATGTGAGATGAACAAAAACAACATATCCAATATACCAATATCTGGGACAGAACCCACAATAAGATTTGGGAGCATAGGCGAAGGAACATGAATAGGTATTATAAAACAAACCTTGGTAAAAAAAAAAAATTTGGAATCTATTGT
Source organism: Trichoderma atroviride (assembly GCF_020647795.1). Classification (NCBI taxonomy): domain Eukaryota; kingdom Fungi; phylum Ascomycota; class Sordariomycetes; order Hypocreales; family Hypocreaceae; genus Trichoderma; species Trichoderma atroviride. The sequence goes on along the minus strand of NC_089400.1, from coordinate 2,041,921 downwards.
TATAATTTTGTTCCCTTTTTATTCGAGAATACTACCCAAGTATCTCCTGTCAGATAGGATCCCTTGTTTTTTTCTTCTTCAACGGAAGTATTATGGAGCACCTACGGAGAGATGCAGTAAGCGGCCGGACACTCGATATGATTGTGCAGATGGATGTTACCTCACAGGCAGGTAAGCACCGATTACAGCCTAGAGCACGGCTTGAAGAAGGGCACCAATGCATAAGACGAAGGAATTAGGCGCAAGCAACACGTGGGTGCTAGTGTTTGTCATGTTGGTATCAAGCTTGAATTGATTATTTGGCGATTGCTGAAACCTCATTGATATTGGCGTCTTTGTTCATGCGGAGTAGAGAAACAGGACCTGCTGCTAATGACAATAGGCTGTTGCTAGTAGATGCCCTACACCATTACCAGGCCACATACGGCAACCTAACTAACAACCCAACCGCCTCCAAAAAGGCATCTTGTGCCATATCCTCGGTTGACTTGACTCTCTACAGCCAAGGTAGTGCAGATTGAAACAACCTTACGGTGTCAGTAGCTTGGCCGGCGTCAATCGCAGAGCTTCCATCTCGTACTTTTCTCGGCAAAGGCCCCCCGTCATCGGAGCTTTTATAGCTGCAGCGTTGCCGAGCAGGATGACGATCCGTCGCAGTGAAAAAAGTACTTGGCCTAGGGCAATGCAGGTGAGCACACAGTAATACCGCAAGTGATCAAGACAACCCGGACCGCCGTCAGCACGGGGGCTTATGTAACAGGGGGATACTGCCCCGAATCAAAACGGTGCCAGTTGCTTTTTCGGCATGAAGCGGCATCGGCTTAACAGCATCTCTGATTCTGGTGGCCATCTCTAGGCGATTTGCTGGGAAATCCCACGCAGAGGATGCGGCGCCCTTCCCCACATGGGGCTTGCGGCTAGTAGGTATCGGGGCCCTGGATATTCCCCCCCCCATCTTAATTCGCCTCCCCTTCCCCACGTCCGGCCGTAGCCGTGTGTAATCGCTGGTTTACAAATGGGAAGGCGGGCGAGAATAAATACTACCTGGGGGGGACGACGATGCAGAGGGACGGTTTCTTTTTTCCTTTTCTGTGTGTGACTTGATTGGACTGAGACGCTTGAGAGAGAAGACGAAGAGATTCTAGTGGACAACAAGACAGGAAGCAAGACATCTGCCCCGCGTCCCTTCTTATCTCGTCACTGCTCCAACATCTACTCCTCAACCCTTTCTTCTTCAACCCCCAATTCCTAATATGCGTCGCTTCATCGCGAGCAGCGCCTCTGCCTCTGCCCGCAGGCCCCTGACCGCCGCCGCCTCTCCCCGCTCCGCCATTGCCCTCTCCAAGATGGCCTCCAACTCCAGAGCAGCCCAGGCCGCCACGGCTGCCCGGCGGATACACGCCACGGCCGCGCAGCTCAAGCCCATGGACGCCCTCGCCTCGACGGCCACCAGCTTCCCGACCACGCACGAGCCCATTGAGGAGATCCGCAACACGCCCTACTTCATCGACAACAAGTTCGTGCAGTCCTCGACGGACAAGTACTACGACCTGGCCGACCCGGCCACCAACAACCTCGTCACGCGCGTGCCGCAGATGACCGAGGCCGAGATGAAGGCCGTGGTCGAGTCTTCGCAAAAGGCCTTCCTCGCCTGGAAGGACACCACCGTGCTGTTCCGCCAGCAGATCCTGTTCCGCTACGTGCAGCTGATCAAGGACAACTGGGACAGACTGGCCGCCAGCATCACGCTCGAGCAGGGCAAGACCTTTGCCGACGCCAAGGGCGATGTGCTGCGTGGTCTGCAGGTTGCCGAGGCTGCCGTCGGCGGGCCGGAGCTGCTCAAGGGCGAGGTGCTGGAGGTTGCCAAGGACATGGAGACGAGGAGCTACCGTGAGCCATTGGGCGTCACTGCTTCCATCTGCCCCTTTAGTAAGTTGCCGTGATACATCTTCGCTTCTCACTGGGGCGATACCAGAGGTGTATATGTGACTAACAAACGACTCTCTAGACTTCCCTGCCATGATTCCTCTTTGGTCTATCCCCATTGCCACCGTCACTGGTAACACCATCATCATCAAGCCCTCGGAGCGTGATCCTGGTGCCGCCATGATCCTCGTTGAGCTGGCCGAGAAGGCTGGATTCCCTCCCGGAGTTGTCAGCGTCATCCACGGCGCTCACGACACCGTCAACTTCATCCTTGACGAGCCCTCCATCAAGGCCGTCAGCTTCGTCGGTGGCAACAAGGCTGGTGAGTACATCTACTCGCGAGCTTCCGCCAACGGCAAGCGTGTTCAGGCCAACCTGGGAGCCAAGAACCACGCTGCTGTGCTCCCCGACTGCAACAAGAACCAATTCCTCAACGCCGTTACTGGCGCCGCCTTTGGCGCTGCTGGTCAGCGCTGCATGGCCCTCAGCACGCTGGTCATGGTTGGCGAGACCAAGGAGTGGCTTCCAGAGTTGGCTGAGCGGGCAAAGGCCCTCAAGGTTGACGGTGGCTTCGAGGACGGTGCCGACTTGGGCCCTGTTATCTCTCCCCAGAGCAAGGAGCGCATCGAGAGCCTGATTGCCAGCGCCGAGAAGGAGGGTGCCAAGATCCTGCTCGATGGCCGTGGCTTCTCGCCTTCCAAGTACCCCAACGGCAACTTCATTGCCCCCACCATCATCACCGATGTCACCACCGACATGACTTGCTACAAGCAGGAGATCTTTGGCCCCGTGCTGGTGTGCCTGAACGTCGAGACCCTTGATGAAGCCATTGAGCTCATCAACAAGAATGAGTATGGCAACGGTGCTGCCATCTTCACCAGATCCGGTGCCACCGCCGAGACCTTCCGAAGGAAGGTTGAGCCCGGCCAGATTGGTATCAACGTGCCCATCCCCGTGCCCTTGCCTATGTTCTCCTTCACCGGTAACAAGAAGTCCATTGCTGGAGGCGGTGCCAACACATTCTACGGCCGACCCGGCATCAACTTCTACACACAGCAGAAGACTGTGACGGCTCTGTGGCAGAGCGCAGACGCCGTGGCCAACAAGGCTTCGGTGAACATGCCCACGCTGCAATAGAGGAGAGGTCAGTTTCGTATTTGTTATGACGGTATTTGGAGGGGTGAGCGTTGTCTGTATGTATGCGAATGAATTTTGCAGGACAGCATAAAGTCGTTCACTGTGATGGAGAAAAAGGGGGGGCAAAGGGGAGGGAAATGAGTGGTTGTCTTAGCACTTGCATGTACATTTTTTGAATGATAACGTAGTCACGACCAGATTCTGCTAGACGGCATGAAAATGTTTTTGTCGAGATGAAATAAATTTACGTTAAATAAAACTCAAAACATTATGCAATTTGGTGGTTATCTATCGAATGCTAACATGCATGTAAATGTGGCGTTGACTAATATGCTGTCTAGTCTCTCCATTCTTCAAGGTGCTCCTCACCTATGAATATGGGAGCTTGAGAAATCCATGCACATCTAAATAATTAAGAATCGAGAAAAAGAAATCATGTTTTTTTTTTCTTACATGGCAAATAAAACAATGTAATTTAAAAATAGACAGTCAAGCTGTAGAAGTGGTACCTCGACAGCATCCAGGCAGGTCACATGCAGCTTGCCTCAGCAACCGCTTACAACGTGCCGTAAACAAGCTGCATCCAACCTGCATTCAAACTCAACCAAAACATCGCCTCATCCCATCCCATCGTTTTCTTCAACTTATGTTTCAAATGCGTCTCAAATAAACATGATACCCATACTTTTTAGAGAATAATACAGATCAGCCATCATGGATATCGCGCTGGCAAACCTCCCTTACTACATCTTCAGTGACATCATCTTATACCTTCCTCCCATACAGGTCCTCAGGTGCCGGCGCATTTCTCGCATCATTCACGAGGCCCTTACGAGAGACGAGCTCTGCATCACGCTCATCTTGAAGCATTTCCCGCGCGCGCTCGAAGGCCGGCGACTCAGGCAGCTTCTGGAAGCCGACGAAGCGGAATCGCTGGACCGAGGGGACTGGGCTGTCGCGTTTGCGCGGCTGACGAGGCGGTATCATCATCTGGGCCGGGCAGAGCCCTGGAAGAAGATCAAGGTGCCGGTGCTGAGAGATGCAAAGCTGCTTCAGGGCGTGGCGACGTGGAATCGGCTCCTGAGCTTGGCCAACAGGAACACGCTCTTTCACTACCAGGATCCGGTATGGACGGTGGCACCGACAGAGGGGCTGCTGGTCTATCCGGCGCCGAAGACGGACTACTCCAGGCCGGAGTACCGGGCCCGGGATCTGGCGACTGGGGTGGAGGTCAGGGTTCCGTTTGGGCTAAAGGGCAAGATTGTGAGGCGGCTGCGGATCAGCCATGGCATTCTTGCGATTGAGTGGTGTCTAAACACTCCGAGGAAACCCGTCGGCGTCACTGGAGAGTTTCATAACCACTATGCAACCTTTTACGACGTCCGTCGGACTGGATCTTGGGACGGCATCATTCCTCAGCGGCCTGCTCTCGACGGCACTACGCCGACTTACACCTGGAAGATCAAGTTTCGCTGTGAATTTTTGATTTATCCTTTTGGCCTTCCGGTGAACTCCGTAGATCGCTTCTTCTCAGCGCACAACGCTACTCACTATGCCGTTTACACATGGCAGGCCACGCGCTTTCCCCATCCTACTTTGAACAACACTGCAGAGCCCATTGAGCGGCTCACAATATGGGAGATTGGCGCCCCTTCGAACTACAGACTGTCTGACAATGTATTTGGCATCGCGCGACAAGATCCAACTGTGGGCCCCCGCATCATTCGCAGCCTGGCAGGGTCTCAACTTGAGGCATGGTCCGTTCTACAAGGCACAAGACCTTCGTTGCGCACATTGGCTCTGGACGACTGTACCTGGGATGCATCCAGGAGCACTGCCTGCGGCCACGTCTTCTTCTCAGAGGAGGAACACAGATGGTCTTCAGGCGGACACAGCTCCGAGCGTCTACCGCGTTTCCATCTCGTCAAGACGACGGGGATACCGCTGATCGGCGAGGGGCCAAGGTGGGTGGATGAGTGTCGAGGGGGCACCGAAGCCAATATACAACCCTCTCGCAGAAGCAGATGGAGAATACATGCAACCGAGACATACGAGGAGGAGGACAGCGGCTATGAAGACGATGGCGAGAATGCCGCCGGGGGGCAACAGAGACGGCAGCAGCAGCGGCACAACTGTCACGAATACAACCGCAGCAAATTCGTTTCTCGAAACAAGACCCTGGGCCAGGCACGCGGAAACATGGCCCGGTCGAGCTCCTTGCTGGCGCCATATCGAGTTTCCCTACCTGACAATGTCCGAAGTTTTGGACATCCCTGCCGGCATTCGCATCGTTGCCCGAAATTGCTTTATGCTAGCTGTCATCTCTTCCTTTCCAATGGATAAGATCTATATCCAGGGCGTCAACAAAGAAGGCCCTATACACCGAAAGAGAAGGAGAAAAAGAAATGTCAAGAGGTTGAGTGAGGGCTCGAGGCACTCCGGCTCCAGCTCCAGCTCCAGCTCACACTCGCCATTTTCCCATCAAAGCGACCAATTGGCCGATGTGATGCAGAGCCAGGGCAGGGAGGAGGTCCTCCAGACGGACGTTCCATTCGGAGTGAAGATGTGGCCTCAGATCATGTGCAGGGGAAGCATCTTTGGCGATGAGCGGTGGCTCCTTGGGGAGACTCCTCGCGGAGACGTGCTGATTCTCGTCTTCTAAATCGTTTGAGAGGGGAAGCACGCAAGAGCGATTAAATGAATTGTGAAACAACTATTGATAACAAAACACTCGTTGGATAATAATGCAAGATACAATCAGTGGTAAGGGCAGCAGCAACAGTAGTAGCAACTAGAGACCTAATCCGTCACCTTCTCCATGGGACGGATACAAAGGTAGATGGCGAAACTAGAGAGCATCACGTTAAAACGCACGTCTCATGCTTTTTCTTGGTCACGTTCCACCCCAAAAACCCCACATTAACCCAGCCGCATTAACGTTCTCAGTTCATCTGTGGCGTCACAAACTCGTATGTTAGGGGGGGATCGAGGGAATTTTCAATCTGAATGCCCTGAATTCCCCTGGTTTTTCTCCGATCGTTTCCATTTCATTAGGCAAGGTACCATTCTACATGCTTCTGGCTGTATCTACACCGATTCCCGAGCTCGTGTATGTATAACAACTATAAAAAAGACAATGAAGCAGTTTACAAAAATGAACTTACATATATTCTCCTCGCCTTGTCGTGGTCAAGCAAAAAAACAAAAAAACAATAACGACAAGTGCCATGAACGATTGGGGAGAGATGTCAGAATATCCCCCCCATATGACAAAAACAGAAAGAAAAAAAAAGCAGTGAGAGTTCCTTTTTCCGAGCTTCTTTTGATATTCCTCCTCTTTGTTTCATTTCATTCCCTTTTTTCCCCAATCTCATATATTTATATATCAATATTTTCCGTCTCTCCAGAGAGCAACCAATTCTCCTAGAAAATGCAACCTCATTTACTCTTTGTTTGGGGATTGCACGCTAGGAGATCGCATGCTAGGAGATCGCACACTGGGAGATCGCATGGCTGGGGCTTGCAAAAACCCGCCATAATAAGAATCCAACCACGCCGCCGCCTGCTCGCCAGCCTCGTCAACGTTTGTGTCCCAGCGGCCGACGGAGCCAACGTAGCCGTCGGGACGGACATTGACGATGGCGACCTCGCTGGGGCCGAGGCTTCCAAGCCACTTCTCCGTGCAGAAAGCGCCTCTTGTGTCTAGCTCGGGGACGTTGTCTAGATAAAACGTCCACCGGCTGTCCTGCAACAGCGCTGGCAGGTCTGAGATTTCAATTTCAGACTTGGGCATGGTGGCTGGACGCATCATCAAAGGTTAGCAAAAGGCATTTCTTGTCAACATCATTCAAAGACGGGGAAGGGGAACCCACTGATCAAAGCAAAAGTAAACAAGTGGCTGACTACGGTATATCTCTCAGGTCGTGTGTATACATCTTCAGGCGCCGGAATCCTGGGCTGCTTGGCGTAAGATGCGCTTGCGGCGGCGGAAAGCTGGCTCACCAGGGACTTGGGTGTCGCAATGGAGCGGCAGAATGTCTCCAAGAATGGCCTTGCCTGTATTACATCCCACATAAGGAGGTAGATACGGAACTGGCCAAGCATGGGGATATCAAGCTGGACGTCCACGGGGTTGGAATCGATGTATCGCGACACCTTGGCTGGGGGTAGGAGGCATCCCGGGCGAGCAGCACCCAGAATGGCCGAGTTATCCTCTGGCCGGGTAATGTTGAGGGGGCTCTCGCTGTAGTCGGCGCCGATGCCAGAGATGAATCGGACATTGGCTCTGAAATTCTCGGCCATTTTGACGGCATCTCCCTCAGCAATCCGATTGGCGTGCTCGTAGTCGAAGTTGACGAGATCCAGGGCGATCTTGCGGCGCTCCACCTCGTAACTCTCGAGCAGATTGGGTTTGGCCAGTCCACGGCACGCCAGGTTCAATTTCCACGAGAGGTTCCATGAGTCGTGCATCGATGTATTCATGCCCTGTGCCGATTTGGGGGAGTGAGTGTGGCTGGCATCTCCGGCAAGGAATACCTTGGTGTTGGTGTCCGTGAAGCGGCTGGCCACACGCTGGCCCACTTGGTATCGCCCGAACCACTCAATGTACTTCCATTCAATTTCAAAGGGAGCCATGATCTTGCGAGCCTGCTGCATAACGAACTTTTGGCCGAGCTCGCGGCGGTCAGCACGAGCGCTAGCCTTGAGTTCGATGTAGAAGCGCGTCATGTTACGCTCCCGAGGAACAATGAGAATTGAGCCGTGCTCCTCAGAGTACACGAGAGTCTTGGACCAAATGTCGGGGAAGTTGGTGATGAGCTCGCCATCCAAGACACCCCAGATGTCTGGATGTGACATGCCCACGGCCTCAACGTCGGGCATGTTCTTCCGGACCTTGGAGTGCGCTCCATCGCCTGTGTAAGGGTTTCACGTTAGCTAGACTTCATACAGTTTCAATTGATTTTGCTTACATCCGACGAGATAATTGGTCAGGATGGTCCTCTTATCCTGGTTGACATTGGTGTGACATCGAACCTGCACGGGTCCTGATTTGGGAACGAAGTGGGATTCAAAGGCTGTGTTCCGGCGCACTTCTCTTCCGCGCTTCCTGAGGTCGTCGACGAATAGGCCCTCGACCATGCCCTGGTGAACGAGCAGGATATAGGGGTCCAGAACATCGATGACGGGAGGGTAATGCACCTCACGGCCTAGACGATGCAGAGGAGCGTCGGCCGTGCTGCGCCAAAAGGAGATGTCGAAGACTCTCACGCCGCGCTGCAGCAGCGGATCAGCCAATCGCATCTGGCGGAATGTCTCAATTGATTTGGGCTGTAAGCCATCCGCTCTGTTTTATGATTTTCATGTTAGAATAAAGAACTTTTCGTAAGAAAAAAAGAGAGGAATGGTGAGATGGAGCTGAGGTGGATGAGAATAGATGAAAGCAGAGAATATTTCAAGATTGACATCTTATAGAATATGAAGTAAAAAGATAGCTCTGTAGGCATACAATTTGGCACGATGAAAAGGGGGAGAAGGGGAACTCCTGGGCCGGGCAAAAAGGATCTGGGCCAAATGGTGTAAAGTGAGACATACCTGCCAACCGGCGTCTGATCTGCCCTGTCATCTACAACCTCAACATCAATGCCGTAGCGGGCGAGGTTCGCCGCCAGCATCAAGCCCGCAGGACCAGCGCCCACGACGCACACTTGGCATGTGGTGGGCGGCTCTGGAAGGCTCCGGAGCAGGGCCAGAGGATCAGTGGCGTCCTCATCGTCGACGGCGATTTCATTGTTTGACGGGCCTGGATCCGGCTCCTCGTCCATGTGGTTGGGACTCTGGTTCCGCGAGTTGGACGCAGGACTGACGACGCCCGGCGCCATGTTGACGGCAGACGACGAAGCGTTGGAAGAAGCGTTGGCCAGCGCGAAAGAGGCTCTCTCGTCTAGGGTCTACAACCGTGTAGCTTATCGGCTGCAGGTAGAATCGAATCCAGCAGCCAGCCGAAAAGACGAGCTCGCTCCACTGCCAGGGAGCCTGGTGGCTTTTCAGTATGACGGCCGCTCAGCTGCAGGCTCGTCCAATGGCGCCTTTGCCTGTATCAAACCAGACGCTCAGCAGCACGTCGTGCCCGACGACAGCGGAGGCGATGGATAAGGCAGTTGAGCCCGTTTGCCTCTGCGCCTCAGGAGAGTAGCGAGTCGTCTCCACCACACCTCGGATGCTGCAGCACAACCGTAACTGCAGCGCAATACAGGGCTCCTTTAGAATCTTCTCAGCGTCGAGTCTGCCGAGCTCTGGCAGAGATACAGTGCCGTTTGAAAGAAAGAAATGGCAATATACGGCACAGGCGTTGTTGGGCCTGCGTTGTTTGGCTCCTCGGCTTTTGCCCCCCTGGCTGCTGCGACGAATTGGATGGATACCGGGGGCTGGATCGGGGTCCTAGGGCCAGAAACTCAGGATGATGCGACAATGCACAGAAACGCAGCTAGATGGAAAAGAAGAAGAGAAGCCGACAATCGGGTGTAAGATGAGATGAAGAGTGAGTGAGTCGCTGGCGAGACAAAAGCAGTCACCCGGGATGCGCCTCTGTTCTCGTGGCAGCGCAAAGGCAGCGCAAAGGCAGCGCAAAAGCAGTCGTTGTCAACGGCGTGTCACGCGGCGTCGTGGCAGACGCAATACCAATACCAGCACAGATACAGCACTCGGCAGCTCTGCGCCCATTGCCCTCGAGGAGGAAAAAAGCTTCGTCCCCTCTGGTTTTCTATTCCCTTCGTCACTAACACCGCTAGGCCGGAGGCATCAGAAGGTCTCTGGGGGGGAAATTGGGGATAAATAACGGCCCTGGCGCAGGTACTCGCGACTCGCGCGGGCGGCGCAGAGGCTCAGGCGCTGTGCCCGGCCCTCGTACCAGCTACTTGCGCCGAGCACAGCGATGGAGAATGATGCCTGTAAGGGCTTGGCTGCCACAGTCGGGTCCAGCAGTCGGGGAGGCTGACGGAAGGAGCGACACAGCGCCTGGCCCCGGCAAAGCCCGACGCACGTACGGCAAAAGTGGCATGACAGACGGACGTGCTGGACTGGTGTTGAGGGCGAGATCAGCCCATTTTGCGCTGCAGAAAGTTGTCATTGGCGTTGCACCATGCCCAGGCGCCTGCTTACCGATGGCCTAGCCTCAGTTTGCGCGCCGCTGATTGGCCGCCGCACCCGCCTCGGACAAGGCAAGTGGTGCCATTTCGCAACTGGCCGCGCTTGCTCCAGAACGCTGCGGCTCCACCGTGCTCCATCCCTCCAGCAGCGGGAAAAAAGCATGTTCGGATCTGTTTGAGATTTCAGAGGAGAGCTGTGCAAGCCAAGCCCCGTGCTCGCTCCAAACGTTCCGGCGCTCTCGAACACGTTCTATGGATGGCTACACTACTTGATAGCCATGTAAAGGCCAGCTCCATGTACCTTAGGTAAGGCACTTTCAGACTTTGCAATAACATATATAGATACCAGCTGGCGTCTTTTCATTCCAGCAATGCTCCGGCAGTCCCTCTAATACGTCTGTCCTGTTTTGGATGGTTCTTCCCTTTTTTCCCAAGGGTCTCCCTAGGGGTCCCAATGTTGCCGATCCCTTCTTTTCCATCTCCGCCGAGTCAGCAGGCTCCGTTTTTTTTTAGAAGCAGCAAGTGATGAAAAGTGGCATGAGCAAAAGCCCAAAAGCCCAAAAGTACGGGGTACTACCAAGTTCTTGCGCCATGCCACTTGACTTGGTCAACACGCCGAGTCGCATGTAGCTCTCTTTAGCTTTTTTGGACGGACATGGGCCCCGGTACAGCCTTAACAAAAGAGGAAAAAATCGATTAGAAAAACGATGGACGATAAAAAAAAGGAAAAGAAAAAGTTGGAAAAGACGCTACAACTGCAAACATGCTTTTTTCATTGACATACTTTACTTGGAGCTAGCAGCTACTAGACTAGAGTACTCGATAGTACCTGCAAAGTGAGGCTCGTCGGAGCGGCCAATCCCACTCGCCTCGTGGCCCGTATATGATGGGTATGATATGCGCCTCTCATGCTTGCACCCGTAGCATCCCGCATCGCTATCTCGTCTTATCGGTGCGAAACATATACTGTACATGTACCTGGTTGGTACTCGTATGGCACCCAGCATTGGACGCGCCATGGCGATCTGCCGGCCAGGATGAAATGCCCCGGCTCGATTCTGACTCGCTGTCACATCTATACCTGGCATCTCTCAGAGTCTCCAAGAGGTACGATATGTGATGGCGGCGATGGTACTTGTTGGTAGTACTAACCTCAGCATGGCTCAAGATGCATTCCCCAAGTATAAAGGCCCCGAGGATGGAATCATGTTGGTACAGTTATCCCAACAACGTAGGCAACATCTCCGCGATTGGACTTTAAATTCAGCCGGCGCTGGAAAGCGGAGGTGCAGCTCATCCAGCTTCAGTCTTAGCACAGAGCTACACTCGTATATAAGACAACATCTGCCAATGAGCCACGAGGCCAGTCACAAGGCACAGATCCCTCCTCGTTCGCGGCCGTCAACATCGCCTGATCACAGCAATTTCGAGTCGTCAGCTCAGGCCACAGTCCAGGCTACTGCTCCATGGGGGAATCTCTGGTTGGGTATCACGGCCCGAAGGTGCTAGTAACACACACAAGGTTGCGGAGATTTCCATGCCTCCGCCACGAGGCCAACACTAGTATCTGTCACTTCTAATCCTATTAACAATGAGTAGTAGTAATACTACGACTAGTACTACTACCCCGTACTCTGCAGATTTGCATGACAAAGTGGTACTGCCAAAGCTCGCTAGTCTTTCATCTCTGGCCATTGTGGAACGAGTTTCAGGAGTTTAGAAACCTAGTTCTCCGGTCCTCTCCAACCAACCCTGGCCGAACAGGCCTGATTCACTCACTTAGACTGTCAACAACATCAGGTTTTGGCCTGGCTTGTGACAACCAGCTTCCCCATTCAGGCCCCGGAGTCGGAGCTAGCTGCTGCCGATGGACTTGAAAGGAGCAGCAGCTGTAGTTGGGTCCTCGATTATCTGCCGCCCGTCAAAGTTCAACATGCCGGTCTGGGCTTTGCTGCGGACCCGAAACGAATACCAATCCGGCTGGGATCGCAAGGAGGGCCATATCCCTCCAGTTTCTGGCAGAATGATCTGACCACTGCGACCGCTCAGGATCTGCTTGACTACTGCCTCGGCAATGGACTCGGGCTCTTGATGGGGCATCAAAAAAGGTGCTCCCTGTTTGAAGCCGGTGAAGAGTTCCGTGTTGGTCGCTCCAGGATGGACTATTACTGTGCGGACCCTGGGAGCGTTGTATCGGGTCTTCAACTCAGCTGAAAGACCCTCATGGAATGCCATGGCTGCGGCCTTGGTTGCACCGTAGTCTACCATGTTGGGAATTGTAAGCCACGAGGCATAAGACGCCATCGTTACGACCATGCCATGATTCTGGGCCACGATATGCGGTAAGAATGCCTGGACAACCCAATAATGGGCCAACGCATTGACATCAAACGTAAGTCTGACATCTGCTGGCGTGGCATCTAGAATAGTCTTGCCGCGGACGACACCAGCGTTGTTGATGATGATACTGGGGTGGCCGACTTGACTTTTTACTTTCTCAGCAACAGCAGCCACGTTCTCTGGCGACCTGACGTCGCAATAGAAGTGGTGGACTCTCGAAGCTGCAGAAACACATACGACACCGTTAGTTGTGCAATGCAATGCAATGCAGCCGAGCAGAGTAGCTCGGCCCGGTTGCGATAAGGCGACTAAGACTTACAGGCCGCATATGTCATCTTCTGCACGTCTAGCACCACGACCGTGACTTTCATCTCGTCCAAGAGCTTCACTATGAAGGCGCCGATGCCCGTGGAACCGCCTGTGATGAGCACAATCTCCTTTGACCAGTCATACTTGTCGTTGACCCAGTTGTTTCGGACCTTGTCTGAGAGCCAACGGCCGACTCCACGCGCTACGGCGATGTAGAAGAGCTTACGCAACCATCGCGCTGCTTTGGGGTGTAGAATCGAGAGGTCCTGGCCCTTTTTGGTAAAGCGAGCGAGAAGAACCAAGGGTAGCAGGAGGTTTGGGTTGAGAAGGGTTCTGCGGATGAGCTTTAGAATCACGTCTGCACAAAAGCCTTCGCGAGGGAGGATGCCCTGGTGTATCGGCATGGTGATTGATGGTGGGTAGCAAGTAGTAAGGCTGATGGGAATATAAAGCTGATGAAAGCGAGTGGCGATGCTAATACTACGACCTGTCGATGCGATGGCAGCGGTATAGGATGCTTAGTCAACGGCTGACGATGGTTCTTTATTGGTGAATCTGGCGAATCTGGTGTAGAGCTGACAATTGTGCACTGTAGCTGTGGTTGGTCAAGACGCGTCGCAAATGCCGGAAACACCCAACATCAACCGGCGATACAGGAAACACGAAAACATGCAGTAAACCCACGACAAGTACAGATTTTTGCAAACCAAGATTAAACCGTTGCTTTGGCCTAAAATGGCTGCTCAAGGCCCATCTTATAACGGCGATCAAGACGGCAGAACTAGAACATCCTGGTCGTGGGTTGCGCCCATGTGCGTCTCATAGGCTGCAGTTGCCGAGGCTTCTGTTTCATCACAATGCGGGGAGCACCCTGCGCAATGCAGATTATGGCAGTAATTTGATGCTGAAGGCGAATAGGCTCCAAGCGCCATGTATAAATATGTGCGAGTGTGAGTGCGAGTGTGCGAGTGTGTGTGTGTTCATCACCGAACCGAGCATCCTCTTTACTCTATCCAGTGTCTTCCCCGCATGGCTATTTTGGAGCTTGGATCGGAGGTGCGGGTAAAAGTAAAAGAGAGACGGCAGAGAGAGCACTATAAATGGTGGAGATTGAGTGTGGTGGGAGAAACTTGGAGAATGGAGGGCTGGCCAAGCCAATAGGTGCTGTGCTATGCTATGCCGAGAGCTGTGCCGCGATAGGCCCTCAGCGGAGATGTGTAATAGCGCAGTGGCCGACGGAGCACCAATTCCACTAACAGCGCTTTTCGCATCGTAAAATTTCCTAATGCGTCTGGCCGGCGCAAGACACGCCGCGTCAAGACCCAGTTTGCCCAGAGACTCAGCAAAACCACGGCGAAACAGCTGGACAGTTGGACATGGAAAAGACACCATTTGCGGATTCATTGATAATTAGTTGCTGTTAGTCGGCATGACTCTTTCGGAGGCCGGCGGTCCACGATCTGGTGCTCCGGCAACGGGCTCTATATCAGAGCAACTTACATAATTGAAGCTCGCTCGGGCGCCAACTCTTGATTCTGAAACTTATAAAAGGATGTGCTGCTACTGCAAATTACCATCTTGCATAGAGCGGAAGACCAACCGAGATATCACAAACAACGCACGTCACCAGCATCACCAGCATCGTCGCATCTCATTTCCATCTCGTCTCCGGAGACCACTAGCCGGACTCGTTAAAGAGTGGGGGAGGAAGCCATCAACTAGGTGGGGGAAACTCTCTCAGTGGCCTTGCAATAGAAGGAACAGATAAAAACCAGCCCTGGTCCCTTTTCACACTCATTGGCCACTATGAATCCCTCACGGCTCTCTGTCCTGCTGAGACAAACCGCATCGGCCCAGTCCCGGCTGCTGTCCTGCTCTTCCATCCATCGCCATGCCGTGCAGCGACGGGGGCTGAGCGCTGCGGCGGGCTCCAACGCCATCCGGGACCTTCTGCAGGTTTCCAGCGAAGTGTCCGATGCCATTGCGCAGAACAAGCCCGTCGTTGCCCTGGAGTCGACGATTTATACTCATGGGGCCTTGGGCAAGGATCTCGCGCGGGAGCATGAGGACTTGGTGCGGAGCACGGGCGGCATCCCGGCCATTATTGCCATTGTGGACGGTGTGCCCAAAGTCGGTGTCTCGACCGAAGAGATTGTTCGCATGATTGAGGAAGAGGGCACGGTCAAGGCTTCACGGAGAGATATTTCCTACTTGGTCGGCATGGTAAGTTTCTGCGTCTTCATGGTAAAAAGGCAAATTGAATTTTTACTAATTATTCCTGCAGGGCCTCGCTGGACGCAAGATTCATGGTGGCACAACCATCGCTGGTACAATGCTGTTGGCTAGACTGGCCGGCATCCGAGTCTTTGGAACCGGTGGCCTTGGTGGTGTCCATCGCGGTGGCGAAAACTCCATGGACATTTCAGCTGATCTCACTGAGCTGGGGAGAACGCGAGTGGCCGTCGTCAGCAGTGGCTGCAAGGGCTTCCTCGACATCCCCCGCACGCTGGAGTTCCTCGAGACCCAGGGCTGCCTGGTGTCGACGTTTGCAGATGGACGCAGCGGCAAGATTGACTTCCCGGCCTTTTGGGCGAGAGACAGCGGCATCAAGAGCCCCTCGGTCACATACACTGAAAGGGAGGCTGCTGCCATGATCTTGGCCCAGGAGAAGCTCAACATCGAGTCGGGCATGCTCTTTGCCAACCCCATTCCCGAGGAATTTGGTGTCCCTGCCAAGGAAATGCAGGCTCACATCGAGCAGGCTGTGGCCGAAGCAGACCAGAAGGGCTTTACCGGTAGTGCCAACACCCCATACATCCTCAACAGACTCAAGGAGCTCACTGGCGAGAGGGCGGTGATTGCCAACAAGAAGCTGGTGCAGTCCAACATTATTAGGGCGACCAACATTGCGGTCGAGTTGTCACGCTTGCTGAGCCAGGGAACGAGCTCGTAAGTCATTTTTATTATTTTTTGGGAGCCTAGTTGTATTTGTACTTTGTATTTACGAAGATGGCTCTAATCGGTCTAGATAGAATCTCATCGAGTCATAGTGTGGCGTTTTCATCAAAAGTCGAAAATAAACCATCATCTCCAGTAAAAGCAAATCCCAAAGCTGATATCCTTGTTGCTGGGTCGGTCGCCGTGGATCTAAGCTGTGATTACACCGGCCTCAGCGGCGGCAATGGCCAGCCGAAAGCTCATACGTCTAACCCAGCCAGCATCAGCCAATCAATCGGCGGCGTCGGTCACAACGTTGCCCTGGCTGCTCATCGTGCAAGTCGTCAAGCTCAAGTCAAGTTCAGTAGCATGGTTGGCGATGACATGTAAGCGGGCTCTCTCACGTCAAAGTTGATTAAAGATACAACATATGGCTGACATGCATATAGCGCGGGTGATACGGTTCTCTCGGCTTTGGAAGCCTCTGGACTTGATCCTACGTACGTAAAGAAGCTTGACCGGACAGAGCACCCGGGGAGCCGAACCGCTCAATACGTCGCTATAAACGATTCTAGTAAAAACCTTGTCATGGCCATGGCAGATATGGGCATCTTCACGCAGCATCTGTTCCCAGAAGATTGGAAGTCAACCATCAAAGCGACAGATCCCAAGTGGCTCGTAGTGGACGGGAATTGGAGCCCCAAAGGCATCAGAACCTGGGTTCACTCGGCTAATGAGCATGGGAGCAAAGTCGCTTTTGAGCCCGTATCGGTGGAGAAATCCAAGAGCCTCTTCGGCCCACAGCGCGGAGTGCCACCGCTGGGTGTCTTCCCCAACCAGAGCGTCGATCTCTCTTCGCCAAACATCTACGAGCTTTCAGCCATGTACTCCGCGGCCAAGGACAACGGCTATCTCGACAGCGCGGAGTGGTTCGAAGTCATCGACTCATTCGGCATGGTCGGCGCCAGAGACAAATTTGTTCGCCTCACGTCGATGGAGCTGACTGACGCTGGCGTGCCGGTGCAGTCCATCCAGCTACTCCCTTACATCCCGACTTTGATTACAAAACTAGGATCCAAGGGCGTTCTCTTGACAACAATTCTTGGAAAAGACGACCCCCGGCTTCGAGACCGCGAGTCTGAAGAATTCATTCTGACACGGTCATTCAGTGGAAACCCTGCAATTGGCGGCGTTTACATGCGGTTATTCCCGCCTGTTGAAAAAGTGGAAAACGTTGTTTCTGTGAATGGCGTAGGCGATACATTTCTTGGGGTCTTGATATCAGGTCTGGCTCAGGGTGGAAGAGTCGATAAGCTGGTTGACGTGGCTCAGCGAGGTGCGGTTTACTCGCTGAAGTGCGCCGAATCTGTGAGCAAGGATGTTTCGAAGCTAGAGGGCGAGCTGGAAAAGGTTGCATTATTGAAATAAGCGAGTTTTGTTTTAGCATCATAATAGTAATACTACTCTAAACCAGACCTTGTGCTCTTTGAAATGTTAGAAGAAGTCAAGTTGCCAGAGTTGAGAGATCCATGTACATGTACCGAAGCACATATTTCAGATTTCAGCCTTGCCAAAGAAAAGCTGCAAGTCGCCCCACCATCCCCACTTAGGCAAGCTCCCGTTCTGCAAGGCTGAGCTCCAGACCCAGAAAATTATTCAAGAGGAAAAAAAAAAGTTGCCAATTTTTGCTGGGCAAACTAATAACGGCTATTCAGCACATTCGCATTGCGGAATTCACCAGCAAAAAATGGCTCCGCCGCAGGACGAACCTTTCTCAGAGGACGAGCAGTCCGAAAGCCCCTATTCATCAGACTTTGACTCCGATGATGCCTCAACAACACAGAAGAAGCCCGTAATTGCGGTGCAAGACAAGGACTCTGACGAAGAAGACCTGGAGCGATTGGTTTTCGGCAGCAAAGTCAGCTTCGGAGACAGTCTCTTCAAGAACAATGCGCTGTTTGGGGCTTCGGACGACAAGGATGGCAACGAATTGGTATTGGCCGATGAGGAGGCCGCCGGACTGGAAGATGTCGACGATATGGACCTGTTCATGATTGACACTGCCCCCAGCGGCGCGGCGCCTCAAGCTTCGGCCACTGCGCCGGCGAAGAAGAAGGGCGAAGGCGAGCCGGCAGCCTGGGAGGACAGCGACGACGACCGACTGGGAATCTCGCTCGCGAATCACACACGACTGCGAAAACTGCGACTCACCGAGGCCGAAGACGTCGTGAGCGGCACAGAGTACAGCGCAAGACTCCGACAGCGCTACCTCCAACTTCATCCCGTGCCTGCGTGGGCCAAGGAAGCATCAGACGGCCGTCCGACGAAGAGGCGGCGGCGCTCATCCGCCTCCTCCGGCTCATCAGCCGAGAGCGGCAACGAGTCCGACAGCGAAACGTCTGCCCAGCCGTTGGAAGAATTCCTGCGAGACGTCAGAAGCCTCTCCGGCGCGGGCGGCCCGTCGAAGCGGCGGCTTAGCCCAGAAGTCATCGACATCCAGCGGACGCGCGAAATCTCCGACAAGCACCTTGCGCCTGTGGAATGCCTGTCCTTCCACCCCGAGTACCCGGTCCTGCTGTCGGCTAGCACTGCCTCGGTGCTCTACTTACATCACATTGCGCCTGACGCCTATCCAGTGCCGAACCCGCGATTGACGTCTGTGCAGGTCAAGGGCGTCGACGTCAGGAAAGCCGAATTCTTATACCCCGGCGGCGACAAGATCTTTATCGGTGGGCGAAGAAAATACTTCCACCACTGGGATCTCAAAACTGGCGTTGTGCAGAAGACGTCGCAGATTCAGGGCCACCAGCTAGAGCACAAGACGATGGAGAGATTCAAGCTGAGCCCTTGCGGCAGATACATGGGCATCATTGGCTCGTCGCGCAAAGGCGGCGGCATCGTCAACATTCTCAACGTCGGTTCCCTGCAGTGGATCGCCACGGCCAGACTGTCCAGCAGACACGGCATCGCAGATTTCGCGTGGTGGAGCACCGGAAACGGCATTACTGTCCTAGGAAAAGACGGCCAAGTCGGCGAATACAGCGTCGAGAGCAGGAGCTTCGTCGGCATCTGGCGCGACGACGGCTGCGTTGGCGGCATCGTCATCGGCCTCGGCGGCCACCAGGGCCCCGAACTCATCGGCGAGGACCGCTGGGTGGCCATTGGCTCCAACTCCGGCATCACAAACATCTACGACCGAGCCACGCTGCTCACCATGGACGGCGACAAGAACATCACAGTCAAGGAGACGCCCACCCCGACGCGCGTGTTTGAGCAGCTCGTCACGCCCATCACTGTGCTCACCTTCTCCCCCGACGGCCAGCTCCTCGCATTCGGCAGCAGGGATAAGAAGGACGCCCTGCGGCTGGTACATCTGCCGAGCTGCACCGTGTACAGGAACTGGCCGACGGCGCAGACTCCGTTGGGGAGAATAACGACGGTGGCGTTTGGAAGGGGGAGCGACTTGTTGGCGGTGGGTAATGACGCAGGTAAAATTAGAATGTGGGAGATTAGGAATTAGATGATGATTTTTTTTTTCATCTTGTGAATATAAAATTTAGAGCGGATTGTTTGTTTTTGTATAATTGAACGCCATGACGACCGATTTGACGCCTAGTTTGAATGTTATAGTTGTGGAAATTTTCTAAATCTCTTTGTATTTCTCGAAATAAAGTGACATTTTCCCCAAGTTCATAAACGCCTTTACCTCGATAGTCCTATCTAGTGGAATCCAGTAGCCGTTTTGCGTTGATTTCCTTTGTTAGATTTTTGGCATTCCATTTTCCCTTCAAGTATTTCTCCCTCAGATTCCCAATCGCTTCTCCCTCAATTGTAACAAATAACGCCGTTGAATTTCGTTTACTCCAAGGATAAATGTCTTCAAACAAGCTCCGCGTCCCCATACTCAACAAGGTCCCTGGCGCTCGACCACCTCAGAATGAGAATATCGCCGCTTGCCGCCGGAAGAATGCTATCCACATCAGTCCCCCTGCCAAAGACGTCCTTGTCTCGCAATAACCGTATGAATACCGCCGTGTCCAAGTCTGGGGAATCAATCATGCTGACGTTGCCGGCCGTGTCGTTGAGGTTCTGGAGGCGCTGAGGGAATGAGGATAGGAAAGATGAGAGGTAGTGGTTGTGGA
Organism: Trichoderma atroviride; assembly: GCF_020647795.1. Lineage (NCBI taxonomy): Eukaryota > Fungi > Ascomycota > Sordariomycetes > Hypocreales > Hypocreaceae > Trichoderma > Trichoderma atroviride. The sequence goes on along the minus strand of NC_089400.1, from coordinate 2,021,985 downwards.
GGAGGGCTTGGTGTCTTGTGGCATATGCCAGTTCAGTAGGGGAGAGGCGCTGTCTTAGTTCTTCAGTTGATAGATAGTGAAGAGTGTATTTATCGATCTTTGTAAGAGGGTAATGTTAGATCCTTGCCCACTGGTGTTCTCTCTCACACATCTTCATTCTTCATGACGCTTGAGAAAGGGTTTTTGGGTTTGACTCACTTTTGCTATTCGTGTCCTGAGATAGCTTCTCACTAAGAATTTGTATCGTTCCAGCTCAGTCTGGATGACAATGAGAGCAAAGTTGGTCTTGGGATCCATGTCGCCCGTCATATCTTCAATCTTTTCAATCTGAGATTTGATCTTGGAATTGACCCGCTCAAACAGGCCATCTGCAGGCCATCTAACTCAAAGACAAAAAGTCATACAATTAGGAAAGAAACAAATAATCATTGTACAAGTCTGAGCAATACGAAGCCTGGGCGACGCATGCCTAGAAAAACTCACTTTAGCAGCTCTGGAGCTGATCTCTCAGCAACCCAAAGGCGCGTCAAGGCCTGCAGGTCGCGAGTCTCAAGGGGGATGCCGTGAGAGGAGGGATCGACCTCTCGGAGGATATCGTCGATATCCATGTGAGAGGCTGGTGTCCAGGGATTCTCAATCTGCGTCTCTATCTCTCGGGCATGGGGTTGATATGCTGGTGAGAATTCAGTGGAGGGATCTTGAAGTAAAGCCCGATTGGCTTGCTTGAGATGGATCGGTAGCGGCCCAGCTTTTCTGCAGGCTGGGCTTCGGTGGGGTCTTGTGTACCTGCCCAGACGCAGCACACACTTGGTCAGTGCATGTATACGGTACTGTGGCAGTGGCAGCTCGCTGTAAGTTGGCGCGGTAACCCGCTATAGTGGAAGACGTTTAGTGCCTAGATTCCGATTAGCGATGGTGCAGCCACGGTTAATTTCCATCGATTCAATTCACATTGAGCCTCTCACTGTTACCAACCTACCTACATGTAACTTGCAAAGGCGGGGAAACATACAATTACCTTCTACAATTAGTTAAGCTTCCGCTATTATCAGCTGCCGGCTGGCTGAGACTTGCAATCAATTGTACAAGCTGCCTCGGAGTACATCATCTGTATCACATTGGACATTTACTATGAGCATCGTTGTTACATTTCTTATTGCTATCATCATTAGGTCGTTCTTAATTACATGTACTCGTATATAAAGTCCATAACTTAACTTGGACAGTGTGACTTGTGGCTGGCATTGCTTCAAAAAGCATTCCTCCGTCCCAGAATGCTCAAGTTGCCACAACTCAGTTCGGCGACTTTTCTCTATTTCTCGGCGATAATTCTACTTACAGACGTCTACCTGCGCAACTTGTCAGCCTGCTGATTTTATATCAGGCGAGTTGCGCCGGAATCTTAGCGGTGGTGAGATGATGCATAGCGATCTGTTGGGCCGAGGCAAGTCTCCAGTCCCCGCGATGGCGCCTCTTATAAAGAGAGAGATGTGCTCTCCAACTCTTGACGGGGCTGTTTCTGGCCACAACCGCTGGGGACTTTTCTTAAGTTTCCATCACACATCTGCACAATCTAATCAATATACATACAGCATACATATGTATATACATTCTCTTTCGTAACTGCTATATTCCCATCAAATAAACAATCGTCCTCAGCAATTATGGCAGACCAAGACGGCGATGGCCCTCAGCCCTATGCTGCGTATCTCCGGACTGTTATCCAAAAGGGCCTCTTAGCCGGCGAGCTGCCCGTCGTGACAACGGACCCAAACCAGCTCCAAGAGCAGGCTCGGAAGGCGATGCCCAAGGCCGGTTTTGACTACATCTTGGGCGGAGCCGGCGAGGCGGCAACAATGGATGCCAACCGTCTTGCTTTTCGCCGGTGGAAAATCATCCCCCGCGTCTTGAAGCCCACAACGCCTCGTGATCTCAGTGTCACTCTTTTTGGCCAGAAATATGGTACGTAAAGTTGCAACATCTGGAAACTTGTCTTTTTTAGTTGCTGGATTACACAAAACATCTTGGACTTCAAAACCATGTTCGCGAGCTAACTTGCAACAGACGTCCCCATCCTCATGGCACCCATTGGTGTCCAGTCTTTGTTCCACAAAGACAAGGAGATTGGCGTTGCCCAAGCTTGTGCCAATTTACGCGTTCCCTTCACCTTGAGTACAGTTTCCCAATCCACATTTGAAGAAGTTGCGGCGGCAGCGCCAGGGTCATCAAAGTGGTTTCAACTATACTGGCCCAGCGACGAGGAGCTCACAGCCTCACTCCTCAAAAGAGCAAAGGACAACGGCTACACGGCGCTCGTCGTAACTCTCGATACTTGGACTCTTGCCTGGAGGCCAACTGACCTCGATACCGCCAATGTTCCTTTCCTCGTTGGCGTGGGAGACGCAAACGGGTTTTCGGATCCAGTCTTTAGGCGCAAATTTGCCGAGATGAGCGATGGAGGAACTCCCGAAGACAATTTGGTGCAGGCTGCCATGTACTGGATCGGCAACACTTTCCCCGGAGTCTCCCGCTCTTGGGAAGACCTCAAGATCCTAAAGAAGCACTGGGATGGACCCATTATTCTAAAGGGAATCCTCAGCGTCGAAGACGCCATCTTGGCGGCCGAGCATGGCATGGACGGAATTGTCGTGAGCAATCATGGCGGCAGGCAGATTGACGGCGCCATTGGGACGTTGGACGTCCTCCCCGAGATCGTCGATGCTGTTGGCAGCAAGTTGACAGTCATGATGGACTCTGGCATCCGAACTGGTGCCGATATTCTCAAGGCCCTGGCGCTTGGAGCCAAGGCTGTCTTTGTTGGACGACCTGTGGTTTATGGGCTGGGCATCAACGGTAAAGAGGGTGCTGAAGCGGTCTTGGCAGGGTTGCTGGCTGATCTCGATTTGACAATGGGGTTTACCGGAGTTCAGAGCATTGGGGAGTTGAATAAATCGATTTTGCGTAAGATTCAGCACGCTGGAGATATCAAGTCAAGTCTCTGAGTGTTGGATCATGCATAGAGCTTGGAGGTATAAGCACTTGCATGTATATAGACGGAAGAAACTGGTGTATACAGGGGTTGGATCTGCCTTCTTCAATCAGTGCTCCAAGAATGAAACAAGAGTAGAAAATTTGATAGTGAAATTGGTTTTTTAGATAAAGAAATATCACATACCTTATAAAGATGTAGTCGCGTAGAAATGCGATCCCGTCGTGAGAATGCTTATTAGGGAGCACAGTGCGAATTGTACAGGAATCTCGTAAGGCTACAGCTCGCAGCTAACGCTCAAAGCTAATTCGCCAACTTTATTGTAGCTCCTGCAACACGGTCAGCCTTCTCAGCCGCGACAAGCCACTCTTCTCGAGCCTCGACGGCATAGTCTCTTCAATTGTTTGAGATTCTCCCGAAATCTTCAGTCTGCCAGAAACCATGGCGGACTCTGCGGCTGAAGATGACGGCCGCGTGCAGAAACGCAGCCACGCAGAGTATGCACAGCAAGATGATTCAGGTACGATGGCTCGTCCGTCTGGATTCAACAAGCATTGTTCACGAGACTAATGGCGTGTTTTTGGATTAGATTCTTCGTCCGACGATGATATGGGACCGCAGCTTCCTACCGAGGCTCCCAAGAAAAAGCGCCGCGTCCTGCCTTACGAAAAGTTATATATCTCTGCGCTGCCCAAGTCCGCCCGGTATTCGAAGTCATTGATGCATAAGGAGCAGGTGCTCTTCACTACATGGACCCCTCTGACCGAGTTTCTGATCACATCCTCTACAGATGGGGTTGTCAAATTCTGGAAGAAGATTGGAGACGGCATCGAATTTGTGAAGCAGTTCAAGGCGCACAATGGCATGATCACGTCCGTCTCGGTGAGTCGAGACGGACGGAGCTTTGCAACCGCCGGCGACGACGAAACGATCAAGATTTTCGACGTCATCACATTTGACCTGCTCTCCATGATTACCCTCAAATATGTACCCAAGTGCGTCTGCTGGGTTCACAAAAAGGGGGCCTCGTTTCCTCTGTTGGCTGTGTCGGAGGAGGCCAAGCCGTTGATCCACCTATACGATGGCCGCGGTGAACGAGAAGACGCGATTCATACCATAAAAGGCTTGCATAGGAGCCCGGTGCATCTAATGGCATACAACGACGAGTACGATTGCGTTGTCTCAGCGGACGAGAACGGCATGATCGAATACTGGCAGCCTAGCGACAACTACGAGAAGCCAAGCAACGTCTTCGAGTACAAGAGCTCAACGAATTTGTTTGACTTCAAAAAGGCCAAGTCCGTACCAACTTGCCTTACAATATCACCAAACGGGAAAAGCCTAGCCACCTTTTCATTACCGGATCGGAAAATTCGAATATTTGACTTTGCATCGGCCAAACTGCAAAAAACTTACGATGAATCGCTCGAAGTGGCCGAGGACATGCAGCGGTCAGGCACATCAGCACAAAAGATTGACAGTGTAGAGTTTGGTAGACGGTTGGCTCAAGAGCGAGAGATTGAATCACAGACTCTGAAAAACAAGTCGAATATCATATTTGACGAATCAGGCAACTTTATCCTCTATGGTTCCATGGTGGGAATCAAAGTTCTCAACACATATACAAATCAAGTGGTCAAAGTGTACGGCAAGGATGAAAACTTTCGTGCTGTAAATCTGAGCATGTACCAAGGGCAGCCACAGAAGAAGGGAATAGTGTCTGTAGAGATGGGTGCTTCAAGCAACCCACTTCTACAAGAATCAGAAGCTCGTGACCCGATTCTCGTCGCCACAGGTGTAGGTAAGCTCCGGTTCTACATGTTCACGAATGAAGAAGAGATTAGCAAGTCGACACGAGACGTTCAAAACGAGAAGCCTACTGTGCTAGGAGGCAAGGACAAAGCGCAGGCTGCCAAAAAGGCAGAAACAGGAAACGCCGCCATCCTTCATACTACATATGGCGATATTCATATTCGTCTATTCCCCGACGCTGCGCCCAAGGCGGTGGAGAACTTTGTTACGCATGCAAAGCGCGGGTACTACAACAACACAATATTCCACCGTGTAATTCGCAAGTTTATGATACAAGGAGGCGATCCCCTTGGCGATGGCACCGGCGGCGAGAGCATCTGGGGGCGAGACTTTGAGGATGAGTTTAGCAGCTTGAAACACGACAAGCCATACACAGTGAGCATGGCGAACGCAGGCCCGAATACGAATGCCAGTCAGTTCTTTATTACCACGGAGAAGACGGTGAGTTTTCAATCTGCAATGTAATGGGAAGAGATGAGAATGCTGACGCATATTGTTGTTCTATAGCCGTGGCTGGATGGGAAGCACACAATTTTCGGGCGTGCGACGCAAGGTTTGGACGTGATTCATAAAATCGAGAATACGAGGACGCACAAGGAGAAGCCGGAGGAAGATATCAAGATTCTCAACATTGATGTCATGTAAATGGATAGGGCTAGAGCGAGCAGCGATTTGGCTTGATCTTTTCTCGATAGCAGGGACCATCTTGTACATATGTGCGTCTCGACAGAGGATTTGAGTACCTAATACCAAAAATAATATCACCACATATGGATTACACTTAGCGATGTCTCCTCTGGTAATGGCCACTGTTTACCAAGTATCTCAGAGCTCTACCAGGTCCTGAAAATATTCACAGATTGGTTTGTGCCCCAAGGGCATGGAGCACCGACGTCGGCCCCTAGATCCAAGTGTGAGTAACTGAAGCTCCGAAATTTTAGTGTAAGCGCCGGTGCAAGCTCGCTGGGAGACAGAGCTCCATACAATTTGACATGTGGGCGGGCGTTGGAGCTTTTAGTGCATGCATGCAAGTGACACAGAAGCCCTTGCACTGACTTTCCAATAATCGAAGCTCAATTTGCGAGCACTTGTCAATATCCTCTTTTCTCTCCTTCTCTTTCTTACATCCATTTTATACCCATTGGCTCCTTTGAGACCAAAGTAGAAGAAGAAAAGTTGTTGGAAGTCTATTCATATTTCTTCGACCATCTCCCAATTAAGCCACCAGCCTGTCAATCGCCTGCTATTGACGTCACCTGGCATCTGCAACTTTTTTTTCCCATCTTCTCTTCTGCCTCCAACCCAAAATCTATATTCTCGGATATTTTTTTTGCTTCTCTTCTTTCCACTCGTCTCACCAATTCTTGTCTAGGAGCAATTGTTCATCATGTCTACCGTACGTGTGCTCTCTTACAGCAGGCATCTTCCATTGCCAGCTTTGGTTGCTTGAGTGGAGTGACTCACTAAATTGCCCCTCCAGTTCTACATCGAGAACAAAAACGTCGGCAACCAGGCCGACTCAGAAGATTGGCGAAGTATGTTTTCTGTTAATCTTCAATGGACGACTCAAGAATTGTGTGTTTTGCTAACTAAATCGTCTTTGTCTGAATTAGTTCGCGGCTACAACCCTCTAACACCGCCCGATCTGCTACAGCATGAGATCCCACAGACGGCCGAGTCCAAGAAGGCAGTCATTGACGGCCGCAATGAGGCTGTAGCCATTGTCAATGGCAAGGACCCCAAGCACCGATTGCTCATTGTCGTGGGCCCCTGTTCGATCCACGACCCTGAAGCTGCTCTCGCCTACTGCGATCTGCTCCTCAAGGCCAAAGAGAAGCATAAAGACGAGTTGCTCATCGTGATGCGCTCGTACCTCGAGAAGCCTCGCACCACGGTCGGTTGGAAGGGTCTCATCAACGACCCAGATATCGATGGTAGCTTCAAGATCAACAAGGGACTGCGATTGTCGCGCCAGCTCTTTGTCGACCTGACTAGCAAGGGCATGCCTATTGCAAGCGAGATGCTGGATACCATCTCTCCTCAGTTCCTCGCTGATTTGCTCAGCGTTGGTGCCGTTGGTGCGCGTACAACGGAGAGCCAGCTGCACCGTGAACTGGCGAGTGGCTTGAGTTTCCCCGTCGGCTTCAAGAATGGAACCGATGGTTCTCTTGGTGTCGCCATCGATGCCATGGGCGCTGTCAAGCACCCTCACCACTTCCTTTCCGTCACCAAGCCCGGAGTTGTCGCCATTGTCGGTACAACGGGTAACGATGACTGCTTCGTTATTCTGCGAGGTGGCACCAAGGGCACCAACTACGATGCTGAGAGTATCGCTGAAGCTAAAGCCGCTCTCGACAAGAAGGGAGCGCCTCCCAGATTGATGGTCGACTGCAGTCACGGCAACTCTCTAAAGAACCACAAGAACCAGCCCAAGGTTGCGAGTGTTGTGGCTGAGCAGGTGGCCAAGGGCGAGACGGCCATCATGGGGCTTATGATTGAGAGCAACATTGATGAAGGTGGGTTATAGAAAAACGCCTTTATTTAGGAAACTTTGCTAACATGGCTAAATAGGCAACCAAAAGGTACCTGAGGAGGGCAAATCCGGGCTCAAGTATGGCGTCAGTATTACAGATGCCTGCATCAACTGGGCGGATACAGAGGAGGTACTTGACAATCTGGCTGAGTCTGTCAAGCAGAGAAGAAAAGTCCTGGGAGTGGAAATCTAAGCTTAAATAGCGCAAGTTGGTTCCAACATCTCGGCTTAACAAGCCAATTGGTTGTTTGCCACCATGATACCAGTGTATATGGAATTGCTGGCTATGCGCAAACATGATATACTGGATTCTACTTTTTCTTATATTTTGCTGTGCTTGAAAGAGAGCTAGATATGGGTTGCATTTATAACGCTCTCCGGGCGTGTACATATAGGATTAGCAAAAAGTTTGTAAAATACTTCTTCTAGGCATAGGTACGGAAGCCAGTTCGAACATGGAAAGATGGGTTGATATGTGGCCTTTTCAAAAAGCGTAACCAAGAAATATAAAATCAAGGTGAAATAAGCAGCCTTGATCAAGTCACTGACCTCCGGAGTATATCTAGGGACGTGTTACCAGGCCACCATCGCAGAGTAAATATCTTCCAAATAAACGGGTTCTGTGGCGTAGTAGTAGGTCCACATCCTAGCTTAATGATTGAGGCTGCTGCTAAGCTGCTACTGCTGCTACTGCTACTACTGCTACTACTGCTACTGCTGCTACTGCTGCTACTGCTGCTATCTTAATAAGTATTTGGCAGCTGTATATTTAATATATAAACTAGCTGCCCTAATATACTATAGTCGGTGTGTTGGATAATAAAATTAGGATGCTGGATAACGTCTCCCTATTATTATTACAATACAGTCACTATATTCACCCTCTTGTGCCTTGTCCAATAGGTTATAAGCCCTTGTGATTTAAACATCACGACTATAGCCTCTCTTTAACTGCACACCGTTTACATCGCGTTATACACGCTCACTGTTAACGTTGCGCTGACAACGAGTTTGATGTTCTTGAAGCCATCACCGTATTCCGCTTTAGGAGGCTGCGCGTATCAGAGCAAGGCTCGCACTGTGCGACATTCTCGCAGCCAGCAAGAGCCCCTGCTTCAGCAGGCCTTAACACAGTACGGAAGTAAGACTGGCCACTCTCGACGAGCCAGCGCAACTAAAGCAATTTTCCGACGACGCAGGAACAGAGCCTCCCACGCTCTTTTTTCTATTCTCGCCCCAAGACACCAATCGATTGCCGATTTTCGCAAGGGCATCGCGCAATTCCTTCTCTTCGCTTTCAAAGCATTTGACTGCTTTTATCAATCGTTTTCTTCCTATTCCTCTGCCATCGCTTTTGATAGCGTCGATCCGACAGCTTTGCCTCGTACGCGACTTGCATTTTCTCCAACACAGCGACGCGCGAATCGACGACGACCATGGCGCCCTACTCGCCGCCAGACTCGCCGCTGTCATCGGCAATGGAGTCCTCGTACGAAGAAGACATCCACGATGAAGAGACGATGCTGCGGCCGTCCAAACGCCAAAAGGTCGAGGCCGGCTCGACGACTTCCTCTGCCGTCATCCCCGACCCGGAACACGAGCCTGTGTTGGAAGCCGATGCGCTCGAGGGCATGTCAGATATCTCTTCGGACACGTCAGGCGACATCCCCAGCTCTCCCGTCAACGCAAGGCTCGAAGAGGAGGATTTCCAGGACCAAGTGACGGTTTGCGACTGGGACGGCTGTCCCGCAGGGGACCAGGGCAACATGGACAAGCTGGTCGAGCACATCCACAATTCACACATTGAGAACCGTCAGAAGAAATACACGTGCGAGTGGCGCAGCTGCAACCGCAAGGGATTGCCTCATGCCAGTGGCTACGCCTTGAAGGCTCACATGCGAAGCCATACGAGAGAGAAGCCGTTTTACTGCTATCTACCAGGTACGTTCCTTTGGCGATGGCTACTCTACCATTCGAACACAGCCTTTGTCTCTATGACTGGTCGACTATGCTGACCACTTGCCCAACAGAGTGCGACCGCTCCTTCACCAGATCCGATGCGCTTGCTAAACACATGCGAACCGTCCACGAAACCGAGGCTCTTCGGCCCTCTGATCCGGTACCGAAATCCATGCAATCCGGGCCAACGGGTCGGACTGGAAAGCTCAAAATCATCATCAAAACCCCCCAATCACAATCTGCAGGACAAGACGACGGAGACGATGCCAACGGTGACGTTCCCCCATCGGAATGCTTCACAGTACTCCCGTCCGATCTGTTCACTGAGGCAGAGCTCGACTTACCCCTTGACAAGCTATGGCGCAAGTGCCACTGGGAAGCAAAGTGGGCCGAGGAGGTGGGAGATGCGCTGAAGAGCGAGTGCAAGCAGTGGGAGGAGCTCTACTACAAGGAGTGGCTGGACAAGGAAGTCCTGCTGTCACACGTTATCAAGACCGAGGTGGATTGGAGCGAGCGGCGCCAAGCCATCATCTCTGGCGCTGCCGACGTGCAGCTTCGCAGCAGCGCAGAAGAAAAGGAAAAGGATGAGGGCGTTACAAATGGAGTAGTTAAAGAAGCCCCCGTTGCGGCTACCAGCGAGGCATAGGAACCCAAACCTTCTTCTAGGAGAGTGGTTAGTCGTGATGATTGGGATGATTGGGATGATTATCTGGGGAAGTTCGAGGCGGACGCATGGTGACGTGCAGCTTGGGATGCGGCTGGGAGTTATGGAGTTTCTACAAGAAGGGCGCTGAGATGCGCCTCGCTGGTCTTCGTTTTGCCGGTCTATTTTCTTCTTCTTCTTTTCTGTGTGTTTATGCTTCTAGACACTACTTTTTGTTTCACAAGTTGCTTTTCTTCTTCTTTTGATCTCAGCTTTAGAAGTCCCTGTCAAGCTAATTCAATGGCCGCCGCCTCTTTGAAGTTGGTGTAGAGGTGTTTTCGTGTTTGATCTTTTTGGGGGCTTTATGATGTAAGATGGAGTAATGGGATTGCAAAAAAAATCTTTCATGATTTGAAGAACTGGCTTGCCTACCAAAAAACGATAATATGCATATTCAATGAATTAATTCAAATTATTTCTTTACTTCTTCGCCCTGCACAGCGTTCTCCATACTCGTATAGCATAGCTCAACTTCTCAATGCAGGCACTAGTAGACAACTGCAAGCTCCTCGGCGGGGGTTTCTTTCCATCATTACCAACCAAGCTCGCCGCCGATTTCGCATCCCCACTATTAAGTCTTTCAATCGCCCTACGACTTCAGAATGTAGATTTGAAATCCCCAGCGTTTTATTTGCGCAAACGAACGTTGTATATGTACGTGAATAGTTCTCAGAATAAATAAATACATTTCATCAGGGAATTTATTTTACCGATGTTTTTTCTTCTCTCTTTTTCTTTTATTCTCCTCGTTGTAATCCGAACTTTTGGAAAGTACCTTGTTCTATTAACACGTGCCTTATCAAGATTAAGTGCGCCACGGATCGCAAAACTCGCCACTCGGAAGATACGCCGCGGCCAAAACCCGTCTTCTATCTCTTCACAACTTCAACAGAACTGCAACTGAGCTGGCGAACCAGATACGAAAACAGACAACATACAATTCATAACACCTACTCTCACTACTCTCGCTGTCACCGGGGTAAAAAGTAAAAGCAAACGGCATTGCCGTGAAAACAAGTTCGCACCATGAGTGCCATTCTCTCCGCCGACGACCTCAACGACTTCATCTCTCCCGGAGTCGCCTGCATCAAACCCGTCGAGACTCTCCCAGCTCTGCCCGCGCAGCAGGCCGCCAACGAATACGAAGTCGTTCTCGACGGCCAGCATCCCTCTTCTTCCTCGGCCAATGGTGCCTCGCCCGCGCAGATCTCTCTCACGGACTGCCTCGCCTGCTCGGGCTGTGTCACGTCCGCAGAGGCCATCCTCGTCAGTTTGCAGAGCCACAGCGAAGTGATTTCAACGCTCGATGCGGCTCCGGCGCTGCGCGTGGTGGGACCGGATGCGCAGGGAAATTTCAAGGTCGAGGGCCTCGAGAACGAAGATGCGAAGCTGTTCGTCGCGAGTGTAAGCTCCCAGACGAGGGCGAACCTGGCGGCTGCGTGCGGGCGAGAAGTGTCTGAGAGCCAGGCTGGACATATGCTGGAGAATCTATTACGAGGTCCAGAGGGGCTTGCAAAAGGAGGAAAATGGAACAATTCTTTCGAATGGGTGGTTGACATCAACGTAGCGCGAGATGCGACGCTCGCGCTTGGTACGGCCGAAGTCCTTTCATCACCCACGCCAGGCGTCTCGGCGCCATCAACGCCAATCCTCTCATCGTCATGTCCCGGCTGGGTGTGCTATGCAGAAAAGACTCATCCGTACGTGCTACCGCATTTATCTAAAGTCAAGTCGCCACAAGCCCTCATGGGTACCATCCTGAAAACAACCTTGAGCCGAAAGCTTGGCATCCCACCCAATAGGATATGGCATGTAGCCGTCATGCCTTGCTTTGACAAGAAGCTAGAGGCTAGTCGAGAGGAGCTCACCGACGAAGTATGGGCGCGCTCAGGCTTGCCTGGAAGAGGAGTTCGGGACGTCGACTGCGTCATCACAAGCAAGGAGGTTTTGATGCTCGCAGAGTCACGAGGCCTCAGCTTCTTTGATTTTCAAGAGTCCGCATCATCTGTCCCACCATCAATCCCCTTCCCAGACGATAAAGTTCACGCTTTCTTGTTTCCAAAGAAGGGTTCAAGAAACCCCTCGCGAATTGCTGGTTCTTCTGGCGGGCTATTGCACCACATTCTCCAAACCAAAGCTGCTCAGATCGCAGGCTCAGAGATTCAAATCAACCGAGGCCGCAACGCCGACGTGGTCGAATATTCCGTCACAGTAAATGGCGAGCCTGTTTTCAAGGCTGCCCGATACTATGGCTTTAGAAATATTCAAAATCTTGTCAGACGTCTGAAGCCAGCCCGCCCTTCCCGCATGCCCGGCGGAAAGCCCTTTGGGAGTGCGCGCCGCCCAGCAGGAAAGGCAGCTTCTCTCGATTTCAGTTTCGTCGAGGTCATGGCATGCCCTGGAGGCTGCACCAATGGCGGTGGCCAAATCAAGATTGACGATGCCGTTATTCTTGAAAGAAAAAATATCTCAGGAAAGCCAGGCCCACAAGAGCAGAAGGATTGGCTGGCAGAGATTGACGAAGCATATTTCTCGGGCGAAGATTCGCAATCTAGGCTCGATAGCGGCAGCCCTGAGAATAATAGTGGAGGCGTTTCCCACTCATATATAGATGATACCCTGGCGTATTGGTCCAGCATGACAGGCATAGGATTGGATAGACTGGCATTCACGAGTTATCGTGAGGTGATTAGCGATGTTGGAAAGGGCTCAGCCACCGAGAGTGCCGCCCATTTAGCTGGCAAAGCTGGCGGCGGCTGGTAGATTGTTTCCGTAGATAGGAAATAGAAACGCGACCACGCACAATGAAATCAAAATTCAAGTCGCTCTGTTACCACGCTGTGCAAAACCAAAACCTCCTCTACCACTTCCGTCCGGTCCTCTTGGCGCCCGGATTGCCTGATGTTCGTCTCGACCAGCCTGTCCCCTCATAGAAGAATCGCTCCCGCTGCCTTCACGGCCGCCTCGTCTGAGTGAATCTGGTCTCGGGGCCGAGCTAGGGTCGAACAGCTCTCTCCGGGAGCCAGGTTGGTTCGCAGGCCGCCGAGGCTCGAATTGCTGGCTGCTGCTCTCGCTGCCGACATTGCTGTTGTTATAGTTGTAGCCACTGTTATTGTTGTTGCTGTTATTATTATTACCGCCTCCCCGTCCCCTTCCACGACCGCGGTACGCCCCTCGCCCATCCGCCCGAGGAGGCGTAACAGTGCCCGTCCCCGGCGACGACCCGCGCGACGAAGGGGCCGACTCGCCAAAGATCTTGGCCCTGGCCTCGTCGTAGCGCCGCTGCTTCTCCTCGCGGTCCCTCTTCTGCTTTGCGCGGATTTCGTCCGGCGTCATCTGCACTTCCGGCGCCCTGGAGGCGTCGTCGTCGTCGAGCGACAATTGGGACAGGCCGGTGACGGGGTCTTTCTTGGCGATGACGGGCTTGCGGCTGAGGACTTTGACCTGGGGTTTGAACGCCGCGGTGAGAGGGACGCCGCCGCCGGCAGCTTCGACGTAGTGGAATGTCTCTTTCGAATCGCTGTTTCAATTCGCAAGAGCAGTTTGTCAGTTCAACAAAGACAAGAAATGTATATAGAGAGAGAATTATTATGAAGAAGCTTTTTTCCATACGCTGATTCCCATAGTTTCCGGTTTGCTTCGGCGTGCTGCTGCAACCGCTGTTGTCTGCTGAGGTTGGGCTGCGGCGCGGCCTGGGACTGTTTGCCGTCGCTTCTGTCGGCCTGGGCCTCCCAGTCGTCGTCGTCCCAGGCATTGGGGACACCGCCGGCTCTGCTCATCTTGAAATCTGGGGGCTAGGAGTGCTTGGGGAAAAGAAGAAGAAAAAAAGACGATTCGAGCCGAGGGGAGGTTTGATGTTTATATTAAGCTCGCTCTTTGTCTCTTGCTGCTATCGCTGAGCCCTTGCTGAAAGAAGCAGCCGCCGCAGAGCAGTTCCAATGTCCGGTCTCGATAGCGTTTGTATTTTTTTGCAATTTCTTAGGCAGCTTGCATGCTCTTTTTGCAGCTCTATGAATGTGCGCATCGATGGTCGTTGGCTGTAAGAAATCCGTTTCGTCGGGGTTTTCAGAGCGAGCTGGCCATTCGGCGCGAATGGGCTGTAAAGTTCGATTCGTTTGTGTGTAGCCTTTTTTTTTTTTTTAACCTTGGACGCGCAGTACCTGCAGTATACCGAGGCTATTGATCGCTGTGAGCGCAAACTCCGTGGCATTAGCGTCCCGTCATAGGTATCTCCAGGTATCTATTTTCGGGCTTTGCTTCATGCTTAGCTTTTGGGCTGCGGAGAGCATATTTCAGCGGGGCTGGCTTCCATCTCACCTCTCTGCAGATTCGCTGCTGTTTACGTGCACCTGAAGCTCGATAATCAACCCGTATCCGCCGTTTTCAGGGGATTCTATTGAGACTCGAGGCTTTTTTATACCATCAGGTATGATTACAGATTATTTATCCAAGGCCAAAAAAAAGAACCGACATGTTAACATGGGCTCTTACCAGTCCATTACTTTGTTTGCACTAAAACTCCCCTCATGTCTGAACTATCCAGTGCTGCGGCCGCTATAGTCGCCAACGCGACCAAGAAGCTCAGGGAAGAAGGCGAGGCGGCCAAGAGTCGTCTCCTAGATCAGCAATTCCATATCAGCAAGTCTTTCCCTTCCTCGCCTCTTGGGTGCCCACCTCACATGTGTTTTCGTAGCACTGACCGGAGCCATCCGCTTGTTGTGTAGGCCGCTATGCAGACCCCTTGGTTCTACGGAAGGCGGCAGACCGTCAGTTTTGGCCAAAGGATGTGACTGTAGAGATGGAAAAAAGATGGCTTGCTATGATTAAGGAGCTTCGGTCCGTTTAAGCTATGAGATTGGGTTTGGAGTTTGGCAGGCGGACGGACGGACGGACAGGGGAGGATACTAATGCGCCAAGCTTGCATTTTACGATTACATGATAATGAAACGACTCATTGGCTTGGAGCTATTCAAACAGCTGGCTTCATGATTGCTATTCTATCTAAATTTTTGCCAGTGACAACCATAGTGCTAGTAGTGAAAGATGGCACGGCGTCGGCTACGTTGCTTTATATGTATTGTATAAAGTGGCAACTGAGCGACCCTAGACGCAGGCTGCTCTTATTCAGCCAGCAATGTTTTGTATGTATTGCTACTAGTAATAATAGGCCAAGACTCTAGAATCAACGGGCAAAATTCGGAATGTCTGGTATGAGCGATTGTTGTGTCTAGTTTGCTCATCATCCTCGCCTTGAAAGAGCGTCATTGTCATTGGGATTGAAGCAGACTAGAGATATCTTTCAAGCCATCACATTTAAACAGCAATAAACTCCGGTAGCCAGATTGTATGCTCCAATCAAGATCAATATAGATAGCCAAGCGGTCTATCCGTTGGATGATTCCACGAGATGTCACCAGTGGCAGGATACACCAACCACGATCTCGCTTGTCAAACAATGCTACAATACCGGGCGGTGGCTCCAGGACTCCAAGGAAAAGTGGACAAGTCCACATTAACGCACGTTTGGCGACAAGTCGAGGCTAGAAGAGGACTAGAAAATTCTGCTCGAGTTTAACGCCCAAGGCCACTTCGGCGCAAAAACGTTGTTGCACGTCCAAGAAGCCCACGGCTAGAATACAAGACACAAACTCAGGCGCCACCATCTAGCCTCAGCAACCTGGCGATGACATAGTCACAGTGCGAGGCGCCTCGTGCCATGCCATGCCGTGCTTGCATACCGTGTGCTGTTCTACATGCGCATGTGCATCGCTGCTAGTAGCTGTTCTCTGCGGAGAGTTGACCACGGCGATGGCCATGGGAATGCCAATAGACTACATGCGTATACATGCACAGAACTTGATCCCACGTCAGCTGATTTGCAGCGAGACGAGGCTGAGCTCTCTCCAAGATTTCATCCAACGTTTGTAGCCTCTTCTAGGCCCCTGCTGAAGGCTACTGTGCATGTAACCCTGCGTGGTCCCCCTCATTATTGGAGCTGACGGTGGCAAATGCATCTTCTTTTCTTTTTATTACCCCTCTAATAAGCTGGGAATAGGCACCCGTGATAGAGTCTGGCGTTGTCCAGACCAGCTCAGGCATTTGCCAGCTGGCCCGCTAGCGAATAATGAGGGAACAAAGGCAATGGAATTTGTGACCAATCATAATCTATATATCACGACGGTGATGGTGGCAAGACCGAGTCGCGGTTGAGGGGGTGGCCAAGCACTGTATAGGTAGAGGCATTGGATGTTGTAGTGGTATCGGAGGCTTGCCTTGCCCTGCATGAAGCCCAACAGCACGAAAGACACGATAGCGTGCTGAACGCCATATTGGACGTGCTAAACGGCACTGACAAGTTAGCAGCACACCCAAATCTCAGCTGTCTTAGCCAACTAGTAGATATTTTCGATAATGGTTGTCTCGGTTGAATTGGTTGGGGGTGGCGGGAGGATGGAGGGATCAGTTCAACCGATTTGGTGAAACCCCAAAAAGAACCCCCAGGACCCAAGGAAAAGCCGCGATGCTTTCGGGCCACTGGCTGGTCTGACAAAGGGCCAGGTGGCTAGCGTCGCGAGGCTCCCTTGCTTTGTCTGCTTGATGTGGTTCTGAGGAATGCAACAAGGCAGTGATGGCCAAGTTGCACCAGATGGTGCTAGAGCAAGGCATCCTTCAGTCCCCTTGAATGGTCTCTGGAGTGAGTGCTACCAGATATTGACGGCTACTGCTACTGCTGCGGCTTATAGCGGGTACGAGAGTGGCCTAGGGGTTCCGTGTTCTCACTGGGCCTGGATCTTGGACACCATTACCAGATTGCCGGGACTTATGTTGCAGCTCTTGAGCAGCACGGCATCGGTCTTGTCTAGGCTGTCTTGACTGTCTTGACTCACACCGCCGCGTCCCAGCCAGGAGAGCCGAAGCACTACTCGTCCCAGAAACGACCAGAGACCAGACGACGGAGAATCTCTGCGTGATAGGGGAGAAACGGCCAATACCAAGTATATCGCAGCCCCGCCTCACAGTATGTGCAAGTGCTGCGGCGATGGGGCATCTCCACTCGGTGAAGTGGAAGACGTGATGTCGCAGCAGAGCGGCAAATCACCGCATCGAGGGCTTGTGGCGTTGCGTTCCGCAGATGGCAAAAACAGACGAAAAGGAAGACAAATGACAAAAAGCACAGCAGCTGGATCCCCATAGCTGCCTGGGTTGAAGGATTTCCCCCTCTTGTCTCGGGAGCCGCGGTAATAATGCGCCTCCAAAACTTTGACGGGCGGCGATGCTTGATTCGCCGTGCGGCTGGCCAAGATCTCGGAAACAAGACCCTGTCAAGTCTAGCCACCGCCTTACTGACAGCCGAGCGGGCGGTCGATTCGCTTCCACGGCGTCCACGTTCCATCTCCAGAGGAGCTGCTGTTGACGCAAGGGAAGCAAGACAGCGAGGCCGATGCAAGGGAGCACTGCTCGTGCTCCCACACCACTATACTGGAGGCAGCTAGCAGAGGCAGGCAGCATCATATACTTTCATGCTGTCAGAGGCCTCGACTCGATGCCAGGAGTCGGTCTGCTGTACGAGGATCGCGTAATGCCGGCAGTAGCATAGCAGTAGCCCTGGTGCCAATACTTGACTCTATATGGAGCTGAAGCTGAATCATCCACCCCCCAGCTGCCAGCGAGCTCGACTCAAACTCCGCGAGATATGCGAATACGAAAAGGCACTTGCCGTGCAGACAGATGCAAGGAGAGCGTTCGAGATGCCCGCATCGCCGCGACGAAATCGCAGGTAGCCGCATGGTGTGCATGCCATGACGGTCTGGCTGGCGGTGGCTGAAGTTGCGAAAACGAGCGCTGCTGGCTTGAGACCAATCTGCCTGATCGGGACGCGGATTTCGGCCTGCCATGCCGCTACCGCGCTGACGCTAGGGGCGCTGGCAACTGGCAGAGCGCGAGCTACAGCGCTCCACCCGCCGAGCCAGCAGCCGCAAGCCCTCCGTTAGCAGCGGCCCACACACTGTACGGGCCCTCCTCACAGTACCTGTGCCATGTTCGGAGCACTGAGGCCCTAACGTAAACTAGAGCCCTGCAGCAGCCCAGCGGCTTCTTCCTCTGGGCTTTTTTTGCCCCAAGGAACCGTCCATTAACAACCAGCTTTTTTCTTCCTTCATCATCGCCAGTCTTTGATATTGTTTTCTTCATCCTCCAGCATCACCACGCCTGGTGTCGACGCTCCCCGTTCCCGCGACCAACCTCTGGCGTGCGCGACGCCTTCCGAACTTCCAACAGGCCCTCTCCTCTCCCCCCCGCCCATCCGTATTAGCTCGATCGCCTCGCCGCCCTCTGTAGCGTTTTGAGATATTACGAGTTTCGATTCTCCTCCCCCCGCTTGGTTCGTCATGTCAGGCACTGAAAGCGCTCATGCTGGCGGCGGCTACGACCTTTTACGGAGGGCCACTCAAGCAATGATGTCAAAGTATGTTGGTTTTGTGTTTGTGTCTCTCTCTGCCTTGTTTCGGCCCTTTATCCCGCGCTCTGACGGCTCCATGTCGTTGCGCTGAGCGGCATTGGCCCCGCCATCGTAGCGGTTACTCGTGATAGCCTTGCAAGCTACCTAGTAGTGGCTGTACCTTGAGAGCTATCCACGATTTTACAATCATCTCTCTTATCTGATGGAAATTTGCCCTGTTTGGTTGTCTGTTTTGTTTTGTCTTGTTTCGTTGTGTTGTGTTTTTCGCTTTTCATTCTGCAGAGGATGGGAAACCAAAACAAAGAGTGTATACAACTGGCAACGGTTACGAGCAAGACTTTTGGCGGACATTTGGCGCTCAAGTGGCGCTAGCCTTGAGCACAATACAGAGTGTCCGGGCTTGAAACAGCTTCAGCTCGTCTATCCAGCGTCCGCTTCAGGCTGCAATGTCTCGTTGCTCGACACCATGGGTCAATCAGCCTGGTATCATCGGTATCTGCCGGTTTCTATTTTGCCTGCGGCCTCTTTTGCGGCTTAATAGAGAGAAAGCAACGGCACTCAGACGAGCCTTATCAGACACCGCCATGAGACGCCATGAGACGCCGATGGTGCTTCATATCTACGACTCCTCGAGTTTATTGAGCGGGCTTGCACATGTATTCAGAAAATTTCTCTTGCCCATAAAAGTGTCAAGGGTCTGGAGCCAAGCTTGTCCTGGATATCACGGCTATTTTGCGGAACCAACGTCGTCATACCCTGGCGCATCAGCTCCCGTCTACATGCACCATCTACGTCAAACGCCAGGGAATAGCGATACAGCTAGGAAAGCTTGTTAGGCGATCTTGTTATGGCTGGTTTTACCTGATCGACTTCCCGAGTCATGGCCAGCCCCTCCAACGCACAACCCCTACTGCAGTCTTGCTCGGCCAACCCTTTCTTCGGCAGACCAAAAGAAGAAGAGAAGGAAAATGCCCTTTTTTCTAGAACTACTACCTGGATGGACCGCTTGATACGCCCAAGAGTGCCTTGGCCACCCTTTTCCCGGCCCTGTCCACCCCGCCACGTTTCTGGCCTTCTTCTGCCTGCTTTGATCAAACCTTGATGCCATCCCCACTCGTCCAAATGGCCGTGCTGGAGCATTTCTATTCGCATCCATCGTCATTCCCCTTTTCCTCGCGCTTGTTGCGCCCGGTGTCTGCGCATCCGGATCCGCTCTCGGAGGCTGACCCTCGCTGACTACCCTCACTCTGGACGGGCCGGGCTGTCTGGCCGGCGGTCTCCGTGTTTTCCTCGTCCGCTGTAATCCATCCTTGCCCCCTAACAGCTAGTGCACATCACGACTTTCAATTTTCATCCACCGTTTCCTTGGCGCCTTGGGCCGTGAACTAGTGTTCCCACTTCAACACCGTTTCCCCGCGCCAGTGTTATCTTTTTGGCCTGACCAATGCTTTAAACTTTTCCTCTTCTTCATTTATTTTTCCGTTTCAGATCTGTTTTCTTTGTTCCGCCGACCATGCTGGCTGCTGACCAACCTGCCAGAACCGCCGCGCCTGAGGAGGACGGTGCGGATCATATCGGCTACGAGACCCCTCGATCCGGCGTAGCCACTCCTCATCCCGACCCTCACGATAAACGCCTGCCCGGAATCACGACCTTCTTTTCCCAGGTTCGTCAAGACCTTTCTGCTAGTCAGGAAAACTTTTCTACAATGTCAATTCCAGAGGGGCGCGAGGCCTCGGGCCAGATGTCAGACCAGCAGTTGCTGGACTGCGTATCCAGAGAAGAGCAGTTGCCTGGGCATGCTGAAAGCTCTCAGCCTTGCATACAGTCACAGCCCACAGAAGCGCACTCCCCGCGATCCAAGTCCTTGGCTGTCCGCACGCGCGATAGCCAAGAGCAACTGAAAGGATCTACATCCTCCTTACCAGACCCCATCACTACACATTCATCCTCCTCGTCTTCTTCTCTGGGGGCTGCTACTCCTGAGACAATCTTCTCGGGCGGAGAGACTAGAAGCGCCAGTTCGTCAGGCACTTCTGGCCGCTCAGAGCCTGTAAAGTCTAGTGATTGTTCGCAGGACCGCGATCCCTCCTCCCATACACCTACTACTACTTTTCCTTTGTCAGATGCCACCGCTGCACCAGCACCCTGTTCCGTATCTCGCATACAAGCCCACAGATCCTCCTCTTCAACTTTGCCTTTGCATCGACTCAACGTCAAACTTGAGGCGGCCCGACCGCCGCCCAGCAAATGGTATTCGTTTCAAGGACTCAAAGAGCTAACTCGTGGTCTCTTAATCAAGAGCGGCCCGCCTACCCCTACTAGAGCCCTCTCTACAGCCAACTCACAGTCTGATGGCAGGGACACTCCGAACGGATCCGGCAACGAAGGCGCCGAGACAAGTGGCACAGTAACCCCAAAGAACTCTGGCGCCGACGTTCCGACGGCCAAGGGGAAATTAACCATCAAGATTATCGAAGCGCGGGGAATACGCAAGAGCCGTGACCCTTATGTCGTTGCCGTATTCCAACGGAGTGAGCTCATTTCTGGCGGACCCCATGCCATCGAAGAGGAGGAAGTAGTGGTAGGAACACCTTCTGGGCTTGGTTCCATCCCCATGAAGCGTCAAGTTAGCGACTCTGGCCGGCCCATGGCCATCCCGATGCGCAGCCGCCAGAGTAGCAACACTAGCATTAGCGACCACAACACTTTCCGCAACCGAACGCTCAAAACTCTCTACTCAAGCCCCAAATGGGATGCAGAGGCAGTCTTGTGAGTTGTCCGCTTCTCAGCCGCTGGGAAGACAGAAGATTTGAAGACTGAGCTGACCGCCAATATAGCGACGTTGTCGATTCGGATTTGCTGGTAGACATTTCGGTATACGATCATGTGGCTTCCGGAGGAGAAGAATTCTTGGGCCATGTCAACCTCGAGGCCCGGAAAGACGGTCCTGTCAGAGGGTGGTATGCGCTGCAAGGCCACGCCAATACGACGGTCGAGAACATACCAACGGGCGAAATACATGTCGAGGTTTCTTACCAGAGAACTGAAAGGAAGCACTTTGGCCCAAGCGATTTTGAGATTCTCAAACTCATCGGCAAGGGCACTTTTGGTCAGGTCTACCAGGTTCGAAAGAAGGATACCCAGCGAATTTACGCCATGAAAGTATTGCAGAAAAAGGTGATTGTTCAAAAGAAGGAAGTGGCGCATACCGTGGGAGAGCGGAATATCCTTGTTCGCACGGCTACATCAGATTCGCCCTTCAT
Source organism: Trichoderma atroviride (assembly GCF_020647795.1). Lineage (NCBI taxonomy): Eukaryota > Fungi > Ascomycota > Sordariomycetes > Hypocreales > Hypocreaceae > Trichoderma > Trichoderma atroviride. The sequence goes on along the minus strand of NC_089400.1, from coordinate 2,000,265 downwards.
CGTCGGGCTCAAATTCTCCTTCCAGACTCCGTCAGAGCTGTACCTGGTAACTGATTACATGTCTGGCGGAGAGCTCTTCTGGCATCTCCAGAAGGAAGGTCGCTTCGACGAGAAGCGAGCCAAGTTCTACATTGCCGAGTTGATTTTGGCAATCCAGCACCTTCACAACAATGATATTGTGTACCGCGACCTTAAGCCTGAAAACATCCTTCTGGATGCAAACGGCCACATTGCTCTTTGCGATTTTGGACTGTCCAAGGCAAATCTTACAAAGAACGACACCACCAACACCTTTTGCGGAACCACGGAGTACCTCGCTCCTGAAGTTTTGCTCGATGAGTCAGGATATACCAAAATGGTCGACTTCTGGTCGCTGGGCGTCTTGGTGTTTGAGATGTGCTGTGGATGGAGCCCCTTTTACGCGGAAGACACTCAGCAAATGTACAAGAACATTGCCTTTGGCAAGGTCCGGTTCCCGCGCGACACCCTTTCCCAGGAAGGTCGCAACTTTGTCAAGGGGTTGCTTAATAGAAATCCCAAACACAGACTAGGAGCAACGGACGACGCTGAAGAGCTCAAGAGACACCCCTTCTTCAACGACATTGACTGGAACCTCTTGGCCAAGAAGCTCATCTCACCCCCTTTCAAGCCCAAGTTGAAGTCGGCAACGGACGTCTCGTACTTTGATCCAGAGTTCACCACTGCGCTAGACCAGAATGGGTCTCTCAACGAGCGTGCTGCCGCGCTGGCCCGAGGATATGCTGCCTCGACGCCTCTATCGCCGTCGGTGCAGGCCAACTTCCACGGATTCACCTATGTGGATGAGAGCGCCTTGGATGACCACATGCGCGATCTCAGAACTGACGATGAGCATATGGATGATGCCCACGCAAATGGTGATGATGACTGGGATAACCTAGATGATATCGATCCCCGAGTGTCCAACCGGATGAGTGGCATCGTTAGGTCTGGACACGACGAGCAGATGGTGGGAGGCTCGCATTTTGATCCGTAAATGATGTTTCATCGGACCCCTGGTAAAATGGGAGTGGATGTGGTGGGCTGCATGGCGTTTGTTTATTTTCCCCTGTTTTGTTTTCTTCGTGTCATGGCAATGCAGGTCGACTCTTGTCCCTGAACAAAAAAAAAAAAGTTGATATCCCGAAAACAACCACGACGATGTTGATACAACCGATTAATCATATGGCATCTGCATTAGGAGGGGTTGGCTGGTTTTGCATTTTGCATTTGTTCCATGGCTACTACATGTGCAGGAAAGGACCCTGGAGTTCAGGTTGAGCCAAAGATATACGATGATGACGAATAGGATTCTTCAAAGCATCAAGACTCTTTTGCACAAAACAAACAAGTGCGAAAGTCGAGATGCTGATTCCGAACTTTCAGAAAAGATGAGAGAGAAAAAAATTGCATGAAAGAGAAGAAGACGAAGAAGAAGAAAGAGAAGAAGAAAGAGAAGACACAAACCAAATGATGTAACGCAAAAGGGAAATCCGTCAGAGAGGGAATAAGAACAAGAAGAAGAAAAGCAAATTAGCATGATTCTTTTCCTTTTTTCCACTTTGCTTTTTTCTTTCCTTCGACTCTTATTGCATCCCAAGCCCAGTAGGATCAGGCTACCTTTCTACATCAGTGTCTACCTAGTTGTGCGTTCTAGTCGGGATGTGGCGTAATAATGGTGAAGCCTTCTTTCAATCTGTGTCGACGCGCATGTAAATACACTAATGGACGGACGGGGAGAGAGAGGCTAAAACAACACAAAGAATGATGAAACACTACACATTGGCGGTCTTGGAAATGGGTTATTGTATATAAATAGGTAATTGGCTGGTGATGAATAATACGTCATGGTGTAGAGATCCATCTAGTATTGGGTAATTATGCCATGACACATGATGCTGCTTTTAGTCTACGTATTGGCGAATACGTTTTCTCCTGATTGGTTCCGACAATGTCGTACCTGCATATTGATAACTTGCTGGAGGGGTTTTCAAGCAAAATGATAGTGAGACGTGAGAGTTGAAACATTGTCACTGTTTAAAGGATCCATGAGGCATTTTGCATATCTTTGATTGATATTGGCATTCGGAACAATGTCCTACACGACGAGGCTGATCGATAAGGAAATAAAAAATGTACAACGGGATGATTCAAAAGCATCCCCGGCAAGCCGACATGTCCTTTTGTTTCCGGCCATCATTCAAGCCTGGCCTGAAAATTATGGATTGTCCGGTATGCCCCCAACTGCTGCCTCCTCCTTTGGCTCTTCTCTTTGTCTTTCATCCTCTAACCTCCTCCCTTTATAGCATAAAACCGCTGAACGTCAAGTAATCTTTCGACGCACTGACGATCTAGTTCCTCTCCTTTTTTCCCTCCTCTCTTATTCCCATGTATTTCTAGCAACAGGAAATTCCCTCCATGGACTTGATTCAAAAAAAGCGCGTTTCGTTTTTTAGTGGTGGGGTTCCTCCTCTTCCTCGGCCTCGAGCCAGTCGGGCAGCTGAGCGACACCGGTGGCGGACTGGGCGGAAGCATCCTGGCCCTCGATCTCAACGGCCATGGACTCGTAGGTCTTGAGGCTGTCGGCCAGGTTGGCCTCCTCGGGAGAGGCAGGGGTCTTGGGCATGGAGAAAACCTGGACCTGGCCCTCGGAGTCGGTCTCCTTGACGGGGGGGACCTTGTAGGCCTTGAGCTCCTTGAGGTAGAGCTCCTGGACAAAGTCGGCTAGAAAGAGAGAAAGAGAGAGAAAAGACGTTAGCAGTGGTCCCAATTAGGCTGTGTTGTTGTTGCATGGTATGAGCAGGTTTGGCTAAGCCGGGATAGTCGCTGCGGCGGAAATAGCGCAACACTTGTTGCGTTGAGATGTTATGCGTCCAAACGAGAGACGAGCATCGTAGCGATGAGGTTGCGAGTGGTGAGTGTGTTTTAATTTGTAACAATGTGGCCAGGCATTGGGAGCGAATGGTGTTGATCGGAGGTATCGGCAATAGCTGAAATGGTAGCATGTTGAAAACAGAGTATACGTTCCGCCCTCATTGAATTCCCATCGCAGACGAAAAGTGAAGAGGCGAGAGCGAGTGGTCGACAGCCATCGTATGGCTTAAAGGTATGCATTGGAAAGTCACATCAAGGAAAAACACAAGGCGTAGTTCCATACCTCGTCGTGAGACGGTCGGGGCAATGAAGCCCCTCACCTGGACGGCATTTGCTCTGGCGGCGCGAGCAGCAACAGCGCGCTACATCAAGCAAACACGAAGCTAGTTAGCAAGCAAAGAACAATTTCGGGTCATGCAGAGCAGAGCTGAGGATGCGCAAGGCTTGTGCCTTTTGCATGATGCCGGGCCAGCGCATCGCATGCGGGGCGATGACAAGAGGCGAGAGGCGCTATGGGAAAAGGCCGAAGATGGCCAACGAAGAGGGTTTTTTCTCTCTCCTCTTGGCAGCCGTGCTCTCGGAAACAGGAGGCGAGGAACAGGAAACTCACAGAGGCCCGGGAGATTTGGCTGAGCATCTTGATCTGGCTTGGGAGTTGCTCAATTGGCGGAGAAAAGGGCGGACCCGGCAAAGGAGGTTTGGGGAGGATGGAGACAGGCTGAGGGTTTTGTGAAAATCGTGATGGCGACCTTTGGCGACTTTCGTCTTTTCCCGGCTAAGGCCTGTCCGCTTCGTCACGCGGAGCGCCGGGCTTTTTTTGTTCCCTTGCTACTACTGCTGCTCTTTTTTTTTTTTTTAGCAGTGAATTTTTTTGCTGCCTCAGGTTCTATGGGTCCATCATTCGCTCTGGCGGCTATCTTTTACTGCTGTATCCACTGTATTTTCCTGCTAAGCTCACTAATTTTCGAGCTGTTGCACCCCGCTCTACAGTGCTGTAGAGCGCTGGAGCAGTCCGAGAATTCTCTACCTTGGCAAGGTGCACGTGACTCGGGAGAAGTCGCGCAGAAGAGCTGCACGACGTCAGTCTCGATCCACACAGTTTGACGGGCTGGTCTCTGGATCAAGTTGGATATATGGAGCATCGTCCAGTATCTACAGGTCAAGCAGTCAATTGCAGTGTCTAGGACGGTGCAATCCATTCTACGCCTCGTTTCTGCACGTGAAATGGGTGGGAAACAACTCAATCGATCTTTAAGTGCCCGGATCGATCATATAGAGACTAGACTAGGAGGAGCTCCATCCAGCCACATGTATGCATTGCCTAGAGTCAAATGGTAATGTAAACCGATCAGCTATCAGAGGCTCGTATATCCTTGCTCAAGGTTGAACATTTGCGCCAAAGTATGGCCTACTACAAAATGAATCGATCAATCGTCGAGAGGTGCAATCGGCTTCTTATCAACTGATACTACTTGTGATATCTGCCCAAGGTGTATGCAAAGTTTCTTTAGTCGTTGCTCATCCAACTCATCATGTCGTATACCTACCCTAATCAAGTGTTACACATTCTTCTTTCTCATTTTCTTTTCTTATGCTTACCACCTTCGTTATTCTTCTTGCTGTCTTTACCTTTGTTGTCCTTGTCTTCGTTGTCTTCGTTATTTGCCTTGGATGCTTAGCAGTGCTTCCTCTTTCCAAGGTGCCGTATCTAGTCCAATTCTTATTTAACACGGAATTGCTGACTATTATAGCTTTAGAATATTGATCGAGCTTTGGTCTTTATAAATTCTCTTGAGGAAAGGTTATGACAATGATTCGTTTTGTTGTACCATGTTATTAATAGTATTGCTATTTATTTATGCCACGCCATAAAGCGTAAGCCGTCATTCGTAAATATCTTGTCTACACCCTCTATATAGGTGCGTGTAACCATCCCATTTCATTTCCTACAGTAGCGACCGATTTTCCTAGCCATAACATTACATCAAGTGTTCATCGCAAAAACGCCAACAGACATGGCTCATACACCCATGTGTATGAGCGGATGTATTAAAACTTTGGGTATAAGATTGGCATCAAGTCTGCCTTTTTCAAAATCATTCTTCTTGGACCAGCATCGTGTTGCATATTCCAGGTTGTTTCATCCCCTCTTCCTTGCTCTTGTTTATGAAGAGCTTGCGTCCTTTGGCTGGTCTCGTCTCCTACGGATCACGGTCCACCCAAGAGTGATGGAAGCCACATAGACGATTGCCGTAACTCCCGCCACGACGGAATAAGCAATGATGTAGCGAGTAGGAGCGTCACCGAGCTGCAAGCCGAGACCGCCGTTGACGATTCCGATAATCATCAATGCTCGTCCATACCAGCAGTGAAGGTGGCCAAAGATGCCGCGACGCTGAGCCTTGAGGTAGTTGACGTGGTGGATGATTCCAAAGATGGGCTGCAGACTGACGAGACAAACGAGAATGACTCCCAAGCGAGTGTGGGCTTGGTGGAAGAACTAATAAACAAAAGTCACTCGTTAGTATTTGGAGGAAAGAGAATGAGTTTATAGGTAAAAAGATTGGCTGTAAAAAACTCACAATGCCATCCTGTCTGGCAATAAAGACGCCGATTCCGAATCCAGCCCACATGAGCAAGAAAGCAATCGTCTGCCATGATGCGTGGATGTACCACTTTCCAACCAGCGGCATCAAGCTGGAGCCGAGAGGATACAGAATGACGAAGACGATGGACATGATGGTGCCGTGGGCAGTGGACAGAGTCTGGCTCGGCGTCGAGCCGCCTGAGACACCAGAAACCGCACTGCCATTGCCATTTCCATCGCCATCGCCATCGCCAGAGCTGGAAGATGCAGGATTGCTGCCGCTGTTGCTTCCGCCGCTGCTAGCACTGGATCCTGTAAAGGGGTTTGAATCGGAGCTGATGCTGGCCTTGCCTAGGTTGACCTGGAACAGACTCATGCTGTCGTGCTGGGTGATGGTCGCAGCCGGATTTGTCGAGTCCAAAGAATCGCCCGACTTCCACGCCGAGATCCAATTCGACTGGCCGGAGAAGTCGAGATTTGTGCAGTTGCTGCATCGAACATTGGCGACCATGTTGCCGCCAACGACGCCAGAGCCCGCCAGGAGCTCGACGTCGCTTCTCGCCTTGTAAGTCGGCATGACGTGGTTCGCGCCGGGCCTCGTGCTGAGCGTGACGTTTCCCTTGCCGTCCTGGTACATGATGAACATGTTGGAGTCGGGCATGGAGGTGCCGATGCCGAGGCCGATCCATTGCCATGATGTCGGGGCCTTGAGCTGGAAGAAGATGTCGCCCGAGTTTGCCTTTGCCGTGGCGTCGGGGACTCCCCATTCGAAGCAAACGCCCGAGGTGGGACAGAAGGAGGAAGTAGCAGCTGAAGCAGTGCCCATGTCTTGAAGTTGGAAGCCTTGTTAGAGATGGATGCTATAGAGTAGTGATGGATGTATAGACGTGAGACATACTGAGAGCGGCGGCAGCAGCAGCCACGGCCGTGGCCTTTGAGAACCACATGGTGTTCCGTTTACAAGATGGTATAAGAAAAGCAGGCTAAGAAGAAATAGAAGACAAAAGAATTAAAGACAATGTTTGAAGGGGGTGCGCTGAAAGGGGATCGATCAAGTTTATAGCATGAACGCCGCCAAGAGTTTGTTATAGTCGGTGTTAGTACACAAGTACGACTTGGAGAAAGCAAATAGACAACAAGCCTCACACAGAGGAAACAACTAGACATTTAAAGTGTTCCAGGCCCCGTCCTCGAGAGCACGATAGGAGGTACACGGCCATAGCCTCCCACAAGGGGTGGGTGAGTTTCGAGAGGGAGGGGGGGGTGTGAGTGCGTCGAGGAGAGACTCCATCCCATCCATGCGCCTTTCCCCCCCTGCAAGCTCGATTGCTATTTTTGCTTCTCTCCAGCTGCAAGACCTCTCCAGCCTTACCGGCGGGATGGGCGCTGCTTTCGTCACTAGACTTGGGGCCTGTATATGGGGCCTGTAATATCATGACCGCTGGCATCGCTCGAATCTATCCGATTAGGAATCGAGACAGGCCGGGTCCCGGTCCCTGTGGGCGATGACGCTTCATGATGCTCGACGCGGCACACGAAACCTCGCGATGCTGTGGTTGTATCAGATGTCCGCTTATCTTTGGAGGATGCAGCTGGGCATTGGAACACGCGGTTTTTCGGTAACACAAGCTCCTCGAATACGTAGCCATTGGCTATTGTAATGCAGTTCCGAGTTTCAAGCACACGCAGCCGGGTCTGGGGTTGGGTTGGGCTGCAGCTTGCGGAGGAAAGCTAAGGCCTAGATCCCAGGCCTCAACAGCACTGCTAGGCCTCAATAGTGATAATTCTGCGCTCAGTTACGGGGCACCACCCCCCAGTCCGTAGTCCCAGGGCAGTGGATGGGGTAGTGCTGCTGGCTGGGTATAAGACGTATCTAAAGTGCGGGATGCTACCAGGACCACGAGAATCTGAGATATGATTACGAATCCTTCTTCCCGCCAAAGGGTCTACTATACATGCTGGCATCCAGTCAACGCCTCAACGAATCTAATCTACGACGCTGGTTGGAGCAGCCGGCAGACCAGGGGAGGGGGCGTCACAGACGGCTTATACTTGGTCGTTGAAACAGTTTCCGTGCCAGTATCGCTAGTTCCAAGCCACAGCCGCGCTCACCAATAAGGTTGGTGAACTCGAACGAATCCTCATCGCCGGATGTCCTTGTATAACCATGACTTATCTATCAATCTATCCGAACATGCCCGGAATTTCTTGCTCTCTTTTCTCCTGTCTGTCCCATCTGCTCTGCTCCTGTTCTGTTCGTATTGCGCATCAACCTCATGGCGGAACAACCTGTAACGATCTACAGCATAAGCTCACGTCTCAAACCAGACCGACGGCAGTAACGGCACGAAAAACCGACGACAACGAAACAACACCACAAGGAAGTAACTAATCGCAAAAAACTACATTTTAAAAGCCGACATCGTGATGCTACAGGCGATCAATGATGACGAACGAGGCGCAGGGCCAGCACCAACTACTAGGCGCCTTGTCTTAGCGGACTCGCGGGCGTTGTCTTGTACTTTTTCCCCCTTCTCTTATTCGTTCTACCGCAATCTGTTTCCCCTAAGCAAAGTGCCCAGAAAAAAAGAAAGCCAAGGGCCCTTATTAGCGAGGATCAGGTATCTCAAATAACCACAGCCTGGCTAGAGGAGAGAGGCCCTTAATGCTGACAGCTTTTGGCCCGGCGGGGGGATCTAACCCTCCGAGACGGAGCAACCTCCAAAACAAGATATCGATGCTGGCGGGGGGGCTTAAAGACGCAGCAAAAAACGTGCCTGGATTGTGTCTCAATTGTGGATTTCCTCTCGAATTATGCAATTGTTAAATCGTAGAGTAAAGGTTTTGTTAGTTCTTTAAACCTTTTTTTAAAACTCTCCCCGGCCAGCCACTCTTACAGGCGGCCTCGTGTAAGCCAAAAAAGCCCCAAAAAGACAGGAACGGCACGGGCACACCACCTCTTGGGTAGAAAAAGCTTCTTTTTTTTTTTTTTACTCTTCATTGCTTTGCACTGCCTCGCTCTGCCCGACGCCAATCCCGCGCAGCTGTTCTGATATAGGCTAGGTCGACGTCACCATGGCTTTCTCGTAAAAGACAAGAGGCTGCAGAACTATGTGAACCTTGCTTGAACCACGTGTGGGCTTGGGAAGCTAAGAAGATGATTTGGTGATGCTACGCGGAATAAAGGCTGTTCTAGTAAGGTTAGGATACGAACAAAGCCAATATGATTCGAGGTTTGAAAGAAATGCCGGCCTGAGAATAGTAGAGTGTCTCCTATTTACTTTCCCACGCGCATGAACTGAGCCATCTGCCACTACTATCTGCCGGCACTAGGTACATGTAGCCTGTCATGTTTTCGTCCATTGACATCTCTGGAAATGCTGCTTATGTGCATTTTACACGTATGGAATCTTCAGCAAAGTCATCACAGGCGACTAACACGCCCCCGCCCCCCCTTATACAAACGGCCACGCCTCCAGATTTGGCAATCATCTTCTCAATATTATCTCCTATTTATATGTCTTTTAATAAATACTTCCACGGCTTTACCATCACCGCTCTTTGAACTCGTTTCACCAATTGCTTACTCTTTGTAATGGCCATCATGCAGGGGGGGGCTTACGCATTTACCGTCTCCGATGTCACTTTGACTAGGTGCCACTTGTAAGATGATCTGCCACGAGATAGTCTTGAAAGAGCTATGCTGTTATTAACTGCACCAATAGCAAATCCTTCCTTAAACAGAGTCAAGCTAAAGGGATACTATCTTCTGCCAAGTATGGCAATATCTTATACTATATTTCGCCGTCAGCATCATCCTTGCCTTGCATCTACGAAGCAGATCTGTAATACTATCATACCCTGACACTGCCATCAGCAAATCTAACAAAGATCCACCAAACACGCAAAGGGCACTCCGTCTTCTGTCCAATCCGTGATATCGCATTACTACTATACTGGCACCATCACATTTTCGGAGTCTACTTATAAGCGCCTACGCAGTAATACCAACTCTGCCAGCCTGACTCGGGCCCGTCATCACTAACGATGCGTGCCTGGGCATATCAAGGCAAGCTCCTGGTAATACTGCCCGCCCATCTAAATATAGGGGCAGCAACTACCCAAAGTGGCCAAAGGGTACATGCACAAGTGTCGGTCCATCATACCAAGACGAGTAATAGCTGTCAACAAGCTCTATTAGTCTGTCTAAACTCTAACTATAACCAGCTGCCTCTCGTTTCTAAACTTCTCCGCCGGTGTACATGTATGTATGAAGACAACGTTATCTATCCTGATTCCACATAGGTCCCATCGATGAACGCCTGTCCAAATGCCGTTCTCGTTGCTCACTATTGCTGTGTTTCTACAGCACAGTCTCTAATCTATGAACGACTTGTCAGATAGCCTCCGCTCTCGAGCAAGCTCGACGAGGCCACAAAGCTGAATCCACCAAACATATCATCCTTGGTTGGGCTGCCGGGCCAAAAGTCTCTCGAGGTCACTGTAGGGCTCAGGGAAAGTTCAGTGAACTCGGGTGCAAAATTCTCTGCCAGTTCAGGGTCTGTGATCATAGGCTGGATGGGTGGTTCCACCTCTCGTGCTGCCAGCTTCTTCCAATCAATCTTGCGGAAGAATCTGTGGTTCTTCAATGTCTGCAAGTCCTTGGGCATCACAGCACCCAATCGTTTACCCGGGTCTTTCCTTAGGAGCCTAGTGAGGATATCTTTGGCATCCATGCTGAGGTAATAAGGCAGTACGAGCTTCTGCTTGATAATGTTCTCCTGGATCTTGGCATGGTTTCCTCCCCGGAAGGGCGGGTTACCCGTCATCAAGTCGTATGCGAGAGCCCCAAATGACCACCAATCCGCGGCTTTGCCATATTTCTTTCCCTGGATCACCTCGGGGGCCATGTATTCAACAGTGCCCAAGATGGAATTGCAACTGTCTTCAGATTGGTCGACTGCAACCTTTGACAGTCCAAAGTCAGTCAACAAAAGATGCCCATCTGCATCAAGAAGGCAATTTTCGGGCTTGAGATCGCGGTATATCACACCGAGAGTTTGGTGGAGATGGGAAATAGCCAGAAGCATCTCTGCCATGTAAAAGGCTGCCACTGACTCGGAAAACATCTTCTCTGTATTGAGATGAGTGAACAGCTCTCCTCCCTGGCCGTATTCAAGAATAAGATACAGCTTCTCCTGGTCCTGGAAGGCATAAAAGAGCTTCACGACAAAGGGGTGACGGTTCACGGATTCCAAAATCTGTCGCTCAGTCTTGGTTTGCTCAACCAGCTTCTTGTGGACGACCAGAGATGCTTTCTTGAACTGTTTCTGGGCGTAGAGCCTTCCTGTTGAGCGCTGCTTCACCAGCACAACTGTGCCATAGGTTCCTTTGCCAAGGCACCGAAGGGAGTCGAAATCATCAGACGTCATTTTGCGCTTCGGATTCAGTCCACCTTCTAGGGGTTCCATGAATGACCTCTCTCGCACGCTCTCGCTCACAAAGTCGTTCTCTAGGTTGACCTCATAACTCGTCGATCCCTCAGAAAGCTCGCTACCCGTCTCACTTCGAGCTCCATCTCGGCTCTGGGAGCGGCTCGCCTGCCCAAAGCCGATTCGAGAATCCAAGCGAAGGCCATTGCGAGACAAGGATGACGAACGAGACGCTGCATCGAGGCTCAGAGGATCCATTTGCAAACGCAGCTTGGCGATTCCCGAGATGCTTGGCGATGCCGTTCCGCGCAAAATCGGGCTACAATTGACGCTCACAACGTCGTCGATGCGCGGACGGCCTCGACGGGCAGATAGACGCGGCGTATCGCATGCGCCATTATCGGAATCTTCGTCGCCAGATGCCACTGGCGTCACCTGAAAGCCACGAATAGTAGAGCGTGCCACAGGGGCAGCGTAGGATGCGTGGTTGATCATGATCATAGGCAGTGCTAAGCACAGCTCAGCTTTTTTGAATTTGTATTATTAACAAGATGCGACGGCCAAGAGCCTCTTGACTCCTGTCGCGATTCGAGTGGCTCTCAAGGCGTGCCACGGCGGCGCTCCGGATCTACACGCTGCGCGGATTCGGTTTGACGCTGGGCCTCAGGGTGTCTCGAAACACGCATCTGGTACCTGAAGAAGGACGTTGGCAAGTCAGAGGTTTCTTGTATATGCATTTGTGAGTATATTTGTTCCAAGTGGAGAAGACGCAGAGGTGAAGTCGTGTTTGTATCACCAAAATGGTGTAGGGGAGGAAAAAAGAAAGAAAGGGAAGCGAGGGAAGCAGCGGAAGAGGGAAAGTAAATATTTTTAGTAATTGGATCACCAGAGCGCCAAAAAGTGCTGCAGGCAGCCTCACTATCGGGCGCTCGCTATAGCCCTTGCAAGCCCTTGAAACCTTCCTTGTAGGGCCGCGGGGTACAGCGCGCCGCTCCAGTATTTGCGCTGGAATTACGGAGCACATGTCAGCGCCGATGGGCCTAAACCTTGTTAGGGCGAACATTAAACAGGCCAAGATGCCTTGCATTCAGTGTACCTCGACTTTTTTCCAAGTCTGGGTGCCACTTAAAAAAAAAAAAAAAAAAAAGTTCCAGGTCGCAATGGGGCATACCGTTTGCTCAATGCATTGAGAGGAAAGTAAATTTGCGCTCTATTTCGCCCTCTTCTGAGCCTCGTAACATGGCTGTGCCATGAAAGAGGCATTTCGCGCGCATCCCGAATCATAATCCTCGAGCATCCTCATCTGACCTGCCGGCATAAGACACAGGGGAAACATGCAATCTCAGCATTCCTGCGTCCAGGTGCTGCGCTCCTCGAGCTGCAATTGGCCCAGCGCTTGCACATGCTTATTTGGCCGTGCCAATGATAACTAATAGATTGGATATGCTAATGGATTCTCCCGTAGCGGCTATCCCGTCCAGACGATGGTGTGCGCTTCTTCCGGCAGGCTGGTCGGTGCTACTCTCAGCCCTGAAGCGTCTGCTGGTTATTAACGGTATGTATTTACTGGATAAAACTCAGTGTGCTGTTCCACTCGTAAAGCCAAAAAATCTAGCATCAGCCCATTCATCCTAAATGAGCATCCTGCAAGACGCTCACCTCACTTTACCCAGGCACTTTTTTTCTTTCTCATAATCCGTGCTTACGAATACTGCTGCTACTAATGTGACCTGACTTGTGTAAGGGGTCCATATGCAATACGACGTGGACACGCTTGACTTGCTGCATCTGTCGTCGACTCGTGGCAAACATGCTGGGATTTATTAGCTGGCTGCATTTTGCTGGACGCGGCTAATCGCGGAATGCCAGGCATGCACCGCGGAGTGTGTGGAGACCTGAATACAAAGAAAGAGAAAATAACGAAGGAAGGGAAAAAGAAAAAGAAAAGAAAGAAAAGAGAAAGAATTTCTCGCGCATTGTCTCATGTTTTCTTTCACCAGTTGCTTGGTAGAATTTACTTGTTTGTCTCTAGTCTGACCTCCTGGCTGAGGCTCATGTGATTCTGCCGTGCAAGGCTCAATTACTAGGTACGACAGGCCTGTCAAACGTTTAAATACTCGCTCCAAAATTTAAATAAAGAAATTGAAAGTACATTACCAAAAATGTAGTCTTTATTTCTTCCAAGAAGGTAAAATTAAAATCTACAAATAGCAGGACCAAATACAGAGGAACATTGGTGGGCATGTAGCATTGTGCCTGCATAAAAGCTGAAGTCGCTGATGCATTGTTCATTCTTACATAATCAAGACACGCCAATGAGCCATGGTCTCAATTTTCTAGAGCTCCAAGCTTAGGCAGGCTGATGTTGATACAGAACCACTACTTCGCCATTTCAACGACATCCAGAGCTGCCCTGCTGTGCGGCCAATGAATATACCACTGTAATCTTAATATTTATTTTGTTTCCTCAGCCAGGTCTTTCAATCAACAATCATATCTCAATCTCGACCGATCCTCTCGCGATTCCACCACGCTCTCATCACGGCGCATCACATTCACCTTCTTCCGACTCAATATCCAAAATGATACACCCATCACGGCAAGCATATGTGGAGGAAGCAGAGCATAGCACGGGCATTGCTCTGGAAGACCTCCCAGAAGACCATGATTACGAGATGAACATGGGCGATGGCGCCCCGCCCGAGAAGGCATCCGCCATCCTCAGCCAGTTCAATCGAAAACGACTTGCTGCCACCATTGCTGTCCCTACCGACGATGGCCGAGTTCGTGCTAGGTTACGAGAGATGGGAGAGCCCATGACCCTCTTCGGCGAGGGGCCAGCCGATCGCCGAGACCGACTGCGAGAGCTTCTCACCATCCAGGCAGAAATGGCTGGACTGGAGAGCGGCGACATCACCATGGAGGATGCCGACGAAGCAGAGGAGGAGGAGCAAGAGGAGGAATTCTATTCGAGAGGAGGTCCAGAACTACTACAAGCCCGCATCAACATTGCAGAATTCTCACTGCCTCGAGCAAAAAGAAGGACGGCGTTTCAAAAAATAGAATCTACAATCCCCTTGCGGACACATGTCAAGTTTCGGAAGCAAATCAAAGAGCGGCTACAGGCATTTGAGCTGCAAGGGAGTCAGACTGTTGGTGAGAGGCATATAAGCATGACAAGATTCTCCCCCAACGGAGAGTTGGTTGCTGTTGGTAACTGGGGTGGTCAAGTCAAGCTGGTTGAGATACCTAATTTGACGGAGAAGATGAGCTTCCGTGGACATAACAATAAAATCAGCGGCCTCTCGTGGTTTCCTGGGGCTACCCTGCCGGAGAGTGGAGTTTCCCCAGACTCTGTCAACCTTGCCTCTGGCGGTGCCGAGGGGATGGTCCATGTATGGTCTTTGAACCAGGACACCCCTTTGTCAAGCTTCAAGGGGCACTCGCAGAGAGTTTGCCGGGTGGAGTTTCATCCATCTGGCCGGTACCTCGCATCCGCTTCGGAGGATACATCATGGCGACTCTGGGACGTGGAATCAAATGCGGAGCTTCTACTTCAAGAGGGCCACTCCCGTGGTGTATACGCCATTAGTTTTAATACGGATGGCTCTCTGCTTGCTAGCGCAGGCCTGGATAGCATTGGACGAATATGGGATCTACGGTCAGGACGCACCGTAATGATTCTCGACGGCCATATGGATGGACACATCAAGCCAATACACGCTTTGGACTGGAGCTCCGATGGGCACCGAGTTCTATCTGGCTCTGCTGATGGGTGGATAAAATGCTGGGACGTCCGAAAAGTACAGAGGTCCGGTGGCATCGGTGCTCATAACAGCGCTGTTTCCGACATGCGGTGGTTCAAAGGCTTGGACGACCCTCTGCTCGGAATCCCACCGGGCCAAGACGACAAGGGAATGCAGCTGCCCAAGAAGGCAGGGACATTTTTCGTCTCAAGCGGCTTTGACCGAAATGTGAAGATCTTCTCAGCTGATGATTGGACCTTGGTTCAAACACTGAGCGGGCACACAGCTCCTGTTGCCAGCGTCGACTACAGCAGAGATGGACGGTGGATTGTGAGTGGAGGGCACGACCGCACAGTCAAGCTCTGGGGAAGAAATGACGGCGAGGCGCTATAGTCAATATTTCTGTACTTAGATTCTGAGTGGAATAATTGGCAAATCGGAATTGATACCCAGGATGGCAATTTAAGAAATTACAAACGTTTTACGATGACGAGTTGGATATGAGTTTCGCACCACTTACAAGTGACCTCTCTTGATTAGTCATGTGACAAGTGGCTCCAGATTAGATAACGGGGACCGCAATAATATGTACACGACCTTTGTACTCGTCTGTCGCGCCAGCGCCAAACTCCGTCATGACGTCCAAGCCGCTGCGCTCAGCAAAGTGAAAAGGAAATCAGGTTCATCCCTGCCGCAGAGTTCTCCATGAACTTTCACAGTCGCCGCCTCCCGCCAATTTCCAACGTGACCTAACCGTCCTCAGCAATGGCAAGCATCGACCGCTATCGCCCTCCGCGAGAGGGATATCAGCCTCCTAGCCTTCAAGGATCCGCGCGCCATGAAAGGCCATCCCGATCGCCTCCTCGACGTCGCGAGGTCCCTCCGGCGGCGCCCACGCCCCCCTCAGCACAGCGCGCGTACGTCTCCTCCACGGCCACAGGCGGCATCCAGCCAACAGACTCCGTTGCGATCCGGAGAGGAAACACCGCTGGCGCTGCCGAATCAATGGTTCTTCACCACGGACGAGGTCCACAGCACACCCTCCATCATTGACGGAATTTCTCCCTCGGAGGAGAGGCTTCGGAGAGCGAAGGGGATCAACTTTATATACCAGGCTGGCGTGATGCTTGACCTACCGCAGATTACACTATGGGTCGCCGGAGTATTCTTTCACAGATTCTACATGCGTTTTAGCATGGTTGGAGAGAAAGGCGGCATTCATCACTATGTATGTCTCTGTTTTCTTTTACCTTTTGCTCCGCTTTTATGACTTGCTCGACAAGCCATTCTGGCCCTCATAAGTTTTTGGCAGCTATTTGGTGGCGATGCTAATCTTTTCGACTCAGAATATCGCCGCAACTTCTTTGTTCCTTGCCAATAAGACCGAGGAAAATTGCAGAAAAACCAAGGAAATCATCATCGCCGTGGCTAGGGTCGCTCAGAAAAACACAAAATTGATTATTGATGAGCAGAGCAAAGAGTACTGGCGATGGAGAGATAGCATATTGACCTACGAAGAAGTCATGCTAGAACAACTAGCCTTCGACTTGATGATTGACAACCCATATCGCCATCTTTTCGAGCTTCTTGGGCAACTGGAAGTCATCCATAACAAGCATCTGCGGCAAGCAGCCTGGGCATTCTGCAACGACGCATGCCTTACAGCCCTGCCGCTTTTGATTGAAGCAAGAGATGTCGCCATCAGCTCCATCTACTTTGCTTGCGCCCACACAAATCAACAGATTGATGATGTGAATGGCGAAGGCTGGTGGAAGTTCCTGAAGGGGAGCGAAGACTGCTGTACAAAGGCCATCGAGGTGATGCGTCAGTTTTACACGGAGAATCCGCTTAGAAAGCAGAACCCGTCGCTGCCATCACCTGCCTTCCACCTTGAAAACACAAGGAGGCGAAATGACGATCTTTCATCCAACGCTGCAACACCGATGGAGCTCGACCGCGAAAGCCACAGCCCAGCTCCCAAGACAAACGGAGGGACAGACAGGCATTCGGATGGGAGAGACAAGGAACACGACTCCCTAAAGGTACCAGGTGATGGTGAATACGCACCACGATCGCCCTCCAAGAGGAAAGACACAGAAGTTGAGATGTCGGCGGAGAGTGAAAGAGCTGAAAAAAGGGCCAGGCTCTCGGAAGATGAAGAGGGCGAGCTGGTGGAAGATTGAGCCGTTGGAGCAGATGTATAATCTGTATCCCTGGTATGATGGCGGTTTTGGCGTTGGGGTTATTATCACAAAGCGTTTTCTTTGCGACGAAACGACGGAACGGTCTCAGCAAAGATATGACGTTTCTCTTTCATGTTTCAGGCAACGCTACGACCTTTGAGGATGGCGTTGGGGCTCCTTTCTTTTCTGCTTTTTTTTATTCCCGCTGCTAATTGTATCGATCGCCCTGACATGTTGGATAGAGATTGCCGCATAGGCACCATGGTATAAATGTTACGTACTGAACCTGGAGGTTAGGTGTGTTTTTTTGGTGGAAGCTGGACAGAAATTGATATCCCGAATAATTAACAAGATATTCGATACGTTGAGCTTGGTAATATGTGATGCGAAATATCAATTTGACAACCAAAGCTATGTGCTCTAAAAGCATCGTGGCAGCTCACACTGCGATACATCTCGGTCCGTGTTAAAGGTGAAGGTATATCGCCTTTGGGAAATGAGCAACTTCATTTGTGTATAACACGGTATGACTCTTACTCTCTTACTCAGCTGCTGCCTGGAATGCAAACAGCTGAAGACAACTACCGTTTGCCAGTTCTGCCACTCCCCGAGCTCTGGCCGCCCCAAGCATGCAGCTGCCTAGAGCTGCCTAGAGAACTATAAAGAGTGCCCGTCACCCGCCGCCACCTTTCAGCTTTCTTTCTTCTTTTCCTTTTCCTCAGCTCTCTTTGCCAAATGGCTTAGATCAAGTGTAGTATCTGTTCTTTTCAGTTTAATCTCTGAAACGTCCTCTACTGGAGGCGAATTTCGTGGTTATTCTTATTTTTGGTTCTCTGGGCGGAAGCGTTCCTCTGCGCTTGCGCATGGTGCTTCTGCTCACTGTGTCCCTGGTATTACACTGCTTCCGGGTGACGCGACCTTTTCATTGCTTGCGTTGGCTTGTCCAGCGAGGTGAAGAAGAGTGATTTTGTAGTGGATGAAGATTCCAGGGCCGTATCAAGGTCAAGTCTGTCAGGACTCAGGTTACGCGATATGAAATGAGCACGGTTGCGTCCTGGCTGGCGTTGGCGCGTCAAAGATGCTGGGCTTTTGAGCTACAAATCCTGCACAATTTTCAGCAGATGTTGAACACAGCATCTCTCCATATGAACTTCTTCCTTCTGCAATACTCCTGCTTGTATCCAATCCAATAAGAAAACGCAAAATCAAAGCTCATCGAGTCTCGTCGGCATTCATCTCGAGGTCTCCCAGATTTTCCCAGAAACAGCTTAGCGCGGCCTAGAGCTATGGTGCTTTGCTTCAAAAAAAGATGACCATGGGGAGCTTCCACTTAAACAGTCTCTCGCCAAACATTACCCGTATCAACCAACCGAACCCTCTATACCACCGCTCTTTTGCTTTCGCTACGGGTTGTTGAATTCTTCCTTTAGAGAGCGTTTACCCGCGGCTGTCACATCACAATGGCCACTCTGGGAGGCTACCTCAACAGTGAGCGCGACGCCCCTCGTCCAACCCCGCAGGCAGCCCTCGTTGATTTTGACTAACGCTTTGTTGTGCCTGCAGAAAAGGTCCTGATCGTGACGGCAGACTCGCGAATCCTTGTTGGGGAGCTGGCAGCATGTGATGCGTCGACAAATCTGGTATGCAATTGTCCTCTTTTCGCCATCAAGAGCGCTTCCCGAAAGCTGCTTTCTTCGGCCTCTCCGAGACAAAACGCAGGTGCTGACCACTTTGTGCTATTAGGTTCTGAAAAACGCCTTGGAGAGGATTATCCGAACACCTGACGATCCGGATCCATCAGCCGAGGTCCCTCTGGGGTTGTATCTCGTACGAGGCGACAACGTTTGCTCAATTGGCCTTGTCGACGAAACGCTAGACGAGAGCATAGACTGGACACAAGTAAAGGGGGCGGTAATAGGAGGAATTAAACACGTTTAGAAATCATCCTTTCAAGAACCGTACTCCAAGATATCACGGGGCAGCGAGTTGAAGGATTTACAAGAGAAAGAGAGGAACCAATTAGAGTTAATTTTTGTTTCGGGTACGGGGTCATTTAGGCACTTGGAGTGCTTGGAGTTGGGATATACACATGCAAAAGCCTTTCTGCAAAAGGGTACGATTTATATGGATTTAATACTATGGTTTTCATTCTGAGATGCTTTTGCTGACATGGCTCTCTATCCGAAGATTTTAAAACAAAGGTTGCATTAACCAAATACGCGCTGCATCCATACCTCTTTGAAGGTGTTCTCTCCAGGGGTTCCAATCACCCGCCTGATTCTGTTTCCCTTGCGGACGCTCAACCATCCCATTGTGTCGCCGGGGACCTCATCCAGAGTGACGAGATGAGGGTCGGCCTCAACGTCATCTGTCAGATCCACCAGAGCAGCCTCACCGGGCTTGGATCTAATACGCTTGTCCAGGATGTACGATCCCTTGGTCCACTGCCCGACTGTCTCGACTCGGAGATCTTCAGGCTTCGCGGGCACCTTCCATCGGGGGTCGTCGTGGGTCAGCACGTACCAAACTGTGAAGGGATCATGCAATGCCAGGGCTGGCTCGTTGCCATCACCCTCCATAGAGTCGATCTTGTTGAAAGCTCCGTTGATGAAGTGGCTAGCCCATCGAGCAAGAGGGCTGCCGGCATCAATGTAGGGCTGAACCGTTTCGACAAAGTAGTTCTTGTTGATGGCATGGCGTTCCGTAATGTCTAGTGGGCACAGAGTTACTGTAAGTCGGCGAGAGAGTTTCGCAGGGTACGGCTTGATGTTGACGTTGCTAGGAATGGGGGGCATTGTCGATGCTGGGCTGGGCGATGAAAGAGCATAGACAAGAGCGGCGGCAAGGGGGTCCGCGTAAGTGTTGAACTCTGCCGAGGGAGTGACGTTACCGGGGACCTCGACGGCTCCGCCCATGACTATCAGCTCCTTGACCTTGAGGAACGTCTCAGGGTCCTCGGTAGCAGCCAGTGCAACGTTTGTGAGGGGCCCAACGGCGAGAATGCTGATGGTGTCTGCAGGGTTCTCTCTGAGAAGACGCAGCATTTCTTTGTGGGCGGGCTCCTTGGATGGGGTGAAGCGTGGGTAGGATGAGGTGTGGTCATTGCCGTCTTCTTTATCGAAGAGGGCCTTCCAAGTTTCGGCGGGGCTCAAGTCAGTGTGTATATCATGGACGTTGTGCAACCCATCAGCGCCATCTATATTAGTAGACCTCAGTTAGTGTTCATCAGGAATAGGATATGTATATCAATAAGGGGGGGAATCATACGGAAGTAATCAGCAGCCAAGACAGGGTCTGCCAGTGAATGTTCAGCACCAGCAGCCACGATGGTCTTGTGGGCCTTCAAGGTCTCATAGCCTTCTGGGCGACCCTGGGACTTCCTCCACTCGAATTCCTTTTCTAGGACGTGGTACAACGCAGCTACGTTGCGAAGGCAGCTATTTGAAGAAAAAGTCAGATGGTGTGATTAACAAATAGGGTTTATTATTCATCATCTTATAGGCATACCATTGTAGAGGAACGTTGCCGTACGTGACTGAGATCATGGCCAACTCAAGCTCCTCGGGAGAGGCGCTGAGGGCCAGGAGAAGGGCCATGACATCGTCAACACCTTGGAATGGAGTAAGTTTAGGTCAAACAAGAGAGGTTAGAAGAGGAGAATTACCTGGATCAGTGTCCAATATGATTTTAGATTTTGGTGCCATTTTGGACCTGGATGGGATTAGAATGTTTTCTAACAACGATTTGACAAGTTCAGAGAGGGGCAAAAAAAGAAAAGAACATACAGATTTAAACAACTCTTCAAGCGCAAAATTGGAG
Source organism: Trichoderma atroviride (assembly GCF_020647795.1). Taxonomy (NCBI): domain Eukaryota; kingdom Fungi; phylum Ascomycota; class Sordariomycetes; order Hypocreales; family Hypocreaceae; genus Trichoderma; species Trichoderma atroviride. The sequence goes on along the minus strand of NC_089400.1, from coordinate 1,979,606 downwards.
CTTTTCTCGATCTAAAGGGAAGGTCCGACAGGTCTAGACGAACAAATCTCTCAACAAGGCTACGGGATTATGAAAGTCTTTAATACTAAATCCTTTCAACTCATCCACAACCGCGTAACTCGCCTCTCCGCAAAAAGTAGCCTTGGCGGGGTTTTTGGGGGAATTTTTTTCTGGGTTTCCTGCTGAGATAATCCTCTCTCCAACGGCACACGGAGCCCACCCCCGTTTTTTTGCGACTATCAGCGGCCGGCGACGGCCGAAGCACGCCCTTCTCTAGCTTGACTCTTTTGGTTGTGATTCACGGTGTTTGCCAATTCGAATTCGTAATTTGATGTTTGCATTTGGCCATGATTTGTTGCTGTTTTGTTTATTGGGCTCGATCCGGTTTGTACGGATTTCCATTCTGGGCTGGGGTGCAGTTGTGTTGGCGGGGCGGGCGGGAAACGGGCTTGAGGCTACATCTTGGAAATGCAGCATATCACTAAACAAGCCGGCTTATTTGAACAGTCATGTCTTGGTGATCAAGTGGTTCAAACAACTATGATTGTGTCATACGCGAGATGTTTGTTGAAATCTATGTGTAATGTGCGGCATTACTAGACAGCTGTTGCGAGCTCTCCGTTTCTATCTTATACATGGAAATTGCTTCAGCCGTCGCCTATGGTATAGCGGGAGTGCTGCATAACTTCTCTCTTCATCAATCCTAGGAGCGCGAAAATGCTAACAAGAGAGTCAAGATATCTATAGACAAGAGAATATACGAGCTTTAGCATTTGATAAAAAAACATCAATGAAAACGAAGCTGCTGCGCAATGCCATTTCTCAAGAACTGCAGGGTAAACAGATGCTCCATCCAAGAGCAGAACCAGAAACCGTTACACTCATGGAATCCTGCTGCACATTGTGTAACAGGGCATGATCCTCTGCGGCAATATCGAATCTACCTTCGGTACCTTGCATTTACAGCGGCGAGGCGCAACAAGCTGATGCAGGCCTGGAATCCCGTTGACCATCATCGAGCGTGCTATTGGATCAGTCGCTACTTGATGCACCCGGCAGGCCCATAATTCCTGCAAGGTCGATGTTGATGTGCAGCAGTGGCCAGCACCTGAAGCGAACGCTATAGGCCTGCTCAAATTCAGTTGACAGTGATCTCAAGGCGGCCGGATTTTCTAGAATTGCCGGCTGGCAGTGAATGCCATGCAAAGAATAATTGGCAACTACGGCAACAAAGAAAACATTCAACTTGCCACTCTCACAATTCCATCTGCCCTTCAACGCAACGCGACGCGCAGCCAACGCATCCTCGCAACTCTCCCATCCGAGACACAGTTCCTATCCTAACCGCTAGGGGACTCTGCATCTCCAGGCCCAGGGCACGGCAATCTTGCCACCGAACGGCATTTTAGCGAGACGATCTGATAGCGTCTCCAAGGCAGAAGCTCTCCCCGTAAAGGGCCAGCAAGAAACATCCAGTTACGTGCCCCACCAGATTCAATTTCCCCCCCTTGGCTGAGCCACTGAGGCGCTCGCGTTCGGGTCCCCCTGGTCGGCTTTTTCCCTTCGCCCTTTCCGACTGGCCAGCAGCCCTGCTCCTCGTTTCCCCATTGGCGACGTTGCGGCAACAAACACCCCTGCTTTGCGTTGAAGCCACCTGGTGCTTTTCTTTTGTCGTGTCCTCAACCGCCTGTACGTTTTTCTTGTTTCCTTTCTATGCTTGTTCGCTGCCATCCATCATCAATCCCGCGTCTGGGCAATTGGGGCATTGCGGCTGTCCTTTTCACATTCCCCTCACATCTTTCCGTGGTCGGTTCTTGACGTTTCTGCCAGATTGCGGATTTGCGCCAGCCTCGAAGGTTTGCCGCTGCAGTTAACCCTGCTGCATCGCTCCGCTGGTATAAAACGCTCCAGCATCCGTCAACGGTAGCACCTCCTGCAGCTATCCGACAATCGATCGAGCACCTGGACGTTGCGTCTCTCTAATTTCCTTTTCAGCTCGCTGTTTGTCGCACAGGCCATCGTCGGCTCAGGGGAGAAGCAAAAGACAGAGAGCAGCCGTTCATCTCGATATCGCGGCGTCGATTTCTGCCACCACATATCACAATCTCACTTTGCCCACTGATAGCAATTTAGAACGCGAAAGCATTTTAAAATCATCATGGCCGATGCAAGCATGCTTTACACCATCGGCGCCTATGCCACCCTGATTGGGTTTGGCTATGCCATCTATCACCTTTCGACACAAAAGGACAAGCAAAAGGGCGGCGTCACTATTACCAAGCCTGCAAAAGCCCCCCAGCAGCCAGCGGCTCGAAAAGAAGACCGAAAGAAGAAGCAGCGAATGGAAAGCTATGCGACTGAGAGCAAGTCATCCAAGCCCGAAGCCCAGAAAGAAAAGGCTCCCGAAGCCAACCAGTGGCTGAGCAATGATGCCGAGAAGCAAGAAAAGCTCGACAACCGAGAGTTTGCCAGACAGCTCTCCAAGGCCAAGGAGGGTGCCAAGTTCGACAACAAGAAGGAGGCTGCCAAGCAGCGAGAGAAGACTGTGAAGCAGTCCAAGGCTAACAAGTCCAAGGCTGCGCCGGCCCCAGAGGCCGTCATTTCTGCCCCGTCGTCCAACGGCGCCGACGCCGACGATGACGAGTCTCCTGTTGCTCTGTCTCCCGAGACTCGTCCCGTGGACGTCAGCGGTGTCAGCGACATGCTCGAGCCAACCTCTACTACCGGCCCTTCCGTTCTCCGTCTCACTGATACCGAGTCCAAGAAGCAGAAGAAGGCTTCCAAGAACCCTGAACCGGTTGAGACCAAGAAGCAGAGACAGAACAAGAAGAAGGCCGAGGCCGCCAAGGCTGCTCGTGAGGAGAGTGAGAAGGAGCGCAAGGTTCTCGAGGAGAAGCAGCGCCGAACTGCTCGCATCGCTGAAGGCCGCGCTGCCAAGGATGGCTCTGAGTTCATGGCAGCCGTCAATGGAAAGAAGTCTGCTTGGGACGGCACCAATGGAACCAACGGTGCTGCTGCTAAGAACGGAGATGCAGCTGTCCATGCCCCTCTTGATACCTTTGAGAAGTCCACTCCTGCCCCCGCTCCCAAGAAGGAGACTGTCAATCAGCTAGAGAGCTCTTGGATCTCAGCTCTCCCCTCCGAGGAGGAGCAGATGGAGATGCTCAAGGAAGAATCTGATGAGTGGAACACCGTCAAGACCAAGTCTTCCAAGAAGTCCAAGAAGGCCCCGTCAGTCGAATCTGGAGAGGAGGCCACTCAGGCCCGTCCTGCGGCTCAGACTCAGCAATCCACCGAGACCAAGACCCGTCCTGCGGCTAAGCCTGCAGCCGCCAAGAACTTTGGAGGATCTTTCTCTGCATTGACCACTAAGGACGATGATGCCGAGGAGGAGGTTGAGGAGGAGTGGGATGTCTAAAGCCCCGGATGCACGACGACGAATACAAACTGTGCATATATTGCCCAGCTGCAGGGGGGCGGACTAACGCATATTCCCCCAGCCGCTGTATACTACTCGCCAAACGGACATACCTCTAGCCGTTGGCATTTTCTCTTGCTAATCTGTATGGATGCCATGTATGTTGGATTTGAGAGATATTCTCCGGAAAACCTACCTCAGGACGCAAGAATACAAAACCAAAAACACACAAAAAAAATATGAGACGAGGCTTATGGATGCATTTATTCGGCAGGCAATATGCCAAATGTCTAGTGGTCAGGGGGGGATTGCGGAATCGACTTGTTTTAGCGCATCATGAAATGCCATCAGGTCGACCTTTGTTTTCTTTTTTCCCACTTTTTCTTTGTTGTTCTTTTTAATCTTCATCTTCTTTTACCTTTGTCACTGCATTACGTATTTGGCTGTTGAAGAGCGAGACTGGGAAAACGGTCTTGCGGCAGAGGCAAACAAAAAAGGGAGGACGCAGATGCTACGAATGAAACTATTCCGGATGGACAATGGACGAGATACAAAGACGCGTGTATGTAAATAAATACTGTTGGTATCAGATCTCAAAATGGGAAAATCTACGCTTGCTAAGTGCATTCAAGGTGATTGATAGGAGGTGGTGCTGTTTGTGATGGTCCAAGTGAATCAGGACACCTTGATGGCACCATAGTCTAGTAGCACTAACAAAAATCAATTGATGCCATTTGCTCATTGCTAGCAAACAATGTCCCAGCTGCACCTGTGTTTGGGCATAAATGAGGCTGATTTACTGTCAGTATGACACTAGAAGCACTGATTGAACATAGAGCATTGAAGCGACGCTGTGTCCGCACGGCCTATTATCATCTCAAAGTTTGCCTCCCAGGGCGCCTCTGCCCGCATTCCGCACCCATTCCGATTTGGAGCAAGGCCCCGATCGAAATGCCTGAGGTGGTGCCTGGGGTGCAGCAAGCCACACCTCCCTCAAAATGCCTTCGTTCCCCCCGGACTAACGTAGCACTAACAAAACATTGAATGTCTACGGGGTAGTATTGGATGCTACATTGGCATTCCTGTAGGCTTTGGCTGGCCCCCTAAACAACGGGCGGCTGTTTTTACTGCTGTTGCTGCTGTATTTGGGCGGCTACAACGAGGCACACTCACACAATCACACACACGCACAGGCATCCTTGGCGCTTCCCGGACGTCCGCCTCGCTTTTCGTGGCGTGGCCAGTTTTGTAGTGGTGGTTGAGTCGGAACCGGGTGCCGTGAGCCCAAGCCAGCTATGGAGCACGGCGATTTTTACTTCTTTTTCTCAGAGTGGCCGCTGCGGGTCTTATTATCCGACTCTCTAGACTCCATCGACATACATGTGCTGAAGTAGGCAGTGTGGCTAGTACCTGTCTCGTGCCTTGAAGGGAGGCGCTGCAGGGCCGTCTTACACCAACCGACTACAGGCGTATTTATACATTTGCGTACGTAGTTTCTGTGTTATCAGTTCACGAGATCGATATTCGGGCTGTGTGTCGTCTCTCACATCTTCCATCAGCAATGCCGCCGAGAATGTGCAAAAACTCAATGGGAGTGGGCGGACGGGTGGACGTCGTCCCGGAGAGGAATTTTTGTTGTTGGCTTGCCACCACGGCGGGACGGCCAAGTCGGCTCCCGGTGCCACCCTTTCGACATGGCTGACTTTTTTTCCCTTAACCTTTTCTGCTTCGTGATTGTGAATGATACGACAAAGTTACCATGAGCCAGTAGGCATCGATACTGGCCTTCCGCGGTCCCGAGGCAGCAAACTAATCCGTAATTTTCTTTCCCTTCTCCGTCTCCTCTTATTCTCAGGCTCGCATTGTTCTTACGCACGGAACGTCGGGATCAAGTGAGATATTTTCGCTGGTGTCAGCCAAGCAGGTGGGAATGCGCAGCGGGGGGGGCCAGCGCACGGCCAAGGACGGTCATTGACTCGATGACGACGACTCGTGAGGGGGGGAAAAAGTCAAACATTGAAAGTCCTAGAATGTAAATTGGAATCTTTTCTTTTTTCCTGACCGAAATCTGCTGCATCTGTTCGCTAGCTTAGGCACCAGGTCTCGTCCGTGCGTACATGTGTAGTCAGTATTATGTGTTGAGGGCGCAGTAGAGCGAGTTGATCATGGCAGATGACGGCGACGTGGCATGTTGGTATTAGACGCTTCTGCCGCTGCTGTCCAGTCAATGCCAGAGAGCACGCAAGGGGTTGGCCCGTTAGTCTTTATGCTTTTCTCTAATTCTTTTCGACACATCTGTTTTTCTGGCAAGCGAGGAACCCCCAAGCTTTACCCGACCCTCTTGTGATGTCAAGAATCTGAGAGGCGCCGCCTGCGCCTGTGGGGAGCAAATAGAAGGTCGAGAATGCCCAACATGGGAGGCACAAGTCGCCATTGGCGGCCACGGCACGGCGCTCATACGAACGGACGGGGTCGATAGCGCAACTTGGCTTCAGTAGCCCCGTGGCACGAGCACGAACAAGCGCAAATGGTCGTTGAAGAGACAAAGTTGCCAGGTCCGCAAAAGGCCAAACCTCAAAGGTCAATTTTGGACCCCGGAACCCTGGACGTGCCACTTGCCGCTTGAGGCAATAGGGAATCAGAGAAGGGTACAGTACATGGGCATTGGGCGCAGCCTGGCCACCAGAAGAGGTACCCCCTCCCCCATGGGTATCAAGCAATGAAACGAACGACAGGCATTGTCCCCCGTTCCGCATTCTCGCTTGCTGGCGTAGGGTCCATTTGCTGGGCGAGGATCCCCAATGCTGTGCCCCCCCAGAGAAAGATCCTTATCTTACTGTGATGATGATGCGCAGCGCTCGCACGGAGTTGAAACGCAGAGACTCAAGTCGAGTGTTTCACCCGCGAGGCATGCTGCTCCAGCCCGCCGCACGCCAAGCGCTGGAGTCGCGCGCGCGAAGACGACCAAAGCAGCATAGAAGGGACGAAAAAGATGGGGAATTAGACCGACGCCGTATGCGAGGACCGCGGACGGAGCGCCAGCGGCCCTCTTAGTTGATTGGGGGACCCGTTTCTCCATGGATCTAAGCGGTGACCGCGCCCCCGAGCAAGACGTATTCGCAGCACTAAGATATTGCGGGCAGGTATCCGAGCTCAGTAAAATGAGAGAAATATCACGACCCTCTCCGTATCTGCCACTGGGGACGGGCGTGGGTAATTAGACTCGTAACGCTTTCGCAGGCTGCCGTGCCGTGCCGTGACTTTGTGGTGATTGAACAGAGTTTCGAATGCCTCATGAACAAAAAGATGAACGCAGGAAAACAGCAAAGAAAAAAAAAAAGGTTTCTGCAGCAGGTAGCTGATATTGAACTCTATTGGGCCTCGACGGCCGAAGCGCAAGCCTCTGGCGGCGTTTTAGGTTCCTCCGCAGACGGGGTGGACAGCAGTAAAATGAAGCCTAGGCCACATCGCCAGCTAAGCTCCCGGCGGTGCCTTTCTCGCATGCGCCAGGACTGCTTGAGTCGTACAAGTAGCAGCGCTGTTTGAGGCCTTTGTGGCGAGCCGTCGCGGGGTCCAGGCTAGCGGGCCTCACCACTGTCAGGCAATCATAAGGCCCTGGTCCCCCCCCTGCCCATCACGGCCTCTCTGATCCTCTGATCTGCTGTCGAAAAACCGCCGCTGGGCTTGTGGTAGCGCCGCATCTTCAGCACGTTACAGCGCAGCGATCTCTCTTGCGTCGATCTGCGCCTCTCCCTTCCCTCTTCTCCATCTCTCACACACTCTCCGAGACCTCCCTCCACGTCTCTAATTTTTTTTTTTTTTTTTACGCGCCTCACCCCAAAATCCAACCCTCCTCCAAAAATAGAGGCCAGCCAGCTGGACTTGCTGCCGCCCCCCCCTGGTGCTTATAGAGGCTTTGCTTTTATTTTTGGCGCTGCTCGTACTGAAACGAACCTCGTCGCTACGCATTTCCGCCCTGCCACCGTCTCGCCTCGCCATCTCCTTTCCGCAGCCGCCTCTTCTTTCCTTTCATCTCATCACTTTCGCATTGTCCTGCGTCATTGCCAATTTTCCCTTTTTTGTTTCTTTCTTAGTCTCTTTCTTTTCATTGTTGTGACGACTTTCAATTATTCTGTCTTTTTCTTTTGTCACGGTGCTCTTCTCCCTCCATTTCTTTACCGCACTCAACCTCCTGGGGACGTCTCGAGACTTGAAACTGTCGCAGACCCCCCTTAACTTTCTCGACGATACGCCTCGCTACCCCCACGCCTCCAATCGATTTACGAACTATCGAAATCTTCCATTCCAGTGTGCCTAACGACGACTTTCTCTTCTGGATAGCAACCTGCTTGTTATTAGTGGTCTCTTTCTTTGGGCTGCTGGACTCTCATTTAGCCGAATTCGCTGCGTTTTCCATCACGACTGTTCGCTCTCTCGATACCGACACTTGAACACGCCATTCTACGTCCATGTTGAGGATATCAAACGCCAATTGAAAGGCATTCTACATACGGGGACGTGCCCTGTAGCCTTCCATCATGTCCTTCCCCGTCGCGCTACAGTCGGCCATCTTCTACCTGCTTGCCTGCACACCATGCGCTGAGGTACGGCATCGTCACAAGGCCAAGGGCCAGGCCAAGAAAGAGAGGGTAGAAAAGGCGAAACTGGAGACGCAGCAACCTGGCTTATATCGACATCCCTCACCGTTCAACACCAATCCCTACTGGCAAGAAGAGATTCGCATGGGACCTAGCTTGCCGAAGAAATCGGCCAGCAAGAACTCAAGCCAACGGGGGCTGATGAGCGCGGGAGGAGAGACGACGGGAGGAGAGATCAGTGCACTTAGCCTATCAGGGCGGACAAACACTGGCGATAGCCACACCAATTTCGGAGACAGCACGTTGGTGGTATCACAGGATGGCATTCTATCAGATGACTGGAATTCGCGGCACGGATACCAGCGCGAGGACGAGGAGCTATGGGGAGCAGATTGGACTGGCCACAAATTAAAAGACGCCTTTTCCAAAGCGAGGGATTCGGCTGGAAAGCTAATTGAATCAACACTGGGCATGGATAAAGAAGTAACAGAGGAGGAACGCCGTCAATTTTATGCGGCCCCACGAAACCCACCGGTCAACGACCTTCACCCACCCGTCGTCAGCAGCAAACTGCCTCACAAGGAGGCTCACAAATGGATGCTGCAGCCACCTCCGTCTGCCAAGGTTATGGAAGGCAAGGTGCCTGTCAGCAGAGCCATGAGCGCTAGTAGCAGAACAAGCGCGAGGACAGCTGCAAGTGGGAGGACAGCTGCTAGCGGAGAGGAAAGACTGGCTCGCCAACTGCAGGAAAAGCTGGTCAGAGAGAAGATTATGAAGGAATTACCGACGGAATCTGAGCTGATCGACTCACTCTTCGTTTCCCGAACTCGCAGCACCCGATCTGATTTGACACGGACACGTAGCCTGTCATTTGACGGCGGCTCTGACGAGGCATTGGATAACCGAAGACGGAACAACCGCTTGAGAGCATTGGCTGTTCCTCCCGGATACGAAGAGTCAGAGGATGAGTACGAAGATATATTCACACCTCGCATCACCAAGAGCACCAGCAACTCTAGTCAGCCTGGACACGCTGCGCAACGACCGAAGCTGGAAACTATCACCAGCAGTGAAGGCAGCAACCGATCACGGTCAAAGAGGTCAAGACGGCACAGATCTACCAGGAAGAAGAACCTGCCTGGAACGGGATCACCTGTTGGAGATGACTCTGACTAAAGACGCCATATGACAGCGTTCCTTTCTTAAAACACCAACATGCGACTGTACTGCACAAACGGCGCAATGATCTGCTTTGCTTTTGCTTAGTTCCTTTGCTTTGTCTATCTTTTTGAGTTTTTTTTTATTGGTCTTTTCTTTTTTCCACATACATATTCTTTTTGCTTCAGTTTCAAGCATAGCACAAATGCGGGCGCTGGGAGAGGGAGAGAAAGAGAGGCATCCTTTTTGGGTAGTGTTTTTTGTGCTTTTGGTTTTTGGGTCTGCCCGTTTTTTCTCTCTGGTGCACGTTTAAAAGGCATGGCGTATTTAGGCTGTGGGCTTTTGGTTGTTGGCTTGTTTTTTTGGTGTATTTGTAGTAGCAAAGAACAAAAGAGGCGAGTTTCAAAGCCTACTGGAGGTGCAGTGCTAGCTTTTGCACAACAAGATTGGATTCTTTTCCACGCATATTTGACGATTCTGTTCCGTGATGTTGGCTGTGAAGCTGTGCTTACTTTGCCCAAGAGGGGCTATATATCTTTGGGGCATCTACTCAGCCCAATATAGAGAATCCAAAACGCCTACCATGCAGCCTGATTTTGACCCTTTCCCTTAGATTCCATTTTATTTCCATATTTTGCGCTTAGAGATGCAGACCATCCTCCTCAGTATTATCTTGGCCTTCTCCCCCTTGCGTCGTTGATTGTGCAGCATTACCACTGGATGGCGCATTTTGTCCTGTCGGTTGGCTATCAAACCGTACTTGGCCGTTTGATATCGTGCCGGTCTGAAATGTGCCGTCCGTCCAAGCCGAATGCCTCGTCTCGCCGGGCTGGCTAGCATCAAGCTCTCCATTAACAAGCCCGTTTATAGCAGCCTCTTCAATCCCCTCGACGCCCGCATCTGTGTTTGTCGCCGCCGCCGTCGCCGTCGCTGTCACCTCATCTTGGCTCTGAAACTCGGTCCAGCTGATGCCTCGGTCTTCCACCTCCACGCGGACAATGGCCAGGCGCTCTGCCATGCGGTCGATGACGAGCTCGTTTTCCTTGATGGCGTCGATGCAGTCCTGGTCTGGCTCTGCGCTGGTGGAAGTGGGTTCGCCGCCGAGCGCGACGGATGTGCCTTCTGCAAAGGGCTTGAGCTGGTCGTTGGAGTATTGGAGGTGGGCGATGGAGTTGCGGATTTCGAGGACTTTGAGGTGAAGCATGCCGATGGAGAGGTCTTTGATGGCGGAGGCGAAGCGGGAGGGTGAGATGGGGGTTGTGTCGGCGGACATGGTGATGGTGGAGGACTGCTTTCGAGGTGGATCTTTTTGCTGTTGCTGTTTATGAACAGTAATACTCGAGTTTTGCGACAGAATGTTGGAGAAATGTAAGCTGGGAGAGCTCTATGCGCTGAGCAGAGTTGAGGTTATCATGGAGGGGCTGCCCATCATGCACGTTGCAGTGGGGTTGAGCCCGTATGGCGTACCCCTGCCAGCCTAAATCTGTGAGTGGCGCAACGCCCGCAATCTTCTATCCGATTCGGCAGAAGAAATTCTTAGTTTGGGATGGGCGGGCAGCAACAAACTCCAATATCTCTCTCCCTCAATATCCGCCAATTTGGGACTACGACACACGCTGGGGCCATTGTAGGCCTGTTCGGCACCTCCGGCGCGCAGTTGGCGCATTGAACACAGAGCAGAAGATTCGAATCGAGAGAAAAAAAGAAGACAACACCCCCCGCAGCATGAATGGGCTCGGCTGCTCGAACGCTTCCTGGTCGCTGCTGAGGGCTGCGGCTCGGGGCATTTCGAGACAGGCTGGGACGTGCGCGACCTCGACATCGATAGCGAAGAATGGCACGGCTACGACGGTCTCGCGATGGATGTCGTGCTGTGCTTTACAGAATACTGGGAGAGGGGTGTTGAGGCGGACTGAATGGGCGGGGTTGAAGGCTTGCAGGAAGCTTGATGGTGGTCGCCGGACATTCTTTGGGCCAAAGATTATTCGAGATTATGAGGAGCTGCCGAAGAGTTACAGGGACCAAGCTGGGCTTGCCTTTAGCGGAAGGGACTTGTCAGAGGCGGAGGTCGACAAGATATTCGGTAGGCGTATTGGCGGTAAAAGGGCGAATCACCTGCTGCGAATATTACACGGCAGAAGAGTATCGGGGACGCTGGAAGATCCTGCCTTTGCGATACATACGGCGCAGTTTACAGAGGAGGAGATTGCCAGGGCCTTGGCGTATCTGCGGAAAACGGTGCCAGTGGAAGAGATTAGGAACGCGGGCTTGAGAGCAGAGGACGAGCTGGAACAGATGGAGCAGGACATGGAGCGGGCAGCTGAAAAGAAGGCAAAGGCCAACAAGGGAGAGGCTAAAGAAGAGGAGGAAGACGCAGCTGAGGTTTACACGCCTGACCCTATCTACGGCCGAAGTAAGATTGACGAGCTGCGAGCTCGGACTAAAGCTAGGGAAAAGGCCAGGGAAAAGGCTCTCGAGGAAGAGCGCAAGGCTAAAGAAGCTGTTGAAGGCGTTTCAGGTCCATTGGCGAAGCGAGATAACCAAGTCCGGGAGATTACGAACCCTAAAGTGGCGGAATACTACAAGGCTGCGCAGTCAGAAATGGAGGCGCCGCCGGAGCTGAAGCCCTGGGAACGAATTCTACCTTCTGCGACTGTTGTGGCCCTGGTACTTGGATTCTTCGCTGCGGTGGCCATGGTCTATGAAGAGCCGGCGCCGCGGTACAGGCTGTTCCAGGAGATATCGACTGCGCACGCAACGGTGGCAGCTCTGATTGGCATCAATGCCCTGGTATACTTGGGCTGGAGGGTGCCGCCGCTATGGCGCCTCTTTAACAAGTACATGATCTTTGTCGTGGCCACGGTTCGGCCCGTCACGCTGTTTACCGCGGCGTTTTCGCACACCAAACTCAGTCACTTGCTGGTCAACATGGTGCCCCTGTGGTTTGTCGGAACGTGTCTCCACGACGAGATTGGCCGCGCGGACTTCCTCGCGCTGTATCTCGGCTGCGGCTCCGTAGGCTTCCTGGGCAGTCTGATCACGTATACGCTCAGGGGCTGGCTGACGGTCACGTCGCTGGGCGCATCGGGAGCGACGCTGGGGCTGTGCTCGGCGTACTTTTGGGAGCATCGCACGGACGGCTTCAAGATCTTCGGGCTGCCACAAGACGGCGTCCATGGCATTGTGTTTTTGGCGCTGATCACGGCGGTGCAATTGGCTGGTTTGGGCAAGACGGTGAAGCTGAAGGTGGATATCGCGTCGCACATTGCGGGGATTGTGGCTGGTATTTTGGGTATTGAGCTGCTGAATAGGACGGAGAGGAGGAAGACGCCTGCGGAGGGGGACAAGACGGTGATTGACATCTTGTCTGGGGAGACGAAGACGAAGACGCATGGGGTGGCTGATGGGGGGAACTAGATGCATGGGATGGAATTTGATGCTATATAGAACTGTACTTATGTAACAACACTACTTACTTTATGACATGACGTGAGGATTTTGGAGAGAGAGCATTTGGAAGCCGTTGAGGGTGGTACTCAATTGTGAGCTGTGCTGTGGTTCTGCAGTTTGAAGGATTTGGTACTCGGAGAGAGCTCATGCATAAGGCTGCAGATGCACTAAACCCTATGGCTTTTGGGTCATATACCTGGATGCCATATGAATGGTCTATAAGTAATTCAACTCGGCCAGTGATGATAGTGCCACATCTTTGGAATAATAAAAGAAGAAATTTCCCGAAATAGCATAAATTACAACACCACCTCTGCTGTAGATCTTTGATATTCACCTTGTTGCCTCTCTTCTCTTTGGGGTCACCGCTGCAGCCCGTCGTCATTGCTGCAGCAAAAGATGGAGAGGCAGCCCCACTGAAGACCGCCACCCTAGCTGCCCGTTAGCGCGGCTGCAGTTTCCGGGCAACGACAGCGTCATAACAGACCACCTTGGCAGGAACAGGCCGTGGGGCCCCACTCTTGCGGAAAGAAGAGAGAGTGTGATGTGATGAGCTGGCAGGAGCTTTGCCTTACTTTGAGGCATCAAGGCGAGGTGACTTGCGCCAACGCGAAATGACGATGTCTCTCTTTTTCTTTCATTGCCTTCTCTGTCTCCTCCTCTCCTCTTCTTCCTCTCTTCCAACCTTCTCCCGCCTCCGACAAAACACGTGCGCCTTAGAACCTCCTTTCCGAGCTCCATTTATTCGCCCTCTCCTATCTTTGCGCTTGCTGCAGCCTTTCTTCAGCTGCCGATAGACCGATCAATCAAGCCCAATGGGGCTGACCCTTACTTTTAGCCCTTAAAACTCTCTCTCCGAAATTTGCGCGCCGGAGCTTTTCGCGTTTCGTGGGCGGCACAGGTCCTACGCCTCTAGGCAAACGATAGCTCGGCACCATCCGCCACACACTGCAATACGACGTCTTCTGCTGCGCATATGCATGCATATACCTGACACCACTCGATCCAGCTCATTCCTCATCTGCAGACGTTGCTTTTTGGCAGACCAGCGCTAGCCCAAAGGCGAGGCTGTGAAGAAACCTCGCTGCACGATACTGAACTGGCATAAGCCTCAGCCCACTCTTTTCTGCCTCGCCAAAGGGAAACTCGATTGGCGCATCCAGCCCCTAACGCCTGGAACGCAACGCCCCACGTTAGCGCCAAGATTGGCGCTGCACGTTCGCGTGCCGGGTTTTAGGAAGAGATTCGCTGCAAGCTGGGGTATTGGCGGTGGCCGCGCCTTTGCTTTTTGGCTTTCTGGTTGCTGGGCCTTGAGCCTGCCCACACACCCCGAGACTCCGCATCTGGACCTGCAAAACTAAAACCTTGGGACGCAAGCTGGCTCATATTCGCTCCTTCAACCTGCATCGCTACCTTGCCTCGAGACCGGATATAGGTGGAGAAGCAACGGAAATTTAGGTTTCAGAAAGAGAGAATCCGACAACTCAAAATTTTCTCTTTGTTACGAGATGATCTAGCTTAGATCGCGGCGCACTCGAATTTTCTCTCTAGGGCGTCTTCGCGCGTTCTTCCTCCCACCCTTTACCCTTTTCTTTCCTCTTTATTTTTTATGCAAGGACGACTTCCGATCTAAAGAGCCATGGGTGAACCATCAAGTCCTCTATCCTCGCCTCGCGGCTCTTTCCGCGACTCTACCCCGTCGTCACCTCTCTCGACTCTCTCAAACACGCCCTCCTTACCAGACACCTCCGTCTCTTTGGTCGACCCTTCACGACGGTATCCCTCGCCCATGTCGACGACTGCCTCGGGAGCCCAGTCTCCTATGAGATCAACAGCCACCATTAGCCTCGGACAGCCCGTCTCTGACAACGACTCTTCAAAGAGTGCAGATGACGACCAACCCCCGGCTAAAAGACGCAAGGTTTACCAGCCCAAGGAGCGCACAACAGAATATTTGAATTACCTGAACAAGGACGATAAAGATATGACGGCCGAAGAAAAGGCCCAGGAGAAGAGGTTGATTACGGCGCTGCGGAAAAAGAAGAAGATTGTTGTTATCGCAGGGGCTGGCATCTCTGTATCGGCAGGAATTCCGGATTTCAGATCCTCGACAGGCCTCTTCGCACGTGTCAAGAATCAACACAACCTGAAGGGATCGGGCAAGCACCTCTTCGACGCGTCTGTTTATAGACATGATTCCTCAACGCAGTCTTTTCACAGCATGGTCCGGGAAATGAACGACATGACCAAGAAGGCGAGCCCAACGCCATTCCACCGCCTGCTAGCATCCCTGGCTCAGGAAGGACGTTTAATGCGACTCTACTCTCAAAATATTGATTGTCTCGACGCGAATATGGAACCGCTGGCCACCGAGATCCCCCTGCCTCTCAAGGCTCCATGGCCAGCTACCATCCAGCTTCATGGTGGACTACAGAAGATGGTCTGCAGCAAATGTGGCCATTTAGAACCATTCGACGGCCAAATATTTGACGGACCTGAGGCTCCGCTGTGCAAGGAGTGCGTATTGCACGATGAACTAAGAACATCATTTGCCGGAAAGCGGAGTCATGGGATTGGGCGCATACGGCCGCGATTCGTGCTCTATAATGAGTATAACCCAGATGAAGAAGCCATTGGAAACGTATCCAGTGCAGATTTGAAAGCCCGTCCGGACTGCGTTATTGTTGTTGGAACCACCCTCAAAGTTCCAGGCACGAGGAGACTAGTCAGAGAGATGTGCCAGGTTACAAGAGGCCGAAGAGATGGGCTCACGATTTGGATCAATACCGATGCAGAGCCCAAGGATGCGTTATTTAAGGATTGTTGGGATCTTGTTGTACGCTCTCCGTGCGACAAGGTAGCTCACCTCGCAGCTCTGCCTCCGTGGGATTGCGACATCGGCAACGACTATCTCGTGTCTGCAGAGCAAGACGGCCAGAACCAGGAGCGTCTCAAGAATACCAAATTGGAAGTTGCGCTGCCGCCGATTCATATCGATCCCAGCCACGATCGTGAGCTGGATGCTATCCCCACGCCGCAACCCAGCCCTAAGCTTGGGGCCAAGAGGCAGTTGAAGATTGTCCTTGGCAGGGAGCCTCCCGAAAACGCCAAACAAACCAAGACGGCAGCGAAGCCGCGTCCTCGAAAGACAAAGCAGCCCGCTAAGCCCAAGGCTCCTCCGAAGAATGCCGTTACAGAGACGTTCAAAGCTGTCAAAAATGTCGCTAGAGGCAAGACGACGGCGAAGAAGCTTGATGATCCCATTGATCTGTCTTCTCAGCCGCTTCTCCTACCGCCTCTGAAAATTCAACCCCTCAAGGCGGAATCCGACTTCACTTACGATACTCCTCGAAGCGATTTGAGCTCTCTACCTCCTTCCACCCCTCTTGCGCCTCCCAGAAACAAAGAGACGATATCTCCTAAGTCTATACCCCGCAACATGGAAAATTTAATCGATTATTGAGTGAGACGATACAGAGTCGACTAGAATATATATAAAATGGCATTGATATGACGGCGTTATTATTTTATTTCAATGGGACGAAGGAATTTTTGACGGGTACATAACCGGTCATTTGTGGGATTGGGTACATATATATACATCACAGGGACGAAGGATTATGGCTAGGTTGGGAGCCCGGAGTATAAAATCATGGTTACTTATGCCTACGATTATTAAGTATTTACCACCTGGAGTAGAGGAAATCGGAATGGAAAGCTTGTACTACTTGGGAGTCCGAGGGGTTTAACAGGCAGATAGCCTAGATAGAGGCACAGCGAAAATGAAATATTAATGCAATGCTTTAAACTTGTCGATGGCTAGCACGTCTGTAGAGGTGACAAATCAGCCACATTACTCCCTTCTCTCCTCATGCTTTGTATGGACTCCAAAATAACCCATCACCATTCCATTTCTCCTGCAGTCGATCCAACTCTGCCAGCTTCTCTTCGGAGAGAAGGTCCCGTCGCCCAGGGAGGAACTTCATTATGCCGGGGAAAACCCTCCGCGGCAGACCAGCTTCCTCGTCATCTTTCTGTAAAACTGTCACGGCTTCGTCATACAATTCCGCCAAAGCATCTCTTGTAGCAGGCTCTGTAGACCACATTACTCCGATGGTACAGAATCCCCTGTCTCTGTCCTCGATGAATCTCGCCTTGCCTTCTGGTGTAGCGCCAATCTTCGCCATCTTGGACGGATTAAAGCTATGGAACATGAGCGCAGAGCGGACAGCATCTGGGTATCTGTCCGTCACGGCGAGATATTTCCCGTAGGCGTCTTTGAGGGCTTGAGGGGAGAGGCGGGCGAGCCGGTTGGAAGACATGGATTTGAAGCCGCCATGGACATTTATTGGGTCGAAAGTATTGTTGGCGTTGGCGAAGGGGACAAGGACTGTGTCTGCCTTGACGGCCTTTTCGACCAAAGATGGGTTGGAGAGGATTGACCCCGCGGAGGAGGCTTCGGCTTCATTGGCAGGGCCGTAGTATGTGCTTGTGAGCAGGACGATGGGCTTTCCGGCGAATGGAGTTCCTGGAGGACCACGAGAAAAGCCAAAGATGACGTTCATGGGATCTGGAGGAGGGGAGGCGGCGAGGAAAGCGTCAATGGCGGCATCGATGGCTGTGGGAGGGAAGATCAAGGTACGGCTCCAGATGCTGGGAGAGGGGTCGTCCTTGCTGGCTGGCGAGAGGTTCAGGCTGCTCAGGGGGTATGCCTTCATGGTGGCTGAGACGACGACGCAGAGGCCGTGGCCAGTGCCGCAGAGGGCGTTGAAGAGCGCGAGTTCTTCGCCCGTGGAAGAGGAGCTGATTTGGAGCATGTCTCCTGAGGCGGTGACGACGCGGAAGCTGACGACGTTGTCGGCCATCCAGCCGATGAGGCCGTTTTGGGAGCAGTTGCCGCCGCCGAGGAGACACCCGACGACGCCGACGGCGTTGGAGTTGGCCATGGCGGTGAAGTAGCCTTGCTGGGCGAGATGCCGCATGACGTCTCCTGTGAGGGCGCCTCCTCCGATGTGGACGTGGGAGGTTTGCTTGTCTAGCTGGATGGACTTGAGGTTGGCGAGGTCCAGGTAGAGCGTGTTTGAAGTGATTGGGACGGCGGCATTGTGGCGTCCTCCGGCGGGGATGATGGTGAGGTTGTTGAGGCGGGCGAATTTGATGGCTGAGACGATGTCTTGTTCGGTGTTTGGGGTGATGATGATTGCTGGGGGGGGAGGTGATGAGGGTGTCTGACCAGCGGGAGAGGAGCTCTGTGGCGGGGGAGTTGGGGGAGGGGATGGAGAAGGGGGAGGTGAGGAGAGAGGTGGATTTGAGTGAGTCTGCCATGGTGTTTTGATGTGTTTGGTGCTGTTGTTTAGGGGTTCATGAAGATGAGGTTGGGGGAGTGAGGATTCTTTAATAGCATTCAATGATGGGTGGCTGGATTACAGTGACGTTGTTTATAAAATATTGCTAAGCTTGTTTGTCCAATTAAACGGCGAGAGGAGAATTGATTGATGCCAAGTTTGTATAAGTTGGCTGACAGCAGAAGTAGTCGACTTATAACTCACTTTGAGAATAAGCACTTGTTTTTTTGCGGACACTGTTATCGGTAAATTGGTGTATTGTAATCCCGATTGCAGACATGGCTATTTAACACTGTAGGATGGCGGGGATGGGTGATTCCAAATGCTGGCTGACTGCGAGTTACAAGATTGGTGCGATGCATTGAGTCGTATGTTGAAGACTGTTGGTGTAAGTGAAGAATGAACGTGCCCGATCTAAGGTGGTGGATGGAAAGGAGCGGCAGAGCGATTAGCTGCTTAGGCGCATGGAATATTGGCGCTTCTCGGCGAGTGTGAATAACAATACTGCTGTCACATTTCTTTTCAAATAGATGTTGTGCGATGGTAAATACCCTATGAAACATAGGAAAAGAGAAAAATATTATCATATTTGTCTTTTCCATCCAGCGTTTACTACTAAAAGAGCATTGTTTTGAGCTGCTGACCAATTTCTGCGTCTGACAAACTCGCTGCTGACTGCTTTTACTTTGATAGAAAATCGACCCACGTTTAGCTACTCCATAGATGTAGATTTATGGAACAATCTGTACGACTGCAAGCTGCATATGGTAGATATGATTGAGCTATTAGTTCATCAACAATCTTAAGCCCGCTACTTCGTGTTATTCATGTCGTTCATACGAAAGCGCCCTAGGAACATGTACATTTTTCTCGTTTTTTTTTTCCAAATTCCCATATTTCGTTCTTTGTGGTTACCCGCGCATCATTGACCTAGGTTCCATACTCTTCTCGCAGCTTAAAGTCACCCGGCGAAACTAGTCGTCTGCCCAAAGGCGTCATGTCCAGCAGAGTCAGCGTTGGCTGAACTTTTTCTCCTCCTCTCATAAAGGTCGAATACGTGTGGTACACATTGCCGTCCTTCTTCAAAAAGACGCTGAATCCGGGAATGTCACCCTTGAACGATGGCTTAAACCTGGGGTCAGACTCTTTGAGTGGTTCAAAGTTGTACTCTTTGGGAGCTATTGCTTCATCCAAAGTGGCTTGGAAGTCATAGTTGAAGTCGGAATCGCCGCTGGAGTACCATGGGAATTTCCATCCAGCGAGGTTCTTGTATGCCTCAATCTTGTCTATCGGGGCGCGGGAGATGGCAACGAGGTTGGTGTCTTTGGACTTGAGATGGCGCACGTCGGGGAGCGATTCGCCCATGTGAGTGCAGCCAGAGCATCCACGATCATCCTTGGGGTTGAACATGAAGTGGTAGACGATGAGTTGTTCTTGGCCATCAAAGAGATCGCTGAGAGATACTACCTTGTCGCCGGGGCCGTGGAAGACATACTCTTTGTCTATTTTCACCATGGGCAGCTCACGGCGCTCGGCGGCGAGAACGTCGCCTTGGTGCGTGTATGCCTTTTCTTTCTCGAGAAGAGCTTTGCGAGCGGCAAGCCACTCTTCACGGCTACCGACCTTTTGTGATGCGTCGATGTCAATACAAGTAACATGTAGTAGTCTCTGTTGCTAAAGTGCAACTGCTTACTTTGCCTGGCATGCTGTGTAATAGCAAGGGCGAGGTTTTATGTATTAGCTATTTGGAAGTTTGTGGGTGAATAATCACTCCAGATCAGTTGAATTGGACCGGTTGAGATCAACAATTTACATATTCTTAGACGTCGTGAAGCTCTTTCAATTGGCCATTTTATATACACCAGAAATTCGCCTCCATCTCAAACTGTTCACTAATCTGGACATTTTGCGTAATTCTGCAATTGTCATTTTGCGTTTGCGACTTGGCATCAGATCGACGCATGTGGCGTCCGGGGCAGGCAGACAGACCACCCAGTTCAGCCTGGTAATGTGCAAATACAGGAATAGCTTCAGGCTCCAGAGGAGGGGTTTCAACGAGACTTGGCGGTGGCTTTATCTGGCGATTAAAGAGGCGTTGCGTAAAGAAAATGATTGGATGATGGGAGCTTCAGCTTGCAAGTGCTCTATAAGAGTATATCTCAACGCAGCTCATAACGCAGTTCATATGGAATCGTGATGGTCGATATGACATGTAAAACAGAATTATCACGCCGAATCATGTATGTGTGTGAGCCTATTGATCAGAGGAAGTTGTTTGTCCAAATTTTGTTATTTAAGTGATATCAGCCGACTACATGTATTAAGTGTAATTGGAATTTCTTTAATTTGGCTGTCTATGGGCTTTTTGCCACATAACTATGAGGCGCTGTTAACTTGCTTTGCTTCCAAGATTATAGAGTGCTTTATTTTGAAACTTTTTGTTGAGCGCAACCTTTTGCTACATAGCTATTACGAGTACCTTCAGTCTGGACAAGCTATGCCGAATACCTACAACTCGGAGCGACTTTGGCATTTTCTTCGCAAATTCATCTATCGGCTTGACGAAGCTCCGCCATTGGTGCATTCAATTTCCGGACACCTGTCGGATCGGAGCTGCGCCGTTTCGTGAATGCGTGTGGGGTCCTTTAACTGGAAATCCCAATTTACGCGTTGAGACTGCGCTATGCAAGTCCCGGCTTGTTAGCGAAGGATTCACAATTAACGGCCATTAAATGTAACAATTTCAACACCACGAGCCGAGACTAAACAAAGGGGGCCTAGTTAATTGCTGGAACAGGAAGTTGAAGCCGAGTTCATTCCGAAATGTTATATCGACAGAATACATAGCAGACAAAGCTTCTCTCCAACCGTCCGTCGAGAGCGAATATCCAATACATGTACTTGTCTGACAACGGTAAATTCCTTCCATTTCCCTTATTAGAACAGAACTAGAATCTTGTATCAAACGACAATGCATACAGCAAATATAGATTGAAACTTCGTCATAATCTTCATAGGTATACAGATGAGAGACATCTAGAGTCGAAACGAGAAAGCAAGTTGGCCAGTTTTCATAAGAGAGGTAGACATAGTAGACCGCTCATTATGCAATTATCTCGACATTCTACTAAACAAGACTAGATAATGTACTATAGAAGTAAGAGAGAATAGTGTTACACACAGGATTCCCGAGAACACCATGTTTCGGCTCGACATTCTCTTCGGCTTCGCATCGCAATCCGAGTTCCGTAACCGTAGACCCGCAAAGAGGATTCATTGTTTATAAGTATATAAGACGCCGCCGGCGGCATGTTATGATCTTACTGAAACGCATCACAGCATCTTGTTCCGCTCCATCACCTTCCATTCGCCACGTATCAAGAATCTTACATTGGCATAATGCTGTCTACTAGAGGAGCCGCCTGGGCTAAAGTAGGCTTCCTTCACGGAAAGCAGAATGCCTATCATCCTATACAAAATCCCAACGGCGTCATCGCACTCAATAATGCTGAAAATGTAGCTCTGTTCTCCTTCTCTAGACTTGGAGGAGAAGCTCACGAGATAATAGGGCTTCCTTCATGCTGATCTAGCAAACTTTTTCAACAAACATGTAAGACTCATTGCCATCTTTTAGATATATTGTTACTAAACCATGCATAGAATCACTTCGAGGACAATTGCTGCGCATACGGAGAAGGCTACACTGGTACACTCCGGCTACGAACCGCCATGTCGAATCATTTGAACTCGCACTTTCAGCCTGTGTGGCCAATAGATCCAGAAGATATCACCTTCACTGCCGGAGTGACTGATCTCAACGAGGTTTGCGCCTTGGTTACCTGCAATCCGGAGACGGATGCCATCATGCTGGGAGGACCAGTCTATGGGACTTTTTCTAAAGACTTGGCGTTGAGAACTGGGTATGTACAGCTGTAGCTTCTATTCGGCCAACTTGAATTAACCATTGAGTCTTTTAGAATAAAGCTAGAGTGGGTGCCGGTGGGAACAGATCAATTCACACCAGACTGCGTAGCCACGTTCGATGCGGGATTCGAAGATGCCAAAGCCCGAGGGGTAAACATTCGTGCGTTGATCATATGCAATCCGCATAATCCTTTGGGTAAGTATTACCTACTCTCAAAGTTGAGTTGTTGTATGGAAACTCAAGCAAAGTTCAATTAGGACGTTGTTATCCTCCGGAAACGTTGAGGGCATTGCTACAGTTTTGCGCCAGTAAAGGGATTCACCTCATCAGCGATGAGATTTACGCGCTCACGACGTACCCTCGAGACGATCAGCCATCCGAAAAGTTTACTTCTATACGCGCTATAGACTACTCTGATATCATTGACCCGACCCAAGTCCATGTGCTCTATGGCATGTCAAAGGTAAGATTTTTCACTGCTACTATTGGAATTTGAAACTGATGCTCTCGTAGGACTATGGAGCAGCTGGTTTGCGCTTGGGCTGCCTTGTATCACAGAATCGTGAATTCCGTAATGCCGTTAGAGCCATATGGTGAGCCTCCTATAAAAAAATGTCACGGTTGCTTTCCTTACATTACCGGTCTAGCCGATTCTCTTCTCCTTCTCAGTTCTCCATGGATCTCGCCGCCAAGTTCCTCGAGGACCAGAATTTCGTCAAACAGCTATTAGACAAATCTCATCGCGTGTTGTTCAAAATCCGGTTATTGGCTGAGAAACTCCTTGACGAAGCTGGACTCAGGTATGAAAAGAAAGGGTAAGTCTTTCTTCCGGATACTCATCCATATTTACCAGTAGATGCGATTGAGCTGACAGGCATAGAAATGCTGGGCTTTTTATGTGGCTAGATTTGTCCCCTCAGCTGCCTCTCAGCGAAGCAGACGGAGATGGCTGGGCTGCAGAAAAGCTGTTATCGGAACGGTTCACCAGAGCAGGCGTCAAGGTAGATCCAGGAGCAGAGTATCAATCTCCAGAGCCTGGGAGATTTCGTCTTATGTTCTGCGTCGAAGAAGACACATTGAGAGAAGGCCTCAGAAGGTAAGCTGCTTAATTGATATCCAGTTGTTTACAAGAATGCTAATCATGCGTAGAATTGCCACTGCCCTAAAGGCTGAATAGTTAATTAATGCAGAGAAAACCCATTTGACACCGCAATGCTGATATCCAGCATTCTAGTCATAGCGTGGGCTACTGATGCTACTGGTGCTGCTCCATCTACTTCTAAATGTTTTCAGTAGCTGTATATTTTAATATATAGACTAGCTGCCTTGACGGGCTATAGCTAGGATGTTGGATAATAAAATGGGATGCAGGACAACTCTTTCCTTAATATAGAGTAGACAGCACCTATCTAATGGATGTTTAGTAGATATTTATGATGTTAGGCTGATTTACGATCTGTTAGGAAGATTTAGTTTGAGCCTGAATGTACCTGCAAGTGCCGTGATTTGGCCTTCTGCATAGGTGCCCCATATGCAAGGTGTTATTGGATAAGGCACAATCCATGCATTATCATGGCGGCTTTTATAGTGTATGTACGTACCGCAAGGCTGCCTTACCTGGATACATGTATATAAGGGCGTCCCGCGTTGGGTTTCAACTCTCGCCTTTATATCTACATGCACACAATTATGCCTAACCGACCATTTTGCCAAAAACTGTTATCCTCAAAATGTCCAACAATCGCAGCACGTCGAGGAATAGGTTCAGAGACCATACAGTAGTTGTTCAGGGCAACAATTACGCACCAATTAATGCTGGTATGCTTTTTCTAAGGCTTAATACTAAGCATCTAATGAACTTGCTAACTGTTGCCAGGTCCCCCCCGAAGAGGATAGTCCTTGGCTTGAGAAGATTAGCCAAGAGAATCCTGCATATCACAAAAAACGAATCTTCGAAGCAAAAGGCCCATTCTTATATGAATCATTTCGCTGGATTCTTGATCATTCAGACTTTAACAAGTGGCGCAAGACTGAGAAAAGCGGCGTATTCTGGATTAAAGGAGGCCCTGGCAAAGGAAAGACAATGCTACTTGGCGGCTTAGTCGACGATTTCGAGAAAAGTCCCCAAGTAGATAAAAATCTTGCCTATTTTTTCTGCCAGGCTACCGATTCAAGGATCAATACCACTGTCGCTGTTATTAGAGGCTTAATAGTCTCATTCATTAAGAAGCATCATGAACTTCGGTCATACGTACGCACGGAGTATAAAGATGACTTGGACAAACTTAACGGGCCTGACGGATGGTATATTTTGCGCGACATTTTTGAAAAAGTCACGCAACATTCGGCATTACCAAACCCCGTCTGTGTTGTTGATGCTCTCGATGAGTGTGGACAAGAACACGGCCGCAAACAGCTCCTCAGGCTTATCATTGAAACAAGCTGCCGCGTTAAGTGGCTTATTTCAAGCCGCAATATTCCAGAAATAGAGAGAGAGCTCCAAGAAATTGACTCTAGCCGAATGCTTAGCCTGGAACTGAAAGAAAATGCCGAATGTGTCACCAAATCCGTTGACTTATATATCGACGACGCTGTTCAGAATGTTATGGCATTACAAGGCGACACGGAACTCCAGACTTTGACGACCAGCACCTTGAAAAGCAAAGCAAACGGCACCTTCTTATGGGTAGCTCTCGTCATCGGGCAATTGCGTCATACGAAACATCGCGATATAAGAGACGTGCTTGAACAAATGCCAGAAGGCTTGGAGAGCCTCTATAGCCTGATTTTAAACCAATTAAGCAAGCAGAAAGACAAGGACGTCTACCAAATCCTACTCTCAATTGTCGCTACAGCTGAAAGACCTCTCCGTCTAGAAGAACTTCTTACATTTATAAGCTTTCAATGGAAAGATTACAAAACAGCATATAGCTTACGCGATATACAAGATCTTGTAAAGGATTGCGGATCCTTTTTGTCTATACGGGATGACGATAAGTCTGTGGATTTTATCCACCAGTCGGTCAAAGACTACATGATGGGACCCGCTGTTAGAGTTATTTTCCCTTCAGGAATCGAATATCAGCACTACAAAATGTTTAAAACTTCGCTGAGCGCCATGTCTCGCATCCTCAAACATGACATATATGGCCTTCAAGATCCTGGAAGCGATATAAATACGATTTCTCCGCCTACCCCCGATCCATTAGCTCCCATAGCATATTGTTGTGTATTCTGGGTCCAACATTTATTTCATAGCTGCGAGTCTGGGGCATCTCGAGATAAACTATTCCTCAAGGATGGCAGAACTCTTCACGCATTTCTCAAAGTCAAATTCCTATGCTGGTTGGAATCTTTAGCTCTCTTGCGCAGCCTTGTACCACAAGGGATAGACGCCATTCAAAAACTCAAGAACCTCCTTTTTTACAAAAGCGAGACCAAGAAACGCGTTGTTGGTGGATTAACAAATCCCCAAAGGAAAAGAGGGGAGAACCGCCATCGGTTCATTCACCGATATAAAGAATTAAATCTCGGAATGTATATTGACTATGCATACTCGTTTTTTTACCACTATGGCGACTCGCAACTCAGAGCATTTATCAACGATGCTTATCAATTCTTTCACTACTGTAGACATTATATGTCGAAACACCCTTTACAGTTGTACCATTCGGCTTTTGCGTTTGAAGATAGGCGCAGCGCAATTTTTACAACGTTTCAGCATGCCATACGAGCTGAAATCAAAAACATTCCCACCTGCATAAAGATGCCCCATACGCATTTTTCTCTAGTGCAAAATATACCACTTAAATGCCGCGGCCGTATTGTCGCACTTCTTTATTCACCAGACTCCTCCCTTCTATGCTCGTTATCTTCCGGTGGTACTATTTCGCTCTATAGGACAGATACATACTGCTCAGAGCGTGTGATTGAACTGGATATGGAAGACTGCGATCATTTAATCGCTTTTTCAATTGACTCAAAACATCTGCTCTTGATAGCAAGCACAGGCAATATGCAAGTTTGGGCTGTCGATTGCGGGATGCAGATACAAAATTTCTCCTTGAATCTCCATACGAGTTTAGAGCCGGATCCTGAAAGACCATTTGAGAGAAATAAAATCGTTAAAGGCGAAATCATTGCTTTATCACGCCATGGAGATCTCGCAGCATCAGTCTGTCGTACGCAAAATGCGATCACAGTGAAAGTCTGGGCAATAAAAGCTGGCGAGTGTATATGTACGATTGATCAGTCACATATGCCAGACTTTTGTCATGCAACTTTCTCACCAAACTTAGAAATGGTAGCTTTGATTAGCCAGTCAGATACTCGAGTTTGCTCTGCCCAAACCGGGCAAGAGATTAAACGCATTCGCTTTCCCGACGACCTAGTCCCATCCAATACTAGTGAACAGAAGGAAATTACGAGACACTCTCAATTTTCTTCAAATTCAAAACTACTGGCTTTGAGGCATAGCAATGGGGTCATAGATTTCTGGAGCACTGAAACATGGACAATGGTTCGCCAAATCCGCAGCAAAGAGTCAACGGGACCCTTTGATGTCTCGCCTGATGGAACCATGTCCGTCTTCAGTTGTAGAGATGCAGTATTGATAGTGAGTATAGATACAGGAGAGCTCTTACTCCGTATTGAATCTCATGTCTCGGTCCATTGCCCTCTTTTTTCTCCTGACTGGACGAATTCCTCGCTGCTCGCATCTTTCAACAAGCACGGACTGGTTCAAATATGGCGGACATATTCAAACATAAGGAACAAATCATCCGAGATACAGTCTCTACCCAGACGAGAAAGTGTGGCTATATCGCCAAAGTCCAACTATGTGGCGGCGTGGGATTCTCGAGGCGATATCGAAATATGGAGTGGAGAGAGCGGCGAGCGTACACAAATAATTAAAAGAAGTGCGCTTAACCACGAATTCTATTTTTCCCCGGCTTTCTCACCCAATTCGGAACTTATGGCCTGCGCCCAGGGAGAGAAAGGCGATATCCAGATCTGGCACGTTGAGACTGGCAAGCTCCTTCATCTGTTTAAAGGCCCAGATGCTGAGGGCAAGCTCACGGTGTCACACAACTCTTTTTCAGACGATTCGGGGTACGTCGTTGCGGGTTATACAACCGGCCAAGTAAAAGTCTGGTGCGTAGAATCTGGCAAATGTTTGTGCGATTTCGACAAGGATGATGGTTCGATGCAGGTCTTGAAAGTGGCAATCTCTCCCAGCTCAAAATATGTTGCGGCGGCCTTTTTACCGATGCGGTCTGCTCTCGGCATATCCTCAACGGTCCGTGTCTGGGACTGGCGCAGCACCTCCTGGGTTGAACTGCGGGGGGAATGATTGGGGGAGCTTCTTTCGCTTGGAGAGTCTTACATTCTCGTCGGATGCGACAGTCCTCGTTATCATCGCCAGGTCTAGATCTTCACGCAATTCATACGAGGCATATTTCTTCGATATCACTTCTGATGCCTTGTTAAGCCATATTGATATTGGAAAGAGCAAAAACTTGCCATTTTTTGACTCAGTAAAAGACCACATAGTCTCTGACCGTCTCAGACTCCGTAGGACGTCTTCATGGAAGCATTGGGATGCAATTCCGATTCCGCGACCGGCATACTCTCTTTCCAACTCACCATTCTATAGCGAAGACTATGGCAAGACTTGGATTTATTTTGACGGACATAAAGTCTTTCGAGTTCCAGGGCGACTTTTCATAAACCGGAAATTCTCTATATCCAACCGTTTACTGGCATTTAAAAACACGGTTGGCGAGCTATATATTGTTCAACTTCCTAGCCAGCATAATATAGAATAACAGCAATAAATCACGAATTTTCGTGCATTTGATACTGCTTGCTTAAAAAAAAATCACCAAAAACACTGTGATTAAACATCTTCGGCTTTCAGGTATATGCTAGCGATACTATCAATAGCTTTGACCCAATGTCTAAGATATAATTTGCATTACTCTAACAAGTTTTAGTCTAAGCACCTCGAGCTGAGATTCTCCAGCTGCTTATACATATCGTGTTCCCCTCTCTATCGCCCGAAAATGCTACATCACCGAGCATTGAAGGGTTCAGAACGGCTACCAATTACTACAGCAGTCATTCACATCCTCGAGCAGTTTGATCAATAAGAGAAACAAAGTTGAAAAGCATACAAATTCTTCAGTCATTAGGGAGCTATAAGACAATTTATTCCACCTTCTTCCAAAGCGCCTCCAGCTGCGCCATACGCACCCAGTCATCCGGCTGATTTGAAGCCGAGAGGTCGCTCACAAAACTATTCCAATGCTGCTTCGACTGAACTCCATAGGTCGTATCAAACCATCCAAGGCTACTACTGCCATATCTGTATGCGTCTGTCCTCCCGAACATGGTCGCCATTCCATCCATGCCTTGATATTGAAGGCTGAGTAAGCTATGGTTGAAGGCGCTTTGCTTCTTAATATTCTGCATGGTCCTAATGACTTCAATCTCCGAAATGGTTGCACGGTATATTTGAAGTCTCTGCACGCAAACGGCCGTGAACAACTCCAAGGCTGCGTCTGATTCTTCGGATCCTGGCTCGCCTGCCTCACAGACTTCGAGCCATAGACTGCGCATCCTCGGTGACCATATCTGGCAGAGCGTTGTCTCTTCAATGTATTCTCCGTTCAGAGGCAGCGAGTCTGCCAACGGCGTGTGGGCTACAAAGTCGAGGTAGCATTCCTGGCAGAACCGAGCCTCTGGGTATCCCCACCACTTGGATTTGCCGCGGCCCTTGATCTTGGGACAAGCAGGCACGCCTGCAAAAGTCATGACAAACTGCGAAAAGTAGGCAAAGACTCCGCGGTCGAGCATCTCTGCAAACTTGACAACGTACTGGCCAAAGCGTGGGCTCGCAATGCAAAAGTCGCACACGTAGGCATTGGAAGAGTCGCGCTCCGACAGCTGGAAGAAGTCATCCAAGCCTCTTGTTTGGCAGAATCCGGCGAAGCACGCCTGGCATATGTTGAACTTGTCGTCGCATCCCTCCAATGTCCACCAGTTGCCGTGGACGATGCCGTTCGCTGTGCAGGGAACGAGGCTGTAAATGGTTTGTTCAGCTTCCAGAAACACCTCAAAATCCTTTCTAACGAGGGCCGCCTCTAGTGCTACTGCTGTTGAGATGTTCTGATCGGCCAACCCACAGCGCCACAGCTCTGGATCTGAGTCGTCGGGAGAGCGCTGAAAGTCTCTCTTGAAAGAGGTCAATGCCAGTTTGTCCAGGTAACACGTCTCGCAGGTTTGAAAGCCTTCAGACTCGTAGTCTTTAGGCAAGTACCACTCAATGGCATCAGACCGGATCTGCTCGCCTGTGCACGTCGGAAGCTGAAACCGTCGACTTGCACCACTTATAAAGCCGTTCCAGTTATTATGCTTGGCCATTGGAGCAACTGACCCCGAAATATATGGGATGCAAAGATCGCAGCTCCATTTTGGAGCCAACTCAGAATAAGTCCCGAAATGAGGCTCGAAGCCGGTTCCAACTACATAATCCTCAAAACAGGCTTCACACGCAGCAAAGCCCTCGATTTCACCGTCCATCAGGCCATAGACTGTCCTGTCTTCGACGTCTTCGGTGAGTTTTTGCCCCGGACAAGGCTTTATTTTTAAGCGCCTGGTCATGTATTCGCGTAGTGCATTCACGCTGTCTGTCCGAACAGCTTCGGGCCAAAGAACGTCCTTCACGCGAGGAAGCCAAAATCGGCAGACGGCAATGTTGCCATCAGGCCACTCAATCTGCTTGAATTGGATCTCGAGGGATGTTCCTTTGATGTGATCGGCGTGGCATCTGGTGCATATCAAGTAATCTGCCGTATCTTCAAATGCGTCTGGGAGATAGTACCAGTTGAGTGAGTAGTTGACTTCCCTATCTCTGGGACATATTGCGAGGACTTCCAGCGGATCTCCAGTCTCTCGGATTGAGCCATATGGTTGCGGGCCATCTTCATCTTCCTGAGGATCCGCAGCGTATGCAGACGAGCCCTGCTCTCCTTGTTGTAGACTCAGGTCGCTCAACTCGGCAGTGAGATCGTCAAATGGGTTCTGCGAACCTGATGCGTCTGCCATGGCCATGTAATTATTAGTTTGTGGCTCTTTTCAACGATAGCCCGTGCGTGTCATCGCATTTTTCCATCGGCAACAGATAATGGAGGGGAATGCGACATTTATTAGATTGAGCGCTCAGCCTCAGATGCGAATGGTGTGCGGCTGAACGTATCCAATAGCGCAAGGCAGATTTACATGTAGTCGGGCAGTACAACTACCCGCTCAACCTCATGATGGTGCATTATTACATGTAGATGGATTGTATCCATAGCTTTATTTTGTCGATTTTAAAAAACAAAGTCGCATGTCATAATCAAGTATAGAGTCGTGTTGTACATTTAGCATGCTCTATCGTGTGATGGGTACAAGATCCATATCTTATTTCATGCGCGATGTATACAAGCTAGGGGTATATTGCTCTACTTGTACATCTCCGCGGTGTACTTTGCAAGACGCTAAAGTAAAGATAAGGGACCTCAATCATCTGCCGCTGCTGATTCATTTAGCCGGGAATCCAGATTTAATAATTAAAGTCGCTTATACTACAAAGCGCCATACTCTAGGCCTCATCATGCTAACCAGTGTAAAGGTATCTTAAAGCCCCAATCTACTCTCGCCGGAAAAGCTTCTTAAACTTGCCAGACAACCGGTTCTTCTTCTTGGCATAGTCGATGCTATGAGGTTCCGAATAAATCGTCGGCCGTCTTGAAAAGCTTACTGATTCCTCCCTCGTTCTATCTTTTACTTGCGACGAGAGGAGGCCAAGATGCCGACCCAATCTCCAGTCGCTCTTCATATCATATTTCGTTTCCTTCTCGTCAAGCACAAAAGTACCCTGCTGCCGAACGCTGAATAGCATCTTCCAATTCGGCGCAATCTCATTAAGCTTACTAGAGTTGTAATCTGGGTACTTTTGGCTGATGTATAGCGCAAGATCACACCTGCAGGCCAGCTCCAGGAACGATTCAATCTGCGGAATGCCAAATAGATATTCCATAGCATGAGAGAAACTCCACATCTTGAACTGCTCTGTCAAAATCTCTTCAAGTTCATCCAACGCTTCAATCTCTGCAGTGTCATCCCTTACTTCAATCGAATGGGCATAGTATAAACTGCCTAATATCCATTGCTGAAGATATGGTTTTATGTACATCAGCCGATGGAGGTGGATAAGAGACCTGATCTGCCCTATATTCGCTTTAAAGAGAACCTTGACCGGATGGAAGCTTCTGCCAGCAATGCTAGACAGCCTCTCGTTTATATCTGGCAAGTGTAGAAAGTTGAGAACCATGTTGTGTATGAACTCGACTTTTTCGGCAAAAAGCACTTCGCCCTCGACATCAGAAACAGTATGGATCAAGTCTTTGCATTGGGCAATCAGCTGCCTCTTCTTCACCTCCAAGACCTTTTCTTCTGCATTGTCAACGATTGGCCATTCTCTCAAGAATGGCAGGGGCTCTCTTGAGAGGGGCGCATCACCAAAGTTCAAAAAGTAAAAGGTAATGATTGGCAGCGCCACTTTGGCAGAAGTCATGGTGAGAAACAGCCGAGACACCCTTTCCCTGTACACATCTTCAATTACCCCGAGCATGTTGTCGAAGAATTGGTACAAATCATCTGGCAGCTGACCCAAGCGTCGCTCAAGATCCAAAATGTCATCTTCGTTGCGCAGTCCACGCAAGAGGGAGCGAACAACCAGAAAGACCCAAAGGAACACGCCATATGCTTTTTCTATGATGCTCAACACAAGTCCATCGGCTGCAGCTCTATCGCGTCCACGAAGCTTGTTGAATTTATCGTTATTGCGCAGCTTGTCTTCGATGAACCGTTGTATATCCTCCCGCGTGAAGTTTTGCAATTCTAGTTTCGGCTGGTTGCCCCCAAACGCATCGGAGAATTCGATCCATGGCCGACTGGATATGCAGATTTTAATCTTGTCCGATTCGCCAATCTTGTGGATTATGTCTATCACGTCCGTAGGCTCACCATCATACTCATCGAGACCATCGATGAAAAGGCATATTTTCCACCGAACGTTGTCAAGTCCACCTAACCGTTGAAACGCGTCCGCCAGTTGTTTTATAGTCCACGGAAAAGACCGTTCATAATATGGAGCGTTCCAACGATCGGCACACACTATGGGAATCAATTCTGGCCGCTGTCCCAAGATCTGATGAAGAAGTGCTCTGAAAAGCCCCTCTTGCGACTTTTGCATAGTAGTACCCGGATTCCAGAAATAGTGCTTGGCGACTATAAGATCATTGCCGTTTGCCCACTCCGTCAAGTACTGTAACGTCTTGGGGTGATCCGTGAGGAACTTCATGAGAGTCGATTTCCCAGATCCGGCTTTCCCCGTGATCCAGTACATGCCATTGCTCTTCCGAAGCCATTTGACAAAGTTGGTCGGCTTGGTCTCATCAAAAATCCACGTTGCCGTGCCTTGATGCGCTTCACCGACTGCAAGTTCTCGTTCGTGCAATTGGTTAAAGTTCAAAGTTTGTAGGATGCTCTCTTGCTTCTGTATGCCGCGCCTTTCTATGTCGTCTAGAATGGCGTCAAATGGCCCTTGCATCACACTCATCGTAAACACATCCTTGATCCTAGACTCCCTATCTTTTTGGATCGATTTGAACTCCTTCTCGGAAGATCTGTGAGCGCCCTTCTTATCGCTCGGATCTGCGGTAGATGCCATATTTGATTGTGTGTGCTGTGAGATGGATCTAAGGTACCTCATAACTTCAGCGTATTTGTCGTTGATGTTTTGGAGCATGTCTTCATTTGATGTTACGACAGTTTGCAAAACCTCTCCAAGCTTTAGCTGTTCCTCCCTGTTGCTGGTTAGATGGAATATCTTAAGCAACTATAACCTAAACTCTTCTCACCTAATAAGCATTATCAGATGACTGGATACTTCACTACGTAAGATGAGTAGTCTGCTGCGAAGCTCCATCAACTCAGATTGCTTGGAGAGTCTTTGAGCAGTTTTACTAATAGCGTGCAAGACACCTGGCGATTTGGCGCTGCTGCCATTAATAATGCCCTTGATTTCTTTGGCTATTGAAACGCATTGCTCGATGAGGCCATCCAAAATCTCATCTGGAACGATAACCGCTTGGGTGGTATCCTCAGATGAATAGATGCTTTTCAGAGAAGATTCCACGCCGCTGGAAATTAATTCCAGCTCGGCATCTTCTTTTAATTTGCCATTTGGGCTGTGGTAGATCTGAGCGGCCTTGGTCGCCGCAATAATCGCATATTCAACAAACTGGACGGCATTTCCAGCTAGCGAAATGGTATTCAGCGCGTCCATCAATGGCCTGATGAAGCTGCAGCAAGTGTAAGCAGGGCTTTCAGTACATCTGCCTATTCAACTTAACAAAGCTTGAGGTCACCGCCGAGAAACTCGAGTTGCTGGTTGAGGGGATAAACAAGCGGTCATCTGCTGCAACGAAGGAAGGCTGCGCAGCGGCCCAATCAGAAGACCATGCTTGTTGTACAAGGCACGCTTCGCCACAGTCATTTCAGCCGCAGCAGACAGAGCACCTGCAGGGGTAGGCAGGCAGCATGATTGCCTAGCAACTCAAGTGGTTATCATGGGAAAAGAAAAGGCAACGAAATATGCGCGAAGCTCTGAACAATACAAAAAGCCACCATTACAGAGCAAATCTCCGCTTTAGGTGTGTATCGTTGAGTTCTGTAAGCTGCTTTCCAGAGGCCTCTTATTCCCTCTGGCTCCCAAGCTGCGACAATGTGTCAGAAGTGGGGAAGAGAAAGCTGCTATACTAATCCGTCCTGATATCTTATACTTTGATCGCACAGTATTCTGTATGAGCGTAAAATAGAGGCCTCCATGAAGCTATCGCAGTTGAATCCAACCTCTAAACTTTGTTGCAAGTTGGATTATGAGCTGAAGTCGCCACGGCTACTCTTTAACGTTTGCCGATAAGCCTAGGCTAACTCCAAAGCCACGTTCTAATCACCGGTTGTTTCCAGCTGACAATCTGGTTGCTGAAATCTCGTCTTTGCTTTACCGAGAGAATAGCCGCGGTCGCTTATTCCTCTAATGGTGGCGATCGGTTAGACTTTGTGCACTGCGTTTAACAAGGTTGATGTTATACGAGGAGCTCCCTCAAAGCAGCTTTCTGATAGGAGCAGGTGAGCCGTTCATGATACACCCATTCCTCAAAATGGCGCGGGTCATGGTAAGCTTAACGAGAGCTCCTCCTCGGTGCTCTGACCAGCAGCAGCGAGTTGAATCTCAGCAAAGACATTGCAATTCTAATCCCAAAATAGTCAGAGTCTCACCCTCCTTATCCCCGCCAAGGCTAGCAATCAGCCGGTATCTGCTATTTCCGGTGTCAACATTCGGAAGTTAAACACCACCGCTCCGCAATAGCCGGCGCCAAATGACATTAGTCACAGGTTAAAGGGCGAAACAAGGTAAAATCCGCGGCCGACACATAGGGCTGCTCAACTTCCGTCCCACCATCCGCAACTTTCTTGCCATGAGCATTTGGAGGGGGTTGTCAGTAAGACCTAAGTCGCGGTCGCGGCGTTTAACCAGTACCGATGGGACGGTCAGTTGGGAGGCGGCATCGGGAGCCGAAGTGGACGAACTGTTTATGCAATCGGTTTACACCCCCTCCACTTTATTGATCGCGATAGGGCCCTGTGGCGATCAGAGGAGTGAGCCGAGATCAGGTGGTGATTGGTCTGTGAGCCCGAAAGATAGTCGGAGACGGGAGTAAGTAGCATTGAATTAAGTGGGAGGTCAAGCCGATATAGTTGACTCATAAGAGAGGCTCTGCCAGCGAAAATGCCCGTAGCTCCTTGGTCCATGGATGGAATACCGTTTCCCTCGTGCTTTGGCTGCTTCGGTTTGTAAGCCAGGCTGGTAAAGGATGCACTCTTCACGTTCCATAGTCCAGCCATCCAGCCACAGCCCTATAAGCCATGTGCGCTGCAGGAAACTCGTAAAGTCCGAGATCCAGCAAACAGTGTTATGCGGGGGGAAGGAAGCCAAACAAGCCGTGCTGACAGCCAGAGCAGAGCGAGCGCGAGGAACCCGAAGCTCCACGGACTTTGTGTATGCGTGCCATTTGCCACACCGTTGGCCAATAGCCATAGCTCAGCTTCACACTCGTTCGATCTCGTCCGAATGGAAACCCCAATTAGAGCTTCTTGCTACCATGCATGCCGGCTTGTTTACTGAGTTGCTTGCAGCCCGCAAAACAACTTGTTTCGACTTCCGATGTTGCCCGCTATGGAGAGTCTCCATCCCGGCAGCGGTGGGGCAGTCTCGGTCGTGTGATGGGCAGGATGGAGCCCAGACGATAGAATCGCTGCCAGTCGATCGTCCACGCCCTGCCCACCCTCTCTGTTTTCATGTTCCTGAAAGTGGCAGACAAGGGGGGGAGTGTAGAGCAGGGAGCTCTGGTGAGAGCCGGCTGACCGAATCATGCAGGCACCGCAATCGGAGAGGGTGTGTGCTTCAAAGCCCCGGCATAGGCTAATCGGCGATCGGATTCACGAAAACACCACGATTCAGAATCCCTTCATCGTGATCAAGACACACGGGACTGGCGGAAGCTGGAGTCACGAGAACTGGGTGTAACCGGATGTGGCCGATTCATCGTTGAGGGAATTCCCCGGATGCTCTTCATTGGCACTGACAAGCATGCCTCGTGCCTTGGACATGTGTAGCCGACGAGGACGGTAGCTGATTGCAGCTTAGCAATTCCTGCTCCATCATTGAGTTTGATTGCTAAGATCAAACCCCAGGTTTTGGGTGCATGTTGCCGCCTCGGCTCAAGGTACGCTGAGTCTTGCTGGTGTGCGACTAGTAATCGAAGCAACTGATTAGTAGTAAGAAGCTTTTTTGAGGTGTATACAGACTATTCCTAGTTGATCGTCTAGAAACTGAAAGGGAACAGTAATAAGGGCTTATATTACAAATTGGAAATAAAACAGTCAATTAGTTTGAGAGTCATCAGCCAGCAGAATGCAAATACCTAAAATGGCAGTGTTTCTATTCTAGAGCAGGGACAAGCCACTGCCACTTGCCAACTTATATAAGCGCTCTTCTCTAAACTTATTTTGGACAAGACTGCTGTGAATTAGCCTTATCCAGATCAAGTTTAGTGATTCTGCTGTCTGTTCATCGCCTACATGAATTTGTAGCAGCCACTTCTGGCGTTTCATGAAGTTATGCAAGTAGGCGTAATGGCCAGAGTCCAGTGAGAGAAGGCATAGCACTCCTATTCACAGCGGTTATGCGTTTCTTGAGGGGCAGAAACGCCATGAATAGTAGAGCCATGATCTCAATAAGAAAGTCTCCTCAAGGGTTATGCTACAACTTGTCTAGAAGATGCTACCCGGAGAGAGTCGAAAATACAGACATTGAATGCAGAACAACACTGCAAGCAAGAATTTGCAGTAACTAGTTGAAGACAGCAGAGAAGAGACACCGAAGTCTACGCAGTCTCAGAATTGCCAGATAGCCAGCTTTTCATGCTGATTCATACATCTCTAATCATTGCTCATCTGAAGCAAATCATGTCTTCAATTTGTTTTACATCTACCAGACCCAAGAGCTCCATTCGAGTCGGGTGGAGCTTTTGCGATGCCGAGAGCCACAGCTCGCTGAAGATTACCGCTTCTGGAAAGGCGCCGGCACTCGCCCTGTCAAAGCTGCGATGAGCATTGGGGTCTCAAGCTGTACATGGCAGTATCTTAGTGTCTCCATATCTCGGTATACAAACACCGACATTGTAAGAATACGTGCCTTTATTAGAAAAGCGATCTTGTTGTGAATGAAGTATTTCAGACACCCACGGTTCGTTTGATTTTTATCATAAATTATAGCCGTGTACTTTTCTCATATATTCGCACGCTTCCATGTCATTCATAAACACTATCTAACAAAGTAGTATATATACCCAGTTTTACAACACATCAAGTGCTGGAGGAGTAGTATCCCACCCCCAATGCTGCTGTAGCTTCGCAACTCTCTCCGCTGTTGAGTAACCGGTTTCTCGCTGTATAGTAGCGAGAAGCTGAGCTAGTGCTGTCCTCTGCTCGTGAGCCTCGAAGCACAGTCCAGCCAGATATAAAGGCTGTACCATATGCTGTCGAACAGGGTCATCCGGCCGGCCCAAGGATATTGCGCATATCTCATTGGCGTGCCCTTCGATTTGGGCCGAGAGCTGACGATACGCATTGAGTCGCTTGGCAACAAACTCGAGATGTGACTCCGTAGGCTTTTGATTTAGGGGTTTGTGAAGCAAGAAGAGAAGTTGGACAAAGTGGTATAAAACTGAAGCCGTTGCACACATGGCGTTGGCATAAAACAACTCTTGAAACGCGCCTTGAAACTCCGACATGGATGCCATGTTGTCTGACGGTGTGGGAATATTGTTATACCGCTGTGCTATTCTTGCGCAAGGCTCAAATGTATCCGGCAGTGCTGCACACCAGTTTTCGAGGTGCTGAGACACATCATCCCAACAATGAGATGCAATAGATGAGTTCTGGCACGTACCGTCGTTTTCTTGTAAGCCATTGTTTGCTGTCTTATTGCTACTTTTTTCAGTAGCAATGAGTGTCAGTGTTTTCAGAATGATCCAGATGAGACTTCTGCAGGCCAATGTCTCCGTCATCTGCAGCTGAAAGCCCGAATCTCCATTATTGCAGAGTGCGTTTGGCATAGTGATTCCGTCAACAACACATATTGGTAGACCTGCAGCTTTCCACAGCTCAGCATTTTCCACGTCGAGGCGTGGTGCGGTCTGCTCAGTGTAAGAAGCAACCCAATCGATACACACAATGTTCCAAAAAGATGCTTGCCAAGCTCTTCGAGCATGTAGTCCGAATGTTCCGTTGCGACGATTGATTTCCGTACTTTCGTAGAGCTGTTTGAGATTAAACGTGAGCAGATACTGTGCACCAGACATGTGCCTATGTCGAAAGGTCGTCAGCTGCTTGTTTGAAGACAAACTATAAGAAAGGAACCATACCTAGAGACTTCTGCAAAGCGATTATCAAGAGACTCATAGAGCAGAAATACAGATATTGCCGAGAGGAGATCATCCACGATAGTGTGAGAACCCTGGCTACTTTCCACTCGCCGCCTCTTGAACGAAGGAGATACTGCCGAGTGTAACCCCAGACCTGCATCAATAGAAGATGTGGACCCGGGTGACGAAGCCGGACTGCCGTCACGCAGTGTTTGCAGCAGCCTCATCATATGGCCAATAGCTTTGTCATAGAAACTCGCCGCCTTATAGAACCAATCGATGTGGGCCGCATTAGAGTACAGCTCCAGCATCGATCGGCCCGGTGTCTGATGACTCGCCATGTATGTCTCTCGCTTCGTCTTTCCAAATTGCTTCGCCGCAATGGCGGCCAGGGCGTTTTGTAGAAGTGGGCTTCGAATAGCCTTGATGGGAACAATGTGTCCAAAGAATCGCTCAATATCAAACACGTCCAGGCACGGGCTAATGCGTTCGGCGAAATATCTTATCAGATATGCCGTCTCCTGGTCGGCTTCACTAGATGAGTCGGGCATTGGCGAAGAGGCTTCTGTCTCCAGCTTCTCTGATGTTTGCGACTTATCTGCCTCGGGATCGTATCCGGATGTTGCATATCCTTCCAAGTTGACGTCGCTAAGCCAAGAAAGAGACGGTCCTTGCAACCCGCTGGCATCACTTATCAATGAGACGGAAGGGATAAATCCACAGCAATTATTGCCCTCAGCAAAGTATTCGTTGGGGTCAATGTCGAAAAATCTAGCGTCAAAGTCTTCATCC
This sequence comes from Trichoderma atroviride, assembly GCF_020647795.1. Lineage (NCBI taxonomy): Eukaryota > Fungi > Ascomycota > Sordariomycetes > Hypocreales > Hypocreaceae > Trichoderma > Trichoderma atroviride. The sequence continues at coordinate 1,940,817 of NC_089400.1, read as the reverse complement.
GAAAAGCTGTCAGTCAAGATGAAGGGCGCATCGATGATCTCGTGGTTAGCAGATAAGCTGTTATGGTTGGGCCTCCCCAGGCCAATGTCATGCAAAACATTGTCTGGAGCCTTGGCTTGAGTCTCAGCTTGGGCTCCGGGTTGGATGAGAGGTTGAACTGGTGACTCAGGCTGAGGCTGGTTGCGAGTAGCCTCAGTGTTGCTTGGGATTGTCGTGGGCAATGGAGCCGAGTCTAGTGAGGCAGAGAATGACGACACCGAAGATGAAGCCTGGGCTGTCGCATGTACCTTTATGGGGTCGCCAGGACCGCCGCCTTGCGGGCTGGCATTGGCTGAAGAAAACTTCTTTCGGAGGTTCTGGCTCTCATCGAGAAACTTTCGCAGATGATTATAGCCAGGACACGACCGGGACGACTTTTCACAGCGCGCACAGCCGGGTAGTCGTTTATCGCACTGAGGACATGTGAGAAGGCCGCGCCATCCGACTCCAACTGTCTGCTGTGGACACTGTACTCACTTTGACCCGCCGCTTTCTGCAGAGCGTGCAAGGCACAGTGGAAACCTCCATCGTCCCAGATCCGTAGATGACACAAGCAGCAGCGACTCTCGATGCTCGCTCCTGTGATCCTAATGCAGATGAGGGCGGTCGTCGAGTGACTGAATGAAAAGCTCGGGGCGAAACACCGAGCAGCCCCGCGTCAGTGGCTCTACAGCAGAGTTTCCGTCCAGCTCAATGTTTGCTTATCAAAGGAGAGGTTCAGCGAGCACCGACTTGGTCGAGGTGAAGGTTAAGCGGGATGCCGAGAGTTGCCATCTTGGGAATAGCGGGGTTGAGACGCTGCCACCGCCCCAGAACAGGCAAAACCTCAAAAGTGACCTGCGGTACGAAATGCGACACAGCCAGAAGTTGGGCGCAACACATACTTCGCTCAATAGCGTGGACGTCACCGTAAATTCCAGCTCTCATTGCTGCTGCTGCCATCTCTATTCAGCACTGACGAGGCTCTTTCCGACGCCTTTTCCTCTCATTCACCTCATCCGCGCTCATTTCTCTTGCTGTGAATTCTCTTTTACGACGCCCAAGCAGCACTGCCATCAGCTTTCAGCGGGCGGAGACCAAAGTAGCAGCGGATAGTAACAGCCTCGACGCTACCCCCAAATAGTGGTGATGAGACCGAGCACCAAGTGATGCTGAGCGCAAAACTGGATGAGGCAACTCTGACCGGCGACAACCAGGCAGCACAATGAAGATCCAAAGGGTACCGAGCTCGCTCCATTTTCATCTCGTCCCATCTCATCTCGTCCCATCTCAGGGTCCAGAGTTGACCCGCACTCTATCAGCCACATGACGCTTGCTAACAGTATCGCTCAATAGCTGTTTATCTATCCGGTCAAATCGCTCCTCCCTATTGAGGTTCAAATCGCAGAGATTACGAGTGAAGGGTTTCGATTTGACCGGCAGTATATTCTGGTCAGGGATCCTCGATGCCACCCGACGGTCAGGCCGCAGCTCGCCGAGCACCTCACCATCAAGCGGGTGTACAAATTGGCCCTCTTCCAGCCGTCAATCAACGATGATTGGTCCGAGCTGACTATCAAGCACACGCTGGCTCAACCAGAGTCATCGATTACTCTCCCACTCACGCCATCACCGCTGTCATGTCTGGACGCGCAGACGTATCAAGTGAGCATTTTCGGGACCGAAGCCTCATGCGTAGACATGGGAGATGGCCCGGCGGAATTCTTCAGCAAGCACCTCGATATTCCCACGAGACTACTATTCATCTCCGGCTCAGGCAGTCGAGAAATCCCAGGAGCAGCGTATATACCCAAACACCGCCTGCCGCTGACAATCCGGGCCGCCGGCGAACATTTCCAGCCGCAGCGGATCCGCTTCGCCGATGCGGCCCCATTCCTAGTTACATCGACAGCATCTGAAGAGAACGTCCGGGCTCGATTACCAAGAGATAACCAGCGGGAAGACGTTTTGCTTCGCTTCCGCACCAACATCCACGTCGACGTGGGATCTACCGCCCCGTTTGATGAGGATAGTTGGAGAGAGCTTACTGTGTTTTCGGAAGACACAACTACACCAAAGGCAGTGGTCCGCTGTGTCTTCAAAGCCCCTCGCTGCTTGAGTGTCAATGTGGACATTGAGAGAGGAACAGGGTCTCCACGAAATAGACAAGTCTATGGCTTGATAGCCAAAGATAGACGTATTAACAAGGCCTATCCTCGTAAGTATACTTGACTGCCTTGTATACGGAAAGCAAAGGCTAACATACCCATCAAGTCAAGCCAGTCTTTGGGAATTGGTCTTTTGCCGGCCCAAATGGAGCTCTGCTTAGAGTCGGTGATGAAATTCGTGTCACTGAGAGAGGGTTGAGCGATAATTTGAAGGAACAGGTAAATATGACATGAATACAAGGTTAGGCCTGATCTAATCGATATGTCAAGGTCGTTGGGATCTAGGTAAAGGGTTGGAGGAGGTTTGAGATGTACATAGCTAAAGATACGCGGGCGGTATCATGATTGAATGTATATATGGACGACTCAATATCAAAAGTTCTAAATGGCCAAATTTCTAAATCCACGTATACAAGCGTGCCAATAGACCATACATGCAATTGCGTAAGGCTGGCTAACTCGCGGTTCACGACCCAACTACCGGGGGAACGTCCGGCAGTCAGTACGGTAGTTACTAAAGCCATTAATTCTTCGCTCGAAAAAATAGGCACCACTTGACAGCTGTAAGACTTAGTAAGGTATCTGCTGCTCATTTACCTGCTGTAATGACATCAATTCCCGTCTTCTGTCTAACACGTAGGAAGACAGCTGTTGCAGGGCGACAAGGCGATCCCGGGTGAGCGGTGCTAGTCCCAGATAGGCAATCACCAGCGAGCATGCCGGAGATGTCGTTCATGATGTGGATAGATGTACCCAAAACACTACGATAAGCCATATCTAACGGGAAAGGGGGAAAGAAAATTCAAGATCAAGGTTTACATCTTCTAGCGGGCCGCAGATGCGAAATGACGCCGCAAAGAGATTTCCGACTGCAATCCGATGAGGCTAACTTTAATAGGTGCATGTATACATGCAGTCAGATATAATAAGGCTGCGTGCGTATGATAGAAATGGATATCATAGACACAAGAATTCGATATCAATTCATTTCATCTTGATTAAATATTCAAAAAAATCTTTATATTCTCAGTGACAATACCGAATACTCCTCCTATTCACCCATCGACAAACGATCTGCCAGCGAACAATGACGGCTGTGCAAAATCTTTCCAGTGACGACGAGATAAAGGATATCGAGAATCCAATCGAGGATCCCAATACAGAAGCGTCAGTCGAAGATGCCAGCCAACTACAGCAACTGCAAGAGGATGAACACGACGGCGGATATGGCTGGGTATGCGTCGCATGTCAGTTGATGATTACAGCGAGCACATGGGGAGTCAACGGTGTAAGTCCACTTCTCGTCGTCAAAATTGATTTTACCAGGCAATAGAATCAAAGCCCTAACATGCTTAATGACAGGCTTTCGGTGTCTACCTCACTCACTACATCTCCACAAACGAATTCCCCGGCACGTCCGAAATCGCCTACTCTTTCATCGGTGGTCTATCTCAATCCCAAATCCTCCTCATAGCTCCCCTCGTCACGCACGCCACTAAGCTTCTCGGCACCAAGCCTCCGCTATTCATCGGAGCCGCGCTGGAAGCTGGAGCTCTGGTAGGCGCGAGCTTCGCTACGAAATCTTGGCAACTCTTCTTATCCCAAGGCTTGTTATTCGGCTGGGGCTGTTCATTCTTATACATTGGCACCATTGGCCTTATTCCACAGTGGTTTGCTCGAAGAAAGGGCATTGCGACTGGAATTGCAGCTGCGGGAAGTGGTCTCGGAGGTCTCATATACAGTTTATCCACCGAGGCCATGATTTCCAACTTGAGCGTTGCCTGGGCCTTTCGCATCACGGCCATCTGCACCGCTGTCACAAACGTTGTTTGCATCATATTAATAAAAGATAGGAACAAGCATATTCAGCCGTTTCAGAATGCGTTTGATTTCCGCCTCTTGAAGCGGCCCGCGCTGCTCCTCATCATTGCGTGGATGTTCCTCAGCGTCATTGGATACACGTGCGTTCTGTTCTCGCTCCCTGATAATGCTACTCGGATCGGGCTTACTGCCCACCAAGGTGCTATCTTGGGTGCCTTGGCCAATCTTGGAATGGTTATTGGTAGACCGGCAGTGGGCTTTCTCAGTGACCGATATGGGAGGTTGAACATTGTCATCTCAGCGACCTTTTTAGCAGGAATATGGTGCTTGTGTCTCTGGACGTCAGGAACATCATATTCCATCTTGATTGCATTTTCTATTCTAGGAGGAACGGTCATGGGAACATGCTGGCCGGTAGGTCTTTGCCTTGTATCTCACAAAGAGTGGCAACTGACGCTAAGACAATCTAGATGGCCGGGCCGATGCTGGCAGATGCCTTTGGAATAAAGCTTCTCCCATCCACACTGTCTATTCTCTGGACCAGTTCTGCTATCCCTTCAGCATGTAAGTATCCAATGCGTCACATCATTCAAATTGCAATCATCGATGCTAACGGCTTGAAGTTGCTGAGGCCATGGCTTTGGGACTTCGACGAACGCACAAACCCGTCTATCTCGACGTTCAGATATTTTCCGGGTGTATGTTTATTGGTGCTGCACTTCTCTTGCTACCTCTGAGGTTTAAGAAGAACATCAAAAGCCTCGCTTCATCAGAGAAAAACTGAGCGAACCCGAATTCGATGCGTACGAACAACACAATATTCTGTTTACAATTTGTTCATTCGAAAAGTACTTGAAAAGTCTGAAGAAGATGATAGAAGCCCTCTTGAAACAGAGGACAATAGAATGGGGAAACGAAAAGGGCTAAAGATATAGAGAAACGGGTGTCACGTATACGTTAACGCCGAACATGTTAATGTGTCTTTAATTAGAGAAACAAGAAGCCAATGATAGAGGCATCATATACTTGATAACTCCAAATTTTAATAATAATCAGAATTAGAACTACAAATCTTCAGATTCTCTAAACATCATCGTTCCTTTACAACGGCTTCAACAGCAATGCGCCAGAGCCTCGATGTTGCATAAATCCAATATATGCAACAAAGCACTACAACCACTCGCCCCATCCACAACCTGTGGCTTGCCCCGCAGCGCAAATGTGGCGCATCACCAGATCTGACAGCAGCCCCGCCCCATGTCTCACTGTAAATCGATCCGCAGCAAAAAAAGCAGCGGGCAGCTTCCGTGGGCGGGAAAGGAAGTCCACAGCGGACTCCGCCAATTGCTCTTGGGGAGAGTGATCTCCGTTTTGGCAGCTTTCCACAAAAAACCCTAAACCCAAGCTTTCAGCAAAAAAAGGGCGTGTATGCAGAAGCGGAAAACCAAAACAAAAATTAGAAAGAGGGGAACCAGAATCTTCCCGTGCTTATTTTTATATCAAGCTTCAAGCCTCGTAGGGCTCCCTCGTGCTTCTCAAATCCCAAAATCGCAAAGGCTATCGGACGAAAGATGGCCTGTGATAGGTAGAACAGGCGAGGAAGCAGCGCCATTCGAGCAACTAAGATATTACTTCGTCCGAAACTCTCGCTCGCAACCACGGCACAAATCAGCCAATAACAGCTATTGAGGCGTTTGCTCTTGGCGAAGTAAGCGCGAAAAGGGCCAAACGCATGGCTTCATTTACCTCGGAACAGGCGCTTATCTCTCTGCTTTTACTTGGTGTCTCTAAAAGCAAAACCTAGGTATAACTGCCCGATTCGGATGCCGATAAGGCCAAAAGCAAAAGATATCGAAACCATAATCTCAGTCCTTTCAACCCGCGGAGTGGCACCAGATGGACGTCCGCCTCCGCAAATTGCTTTTACCATCTCGTTCTTGTCTGCCTGTCAGCCTGCCTTGCCCAAAAGGCGGGGAGGGGGAAAGGGGGAGGCGGCGAAAGGCAGCCACATGGTTACTGCCTGATGGAGCACAAGGGATGAATTTCACGATGCCTGCGATTTGACAGAGGTGCTTATAGACGACATGTGATGAGCTTCAAGTAAATGCGAGGGATATGCCAAGTCCGTGGCAATTGCGGAGTACAGGTAGTCATTCGCATTTTACCCTTTTGGGATATCCGCAGAGGTACACGCACAAAACACCACCACACTGAAACAGCAGATCTTGGGTTACAAGGCAGAGACAAGAGGGGAAACACAATTAATAACTAGCGCCTTGCTTATTTTTTCCTTCTCCAGCTTCCATAATCTGTAGTAATAGCAAAACCCAAAAGTATCGCGGAAATATCCAAGACAAGCGATACCAATTGGGGAGGTAGAGGAGGGGTGTGGCCGCCATTGATTGCCTTACAAAGATCATCCATATACCTAAGCTGATGGAGAAGTATCTCATGAGGCTCCATCTATTCCCTTGGTATATCCATTTCTGGGCCTCTTGATTCTTTTCTTAACCTCCTCCCATCCATCCCCTATTCTCAGCATGAGATTTCCAACGTGGGGTGTACAGGGAATCGGAATTACTTTTTGGAGGGGGGACCAAATCGAGTCACCGCTACCCTTGTATGGCCAGGTGTCATTCTGCATATTCTTTGGCTTGTGGCCCTAACCTACTCTTTCATCTTATATTCCAAACTCATTTGCTTAATTCCGCTGGTGCGCGACCCTGTCATGCTACAGCATTGGGGCGAAAGCAAAGGAAAGACACGGAAACAAAAGGCGTGCACTTGGCTTACAAACGCTGAATATGTTTCCTGGACAAACATCTTCCCCTAGCTTCTCTGCCTAGCGGCTCCTAGTCAGTCATGCCCTTGAGGTGTGCAAAATGTTCCAGTCATTGAAGAAGAAGAAAAAGACCAGCGATGCCGTATTCAGTAAAAAAGGTGAAGATGTAAAAGCGTGAAAAGGTTTGGAAGCAATGCTCTGTCGGCATGAACCGTGAGGAGGTGTAGTGATAATCAAAATCTCGAATGCCATCTTTCTTAATGCCGGGTGTGTGTGCCGGAGATCTCACCGCACCCTCTTTAGCGATCGATTGTTAAATGTCCTACTTACAGTACAAGTCCTCCAGGACCCGCGCTGACGAATCAACTTTCTTTGGCAGCAATAACCCAAAAAGCCAACACTGCACCTTGATAGTACTTGTTTTTTTTAATTTGTGAACAAGACAGGGCCAGTGAGAATTGAATTTGACATCTCTTGGCTGCCTAACAAAAGCCAAATACTACCTTAACTCCGTACATAGGCAGGGAGAAAAGGCAATATGCAGAAAAAACCTGCTACCGCTACAGTAGCACTACACAACTGCACATAACAAACTGCCAGCTCATCTCACACACCCCCCATCTAGACTCCAAAAGACCGCTACCACAAGTTGCCATAGCAAAGAAAAATCATCTTCCTTCCTCTTCATGCCCACAGTCTCGAATCGCGTAGTACCTTCCATCGATTTTTTCACGTCGGGGCCTCTTTTATGCGGATCTCCAGCGGGCCTCAAACCACAGCACTGCCGCTGCTAGAAACATCGTGAACTCTTCCCATCAATTTTTTTCTTTTCCCAGCGGGGCCCTTATCTCCTTCCGGCAATTCTGCAATTATCAAGGTAGATCGGCTAGCGCAACCGGCAGTGAGTACGTACCTTGACTCCCCGCTTTTCCAAAGGGCCATCTGACCTTTCAAAATGCATTTCAAATGCAAATAATCGGTACGTACCGAGCTAAACTGGCTTTTTTTTTCTTCTCTCCCTTTGGCGCTTGCTTGCTCATCGGGTCTCTGGCAAGGTGCCGACGCCGCCTAGTCCGAGCGGCAGAAAGGAATTCCGCTCGGTCTACACCCCCAAAGCCCCATCCCGCCATTGCCGCGGGTCTTCGGAGTTGTCAAGTAGCCAAAAATGTCAAATCATTGATTTGCGATCAAGAATAACAAAGTTTAGTTAGTTTGGCACGAGGGAGGCTTACTGGCGTTTTCTTGTTTGGTGGGTGCACACATTCACGATTTGAGAATTTGAAATAGGCAATTAGAAATGAGTTTGTAACGGTTTTTGTATTTGGTAATCGAGAAGTGAAATCGCTATTCGATTTCCTCTCTTTGAGTGCTACTACTCTTGGTAAGGCGGTCCACTCGACCAAAGGAAGACCAGTTCCAGGGAGCGGCCCACCAATGCTCATCCCATCCCCCTCGCATTGCCATGATTGTAAAGAAAAGACGTTGAGCTGTGAATCTCTATGGTGTATAATGATTGAACAAAGGAAAGAAAAGAGTGCTAAATGTAGAAAGAAAGAAACGCCGAATGCCTTTTATATTTTCCCTCTCGGGGTATCATGATGTAGAGATATCCAGAAAGCGCCGTGCCAAGCCATGCCAATTCGCTAATGCAGATCAAAAAAAGTCGTAAGAATCAATTAAAAGTGTTGTACAAGAAAGAGGTATCGGTTGCTGCTTTAGTAGACTGAGATAGCAGACACCAGGCCGGCAGGTGATCGTCGGCCCAGGTAAAAGTCCTCTTCTTGGTAATATGATTCTTCGCTCTCTTGTTCTGACTTCTCGGGAAGAGGCAGCTCGGCATCGACAGGTGATGGAGGCATGGCCTCGTCGTCAGAAGACTCATCGGATTCGTGGTCAACCAGCTCCGGAGGGGAGTTGGAGTGAGAGGGAGTTCGAACAAGGCCGAGCTGAGCGTAGTCCTCCTCGAGATCGTCGTCAGCCATGACCTCGTCCTCGACAACCTTGATTGTGGAGGTGGGGGTGATTGTGGTGCGGGTGTTCTCCTCCATCTCGTCGTAGTCGGATTCGTCGTCAGAGTCGACTGAAGAGTCGGAGTCGTATTCCTCCTCATCGACAGCCTCCTCTTCGATCCGATCGGCCCACTGGATGTGTCGCTTGTTGTTGGCGGCCGAGGTGGCCTTTGAGTTGCGAACGGACTGGTTGAACCATCGCTCCTGCTCTCGCTCGGCCTCGGCAAGTTCAAGCATCAGAGAGTCGAGGAGGTTAGCGTGTCCAACCAGGAGGCGGAGATCGTGATCGGGTTGAGCAGCCTCGCGAGAGAGCTTTGCTCGGGCCTTGTGGGCCAGGTAGTAGGTCTGAGTGATGGACATGTTCTTCTGGGTAGCTTGTCGCAACAGTGATGGAGCAGACATTTTGATTTGTGTGGAGGAGGAAGATGTATATATATTGGGTGTGTGACTCAAGGCAGCCAGATCGGTTGCAGGGATGATTTGAGATGCCTAGATGGTAGTGGGTATTGTTCTTGCTTGGTTGCTACTTTGAAGCGGAGGAGTCGAGGATGTTATTATACTGAGTTGATGTTGTTGTAATGATGCTCGCTTGAATGCTCTGCTCTGATGGATGATATCGAGGCTCAAGGTCGGGGGGAGTCGGCATTCTTTTAACTCGGGAGCCTCCAGCCGGGTCCAGCCATGGGGTCCAGTAAAAAAAAAAGTCATCGGTGCTGTTTGCCGGGCACGCCTGCAGTCCGGGCTAAGCGGACTTTGTGTACGCGGGCCCGAACAGAAGCACGACGAATGCGAGGGATGGGGGGTGTATCCGACAAGGTCCATGGACGTAAGAGCGAGGGGAGGGGGTGAGGCTCCAGGGCGTGCTCTGGCGCTGACTAAATCCGAAGGTTCAGGTTCTCCGGACGGAGGTAGCAGCGTTGTCGCTCGTCTGCCCCTGGTACCCGACTGCCTGGCCGCTGCGCCGTCATCGCCCAGGTACCCTCGCGGGTCGAGCTACACGCCAGACTCACTGCGGCGTGCGCCACGGACGGCTTCGGCATTTTGGGTGACTCCTGCCAGCGCTGTTGCTGCCAATTCTGCTGGCGCGCTACGCCCAAACAGGGCTTCGCACTCGCATTGCCGATTAGTCACAGCCGAACAGAATTTGCTTGCTGCTTAGGTTCGTTTACCTCGTTAAGCCCGTCCCCCCTAGAGCCCTGGGGACCCTCCAGTGAGCTGGAAGCTTCCGCTCTACGGCACTGGCACAGGCTATTCGGTACAGGCTTTGGCAGAGCACCCCCCCATTGCTGATGCCCATTGGCCCAAATGGCCGTGAGCGCCAGCCGAGAGTGGATTATGAATCACCAAAGCAGAGCCCCACCGCTCGCCATCTCCCGCCCTGACGGCACCGCTTATTAACACCTGGCACACAATGTCCGACACACTGACAATTGCTTCTGATGCTGCATTTCTCAGCACCCAGCGCCATTGCGTAGTCATGGACGCTCCAGCACAGTCATCCAAGCCCATCAGACTTTGCGCTAATCTGGAATCACACTCCCCTTGACAGCGTGCCGTTTTCTTTGTAACTAGCGCCGCCTGGCGCACGCAAAGCCAGGCGTTTGCGCTCTCGACATTTGTCAGGCCCAGAAAACGGTGTTTTGTTCTGTTTCTTCTTTGCTGCTTTGGGCAATGCGAGTGCGAGGAACGCATTGCCGATTCGAGCAGCCGCCTGTTCGTTATCGCCAACGCAAGCCTCTCAGCCCTTGGGGGCGCTGCACAGCTTAGGCACGCAAAGGCTAATTAATGCAAATTAAGAATGCAAATTAAGGTCAGGCCAGGTCTCAGCCGATGGCATTGCCGTGATCTGGCCTCTCTGGCTGTCGCTGTCGCTGTCGCAGCCTTATTAGGGGCGCCGTCAAGTCAGCACGACCCCAGGTTTCCAATCCCGCTGCGCGCATTCTGGCCAGATGCGGATAATCAATCTCGGGAACCCAAGCCCCGAGCGTACGAATCTCCCTGCAGGCCGCGACAGCATCTAGATTGCACAGCCCTACATGAGCGTTGCGAGTCCGACGGCTGTTGGTACTGGTTTGTCTCACTTATTTGATATAATTAGTTTCCGTTCCCACGCAATGTCTCGCGAGCCCCAGACGCCGCGTTGCGCTTGCGTCTCCCTGCTTCAGCTAAACGGTGCCAGACGATCGCCGTTCATTTCGCTTCACTGTCCTTGTCCGTAATACTGGTTGCCCGCAACAGAGTCTTACCGTTTCGGAGCCCGTTGCTGCCAATGTTGAGACAAAGAGGCGGCAAGACTTTGCTAGCACTACTATTATTAGTTCTGTCAATTGAATTCGAGGCCGATGCTGCGGATCTCCGAGACTTGTCTCTTTCTCTCTGCCTATTGTAGGCAACTACAAAACGCCAGAAAAACTAACGGCTATTACTATGTGACTGCCTAATGTCCTAAGTCCGCAAGCCTATGCCACACGGCTATCCAATTTAAAATCCCAATCCCGACCTAAGCCAAGCCAATCAGGCTAACGAATTGGCTGTCGTAAGTAATTTGCGTGTTCTCAGCAGTTGCTAACGAATTAATAGGGCTGAGTCGATGGGTGTGACTCTTACTGTCTGCCAGAGTGGGTATCACGGCCTCGGTGGGTACGTATTCAACACCTTAATCGGAGGGGCGCGCGGCACAGACCATCCCAACCAAAGTGAAGAAAAAAAATTGGACTGATCCATCGAGCAAAGCTAAGGATACACAAAGATCTAAGGATCTCTTGTTGTGGAAAAGAGAAGACGAAAGGAGGGGTGCCGAAGCACAGGCCGCGAACAGGCCGCGAACATGGCGCAGGGAAGGAATGCGCTGTGCAGAGTACGATCCGTCCAATGAAGAGCCGCAGAAGCAGAACATTGGCTGGCTGAGACAACCTTGAAAGACAACAGCACCAGATTCGCTGCTTTTCCCACCCCAACGCCGATAGCCTGGCAGCCGCCCCTAACCCTGGCCGGGCCTAGCGCCTGATGCTGACAGAGGCCGAGCTATACGCGCAAAGCGAGCGCCCGAATGCCGAGTTGGGCCTGGCCCTGCAGTACAAAAGAGCGATCGCAACACCAGAAACCCCCACATAGAAAGCTATCGTACGTCAACGCTATCGTACGTGCAGGCTCGTACGTCGCTCGTTTCGTTGCTTGCCGTTTTGGGTGAATCCACGTCCGAGATGTGTTGCCGTCAATGTCAATGGATCTCCCGCCCGAATCCCGGAGCAATGCACGCATATACGGCTATACGGACAGGGCTGCCGAGGAGATGCAAACAAAGCAAGCTCTGGCATGACTGCTATCGGTAGGTACCTACCTATGCAGCGGGGCAGCTGTTGTCCGCTCAGCTCAGCCAATGCTATCGACTGATCTGAATTGCATGCTTCAGCTTGCAGCGATAGTAGCTCAATAGTCGCAACGATAGGTATTTCCTTTTTTTCAGCTCCAATTGCCTCCTACCCTTTTCGCTCAATTCATACCAATGCTCAAGCTGCACGCCCCTCTCTCAGCCCTCTGGTTTGCGCCTCGTAATCTAAAGCGAAGAGAAGGCTGCGATGCTCGCGAGAAGATCTAATTAGCGTCATCTGCGACCTTGTTTCATGGGATGCCAGGGTTCTCAGGCACAAGGCGAGAACGAGGCCATCGCAAGAGCAGCGCTATCCCTCATGCGGTGCTTCATCGCGCTGCAAAGCTGAATAAACGTTTGATAAACGCAAAAGGCCGGGGTGTCGGGGTGGGGGAGATGAATGGATGATGGAGATGGCTTGAAGGAATAAAGGGTAATGATGAATAATGAGGGGCCTGTCATCGTAAGCAACAGCTTCAGACCGGCATTGGGCATTTCAAATCGCTTTAATCGAACGTTTGCCGCATCGGGCATGGCGTGGAACCTTGAGGGCATTGAGTTACGCCCAGCCGAAAGCCCGCAGACGCTCTCCCGTTTCTTCAAGCCTTGAAGTTCCACCAGGGCACCTGGCGTGTGCCGGGAATCCACAAGGGGTCGTTCTTTGCTGGATTAGGTCATCCAATGATCGACCGTCAATGGCCAAGATAGCCGGCAGTCGTTGAGATGCCCGCCATCAGCGGCATGAGCGTGGCTATTGCGGCTTGTCCTCGTATCTCCCAGCCACGGCGTCGAAGCCTCAAAGGTAAGGGAAATGGGCGTTTCGCACGTGCAACACCGCACGTGTTCTTCAAGATTGACTCTCATAACTCCGATATTGAAAATAGGGCACGACTTAGAAATCACTTTGGATACTCAAACACCAATTCACGTGTTCACCCCGGATTGCGAGTAATTCTACGATTATTTGAGTCAGGACTAGCCCCCCGTGACGGTAATCAATCATGTACGGGGGAGTACGGGGGAGTGAAAGGCAGTGCTCACAAAGCATGTTCATGAGTCGGAAAACTTCAAATATCCGCCACTCAATTGCTTCATCAATCGCAACGCCCAATGCGTGATGGAGCAAAACATTCACCGCAATTTTCATCAATTCGATCGATCTGCCGCATGGATTTTCTATTAAATCTCGATTCCCCTTTGGGTTGTTGCTCTTGAAGTTCCGACATCGAAATTATCTGCAGTTCAGGGTAGCGAGGCTAGCGAGCTACGTCATGGCACTCTGCGGAACGTATTACGGCATCCAGTAGAAAGTGGGACCTGGGCGGCTTCTGCCGTAATGCCGCCACACATTGCCGAATAGAACGGATTTTTCCACACTCCTCTTCGCTGGCCTCGCATCATTGGCAATCTCGCAGCTCGGCTCCAAATGCCGTCACAATCTGCCTAAAGAGCAATTGAGATTTGCGCTAGAAGGAAGACAAAGCCGCATCTTGCAGAAAAAGAAGATGCAGAGAAGAATTTTCTCTTCGTGCTGACGTGGGGGATCATCTCAACCAACCAATCCCAAGTCTCTCGTTCGCGCCACGGTTTCTGCTACGCCCGACCATAAGGGCAGCATCCAGCACGCAGACTGCCGACTAACGCTGCCATATCGCCTTCCCCCCTCTCGATCTCGATCTCGCGAGGTGATGACTGACCGATTGCCTTACCGATTGGACTGCCTGATGTAAAGGGGGTTGCCGAACGAAGAATGTGATCGAGGCACGTTCCCTCCTTTCCACGGGGCAAGGAGTGGAAGCTTGTTTTCGTTCTCGTTCTCGCGCTCTTCTCTGAACCTTCGAAAAAGGTTCCATGCATGCCCGACTATTCCGCTTTCGATTGACAATGCCCGACTCGCATCTCGCACGCCGCATCCTCGTGACTTTGCGGCGATTTGACAATCTCCGTCACCGCGGACATACTTGAACGCCTGTGCTCCGTTATCCCCCCTCTTCCGCAGCTTCCTCTGCGGCTAGGCAATTCCTCTGCGGCTAAGCAACTCCTCTGCAGCCAAGCAAGGCTCGCCAATAGGATGCTCTGCTCCCGTCTCCGTTTCGAGCCTCGCCTCTCGGCGGACGGATGCCAGGCCGACGCCGTGCAAAGAGCCCTATACCGTGGGGTTCCGTTTGACCCCGTTTGATCCCGTCATCCTCCTCACACGTGATTTACCGTGTAAGCGGGAAGTGTCTGTCCATCTACCTGCGCTGCCGTTGGATGTCGGGCGTCGGTGGCCCGATCACCGACGGCGAGAGCACACGTGCGGCGCATTGATATCTCCGACATCACATTTCGGCCTGCTCAGCGCGCGTAAATTAGCAGGCTGACACCCTTTTTGACATCTGTGTTATTCTACAGAGCGAAAATAACGCTCAATCCATAATTCAGCAGCATGAAAACAGCGAGAGCCAGCGGTCCACATGTCTGGCGGCCCGTCAACGATCGTGGCTCAAAGGTAATTTTGGGAGGTGGGAATAGCCCCATACTGCTCCGTACCTGTCAACTCTGTGGGCCTGGATGATTTACGTGCTTGATTTACACGGAACGTGGAACGGACAATGGACATGGGCCGAGCAGACATGCCTAGTAATCAAGTTCGCTTCAAGTCATCCAGTCGGACGGTAGCGAATCATCCCAAATACGTGAGATCGTACCATGCTGTCTGTTTGAAGCTATGCAGGAACCGTTCGACCTCGGATCATGCTAGTTATTAGCTCTTCGATTATTAAACAACCTGTATCCATTAGATGTCGGCTTCTACGATTGACACCGCACGCCCTCAAGCGAGTAGGGAAGTCAATTCGATGAAAGGTCTGCTGTACTATTGTTTGGACCGGCATTCAGGCATGAGATCTTTCAGACAAAGCCCCTGAATGACACCATCATCTGTGAGAGAAAAGGCTGTTTCCTAATGCATCCGTCGCATCACCTGCGCGTGTCCCAAGCCTGACGCTGCCAATATGGATCATCTCACAAATATCAGGTAATTACACACTTACCCACACAAGACTTACATGAGAACCAGCACCCAAAAACTCGTGACTAGAACCGCCATGAGTGCATTTATGAAACACAAGACAGCTTTCGCTCAGGTGCATATTCAGGTTCAGCCTCAGCCCGATCCAATAAACCGGAGATGCCCGTACAAAAAACATATACACCTAGCATATTATCTCGCAAGGCAATAACAAACCCGGGAGATGAGAAAAGGAGAAAGAAGGCTGCCTGTCAATGCAGCCCTGCACAAGGATTGTCCTGTCTTTACCGCTGAGCTGGTAATGAGATCGGCGAGGCTCATCGGCGAGGCTCGTCAACTCCGATGTAGCAACGGCTCTGGGGCTGCTTGAAAGGCTGGAAGGCTTGGAATACCTGGCATCGCTCAGCCCAAGTCATTTACACGCCCTCTCCCCCCTGCCCGCCTGATTAAGAAGGCCGAAGGGCCTGCTCGTTACAAGATGGACTGTAGAAAAAGGTAATTTCCCCTTCTCCAAACCTGTATCGCCCGTTGATGATTGGTTGGCATCACTATCCCCCATGTAAAGAACCACATGGAATCGTTGACACTACTAGTAATGGTATTGGTCATCCCATAAATTGATCCTCCACGACATGCCCCCCCCTGGCCATAGGGCAGAAACTCATCTCTCCCCCCCTCACGGTAAAACGCATTCGATCTCACCTATACTAGCGACTATGCCCTCTCGTGCCGTGCCTCGTTCACTATTAAAGAGGGGAAATGAGGCCAGCCAAGGCCCACGGAGGCGCGTGCACACGGGACAACAAAATTAAACCAAGGCTTTCGATACGATGGGACAAGGTCGTAGGATGAGGCCCCAACCAATCCAGTTTAAGCCAAGCATCATCACTGCCCCCCCCTCAATTTTTTTTTTTTTTGGTTCCCGTCCCAGCGCAATGGGCCGCCCGTCTGACGGGAGAAGAGAAGCATGGACCCCTGATCTGATAATCCATATCAACCACGCGTTTGAAGGATCCATGGATCCGCTTTGGGATTGGCAGCTCACCCAACAGCTTGGTAACCAGGGGGGAGGCAGCCAGGGGGGGAGGAAGGGCGCATCGGCATTCTCGCTAAGAAAAGGACATAATTTAGGCCTCTTTTATCACATAAGCTGTTTTCTTTTTTTTTTTGCTTACGCAGACATGGGAGATGATTGTTGTGGAGATGAGAGGGTTTTTCATTCCTACCAGGTTAGGTATGTGGTGATGCGCGGGCGCTGAATGCACGTGGGGAACTTGGAAACTCATCACATACTGGCAGTTCGCATGGCGCGGCACATTTCGTCTTCCTCGTGGGTTGTGGTGCTGACAGCTTTCCCCCCCCTTGATCGAAAGTTACCACGCGGCTGGTAATGAGCGTGGCCCGTTTTTGCGGGCAACTGTTTTCTCATACGCCCTATGAAAACGCATGGGGAGGGGGAAGATCCTTGAGCTTCGTCTATAGAGAGCGGAAACAACAATACGAAAATGGCAGCTGTAACAGTGGCAGATGAGTTCACTTTACAAAGTACTAGGTTATATACAAGGTGTGACAGTGAACAAAGAACTCGCTTGAGAATATACAACGCCCTAGTTATGGGTGGTATTATGCCAACATCTATGCCTGAAGTTTCTGCTTCGTCCTTTTCCTCTTGCCGCCCACTTCTCTGCCTTCCTCCATCTCTAGCAGTGCCTCTCGCTTCTTTTCGCCAACCAGCTTTAGGGCGTCCCGGATGACTCTCGTCTCCAGGTTGACGCCCTCCTCTTCCCAAGCCTCCATCTGCCTACCAACTCGCTCTTCAATGGCCAAGA
The DNA here is from genome assembly GCF_020647795.1 of Trichoderma atroviride. NCBI lineage: Eukaryota > Fungi > Ascomycota > Sordariomycetes > Hypocreales > Hypocreaceae > Trichoderma > Trichoderma atroviride. The sequence goes on along the minus strand of NC_089400.1, from coordinate 1,923,807 downwards.
CCAGGTCCACGTCTCGTTGGCCTACAAATGTAACGGCCTCACCTTTTCGTCCCGCACGGGCGGTACGTCCAACACGATGAATATAGTCATCCGGGTCTCGGGGGATATCGTAGTTCACTACCAAGCTAACCTCTTGGATGTCGAGACCTCGAGCAGCTACGTCTGTAGCTACCAAGATCCTGGCTGCTGAAGCTCGGAAGCGAGCCAAGTTGTCTGTTCGCTGTCTCTGAGGGAGTTTGGAGTGCAAAGACGTGACTCGGTGATCCAATAGTCGCAATAAGTGATGTAGATAATCGGCCGTCGTTGTGCGATTGCAAAAGATGATGATAGATTTGTTGATATTTGCCTCAGTGAGTAAGAAGACGTGTAGATAGTGCTCCTTGTGTGTGATGGGGATCTGAACATGTCTCTGGCTCAGCGTTGCCGGGATGGCAAGCATCTGTGTATCGACTTCGCATACAAAAACAGGTGGCTTTCCGGGCCGCTGTGGTAAATCTTTGAGCGCGCGCACTTCTGGTGTGATGGTAGCCGTGAAGAGAAGCGTCTGTCTTTCGGGAGCAGGTGGCAGCACCGACAGACACTCCTCGACATCAGGCAACATACTGCCCGAGCCACTGGCATGCAAGAGACGATCGGCTTCGTCAAGAACCACGTAGCGAACCCTTCGCAATCCACATATCGTATCCTCTCCAGATGTTCTAATATGATCCGCCAAGCGCCCAGGAGTTGCAATGATGATGTGTGGCCGTTGAGCCAGCGCAATGGCTTGAGCACGCATGTCAGCGCCGCCAGTTATGAGGATCATCTTGAGGCTCTGGGGTGAGGAGATGGCCTTGAACTGTTCGTAAATCTGAAGGGCAAGCTCGCGCGTTGGCGTAAGGACGACGGCAAAGATGGCGGAAGGATCCTCTGCCCACTTCTGGAGAACTGGGACAGCAAAGGCAACAGTCTTTCCTGAACCTGTTCTGCTACCACCAATGCAGTCCCTTCCCTTCAAGATTTCCGGTATACAGCCCTTTTGGATACCAGTTGGCCGTTTGATGGCCATATTCTCGAGTGACTGAACAAGCCATGGCCGCACGGTCAAGGCTAAAAAGGTGGTATTGGGATCGGTTGGTGCGAGGATGGGGTTTTGCGCCTGCGATTGGGGAATAGCAGCGGGTTTAGCAGTTGACTTGGTCTCTTCCTTCTTTGCAATATTTCTTTTGATTCGAGAAGGCGCCGCTATGGAAGACAGCACTAGCTTTGGAGTCTTGTCGTCATCGTCGTCGTCGTCGCTATTATCATTGCCAATATCAAGGTCGGGCGAGGTGCGGCGCCGTTTCCTAGCAGCAGCATTGTCGAGGTGATCCGACTCGTCAGAGGAGTTGGATGAGTTGGATGACAGCTCCGGATCCGGGGATCGTTCTGCGAATGCGACACCTGCTGCAGGCATGTTAGGGGCTTGAAGCAATGCGATTTGCGGATACACTCGCAGCCTTTCGTCGATGCCAAATTTTTTTGAACAATGTCTAAAAAAAAGTTGACGTTGATCATTAAAGTGGAGTGATTGCTCTTACCGCTTTCCTGTTTGGGACTAGCTTTGCGATCCGCGTCTAATTCTTCGGCTGAAGAGTGGCAGTGAGAAAAAATACTCCACAGTACTTTGCTCTTGGTGCAAATAAAGGCGCAAAGCAATACTAACTTGGTATGGCTCTCAACTATCTCGATTAAATCATTGAATCAAGTAGCATCTATTTTTAAAACAGAGCCCGCCTCAGACTCAGATCCTCAAGCAAGTCCCACCTTGAATCATTCGTTTTTGCCCTAGTGGCTGCGAACCAACCAGATCGGCGGGTAGACGCGCGCTTGAAGAAACGCTGTTGCTAGACGCTGATTGGCCCCAGTGCAGTCCAGCCCCTGCAACGCTGCAGGCTGCGCCGCACTTGAAACAGCATCAGTTCAAGCACCTGTGACCAATTTTGCCTTTCAGGCCAATACGATGCGCGCAGCGTTTATTTTAGCAATCCCTACATGCAGAGTCCTGGGAACCTTGTTTGTCTGCGGCATGAGACAAGCAGCGGGCTGGGACAGGCAGGCCAGTTGTGCCGCCGCCTGCAGTGCCTGACATGCTTGGCCGCGTGCATTGAGCTGTATTGTTCGCCCGCTCAACTGGAACCTCTGCCCTAGGTTCGTTTGCCGAGAAGACTTCTCAACTCGCAATTGGCCGACGTTGGTGTCGTGTGTCAGACACGCAGCCCCGTGGCGTTGACGGGATTTTCCTGGCATTTCCCTGGGGCTAGAAGCTGAAGATGTCGAGTGAATGGGATGCAAGCCCACTCCTCCAACCCCCGACCTGGTTAGCCACTGGTCTTACATTCCACGTGTCGGGCTGTTCAGCGCCTTTCCAGATCACAGTCTTATACACACACACAAGTCAGCATGAAGCACATTGCAGAATTCCGGTGCCTGGCATCTCTGTATCTGTCTGATGGCTGCTCGACACCCACGATCAGCGGCCCTTTTGGCATCAATCTTACGACATGCTCGGCGGGGATGCGCGCTGCTGACCAGAGATGCAATATGCCTCAAACTACCTACCTATGCAAAAGCGACTTCAGTTGTACTTGTAGGGTAAGCGAGCAACTAGCCGCGCTGGACTGCGTCGAGAACGGCCGTCAAGAGGCTGGATGAGCTGTGCCGCGCATCAAACCCTGGCCACTGCTGCCGATTCACCTGATGACCCCTGTCACGGTGCACTTGGAAGCCATTGGTGGGTGATTCGACGTGCTGAGTTCTGCCGCATTTACTTGTGCTTGTAATCTGCTCTCATGATATGATTTGCCCCCTGGATCATCGCTCGCCGTGCCGTCTTTTGCCGAGCCAGCGCACACTTTGCCAGTGAGAACCTACCTGCCGTGATTTGGATGCTGATTTGCCCGCCTTCATCCTCCCAGCTCATCTCAACGGCCAACTCACTGTTTCACCAAGCCCGCAGTCTCAGAACCAGCCGCGGAAACCGGCTCAGACCACAGCGCTGCGGGTGCTCCACTCCTCCCTCATCTCCACTGCCAGTTAGCGCTGCCAGAGCGTTGCTTGGGGGCCTTTTGGAGCCCTACGGGTGCTGTACAGCGACTGGAGCTACTGCTTCCCCACAAGGACCCCCTGGTCCCGTGGTGCTCACAGCAATCCTTTGCCCAGTGCCTGGCGTCTCCGGCAATACCTACGCCGTGCTCCAGGCGGGTGAGCACCGCACGCTGCGCTGCTGGGTAGCGCCATGTACCGTCGCTGTACGGCGCTCTGCCACCGCCTGCGCACAGGGGCTGTCTGCCGCCATGCGCCATGCGCCGCGCCGCACAAACTCCGCTGGGCCGCATGCGCAGCTCGAGGCAGCTACATGTAGGTACTTGCCAGGAGGTGCTGCAACCCACACCTTTCTCTCAAACCTCTCCTCCCCGACAATTAAAAGAAAAAAGTACTAGACCCGACGAGCTGGCCATAAGCTTCGTCTCTCCAACCAACTTTTTGCTTTGCTTTCGACAACCACCGTCTGCATCCTTTCGATCGTTTCATTTGCAATATTTGCTCCTTCGCGCCCTCCGTCTGGCAGCGCTGCTTTCTGTCCTGCTTTGTTGACACGCACCAGCCGATTATTCCCCTCTTTAGCGGCATCCCCTCACTCGCCTTCGACTTCCCGCCAGGGCCAATAGACCGTGCATGCGAGCACTCGCCTCCTCTGCCAGCGCATCGCTAGCCATCTGCCGATATCTGAAAACTTAGCACGGTCGTTACTCTGCATCGTTTGTGCCTTTTTCTGTCCTCGCCGAGTTCCTCGCGCTGCTTTTTGTCCAAGTCCAACCGTCGTTGGGTGGCTTCTTTGTGCCCTGCTGCATTGCATACTCGAGACTTCAGAAGTGTGGTCTCTTGTGCCGCCCCAACCTTCAGCCTTGCAAAAGGTACCGCATACCCACCAAGAATTCGCTCGTTTGGACACCACACAGCAACCTGCCTTGACTGGCGCCGCTTCCCACCATGGCTGATGCGGCTTCTTCACAATCCCAGGGCATCGAGCCCGCTGCCCAACTGGTGAGTTGCATGCATGCCTTGCGCTGCTTGGCCCCTGGACTGGAAAAAAAAAGACGGCTTGACTGACTTGTTCCGCTACAGCATCCCGCCTCTTCTACCCCCTCTGCCGCTCTCCAACCTCCTGCGCCATCCCCAATGTCCGTACCGATCATGAACTCTCCAGCCCCCATTCTTCGTCCTGCCATTCCAGGAAACCGGGGCCGTGCGGCGCCCAGATTGGGGCTGGCCATCCCCCCCTCACCAAACGTCAAGCCTGTGGGCAACCAGGCTGTTCAACCGCCTGCTAGGCCCCCCCCTACCGACTCTGCACCTGGCAACGCCCATGGGCAGCCAATCCACGCCATATGAACAGCCTCCGAGGTCGCAGGGCATCCAGCCCGGACAGTCTGCTGGCGGCGGCAGCGAGAGCAGTGCAGCTCATTCAAGGTCGGGCAGCTTTGGCCCTCTTGATGGCCGAGCAAGCAACCCCACGTCTGCGGGCTCTCAATTTTCGGCCCTTTCATTTGCTTCGCAGTTTGGCATCCCTGTAACACGGCCCCAAGGAACCCCAGACCCTGTATCGGCTGTCGGCTCCATGTACTCAGAGCGAAGTGAGGGAGGAGTTTCCATGGAGAGAGATGGAAGTTTGCAGGGCCTGGAGGGCTTTGACCGACTGAGCGTCGAGAAAGCGAGGAATGCCGACGTCGAAGATTTAGATGACGAGGGGTGGAGGATTGCCAGCTTGGAAAAGCGAATTGTTGAGCTGGGCAATCTTGGTGAGGGCGCTGGAGGAGCCGTTACCAAGGCCATGCTTAAAGGCGGCAAGACCATCTTCGCTCTCAAGGTAAAAAGACTTTTGATTGAAATCATTCATTGTACCGATGAGAATGCTAACAATAACTCCAGATTATTACCACAAATCCTGATCCTGATGTTAAGAAGCAGATTGTTCGAGAATTGGGTTTCAACAAAGAATGCGCTTCTGACCACATTTGTCGCTACTACGGAGCATTCGTTGACCCCTCCACAGCCACCATTTCTATTGCAATGGAATTCTGCGAAGGTGGCTCATTAGATAGCATCTACAAAGAGGTCAAGAGACTGGGCGGCCGTACCGGTGAAAAGGTACTAGGAAAGATTGCCGAGGGCGTTTTGGGTGGCCTTACTTACCTCCACACCCGACGCATTATCCACAGAGACATTAAGCCTTCCAACATCCTGCTGTGCCGTGACGGCGCGGTGAAGCTGTGCGATTTTGGTGTCTCTGGAGATTTTGGGACCAAGGGCGAGGCCAACACGTTCATCGGCACCAGTTACTACATGGCGCCAGAACGAATTACTGGCCAGTCATATACCATTACATCTGATGTATGGTCCACAGGAGTTACGCTGCTTGAAGTAGCGCAACATCGGTTCCCCTTCCCTGCAGATGGCACAGAGATGCAGCCTCGTGCAGGGTTGATTGATCTGCTCACATACATTGTGAGGCAACCCGTGCCAACCCTCAAGGACGAGCCCGTCAACGATGTATACTGGAGTGACAACTTTAAATACTTTATTGAATGCTGGTATGTAGCGCTTCTCATTACACTTGATTGGAATCTGATGCTAATACTCTTATGATTTACAGTCTGGAGAAGCAGCCCAATCGCAGAGCTAGCCCGTGGAAGATGCTGGAGCACCCGTGGATGATCGAGATGCGTTCCAAGAGGGTAAACATGGTGAAATACCTTTCCTTCGTATGGGGCTGGGACGAAAAGCAGGTCTCCAGCTCTCGATAGAAGACATTGCCATTGCTCATCTACTAAATCTAACGCACATGTCTGAAAATACTACACACCCTTCATTGCTGTCGGACCAGCAGGCTGGCCTCGCCGCGCAGCGTATATCTTACCGGGGGGAGGAGCAAATAAATGAGAAAAAAAGATATCTTAAGCATGCGACCTAATCAGACCATTTGACGATATATCGGGCTTACTATGGTCATGAAGAGAGGGGAAATTGGTGGGTAGCACCGGGTTTTTTTATTGCATACTTCAGAAAGCGAGTATCAAAGCATTTCACTATATGAGAAAAGATGAGGTGGTTTGTCCATGCTGCATTGAAGATCTGCCAAGGGGAAAAAAAGGGCATCTCTCAGCTTATACTTGGATATCAAAGCGCTTGCACATAGCGATTCTTCATGTCTTTTTTATATTTCTTTTTATTCAAATTTGTCATCAACATGGCGTGTATACAAAGGATCATGTTTAGTTGTCCTAACTACCTTATATAAGAAAAGAATTTCAAAAAAAAAAACAAAAAAAAAATATGAAATCAAATATGCCAAAAATATCCTATTATAAGTGTGAATCAACAAAAAAGATGATGCTATTAGGATGCATTACTCTCCGGGGGGTCACCCATGAGTTCCCGCAGCGTGACGGTGGCGTAGGCGCTTCTGCCGAGCTGGAATTTGACAATTGCGGCGATCTTGAGCGGCTTGTCCACCTCCATGGATTCTTGTGCGTTTGTAGTTTCTGTTTCTTCAACCTTGGCGCTGGCAGCAGCACCCTCCTCCTGTGAGGTCTGATTGGACGCTTCGTTTTCTCCTTCCACCTTGGCCACCTTGCTCGGCCTCGCGTCATCTCCGTCCTCACGGGAGCGTTTATTATTACTAGCATGAGTACCGGTTTTGCGATCGGCTTTGATGAGATCCAAATCGGTGGGGTGCATCTGCTCTTCGTCGTCCGAGTACGTCTTGAACTCGACGCTGGGCTTGGCGAGGAACCTGTTCATCAGCTTGCGGTAGCGTCCCGGAAGGCTGAATTCGCGGCGCATGCGGCGCATCTTGTGGGGATCCAGGCTGCCGTTCTCCTCGCGGCCCATGAAGTCTTTGTAGAACTCGCCAATCTCGTTATCTGGGTAGATGACGTCGTAGCCGGGAGTAGGGAGAACAATGTCGTACACTGTATATTTCCCACTGGCGGCCTCCTCCTCGGTCAAAGGCCTGGCCTGGAGAGGAATATCGTCATCATCCTCGACGGGGTTTACGGGATTGATGATGTCGTCGCCGTCTTGATCTTGGCCGCTGACTTGGGGAGTGGCTTCGGTTTCGACAATGACGAGGTCGCCCTTGATGACTTTCTCGCTATGGAGCTCCCATCGCCTGCTCGCGGCGTGGTTCCACACGTGGGATTGGCATGCGTGGAGGTACATTGATCGCAGACCTCTGGTGATGTGGATGAGGGCTCCGACAAAGTCTCTTCTGGACTGCTTGCCTTGTCTGTTGAGGTGGCGCAGGACGCAGACTTCGGCCGCGAATCTCCTGGGCATGATTTCAATGGCCTTTTCGACGTCCTTTTCGGTCCTGAACAGCATGCAGGCAAGGTGGCGGTTGTATTCGTCTCGCTTGGCCGGCTCGTTGGGGATCCCCTCTGTTTCTGCCTTTTGAGCAATTTCCTCGTCGTATGCAAGAATGGCATTGATGGCGCCTTCGTAGTTATCCCCCAGAATAAGTTTTCCGACCTCGTGCGTTCCGATCTGGTGGGTGCCGAATCGCTGATGGCCAAAGTAGTTGATCCAGCCGTGCTCTGTCATGTGGTCCAAAGCAGATTGCACGTTGGCATGCATTAAGTCAGCCTGCTCAGGGACAGGCTTGGCACTGTCCTCGCCGAGAATCTGGCAATTCTTGATAGTGATGGCAAACTCATTGCCTAGTAGCTGTCCAAGGTGGATGGGATCCGTCTTGTACTCGTAATCGCCAGTCGTTATGCCCCAGAGCTTTCCATTGATACCCGCCAGGCTTCTATCCCGCGTGTATCGGACGGAACAGCGCTGGACTGTAGATGCACGTCGATCCTTGGTGCCCGCATAGTTGATGACTTGAGGCTTCACCTTCAAGATGCGTGCAATCTGGTTGACGGCATCCATGGTATCGCGGTTGTCTTTGAAAAGAGTAAAGTGGAGATACTCGCCGATAGGCTGATCTTCTTGCTTGTTCCGGTTGCGATTGCGGCCGCCCCGACCTCTTTTGCCCCTTCGTGTGGGTGCCGCGAAGCTGGCGACGATAGCACCGGCATCGCCCGTGCTGGTCTCTATCCTAGAATTGAAGATGCGTCGGATTTCTTGATGGATTTCGCCTCGTTTGAACTTGTCGTCCATGGGCTCGGACACGACGGGCTTCTTTCTCTCCAAAGGCGCGGCCTGACCGTCTCGGAATAAGTCTACGAGCTCTTGTGCAAACTTTTCGCCTGCTAGATTGCTGAGAGCTGTCACATCTTCCGCGGGGATCTCAACAATCTCCTGCTCTTGAGGTTCATCTTTAACCTCGTTGGAATCACCCTCGTTAGTGGAGTCTTGTTGCTCTTTGGGAGTATCAGCCCCCTTTACCGGCGCGGCGTCCGCAACCTATCCAATTGATCAGCATCAACCATCTACACAGTCGGTCAGAGCCAACTTACCGGTTTGTTTTGGCCATTTAATCCGATTTTGCGCAGATGAACAACGACGCCGTCTTTGCCAATCTCATTGACCTGGAAATCTGAGAACCTGCAGAGAATCATTAACAACATGGTCCGACATCACTTATGGGGGGGGAATATGAGAAGCGCGCACCTCACGCGCAGGTCGCCCACCCATGGGAATCGCAAAGGAGTGGCGCGCTGCGTGATTCCTATTGATTTGGCGTGAGACGCAGTCTGGCGCACATTGTAATGCGGCAGTTCGCTCATGATAGCGGTGATGCAGCGGTAGAGACGAGAGCTCAATTGAGCTGAGCCTCACCTTGTGAAATTCTCACTAGATATTATGCTTTGAGCGTTATGGGGCAGATTCTGCCGGCAATAATTATCTATACTTTTGACAGACATAGCAGGCGGTAGAGACTAGAGCGCCTGGGTCTTTGGGTGGCGCTCTAAAGAGGTAGGCGGTATAAATGGAGCCATATGTACCTTTTTTTGGCCATTTTGCTATATTGCAAGCTGTGAACCGATTGATGCAAGGAAGCCATCTAAGGATGTTTCCAAAAAGACAATTTTTAAGATGCTTCATCAATTAATGTCAAGGGATTTGATTCAATATAATTTATCCATGCCGTAATTTAGCTATATGTAAATATGTACTAGACTAGACGAAAGTCCGTCTTACAGCAACCTTGAATAGGTACCTACCTAGGTTTGTAGAAAGAGCTACTAAGGAAACCTTTCATATTAATGGATAGTAATTCCTTCTCTAGCATATCGGAAATTAAAAACCCCATAGGTGTCTAGTTAATCCAAACTTGCTCAATCATCAGCTCGCTCTCCGCGGCTTCAATAGTAGTTTAGACCTGATTGTGTTATTATTTTATTTCCTCCGTTCCCGCTTTCAGCCTGCCTGGCTTCAAGTCTACAGAATTATAAGGTGAACACAAGTTATCCTCGTATTATTCTTAACGTTGATATGTGATTACAATATCGGATCAGGATCAGCATGAAAAACACTTGCGCGCCTCGCGTTGTGTCAATATTTCATCTCTTCTAAGACCAGGGATGAAATAAAAAACCGGAATTCATCCTCGACAAAGACAAGCTCGGAAACAAAATGCCCAGACGATTAAGATGGCTGCTTCCAGCTATTCGTTTTGCTACCGAATCGCGACCCTCCATCACAAGTTCGGACTTGGACTCAGAACCGGAGGAGAAACGTTCCGAATATACAGGTAAATTCTTGTAAATGACACCAGCATATGTCCTCTTGCTACCCTTGCCAGATATTTACGACGCGCTGTCATCCATCGGCCTACTTGATCCCGGTACCAGGCGTTTGAATGAACCTAAGCTTCTAGAGCTGTCTGACGACATTCGGACTCACCTTCTTGAAGGCGCTTCTCTAGGCGACAGCGCAGAAATCATCAAGCGAACTGTCCGTGAGCTGGTAAGGGACGAGAGTAGTGCCATACCTGTACTGGATTTTGCTGCCATCCAGAATGCTCGACTGGATAAACTGCTTTCCGAAATGTTGACCCTAGGCCACCAGCAAGCTTTGCTTTCTCCTCGATCCCGCGTTGATACCTTGATGGCCGAAAGGTTGCAGAGGCTATGGATGGCTCGATTTCGTGAAAAGTATTTCAACATTGATCAAATCCGGCATCAAAACCTATCTAAGACTGGCAGGCTGAAAGATATCATGTTCAATGATGTAGCCACGAACAGCTGGGACTTGTGGCAAGCAGAGGGCAGTGAGACACTATCAGGCCTTGAATCAAATCTCCAGTTCAAACCGGGACAGTAAGATCAACGGAAACAGAAATTGTCTTGTTTGAAGTCAATATACTGACAGATGCGGCCACTCAGTTAGTGGCTGAACCTGGCATGTGCGTACCGAGATGGCATTGTAGGAAGTATTTGCGAAACTCCAACAGAAGGGAGGTACGGGGCTCATTCGCTCCCACTGCTGACAGGCCGGGAAGAAGTGGTATCTGCGGACACGGTCCGCTATATGCGTGAAGCGAAGCTTTCTGAAACCCACGTTTCCTTGATAACCCACGTTGGTTCTCAAATACGCATCCTGAGAGGCCACCGACTCAGAAGCCCGCTCTCACCTAAAGCAGGCATACGATATGACGGACTGTACGTTTGATGTCCCGTTGAACTTGGAACGGTTTCTAACAGCAGTACAGATATACAATCCGACAATACGGCCACAAGCAAAACCCGACGAGCCGGCTGCACCGAATCATCGTGACGTTGGAAAGAGTCGCGGGCCAGCCAAGCATGGCCGATTTCGCTCAAGTCCCTCGTCCGTCACAAATGGACGACTGGGTGCTGTTTGAGAAATTCGAAGGCGAAATGATCCGGCAGAACCATGGCGAGCAAAGCTTTCTGGACTGGAAAGTGATGAAGGCGCAGGAAAGGATGGAGCAGCGACAATGGCGACGAGCTCTCGAAGTTGGAGCTGCTCTGACCACGGCTCGGCATGCCAGGTACAGCTACGGAATGCGAGATTTGGGGGTAAAGGAGAAGACCTAGATCAGCACCTATAAACCATACAATTACAGACCGACAGAAATTATTTTGTGCTTCCCCGGCCATTGTGACTTTGCAATCAATCCCTTGAAAAATGATGGCAAGATGAAGTGCTAAATCCAGCCATGCCTAACTCGAGCGTTTTAGGAGGGGCTTATTCGGTGGCGGGGCTCATACAACTGAACAAGACTTCACTCATACATCAATCGTATCGGCGAGTTCACATACGCAAACCGCCAACCATGGGGAAAAACGACAAAAAATCCGGCGATAAAGGCGGCGCCAAGGGAAAGGGAGCCGAGGCCAAAGAGTCTGGAGGGAAGACCAAAGGGGCCATGTCTATCAACGTTCGACACATTCTGGTATGTCTTGCTGAGGCCGCTGTGAAGTACCACTGGCTCTGCACCTTTGTTTATTATTTTCAATATTATTTAATTGTTTTTTATTTCATTGTAATTGTTTTGAGCCGCAAAATGACGTCACCGCTAATTTAAGCCAAAAGTGCGAAAAACATGCGAAAAAGGAAGAGGCTCTTTTGAAGCTGAGCGAAGGCGTCAAATTTGATGAGGTCGCCCGGACCTATTCCGAGGACAAGGCACGGCAAGGTACTTTTTCTTCTTCTTCTATTCTGATGCTACGCTATTGTACGTAGCCGGCGCTGTCAGAGCTAATCTGCTGATAACTTTCATTTCCTTTGCTATAGGGGGTTCTTTAGGGTGGAAGACAAAGGGGAGTCTGGATCCTACGTTTGAGGAAGTTGCCTTTTCTTTACAACCAAGTACTACAGGCAGCCCTATCATTGGAGAGGCCAAGACACCGTTTGGCTATCACATTATAATGGTAAGTTTACGAAATTCTAGTCACGTTCATTATCGGAGCATTCCGTGGTGTTAATGCCGGACTGTTAGGTCGAAGGGCGCAAGTAAAAGGGGAGAAGAGACTAGGAAAAAGGGTGCATTCAGATATCACAAGACAGCACAAAGAAGAGCCAGCAATTCATATAAGTATTTGGATTCCGTTTTTTTATTGTTCCCATCATGCAATGTGGCCATGATACAAGGCCTAGAGTACAACCCTAAAGGAAAAGTCGTTTTTTAACGCGTCCTGAAAAGAAACCAAGACCGCACCTCTATACCCCATTAAATCAACGCCGTCCATACCCTTACTGGGAGGTCTGGAAGTAGTTCAGGATGATGGAACGCTCCTGAGACTCCTCACCCCAGTCCTTGACAACGACGCAAGAGCAGTTGACGACCTTGCGGGCGTTACCCTCACGGTCAAGAACGCCTAAACACAATTGTAAGTAATTCGTCTTACATCATCTTTTCTCCGTTTTTCCTCGGATTCAGCTGAGATTTCACATACAGAGACCGGCCCACTCGCCGAGCTGCTTGCCATCGGGAACCTTGATCAGAGGAATCTTGTGCTCATTGCAGAGAGCAATGACCAGCTTCTTGTAGGCCTCCTCCTCGCAGTTCTCGTTCAGGACGCACATGTGAGCCTGGCGACGGTCCAGAGCCTTGGAGGCTTCACGGAGACCGCGGGCGAGACCGTCGTGCATGAGAGCGAGCTTGAGAACACCCTTCAGGGCGTCCAGAACGGACATCTGGCCCTTGGGGGCATCTCCGGAAACTTCGACTTCCTCGACGACCTCGGGGGGCGTTGTTCTCTTCTACGTCCGACTTTTTCGTGGAAAAAAAAATTGCCTGCGTTAGCGCTGTGTTTTTTTCGTCTAGAGGGGGGGTAATTTCGCATTCGACAAGGTCCAGCGAGGGGCTCAATTTTTCTCGTTGATTTCGGACAGAAGAAAGAGCATCGATTCCATTGGCGATTCTGCGAAAATGGGCGAGAAACTCACCATCTTGTTTGTTGTTCTCGTCGGGCGATCCTCGAAGATTAATTGATGTGTGATGAACTAGTGACGGGGGTTTTTGCGTCGTGCGCGAACAGTTGATAGTAGGAGTTGAGAATAACGGGGATTTGCCTAAATCCAGGTAACCGAGTGCGTACCCTTAGGGCATTTTTACGCGCACGGACCACCAGGGCACACAACGCACCAACGGCACAAGGCTGGACCCCATTCCAGGCCCCGTCTAGTTTTTTTTCGTCCATCTCCGGTGCTCTCAGCTCGAACCTCACTTTCTCACCCGACCCAGTCAAACTTCCAAAGAGGTATGTATGGTCTGAAACCACGCCAACAGCGCCTTCGACATGGCGAGATGACGCCTTTTATCGTGGCTGGGGACAGCAATCATGGACGTCGGCCCCGATGAGCGACAATGCGATGGACGCGCGATGCACTCGCCATCATGCTGTTCTGTTTGGCGCATTAACGGCTTGGCTGGCGCCTCTTGATACGCTGCTTCCCCTCCGGCAATGAGCAGGCTGAACCCTCGTCGACGGATCGCTGAGGGCACTCTCCATGTTCATCAGAGCCACCCCGAGTCTAACATGCATTGTCCATTGGCAGATACCTCATTTCCCAATCTCGACTTGAGAATCTCCGTTCAATACCGCCAAAATGGTCCGCACCTCCGTTCTCCACGACGCCCTCAACAGCATCAACAATGCCGAGAAGTCCGGCAAGCGCCAGGTCCTGATCCGACCCAGCTCCAAGGTCATTGTCAAGTTCCTCCAGGTCATGCAGCGCCACGGTACGTCTGATGGAATTATATGCGACTTTCTCAATTCACCCATTCCCCCCTTTCCTTTCGGCATGATAACTAGGGCTACGATCGATACTGCACCACGGTCCAGCCCCTATAAGTTGCCGATATATTATCCTGCGGTGGATTTTCAGAAGATTTCTAAAATTCATTCATCACATTAAAAGTCGCTTGGAGGTCTTCCGCAACATTTCGCTAATTGTTTTACTTTTCCAGGCTACATTGGCGAGTTCGAGGAGGTCGATGACCACCGCTCCGGCAAGATCGTCGTCCAGCTGAACGGCCGTCTCAACAAGACTGGTGTCATCTCCCCCCGCTACAACGTCCGTCTCGCCGACCTCGAGAAGTGGGTCGTCAAGCTGCTGCCTGCCCGTCAGTTCGGCTACGTTATCCTGACCACCTCTGCTGGTATCATGGACCACGAGGAGGCCCGCCGAAAGCACGTTGCCGGCAAGATCATCGGCTTCTTCTACTAGACAACGAAAAAAACTGGCGATGAGAGAGAAATAAAAAAAGGGTTTTGAGGCATTCTCGGCGTTTCAATGGTGATCGCGGTAACAGTGATCAGCATCCTTTGATTTATACCCGGATAGTCACTTTTCTTTTAGCGTACACTTGGCAATAAATCATACACGAGAGAGCCCAATCTATTTGACTCCCCGATTCATTGTGATGCTTCTAACGATGATTAACGGTGATGTATCTGAATTCAAGACTGAAAGTCGACTTCTATCGCCCCTATAGTATTTCTTACGACTTGGAGATGTCACTGCATGGTACCTACTGTTCAAGGCGAGATAGGTGTCTCATGTATGTGCTAAATACCTACCAAAGGATAATAGGGGATGGGCAACCTTTGACAAAACTGTGGCTGTGCTTGGAAGTGTTCATGTAAGATGGTTGTTGAAGTTAGACCTTGACATCTGGTTCAATCAAAGACGTCTTTTGCTCCTGCGAGTTATCCGCCGACGCCGCTTCGCCACTATCAGCCCCTCTCCACTTTCTCATCATCTCGGAATCTCTCAGCTTCTGCAGCTCATCCTTGACCATATCAGCGAGCTCATCGGGACGCTTCCCGAAGCAGTATTTGCCCGCTCCCGCCACTACAACTGACACCACGAGTCCAAAGCAGATAGCCGCGAATATCCAGGTCACAAGACTGCCGACAACTTCCCCGACGGATTCGAAGACGGCGGCGATCAAGAGTGAAAATGGTGCGAGTACCTGGATAATCTTGATGCGGATGGGATACGTGTAGGATGGCGATGAAGAATGCGGCGGCAACGGGACGCTGGCTTTGATTGACGAGGTGTCGTTGCCCACCATCTTGAGAGACAGAAGCGCATCATTGCCGTGGCCTGGCTTGTTCAGGAATATATCCAACTGCCCTACCATTCCTACTCTCTGGGCAGGCCGTCGAATGGTGAGCGGAACACTCGCATACTCGTGGTGAATCTCCCAGAAGAGCAAGAGTGCATCTGCAGGTGGGAACCACGGCAAGTTCGCGCCATCTGTATCGCCCGCTCGCACAGTGGCGGTTACTTCCTCCCCGCGTCCATCGTCGGCCAGTGCATGGCGGAATATGTGTAGAGGCTGCTCCAGCCCCGAGATTGTAAGGGTGAGGCTGGAGATGTCGAGCTTATAGTCAAGCGCAAAGCCCTGCCGGGATTCATATTCGGTCACCTGTACAGAGTCCCTATAGAGATGGTTAGGTCAAATGTTTTGGTATCTCGAACTTCTTTTTTGTTCATATGCCATTACCAATATACTCGACGCAGTGTCTTGCCGCTGAGAAGGACTTTGGTTGCATAGTTGGTTGCATAAAGGGAGCCATTATCACCGGAAGGAAAGGGAAGAAACGCCCATAGCAGGCCCAGAAGCAACCAGGTCCCGAATATCGCCAAGAACAGGCGCCAGATGCTGCGGAACAATTTCCAAGGACCTATCATCGTGTACCTACCGTGGGAAAGAGGTTAAAAAATCTACCATCCGTCAGGAGACGACTTTAATGGGAATTTGTAAGAGAGAGGATACAGGCACCAGCTATAAGCCACATTACGGCCCCACTAGACTTGATGAAGGAGTTTCGCCGTTCGATAGCAGGTAATGGCTTAGGTTAGCAAGCTAAAATTAGATGCCTTTGCCTTACAGGGCCTACTAGATAAGTTGATGCGAGCGGGAAGCTGAACAGACCGTTTGCAAAGGCTCATATGCATCGCGAAAAGTCTAGGATCATGCATATGAAGAGATATCAAGTACCGTATTACCTCGCGTTTTTCGACGATAGATTTAAGAGGGGGGTTTAGAGAATTCTGCCAATTAAAGGTAAGAATTATCGTCGAAGTTGCGAGGGAACTATAATAAATGAAAAACAACAGAGTTTGATTGGCTATTGAAGCTCTATAATGCATTTTGATTGGATAAATATTGATTTATTGTGGTTCCCTCGCTTTTTCGACGATAATTCTTACCTTTTCAACGATGATTCCCTCGCAACTTCGACGATATTAATTATGGGGCAAATAGAAGATGTAGCCAATTAGATTAGCCAGAACCTAGATTTATCATCGAAAAACGCAAGATAATACGGTAGTCTGCTAACTTATTTCTATATGCATTTCTATATGAATTTGCTAAACAGTTATATTACGCTTCCAACAATGCACAAATAGTCTAGGATTGTGCATGAAGTCTATGGAGATTTTAATTTCAATTGGCTAAAAGAGAGACCCTAAGATGTAGCCAATAGATGCTTGTTATTTCCAGCTGTGGCTAGTGATTGATTGTGGCTTTGCTGCAGCTCACGCTCACTGAAAATCCGCTGCGCTGGAATCAGATGCCTTTGCCTTACAAAGGGCCTCTAGCGGGCTTCCCCTCCACTAGCGGCAGTCCCGCTGGTTGCCGTCGTCGCCACTGGCCCAAAAGTAAACAAACCCAGAATCTTCATATTGCTTGCTCCAGCGGCAAATCTATTGCTGATTTGCCATGGTTTTCTCATTTTTGGAATAGAGTATTGCCAGCTGCGTTTTCTCATGGCATAATTGGCGCTATAATTTCCTTTTTTTTTTTCTTTTTGGCTTAACCTTTTTCTTGAGAGTGAGATTGTCTCGGAGCCAGACCTCAAGATGCGGCGGCGTCCGTATTTCCCTGTTGTGGCTGTTTTGCTCTTTTGCTACTGCGCATATATCATCTTCAGCTTGCCAAACGAGCATTTCGACGCCTTGGTCACTCCTCTCTCGCAGCCTTCCCAGCAGCAAAAGCATGATCAACAGCATCCTCTGCATGCAGCAGCATCGTCATCGTCAACAGCGTCAACAGAGCCTAAACCCACCTCACAATCTCCAGTGGTGTGGGAAGACTTGCCGGTTGTGACGGGCGGGCCGAAGCCAAAAGCAGCCCCTGATGCGGCTTTGCACCCGATAATCCATCTCGTTAAAGATGCGCAGAAGGAGTTTTCAGAATTGAAGAAACGACAGTCCAAGTCTCTGGAGGAGGCCGTCAGAGAGTATCGCAGGCGATATGGCATGCCCCCTCCTCCGCACTTCGATAAGTGGTATAAATTCGCCGTGGACAACAATGTGCAGTTGATTGACGAATACGACATGATTAATGATATGATGATTCCGTTCTGGGGTCTTCGACCCAAGACTATTCGTGCAAGAGTGACGGAGGCGCTTGGCTACGATAATGGATTGATTGGTGTCGCTATACGAGATGGCGAAATCACGCACGCGGAGCATGGAATTGAGTGGCAGAGGGAGGCTACGAAAGGAATGATGGAGAAATTCAAGCAGTACTTGCCGGATATGGATTTGGCCTTTAATGTTCATGATGAACCCCGTGTGGTGGTTCCGCACGACGATTTGAATCGGCTGGTTAGCAAAGCCAAGAATGAAAACATGGCCTCGCTAAGTGCGAACAAGAAGCTCGTCAACGAGTTTTCAAAATCGCCGGACTTGGGTGACGGGAAAACATTCAAAGAAACGAAGCTATCGCGGTTCAGCACTATTCAATACCAATCGACCTGGGCAGACTCTCGCATGTCCTGCCCGCCCGATAGTCAAGCCAGGATCCTCGAGGACGAGCGCGCAGACGACTTGAGCAGATACGGAATTAGCAATCTTGCCTTTATTTACAACACAACTGCCATGTCCGACATATGCCTTACGCCCTCTCTAAGCTCAACGTATGGCTTTTTCGATCGCCCCAACTCGTTCAAGATCACCCATGATTTGCTACCCATATTCTCCCAGTCCAAGGTGTCGTCTTATGGCGATATCATATATCCATCTCCATGGTACTGGCACAAAAAGGTTGCTTACAACGAAACCAATGACATGCCGTGGGATGAGAAGGAGAGCAAGCTTTACTGGCGAGGCTCTACCACTGGAGGGTACAGTCGCAACGGCGGTTGGAGGAGGCATCATCGCCAGCACTTTGTTCAAAAGATCAACTCCAGAGAGCAAGCCAAAGTGATGGCCAATAGTGGCGGAGCGGGAAATCCCAAATGGGAGGCCAAGGAGGTTCCTCGCGGAGAATACCAGAAGCTCATTGACGTGCATTTCTCTCACGTTGGCCAATGCGACCCCGGAGACTGCGAAGCGCAAAGAGAATTCTTTGACGTCGTTGATCTTGTTGACCAGCAAGACGCCTGGGGATACAAGTATCTCGTTGACATTGACGGCAATGCTTTCTCCGGCCGCTTCTACGCCTTTTTACAAAGCAAAAGCTTGACGTTTAAGCTTGCCTTGTTCCGCGAGTGGCACAACGAGTGGCTTAAGCCTTGGGTGCATTACGTGCCGCTGAGCCTTCAGGGAGACGATTGGCTTGAAGCGGTGCGCTTCATCAACGAAGACAGCGAGGGATCCGCCAAGGGGCAGGAAATTGCCAAGGAGAGCCGCGAGTGGGCCAATAAGGCGGTTAGAAAGGAAGATATGGAGGCGTGGTTTTTCAGACTGCTTTTAGAGTGAGTATCTCTCTCCGCACTTTGTGATTTTTTTTTGTCTCTTTTCTGGCAGATGATGGAAGAGATGTTTGACCTGTACTGACATTCATTTTCGCAGATATGGACGGGTAATTGATGATAATAGAGCCAATCTTGGGTATGATGTATGATTGGACGGCATAAATGGGACAGCGAGCATTATATACCAGGCGTTTATATGAAATGATACCATTATTTGTTATACATGTATACATACATGTATACATACATGTATACATACATACACATAGTACCCTACTTATTATATCATCATCGGAGCAAATACAAAGGAAAATATTATGACTGTAGCATGTTTTTATAAGTGAAACTTTGTTCTCTTATTGTCCACCATCATGACACACCGTGAGTATTCTTTCTTTCACCACATTCGTTATTTTCGGCACATGAGAGGGTCACATAGTGTCATTAATGCCGGTCTATATACCTGATGAGCTACCTGGATGTAAAATCCCATTCGCACTGCACCGCCACCGGTAACCGTCTTCGTATGCCTCATTTCCTTCCTTCTGTGCTCTCCAAGGTAAAAACAAGAAAACATCGCTTTTGAAAAAGTCAATTTTCCCAAAAAAAGATAAAACAGACCCAAAAAAGTGAGAAATTTGATTTTTTGACTTAAAAAAAGGCAACTCATTCAGCGCGGATGAGTAAATCACTCAAAAATCCCCAAAACCCAAACCCCAAAAAACTCATCCTCTCATCAGCAAGTCTAGTCTTCGTCTTCGTCCTCATCACCTTCAGCATCACGATCGGCAGAGGGAGACCGCTCATGGTACTTCTCAGCCGGACTGGAAGCCCCGTTACGATCAGCGTCTTCGCCCTCGGCATCGCCATCCGCGTCAACGTCGCCCTCCTCGATAGACCGCTCAACGCCCTGATGTAGTTCGTCTTCTTCGTCCTGTTCCCAGCCCATGGGATGTCGTGCGTACATTTTCATGGCAGCCCTCATCTCCTCTGTCGGGTCATCGACTGTGAGATCCAGCTGGTCGACGACTTGCGGCTCATCATCCTCAGCAAGGCCGTAGTTTGTGCGCGCAATGTTCCTGGTGCGTTGGGGGCGGATGGTAGATCTCTGCATGATGGGGTAGTAGAAAACAGCCTTTTGGCTAGCGTCGGTGTCTTTCTCGTTGATGGAGAGAATGATTTCATCTTCATATTTGGTCGGGTGATCGAGCTCCGTCTCCTGGGCAGTCTCGTACGCCCTGATCCTGTTGAATTGAAAGTATCCTCCCGTGTCTCCCCTGTGAGTATACAAGTCCTCCTCGTCACGGTCTGCATCGTCGACGTCAAACTTGCGGCGGAAGCGGTCGGCATCGGCACGGCTCTGGCCAAGGTAGAAGTCATAGTTCATCAAGTTGGCCGGCTTGGGGTTGCTGACCGGATCCTGGTTATAGGCCTCCATGGCGGCCTCGAGAGCTGCTTCCTCGGCCGCCGTGCGGTCTATCGGCCTGAACAGACCGCTGCGGAGACGATTATCATACTCGTTGGAGCTTGAGACGGGATTCGTGAGGAACTTGATGGTAACGTAAGCACCAGAGTCGGGAAACGCGTCCAGGTCGGGCACCAGGGGCAGGGCATCGACGAGCTTGAGGTGCTTCTTGGAGGGATGCTTGATGCGCTTGGGGTCCTTGAGATCCTGCTCCGCAACCTCGAAGCCCTTGTCGATCTTGCGCTTGATGGCCTGCGGAGAGTCGGCGGCGGGTTCTGGGCGCTTGGCCGGTCGTCGAGACTTGGCCAGCAGGGCCCTGGGGTGGTTTGCCTCGAAGCGTTTCGGGATCAGGGACGAGATGTATTCCGTTCGGCGGAGGAAAGAGACGTTGGCCTCGGCAACCTTGGGCTTACCAAGGGCAGCAATAGGCCTGAGAAGAGCTCGATCGTGCGGGTGGACGGCTAATGGCTGTGATGGTGCTTGGATTGCTGCGGAAGTCATGTCCAGGTCAGACCCAGCTCGGCGTCGAAGCAGCCACGCAAAAGAAGAAGAATCGGACCAACTCACATCGTTCATCCCCATCAAAGACGCCCGGCATTCCCACCAAGTCGAGCGGCATGCCCAGTTCTGCATCAGCCTCGATGTTGAGCGGCTGCTCTCGCGCCAGGCGTGATGCAAACCCCGGCGTCGTGTATTGGCCGCTTGCGAGGCCGGTGTTGGGGATGTCGAGCAGCTTCGGGGGGATTGGGCGGCGGAGGCAGAGCATTTGAGAAGCGGATTCGCGCGATGAAGTCCTGGTGAATCACGCGCTCGCCCGAGCGGGCTCCTGAGGACGACATGCTGTGTCCCTTTTCTCAGCTGGAATCCTCCGGCGGACTTGCTTTCGTGTGTGCAGTGGAGGGCAGGCAATTGAGGCTGCAATTATAAACAGGTGCCCAGGGGGTTTTCGGTGCCTCTATCGCCAATTGCTGCTTTGGAGGCTGATTGGAGGATGTGGCGGAGTGTCGGTGGTGATGGAGGAGGAAAAATGGTGGTCGCGCGCGGCACAAGGCGAGAGCCCTGCGAGGCTGTAAATCTGAGGCCAAGCTCTGCGGTTCCCCACCACGCGGCTTTTGTACAACCAGACGAAGACCAGCCATTTTATAGCCAAATGAAAGGCTTTCTGTCTGTAATGTAAGATATCAAATGCTGCAGGTGCTATAAGAATGACATTTCTTCGTCTCTGAGGCGCAAAAAAAATATTTCATTAAATTAAAATATAATAGGTAGCGGGCTCTCTGTGAGAGGTCGTCTCCAAGACCTGGTTCCCATGCGATTTCGTATCAGCCATCCCTGGTCTAACCCATCCATCTACGCCTTTGAAGGATTCATCGATAGGCCGTCAATCGCTTTTTTGTAATCCCTTTTGAAAGCCCATCTGTTTGCCATACACTCATCTCTTTGCATCCAGCCCACCACGCACTCTGGCACGTTGTGGGCCACGGCAATCTGTTACACGACTCAAAGTCAACCCGTCTTGAAAAAGTCCACCTCCAATATTCCAGTTCGAATCCATAAAAGAGAGATTATTTGTCTCTAGGCAATCGAAATGCAATCTGCCTACGATCGGTCCTTGGCGTAAGACTTCTTGCCAACGGAAAAGGGCACATAGCGGTACTTGATCATGTGCTGGATTTGTCGGCGCACTACAAGACTTTGGTTAGCATGTGTATGACAGGCATTGCATCGGAGAGAGGGCTCTTACTGGTCAGGACGAAGAGAATCAACCAGTACATGACCAAGACGGGCCAGAAAACGGGCACGTCAAAGATGGCAAACCAGGTGCAGAGAAAGGCAATGCCAATGGCTCTGGTTGCCCAGTACCAGAACTTGAATTCGGGAAGGCGTCTGATAAAGGGCTTGAACTCTTCGTCTCGGTTGGTTGGGAGGGTACCGACAGAGCCATCTTCCATTTCGTTATCCAAGGCGTCGTTCGAAGGGTCGAATTTCGGCTGGAGGAAGGCCAGGAAGAGGTTCAGGAGGTAGATTCCCAGGGCATAAGCAACTGTTTTGAGCAAAATCCTGTTAGTTCCCATTTGGCTTGGAATTTTCATTCGTTTTCCCTCTTGTGAGGGCCGAGAAAGCACGGTTGGGGATAGAGCCGTCACTTACCAATATACCATCCCTGCGCAAAGAAAATGCGCAGGAAGAACATCAGCAGAGCCACGCCTGTGCCAATCCAACGGTATGTGACATAGGGAGTTGACTGATCCAAGATCGCTTGATATTGCTGGCCACAGTTAGCACATGCAAGCTCGGGAAAATCCAGCCGGGAGGGCAGGCTTACTCTCTGCAACTTGGTGGTATGGGCTGTGACGGCCGCGAAAGGGGTCTGTTCGGGCTCTGGCGCATCCATCTTGGCGGGTATGAATCAAGTCGCCTTGAATAGCGAGCGGATCGAGGCTTTGATGGAGATGGAGGATGAAGAGAGCGGGTTGCCGCGCCAATAATCAGACAGTCCAGGCAACGTAATGGGAAAAAGAAGTTGATGGAACGCAGAAGGGCTGCTTTATCGCGAAACAAGCTGATGCGGCGTGGGGCGCAGGGCCAGCATGTGCTTTGCGGCCGCGTCCATTTTCTTCGGATTCAGCCACGTAAGGCTTGACCCCTGGGCGGTAGCGGATACAGGCCGGTGTTTTGCCGGTGCCTGCAGCAAATCCAGGTACCCACGGAGTAACTGCAGTTTCTCCGGGGCCGTTGCAATTGTCATCTTCAAAGCAAGACACGACCTAAAACGTACGGAGCACTGTCATTCGGTGCATAATTGTCATTCCGCTGGTCATATAATTACCTAGGGAACCAACAAGGAAATCACTCGCAAATGCTCAATTATTCACAATCGAGAGATTCAACAGATGTCTCTTTCCTTGTTCTCGCTCAGTGGCACAATCCATGAATTATTGGCAATGTCTTAGTTGCAAGCAGTTTATATACTGAAATTCTCGCCGCTTAGTCCCGTCAGTGGGTCTAAACTCACATCGACAGGCGTCATTGGTCTAGGGGTTAGGATTCAACTCTTCCATTTACCAATTGAAAAGTTGAGGCCCGGATTCGAGTTCCGGATGACGCATTTTTTGCTTGCAGAAATTCTGCTTCATTTTTTCCTCTTTACTCTTCTTTCTATATCTCCTTCTTTGCATATTCTGGCTTTTTACTTTTGCACATATCTCAAGGTGAACAGAATTGGTCTCGCATACGCAAATAGTACAGAGGATTATTGCCAATTCAATTCCCACCAAGCTTACGATATTTGCCAGCCTTGTACATACTCCCTCGCAAATCTCGACTTCGAGTATGGAGTAAAGTACTTGGTTTACCAGTTAAAATACTATTCTGTAGTAAAAAAAAAAAACAAATTCAGATAGTAAGAGGCCCACAGCTAAAATCGAGTCTGCGAGGCGATACGATACAGTATACCTTATGCCCAGGTCATCAGTATTACAATATCCTACGTCCACTATGCTGTATTCTCTTCGACATGTGTCACTTCTTCGCCAAAGTCATCCTTCTTTGCCCGCATCTGAGCAAGCACTGCTGCTGAGACGCCGGTTGACGCGCCGCCGCCCACTTTGGCTTCGTCGCCGTCGAAATATTTGGCGATTTCTTCCAACGGAGTGTTCTAGAACCATGGGAAATTGTTATTAATACATGTGAACAAGGATATGGCGTGTGCTTCCGTACCTTTGTTTCGACCCAGAGGAAATATACGACAGTGAAAATAACACAGAGAAAGACGTCGTAGAACTATCATGGATCGCTATTAGCCAAGCACATGTGATTTCGATTGACAATGCAAGACGGATTCCATAGCACTCTGACTTACAATGTAGAATCTCCACCCCTGAGACTCAATACCAACCGGGTTGATGTACTGGTTGAGCACTAATCCAGCTGGTTAGCAAGAAAATACTCTATAGAAAGAGAGTGTAAATACTAACAGTTTGTGCTGACTCCGAAAAACGTAACGTTCAGGCCCTTTGCGCGGATTTCGTAGGGTAAAATCTCAATGGGATATGCCAGGAGCAGACCTTGCCTATGCAAATCATCAATATGATTCCACATCCCAAAAAAAGCACTCCAACTTACCATCCACAATTGAACGCCGTGTAAAATAAAAAGATCATGACGATAACCCCCTTCGCATCGGCGCTGTCTCCCGTGATGCTATACCGTGCCGAAAGTATAGTCCATAGCACAAAGCATATAATCATCGATCCTGTGCTGCCCAACACCATCTTCCTCCTGCCAATCTTGTCAATATTGAACGAGGCCCAAATGGCAACTATAAAATTCCAAATCTGCAGTCCGCCATTGAGGCCAGCCTGCTCAGCATTCTTGGTGATGCCAATCGTTTCCAGCACAGGAACAAGATAGTACGAGACCAGACCGTTGCCGCACCACTGAGAGAAGAAGCCCTGGAGGTAGCAGATGAGAGTGCGTTTGCGATTGCCTGGCGTGCGGATGAGTTCGAGCCAGCCGCTCCTGGAGGAAAACTCTTGCTCTAGAGCGAGCGTCTCCTTGATCTCGGTGAAGGAAGTCTGGACGAATTCAGTGCGCTCGCCGTTGCCGTGGAACTTGACCAGGACTTGGAGGGCTTCGTCGTGACGATCCTTGGCAATGAGGAAACGTGGGCTCTGTGAGAGCACTCTAGGTTAAATACAAGCTTGAATCAATGGCAATACAGGGGTTACTAACCTCTGGTAACAACCAAACAAATATGATCTGCACGATAGCAGGGAAAGCCTGGATGATGGACGGAATGCGCCATGCCCAGTCACTATCAATATTTATGGTTCTACCTCAGTTAGCTTTCGTTTTACTTCCTTTGGCAGGTGGTGAAGAATACCCAAAAGTCACCCACGCAGCAACAATCGACCCAAAATACCACATCGAGTTGTACACCGCAGTGATTGTGGCTCGGTGCTGCGTGTGAGCCAACTCGGTCACTATAAGAGGCGCACTGCCGTGGTCTATCATGACGCCAAAGCCGAGAATAAATCTTCCGGCGACAAACATGCCGACTTAATCACAACGGTAACGAGTCAGTCTGCTTTCAGTATCAGTACCAAAAGGGGACAGTCTTCTCTCACCATCTATACTGGCGCTCTGAATCGCCACACCAATTATTGCAACGACGCTGCCAATAACGATTCCCCATCGCCTCCCCAGCTTGTCTGCAATCGTAGCAGGGAATGGGAATGGAACCACGGCCAAGAGCTGTCCCAGTCCAAAGGCCAGATTGTAAAACGCCAGCAGCGAGCCGCGCGGATGATGGAAATAATCCTGCCACTGGCCGCTCGTCTGAAGTGCGTTCATCATGGAGCCATCGTAGCCGTTGACCATGGACGTCATCAGAGGCACGAGAAGCAAGAGATACAAACGTCGAAGGCCCGGCTCGCGCCACCATGTTACCTTTGGAAATTCTTTGTTTGCGAGCGTAAAAGTATTGGACGGCGGAGCCGATGACTTGAGTGCGTTGAAGGACTTCATTGTCAGCCACCACGCCTTGGTTCTCCTCACTTCTTCAGGATTGGGGAAAATGAAAACTTTCGGTCGGTAATAGCCTGAGAAGAGATGGAGGGAGGCTCATATATGTTGGTTACATCTGCGCAGCCGTGACCGGGGTTTACCTATCGGTACTTATAGATGAAAGGATACTTGTAGCGCAGACGATGAGGCAAACAAGGGAGGGGAAGCATCTCCCATCCCCCTTTTCTTGTCATCACGCCACTAATAGAATGGACAATTCTCATGATTCTCAAGACTTGGAATTATCGACGGCGCCTTCAGCATTCAAAGAGACCAATTCTTTAGTCCATGTAAGTGGGGGAACGCCGTTTTTAAAAAGTGACTAACCGTCACATCTCCAAGTAGGTATTTAGCTGCAAACCGAAGCCAGAGCCGAACTTTATGGTCTTTGGACAAAGAGATCGGCATTGTATCTTCCAAGAAGAGATGCTACCATGATGCCGAAGTCGCAGACACTGGCCGTCTTTTTTGCCCGGATATATTCGTTCGATTAAGTAGTACTAGTGTAAGCTCATGCTCATGGTGATGGGCCGTTTAGACGTTTATCCTAGCTATTTTAGAGCATTCACTAGCCTGCCAACATTGAGAAAATCCGGGGGATGAGCATTGAAAACTGGAGAGAGAATGGTGAACAAGTGGAGTTTTGATGTGCTTTGCTTTAGCCGGTGAGGGGAGCTTGGGGTAGCATCTGGATATGGTCCGATCGCCAGCTCGGCTATTTTCCCAATTCGTTTCGTAGGCGAAGGTGCACATGAAGTGACATGAATAATACCTTTACAGTTACATCGCAATATCCAAATCCCTCTCCCGTTTGACATCGTTTGAAGAACTCGCGGGGTAGCAGTGTGGAGGTGGCGGGGAACTCGATTGTCATGTCCACATTAAGCATCATGGGTATTCTTAAAGCGTGGGGAAGACATCCGAGATCGTATTCTTAGACTTGGTATATGGTAATGACGTGAATTTTGTCATCTTGAGAACCATCAGGCGAGACGGCAGCTCTCCAGAGTCAATAGAGACTACGTGTGCTTTTGTTTGAGATATAGCTTGGCTATTATAAAATCTCCTTGTATCAACATCCCTCTCCTTTCTCTGTTGATGAACACTGAAACATCGATTTAAAAACACCTGAAAACCCGAAAACCAGATTCAGTCATGGCCACACATCTACGGACAAACATCCACAACGGCTGGACCTTCAAGCAAGCAGACAAACCAGACTCAGACTTTCGTTCCGTCGCCCAGTTCCCAACCGTCATTCATCTCGATCTACTACATCACGGGCTAATCCCAGATCCGCCAAAAGATAGAAACAGCGAACTCATACAATGGGTTGGCGAGAAGCAATGGCTCTACAAGACTTCATTCGTCTCACCGCAGGCGCCATTTGGCAGCGGCAAGATATCTCACGCAATGGTCTTTGATGGCCTCGACACATATGCCAAGATCAGCCTTAATGGCAAGGAAATTGCTAGCACAGCCAACATGTTTCTTCAATACCGTGTAGATGTCACGGATACGTTGAAGCCAGCAGGTGGACAAAACACGCTTGAGCTTCTTTTCGACTCTGCCTTCTTGGAGGGCAAACGGCTTGAAAAAGCACAAGGGTATAAGAACTTGTTCTGGAATGGTGATTCGTGCCGTATGAATGTCCGCAAAATTGGATGCCATTTTGGGTGGGATTGGTGAGACGTTTCAACGTTTTGATTATGAGATTGTTACATTCGGCTGACTCGTGAATTACAGGGCGCCAACACTGCTAACATGTGGCCCATGGCGACCAGTCTATCTCGAGTCTTTTGTCACTCGTATTGCTGATCTGAACATCGACATCGATGTAACAGATTCGCTAGACTCTGCAACTGTAAACACAACACTGGAGCTACAAGGTCTTGATGACAACGATAAAGTGGTACAAATTAACATCAGTGGTCCAGATGACGAAGCCATTTTTGCCGGAAGTGGGAATAGCAGTGTATCCATCAAAAACCCACAGCTATGGTACCCAGTAGGATATGGAAAGCAGCCGCTTTACACAGTGACGGCCACTCTAGGTGACCAGAAGATGACTCGCAAAGTCGGCATCCGCCATCTCCGCTTAGTACAGCGGCCCCTTGAAAATGGTGCTCTAGGAACGACCTTTTTCTTCCAAGTGAATCAAATCCCCATATACTGCCGAGGTGCCAACTGGGTGCCCGGAGACACCTTCTTACCGAGGATCAATGCAAAGCGTTATCGCCAATGGATCGAGTTGGCACTCTATGGAAACCAGAACATGATCCGCGTCTGGGGCGGGGGACTCTACGAGGATGATTCGTTTTACGAGATTTGCGACGAGCTTGGAATTCTCATATGGCATGATTTCCAACTTGGATGTGGTGTATATCCCGTATCAGACTTCATGACCAACACCATCCGCGAGGAAGCCATCTATAACCTCAAGCGACTACGCCACCACCCTTCAATCGTCTTATGGTGCGGCAACAACGAGGACCACATGTTTGCAGAGCTGCACCATCTCGAGTACGACATCAACGACAAGAACCCAGACAACTGGCTAAAGACAAACTGGGCGGCGCGCTGGTACTACGACAAAATGCTGCCCGACATCTGCGCCGAGCTCGTCCCTCGCGTGCCGTATCACAACTCTTCCCCCTGGGGAGGCTCATACAGCAACGATGCAACCGTTGGCGATATCCATTCTTGGAGAGTGTGGATGGCTGATCAGCCGCGATATCCTTATCAAGACTATGAAAAGCTCACCGGCCGCTTCGTGAGCGAGTTTGGCATGAAGTCATCCCCTGCCGTCCGCAGCGTCCGCCAGCTTATAAGCGATCCCTCGGAGAGACACCCCCAATCACGCACATTCGACAACTGGTTCTGCGCGCCAGAAGACCAGCGCACGCTGTCAATGTACCTGATTGATAACCAGAAGCACAACCACGCCTCGCTGCCGGCATATGTATACGCCACTCAGCTCAACCAAGCCGAGGCAACCGACTACGCGCTGAGACCGTTCCGGCGTCTTTGGAAGGGCCCCGGGCAAGAGGAGTGTGCTGGCAGTCTGATATGGCAGCTCAACGATTGTTTCCCAGCAGCGAGCTGGTCCTTGGCCGATGCCTTTCTTCGTCCCAAGCTGGCTTACTTTGTTGCAAAGAGAGATTATGCGCCCATCATTGTTGGCTGCGCGAGGACGACGGTTGAAACCCCTGCTGATGAATTTACTCGAGTGTATATACAGCGAGTCACTACGGCAGATGTTTGGGCCAGCAACTGCACCGTCTCTGAGACAAAGTTGACCGCGACGACAGCCTTTTATTCCGTATTGGATGGCAAATTGCTAGCCTCTGAGTCTGAACAAGTGGCACTACCGCCAAACCGCTCTACGGAGCTACGAAAATTGAAGTTTGAGGAAGAGGAATGGGGAGTCAAGCAGGAATCTGTAGTTGTTGCTACAAAGCTGACCAAGGACGGAGACGTGCTGGCTCGCTATATCAACTTCCCGCAACCATTGAGGCATCTCGATTTGACCGCTGCAGAGGTTACCGTCACCAAAAAAGACGTCAATGTCTCTGATAAATCGTTTAAGCTTGCTGTTTCGGTGAAGAATGGCGTGGCCAAGGGGGTGGAATTGATGATTGACACTCTAGACCCAGACGTTGCGGACAGTTATACTTTTAGTGATAATGCTTTGGATCTAGTTCCAGGAGAGGAGCAGATTGTAACCGTTACTGCTGTCGCTGATGCAAAGGTTGATATTGGCCAAGTTGGAGTTGTAGAGCAACATTATGGCTCTATACGTTTGGAATCGGAGAATTGATGGGATTGTATGTCTGGAGATGCAACTTTGACAGCTTAGATGGACGCATATACAGATAAAAATGTATATGACGAGATTACACTGCATTGGGTGAATCGAGTTATCCTAGGTAGACTTCATGAAGGGAAATGAACTTGATGTTGTGGATATAAACTTGTTTTGTACAGGATACAAAATAAGAGCTTCGTCAGTCAACCACTCCCTTCCATATTTCCTCCAAATTTGCAATAGATTGCTTGACATCCCATGTAGTCTCCTCTTTGATCCGATGCAGGAGTTCCAGTAAATGCTGCTGAGAATTGCAATCCCTTAATGTACGGCCGCCTAGGTTCTCATTTAGCAGTCTGTATTGCATGACACGGCGAGAACTTTTGATCCAACAAGTTCAATACAATTGGCTGTACTCACAGTATGACAAAATATCAGCAGCATTTACTAGTGCCCCTGGATATCTACAACTGTTATATAGAGTCAATCCACGGACGATGCCGCAAATTCGAATGGTATGTTCAACAGCTTCCAACTGTGAGTCAGGGGTGAGTAAAGGGCAATGACTAAGCGATATGAAAGTATGAACATACCATATCCTCGCGAGAAGTATCGATATCTGTTGATTGTTTACCTAAAATGAATATTACTTTGCAGAGATGGTAGAACTGCATTGCCACAGCTACAAAGCCAGAAAAGTCAGATCACCTAGCCCAACTTGAGAATATGTATTAGATAAAAACAACTTACTATGCCAAATACACGGATAATTAATCGCGGGGAATGAATTATCATCAGTCACTATTATGGAAAGTGGACCAAATGTATTCGGCAGGCCCCGTCGCCAGTCATCCACCAACTTGATCAACATGTTGTGATGCTCAGAAGCTGTTGTGGATACGTCTGTGCCAAAGTAGTGGTTAATAACTCGTGCAGTGATCCAGATGATGTTATTTGTCCAATCATCATCCGAGTCTCCATCAAACACGACGTAGTATGTTCTATCTGAGGTGTCGATATTAGTCGGGCAACAACCGCGCAGAGCAGTCAAGATTTCCTGGCGGACATATGTCCAGAATGCAGTGTGCTTGAGACTGCCAGGTCCAAACTTGTTTGCATTATGGTTGAAAAGAGATAATGAGCCTCGCAAATGACTTTGTAGGTCACCCTCGGCATTGTGATCGCCAAGCATCTCGTGCATTCGTAGAATTACCGTCGATAGCGCCAGTGCGCTCTCAGAGGCGCATGCTATATCTTTCAACGCGGCTATGAGTCGGTGTACACAACTGTAATGATATTCATCTGCCAGTAGTGGATTAAAATTAGGATCAGAGCGGCTCAGATACCGCGCTGAGAATGCAAAGATTGCGTCGAGAAGCATAGGACATTTCATAGCCAGCTGAGGCACAGATGCTGAGAAGTGATGCCTTGGATCATTTAATGCCAACTGTACTCGTTTAGATCGATATTAGTAGTTACCTAGTGAACATTTTAACCAAAGACAATCTTAGCAGAAGAACTTACCCATCCGCTTAGATGATCAGTATAGAGAGTCAACAGACGCGCTTGTTCTGGATCCTTCACAGCCTCTCGTGGTTGTGGTAGATATATGGGCAGAGTTGAGTTGAGAGCTTCGATTAAGCTTCCAACAGGAGTACTCATAGCTGGGCTACATGAATGAGGTTCTAATGGGGAGTGCGAAACTGGAGGCACGGACGTATGGAGCCCGTCGGGTTCGATTTCCGTTGAAACAGTTGGCTGATACGCTTTTTCATGTTAGTACCTATGGTATAGTCACATCTACCCTTTCAGCTCAACACATTCTCACCTGATGGGCTAGTTTGACTTGATATTGTGTCCTTTCCCGTAACATTGGAAGGACTTCGGCCGGCTTTCAGGGTCTTCAGACGTACTTGATGAGCGAAGCGCACTCCAATAGTTGGATTAGCAGACAGCGAAGATTCCACCACCGATGCACTTACCAGAAGATGGAACATTGACCCAAACATGGTCTTCTGGAAAGACAAAATATTCACTGTCCCCCAGAGCAGTGCCATCTAGGCTGTTGGGGCGCGGTCCTTCAGAAAAGAAGCATGATCGACCAGCTTTCTCGCAGCGCTTACATTCCGGTCGGTGCTCGTCGCCTGAAACAAAGTTAGCTTGGGTAAAGGGTACTAGGTAAAGCGGAATCTTGTAAGATTAAATCTATCTATCAAGAATCACGAGAAAGCAATATGTCGTGACATTGAACTAATTGGGAATGCTAGGGATACTCCACAGGAGCTTACATTTGAGGTGCCGTTTTCTGCACGTTAAGCTGTCTCAATTGGGCCAGTTAATTATTGGTTGAAAATAGCAGAAATGTTATCAGTGATAATAAGGGCTAGCGAGAATTTCCACCTTGGAAGTGGTGTGTTGAGCTGAAAAGTCTTACCACCCTACTCCGTGTTAGTGAGGCGCATTACAGTCACGATATCTGCATATACTGCGTACCTGTCTTTACGCGTCTCTGGCCGCTGCTGGAAGCCATTTGAAGTCCAGGTGAAATTGGACTCTCTCGATTTGTTTGTATCTGAGCCGACTCTGGGATTATCTCAACAGCCACTCGTGTTGAAGATCATGTGAGGAAATAAGGCGTGACGGGCTGTATGGGGCGAAGTTGGAGACGTTCGATCTGTGGGAAAGACCCACGGAAGCTTCGTTCCCCGCGCGACTGCAGGTTTGCGGAGATGCTGAGCCTTGTTTTAGCGCTGAAAAGGCTCCAGTTGGATTTGCCTTTCTAGGCAGTATCAAGAGTCGCTTATTTTGGGATTAATATGCAGTTATATCAGGCTACTGATGCCATTACTCTAATACGTGTATTTCAGTATGTAGTAATAAGAGCTGTTACACAGAAAATCCTACTCAAGGTACATTTGGCAGATACGTGGCTTTGCCTCGACGATGCTTTAATTGCAGCAGGCTGGGCTGCGCCTGATAGGTACACGTATTCGAACTCATTTACCTGCATGCATTTACCCGTTTAGCGACATTTAGGCTTTCGGCTTGGCTACTGAAACTTTGGCTATAATGCAACTTCCAACCATGAATCGTATACGAGAAATCTCACTTTGTGATACGCATTTATCAAAAATCCTCAACTGAGCCGTTTCAAAGCCATGAACCAGGCGCTGCAGATGTTTTTGCAATGTGTTTTTCATCCAGCACGTCTTCTTCTAGACAATGAAGCTGGCAGTCAGAATAGCTTACAATAGGTAACCTAGGTACCCAACAAGGCAACAAATTTCTTGCATGAGAGATTAGTGATTGAAGAAACAACAAGAGCAAAATCCTCATCAGAGTGCTCCAGTCAACACAGATGGCATCGACAAAAGGACAAAAAGTCTCCGTTGAAGAAGCTCCACACTGCCATATAGGGTAGATTCGATACAGGCAAGTCTGCCCATTAGCGGCAGACATCGTGTTGTCTCAGACACGAGATGTGGAGGCCAAGATCCCTGTAGCTGTAGGTGGGCTGTAGCGCTGCAGCTCCCCCAGCACGACGTGCATCGTCCGTTATAGCCTGGCCAGCTCCCAAAGAAACCCGAGCAGGCTTCTACACCAATCACCGCGCAGTCGTCATTCTCGCCTCGTGCTTGTTTTTGTCCTACGGCCTCGAGGGCCTGCGTCTCTGGCGCAAGGTTGCTCTGTTAGCATTTAAACTAGGCGGTCCCTTTCAGCAGAAGAGCGTACACCCTGCGCAAACAAAAACAAAGAACCCATCACCATCATCGCCAGGAAATAGTAAACAATGCGAGGGCCTCCTGAAGACGACTGGTCCTCCTCTGGAAGCGAGTCGCCGCCTCCAAGGCCAGCGCCAGCGCCAGCTCCAGCACCGCATCAGCAGCAGCAGCATCAGTATCAGCAGCACCAGCAGCATCGTGCGCAAGCGCCGCCGCCAACGAGGCGCCAAAGCATCGCCAATCGCCTGCTGGGCGCCGTCCAACAGGTTCGCAAGGACAACAAGGAAAAGACCAAGAATGAGCCGCAGCCAGCGCCGGCCAAGCGGCGCGCGCCCGTGGCCGCCGACAAGGCCTCGCCCATGAGCCGCATCCGCACGTGGCTGGACAACTGCAACGACCAGCACGACTATCACTGCTGCGCCGACGACGAGGACATGGACGCCAACACCTTCCACCCCGTCTATCTGGTCGACTCGGCCGAGCGCTGCCTGGTCAAGGCGAAGCCGAGGGATCGCTACCTTGCCCTGAGCTACGTCTGGGCGCCGCTGGGCCAACGGCGCGGAGGGCCCAGCGAGGTGGTTCAGCTGCTCAGATCCAACGTCGAAGAATTCCAGTCGGCGGTCCCCGAAGAGGAACTCCCCGAGACTATTCTCGATGCCATGTACCTGGCAAGGAAGCTGGGCCTGCGCTACCTGTGGGTCGATCAGCTGTGCGTCGTCCAGGACGATGATGTCGACAAGGATAACCATGTGCGACACATGCCCTACATCTTTGCAAATGCCTATCTAACCATTGCTGCGGCGCATGGCGACCTGTACACCGGCCTTCTTCCCATCAGCCCGCGGCGACATGCTCGTGAAGCTCGTGAAGCCAAGCCCGCCACCAATAACAAGGACCACAACGAGCTGCTTCGGCAGTCCAAGTGGAATACTCGTGGATGGACGCTACAAGAACACCTCTATTCGCGGCGAGTTGTGTTTTTCTTCCAGGAGGCCGTGACGTGGGAATGCCATTGCGATCTCTGGCAGAAAAACTCCGCAAGCATCATACCCAAACTGCGAGGGGGCAATAACCGACAACAAGACTGCACCAATCGAGTTTCTGAACCCATACTTGGTTTTCAGCATGCTCCATGGCCTGACTTGGACGAGTACGCTCGTATAGCAGCCGATTATAGCGCGAGAAGGGTGACGCACGTTGAAGACACTCTAAGGGCATTTTCAGGCATCACCTCCATGCTGACCCGTACATTTTCGGACGGATTCATGTTCGGAATGCCGCTCATGTTTCTCGATATCGCTCTGCTCTGGAGACCGCAGGCTTCGATACGACGGAGAGCACCGCCGCGAGCTCCCTTTTTCCCATCGTGGTCATGGATGGGATGGTGGTATGATGGTGTACCTGTCGATTTGATATTGTGGAGAGCCGCGGCAGACTATGTTGAAGACGCAAGTTCAACAAAAGTAGGACCAACCTCTAAACGCTTTCAATCCCTGCAGACGTTTAGAATAAAGACTACTGTTACTTGGCACTTGACAGACAGGGCTTCCACGGTTCCCGTGGCCAACACAGGACTGCGATACCGAGAACTCCGTTCTCGCAAGAATTCTGGCTCGCAGCTGCCCCGTGGTTGGTCAAAAAGCGGATCTTCCTTTAAGCATGATAGCGACAGGGGAACACTCTTCAAATATCCTGTGCCGGTCGTGGATCCTCCCAAAGATGGACTGCACGCGCCAACACTCGCAGAGCAAACTTTCCCCGGACCGCTCTTGTCTTTCAAAACGGTCGCCGGGTTTTTCGACGTCGATCTCGCCGATACCATGGCGCCCAAGGATCACTCGAATCCTCACATCGCCATTGGAAACATCTGGGGCAAGTCTGGCAAATGGATTGGCGAGTTTCGAGCTCACGATTCGTGGCTGGGCGTACAGACGTCCAACTACGAAGGAGGCGAGAAGCTCGAATTCATCGCCATCAGCACCGGAATGGAGCGCAAGGGCTCATTCATTTTTACCCCGGAGAAATTCGAGGAGAATAAAGATGCGGACGGCATACTGGACTTTGTGAATGTGTTGTGGATTGAGAGGATCGGCACTGTTGCGTATCGACGGGGAATCGGCCACATCTTACTCAAGGCCTGGAATGCGCAGGCACGAGATCAAGTGGATATTGTTCTCGGATGAGGGGTTCCGGAGAGTTATTTGTATAGCCAGCGAGGTTATATGTCGAGCGTGGGCGTTTATAGGGAGGTTCTGAGTCTCGAGTCTATTACGACGGCGGTGGCAATGGTCAATTCTTGTTCTGTGGCTTGATATCTGTATTTAATTGCTACCTAATGATTTTTCGTTATTTACTCCGTCATGTATGATTGGGAAAATGGTTCGTGGCTAGCAGGCGGGCAGGTAGTTTGTACGCGATTCTATTGAGTGTCATGATGTCTGTTGGAAGCATTTCTTCTTGCATACGGTGTCGTGTGTCAAAAAGTCAAGATGTGGACGATGCATGGCAAGCTTGCATCGCATTGAGCGTCCATCACGTGGACGGCTGGGTCTTTGGGTCCTTGAATGCAAAGTACATGTATTTACATTGCAATCGTTTTGACGAGCTTTGACGAGTAACCCGTGATGAAGCGTTGGATGGTAGAAGCTCATGTCTATGCCAAAGACGAACAAGAGAGCACTTGGTACCGAGGTTCGATCGCATCTATGGAGTGTGGTATGACAAACATATATCCGCTTGTCTCACGGTGGCGCTCATGTGTTAGACAATTTGCTGTCATTTTTTTTTTTTCGAATACGACTAAGCGGCACTTGCATCATTGATGCTCAATTTACTGACTAAAAATTCCTGTAATGAAAGTGAAAGCATCTCTACTTGAATACGCCTGTATCGGCATAATCTCACAACCTCCAGTGACATCCAACCGGCACGGTGCGAGGCTTCCATGCCACTAAGCCGCCCTGTAGCCTAGCGCCCAGCTTCCCGCCTGACCAGCCCCGTTCCAGCGGCCGCCCCAGCTTCTCAGCAGCCGGGCCTGCGCATCAAATCTGGATCCGGATCCTCCTCAACGTCACGGGTTTCGTTCCGCTGCCTCTCCCATTGTCCACGCGACCCCCTGCCAAATGCCTGGATCTGACGAGCCGTGAGAGATACTACATTACAGTCTCTCTTTTGTCTCTGTCACGGTGCTTGCAATACGCAGCATCTTTTGGATTTCTCTGCATTGATTTGAACGCGAAAGTCGCAGTGGGAGGGAGAGAGACGTGCGCTAAAGAAACAAACTCGGATATCGAATCGAAAACTTTACAAGCTTGTCTTCGCGTTGTCGCAAAGCATAGATAATGGCATCAAGGTTGGAATATCGGTCGCTGGCCGATGACGAGGACCGCGAACGAGCTTCAGACGAAGATTCAGCTCTGCTCGGCGGAGAATTCGAGGATGGTCCCCAGGTACCCTTTTCGTGGATCGAATATGGCATCTTTTGCTTCCTCGGCATGGCCATGCTCTGGGCCTGGTAAGATTCAGCAACAACAACACCACAGCTACATTGCCAAAAGCTAATGCGATGAAAACTTGACAGGAACATGTTTCTCGCCGCAGCCCCGTACTTTGCCTCCCGCTTCGCCGGCGACGCCTGGATCGAAGCAAACTTCCAGTCCACCATCCTCGCCGTCTCGACCCTGACCACCCTTGCCGTCGTGCTCATCCTCTCCAACATCCAGTCCTCGGCCTCGTACCCCTTCCGAATCAACCTCGCCCTCGTCATCAACAGCCTCATCTTCGGCCTGCTCACAATCTCCACGGCCGTCTTCCTCGATGCCTCGCCTCGCCAATACCTGAGCTTCGTGCTCGCCATGGTGGCCTGCACGTCCTGGGCCGCCGGGCTGATGCAAAACGGCGCCTTCGCCTTTGCTGCTGGCTTTGGAAGGCCAGAGTACATGCAGGCCCTCATGGTGGGCCAGGGCGTGGCTGGTGTTCTGCCCTCGATCGCGCAAGTCGTCTCTGTGCTGGTTTTCCCTCCCAGCAAGGAAAAGGAAGATACATCTGGCGAGAGACAAGGCGAATCGTCTGCATTCTTCTACTTCCTCGCCGCCGTCGTCATATCCATAATCACCCTCGGGGCCATCGTCCCCCTCGTCAGGCGCCACAACCGCATGGTGGCAGACCGTCTTTCAGAGCGCCTCGCCTCCTCCATGACCAGCATCGAAGAAGCCGAGCGCGCCACTCGAAAAGTCGTCTCCCTCCTCCATCTTCTCAAGAAACTCCACTGGCTCGCCTTTGGCGTAGCGCTCATCTTCACTATAACAATGTTCTTCCCCGTCTTTACGGTCAAGATCCTCTCCGTCAACGAGGATGGCGGCCGCCTCATCTTCCAACCCTTCGCCTTCATCCCCGTGGGCTTTCTCTTCTGGAACATTGGCGATCTCGCGGGCCGAATCGCCACCATGCTGCCCTACTCGCTCACAAAAAGGCCGTTTCTGCTCTTCGTGTTGGCTGTGGCGCGAGTCGGCTTCCTCCCGCTCTACCTGCTCTGCAACATACATGGCCGGGGCGCCATCATCCCGAGCGATTTCTTCTATCTTGTCATTGTCCAGGTTCTCTTTGGCATGACCAATGGATGGCTCTGCTCCAACATGATGATGGCGTCAGGAGAGTGGGTTGAAGAGAATGAGCGAGAGGCTACCGGTGGATTCATGGGCTTGTGCTTGGTCGCTGGCCTTGCTTCTGGAAGCTTGTTGAGCTTTACAGCATCTGGAATTTAACAAGCGTGTTTATTCGGGTTGATTATCTATTATAAAGGCGTTTCTTTTTTCTTTTCTTTTCTTTTTTTTTTGAGTAATTTATTCATCACGGTGGTATACGCATGGCATACTTTATAGATTTCTTAGGCATTTATTCGACAACACAATAGGCTATCTAAACTCATTCTGACTTGAAGCTAATAAAAACAATTCTGTAATATGTACGATAATAAATAACGATGATACTTTGAAAATTCGATTGTCCGGTTTCAATTGTTACCCGCCGTCCTGTATTCCTCGCGATGCTGCTCTTAAAACCCTTTTTCCCATATCCCATCCTGTCTTGTTTCCCTGTATTGCGTCTTCATTGCCACGCATACCTAGCCTCCAACGCCATTGCAAATGCTTCAATACCAGATTCTGAAACTAAAAGAAGGAGATTGTAGAGGAAAAAGAAATTTGAAAATCCATTCGCCCAAGCCAAGATCAAATTATGACTCCCCCCCTCAAAGTGTACAAGATCCTTCAAGGATTGCACCTCAAGGGGTTGTTGTAAATAGAATCAGATGGTGCGCCTTCCGTAACTCTTTTGAAAGGCTCCAGGCCTTTGCGCAGAGTTGTAAGATTCGTCTCGTGCCGATATGTAGTTGTTTTCGTCCCCGTCGGCGAAGAAAGGCTATTATTTTGACGATAAGAATTCTTTTTAGGTTTATTCGTATTTTCTTCCATGAGAAGAATGATTGGCTCCCCCGTCCGAGGCTTGCCCGACCACTCCAGCGAGCAGAGTGACGGTGGATGGTAGTAAGTGTCACCACACACAACCCAGTCAGCAGTATAGAAACCACCATCGATGAGGTCCCTCTCAGTCCCGCGCCAATGAAACGACTTTTTTTCGGGGTCTTTCCAATCAAAATCACCAAAGCGAAGTTTGATTTCCTCATCGTCGCTGGGAGGAATCAGTGCAAAGCATGTGCAGTCACGCAGCGTCATGGCGACAATAAAGTCCAGATTCTTTATAGGATTTAGGGGTCCTGCATCATCAAGACTCTTCTGGCAATTCCTTAGTGCTTGAATCGCTTTGTGATGAATGATTTTATCGAGAGCCGCCTGGATGCGCTCGCTGTTGTGTAGACCGGAAAGTTGCGGAGCTATTCGAAATGGAGATGCGACCTGCTGGGGGCAATCGGGATTTGCAAGCGTAATCGGGCAGGGCTTCTTTTCCGGGCAAGGAGCCTTTGTGCCAGGAGCCTTTAAATAGTTGCGAAGTTCCAATGCGCACTGCCTGCATCTGATGGCATTTTTGGGAGCACTAGGCGACTGTAGCAACCACTTGGGTTTGAATTCGATGAGTATAGATTCATCGACGCCTTCAGAGAGTGTTAGTCAGTATGCAGTTGGCAGAGTTTGGGGAGGTGTGCCACAGATGATACGTGGGCATGTAACCACTCACCACTTGGTCGCATGTCCTCCACAAGAAACCCCCAAGACGCGCGGCCAATGTACGATCCCTGAAATTTGGGTTTTCGCAGGTGGTTGGATTTCCGAAGCATGGCGTTGAGCTCATCCACAAAGCTGGACTTGTGCAGCACCACCAGCTCCTGGCGCACGGCATGGTCGCCAAGATGCGGTTGGATCTCTCGAATGAAGAATTCCTGTTGGCGGAGATAATAGTTGGACGACACGGGAGTGCGACTAAGAGCCTGTGCTTTGGCCACCCTGAGAAGTTTGCCTATAGGAACAGAGCATCGGTTAGCGACTGGGTCTGTGTAACCACAACTTAGCGTCGAGAAGCGCTTGAGAAGGTTTGCTAGAAGCCTTGATTTGCGTGTCCCTTGCCTCTTTGGAAGAAGAAGAGAAGAAAGAAAAACAAAAGGCAAATGTACCTTGAAAATGGGCGTCCATGCCGCTATTGGGGGGGCAGTTTGATCTCAAAGACAACATTGGCGGCTCCTTCACCGACCAGCCTTACGGGCCTCGTTCCCGGTGGCAGTTCCTGCGGCAGGTAGCTGACTACAGGGTCGCACACGCTGTCGCTGCTACTGTCGCTGCTACTGTTGCTCATATCTAGCACGGGAGCCGCGTCGCGGGCTTGATCGCGGGCGCTCGCGTCTTGGGATCTGGTTCGCATTCGGTCACCGGCGTCACCGCCGCGGTCGCAATCGCACCTGTGGTTGCGGCTGCGGATTAGGTTAATGGCCCGCAGCCGGGCCATGTCGTCGGAGCTGATTGCCGGGACAGCCTCATCGTCGGATTCCTCCGCAAGAGAGTCAGCGTTGGAGGGAGAGTCTCGGCCAGCATCGGACTGGGAGTCTTCGTCGAAGCAGTCGCCGGGAACGGAGGAGCCGTAGTTGGAGGCCGAATCGTCGACAAACTGGGGTGGCAGCTGCAAGAAAGAAGCCGGGTCCATGATTGGGACAAATCGTGGGCCCGTCCTGCAGGCCTGCTGCAAGGGCTGCAAGGCACTGAGTCGGAGGGTGTGGGATGGCGCGCTTCGGGCGGTTTCAGGGAGCACAAAGGCTGGATGGGCGGCGAGAGGCTGTAGACGGCGGCGTCTTGGTAGGGAGATGCTGGGGATGATAGGCAGGTACTAGGTATTGGGTACTCGGTCGCTAGCAGGATGATTGACGGCGAGGCAAAGGAGGCGATATTGCCGTCGTTTTTGTTGTGGCTCGTGCTTCGTATAAAGGGACCACTCTACTCTATTCCAAGGTCAAATGTTGAATTAAACGGCAAAGTGGAGTATTAGAGCGGCGGCGGCGTCATTCTTGCGTGGGAGTAGATCCGCATGCAATCTAATCTCTGCTCTGCTCTGCTCTGCTCTGCTTGTGGGAGGAAAAGTCGAGGATCGGCACGAGGAAATGTTGAAATAATCAGGACGGGGTTGGCACCGAGAAAGGGGGAAGAGGGAAGCGGATGGCAGATCGCCCAAAGTTTAAAAAAGGGATCGAGGAGGTTAAGGCCACCCGCCCGCCATGGCAGCTTATACTAGTAGTCTAGCAACCGGCCGCCATTGACTCTGATGATATATTACACCGCTATGCTCTTTTGGCTCTCGGCCATGCACATGGAGATATTGTAAGAGGAAGCAGAGCACGCCGGTGGCATGTGTATTTGTGACAGGCATCCAGTGGCGAGGCCAGACGGTGATCTGAGCTCGATATCTGACTACCGTGATCGGGAGACTACCAGCGGCATCTGCCCTATTATCGGAGACGCCCCTGCGCTGTGCGGCTGCGAGCACATTACATTACCCAGATGCACATGCAACATTGCCGCGAATACAACTCTCTTCTTATTGCTTTGTGCGGGCAGCGGTGGCAATGAATATCTCCCTTCCGACGACTGCGCTGAACGAGCGGGCTGAGGTCGTATCCATTGACGTGCATCTCCCAAGGCTCCGCAGCGCACGCTCTACTCTTTCAGGGCTACGGCGGAACCAGGAGCATGGTGATGGATGCGACTATTGCTCTCCATCCTCGCCGCTGCCAATCATGGTCCAAAGGTGCTTCAGCTTACACCCCCAAGGCCTGCAGGGCTGAATTGCTCTGCAGCGGCCGAGGCTTACTGGGCGCTGGACTCCCGCCCATCGACTATCCTCATCGACTTGCGGCACGAACTGCTTCCGTGCTTCGCGGAGCTGAATGGCGGGCAGCAGCTGGAATCTCGCGGCTGGCGAATTGGATCGCAGATGTTCCCTCCTTGCCAATGTCACGATACTTGAGATGGTGTGCTGATGCGACCGCGCACCGCAAGCAGTAGTGGCTGGGAGGATCGCAGCTGGAGCACGTACGTATCTGTACCCAGTTAAGTTGGCATGCAAATATCAGCGATCAGGGTGCGCCTGACCGCGTACATGTATGCATGTATGACCCGAATGCGGTACGTCACGGGACACAGCTGCAGCCTCGAGATATTTTTCGGGGTGTTTTTGAATCCCTATCGACGGTGGCGGTCGCACCTACACATGTACTCACATTCATTGGGCGCACATGGATGACACTTGATGGTGCAGTCCACCAAGCGATACTCCGTGATCACGTATGTAGCACGCAGTATTTTGGAAAAGCAACACCCGAAGCTTTATCGCGCTGGCTGAGCCTCAACATGCGGCGTATTTGCTTCTTCACAGGCCAGAGGCAGCCCACCTCGAACACCCGTCAACACGAAATGAAATTCATAGCTACTGATTAGATTTGTGGCAAATACTCCATATTCCAGTGCGATGGTACTGAAAGTAAATTCTCATTTAATAGAGAGGGTGCGTCACGATAGAGACAGCTCAAAATCCTGCCCATGACATGGAGTTTATGAGGAATGGTAGGCTCTGGGCACGGGCAAGATCAACATCCTCAGATGGACACCCTTTTTGCCCCGGATTTACGGTCCCTGTGATGTCATCAAGGGACCCAACCACATCCAGCCAGAGATCCCTTGGATTGGACCCCCGCAAGAAGAATCACGTCGATATGCAGGACACAGTCCGCATAGAGCCCCTGGAGTGACTGGCCAGCAGCTCTCTAGGCCGTAGTCGGACGCGCACCAAGATTACCAAGATTATCTGACGATTTTCCATTTGCCTGCATTGCCGAAGCTACACTGCGCAAGCCACTGCCCTCTTTTGGAACCTTCTACTCGTGCTTCCCTTTCTCCCCTCCGCAATGCGAACTGTGCGGAACACGGGAGCACCGGTGATTGCGCATAATTTCGTTCCCAAAAATGCCCTGCGTACTACCGCATGTGTCTGCAGACCAATATCCTACTTCTTCCGGCTGGTATCGTGTTAATGCCGAGTTTGGCTCAGCTAGCCGACATTAAGCATCAGTGCTAATTTTAGCTTGTTTCGGCTCCTTATGCGGCCTTGCGAAACTTGAAGAAACGCGTCTTCAATGGTAACATTGGGGTTGAATCTGTAACTACCTAGGGATGGGGAAGAGAAACATTGAAGACTTTCTACCGTTCTCCTCGCATAATTATATGCACCTTGCATGTACTTCATAGTTCCAGGGAGGTGTTTTGCCACTCAATTCAGATGATCGCTTCCGCAATGCGCCGTAGTCTATCTGATACAGAGAGGTTGGAGGCTTGTTGTAGATGCAGATCGTGGAGCATCCCTCTTTCATCTACGTATTAGATACTACTGCGCACTGGGTACGCGAGGGAAGAAAAATTGAGGTTGCCAAATACACTTCCAGTCGGGCAATCGATCGATAGGCTTTGGCTGTCAGCTGATGAATATTGATAGAATCGCGACGCGACACATCAGGAGACACGCCGGCCACAGTGGTCCAATTCGGCTAACGCTGCCGCTGGTTCGCTCGTTCGTCCTGGGGGACTGCATACACTTAGCCCTGCATATCAATAAGCAAGTCGTTCGCTGCTTATTGCGTCGGCAGACAGAGCGCTGGGTTTGTGATGCTGGCACTGGCGGAAAAGGGCATCTACACGCTAAAGTGGGCAGATGCAAGCTCCAGCTCACGACATGTTCAAGCATGGATGAGGTGTTGCAGGCACAGTGCCCTCTGCACGGTATTCGTTCATCGTGCACTTAAACCACAGCCATTAGCGGATTTGCGGCCAAGCCCGCCTGGACTGCCCCCGCTGCTGGACAGTCTAGCGGGTTGTTTCAGCGGCCTGGACGCCTACCGCACATCCGTGCGTCCGCGCGATACCGAGCTCCAGGCCTAGCTGGTGAAAAATTTCTGGCGCCCACTTTGCTTCGCTTCGCTAAAGAGAACCGCAGACCTCAGCTCCTCCAACTCTTAATAGCGTCATCTTCCATTATCTTGCTCCTACCACCTCCTACACCACCTTGGCTCGGGATCTTCCCTCTCAATTCTCCTTGCTGCACCTATTCTCTATTCTCTCGGAGCTTTCAGCAGTCATACACCCTCGCTTCTCTTATCGCTTCGCCGCATCGTCGCTCTCGCATCGCTTTCGAAAATCCATCTCAAAAAATTTCAGCTAATCCCTGCTTCCTGCAAGCCCTCCGCACGAATTGAATCCCCCACCCACGGAAGGCTGCCTCTCGCGGCCCTCGACGGCCATCGTCTGGAATCCCATGGTCTCGAGATTATAACTGCCATTTCAACATGGCTTTCAACTTCAACTGGTCGCCTTTGACGGCGGACGCTGAGTTCTACTCGCGCGCACGCGACCTGCTCACAAAGGCCCTAAACAAATCGCCCAAGCCGCCCATCAT
The DNA here is from genome assembly GCF_020647795.1 of Trichoderma atroviride. NCBI lineage: Eukaryota > Fungi > Ascomycota > Sordariomycetes > Hypocreales > Hypocreaceae > Trichoderma > Trichoderma atroviride. Next base: position 1,879,641 of record NC_089400.1, on the reverse strand, counting down.
TGTCGATGACATCCTCGTCAGCGAATTCAATCTCGGCACCGTCCCGCCAGACCTCGAAATCCTGGAAATCGGAGACCTGGCGGAAGATCGATTTCGAGGCATTTTCAAAATGTGCTATTCCGGAGACGCCTACTTGACGCTGAAGACGCGGGTTCAGGTACGTTTTTTTCGCAGCTTCTGGCTCTATCCCCGTAATTTTTTTTTCCCCATGGAGCTTCCTCGCGCCACGCCAAAAAGTACCCGACAATGCCCGAAGCTTTCCTTGACTCGCGCCACCACAACAAAGCGCATCTGAATCGCACCGCGGACTTGGATGTTTTGTTATGAAGAAAGCAGTCAATTTATCAGGGAAGTGGCAATGAGCTGGATAAGTGTCTGGCAAGCTGTGCAGCAAGCTTGGGAAGATGCCGCTACCGGGATGTGATGCACCATTGCCGGCACTGCCGTCGATCACTTAGCTCTTTGCGTATTACACGCACAAAAAGCATTGCTGCACGCCCTGTCTTTGGGAGCTTCAGACTGGCTTGAGTTGCTGTTTGATTTCCTGCATGGATTGCTGCATTCGAGCAAGTTTGGTTTTGATCAGTCTTTCTCAATCCTTCATTTATTTCGTGCGTGTGCGGGGGCGAGACAGCATTGCATGGGATAGACCAATAGATGGCTAACACGACGATGCGCAGGCCAATCCGCTCAACACCTATCTCTCCTCCAAGCCGGAGTTTACCTCCCCGCAGCCACTGGCCGCAGCTTCGGGTCTCACGATCCCCCTCTCCATCACTCTGTCCGAAATCAAGCTGTCGGCGTTTATCATCCTGGTCTTTTCGAAACAGAAAGGATTGACTCTGGTGTTTCGCAATGATCCACTCGAGTCTCTCAAGGTCTCTTCGACCTTTGATTCGATCCAGTTCGTGCGGGACTACCTGCAACGGACCATTGAGCAGCAGCTGCGAAACCTAATGATGGACGAGCTGCCAGCCATTATTCATCGACTGTCTCTGCAATTGTGGTGTCCGGATCAGGCCAATAAGGGCGTGGAAACCCCCAAAGAGGAGACGGACGAGGAGGGGGTCAACCCGCTATCAAGCCCACCTTTGGACCCTGTCGATGCCAATGGCAACGTGCTGGATCCGAGTGCCATCTCAGAAATCTCTCTGAATGGCGGGGGCGAGACGCAGTCTCTATTTTCCCAGAAAAATCTGCTACGCCTCGCTGCGCTGACAGATTCGCACCGGACCTTGTCTCTATTCACACCTGGCATACGAGACGTTGTATTTCGAGCTTGGTCAGGCTGCGCCGACCGTGCTGATCCTGCTACGCCATCTATCTCATCTCCTAACCGAGTCCGGACGAATTCACATGCTGGCGGTACGAGTACCACCTACACATTTTCCGATACGGCAAGCACCCTTCATGGCTCTGTATCGTCACGGCCTTCTTTTGCAAGCGTCAATGCGTCTACCGGCTTAGGTGTCGGCAGCAATGTCCGATCAAGGACGGGCCGCAAAAAGAAGAACCGAGTGGTCAATCTCCGGAAGACCAAATCTGAGGCGGTCACTCCAGACAGTCAGTCCGAAGCCGGGACCAATACACCCAACTCGGTCAATATTCCTCTCTCGGAGCCCATCATGGATATACCAGAAGAGGAGGAGCTACAGCTACATGATAATCCATTTACCAGCGACCCCTTCAACCCCCAGACGCTCATGTCTGATATTGGCGACAACACGCTCACTCTAGAAGAACTCACCTCCGCCCTCAAAGACCTGAAGATGCTGGCCGACGCTACGGCCAACAGCCGTAAGGCGACCCCCGAGAAAGGTAGCCCTCGTGAGACGCCGGGTGCCAAGGGACAGTCATCACCTGATCCCCTGGACCAGGACTGGGTCATGAAGATGGCGAGCGAAATCGCACGCCGTGTCTATGACGAAAAGCGGTCCCAGCAACGGGGCAAATGGGATGAGTCGGAGGAGGCCCCACCTCCGGCATACGAGGCATCGCCGCAGTCGCCGTGCCATTAGACAACAGTTTTGAACCCAGCTGAGAGCATGACAATCTCCTATGTTCTTTTACTCGCTCTTTTGCAAAGCGTTCTTTTCAACTGTCTCCACTTTCTGGGAAAGAAGAACTTTTTCCTTTGTTATATCTTTTCTTTTGTTTTTCAGCTCTGTACTGATTTCACTAAAGTATGAGCATTGTATGCGCATTTGCATATGTATATGCACGTACACATCAAACATCTGGGTATGTTTTACCTCGGCGTTATATGGAAGGAGGGGCAATAGGGAATGCATGGCACGCATCACAAGTAACGTACACACGGGACAAAGAGGGCAGGCAGGGAAAATCAAAAAAGCAGAAAGCAGAAGGCAAGAAGACAACAAAAAGATTGGCTAGGATCAATTACCGGGTGGGGTTTTCAGGGACGGGTGGTGTTTCTTTTTTTTGGTTGCATGATTTGATACCCGGATAAGCACTTTTTAAACAAGACGATTGAGTCCAGTACGAAAGTGTTTTATTTCCATGTTTTTTGAATGGTCTGCCTTTGCCTTATTATGGAGCCGTCTGTAAATCAGACGTGTACGACGACGACGGGATGCGTGCCTTTTTCATAATTTTCTTTTTTCATCTTTCTTCATCCTCTTCTATTCGCTTCGTTGGCTAGCCGCGCCAACCACACCCACACCATTATGGCTGCCACCCCGGGCGTGTGTTGTATGAATACGTCAGAATTTGGGATCTCCCGTCCGGGATTTTTTTTTATTGCCATTGTGGGGGAAGATGGGGTGTGGTGTCATTTTTCATGGTGTTGACGGTGTTCTTTTGCACGCCGCCGGAAGAGTTTATCCCACCTCTACAGCGATGCTCATGATCTGCTTTCACATATTCTTTTTTTGTTTGAGCGTTGAGCGTTCGCAAGGCATTGTATTACTAGAAATGTCTTCCCTATGTCTCTTTTTTCCTTTTTTTTTTTTCTTTTTTTCCTTTTCCTCTTTGGGTTTTTAGGCACGAGGGTTACGTGCTTGTGTATTTGTACGGAAACAAAAACTAAAAAGACTGTACGTGTACTTGTACTACTAATAATGGGGAGTTATGGGACCTGGATCGAGGATCGAAATACATCAAGACAGACACAACTCCAATCTGCAGAGAATTACAATACAAATGAAGCTTTTGAAGCGCAACTATTTTTGGCCTCCTTTCCCTCTCTCTTTTCGCCACCCACGTGTAAGTCGATAACGATGCTTGTATCAGACTTTCACCGCAATTCTACGCATAGAAAGTGCACATTTACACATGTAAGGGAGAGAGAATATCGATATTTTAGGTCCACATGACCGGATTTGGTGCCAAGGAGGGGTAGATTTTGTTTTTAGCTATGCCAAACACTTATATCTCTCATACACAAGTGGTAGGTAGTGGGCAATACCCTAAGTTTATGCAGCTACTGCTACCATAAAGTAAAGCAGTGGGGAAAGCGTGTGTCATCATCATCCAACCCTCTGATGCTGTTTCTTTTTCCTTCTTTATCAGACACAGACACACACCTTTTATGCCAATGTAGCTAGTGAGTGGTAGCAAACGCTGGTGGGTGTCTCGATTTCACTGCCTTGACCCTTTCCTCCATACCCCTCCTTCTCCAACTCATCGTAACACAGACAGATGATCAAGGGGTTTAAAGAGATCCATAGAACTCCCACCTCTCATAAAGCCCACGATTAGCTGAGCGCTCAAAGCGACAGCCAATGACTGTCCAGAAGTATCTGTGGTGTCAAATGCTCTGCCAAATAAGGCAGGGATTCAGACTGACAACAGCGTCTGAGCCATGGCTCTTAGCTCAGTCGCCCCCCCTCTCTCAAATTCATGCAGCCACTTGCTGCGGCCTGCGGCATAAGTCTGTTCGCCGCCAAGATCTACTTATTTGTGTTTCTTTTAAAAATAAAACAAATAGATCGTAGTCGTAAAAAAAAGTGGCTCGGCGATGTGTTGGCAGCCGCTGAACCAACGAACCCAAGCCCAGAGACAAGCTGGAAAAAGTATGCTTCTGACGACATGCTGCGTGAAACACCCACGCTGTCAATCTTCCGTGCAGAGGAAAAGGAGCGGGGTTCTGGTCCAGAGCTGCATAGTGCATGATGCTCTCTTCTTCTTTGCTTTTTCCACGGACATGCTCTTCGGCTTCGGTCGGAGGATAGGAATCATGAAAGCCGGCGAGAACGCCTCTTGCGCGAGCTTTTCGCGGGTGGCGGTGATTCTGATGTTCCTCCTCTCTAAGAAGGCTTCACCGCCGCCGCGTTCTCTGCCTTGAGCTTGGCCAGCTGCTCTTCCTTCTTCTTCAGCTCGGCCAGAAGCTGCTTAGCCATCTGGTCTGTCTTGAGCTGCGCGTCCGAAAGCTTCTTGACCTCGGCGGCCTCCGTCTCCCGACTGAACGGCTGGCCGGGTCGATTTGCACTGGGTATCATGGCCGTCCGCTCCCACACGTCGCCGCTGTCCGGTGCCGGGAGTGGAGGCGGTGCGCGGTTCTTGCCCTTGCCCTTGCCTCCTTTGCCTCCCGCGGCCGGTTTCCATCCCTTGGGCACGGCGCCAGTCGTCAAGATCTGGTAGAATGCCTCGTATGGCTCGTTGAACAATTGCTCTTCGTAGCTCCATGCCCGGACCTCGCCATTCGTCGCCACCATGGCTAGCTTTTCCTCTTCGGTTCTACCGTACGGATGAAGGCGCAGATAGTGGTACAGGGTCTGAGGCTTCTCCCCGGAGTCGTTAACGTAGTAGAGCTTCACCGTGATGTCAAACTCTCCCCATCCCGTCTCGTTGACAACGAATGGCTTGCCAGGCTCTCCTTCCACCACTGTCAAACGGTTAGCGCAAACTGTTGTGCAGAACAAAGATGAAGTGGCGTAAAAAGAGCTTACTTCGAACGTAATTCGGGATAGACTCGTGTAACTTAAACTGCACGCGCCGCAACCAATACGTGATATCCGTATCCTCCATGCCCCGTACAAAAACCTGCCATGAGTGCGTGTGGTTATCAGGCGTCCCCGGTGGTCTTGGATTTGAGTCTGAGAAAGGAAGCGCCGTGCTGCCAATGACAAACGGCCGTCGGATTTGCGTCAACTTGACACGCTTCCCGAATTGGTTTGACGGCGCCATCGTTTTGGCTTTGCACTTTGCAGCGTTAAAACGCGGTTGTCGGTGCAATCAAGCTTTGCGCGTCGATGGTGGGGAAAAAAGTAAAAGAGAGAAAGCTGGGAGACGCACTTTGTCGTTTGCAGCCTTGCAGATATGTCATTGGGGCCCACTATTGCCGCAGCCAATTAGATCCGCGTATTGCCGAGCTTCAGCGGTAGAGTTCCTCAGCCTTATGGGTGCTAAGCTCCTAGCTACAGGTATGTGATGATTTCATCGATTTGCCGCATGGCCTGATCTTGTCAGAAATTACCATCTTTCAAATTCCACTCAAACTCATCGATCGAACAAGCTTCAATAAGATTCATCCATCAAATCAATTGCCTGCCCCTATACTCAATCTATAATTACCATCTCATAGACGACCAACACAGCTCATTCACTCAAGCTTACCGAAGCCATGTCAGCCGCGGCCAAGAAGCTTATAGTCTGCGGAGGCAATGGCTTCTTAGGGTCCCGGATCTGCAAATATGCCGTGGCTAGAGGTTGGGACGTTACATCAGTCAGGTAAGTGATTTACGCATTATACCTCATCTCTTTGTCTGCAATGCATTCATCACGACCCATGTTGAAAAAAAAAACACAATCGCTCACATAAAGTCTTCGTTTTGGAAAAAAGCCGCTCAGGTGAGCCACGATGGGAAAATGTCACATCCACAGCAACCCCTCCGCCATGGGCTCACAAAGTCTCATGGGAGCGAGCCAACATCCTTGAGCCTTCAACTTATGCGCCCTTGCTCAAGGGCTCCGACTACGTTGTTCACAGCATGGGCATCCTGTTAGAAGCAGACTACAAGGGCGTCGTCTCTGGCCGAGAATCTCCCATTGCAGGACTTCAGAAAGCATTTGCTTCAGTTCGAGATCGAGGTGTCGACCCCATCCACAGTCAGCCCGGAGAGAGCATCAAGCCCTCCAATCCCAAGGATCAACTATCGTATGAAGTCATGAATCGGGACAGCGCAATTGCACTTGCTAAACACGCCGCTGCCGAGAACACCAGCGCTTTCTGCTTCATCTCTGCTGCAGCTGGAGCGCCGGTCCTCCCTCATCGATACATTTCTACCAAAAGAGAGGCCGAAGCTGCCATAACAAGCAACTTTCCTCAAATGCGCGGCATCTACATGCGGCCGCCGTTCATGTATGATAGTTCACGCAAGATGACCATGGGCATCGCTGCAGCAGCTGGTGCCGCATCCTTCTTCAACAGCCTGACGGGCAACGTCTTGAAAAATTTCATGGGGGCAGCAGGGACAAAACCTCTTCAAGTTGATACAGTTGCAGAGGCTGTGGTCGAGGCGCTCGCGGATGAGACAATCAAGGGTCCCGTGGAGCTTGAGCGGATCGAAGAGCTCGCGTCCAAGGGGTGGAGGAAGACGATGCTATGAATTAAGATTGATGTATGATTAAAAGCAAAACGCTGTATCTATGTGTGCAAGTTAATTTCCAAAACAAACAAACGCTCCTCATATATCTCAATAACCTTGCCCGTTTCCCTCTTGAAAGTAACTGATTAATATCTTATATCATTGTTCCACGCTCAAAGCTGTCCCTGATCTCAGCAGTATATTTGTTGTAGAAACGCGATAGTTTCTGGTTGAACTGCTTATTCTTCTCATTGATGTACGTGACATCTCCGTCCTCGCCGTTTTGTGCCATTCGCTCCTTTCTCTTCTTGAGACGAACATCTTCTGCGCGTTGAAGATCCTTGACTAGGCGATCAATAGCCTCCTTGTCGGGTTTATTTTGAGTAAATGATGTCGAGTCCGCTGTTGAGTAGAAGGAACCGTCTTTATCCACAGCGATAAGCTCGCCGTCTTCTGTCTCGACGATGTCTAGACCGCCAGAAGCCGCAGCTTTTTCAATGGCAGCCATCTTCTGCTTCTCGTATTTCTCGAGATCAGGATTGATATTGCGAAGCTGCCTTTTGTACGACTTGTTGGCTTCGTGGTGATAGTCTTGGAAGGCGTTGTTATCGCGGTGCACCGCCTTCTTCTTTATGCGCTTATCCCACTTTTCGCTCTCGTCCACGGTCCAATCCCAGGCCCGTTTGCGCTCAAAATCCTCTCCAGCCTCCTCGGTGTCCGCCTTTAGTAGTTTGTGGGATGCGATTGCGTGTCTGCGATGCAGAGCAGTGAGCTCGCTAGGATTCGTGGAGAGGCGTTGTGATTCCAGGCTTGCTTCTTTGAAGTTTGTTTCTGAAGATTTCTTGGCGCGAGCTTGGAGGGCTTTGAATCTAGCCATGCGGTCGCTGGCTTTGGATGCCGTATCAAGCTTGGGTTCTTCGGGTGCATCATCGACCTTTGGTTCTTCGGGTGTAGCAGCGGCTTTGGGTTCTTCGGGTGCAGCATCGACTTTGGGTTCCTCGGATGCGGCATCGGCCTTGGGTTTTTTGGATACCATTGTTGCGCAAGTCGGTGGTTTGGTGGTCGTAAGATCGTTCAAATAGATTGCTTGGTGGTTATACAGCCGTATTTAATCTGTCGCTAACTTGGAAGAAATAGCAGGTTTATGAAAGATATTGTAAAGCATTAGATCAAGGTTTAACGGCTATAGTTCGATACTGCCCACGTGACTAAGGCCGTGTGAGTCTAGTAGTCAAAACTCATATTCCAAGAAAACGTCGGCGATGTTACGTCTTGGAACAGAAGAAATCTTTAGAGATCTCAGAGAAGAAAATCTCCGGCTTCAAAACCTCTGGTCTGATCTGATTTTTTAAATACCAATTGAATATTTGAGAATCTCAAGGCGGTAGTGAAGATGCTCCATACTTATATCACAGGTAACGTTATTTTCTTCTATTCTATTCGCACTGTATGCTTCATTCCCGCATCATTGAATTGACGGAAGCTCAGAGTCATGTTGTTGCGGCATGACGTTCTGCATGTAATTCGTAGATTACCAAGTTTATTGGAAATTTAGAAACGATTTTCAGAATATAGAGTCAAAAGCTTTTGTGTCACTTTTTTACTTTTGCCCTTTATTTTCGTAGCTTTTTCAGACCAAGTTCAAATATTCTGCCATTCTATCTACTAGTAGTACCAGCAGCAAGTTACTCACCGCCTTCTGAATTAGTCCGTTATTGTTGTAAGTGGAAGCAAGAGAAGCAGTAAAAATGGTAGAAGCGGTAATAGGGAAGGCATATTCAAATGGCTCCATGGTCGAATTTGCGAGATCAAGTTGGAAAATGGAATTTTTGAGGCCAAACACTAGTCACTGTAATATCCTCAGTACTTTAGTTCTTATATGCGGAAATGCATGTATAATTCTACAAAGATACATGGAGCTTACTCTATGGTCGAGATTATGAAGTTCATTTAGCAAAGTCGAGCTTGCAAGGTCAAATCTGGCCTGGCAGTATCCTAGATATCCAAATTCTCCTTTATAATATAGAATAATATATTGGGCTAATTGAGATGCCTATATACATACCGGTCGCCCCATGGTTAGGTTTTCAACTTGCGAGTGAATACAGATTGTAGAGTTATGTGCTGGTATTTATAACATGTCCCTACCCTTATGCTCTCCACAAAATCAACTGCCTTACAATATTAGTCATAAATTGTGGCAAAGTGCCTTTCTAAACCTCTAAATATTCGAATTATTGTATGAAATGCAATTGAAGTCTGTATCAGATGCCACCTCTAGAAGAAGAAAAATACAGTGAAAGGGCAGCACGCTAAGTTAGTGGATGATCCAGCGGGGGCCCACTGAACATTTAGCGGAATCTGGGGTAAAACAGGTACCTCGAAGACGCTGTAATTAGGCTCGCGTGAGCAGTACACACATGTACCGCTTTCCAAGGCACGGGATGCCACCATATTTTGCTCACGTTGCAAATTGCTCAAAGAAGCCAGAAAAAAAGAGTCCAACGCTGAATTCAGGCATATGGAGCAGCCACACCCATTGAAACCTCACTCAAGATGATAAGCTCAAGATCGCCCTGGGGGCTTCGGCTTGCAACCTCGTCTCATCGCTTTGCTGCGCACAACCAGAGACGTTCCAAGACGTTTGTGCGGAGAATCGACAAGAACAACGAGGTCTATTACACCATACGCAACAAGCGGCCACCAAAGTCTCCAGACTCAATTCCTGTACGGGATGACTTCTTTGAGATGCCGGATCTGCTACTGGATCTCGACGCCGAGGACAGCCGACTTGTTCGCCCGGCAGACGAGGCTGATGACCTCCGCCTGGAGAGGAAATGGGACGTTAATCCAAAACGACTTGCGGTTCAGGACCAGTTGAAAGAGCTGCAAGCTCAAATCTCAGAGTCACGGCGCAAGGCTGACGATGTATTGTCGAACCCAGCCAATATCTGGAGGCTCAGCCCGCACGACATTCTGTCAGCTGCTCTTCGCGGCACACCCGTCGTTGTCGATGATGTTCGCTCACCTACGATGACTCCTAGACCGTCTAGTGATTCCAAGGAACTCACCTCGGGGCATGATTCCAGACTGATCGAGACCCTTTGCCGAGAAAACGGAATCCCCTCACATGCACTACAAGACGATCGGGTGCTTATGGAGTGGATGTGGTTACGATATAAAAATCTGCAGCGTTCCATGGAGAACCGAAGCGAAGAGCCATTATCACCCGCTCAACTATCAGATGCTCTGAAAGACCAGACTTCCATCATTGGTATTCGCCGGCTTGTGTTTCATTCTCTACCATCCACTGAGGTAGCCAAGACCTACTTTCTTAGACAAAAGGGGACCAACAATGGGCCGATTGTCTCATATGAGATTCGCAACGCCTGTTTAAGAGTTTTGGCTCAGCAGCCAGAGAAAGGGGCTGCGCATCTGGAAATCCTGGGTTTCATCGGAAACCTGGCCGCAAGACTATATGGCCATCATGGGCCTGCGTTGACTGGATTAGCTCTACGACTTTCAGCTGAAGCAGGAGTTGTGGGAGCGATATCCGAATGGCTACGTCGGGGATTTGCCGATCATACGTGGGAGCAATATCGTGCGTCGTCAGCCGATGTAGCAGAGACTCTCAAAACGTTGATTCGGCAGTTGAGCAGTGGCCTATACGCCGTTGATGACCGACAGTTGCTGTTCCAGCTGCTGACTGGGATTGAGCATGATTCCCTCTCGGACGATTCTTTCCGCTCTCTTCCCCTTTTTTATCTTGGCGAGCAGAGCAAAGTCTCTACAGATGAGGCATATGGCATGTATGAATCATACATCATGCTCCTAGGCCACCTAGGGGCTGTGAGAAGTCTCTGGAAGGAATGGTATGCTTCAAGGCCTATCGTGGAACGCTTCTTGAAACCAGATGGCAGCGCCCAAAGACTTGAATCTTTGTATCAAGCATCGTTACGCAGCGCTCTTTACGTGGCGGCGCCCATGGACGCACATGACTTTCCTGACATGGAGTTGAATGAATGCGTGGCGCTGGATTATCATTCGATAGGCGCACAGGATAATGCTTCATGGTTTGCCAGTGGAGAAGAAACAGCGAGGCCGAACGAATCCAATGGCAGTGCTTCTCCGGAATTGCCGTCTTTCAATCTACCTCTTGACGAGTGGACTGCGCGAATCGACCACATTATTCGCCAGAATCCTTTGTCTTCTCAGTGATTCAGCCACAAACGTCACATTCATATCACAGAAAGTAGATGATATATGCTACTCTTCATTTATTGGAGCAATCCTATCACTCATATCCCGGCAGCAATTAAACAATTGCAAGAGAAAGAGACGAGTGACTTCACAACACGGGGTACCTTGGATACGATCAATCCAGAGTCCATGAAACATGGCTTGATCCAGAAGCAAAGTTTAAACGTTGGAAACGCTGGAATGCAGAACTCCCGTAACATGAAAATGACGACAACGCCTACATGAGATTGAGGCGCTCCGATCTCGCTCAGGGGGGAGACAAACTCAAATATATTACAAGAGAAAGGCAATGGGACGCCACCCCCTTATCGCACATACCCGTCTTTTTGCATTTTTTGTATCCAAGATGTCGTTTAATTGTTTACCCAGATACGCTATCCGAGCAAGCTCGGCATCTGTTCTTATCGGAAAGTTACTTGTCGGCACTTGTACATGGTAGAATCTAGATACAGTAGATTGTATATAGCATGTGGGCAAGGATGACGATACAGTTTAGAATTCTAGAAGCGCACGTTTATTCACCACTTTGTCTTCCCTGGTTAATAGGAGAGGTCTCCGAGCCCCCCCGTGCTGGCATTTACTATCCACAGCGGTGGGTATCACCGGTTTCCAATCTCCCCAATCGACTTAATGCCAGAAGAATTCTTTTTCGATCCGGATGCCCGGCTGGCAGGTAAATTGTGCGAACTAATTTTTCTTTGTTTCTTGCGTGGCGAAAGAGAAAGAAAATAAGCCCTGAATCATTAACCCTAATCTATTTTAAACTCGCTCAGGCACCGCATAGATAGGAGAAGGCGCCGGCATGAAATCGATACACGTGTGTGACAAGTAGCACACACATGGCATGTCCAACCAGCCCATGCAATCTGGATCTGATGCTTGTTCAGGAGAAGTCAGAAATTTATGCCGCGAAAGCTTGCTATCAGGGAGCATTACTCGTGAGCAAGCACAGCATTCAATTACTACTAGCAAAAAACGGGTTTGGACCAGCGTCCGGACCGATCCCGCGCAGATCCATACGGCGGGGATAATTTCCCCCAAACTAGACCCGTTTTGTCAAGATTAAACTAACTTTTTGCTTCCCTGCTGTCTGGAGATGGCAGAAGCTCGTTTGCAGGGGGGTCTGAGATAGGAGTTGGAGACGTTTGCAATAATTGAGGTGGATGAGGACAGGATAAGACAAACGATTCCTTCTCCGGCATTCTAGAATGAAGAGCAATGACCTCTGCTGGGATGAGGCAGGGGAGCTTGGGCTTTGATGGGAAATAGGTCCGGGGGATGGGAATCTGGCCGACTCCGCAGAAACAACTCCCGCCAAGGCAATAGATTTCAATTAGCAGCAGCTCGGCGAGGATGCTAGAGCAATGATGGACTAAAACTGCACGTACAAAGTACAAGTGCCAGGCCCCTTTCCGAGCCCAATTGAAGGGTATGGCATGCATGAGACATACTGTATACAAGATCAGGCAGATAATGGCCGGCTACGAGCAAGCAAGCTTTCAACCTGAAAAGCATCACTCAGTGTGAGACATGCATGACAGACCAACAAGAATGCACGGGCACGCTTCCGATGGCCTCAGCCCGCACGGTTTTTGCATCAGCGTTGCTTCGAGACCCAAAGTCAAGATGCGGGGTGGCATCTGGTTTCGGATCAAGTGGATCGGATGGATAATGAGATGCTGCCACCGCTTCTTTCTTGTTCGTTTTCTTTTGCCGTTTGAAGCAGTAGTCAGTTGGTGCTGCTGCTACTCTGCACCGGACGAGGCCAAGCTAACAATGGAGAGTTGGGACGCAATGCAGAACGTTGTTTTCGCCATCAATTGCGTGTGATGTCTTGATTGGCAGAAGCAGGCCTGGCATCCCTGTCAAATGACCAGGCAGAGAGACGCAATTGGCGGTGTTGAAGAGCTGGTATACTTGTAAGTACTGTACTTAGAGTAGACGCATACAAAGATGCCATGGCAATGCCTCCATACGGCCGTCAAGACGGAGCCGCGGACCCAGCTGGGGACTGTGGACGGTCTGGCGGTATGCCGGTAGAAACGGGCAGCTTCGCCTGTGCAGATTCTCCATCGCAAATGGCACTCAAGATGGAGTCGAGCCCGGCCAACAGGATCCCTGCCGGCAGCAGCCTTTGAGAATACGACGGGCCACTGCCAAGGGGCTTCACCATCGTGTCCGTTTTCCAGTGGAATCTGCTGATACAGGGCCTGATGGGACGATTGGGAAACGGACGATGGAATTGGCCAAGGACCCTGATGGCGAGGGGTGTGAAAAGAAGGAAGAATTAAATTTTTTTTTTTTTCTTTGGAAATGGCTGATTCTCCACGCAAGAGTCTGCGGCTATACAAGGCAGATGAAATTACCGGGTGAGATTGTCTGCCATGATGCTAACTTTTTGTCGTCTCTCGTAATTTCTCATTTGAGGCAAGATCCAGTCAGCTGAACTTTGCTATTTTTGCAATATTCTTGCTTTTCTCTGCTGTGGGTGGGCCAAAGTAGCGAAAGCCGCCCATGGCTTCTTGGCTCTTTTTTTTTTTTTTTGTGTTCCCGTTCCCGCGGGCCTGGAGTCTGGAGAACGAGTCGCTCCAGCTCGGCGCCGAATATGGCCAGAACCGAACAAGCCGCCCGCCGTGAGTGGGTAGCGCCGGACAGTAGAGCAGCTACAGTTAACCAGGATCCGAGAGGGGGGCAGGACAGCAAAGAAGGAAGACAAGGCTTGGGACAGCAGCTCCTGTTGTTTGTGGAGAGCAGCGAGATGGGCCACGTCGTGCAACACGATGGCTTCGATCCAGGAGTAAACCAGCACTTGGTGCCGTTTGGGCGTAGGCCCAGGCACGGGAAAGTAAAAATGCTATCCGGGGCAGATGGCGCAAGAGTCAATTTCGAGTCTTACCAGCGCAACGGGATTCGGATGCCGTGGTCGTGCTGTCAGCCCTAGCTGCGACAATTCGCCTTTTTTTTTTTCATTTTCGCTGTCTGACAGGCAGAGCGCCAGGCGGCATCAAAGCCAAGATTCGAACGCTGAGATGCGCCTTGGGCATGGCGGCATAGACGGGAGAGGGACAGAGCCCCGCGCCATGCAGCCTATATTAGCAGCAAGAATAGTACAGGTAGATTTTTATAGAGCTAGCAACTGTGACAAGGGTCGGGCCAACGCTCGAGCATCCGGGGTTGGTCGACGAGACGGTTTCTGAGCAAGGCTTGTATGTGAGTCCAAGTGGTCCAAAAACCCCCACCTAGCGAGTCAAGACTTTGGATGAAAGAGCAGTAAGAGAGCACGTGTGGCATGCAGCACTGGATATTGCTGTTATACTGGAAACACGGGCCTGGAGTTGCAGCTCTCAATGGGCATAGAAGCTAGCAGGCAATAATAGTAGTGGCATGGCGAGGGCTGAGGCTTCGAAGCGAATCACGTTCGCGGAGCTGCATGCCAGAAATCCTGCAACAGTGCAGCTCGGCTAATGCTCCTCGTGCGCTATTCAGCCAAAGCCGCTACTTGTCATGAACGAATAGCCATTGCAGGCGAAAAAACGGACAAGGAAAAAGGGACTTTGGGCCGTTTGTCAGGGGGTGAGGATGATAGTGTGAATACGGAGCGCAAGACAAGGTACAAGGCCCTGCGTAGAACGTATGGACAAGGACTCGTACGAGTGATGGTGTTTGTTGGGAGAAAGTCAATCGAGGAATACGTAAACAGGCGATGTGATGGCAGAAAAGAGGAGAATTGCGCGAGTAGCTGCGCAAATGAGTCGGAGTCCGTGAGCCGCGAGGCTCGGAGTACGAAATAGTATTGATTGATTGTTCAGGCTACAGGTACTAAGAAGAGCAGGATTTTTTACGGTTACAGTGCAGCTGCGTCATGGGACATCAAGGTTAGAGGGCGGGCTGCCGGAGCAAGTGTAAAAATGTAAAAACACCGTGATGGGCTACCAAAATGCCGGACTAGTTTCTGTTACTGTTCGTTTCTCTTTAGATGGACAAGTTTCTAGTAGATGGACACCCAGAAACCTCACCTGTGACTATTAATTGCTTCACGAGACTAAAAAAAAAACAATGGGTTACGAAGTTGCATAGTGAAGAAAAAAATCAATCATGCCGTTTCCGCATCACCGTTGCGTAATCCCATCTTTTGCGACAAAGTAAACCCCGTGGCCCCGAGTCCTCGGACGCCGCACACGCTGATTGGATCGTGGCGGTCAAAATAGCGGTTTGCCGTGCTGGTTAGCAGCGTTTGGGCCTGGAAACGTGCTCGCTGGACTGGATGACTGTTGCAGGCCCCAACAGCCCAATTTTTCTTGCTGTCGTCGCCTGTACCGTCAGCTGGCGCCGTTTGTTCCGCCCAGAGCAGCCCCAGAAAATACTATTGATACTGTAGCAGCAGCAAAAGAACTCCACAGGGGGGGGTGATGATAGGTACATTGGACAGCCTGTCATGGATATGCATGACTGAAGGTTTTTTTACATCATCTCACTTTTGATTTTACTTTTTTGAATTTTAGCTTTTGTGCGCAGGTACCAGATGCTCATACAGGGGAGACAAGATTTTCATCTGAGACATTGAAACGAGATGTCTGAACAGGAATGCAATGCAGCTCCGTAAAGGGCATCCGTCTCGAATTCTCGAGGTACTGGCCGCCAATGGCTGCGCAAAAAGACGGGCCTGGAGGATCGCCCCTCCAGCGCTGCCGTTGCAGGTGCTCAAAGTACAGCGACCAGCAGCGCAGCGAAACGGCACTCGGGGGCACAGCTGGTGCCTTGATGGCCCGTCCAGCGGCAGACCTGCCCAATTGTCTGCATGGAGTACCCAGTACCGCCGCTGCGTGCCAACTCAGGCCTGCTCCACCGGTGCACGCTACCGCAATGCGACCTGGCCGTCGACCCGGGCGGGACGCATTGCTGGCGGAATTGTCGCACGGCCAGCATAAATGGCTTGTACGGACCATGTACCAGTACCTCGACCAAGCCCCCCCTGGGCAGTTTTCCATGGCCCCGTTCCGTCGATCGCCACCAAAAGGCGCCGCACACAATCTCGGAGTCCCTCCATTAGCTTCGCATCGGCGCCATCCCAAGCTCCAAGATGCCCTGCAAACTGCGCTTGCGATGCACTGCATGCGGTCGACGGGGACGCGAAGCTGCTGCCCATTGGCCTCCACCCGTGCCTGGCAGCGGTTGAGTTGAGAGGCCAGACGAGAGAATGTTAAATATTCGTCAGCGTCCCCGGATACGGGCGCTGCGGCTTCGACGTCTCTCTCTTTGCTTCTCTGCTTGCGCTTATTGTTCAGACACTCGCTTTTCTAATCTTGTCTACCTATTCTTCTTGTCAAACAGGTACCTACATTAGAGTACCGCTCTTAAAGCATTGTCTCGTCTCTTTGGCACCGACGCAAGTGCCACGCCTTATCACGCCAACTGTCGTCCAGCGAGCACATCATTCGCGACTCATATTCACCAAAGCAAAGGCTTATTGTGTGCTGTCCAGCAGCCGGCTAATAAGCACCCGTCAGCCAAATAAGCTACCAGCCCGTCTTACAAGTTGCTGCAAGCGAGCCCAGCCCTACCATCCTTCGCTGTCCCTCTGCAAGCTCGTCAAGGCCACCAATCATTCCGTCGCCCTCCGTGTCCACATTTCAAACAAGAGCAGACGGCATAAGAAGGGCAAAACATCCCATTCTCTCTTGTCCCAGAAAAAAAAAACTTTACGCAACAGAGAAGCCCACATAGTCTCAGAGTCATCGTTGCCTGGAAGTACCTGCTATCGCGACATTGTGGAGCCGGGCGTCGACAGTGTGTCACCGCCGCTGTTTTTTCGGTACCTCGAAACCTTCGCTCGCCAGACTCCGCTTTCGGCTGCCGCCTATTAATCAAATCACGACATCTCAGGCCGAGTCACTCACCCTTTTCTTATTTCTTCCTTCCATCTCCCTTGCGTCCAAAACTGCACATCTTGCTTGTTTTCCACTTCAATCATCGATTCTTCTCTCGATTCCGCCAACAGCCGCTCCGCCTCAACTCGGCCACCAACTCGGAATCCCGTGCCACTTACACCAAGTCCGCTCTTTATCTCACCCACCCATAGCCAGCGCTACTGGACGCTCATCATCTGACTGGCGATACCGTTGCTACCCATTAGCACCACTACTATATTTGGCTGTCGAGCAAACACAAGTCAACAGACTGCTTTGTCAACTGAGCACCAGGTGGATAGCCATTGTCTGCCTGACGAATCGATCTGCGCCATCCTCGCATCCTTCCATCTACCGGATCCTGTCGATCAACGCACCCTCCTTGAGTGTGACTTCAGCCAATCCCACCGTCCTGTTACCAGAGGCACACGGTCATTGACTTGTCTGTCACGCATGTGGACAAATCGTCTCTAGAAAGCTATAACCTGTTTACATATTCGTGCTGTTCAAAATCCGACTCGTCACATAACACAGCCCTACGGCCACCTGTTGGATATAAGTCAGCTTCCCTAGCCTTGAGCATCTCTCTGGCTAGACGGTCCTGGTAGTTCTATTCACTTCTGCGAACTACCAGGATAATAGCTTCAGCCCACGCGCTTCTACTCTTCACAGACTTGGTAGCTTTACCATTTATAATGCCTCATCAGCGACGAAAGTCTGGACCTTACTCTACCCACTCATCAACGACAGACGTACGAAAGACTGTTGCTGCAACTCCTGCGCATTACAAGCGACCAGCCATGACCCGACGACACACTCCATCCAGTGCCCAGAAGCTGGGACGAGGCAACCGGGAGTACACCGAGGTCTATGAGAATGAAAGGGAGAGCTTCCCTCAGTTTTGGTAAGCAAGCATCTCTCCTGTTGGCGATGCTGCAGAACTTTTACTGACTCTATTTGTTTATTGCAGCATGACCTGCGAAAAGCAATTCATCCCCCACGGCGAGATGCTATACTGCTCCGAGACGTATGTTGGCTCTAGTTCGCCCGTTTACTCGAGGTTCATGAGTGCTGACAATCTTTATAGATGCCGCTGGAGCGACCAAGACTCGTCTTCGCAGCAACCGTCTTCGGTTCACAGCTACTTCAGCGCCGCGCATACTGCCCAGCCCAACTACACTCTGGGCAAGCCCGAGCCCCGTGACATTGTGCCGCGAGCATCACCGTCGAGGCCCAGCTCCATGCACTTCACAAACTCCCCGCCAGCAACGCCAGGCAGCACCCTCAACTACCACACCTCGGCCATGTCTGCCCTGCGATCGCTCAACATGAGGCCGCCCAGCCCTACTTCGCCCACGGGCAGTGGCATCTGGCCCTTCAGCCGCAGCTCGGCCACCAGCCCCAACAACTCGTACACGCGACACTCATCCGGCCACACATACGACCCGGGCTACGGCAGCGCCTACTCACACGAAGCTGCATCTGGCGGCATGGAGCGACCACTACCGCCACGAAACCCTGGCAGCAGCTCCAGCTCTCGGCCAAAGAGCATCGAGCTGCTAGTCCCCATGTTTTCACGGTGATTTCGGACGCACCGGTGCGTTGGGGAGCTTCCTTAGCGTTGCTCCTCCTGCACCCCCTTGCCGACGACATGGCGGCTAGCAGCAGCAGAAGCCTATCACCGCACTGGCTAAACTGCGCTGCAGCTCTCACCGCGCCTCTCCGCACTTTTGGCTCAGAAGCAGCCAGCCGACGTTTGCGGGGTTGACAGGGATTCGTGTTCCAGCCGACCAGGGGGTCTCACCACCATCAACTGATGTGCGCAACGGTCCATCCAAGCATCTCGGCCCCCTTTGCCTGTGCTTATGCTGCTGGACCCCCCACGGGCTGCTCTGGACCGAGTTCTTTTCGCAGCTCTCGTCATTGTTTTCATTTTCGGGCGTTCTTTTTTTCAAGGAGTCGAGACAAAAGTTTGACATTACCATTTTCGCTTTTACCCATTCTTATTACTACCACTACTACTTGTGTTTCTACTTGTCACCGCCAAAGAATGGAGGGGTTGCCTTCCCGGGGCCTTTACCAACTCTGGACGGTCTCGATTCATCCCCCTCAGCGCTTCTTTTTCCATTCTCAATCAATATTCCCCAATTCTCTTATCAGCCGCTTTCACTGTCACCTTCCACCACATATGGCCGAGGCCCATCCCGGGCGTCGCTCCGATTCCCGACTCTTATCTACGACCTTTTATCTTACCAATTCTGCATAGTACCCATCTCCCTTATCCCCTTATCTTTTCCTCTATCTCTCTATCTCTCTATCTCCTACTCTGTTTGTTTTACAAAAGATTTTTATCATCGCCTCTAGGCACCCAAAAATGATGATGTATAAGATGGAATAGATATAAAACACGGTGTGGCTATTTTTAATGGACGGCGTTTTTGACATTTGGATTGAAAAAAGAAGCAAGATTTTGCATGGCATGATGAGACATCTTATTGGGGGATTACACAGAACCCACGAATGAAAGATTTAATTGAAATACATACAAAAACAAATGATAATATTATTATAATTACCTATCTGAAGGAATTGTGAATTTGCTATTCAGCGTATCAAGCGATGTCGGCGATCATCCCAATCGCGCAGATCTATTTATGTTACGAGTCCATATTCAACAAATTATAGATTTGTTTTCGTACTCCCTGTCCATTATCCATGCACATAATCAGCAGCATCTCGTACCTTGGACAACTCGCCCCGGATCCTTATCACGGTGGCGGCGCCATGTCTCACGTCTCTCCAACTGCGTCGCACAAAAGCTGCAAGCATCGTGATGATGCTTTTTCTTTACCCCACAGCCGATACGTGTGCTTTTTTGTGTTCCTCGACTTTTTTTTTTTTTTTTTTTGTGAAATGCTATGATATGTAGTATTTAAACTTTTTTTTATTTTTTTTTTTTGAACCACTGCATTGAAGTGGTGTTACCACTACTAATAACAGGATGCATTTTCTATTGTGTAATTGTGGAGGTGGCGAAGAGAAATGGGGAGTTGTAGTACGAATGTTTGTGCTGTAGAGGGCGGAGGCGACTGGATTCAGTTGCTTATTTTTTTTTTCTTCTATTTTTATTCTTCTCACTTGTTTGCGTAAAAATTGTCCGTAAAAAAAGAACAAGTCCGCAAGTATATAGATGGATAGTATGGGTTGCAAGCCGAGTATGAATGAACAGCTAACATGAGATACTTCCAGAGCGTTAAGACATTTTCAATTAAAATCAATCATAACTCTTGACGTTTTTCTTGTATCTTAGAGAGTATAGAATAATCGGTCTTCTTTCTCTTCTTCTTCAAGTGACAGTTCACCTTTCGTTAAAACCCTTCTTACAATTTCTCCCGTCGTCAAAAAAAAAAAAAAGAAAGAAAGAAAGAAAAGAAAAGAAACACCAAGCAGCGTAACACGACTCTCGCCTCAGTTCCGGAATCATCAGAAAACGACCAAATTTCTGCGCAGGGGCACAAAAAAAAAACCGAAAGTCGAAACGTTGTGCAAGGGAGAAGAGTAACAGAAAATATGGCGGCTAGCACAACTTTCGTACAACACGATCATTTAGTTATTTAAAAAAAAAAAAAAAAAAAAAAACAAGGGAGCGGCAGTGTAACCTCTAGTTACCCGGATTTAAATAAGCCAAATCGAGAATGTGGTAGAACCTGGCTGTTGATATCATGTGTATTGTGTCAGAGTGAACGACTTGTCATACGTGAGGCATCACAACTTTACAGTGAAAGAGAGTAGATCATGGATGACAACTCGTATCTTGCCCGTTTCCAGTTCAAAGTCTTGATGATGCTCATTGTTCATCTACACGTCAAGTGTGTAACGTATTGCGCAAAAACTTGCATTTGGCAAGGTTGTCTGGAAGCAGCGAAAACTATATCACACCAATCAATTATAGAGATTGAAAAGTTGATATCTGACATAACAGCCTGTCACAAAGCTCAAGTTACACGGACAACTCAATCTCCGTCTAAAGATGCCTCTAGAATCACATCTCAAGATTTCATCAACAGCTTGCCATTAATGATATCGCATCCTATGGTCGCACTTGCAAACGAATGATATTCTTGTTCTTTTTCCAAAACATGGCCACAAACACTACATAAAGCATCTAGCAACATAAACTCCAACTCCGTACAACCAATGCCCCCCCTCTTTTTAATTCCTGCTTCGTTCACCCCCCATCCACAAGCAGAATCACACCAAGACGAGTTATACAAAACAAAAAGCCAGAAAACAAGCCGCCAGAGCCAAGAGTTTTGGAGAAGTCATCATATATGGCATAATAGCTAATAGAGAGACGGAAAAAGCAATCATAGTCCTCCATCTGGCTTCAGTCATCAAACATGGCTACCACCCATGCTACTCCTTATTGCCACTCCGCTTCCCCCCCCAAAAAGAATACACTCACTCCTTGATTTTGACATGACATTAAGTAGAAAATCATTACAACCATCCTAAAACAGCTAGTTTTTTTTATATCCCGTCTATTGGTCTTGAGCTCTCCATTTCTCCATACCGTCCTCGGTGCTTTGTCGTGTCGTATGCCTGAAGCACGCGCGTCTGACTCTCATCGGCCTGCGAAAAGGCATAGCCACGCTGCTTACGCATACGCTGCACCTGCCGAACCTTGCGGATAGCCTTTTGAAATTGCTCCATCCTATCAAGTAAAATGTTAGAGAATCATCACACATCTCTTTCTCTGCCTTGGCAAGTTTCAAATGGCAGATTAAAGGGGAAGGGATTAAAAGGGGACTGTGTACGTACCTAGGCCGGTAGTCCTGAATATTGTACTTTTGAATCTCCTGAATATGGTGGTACGTCTGTGGAAAGTACATTCGCTTGGCATACTTCCAGGCAAAATCACGCGACAAACACAAACATGCCAGCACAAAAGTTTGGAGCCAAAAGATTGGGCTGCTGTATAGCTTGGGGATAACGCCAAAGTACTCGGTTGAGACGTGGACCTTGGGCGCGACGGTACCGTACACGGCAATGAAAACCCACCAGACAGCCATGCTGCCCGGAATGGCCAGAACGTGGTACTTGGTCCAGTTGTTCGTTACCAGTGCCGCCTTGCCCAGGACCGTAAGGAGGACAGCTCCGTATAGAGCCGTTCCCCACACCCAGTGACCGTCAGTCTGTCCCTGGTTGTCAATCAGATCGCTGTACCAGATCAACTCGGCAAAGATGTAGAGGACGAGGGAGTGATAGACAGCGTTGACAATCCACTGTGCAAAAACTTTGAGTTTGAACGCGGAATTCTGCTGGCCCATCATGTAGAGCTGAGGGTAGCGATCAAGCAACCGCGCAGAGATGAACTGATCCAAGATACCAATGGCAAGCGGCGGGAAGAAGGTAAAGAAGACGTTGTAGAAAGACAGGGTCCATGATTCGTAAATAACTTGACCGGAGAAAACATTCTGGAACGTGTACCAAAACTGCGTCAAGTATAGGGCGATGTTCTTGTAAAAAGAAAACAGAATCGTCTTGCTCACTCGCTGGTAGCTCCACGCGCCGTGAACGAGTAGCAGCTTTCGTAAATACCTGAACTGAGCAATAGCCACGTCGGCACTTCGTGCGGCCTGTAGACCTTCTTCACCACTGATACCAACACCAATGTGTGCTGCCTGGATCATGGAAACATCGTTTGCTCCGTCGCCAATAGCAAGAAGGATTGATTGCTTTCGATGCTTCTTGACCAGCTTGACGACCAAGGCTTTCTGTAAAGGTGACACACGGCAACAGATGACTGCCTTGCACATGACGGCGAGATCGAGGAAGAGCTTATCCAAGCCCTTTTCAAGAGCATAGGTGAGAGACTTGCCGTCAATGATGAGAGCAAGCGACTCCATTTCAATGGTACCATCTCCTTGTGTTCTAATGGCATCGAGCTTCTTCTGGATGTTGTCGCGGGTGGCAGCGGCCGACTCTTCGTTGACAATCAAGAGCATCATGTCTTCACTAAGAAGCTTACAGCTCATTCCGATATTGATGGCCGTTTCCTGTCGATCGCCCGTCAAGACCCAGACTTTGATGTTGGCCTGCTGGAGAGTGTGAATGGTCTCTGGTACGCCATCCTGGAGACGATCTTCGATGGCAGTGGCCCCAAGAAGGTAAAAGTCATGTTCGATAATCTCAGCAGCCTTGTCCAGCTCGTCAGCTCGGTTACCACCCACAGTCGTCGCTGCCGCGTCGAAGAGCTGGCGCCACTCTTGGTATTCTTGTTCGGGAACTTCGCGCATAGCCAAACAAAGCGTCCTGAGACCCTCCGAGGCGTACTCTTCGAGATGGCGCAAAGTGACTTCGACATGAGGGTTTTGGTCATTTAGTCGTTCCAAGATGACGGTGTCGGCACCCTTGCAGTAGATTCGAACCTTGCCATCCGGACAGCGGAAAATGGCTGACATTCGCTTACGGGTCGAGTTGAACTCGCAGACGGCTAGTAGTTCGTATTCTTGCGGTCGGCCGTTCGCTTCGATAAGGACGGATCTGGGCTTTCGAGCAGTAAATCGGTAACCCATGGTGACTGCTCCGGCCACCAGCGCACCTTCATCGGGAGAGGCTGCTTGATATTTAATCTGTCCTTTCTCGTTCATTTCAGGGATAACCGTGTGGCAGGTGGCTAGCAAGGAGAGAAAATGATCAATCATTCCCGCGGTTTCATGGCCGCTTTCCAGGTTGGCTTGGAGTGTCTTGAAGTCAAAAATGGCCGACTCCTCGTCGTCCATGCCAGTCGGCCGGCGGTCCTCGGGAACCTCTTCGGCGTACATGATGCCACCAATAGAGCATTGTTTGAACTCCATCTGGTTGCAGGTAAGCGTACCAGTCTTGTCTGAAAACACATACTCAACCATGCCAAGCTCCTCAACCAAACTCGAGGTTCGGCAAGTAGCTGGCGTATCAGACTTATCGTAGTACATGTCGAGATCGTCATTGATGAGGATAGCATGCCAGTATTTGACCAATTCTATACTAACGAAGAGAGAGATGGGAACCAAGGCAGAGAACAACACCCAATACGTAACCATGTCTTTAAAGAAGACTCCGGCCGCGGTTCCGGCACTGTCGATTTTGTCCAGGTAGAGGTATGAAAGCGAGTCGCCCGTGGCGCCGCGCATCACCAAGTCTCCAATGGTACAGATGAGACTAAGTGCCAACAGCATACCGACTAGCATGAGCACGAGCCAGTTGAGCTGTCTCTCGACCTTGGTCCGCTTAATTGGCGTCGCTGTGGCGTTTCGCATTAGCTTGGTTTCGTGGCCCGTGAAGACGACAATGCCATGGATCCATGGAGTATTTCTTAAGGTGGCGCCTCGGAGGAGTAGCTGCTCTGGGTTCAACGCGAGCTCCTTCTCTCCTCCACCTGCCTGCATCGTCAATGTCGCTTCGTACGTGTACAGGCTGCTGTTGGGCTGTTCCGACTTGACGCGCCCGCCCAGCCGGCTGAGCTCGCTGGGTGAAACCATTGTCGAAGTCTCGGGGAGAGCTTGCTTAATCTTCAAGTTGGTCTCGCCGTCCAGGTTTGCCGTTTCGATATAACAGAGACCTTCGGGCTCGGAACTTGCGAGGAGAACCAGATCGGCCGGGAAAGGCTCCTCAGACTCAACTCTGACTACGTCACCAACTGTCACAGCATTCCATTTCGTTTCCGTAAAGTTCGAACCACGTAAAACTCGCGCCAGGGAAGTATTGAGAGCATTATCCGCAGTTCGTCTTCGGTAATCCTCTACCAACTCCTTGATGGCAGAGACCAAGAGCACAATGGCCAATGGTCCGATTGTCGTATACTTGTTCGTGGGCGAAAGACCGGGAATCTGTTGCAAAGCGGCCGTGAACAGGAAGAAGATGTTGGCAACCTTTGAGAATTGTTCAAAGAGAAATTTGGGTAGAAAGGTAGCGATGTTGTACTTGGCCGTTGAAATGTGATTGCCAACGTACTTGTTGGCGGCGTTCGCAGGAGGGTTATTCAGGTGGATGATCCTTGGTCCCATAGTCGAAGGATCCGGTTTGCTACGGCCAAACTTGAATTTGCTCATCATATTCCCCTTGGGCTGTTCCGGCGGCTGTTGTTGCGAAGGGACCCTCGCCCCGGGCTCTGTCAGAGGCAAATCCATCTCTGAGTAGCCCTGGCCCATCCCGAGCCTATGCTTCAGCTTGCCAAAAAAGCCTCCTCCCAGAGTCAGCACACTGTTGCGGGCCATCGCATTGTTTCTAGCAGCTGAGGACTGCCCCGCATCCCCGGCGCCTCCTTGCTGGTATAACATGTCATCTTCAGGATAGTCTTCGTAGTCGTCGGCGTAGCGCTGGTAGTTGTCGAGGTCCGACGATTGGCTGAATTGCCCAGCGTGATACGGCCCTGGGTTTCCTGGCGGTTGCGCCGCCTGCGCTCCCATGGAGCGACCTGCCTGTGGATATGACGGCTCGGCTCCGACAAAGTCATCGTAGGACACAGAGGGCCGGCTCTGCGGGTCGTGGTCGAGATCATAGGCTCGGGCAAGATCGTCGTCGTTCAAGGCCGACCGCTGGCCTGCGCTGTAGATTGGCTGCTCGTTGTCCAGGTCGAGCAAGAGGTCGTCGTTATTTGAGGGCCCGCCATGGCGTCCCATAGGTTGTCGTCCAGCCATGCAGGACAACAAGCGATGGGTTAGGCGATCGAGGAGGCGGGATAGCAACGCATGCGGGATCGCTGTCGTTGAAAAGCCAGCACGGATGGCTTTGTTTCTTTGTCGTTCTGTGAGGTCGGATTCTGGGATGGCGGACTTGCAACTCGGGTCGAAACAAGGCCCGCGATATCGATAGCGTCTGCTCCGCCAGACCGGTGATCTGTTCCGTTCCGTGTGGCTGCACAGCCTCGTTTCGGCGCAGGCCCTTTGTGCTGGAGAGTGGGACGCTTGTCGAGGCTCAGGGCGCTGGTACGTCAGCACCAGCAGACGGAGGCGCAGTGAGGTTCAAAAGAAGCTGGATGGAAGTAATAATAGCAGCAAGCAAGCGCGGATATCTAAGCTCTCGGCAAGGTTTTTTGGGGGGGTCTAGGAACGGCACTGGGTTCTTGCTGCTCCCCTCTAACCCCCTCCCCAGGATTCGATACGAGGCGCTGATGCTGAAAGGGGGCCCGTGTTAGCTGGCTTTTACAGCGTCTACAGGCGTCTGCGTGCTGCAGCTCCACTGTCGCAAGAAACTTGGGTCCACGTTCCAGCTTGGTTCCCCTGAGAGCGTCCCCTTTGCGACAAGTCTCTCCCCACTGCAACTGTAGCGGCGAGGTACTTTGCTGAATACCAGAGCTCGCGTCGAAACAGCGAGTTTCGTCACGCTTGGAATTCAAACAGTATATCGGCGATTTTATACGGAGTACCTGGTACGCGCCAAGAACGCCAGTCCGCCACTGTTATCTCAGCCTTGCCACAAGCATCAAACTTTAAACATCAAATACGTAAGGCTGAGCTGAAGTGTTGAAGGATAGAAATACCATCATTTCCTTCACTCAGACTTATTTATAACCTTGTTTTTGTGTGGATATCGCTTAAGCGAACCGGATACGAACACCAGCTTCAACACAGCCATGGTGTGCAGTAAGTGTCTGAAGCTCACCAAGAGCACAAAGCTTGCGACCCCAGAGGTCAAGAAGAAGAGTGAAATATACTACGGATCACCGGCTTCATCCAAGGCGAGCGGCTCCAAGTCAGCCACTCTAGGCAACACTGGAGTATCAAAGGTATGAAACGACAACGTTCAGATCTCTTCCTACCAAAGTACAATACTAACGGGCTTCCGCAGAGCAAGCTGCTGTCCAAAGCGGCGAAGAATCCATATGCGGCATACTCAAGGTACGTTCATTACCAAAGGGACCGGGGCAGTATACCTAGTGGTAGCTAACAATCGATGTAGCTCATGTACGAAATGTAAAACCAAAATCACACAAGGCCACTCTTACTGTTCAAAATGCGCCTTTACAACAGATTGTGAGTATATCCATCTTATCTGCAATTACTTTACTTTTCTGTTTGCCACTTGAGCTCACAAACATCACAGCTTGTCCCATGTGTGGAAAACCAAACAAAAAATCTAATTCCAAAGCTCCAACCATTGATGCATATAAAAACACGCTGCAATAAACGAATCTACATACGTGCGTATGGCAAGCTTTCATTCTATCTGACACAAGAATCACCCCGCCGTACATGCATATTCTTTTGAACAGCGGTGAGCACACTCACCCTCCTACGCTACATCACATCAACATTGTTCAGGCAATGAACTTCAGGCCCTCTACATGAATCCGGAATAGTCACTAGTAGGGAAAGGCTCCCTAGTAGTAAAGAAGAGCCAGAGAGCTGGGCCTGATGATAACGATGAACACACCGGCTTCAAGAGACGTGTAGGCGATTCGGCAATTAAATATTCTATGTAGGCATAGAGTCAATACGAGTCTAGATGTAAGACAAGAATAATAATGTTTCGAAATTCAAGACCAAAGAGCTCGTGATATCATTATTCACACTTATATCTCATCATCCAGTCTAAAGCACAGACCGAGGAACACCACCCAGCACTTTATTCAACCACTGCCCAATCTGCCGATTCACCTCGTGCCCAGCCTCCGCCAAAGCCCAATGCGATGCATTCACCTCGGTCCTCGTAAGATCCGTATAAAACGTATCCATCCCCTTGGCCATCGCCGGCGGCAACGCACTATCCCTACTCGCCGAAATAAACAGCGCCGGCATCTCATACTTCATCGCACTCCCATTCTTCTTCGCATGCTCAGCCTCCTGCTCAGAGTTAATCTCCCGCGTGCGGTACCAGTTCAGCGGCCCACGCATCTCCGGCGGCCCATGCAGCGAGTACTGCTCGACGTAGTGCTCCAGCTCCTGCTCGTCCAGGAGCAGAGGCGGCCTCAGCTTATCCAGGTTATCGAAAAGGACGCCCTCGCTCGTGTTGAAGCCCGTTTCGCCGCCGGGGCCTCTGGCGCCGAACAGGGCGAGGAAGAACTTGCGGAGCATGTCTTTGCCTTGGATGCGGGCTTGGACGTCGGGGCCGCCGAGCTGCAGCTGGTATTTGAAGTTGGGCAGGCCTCCCGCGGCGATGATGTTCTCGAGGCGAACTTTTTTAGTGTTTATGGGGTTTAGGGGCGTGCAAACGGAGAAGACGGCCTTGATCAACTCGGGATAGTAGTAGGCGACTCGCCAGACGATGGCACCGCCCCAATCATGGCCACCAAGAACAATCTGGCCCTTTTCGCCGACAAACTCGCGGGCCAGCGCAACGATGTCCGCGCAGACGCTCTGGAACGAGTATTCCTTGAGATCCTCAGGGGCATCAGTGCCAGCATAGCCAACCATGTTGGGCGCCACGACCTGGAAGCCCAGCGACATCAAGTAGGGGATCTGGCAGCGCCATCCAAAGGCCATGTCTGGCCAGCCATGGATGAGAAAGATTGTTTCGACCTTGGGGCCTTGGGGCTCGCCGAGGATGTAAGAGTATGTCTTGCCGCGGACTTGCTTTGTCTCGTACTTGACCCGAGGGTCGTTGGGCTTCAGTTTGCTGGTATCCATTTTGTGTGGACTTTCCAGCGCCTAAATGTTTGATGAGCTATGATGAAAAATGGCTTATTAGGATGAAAATAGAATATTAAAGAGATGTCTGCTCCTTTAAGTAACATACGACGAATTGGTGATACAGACGAGGTAGTAGTGAGGGGCTTCAGTACCACGAAAGACCGTCAGCAACGCCTCCAGTCTTGGTAAAAAAGCGTAAGACAATAATTTCAAGTTTAATACAAAACCTTGTCTTTAATAGCCTCAAGGAATTGAAAAGGAAAAGAAAACACCGGTGATTGTCACAGCATCGTTCGTCTCACTAATAAGAGGAGAGGTACAGTGTTGTTCGTCTCCCATCCCCACTACGGGCCTCGGCCGGCACTCATCAGCTGCTGTGGGGCATCATTGCAACAGGCTATATGCTCCGTGCTCCCTGCAGAAGCATGCCGAGGAACTTCGTTACCGCCTACCACCTGGTAATTTTACGCAATTTTGCTCATTTAGATGCCTGTACCTGATGATGATCGCTTGCTCCATAGCCAAGGCTGTGTTCCTCCGGTGTAAGCGTGGCTCTAACGGGCACTCACGCCACCTTTATGTAAACCCGGGACGATGGCTCTCAGCTGTTTCCAAGTACAGCACTGCTCTTCAGCCGTGACTAGGTAGGTACTACTACTTTGTAGATGACGAGTGCAATGACAAGTATCATTTCTCACATAAGAGTTCGCTTCCTTCTTGTGTTCTTGCTTGGAACAGTCTACCTACAGTACATAATTGCAGGTCCTCATAGCAGCCAAATACCAAGACTGCAGCACCGTTATAGAGGCCTATGAATAATAATACCCACAATGGAATAAAATAAAAGCAGTGGTATAAAGAAACAAACATCATTCGGCCTCCAGTGCTTTAGAGTAAAAAGAAAATTTGGGGGGGGGGGGGGGGGGGGGGGGAATCATTTCGTAAAAATCGGTCAGTAAATCACCATGTCCTCCTCAGCCTCCTCAAGATCATCACCAGATTCGTCGTGATGCCCCTTGTGTATGTCTTGAGATACTCTTCGCTCTTGTAGGTGAGTCTTGTCGGCGCCGTGATGCGGGCTCCGGACAGGGCTCTCGCGTTCAGGCGCTCTCGTGGCAGCAGCAGGTTCATCAGGGGTCACGCTTGTTTGCCTCGCTGGGGGACCATACCGCTCAATATGCCGCTGTTTCCGAGCCTTGAATTGCTCAACTTCCTTCTCTATTGAGGCCCTCGCCCTCTGGATCTGGTCGTCGATGGTGTCTTTTTGATCTGCTGTGACCTTCCACGGTAGATAGAACTATATAACCCATCCATTAGCACAAGGTTGAACACCAACGGAGGCAGCTGATACGTACAATCGCAGGCTCAGATGTAGTCCGCAGGAATTTCGCCATGGCTAATCGTTTTTCGTGCTTGTTCTTCATCTGTAAAAATCCAGAATCAGTTCACCATCTTCTCCATTGAAGCATCACTCTCCATTCCTCTCGTGTCGCGCAGCTCTTACCACTTCTTCGTCAAACACAATCTGCTCCGCCATGCGTATCTGATACAGCTTCTCCAGCTTCTCGCTTCTCTTCTGGTCATCTTCAACTCTCTGCTTCTGCATCCGTTCTTGCTGGCGGCGCTCAATTTCCTGCCGCCGCTTCTGCTGCTGAGACGTGTTAGATGTCTGGCTTAGAGTGCTCATCAAGCCGCCAAACAGCCGCTTTCCCCGCTTCTTCTCTTCTTGCATCACTATTTTGCGTCGGTCTTGGGCTGCCGCGGCCGATGCGCCTTCCCCATTGTCGTGGCCATGGCTAGGTGATGGTGGCCGTTTCGAAACTGTGGCATCGTCCTGGTCGTCGTCATCGTGCTTCGCGCGCTTGGGGGAAACATCCTCGGGTCTCTCATCTTCAGCCTTTCTCTTGAGTGATACATCTTCGGTGGTCTCTGGCGCTGGGCGGTCCTCATCAGCCGATCGTGGTAATTCTGCCGCCGCCGCACTATAAGAAGATGCCATCGGTCAGGTTTCAAGCTTGCGATAAAGAGTTGATGCGCATACTTACTTCTCCGCCTCCCCAATTGTAGCCATTTTCGTCCCAATGTACTTCACCGCATTAATAGGAGCTTGCTACAGCAACATGATACTGAAACAGGGCTTGAAGCTAGAGCTGGCGCAGAGTGATTGGCTGAAGCTAGGCTGTTCGAAAGGTCGAGGCTGAGTAAGAAGTCGCGGAACTTCCTGGCGCAATTCGCCCCCACCGTGAAACGCTCTAGCACATGATTGGCCCAGCTCCTTCTCCCACCCATTGATTCCATCCAACGTCACTGCAAGGCTGATGAGAAATCCACGCGACTTTGCCCTTGCAGCTCTAGCCTCTGAGACCGTAGATCTGCAGCATATTAAGACTCTCGCTGCCTTTCTTCCTTTTTCCTCCATTCCCATCTCATCTTCCACCCAACAACAGCCAGGGCATCACAAATCTCTCTCTCGCCCGCCATGTCTCGCCATCACCCGTAAGTCCATTCTCGCGTCGCCCTGCCTCAGACACAAAAAAAAAGAAAGACATCCAGCTAACTTCTACTCTCTCCAGCGATCTCGTCATGTGCCGCAAGCAGTCCGGCATCGCCATCGGCCGCCTCTGCGATAAATGCGATGGCAAATGCCCCGTCTGCGATTCCTACGTCCGCCCCACGACTCTTGTCCGCATCTGCGACGAGTGCAGCTTCGGCAACTATCAGAACAAGTGCGTCGTCTGCGGCGGTGAGGGTATCTCGGACGCCTTCTACTGCTACGAGTGCACGCGCCTAGAGAAGGATCGCGACGGGTGCCCCAAGATTATAAACTTGGGCAGTTCAAGAACAGACGTACGTTTCTCCGCCTTTCTCTCGCTGCCCTTCCAAAGCAGTCTATGCATGTACTGACCTCTCTTCTCAAACACAGTTATTCTACCAAAAGAAAAC
This sequence comes from Trichoderma atroviride, assembly GCF_020647795.1. Taxonomy (NCBI): domain Eukaryota; kingdom Fungi; phylum Ascomycota; class Sordariomycetes; order Hypocreales; family Hypocreaceae; genus Trichoderma; species Trichoderma atroviride. Next base: position 1,848,372 of record NC_089400.1, on the reverse strand, counting down.
GAATCGGCAAGCAAATTACTAGCCCAGCAGTGGCCCGGGTTTGGGCAGGACAGTAGCGGTGGATTATTTAAAAACAAATACTATATATATCAAATTGGAATTAATCATACATATGGATTGGAGTTTGGCGGCGTTTTGGTTACGGGGTACCATTGGCACTTTGTCTGCAATTTGAACATTTCTCGTCTGGGCAAATTCATGTGGCAACCGCCTTCAGCAGCACGACTCAAATCTAGACACGTTTCTATAGATTGAAAGCTAGAAATAAAGGCATATTCATCATAATTATCGTGTCCGCCAGGACAAAGGTGGTACACGGTACAGCTAATACCAGCTATCCAAGACTAAAACTCCGTCTCATGCAGAGAAGATACAAAAAAAAAAAAAAATAACACAAAGGAAAAATTATATATAAGTCTGGTGTACAATCCAGTCCAAGCGTCCATGCTCTTTTAAATGTAGCTCACCTTGGTTCCCATTCCCACCGTCGCTGCAACTTTCGCCCACGCCGTCCTCATGATTTGCTCAATTCGCTGCCGCGTAGCTTTGTGGCCGAGCATGATGAGGAGGCCCATGGTGAAAGCCATGACCCGCATTAGTATCGCGGGATTGCCTGTGACGGAGCTCGCAAGACTCTCAAATAGCTGTCGAAAGCGGGATAGGATCAAGGTGGCTCGTGCTGTAATAGTTAGGGGCCCTGCCGCCGCTGACGATGCGCCGGCTTTTGATCGTGACTTTCCAGTCGGGCGTGGAGGGCGCGCGACGCTGCTTTGGGGCGATCCAGGGGGTTCGGCTCTTCCCACTCCGCTAAAGCTGGGAGTCTGCTCGATACCATAGTCGCCCTCGCTGGTCTCTCGGCTGATTCGTTCCTGTTCAAGCCGTTTCTTTTCCTTCTCTTCATTCTCGGCCTTTAGCCGCTTTGCCTCGGCAATGTCTTTCTGTAGCTGTTCCTCTTGCCGCTTTAGCTCTTCCCGGTCTTTGCGCTCCTGTTCTTCCTGCTCGTCCTGTAAACTCTGCAGAGCTTGTTGGAAAGCTTCTCTGCGCTCCTCATCGAGGACAGCGCTCACATCAATGAATTCACGAGCATAGTCCCACTCGTTGTTTTGGGGAAGGACGTGGAGCGTATAGAGTTCTAGAAGCTTGACTCGTGAATTTAAATCTCCGGGAGTGTTTGCGCCGTTGGCTCTCCTGGCAGGGGACTGGTAACGGTTCGATGGCTTTGCAAAGTCATTCAGGTCAAGATTGGGAATGTTCGAGGAGGCCAGGTAGTTTTCCAGCATCTTCTGATTAAGAGCTTGGTCGCGCGCATGCGCAAGTGATAGCGTCGCCCTGTCAACGCTCTGATTAGTGGTCTCCCTTGATATATACGCAGTTGGCTGCAATGGTGGATTCCAACTCACAAGTTGATGACGACGTCGGCGTCAACATCTCCTTCCAGTCCGTGATATCCATTCCGGACCACTTCCTCCCAGATAGAGCCGTCTCGCACTTTGGTGCACAGCGCTCGCCACTCCTGGTTGCCAAAGGCGTCCTTGCCTTCCTCGGGCTCCAGCTCGACAATTGCGTTCAGGAGTGTCAGGTACAAGCTCCAGACCTTGATCCTCGTCCCTCGCGAAGACTTGGTTACCGGGGCTGGCTCGCCATCGTCAGCAGAGCTGGGAGGCGTGATGATGGGGCGCAGTGTGCTGAGGGCCTCGGGCAGTCGACGCGTCAGGAACAGCGTTGAAGCTTGTCGGTACGTCTTGGACACGGGCGAATAGCGTTTGGAGCCGGACGACGAGAGGGAGGAAATCGACGAGGCGAGGAGGCCATTTCCAAAAGACTCGCTACTCGACATTGCCGGGTTGAACGAGGCGTTGTAAGAGCCTCCGTACGCCATGGTGGAAAATGAGCTGCGGGCACTTGAAGCAGCAAACGCGACGAGCCGGCGAGAAGGTGGTGGAGATGTCGAGGTTGGCGACGGCAGCTCAGCTCAGCTCAGTTCAGGGTGGATGGAGTCGTGGAGTCGCCAATTGGAGGTAAACAAGGAGCAGCAGCAGGTCAGTTCACCGGGGTCGATGCAGCCTTATGCCCGCGTGTCATGCAGGCCTCGCGCGAAGAAGAAATCAAAGAGGCTTGCTTTATCAATAAGAAAAGAAGGACCAGGGAATTAAGGAGAGCGTCCGGTGATGATTCAGCTGCTGGTTTCCGTCGCGACGCTGCAAAGGGCTTGCATGCCAGCCACTTGCGCTCTGGCTGGCGGTGGACAGACCAGCTTTTTAGGCGCTTTAGCCTCGGCACCGCCAGAAGGAGAGCACCGCCGGCTCCACCGACGCAGCGCAGGTCAGCCGAGGCCGGCTGGCGGTGGCAGCTGCTACCCGCTACCTGGCCGCGCACGGGACTTTGTGTGACGCAGCAGGTACCGCACTAACCTCCGCTACCCGATCTACATCGCAGGCCAACATCTGATCTCCTCTAGCAGGGATCCGCCGTCTAATTCCGGAGATGAAGAGCTGTTTCGAGAAACAGGCGATATGCATCGTGCAGCCATTCATTTTAAAGCGCCTCCGCGTGACGGCATCGCATGTTTGAATCGGAGTCCTTGGACGGTGTGTGTTGAGTATCACCATGCGGGGAACGAGGCAACAATGCGGCATGTGAATTGCTTGCTCTGGATAATACAACCAACTTGATCCTAGGTAGGGAGTTCTTCATCTTAATACGAGCTTGCCGAGATTATCGTACAGTATGAATGTGAATCTTCAATGTTATATTCGTAAACTTCATAGTATCATCAGCCCGCCTCTGTACATATCCCAAAACAAGAACCAAAAAAAGACGCCTCTAGTGTACATATGATTGTATCATGCTGCTCCTCCAGTAATGCAAAACGACATTCATGACCTGCGCGTTCTCTGTGATCTCCGCGGTGTCTCTTCAACAGGCTCTACACTCCTTGAGACAATGATGCTGTCTTCTCTCTCCAGCAGAGTGGTCGATGCCCCCAAAAGCTGGTCTTCCCGGATCCAGCCAGACTCCAATGCAAAACATGCCACATCAGCCGCGCACCCAAAAGCAGGCACATTCTTGGGGGCGTCCGGGTTCAAATACTTCCACAGCTCTGCCGTCTCTTTCTTGAACTTTGTGAGCTCTCTCTTGTTGCCTTCAAAATGCTCCACCAGGTACTCGTACGTGTAAGCCAGCCACAGCACATTCGTGTAAGGCACATATGCATCCCAAGAAAGCGGCCCGTCAATACCTTTGGCATAAGGAATATTGTGGGCTTCGGGAGGCATCCAGTTTCGATCAGCACGGAGCAAGAAGGACCGCATTTGCCTATAGACTTTGCACTGCGGGTTGTAAGTGCTGGTGAATAGGCTGAGATCTCTTTCTAGGTCGTAGACGATGGGCGCGGCATCATCGTTTGTCAGGTCTTCAGCTCGTGAGAGTCCATAGTCTAGGATTGTAATATCTAAGCCCGAATAGCCAAAGAAGCCTTCTCCTTCGGGGTCCCTCTGCCGAGGGGGACGGGCTTGTTTGACGCAGAGATTACCCTCGTGCAAATCACGATGCTATCATCAGTCAGCATTGAACGGAAATCAATGATGGATCAAGGTCTTACTTCAAACATGGCGACTTCCTCAGCTCTTGCAAGTGCAATTGTTTCCAAAAGGAAAATATCCCACAACTGATCCACGTTGTCCAGCTCCCAGTTCTCCAGCGATTTTCCTGCGTCTCCTAGTTCCACAACTAGAAAGGTGGTGTCATCCAGATACCGGCTCGGCGATGGATAATACTGCGCTCTGCCCGGGTCCTCTCTCTTCATCTTCTTCTGCACTGTTTGATGCGCCTCCAGAAGCTCGCTTGACGTTCTGCCTTTGACAATGTATCGTTCTTTGTAAACAGCGAATCCTGGAATGTCGGCCAGCCATTCGGATATTTGTAGCTCGTTGCTGACGTCAATCTCTGAATGGGGCTCTTCGTCAACGAGGCCGGATGCTACCTGCGCCTTTGTGAGGGCTTTGATAGGGGAGGCTAATCGTATGGCCTTGATGATGCTCGTGCCTCGTTTATTGGTAATGCGGTACACCTCTGCGGATGAGGCTTCGGCAATCTTGGTAATCTGATCTCCAGGAGGGCAGACATCGCCCCAACCGAGAACTCTCAAGGCTGGCTCTTGCGCTATTGAAGGAACAGTCCCTTTTGGCCTGGTTTTCGGCGCAGCATCGCGTGTCCGTACTTTATCGCTTCGACGTTCTTCTTTCACAGTTGACACAGTGTCATCTTGTGAGACTTGAATCGTCTTTTCTGAAATATCTTCTTCAATAGCAATCGATTTGGCGCCTTTGGCAGACTTTCGCCTAGGCCTTGTCGTATCCCGTAATTTGAGTTCGTCCACCACAATCGACACATCTGCTTCCGCTGCTTTTGTCCGACTCCTTGGCTTCTTAGGACTCTCTAAGATTGAGATTTCAGCAAAGCTTGTGGTGAGCGGGTCGACTTGTTCGTCAATTGGCCTTGCATTCTGCTTTTCGTCCTGCGTGTTGGATGGCTTTCGGACTGGGGTCTGGACCAGCTCTGCAAACATCCTTTCCGCGCTGGACTTTTTGGATTGTTTTCCATATTGACGGGTTACTGTTGTGCGACGCATTTTTGCTCCTTGGTTTTCTATAATGCCGCTCTTACCTGAATGAAAGCGAATGCTTCAAGCCATCGATTTCAGCGTTGGAGTTGGGCTTGAAGATTACAGCCTGTTGGCGAGGCAACAACGGCTAGGGGTCTTGTGTTAGTCAGCCGGAATCATTCGCAGGACCCAACGTCATTTGTGTTCACATAGCAGACACCCAGAGTGCTGAAGCCTGCTTTGGCTAATTGGATCTATCTTGTTTTTTGTACTATATATGAGCAATACTGATACGACGATGCTGGCTGCAATCGCTGTTTGGTGTGATCCTAAAGCCTAGCAACGCTATTAGCAGCAGCCAGGTGTTGGGGAAGCCAAGCTCTTGGTGAGTACGAGTACATGCGATAAGACTAGAAGCGTGCAGCAAGGGTTACATCGAGAATGAAAGTACCTACCATGTGACGGGTCAAGGAGAAGACGAGGACCAGTCTAGAGCTCAATTGGCGGAATCAGGCTGTGACGAGAGGCTATGGCTTCTGCCCAATGAGGTCGTTTGATACAAGGCCTGCATCGCCTTCCCCCGCTTCCTGGATGATGCGAGTTGCTGCCCAGCCTCAATATACCTTGCCAGATCATATCGAATAAATATCTGACGACAAATCCTGTGTCTGCACGGGCGGTCAACTTACGGGTCAACAATGGCGGAAGCTCTCGGGCTTACTTCCAGCATAATTGCAGTAGTCGATCTATTTATTAAAGTCGGCGTACAGTGTTCGATCTATTGTTCAGGCGTCAAGAATGCCCCGCACGAAATTCGACAGATCTTGAATGAGGCTGATAGATTCACGGCAACAATCAAGAACCTGGAGCGACTCCTGGCCGGCCCGAATGGCGCGAAGCTTGATTCTTCCCAGAACATACGCCGCAGCATTGGGGAGTGCCGTCTACAACTAATAGACCTGACTACCAAACTTGGCCAAGGAACAAGACTACAGAGGATAGCATGGCCGCTGAAGAAGGGAGAGATGGCCGGGATAATTGAGAAGCTGCAGAAGCACAGGGACACAATTATGTCGAATTTACAGATTGAACAAAGGTGCATCAACATTCTGTCTTACTCTTCGCATTGTTAACAATTTTTACAAGCGCATTACTACTCGATACTCATCAAGAGGTCATGTCGAACAAGCTCATCTATGCAGAGGGAGCAGCATTCGATTCTCCCAACCATGTCAACAGCGACATGTGCCACCCGGGGACAAGATGTGATGTTCTTGATCAAATAATGGCCTGGAGCACCGCCCCAAATGAACAATGTATATTCTGGCTGAATGGAGGGGCAGGGACCGGCAAGTCGACAATATCTCGAACTGTGGCGCAATCATTTGCAAGCAAAGGCATACTCGGTGGAAGCTTCTTTTTTCAAACGCGGTGAGGCTGATCGTGGCAACATGGCACTTTTCTTCCCCACAATAGCTTCTCAGCTTCAACAAACATTCCCTTTAACTGCACCGCATATTAAAGCGGCGACTGAGACAAACCCAAACATCCATAACAAACCTATAAAGGAACAGTTCGACAAACTTTTTGCAGGCCCTGTTAAGAAAATCTCAGAGCATTCAGAGCTGCTAACTACTAGCATAGTGCTGGTTGCTGATGCACTTGATGAGTGCGATAATGCTGAACATGTAAGGCTGGTTATTCAACTCCTTTCGCAGGCGAAGCATTTTACATCTATGCGCCTAAGAATTTTCCTTACATCCAGGCCAGATCTACCTATGAGACTAGGGTTTAAGGATATTTATGGTGAATATAAAGACCTGATTCTTCATCAAATACCTCAAGCTGTTATTAGGCACGATATTGCCTTATTCCTTGAGTACCAGTTTAATATAATTCGGCAAGACTATAATAAGTCGGTACCTTTGGACAGGCAAATTTCTTTATCCTGGCCTAGCACTCAGGACTTTCAACACCTAGTTTCCAGGTCGGTGCCCTTATTTATCTTTGCTGCAACCGCTTGTCGTTTTATCCAAGACCGAAGGATTGGAGGTCCTAAGAAACAGCTTGCGAAATTACTGGAACATAAGACGGGTTATGTGTCTAACTTAGACGCAACCTACTCACCAATAGTAGATGGATTGATAGGAGGACTATCCGATTCAGGAAGGCATGAGGTTTCTAAGCAATTTAAGGAAATTGTGGGTTCAATTATCCTTCTGGCAAGTCCTCTTTGCACATCATCCCTAGCCCTTCTATTAAATATCTCTCTGGAAGACATCGAAAATCAGCTTGATTTGCTGCACTCTGTGCTTTACATTCCCTCAGACCAAAGGATTCCCGTACGGTTACTTCATCTATCTTTTTATGACTTCCTCGTGGATCCGGAGAAGGCTAAACAGCCTGAGCGATATCCATTCTGGATTGATAAGCTAAAAGCCCATGAGGAATTAGCAGCCCGGTGTTTAGAGCTGCTTTCTACAGATGGTACTCTCAGGAGAAATATTTGCGATCTACAACTACCAAGCACGCCACGGTCTAAGATTAGCCAGCAGACTATTGATACCGCTTTACCACCCGAAGTCCAGTACGCCTGTAGGTATTGGGTTTATCATTGGAAAGAGAGCATGTGTAAGATCAAGGACGGCGGCCCCATCGATTGCTTTCTAGTCAACCACCTGTTGCATTGGATCGAGGCACTATGTTTGCTTGGGCGAATCGCAGATTGCATCGGAATGATATATGAATTGCTAGGGCTTCTTGAAGTATGAGATCTGGCATTCCCGATATAACTAGAAGGTAGACTAACTTGATCTAATGATGTAGCCTGAACAAAGTAGTCTAACCTTGGCTCTCCTTCGAGATACACGACGAATCATTCTTAGCCATGGAGCTATAATTGATATTTCGCCTCTTCAAATCTATTATTCAGCAATCGTGTTTGCACCGGAGAAAAGCGTTATTAAAACAAAGTTCCGAAATGAGTTGCCTACCTGGCTCACCTTATCGTCACAGATACCTTCAGAATGGAACGCCTGTCTACTGACACTTGAAGGACACCGGTCATCTGTCAATTCTGTTGCTTTTTCACATGATTCGAAGTTGCTTGCTTCGGCTTCAGATGATCATACCATTAAACTCTGGGATACTGTAATCGGTACTTGCATCTCGACGCTTGAAGGGCATAGATTTTCTGTTCGCTCGGTTCAATTCTCTCACGATTCGAGAGTGCTCGCATCGGCATCAGATGATCAGACTATCAAATTTTGGGATACTTTAACCGGCACATGTACTTCAACGCTTTATGGACATGGCTCCGATATTAATTCAGTAGCTTTCTCGCACGATTCAAAGATGCTTGCATCAGCTTCAAATGATAAGACTATCAAAATCTGGGATGCTAGGGCAGGCACCTGCTCATTGACAATTACTGGACATACGATAAACGTGAATTCGGTTTCATTCTCACACGACTCCAAGATGCTTGCATCGGCATCCGACAAAATCATCAAACTCTGGGATCCTACAACTGGAACCTGCATTTCGACGCTTGAGGGACACAGTTCAGATGTGTATTGTGTTAAATTCTCGCATAATTCGAGAATACTTGCATCAGCCTCCGATCATACTTCTTGCGTCAAGCTTTGGGATACTATTTCTTTTAGTTGTATTTCAACATTCAGAGGCAACAGCTGCATCGCCTTTTCTCATGATTCTACGATTTTCGCCTCGGTAGATGGTTCCAGCATCAGGCTCTGGGATATTGCAACAAATAAAGGCTTAGCAACATTTTACGGCCACACTATATCGATTCGTGAAATTGCATTCTCACACGATTCCAAACTTCTAGCATCTGCATCGGCTGACAATACTATTAAGATTTGGGATCTCGAGACTGACGCTGACCAAAAGCCATCCGTCGACCCGGAAAAAAACGTGATTGTATCGTTACAAGTTGTGAATAACACAGAAACATTTATCTCAGTATCGAGAAATAACGAAATTTACCTATGGGATGGCTCAATTGGTGCCTGTACAGCAACCCTAATTTCTGCACACGGATGTGGTCAATGGAGCAACTCGATTGCGTTTTCGCATGACTCTAGGACGCTCGCATCGCCATCAGCTTTAAATAATGGAAAAATCCAGTTATGGGATATCACAACGGGCACTGTCGTAGCTACATTGGAGGGGCACGACAATGCCGCCTTCTCAGCTCCACAAGAGCTTGATCTCGATTCTACGCCGCCGATGTTTGAGCAAAATAACTGTCGATATGTGAAAGATTGGGACCAGCAGGCAGGTCACTACGTCAAGAGGGAAGCCTGGACCACCTGTCTAATCAGTACTCTTGTCTTCTCACACAACTCTCAACTACTTGCATCGGCATCGCCAGTAGATGGAGCCATCAAAGTATGGGACGTCCATACAGGTGCCTGCGCAGCAGTTTTCAAAGGCCATTCTAGTTACATCTATCAACTCGCATTTTCGCACAATTCAGACCTACTTGCATCATCTGCAAGCGATGGGTATGTTAAAATCTGGAATATCGCTGCAGGCGTCTGTTCGGCAACGTTCGATGATCGAAGGAGTTATATCAGGTCTGTCGCATTCTCACATGACTCCACGATGCTTGCTGTGGCAGTAACTAGGCCAAGGATCAATATATGGGATGTCTTTACTGGCGCTTGTAAACTAACAATTCCTGAGCCTGGTTATAACCTTGATGTGGTTGCATTCTCACATAATTCGAGGTTGCTTGCATTCATGTCGACTCAGTATGGGCTAATTGACACGGTTTCAAGCTTGAATTTCTGGAATATCACAACAGGCTGCTGTGTAGCTACAATCCGTGTCAGTGAACTCGCTCGGATGCGCCTCGAGTTCGACGTAACAGGACATTCTGTCTCTACAAGCGCAGGCAGTTTTACATTACAAGGTATGTCGCTGCCCCAAATTATGACGGTAATGTTGGTAACATGAACACTAGAAGCAACCAATTCGGAAGTGGACCTCGTGCCTGCTACCGATCTATGCATAAGTCGCCATGGTATTGGGCTTAGCGAGGATGAATCCTGGGTAATGTGGGATAATGACAGAATGATATGGCTCCCTCCCGCATATCGAGCACGGTATGCGGCTTCGAGTAAATCTACACTGGCCCTTTGGTGCTTCCACTCGAAAATGGTTTTCCTGACAATCTCCCTTGACCGCTTGCATCTAAATTAGTCAACTTCCGATACAAATGAAACCTGAACTTACCATCAAAATCCCACTGTTACTGGGTAACAAAAATAGGGTGCTGGTGCACAGGTGGGTGCATAAATAGGCTTGGTAGCATCTGTTAGTTTCGCCTTGGATTGCAAAGTGAACCCACTGTAGAGAACTCCAGTACACTCTCGATTAATGCATTTAATTTGTGGCTATCCAGCAATGAGACGTCCAACGAAATTTTGGTATTATACTTCAATGTTATCATAGGGAGGAAAGTGCCAGCAACTTGGAGCGAACCGGATTTTTGCATGGCGCACTTTGTCAGAGGTGTTGCGATTGGATGTGAGCAATGATGGCGGTGGGCGCGTTGACTTGCATCCATCTCGCCGGCATCGCTAATCTCCTCAGACTCGGCTCTGTACTTTTCCTCATAAACCCATTTTGCGATTTCGCCCCGTTACGGTGTCCTGAAACGGTACCTCGTTTTGTGATATCACATCCAATAATGTACTCTCTGTCTACGTTCTAGTATTACCCAGCACTCTTCATGCCTCGGGCGTCTATCGCGACTCTCTCCTGTTAGATTATATCCTTAACTACCTAGTAGTTTCTTTTTTTTTCTTTCCCTGCCAGTAACTTAATGCCTATATAATAGATTGATTCGTCAGTCTAGTTCTCTCGTCCTCATTGGAGATGGTATATACAGCTGAATCTACAGTGTTTCTCCACTAATGCTACAAGTCTGCCGGGTACTTAAAGAGCTGGATTTCTTGACTTCCATGTGCTACATCTAGGCGATACTGAAGTCACATCCATATCCAGTATGCTGGCCGCAATCGCTGTTCGGCGTGATCCTACAGCCTAGCAACGCTATTAGCAGTAGCCAGGCGTTGGGGAAGCTAAGCTCTTGGTGAGTACATGGGGTTAGGCTGAAGCGGGCAGCAAGGGTTACATCGAGAATAAAACGATACGTTATTATTGAATCAGATGGCAGCAAATGCCAACAGCCATTGGAGATGGCACATGCAGCTCAATCTACAGTATTTCTCTGGTAATTCTGTATAGGCCTGTTGGTGTTGGGTACTTGTAAAGCTGGACTTCTCGACTTCCAGCTAGTGTGGGCAGAGCCTGGAACGAAGCCCAGAGAAGCAAAAGGCCGCGGGGCCCCACCCAGCCTTCGAGAACCTCCGCAAAAGATTCCACGCTGGCTGAATCGCCAACTCCAACCCCGACTCTCTCTCCTCTTCTCCAACCTCCAGCCATTGAGCCCCAACCAGCCATGGCCGACGCTCTCAAGAACATGTTTGGAGGCGCAAAGTCGGAGCAGGCCGCTGCAGGCAAGCCAGACTCTGGTAAGCACTCTTCCTTTCCCCCACACTTCAGCTCAATTGCTTGCTTCGCGCTTTGTAATTGGAGCTGAGGAGCTGCTGCTGTAACGGCGGGAAGATGGCGAAACGAAAGGCGAAGAGACAACAAACTGACCTCTAATGACTAGACTTTGCCGACTTTGCTGGAGCTCCCGATCCTGTCCCCGTGGCTGCTCCCGACGCTGCGTCACTGACTGGAGCTTCCGCGCAGCCCACCAGCGAGGTCGTCTGGACGAAATGGTACAACATCCATGAGCGCCACTCTCTGTCCGAGTTCAAGCCCGAGGGCATCATCCTCGTCATTGCCGCCGTCATCTTCCTGTTCCACATCTTTGGCACGCGCGCAAACCGCGCCAAGGCCAGGGCTTGGGTCAAGGCTCACGCCCCCACCATGAAGAGCGAGTTCGCGTCCGTCGGCTTCCGTGGGGTTCCCACGCTGGACTCTGACTTTGACGCAAAGTCCTTCATCAAGGAGAAGTCGCTCTTCGAGTTCGCCTCGTACGCTACCGGCCGCCAGAATGTTGCCTTTATGGACGTCAAGATTACTCTTGCCAAGCGATTCAACCCCTTCTTGAACTACATTGAGCTTGGTCTGTCCCTGGTCACCGATACTTTTGCCGGCCCCGAGGACTTCGTCGAGGCTACTATCTATCCTTTTGACGGCAAGGAAGAGCTCACTCTCCCTCCTGCTGCTGGTGGTGTTGATGCTCGTCCCAAGGACAGCAAGAGCACCTTTGACGGCTTTGTCCTGGCTGTTGTCAACAAGTCCAGCATGCAGAAGCTGCGTGATGACCGATACGACGTCTCCCTGACTGCCACCAAGGATCACCCCAAGCTGCCCGAGTGGCTGACCGTCATGAGCGAGAACGCCGAGATTACTGAGACTTTCCTTACTGCTGATCTGATTGAGGCCGTTTCGAAAGCTGGTGACCTGTTTGACTACCTCATCATCTCTGACCAGCCCGCGGACAAGCCCACCCGTCTCGAAGAAACCACCCCTCGCAAGCGAGTGTTCCTCAAGTACCGACTCCCATCCAACAACAACTATGACCAATTCATCCCTCTGTTTGAGCAATTCACTCGCATCCCCGATGCTCTTGTCAGGGACGCCCATTTCCGCCCCGAGGTCCTCAAGCGTGTCCGCGCCACTCGTGAGTCTATGATTGCTCAGCTCAAGAAGGCGTTGGAGGAGGAGAAGAGCGAGGAGCGCGCGCTTGAGAAGGAACGCGCCAAGAAGGCCAAGCGAGATGCTGATCTCAAGGGCCTGGACGCCAAGCAGCAGAAGAGGTACCTTGAGAAGGAGAAGGAGAAGGAGCTGCGCAAGTCACAGAAGAGGATGACCATGCGAGGCTAAATGCAACAGACTTGGTGCATGTGTAACATGAAGGACACGGTGGTGGCGTTTAGGATGACAACGAGAAGGTTGGGAAAATGTGGAAGTCGTAATATGTACAAGTAGCTTATACTATGTAATAGTGGGATCTTTTCTCTTTACTTGTTGTTTCTCCACAGGATTTGAGGTTTGAACACCAGGAGACTGAGTTGCGGTATGCAAAGTTTCAACTAGCATAGGAGGGCAAAAAAGGAAAAGTACTTCATAATTCAAACATTTTAATGTAATTCACATATTGCTCTCCTGCTAGTAACACGGAAATATCTCCAGCATGAAATTGTGCTGCCATCATCATTTAGTGTCTGCGCCCAGCAAATCTTCGACTCTCTTGACCTTATCCTCTGCGGTCTGCTTCTTATCCGTCCTATTGTGCCCCGTGTTAGCAGGCACCTACAACTGTCTTGTCTCTCTTTCTTTCTCTTGTTTCATGATTACGGCAGAACAACATACCTGGATCCAACTCTCATCGAGGACTGAACCCTCACAACGCCCTTTTCATGAACTGCCGAGTGCGCTTTGCCAATCACCGTCATGACCTCCTCCCAGTTACCCTCTGAAGAAATCAAGGCATCAGTTTTGATTGGTTTAAAAAAGAACATTATAAATGAATTCTTTGAAACTCACCAACAGTTGTCCCAGCAGAGTGCATCGTGTATTTCAGACCACTTGCTTTGAGCACCCGCTGAACCTGGGCGATTTCCTCTGCCACAGAGACGGTGTTTGTGCCAATCTAGCCACGATGAAACAGCTTGTTAATAAAGTTTAAGAAGAAGAAGAAGAAGGAAAACAATTTGCAGCTCACGGGGATCAAACAAAAGTCGGCATAGCACGAAGCTGGTGTCGGAATGGAGGCATAATCCATAGCTATAGCGGTAGCTCCAAAGACTCGGCGAGATGAGATTTGCGGATGTAGTATATGCCTCGAGGCGCCGTAAGTTCTAGAAGTGAGGCGGAACATTCAATAAATTGAGAAGCTATTGGTCGATGAGAAGAGGGAGAAGAGCGCATGAAGAGTTGGAAAAAACGTATGTTGAGGGGTTTCCATTACTTGGGCGCTTTTTTGCTTTTTTAGCGGGCTTATGAGATGCCCGAGTTTATGCGTGCCTTTTTTGCACTTTTACGATTACTTGTTCGATGATATGCCTAAACAGCTCATGACAGCAAAAGAAATGGGAATTATATACATTTAAATTTTTGGAAATTGAAAACTTCATATTTGCAGTACCCAGCAGCCGAAAATAAAGCCATGGAGTACAAATGCGCAGAAACCCATATTACAATAAGAGGACCGTCTTTCATTGAAAAAGAGAATAAAGAGTGTTTAATTGATCAACCATGTTTACCAATGGCTATGCAAAATATTCTAATGATAAATGATTGAATAGTATCAAACAAAGAACCCCCCAGAAATTTAAAATTCATTTCCTCCTCTTTTTTTATCCTTCTTTCTTTCTTAAAACCCCCATATATCGCAATCTAGGTTGCCTTGAAAACGCCTCGCTAAAATGCCAGAATATGTATGCTTTGTGAGAAAAAGATATATATGTGTGGTGACTTTTCTTTTTTAAATCATCAACAGTGTCGCTGCAAAGAACGCAATTAGAGCCCCCGTTCCGAGCTCGCGCGTCGAACTCACGCCGTCTGCGGAAGACGAGCCGTTTGAGTTGCTGGCGACACTGGACCGGCCAGTGGCATCGTTGATTCCGTTGCTGTTGTCCGCGGCCTTGACGGTTGTTCCCTGGTCCCAGAAATCGACGAGGACGAAGCTGGGACGGTGGCTCCATTGCTGGTTGCACTGCTGGATGTGCAGGCCGAGGTTTCCGGTGGCGTTGGTGGCGGCGCTGTTGACGAGGCTGATGGTGTTTGTGTCGGGGATGAAGACGTCGCCGACGATTTCCTGGTCCTTGAAGTGGTTGATGAGGCCCATGAAGCCCTTTGAGAAGGCGTTGGAAGCTGTTCCGGCGTTGGAGGGTCGGTCGACGGTGCAGTTGAAGCCATTCAGCTCGAGGACTGTAAAGGGCGTCTCGAAGACGTAGTCGAACTCGGGCAAGAGGTGCGGGCTGGCAGTAGACGCATCAATGTTGGTAATGAAAGACACGACGCGAGTGTCATTGGCAATCATTTGACTCAGACTGGGCCAATCAGTCTTGGAAGTAGGGGTGAATCCAAACTTGTCAATGCCCGACTGGTCAAAAGCATCTGCAAACTTGGACACATCCGCGTTGTCGGAGTTGACCAGCAGAAGGGTAATGACATCTGACGGATGGCCAACCACCCAGTCGTTGATGGCCGCGAGCCAGTTCTCCAGAGGGCCGGCATCCAAAAGACCGCACGAGGTGTGGCACAGGCGGAGAGTGTCGTTCTCATTGTGAACCTGAGCCTGAAGAAAGCGAAGTCCGGCATCGAGAGCGAATGTGGCGTTCTGGAACTGGTTGCCGGCGACAGAGTTCCCAGTGCTGGCGTCTCTCAGAAAGGCGCTGTCATGGGCACCCATGTAAGTGATGTCGTCGTAATGGCGATCACATAGCACCGGTGAGTTGTTGCAGACTTGTGATGATGATGATGCAGACGAAGAAGAAGCTGTCGATGACGGTGATAGTGCCGATGAGACCTCAGAGGCTTCAGGCCGGGGGAAAACTGCCTGGACGCCGGCAGTGCCAATCAAGGCACTGACCAGGAGGCGAGCCACTGAGAAGCGCATATTCACTTTTTCTTTTTACCCTCAGCTTTCGAATGTCTTTTTTTGCTTCTACCTGTAGTTTGACCCCGGTTAGTTGTCAGAAACTGCGGGATGGATCAACTTAAGGGATTATCCCATGTACATACGCTAAAATCCCCAAGCCAAGCTTTCCGATATGCTTTAATGAGATATGGAGTATACGAAGAAAAAAAGGGGAGTAGAATAAAATGAATCGAATGTGGATGTGGATATAATGTACCCTCTTTGTGGAGGAAAAAAGGTATAGAGCAGGTATACACCACGATAGTATATATAAATGGTTCCAATAGCGAGAGAGTGAGAGACGAGAAGAGAACAGGAAAGGGGATATAGGAAAAAAAAAGGTTTAAATCTTGAAACACTAGCGGATCATTTAAAGAAGAATAAAAACTCTGTTCACCAGATCAATCTATCCCAAGAAGAAAAAACCCCGCGTCGAAGGAAGACAGGAAAATGAAGAAAATGAAGAAAAGAAAGAAAAATGGCCAGAGAGGGAAAAAAGAGTAATGTTAGTCTCCGCGCCCAGCCTCGAGATCTGGCGGCTCGGAGAGAATAAACCACCTAATGAGCCCCCCTAATGGAGCCAAGGCCTTCTAGCGAGGTAAATCACTTTGCCGTGATCCCTGCTCAGCCATTTTGGCAGTGCTTAGACTGCGCCTCTGAGACGTCAGCAGTGGAGCCGCGCTGAAACAGCAGAGACTGAAGCTGATCCAGCTAAAGAGGGGCCCGAAAAGGAACTGCAGATCCAGAAAGCTGAGGCTCTAGGTGGTACATACATAGCTGGTGGTGCTATCAGGGGAGCAAAAGTGCTGGGATCAGAGAATGGAAATGCACACACAGCTGAAAGTGAGAGCGTCAAATTTGTAAATAATCATTCCATGTATTATATAACCATGGCTTGTATATTAATTACAGAACACACAGCATCAACGTATAATAAGCAGCCGTATCAATAGCAGAGATGATACAAGTAGTAGCAGCATCAGAGACGGCACAAAATAAAGACGACGCAGACCTGAAGCATACCAATAGTGCGCATAATGCCAGAATTGTGTGCCGATAGTCACAAGCAAGATTTCTATTCTCCTGCTCCCCACTTGCCCACCGTTCCATCCGCTACCGATATCCATGCATTTCATATTAAGGGCACCTCTAGTCTAGTACTTACTCGGCATTAGAGAGGCAATACTTCAACGAGTGGTCCATACAAACGTAATAGATTGCCTCGATAAATTATCTTGCGCCCGCCTTGACAAGATTTTTTTTTTTCTTTGACAAAGTATGATTACTGGGCATCATTCCGCTCTTCTTTCACCGCGATACAGATTCATCCCGTGTATTCCGGAACGCATTCCCGCCTGTAGGTACCGCTCGGAACTCGGAACCTACCAGTAGGTAGTAGGTGCAGCTCAGTAACAAAAAGGTAAAACGCCCAGCTCCAACATTTTCAATGCAACATCAAACTCCAAAACGTTGCGTGGGCGCATCAAACAGCTGGCCCAGAAAAAAAAAAAAAAAAAAGGTACATGTGCTGTTAGTGTTAAGCGCTACTGGCACCTCGAGTAATGAGCATCGCGGCCCGAATTACAAAGTACCGGAACTATCTCTTACTAGCCACTCGGCATCTCCTTTTACACAGTGCCGCTCTTTTCCGAGAGAGAGAGAGAGAGCATCTCTTTTCAATTTCAATCTCTCTTTTTCAATACACCGGATGATAGTTCACCAAAGGATGCTAAAAGACGAAACTTCAAACGTGACGAGAGGCTGTGTGTGTGTGCCTGTCATCACCCGGTCACACGCATTTCGCCTTGCTATTTTTATCCCTTATCGCTGATCACTGATCGGGGGCTCCATGATTTCAAACCAGCATTGTTGGAGAAAAAGCGATGGATCTGCACTGCACCACTCCATTCCATTCCTTGCGTATACGCCTATCAGCACGCTTCTCCATATCTGTCACTCATCCTCTACATGGACAAAGTTTTAAGCTTTCTTGTCCTTTCCCCCATTCTCTCTTATACGATATCGATATTTCTCGCCCATGCTCAGCCACCCATGGGGAATATATCTCTCTCTCGTATTTGATGGCTGACAGATGCGGGGGGAGTAGCTGAATAACGACATCCTCTTCCCACGTTTTACTTATACATGCCACTACACCATTTGGATCTATCCCTTATTCATCGATAATAAGCCCTGCATCTCAATAGATCAAGCCACTTTCAAAGTGTCACCCAAGGCATACGTAACCCCCCCCCCCCTCGTAAACTTCTGCACATGTACTACCATCTTGTCTTCTTGGCAATCATGCAAAGCCACGTCAAGTAGTAAGCCGCTTCTCACAGCGAGCATATCAAGCTGCTTCGCCGTCTCTATAAGGGACACGCGTTCAGTGGGGGTTCTGTCCTCGTATTAAACTCCATAGCCTCAAACTCGTCCATGGCCATTTTGAACGCCATCACAGATCCGCAAAAATACAGCCAAATAGCTCTTTCTGTTTTCTGCTGTTACATGCTTTGATTATTTATCTTTTACAAAGCTGAAATTCCAATGAAGAATATGCCAACGAATTCGGGTGTTCCCTCCGAATTGATCGTGTGATCCCACGTAGTCCCATTCTGGTATCATGGTCATCTCCCTACCGCTACACTTCTCCTCCTCATTTCTCCCTCAACTTGTACCCGGCACAGTTTATCCTTACTCAGGGTCACCTACTGACTCCGTCTCTGCCTCTGCCTCTGCCTCTGCCTCTGCTGCAGCTTTTCTATCAGCTGCTGCCGCTGCCTCCAAATCTCGAAGCTGCTTCTGTCCCTCTTCTGTCGTCGCATCAATCAGTTCTTCTTCAAGACTGAGGATATTGGCCTGAATTGATCGACTCTTGTCAGTATTTTATCCTTCACACCAATGAAATGTGTCTTGTCCGGCACCCAAACATAAATCATCTCAACTTACCTCTCCAAAGAGACCCACCAGCTCCTCCGCCGCGTCAATCTTCATGTTCCCCAATACCTTGTTGACCTCGTCCAATTCGCCCGTCTCGAGGGCCTTCCTCATTTCAGGATCAAAGCTTTCGTAAATCTTCCGGGCAGCCTGGGTGTCTGCGTCATCACTCACGGCAGGAGGAACCTTGATCTGAATACTGGTGCCAGGCTCCACAGCATGTAGCTGGATCTGCTCGACACCCTCTGCTGGCTCCTTGGCCCGCTCAGCAATGATTTCCAGAGACCTGTTCTTGATTCTCATGTATGTCTCCTGGACGTCCTTGTAAAAGACATCCTGTGCCTGATGACCCTTTGTGGTGATGCGCTTGAAGAAGAGCGCCACGCCATCTTTGCCCAGCGCACGGCAATATTGCAGTAATAGTGCTTGGTGAACAAGCTGGCGAGCCAAATCATCCTTTCGCTCCAGAGCTGCGTCAAACGCAAGCACAAGCAATCCGTCCGTCTCTCGCTCCGTCAAGATCTCAGGGTTCTGAGCCAGGAACTTTAAGCTAGTTGAATAGTCGCTGGCGTTGATTGCGCCAAACTTCTTGGCCGCTGGCGATGCCTCTATCTCGTCATCGTCATCCACCGCAACCTTGTCTGATGAAGACGCCCGGTCATATCCAGAAAAGTTGGGGTTCAGCAGCTCCACCTTTGTATCCTCCTTCTTCTCCGAGGGGCCTGACTTATTCACATGTGAGCTGTTGAATCCGTCGCGAATATTGTCACTCGTAATCTTTTGCCCCTCTTCCTTCTCGAGCTTCTCCAGCTCGGCCGCTTGTTCTTTCTGTAGCTCCTTAATCTTATCCACGTGCACCTGCATCTCTTCAAGCATTTCCGTGTACCGATCCTCGACCTTCTTCTCATCGAGAGTCTTGTTCACTTGGTCCAACAGCTGCATCAGCATTTTTGAGTATGTCGGCATGGGCTGGTCATCGCTGAAGACGCCCTCTGGTCGCGGGGGCGGCTGGTCGTCCTTGGGATCGCCGGCAGTGGTAAGGACAGCCTTGAAGGCAACCTGGGCCTGGTTCCCGGTAGCGGCTTCAGAGGCATTGGCCTTCAGATTGTCCAAGAGAGACACCACCCGTCCCAGCAAAGCGCTGTTGATCACCCGCTCATACTTGAGGGCCGTGATGCGGTTCTTCCGCTGCTGGCGCTCCGCGTGGATCTGGTTCTGCTTCGCTCGGATGAAAGACCGCTTGTCGACGTTGGGGTGGACTTCGATATCAGAGTCGTCGCTCACTTCAATCGCATCCTAGCGGGTCGAAGCCGCTGGTCAGTAAAATTGCCGGTCTAGCAAGAACATGCTTCGGTGACTTCATACGAATCTGCTGTAATCAATCGGCATGGTGGGCTGCTCTTGGAGCTGCCGGGAGCTCGTCGTAGGGCTTAGCAAGCAGGATGTACCGCGCGAAGAGACGAGAAAAATAGGATTCGTAGCTGCTGTATCAACGGTAGAATTTGTAGGCACCGACGTCTTTCTTCAAGGGCTGGATGAACAGATTTCCAAGCTTTCTTCAGGTCCTGGAACAGAAGAGAGAGGATGCCAAGGTGGGGCCGTTTTCTTGTCGATAGAAGTTCACCGAAGCTTTGGCGGGGTCGCATCTCCCTGTCCGCCCAAGATTTATAGAGCGATAGATAGCACACATGGCGCGCCATCTCCCAATAACTGCCCTGCAATCTCAACTCTCAAGAGAGCGCAATAAAGCCTGGAATACTCACCATCCATAGTCCATCCATAACTTGATCATTAGTCGCTTATTATTTTTTTTATTCGTTGATATCATACATCTTTCTTTTTCATTCAAAAAGATATCATGCCAAATACACACCTCACTCATCTCACACACCTAGGTACCCATGCGATTTCGATAACCCACAAGTGAAATCTATCATAGTACAGCCTAAGAGAAAGCCATTTGATTGTCAAGATATGACGAGTACCAGGGCAAAATAAAAACCCTAGCAGGATGAATTAATATTTTGTATGTAGCTATTGTTTTAACCTCTTTTCCTCTTTTTGTACCATTCCCTTCCACGTCTTAAGAGCCAGCTCCTATGTATAATCTGCTATCCGTTCACGCCATGGTCTTCATGAAATCGTCCAAGTCGAAACTCTCTTCGTACTGCTTGTTATCCCACAACTCTCCCAAATCGTCCAGCCACGCCTTTTTGCCCGGCTGCCGTAAAACATCACCAGTTTCGAGATCAACCATATCTTCCTCCCTTCCATCGATACCATTCTGCGGCTTATCGGATATGAGACTCGGTCCTGTGTCTCCCAGATTGAACAAATCAAGAATCTGGTCCGTGTCCATCGTCGCCAGGCCGGCATTCTGCTGGTTGACAACTGTAGAGGCCACATCAATCTTGAAACGCTGGAGGCTGAGGATCTTCTCCTCCAATGTGCCACGAGTAATGAGACGATAGACGTTGACCACCTTCTTTTGACCGATTCGGTGAGCGCGGTCCATAGCTTGCAAGTCTTTCTGCGGATTCCAGTCGTGCTCCACGAATATGACTGTATCTGCACCAGTAAGATTCAGACCGAGACCGCCAACACTGGTGGTCAACAAGAGCACATCGTATGAAGGGTCGCTGTTAAACTTGTTGACAATGTCTTGTCTCTTGTTCGCCTCGACCGATCCATCAAGCCTCAGATAGGAAACCGAGGGTAGCATTTCTTTGAGCACCTTGGTCTGGACCATGTCTAACATTTCCTTCATTTGGCAGAAAATGAGGGCACGATGAGGTTTGATGGGCTGGTATAGTGGATCGTTGGCATCATCTCTATCGTCGCCAATGCCACAATCAATCAAGAGATCTTTAAGAGCCGTGAGCTTCGGTGCATGGTGAGCATCCTCGATGGATGTTCCCTGCTTCTGAAGAATCTTTTGTGTCTCGGCATACAGATCGCTTCCTGGTTTCATAACCATGGCAGGAGAGTTGCACAGCTTTCGCATATATTGCAGAGCTTGGAAGATGTGCTGTTTGGCCTCTTTATCTTCTCGACCAGCCTCCGCTTGAATTTTCTTGCCCTGTTTCTTAGTAAAGTCTTCGAATAACTTCTTTTGTAGATCGCTGAGATCGCAGTAGTAATTCTGTAGAATCTTGGGGGGTAAGTCGTTCAACACTTCTTCCTTGAGGCGACGGAGCAAGAAGGGAAGCACTTGTTTGTGCAGAGCCTCAATCGCCAAGGCTCCAGCTTCTTGCTCCTTAGAAGACGCTTTGCTATATCGACTTGCCGCAATAGGCTTCGCGAATCGGTCCAAAAACACTTTTTCGGCTCCAAGGAATCCCGGCATAAGAAAGTCAAACAAAGACCAGAGTTCCAACACGTTGTTTTGAATTGGCGTGCCCGTAAGGATAAGTCGGTGGTTACTGGCCAGCCTCTTCACAGCCTGGGTGATCTTGGCTTTGGGGTTTTTTATCAAGTGACCCTCATCCAGGACAACATAATTCCAACTGTGTTTCTCCAGAATTTCCGAGTCATTTCTTGTAACGTCATATGATGTAATAACAATATCGGTGTCGCCAAGTCTATCTTTCATGGCTTTGCGCTCTATTGGAGGCCCAACATACGCAGTAACGCTGAGGAAGGGAGCATACGTCTTAATCTCCTGTTGCCAGTGACCTGATAGTGTAGGAGGGCATACAATCAGAGACGGCAGCCGCCTTACATCAGGGGCTTGCGTTTTTGCAAACTCTTCCTGGCGCTGATGATGATCACTGGCCACGATACAAATGGTCTGCAGAGTTTTTCCGAGGCCCATGTCATCGCAAAGAATACCATGGAGGTGATATTTGTTGAGAAAATTGAGCCAGTTAACACCATCTTGTTGGTATGAACGAAGTTCTGCCTTGATAGCCACGGGGATCTGGAACGGTTCGACTTTCTTGGGATCGAGAAGCTGGGCGATGAATGTTCGTTCTCGGTCTCGACCCTTGAGAAGCTCTTCGGACAGGCCAGGCGGATCGGGAATCCCAGCCTCGAGGGGCACTAGTTTGACCAGTGTGGCGAAAGACGTGGTAGCAATGAGACGAATCTCATTGTCGGAATCACTCATTCGGCCAAGAACAGGTACAATCAAGAAGATGACATAGGGGAGAATCGCGTCGCCCATGACGGCAATCAGATGGTAGATGGCTTCAATCACGCCTTGGCGGAAATTGAGGTCAAGAGGGTTGCTGATTGACGGCAAGACCTTTTCCACCAACGCCGTCATTCCATCCACAGTAATGACACTGCATATAGTAGCTAGACATTTGGCGGCCATGTAGCGGAAAACCGAGAGATCAGAATGCAGGGCCTTGATAACAAGCGGCATCATCTCCATAACAAATGGGTGAAGGCTCTTATCCAAGGTAGGCGTCATGGTCCGAATAACTGACATTGCATCGACAATCTCCTGACCGAATGCTAGCTCAGGATCTCGGGCTTCTAAAGGCAAGTCTGCTGTGAAGGCCTTGACTAGCGCATCTTTCATGAAGCCCTTCAGACTTGGTACAGAGTCGAACAAGGTTGCGCCGTACGTCTTTGACAGTATCTCCAAGGCTTCCTTTGCACCTCTGCGCGTGATCCTAGCAGCCTTGGCTTCCCTCGCCCACTTGGCGGCATCTGGATGATCAACGCGGTCTTCTTCCTTCTGCATGGAGAGAATGCAGCTGGTTTTAGTAGCATGAACGGGGAACTCTGGGGTTTCAGCCACTTCCACGCAAGAAAATTTGACCAAATTGGCGACAACCTTGTCCGCAGGACCACGCCTTCCTTTTTCTGCGAATAGTTGAACAAGTTTTGCGATGGCTTCTGATGAGCGGCTCTGGAGCTGGTGATTCTCTTCAGTCTTGATGGAATCCATAATGCCTTTGATGAGAGGGCTGGGCTTCTTAGGCAACAGTTTCATGGCCACCATGGCGCAAGCTGCGCCAGCCTTGATTCTAACGTCGCGGGCATCCTTGAATGCCTTGGCTTCTTCTATAGCTGATACTGTGTTGTCGCGAGCGTCGGCTAGCTGCTGGCCAGCGATCAGCCGTTGACCAGGAGGCATAAGCTTCTTGAGCCTCTCGAAATCTTCACCCACGCATTTTTCCGCGGTCGTAATAGAAAAGGCGCTAGGACCAGCTTCAGCTTCGCCTTGAACCACGACAGGGAGGGTAGGCAGCTTGCTATGGGGGACTTTGCCATGGTCGCGGAATAGATGAAGCAGTTGCTGGCAAAGGCTCCTCGCTCTCTGCACAAAGGTCACCAAATCTCTGTAGGCTGAAGGGCGATCTGATTCCACGATCCGCTGCAAATGATCCAAGTAGCGGCCAGGATCTTCGGCTGTTTGGCAATTTCTCGCAAATTCGTCAATGACGAGACAAGCAGTCAGCTGTGTGGAGGAGAAGGCGGAAGTAAGGCCTGGTATAAGCAGGGCATCATAATCATCAAGGTTTCCTGAAGGGACCAAGGACATGACGAGGCCCATGGCCTGAGCAGCCGAGACTCTTGACCGAATCAGCACATCCAGACCAACGAGATCAATGTCGCCTTGCATCATGTGGCCATCTACATCATGTGTAAGGCCGGCAGGTGTGGGCTCTTCGACCCTGGTGGATTTACGGCGACGTTTTACTGGTCGATCAAGGCCATCAGGCGAGGAAAGCCGCCGCCCACTAGGTTGCATCGGCCCTGACGCCGAGTAGCTACCACCGGAGGGCTTCTGGAATAGGCCGGCATGCATGGGGATCGGATGCCGTGATACGCCAATGGGATGCAGCGTCAACTGCATCAGGTTGTCAATGTGAGGAGCAAATTCGTCAGCAAGGATGGCAGGATTCTTTGCTAATGTGCGGACGAGAGCACTCCAGAGCTGCAAGGACATGTCAAGGGTTTCCTTATCCCTCTCAACAAGGATATTCTGGAAGATGAGGCGGAGGATTCTCCCGTTGAGCCAGCCCTGTGATGTATCATCGCCAAGATTCGCAAAAGTGAGAAGAGCTTTCAGTACAGCAAGCCGAACAGACGTGATTGTGTGACGTAAAAATGGATAAAGGCGCGGAACCAGTAAAGTGAAAGATCGCTCTTCATCTTGAGCAGCAGAAGACTTCATCGATTCGAGAACTTGAGGGAAGCCACAAAGAGTAGCAAGAAGATCCATGATTCGGCCCGTGCTAGCGCTCAAATCGTCGCCCAAGTTGGACAGGCTCTCCCACACGATATTAGTCAGGCCATCGAGGGCTGCCGGCCGCATCGTGACAAACTCTTGAGCCATGGGTATCAGAGTGGCGGCACTGACTGACCGAACATCGTCGTCATTGTCACCTAGGCCCTTCATCACGGCTTTGATGACACCGTCAATCATATCCCCATCTTGGAGGAGCAGGTCTTTCCTAACAGCAACAACATATCTAAGGCCGATCATGCCGCCATGGCAAACAGCCCAGATGGGAGAGTCCAATTTAAGATCTTCATGCATTACCATCCGGTAGAGGATTCGGTAGATGTCGTAAACCGATTCGGAAGGCACATGTTTGAGCACAGCACCAAGAGTCTGTCCGATTGTTTCCCTGATGGGGGCAACTGATGTATCAGAACTGTAGTCGGTAAACCGATCCAGCATCAGAACGCAGCAAAGCCTGCAGGCAACATCGTTGAGCCATCCACGATTTAGGTCGTTGTTGTCCTCGACTGACTTGCCCCGAACTCTCCCAGCCCCGCCACCGTGGACTCGGAGAACCTCACGCAGTGCCATGGCAGCGCCGTGTCGCGTTTCCCATGAGGAGTCAAAAAGGTCAATCTTGAGAAATTCGCACAGCCGCTCGTACGGCCACTCAGCGCCCTCCATAGACTCCTCGGCCTCGAGTTCAGATTTGATTTGCATCACTGATCCTTTGAATTCGCTAACAACTTTGGCATCTTCGTCGAGGTCGGCTGGGCGTTCGAGATTAAAGTAGTCATTTACCTTCCCATTCTTCTTCGATTCGTGTTCTCCCGTCGGGGTGTCGTCTCCAAATCCTTCAGATCCAGCAGTTGTCGTGCGTCGCAAAGAGAGATCTCCGAAGCCGCCTTTGCCTTGTGCTTTCATTGCCTCCTTCTTTCGTTTCCGTTTCAGCACGTTCAGTTGCCTTGAACTAAGCTGGGACTCTTCTGCGGCCTGACTCTGGGATTGCGTTCCCTCGCCTTTGTTGAAATTATTACCATTGGAGGTATCAAGGGGTGTTTTGGGCACCCCATCCCCTACAATAATTTCTTCGTCTTCGAATTTCCTCCCCAGCAAGCCAAGTCGACCTAAGAGTGTCTTCTTCTGGTACTCTAAACGGGCCTGAGGATCGAGGGAAGCAAGGTTGTACTCTATACCGCCGCCACGTAGAAGCGGCCGGCCAAATTTCAAGATGGTGTCCACATCGAGTGTCTCAAGCCTAAACACTTCGTCGTCGGAAAGAACCGATAACGCTTTGTTATCTTCCTCCTTCTTGATTGCGCCATTTTCAGGTGAGCTGTCTTCTTTCTTAGGTTCACTTGCAGCATCTCCTGAATTAGGATCATAGAGCGGGGCATTCTCTATAATTTTACCGATAGCCTTGGCCGCTGTCGTCCTCGTCTCCCAGTCTTTGTAGCGAAGATACGGAATTACCCGTGACAAGAGATTAAAAAGTTCATCGGGGTGTTGCTTTTGCCAGTCAGCGAGCTGATTGACTGCAGTGTCCCGAATGAGCCGGGTGCTCCCCGTCTCGAGGATACTAAAGGAATTGGTCAGCTATGGGGATTTTGGTTTTAAGATATGGAACAATGGATAGGCACTGTGAGCGGGTTATTGGGAGGAATAAAGAAACTCACGTAACTAATCGATCAAGTCTGTCGAGAAAGCGTTAGTCACAAGCTCTGCCGCCGAAGAAGGGAAATTGGATGAGAAGCTTACCTGGAAGTCATTGTGTCGTCGTATTAGAGTGGTATATGAATGATGTTTTGGGGCTCATGGCATAATGAGATAGAAGCTCTGTGCATCCGGTTAGTTGGCATCACTAGTAGTTGGCGTGCAAGTCCGAGAAGTAGAAGCAGCAGCAGGCAAGAATCTGTGATCGATTAAAGCTGAAATAGATGTGGCAGCATTTCTGATTGCAAGTTTAGGTGGTCTGTCCATTTGCATTGCAGCGCATCAGGCGCATGTGCGAAAAATGCAGCTACATGCTTTGTGTCGAAGCTCATGGGCTATGCGCAGTGAAGAAATTCAAAATAGCAGCAGTTGCAGGGCAGTGATGCGGCGCTAAGTCCAGCAGAGGCGCACAACGCACACGCAACGTGCCACAGGGCTTCAAAACCCATCCAGGGCTGGTATTACTTGAGGGAGCAGTGGTGCAAACAATGGAATAGCAGTGGAATAACAGTGAGATGCAGCAGCCTGGGGATACCAGAAGCAAGTACATGAATTGCAGCAGCGATGTCGATGGTGAAGGCGACAATCGCAGATAAGATAAGGTGTGCATCGATAGCATGTAAATCAGCGGCTAGGGTGACAGGGATGGGATGGGGCGACGAAATGGGGAAGAGCATGGCAGGACGGAATGGCGTAATGAAACACGGCGCGGCAGAGAGTGGGAGAACTTGCCTGTGTCAGTATCAACAGTGCCGGTGCGCTGGGATGAGCCCTACCGATGCAGTGTGATGCACCGAGAGGGCGGGAGCGTGGCCAGGTGCAAAATGCGGCTGAGCAAAGAGGCAGATTCAGATGCGACCGAATGCGCGGCGATGCGATGCGATCGGTGGTTTATATCGGTCAGCGCCGGCGTGGGCAGGTACCCGTCACCGTGGCAAGTACCCGGCAAGGCAGCTGGGACCGGGGGTTGGGGGCTGGTTCGCGCAGCTCTCAATGGCGCATGCGCTATTGGGCAGGAGTGCTGGAGGCGGCTGGAGGGGCCAGAAGCAAAAACAAGAGAGGGCCGTCCAATGATCGCGTGCGAAACGATGGATGCGCGCAAGCGTGGAGAGCTGCTGCTACCTTGTGTGCGTGCTGTGCCGGCAAGAGCCTGAAGGCAGCAATTGAGCTAGGCCGGGCTGGTTCAGTCTGAAAATAACTGCCTGACGGCTGTAAGTCAGTATGGACATCCGTGTTCGAAATTGCGTGCGTCAACGTGATTGGAAAAAAAATAAGCATCAGTAGCGTTGTCTGTGCTGTAATGCATTGGACTCTCAGCTGGGACACGTACGAGTAAGGCAGCGATGCAGCGCAGCGCAGCAGTGGCGGCGAGTCGAGCAAGTGGGCGGTGCGTGGCGCTGGTTTGCCTCTGTGCTGCTGCGCTCTGGGCTCGCGACGCTGGCCGATGCGACTATGGCAGAAGGTCGGGCAGGGCTGGGACGGGGAGAATTGAGTGGAGGGCAGGCCGGGCTTTCTATATGTCTATGCCTGTATTTTTATACACGCTGCCATCCCATCAGCCAACGGGCTCGCTTAATGTCCCTAATGCCTCTCTAGCGCGAGAAAAGCGGGGCGCCTGTCTCTCATCGTTGATTCTAGGACTCAAATGGCGTAGTACCTGCACAAAGCAGCGCCAGTGCGCCGGCTCCCATGTGCCCTACTGATACGGATTATTTGGCCCCGATCAGAGCTATCGAGTACCTAACCCCAGGCAGTGCTATATTTCACTGATACTTTGTGCCTTTCAGTAGCAGTCCATCTACCCATTTTCTCATCCATCAATCATCTTTACTTGTATGATGAGTATGAAGGCGGTAATAGCCTGCTCCATGGATGGATCTTGCTTTGGCTCGTGATTCTCTTCCTGCTGCTGAGCGGAAGAGAGGAAGCAATTACCCGGGCGAGTACGGAGCAAGGCTGGCATGCCTATTTTCAAGTACAGAGCAGGCCATGCTGCTTCGCGAAAGGACTGATCTCTTTCTGCGGCGTGCATATAGGCGAGCGCATCGACACGGGTACAGCTGACACGTCAATAATCTTTACTGCCGTTCTTAGGTGCTTGCTAATGTGCCGGTCTATCGAGATAGGCTCAGTCCCGATTCCGAGTGATGCAGGATTGCCGCGAGGTATAGAATCGCAGCGACAGCAGAGATGGAATAGGCACGCAAGGATCTGGAGGCCACCATGCTTGGGGAGGGGAAGACCAGGCATGCCAGAATATGCTTTCCTCCCCGGCAGATACCGGGTGCCAACCCTCCGCAGCCTTGTCCATCCAACTTTGGCCATGCTGCCGGACGCGTTCATCAATTTGCGTTGCTTTCTCTACCTTGGCCACACAGATGGTACGCGATAGGCAAATGTGCTTTATTAGGCGAAAAGCCATCCGTTTGCGTAGGGCTGGTAGCTCCATGCAGTGTTGTTTTTGGGACAACTTTCGCCCCAGTGCCTATGCAGCTCTCGACAGTGCCAATTTTAGAGCATGTCACTGACCTGGTGAAATCGTCTCTTCATCTCATCAAACTGGGGAACACAAGCCTAGACCGAGTGGGCGTTCGTCCCCTGATCGCCCTAGGGAAAAGAAGCGCTGCTTCGCTTTCTTAGCGGCTTCTTTTCTGCATGGAGCTTTGTCCCAACTGCGTATACGATTGTCGAAAAGCGCAGCCCCTTACATGCCATGTCGCAAATTTTTTCTCCGCTTGGCTTCTTGAGACATGCGCGGCCATGGCTGGTTGGTGCAAGGTCAGATCTGACTTGTCTAGATCGACCCGTTTGGGCGTAATCTAAAATTGCCGTGAGACGCTATTGTCCCTGCTGCTCAGCAGTGGTTGGTCAAACACACGCCATCGATCCGCAGCTTGTTAGGCCTGGCTTCTGCATTATCCACCTGCCTATGACGATCAGTACGCACAATGGTCTGTCCACGCTCTTCCCGCAGTACCTGCTGGCACTTGGTAGCGTGGTTGTGAATTCGGATGACGGCATACCAACAGTAAAATGCACGAATGTCTCAAAGTTTATGGCATTTTCATTGTTATTTTCTCTTTAATGTTCCTTTTCTATTTAGAACTGACCAGCTATCAATTGCTTCCCGCATGTTCCGCACGTGCCTTATTAGCAGGCATAGGTATTAACCAGTAGCTTTCCCTACTTGCACTCTACACACAAAGAAGAATACCAACGTTGAGATTCATACAGAGCTCTTTTGTATTCCACATATATGTGTGGTAGGAGCAGTAGGGGCAGTAGGATATCGTTGTAGTTGATGGTAGAGCTGCGTGCTTGCAACGGGAGTTTTATGCTCTACCCTTTGCTTGCATGGAATTACTCGATTGTATCACGGAAGAAGAATGAAATAAGAGAGGCCAAGAAACAACTAGTGCGTGTATCTATTTCTCACATTCAGCAACAAGAGAATTGCAAAGGTTACAGCTCGGGATATTTCGCGTGCGTTCGCAGTTTTCTCTGCTAGTACACAGGCAGGCTTGCCCCCCACGCCTCAGCAGCCATATGCGATTGATAGGATTGCACAATGATATATCTCGTTGTCTACCCTCGTAAAAACCACTCAACAGCTCTCAAGCTGCTATCTCTCAAGCTGCTGTAGACCATTAATGACTTTTTTTTTTTTTTTTTTTTTTCAATTGCAATTCTTCATGCTTGAATGGCTGATATTTTGCTGGCTTTTGGACAAACTCTAGGGTAGTACAAAAGCAACACTACTAGTGGCAGCTCCAGGCGCCAGTCCAGACCCAGCAGCTCAGCAGCCTGAGCTCCCATCGATACCTTATTTTTTAGGCGCTAATCTTAGATGGGCTGGTAGTGCAACGCGACTTCGAGCCTCTGTTTAATCGCGGGCCCAAACGAGACGCGTCGCATCGCATGCTGGCAGCGCATTAGCACTTTATTGATTTTGCGCAAACTCCCGGCAGAATCTCAAATCCGCAGCCTCCTCGTCCCTTGGATGTTGCGCACCGGCGCCCGCGCAGCCTACCATGTATATCAAGCAAATCATCATCCAGGGCTTCAAAAGGTGTGGAATCGCAACCCCGCCAAGAGACACAATAGTAACTATGCTGACTTGACGCCGTAGCTACAAGGACCAAACGGTCATTGAGCCCTTTTCCCCCAAGACGAACGTCATCGTCGGCCGTAATGGATCGGGAAAGAGTAACTTCTTCGCGGCGATTCGCTTCGTCCTCAGCGATGCATACACTCAAATGAGCCGTGAAGAGCGCCAGGGTCTTCTCCACGAAGGCTCAGGCTCGGCCGTCATGTCGGCCTATGTTGAGATTATCTTCGACAACAGCGACGATCGATTTCCGACCGGAGGCAAGGAAGTTGTGCTGCGACGTACCATTGGTCTCAAGAAGGACGAATACTCAGTGGACCGCAAGGTTGTGACCAAGACAGACGTCACCAACCTGCTGGAGGCGGCAGGCTTTTCACGATCTAATCCGTACTATATTGTGCCCCAGGGCCGTGTCACTGCCTTGACGAACATGAAGGAGTCTGAGCGATTGAACCTGCTCAAAGAAGTTGCGGGTACCCAAGTTTACGAAGCCCGCCGCGCCGAATCACTCAAGATTATGAATGAGACGAACAACAAGCGAGAGAAGATTGATGAGCTTCTTGAGTATATCAAGGAGAGACTGGCAGAGCTAGAGGAGGAAAAAGAAGAGCTGCGTGGTTTCCAAGAGAAAGACCGAGAGAGGAAATGTCTGGAATATGCCTACCACCACAGGGAGCAAACCACTGTCCAGGCCGCCCTAGAGGAAATTGACAGCGCTAGGCAAGACGGCCTTGATAATGCGGACACGAGCCGCGGCCAGTTCCTGGAAGGAGAAAAGGCCATCTCCAAGATCGATGTCGAAATTCACAAGCTGGAAAGAGAATTGGAGCTTCTACAAATCGATCGACGCCAGCAGGAGGAAGATAGACGCGACAACGCCAAGATGCTGGCCAAGGTTGAGCTGAAAGTAAAGAATCTAAGAGAAGGACAGTCCGCCCTGGAACAGGCTCGGCAACGCCACGATTCTGAACTCGCATCTGTACAGAATGAGATTGCAGCCAAGGAAAAGGAGCTGTCGCGACTACTTCCAAAGTATACACAAACAAAGAATGAGGAAGATGAGGTCAGAAGGCAGCTAGACGCCGTTGAGGCGCTAAGATCACGTCTCTTTGCAAAGCAAAGCCGCGGCTCCAGATTTAAGAATCGCTCCGAGCGCGATGCTTGGCTCAAACAGGAAATTGAAGAACTCAGCTTGACCATTAGCACTCAAAAGGCAAACAAGCTAGATGCTGATGAGGAGGTTGTTAGAGTGCAAAAGGCAATCGAACAGGGCGAGAGCGAGGTTGCTGCACTGCGCTCACGTTTAGCCAACTGGAGTGGAGACCGAGGCCAAGTGGTAGACGAAGCTGCCCAGGCACGAGCGACACTGGATAGATTAAACGACGAACGAAAGCTGATTCGACGAGAGGATGACAAGCTGAACACTGTTATTTCCAACGCTAGGCAAGAGAAAGAGCACGCTGAGAGAGAATTAGCCCATGCGGTAGATGGAGCCACCGCTCGAGGTTTGGCCACCATACGTCGATTGAAGCAGGAGCAAGATATCCCAGGTGCCTACGGAACACTGGCAGACCTTCTGGAGGTCAGCGACGCATACCGGCTACCTGTTGAGCAAATTGCTGGCGCCAGCTTGTTCCACTATGTCGTGGACAATGCCGATACTGCTACTTATCTTGCAGACACCATGTACAAACAGCATGGCGGTCGAGTAACATTTATGCCACTGGCTCAGCTTCGTCCTCGCAAAGTCAACTTTCCAAATTCCAATGACGCAGTTCCCCTTTTGAGCAAGATCAGCTACGACTCCAGGTTTGAGAAAGCATTCCAGCAGGTATTCGGCAAGGTTGTTGTATGCCCTAACCTTGCCGTGGCTGCTCAGTATGCCAGGAGTCATGGAGTGGATGGTATTACTGCGGAGGGTGACACTTCCAACAAAAGAGGTGCCATGACTGGTGGTTATATTGATCCTCGAAAATCGCGCCTTGATGCTGTACGAGCCGCCAACAAATGGAGAGAAGAGTTTGACCGGCTTGTTGAACAATCCCGCGATATCCGTAGGCAGATTGAGCTCAAAGACCAGGAAATTACTGGCGCAATGTCCGAAGTTCAGAAATTCGAGCAGAGACTCCGACAAGCAGAAGATGGCTTCGAGCCGTTGAAGCATGAGCTTCGAAATAGGTCCTCTCATATCGAAAACGAGAGGAACCGCCTTGATGGGGCCATCAGGAGGCGAGACGCAGTTGAGAAGAATATGAGCGGATTCTTGCAAGAAGTTGCAGCCCACGAGGCTGAACTAGGAACAGACTTCAAGAAGACCCTTACGGCAGCTGAGGAGCGAGAGCTCGAGGGATCAAGCCTTTCTGTCCAGCAACTCCAGAAGCAGTGGAATGATATGAGCAACGCCCGGCGAGTTCTTGAAAGACAGAAGCAGCTGCTGGAGATTGACTTGCGGCAGAATCTACAGATGAAGCTGGACCAGCTCAACAGCCAAGCCTTTGAAAACTCCGCCTCTGGTGGCGCTTCTGGCACCTTGAAAGAAACTGAGCGAGAATTGAAAAAGGCCCAGAAAGCTTTGAAGGCCGTTGAAGCTGATTTGAACGAGACCGAGGCCAAACTCGATGAGCTCAATTCTCGCTTGGAGCAGTTTGAATCAGAAAAGGTCAATCGTGAGCAGGTCCAGCTAGAAATTTCCACGAGGATCGAGAAACAGCAGAAGAGAATGGAGAAGACACTGCAGCGAAAGGCTCTCTTGATTTCACAGGCGGCAGAGTGCGCGAAGAATATTCGGGAGCTGGGAGTATTGCCCGAGGAAGCTTTTGATAAATATGAAAACATGCAAGCCAACACCGTAAGTCGTAGCATCCCATGACTTCTCCTGACAGCTGGAGAGGCAGACCGAGAGAAGCTAACAAATTGTCTGGCTAGATTACATCAAAACTGAAAAAGGTCAACGAGGCACTGAAAAAGTATAAGCACGTCAACAAGAAGGCCTTTGAGCAGTACAACAACTTTACGACTCAGCAGGAGCAGCTGATGAAACGTCGAAAGGAATTGGACGATTCTCAAGGATCGATTGAAGAGCTCGTGGAGCACCTCGATCGGCGAAAGGACGAGGCCATTGAGCGTACCTTCAAGCAGGTGTCCAAGGAGTTTGCCACTATTTTCAGCAAGCTTGTCCCGGCCGGTCATGGTCGTCTGGTCATTCAGCGAAAGACAGATCGTCGCCAAGATGCCGATGAGTCAGACGAAGAAGCCAGAGGCAGCGTTGAGAATTACATTGGTGTTGGTATTAGCGTGTCTTTCAACTCTAAGCACCTTGATGAACAGCAAAAGATTCAGCAGCTCAGTGGCGGTCAAAAGAGTAAGTGTCATACCCTTGCAGAATTCATCTGCATAAGCCTCAAATATATGTTATGGACCCCCCCGCTAACTCCGAGATCCTCCAGGTTTGTGTGCTCTCTGCCTCATTTTCGCACTGCAGCAAACCGAAAGCAGCCCTATGGTTATTTTCGACGAAGTTGATGCCAATTTGGATGCGCAATACCGTACTGCTGTTGCTTCTCTCCTCGAGTCCATCTCCAATGAGGCTGGCACGCAGTTCATTTGCACTACTTTCCGACCCGAGATTGTCCATATTGCAGACAAGTGCTATGGTGTTACATTCCGCAGCAAGACGAGTTCAATCAACTGTGTGAGCACGGAAGATGCTCTCAATTTTGTCGAGGGACAGGCCAAGCCAAACTAGAAAGAATACATAGCGAGCGAATGTTGGTATATCATAGTATGACGCTTGACTGAACTTCAGGTACTGCTGGCATTTGAGACAACCTGGGGGAAAAAGGAAAAAAATGGGAAGGGCGGAGTACGGCGTTGGGTATAGTGGACAACCCATGTGTATTTTGAAGGCCTGGTGGATATTGCTATAATTTGTACGAAAGAGATGACGCTGGCTAATGTGTGGAGGATTCTTTGATGTTTACGAGATCAATTTTTTTTTTTTTCGGTATTAGCCCTTCCCCGTAACAAACTTATATATAGTCGAGGTAGAGCAGGCCAACGTTTGGAGATTATACCCGGATGATCTTGGCTGCTCTAGCCAGCTTGATATGAAATATTTTTATTGTTTGTGTGCAGGCAGCTCGACTCTAATATATCTAAGCACTGGTGTTTTGTAAACAATATTTTGGAAGCCAAACGGCACAGCGTCTTGCGGCTCAGACTATTGATTGTACAGTTTTCGTCATTCATATCACAAGCGGTTTTACCACTCCGATAAGCATATGGCATACAACTAGAACAAGGAATAATGCACAGGCGCCGTGAAGCTGTTGTACAATAAAAGTGTAAATTATACAAATCGGTAATGTTACACGTAGATAGCCAAATCTGAATCTCGGCATATCTTCTTCATCATCATATACATCAATTGCCCACCTTCTATTCCCCCTTTTCCCTTTTTCCCTTCCTTCAAAGTTTTCTTTTTCTTCCTTTTTTTACCTATCAGCCATCATATTCCTAACACCACGGAAGTACTCCGGCGCCAACTCCTTCTCCAGCTCTTCCCGTGTCAACCACTTAAAGTCTGTGTATCCAAAGGGGTTGCCCTTCAGGTCGGCCTGGCCAGCCATGATCCTTCCCTTGATGAAGAAGGTCTTTTGGCCCATCTTCTGGACCTCGCCGTCTTTGCCTAGGACGGGCTCCTGGACGACGTGGGCGACGGGGACGCGGCCGACGAGCCAGGTGTTCATGTTGACGCCGGCAGCTTGGTCCATTACTCTCTTTGCGCCCTGCTCCATTGTTAGCCCCTCGTTGTTTTTATAAAAAAAAAAAAAAAAAATCAAGCATATGTCCGCCTCGACGTACCTCGTGGAGGTTCTCATCCTTGAGAACATCAGCAGGGAAGCCCCACCCATCCGGACCCTTGACAACAAGATAGAGCGTCCTCTCCATCTGGCGATCCAGCCGCCTCACATCATTCTTCTTATCCGCCTCGGACAGCC
The DNA here is from genome assembly GCF_020647795.1 of Trichoderma atroviride. Classification (NCBI taxonomy): domain Eukaryota; kingdom Fungi; phylum Ascomycota; class Sordariomycetes; order Hypocreales; family Hypocreaceae; genus Trichoderma; species Trichoderma atroviride. Next base: position 1,813,131 of record NC_089400.1, on the reverse strand, counting down.
TCTCTGCCGGCCTCTCAACAGGCACGACATCCTCCGGCGCAATGACCTCCGCATCGTCACTCACACGCGCGGCAGCGTCCTTGAGCAGACTATTGAGCACGCTCTCCTGCGAGCTCAGCTGGTCGCCGACTTTCAGCTCATCGTCCCACGCCTTGGAGCTCTTTCCGTGGTACGTCCCCAGCTCCTTGGCCACCGTGCCGCCTCGCTCCTGGACCTTGAGGCTCCAGTCTAGCTGCGCCGCCGTGTCGGGCTTGAAGTATATGCTTGTGATAAAGGGCGTGTTGAGACGTTCCTCCAGACGCTTCTGGTAGAAATAGTAGGCGTTCTCGAACGGGTGGAGGGTTCTCGTCAGGAGGGGCGGCCGTGTGAGGACGAGGCCGGAGCGGATATCATAAGGATAAGGTGTTTTGGTCGAAGCCGGAGGAGGAGCAGCATCAGTAACAGAAGCTTTTGTCTCCGTCGCTGCAGCCGCAGAGTAGAATCGCGTTGTTGCGCATCTGGAGCAGATTGTAGGGGATGCTATATAGTAAGAAAAAGAGGTTTCGTATATTAGTCCTTCTTCTTTTTGTCTTCAATTGATTCCTGTGAAGAATGAATTTCTTACATGAGAAGATGCCTCGAACGGCTCTGCTGCCTCTACTTGACGCTGCCATCATGGCGGAATCGCGAATGGCTGCTGTGTTTAAACCCAAGCACCACCTTTTTGATTATCCGTGATGTCCTTGCGCCTCGAACTTTTTTGCTTCCATCCAGCACCAGTACGTACCTCACCCCACCAAGCGAACGCTTGAAAACATTACATAATCCGAGCAAATCCTAGCGTTGTAGTTCTTGCTGCCTCAGGCTCTATTATTTCCGCCGCTGCGCTGCCCAGCTAGAATATTTCCCACAGATCCCCGTTTCACTTTTTTTTTCTTTTCCCTTTTCTCTTCTTCTCAAGGCACTATTACCTTATCGTCAAGTCTTGTTTTAACACCCCCAAAGCGTCTTGATCATTTATCATGTGCCGAGAGAATTCCAACGCAGTCTTTTTCGCTAGCGGCACCTTTTTTTATTTTCCCACTGGGTTCTGTTAGATAGATACTGCTGACATTTTTATTACCACAAAATCCAAAATTCTTAAAAAAAAAAAAAAAAAAGAGAGCCCTTTTTGGGCGCCAAAAACTTCTCCTTTTGCCTACTTTTCCCTTGTTTTCCTCTTCGTGTTCCCACCCCGTTGTTGTACTGACTATGAATGAAGTTTTCTTCTGTTTTTCTCTACTGTCTACCATTGCATTAACTTTGTGATATCGGAATCAAGCACACACGAGCGATCATCGCCGCGGATACTTCGATGTTTTTATGTCTCATGCTACCTGTCTTCTAAGACTGGACGTACAGAGATAGCATAACATGCGTTCAGAAGAGCTACCGGCATTTCGTTCACTTGTCGAATACATGACCGGTAAAACTCCTCGAGTCATCGGGACCTGTTGGCTAAATTTAATTCAGTCAGGTGTACAAAATTCCACCACAGATACCGTGGTGTGGATCGATTTAAATTCAAGCTATTGCTGGTTCTAAACCCTAGAATCCTCGTCCCAATGATGAAAGGAAAAACGCATCATGTATGAAAAGTACGATACATATTCAAGCACGATTCGCAATGCGCCGTAGCAGGATCGACAAGCGCTATCAGTATGACAAGAACTAAAACAAATGCCCGACTCCTATTACACCTCGGTGTCCCTAAAATAAAATGCACTTCGCCGTCAACGAGGCTGGGGGTATCAAACCATGATTGGACCGCCGACAAAAGCCTTAAAACGCCAGACCAAATGCTTCTTTTTGCTTGTGCACCCGTGATCAGGCTTGAAGTTCGGAGATGGCCCGAGCCACCTCTTGGGTGACCCTCTTCTCCCAGATTTGTCGTCGAGATTCGTCATCAAGTGAGGACGCGTCCTTCACTTCGTCGTAAAGCTTTCGTGAGATGTCACGGTTGATTATTGCATATTGTTCTTCAGTCAGCTTCTGAGCCCGCCAGTGCGGCCTGAGAGCGTTTCGGACAATTTCATTAACATGTTTCTTTTCTTCTGTCGTCATGGCATGTCTCATTGAGTTCTCATCTCCCCGCGTCGAACCGGACTCGGGTGATGCTTGATGCACACGTCGCGGCCGGGGTTGGCGAAGTTCCAGAGGTCGACTCTCAAGTCGGTTCTCGCTCCGGCCTTCAGTTCGAGGTTCTGGTTTTGGTGGGCGCGACTCAGAATCGCTATGATCGCTGCTGCTGAAGCGAGTGGGCGAGTAACTTGTGGGGGAATTTGTTGGTGAATAATTTGCAGGCGGGTATACCGGCTCGATGTGCGTGCTAAGGGATAGAGTCGGAGACGATGGCCGTCCGTTGAGATTGGGTAATGGAGGTGGAGTTAGCGAAAGAGCGCGAGGGCTGCCGTAAGCAGATGGCGATGGGGAGAGAGCTGGCGAAGATGCCTCATGGAAAGGGCGCCAGCCAGATGTGACACCGGACGCCTCATCCTCGGAATGAGCATTGGGCTCTAGCTCTTTGAGCAAAGAGGATACAACAAGAGTGGGCTCGGCGTCGGGTTGGCCTGCATTACTGGTTCTCAGAGAAGAGCCATTGGCGAGCCTTCCTGTGGATGAGCTGGCCGGTGGCACAGCCGCAGTTGAGCTTTCGCCGTGCGTGGGAAGACGTCTAGTTCGCGGGCGCTTGAGTTTTCTCTCAGGTTCTTGGGTAGGTGGTTCAATGGGCGAGGCCGTCACAGACCGAGCCTTTCGTTTACGAGTGTTTGGGCTGTTGGTACCTTCGGCCTCTCGAGCACGATCCAACGCACCCCAGGCCTGCCTCTCTTCCCTCGTCTCAACAGGCGGTGGCGGGGGTTGAAGGCGCTCGCTAATCCGAGGCGGTATACTGCTCGCAAAGGACTCTCGTGCACCTAGACGCTGTGCAATGTCCATCCGTTGCTGCCACCGCTGCAGCTCCCGCCGATCAAGCTGTTGGAACCTGCGATAACGTCCAAGATCTTCATCCTCGTCGTCATGGTTATCGAGGTCCAGCTCGCTTATCTCAAAGAAGCGGCCAGAGAACTGTCCCCAAGCACCCTGCCATTCAAGGTTGCGTGCTTGGCGGCGTGCCCTCCTGAGACGAGCGCGGGTGCGGACATGGAAGCCTCGGTTAGATCGAGGAGCTGGAGGGATAGTGATCTGAGGCCTCTCGCCGTTCTCCGACGCAGCTCCCGACTCTGGCTGTTCCTCTGTCGTCTGGAACAGATGAGCACATTCCATGCAATACCAGGCACCCTCGGGGATGTAATCGAGACCGATGCAGTGCGTGTGGTAGGCTGCATCACAGCTATCGCAAAGCAAGAGGATGTCTTCTCGCTCTGCCGAGTCGCAGATGGGGCATGGGTTGGATTCCTCCTCCTCTTCTTCGGGGTTCTCCCCGAGCCACTGCTGTACATCGAATTCGGCAACCTGCTTTTTATCCTCGACGTCGTAGGTGGAAACGGCGATGCCTGTAGGATTCGCCCCATGTGAGTTAGCATTTGGCATAACCATGTATTACAGTGTGGCTGCGGAGGTACTTGTACACAGAGGGGCGGTAGCTGTAGCTGTAGCAGGCAGTAGCTGAACTTACCATCCAGACCGTTGTAGACTCGAACCGAGTGGAAGGGCTTGCGGCAGATGGGGCAAGTATTGGTCTTTTGAGCCCAGGAGCGGATGCATGCATCGTGGATGATGTGGTCGCAGCCATCGAGGGCGGCCACGATGTTGAGATGGCTGGAATCGCTCTCAGCGGCCTCGGACGTGGACGCAGCGGCGGTGTCGACGGCCGCGTTGCTCTGCGTCGAGGACGAGGGGTGCGGCAGCGGATCCAAACATATGATGCACTGGTCAGGCTCAGACATGATGCCGATTGTGATGACAGACGCCAGTAACTGATGGACACATGTAAAAGACAACCGAGGTATATAAGTGCCTGATGGGGCAAAAGAGAACAAGACGAGTAGTTTTTAAAAAAAAGAAGCTGTTTTTGTTGAAACAAACGTGCGAAAGGCGCTGTGGCGTGTGCTGCCAGAAAGAGAGCGAAGAAACTGGGTTTGGTATGAAGGCTAATATGATGTATTAGTGGTTGAGGTGCAATAAGGGCAGCGGTACCGCGCACGGTGGGAAAGGTACCTCTGGGGCTTACTTTTTTTTTCTTCGTGCAACGGAACCAGAGCAAGAGGCAGAGGATTGAAAGAGGGAGAGTTCAGCTGGAGACAGCCCAGAAAAGGCGGGCTGCTGGCGAGCTAGCGCAGGCCTGTTAGGGGTCTGGGCGGGGCCAATCAGCGAGTCGCAGTGCTGGAGGCGCCACGCCTGTTAATCACCTGTGCGAGTGCCTTTGGGTGGTGGCGGCAGATGGCAGAAGTCAGGGCGAGAATGAGGGGAATTCGTGGATGTCTGGCCTGTCTGGGGTGAGCCCGTCAGAGTTTGCTCAGAGGAGGTGGGTGGGTGGGTTAGCAGGTACCTCTGCAGCGGTTAAGTTGGGAACTGAGCGAGTATAGCTGCTTGTCGTAGGCAGGGAGGTGGAATGCCAAAGAGTGCAGGCACTTTTTATCTTTTGTGCTGCTCCAATGGCCCAATTGTCTCTTGTCGAATGTTCTGGGATAAGTTACATGTACTAAGCTACGGTGCTCTTTATACCGGAGCTGGAGGTGCGTGGACAACAAGGTACCGCCTCCAAGGTACCCCATTGCCCGTGACTCGGAGGACGTCAGACCTCGTATATTAATCTGTCAAGCGGTCGGGGAGCTAAATAATAACAATAATACGACCAACATGGAGAAACACCTGAATGGCTGGAGGCTGCCTGAGGCAAGTAGAGAAAGCCGCTGTATTGGAAAGGTGAATGAGAGCGGAAGAGCCCGTCATCGCCATCGCCAGTGAGAGACTTTCTGCATGCTGTAGAGAAAAAGGAAAATGCAGGTATATTTGCGGAGAGGTAACACGGTACCTCTACACCTGCATATGAGCACATTCAGAGCAGTCCCGGCTCCGGTGGATGCAAAGGTACAAATCTACAGAGCTCCGTATTACTGCTAACAAGGCGTTACCGCCTGCACATTCCTTCGCTCCTTTGCAGCTGCGGCAGCGCCCTGGTGGTCTACTGCTTGTAGTCATATAGAGCCTCGACAGTCATGCACACAAGCTGCATGCAAAGCAACAAGATGACTGAACACGAAACGATGACCGAGATACTAATGCCTGTAGGTCCAAGTGATGCTACCGAAGCACTAAAAGTCCCGTCATTACAAGGGCCCCCCCTTGGCTCCAGCGGGAAATGGAAATGCACTGCGCGCGGGATATGCGTTCGCTGGCCTCACGTGCCGAGGCGTTGGGTGATGAAACATGAATCTGCAATTGGTCGACGAAGCCATGGCCGCACGCTGACCAGCATGTAGACTACATGTATTCGATGAGTGGTATTGTCATCAATGTTAGTGTTGAGCAAACAACTGTATGGATACGCCTGCCATCTTGACTCTACTCTGTAACTCGGCACTAGGTCCTGCTTCTCCGGACGTCGTTAAAAAAGAGGCATGGTGTCTCTACCTAGGATGCATCTCTTGATGGGAGAATTGCCCAGGTGGTACTAGTAGTTGGCCGGTGAGGTAGGGAGGGCATTGCTGCAACGGTAGCTCCTTGGATACGAAATAGGTAGAGATGCACGAGTGGACGGGATACGGTGTTTACATTGGGTCTGCTGAAGAAAGACAGCCAGCGTGGAGCGAAAGCAGAAGAAAACCATCGACTTCCGATAGCCGTGTGATTATTGAGGTTGTTGGGTCTTAGGTACCTGGGGAGCTGCCCCACAGTGGTGGTGCCTGTGACCGCGCCTATTTCTTGAGGAGTCAGATTCAGTTGCCAAGGGCAGAGGAATGAAAGAGCTGGTGCATGCTGAGAGTTTGCCGGGATGTAGATTGAGAGATGGATTTACTTTGGCCCTAGCTGTTCACGGCATACATACAGCATCGGTATCTTTGTACGGTAGCTTGAAGAGATCGCCTGGCCCTGCCTGCTACTAAAATACTGTAGCGCAAATCACATGGATCTTCACCAACCGAATGTAGTTTTTCACCCGAATCGTGAATATCCAGTATAACCATGATCTATGCAAGGCCATCTTCCCGCGATACCCACACATGTCGCCATCTACCCGTCATTGATCCCATGAGCCGAGTGCAGCGCATTTGATCACACAGAATGCCAGCCTTGGATGCTATATCAAAGACCCCACTTGCCCACTTTACGCCGTTTTGACGAGTTTTGCCTTTTAGCTGACAGACTGCAAGTCAACCAAGCCATGAGGATTTCTCAAATGCATGCTCATTTTTAACATTTTTTTTCAAAATTGGCCCGAGACGTCTCTCGCAGCTCGTTTAGCACCATCTCAGGTTTCAATGCGAATCCAGCTGCGATCGGGTGACATGTCAGTGGGACTTCGGTTACGAGCACTGCTACGCTGCGAGCTTTCGGACCCACCTCTTCAATTGAAGGCTACCGAGAAGATGCCCTTCTGATGCTGGTAGTGATTCTCACCACAGAACAAGTACCGTGGTGAGAACCCTTGTGACCTACGCCGGTGGATCAAGATGAGACGACATCGGTATGGACGTGCCTACAGAGGCTTCGGCTTTGCTAGTGTCGGCGGATGCTGCCGCTGTGTCGTTGTATGTGACGTGATGAGAAACCGTGTATGAGCATGTCGCGTACTGGCGTGTCTACAATGTTCCTCAGAGTGCGCTCTTTGGTTTGTAGATTCTTCTAGTCGGGTGAGCAGTGATTGGTAAGTATTCCGCTTCTCAATGCGCAGGAAAATTTTCATCAAAGAATGAAAAACTACCCTGACTCGTTCCTAGCTAAGCAGTCACCCATCGGGCACATCATTCTTTCACAAGTCGCTCGGGGCTCTGCGTGGCGTCATTAATCATTCGTTATTCGGTTGTCCGAGATAATGCAATTTTCTTTTTTTTGTTCATTGCCTATCGACCGGTGTTTATGACCAAAGATCGAGCGTCGACGTTTATTTTTCGTCAGCTCGTAGTGTATGCACGCAAACAATGTCCCCCATACACCAGACCGAAAAGCAAAGCCGAATCCTTCACCATTGTACCAAAGAAAACGCCTTAAACCTCAGCAATCTCCCTCAATCGTCGCAGAGTTGATCGCATAGCGGCGGCAGCGGGGGTGCTATGGGAAGGTTAGTATATACTTTCGAAAGGTAATTGGAATTCTTCGTAAGATCTCGTTGATCTCTGCGGTGTATAGACGTACGCAACAGTGTAAGCACCGCCAGCAATGGTTCGCTTGCAGGAGCGGCAGTTCCAGATACCGGTGGACTTTCTTCGGACGGTAACCTTACCGCAGAAAGTGCAGGTGTACTTGGCGTGCTGGGTGATTTCCATCTTCTTCACCTGCTTTCGCAGGGAGGCACCGTAACTATAGCCAGTTGCATTAGTTTCCAGTTCGTCTTAGGTTTGCATGTGGTCGGGAAAAGTTGTCGTCGAGCATTTCGCGAATGTCGTTGGAGGTTGCCATGGATAGAATCTCTACATCCAATATCTCTTCCCAAAGGACCATAGATGGTAGTCGTGCAGGATAATTGGTGACTGGTTTCGTCGAGGCTCGAGATCGATATATCGGGTTGGGGACAAGGCTGATGGGTATCTTTCAAAGACTCACCGAGTACCATATTTACCGCTGCAGACAAGCACGTTAGCAAAGATTCATTTGATCAGTCTGAAACATTGAAAAGAGTATACGTACGTCACGCCGACCTTCTTGGTGCGCTTGGTCATCTTGACGGATTTCTGTGAGGATGGCGAAGTTTGAGTGCTTGACTTCGGTTGCAAGCTTCGCTCACGAAAATGTGCTAGAAACCTGGAGTTGTGATTTTCCTTAGGGCACGCACGTGAGGGATGGCCAAGCGAAGTCCCACTGTTCTTTTTTTCCTCTCAAAGCGCACAATCGATAACGACTGGAGCATCACGTGACTATTACGCTGTTGCTTTTTCGCGTGTGTCCGTCCGTGGCCTTTTTGCGTGCTTGGATTGGGTGATAAATGCGGGTCAGCTAATTCTCTAGCCACGGGCCAAGACTCCATCGGTCAAGCCTCACGGGCCATCCGCAAGCGGTTGCGCCAGCTCAACAGAAATGGAGGCATCATTGATATGCATGTGTCGAGCCTCCCTGTTTTAGAGTAGCTTCTCCGAGAAAGAGAGACATTAGAAGAGGATATGAAATTGAACAAGCACCTTTTTTATCTGCATTGAAGAATCTACTTGATTTTTCTCCTTCCCGATTTGTACGTTGTGCAGAGTGACAACATCAAGCAAGCCAAGTGACGATATTCCGGGTCGCTTTCCATCATTTGCGATTCTAATTTTTTTTCTTCCCTTCTGCAGCATTTTAACCCCTCCCTCACCATGTCATTCAAAGAGCATAATCGTCTCTACGACCTGGTCGTCTTTGGAGCTACTGGTATATGAGCCTAGAATTGCGATGATATTTGAAGGGTAGCGATGGCTCACATACAACTTAGGGTATACCGGCCGTGTAGTAGCGGAGTACATTACGGCCAACTTCCCGATCAACACAAAATGGGCTGTTGCGGGTCGCTCCGGGTTGAAGCTTCAGGCAATCGTCGACAATTGCAAAACGGTGGATTCAGATAGAAGCCCACCAGGTCAGTTATGGCCACTGGAATCCTACCATCATGACATGTCACCATGAGACAGAAGCACTAACACAGACAAATAATAGAAATTGAAATCGTCAATGTGGATAACAATGAAGAGATGAGCGCGTTGGCGAAGAAGACGTTTGTCGTGATCACAACTGTCGGCCCTTACAGCCAATATGGAGAGCAAGCGGTGAAGGCATGCGTGGAGGCCGGCACGCACTATCTTGACGCAACTGGTGAAGCACCATGGGTCTATAAGATGATTAAGAAATATGAACATGCCGCCAAAGAGAGTGGCGCTATCCTAATCCCTCAGATGGGCCTGGAGTCCGCCCCTCCAGACCTCTGTACCTGGTCCTTGGCCAATAAACTCCGCAAAGAACTGAATGCCCAAACCAAAGACGTCGTCCTCTCGCTTCACGTTTTTCGGTAAGTTAAACTACATTTACCTGATGGTAGCGCAAAACACTGAAATCTTCCTTATTCAGAGCGGCACCATCTGGGGGCACCATCTCTACTGTTCTCAGTGTATTCGACAACCTTACTTTGAATGAATTGATGGAATCTGGAAAGCCTTTTGCTCATTCCCCTGTGCCTCACCCGGCTGAGCCAAAAAGGCGTCAGACTTCCATCTGGCAAAAGATTTTTGGTATCCACACTGTCCCTAACCTTGGAACTCTGACCACGGGCTTGACTGGCACTACCGACCAGGGAGTAATAGAACGCTCGTGGGGGCTTTTATCGGAAGTTCCCAGCCGGAAAGACCAATTTTACGGGCCAAACTTTCATTGGGAAGAATACAGCAAGCCTCGCAACTGGCTAGAAGGCATTTTGACTCATTGGCTGCTCACGGTTGCAGTTCTATTCCTAGCGATGGCGCCTATCAGAGCCGTGGCCAGAAAGTTTGCTCCAGAACCAGGCACGGGCCCTTCCAAAGAAGACATGGACAAAGAAGAGGTTGAGTGGCGCGGCATAGCAAATCCCGATACGGAGTTGCCTGCCAACAAGCAAGCCTTTGTTCGAGCTTGGTATCATGGCAGCATGTACAAGTGTAAGTGAAAATTATCAAAGAATCCCGGAGACTTGATGATGCCAAACTTCGGATCCTGACTATTAGTTATGCAGTAACGGCAATGCTTTGCAGCGAAGGCGCACGTATACTTTTGGAGGACGACCTCGACTTAGATGGGGGATTCTATACCCCGTGTTGCCTTGGGCAGCGCATCATCGATCGGGCTCATGAGGGGGGGCCTGAAGATTGAGACGCGAATTCAACACAAATGAGTCTGAGCAGCTTACTGCACTATATGGTCATGTGCCTATACTTGGCTGAATCAATTTTGCCGACCTAGACTTTCGAGCGGTTGAAGTCTCTTCATGAAGATGCTCATAAACACCTAGTAAGTCGATATATAGCCGTGGTGAGTCCGAAGGTGGTATTCATGAGGAGCAGCCTGGTGACAGTGACATTGTGATCTTGAGACTTCCTAGGTAGGTACCTACATAGTTTATAGACTCACGTATTGTCTCATAAACGTATTACTACTTGCTATATACAAACTATCAATGTAACTCAGAGAAGCTACATTACATACGAAACTGAAATCACGGCTTGTATGTTTAAATAAAAAAACTACGGCTGTGTGAACAAGACTCCAACAACATAGGTACCTCTAGCCACTATCAATCCATGCCGGAACTCAAATCTTGCACCATAACACGTACTAGCAGTAAAGTATAATCACGTTGAGTGAATTAAAAGGTGTCAGTTTAGATAAGAAGTGTTTGCAGAGCAGTTCTTGATTTGTACTTGGTTAAGATATACCACTTCATACCTATTGAAAAAAGCGAGTTGGCGAGCAAGTCGAGATTATCCATGCACGAAACAGACGATGGTGTTTCCACGCTGCAGCTACTGATCCGGCTAAAGTGCCGTCTGCACCACGAAGCTCTAGTGGGGCCGAACATCCCCCCCTAAGTGCCCCAATTCTAGAGGATGCGGCAGACAAAATTAGCGCTCCATAGTGGACAGTGGACCCAGACCGCTACCGAACGAATCTGGGCAGGAAAATTGGGCAGACTCCGTCATCGAGCAGGTAGGTTGGCTGGCAGCCCTCAAATCTTTCTGCCCACGCAAACCTCATCATAGCATCTACTGTGTGCTTGTTTGGCCAATCGCTCTCAATGCCGTCATCAGCCTTAGCACACGAGCGTTATTCACACTTATGAGCAGATCAACATATCCCATTCTCTTTTCACTTACGAAACGCGATACTCTGGACCGACTTCGTTAAGCCGCTGCGGCCCTTACTTTTGACCCAAGTCTCTCGCTATCTTCTTCTTGCTTTCGAAATGGAGTCTCCTGGTGACACCAACACAGACGCTGGCGAGACTACGCCTCTGCTCCCCGGCTCCGAAACTCCCCGACCAAAGCCCGTGCGAACAGTCACCTTCAGCGCCAACCCCGTCAGCCGAACCATCGAGCCAGAACCTCATCGCCTCCCAAGGAGCTTTGCTTCACACAATGTAAATCTGCAGGGCGGCAGCAGCATCGTCGCCGGCCCGCCAATGCTGGCAGCGTTGAATAGCAAACTACGCCGGCGAAATAGCCACGGACCCGTCCCTGCGATTGCTTCGGTACAGGGGCTGCCCAAGATTGGTCCGCAGAGAAGCACGAAGAAGACCGAAAAGCTCAAACTGCTACCGAATCCCGACTTTGGCGATGAGGGCGAAGATGAGGAAAGTGGAAGAGATGTCTATTCTCAGTATACGCGAATCAAGGATCCAACGGCGCGAAGAGATGCAGCGCGGCTTGGCAAGGCCGATCGAGACCGACTGCCACGTGTCACGGCGTACTGCACAGCCAATCGCTATGAGATGGACCAACTCATGAGATTCCTCAAAGGGCGAGGAAAGACTCGCGGCGCAAACCCGAAGCTTATTGACGAGTGTATATACACGCCGTACATGTACGGAAAAGGTCGACACAGCAATGACCTTGCCTCGCCAACTCTGGAAAGACGACACTCCACCGGAGGCGAGCTGGTAGACGGCGAGACTGGGCAGGAGGATTATAGGCCTAGGCATCACGATCAGGAGGATTCCGGCTACGGAGAAGCCTTGATGGTTGACGATCGCCGGGGGGGAGCGGGCGAGCTTCCCAGCGAAGAGCTGCTTGGTCCTACCATGCCAGAAGACTTGCCCATAAAGGATACGGTGCCTGACTTTGACATTCAGGTCCATACGCCAGAAATCTTCCTGTTTGACTACGGTGTCGTGGTAATATGGGGCATGACGGAGGTGCAAGAGGCTAAGCTTTTGAAGGACATTTCCAAGTTTGAACTCGAGAAGCTGGCCCCTGATGATGTTGAGACGGAGCATTTCAATTTCTACTACACGAGGGAATACCAAGCGCGAATCTACAATGATTTTATCACGCTGAGAGACAAGAACAACTACATGACCAAGCTCGCCATCTCTCACGCGTTGGCACAGAGCGTCAAGGTAAGACGAGTCTGTCAAAGACAATGGTATAACGAAAATGCGGAGAAACCGGTATGCTAATTGATTTCACAACAGACATCACTCTTCGAAGAACTCATCGCTTCCACCATTGATACCTGCAAAGATATTCCTACTCAGATTGCCCTGACTGGTAAAATAGCTCTGAACCGGAAACAAATCAACATGCAGATCGGAGAACTCTTCATCTTGAGAATCAACATTCATCTCAACGGATCCGTGCTGGATACCCCTGAGCTGTTCTGGGTAGAGCCCCAGCTAGAACCGGTCTATCAAGCAGTCCGGAGCTATCTTGAGATGGATCAACGAGTTGGTCTGGTGACGGAGCGGCTGGATGTAATTGCCGACTTGCTGGCTGTTCTTAAAGACCAATTGACCCACGGCCACGGCGAAATGCTCGAATGGATAGGTATGTCAGGGACTGACTACAGCCCCCTTCTTTTTTTTTTTTTTTGTTATGGAGTACAGTAACGCTGACTGGTTTTGTCTCTAGTAATCATCTTGATTGCCATGGAGATCTTGGTAGCTGCGATAAACATTGTCGTGGATCTATATGCTGGGGAAGCGTGATTGGGATGTTTATTGCCTTTTGTTGTCTTTAGTCCTTGGGTAGCAATGTATATGGAGCTCTGCGGGGAACTTTAATGTAATGCTTGGGATGGATATTTGCCTTTATGACTGCACGGAGTACAGCGGTTGGGTCAGACACAGATGGTGCGGCGTTGGTCTTCTGGGGAAAGCGAACTTGAGTATCGTTATATAATGCAAATAAGACAATTACTTGGGACTAATATTGTCCATCTGGATGTAGCTCATTCCGTTAGTCTTGACGAGTAAATGTTGTTGTCATGGTTCAAAATGAATTGGTGTTTTTAATAGGCCATTTAATATACATGCATCCAAAGTTCCAAATTACAGACACACCCCATTAATTACAGTGCCATTTAACGAAAGCGAAAAAAGGAAGAGCGAAAAAAAAGGAAGAAAGAAAAACAGAAAAAGGCAAAAAAAGACAACCTCTTTATCTTGTACCAAAAACGCCCCTCAACGCATGTCTCCGGCCCCCTCATCCTGTAAGCCCGCGTAATTGCCTCGTATCTATTCGTTTACTCGTCGCCATCTTTGTCCTGAGTCTCCTGGTCCTCAGTATCGTAGTTGCTCATCTCTACATCTTCGTCGTGAGCCCGAGATTTCTCAGTCTCTGGTTCGGCCTTGATGTTCTTCTTGGGAGTATCGTTATCAACATCAGCATCAGCCTCGGCTTCGACATCTGCGTCGACATCTGCGTCAACATCTGCGTCGGCGTCGGCCTCTGCCTCTGCCTCTGCTTCAGCTTCTGCCTCTGCTTCAGCCTCCGCCTCTGCTTCGGCTTCGGCTTCCGCTTCCGCTTCCGCTTCAGCAGCGGCCTTGTCCTCCTCCTCCTCCTCCCGAGACTTCTTCAGTTCGTCGAATTTGGTTTGATATTCCTCCTTTTCGGCCTCTGGCAATTCCTCCCAGGCACGAGTAAGCTCCTCTTCGATATTCACATCGGCGTCATCCTTGTTCTTGGCCTCGAGTGCGGGCCGAGCTTCTTCGCAGTAGAGCTCAAAAGGATCTTTGTATTCCACAGAGGCCTTGGACACGCCATTGGCACGAGAACCCTTGGCCTGGCTATTGGACTCGGAAGTCGGGGACGCGGGCTCTTTTGTAGCTCCCTGCTTCGCGTCGGCATCTGCTGGTGCGTTGGATTTTCGGTGGCCTTTCTTAATGCGCAGCGGCTTATCCTTGGGCTTTCGGGGGTTAGCATTCGCCTCAACTGGGATATCGAATGTGGTTGCCTATTTAGTTGCACTCAAATATCAACACTGAAAAAAGGTGTTTGGCGGGGGGCGAAAGCCAAGTTTAAAAAGGGGAGGAGTCTCGGAAGCGCAGTGCTATTGGAGGAGATGGAAAAGGATAGGAAGAGACAAAAGTTGTAACCAGAAAAGTCATATGAGAAGGATACAAAGTGAATTTTGCTTGAGGAAACATACCGTGGGAGGCGGGCTGGGGCTGCCCTCGGAATCTTCGACGTTGGTGCTGGTGCGCTTGGCCAATTGTTCCAGCAGAAACGCCCGTTCTATCCTCAGCTTCTCGACCTGGCGCTTTATGCGAGCGAGTCGTAGTCTGGCCGCATCGTTGGCATCCTCGACCTCGTTTGTGCGATTCTTCAGCTGGAGACACTTGCGTCGGTAGGCTTCCTCAACGGATGGCGGCAGCGGAGAGGGCACGCTGGCTGGCTCAATGTTAGCCTCGGCGACCAATTTTCTTTTGGCGGGCATCGTGGCTGTGATTTTTTTTTTTCGGCGCGGGTCGTGACGTGAAGAGCGAAGAGTGCTGATGGACAATGGCGACGCCGAAGATGCGAGGATGCGAAGATGCAGCGAGGCGCGGGATGGGGCCGAGAAGAAGGCGATTGACGATGCTCTCGGAAGTTTCGCAGAAAACGCGGCGCAGCAGCCGATAGGGCGTGTGATGCGGCCGAGAAGGAAGAGATTGTACGTTGTTGAAGGGAGGAAGTAGAGCCAAGCAAGAAAAAAAAAGGGCTTAGAACTCACAAGGCTGGGGCGCCATGATGATAAGTCGAGGTACGTATAATCCAAGGTTAGAGTGCGATGCGCCGTGCGGATGGGCAAACGCTCCAATGTACAGTGTACCTCTGGCGTGGTCAGGACAGCCAGTCTGTGGAATGTACGCAGTACCGCGCAGCGGGCTGGAGGCGTGCCAAACAAGACAAGATAATTTGAGGATGCGCTCCACAAGGCGCGAACAACGCGTGCAAACGTAATGGGACGGTACGGCAGAGCGCCGCAATTGGGGCTTTTGCAGGTGGCGAGAGCGAAGCAAGAAGCAAAAGCAAACAAACAGCAAAGAAGGCAATAAGCAAGAGACAAAAAGAGAAAATAAACAGAGAAGCGATGAGGAACGAGCAATTCTATGAGTCGTGATGACTGCAGCAGCACATTAGATTATATACTTCTAAGGATGTCTTCTAGCGACGGACGTTCATGTAAGAAGAAGAAGGAAGAGCTGTATCGAGTAAGACGATTGCGCCGGCATGGTACTTTGAGCAAACGGGTGACCTTTTGGGGGCGGTGCGAGGCTGCAGCTGGACTGGACAGGCAATGGACAGGCAATGGAAGCTAAGCTGAGGCAGGGCTTCAGCGCATCAGCAGCAGGCCTTCAAGTGTTAATCAGCATGGGTCTTGGCAACATCAACTTTTATCCAGTTTGACATGGAATATACGCGTGGGAACATCAAGCTGTATAGTGTGGTCTGTTTTTCCCCAAGTCAACTATTCAACGCCTAAATAAGCTGTTAGCAACCAACTCAGCAACCTGCTATCTGTACTTACTAACCTGGGCACCAGCTACCACAGTGTCTGTAATCAGCTTTTCAAGGTTGATTACGACTGTAGCGGTCACTAAGAGTAACTCGTCCAACAATGTCACATCCAAGTCCTATCAAAGCTGTCTCTATATCCATATTTGCACACATTCTATCAATAAGATAAAAGCTCTAGCATTCCTTCTTCCGCCTTCCATCTGAGCCGGCAGCAATTTATCCAAGCATCCAGCTAGGGACTCCATATAAACCCCCCCCTATTCGACTCGCATGGAGGGGCAGCGCAGCGGAACAACAACCTTTCCTAAGCGGCCATGATTGGCTAAGCACCACAAAAACTGCCCCCCAGGCTACCAGCAAACTACCCCCAAGATTTTCCCAAGGAGCTGTCCAAAGGGAACATCGCCAACTCCCCATAACTTGCGTGACTGGGCGGGTGCACGAAACAACTCTGGCAAAATCCTCTGATTCGGCCACATTTTGCCCATCATGTCTCTCAACATCCCCAACGCGCCCAACGCGGGCCTCTTCAAGCAGGGCTACAACAAGTAAGTGCCAACCCCGCCATCGCCATCGCCATCACCATCACCGTCCGTTGAAGCCTGATGAAAGTCGGGACTCTGGCTGACAAGACAATCCGCGTGCCCTGTAGCTACGACTCAGAAGATGGCGCCGTTCTCCGGAATATCGATGCCTGCCGAACCATTGCCTCGACCGTCCAGACGTCGCTGGGCCCCTACGGCCGCAACAAGATCGTCATCAACCACCTGCAGAAGATGATCCTCACCTCCGACGCCGCCACCATCCTCCGCGAGCTCGACGTCGTGCACCCCGCCGCCAAGCTCCTCGTCATGGCTTCTCAGCAGCAGGAGGCCGAGATGGGCGATGCCACCAACCTGGTCATTGTGCTGGCCGGCGAGCTGCTGAAGAAGGCAGAGGATCTGCTACGCATGGGTCTCAAGACCTCCGACATTGTCATCGGCTACGAGAAGGCCCAGAAGATTGCCTTGGAGGCTCTGAATGAGCTTTCAGTGGACAAGATAGAGAACATCCAAGACCACGCTGAGCTGAGCAAGGCTCTGCGGACTGTCATTGCCAGCAAGCAAAGCGGAAACGAAGACTTCCTATCAGGCCTGGTAGCCGAGGCTGTGTTGGCCGTCCTACCCAAGAACCCCGCCAACTTCAACGTCGACAACATCCGAGTCGTCAAGATTATGGGTGGCAGCTTGGATCAGAGCAGGGTCGTCAAGGGCATGGTCTTCCCCAAGGAGCCCGATGGGTCGGTCAAGAAGGCCAGCCGGGCCAAGGTCGGCGTCTTCACCTGCCCCATTGACACAAGCCAGACAGAGACCAAGGGCACCGTGCTGTTACACAACGCAAAGGAGATGATGGACTTCACCAAGGGCGAGGAGGCACAGCTGGAAACCGCAATCAAGGAGCTTCACGACTCCGGCCTGCGAGTCGTCGTGTGCGGCGACCGAGTCGGCGACCTGGCCATGCACTACCTGAACCGCTACGGAATTCTCTGCATCCGAATCCTCAGCAAGTTTGAGCTGCGACGAGTCTGCCGTGTCGTCGGCGCCACACCCCTTGCTCGGCTGGGCGCGCCCATGCCCGACGAGATGGGCAGCATCGATGTTGTCGAGACGATCGAGATTGGTGGTGACCGCGTTACAGTATTTAGACAAGAAGACGAAGTCACCCGCACTGCTACCATAGTCCTCCGTGGCGCTACCCAGAACCACCTTGACGACATTGAGCGAGCTGTCGACGATGGTGTCAACGTTGTCAAGGCCATCAGCAAGGACAACAGACTGGTTCCCGGAGCGGGAGCCACGGAGATTCAGCTGAGCGCAAGGATACAGGCACAAGGCGAGAAGACACCAGGTCTGAGCCAGTATGCCATCAAGAAGTATGGTGAGGCCTTTGAGGTCATTCCCCGCACCCTGGCCGAGAGCTGTGGTCTTGATGCTACGGAGGTTCTCAGCACGCTGTACGCTGCCCACCACAAGAGCGAGAGCGGCGATGCTGGTGTCGATGTGGATAACGAAGAGGGCAACGGAGTGCTCAACGCCACCAAGCAGGGCATTGTCGACCTGTTAGCCTCCAAGGACTGGGCCATCAGACTCGCTACTGAGGCTGCCCGCACCGTCCTGTCAGTCGACCAGATTATCGTGGCGAGACAGGCTGGCGGACCAAAGCCTCCTGGCCCCAACCCTGTAAGTTTTTGACCTCCCTTCCATGATACTTTGAGTCCCTTGAAAAGCTACAACAATACTAACACCTCTTACAGAACTGGGATGAGGACTAAAGGAGTTGGAGTTTGTCAAAGGGTATAAAATGAAAGGTGGCGGAGGGGCATATAAAAGCATAGATAATCCCGGATCATTTTGAGGCAGGCTATGTGTAATATGATACAATGGACAACAAGAAACAAAAATAGAAATTAATCTGATCTCGGCGAGGCACTGCCGGCGTGAAGGAGAATCTCAGCAACGCTAGCCATAATGCGCAGACTTGTCGTGTCCATCTGGTGGCTGATAAGTTCACTTGATATCAGTGTTGCTCAAACCTTGCGTGTAACTCCGCCGTGATGCGGACAATGTTTGCAGGCAGTTATGGATCTGGCGTCTAGACTAAAGCCAAAAACCCGCGCGGATACGCGGAATTAACCAGGCCTCTATAACAAAAAACCACCAATCAGAGCACACAGCGCCGCACTGATTCAACGCCCCCCTGGCAGTTGTTAGCCAAGGAGGATTTCCATTTCCTACAGCTGTCTTTCGCCTCGTCTCTTTTTTTTTTGGCATTCATCCCGCGCGCTTCTGAACGTTTGTTTTGAAAAGTGGGCACTTTTTTGCTCGAGCGAATCAGAAGCAACAACGCCAGGATCCTTTTTTCCCCCTTCTCTTTCCATACCTGCTCTTTTAGCTTAGACGACAGTTCAGTCTGGTTTTGAATCCTTTCTTTTTTTTGCGTTTCCTTTTTATTTTTATTCAAATGTAAATATTTACATTTGAGCATGATTCGTATTGCGTATTTCCTATCTCGGCCTGGCTTGCAAATCTTCCAGCGAAGCGCTCTCATCCACAAAATTAAGGAGCCGCATCCAGCTTGCGGAGTTTTGTTTTTTTCACAAACGACCAAAGATGATGGCTTTATCTGTAGAAAATGACGGAATTATGGTTTGAATAGCCAAAGATTTGACAAGATCCATGGAAATGCGTGTCCATGGGCAAAGAAAAAACTTGTACATCATCAAAGACGATCCATGTAAATGCATTTGCCGTCATGTTGTATAAGTGACAGCCCCCCCTATTCGCACATGTATATATCACAACTGCCCATCCCCTCAGAACCAAAAAGAACAAATAGCACAATACCAATCAAAAACAATCTCATCTCTAATAAAAAAATAAAAACAACAACAACAAATCCTTCAAAAATGGCCTCCAAAATCGCCATCATCATCACCAGCACCCGCACCCCCCGCGTCGGCCCTCACGTCGCCACCCTCGTCCACAACATCCTCAAAGCCTCCCCCTCCGCCGCCTCATCAACCTTCTCCATCGTCGACGTCGACACCTTCAAGCTGCCCGTCTTTGACGAGCCCGTCGTGCCCGCAAACGTCCCCGCGCGGGGCTCCTTTGTCCACGACCACTCCAAGAAGTGGTCCGCCGAGATCGCCTCCCACGACGCCTACGTCCTCATCGCCCCCGAGTACAACTACGGCGTCGCGGGCAGCACAAAGAACGCCATCGACTACCTCAAGAACGAGTGGGACGGCAAGCCCGCCGCCATTGTCACCTACGGCATCCAGGGCGGCAAGATGGCCTCTGAGCAGATCAAACAGTCGCTTGAGGGCATGGGCCTTCGCGTCTCGGCCACCAGGCCTCAACTTGCCTTTGCTGGAGGCCTTGGCCCCGATACCTTTGGCGCTGTGGGCGAGGGAAAGCTGGGAGACGCTTCCAATAAGGAGTGGGAAGAGAAGCACAGCGAGGAGATTGTCCAGTCTTACAAGGAGATTCTGGATGCCCTTGCCAACCCGGTCGAGAAGAAGGAGTAAAAGCCTAGATTTGCTTCGCATGTATATACCTTTAGAATAAAACGGCTAGAATTATCCTTGCAGGATATCAGAATTGATTGATACCTCTTCTTCACTTACAGACGTCTGATAAAGAGAGGGGGGGGGGGGGGGGGGGTGGTGAAGAAGAGAGAAAGCGAACTGTTTACCCCTTTCCCGCCTACTCGTTCGTCCTCCCCGTTTAAAGCATTCTTTGACAAGTAGAGCAGCTATGAAATACAGTCAGTCATCCAAATAGATAAAGAAGCACATCAAGTTCGACAAAAACAAATGAATAGTCAATCTAGTTTGATTGCAAAACGAATTGATCAGATATACGTTCGGCGTGCAAACGCTCAAAATATCTAAATTCTGTAAATAGGATCCATCCTCCATCCATCCCGGTGTTCTCTCGTGATACCATGCAAATAGAAAAAAGATATTTTATACATAAGGCGTGTTTGTAATGCACAACTTGCTATCCGCCAAGTGTTCCCGAAGACTTTATACCCTCCCCCATTATTCCATCCAAATCGTTCCAAATAAGAGAAGAAAAAAGAAGAAGAAAGATAATAAAACACACAAATCTAAATCCACTTGCTTCATATGATAAGCAATGCACACAATTCTTTTTTCTCCCCCAAAGAACATCACTCAGTGTGATGACTGGCAAATCATAAGCGCCATCATCTGGCATGGCAAAGCTGAGCTGAGACAAGGGAATAAAAGGAGGGCAGAGAAAAGGGGAAATGTAGATAAAAAAAAAAAAAAAAATAGCAAAGAACAAGCACGAAATCAGCATCTCTCGTTACGAAAAGCAGAGAGAGAGAGAGAGAGAGAGAGAGAGAGAGAGAGAGAGAGAGAGAGAGAGAGAGAGAGAGAGAGAGAGAGAGAGAGAGGCATGTCTTGAGAGGGTATACTTTTGCGGAGATGAATTGGAGCGTCATAGATTCCCAGTCCTTCATGGTGATACCACCAAGTAAGTCGATAAATACGATATCTTGTGCAAGGAAATGTCATGAACACATCGAAATTTTCAAAGGGAAACTCCGAATGAGACTTCAGGGAGCAAAAAAGAATCCATGAGGTCGTCGTAGAGCTTATGAAAGGAGAAACAAAGGCAGGAAAAAAAAATGTACCCCAAACGCCATGGCCATGCTGATAAACGAAACGTACGAGATTGCCATTCGTTTATGACCAGAGATAGTTGATTGAATCATGCTTCTTCTGTGATTCCGCCCTCGCCGCCTCCCTCTTCCCGCCATTCTCGGCTGCGCTCTGCAAGGCGCTTGATACCGCTGATACGGCCCGCCCACAGACTCTCGATAGGGCTGCGGTTGGTAAAAGCGCGCTGTGAGCTTATGACGCCAATAGCTTGAAGGACTGCTTTGCGGCTATCGCGACCGAATACAGCAGGATGGTTGATCCATTCCAGGCTGCTCTCCAGCTCAGCATCAAGGGCACTGACTGTTGTCGCATCGATGCCAACGCCAAGTGCCAGTCCGTCTGCGGATCGAGACCGTCCAAGCTGGGGAGGAGGGCCAAGCTGTGTAGCGGTCATTCCATTCCCAGAGGATGACGTTGCCGAAGTTGGCGATGGGCTGCGTTTCCGATCTGGCGTTCCGGATGCCGGCGACCCATCGAGGCCCGGGTGCGGTGTCGAGGGTAGCGATTTGCTTGGAGGCGGCACAGGAGGCAGGCCACCCTTGCCAAGGCCCTTGAGGATGGAGCGGGTCTCGTTCAAGAGCGTATGGGCACGGTCGTGTTGGCCTCGGCTGACGAGCGTCAGTGCACGCGTGAGCATGTCTGAGGTGAGCAATTCCATTCGCCTCTGAACCACGCTGGGGTGGGGAGGAATGGGTGGCGCATTCTGCCATCGGCTCTTCTGGCTATGGGTCGGTGGCAGCATAGTGATGGCCAACAGAGACGGTCGGGGCATTGGAGCAGTGGTGCCGTCTCTCAAGATATCGCCCCAGGTGAGATCAGCTTGGATAAGTGGAACTTCTTCCACCGAAAGAGTCCTCTCAGTATCGCTATCCATTGGACCGCCCAGGGCCTCCAACCCTGAGACGATGTTGTCCCAAGGATCTGGAGGAAGCTGCTCCTGAGAAGACGTATCGGGGAGGATGACGAGCTGCACCAAAATATCGCGCTTATCGCCGAACCGAAGGTCGCCAAGGGATGCCTCAGCATCCCGCCCCGTTGCTCGCTTGGTGATTTGCAGAGCGCCACTGATCTTGTGAAATTTGGCTGGTGACCCCTCTGGGAGCTTGAGCTTGAGCTTGACATTCTGGTGGGACAGGGTCTGCATGCTACCCAAACAACCAGCCAAGCACTCTCGCAGCATCATCCAGTCCTTAACATAGGTATAAGATGCTTTAGTCCTAGTCGAGAGCTCGATCATGGTGTCAGGCTTGTGGGTCATGCCCAAGCCAAAAGAATGAATGGTGATCCTATAAAGTTTTTCTGGTCAGGATAGTCTGCTTTGATAATAGGGGTTATGAATCAACTTACTTTGCGGCTTCTGCTCTGGAAACGACAAAGTCGACAGAATCAGCGTCAGAGGTCGACGCATCGCTGATGAGCAGAATAGTGGCAATCGGGTTGTTGTGTTTGCGCTGCATTAGAAGATCCATGGCGACATTAGCGCCCTCAACCACGTCGGCGCGGTGACTCTTCTGCCCAACGGGCTTGATCGCGGACAACACATTGGACCAGCCATGCCATGCTTTGGTGGTCATGCCGACAAGAGGCACGCCGCCACCGCCAGAGCCAAATGTAACAAGGCCCATACGGTCCCTTTCGCCGAGTGTGCTTACCATGAATCTGAGAGCGTCACGGACGAGGTTGATCTTAACACCTTGCATCGACGAAGAAATAGGGACAACTACAACAACATCGATCGGGACGTGAACAGTGCTGGGAAGGCGAGCAGCCTTGGTCGGTACGTTGGTATACTCTGTTTGAGCTGTCGTGACGGACTTGTGGCCCCACGAAGAGGCGATGGAGGAAACACGCTGCTGGCCGGCCCGGCCCCAGTCTCCGTCCTCATCCGTTTCAGACATCTCGCCGCGGTCCACATCAGGACTTCGAAGGGAAGGAGGGAAATCGACGGCGTGCAAGTCCAGCAAAGCTTGGTTCCACAATTTGAGTTGGTTTCGGTTGTCAAATCTAAGATGGAACTGGGGCAGTTCGGCCACGGATAGATTCAAAGTTAGAATATTCTCATCGATGGCTCCAGTCTCCGTCACATCGTTGAGGTGTTTCTTGATCAAGATGGATCCCTTTAGTGTGCAGCGGGTTGCTGGCTTTCGTTGAGCACCATGGTCGTCCCACTGGGGAGGGAGCTTCTTTTCCTTGACGCAAATGAGCATCTCAGAGAAGAGGTAGCATTCCAATTCTTGCCAGGACACCTTGTCTTTGCCTACTCGTAGCGTGCCGCAGAGCCTCAATTGTCCGAATCGGTCGAACTCTAGGCCATGCCAGTTATCAACACGGTTGCGTAGATTCTCCGTCATTTCCTCCAAAACATCGGCGGACTCATAAGGATAGAAGCGTGTGGTGTTTGGTGTCGGTGTCGGAGAGGGCGACACAGCGCGAGGAGGAGCAGTTTCGGTAATACCCGAGTTGACACCCACTTGCGATTGCACCGGGGAGCCAATATCCTCAGGGTCTGGCCGCCAATTGTTGTCCGGAACTTCAACCGTAACAAGGCACGTGAGCGTCTGCTGTTGGCGAGATCTGTTGATGGTGGGAAATTCGGAGCGAATGGTAACAACCGGGGGCGGAATAGGATTTCTCGTTGCTGGGCGGGGGCTGCTGGGCGTCGTTTCCATTGTCTGGACATCATATTCGTGGCGCCATTGAGAGCCGCTCTGGGCTGTTTCTGGGTAGCCATTGGATGAAGCCATACCAGTGCTGTCGTTGCGAGTATGCCTTGTAGACCCATGGCGATCCGAGGCGGCGTCTCTACCATCGCGATGACTTCCCTTTCCAATACTCGAGCTGGAGACTATCGGCCGCCTCTGGGCGCTATCAACACTGGGCGGTCTCGCTGCCGGGTTGTCCCAGGTTGGCGCCGGAGTGACAGTCTCAGCCCTTGGCTCAGTGCCGGCAGTACGAACCATGTTGCTGATTTTGTCTACATTTGAATTAGCGGCATGATTCTGCGATTCTGTGCGTCTAGATGACGAACTGATGTCCAGGACATTGCCGCCTCGGCTGGAGTCAAGATGCAGCGGAGCATCACAGGCTGGGCAATATTGTGCCTCCATTTCACGGATGAACTCGTAGAAGCAGGCTTCGTGGGAGACGTGGGAGCAAGAGAATTGCAGGATACGCTCGCCACGCAGCGTGTGCTCCAGTGGCTCCTCGCAAACCGCACATTCGCTTCCAACGAATGTCCTATCCCGCCGCATACGGCTTCGGTCCGCGTTGCTAGACATGACGTTGTTGTCGATGCCCCCTACTCTTCTAGATGTAGCGGTGCTGGTGGTGGCGTTGCTTGCAGACCGCCCTCGTTGGAGAGAGACGGTGCTGCGTGTTGCTGAAGAATTGTTGAAAGATTGGCCTGGATGGGGTTTTACAGTTAGTGACTTTTTTTCCCCAATATATGATATGGCATAAGCAGCCATCGTCAAGTGGAGGCAAGGGGAGAGACAAAGAGGGGGGCCAAGGGGACGAATCGCGGCGCATATACTATGTAAGGGGGCGGCGTATATGAAGCCGGCGTGAGAGATGAGAAGCGTACCCTCAAGATGGAACGGAGCATCCGTCGTTGCACTGCTCCCAGGCCTAAACCGAGAGCTGACCGATCTTGTTGACCGCGGACTGGCGATGATGCCCAGGTCTCCCAGCGCGTGTGACAGGTCTGAGTTCTTCCTCCGCAGACCGTCGAAGGGCTGGTTCTTGTGTTTTCGGCTGAACATTGGAGAGCCACTGGGGTGGGTCACCGACTAGAATCAATAATCGAAGTCTAAGAGCTGCGCTTGTCTGCTTTTGCCCGACTGCTCTTGCGTGTTTCAGCAAGTGCCTCTTTAATCTTAATCGGTGCGTAGAGAATGTGGCAAGTTACTGAGCATTTGACTAGTGGGCTTTTTGGATCGACGTAAGGTTGGGCGTGGCGTTTCAAGAGCGCCGCGGCGAAAGGCAAAATGTAAGAGAAGACGAGAAATCCTGAAGGAACGACAAACACCGGAGGTGGGGAAGAGACGAGCGTGTATGCCGAGCAGGCGCGGCAGACGCAACGCAGGATGAGGAAACGAGGAAAACAAAACGAGAGGCGCTCCGTCAGGTAAAGAGTAAAGTAGTAAAGTCGTAGTCGTAGTCGCAGTCGCAGTAGCAGTAGCAGTAGCAGCACTACTAGCAGCAGTGATGGGACGTGGGATTGGAAAAGGAAAAAAGCAGATGCGCTTCTAGCTCCTGGTTCGACAATGGCTGGCTGTTAGACTGGAGAGAGCGGGGACCGCGCGCGCATGATGCTTGATGGCTGCAAGCCACCCAGACGATAGTGGTGCCTAGATCGGG
Source organism: Trichoderma atroviride (assembly GCF_020647795.1). NCBI lineage: Eukaryota > Fungi > Ascomycota > Sordariomycetes > Hypocreales > Hypocreaceae > Trichoderma > Trichoderma atroviride. The sequence goes on along the minus strand of NC_089400.1, from coordinate 1,787,934 downwards.
ACGCTGGCGATTATAGCACGGGGTGAGACGAGGCAGAGCTCGAGCTACCGGTCTCTGGAGGCAGCGCCGCTGACGGGCTGAAGGAATGGACGAGCGCGGCGGGAAAAAGAAGGAGAGAAAAGAGTGAGGGTTGCGGTGAGGAGGGAGCCAGGTCGCAGAAGAGAAAGAAGGAAAAGTGAAGAAGATCCGAGGAAAAAGAGATTGAGGCCTGCCCTGGAAAACGGTACTTTGCAGCTACATATCTGGCGAGCCATCAGGTACCAGGGAAAAGGGGGGGCTTGACAATTTGCCTTCTAGCGTTCCTAGCCTGGGTACCCAGTTATCCGCTGCACTGGCTGCAGCTGATGCTGGTTCCTGCGTTACAGACCTGGTCACAATGGCCTACCACGACTATGCCAAAGCTACCTGCTGTACAGTACACGCATGCAGGGAGAACTTGCACGGATGACCTACTGCGCTTGGTGCAGTGTGATATCAGCGGCCAAGTGGTGATGCTGAGCTGCAGCTGCACTCCCAGCCCAGCGGCTCGTCCAGAAACGGCCATGGCCCAGGAACCTTGGTAGCGTTGATGGCCTGCACAAGTAGCCGCCAGGTACCGCCGTATTCTGTTGGTTGACCGTCGACAATTGACAATGACGGAGTTTTATTGGCAGCATGCACCCGCCCGCTTCACCACCAACATGCATCTAATCGGACACATATACGAATGCCCTTCGCCTCTTTCTCTCTTCTCTTCTTTTCTTTTTTTTAATCTCTTATTTCTTCAATGCCAGCCCGTGCTGAGAGGGCCCCATAGACCCTTTCAGTGGTAGTAGGTAGCACATACCTGCATGCTACTACTATTGCAGAGCCCGGGTTGCTGCAGATCCCGGGCCTGCACGGTCCGAGCGAGATTAAACGTACCTGTAGGTACTTGTGCCTCCACACGACAGCAACGGGGGGAGAAAACTGTCAGATGCCGTATCGTGCAAGGTGACTGTGGAATCGTGGCCGATAGCCAGAGCAGGAATAGGTCCAAGCATAGAGCACAGGCATCCGATTCCGCACTGCAAGCACTCAGGTGGGCACGAGCACAGACTAGTAAAGGCACAGACATGCTAACAATATCGTCACGCAGTCGCCGAATCGCAAAGGCCGCCGATTGGGATGGATGGATGGACGGATGGACGGATGGATGGCCTGAATGGCCAGAATGGCCTGATTGCCGGCTTTGCATGACGGAGACTAGCCGATGCGACGACGACGAATGCAAAAGACCTAGCATCCCATCCTTGGACTCTGACCAAGACTCTGACCCAGACGTCGCATGGCCATGCTGCTCGCCTTGGCCGCCGGGTGCCTGGCTTGTCCTCCGCCGCTGGAAATCCCTACCTGAACATTCATGCGAGCCCCTGTCATCGTATCCCGAACCGGACATGGTCTGCATGGTGGTGGGGAGAGCGCCGTTTGTTCCAATTCCATCTACAAGTAAAATGCACATTTAATCAGGGCATGCCCGGCTTGACGCTAATCTTCTGCTGGTGCTAGTCTCTTCGTCCGCCATCAACGCTAATTTCATGCACGTCTGGTGTTAATCATTTCCAAGTATACTTGCCCTGTGCCGCCGTGCAGCACTTGGCCTCGCCCATCATTAAAGCTTTAATTTCCAGACGCCTAATTGGAATAGCAACGACCAGATACAGGATGAACATAGGATCCGTGCGTTGGGTATGCTCACTTACAAGGCTTGACCTACTCGGACTTTCAAAACAGAGTTCAAGAGGCGCCAAAACCCAAGGTGACTTGAATACCTACTACTACCACGTACGTCCCAGGCACTTTGTCTAAACATGCACGAGTATGGAGTAGGTTCCTCGTTGCAACGTGCGCCATTATGGGGGCTCTGATAATGCTGCGCAAAATCAACTACTGTAAGTGAATTGGTACCCATCCTGGTCGGTGGGCTCCGTAGTCACTTTCCGTAAGACGATGGAGGAAGAGCATTATGATGCAAGCACCAATAGAATGCCGCCGGAAGAGTCCCAGGCAAGTTTGTTTGGAAGCGTTCGTTGGATGCACCTCACAGAGCCCCGGGCCGCCTTGTGCCGCGTAAAGGAAAGCATCTCAGCCGTATGACCATGTGCCGCACTGTCCAAGGTCTATGCTCTCTGTCTACCAAATATTCTTCGCGTATGGCGAGACCACAATGGCTGAAGAAATGATCCTACGCTTACCTACTTGTCGTCTGCATGGGCTCGCCCGAAGCCTCACGGAATGGCTTCCGGCATGTGAATTAGTGCTGGTAGCTTCAAACTTGCGTCTCAAGCCAACCATCTTAGCCTCGCGTGGCGAACGGTGGATATGGCCAGTCTTGTCGGCCTATGAGAGCACAAAGAGAAGCGGGCAACTCGTCTTTGCTCATAAAATAGCCCTGGAGACAACCGCCTTTCCAGATTCTGTATTCACCGTTGCGGAGCAGCCACAGAGACGGCCCGCGGTGCGAACCCTCTGCCATGATCCTCCAGCTGCCAATTGACCTGGAGGTGGCAATAAACGGGAGCTTACCTTTCAGGTGAACAGCATTCTACCCTGATAGTCTCACTTCTGTACCACAGAGCACTGGCGTAGTTGCTTGTTAATAGTATCGCCAAGCGCAGACACACAGACGCGCGGGAGCACACAAGCGACCAGCCATTCGCTTTTAGCCAGAAAACGGGATACATGTTGTTTACCCCAATCCTTCCGATCCCAGCCTTCGGGCAAACTCCTGCTTGTGGTGCTAGTTACTCACATACAGTACAGGTAAGATCGAGCCAGTGGGATCCAGAGATTTGGTGCTGTGGCTTCCCAGATGCTACGATACCTTGGAAAGGGCTAGTGTATTTTGGTCCCAGTTCTTAGCGCAGTGCTAGCCCTAGTACCTAAACACAAACTTGCCCACTTTCGTGCGCACAACTTCTGCGGAGTCATGATCCTTGCTCTCCCAACTCCCAAATGGCATCGGGACTCTGCTACTACTTGTACTACGAATCATACCCAGGTTCGCCTATTCTAGGGTAGCAGCGCTTGCGAAGCGACAGACGACTTGCATGTTCTAGACTACATCGCCGCGCTCTTGGACAAGAAGCATACGTCGAAAGGCAGCGCTAGGCGCGCTTATAAAGCTCCCCAGCAGCCGGAGTTTAGGCAGCGATATACATCTATATACAGGGACGTGTTACCAGGCCACCATCGTAGAGTAATAGTCTTCTAAAAAGGCGGGCCCTGTGGTGTTCTTGCCCCTAAACACTAACTCTGGCTGTTTTATATAAAAATAGCTATAAATAAGGGAATCAAATTTCTATAAGAACAACTTAAGACTAGACTTTTATTTAAATATTAAATTTAAAGCTATAAGTACTATATATTTTTTTATAGTTAAGGTATACTTATAAGGTATTAGAGCTGTTATTTTTTCTATGTAAAACACTAATCAAATGCGATATGGGTTATTGAACTGGGGTTGTGGGCCTACTACGCTAAAGGGCCTGTTTATTTGGAAGACTACCCTACGATGGTGGCCTGGTAATACGTCCCTATATACAGTATGCCTCCAACGCAAATCTGCACGTCGGACCCAAGCGGCGATAATTCTACCGTGACATCGGCTTCAACGCCTCCAACGGCCGACGGCATATCGGTCCGGTGGGCTCTCTTGACTGCCGTGGGCAGGATGTATACTGGGTATCACGGCGAAGAGACACTAGATTGTCTATCAAACTTGATATCCCCCACTTCATCTCATGGCAGTAGAGTGATGTGTCATTAATCCCGAGCATGACTCGCCGTGACAGAAACCAATCATTCTTTCAGCAAGCGGATGAGCGCTATCTTCGCAGCTCTTTTACTAGTCCCCCCCCCCCCCTAATTCGAACACGGCCAGCGGGGGAAGAAGAGTAAAACAGGCACGGACTGATCCGTCTGGCCGACTTCAAGAATCTCCAACTGGCTTCAAGTAACGCCACACCCGTTTGGCGTCCCGCCCGGCTCCAATGTCTTCAAGCCACCAGACTCTACAACTGTCCACAAGCTGAGGTAGACTGAAAGGAGTTGGGTGCCTGAAGAGCTAAAGTCAAAGGGATGCCTTTGATCTACTGCTCTCGATTAGACGTATACAAATATGGCGTCGATTGACTACCACCCAATAGTTCAAGTATTCTTGCAGACAGCTAGCCATCTACGGGCAAAAAGAAGGCCCCTTTGCTTCAGGTTGCTCAATCGACAGCCACTACTATCGAAACGGGAACGTGCTAAAAAGCTCTCTATCTGCAAGTGGAAGATTCTCAGGCAAGATCGCCTGGGCTAACAGTATCTTTCAAGCTGTTCCGTCGCTTGTACTACCCAGATGTGGCGCCAGCTAACCTAGGAGAGGTTACAGCATTATTGCTTGATGTAGTACTCCGTATATGCTGAGAATGGGCTATGCTGCGATGACACCTATGGCGGAAGTTTCCGACTATTCAGGTCAACTTATCTTCAGACGAGAGCGTCGACTGCCGCCAAGGTACCGCAAACGACCAGAAAGTACACTTGTTGCCGCCAAGAGCGCCAATATGAGAATGCTCTGTCCAGCTGCTGTGAATGTGCAAGTAGGATAATGGCCGACCTTCTTCGATTGGCCTAAAGTCTCAAGCATGGCCTAACTCGAGTTGGGATGATCCTCGTACGTACCCTACTGGTATCCTAGGCTGATGGTTCCTGGCCATACATTTACGGCGGGGTATACCATGCTTTACTTGCAAAACATGCCGGACAGTAACAAATGCTCCTATTGGACGAGCATTGGCGTTCCAAAGTTGGGAGTAAGCCACCGATAGTAACGAAAATTCATTCTCCTACGATATACATGGTAACATACACAGCCTAGCTGATATATGATGAATGAAAAGGATTCGCAGAAGTCAGTGCTATGCTGAGTTCTCGAACGGTCTGAAAATGCGCGTTGGCTTTGCATTGCACAAGGATCCTAGGCCTGGCATGTGATGAAGTAAATCTCTTGGATGCTGAGAAGGAGCAATTAGGCTTACTGGATTGGCCCCCCGTGACGGGATGACAATCCTTCCGGGTCTCTTCCGTAGGCTTTGTCGCTATTTTGACCCCTTTAGGGAACATTGTATTATCAGACGCACTGGATGAGAGTATGGGACTACATTTGTGGATACGAAATAGTAGACAGTAAGCCATCACCAGAAGTGAAGTCATCGCGTTTCACACTCTAGGAGAAATGTTTCTTTCACGTTTCGGTATCATGCGTAGTACTTGCAAACCCACGCTTTTGAGGCACCTGTTTCCCTGCTATCCAGGTATTAAGCGGAAAGAATGGGATGTGACGTTTGAGCGTAAAAAGCAATTAGAAAGTGCTTCAACTACTTCGCACCATTAGACACCCACGTATCACATGGGTGTTGTTTGTGTATGAATCTAGCGGTGTACTTTTATCACGCATTGAATAGCACACACGGTGTGCATGTTACATCACAAGCGTCTGCTGTGCGACTTTTGGAAAGGATCTGTGACTGCAACCCTTGCTTGGGGAGATGAAAAAAAAAGAAAGAAAGAAAGAAAGACAAAAAAGTGAGAAGGATTTAGGAAATGATGTGATGTGACGTGACGTTTCCAATTTTTCTGTTTCTTCTTTTCTTTCTCTCTCTTTATGCTCCTTTTTTGGTAATGGAATATAGGTAGGATGGGAAAAAGGGGGGGGGGGGTTCTTTTGTTTCCTTTTTTTCTCTGTTCCGGATATATTAAGGAGGTTTTTCTTCTTCTTATATGTGATAGTGCCGCGCCACAAAAAGAAACGCATCAAGGGGAAAACAATAAAAAGGAAACATAAAAAAACACACAATTATAGGTTGTTTTCTCACTGTGGGATACTACTTTGTAGAAAATCGCATGGCATGTAAAAATGAACAATAAGACTCGTACTGTATGGTATCACTTAATGATTGCTCTTGGGTTTACATGCGCTTTGGCCAAGAATAAGGTACTGCCATCTTTCTCATCCTGTTTAGACACTAATCACAGTCTGCGTCTAATTGCTTCGCTTGCTAGCACTTGCTGGAAATGGGTGAATTGTTCAGACTCACTTTCGAAGATCTTGACCATGTCTTCCAACGATTGTCTCATGGCTTGGTTTTGGGTTGGATTTGTGTTCGTCGCTCACTTACATCCATGGCGGTTGCTGGTGTCCGCTCCGTTCAATTGATACATCGTCTTAGTGCGAGATGGTAGAGGTCGCTGTGGAAAAAAAGTGTACAATGTTGTAGAGCAAGTATAGTAGAACAAGTAGCTGATGGATGTTGTTGCGCAATACGTTTTGTGGTGACCCAAGTTGAACATTTACATGGACACGAAACGGTTTATATCTAGCTGAATGAGAACATGAGGCAATTCAAATAGAAAAGACTCCTTAGCTGCGAGCTCCAGTGTAATATGGCCATCTCGCTGAAACATGCTTTTTTGCTTCACGGTTAGGTCATTTGGTTATTCGGAGATGTACGAAGTAACAGATAATAAACACGGTTATCTCAGAGAGAGGTGGGGAGGAAGAGACTTTCATTTGAAACAAAATGATGTAAATTATAATTCTATTCATTCAAGAGCTTTCGTAGAATGTATCAGCTACTCGAGTACTTTTTAGATGATTCCTATTCACCTCGTTGTTGTCTTTCTGTCCTTGACATCAAATGCTGTAGATCCGCCTAGAATAAAACTCCCACATACCCAGTTTGATACCAATTTTTTTATGCCGTTAATAAATATGTCTATGCTCGACAGAAGAGCTTTGGGATTATCCAATGGTACACGCCAGCTTTCATCTGTCCACGGAAGCGACGCTCTGGATCTGAACACCCCCAACAACAGGCTAGAGCCTCAGCAACGCAGAATGTGCCGACACGTGGTAGTGTGCTGCTAGACAAATGTCCCGCGTATATGAGAAGAGCTGATTAATTATGAACGTTGTGATGTTCTGGGTATCACCACATGCAGCTAACAAAAAGCACCACCTCGAAACCTCATTTCTTGAAAAATCCGGTTCCAGATTTAGCAGCAGGCCGGTTTCGCTTCAAGAGCAAATCCTTGGAAGACCTGGTATGCTTCTTGAGTTTTGGCGCCATTCGTTCGTCCGTCTTCTTGGCAACTCGGTACACTGTAGAGTTCACCACTTCATCCTTGGGCCCGGCATCTAGGCGTGTAAGCCTCTTTTCGACTCCGGAAACCTTTCGTCTCTTTGGCCCTGAAGCAGCATCGGCAGCATCTTCATCCTCATCTTCGCTTGAAGAATCTTCCAGGAACTCGGCGGGGAGAACGGCTGGGATGTCAGACTTCTGCACTCGCTTCCTTCCGCTGCTGGCTTCAGACTTTCTGCTTTGTGACTTGGTGGCGGACACCTCTTCCTTGGCCTCATCAGCCTTCTTTCGCTCCTCGGCTTGTTTCTTGAGGAGCTCATCGCGCAGTTGACGCTTGCGCTTCTGTGTAGCAGCTTGTCTGGTAGGAGAGTTAGCCAAAACAGTAACCTAAAAATTGGTGATTGGTAACAGGAGAACATACTCTTTGGCTGCCTGTTGAGCAACTTGTGCGGATTTCTTGATCTCTTCAGCCACCTTGGTCGTAGACACAGCTTCGGGAGCTTCATCATCGCTATCCACCTCCTCCTCCTCTTCCTGGCCCTCAACTGCCTCCGCTGTTTCGGCAGCTGGATTTAATGATGACCCAAGAGGAGCATTTGCTTCATCTTCATCCTCGTCGTCAAAAACTTTGAGAGTGCCCTTGGTTGGTGTAGACGCTCCTTCCTCTTCCTTCTCTCTCACTGGCAGCTTCTGCGCGGGGCTTGATTTCGCACTTGACTTCTTTGTGACACTCGCACCCCCTTTTACAGGCGTATCTTGCATAGCCGCTCTTCTCCTAGTTTGAACGGGCATGTTGGCGATGAGATCCGGCGCTGTGAAAATTTCTCTCGAGTTTGGCGTCTACTTTGACACGTCGTATACCGCGAATTGCTTGGCGAATCACCACAATTTCTCCAAATTTTGATTATTAATTGGAATAAGAAGATTCTTTTCTCTTCAGATAGCTCGTTATGTTTTTTTTTCCCGGTTAGGCCTTTTCGTTTGCTTCTTCTCACTTGGTGTAGTCGATTTGCGATTTGCTCGAGGTTCGAGATTCAAAAAAATTTCGGTGGGGCCTTTGGGCGAGATAGCCACCAACTGCTAGCGCGCCTGATTAGCCAGCCGCTTAAACGAATTGGATACGTCCAAGAGCAGCCTTTCAACTTCCGTCTCAACCAAATCATCCAGTCACTATTTCATGAACATCCAACCAAGATAATACACTTGTGAAACTTACGAGCCAACGAGATACGGATTTTTATACATTCTACAGTTTTCTATCCATTGAAGTCTCTAGCTTTTGTGACGCTCACTGAGCGGTGAAGCGCTCACTCCAACTGGCTATTCCTGCTTTCTTCATGCGACTCACCGGATAGCCGCTTCACAAGAGATACGCTTCCATTTTCATCCTATTTTCCGGTATCATGTCTACTTGCGGCTATTGCAAGGCCATTCGGCCCCTAATAGCTTCAGCGCGGTCATTAAGAATCACCCCCGCAACGCATTCCATCAGGCCGCAAGCTTCGACAGTTGGCAGTCATAGACAAGTCCGGCATTATGCGGTACCAAAGATGAAGAGAGTCGGTCCGTCACCCCTCGAAGTGTTCAGCTTATCCGAGATCCCCATGTCATCTTTCACTGCCGTCATCGAGAGAAGCGGAGAGGCCTTTAAACGAGCCTCCCCTGCTGAGTATTATGATTGCGTCAGAAAATTCCACGACGCAATTAGTCGGGGTTCAGATCCATGGTCCGTGGCATTGACTGGCAGTATGTATCAGATTATTTTCCAATACATCTCCTCTGTGCCATTGAATGCTAACTCATGTCGAAGAAGATGGCTTCTCCGTTGAGGTAATCCACGACGCAGCTTGCATCATGCGACAAGTTCGTGGTCCCCGGAGCGCAGACGCATTCTCAACCGCGCTTTGGACAGCAGCCTCAGACGCTGGCTATCGGCCCTCTATATTGTCGCTTGCAAGGCATCTTGTGCGATCGGGTGCCTACGGACGCGTCCCCCAGCTCCGAAAGGTCGAAGCACGATTCAAGCAACTCGTCTCAACAGCAAGAGACGCTGATGCTCTTACTGTGGAAGGCGAACTTCAGTACGAGCAGGGGAACTACGAAGCTGCAATCAGAGCGTTGCGACGGGCGCTGCAGGTAGGGACCCCGGACTTTGAATGGAAGCATAGCTGCCAACTATGCGTGGGCAAATCATTGGTCAAAACGAACCAGCATGAAGAGGCTCGAGCATTATTCGAGTCACTATCCGGCATCGGCTTCGTTGAGGCGGACGTCGAGCTTGGCAAATTGCTTCGCGTAAGCGACAAGGATGCTGCAGAAAGGCACCTGTTCACTGCCGCGTCCAATGGGAGGGGCGACATGTTCAGCTTACTGTCGGAAATTGCCCTTGAGAAGGCTGCAGATTCTGGAGACGACAAGGCATCAAAAGAAGAATCCTTACGATGGGCCAAGGAGTGGTCAAAATTGGCGGACCCGCCCACAGAATACTAACAATGCAAATCCTAACAACACCGCCACAGACTCAAGGGTAGCGGTGAGAACGATGCGCGCGCCGTTGACCCAAGCTTTGAGTACCCGTGCAAATTCTCCCGGCCCCAAGGGTATTCAGATACGTGTAAGATACTAAGCATCTGTATTTCGAGCGCACTTGCATGCCATGTACAGTGGCGTGCGACACCCTGATCGACGCGAGATCCGACGCTTTGGTAGGACCATGGCACGGAGCGACGGGAAGACCTTGAAACGATGCAGGGAGGGCGCAGATGGCTAATCACTCTTTGGGTGGTATCGACAAACGTCAGTTTACGCGAGCAAACAATTCCATGCCAAACCAGTTCTGTACCAAATTTCTTGTCGTCTTTCGAATTTTCGGTCCTGGATCTCTAAAATCTGAGGACAAAGAAAAAGGGGCATCTCAAGATTACCAGGCAAAAAAAGCGCCAGCTGTATAATTCCATACAGTTTCATTTATATGTGAGATTATTTGCATTTACAGCAGATGTTATATCTATACGAGAATTTACTTGTACGTAATGACGATCATTTGTCTATGTGAAACATGGAGAGTAGGGCATATAGACTTGGTGCATGCTGCACATGGCTGATCAAACCGCTGAACCAACACCTTGTAGAAGTAGACGAGCTGTACTCTGCCACGCATGACAATATGTATATTGGAAGCTTGTACTTTGTAATTGGTGCGGGTAGGTATTTCTTCTGACTTGGAAGACGACAAATGGCTAGTAAAACCCCAAGTTTCGTATGCCCTTCTTCAATAAGACTGGACGAATGCATCCATCAACTTTTGAATCTTCATGTATAAGGTAGTCTAAATCTCGATGCTAGTTGAAAGCCTAAAAGACAATCCAAGATGGCGAGAGTGGCGGAGAACTCCGTGCTCAGAAATGAGCTGTAAGCTGCATATATCATCGCCAAGGCCACGCACGGGCTCTTTTAGATACGGGTATGCTGCCAAGAATAGAAAGGGCTACTCTGAATATAGAAAAATGAAGAGCTTCTGGAATCCAGGTAGAAGAAGGGGATAGCTTTAGTGGGTGGTTTAAATTCATGGGCGGGATGCGTAGGTCGGGTATTACAACTAGCTGGCGTTACACTTTTGATGATTTTTCGATTTGTTTGTAGCTTGTCGTTTGATTATACTCGCAAAACCCTTTTAGGTACGCGGCTTTTATGGTGAACGAGCTGCTGGACCGTGCTGCCATAACACTCAATGTTGGTTCAATCCTGCCCCTAGAGTTCTATGCACATGTACCTGTACCTAATTTACCAAGAAGAGATATATCGAGATTTAAGCTTCTTGTCAAGATCTAGAGGCAAAATCAGCCGCAGCCGTCAACTACATCTTCATCTGTCCGTTTCTTCCCGCGCCATTTGGCGGTCTGCATGCACTTGCGCAGCCTCTCGTTGTTTGAGCCACTTACACATGGCACTGGAATGTCGATCTCGATACGAGAGGGCATCCACACGTGCTCACATACATGTACGTCACATGCCAAGAGCAAACTGCATGCATCATGTTTAAAATAGACGTCCGCGGTACGTACTCGATGTACATGTGCAGCAACGCCGAGTCCTTGGAACCATCACCGTGCGTAGGTAGCTACTACTGCTGCTGCTAGATCATGTAAGCTTCTCCTATAGTACTACTGCTGATGGCAACGCATAAAGTACTCATATACGTCACGACTCTAGCAAGCAGCTTCACAGAGCTAGTTTGTCCCCTCACACTGCATGTTCAGCTGGCCAGGGTAGCGGTAAGTTCCAGTCCCCTGTTTGCGCCCTTTGCTGCTGCTGGTACTGTACGGAGTCAAGAGTTCAGGTAAGCTGAGCTGCAAGGGGCTCAAGCCACTACGCCGCTCCACTTGGCAGACGAGTCCTACAGTAGGCTCAGGTACAGTAGGCTCAGGTACGTGGCATAGGCCCCTTGCCTGAAGCGGTAGTATTCCTGCATGTACGGAGCATTGCTCGTATAAGAGTAACTTGAACTGGCACGCGATGGCTGCTACTGTGCTTTGTAAGTGCTGGTAAAATTATACAGTAGAATACCTACATGTGCAAGCATGTGCAAGTGCCGACACGGCAAGCAGAACAATGGCTTGTGCCATCCTGTGCATTGTATGAGAAGAACCGATTACTGGCTGTGGGATCCCCTTTCAAGCTTACCAATACAATGCATGCAGCAGTGCTCCGTACTTCGTATGTAGGTAGGCAGACGCATAAGAGAAATTGCATGCATGCACGCGAGCAGCGGTATGGCATACGAGTAAGAAGCATCGTATCGAATGCAGGTACCGATGGGCCTCGCCGCGCCCTGCAGAAGCGAGAAACATGGATTCTTCAACACCACATGCCGTGTCGCAGCCACTCCCACACGTGGCCGAAGAGGTCCAAACGACACTCACTCTGGGGAATGAGTCCCGTCCCGTACTCCAGATAATTTGCCATTGTGAGACTGCCGGACCCGCGCCTGAGCCCGCGCTCGCCGTCATCGTGAGGTTTCCAATCAAAAGCCATTGTTCTTTCGGTCGCCCAGGCGCAGAAACGGGCAAAGTGCGAGCCAAAAGGGGGAACCAGCTCTCCACTGAGGCGCCGGCAGAGTTTGGAGCTACCGTGCCTTGGAACGAAAGAACAAAAGCTGCGGCCAATTTTGTTTACATGGCGGCGCACAATTGTTTCGCGTCTTGGTCTGCGGACTGCACTATACACTGCGGGAAATGAAGTAGGATCAGAATTGTCGAAATATTGAAACGAACGTTGCTTTGTTTTGTCTTTGAATATTCCTTCTTCTTCGCCCTTTTAAAACATGGTTGTTTTGTTAAGGGGGCAGGCCAGCCCGGCAACGGCTGCCACAGCCAAAACATTGACGGGAACAAAATCTGAGATGAGAGCTGATGATACATACAGGTACAGCAAGATGCCGAGCATGGGATAAAGTACCTGTCTACATGATTCATTAACGGGACCGGAACGACAGTATATGGAGCATGCAGGGAACTTGCCCGAGCCTTGGGCGTTTTATTGGTTTATTACTGCTGCCAAGTTGTCCCCTTGCTGCCCAGAAGAGGTGGATTATGCGTCGTATGCAGGTTAGGGCTTCCAGTTTGTACGCTTTAGTGCTGCATATCCAGGTACCCGCGGCATATTTATTCCCAGATGCAATACAGTACGACAGCAACGATTGCCCAGCTCAAAGGGAAGGGAAAAAAAGCTTTTACGCGAGGAACTAACAGGGATTTCTCTTGGAATCAACCAAGCCCTAGGAGAGAAAAGAAGAAGCAGCCGGGCGAAGAGCCAAGTGGGAATATAAGAGGAGCCCGGCAAAGCGAAAACTGTGTGCAAATTATGGAGCAAGACCTCGGAATCTCGTACTCTTCGGCGCTGCTGCCGTCGTACCTGTACCTGTACCTAGACCTGTACCTGGGCCTGTACCTGGACCTGTCATCGTGTGCGCTCCGATAGGCTTATGGATCCCCGTCTCCCCTCGGCCCTCGTTACATGCCAGGAGTTTCCGTGGCGTCGGGTTGCTAAAATGGGACGCAGCCAGTGTCCCAGGGCCGTGGACCTCTTGGGTACTTTGCGCGCAGGTACCTTTGCACTGCGCACGGCAGAGCGGCTACTTGGACATGCGCACAGTGGCTGCGTACCCCCTGGACCTCAAACACATGGCTTCTGCTGTACCCTTTGCATTCTCCCACTTGCTCGCCTTTTTTTTTTTTTTTTTTTTTGCTGTTTGTTGACTCAATCCCTTGCTATTTACTTTCAAGTGTATCAAAGGACCCTGATGTTGTCATAATTGATGGATAGGTACCCAGTACCACTTGAAAGAGGTTGTGGATAAGAGGGCTCATGCGATCAAGTTTAACTTTGACTCCCTGTTGGGACATGGCCCTTTGAAGATGTAGCTCGTTGCGTTTGCTGTATCCCATGCAACCATCTCAGTCCGTAACGGCTGACGCTCTATAAGCAACGGCGGAAAGCATGTTTTCCATCTATTGGAACCGTCAATATAATATGCTTTGGCTCTAAGCAGCTCAGTGCCCAAAGCAGCTCATAACCCGCCGCTTACAAGCTCCAACATGGCCCAAAAAGAATAACGTGTAATAAAAAAAAAGGACAACATGAAGCAAACGAAAGGGAAGCAGCTCCGTTTGTCCTCTGGCCCAAGCAGAAAATTCACTTCCCGGCTGCTCCGCCATCTATTCTCCTCTTGTTTATGTAAAACGGCCAAAACAACATGGGCCCCCTCCGGCTGGGCTGAGAGCCAAAGTTTGACACACCCCTGTCACGATGCAAGGTTGCCCTTCCCAAGATGTCCCGTCCCCTGTCCCTGCATCCACCTCTGCAGAAAAAGAGAGAAGAAGAAGAGAGAGAAAAAAATCTCACCAATACCACGGTGTACCTGCTTGACGCACGCCCGGATGCCCTTCCGCGCAAGTCTTTTTTAGTAAGGCCCTCTTATGCCCAGGGCCCCGAACGCGTATTCCCCGAGAGGATGAGATTCTACAAGCTTTTAGTGTAGCTGTTCCCCCTCATCCTGGGACCGGTTTTGTTCCTTTTTTCCCCTTCCCTCTTTTTCTTCTTGTTTCTCACTTCTCCAGGCTAATCCACCCTCCTGTGGTGCTTCTCTCTTTTTGACCTCCCCGTCCGGAATGCCTGCTCCAAAGCCACTGTAACGCTCCTTTTCCTTTGCTCAATCAAATCGAATCGATGAGAGCACTGCCTGGCTTTCTGCCAACCTTTGTTTGCCGTCGCCTGTCTCAGCTATCACTTATCACAAAAAATCACAAGCCCCGGATTCCCACCATCTGCCGGATCTAAAGAAGCGCACTAGAGAAAACGAGCCTGCAGCTTCACATCGATCGCCACCAACACCTCAAGGACTTTTTTTTCTTTTTCTTGTTGGCTCTTGTCCATTGGCATCGTTGGGCTTTACTGCCTCTTTTTATTTTTATCCTTCTTTTCGAGCTTGGCGGTTGACGATCTGTGCGCCTGCATTGTCACTCTCTGAATAGCCAATCGGTTACCCGCTTGGCGCAACCCTCTGTATTTCAGGCCTCGCTCTCATACCACCGGAATTCTTCCAAACAACAGTCTTTTCTTCCTCCGACTCCCCCTCTTGGGCCAGCAACGCTCATTTCTGGTCAACAATGCCTCGACTCGTTGCAATTGCGCTGGGAGCGCTCACCTTCATCGCCACGACGGCCACGCTGTGCACTCAGATTGCCATCAGTGTAAGCGTTCCTCAGTCGTCACCGGGCAGAATAACATCAAGTGTCGCTGCGGCCTTTGAAGCCGCAATTCTGGCCCTTCTAGCATGGCTTGTTGCGACTGATATTCTGCCTGCATTGCCGGGGCGATCCAAACCGCTACGAAACATGCTCTATGGCCTCAAGATCTCGGCTTGTGTCATTGCGACTGTGACCTCAATCGTCGCTCTGGTATACTTGGCCCAGGTCGATGGAGCAGACAACCAACACCTCCTTGTCGGATCCTCCATCACATTCGCACTGGCAATTGCTTTTCAAATCGTATATACTATTCATCAGTTCTTTTCCAACTCGGACGGCAGCAAAGACGTGGAGAATGGCCGATCGCGCAAGGTTAACCTCAAGACCATCAGATACAGCCAGACAATGCCCATTACAGAGGAGACGAATCACACTGCACAGCTGGAGTCTCAGGGTAATCGAAGCCGCTCCAACTCGGCCGACTGCAAGTCAATGGCTGAGACTGTCGCATCGTCCGTGACTTATGTGTCCCACTCGATTCGCTCCGTTTCGAGCAAATCCAAGATGCGCTCCTCAAAGGAGGGGAGCCGCTCCATGTCGATGGACTCGACTGCCAACCGAAGCACCATGGGCGACGACGCTTTTGATTCCTGGGATACATCAACAGTAGACGTACACAACCGAGAGGCCGTCATGGAAATTTCAACACCCACGCAAAGCAAGCCCCGCGGACTGGAAACCATTCCTGCCAGCCCCGTGGCTAGCCGGAGTCCATCGCCGCAGTCCTTTGTCGAACTTGAGCCGCCCCGTATTCAAACCCGTCGCCGAAGCCGAAGCTACAGCCCCGTCTCTATCAGACGGGAGCTTCGTGATCTGCCGGGCGCAAACAGCAGCGAGGCCCATATCCATCCTCTCTTCCGATCTGACTCACCCGACCCGCATCCTTTTGCGACGCCTGGCACCATCGTCATGGCAGCGCCAGATGCGGGACGAGTCCTTTCCCGCCAGTCAAGCAACATATCCCTCAACCGCCTCCGAAGTGACAGCCTGCCGATTGCGCCTCCAAACCTGAACAGGGACGACGGCTTTGATTCCAGGTCATTGAGGACGTACGGATCTGAGCTGGATCTCAGCAAACATGCCCACGGTGACATGGACATGGTACCTCCTGCGCCTGAATGGCTGCGCAGGGAAATATGATTGGGCCATAGACGGGGACTTTTTAACGACTTGACGTATCTGAATTTTTCTTCTTCTTCTCTTATTTATTTTTATTCCCTCCTTTATCTTTTTAACGAAACCAAACCATTTTTTATCGATTACATGGGAGAAACGCCAAAACACCGGAAACAAATGGAAAAAAATATACGTTAGAAATTAGGATATGGATGGAAACATGGCGTTGATACCATTTTGTTGTTGGCCAAAGTATTAGATGAGCGTGGCGTTGGATGCCCCTTTTCATTTTCATTTGATCTTGCCGCTATACCTTCTCTTTTCTTTGGGGATACACGTGTCATATGTCCAAGTATCCCTTGAGACTTCACTTCGCTTCGTCGGCAAGACTATATTTAGCAAAATAAAAAGCAAAAAGTTATACTCTACGATGTCGTTGTAGTGGGCGCAAAATTGACAAGCGATCTACGTTGGCTTATGACATGTGATTGTGAGCCTTCTTTTGGTGAACGATTAGCCACATCTCAAGTGCCTTACCTGTAGTGAGACTACTATTACCAATACAGTACACAAGAAGGCGCAAGTGGCGCTAGAATACACCCATGGGCTCATCCGAGGCTCGGGAGCCAAGTCTTTTAAGCCTCGACCGGCTGGGGTACTTGGGCGCGCATATCGCGATGCACTGGGCACGAGGTACCCTGACCAGGCAGCAAGGCAGTCGTGGCGTATGTCATCAACATGATGTTGGGACTGCAAACATGCATGCATGAGTGTATCTGCATGGGCCTTGGGAAAACTCTAGATCGAAATTACGCGGCCTTTGATGGCTGGCCCCTTGAGAGGACTCCATATATATCTGCAGGTATACATAACAACATGGTATCTGTAAATGTTTTTGGCGCTGCTGCTCTTTTTATTCTACTTCTCTTTTGTCTTGATGTGGCTAGGGATGAAGCATCAAATACTAGTATGGCTGAGCTCGTAGCCTGATAGTCAGCAATGAGAGACAAAAAGCAAAGTTAAACACACCCAAGTAACTACCTAGTAGTACATTGTTGTTATAAGCACCTCGTCTCAACGCCCGTGCTGGATATTCTCCTCGTGGTCATACAAAGCAAATAAATCTGCATGCATGTGCCCCCCAAAAGCCACACGCAGAGAAGCAGCCAGCAGCCAGCTTAGTAGTCCCCAGTGGAGTCCTTCAGTGCTTTTGCCGCTCTCTCGTCCTCTCCCCACCACTAAAACAGCCACACGCTTCTCTCGCTCGACCCCACCCTCTGCAAAGCCCAGGCGCCGCAGCCTGAATAACTTCCACCTCTTCCAAATCTGCCTCGACATCAACGATCCAGCGTATCGCCTCTGCCCTCGAGCGGCGCACTCCTCTGTCCATCTCCATCTCCAGCGCCTCTCTCTTTGGCCGACTCTTGCGCACTCACATCTGCTGCCCGCTTGCGAACGACGACAGCGAGGCCTTCCGCTCGAACCTTTTTTTTTTTTTCTCCCCTCCCATCCGACGCAGCCACTTCGCTGTCACACATCTGCCCATCATGAAGGTCACATTTCGAGTACGTCGCCAGCTGTAGTCCGGCCCGCGCGAGGCATCACACGAGCGCCAGAGTGGCTACGATGCCTCCCTTTTGCAGCCAGCCGATGCTTTCTTTCACCTCGCAGGCGCTGACACTCCTCTTTTCATCTAGGATCTCAAGCAACAAAAATTCGTCCTCGATGTAGAGCCCACAGACCAAGTACGTCTATAGTTATCCATCTTTGCGAGAGCTACCCTTATTATCGCCGCTTATCGCCGTCGTCGGAGTCGACTACTGACTGCGGTTCTCTCTATCAGATCTCCGCCGTCAAGGAGAAGATCGCGGCCGAGAAGGGCTGGGAGCCCAAGACCCAGAAACTCATCTACTCAGGTTTGATATACCCTGGCTTTCGCACCGTTGCGCTGCGCTGGCTCTGACCTGATACAGGCAAAATCTTGAAGGATGATGATACCGTTCAGTCATACAATATCGAGGAGAAGGGATTTGTCGTCTGCATGGTGAACAAGGTACGACCTGATATCGGAATACCTTTGCGGCTCTCATCCATAGTCTAATCTTTGCCAAAACAGCCGAGGCCCGCCGCCGCCGCCGCACCCGCCGCCGCTGCAGCACCGCCAGCTACTCCTGCGCAGCGAGTTCCCAGCACACCTGCTGTGCCCCCTGCCCCCCTCTCAGACTTCCAGCCAGGCCCCTCCTCCAGCAACACCGACTCCTAACCGCTCCGTCGAGTCGCCGTCCGGCGGTGTATCTGGCTTGGCCATGGGTGCCGAGCGCGCCGAAGCCATCGCCAACATGGAAGCCATGGGCTTCGAAAGAACCCAAATCGAGGCAGCTATGCGTGCTGCCTTCAACAACCCCGACAGAGCTGTTGAATATCTTCTAACTGTGGGTACCATGTAGAACCATCATTTGGTTGCCGTTTTATCTAACATGAGCTCCAAAGGGCATCCCCGAGAACATCCAACAAGAACAGCAACAACGGGCAAGCCAACAGCAGGCCGCCGCTGCCGCACCAACTGCCGCCCCTGCTGCTGATGACGATGGTGGTGTTAACCTGTTTGACCTCGCTGCTCAGCGAAGAGGTGGCGGTGCCAGCGATGCCCCCGCGGCCGCTGGCGCTGGACAGGGCGACCTGGGCAATCTTGATTTCCTTCGCCACAATGCCCAGTTCCAACAGCTTCGTCAAGTGGTTCAGCAGCAGCCCCAAATGCTTGAGCCTATCCTCCAGCAGCTTGGTGCCGGCAACCCTCAGCTTGCCCAGCTGATTGCTTCAAACCCAGACCAATTCCTGCAGCTCCTTGGTGAGGATGCTGATGACGACGTTCCCCTGCCCCCCTGGCGCCCAGGCCATCTCTGTTACGGAAGAAGAGCGTGATGCGATTGAGCGGGTTAGTTTTCTTCTCTATTATACCTTCATCTGTTGCGATGAATGCCCTTGTTAACAAATCCTACAGTTATGCCGACTTGGATTCGACCGGGACCAAGCCATCCAGGCCTACTTTGCCTGCGATAAGAACGAGGAGCTTGCGGCCAACTTCCTCTTTGACCAACCAGAGGACGATGAGCCGCCGACAAACTAGGAAGACCTTGTGGGAAGCTGAGAAGTCGTTGGAGCGTTTCAATGGTAATGAGCAAAGGAAAGACTTGGGAGGACAAATGGAAGATAATTTTGATAATTTGGCAATATTAAGGCGTAGGATGACCTCGTGGGGCGAACGACCGTAATAATGCTGCTGCTTTTGAAAATTCAAGTATCACTTACTGGTTGGACCTATTCGAAAGAAATGAAGGCGCTGGCCCGGGAACAAACGAGACGAAACGAGACGGGGCCGCGGGACGCTTTGACAGGTCATATGGGAATTTTACTTACTCTGATATCGAATTTGGCAGAAGAAAAAAAAGTCTAACGTTAAAGCAGACTTTGTGTCTATACTCATTGAATCGTGAAGAGTAAGCTGGATATATCTCTAGGATGGCAATATGCGAACAAATTGAATAAGAAGTTGTTTAGTATTGTTCTTGATACTGAATTAATGAAACAAATGAATCAGGTTTGTTCTGTCCATAACTAGGTACGTAGGTACATGTAGTCCTCAAAATCTCGAAGAAAAAAAAACCCCAGTCCGTAAAAGCATCTTGAGGGGTATTGTCATAATAATCCTTTAACTATCCTTCCTTCCATTGCCCGAGCTAAATTTCCCTCTTTGCTCTTGAAAGTTAAAAAAAAAAAAAAACGCCGATACTATGCCGAAAGCAAAATTTGAAAAGGCAAAAAGCAAAATTTTGAAAGAGAGAGAGAGAGAGAGAGAAACGTAAATGGGAAAAGCTGCCCAATTTCTTTGTTTTTCTTTTCAGATCAAGCTTCTGCAGGAATGATTGGTTCGCCGTTCAGCCCATACTGTATAGTCTGTTTCCCCTTCTTCCCCTTCTTCTTCTTCTTCCCCGAGGCGTCCTCGTCCGCAAATAGCTCCTCGCGCTTCTTGCGCATGATTTCGGCCTGTTCGTCGGCGACGCGCTTCTGCTCGGCCTCAAAATCGTCTTGGATCTTGCGCTGCTCGGCCTCGATAGATTCCACAGATTCAAACTCGATGCCCGTAAAGGCCTTGTACTCGTCAATGTCGATCCGGACCGTCTTTTCGCCTATGAGCGCAGCGTTGAGGAGGTGGGGGCAGTGACGTTCTTCGCGGTTATATTTTAACTTTACGTGTCGGCGCTGCTTGTTGGGGAACATCCGGGAGATCATCTCGAATTCTGTTCCAAACATGCGTAGGCCTCGATAAAATAGCTCTGTTTCTTCATCGGTCCAAATGTTTGGTCCCTTCAACTTTGAAGTGTTCATAAACGAGCTACTGGTGATGAGTCTGGTAAAGTCGTTTTCTTCCACAGTCTCCATGTCCCCTCTTGCTGCGGCGGCACGAGCATGTCGATCCATGACCAGTGAACTCTGATCGATGATAATCTGGCCATCGACAATTCGGAACTGTGGGCCAGAGGCAGGTGCTGGTGAAGATGCGGCGGTCGGTGTGGCGCTTTTGCTCTTGATTGCCGGGTCTCCTGATGCTTCTGGGGCTTCTGACCCATCACGACTGGTGTCGCCCATCATTTTCTTGACTTTGGATCTTACTCTCGCTTGTCGTTCTCGCTCCCGTAGTTCGTCGTGGCGGCTGAATTTTTTGCCAATATGTAAATCTTTTGTCAAATCGGTCATTTTAAGGTTCTGCAGATCCACAACCTGTGTTTCCGCATCCTCTGGTGTTACTGAGCGCGCTTTTCTCGCTCTGGTTCCCGGTGTTGTTGTCCCATCCTGAGTGGACGCTTTGCGTTGCCTTGGCTTGGCAGCCGCGGTGCCACTCGCATTTTCTGATGCCTTGCGCTGACGCTTTTTTGGTCGCGCCTCGGCATCCACATCCCCATCAGCACCCTCCGCTGCTGAAGCGGGTGCTTTCCTTCTAGTTCTTGTCTTCGGCGCTGTGGAAGGTGCTGGTGTGGCTTCCTGAGCAACTGGTGGTGAAATTTGTGATGCATCTGTGCCTGCTGATGTCTCGGGCGTAGTGTCTTGGATATCTTGCGATGGGCGTGGTGGATCTCGTAGTTCTGGCGCAATGTTGTGATCTTCAACAATAGGTCGTGGTTCTCTTTGCTTATTTGCCTTGGGCGGCTCCAAGTGCTGCGCATCTCTTGTCGCAGCTTCTACTGCTGTGCTGGGAGAGATATTTGCTGCCTCCGGAATGCTTGGTTGTGGCGTGTCGAGCAGTTGGACTTGCTCTTGGGGTCTAAGGCTGGAGACATCCTGCGTCGACGGCTCAGATGTGATAATGGAGCTTGCTCTCGCAACATCAGAAGATTCTGGCGAGGAAAAGTTTTCTGATTCGCTTGTGCTGGCGGTATTATTTGAACTCTCGCGAGCGTCGAGGCTGGGGCTTTCAACAGCCGCGATCGACACTGGCTCCGGCTCGATGACCTCTTTCTCGGCTTCGACGTCTGCAGCGGGGATCGCGGGGCGTGGTCGTGCAGATGGGATCCTTGGTTTGAAGGCAAGGCCGCCCTTCTTCTTGAACATGGAACTCATTTCGGCTTATTGGTGTGGCATGTACAGTCAAGCGCTACCGCTGGGCCGTGTTTACTCCATCTGACGAGTGGATGGCAGAAAACAAACGATGCGGCGCTGAGCTGGAGAGATAGGAAAGTTAGTTAATCGTAATCGGCCAATTTTTTTTTTACAATGCGCCAAAGGATTCCTCGGATAAGCCAGAAAAGTCGGTTGCAGAAGTGGGGTGCATGACAAGCGCGGCCGGGCTTTAGCCGGGACATGCATACGATAAGCAGAAAACTCGATCAGGCTAGAGCTGCGCTAGGCTTGTTTTGGCGCGCAGACGTGCCTCTTTGCTTTGCGAGGCAACTTCGAAATTTCAACTCCTTGTCGACTCAGTCTCTGCATCTCCTCCTCGCTGACCGTCGCGCCCTGCCACATGAACGCTTGCGCGCGCAGTCCAAGGACAACACCAGCCCGAGAGCACTCTTTGTTTCTTCTTGCCCGCCTGTATTCGCCCGCCACCCTCCCTGCCGGCCCTCCCTGACGCGCCTTCTCATGCCTGTGGCAACGACTCCCTCTGCCTCGCCTCGTCCATCCACGCTCGTGAAGATGGACGACAGGAAGAGACCCGCCATCAGCGGCGCCGAGGATCTGGCTCCTCCTAGCAAGAGGGTCGCCATCAATGGCTCCAAGGCCAAGGACGACAACGCGGACATGAAGGAAGAAACCTGGATCGAGGTAAGTGTCGCATGATCCCACTCCCCGTCCCATCCGCCCACGAGACACCCCGGTATCGGGACTGTATCTCATCCCCTCGTTCTCTTGGGCATGTTGCTGTCCCGCACCCAATCCCGCTCGCCCTGTCAGCTACAGCCCTTGTTGGGGGCGTCGTTGCCGGATGATAGTGCTCACCAAGCCAGTGATGTTGCTCATTGCTTAGCGAGAGCGATTAGCGGCTTCTTTGCTCCCCAAAAATCCAAGAGAAAAACAATTCAAAATCAGTAATACGCTCTGCATATCAACCCTCTTACCGCGCGCTGCCTATATCGTGATTCTGTTTCAGCGCGTCATTCATTCCACGCAGCGACCAATTTCATGACGAGCAACGTGGCGCTGACTGGACATAATCAGGTGTATACAAAGGGGGCAATCTACCGGCAAATGCAAGAATACAGCCGCAAGGCAGTGACGGCGGAGTCGCGCTTGGAAGAATTGCATAAGAGATCTGTGCATCACGACGATCATTTGCGAATAGTCGATGCATGGTGGCGACAGGTATATGGACCTCTGCGATCTTACTGATCTTCTTCAGTCGCTGTCAGACTAACATTCGTGCTGTAGCTTCTCGAGGAGCTTGAATTAATAGCTGCGTCAAAAGTAACACCTACGGAAAAAAGTGGTACGTTTCTACTTCCTGATGAATTGGTGGAGACGTGAAAGCCACGAAAGCCATTGATGGCTAACCCTTTTAAAAATTACAGATGGCCCATATCTCACAAGCGTCAATTTTAAGGATTTACATGACTTTCAAGTACACTTGCAGGAAAAGGGAAAATCGATCAAAACAAAAGCCGAAACGCTGCTCACTCAACTCGCTGCTCAGCGGCAAAACCTTTCCCCCAAGACATCTGAGCTGGAGAGCAAAGTCGCCAGTCTTCTGGCCGCCCAGAAAGAGTATTTCCTCAAACTTGACCGATTAAGCGGAGAAAAAGAGCAACTTTCGGAGCAACTTAATGCGGCGACGTTACGATACTTCAAGGCCGAGAAAAAATTGGATCGCGCTAAAAGTGCTCAGGTCCAGAGGTTGGAGCAACAAGCATTTGCTAACGCCACACGGCCTGTTACCACACCTACTGAGGGGGCACCGGAGCCCAATGAAGCAAATGGCACTGTCAACGAATTATTAGTCAAATATGAGGAAATCACAGCCGCCGCCGCGAAACAAAAGGAGCAGCTGGAAACCCTTCTCGCGGACCTCAAATCTGCACAGGAGGAAAACACGAGCTTGAAATCTCGACGAGACACATTTACGGACGAAGACTACATCAGAACTGATGTCTTCAAACAATTTAAGAACCAGAATGAGGATCTGATCAAGCGAATAAACACGTTGGAAGCCACTAACAAACAACTTCGTGAAGAGGCTGAAAAGCTTCAGGCGGAGCGAACGGCTTTCCGAACTCAGCTCGAGGCAGATATGAACCAGGTGGCACAGGATTATGAAGCTGATATTGCGGCGCGAGATCAGGATCTGACTCGCGTGCGATCTGCTCGGGATGAAATCCTCGCCGAAAACGTGCAGCGAAGGGCAAATGCGGAGCAAGAAAAGATTGCAATGGAGCACATCAAGGAACTAGTTGCAGCGAAGGAAGACAGGATATCGGCGCTCGAATTAGAACTTGCTCGCTTACAACCAATAGAGGATGAAACAATGACCGACGCTGGCGACGCCGAGGATATTACGGAAGTAGAACTCCGGCAAAAGTATAAGAAGCTGAAGCAAGATTTCAACTCCATTAACCTTGAGCTGCCCGCAATGGAGAAGGCCTACAAGAAGATGAAGGACCTGGCTCAAAAGAAGGTGCTCGATTACGCCGCTCTGGAAGAGAAGGTGGCCATTCTCATTGCTGAAAAGAGCAAAGCCGATCAGAAATACTTTTCTGCTCGAAAAGATGCCGACAACCGAAACAGCGAAATCAGGTCTCTTAGACATCAAAGCGGAAAGACAGCCGAGATTATTGCCCAGCTGAAGGACTTTGAATCTCAAAATCGGACTCTGCTATCCAATCTGGAGAAGCAGGTGGCGGATCTGAAGCAGGCCAATGCGGCTCTTGTTTCTGAAAACAAGAAGATGGAGTCCAATAGCCTCGAGGCTGTCAGGCGAGCGGAATCCGTTGCGAAGCAAGTCGGAGAACTGAGCAGTTTGGTAAAGTCAAAGGATGCATCCACAGCTGTCATCAGAGAGCGAAATGCAACGCAAGAGGTTGAAGTCGAGAAGATCAAAGTCCGGCTCGAGCACGTACAGAAAGATCGAGACAACTGGAAGAACAAGGCGCTAAGTAATTCGTCAGAAGAAGAAGATATGCTTCGAGTAGGTTTATCCCTGGTCGTTGTGCTGCATCCTTTTGTAGTCGTTTGATTCTAACTTTTGTTGAACATAGACCATGGCCTTGTGCACAGTATGCCGCACTAATTTCAAAAATACGGCTCTCAAAACCTGCGGTCATCTCTTCTGTAACAAGTGCGTGGATGACCGCATTAGTAACCGTATGCGAAAATGCCCCAGCTGTTCGAGGGCGTTTGACAAGATGGATGTTATGCAGGTTCACTTTTAAAATGAATTTTTAAAAATGAATCTTCATATCAACTTTTTTGTCTTGTATCACCTGAGTACTTGTGTTTATCTGTTTGGCTTTGATTTTTTCTTCATTTTTTTTTTCCTATTTTCGCATATGATTCCACGGAGGAACGACTAGAAATTTACATCGACAACGTCACGAAATCTATCCAAATGTGTTACAGGCGCAAAGGGGGGGTGGGGAGTTGCTAGCGGACGGATCCGCAGCGGAAGTTATATGGCATCTACCAACTATGTGCCATTTTTGTGTTTGCAAATTTTTCGAAAAAAGGGTATAGGGGTCGGCGTGTTGGACAAATGTAGTACCAGTGTACGTTTACGAGCAAGGGACGATATGAGGGGGTGCTTCCAACCTTGTACATTAAGTGTAAAGGATGATGGGCAGATATTAGGTCGCTGCCCAATGGGTCTACGAGGATGGAGCTGGGTTGGATAAGAGAGAAGCCGCAAGTTTGGCGCAGTTTCTGACCCATTGCTTGATATGCTTTGCTTATTTTGTGCTTGCTATGTCCTGGTGCTTTGTATTCCGTAGCACACGCATATACCTACATAGTACTGAAAAGAAAAACAAATAGATGGCTATCTACGACTTGTTGAGCCGAAGCCTGTGCTCTCGTGACGAGAGGAGCTAGAACTTGCGCCAGAGCCGGAAGAGAAAGACTGTGAGCTCGACGGCCCAGCACCCCATCCCCGTGAAGCGTTTCTGTCGTCCCGCCGATTGTTTCGATTTCCAGCCATGTAACCAGCCGCTGCTCCTCCAGCAAGCCCACTCCAAAACCCAGGTGTCCATCCTTGCTGCGATTGATCTGGCTTGGTTCCGGGATAAGGTGGCGGCGGATCATTTCCTGGGCCCCAGCCAGGACCCCAGCCGCCGCCGCCGCCTCCTCCGCCTCCTCCTCCTCCACCATATCCTCTTCGTCCAGGAGGGCGCTGTCTTGGGTTCGTCCCACTCTGCCATGCAGAGTACACTATCCATCCAAGAACGGCAATGAATATGACTGCAAATGCCCACGCGCCAAGATCCGTACCTCCTTCGCCGTCACTAAACCAGCGGCCGTTTGGATCTGCCACGCCTGGATATCTCTTCTCGCCTTTGTCGGTCAATATGAGCCTGTACTCGACTCCGCAGCTGCCTTTGAGAACATATGGATCATCGGGCGAAGAGTAGCCTTCGCAGATGACGTCGGTGCTGCCCAGCTTGAACTCTTCCGGCAGCGAAGCGGTGCAGCTCCATTCTACGTCCTCGTCGCCGTATGAGGAGCCCTGGTTGGTGCAGCGCAAGACGTCAATTGCATAGAGGTCGCAGACGGCCTTTGAAGAAATGCACTTGAGTTGCGGGACAGGGGCGACGCGGCGAGAGGCGGTCTTTGCGCCGTTGCCACGCAGGGTGAGAGTCCGTACTTCTGAGAGGAGGATTGCGTTCTTGTTTGGTCGGGCGGCGAGAGATTGGATGGGGAAGATGGAGAGGAAGAAGACAGCGAGGGCCAGAGGTTCGAAGAACATGGCTGCTTTATTTTCTTTGCGGCTAGACTTGAAGAGGGCCTATTAAATTTAAAGTTATTGATCGTTGGAGTTGGACCAGCCTTGTGTGTTACAAGGCCATGGCGCAATGTGCTGATGGATGGTTTGCTGGATGAAGACGAGAGTTGAGAGTAGATGGTGGAATTTGAAACGACTTTCAGGCAGAGTTTGCTATAAAAAGGCGTTGATGCCTTAGGGTAAGGACACGATGTCCTGAGTGACTTGGGGTTGTTAGGTGTGCGGATGTTCTCCAATAGACCAGCTCCAGAGCTCTGAAAGAGATTTAAGCAGTGGTTGCTCAAGCCCGTATTAGCTTAGAGGCTGTAGCGACGAGTCAGGATGACGGCATTGGCTGCCTGCTGGGAGGTGGCGCTTAATTTGTCGTCTACGGCGCGCTGGAAAATGGGCCAGCAAGCTGTGGCAGAGTCGCCTTGTGCAGTATATTTGACCATTTCAATCCGCGACATGGCCAGCCAACGCAATGGCAATCTCAAACAATTTTCG
Source organism: Trichoderma atroviride (assembly GCF_020647795.1). Lineage (NCBI taxonomy): Eukaryota > Fungi > Ascomycota > Sordariomycetes > Hypocreales > Hypocreaceae > Trichoderma > Trichoderma atroviride. The sequence continues at coordinate 1,760,899 of NC_089400.1, read as the reverse complement.
TAAAGAAGACTTGAGGAGATTGAAGAAATATTCAAGTAGATGTGTTAGAATTTTGGGGGGAAGACGCACAAGGAAATGCGTTACATGTTTAATGGGTATGAACGGCATGTTCACAGGCCGAGATTGAACAATGATCTATGCATGCAACAGAAGGATGCTCGCAATATACTCGTAAAACCATTGATAGCTCCCAAAGAGGAGGCGCTCACCGCGAACATCAAAATTATGTGCAGTAACGTCAAGGTTGTGCACAGCTTGCCATATGAATTTGCTAGCAAAAACACACTTTTAATACAAATACAGCCGTACTGGGTTACAGTCGCCCCAGACGTTGAGGACAGATGAGGCTACCAGGGACGAATGAATCTCAGTAATTGATCGATGAAGTAGCCCTCTATAATACCAATCAGCCATTTTACAAGAGGAAAGCGTTCCACAAACTGCCTTGCTTACGTTGCCGTAACGGTAGATAAGCAACGGTGGGCTTATAAGAACGCGGTAGTACAAGCTAAAAGGAAGAAAGAGAGAGTAATGGATAAAGAAATGGACATGGACCAACGAACAAGAAAGATTTAAGCTTATTAGCCTTAAATAACCACGTATTACATGGTACCTATATATTCGGCAGTTGCTCTGACCAGAGGCGGAATCGTGTTCAAGATCCTCAGGTACTGCACCTAGCGTGCTACTGATATTTCCACCTATTCCTGCTGCTTCATTTAATTTATTCTACCTTTTATTTTTCAAATTTGTACACCTCGAGTCTGGATATTTACTTTGGAGCAGTTATAAAATGTACCAACCCCGATGGGAGACAGTACGGGGCATACGGTCTTGAGCGTAATACAAGGTGTGGGTGTGTCAGCCATGGAGATATTAGTCGTAGTATTACGCGCTAAGACAAGCTTAATCCAGATCCAAGGAGACGAGGAAATAATAGAAACCACTCATTCAATGCACATATCATGACTGTGAAATTTTCTGGAATCTTTAAATAACCGAGATTCAGAATTTACAAACGAAAAGTACCATATAGGCCAAACAAGCAATTCTACTGCTTAATACATTGCAGCTGGATGTCCAGTCTACAGAACGATCTGAGGTCGGGATATTTTGGACCGCTGTGGGTACGGAACCTCAGCCGTCGCTCGGCTGACTGTCCTGGACTTCTCAAAGAGGCAATACGTGGCGGTCGTGCATATTACGAGGGTTGGACCAACACCGGTGGAAATTCAGCAACCCCTTGCAGCAGGGAACAGTACGAGCTGTGAAAGCTGTGTACAAGAACGCTTCAATAGCAAAGAAAAAAAAGATGTGTGTCTATTGCCATAGGATGCCTTTAATTTTTGTTGGCCAAGTTGAAGCAGACCTGGCTTGAGGAGAAGAAGCCAAGCGGGAGAAGACGGAGAAGCGGGAGAAGCAAGAAAAGGGCGGGATTGCAGGTGGCTGGACGAGTCAGTTGAGATGGCATGTCTTGGTTACGTTACCTGAGATGGGTACGGAGCAATAAGACGGTAAGAATCACCATGTTGTGCGAATGAGATTTGACCGGTTGGGATTGATCCGACAGTGATCTTGGGACAGTACGAGAACCCCTAGTATAAGAAAGGTAGTTGATGTGATGATGGGATCGACGTTTCATTGCGAACAGTAGTGGTATTTTTTCTTGCAGTACGCAGCAGACATACTCGAGAAAAATCAAGATGCGTATCGAGTGTTCCGCATGTCTCAGAGTCCAGCATCATGGGTGGTGCGCCACGGTGGATGAGATGGATATGAATCCCAGCCAATGTCTTGGTTGTGCCTCCTACATATACAGTGTGTGTCCGTTACATCCACGACCTCATACGCGCATCAAGCCCCAGTCCTTTTGAGCCGACGCTGTAATGTAGCGCGAAGTGGGAGCTCTCCCATAGTCAAATGAAGATGGATTATACGAGCAATGCATTAGAGATTGTATTATTCAAAGGCAAAACAAATACCAAGAGAATCTTGCACCGGAGACCAGACTCCTTGGGTGCGGTGCACAGTGCGCCGATGCACAGGCTAGTGGAATGGAGGCGGCTCACTACATGGTGGTGTCACAGCTCGACTTAGAATGCCTCCCAACTCCCATCCCTGTCGAGAAAAGCATGAGTAGCCAGCACGCGAGCTTCCCGGCCGCCCAGCCCCCAGACATGCTGTACGGGCACAGTAAGAGTGTTTGCTCTCGTCTCCGCCGAAGCAGACAAAAGCCAGCTGCGCCCATGGCCCCCCCTCGGCATCATCCATCTCTGCCAGGGAGCTACGCGTGCTACTACTATCTCCTGACGTGTATAAGCGGCAAATCATTCTACAGGCGTTTCTTACACCAAGCATTACTGCTGCTGCGAAGCTTCCTCCCGCGGTGACAAAAGCCACGAGTCCGTGCGTGTGCAAATCTACCGCCCTGCCTATCCCTTGTTGTCTCCTCGATGACCTAAGCCGTACTGAGCTTTGTTGGACGCCGCCAGCGTCGCGTTGGAGATACCTCTGGCTACGGGGATTTGCCATTTGCATGTACATACCAAGCACAGTATCTGGTCAACAGCTACGGTAACTGAACAGCAGAGGTGCCGCACTGATACACAGAGGCCGTCGTCTTTCGGCGAGCTGATTGCCAACTTGCACCATGGCCGACGAGAAGCCTGAAACGGTCGCCAGGGAGCTGGCCTCGGAGCGCTCTTTGAGCCCAGGTTCCTCTCTCGGAAGTCAGTTGGCTACCGTCGAAGGCTCTCCGCCAAAAGAAGAATCTGCTGGGGTCAACAAGGCAGACCTTGAGGATGGCATAGAGCTAGACATCATCGCGAGCCCAGACACCGAGGAAAAGAAAACGGACAAGGGAGAGGAGAAATCCAAGAAGAAGAAGTCTAAAAAGGAGAAGAAGGAGAAAAAGAAGGCCGACCCGGAAGAATCTCAAGAAGATCCCGAGGAGCCTTTTCGACACTTACCCGACAATGAAGCTGAGATTCTCAAGCGGCAGGCTCTGACGCCCAGTCTTAAGCAGGGCATCGCCGCGCTTTACCGGTATAGCACTGGACTCGACATCTTCATCATGATAATCGGGGCCATTTGCTCCATTGGCAATGGTGCTGCTCTACCTCTGATGACACTGCTCTTCAGTGGCCTTCAGAAGACCTTCTCTGAGTTCTCAGTAGGCCTGATCGACAAGAATGGGCTCAGCCATGGCCTTTCAAAGTATGTTTTGTACTTTGTATATCTCGCTATTGGCCAGTTCGTCGTCACCTACATCTCCACCGTGGGGTTCATCTTCGTGGGCGAGAACATCTCTACCCGGATCCGAGAGCATTATCTTGAGAGCTGTCTACGCCAAAACATTGGCTTCTTCGACAAGCTTGGCACTGGGGAAATCATCACTCGCATCACGTCCGATACCAATACTATCCAAGACGGCATCTCGGAAAAGGTAGCAGTCACGATTGGGGCCATCTCAACGTTTGTGACTGCGTTTGTCATTGCGTTTGCGACTTCTTGGAAGCTGACTTTGATTCTTTCGAGTGTCATGTTTGCTATTCTCATCAATGGATCTTTATTTTCTAGCTACATGATGAAGTCCAGCTCCGAGTCCATCTCTGCTTTTGCCCGTGGTAGCACCCTAGCCGATGAAGTCCTCAGCTCTGCTAGGACTGCTGTTGCCTTTGGGTTGCAGGACCGGCTGTCTAAGCAGTATGACAAGTACCTGCAAAAGGCCGAATACTACGGCTTCAGGCTCAAAGCTGCAGTTGGGGTCATGATTGGTGGCATCATGCTGCTCCTCTACATGAGCTATGCTCTGGCTTTTTGGCAAGGCAGCACGTTTGTCTTGAGAGGCGAGATATCTCTCAATCACGTTCTGATTGTGATGATGACAGTATTGATGGGAGCTTTCAACATGAATGCCATCGCGCCCAATGCGCAAATTTTTGCTTCTGCGGTTAGCTCAGCGTCAAAGCTTTTCGACACCATTGATCGTGTTTCGCCCATCGACCCGGCAAGCGAAGAAGGCGACATCATCGAGGCTGTTCAAGGCAATATCAGGCTAGAGAATGTCAAGCATATTTATCCTTCACGTCCCGGAGCTGTCGTCATGGACGATGTTACGCTTGATTTTCCTGCGGGAAAGACGACTGCCTTGGTGGGAGCATCAGGATCTGGCAAGAGCACCATCATAGGTCTTGTAGAGCGGTTTTATAACCCTGTGGGAGGCAACATCTATCTTGACGGGCACAAAATTGCCACACTGAACCTTCGCTGGCTTCGCCGCCAGGTATCTCTGGTTAATCAAGAGCCCACGTTGTTCGGAACGACGATTTTCGAAAACATCCGTTATGGCCTGGTAGGGACCGAGCACGAAAATGAAAGCGAGGAAAAACAGCGCGAGCTGGTCATTGCCGCCGCAAAGAAATCCAACGCTCATGATTTCGTCAGCAACCTAACAGAAGGCTACGAAACTGATGTTGGTGACCGTGGTTTCCTTCTCTCTGGTGGGCAGAAGCAGCGGATTGCCATCGCGCGAGCTATTGTCAGCGATCCAAAGAGTTAGTTCAGCGTTAATACTTCTTTACTTTGTGTGTCTAACTTTGATTGCTAATATGATACTATGTCTAGTTTTACTTCTCGATGAGGCAACGTCGGCTTTGGATACAGAGTCTGAAGGCATCGTGCAGGCAGCCCTAGAGGCCGCTTCCGCTGGCCGGACTACTATTGCCATTGCTCATAGGCTATCAACCATCAAGGATGCTGACAACATTGTCGTCATGTCACAAGGCCGAATTATAGAGCAAGGCACCCACGACGACTTAGTGGAGAGGAAGGGTGCTTATCATAATCTGGTTACTGCACAAAATATCGCCGCGGTCCAAGATGTCCCTCGCCAAGAGGTGGATCTTGTCGATGAAGATGAAGATGTGCCAATTAAGAGGCAACTAAGAATCGTAGATTCTGATAACCTGGAGCAAAACAGACTTAAACGAACTTCAACCGTAAAGTCTCTATCAAGTATTGTCCTAGGCGGACGTACCGCTGAGGAAGATGCGAGGTACAGCACTTGGGCTCTAGTCATGTTTACCGCCAAATTCAACCGTAATGAGTGGAAGCGTATGATATCTGGTCTCTTCTTTTCCATACTCTGCGGTGGTGGCAATCCTATCTCTGCTGGTGAGCTTCGACCATCTCCCCCCTTTCCTAATCCCTATCCTGTTTGGTAACTATGTTTGCACGTTACTGACCGTTGAAATTGTCAATCTTAGTCTTTTTCGCCAAAGAAATCGTCGTCTTGACGGCTGCTCTCTTACCCGATGCTAATATCAGCCAGATAAGACATGACGCATACTTTTGGGCCATCATGTTCATCGTGCTAGCTGTGGGCATGATGATTTCCTATTCTGGCCAAGGAATATCGCTCGCTTCATGTTCAGAGCACCTTATTCACCGTATCAGATACGAAACTTTTAGGACTTTCCTTCGACAGGACATTTCATTTTATGATAGGAAGGAGAATTCAGCGGGTATATTGATGGCAACGCTCTCAACCGAGGCCAATAACGTTGGTGGCCTTAGCGGTGCTACTCTGGGAACAATCCTTCTGACACTATCGACTCTTCTCTCTTCAATGATCATGGGGCTGGCTATTGGATGGAAACTGTCACTTGTCTGTACGGCAACAATCCCCGTCTTGTTAGCTTGTGGCTTCTTTCGCTTTTACTTGCTGCTCCGTTTCCAAGCAAGGGCACAAACTGCCTATGCAGACTCTGCCGCCTACGCCTCCGAAGCCATCTCATCCATCCGCACGGTTGCTTCCCTTACTCGCGAGCAGGACATTATGCGCAAATATCGCGGTGATATTGCCGCCCAGCGGCGCAAAGGTTTGAAATCCATACTGTCATCGAGTGCCGTCTATGGTGCTGCCCAAGGCGGCACCTTTCTCTGCTTTGCACTTGGATTTTGGTACGGCGGCACCCTGCTTGCTACTAATGAATACGACCTGTTTACCTTTTTTGTTTGCTTCATGGGCATTATTTACAGCGCCCAGTCGGCAGGAAGCTTCTTTTCGCTTGCGCCCGACATGGGCAGGGCCCATACATCGGCCTTGGCCTTGAAGAAACTCTTTGATCGTGTACCGAAGATTGATTCCTGGTCACAAGAGGGCGAACGTCTTAGCAAGGGCGAAATAGAGGGCAGAGTTGAGTTCCGTGACATCCACTTTCGTTATCCTACGCGGCCAGAGCAAGCTGTTCTTCGAGGCCTTAGCCTGACGATCAATCCAGGCCAGTATGTTGCCTTGGTGGGCGCTTCTGGGTGTGGCAAAAGCACGACCATCTCATTGCTGGAGCGGTTCTACGACCCTTTGGCGGGTGGTGTCTATGTTGACGGCAAAGATATCAGTACCCTGAATGTTAGCGACTACCGATCCTTTATTTCGCTTGTGAATCAAGAGCCAACTCTATACTCGGGGACAATCAAAGAGAATATTCTTCTCGGCACGCCCAAGGAAGACGTATCAGATGAGGAGCTAGTACAGGCTTGTCACGAGGCCAACATTTACGAAACCATCGCTTCGCTCCCCGACGGATTCAACACGCTCGTTGGCAGCAAGGGCGGCTTACTCTCGGGCGGCCAAAAGCAGCGCATCGCCATTGCTCGGGCCCTAATACGCAACCCCAAGATCCTGCTTCTTGACGAAGCCACGTCCGCCCTCGATTCAGAATCCGAGGTTGTCGTTCAGACGGCCTTGGACAGGGCTGCGGCTGGGCGCACTACCATTGCTGTTGCCCATCGCCTTAGCACGATTCAGACGGCGGATGTCATTTATGTGATTGATCAGGGCTGTGTTGCCGAGTCTGGAACGCATCAAGAGCTGATGAGGAAGAATGGACGGTATGCCGAATTGGTCAGGCTGCAGAGTTTGGCGACGAGCTCGTAAAAGACATGGCAACTAAAATGATGGTAAAATTCGCTGCTCATCAACTGTTTCTGTTGTATATAGACGGACACATTTACACTTTCAAAAGCAGAAGCGAGATTTCTATTGTATTTCTTTTTTCTTTTTTCTTTCTTTTTTCTTTCTTTTTCCTTTGTTTGGTAAGTCGCCTTGCTTGAGAAGAGGGAGGACGGGAGAAGGAAGATGACGATTCACCTCGCCTCGTGAGGTTTGTACTTGATAGCAGAAACACACCACTTGCTCTATTGATCTATAATTTGACTTTAATAAAATTTGTATTTTCTGTCATGCAATACTTGTTTCAAATCAAGAGTTGACATTGCCTAGGTACGTATTTCGTTTATGAATATGTGCCCTCTGAAAGTACTCGCTTCTTCAATCCCTATCACCTGCCAAGTAAGAAACTTGGCGAGAGAGCATGTAATTGTGGCGTAGGTATGACAAAGCCAACCATGTATAGCTGACAGCTAATGTTTCATCCCGAGCCGAAGACTTGAATCTGGAACTTTCAGTCACAGAGATGTCGCGCAAAAAAGAATTGGAGAGCCAAGAGCCACCTACCTGTACCTGAAAGCGCCCATCACCACTTCGTACTAGCCTCCTGTCGTGATCTTCAGGCGGCAGGAAAGGGAAAAAAAAAAAAAAAAAAAAAAAAAAAAAAAAAAAGTGCCCGTGCCAAAGATAGATATTATGGAGAAGGCTAATGCCGTGCTACCTGTAGTGAGATACAGTCTGGAGTGTGTACAGTTTTATTACTACCGACTATACAGGGCAGCAGGCTGAAACTGATACAGCCATATAGGGATCTATGTTGCCGGTGAGCCGGTGCATTACGAATTGCTCTGCCCCAGACTTGCTATTTTCCTTGTTTTCGGTTCCTTGTTTTTTTGGGCAAGGCGAAACAGGGGTAGCAACTGAAATCAGGCTGTGCTCTGACCCCGCGTTATTAGCAAATAATTACAAGGCAAGCGTTGTGTTTTGTTTCCTGGACAGCAATCTTGTGCCAATTGTGGCTGTTTAGCGACCAAATCGAGACTTGCGTGAATGGAAAATTGGTGGCGCTCGCTGTCTGTATTCTTTTGGCTTCAGGTCGACCGTAATGGGGGTCTGGTGGGCATCCACTGGACGGCAAGCGGTGGATGGAAAAGATGCACGCTGCAAGTGTGGCGTGACTGGGGGGGGCTTTGTTTAGTATTCCGGGAGCTGTTGTATATGGCACTTGTGCTTTTCTTCAGCAGGGGGGGCCGCGTGTTGCTTGTCGTACTTGTACAATGTGCCCGTTGAAGAGAGCTGAGGTGGGAGAGGCAGAGAAGAAGCACTACTGAAAAAGAATTGGTGGATGGGAAATGGATTTGTTGCAGAGTATTTTCATCAACTAATGTTATTATACTTCAAGTATTGCATGTACAGTAGTATATGCTTAGGTGCAGAATCAATTGATTTCATGTACTGTGCACTAAGCATGCTACGTGTCGTATTTAATTTGCCGTGCTGCTTCTTTCACACCGAATCGTAGCAAAGCCCAGGCCGAGCACTTGGTGCTGCTGTGCCTGTAACTGGCTGCCTTCTTTTTTTTCTTTTCCCCGCTCATTTACTTGTTCCTCAGCCATGCTCGAATCATACGCCGTCGATATATTGCCGCATCCCACCGAGATATAATAGTCTGCAGGTGAAAGCGGTGGAGGGATCTGGATTTCGGGGCTAAGGCGGGAGAGCAGCCGGTTTTCGCTAGCCGGAGTGGCACGGCAGCCAGGCCAAGCTTTTCTGGCGCTATTGGCTGCATGTCGACCTGATTCTAGAGCAGTGCGACCCTACCGCCGCCCTACGGCTGCTGCATTGTGGCCGTTTTGATGCCGTTTAGCTTCAAGGTGCATTTGGCTGTTCATGCACGGTGGTGACGGTGGCTGAAGGCGTTGATGCAGCGTAATGATGACTCACGGCAGATGGAGGGATTCAAGCGAGTTGCCATACATCCTATCCTGTATGCTAGCTGTTCAGAGCATCATCAGCCAAAGACGGGCGTCAACTGCGAGAAGAAAAAAAAAAATTGAAAAAATGAAGAAAATCTCCTCGATCCAATAGCCTGCGCATGTGGCTTGCTTCGGCCTCGCTACACTGTGAGATGCAATTAAACTCACCTGGCGCTATTAACGGGCTTCTTATCCAAACTAGGCCAGGGGGAGGCGCCGCTCCTTCGCCTACTGGTCGTGGCGTCTTGGTAGCTCTCCCGTTTTGCTGTGGCTTTTTTCGTTTTGATAATTGGACTGTGCTGTGCTGAGAAAGAAAAAAAAAAAAAAGAGAAGAGCACGGGCAGCAGGCATCATGTAGAAACGCTCGAGCACGGCATCGTCTCCAATCGACACGCCAAGGCTCGTGCGGGCTTTTTCTCTCTTCCATCCAGTATTCTACTGTACCAGTGTCCTCTGCCCAATCGCAGTGCCGCATACCCCGTACTTTGGCCCATCCCACGCACCGCTGGCTGGCTGGCGCTTTGGTGATGATGCCCGTGCCCACGCCGCTAGCTGCATGGCCTTGCACGCTTTAGGCGCTGCGCACACCGTCAATGGCGGGGCGATTGCTCAAACCAGGAGCGCGCCTGCCTTGGCAGCTCCGGGCCTGTTGCAGGTCCGCGTCGTCCCTTCCCTCTTTGCCTATCTAAGGCCCGGCTGCTCCATAGCTGTTGCCAGTACTAATGGACTCTTCCTCCGGGTCCTTTCCCTTTCCCTTGCACATCTTTGCTCTTTTCATCCGCTCGTTTGATCTACATCGTTGTGCCTTCCCTGTAATCTCAACCACCTGCTTCGCTAAGCTCGCCTTGCCTTGCCCTTCCTTCTTGCCTGCCAAGGCAGGTGCCTCGTGCCAACAATTGCTTTCAAGCTTCAATTTCTCTCCTTCTTCCTCGCGCCATTGCTCTTTTCCAGGTTGCTTCCGTCTTCCCACGAGGTGTCTGCTTTCTAGCTCTCATATCGCGAGGCAGAATAAACGGGGGGTGGTGGAGGGACTAGACAAGAAGAAGAGCTTTGTTGGTAGAAGAGGGACGCAGCTTCAGGAAGTTGAGAGAAAACAGACAAATAGCCCCTGGGTAAACCATCGAGCGAGGCAGAGGAAGCATCGTCATCGCCTTCAGCTGCTTCTTCGAAATCTTGGGGCTCACATCCACCGAGTCTCCCGCCTAGCGCCACGAGAACGATTCCGACTTACACGCGTCTTGATCTGAGCCGAGCAATGGTCCATGCATCACGATAACCAGTTCCGCTGACTGAGTTTCCACCAAAAAACCACTGCTCAATCTCGGCTCTGATCCGATTTGCGGCACCAGGTTGACCTCGTGTAAGCTTTTGTCAAAAGAGAAGCATTAAAGGCTGCGTGCTTCGATCGAGGTCGCCAACGAATACTACGATTTACTTGAATACCTTTTTCAGTCATTAACAATCCATCACAATGTTTAATCAACTAATATCCGCCTCTGCCGAGCGTTCCAAAACCAATATACCAACACGCCGATTGTACCAGATGCGGTTCGCACTCCTCATCATCGCATTTTTGGCGACCATCAGCTCTGCTGCTACAGTGCCAGCGCGTGCCTCTACTCGTATTCCAACGCTATTAATCGATACAAGTCCGCCGCCATCTCCTCAATCTTCGGAGGAATTGCTTGATATATTTCCTGCCTATATCAGCGAGCCTGAGTTACGGCACATCGAAGAAGTGGAGATGGGTCGCAGCAGCAATGCCATGCTACGCGAGAATGGAGAGATGAAGAGAAGGAATGCAAAGGCAGCTCCCACCGCCGCAACCACGACGCTGTCAAAGTCCACCAGCGGTGCATCGGCAACATCGTCTCCGTTGCCAGAGCCATTCGATAATACGCCAGCCTCTGCCTTTCAAAGCTCAGGCTCAACCGACGCATGCCCCAAATTCATATCGAGTCTTCTATCAAACCCAACTTTCAAGAGCTGCTACCCGCTTTCCATGATGCTCCAGGTGAGTTTGTATATCCTCTACATTGGACATGTGGAATACGCCAAACTAGGTTTGAATCCCAACTAACTCGGACATACTAGTCTTCAACTGGCTTCTTCCAAGCCGAAAAGTCGCTTCTCAGCATAGTGCAGGTGCTAGACGCAACTTGCAAAGCTGACTCGTCGACTTGTGCAACCTTTATGAGTCAAGCCGCGACGAATCTGACCATGGCCAGTAACTGCAAGACCGAGGTTGAACAAAATCAGACTCTGGTTCTTCAAGCATACGACGGTCTGCTGGCTTACAAGACGGTATATGCGGCAACCTGTCTTCAAAACCCTACCTCGAGCCAATATTGCTTTGCAAACGCAGTCACCAATCTCAATACGCCATCAGATGCCTATCTCTACTTCTTGCCCTATGGCATAGCCTTGCCTGGCAGCTCCAACCCATCGTGCAGCTGGTGCACCCAGCAGACTATGGACATTTATTACTCTGCCTCTGCAGTCCGCAGCTCACTAGTTGCCGGTGTCTACCAGGCCGCGGCACGCCAAGTCAACACTTTGTGCGGCCCTAATTATGTCAACAGCACTCTGCCACCAGCTTCATCAGGAGTCCATGCCGTACGACCAGCCATCTATACGACTACATTAGCCGCCCTTTGTGCTACCCTCATTACTCTTATTTCGGCCTTGTAGGCGATGACTCATCAAAAACGCTTGTTCAAGATGGTATATATATCGATCAAGCATATTGCATATTTATACAAACGGTCCTTTTACTGGGATATATTTTCTCAAATTTAAACGTAATGTTTTCAACGATTTTCAATACATACGAACAACAACGCATATATTTTTAATATCATTATTATATACACCACTCCAATATCTGCTGACCTCTTATCACCATACCATACTAGCGGCATCCATTCAGCGCACTCTGCTTTCATATGCTGTTGTCTGTGTTGGCCTTTGCTTTTTCTTTTTGGAATATTGGAGCTACATAGTTTTTGTCCTTTTGAGGCTACCTATATATATTGCATATACACATATACTCTTGTATATTTACTTTTTGGGAAACAGTATTATGATTTCCAGGAGCATCAACATTTGTTGAGAGACGAGCGAGGAGGACTTGGTTAAATTGGCAGGATGTATCTTGGATACTTTGCCAGGTATCAAAGTTGGAAGAACTTGAGGTACTAGATACAAGAAAGTTGTCAAACTTGTCAACGAATAAAATCTTTATACATTTCAATACGCAAGTTTAAATGTTAACACGTGCTTTTATGCGGCACTGTTTGAGCAGACGCAATTTGCCGAGCAGATGGTGCGTTGATAGTCGCTCCAGCAATACATTTGACCTGGTTCTCCAAGATTGATTTTCCTAAAGGATTGAACTCTGAGGACAATACAAGGGCAGAAGGATGGATTACGAGGGGTATCACATACAGACTATGAAGACGATATTGCGCCAGGCTACACATGTTGTAGCGTAGATGGAGAGATGGACTATGAAGGCGACATTGTGTTAAACTACTACATCTATCACCGTATCGGTAGGTGGATGGATAGATTATGAAGACGATGATATGTCAAGAGAGGCTACACATGCCATTGCATGGGTAAATAGATACACTGCGAAGACGGAGTGGTGTTAAAATGACATCTATTCCAGGTACGTAGACACTCATTTCATCACTTGACACCCTCTCGAAGAAACGATATCGAGAGCCTCGTCTATGCCACCATGACACATATGCTTAGGTAGGTAGATTGCCCAATATAGTAAAGTGGTTCCATGATCAATAGTACTGCTATTTAGCACCAGTGCCGAGATGCTACGGCGAAGGATCTTCTGAAAACAACTTCCACTGTCTCGTTCCCGACTCCAGGTTCGTCATCACTGCTTTTGGCTCGTGGGAGACACGGGAAACAAAAAGGGAGTGACCAGCCAAGTAGTACTACTGCCGGTAATACCTATTCCTGTAACAAGGCCAATAGTATTTTTTTTTTTTTCGCATCCTGACAGTCCATGTGACACGGGTCCCAGAGAAACAACGAGCGAGCAGGCTCCTACATCCCTCCCTTACCGACAGAGAAACGCACCACTAGCCGCGGTCACGCAAGAAGCTTCACGCGCCGGCACGACAGCCGGCTTGACGGTCCAACATGCAGCGATAGATATACGGAACCTGTCAAGTGAAACTGCCGCCTTCCAGAGCACTAATGCAGAAGTGCTGATGTTAGGAACCAAAGCTCCGTGAGACAAAGGCCGTTGCTTTTTCCGTCAACGTTACGTTGGGGCGGGTAGCCACGACACTGTTCACTGGTCGACGAATGGATTGTCTTTTGTCCTGCCAACCAGCCGCACCGGCCGCGCCATAAGGCGTCCCCCCTCATCGGCTAATATACTTTTGGTCCAGCACAGCCAAAGGGCTGCCGTCAAATTGACAGGTCATCATTGCCGAGTCAAGCACGAGGCATGGCGCGCGCGAGTGCAGCTGGGCGCAGGGCAAATGTCTCGTCTCAAGCCGCTATAGCATGCAAGGGAAACAAAGCCCGGCCTGCTAGACCTGGCTGAAGTGAAGCGCCCCCTCCTTCTTGGTGAGATAATAGTCTGCTGTCAGAGATTCCAGCTTGCAGACCACCTGTTGGTGGTGAATGTGAATTTGATACATGGCAACTAACCATCTCCCAGCCGTCCGTAACTCAAATGTGGACTTGAGAAGGGAGCACCGAGGAGCAAGCGGGTTCCGGCGGATAATAGCATGCCTGATGTGTGCCACGGCATCTATCCGGGATCAGCAGATCTACTTGACGGGCTCTTGTCTTTTTTTTTTTTTTTTTTTTTTTTTTTTTTTTTTTTTTTTTTTTTGGCGCATTCGTGTTTATACGCTGGATTGAGAGCATTCGACGCTGGTTATTCGAAAAGGCCATCCTGTATGCAGTGTGACAATAGACTTGTTGAATATGATGATGCGACGTCAACTGAAAACCTGGAATAATTCCCATTATGTATGCCCAATAGGTAGTCCAGCGGACTTTTCACACAGGCAGCGAGAAAGGGGCTTTTTGGACCCCAAGAAGCTGAGGGAACAGGAGAAGACTGGACTTGCGGGCGCTGTAAGCATCTCACACACCTCAACGTTGTCTTGGATTACCAAGTCGTCGTTTTCGTGACTGGTCAGCGCCACTGACAGCCCCATGAAGAAACTCTTGACGCTTCGATACAGGGTTTAGGGCCAACTCGCCGCGCGGTTCGTTGGCTGGTTGGCGGTTGGCAGTTGCTTTATTAATCCACCCAAATAATGCTCGCATGCAAGGGAGAAAAGTCACGCCAGTGGAAAAGGAGGCTGCCGGTGGTTTATAGCTAGCCATCGGTAGATGAGCTTTCCTGTGCGTGGAGCACACATGTGTATACAGAAACACGATGACAGTTACAGTGTGCGTAATTTACGCAAGGCTATGCCTTCACGACCCCTCGAGTCATGTCAACTTGGCGACAGTCTCATATTGTTCGACGTGAAATAAAATCTCAGCCGGTCTGCGGTGAGCCAGTAGGCATGAGCGTCGGTCACCGAGGTAGTTTTCCAAGTTTTCCAAGTGCCATGTTGAGATGAGCAGTGGGCTGATATCACCAGCGGCACCTAGTTTTGCTACCACATAGACACGTGTGCGTGTGGTTTTATGGGTGAGACATGCGGATGCACCAGGGAAATTTTCGTGGAATGCACGGACAGGGGAAAGACAGCATGCGGCCATTCACATAAGCTTCCACTTTGGAAAGGGCGTGTGAGACCTGTCGATAACTCTTCATGCCGTCCTGGTTTGAAGACGAGCAACTCGAGTTGACGGGTTGGCTGCCATGGCACGCTTTTTTGTCTGGAACTCCACAGCTAAACAGTCCCTGGCCCGTAGCCTGCTCGAAAGGGCCTCTTTTCACGCCGGGGAAGACGGGAAGCGGGAAGCGGAAGACGGGACGATGCAACGAAGTATTCTGGACAAGGCTACCCAGCAAACCTCGAAGAGACCAGCCAGGGGCCGCATTATGCGCCCTCGGACGTACTTTTCCACTTGCATGCTGCACTGGGATGGAGCACTGCTCCATGTCTGTAGTATTTTGTCCACCAGCGATGACGGGGATGATGAGCCAGCCCGGGCAGAACAAAATCCACGGGCCCGGTTCTTGGCAACTAGAGTGAAGACGCGAGCGCTAACGGGGAGCAGCCAGAGGGGATGCCCGCGAGCAGGAGCGTGAGCAGCCTTTGCAACGAGAGCAGAGCTCGTATTGACAGCTCCTGCTGCCGAGCTGGCACAAGGTCCGTGGCCCAAGCCGTCTCTGTTGGGTCAAGAGCTAGGCCCAAGACACTGTCTCGCTCAGCCTTGTCCAAGCTGCAAGAGGGTGTCTCGGCCATTGCCGGGAAACAGAGCGTTGCCACTTGGCCGCTCCTCGCATATAGACACAACGAGCCTGTTCTGCAGAGCTCGCGCAGTTCCCCGGAGCAAAGAGAGATTAGTTGACTGCTCATCTGCAAATACAGAGAGAAGCTGGCCGGAGCCTGCAGAAGCAGCAAGCGCCGCGTCCAGGAGGTGCGGAGTCGCGGCGAGTCAAGCGAAGATGCCCGTCGGCGGCAAGTCATGGCTGGACGTGGTCAGCAGCTCTCGGGACTTGACGTAGTTGTAGTATTCTAGTAGTAGTAGTAGTAGTAACCAGCGGGTCAAATCGATCCATTTGCAATCTGCGCCGAGCTGCGATGCCCGAATCACAAGCGTGCTGTAGCAAAGGCCAGCGGCGAAGCTTGTCGATGCCACCCGCTCGCCGTTACTGGATGCTTCGTATAATAGCGGTTCCTGGGCGATTGCTGGGGCCATTAGATAAGCAGCCAGGCCTTGAGACAGGCAAATACTCCGCGGCTGAATCCACCGGCACCGGCACCTTGCTCTGTACCTTATTTGGACAGGACTGCGATCAAAAGCAAAGGGCTGGATTGGCGGTGAGAGGCCGGAAGAGAGTCCGATGACGAGACGCAAGTGCCGGTGGATGGCCAGGCAATCTGGTGTGGCAGCAAAATGCACACCAGGTGGGGACGGCTAGCAGTAGCACGAATCTGCACATCTGGGCACTAATTAGGGAATGGCGGAGGCTGTCAGTGAAGCAGAGGCGATCAGAAGGGACTGGCTGTCTAGGGAGGCAGTGATTTGGAGTTTGGCCGTGTCAGAGGAGCCAATGGTGCTGCTGCGCGTGGTTCTCGCAAGGGCGTCGTGGCACGGTGCTGTCGCGAGGAGGATCAAGATGCAGTTTCTGCCTCAGCACCATGCAGAAGGGAGCAGCTCCTGCTATCAAGTGTAGCATCTGCGAGTCCCTGCCTGCTCATGGCACCTGCTCCGTGGCATCACATCATCTCCATTGAGAGACTCGGCAGAGGTGGCTCTATATTTGGAGGTCGCAGTGCTGCGACGGCATATGCACGGTACTAATGTGGCCTGTCGCGACATGGAAGCAGGTTCAGCTCGACGGACGATATCCGATGCTCCTCGCAGATGCGCAACCCAAGCCTGCCCCTGGCTTGTACAGCACAGGTGCAGGTCGCGTATCATCTCGGTGCAAAATGGCTGCGAGTGGCCATTGATCGAGCAGCTCTCTGGCGCCTGCTAGTAGTTGAAACAGGTACTCAAAGCTGCCGAGCATCTCCTATTCAGGTGATGAATGATGTTTATTGCCCAGCGCAGGGTTCATCGCAAGAGCGAGCTCAAGTTTTACTACGCTCCTACCTGTATATACTTACTTGTACGGGAGCCAAACGGCCAGCGCTAGGTAGTGGGTACCTTCCCACACGCGCTACTCACTTAGCACCGCTAGTACCTAATACCCGGTTACAGGTACTAGCCCGATGGCAGCACTGGCAAGAGCTCCAAAGAGAACCTGCTCTGCCAATCTTTGGCTTGTCTTCTGCCCCCCTTCCTTCCATTGAATCTGCACCTGCACTGCGCTGCACTGCACTTGCATCTGCATACTCATCTAGACGAGGCAAGTGTTGCCAAGGACCTTCCAGGAGCAGGCCTTTTTTTTTTTTGCGTACAGTACGGCTGTCACAGGTACTGGTGGCTCGGTTGGGCCAGACCCTGCAAGTACGGACGATCCATCCTCCCACACATAGACCAAAGGGGTCAAGGAACAGGAGGGAGCAGAAAAAGCTGAGAGCAGAATCCAACAGGTGCAAGGATCTCCCTCTAGAACTTCACGGACGGCCAGCCCCCCTCGCCTTCGCTTCCTGTTCCTTAACGAGAGTGACTTGCACCACGGCGAATTACCATGTGCAGCCGCCTGCGAAGCGACCCCGTCAGGATGCCAGTGCCATGTGAGCGGCGGCATTAACAACATCCACGGCCCAGACACGATAGGCGTTGGTGTGCCCATCCATGCGTTCTGGATGCGACGCTGCAGCTCTTCTCTATGCAAAAGGCTTGCACACGGCGTCGGGTACCTCATCGCTGGTTGTCAGCGAGGCTGGCCGGGGTCATGGAAGAGGAGAGGAACGCTTGCCCTGGTTGCCATATTGCCAAAGGGCTCTCGCCTGTCTTCTCGCCGCTTCGATATCGCGAACTGGTGGCACCGAATCCTGCGCGCAACTGAGCCTTTCCGAGTTGAAGCTGGCCAAGAGCAGCACAGACCACCTTTTCCACGTTGAAAAGAGGGCATCACATCTCATCACACACCGAGAGGTGGCCCAACCGCAGAGTACTCCATATTGAGTACGGTACTGTACTCATGCTCGAATTGTGACCAAAGGGAGGACCATCAACCCGTGCTCTCAGACCCATGGCAGCCCGTGGTGTGTCTTGATGCTTTGATTTACATCTTCAATGCCGAATATTGCAGCAGAATGCTGCGAATAAGTATGCTGAGCCGATGTCGAGCATCCAGTGGCTTTAAGGCGGCATCACCTAACAAGTATACCTACGTATAGACTACTATCAGGGCACTTTGAGTAACCCGGTCTCCCTTGGAATTGGCCTGGCGGTTAGCACCACTAGCTGATATTTTGTACTCGAGGCCCCCAACAGCCAGCCAACAATCCCTGCGTCACGTCTTGAGCTGGACTGAAAGTGCCAATGTTAGCCCAGCGCTGCAGCCTAGAGAGAGAGCACAGTTGCTTGCCCCATTCTGAGTGCCACATCCTCACACCCAGCATCATTGCACGGCCGCTGAAATACTTGGCGCCACATCTCGGTTGCTTCAAACGAGGCAGAAGCACATGTTGAATATGAGAGGTGCAGAGCTAGAGTACTACTAACCTACTGGTAGTCGTGCGGGTGCGCTGTTTAGAGCACCTTTGCCTGTGATACCACTGCTGCTTCTTCCACTTCTTCCAAGTACGTCACACGTGAACGAACAGCTCAGCATCATCAGAGCTCGCCTAGCGGAATCAACGCGCAATCAAGCCGCAGCGGCCCCAGCGATTCGGATTCACCCACCGCCACATCAGGCATGCTGTGGCATGGGAGGATGCGTCTCCGCCCTGTGGGAATAAGATCTGTCAGTTGTGACTTGTGCCCACTCCCCCCTGGTCAACGCCAATTGGCTACCCCGGCTGGACCGCTCGCGCTGGTGGTCTCATTATTTCTGCGGCGTGTCTGTGGAGCACCAAGGACGGGGGTCCTCTTGCATTGGCCCTTTTGGACTTTTGGAGCATGCGTATACAGGTACGTGTGCAAACAGAGAGGCTAACACTCTTCGCGTGGCCGGGTGCTCGATTCCTGGCGTTGGCCAAATGTCCCAACTACGGACTCGCCATCGAGCATCTCTCGTCCCTCCGGCCAGCCCCTGCGTGGCTTCGTTGGCCTTGTCGACAACTGGCACTGATCCTGCCTGCCGTGGCCCTTGATACGCCAGCATTTTAGTAGGTACTGCTACAAGTACTTGCTTTTTCACATCTCTTCTTCCACTCTCTCCACTCCGTCTTCTCCTCATCTACCCTTGCAACTAGGACTTCCCTGGGGCTGTTTAAAGCTACAACAAGTCCGAGATATCGACAACTGCTCCTAGTGGTAGTCGTTGCGGAATCGCGTTTTCTCCTATTCACCGCTTTCTTGGTCAACAAGGCTAGAGGCGGCGGTTCCTCTCCCACGAGCACAATCTTTTTTGATACCAACGCCGCTCAATACTGTTGTCGAGTTGAGCAACAGCCTTCGCTTGCCATCTCTATCCCCTTTGGCCGCACTGTCCAATGTTCAAGTAGGTATACTAGGGCACCCTTTATCCCCAGGACTCTCCCCAGTCAGAGGTTGGCCCATACGGTTGGCAGCAGCCTCTTTTCCCCCTCTAGTCATCGGCGCGGCGCGTCTTTTGTCTCACAAGGGACGTGGGAAGGAGACCAACAAGCAGCAGGCACATCGACACATCGACAACCCGGATCGAACGCATGCACATGTACAGTACGGCCCCCCCTCCCTGCATGCGCTTCTCCTCTGCTGTGTTTGGCGTGGAGCGGACAAAGTTGCATCAACTCACGGCGGCTGTCAACCAGGTATATCTTGCTGCCGCCCAACGCCAGCACCGCGCTCAAATCTCACGAGGCCAGCCCAGTCGAACATTGCGCTTGTCCCGGTCGCGGAATCTGAGTAGCTGTAGCTGCTGGAGCTGCTGTATACACACACTCCTCCTTGTGCCCCGCATCCACACACGTACATATCCATCCGCCTCCACCCACGCCAGCAACGATCTTGGTTGCAGGCATGCAGCTTGCAGTTCCCTCTACCTGGTTCAAGAACTCATCCCGATTGAGCCCTGGAATGAGGGTCTAGGAGATCTCTAACCAGAACCGCATTGGCTCGTTTGGGTGTCCGCTCTTGAGCTAGGGTGCGCTGACTGGCCTTAATATACTATTGCTCCTACTACCAGCACCGCTACTTTTTAGTTGCCGCCATTGCATTGTCACTACCATCCGTCTACACCTGCATTCGACCACTGCCTTTCTTCTCTCCTTCTCCTGCTTGTACTGGAACAGAGCTGATTATGTCTTCGGCTCCAGGGCGCGCCCAAGACAGCTTATCAGGGCATTACAATCCAGCAGCAAGGCTCTCTAGCTTCGGCAGTGAAATGGATGTTCGAAATCCTAACCCACTGGAGAATATGCCTCGCATGCCAGATCATGTCGGCATGGGCCATTATTCTGCAAACCCCGTCTTGGGAGGACAGCGATTGCCTCCTCCACAGAATCTGCTCGCAGGACTTCCTTACACGCCAGATACTTTTCGACCTCCCTCTCAAGAGCACCCTCAATATTATCGACCGCCGTCTTATCCTCACAACAATGCCGGCCCTGGCATTCCAGCCCCCCCTAACTTCTCCTTCACATGCCTCATATACCGGACCTGTCGCCCATCAGAGCTATCCGAGCCATCAGATGGCAGATGCGGTTCCACCGCCTCAGATGATGCCGCCAGTAGCGCCTAGGAGACTCGACAGTTCCGCTGACCCTCGATTTTCTCAATTCCCCCCTAATATGAACCACATGAATCACTCGTTGCCTCCGCCACCGCCACAATCATACCGAGAACCAGAGGGCATCAACACGCCATCGTATGGTACAAGATACGACCAAGACACTCCCATGATGGAATCAACGCTTCAGCCAGAGCCTTCAAGGCCAATGGCCCAGCCGTCATTCTACAATCAAGACAGTGTAGAAGCCACTCCGGTCAAAATACCCAATCTACTGCAATCAAACAAGGCCCAATTCTTGGGCGACATCAGCTTCGAGCTCATAATGCGCCAACAGCCAAACGCAGCTCGAGCTTGCGGGTTCGGCGATAGAGATCGAAGAGTCATTGACCCGCCTCCGATTGTGGAACTCATCGTTACAAACCCGAATTTGACGCAAGAGGATGTCAGGGTCTACCTACGGTACGAGAGCTATGTCATGAGCTGCGCCATATTCGACGAATCAGGAGAACGCGACTCTTCTTACATGCCGGAAGAATACCAACACCAACGACGGTTGATGGGTTCTCTTGTTTCGACGCCGTTTGTGGGACAGGACGAAAATGGAAAGGAAGGCTGCTTCTTCTGCTTTTCTGATCTGTCATGCCGTACTCCGGGCTCGTTTCGATTAAAATTTACACTGATGATGATAGACCCTGGCCGAGCTGGATCTGTTCGACACTTTCCCATTCTAGCAGAGATCAAGAGCGAACCTTTCAAGGTTTTCAGTGCCAAAGAATTTCCTGGCATGGTAGCCAGCAGCAGTTTGGCTAAAAAACTGAAAGAGCAAGGCTGCATCATCTCAATCAAGAAAGGGAATGATAGAGGAAGAGGCCTCAGAAATCCAGATGACCCTTCGGATAACGATGATGATGAAGATGGAGAGGCGTCGCAAAGCCATAGAAGGAGGCGGCAGATGCGAAATTAGGAAAATGACATTTCAGCATAATTGTGCGCGAACGGACAATAACGAGAGCCACAGCCTAGAATTCATCTGGGTATCGAAAATATTCGTCTGCCGTCATAAGAGAAGAAGGACAAGAGGAAGAAGAAGAGGTGGAGAGACTTAGACGGAACAGCGATGAGAAAAGTACGTCGATAAACATTGGACGGCTGATCGATTGGGTTATTAAGCTTGGTATTTGGATACGGCGCTGTCTCGATGATTGGCTGTAGGAGTTTCAATGGTTACAGCTATTGGCAAGGTAAACAAGCTTTTTGGCACGGAGGATATCAGAAACAGGCTAAAAAATGTTCCCCGAGATGCAAGCAAACAAGCGTCTCGGCGATGTTACTGAGATAGACAACATTTCATTATTTTTTTCCCTCCATTTATTCAACACCGCCTCCCTGAACCTCTTCTCTCTCTTATTATTGCTCTTTGTCAGTTTCAGGTAAATTCAAGGCTCGAATATGCCGTACCTCATAAGCCAGAGAGAGCAACGAGCCGCTTTAACGTACCGCATGCAAACCGGGCGCGAAAAGGAGGATCGGCTGCCAGCGACCGTTTCAGCCCTTTGATTATGCACCAATGAGAGGAAACACCATCGTCTGATTTTTAAGACGGCGACCTCCAGCCCATGACCGGCCATTGTAAGGGGATAAGAGTGTAACGAGAAGGACGTTTATGCTGAGCTTCGGATGCAATGTCCCAGGCACCCCGGAACGTGAACCTTCTTCTCGTTCTTCCCATCTCCAATGGCGCAATCTAGGCATGCAGTAAGCACCGTCTTGTACATGCATATGTATGACTTCTGTTGTGTCTCACTGGTTACTAAGAAGTGGTAGTACGAAGCATATCGCACATTCAAATCAGCGGGGAGCGCGGCCAAGCGTCGGCACGGCCCGGCCAGTAATGCTAGTCGAGGTACTCCGTATCTTCCACCCAGACCGATTCGCACGAGTACCATGTGCCAGAGCCGACAGTTCGCACATGGCATGGCTTGGAACCGCTCCTTGGAGGCACTGAGTCTGTCTGCAAGCACTTATGATGGATGCAATTCGCTACACTCACCTTTCCCTTCATCTTGGGGGGGACAAATCTATTGTAGAGAAATGCGCTCGAGAGAGAAAAGTAGGCGTTGCCATCACACTCGTCGCCTCGGACGACTCAGGGGTGGTTACAAGGCAAACGGCTCGCTTCTCTTCAGGTCCCCCGCAAAGCGCCACTGAAGCGGAATAGCTTTTGCGGCGAGCTTGCCGCCTATCCCTGAAGCGGGCATGGACGGCAACAAAAGTTCTAGGGCGCTGCCGCTTTGTGGGTTAGTAAGAACCCGTACTTGCGTGCTCGACTGGCGGTTGGAGCAGCTCTTCCGATCTCTCTATCTACTGTAGGTGCTGGCGTTGTTTACTTACTTTGTTTGTCTTGCGCAGCTTACATCGAAACGTCTCAAAGCCAGCAGGTCTCAGGGTGGGAGAGCTAGAAAGAACTTGCCCTTATCTCGACACGGCTGTTGCTCAACGCCTTGCCACTTTCTGAGTGGCAATTATTGCTACATCGGCTCTACCCTTTGGTGGAAATCGCCCTGTTTGGAAGTACCTGGTCTTGCTGCCACTACCACGAAGAACCAGCAGGCGCTTCGCGTTCGCATTGGCGTGAATACAGGTCCCTGGCATTGCGACGCGCCCGTGTTCCTCCCGCTTCGTACCGCACCGTGCTGTATCGTATCACATCACACCGCATGGACGAGGGGGCTGAAAAAAGGCTGCTCCAGAGCGGAGATTCATGCTCGCTAGAGCCGCCGCCATATCAGGTCCCGGCGTATCCCAGGCAATCACGTCGGCGACGGCGGCTGTTTATGAGGAGCGTCTTATCCATCAAGACAGGGCTAAGCTTTGTGGTGGCCGCGTCCGTGCTCTGGCTGTGCTTTGCGGTTGATCACCAGTATCGAACCCAGTCGCGAGAAGATGGCAAGGCCTCGCCAAGGCTGCTGCAGCAGTTTGAAGAGTCATTGGCCCAGTGCCGCGGACTGGATAGGGTGCCCGGCCGGCCTGAGCCTGGCTCCAGAAAGAGCAATCCGCGGTGGTCGCAAACCAATGGCCAGGCCGGAGTTGTTATTCTGAAGAATGCGACGCTGTTCGACGGCGAGGCTTTCATTCCTTACGCCGTGGACATTGTCTTTTCCAAGGGTATCATTGAAGCTATTCACAAGACTGCGGACAACCTCAAGGTCGTTTCGAATGATGACGTCGTGGAGTACAATGTTCAAGGTCGTCATGTCACCCCTGGCCTCGTGGATATGCATTCTCATCACTTCCTCATGACCTGGCCTGCTGCTGAGATGACTGATGACACAAATGAGGTCAATCCTGATACCAAAGCATTCACCCCAAGTGTGCGTGCGATTGATGCTCTAAAAGCCTATGACGAGGCCGCCACGCTGATTCTATCAGGCGGTGTCACGTCTTCGCTCCTCATTCCAGGTTCGGCAAACCTCATTGCTGGCGAGGGAGTGCCCGTCAAGAATTCACTCTACTCTGGAGAGCATTCCGAGCCCGTCGTCGAAGACATCCTCCTTGAGAGGGGAATCCCTGCAGACGAGCGCCGTCGGTATATGAAGTTTGCATTTGGCGAAAACCCAAAGCGTACTTATGGCTATACTCGGCTTGGCAATGCCTGGCACTTGCGGGAGCATTTGCAAAAAGCCAAGGAACTCAAGGAAAAGCAGGATGATTACTGCTCTGCTGTCCTCGAGGCTCACAGCTGGCGTGAAAGCCGCAAGGCTGGCTTCGTCCATCATCATGGCAAGTTTCCGTTTCAACTGGACCTCGAATCAACAGTGGCTATTCTTCGAGGACGGGTGATTGTGCAGAACCATAACTATGAGCCGGAGGATCTGGAGACTATGCTTCGGATCAGCCATGAGTTTGGCTATAGAGTCTCTGGGTTCCATCATGCGACCGAGGCCTGGAAAGTGCCCAACCTGCTCAAGGAGCAGGGCGACAACGTTACTGTTGCGATATTTGCAGAGTTCAGTCTGTACAAGTCAGAGGCATACTCTCCAAGCCTATACGCAGGACACATCTTGGATAAAAACGGCATCCCTGTGGCGTACAAGTCTGATCATGCTATTGGCTTGACGAATGCCAAGTATCTGGCTTCTCAGGCAGCCATCGGACACGCCTTCAAGCTTCCAGAGGAAAAGGCTCTTCAGTCAATCACTTCCGTGCCTGCAAAAGCAATCGATCTTGATTTCCGCGTTGGATACTGCAGGCCTGGCTTCGATGCAGACATTGTTGTGTGGGATTCTCACCCTCTGTCAATCGGCGCAACACCTCTACAGGTTTTCATTGATGGACGAGCCCAGTTGGACGAATCTCAAGTCAAAGAAAGCATGGACACGAGTTTTACTGCGGCTCGTGCCGAAGATTCAAACGTCTCTTTTGAGCCACAGATGCGATATGAGGTCTCGGATGCGCAAAGAGAACAGACATGCTCGCAAGCATACGAGGCAGGCCAGAGCTTTGTAATTGATGGTATTCAAAAGGCATTTGTTGACAACTATCCGGAGCTGGCGGCTTCAGCGGCACAGGCTGACAATGAGCCTCTCAAGCTTGTCGTCGAGGATGGGGAGATTTCATGTTTCGGCGCGGCAGCTTCATGCACAGAAGCAGAAAACAAGTTCAAGACAAATGGAAACAAGGTCCTCCACCTCTCTCTGCAGAATGGCCATGTCTTGCCAGGATTAACAGCCGTCACCAGAGCTTTGGGTATGACTGAAATTGCCACGGACGAAAGCACAGGCGACGGGCAAGCCTCGAGTCAGAAAATCGGAGATCCTGAGAGCTTGGTCTATGCCAAATACGGGCTTTGGCTTGACGGAAAGGAATTTGCGAGGGCGCGTCTGGGAGGAGTAACCAGAGCCATCTCGCTCCCGACAGCAGATGCGTCTGGGTTTGTCCAGGGCGTCAGCGTGGAGTTTCTCACGAGCGGCAAGAAGAGTCTTACGAACGGGGCTATTGTTCGGGGAGACGTGGCTCTTCATTTGGCCCTTGGTGACATCACGAAGCAGTCGGAGGGCACGGTCAGCAGTGGAGTGCAACATCTTCGTAAGATGTTAGAGGATGGGAAGGGCAAGCATAATGGAACCATGTATGGGCGAGTGGCGGCTGGAGAGCTGCCGCTCGTTGTACACTGCAACAACAAGGTATGATGAAATCCGAGCTCTACAAGTGCTTTTGAACGAATGGAATGGTGTGCTAGCTGACACTGCTTGCTTGATCCCGCAGTATGACATGTCTCAGTTGATTCTCATCAAAAAGGACTTTCCCGACACCAATCTTGTGATTTTGGGTGGCAAGGAAGCACCATACGTACGCGCATATCCTTGGAAAACCTCACAACAATAAGAGACTGGGGTGCTAACATTGGTTAAACAGGTGGCCGATGATCTTGCTGCTGCGAACATCAGCGTGATTCTATCAGAGAACAGGGCCGCTCCCGATGTTTTCCGCGACAGTGATGCGGTGGTTGGACCTCCTCTCACCAGAAGCGTCGCCAGTTATCTCAAGGAAGCTGGTGTCACATTTGCCTTGGCGATTTTCGAGACTGGTAAGCACTTTCCCAAGGCATTCATAAAAAAAGATTATGATATTTACTTTTGTATTATCTAGCAATGCCAGCAGACTATCGCATTCACGACCTCGGCCCGGAAGCCGGCTGGGCAGCCAAGTACGCTCACATCAGCCAGGAAGACAGCGTGCGGCTTGTTACCTCCAATGTCGAGTCGATTCTGGGGCTTGACAAGAGTAGGGATCTGGTTGTGTTTGAGGGCAATCCGCTCAGTTACGGAGCGTCTGTTGTGCTTTCGTTTCATGCCAATGGGGAGACTGGCAAGCTTGAGGTTGCTACTTGTTTTCCTAGGGAGGATGAGCACGGAAGCAGTTTGTGATGGGGGGGATGTTTTAATTCTGTTGCTTTATATTCTATACAAGGGATCGTTTAAATAAAGATGCTGTTTTCGCTGAGTCTAAGGGACTACCGGTGATGTTTTAGTGAATTTATGTCGCCTAATCGGCGCCAACAGACGTAATGTTCAAACTCTAGTGGTGCGATGAGAGTCGGGAGAAGTTTTCCAGTATTCAAGTTGTATTATCCAACACTCTAGCTGTAGCTTGAATGGGCAGTTGGTCTATATTTACATCACTTGATTATTAGATACACTCGAGAGTAACAGCAACAACACAGGTAGTAGAGGTAGCAGCAGGTAATAGCAGCCCGTGTTCCTGGGTAATAGAATTGGGGTACATGGTAACTTTTCCCTAAATCTCTTGAAGCTGCGCAGGTACTTGACATCATGTCAAACATGTAGGTACAGATAACGAACCTACAACCCATAGTACTACCCCCGCCAACGCCCTACCACGCAATTACAATCGACTTTCTCCTGGCCTTGCCATGCACTAATGACGGACTAGACGGTCTCTTAGTTATGGTATGCAAATTCAGCAAAGTCATCTTAGAACCAACATGCACACACTACCACATGGCTGGAGCTACAGGCTCAATAGAATCATGGAAAGAATAATTGACAGTCATTCAAAGTAGAATAGTCTAGAAAGTTGGACGATATGATGAACATATATACATGGTGAAATTGACTGGGGCGTGGAACGCGTGACTAGGTGCCGAGTCAAAGAGGCTCCCTTTGATGGGAAGGACAATAAAGAATATACAGCCACTGTACCCCCTTAGTTTAGATGGAGAGAATCAAGCCTTTTGATCCCACCCCCCGCGTGTCCTACGTTTTGATATCGTAGACCACGCTCCGGGACCGGCCTCCGATCCCCTTGACCTCTCCTTGTTCTACCACACGCCCTATAAAGCTTACCTACCTAGTGAACGACATAAAATGTAAATAATTTAAACTACAAAGTCGATGATGTTCCAGGGGGCTTTTTTAATGTAGATGTTGAAAGAGTAAAGGCTTTGTTTATTTATATATCCCTAAAGTAACAAGATATAACTGTGGGTTTTGATCTGCGTGCGATATACCTGATAGGCATGTCAACTATTCAACTAAATACGCTCCATTCCAGTTTGCAAAAGATAAGCTTTGAAAAAAAATACCACTAGTACCTTACATGTGTACCTAATATCGCTCGGTTAGAATGAAATTATTTTAACCAACTATTAGACAGGAAACAGACCAAGACGAGTATTCCATGATTTAACAGCACTGAACAGAGAAGCATGGCCAACGTGGACACGAGAATCAACTCTGTGGAGTCTGTCCTCAAGAACATTCAACAAACCATCTCTCAGATGCAGGAGGACCACAATGGCATGAAAGAAAATATTGACCGCTTAGGATCGATGGCCACACCACACGTCCCAAGCCACCATGCCGTGCCAACCCCAGTATATACGTTTGTACCTGTACCTACACATGAGTTTGCACTTTCGTTCGTCGCCAGATTGGTGGAATAACAGAAGATTCGGCCCGTATTGATGGCTCAAGCGTTGAGGGATGGGTCTACAGATGGTAGGTAGTATTGAATAGTACGATGCTGAATACACGTGGTTGGCCGCAGAGAATTATAGTGCTTAGGTATGGCATTTTGGCTGCCAAGCCAAGCCAGTAGTTGCAAATAGCCTTGTTCTCCTTTGGGTGAATGGAGTTTGCCGTCTTTCAGCAGCTTGCCTTGGAACTTGGTTTCGAAATGGCTGTGGCACATGGTCTGCAGAATGATCATATTGCCAATAATACTTTTCAATCCTATCGCTGTTTTGATCTGTTGGCGTGTGCTTGGGGGAAACGGGAAGATGCTCGAGTATTAGTTGGTCCATTGTCTGACCAAGTTATTGGCCATGGACAATGGCATGGACAAAATTAAAAAAAAAAGGAAAAAAAATTATCGCGGAAATATCCAAGACAAGCGATACCAGTTCGGGAGGATGGGCGTAGCCGCCTTTACTTCCCTTGATTATTTGTCTGATAAAGATGATCGTCTGATGATATACATACATAGATGGGTCTCTAGTATCTTTGGCTCAAACATTCAACGTAAGCTGCAGTAGCAGTTAAAAAGCTATAAACAAAGGAGCCTCAAGTTATCTTCGATACGACTATAGACGTTTGACCAAGCTAGGCAGGCAGTTGATAAGCACGGAAGCGAAGTGCTTGCCTTATAAAGGCACATTACGAGTAGACTAAAAGGAAGTGCGGCAGGCATCGTGACGCTAAAGCTGGGATCAACGAAAATGAACGGCGCTGATCAATTCCAAACTTCCTAATTCGGGGTCTCTTTGATCTTCACGCCTAGACTGGGCTGATTACTAAAGCCACGGCTATTATTAGATGCTCACTATCCGACAAACAGCAGTCATCTCACGGGCATTTTACTCCGTATATGCGCCAAAAAAACAAAATTTACGTCTTCTCTCTGCCGTAAATATGTGCGTGGAAGTTGTAACTTAAATGTATGCAAGTAACTTATCGGCGTATCTGTTCATGGGCATGTTTTGTCTGAATGGGGACGGCATGCTTCGATTTGTAAAAGGTGCTACTTGCGTGTTTCCATAAGAGGCAAAAAAAGTTTTGCTCTTCCCCCGGCCCGTTTTGCCAGTCCATCTTTGAGACCATAAAGGCAGGCATAAGATGACATCTGGATCCTGTATAATCTACGTACGCAATGAATTTTCTCACGTCAATATGCTCAAGACTGTCGTTTGCGCACCAAGTAGGCAAATTCACTATAGGAGCTCGTGGTATATATTCCTTGGCGGGATATGTCTCTCTTATAGGCGCGCGCGATCCGCTGTCACTCTATACTCGACAACGGTATACGATATGCGAATACCCTCGTTGTCAGTTACCCAGAAATAACAACCCAGCGCGCACGTGTGGACTCTTGGCGCCCTCTACGGCGCCTAATAGTCAGGGGAAGCTCAAGCGTGGGGCTCAATTGTCTGCTATACTCGTATGAGCAATGACATTCTCTCACCGGATTCCAAGACCAGGGGAAGAGGGGAGGAAAATGAATGGAAGTAATTGCGGGGGCTCAATATTACTCCCGCATGCATGCCCCAACGCTGATTAGTAGTAGTAGCACTACTATCGGCCATCTACCTATACGAAAATGAGTAAAAGGCAAAGTCCGCCTGCTGTACGACAGTCATGGAAGGGCCTCATTTACCTTGGCCCCCCCTTATCGTGTTCGAGTTTAATGGTGTTATATGAAGTAGGCGATACTAGTACGTACACCGCTTCGTTCGGCTATTCCCCCCCGTCTGATTTTGACTCCATCTAAAGTTCTAGATGTGAGAAGAAGAAAGAAGAGAACGGCAATCTGCCCGAGACTATCGCCTGATATACGGATGGGTGGTGCCGCACTGAAACCTCGAATAGGCCAGAAGGGATTGTATGGGACCATGGCCTTTTTTTGTACAACTGCGGAACGCCAGATGCACTACTCCGCACTTTTGTGTAATGGGCATATTTGAAATAGTGCTTGGCAGAATAATCTTGGCGAGAAGCTTGATGGGTGGGTAGAGCTGATTGTCTCTTCGTGAATTTTAGTTGTTAGACATATGGAAAAATGCATGTGATTACGTATTTGTATTTGACATGTCCAAATCGATTTTTCGATTCAACATATCTTGTCTAACCACAAGTTACCATGAACTCACTTGTATCTCTCTTTCCATGTGCATGTAATAGCGAGAGTACGAGTGTGATGAACTCCTTGACCTCTATTTACTGTTTACCCTGGACTGTTTCTAAAGTAGCCCGTTTGCCCAGCGGCGGCTTATTGCATGTACTCTTGCTACAGTAATACGCTTGCTAATACGCTCGTATGCTTAATGCTTAACACATGTAGTTCTACTAGTGCTAATGGTACATGCCAATAGTGGAAAAAGGGAAAAAAAGGAAAGAGTTTGCCGGCCCGCAGCCCCTGGTCCAGATCTTGCCATCAAATGATTCTCACACAGGCTTTTCGGCCCATGACTTGAACAGCAGGTACAGCATTCTGACAAAACCAACCTCAAGTAAGCCTCAAGCCAACCTTGGAGTCTCTCTACTCGGCCAAAGCAGCCAATCGGCAAGGGCGTTGCGACCACTCAGCGCTAGTGCGTTTCAAAGGCATGCCGTTCCCACCCCTTGTCATGTAAGTTTTGGGGGCACGGCAGTTTTTTTTCCAGTCTTTTTTCTCGTCTTGAATAGGAGGACAGGCTATTATTATGGGGAGTACAGTACAGTACAGTACAGGAGATGGCAAGACTAAAAGATGTCTAAAATGGACGAGTCAAAGGCGAGAGGCGAGTAAACGCGCGTTAGTACATGCCGTTACGGGGACTGCATTGCTCCGAAGCCGTCTGGTGTTGATGCCTATGCTGAGGAGGCTTTGAGAATGTGACTGAAAGGGGATGGCGAGGAGCAGTGAATAGGGGAACAAACATGACCTGTCGACAGAATACGTGAATATGCAGGACTGCCTGTATTTACTATACGACTACCAGGAGGCTCATCGTATCATCACCAATACAGCATGTGAGCGCTGCCAGCAGTAAGCATCGCAAGTGCCCACGTCTCCGCGTTTCCGATAGAACCCCCCTTGTCCAATGGGTGGCGTGTGAAGGAATCCACCCTGGCAGAGTCGGATTCGGGGTATCTCGCCTTTGTCACACCCGCAAGCGCGCAGTATCTAATATCACATAGTCGTATTGATAGCTACAGGAATGCGTCTTCAGGTACAACTGCATGTACGCTCGAAACTGGCTGGACTAGGCCGGAAGCATGCCCGAGCCTGCTGTTAGTGTCTGCCCTAGCCGCGACCCCTATCAAAGTTGAAAGAAGAAGGGCTACGCGGTGTAGCCTCGGAACAAACGTCGTACGGGGCATCCTATGCAAAAAAAACAGGCTGATGGGTGATGGATGGACGGGTGGGCCCCCCTATCCATGCTCGGTCTAGGCCACAGAATGTCGCTCAGGGCCAGGGGATGGCGATGGATTCGGCTATCACCACCGATGGCTTGTTGCTCTGCTCTGCTCGATTCCATCGATCCGTAATTTCAGCAGAATCAGTTGGCGCCGAGCGAGATTGATTGGCCCTGTCACCACGACTTCTGGAAGCTGTGGACCGATGCGTGATTACTGGCAGGCAGACTTATGGGAACGACTCCATTCTTTTCCCCCCATCGATCGAGACCATGTATCACATATACCATACAGTATGTCGTGAACATGGCCGACACCGAAGAAGAGTTTTTTTCTTGTCTTTTTTGGAGAAGAACAAGAAAAGGGGGTGGAAACACGGAACACGGCACACAGCAACGGATAGCAGCTGAAAGAGAAGAAGAAAGAAAGAAAGAAAGAAAGAAAGAAAGAGGTGGACATGCACTATACTAAGCTTTCAGGTTTTCTGATGCAAGGGGCCAACACAGCTGAGTAGAGTTTTTGCTTTTGCTGCAGCCACTCTAATAGTCGGCTGCAGCAAACAAACAGAAACAAGTCAGTAACCAACAGCAACTCGCTGATAAGGAGGGAAGCACTGCTTGTATGTGCTACTGCACGCTCAAGTGGTGGGATGCGTGTATTTGGTGCAGTCAATGGCCCCTTCAGCCCAGCAGACGTCCAGTAAGATTGGCGCGATGCAACTTCGGATCCCGGTCAGGCGGCCAAGCAAACACTTTGTTTCAGATCTACGGCTTTAGCGCCAGCCACGCAAGAAACGTGGCCGGCCGCCATACAATCTGTGCGGGAGCGGGATATGGGCTGGAATTCCGGAAAGGGTGTTTACAGCACTTGCAGTATGCACCAAGTAATATACTGTACAGGCGACAAGGCAACGAGGGCAAAGGGGATTGGGGCAAGATGCAGGCAGAGCAAGAGGGCGGGACACTCCCGCAGCCTGGCAAACGGTTTTTGATGCCTAATTTTAACATTTCGGTGCTACTATCGTACTTGTGCTCCAAAGTAGTAAGCGCACGGTGGGCTCGGTCGGAACGGAAGTCTGGAGTAGATGACAGATGACAAGCCAAGAAGTGGGAATCCAGCACGATGGATATGGATGGGCGTTGGGACGAAAAGAGGTGACCTTGTGCATCACCTTGTACAGGTACCGCAGTCCCACGGCCAGCGGCATTTCTGGCGGCGGCAATGCGCGGTGGGCGGGTAGCAGGTACTTGCAGGCCACTGTGCAGCCGTTGAAACAAGCCGCGGGCCTTGGGGCTCCCCGCCGCCACGCCGGCTGGTTATGCCCCGTCGCGGCTTAGGGCCTGGGAGGACTGACGCCAATGCAGGAACAGAAAACTTTGTAGGCAGAGCCGCGTTAGCTGATGAGAAAGGAGCAAGGGGTTTGTTTCTCTGTGTTTTGCTACCGGCTGCGATTGATATTGACTTTTGGTGTGCTTACGGATGCCCATCACTTGGTGTGTGGAATATCACTTGCTCTGCACATGTGTGGCTTGTGTTCTCCGAGATGGGCAGTTACTTGGCTGAACAAGACTGACTGACTGACTGAATGAATGAATGCATGTGTCTCCCAAGTGTAACTCTGCAGGACTTTTTGCTTGTGCGCTCACATTCACCTCAGCGTGTCTGAAAGAGAGGGGTAAACAGAGCGTATTCGTGTACTGATACATTAGTGTCTGGCTGTTTGTTAGCATTCATTCACTCGGATGCACGATTCATTTTCCGCATGCCGGCATTGTGGCTGCAAGTTGCCTGAGGTATTCACAGCCGTCTTTTCCACCTCTGCTTCTTCTAGCTGGCCGTGGCAAGTGTGATGACTTGGGCAGTGCCTATTTGGGAGCAATATAATTGCACCAATCCTGTTTTATTGTTTTTAATCTATTTCTCATTTACGCATGGATCCCAGCACAGGGCCCAACCTGGCTCTCTGCCTCCTGGACAGCTCCCTCTGCTGTTGGCAGTCCCTCACCCAAGTACAGGTACCTGCGTGTGCTGGTGGCATGCCCGGCTCGCTGGCGCCAGGGGCTCTCAGGGACATGGGCGCCGCATTCTGTGCATCCACCCACCACAAGCGCTGGCCACAAGCGGCATTCGCAGGGTCCCCCCTGTCCATGCCTGTTCAGGAACCTGGACAGGCACAGGCAAGGCACGAACTCCTTCGACCCCACCCGTATACCCTCAATCGTCCATATCCAAGATGCCTCACCTTCTCTCCCTGTCGCTTACTTTTTTTTTCTTATATATCTCCAAGGCCGCCGGGTCCTTTTCCAGTCTCTTCTTCTTTTCCTTCTCCAGGCCGCTTCATCTTTCAAGTTGCTGGGCACTTCCTCTCCTTTAAGCATTTTCGATACATTGCATTCTTTTTCTTCTTTTACGTTCTTTGTATCATCCATTCTTTCACCACGAACGACATTCGACATTCCTTCGTGGCTCACATATAACATACACATTCTTTTCAAAGGTGGCCAGGTATCACCGTTGCATTTATTTACAACCGTCCTAGCGACCATCTCAAACCGCTCGTCGAAAGCATCTCTCGATTCTGCATCCTACAAACCGTCTTCTCTTCCAACATGAAGTTCTCTACTCTCGCGGGCGCTGCCGCCCTGACTGGCGCTGCCATGGCTGCCAAGGACAGCCGAACCTTTGCTGTTCTGCGATTCACCAACAAGGGCTTGGTCACCACTCGTGCTGATCCCATTGTCCAGCCCGGCGGTCCTTCTGGACACGTCCACAACGTCCTCGGAGGCAGCAACTTTGGCTTCTCCTCCACCGGCCAGGACCTGCTCAAGTCCAACTGCAGTACCGCTCTGGTCAAGGGTGACTTCTCCAACTACTGGTACCCGACTCTGTACTTCAATGACCCCAAGACCGGTCTCCTGGAGTCTGTCGACGTCTACTACACCAACGTCTACTACTTCTTCGAGGCCACCAACGACGACATCAAGGCCTTCCCCACGGGCCTGCAGATGGTCTCTGGCAATGCCATGACCCGTGTCGCCCCGTCTGGCGGCGGTGGCTCTCAGCTGGACCCCTCCAAGGGCCCTGTCCAGCCGATCCAGTTCACCTGCCCTCGATCCTCCTACAACCCTCCCTCCTATCCCGCCGGATCTGACGGTTCCAAGGCTGGCATGGTCGACCCCAACAACCAGGGCGCTGGAGCTGGTTTCCCCGACGTCAACTGCGACGGCCTGTACTCTCCTCTCCGTCTGGACATTCACTTCCCCTCCTGCTACAACCCCGCCGCCGGCCTGACCAACTACAAGACCAACACTGCTTTCCCCACCGATGCTGGAAATGGCAAGGCCGACTGCCCTGCTGGCTGGATTCACACTCCTCACATCTTCTTCGAGGCCTACATGGACACCCAGCCCTTTGCCAGCCGCTGGACCCCCAACCAGGGCACCCAGCCTTTCGTCTTCTCCAACGGTGACGTTACTGGCTACAGTGGCCACGCCGACTTCATGGCTGCCTGGGATGAGGATGTCCTCCAGCACATCATCGACACTTGTGATGCCGGTGACTCTGGTATGGACCAGTGCCCTGACCTGCCCTACGGCCTGAACAGCGGCGAATGCACCATTCCTCCTCTGGTCAACGAGGTCATCACCGGCAACCTCACTGCTCTGCCTGGTAACAACCCCCTCAGCGGCTTCACCTTTGGTAACGAGGCTCCCGCCATGGGCTCTGGTTCTTCCACCTCCACCTCCACCAATAATGCTTCCTCTGGTTCCTCCTCTGGCTCTTCTGGCGCTACCGGTTCCAAGCCTGCAAGCTCTTCCAAGCCTGCTGCTGCTGCTACCAGCAACGTCGTCAACGCCGCCCAGCCTGTCTCTTCCTCCAAGGCTGCTGCTGGCGCTGGCTCCAAGACCAGTGAGTCCAACCCTCCTGCTACTTCCCTGCCTGCTGCTGGCGGTGCCGCCGCCGGCAGTGGCGAGCAGTGCAGTGCCGCCAACGTCCACACCGTTACTGAGACCCTTACAGTCACTGCTGGCTCTGCCCCTACTGCCACTTCCGTTGCTACCAAGGGTAACTCTGCTGCCGTCGGTGGATACACCTACGCCGGCTGCTACCAGGACAACATTGGCCGTGTTCTGACCGGTGATATCCTGCCTAACCTTGGCCCCATGACCAACGAGAAGTGCGTTGCCAACTGCGTCAAGAAGGGCTTCTCTGTTGCCGCTACCGAGTACGGTGGCCAGTGCTACTGTGGCAACGAGCTCGTCGGCTCTTCCAAGCTCGCCGAGTCTCAGTGCGCCACCGCTTGCGAGGGTGCCGCCAGCGAGGTTTGCGGTGGAAGCTGGGCCATCAGCGTCTACAGCAAGACCGGCTCCGTCAGCCTGACCGCTGCCAAGTCTCGCCGCGCTGAGCAGCACGCCCACCGTCACCGCGCCCGCCGCGTCTAAGGTGTTTTTTGCGCTATCTTGGCACATTTAGGATTCTAGGATTTATATGAGCCGAGTGCTCTGGAGTATTTTGAGCATTGCATAGGTGAAATTTCCGTGGATTTATGGTAGCGGGATCTTTGGGTAAAGGTACCGAGTCAGCAGCGGGAATGATATCTGTTGAACTCGGGGTGATTGTTGGATACTTCGATTCTCACGTGTGTATTTTTGGTAACATATTTTACGTTTCTTGGTTTCCCTTGTATCTGTCAGATCAGTCAAGGGGCCTCCCGCGAGGGAATTTTCAAGCATTTATCAATCGAGGTCTATGAATGACTGGGTCTTATAGAGTCTAAATAAAAAGTTTATGAGCGAGTTTAACAAGTAAATATGAGGTGATTTGATAAGACCAGTGCCCAGAGCAGGCATTGGAGGTGAATATTTGCGAGTGTTGAGTGTGTAAGTGCCCGTGTAAGTGCCCGTGTAAGTGCCCGTGTAAGTGTAAATGGAGCTAGTGCGTGTATGTTGACTCTCAGGTTATCGGATGGCGGCTGAACTTCGGCTAATTCCATATTTTCATTCTCTCACAACAAGCTCTCCCATCTCACGGCAATATTTTATTTTTCACTTTATACTTCTTTTTCAAACCTCTTCTCAATCTATATCTTACATTGATTACTAGATATAATTCCTGATACAATGTCTCTTTACCACGAGGCAGCAGAAATCCTGTCTTCGTCATCAAACTCCAGCGGAAGCTTGAAATCGCGAGTGTTTGGCAAAAAGAATGGCAAAGCGCCACCGGGACAGCTATATGCTCTCGTGCTAGAGAGTGCAAAATGGAGTCTGGTATTGAAGGAGGTTATTGAAAAGACTGAGCTTTTAAAGTTGGAGCGAAAGGTAATATGAGTTTCTGTATAATACCGCAGAGTGAGCCTGTGAGTGCTGACTCTTTTCTTCTTACCGTTTCATCATGTAGCTCACGCCTACGTTAGCTTTACTGCTGGTACATGATTTACTGCTCGCGAAGAAAGGGATTGCGCTGCCGCAAAGCCATGGACTGAGGGCATGCATTGAGCGTCACAAGGGACGGCTGAGTTCAGAACTGACGCTGGCGAGGCTAAGAAGAAAGGCCCCGACAATAGACGCTTTGAGAGAACAGGTTGAAAGAGCGGCTGCTGGAGAAGAAGCCAATTACCCGCGGTGGGTGCGTGTCAACGCCCTCAAGAGCAGCGTGGAAGAGCAGCTGGAGACGACCTTTTCAAAACACACCAGAGCCGAGAGCATACAGGACATTGTTACAAAGTCTGGCAGGCATATTTACATTGACCCTCATGTGCCGAATCTGCTTGCTATTTCTGCGGGGATGGAGTTTGCAAAGGTGGAAGCGTACACGTCGGGGAAGATTATTCTACAAGACAAGGCGTCATGCTTCCCGGCCTATCTGCTGGATCCACGGTCTGAGGATGGAGATGTCATCGACGCCTGTTCGGCCCCGGGAAACAAGACTACGCATCTGGCTGCCATTATTCACCAACATCGGCCTGGGTTTGAAGATGCGCCGCAGACGATTTATGCGTTTGAGAAGGATTCGAGAAGAGCCCAGACGCTGGAGAAGATGGTCAAGATTGCGGGATCAAAGGACGTTACGCGCATAGGATTTGGGCAGGATTTTCTGCAGGTCGACCCCATGGCTGAAAACTACAAGGATGTGGGAGCTCTACTGCTGGATCCGAGCTGTTCGGGCAGTGGCATCGTAGGTCGCGATTCGATGCCCGAGTTACACCTCCCCGATCCGCTGGCAGATGGCCGTGGCGGTGGCAAGGGAAAGCCGAGCGCAGCTAATGCGAATAAGAAGAAGAGGAGCCACGATGAAATCGAACAAGGTGCGCAGAACGTTTTGGTGGATGACGACGGAAATGAGACGGTCGTCAAGTCGGAAAAGGATCTGGAAGCTCGCCTTGAGGCTCTGTCTGCCTTTCAACTGACGCTGCTGCAACATGCGTTCCGCTTCCCTCGAGCTAAAAAGATTACTTACTCTACATGCTCAATTCACTCACAAGAGAATGAAAGAGTAGTCATTCGAGCCCTGGCATCGGACATTGCCAAAGCGAAAGGATGGCGCATCTTACGGCGAGAAGACCAGGTAAGCGGAATGAGAGACTGGCCCGTCCGGGGAGTGGTCGAGGCCGCGGAGGGCGACGAGATTGTTGCCGACGCATGCATACGGTCGTATAAGGGGGGATGGCAGAGGGGTGATGGGCTTCTTTGTTGCCGGGTTTGTGCGGGATTCGACTGACGGCAATGACAACGATGCATTGGAGGTTTCTGTTGACGCCGACGGGGATAATGAGGGGGAGGGTCCATATCTCCGCGACGATGATGGGCGGATTTTGCGGGATGTTGTTGGGATGCCGGTGCTCAAGTCCACGGGGGTGGCTGTTTCGCTCCGTGGAGTGGATGAAGGGAAGGGGGATGAGGAAGAAGGTGAAGGTGAGGAGGAAGAGGATGCATCGTCGGATTCTGGATCAGGCAGTGAGGACGAATGGGGAGGCATTAGCGATGCGTAACTTGCAAAAGAGAGGTTGATAATACCCGTCCGCACTTTATACAGGCTACGTTGCATTAGACACTTTTGGTTTTTGTTTAGTTGTCTCTATAGAGTAACGGCGCTTTTGCGAAGACGGGATGTCCTTGACAGCAGGCAGGCTAACTGATACCTGTACTATTGGAACTTGTGAAATTGTTATTAGAAGTGAGGTTCATTTTGCCTATTTACTTCAAGCAGGAATGTTATACGCTAGCGTATTTTGGTAATGTAGTCGTCATTTAGAAGCAGCCATAACTCGATATGAATGATGCCATTCAATAGTCCAACAAAACTATAGCCAAGGCAAACATCACGGGCCCTGCGTCGAACGGACCCTCGGGCGAAAGTGAAGTGAATCCCGACCGTCTTGATTCTACAATGATACTTGCATATGCCTATGCCGTCTTACCTAGGCTCACCGACTCCATGTGATTTGATGTACACCGTAGATGCTGCTGATACCTCGCTTCTAGCGATATTTTCGTATTTGGACAAGTTGGTATTTAAATCTGGATTGGCAGATGACACGCAAAACGATAGAATCAGAAATCACAAGCCATTGATTGAGAGAAAATCCTACACTTGGCGGCGTCTAATTGGCGCGGCGTTCAGAGTCTCAACATATTTGTAGAATAAGAAACAGAAACTGTTGAATGTCATCAACTCTAGCAAAAAAAAAAAACACGAGCCTCGGCACAGCCTGTGATTTTTGTTCTTCTAGAACAAAGCCATGCTCCTGCTCCGGTGTGGAATTTTTTAAGCTCATGGGACGGGGGTGGCGTGTTTAATTGGACCACTTGAGCGAGACGAATGTGAGCAAAAAAAAATGATGCCGTAGTGGATAATACGAGAAAGTCTCGGTGAAACTGACGTTTGGCAGTCCCACAGTGAGGCGAGACTCGGCCGAGAAAGAAAGAAAAAATCACAAGCTAAGGTGTGTTTCACATGGGAAACAGAGACAAAGATTTCCTCTTCTCGGTAGAAGCCGAGAAAAAAAAATAAGAAAGTAAAAAAGCCAAGCAAATTGGCGTCGGGCCGGCTTTTCTGTATAGGCCTATCTAGAAGACAGATCTGGCGGCAGCCAAAAAGTGGATTTGGATTTTTATTTAAAA
Organism: Trichoderma atroviride; assembly: GCF_020647795.1. Taxonomy (NCBI): domain Eukaryota; kingdom Fungi; phylum Ascomycota; class Sordariomycetes; order Hypocreales; family Hypocreaceae; genus Trichoderma; species Trichoderma atroviride. The sequence continues at coordinate 1,721,486 of NC_089400.1, read as the reverse complement.
AAAAATTCTTTTATTTCTCGAAAGGCAGCAATGCGTCTGCCTTGTATATCTCGCGGTTGGCCGATCTGTGCCTCGGCACGTTTGGCTGTCAGACTATCGAAGCACGGACATGGCCGTGCCAGTATTGGGCATTGGGCATTTTAATTCGGATGTGGGCCGCTTTATATACTTGTGCTTGTTTGTTTCCCTTTATTCTATGGATCCCGTATCCATAAGGTACTGCTAACGGGTCCCGGGTTACAAGGTTGCATCAGCCCACAACTGCGGTGGCCCCCTTATCAAACATCAAATGTACAAGTCATCGTGGCATGACTAATTTGGTTGTGATTGAATTAGTCTGATTATATTTTGAATCCCGACGTATTCAGCATTTATAATGATTTTTTTTTGTGGACTTGTACAGTAAGAAAGACTTTGGCGGTGGTGGAATGTATTGCTTGCTGTCAGCATATTTTGAGGCTCAAGACTGCCTGAATCACCAAAACGTGGCTTGCGGTTTCAGCCTTAATTTTCAAAGAGAGCGGCAGCCATTGTACAACTGCCGTCTGCGTGCATGATGTAGCGTCGTTTTTTTGTTTGCGAGCGTGTTGCCAAAAGTAGAAGCCAGGTTTAGTTCAGAAGGAACCCAGGGTCAGACTTGTTACGAGTAGGCTATTAATACTATTACTTACTATATGTGTTTCCTTTTTTTGCCCTGTATTCTCCTCTTGAGTAAGCCACCAGCCAAGAAAAGCCAAACACCCATCGTGTGAATGCATGCTATTGCCTAAATGGGCGAGTGACCGCCAAGCTCCAAAAAAAATACTCCGTAGCTTGGCAGAGGGGTGTGAGTCTGCAAGTCGGTGGGCAGTCAAAAAGAAGGCGGGCGGAAATAGAGAAGAAGGAAAATAATAAAAATCAGACAAATAAAAATGGAATAAAAAAAATAAAGCGAGCCTGGAAATAATAAAGGAGACGGCCCCACAAAAGAATTACGGTTTTGCCCAGATCTCCACGTGCTAAACAGCATCTGAGCTACTCCACTGGTACTAGCGCCACGAGCGAAGCGGGCCTCTCTTCTCTAGAGGTGCAAAACTCCATGGACTTTCCGAGGTAATATTTCCTTTTGCTGCGAATCTTCTTGATGCTTCTTCATCCTCGGAATTCCGCCCTAATGGGGCCAGGGACAACGATGACGAATCATCCAGGGCGCCTATTATCTGCTTGACGGAGAATATTGATATATTCTGTGACACTGGAGATTTGGCTTACTGCCCGTTCTCCGTTCACGTTTGCGGCGTGCGGTGGGTTGGGTGAATGTGCCCGTTGGTTGAGGCGGAGGGACGGCGATGGGGGGGGCTCCGGCATCCCGTGAGAGGAGATCAAACAGAGTTCTATATGACTAATTCATATAATGGAAGCCTACGTAATGAGGGCGTTGGGAGACTACGCTACGCAACACCTAGGTTCAATGCAATGGCAACAGCCGCTGGCCTTGAAGAGGGGAGCTGAGATTACAATAGGCACAGCTCTCTTCCTCGAATAGAATGGCAATCTGTTACGCTCTTCCGGTTGGTCAAGTGCCTACTGTATAAGCTTTTGAGTAACGCGGGCATGCCACAGCCGCATGACAAGCAGCTGTAAGACGGGCGCTCACATGGCGGCTATCTGGTTTCTTCATCCGAAAGATCTAAATGATTACCCGGCGACGGGAAGCCATTGCTATCCCCGCCCGTTCGCACGCGCTTGCTCCCGGCCTTGTGGAATACTGGAAATAGCTTCTGTTTGGATAGATTACAAATGGCGCCGAAATCTATTGAAAAGGAACATGGCACAAAGGGCCAAGACGTTGAGGCGTGACAGCAGAAAGGACGGACTTCGGAGGGGCGGCGCCGGGATAGTGGGGCCACGTTCCCGGAGATTGTGTGTGGCCTGCCGCCCCGTGCCAAGCTTGCCTCAGATTTTTGAATTGTTAATCAATCTTTGATTGCGTTTGGAGAGCTGAAACTGCATCTATACGAACCTTGTGAATAGCACTCTGTAGACTGCCACGGATATGGATATACTACTGCTAATAGCCGTAAAGCCCGAGACATGTCAAACTATATTGAGTGCCCGTGTGTGTAGGTGTCACTCCCGACGCACCAGTAGAAATGATTCCCGTTTACGTGCATTTTAGTGCAACCATCCCCATCCTACAGTAGAGTCATGCAATACGTGTACCGAGTGCACACGAAGGAGCAGGAGCGATAACCGTGACCAGGGCAAGGTCCCGTCTGCGCGGAATATCCCAGCCGCTACCTGCGCTACTGACAGTGATCGGCTTCCTTCAGTGGATTTTTTGGCCTGCTTGGATGGCATGTTTGTGAGGGGGGGGGCCAAGCTGCATGATTGGCACGGACAAGAGCTCGCACCCACCACTCGCCGAGGCGTGATGGACTTGTGGTCCACGAGGGGAAATGCTTCTTTTTGTTGAATGACCCAAGGGCAGCGTTGTATCAGGCAGATTGCGGCAGATGCGAGGTTACTTGTCCCTAATATAGAAGTATAAAGTCGTATATATATATATACGTGTATATATAGCAGTACTTCTCAGCGCTATCCACGGTGAGAGGCGGAGCAGAGAATACCGAAACGAGGGAATACAGTGAAAGATGGAATACACCATGTTTCCCCACCCATCCCTCCCCTGGTAGCTGCGACCGCAAGGAGTAATTCGTAGGGCAGAGAGCGAAAACGAGGGGGTCTTTTTTGCTTGCCCATCATGCTGTCTAGATGGCGCCTTGGCGGAGCGGGTGGGCTGCTTGATTCTTGATTCTTGATTCTTATTTTTTTATCAAAGCGTTTGGGCACGGCTGCTGATCGGTTGTACGAATTACGTTTCAAGCGACAAGCCAACAAACCGCGAGATTACCGACAATCGGCCTTGCAATATTGGCGACAACTCAGCATGCTGTAATAGATACCTGTAACAGCAGACAGCCCAAAGCGACGGCCAGATACGTCATGCCGACCTCTCATGCACTCATGCACAATCGCGTCCGCCCAAAAGCTTGGCTCCGGAGTGTCCCAGAACGGCCCAGCTCTGTCCGTTGCTCGTTCTCTGTTGCGGCCGCGCCAAATCGCCCCCGTGGCGCAATCCCTCACCAACCGGCGAAATCTCCATGGACTTTTTAGGCCGCCGGAGAACTGCCTAGTCGTCACAGCAGGCCCTTGTCCGCCTTTATCCCCATGAGGACTAACGCACTCTCCAGCCGCACGCTGCGCTAATCCTCTCCGGACAGTTCCTTGCTCCCATCACCATCTTTCGACTCTTCCCCCCTCGCACATAACTTGTTAACTCCACCACTTTTGCAGGTCGCAGTCCTGCTCAAACCCGAATCCCTTGCCCAGTTCCACCAGCTGCTTCTTTTCTGATCATGCAGCTGGTTCTGCAGCCTCCATCCCAGCTGTGCTCGGGTCAGGCCCGGTACCTGGTAATCAACAACCCGGTCAACACAAGCTCAACCCTCACAAGCTCACACCTCTCGTTTTTATTTATACCAAAACGCCTCCTCCTTGTTCGCACGGCTATCTCTTTACTACCTACATAACCTGCTTCTCTGCTTGACTTCTTGCGGCTTTCCAAATCTACAGCAACTTACATCTCAAAACAGGCATCTTCTCTCCCTCCCCCCCAGCCTTGTCTCCTGACTCGCCTTTTTCTACTCCCCTCTCCTCTTTTTTCTTTCTTTTTCCTTCCTTCGCTTCTCGCCTCTCCACCGCAGCCTCGTACCACTGTTCATCTGCCGAGGCTCAGCGGCGGTCTAGGCCTATCTCGTTTCTCAAGGGTGCTTTGTTTTGTCACTTTACTGGGGTCAAGACAACTCGACCGGACACCATCCACCGTTACCCGCCAGCGGAGTTCCACAGAGATTAGGTTGAGTTTTAGGGAGGTACGTGTAATTCAATGCATTGGTAATCCCTGTTCTTGGGCGATTATCAGTATAATAGACATGCAAGCCCCGTGCTCCCCCCCGAATCTTGCGATCTGACTCTGGCCCAGGCTTCTCATCTCATCTCGTCTCGCCTCAAAACTTAATCACAGTAGCGCAAGATCCGGCCTCTTAGCGATCAACGACTGCGCGTCATAGCTGCCACCATGGCTGAAGAGAAACCTGTTGCTCCAGAGGGGGTTCCTCCTTCTACCTCTTCTTCCGTCTCTGCCTCATCCGCCACCGTCACAACGCCCGATCACGATGTTGAGTCTCAGCTACAGGCTACCCCATCCGAAAAGATCTCACACTGGAGAGTTCTCCTTGACCAGACCGGCGTTACCCAGGAAGTGCTCGACTTTAACTACACCGGTCACGGCACTGCCGAGTCTCCTTACCTCGTCGAATTCGTCCCCAACGATCCATGGAATCCCATGGGCTTCAAAGACTCATTCAAATGGGCCATCACCCTCATCCAGGCCAGCGCAGCTCTTTCAGTCTCCTTTGCTAGTTCTGCTTATTCAGGCGGTATAAGTGAAATCATCATGCAGTTTGACATCTCCGCTGAAGTCGCCATTCTGGGTGTATCTCTGTTTGTCATGGGCTTTGCTATTGGTCCTCTCCTTTGGGCCCCGTTGTCTGAGCTGTACGGCCGCCAGAGGACCTTTTTCGTCAGTTACATGGCCTTGTCCGCTTTCAGTGCCGGAGCCGCTGGTTCCCAGAACATTGCTACCCTCGTCATCCTCCGATTCTTTGCCGGCGCTTTCGGTTCTTCTCCCCTGACGAATGCCGGTGGTGTCATTGCCGACATGTTCAAGGCCGATCAGCGAGGAGTTGCTTTCAGTATCTTTGCCATGGCTCCTTTCTTGGGCCCGGCTCTGGGTCCCATTGCAGGTGGCTTCCTTGGTGAGTCCAAGGGCTGGCGATGGGTTGAGGGACTGATTGCCATCTTCACTGGTGTTGTCTGGATTCTCAGCTCTGTCGTCTACCCCGAGACATACGCCCCAGTCCTGCTCCGCCAACGTGCCGGTGCCTTGAGCAAGAGGACTGGCAAGGTCTACATTTCCAGGCTCGAGGCGGGACAGCCAGCCAAGAGCATTGCCGACCAGCTCAAGGTTTCCCTGCTGAGGCCTTGGCAGCTTCTCATCAGGGAGCCCATCGTCCTCCTCATCTCCCTCTACATGGCCATCATCTACGGTACACTCTACATGTGTTTCGCTGCTTTCCCCATTGTCTACCAAGAAGGTCGTGGCTGGAGCCCGGGCATTGGCGGTCTGGCATTCATCGGCATTGCCATTGGTATGTCTCTGTCTACTGTCGGATCCATGCTCGACAACAAGCGATATCTGAGGGCTGCTGCCAGGGCGCCCGATGGCAACGCACCCCCCGAAGCCCGTCTGCCACCCGCCATTGTCGGATCCATCCTGATTCCCATTGGCCTCTTCTGGTTCGCGTGGACCAACGGCCCCAGCGTTCACTGGATTGTCTCCATCATTGGTTCCATTTTCTTTGCCTCCGGTATTGTCTTGGTGTTCCTCTCGCTGATGAACTACCTTGTCGACTCTTGTAAGTCTTCATTTCCTTCTTGATCCTTGTGTGTGTCTGTATGTGTGCAGCCATGACTGATACCCGATTTAGATGTTGTTTTCGCCGCCTCAGCCCTGGCTGCCAGCTCCGTCCTTCGATCTCTCTTTGGCGCCGCTTTCCCACTCTTCACCACCTACATGTACCAGAACTTGGGTGTCCACTGGGCGAGCTCCATTCCCGCCTTCTTGGCTCTGGCCTGCGTTCCCTTCCCCGCTCTCTTCTACAAGTACGGCGATAGAATCCGTGCCACGTGCAAGTATGCTTCCGAAGCTGCGGCTGTCCTTGCGAAAATGCGAGCCAAGCACGTTGAAGTCACCGAGGACCAGGCTATTGAGGAGATTCAAGAGCAGGAGAAGGAGAGACGAGAGAGCCTGGCACTGGAGAGAGCAGCCAGCCGAGCCAGCCGTGCCAGTCGTGCCAGCCGTGCCAGCCACGCTTAAATCCAAAACAATCTTGATTCATTTTCCACAATGAATGCCAAACCCCCCCTCAACCTTTACATTCGACTGGATTAATCGCCACAACCCCCTTTTCTGTTTCTTTCGATATTTCCCTTTCCCAAATTTCTTCTTCTTTTTATGAAACATTGATAGTCATATTGAAGCGATAGAATACCATCGGTTCAGAGTTTATTTTTTTCTTTCTGGTTTTGATTTACGGCCACGTGGAACGGATATATGCATTGGTTAATACATAGAGGCGTCTTTGTTTTTTCATCATGACGAAGGCGAAAGCAAAAAAGGAGATGATGGGATGCGAGAGCAGAAGAATATTGCTTCCCGTGGTAATGGAGAGCAGGGCTTGATGCGTTTGACGTATTACTAGCAACTTACTCTTAGCGTTTGTTTTTACTTGATCGGATACCAATATAGCATGTACATAGATAGAATGAGAAACAAAAAGTTGAATACTCAGAATCTGGCTTGACCTTTGGATATCGTGTACATGAACTGAGCCCAAGTATAGTCTTGAAGTTGTAAAGACGCCGTTGCTAGTTGGCATATCCAGACACCTTGAGTTGGAACTCCAAGGGTTTCACTGGCAAATCTCCATGGCCATTTACAGCTTATTTCTATCTTGTTTGAATGTCTCGATACAGCGCTGCCCAACATTGCGGCTCATTTTGCGTTGCACCTCAATGTAACCACACAGCCAGCCATATATAGTGCCTTGTATTAAGCAAAGCGGGGAGCGACTTGGAGTGCATGTACATGACATCATGATACATCCTGCATCAAATTGCTACCAAAGTACTCGACGCCACTGACATTCCATCACGATACTTGTCCTGCCCAAGACCAGGCGTCCTTGACAACATCGAAGTCTCCAGCACTGCTCTCACTGTACAAATACACGTATTGCGTAATTTGGTACCTGGCGCCAGCCACCGCGCACTGGGCTCGGTAGGTACCGCGCTGGTCTGGGCGCTAAGCTGCCGGGCTGGTCCCAAACAGGCAACGGCGGCACAGTGTGCGATCGGGAAAAGTCGACGCTGTCGGCACTGGGAGGGGCCCCGCGAAAGTTGGTGCCAGAAGGCCCGCGTCGCCATCAAAGAAAAATAAACCGCCAACCAGCAGCTTCCGAGACTTGAAACCTGCGTTTTCCTCATCCCCTCATTTTCAGCCGCACCGCCCTCCTTATTCCATTCTCTTTGCAGGCCCTTTTATTTATTTCTGTTTTTTTACGACCTGCAAAGAGAAAACATCAAAGAAAACAACGGCATTTCGCAAATTGCCTTGTTAGCGAGAGGGCTAAACGAACTATGGCGAGGCGATCACAGCCGAGCACAGACTCGTCACCGACATCATTCTACTCGAGCAAGGAGGAGGATTCAGAGCTCACGTCAAAGTCGACAACTGCGAGCACACCGACGACCGGCTCGCCATGTCAGTACAGAACGGCACGGGAGCTGCCTCACGAGCTGAAAGAGCACTGCCAGATCTTCCTCGAAGAACAATTGTGTATGCATACCTGCGTCACCCCTCCTCTGCTGCCACGGCGCTTCCCATTGATGCAATCCATCTTGACAGTGGTACTGACCATTCTGGTGATGCTCAGACACTTGCGCCATCAACCTTCTTAGCAGCATGCTCGGTTCCGGCATATCGAGATCATCACCGAGCGGCAAGCCTGTGCCCGTGCCGCCGCCGAGCCACCTGGCGCTCCTCAGCACCATCGCCGTCCACCCGCTGCACACAACGCGTGTCGATAAACCAGAGCATCTCGACGTCTCTTCTCTCGCCCTGAGCTACCTCCGCAACGTCCTCAAAGTGGTGGGACCACTTCACGCCGACTTCCGAACCGCCTTCCAGTTCCGCTCCACGCCGCGATGGAACCGTCGAGCAACAGGACATGCCGGCCATGATAGCGACAGCGACATGTCTGATGGCGAATCGGAGGGCAGCCGCGACGCACTGCGGGGCAGGATTGCGAACGAGGGCAGCGTGTGGGCCAAAGGCCAGGATTTCTGGTCTACAGTCGGATGGGCGTTCCACTGCTGCACGCTGATGCCGCACCGATGGCGGTACTGGAAGGCGTGGCTGGAGTTTATGCTGGATGTGCTGGATGCCGACTGGGAAGAGCGGAGACGTCGCGATCTGGAGGACTATGAGATAAGAGGACGCATTGGACAAGTGCCAACGATGTGGCGAGCCGAGTCCATGTTGGTCATGTATATGGACCAGAAGGACGGTCGCCACTCTGGCCCAAAGGCCATCATGAAGGCGCTATTTGCTTACAACGGAAGCGTTTCTTCTTCATCTTTCCAGGAGGTCTTTGATAAAGAGCACAAGGGGCCAAGGCAGCGGGGGAAGAAGCGAAAGCGTGAAGCAGTCCTTGACCTGGCCAACGATAAATTTGGCGACTACTTTGACGAAGACGAGTCCATCTCCTCCGGCGTCTCTGAGCCTCCGACCCCTCAGAAGCATCGCACTAAGAGTGAAGCCTCGGGGGTCGGTGCTGGCATGGTAGAGTCTATTCAACTGCGGCTGCGGCTGTTTAGGCTGCTTTCCGTAGCCACAGATGACTTGGGCAAGCACACGGAGCTTGACAGGCTCTACGAGGATTTTGCAGCCAGCATGAAGGTTCTCCCTCTGGATATATTCGCTCTGTTTGTCTCTCATCGGCCGGACGTGCTGCTACGACCGTCGCAAATCACCCTCACCAGGGAGCTTTTTCACTTGCTCCTCCCGTCGTCCTACAAAGATCCCCGCAAGGTGGACCCGGAAGGTGATTCATTGGGCAGCCTGACGATGCCTATGCTGGAACACTGCTACGTCTGCTATCCTGCCAATACCATCGGCCTGGAGGACAATGCCAAACTATCGCTGCTGGTGGAGAGCGCGATGCAGCTGCTGTGGCTTTGCGATATGATCGAGTATACAGACAGCTTTGCCAACGCGGTCGACAAGGGCATAGAGGCGCGGGTGAAGAAGGCGCAGCGAAAGAGGACGGGTCGCACAAAGGCCGATGCGAGCGATTCGCATGCTTCCAACGTCATGGAGGCATCTGCCGATCGGATACGAGTTTTGTTGGACGTTTTGAGTGCATCGACTTGACTGAGCTGAGTTGTGCTACAGCGCGCATGTTTTATTTTTTTTTACTTGATTGGCGTTTTCTTTCCTTTTTTGTTTTCTCTCGGAAAGGCATGACGAATTGTAATGAAGAGCGTGTGTATTATTCATGATTTGCAAGAAATAAAGTTTCTGTGGGAACAGAGCTGGGAGCAAGGCGTTGTTTGGGCCACTGGGCGGGAAATATCCTGGGCTTTTTTTGGGGGGTATACATTCTAGGTAATGATACATATAATACATGTCTATCCATCAGTCAATCCGTATGCGTACATACTGGACCTAGTCATAATACAGATGGTGTCGGTTCGTCATTGTTGCTCTCATTGTGCGTTTCGTTTGGCCTTTTCCTTCCCCTTTTCGTCTTCCTTTTTTGTTCCGCTTTGACACATCTCATCGCTTCTTGGCCGCAGCCGTGGGATTCCATGCCGTGGGCTGCCAATTCTCGCCCGGGCCTTGCGCCCTCGCCCTCGCCCAAGGATCCTTTGCATCGGCCTTGTCCTCGTCCTGTTTCGCTGCCTGAGAAGGCTTCTCCTTCCTCGTCGCCGTCGTCTTCGTATCCTCTCCCTCTACCGGCTGCTGCGCCCTCTCTTCAGCCAAAGGCAGTCTCCTCGCCGGCTCTTCCTCCCTCGGCGCCTCCATGACCCTCGGCTTCGCCTCCCAGCGCGCGTCGGCCTCGGCGGCAAGCAGCTTCATCCTCTCCTGGCGCACGAGCTCGGCGCGCTGCTCGTCCATGGTCGGGGCCTCGCGCCGCGTGTGCCGCAGCCACTGGTGCCACTGGGGGCTGACCTTGACCTGCGAGTAGTGCGTCGACCGCGGGTAGGAGACGATGCGGCGCCAGCGCTCCGGGGAGTCTTGGGCGCCGCGGGTGAGGCGGAATTCCCAAAAGGTGTTGCCTTGGAGATCGAAGCCTAGACAAGAAGATGTAATGAGTAAAGAAGAATAGGAATTGAATGGAGAGGAATTGGGATTGTATTATAGCGTTTGTGGCAAAAAGTTGCTTCAAATACAACTTACCTATGAGGAAGCGCTTCCGCCAGGGAAGGCGCAGGGCCTTCCATTTATACCATGCCTGAGCAAAAGGGCCTATTCGCTTCGGCGTTGCTGACATGAAGGATGTTATGGTGGTTGAGACAAAAGGTTTTGTCCTGGGAGGGAGAGCTAAAAATAAAGGAAGACGAAGCTTTTTTTTTCTTTGCTGGAGATGATATGCTGTCATTGCTATGCATATATGCATGGAGCATCACGCGTGTGGCTGTGCGCCGCAATTGGCCATGACACCAGCCACACAGCTAACGCCAGGCTTCTAGACTTTGTTGCAATGCCCCTCGCCCCCCCTCTTTGCATGAAGAACGGGGGGACAGCTTTAAGGGTTGCCAGCAATGCGCATTTCGTCGCATGCCTGCAGGAAAAGGATATTGCTGCGACGGCTTAGCGAAACGAAGATGAGGCACCCCTCCTTTACCTGTGAAAACATCTTGACACTCGGTATTGCTGCTGTATCTTCGGCGGGGGGCTGTTTATTACCTGTAGGCCATCGGCCATGGAATAAAGGGTCCAAGCAGATCAGGTAGTAGCAGCAGTAGGTACCTTGCATGCTGCGTCTCCCGCAAAGCTGTACCTGAGCAGCCGCGTGCGTGGCGCCACCTCTGCTCTTGTCCCCCAATTTTGTCGCAAGCCAAGCACCCCCCAGTCGCCGTGTAATAACTGTAATTTGGGTCTGGTCCCTTGACTGTGTGGTAATAATAGCAGCGGCAGGCCAAAGAAAATCCCCCCCCCCCCCCGCCTGCTCCTGCACAGCATAGCTGGAGCTGACGTGCGTCATTCGCCTTTGCGCAAGGGGCCACGCAAAAGGTACTTGAACCCTTTCTTTTCCAATCTTCTTTGGGTCCCCCTTTGGACTTTTGCCTTCTACCCATATACTTTTCTACTTATATACCCCTAACTTGTACTTATTTGTCTTCGCCATTTCTTGTGCAGACATATCATTTAACAAAAAAAGCAACATCCTAAAGCCCGCGCAAAATCGTGCGGTTGTCATGCGCTGAATTCCAGTTGCGCCCAGCCCTTCTATTTGTTGCGACTACATTCCGAACCTGCCGCTTACGACATCCCACGCTGACCTGGTGACGACATCCTCAAACAAAACAACGTACATTGCTGGATCTGTACATCCAAGTCTTTTGAACGGGAAACGAAAAGAAATAGACGAGCAAAAGCGACAGATTATATCTTATACCGAACCACCTCTGGCCATCCAAACATGGCTTCCGTGACGTCCTTGGACGGCGACTTGCGCAGATTGCGCCTCGAGAAATACACTCCAGCCGCCGCTGACGAAGCCCGCGCATGGATCGAAGAGACGCTGGGAGAATCGCTGCCGTCAAAGGATCTCCTCGACGGCCTCAAAGATGGTGTCGCCCTCTGCAAGTATGCGAAATGCGCCCTGCCTCCGCCGCAGCAACCGCCTGTGGCCGTCCTTTGCCCTTTGTCGCATGCGCTAACGTTTCCTCTCTTCTCTCTTTCAGGCTCATCAATCTCGCTGTTCCGGCTCCTGGAATCAAGTTCAAGAAGTCGGCCATGCCCTTTGTCCAGATGGAAAACATATCCCACTTCCTCAGGGCATGCCAGGCCCCGCCCCTGAACCTGCACCAGCACGACACCTTTCTCACGGTCGACCTGTTTGAGCGCAAGGACCCGGCCCAGGTGCTGCAATGCATTGGCGCATTCAGCAGAGCCGCACACGCTGCCAACCCGGCGAATTTCCCCCATGTGATTGGCCCTAAATCTGCGAAGCCTGGAGCTGTAACGCCTCAAGGCACCGGAGCTGGAGCTACAACCTCGCGCGGCCGGGGCGCATCCTTTACTGGAGACTCTGCAGCAGCCAAGGTGAGCCCTGCAAAGAGCACTGGGAAGGGCCCTGGTTCCCCAAAGTCCGTTAGCACCTGGAGCAAGAAGGAACACGAGGGCTCAACCGCCCCGGCTTGGAATATTGCGCAGTACGGCTACATGGGCGGCGCCAGTCAGGGCAGCATGGGGGTCGCTTTCGGAGCCCGCAGGCAAATCACTTCCGCTGCGCCTCAGGTGCCGAGCCTGGCTGAAAAGGAGCGCATCAGGAAGGACAAGATTGCGGAAGAAGAGCGTCAGAGGCAAGAGGCCCAGGCCCGGCGCCAAGCCCAGCTCGAGGACGAAAACCGCGCTCGTGCTGAGGAGGAGAAGCGGTGGCAGGAAGAGACAGAGCGCCAGAGAGAGGAGGAACGTCAAAGAGTCCAAAGAGAGAAGAAGGAGTGGGAAGAGCAAGAGCGACAATGGAAGCTGACCGAGGACAAGCGCCGCAAGGAAGAAGCCCAAGCCGAAGCTCGCATCGAAGAAGAACGCCGCGCTGTCAGGAGCCCTGCCAAACTACACGGGCAGTTCCTCAGCCAGTATCAAGCCGAGCAGGCCAACGCTGAAAAGGCCGAGGGCCACGGGGCAGTCAAGAGAGAGCAGCTTCACGAGGCACAGCAGCGCGAGGTCGAATACGAGCGTGACCGACAAGAGCGGGCCGCTGACGGCAGAGCACCTACTTCACCTAATCAACTAAGGCCTATATCCAGGGGTCGGCCAGACGAGTCGCGCAGTCCTAGAGGAGGCAATGCCTCGCAGCTGAACCGCCACGAGTCTTATTCCCAAGGAGAGCGCGAGGTCCTCCAGACGAAGTGGAAGCAGCATCAAGACTTGTTGAAGGAAGACGAGAGAGAAGGTCTAGCCTCGTCGCCCCTGCCCAGGTCTCCCCGCCCTCTCCCCAATCCCAATAACGCTGCCGTACCAGCAGTAGGAGGACGTCCCTTGCCTGATCCCGCCAAATACTCGTCGCCTCCAAGAGAAGCACCCCAGAATCGCACAGACCGCTTCCTGGCAACCAACTCGGCCCCCGCGCCGTCGGTAGCCCAGCAGACATATGCCCGAGAACTCGGCGCAACCGAGGAACGCGATGCCGAAGACCGGCGCCGCATCCAGGGCCAAGACAAGACCAAGGCGGCCGGCTGGGCGTCCAAGTCCCTACTCGAGCGCGAAAAGGAGATGGAGAGGCAGCGCCAGAAGGAGTGGGAAGACGCCCAGAAGGAAACCGCCGCCATGACCCGGGGCGAGAACGGCGTCGACGGCATCGGGGGAGGCATCGACGGCCGGTGGGATGTCGGCCAATGGAGCGGCTATACCGGCGGAGACGGCCAGAACAAAGGGTCGCAGGGCATTGGCGCCGGGCGGAGGCAGATTGTAGGACCGCGACCTCCACCAAACGGCGGGCGATAGTGGCAATAAGAGAATGGAGATTAAAAGACGAGGGACATGGAGGGCACACACACATTCATTGGCAGGCAGGCAGAATTACACTGTTGGACGGTGTTTCCGGCTAAAGAGGATCTATACACAAAAAACAATCTGGTGGCGGCGGCGGTTCTGGCGGGAAATGGTGGCGCTTGTTAGATTTTGGACTTGTTTTCATCTTTTATCTCCTTTTTTTTTGGCTTCTTTTATCTTGCTTTTTTCTTCTTCTTCCTACTCTTCTCTTCTTCTTCCTCTTCTCCTGTATCTCTGTTGCCAATTCTATGTTTTAGCGCTGGACGGACCCGAATTTTTGAATCCTCATGTCTTTTTCTCTTTTTTGCCTCCTTTTCTGATATGTGTTTTTATAGCGCTGAGCGTGTGAAGAATAAAAAGACTATACTGGTGATTCCGTATTTTAACCAGAGTTTTCGCTTGTAGTACCGCCCCCATCTTATAATCCTCCTTGGGTTACGTATGCCAGGGTGCCAGAGCCAGGCCAGGCTCTGGTTAGGCTGGCCCTCTCTCGTGCAGAAACCCACAGATTACACGTATCGTGTGCAATTGGCCTATCAGCATCGTATGCTCTCGCCATTGCCATCCTTGCTGTTCATCCTGCAAGCTTCGTCGACCTCGGCCCCATGGAAAAGAGCTAGAGGGTCTTCATCGTAGAGACAGAAGTCCCTCGACGCACTATTGGGCTTTGAACATGGGGGCTGCTGACCGTTAAAAGTCCCTTCCTCAGAAAAGCCACGCACGCTATCGAAGCTGGGCATGGGGAACGAAAGCACAGGGGCAGGTGCTACGGTAACAAGAATACGTTTCTTCTTGTTCTCCTATGGGCGAGTCATAGCTGAGCGAGGGTCCCGGACTGTTATAAGGCTTGTAAACTTTTACCATAGAGCCAGCTCTATTGCTTCATTTGATCTTTTTTTTTCTACTAACAAGTTTTTTTCTTCATCATGCACGATTAAGCAACCGCAATGAGACGCGCCATCAATATTGCACTTGAAATTATCAGGGGGGGGCAGAAAGCTTCGCAGCCCCTGCTAGATTTCGACTGCGCCGTCGCCCGTCTTTGCTGAGGATAGACACATAGGTATTGATGACCAAGCATCCTAGCCGCAGGTATCGATGCTGCTTGTTCGGAGAGAAAAGTCCTCGGGAAACTACCAACGCTCACGCCAAAGTTTCATTTCCAGTCGTTTTATCCTCTGCGGCCTCTGTGCGACATCTCTCGCACATACACCAGCCTCCCAGACTTCCCTGAGCCCACTCGCGTCGTTGCTGCACAGGTAGTGTTACGTCACAGTAATGGTTCAGAATCTCTTCGCCTTTCTTGATGCCGCCGGGCTTGCCGCCTACGACGCGTTCTTTTCGTGCTGAGAGAACCATTCGGCCGCTCCAGTCCCAAGTGACGTTTGGATCGCAATCGTGGTTGGCTAGGCACCAATAAGGATGAACCGCGGCAACATCTGGTTTCCCGTCTCGAGGGTTTTTGCGAGCTGAGGCCGTTCCTCGGAATTTGGCATAGAGCGTGTTGAGGACCCACAGGTCATATTCCTCCACAGCCGTGTAGATATCTACATCCATCTTCTCCAGGATGTGCAGCGGTGTCTCAATATTATATTTGAAAGAGAATGGGAGAGTCCATTCCGGTGGAGGGCCAGCGTTGGGCGATACGTTGATCTCGTTTGATCGAGAGGAAACAAAGTCGCCCCAGATGAACTTCACCTCACGCACATCCAATGGGTGAATCTCCTCATTGGCCGCTATCGCCAAAACTCTGGCAAGAAGGAGGAGGTGCAGAGTTTCATCAGCTTCGAACGCGCTAGGGTCTTTGGCAATTGAGTCCACGTCTTGATCGCAGACTGCAGGGTGATAGCGATCTTGGGCCAGATCGTGACACTCCTGGCTGCAGAAGACTGTATCGAAACATTCCTCGCATCGAATGGGTTGGTTATCGCTGCCAAGCGGGGCGAGGTCAGAGCTGCAGGCATCGCAAACCGAATCTTTATGTCTGTTGTTGGCTGTAAGGAGGGTGTATTCTCTGAGCACAACCTCACCAGCCTCGATATCCTCTTGAGCAAAGACACCAAGCTGTTTGCAGGTCGGAATTATTTCATAATTGTCAGTCTCGCTCTCTCCTTCTAATAAGATTGGCAGAGTTGCCACTTGAACGGCACACTTTGGAGCCATCTCTTTCAGCCCGTCGTTCAAGGACTGCAAAGACTCGGGCGAGAAGCGATCCGGTTCATGGTCATTCCATGGATAGACTTCCCGCCGGACTAGACCAAAGTCGGGTAAATCACTGGCATCGAAATCCTGGCGGCCCAGCCTCTGTCTAGCCACGTTGTCAATATGCCCCCTAGTGTGAAGCAGCTTTGCATTTTGCGGAGCAACTGCCAGGCCTCGATCGCAAAACTGAGATGCACTTTTCAAGCAACCGCACAGCAAGAGACTCAGTGACAGTATCTGATACGCCCGTACTGACGCAAGGCTTGCCAGCTGATTGAAAGCAGCATCCTCATCCTTGGAGCCGCCATTGACCAGATCAGGATATTCGTCGGCAACTTGGCTATGGGCCAAGATCTCTGGAAGGGGTACGCCAAGATATTTGCTTAGGCATTCCAAGGATTGCTCATGGTATTCGAATCCGTCATTTGTAACTTCATCAGTAAGGAGAAGTGCTCGGTATGCGTCGCCAGCGGCGAGGTCGGGGTATCCAAGGTCCGCATACACGGCCGCACGCTCGAGGTAAAGAATCAAATCATACGGTAGGCTTTTGAGTCCCTCAGTCAGTTGTTGACGACGCTCGAGAAGTTTCTCGCTAAGGGCAATCTGATCCGAGTCTGGAGACGACATTGGTACCGGTTGTCGTCAAGCAGTAATCAGAAGGGGCTACTGTACGACAGCTAGAAATAATAGTGGGTTAATCGACAAGCAAAATATATGCAAAAAGAAGAAAATGAAGAGAGAAAGGAGAAGCCGGTAGCAGTTGTTTGTCAGTGCCCAGCCACGTTTGAGTTGTGCCAAGGTAGAGAACAATTTTGATTGGCGATCGCTTATCGGGGCTACAAGATCGAGAACCCCCCTGCTGCTCAAGCAATTGACGAAGAGGGAGTGGAGAAGAGAAAAAAATCCACGCGATTGTCGAGCCTGTAGCAGCTGGTCAAGCTACCGTTTCTTCAAGAGCCAAGATCTGTCTTGTCTGCGGAAACGTTGGACGAAAGAGTTGGGCCGAGCTGGAGGGGTTGCTGATACCAGGTAGGCAACGGAAAGGTTCAGGACGGCGCAAGACCGAAAAGTCTCTGGATTGGCGGGTGTAAGAAGACGTGTTGCGGATATATGCCGTGTGGAATAGCACCGCTGGTCAACTTGCAGGAAAGGCCTGGCTAGGAGCCAATCAATGGCCACCAGGGTTATGAAAGCAGACGAGGGCACAGATCGAGGCCGCGGTCGATTATATCCCCGCAAAGCTAGTGGCGGTAATATCCAAAGGCCGGGAAGACGAGGAGAGCCAAGGGGGGAAACCGGCGAAGCAGAGGAGAGGAGAGTAGCCGGCAAGCCTGCGCGGTGACGAGACGCAGAATGGTTTGGGAAAGGGAGCGAATCAGTAAGCCGGCCCAACGTCGTAACACTGAAGTGAGGCCGTCTCGTGACGCACTTTGTTGCCGTACAGCTACTACAGTTGAGGTGTTTTCGAGCTTGGAATGTGTGTAGGCCGCCGTTGCGAGGCCAATGTTGCCACTCAATGCCTTGTGCTTGCCGCTAGCTGCTGATGGCGGTCGTTTGTCTTTGCAGTCGTTGGCGCTGATGCCGCTGTTGGCGGTTACAAGGAGCTGTTCTCGCCAGCGTCGAACGACTTTGGTGGCTTGACACTGAGCAGGATGATACGACACTGCCCAAGGAGCATGAAAAGTTCCAGATTCTTCCGGGCCCGCGATATATACTACCTGCCTGCTTTTGAGGAAGCAAGTCCCGAGGGCGGCTTCTTGAAACCAGGAGGAGGGGCAACACAACGTGGCACCTTCCTTGCAACGTCAACTCAGGCAATGGAAGGAAGCAGCCAGGCCCAGCCAGATGCCAATAGCGGCACAACCTCTTTGCAGCCTGACGCCCTGGTTGGCACCTGCCGATAACCCAGAGCCAATGGCCGTCTGCCGTTTGCCGTTTGTCCAGCGCAGTCCAAGACAACGAGCTTACAAAAAGGCTTCGGTGTATTATTAATAACGAATACCCAAGATGTCAAGGACTGCTAAGCCAAAAGAGGGGAGGCTACCGAGGACAGACTCACGAGCGAAGGCAGGCGAAGGAGGCACAGAAAAAAAAAATAAACTGAAAATTCTCATGAGGCCCTAGACGATACGCCAAATGGGCTAGCAGTCGCGCAAGCGTGTGGGATTTGGCGGTTGATTGGCGTTGCTTTAGCACCCCTCGGAGTGTGTGTCCCGCTGGACCCTGAAATCCCGAGCGTGCAACTCGGTGGGACTTTGTGGCAGAAACGAACAGCCAACGACGGTCATGGGCTAGACCGGGGCTAGAGTTGCATTCTGGGCTGAAGGCTCCGGGCCATCAGTAATACAGACGAAAACTCCATTGTCGCACAAATGGTATCCGGCTGCCAAGGTGCCGCAAGCTGGAGGCTGCCATGGATAGCCCTGCCACGGAAATTGAACAAGCAAGTCCGCAGCGCCCGCCATCATTAATTATCGAAGCTACCAACGGGGAGAGACAATACAGAGGAGAGATGACCGAGCCAAGCTGCCACTACAAGAGAGGCCGGCATTTTGCTCGATAATGCTACTCTAACCGGCACATGAGGCTGTGGAAAGCCCGAGCAAATCAAAACACTCGTCCCGGGCGAATTCAATCAGATCTACATGGTTGATGGTCTTGCAAGGCTCACTCCAGAGATGAGATGCTACACAATTTTCGCCTCAATGCTCTCATTTCCATGTGGGGTGCCTTGTGCCTTGCAACGTGTGGCTGGTTGAGCAAGACCAAGACCCGCAGCAGGCGCAGCAAGTTCTTTGACAGCGGAGCTACTCCGGTGGCAACTTCAATTTACAACGCCCGCTGTGCTAGGTAGGTACCAAGAGGTTAAGAGGTTAATTATCATATACGTGCTTCGTTAATCCGTGTGAGCCATTACCTGTACAGGTCTACTATAGCTCCTGCCGTGGGTAACAAATAGCATTACGGGTTATAAGGCATAGTCGCATCTCAATAAGTGCCTAGTTGGAAAAAAAAATTTACGGAATCAACTTTTTTCTATGAGGCCGAGGCTAAACTTGCAGTACTATTTAGAGATAGAGGAAAATAGACGCATGAAGAGGCGGCTTCACTTAGGCTTCATCATTACGTCATTACGCCCTTGGTCAATCCCCAGCCGCAACGCCAAACAAACCAAAATATCGCCACAAAGGACATGACGTTATATCTGTCTCGGGGTCTTTATGAGCCATCAAGTATGAGCATTCAAGTGCCGTCTCAATTTGGGTGCTATCGATATAGGAGAAAGTAAGGTGTGATGGGTGGGTAGCTTCGCAGCGGGAGTGGTAAGCGAGCGCAGCTAACATCGAACATGCATACGCTACAGTTACCCAGTAAGCTGTATTTACACACATACATGCCCAGCTATATGCAAAGGCTGGATATAAAGCACCAATGCCGCATCCTTCAGCTTGCCTCTTGCAAAGCTGGGCGATCATACGCACGAGGAAATAAGTTTTGGGTTGGTTACATTTGAGACCCTTCATATATCGCCCGTTTCGGCAGTATCAAGCTCTTTAGTTCCGGTGGTCGGAAAATCGGCCATGGTTGGCAGCATTGCTAAACCAATCAAGGTCAGTAGGTTGCTAGCTGAGTTTACAACTTAAATATAAGAGAGATTCATGTTGCTTGCATCTGCTTATTGACTGAGTCGTAAAAACAGCACTGCGTAGCGATTTCGACAAATGGAAGCCGAAGGTATGCATACATGTAGATGGATACTCGTGGGATACATAGGTTAAGGTTGATATATAAAGATTGAGGCAGATTTACACATAAAGACATGGGATTGATAAAGACAAGGATTTCTAGGTCCAATTCTTATTCTAGCTCACCTCTTTTACCCACTGCCTAATCCCCGGCCTTCCTGGAGATTTTATACTTGCCAGACAAAAGGTGCATGTTACAGTTTACAGCAGCACCCGCGATTGCCGTGCTACTTCTCCAAGCCCAGCATCAGAAAGCAAAAGCGTTGAAACATCATTTTTGACATGACTAGCGCATTGACGTCGACGTGATGCTTCTCCAACTCGGGCGCCTCAAGCGGCTTGGGCATGCAGACCAGCGGCATCCCTGCAGATCCGTTCCGAGTGTGTGCGCTGCACTGCACATCACCATCCGAAATTTCCTTAGTCCTTCTCGAATCTTCTCCCGCCTCTTGCGCAGAGTAACGAACCACCTCGTATGTACATATCGTCAGTTTACTTACCCATGTGATGAGAAATAGAAAATCTATAATAACAAAAAAAAAACTAATAAACAACTACCAGAAAGAGCAAAGACACAGATCCCCTCAGCTCGTCTCTTTTTAACCTTCATTGCCAGTGGCAACGGCTACCTGAACTCAAGCGCAGCCTTATCTTATCTTCCCACGCGCCTCTGACATAACCCCGCGCGCATAGCACGCAGCCTCTTTTTTTTTTTTTCTTTTTTGACAAGCCGCAACCTTTACGGCGGAAAAATAGAGCAACCCCGCCGTCCAGACTATCGGGACCTCCTTCATAGCTCATTACCATAGCTCTAAAACTCCAACCACACACAACCGAGAGGAAAAAAAAGACGAGGCAAACCTGGAACCGCGGATAAAGAAAATAAATCGATAGACGGGACTTTCCGATAATACGGCTCGAGCACCAACAACAAAATCTCCATTATATATCGTCTCTGGCTAACTCAGCCCTCTGACCTATAAAACGCAAAACAGCTAAACCCGCTACTCGCCCCTCGCCTCGCTCAGCTCAGCCCATCCATCATGCCCAAGACACAACCCAACCTATACGCTTTCCCAGGCGTCGACGCCCTCGCGCAAGCCCTGCGAGCCTACGTGATCCAGAGCCAAAACGCCGGCATTGAGCGCCACGGCGCCTTCAAGGTGGCCGTCTCGGGCGGATCGCTGCCCAAGACGCTCGCCGCGGCTCTCCTGGCGCCGTCATCTGGTCCCGCAGACGTCGTCGACTTTTCCAAGTGGGAAATCTTCTTCGCCGACGAGCGCGCCGTGGCCCTGGACCACGAAGACTCAAACTACCGCCTGCTCAAGGCCGAGCTGCTCGACAAGCTGCCCGCCGACCAACAGCCCTCCGCCGTGCACACAATCAACACCGAGCACCTCGACGACATCCAGGAGCTCGCCGACCAGTACGAGCAGACGCTCGTCGGCAGCTTCGCCTCGCGCGACTCGGTGCGCCTGCCCATCTTCGACCTCCTGCTGCTCGGCTGCGGGCCCGACGGCCACACCTGCTCGCTGTTTCCCAACCACGAGCTGCTGCGCGAGGCCGATGCCTGGGTCGCGCCCATTGAGGACTCGCCCAAGCCGCCCCCTAAGCGAATCACCTTGACTCTGCCCGTTGTTACACACGCCGTCCGCGTTGCCTTTGTCGCTACCGGCGCCGGCAAGGCCTCAATCATGAAGGAGATCTTTGACACGAGCTCTGGACTGCCCTGCACCCTCGTCAACGAAGCTGCGGGAGACCGATGCAGCTGGTTCGTCGATGAGCCTGCCATTGAAGGAGTTGGCTTCCCCCGGAGAGCATTCTTGTAAAGGGAGAGTGGTTCAAGAGAGGAGACAAGAAAACACAAAAAAAAAAAAATTTCAGATTTGATGACGATGCATGAACATTAGCAAATGATGAGTATGATGCGCAACAGCCATGATGAGGGGGGGGCGGATGGGTAAACAGCATGTGATAAGTGACGTTGGTGCGTCAACCGACTTGATTTGTTTTTTTATTCCCCTTCAGTTTCACTGGGAGGTCTTCTTTTTCCATTTTTTTTTCTCTCCCGTTTTTTAAGAAAGAAAAAGAGAAAAAAGAGAAAAAAGAAAAAGCTTTATGCGCGCACGAGGTGGAATCATTGTTTTTTTTTTTTTTATGCCCCGACTTTTAAAGAGTTCGCTGGGCCCCCCCATGACACACTATTTTCATTTTTGTCAACTTAGAATATATGATTGCTTTCACTGGGGGAGGAAAGGAGGCAGTCTAGTTTTCTTTTCTCGAAATTGAAAGCAGATTTGAAATTCATTCCAGTGTCTCTGGTGGTAGTGATGACGCTAATGTAATGCTGATGCTAATGCTATTTGCTCATGAGGGTGATGATAATGATAGTTCCGTTGCCCGTATCCATCGTATGTTATAGAAAACCAATTTCATGTACCCTGCCGTAATATCAAGGCCGTCGATTTTGAAGACAAAAAAAAAAAAGGAAACAAACGCCTAGACCAAAAAAAAATCCCCTTATAGTTCTTTCCAAGCACCTCCCGCACGCGGAATCTCAAAGTCATTATCCGCATCAATTCTATTCATCCTCCCAATCCACTCGTCCTCTCGCAAAAGCGCCTCGTGCTCAACAACCTCCATGATTCTCAGCTCCGCCAGCATATTGTCAATCAAGGCGCGCGACCCGTCCAGCATCTTCTCCAAGCTAGACTTTTCATCTTCGTCTGGCGGTTCAGCATAGAATTCGTCCAAGGTTAGGTCGTTAATGTCGCTAAGCTGCTGCTTCCACCCATCAAGCTGGCCGATGAGTTCTCCGCGCTCCTCTTTCCATTGTGCATCCAGATCCTCGATGAATAAGTCATTGTTGCCCTGTGCGAGCATGGCGCCATTTCTCCTCGCCTCCTCCATGTCGCTCACTCCGCCGATCCACCTCTCAAAGTGCCGCACCAGCTGGGCATATCGACCGCTTGGATCACTCAGCGACCACACATTAGTGATGACGGATTCCAGAGACTGAATCTTTTCATCCAGTCTGCCACCACTGGCCCATCTTCTAAGTGCCAGCACATTCTTCTTCTCTTGCGCCGCGCTCTCCTGCTCAGAGACATCTCTGCTCTCCTCGCTCAGCTTTGCGAATCGATCCCCCAGCTTTTGCTTGGCACTCGCTCTCCATTCGGCCTCTACAACTGGCGCCTCGCGGTGCAGCAGATACAGCTGCAGTAACTCGGCCTGGAGCTTGCTGACCTCGGCCGACGCAGCGATATTTGACGGCAGCTTGGAAGGTGACGATGTAGCCAAATGTGACGTAGACAGCTTAGGTGCCAAAGACTTGCCTGGCGAGACTGGTCTCTGTAGAGAAGAAGCTGAAGTCCGAGGTTTCAGCGATGCTTGGTCCTGTGACAGCAACGTACCGGCAGAGGAGGGCTTAGAAAGTCTAGATACCACTCTGCTGATCGTTGCCAATGACAGCTTACGAGCGGGTAACTTTTCTGCTGAAGGAGCTCTGCGTTCCAGCGTCCTTGGTTGTCCCGTAGGAGTCACAGCTCGGCTACTAGCCGCTGAATTCCCCCCTCGGGCAGTGATCGGGGTAGGAGTCGGGGTTATAGACCGAGCTATAGACCGAGGCCCGGGTCGAGTTGCAGAGGTCGCAGAAGTACTAGTAGATCGAGTAGAAGCCGAGAATGTGGCCGCCCGGGTCAGTCCCATAGGTGGTGTCCTCGCCCTACTCGAAGAAGAAGGCGGCGTCCTCGCTTTCGGTGCCGCTGTAGGCGTGACTGGTCTCCCAGAAGCCGAGAATGTATTGGCCCGAGTCAACGTAGTTGGCGTGGCTGACCTTCTGGAAGATGATGGCGCACCTACCGGGGCTGTAGGCGTTGCAGGCCGCCGAATTGGATCTCTCGACCTCGAAGGGTTAGGCGGCTTCGATACCACCGGCCCAGCAAGATTAGTGGCCGAGGTTCTAGCAAATGCGATGCCCGTCGGCCTTCTCTCAAGCTCCTTTGGCTTCCCCGGCATTGATATGCTCGTAGACCTCCCTCTCGCTTGAAGAGATGGCCTCGTCATGGTTGTCGAGGGCGGATACTTGGTGGTTGACGCAGTCCGTTCTTTTCTTGCAGTGACTTCTTTTGTTGCCAGCGTCATTGATCTCGTCAGCCGTCCAGGTATGCCCGTTGCCGTAGGTGCCTTGGGGATACCACTGCTAGCATTGGTGGTGGTGGCAGAGGTGTTCTTCAAGCTGTTCGTCGAGCTGCTAGAGCTAGAAGCAGTCGAGGCGGCTCGGGCACCATATTTGAAGCTGGGCAGCCGGGTCGGCGAGGCGTTTCGAGTTGCCGACGGCTCTCGTGTACTGGACGATCTCGTCGGTATCGAAGACGGAACGGTGGTGTTGGAGCGCTGCGGAGGGCGCGCGCGAGGTATTGACGACATGGCGCCGATGCTGAAGATTGGGCGGGATGGTTGAAGTCTGAAGCTGGCCAGCCCGACGGTGACATTTGACGTACCGATCAGTGCCCTGCTGGGAGTGATGTCAGGGGAGCTTGGGCGCTGTAAGCCCAATTGCCGTGCCTGGCTACTCCCTTTTCGGCTATGCTAATGTGGCTGGTGGGTGGCCCCAGCTCCACCAATTGTCGATTTACAACTTCATGTCATCTCGCCTCCTTTAACCGCGTCCCAGGTATCACGGAAATGCAAACAAGTACGATAAGCCCTTGCGTGTTTTCAATCTTGTTCAAAAGACAGCTTTATTATCCCTGAGTAGTATTACACCAATGCTAGTCTATTTCAATCAGCCTCTTGTCGAGAACAAAACCAAAGATGCCTCGAGTCATATAAACAAATTCAACCTTGTACAAACCATGGTTTCCAGCATGTCGATTTCCCTAAAAATTCGGAATTATCCTTTTTGTGTCCCATTCTCTTTGAACCAATGAGCGACTGAACCAATCCTCTAATACTATACATGTGACATTTCTCCTCAAGTCTTGTGGGTAAGCTGTGAAAATGGTATCGAAAGTGAAAACTGAGGAGCCAATCAGAGCTTCCTTCTTATGGTACTTTGATGATACAGATCCTTGTTAAGGTAAAAAGAAGAAGAAGGAAAGAAAGAAAGACGGTAAATGATGATATTCGTACTCCAGATCCCGCGACAGTAACATTACATGCCATAACAAAAGAGAAATAATGGAGAAGGAGAAGGAAAAGGGGGCGTGGGCGTGGGCGGAATAGGGGTATCGTGGTAGCAGTATGTAGCGGGCAGGATTAGGGGAATGCGTGGTGTTATAACGTTGCCTGGAACCCGGGAGCGGTGTCTGGCCGGGATTGGGAAAGGGGACCAGTGTTGGCGAGGTTGTCCACCAAACGGCGGAGATCCCATTGGTAGCTGGCCAACTTGCGATGGCAAGCATCACATATTCGAACATGGCAGAATGCGCAGGCCCAGCGATCTTCAAGATCTGCTCTATCGCAAGCTTGGCAGGTAAGCGGACAATTCCTGTTGCTTCGGCGGTTCATCGTCCTGTGTTGTTGGAAGCAATTAAAATGCGTCTTGGTGAGTGGCTTCGCCTTGATAATGCCGTCTTTGGGCAAGTTTGAATACGTCTGTGTCGGGAAATATGTGGCCTTGGGATGAGGCTCGCCTTCAACTTTCATCTCGGGATATAAAGTGCCGTCACGGCCCCGATAAAGAAGCCCTTGTGTTTCCGACTTGAGCAGCCGTGGATCCGATGTTGGCTGGGGGGTGCTCTGCTTAGGGTTCGCTATCTGATAAACATCTGTCTGTATGACAGTCGGCTGTGACTGCACAGCAGCCGTGCTTGTGCCCCCCCGAAACACGCGGGCGGGCGGATCCTGGGCCGTTGGGAAGAGAAGCCGTCACGGGTGCAGGCACGGGTGCTGGCGCCGGTGCTGGGGCAGTATCGCCTTTGCGTAGTACTGGTGACACAGTCGCTTGGCTGGATGTGCTCGTGCTATTTGCATCAGATGGCGGGCGAGATGAATCCTTGGCGGCTGTTAGACCCTGGCCAGGGGACACTGTGATCGCTTTTCGTGATATGGGTTGAGTGCTTGCAACTGCGACCTGGTTACCTTTAGGAGGCTTGGGAGGAAGATCCTTTGAAAAGTCGGGAGATGCACCTCTGGGGGCTTCAGGAGACGCTGCTGGAGAAACGGGGGGAAACAAAAGGCTCGACGGTCGGTTGCTTGACGTCTTCTTTGCGGTACTCTGGCGTCGGCGGCCGCTGAGCAGCTGGAGCCCCCGGAAAGCCAGTCTTTGCACTAGAAGTGCTGGATACCGATTCAGAGCGCTGAGAGCCAAGCCTGTCTTTGATCTGCTTCAGCTTGGAGGTTTCGCTTCCCATGGTTTGCGCGGCAGGGGGCGGCTGGTCCTTGGCCCCTAACGAAGGGCGAATATTGCGGCCAGGCAAGCCGCCGGCGAACGGAGGTGCTCGAGGCACTGCGGCCTTGGCCGTCTCGGCTGGGGCTGGGGGGTCGTCCTGGTCTGCCGGCAGCTGCGTATCTGCAGTCGACCCGTGGCTGTAGTCGAGCGTCAGGCCGGGAAGCTCTCTGCTGGTTTGGGTCATGTGTGGACGGCGTTTCCAGATCTCGGGGCGAGGAGAGGATGGCGTGGAGAGCTCTGCGGCCGGTTCGTCCTTGGGTGGTGGCGAAGGGAGGTCTCGCTCCGCAGAGCGCTGATACTGGGTGGCAGCAGCAGCAGCACCAGCACCAGCACCAGCACCAGCAGCGCCTATTCCTGTGCCAGTGCCGGCGTTGGGGCGAGCAGGCAGTGAGCCACTGCCGCCTGGTGCGGCCTTGGGCTTGCTGGGAACAGCGGGAAAGGCAGCTGTAGCTGCGGCGATGGCACTGCTAGCCTCCGCAGCCGCAACCGACTTCTCGCTACCCGGCGCTGCGACTTCCTGCCTATCGATCTCGCTATTACTCGTCGTGGTCTCGTACAAGGACGGGCTGTGCGATTCGTCGCCATCGCCCATATATGCCGAGAGAAGACTCGACAGGGAAAAGGTGGGAGAGGGCTGCGCCAAGTACTGCGGAGAGGGCGCCGGCAGCTTCAGGTTCGCGACGGGCTTTCGCGGGATGGACATTTTGGATCCGGCACTCAAAGGGGGCGATTGGAGGCTCAGAATCCCGGCGCTCAGCGCCGACGAGGGCGTGCTGGGCGCAATTGAAGGCGCCGCGACGACGTTTGCGCTGGTTGTACTGCTGTAGCTGTTCACCTTGCTGCTGGGATTCGTCTTGGCCTGGGGAGTCGGCGGCAGCGTCTTGGTCGGCGGAGGAGGTAGCGGCGGAAGGGGGATGTTTTTGGTCGACTGAGGCGATGCCAGTGATGAGGTTCTTGCGGGAAGACTATACTCGCTGTTCTTTCGGCTGTGACTAGTATTACTATTGTTGTAACTGCTATTGTTGTTGTTGTTGTTGTTGTTGTTGTTGTTGTTGTTGTTGTTGTTGTTGTTGTTATTATCGCCGCCGATGTTACTCTCGCCGTCGTCGTCTGTGTAGTAGTCGTCCAATCCAGGCACCGTCGGCAGCGCCTTGGAGAAGCGCGATACGCCGCTTTTAGGGACTGAAAGACCGGACGGCTTCGACATGGTGGCCGGCAAAACCAAGAAACGCAAAGACGCAAAACGGTCGAGACCGCGGGGGATTGACGAGATTGTCCAGATTCCCCAGCTCAGCTGCCTGTCCCTGCGCTAGGCCTGTCCCTGCGTGGCTCGACGACTGGCGGTTGGAGTCCTCTTCGCGGCCGGTACAGCGCAGTTCCGGTGGATTGTGAGCGTGAATGCGCATTGAGAAGAATTGGGCACTTCATGGGAAGAAATGCTGAGACGAGGAGCCGGTCCTAGGTTGTTTTAGATTCCGTGGGCGTCCCTGGCTAATACCACTTGGGCCTGACGGCGCCAGCCAGAGGCGGGAGCCAGGCCGATGAAACGGGCATGTGGCGTCCTAGCCAGGGGTCAAATGGGTGGATTCAGCTTTTGACTGATGTGCTTGTAGCCTGCTCAGATCCATGGCGCTGTTTGTTTGCAGGCGATGCTCGTGGCCGACGCGGGCATGGAGTCAATCTGCGCGCTGCATCTTGGCCAGACAGCCTTGCATGCTTGCATTGCATCAACTGCCGCATCGAATTGCATCCATGAGACACATACGTGGCACGAATGAAGACGTCTACTCGGTAGATTTGTTCAAGATCTGCCTCTGATGACGGCTCAAATTCGCCTGAATGACGCTCCTTGGAGGCGCCACCACGTCACTGCAGCAGATTAGCGCATGAACCGACCGGTTTTCTCGCCATGTCAAAGTCCAGCGCTAGAGGAACAATGCAGATGGCGACCGCAGCTGAACAACATTCGACGAGGTGGCACTGAGACCGATGTCTTGAGATCGTTGGCTTGTAGGCTAGAATTCCATTGCGTCGCTGAAGACGGAGGGTCCATGCTTAGCCCGCCTATTCGATATTACCTACCTGTAATTATTCGCGGTGCTATTGGCAGCATAGCTGTACTCCATTGTAGGACTGCATTGCACAAGGTACCATGAAGGCATGAACAGGCTGGAAATCGCGACAATGGCTCTACGAATAAATGGGAAACAGGCTTCCCAGGAGGTCATTGGCAGCGTCGTCACAATCATGCCTGTTTCACATCATGGCCGCAGGAACTGATACGTAGGAATGAATGTCAGCGCCAATAATTAACGTTAATGGCTCCCCGCATTTGGACAGCAAAGCTGCATATGCGCACGGGCTCATCTGTGCCGCTCAGGGGTTCAAAACGTGGCTAGCTGCCGGGTAAGGGAAAATGCAGTTGTTTCTTGCCTCTCGCTTGGATGCTTCATGCAGGAGCATTTTGGCTTTGCGTTTTTTTTTTTTTTCTAAACTGGAAAATGGAGGATGAGCTCTGAAGTTTCACCTTGTCTCTTTATTTTGGTTCCCCCCCCGCCCTTGTGTGATATGGTTCAACATGGATAATTAAATATAAATGTTTACTTGCTGAAACATAATCTCCAAGGTTTTCCAAGTTCACATTTACTATTGAGCTACAGCCACAACAAGGGTGCTATAAACAACATCTACTTGTAATTAGCCTGAAATAGGTAGATTGTAATGTTATCCGTAGAAAAAAAGATAAAACCTCTCCCCCCCCCCCCGAGCTGGTCGGAAAAATGCTGTGACGAGCAAGGGGCAGATATCATGGATAACCGTCATCACATCTTTGTTTCTTGGCACCATCCTTCCATGTTTTATCAGTGACCGAGCCACAATTACCCGTAGCGCAACGATACCACGTACACATTGCAAGGTTAATAGAACTTCATGTTTTAAATTCTGTTTTAGGATTGCGCCGCGTATTAGAGCTGCAGTTCTAGGACCAATCGTTTGCTCACTCGTTGTACTCGTAATGCCCATTCGCTCAGCTCACGGCACTCGGTCTCTCCCGGATTTTGACAGGGAAACATGGTGGGATTTCCTTGATTACAAGCGAAACTCTACAGCCTGTGGGCATCTCTATGCTGTATCGCTGTTGACACAAGACCCCAAGCTGGCTCTTTGGAGCAAATAATGGCTGAAAGGCTGAAAGCATTCATGTATATTAAATTGATTATTATTGTCTAAAAATCAAATGGGCATGTAGTTGAGTCTTGTTCTTCATGTCTATTAGGGGACGTTGGAGTGATATACAGCGTAGAAAGAACGCTGCTGGCTACTACGTCTACATCAACCTGTAGGGGACGAGCATCATCAATTGGGAGGGTCTATAATACAAGCTGCGCCTTTCTCTAAAGTCGAGGATACTGAAGCACTGATACATATTGAACACAAGGCAGATAATGTCCGAGTCAGACTCCATGTATTAATTATTCAGACGAAGCCTGAGGTTCTAGAGCGCACAGTCTAAATCCGAGGCTCGATCATTTGGGACATTATTCAGCAATCGCCATGTCTACCCAACAGGCTGCCAATTGGCCTATCGATAGCGACTATCCCCTTGCATTCGGTGCATTTTACCATATCTGCTCAAGATTGCGTTTTCTTTTTCCTTGTGCGGGTTTTATCAATGAGAAAACGCCCTTTGAAAGACACGGCGATTATGCTGATGAATAAGGCCCCTTGCTGAATAAAAGCCGAGGTGGGGGGGTTTTGCTGATTCCGGCAATTAGCAACTCACGTCCCAGCACATCTCACCGGTTTATTTGTGTGACAGTTTGACAAGACGCGTCTCATGCGGAGGGGTTCGTGCTGCCTTGACTGGGACATTGAGCTTGCAATCTGCTGATAGAGGAACCACTGCTGTTGCATCAGCTAGCAGTTAGTATTAACTCTTGGCTCTCACCAAGATGAGATCGCCCGACTCCAACGCAGATGGGCCTCTGGCAGCGGTGCCCCCAACAGAGCAGACACCGCTTCTTCCTGAGCCTCGTCCTCGAGGTGGCGTCCTAAATGATGACTATGATGCCGAAAATGGCAGCTTGGGCGAAGGGGAGAGGCAGCAGAAGCATCCCATGGCGGACAAGATGCACGTCTTGCTTCCTGCCGTTGGTGTTGGGGTAAATAACCATCTTACCCAGAACATTTCTTACCTGTTGCTGACAGTAAATCTCTCCCTCTACATAGGTCTTTCTCGTGGCCGTTGACCAGCTCCTTGCGGTGGCAACCTATGCCAGAATCGGCAGCGAGCTCAAGGCCTTGAATAACACCAGCTGGATTGCAACGTCGTAAGTAATACTCTCAAATCGAGTCTTGCTATCAATCCCCCTTCACCACAACGATATAAAAGAAAGAATTGCTAACACGCATTCAAAGATACTTTCTCACCCTCACTAGCTTCCAGCCTCTCTACGGCAAGCTCAGTGACATATTTGGTCGAAAGGCATGCCTCCTCTTCGCGTACGCCGTCTTCGGCCTCGGCTGCTTGGGGTGCGGCCTGGCCCAGAGCATGACGCAGCTTTGCATCGCACGAGCATTCGCCGGCATTGGCGGAGGCGGCATGAGCTCGGTGGTGACGATTCTATTTTCTGACATTGTCCCGCTGCAAGAGCGTGGCGTCTGGCAGGGCTACATCAACATCGTGTATGCCGTGGGCAGTAGCTCAGGTGCCCCGCTTGGAGGGATCTTTGCTGATTCTCTAGGATGGCGATGGTAAGATTTGTGAACAGGAAACCTTTAGAGGCTGGGCCTAAGCTAATTGGAGCACACCACAAAAACAGGTCATTCATGATTCAGGCACCCTTGTGCTTGGTAGCCTGGATTGCAGTATACTTCATCCTCGATCTCGAGCCTCCGTCCAATGATCACTGGGTCTCCAAAGTCCGTCAGGTCGATTTTCTCGGTGCCTTTACCCTTGTCCTCACTGTCATTTGTCTCCTGACGGGACTTGACTCTGGCCCCAATCTCGGATGGTCTAATCGCATCACCATTGTCTCACTAAGTCTGACGCCCGTCTTCTCTGCCTTGTTCCTCTTCATCGAGATGAAGATCGCCAAGCATCCATTCGCTCCAGGCCACCTCATACTCAGTCGAGACTTGTTCCCTTGTTTTCTGGTCAACATGTTTGGCATGGCAGCTCAGTTGAGCGCCATATTCTTCGTACCGCTATTCTTCCAAGCTGTCAAGGGCCTCAGCGCTACGACGAGTGGCACGCTGCTCATCCCAGCAACAACCGTAGGCGTGTGCGGCTCTCTTACCGGCGGCTGGATTATCAAGAGAACAGGGAAATTTTGGTGGCCAACCACTATCAGCTACGGGATTCTGTTCCTCGCAATGATACCTTTAATTGTTACAACCTGGTACGGTTCGCTTGTTGGAGTGACAGCGTCATTTACAATGTCATCCATGGGCAACGGAAGTGGTAAGTTTTAATCATTTGCCGCCTTTGCACGCTCTCTGCTGACATGAGTACTTACTTTTTCTTCCTCCTGCTAAGGTATCACAACTATTCTCGTAGGCCTCCTGGCCAACGCAGCGGTGGAAGACAGCGCAGTCGCCATTGCTTGCTCTTACCTCTTCCGGTCTCTCGGTGCTAGCATCGGCGTTGGTACCAGCTCAGCTGTGCTCCAGCAAGTCCTCAGATCACAACTTGCCTCTCGTATCGGGGACGATGCCGGCCAGATTGAGGAAAAGGTGCGCCAGAGTCTGGACGTTATCAAAGAGCTGCCGCCACTGCTGGCCCAACAGGTGCGGGCGAGTTATCAGGTTGCTACAGTTGCGGCCTTTATCCCCTCGCTCCTCTTTGGCCTTGGATGCTTCGTTACTACATTCTGGGTGAAGGAGAAGTCTCTGAAGCGGTAAGAACTGCTATATGCCTCTATGTAAGCGTGAGTAAAGCAAAGCAGCGCAAGTAGAAGATGTCTACCGCATTTTCTTGCTTATAGCTACATGTTGCCATTCCACATATGTCGTAGTCAGATATAAACACGAGATATAAACACGAGATATAAACACGAGATACAAACACGAGCTTGGTAGGAAACGAATAACGGTGCGACTTTAGCACTTACATAGACAAGGGGAGGAAGCAAGAAACTACTAGTTTGTAGTCATGGTCACATCGTTTCGTCCGGTTCGGTTCACCGTTATCAACTCCCACTGCGCCACCCCATGACAAATTCCATGTTGTTCACGATTCAAGGACTCGCAGAAACACTGCCCCGGCATCAGTTCACCTTCAGATAACCACAGGCCAGGCCAACTTATACGTGGGAGGCAGGTTCGGAGCAGGTCATTCGGAGAAGGTCGTTAAAACGCTGCCCTTCGATGCAATCTCGCCCATTTCCCCTACCGCAAAGCCACCAATCAAAAAGCCCGTCTCACCCAGCTTCTTTTTTCCAATAGTATCGCATATAGTCTCGCCAAGCCAGCGGCAGCAACGGGCCCTCGCCAAGACCTGCTTTTCTCCCGGTTGCATAGGGCAATGACGAAAAGTCTTGGCGGGACCTTTTTTTTGGTGTGATCCGCCCATCGTGCATTGCGACCTTGGCGATGGGAGAAAGAAGCTTGGTGCTGCTAGCTTTTTGTAGCCCTTTTTTTTTTTTTTTGGTCTTTCCTATTCTATTCTTGAGCGATTGCGCAATGCTACTCTGAACTTGTCTCCGATGTTCGGCCTGTTTGGACCTTGGGCGGTTTATGCTCCATACTGGACCACTACCGGCGCCACAGAAAAAAAAGGTTGCCGTACCTTAAAATCTTAATTATATGCTTCAACTGCAAGTGCCATAGTTAGTTAACCTGACTGCGCCATGGAGGCTAAAATGTGCCGCATGCCTAAGCTAAGCGAAGTAGGATTCATCATCAAAAGAAAACCTGACTTGAACAAGTACGGCCAAGGGCAAAGGCACTTCTGAAATCTCGCGCCATCTGCGTGTCAATGAATTTTCGAAGCTGGCGCCCGTCACAATCGAGCGCTGTTCCGAAGCCAATCTAGCCGGCGGCCGATATCGAGTTGCCTAATTAGGTGCCAACTACCGTAGGCGCCTTTGTTCCGTCCCAGTCTCGACAATGCATGTGCCTTTTGATACTGTACTGTACGTGCCTAGGTATGTATTTGCTGAGGTCCAGAAAAAATGCTACAATCTCTGTGCTCAGCCATCAAGAAGGAATCAGCTAGTTGTTCCTAGGTGCCTAATACTACATGAATGCCTGTTGGCGCTGGTAGAAAATTCGACAACGGTGTGACGCTTGCTGATCACTTCGTATAAGGAACCAACATTGAATACCTACCTACTTACTTGAAGTATGACAAGTAAATGATTGGACGGGTTATCCATGCTTTTCAAACTCCGGCTTCTACTTTATCCCAGCTTGACAGTTCGGGCTCAATTACCCCGCGCAACCGGGGGGTGGTTTCTTTATCGCGACGCCACTTTTTTTTATTGTATTGAAGTTGAATGCCTTAATGGAGAGGGGGGGGGGGCTCTATGCTTTTTATCAAGCTTAGGCGGTCTTGGCAGCTTAATCCAGAAGGTCGCACAACGAACGAGATGCCTCAAGCCTAGAGATCGAGCTCGGAAGCAACTTACAGATACGGCAGGCTGATTTGGCTTTTCGAAACTGCCGGAGCCGGCCGAATGACCTGTGCCGACGTTCTTCCAACGCGTAGCTGGGACCCGCGTTGCATCTTGTACTGTAGCAAACATGGGCGCTTATCTTGGTGTTGATGTTTGCTAGTTACTACTAGTATTGTTATTGACGTTGCCGCTGTTGTTCCCTGGTCTCTCTGCCTGGCCTTGTTCAGTATCAATGGGCGACTGACTAGGGGGGGGGGTCCTGGGCTGTGTCTCTCCTTCGTTCGTCTCCATCTGCATAGCCTTGCAAGGTATGCTAACCAGTAGCAGCGCGTCCTCATGATATGCCCATTGCCCATTGCCTTCTAATTTCGGCCTCTTCGTCTCCAAGCTTGGATCTTTTGCAAGCCCATGCAGTTATACTTTTGCTGCGGTCTTCGATTTAGGAAGGAGATGTTTTGTACAACGGGATTGGCCACTTGGACGTCGGTATGCTCTTTGGGGGTATCAGTCAAGAGTCTATACCGTGGCCGTGGACGGGAATACTACTTCGTAGGCTAGATAGCATGGATCATGGAGCATGGAGCACGGAGCCTCATTCTCCCCGTGTCGAGTTATATATAAATATGGGATGAATCCCTCTCGTTGGGGTTTTGGATATTCACCACCGCTCATCTCATCTCAACCAACTTCATCTCCTCCCAAGAAGACTTTAGCTCTCTTTCCCTCACAATGGCTCCCGCTTCCGCAGTTGTTTCAGCTCTTATGCTGCCCGCTCTCGCTCTGGGAGCTGCCATCGAGCCCCGTGGCGCTGAGATCGTTGGAGGAACCACCGCTGCTGCCGGCGAGTTCCCCTACATTGTCAGTCTGTCTTCTGGGGGCTCTCACTTCTGCGGTGGTGTTTTGGCCAACGCCAACACCGTCATCACTGCTGGCCACTGCTCCGTCGACTTCTCCGCCTCTCAGGTCAAGGTCCGCGCTGGATCTCTCGTAAGTCAAGCTTTCCCCTTTTGCAACAACATGACTGATTACTGACCATTCTTTGGTGTTATAGACCTGGGCTTCTGGCGGCACCCAGGTTGGTGTTTCAAGCATCACCGTGAACCCCTCATACACCACCAAGAACGGTGTCCCCGACTTCGACGTTGCCGTCTGGAAGCTGTCCACTCCCATCCAGACCAGCTCTACCATCGGTTACGTCACCCTGCCCGCCTCTGGCTCTGACCCTGCTGCTGGAACTACCTTGACCACCGCTGGCTGGTAAGCAATTCATCGGCCCTCCCTTTGTTGGAATTTGATACTAATCGTATAACAGGGGAACCACCAGCGAGAACTCCAACTCGCTTCCCTCAAGACTGAACAAGGTCTCCGTCCCCGTCATCTCTCGCGCTTCTTGCAACAGCGAGTACGGCAACATCATCTCCAACAACATGTTCTGCGCCGGCCTGTCCCAGGGTGGCAAGGACTCCTGCTCTGGAGACTCCGGCGGCCCCATTGTCGACTCCAACGGCGTTCTCCAGGGTCTCGTTTCTTGGGGCCAGGGCTGTGCTGAGGCCGGTTTCGCTGGTGTCTATGTCAGACTCGGAAACCTTTTGTCTTTTGTCAATTCGCACCTGTAAATGGTGGGCTACAAAAACCTTTTATCTTCAATGGGCGGTGCAGGGATCCTGTTCTCTCTTTTGACTTACCCACCTGGGTAGCTATGAAGCTGGAGCGGATGAGCGGATCTGATTTCATAGCGGGAAAAAAAACCCTTGGCCAACTAGTTGGAGTAGATAGGATTTGAAGTTGAATGAAAAAAAAAAATTGCGTATATGATTATTGAGTGAAAGACAACCGTCTACTTTCTCTAAAGTATATTCTTGGCATGCAGAAAGTGATAGTTTGCTCACCCAATCAAAGACAGTCTATGATTACACTTGCTCCAGCTTGATGATTCATGATTCCCAGTCAAATGCAGCCATGATGAATTTCGTTGAATACAGGACAAAAGGTCAATTTGTCGAAAATCAGTCGCTCATATCCCCATATTCAACGTAAAAAAAAAAAAAAAAAAAAGTACCTCGTGTACCTCGTGCTGCATCTTGTAACTTACTTCTCCTTTGGACTTTGCATCGGCTCCATTCCAAAGATATCGCCAGATCCCAGTGGATCTCTTTCGCTTGATTCTGGCACTCCCTCTCCAAATAAGAAGGCATTCTTTTCGCGGCTCGCGTTATTCATGCGCTTCTTCTGTTGGATTGTCGGTGATTTGCTTGCTGTAGGGGTTTGTGGTGCTCCGGACTCGTCGGGCTCCAGCATCCACGAGAATGAAGATTGTGCTATGGTCGATCTAGTAGGTATTGAGACAAGTGGTTGAACGTTGGGACGGATTTCGCTCAATACAGTGTCTGACTTTGTCTCATGTTTTGTAGTGCTTGTTGATGCTGAAAGCGAGTCGCTATTTTTGGAAGATTTCTTTGGCTCGCGCAAAATCGATGGCGCTTTTGCTAAATTTGGTGTGGACACATTGGTAGTAGACGATCTCGGAGACAGGGGCTGGTTCTCTTTTTCGGCTGAGGAGGTTTTCTTGACTTTGCTCTCTTCTTTCTTTTCAGGGACGGCTTGAGGCTCTTCATTAACAGCTGGGTCCATGGCCGGGATGGATAGAGAGGCGTCCTGTAGGTATATTTGCACAAATTGCACTTTGGCCGCGGCAACTTCTATCAGATCCAAACTTCTGGCCTTGTCTTCAAGATTAGACAAAGACAGAGCCTTGAGACTAAGGACCGTCTCGTCGAGAAGGCTTGCTAGTTGTTGATTTCGCTTCTCCATGGCAGCCAAAGCCTTGGCTGCGACGTCATCGGCTAAGGAGCCTCTTTGATACGGCGAAGACAACCCTTCATTAAGGCCTTGCATATTTCGCTTGATTTCACCTACGGCATCCCGTACTGCTCGGTTAATCCCTAGCTTTTCGCTCTTCTCCATCATCCCCTGGAAGATGTTTTCTACCCCACCCTGCTGCTGGAGAAACCGTGGCGAGCGAATTGGTGACCTCACCCCAAAGCCTTTTCGGCGGATGGAATCAAATCCGGCAAACGGTGAGCCGGTGGGCTCAGGGATTTCAGGACTCTTTGAAACTTTGGGAAGCTTCCCTGAATACTTTTTAATCAAGGTTGCTCCCCCGAGAGTATTCATGTGATCGCGGAGATAGAGTGCATCGTCGACAAACGTATGAGGTCCATGTTGTTGATCAGGGGGTGGATACTTAAGAAGCAGTTGCAAACAAACAGAGTAGTCAGATTCTAATACTAAATTCAAATGTTAGACCGTCAAAAGAGATGTTAAGAAGGAAGCAGGGAACCCACATTGCCAACGCACACGCAGCAGCATAGAGCAGCAAATCAGGTCTACTAGATCTAAGGAGGGATCGACAGCAAGAATTGTGTCCCAAAGTACAAGGAATTGATTAAACGGAAATTCTCTGCTGAAGAGAAGACGAATCCAGCGACTTTTTATTGAGTTAGTTTCCATGAATATGAGGGAAAAGATAAGCGCTCAGGTAGAGCCTGGATTGTAACACTTACATTAAAAATATCTGAGGAAGTATCTCGACGCTTGTTAGGTGCGCTGCTAACTCAGGGTCAACCTGTTGTAAGCAGACCTCGTGAATAAATTTGCTACGCTCGACAATAGCAGAGCTTTGCTCAGGAAACCGAGGTTGGAATGGACCATCAGCTGATTGGGCCGGGGTTGGCACATCTTTGACTTCGTAAAAGGATTGAGCGTGCTCCATTAACTGAGAGAATAAGATGAACGCATCGTGCTCAACGAAAGAAGAGTCAATGGTTTCGAGCATTAACTCGTCGATGTCATTCTCGTCATCACTGCCAGATACCGATGCGCGATCCAGGGCATCTTGTTCGACAACATGCAGAATTGGGGCCAAGAGCTCGTGCATGCCCTGACGATAGCCGCCTCTATCCGGGTTTACTTTGCAGTAGACGAAAAGAATATCCAAGATCATGCGCTGCATATAATCTTCATGATAGGTTGCTTCATCCGGAAGTCTCTGTACGTCTTGCAGAATTTCTGCCCTGATAGTTTCATCCTCGCGAACGGTATTCCAGGGCGACTTGGCTGAATTAGCGGTTGATAACTCAACGTTTAAGCATGGAGCTTTCTGTTTACCTTGGGGTCATCGGCCAAAGGATCAATGGTAAGCTCAGCCAGACTTTCAGGATGCTTTATGAACCTGAGGAAGTGATCACGATCTTCACTATACAGCTCTCGCTTCTCGCGAAGCAACTGAGACCAGCTCAACTCAGTGGCATCTCCATCTCGGGATAAAAGAAAGACCTTTGCGTATTGCGTCAACATCATGCCAACATTTCAGAAAACTGACAACAAAACTCACCTTCCAGCAGACAGAGCGGTTGCCCGACAGGCAAGGACTCGAAGGGCCGTTATGGCGCACTGCATTCCGCAAGTCTTCGACGCTGCTGCAGTGCGTTTGAGTTGCCTGCCATCTTGCCCTTCAAAATGAAGCAGCCGTCAGCGTTTCAGCGCTCAACTCTCATATGAGTAAG
Organism: Trichoderma atroviride; assembly: GCF_020647795.1. Lineage (NCBI taxonomy): Eukaryota > Fungi > Ascomycota > Sordariomycetes > Hypocreales > Hypocreaceae > Trichoderma > Trichoderma atroviride. The sequence continues at coordinate 1,683,510 of NC_089400.1, read as the reverse complement.
ACTCGCTACTCACTGCGTCTCTGCAAGTGACTTCATCCTGGGTGAAGGTTTCTGACGGGCTGAGCTAAGCGACCAATCTTATCGTCATGTTACACTCAGTTCCAGCTCTAATATGAGTCTATCGCCGCATTGGGAACGCCGAATTAGTGATGATTACAGCGAGGCCGACAGTCGTGGATAACTCACTCATCCGGTTGAGAGTGCGAAGATAGAGTCGAGGGTGGGCTGGAAAGCCCCGCATCACCACGCGGATTGACGTGTACCGGTACATGCATGTTCAGCAGCTTCGCATCGCTGTAGGCGGATGGCTAGCGCTAGATCCCCGGCTCGGCACTGGGATGCCGCATCCCTCATGGCACCTGCAGCAGCGAGGCTAGGTGTTTTGTGCATATGTTCCAGTACTCGGGTCTTCGGGCTTGAGGCACTGTCCACCGTGTCCACCGTGTCCACCGCCTACTACTGTAGGTCCAAGTTCCATCCGTGCCGTATTCTCCATGCTTCACAAGACATCATTGCTTACGTACTTCTATATAAACTCTCGCGCATTTCTGCAGGGTCAACGAGAAGCAAGTCTTCTGCCGTTGTGGTATCCCTGTTCTTCATCTCTTCTCGCCAATAGCCAGTAGCATGCATCTTGAAATTCTCCAACATGTCGGCTGATTTGTTTGCCGAGTTTGCCAACAGCAATCCGCCACCTCCACCACAACAACAGCCACCCATTTCGGGTGTCCAGGGGAATCCGCCTGCGGCCAAGAACCACTTCGGCTTCGGCTTCAACGACTTTACAGCGGCAGCACCCTCGCCAATTGAGAGTTGGCCTTCCATCCCGTCTCAGCCAAGCGGAGCTGGCAGCTGGACAACGCCTCCAGCCTTGTCACAAACGACGCCAACTCCACATGCGCTGAACGATGCTGATGACGATGGCTGGGGAGATTTTGAGACTGCGGAGCCTCCCCTGGCGGCATCTACGATAAACAAGCCTTTTGACTCGTTTGGGGGCGCGTTTGGGGAGTTTTCCGCACCCCCAAAAGGGCCTGATGTGAGAAACAGACTGGTCCGAGCCCCTACCATCGACATCATGACCAATACTTTGGTTGACTTCCAAGCAAAGCCTGAGCCGGATCCCAAGCCAAAGCCCAGCGAAGACTATTCTTCATGGAATATGACGCAAGGCAATTCAAGATTCTCCATGCAGTCGGCACCAAAAGACCCCAACGTGCTCTTCGATGTGGACGATTTTGAGCTTCAGGTACCTGAGGCTGATGAGGACGAAGATGACTTTGGAGACTTTGAAACGGTGCCATCAGCGCCACAGCAAATGCAGCCCAAACTCAATTCTGTTGCTTCTCCGCCATCATCTTCTGCCAATCCTTCAGCGTTGCTAGATCTGCTCTCTCTCGATGACCCCCCGGAGCAACAGCCGATTAAGCAAGTCACTAAGAAGCAGCCTCCTCCTCAGCTCCTGGGGGCACTGAGCTTTGGGTCTGTCCCATCAACGGTTCCAAATCCACCAAGATCGCCATCATTCCAAGAGCGAAATCCTTTCCCAGATCTTGAAGTCAAGACAAATGTGACTGCCACTGCAGTGACCAAGAAGAAAAACGAGGCGCCCAAATCAGCAACGCCAGTTACTGCTTGGCCGCCGGCCAGCCATGGGAAAAAACCATCAATCGCTAAGAATTTTGATGACGACTGGGATGCCTGGGACGACACCACCAGTAAGACGAATAATGAAAAAGATGTAATCGCCAAGTCTAACCAGGCAGAGAACTGGGATTGGGATGCTGGTGATGACGCCGAATCTTCTGCTATGAAAGGAAGCGACAATGACCCTCCCCCAACCAATGTGCCGCCCCCATCGGTCATTCTGTCCGCCTTTCCCAACCTCTTTAGTTCAGCGAGCGTCTTCTTCAAACCAATTTCTGGCCACAATGCCTCCATAAAGCAGCAGGTTCTGTCCAACCCCAAAGCAATACACTTCCTCCAGGGATATATCCTCCTGGCTACCACCGCTGCTCGAATCATCGCTGGTCGCAAACACAGGTGGCACCGAGACAAGATCCTGGCCAAAAGCATGTCCATATCGGCTGCTGGCAGCAAGGGCATGAAGCTCGCGGGCATAGACAAGACTCAGTCAGCACGAGAAGACAGAGAGGCAGCGGACGTGGTTGCTGTATGGCGTGAACATGTAGGGCGCCTTCGATCTGCCGTTGCAGCGGCTAATACCGAGGGCAAACTCAACCTCAAAGTCCCTGAGCTCAGCGACAACATGCTAGTCCAGACAGCCAAGATGGTGCCAACAGGGCCTAAGCCGTGTATTATATGCGGCTTGAAGAGGGAAGAGAGAGTGTCCAAGGTTGACTATAACATTGAAGACAGCTTTGGTGAATGGTGGGTAGAGCACTGGGGCCACAGGGCCTGCAAGAACTTTTGGGTAGAACATGAGCAGAAATTACGGCAGCGTTGATACGAGCGATTAGGTCAAACTAAGATAATCTAGATTTTGGACATGTAGTTTTATATATGTATACTGCATGTAGTGGATTCATGATTTGTGCTCACTAAAGCACAGCCTCCAGTGGGCTAGAAGAGACGGACAAGACAACATCAATTGTAATTTGAAATCTAGAAAGTTCATGGTGCCTACTACAGGAGTTATGAGTACTCCAGATGGATTACCCTAAGCTAAGCTTTGCGGACTACAGATTCGCTGCCTTTATTGATCATTGTCACATGGTGATGTGAGGGGAACGGGGGGCTAAAGAAACAAATGCAGTGCAACATAGCGCTGTTCATTTGGAATCAGACAGACAGTCAGTCACACCAGTCGATACATGTATTCTATAAGTAACATGATATCTTCATATACAAAGTACCCATTGATGGGACCAGCCACCCCAACTTCCACTACACCCGTGGCTGCACTAGGGCTCTGGGCATGGTCATCGTCAATCATGTTCACGTTCCTTCTCGATAGTAGGCGTGATGGTGATACGGAGGGTGGCCCCTAACGAAGTGTTTGGTGTAGCTTCTGCATATGTTACTGGTCGCTCACAAAGCTTCCACTATTCAGCCGGCTCAAAGGTGCCGTAGCTGATGGATTTCGACGCTGATTGACCCGAATGGCTGCACAAAGAAAAGGAGAGAGTGCCTGTTTGAGCAACTCCGTAGTCAGCTGCATGAACTTGACTTTATAAGGCAAGGAGTTTGTTAAATGGAGGTTTGAGGACAAACCTCATCGGTGGGCGGATGCTGGCTTCCTTTCGCTTCTGAAGTCCACATCTAAAATGATGGAATCCTTCCATTCGCATTTATATAGGGTTCGGTGATTTGCATAGGCACGTCGATGAAACTCGTCTTTGCTCATGAGTTACCCTTTATGCTGATAAATACGACATTCGAATACTGATGCTTCGCCTTTGCTCCAGCCAAGGAATTGCTAGTATTCTCGGTGTGGCTACATTACAGTCACAATCTGTGCTACCCACTGAACTTAATCCAAAAACCTTGATATCATCCATTACCACGCTGATACGTCCCGAGTCAAATAAGAGTTAATACGTATCCAAGAGTTTCTGTAGAAAGCTCTTCTAGGCATATGCCAGGATCGCTGGCATTTCCGCTTCAGGTAAGCATAGCTGGAGCAGCTCGCTGAGAAAAATTGGATCGCGTGGTTGCGATACCGAAAAAGCACCCTGACGTACCTCCCGAGCGGCATGCAGGTCGGCAGATTCCCAGGTACCGAGCAGGTAGTGTCAAGTACTTCCTCTTACAGACACTGTAACCTAGGCACAGATCCACAGCGCTGTAGATTGAAGCTGAAGCCCGCAGGTGGCGCGCGTCCAAGGTTGGTAATACCAGAGCAGGCGAGAGGGGAGCTCGCACAAGTACCTCGTCTGCGAAAATGCTGCGCATCGGTACGTGGATGCCGCCGGAGAGCGTGGCCGTTCCTGGCCTGTCGCCGCCCTGCAGTCTCCGATTTTTTTTGCTTTTTTCGCTCTTCCCATCGACCCTTTGCTGCTTTGAGCTTTAGCAGGTCCAACCGCTGCAGCGCGCTGGGCATTCGGGTGGCCACAGCAGTGACAGCTGCAGCTCCAGCGCTCTGCCTGCCCCAGTGCGCAGCGTTTTCTCCCCCTCTCAGAGCTTCTTCTCCTTCTCTCTTCTCTCACAAACCCGCTTTCTCATCTCTTCACCTCTTCCCGCCTCTACCTTTTCCCTTCACACTCTTCGCCTCTCTCCAAACTTTTCTCTCTCTCTCTCGACCTCCAACTTCCGGATCTTCTTGCGCACCACCTGCCCCTCGAGTTCGGTCGCTGTCGCGCTTTTCGCTGCTCCGTCCGCCCACTCGCCTCTCGACCCCGCCAAATCCCTGCCAGCACCACACACAAAAAAAAGAGTCTGGCGACGCATTCGACCTTTCGCCTGCCTCCTACCATCGGCTCTCGTCCTCGTAGTCTTGTCAACATTCGCGTAGCTTCTAGCTTCTCGGATACTACATGGTAAGCTCACCACCTCCCTGGTAGCCCTGTTTCATGATGGACCATGGTCACATTTCAAATCCGGCGTGGATACGGTCCGGCGTTCTGCTTTTTATCAGACAGGCGACGGCGTCAGACAGCGGCTTCGTTTCGTCACCAGCCGCCTCTACCGTGCGCGCGTCCTGATGCGCGACCTGCGTTGAGACACGGACAGCTGTCTCTCCATCTGGAAACTGTCTTACAAGAGGGACTAAAGCTGACGTATCTAACAGATAGCTCAGGACGGCTTCTGATTTTCCTTCCTTGATACCAAACCTTCCGTCGCATCCACCTCACCTTCCACAATCTCTTCTTCACCCCTCACCCCTCACCCTACCACTTAACAAACAACCATGTCTTCTCAAGATCTGCTTTCGCCCAATGGCGGCGATATCGTCGACTCTCTGGATCAGCTGAAAATGGACGAACGACTCGGCCCCGACGGGGAACTTGCCCCTAAGACGGACGAGGAATATGCTCAGGCTCAACTGACCTTGCGCGCCATTGTTTCCTCCAAGGAAGCGGGTGTCATTATTGGAAAGGGTGGCAAGAACGTTGCTGACCTGCGTGACGAGACTGGTGTGAAAGCTGGCGTCAGCAAGGTTGTTCAAGGTGTTCATGATCGAGTCCTCACCATCACTGGTGGCTGTGATGCCATCTCTCGAGCTTATGCCATCGTTGCTCGCGCTCTCCTCGAAGGTGCGCCCGCCGTCGGAATGGGTGGCATCGTCCAGGGCAACGGCACTCATCGTACGTGGTTTTTTTCATGTTGTCCTCTGCTCTGCATTATGTGAAAAGATTTCCCAACTAACAAGATGATAACGAAATACAGCCATCAAACTTCTCATCTCCCACAACCAAATGGGCACCATTATCGGTCGACAGGGTCTCAAGATCAAGCATATCCAAGATACCTCTGGCGTCCGCATGGTTGCGCAAAAGGAAATGCTACCACAGTCAACTGAGCGCGTTGTTGAAGTGCAGGGCACCCCCGAAGGTATCCAGCGAGCCATTTGGGAGATTTCCAAGTGCCTGGTCGACGATTGGCAGCGGGGCACCGGCACCGTGCTCTACAACCCTGTCGTCCGAACTCAGACCTCCGGCTCTGGAAGTATGAGCGGCACCGGCTATGGAAATGGCGGTGGCCGAGGCGACTACGGAAGCCCTCGCGTGATGCGCACCGGAAATGGAGCTGATTTTAGCAACGGAGGCTCAAGACCGTTTAGCCGTCGCTCGGATTCCGACGCTGCCACTCGTGGTCCTCCTACCCACGACGAGAATGGAGAGGAAATCCAGACTCAAAACATTAGCATCCCCGCCGACATGGTTGGATGCATCATTGGCCGTGGCGGCAGCAAGATTAGTGACATTCGCAAGACTTCTGGAGCTCGCATCTCCATTGCCAAGGTAAGCCTCACCCAACGACGTCAGTCTTGGTACTGTTCTAGACCCGTCTCTAACCAACCGCACGATAGGCCCCCCCACGACGAAACCGGCGAGCGCATGTTTACCATCATGGGCACCGCCAAGGCCAACGAGTCTGCGCTCTTCTTACTCTATGAGAACCTAGAGGCTGAGAAGATGCGTCGCAGTCAGATGCAAGATCAAGAGTAAAAGCAAAGACTCTCTAATGATAAGCACACTGGCTGTTGCTTCATGTTTCTCGTACCACTTGTGAATGAGCTGTAATTAAGCCGGATTTGGCGGATTTGGGGGCGTCCAGATCTAGTTTGCCGCAAGGCTCCTCTTTCCCCCGCTGGAACTGGGACAGGTTTTTTGATGATTGTGGTTCATCACCAAAAGCATTCAACGCAGCCATCGTCCTGTTTTTATTTTGATTTTCTGCCCCTCTTCGTTTCCGTTTCAATTTCCTCTTTATTCTTCTTTTTCTCTCTCTTTACCTCAAGTTATGCTTTCTCACGTGTTATTTGTATCCCAACTACCTCACCTTCAGAACGATTTTATCCTTACTGCGTGGGTTGATTCTCGCGCCGATAATGATGCCACTACGCTTTTGCTACAGTGGTTCAGCTTCACCCGAAGATGATGACTACATGAGCAGGGCTCATTTGATGTCTGCAATACGACACGATACAGTTTCATCGGATTTTGTTATTATTTCTATCACTCGACTCGCCAACCGTTTTGCTCCCCTTTATCGGACATGGAAATCGTGGCCGCTCCTGGCCTGCATCACTTGACATCAACTCTGATCCCACTCTTCCTCCTGGGACTAATGGAATAACGACAAAGAGATACCCGAGTTGAAGTTGCAGACTGTATATGACGTGCTACTTGCATGTACCGTGTCATATCAACCTCGACCTCGCTTCTCGGCGGCCGCTTTGTCACGATCATTCACTTCTCAACTCTTGTCCCGCGATCCCTTTTACCATCTTTACTCCACGAAAAGAAGACTATTACACTCACAAAATTACCAAAATCCTCTTACTTTAACAATCGATGCACGACAACGGAAATGTAAACACGACTTAAACCCCATATATCACCTCCCACCAACGCCTCCTCCTCGTTACTGGTGTCTCTGGCGGCGGATGATGACTCTCTTTTCTCCTTTCTCTTTTTTTTCCAAGCAGGAATCAGGCAATACCCTGTAGCATGCACCTTTTGTGCATGCTATGCGCATGAAACGGATCTGGGATTGGGGATGTCTAGATAATAGTGCATCTAGTCAGTCGTTGTGCAAGAGACTGAAATATATTTGGACGCAAGCTGGTTTTGAACTGTGACTCGGTGCACTCTGCCCTGACCTGTATGCTAAACGTACTGTGCTGAACAGGCGATGTATCAAGAATAAATAACATTGAAAGCTAGGTGCACAAGTACTCCGTGCCTCTATTTCCAGTCCCATCCAGGCCTACAAACCCGTCATCGAGATTTAGCGATGCGCCTCGTACGGCGGCTTAGCCCAAATCGGAAAGTTCTTGCCCGGTAAGCGGCAGGCGCACCCCACCAGTCTCAGGGTCCTTCCCCAGACGTCACAGCGCGGCAAGGTTGAGATGATGCCAACTTGTCACTTTCAAATTCCATCGAAACTCTCGCTTTCGGGGAATCACGCGCATATATTGGGCACGGCCTGACCATTCGCTCCTTTTTTCTCTTTTATACGTCGTTTCCCCTCTATCCCACTCTTTCTATCCCCCTTTGCTCCAATATATGCCATTCCAGACGTTGATTCCAGCCTTCACGCCCGCAAATAAGTTTTCTATTTGCGACAGCGCATATTGACGACGCGCTCGACTCTCTCTCTCCCGCCTGCATCCAATGGCGCGCACAAAGCAAACGGCCGTCAAACGCGAATCGTCGTCTGAATTCTTCAATAAGCAGTCGGCGACATGGGAAGATAGCAATGGAAAACAGGTCAAGGCCACGAATGGGCACGCGGTGGCTGCAACGGCGGTGGCGCAAGAGTCTGCAAAGGGCGAGGCGGGTATCGTTCAGCTTGTGATTGCTGTTTCTGGCATCTACGCTTCCTTGTATGTTTTTTTTCCCCCGCGATCTATCTTTCCGATTTGATTTTGCGACGTCCTTTTTCTTTTTTCTCTCTGATCGTTTTTGACTAATTGGTTTTCTGGAATAGCTTGACTTGGGCATATCTCCAAGAAAAATTGACCACAAGGACTTACGGCCCGGCCAGCGCACCAGAGGTCTGGCGCTTCCCCGTCTTCCTCAACACCATCCAGTCGCTCTTCGCCGCGGCCGTTGGCTTCGTCTACCTCTTGGTTTCGACTCCGAAAGGCGCCCCCGTGCCGTCGATTTTCCCCTCGCGTCGCATCCTCGGGCCCCTCATGCTCGTCGCCATCACAAACAGCCTGGCCAGCCCCTTTGGCTACGCCAGTCTCGCGCACATTGACTACATCACGTTCCTGCTGGCCAAGAGCTGCAAGCTGCTGCCCGTCATGTTCCTCCACATCACAATCTTCCGGAAGCGCTACCCGATTTACAAGTACACCGTCGTGGCCGCCGTCACTGCTGGCGTGGCCGTCTTCACGCTCCACTCTGATCGCAAGGCCAAGAAGTCGAAGCTGTCGGAGGAGGCGAATCTGCCCTGGGGACTGCTGCTGCTGAGCATCAACCTCCTGTTTGATGGCCTCACCAACAGCACTCAGGATTACATCTTCCAGACTTTCCGCCCCTTTAGCGGGCCGCAGATGATGTGCGCCAACAACATCATGAGCACCGCCGTGACGTCCCTGTACCTCGTTGCCAGCCCTGCGCTCGTCTCCCTTGGAATTGGCGAGTGGCTCGGCATGGACGTCGCCGGCAGCGCTGGCGAGATGAACGCCGCCATTGACTTCATGACAAAGTACCCTGCTGTGTGGAAGGACGTGTTGGGCTTTGCAGCTTGCGGTGCCCTGGGCCAGGTCTTTATCTGTAAGTTTTCTTCTCAGTGTTTTTTTAAGACACGTGCAATAATGCTAATCAGACTACACAGTCTACACCCTTTCTACATTCTCATCCGTCTTGCTCGTCACCGTGACCGTGACCCGCAAGATGTTCACCATGATTCTCTCAGTCGTCGCCTTTGGCCACCGCCTCACGCAGATGCAGTTGCTCGGAGTCGGCCTCGTCTTTGGCGGCATCGGTGTCGAGGCTGCCATTGCCAGGAAGGAGAAAATTGCAAAGGAAGCTGCCAAGGCGGGGAAATCTTCATAAAGGGGGGGGTGATGATAGAATCTGATTTTTTTTGACGCTTTTTAAAAGTACATACATGTATATATACACGCAATAAGGGGGCGCCGTTCAGTGGTAGGGACCAAGTATATAAAACAGATAGGTAGCTCATCACGTTTGGATCATGTTGTTTGTCAAGTTGCATGGCGTTTTATTGGAATTAAATAGAGCAGCTCCAGTCTTGTATGCTGCATTTGATACAAAGAAAAAACAAATGGACCAAAGGATATTTTAAAAAGGAAGAAAATTAAAGTATTAAGGGTATATAGATATGTTGATTTAAAATTGTGTTTGCATTTTTTTCTTTCTTGTGTAATTTCTACCCATGCTTCCCTTCTCCCCGTTGCCTCTCAACCGTGGTATCTTTCTTTCCCTTCTCATCTCTTCATTCGGGGTTGTGGCTCCTATGACCTGTCCCATTTGTCTCGCTGAAGACCTGCTTCCCGACTTGCCTAACCCGCCTTCTGGAGTTTGTCCCTCCTCCTTGAACTTCCCTATTTGTATACCGAAAATAATAGATTCCGAGAGCTGTAAGTAGTACCAAACAAAAGAACCAAGAAATTAATTTCCTCCACAGTACCCAGGTTTTTGATGTTATCCAAACAACCAAGCCTTTAAAAAAAAAAAAAAAAAGATGCGCAAAACGAGCGAGCATATAAACACAGGAAAAAAACAAATTTGATAAGTACACGGAAGGAAAAAGTAAAGGCAAAAAAAGCCATGTATGGTTATATGTGCAAGGTGATAGATGATTTTTTTTTCCCTTTCCTTCTCCTGTCCTTGGTGGTTTTTTATTTCAGCCAGAAACGCCAGGAAGCGGATCTCTCAAATTGTACACCCGTTTTGAGCTTTTAACTCTGCCATTGGCAAAGGAAGATGAGAGTAAAGAGATCAACTCATTGGCAAGGGTTTAGCTTGGCCATGAAGCGCATACCAGCGAAAACGCTTGTGAATGCTTCTGTTCTCGTACGAGAGAGTAATCAATAGTTCTGTAACACACGATTGAACGCCTGTAAATGCCATGGGAAAATTATCTCGACAGCGAGAGAGGGGAGCTAAAAGTGAGATTCAAAGTCAATATCATGCCTCTGATAGCTTTGATAAAAGATGCCAATCTTCGCTATTTTCTCTCCAAGACAGTTTATTTCGTTTCGAAATAAACAAGTATGGCGCCGACCCATTACAAAATGTCATCAATGGAGCGGATAATGGGTGCTTCGCCTTTTGTGGCTGGGCTTCGCGGGTCAGCCATCTGGGTCGGCCTGCCGAATGCGAAAAGCGAATCTCGGTTAAAGGTCGTCCGCCTTGGAGAGAATAGGTTTTCAGTAAGCTCTGATCGCTCGATAAATCTCATTCCAGCGATAGATGTCAACTCTCGTACTGGATTGCTAGTCATTTCTTCATCTCTTGGAGACGACATTTCGACATCCTCGTCTGGAAAAATGGCCGAAAAGTGAACGGCTTTTTCACTGGAAGTCTGAAGCGGAAGAGAAGATGAATAGCCACGAACGCCCAGAGTTGAGTAAGATGCGGCTGGCTTCAGTCTCGGTAAGCCCAAGCTTGACTTCATTCTTCCCTGAGCTGACTTTGGCCGCAGGGGAGGGGCCTGAAGCCTGAAAGGAGAAGGAGACGGCGGCGGCATAAGATCTAGCCTTGACTGTCGAGGGCTGGGCTCCGGTTCTATGATTGTAGGTTCCATCTGCTTAGCCTTCTTCTGTTCCGGTTCCATCTGCTCAGTCTCGGACCGCTCAAAGCTGTAGCTGTCCCTCCACGAGAATGTGAGTGGTGCCGAAGCAGGCCCGGGCGAAACAGTCTGGAGCTCATCCGAGTGTCCTGGGAGGAGGCTTGGGCGAGCTTTATGATCACTTCCCTGCCTATTTCTGCCGTTCTCAGCCGGTAGAGGTGCAGTGTGCGGCTCTTTGGAGGCGATTTCGATTGCGTCTGCGGAAAGAGTCAATCTATGTTTTGACGGGCTTCGTCCGTTTCGAGGTCGATAGGGACCAGAGCCTGGTGAAGTGCGCCTCATGGAGAGATCCTTTTGGAAATCTTGTAGTGAATACATGAGCTTCATGTTTGGGCTGATCCAACGGCTCTTGGCTTGCGCAGCGTGATACGCATCGTTGACGGTATACTTGGGATTCTGGTACATGCCATAGGCGATAATAAGACTAGCCGACCGACTAGCCCCCTGTTGGCAATGGATAAGCACCTTCTTTCCTTCCTTTGTGCGTTTTTCAATCGTCTCACAGAGGTGCATGAGATCAGGCGCGATATCGGTGTTGTGATCCCACGGCATATGAATGTACTCCGGGGCGTTGTGAGTGCTTGCCTTGGGTGTCGTTGGCGTGTCCATTGAGCTGTCCTCGGAAAGTTGGAACTCGCAAGCGGTGGAGAAGCTGGTGTTTGACCCAGCTGTGTCTGGGATAGGGCTTAGATTAGACGACAATCCTTTGCCTCGAGAAGAGGGACCGTGCAAAGAAGGTTTGGCCTGCGTTTGTCTAGCCTCGAAAGGATTCCGAACTTCGTGTGCGACATTGATGACCACGTCAAACCGGGAAGCTTCTTCGGCTGTAGGTTCTAGATATAAGAAGACATTGTCGCCGTAAATGGCGATTGGCCCATCGGGATATCCTGGCGTTTTCTGGTCTTCATTGTTCTCGATCTCACGGTTGGGGTCATCAAACTCGTTTCGAGACGCAAGCTGTGTCTTGATCGGGGTGTCTTCTTCCATAATGGCAGCATCGAAGGTCAAATTCATGCTAGATTTCATGGGTCGCAAGAATTCTGACAGCCCCGACTCGTTGCGCTCAAGGACCTTGGGGAAAGTCATTCCACCGGGTGGCCCAAAGGTGGATGTTTTCAAAGAGGACGATTGGATAGAGGGCGATGACGTTGAGTGCTTCAGGGCGCGGCGTTGATGGATTGGCGGCACGCTGGGCGACCCTGGCACTTCCAGCGACGTCTTGTTGATTAAATCGGAAGCATTGGTCTTGAGGCTGAGGAGGCTAGGCTTCCTCTTCATGGCAGGGATTGCCGGTTTGATAAAAGAGGGCGAACAAGGTTCTGAAACCATTTTGGATGTAGCGTTTGCTGCGGTCGGTGGCTGAATTGATAGACCCTTCATATTCCTTGGCTTCCTTGGCGCTGGAGATGTCATGGGGCGCTCGAACGAGCTCGCCTCGGAAATGCTAAGCAGTGAAACCGGATTTGATGGGCCACTGAAGCTTGCAGAGTGAAAGTTGCCGAGGGGAATCAGATTAAGCGGGGAGTCTGGCGATGATGATGGCGATGGATCTGAAAGAGGTGAGGAGTCTGTGGTAGAAAGCGTTGTGGTGGGAGACGAATCGTCGGATTCCGAAGTCTGCGTCGAGGTGCTGTCGCGGTGCTTGTGGCTCTGGTCTGGGCCAAGACAGGCTTGGAGACTGGATTGTCGAGTAGAAGTCTTGGGCGCCACGTCCAGAAACTTGGAACCGACTACTGTGAAGGTTTCCCGGTCCGCCATTGCCTCGGCTTCAAGATCGAAGACGGACATGAACGTCGGTATCTGATCTTCGTATACCTGGCGCGCCGCAGCCGAGGGCATGATTTCGAACAAACTGTGCTGTGATATTTCCGAGCCTTGAGGATGTCTCTCGCAAAACCAAACAAATCGCCGCCTTTCTTTCTGGTAAAATGCGTGCGCTGCTGTTTGCTGTTATCGACGAATGCGAGAGGTGGATTATTAGGAGAAACGATGCGATTCGCTCAAATTATGATTTGAAAAAGAAATGAACTAGAACAGAACAGGACAGAACAAAGATGGACAAGAGAACGGATGTTGAACAGGAGGTTCGAAAGAACGAATTGGCGAACAGTAATTAAATGCAAGAAGGTAATCAATGGACAGCACAGCTGAATCCGGAGGGAGGGCAGTTGGCGGGTACAAAACACGACCAAGTGGTCGCAAGTATTGGCCCAGGTGGCGTTCGTATCAAGGATTGCGCAGACAGCTGACGAGGCGAGAGGCGGTTGCAGCGCTGCTTGTGCGGGCCAGAGCAGACAGAACGGGGAAAAGAGAGAAGAAGAAGACAGAGGCGAAGAAGAAGCCGCGGCGGATCGTCGACAGCCAGGACAATGAGGCGTGATCCGGGAAGGGAGATGGAAGGAATGGTACCAAAAAATGGAGGTGAAACAAGAACGGCGCCTAATTAAGCGGACGGCCACATGCAGGATAGCCGCTGGAGCAGACAGAAAGAAGAAGGAGAAGGAAGCGAGAAAACGAGAATCAAGGCAGCGCCGAGGGTGCAGATGCCGGATCCTGCGCGAGGGCGAAAGAAAAGGGAGCTTGGCTGCTGGTGCTGGATGTTGCAAAGGAAAAGAAGAAACAAATACAGTACAGGAAGGACAGAGCAAGAATTGGATGGAGCTGGCGTGACGGTGTTTGAGAGGCTCGACAGCGACAAACGGCGGCTGGGGGCAAGGACGGGCTACCTGGAAGGGGGGCCCGCTGCAGGCGAAGCAGCGCTACCAAGTGCTAAGTGCGCCTGCGATGGACGCTAGACGGCCCCAGGTCACGGTGACCTTGTCCGGCGTCCAGGGCAGGGTTCCCGGGCAGCTCAGCCACCACGGCAACGAGGTGAGACCCAAGTAGAGGCTACCTGCTTGACACCAGATGCCATTGCAGCGAGTGCCTGTAGCATTGAAGCAACCTATTCCTGCTCGCAGGGTCCTGATTAATTACCGATTGGCGATGACCTGCTGGTTTTTTCTCTGGCGTCAACCAGCTCTCACTCTCACGCCGCACCCGCCGGCCAGTGCTAAAAGTAGAAATGCGCGCCACGCCACGCCTTTTGCTCTTGTTCTCCGCCATCCGCAATTGCGCAAATCCCCACGCAGCAGCCGCCCGCCTCCCCTCCGGCGTGAAATTTCGCGGTCCCAGCAGAGCGACAGAGCTCGAGCGCATGCCAGCAGCGCTGCCGTGTGGCTCCAGCCAGTCACAGAGCCGCACGCAGGCCCAGCGGGCAGGGGCAGCAGGGCAAGAAAAAAAAAAAGAGCCCCCCCACCTCCTCGTTTCGAAGTGGTTGAGCGGAGAACAGGGATTCAGTCGATGCGTGCGAAACAGCGCCTAGGCTAAATATAGCCCTGCCCAGCCGACCAGGCGCCAAGGCCCGGCCAATCAGATGCCGCGGTCCAGATTGTCGTGCAGGACGACTGCTTAAATTTAGCCCTCGGTGGGTCCCGTCGTGTCCGTCCGCAGCCAGAAAATTTCGAGAGATTACTGGTAGGGACCTATTAGAGGCGCCATGCCTGCTGCACAGTGTCTTGTTCGCGCTCAGTTGTTGTTGTTGGTGCATGCAGCAGCTCCTGCAGCTATTAGCATTTGCAGCCTCTTTCTGTTTCTTTCGATTGCTTTCTCTGCCGTCCTTGTCCATCCGTCTGTCCTGCTTTTGCTGACAACTACAGTACAAGTTTCGTTTCTTATGCCTTATATGCAAGTACACCAGTCTCCAGGCAGCTGCTTCGATGCTGGACACGGTGACTCCGTATGGCAAACGGCTGCGGGCACGGAGCACCAATAGTTTCAGCAGGTGCAACAACCAAGGTGGCAAGAGCATCATGTCATGAGTCCCGACCGTCTCGTACGGACCATGACCTCATCTCGTCGCTATCGACAAACGCGAAACTCTGACCGTCGAGACATGGATCAAGGGTGGCGGCATCTGAGTGCAGCATCCGGCTGTGATAAGCCAGCTGCAAGCATACCAAGCATACAAAGTATACAAATATGCTCAGATTAGGTACTGTGGCATGCATCCAAGTCTAAAATATGTCTCGCCTTGGCAGGTGTGAGATCTCTCTCCCCTCACGAAAGCGGAGTTTAATACGGCCCTCCAGCCTGTATCACTCCGTATTCCGTGGGCACAGATTAGTCGTTGCTCTGTGTCATGATGATTGATGCACTTCTTTTTTTACTTCTTCTCTCCTTCTTCTCCTTTGTTTTCTCACTCAGCGTCCAGACGAAGCCAGTCCAAGACTAGCAGCCCGCGCTGACGGGACTATACAGCCTATAAATAGATGTACAATCGGTATCCAGCGGCATGTCGCCAGCTGCGTCGGTCGGATTTGAGTCAGTATCCATTACATATCAGACATTGACTGGATCTCACATGATCAGTGGCTCGGCGCCACAGGAGAAATCCATCGCCTGCTGGAGACTGTCTTGACTGTCTCTATATCGCATCACTGCCTCCAATAGGCAGCGGATTCGGGTGTGCCTTGCTTGTAGTATCAGCAAACTGTGGAGAATGCACATGCTAGCAGGGTCCAATGTGCTCGTGTCCAGAGAGGATCTGATCCCACATCCGTACCTTTACCAACAATACAGGCACCTACTACCTTGTTCAGGCAAACATGGCATCCATTGTCCAACCCAAAAACTACTAAAGAAATGCTGCTGCCCTCCAATACTACTCTGGGCATTTACTTGTACGGGTTATTTATTGACAATGAGAGGTAGCCTATTCATAGCGATACATGGAGAGCAGCGGAACAGGGCTGGTCAAGGACTGGCGCGCACAAAAGGGCTCATCGCAATTTCACCGTGTCGATCTCTGCACGCCAAATTAGTGTTTCTGGCAATTTGCCGATTGAGGGTGGTTGTACAGGAACCTGCACATACAGTGCTGCCATTGTCTAGTACTGTCGTCTTATACCACACCTTTGGGGCCATGTGGTGCAATCGACACTATCTATGCAAGTCCCCGCAGGTACTGTCTCGATACCCTTACAACCATCCTAATTTCATTTCCGATGAAATCTAATATACACGTGGGAAAGGGAACTCTGAGACGCATACACGGAGTAGAATGCGGCCAATTCAAGGGTGCAATTAAGCTACCGAGGCTACTAGTAGTCGCGGGAACTCTTTAATTACCCAATATGAAGGGGAGAAACATTCCCCAGGCGAATGGCCGACGACATGAAACCATGCCCCGACAGTCAATGAGGATCCAGAAGTAAAAAATTCCGCGTGGCTAGCTCCCAGAGTCTTGGTTAGAAAGTGAGTAAAGGACAGAAACACATGGCTTCAAACACAAAGACGTCGATCGTATGAGCAAATCCAAAGGAGTTGCGATGTTTGAGGAGTGTAACAAAGGACATGCCCCAAAGCGGGCCAGACATGAGACTCGACATGAAGCTTTTGAAACGGGAAGGGGTTGGAGGGGCTGCCGTCTTGCTGTAACCGATGGCTAAAAACCTTTTCCGGGGATATACAATATCAGGGTAAGGATAGCAACAGCTTGGACGATGATTCAAGGAAAAAAGGGAAAAAAGAGCGAGGTGGTGAAAGTGTGTAGAGCTCTTTGAACGACTAAAAGCTAATAGCTCAAGAGGACGCATAACGTACTGACGTCTAACCACCCTACAAGCACGAAAACTCCAATATACTACAATGCACAGAGACGCTAAAACGCTGTCAAGCATCGCTTAGCTAGTACACAATGCCATGAAACGGAGCCATACTCTATATTTCCGAGGCTATCATGAAAATTTTCATCCATCACCGAGCATCTCCAACTTCTACCTCCGTTACGCTCCAACGTCTCATCGGGCTATCTGGCAAGTCTCTTAGGAGGATTTCAAGCAAAAACACACAAAACACGAAAGCAACCGGCCATGGCAATAATTAACTAAAGCGTGACGCCATGTGCGTTCGGTTAAAGTCTCCGCAAGGGGCCCCAATATCGTGTTTGATAAGAACCTTACCCCTGAAGGCAACCTGAAATGGCTAAGAACTCTACCTAGTCAGGACCCGATTCGTCCCCATTCTTGCCCCGTGCCATAGTGTACTGCGATTGGGTAAAACATATAGAATGGCTTGAGTGCTTTTCAAGTGGCAGTACAAAGTGTTAACTATTCAGATGCGAAAACTGCTTCTGCTGCATCTATAGAGATCTCTCTGACTTAACAAACCTCACTATGGATTAAACAGACCCCAATAACGCTCCGCTTCTGGGCTACAAATATCCACGGCTGACCTACAATGCCGTTGCCCCATGGCAAAAAGGCTGAGAAGCCAAACTGGATGGCACATTCGCGATTCCAGCTAGAAGGATTACTCCGTTCGCGTCACAGATAAGGTAGAGAGCGCACAGGCGATCGGATCGGTCCAGGCTCGCATCGAAAAGAAGCAACTCTGCGCTGCAACCTGGCCTTTCCCTGCAAAGAATTTCCATTTTAGCCTGTTGCGGCGAGCAACAGACAAGCTAGAAGCCCTTTGGATGGGTTCTCAGATTCGATAATCTCGTCTGCAACCGCCTCTCCTCCCAATCTGGGATATACGTACGGTTATCTCGGCGCTTTGCAGTTAGTAGCAGCATCGCCGATTTAGCATTACTTGGAGGTAAAAACATCTGCCCCGTGAATGTAAATGAAAGACGGACGAGAATAGTTTAGCCTGACCGAGGACCCTCGCAACGCCTGATTCAGAAACGGGCTGGTCTGGCTCTTCATATGCCAGGCCTCCAGGGTCAAGCTGTCAATTTCATAACGATACTACTTTTGTATGCGGCACTACTTGCTTTTCTGGAAGTGAAACCCAGTGCAATCTGCCCAATGGAGAAGAGTCATATCCGCATGCCCGTATCTCTGGTTTTGACGTTGCCGATAAGATGAGGCTATTTGCCAACACATGGAGCTTGGAGCTGTTAGCTTGGACGTTGGAATTTCAATATCCCAAAGAGGGGCTAGCGCTCTTCTCACTTGGGAACAGCAGTCCACCGCAATAAAACGACCCCATGCAGTTTTGCTGCGAGGTTTGAGCGGCCGCCAAATGATTGTAGTTCTAATGGCATATAGAAATGTATGATGAGTGAATTAGCTGAGCTTTGGGAGTCGCAGGTGGAGGGACAGAAGTGCAGAGAAGCACAGAGAAGGGAAAGCCAACACATGGATGCCGTATAAGACACGGGCCTGACTAAAGCATAGCTGCCTCGAGAGGAGAAGCATTTGGGCAAACCCGCGCAAGATTAGGCTCTCACAAGCGCCGTTTACGAGGCAGCCGAGTGCCTCACATCTAATATAACTAACATCAGTAAGCGAGTTTGAGCCTTGTTAGGTACCAAGGCTTTGATGTAGGCAAGTTGATGTTGGTTAGGTAGATACTCGGCATCAATACTGTATGATTTGCGTGCTGTATGCACATACAGTAGCATCAACAGGCTGATCTGCCTCCCTAGGGCCAACGCGGCACGACGGAGCGCTAACTTGGGCCATGCCATCCAATATGATCCCGGCCGGCGATTGATTCGCGAACCGCCCGTCATCCCGAACGCAAGCTCTTTGCCTGCCTCGCGCCTGGAGAGCGTTTAAGCCGTTGCAGGCGCCTACTGTAGGCCTAAAGGGTGGGTGGATGGGGAAGCAAATCTCACTCAGTGGCATGTTCCCATGATCACCGCCGTGGAACCAGATTTGCTGCGTCGGCAGACCCCATCCGCGTGCATATTGCCGGCCTTCTCGACGTCGTCTAAGAGGTTGGGGATACTCATGGATACTCATCAAGCCAGCACAGCGAGACCTGCCCCACGGCCCTAGCAACGCAGCCGAATCATTCAGCTCCCTTGACATGCATGGCAGGCTCCGTAGACACTGCAAGTACTGTAGAGGATGGAGAAGGGCGGCGGGAATCGCCTCCACCGCGAAGGCTTCCATTGCATCATGTCGCGTTTGCCCGGACCCAGAGCCTTTGGCTAGACCCGGATCCTCCAACGGCCGTTTGCCTGGGGCCAGCGTCTCGCTCGCAGCATCGACTACGCAGGAGTGATATCAAATCCGACTTCGTGTTGTTTGTATCTCGCTCGCCCTGCATCCGCACAACAGGCCATCCGCCCTCCTCCAATGTCCAGCGCAGGGGACCGCCGATGCTTGTCTAGCCTGGTTTATGCTGCATGCTGTTCAACGTCCAGGGCCGCTGCCCCCCCCCTCGCGTTCCCCTCCCTTCAGGCGTTGCGCGCTGCTCACCGTGATTCCAACTCCAGTCTCCTGCTTGCATTTCGCTCAGCCAAGAAAAAGCTCGACTCGCAGCTGGTCTTCCGGCCTTCTCCTTACTTCATACCTTCATACCCTCCTTCCAACACCCAGCTGGGGCTTTTGCGCTGTTGGCGGATGAGTCTTGCCGTATATCCCTTCCGAACAGCCACTCTTACGCTCTGCCTCGTCTACAGGGCGCTTGCTCAGCTCGCTTCTTTTTTTTTTTTGCTTTCTTTCCTGTCTCGCTATTGAGACGGACCCCTGCCCAGCTGCCATGCTATGAAAGCAAGGGGCGTCTAGGTATTGCAAGTGTGCAAATTCGAACCGTCCTCGGCAAGCAGCGCCCCCCAAAAGATATTGATCCCCAAATTTTCGAGCAATTCCCGCGTGCAGTGCAGCCAGGCGCTGGGACAGAAGTCGAAGCGTGTCCGATAGATCGGGCAGATCCCACGCCCGAGACTTGAAACTTTCGAAATCTATCTGGCGCAGATAGACTTGCCCTTGTCTCGGCTTTCTTTTCTTTTTTTCTACTTGTTTTTTTTTTTTTTAGGCTTGCGCTGTGGCTGATGAGAGAGACGCCATCTCCCGCTGTCGCATGTACGAGTACACGCTGCTAGGACCACCCGTCGCTGCACTGCCCAGTACCGGTACAGCTGCCCGGCGCGAACATGACAGAGACTGCTAGTTTCACTACGGCTCGCTACGGCCAGGCGGCTTCCACTGCCGCCAGCCTCCCAGGCAAATCACTCGCAGGTTCATCCGCAGCGAGCATCACCGGCCCCTCGTCCAACCTGCACTCGCACCGCCAGAGCCACAATTCCTCCAAGCTGCCGTCCTTCCGCTTCGCCGACATCAAGAGCGGATCGGCCGCCTCGTCGCATTCGCAGCCCCTGCCGCCCGTCGCGAAATCGTCGCTGGGCCTCTCCTCTCGACAGCTCGCGCCCCCTGTGGCCTCGAGCGTCTCAGCCGCCTCGCAGTCAGACGTCGCCCCCAGAGACAGGCTCAAGACGCGATCGGACCCGGTTTCGACAAAGATCTTGGCCTCGTCTGCAGCTGCGCGCAATCGCCAGGCGCCGCCCGCGTCCGAAAAGCTAGCATCGCCGCCGCGTCCGAACCTGCGCCCTCGAGCATCGTACCAAACCACCATCAAGCCACCGGCCGTCGAGCAGATCCGCAGAGTCAGGCGCCCCTTGTCGTATCCCGATTCCCTGGCCAGCGAGGCTTCGCAGTCTGCAAAAACAACCACCGGCGTCGCGCGCTCATCCTCCCTGAGGCAGTCCACTCGCCGGCTGCCAGCGTCATCTCGCAGCTCCAACGCCAACGGCGCAGTGACGCCCGAGGGTCCGCGCACTTCACTCAGCGCACGCTACCCAACCATCGACGAGGCCATCTCTCCCACCACGCGACCATCGGATCCCAAACCGACCACCAGGGAGCGAACGCAAACGCAGCGGGATCTGCCAGCCTCCAAACCGCTGCCCTCCGCGGGTCTTTCAGATGAAAATCAAGACCAGTCGCAGCAGCGTCCACCTGTTTCTTATAAGCCCCTGGTAAACAACGCCACTGCCGGACAGCCAACGCCCTCGATCGCTTCTCGGTTACCGCCCACTCGGGGCATCCGATCGTCGGGCTCTCGCAAGAGCTCCACCGACGACGACATGAGTTACAGCTCTCGTGGCTACGATGCGGAAGACCGATACATCGACTCAACCGACGACCACACCCTTCGCGCCTCGGACGGCGATTTCTTCGAACAACGGAGCCCCCCGGGTTCTAGGCACGGTGCCAACGGCGGCGATGATACGGGCGATGTCTTTCTTAAAATTGCTTCTGAAGAGGCAGCTCGAAGTTCAGAAACTAACACCGCCAACGATAGACCTATTACGGTAAGTAAAAGGAGAAAAAGAAAGAAAAGCAAAAGAAAAACAGCTCTTGAGGATTTTTTTTTTACTATTCTACGATACCCAAGTGAAAATGTGTTTGATTTAGTGATGCATCGCCTTTTCTTACTGTCATCTCATTTATGCTATTTCCTTTGATATGACTATAGTTGTTAGAACTCAGGATATAAGCCCGTTGTTACCCGCTCTCACAACACGAAATATGCATCATATGCATCATCTTTTTTATACACGGCTCAGATTCTAACAGACGTTTTTCTACAGTACAAAATTAGCCGTACCTCTAGTCAGCGCCCACTTTCACATGCCGCTACCTCTTATTACCCCATTTCCCCGCCTTCCGTGAGCCGCAGGCTCTCTGATCAACAGGATCGGGAACGTCGTCGATCTGTCAGATACGAAGATGAATTAACAAGCGAAGTGGCACGGAGCAGCGCTTATCGCAGCAGCCAGCTGAGAGACAAGGCCACGTCCTCTCGTCCCTCTGAAGACAGCTCCTCTAGAGCCAGCAGTTCGGGCCTTCGTCCTTCGCTCATGACACCCCGGTCTGCGGGTTATCAAGATCAGGCTGCGGAGAACTCGTTTTATAATAGAAGAAAGTCTTCTGTTGTTGATTCAGCTTCCTCCAGCTCGGCACGCTCACCGACACATAAAGCCACTGTGCTTGTTCAAAGCCACACCAAGGCCTATAACCCATCACCTTTAAACCGGTCTTTTGAGATGCAGGATGAGGATGATGAGCCTGATGCTGGTAATTTTGCTGACGGAACCGAGTCAACCACGTCGACTAACGCACCGTCTACAGTCTGGGACGAGCTGGACGATCTGAAATCGCGAATCCATCGTCTCGAATTGACTGGAAAGCTACCACCTACCTCTGCAGCCGCGCTGATCAAATCTTCAGAAGACAGGCCACCAACAGCTACAACGACGGTCACTACCATGTCGGTCTCTCCCAGAAAATCGGCAGCCGGCCAACAGACAGATGCCGGCAGCTCTACTTCGTCGCATGGACGAGAGGCGCACTCGAACTTGCATTCAGCACTCGGTAAAATCAAGACAATTCTCAGTCCAGACGTGTACCGCGCGCTTGAAACAGCTGCGAACGATGCTCTTGCCTTATCCTCCATGATGGGTACGCCTGGTCAGCCTGGCCCCATATCAGGCTCTGTCAGCGTAGTCAGCGGCGGCGGCGGACCTGCAATTACAGATCGTCAGCTTCGCCGCAGGACGGACAGCGTCTGTCGTAGCCTGACAGAACTCTGCATCGCCCTCGGCGAAGACTCGGCAAGGCCTACAGTGACTGTTCCGCAGGTGGTAACTACACAGCTGAGCTCAACCCGGAGCCCCAGTTCGCACCCGGAGCCCCCAAAGACTCCAACCATGATGAACAGCAAGACCTATTCGGTTTCTCGTCGCTCCAGCGTCGTGCCTGAACAAGCTACGCAAATCATCAGCAGCCCGAGAGCTACATCTAAATATGAAGAGCGACGAAGCATGATGTTGAACGGGAACCCTCTGACTAGTCCTCGGGCCTCTGCGTCTACTCCTGCGACTCCTCACGATGCAATGTCGGCTGCTCGTCGAGCCTCCCTTGTCATATCGCGCGCCCGTCGAGCGGTGACAGAGGAGGCGGAAGACGGCAGGAAATCGACTGCTCTCTTGCGGAGTCGACGACTAGCGGGTGATGAATCTGATGAGGGCGGTCGAAGAACCTCATTTCTCGTCCGTAACCGTCGAGGTACTGTCGGTGAGGAAGATGAAGGGGCTAGATTCAGAGCTCCATCCCGCGCCATCACCGAGGTGAATGGGACTCGAGGAAGCACCAGAGAATATCCCTATGTTTCCGATGCTCCAACCCTGCTGCCCGAGGTCAACACTCCACAGGCTCCATCAGCCCTTAGCCGACGACGATTATTGACTTCCGGCCTGCAACCATCTCGTCTAACTGTTCCGTCTACTTCCGCCACGCCTACAACCAGGAGATTCTTGGAGAGATCGCTGCCTGAAGGCGTCGAGACTGGCCCTGAGAGGCCTAGTGAAAACCGTCTCTCACGGCATCTATCCGTTCAACATGGCTCATCTAACCATACCTCCACCTACCAGTCCTTGCAGAATCGAACCAGCAGTCTGCAAATCCGTCGGACGAATCGGGATAACTTGGCTATCCCGGCCTCCTCGACAACCGCCTCCAACGGCTTGAGATGACCGTCAACGACAACAAACCAACATGTTTAGATTTCATGATCTGTACCATACATAATCCATCTGCGAGCGTTTTCTCTTTCTGTCATTTCTTTGACCTCTCATTAACCCTTTCACTATGTCCAAGTCTAATACTGTTGTCATATTTTGACACACTCTCACACACTCCCTCTCTCTGTCATACTGTCTCTCATTATTCTCCTTTGTTCAATCATCAAACATTACATGCCGCTTATTTCCTTTCGAGAACCACTGGCTTGACGACCTAACGACGGACGGCCTGCTTCGACTTCCTTCACGGAGCCAACTTCTCTTTGTTCTTCATTTCATTCTTGTTCAATTTTTTTTTTTTTTTTTTTGGTTTTTTATATCATTCATAAAGCGTGTATTATCTGGTTCTGCTTGCGAGCATTTAAAAAGCATTTTTTTCTGAGAGGGTTGGTGCTTTGTGGCCTAGACCACATCCTTTTCTGTTCTTGTTTCTTTTGGAGGCGAAGAGAGGAGTTTTGATTGTTTGATTATTTTAGAAGAGTTTAACTTGTTTCTTTTTCTTAAGGGAGTGGATTTGGTTGTAAGGCAGGCCGTGAAGTCATATTGGGACAGGGGGGGACAGGGCGTAGAGATACGATACCTCTTTTTATTTATTTCTTGTGGATTCTTGTGATTGGTGTTTCTTTTTTCTCTAAGGGAGCGAAACAAAAGATAGCATCGATGCGCGTGTGCAAATTTTTTATAATAACAACTACCTTTTTTTCTTGACCTTGAGTGGATGGATGGATGATTGTCTCTTTGATTTGTGCTGGTAGTGTGAGGAAATGTGGCGTATGGTTTTCTCGTGGTTGGCTTTTAGGCAGGCGCAGCCAGTTGAGCCTGCTGAGTCACGCCGATTCTATGACTGGAGCCATAGGACTTGTGAGGCAGACACAGACTAAGGCAGCTTCTTGTACCTGGATTTGAACTCAAAAAGCGAATGAATATCTTGTCCAGATATCTGTCAATAGAACTGGCCAGCGGCTTCTCTTTTATTCAGAAGCAATCTCAACTTTCATTTCGTAATCTCACTGCCAAGGGTCGTCATCCGAGGCGGCAGAATTTTACAGCAAACCAGCGCCGTCAACTCGGTTCTAGGACGTCTCATCAAACAGCAACAAGGAGCAAACGCCTTCACTACACGAGCGAAATGAGTGCTTTGGAAGAAGACGGGTCGAGCACCGCTGCTAATCTCGCGCTGGAAGAGAAATACTCGGGCGGCAAGAAGTCACGAGGCGGCGGCGGTGGTGGCCGTGGAGGCAGAGGAGGAGGTAGCCAGAACAGAGAGGTGCTTGTTTCAAAGGCGCTTTCGAAGCTGTTGAGGCATCAGGCTGAGAATGCTGGTATCAAGCTTGATGCGGAGGGATTTGCGGCTCTTGACGAGGTGGTGAGTTTTGTTTCATGATGAAAATCTTATTTGAGAGGGAGAGACGGTTTTCTAAACTATATACAGCTGAACTGGGGTCCAATCCGGTCTCTGAAAGTCACATTGGCTGAGATCAAAGAAGTCGTTGCCTCCAACGAAAAACAGCGCTTCACGATGAAGCTGAAGACAACACTTGTCGCTGAGCCCTCGGAAGAGGCATCCACGCCTGCTCACTACGTCATCCGCGCCAACCAGGGACACTCTGTCAAGATTGAGTCAGCCGCCCTCCTCGAGCCCATCACCCTCGAGGCAGGCAACGTGCCGCCCAGAGTCATCCACGGGACGTACTTTGCCTTTTGGCCGGCCATTGAAGAGTCCGGAGGGTTGAAGGTCATGGGGCGGAATCACATTCACTGCTCGACGGGGACGCCGGAGGAGGGCGTCATGAGTGGTATGAGAAAGGATGCGGAGCTGGTGATTGAAATCGACGTGGAGAAGAGTCTGCAGGACGGCATTCAGTGGTGGAGGAGTGATAACGGGGTTTTGCTGACGGAGGGTGGGCAGGATGGAGTGTTGGGTACTGCATACTTTAAGAAAGTTGCCGGGAGGAATATTGACGTTGGAGTCCTTTGGGAGGAGGGCGAGAGGCTTTTAAGTCTTCCTGAAGGAATCAAGGGAAGGGTCCCTCCTGGGAAAGGACATAGAGGGGGTGGGAGGGGAAGAGGAGGCAGGGGAAGAGGGCGATAGTGGTGATTAGAGAAATTATAAGATATAACGAAGAATGCACTGCCATCATCATAAAGCAATTTTTATTATTAAATTCCCATGTTATTCAAAACCTATGATATCAGAGCTAATGCTCCAGTCCAGCTACCCAAGGGAGCTAGCAGCTATAGCAGCTACTCTATCCAAACCGCCGAAAATACAGAGCTCTACTCACGCCAAGTATTCACAAGGCCCTCCTTTCGTTTCCGGTAAGTTTGACAGAATTTCAGTACCGCTTCAGCCATGAGCTCCTTCGCCAGGGCCCTTGTGAGAGCGCCTTTGACATGGCCCATGTCCGCCGGGATGGTGCTGTTGTTCCTAAAAACGGGCTTCCCAGCAAACGCCCCCGGGCTCTCCTCGTCAGCCCAAATCTCAAAGTTGGGATAGCCGAGCTTCAAATAGGCTGTTTCTCGTTTGACTTGGTCCAGAAGGGATGGGAGTGTTTCACTGTCGTAGAAGTCTGTGTCCTCGACAGTCGTGAGGTCGCCAGTGCTTGATGACGGTGATGTACCAGGGGCGCTGCCAGAGGGTGCCCGAGCTTTTGCAGACGAGTTGGAACGGACGCGGGCATTGTTATTGCCATTGCTGTTACTTGCCAAGCGGACACCGCCATTGCTGGAAGTAGAAGCTCCAGAATGAGCTTTCCAATACTTGTATGCGCATTTGGCTGCGTACTGTTTGGATAGCTGTGAAAAACGATTACCGTTAACCCTCTTCGACTCAATTATATTAGACATATATAAAGAGGGGCACTATGGCCTTACCTTCTTCGACTTCCACAGCGGAGCTTGTCCGCCGTCGTAGAGTCCGTGGCCCAAGCAGGGAAATTGCTTGTTATTAGCAGCAGGAAGGTAACAGACTGTTCTGAATCGTTTCGAGAAGACGCCGTCAACGGGGACGTCTATGGGCGTCAATTCTTCGAACTTTGGAGGAGCAACCTGTTTGTTCTGGGCGAGCTCTGCATTTCCTCTCGAAAAGACGAATTAGCTACTGAGTTCTAGTGTTTCTTGTTCTCTCTCTTTTTTTTTTTTTTTTTTTTTTTTTTTTATTTTTATTTTTTTTTTTATAAGTCCCCCCTCGGTATGATATTCCTTTTTCAAGCACATCTTTTTTTCTGGGTGTCTCTAGGTGAATGAGAAATACAAGGACGACTCACGCATTAGCTCGCTCACATAGTCGAGCTTGCCAATCATCTCGGCAGTCGGCTCCGGCCCGTCCAAGAAGTCGACAACGTGAGAGAGCGCCGCGACCTGCGCCTTTGATGGCGGATCGGAGTTGAAGCCGCTCTCCTCTGCCTGTTCTTGGGCTTCGATCCAGGCCTTGAGGCGACCCCACGGCACTGGCATGACGCTGGCATCATTGTCGTTGTCCATGGCGGGGTCCGTACCGTCTGTGGACTGCTGGGTGAAGGGAGTTGAGGCAAGATGCGAGCGAGATGAGAAGTGGGATAAATAGAGGGGATGAGGAGATGTAGCTGGAAGTAATACACAGTTATGTATGTGGGCGCGTATGCGGCTGGAACTCGGAGCTCTGTAGATGCTGGCGCAGAATCCAAGCTGGTGGAGGGCAGACGCAAACGGACGAACAGCAGTATATATGGGAGAGAAGGGCTGCCAGCACATGCCCGGAAACACAGCAATCAGAAGCAGCCTTGTTCATGCAACACGGGATGAATGAAGCCCTCGGCCTGGGCTACTCCCAAACAATGAAGCCTCGCGTAAGTCTTGTTAGTTGGCTGGGCTTAAACTCTGGGCTCAGCACCACTTGATTGGCCCGATGTGCCGTTTGGGCGCCTGCGAGCTGGTGGGGGCCGCCTTGGGCCTGCCTGTAAGTACTAGGCAGCGATGTACACATTGTCATCTCTACAAACAAGTCAAAAAGCAGGAGGTCCTCTGGAGGGAGGCGAGGCGAGGCGAGCCAATGTGAAAAAGAACAACGCTAAATGCTTGCATCTATCGAAGCGCGATACGGCGCCGTGCCAATTTCATGTGCGAAATGGCCACTACTGGTAAGAGGCGGCCAAGACAGACTAGCTTGAGTCTGTCCAGGCCCAATATTGAGGGGGTATTCATCTATCTACTTCGTAGCCCGGGTGTGCATGGCGAGACTCCTGCAGCTGCATGCCTTAGAGGCCCTCGAAAAAGCCGCCGTCGCCATTCTCGTCATCCTCGTCATTGGTGGCCGCCGCGAGGGCCTCTCGCATTAGCTTTCTCCTCTCTCTGCGGTTGAGATCCGGGTGCTGTTCCTTGTCGCCGTGGCTGGATGCTGGCTCCGGGGCCTTAGCCGATCGCTGCGGCTGTTCTTGCTTCTTTCGAGGGGCGCCGTTGTTGGCCCGGGAGGCATTGTTGTGTCGTGGTGCGGGAGTGTTTGAAGGCGGCCTGATGGGAGGCTGTGTATCATCAACCTCCCCGTTATCGTCTGGCGACCGGCGGTCCCGCAGTTGTTCTAATGCAGGAATCCCGTCGGCCAAGGCCTTCTCAATTACCGACCACATTGGCGGTCTCTCTGCCTCCAGAGCCGCCTTCGCAGCCGCGACTTTGCCTTCCTCGGTCTCCTCCTCGTCCGTTTTCTTAGCGGTAGAGCTATATAGGCCGACGTATGTTTCGAGATGGGGGAAGTAAAGAGTATATGCTTCGTCGACTTCAGCTACATGAAGGTCGTGCCGTATCTTGTCTGCCTCGCTTGAGTCCGATTCTTGCTCCAGTTTTCGTTTCAGTTGCTTCACTAATCTCGAAGCCTTCTTGCGTTCTACCAAGATGTTAGTTAGTAGATGCGGTAGGGCCATAAAGCAGGCAGTATGAGATCAATGTCAGGGACTTGACTCACCGAAAAACCGCACCATGTGATATTTAGATATCATTGTGCTTCGCTTCCTCTTGTATTCCTGGTCTGCAACGATTTGCTTCTGCGACGCCAGTTCGCGCTCCAAATCAATTCGCACATTGACCGGCATGTCTTGATTTCGTCTTAGACTTCTTTCAATCGCTCGAATTCGCTTCTTGGCTCCGGAGTCTTCCTGCGCCAGGCGTTTTCGGCCAATGTAGGACTTGTGCCTCTTTTCAGACGCTCCATGGCTGCCATCTGCGCCTTGCGACTCGACCTCGTCGTACTCGCGCTTGGTTCCCATCGTGGATCGACTCTGCTGGTATCGCTGGGGCAGAGTATGTGTAAGATTTTTGCAAATAGAGTCAATGCGTAGTGAATGGGCACGATGAATGTGAAGATGATGCTGCTCGTCTCGAATTTAGATGTTTGTGGTCACAACCAGCTTTTTAGGCCTGGTTTGCGCAAGAAATAGAGGAAAATCAACGAAAAGCATCTATCTGTATGGAATACTTTTGCTTATCTTATCGGGGCGAAAGTCTAATTGGGATTAGCGCCGTAGCGCTAGCTGCGGCCAATCAGATGACGCCTATTGCTCTCTGTCTCGTCGCCAGCTTCTTAGAAGATGAATCTACCGGAGCTCATAAATCAACACGCCCGCTTCTCTTTATCACCTTCTCTTCTCTATTATTTCAATAATATTTCAATTCTCGAAAGCGCCATATCGAGACTGCTGCGTCTTGGCATGCAACTTCAAGGCAAGCTTGAGCTCGTCTCTTGCTATGGCTAGCAGCGGAACCTCGTCTCTGATATGCGCTTAGGTCAACCCGCAGCGTCAAGCCACATCAAAACACATCACCATACAAGGACATCTTTGGCGGCCTGAGGTATTTCTACGTTGAAAGCCATCGCCTATTCAGCATTTCTGCCTCAAAGGATTCTGGTCTTCCACGTTCCACAGCCGAGGCTTCATGAGGACAGCAGCATCGACCATCTCGACTTTGATGACCTAGTATCCCTATCGACGTCGTAACCAAAATGGATCGCCCTGAGCCGGGGCTCGTCAAGTGGTCTCCCAAGGCCTCTGTGGACAGTTTTGTGCACATTAATTTGCAGCATCGGGTTGTTCAGCTCTATGAACCCACTGGCCACGCGCGCGGGGGAAGGTTTGATTATGCCAAGGTCAGCAGGCACGATGATTTTCCTCCCCTCACGACGTATGACTGGTCTCCGGAGAATCCAAGTCTGCTAGCTGTTGGTACGGGAGCTGGTATAATAAACCTCTTGAGAATCGACGACAGCTCCAATGCCTACATCGAGCTCGGTCTTAAAATGTCACGCACTTGCCAAGCTGTCTCATTCAACACGACTGGGCTGCTGGCAGTAGGCTTGGATCGCGTTCGGATGGACCAGAGTTTACAGGTGTGGGATGTCAACCGCCTATCATCTGTGGTATCTCTTGGCAGCAAGGGATTTCCTAGTAATTGGGGCAGCCTTTCAGAACCCAAGAGAGCTGAGCCTAGCGTATCTGTTTCCAGCATCAAGTTCTTTGAGGATAGCCCCAATGTGCTGGTAGTTGGTATTAAGGGTCAAGGTGTCAGGATACATGACCTTCGTGGTAAGTGCAGCTGCTATTTCTCTCACCTGGAGATCAACCTATACGCTGTCGTATGAAACAATTTCTTACTTTTACCACCAAGATCCAAATGCCACTCTCACTTTTCACACAAAGTGCAATAACAATTTGGCAATTGATTATGCCGATCAAAATTACTTTGCGTCATCAGCTCTTGATCATCCAGGAGTCATGATATGGGATCGAAGAGCAACCTCTCGGCCTGTCGCCTCTCACGTATATGCCCAAGCTGTGGAGGAGGATGAATTACCCTGGGGCGGAGCCTTACGCCTTGATACAGTTGTTGATACAGACTCCGACTCAGCGGCTGAAGAGAAGCACTCGCTCATTCGCTCTCTTCGCTACTGCCGAGACCGTCGTGGTCTATTAGCCGTGTTATCCCGTAACGGACAGCTCAAGGTCCTGGAAACGAACAAGGAACTTCCATCATCAGATGTTGTATCACATGAAGGCCCTGAACTTCTCAAGGTGCAGAAATCGCACGAGATGGACGTCTCTTACCGCGATAACTCTAGGAAGAATGACCGGATTGTCTCATTCGACTGGGTTACGTTGGGCTCAACTGCTCTGCGGCCTAGACTTCTGGTGCTACGCGCAAACGGCGGGTTTGATATCCTAGAACAGCCGTCTAATACAGCTGATCACATCTTCAAACTTGTGCCTTGGCAATCCCCTCATCGTGGCCTCGAAGGTATTTATTCGCTGGGTTCTGTAAACCTTGACTGCTGATGCACTAACACTTGGCCAGAGAATACTCCATATCAAGATTTAATGCATTTCGAAACTGCACAGGCTCCAAAAATGCTTGCTCCCATTATCATTGAAGATAGTTTATCTGAGGTTTCAGTCTTTGGGCCGGATAAAGTGAATATCGAGGCAAGCATTGACAAAGCCCTCGATCCGAAAACGCCGATATCGGTTACCGTTGAAGTCATTGATGAGATCACTTCACCCTTGCCGGAATCCTTCCATAAAGCTGAAACGATCGCAGAGAAGCTTCGCATTTTACGCAACTATGTGCGCGAGGAAACCGCCATTCCTGGCTCGCCTGACGAAGGCAGACCACATGCCAAAGACGTGAAGCGGCTAATAAATAGCAAACCTGGCTCCGCCTCAATTAGTTCTAATGGCATTGGCTCTTGTAGCGAAATCCATGAGGCACTTCTCGGCACTCTTGCATCCTCATCGGGACTCCCAAGAGAGGCGCAATGTGTAGTCGACCATGTCAAGTTATTACGCGCAAAAGAGAAATACTTGTTCGATGCTGTCACCAATAGAAATGTGACATCTGATGATCCCTGGAAACGTTTTGTTTGGGATTGGATCGGTGGTGAGTTTTGCGAAGCATTGGCATGATTTTCTCTACATGATTGCTAACTAGATTCCAGATGCGGAACGAGCTGCGGATGATAGCGGCATGGTGTTCTCTCACATGGATCTTAGCTACTTGGGCGTGCATGCGATTTGGACCAACAACTTGGGTGAGCACTTCTATCTGGCTTGAAAAGGCGCCCAATCTAATCACTCCAT
The DNA here is from genome assembly GCF_020647795.1 of Trichoderma atroviride. Taxonomy (NCBI): domain Eukaryota; kingdom Fungi; phylum Ascomycota; class Sordariomycetes; order Hypocreales; family Hypocreaceae; genus Trichoderma; species Trichoderma atroviride. The sequence continues at coordinate 1,652,034 of NC_089400.1, read as the reverse complement.
CTTAATAGGCCGAACTCCAGGCACTCGCTTGTCTGCTGGCGCCCCTGTCCCCGATGCAAATCAGTGGGAACGCTACATTGGCTCGTACTGTAAGAAGAACCAGCTACCTAGGTTCGATGGTGTTGTGACAAAGAAGCCTCACCACCGCCAGCTATGTCTTGAAATATGCAGTTGGGGAGATTCCCAGAATCATGAGCCCGGCGGCTTAGATCGAGAGGCAGATCCCGAGTACCCAGCTGGCATTCATACAATGGCAGCATCTCGGGCTTTGTTCAGAGGCGACACACAGCTCGCCGTTGACATATTGAAAGATGCTAGCCCGTCGCATCCAGAGCTGCTCTTTGTTTCACTGGCTTTGCAGCTCATAAGCCGAGAAGGCAATCAAGTTCCCAAAGAGAAGCTAGATATCGATGAAGCAGTTGCATCAAAGACAGATCCGTACCTCCGGGCGATATCATCCCTGATAGCTACGGGGGATTGGACTATCATCGCTAACCAGGCCTCCCTGCCTCTCGCAGACAGAGCGTACGTTGCGTTCCGTAACTTTACGGACGACCAACTCACCACATGGCTCCGCGAACAAGTCTCTCGGGCTGTGAAAGAGGGAGATATCGAGGCCATCTGCCTTACTGGCATCACAGATACCATGGTTGACATATTTGCACGCTACGTCGAAAAGTTCAACGACTTCCAGACTGCCACGCTGGTCATGTCCATCTGCGCTCCACGATACATTGACGATATCCGCTGCCGAGCATGGCGCAACGCCTACCGCGCCTATCTCCAACGCCACCGCTTCTTCTTCCAGCGAACAAAGTTTGAGGTCGAGTCCACGAAGCGTTCCAAGCGCGATGGAGTCCCCGCGCTGAAGCCCCCCGTCTCGCCAGGTCGCCCTCCGCTGCGTCTACTGCGACGCCAGCACGTCTCTCGCCAACCACCATGGTGCGGCTCCCATGGTCCCCTCGTCTACCATGGAGACGCGCAATCCCATGCTCGCAACGAGCATCAACTCCGGCGTGAGCTGTCCCAACTGCGGAAGACACCTTCCTCGGTGCATTCTCTGCTATGAAGTCGTTGGCGTGCCGCGCTCGGATCGGCCCGAAGAAAAGGAGGAGACTCGCATGGCGAGCCGGTTCCCTACGTTTTGTCTCCGGTGCGAGCACGTACTACACTTGGATCACGCGAGGGAGTGGTTTGCGAGGCACGTCGAGTGTCCTGTGCCAGAGTGTCGCTGCCGGTGCAATTTCCGGGCGAACCCAGAGCTGAATTATCATTAAAAAGCTTATTAACTCAAACTTTTTAAAGAGGAGAAGCCTCTCAATAAAATATGAGGGAATAAAGAGAGGGGAGGTATTCGTAATGGGAAGGCGTTTTTATGCTTTTGCTTTCAAGGTTGTATAGTTCAGTATTTGTTTACTTATTTATTTGTTTGACTCTCAATGCTAAAAAAAGAATTCGCGCTGGTTTTATAATGCCAAATAATTTGAAAAAAAAGCCACTTTTTCTTAACAAAAATAAAGATGGAAAAATAGGACAAGAGTATGACAGAAGAAGAAGAAGAAAGTGGGGAGAGAGTAACGGGCAGTAACCCCAAGTCCTCTCCACGCCTCTTTCCAGTATGTGTCGCTTGTGATCAAAAGTGTGTGTAGTCTTTTTTGTCGCATATAACCATTCCAATATGGAAACATGTTGTGTATTTATTCGTCTCCAAATTCTCTCTCGCCCCTCAATGGCCAACGCTTCCTTTCTTCCTTGTCCCTTCTCTCACTCCATAGTATATATGTGTATAATTTCACTTTCATGGGTATCATGGCCAAAAAAAAAAAAAAAATTTGCCGCCGTGCTTATCGTGACCTTCCAAGGTCTATATTCATTCACCTTTCTCGTTCCGTCTTCCCTTCATGACAAAAAAATTCCTTGATCCTCTCTGCCTCCTCCATTGCCATTTTCTATTTGGGTTGGTGTGCCTTGCACCATGGGTGATCCAGCACCTGTTCTATTGTGTATCGCTGGCTGACATCTCGGTTCAACATACAGCGGATCAAATCGATGCTGTCCTCGCTGAGTATAAACGGGATGCGAAGGTCTCGATCCATAATCTCATCAATGCTGTAGAAGGGGTTCTCTTTGTAGACAATGGTGTATAGTAGAATGCCTAGAGCCCAAACATCTTGCTCTTTTCCGCCATAAGGTTTTCCGGCTAAGACTTCGGGAGCAGCATAGTCTAGAAACTTGAGATTAGCATCTTCTTACTGGGATAATCACGGCGGATGGAAAAGACTTACCAATTGTGCCCACAAACACATCAAAGGGGCCACTCTTGATGTATGCCGCACTACCGAAATCGATGAGTTTGATATTTCCCTCGCCATCGAGAATGACGTTTTCGTCCTTGATGTCTCGATGGACAACCATGGCTTTGGTGTGCAAGAAGTGGACAGCGTTTGCAACTTGAGCGAAAATACTCCGGCATTCGGCCTCGTCCATGTTGGCGCGGAGCTCAATGTAGTCGAATAGGTCCATGCCAGGAAGACCATGCGGAGCCATTTCAATGTAGTAGTTGACATCATCCTCAAAGAAACCCTCCATTTCCACAATGTTAGGGTGTCGAAATTCAGGATTTCGTAGGTAGTTCAAGACGTGGATTTCCAAGGGGACTGTTCCGAGCTTCCTGTCTCGAGTCCAGGTATCGACGAGAATACGACGCTTAGTCACATATTTCAACACAACTTTCTTGCCTGTCGTCTTGTGCCGAGCAAGTTTCACTTGGCCGTAGGCTCCCTGGCCCATGTCTTCAAGGATGGTGTAATCGTCAATGGTAGTTTTGCGGTCAGGCTCATCTGCCTTGGCAGGTTCTGGCTTTTCGGCTGCCTTTGGTGGCTCTGGCTTGGCGTGTCCAGTCAACTTGGCGGCGGCATCAAGGGCGGCATCCTTGAGCTGTTTCGGGATTGCAGAGGCCATTGATAATATTGGCTGCTGGGCAGTCTCGGTTTTGGCGTCGTCGGAATCAGAAAATATCTCCATCGGAGTATGTGCGGGAGTCTGGCCTGGCGAGGGCTGATGAGGAGGGGTCAACACCACTGGATGGTCGGCAGACTCCATATTCAGATTCATAGGCGAAGTGTGGATATGTCGTGAGTAGGTTATCCAAAGGGCAAAGACCATCTCTGAGTGTGACACAGAGCCCACTCTATCGCTTGTTTCTGCCGTCTCTGATTCGCTTTCTTCGATGCTTTCTTCGATGATATCGGTGTGTTTTTCGCTTTCAACAACGCGCATCTGCACGTCGATTTTCAATTCTGAGCCGTCTCGGTGTCTTGCTGGTATACCGTCAGGTTGAAGAAATGCTGCGGCAGCGTTGGGACGTTGTTCTTTCAATGCGAAAAAGGCTGCTGCTCTGCGGAATCTGTGCTCAGGTACTACCATGCCGTCCAAGAGTTGGAGGCCGTCTTCTTCGGTAAGTGTGGCAAGAATCTTGTCAAAGTCGGGGATGAGGGAATATATAGGCATTCCATCGGGCTTTTCGTAACCAAACAGTGCGCCAGAGAAGACAGAGTTTGAGCTTCGAATCCTCAACGTTTCTGGTTCCACCACAACAATACCCGCCATATGAGGGAAAGTTGAAACGCGCAACTCTAGTTTGCCGCGAACTTGCTCAATGGCGCACGGAACGTTCGACTTGTGTGAGTTTGGGCACGTAAAGTAGCGTCTTCGAGAGGTCTGAGCAAAGTCAATTTCGCCCTCGTTCGGGTCAATGCCTTGTCGTGGGATACGTGGAATAAGCTTCGCGACATCAAAGCCCGGTTTTATTGACTTGGGGCCCCAAATTGGCTCGGTTGCTCCCGTAACGGACTGCACGATACCCTCTTCGTCCAATACGATATTAGCCACGTCCTCGTGGATTTCCTCGAGTACCCAAATCAGCCCCACGCGTTTCTCCTTGACCCAAAGGCTCGCCGATCCAGTGGCGCCATTGCGTTTCTGAATTGGAACCACGTCACCGCACAGTAAGACGCCACGCGAGAGGTTGTTGCGATGGTGACCGCTGGTACGCGTAGCTGGAGGGTTTGGGTCTCCGCTGTGAACTGTCTGGGCGCGTCTCTGGGATTGCGACGGCTGTGACCTCGAGCTGGGCTTGCTGAGGAGCTGGGCAGTAATTCCCGATCTGCCACCCAGCAACGCAGACGCAGCTGAAGCAGCCGGAGTGGCCTTGTGGCCCCCCCTCGCCGTCCTCATCCATATCTGCATCACTTAACTGCAAAAGCCGCTTCTCGAGCCACGCCCTTCTCTCTTCTTGTACCACTTCCAGAATGCCCATCTTCCGCACTTCTGCTTTTGTAACTCCAAAAACCAGACAAGCCAGATCATTGGCCGCCAAGATGGTCCATGGTGGCTTAGCCTCTGTTGTGAAGATGGCTTGCGCGGCCGGCACCCATCTGTTTGTATGGCCATGCACTGCGGGGCCGATGGCGGTAGGGAAGCTCATTTTGAGTGGCATGGCCGGCTGGGTTGATACCGGGGAAGAAAGAGGCTCTTCATAAAGCGGCTCGCCGGGAAGAAAAGGTTGAGACATTGTATCCATCAACTTATCCTGCAAAGCCATGCCTAGAGTATCAGTCATTGTTCGTTTCAAGCTCGTAGGCCTTGTCGCAGACGTCTTCAAAGTGAGTCCGCCGTCATCAGGGTGAGTTCTATTTGAGTCGTCTGATTTCAGTTTTGCTTCAATAGCTGCACTCTTGTCGGTGGGTCCCAACTCGTCGTCGCGAGTAGTCACTCTTTGTAAACTCGCATGTGCGAGATCAGATGCTATCGATTCCGATATCGACGCCCTCGGGCTAAACTGCTTCTCAAACACATTCTCAGCAGGCAGGTCGGCCGGGCCAGTCAGTGGCGGCGCAGCGATGGCTGAAGGATTGGGATTTGGCAGGTTTCCAGCGCCTATGACTTGGGCTCGCGCGAGTAGTTCCAGCATATGCTGCGCATCGACGTCGCCCGAAACTCTGGCCTGGGCGCTAGCGAGGCCGGCTTGCGTCGAGGTCATGGACAGACCCATGCGGTCCTTCATAAACTCCAAGGAACGTTTCAGGACATTCTGGCGGTTGTGTAGAAAGTCTTCCGACTGATGCGCGAAGGAGAAGGAGTGCAAGGACTCGGAGGGAAATCGTGACAAGTCTTCGGAGAAGCTGGGGGACGTGGGCGGTCCCGCAAACGCCGTAGTACTGTAGCTGCTCAACATGGCGGTCATGGAGGTAGACCGGGTAAGCGTGACGACCGAAGGGCTGCGTGAAGAGGCATTTGAGCTGGGCAGGGTCGGCGCTCGAGAAGGGGGGTGCTGCTGTCGTATGCGGCGCAGGCCAGAGAGTCCCAAGCCGTGCTCGTGGTCGGTAATAGGAGATGGTCTGATCAGAGCGCGCGGTCAGCAAACAAAAGCGAGCTACTGTGGCCCAAGACTTGGGGCAAAACACGCCGCCGTGGAGGGGACGAACCTGGTGATTGGGTCGTAGTCCGTGATGCCGGCCGACGAAGCCTCAAAAGACATTCGGTATCGACTGCGGTCAGGCGGGTCAGCCGATAGATGCAGGTTTCCCGTGCTGCGGTTCTTGGGCAACGACAGAGTGTGCATGGCTCTGTCATGTCCTCTATCATCGTCTCGCGAGCTGCTATCGGTGCCTGGAAAATCGAACGGGCATCAGTCACGGCGTCTGCAGATTGGCATCACACTCCAAACATACGGTTGTCTTGGGGGCCGCCATGTGTCTGAAGCATACTTGTAGACCTCTGTTCGCGCGCCTCTCTAGTGGAGTGGTGTACAACGCAAGCAGGGCCCAAGTATGGGGGGAGCGGCGAGGCGACGCGAGTTGAGCCTTGCTCTCACACAGGATTGACCGGCTCAGCCTGGCTTGCCGACGTTGAGGTCGTCTGCAGGCTGATTGACGGAGCAGCAAACAACAGGCTATACTATAGAGCTGGGGGGGACCCTTGCGGAGAATCGCTGTTTTCGGTGCGGGAGCGCGGATGGCGTGGGAAGCGCAGGATATTCACGGGCGGCTGCGGCGGGCAGTCGGAGGCAGCTCAGAGGATCAAGTCCGGGCGTTCTGGGCGGGAGCAGAGGATTTGCTCGGGTCTGGGATCCAGGGAGAGAATGAGGTCGGCTTGGAGAGTTGGCAGATCTGTGGTTGGGCGCCTTGTTTGGGGCGAGGGGTTCCAGAGGCGCGAGAGGGGTGAAGGCGCTGGAGGAGCCACTGCTGCCCACAAATCAAAATATCTGCAAAGAGAGCATGAATATGCCAATCGCCTGCATGCAGACCCAAAGGTACGGCCTCTCGCGCTGCTATCTCAGGCACTGTTGCTTTTATTGGGAGCGGGTTTCCGTGCTGGCTACATGAGTCTGCACGTCAAGCTCTCCAGGCTCCTTTTTTTTTCTTTTACAGGTAGCGCATCAGCAGCGTGACGGCAATTACTACTTGCCATTGATGGCTACAACAAATAAGGTTAGGTACGGACTAAGGGCCCTGCGAAGAATTCTCTCCGTCTCAGCTGCCTTATAACACGGACATTTCTGCGATCCAGCACACGGGCTATTTGCTGCCTCTTTATGATCGTCTCGATCCTGATTGATAATACGAGGCATTCCAAATTGCGGTGCTGGCCCTCTCTCTCATACACCACCGAGCTCTTAGCAGACCGTAGCGCCAACCTTGTGTCGAGCTCCGCATCGACAGTAGGCGGTTTATCCTGCAAGGAGCACCGCACTTGTACGTCAGCCGTGAAATCAATTGGATCGAGGCCCTGCCCTGCCGGCAATACGTAATAATTGCTGGGGCTGGCTGGGGCCAGCTCAAGCGGAAGAGCACCGAAGCCACATCCGAAGCTCGCGGTCTCGTAGACAGTTGCAATGGAGGCCAATTGGGTCGACATGTGAATGCTGCTATAGCTGCTAGTCCCCAGCCAACCTGCTGCCATGAAGTGGTAAAACAGCCACACGTCTCCATCTGCGGGCAAATCCGTATCTGCAACTGGAGTGAGAGCATATGTGCGTACTCAAACGCCGAAGAATGATCTGCTGGATCCGAGCGCCATTCCCATTCTGGCGAGATGCCGCCGCTGCCTTTTGCGCAGATTGAGCCGTTGAAAAAACGTGACCGTTACTTATACTTTCAGCTGGCATGTATTAATGCTGGTAAAGTCAAGAAAGAAGACCATGGTTCGAACAAGGGGAGGTGTCTTAATGATCAGCTGCTAAGCAGGGACATGGTATGCGGTCAATTTCAACCATTTTCATTTTTTTTTTTTTTGATATACCATTCATTGCAGTGGCCCGAGACATGGCTCTTGGTCAGCCGACATATGGCCATACATACTACACGCATGGCTAAATTGGCTTGCCGATCTTGAGCCATCTAGACCATCGTAGATACGTGTAAAGAGTACGGAGCAGCTTGTTAGGGCCAAAAAGGAACAGGAACTGAATTCAAGCAGCTTCTTACCTGCGATCTCCAGTCATTCTAGTTTCTTGAATTCTACGATCTAGCTTACGGACTGCCGCTTGCCTGCCCTATTCTATGTAGATAAGTAAGCTAGTAGATAACATGGAGAATAGTGCTACCCCAGGATGAGCCCAACGAGCCCAACATCACGGCATGACATGGATTTCTCCCATACGCAGTCGATATTGTCCATGCCCAATATTTAGGTAGGTGCCCGAATTTCTCCCCATTACCATGTTGCTTGGTGGCTACCTGTACTTGGCGTTGGCGGGGGGCATGCGATATTTAAGAGCCATGTGCTTTTGGGTTGGCGTTGATCGCTGCCTCGAATACGGCGTGTACACGCATGGAAATCTCGCACCTCGCGAATACAGAGCGACACTCGACACTCATGGCTTATCTGCCTTATATAAGATATGAATAATTGCAAGCGTATCCCTTCCATGTTATAGTGGCTTTTCCTACGGCCCGAAAAGCTATCTGACCCAGTGCCCCTTATTTTGCCACTCTGTATCTATCTGCCGCCCTAACAAGTCATTCCCTGAGGACCCCTCCTCCAAAAATGCCGTGACAAAAGATGAGCGATATATGAATTACACAAGGGATCTCCGAATGCAACAACGATCGTCACATGGCAGAACTAGCAGCTCGAGGTATCTAGATGGCACAGCAAATGGTGCATGCCGGCGCCGCCAGGCCAGTATCACGGCAGAGTAGAGCCCAAGTATTCTCAGATTCTCGCTGCGCGGGAGCGGTACTCTGGCAATACCTGACTAGCAGACGGTTTTTGGCGGGGTCGCGCTGCCGCAGGGTCCTCCTGCAGCGCTAGCGACCGCTCTGTGCTAGCGCTGGCGCGGATGCTCCGTATCTTATCGATATACCCCAGTTTGTCGGCCTGTAGAAGCGCTAAACAGCCTGTTCCATCGCCCGGTCTGGCTACCCAGGTGCCAGGCGTCAGCAAGCACGCGCTGCAAGGCACTCTGCTTCAGGCCGCCCGCACCGCGAGTAATGCGCAACGTGCACGACAGCAAACGGCGTTCGCGCGAGTCGAGCGGTGCAGAGCCATAGCGCTGGATTGGCTGGCTGGCTGGTGACGGGCCTGTTTGGCCAGTGGCTGGCGACCGAGGTGGGGGACCCTCGACCGAAAACGAACCAACCCGGGCTGGGCCTCTTGTTTGTGGAAGCGTCCTCCAACACGCCACCGTCCAGATTTAAGCTTTTCCTCTCCTCGTCGCCGCCGGAATTCTTCTCAACCTCGCATCGTGGCTCCTGTGATCATCAGCCCGCCGTGCCTGGGTGTCATGGGCCCTGCAGCCGTTTAAATTGCCCTCAGCCGCTGTCTGTTATCTTGACTGCCAAAGCGTGGTGCGGTCACGCTGACCACCCCGCGGCCACTTTAGTAGCCGGCTGACCTCGTGTCGAAATCGCCTCGTGCCCTTGTCGACAGCATCGAACAAGCTTTTATTTGGGCCGCGAGCCTAGCCTCCCAACTGCCGAATCGACTCGTCTGAAAAGTTGGCCCTTCTACGAAGAGACGAAAGAGCTGTACACACGCTGTGAGAGCCTGATTGTGATGCGTTGATAGGGATCCCAACGGCCTTTAAACTCTCTCCTCGGCGGATCCAGGCCCCGCAACGTTGCCATTCTGTTTTCCATCGTCGAAGCTTAACAATTCCATTCGAAATAGACTCGCAAAAGATTTGACTCTTTTCCTCTTGCAAACATTGGAGTCTCCTGACCCTAGACGACCGATCAGATACGCGGGTATCTGGAGAGAGAGAAAGCGGTAGCGCACACGAACCACCCCTACGGAAGCATCCGAGCCGAATCCGACTCGAACGATGGCCGAACTACTTGATCTCACGGTAGAAGCTCCGGCGTCTCCTGATGCGGGCATTGCCCCGACTCCGCCTGACGTGCCTTTCAAGGGCAGAAACCGCCAGCGGATTCTGCGCGGCATACAGCGCATCTCCTCATCACCGTCCCTTCCTGGCCTTGGACGGCCCAGAGCTATCAGCAACCCCTATAGTATCCGTCGTGGCTCTATATCCTGCGTCAGTCTGTCCACCGCTGGACCATCACAGACCTCGTCCAGCGCCAGATCTGCCACGCCGCAGCTATCACATCTGAATTTGAAGGGTGTCGCAGGCCCAGATTCTCCAACTGGCAAAAGAGAGGCGACGCTTGAAGTAACGGAACTCGATGACACCGAGGAGTGTTTGGCCATCCGAAAAATCCAGCATGGCTCTCCCAACACCTCGTCTGCTACATCATCCTTGCCGTCTGAACTCAAGGGGCGGACTAAACCCGTAGAAAAGAAGGATTTCTACTTTTGGGATAACATGCCTCATGAAGTCCGAATCCACATCTTTTCCTTTTTCCGGCCCAAGGAGCTGGTTCGATTATCAAGAGTAAGCAAATCGTTCTACGGCTTCTGCTTTGACGGCCAACTATGGACGTCAATCGACGCATCCGAGTTTTATCAAGATATTCCCGCTGCGTCCTTGGCGCGTATCATCGCTGCTGCTGGTCCTTTTATCAAGGACTTGAACCTAAGAGGATGCGTTCAGGTTGAGCATTACAAACGGACTGAAATCATAGTCAAGTCCTGCAAGAATCTCATGAACGCGACACTCGAAGGCTGCCGGAACTTTCAGAAGAATACGCTGCATAGTCTCCTACGGAGCAACGAGAAGCTAGTCAATCTGAATTTGACGGGCCTTTCAGCAGTGACAAACACATCATGCAGCATCATTGCCGAGTCATGTCCTCAGTTAGAGAGCTTCAATGTCTCTTGGTGTCAAAAAGTCGACGCTCGCGGGATCAAAACGATCATCGATGCGTGCGCAAGGCTGAAAGATGTCCGCGCCGGCGAAGTCAGGGGATTTGACAATGTTGCAACGGCCGAGTCTATTTTCCACACCAATAATCTGGAGAGGCTGGTTCTCAGCGGATGCTCCGAGCTGAATGATGAAGCGTTGAAGATTATGATGCACGGGGTAGATCCCGAAATCGACATTCTGACGGGCATCCCTGAAGTTCCACCCCGTCGGCTTCGCCATCTTGACCTGAGCCGCTGTATCAGACTTACCAGCACAGGCGTGAAGGCGATTGGCCATTTAGTCCCGGAACTGGAAGGATTGCAACTATCAGGGTGCAAATCTTTGACCGACGCGGCACTCGAACCTATCCTGGCATCAACACCGAGGCTCACACATCTCGAGTTGGAAGATCTCGAGGAGATTACCAACACTCTTCTCTCTGAGCATCTTGCCAAGGCGCCGTGCATCAGCATCCTGGAACACCTGGCTCTGAGCTACTGTGAAAACGTTGGAGATCTCGGGATGCTTCCCGTTATGCAAAAGTGTGTGCGGCTGAAGAGTGCTGAGCTTGATAATACGAGAATCAGCGACTTGGTGCTTGCAGAAGCCGCTTCGATGGTCGTCAAGCGCTCCAAGCCATCCCCCGGAGCCAACACTCGGCCCAAGGTAACGCTGCGGCTGGCAGTATACGACTGCCAAAATGTAACTTGGACGGGTATTCGAGAAGTCTTGTTCAGAAACGCTCAAATCAGGCACGTGGTAGGGCAGCCGATGGGGATCACGTATCCAACTGAGAGCATCGGCTTGAAATGCTTCTACGGCTTTCAGATGACCGTTGACGAGCACCAGAAGAGAGTCCTTCGGGGCGATCTCGTGTCTGCCGGGCGGCTGGAAAGAAAGTGGGCAGACTACATGCAGGCGAATGAAGAGGCCGGCGCAGGGGGGGGCGGGATATCGAAGGCGCCGACGTCGGGCGAGACATGCGCAAGCCCTCCACGCGGATGAAGAGGACGGCGGCGTGGTCGGTCGGCGCAGAGCAAGGACATTGGGTTCCTGCTCTGTAATGTGAGCGGTGTAGGCCACCAAAGGGGGACATGTTTGGATTCCTGTTTTTTTCCCCCATGACACGAATTTACATCGTCACCACCACATTCAGCTCATTTACACAAGGCAAGAGAAAGAAAAAGGTGGATTTTGGGCTCTCATTTTCTATTTTGCTTTTACTATGATCTTGGTACACAATTCTTGTTGATTGCATATGGCAAAGGCGTTTTTCTGGAAAGCCATATGGTATGGTAGTAGAACAGGGAGGGAGTTGATCTGGCCTTTTTTTTTTTTATCCTTTCTTTTTTTTTTTTCTTCTTAACGCCTCACTTAACTGCCGGCAAAGATCAGGCGCCTGTGAAAGCAAGATGCTGGGCATTTTGGGCTGGCCTAACCTAGGGACGCAGCAATGCTTTGCTCCGGGTGTGGTTATTTTTGTCTCAAAGACGGTTGAAATCGGGAACTGCTTAGCGCCCAGTCTGTGACTGTCCTGGCTGCAAGCTTACTCTCTAGTTTGATGCAAATAGAATGATTTCCTCTCATGCATGCCTACTTGTCCTCTTGATATCTTGCCATGTGTCACTTCGCCTCTGGACGTCTATGCAGGCCCTCCTGGTGGGCAGCTGCCCGTATTCACAGGATAAGGAGATGCAGGGAGAGAGAGAGAGATGAAAAAAGGAAGAGGGGGTATGGGGAGAAGGGGGCTTTCGTCTAGAGAAGCATGAAAGCGAAAGCCTGGATTATGCAGGCCCGGCAGATGAAAACTCGGTGTGGCCTGCTTCTCTCAGCAAGCGATGGGCGTTTGTTTTTGGCGTACTTGGATGTCTCGAGGAGGAGAAGGGGGACACATACATGCCGGTGTCGTATCTTGGGTGTCTACCTACGCAGCTTGACCGCAACTCTTCTGCTCGTGTACTACCATGTGTCAATGGTACGAGGCGAGTCCTTTTGGATACATGTGCTTGATTCAACAAGACTTGATTCCCTTTGCGTAAAAGGTACTAGTTTGGTGTAGGTGGTGTCGTGGTACTTTCTCCATCCCTGCAGAGAGGTGTGGGTGAGTGCTGTTTCGAGCAACGGCGTAGTCTACTTTGCTAGATGGTAGATTATCAGTTGAATAACAAACTAAGCCAAGTATTCGGCCTCTCCAGCGTTGAATATTCAACTAGCAGACCCAAGTCCACGTGGAAAGAAGAGTCTAGTTGAATAGCCGGCTCTGATTTAGTGAGACTTGACGCTGAAGGAGGCTTGCGCTGTCGATTTCAAAGAAGGGGGGGGGGGGCAAACTAAACTTCTATAGTATCTTTGATGTTGGGCCGCTCACATTCAGTTTGCCAAGTGAAGGCTTTGTTCGATGATTCATACCTACAACACCTTATTAGTGTAGTTTGCAAGTAGTTAGCCGCCATAGCGGTTTTGGTTAACAAAAATCTCGACCAAAAAAAGATACATGGAGGAGAGAGGGTCGCACTGTACGACGAGTCTCTGTCTACAAAGGATGGGATGTGTGGAGCAAACCACGAAATAAGACTGATATGGCGTTGTTGGGTTGGGTCAAAAAAAAAAAAAAAAAAAAAAAAAAAAAAAAGACATACATACGCCACGAGTTGAATGTCATCGGAAATTGTGCTAGCAATTGCTGAGGAGTCGGCGTCTTGTTGGGCGGCCTTGCACGTCTCTCAGGCGTTGCAAGTCAAAACGCACTTCGCTTAAGCACGGCACCTTGGAAAGCCCTCGAGCATGGAGATGCAGGTAAATTGGCTGCATTGCTTTGCTGTCCCTGCCCAGGATCAGCATCGTATGAAGCAGCTGGCAAGCAGGTGACAAGGTCCAGCGGGCATGTATCAGTACTCACAGCTACGGCGAGAGCAAAAATAAAAAAGAAAAAAAAAACCTGGCCTCTCACCGGCGTGGAGACGCATTGTATGCATGTGGTAGCTTCCATGTATGTACCAAGTGCGCAGCGCAGACGCAGGCATGGATGGACCTTGTTCTGGCACGCCAATGACGGTGCAAATGGCTCGAGGCTAGGCACGTGTGTGCGACGAAAGAAGGCAGAATGCAGAATGCAGATGCAGATTGCTTCTGGTTCGTATTTTCTTTGTATGTCACTGACAGCTCTTCCGGGTAGGTGATTCGATGGGCGCCGAAGATTGTCTCGGCGGCGTGCCTCGCATTGCAGGTCGCCGTGCATATGTGGCGTGCAATCCCTGCGACCGGTGAAGCAAGCGAGCCATTGTTTGCTTGTTTCTGGCCATGGGTTCATCCTACCGACTTTTCGATTTTGCTTCATTGCTGTCCTTGGATTTTTCGTCTTCGAAGCATCAGCCAAATGTGACCGTTTCCCGCCTTTGGGCCCGTGGGGGGGAACCACGCACATGGAGCCACGCATGGCGCACGCACAGAGGCGACGACACTGGCCACAAGTCACTGGGCACAGGCCCCATCTATTTTACCCACAGCGGGCACTGAGCAACGCTGGTTTCAAGAAATTCACAGCAAAGCCAAGCCCTACATACAATTCCCAACATGTCTGGTATCATAACAAGTCCTCAACTGCCTTATATCTGAGACGATGGCGGAGAACGGCTGCTGCGCTTGTTGCTTTTTGGCTCGGCTAACTCTGCCAGAAGCGGAAATTTCTGGCCCGCAGCTGAAGATATGGTTGCTTAGCGCTGCCCCGTCTATAGTGGCCAGCCTCGCTGTGTTGGTAAGAGCAGCAGGCGCTGTTAGTTCTCCCGTGCTTCCGCGGAGGAGTTTGGAGCATGTTCTTGTTCTCTCCGCCGTTTCTGAACAGAGGGGGTGCTCTTTGTCTCTCAGAGAGCGAGTTGCGTGGGAGACTGCCTACAAGTACTAGAATCACCCAGCACACCGAGTGTAGTTGAAATACCTGGCGCAAGCTAATCGTTTGCCTGTAGTGGTCATGTATCGTGTTAGTGCTTGCGTATTTTACACAGTCGTGACAGCACACAGTGCCTACCCGGTGCCTAACCAATCCTGGCCTGCTTTTCAATCCGTCGTCCAATCTGGTCTTGTTGGCAACGCAAATTTGGCACCTGGCACGACGAAACGCCTCCTCTTTGCCGGCAAGATTCCCTTTCCAGCGCGCCTGCAGAAGGACGCTAACATCAGAGGCCCTCTCAAAGCAGCACAGGTTCAATTCCGGCTGTCCCACCAGCCACGGTAGCCCCAGCCCCACGGATCTCTGTCTGGCCGAAGGTAAATGTCCCGAGGTACGGCAGGGGTTGGCGCTGTCTCCAGGAAGACACGATATAGAGAGGGCAAAGGGCCGTGTGCTTGTGCTCTGATCAGGACCTGTGCCATACTTGACCACACATGCTTACATACAGAAGCTAGCAGTCTTGTCTGGCTTGAGCAACCCCGGATCCGAGATTAGATTCCGCCTTGGGTTGCATCACGGCGCATTTCTGGTTCGAGCGTCCTTGGTGCTTGGTCCCCGGTCTTTGGCCAGCTGCTTCGTCTTCTCTCTCCCTCCAGCCCGGACTGACTTGTCCAGAAGCCAGAGTCATGCCTCTCGAGACAATATACGTCGTTCGCCATGGGGTAAAGTTTGTCCTTGATCCCCTCACCCCCCCCTTGCACCGCACGCAGTGGCGTCACGAGGCTGAGTGCTCTTGTATTGACCTTTGTTATTGTCAACGCCAGTTCCGGTCTAGTTGGTCTGTCGACCACACCACGGGAGTGTACTCGGCTTCCATCCCATCACCAACAGGAATTGCTGTGGACCCGGCCCTCACCGCTCACGGAGTCGATCAGTCAAGAGAGCTTGGGCGTCACCTCACGACGCTGGATCCTCCCGTAGAGGCTGTATATTCGAGCCCGTACTATCGGTGCCTCCAGACCATTACCCCGTTTGTTGAGCTTGAGCAGCAGAAACAGGCCAATGGCCACGTTGTGGGCAGTCACGTCCCCTCTGCAGCCTCTGCCACCTCTGCCACCGTGATAATACGTCCTGAGCACGGACTCTGCGAGTGGTTCGGGTCGGCTCCTTTCGAGCATCCCGGCCCAGCCTCACCCGCGGTCTTGAAATCCTTGTTCCCTGCCTTTGACGAGAGCTACGTGTCGGCCCAGCATCCCCCAAAGAGGGGCGAGACGCTGGCTCAGCTGCAGGCCCGGCTTACGGCCACGATGCAGAGTATCATTGATCGCTGCGACGCTGAAGATAGGCGAGCCGTTGTTCTGTGTACTCACGCGGCCGTCGTCATTACGTTGGGCCGGATTCTCACTGGACGCTTCCCTGAAACAGTCGACACGGACGATTTCCATGCCTTTACGTGCGGAGTGAGTGTCTACCGCCGGAAACTTGTCAACCAGGATGGCCATGGGCCGCAGGCAACGAGGAATTCGACTGAGAAAGAGCCCGGCCCTGATGCTGTTGTTGGAGGTTGGACGTGCGAGGCCAACAGCGACTGCAGCTTCTTGACCGGTGGCGAAGAACGAGGCTGGTATGTGCTGTCCCCGAAGCAAAGCAAAGACCGCTTGAGAGCTGCACTGACAATGAAATCGCCGGCATCAGGAAGTTTGCAGGAGACGAGGAGTTTCCAGACACAGGCTCCATGTCCAATGATGCATCGGAGCCCAAGCTATAGATGGCACGACATCTCTGGGGCGCCTAAACCTACCAGCAGGGTAGATGGAAGATGATGTAACTGCATCTGCGAGGCAAGCAACACCATGTATACTACCAGGTACCTAGAGCACGAATAGACCAAATACACAAGATAGAGTAGACCAACGGCGGAATGCAGCCGTCGACAACGTATAATTAGATTTCATCATCAGGAACTCGCGTGGCAAACTGCTCCGAAGACAAGCAGCAGTGACAGCATGATCATCAACTTGAACCGTGCTTGGTGTCACCCGCGACTGGCCCTTTTTTTTTTCGATTGCCTTGTTGGGCCAAACTGGCGTTGGACTTGATCTGCTTTTGGACGTCTGAGCAAACAGTTCCCCTGCCAACTTTACACAGCATTCGTCCGGCCAAGCCCTCCCCTCCCCCATCGGACCGTAGCCGAGTCGGGTAGACGTTTTTTGTGGTGGTCCAAGTAGGTAGGCAAAAGAGAAGGACCCTCTACTGGTCCCTGCACGGCGGTTTGACAACGCAGATGCCTCTACTTTAATGTATCAGTACCGGTACCTAATTCATGGTATCTCTGTTACGATTCTGTGAGCGGGCGCTTGCTCAGAGCACGACAAAGTTTCCCCAACCCAGCTTCTGTTAATCGGCTATTTTTTATTCAAGTTGTGTCAAAACAATGTATTTTGCTGTAGTGGGTTTGAAAAGGTCCACTGGAAAGCCATCTTTTTTTGCTTTTGGTGGCCAAGAGCAGGGAGGAGCAAAGCGGCGGCGCCACCAAATGAGATCTGATCATGGACTTTTATTGTGGCATTGGCAAGATCAAGAGACATCAGCTGAAATACGACAATGGTCTCGCAATCAAACACATCTTTCACTTGTTTCCATGAGTCAAACTGGTCTATTTCCCAGTATAATCATTTTTTTCCCTGGTCTTCTTCGTACCTTGGGTAGGCAAAGACAATGGCCACTTACACCGATGTGCCTGGCATTCATCGCGGCACCAAGCTCCGCGCATGTAAGGGCAGCCATGGCGAGACACCACTCTTGGGAACCGGGACGTTTCTCCCTTGCGTCCAAAAGCACCAAATAGCTAGCGTTGCTAGCAGCTGTTTTAGGCCCTTTTGATTAAAGGTCTACGGCAACAACGGCCCAGAAAATAAAGTAATGTCTCTGGTATATTTTTTTTTTCTTTTTTTATACTGTACAGGTTTTGCCATGGTGCAATGGCCACTTTACCCGCGCTCCCGTTCCCAGCGATCCAGCATCGATAAGCGCGCCAGAAGGACGAAGCTTCATCTGAGATTAACCAATGCGCTGATTGCGTGTGACCACCCGGGTATCTAATTGTACGGAGGATCAGGTATCCGGAGTACTCGATGCCAAGGCAGCACGCGCCTTCACCGCAGCTGCGGAGGTATGGAGAGAGCATTGACAGGGCAATGTAGCAAATTGCACGGCTACACGAGCCTCCGCAAGAAGCGGCGGTCTTGTGTTCCGCTGAAGCGCATCACCGTGGAAATCAAGGCAGTCTTCATTTGCAAGAAAAAAAAAAGAAAAGAAAAAGATTATATGAGATTTGATAAAAGCTCCCTTGGCAAGGAGACATCTTCATGTAAGGCGCACCAAGTTGCGAGCTGAGCTCTACAGACACTTGGCTGGTCCCTGTCAGCGCAGAGCCGTGGCTGAGATCTGTCTCCGCTAGTCACATCCATAGCTTTGCCACCGGTGCTCATTTCTTTTCTTTTTCTTCTGCTCCATCCAATATCGCTCCCTACTGCGCCCCAAAAGGAACCTGTCATATTTTCTTTCTTCTTCTTCATCTGGTTCCTCCCTCTGTGCAGTACCTTATTGACTCCTAGCCAGGGAGAAGGACGCCACGCCGCCAACTCACATGTCACTATTGGCAGAAGGGCAGCCATGGCTCATGTCTGCCAAGGACAGCGCATGCTGCGAACAAGCACGAGCAAGGCTCATCATTTCCAGCCATAGTGTGATCCGGGTTCCCCAAGAAACAGACAAACAAACTCGGGGTTTGGTCACTGTTCCAATCATGCAGAGTCTCGGCTGCGGTGGGCAACCAACACATGCATCATGCATACCAAAAGAAGACGTCTATGCGTCCATGACACGACGACGACGACGACGACGACGCAGAAGAGGCAGTTCGTCAGGTTGTTTGCGCCATTCTTGGCGAGTCGATTGGCATGTGCCTTGCAACGACAAGGTGCCTGGTCCTACTGTTGCACGACATGCTGGATATGAACTATTAGATACGTTGACCCGTTGACTTGCCTACTAGTGCTTCGTAGGAGCAGAAGTTGGTATTAGTACTACCGACTTCTGAAGTGGCATGTAAGTGGCAGCACTATAGTACTAAAGCAGTAGGTATCCTGCTGCCAGCATCTTACTAAGGAAACGTTGGACTGATAAACCGACGCCCCGGGGACTTTTTGGGTCGGGTAAGTACCTTAAATCTCTTTTAGCATCTCGGGGAAGGATGCCGTATAGGTGCGGATTTGAAGAGACAACAAGCAGAAGGGAGACAAGAAGTGGATAAGCATCTGGAGGATAATCCTCTCCGGCTAATGACCAGGCCCCTTTGCTCGGGACAGCGACTCGTCACATACAAGTACGAGCATACTAGGCCCGATACTTGTAGGTAATAGGTGCTACCAGCAAGACGAGCAGGCCTTGGACGGATTGCATTAGCGCAATGTACGAGGGAACGCCTCAGCAGCAGCTAAACCCTGCTGCAGCACAAGCGGAGCCCATCTCCCATGCAGCGCGGCCCCGATAGGCCTGAAGAGGGCGATTGCATGTTCACCGGTCGACGCAGTGTGCTGAGACATTGGCGGCAATCCGGGACAGAGACCGGGTGGCCAAGAGTTGTCAAGGCACTCTCGCATGGAGGAATGAGGGTTTGCACGGGATGAGATGGACCGACCAGCCAGCTGTCGCTGCTGCTGCTGTTACCTGGATTCTGGGTTCGAGCAAGTTGTTGAGCATCGCGTTCTGTGCATCATGCGCCCGCGGATGCGGGCCAGAGATTGGGAGCTGAGAAAAAGTAAAGAGAAAAAGAAACGAAAGATGACGATTCGACAGGAGCGAGATACTTGGCTGCACGATGTTAGCGGACTGGCCTTGGTGCCTGGTCATAAGCAGGTTTTGGAACCCGTAGGATCATAGGTGCTACCCATGCCGCAACAGGTATACAGTACGCACTTCTACCACGTCTCCAGCACCCGCGCCATGATTTTCAGCAGGCCCTCCCCCCCCCGAGCCCTCCCCACGCGGCACCGTAGCGGATCTGCTGGCCTTCATTTTCGCATCAATCTGCCGGTCGCCGCAGCCCACCCAATCAGATCTTAGCGAGGCTCGATGCCGCATCCAGCCTAGCGCCCACAGCTGATCTGATTGGCTGCTTTTCCTCCCTTGCGCTAACCGGCTCTAACGCAACCTCCTCCTCTCGTCGACAAGCTGCGACGGCGTCCGACAAAAAGAAACGTTTTCTGCGCCATCAAAAGGTTTCGCCGCGGTTGGGAGCCGCGCCACTAACAATTTTTCTTCTTCGTTACTGATGCTACTGCTAGTTTTCCTTTCTTTTCATTATCCTTCGTTTCCGCGCTCGCACTTAGCGCCTGCAAAAGAGGGGAGCACAGTGCCCATCATGACCTGTGGAAGGGACGGCGGCCTGACAATGTCACCACTTTTTGTCCACAGCAACTGGCACTAACGCTGCTGCCACGTCTCGGCCCAACGCAGCCGATGATGATTCTGATGATTCTGATGATTCTGATGAGGATGGGATAAGAGTGAAAACTGATAGTCCTGCTTAGCACTAGCATTGGCGAATCTCACCGGCATGGCGAGGGCTGGACGCCATCTCGAGGGGCACGCCTTGGACGAGAGCTCGGTCCAGGTGCTTCGCGGAGCCCATCCGGCACTGCACGGCGGCCTCAGCCGCGAGGCAAGGAGGCCAGTCGGTTTGAGTCTGCTCTTTGTTGTCTGGGACTTGCCCTACGACTGCTTCATTGCTCCCAGACACGCAGGAGCCGGCCGTCGCATCGTCCTGCAGCAAAAAGAAACGGCACCAGACGCCTCTGGACGCTAATCTGGACGGGCAAAACAACCTAGCACCCCCGGGGCTGGGCGAGATAAGTGCGCAGATAGGCTCAGCTGCCAATCTATTACCATTGACCCGGCTCGACAGGCCGCAGTAGGCAGCGGTTACTCAGATCTTGGTCCCTTCTCTGCCGGCCTCATGCGAGCCACGTATAATCCAAGCTATTCCCATTGCTCTCTCTCGCACCCATCACTCAAGCAACTTATGCAAGCCCAACGTTCGGCAGCCGCAAGCCGCCTCTCGCGAGACTCGGTCAGGTCAGCCTTGGCCCAATGAGATTTGCTCCCACAAGGGCCTCGAATCTGCTTATTTCCTTCGTGAGCTGGCCGCTCCCGTCTAGACTGGTCTCTGGACCGCAATTCTCATGCAGGTAGCTACATCCGCGCATGCATGTGCCTGTGGATGGAAGTGGTCTCATCGCCGTCGATGAAAGGCCCGTTGCGGCTACACGCTACATGGCATCTCCAACTTCCCGGGATCAGTTCCTTGGAGAGTGAGCTCGACACACTTTGTGCATGCCGCTGCATGAAGTGACGCATCAAGTCAAGTGAAGCATGTAAGCCGTGGACACTTCAGCCTCTCGGCACTGTGTGAACATGTGGACAATGTCCAAGAGTCCAACGCAGAAGACGACTGTTGTCAATGATGCGAGTCCCCCCGGTTTGGTAGCAGCCCCCCCCCCGGTATCTGGATGCAGCCTCCCTGGACGAGATGATAGCCGCCTGTGCAAGTCGAGGTACTGGTACGGCGCGCAAGGCCTCGTGTACAAGTCCCAGGTCTACGAGTACTGCCTCATGCGATGCCTCCCCGTCGTCCTGCTACCTACTGTATTGTATTGTGTGCTCAATCCTGGCACACGCATTTCGCGGGTGGCGCCTCGTGGCAAGGGTCCGCCTCGGACCTAAGTGTGATGATGGCTGCTAACACGCAAATGTCCACCTAACCAACGCAGCGTTGCTATTTAGGAGATCTCTTCAATGCTACCGGGTTCCTCGCCGACCCCCAGCAATCTCCACCATCTGCCAGTTAGCCCTGGTGTGATGAGGACAAGGAGGAAGATAAAACATGTCGTCTTCATCGAAATTGGGCGGCTTACACGCCTCAGCTGATGACACAATGCCTGTCGACGATCAGATACTTGCACTTCTCCCAGACTGTTGGTCTGCATATGTACAGTAGCTGTTCTATTTTAAAACACTCAACTTGGTCGATTGCTGTCTCGCAATCTTGCTGTTATACGCCGTTTGTCTGCTCTTCTGCAGCCCATTGTCACCACTGCTCCGGCCGCCGTCCCCAGTTCAGCCCTTTGGCACTAGCTCTGCCTCCAGGATGCATTGGTTCATGTTGCCACGCCGGATCTGTCTTAACCAGCGAATACTACCCGAGTCTCTTGCGGCCTTGCAACAAGCGGCTCGCCCTGCAGAGCACAGGCGGGGACTAAACAGTATCTGATGGAGACCACCCCCGGTGGTGCCAATTTCATCCCTGCCCCCCCAAGACAGCCGCAGGTACCGTTTCTACCGATTCTGCGGTGATCCACCAGACACCCCCGGGGCACTCTCATGGGCGTCCCATGTCTGTCTGTTGGGTCTTGTCTGGCGGTGCAGGGTTGCTTGAGCGAGGGCGGGCACACAGACCCTCCCCTCCCAGAGTCAAGACAGCTGTGGTAGCTGGCACCGCCCTCTGTCGAGCCTATCACGGCCGATCTGGCTATTGGCCATGGCAGAGGCAGAGTTGTGCGTTAGCACGAGCAGGCCATTGCCCAAGCCCAAGCCCGCAGGGTCTCGATGGACACTCCACGCCGGAGAGCGACAAGTACAAGAAGACCGTGCCCCTCGTGTTGACTCTCACTCACCCAGATTTAATCCTCAAACCTATCCACTCTCTTTCCCTTCAAACGCAAGTCTCTTGTTCGTCGACCCTTTTGTCACAGCCTATATCCCTCGTTACTACCGCCGTCTGCCAGTGTGCTTCTCCCTCTCCTCGGGCCTGGGCCAGTGTGTCTTAACTGCAGTCTCTATCGATTCAGCCATTGTTTTCAACCTCCGAGCCTCGATTATTCAAGAGCTCACCATTTTGTGTGTTCTGGCTTATATACCTTTTTTTTGCCAAAAGCCAGCCCAAGTCGCTCTGGATCATGTTCTCCGCACAAGAGGCTCACGAATTCCGTGGCTCTCCTCGGTCCAAGCCCAACATGCTGGGCGTCGGCGCCGTCATGAGCAGAGAAACCTTCCTCCCTAGGAAGGCGTCTGCTGAATTCCTTTCTTCGGTCCCAAGATCTCTACTCCACCCACAAACCCCTCCTGACTCAACCTCAGGCAGTCCGGTTGTCAAACATGAGGGTATGTATACTTTTCAAGCTACGATTTTTCGTGAAAAGAAGATCAAAAAAACAAGTACTCGAGACGGCTAACACGTCTGGCAGGATCCTTCTCATCTGCTTCAAGTACTGTCTCTCGAGAGTGCTCTCCGATCCCTCGTTTGACTCGCCTCAACTCATACACCAATCCCTCCGTCAAACTGCCTAGCCTCGAGGAATTCGATCAAGGTGTAGAAGCCATCGCAAGATCGTATGGATCAACGCGATCTTGGACCCCTCCTTCTCCTCTCCCCACACTCCGACGTGGCTCTATTCTGCCTCAACCTCTGCCTTCAATGCTGGCCTTTTCCATCCACGAGCCCGCTTATCCAAACTATGCCATCAGCAGCGAGTTCTGCCCTTCAAGAATGGATGGTTACCCCAGCCCGCCCCCCGACAATGAAGGGAGGCACATTAATCAAAAATACACCACAGAAGAGGGAGACTTCATCATATACGCTTGGCACGACAGGAAACTCAAGTGGCAGCGTATCAAGCAAGACTTTGCGAGCATGTTTGGCCGCACACCTGAAAGGACTGTCCAAGGCCTTCAGGCGTGGTACTACCGCATGAACCAGCGTATCCCCCTTTGGGACGAGGATGGTTGGCTGATCTTTGACAACGACGAAGACATGGAGCCGAAACACATTAGCATCAAGTGTCGGGAGAGAGACACGCAGGATCGACCAATGGAGCCCTTGGGCCTTGCCCAGCGCTACCCTGAGCGAGCTATGCATTATTCTTGGGTTGATCCCGAAACAAAACGCAAGTGTCGAGACTGGGGTGAGTTTGATTCACAATTGATACATCCTTTGCTATAAATATTGTCCGAGGCGCTAACCATTCTCCCTTATTTTGTAGCTGCCAAACGCGCTCTGCAATTCCGTGAACGCAGAGAGCGACGGAAGAGAAAGGAGCAGAGGCGCCTGAAGATGTAAATCGACCGTTCCTTTCGACCACGATACAATACCACAATCAAGAAAACAAAAACTTGGAAAAAAAAATTACGCTCAACAGACGGGGAGAGAGCAGATACGATCCGTGTTCCTACTGCCCTCCCAAAACTCTCTTGAGCATGGTACGAGCTATGTACTACTAATACATACCACTTTCCCAAAGTGGGAAGACTGCTACTATTCATCATCTCTTTTTTCATTTGGGTCGGGCCAGAGCATATTTTACGATACCAAAAGCATAGCCCTCGAGGTCGAAAGATGTACATGGAATCAAATGAGATAACAGGATCAAGCGTCAAGCGAAGCATTAGGAGGAAGAGCGATTTTGGACACTTTGCACAGTTTTATTCTCTTTTGTTTTTATCTCTTTTTGTTCACAAGATATCTCATGTACTAGTACGATTTGCTGACGCTATTTGGGTTTTTTTATTGCTCTTTTCAAATTTTTTTGGTGGCTGGCGGCGACGAGCCTCCCGCCTCTTTCCTGCATATATTAGGGCTTTAATGAGGAGGGCATGAAGATAACGGTTGGGAAGATATGGCTAAAAGGTAATAAATAGCTTGGCTACGGGATTGGGAAACAGTGTCTACAAAAG
Source organism: Trichoderma atroviride (assembly GCF_020647795.1). Taxonomy (NCBI): domain Eukaryota; kingdom Fungi; phylum Ascomycota; class Sordariomycetes; order Hypocreales; family Hypocreaceae; genus Trichoderma; species Trichoderma atroviride. The sequence continues at coordinate 1,628,047 of NC_089400.1, read as the reverse complement.
AATTGGGCAATACAGTCTCTATGATTATCATAAAACCATCATCATCATTGTCGTTTGGCATCATTATTTCTGCTTCTTCTCCCTTTCTCCTTGTTGCTTCTCCTCTACTTCTCCTCCTCCCTTCTCTTCAGGGTTCTCTCTCCCTCTCTCCCTACCCACCATCTGGGCCTTTCGGGTCGCCCTGCATTGGTAGTGTGTCGTGGGACCACCCCTAGAAGTAGGCATCTTCGAGCCCATCCCCTTGCGTCTCACGGCATCTTGGGCCTCTGGCGCCCGTTTATCCCACGTTCCCAGTTTTTTTTCCCTTTCTCTTTGAACGCATGTAGTGTGCCAACATGTAATACAATGCCACAAGTGCTTGGAGTAGAGAGAGCAGCATGTGACTTCTCCCCGCCAGTTTCTCCCTCTCCCGCTGCTCGGCAAGCCACTCCCGCTTGCCCCATCTGCGGCACGAGCAGGTAAGAAAAAAAACGTAGAAACGGGACAGCTCAGATTGTTTGCTTTGCTGTGGTCAAGTGACCCTCTTCTCTGCCAGGTGGCAAAAGGCCAGCTCAGTGGGTGAGATGTGGCATTGGCAAAGATAGGGAAAAAAAAAGAAAAAAGGCATATGTACGCTTGTTTATTATTATCCAGCGTTGAGAAAAAGAGGGCCAAAGCGAGGCCCTAGCGCCTGCATCTTCCAACACACAAACTTGCAAGTACTTTTTGGTATCTTGTGTTGCTTGGGAGGCGAAAGCGGTGAGGCATCGGCCTTGTCGAAGTTGTCTAGAGGGGGTGAAGGGGGGGGGGGGGGTGGAAGGAATGCATCGCCCAACACATACATACATACATATATCCATACGTACATGTGTTGATACGTACCTATATAGTAGTAGGTGTACGTGTACAACAACAACAATGTCAGTTTTGGTGTGTGCATGTATGCGTATATGCGTGTTATGTTGCATGAATGCCTGTGAAAGACAAGAGACATGGAGATGGACCGTAAAAATAGCCGCCACGTGGGGAGATGGGGAGTCTGGGACAGACAAGTCCATTGTTGCACGGCCGGGTTTGTTGTGTCAATCTCAGACAAGAGGGGCCATTGTCGGATGTAGCAAACTGCAGATGAGACTGGGGATAGTATCATGCAGATACCATGTTGCTCTCTCTTTTGTTCGAGTGGCGGTGGGTGAGATGGATGGAATGGGAAGGGGAGGAGAGGGGAGCCAAGTGGCGTGTATGCGTGAAGCTCCCTGTAATTTGCCAAACACACACAGAGCCAGACGATCTTCTTTGTCGAACCTATCGAAAGCCGGCGTTGCGTTTCATGAATTCTCGGATGCGGTCCATTCTTGCGTCATCGTCATCGTTGTCTTGGCCTTCCATGACAAGCTCGTCGCTGTCATATTCGTTGTCATCAAACTCCTCCTCGTCCGAGGCATTGGCATTGCGGTACATGTAAGCGTGACGATCGTATTCGTCCTCGGTATCGACCTCGTCCTCTGGATAATCTGCCGTGTAGTAGTTTTCCGCTGCGCACAAGAAAAAGAGGTGAGGCTTTGTTTCACGTGAATCAATGTCTTGCATGACGGTGGCTTACCATTTTCATCTTCATCGTCCTCGTCATTGTCCTCGTCTTCATCCTCCAGGGATCCATAGAATAGCATGCTCTCTTGTTCTCCGTTCAAGACCAGGATGCCGACATCGGACGGAAGCACGTCAAGGCCCATAGAATGAGCTGGGACGCGAACATACTCTTCGATGACCCATTCTTCATCGTCTCCTTCTTCCTCGCTTGCATCTGCCATGGGAGTATCTACTGTATCTTCGGTAGGGGCTGACCGCGGCACCGCAATTTCAGGGTGGCGCTCTTGATATCTCTTTTCAGGGGCTTTGGGCCTGAATTTTGGCTTCTCAGCTTGCTTCTTTTCCACCTCCATGGCATGCAAGTTTGCGCCAATCTCGTTGAGCACCCATTGATTCATATCGGCTGTTATCTTATCCATATCTTCGGTATGACGATGAGTTATGGACTGCGGAAGAGGAGCACGAGCCGGGGGCTCTTGGGAAGGGTCACGCCGCTTCGCAACACCAGGCTTCTTCAGATGTCTCTGTTCAACGGGCTGGTCGTGGCTCATCAGAGTATCTTGTTCGAGGTCCTGCGTGATGATGGATTGAGCGTCTTTTATGACTAGGCTCTGGCGCGAAGACTTTGGCATGATTTTCTTGCGCCCAGTACGCTCGACAAAGATGGTTGGCCCGAACCGCACTTGCTTCGAGTATCCAGGGCTGGTCTTGCCAGGAGTGGCAGATGCTTGCGCCAGCATCGCTCGCGATACATGGAATTTGCGCTGCTCTGTGGGCTGCCCGTCGGCATGCCGCTTCGCTGCCCTTTGCTCATCGCTGCGTGTCCTGGCCAGAGAGTTGCCGTCCTCTGGCCGCGAGACGTGAATCACCGGCTCGCCATCACTGCGGCTCACAGCAGGGCCTGTTGCAGTGGCCTTTGATTCTCGGCGCTGATACACCCAATTTGCCTCGCTGCGGTGCCGCTTGGCCCCTTCATCGAGCTCTACGCCGTGTTAGAAACGCGCTGATGCCGTGATACAATCGCCAACGAGCAGACTAACGAAGAAAGGTGACGGGGGCATCATCGTCCCGTTTGCGCTTGACGCGGATAAGCTGCGGCGGGATCGACATGGCGGAGGAATGGCCAGGCCACGTGCTTCTCGAGGCGGATGAGCGCCGGCTGAGTTATCGCAAGCCGCAAGACGAAGCTGGACGTTGGCTGGTTGAAGCGAATACTGTACAATCTGATAAACTTGCTGCGACGAGGAAAAAAAGTTTAGGGTGTTTTTTCGGAGGCTGCCATCTCGCAGCGACTAGCATTAAGTACAGCTACGAGCTAATAGGCGCAGTGCCCCATACGTGAGTAGGTACCCGTGAGTGCTGCATGACAGATGACGTCGCATCCCGTTGCACAGAGGCCGGACCCCTGGCTAGAGGATTGTGTCTGTTCTTGACACCTCACATTCGAGCATACGAGCATTTAGCCTTGTGAATCCCGAGAATTGAAGCCTGGGCAATTCCCAGAAAGTACCGCGTAAACCGAGTAGAGCAATGTGCTACGGAGTATTTCACGGCCAAGCCCAAGTACATGTACGGCGAGGCGCCGGGTGGACGCCGCGGCAGAGGCTCCATTGCGGGCGGTATCCTCGACCATGGGAGCTAGCCCTGGGACCAGTTTCTCCGCACTGCAACTACTGGAACTCCCACTGCGCATCCGCTGAAGATGTAATGTGATTGGCCTGGCGTCCAAATCCCCCCAAGTTCATGATATCACGACCTAGGCCCTACTGGGCAGTGCCTGTCGGTGTCTGCATCGCTGCGGGATTGGCGAGGTCCCCGTAACCTCTTGCCGTGGCTCAATTGCCTGCTGCGAGCGCGTGTTGCTGCAGTACCGGAGACCTTGCAGACGTTGCGTTGCATTGGACCTCCGTTCTTCGCCAGGCCTAGCCGAGCTTGTTACCTCACAGAAAAGCAGCATCTGCGGCGCTGCCTCGCTGGCCGGCTAATCATGACCACATCAATAAATGCCTCCCCAATGCTGCTCCCTTTGCCCAGCAATCTCCCCCTTTCCCGTCGTCGAGGCATTGACAGTTCGGGCTGCTTTGCCTTACGCGACTCCCACGTCACCTCGAGGGGCCCCTCGCCAGCCATGACGACTCAATGAGCCTTTCGGAATCAAAAGCCACCCTCCAGCACCGTCGCATCTAGCAGGGAATTAGCCTTTGGCACCAGCCAGTATCATCACGGCCCGGATCTTGGCCCATCTCAGAGCTTAGTTGCCCTCGTGCAGAACCCCGCAGGAGGACGCCCCCGTCTGCTTGGCTGCTTGGCCGTTGGGGATCAGCCCACCAGCGCTTGTTTTGCCATATGCACAGGCGTTCATTTGACTCTGGCGGCGCCGTTCCTTATTTATCATCTCGCACCCCCTGCTCACCTTCAACTGGACTCCCAAGCAGCATCTCTGCAGATCCCGCCGTGAGTCGCTCTGCAGTTTGCTTCAGCATCCATCATGGCGTCCACCGTTCCCTATACCGTGACATATCGCCGCCCGGGGACAGAACCTCCTCTGTTCCTGGCCGGAACTTTTACAACCGTGCCGTGGGGCCTCCAGGAGATGAGTTGCTCTCGCGATGAGGGTGGCGAATATGTCTTTGAGTCTCGCGTCTTCGTCGAGCCTGGGAGGGAATACCAGTTCAAGTTCAAAGCTGGACAAGATGGCCACTGGATCTTGGATGAAGAAAAGAATATTGGTGAGTTGGCTCTGATAAAAGATCCTATCAACATGTCAACATCTTGTCTATTATTGTTCTCTTGGACTGTGTTTCTGACTGACGAATGCCTCATCTAGCCACGGACGAGGCGGGCAATCGCAACAACATTTTGAAGCTTCCCAAGAGCTACATATCCAAGATCAAAGACGAAGGAAGAAGAACCTCAACCCCTATTGGGCAAGTTTCGTCTGTCGCCGCCGAAGTCGCGGATGTAGCTGCAAAGCTTGACGAGGTAAGACCACGTGTCGCGAGTTTTGGCGTCCTTTCAACGTGGTAACACTCTAACAGGCTGATTAGAATGACTCGTCGTCACCTCAAATCAGCGGGTCTGGTGGCGAGAGCGAGATTGACGAAGATCTCAAGACTCCGTTGTTTGCTCACGAGTGCTTTGGTGCCTACGAGTTTGTCGACGATGCTCTGGACCATGAAGCTCTTGATGATGCTAAGCTGAGGCGTGCTTCGAAGCCAAAGCTTGATGAATATGCGATAGAGGATGCGGACATGAACGATCCGACGATTGAACAATTTCCTTGCGATAAGTCCGAGATTTTCAGCACACTACGCAAAATCCAATCTAGTTTAAGTGAAGATCAAGTTAGTCTTGATGATTCGCAACACTCACCTCGTCTTGACGGAAGAAGAACCAGCGTGGACTCAGATGATAGTCTCTTGTCGGCTGGATCTCTGAGCCCCGTCACGGCTAGAAAACGAGAGAATCGCATGTCGACAAGCAGCGGTCGCAATAGATCGCTGGTGTCACTTGGCTCCATCGCCGAAGAGCCAAAAACCCCGGGTCCAACCGAACCCTCTCATCCACTGTCTACAGCCGGCTTCTCGAAGAAAGACACACAACTCAATCATGTCAAAAGCCCTACAATCGAGCAAGGTGAACACCTTATGATGAGACGACCTGTGCATTAATGAAACGCTGTGAAATTTTTTGGTTATTGATCGGGGTCGCGTCAATACAAGCGGCATAGGTACACGGCATAGCATGACGTCAATCTTTTATGTATAGTTCTGCCAAGGTTTCACGAAATCATGGCTTTCTTTCTTTGTGTTTTGATATGGCAGCTACTTTCTCAGAGATGAAATTTTGCTATTTTGGCTTCTTATGACTCAAATATCAGGTTGATGTTGCCCTTTGTACGGCTATCATGTACATGTGAAGTTGATGGGTGTCTGGTGAACTGCTCCCTTCCGCTGTTGGTGAATGTTATAGAATAAATGCTGGCCTAGATAAAAATTGTCACATAAGCTGGTGGGACTCTTGGAGAATAGACTTTGTGTTGAAATTACAAAAACGATCTATACAGACAAAAGAGGATGGGTGCGTTTCAATTGATCTCGTTACATCATGGTTGATGCCGGCAATAAAAAATGGGGGCCGGGAGCCCACCCCAGAGCCGGAGCTAGCACTAGCTACGGCGCATGTGCTCCGTACACCAAGATAAGGGAAAAAAAAGTTGCGAGACCTCTACTATCGCAATCTTCATCCCACCAACCCACCATCAAACGGAATTCCATAATGCGCCGCGCTGCTGCAAGCTCAGTTTGCCTGGGCTGCACCCGCACAATCAGCAGCCGTCCACTCATACAGTCCTCTATACAGCAGCCATGTCTCAGTCAGCGCTTCTTATCGCAGCGAGCCAAGCCGAGGCCCTCGCGCATGGTTCTAGCTGAGCAAGTCCACCGAGCACCACGCCTGTCTCGAGATGACCGCAGACCCAGCCGCGATCGGGTTGCAGGCCCCTTCACTGGCATGAACCGGAGAGTAGCCAACATCGATCCCAGCCGTTCGCCACCACGAGCTCGTTCTGCGCAGCCTAGCGATCGGAAATCGGCCCCAGGCGATGATAGACGACGATCGCAGGATGATAGAAAGGCGCTCAAGATGCAGCGTGCCTTGACATCGGTGTCATACAACAAGCGCATGTCTGTCAAGGAGCGGCTGCAGAGATACGAGTCATTTGATCAGTTTGATCTATCTTCCGCGCTAAAGACAGCCGTTGCAGACGAAGTATTTGCCGGCATGGTTGACATTCGGCCGACACCAGTGCAGCGACTGGTCATTCCTGCTTTGCTGGGACAGAGAGAGCCGGGAGAGCCGGGAGAGCAAAAGAGTCAATCCAAAGAGCAGTCTTCGTTCCTTTTGGCGGCAGAGACTGGATCGGGCAAAACTCTTGCGTATCTGCTGCCGGCCATCGACGCACTGAAGATTGCCGAGGCAGAGGACACGGAGATTCAAGCTTATAAAGAGCGAGCAGAAATAGAGAAGCAGCGCCAAATGGCTTCAGACTTCAAGGGAAAGCCTTTTGAGGAGCCGCACCCCACCATGGCGAGGCCCAAGGTTGTGATTTTGGTTCCTACAGCTGAGCTTGCTCACCAAGTCGGCCTCGTTGCCAAAAAGTTGTCGCACGCTGTCAAGTTCAAGACAGAAGTGCTGTCGTCGAACCTGAAGCCTCAGCAGATTCAGCGGAACCTATACGGGCCAAAGGGCCTCGATGTTGTCATCTCGACGCCGCACCTGCTGGCCTCGATTGCAGAATCTGATCCCAACATCCTCTCACGAGTGTCGCATTTGATCATCGACGAGGCGGATTCACTTTTTGATAGAAGCTTCTCTTCCGTCACATCTAGCATCGTCGAGCGCTCTTCTCCTTCTATGAAGCAGCTTGTATGCTGCTCGGCAACAATTCCCAGAAAGCTAAACAATTACTTGGCTACCAATTACCCAAAGATGGTTCGATTGACCACACCCAACCTACACGCCATCCCTCGACGTGTTCAGCTTGGTGTTATCGATGTTTCCAAAGAGCCGTACCGCAATAACAAAGATCTTGCGTGTGCTGATGTCATCTATACAATTGGAAGAGAGGCCTCGCAGCATGAGAACCTGCAAAAAGATGAGATTGACGTGCGTCGAGTCATGGTCTTTGTCAATGAGCGAGAGAAAACCGACGAAGTCGCCAAGTATCTGCGCTCAAAGGGCATTGATGCCGAAGCACTGCACAGAGACACTCCCGAGAAGCGCCACGGGGAAGTATTGGAAACCTTTACAACATCTGAACCGCTGCGAACCATTGTTTCTCCCTCTCCATCACGCCATCGAGCTTTGACAAATGTCAAGGCTTTGGTCGTGACTGATCTGGCCTCTAGAGGCATTGACACGCTTGCTGTTCGACACGTCATTTTATATGATGTACCTCATACTACGATTGATTTTATCCACCGCTTAGGCCGAGCTGGTAGGATGGGAAGACGTGGAAGAGGCATTGTTCTTGTTGGAAACGATGACAGGAGGGATGTCGTTGCGGAAGTGAAGAACAGCATGTTCATGGGCCAGGCGCTCATCTAAGCAATAATGACGAATTGCATATGATCAATCTCTTTTCTACGGTATACGGTTTAGCATCTTATTACTACGACGACGGAGGAAATTAAGCGTTTGTGGCTGGAAAACCCCTGTACAATTAACCATATTGACGAAGCTAGAGTTGAGGGAGAGCTTGGAAAGTCTGGCATGTAAGATTTTGACAATGTATAGATAATCTCCGACATGTAAAGAGAGGGATAGAACAAAAATCAGACGAAATGACGTGTATATACTAGTGGCCATTTCATTCGTTTCATCGAGCCTAGGCAGACAGCTACCTACCTACCTAGGTACATATCTATATTCAAAAATTGGCTTCTTGGTGTAAGCTGATTTGCCTGCTACGAGGCTGATCTGCCGCCACCAAGGTACCGCCCTTTTAGGCAGTAAGCTCTACTAGTAGTATTTTTCTTAAGTGGCCCCGCCTAAAAGTGACAGCCTCGCGATTCCTCCACTTCCACTCGCGTCGGAACGCGTCAACATTTCAAGCTAAATTAACCCTCACGATCATTTTGTTGTCCAACCCACTTCATGGCACTGCCTGCAATAACGGCGACCCAAGATTCTTTCTGTGCTTTGAGTTGGATTCACGAGAAGCGCGCATAATATATTCTTCCACCTGCTTCAGCACTGCTCGTCAATCCTCTGCATTTCACTACATTTCACTGCCAGCTACCATGCCGCGGCCCAAGAGAGGACGACCTCCCGGACCTCGCGCGGGCAAGGATGCTGTCGTGATACCATCAACCGCAGAGCCAGCTAGCAGCTCCAGTGTCCTTCTCGAAAACAAGACAGAAACCACACGCCGCCCTCGAGGCCGCCCTAGGAAAATACAATCTGTCGCGCAACTCAACATTAACGATGACGACTCCATCGAGACGGCAAACCAGACTCGTGACACCGCGCTCAACAGACTCGCCGACGACAATGCGACTACAACAAGCGAAAGGAGAGCAACCCGTGCAAGCTCAAGAAGCTCAGTGGAGCTTGGCCGATTTACGGCGTCAACGCCTAATTATAATCAACGGGATACAAGTGGATTGGATCTTGGCGACAGTGTTTTTGGTGATTTGGATGACAGCTTTGCGGACGGCCCTGGCTCAGCGCGCTCGGCAGACATTTCAAATATGTCATACAGCGCTCTCCGGACTCAGTCACGCAGGTCTAGTTTCATAGGAAGAAACGATCCCCCGATTCGACCAAGCAGCCGGAGTGGGACTACCCCCAGAGTCGGATCCTCATTCAACATTGGCCTTTTCAAGCGGCGTGCACGAGAGCCAAGTATTTTGGGAACTAGCCGGGAGCCACTTGAAGAACCTCCAACTGCCGGCCAGGAACCTGAGGTGGATAGTGAAGACGATTTTGAGCCTGAGGCTGAATCCACCCCATTGAAAAACCGACGCCGAACACGTGGAAACGATGAGATTATAGAACCAGAGTCGCCGGAGGAGGCTGAGTCCTCAAATCCAAGAAAACGAAAGAGTTTGGATGCTCAGCAAAATAATACACGCCCAGAGAAAGTGTCGCGTACGGAACCCGGTTCATCTAGACAGCTTCGAGAGAGGCAGTCATCAGAACTGCCGGATGCCCCCCCATTCCTTGAGCAGGACCAGATAGATGAGACAAGCGAATCTGAAATATCAGATGTGTCTTCACCTCGGGGACCTCCCTCCAGGCTCCCTCCACGTCCAGTTACACCAGTCAACCAAGCGGAAATCGCAGCTCCACCAGCGAGTAGCGGATCAGAAGCATCTAATGTGTGGCCGGATATTCGATCGCTAGCAAAGAAACGCCGCAGACCTTCCGTTACCACTCCCGCACGCCTCGACAATCTATCCGATATATCTTCACCTCCGTCATTAACACATTCGCCAAATTACGATACAGCCAAGACTGGCAAGACACGTGGTCGGCCACCGCGGAGCCAGCAAGCTTCGCCCAAGATGACTACGGCTGATCTTACAAGCCTGCTCCCCAAACGGCGGTACAAGAAGCAACGCGACCCCCTCAGTCTAGAAAGTGATGAAGAACTCGATACCTCGGGCTTGGGCAACGGAGATGATGAATTGTCTTTTCTGGACACTGAAACTGCCCGCAGGCGAAAAAGGGGGCGGCCGCCTACTAGAGCTGCTGGCTCCCGCTCTGCCTCTCGAGCCAGTAGGGTAGGTGGTTCGTCGAAACAAGCTAGGTCTGCATCACGCCGGCATTCCTCAGACAAGGAAAATGCAGGAGACAGAAGCAGAGGCAGTGATGAGGATGAGGATGAAGATGAGCAAGGAGAGGAACAAGTAAGCCGATTTATTCCTCTGGCGGACAATACTTTTGACGGTGCCGCAGAGGAGGCAGACGCAGCTCTCGCAGACGCTGCAGAACTGAAAGAGGCAAGCAAAAAGTTCAAGGAGGTAGACAGGTGGGAGCTAGATTTTGAGGAGGTGGCCGAGCCATCTTCACCACAAGACGGAAGATGATGTTTTTTTTTTCTGGTAAATGTTTACGATACGGCCTGGATATCTTGTGTTTTACGTTGATTGGAGCTTGGTTATGTTTCCCTCATGGTTGTTTTTGCTTCCAAACGTTCTAGGTGTCTAATGAAGGAATCTGAAAAGAGCAGGCGCTGGTCTGGATAGGTTTGGTTGGACTGTATTTTCATTGTTGATATCCATGGTTCTGTATCATGTTGCTTCCTCCCCCTTTTTCCCCTGATGAGAGGATTTTATCACAGAGCTTTATAAATGCTCTGGGCTTATACTTCAAAATACAATGTTGTAACAAAAAGATCCCTAAGCTTTATTACCAACCCCATAAACGCCTTTTCATGATTACGATGCTGCTCACATGTCCTTCTAAATACCCGAGACTTTCATATGTATTTCCTTTCACTTCCTCTCTTTCCCAATTATTGCTTTTGACGCTGCTAGTGACACAGCCTCTACCCGATGCTCGACAACTTCCAGCAAGGGATCCAAGGCCGTAGGATCTCGCAATGCGATTGTGACATCGTCGGGCAGCCTTCCTGTTCTCCGCAGAGCCTGTAATTTTGACATGCTCGTATTAGCCAAGCGTCTCTCCAAGATGGGAAGATGAAAAAAATCTTCATTCTCTGATGTTCCACTTACATTCTTGACGTCGTCAAGTTTGGATTCCTTCGCCGTGTATTCACGCAGCACCTCGTCCGTCTCAAAGTCCACATAGACTCTCGTGTCTCTCAGTCGCACCAGGACATTATCCAGCCGCATAAACAGCCTCACCAGCAACAACATGCGCTTCTCGTGGACTCTCAGCTTTGCGCTGCACAAAGAAATGCCATTATCGTCCAGCTCGCTCTCATACAAGACGACCTCATCGAAGAAGAGCATCGGGTCGCGCCGCTTCAGCAGGTCAATGGGGATCTGCTTCTCCGTCGGCCGAAAGCTTTTCAGCTCGTCGTCGTCGGCATTGCGTATCGTGCCGCGGTACGTCGTCGAGTAGCTCCAGTCGTACGGCTTGACGACTTCCTTGATGCTCTGCGTGGTGCCCTCGCGCGTGCTCTCCCAGTCGCGCGCATAGGCCACGCGCAGCATGTTCTTGTCGGTCTTGTCGACGGCGTCGAGCGCATCGGCGGTGTTGAACTCGAGCGTCCAGTTTGTGGGCACGTGCGTGATGGAGACGAGGTTGTCGCCGAATATCATCTCCGGCACGGGGATGCCGAGCTTCGCCTCGAGGGCATCGATGGCGGCGGACTTTGAGATGGGCAGCTTGCGGGTCGAGATGCGGAAGCGGTTCTGCGTGTGGGAGGTTGTGGCGGCGGCGAGGGAGTCGGGGCTGGGGAAGGGCTCGTCGAGGGCGGTGATGTGGTTTGTCATTTTGATTTGTAGTGGAAGCTGGCGGGCAGCTGAGAAGGGAGAAATGATGTACAAGTTGAAGATGTGCGCGAGAGAGCTGCCAGGTACTAGTAGTACTTGGAATATCTATGGTGGGGTGGACGGACTGAGGCAGCGGGGTGTTGAGAAGCCAAAAAGCCATTCACGCCTAGACCACTGTACAGCTTTCACGTTGGGGGTTTACGGTGTTTCTTAAGTGTCAAATATTTATAGATACTGAATATTTTAGAATAAGGCATGGCTTAGTGTGAAACCTTGTAAAAACTTGTAATGGAAGCTGACATATGAAATCATAAATAGGTAGAGAGACCCTATAAGTGTTCTGCTGAAATCTGCCTAATAAGAATCAGCAACGGTCAAGTATAAGTGCTAACTAATATTATGCAGTTTTGGAAAAGGCCATAAACAAGATGAGGTGTATAGTCGTGTCGTGTTGATGTGTAATAATTGAACTACAGTGCTGCGTATAAGAGAATAATTGGAAAGAATATTGCTAATTTGACGTTGCACATCATTCAAGATCACGCTCAAGACTAGCATTGAAGACCCAACTAGGATCATCTGCTAAGACTTTCAGCCATAGCGCTGCTAACTTGGGCCATTTTATGGGAGCGGCTAAAATTATCTGCCCTTCAAGGTGCTTGACCAAACCATGGAAAACAACAGCGCATTTTTACTTGGACTGAAACATGAAAATTTTGTTTTAATTTTTTAATTGTTCTCCCGAAATGCAAAACTGGAGACATAATTAGTGCATGCATCTTCACACATGCGGCTCCCTGTCAGACGCAATGTTGGAGCTTACTAAGTCGGGCGAAATTGTATGCACGTGCGGTTGCCGTGACAACATTAGACCGCAACAACGGCAGCTGAAGTGCCCCGTTGCTGCCACAACCCCCAAGTCTAACAAACTCTCCTCTCTGACATCAGGAATAACTCCACGTCGAACAAGGTCGTCTGCTTGATTGTCACCACAGAGCCGGATCACCTCGACATGGCGAACAAAATGTCTACGCGCGTGCTTGAGTCACGGTTCGAGCACATGACCGTTCAAGACGAGAACGACGTCGGTGAAACTTCAAAGCTCTATACCAAGACCAAGGTAGGATGACATCCTGCTCACTAGTACTTGGCTTTCAGTGAGACTAACATGCATCTAGATTGCGACGGCCTCAAGCACGAATCGAGCAAACCTCTACAAAGTAGCGCTTCAGTCACAAAGTAACAATGCTGTTGCATCCGCCCTCCCCTCGCAAGCGGTCCCGAGAAAACCCATGAATCCCGCTTCACCACCCCCGGTCAGAAAGCCTCCCCCTTCACGAATGAAGGAGGATAGAGAGAGGGGAAGAGAAAGGGAAAGGGAAAGAGAGAGTGAAAAAGAAAAGGAAAAGGCAAAGGTTACCGTCACCGTTACCGAGAAGGAGATTGACGAAACCAAAGTCGCTCTTACTGAGCAGCCGAGTATGCCGAAGCAATTTCATTTAGGCATGTTTGAGATTGGGAAACCTCTGGGTAAGGGCAAGTTTGGTCGAGTATACCTCGCCAGAGAGCGGACTACTGGGTTTATTTGCGCGTTGAAAGTGCTGCACAAAAGTGAGCTGCAGGCTGGTGGCGGTGTCGAGAAGCAAGTCAGGCGAGAAATCGAGATTCAGAGCAATCTGCGACATCCGAATATCCTGCAACTCTACGGCCATTTCCACGACAGCAAACGAGTCTTTTTGATTCTGGAGTTTGCCGGCAAGGGAGAGTTGTACAAGCACTTGCGGAAAGAGACCAAATTCCCCGAGTGGAAAGCGGCTCAGTACGTCGCCCAGATGGCCTCTGCACTGCAATATCTTCACAGAAAGCACGTTATCCACCGCGACATTAAGCCTGAGAACATCCTCGTCGGTATCCATGGAGAAATCAAGATTTCGGACTTTGGCTGGAGTGTGCATGCTCCTAACAATAGACGCAAAACCCTGTGTGGTACGCTCGACTATCTGCCCCCGGAGATGATCAAGCCTGGGTCTTCGGATAACTACTATAATGAAAAGGTTGATTTGTGGAGTTTGGGCGTGTTGACATATGAGTTCCTTGTCGGCGAGGCCCCTTTTGAGGACACTCCTGTCATGACGCAGCGAAGGATTGCTCGTGCTGATATGCAAATTCCCAAATTTGTCAGCGCCGAAGCCGCCGACCTTATCAAGAGAGTAAGTGATCAGTTCCCGATATAGGAGAAGAGTAACGAGTCACTAACAAGCAAACCATAGCTCTTGGTTCTCGACCCCGAGAAGAGAATCCCTCTTGATGAGGTACAAAACCACCCTTGGATCATTAAGCACTGCGTAAAGGGTGAAAGAGCCGCCAATCGTGAGAGGAGCTCTTGATCTTTCAGGGGATACGACATATGCAATCTTTTGTCGCCTTTTTTTTTTTCAACGACCGTATTGTCTTTGGAGTCTACTTTGTAATTTTTGAACTGGTATGTTGTCTTGCATAAAGAGGAGTCAAGGGCGTTTTCATTTGTGTCATTTTCATTTCTTCTTTGGACGGTTACACGGGAACAGTTTAGCGATTCAGTCAGAAGTTTTGTTTTGGGGGTATCGTTTAATAGTATTGAGAGTTAAAGTTGAGTGTCATGAGCGGAACTGCGCTAGAGCTAGACGGTATCGTACATCATAAAGTCTATATTTACAAGGCATTCGAATTTTACCTATATACCTCGTCAAAAGGCCTGGTGTCTGAGAAACATGAGTCCCAGACTTCATTGACCACTTTGGTCGCTTGCACGTCGTCTTTACACCTCGGCCGAGCCATGACGGATCTGATGGCTCTTGCGCGAACGCAGTTCTGAAACTGTTGGGTCAAAGACCAATTGCCTCGGGTTAAGGCTTCTCTTGTCCAACGACATTCTCCGCTGAGCATTGATGCACGAATCTGTGGTTTTATTGACGTTAGTCACAGGTCAAACTTGGCCGAGTACAAATCTCAATCCCAGAATTATATCTGTTGCGATCAAAAGTACTGACCTCTGTGCACGCAGCATGCTTCAAATCTTTGTCTCCCATCCAGTCTACTTTCCACCGCAAATGGTCCCACGCATGCACCATTTCGTGCGCCAGCGTATCTTCCAGATGTTTGCGATCGCGAATCTCATTTGCGCAGATCAGGATGCCGTGATTCGGGCTGAAACCTCCAGACTGTCGATGTACCTGTCCATCCTCCTCCAGCCGCGCAGGGCACCGGCGGCACAGCACGTTTGAGGCATCTAGATTGCCGTTCAAATCTTTAATCTTGCCGGATAGGAAGCGGACGACGGGCGAGTATGTGAATAGCCAGTCGCGATACTCGTCGCATCGCTTGCAGTCTCGCTCCTCGTGGACCTTGTATCGCCATTCGCGGTAGTGGAACAGGCCCTCGGGGGTCATTTGGCCGGAAAGAATTCGGAAGTAGTTCATCCACCATTTCATCTGCGGGTCGAAGCCGGTTCGGGCTGGGTCGTTGACGACTTCTTTGGGGGGGTTCGGTGTTGCGGACTCGGCAGCCGGAGCTGATGGGGGCGCTGCGCCTGGAGCCATGGTTGTGAAGTGTGTCTATGCAGTGATGTCTTCAAACTGCGTCTTTCTTGTTTTTCATATACGTAGCCGAACGGATTGGATGAAATGAGAGATGCTGAGTGGGATGATGGAAGTGTCTCGCTTCATACAAGCTCTCGTCGATTGTAGTGCTGCTAGTACACAATTCTGCCGCATCGAATCGACAATGTGCAGGGCGGTGAGAGCGATTTTTCTCACTAATAAAGCTGTTCTGCTCCGTTGATGGCCTAGCTTATCTTATCGTAAGCTGTAAGAGGGAAAACTCCAAATTTGGATCTTGGGCTCCGAAAAGCGGGACGGAGCATGACTGCAAGACAAGGATTTGGATTCGGGTCAACTACATGTACTTCGAAGGGTGCGCCTTTGCGATTGAGTGACGACCTCCTCTACATATGCGACTTTCATCCCACCGGGCTTCCCAATCCGCAATTCAATGAACTGACCGGGAAGCTTGCTGAGGCCAATCAGCTTCGTCGAATAGAGCTATTATCGCATAAGTCGTGACAGGGGAGCTGGCAAAGATGTCTGGCGATATTACTCCGAGTAAGCCAAATGACGAATTTTGCATCTCATTGATTTGACAGCGGTGGATGTCTCAGACATCCAGGCGCGTTTTGTATTTACATTTCAAGATGCTTGCTTGCCCTTCTTTTCAACCCCGTCTGCAGAATCATACTTTTTTTTAACAGCTTCACTTTTTAATGCTCTATTTTCTGTGAGGCTTCAATTGGCTAACGTCTGCTTCTTTTCTTCTCTCAAGACGAGAACCTGTTGGCTATGAGAAAGTCAAAGCCACTGACTGTTGTTATTAAGCTGGGTGAGTGCGAATTACAAATCTGTACCCTGGTCATCGTGAAGAAGAAAAAAAAAAGGCATTTCTCTCTAACATCCTTGTGAATAAAGGCACAAGCTCAATTGTCGACGAAACAACTCACGAGCCTCTGCTGCCCATCTTGACCCTGATTGTGGACACGGCCGTCAAGCTACGAAAGGATGGCCATAGAGTGGTCATTGTCTCCTCAGGAGCTATTGGTGTCGGTCTTCGACGAATGGACGTAGCCAAGCGTCCCAAGCATTTGGCTCAATTACAGGCAAGACCACTTCAATATCGATCTGATTTGAGCTTATCATTCTAAATATTTATACCATGTCAATAGGCATTGGCGGCAATCGGTCAGTGTCGGCTGATTAGTCTCTGGGACAGCCTGTTTGCCCACCTGTCGCAACCTGTGGCCCAAATTCTACTTACAAGAAATGATATTGCTGATGTATGATACATGGTCTTCTAACCAGAGTGGTACTGTCATACTAACCATGAGCAATGCTCGTTTAGCGAACACGATATCTCAATGCTCAGAGCACATTCAACGAATTATTAGACATGGGGGTCATCCCTATTGTAAACGAAAACGACACCCTGGCAGTTTCCGAAATCAAATTTGGCGATAATGATACCCTTTCAGCAATTACAGCGGCCATGATACACGCAGACCTCTTATTTCTCATGACAGACGTTGATTGTTTGTACGATAAGAACCCGAGAAGCAATCCCGATGCCAAACCCATTGAAATCGTGGAAGATATTTCAGCCCTTGAGGCAGATGGTATGTTTCACTCTTCTAATTCGCAAAAGGTATCCCACCAAGTGCTAAACAAAATACAGTCTCGAGCGCTGGATCGGCACTAGGCACCGGCGGTATGAGTACAAAGATCATCGCCGCACGACTCGGAACGTCGGCGGGTGTGACAACCATCATCACCAGGTCCTCGAACCCCGGCAATGTCTTGAACATTGTCCGTTACCTCCAGCCATCGAGATCGGCATCATCCTTATCGTTGAGCCAATTGGCTATATCGGAAAATAAAGAAAGCAAGCCAGCTCCGCCATTGCACACGAGGTTTTTGGCTTCGACCGATCCGATTCGGGACCGCCACTTCTGGCTCCTCCACACGCCGAATCCCCACGGCACGCTGTACATTGACGACGGTGCCCACAAGGCTCTTCTCACCAAGGCCGGCTTACTGCCTGTCGGTGTGGTCGATGTCGAGGGCAACTTTGCCCAGCAAGAAGTTGTCCGGCTTGTCGTCGTCACCCGAAAATCCAATCCGGGCCCGGACGGGAAGCGCTGGGAGGGCGTGAGGCAAGAGATTGGGCGAGCTCTCGTCAACTATGCCGCTCCCGAAATCTCGAGAATCCTGGGCCATCAGAGCACGGAGATTCGAGGCATTCTGGGCTATGCGGACAGTGAGTATGTGGCTCACCGCTCGCATATTAGCATTTTTAGGGCGGAGAGCAGATCTGCGACTCCAACAAGAGAGCTGCGCTGAGGTAGAGTTCATAAAGGGGGGCTATTATGAGAGTTTGAAAACACTAGTATACGATTTTGATGACATACATGTATGAAAGAGTGTTTGGATATTCAAAACTTAGTGTTTCAACCCGCGATATGTAGGCCCTTGCACTCAAACGAGGGGCATGACAATATCTGATTTGGGTATAACATAAAAAACACATTTTCTTGTCCATTTTCTAAATAATAAAATCCTTCATCTCATAGCCTCAAGGAAGTATAAATACCAGCAGGCCACACGAAATATCTGGCCTTTCAAAAGCTGCACACACTTGATGCAAATCAGATACATCAATTACATGCCTCGGATTACACGCAAGGCTGCGCAGAGTCAACGGCTTGCCCCGCCGCACAGGGCCCTCGGCCGCTATAGGCTGTCGTGCAGGGCCCTGAGGGGCGGCCGAAGCCGGGCGCTGTAGAGTCAATCGGCCACTACAGATCTTTGGTGGGGGCCTTGGCCGGCTGGAGTCACAGGCGGCGCACACAAACTTTGTCTAGATGATTCTCCAAGTTCTTTTCTGCCCAACCCCACCATAGCCAGAGGAAACCAGTGCGGCCTGAGTTTTTGTGACTCGACTCGCGCCCTCATCCTCGACCACGTTAAAAACCCTGGTGGATGAAGCCAATTCGTCTGCCGCTCTCCTCTCCAGCAACTCTTGCCCGCCTCACATTTGCCCCGCGTGTGACCCGGCCTGCTGCCATCAGTCGTCGCAACCTGTCTGTTTCGCGAAAGCTTTGCGCATTTCAGCCTCTCAAGCCGCAGAACCCTCCCAAGACCGGCGCCATGTCTTCATCCGCGACGACGCTCAAGGGCCAGCCCCTCGACAAGGTGGTGCTCGACGCCATGCTGCGACGGCGCATGTTCTACACCCCCTCCTTCGAGATCTACGGAGGTGTTGGTGGTCTCTACGACTACGGCCCGCCAGGCTGCGCTCTCCAGGCCAACATCATCGACCTGTGGCGGAAACACTTTGTCCTGGAGGAGGACATGCTGGAGGTTGACTGCACTGCGCTGACTCCTCACGACGTCCTCAAGACCAGTGGCCACGTCGACAAGTTTGCCGACTGGATGTGCAAGGACCCCAAGAACGGCGAGATTCTGCGAGCCGATCACTTTGTCGAGGCCATCCTCGAGGCTCGTCTCAAGGGCGACAAGGAGGCCCGCGGCCAAAAGATTGAGGAGAAGGAGGTCGACCCCAAGAAGAAGAAGAAGGCCAAGACCGCTGCTGCTGTCAAGCTTGACGACGCCGTGGTCCAGGAGTACGAGGAGGTGCTTGCCAAGATCGACAACTACGGCGGCCCTGAACTCGGCGAGCTCATCAAGAAGTACGACCTCAAGAACCCCGAGACTGGCGTCCTTCCATCAGACCCCGTGGCCTTCAACCTGATGTTCCAGACATCCATTGGACCCAGCAGCAACCTTGCTGGCTACCTCCGTCCCGAGACCGCCCAGGGACAGTTCCTCAACTTTGCCAAGCTCCTCGAATTCAACCAATCCCAAATGCCGTTTGCCTCGGCCTCTATCGGCAAGTCATACCGAAACGAGATTTCGCCCCGCGCCGGTCTCTTGCGTGTGCGAGAGTTCCTGATGGCTGAGATTGAGCACTTTGTCGACCCCGAGGGTGGCAAGAAGCACAGCCGCTTCCACGAGGTTGAAAACGTCGAGATGATTCTGCTGGATCGCCACGTTCAGCTCTCCGGAAAGACCCATACCCAGAAGATGGCCATTGGCCAGGCCGTCAAGGACGGTGTTGTCGACAACGAGACCCTTGGATACTTCCTTGCGCGTATCCATCTCTTCATGGAGAAGATTGGCGTTGATCTGTCCAAGATGCGTTTCCGACAGCACATGGCCAACGAAATGGCCCACTATGCCACTGACTGCTGGGACGCTGAGCTGTTGACCTCAACTGGCTGGGTGGAGTGCGTTGGCTGTGCGGATCGTAGCGCATACGATTTGTCGGTCCATGCCAAGAAGACTGGCGCTCCTCTGGTCGTCCGTGAGCGACTTGATGAGCCCAAGGTCATTGAGGAGTGGCAGGTCGATATCCAGAAGAAGAAGTTTGGACCTCTGTTCAAGAAGGATGCCAAGACCGTGGAGACTGCCCTGGAGGCTACTTCACAAGAGCAGCGCGAGAAGCTGGCCAAGGAGCTGACTGAGACTGGCAAGATTGTCCTGGACGTTGAGGGCATTGCCGGTGGCAAGGCCACCATCGACAAGGACTCTGTCGCCATCGAGTTCCGCAAGAGAGTGGAGAACACCCGTGAATACACTCCCAATGTCATCGAGCCATCTTTCGGTATCGGCCGTATTCTCTACTCTCTCATTGAGCACAACTTCTGGACCCGTGGCAGCGATGGTGGTGATGAGGCTCGCGGTGTAAGTCTTTTCTCTTCTCACTCTTTTTACGAGTAATATTGATGGCGCAAATGTCAACTAACATGATTTCACTTTGGCAGGTCCTATCTTTCCCTCCCACTGTGGCCCCGACAAAGGTTCTCCTGGTCCCTCTGTCCTCCAACCCACAGTTCAAGCCTACCGTCAAGAAGCTGTCTCAGAAGCTGCGCAGCCTCGGCGTCTCCAGCCGCGTAGACGACTCATCTGCCAGTATCGGAAAGCGATACAGCCGAAACGACGAGCTCGGAACGCCGCTCGGCATCACCGTTGACTTCCAGACCCTTCAGGACGGCACCATTACGCTGAGAGATCGTGATTCGACCACGCAGGTCCGAGCTGAGGAGGACAAGATCCTGGAGGCCATCCAGTCGCTGGCCAATGGCAGCAAGAAGTGGGCACAGATTGAGTCTGAGCTTCCCAAGTTCCAGGGACAGGAGGTTGATGTTCCCGTTCGATAGAGGGTAGAATAAATAAATCTAGAATACCTAGTATACTTTAGCAACAAGAGACAAAGAGTACAAGCATTGGTTGGCCAGTTGATGGCAAGTAGTGGAAGACGCATGAAGCAAAGAGTACGGTTATTACATGGATGTATATATGGATGACCTATTATGGCCGTCCAAGGTAAAAAAGAGTAAAAAAAAAAAAAAAAAAAAAAAAGTCTAGGGTTTAACAATAATGTTTACGATACGGTATGGCAATGCAAACAGTTTGATTCTAATATGCCTACCACCTTATACAAAGTGATACGAGACAATTACGAAAATCGAAAAGCCAAAGTTGTATAGAGACAGTGGCAAGTCGAGTTCAGGCACTAGAGCCGCATAGCTTGACGTCGGATCCTTGTCGCTCCATTTCGTCAGGTCGATGAACCCTGCATGCGCAGGATTGGCTTGACATGCATACAAGCAACTTGAAGTAGATTCTTCACAGGAGGGCCCGTTTCCGCGCGCGTGCTCTTGTGCTCTGTACGCATACTGGGAAGTGATGTAGCACCCGTCCTGCAGATCTGTTGTTATTTTTATTTTCACTCTTCTTGGCAGCCTCATGAGCCTTTCTTTCATGTGCATCCATATATATCCAGTTATTTGTGGCAGGCCAGGATTGCAGCTCTCGTCGTACCAATAGCCTATCGCGTGGGGTCGAATGTCATCAAACGGCGTGGAAAAGGACTGCCCCTAGCGGATTAGCCTTGCGTTTTATCGACCGCCTTGGTTGGAAAAAGGGTTGGATCCAATATCATTTCAACAGGCTGACTCGCTGCGTCGCTTCTTCCTCTCCCCCCCTTTTTTTCCACCCTTGGGTTGAGCAGTGACACACTTTTGATGTGATCGTCGGCGGTCATAGCACGGTAACAGTAGGTACATAACATATGTAGGGGGGAGAATGAAAGACGAAAGTGTCCATGCTTGGTGCTCCTCGCGTCACGACAGGAAACTGCCGCTATTTGCCCAAGCTACCCAGCCTTGTTTATGACGATATTGCACGTGTATTTGTCAAAAAGCTTATTTATCCGGCTTCAAGGAGGTTTGCGGGACGCATGAAACATCTGGGGATGAGGATGAGGTTTGCCCGGGCTGTCAGGTGAGTTCACGTTTGTTGCTGCTTGAACTACCTACTCCATCTGTCCGTACTGTTGGCCTGGGGTGTGCTGTCTCCGTGTTCCGAAGAAAACAAAGTTCCCCAATGGAGTTTGCTTCTTGTACGACACGGGGTTCGGGATCTGTACGCAGCACTGAAATCGTTTCTCGTGTCCTCTCTCCCCGCGTTGGTTGCGGATTTGTCTCCCTTTGGGCTCGTGACTATGAAACACGTTGTGATTTGGGATGCCCAAGCACAAGCCATCCGAGGAGAGGAGGGGCGTTTATCTGTGTGAAGTGTCTGTAGTGCTTCCATCTGCGACGCTCCTGAAGATCAAGACAATCTGCTCCATCTGCTGCCCCTCCACTCGACAACTACATACAGTAGTATCTACATGTAGAGCGAATGAGCAAGCAGCGCGGCCAGCGCAGTGCTTGAATGGACGACGCGCTATACGCAGCAACCTATCAATTTGCATGGCGAGATTGCTGCCAGCAATTTGCAAGCATATCGACGCCCAGCTGCCGCGATGGATTCATCAACGATAAATTGCTGGTCCTTGTGTCCCGCTCCGGCTCTCTGTCTGTAACACTGATTTCAGGTGAGCACCGGACGACAGAGCCATGTTAGGGCCTAGTGCTTGCAGCCACCACTAGCAGCCCCTGGGGCCTCCTCGAAATCCCCTAATGGGTAGCATCCTCAGGGGGTTCGCCTGGCGGCGGCAAATCCACCTGCAGCGCTGCTGGGCCCCCCCACCTCGCCCACCTTTTGGGCTCGACCTTGTCGACCTCTGCTGGCCAGTAGCGGGTGTGGCCTTCCGCGCTGGGCCTCGTCTGCGGCCTTCCCCACACAGCTGTTTCTCCATGGCCCGCGACTGCGAGGTACGGCGGCGAGGCGTCTGCGGCGAGGACGCGCTACCTCGCCGGCCATGGTGCGTCGGGCGGTCCAGCGCGTACCCCCTCGTCGCCCCAGTGGTACTGCCAGGTACCGCCGCCCAGCGCCTTGACCCCCTTTGCTTCATGCAGAGGCTCCAGCAGCTGCCGTAACGTTAGCACAGCAGCCGCAGCCGCCCGCGGCATCACCTAGAGCCAGTTGAGAGCTAGCGGATGGGAGCTTGTGCAGGCAGCGCAGCGCTGTAGAGTCGCAGCGGCGGCAGTTACCTGCACCAGTCAAGGCGCGGCCCCAGCTGTTCGCGTCGCCTCAAATCTCCTTCCTGCCCATCCTCGCTTCTCTCGCCGTGCGGCCTCGCTTCTTTTTTTTATATTTTTCCTTTCTATTTTCGTTTTTTGACCGAGCCTCGCGTCTCAGATCACTGCTCGTCTGCGTTAGCTGGGCTATTCGCGCCGCTCCCCGTCCCAGGACCGCCAATTGACTCGCCTGCACCTCCGCATTCCTTCCGGGTGCCCTGAGCTGGACCACGCCCTGACCGACGAGACAGACAAGCCTTCAGCTGCATCTGCACGCGTGAGAATCCCCACCTCTGCCCACCGACCTGCTTGGATTTGACCAACGTTGGCGCATTGGGCAATTCTCCTGTGCGCTCGATCGACTGTCGCTCTGTCTGCTGTCTGGTTCCATCACTCTCTCTTCTCGCGCTCTTCCGTTACTCGCCATTTGCGGTGCTTAGTTGGCTCGCCTTCGCTGTCGAGAGAGAGGCGGCCTAATTCCTCGCCAATCTATCTTCGATCATCTTGTCTGCTCTACCGACAGGGTAGAGGCTTGTTCCGTTTTCATATTTTAATACTTTACGTACTGCTTTGTATTGAGGCACAGAAAGATCCTAGAGGACACCTTAAAACACGATACCCAGGCCATCCCCGCAGCCGACTCCCCCCTTCTCCTTTCATAATTCAGCATGGCTCAGCATAGGTACGTTGTCAACTAAGCATACCTACCCATCACTCCCGTATCGTCATGGGCGAGACGTCTCCATAAACGCGCTGGGACAGCCTGGGGCTGGCCAACGAGATGGGAGTTGGCAAAAAGGCATCCACCCCCTCTTGGACGACCCAATTACTGGGATTGGCGGCAGATTGTCCATACCGCCAAGTGCTTATGTATGGGTATGCTTCTTGAGTGGCGGTATGACCCTGGAGGGCCCTGTCACTCAAGTTAAAACACCCCCCTTCATAAGTATAATATACAATTTGACCCTTTTCCCACTGACCCTATCCGCTCTCCTCGTCAACCTCCAGTGGTGCTGCCACCACTCAATGTCAACGCCTCTCGTCGACCACGGACTTTATGCTGATCCATACATGCGCTTAGTGTTTACTCGGCCAACCAGTTTATGAATCCTGGCCCTGCACCCCCGCCTCCCGACAACAGACCGCGTCTCAACCTGACTCCTAACCCGAATCTCCCAGGCAGCATGGCGAACATGGCAATCTCCCCAATTCGCAGCACCGCGACCTCTACATATACCGGTTCCACGATATCTCTGCCCATTGCTCGCCAGCAGACCAACATGACAGACGGTATGGGCGGCGTTGCCGTCAGAAAGGAGGGATGGGCCTCAATCAAGGAAAATAAGAACCTATTCCAGCCTTGGAAAAACAAGTACTTGATTCTCCGCAAGGAGGCCATCGACTTTCACAAGACGGAGGGCGGCAAGGTGGCGTATAGCCTCCACCTGAAAGACGTCGTCAACGTCGGCAGAGTCGAGGCGGCAGGCACCATCTTCGAGATCAAGCGGAGGGCAGACGGATCATCCAACAGCCCTGGTGATGATGATGGCCAGAACAACAAGGCGCTTCACATCAAGGTCAAGTCTGAAGACGACCTGTACGAATGGATCGACTTCATATACGGCGCTTGCCCTGGCATGGGCGGCGTGAGCAACCCGACCAACTTTGCGCACGCCGTCCACGTCGGATTTGACCCGCAGACTGGCGAGTTTGTTGGCTTACCGCCGGAATGGTCCAAGCTGCTCAATTCTTCGGCCATCACCAAGGAGGACTATGAACGTAATCCTCAGGCCGTTTTCGAAGTCTTGGACTTTTATACTACTGATCTTGCCAAGCAGTCTGATGACCCCTTTGCCAATGCGCCCCCAGGAGCCATGCAGAACAAGCCGATGGGCATGGGCGGCGGCGGCGGCAATGGCGTTGCACCTCCTCGCCCGCCTCCTCCCGGCAGCAGCAACTCTCAGTACAGCCCCAATGGCCAGAGACGCCCAGGCCCCGGCCAGCAGATGCAAAACTCGTCGCCAACCTACACGTCAGCATCCGATGCCGCAAGAGACGAGCAGAGAAGACGGCAGCGCGAGCAGGAGGAGCGAGAGCGACGAGAGATGGAGGAATACAACGCGTCTCTTCCCAAGACCAAGGTTCCCATGGCCCAGCAAGAGATTGGTGGCGGTGGTGGATACGGCGGCGCCGATCGATTCAACCCGTCCAGAGCAGCTCCGCCAGCACCCAAGCCTCCTCAGCAGATTAGTGCTCTGAAGGCTCAACGGCCGGCACCTTCACCACCAACCGCAGGTGCCGGACGGCCTCCTGTTGTTCCGCAGTCTGGCTCAGCTCCTCTGCCCAGAGGACCGGCACCGCTGCGCAACGAGAGCCCCAACTCGCGAGCTCCCGCCGCGGCAACCCAGCAGAGACAGCCTCAAGCTCAGCCCCAAGCCGCTCGCATGCCTGCCCCTGTCAAGCCGCTCAATGTTTCCAAGGTCAATCAGAACCAGGCACCGAGCGAGCCCAAGCCGGCCGAGCCAGCACCGCCCAAGCAGACTCCTGCTGAGCGCAAGCAAGATGTGCGCATGTCGACCATGACAGAGAATGAAGTCATGGCCAAGTTGAAGGAGGCTGTCTCAAAGGAAGACCCCAACCTCTCCTACTCGAAACAGAAGAAGATCGGACAGGGTGCCTCTGGCTCGGTATATGTTGCCAAGATCAAAGACACTGCTGTAGGAATTGCTCGCGACTTCCTCCGTCAACAAGGACCCAGGGCACAAGTTGCCATTAAGCAGATGGACCTCGCTCACCAGCCCAGAAAGGAGCTGATTGTAAACGAGATCATGGTCATGAAGGATAACCGTCACAAGAACATTGTCAACTTCCTCGATGCTTTCCTCCGAAACAACAACGCTGAGCTTTGGGTGGTTATGGAGTTTATGGAAGGAGGTGCCCTGACTGATGTTATTGATAACAACCCTTCAATAACGGAGGAGCAGATTTCCACCATCTGCCACGAGGTAAGTTTTTACATCTTTGGACTTTTTGCGATTTGGTGACGATGTTGACCATGGATTTAGACCTGCGCAGGCTTGGCACACCTTCACGCCCAGAGCATTATCCACCGAGACATCAAGAGCGACAATGTCTTGTTGGATGCCCGAGGAAATGTCAAGATTAGTAAGTCTCTTTCTTTGAAGCTTTTTTCAGCCACGCAGAGAGGAATAGTTTGGCTAACAATTGCGCAGCCGATTTCGGTTTCTGTGCCAAGTTGACCGAGGCCAAGTCCAAGAGAGCGACCATGGTGGGAACGCCCTACTGGATGGCACCAGAAGTTGTTAAGCAGAAGGAGTATGGCCCCAAGGTTGATATCTGGTCTCTGGGTATCATGGCGATTGAGATGATTGAGTCTGAGCCACCATACCTGAACGAGGAGCCACTGAAGGCTCTGTATCTCATCGCTACCAACGGAACGCCGCGTCTCAAGAAGCCCGAGAAGCTCAGCAAAGAACTCAAGGCCTTCCTTTCAGTTTGCTTGTGTGTCGACGTCAAGAGCAGAGCCTCCGCAGATGAGCTGCTAGCTCATGACTTCTTGCAGCACGGCTCTCCCCTGTCAAGCTTGGCAGACCTCTTGGCATTCAAGAGGGGTGCGAAATAAAAGTGATAATGTCTATTGAGCGAGCTTGGAGAACACACAAAAAATAAGGAAGAGAGATGGGTGTTGTCTGAGTCTATATGTTGGTGGCCTCTGTATTATCCCCCTTGCAGCGCCATTCTGGCAGAGCAGTGGCCGACTCCTCATGACCTTTGAATCATTTTTCTGGTGCTTTGGCGTTTTTTTCTTGGTTTGACATTTACTCTACAATTTTCTTGCTTTGTGCTTGCCTGCGTGCGCGCGAGTTAGCACGGCTCCCCCCTTTTTCAAAGATATCTGCATGATTTAATCAAGAGACGAGACCTACGGGGTTTCTTGGGACTTGGATAGAAAGACGAGTCTCGAGGAATAGTTACTTCCTAAACGAGTTTACACGATGGGGGGTGGCTACCACGGCTCCATGCTTTTTAGATGTAGATTTATACGATATAGAACGAATAAACCGTTGTTGTAATGAGATATCAATTTTAATTGTACTGTCACACTTCAATTGGTTTGGCAAATGGCCAAGTGACGACCTATAGTCGTACTCCACGAAGCTGCTATTATTAGTAGCTAGGAGCTACCAGGAAAGAAGACCAATCCCAGTGTGTTTCAGAGGTGCTTCTGTTCAACATTCTGATAGATTGCCCCTCGGTGACAATGTAGAATATTGTGATTGGCGAGATGGGCGGCAGAAGTGTGGACGAAGAGAGAGATGGGGTTACATGGAGAAACAGGAGATGTGGGAATCAAGGGAGAGAGCGTTGGTCAGAGATGGAGCCTTGGAAAAAGCATCTTTACACCCCTTTTTTGCCTTTTTTTTTTCCTTTCTCGGTGGTAAGGGCGAGTTAAAACGACCAACATCCATCATCTGGACACATGTTTATAAACATATGATGATGGGGCCATGGGAGGTTGCGCAGAACTTGGCATACAAAGCAACAATTCGGGACACTTTTGCGGCTCAATCGGGCTCCGGGCATATTTGGCCCGGATGGCAAAGATGGCCCGTCAGTGTCTAGCTTTCAGGGTTTCCATTTTTTTCTGTTCCTTGGCGGGAGACTATCAGTTCCACGCGCGAAGAGGGGCAGGACGGCAGAACACGATGGAAGAGGGGAGAGGAGCGAGAAAATGCTGCGTTGGCCGTTTGCGAGTTTACGATCTCCTAATATACTTTTAGATATTAGAGCAGATATTTATAGACTACATATCGTGTTAGTCGGTGCTCTGGTGGCGTGTGTCCCTTGCAGCTGCGATTGCATGTAAACTACTGGATGCCACTGCAGGGCAAAAGACATGAGACGTCTAGTACCTTGGCAGCTGTATGGAGTAGCTGAACTGCAACTGCTCGCCTGATGACAATTATCAGCCAATGTGGCTTATTAATAAAGTTCCAGCTTTTTGAGGTATTATTGTATATCGGGTTCCGATTCCATTATTCAAACAACTATGTGGCCCCTCGGCGGGCAGCGGCAGCGGCAGGTGAGCTTCGACGGCATATCGGTATATATGGAGTCCAACAAGAGGGAATAAAATGGGCAAAGAAGTTGCCCTAAACTTGTGGCTGCTGGGACGGGAAGTGCGGATCGCATCACAGGCGTAGGGGACGGACTGGAGGCGATTTTCATTACTCGCAACAGCCTAGGCGTTGGCGTATGGGACATAGGTAGGTACATGTATTTGGCGCTGTCAGCGTCGAGAACAATTGAAGGGACATGCATGGATATCATTTCTACGGCTTAGGTAGCCTCCATCACTGTCGTCTGTATGTAAAACATCCAAGCGCTGTGTGTTGGGAGGATTGAGCTTAAACCAAGGCCGGGGAAGGCCTGTCAGACGCTGATCAGTGCGGAGTGAAGCGAGCGAGCCACGAAATCCGAGATGCGAAGACCTGGGCCCCCCCCCCCCCCTAGGCTTGGAGGCAGTGGTGCTAAAGCAGGCTGGCCTGGAAGTACCGGGAGGAAACACAAAGTCCACGGGCAAATAAGGAAGAAGGGAGGACAAAGACGATTGACAGTATAGAACGGAAAAGAAGAGAAAGCTGAGTAAAAAGGGGGGAAGCACAGCCATTGGTCTGTTTTGGAATGCCATCCATCATCTGCTCCCTACGTGCATGGTGCATGGAGGGCTATGCCTACCCAAGCCCAGCGTTGTGTGCTGTGCCCATTTAGCAGTGGCTCCTTGAGTGCTGGCTCCCGCGTTTCAAGATGGCGTTGGGAGTGGCGGCCTTTTGGGCTGATCTCTTGTCACAGCCAGAGCAGCAGTGCTGCCGCCGCGGACTAGACTTGAAGCGGCAACATCTCAGGGGCATGGCACGCGCACACAAGGCAGAGGTGCTTGGAGATGTTTTAGTACCAAAGGTAGGTGTGTGCTGAGCAATTGATACCTATTGCAGTGGTAGGCAATCGTGGCTGTTGCAGCTGGTATGAGCAGTTGAGAACAATAACAGCCGATTACGCCACAAAGGCAAACAAGCCCCAGCAGGACTTGCAAGGTGGTCTCTTCTTTTGCAAGCTTCCAGGTTCTTTTCCCCGTCAAATCTGCTCGCATAGGCAAATCTGCTCAGGCGGTGTATCGTTGATGTGACTGTTGCCGGTATCCGCACCCTGGGCAGCGGGTAGTGCCGCACCAACTCGCCAAATATTCACGTACCAAGCCGTATCTGACGGCGCCCCAGCATTCGTCCCGGTACCACCCCGCAAAGTACCAGGCCACATCGCAGGGCAGCTGTGCGGCGGAGGCAGTGACGAGGCCAGCAGGTACCGCCGGGACCTCTCGACGCAGCGCAACCGCCAGACGTCCCGAGAGCGACCGCCGACGTCGACGTTTGGCAGCTTCTTGTTGCCAGGCCCCGTGGCTCGGCTCGGCGTCTTTTTCCCTCCTGCACCCCCAATGCCAAGTGACGGGCCTGTATATTGATCGCGACCTCGTCTTCACCAGCCCCTCGTTCCAGCCTGCTCCTCAGCGCCATCCGGGCAACGCAGCTGCGGCGGCAATTCCTCGCTAAAGGGCGTCATCCTGGGACCTGGGACGCCGACTTTCCGCACACGAGCCAGCGGAGTCCATGTCCAAATCCTCTGTGCCTGTGTGCGTGTGCGTGTGCCTCCACTCCCCGTTTCTCGACGCTCAACAGAGGTGTTAGTCCGGTTTTTCTCGCAACATCATCTTGTAATACAGGCTACTGGATCTTCTTTTTCCTCTTCTTCTCTTGCCATTTGCCCGGCCTGCACTCCCTTTTTCTTTTATTCTCCTTCTTCGTCCATCTTCTCTCTGCGTACTGCATCGTCATTGCCCTTGGCTCGTTTGCTCAGCGGAACCACCACGTCATCCTGGCCTCTTTTATTTTTTTTTTTCCCTTGACCGATTGGCTTTTTCTCTAGAGACCAAGCTTCGACGAGCATCCACCAGCTCTCCGTTCATCGCATCCATTCTAGACGAGAGGCGTTTTCCTCCCCCGAGAGAATAATATTTCCTAGTGCATTCTAGAAAAGCAGACAGAATCAAAGGCGAAAAAAAGAAAAAAAAAGAAATACAGAAAAAAAAATTTAATTTGTAGCGCCGTATTCCCATGCGGCCACCTGGATAATCGATAATGTCAGCTTCCAGATCCGACCATTTGGCACTCGGCTATTCCTCGCACTCTGCCAGCCAAAACCGCTCCAACTCTCCCTCCGCCACAAACTCTCCAATCGATCCCTTGTCGACCACCGCGAGGTCGGTCTTTGGGCTCCCCGGAAGTATGAATTCGAGCAGCATTATATCCAGCAACACGCGATCCGGGACTGGCTCTCCGTCGCACGAGATGGCGGGCTCCAGCCGGCTGTTTTCGAAAAGGTTCGTGGCACAACCATAGCTCCGCCTCTCCTCCACCCCCCAAAACACGCCACGAGAAGCAACACAGAGCGTTTTTCTGTTTAGGCTCTCAAGACAAACTTCCGCTGCAACTCTCTTTCGGCCAGCTGCTAACAATCATCATTAATGTTCAGGGCTCGCGAGATCCAGGCTCAAGAAGGCGTCCCTGGCTTGCCTCTCAATCCATGGGGCGGGCCACCGACAAGTGGGAATTCGACTCCTCTCCGAGAAAATATCCCCGAGTCGCCCACCGACGGCTTTCCAAACTTTGCTCAGCTGCCCACACCTGAGAGCTTGCCTCCCACCAGGCGTGCTCGAGCGGGTACTGTGCCCTCTCGATTTCCTGGTGGCATCGGTAACGGCCTGCTAGCCATACCTGGAGTTCCTGCCAACAAATCTGCTCGCGTTACGCCATCCCAGAGCCCGTTCAACAAATCGCCATCTCCCAGCATTGAACAGCCGGACAACTCCAACAACGGTAGCAACAACGGTACCTCGACCCTCTTGTCCAGGCTTCGTGCTGGGTCTATGCCACAGCGTAGCCCTTACGCCAACCTGCCGACTTCTGCCTCGCCTTTTGGTCCCTCAATCTTCAGCAGCTGGAACCCGTCGGGCATAGGCCGCGAACGAGCTTCTACCCTGGCCAGCATCGCAAGCGTCGGCTCCAACGGCCCCAGTTCGCCGGCTCAGTCTCAGTTTTCCAGAGAAGGAGGCGGAGAGTCTGATGTCCATATGAGAACTCTGGACTACCTTGGACTTGCTGAAACTCCTCAACCCCAAAGAGCTCAACTTGCTACTCCTACCTACATATCCAACTTCGACATGACTCGGCACGCCAGTCGCTTCCGTTCCTACTCTGTCAACAACAAGGACAAGTACGCTGACGAGGAAGACGACTATGACGCCGATCTCCCAATGGATAGTCAGTATGCAGCGCTGCAGGATCAACTCGCTGCCACTCAGGCGGCCATCCACAACCACAACATGGCAGTCCGGGCCTACGCAAATCAGACCACGAGACCGCGTGCTCGTACCGCGGGTGTGCTGGACACGCCGGGAAGCCGCTTAGTGGGATCTTACGGCAACAGCAATGCCACTGGCTCTATCCCCCAAGCCGAGATTCGCCTGCAGGAAGAGAAAGAGTACGATGACATCTCCCAGGCAGTTGCTGGCATGAATCTGGGACGATCCAACAGCACCAATGCGGGCCATCTCAACCCCGAAGAACAAAATCTTGATGGCCCAACCAGTGCTCTTTGGCTTGGCGGCATTCCCACCTCCACCACCACCTCTACCCTCGTCGAAATGTTCAAGTCTCACGGACCGATCCTATCCGCTCGCGTCCTTACACATAAGAACTGCGGATTTGTCAATTTTGAGAGGGTGGAGAGTGCAGTTTCTGCCAAGGCTAGCATGAATGGTAAGGAAATCTTCCCTGGCGCTGGACCTATCCGAATCAACTTTGCCAAGCCTCCCTCTGCCTCCAACACTCCGGGGCATGATGGAGCATTCCCATCTCCCAGCCCTGATCCCTTTGGCAAAGCTCAAGAGGCAAACAAGGGGGCTTCTGCCACTAGAGCTGGCGAAAGCTCGTCGGCTGCTGCTGGGGCCCTCAACAGCGCCACGCCAACGTTGCCACCTCTGCGCGAAATGACTACGGATATTCTCGACATCGTGGGAGAATTCGGCGCAAATGAAGAAGACAAGGCTCGGATTTCCAACAGCCTGCAGTCTGCAGTACAGTTCAGCGCCTTTTTGGCGGATATCCCCCCAGTTCGCGAACCCACTCACACAAGGGTTCACGACGCCCCCAAGCTGAGAGACATCCGCAAGCGTATCGATAACCAGATGCTTTCCCAGGCGGAGATTGAAAACATTGCTGTGGATATGCTCCCTGAGATTGCCGAGCTTGCGTCTGATTATCTTGGCAATACCGTCGTCCAGAAGCTATTCGACCACTGCTCCGATCAGCTGAGAGATGCCATGCTTGCTGAGATTGCGCCACATCTAGCTGAGATTGGCATTCACAAGAACGGAACTTGGGCCGCCCAGAAGATCATTGATGTGTGCAAGACACCCAGTCAATTGTCCCTGATTGTAGAGCACCTTCGGCCCTACACTGTCCCACTCTTCCTGGATCAGTATGGCAACTACGTCTTGCAAGGATGCCTCAAGTTTGGCGCCCCTTACAATGACTTCATCTTCGAGACGATGCTTAGCCAAATGTGGGAGATTGCACAAGGCCGCTATGGTGCTCGAGCCATGAGGGCCTGCCTGGAGAGCCACCATTCGACAAAGGACCAGCAGCGAATGCTGGCTGCCGCCATTGCCCTGCACAGCGTTCAGCTTGCCACCAATGCAAACGGAGCGTTGCTGTTGACCTGGCTGTTGGATACCTGCACTTTCCCCAACCGCCGGCACGTTCTCTCGCCGCGCCTGATTCCCTACCTGGTGCCCCTGTGCACCCACAAGGTGGCCTATCTCACAGTGCTTAAAGTGATTAACCAGAAGAATGAGGTCGAGGCCCGCGATAACATCTTGAAGCGTCTCTTCATCTCTCCAAACGATCAGGTTCTGGAGGCTATCCTAAGCGACCAAGCTTGTGGATCTACTTTCATCTTCAAGGTTCTTACGACGCCATTCTTCGAGGAAGGTATGCGACTTGAGGTCACGGAAAATGTCAAGAACGTCCTGGTCAGGATCAAGGCACAGCCAAACCAGGGTTACAAGCGACTCATGGACGAGGTCGGCCTTGCCACCCGAACTGCCGGGTCAAATCGTGAGACCAGTACCCACGCAGAACAACGACAGAGACCGACCTCGCGACAGACCAACGGCCAGCATGGCCAGCAAGGTGGCCAGTCTAACAAGGCTTTCTACAACGCCAACTCTGGAACTCCCAGTTTTGAGAATCAGCAGAGGGGTGACAATGTCGATGCTGGAGCCCCCCCTTTTCCTGCCTTCAACCCAGGCATGATGTACAATGGTCAAAACGGCCCTATGCCTCCCGCGATGAATATGCCACAGCTGCAGTATCAGCAGGGCATGATGAATCGAGGAAATCCGCAGATGAACTACCCATACCCTCCGATGCAGCCTGGATTTGGCGGCTACGGCAGCGCTGGTCAGCCGATGGATCAGTATCGCCAGCAGAATATGCCCAATGGCAGCCCGATGCAGCCTCCAGCTGGTGGCCATCCGCCTTACGCCCCGCCCCCCGGCTTTGGTATGGCTGGTGGATATGGCTATGGTGGAAACATGGGAGGTGCGCCCAACAACATGGGCTATATGCCACAAGAGCAAGCTAACGGTAGACGCGGTCGCGTACGTCCCTCATCTTCCAACAACCGCCAAGGCCGTAATAATTACTAACGTACCTCACTTCCCAGAGAAAGTAGACTTTCTTTGACTGACAAACTCATGGCGGCGTTGTACGACTCCAAGTCTACAACCAATGTGCATATGCCTTTGTATTGCAGCTGGCCGGTCAGCTAAGGCACGATTTCTTTTTTTCATCTGCCGCGCGCGGAGTTTGGTAAAAAAATTTGAAATTTGATATAGAGGCCCTAGGCAAATAGTGCTCGCCTCCAGCGGGCTCTGGTCTGGGCAAAATGCTGGCCAAGGATGCAGGGGCTAATGTTTCTACGTCGAGGATTTCTCATTACAGCCACTATGAATCATTCCTCTGTTTAGACCTAATAGCAGCGTGTGCTGGGCTGGTCTCCCACTCTCAAGCCGCAGCGTATAAAGAGACAGACAGAGGCATATACATTATTGTGTTCTTTCTTTCAAGAATCATGTTTGGACGGTCACGGTTATGGATCGACTATTTATGCTGGAAAAGGAAAATATCGGATTCAAAATTTGCGGAAAGCACTGTCAAATTATTCGATTTTTTTCCCCGATGTCTAATGTGATTATATTTTTCGTTTCTTTGCCCTTTTTTTCGTCCTCCCCCTTTCTTTCTTATTTCGTTTCTTTCGGTTATAGCAATCACGCGACGGTTCTGTCTTTTTAACTTTTGACGAGATTCAACGAATGACCTTTCTCTTTCTCTTCACCCCCCTTTTAAGACCAAAAGCTGGAGGTTGTTGTTCACTTTCAGACTTTTATGCTTTATTTCCTTTTTTTTTTCTAGCTTGATAGGACTTGTTTATAATGTCTTGTTCGAATAAGGTTGGATGAAGAGAGCGAAAAGCAAAAAAAAGCGGCGATAGATTGAGATAGCAAGAAGGATATTCTTGAACCAAAACCATTGATTCACGGTATGTGAATGGAAAGGTGATTTGAGTTTTTTTGTTAAAAAGAAGATTGTGATATGAGGGGTTTGAGATGATTTTATTTTTTTGCTTGTCTTATTTTTTTCTCTTCTTTCTACATCTTTTCTATGGTGGCGGTGGCTCAAAGATGAGAAAGATGTTTCTTGACGGCTGAAATGAAGAGCAGTTGTATATTATGACCAAACAAATAAAAAGGGCTTTTTTTTCTCGAACTATAAACTAAATCAATGTTCTGGCACTGACGTGAGACTTTTATATTGAATTGGAAATTTGAAGTAAAATGTTTTTTTCACTTTTACATGACACGGTTTATAGGTGTACAAGATCGCTAACAGTGTTCACAATATTGGCAAACTAGGAGATTACCGTACCCTTTCGTCGTCAAACAACTCGTGTCATTACTGATAGGAACGCAGTCAAGGTCTTGATATATGTACGATACAGCTTCAAATACCATTATTACTAGAAGTCTGCAACTATTTCTCATCTCATTTTCTCTCTCTCGCTCGCTCGCTCGCTTTCTCTTTCCCTTCTCCTTCCTTTCTCCTCTCACAAAAGCCCCATTGTACTTTTTTGTCTCCACCTCTCCTCTGATCTTCAGCCCCAGCCCATCATCTTCAGCTAGTATTTCCCTCATAGGAGGGCACACGCAAATTGCATGCTATCCCCTTTGTTTTTGCTCTCTGTCTCTCTCTCTCTCTCCAAGTCACACAGTACATATAAAATACCGAGAAGAGGAAAAAGTAATTAGGGATGAAAAAATTCACCTTTCCAGCTCGCCATGGATATATAAATTTGCAGTCTCGGGTTCCATTTGTTTTCCTTCCAGCTCTCGCATCAAATGCCAAAAGAATAGATAACATCGCGTATAGAGAAATAGAGAAAAAGGAAAAAAGAAGAAAAAAAAACAAGTGCCAGAATCATATCAGTGTCAAAGCCGATTGCTGCAGACAGCCGAATGAAAAGCAAAAGTCATATATTCTGCAAAGGAAAAAAAAGTTCAATTATATCCTCCCAACTCCTAAATTCATTTTGCTTCTCCTTAGAAACAGAGAGAAATAAACTGAAAAAAAAAAAATTGTGATATGAAAACATGGTGTGAAAAGAGAGCTCCCTCCAATTGGAGCCGTGAGCACTGATCCATTGGGGCTGTCTGCAAGTTGGAAAATTCCAATTCTTCTATTGCAAAAGGAGATAAAAAAAAAAAAAAAGGGCGATGGGATTGTGTCGTAGTCAAGCAGTCGTAACAGTCTATCAATGCCGCAATTCGGCTACCCTCTCTGAAAGCAAAATCTGCATAGATAAATGGGAAAGGAAGCATCGCCATTGTTTCTTTCGAAAATCAATCGAGCTCCATGGTAACCTCTCCGTGGTCCACGGTGGAGGGTGGGGTGGGTTCGGTAACGGGGGCCAATGGCTCCGTCTTTTCTGGAAATGTGTCCACGTCGGAAGTGTCGGTGACAGGTGAACCTCTGTCGTTGGTCCTGTGGGTGACTGAGGTGGGCGGCGGGGCTTCATCGCCTAGTAGATGGCGAATCCTATCGCCCATAGCGTTCATTTGTGCCAGCATAGCACGGAGACCCATCTTATCTTCTTGAACAAGATGACCAGATGCTATGTTGTCCGCATTGGCCTTTGCCATAAGAGCCAGGACATTGTCATCGGCAGTCAACTGCACAGAGTTAGTGACATATGACCAGTATAGACAGGCAAAAGTGCAGGCTTGTGCGGTAGGGCTTTGTGGAGGTAGGTACTTACTAAAAGTGCAGCTGTAAGCTGGTCGATGTTCTCAGACCGACTCTGCTTGAGACCCAAGAGGTTCAGAGACGCTTGCATCTCGTTTACTTTGCGGTCATAAGCAGAGCCAGCAAGCACACCGCCTGAGTCGCTCGTAGGTAGGCCTGCATACGGCATCCATCGCGTCTCATCGTGGCGAGGGCCATATCCGGCACCGCGGTGTCTTAACCTTAAAACCCCCCAGAGTGTTAGCAAGGCAAAAATACATTGTATAGTTTGAGAAGTGAGCCGGTACTTACTGCTCGATAAAGTCAAGGACAACCCCCCTTGGCCTGTAGCCTGTACGTCTTGCCAAAGGAGTCGGGGTCGCGCCAGCCTGATTTCTCAGGCTCCTCAGGCTCATCGCCCCAATCAAGTTCGATGTGGCCGTTGTTATTGTTGCCGCGGCTGAAGACAGGCGAAATGGCCTGACCGCCTTTTAGTTTACGGAAGCGATGCGCTGGCGCCAGAGGAGGCACGTCTCCCAACACATCATCAACATGTGCTGGGCATCGCCAAGTCTTCAGGACAGGTGGCATAGCCAATGGTGGATCGAGACAGTCAATGTGCCAATGAAAGGGACAGGTGTTGCAAGGGATTATTGCTCGAATCTCAGTGGCTGGCTTCTGGCACGCGTGGCAGATGACCGCCTCGCCATCTTCCCTTTGTTTAAAGAAGTCTGGCAGCTCATCGTAGCCAGCACGCTTCCTAAGAGGAGAGATTGTGTCAGTCGTCCACAGGGTAAAAGGAAGTGAGGCTGCGGCTTGAAGTCGCGGCACTCAGCCCAGAGGTCAAGTGACGTTAAGACTAGGCAGCGAACCAGAGCGAAAAGACTTACTTTGTTCTGTTAGTCGTCACTTCTTCGTAGTCGCCATCAGCCCCAGCCTTGACACCCTCAAAACGAGTCTGTGTCTTTTTGGGGAGGCTAAAGGCCCGGGGAATGCTCTTCTCCAAAGCGATGAGAGCGCTCGCAAAGACGCCTTTATAGACGGGCACGCGAGAGGGATAGCGCCGGAAGCTGCATTCATTGCAATACCATTCGTCTGGTAGATGGTCAGACTGCACCATGTCCACGCACTCAAAGTGGAACGAGCGCGGGCAGCCATCACAGCAGACGACATCGCCGGTGTTACCACATGCAGAGCAGTATTCATCGTTGTCGGAGCCCTAGGATGCCCACACTTGTCAGCACAGTTTCCCCCCCATCGTCGTATTACACGTTGCATCATCCCCCAAATCTAGGCAGCGTGCGCGGACCAAAACCGCAGCCACTAAAATGTGCGTGGTTGGAGATCCTTGCCCCCCCTCCTTGCTGTGGCACCCAGGTCAAGATAACCATACAGCGGCTTTTGATCCGAAACAAGGGAGGGAACGACAGTGCGAGAAAAAAATGATGCGTGCAGCAGGCAAAAGCAGACGAAAACCCATGCCTCTTTCGAGACTGTTTGATTCCCACGGCCAAGGTCGAGCACAAGATCGTAGATTTGCATCACCTAACGAGGGCTCTTCCTGTCCACAAAAACACAAAAAGACTTGAAAAATACAAAATCACATACCTGATCTCTTGGCGCACCATTGCTGGTTGTTGCTGACGGTGTCTCGCCGGTTGAGCGAGGAACGCCGGCAGCAGTACCGCCCTTCTTCTTCATTGGCCTGTGATGAAATTTTTTTTAGTAAAGGTGATTTGGTAGTAGTGGGTTTGAAAAGGGTCTCAAAGATGGTGAAATGATGATGAGAGCGATGAAGAGTTATCCTTCGCAATGAAGCATGATAGTTGAAGAAGTGAGAAGTGGTTTGCCATTCATGCAGGTTGGGAAAGCTCTCATAACATGAATGACGCGTATGCATGGCTTCTCAACAGACGGCATTACTCAATGCATCCCACTTTCTCTTCATGTTCTTTTCACAGAATAAGAAACAAAGAGCGTGGAATTGGGTATCTTGAAGCAAAGGTTGAGAGGAACAAAAGAAAATCAAAGGGAAAGTGACGTGTGAGAAACAAGAGTGAAACTCACGATAACTTGATGCGAAGACCCGTTCGCGGCTTCTTTGTCGGCCGCAGCGCAGTTGGCGTAACAGCACGCGATCCAACAGTTGAACTGCCTTCATTGAATGAAAAAGCCAAAGGTGATGAAACGGCGATATCGACATCGTCGCCGATATTGTTGCTGCTGGGCCTCTTGCTGGCTGATCGCGTGGCTCGCGTGCTAACGGGGGCCACCAAAGACTGCCGCGACCTTCTCGTCTTCCTCGCAGGAGTCACCTCGCGCTCCTCATCATCGCCATTCCGTACTGAACTTTCCCGTGCAGTATAGGCGTTGGTGGCCCTTTGAGCATCGCGACGCCGAGTCCAAAACAAGTCGTCGTCATCCGCAGGCATTTGAGCCTTGGCAGCGAGGCCGCCGTCCTTGAGACAAGCCGACTTGCTGTTGTTGCCTGTGGATTTGCTGAGCAACAACTCGGAGCCGGAGACCCTGCCAGGCATACTGGCATCGGTCGCGGATGCGTGGGTGCGGCTCGGATGTGTGGGAGAAGTTGGCTCCGAAGAGTTGGACACGGGCTGCTTGTCGGAGGCGAGAGATTTGCGGCGGGCGCTGGTGATTGGCC
This sequence comes from Trichoderma atroviride, assembly GCF_020647795.1. Lineage (NCBI taxonomy): Eukaryota > Fungi > Ascomycota > Sordariomycetes > Hypocreales > Hypocreaceae > Trichoderma > Trichoderma atroviride. Next base: position 1,589,260 of record NC_089400.1, on the reverse strand, counting down.
GAGATTTTGGCGCATCATGGGACGACTGGGACCGGTCCCCCGTAGTCGACGCAGCAGCAATCACAGTGTCAGCGACCGTGGCACCACCACCGCTGCCTCGGCCACCACTGGCAGACTGGTCGTGCGCAGCTTTGTTTGATTTGGCTGCTTTTGCAGCGGTGTGCTGGAGGCTGGGGCTGAGGCTGTGGACGCTTGCCTCTGGCGACGAGAGGCTCATGGCTGAGGACAGGGATGACTCGCTAGAGCCCGAGTCCCGTCGATTACGCCTGCGCGACGGCGTTCGCACGCTGTCGCCGTGCGCCTTGCTCCCGTTGGCCATCTTCTTGCTGCGCGGAGTGTCGTTGGCATGAGAAGTCTTGCTTCTCTTGGCCGCTCGCGCCTCGCCGCTGTCGTCGTCGGCGTGGTGAAGCAGGAGCCGGGCATACGGAGCAGCCTTGGGCTTGTGCGGAGTGAATCTGCTGTTCGTAGAAGGGGGCACGAAGTAGTAACAGCCCTGATCGTCCTTTTTCCTTCGCGCTTCTTGACCTCAATTAGCCGAGCGAATTCATCCATCGTCTCGGCATCAGCCCTTTGCTTGAACACGTCCTCAATCATGGCCACAAACTCAGAGTCGCCGCTTCGTTCATCGTAGAGTGATCGTAGAGCCCAAGCCGTAGGATAACGATAGTGCATGAGCGCTTCATCAACGGCCGCCTCGACGACCTTGTCTGCAAACTCTGCGTCGTCAGGCTCCCGCCGATGCACGCGCTTCGGAGTAGTCGCCACTGGCTTAGGCTTTGGCGGAGAAATCACAACAGTCGTGACAGTCTTGCCCTCGCTGGTGCTGGCGCTGGCGCTGGAGCTGGCGTTCTGCCGTGCCTGCTTGGCAGGTAGCGACACGCGCCGCGATGGACGCCGACGCGCAGCTCCCTTGGGGTCGTACTCCTCATCCTCAGCATCCTTGGCGGCCTGTCCCCTCCTGTGCGATGGCGCTGACGCGGGAGGCGGCGGCGTGGAGGGAGCGGGGGGAGACGAGGCCCTCGGTCTGGTCCTATGCGCCGCCTGATCGTCCTGGTGGTTTGCGGCATGCGACGATCCGGATGGCCTGAGGATGATTTTGCGAACCGGCTGATGTCCCGGCCCAGCCTCGCCGCCCGTCTTCTTGGGCTTGGGCAGCGTCCCCAGCGGCGCCATGGTCTCGAGGACGCCGTATCTCATCAATCCCGCCTCCTCGAAGCTGGCCTTGCTCTGGACGGACGGCTCCAGCCATCGCTGCATAAACGTTTTGGATCCATCATTGGCGGCAGAGCTCTTGGCCTCCAGCGACCGCGACGGGCTGGAGAAGCGCGACCGCGACGCCCTCGTGTTGGAGGAAATCATGATGTTGGGCCTGGCGAGTCGAGTTGCTGGTTGCCCCCAGCCCTGGCCGCGGGACGGGCAACGCTCACTCTCGAGAAGTCTAGGGGAACAGCAACGGGTCAGCCGCGGGAGTCTGGCAAACTGTGGGCGGCGAAAAGCGCGCGGGAAACAAAACTGTACTTCTCACTGCAGCAACGGCGGCATCAACTATCCAGGCTCGATGCTCGCTTTTTCTCTCTTTTCCGCCGGCTGGACGCGCGTGGCTTGGGATGAGGCAAGGGCTGGCTGTGGGTGCAGGTTCTGGATGAGTTTCGGAGGAGGCGGCCAGGCTGTTGGACAAGGGGGGGCGACCCAGTGGCACGTCCAAGGTTCAACACTTTCCCTCCACCACGGATTCAGAGTTCCGCCGTAGGGCCAGCAGGCAAACTCGAGGAAAAAAATTTTATCGCTTCGCAGTTGGGATGCTTGCACGCATTGGATGGATTTGCAGTGAGGCAGAGGCGGTCTGGGCTGCCTCGGCACATCGAATGGCTTTTGATGCTTGTAACTGCCTCCTTTCAGCTTGTCTAGGTAGACTCATGCTCTGCTGATACTAACGGCAACGCCTCTTTGATCTCGTCATTCTATCCTACCTATTCTCGTATCTTCTACGGCTCCCTCGTCTACGTCTTTTCGCCATCTATTTTTTCCGCCCTCTGCTTGTCCTCTCCATTTCGCCCTCTGTTCCTTTTACCCATGTTGAGGCTCCCTGGACCACTCAGATACACCATCTCGAGTCACGGGTCCGGGTCCGAGCCTGGGCATACCTGCATTAGTTACATGAGGGCATCTGCTACGCGTGAGCCATTATTGCGATATTTTCCCCCTGCTTACTAGGTAGGCATCCACTGCCGCCAGCCTCGCCTGTTGCCTCTGTATGACGAGTAAAGACGGCCTGGTTGGCTTCCTTGGTGTTCGAGTCCTGCCATGGCCTTTGTCCCCGCTCGGCTCTTGAACGATGATGAGCAGCAATCATGCCCAATCATATCGCTTCATATCGAGGCGAACCTATGGGAAACAAACCCATACTCCGCGCTGCTTTCATAATTAATCTCCATGTTGCCCCTTTGCATATTTCCTCTATCTTATCTTTTTTTTTCCTCATTTCTTTCTCATCTTCTTGGCAAGATAACGTCACTTCCTGTTACACTGCCTTCACCTCTAAACAACCGCCGTCATCGTCCTCTCGTATCTCTCTGTGTCCAAGTTGAAATACACGTAGCAAACCAGTAGCAGCAAAAGTTTGCCTTGAAATGAGTTTGTTGTCTGATGCCGGTTATACTGCCTCGCTTCACTAAATTCGTAAGCTCTCTCATCACTGGACAGGTTGCACTTGCAGAAAATCGGCGCCTGGGCTTTCACAAATCGCGAAGCCAATATTTCGTTTCTCTTTTCTTTGTTTTTTCTTGTCGAGTGGATATTCTGCCTATATATCAACCAGGCGGAATCCCACTTCCGGGCGGCCCTTTACAAAAAACTCTTTGTTTTCGATGCTTTACTCCGCATCAGCCTCCTCGGCAGTTCCATCAGCCTTCTTCTTCTTGTTCTTGGGCTTCTTCTTTCCGGTATTCCTGGCCAGGGGCTGCTCGAGGATTTTCAGAATTTCCTCGTCCGTGATCTTCTTGTCAGTCTGGTACTTGCTCAGATCGAGCTCAGGGGGGGCCACCCAGCTTGGTGATGCCGTTCTTGGTGATGGCTGGCGTGCTCACAGGTTAGCTCATCTGCATCTAGAGACTCGCGTGTTTTTACACAGCGACAGCAAAACTTACCAAAGGTTGTAAGGAGTCTGGCGACGGGGGAGTTGTCCTTGTCACCAACCATCTCGTACTGGCGGAAAACGTTGTTTCGCACACACTCGACAACGCCAGACTTGGCATCACGCTCGTCTTCCAACTGTCTCAAGCTGAAGGGGAAGGTGCCAAACTTCTTGACGACTTCGGAAAGAATCTTTCGGGAGGTGGGACGCTTCAGCTGGTAAGTCTGGGTGGTTCGGCGGTGGAGAGTTGCACGGTGGTCCAAGGTCTTGACCTTTCCAGAGCCCAAGCTCACACCGGTCTCGACGCCCCAGACCTCGCCCACTTCGGGGACACCCTCGCCCTTGGTTCCCTCGGCGGGGGCAACAACAATCTTCTTGGCTCCTTCAATCTCGTTGCGGGCAAACAGCCAAGAAGTGGTGCTCTCGACCAGCTTGGTGTCGTAGGCTTCGCACACCTTCTCCAACAGGCTGCTGATCTTGGACTGGGTGGGGGCCTTCTGGGAGGCGGCCTTGGCCTTCTCTTCGTCGGTACCCTGGGCGAGAAGACCCGGGGGGGATCATCAAGCGGAGGAGAAGCTCATTAGCGTAGTGGGTGGCGAGGATCAGGTCAGCGTCGCGTCCGGTAACAGGCTCAGCAGCCTTGTCCTTGGAGGTGGCGAGGACAGTGTTGCAGACAATGGAACCAAATCCGTCAATCTGAGCTCCGAGCTGGATCTTGATGGCCTCGCCCTCCTTGATCTCGATTGAAGCCTCGCTCTCATCAGTGGTGAGGGGAGTGTAGGGGGTCACGTAAGACGAAGGGGAAACAGTGGTCGGGTGAGAGAAACCTTTTGTACGTCATCAGCCATCTTGCCGCAGAACAGAGGTTAAGCCGAGAATACGCATGATACTCACCCTTGACAATCTTCTTTCCACGGTAGACCTTGGCAAGCTCCTCTTCGAGCAGCTTGTCACCCTGCTGGCAGATATCGACAATCTTTGCGCCGGGCACGCAGAGCTCAGACACAGCGGCCAGGACCTTTTCGGAGATCTGGGCCGCGGTCTTGTACTTGGTGAGAGTATCCGGGTTGTTGAGGGAGTAGTCTATGCCACATCGTTAGTCTCGATTCACCGTGTAGGCTGCGATGGGGCTTGGAGGCTGTGGTCGTGTGCGACAGCTATGATGATGGCATATGAGGCGAGTGAGAGCTTGCTGCTCGGCTTGGCGGGGTACCCAAAAAGAGGGCGGGGAGCTTAATTGCATGGCATAGCACATGAATACAGTGCGCACAATGAGCTTCAGAGTACATACCGACTTCCTTTGTCTCCGACATGGTGGGCAATTGATGGAGCTCGAAAGCGATTCTTGGGGTGTTTTTGGCTGGTGCAGATGTCAGAGCAAGCTTGAGACTCGCTGCGTCGCAAAAAAATAGCAGGGAAAGAGAGCAAGCGAAAGCTGTGGTGTGCGCAAAATTGGGACCTGCCGATGGGGGCTTTGCTTTTGGAGGGGTTTATCCGGCTGTTGACGGGGCCACTACGGGGCTTTGCATGCCAGTGCAGTCATACGGACGACGGCTAGCTGTGCCTTGGATTCAGCTGTTATTCAAGGTGCCAATACGAAGGGCCAGGGCGATTGTCCGGGCGCTACTTGCTGCTGCCGGCTCGACGATTGGGCGAGCCGTTTGCCGGGAGTGGGTTCGTTCTTGTTTTGGTTTTGGCCTGGTGGTGGTTCTGACGCACATATTTTATGGCAGCAGCCAACCAGACATGGCCGCAAGCAGACAGCAGCTTCTTACTAGTAGCATCCAATCGTGTACCTCACCTCTTCTACATGCGTCAAAGCCGGGATTCCCATGGTTAGACACTTGTAGTTTGAAATGCCGACTTGTATACAGCAATGTCGAATAGATGGACCCGAGGCGTCAAGTGCGTTACATCACTTGACAGCCCATGTTAGGGCACAAGACGCACGTCACCAGCTCCCCATAGCGCCTGTGCTGAGACGATGGCGACCCAAAACAACAAAAGGCCCTGGTCCTTGACGTGCTGCTTATTACACCCAATAGCAATAAACAGGTATATACGTACTATGGATAATATTCGGCTTCGTACTCCGCAGTCTTTAAATCTTGCGCCTAATTAATCATTGCGTCTTCATTGGCCGCCTGTCGAGATGATTGCAGGGTATGTCCACCATCAGCTATGATATATACAGCTGCTAAATCTTCGTGTTTCATCTATAGCCTGGGTGCTGCTATTAGTTCCTCCCTTGATTACGCCATATGCAGTAGAAAATGAAGATTAATTCATCAATTGAATAGCATCTGGAAATACTACATATCGTATTACTACTTGCAATATCATCATGTGAAAGCGTCGAGTGTTGCGTGCCATCGGTTGATCTTCGGGAAACACGTTTTGTTGACGGCAACCAACTCGTCTTTTTGGCTCGCTCTCTGAGATCTTGGAACAGCAGATGCCCTTTTGCTCTTAATAATCGACCTGGCCGCATGGGATTGGCCAGCCGAGTTAGTAAGGAATCTGCGTATTATTTCGAGAGCGGCGCCTTAGTCTCTACTAGCGCCCAGGCATCTAGTACCAGATAGGTAGTTCTTCCCACTAGCATTAATTATCAGGAACTGCACTCATTCGCGCTGCTGCGATTAGAATCTTGTCCTCAAACCACCCAAACTCCACGTCTCCGCGACTTACAGCGCATTTCTCCCACAACCACCTCCGCCACTGCTGCCACGGCACATCTCGGGTAGGGACCAATCCCCAGTCCAACGCACCCGAGCGTCGATCCGTCTGCCGCACCGCCGCGGCGACTTGGCAGCGCCAGCGCTCGCGACGAGATCAGGACCTCTCCACCATGGCCGCGGTTCAGCCATCAATGCCGGCGCCCGCGACAGGCTCGGCGTCGACCGCGACGTCGGTCTCGGCGTCTGACGATACAAAAGATGCCGTGGCCAAGCCGGGGGCCGCTGAGATCCCCGTGCGCACCAAGGAGTCCTTCGACCGGCTGATGGTTGAGCGCTACACGATGCGCGACTCCATCGCCGCGTCGGCCCTCAGCCAGCAACTCAACCAGACCATGAAGTCGTCCCACGAAATGCGTGAGATGATTACCGAGTACCGAAACGTGCGCAACGGATACCAGCAATGGTTCCCCCCCCAGCAGATTATACGGCGAAGGCTACAACGGGTATGCCAATGGATATACAGAGAGCCACGGCCCCTCCCGAGTCGTGTATCCGTCACAGAAGCCTCGCCCCGGCCACCGAACAACCCCGCCCTTGAAATATAGCCGCAAGGATATGCTCAAGCAGGCAGAGCAACATGAGGATTTAGTGCCGCTGAGGCTGGATGTCGAGTGGGACAGAGTCAAGCTGCGCGACACCTTCACATGGAATCTACATGAGCGTCTCTTGGCCGTCGAGCTGTTCGCTGCGCAGCTAGTCGAAGACATGGGCCTGAAACCTCCTGCCTCACAGCCTGTCTATGAGCAAGTCGTGCAGCAGATGCGAGAGCAGCTCAATGACTTTTACCCTTTCGCTTATTACGAAGAAGACTCGCTAGACCCAGAGCTCCCGTATTCCGCCTATAAAAACGACGAGATGCGCATTCTAGTCAAGCTAAACATCACAATCGGACAGCACACCCTGGTCGATCAGTTCGAATGGGAAATCAACAACCCGAATAACTCGCCGGAAGAGTTTGCTGCCAGCATGACTCGAGATCTTTCCCTGTCTGGAGAATTTACGACGGCGATTGCCCACTGTATCCGCGAGCAGTCGCAGCTCTTCACAAAGAGTCTCTACAGCATTGGCCACCCATTCGATGGCAGGCCGGTCGAAGATTCGGACCTGGTGGCTGCCTTCCTGCAGACACCCTTGCCAACTGTATTCCGCCCGCAGCAACAAGCCAAGGAATACGCCCCGTACCTGTACGAAATGAGCGAAGCCGATTTAGAGAGGAACGAAACCGTCTTTTCTCGTGATCAGCGTCGTCAGAAGCGATCGATTAACCGAAGAGGTGGACCGCAGCTTCCTGACCTCAAAGATAGGCAACGCACCATCCGGACGCTCATCGTCTCATCTGTACTCCCTGGTGCTGCGGCAAACATTGAAGAGAGCAGGCTGTACAAGAAGGTGGCGGGCCCTCCCAGGAAGCGACCCGCCCGTGATGGTGAGATATCAGAGTCCGACGAAAGCGAGGATTCAGCGCCCGAGTCTCCTGCGCCCTCAAATATGGCTGGTACGGCTCGTACGAGGAATATGCGCGGCGCTGCAACTGCCGCCCAACAAAGAATGGCCAATTTGGGCCGGTCAGAAACTCCAGATATATCTAGTCACCATCATGAGACTAGGACGTCGCGTCGCGTCCGCGAGGAAACGGAAGAACGTATGAGTCTATGGGTGACGCTGAGAATCAACAATAGGGACAAGCTGAGGAGAGTTACGACTGGCGATTATCGCGACTTGGCGACCCCCTCAGTACCGCCCGATACCCCTGGCTCAACATCCAACACGAGAACACCGACCTTTACAGCTCCGCCAAGGCCCAATGCCAACACACCTGTTCCAGCTCCTACTTCATCTTCTTCGGCTCCTGCACCTCAGTCAACAGGCGCTTCAGGGGCCGTTCCTCCCGGCCAGATAGGTCGCCTGCCTGCGCCGCCGCACATTCCCGGCCAATCCCCTCCCCCAGCAGTAAGTTTTATCAAACACCCCAATATCTCCTGAAAGAAAGTCATCAGCTCACATCGCGCTCTATCAACAGCCTCCTCCACCTGAATGGCTTGTACAGTCATTAAGAGAGCTCGAAAGTCACTACCCCAATGGTGACAGGTTCGAGGCCATTATGAAATATTCACATCTCGACCCGGTCACGGAGCTGCCCATTCAAACACAGCCAATGCCGGAAGGCGTCAAATATGCTTGGCTCCCTCGCATCCGCTGTCTGGACTGCACAACAAAGCTTTATACCCCTGGCCCAGACATGACAGCGCAAAAGTTTGAGGCCCATCTCAAATTCTCTGGGCATCGTGAAAGGGTCAGGGCCAGACTAGCAGCCCAGGGCAATGCTGGGGGATCCTCATCGGCGTCATAACCAAACTTAATGAGAGGGAAGAAAAAAGATTAATAGATGAGCGTGTTTAGAAAGGGGGCGTGAATCTTGAATAACGCGCTATATGATAGCCCGGGAGCAAAACCTATGACGACCTTTTTTGGTGTTGGTAGATATATGAAGAGCGGAGGAAAGGAGAGGTAAAAAAACAGTATGCTATTGTATTACACAAGTCTTGTTTTTGGTGTAGAGAAACGGCTTTTTTTTTATTCTACTTTTTTTTTTTTTTGGAAAGACTTTTTGTCAAAATCAGGATTTAACACGGCGGAGCAGAGAATATGACTTTCAAAGGCCGATAGTGCCGTGAGGCAATATTATTATTCAACGCGTGATAAAGAGTTTTCACAATTTTACATTGTCTATGCCTAAAAGGACGGAGAAAAATATTGGGATATATAACTTTGCAAAAGGGCTTACGTCAAGTACTGATCCCCCCCACTTCATCGAATATCATTCATTCTCTTTGCCCTTTCCCTTCATTATTCATCAAACAAGGCGGTAAATCAGCTTTGAAGCAACAATCATAAGGGAGTAACAGGAGGTAGTAATAGCAGTAAAGGAAAAAAACTCCCCCCGGCCTCCAGTGCTTGAATGAGATCCCTCCAAGTACAGAAAGGATAGAAACAAATTGGAACAAAAAAGAAAGGCGAAATCATAACGTTGAGCACTAAACAAGAAACGGACAAATCAGAGAGAGGGGGGAGAGACCAATATAAACAATTTTTGTCTTCAAAAAAAGAATACAGTCTCCATCTCGAAAGAAATAAAAGAAATCCCAAAGAGTGATAGGAAAAAAAAAAAAAAGAAGAAATCATTCTCGTCTCCAAACAGGAAAACAACAAAATTCAAATTCCTAACATACACGTATTTCTTTTTACTCCTCATCATCATCCACATCCATATCCGATGCTCCCCTGGCCGTTCGCCCGCGAGTAGAGCGCGTGCTTGCCCTAGCTGATGCCAACGCGCTGGCTTTGACGGCTGGTGCTGCTTTTCCTCTGCCTCCTCTTGGAGCGGCGAGTTTCCTTCCGTTGCTCTTTGGCTGCTCTGGCTCTGGCTCAGATGCTTCGTTCTCTTCTTCTTCTTCCTCGGCGGCGTCTTCTGCCTCGTCATTTTCTGGCTCAGAAGCATCAGAGTTGTCTTCGTCGCCGCCTTCTTCCTCCTGCTCAGATGCGTCTTCGTTGTCATCGTCCTCTTCATTGCCATAATCCCATTCCGCAACGCCCTCCAACATTTCTTTTTCGTCCTCTTCGTCACCACGCTCTGCGTAAGTCGAGATGTTGTGAGAGCGGCTACTGCGCCGTCGCTCACTCTCAGGGATATTGGACTCTGCTTTCTTAAACTTGGGAACCGCTTTGGGCTTTGTGGGCTTCTTGCCAGGGGTTTTAGCCGACTTGGGCTTTGAGCCGGGCTTTCCTCTGATAACAGTCTTCATCTGAGTCTTGGGTTTCTTTGCTGGGTGGTCTGCTGCTTCATGTATTGACTTGCGTTTCTAGAGAGTCATATTAGCATTGTTGACCATTTATGAATTTAAAGAATCCGCGTCATGGCAATACCTTCTTTCGGTCCATCACCCGAATCAAGTCATCCAATTTTTCGTCCAGTTCCTCCGGAATAAACTGCTTCTGCGCAATGTGCTGAGCAACTTCGCTGGACGGAAGAGCTGTATACAACCCCGTAGGTAGACCAACTTTGCCTGGCCAAGCCTGGAAGCTCCAATTCTTCCTCTCCTGGTATTTACGAACCAATGTCTGGGCTAGATCGCTCAACACATAAAGATTTTCGCTCTTCTCCGGGTCAACGCCGTCACGCGTTTGCTTCACCCTTTCGGCGTATTTGTAAATTAGAGAGATGTTTCCCTCGGTAGCAACGGCACCCAAATAGAAAAGGAAATAGCTTGCAAAATCAACCAAATCGGCCTCGTCTGAGCTGTAATCTGGATGGTGAGCCAATAATGGGATAAGTCGTCCCATAAGAGCTTCCATGATCTGCTGCTCATTCTGGGCATAGAACCGAGCTCGTGATCGGAGCCAGGTTTCAACACGATTTTTGAGTTCTGGAAAAGGTTCGAATGCGGTGAGGAAGAGAATAGTATGGAAACGCGCACGCAGTTTCCCTCGAGTGAGATAGTTTTGCAGCTTGTCCATAAAGCGGCGGCGTACCTGAAGCTCGGAATCTTGAACGAGCTCCGCAAGCTTGTTGAAGCCTGCATGGTCAAACTGATCATCGTATTTCTTCACAGTGCAGAGCTTCAAAATCATGAGGCCTGCTAGAAGCCTAAGACGCTTTTTGTGGTGTTTGGGTGTATCCTTTACTTTGGACAGCTCGCCCTCCGCGGCAACATAGGTTTTAAGGAGCTTGAAGATGGGCTTGATTCGCGTGTCTGCATCAGTGTCTGTCGACGTAGCAAGAGCTCGATTTACTAGAATTCTTATGGAAAGGCTCTTTGCTTGGAGCTCCTCGTCCATGTCGGCATCATCGACCCAAGACGGATCTTTGTCCCCGGCCTCAGTTCGGACTTCGTGCAGAATCTTCTTGATGGTTATATCGTTAATTGCATCGTCCGAATCCACAGTAACAGTCGGTGCCAAGCGCTCTAGTTGACTAATAGTAGCCAGCTTATTGAGAAAGTGAGGCGCTCCATACTTCAAGTTCGCCATCACCTTGCGCAAAAGAGTTGTGGCTGTCACTTTGCTCTTGTCATCGTTTTTCGCCAAGAGGACGTTGATAGCGTATTTGGGTGTCTTGATAGGAACGCCGTAGAGAGCGTAGTTCATGAGAGTCTGGGTGAAGGTCTTGTCATATTTGACGTCCTCGGGATACCTCTTGGCATAGGATGAGTAGGCCTTGAGAATGTCGCTGACAGAGGCATCCTGAGACTTTGTAGTTTCGGTTGGAGCTTTCTGGATCAGTTCTTTCCGCAATTCTTCGGCATGAGCTTTGAAAATATCGGGGTTTCGCTGAGAAATGTCGTTGAGCACCTGATGCGCCACGGCAGCGAAGCCGTTCTTGTCGCTCTTTGAATAGTCCATGATAGTGGCCAAGTGGCTTCGGTTGAACATGAGACAGCTTGACCGATATAACAAGGGAATCAGCGTGTCCAGAGAACTAGCCCCAGAGCTTGCCGAGATTTTCGTAATCAGCTCGGCGATTGCGCGTCTCACGGTCTTGAAATCGCTTTCGGACTCAATCGCGTACTTGACGAGCTGGTAGCTACGCCGTTCGTTGAGCTTTACAAACTTTTGAAGATCGCTACGAACCTTTAGCGGGTCGGGGAAGTAGGCACCGAACCATTGCATGGTTTTGGCGAGGCCAGCCTTGACTTTATCTTCGTTGGCTTCAATGACGCCGCCGTTGTATGCCTCGCACTGCTGGATGAAGATCTCAACGCCCTTGGCAAATTGAGGCTGGCGCGCCTGCATGGCAAAGAATGCCTTTTGTGCTGGAGTATCGAGAGACTTGAGCATCAGCAAGATTCTCTCGGCTCGTATCTTATCCTGGTCAGCCTGGCCAGCCGCGGCTTTCCCTTGTGAGGATGCAGCTGCGGTTTTAGCCCCCTTGCCCTTTATGAGGGGATACTTTAAGGGTATCAGGCATTCGAACATGACGCGGTCGAGAAGAACATTGAGATCAGGATCGTTGGCGTAAAAGGCATTGATAATGCGCGATGGAACGCCCGAGAGGCAGGCAGTAACGGCTTCCTGTCCGTCTGCAATCTCCCCGGAACCGACTGCCCACAGTTTGCCAAGCAGGATCATGGCCTCGACGCGCACAGCCGGTTTTCTGTCTCGGCATCGGTCTGCAAGACTTGCAAAGACTGAGCCCTCTTTCTCTACGCCGCCAATAATGCCCAGTTTTAGGACAATGTCTCGGAATTCGAAGAGCTCAATCGCCTTGACAGCTGCCAAACGCACTTTTTCTTCGCTATCATTCAGTTTGTCGACCAGAGCTCTTACTAGCTCGCTTTCCTCTTGGCTGCTAAGTCCAATTCCTCCGGCGGAAGTAGACAGAATGTAACCAACGGCGGTTACCCAGGCAGTGCGTATAGTTCCCGTCTTGTCGTTTTTCCGGCCCACAAAGTTGCGATATGTCGCATGGTGTGTCTGGGCGAAGGATTGAGGAGAGTATGGTTTGGTGAGAACGTTGGCCTCGGCAACAGTTGTTGGAGCATCGTCCATCAGTCTGATCGGAGGATAAGCGGCCGGGTCGAGTACGGGGGGCTGCGGCGGACCTGCAGCTCCGATGCCGGATATCATATCACCAAACGTCTCTGTAGCTATAAGACGCAGGTGAACGTTGTCGGCTGACAGCTCAGCATCTAGCTGAGGAATAACGTTTTGGAGGACGGCAGGTGCTGCTCGCCACAACTCTCGGATAAGAAGATGGGCCTGGCGTAGGCTCTTCAAATCAGCCTCAGAAGGCCCTGCATGACTATCTTCCTCATCTGAGTCGTCTCCATGGCGATTGGCATTCCCTGCGGTTGCAAATCCGGAGGCATTGAGAATCACATCGCTGAAATACTGGCTCACGTAACGTGCCATCTTGTCTGCGCATCCATTACAAATGGCTTTGGCCATGACATAGGCCGCTGGTTCCGTCTTGTGGAGGAGCGTTGATTGTTTGCCGTTTTGCTCCTTGCTTCGGCCACCGCCAGGGGGGGGCTGCTCGCAAGAATTGGCTGATGATGGCGTCAATAACACTCGCTGGGACACTGCCGGGAGACTCGTCAATCAGCTGGATCAGCATTTCTGTTAGGTGAATTTCAACATCTTTTGCAACTTGCTCTTCGGCTGGTGCCTTGGCATTTGCAGACACTCCATCAAAAGTCGAATTGAACAGGCGCAACAAGAGGTCGTCGGCTCCATGGATTTCCGAGATGAGCAGAATACTCTTGACATCAGTTAGAGACATGAGAACGTATTTGTGCTGGCTGTTATATGGATTCGTAGGGTCTTGGAGGCTCGGTAGAATATCCTTTACGAATAGGCCGAACATCATCTATGCAGGATCAAGTTAGCAAGCTAGGCCAGGACGGTTCCGAGGCTTGGCGAGCCTACCTTGAGCTGATCATCCGTAAACGGGGCATCTGGGACGAACAGGCGCAGAATATCAACCAAACAGCAGGCGGTATATGCCTTGACGCCTCTGTCCTTGTGCTGCAGAAGGTTGCGATGCGCCAGCTGGGCGGAGACATCCTTGAGCGAGCTCAGGTCGACCTCGCCCTGTTCAAAGTCGGCCAGCTCTTTTGACAGCTTCTCCAGACGAGTCAGAAGAGTGCCGCTGGGAATTGGCTTCGCAGGCCGCCACGACAGCTCCTCGTTGAATTTGAGGCTCTGGTGCTCTCCCTCTCCTTCATAATCGCCCTCGGCAGCTTGCGGTTCCGCCTCGGGCTCTGCTTCCGACTCGGCTTCACCACCAGATTCCGGGTTCGAGTCGTGGAGCTCAGCGGGCGCGGGAGACGCCTCCTCCACTGGCGCCGGCGCCGACCGTCTCCTTGCGGATTGGCGGGAGCGCATGTTTGCGCAGGTACAAAGATGGCGACGTGGTGCTGTCGAAAGGCGGCGAACAAGCTGTCCCGAGGTCCGCTTAATTGGCTGGTCGCGAAGTCGTTCGTCTGCTGCGGCGCGCGGGTCACAGCATCGCACAGTTAGAAGTCGTTTGTTGACGGAGAAAGGAGCAGCTGCCTAGCTCGAGGACGCGACGACGGTTCTCGGCAGTTTTTTTCTCCTGGGTATGATTACAATTTTTTCCCTCGCTCCGGCGTTGGGCGTAAGAGAGTGATGCACAAAGATAACGATTTGCGGGAGGGCACATGGACCAGAAGTTTAGAGGGGAGCTCCAGCGCTCAGTTACGCGACGCGATGGGAGATGTTCCGGAGTGGCCCCGCGTTTATTGCTAGCCAGGCACTGCTGCTAAGAACTGCCTGCGAGACGGTAAGCCCGAAGGCGACGACAGACGCCAGGCATTGATTGTTTACTCTGAGGTCGCAGACGCTATATTAGCCCGTCAATGCACGCCCAAACACTCGCTGCACCGTAATATTCATCGTCCTCGCTCGGCCTTTATTTGGGCAATGCATTCGGGCAATCTCTGTTGTCACCAAGCGATATCGGCTCTACTTTACTCCAGACTTTGACTGCTGTCGACATTGTTTATCTGTTTATTGTAGCACCGAAACTGGTCGGAAAATCGAGAATCAATGTGAGAGTGTCATGATGCTGAGCCCCCCTATTTTTTCACCGCCGCTCCCGCCGTGGATAAGTTGTCAATATTGCCTGATGTAGCATTGCCAGTCCTGTGCGTTATGAGTCGATGTTGCACCGTTTTTAGATCTTGTTTTACGTCCTTCATTTAGCATGGAATCTGCTTATAGCCAATGCACGGGTTTAGGTCCCTACCCGGTTGCTTGAGCAAACATGCACGCTGGTGAGGGATGCTGGCGATGCCTGGTGGAAGTTGGCATATTTCTACACTTGTACACTTCTGCGCTTTCTACTTGACAACGTCGGCGGGGCTGAATTAAACAGTTATTTTTGAAGTAAATAATCATATCAATTGTACACATAGCGCTGAGCACCTCAAGGCATCAAACTTGTAGTCTATGGATCACATTCGTCGTTGGCAAAATGCGGCAGTCTGTCTTGATATGCAACCTTCCACTCGATGCCGTATACGCATCTGATCCTGCGCCGCAAGCAAGCCTAGACGGATCACCAACCGCATCTGTTTCACATCTCGGGTATCTATTCAGGACCGGAGTTCCATGACTGTACTCGCGAGTTCTGGCAGTGACTGTTGTGCAAAGAGCCCTGGGTGTCACCACCAATTACCACATTCTGGAGGCACGGTTCTATATAATGCCGACTGGCATAATGATGATAGTAGCAATGGCTGTGCTATATTGCTATTCATGGATCTGAGAGACCATCTCCTATTTGCTATTATTAAACGTATATGTTCATTTACATGAAAATAGGCAATTATTGTTCCTTCACTGCCTCTTCCATACATCAGCAGAGAAAGCTTGCCATTTTCACGATGACACATCCCCGTCACCACAACTCGTACAGGAGACTGCTCCAAGACCTGCATATTTTCCATCTTTCTAGACGGAAGAAAACCACTGCACTTCTAGGCGTTGAAGAGGCAAACAGCTATAAGTGCCAAGTCGCCAGTTTGCCGGTCCGGCAAGGCACCCCCCTCAACATCCATTCACCAAGTGTGCCCAGATAAACAAACGAAATAAATGTGACGCGTGCCTCGTGCTTTTCAAGCGTGATTCAGAGAATTGAGCCAATGAAAAATAAAGAGGAAGAAGAAGAAAAAAAGCGCGCACATTTTCATCACCTCTCTTCTCCTCTCCCCCTCCCACTTCTGTTCCCTCACCTGCATTCAACACACTCGTTCCAGTCATTATCAACTGCAACAGCATTTCGACTTTCTCACGCTCTCTTGAGTTCAAACGCATCTGTTCTCTTCACATCTTCTGAAGCTTTTCTTAAACCAGGTATGAAACTCTCCTGCTTTGTCCCTTCTGTTGTGTCATCGTCACGCCTGTATCACCTCGAGCTGCTCTTCCCGAACAAACTCTTCCCGCAACTCCCATCACCAGCCCGTTGCAGAGCAGATTTCTCGCTAATATCTCAATACTCCTAGTCTTATTACTCTACTTAAGCACTCTGCAAGTCTATTCCAAGTATGCCATCTTCTCTCCCCAGCCTCTATCCAAGCAAAAGAAAGATTAACCCATCTTCCACAGTGGCGAGCATGAAAGATTCCGAATCTGGCGCCGTGCCTCAGCGCAAAATGGGCACGTTGCGAAAAGCCAAGAAGCATCTCCTCGAGGCCAGATTCCTCATGGGCGCGGCCGTCGGCATCTCCCTGCTCACTGCAGTTCTTGTGATCAGCCTCCTGGCAGCTCACTGCGGTATGATGTCCTCCCCGCTGAAACAGAAGATGGGCATGATTTCTGACCAAATACAGCTGGCCTTGAAAAGCTACTTGCAACTCAGAGGGGATTTGCTATTGCGAGCCAACAGGCTCTCCCAATGGTCAACCACAAGCTTGGTCGCCGTGATGTTGACTGCGACGAAACCGATTTGAGCATGTCTGGCTCTGCTGATGAGATTGTTACACTCGTTCTTGATAATGGTTCTATCGCTGCCGCAACTCAACCACTTGCAGCCAAGGCCGTCGTTTCTGTCACCAGCATCCCAATCTCGTAAGTAAAATGTCCATCTGCAATGGAAATCCTTCTGCTCACGCCTTGACACAGTACCCAAACGGCCACGTCGACCATCTACAGCATCATCACCCCATCCCAGCCAGCCATCGTGACCAAGACCAAGACCATGACGACTTCAGTCCTTCCCACACCAGAGACATCCGTGTGCTCGGCCTTTAGCACCACGGTTACTGTCACCGTGACCGTCGTGCCAACCCCCAGCCCCTGGACCTCCAGCTCTGTTCTCGGTGACGTTACCGTGACTGCTGGCGCATCAACCATCACCAATGTCAACACAGATGTCTCTTATACCAGTGGACTGCCGGATGCCACCATATCAGGAAATCCATCAACCGTCACTGCCGTTGATGTTTCTGTGACTGGCTTGCCGGACGTGACCATCTCTGGAAACCCATCCACAATTACCAACGTCCTTACCGACGTATCTCTCACCAGTGGTCTTCCAGACGCAACTGTCTCCGGCAGTCCATCAACTGTCACTGCAATCCAGACCAGCCTATCTCTCACCCCAGAACCCGTCACTTCGTTCGTCACCGTGGTCATCTCTGACCTCTGGGGTCCTTCGGCCAGTTCCTCCGCCCCAGACTGGGTAACAGTCACCGCCATATCTACCATCAGAACAACCGTCACCACCATCGACGCCGCTCCATCTCCCATCATTGTCACCGTTACAAGCGCTTACCCTGAGCCTGCGATGAGTACCTCGACGGTTTCCTCTGACAGCTCTAAAGCCGGCGCTCAGACGTTCCGCCCAAGCGCCCTCACCCAGACCATCACCGCGACCAATGGTCAGCCCGCCACGACCACTACTACTGTCCTCATACCGTCAGTGTTCTCTGGCACCAATGGCACCGCGAATGGGTATCCATCTGGTACCGCAACGAGCATCATTATGCCCTCTATCCCAGTTATTGTCTCTGGCAGCAGCAAGGGCATGGAGCCGCTCAGCCACGCTCTTTGCCTCATCATGGCGGCTGCAGCCGTCATGTCTATGCTCTAAGAGTATCCTTTTAGTGGGTACTCTTTGAGATAGCATTGGACAGATAATTTACTGTATGTAAGATACACAAGGAACTAGTTTTGCTGATTTACTTTTTATTTTTCTTTCTTTTCAGACTGAAGGCAGTCACGGGGAACTGGATGAGCTATGGTCGGTAGACTGGCCATCAGACAAGGAATGACGATGTTTAATATTTCAGAGCAATTTTATGCAGTTGGGAATCACAGGTTATAATATAATCGCAGAGTTTTCTGGACTTCAGAAAATTTAGTCTGATAAGAGAACAACTCATGACCCAGTAAACTAATATGATATCTTGAACTTAAAGCCATCGAAGGAAAAATACCTTATCCATCATTAGAACATTGATGGAAGAAAAAGAAAATCTTGTCCAAACGCCTCAATCTTGTCCCAATAGGCTGCCCCTAGGACTCCAAATGCCACCATACCCAATTAGTACCTATAACAACGACTCAGGTATATATACCCGTCGTCCCGAAACTACCTGAGAACCTCTTCCCGTTTGCCCTCGTTCATTTCAAACAAAGCCGGAGCAAAATGTTGATTCCAACCCCCAACGCAAAAAGAAAGAGAGAGCGTCCTGCTTGAAGCCACTGAAGTGAGCAATATTCTGCTATCGTTGCCCGCGCGCATTTTCTCGTGCTTGTCTAGCCTTCCAGCTGTCTCTGATCCGACCAGCAGCGCCATAGAGGTCATTCACCGAAACGCGGTCATTGATACTATCCAGGACGCTTGAAACTGTACTCGTGTGGTTTGCCTCGTGTTTATCGTCTCTGAAGCGGAGAATACGCCATCTTCGTTGATCATCCTGGTTACACTCCACGATGCGATCGTTCAATGGGTCGTTCAAGCCTTTCAGCGTCTCCCACTCCTCTTCCGTAATGTAAAGCTCATCGAAACGAGCGTATTTTTCTGGGCCATCGCCCTTGAAAACGAATAGCTCTGCTTTTGGTAGGCTATCATAATCGGTAAAGGGCTCTGTAATGCCTTCTTTGCGCTCCCATTCATCTGGCTCAACAAGCGGGAACGTAAGTCTCATTCGTAGGTCAATGGTGTTTTCTTCCGGTGGTTTCCACTTAAGAATGTGAGGGTCGGTGCCGTGCTTGTAGGCAGTATTCCGGCATGTGAAAATAAGGCCATCATTCCCATGCTTTAGTGCTGGCAGAATCTGTTTGAACATCATCTCGATGCCGTAGCCGAGTTGAAACGGCTTCATTTCCATGTAGAAAGGCTGGTATTGTAGCTCGTCTGGATAGTCCTTGAACATTTTTTTATACGGTGTATACAGCCGTTCTCTGAAATAAGCCAGGCGTTTATCAAGAGATCGATCCATGAGCTTATTGCCATCCATCACGAGACAGTCGAAAACAAGGAATCGAGGCTCCGTTCCTCCATCGGGTCGCTTGTCCCACACCAGTTCGCCATCAACAAGCGTTGCTGTGTGGAAAGCACTCACATCCGTCTCGCGCGGGAAATGCAGGCTCTTATTGGTGATGTACCAATAGTCATTCTTGCGATCAATCAAGTAGTGCGCTTCCCCTTGGTTCTCATCCTCGGTCAAGTAGAGAAGGTAGCGGATTCCGTCGGATTTTTCGCATACGTAGTAGCTGGCACTTTGTTAGCCATGAAAGCCCAAGACGGTTGGGTATTTGCTGGTCACTGCCTTACTCTTGTTTCGTCAACTCGTCCAGATGTTGTCTGGCAAAGCTGACGGGCTGCGCGCCCGGAAAGCTAGTCTGTTGTCTGCCCAGCAGCTCTGCCACTTCTCGCCGCATGGTATGCAGGAGCTGGCCCTCCGCCTTGACGCCGGGCTCATCAATCGACCCTATGGGCCCGTCTGTTTTGTTGGGCTCCATTGTTCGTCGTGCCGGCCTTGGTCAATCGGCGCGTCGCAGCTCGGCGGCGCTGCAGGATCGAGATCGCCGAGAGAAGCAAAAAGCCAGCTGAATCCTAGTCTCCAACAAAATGATATCTGTAGACAATTTAGTGCTACCTGATTGAGCAGCAAGCGCGCTCGAGGCAGGACACCTCTTGAGCGTAGAGCGTAGCGTATAGGTCTAAATTGGAGGCTGAAAGAGCTGTAATCAAGATGCTGTGACGTGCAGCAGCACTACCAGCTCTGTTGCCTTGGCGCTTATCGATAAGGCGCAACAGCCGTAGCGAATATGTAGGAGAATCAGCTTGGGAATCCCCAAAGAACCAAAGCATGCTGAGAGAAAAAGGTGAAAAGAAGAGAAGAGGAAAAAAAAAAGTCATAGTCTATCAATGTCTCTTATAGTACACTTTTATGATTTCTGTAAAACTAAGTTTGCCAACGTAAATGGACCTCAGTCAAAGCAAGAAGACGACAGTATGACTTTACCAGCGCCATCGCTACGCAAAGTTGAACCTTAGATACACAGAGATACAAAGATACAACGCCAAGGCAAATTTACAGAGATTGAATAAAGATTAATTGCCATCTAATTAGAGTTTCGCATGATGATATCACCTATTTGGTATTCAGATAAGACGCAAGTTGCTCCTGAAACGGCGCCAAGAGCAGCTTGATAAGAATATTAGGTATAACGAGACGGCCATTTTAGATTAGAAAGTCATCTTCTTGGCCTTTCTTCTTACATTAGAAATTCATCAGCATGTTTGTCCGTTTCAGTGACAACTCGCTAATTGTCGTCTATTTTATCGACCTCTGCCCTGGCCTCTTCCCACTGCTGCTTGCTCTTGCGTGCCCACTCAACTTGACTTCTCGCGTATGCCAACTGCCGAGACTATTAGCAACAAAATTTGAAGATATTTGGGTGGTGACTTTTTGGCTGCTGTAGACTTACCATATATCGCCTCAAGTCATCTTCCTTGTCTTTCTGGAACCGCTTCAAATCGCTAAGCACACTGGCGCTGGCATCCTTGACATCTCTTTCAGAAGCTACTTGGGCCTGTTCTAGCTGGCCTATAGACTCGCGCGTCTTTCCGATGGTATCTCGGCGAGTTCGCTCAGGGTCCACGTCCACGACTCCCTGCACTGCGTGGCGGATTGGACCAAATATCTTGTTTGTTATAGAGTTTGTACTAGGCATCTTTCGGTGTGTTATGGTCGACGCACTTCTCTCGGGGACGCCTTGGTTTACAGACGGAGGAACCGACGGGAAATCGCCATGAGTCGGTGGGAAATCGGAGTCTATAGATTCAGTATCCTCTTGGCTTCCATCGCGTCGATGCTGTGTCGGCGGCTCTCTAAGACTCGCCGACCGCTTAGGAGGGGGAGATATTTGCTGGCTGCTCGAAAGGTACTGCTCAATGCGCCTTGCTTCTGCTTCACTGCGCTCAAGCTGGTCCAACAGGGCTCTCTTCTTGTTGAGCTCCTCACTTGTCATATCTTGCTGCACACGCTTGAGGACTCTATACCGCAAGACGCTTCTGACGACACCTGCAAACTGGGCATTCTCTCTCATTGGTTCTGCAAAACTGGCGCCCAAAGTGCCTGAAAGTTCCTCAGTCGCAATATACGACGCATCAGCGGCTTGACCTATTCGTTCAATGGCTGGTCCTAGGGACGGGGCTTGCTCTGAAAGGGCAAAGGCGTTGTATCTTGATCCCAGTTCGCAAAGATCTGCCGCTAAAGATGATAGATGACTGAGAGTTCGGCGATTGACCTTCTCCATAGGGCCTGTCAAAAGCTGTTCCAACTCCTTGATCGACGCCTCATAAGAGATGAAATATGGGTCAAGCTCTTGCTCGCTGAGATTGGATGCATCTGCTGGGAAGCGTTCGATCGCATGTGCTGCGCCCTGGATGACAGAAGCACTCAGGTCGGCGCCCGTACCTGCTGAAGTCTTGAGCTTCGATGAGCTCGAAGGAACCGGAAGGAAGCTGTGAGCAAGTGAGGGGTTCGCGGTATCCAACGGCGGTGCTTTCAGGATGACCTTGGGAATAGAAGCCACCGGGTGAGCGTGCAAGACTTCGCTCTAGAAGTATGTTAGCAAAGGTCAAAATAAATAAGTACACATCGAAAAAAGAAAAGGAAATCCCATTACCCAGCTTGAGTTTGGATCAAGAAACCTCCACCAAACCCCGTCTTCTCTTACGGCGTCCATTCGACGGCAGCGATTCAAAAAGACCATTAACATGCGCTTTCGTAAGTCGATGATTTGCTGGTCTTGTTTCGCGCTTGTGGGATTCGCAGCGTAGTCGGCCATAGTATGCTTTTCCGGAATGGGAGGGATAACAAGAGTCGGGTGAAGACGGGTCAACGCATCTCTGAGCGAGGCAAACTCAGAGTAACGACGACGGACCTCTAAATCCTAATTCTGGAAGTCAGAAGACTAGAATGAAGTAGAACCAACCGAGTGCGACTCACTCCTGTTTTAATGGTGTACACGATAAATCTCCCTCCGCTTTCTACGCTTTTACCCGCATCCGTGATCATAATTGGCATGTTCGGATTCTCATAAAGGATCTGCTCGATACGGCTGTTGTATCCGCCTGGCCTCCGTCGCGGAGGGGTGTCCTCCCTCAGGACATCATCATCGTCAACTTGGCCAATGCCATGGCTGAATGGCGGACGTGGTGACTGGCCAACGTCGCTCCCAGTTGAAGGGGTATGAGAAGCCTCAAAAACGCCATCTACAGTGTCCGACTGCCGTTAGTTTTGCCATGGTTCTCATCGGGATATGCCAGCGACCCATTTTGGAGCAATAGACCCAGAGGCGCTCAGGGGGACGAGGAGCAATGGACTTACAGTCTCTTGATGTCGGCGAGCTCGGAATTGCAGACGACGAGGTCTGTGAATCCCGGCGATCGAAGCTGGTGCCGTAAGGGTTGTTGTCTTCGTCGTTCCACATGATGACAGCTCTTTTGTACGGTTCTACCTATATGCGAATAGGGCGCTGGAGGCGAAGCGCGGTGGTGGTCGTGGCCTTGGTTTCTCGAGATGGCCTGAATGTGCTCTAGCTGTACCGGGACGACGATGAGCTCTGAGGCAACTACGGCGGGGCGGAGTCGTTTAAGCGGCTGGGACGTGGGGTCAAGATCAGGGTATGCAGGTCGCTGTGAGCGCTGTCGCCATTATCCAGCAAACGCAAGGACGAGATGCTGCGGCCAGGCGAGAGAAATTCAAGACTGTAAACGACGATGGTAGGCAGAAGCGGAGAGCGAGTTGGCGGCTTGCGAAGCTTCGGGCGTTTCTGGCGCAGGGCGAAACAAGAACCTGCTAACGGGCTGATGACGATACAGCGCGCGCACGGACCACCTGCATTTACGTTGCATGTACCTTGCCCTGCAAAAAACGCTGCAAAAAACCTGTGCCAGGCATGGCTGTGGGCACAGGTTCGCCGCGGGTACATGTACTTTGACGTGCAAAAATGGAGTGATTCTACTTTCGCCAACGCCTCTATGCCTTTTAAGTGCCGGTGGTTACCATCTGATCAATGATGCTCGTACTCTCTTTAGGCTGCGCCTGTACATCATCTTGCAGGCTTGAAATCGGTCCGCGTTCGTTCCTCAACTGCCGCCACTAAGTTGATTAAGTGTTTGCATTTTCTCTTTTGTGTCTTTATAAATCATCATTTGACTACTAGCACCTACAAGCCCATAATTCCCTTGATGTAATACACTGGACCAAGTTATCCTTTTCTATACATCCCATTATACATATCCGAGATTCAGCGTCCATAGTGACGCTGAAGAAACTGTTGCGGTTGCAAACCTCCCCGTCATTGGCAGCCCTATTGGCCGTATGGATCTGTTACTGCGTAAATAAGGCGATGGCGTTTCGCCCATCTCGCCATGTACATGTAACCGGCATCACAAACGCTCACCGGCGCCGAGGATTCACTTCAAAATCGTCGCTGTGGACCGTGGCAGCATCGCTCCGAATTGACTCCTTCGAGTCGTTAGAAGCGTCAAGATTGCATAGCATGGACGAAGCATCATCCTGCTCTGTGGCTGTTGTTTCGAAAATGCCTTCATCTACATGATTGTCGAATTGCGGCATGGTGTTTTCGAGGCGCCTATCTGTAGTTGAATGTTCGATCCTGATGATTGCTCTCTGTTCAGATTTTGGAGAAGGAGAGGGAGAACTCGCAATGGTAGATGCCGCTCCAGCAGGGAGGTTGAAAGCCCTATAGAAGCGTTGCCACCATGTAGGATGACTCGATGAACATTCGTCCGGAGTTCGGCTTGGCTCTGTGCGAGAATCTTTTGTTTTTGGCAGCTCGGGAGCTGTTACACCAGGATATGTAGGGTATTGTGTTCCCTGTGGCAAACTTGTTGGAGCCATCGTGTGGATTTGAGCATTGTGAGCACCTATGACGCCAAATGGCTGCGCTGGTAACACCTGGGGCGCTGGCAAGTAATAACCAGGAAAGTTTGGAGGCATTCCGTTCCCGAAGACGAAGTTTTGTGGCACTGAATACGGTGTTGGCTTTGCTGTGCCCTTCCGGGTGAATTGGTAACGCCGTTCTCTCTGCACTCTAGACGCATGATTCGTTTTGGTTTTGATCCGGAAGATTCTCGCTCGACCCGCACAGTACATCCAAACAATCGACAGGATGATAACTGCAACAACAATGGAGAATATGATGCCAAATCGTGTTGCTGAGTTGAGACAGTGCCACCCGAGGCAAGTGTCGGATCGGGGAAGACGGAGGGTTTCTTTTGTGGCCTCGAAACTTGACATGGCGATAGCCAAACCTGGCGAACAGAAGCGAGGCGATTAAAGATGGATTTGATAATGTTTAGTCGTATCGTGGAATATCGCATAATGCAGCAAATATCATCCTGATATTGGGTCATCCACCAGGAAGCTGAGCACGAGTGTTGGAATGAACAATCAGATACTCCTGTTGACGTAAGAAGAGAAGAATCTGTTCAACAAGATAGATGCCGATGGACTGACGAGCGCCTCCATCTGCCTGGCAGCTGGCAGAGCGCATAGGACACTCCCTTGGAATAAGCTCCAGTGACTCAATGCACAACTCACATGGACACTATTTCCTAAACATATCCTTGAGTATTCATATTCACAAAGTAAATGAAAATAGATAGAGAGAGTAAGTTTATGTAAACATAGTATTTGCAAGCTACTACTATTATATATGTTTATTATACTAGAAAGGGAACTCCCGCCTATGTACCTAGGTACCTAGATAAAAGGGGCATGTATGTTCACCACATCTTTAACAAAGCCTCGAGAGACATACAAAGCTTCATATATATCTTTATAGAGGATGATCTTATTTTTAGTAATCATAATGTATCTACTATCACTATATCAATTTTTGTATGAGATTGGAGCATATGCTGGGCAGAGAGCAGCCTTGGTCTGGCTCAGGAGCATCAAAACTATTCTGCGTTGCCACCTCAGAGAAAGAAGTTTGAGAGGATAAACTGCAATAACTTTATAAAAAAAATTCATTTTCCAAGAATCCTTGATTCAAATTAGCTTGGCATTGCTGTTCTCTCAGATTCAAGTGAGGCTCCTTAGATCCGCAGCCGCTAAGGCAGCGTCGCGGAGCGCACGGGCCACCTGCACTTCGCTGAGCTACCATCATGGAATTTCTGGCTCGCCTCCGATTGTTCCCAAGACTTGCGATATCAACCCTCTCGGCAGCCAATTCTCAGCTCACGGCAACAATTTCATCCGCGTTTGGCTGGCGGCATTTGCCATGATCTAGGAAAATACCGATGAACACCATTGGCTGTCACCTTCGAGGCGCTACATTGGCTTGACGCGTTCCTGCGATTTCGCCCGACTTTACGCACCCCCCCGATTTCCTCACAGACATTGAGCCAGATCCTCAGGCATGGCGGCCCTCCAGAACGGCGCCGCGAACGGTGCGGCAAATGGAGATGTTTCAAAAGCCCCTAAGAGTGCCCGATTCTCCGACATCCCCTCTGCCATCGACATCCCCGTCCAGGGCGACCAAGAAGACGAAGCGGTCGAAATCGATCTCGAAGTCCTTGTTGATGATCCGACGGAACTGTGTACCCTGTTCGAAAACGAGCATGCGGCCAAAACTTATTGGATGACGGTCGCGCTGGCGTATGCGAAGCAGCGGAAAATCGACCACGCCATCGAAATGTTGATCCGAGGCGGCAACGCCATACAGAGCGGCGGCAACCCACGCGATAAGGTCAGCATGATATGCTGCCTCTGTTGGATGTATCTATGGAAGAGTCGAGAGGCCCCTCGTGTTGCGCCTGAAGATGCCAATGCGTCGGAAACCAAAACGAAAGAGCACTATCTGCAGCTTGCAACATCATCCCTCAACGACGCCGCACGTCTTAACCCGTCCTTCTCGCCCATCTTTCTCGCACGTGGAGTTTTGCTACTGCTCAGGGCCTCACTACAAGGACCATCGAAGACTGCGGGAAGCCTAGGGACAGAAAAGGGGGAGCTCCTGAAGAACGCCGCCAAGGCCTTCGATGATGCACTCCGAGTCTCTCAAGGCAAAAACGTGCTGGCTTTGATGGGGAAAGCTCGCACTCTGTTCTCCATGCACAAGTATCCCGAGGCTCTGGCTGCATATCAAGATGTGCTGCAAAAAAGACCCGATCTAGTCGACCCCGACCCTCGCATTGGAATAGGCTGCTGCTTCTGGCAACTTGGATTCAAAGACGATGCCAAGGTAGCGTGGGAGAGATGTTTGGAAATCAACCCCGATTCCAAAGTTCCCAAGAGTCTTCTCGGCCTGTACTATCTTGATGCTAGCGGTCATGTTCCGGTTAACAGCCCAGAATTTCCCCAGCTTTACAAGCGGGCCATGATCGACTACATTCAGGATTCATTTAAACTTGATAAAGACGTTCCCATCACCTGCTCCACCTTTGCGAGCTACTTCTTGTCTCGAAAAATGTGGGATAAGGCAGATAAGCTGGCTCACAAGGCCATTCAATATACCGATGTCAACGCCGTTGCGAGTGACGGATGGTATTTGCTGGCGAGAAAAGCTCACTACAACGGCGATTTAGAGCGTGCCAGTGATTACTATCGTCGCGCTGACGACGCTCGTGGAGGTACTGAGACCGGCTATCTTCCTGCCAAGTTTGGCGTTGCGCAGCTATCTGTCCTGAAGAACGATCTTGGAGAGGCGAAGCTGAGGCTAGAGAAGATTATCCAGCAATCCAAGAACCACGAGGCCATGATTCTTTTGGGAATCATTTATGCTGAAGAAATCTTTGCCAACCAGAGCAGTGATATCAAGGAGGATAGATCTGCAGAAATGAAAAAGGCAGTTGCTCTACTGGAGGGCGTCAGAAATTCTTGGAAAGATCCTAAGAAGGCCCTGTCTCCGGACCCTTCTGTCCTCCTAAACCTGGCCCGGCTATATGAAACAGACAGCCCTGACAAGGCACTTCAGTGTTTACAACAAGTTGAGCAGCTCGAGATCGAACAGATTCCAGAGTCGGAGCACCCAACAGACGCTCCCGCTTCCGAACTTCAGGCAGCTCTTCGCAAGTTCCTCTCGCCTCAGCTTCTGAACAACATTGGCTGCTTCCATTCCCAGGCGGAGAAACATGATCTTGCCAGTGAGCTGTTTGAAGCTGCGCTAAGTGCTTGCATGAGAGCTGGCGAGAAGGATCCTACGATGGACACTGACGCCTTGGTGACGACTATTAGCTTCAACCTTGGCCGAAGCTATGAGGCTCGGGGCCTGACAGACAAGGCGGTGGAAGTGTATGAGGGCCTCCTTAACCGCCACGACGATTATACCGACGCCCGCACACGGCTTGCATACATCAAGCTAAGAAAAAATCCCAACAAGGAAGGTCCTGATGCTGTGGCAAAGCTCTACCAGGAGAATACCGCCGACTTGGAGGTTCGAGCACTCTATGGATGGTATCTTGGAAAAGTCCACTCCAGAAAGCGCCCGGCAAACATTCAAGAAGACCACGAGTTCCGTCACTACAAGCACACTCTACAAAACTACGATAAGCATGACAGGTATGCCCTGGTCGGAATGGGCAATCTGTACCTCCTGCAGGCAAGAGAAATGCGTCGTGAAACAGAACCAGAGAAGCAGAAGAGAAGCGCAATCTACTGCAAGGCTGTTGAATTCTTTGAGAAAGCTTTATCACTGGACCCGAAGAACGCCTATGCTGCTCAGGGCATCGCCATTGCTCTGGTGGAAGACAGGAAAGATTTGAAGACGGCTCTCACTATTTTCAACAAAGTTCGAGATACAGTCAAAGATTCTCATCTGTATGTGAACTTGGGCCACATTTTTGCTGAACTGAAGCAGTTCACCAAGGCCATCGAACACTATGAGATAGCTCTATCGAAAGACGGCAAATCGAATGATCCAGTCATTCTCTCTTGCCTTGGCCGGACGTGGTTAAACAGAGGCAGGGCAGATCGAGATGTAGATTCATACAACAAAGCCCTCGAGTGTGCTAAAAAGGTAAGCATGCATATGGTTGACATACCAGATATAGTTTTTAACTTACTAACCGTGACTCGCAGGCGCTTGAGGTGGCTCCGGACCAAATACACTACAAGTTCAACGTTGCCTTTGTTCAAATTCAGCTTGTGACCACGATCCAAACTCTGCCGGAAAGCAGACGGACAGCTGAGCAGCTGGAAGAGGCGTCAGAGGGTCTCGAAGCCGCGATTGAGTCGCTGGATATGATTGCTGCCCATCCCCAAACACCTTATCCCAAGCATGACGTTGAGCAGCGTGCTAATATGGCTCGCAATACACTTCGCAAACAACTTGAGAGAGCTCTAGGAAAGCAGAAGGAGTGGGAGGAGAAGAATATGGAAAAGATTGTGGCTGCTAAAGAACAACGAGAAGCTGAGATTAAGAAGCGCGAAGAAGAGCGACAGGCCGTTCTGGACAAAGAGCGGGAGCGACAGGAGAAGATTCGGAAAGAACGTGAGGCCATCGCCGCCCGCGATAGGCTACATGCAGAGCAACGAGCTGAAGAGGAGCGCGTGCGTCACGAGGCAGAGATGACTACTGATGAAGAGACAGGAGAAAAGGTCAAAAGAAAGCGCAAGCCAGCGCCACGCGGGGCCGCCGGCGAGGGCAAGCCCAAGAGGTCGTCAAAGAAGAAGAAGGCCGACGCGGATGATGACGAGGGCTCTGAAGAAGAGAACCACACCAAAAAGAGAAGACGCCTCACCAAGAGGGAGTCTTCCAAGTTCAAGTCTGCCGAGATTGTTGTCGACTCTGATGAAGAAGAAGCCAACGACGACGACTACGACGTTTTGGACCGTGCGGACAGAAACCTGGAGAGAGAGGAGACACCTCTCTCCGAGGCCGACGAAGACGCTGGCCGGATGGACGTGGATGAAAAGGATGGCCGCGATGAAAGAAACGACGACGATGACGAGGACGAAGACATTGGTGCTTCTCGTTCCCAAGCCAAGAGAACGCGCAGAGGCCGAGCAATCGCAGAGAGTGACGAAGAGGACGAAGATGCGGAGCCTAGCGGTGCTGCAGCGGCAGATGAGGACGACGAATAATAATTGCTAGTATCTCTTATTTTCCCATGCATATTTGTATTCTGTTTAACGGAAAGGATTTCATTAGTAGTCCAGAGCTTGCACAATGTATATTAGCTTCCTCTTCATAAAAAAAAAGGAAACGCCGAAAGAGAGAAAAAAAAGGGGAAAATAGCGAATTTGTTTTAGATGGAGATGCATTTTTTAAGAGACATTAGCATAATTGACATTATAGATTATTCTATCCAAGTATCCTATATCCGATGTTTTGTTTTTTCTACCCACATTGGCCAATCCGTGATATTGCTCTTTTCTTTTTATTAAAGAGAGGGGATATCACTCTCAAGTCAATGAACCCATTACAACTTTTTAGAGCAAAGCAGTCTATAAAGCCACTCTCCTATTTTGATTTAAAAGAAGAAGAAAAAAGTGTTGTCACACCGCTTCAGGGCAAAAACCAAAAAAAAAAAATGCATTTGCTGCCAACTGATATACCGGCGCCGCACATGGACATATTCCTTTTTCTTTTGTTTTAGAAAGCGAAAACCTGGTCCTCGAGCTTGCTGACGGGACGAGCCTTGGAGAAACCGAGACCCTCGGTAGCCTTCTTCAGGCCGTTAATCATAGGAGGGGGACCACAGAGGAGGATCTTGACATCGCTGGCGGGCTTGGGGAGGTATTGCTAGTGCACAAGTCAGTATCAGCTGAAATAATGTTAAACGAGGAAGAAGACGTACGGTAATCATATCGGCAGTGACAAAGCCAACGCCACCGGTCCAGCCTTCCGGAGGCTTGTCCAGCACGTAGTGAACGCGGAAGCCGCTGTCCTCCTGGGCCAGGGTGTCGAGGTCCTCCTTGAGAAGAATATCCTGTGCAGTGACGTTGGCAAAGATCAGATCCACCTCGGTCTTGTCGCCGGTAGCACGTCCGCGAATAATGGCGCGAATGACCTGGAGCATGGGAGTGATGCCAGTGCCTCCAGCAATCATACCAAAGTGGCGGACCATGTTGGGGGTATAGACGAAAGCGCCCTTGGGGCCGCGAATGCGAATTGTCTGGCCGACTATGAGAGAGGCCATGTGTTTGGAGATGTTGCCCTGAGGATAAGACTTGATCAAGAGGTCGATGAATCCAGGCTGGTGGTCGCCGGAAATAGGGGTATACGATCGAACGATTTCCTTGACGGTTCCATCAGGCTGAGGAAGGTGGGCGCCGATGGAGATGTGCTGGCCGATGGGAAGACCAAGGATGTGCTGTTGCGAGGGGAGCTTGAATCGGTAGCTAGAGGTTTCTGTTGTTAGATCTGGCGCAACTTTGCAGTTTGAGGAGTGGAAAAATTGGTTGTGCACTGACATGGCCACATTGTGAGAAATGACAGTCTTCTCCTGAAGAGGGAACTCCTGGAAGACGTCCGGCTTCAGCACCTTCTTGATCTCTATAGAAAGGGGCAATTAGTATCGATACAGCGTACAAAGCGCAGAGGCCACTCACGGAAGCTGAAGTAGTTCCAAGTGCCGAGCACAACGGCCAGCAGAGCAGCATACGGCGTCCAGTCAATCTTGACAATCATGGTGCCGACGACGAGAAGACCGGCCGGGATGTAGATGTAGTCTCTGAACCGACGCTCAAACGCGTCCTGATCAATCTTTGCGGCCATGGCGACGATGTCGAGAAGAGCAGCGAGATCTTTGCTTCCAGAGCAAGTAGCGACGCAGGTTCTCGTTTCTGTTCCGATATTTATCGAACCTTACTTGGAGGTGGGACAAAGCGGGACAAGTTAGCCACAGAGGGGCGAGCCGCAAGCGCGGGCTTCGCGGGCTCGAAAGGCTAGTTTGGTCGGCAATTGAAGACGGCCTACAGCAGCGAGTGCCTTGACAGGAGACGCGACGATGAGGCTGGCGCCGAATTGGAGAAAAGAAATACTCCGACGCTTCTCGCGAGTTTTGTCGCCGTCTTCCCTGGACGCTGAAAAGACCACGCTGGATTAGGAAATTTTGGCGGTGACGATTGCAGGGCGAGGGTTCTGCCGTTGAGCTGGGTCCACCCTCAACGAAAAAGATGGCCAGGCAGTGGCTAGCAAGGCACCGGTAGAACGAATGATCCGGATCGCTCATTCGCGCAGCCATCGTTATCGTCTCCCGTACTCATAGCGCATGGCGCTGGACTTGTAGAAGCTCCATACCCAAGCTGGTTTAACAGACCTTCTGCCGGCAGCGCGATCGCGGATGGTGCTTCTGGATGGATGAGGAGATGCGGATGACGAGCTGCGACGGCAGAAGGGACGCTGATGCATACGTCATGCCACCACCAGGCACAGCGTGACGGATCATTTGGGCGCTTACAGAAAAAACCACACAGGCGATATCCGTCGCTGTGCTCTGCACTAAGGCTCGTATATTGCTGCTGCATAAGTTGTGTTGCGATACGAAGTGCAGGCTCTCCCTAATCAGGGAGGTTATGCGCCGCGACGAGGCACCCATTCGGCAGCTGACGTCCGGCCATACGAGATGCACGGCGCAACAGACAGCACCGACATGGAATTGAATACTACAGTGCTGTGCTAGAGAGATCCCGTAATCGTATTCGACGGCCCTAATGACCAAGACCGCCTGCCATCCTCCGACCCGTGCGCCGCTCCCAGCTGGAGATGTGCTCAACGACTTCCAGATGGTTGAAATCTGCGGCTGGAGTTGCAGATTGCCCACGGAGCCAGCCAGGAGCATGGACGATTGACACTTGACTAGATTAACCACATGTCGCTGGCCTGGTGCTGGGCGCTAGGAAAATCAGAAATTGGAGGGACAGCGGTGATCACTGCGTGGATAGGCAAACGTTGAAGCCCCTGGCCCGGCTTGCCACCCCCCTGGTCGACGAGGCGCTACGGCTCCGCCGTGGATGCACACAGGATGCACACAATGCGCATGCTGCTGTCTGCAATGAGATGCTGTAGGTGTAACAGTGATGAAAGAGCTCCAGGAGAGATAGACAGCTCATGCATGAGTGTAGGCTAGATCGGGCACTGATCAGAGGTGGGAGGGCGATCAATAGAGAATCGCTGCAAGTATGTCATCAGAGGCGAAAAGAAGGAACAAGATCCAAGAGAGAGACTGAGATGGAGATGCCCTCTCCGGACAAACAGGACGTGCCACGGCATGGACAACGGCGACTGCTGCTTCGAGCAAGGCCTCGAGTCGCAATGCAGCGAAACGTGATGCTAAAATGGCATGGCATGACGAAGCTCCCAGCGGAATACGGGGTCCTGCAGTTCTAGCCGCAGCGCGAATCTAAATCCGCACGCCGCGCCATCTCACGATTGGTCGGGGCGACAGGGGAGGCACCTCGAGTTGCCAACGACGAGCGCTGCCGTGGCCGGACTTGAATTGACTTTGCGCGCCGAGATCGAGATGTCCACCGCAATGACGCTGCGTGGTGAATCCCCAAAACATGCCTGCTGCGGATTGACGGATGCCCCGTCCAGCATCCCGGATGGCTCCAAATACGCGGTTTCAAGCGCAGAGGGGCCTTTTTGTTCCATTTTGCTGGCCCCGTGAGGCGGGTGCTTGGCTGTCCTTTTCGAATTGGGGCTCGTCTCGTCTCGTCCCGTCTCGTCTTATCCTGAACGCCGTGCCCAAACCCGCCAGTGAATGCGAGGAGCTCGACGACATATCACACGTTCCGTCTCCCTGTGCGGCACACCTTCGTATTCTCTCCTCCCTCTTCTCTATTTTTTTTTCTTTGGCTATTTTCCTGTTCTAGCTTTTGTGCGGCCCTCCTGCCTTTGTTTAACTGGTTATTATCCTTCTCCATACCGCTTTTTTCTTCCTTCTCTTCTCTTTTCCTCCTTAAACAGCGGGCCAGACCGCTGGACGGGACAGTGGCCACGCCAGTAAGCAGAGCGATTCGCTTCGCCATCTGCTCGCACCGGGCCGGACGCGGCGAACGACGACGATCGAATTATTCGGCTTCTGACAACTTGCTCTTCTGCAACCGCATATAAAACTGCTTGCCGATTATTCGTCTGCGATTTTCCCATTGCGCGCGTGACGTGGCGAGCTGCCGGATTTGAGCTGGCAGGTGAAGCGCTGCGAAAAAAAAAAATAACCGCTTGCGGATTTCGCTGCGCATGTTGATCTCACCTACCCAGATGCTCCTGTAACTAAACGGCCTATCAACTCCGAGTATCCGCCTGCATCAGCTGCTTTTGGCGCGCAACGCCCTCGACCCTCGTCGCATCTACTCGACGACAACTCGAAAATAGTCGTCAAAGCCCAGTGCCTCTTCCTTTGAGAAAACCACCTCCGACGACATCTCCCCCCTGTGCCCCAGGCAGGCTTTCCCTCCGCCACAGCCCAGCGATATTACGACTCGCGTCTCCATAGCGCATTCCCACCGCTTTGTTCGTGCCTTGTTCCTTTGAAGAGGTGAAGTGCATCCCGCGCTGTCCTCTGAAAGACACTGAGCGCTGCTTTGTGACCCAAGCCCGCTTTGAATTTGGCCCATTCACCAAAGAAAGAGTCTTTCACGGCTTTCATCTGCTTCAACGCGTTTCTGGAGTGACAAAAGAATCCAAAAAGGGCCCATGTCATTTGTCTTACCGGTTCACCCATTCGTTTTGCCAGCTACAACCCCAAGCGGGCTGAGACATTTGTCCACTGTTGGACAGTTACAGCACACCATTGTCTAGGCCATCGAATCCGCCAAGGCCCACGGCACAGTATTCCAGATCTTCATAAATATCAGCGTCTGATCCCATCTGCCCCATTGTTTCCTCCGTGGTCGGCATGGTTGGCTGAGACCTCGTGATAATCAGCTCATTAGCTTTCTGTTGAGGACCTCAGCTCAGTCCCGTCGGCATCATGAAATCTACAAAAAGTACTGCTGAGAAGTGGAAATGGAGGTCGTCCACTGCCAGCACGGCGGGATCTCTATCTCCATACCAATATGCCACTGAATCTTCGGAGCCCATCGTTGAAAGCAAAAAATCTCGTTCGCTGTCTAAGGCCTTTCGCTCGATGAGTAGCTCCTCCCTGGATTCGATGTCTAGTGGTCCGTCTAGGTCTGGATCTTCGGCACGAAAGCTGCACAAGACGCCGTCGGGCTCAGGATCGATGATTGAAAGATTTCAGAGGAGGGTTTCCAGAGATTCTTCGATTAGCACGGCGCCTTCGGAAATTCCTGGTGGTCCCTTGGAACCCAGCTATACGGCGATGGAAATGCTTCGATATGGGTGGCTCAAGACAGATTCTTCTCTACTCAAAGCTCGCTCTGAATATCTTGTCTTAACAGATCATTCGTTGGTGAAATTTGGAAGTGCGGAAGCTGCTAGGAGTGTCTTCCCGCAGTTAACTCAGACTGGAAGCCAGGGGAAAGGCGCCCAGTCCCATTATCTGCATTCTTTAACCAGCAAGTCTGCATTTGCGGAGATTCGATACGATATTCCCCTTCGTTCCATCATTGCAGTCTACATTGAAGAGACCTCGAGCTTTCGATGTGGTATCGAGGTGTGGTGGTCCTCGAGATCACCCAAGATTGCGTCTTGCAAGGCGCATTTCCACTTTGCTCTTCCAAAGGAAAGAGACGACTGGCTGGCGGATATTCAGCAGGCATACAAGGCCAGGATGAGAAAAAACCCGATCCATGTGACTGTTCCAGAGAATGTCAGGATTCGTATCAATCATGTTATGCAGCCCGCAGAGTTACCCGACGATGGCGCCCCCCAGAGCTTGATCTTTCCAGTGGCCAAGCGTTTTGCACCAGCAGCCCAGAAAGGGGCAGCCGCGGATGAATCTCAAGACATCATAGACGCTGCGACCTACTATCTTGCAATTGGCCCCTACGTGTGTTATCTTATTGAGATTCTCAAGGCGGATTATTCGACTCTGCCGGGCGACTTGCTCATGAAAACTACAGATTGGGGGACGGTCTCTTTGACTCGTTTCCAAGCATCAGTGGCATCTCATGAGCAAAGATTCTTGATGAGTTTTCGGTAAGTGACCATGCCACAACTTCAGTTCATCCCTTTTGACTTGATATTTGTCTAACGAAACATTCACAGCAAACCATTCGAACGCGAATCTCGCCTCGAACTAGCCAGCACGTATTATCGCCGGATCATCGAAGCTTTGACAAAGATTGATCGTGTTTTGAAACCCATGTGGCCCCAGAATCTCCAGCACGCTATTTTCGATATCAAGGGTCTCCCATCACCTCTCCAGCTAACATCAGGCAACGATTTGGGCGGCCTTGAGATGAGCCTCCAGGCATATTGCGTTGCGTTTAATGTGCAAATCCCCGCCTGGACAATTGAATGGCTGACCCCGTCAGAGCCGACCTTCCGACTGCTGGCCTCTGACGAGTGGGAATACACGCCCCTTCAATTACTTGCGGTTTTTCGGGCCCTGAGATACAATAGCTTCTTCAAGGCCCTCTCTTTTCGCGATGTGTCACTTACATCGCTTGCTAACAAAAGTGACTATTCACAATATGGAGATACTGTGGTATACACCTCTTTGAGCGGTATTTACAAATTCCTAGCCTTAATCAATCGCGGCAAATTTACTGATGGCCCACTATCTAGGCGTAAAATTACCAGAGGAACACTACCAACTTCTCTCTCAAGCCACAGTATTCGAACAAGAGATTCATGCCTTGTTGTTTTCATCTGAATCCATACGACACATTGATCTCACAAATACTACCGGCTTACAACGCCCGATGAGACCACAG
Source organism: Trichoderma atroviride (assembly GCF_020647795.1). Classification (NCBI taxonomy): domain Eukaryota; kingdom Fungi; phylum Ascomycota; class Sordariomycetes; order Hypocreales; family Hypocreaceae; genus Trichoderma; species Trichoderma atroviride. Next base: position 1,553,582 of record NC_089400.1, on the reverse strand, counting down.
ACAGGCAGGGGATCGGTCGACCACACTACCATGCGCAAAATGAGCTCCGAGATCATTCGACCGTTGTCGATGCTGCTTAAAGCACAGTTGAGCCACTGTCACAGTATTTCCATGTCTGGCAATCCCATTGGCGCAGGCGACGTAGCTGAACTAGGTATGTAACTCCAAATGAGAAGGAGAAATGATTTCCAAATTCTTCTTTTGGCTGCGCAGCCGCTGATTCTTGTCTCAGCCAATACCTTTGCATTAGATGAGGTGCACCTTAAAAAAATCGATCTATCAAACTGTGGACTTGGGGATATTGATCTCAACAAACTTTGGTCTGGTCTTGCAGGCCAAGCCGAGAGTATCGAATATATCGATACGTCAAATAACAGCGGGACTGTGGGCTTTGATACCCTCACTTATACGCTCCGGCAACTTCGCAAGATCAAGAAGCTCAACATATCAGGCAATACTAGGCTCGTCTCGGAAGAACCTCTCTTTGCTGAGGGTGCACTACAAAGCTGGGCCCTCCAGGAACTGGATCTTTCCGGTATTGTGGTAAGTGGACCGAAATCAACGTGTTTTTTTCCCATTCTGATAGCTAATCAACGCCCGTAGCTCAACGATACTACTGTGGTTTCTCTTGCGAGATATGTGGAGTCGCCAATGTCACAAGAGCTACAAGTACTGCGTCTCAACAATTGCGGCCTCACTGGAAGCCAAGTTGCCCAGCTGTTTTTCAGCATGGGCAAAGCTCGACATATGACGGTTCATATAAATGCAAACCGGCTAGATGATGGTATTGGAAGTCTCTGCGATGCACTTGCTTCCGGCTACGGGCCTTGGAGTCTGTTCATGCAGATGATTGAATTCAGCTACGAGGACAGCTTTGTCAAGCTGATGCGGGCCTTGACGATCAACAAGACGATCGAGTGTCTGAGCTTAGCTGGCTGCGCTACACCAGATGCTGTCAGCAGCGTGGCCTGCCAAGCAGCCTCAGACCTCTTCGCCAAGAACGACACTATCCGCTTCTTGGATATCTCTGGATACGACTCTAAGCTTGACGAAGGCCGGCTGGGCAGAGAATTCTCGAGATCATTAAGTGGCATGAAATTCAACAAGCGAATTGAGCACCTTCGCGTCAGAAGCCAGATGCTGAATATCAACATCGGAGATCTTGCCGAGGCTATTTCAGGCAATCAAACGCTGCACACTCTAGATTGCGAAGGCAACGATTTCAATCTCTCCAATTTCTGGCATCTAGTGAAGCGTATCGAGGGCAATACGACGATCCGGCACTTCTCGGCCTTTTCAGAAGCTGAACTTTCTAGGACAATACAGAAATCTGCCGAAGTCGACGTGCCGGCCGTTGCTCCGCGCCGCTCCTCGGGCATATTCAACAAGCTGAAGCATGAGAAGGCTCCGGTCATTGTAGAGAAGCCACTTGTTCAACGACTGAGTGACGAGTGGGATGCTGCGATCAGCGCGCTGAATCGCGTTATTGAGAGAAACCAAAATATCTTCCGTAACGAGCAGGGTCCTGCGAAGATGGCCGACGAGATATTGGAAACTTGCGAGATAGAAGAAGGCACGTTTTCAGTTGACTTTGGAGGCCTTGCCAACAAAGAATTCGAGGCCCATAATGGCGCGGGCTCCTCCCTTCGACGTGGACCCTCTACTACGAACCACGGCTCGGAAACGTTGAAAGTCATCGTATCAGCGCCTTACTCGGGCGAAGATGCCAGGGACGCAATCATCAGACCCTATTCCATTGTCTCGAGTGACGGGGCTAGTAGTCCAACCTCACAGGCGAGCTCTAATAGCGAAACGGGCATGCCAACGCCTTCAGAGATGGAAAGCCCCCCCGGATAAAGAGCTGGGGTGGGCCGGCACTCCGGTTGCGGGAGTGGCCAGCGACGCGGCACCTGAGGATAGCTCTTTGCCTTCCGAAGGTTACGATGCTGAGATAAGCTTACTGATGGGGAGATATCAAAGTCTCCTTGGCGATCCGACAGATCCCATTGAGGAGGAGGCAAGGTAATAAGAGGGGGAGACAAGGAAAAGCACAGAAATGAATGAAAAGGGGGCCACCCCAGCATGAGTATAAATTACAAGATATACAGCGTATTGAGATGGTACAGGGGGGGGAGAGAGGAGGGACATGACCAGGGTGAAAAGAGATGTGGAGGCAGGTAGACAACAGCGTGCTCGAACCCGGCGTTTTTGGGATGTTACTTGGATTGCTGGCTGGCGTGCTCGCTTTACATCGGCGGATGGATTGGTTGATTGACTGATTGATTGATTGATACCCCTTGCATTTTGTCATTTTTAATCCCATGCAGACTTGGAGGTATTGGGGCCGGGAAGAGAGCGCGGAATATTCTTAATCATGGTTAATGCATTACATAGATTGGCTCATAGTAATACCCCAAGAGACTGCTACGATGATATTGATACTTATATCTTGAAATCTCTTCCTTTTTCTTTTCGTAGCATGCAAGATTATATCTTCAGAAGCATCTATTTTTATACTGGCACACTTACAAGGAGCTTCGTGCCCGCCCGGCTTATACGGTACAAAATTGGGTACGTACTGGCGTGAGGGGCAATTTCTTCGGCCTAGCCACGCAATTTCTCCAGCCCCAGCCCCAGCCTCAGCCCCAGCCCGGCCTTCCAGCGGTCTCGTCTCTCTAGACACTCGCTCGCTGTACCGACAATCACGTACCACTAGCAACGTTAGCATCACTGCGGGAGTTGGCGCGAGCTTCGTCATCACCACTCTTTGAGTCGTTTAGCCATTCTTCTTTGTTCCCGTCCTTGTTGATCGCCTGCTTTCTTGCCTTGGAGCTGATTTCGTTCGTTCTCTCGCTGCGCTCTCTCCTTTGTCTGCGTCTCGTCGAGCTGCGGAGCTCTCGCGCTCCTCCTTACTTCGTTTGGGACCTCCTGAGGATAACAAGAGCCGACATCCAAGCGTCCGGCTCGAGACGCCCTCCAGCAGCAGCCTCACGATGTATTCCAACTCGAATGCCTTCCTGAACAGCGGCAACAGTCCTCGCCCGGGGACGCAGCCGCAGCAGCAGTATGGCGGCTCCTTTGGCAACCTCGCGCCTGGCCAGCAGCCGGGCCAGCAGCAGCCAAGCCCCTTTGCGCCGCAACCCACGGGCTTCGGACAGCAGCCATTGCAGCAGCAATACACTGGCTATCCGTTGCAAGCCCAGCCGACGGGCTACCAGCAGTCGCCGCAGCCGCTGCAGCAGCAGTATACCGGGTTTCCGGGCCAGGGCCAGCCGCAGCAGCAGTTCCAGACGTCGAGCGCCCCGCCGATGCCGTCGATGCCTCCTCAGTTCCAGCAGCAGTACCAGCAGCAGCAACAGCTTCAGCAGCCCCAGCTACAGCAGCAGATGCCTCAGCCGACTGGGTTTCCGGCTCCGCAGCAGCAACAGCAGCAGCCGCCCCAGCAGCAGCCCCAGCCAACGAGCTCGACCATTTCTCCTCCTCCGATTAAGCCGCAGCCGACTGGATTCGCGGAGGTGGCTGCGTCTTTCCAGACTGGGGGCACGGCCAAGCCCCAGGGACGAAGGGCCGATAAGTCAAAGACCAAGATTCCCAACATTAGACTGTCTTTCATCACGGCCGCCGACCAAGCAAAGTTTGAGACGCTGTTCAAGTCTGCTGTGGGAGATGGCTCAGCGACAATGTCTGGAGAAAAGGCCAGAGACCTTTTGCTGCGATCCAAGTTGGATGGCGACGCGCTGTCGCATATTTGGTAAGAGATATACATATGACTTGGTTTTCTTCCCAAAAGCTATCAAATCTACCATCATTGCTCGCAAACGTCTAACAAGGGGCTATCTTAGGACGTTGGCTGATACCACGCGAGCGGGACAGCTCTACTTTCCCGAATTCGCCCTTGCCATGTACCTCTGCAATCTGAAGCTTACTGGCAAGACATTGCCACCTACTCTGCCTGAGCACGTCAAGAACGAGGTTTCCAGCATGGTTGATATCATTAGCTTTGCTGTTCCGGACGAAGGCTCCGCGACGAGCCACGCAAACGTGCCCACCATCGAGCAGCCGACGCCGCAGCCGCCTCCACCGTCAAACTCCCAGATTCTGCAAGCGCAGATGACAGGCTTTCCTGGAGCGCAGCAGCAAGGCTTTGGAGGCCAATCGCAAGGCCTTCAGCCACAGCCGACGGGTTTCGCCAACTTACAGAACCCTCAACCGACAGGATACGGCGGCCCTCTTCCTCCGTTGCCTCCCATGCCCACTGGGTTTGGTGGACCTGGAGGCATGGCAGCACCGCTGAACACTCAACCCACGGGACGGCCCGGCCAGTGGGGTCTTGTCAATGCTCCTGCGACTGGACTGCCTAACATTGATGCGCTGCATGCTCGTATGATGCCTCAGGCCGGCCGCGAAGCCAGCTCTTACACCACCGCTGGTCTTCAGGGCAATGCTGTTATTCCATGGGCTATTACTAAAGAGGAGAAGACTAGATATGATGCCTTGTTCAAGGCCTGGGATGGACTCAACAAGGGCTTCATCGGCGGTGACCAAGCCATTGAGATCTTTGGCCAGAGTGGTCTTGAGAAACCTGATCTGGAGAGAGTCTGGACACTGGCCGACCACGGTAACAAAGGCCGACTGAATTTGGATGAATTCGCCGTTGCTATGCATTTGATCTACAGAAAGCTGAACGGATACCCCATGCCCAGCGTTTTGCCCGCGGAACTTGTCCCTCCTTCTACTCGCAACTTCAGCCAGTCCATTGGCACTCTGAAGTCGCTGCTGCACCAAGAGTCAGATCATCGTAAGAACTCTGGTGCTGCGCTGCTACCGCAACAGACTGGTGTCAGCTATCAGAAGAACCGTTCATTCAGAGGCAGCCCTGCCCCTGCTGCAGGAGGACGTAAGGATGCCACAGTTTTTAGGAACGACGACGAGGATTTTGGTTACAGGTCTAGTGCTCGCCGGAGGCTTGGGGGGGGCTAATTCGCCACGACCTGAGTCTCCAGGCACGTCTTCTGTTGGGTCCAGCGATGACTTGACTCTCGATGAGCTGAGGAAGAAGGTCAAGGAGAAGCAAATCTTGCTTGACGCTATGGATTTTGCCGATGAGAAGAACAATGAAGAGGACGATATCTTGGACCGACGCGATCGGCGTGAGGCGGAGGAACTCTACCGCCGCATTCGACGCATTCAGGACGATATTGACTCGCACCCAGATGCCGCACTGGCTGTTGGTAACTCGGATGCTGAGACAAGGGCTCTGAAGCGCCAGCTCCAGAAGCTCACAGACAGAGTCCCTGAGCTTGCTTCGCAGGTGCGAAAGGCGGAGAAAGCCATCATGGACGCTAGACTCGAGCTCTTCCGTCTCAAGGATGCCAAGGCTCACCCTGGTAGTGCGTTGGCCATTGTTGGAACCGGTCCTGGCGGCTCAGTGACAGAGTCAGACCGACTCAAGGCTCGTGCAAAGGCCATGATGCAACAGAGAGCTGCTGCCTTGACAGGTAAGAAGATTGAGACTGCTTCCGAAGACCTGGACGCCCCCAAGAGGCTCGAGGAAGAAAGCATCAAGGTCAGAAATGAGAAGGAGAGCAATGAGCGCATGGTTCATGATGTCGAGGATAGCGTCCGTGACTTCTCGCGCAGCATTGAGGACAGCCTCAACGATACTGGAAAGGACAATAGCAGTGAGCATGAGAGACGTCGCTGGGAGGATGCTCTTGGTGTCGAAGACGAGGTCCGAGACTTCATCTTTGATCTCCAGCGCGAGAGCCGAGCTACTCGCATCCGAGCTCAGGATAAGCGCAATGCACGACCTTCAGCGGCGGACGAGGCTCCTCGAGAACGAGAACGAGAACGAGCTGCTCTGTCCCCTCAGCCAACCGAGAGCCCTGCTCCCACCTCGCGCACCGCCACTCCTTCTTCCACGGCTGGTGGTGGCTCATACGCTTCGTACAAGACGCCAGAAGAGCGTGCTGCCTTTATTAAGCAGCAGGCTGAACAGCGCATGGCTGAGCGCCTTGCGGCACTGGGCATCAAGGCACCAACCAAGTCTGGAGAGACTGCTGCTCAGCGCATTGAACGTGAAAGGTCTGAACGAGCTGCCAAGCTGCGCCAAGCCGAGGAAGACGACGCCCGCAGAGAGGCCGAGCGACAGGCTCGACTGAATGAGGAACAGGGTATTCCCCCTCCCGCCGTTGAAGAGCCACAGTCGGCTGCAAAGAAGCCTCCACCACCTCCTACGAGGAAGGGAGGAAAGGGTGATGGTGGTGAGGCAGCTGCGGCGAAGAAGGCAGAGGAAGATGCTGCCAAGGCCGCTGAGGAGCAACGCCTTGCTCGTGAGCATGAGCAACAACAGCGGGAAAACGAACAATTGCAGTAAGCTTCTTATTTTCTAACCTTTTTTTTCTTTGTATGTACGTTTTGGCGATAGGGACGCTAACAGTTGTTTCTTGTAGGCAACAAGTCCATGAGGAAGAGGATGAGTTCGCAGCAGAGCAGCGTGCGGCTGATGAGCGTCTCAAGGCTCTGGAGGAACAGGTTCGACAGGGTAAGATACGAAAGGAAGAAGAGAAGAAGAAGAAGAAGGCGGCTTTGGCAGAAGCCAAGGAGAAGGAGACCAAGCTAGCTGCTCGCCGCGCAGAGATGGAGGCTGCCAAGCAGCGTGAACTTGAACTACAGCGCCAACTCGAAGCTATCGATGATGACAGCTCGTCTTCTGATGATGAGGAGAGCCACGAGCAGGCCACACCGCCGGCGTCAACACCTACACTTGGAGGCAGCCAAATCAGCAACCCAGAGCCTGAGAGAGTAAGCTCGCCGCCGGTTGCTACTGCACCAGTCGCAGCCCCAGCTTCGGCAGCCTCTCCTCCACCCGTTCCTACGGTGGTAACCTCTCCCCCAGCCGAGCCTGAGAGCAAGAACCCCTATTTCAAGATGATGTCGCAATCATCAGAAGCTTCTTCTCCAGCCGTGCCAAAGGAGGCCACTACGCCAGCAGCCGATATTTCTACTAACCCTTTCCATCGCATGACGCAGGATATCAAGGCAGCCCCTGTGCCGACTGCTGCACCCACTCAGCCTTGGTCTCGCAAGCGAGCTGATTCTGATGACTGGGGCTCAGACAGCAGGTCGTCTGACGACGAAGATTCTGACGATGACCGGCCTGGCGCCGGCAATGCTGCCCAACTGGCGTCTATCCTGTTTGGCACCATGGCACCACCCAGGCCGCTGTCTGCTGCCGGCAGAGACTCTTCTCCTTCCACACCTGCTCCGGCCAACGATGCGGTAGCCTCTCCTCCGCCTCTGCCAAGCGGAACTCCTGTTGGTGCTCCTCCACCTCCGCCACCCCCGATGCCCGATGCTGGGTCACCGCCGCCTCCACCGCCGATGGCTCCCATTGGAGGTCCTCCTCCTCCTCCAGCTTTGCCCGGTGGAATCCCTCCCCCCGCCTCCCCCCACCCCCTCCTGGTGATGCTCCATCACTGCCGGCAGCAGGCGGTCGCCCTGCTGGCTTTTTGGGACAGATTCAGGCTGGAAAAGCTCTCAAGAAGACGACGACCAAGGACAAGAGTGCATCTACCGTGGCTGGTCGGGTTTTGGATTAAGATTGGTAACTAGAGATTGAGCGAAGAGAGGATGGTGGAATTTTGATGTCCAGTTATTTCTTTCTATTTGGAAGTTTGATACTAGATTTCACAGCAGAAGAAAAAGGGGGTGATGGAGGTGGAGAGCAAGATGGGGACAGCGTGTACGTTTAGCACGAAAATGAACACATTGCTTTCATATGTATTTGAATTCGCATGAGATTCTTTAGTTATTTGTATTCTCTTTATTGTTGTTTAATAAAAGCTGATAATACTATCGTCAATGTCATTGTTATTGATTCTTATATTATTATTATTATTCTTGTTTTGCTCTTTCTTCCTCTTTGCTGTCCAACGTGGTTTTTTTTTATCTCTCTTCCTTTTCATATTACACATATAAATCCAGCCTTGAAGATGCTGCACTCCGCAGACAACAGCAATAAACATTGGCTTTAACATTCAACACGAGATCCAGAACGTCTACACATTTCTCTGGTGATACGAGCTTTTTCCCATGTCGGGTCATCAGTTTGTCCTGCTTATCTAGTAGCTTGTTGCAGGGTGGGCATTTTGACAAAATCTAGACGTTGTTTCAGAGTTTTTCATGTCCCAATTGCACAAGCCACGGCAGTTGCATATACGATGGGGCGGCACTCTGCATATTAGCAACTTGCAATGCAGTGATGGCTGTGTGATGGGACCGGGAGCAGCGTAACACCTGATACAGCACGGAGGCATGAAGAGGTTGCAAAGGTTGGGCGGTAGTGACATGTTCTAAAGCTCGTGCACGGTATATTAACTCTTCCAACATCCAAGACAAACTTGGCCGTTTTTTTTTTTTTTTGGTGGTGAAAGGGGGACCATGTACTCTCTCCTTTTTTTTTTGTTTGCTCCTTAAGTAATCAGTGGAAATAAATAATACGGAGAGAGCGAAAGGAGATGTGCAGGATTAGCTGATTTTGCTTTTCTTGCTGAGGCGAGCAGGATTTCTAGAATAGGTGCTATGTATCATGATTGATGAACTCATCGTGGGGCTGCTGCAAGGGGGGGCAAAACTGATGACAGCTATACTACTGCGACAGATAGGTACGAGGAAAGTCAAGGAACGGAGAGAAAAAGGATGGACGTGCGCACAGGGATTGTGAATGATGAGAATTAATTAAAAGGTTGCATGCACAAGAAGTAATAGGGCTTGTTTGTCCAAATGCAGGGAATAAGTGAGATGTTGGTTATGTGCAGTCTTTTTTTTCTTCCATGTCCTTCTTTCTGTGCTTTGTACAGAAATAGAAAACAAGGGTCCAGGTCCCGGTCCGGGTCCTGGGTGGTAGTAAATGTACAAGTATTGGGGATTTTGACAAGCTTCTACCAGGCATATACATGTATGTGCATGTATGAAGATACAGGGATTGGGGGAAAAGCACGAGGATTGAAATTAAAGATATTCGGTGAACCGCGGAGGAGGATGCGCGGGTTCGGAGAACTAACCTTATTCTTACATAACTTTCATAGCCTCATGCAGGAAGAAAGGGAATAAGAAGCAGGCTGACAGTAATATAGCACTTGAACTTTTGGGGGTTTTTTATGAAACTGCTACTGGCAAGCCAAATCCTACGTGTATGTCGTCTAATACCTTTTACTGGAAGTGGCAAATGCTGCTAGATACTGCTGGTGGTGTCGAGGCTCGCTGAGTATGCAGTAAAAGCACTTTACAACTCCTTGGTTGGTTGGTTGGTAGGTACACGCCTAAGCTGCATACAAGTGCTACTCATCCTCTTACAGCCAGCGGCAAGCAAGGATGACATTGAATGCCCTGCATGGGTTCGTGCTCTGACAAGGGGCACTGCCGGCAGACAGTTTGATCGTTTCTTCCCTTTTCCCTTTTCTGTCTCCTCCTGATCAGAATCACGAGCACATTGGAATGCGAAAGCCTGGAAAATCGCCGTTTCAATAGCGCCAGGAGCCAGAGAGGGAGAGACAGAGAGAGGCTCGGTCTGAGACCGTCTTCAGGGACAAACTTGTCTGATGTTTCAAACCCGAGCAAAGAGACTAGTAGAAACACCATTCCCCTCTCCTCAGGCTTCTTCTCGAGGAACGGGATCGGGATCGTCGGAAGGGTGCCAGCTGGTGGCACAGCGTCTCCGTCCAGACAATCATGGGAGTCTAAAAAAGGGAACAGAGTGCATACAAAGTGCGACTGTACAGCAAGAGAGAGCGAGATGCTGGCCCATGGAATGGAGGGGCCGCAAAAAGACCAGGGCCGGGATCCGCGCTCAGACCAGCAGCTGACGCGTAGAGTGGTTAATTACCAAAGAAAAGGCCTTTTGCCTTCTTTTGCTCTTCGTTTTGCAGCTTGCCAGCTGCTCTCTTTATCGATTGCGTAAAGCGTCTGCTCCGTCCAACGCCAAGCGTCAATGCGAGAGGCTGCTACGGAGGATTAGTCGATGGCTAGAAGCAAATAGCAGAGCCAGTAGTCGGCAATAGCTGGCGGTAGTCCGTCATGCTTCGCCTAGCGTGTTTGAAGTAAATTGCTGCCAGCTCAGCACGACACCAGGAGCCGCATTGTGGTACGATCTTGGTGATTGCGCAAAGGCGAAACTCGGGAGGAGACGAGAGATCGAGAAATGGAGGCATCGGGACGGGTCTCTGGGCTTGAAGGAACGCTCTCTGCTAGTGGCCATGTCAGTAAACTAGGGGAAATTAGCTGTGACGCCGGGTCTGCGTCATGGAAAGCCAGATCGCCGTCGACCATTGCCCCAAGCGGGTGGCCCTCCTGGAAGCGCTGCCTCTTCAGCTTCAGCCTTCTAGCTGCCGCTTCGGTCCTAATCCGCCAGTGCTATCGCGATAGAGACGCTGGATGCGAGCTCTCGGAGGCTAAAGAGCAGCGGGCGCCACTAGTGGTCAATTGGAGAGCTGTGATTGGACAGACACGCGACAACAGTAAACAAGGGGGGCAAGACGCGTCTTGAGTTCGGTATGACGCGTTTTTTCTAGCGACCATCCCACTTCACTTGGACTTATAAGCCCGAGTAAGACTCACCACAGCTGAGCGAAGAGCGAGAGAAGATAGTGAGAGAGTGAGTTGAGGGCGGCCCAAGATGTCATACTGTACATTCTCGTTGGGCTGCAGTGGAACCGCCATGTCTTGTCGATTCCCTGCCGCGGCCAATCAGCGTCGCGTCTGTGCCGGCTCCCCTCGTCTGCATCCCTCCATGGCCGTTTTGTGCTCAGACAATGCCCTTCACATGCCTCTGCTGGCCGGGGTGCGTGTCCCAAGCAGGCGAATCAGGGACAGGGTTGCGACCGAATTCGCGGAGAGCCTATCGCTGCGTATCACCGGGCCCCATTTGCGGTCTCCGTGCTGGACCGGGCTGCCTGAGCGGGTGCTGTGGATGGACTCAAGAACCAATTGCCCTTGAGAGCGGCAATCAGCTGAGAGGGCTACGCGTTGTTGTACTCCATAATTCAAGTCGCGTATGCTGTCAGATGGTGGTCATCTGAGTTTCTGTATATCCGTATAACACGGAGAAGCAGCAGCAGAAATACAAGTAGTATTGACGTGACATGGGTTGAAGCTGTTTATAGAAACAACCAGGTTGAAGACGAGATAAAAAATGGAGAGAGTGTGAGCAATGCGTGGGGGAGACCTTTCGTGAAGATGGTAATGGAGGGGGGGGGCAAGGGGTATAGAGGGGGGAGAGGGCGATATAGAACTAGGTGTTATGGAGGGGTCAATATTGGAGGAGGGGGAGAGAGAGAAGAAAGGGAAAAGGGAACAAGAGTCAAAAGGGCAGCAGAAACATGAAGAGAAACTGGGCCAGGGCAGGATAGAGTTTGCGTTTGAAACGCAGCAGAATCGACAGCGGCCGGCGGTACCTGCTTTTCGGCAAACTCTCTTTAAGCTCGCCGCTGTGGCTTGGGCGGTTTTGAGACATCTGACGGATTCCATTGACGACGGCACTAGAGGCACGATGAAGAAAACTCTGTCTCGAGCGTTGTACGTAAATGGGTCATCTGGGCTGATGTTTTAGCCATGGCCATTGAGGCGATGACGGATGGTTGACGGGTTAGGAAGAGGCTAAGTATTTAGTTGAAGAAAGAAGAGCAACGACGGATGAACCATGATTGGCATGTTCGGCATGTCCGTTCCTCGTTCTTCCGGGCTTGGTATCGAGAGAAGTGGTATCAGATGCGCTCCTCCATGAACTATTATAGTAGCACAGTAGTTCGTCTTGTGCGACTCGATCGCCATGCGGTAGTGGTCGGTATTGGTTAATGGGGTCATTGGATTTATTGGAGCAGCCAGTTAGTACTATTCTGGCAAGTGTTTGGATAGTCTAATGCGCCACTCTGATATTCCCTTCCATTGATACTTGAAGTAGCACCAACTCCCACTAGGTATTTTCTTCCAGCTCCGAATTGGCGGTTGGTGTGTGGTGGGATTATCGTAGACTCCATATGCCATTTTCCTGATGGATTCAGTATTTACATTGTACATTGTAGATACCTATGCCCCATACCACTGCTACCTCATCCAACACGTCCATGCGCATGCATCCTCGGCCGCGGGTGGGAAATCAATGCAGTAGTGCTCCGTAAAACTGGACCAGACAACTCAACGCTCGCCAATTGCTGCGCTCATCGCCCGCGCATGCTTGCATGCATCATGCAGGCCAATGCCCAGTAGAAGAGCTCCGTCTCTTGTTTATCGATGCAGGTGGGATTCGTGATGCGATGATGGGCTCCAGCAGGTCGCATGGCAACCGTAATGGTGTTGTCGTGATGGCGATGGCGATGGCGATGGCGAATAATAAGGAGTTCTGGGCGCGGATGCATTCAAAAGGGACGTATCTCTCACCTTGCGTCCCGTCTCTTGCATCCCGTCTCTTGCATCCCGTCTCTTGTATCCCATCCCATCTCTCAGGTCCCGTCTCCGAGTCTCTCGCACACGCAGTGTCACTACTTGTATACCTACCTATTGCACTAGATACAAGCCGTTGACCCTCACACTCGCACATCTCACATTGAACCCTGCCTAGCCATCCATCCATCCACGACCACTTTTAGTATCAATACATAGCACAAACCATACTAGCACATCCATGTACGTATTACTGCTGCTGCTGCTGCTGCTGCTGCTGCCGCTGCCACTACCTGTTGTTACTTGCTGCGGCCTTGCTCTGTATGCCTGGCATCCCACCCGGCCAAAGATGCTGGTTTGCATCGCACCGCACCACGTACATGGCATCACCCGAATCTACCGGCACTTTACTTACATGCTTCTGGCGCATGTAATGCAGTCCGCACTTACAGGCTCCCTGCTCCGCTCTGGCACAGCCCTAGTCGATTCGAGACAGCGCCCATCGATCGATCGTCGAGCACGCAGAAAGGCACTGCTGCACGCAAAAAAAAGGTCGAAAAGCGCCGTCCGTTGCATTTCTGCATAGCAGTCCCCAAGACACGCCCCCCTTTGGCTCGCCTCTTCGCACAATCGGAGAATCCCTTTTGCGACAGAGAAGAGAGAAGAAGAGCCTCCATCCCTTGGCCTTTTGCCGAGAACGCGCGCGACACGCCCTCCAGAGTCCAGCCCGTTCCGTGTCAAGGAGGGGCTCTTGACTCTTCAACCACTCAGACGGCGACGGCTGCCACCCTCACCCTCACGTTTGTGCTTTAGACCTGCGCCGGTACCTGTCTTGTACAGTACCTGCCCTTGCAGCATTGCTCGGTGTCTCTTGCTGCGAGACTTGCCCCTCCCTGCGACTGCTGCCTATTGTCGCTACTGCGAGGTACCGCTGACTACCCAGGGCACCTCCTGCTGCAGCCCATCGCACCACTCGACCGCAGGCCTTCATCGCCATCTGCAAATCCTCCTCCGCCAACTTCACCTCCATCACCGAAATCCAGTCCGCCCCGGGTACAGGCTGCCGCTGGCCACTTCGGGCGTAGTGCGCTCTGCTAGTTCCGGGCTGGAGAAGCAAGATTTCTGCACTGCAAACCCCTGCCCCGGTCGCTCGTGTCAGCCCAGACGGCGCTGCAGCCAATCCGCTGCGCGGCGCATCCCTGACGCGCTGCCAGGGATCCCCCCTGGTCGACGATCCACTCGGGCCTGTCCAAGGCTCCCAGAGTTTGTGCTGTGCTGGCTGCCCTTGGGCTTGTGCTTGTCTCTGCTCTCCCTTCCGGCGATACTGGTGAGTGCATGCATTCCCTATTACAGCGCCCGTCTCCCCTCATCTCATCCGCATCGCCTTTCCTTTCCATCTCTCCCATCCCATCCCATCCCGCCTCCAACTAATTGCGCCTCTGTGACAGCTGCTCGCTCTTTCTACCACTAAAGCCTTGCCCCGCGCGCCGCCACAATAAAACTGTTTACTCGATCCCGATCCAGCGCGACTCTCATCCGGACTGCTCACTCTCACTCTCACTCTTTGCAACTCACCCGCCGTTTCTTCCGATCTGAAGAATCGAAAATCGCTAGAATTTTTCATAAATCTCGTCTGCGGGTCCGAACCGGCTGTCCCGTCAAGCATCGCATTGACAGCCGAAGAAGCACGAAAAAGGCACCAGTAAAAGCCCCCCCGTCAGGGCCGTGACTCCCCCAAGCCTGCCTTGTACTGTATCTGCCGCCCCACCGCGCCTGCGAGTGACGGTGACCTCAGCGAGGTGAGCACAAAATCTCCCGTGGTTGAATCTCTCCTTCGTCTTTTTTTCCTTTCTCGGGTCTATTTAATTACCCTTCAGCTCTCTCGGAGCCCTGCGATGCTGTCATGCCCTTCCCGCAAACGGCGTCGCGTCTCTTTTCCCTTGTAGCCTCGGCTGACTAGCGCGCCTAGACGCTTCACGGCGATTCACGCACAACTTACTCCACAGCTAAAGAGCCTCACGTCGAGGCACTTGCTCCGGCCGCAATGGCCCAGCCGACGCGTTTTTACGCCTCTCCCAGGCCACTGGACGTTTTCAATGACGATGCATATTTCGAAAACGAAGCTCCCATGACGAGCCACGCACCCATGCCAAATCCCTCCAAGCCCATGCGTCGTCCCTTGGGCACCTCAACTCCCAACGTCATTCTTGAACCAGCAGTCTCCCACAGCTCCAAATTCTCACCGTACAAGGCCAAGACTCCAAGGGCGCCGCTGAAGCCGTCCCACGGCCTCAATAAATTCAACGGCATATCCATGGCTCCTCCTGCGGACAAGACGCCAGTGACCGATTCACTGCAGAAGAGGCCACAGTTGTCCAACTTCAAGACGGGCTTTCAAAAGCCCCAGCTCACCGGCCCTGATGCATTCTTCGAGAAGGAAAACGTCCATCCCCAGAGCTTCCCGGGACCGTCCACTATCGATCTCTCCGTTGGGCAGTACTTCCAGAACCCTCCCGGGAAAAAGGGACTCATGGAGGCTGCCCCCATCAAGGAATCTCGAGTCAGCAAGAAGCCCAAGGCTGACGAGCAATCACTACCACCTCACGACTCATTCCCGCCCATCACCGACGATGGCACGAAGCCACCTCATAGTTACGCTCAGCTCATTGGAATGGCCATTCTCCGATCTTCAAAACGCCGCCTCACGCTTGCTCAGATCTACAAGTGGATCAGCGATAACTATTCGTTTTACAGCCCCAATGATGCTGGATGGCAGAATAGCATTCGACACAACCTGAGCCTTCACAAGAATTTCATCAAGATCGAACGACCAAAGGACGACCCTGGCAAGGGAAACTACTGGGGCATTGAACCCGGCACCGAATTCCAGTTCCTCAAGGAAAAGCCGACTCGGAAATCTGTCCCGACTGGAGAGAACCTCCCTGTCATGTCCACCCGCCTCGAACCATCTCGACCAACGCCAGCACTAATGCCCGAGCCTTTGCTTCCGCCTCCGGCCCCAATGCATCACCAGCATCATCACCAGCACGCCAACAGCCTTCCTCCTCTCCCGACGTCTCAGGCAACCCTGTCAATGCCTCTGGAGCCGTCATCAGATGCCACCATTCTATTATCGGACAATGCGCCTGCTGATGACCTGGCCGACAAGGGTCCCGACAACGAACTACTACTGGAATCATCCTTCTTCTCACCCCTACCTGCTGCTTTGCATTCCACCCCACCCATGCCCCGGGCTGAGCGACGGAACGGCACACCGCCTCCCATGAACCGCAATCCCGCCTCATCAGCTACTCGAACTCATAAGCGCAAGTTTGCTTCCATGGATGACAGCGGCTACATCTCCTCCCTAGAATCCTCCGCCATGCGACCGAATGCGGCCAGGTCAGCTTTCTTTACGTCTGAACCGGATCGACGCCGCATCAAGCGTGGCCGCGCCGAAGAGGAGATTGCACGACTAAGAGGATCATCACCTTTCAGCCCATCAAAGAGCCGGCCATTCTCTAGCTATGGAATCAACTCATCGTCACCTTTCCGACCGTCTAGCGATAACCAGATGCCCCCTCCTCTGACCCCTGTCGTGAAAAAGGCAAAGGCTATTATCCAACCACCGCCGTCAGTTTCTCCCAACACCAACCTACGCATTCACCGCGCCAAAGTTCGCCATATGCTGCAGTCTCCTCTACGAAGAGTCGCCAACCTTACCAACGACGATAGTTTGCCTTGGAGTCCCGCCTTCCGCCTGGACGACAACATCTTTAGCTTTGACACGCCCAATGCCAGCAATCTGCCCGACTTTGACATCTTCCAAGATCTACCAGTGGATGATGAGAATGTGTTTGACAGCCTCCTACCCGCAGAGACCGGCTCACCAGTCAAACGCTCTGTCAAGCGCGCTCGCCTCGATCGGTCTATTTCTTCGTCGGCCATTGGAGAGCTGTCAGCTTCCAAGAAGCTTCTCGGACCAGCGCCTCTGCTCAAAGCTCCTGATACGCCATCTCAATTTCTGGAAACGCCCAGCAAGGTCTTTGAGGGCCTAAGCTCTCCCTCCAAGCTCTTTCAACAATCACCCATCAAGGGTGCTTCACCAAGCAAGTTTGCTTCCTTACTGGAGCTTCCAGGCGATGGCGACTGGCCATCTCTCCACATAGATACCAATGACTTTGCTACCGGCGCTGGCTCTGATGGCTCAGATTTTACTGGCCTCGATATTCTTCAAGGATTCGAGCGAATTGGCTCAGGCTCACAGCAGTCATCAAAAGGCGTGAACAGGAGTGGAAAGCCTGCACTCGGCCGAAGCTATTCAACAGCATTCTAAAAAGAAAGGAGAGCTTACGACAAAAACTGGCGCTTGCACAGGAGAGAATGATTACGATACCTTTTTTTTAATGACATAATGAGGACTGAAGAAGAAACAACACAAAACACAAGAACGAACCAACAGTTCTTCTTCTTCTTACACGTCTAGCTTCTTTTTATCATGAGCACAGTTTCCTTCACGCGACTAAAACGATGACTACTGGTGGTTTGACGCAGAGCGAGACTGAACTTTAAAATACAATGGGCTTCGCAGTTCTGCGTGCAAAAACCCGCCCCCCCTTCCTTTGGGCTTCACGGCTTGCTTGTTACGGGTAACGATGATTCTGAGTACATAGTATACCATTTCTTTCTTTTCTTGTTGACCCTCCTTATTTTGCGGCATTGGAATACGATTACGGCTGATTCCAGGGAATGGAATTGCTTGGCTTAGCTGGAATGGCTTGGACTTGGGACTTGGCTTATTGTAAAGGGGTTAGGTCTTTTTTGTTTTCTTTTTCCTTGTTCTATTCCTTATGATCGGCTCTACTTTTTCTGCGTCTGTTTCCTTTCTTTACTTTTACTGGACTATGGGTTGGAAGCATGGAGTCTGGATTTCACAAAACATGTCGCGTACGCGCGTATGTAACCTAAGGGAAACTCGGTATCAAAGGGAGGCTTTTTGTGAGAGACTTGACTAGCACATGTTTGTATCTTTTTTTGTTGCTTTTTTTTTTTAGGCTTGTTCTATCTTATTCATTTATTTTATTCTCTTATGGATCAGGATTAGGGGCGGATTATCAGCCGTTGGGTTTACTTCTGCCTTTACATGATAGGCTGTGTTGATTAGTTTTTGCCTTGATAACTACTTTGAACTTTTTTCCCCCCTTCCGAAAAAGAAAAGGGGTTGTCTTTAATAGCAATTTCAATTCAGTTATTTGCTTCAAGTTTGATCATTTGTATTAGTTCAGTGGTCTTGTGATGTAACTGGTAGAGCTACCTTGGTAACTACCTGTAGGTACCTAAGTGTAGGTAAGTATCACCTGTATACTTTCAATCCCATGGGCGTGAATGTGTGCATGTGTGCGAGCGTGTGTGACTAGGGGGGTATCTATTACCTTGACCATGCATTAATTTAATAAATTCAAAATCCATTTCACCTCCCATCCAGGTGGCCCCAAAAAACGCCCGTGTAGAACGCCTATGTACAGTTTACCCAATCGGGGGCGCACACGTCAAAATCCCCTCCCTCCAAGTCTATTTGGCTGTATTGGGTTGAACCTTTATCTGTCATTTGTCATCGTAGTTGTTGTTGTATTTTGATTTGAGATATTGCAGAAAAACGGTGGTGATAAATTGGGAGTCGTAAATGTTCGTGGCCTTTGCGTGTTATGGGATAAATAGATGAAACGCGAGGAGGAAAGTGGCAGTGGCGGACTCCAGTTCGGGTTGTTGCATGTTGTATGAAGAAAAGAAACCGGGACTTTTCAGTGGTACATTCGTATACGAGATAGCCAGCCGGTTTCCTTGGACTCGACGTTGATCTTGTAGGGAAACGGGTTGCCGCCTTGGGTGGTGATGGGCGGGATATGGTCTCTGTGGGTGTTGACGAAGGTGACGATTTTCATGGCGGTGGTGAAGAGGGTCTGCTCCATGGCTCTGCGAACCTTTGCTCGTTCTGCCGATTTAAAGTTAGCATCAGTCGATGTATAAGTTTTGATGATTCCAGATATGAACAGTCGCATCCATACCATTTTCAGTTCTCGGCTCAGCAACAGTCACTTTGATTGTCCAAGTCTCCCAGCAGACCTCCTCCACTCCGAGTGACGGCCACGGCTTGCGTCGTTTCTGGTCGAAGAACTGGACGGTGATTTGGCCTCTTCCTCCGCTACCGGCGCCATTGATTCTGTCTCGGTTCGTCGGCGCGCCCGAGTTGGACAATCGTTCTGCGTCGAGCTGGCGATCGAGTGCGGAGACGCCTTGCTCAATCATGGTCTGGAGCTCCTCGTCGTTGACGTAGGGGAGAGTGACATCCAGGACTTCGTGCGTTTGCGGGGTGAGAGAGGGGAAGAATCGGTTGAAGAAGATTGTATGTAGTATGCCTGTAATTTTGTTGCGCAACTTATTGTCAGCTCCCCGGGAGATGATTGCAAATGATGTTTGCGACGCCTTGTAGGGATCAATTTAGCTTACCTTTAACAACGTCGCGGACAGATCGTGGGTCCGTAAAGACGTCCAGTATGAATTCCGGGGGCTTCTGTGAATCCATTTCTTCTTTTTTCCCAGAGGAAGGCAAAGGCAGCCGTTTGCTGGGTTACTTTATCGCTGGTTCGAAAAAGAAAAGAAAAAAAAAGAGAGCAAGGCCGAAAAGGGAAAGTAGATGTAGTGGTGAAAATTTTTCCCTTTTGTCTCTCGATGTCGCTCACTTATTTGCGCTCTTCCTTTTTTTTTTTCAAAATGTTCAATTATATGTCACCACCAGTGGAAAGCGTCGATGAAGAAGAAATGGATTGGCCAGTGTTATCTAGTCTGTTCTGCGAAGAGGCGCATTGCTGATGCTTTAAGCCACGGTCTCGGGGTCTCTTATTTGTTGAGTCAAAAAAAACAAGGTTGCGAGAGTCGTCAGCAGGAGCGAGAGAGTCACCAGACCAGATCTCGAGGGCTTTTAGCGACAAGGAGGCGTCTGTTGGAGATTGGAGATGCTGATGGGGGACCGAAACGCCTAGAAGCGGATAGGCAAGGAGTGTCGTCTCGGTGTGCGCAGCTGGTGCAGGGAGCGATGCAAAAAGGGAGGAGGCGAATAATTGTCAGATGCCACCAGGAGTTGAAGATGAAATTGTGCCGCAGATATGCAGGCCTGGATGCTGGAAGCGAATTGAAGCGAGGGGGTGGGGGATGGCTGGAGAGGGGCAAAAAAAATACAGGCTGGATCGACCAGTAACGTCACCGGCCTTGGGGGCTCGGGGATGCTTATTTACTGGGCTGCTGGTTGCGGCAACGATAAGCGATAAGGGCGCCTCAACTGTCTCTTTAGCAGCGGGACGGCAAAGGTCAGCACATTAACTCCCCTATACAGGCCTGTATAGGTAGGTAGCTTTTGAATTGATGTTTTTGAGAAGATGCTGCCCATCCAGTAATCTCTATGAAGCTCTAATGAAATAGCAGCCATTACTGATTTCCTAATGGTTTTTAATCCTCTCAGCGGTAGCCAAAGTTCATTTGATCATATGACACCAATCTGTCCGTCTGCAGCATATGTGTACACAGTAACACGTCAATACTGTATATGCCATTTAATGGAAATCGATGCCTTCAGAGTTATTGGAGATTACAGCGCCCAAGCATGTGCCACAGCCTAGCAGGGCGCTACGGTGGGTGTGAAATCGTGGCAGCGCCTTACAGCATTAACGGTCTAGTGCGTGCATCTGTACAGGCCGCCGCCGGTCCCCCGGAAAAGGGTGCTGCTAGCAGTCGGAGGCTTATTAACCAGTACTCGCCCAATACAACCAACCTTGCGCCTTTTGCAGCCCGCGCAGCCGTACTCGCCGCGTACTCGCTCCCGTACCTACATCTCAGCCGAGAGGCCAATTAGCGGCCCTGCTCCTGCAACCGAGGCATCCCGGGAATCGCTGAGCTCCCAAGTTTCCATCTCGAAACATCCGCCATCGCGACTCGACCACCGAATCTGCCGTCCTGCGTGCTTGCGAGCCTCGTGCGACGTGCCATTCCCTGCCGTGCCCGCCTCCAAGAGCCTGGCTTCTGCCTTCTCCTCTCTCTCTGCCCGGCACTCGACTGAACACATGTGTTTGCACTGCCAATCCATGACCTCCTAACACGACCCGACCTGTGCAGCGCTGCCCAACATGCTCTCTTCAGCCCGGCGCTGGGTGCGTCGCAACCGGACACCAATTGCCATCGGCGTTGGTGTCCTCGGCGCTGGCTATGCCGTGACGCAGTACGTGATGGCCAAGATCAACGATGCGCGCGAGCGGATGAGCAGCGATCGCATCGCCAAGGAAAAGTAAGTCGGCCTTGCGTGCCCAGCAGGACAAATTGCCTGGCTCTGCGTGGCTAACGCGGCATCATCAACCCTCCAGCCTTCGCCGTCGATTCGAGCAGAACCAGGAAGACTGTACTTATACCGTCCTGGCTCTCCTGCCCACCGCCACGGGCAACGTGATTACGGCCTTGAACACCGAGCAGATTACGTACGAGATCCAGCAGATCAAGAGCTCGGCGAGGAGCCTCAAGGGCATCCAGACAACAAGCCCGCCCAGTATTGCCGATACCACTCTCACCGAAGATGATAGCAAGAGCACCATCAGCGTGCCGGTGGATGTCGGAATGCCCTTTACTTCAGATGGCTCCCAGCAAGAGCTGGCTCCTCCCAGGCCGCGAAAGACCAAGAGGCAACTCTGGGATGACTTGACCATTAGCGGTACGCTGCCTCCTTAATCTATGACCCATCCATATGTGAGTAAAGGATGAAAAAGGAAACTAACAAGTGATTTTTTGGAAATGCAGCCATTACAAGATCATTCACCCTCATCTACACGCTCGCCCTTCTCACCATGCTGACAAGAGTTCAACTGAACCTTCTCGGCCGGCGCAGCTACTTATCCAGTGTTGTTGCTCTCGCTACTGGCAGCCAGCAGGCCACCATCAGCCTTGAGAACAATGACGACGACAGCCCCAATCCGCATGGCAGCGATTTCGACACAAATCGCAAGTATTTAACCTTCAGCTGGTGGTTGCTGAACAAGGGCTGGGTGGACGTCATGCACCGCGTAGAAAGCTCTGTGCGGACCGTCTTTGGTAGTCTCAGCCCTCGAGATCTGGTTACCTTTGATCGGGTCTCCCAACTGACCGCAGAGGTGAGAAAGCTGATTGAAGGATCCAGCTCAAACAACAAGGGCTCGGATTGGCTGTCTTTCCTCCTGCCTCCCAAGGATAAAGAGGACGAGGTTCTCCGTCAGTCTGGTGTGCTAGATGATGCCAGCCTATCTCCTGAAGATGGTGCCCAGCCATCACCTGCCGCTCTGAGACGCTTGCTCGACGAGACTGCTGATTTAATCGAATCGCCAGCCTTTTCACACGTCTTGACACTGGTTCTCAATTCGGGCTTCTCACTGTTGGTGGACAAGAAACTGGCCACTGAGGCTTTTGAATTTTCCTTGGACGAAGCTCCTACTACGGTAGCAACGACAACCAGCCTCAAGCGCACCAGAGCTATCCTGTTGCCCAAGATCTTGTCTGTCCTAACGCGACAGGCTCATGTCATCGGTAACGGCAATACACCGAATGAGTATCTCCAGGAGATGGAAACAGTGCGCGATCTCGAGGCTTTCTCCGCCGTCGTATACTCTAGCAACTGGGAGAATGAGATGAAGGACGAGGGACTCATGGAGAGTGCTGTCTACGTCAAGTCTGAAGATACCCAGTCTCAGTCAACTCAGGTTGATAGCAGTGTTATCATTGTTGAGCCTCAAGCTACTACTAGCTTGGAGGGCGCATGGGAGAGAGCGACGGCGGGAGAGAAGTCTTGAAGCAGAAGAAGCATGTATCCTCAATATGCATATTTGTATAGTAAAGAGTAAAGATCTGGTGCATTCTACAGGTTTTGTTTCACTTTTGGAAGGGCAGGACGGACTGGTATAAAGATTTAATGGCTTTTTTTTTTTTTTTTTTTTTTTCTCTTTGTTCTTATTTTTTATCGCTCATTTGGATAGGTACTACTATGATGTTGGCGGACTAGCAGACAGCATATAACGATATATCCTACAATCTCCTCGGCGCTCAGAGGTTCTTTTCAGCGCTTGATCTTCTCCAAACGTTGCCTCCTATGCAAACTTGTCTCAAAAGTTCCCCAGGCCTCATTACGGGTCAATCTATCCTGTTGTCACAACTCGTAGGTTCAATATCCGAGCGGCCAGCGGGGGTGTCTGGATGGCTCATCCCCGCAATTGCCTCGTCGTCTTTGTTTTGCTTGTTTCTTGCGGCTCTGCTAAACTCCAAGTAGCCGGAAACCGTAGAGTCCTTGACCGAGAGACTGCTGTGGGACAAATCAGGGTGATGAGAGCGTCCATGAGCGTCAGGCAGACGCCGTCATGGCTGTTGGTACCGATATTTCCCCGTTTCCGCCCTTTATGTGTATCTCATTTCAAACTCGTATAACCGTCAAAGTGCCTTTGGCAAATTCACATCATGCCCCTTATGAACTGGTCTAACCCCCGCTCGAAGAGTTCGTTTCTGATGCCGGCGCCCCCCCTTGTGTTCGACTGGTGCAAGCGGGTTCTTGACAACTATTTACTCATCATATTAGCCACTCTATCCTTGAACAACCTGGTTACCTGGACATCTTGAAATCTTTCTGGGAGTCATGTACCATATTCCACCCATAGGTTGATGTAAATCTGATGCAGCACATTCCGCATGCTCGCCGACGCGGTATCTGTAATCATGACGAAGCGAAGATTGGCGGGCGTCTCGTAAAAGTGCAGCTTATACTGGCCCGTCCGGTAGCTGATGAAGGCGTCGTCGTCGCCGCCGAGCTTGCGGGCCATGTTGCGGAGGGAGAAGACGGTGCCAAAGACGAGCTTGGCGTCGTCCGAGCTGGTGGATATGGCGGGCGCGGGGGCTTCTTGGTCGGGCGATGCCCATGATTTGACGTAGACGCATTCGGCTGGGGAGGAGAGAAGATCAGATCAAGATGTTTCCGCATACAGGTAAGCCATCTTGCGAAAGAGGGAGTGACCTACTGTGGCGGTCGAAGATGTAGAACGTGTAGACGGCCATTGTGAATAGCTTTGCGCGTGCGGGCAGGCACGGACTCTGGTTGGTTTGAGTGACAGTGTTCAGATGCTGCACGCGACAAGATCAATGAGGGCCGGCTTGCAAAGGAGACACTGTCGTCGTCACAGGACGAGCGAGCTCCGTCAGGTACAGTTGGTTGCGAGATGTGTGTTTCTGTCGATCAAGGGGCGCCTCGGTTATCTAATCCAGCGACAGGCTGACCTGGAGCTAGCAGGCGCCCCCGCCGCGGGCTGGCGGGGCATGAAGGCCCGTAGGAGCCCACTATAAAGTGCTGCCAATAGTGGGCAGGAGCTTCAGTCTTCATTCATACTGGCCTTGTGGTATACCTGTGCTGCTTCTTTCGCTAGAAACGGCCGAAATAGTTTGAGTAGTACTGAATAAACATATAAACAGATAAATAGATACTTTTCAAGCTTTGCAATGAAATTATAGTGAAATGTAGTGAGATGCAAAACACCAGAGTTGAGTGCTTTAACAGAGCTCGGGATACGCTGACACTAGATCTCAAGCATTGATACCCCCCCTAGGTATATCCAGTAAATGCATTTATAGCCCGGCATAGAAGGACCATGCGATATTTGTAAATAGCATCATTCTCAGTCATGAATCTCCGACATTCTGTACCGAGTACTGTTTGCAGGCATGGCCATAGCGGTCGAGGTAAACGCCCGCCTGTCAGAGACAAGCCGTCCAGCTCCAGAGCCCCGCTTTATCGCAAGATGCCAATGCAGCTATCGCGTATAGCCCCTCCATTGGTTGGCTCAGGGCGCTCGTCCTGATTTCAGCCTCACGTCTCATTTCGCAGCCCTGGCGAAATTGTGCTTGTGCAGCTTCAATCTGGAAAAATAATCACGTTGCTGGCTTCTTCTCACACCTTGCCTGGACTTCAATTTCGCCTAGTATCTTCTGAGAGCCTCGTCCAGGAGTCTCGTCCCCGCACGCGACACAGATTCTCATCGCTGCTCTTCTTCTCGAGCCTCAGCCGAGAGCTGCGTCTTCTGCCATCATGGAGACGCCTCCGCAATCGCCTAGAGGCGCGAAAACCGATCCTCTCCCTAGCCTTCAATCGCCTAGACTCACTGTCAACGGTCGCGAGGATATCGCCGACGATATTCGACCATCTTTGGCGTCTGCTATGTAAGTGATGGTGCTGAAATCTGCTCTTCCAAGAAGAAGAGAGAAAGAAGAGGCCTAGCCTCGCTTGTCGCCAGGCGCTGATTGATCTTTTTTTCTGCTTCAGCTCCGAGCCTGTTCGTCTGCAAGGC
Source organism: Trichoderma atroviride (assembly GCF_020647795.1). NCBI lineage: Eukaryota > Fungi > Ascomycota > Sordariomycetes > Hypocreales > Hypocreaceae > Trichoderma > Trichoderma atroviride. Next base: position 1,528,752 of record NC_089400.1, on the reverse strand, counting down.
TTCGCAAGCCCGATCAGACAGCATAAACGGACTCCAAGCGCTCATCGCGAAATCAAGGTCAGCTTTTCTCCGGCATATGGCCTCCAACCGGACCAAGTGTGGGCTAATCTCCAGTAGGAAACTTTGGACGCCCACGTCGAGTTCTCCAATGATGAAACGGATGGTCGAACTCACCACAGAATAAACCAGTTTGTGATTCAGGATGAAATCGGTCGCGGATCTTACGGCGCTGTCCATCTCGCGACAGATCAGTTCGGCAATGAGTTTGTATGCTTCCTTTATCAAGGCATTTGCTTGTGCCCTCTTTCTAAGAGTATTCACTTACGGCGAGATCTACAGGCTGTCAAAGAATTCTCCAAGGTTCGCCTACGCAGGCGGGCACAGTCCATCGCCATGCGCCAAGGCCCTGGGGGGCCGCAAAGACGTATGCCTGGTAGAGGAGGCGCCATGTCTCCTCGTCTAAATGGGCTGCGAGACAGTGAGGGGAGCGATGCCTTATTCTACATCCGAGAAGAGATTGCTATTATGAAGAAGCTCAATCACCCGAACTTGGCTCAACTTATCGAGGTGCTCGATGACCCAGATGAAGATTCCCTGTACATAGTAATGGAGATGTGCAAAAAGGGGGTCATCATGAAAGTCGGCCTGGGCGAGCAAGCAGATCCCTATCCTGAAGAGGAGTGCAGGTTCTGGTTCCGAGATTTGATCTTGGGAATTGAATACTGTAAGTCATACAGAGAACTGCATGTTAACCGCAAATCTCTCTCTAACATGATAATAGTACATGCTCAAGGAGTTATTCATCGCGATATCAAGCCAGACAACCTCCTATTATCCGAAGATGATGTCCTAAAAGTTGTAGACTTTGGCGTCTCAGAAATGTTTTCAAAGGGAAACAACATGAGGACGTCCAAATCCGCTGGCTCTCCGGCCTTTCTGCCCCCCTGAACTATGCAGCAAGCACAGCGAAGTTTCTGGGACGGCTGCAGACATCTGGTCGATGGGCGTCACCCTGTACTGCCTTAGATACGGAAAGATACCGTTCAACAAAGAGGCCATTCTTGAGATTTACGAGGCTATCAAGACGGAGGAGCCAGAGTTTGCGAAAGATGAGAATCCGACATTTATTAGTTTAATGAGCAGACTCCTAGACAAGAATCCGGAAACCCGAATTACGATGGCTGAGCTTCGCGTATGTACCGGCCAACTTTGACAGTCACAAATACGTTCGGCATGCTAATGTAATACTACAGGAACATCCTTGGGTAACCAAAGAAGGAGCCGACCCCTTACTGTCGGCAGAAGAAAATTGTTCAGACCCCATAGGACCACCGAATGAGCTGGAGCTCAGCCGAGCTTTTACGAGGAAGATGAACCACCTTCTTTGTGTGATGAAGGCAATCTATCGATTTCGGTGCTCATTGGCCCGCAGCCGCAAAAAAGCTGCGGGTCAATCAAAAGAAGCTACAAAAGAAAACGCGACACCCAAATTACTAGATGTCAGCGCATCAGTAGAAGATATAGCGGCGCTCATTGCACAACAAAAGACGATTCTGCTTGCGCCAGAGCCCGACGAAGAAAAGACAAAAGGCCACGCTCATGATGTCAGCGACCAAGAACCGCTGTTCCTGGGCATCGGCACTGGAGCAAGAGATGCTTTTGTTACCGATGAAAAGACGCCCGATGTCGTGTCTGACTCTCCTACGGCAGTCGATTTCAACGTATACGACCGGGCGTACGAAGAGGCCATAAACGAGCGAATGAAACAGAATCAGTCAAGCAACCCTGTCATGTACTTGACCAAACACATCAAAGAGAAAGAGTACTTCAAAAAGCTGGAGAACATGGTCGACGAAGCTTCGGTCTCACTACCTCCCTTCAAGGCTGCCTTGGAGAATTCCAGCCGACTTCTAGACCCTTTACCTTTACGTCCAGGCAATAGAGTAGCCGATCTCGTGTCTAGAGTCAGAGGCTCGGAAGCGTCCGAGAATAGCAGCAAGACAAAAGGCCAAAATTAGACGGATGGTTGTCTCATCAGCGGTCTTGACATGGCGTGTTCCTCTTCGGCCTTGTTCCGCCAGGTAATGTAATTGTGAACATCTACATGAATACATTCCAAGAAAATATCTCGGGATTGCGAGATACCAGACTCGAGCATTGCTAACCCCTCTCCTGATGGGTGACCTCCTTTTCAATAAAGTACAACGAGTATACATGATTTATCCATAAGACGACGATTAAGGGGTGTCCAACGGAAAGCCAGGAAACAGACTCGTGTGCGGCTGCCTCCAATCAGACAATATGCTGCCATGTTTCTACGCTACCCAAGATGCATTATCATGATGTATGATGAGATGAGATTATCGCAGAGGTTATCAATTCCGTTGGTTCTGTGGAGAAGGCAATCTCCGCTGCCAATAGTGAAGGTGTGCTCACCGCTTCAGACTTGCTAACCAAGGAGGCAGCAATTAATATTTTTGAGCTAAGCACGTAGGGGGGAGGATACCACGTTGGATATTTCTGATACGGTCGGTGAGACCGTTACTACTACAGTACAACGGCAGTGACAATTGCAGGCGATAGCGTTAAAGTAATGGACAATGAAAGGGCCGACGAATGAGGCTTGACCCATGTCATTCGGTACGACGCACATGTACGGAAGGAGATTTAGGCAATCGATTTAGGGAAGCACCACGCACGCGCAGCATGAGCATGAGCATGGAATGCTGGGAAACAAACCCCAGCCATGGGGACTGCAAGCAGGTATTACTCCGTACACCAATCAATCCTTGAGGCTCGGGTAGGCATTGCATGGCAGGGAGCTGCTCTATCTAGAAGAAGAAAATGTCTCACGGCGTGATATGAGATGCATACGAACAGCCAAAATACTGGTTACAGGGCTTTCAAGGCGCGTTATCACCCACGGCGGCCCCTGATACATACCTGCGTTCCCTGTCCGGGCTGGACGAGCTGAGCATCGGGGAAGGGATAGATGGCTCAGGCCATGTGGCAGACGAACGAAAATGGATGGCTTTGCTCCGTAATAGATGCTGAGGGCATGCCCGAGATGCACAGGCTGAAGTCGGGCAGAGTCTAGAACCAAGGGATAAGGAGCAACGGGCGCATTGATGGTCGAATCGCAATGTAGCTTTTGAGACGGCGCTGCAAGTCTCGATAGCCGATGGCTGCAGACGCGCCGTACCGGCTACCAGAGCCAGAAATCGGTGTCTAGGTTTACATGCCGGGGGGGGCTTTTTCATATGGTGGGATGGACAGTGATCCCATGGCGCCTATACTTGCGTCAAGACCCCTCCCATGCTTGCAATTCCCAACAGGAAAGAGTTTCCCGGGGACCTTTGGTTCTGTGTTATCCGAGCACAAGCTGCAGGCAATGACGGAAGAGCCATTGAAGAGCCACTGAAAAGCGAGAGGCATGGCACGAGTCTCAACAGCCGGGCACGACAAGAAAGCAAAAACGCAAACGCTGTGACGGAGGTTGTACCGGGGAAGCGGCAATGCGGGATCAGGAAGGGGGAGGGGCGAAAGACATCATGGCAATTATCTCTTTTGCTGCTTGAGTCTGTCGTTTTTTTCCCATGGTCCTTTTCCTTTCCTGTTTGCTTACATGTACTTTACATACTAGGTCTGTGACATCAGGAGAGGGCATGAGAAAAAAAAACGGGCGGCAGCCGCCCGGGATGGAAAAACACGCAGATCGGCAATGGAGGAGCTGACAGCTCAGCATCGACTCATTTCAGCCGCTTAGATCCGCAGTTCCCAGGATAACAGTGAGTGACTGGCGGGCTGCTCCCCTGGCGATTTCTATGCGAGTAGCGGTCGGTCGGGGTAGTGAGAGAGAAGTAGAGACGGGCAGAGAGAGAGCTAAGCTTCTTACTTGGAAGATTTCAAGAGGAATAACTTGAATGAGAATAGTCCAACTAGACTACTATTTTATTTGATCATTTTCCTTGACTGTGGAGTGGCCAAAAGGTGGCGTGGCAGGCTGTGCCATAAGCTGGGGAGATGATTGAGCCGGGCGGTTTTCTATCTGGTCCTATGAGATCATATGGGGGGACGGTTTTGGCAGCTGTCTCTGTGGGTGAGGGGCGTGATGGGCCATTTCCAGGCCTCTTCAGTGGTTGGAAAGGCAGTAGGACAAGATATACACTACTGGGTATCAATGTCATTTGCGACTATGCTGTAGGCGACGGCTAGAAATGTTTAATTTCCAGATGCTTAGAGCCTTGGCATTGGGCTTGGCCCTCGGCATCTGGCGCAAGCTCGGGGAGCATGTGGTGGGAATGAAGCAGGACGAAAGGGAGAGATGGAGAGAAATACGTGTAAAGACGGAGCAGCGATGACTTCATTGTAGAAGAACTAGTGATGTGAGAAGAAAAGGGAGGGACGGGGAGGGACAGAGAGGGGGGGGGGGGGGGGGCGAAGAGATTCAACTTACAAATCGTTTTCTTCGGGTCTTTTGCTCTGTCCGCCAAGTAAACATGTACTTGGATGTTATTTGTCCCTTTTTCTTCTTCTTACAGTATGGAGGCGTTGGAGGCCGCCTGAGGGACGCAGTTGAGGAGGGGGTAGCGGAGAAAGAGTTTAGGTGCAGGAATAGCGTCCCTTTTTTTTTTGCGAGTATTGCTGCGGACTTACATGGCCTTATTAGTGCTGTGCGGTACGTACATGGCAGTGTCGATACTTTTTGTATACATAAGCTGACCTATCAGATGGGTGCGGTCGGGTATTTTATTTCTTGTTCCTTTCCAATTGTAGAAGCCCAATGCAAGGTATCAACGGTATGGCTATCTATACGTGCTGGGTATATTTCAACGATGCAGGTGAGAGGGGAAATCCTGCATCCTGCATGTAACAAGCCCGTTGAAAAAAGAGAGAGTCTGAGAGTTTTTTTTTAATGGAAAGGGGGAGTGCAGTATTACAGGGGAGGGGTAAAAAAAAAAAAAGCGTGGGCTCATGCGAGTAAGAAATCGAGGTGACAGAGCGCGTGTTAGACTTTGGGTTGATGTAAACACGAGTAAGTGTGAAGAGGAGAGTTTGGAGTTTGGGCTGTAAAGTGAGGGGAGGGGATGAGATTTACGTTGGCTGCAAGGCAGTATGCGGCTACATAACGTTATGTGATGGCTGGTCAAGGGACCTATCTCTTTAATAGGTTGAATCGCGTATAGCCGGGATTGGGTGCCAAGGAGCAATTCATGTATGCTACATACGGAGAGCTGCATGCAAGTTTTTTTTTTATTGTGTTTGATGTAAAAGGTATACATGCATGCAGTTAATTTGGGGAATAGGTGAGCGCGTATGTGTTCCGAAGAAGTTGAGGGTGGGACTTTTTAATATACAAGTACATGTATGCCGCTTCGGCTCGAGATGAATTGATGCTTTATGATGCCGGTTGATAGTAACTCGCCGCGGTATGCTGCTGGCTGCTGGTATTGCTACCAACAACTGGCTAAAAAAGAGAAACGCACATGGGCGGATCTGCTTACGGCGATTATTAGCACCACGGGTTACGGTATAGATAAAACCGCCAAAGTCATGCCAGCGGCTTGTCATTGGCCCCCTTTGGCTCTGTCTCCTCCAATGTCGGGGTGCAGCAAACTACGAGCGATCGATGGAGCCAAAGGGCCGACCAAAGGGCATTGGAATGGTCTGGGTACATGTATCTGGGCCATTCTGATGGAGTTGGGTCGTACGAGCACATGCAGGCAAAAAAAAGGGCTTGCGGGGGAATGATGCTTGGGCTGTCCTTTTTTTTTCTGCCATATGTTTCGTTCAAGCTAGGCAATGCAGGCGAGCAAAGTAAGGTATGCGTGCATGTAACTACTGTATGGATATAGTATGTGTATGTGCGTGGGATGATGGCGCCTGAAGGGGTCCACGGGCCTGGAACCGGTACGTGCGACGTTTGAAAGATTGCAAGTAGGTGTTCGTACATGTACTTGTACATCCATACTTTGCTGTGCCGCAGTTTTTTTTTTTTCCTGATAAAAATTCATCTTGGGGGCAGCAGCCAGGTGAGGCTGAGACAATGGCCATCGATCGCTGTCTCAAAACCTAAGCCACCTAGTTAAGACTTGATGAACTATCTACTAGTGCTGCTACATCAAAGAAGAAACTGAAGCAAAAAATAGCATGAAATCTGTTTTATTTTTGTTCCAAAACGTGCCAAAAACAAATTTAACTGTAAATTGAAGTTAAAGTCTAAAATAAACACTGCCACGCTCCCGTGGTCTTGGCAGTGTAGTTTTCCGACTGCCGTCTTGGCAATCTCGGCGCACGCCAAAAAAAAAAAAAAAGAGAGGATACAAAGAAGAAAAAATTTTAATCAAATCGTACCCGTTAGCACAATCTACGGGCCGTGTAAGAGCTGTCTCTTCTTGGCCTTTTCTTGGCTTCCCTGAGATTTTCGATGGAGAAAGGGCAATTACGTACACGATGGCTGTGCAGAGCTGCCTGGTTTAGTTGAGGAGCGGTTCCCCGACGCCGAAAGAGTCATTGACCGCCTGTGCTTTATTTCTTTGATATGGATATGGGACATGTACAAGTACGGAGGCGGTTAGGGGGAGGAATGGTGCTTTGGCGTTGATGCATCTCACGCGGCGGGATATGTATGTGCGTATGTGTGCGTGTGTGCGCATAGGGCTGTGAGATGGATGGCCTGTAGCTGGCATATGCCTATCGGAACCTGGGAGCAATTCGAACCGGCATAGCTCCCAACTGCCATTGCACCAAGCATGGCCTTTTTAGCTGCTCAACCTCCCGCGTATGGATAAAGGGGGCGGTATGCAGGCAGGCAGCGTCTCGGGCTGTGAGCACCGAGTGCTGCATGGCTGGCGCGCCAAGGAGCAATCAAGCGCTGCCTGTGGGCATGGTCATCAGCATTCCGAGGGTCCTTGGCATTTTGGGATTGCGGCTGTGAAGGCATGTTGTACTTGTGCTGTGCTGTCTTGCTAACTATTATTAATGAATCGTATGAGCATCTCAGTGTACTTGTATATGCCAAGTGGGTTGATGGGGGACCCGTTCTCAGGGCTGACCTGGTACTGGTACTTTACCAGGTAAATATGGACAAGGAACGAAATGACCCGAGGCCCTAGGTAGGGCTCTCTGTCTGTTCTGCAGCGGGCATGTCGCGATAATGATCTGAGGCAAACTCGGACCGCAAGGGGGCAATTGATTAGACAAGACAATCTCAAAGATACCGCAAGAAACAAACAAAAAGATTAAGGAAAGGACGGAAACCTCCGAATACATCTTCAACCCATCAGGTACTAGGCAATTAAACATCTAGATCGATCTAATTTCACACATGTAGGGTAGCACCCCCTTTGTGCTTGCTTGGCAAAAAGGGTTTTCAGTGCCGCGCATGGTACATGTACTTGCGCGTAGAGAGATGCTGAAAAGCACATGATGCAAGGTCTCCAAACCACAAAGTGCCCAGAGCTACTAATCAGCCGTCATCTCATTGTGCCTCGATGCTTCCCTTGCCTGTGGCTTCATTTGCAGCTCCAAGCCGTGTCTCACACTCCACCGGCGCCGCCGCTGAGCGATTTGATGGCCACCGCCGGATCCAGCGAGCCTGGCCTGGCATCGCATCAGCATCAGCATAGGTGAGGGTATGTAAGCGGGCTGGGCTGGTGAGGTGAGACGACGCGCTGCCAATTAGTAAGGAATAGTCAGTAGGAGCAGACTGTGTCGTAATGCCTTGGCATCTGGTGCCACGGCACGGTGTAGTGGCAGCGGCATCACGGCCGATATACAGTATTGATGGAGGCGCTCGCACTAATATACGTACACAATAGCAATCGATGCCCATGCACGCGCGCATGCAAGCGTGCCTTGGCTCTGGTAGCACCACCGCCGGGCACATGTCCAGCCTGTAATTGCGGCGCTGCCAATTGGAACAGCACCTGCAAGTACCCACGTAACACGCCCCGTGGCCCTGCACCCTGGGCAGCAGCTTAGCGGCCGCCAGCCAGCCAGCGCCGCCAAGGCCGCCGAAAAGGGCAAGACCAGAGGACTCGATTTTTCTTTATTTTCTTATTTTCCTATTTTCCCTTTTTTTCCTCTTGTATCCTCAGGATTCAATGCTTTAGCGCGCCTCGGTATGTTTCTTCTGGGCTTCCCTTTAGGTTGTTTCACACGCCCACACCGTCTCTTTATGAGTGCATGTATAGTCAACACCCTCTGGCGCAATGGAGCAATTAAGGAACAGGCGAGAAAGGAGAAGAAATACGATTGAGGAGACAGAAATATAGGACAGCAAGTATATAACTCACTGTAACAGTAGGCGGCTGTACATTTGATGCTGCCACTTCTGCTCTGCTGCAGCACCAACGCATCTGGCAGTGACATGCACGAAATAATGTACGCGCTCCTCCCCTCACACACACAGAACCGCTTCACCTCAACCGGCTGCCCATGCCATGCATGTAGCTGGCTCCTTTCTCTCTTTTCCCCGGCTGCCAGCCGAAACTTCTTTTTTTCTTTTTCATCTTGTGCGATTAAATAGTAGCTTCTTTCCGTTTAGCTCTGCGGAGCGGAGAGGAGAGAGGATTAGTCCCGCAGTGGAGGAGGGGAAATTTTTTTTTCTTCTCTTTGAAAACCCATCGTTTGTCCCTTTGGAGTGGTTTTGGCGCGCGCGCCACAAGCTGCTTGTTTCGTACATGACAGCCTGTCCACGTATTCTGGACTAGCCGTGGACCACCAGACTATCCCTCTTTACAGCCTGCGGTATACGAGCAGAAGGGCGGGATGCACGACTTGCACATGAGCTGCTGCTAACAGCACGCACCGCTGCAGCATTTCGGCATGTCGCTGCTGCAGGCCGCTGGAGCCGCAGCTGTTGCCCCAGCATCTGGGACTGCCCGCCACAGGACGCTCAGCTGGACGGGCTGACGCTGCCAATTACATAGAGGGCTTCAGGTCAATTGGCCTCAGTCGCATCCCGCGGGCAGCCATTCGGGATCAAATGATTGTATTGATCTGGTAATATGGAGCATTGCGCCGCCGCAAAAAGGCACCGGCAGCCCAATAACTCGCACGGCTAGCAGCAAACGTAAACGTCTCAGCGTGCCCACCAACCAGAAATTTTTCATCAAGTCAGTCTCCAGCTGCTGCAGGCTATCCAAGGCTCTGTCGTGCTTTGTCACCCGCTGGAGCCAGTCCCCGGCGCCTTCATTTGCCGCAGCGCAGTTTCCAGCACCAACCACAGGCCCCTACAGCGGCGGTCCTAGAAGCACCCTCCATGCCCTCCATACCGGAACTTGCCTGGCCTGCTCCCAGGTTCCTGTATGCCGTACTGTCCTCGGACACGTCCATGTGCCCGGCGTGTACTTGTACCGCTACCTGCCCGCACAGACACGCGTGACAGACACCGCACCGGCCTGCCGCTGGATACCGCGCTGCGTACCGCTACAGGCGCGCAGCAGCGCCCCTTGCGCTCCGTAAAGCTCCGGCGCCAGTCCCGTACCGGTACCTGTACTCGCGCTACCGCGGCCGTCCCCATTGCAGACTTTGCCGTCTGGTACCTGCTGTGTCTGTTGGTACTGTAATACGGATCCCCCACCGCTGGACCCTTCCAAGGTACAGTACTTTTTTGCCTGTCCGGTCAAGTGTCTTTTTTGGCTTTTCCCTCACTAATATGGCAGCAATCATATCCTGCTTTTTTCTTGCAGTCCTCCTCTTCCCTGGCCATTTATTCCCTCTTTGCCTCCTCCCCTGCCCCCTTTTGCCTCTGTCCCTTTTTCGCTTTTCTGCTCGAGCTGACGGGCTTATTACCACCTCTTCCTTCTCCTCTGCTTCCGCCGTCACCTCTGAATTGCCTCAGCGCCCACCCCCGCCCTCCAACGTCACGACCACAGCTAAAAGGCTGCGAGAGGGTCTCTCTTATTTGCGTCCCTGGCCTCTCGTCTCCTCCATTGGGCGTGTGTGCGTGTGTTGTTGTGTGTTTGTGTGTCCATCTAGCTTATACCCAAGCTCCACCCCTCTGGCACTTACACTTAGACCACTGTGCACACCACCACTGCCACCACCGCTTTTACTGGGACGCTCAGCCCGGCCCTGCTCTGACGGCACTTTTTTTTTTTCTAAAACAAAAAATTCCAATTTTCTGCTTTGGCGGCAGCGCCCAAAAACCTGCCTCCACCCCCGGATATTTGCCAGGACCACGCAACATCCCATCATACAGCGCGCAGAAACACACATATAAGGGCTGCGCACCGGAGATCGCCCCGTTTTGCAGGCCCTACGACCTTCATCCTCCCTGCTGGGCCTCTGCCGCCCGTCCGCGCTTCCAGGCGGTTCCTTCTCCCTCTTCCTCTTCTATACAAGCTATACAAGCACCACATCACCCCAGGCGCAATTACGTCTGGCCTGTCGCCCGTGCGTTGTTCTGCGCCCAGCCTCGATCTGACGCTGCAAACGCCCCTCCTCGACTCCCCCTACAAGCGCCGCCTGGCCTGGCTACGACCTGCTTTTAATTGCCATTTGACTTGACTTTCCTGGAAACGAAACAAAAAGGCAACATCCGACTGCGGCGTTGCTGAGCTTGTTCATCTTTTTACTCTTATACCTTTTTATACCCTTTTTATATTTTATTTTTTTACTTCTTTTTTTTTTTCTGTGCCTATATTTATCTGCTGCTCCCGCCCAGCCTCGCATCCTGCTCTCGCCACACAGGATCGCCGTCCTCTCTGCAGGCTGCCCTCTTCATCAGCTCCGGAATCAGCTTCCGCCGCCGACGCAATCCCCTCCATACACCGCTGGGCCCCGTGCAGCATCCCGGCCCTCGTCACCGGATCAGGCAACCTCAGTTGGCCTCTGTGCTCGCCCTTCAGCAGACGCCTGCTTGGCTTTTTCGAAACTACATTTACTCACATCTTTCGACTTTCGACTACTTCCAACGACTAGGCGCTCGCCATCGTCAAGATGCCGTCCGCCGCCCTCGAGTCAAAACCGAGCTCTGCTCAAAGCTCAAAACCCTCGTCCATTAAGTCGTCGCACGACGGAAAGAGATCGCCCACTCTGCTCTCCCAGAATGGGTCTGAGAAGCTCTCTCCATCCCCCAGCGAGACCCAGCTGAAGCCTGCCTCCGAGAAGACCTCGGTCAAGGATCGCCTTTCTCGCATGTTCTCAACAAAGGACGTCACCAAGGTGCACGTCAATGGCGATGTAACACCTCGATCTCGCGGCCCGTCAATTAGCGGCGCTTCTTCTCCCGCCCCGCGAAAGGAATCAATAGAAAAGCCCGCCGAGAAGCTGCCCGCTGCAAAACCCAAAGAAGCCACCAAAGCTAAAGAATCAGCCAAGCCCAAGGACTCAAATCGCTTCACTGTGCTGCCCGACGTCCCGGGCGGACACGAGCATCTCCTACGGTCCAGCCGAAGACAGGAGAAGCTGTCGGACATGTGGCGAAGCATCCTCGGAAAGAGGCAAGAAGCCCCGCCCCAGCACGATCTCTCCCTGGTGTCCAACTGGGTCGACTCGCTGCGCCAGGAGAAGGAGGAGGCTGCCGACAAAAAGGCCGGTCCCCACGCCAACTCAACTTTGGTGGAAAAGTACGGCAAGTGCCAGGAAGTCGTCGGCCGCGGCGCCTTTGGCATCGTCAGGATATCTCACAAAAAGGTTGGCAGCAGCGGCGAGAAGCTGTTCGCCGTCAAGGAGTTCCGCCGCCGCCCTGAAGAGTCGGAGAAGAAGTACAGCAAGCGTCTTACCGCTGAATTCTGCATCTCTTCCTCCCTGCGCCACCCCAACGTCATCCACACCCTCGACCTGCTCAAGGATGCCAAGGGCGATTACTGCGAAGTCATGGAGTTTTGCTCTGGCGGTGACCTGTACACCCTTATCCTGTCCAGCGGCAAGCTCGAGGTCCAAGAGGCAGACTGCTTCTTCAAGCAGATGATGCGCGGCGTCGAGTACCTCCACGAGATGGGAGTCGCCCACCGAGACCTCAAGCCCGAGAACCTGCTCCTCACCACCCGTGGCGCCCTGAAAATTACTGATTTTGGCAACGGCGAGTGTTTCCGCATGGCATGGGAGTCGGATGCCCACATGGTCTCTGGACTATGCGGATCTGCCCCTTACATCGCTCCCGAAGAGTACACCGACAAGGAATTCGACGCCCGCGCTGTCGATGTGTGGGCTTGCGGTGTTATTTACATGGCCATGCGCACCGGGAGACATCTCTGGCGTCTCGCCAAGAAGGACGAGGACGAGTTTTACGCTCGCTACCTGGAGGGTCGCCGCGACGAAGAGGGCTATGGTCCCATCGAGTCATTACATAGGGTCAGTGACACTGGTTGCCTTTGCTTCCGCCCCTGAATTTGTATTAATCTATTCCACAGGCTCGATGTCGAAATGTCATCTACTCCGTTTTGGATCCCCATCCCGCACGGCGTCTTACAGCCGCTCAGGTTCTCAAGTCTGAGTGGGTTCGTGAGATTAAACTTTGCAAGGCCGGCGAAGAAGGTCTCTAAAATGGAAAAAAAAAAAAAAGGGTTACGACTAAATGTTATACGACAGACCGCTCTGCCTGCAGCGATGGCAATTTCGTGCACAGGGATTTTCACAATCTACGCCCTCCCCTGATTGCCACACCCATCGCCTAATTTCTCTTCCCTCTTGGCAAGCAGAGCGAAATCACATGGACGACGAAACATGATTAGACGAAAAGGAACAAAAAACACTTTTAATGATTTCATGTGGCGAAGGCAACAAAATACCCCTCGGAATTGGCAACTGGATAACTTCTTCTATTATCCATTCGTTACTACTTTTATTATACTTCTATTCTGGCGAAAGCGTTGGCGCGGCGGTCACGGCTTTTCAACTCAACCGGCGTCTATTAGGTCAAAGACATGGCGGACGCCTAAACAAGGCACGCTCGCTTTTTGCATTTTATTGGTTTGACCAGTCTTTACACGGCGAGGACTTATCATATCTTTTTGTATTCCATCATTTATTCTTGTACACACAACAGAGCATTGGCGTTTGGCGAATTGGCCGAGAGGCGCTTTGGACTGCATCAAATCAAAGAGAGAAAAAACAAACAAACAAACAAACAGAAAGAAGCTGCAGTTATATGACCCTGCGTTATTTGTTGGACGCTCTGTTGGGTATGAACCAAGGGTCTAAGCAGCGGGCAAAAGACATGCCCCCGATTCTCACCATTTTATCTTTTTATTTTTTATTTTTTTTTATTATAATTTTATGTCTTGGCGCGGGTTCATACACTCTGGCACAACTTTTTTTTTTTTTTTTTTACTGCAACAAAGACTGGGGTGGCGGCATTGGTGTAAAAGCTACACACGGAGCAGAGGCGCGTTTAAAGGGAAAATGCAAAAAACAATGGATAGTTGGTTGGATAGGCGTCGGGCATTTGGGCTAGGGATAGGCTCTCTCGCTTCTTTTTGGTGGATTATGGTACAGGCTTCTACTGCTTTGATTTGGACATTTGTGCTTTTGGAATCAAGAGACAAACGGAGTCTAACAGACAAGAGAAAGCGTTGGGAGTTTTTGTTTTTTTTTCTGAGTATCTAGTTTTGAAAGATGTGCTTTCTTTTGCGATCATGTTCGCGTAGCGCAGTTTAGGTGCAAATGCCAATCAATATCAAGCGTTTGAACAATCATTACCAGAACCCAACAACAGCCTCATGTCAACATTTGCAAAGCAGTGACAAACAAAACGGTGATGATTTGTCACTTTTGCTGGAAACCAGGGGGCGAGGCAATGTGACGTGAGTGGCTTGGAGAGCTTGCATTGGCTGTCCGCGATGCCGGGATTTGCCATGAGACAAGTTGGACTTGTTGCCCATGACTAAAGATTTGGGCTTCCCGTATCGACCGAATGGCTGGGAGCTGTGTTTCTTCAACATGACCGTTTTTTTTTTTTTGTGGCGATGGGGCTTGGGTGCGGCGGAAGATATGGACACACCCGTACCTATACTTTGTTGCGTGTCTGTCATTCACCAACGTATGTAAGTTGAGTTTTTATCTATCCCATCACTTACTCGTATTGATTTTGGGCATCAAGAAAACGTTTTGTATGTTTTTTTGGGCTTGTTGCCCGAAAACAGAAGGGGGGGGGGGGGGCCGATCATGACCTTTTGGGACAAGAGAGGAATGATATCATAGTTGCCTGTTTCTGTCTCTTCCTGTGGGATTTTCCGCGAGCAAAATCGGAATCACATGAACGTTTGTGGTCCGATGATTGATACTTATTTTAATTCTTTTTTTTTTTTTTTTTAATTTTTTTTTTGCACCCCTCTTGTATTTGTAGATGAAGATGGCTTGCGGCTATTTCCTTAAATCGCCGTGACGTACCGATACCCTCTTAATGTTGAAAAAGCTGAGATTCAGCCGAGATGACTAAGCTGGGTGCGGCTGAATGCACGCAATAAGTACCTTGAGCACCATGACAGCTTTACTGGTAGAAACAGCTCAACCAATAACTTGGAAAAGACGCAAGTTAAAAAAAAAAGGCGCATTGTAAAGTAAAACTGCAATTTTGCACCACGTATAACGCAGGTCTCGTGATCATACCAATATTCAATATCAGCTTTGTACTGCGCAGACAATTGCAAGCACACGCCCGGCCCCATTCCATTCTCGGCTATAGTGGCACTAACTTTGTTCATATCTCATCACTTCAACTCACTCATATAAAATTTACAACTTATATACGCAACACATTTATATACCGCCATATACAAACAAATATATATAAACATTTTTTTCTTTATAAAAGAGCACAAAACACCAAAAAAATGTCCTCCACAAACCTAATAAACTCGGCCAAACGCGCCGCCTCCTTCCAAGCCGTCGACGAGCACCTCCTCCCCTCGCACCGCTTCGTCGGCATCGGCTCCGGCAGCACCGTCGTCTACGTCGTCGAGGCCATTGCCGCAAAGGGCGCCTCCTTTTACGGCGACATGACGTTTGTGCCCACGGGCAGCCAGTCAAAGGGCCTGCTCAAGGCGGCGGGCCTGCGCCTGTGCAACCTGGACGAGAGGCCGGCGGACGAGCGCGGCGTGCCGGTTGCGCTGGACGTGGTGTTTGATGGCGCGGATGAGGTGGACGAGGAGCTGAATCTGATCAAGGGAGGGGGCGGGTGCTTGTTCCAGGAGAAGCTGGTTGCTGTGGCTGGGAAGAAGTTTGTCGCTGTTGCCGGTGAGTTTTGAGTTTTTATATATATACAGAGCAACAACCACACACACACATATATATACTCATGTATATATATTTACATGAAAAGCATCTGCTAACAACCAACAGACTCCCGCAAACAGTCCCCCCCGCCTCTGCACAACCTGGAAAACCATCCCCATCGAGGTCCTGCCCCTCGCCGCGCCCTCGGTCCTCGCCCGCCTCCGCGCAATGGGCTCCCCCAACCCGACGGTCCGCTCCGGCCTGCCCAGCAAGGCCGGCGAGTGCGTCACCGACAACGGCATGTGGATCATTGACGCGCCCTTTGCGCCGCTGCTGCTGGCCCGGGACCTCAAGGCTGGCGTGGACGGCGCCGGCAAGGACGGCGTCTGGGAGGTGGGCCGGCTGGCCGAGGAGCTGGTCAAGTTGCCGGGCATTGTCGAGATTGGCCTGTTCACGGGCTTCAACGGCGTCGAGGCGGTGAGTCTGGGCAAGGAGTTTCAGGCGCAGAAGCCGATTGCGGCTTATTTTGGAACGCCGACGGGGGAGGTTCAGGTGCAGAGAGCGACATAGACTGGGAACAAAAAGTGCAAAAGAGGGGCGGTCACGTAATGATTTAATAAGTCGAGTTGAATGAAATCAAAGAAGTTGGATGAGATGGAAGTATTACTTTAGAAGGCTGCAAGTCAAAATGAAGACAAGGTTGGATGAGATGCAATGAGCACAAGTATTCCTTGACAAGACCAAACTTCAAACATCATCACTGCAGCTCAACACACATTGTCTTCAACACGTTTGAATTACAAGCATCCATGGTGCTTTGCTACGCTCTCTGGCATCACTAGCTTACTTCAAAACGCCCATTAATCCCCCCAGCGCCTGTAGTACGCCGGCGACAAAACTCAAAACAAACAAAAAAGGAAACAAACAGGATAGCAAAGCAGGGTGATGACCGCATAAAGTCTCCCCAATATATCCATTCATCACTTCCTCCCAATGCAGAGTAATGGATCCCAAATAACCACACATCCAACGCCAAATGAGAAGAAACCATCTCCATCCCCTTTCCATATCCCGCGTTGCCTCTCCCGAGCCACACTGGTATTACGCTGTGGGCAAATCGGATCCCTCCTTTTCCCTATCCGCCATTGCCAATAGATATATATCGTAGAAATAAGTATAACACACAAAACAGGAGTGGCTACTCTTCCAGTTTCCTTCTCCTTACATGGCTAGCCTTTATTAGAAGCTTGCCGAACTGGGCCAAATATGAAATGAAGATATATCGTAATGTGTGAAAGCCTCATGTTGCCAGCCCCAGCATATCTTGGAAGGAAAGCTAGGGAGAGGATGGTGACCCTCCCAACAAGAAGCTCCGATAGACAAAGGGAAATTCGAACCCAAAAAGGGTCACCCAATAGGATGACGAAGAAGGCATAAAAATAATAATCGCGCACGGGTTCTTTCTTTAAATAAATAGCATCATGTCACCGTGATATAAACGAGCTCTTGCCTCGTTTCGCCCAGCTTTACACTTTGGGGTGAAAAGAGTGCTGTAGCTAAGATATTGCTTTAGGAGTGGAAGAGATCCCAAGCTCTGGCGCATAGCTGCATGAATTCTTCCTTCTTCGCCCGTTGTGTCTCAGGGCTGTCACGGCCGGCGCCAAAGGGGCCACGTCGGGTAGGAGGAGGGCCATAGCCCAGTGGTGGGCTGCTGCCGTCTTCATACTCGGCACGTGTTCGCCTTCTGCTGGCGCCCTGGGCGGCCTCTGGGATGCGGTTACCGGCACCAACGGGCGAAGGAGGAGTTGGGGGCTGATGGCCGCCGTAGTGGACAAGTCTGGGCAGAAGCTCTGCTCGTCCACCAGCCAATTCATTCTGAGCCTCCTCTGCAGATTTGTATTCTCTCATACGGCCAGACATGGGCGCCTGGTGAGCCGGCGGGAGGCCGGGGGACAGCTGGGGCCGTGAAGCCGCGTGGCTAGGATAGAGGGCAGAGGTATGTGGCCCATTGTCGGGATGTGTTGAGAGATTCTGGCCAAAGACATCGCTGATGGGTGGCAGGCGGTTGGCAGTCTGGTTGGCGTGCACGTGGTGGAGGTGAGAAAGGTTGGAGGCCTGGTTATGTACGTTTCTTGATGGGGGCATGTGTTGTCCGGTGAAGCTGCGGCCAAGAGGGGCAGATTGAATCACTCTTTCGTTTGCGAATTGCTGATGTGAAGGTGCAACGATGGAAAGCCCCGGGGGAGCCTTATTCCTGCGAGACATGCCTGGTGTTTTGGCGGCAAAGTTGGGTTCCTTGTCTTTGTCAGATGGCCCATCTCCCTTGGCTGACTGTTGCTGCTGTAGTCTGGCCTCGATGAGTATTCGCTGCTGCTCTCGCACGCTCATACTTCGCTGAAGCTGTTCCTTCATTGCGGGATCTTGAGTCATGAATCCAGGAGAAAGGCATGCGATGCCGACCTCTTGGATGCCCAGCCCATCGCGCGCGGTCAGCGGGTAGGCTGAGGAAGGGTTCGATCCAGCGAGTGTGTTCTTGGACAAATCTAGTCGTCTGGGTCGGGGTCTTGAAGCGGGCAGGCCGGGCGACACTGGTTCTTTCTTGACGACAATCTTGGGGTGTGCGGCATCATTTCGAGATCTATTACAACAGGGCATTTGTCAGCAAAGTGCGCTCAACCACTGTAGACAGGAAAACCAGACAAGACAGGCAATCAGAGACTTACGCGTTGGGTGAAGATTTGTTTGCGGCGGCATGGTCAGACTTGGGGCTGCCACGGTTGGGCGACTGGCTCGCGGCTGTTGCGCCTGTGTGTTGACTCCTCGGCTGTGAGGGCACCGCGTTCCTCTGTGCCGGTGGCGATGTAGAGGTTGTTGCTGCTGTGGGTGCAGGGCGGTCGCTGGCAAATGAGCTCCTCTCGTGAGGAGCCGGCGAAGGAACCATGGCGACTGCGGTGCTCATGGTGACGAGAGGCTTGAGGGTCGAGATTATACGGTCGAGAAAGAGAAAAGCAATGGGCTTCCGGGCTTCCTGAAATGAAGCTGGGCCGAAGCAGTCGACGAACCACGCAGTCGCAGAAGCGTGCGAGTGTCGCTCGAATTATCACTGATTGTCTGGTTGACGAAATCGGGCGCAAGAGTCGAAAACGGGAACCCAGATTATGCCGAAACTGACAGGGTCCAATACGCTCTCCACCAGGTGGTACGCTTCGCGGGTGGTGTTTCTCGCTGTTGCCGGTAAAAAGAAGAACAGAGAGTAGCAATCCGATCGCGATTCTCTCAGCGTCGAATAGACTGGAAAAAGAAAAGAAAAGTCAAGGCTTGCCTTGCCTGCGTTGCAAGGAAACACACGCCTTGTAAAGCTGGCGGGAAGAGGGAGAAAAAAAAGGCCAACTGGGGGGAAAGGCCGAGTGCGTGGGATGCGTTTCAGGAGACTGGCGATTCGAGATTGTGGTTTGTCCGAATATATTGCGATCGGGGGACAAAGTATGGAGTACTTCGTATTTGGGCTCGCCGTAAGCCAAAGCACGGGCGGCTGGGGGCTGAACTGGCTGAAATGGCCGCGGTGCCGCTGTATTGGGTACTCGCACAAGCGCCCGTAGGTCCAGAACGTTAGTGCAGCTGCATACGCCCACGCACACCAGGGGTTGCCGAGGGCGGCTCCAGGGCTTTTGCTGGCGAATGAGATGGAGGCGTTCCAGCAGACGGCTGGGCCTGGAAGTGCCTGTTTGCTGCGCTTTTTGGCACGGGTCGCCTGGATGGATGGATGGAGGGATGGAGGGACGGCTGGATGCGGTGGTCGGCGAATTAGGCGGCGCTAGAAGAGTCTTTTTTGCTTTGCGAGTGTAGGTATGAGAGAGGGATGGATAGAGACGACTTGAAGTTTGGAGGAGAGGGGAGGATTTGAAGAAACGACTTCGAAGAGGGCAGAAAGGGAAGAAGGCGGCAGAGGGCTGGAGGGGCAGGCGCCACTTGTTTTATTTCGTCGGCCGTGCCTCTGGCATGAATCGATGGAGCTCGCGGCAATCCGTCTGTCTGAATAGCCTCCCGCCAGGCCTGAATGAAAGGGGCCGGGTTCGTCACAGAGGGAGGGGGAAGCGGTGCCGTGACACGGAAGCCGGAGCAGATTTTCAGAGTGCTGGACGCTTCTGAAGCGATGGATGGGAGATGATGGATCGAAAACAGGCCGGGGGGGTGTATGGTGTATGGCAGGTTGCAGCTGAGGACTGGCATTGAGCGCTGTAGGCATGCACGGCAGCGCCAGCCAGGCTCGCCGTCACAGGCAGTTGCAGCGGCCTCGAGGGGGTGGCTCCAGCACAGCACGGCGTGGACAGCAGAACAGAACAATTCAAGCTGGTCTCTTTTTGCTCTCCATGCGGTGCATCGGGAACGAACCAGGGGCTCTCGCAAGCTGGCGGCCCTCGGCGGCCTCTGACTGGCTGCAGCGCGATCCACCGCCCCTCCGCCTCACCTGCGCTGTGCGAGGCAGGCTCTGGCCTCATCCTTGGGCTGTCCACCCACCCGCCGGTAGAGTGTTTTACCTTGCTGCTAGCACTCTTGCCAGGCGGCTTTAGGCTGCGAGCGAGCCCTGTAGGCCCTGCAAGTCCCTTGGCGCTTGTCTGACTTGTTGCGAGAGGACCATTTCGGGTGGTGCTGATCATCGGGCCCCCAGCCTGGCATTGACATTTCATTTTCAGAGGTAATTTCGAAGTCTGTATTTTTAGACAACCCGCAGTCGACAGACGTCAGAAGCAATTAAAAAAGACGGTATGCATAAATAAGGCAATGCGGGACAGCTCGTTTGCTTTTGCGGCAGTGGCAGTGCCATGCACGCTCTGCAATTACAATTTGATTCAATATATATACTGTAGCAATTACGCCGTGACCCCGAACCCAGCTGCCGTCTTTCGATGGATATCCATCCAGCGCCGTCGCACGGGATCCGCTACACCGCAGCCCCGGCTGATGCCACTGCCGTTTCGTGAAAATCAGAACAAGAGGCAATTCAGGCTGCTGGTGTTTCCACTAGTACAGCATCAATGACTTGGCCCTTGCGGTTATATAGCCACAGCATGCTGGGACCGGGGGAGCCCCCCCGGCTCTTGATCTGGTGCGGAGCGCGTATGTTCGACATTCTGCGTGGTGAGGTTGTAGCGTTTCAATGGTGAGACGCCAGCCGATACCGACGTGCCTCAGGCTGGACAAGGCCAATCCATCGCAAGAAACCTCGTAAAGGTGAGAAAGTGGGAAACAATATTCCGACGCCAAAAGCCCGCTACTACTGGTATCGTGGCGATCAGCCAGCATGTTCCTCGCCATTCTCGTTGGGTGCGAGGACGATATGGGCCTGGCTAGCAGATGCTGCCTTTTTGCGTGCACGAGCACAAGACTGGATGTACAAATACGGTGGCAGTTGTGGCTCGCTCCGCACAAGCGAGGGACGCAGCGCGCAGCATGCCCGGATTGGACAGCTTCGAGAAACTATTGGCATGGATTCAACCGTGCCTCGGCAGCTGCAAATATATGGACGTCTTTTGTCACGACAGGGGGGGGTGATTGGGTGGGTTAAAGTCGCATCAAGTTGCCTTGAACTTGTTTCTTTTGCCTGGCCGCGAATCTGAAAGACGATGGCCTCGAGTCCATCGTACAAGTGGTATGACTTCATCTACCTACTACACGTATCAGGTATTCCCGAATGGAGGATTTATCTTTGCAGTGCCCATCACCCCACGCTTCAAATCTACATACAAGCATGGCAGCAGTTTAATGACATCCCAGTCCCTTCCATGTGGTGGTTAAATTACCATCACGCCTCTCCACATGGCTACTCCAGACGCAAGATCTAGCCTACAACTTTGCTCCCAATAGCCATCCTCTCCATCGGTGGTCTGCTGCGTGCTAAGGGCCCTAGTCAAATTAGTTGAGAGAAACTAGCTCTCTGGCCCTGTCGATCTCGCCGACTTCCCCATTATTGGCTGATGCTAGCCGTGCTGTGGTTGCCGGGCTCAACCTATTTGCTGGTAAAGTACGAGTTGCCGGTGCAAAGTGGCCTTGGAATATTGTTTCTGGCTACATGCACATGTTGAGACAATCTCTTGGTTTGCTTTGCCGCAACAATGCCGCAAACATTGTCAGTGTGGATATCTATGCGAGCAAATCGCCATGTTGGCAGACCTTTCTCACATGAGACTCTTGCCTGAGCCAGGTGCATGGACCTATCCACCAGAGCTGTATCCGTACCGCTTCGCATCTCACAAACACATGCCATATCTCTCTCCTTTCCCTCCCATATTTTCTCTCTCTGTACATCTTTCGCCTCTCGTTGATAAGCGCAATAGTCGCAAATCTGTGGCACCATGACTTCAGATGGCTCCTCAATACCACTCTGCCGTACTCAACTTGGTGGATGAGGCTTCTCTACAGCCACCCCTCCTTTCAGATCCTTGCACTTAAGTACCTACATGGGGTAGAGTTTTTTTTTTTTTTTTTTCCTCAAAAGGTATCGTTCTGCTTGTTGCGTGTTCCAGTGCCCTGTTGGTATCGTACGTTGTCTGCAATACAGCAAACAATAATTGCAACCTGATACCTCAAACTCACTACGGCGGGAGGAGGATTGCTAATGGTTACTAATGATTAGCCAGTAGATACTTGCGACGAGTTGGCTACCTCATCTGGCTTGCTTCATTGGGGATACGACAAGGGATTCGGACAGCAGCAGCAAAATGTAACCCTTCTTGATCAGGCCTCGTATGGACAAGAATCAATAGTTCATGTTGGTTCACTTAAAGCCGACGTTGACGTTGTAGTTGTTTTAGCTGCGGCAATCAACCCGATGCCAATATGTGCATTCGCTCTCCCTGTAATTGCCCGTTGGGTGGCCCCCCCCTGCACCGAAACCTACAGCGTTTGAGCATTTCGCCACACCCGCTGTCGTTGATCGGCTCATGGTACTGGCATCCAATGTTCCTTGCCAGCTGGGACGTTTGAAACTTCATCGCCAGCTGCTCCATCGTGCTGGAACTGGCATCTCACCGCCACGGGCCCCTCCATAGGGCTCTTACTCGCCTCTTCTTTTCTGTGACATTGAGGTTTGACAATTCTCCTCCATCTCCATCTCCATCAAGGAGAAGGCTCCTCTGTCTTTTCCATTGTCAGGGTCCAGCCCCACCGCCCCCAACGGTGTCCCGCCTCGCCTGCCCACTGATTTTCGATACTCGAACGAGCTCGAGCCCCATCGTGGCTCAAGCGCGCCATGTGACAGGTACAGATACGTTGCTTGTACGTTTTCCCATACAGTAGAGCCTTGAAGTAAGCTCATGGGGGGGGCCAGCCAATGGATCGTGTTTATTGCATGCACCTGTTTCGTGCCCGTGGCAGCTTTCAATTTCTTGTTGGTGCGGTACTTGAGCGGCCCTGGCCGTCGTTGGTGACGGCAGCTGCACTGGCCAAGGCAACACGGTGCTTTGGCTTCTTCTCCCGCTTCTTCTTGCTGATGGCTGTTGTTTGCTAGAGATTTACGAGAAAATGCTCGAAGCTATTCTCCTTTTTTTTTGTTGAGGCGTTTCTCCCTGCCTGCATGCTTAGCAAACGCACTTGCGCATGCGCCGTACGTACGTATACATGTACATGTATGTATGTTGACTGGACTGCAAAACTTGTCGCAGCCCTATTCGCGGACCCTCTCAGGATTGATGCCCGTCCCATCCATGTCAGCCAGTGCTCACATCAGACGAGGTTGCGGGAGTGGATCGAAGAAGACGATAGAGTGCTGCAACTCGTGTAGCAGCTTCATGCCGTTGACAAGCAGCCAGTTCCCCCAAATGTAAGAGATTGCCTGTAACCTCACGGCTTGGCATCTTGTCCATCTTGTCCATCTGCCAGGTATCGAGTGTCTTGTGCGACTTACAACGTGCAGCATTATGCTTGCATCTTCTGTCAATCGCACCTCGTGACAACGCACCAAGAGAAGAAAAAAAAAAAAAAAAAAAAAAACCAAGACACGCCCGTCTCCGCCGGGAGCTGCTAATCGCTGCTTCACCTGAGACGACGACGTCTCAGGTCGGGTGGGACGCTCTGGCAAGGCTGCAGGGGTCGGCCCCTTGATGTTGTCCATCATTCGCTCAACATCGCGCCTAGTTGGCTCGACTGCTAGCTTCGTTTCAACCCAACGCTGCGACCTCGTCAAGTCGGAATAAGAGCATGGAACGTTTATCGGGCTTCTTTGTTGTTTCATTTGGTAAACGAAGAGGCAAAGAAGAGAAAATTTTTATATACTCATCCCGTACTGTAGGTGGCCATTCTCTGGGCCTGTTGCGGCACTTGGTTCACGCATCAGACCCCTGTAGAGTTGCATGCACTCTTTTTTCTCTCTCTCGTCTTGGGACATCCGTGCACGGCGACGATCCAATGATTGTTCACCGTCGTTACACGAAATTGCTTGTGACATTGACCTGCTGCCAGTTTCCCCGAGTGGCCACCGCTGCGAGTTGAATGACTGTGACCATCGATTTCATGTTCCTTCTTTCTACTCTGCCTGTCATAGAGCCTCTTCACATGCGTTTTGGGCAAATAGGACTTGATGTGATGCAATCTTGGGTGGGGGCACATTTGCTGCCTCTCGTCCATTGCTCGTCTGAATCTTTGACTGTCTCAATTCCCTTTTGGTGCCGTGACACAAGATACGAGCCTCGTCCCCGCCGTGCTTTGCGTCACCACCACCGTCCGTATCTTGACCCTAGGGTAGTCCAGCATTATGTGGTACGACTTGGGATGCGCCTCCAAGTAAGAGAACGAGTTCTTTCCATTGAAGCTGCCATGGGAGTGCTTTGCGTTTGCCCCTAGCAAACTGAATATGACGCAATCTTGGCTGGGAGTAACCGAGAATTCTATGAGTTTTGGGTTGCGGGAGGACGGCGACGCTCTAATCGTTGGATTCTAAGCGTAGAATGCCAAGATTCATATCAGCCCGCCTGCTACTTCCACCACGCATCAAGGGTCCAATATCGTAAGAAGTATACAGCGTACAGATTAAATGATCAACATGTCGAGACCACTGTAACTACAAATATTGGATGTGATTAGTAATTGCTTGAGCACTCGCCGCTATTGTTGGCTGCCACGCTTGATAACGAGGCTATTGTTAAATTGCTGATTGATAATGGGGCTGATACTCCCAGGTGGTTGCTAGACCAGGCTGCAAAGCATGGGACCGAGGCTACAGCTAGGAACGAGAATGGTATATGTCATGGTGAAGGCACAGATGTATGTTGGTGTTTATAATATTTCCTGTCTTTTGGCTTTCGATTACGAACCTAAAACACAGCTCTGATGCCGTAGAAGCAAGTTCGTTATGTCTACTTCGTGAATACAGCACGTAAATTAGCGATACACCGTTTCAAATACCCTAGATCAGGAAATTGTTGTCAATATGAATAAAGACACAGGTAGACCATTCCCAACTGTATTCTGATACATTAGGCTGAAGATAGTAACCTGCAACAAGTACAGTAGTATTATTAAGTAGGAAATCGTCCAGCTCATTTCCCTGAGCGATAAATAAGTTCGATCTAAGAGATAAGATTGAATCTTCTTGTGCCTCTGCCGTTACGTGTTGCCATGTACAACAAATTAGACATTTTAACTAACAAGATGGGTAGTTCTGAGCCTAGTGATAAGCACCCGTTGGATAATGTATCGATTTACTTTTGTCTGATGCGTAGCACTCGCAGTGTAATTGTCGTGCTTATGGACTTTTGTAAAGGCAACAGACACCTAGCTGCCCCTTATAGCTATAGTTGGCCGAGAGATGCTTCTGTAAATACTACTACATTGCCCATGCGCAAAAGGACCAAAGAATGGGATAAGTTGTTTGGCCAAGTGAGTGCCATGATGCATTTCATAAGAATAACACTCTACTTTTACTGTATACCCAACTGATCGGATCTGGCTTCGTTCGTAAATACCAATAGTATGATGCCAAGATATGACATGAGCAACAGTCTGTAATAATCTTTTCAAAACGGAACCAAGCTCTCTTGTTCATCTGTGACCTTCCCGCGAAGCGGCCTGGATGCTACATACGTCCAATGTATGACACGCTGTAAAAGCCTGCACAAGGGCAGTTATGTGTATATACATGGCGCATAAGATGCACACGTGAAAGAGCTGGTGTGAGCTGCCCCAGATGTCGAATTTGCCTGGAGCAAAGCGCTCAGGAGTTCGAGACTACAGTTACCGATCAGATTATCTGCCTTTTAAAGGAATGGAAAAGAGTAGCGAGCGTGTAAACTTACCCCATAGAGACCGACTCCGCAGCCATAGAAGAATAGCTCTAGCAGATACCATTTCATTCCTGCGTACTGAAGCATATACTCTAGCCCGTACAGTTGAACTCCATGCAGTAGGGGAATGAATGCTGATGCACCGAGCGCAACGTAGGCGCCCGTCCTCGCCTTCCGCCAGCGGAGCGTTCTCAACCTGGGCATCGAGATTAATGCAGCCGTGACCGTGCCCGAAGATGTGATCTAAAAGTCATGTTAGTGATATTATATAATATGGACCTAAGAGCGGGAAAGAGGAAGATAAAAGGGGGGGCCCTCGCATTGACTAACAATCGCCCAGTGCAATTTTTGCAAGACTGGTTCACAGATGAAGATGTAGTAGATGCCCGGAATAAATGTGCCAACAGTAACAATGACAATCCCCAGGAGATCCATTCTGAGCCAGAATTGTTCTACTGCATGTGAGTGAGATCCCACTAGATGGTAAATCGTAATGAAGATCAAACAGCACTCTGCACAACAAAAAAAAGATTCCAAATATGACATAGTCGGAACTCGAGACGTCGAAAAACTGAGGCTGAGAGAGAATCTGCATGACAGCAAACGCGATGAGCGGTAGGAGTAGAGCCCCGATCAGATGAGTGTATACGTTACAAGTCTCGTTGTGCAAAAACGTCAGGCTGGTGAGGATCTCCAAATAATCTTCCTTTTCGGGGCGATAGCCGCTGAGGATGTATCGGTTGTCTCGTTGCCACTCGGAGATCTCATGCCATGTCACGGTTTGAGATTTAACCATCGGCCGGGGTGTAGGCGGCCCCATGTTGTCTGCATCGCTGCCTTGCACGTATCGTTTCTTAATTGCTGACCCAGAAATTATCTCTCTATGTGACTAGATACATGCGCTTCGGTGCAAGAGAGGCGCTGACTCTTAACCCTGGGGTGAGTGGTGGATGTGGACGAAGACAAGGTCTTCCAAAGGCTAGGTTCATATAAGGAAGTGCAGAGTGACAAGATTGATAAGTGTTGAAAGAAAAGTTCAATGCGAATTTATATTTGCGTCTAAGATCAAACCCATTGGGCTCTGTATTTCCCCATGCAGTGTATCTCGAGGTAGCAGCTGCTATGTAACAGGGTATGTGTAGTTATGAGAAAGCAGCGCTCCCACGAGATAAATGTAGCTATCCAATCTTGCTAGACATGTAGTGGTATCTAAGCTCTTGAGTCTGTGCACATGTATACACTCGTGGTCGCACTTGGAATGAGTATATGCAGACATCAACTCTTCTGCCTCTAAGCCTTCTCTAATGGAGCGGAGATGAGCCTCTGACTTTTTAATTGCGAGGTTTCTGGGTGCGAAACCCTGGATCCCGATGATATATAGGCTCTACTGGGAAGTTTTTGCGTGCTTTTTGGTAGAAAACTGCCGAAAATGTAAACGCTGTCCGCTTTGTTGAGGTCACAAGTGCTCGAGGTCATTGCACGCAAGTACATGCACGTATATGAGGCTATCGCCGAACGGTGAGGCAAAAGGAAGCTGAGATCGACGTACTTAAATAAACTGGTAGCTGCCTCTATAATACACGAAGTCTACGAAATACAAGAGCACTGTTTGCTCTTTGAAAGCGCCAACAAGATCTAAGCAATCCTTATCAAAATAACCATCCGTGCCAAAAAGCCCATCATCAAATATTATCTCATTCACCACAGCGCCCATTATTTTGACATCTGGCAGTGCCTAAGTTAAATTTTACGCTTATTGCTATTATATCGTGAAATATTCGTATTCTACAGTGATTTTCTACACTGTTTAGCATTGACTCTGTAGCCCGTATGCCTCGCACGATGATTTGTTGTGGTGTATAGTGGAAGAGGGATTGAAAGTGGACTTTCACTTCGAGCATTTCACTTGGAACTCAGCCAGAGTGGCAGCCTGAAGCTCACAAAATACTCGTAACTGACTCCAACTCGATATCCCGGTGGTCTATTATGGGTATTGCCAAACTGGAAAAAACATGAGCAAGTATTCCAACCCCAATGCGATGCTTGTTGCATTGAAGGTATTGGCTTATTCAGTAAGTGCTATGGTTCATCAGCAGCCTATGGATAAATCGTGGAAAATAGCCTTACTATAAGCCCGAATACTCTTATCATAGCATCTGTCTTCAGGACCACAGTTGTTTCTACTTATATTCCATGTCATTCGGCAATGAGAGCATTCAATGCATATATCAAGTCTTTTAGGCACGCGCTTCTTCTAAGTTGAACTGTTTATGCTCTAACTTTGAAAGCCATAGACATATAGAGCCGACAATCTCCAGTCACTCTATTCGATGTCAGAACTAAGCTACGTTAAGAGCGCGCGACCCTACTAAGAAATGAGTAACGCTGAAGATGGAAATAATATCTTTGCACATTGCAAAAAGCTTTATAATGTGATTTAGCTAATTCACAAGGCTTCGACAGCAGCTGGGATGAGCGGTAAGAGTACATATAGGATCGCGTCCAAAAGAGTGCATATTACATGTACACGTTACTACAAATTTTGTTGCGCAAGAACATTGTGGATCCTCAGATTTTCTGCTTTCCCGGGCGGTGGCCCCTGAGGACGTGAATATATTTAGTATACTGCCGTCAATTGGTGAGTCTCGTTCGTGTTACGGCACCATAGGCGTGCTGAGTATAAAGCTCAGGGGTGGTGGATTACGGGGAACATGAATATGCGCGCGTTTATATCCTAACCTATATACTGGACTCTACGAGCCGCGCGCCTTCAACGAACTGCCGCACCCAGATAGCCGCCTGGGAGCGATATGTGCGATGATGGCGCAAGAGCTGGCCCTATCAACTGTAGTTCGCGGTTCCTTCTGTTGTGCTGTTGTACATACCCCCCGAATTAATTGCTCAATTTGTAAGAGTTCTGCGTCCCAGCCTCGTGTGACGAAACTCAATCGAAGCTCATTGAATCCTTCAATGCGCAAATTCTAAATATACGGTGACGGATCACAATAGCTTGCAGGGCTACTAAGAATAGCTTTAGTTTCTATGTTGGTCGAAGATGACCGGAAAGGTCAACACCGCCTGCTTTATTGAAGGAACGGTACGAAGCCGAGGTGCAGACAGACGTGTATCTGTAGCACGAAATTGATCACCTGGACGATTTCAACCCCTAGTAAGTACCTTAGTAAAAGCATTAAACCCGTTTCTATATGACTCTGATCGGGTACAACCCTCTGCCAGTGGCTGTATTGCAATGTCAATTCTTCGCGTGTGCAGCAATGGGAGCCCGAGACTGTGTGGGAGATAGATGCCTTCCATAAACCGCCCATGCGGGCCGGAAGTGCCATGCCGGTTAGGCTATGCTGTTGGTGATAGCTTGTGACTGCGTTGAAGAATTTTTGCCGTTGGCTTATGCGGCTGCATGGGTAGGGCGTCTTTAGTTCTATCTAGACGTAGAGAGTGCGAAAAGCACACCATGGAAAAGCCCATGGAAGTGGCGATGAGGTGTATATAATTAGAGCCATTCTGGGGCACTAACAATAGGCGCCCGCCTAGGCTCGTGAGCCCAAACGGGCCGCTCCACACGAGCCATGCGGGCCGCTGAAGAGTACATTTACTCCAATGTATTGAGTACATGTACATGTGCGCTAGAGCAGCTCAGGAGGAAAGCCTCGAAGTACACCGTTTCCATCCCCAAGAATGCATAAATAAGACGGCTTCTCTTCATGGAAATGGATTCAATCAACAAGATCGAATCAAAGCGACCTATTTACTCTCAATATCTCAATACCTTTTTCTTTCTTTCTGTTTTTATTGTGAAGAAACAAGAAAGCGTCAATGTCTCACTGCTGTACAGTTTCGTTAATTTTCATTGCTTGAACTGTTCGTCAATCCACATTTCACTGTCACCGCAACGCTAACAAGCCAGGTAGAATCTGAAATCCGAACCTGAAATCCGACAATCATGGCGAAATTCATGAAGACTTATTTTCTATGCCCAACATCAGAGTTCATCCGTCCGCCCCCGGATGGTTCGTTATTTCTTGGCTCCATAATTCCCTCGACATCAGTGCCCGAGTCCTCGTTCAATAGGGAAACTAGCCTTCCCTTGGTGAATGTAGACCAGCCTGTTATTGAGACAGATTGGAAGAAGACGGTTTCAGCTGAAAATAAATTCGGATTCGGTGTTTACGCGCAGTTTCTGAAATGTTCAGGCTTGGGCCCTGAAGTGGATTTTGACCGGTCTAGCAAAAGATCGAGCATATTTGCGTTTGATGAGGTGACGACTGTGTCGTTTCAGCCAACGCCTGAGTATGTTACCGAAGCCATGAAAGCACCTACGGTGCAGTACTGGCTGAATGAGCCCAGACAGCGCTTTAGCCCTATTGTCTCGCTCTACCTCGTCACGGGTATGAAGCTTGTCAAAGGCGCAAATATCAAGTACTCGAGTTCAGAAAGTACTGGAATCAGTGCAAATATTGGTGTTAACATACCCTCGTTGGGCTTAACTTTTGGCCCCAAGGGCAGCTGGAGTAGAGTCGAGGACGATGAGACGGAATTTAACCGAACTTCCGAGTTTATTTTCGCATTTAGCGTCAAGAGGCTCAGGATTACACGCAAGGTCAAGATTGAAGAGTACCATAAAGGTGCTTTCTTGTCTATTGGAAAAGATGAAGATGGCAAAGAAACAGACCCTATTTTGGTGGATGACGTGGATGGTTCTAGCTTCGAAAATGCCGCAGCTGTTCACGATTCTACAGAGAATGAGAGTGTTTACTGTGTTCCCTGTAATTAGCTTATTCGATCTTCTAGGATGGTTTGAAAGAAGCTTATGACTCTGGGAGTTGACTGAACTACTCGAGAGTTTTTGTCGTGTATTATTGCTTACCAATAATTTGATCTTGTTGCAAATAGGCTTCCTTGATATATACTTCCTGGATAGCGGCGGTAATCACAGTTTGCTATTCTGTTTTGTGAATCGTGCTCTCTGAAACCGCCTCCGTTGAATGAACTTCTTCGGCCATAGCCCCACTAACACTAAATTACTTCTTGCATCCAAGCCTCGTTTGTGCTGGCAGCAAAGACACTAGTTAGGTAGTTCAAAAATAGCAATATCAGCATTGGATAGATAGATACATTCACAATCTTCCTTTGAACCGGGACTGGTAGTAGGCTTATACGCGGATAGCCATTAGTTCCCAGAAATTCAAGGGGTTTCAAGATTTCTATCCAAATAGTTCAAATTCTCTGGAAGGGTCATGCAGAAAAGAAAAGGGGTCAAGGGGCCTCTATTTCTCTTTTTTAAATCCCGTATTTTGTCGTAAATTCTGGAGATCATGTTCATCGAGTAAACTCATACAAAGGCCGCTTCGGGCATAGAACAGCCAATTTATCATCATCTGGAAACTTCTCTGGAAAATATTTATAAGTTGGGCACAGACACCGGAATAATTAATGATTCATATTTCAGGCGCACATGTCTCCAGAGTTGTGCGGGCAATAACTTACTGGCTTATGAGGAACACTAATAGTATCACAAGTCGTTAAGAGAGTGTAGACTATGCTCACGGAGATAGCTGTTTGCACATGAAACACATGAAGATTAAGCAAAATTGATATGAAAATTGATGTAATGTGAAAGGTAGATTGTGCGAAGCTGTTGAGAGCGATTCCATGACCTATTAAAGTGATACTCGGTGTTTGCAGCACTCGAGTACACAAAAAATAGACATGCACCCCTTACAACCAAATACACGAATGTGGCTTCCCGTATACCTCGGCACCTCCGAGCAATCATTGGCCGCTCTGTGTGTCGACGCATCCGAGTCATGAACTCCGGAAGAGTCCCATTGCGGGAAATGCCATCAACTTCGTGCCCATAGCTCCTCTTCAAGGCTGGACCCCGCTCACATCACACGACCATGCCGAATAGATGGTGATAGAGTCGGACTGAGATATAGTCTCTGGGGTCCAGGGGCAGTTGACGGTAGTCGTGCCGCCATTGAGGCCGACCGCTGTGACAGAGATCGACTTGTCACCCGAGTTGTCTGAGTTGACAGTGAGTCCCACAACTCCAGCAAATGTCATTTGAAATGGACAGCCCCATCTTCCGCAGAAAAGAGCCACATCAGCTGCTGGACAGTCGTCTGTGGGTTGATTACCACCGAAATTTCCCGACGCTGTTTCTGAACCAGTCGATGCTTGCGCCCAAAGCCCACAGCCTATACCGGGCTCAGGCCCTGGAAGGCCGGGAACAAGGACAGCAGAGTAGCCGATTTTAGCGACCAAGGAGGCGGAAGCAAGCCTCGAGGCGCTCAACAGCAGGAAAAGAGCTGACGATGGTTTAACAAACATAGTTGCTGATACCAGTGAGTTAGCAAGTTTACTCGCCGAAACTTTGCTTCATATGTAGAATATAGTGTCCAAGAAGCTTACCGAGAGAGAAGACGTGTAAGTATAGCGAGATGAATGGTGTAGAAGTCAAAGTGAGTTGTAATTCGATGCTTCTACTCAAAGAAAAGGTGGTTCAAAGACTCTATTTGTATTAAAAATCAATCCTGGGTTACGAAATCATCGAATATCTTGTCAGCAGGAGTGTGGAAGTCTTTCCTGAGCCTAATATCTCACACGATAGTGGAATAATCAAGATATTGCTCGTTGATTCTCACCTGCCGGCACTCCGCCTTGGCCTGTCTTGGCCTGTCTTGGCTTCATGCGTGCCAAGGGACTCGCTGGAATAAACGCTTAGAATTGGTGGAACTATTTCACGACATAGCTACTTTCTCCGAACAATAGTCCGTTCTGACGAAATGACGTCGTATAGATCGAAACCGGCCTATTCCATACTGACCTATTCCATACTGACCTATTCCATACTGACCTATTCCATACTGGCCTATTCCATACCGGCCTATCTCATACAGTCAGACTGTTAAACCACTTCTTTCTCATCATCTGTCAGATATGCCGGTTGCGCTTCATGACTGACAGCCAATAGCAACTGATTTTTCGAGTAAAGTTGAGGATGTAAGCTAAGGGCTTTTCATATTTCGCTGCTGTTATTAAACAA
Source organism: Trichoderma atroviride (assembly GCF_020647795.1). Taxonomy (NCBI): domain Eukaryota; kingdom Fungi; phylum Ascomycota; class Sordariomycetes; order Hypocreales; family Hypocreaceae; genus Trichoderma; species Trichoderma atroviride. The sequence continues at coordinate 1,496,244 of NC_089400.1, read as the reverse complement.
AGTCACTTATGCTTAAAATCTTATCTGAAATTTAGCACACTATTTTGTTCCCTGACAAGACTGCTAACGATTTCAACGTTTGAACTTAGAGCTTTTCCTAGGGTGCAAATACTAGTGCTGATGAGCTTACAAACTCTATCGGTAACCGAATCCACAAAATTGAAAGCTATTACGGCATATAGGACATGATCAGCAGCAACAGGGATAAATTAGGAAACCGCTGGCTCCAGGGTGAGCACATATAGATTCCTCAGGTCAGTAACCCCCTATCCTTTCTACATACAAGTAAGAAGCTTATTTACTATCTTCATGCCGATCCTAATCGATGCCCGCTGCGTATTTGTACCTTTCTAATTGGTCCAAAACTCTTTCTACATGAGAAGCTTATTTACTATCTTCATGCCGATCTTAATCGATGCCTGCTGCGTATTTGAACCTTTTTAATTGGTCGAAAACTAGGGCTTGGGTCGAGTAGAGCCCGAAATTTCTCTCAGACTTTTCAACTGACCGACGGGCGTTTACAAGCTTGGCATTTGACTTCGACCTTGGCCAATTTCCGTCGGTTAAAAAGCACGTATTTGTCTAGAGTTGTTATGTAACAAAATTAAGAATAATATGTTTCAAATGCTTACGAATTATTTGCTTCATCAGCGAGTCATCAGAAGAAGAACTAGACACCAAGAAAACCACCACGACAAATGCGCTTGCCATTGAATGAAAACTGAAAAGAGCTACAAACATCACTCTTGTAATTATGGACGGCGACGGCGGTATGAACAGATTTGCTTGCCTTGGGGGAGCGGGTTTTCGCTCCTTCTTGGGCATAGGGCCCTTCTCGTGGCGGTGAGGAGGTCGAACGATCGCGTCGTAGTTACTGAGATCGAGACTTTGTGATCGAGATTTCGTGACAGGTTTCGATGAATTCAGTCGATCGTGACGTCGTAGGCAATTGCTACCATATCGTAGATCTGGCTACGTGCAACGTAAAAGGTCAAACCTCCAACGTGAGGCCCTACGGATCAACAGCGTAGGTACACGTTTGTGAGGTCAAAAAAGCTTGATTCTGGCTATGGTGCGGGCTCTACTGTAACTATATATATGGGTGTACCTCCTATCTCCTTCCTTCTCTGGGGATGTCAGGGCAGGAGTCCCCCAACACCATCTTGTTCATTATTTCGGCTAAATGACTATAGACTGCATAATCATCCTTTGTCTGATTATGCCTCAAACATTTACAATTTTCTCTTATGGCATCACAGCCGCGGACCTTGATCCCAAGTAACATTTTGGTCCTCTTATGATGGGCTTTGATAGCTCCCGAGTACGATTGGAGTCTTGAAGTCAATATACATGTAGATCTATAGATTTTATGAAGAATCACATAACACTCTAGGAGTAAACCTTATCGCTGTACCGTACACTTGTATCCTTTTCTGTTCAGACTCTGCGTATGCAAGCAGGATTCACGCCTTTCGTTGATCTGACCAATGTAAGTCTTCGTTCCGTTATGAGAGCTTACGCAAGGAGCGTCGCCAGCATCTTATTTCGGGATGAGTTAGTGATCAATTTCAATTCATATTGCAATAGATTGGTTCTGCCACCCGAATCAGCATTTGTAGTCACTTGTTCCGGCTGTAGAGTATGTACGTGTGTTCCTATTCCTCCACCGGACGCTGAAAGTTTCCTTCAAGACGAATATGCAAGTGCTAGCAATATAGTGTCATATTAAAATCAGCTAACCAAAAAAATGGCCCCTATGGCTCAGCGGTAGAGCGTCGCACTCGTAATGCGAAGGTCCATAGTTCAATTCTGTGTGGGGGCAGTTAATTTTCTTTTTATTCTTCTTTCCTTTTTTTTGTGATTTATGTTTGTTTTTGTTTCGAGTAATAAACGTTTTAATTCCTATTACAACAATGTTCCGCAACACATTCCCCCCCCGTAATCATCCAAGAGCGGCTACCCGGTAACAGGCCCATCGTCGCGACCATCAGCTAGTTGTTCACTACTCGATATGGAGGAAGTAATTGGCGTCTCTCTTAATTATACATCTTGCATACCATTTTAAAATGTGTTTCGGTGTGCTCTTTAGCTAAATATCGCGATAGCTGCCACCCGGTCGAGCTTGTATCGTAACCTGCAATGGTAGACAGTCTATCTGCTTCCGCGGTGTCTTCTCTTGTAGTGGTTGTTATAACATAAGTAAGGGCTTAATAGATAAAAGCAGTCAAGAGATTGGACAGTGATGGTATCAATCTATTCTAGCTCTATAATTATATTTACTCTATTGTCTGCGAGTCACCCGCGGAAATATCTCATGTCCTGTACAACCAGCTCAGCAGCGCCAATGAGACGAAACCTCAATACATAATGACGGCATCTTTTGGTGCATGATTCAGTGAGATGAGCATGTTCGGTTAGCGTAATTATAGTCAAAAGCAACCAATATCCCAATTAATTGGGCCACAGTGGCAAAGACTACAAAAATGTGAAAGAGTTGGTGAGAGGAGCCGTATATATCGAATTTACCTGGAAATCGACTCTCAGGAAACTTTGTCTGTAGAATCATAATATTAGAAAACTTCCATCGTATGCGAGATCTGGAGGCTTACGACATATATTAAGGCCCCAGACAAAAGAAACCCGGCTTCAGCCAGGTAATAGGGCATTCCGGATTGCCTCATCATTTGTGACCAGCCGAACATTGTAACCCCATGTATTAAGGGTGCAAAGCCAGATAAGCCAGTGCCTATGAACGCAAGCGCGCGAAAAACACGGAATTTCTTGCCTTGGAAATAGGGATTTACCATGATGAAGATGGTAAGTGACCCGAGAACTCCAATCTGCCAACCAAAGTAAGCATTAGATGGAAGGAAGGGATGTCAATCTTGACTCACCATAGACCAGTAGATCTTGCGCTCCAAAGGCTCACACCAGAAGACCATGTATATTCCTGATACAAAGTCCCCCAGTGTCAGGACAACTATGCCTACCAGGTCGAATCGTAGCCAGAATTGTTCAACTTCAGATGAGTGGTTCATCAGCGTGTGATATGTCGTTGACAGTCCTAGGCAGATGACAGCAGTCAAAAGGAAGAAGCTAATGATGAAGATATCAACGCCAGTGATATTAGAGTATCTACTTGTCAGATGCTGTAGAATATACCACTCGCCGAGTAGAAAGACGACGGCTGGTATTAGGTGGGAGTATATGTTGATAGATTCATTGTGAATGTATGACCAACTACGGAACGAAAGCCGGGCTGAGCCTGAGATCGGGCGATAGCCATGAAGGATGAACTCGTTATCTTGATGCCACCTCGGGAGCTGGTCAAATGAGAGAAGCACTTTGCGTCCCTTGCCAGCGCTCGGTGTGCTGCTCAAAACCCGTGGGCTAGTAGGGGACATGGAATTATCCCCCCGTTCTGTGTGTGCCATGGATGGATGCGGGGAAAATCGAAGACGGGTAGATGCCATGGCTATCGCGTCGCGCCTGACGATGGATGAGGTGGGAGGTGGGAGACTGGAAAAAAATTGAGAAAGGAGGGTTTCAGCTGCTTTGTTTCCTGCACTGCGCCCTCATCTTTCTTTGTCCTTGTAGCCCTAAATTTGCGACGCGTGCTGGGTGCTTTTGAACCAACCACGTTGCGTTGCTAACCGCCCGCCTATCAAGCAACTCCGTTGTCGACTCAGAACATGTACACAATACATCAGCACGGAAAAGCAGATACATTGCGGAAAAGCAAATGCGTTTCGTCGGTGTCGACTGAAACCCTTCCTATGCTGTTTGTCTACGGATACAACCAACCACATGCTGCTTGGTACGAATACGCAAGCCACTATTCCGCGTATACCAATAGGAAACAGTGTCACAAGGCTGACTTGTTGTCTCCCCTGGTTGACCACTTGCGTGTTCGTCCAATGATAAAAATGCCTCATACTCGAAGCTGCAGCTGTTGCCTGTAGTTCAAATAGTTGTCAGCACGAATGCAAGGCAACCAAATAGTAGAAGGGCGCGGATTGCTTGTCCGCGGATTGCTTGTAGTTCTGTGAACGACTGCTGTTTAGTTGACGACTGGGGGGGGCTGCGAACTGAGAACTGAGGGAGGGGGGTGTGAATCGACAGCTTGTGGGTGGGAACTTGATTGGCGATGAAACACGTCTGCGCCTAAGGATTAGCTTTTATAGCTAAAAATAATTTCCGCGGCTGGCCGCAGCCACAGGCCGGTTAGTTGCCGCCAGTAGTACGAGCGACATGCAGCTGGGAGTAAAAGGAACAAAGCTTAGGTACATGTACTGTAGTTTCTCTTGTGTGCAATGCACTGTAAACATCTTTTAGCCGACAAAAAGGAGATAAAAAGAGATTGCAGCAGAGGAACCAGCCTCTTTACAGGACTTGAGCAAGGAAGAACCGAATCAACTCATCTACCTATCTAAGCCACTAGGCTACTCTACATGTATATGCCTGGATTATATTCAACCCCAATTCATTAGCACGCTCGTCCACTAGCTGCAGCCAGTACATGCACCTTGATACATGTGCCTTGGCTATAGCCAGTGGCCTTCTCTTGATATAGTATTTTCAGTGGACAATGAACCGTATAAACGCTTCCCGATGGCCTCCTACATCTGCTTGACGATTGGAAACTTACAAATTTGCTGTAGAGTGCGCATAACAGGAATGTACACGCGTGTTGTTTTGCAAGCGCATTGGTGCATGTACTTTAACCGCCTTTCAACTCTCATAGCCGCCTGTAGCCATGGCAGGATCTCTTTTCGGAAAACCACCCCGGCCTGGTAGCACCACCTTAGGTGGAATGCTTACACGTAGGTATCCTGAAGCGGGGGACTTACTGGGGGTAACCAACGCTCTGGCAGCCTGTGGTTCCCACCTGAGGTCCAGGGCTGAAGCTGCATGTGTCCAGCTAGGTTAGGTAGGTTAGGTAGGTAAGCAATCAAAACATGAAGTTCGTCTGTCCCTCGCGTGTTTGTCTCCTGCATGCTCTTTGTTTGACGGATTCACTGATTATTCAAGTAACTAATTGTTTTGTTTTGCTTTTCTTTTCTCGCCCACATCAACCCGTTTAATGTTCAAAAAGGCCAGCCTCGCTTGCCCCTTGCATAAACAATAGACAGCCCAGACAGCTTCGAAGTAAGACAACACGCCGACACTGTATTTCTACGAGCTTCTCATTGTGGAGCTGAAATGGTGTCCCGCGACGACTACTTAGTCGGGTGGGTTTGCGCACTACCGGTAGAGGTTGCGGCAGCCAAAGCGGCGCTTGATAGCGTCCATGATAGCCTCCCTCTGGATCAGAGCTTGGACGACAGCAATAACTACATTCTAGGGAGTCTTCAAGGCCACAATGTCGTGCTCGCGTATCCAAATGGTGGCGTGTATGGCGAAGCATCGGTGGCGAGCGTGGCCACACAGTTGCAAGCGAGCTTCAAATCTGTCCGGTTTATTCTAATGGTTGGCATTGCGGGAGGAGTCCCCGACACGAAGGAGGATATTCGACTTGGCGATGTTGTTGTAAGCAAATCAAAAGCTGGCTGGCCGGGTGTCGTCCAATTCGATGTGGATGGAGAACAAGCGGAAGAGCAAGATCAATTGGTTCGTGGTAGAGCGTCACACCAGCCAGCACCATTACTTCTCACAGCTATAGGAAAGGCCGAGACAGCCGCCATTTTTGATGAGAGTCAGATGCCCAAATACACTTCCGGCATCGTTGAGAGAGACCCCATCACGTTTGCCCATCCAGGCACGGAGCAAGACGTTCTCTTTGAGCCAGACTGTGACCACACAGCTACTGAGTCCGAAGAAGACGGATGCAGTCATTGCAATCCGGATAAGATCCGGCCCCGGCAGCCACGGGAAACACAAAATCCTATAGTTCATTATGGTCTGATCGTCTCGGGGCGTTCTCTGATACGCAACGGAGCCACTCGGGATAAGTTGGCACACAAGCAGGGTGCCCTCTGTTTAGAGACAGAGGCCAGTGACCTGAAGGATGCCGCCAAGTATTTGGTCATCCGAGGAATCTGCGACTATGCAGACTCGCACAATTCCAAGCTCTGGCACGCCTACGCCGCGGTAACTGCTGCAGCATATGCAAAAGAGGTCCTTTCATTCATACCTGCAGTTCCCAAGACGACATCTCTGGCAACAAACACCTATGCAGAGGCCGCGCCAGTCCTCGACGCTTTGCTTTTGACCAGACCTGAAGTTGACCGGAAGTCTCTCATTGCCTTGAAAGGCCGCAGAGTCGACGGCACCTGCGAGTGGCTCATACAACACTCTAGCTATCAAAGGTGGCTGGCAGATGCCAATCTGCCACTGCTCTGGATCTCAGGCGGACCTGGAAAGGGGAAAACTATGCTGGCAATCTATATTACCGAGGTGCTGGAGCCAAATGTTGATGCCCACGGAGATGTTCTCCTTTACTACTTTTGTAGTAATCGCGATAAGAATCGGAATACTGCGCTGACTATCATGAGAGGCATCATACATCAATGGATCGGCCGCCGTCCACACCTAGCACAATATGTCAAAAACTCCTTTGAGGGGACTGAAACAACTAAATATACCGTTTCCAGCTTTGTCTCCTTGTGGAGGGTGTTCTTAACCCTGCTTCGGCAGAGTGCATCATCCCAGGTGGTCTGTGTGCTGGACGGTCTGGATGAATGCGAAAAGGAATCGCTTAAGCAGCTTCTCGATGCCGTTGGTAATTACTTGTCCAACTCTCAGGAAAAGGCAAAGCCACAACTGAAGCTCATATTTCTCTCTCGACCCCAGCCGGCTATTTTGGAGAAAGCTCTAGGCCAATATGAGCAGATCAAGTTGGACGCCTCCGGCACAGAGATTTCGGACGATATCGAGAGATACATCTTTGCCAAGGTTGCCGAACTGGAATCCGAACAAAACCTCTCAGAAGAAAAGGTTGCTCAAATCAGACAGACCCTGTTGGCTGGCGCTGATGGAACCTTTTTGTGGGTTGGATTTGTTGCCAATGAGCTTCAGGGCAGAAGCTGGGATAAAATGAATGAAATTCTCCATCGTGTCCCCAAAGGCCTTGGTGGAGTCTATCAGCGGCTTCTTCAGCAAATCGATGACAAGGAAGCATTGGTCCCCATTCTTCAATGGGTTGTTCTCGCTGCCCGACCCCTCACACTGGATGAGTTGACAGTGGCCACAGGGATAAAGGCATCTGGTAACATGCCGGCAACTGAAGTAACCAGAAATCGGCTCAGACTCTGCGGGCTACTAGTGAAAATCGAAGGGCGCGTGGTCAATCTGGTCCACGAATCGGCAAAGGAGTTCTTCCAGAGCGATCAAGTCAATATCAAAGGCATTAGCATGTTCCGCATGAACCACGACACGCACAGGACACTTATGCGGACCTGCTTAGAACACGTCGAACATGGATACGGAACTCCCAGAAGTACCGATGAGAGCTCTGACCACGATACTCTCTTGACTTATGCCAGCCACTACTGGCCGGTCCATTTCCATCACGCTATGGATGTGATTGATGTGCCGTCCGAGTTTTCACGTCCGTTCTTTGAGGTGAATTCTCACATCCGGGACGAATGGTGGAAATTCTACTGGGCGCAGGAGAAGAATGGCGGAAACCCGCCCTCGTTCACGCTCTTGCATCTCGCTGCCTATCTTGGCAATGTAGCCTGGGCTGAGCTGTTGATCAACGAGCACGCCCGTGCCATTTCGCGAAAGGACAACTACGGCCGGACGCCGCTTTCCTGGGCCGTCAACCGAGGCCACCGAGACATGGTCGAACTCCTGCTTGACCACGGTGCTCGTATCAATGTCAAGGATCGGAGCGACTTGACGGCACTCCACGTAGCAGTAACCGGACAGCACAAGGACATTGTGTCTGTGCTGATCGATCGGGGTGCCCGTCTCGAGATCAAGTCTGAGCACGGCGACACACCACTGGTTCGAGCCATTCAGGCGAATTCTAGGGAAATCATCCAGATATTGCTCGAACGAGGAGCGCGCGTAAACAAATTGCCAACCCCTCCCGGAGTCGCTTCCCTAAAAGGGCCTACGGACCCAATGGAGGAGCGGGTGGAAGAGCTACTAGAGCTCCAGGAGCCGATTTTCCTTGCACGATATAAGCAGGCGTCGCAAAAAGTCGAAATGGTCATGAAGGCCCTGAGCCTTTCATTCCGCTTTCCCATCATTCCTCGATTGATGACGCTATATCTGAAGTTTATCGCGTTCGACCGCTGGGAGCACATGTCTGTACTTCAGGAGCTTGTTGACGAGAACAGAACAGACGAACTGCGAGAATGGGCCGAACAATACCGCGAGTTCTTCAACCAGCTGGTTTTTGCCAGGAATCCGAGAAGGTTGATGGCCATGACCGACCTGCCGACGCAGATATTTCAGGCCGTCGCCCCTGGAGATCTCCAAGCACTGCTGGTAATCGCGGTCCTCGTCGGCTCGGAAACTAAACTCACAGCTGTTCGTCAAGGATGGAGAGAAGGGGACACCATCACGGCCAGAGCATTCTCACATTGGGCCGCCATCGCCTACAACAGAGACGCAGAAGAGTACTTGCACTATGGCGTTCGCGAATTTCTCAATGATTTCGATGACTGTATTCAGCATGGCAACAGCCGGGAAGACAACGTGGCTCGGACGGTGGTGCTCTTGACATCGCAATTCGCCATGATTGAGAATAAAGAGCCAAAGCCGATCGAATACTTCTCCAGGGTCATCGCAGAATTCTACGAGGGATACATTGGCAGCAGCCACGAGGTTGAACTGTTCAGTGATGTGAGCCAGGCATGCGCCAACGAGCTCGTCGTCATCAGCGAAACCCACGATTCCGACAGATTGCTTCTCTTCCTGACCAGTATCCTCCAATTCGCCCAGCGCTCTCAGGACCAGGGACAGGACCGCTTTCTCAACATATTCCCTGCATCATGCTTGCTTCTCTGCCGGGAAAATGCGCTCGCCCACCAATGGTTGATTGGCGAGGCAATCCCAGAGATGTTTATTGCCTTGATATCACAGCAACCTCCTGGATCGCTTCAGAAACGAGCGTGCAAAACTCTTGTGGAGTGTCTGATTATTAGAAAGCAATATGGTTTGGCGGCGCCTTCGGCGGCACTGGGCCAAAGAGTGAAACAGCATCTGCACTCATTGCCAGGAGTCGAAAATATGATAAAGGGAATCCATGGTTTATAAGTTGATGCTGTGTATTTTTGCTACCTGAGAAAAGTTCAGAGCAGAGTGAGAGTTAAGTTGGTAATGAAGAGTAGTTGGGCATTGGTAAGAGAGCCGATTCTGTGTATTTTGAGCAAATTGATGCCACTTTTGAGCATCTTCTTTCGTTTATATCTTTTTGCCAATCGCCACTTCCAAGGTTGTGTTTAATTGAATCAAGAATCCTATATCTTAATTTATAATATTACTATAGTATGTATTTTGCAATAATTTGTAAAGACTCCAAGAAATTCGGCGTAGAGTCTTACTTTACTTGTCTAATTACAGCTCAAAGTATATTCCACAACCACATCTTCCCCCACTTTCATCTCTACGGAATATGAATTCGCTATCGTATCAGTCGTTTCCAAAAGCGTGTTGCGCGGGACCGGACTGTCTCCAATTTTCGCTTATTGTCGTTTGTTTGGGGTGTAGGTTCCAGAGCTGAATTATCTGGCAATCTACGTTTGCCATTTATTTGGTCTGTAGTCTCTGGAGCCGAATTATCCGGGAAAGATGGCGCTGACGAAACCAGGACAGGTGATAACGATTGATCTAGCACAGGGGGGGGTCGACTGCCACGCCATTGGTGAAATCAACTCGTCCGGGGCAAATGAGACTGTTCGATGCGGAACAGAGAATTGGCCTTGGGCTCTAATTGCAAGTCTAATCTTGCGCTCTACCGCAGGGTCGGTACCTCGCTTTTTGTAGCCAGCCCGGTTAAGTCGTCGTAAAACTTCGCCATTCGAAATAAACTCTTCCCAGGTTTTGCGTCCTACTGGAAGGATATTGGGATCCGCACCGTTATCAAGAAGCAGATCCATGATAGAAAGCATGCGCTTCTTCACAGCGTAGTAGAGCGCGGTCCTTCTTCCAGAATTTGAGTCATTAACGTCCTGACCCGTTTTGATGAGGAGTTGTATCATAGGAACGTTGCCTGAGATAACAGCCTGTCGTAAGCCTGTGACTGCCCTGCAGCAGCGTGACTTGCTGAAAGCCAAGTTACTGGTCGCTTTGTAGGAATGGCTGCTTGAGCTGAGATCTAGCCAGTCTTCTGCAGTGAGGCCACTCTCATCAAACAGGGCCCGAGTCTCTGCAATGACGGAGTTGCCAATCAGGACATCGAGAGTAGCCAAATCTCGACTATGAATAGCCAGATGGAGAACAGACCAGCCATGGTTATCCTGCTGAGAGACGCTGGATCTTACGCGGTCGTCCTCGAGGAGTAGTTGGACAATTTGAGAATGCCCCATGAAGGCGGCGTGATGCAGTGCAGTCCAGCCGTGACATGTCGACTTGAGCGGGTCGGCTCCTTGTTGAAGAAGCAAACTCACAATGGAAATGTTTCCTCCGTTTGCAGCACAGTGTAGCGGTGACGTGCCATAAGAGCTGACAGCATGGGCATCGGCCCCCCGGTCCAACAACAAGCGCACAATCTCCACGTGGCCCTCCTCTGCTGCCCAATGTATTGCGGACCAACCATCGCGATCACGATAATTCAAATCCGCGCCACGACTGAGAAGCATTTGTACGACGTGAAGGGCACCAAAACTTGCCGCGTCTTCCAACGGCACCATCTGCGTGTTTCCGTTCCCAGACACACTGGCGCCGTATTCCAGAAGCAATGAGACAAGCCAAGCTCTGCCCAGACAGGCTGCCCAAGCCAGCGCAGACTTTCCATCCGCGCTGCTTGAATTAACATCGGCGCCCATGCCTTGCAGCATGGTGACGGCGTTCCTTTCATCAGCAGCCACAGCCCAGAGCAACGGAGAGAATCCATAGTTATCAGCGGTGTTTATGTCACCACCGTGGTCAACCAAGACTTTTATGTTGGCGGTGAAGTCTCTCTCAGCAGCGTAATGTAGCGCTGTTTGGCCGTTGTCGTCACCCTGGTTCACGATAGCTCGACCGCCGGCGTTCAGGAGCAGAATCATTAAATCAGGACCACGGAACAGTTCCATAGAAGCATAGTGCAACGCTGTTCTGCCAGCATTGTCTCTACTGCCCAAATTCACGCCTTCAGAGATCAGGGACTCAACCAAGTGCACGTCGCTGGCCTGCACCGCGTGGTGAAGCTTAGTCATTCCCGCGTCGTCTTTATCCTCCAAGTCGAGTACTGTTACCGATGCATTAATGTCCTCTGTGTGCTGGTCCCAAGTGTCATCTGTAGCCCCAGGGTCGTCCCGGAAACTTAAATCACCATCGTCCAGTATACTGTACATGGATTCACGCCGGTTTACAAGTCCCGGCCCATCATCTTTTAATGGCTGGTCACTATCGACATTTTCAGAGATTTCGTCCCCATCGCTAGGTAGTTTTTGCAACGTAAGCAAAGCGATTTCTTTAATGTGAGCGGCAACATGTAACTGGAGAGCTTCGCTCAAGAAGACGGCATTGGATTCGACTTCTTCTGGGGGTTGGAAATCGTCGCCAAAGGGGCATTCCAACACCTTATCGAGATTAGGTCTCCGTGCTGCGTTGCTGAGAACCCCAGCATGCGTTTCAGGCACGCCGTGCTCTTGGATGGAATGCTGCTGGTACTTGATCTCCTGATCAAAGGTGATTGGGTTGTGGGAAGGAGCCCTGCACTCCCACGTATGCCCATGAGCGTTCTGCATGTGGCTGATCCATGCTTTTGACGATTCAAACGTCAGCGGGCTGGTCCCGTGTTGACCCGTTTCCAAGCATGCCGAGAAAACACAAATGAAGGGTTCCAGATCTCCGATAACATGATTGCTAGGGCAGATTAGTTACTGCAATATCCAAAAAAACATAAGCCATTCAGGCCTACTTACTTCCATAACTTTATATTCTTAAATTCAATAATGACGCCGCAGTATGGACATTCTTGTGTTGGTGGTAGCGGAGGGAATGACAAATTGTTGTTGACCAAAGCAGATTTAGCTCGAGGGACCTCAGTTGTGGACTTGGCATAAAAGGCTCCAACAGCAGTTTGTCGAGCAGTGGTTGCGTTCGTCACTGGCACTGGAGGCGGACCAGCCCGACCGGATACTTTGTTGGCGGTCGCAGGCTTTGATAGCACGCTCGGAGCAAAACGTATAGCCGGAGCACTCTCTTTGGGTTTGGGCATTTGAACAACCAGGGGGCCAGTCTGGGGATTCTGAACACTCAATTCGATGTGCCTCCGATGGGATCGCTGATAATACAGTCGTCGAAGTCGGAGCGCATTGGCTTCGACCAATGCGGTGAGAAGCGATTCCGGCGCCATCGGATACCGAAAACGAATGTAGCATTCTGTGTAGAGACGCATTTCGCCAATAGCAGTATTTGCCTCTTCATTGTCTATATATCTCTCAATTTTGCGAGCCCGGTTAGCTTTTGCGGACTTTCGAACGGCATTAGATAGGCGAAAGAGCCGTGACACTGTTCCGCCGATTGTATCAGTGATTTTGGAAACGTTTTCTTCAACTTGATCCTCATAACTATCCTCGTCGCTTTCGTCGTCGACGTCCCTCCTCGATACTTCCGAATTGCTGTATTGTGATATGCGCTGTCTTTTCCTGCTGGGAGATTTCGGTGGTTCGTTAACTGGCTTCACTGTTGTCGAGATTCTCATTAGCATAGAATTCTTGACGTTTAGTCTATCCGAACTCGGTGCGACAAGTACTTACAGGATGCCAAAGTATCACAGATGACGTCCAGGAGCTGATGTATGATATCTACAACTGTGGGACTGAATCGGAGTCTGTAGTCCAACGAAACATTGAGCGGTCCGTAGACGTCCATGTTTGATGCCCACAGTGTAAAGCGCGCCAGCTGATCATCTATGATTGTAGGATCTGGCACGATTTCTGGCAGAACCATGTATTTGCGGAAAAGAGAATTGCACTGCACTGCGTGCTCTGCAATGGTCGGGCAAAGTCCCTCTTGGAGGAAGACATCTTCCACCAAATCATCTTCCATGCGATCCAGGCTTGCCATGGCGAGAGGTTGCGGTCCAGGCGGTCGGCAAGTGGTTGCGAGTGCGCCCAAGACCTAGGCAGCTGATTCTCGTCTTTCTGCGAAGAAAGAGGCTCCTCAAGGTCGTGGGCATGCGGATTGAGACCAAATACGTCGCATGGACCTCTTGTGGTGTCGGATAGTGCGATGAAGCATGTGGTTAGTATCCTGTTGAATTGCGGATTTATGCCCAGGCGCAGTTAATTTTGTCGGCAGCATACATCAATGTAGGCTGTGCGGCAATTGGCTACATGTACGTAGATGTAGCGGCACAAACATGAAAGATGCAAGTTAGCACCGCGGCCACCTGACACAGCGCACGTACAAGTACATGCAAGTCGAACAGCGGCTCCGCTAGACAAGCTCAAAGCCTTGTCGTTATGGCACTCGGCGAAACGAAATCAGCATGCCGGCGGCCATTCGAGATTGGCCTGAAGGCTTTGTGTAATCTCCCGCTGCTTCCTCAGTCCAACGTCCTTGGCCACCATCGTCGTTTAGAAACGCTTGCCCCGCTCACGGCCAGCGTCCGCTTGAACCCCAAAATCCTTTCGCGAGAGTTTGCAGCAACTACAAGCACTAGATGGGCAGAGCCCCTGCCCATGCGTCAAGTCACTCACGACCCGACACGTTCGTCGTGAGGCTCTAACAATGAGAGGATCGTCATGGTGTGGTAGCAGTGTGCGCCGAGCAGGGGAGTCTGTGTGACAGGGTCCTAGAGCTCGGAGGTGCATTTCCGTTCCACGCTGTTTTGGGGGCCGAGGAGGGCGCGAATGCGACGTGTCCACCTACCAGGCCAGCATCCACAGTAATACTGTAGATACTGTAGGTCACCAGGCAGTGTCCGTGGAAACATTGCACGAGCTTGGGGCCATATTCTGACAGAAATGTACGGATATCTGTATTGGATCTAAATTTCGCGCTAAAACCGCAGTAATCCTCTAGAAACGGATACTGTAGAGCGAAAACCATTGCGCACGACCCTCAAGACTCTAGTCCGGGCGTTTATGCACAGTTCCTGCAGCTATAGTAGGTAGCCGCCAGTAGATTGCCTCTTAGTCCTGAAAGCAGTTGAGCAAAATGACGAATGCATCTCCATTCAATGAATCAACACAACATTGAAGAAAATAGATAACATGTACTTAAGCGCCAGCCGTACAGGAGTATTGAAAGGCGCCTCAAGTAAAATTCGCACCTGTAATCTTACTCTTCTTTATTGCAGGCATAAGGCTTCAATTAAGTTTAGACGATCACTACGCATTTCCAGCCGTTGCCGAAGATCAAAGACGTCTAGTCGGTGCTATCCGCGGCCAAAGCTATGTACATATGTGTAGTACGGATAAACAACATTAGCACGCAGTAACACCATAATTGTGTACGCAACAGCCACTAATCACCGTCTTGAGCGGCCCGGCCCTAAACGCGGAGAGGCGCGGCGATCTCTGCGTAGCGCAAAATTGGCGCTGTACACATGCAGCGTGAAGCAGCAATCCGCCAAGCGCAGCTTTCCTTCTTCTCAAGCGAAACCTGGATCTGCGAAAGCCATTCTCAGAGTAACTAAATGGTACTATCGATTGTGCCGCTCAATGGCAGTATACCAAATCTTGAAAAACAATCAAACTCCCAGTGAGCTACTAACGTACAGCTAATTAGATCATTATTACATGCAGCCTTCTAGTCATACAAATGTCTTCTGATATCCTTGATCCTGTCATAAACCTGCTCCCTTGTCGACTTCCTGTCAAAGAGTGAATGAGGCGTGATGTAGTCATAGCCTGCCCCCCTCCTCTGTCTAACCATGCTCTTCAAAACCTCATCCATTGAATGAACGTCTTTCAGCCACGGCCCTAGCGGCAACTCGCCTCCTGGAGGCATGTGCTGTTCCTGCTGCCGGACAAAGGACAGGATAGCTGCGGCGAGCCCTGCGGCAATTGGTGTTGCGACCGATGTTCCCGACATGGCTTTGACAGGTTCATTATGGCCATTTCTGCCAATCGGCCAGTGAGAAGAGACTTGCTCTCCGAGAAGACTGAAGTTGACGTCTTTGTCGTCTGCTGTCGGGTTAAACGCCGAGGGATTGCCATTTCCATCAGTCGAGTGTATACAAAAAACACTGGGATATTTAGCCGGAAAGGCTCTGCCCAAATTTGCTCCATCGTTTGATGCCGCAGCGAACAACAATGTCTGACTGTGTAGTGCATTAGATATAGCGGTCTTCATAGGCTCGTTATATTCTCGGATTCCGAATGACATTGATATAATGTCCACTTTCCACTCATTTACCGCGTGATTAATGGCCTGGTATACAACTAATTAGCGTAGTCCCATAGATGGAAAAAGACAAAAAGTCTGCTCTGGCGTAGGGCTAGCCTTACCTTTGCAATGTCATCGTAAGTGTTACGATCCAGAGTTTCTCGATGCGCAATTCTGGCAATATAGATTTCAGCGCATGTGGCAATGTTGAGCAGTAGCCCAAGAGCATGAGTGCCGTGCCCAATCTCGTCTTGAATGTCGTGTGAGGCTGTTTGCTGTACAAAACTTTGCGCTTCTTTGATTCGAGGATCCAGCCGTTGGTCTAGAGTCTTTAGAAATGGATGTTGAGGGTCAAATCCGGAATCCAAGATTGCTATTCGCACCGGCTTGAACGTTCCGCGCGCTGCCTCGACAGCATCGAAAGGGTCGACATAGTCATAAATCGAGGAGAGAAGATTATCCATCCATTGTTTAGAAAGCGGACTCCTGGCAGCTCATTAGCAGAACGAAGCCTTGTAGCAATTAGGAAATACTTACTCTTGTTCAGAGCCCATTTGGTGGCTTGCGTCAAAAAAGTACAAGCTCTTCGTTGAAGTATCGACGAGGTGTCCGCGAAGTTGCGACATGGGCGAAGGTTTGATGGATGCGTAACTCACGGGCGCGACATCAGATATCGAGCGGTATGGAATTGCCCGTGTTCCATTATTTGTATCGGGGGGATCGACCTTGCCCGTTTGATGGCGGACAACTTCTTGCCCGATGGAACCCCAGCAGAGTTCATTCTGTCGAGGATCCATTGAGCCCAAGTTACCTATTCGAAGACCCCACGATTTGAATATCTCAGCCTCGAGTCGTTTGATGACGTTTTGATAGAAAAGTCGCTGGACATCGACGGATTCAAAGTCAGCCTGCTGTCCAGGTGGGTAGTACTCCCACTGGAGGCATGCCTTCGTAGCGAGATAGTAATCAATGCCAGCGTCGACTTCTAGAGTCTTGAGCATATCAAGGCTGGTGTAATAATCAGAATTCACGTTTCTGGGCCCATGGGGGTCTTTTGACATCAGCTCTACGGGTGTGCAATAGTGAAGCTCGCACAAGAGTATGCCCAGCGCTAGTACAGTGGCGTTGGGATGAACCATGTGTTTAGAACTGTCGGAAGTGGCTCCGTTGCCTGACTTGCGGGCTGAGATGATGGGAATGTGTTCCATGGCCAGAAAAGGCTTCGTAATGTCGGGGAGTTCTCCGTCCTGTAGCGGATCAACGAACAGAATATTTGAGTGGTTGAATGAAGGCTGCAGCCATGGGGTCTCCAAGAATGGGAGAAGCGCAGTGGCCAGTATAACAGCCAGAATTCGCTTCCCTTTAAGTGGCAGGGCAGATGAACTGCCGCGTAATTCTTGTTGACGCTTAAATAGAGCTGTCAAGGATACCGTTCGAGACATTTGATCACCGCCAAACGTCTTTGGCTGCGGACGAAGCCTCTGAAAGGTCCCGCCCTCGAGAGCAAAGTGCAAGCAATTTCGCTGGCCCAGGGACTCTGTGATGCTTTGACATATGTGGGCAAAATCAGGTGCGGCGCTAACTACGGGTTCGGATGCGCTCCTCATCCTGCTGTTCTGTACGTCTCTACCGCGAAAAAGCGTCAGTGTAATCCATTGGGCGAAGCTTCATAAAGCTTACTTGATCGTTATTTTGGCTTCTTGCAATGTGGTTTCAGCTGGAGACCGCACTCCAAAGAACACTTCGAAGCTTGTCTCAACGTTGAAATCCTTATTGTGTTGTGGTAGTGAAAGTCGGACGCTCAACCCTGAGCACTTCTGGCAAACACATACCCACTGCTTCCGTAACGCATTGTCCAAGGACGCAAGATGTCTCCTCATCAGCACGGCAAAGTCGGCATCGGGGTCGTCGAGACTGTCACCAGCACTTGGCTCTTCACGATGTATGATCCTGCGCTTCTTTGCCTCCATGTCCCAGTGCGAAAGTTCGTCGATGAGGGCCTCACTTGTTCGTTTCCGTTTACTAACACGGATGACTGTGCTTGGATTAGAATGCGAACCGTAACGTCGACGCTCTATCTTGCTGCGCATTGCCTGAAGCTTAGGATATGGGACATCATGGCGCAAGCCCTGCTTCGTGTCAGCGGGCATGAGGCGAGAGGCCGAAAGGCTGGAGCTTGCCTTATATCAGGAGCACTTACGGAATCTGATTCCCCATCAGAGTTGTATTCAACATATTCTTCAAATGCGCGCAGCGTCCTAGCAGTACGCTCGGGGTCCGGCTCGTCAGATTCATCGGCATCCTGCTGTAGAAATGCCTCCGTCCGTAACCAAGCTTCGTTTTTCCGTGATTCCAACGACGCGGGCTGCGCTGACCTTTCCGGTCGTCTTCCAACGAAATATCCAAGCCAGGTCTTTAACAGGCCCTGAGAATCATCCACATCCATGACTGTACACTCGATAATGGTGGATTTGGAGATTTTACCAAGACACAAAGCAGGTGTGCTGGGTAAGGCTGTGAGACATGCTGTAGGTGCCGCGCCTTGGTCGATCAGAGGAAGCCCGTTGAGTAATCGTAATGATGAAATCCTTCCACTACATCGGGCTGTGCTAACCTACCACTGGGTGCAAAATACATACATGCATACATGTGCCCACAGCCGGGTGGGCTCAGTATGAGGATTCTCCCAGCCGCCGGATACCTACATGAATACAGCCCACGCCTTCTGACAAGTCAGGTTACTCGG
The DNA here is from genome assembly GCF_020647795.1 of Trichoderma atroviride. Taxonomy (NCBI): domain Eukaryota; kingdom Fungi; phylum Ascomycota; class Sordariomycetes; order Hypocreales; family Hypocreaceae; genus Trichoderma; species Trichoderma atroviride. The sequence goes on along the minus strand of NC_089400.1, from coordinate 1,478,060 downwards.
TCGTTCGACTATAAGCAGTAGGAGGCGAATTGTGGATATGAATAGTACTTGTACATACATGTAAATAGCAAGCAGTACACTGCAGGGGACCGACCCAACAAGCGAATCACCACTGTCGTAGATGGCAAGCTCCCAAGGCAGTCAGCCCTCCATCTCAAGCTGAGGCGGCAACAGGTGGGGGCCATACATGTAGCCTCCAGCTTGCGTGTGATCCAGGCGCGTATGCAAGCTCCCAGTCCCCTGTTAAAGTGGCGCGAGAGAAAAAAAGACAGGGATCGCAAAAGGAACATACACATATAATTTGTAAATATGGGCACTATTTCGCCAGTGAAATAGTGGATAATAGCGTCATTACAGTATCCGAGGCCAAGAGTTGTGTGCTGATCGTTTGTAAGTTCCAGCCCTATTTCTCACACCCCTTGCTCGCTGTGCTTGGCCTCCCAATGGCCTTCGTTGGCAGTGCAGTCGAAGACAGCACGGATACGAAAGTGGTAGGTACTGTGTACATCGGCAATGATTGGCTTTTCTTGACTGGAATAAATGATCAAAAGCGCTCTCTCGCTGCGCTGAAACACGTCGACAATCCTTTTGTTGCGAGCCTCGCGCGTTTGTCCCTCACCATTGCATCCGCATCTCCATCTACTTTGGCGGCAATTATCCATTGCCCTGTCTTTCATCTAGCAGTAAATTCCCTGCTATCGGCACCCTTCGCTTCATCTCTATTGTCATCGTCGCCTCCTGTGCCACATCGTCAGTTTGCGCGGCTCAGACATCTCGGGAGAAAACCATGTCACAAGTAGAACTCAAGAAACGGCAGGTGTCGAAAATCAGCATGAGCACGACGAACGAACCCATGGACCACATGCAGCCAAAAGCCAGCAAAACACAAACCGTAACGTGGCAGGAGATTGCAGAATGGCAGTTTGACAACAAGTATATCCTCAGAGGATACCGACCAGAGAAGGCAGACTATCTTGCGGTTTTTACTAGCCTTACATTCTTACACAACGAAACCTGCAACGTATACACTCATCTAATCGGCGCTTTGCTTCTGCCTCTCATTTCGCCTGTTTTCCTGCGGTTCCTTGCAGACCCTCGGTTTTTCAACGTGTCGTCCATGGACTATGCCATGTTCAACGTCTACTTCTGGTGCGCGGAGACCTGCCTGGTCTTAAGCGCACTCTATCACCTGATGCAACCCCATTCGCATTCTGTAGAACAGTTCTGGCATGGAATGGATCTACTTGGTATTGTTATTGTGACTGTGGGCACATTCTCTTCCGGCATCTACTATGTGTTCTTTTGCGAAGCAAGCCTGCAAAAGCTGCACTGGTCTATTGTTAGTCTCTCCAAGCCCACCATCAGCGCTCTCTCCTACCCTTCTGGCAACCGATTAAGCAACTCCACTGGCTTATACACTGACACGGAGTTCCAGATCTTGACCACAGGCACTATTACAGGTGCCCTCATCTCGCATCCGCTGCTTAAAACGTCTCGCTGGCGGAATGTAAAGGCGGGTGCCTTTGTTGTTTTTGGCTCTTCGTCGTTTATACCACTGCTACATGGAGTCCAGCGATATGGGCTTACATACATGCTCCAATACTCGGGGATGAAATGGTATTTACTCGAGCTTACCTTCTATGGCACTGGAGTCACTCTATACGCGGTATGTCTGGCACGCTCATCTCGGCGCGTGTCTCCATTCTCTCAGAAATGAGAAATCATTCTAACAAAGTCTCTACAGTTTCGAATTCCAGAGCGTTTATCGCCAGGTACATTTGACATCTGGGGAAGCTCGCACCAGATCTTTCACATTGCCATTTTATGCGCAATGTACACACACGTAACTGCTCTGTTGCAAGGCTTCACAACCTGTCATACACTAGATGTGTGCTCGCTTCAAGGTGTTCATTGAGCAAGTTGAGGCTATATAGAAGACTGATGCGTACAAATATGGTTCTGACTCGGTTTGAGCCAGTAGCAAACATTTGCATGGACGTTCCTTATTAAATCTATGGATACTAAGGATAGACTAGATGTTCTAGCTAGAATCTCGATTTGATTTCACAGCGATTCCGTCTACTCTGATCTTTTCTCGAAGCAGTCATCACCCTACTTAGCTTGAAATAGCAGAGCAGTAACCCGCTTCAAATGGTACTTCTGCCTACGTTAGCCCCATCCATCAAAATGTCTTTACAGTCGTCGAAATCGAGTATCTAAAGAGGGGTGACTGTCTTAAAGATTTTACCACTAGTATGAGATGCTTCCTTGTAGGTTCCAGTTTAAGGCTTCACAGATAGAAATTTCCAAGATCGACATCTACTTGAGCTAGTTATTCTTCAAGCGACACTTAACGCCATTCTTGCAAGTCAATATACTCAATTATCAGTTAAATCTGTATAATTTATGTACGTTTCTTACTCTAAGTCTACCATCAGCCTCTCGAAAACGTGCCTTGTGTCTGGATAATCCTCTCGATGAGACGCCCTGGGAGTTGTTTGATCGTCGCTACTTCATCCTTCAATATTCTCTCACTAGTCGCAAGAAAACGATCCCGAAAATCTTCCCACAGCTTCTGGTCAAAGACATTTGAGCTGCCCGGTCGTGGGTAAAAAGGGTCATTGCGCCAGAAGCATCTGCAGGCATTTTCAATGCCACCGTCGTCCAGAGTCATGTCGTTGCAACAGTCAAAATCCAGGATCCATATGGCAAGAGGACCCAGAACGTCCGAATGAATAATATTAGGAGAGTTCATATTGGGCGGGTAAGTTGATCGAGGCTGAGCAAGAACGAACTCTACATCGTTTGCATCAACCTTGGCTATCCAGTAAAGAAATGCAAGCGCATCGGCCATGGATATAGCATAGCTATGAGGTGTGAGCCCGATACTTTCCATTTGGTCAATATGGAGTGGAAAGTTGCGTAGGCTGTATGCTCGGAGGCGTCGAGGTCTTTCGGACTCAGCCTGGAATCTGCGGCGGCCAAGGTAGGGGCGGATCAAGGTGTTTGTTTGTCTGGGTGTCCAAAATCTTGTCGGTATCCACGCCGGGGATAAAATTGTTTATGATCATCCGACGAAATGGCAGGCTGACGGGCATTATCTTCTCGCTGATTATGGCCTTGCATGGGGCATAATCGGTAGGGAGTCGGGGGGAGGATATCAGCCCACTCGGGGGCGTTCTCGTCGATGAAAGCCTCGGACCCGGGAATATTGAACGGAATGCCCGAAACGCCAAAGATTGTCGAGATCTGAGTAGTATCAAGAGATTTAAGACACTCCAATAGCCGTTTATGGATGCGATATTCGTTGGTGATTGATCTTCCGGGGCCGCCATCTTCTCGTTTCATAGCCAATTGTCGATCGGAGTTCGGTCGGCCGTCTTTCGCTACTTCTCCCCAAACAGTACCGCAAAATCCTTGCCCAATTCTTTCGAGCTGTGATGTGCTATTGTGCACGGTAAGTTGGCAGATTGTATCTTCCAGCATGTTTGTCGCTTGTATGCTCTCTTTCTTTTTTTGTTATGAAGTATTTGGATGATGTATCTGTATGATGTTTAGATTGCGGGTACTCATGGATTATATGTACGCGTTGTTATTTTTGTGGCTTGTGTTAGCATTCGCTTAAAGTCAAATAACACCGATATACTCGGCTCCATTCAAAGCAGAGGGCAGTACGCTCGGAAGTGGCATACTAAGAAAAGTTAAAGCTGTTTATTGTTATTTACGAGCTCGGCTACGTGCGATTAAACCCGCGTCTAGTCTCCTGCGTTCTTTGCTCTAGAAATAGTAGGTCATGATTTCAGACGATAGCAACAGTAGAGGATTATCCTACTCGGACAGAATGCCAGCGCTTCATGCCATCCACCACATTTGGGATATTGCCAAGACGTCATGAAGCGCATAGTGGCGGGAAGCGCACCGGCCCGCTCGGTATTAGCTCCCGATACCAAACTGGCGGATACATGTAAGTTGGTGGCCTTGACAACGGTAGAGTACATGTACATGTATTGGGCTTGTTTTGGGTGCTCGGCGTCCTGTCAAACGACTTCAAAGACAGACTCGCAAAAGCCTCCTCCTTCCAGCACATCTACGCTCTCCCCATTCATGAACCCGTGTATGTAACACTCCCCAACAAGCAAATAATACTGAGAGCCCAGACAGGGACGGAGACAAAACGGCAGCTTCCCTCCAAATAGCACGCAGATTATGTCGCCCTTCTCCATGGTCTGCGGCCCCATTACATAGTACCCCCTAGTTGTCCGGGCAAACCTTCGATTTGTTGATGCACCAGTCGCCGCACGACTCCACTTCTGCGTGTCTCCCTTTTCAGCCAGACAGCAGAGCTCGGGAGAGATGGCCGCGTTATCGACAGTTCTGGTGAGATAGGCAGCGGCATGTGCAAGCCATGTCTCAATAGGCACGGCACCGTAGCTCTCGGTGGCGTGGTTCTGCCAATAAATGGCCATGCAGCCGTTGCTCAGCGTCTGGGCGTAGGCAAAGAAGCTGCTTTCTTCTCCGTCGGCGTACTTGTCGCTGAGACGAAAGCCGTTTGTGTTTCCACAGATGTCCGTCCAAAGAGACTCAACGGCGGGCCGCGTCGTGGAGTTTTCCTCATCGCCTTTCCTCTCGTGAAACGCCCCCTTTTCCAGCGGATCAGAGCAGTCCTCAATCGAGTCGATTCTTATGCCATGAATGCTAAGCACCGTTGGAGTTGATGGACTAATGCTCAGATCCGGTTTCTTTGAGCCGCTGGCGCGGTGAGGAGTAGTAGGCTCGGACATTATGTGTCCGTGGCGAGCTCTCCAGTCTGGTACCCACGATGGCAGCTTCGCCTGTCGCTTCCGTGAAGTTTCGGCTGAGGAGGGGAGTTTAGTGTGCTGGACGGCTGCTAGAGTAATGAGAGACTCAGTATCTCCGATGAGCGCCCTTTTGGCAACATCGGCATAGACTTCCTCAACCGATTTACTATAGTCGGCTTCCAACTCTTTCAACTGGCTGTTATGGCCCTTGCGGATGGAGTAGTGGCCCAGCATGGCGAATACCCGATCTCGGGGATCCGTGACATTCATGTGTCCCGCTCGATGGAGTTCGTAAATGAAGCTGAACCGATTGTCGTGCCGACTGGGTGTCTCGGGCTCGACGAAGCGGCGATAGAGGTACTTGATTTCTGACGTTGCCACCTTGAGCTTTGTTCTCATGTGGTGGTATTCTGCAAGTTCTTCACACGCGTCATGCAGTATATCCCACACAATCTCTTCTTCTCCCCAAAGCAGGGTTGCGGAACTCCTGGTGCCAATTTCTTGAACGATCCAGCCCCGTCGGAACTAATGATTGCCAGTCTCAGCATAAACATCTCAATTCCAAAATGCACAGCGCCATTCTATATTAACTTACCCATGGGAGAGCTGTTATGTGTTTAAGAGGCACCCAGTACTCAGCTGGCTGTTCTGACAAGCTGTTTATGGTAGTCAAGGCAGTGTCTTTTTTGTTGTTGACGAGAATCCTGGCTAGCCTTCGTACAAAGGCGAAGGCTTCTTTCGCCGAATCTTGATCGTCGAGACCAAGCCAGACCTGTACGTGGGTGCCATTTCTGTAGATCAAGTTCATAAACTGCACCTGCTGCGATCTTTCTTCTTCATTGCGCTGATCGATGCACACCTGATCGGCCCAAATGCGGCGGAACCCGACCCGCGGTCTGAGTCGTCTCAGGGCATGATACAGGCTGGCTGTCAGTTTGAGCCGCGCAGTGGGCAGAAATATTTCGTGCGTGAGCGTATCATCGCCCCAGACATATGACAGAGGCTCATAATCCCCCCGCAGCATCAACGGCAGCTGGTTCGAGCTGGCCCCGAAGCGGGTCCTTGGGATTTCCGCCGTATAGCGTCAATACCCTAATCGTCCTGTTGTCGGGCAAGGGAGTGTATCTGTAAGCACGTGAGGGAGAGAAAAAGTGTAGGCAGCCCATCTTGAAACTCCTCGCAGGATGGTGTACGTCATTCGGAGATGGAGGTAAAGTACAGAAACGAATCAGTGGTGCCCTTTTTATTTCTACCTGCAGTACTCATACATTCAGCAATTTACACGGCGTATATGTATGTCGGCCCAATTGCCTAGTAATCAACAATAACAAGCCTCGTTCTACATGTGCCCCAGCCAAGCGCCGCGCTCTTCACCAACGAGATCCGGCCATAAACACCCCCCTGTCCAATATTTGTATCTGATGCCTCATTTATCGTTAACGACAGCTACGTGCATCGGCTTAATTGGGCGACAATCAGCCTCGTTACATTTACGCTAAGCCGGGCGTCCTGCATCTCACCAATGAGGCCCAGCCACGGAGCAATCTCCGTTTTATTCAGCTGTATACTCTGCATATTCAGCACAAGGCATGCTGCGTAAACAGTTTAAAGTAGTCAAATCAGATCAAGGCTTATTTAGGAGCGTGGAAATCAAATATTTTGCCTATCTAGGTATATAAAATCCTATGAAAGAAACCTGTGCTGCCTCTTGATGCCCTGCATATATGACTGCAGTCTGTTTTAAGCCCCAGACCGAACAACAAACACGTATCAAAGCAATAACATAGCTCTCAAAATGGGTGACACGGAGTCTAAAGTGGACAAACTGAAAGAGCTCCTGAAGGACCTAAAGGGAGTCTACGATGACGAGGTCAGCGAGTACCAAAAATGCCTGGATGCCGTCGCAGACGACCTGGACCACGTCCTGGCCCAAGAGGCCATCCGCCATCTCCCTGTAGCCCATCGAGTAAAGAGCTGGAACTCCATCGAGGGTACTGCGCAACGCCGACAGAAAGATCGACTAGCTGCCCAAACGATTCAGCAGAAGATGATAGAGCAGAAGGAGAACTGGGAGCAGCATTTCGAGAGATATAAGATGAGCAAGACCAAGATTGGATATTTCCAACACCGGGACGAGCTCCAGCGCGAGTTTCACGACATGCTCGGCGCACGAATCGTGCTCTACTTTCCCAGCGACACAAAAAACGTGCTCAAGCTTGTGGAAGCTGCAGGCTACAAAAACGTCAAGGAGCCGAAGCGAATGGGGGGTCTAGCGGATGTCAGGAGGCTGCGGAAGCTTGAGGCGAAATGGCTGGATGCGTCCACGTCCAAGGCTCCGACCGATGACCTCGACCTCGAGGGCGTGGAGCAGCAATTCTCGGGCTACGGTGCTATACACCTTGCTGTGAAGATTCCCGAGCGGCTGCGTCCGCGAGATCTGGGGCCGGAGGCGGCGGCGATCTGGGAAAGGGCCGTTGTGGAATTCCAGATTGGCACCGTCATCATGCACGCCTGGGCCGAAGTCGAGCACGACATCACCTACAAATCCCACGGCCGCGAGGTGCCGCAGGACGAGAAGGCGGTCCTGGACATTCTCAACGGCCTCGCCCTTGCCAGCGAGGTCGGGCTGCGCCGCTTTCGATCGTCGCCGCAGTCGCCATCACCGCCCGTTGAGTCCGCCGAGGAACTGCAAAGTTGGCTGCATCAGCTCTATATCACCAAAGACCGGAGCACACCGGCCGAGTGGGTTGATCTGGACAAGCTCTGGGACTTTCTGGTTCGGCGCCACCAGAATCGGCGAGACGCCTTCCAGCACCTTGCCGAGGCCGGCTGGGTGCATCTCATGGCACACGAACGCAGAGAAGGCTTCGAGCTCGATCACGTCCTCCCCTTCATCATCATGCACCATCATCTGCCACCCAAGGCGGTCGAAGAAGGCCGTCGTCTCAAGGCGATGAGAGAGCTCGACCAGGTGCGGGCGGCGTCACGCCCGCCGGATGTGGAAGCCAGGAACAAAGCCCAGCTGGTCGTGGCCAATATTTCATCACTAATCCAGAGAGTCAGCGATAAGGATCTAGCAAGGATCGAGAAGCTGGTCAAAAAATGCAAGTTGAGGCCAGACGAGGAGGGAGGCTCTTCAGGAAAAGGAGTAAGTCTTTCTCATCCAGAATATCCGTCTGCGCGTACAATATACATGTAATGTGAATGACTACTAACTACGTGTTTAAACAGGAGTATCTGGGTGTTATAAGCTTGCGTGAGTGCGAATCTCGTATTGCCGCTGATCCGACGTGGCTGAAAAAGGTACGAGAGCGTTATGACGAGTGGATCTTGGAGGAAATTCCGCCACATGGTCGCTGGGCGACGTTTTACGGAGAGTCATCCGAGCTGGGGTTTCCAATGAGGAAAATTCAGAGGCCTAGTCGAGATGAGCTGGCTATCAAGAGTCGGAGCGAACAATTCAGCGACTGGATGGATTTGCGATGGGGTCGGTTAGGGTTATATTTGGACTATATGGCTCCAGGTATCAGTATGATGCTGGTTTTGAAGCATTACGGAGTGTTTGACTAGTTATATCAGTATGTCATGTGGTTATGGCAGGAATCTCATTCAAAAAGGATTGCAGTGGAGCGGCCTTCTGAACTGGTCAAACTTGACCATGCCGCCTATACAATCAGATGGATTTGCGCACTGCCAAAGGAGTGAACTGCAGCGATTGCCATGTTAGACCAACAACACACAGGACTTGTATATTCTGCCAATGATGATAACATTTATGCCTTGGGATCAATCGCTGGGCATAATGTTGTTATTGCTTGTCTACCGAAAGGGAGATACGGCAACGTTGCTGCAGCCATAATCGCGGCAAAGATGACTAGCTCCTTTCCTGCCATCAATTTCGGATTGTTAGTTGGTATCGGAGGCGGGATTCCATCCAAAGTTCGACTTGGAGCCGTGGTTAGTGCTCCACCTAACCAGTATCCAGGAGTTGTTCAATTGGATTTTGGCAAAACAGAGGGCGATGGGAGATTTAGACGAACTGGAGCGTTAAACAGCCCGCCGAGTGCGCTTCCCGAGATCTTTGCAATATTAGAGTCAGAGCATGAGATGCAAGGACCCAAGATTCCCTGCTTCATAAGTGAAATGAGACGTATACGACCGAGACTACATCCAAAATATTTCTAGACTGATTCCCTCAAAGACCCTTAAGACAAAAGCATGGAAAGAGAGGTGGATACGTCTACTATTTCTACAATTGAGCAAGCGTCAGACGCATGCTCAACTATAGCAGAAGGCGCGAAAAGATAGGAGCGGGTGGTATCTTTCTTTCATAATACTCGAGCCACGGCTTTGTCTGCTATACGAAGAAGTCGCCGTGGCTGGTCGGCATCCTATCTGATTAACACAAAGCTTTGATGAAGTCAGGTTTAAAGTCAGCATTTAACCCAGCCGTAAGATCACTATTTACATGAACTAACAGGCCTCAGATAGCATAGCAGATTAGCCTTGATAAGCATCGAGCCCCATTTAGAGGCTCATGTTTCCCCTGCTCTGCTCCCTGAATGAGCAGTCTCAGAAGATCCATCTCGATAAATTCAGCCGAGGTCCCTCAACTTACACGGTCCTATTATTTGGGTAGAGAGAAGATGAAATAAGCTTCAAAGCCTTCTAGCTACCGAAAACCCCTTGGCGCTTGTAACAAGGCTCTAATAGAGAATTGTTGTGAATATGTCTGGCTTGATACTTGCTACATCAGCCAGATCTACGGCTCCAAGCTCTCTGAAGCTACCAATTTCATGTATTAGTGGTACGTGTCGGTTCAAAAGTGCTGCTCATAATTAGATAGCCATATAGAGGACCTACGACGATGCGAATGCTTTGCCAGGGGCTGGGCCTTATAAGAGTTGATCGAACAGACCAGACTAGTGTTTTGCGATGCCAGGTGGAACGAGATGAGCTCAAACACGGCTCTTGCTTTATAATCGCCAGGTTAATAAAGATAAGGAAGGACGTTTTGAATAATGGCAAATGCTCAGGTAATAGTCTGTGTTTTGATATTCAAATGCAGAAGAGCCGCGCTGCTATCTGTAAATTTTGAATAGATATTATTATACATATGATATTTGTATTGATAGTTTGAAAGCAAGGAAAGAGTGAGCAAAAGTGTCTTTCAATATTGTCCTAAGAGGAGCCGGAGACAAAAGTATAGATTGACAAGTATGGATATATGGCATCTAGTTATCCTTTCTAACAAGAGATTTTGGTAGCAACTTTGGTTGACTCGTATCATCCCGAATCATCAAGATTTTCCTAGATATACATTTACGCATACGACGACTGATGAGATTGATCTTGCATCAATTTTTTGTGCTATTCAAAGCGTCACACCGCCACCTTCGCCAATATATCGCACCGATGGTCCGTACTTACGCGTTCAATAAGTCTGTATAGTTGCCAAAATGCAGGCCGCGCGTCAATTTCGCTTGTAATCTTCAATGGGTTTGCCAGGAGATGATATAATCATACCTTTTCTTTGTGCGTGGTGTCGTAGTCAGGGGACACGTCACATCGCCGACTTCACCGATTTCCTAGCGTCTACGACCCTTAAGAAACTAAGCCACAGTTGAATCCCAGTCATCTATACATTACATCCTCAATATATATATCATCTTCCTATCCCTTCCAACTACCAATACCTCAATCTCTACAAATCCGACTTTAATACAATCTTTTACAGCCATCTCAGCACATCAGCAGTATCTAAAACGCAACCCAATCATGTCTACCAACTCAAACACGATTTCGTCAATTGGCCTCCTGTGCCTGGCTCTTCCTCTGCTCAGTTTGCCTGGTTCAGCACGGGCAACTCCCTCTCCATTAGGCCCAAAGGGGCTTAACTGGGTGCTCCCTTTTGTGGGCGACTGGAACTGCTATCAGCAAGGCGAAGAAAACGGGAGCGGTGGAGGTGGTAGCGGCACCGGCGCGAACCTCACGTATTCCATCAAGATGACCAAGAATAACGTGACCCTGGACTCCAACCAACCGAGTCCGTTGCTCACGGCGCACTCCGTCATCACTTACGACGCCGACAAGGAAATCTTCAACTACACTTACAGTGACAGTGGAGGCAACAGCGGACCCGGCACATCGGTTGGTTGGGAGGAGGGGGGTCACTTCCGATTCATCACCTGGCCCCTGACCAATCCTGGCAGACCGGGCATCCAGGCTCGAACAATGGATGATTTCCTGCGTCCTACCAGCGCTGATCAATTTACCGACAAGTTCTACGCCAGCCAAGATGGCGGCAACACCTGGTTGCCAGCAGGCCAACTTGACTGCACCCGTGCCCCCAGCTCCCACTAAGGAGACAACCCGTTGCACGAGCTTTCAATTTGGTGCAAGATGAGGCTTGGCCTCACTAGAGGCAAATTACTTTGCCAGCCATCACGATATTCCCGATGTTGACAATACGATGCTCGGTTATAGACTCTACAACGCTTTATATCGCTACTAAACAAAGATCCATTATGGAAAACGTCCATATGCAATAATAGCTAGCTGTAGTTAGATCTTCTTTCTGTTCATGTCTTTCTTTTATAATTTTGTTTTGAGTTTTAATACATTCCATTCCACATATTACTCTTCGTGCAGTAAAAGTTCTTAATAGTGCATGAAACTGTCTTTCTGGCTCGCTCTCTTTATAATTGTAGAAGCACTGAGGACCTGGACAAGCGAGACGACGGCTAGAACGATGAAATTAAACTCAGATGTCTGTCTAAGCGCATGATGCAACGTAAGTTACCACGTCTCTAAATAGTATCAATGGTAGCACTGCCTTGTCAATGGGGCGGAGATGAAAATACAATCCACCCTTCATCGCTCATCCGTTACCATTCACTTCTCCTGAGGTTGCGAAAGCCGCAGGCAGTGCAGACAAAATCAGCCTTACATAGATGAAACATGCATGCCTTGCCCCCAAAGTGTGGAGAATACGAGAGAGATTACTAGATTGGGTTATTGTGAGTTTCCCTTTTTCGCCTTCTCCACATAGCCGAGAGCCGAGCTCTAAATGGAGTGTTGGCGTAGTAAACGACTACATAATCCTTCCAACACGAAGCGAAGCCTTCTCTCTCTCCTCTGCGACCTGCGATAGTTACCGAGAGTGGTCATATACCTCCTTGGTAGAACATAATATTGAGGAGGTATTTTCAACTGCCTCCTCTGTTTAAAGCCACTGATGAAGAAATCCGCCGCTAATGAAAAGCACTTTAGGTGTAGCGAGTGATACATTGCGTTTATGTGTTCTGTAGATTGGCTAACCTAGCAGCCTACAGCTTTTAGTTACCCAAGGTCTGGAGCTTCATGTTTTGAACACGTCTAAAATTACGTTAATGACCTAATTAAACAGTATACCCTATCAGTTACTCTCCAGATGCGCCACATGCTGTACATCTAGGCCTGAATTGTTCCTTGACCTTTGCATTGACAGCCAGTCGCCACGATCGGCCGACTGGCCTAACACAAATCAGTGGATGATGAACTCGTGACTATATTGCCGTGGGTGATGCGAAACTATAGTACATGGGCATTCAGTCGGTTCCTCGTGCTACTCACAATTAGAAACATTTTTTGCACAATTATCCACAAAACAACTTCAGCATGCGCTCGCAGCCAAGGTCGGCAAGGATGAGCTCGACGAAGACGCCATCCCACAAATCCAGGATATGGTGTCGTTTTGCGCCGGGCTGATCACTATTGATGAAGAGAGCAATATTGTCAGACTGGTACACTACACAACGCAGGAAAATTTTGAGAGAAAGAAAAATGATTGGTTCCATGATATAGAGGCTATGATTGCGGAAACTTGCATTTCCTATCCTTCTTTCAAGACCATCATTTAATGATCCTAGTCACAGATACCTGTGTTCTCACGCTTTATACAAGTATGCCAGGCAGTACTGGGGTGACCACGCACATATTGTCGGAAAAAAACTGGATAAAGCTATCCTAGAATTCCTCATGAGCGGTGCCAAAGCATCTAACGCCTTCCACGTAGCGCTGAGGCGCTTTTCTCATCGAAATGTTGAACGCACCTTTGGTCTACAGGCGAAGAAACAGGGCCTTTACAATTGCATACCAATGTCGGGTATGCATCTTGCCGTACTCTTTACACTCGATGAAGCAATCCATTTACTACTCAAAAACCGATATTCCATTAACAAAAATAAAGGAGTCGCTGTAACGTCACCGTTCCTAGCCATAGAATGGAGAAATTTGCATATTACACGGATATTACTTGACACTGGAGATCATATGAGTTTTAAAGCGTGCCACTGCTAGAAGAGGGCGTCAGCATTGAAGCTTCAAACCGCCGCGGCGAAACACCATCGCACTGGGCCGCTTGGTATGCAAATGTGGCAGTCATTAATTTCTTACTGGAAAAAGGCGCCAACATTGAGGCTCGAGACCGTAATGGCCAGACGCCACTATTTTTCGCAGTCTTGTCTGATCATCCTGCCCAACGTGACCACAAGACGGCTTCTAGCGTGCTTCTCAAGAAGGGAGCCAATATCGAAGCGGTTGATAGCAAAGGCTGCACGCCACTATTATATGCTGTGCAGAATTATGTACGAGATAGATCTAACCGAACAAGGACAGTTTATGGTCGGGATGAAATACAGCTATTACTTGACGAAGGGGCCAATGTCAACACTGCAGATAAGAAGGGGCGGACGCCACTCTCATATGAGCTGATGGAGCGTTACAATGAAAGGAAAGAGATTCTCGACCCAGAAAATGCGACGGACTATCATAGAGAGAGAGTAGTAGTTCAAAAGGTATAAGCCAATGTCAGTTGAGAATGAAAGCCAAATATAAGATATGCCTGATATGATGCTAGCTTTCAATGGCCTATGTTTAGAGTGTCCATCGAAAGAGCTAAGGTTGGAGGGAGCTAATGGACGTAAAAAAGAGACAAAAAAAAACAGTGGACAGATGATGTGAAAAGCATATAATGAGCCGTATGTGTGTATGTGTTGCAGTTCGCGTATTACATGCATGAATATGAACGCGAAAGAAAAGACAAAAATACGAAAGAAAAGATAAAAACACGAAAGAAAAAAGACAAAAACACGAAAGAAAAAAGACAAAAACACGAAAGAAAAAAGACAAAAACACGAAAGAAAAAAGACAAAAAGAGACGACAGCGCCAAACGCCCGCCTTTGTCCAAATGATGTGCGCCCTAGGGGGGGGTCGAACCCCCAACCTTGCGGTTAAAAGCCGCACGCTCTAGCCAATTGAGCTACCAGGGCTTCTCTTAGCCTTGACGCTCATCCGATATTTTGCCATTATAAGGGATAACTGTGACTCCCCCGTTTTGGACGGGCCGTTTTATCACCTACCTAAGAAGAAACGCTAATGTCCGATTCTCGGGATGCAAAGCGCTGGGACTTAAATAAACACGATTAAAATAAACAACTACGTAAACAGAGTAGCTTAATATAAGTACTTCAATTTTTTTATTGCACTGTTCGGCATTGTATTTAATGTTGACTTTGTTTAGAAGTATTTTTTTTTTTAATTTACATTGTCTTGAGCAGTTTAAAACAGTTTCAAGAGCATTAGCTCAATATGTCTTCTCTTGCTGCACTTGCTGATGAGAAAGATTTCCTTTCTGATGTGCCTCAAGAGATAAGAAGCGATCTAGAATGGTTACTAGACTTACCAGATGACCCTTTTAAAGACAGCCATGATATTTTCGCACTTTATGACGGTACAGATTTCGAGGAAGCACATCCCACAGGGGGTAAAACAGAGTATTATCGCGAAATGGTTTGGAGCAAGTGGCTGATGTGAGTGTTCCTCTTAGTAATGCATGCAATATCTAACAAGCTTAGTTACTGCGAGAAATTAAAAATTAACAGTGAGACGGTCTTCATAGACTTAAGTCTGGATCAAGACTCCGCGAAAAATACTTGTTTCGCTTTCTTACATAGCTATGTGGTAAACTCAAAAGTTCGACGACCCTGCTTAGGACCGGAAGAGTGGCGCCTAGTCCAAACAGTAACCTGTGTTGTGACTGTGGAAGACGTTTGGCAAGCCCTTGTGCAAAATGCAAACAGAAGAATTCTCCGACCTAAAACAAAGAAAGGAGGCCAAGATTCGCGCTCCTGGGAACTGAAGTTTGCCAGTCGTTATGGCAGCGGGGGTGTCGGCCCTGCTTATGATGTCGCAAGAGTAAGTAAATTATCTTCCGAGGTAAGATAAAGGCTAATGGGCCATGCAGCGAATACCAAAACTTGCGTCGTCACTCGGGTTATCTCTCAAACAGCTTGTTACTAAGAGACAAATGACAACAGAGGATGTACGCCTATTTCTTGATACTCTGTGGACGAGAGCTGAAGATATTCCTTGTCAACCAAGTGTACGTAACGCAGTTCACTGTGTAATCATGCTTGGTGCGTTCGGAGGTTGGCGGCCGGGAAGTCTTATGAACATCAGGTATCAAGACGTTGAATTTGGCTGGTTTTCTCATCCAAGACATCCGAATAAAGTATGGCCTGTTGTAACTATTAATATACATCACGTTAAGCAGAGGACGAATCAGGTCGAGAGGACCCAACGATCAATGTTAATATGCCAAACACCTCTTTGAAGTGTGCTCATTAACACTCTGTTAGACTACGATTTACGATATCAACGATGTTATGCCGCCAAATATGTTTGTTATCACATTTGGCCGCTAAAGCTATTGCAGATAATGCTTTTGAGTCGAATTTTGCATCGCCGGCCCAAGTTTTAAACGGCCGGCCGCTTGAGCCTGGCATCAGCTACGTTCCTCTGAGATGGAAGTCAGATATGCTAAAGAAGTATATAGTGCCTATTTCATACAGCACATATAACAAAATTTGGCATAGAACTTTACTTGTCTCAGGGCTACGTGATGCACAGAGAGTGGTACCGTATGCTATGAGAGTCGGCACGGGTCGTCGGCTTGATAGTGAGTAAAACGTTAAATTCCGCTTGGATTACAGCTAACTTCTTGAAGACAGTATAGAAGGCCCTTTAAGAAATTTCGTCTTAAATCACTCTACAAAAGTCTTTGAGCAAAGCTATTTGCCAATACATTTATCGGAAAATCTAGGTCATGCTTCGTTTGGAGAGCTTGCCGGCGAACAAAATCTACTCACGAATTCAATGAGTCGTGTGTTTCTAGGTCGAGATGAGAATGCTCCAATATATATCACTCAAGATGATCAGGCCAACTTTGAGAAAAGACGAGACATCAGCAGTCTTTGACAGCTCTACATTAAGGCAAAAGAGAGTTTGCCACATATGGAAAACACTATAAACCACCGGATAAAATATCTGTTACAACGCCTCACTACATTACAACTTGAATTGTCACGACGCGAGTATTTCGAGTATGCTGATAAGATGAGAGCGGAAGGCAAACAGGTAGAGTTTTTGAAAAAGAAGCACGCTCGACCAGTCAGAGGTAATAGCGATTGGCAAATCGCTAGCAAAATTGGAGAAGGTACTGCTGAAAAGGGGGATTAATACTGCGAGACAGTGACTCTTTGTAGCTAATCCTCTATTCCAGGCTAATATATCAAGTAAGCCAAAGAAATATTTTGTCTCGACTTCCACTGATTATATACGTAATGGCATTAAGGCATATGGAGTGTTGTCTGTTAATTTGAGGGAATACTAGAAGAAGGGATCAGCTGCAGTTTATCTATAAGTACAGTGACTTCGCCGTTGTTCAAGTATAACTTGGCAAGAACTGGGAAGAGTTGAACAACTACTATCAACATACTGTTTAAAATGATTGCATCTACTTCTAAGCCTTCTGATTTTGGACGTGGTGCCTATGATACCACAGGTCTTCTAAACCCGCCGCCGCCGTAGCCTCAATAGTGTCTGGCTTCAAATTAAACGGTACGTTACTCTTATATTATTGACTGTTTTATAATCTAATAAGTATGTTTAGAGTAACAATTAGTCGGTAGAGCTATAAGATGAAAGATATTTTGTAAATGTATATGGGTCTCACTGTGTATAGGGGAGATAAAGCAACACAGTCAGTATTCGTGTATTTATTGGAGCTTTTCTTTCTATAAATGGAAATTCCTGTGATATGGTATATCACATGCAATAAGATCAGCGGAAACAATTAGTATGTCATATGATATAAAATCAGCGAAAACTATATAAACATAGAACTCTCCGCAACACAACTTCCTAGTCAGAAAATCTTATATGCCTTATCTATTATTCCAAATACCAATAGCCATGGATCGCACTCCAAAGCCGCCAAAGCAGTATATTGCTGCTTTTATGCACTTGCTTGATACTCTCCCTATCATGCCCAAGAAACTGGTAATACAATTATCTCGCAGACAATCGAATGCGCAGTATGCTACGTTTTTTGGGTACATATTGCGTATTGGGGGGATCTTATTGCGTGACAACAATTTCCCCGATATCGACGTTCAATCCGTTGAACCGCAACTGGGTACGGACGTACCTCTTACTTATGTTTTCTTTAACTTGGTCAAGGCTGTCTACCTCCAATATCAAGGAGCAACTGATCAAGCAAAAGAATGCTGTGAGAAAACGTTCATGGTGATACGCGATAAGTTTGTGGAAGGTGGCATGTGGCATATGGCAATATGGAGCTACTGGCTAGTTCATAGGCAAGGCTCTTATCTCTGTGGATTGGAATTCAGCTGACGGATCATAGAAATCTAGAAAATCCTGATCGTAATTGCGCCGTTGATATAACCGACATTCCAATACCCAAGGGCGCTATATCTTCCCAAGCCGCTGAAATACTTGCAATAGAGCAGGATATTATTGCTAGAAACATTCGGTACAGCATTGATCACGATTACGATATCCTTCCGGCTCTTCGGTCTCAGTTTTTAGTCTTCTCTTCAACTGTCAATGAAGGGGCTAATATTCTGTCCAAAACTGGGGATAAAGTTCAGCATGCAATTGAATATCTTACTGCGGCATCCGACCCTCTATTATTGACAGATTGCGAACATTTTGGAAGTACGTCTAAATGTGTCTTACTTGCGTCAATTACTAAGTTTTAGCTAGGGAGGTTACGTATATTCAGGACCTTACACAATGCTTTCTCAACGGTGAAAGCAAGCAATTAATTAGTCGGTCCCAACTTCACAACATTCTATCCAATGCAATCGTGTTTAGCTCAACATACGTTAAAAGTGGCAAATACAGCACAATTATTATAAATTCTATTTCCGCAATAATGGATATATCATTGTAAGTATTAGATAATTTAAACTACCAAGACCCCATGTTCGCTAATATCTGTCTTAGTCAAGTCTTCCCTAATGCTTCAGAGCAAGAAGGAGAAAAGCGCGCCGCCAAAAGACAAAAGACCGCTGAAGAAGAGCATTTGTGTGAATGGTGCGACCGATCTTTTGCAACTGCTCAAAATCTAAAGAAGCATCGCTCAAAGCATGCCGAGAAACGTCGCGGCCAAGTTGTGGCTCATATTGCTGCTGCTGTGCATGTTATTGAAGCAGAAAAGCGCGCCGCCGAAAGACAAAAAGAAACGAAAAGGCAGAAGTCGTGTGAATGGTGCGGCCGATCTTTTTCTTCTGGTTATGGGCTAAAGACGCATCGCGAAAAGCATGCCAACGACCGTCCCGACCAAGTTGTGCCTTATATCCCTGCTGCTGTGCCTGTTATTGAAGCAGAAAAGCGCGCCGCCAAAAGACGAAAAGAAAAGAAAAGGCAGCATAACCATTTGTGTGAATGGTGCTCCCAGTCTTTTTCTACTCCTCAATCGCTAAAGATGCATCGCGAAAAGCATGCCGACGACCGTCCCGACCAAGTTGTGCCTTATATCCCTGCTGCTGTGCCTGTTATTAAAGAAGAAAGGCGCGCCGCCAAAAAACGAAAGATCACCAAAGAAGAAAAGCGCGCCGCCAAAAGACAAAGAACCGTCGAAAAAGGAATGAAAGGGCAATTTAGCCATTTGTGTGAAATATGCGGCTGTCTTTTTTCTTCTGCCGATATGCTACATAACCATTTATGCCCAGGGCGACCCTGGACTATAGGTAGGTCCTGGAAAATGGGTAGCTAAAAAGTATCTATAAAAATTGCATATTTTCTTCAAATTACAGACATTTTAACTCTTTCACACAATATATCCAATACATCAGTAAACTAATTGTATTACAATATGCCTTAGCTAAGGTTTACACCTATGCACCCGTCACTTTATGCTCTAAGTAAGTTAAATCTATCAGCATTATGAACCAAAACTCTAAGCACCGACATATTTACCATTCTTTCCATTATGATAAGTATATGGCTGGTATATAATGTTATAGAAGCACTATTGGTAGTTGTACTACCAAAAGGCAATAATATTGTAATCAACTGGCTTTAGGAAAGGCTTTTGCAATATGATACAGCTTGCTTTATCAAACGATTTCAGAATCACTGTTCAAATAGTTCAATTATGTACATTGTCTAGCTGCGCTTCCGTTTTTTGGCTGGTATACTACCCTTTGGCTCTCGGTCGTCCTCTCGGTGAATAGCTGCGGCTGTCACCCGTGCCTCAGTATTCGGCTCCAGCATCTTATAGACCAGAGTTTGAACCCTGTCTTGAAGATCTAGTAAATTCCTTTGCAATGCAATGTAGTGTAGTCGTTCCGTCACCGTCCGATATGTGGGACTATCTTTTTGGTGGAGTTCCCTCAAATTGTCAACCGCATGCAAGATACTAGTATCTATTTTCATTATCTGGAGAATTGTAACACCCAAAGCCCAGACATCTCCCGGAAATCCGCGAGATTTTTCTTCATCAATGGTTTCAGGTGGAAGAAACCCAGCTGTTCCACCAGGTATCCCATATTTGGGCTTTTTTATATAGTCGGCTAGATCGAAATCGAATAGTATAGCGCCTCGTTCACGACAAAAGGCAATATTTGCTGGCTTAACGTCGTAATGGACTATTCCTCGCTTTGATAAGTATGTAAGAGCAGACGCAATATCAAAGAGTATAGTTTTTGCGTCAGCCCAGCTGAGCTCTAATTCGCGATGCTTATTAAGTGAGAGGGGAAGTTCCTCCAAGTATAATGCAAAAACTCGGGGATCAGATTCCTTGAGTGATATGATATTTGGCTGTGTATGTTAGTACAGGATTTGAATATTGGTAGACAAGTTCCTTACATGGCGTATTTGTTTCAAAAATTCCATCTCTCGTTTCATTTGTTCCCGTATACGAAAGACTTTGGCAACCAGCTTGATGCTTGGCAGTTGAGAATGTCGACAATAAAAGACATGTGGCCTTGAACTAGTTTCGTTTTCAATCTTTGACCCTGAATTAGTCATGTTTTCAATTTGTCGTAACTCATATGTCTTTTCATCATCATGCAAATCCTTAATGCGAACCGTCTCTCCATCAGCGAGTTCTAAAAGGCCGGTCCTCGTTTCGCGTAGGCTCGTTGGAGTGTATTGAGGCTTGCCATGGAACACGTCTATACCCCAAGTTGTAGGAACCTTGTTGTCATTGTCGGCTAAGATGCTAAATTGTTTGTCCCGAACTAGAATGTCAAATATGGGGTAGAAACAGCTGGTTGTCTGATCTGGTTTTATCGAGATTCTCCATGCGCCAGAAATAGCCATACGCGGTTTACCGGCGATTGTGTACTGCGTTGGTAATTCGTCAGAAGGATTCAAGTATATACTTGGCCCTGAGCGATTATATAGGTAGCAGCCATTACCGGCTGGATCATATACGATGTCGCACCAGAAAACAAATGGCTCCTGATGAGTATCAAATCGAAGATCCAATTTAACCGTAAAATCGACGGCATCTTGAATGACACCGAACATATGCTTGAACTAAGGCGCTCGCGAAGGATACCGAATACTTCCAGCCAGAGTTTCGAGATCTTTGTTGCGGATATAGGGAGACTTGATGACCAGTCGAACTTCTGGCATTTTGCATGACGCTTCAGCAAGGCCTTCTTTGTCCAACGGTTTGTCCACATCTGTGACAAGGTAGGCTTTGACGTCTTTCCGACCGGAGGAGTTGCTTGTTTTAGGAGCTTTGGATATTTGCTTATTCGACTGTTTAGGGTGCTGGGCCTCTAGATGAAAGTTTAAGCCAATCTTTGTTTCAGCAGAAGAAAGAATAGATTGCAATAGAGTAACCAAAGCTGTGTTCCCATTTTCTTTCTGCTCCTGCAGCCATTTTTCAACAGCTGTTTTGTCAGAAGGCGGAATGCTCTGTAACAAGTTGGTGAGAGAAGTAGTTTCCCGCATCCAACTTTGAATCCGGCGTATAATATGCGGCTCAATTATCGTTTCCTGACTAGAGAAGTCAGACTGGCTTTCCATCATGTTGTTAGGCGATGTATCAGGTTGCATCAGATAGAAGGAAAAGAATTAGGATGCGATAATGTATCCTGCTGAGGAGAGGGTGGCTGAATATAGGTATATACCTAGTTTGCACGCATGCACCCCTGCGTTTTACCAAGACTAATTTATTATCTTCACACTGTAATACATCCCTTTATCTACCATGCCTATTACGTGATATTATATAAAGGGTTAGCGCGGTTTTTCTTTGTCAGATATCGCACTCGATCCAAACGTACATCGATTGCTATTTGAAAACTGTAGTCACAGGCAATAAATCATTTTATATCTCTTCTTTTGTTGCACAATTGACCAAACCCAGGTCCTGCTCTTGACCTACGCCGCCGCACCCAGCCCTGCCGGGATGCCAACCATGCTCTTAAGATACGCCCTCTTATTTTTAAGCAAGCGCCAAAGACTTAAGCCAAGAGTATAACAGCACTTTAATAACCTGTAATCCATTCGCAGATATCATCATCCCCCGTTCAAGGACAGCCCACTATAATAGAGAGAGATCTATAATAGAAGGGGCCCAGGATTCGTGGGATTCTATCTCCGTTGGAGGACGACCCTCATATAGAGAGGGTGGCCAATCATAAACATGCTCCCTTGGGAATATCCAATAGGTTCCAATGTTGCATCCTGGTCTTCCTTCTTCAGACTACGTCACTGCACCCAGCCCTGCCAGGATAACGACCATGCTCTGAAAAAGCGCTCAGCACTAAAACCCAGGTCTTCTGCTCTTGAACTGCGCCGCTGCACCCAGCCCTGCCGGGATAACGACCATGCTCTTAAGGCGGGCTAATGGAGGAAGAGAGTTAAACCTCTACTAGTTCCCCATCACGGTCCAACTGCCACAAAGCAGTCCCCCTATTACTCCGTGAAATTCTGGTATTTGGGGAATCTGTAGTACGACTCTGTGACACTCGGCGTCTCAATCTCTTGGCTGCCCCCCCGAGCGCTCCTAGTAGGAGGTGGGACAGCAGATGGCGAAGAATCTGCAGTGGCAGGCTCTCGCTTTTGGCGCCTCAGTCTCTTGGTTGCCCCCCCGAGCGCTCCTATTAGGAGATGGGATAGGAGATAGCGAAGAACCTGCAGTGGCAAATTCTCGTCCTTGGCGCTCAAGTCTCCCAGCTAAAATTTCCTCTTCAACGCGTTCAGTACGAGAAGATGAAGCATGAGGCAATAAAGAACCTGCATTATCATTCTCTGGCATTTCGCGTTTAATCCTCTTGGCTGGCCTTTCCTCTTCGACACGTTCGGTGTGGGAAGACGAAGCATGAGGTAATGAAGATCCTGCGGTATCATTCTCTGGCATTTGGCGTCTAACCCTCTTAGCTGGCCTTTCTTCAGTGTTCTCAGAAGAAGAAAAAGCGGTGAGAGAAGATGGAGAGTCTGCAGTAGGAACCTCTTGCCTTTGGCGCTTGGATCTCTTAGCTGGCCTTTCTTCTTTGATGGGTTGAGTAAAGGAAGACGAAGCATGAGATAATGGAGGATCTGTGGTATGACTCTCTGACATCTGATCATCAGACGTCCCAGCTGCCGTTTCTCCTTGAACGTGTTCAGATGAAGAGGAATCTGCGGTAGAACGCTCAAGCTTCTGACGTTTGGATCTCTGTTTGTTATCGTCATCGGGAATACCATCGAAGCCAACCTTCTTCTCCCTATTAATTCTTAGTACTAGCCATATAACAGATTGGGTAAGTATATACCGTTTGCTTTGAGATCGTTCCCCTAGTTGTGTGGGTTCCCCGTCTGAGTGTGTATCAAAGTCAAGCTCGACGGAGTGGTATTTGTTGTATGTGCTCCCATCAGGCAACATGTAGAAGCCGTGGCCATTGTAGTCGTGTCTAACCCTCTTCCTATTGATTCTTAGTACTGGCTATTTAATAAATTAAGTAGCATATACCGTTTTCTTTGGTATCGTTCCCCTATTAGCATCGCTACCCCGGGTGGGGGCATATCACAGCCATAATCATGTCCATTATAACCATTGTATAAATCGTTCTTGTATGGACCGCAGCTGTAAAGCTTTTGCTTGACTGGATTGTATGGGTGGTACTCGTCTATACTATAGCTGTGAAGGTTTTGCGCGAGTGAATAGTAAGGCTGTTGATTTAATGTATTAGAGCCCTCGCTTTGAAATGTTGAATCCGATCGCCAGCCAACCGTGACGCCTCTTAAAAGCTGCAAGAAGTTCCAATAAGAACGATCGTCACAAACGTTATGAACCGATTTCCATGCCTCTTGAGGAGGCACATAACGGGTTTCCAGGTCACGGTAAAAAATTTGGCGACCCAGACAAGTTAAAATTGTCTCAAATGAGTCTTCCCACCGATCCTGGTCCCGCTCGACGAGTTCTTTGAAGCGCCGCATAAATTCTTCACTGTTTGTAACATCTTCATCTTTAGCAATTTTTAAGGCTTTATCAAAAAAGAGTTCGGCTGAATAGAGAGGGATTTTGATGGTGTTCAGCTGCTCCCAACAAACTTTCCAAAGAAACGCTGGATGTTGTGGAGGATAACCGTCCGAAGGCGTGCTTTGGTCGGTCCAATCTTTAATGGCTTCATTCCATTCTCTAACCTGGGTATTTGTAGTCCTTGGAGGCTTATCCATTGTAACTGTATGAGCCCCGGTTGCGGTAGGCCAGTGAAGTTGGAAAGATAATTGTTGTGAAGTTAGAGAAGAGGCGTGATTTAGCGGCGCGTATGGCGAGGATCTATAAGGCGCCGCCGTATCACCTGATTGTCTGAGTAAGCCGGCTGCGGGTAAAGCTGGTGGGGTGGGGCTAGCAGGGGAGAATGAGACAGAGGACAGAGAGCAAGACGGGAGAGAGAAAGAAGGAAGAGAGAAAGAGAGAAGAACGAAGACAAACGGAGAAAAATAATGCGGCATTGTAACACAAAAAAGTACTTTAATAGACTCATATGATGGCAAGATTATTGGCATTGACCTGAGCTGGCTGATGAACAATAAGCCTAGATATCAGATAGATTATATACCTAGCAGGTACATACAATTAGTGCCTAATTTGCAACCTAACAGAGGGGTAGCCTTGTCTTACGGTATATGCTTTCTGGAGAGATTAACCTATAGACGAATGATCATTTGCATTGAAGAGAGTTACGGTGGATTAGTGTATTGTTTATAAGGCGTGTTAGAATAGATAGTAGTAATTATTAAGCTAAGATAAAACTAGACTGCTTGAATAGTAGAAAATTCCCTATCTTACATACGATGTGCTTCTATCTCCCGCTTCAAATCCACTTCTACTGTTGCCCCCCCTGTTTCTCAGCTTCATTTTAAAACTCTCAACATCGGCAACACGCTTCCTCCTCTTGGACTCAATCCAGGGATGACCCATCTCTTCACGTATAGCATTGAACATTTTATCCGCGTCACTGCCGAATATCTTTTTGAATTCGGAGCGCGACCAGACTCCTGGCTCTTTGGACCAGCCTCCTTCCTCTTTATCATCTGGTAATCTCCCAACAATCATACAAACATTACCATTGAATGCAATTGACCAGAAATTGAACTCCTGCATCATTGAGCATTCTTTAAGTGCTTTTTCTGCGCGCCTAGCCAATTGATGGCCGTTCGAATCCTGATAACGATCCATCAGGCCCAAGTGGTCCTTCCACGGAATCAGGTATGAATCCCGCAGCTGCGGCAGTTCGACAAAAATTGGAGTCTTTGGATCGGTTACGACAAACCAACTCCTATAGATACCTTCAATACACATTTCATAGTTCATTCGTGGCGATTTGGTTCCGCTCAATTCGTCTGCCGGATGAATATCAACTGTGACTGTCCAAGGCCCACCAGCGACTTTATCATACCAAGCTTTCCGTACTGGGTCCTTTTCAAAGGCATTCCTTTTAGGATCCATTCCGTCTTCGAAATCAAAAATGTTCACCTCCTCCTCCTCTTCAAATTTAAAATCCATGCCTTTACTAAGAGAGCCTCCATTGCCGGAGGAGCCTCCATTGCCGGAAGTGTCTCCATTGCCGGAAGTGTCTCCATTGCCGGAAGTGTCTCCATTGCCAGAAGTGTCTCCAGTGCCAGACATATTAGCATCTGGATTTTCTGAGTTGGGAACATCTTTCCCATTGCTAGAAGATCTTCCATTGCCAGAAGAGTCTCCTTTGCCAGAAGAGTTCTCATCACCAGAAGAATCTTTTCCCTTCTTTGCGTCCATGTTGGTACCCTTTTTGTAAAAGTGTACTAGAGGCTTAGGCACTACCCACTTACTCTGGCTTATAACCTCTGCGGCCCAACTTGGTGATAGAATGGAGGCTCTTCTATCTTCAGCATCTTCCAAAACTTTCTTTCCAGTTCTCTCCCCTGCTACTAAGATATCATATTCCACGTCTACCAAGCTTCCAGTGCCCCTGGTTATGTGCTTGACATCGTTTGGTATAATGACTTGAACTTCATCACCGAAAATCTTTTCAAAATTGCGCTTGATTTCTTCCTGAGACATGTTGTTTGGTTGTGTACCGGCTATGAGGATAGTGTGGTTTTTAGGTGATGTAAGACGGGTTGACATTTTGGATAAATGGTGGAAGTTGCTATTGCTGTATTCTGTTGTTTTTTTGTAAAATGCAATTGTGTTTCAAATTATTTCTTTAGATAGTTGGCAGTTTATATATGTTGGCTTGAGTTTATATTAGTACGACTGGTTGAAGTACTAATCTAATTTTAGACACCTTGTTGAACTTAGTCCTGAAGGCTGAAAATAAGTACTGGGTTGTGATGCTTTCAATAACGCTATTACCAGCTTGAATTCATTAATTGGAACGTTGATTCGCGCATTATCACCGTCTTACAATGCAGATTGTTGTCAAATTATGGTATAGCTTGTTATATAATATGGCAATTAGCCTTTCTAAAAAGTAGTAGCTAAACTATGAAGCAGCGAGAATTCTATCTATTATTTGGTAGGACCATATTACTAGGCACGCAGATATTTAATTATCAAATATATCAATTTCTTTATAAATGGCTTGAAAATTCTATTAATCGCCAACATATATAAAACTACACTTCAATAGAGTACAAGCTTGATTCAGATATTGTAGAGTATAAGCTTCCCTTTGACTCCCGAGAAGCTTTCTTCTCTTCCTTCTTTACTGTCGATTCCCCCTTAGTAACCGGTCTAGAAGAGGCTGTGATGGCTTGAGTTTGCCCGGTTCCACGAGGCTGGAACTCTGTTTCCATCAAATCAATACTCTTATCGTCAATACCCTCAACAATTCCTGCCCTAATGATAGCTCTAAACTCATCATCTCCAGAAGCTATGACAGCCAGGTTGCCAGATAAACGATTTCGTTCTGCTTTTATTTTATTCACGATAACATTATCAAAGGACCGGTTAGGATTAGGATTCAGGCATCTCCAGAAATCTGACTCTTTGAAAGGTACAAATCCAGCCTGGCGGCGTGCAAGACCACACCATACGACAAGTAACTCCTGTGATGCATATTAGAAAGCTATATGTACGGAAGGGGGCTCAACGTACATTTCGAGGATCAAGAGCCTGCAACGCTATAAGCTGCTGTTGCACTAAGGAAAGCTGTTCGTTGCTCTCAAGTGACCAAAACAGAGCGATTTTCTTGATTGAGTCTCTGTGAAGCTTTTTACTAGAAAACTCTCGCCGTTCTTTCGACAAATCCATTTTAGTTTGCTCTATGGTTTTGAGATCATTTTCAGTCGTCGCAGCTGATTGCAGCTTTGCAATTGCTTTTCCTTTACTTGCAAGCTCCTGCAGTTTATCTCGCACGCGCTCATCGTGATGTTGTCTTGCTGCCAAACTCAAGGCCAGTGGAAGGGTAGCCGCGATACCCATACCTTTCACTGCAAGAATGACTGTCTCGTATTTCTGTAAGCCATAATCCATTCCGTAAGGGCCGTCAAGAAGAATAGTCTGCTCCTCTCTAAGTCGAGAGATGGCGTTTCCGTGATTTCCACGGCGGGATACCAAGAATGTAATTTCTGTAACTGCTCCACAAGCATCTTCAGGTGGGCACCAGAAAGCCACCGCGGTATAGCTTTGGAAAATATCGTACTTGAACCAAAATGCTGGGAGAAACAGGTAGAAATAACAGCCAGGCTGCAGTTTAATGGGATGCGCAAGCCGAATCGTGACCTGAAGTGCGTCTGCATCGCCGTATAGTTGAAGTATTATACCGGAACGACTGTAATAGAGCACTTTGAAGATCCGGAACAATGTTGTAAACAACCAGAATCCACAAGACGCTCCAACAAGTATTCGAGCAATAGTTGAAGACACTTGTAGTACATGCCAGAAGAGTACCCCGACTGCACCCATGGCAATAACTCGGTGATTCCAAAGAAACCATCTCCCAAGTATTCTCTTGATGATTGGAATAGGCATACAAGAGGCTCCTAATATAAGGCCAAATGACTGATCCAAATTAGCACACGCATATACTAGTGCGACGAAGCAACTTACGATCCATCCTGAAGTTAACAAGGTATGCTGATCAGAGCCTTGCTTGTAGATTAAAGAGATGACTGAGTGCATGACTGCTTCTATAGCGGCAATGACTCCAATCGATGCGTGAGCGAAATAATATGATTGTCGCGATATGTTCAGAGCATCAATTATTGGAGCCCGCCCACCCATACATAGAGGAGCAAGATTTACGATGCTTGCTAGAGCCACTTGCTTCTGTATTAGGCTCCATTTTGGGAGAGGATATATGGGAACTAGAATAAGCAAGACGTTGTATGTTAAAAAGCATAAGAGGATTAGTGCTTGCGATGTTGTTATTCCATGTCTTGGACGAAAAAGCCAAGGAAGGAACCGAGGGTATACAATGTGTTTTAAAAAAAAGTTTTTGGGGCTTGGAATAAAATTCTTGACTACCTAAACAACAAGAGAAGCGGCAATGAATCCAAAAAATGCAATAAAGTACCAAATATTCTGGTCAAGTTCCATTGTTGCGTATAACACAGGCACTGTGAATAATGTTTTGGGGGGATGGGGGATGAAAGGGACATTTGGTGGCTTTAAATTCTTGTCAACAGCGCCTACTGCTGGAAATGTTTGTTCAGCGGCTAAGCTAAGTACCCAACGTTTATATTTAGTATGGTGCCTTATTTACAGCAAAGCTCTAAGGTTTACATGCTAACGGTACTTAAAATAAGTACAGCGCTTAATCTTGAGCATCCTTAGGCTTAATAATTTCCATCTCTTTTTGTCCTTGCCGGCGACTAACTTGCCTGATGCTACGCAACGGCGATACAGTCCGGGCATGTGGGGTTTGACGGCGGCTACAGCCTTCGGAAGTGTGGAAACTAGGACCGGAGTGCGCTGTAGTTGGCTATGCCATCCAAGAGTGGTCCACTGTGCAAGAGGCAGCGCCTATTCGCCTTCAGGAGTGATTCATGAAGAGAACGTCTCATAGATAAAAGCAAGAATGCTCGTCTTCAATCTCAAGGTCTTCAACCTCAATACTCAATTCTCTAACAGCTCAGAGCTTTTATATCAACCCCTTCAAAGACCTAAATCTATCACCATTTCAATACTTCAAGATGGCCCGTTGCCGTTCCCGTATCAACAAGGACCCTGTCCGGGGCCTAAGGAACCGGCAATACGGCCTCTCTAGGAAGGCACATTCGTTTCATAAAGACTACAACGCGGATATTTTAATAGTTATTCAACGCCCAGACGGAAAATATGCCGGGTATCAATCCAAGCCTGGTTTACTGCGACAGTTTCGATCTATTTCAGATGATAGTCTTTTAAGCCCATCAAAATTTACCCAAACTCACGGGTCGGATAGTGATGGCATCTCACCAGCTTCTTCAATACGGTCTTCCTCTATTGAGTCGCATATCAGCTCTAGCACGTCTAAAACACCAAGCTTGAGTAGTGAGCTTAGCTCTAGCTCAATCAAGACACCAAGTTTGAGCAGTGAGCTCAGCTCATTGCCGTCAACACCTGCATCACCGGCTTCAATGAATATCCTTCCTCCAGCACCAACGCTCCCCCCCGATCGAATATAGCGAGACATGGACACCTTCTAATATCATGTCTTCAATCGACCCAGCAACATTTCTATCTTTTGCCCCGCATGACGTTGATGCATCTCTTAGCGACAATGAGATTGCGGAGCTCCTTTGGCCGGATGCTAGTGGTGGTCCCTCTAGCTCTGCAGACTTGGCTATTGAATGGTCTCATCTAACTCAGCCAAGCCCGGTGTCTCTGCCTCGGCGGGAGGCTATTCTATCATTGCTGGACCGATACTTCAACGACGACGATGCGGACAATGTTGAAAGGGAACGATACTAGAATTTATAGTTAGAAATTTAATATAATAAATAAAACCCTTTTTAGAAATTGCAGATGAAAATCCCAGAGGCTTAGTAAATACTTATAAATAAGAGGGCTTTAGGAACTGCAGCTGTCGCTGCATGTATATAACTATGCTACACTGTTTAACGATTTAATTAAAGCATGTATTTCCAAATCTACTTGCTTCCGCTCCCCTTTAGCTGGCATATCGTGGGAAAATAGCGAATTATGCTGCCTGCTCCCAAATGGAGTTTCTAGTCCCTGATCAAAAACTAATTTTTTCAGTGGATAAGGGCAATTGCTAATGTAATGTTTGTTTCCATCTATACCATCCATTCGAATTGAGATAGCATCGTTCAAAGACAATGTAGCCGGTTTGAGCTGGCGACAAAAAGGCCGATAGTTCCGGCAGTTTTCCAGAACCGACTGGGTACAAATAAGAGCCTTTCTTTCCTCCCCTTCACTGCTTTTATAATAAAAACAAGCATTAATTTGCTGTAGCCTCGAAAGAAGATCCAGCAGTCCATGGCCCGGCGAGATGCGGCAACGTACTATAATGGCGCATATTTCGGGCGATGTGTAAAATCGGGGCACTGTTTCAAGCTCGATAAAAAACAGACAGCTGAGCAGCTTACTGGATATAGACTCAATATATGATCTAGTGTAGCCTCCCTCGCCGCATTGTATAATAACGTCTGGATTGTAAGACAATCCGCGCGTGCGTTGGACAAGGCTAACTGGAAGTTTTTCTTCCCTAAATTGGCAGCGCTTAAAGTAGCGGAGTGGTGTAGCTTTTTTAGATGCCAGGTAAGCTTTCTGCCAAAGGATACTTTGTCTTTCTTCGCTTTAAACTTTTTCACGTCTTGAAGTCGGTTTTTGCAGACTGTAAACGTCCATTTCTCAATGAAAAGAGTAATTATAAAATAAATCCCTGTATTTTCTCAATTTTAGTTCATATGCTAAACTGATGTTCATTTCATGGCAAAGTGTACCGATGTCAATCCCGATGGCACTGTCAAAGTGCTCCCAAAAAGGCACTGAATTTAGACTAGTTGAATGCCGCAGGTCTCGCAACAGCTGCCACATTGCTGTAGGGCGAGTACCATCAACTTGAAGAATTCTTAGGCCCGCTGTCGGCGGCTTCATTATGAGAGGACTCTGATTTTGGGTTCGACATAATATACATCTAGATAGCTGAAATCTCCACGGGCCAGATTCCTGTCCCATTTGTGCGATGCATGCGCTGCAAAGTCCATGTCGACAGTCTAGGGTAAAAGTCGAACTTTGAACAAGACAGACAGAGCAAGCATGATGGATGTATATGTTTGAGATACCTGTACAGGATTGGATATTGTTACAATGCTTTTTTACAATATCCTCTCTAGCATCAGCGGCTATTAGCTGAAATTCCCTTCTTATGTCGCGGCTAAGGTTGGGAAACCCTGTCTTGGTTCCGCAGGCTTGCATGGGTTTTGAATAGATTCTGTCATAAACACTTTCAGGGACGAAGGCTTGAAAGGTCATTAGTTTACGTTTTAACTAGTAGAAAAACAACAAATAGAGTATTGAATCGACTGACCTGGCATATTGGAAGGGAATGCATCTAACACAAGAGCAGACGCTATTACCCTAACGCTATCTATACCTTGATGGCTGCAGGCTTGTACAAAACCTGCAATATGATCAACTAGGTTTTTGGGCAATGGGTATGATATCCTAGTAGTTGCGATTATATTAAAGGGAAAGAATGGCTGCGCCGCGTACTGCGTGATTGCTGACCGAAATAAAAACTTCCATTGCGTGGCTGAAAATTCTAATCCCAGGTTTTTTCGGTGAGTCGCTGTAACTGATGCATTAGAGCAGAAGCAGTTGTATAGTTCTTCTTGATTCAAGAAGCTTATTCTGAAAAATCGGCGACTGAACTGTTTGATCTCTGCAAACGTACGAGGCATGAGTGGCTCTGAACTGCGCAACTCAGATAGTATACTCGTGGTAAGTTCGAACCACAGCGCATCTGCACTGTATAATTCTGCCTCATTCAATATTAAGAAGATCTTGGTCTGTATAAGATCTTCCTCAGACATCGCACTAAGCGCCCAGCGACTAAGAAGATGGATAACTTTATTTATGCCTCCAATATCTGAGACGAATATAAGAGTTATGTCGCAGAGAGATGATGATATAACTCGATAGAGTCCAAGTGAGGCGACTTCAACATTAAGCGACACACCCTTCAGTGGATGGTGGATCCACTGGCTGTATTGGCACCCTTCAATTGTTTGGGGAGTCTCTTCTTTTGGCGATAGATGCAGCTCGCAGTCAAGCAGTAACCTGCTACTTTGGCCGGGCCACCGCGACAATGCTAAGCTATTATTTACCATCGAATAGTTCATGAAAAACTTTGAAAGAAATTGTCTTTTTTCCTTCCCTCCAATCGCCATTACCACTGAAGGCCTTTTCTCGCCCATTTGATCCAGCAGTCTGTACGAAGCTGTATTTTCTAGCAAATAAAGCTTCTGCAATTCAGCTGGAGCTGGAAAAAATTGAAGAAGAGTATTATCAGCAGGCATTGAGATGAATTTGAAAAACGAAAACATCAATTCTTGTTATTGGAGAGTTAGGGCTTCATCCTTTCTCAGCTGGGCTTTATACCTGTATTCAGGGCTTATTATAGGCGTTAATAAAGGCGAGGTGATTCGATCTGCCGTGCCAAGTGGGCGTCGTGTCGTGCTGTGCCGTGCGGCGCTGTGTTTTCATACCTGCATGTGCCTACTAGAAGCCAGAGGTATTAGGCCTAGATAGAGTATCGTACGGAAACTAGCCTCAAGCGAGTGCTGATTTTAAGCAACTCTGCAGAGGGGCTTAAAGACGTCCAGGCTTGAACAAGCGCTATACAAATATTAAATATAAATCACTTCTACTGGTAATAGGCAAATTTCTCTCTCTCTCCATAAGCTGCTCAGAAGACAAATCGCGAAAACAATGGCCATGGAAATGCAAGAAAACTATATTGAAGGTGTCATCCGAGTGCCGCTTGCGCAGTTTGTCGCAGAAGAGAGCCGCAACCACCCGCCAAACTGCATCACCGTCTGTGGCTTTGAAGGCGTTCTCCAAAATCCTAGGCATCAGATCACAGGGTACATCAGTTATCAGCTACGTCACAAGTTATTAAACAATCTTCAGCTTTCTGCGAAAGATTTCAAAAACACAATCGGTTCAGCTGAAGTTCCTACTATCGCCGACCAAGATATATATTGTTTAGTCAATGGTAGCGCCCTGGAGGCTGCACAGCGTCTGCACAAGTCGGGAGGCTTAGCTGAGTGCATCGTTCGAATTTGCTATCTGCCTCCCCGTGAGTGCCATCACCATTGCAAATTTATCAGATATACTAACCTGTGTACCAGCACAATCAAAAAAATTCTCTGATGGAGAAATCTTTCAAAATGTTCGACATTTCGTAAAGCAAGAGCGCTATCACATTGCGCAGCAGTGGGTATATATCTTATCTGGACCAAAGCGGCGGCATTTGACTTTTTTGTTTAATCGTCCGCTTATTATGAGCGCACTGGACCGCCTGCTCTGTTTACCAGGACTGTGGGCTGGTCTACAATTAGGAAATTGGGCCAAGCATCTCGCCGCCCACATTGATGAGCTTATTATCAACTACCTGGCCCACATCAGCGATTCATATGAGAAGATTTTTCGCGGACATGAAGATCTGAAACATTTACTTGACGAGTCAACCGTAAGGCAAATCCAGAATCGCGCTCCCCGCTGGTCTTCAAATGATCGCCACTATATTGAAGAGGCGTTTCGACAGAAGATTATTTTTACAGATATACACTCTCAGGCCGTATTGGCGAAATTGGAACAAAATCTTCTTTCTTTTGAAACAATCATTCCAAGTATACAAACATTTCATCAAAACATGAAATACATTACAATTGGAATTAAAATCTTGGAAAAGTATATAGCGGTACAGCCAGCGGCAACGAAGAAAGGTGATATAACAAGGGCAAGGCCAAGTCTTATTGATAACTTGAAGAACGACTGGGTTGGAAGTACTACAACAGGTCACTTCCAAGTTGATCATGAGAAATTCATACCTACTACAGAGGCAAACGCAGAGACGTCAATTGCTCAATTATTAATAGCGGCGCTTCGCTACTTTCCGCTGCTATCTATGGAAGCGCCACTGCAAGATGTTGATTGCGAATGGAAGACTCCCGAGCCAAGTGATTATAGCACGCTAATCCGGCGCACGGCGCTTCAATTGGGCTTTGACAACCCAAAAATCAGGAAAGACATCGGCAATGCTACAATAAACTATCCGCTATACAAAAAGCCATTTGCTAGAAGGCGGTGGCGTTCTGGAAAGCTACCGTGCCATTCGTTCGCGTTGCTGTTTAATCAGTCATTTTTTCTGCAACTTTTTGGACAGCCGTTTGAGCAGTCGACTGTCGTAACCCCCCCTGCGCACCCAGAGTGCTATTTTACGGGCGTTCTTCAACTTCTGGGAATACTACGCCACTCCCGCAGCGCCTTACATGGATGTGGCAGAGGCAGGTATGGAAGTAGAGGAATCTCGGTGGGAGGAGACTCCGTGGGCGGAGATTTTAAGCTCCCTAGAGAAACCAGCGCGCTTGAAGAGGAAGAGGGCTCAACCACTTCAAAATAACCAAAGAGCCGGAGAACACTGGGAGGTGCCGCCCGAAAACACGCAGGAAATGCAGATGGTCCCATGGGTCCCATCAGTCCATGCAGCCACGGTGTCTCAGCGCCAACTCACTATCCTCGAAGAGACCCTCCCTACTCCGAACAACCCTCCGACGCGACCTATTGAAGAATTCAGCGACGACGATGATGATAAACCTGCCATCGATAACAGGAGAAAACGTGGCGAGTTTCGTCCACTCAAAAGGGCCAAACCCACCTTGGATTTTGCAGATACTAGCAGGCCTATTCCATTTACAGAGCCGCCAGCAGAGCCGCCAGTAGAGCCGCCAGTAGAGCCGCCAGCAGAGCCGCCAGTAGAGCCGCCAGTAGAGCCGCTTGTAGAGCCGCTTGTAGAGCCGCTTGTAGAGCCACCTACAGTTACAGAGCCAGATACTGAAATGGTTGTGGACCGAAATATCATCCCAGAACTAACAGCAACTGTTAATAAAAAGGGCACGCAGGCAATAGATCCTGATGAAGATGAAGACATAGTTGGTGGCATTGAATAATAAAGCTAATACTGTCATCTGCTGCATCCAAAGCAGCTTTTTAACTAGTACTAGATACTAAATACACTTATGTAGCAACACTATTATACAGTACAAAGCCAAATGAATGTCGTGGACTAGCTAGAGATTATAACAATGATCTGTGATCAGTTGGATTGTGGCTTCATTACAGCCCTCTCAAGTCACACTTCAGGAATTTCGCTACATGTTTGTAAACACAACACAACCAACGGGAGAAAAGATTACTCTTTGGACGTTTATTGAACAGATAGGAGAACAGAAACTATATAAAAATATCTAGGAGAAAATATAAAGTTATTGTTCTAGATACATAAACTTCTCCGTGGAGATTGTTTGCTGCGAATAAGCGGGCGGTTGACCCTTTTCTGAGTACTCTGGAGGCACGTTTAGAGTACTGTGCGGGTTTTCAGCCGCTTGTGTTAATATTGGTTCAAACTGCTTTCCATGCTTGCGCCAAACAGCCAGACTAGCTTGCCATTTTAATACCTTGCTCCGATTCTGCCACTTCCCCGGCTCAAGAAAAACTACATTAGCTTTCTCAATAATGTCCTTTAGACCACTTGCACGTTTTTCCGGGTTGTCCATGTAATCCATAAATAGTTTCGGGCATAAGACAAGGCGAGCATCATAAGTCGCAGGACTATGATACATTTGAGCAAGATGTGCCAAGTATATGTTTGCTACAGCTTCTTCAATTGAGTCTTGGTCTTTAGAATTTTGTGTTCTAGAAGGTTTACCAAAGCGTTTCCATGAGTAAGAGCCATCAGCATTAGCCTCTAGAATTAAACAAAGCTCTGGCGTGTTCAATTCTTCTAACAATAGCAAAAGCTGTTGTCGCATAATGGAAGAGTCAATCCAGTTTGGAAAGCTTTTGAGCCACGGACTGCGCTCAAGAAAAAGGCGTGTAAATTTTCGGAAAACTATGTGAATTAGAACATTTTCAGAAGAAAAAATCTTCCCTTTTTTTCCGGCAGCAAGACTTACGCATACTCAATATTTGCCAATATTGCTGTTAGATCTGCAGTGGCGAAAACAGAGGTATATAGACTGGATATGCTATTAGACCTCAACCGGAAACAGACTGAGATGCTGCGGCTATATGTATATCTGTAGATTCTAAGCTATAGCTTGTCACAATACGCATGCACATGTATATGAACATGTGTTTTATATAAGTCTGCTTCATCTACCAATATAAGTCCCGTCATCTTGTAAAACAAGTCCCATAATTGATACAAGCAATGCTTGTCATCTGGCAAACTAGGGTCCCTCATCCGCTAAATCACGCCATCTCATCCGCCCAACACAGTACTAATGTTCTTGTCATCCCTGAAATCAGAGGCCTCTCCATCCGCTAAATCAAGTCCTCTCATCTGTAAAATCAGGAGGGTCTCCATCTTCATCCACGAAACTAATCCAACGGTCCACAAGCCCGATAAGGCCAACTCTGTACATGTACTTGCGTAATCCCTAGGACACATGAACATTTGAAGTTTTCCCATCCGCCAATTCCCACAGCCCAAGGCCACTTAAACATATCACCAAACTATACATGAGAAGCTGCCCCAATTCGTTTATGAAACCTATGGCTTTCAATTTCTTGCATCCATTGCATGAATTTGCGCTATATTTAAAGAACACATTGGCTTACTTAGGCCATCTCTACTTAATGCAAAAATATATCGCCGCGTATTAATGACAGTACTATTTACATATGCTCAGCCCCAGATGTTATCAAGTCTTGCTCAAAGATATAACAATTCGACAAGAGGGATGTTCTTGGCAAATAAAGCGCACAGGCTCGCAAAGCATGATCTGCGACTTCCTTGATTCTTGAATTTGTGACGGAAAAGTCCCTACTGAAATGGAACTTAGAGACAGGCCCCCATAAGTTATCAGCGCGCAAAGACAATACATTCACTTACATCATCATTTCGGCTTTATCATTGTATGCAGCCGCGATGAAAATTGATCCGCTGATGAGATCTGCCCAGCGTTTGGCGACTCTCACGCGGTTCTGTACCTTTTGGCGCAGAACTTTTGGTGAAAAAGGTTCAACCTGGGCTTTGACATAGAGGTCAATGAGTATACTAGCGTTACCTTGACCGACCCGTCTGCGCTGCCTTCCTCTTCGTGCAATTATGGATTTAATGGCAATTAAGACTCGGGTTAGCTGCACGTAAGCCAGTCTTGATCTCCAAAAGTATTCTCCACTATGGAGGATTGCATCATCAATAATTGCAAAGGCAGAAGTGATTAATGGATCATTAATAGCGACATCTGCTGGTATGGAAGTTTTTCTTGCAAGCCAAGACCAGAAGTCGTGGATTTCCTGGCAATGACATTCAAAAAAAGGCAGCGCATTCGGTTGAATTATTGATTGAAGCAGATTTAAATCAATATCTGGTGGCGTACTATGTATGAATCGATGTGTGCCGCCAGCTTCAATCTGCTCTAGCGTGCAGGCGTCAAAAGCAGATGCCTGCGTGTCATCATCTATGTCCATCTCCATGGGCAACTCTTGGAGAGCTAGAACTTGCTGATCTGCCATTTTACAACTAGATTTCATATAGCGATAACCACTCCAATACTATTATTGCAAAAACTAGAGACTTCCGCGTCATTTATACAAAAATTGCAAGACTCTCAGTGATCAATATTAGTACAGGTTTAATCCAAGCCTGTGCAGTAAGTACTTACAGTAACTGTCCTTAGATAAGCAACTATTATACTCCATTTGCTGTACTAGTTTGGACACCGATTTACATAACCTACAGATATAATAAATTGCTTCAGTCCCAGGTTTTGCTCAACTTCGTTATTCGCAGCTTCAGACCTAAGTACAAACACTTTTTCACACGCCAGCGTATTCTCTATCATATCATGGAAAATCACATGCGAGCAGTAAGATTAATGAATACATGTGCTCAGCTACATCCGCGAGGAACCACTAACAATATTAGATGTCACACGCTATTTTCACCTTTTACAGGAGAAAATCAAGCGAGCATCCTATGCGCTCATCCAGCTTGCGATAGTCGGAGCAAAGAAGATGTCCAGAAGCTTCGCAAAAACGAATCAACAAAATTCTCAAAGCGGCGAAAAACACTCCTTCAGAAAGCGCACAATCTACACAAAGATTGTGGCGTTGATATCTATCTTGTAGTACGGAACAGGCGCAATAATCAGATATGGCAATACTCGAATGGATACGTTCCACCATTAGTCTCAGAATTTGTAAGTGTATTCGAGATCTATAAAGAGAAGAGAGCTAATACAATCTGAAGGAAAACGTATACCCCGTCCCAATTCTCTCATCTCCAATAACCATGGAGTCCAGAAAAAAAGCTATGGACTTTACTTTGATTGACCCGAACCTTCATCATGTCCCTCAAAATTTATATCTTTGATTGCGGTCGGAGTTGTTGGACTATTTGGAGTAAAAGAAGTGCCTTCAGATGGCACGGGCATGTTCTAGACAAGTGTGAGGAATGGATCATATATAGGATATAGTGTAATACAATACCAGCTTCTCTCCTATCTCCATGTAAAGCTGATGAAACTCTTCTCTCATGTGAAGAGATTCAGCCCGAATAAGTGCTTTTGTTTTTTTGTGAAAAGCTTCCGCTTCTTGATGAAGTGTTTCCGCGTGGCGATGAAGATTTTCTGTCTGCTTCTGGATTACATGAGCTTGCTTCAGGATCAAGCAAGCCTCTTCTTTCACAAGAGAAACAAAAGTTTCAGGGCCTGGACGCTCTTCAGATTGCTTGATCTGAGTTATGGGCCGTGGCTCAAGCTTGAGAACAAAAGGTATGTGCTGACTCGCGCGAGGGTCCGCACTTCCATTTTCAGGGCGAAGGTTTGGGAGTGATGAACGTGGCTTTGGCATTTTGAGATAAATAGAAGGTGATCAAAGCTTAATGGTTTGACTAGATAATTTTCTTTGCATGTGTATACAGATGAAAGATAATGAAGACATGGAGATGGGAGGTCTTATATAGATAAAAAAAAGAAACCATAGCTTGACTTCCTTCGTGCCAAACAGCCCGCAGATCCATTACAGCCCAAATTCGTCCGCCAAATACGTCCTGGTAGGCCTACGCCGCTAACGCAAAGAAAACGGTGACAGTGGAGACCAATGCTAGGTAAAGGGTAGCAGTCAAAGGCTCATTCCAGGTTGATGAACTTGTAGTGTCATGAGCGGGTATTTGAGACTGCGTTGGCTTTGGGGGGGACCTTGAGCGCTGGCGGATGTGATGCATTGCTTCCGATTGATCCAGGATGCTGCAAGCATGTTGTTGGTTGGACTTTTGCAGTAAAATTGTCCATCTTGAGAGGGGGCACTGATGACAGACACCCCCCCCAGCTTGTAGTGGGTCGAGGAGAACCTGCATGCGAGCTGTTGGTTGTTTGTGTACCTTTCTCCACTGTGATTGGGAATCCAGTGTCTATACAAGCTACGGATGTTGGCTTCATTTCGGGCTTCTCCGTACGATGTCGGTATGGTTCTTCGCCCACGCATCGACTGAATAGGTTAGCGATGAGAAAAAGTGCTCAAGGATTGAAGTCTACGGAGTATCCAAACCAAAGAATTTTAGTTTTCCCACCCCCGCTAGTGCCAATACACTGAAAATCGCCTCCATGTTTACAGCCCACCTTGATCGGAGGAACACTTCTGTAACGGAGTTAACACGCGGTGCAATGTATGCGGTATATTTCCTTGAGGTGCAAGAGCGAACTTACATTGAAGCGACGCTTCCTTGATTAGCTTCAAGCTTAGGTGGAGACGCTGTGGAATACAAGGGCTCTGCAAGAAGCAGATTGAACAAGAGAGCCAGAGGCATAAGTTGGATGAAAAGGCGCATTGTGTGTCGACGTAGGTAGTGATAATAGATTGCTGTCGAAGTAGGCCAAAGAAATTGAGGATAGCGTGTGTGGTCCAGTGGAACTTAAGTACCAAAAGATAGCGCCTATTACATGTAGGTAAGCCCAATAAAAGGCATCGAATCTTCCCAAATCGTGCCCAGATTAATTTTAATCCTGGACTACGGTTAATGTGGTCTATTAAGAACACCATCCTACTTATCTTCATTATCTCAGACTTAGTCCTACAGCCAAGATGGCACCGCATGATCAAGGCAATAGTCAACAGAATACCGCTGAGCTAGGCCTCTCAGTAGCGTCTCCTCTTGGTAAAAATGAGGAAGCAGAATCTGTGCTGCCTTTCAACTTGTCAAGCCTCACTACAGAATCCTTATCGGCGATCGTGTTTCAATCACATCCTACTTTAAAACTGGAGGATATTAACGGTT
Organism: Trichoderma atroviride; assembly: GCF_020647795.1. Lineage (NCBI taxonomy): Eukaryota > Fungi > Ascomycota > Sordariomycetes > Hypocreales > Hypocreaceae > Trichoderma > Trichoderma atroviride. The sequence goes on along the minus strand of NC_089400.1, from coordinate 1,437,966 downwards.
CTCAACTTCGGCTATCTAACAGTCGAAGTGAATCTCTGCAAGGGGATTACAGCTCACTACTGTGTCAAGAGGATTTAATTGGGCGAGATACCTCTTATGTTGGAATGACGACTAACGATGATATGAATTGGTAATACCGCCTACCCTACGGCCGACTTCAACGACTAACAACTGCAGGTTACTTTTAGGGTTATCGACCCGTCTTGATAACCTTGAGACAGCCGTTGCAAATGGAAACGCGCGAATTGCCCATCTTGAGGCTCAGATAATAGGATTGACCGATGAGTTCCAACGAGCCATAGCTCACTTGAAAAAGGGCGTAAAAGAGCTAGCGACGGCATTCTTAGATAGTGGTTCAGGCGATTCAAAGACTCAAACGTAATGTCAAATGCGGTTTGCGGTTTCTAGCATCTTGGTATTAATATTAGCACTTTATACCATTCTTGATCTTGATGGATTTATAAATAGTTGACACTCCCGCGCTCCCTGTTCATGCTAGCTACAGTGATCATCCAAAATGTCAAGATACTACAAAGATCTCCCACCAACTCCTCCAGACTACCCTAAACATGAAAGGGCTGCTTATGCCCAGAAGCTGCACCCATCGTGCCAAGCAGCAGAATATCAGCAAACTATTCTCAAACACCAAAATAGCAGACTACAGAAGCAAAAAACTGAGCTACAGCAAGAGGTGACTCGGCTGAGGGAGCAGGCCTCACAACTAGAAGATAAAATTAAAAAATATCAGCAATACATTGGGCAGCAGAATGAAAGTTTTGTCTTGGTCACTCGAACCGTGTGCTCTGCCTTCGAAAAATATCGCGAGAGTTTAGGGGCTTTGCCGGCTCAAAGTTCCAACGCCAGCCCCATTGACCAAGTCCTCAATGCATATACTGCATTTAGTGATAGCGAAGAAGACTTGATGTTTTTTTAGCAGTATAGCACAGCTAGCTACACATAGCCAATAAGGAACCTCAATTAACCGCCTGCTCCTTGAATGAGCTCGGCTTTTGGCTTGGTCAAATCGCCGCCGCCGCCGCCGCCGCCGCCGCCTCCCCCCAATGAAACGCTGCACTAATCCGGTGGTGATATCATCTGAGATGTAATTACAAAAACTTGTTCTTACAGCGTCGGAACCCCGTACTCATACGATGTCCACTCTTGTAAAACCGACACCGGTCATGGGTGGAGCGTCCGGTTCCGCCAGGCGCCCAGCCGGGGTGGAGATGATAATGGGAGTGCGCCGAGATGTGGGTACACTATGTTGTTGGTCCGAACCATGTAGTAGTATCATAGTTATTAGCTAAGTAATAATGAGCTGTTTTGTTTTATTTTATCTCGTCTCCGTTGTTCTTGTGGATCTCCGCCCCCGAATGCAACATCGAGCTGGCGGCTATACATCAGCGTATCTTTCGGAGTGGATTACAAGGACTTGTTTTAACAGGGAAATGGGGACAAGAATAAAGCCTCAAGTCCTAAAATACGGCGGGGCCTAGAACAGTCGGACTTAGGGATCGAAAGGAACAAGCTATAGCTGATATAAATAGGCATGTAGCTAGCAGGCATCAATGAAGTAGTACAATCAGATAGCATTCACCGTTCACACCAAGAGTTATTACCATCAGACTAAAATGGCTCCCTTAGTTTGCCGAGTCGTCGACATCTTCAATATTGGCGTCAAAGGGGTGCATGTGCTCCTCGAATGCCGAGATGAATTCTATCACTGCGTTGCGCGACTGGACGCCATGACGGGAGATGATGGATGGATCTGCGCTTGGCTTCCCATGATACACCCTCTAGACGATGACATTGAGCCCCAGATCGTGGATACTAAGGATGTGCCGCGGGTATCTCTAGCTTTCATACCGCACTCTCACCCCGCGGCTCCCTGGTTGAGCATACGCGCAGATCTTTACCTTTCAGGCATGGCTTGCCATGGGGTGATTCTTCATCTTGAAGAAAGCCCGCGGCTAGAATACTTAGCGCAGTCGGCCATGGACTCCACAGACAGGGCGGGCGTGGCGCCGCAAAGCCGAGACCTTCGAACGCCGTCGCCTTTTCTATTATCATCGCCTATAATTACCCCTGCTCAGGGCTATGAGGCATCAGAAGACCAATCGGATGCGACCAGAGAGATAGCCGCCGAAAAATCGACTGCTGGCCGGAAGAGGAAGTTGGAATTGGCATCGGAAAAAAGAACTAGAACTACAAGACGGCGCTTGGTGTAATGTAAAACTAGTAGAACAAGCAACTACGTATACTTTTATAAAATACAGCCTCTTGTCCAATCCATTGCAGAGCATATGCATTTTCCACATTCACTGCCTTTCTTGTTATCTTTATCACAACACTACCATCATGGAGTCTGTTTTTCCTGTTTCGCGCGATGTTTATGCCGGGCAGTACCGGCCCGCATCTCTGCAAGCCAATCCGCAGCACCTCTGGCAGCAGCATCGTCGCACCGGACTCCAGCCCATTGGCACGCAAGCTTATAAGGAGCCTGTCTCACATCCCTCACCGAGTGGGCTCGAAGCTTGGAAGAACCAAGTTGACACTCTATCTCGAATTATCATGAGGCAAGAAGGCCATTTCGTGGGCCTTGAAGATGAGGTGAAAACAAGTAAGCGGGAAATACAGCGCCTTGGATATCTGGCAGAAGCAAGGAACCAGCACATACAACATCTTGAACATCAACTGGCACAGACAGAAGCCAAAAACCAGCAGCTCGCCCACGAAGTTTTTGTGCTCCGTCACACAGTATGTCTGCCCAACCTTCATCTCCTCGTCAATCTTCAACTGTCAACAGCTCACTCAATCGTAATTCTAGGCCCAATCGGGTGCAATGCACGCTAAGCTTCCACCCGTTGATACCTCTCAAGGCAGCCGTGTTCCGACGCAGGAAAGAGCGTTCAGAGACACCAGTGACAGTGATCAACGCCAGGGAAGCCAGATTTTAATTAAGAGCGAAAGGGATGGAGAGGAAAGCAGCTAATCGGGGAATCGCGGGATGCGAAACGGACTGCTGTTGGTTCTGTTTAACTTGATGCTATTAAATTATGTAGCAGTGGAGGAAGAGATTACATGTAGATGAAACCAGCTGGATCTGCGATCGGTGGATTTAATAAAAGATTTCCGTATTTCCGCACTTAAATTCTTTACCAGGGGACTCCCTTGTCTGATCATCAGATGATGAAAGTGCTATGCGGACTACTACATTTTAGGCAAATCAATCACCACTGTTGTTCTCTCGTGGGGGGTGAACAGGTAGCTTTTGCCTCGATCTGATTGCCCAAAAAGACTCCACATGCATGTGTTTAGCTGGCTAAATTACTACAGTGGAAGCATGTACATGTAGAGAGGCCCACTGGCCGTTTCTTGCAAGGGTTGATTGTCTGCTAGCACCAACAGCTTTCAGGTCAGCGAACCAATCAGTCACAGTACTGTGCTCTGTTACTCCCCGCTAGAAATGCAACGGCTCCATGTAAAAGGCAACCTGTTCCCACAAGACTTATTTGTCTTGGCGTGTCTGTTCAAATCCTCGTATTTCCAGGGCTGTTTTCCTGTCTTCCCTTCAGCGCTATACTGTAACTACCTGCCTAGGTAGTAGTGGCAGACAGGGGCCAGCTAATTTCGCTACCGACGGGACGGATCGCCCCTGCACAGTCCACGCGTTACTTGTAGTTCCAGGCCACCTTCATGACTCGTCAAGGCCACGCCTGTCCTGCTCGTATAGCTCGATGCAACCTGTTATATCCGCCAACATTGCTCCGTACCAGCCAGACCCTTTGCTTCATGTGCCACCGAGCTTTTCCTTAAACAGGCCTAGAGCGACACCAGGTGTAAAAATCATCAAGGTAGACGAATACGCCGTGGACATGATGCGGTGGCTCATGTTGCGCGCCCTCCGGCATCTAGGTCAAGTTATCCGGGCGCGTATGCGCCTTCACACACTAAGCTAAATACTGATATTATATGGCATTCAAGCTCCACATATGGATACTCCCTGAATGGATACTACGGAGACGAAGGTGTTCGTCCGTGATTACTGTAGTCGTTCACCCATCGGTGAAGCTGGAGAGCCCGTCCTCCCGCTTTGTCCGCTGAAGAAAATCTACGCTGAGGCGCCTACGCTACGGCTATTTCTAGCTAGAAAATTGACTGGAGTCGCCCTCAAAATCACGCCATTCTGTGGCCATCATGTCAGGTACGCTAAGGATGCAGTAGCAAGATTTTATTTTTTTTACCCAATTGAGGTATTGGTCAACTAATGGGGAGCTGCACAGGGAAACTCATGAATCAGCTCTACTGTACATGTACTGATTGATATATTCACTCCAAGATACTCCAGCCGACAAGGGTAAAGCGCCTCCTTTTGATAGTAGCAGTACTACCTTGTACAAGCGCCCCAAATGAATGTGTGCTCCCCTTGGTCGAGTAGCTCGTTAGGGCTCTCCGACACGCCTGCCTTGAACCAAGCCTTCTATAGTGTCCATGCCCACAACGTTGCATCTTGCAAGTAGCACCTAGTCGTGCCAGATGTTGCCACAACGTGCATTGCCCACCCTTTCATCAGCTCATTCATAGGCTCCCTCTCTTTCACTGAGCTGCAATATTCCGCAGATCTGAGCTTGCCAGGAGCTTTTACACCGGCTGCAATCATATTGCCGAGGCGGCGGCGACTCGACATTGGTAGCTCTGAGCCCGCAAAAGTGACCTTTTTGGTGCGGAAATAACTTCCCAAGGCACTCTGAAAGCTGACAATACGGCCGTCAAACTCTGTCCACGAAATGCCAGAGATATTCTCACGCCTCTCGTTCAACATATCACTTAGCATGGGATAGCGGTATTGGGCTATGAATTGGCGATACATCTTGCCATACTCGATCAACAGAGCATCCTCGTCATTTAAAGATCGGATTTTGATCCCGGAACGTCCAGCTTCTGAGAATTCGAATCCCTTCTTTTTGTACTTCTCTACAGCGCGAACGATCTTGGGATCCTTTGTGGCGGAAGCGTCTCTCCATATTTTTGCTTGCTTCAAGCTGGTTTGCTTATAGTAAAGATGGCTGGCGCACCAGCCTCCGATAAAGCACTGTACATGGCTGGCATAGAAATCTTTGACGAAAGCCATGCAGCTCTTGATTCCATTGATATGAGATCCAATGATCAATTGCACTTTTTCGTAGCCTCTTTTAGTCTTAATTCTGCCATGGAGGATGCTACAAGATCTCCCATGAGCATCGTTATAAGCAATCTCTTCGTTTTCCCGAGCCCATACATCTGCAGTCGGAATGAAACGAATACGATTATTCTTGTCTAGCCTTAGCTCAAATCCTTTAATATCTCGGGACGCTTCTTCTTTCATCTGGTCGTACGCATCGACGATATTATAAAGCCTTTTTCCCAAGATGAGAGAAGCAGTTTTGCTGCCGAGACTGGTCACCCATGTGGCCAAGTTCTCCAACATTCGCCGGCTGATAGTCGCTTTGCCGTGATGAGACAAATCTGAAGCAATATTCTTTGCAATTGTATTCCAGTCCACTCCGCAAATCTCGAGAGCATTGACCATGTCCGCGACCGACTCCTTATACCCTGAGACGCCAAACTTCCAGGGAGCATTAGAGGGTACAGAATCAGGAACGAAGAATGGTAGCGCTCTGGCGCCAAATATAATGCATCCAGTATCCAACATAGCCGCCATCAGCGTTATCACATAGTCAAATGTATCTTGAAGGTATGACACTGGGTTGATGCGCTCATCATAACAAGCCCGTAAAAGACTGTTTTGCGGGTATCTGTTTCTCATGCTCAGCGCATCGCTGATGCTAAGCTTTTTCATAATATCTAGAGTAGACTCGGTGGTCATAATGACAATGTCTTCCTTCGCGGTGCGAGATTAAAGAGGTCGGCTGTAAATAACGGGTTCAATTAATAGTGTGATATTAGAGTGAACTTTCTTGCTTGGGTAAAGAAGATTAATATACACATCTATCTTCCGCCAATCTGAATCCACATGAGATATAGAGCACGTATTTTAGACGTGCTCTTTTTAAACCTTGGATTTGGTACTTAGGACATGAATCAGTGGAGTCAGCAGCTAATGTGCGTCCAAAGTGGCGTGGCAATAGTACACACAGGGAAGAGAGAATTACAGATAAATGCTTTACTGCGAGGAGTAATTGTTTTCACAATATAATTCACGAGTATATCGTAAAGCTTTTAAAACAGGTGATTGATCTCTTCAACCAGCGATATATGATGTAGGCAACATGATGGCTGCACACATGTACAAATTTGCCGCAAGACTGCATGCACATAGGTAGGTAGGTATGCAGCCCAATACTAGTAGCGCTCTAAGGTGCGTCAAACAGTCTCATGTCCTCATACTAGTAATATAGAAGTGTGGTACTTGTTTCTGGAAATGCATGTAGTCTCATGCCCTGGTGCTGGTATACTAGGGTGTGTAGTGTGTCTTTGTAAAAGAACTCTTGTACGCAAATCCCGGTAACAAGAGAGTACTTAAGTAGTGTGTCTTTACATCAGTACTCTGGTACTGGTTACTTTTGCACACTGATACTAGTCATCAGAGGTGCTAACATTAAGTTACTGACAATGAAGCTCTTGTGTTGCCAGCAATCCATGAATGCTGGTACTAAGTCTCGAGGAGATACTGGTACCTTAGCGCTGCTGGTACTAAGTCTAGAGGAGTTGCTGGTACCTTAGCGCTGCTGGTATCCAACCTTAGTAGAGTGCTGGCAACTAGCAATGGCGCAGTACCAGTATTAAACCTGGCCTACGTCAGCGTAATTAGTATCCAATCTTAATTGAGTGCTGGCAACTGGCAGTACTAGTATTAAACCTGCATGTAACCTACAGTTACGCCAGGGTTAATATTAGGTGCTAGTAATATGCATTCATAAGAAAAGGCATCCCTGAGATGGCTATAAGTGCTGCTGGTAAATCATTGCGGACTGTTCTTGCTTACTATTTGCGCTGTTTATTAATGACTGTGACTTTCATCTTGTGCTACCAGTAAGTTGTATTAAGTAGCTAAAGCGAGCCTCTCATCCAACATCTCTTATTTTCCTCTCTTACACACTCTAATCTTTTTATTTTCTCTTTTTTCGCCCTCTGTAATCATGGCTCTTATACAAAGATTCCTTGTTCTTATTCCCCTATTCTTCTCATTTATTACTATTGTTCTGATTAACTTGGTGCTATTTGCTGGTAACCAGCAGGGGTTCATGGAGGATTATGCCATAATTAGGGTAAATGAAGCTAGCAATAACACTTGACCTTAAGTTAACCCGCAATGCAGTTCAATACATCCGTGCTTGGCCAAACCATCGTCAGAAATAGCGACAGTGACAATAATAAGAGCATCGTCGGCAAGAATCTGGCTAGAGACAGTCTTGATGACAGTCTTGATGATTTATTTAACGACTTGACCGCAAACATGGCTGCACTCCTTGGCATTAGCGACTGGTATTCTATCCACATTACAAACGCTTGCCAAGGTGAATTCGTGCATAACGCAACTTCTTATGGCTCTCTCAATACCACCAGTTGCACTCATTTATCTCGCTCAAGTAAGCTCCCACAAAAGCATGACCTATAGCTCAACTAATTTATATCTTAGACCAATTCAACTTTACTAGAATACTTAACCAAGAGATGACCGCCGGACCCTTTGGTCTTGGCCTTGCCGACATTAACTGGCCTGATGCTATTCAAGATAAAATTAACAACTTTAACAATGCTTTACTGGCCTTTAATATATTCTTCATCATAGGCGTTAGTTCTAGCGGCGTCTCTATGCTAGCAGGTGTTTTAGTATTTTTCTTTGGAGACAAAAGGATTATGCTTTTTGCAAATATAATCCCGACAACTCTTGCTGCTATAATAATTACGCTTGGCTGTATTATTATTACAGCAGCTTCTTCTATTGCTGTTAATGCTATCAACAAAGCTGGCGCCAAAATTACCTTGGTGGCTGATAAAGGTGTAAACTTTTATATTATCTCTTGGACTGCTGCTGTTTTTATAATACTTTCTACTCTATTTTGGATAACTAGGCTTGCAATACTGCGGAAGAAGGAAAAGGAGGGCTATAAAAAATTTTAATTCAACGTTTAGTATTCGTCCTCCTCTTGGAGTAACCTTCTGGGCAAGTGCAGCCGCATAATATAGTGTCTATTTAAAGCTCAATCAAATATCAGCACATGCTCTTTAAACCATGGCAAGTAAACATCCCTCCCCCAAGCGGTAAGCTCCCGAACACCAGCAACAACAGCATAAGCTCCCTTTATCGTTCTAGTTGTCCCAAAAGCTGTGTCTGTACACAACACTGTAGTTTTTTTCGTTTTGTCATATGTAGAGAGCACTGGAAGCCATCGATATCCACTAATGATGATACCTGGGATAAAGGCAAGGGCTGATAATGCTGCAAGTTTCTCTTTCTTAAAGTCTTCCTGATCTTGAGCTGTAGTTGGTTCATCAAGACCTTGGGCTATCCGTTGTTGAAGAAGCTTCTCACCAACAGCCCATTCTAAAAAGTTCCATTGCGCAGCATGCCATATGCCGATCTGTAGTTTCGCCTTCTCTAATTCCGCAGCAGGCTTCTTAGTCTCAATGCTCAGTAGAAGAGGGTCATATTGAATCGATATAAAGTCGGTATGGTTGATAGATTGGGTAGGATTGATGTGGGCGAATTTCTTTATGGCCGATGTCCATTCTTCGTCATCCACAAACGAGCGAAATATGCAGTCGTCAATCATCCTCGAAGTAGAAGCTACCGGTCTGAATTCCTTATGTAGTTGGGCCGAGGTACTATTGAGTAATAGGAGTTAGCAGCCATATTACCGCACTTTTTTAAGGGAACTTGCCAGTCTGTAGCACCAAATTCGCTAATCGGTCCCGTAAGAGGATCTTCGAATATCATATCGAGCAGTCTTAAATTGACAGCGCCATTCCAACGGGACTCATTATCACCGCGAGTGCCAACTTGAATAGCCTTTCTGACTATTTCATCTATCTCATTCAGAGACGGAATCCTGCCAGGCAAATTATCATCAGGCGCACTTTCTGGCCGACAACAGGACTTCAACTTTTCATACACGTCGACCTTATTTTGACATTTTTGCAATTGAGTGTTCGCCTGTTGTAAAGCGGTGGCTTGTTGTAGAGTGGTTGCCCGTTGTTGAGTAATCGCCTGTTGCTGAGAAATCGCCTGTTGGAAGCTATGTGGTAGAATATTCTTATTTTCTGCGAAATCTTCCAAAGTCTCATACAGCTCTTTCGCAGCCACGGGCACGGTGTCTATAACAAGTTCGGTATATACTATCGTGTCGTCCAGACTTAAGCTCATCATTTGTTTTTTAGGTGACGATGATCTTGATGCCGAGCCTGCTTGGGAGCGAGATGTAGAGAGAGATCTGGAAAGAGATCTAGAGAGGGATATCGAAGTCGAAGAGCTTGGAAAGGTTCGAATTGCCGGTCGAGGCGTTGCTTCAAGATCAATCGGCGTTTCTGCGCGCTCTAATCGGCGTTTCTTTGGAGTTGATGTCATTTTGTTGGAATCTGTGCTCATAGAGCTAGATGGAGGACTTGCAAGGCTAGATGTGATCTTGCGTTTTCTCTTGCGTTCTCGGATCGCATCTGAAGGTAGGGAATTGTTGTGATGTACAGTCTCTTCCAGAAGATTGGAAATCCAAGAAAAGATCCTGCTGTCATCCATGGCCTGTACACTTTACAAAGAAAGGGTGGAGGTAAAGGGTTGTTTTAAGCCGGCAGGTCGCTACTTAGTACACAGCAATTAAATGTTTCAGCGTTGGCCTGCCAACAGCGCCATAATTCCTTTCCACGTGTATAAGTGTGACAGGCACTATGTCTTATATAAGCAACCGCCTGGTTCCTATAGTAACGCGCCCTTGCGCCTAGTGTACTTAATTAAGACAAGTGCTGGCGCTTTGCAGTCCGAGAACCGGACATTAGTGTTTCTCTAGAAAACGGTGCAGCGTCTCCGTTTAATATTACAAGCCAGACTAGGAGAGGTTAGCGTTATAAGGATAGCGCCATGAGTTACATCTTCCAAAAACGGAAGGACATACCTCTAATCTCTTAGCCAAGAACATCTAAACATGGCAGACCTTGCTCATGAAAGAAGAACGTACCAGGGCCTCACTTGTGGTTGAGGCTCATTCGATATTTAGCCATTATACTTGATTGTCGTCAGCCTCCTGTTTTAGACGGTCAGTTTGTGCCGCAGGCCAGCCATCTCCTCTTTATTGCTCTGCTTATGCGCGCGTGACATGGCGACCAGAATTAGTTTCAAAGACTATTCCGAATTGGTCTTTTGGTGACATCACATCTATAAGAAATCTTGCAGATGTGATGTCATCGCAATTTCCTTTCAAGTGTCCCTAGCTACAATGAATAACTTAGGATTGAAATTGGGGTTAGTTGCGTGGGGACGCTTCACGACAACCCAGTACGCTGTGAGCTTTTAGCTAATTATGGGAACTGATTAATAGACGACCTTCATCATGCAATCAGCGTTATGAGCGAGGCAGCCGATACTATGCCTTATGACCATCCAGGTCGTATTTTGTCTTCAGACGGCCTCGGAAACTCGCTTAGCAAGCGATATACGCGGATAGGATCAATAGATGACCTCAATCGAGCAATCGACCTTTTTAGTAAGGCAATCAATGCCATGCCTCATTACCATCCAGATCGCATTACCATTTTGCATAACCTTGGAGTCTGTTTAAGAAAGCGATACAACCACATGGGATCAATATCAAGCAGCCAGCTTAATGAACAAGGCACTTGATGCCATGCCTTCTGACTACCATCTGGCTCGTATTAATACTTCAAACAGCCTTGGAAGCTTGTATCACATGTTATGCAAGCAGACGAACTCATTAGACGACTTTGATCAAGCAGTCAATTTTATCGACGAGGCAGCTAATGCTATGCCTCACGACCACCCAGATCGGACTTCCTTTTTACTTGGTCTTGTACGAATGCTTGTCATGCGAGCTGCGATTATGGAGTCACAAGACGATGCGAAACGCATGCTAGAATCATTTATTGTGTCACGACCCAACAACACTTGGTCGCACCAGCAGGCCTCAGAAAGGGTATACTATGTTCCGAACGACCAACCAGAAGGAAGCGATCACTGCACTACAAGTGATCACTCCTGCGCTCACCAACACCATCCCAGTGATCACTATAGTAATCACCACTACAACCATAATCACGCACAAACAGACTGGATATATAAGTTCACTTCTTTACACTTATTTAAATAACTTAAATAGCTAGTTGTTAATACAGAATTAAGATTATAACACGCTCTGCACTTCTACCATCTGGTAATATTATTTACTATTACTTATATTACCTATTAGGTTTCCTAACTGCTTTATTAACATAAACCTAGAATTATTTACTAGGTTTATCCCTTAGGAATCTACCTTATATTAATTATCTAGTGTATAATTTATTATATGTTAATAACTCTTGTTTAAATAGTTACTAGACCTTATGGGTAATATAGAAAAAAGAATATAAATGCTAACCTTTAATATCCCTAAATATAATACTAATTATAAGAGCTAAGCTTTAAGTAATTACTAGTTAAATAATATTATTAAATTTAAAAATATATTAGCAGAAATAGCTTATAATTAGTAAAATATTTTAATAAAAGGTCTTAAATAAGAATATAAATAATATAAGTAATAAGAATAAAGCGCTAAAACTTATATAAAAAACATAAAATATATAATCTAAGACTTATATATATAATAGTAAGTAAATTAATAAACTATTAATAACCTATAATAATAACTTAGTAACCTACTAGGGGTAGCTCCTTAAGTGGCACTTATTATAGCACCTATAGTAGCATTAGCTATTCTTATAAATAATAAACTAGAACTAGGAAAAGTCTTAAAAATTAAATAACTAGAGAAGTTTAATAAAGATACTATTAAACTCCACTAGTTCCTTAATAAATTATAAACCTACTTTAAGTACTATTATTTAAAGATATTCCTAAAAGATAATTTAGAAAAAAGAATCTAATATATAGGAATATATATTAAAAATACAGTAGCTAATTAGTTTAAAATACTTTTTAAAAATAAAAAGAATAATCTAGCTTAGTAAAGTAAATTTATAAAAGAAGTCTTTAAGGGTTATAAAAACCTTAAAAAATAACTAAAAAGATTCTTTAGAATTACTAATAAAGTTTAAGAAGTAGAAAAGAAATTTTAAAATCTTAAATAAAAAGAATTATATTATAAATATACTTTAACCTTTATTTAACTACTTAGCAAGGTTAATTAAACTAAGGAATTAAAAAAGGAAATATACTATTATAGTCTAAAGTTAAAAGTTAAAGATAAAATCTATAAAACTAACTAATAAAAAACTATATTTACTATATTTACCTAAGAAGCTATTGCAATTAATAACTAATAATAGGAATAAAAGCAGGAATAAAGGGATAAGAAAAATAGCTAAACTACTAGATATTAACTATAGGCTAACTAAGGGAAAAAATAAGAAGACTATATTACTAAAGATAATAGAACTTAACTAGAAAAAATAAATATTAACACCTTAAACTACAGGAAGTTTAATAGAACTTATAACACTTGCGGTAAAAAAAGCTATAAGAAAGTAAATTACTAATTTAAGATAACTTATATATTTTATAGCAAGAAGGGCTATAATAAAAGCTATTACTATACTAAGAAAAATAAAAAAAAACCTAAGACTATTAAGAATAAGGTTTAGGTAAATACTATTATAAAAGTACCCTATAACTACCTTAGTTAAATAGCTTACTATAATAATTTATATCTTATATATAAAAGCAGTAAGAAAGGATTTAGATACTACTTAAAGAAGCTATAAGCTAGAAAAACTTATAAGACTATAATAATTAATACCCTTAACTTTTATAAGAAATTAAGATATAAAGACTATAGCTTAATAAAACCCTATTTTACTTATGTATTTTATAAATATATATCTTATAGCTTATAGGATATTAATCATATATGTAAAAACTATAAGGAAAATAAAAATAGTAAATTAAACTTAAATAAAAAATGCAGCTAATATAGTATTACAGCCTGGTAATATACCCTAGGATGCTAAAAATATATGTATAAAAACTCTAAAGGTAAACTCCTATACTACTTATATAATTTAATAAGCCCTAATTATAAAAAGAATATACTCTTTTATAACCTAAAATATAAAAACTATAAATCTTACTAAAAGGGAAAGCATATTATAAATCCTTATATTTATAAATATAAGCTTTATAGTACTATAGACTATAACTATAATTATAAGGGATGCTTAACTTACAGCTTATAAGACTTAGACTATAGTTATAATAAGATCCTTAATATATTAGTTAGGGAATATAAATAATAGGAAGAATAATACTAATACCTAGAGGAATACCCCCTAGTATAAATAAACCTCTTAATATTTATTAAAATTAATATTTTTAATATATATAATTATATTATTTTATTATAATCTTATACCCTATTAAGGATTAGATTTATAAAAGAATATAAATTTAATAAAAAATATAAGAAAAAGAATTATAAATATTATAATAAGCTATATTATAGATTATATATATATAATAAAATTAATAAATAGTATAATAACTTATAAATATATTATTAACCTATTAAATATTAAAAAACCCACTTTTTAAACTATAAGAAATAATATTATAAAAAATATATAATAAAATAATAATAATACTACTAAGTAATAAAAAAACTAAGGTTAAAAGGTTATAACCTAGAAAGTTACTATAAAACCTAAGAAGAATATAAGGGACTTATTAAAAGATACTATTATATAATTTAAGAATAAAACTAAAAGTTAAAATACTAATAATATATAAAATACTAAATTATTACCTAGGACTAAACCTATTTAAATAGCATTTGGATTAATTTAATTAAATATAATAATAAGAAATTATTAGTTAAAGGGTATATTAATTAATATCTAGTAATAACTTATATAAATAATAGTGCAAATTATAACCTTATTACTCCTTAAATAGTAAAACTACTTAAACTATTATACACTAAGAAAAAAATAACTTATATATATATTTAATATTATTACACCCTATGCTAAGATAATAATTAATTATAAGATTAATTATCTTCTAATTATAATTACTAGTTATACTAAGATTATTAAGTTTAATATTATATTTTTCTGTAATTATAATATTTTACTTAAATACCTATAGTTAAAATAAGGTAATTTACTAATTAACTAGAAAATAAAATAAATACTTTAAGAAGAAAATATTACCTAAGAGCTATAACTAAGCTATAAAAAGGGCAAGGAAGGCAAAGACGCGCCTATAGACCTAAAAATAAAATCTTATGTGTAATAAAATTAAAAAAAGTTAAAAAAAATAAAAGAAAGAATAAAATCTAAGAGAAAAGTTAAATTTAATATAAAAAAATTACTAGTACTACTATAGTATAATTATAAAAAAGTTAAAGGAAAATAAGTATATATTAACTAAGTTATTATATAAGTTAAAATAGAATTATAAGCTTTAGATAAAGTATTATTAAAAGTAAAAAAAAAAAGAAAAATAAAAAACTAAAAGATATTCTTTAAAAAGCACCTTAATAATACTAAAGGAAATATAAGAAATTATTTAGTTTAATATTAAAAATAGTATAACTATTTTACTTATAATAGAATTACTATATAAATCTTATAAATAGGAAAATAATAAAGTTCTTTTTAATCTATAACCTTAGTAAAGTAGAACTAAAAACACTTTAGGAATAAATATAAGAATAACTAGAAAAAGGATATATTAGGCTATTTACCTTACTAGTTAAATACCCTATTATATTTATATTAAAGAAAAATAGGAAACTTAAACTAGTTATTAACTATAAACAGCTAAATAAAATTATTATTAAGGATTAAACCCTATTATTACTTATTATAGAAATTTAAGACTATTTAACTAGTGTAAATTAGTTTACTACCTTAGATCTTAAGGGAGTATATAACCTAATTTGCATTTGCAAAAAGGATAAATAAAAAATAGTATTTAGAATATGCTATAGATTATTTAAATACTTAGTAATACTATTTAGGCTAATTAATATATTAGTAATCTTTTAATAAATAATTAATTATATATTATAAATATATATTAATAACTTTATAATTATATACCTTAATAATATTCTTATTTTTTTAAAAACCCTTAAAAAATATAAGAAATATATCTATAAGGTATTATAAATACTATAAGATGCTAATTTATTAGTAGAACTTAAAAAATATAGCTTTTATATTTAAGAAGTTAAATTCCTAGAATACCTAATCTCACTAGGATAAGTCTAAATAAACCTTAATAAGCTTAAAGTAATCTAAGAATAAGAACTACTAGAAACCTAAAAAGAAATATAAAGCTTCTTAGGCCTAGTAAACTATTACTAAAGATTTATTAAAAACTATAGTAAAATTACTAAGCTGCTTACTAATACTACTTAACTTAAAGAAAATAAAAAAAGTAAGAAAAAACTAAAAAATAGGAAACTTATATATAAACTAGAAATAAAAGTAGTATTTAAATAACTTAAAAACACATTCCTTAGTAAACTTATACTTATTATATATAATTCTAATAAACTATTAAAGATTAAAACTGACTTATTAGACTTTACTATTAAAGGAGTACTAATTTAAAAAAATAAAAATAGGAAAAATTATCTAGTAGTATTCTTTTTTTAAAAACTATATAAACTAAAACTAAAATACCTTATTTATAATAAAGAATTTATAGTAATTCTTAAAGTGTTTAAGGAATAAAGATATTATTATTTAAGAAGCAAATATAAAGTTAAAGTACATATAGATTATTATAATATTATATACTTTACCTAAATATAAAAACTCTTTATATACTAAACTTGCTACTTTAAAACACTATTAAACTTTAACTATAAACTTATTTATTATAATAGAATAGCTAATGGATAAGTAAACATATTAAGTAGAAAAGAAGAACACTTTAAAGAAATCCTTAAATTTAAAGCTTAAATCCTAAGAAGGAATTATAAAAGAAACTATAAATAAATATAAATTAACACTTTATTTATTATAAAAGAATATAATCTTATTCTTAATAAGATAAGGGAATATATATTAAATATGAACTTAAATAAACTCCTAAAAGAAGTAATTATTAAAGAAGGCTTGCTAAAATAAAAAGGAAAAATCTAGGTATTACTAAAATTATAATTAAAAGTAATCTAAGATTTATATTATAGTATAATTATAGTAGTATACTATAGTATTTAAATAATATGGAACTATGCTATATAATACTATAAATTTCCAGGAATAAAAAATAAAATCTTAGAAGTTATTAAGAAATATAATATATATAAGAAAATAAAAGATAAAAAGTATTAGCTATATGAAATATTATAACTAATATTAGTCTTAGAAAGGAATTAGTATACTATTATATTTAATTATATTACTAATTTGCTTAAGTTAAGAGACCCCTTAATAGGAAAACACTTTAATAGTATTTTTATTATTATAAATAAACTCTTAAAATAAGTATACTTTTTACTATATAAGAAAGCGTATAATACTAAAAACTTAGCGCATTTTTATATAAGATATATATTTACTAAATATAAAATATTAAAAGAAATTATATTAGATAAAGAAAGCACTTTTATATTTAAATTTTAGTAAAAACTAATAGCTAAACTTAAAACCTATTATAAGCTAAGCACTGCATTTTATCCATAAATAAATAAATAAATAAAATAAATAAATTAAGTTATTAAAGTATACTTATAATATTATATTAACCTTTAGTAAGATAACTAAGTTAAGATACTACTAATTGCATAAATGCAGTATAATAGCTTTACCATGGAAATAACAGGAGTCATACTATTCTACACTAATTATAGGTTTACACTAGAAGCCTATAGACCACCTTGCAATAGTCTAAATGTAAATAATATATATATTCTTGCAGAAGATATAATCTAATTATAGGAAGAACTTAAAGTTTAACTTAAATTCTTTAGGTAGTATATAAAAAAATATATTAATTAAATAAGAATTAAGGGATTAACCCTTTAGAAGGGAGATATAATTTACTTACTATAATATTTATATAATAAAAAATTACTAAATATTAAAATAAATAGGCTAAGTAATAAATTAGATTTTAAAAAACTTAAACTATTTAAAATTCTAAAGAAAATTAGTAAAGTTAGCTATAAATTAAACTTACCTAATAATATAAGACTAAGAACAGCTGTCTTTTATATATTACTACTTAAAAAAGCACTAGTAAATAAAGAAATAGGTAAACTAATTATAAATAAAATAATAGTTTAAGATATTAAAAAAAAATATAAAATTAAAAAAATACTTACTATATACTAAAACCTAAAAATAAATAATATAAAGTACTTAGTTAAATAAAAGGAATACCTAGAAATAGAAAACTTATAGGAACTTAAAGAAAATTTTAATTCCTATGCACTAATAATAAAGTTTCTTTAGTCTCTAGGAATAATAAAGAAGGGTTAAGTAAGAAATTAAAATTAAGAAAATCTACCCCCTGGTAGTTTTATATAATAGAAAGAACCTTTAACTCTTACTGCTTAATATCCTTAAGCTTATTTAATAAGCTTAGGCCATATTATACTATCTTCTTACCCTTAGTATAAAGCTGCTATTTCTAATAATATAACTGCTTTAAATAATCTAAAGCCTTATTTATTTTAGCCTAAGCCTTATAAAAAGCCTTATAATATTATAATAATAAAAGTTTAGCTAACTCCTTAGCCAAATCTAAATAATAAGACTCTAAAATAATATAGGACACTATAAATTAGTATAAAACTCTATTATAATAAAAATAAGAACTTATAAGAATTAAGAGCTACTTCTTAACTATTACATAAGTAACTAGCCCTTATATATTTATTACACTTTAAGGAGTAATGCTCTGCTATTTAATAGTAAAGCCCTTTAAATAAATAATAAGAACAAGGTATAATATTAAAACCCTTAATAGTAACTAAATTTACTAAATAATAATAATAAAGGGTTAAAAGGGAAGCTGAAGAAAGAAGGTTAGATATTATATTAATAGGAATTTAAGGAAGGAAGAAGGGAGACGCATTAACAGGAATAAAACAACCTAGTTATAGGCCTTAAGGATAAGACTAATAAAAAGGGAGTATTATATTATAACCTAATAACACTTGGTTATACTAGCAGGCCTTAGAAAAAGTATATTATATTCTAAATAACTAACTAAAAGGAAGTAATTACTATACTATAAGTAATTACTCCTGCGCTTACTAATACTATCCCAGTAATTACTATAGTAATTACCACTATAACTATAATTACATATAAACAGACTGGATATATAAGTTTACTTTTTTATACTTATTTAAATAACTTAAATAGCTAGTTGTTAATATAGAATTAAGATTGCAACATGCTTTACACTTCTACCATCTGGTAATATTATTTACTATTGCTTATATTACCTATTAAGTTTCCTAACCGCTCTACTAATATAAACCTAGAATTATTTACTAGGTTTATCCCTTAGGAATCTACCCTATACTAACTATCTAGTGTACAGTTCGTCACATATTGCGAGTTAACATTATGTGACTGAACCCCCCCCCCCCCCCCCCGCGGCCATGTATTCAATCAGCTCAAGCCGCCGCGGGAATAATAATAACGCAGGGACGTTGGGACATAGCTGATCACCGTAAACATGGCTTCTTAATAGTTCAAATTATGTATTACTTACAATAGACCTGTTGTATCATACGCACCCCGCATTTTGTATAAAGAATATGTTTTCACTGGTAGTAGGCTGCAAATCAAAAGAACAGGGCGAAATCACTGTACTTATAGATGGATCGCAGCTGATGTCTTTCTTTAATATTGGCTGAAATTACACTATAAGATATTAGAAAGTAATAATTTAAGCATAAAGAGGAATATATTCACTTAGCTTTATAAAGGGGCTAGTAAAGATATTAAGTTTACTTCTTCTCAGTGTTACATATTTCCCGACCTTAACTACACAGCCTATAGATTTGATCCCAGCCAGAAGTATATGGCGGTTAGGATCATTTATTCAAAGGAATCGGTTTCTTTTTCACGAAATTCATTATTAGAGTTAGACATTACAATACACGGAAGTAGCTTTCTTTCACGCAAGACAATAAATGAATACTACTAAAGGACGAATGTGCGAGATTTTAATTTTCCATTATAGCGGGGTAGATGACAGTCTATTTTATCAAGTGTGCAAGGGGCTGGGAGATTGTTGAATCTGATTAAATTCGCTTGAAAGACAAACCTTCTACAAAATCGAATCGTCGTTTCTGGCCTTGGATATTGTCGTATTGAGTTTGGAAATGATCTAAAAGCGGCTGGCGAGAAAAGATGATGCTATTGGCAGCAGATCGAGCTCCAGACCTCTCTGACCACGAAAAGATGCCCTGTGCCTTGAATAAATCAACGATTGCATTGCATCTTTCTCGGACACGCGAAGTTGACTGCTCCCACCTACAATATGCTGTTAGTCTAAGGTGATATTAATAAACATTTAACATCTTACGTCATATCGTTAAGCTCTGGGATCAGTAAAACGCCATAATCAGGTTCATGGCCATTAGGAGCGACTCGTTGGCAGAATTCTTTCCGTCTTCGTCCACCATGAAGGAACCGTGAACAAAATGATTGAGACGTAGGGTCCGATGGTAGACCAAGGCCATTAAGAAACTGCTTGACCAAGGTTGATCTAATTTGTGGCGATGATATCAATTTTTCGTAGATCTTGTAAATTAAGATAGAGTAGAACCTGTTTTGAAGTATTTTGGCGTCAAGTTGAGATTTTTTTTTCAAGTGCGTCTTTAACAAAGATTCTAGGATTGATGATGAGACTGTAGTCCTTGGGATTTAGCGCCCCCTTGGAGTCGTTCCAAAATGACTCTGGAGAGTTAGACCATAATGAGAAGTTTAAAGAGATTTTAATGGTGCTCGCCAGGGTCGTGTAATCTAGCGTTCTCTCTTTATCCTGTTCTGTAATTGGTATGCCGTTTGTTTCTGTTCCAGGATCCCCGGGAGTGATTTGCCCTTGTACAGCAGCCTGGGAGTTTCGTAATGACAAAGAATTCTCCGAGAGCTCTATAGCACTATCCTGGAATGGAACGGTTTCTGATAATAAAGCTGCTGGAGAAGAACTATCTGCTGGGAGTGAAGACGAATCAACGCATGAGGCATTGTGAACAACTAAGGTACATTGCTGCGGTGAGGTCGATTCATGGGTTTCATTGCGATCTGGCGCTGAACTTCGTTCAGATGATCGGGACCCTTCCAGAGTCGTGTCATGTTGTGGAATTTCATTTGGAACTAGCGTTCTGCTTTTGTCCGATGATTGGGTATCTTCTAGAATCGTATTGGGATCTGGCATTGTCTTTTGCTCTGATGATAAAGGGCCTTTGGAAGCGGTGGCGTGTTTTCGTGAGGACAGCTCAGGGAATATGCCCTCTAAAACCACAATCTTCTGAATTCGTTGTATCCTTGGTAGGCTGTTGCCCTGAGGTAAAAGTTTTGACTGAGACGCATGACGAAATACAAGAGGCAGTATTAAAGTGCAGATGTAATTAAAACCATCCTCTTTCTCTATAACAGTTAAGAATCTATCCTTTGGGTCAAAGCCC
Organism: Trichoderma atroviride; assembly: GCF_020647795.1. Taxonomy (NCBI): domain Eukaryota; kingdom Fungi; phylum Ascomycota; class Sordariomycetes; order Hypocreales; family Hypocreaceae; genus Trichoderma; species Trichoderma atroviride. The sequence continues at coordinate 1,417,129 of NC_089400.1, read as the reverse complement.
TGCAAAAATGTGATGACATTGTGGATAGTTACTGAGTCTGTTTGATGCGCCATTATGGCAAATAAAGTATAATAAACCAGGTCCAGTGGGCAATAGATGGCTTTGACAAGGTTTATTGCCAAAGGTGCTGGAAGAGAAAGATTAGGTATATCTTCCCCAGCAAGGCTTGACCGAAAGTCTGTCACGACCCAACACTTATGGTCGCGACAACGGGCCTACAGGGTAGGCGGAACCGGATTAACTTAGGACCGGGCCACCAATCAAAGATGGATCGAGAAACAGATTCTTGATCCACCACAGGATCGATAATCCAAACATCGATCCTCAACCAGATCGAGAAATCTTTCCTCAATCCCGTCCAGACCAACTGGATATATAAGTTCACTTCGCTACGCTCTTTAAATAACTTAGATAGCCAGTTGTTAACACAGAATCAAGATTGCAACACGCTCTGCACTACTTACACTCTGGTGACAATTGTTTACTATCGCCTATATTGCCCATTAGGTTTCCTAACCGCTCCGCTAACATAAACCTAGGACTAAACTCTAGGTTTATCCCTTGGGAATCCCTTGTATTACTAACTATCTAGTGTACAGTTCGTCACAAAGTCACCTGACTCTTTAGTGGTGCTAATGCTCAACCATTTCACCGTAGTAACAATTAAGTCAGCAAAAGTGGTTGGATACTGTGACAAACCGTACACTAGATAGTTAGTATAGGGTAGATTCCCAAGGGACAAACCTAGTAAATAATTCGGGTTTATGTTAGCGGAGCGGTTAGGAAACCTAATGGGCAATATAGGCAATAGTAAACAATTGTCACCAGAGTGTAAGCAATGCAGAGCGTGTTGCAATCTTAATTCTGTGTTAACAACTGGCTATCTAAAACTATCTTTTAAGTGAGTGTAAGAAGTGTATATATATCCTGTTGTTCACTGATGTTCATTTTTCCAAAGTGAACATCTTCTGTATTAGGAATCTGTTCACTGGTGTTCACTTTCTCAAAGTGAACACAGTCCTGATTGGCTACGTCGGCCAAAGGTTTCTCCGTTGCGTATACCCTGTAGGTTCATTTGTCATGACCATAAGTTGTTGGGTCGTGACAGATACGAAAGGGCGGAAATAGTACACTAGGCCCGGAAAATTTAAATAAAGCTTACCCGGCGGGTTGAACAAACACACTTAAGATAAAGTTGCTTAATACAAGTCCTTGTAGTCTCTTATTTACACTGTTTACTACTGTATTTAATATCTTACCTTGTCTAGAACGTTTCTCTACTTTCTAATCTAATTTTCCCAAGTATCCTACTACATTTTTAAAAGCGTTAGCCTAATATGTCTACTTAACTTAGCTGTTTTAGCAAATCCCTGAGCATTAAACTATAAAATCTAAGCAACCAAAAAGGCTCACAGCCACAAAGCTCACTGTATAACATAGTAGGAGAAGGTGCTATCTATATTAAGATTTCAAGTTCCCTCCCCAATAATTAACATAGCCTTCTTACTCTAATTCAATGGTACCAGGGGGTTTTGAAGATCTATCTCGGATATTAGCTGGCACTCTAGATCGGCAGGGGAGAAGGGAACTTACAGGTCATATGTGACACGGGAAACTCCATCTACCTCGTTGACAATTCTGCGGGCGATGGCCTTGAGTAGGGAGAAGGAAAACTCATAAGGCTCGGCGCTCATAAAGTCACTGGTTGTTACAGCGCGAAGGATGATGATATACCCATAGACACGAGTGTCACCCATAACACCAACAGCCTTGCTTGTATCCAACCCAGCGTAGGCTTGGGAAATCTCATTGTAGATTCCGGCTTCCTTGATCATGGAGATGAAGATATGATCTGCTTTCCGTGCAATCTCAATTCGTTCAGGTGTACACTCTCCAAGAATGCGTACTCCAATGCCCGGCCCTGGAAAAGGAAATCTATTGACGAGATCTTCGTGAATTTGTAAGCGTCTGCCAAGATTTCTGACCTCGTCCTTGAAGAGTTCACGAAGTGGCTCGAGAAGCCGTAAACCTTGGCCATCCATCATGCGCTTGGGTAGACCCCCAACGTTGTGATGGGTTTTTATCGTTGCCGAAGGGCCTCGAAAGGAAAGGGATTCTATGACGTCAGGGTACAGCGTTCCCTGGAGAAACCAAGAAACCTTTCCTGCGTTGGGGGTATTCTCGGCTTCCTTTTCAATCCTGATGGCTTCTTTTTCAAAGAGATCGATAAAGGTTTCTCCAATAATCTTGCGCTTTTTCTCTGGCTCTGTAACGCCCTTGAGACGGTCAAGGAAAAGCTCGGTGCCATCAACGACTGTGAGGTTAATCCCGAGATGCTCTTTCAACGTCTCCTTTACTTTCTTGGACTCGTTGAGACGCATCAATCCTACCACATGTTAGTGTCAGTCGATCTCATGTGAGAGGTTCAGGTCATACCATTGTCGATGTGCACTGCTTTAAAGCGGTCACCTGAATACGTGTTAGCCTCAATTCACATGCTTGACAGCCATTAAGATCGTACCGATTGCTTCCGTCATAAGCTTGGCAGCCACTGTGCTGTCTACGCCACCAGAAACGGCACCTATGACTTGGGCTTTATCACCAACAAGCTTTCTAATTCGAGTAATCTCTTGCTCGACGAAGTCGCTCATTACCCAATTGGGCTGCGCTCCACAAATGTCGACGCTGAAGTTGCGCAAGAGCTCACTTCCACGAGGAGTCTGTTAGATGTATTCATTAGTTTAGTAACAAAGAGCGAGAAAGACAGGACGGGACTGATATACATACATGTTCAAGCTCGGGGTGAAATTGTACACCTGTTGGTATTTCAAGTCAGTCGGTAGCTACAGAGTTGATGATCTTGGACCGCGGTAGGTATGGAAGTAAAAGAGAAAGAAGATGGAGACGGCGAAAGAAGGAGGTAGAGGGGCAAAAGAACATAAGAGATCACGGTCGGATAGGTGACTTGAAGGATGGAGATGGGGAGGAAAACTTACCGAATATGGGCTTGGTCTGGTGGGCAATGCCAGCAAACTCAGAGTTGGCCGTCTTAGCCACGACCACAAAGCCCTCAGGCAGGCGGACGAGCTTGTCAAAGTGACTCATGTAGGCTATCGGAGAGTTAGGTCCCGTAGAAGATCGGGGTGTTATATATCGAATGGGAGCTAACTCACCATGCATGGTCTCGCCCAAACCAGCGAAAAGACGGTCAGCATGGCTGTCGACTTTGTGAATGGTGACGTCTGCGTGGCCATATTCTACGCAAACAAGTCGTTAGATCATGTGATTTGGAGTCATGGATAAATCCAAACCTCGAGCTGTTCCACGGGCAACGTTCTCAGAATTTGTCTGCCAAGCAATTTCCTGCACGCAGTCAGTCAAATAGTGGAATGAGATGAAAAATGGTAGAACTCGCCTGGCAACCGTAGCTAGACTCGCAGAATTAGTGCTACGCCTATGATGGGGCTTAAATGAAGTCATACCAGATGCCTCTATAAACTTATGTCAGTCAAAGTACATTTCTCCAACTAAGAGGTTCCAAGTCACTCACAAAATGGGAACACCAAGCTCAAAGACAGCAGGATCAACATCTTTCATGAATCAGTGAGACTTGTAGGCCAGATGTGGAGGATAGGGGTCTTACGAGGCGAGCCTTCATCGTAGACAGACGAGGGACCTATCGAGTTTGTTAGAATTAAAAATGGAGTAGTTCCAGAAAGATTCCTACCTCCAGATAAGACGATGCCCTTGGGCTTCCAGGGTAGCTCGGCGAGCTTGGCAGTGCAGGGCAACATCTCAGCGTACACACTGAGAGCCCGCAAGCGTCGGAGGATGAGGTGCGAGGTTTGGCTGCCAAAATCCAACACCAAGATGGTCTGTAACGAATCGAATCAGTCCAGCACTTGTGTAGCTAGTAGGACGACAGGGATGTGGGCTGTTGGTGCTACCAGGGTAGACCAAAAAGACTGAAACTCGGGAATGTACACACGTCGAAATGGTTGTGAGGTGCCTCGGCATCGGTATCGGTGGCCATTTTGTCGAATTGCTGCAGCCCAAGGATCGGATCTAGATTGATCAGATCTGGATTGATTGAAGGCTGGAAAAATTTGGGTGACCCCTCCATATTAAATGGATTTACTATCTTATCTTATCTTATCTCTGCAGAACCCACTCAATATATATTGACCTTTCCACATTAGTGGAACCGCTCTCGGATGACGTTAAAGAGCACTAATGTGGAAAGGTCAATATATATGTTGAGTGTCACGTGTAACATGTGCCAAGCTCTCTCGACTACCATTTCACACTTCACCATCTAATTCAAATTTCAACCTCTTCTCACCACAGCATCGCACTATCCTAGTACGGCTTCTTCTACACTCGTCTCCAATGGCGGCCACATCCGGGGGCGATATCCCTAACCCTATCGAAGGGGGGATTCCACCCCAGATGGCGGAATCAGACCTGCGCCGACCTTTCAGCCACTTTTCGAGTATCTTGAAGACTTCGCTGCCAGGAATGGCTCTAGCATAAAAAAAAACGGCGCGCAGACACACAGACGCCACGATATACCTACATGGAATTCCTATGTCCTTGCCTGTATGGGTGTCAATGTACGGTACAAGTATCATGCATTTGCCAATTGGAGAGGGATGGACGTGGACATTTCAATTGACTAGTAGTCGATCCCACCCTCCACTACCCACTTTAGTTACGCTAACCAAATCCTCTGGGTTCGAGTTGGTCATTCCCACTCTATTTTCTATTAGATGAAAAGACTGACCCTCAGGCAAGGTACTCCGGCCAGCAATGTCCTCCCTGCTTAGGAATCTGACGACATTCTTGGACTTGATCCTCTCACAATCGAACGGGCGCACACGCAAAATATCTCACTATTGCACCAGATGCAAGGCATGCTTCAGCGGCTCAGTCAACGGCTGAGGCGCTTAAAAAAAGGCCCCAGCGATACCGAGGAGGGATCCCGTTTCTTCAGCGACTGATCATAGTACTCAGGGCATGGCTGAAAGCAGTGCAGGAAGAAGGCTCGGCTTGCGAAGCTAATTCGAAGAGCTTTCGTACTCCTGCATTTTCTGGCGTTCCTATCCTCCCGAAGGCAAACTCGTTATATTACAGCTCATGCACCAGCTTCGACTCTATTAGGCAGAATGGCAAGCGGCTTATGAAGGAGGGAAAAACCCTGAGCTTATTCCGGCACTGTGCTTCACCAAGGACATGCTAGCGGCCATTATTAGACGATGTCCTGTAACTGCTGCGCCTGGTCGGCCCAAGCGATATAATGCCATATGGCTGCTGGAAAATGTCGGTAGTCGGTTCATACACGACGCAAGTCATGACTCGCTGACACCCAGAGCGGTTCTAGCCCACCAAGGTCTAATACAAAATGACCTGGGTTGCGAAGACGCTGTATGGCGTAGTCTCTCTTCGGGAATGGGACGGCGAGAGTTCCAACCGCCTTGCTACTTTACCCCAGTCACTAATCTCATGCGTGCCCGTTACGCCTTGATAAGCTATTCCTCCATCACTACCCCTGAGTCTCACGGGACACACGCGGCAGTGCGTCGCGATGAGATTTGGCAGGCATTTTTATCACTGCCAACCGATTTTGTCAAGAGACTTTACCGCAAGACCCCATGGGATGTCGACCAAGTCATCTCTGTGATAGTCACTCGTCCAAATGGTAACGACCGGAATGTCTTTATCCGTGATTAGGAACGAACTATGTCTAGACTGGAAGACGATCGCATATCCCCAGGCCGCGAAATTCCCAACCACCAAGAGAAACTATTCGCAACAACCTGGATAGCGGGGAGAACTAAATCCGCCTCCTCCTGCGCGATTGAACACGACCTAGGTGAACACCCTGAACTCATGAGGGTATTGTCAGAAGCCTGGTCTGGTTCTGGGTTATTTATGCAATGTGTTAAATCTCTGGTCCTGAAACTACTTGGCTACGGTGGCAGAACTCAGAGACCCCAAAATAAGGACATTTTATGTATCTTTGACGTCATCTCGGTACTACCTGGATACTCCATAACTCCTACAGCGCTGTACAAGGTCACTGAAGCCATGACCCTTCAGCATGCCGACGCGTTGGTGGTTCCATTGCCCTTGTTGAGGGGTGCAGAAATCAACTCCTGTCGGACGACTGAATACGTATTTCGCACTTGGCACGGGAGAGCCCATGAGATCATTTTATCTCATTCCGCCCCAATTTGAGTCCATCGAAACAATCGCCATCTGTTCTATTATTCCATCCTACTGCAGTACCCTTCTACTGGGCAGAAAGAACGCTTTGAAGTCTACCGAGAGGTATCTTACTCGCCTGTTCAACTCGATGCCATCTTGGCCCTCCGACTTCTCTTGGCAACGGTTTCACCAGCTTCCCATTGAGTATGATATCCTTCAAGAAAGACAGAAATGGGGGGTTTCAGATACTCAAGATTTAGGCCTCGTGTTCTCTGAACTCATTATGAAGTCTCTGTCTGCAGGCTGCCGAGGCTTGGGTGAGCTCTTGGGGCTCGGCAAAATATCTTGGGAAGCTCCCAATATCTCAGAAGCCCGGTACAGGTGCATCTATGCCCTGGATTTGATGGCAGGTATTAATTTGGGCTCCCAAGATGAAGAAGCCGCTGTTAGTATGGCTCAAGGCTTAGGCTTAAAGGCCATCGCCAAGCTCAGAGCTGATGGCAAAGAACCTAATAATGATCGTATCAGTAAAATAAAATCTGCTCTCAAGGCTCATGCTGACGCTCGCCGCTTTGATCAGGCTGGGAAAATCTCTAGAGCTTTTGAAAAGTACATGCGTGGCAAAGGGTTCAGTGTTGTTTACACTGATCTCATCGAGAGAGCCCCCCCCCCTCCGTACCAGGCTACAGGAAGATTGATACCGACAAGATTATCGGAGAAAACAAAAATAAGGCAGGATTCAATAAGTTGAACAAGTGATCTTGAACTTTGTCAAGTGGGAGAATAGCGCCGGGACTTCGTTGAGCCATGTCAAAGCTATACTCAAGACAGACGACGTACATGCTCATTTGGCGGCAGCGTGCAAAGTAGAATAGACTTTTCTCAATTATATTGCCACAGGAGATGGATTCAATTCTTTTTATCAGTCTGTATTGCCCACCCAAGTAACATCCAGTATTTCTACATTTATTCAAGATGTTTATCTTTGATATAACACTTTTTGGTACAATATCGCACCATGATCTGCGGTCGCAGTCTGGGCGCAATCCGGAAGGCTTTTTTCACCCATGGATGATCCATATTGGGTGAATGTTCGTCCATGTCAATAGACACCTTCTCCAGCAGTTCAGGCAGCCACGCCAAACTTGGTTTTGTCCCAATTTCGTCAATGTATATGCTTGTCTCAGATCCTTTGGTGTAAATTGGCTGTTGTGCGCGCTGCCACATGCATGCGAAGATCATCCACTCAGCTTGTCTCGTCCACATCTCAACGGCGGTTCGAAATTGAAAAGTTTGAAACGTATCGAAGAGTATCGGCACTTCTGGCTCTTCATCCATTGCATTCTGTTTAAACAACTCGTGGAACTGCCCCAGTCGATTATCGTCATCAAAATCAACCATTTGAACAGGGGCGTCGCCCAATAATCCAAATAGGCCAGATCTCAAAACCGCGTTCCGGGTGATATGTAAAGAAACCGCTGCCATCGTGATATTTAGATGTTGGTCCGTGCGATCTGCGTGACTTGCACAATCCGCAGTGTCGGCTAAGTCGTTGTTTTCTACCGATACGTAATCAACACTTGGGCTTTCGGACGCAGAGCTGCCTCCTAGGAGCGCTTTTATGCTGAATGGGTGAAGAATCTCTGCGACGACTGAAGGCTGCATTCCTAATTCTTCCGCTTGCCATACAAACATGGCTAATGGGCTTCGAAAGGCATCCGGATCCCCATAACAAGCAACATATCGCATCCTCGTCCAGTTGAGATGCAGCACATCTTTACGTGGCTGTACCCATATTGAATCCAAATTGGTCGATTCCTGCATCTGTATCATGCGTCCGTGTTCTTTCGCGATTTTCTGGGCTTCTTTGTTCACCATTGCGATCACCGGCTGTTGAGCGTTTTGGTACGTTGTTGGGAGTGCCCAGCACGCTTGACGAGATTCGTTGCCGTCGAGAAGAAAAAAAGGGGCGTCTTCTTCTACGATTCGTTGCGGCAGGCAGAGTTCCCAGATCAAACATCGTATTTCAAAGGGAAGCTTTGGAAAATAGTGAAATTCGTCGGTTTCCATTTTATACGATAATTTTTTTCTTTTCCTTGGGCTGTTTGCACGAGGGAAAAAGGAAAAAAGAGAAGAGGGGAATTAAGGTCGCGGTTTTGATATATCGCTTCGTGACACAAGATTATGTGACCAACAATGGTTGGACAGATCAATGCGATCTACATTCCAAGAGATGAGCTTAGCTCATTCGCGCTTTTCAACAACAAAAAAAAAAAAAAAAAAAAAAAAAAAACGCTGTCTATTATTTGTTTGTTCGTTTCGTGTTCGAGCCGAAAGAGTAGTCCGTCTCTGTGCGGAGCAACCTGGAGAGCCTGCTTATCACTAGGCCAGATGAAAGTTACCAAGCCCAGTCGCATGTGTATATACAGCAGTACAGAAGCATATTATTAGTTTACATAAAGATGTACACGTCGACATGCATAGATTCATCAAGTTTCTAGATAGAAGTCAACACTTTTATCAACATTCCTTATGACTGGCGTGCACTGTCCATATGCGCCGCTATCTTCTTATAGGTAGGTACTACTGAACAAGAACGTACGCATTGCTGACTCATTCTTCGTCCATGGACGAAGAATGAGTCAGCAATCGGTACAATGGCACGAACATCGTAATTGGCCTCCCGGTAGCGAATGTTAAAGCAAGCCATTTGCAATACTAGTGGCAAGAAATCAATATCTATTCCCGCTTTATTTACGAGGAGGCTCGCTATACTATAGCGCTGAATGCACTATATTATAATGAGATAGCTGCTGTAATATAGTGAGTAGTTACTGTATTATAGAGGCCTTCTCTTTTTTTTTTCCTAGCGCGTAAGCACTAGTCCTCATCCTACGGACCCCACACAAACTTCGTCCCAGGAACAAAGTTTGTGTGTGGTCCTATATACAAGCATGAACAATGTCCAAGTTATTACTTGTAGTTATTCCAAAGCGGGTGCTACCTATCTGAACAGTACGTTCCTATTACGGACTCAGAAATCGTCCGATAAACAATATCTAAGTCAGCAATGCCTAATTGGTTCTTGCTTCTGCTGTAGTATCACCTTACGCAAGAGGGGAGATATAAATTAACACAGCTCCTATATTTTCTTACCTTTCCAACTTTCCACTCCACAACAACATGTTCCAAAGTCAACTCCAATAAGTATCTGCATCTTTTCTCTCTCTTTTCATTCTCACCTACTACCTAAACACATCGCACTCTTATGCATTATCCATGTGCCTTACGTAGCTTTACTCAAAGATACACGTCTTTATAACATATGCTTGCCGGCCACGGCTTTAAAAGGGAAATTAATTTGTATATACTAACAAAGTTCTTAATAGTTCAACTCGACATTATTTGCGAATGATGTCCCAGAATCCTGCCACATTATAGTTCTCAGTTGCCATCGCACTTGGCATGTGCAGCACTATGAGCGGATCACATTTGCCCATGATGCAATGCGCATCACTGAGAATGAAGAGCAGCCAGAGAATGTGCCTATAAGAACGGCCATGATGCGCTCAGGTTTCTGCCCTCAAGTTAATATAGTAAATAATACAGTTGAAAGAAAGAACGATGTAAATGGCCGTATGTCGACAACCATACGACAGAATGAGGAAGTCTCCAGAAGAATAATGAATAGCAAGTATTACACACCTCCGAATGAGTAAGGCAATCATTATTTCTTCGACATTCTATAAACTATCATTTATTAGGTGCAGTTCTGAATAACATCGTAAATATTCTCTATAGCTTCTGGCCATTGTTCAAGATGGCGGTCTTCTTGACCTCTAGTATATCTGTATAGATGCTGAAAGGCTGTAAGCGTACATCAGGAGACAACGATGTAGCTTCAAAATTCTGCGTCGGCAATTCTACATAATAATATGCACCTACAAACCATGTCCCGCAGAATGCGAAAACTTTTTTCTTTCGCCTTGTCTTAATGTAAATGTCCACCAGGTAAGTTAAGAGCCACCAGGACAAATCTAAGCAATGAAAGATAGCAGCTACGGGGTTGAACTGCATATTCACCGTATATCCACATAAAAAAGAAAGAGGGTGTGGTTCAGCCCCCGGCTACAGCAGTTATGAGCAAATGAAATCTTCTGGCTTGCCTCGTAGAGGCCATAAGTCGGTGTGCTTGCTACAAGGTTGTTCCGTATACTGCTCATAGCAGCCAGCCGAGCACCATTTGAGTGTTTGGACAAATGGACTCATGCAGCTTGTGTGGGCAAGGGTGCTCATGCAGCTTGTGGGGTTCTAGGAGAGCAGACGCATAGATGATGCTCTAGAGTATAAGTATCTGCAAGATTTGGCAAAAACAACAATAACAACAGTATGTTCAGTCTTTCATCTCCAATACCCTTTCTTGAACACTCTAGACTCTTTGGACGAGGAAACTTTGTTACTGTCCCATCCAAGCTTTGGTCTTTCTATATAACAACATTTGTGGCCAAAGTTCTAACAACAATGTCTACACTCAATGAAGCGCAAGAAGCAAAAGATGCATTGAGAATATTGAGCGCTCAGAGTTTTATGGCTCCGGCAGCCGATTGTCAGTGTTCTACTGCACTTCTACTTCAGACACCGCAACGCCTCACGAGGGTTCCTAGTAGTGATACACCATACACCTTCTCTTCTGCATCACAACAAGGAGCCGAGCAGACTCGGAGGCTTATCGACCATAGAGTCTGGGAGGAGATCCGAGCCTGTACATTTCGGGATGCAAATGGATTCTTTAAGAAGTACTTTGAGGATAAGGACTGGTCTAGTCGTGCACAGGACGTGTATGAGTCGATTAAGAAACAGCACATAGGCAACAAATGGGTGAATCTTGCTGGTTCACCTGACCAAACCCGCCTATTAGACTGGTTATTCTCACTGCAAGATGATCTTCTCTCTGAAGAGCAACGTTACTACTGTGCAACAAAGTCCACAAAAGAACTTACTGGCGGCGAGGCATGTCGGCAGATTGACTTAGTTGTCAGAAGAAAGAACAGGAAGCCATCAGAAGCAGAAGATATCCGGAAAGACATTGCAGTCATTGGTGAGCTCAAGGCATCTAATCACGATGGTGTCAAAAAGCCGCTAATACAGCTCGCGGTATATGCCCGAGATGTATTTGCCAATCAACCAACGCGCCGCTATCTTCATGCATTTACTATCTGCGGGAGTAAGATGGAGCCATGGGTGTTTGATCGTTCAGGATGCTATAGCCCTGGCCCGTTCGACATCCACGAGCATCCAGAACGATTCATTCGGGTGCTCTCAGGCTATATCATGATGAATGAAGACGAGCTTGGCTTTGATACGTTTATGCAGCGAGAGGGCGACTCTAACTTTATAAAAATTGAAGGGGATGGATGTCAGCCACAGAAGCTACAACTGCACTCAGTACCTCTCGCCCACCGGCGAGCAATTGTCTCTCGCGCAACATCTTGCTTTCTCGCAAAGCATCTGGACTCTCGGGACTATGATCATGTTGCCAAGTTTTCTTGGTCTTCTAGTGAGCGGAAGCCCGAGACAGATTTCCTCAAGTTAGCCAACGAGAGAGGAGTTCAAGGCATTGCTAGGCTGATTGGCCATTACGATATTACCAACATCAAGGACATACGCTCAGGAATAACGTTCATGAAACGTTATTCCTTCAGAGGTACTGCCAGCATCGTGTCTCCTTTCTCACGAGTACTTTTTCCGCCTCAAAATCCGGTTAATAAGCACCATAATAGCAAAGATAATTCTACGAAGCGTCCGATGAAGCGTAAACTGGTCGATAGGGACCCGAAACCCAAACGACCCAAGTTCCATCAACGATCGTGCCTGCAAAATGAGTTGACACATCCGACTATGGAGAGCGATGGATATCCTCCAGCTGTTTCCGGAGATGGTTTATATGATAACCGCACTCTTCGCTGTCTCGTCATCTCTCCCGCAGGCCGGCCAATCTACAAATACCAATCCCCTCTGGAGTTGCTAGAAGCGCTTCGCGATGCTATCAAGGCTCATCAGTCTCTATATTCCAAGGGGAATATCCTTCACCGAGACATTTCTGAGAACAACATCATTATGACGGATCCGGAAAAGGACGGTTTCTCAGGCATGTTGATCGACTTGGATCTTGCCAAGGAACTTGGTAGCGGACGGAGCGGCGCACGTTGCCGCACAGGTGCCATGGAATTTATGGCTATCGAAGTGTTACGAGATACCGATCACACTTATCGGCATGATCTTGAGTCTTTTCTTTACGTTTTGCTTTGGCAGTGTATTCGTCGCGGCTGGGAGTTTGTGGGGCGTACTCTTTCGAAACCAAGTCAGCTCAGAGGTTGGTATACCGGCACGTTTGAAGATATAGCAAGAAACAAGCATGGCAACATGGATGGAATTGCATTTGAGTACATCTTGAATGAGTTTCCAGATGAATTCAGTTGTATCAAACCTCTTTGCAGAGAGTTGCGATCAATCTTGTTCCCTATCAAGGACAATGCGTTGTTTACCGGGACACCGTCGCAGCCAAGAAATTTGTACGGACCAATGGTTAACGCATTTGACAAAGCCATTGGTGATATGATGATAAAAGTTTTTGTGAAGTGCAACACTTGACATGGAAAATGGGGGAGGTTGAGATTTATGGGCTTGATAAGGGTTTTGTGTTACGCTATAACAAAAACTGAACAATAAAAAAGTACACGTTCAGTCATTGTAGTACATGCAATGTACCGCAATTCATTGTTGTGAGTGGAGAGAGCTATATTGATGCCGGGCAAGTTCACATTGGCCAAAGATAGACACAGTTCAGGCCTCATACATAGACGCGAAATCCTGAACGAAAAAACACCATTGAAGTAATGTTCACGTGGTCTTGATGATTTGCCAAAGCTCTGTTCATTTGAATGCCTCATTTCTTTATTTGTTCGTATAAATCTTGTATTCAAATGTTCGAGTTCGTTTTTAAACTTGCTGCTATACAACCATTTTTTTCTTACACAAGTTGGACGCAAAGGGTTGCGAGCGAATTCATCAGCAATCATATCCGTCGAGTTCGACATCTCAAAGCACTCTACGGCATTACTTAAAGATCTCAAAAACCAACATCGTGGACTTTCGGAGCAGAAATAAGAAATTGCTCGTCACATAGCAAAGCCGTCATGGAGCTAGAGCACACGGACAATAACGATGTCCAAGGCCGCCCTAGTCGAGCTATCGCTCAAAAAGTAAAGTTATGTCTAGGTCTATTAGATGCACATTACCTTACACAGAATATTGTGTTGAAGTCGTCTTTGATGAATGATCAGCAGGGGCGCCTTAAGGTGTGGGCATCGAAGGTGGATGTCTCTGGGCTACGTGCACCTAATACTTCATTAGAGTACAGGCTGAGAAATAAACCTGAACTTAAGCGCCTTATAAACGACATGTTGGATGAGATTTATGACTCTTTGAAATCACGTAAGTCTCTTATTGCTGATACAAGATTGGGTGAATTATTATCTCAGCCTAACGAAAATCTCGCGATAGTCACGGCAGTCGATGATCAATACAGTGGTAGAGGTCAATTACAAACGAATGCTTCAATAATTACCGATATCGTTGGAGACCTTATAAGCGGCCTCGATTTATTATGCTCAGATATTCCGAAGCCTGCTACCACTTCGATAGAATGAGAATTGAGAGCGTGCAGAGATGACAGAAAACGAACAACGCCATCACAGAACTGCATCTTCCCCACGAGTTTAGTAAATAGATTGGTTGGTACTTAAAGCTAATACGTAATCTACAAATAGACTGGGAAAAATCAGGAATTCACTGAACTATATAGAACTGCGGGTCATGCATATGCTCTTCAATATCTTGAGTCATGTTCTTCTTATACGTGTCTAATTGAGAATGCCAGCTAATTTGCCAAGATGAAGTTTGTTTGAAGCTTCTGAGAGGTATGGAAAGGGGCCTGTGATGAAGTTGTAGGCTAAAATGAACTTGCTAGGGGAAACTTGACCTGGACCCTTGGTGTCAAAAATTGTATGGCGAGCTTGGCAATTCTCCCTATGAGACACTTCACACGCGATAAGTTTGATGTTCCCAAAGTCGATCGCGACCACGGCGATATCATATAAATTAGATGCCTCTGAAGAGCAGCGACTAAGACAAAGAGTTCCGAGTAAAGTATGAAGTGCATTCCTCACTAGCTCGACGAGACGCATCCTCTCTACCATTTCATCCTCAAGCACGTCCATCGCCAGCTATCTAGCTGCGCTGAGGTCTCGCGGACTTTGCCAACTGTGTTAATAGATAGGTTGAAGATCTAAACAGAAATCCAAAAGCTAGGTCGAGACAAGTTGAGGCACATCATCTATGCGTTGGGAATTGGTCTTTGTGGACAGCATAGAAACTTTGATCTAACATTACGGACGCTACGAGGGCCTGGTTCTCTCGTCTGATTGCTTTGTCTTTCTTCCTTTTTCCTTTTTCAATATTTTGCTTTATTACTTCTTGCATTTGTACGCTAAACAGCTGGTAGAGAATAGTATGAGCTATCAGAGACTCGGTTGTATAGTCATCTATATACCATATTAGACTCTTCGCGGAATCTGCACAAAAACCGCTTCATTTGGCACCGCCGAAAGAAGGAATGAGACGGGAGGGCTGGCATAACAAGCTATCAGGATGCCAAGGCCTAGAGATCATACAAACTTAAAAAGAAAGGCCATTTTGGCAGCCATGCCCGATTATTATGCTCGCCGGCCAAGCAGTCAAAACAGGCAAAAAAAAGATGCCCCCACACAGACTTGAACTATGGGCCTTTGCATTACAAGTGCAACGCTCTACCGCTGAGCTATAGGGGCCATCTGATTGGCTGTCAAATTATTTTGACCTATATACTAAGCTTGCACTAAGGCCAAAAAACCGGGTCGTCCATCGTCTTAATATCGCGAACGTCTTTTGCTCAATGTTCAAGTTCAGCGTTTATTTTGACAATCCTTGTCAGATATCTGCTCATCAATTAGACTTATAGTGATTTATCTGGTGCCTAGAAGTATTCGGTCGGTATTATCACACAGATGTCTTCTTCTCATCCAACTCTCAAAGTAATTTCTATATGCAAGCACGCAGAGGTAGAATAACACCAAGACCCTCTCTCAACAAGCAATTCTTCAAAAACTTGGAATGAGGAAAATCGGGGTGCATATGTCAATGAGGCAGCAGGGGCCCTTTGCGAGCTGTACATGATTTTGGATGGGTTACTCTCTCATGTTCAGCTCATTTCTCTTCTAGTTGAGACGAGTGACAGAAAACAAGAAGATAATAAGAGACCATGGGATAAGTGTTGGAAGGGACCACCCGAGGGGTTGGTCGCTTAGGTGGCATAATCATGTAAAAATATGTAACCTAGCCTACGCCAACCATTGGTTTCGTTCTTCACGTCTACATAGTCTACGACTACGTTTCTTTGTCTCATCCAACAATAAGTGCTGTCACTTACACATAATCAGGATACACGATTGCAAGATTCTCATCGATATGTTAGGAGCAAATGTAGTTCATAATTCCATATTCATTACCCAACACTCCGACTGTAGCTCGACAGGACAGTCAGTCCATATGATGAAATACGCAAGCAGACTATTAAGTAAACTGAAAATAGCACCAGTAGCATCACTACTGGTTCTCCATGTATGGCGTGTCTTACTCTTGAGAATTAGACGGTTGTTGGAAGGAACGACGTCAAGACGTTTAGCTAATAGTGCTTCACTGTATTTACTCATATATTTGTTCTCGCACCTTCGTGCTCTATCTTAGTTCTTAAGCTATTACAATACAGCCTCATCCATTTCTTCTGTTCAATACAATAGTACCAACAGAAAAAGTTCTTTCAGTTCCAGGACCGTCAACAGCGTATCGATACAGCAAACTCTAGAATAACTTGCCAAGAACACACTTCCCGCCAACGCACTCGTCAATTGTGCGGACTCACCAAGCCCTCGGACCAATTCAGGCATAACACCAAAAGAGCGGGAGCCCGTTAGGTCCTATTTCTTCCCTATACTGCTTTCAATCCACCCTACTAATCATTTCAAAGCTTTGTCCAAGATGTACTGCTTAGACGGAAACCCAGGAACCAGAGGCTGTGTCTATGCTGCTTGGGACTGGTCACATCTTCGTTGAAGAAGAGCGTGGAGAAATATGGCCAGCCACTTTTATCAACGACACCGACTTTGCTTCCGAAGATCTCGTGCACCAGGCCCCAATCACTGGACTGTCGTCCCTTGGTTTGGGTGATATTGATCTTTCTCGGCTCGATATGCCTTCCATTCTCAGGATATTGTCGCTCAGTTCTGATTGCGCCTCAAATGGGCGCGCATCAACATTTGGCGACCTCCCGAGCCCAGCAGAGATTATTTCACAGGAATTGGATAAGTCAATTCCTGGCTAGGTCTTGGTTCTCTTGAGTATATTTCCAAGTCTTCGGCATTCTCCAGGTAAGTAACATTGGAGGGAATATGAAGTTGGAAGATGCTTTGTGGGAAAAATAAATATAATACCACCTATCACGTCAATCCTTATAGCTCAATCGATCTAGAGCACATTATCATACATTAAATACTGATGGTTGTCAAGATAGATTGGCGACTGAAAACTTATTCCTAGAGGTCATTACTAGACGCCAAGAGAGAGTCGGATTGTGCAAGTATATTGGTACTGCATCCACTTGATGCATTTGAGAGTTAGGTACTAAATTACTTTCATTTAAGATGATAACAAATGCTCTGCATACATGTAAACTTGCTCTTGGCACTCTGTGCGCGCTCGCCAATTCGTCTTGCCAAGTCTCATCAAGGTTCAACCAACGGCCCATGCAGGGCTGCTTGCATGCAGCGTCCAATTTCCACACAAGCAAACACCAACAATAGCGACCAAAAGTACCAGCCTGCCGTGGTTTTCACCCTCGCTGCATCTGCATGCTGCAATGACAGCAAAAGGACTCGCCGTCGGGGAACCAACGCAGCTGTCCAGCCGCTCCTCCGGGATACAACTTCGCCTACTTCCGAGACATGAAAGGCGGGCGCCTACCTGCAAGGCACGGCCAATGGCCATCAGGGTTACAGTCTAGAGTGCATACAATGGAGAGATACATGTTAATACTACCTAGTAAGTAGTATTACATACATGCACGGACATGCAAGAAAGGCGTGCTCCTTCGGCGAAGCAGCAAGGCTGAGCCGAGCTCCTTATTGGGGGACTTCGGTGAGAAATCAGATCAAGCCACCTTTTCCCTCTTATCCCGCTTGTCATTTCGG
The DNA here is from genome assembly GCF_020647795.1 of Trichoderma atroviride. Classification (NCBI taxonomy): domain Eukaryota; kingdom Fungi; phylum Ascomycota; class Sordariomycetes; order Hypocreales; family Hypocreaceae; genus Trichoderma; species Trichoderma atroviride. The sequence continues at coordinate 1,399,580 of NC_089400.1, read as the reverse complement.
TGGCGCAAAGGCCATGGTCATGCAGCAGGGAAACCAGGCAGTCAGCCGAAATAGCGTCGTTGCATGTAAGAAAATGGGAGGGACTGGAATCACGAAAGATACATATGATTGATTTGCTTTTGGTGGCGCTGCGAATCCTGGAATTGAGACACTCTACGGGCGCCGACGCTGACTTCTAGAAACAGGGCAGCGGCGCCACAAGACAGAGGTACTATTGTCAGTTGTGAAAGGGGACAAAAAAAGGCCGAGACTAATAAGTGACAGATGAGCGAGAATAGAGAAGAAGAAATTACAGACTGTTCCTTGTACCCGATGGAGTGGTACCGTAGGCTATTACTTGTAGATACTTGTCCTGTTCTCTTGGAATGGAACCGCGGCCTAGCCAATGGGCGGGCCGATCCCCGTCTGCCTGGTGAGATTTAGGATGATATTCTGGACCGTTTGCTGGATGGACCCAGTCAATCCATCGCTTTTCTCTCTGTTTCTTTCTTTTGCGCCCATCAAGGTGTGGGCGTGTGTATAATAGCCGTACATGTAATTAATAGCAGTAGATTACCTTTGAAAGGTCCATTTGAGCTGCGAATCCATACGTGCATTTAGGCAGAGTATGACACGGGATGAGTTTTGGCAACCCGCCTCGGCATCTCGTCTGACATCAACAGACAATTAGGTACATGCATGCACATCATAGATGCGAGTGCATGTAGCACTAGAGAGAAGAGAACAAAGAAGAAGAGCAACATTACTGGCAGCTGGAAAAGCCCGCTTGATTTGAATTAACAAGCAGAAGCCGCCCACAACTGGGAGGGTACCGTGACAGGCGCAGTCCCGAATAGCCTCATCGGGCCCCGGCGTGTGATTGGATCCTCGTCCATGCTCGTCCATCCACCCAGCCGGGACACGCGTTCATTCGCCCAGCTGCCATGTTTGGCGTCCCGGAAGGGAGGAAGCCCGCAGGCGCCTTTGAACACGGGACTGGCGATGGAATGGAGGATTCTGGGCGATGATGCCATGTGCGATTAGACATCAAGTACATACACAGACGAGGGCGTGTGTGACGAGAGAGAAGAAGCGGCAGTTCCGTCCAAGCTAGCAGGCAATCGTGCTGGAATCACATCAAACCCGGCCCAACCAACTAACAATGTTTGCTCCCAGCAGCTTCAATTTTCACTCACCCCTCCCCTCTCCTCTCCACCAACGACGATCCATTCTGTTGGAACCACTAACCGCTCGCAAAAAAAGCCCAAACCACCGCGCTGGTAAGTTTCCATGAGCTATGACACTGCGAGAGAAGGAAAAATCAGACGAGCTCACGGGCCGATATCCCAACTGTCACTTTTAGCTTTCGACGCCCGGCTCTTATGCTGGCTGCTACGGTGCCATTTTCTTGTTTGGCATCCTCTTTACAAAAGTGCACACACACAGACGTCTCCTCGTCTCTCCTTTTTTTTCTCCAAGGCTAATACGAGATCGTTACATTTACATCAAGATTCATTCTTTAATTTTTCCAAAATTTGATCGTAACATCGTGCTCTGACTAAACGGTTAAATGCAAAACAGACTGGTGTCCAGTTCTGACCACTAATCAAACGTTAGTTCCCAAGGAAGAACCGCATCCTTAGCGGAGTGGCTGATGATCACCCGCGCGGGCGCTCTGCTGATGCCATGGAAATTTCTTTTCTTCTTCTGTATCATCCCTTTGATTACTGATGTTGTTGTTGGAGCAGCCCTAACCGCTGCCTTGGGTTCAAGCGGAGAAAAAAAAAGACAATGAAAAAAAGAAAAATCTGATATCAGCGCCCGGAGGATTTTGTAACAATGAACTCACAAGGCCGGCCCACTCAGCCCTGTGTTCGCAAAGTACGTCCAAATCAGGCTCCGGTGCACGCGGTCTCCAGTTGAGGCTCATTTCTCGAGGCGTGGGATCTCCAAAACTTCAGAACGACCACTGCCAACTACAGATACTACTACCTCTTTCCTTTTCTTCGCACAACTCCGTCGCTAGTTTTTAGTCGTTGGACGATTTATTCCTTGGACTTCCCAAATCCGTGCTGCGCTCATGCCCAAGTAGTCAGTTAGCCCGTGTCTCAGAACAAAAAAAAAAAAAAAAAAAGTGATAAGATACAGGCGCTAATAGTAGTCGCGGACAACGCCGTCACGATCCTTCATTTTTTTCTGTCTTTTTTTTTTCCTGTCAATAATGACTGTACATTGTGCAGAGGATGTTGTCAACCGAGGGAGATCATTTGAAACCGCTCCTGTGCCAGAAAGATGCTTATTTAAACGAAACTCTCTGTATTCTATATCGGCGCTAAGGCAGCTTCTGTGAGATATACAAAACATCAACATCAACATCGGAATGATAACCAAATATATTCTCAATATCCAATAGTTCATGACTTAGCAGTATTCGTTCCTTCTATTGAGGCTCAAACCATGCTTACCTCTCCCCCCATCTGCTGGCCCAATCGTAGAGGCAGCCCATCACAAGCCAGATATACGTGTAATTTGCATCCACGCCCCCCCGAGCCCTCTTGCCAAGCACAAGACATCGCCACGAGAATCACCAAATGCTAGTGCTGGCGTAATATCTCCAAACGCCTCGTCCAAAAGCGTTCACATCTCTCGCCCATCCTCATCACCAACCCACAATCGTATATAGCGCCATTCCATATACAAGGCAACAGGAACACCTATTCGTCCCCTCAACTCACCCCCCTAAAGCTTCTTCTCAGCCCCAAAATCCCAATCTAGTGTTAGTGACATATCGATGAGCATCGATAGCATGTATAATTCGCCCAGATCCTTCGTGCTTTCATCTCAGGGGTGGTGCTATCTGTTCAAAAAAAGGAGCGCTAGTGTACCGCAAGGCGAGGAGGGGAGTGTATCGTTCCGTCGTGGTCGCCGAACAGACGGGTTCTGACAGCAGCCTCTTTCGACAAGTCTTGGAGCCTTGGCATCTTGCTCAGCTCGTTTGCAGCCCGCCTATCAAGACCACGGCAACGTGGAGACAGCTACAAGATGAAAAAGACTTGCCAATACTCTGTCCGCCGGCCCAATAAGGCATCCGCTATCTAGTCCACTCGGATAGATAGTCACAGCCCAAATGTCGTTCCAATATTGAACTAGTGCTTGGAAGCTTGGAAGCTAGGCAGATCGTCTGCTCGGTAGTAGAGAATCTCCTCCTCCCCATGCTCTCCTCTCAGCTCTCAGATGCCATTGGACGTAGGCATGGACCAAGCTCAAACAAGGTCGTACGATTCGATGCCTCGTAAAAAAAGAAAAAAGTCGAAAAAAGACACTTGGACCATCTGGCGTGCCTTGCCATGCTAGAATCTAGGACCTGGCTCGTAGCAAAGCCTGAAAAAACGACGGGCTGAATGAGTCCTTGGCCACCCGTCTACTTACATGTAGGAGAGAGATAGGAAAAGATAGAGCCAACAACAGAATCCTACAGTACGAGAGCAAGTTTTTGACAGGGGCTTATTTCAGGTCGCTTCAGTTGGCCTCCCCCCCCATGGCCAGTCAAGGCCCCCCTGGGCTGCCATGCCAGACCCTTGCTATCGCTCTCTCTCTCTCATCTCTCATTAAGCCTTGTCAGCATTTCCACACCCTCCATGCGCGTTTTCGGAAAGGACAAGCGCTCTCAGATTTGCTGAATAACATGCACCCCGGCAGTTCATGCAGCTCTCGGGGCATCACTCCGAATCTGGACTTCTGTGCGAAAGAGAAATGGAACAAGGGGATCCACTGGCCAGAGAGTCTGGTCGTCTTCGCGACGCGCTAAAATCGACCGCTATACAAGTACGGCAACAAAATCTACAATCATTACGGGTGGGAAAGACGAAGCCCTTGCTAGATTGCCGCTCAGCCTCTCGTAGATCAATCTCTCCGGATTATGTCTAGTCATGGAGCTACCTGTTCTCCTCCGAAACCCCAGTATGAGATGGGAGATTGCAATTACAGAGATACGGGGTGCTTGTAGGAAAAGAACGGTGCTTACTGGCACTTACACCAAAACCTCGTAGATTTGGCAAACTAAGATGAAATCAAGCAGGCAAGAGTTGTAGCCTTGTCTGTTGACGCGGCCTTTGCCACAGCAAGCAGTTGAAATTATCAAATACTAACGTAAAGAAATGCTGCTGCACACACGTACCTATCTGCACTTGCACTTGCAGCTTTGTGCAGGTCGTCGCCATATATGGAAACCCGGTCCAGCTCGCTTCGCCGTTTCATAGCATGAGTTCGCCTCGAGCATGCAAACCAAGCCCTTGTGCGACGTGACAGGTTTGACGATACGATAATGTAATGTATTCTTTCTCCCGGCAATGTCAACCTTGAGCACCAGAAGAAAAGAAAAATAAAGCCCACCACCCGGTCTGCCGCTCAGCCAATAACGGCACTTGGGAGCCCCTTGCTCGTCGAGGGTGGGAGGCAATTTCATGCACATCACCAGGAAGCAACAGACAGATTATTGATTTCTGAGCAGAGGGGGACATGGGACATGGTGACTAGAAGGGTGTGAGGGCTATTGCTACCCTCCATCAGCGCCCACGGCCTGCCTAGCCACACGCGATATGCAGGCCACAAACGAGAAAAACATTTTTTTTTTAATATCGAGCAGCACATCGACACCGCACTCACCTCAAGACTCACAGACAAAGCCAAGGCGAACAGTGACGATGCATCATGAATCGCCGTTCTGAAATGGTGGGTCGGTTAGCACACTTTGCGGGAGGCACGGCACGAAGGCCGCGGACCCTGAAAGTCCAGCCCACCTCGGACTGTCTTCTGGTATGAAATCAAAGCAAGCTCTCTGCCTGAGGGGGAATTTTCATCCAACGAACCTGCTTCATGCAGTAATAACGGTGTTGGTAAGACGACTTTTCCCACACAGTAGCATGTCCCTAGTCCGTCAGGCTTTCACAAAAGCGTCCATCGTGCCGAGGCGCCTAGTCAACGACGACGCTAGGCACGTCTCTCTCTTCTTTCCGTTCACTCAAAGGGCGTCTTCCTCCATTGGTTCCAGCTGCTGCTCTTTTTTTCTTCTTCCTCGGCTTGGCTTTGTCCCGATTTATCGGTGTCCGTCCACTAGTCTCAATAATGTCTAAGCCATGTGTTGGAAGACGCAGAAGCCCGCAAGGGGAGCTTAAAACATGATGTAGGTGAGATGAGAACATCGTGGACTCCGAGCCGAGGACCAGGAAACCCACACAAAACAAAGTGATACGGGGTGCAGCGGCGAGAACTGATGGCCAGGAAAAGCACAGGCTGGTGCGGAGCAATCGCGGCGAACTGCCATGTAGGCATGTATGAATCTAGAGTCGTATTGGCCTCCAGCCGGGGGACTGATAGAGAGAGCCAGACAACATCATCCTTCGCCAGATCCAAAGGCCACGCCCCTCGAAGCTGCGAGCCGTGCACAGCTGCGAGAGGCGCCTCCATCGTCGGTGACTATGCACAGACCGTACAGACGAGACGACTAGGGGGATGGAAGCCTGCTGCAGCACTGCCAATACTTCTTCTGACTCCTAACAGAGTAGGACTAGCATATTGGCGCGAGTGAGAGAGAGCGAGAGAGGCTGGCGCGGCCAGGAATGCGGGGAAATATTGTGATCTATCACAATCTCAGCTTTTGCAGCTCAAACACCCCCGAAAATCCTAGCACTCGTTTCTCCAAATCTCGACTCGCCCAAAAAGGCGCGCAGAGCAGGAGCTGAACCAACCTCAAGGGCGATCCGAGTTCTAGGCTCTTCAAGCCACGACGGCGACCATCCAAGACCCCCTCCCCTCTTGTGTCTCTGAGAGTCCAGGGAGAATGGTTTAACCCCAGCTCGGCTCCAGATAGGCCTACTATACGAGAATAGTCAAGGCGCGACGGAGTTGCCTTGGTAGAAAAGAGCGGAAGCGTGCGGAAAACGAGCGCGCTCGCTCTCTTTTTGGACGAGACATGGCAGAGGAAGGGAGGGTTTCCTGTCCAGACCGATGGAACACGCCTTTCGAGCTGGGCATCCCCATCCTTTCTCCCTCTTGTCCTTTTTTTTCCGCTCTCTCCCTTGCGTCGTGACTGCCGGAGCACCGAGCATGGAAAAGACGGAATACTAGCAGCAAACCGTTAAGCTATCACATATCATACAGCCGTTGTGTACGAGGAATGCTTCCTTTTCCCAACTGCCAAGACGCACTTATTGCTTCCTCGAGCAGCGATATCCGACACGACTCAGGAGTCCCGGCCCGTCCGCTGCGCCGTCGCAGCTCACCCGTGTGCTTGATGATGCCATGGTGGATTCGCCATCATCTGCACGTGGCTTCGCTCATGTTTGCAAGGGAGGCTCAAGACCTGGATGGATCACTCGGCTGTGAGCAAGGGGTCTTGCCATTTCCGGGCATCCCGCGACCCAACAGCCAGTAGCCATCTTTTCTTCTTCACCTTATCAAATGGCCCGTATACTCCGCTGAGATTCATGCGTGTAAATACCTAGTAAATGAGCTTGAGCTCTTAGAAGATGGAGGCCCAAGACTTGGCAGTTGAGGCGAAGATTAGCTCCAGCAACGACGGGTGGCTTCACTGCCATGTTGCCTTGTTCGTCCTGGTGCTCTGCTCCAGCGAGATGCAGCAGTTCTAGCCCCAACCAGCCAACCAAAGAGGAGCGAGAGGGGCCAGAGAGCGCTCGAAGATTCACCACATGGCAATCTCGCCCTGCAGCTGGGCCAGCCAATGAGATTCTGACAGCGGCCATGCAAGGCACCAGGCGCAAACCACCATGATCCAGCCAGAAGCAGCTCCCCTCCCAATTTGAGCCCCGACCAACGAGCTCTCGCAGACGCCCTCCCACCCAGCAAACAATACTTTGGTGGTAGTTTGGCAGCTTTACCGAGAAAGATTTTGATGCCTTTCCTAGCTCAGCAGTAGTAATTCCAGCATGCTCATAACGCGGAGCTAGCGTCTCAAGCGATACTTGCCATTGTACCGCGCACGGCATCACCAGTAACCAATCAGGCCGTGTTTCAGACACTTTTCCATTCCTGTACGGTCTTCTTAACGGTGGGCGTGAAAAAAAAAATGATTATTAGTGTTAGCATTCTCCGTAATGTCTAGACCTTGCTCTCTCTTCCGTCTCCAGAGCCGAGAATAGCAGCAAATCTTAGACAAGTCGGGAGGGGCCCAGCAAAACAAGGCCTAGAGCCACCAAGGCGATCCGTTGCGCGCGCACGCAGGGCTGATATTTGGAATATGTAAAATGATAGGTAGACGATCAGCTTTGCCATTTATTTCCTGTAGCCACTATCGCTGCTCATGGGATTTGATGGCACTAGACGGTTTTGATGCCATGCTCCGTTCCAAAGGGCGATCGCGCTGCTACTGCGGAGTAAACTTGGGTGGTTCACTGCAAGAAAAAAAAAAAGCAACGAAATCGTGACGATGTCGTCACTCTTAAGACATCGGTCGCTATTAAGCCGCAGGCCCGAGACAGCCCTAAGTGCCAATAGCTTCAACCAATTTTTTTCTTCTCGCTATCGAATCAGTAGCAGCCCCAAAGGCCCGTCGTTAAAACACTCTCTCGTCGAATGAGCATTGCTTAGTCAAAAACGTGCGACAACAAGAAGAAGAACGACTCATTTCAAAACTGAAGCAGCTCCAATTTTGCTCCATAACGGTTTTTTTTCCTTGTTGACGTCTCATTTTCCTCATCTTTCAAGACGGCCATGTCGTCGCGGTTTAGCCTTTGACTCAGGGGAGAGGGTCCATCCATCGTCGTCGCCCTCAAAGGTGAGCCCACCCAGTTTGGGTGCAAAGCGCGCAGCAGCGTTCAAAACGGAAGAAAGGGTGGGAACCCTTTCAAAACTTGCTGTGGATCTAACCAGTTCGCAGAAAGAAAAGGGGGCGTGTACACAAGTCTTTGCTCACAAAGTAGAAAAGGCCGTTAGTCTTTATTCTCCTTAGCCTCTCAAGTTCAATCTATAAGTGGCCAACTAGAACCATCATAGCTTAGCTCAACCATCCTTAAACCAGGAAGAGAGAGAAAGAGAGAGAAAAAGAGAAAAAGGCTGGCCAGGGGGTCGGGAAGGCAGGGTTTCTGGTTCGTTCGATCTCGTTTTGGTCCTAGTTCTGGGACCTGACTCGGAGAGGCTGCATGAAACAACAGGCGAGAGGGCGTCTTTCTGGGGATGGCGTCCTGTAGTTTTGCTAGATAACACCACATAATTAAAGATGCGCTCTGAAAGGGAAAGGCGGAGGCGATAAATCCTACCGTACACTATTCGGCATGCATTCTCTATCAAATGGTGGGAGTAGCGCCTCCTGAAATGGTGATGATTGTGGCGATAGTCATGCAGCCTTGAAAGTTGTAAAAAAGCTTCCTATTTTTTTTTTTTTCAAAGCCGCAAAGTAGTACTTACAGACTTGCGTACTTGCATTGATCATGCGACTTCCCAGCAACGGGCCTCGGGGCGTGCCTCAGCGTTAGTTGATGATCCATCTGATCGAGAGCCGGGTCGACGGCTGAGAGCGAATGGCGAGACTCGTCTCAAACACGATGGCACTGGTTCACTTCATTCACACGCTGGTCAGTGCAGCAGCTCTAATTTGGGCTTGGCGAACCGTCTCTGCTCGAGTCAGTCGAGCCAATGCAAGGCACCGTTTAGCGCTTGGACTCGATGAATCGGAACAACGCAAAGCTGATGTGTACAATGGGCATTGACGGCTTCCATACTTGCAGCATTCGCAGCACTCCATGAATGCTCATGCCATGCATGGTATAATAGACATTGGCATTCAGCCATCAGTGGCTTTCATGAAAGACCGCCGCATCATTTCACAGCGGTCAGCCAAGCCGTTAGCCACCATAGTTCCGCGTATACCTGCTCGTATACCTTCTTATCCAAGCCCGTGGCTATTTTGGGCGATCACCCGCCCATCTTCGGCTAAGAATGGCTCCCTCACTAACAGTGACTCCAAGATAGCCTCAAAAAGCCCATCGCTCTCGCACCATGCCAGTAGCGGTGCTAGTCCCCTTCCTTAGTCCAGTAGGGCAAAATAACACACTCCCTCTCTCCACTACTTTCAGTCCAAGCTGTAGGCCACGCCCTGTTAGCTCTGGCAATTTCCATAACGGTTCAACTCTGGCTCCGAATCAGGGAGATTCCAATCGTCATTTTGTCCACCCACGTGCCCTTTGGCCCTTTTTTCTTCTCCTTCTCCCGAAGCCCTGGTACGCCCTCGACAGAAACCCACGCCCAGCTTGTATGGGACAGTGGGACCCCTTCACAATGATTCAAAGCTGAATCTAAAGTCGTCATAGAAGAAGAAGGAAAAAGAAGTCCCTGAGCCCTGAGTCGCGTGAGTAGCAGCCGCGCACTCAATTCATTTCATCTCCTGTCTGTTGGCCAAGGTGAAATTTGGGCGTGAGCACGGGGTATGGCGTTTGACGCCGCCGGCGCTCTAGCGCATGCCATCCGCATCCCATCTCTCGTACAGGCGCAGATCCAACTGCTCATTCGTCCAGCGGCTCGCCGGTCTCCAAAAGTTACCAGTGAGATGGAACTGAAAAAGTCTCCGCCGTCAGATCCCAACTGGGAACGTCCAATCAGCCATCGCGGCAAGGCGCATGGCCGTGACCGCCGTGCTGGGAACACACATATATCGTATTGTATTGAACCAGCCCGCTGGGAAGACAACACGAGGGAAAATAAATGTCATCGCCCGTGCGCGCGCTTTTGGAAATGACGTGCTCTCGGTGGATAAGACAAATTCAAGCTGGTACCACATGTCGCCGCCTGTGGACAGACACTGGCAAACTGGTATGGAGAAGAACTGGTCCACCTACCGTACACTCACGGCAGTGGTGAATCTGACGACTGGAGCCGGCCATGATCAACCAGGGCTGAAACAGTTCATACGCCCGTTTCGAATGCCCCTGGTTAGGGCTGTGATTCAATCACTAGCAGTATACACATATGAGTCGTACGAGTAGTAGAATTGCGAGAGTGGACGATGTCAAAGACCTCAGGTCTGGCCTGTGTGCCGCGCAGACAATGGCGCCCGTATCTCCCATGGCATTCCCGTTTTGTTAAAATAGAACATGTACTTAAATGGCAATGCCAAGCATTGCTATTTAGGCAATGGTCCGTAAGATGAATAATTGATAGCTCTGCCTACCTCAGGGCCTCGTCCGCCAGTCTCGTTTTTGCGCCCGCTGGGAAGGGGGACCAGCTCCCGAGTCGGCATGTTCCAGCGACCGAGCCCGCCTAACGCTCATTTGATGCACACGACACCAAGCAGCAAGGGACGATGGATAGCCCCAGTAGCGTATCGGTTGTCGCTCATCTCCCACAAATGCTGTCATGTCATCCTCGGGTCGATATCCTGGGTGCATTAGCGGTCCTTTTGGATAGGGAGGTGGTGGTAATTCGATGAGTAGGTATATTCATACTACATGACTAGGCGGTGCTGTATATGTAAGCCTGTTGCGTTTGTCGGATGTGAAATTTGGGGAAATGGGGTCATGACAAACTCGGAATATTCCCACACAGAACCCCCCCTGGAAGTGGAAATGCGTGGCTATTACGCTTGGAGAGCTTGATCTCAAATTCCCGTGAAAACAAGACAGTGTGCTTTGTTGCACAGACAACCTGGTTTATTGTATTTTCCTCATGGAAGGATTGGCCACTCTTTTGGCTCATTACAGGGTAACGCAGTGCCTCGGGTCTGAATACGACCAGATTGCATCATTCGTTGGAAAAGACCCTTTGCTGGCGATTTATTTCCCGTTCCGGAATCGAGTGCGCGTGCTGCAGGCAATGATGCACAATGGCATGACCCAAGAGACCTGTACTGCGTGTGTGTGCAGCATGGCTGCGAACAGGAGGTCAACCATCTGGTTGAGGGTCCAAAGTGATATCATCTGCAGCTTAGATTATCGTGGGGTTGGATTGATGTCTCCTGGCAAAAGATGGGGTTGGTTCTCCACTCGTCTGGGAGCACCAAGACTCTCTCCGCTCCTGGCGACAATGGCAGCACTTCCCGCCTCTAGACAGCTGTTGGGATGGCAGGATTTCCACTCAATGGATTGCTTCAGAGCGGCCGGATGATGGAACCTCAAACATGCTACCCGGCTACCGTTGATTGCTCTCACAAGGAGAACAGAGTGTGCATGCACTTTTACACGCCAAGCTTCCTTTCAACCGCCCTCACGCTTGCCCATCACTCCCTTTTCACCACGTTTCTTTTTCTTGATACCCGCGACAGCCTGACGGACGACCCCTCACGGAGCATTTCTCAGAGGTAGTGGTTGTCTCGCAACACGAAGCCATCGTCGTCATTGGACGCAAAAGGTTCGCGGCCGCCATGCTCCCGTGCAAGGCAGCCAGCCACCTACTTCACACCAGTACCTATCTGCGAGGTCCCTTGGTGTAGCAGTATGTAGATCGTCTCACATCAACCAGGCCGCCTGTCTGCCTGCCAGCATGACGATGCCTCTAAAGCACGAGTAGCATGGAGCACTAGTAGTACCTACATACTTGTACACTGACTGCCTCCAAGCCAGTTCGCGCGGGCCACGGAATGCGACTGCGTCCTGCAAGTTCTCTGCAATGCTCCAGAAAAGCCCCCATTATCTTTACCGAGCGCCAAGGGGACCACTTCCCCAAGAAACGAAAGAGAAAAGAAATCCCCTAATTGCAAAGCCGTACTGTACAATATGGAAAGCTAGCGTCCGCAGCCCGCAGGAAGCTCTCCACATCAAGCCCCGGGGAACCTGCCACGGCATGCCAAATGAAATGCACGCACGCAGTCGCAAGAGGGTACCTTGCTTGTAAGCGAGGGCCCTCTTGGTCTGGGCCTCTTGATCCACCTGCCACGTAAATTCACAGGGACCCGTTTGTTGACGGATAGTTACCCATTGAGTAGAAATGTAGAAGTAGAAAGGAAGCCATGTGTCCACCGATGACTTGTCCACAGGCGATGGACTAATAAAGTCGGCTAGGAAAGCATCGTATTGCTTCTATTGGCACTACAACGACTAGCACCGATCTGGGTGATCCGGAGATTCCCTGATAATTTCCCTTCACGGCTGCCGACGACTCGGGAGATGCGGCGAGCAAGTTTGATTTGATGATCATCAGCAGGACTTGTTTGTATACAGCAAGGTGAGGTATGTGGTCCCCGCTGCAAGTACTCCTGCACTAATCCTCGAGCTTTGCGACAAGCAGCTTTGGAGCGCGCATCTGCAGTTGCGTCCTCTGCGGGCCTCGCATGCAAAATTCTCGAGCTAAAAGCAGGTTCCTTGGGCTACCACGGCCGGACAGACAGCCATTCACCTTATCAGGTGATGCGGAGAGGGATGGACCCCTTAGGGCGCTTTCTCCAACGCTCGCCAAGCAGCCTAGTGCGTCGTCGTTCATCTCTCTCGCCTTGTGTAGCAGCGCTGGAAACACTGAGGAGGCAAATAATGACGGACCGTGAGTTCGAAATCTGCCTGGGTGGTGGCAGCGGTGGTGGGCAGGCAGAGCAATGGTGGTGATGTTGGCTGCCAGCGGCTAATCATGGTCCCCTTGTCCTCTTAGCAGCGGCCGCCATGCACCAATCCGGTGCAGGCCCAAGCCCCCCGGATGCAAGTGAAATCCGAAATGGCATAGTTCTCCCATCGTCCCCACACTGTCCCTTGATAGCAGCCCAGGCTGGACCACATGGCCTTGCTCCATACTCCTCACCAACGGCCTTTGCAGGCGATTGTGTCGATGCAGCCAGCTGCTAGCACAAAACGCTGCAGTACCAGTAGCATCAATATCGCAGCCGAAAGGCATTGGAGAGACGGCTGGCGTCCTCCATCCTTGGAGAAAGGAGCGGCCAAGGCCTCGCTAGTGTTGATAGTCGCCCTATCGAGGCAGATCTGAGAGGATGATCACCGTACTGCCGCCTCGCCATGGCTGGCCATGGCCAATAAGCATCATGATCCAAGTGCGCCGCCTCAGGTAGATGTCGGCTAGGTGCACACAGTAGTCTGGGCGTCGTACTGCATCAACAAGGGGGAAGAGAAAAGGTTGACTGGTGTCCTAGTCCCCAACTGAGTCCTACGCTACGAACCTCGAAGATGGTGCTTTTCATCCGCGGCCTCTTTTTTCTTCTTCGCCTCTCTGCCTGTTTGAGCCACGGCGGCTGCTGTGACAAAAGAACAGCTTCCGGAAGAGGGTGCGTCGAAGGCATCCGCGTGAGCCGTTGGGGCGGTCATGTCCGAGGACTGAAGGGCAGCAACACGAAGCCAAGCTGTGCAGTAGCAGCAATATCTACTGTATGTGCGAGGTAGCAATACTACAGCAGCTAGTAGCAGCAGTTTGATAGCACCTGTATCGTGCACTATCACTAGCGAATGCTACCCACTCAGCCGCTGGTCGTTGCGGTATGGAGCAGATAGACAGTGGTAATATCCGGAGCATCCCAGGCGTAACTTGTTCGAGGGCTGTGGCACGTATGAGCCCAGCAGATGCCGTGCGACGATCTGAGAGCTGGTACCGTAGTCCATCCATACTTTGCAGTGGAATCTGCACCTAATGTGGTGTGGCCTTTATGTGTCCGTCTTTCTGTTCATTTTGACGGCAGTCTTGGATGATCACGATCCTGGCGCCATTCCGTCCTTGCGCCAAAATCCAATGGCACCATTCCGCATATTGTAGCTTGTGCAGCTCGCCAGCCAGGATAGCGCTATCAACATGAACGAAGCGTCGCTGTGCCATGACTAAGGAGACACCATCATCACTTGTATCGACAGCTGGTCCCCCTCCTACATTGCTCCGTATCGCACATGTGTGTGCGATCACCCGTTGTGGTGTCACCCGCTGCGTTCTTTTTGCTGGGACAAAAAAAAGAGCAAAGGGGCCATTACCACAAAAAAGTCCACATGACGGCGGTTTTGGAGCTCTCAGAAGATGCGAAATACGACAGACGAGCGACTTTTCGATGATGGATCAGCTCTGATCAGCTCCCGGTACTGCCTTGAGAGGAATGCGCCGTTGCGTGCGATGGGCAGGCATGTAGCACGTAGATGGTATATCACCGTATATCACCGTACATCACTTTGGCTGGCATTTCGACGATACTCTTGTATAACGTCGATATCCTGTATCAATAGGAGTTTAGTCAAAGGGGGGATGATCGATGGAGCACAAGAATGCGGGCGACTAGCCAGATGCCGCCTAGCTCCCCCATCAAGGGCCCTGCTACAGTTGCGTAATCCAGCACCAGGACCCGCTTCAACTTCGCTCCCGCTGCAATGCTGTCATTTTTTGGCCTAAGGCACCAAGCACGCTTGCGTCGCATCTCATTTCCCCCATAGAAGCTTCCAGGGGTCGAGGAAGATCATCTTGGGCTGCAGTCCTTGCTCTCAGCTCTTGTACAAGTAAGAGCGCTCGCCGTTGAGGGCGTCTTTGGGCGAAAAGGGGAATTGGATTGGGCTTGGGAGCAAACTCGAGGGAGGGGGGTTCGGTCTCGGAAGATGCCCTGCACAAAGGGCCTCTTGGAAGCATTGGCTGGCTGATCATGGCTGCTCTGGTACTTTCGTCTGATGATCCCTTACTTGAGGTGTCTGCCATGTGTCCCAAGCCAATTGATGAAGAAAATCTGCGTTCCATGGGATTTCCACAAGTTTTCTTTTTGATGGCCAATGCGAATTTTTTTTTTCTGTTTTTTTTTTTTTTTTTTTTTTTTTTTTTTCTCTTACAAACTTAGATGCTTGTCTGCTCGTCTTACACGCGCTTTAGTCTTGTTGCACAACCACAGTGACATGCATGCAATTGAGTTTGTTGACGACTCAGGCTGCGTCGCACAGCGTCTGTAGCCCCTTCTGTTTCCAGCGCTGTGCAGGAGGGCCAGAAGGGCCTGGGAGCAGTTTCCAGCGGGCGATACAGAGGGGTCGACGGTGGCACACAAGGAGGGGCAGCCTGGGAGACGGGCTCATTGGCCCCGTCTGGCGCTCTCTCCCCGTAGTTGAACGTAATGGCCCATTTGCGCTCACACAACGCTTCATCCAGCGACACAGCGTTTGTCTGCCCCGGTGACACAGATGGCACCCCTGGGGCATTGAGCTTCCGTCACCATACTTGGCAGAGATTGGCCTCCATGCAACACGATAATCCGTGCGGTCGAAAAGTTTTTCTTCAATCGTGCTCTTTCTTGCTCCGCG
The DNA here is from genome assembly GCF_020647795.1 of Trichoderma atroviride. Taxonomy (NCBI): domain Eukaryota; kingdom Fungi; phylum Ascomycota; class Sordariomycetes; order Hypocreales; family Hypocreaceae; genus Trichoderma; species Trichoderma atroviride. The sequence goes on along the minus strand of NC_089400.1, from coordinate 1,384,404 downwards.
TCGTCCATCCCCCATGTCTGCTGCCCAAGGGGCAAAAAACAGCCCACCATGTTGGTGAGAGCCAATCTGCCCACAAGCGAGCGCCCCGACTCCGGCCGGCTCTCTTGAGTCACCTCGCCCAGGCACGGCATCGCATCATGGTCGAATGTTGTGGCGCGTAGCAGGCTGGAGCTAGCGAAACCAGCGCCAAGAGGAAGAAAAAAAAAAAAATGAACCACCCAAGGAAAATCAAATTCTGGGGGACCACTCCCGCAATGCCCTAAGGTTCTGGCGCAATTTAGGCCTGCCGCTACGGCTGTCGCAGCTGGGCTGTGGAATGATTTGATTTTCTGCTGATTTTGAATTTCAATTAGAGCTGCGAACGCCCTTCTCTAGAGGGCGCCACGGCTGGCCCAGGCTGTCAACGGACCTGCCCGGCCGCCTAGAGCGAAGCTGCGCAAAAAACCTTGTGCCGGCTAGCAGGCAGCATAAAAATTTTCTGGCAGAGCACAAGCCTTGAAGGTATGCAGGACAAGGACAAGAGCGAGACAAGCCACACCCAGGCGGTGCGCGAGGACAGAAAAAAAAAATTCAGCCACCACCATCTCGCATGGCATGTCCTCGCCCGTTGGAACACGCCCCCCCGTCGAGCATAATATTGCTGGGTATCACGCATCTCCTGGAGCCCCGCCGCCCATGCCCTGCAGCAGCAGATATGAAGATGAAATGGCCAACCCAAGCCCAAGACAAGACAAGAGAAAGGCCAGGCCATGACACACCCCCAAGGCAAGGGCCCCGCATGCTCGTGCTCGAGTGCTGAGCGTTTCGCGCACTCCCTTTCAATCTTGAGGGCCCCACCGCGTACAGGGCAATGGACCGCTGTGCGCTAGGCTGGATGCGACGCTGGTGCAGGCTCCTGAGCCGGTGCTTCGTACGAGCAGCAGATGATGCACAAAGAGCCGTGCCTACGATGTACGTAGGAGATACGTAAGTAAAGTAGGTACCCTCCCTCCAAAAGTTGGCCAGGCAGGTACGGCGGGCCCTGCAGGTCTAGTACTGTATACGTGAGGCAGCAGCACCTATATTCATCTGCACTCAATCTGCTACTATTTCAAGAAATAATTGCTGTCACCGTCGCCAGCTGCATAGGGGGGCGTGCAGACACTTCAATAGCGGCTGTCTGTCATAATCCTATCTTTGACCTTGTTCTGCAAGAGCCATTCGCACTCAATTTCCTGCCTTCTTTCCATCTTCCCATCTCTTTCAGCTTTTTGGGGCTGGTGGGGCCCCTGCGCTTGCCGCTAACTGCTGCTGCTCTGCTAACGCCACGCCCACCGCCGGTACCTCGTCTCATGTATCCTTCCCCACCAACTGCCCACTGACCACTGCCCACTTTCCACCGCCCTCTCATCCTCGTCCACACCACTTGCCTGCCCACGCACACACCACTGGTACGAAGGTACCTCTGCCCGTCTGAGGCCCTCCATCCCCAGAAAGTACATATGCATCCCGTTGCCCTCCTCGCTTCATCAGATCCTCTCCACTGCTTCTTGTCAACTTCAACTTCTTCTCCGACCTTTGCTCTCTCCTTGAACACATTGCAAAGGCTTTCGACTACTACTTGTTATAATAACCACTCTTCATCCACTCTCTACTACTCTCAACTTATCTCGACTCACATACAACTGTGACTCCTCCCCCACCATCAACACCAACACACAAACCATCACAATGTCCCTCGACATGTGGACCCACGAATTCTGCCTCTCCTGCGACCGACAAGTCCAGATCGACGGCGAGGCCTACTGCTCTGAAGCCTGCAAGATGGCCGACTTCGAAAAGACTCCTTCTTCTACTCCCAGCTCGCGAGCCAGCTCACCAGGCTTCTCGCCCGCCTCTTCCTTCTCCAGCCGACCTGCTCCCGCCAAGTTCTACCTGCCGCCCGCCTACGACTTCAACCAGGCACGGCCCTACGGCTCAACACCGCAGCCATCCTCCTCCTTTGGCAGCTACAGCTCGGAGACGTCGCCTCTGTCCGCACGAAGCCTCACTCCCTCGAGCTCACACAGCAGCCTCTGCTCCATGGAGAGCGTATCATCCACCGCCGAAGCCAGCCAACTGTCAGACAAGGCACGCATGGAACTGCGAGCATACGCCGTTTCATTCGAGCAGGTCAGGCTGCAACGCAGGCGATCATACTAAATAATCACCGACTCATACATATATACCCAAACACACATACACACAACATCCACCATTACGCAACTCAACTCATACAAACACAATATGGAATGACACAACGAAACCAACTTTGCTTTTGCACTTCTTTTCTTGTTTAACAAACACTTTTTTCATTTCCTTGGGTTGTTTCCTTCAGCTGTATCAAGACGGGACATTACATGGAGCACCGCATACCCCCAAAAGCACTTTTTTGCCTCTTTGTTTATTTAATTGAGCGCACTGTCTTCTCCACATCGACCTCTTTTTTATCTTTTCTTTTGTCTACGGAGTTTTATCACGGATTGATTTTGGACTATCAATGGGATCCCACTGCGGGCATCTGTATACCACAATACACCACAAAGAATGGGCGGAAGACTTGATATCACACTTGATTTATTGATAGCATGGCACAGAGGGAAACACATTTGGGTGCTGGGTGGAAACACATAACGATATTTGGGACATGATCAGCGGCGCAGACCAAGATTTCAGGATCATATCAAGAATGATGGCGCAGATTAAGGCAGTCGGCGTGCTGCAAAGCCGCCCCGTCTATGGGATTTTACTTGCTTTGGAAAAAAAAAGGACCAAGAGGAGGGAGAGGAAAAATAGGAAACTATGAATGGCCGTAAACGAGGCCAGTGATGGGGATGGGTTTAGGAATTGGATAGCTCTAGCTAAACATGCTTTGCATCATCAATGAATAGGACAACCCTGTCTAAGACTTTGGTCAAAACACCATCTTTTCCTGTCTCGTACGTGATGCAATTGGCGCCTTGGATTGGACTGGACTGGGTGAATCTGGCCCGGGCCCTGGCCCAGCTGCCGGTGGCGAAAGTCGCTGGTGAGCAGTCAGACTGCGACATCGGATAGACTTTGCGGTATGTGAGCGAGCACCAAAGTGTGTACGCATAAGAAGAGACGGCTAGGATGGGATGACGGCCAATGGGGCCCAAAGCGCTGTGACTGGCCTGAATCACGACATGGACGCGGGCCATGGCCGAATTTCTGCTGTGCAGGCTAGTATTACCTATTCGCCTTGCCTAGCCGTATTCTTTGGCAAAACTCATATACGCAATGCATATCCAGAATGAAGCAAAGTGGGTAGGCCGTAGTGCCATGCTGTGTTACACCAAAAAAAGGAAAAAAAGGGTCTTGTACTTTGACTTTCATTACACAACGGTGGGCAATTGGTGGTTACGGTAGTAGCATTAAAGTCACTTTGCTGCGCTGCCCTTGATGCAAGGTACTAAGTGGAACATGAGGCTTTCAGAGACATCAATCATCATGGGCAAATCGAAAACACTAGGAGGAAAAAAAAATTGCAGCCCAATGTTGGTGTCATTTGGCCTCGGTTTTTTTTAAAACTTTTTTCTCGATTGCGTCCCAGATCGACGATGGCCAGATGAACAAAGGGAGAGAGTTAGTCGCCTGTAGTATGGATCGGCGGCAAAGAGGATACGGGCGGATGGGCCACTGCCTACGGTAGCCGTGCCTGACCGGCGGGGACTTGAGCGTCTTGATACCTAGTATGGCGGGGATGTGAATCGGGACTTGAATTTATTTTTATTTAACATTTGTGATTTTTTTTTATCTTTGCTGCTTTTCTAGGGAGAGGAGCTACATTGGGGGGCGTGAGATGGTTGGTGTTTTTGCCCGGATGAGGGTGTTGGTGCTCTTGCCTGGTGTGAGTGGCAAAATAGCAATAAATTACCATCATCCTTGAAGGAATAGCCTGCAGAAATCCTGAATTTTCTTTTGCTAAATATAAAAATCATCTTTTTCTTGTCGTACTACTTCTCTCTTATTCTAGCGTTTGCTCTAGCTCAATTGGCCTGCGTTGTCCCTGTTCTTCCTTTAATGTGCATCTTGTTTTTATACAAGGACAGGTAGGACAGCAGTACTAATGGGAACTGTAGATGCGTCATTCAGTACTAAGGTATACATGGACCTTGGCTGTCTGTGCACATACAACGAGCACGGTTCGGTGACGAAATCTGATTTTTTTCAGTTCAATTGAGTCGTTCTCTTGCCTCTTCTTTTTTTCTTTTGTGTCTCGAATGAGAGCGGGACGGACATGGCCGATGCAGCAAGGCAGGCAAGGCGAGGCAAGGCAAAATGGGGGTGCAGTCGGTGTTTCAGACGCCTTTTCCCTCTCTCTTCGTTCCTCGTACTCGTACATATGAGGTGTGCTCTAGATAATAATACAGCCTGCATACTAATCCAACCATCTGCTGCTAATAATAATGATGATACCAAATCCAGCCAGTTCATTTGGCCGCGTCAAGTGGTCTGTGTGTGCCCCTGTTGCAGCTGCGGTGGTCATGCAAAGAGACCTTTTGCCGGAGTGGCTTTCCTTTGTTTTGGACTGGTCAGGCTAGGGGGATGAGTTATAGTACAGTAAGATGCTTGCAACTTGTGCAGAAGCGACAATCATCAGGCAGCCCATCAGATCTTGGACGCCTGCGGACCGACTCTGGCTGCCCAAAGAGAAACCAGGCAAGGGAGGCTGGATGCCAATGCGCTGTTGCATCCAATGTCGATTACAGGCCCAGAGCGTATCTGCCGTAGCATCGCAAGAGCCACAGCGTCGCATTGCCGGCGACATGGACCTAGTTTCGATGGGCACAAGTCTTATGAAAGGAGTCCTGCCGGCAGTGTCAAGGTAGCAGCTGTGTCTCAGTTTGTTGAAAACACAAACTCAACGTTACAGGCACCATGAAAATACTGTGTGAACTCAGCATTCCCTCTCCGTGTACGTAATGGAATTGCACGGTAACATGCATCGCATCAGCATCAGAAACTCTAAAGACAAGATACGAATGAAAAATTTTCTCCCATCCTCATGCAAGACATGTTGGAAGAGCACAGCACATACTGTAGCAGGCTGCCAACTCATCGGCATCGGCGCACGTCGGCCCCACGAACAAAAGCACTATTGCCTGCAAAATACAGCAACCCCTGGACACCTGCTGTCTGTCTTTGTTCGTGTCTGGCTCCATCACCGTCCGGAAGCGTCTTCCTGCTGCGGCTGGCCGGGAAGTGGATACAGGGCCACTATGGGGAGCCCGGAATGGACTGGACTGGAGATTCAAAGATTTGCAGTTGCCAGCATTGCGATGTGACGGGGAGGGTGTCTTTTTTCTTCTTCTCCAGGGGGTTTATCTCTCCCTATCTCTGTCTGATTCAACCACGGTGAATCCGTTGGCCATGATGTACAGGAATTGCATTGCACTATTATCTGGTATGTATGAGATAGCTGGTCGGGGCATAGAGGTACATGGAGTTGGCATGACGTCGATTGGCACTTTTGCTGCCACAATACTGGGTACTGACTGCCATTGCTGACTTCTGTTGACTCTTGACTTTCAAACCACCACACGTGCCTCCTATCCCGTCCCTTGAATGGCAATCAACTCTCCTCTACCGCACTACCAGCCGCAGCTGAGCTATGCGGAATGTGAACCCCCATGGACTGTTTCCCAACTTTTTTTTTCTTAGCAGGGCGTTAGGGGAAGATAGTGCCATGGTCTAATTGCTACACCAAGCCCAAAGCTGGAGAAAGCTCTCCCCGACGCTAACAAAGGAGTAGGGAAAAAAAAAAAAATTCTCTTCTTATTTCCCCTACTCCTTTGCTTTTAGCCCCTAAGCTGGGCTGAGCTGGGCTGACAAGCGGATCGACATGAATCTCGATCCAGGGCTGACTGCCTGAGTGAGATTTCTGTCGATGCGTTGCCAACAAGTTGCGACATGATGTGAGACAAGTGCGTGCATGGCCGTCTGTGAAAATTTTCTCTTCTCGCTTCTCTTTCTTTCTAATGCTAGCAGTTCCGTATTCGGTGGGGGTTAAAAAAAGAAGGAAATATTAAACAAGCGAGCAATTCATGTCCTGACCCATCGTGAACCCTCAATTGCTATCCATAATCCATAAACCATCTTCTACTCCTTTGTCTCTTTTTTTCACCCACGTGCATTGAGTTTCTTTCGACGAGATAAAACACACCCCGAATTGTGGTGCTGCGGCTCGCTGCCATAATCCACTTTTTCGCCATATTCGCCCCTTGCACCAAAAAAAAAAAAAAAAAAGAACTGTGGATGCTGTTTATGGCTCCTTTGTCGTATGATGTGGCAAATTTGTGGTTCCATGATGTGTTTCCCCCCAATGGCATTGACCAAGAACCGTAATTTCCCTCTTTGTCGTGCTATTCTTCAATCGTCGATGCAACACATCGGCAGAGGGCAATCTCGGATCCGTGTTGGACACTGGACGTTGTTAATTCTCCTTCTTTCCGGTGCCTTGTCTTCGGGATCAGCTAACTACAGGGACCGAAGCCATCGAAACTCAAGCCAACAGCAGTTTTAACCATACGCCTCTTAGCCAGATTGTAATACTCCGTAACTGGGCGCTCACAATACTCCGTCTTGGGGCTGGTTGTGCCTCTTCTCGCTACCAACGCCATTGAGGCTGTCGCCAAATATGTTAGTCGACGCCATAAACACCCCTCTGGTAGCAAATCAAGGTTGAGCGCAAAGACTTTTCGTGGCGCGGCCTCTGCCGCCTCCGCGGTTCGGCTGTCGCTGTGCAAAGCTGTTGGGCGTGGCAAACTTTCTAATTGAAGCTGTCTTTACTGCAATAGAACATTGATCGTCCATCGGCTGTCGTCCCGTTGCCACCACAGCCCTAAGCAGATCTTCCCATAAGTATCACTAGGAATATGACATGGACATTATGTAAGATATTAGCAAAAAGAACATTATTTGAAATTCTCCATTGCCGTGTCCATCGCCTTCCGGGTCATCTCTTCCGTCATCTCCCGTCTCTGGCACCACAGAATCAGTTGAGCATAAGAAATCAAATCAAACATGCGCCTCTTTCTTCCCAGGGGACCAGCCCTACTCGGCACTCGCAATAACAAACTTTGCTCTGGATTTTCGTTCTGTCCTCTCTATTTCCTTCCTTCCCGCCTTCCATCTGCCGCAGATCCCTGATAATCTTACGATCGGTGGTGTGAGCCGGGCGCGACCGGCTCTTCCGAGTTTAGGCGCTCTTCCGATTCGTTCTCTCCTCTCAGGGTCCCTGGCTCTTTTGTTTCAAAGCTGTGCTCTGCGGATGGAGTTCTTTGACATTTCTCGCCTTTTGTTTCCGAAAACCCTTGCAAACTTGGTCTGCTTTGCATCCGTGACATGTTTTCCGTGGAGTTTGTTACCTACCTAGCATGTCATATGTTAATTGATCCTGCAAGATTAGAGGGGAGGGAGGGGGTGCATGATTTTTGCTTGACAGACTTTGTTTGAAACGAGCGTGTTACTGCAAGTTTGCTCCATAACAGACGAGTTTAGGCACTCCGTTATAGGAGCTCTTGGACAATCGTGCTAAAACTACATGCATAAACTGAGTCTTGTGCTACAGCACTTTCAATTTAGCCAATTGGCCAACAATTCCAATTGAGCTTAACCCGTCCATCAGTGTTTACCCAATTCATGCGAGATCCACTCAACTGTATCTCAAGTCAAAGGTGCTACATCTGCCGTCTCGTCTTAAAGTTGGCCGAGCCTCAACGTGACTTACACCGGCACTTTGAGAAAGCCTCTCTCTCTAAGCCCTAAAAGTACGATCTAGCAGATCTACATTCCAAATTCCCCTAGCATCTATCCCCTTCAAACAGGAAAAAGCCTCCAAAACTCAGCGCCATGGCGTATTCCAGACCTTCAGTCCCCTAAACCCCCCTTTTCTCTCTTTTGTCTTGCCACAACGCCAAAAAACCTTAATATCCACGCCATCACAAACAAACTTTCTTACTATCCCCAATTGACAACACCTCCTCAACAAAAAAGGAGACAAGTAAACAAAGCAGAAAAAACGCCAACCGCAAGCTTAACGCCATGGGCTTTTACGATATCTGACTGTGCCACCACAACAATGCCAATGCAGCTGCACACGCCCCTTAAGCGTCAAACCAAGTAGCCATAGCTCTTCTCCCACAAAGCCAAAGCATCAACCAGCCAACGGTCTGTTTGCTACCCCTTCGTAGCTCCCGCTCCCCAAGCTTTGGTGCCCATCTCGCAAGCCACCGCCACACCTTGTCTGTTAGCAAAAAAGCTGGGCTACTTATTTCTTTTTTCCCTCTGGAGAAACTTGCCACATCTAATTCTCCGCTCTGGGGAGAATGAAGCTTAGAATGGAGGCGGAGGCTTTGCTCTCAGCTCCAGGATGGGAGTGCTGTAACCCACAATTGTTGTAAATCACAAAGCCATGATACCAAAGCAATGACAGCCGAAATCCACTTGGTTGAAATGGCTAAATCGCTCGTCCAAGTCTTTAATCGACATACAACGCAACCATGTACCATGATAGATGGACGCCTTTGGCAGAAATCTCCAAACGTGTATTGCCACGATGATCTAGTAATAGTATATACAGAGTACATGTATGCATCAGATATCCGACCACGTCGTCCTGTGGACCTCCTAAGCCCAAAGCAAAATCAACCAGTAAATAGCAGACACACGATCAAACAACAAAGCAAGATCACGGAGTCATCACCCCCCCCCCCCCCCCCCCCCCAAAGCATGAAAGTGACGGAAACACAAGAAACAAATAGACACCCTCCAAGACGCAAGAAAAAAAAAAAGTGCCGCACGCTATATCAAGCACCTTTACCAATGATATATCACAATTCATCTAAAAATCTGCAGCGCTTCCCCCGCGCCCGCACCCTCCATCATTGTGAGAAAGGGGGAAAAGCAGGATGAGCAAAGCTCAGCTTGCCACGTAGAATGCCACCGCGGGCCGTCCGTTAACACCCCCACAGACTGCATCGTCATAATCATCAAAAACGTCATGCATAACTGGTTCATGTATACGCGCTACGTGCCATATATATAAGGGACGAGTTGGAGTAAAAGCACCGAGTTTATGCATGAATATTGCATGTATCGTCGTATCGTCATCGTTGTCGCAGCCTCGTCAGCTCTCAGCCAGCCGGCCTGACGTCTGCAGAAGGGCATACACAAACAGTAGTAGTAGCTGTCTATTCCCTCATCATAAAACGTGCATGTACGCGAGCCTCCCTTTTTTGGGGTAACTCTTCCCTCGGCTTTAAGACCGAGGCGGGGGGAATCAAAAATGCAAGGAGAGTTCCCACCACTTGGCAGCTGGTTTCCTGCAGCCGGCTGAGTATGTAGGATGTTGCGTATATCCGGCCAATGCGATGTGGGATTGGTTCATGTACAGAGGGGCAGAAGCAAGCACGTATGCAGCTTGAGACGAATCCCCCCATCTCGTTGGCTGAGACGATGCCGCAGTGGACCATATGCAGCTCTCACATTCCCGTTTGCTGCATCCTTTCAGCAGCCGTCATTCAGTCCATCTGCCTCTCAAGGGAACTACCCACTAGGCGATGCCGATGAGAGGTGGGAACACAGATGATAAGGACAAAGGAGCACTGCTTGCTTCATCCGACTTGTCGGCTTGTTTCGGGATCATTGAGGTAACACTTGGGCGTCGAGCAGACAGATGCCATCCTGAAAAAGGCAATAAAAACAATCATCACCATCATCATTTGGTCTACATGACATGTGTGTCCATTCTACCTGCGCATTGAACCATACAAAACTCCAGTATGCCATCTTGCCCCTTACTCATATCGCCAATGAGCGCCTGCATGAGACAACAAAACTCTTTAACCCTTTTTGCCCTAACCGGAATTTCTCTCTCTTGGCGTGTCTTTATTAATCAGCTGTTGATTGGAGCTTTCCTCTTGACACGACTCAAATTCTCCATCTAACCGCCAAAATTCATCTTCAACTGAATGGTTGGCTGCGAAGTCTCGCTGGAAAGCGTCTTGTCTGCAGCACCGGCCGCTGGCCGACCCGACCGGATTACTTCCTCGAGGAACGCCCGCTGACCACCGCTTAGGCCTCCAACAATAGCTTTGAACACCTCTTGATTCACCGCTGCCAGCTCTAGGAGGCGTGTGCTTGTCTCTGAATAGACCCCTTCGCCCTCTCCTGTCGCTCTGGCCATGAGAGCCGGAATGACCATTGCCATCGCAGGTGCCACTCGATCAGGCTTAACTGATCTTACGTATAAGCATAGTGTGTGACTGACGAGTGATCGAGCCAATTCAGGATCTTCAGGCCCCACGTCTGTCACAAAAGCAATGAGTCGTGGGAAGAGGTAGCGAGCAATGCTGACATCTGCCGCAGAGGGCGCTCCTTGCAGCAACAACGATCGTATACAATTGGCTGCTATTTTGGCCGTCTTTTGAAACAATGGCAAGGAGAAAAGAGTCAGTACGCTGGCATAAAGGTAGGGAGGGGGGAGAGTAGGAGAGTCGAGTTCGGGTGGGGCTAGATAAAACATACCATTCGATCTGTGAGGCAGTCTAGGACCTCATCTAGATAGCGTGCGACAAGGGGTTCGGTGGCAGGCAATTGATTCGTGCCACTTGTAAACAGGATAGTGGTGGCAAGTAGGCTGTTCTTCACAGAGGTCAGAGACGTCGGCGTCTCCCGCTTCTGCGCGTTGAGGTAGATGGACAGGAAGCGCCGGAGGCACCCTTGCAGCTGGATGTCGGTCGCTGATGGTCCATTGGCCGAGTTTCTCCTCGACTTGGACATGCTGGCAATAAATCGTTTCAGTATAGCGAGCGACTGTGGTACAATCAGCTCCTGACACTCTGGCGTAGCGAGAATCGTCGCAAAAATGTGAATGATACAGGCGTGCAAGTCCGTTTTGATGATGGACGGGAACACTTCCGCAGCATCTACAATGGCATTGAGCGCGGTTCTAATCAACAGAATAGCCTCTCCGTTGATCTGATGCCGTGCCGGCGCATTGCCCTCAGATAGACCTGGTAGAATGCCGGATAGGACAAGGACGATGATTCGGGTCAGTTCGAATAATTGGTCAATATCTTCAGACAGGTCGCCATCATCATCCGACTGTCTTCGAGCGGAAGGGTGCGTAACACACAAATCTCTGGCAATTTCGACAATGACACTCTGGACATCCAACCCTTCTGTCAGCACCAGACGATCGAGAAGGTCCATTGTCTCGGAAAATACATCAGGCCGATAGATTGCGTGACCAGTCACGCTGGGGTGTAGAATCTTCTTCAGGGCTTGCAAGATGGCCAGCATCTGCTCCTGCGTAGCCAGGGAGTTGTCTTGGCCGGGCCGAGTCGCCAAGGCCTCAAAAGCAAGACCGAAGAGCACGAAGAAGAAGGCCACCGGTTCGTCTCGGTAGTTAATGCCCGGAACTTTTGCATGTCCATTGGGAGATGTCTCGCTTAGCTCTTTGCCGTCTAGGGCGTCAAAGACAAATTCGCTGTCTTGTTCAATCAGACTCGCAATCGCATCAACCAGCTTGAGCCATGCGTCTTGGTAGAAGCGAAGCAAGGTCTCGCGGTTCAAAGCCGCGTAAATTGTGTCTAAGCTGCCCGACAGAGAAGGGGGTCCTAGCGTCATTGAGATATCCGGCTCGAACCGAAGTCGTGCAAACTCTCGGAGTGCCTCAAGCCAGAGAGGTGTTAGTTTCCCAATATGCGGCTTGAGAACATCTAGTAGATACTTCTGCTCCGTGCTGGCTACTTGCAGCTCGGCCCAGGCTGAAAATACAGATATCTTGACCATAACTTGTGCATTGGAGCTGAGACCCTTCAGGTCGCCAATTCCTGCATTCTCGTTATCACTGGAGAAGTTCTCTAGAGCATTCACAAGAGTCTTCAAGATACGCCCCATTCGGTCGACATCGGTGACAATGCCAATTGAGATGAAGCTTGCGCAGACATTGACCGCCTCTGAAGCGAGCTCGGGGGATGAATCCGCCGCAAATGCCGGGGTTAATGCCGAGCTGATTTGTGCTTGATACTGCTCCAAGAGCATGGCCTCTTCGAAGTCAGGGTCAGGTGTCTTGCCAAACATCTTGAGGACTACGCCGATGATCTTGAGACCCCAGATGCGTAGCTCCAATACACCTGATGTCGACGCAGAAAAGGCCATGCGCACAACATCAGCAATCTTATTCTGCAGCGCAAGCTGAGCTTTCGACTCGCCGTGTGTTGCCACGTCCTTTGCAATAATAGCAAACATGTCATATATACAGCTCATCGCAAACGTCGTTACTTGCCAGCGCAGAGGTTCTGCTTCTGACGCTGCGTCGGCCTTGTCCTCCTTTGCACCCGTCGAAGCGGCTGCAAATCCTGCGGCTTCCTCGTCCTGTAGATCAGGTAGTCCGCCCATCGTAGACTTATTTACGTTTTTACCTTCCTCTGGCTTGGCTCTTGTCATCTTCAAAACGGACTGGAAACGCTGAAGCCACAAGAAAGTCTCATTCAGGCATGTCTGATGCAACCAGTTGCGGATGATATTTCGGATGCCATCATGAGATGGGTCAGCGTCAAGTACCAGCCACAGTTGGTCTTCGTAGCCTTTGTCCGCTTCTCTTAGAACATCTCGCGGGTCTCGCTTCATGATGTTATAAAGTCCATCTACAGCCACGTCGCGTAGAGTTGCGTGCTCGGACGAGAGATATTTCTGCAAGACTTTGACGTAATCGCCAAAATGCATCTGCCCAGGGGCATACAAGGATAGATGTTCCAAGCAGCCCAGTGCAGCTCTCTCAACGAACACATCTTCTTCGTCCTGGAACTGCCCAACCAGCGTAAAGATGAGCTCTCGCGACTTGTTAGCATCTTGAAGATCAGGCCCAAGCACATTGATAAGCGAGTCGACACTTCGTGCAACGGCTGCTGTTGTCGAGAGTTCCATTTCAAAGTTCATCGTAATGGCCGAGGATATCTCAGAATGATGTGTCTCCGAAACGTAGAGCTGTGCGAGCATACCCAAAGTGCTTGGCACGTAGGTAGCAAAGCTTAGACCAGCAGCGTCTGACGCCAGTGACAATGCTTCAAGGGCCCAGTAATGAACCACAGGGTGAGGATCATTGCAAAGCGACATAAGGATACCGAGAATAGTTTTCAGATGGTAGCCGGCAGCCATACCACCTACCTTGGTCTGGATAGCACCCAGGGCCATTGCGCAACCCGCTCTAGCACTAGGTTCTCGGTTTCCGACAATGGTGTCAACAAGGTATTTGATTTCTTGATTTGTAAATGCGTTGCCGTACACGTTGCATAGTCTCGCAACGGCAGCATAGCCAAGGCTCCGAACATATTGGTCGGGATCAAGAACAAAATCTCGAACGATATCCTGCAGTAACCGCTCGACGGCGATATTAGCAATATCTCCGGATGGAGAGCTGGTCTCTTTGACGGCAACCCTCATCGTACAGAGAACTGCTGTTGCAAGATTGACATTGATGGCTGCTTTGCGCCCAGAGTCTCGCTGGAGAGAACCTGCCGACGCAAATGTTCTGATTTGCTCCAGAATACTTTCTTGAACCTTGGCCGGGGTCAATGGAAATGCAAAAGCAAACAGCTGAATGGCGCTGTTGATGACCTCGGTGGCTGGGGGATCAGGGTCTGTAGATCCGTCATCCACGCCGCCGATATAGAGCATTGATGCATCATGCTCCAGACTGCCGCAGACCGGCGATTGCAAGAGACTATCTATGAAAGCCTCTGAATCATTTTGTCGAGTTTTATCTTCCTGGATGGCGTTCTCATTTTGGCCTGGGAGCGACTTGACATTGAAGCCTGATACGATACCGGTTATTCCAAAGCCAGTGTTGTCGCCAACATCCCAAACCGACTCAAAGGTGCCAGCAGCATTCGCAATCGAGGCACTTAGAGAGTTGGGCGTGTAGTTGTCGGGATCCGCAAATAGCGATATCGCAAGAGTCAGCAAATTCGACTGCAACAGGGCTTCACTTCCTCCCGCAGGGCTCAGGTTCACCAGTTTGATATAACACTGCAAGACTCTACGCTGCACCATCCTGTCAAGGTCTTGTAATTGAAGAGCAGGAGTAAGTCTCTGCGAAATGTCCTCAGTTATCTTCTTTGATGGCAGTGTCTTTAAAAAGGCTGTTGTGCTCTGGAGCATTGCCGCTATACGTTTAGAAACGTCAACCGTGAGAAGCCGATTGTTGAACTGAAGGAAAGCTAGAATGGAGCCTAGAGCGCACTCTCTCACATGAGTAAGAAATGATGCCTCGAGCAGGCTCCTGGCTGAGGTATTGTCCTTGGCTAGAGGCTTTGGCAGCGCATTCTTCCAAAGCAAGAGCAGCTGCGACAAATGGATCTTGACGAAATTTGGACCCAAAGACATAAGGCCGCCGATGAGAATCCAAGCAACTTGGATTTGGGTGCTCGAGACACGGAGCTCTGACTGGCTGCTGGATTTGAGCAAGTTTGTAGCCATTGTCAAAACCCGACTGTCCACATCAAGAGAGCCATGTAGTGGGCGAGAAGGGCTGGCGCTTAGAGTGGCGGCTAGACCATGTGCGAATCCGATGCATCGCCTGGGGGAGTTGCGTCCAGTCCCCAGGAGAGACAGTTCACGGCTGAGGCTGTTCATGCATACCGAAAGACACGGCAGCAGCTGCTGAGGGCATGCGAGGACAAAAGTCTTCATGCAATTCGACGCAAATACTTGCACAGAATAGCTGGGATGTTGTAGCACTTGCAATAGCCCATCTCGGCAAGGCTCTGCGAAGCTGTTTGCAGCAGATCCAAGTGATTTTAATAGCGATGCAACAGCATTCAAAGCAGCAATGAGGGTGTGCTTCTGAGGCTCTGGTTTCTCAGCCAAAGCTTGAGGGTAGTTTTTCAAAACGCCGCTGATGAGAAATTCTGCCGCGGTTTTTTGGCCAGATTCCCCCAGGATCTTGCGCCCAATGACATCCTGAATGATGGTATCCACGATCTTTCGCGAAATGAGCAAGCGATAGCGGTTGTTGCTAATGGTTGCGTGGCCGAGGATATCAACAGTCAAGCTTTCTACTATACCAAGATAATTGGCCTGCACGGTCTTCTCGCCGAGTCGGCGGAAAAGTTTACCATAGCACACTCCGATAGCAGCTCGGGATTTGTTGGTGGTTGCAGGCTTGACAAAATAGCCAGCCAAGATTTTCAAAATATCTTGCAGCGACAGAGCAAGGTCTTGACTCCGCTTGGCGCCAGGAGCTGGGCTTGACGGGCGAGATGGAACATCGTCCTCAT
Source organism: Trichoderma atroviride (assembly GCF_020647795.1). Classification (NCBI taxonomy): domain Eukaryota; kingdom Fungi; phylum Ascomycota; class Sordariomycetes; order Hypocreales; family Hypocreaceae; genus Trichoderma; species Trichoderma atroviride. The sequence goes on along the minus strand of NC_089400.1, from coordinate 1,369,078 downwards.
CTCCCGCGATGCTGGGGTGGGTGGATGCTCGTTTAAGCTTGAGTTTAGACTTTTTATTCTTGGCGGCGGCGTCTGCGGCGCTGGACTCGGAATATCCTTGCACCAGCGCCTCGGCAAAGCAGCTGGCCATGGCATTTCGAACTTTGGCGGATGACGAGTCGGCAGCCTTGAACATTGACGTCTCCAGCTTGTCGAAGTCGGTCAAGTTGTGGAAGTACATGGTGTGTCGCACCAGGGCTTTAAGACATCGACACGCAGACGCAACGACGAGGGTTCCCTTGTCAACGGAAGCATGGCTCCTTGCCTGCTTCCAGATATCCCGAGAAATGTATTCGTCCATGGATCCTTCAACCATGATGATGATCTTCTCCAAAGCGGTAAACACCGCTGCTCTTATTCCTGCGTTATTCGAAGCCGACCTGAGCAGTTTCAGCAGCGTTGTGCAAGCCAGCTGGTGGAGTCCAATTGCACTGTCCCCCGCAGAGGCATACACGTCTCCCAGGCAGCTAACAGCCGCATGCTTTGCGCGAGTCTCGCCATCCTTGGATTTTCCTCCCGCTGTTATTGCTATTAGATCGTTTATCGTTTCGAATAGCAGCTTCCTGTCGCCCTTGCCGAAGATGTGGGCTAGACAAGCTCCCAGGTTGTTTCTGATGACCCGAGACGGCTGCGGGGTGGACAGGTTGATGATCTGGAAGATTTCGCGCTTCAGGTAGAACTGCTGGGCCGTACAATCGTCTGCTACAAGCCCCAATACATGCTTCTTCAAGCTCGAAACGAACGTGAGGAGGAAGAGATCTTGCTGTTCAGCGGGGAGCGCTTGAAGCTTAGGGAGGTCCAGCTCCGGGTTGGCAGTGACTGGATCGGCGGCGGCGCTGGCCTGCACGCTCGGCGCACTGGCTGGAGCTTCGAGCTCCTGGCTCGACGACATGGCGGGCAGGATGCGGCGTCGTCAGAGGGGCCCTCGGTCGTCGAATTCTATGTTGTCGTAACCAGGTCTTCGCTATCTATGGTCGTCCAGGACTCTTTGATAGGGGATGGATGGCCAGCATTCCAACTGGTATGATGATGGGCATCGACACTAGCGGTGGTGCAATGGCCAATCAGCAGGCGCTGGTGGCCCTGGATGGGCAGCCTCTCTGCCCCAAGCTCCAGGGAAGATCGTTAACCCGGCGCATTTGGAGGAACATGCGATAGTACCAGCTTAGCAGCTTAGAAGCTCGAATATCTTGAATTGGTGTCTCAAAATACGGAGACACAAGATTGGTTTCAGTCTCTGGGTCAGCTGCAGAGAATTTTTGGACTATTTTGTCTAGTGATTTCTACTAGCAACTCGTTACGATGAACCCTGCAAGATCGTTTTCGCTTCTGAGAAAGCCTCGTCTTTCAATCCCTTCTCGCGCATCTTCAAGCGGTCTTGTATGCCCGTCATGTCTGCATTCATTTGGCACGACGGCGTCTCAGAACGCAGGGCACAATAAATGGTCCAAAACGAAGCATATCAAGGCGGTTACAGACAAAAAGAAAATGTCTGATCGTGTTTCATTTACAAAGCTCATCACCATGTACTCTAAAAGTTAGTGGCACCAAGCTCCAAGTGTCAGGAAGATCAGTCTAACGTAGATAAAAAGTGTATGGCGAGGACGTCAAGTTCAACCCCCAGCTAGCAAATGCAGTTGCAGCAGCAACAAAAGGTACCTTCTTATTCTTATCATGAGACTCATTATTCTCCCCATATTGTCGAGGCAACATGTTCATCTAATGCTTAATTTTAGCGAGCGTTCCCAAGTCACTAATTGAGGGTGCCATCGCAAGAGGCCAAGGTCGCTCTGCAACAGGCGCACAGCTTGAACCCATGACACTAGAGATTCTCATGCCACCTAATATCGCCTTGGTTGCCGATATTGAGACGGATAACAAGACGCGTAGCTTGCACGATCTCAAACTTGTCGTCAAGAAGGCCGGCGGCCTTGTGGGCTCCACTGCATTCTACTTCTCAAGACGCGGACGGGCCATATTTAAGCCTAGGGATGGTGGCCCTTCTTTATCTGATGTATTGGATGAAGCAATTGAGCACGACGGAACTGAAGATGTCGAAGAGCATCCGGATGGTGGATTCTTGATCTGGACTGAGCCATCCAAGCTCATGGCCATCACGGAAGCCATCTCTAAACGGTTCGAGCTCGAGGTTGTCGAGTCTGAGATAATGTGGGCTGCGAATGAAGACACCCAGGCTGACGTCGATACGGCCGAATTGGTAGAAAGTTTGAATACCTTGCTGTCTGGTCTTCGCGAGTATACCGAGGTCAGAGCTCTGTTCGCCAACTTTCGCCAAGGCACGATCACGGACGATGACTGGGACAAGCTGGAGAGACATATAGACATATAGCTGTAACAAATCCCATTATCGTACAAATATCATCCAAAATACCCATTTGAGTTGAGTTTCTTTTTTTTCCCTCAGTCTGCTTTTTTGCAGGCTGAACGCCAACTATGCATTTGTCCTATATTCGCCAATAGCGCCAATTCAATCCTACAATACAATTCGGGTTTAACTCCCTTTCCCATTTTTGTTACTCCCACAGGCCGTCGTGCGATAGGTAAACATTTGTCGAAACAATCAAGAGCTCTCGTTCTTTTGCGCTTGCTCCGCCTGTTGTCGCTGCCTCTCCTCTTGAAGAGCCTGTCGAATCTTTTGCCGTGCCACGATTCGCTCGTACTCTTTAACGACCTCCTCTCTATCTTGAGGCAGCTTGTTGCATTCTTCGGGCTTCGGCCAGAAATCCTTAACCTTGAAGCGATTGTCCAGGTTCGTTCCAAAATAATACATGAACCCAATTGGGAACATGAGGCAGACGCCGAACTACTCCGAGAGGTCAAAGTCAGGAAATGTGGCTATGTTGAGAGTTGAAGAGTCGTACCTTGAAGATCTCGAGCTGAATTCCAGGCATTTCGAATTCGGATTGCTGTATCCCGAGAATGGCTGGTTGAGATAATGCAGAATGTCAGCCTCCAAAACTCCAGGCTGGATGGCAACAAGTTCCTCTTACATGCATTTACATCATAACCTCGATAAAGCGGTAGCTTCACAACCCCGCCATCACACCACCAACTCTACTCTAAAAATCGGCTGATAAGCAAGATCCCGGCACTAGCACACGCGTTGACACTTTCAAGATCCATAAAAGCAGAAGATACAATACTGGCCCGTATATGTATTGCCAGGGCACATTCTGGCTATGACTACTTATGCGTATACAGTTTTGATGGTGATGATAAAACATGTTTTAAAATAAATAAGGTGTTTATGATGTAACGTCGCTTGGACAGCAGCCCGCCCTCCACCTCAAGCTCTTTCCTCATGAAAAAATGACAAAACACACAAACCCTTCACAGAGATGAACGCCATCGAGATTTCCATTTCCATATAGTCCTAAATTCATACCCACCCACCATGCCTTTGTAAGCTGAGATAGGAAACCAACCTCCGAGACAAGACGCCAGCAAATTTCATATAAAGGGAATCATATCACCGAGTGGCGCCATTCCGTTTCCTCTCCTCCTGTGCTTCTTCCATCATGAAGCGCTCAGTGAAGCTCCGCGGGGTACCCGAAAAACCAGGCTGAACAACGCTGGCACGGAAGCTACTAAGATCTCCCTCATCCATTCCGCTACGGCCATCTAGGCCCCCGACAAAAGTGTTGAATTGGCCCAAAGAGGCAGCCCTTGCGTGCACTTCAGGGTTGCGCACAACAGGCATGACGACTGGCCGACCTTTGTATGACCCGAGGGACCCAGGCTGGAACCTTGACACCGAGGCCATGGAGTTCTCCGGCCTCTGTGGCCGCGCGATAGAAACAGCTGGTGATGTCGAATAAAGCGGCTGCTGAGTGGACTGAGCCATGGTTGGCACTTCATCCTCAAATTCGTCATCATCGTCATCTGATGACTCGTCTGGCGGGGGAGCTGCTTGTCTCTCGCGCGGCTTCGGCGGAGCACTTAGGCCGGCAGGCTCAAATTCGAACAGGTCATCGTCATCACCATAATCGTCAAAGCTCTCATTGTCCGTAGTAGCGGGACTCCTAGTCTCTCTAGAGGCATTGTCGACATTGGGATGCGATTTGTTTGAGCCAGGCGCCGTAGGTGAAACTCCGTTACTCGCTCCTCTTATCGGCAACTGGGTGGCTGGAGGTGATGTAGACTTCTGCTTCATAGCAGACTTGCGTTTGCCCATGGCCAAATAGTCAGCCTCATCATCTGATGAGTCGTCAGTATTCTTGTTGGTCTTAGGACCACGGCCGTTGGCAGCGCTGGGTTCTGATGAGGTTGTATTTTTGCTTTGGGCAGCGCCAGTTGAAACTTCTATTCTTGGGTTATTCATAGTAGATTTGGTCTGCTCCATGGAGCTGCGATTCTTTGAGGTCTCCTTATTCGCGCTATCTGGGTGGGAATTGGCCTTGTCTGCCTCAGGATCGACAACAGTCCACACGGTACCTTCTTCCGCTGGAGCCCTGGACAAGGCCCTCAAGGCCTCTGTAGAAGAACTTTTCCGAGGAGGTTGCCACTCGTCAATATCGTCGCCAAGTATCATATCGGAGGCAATTGGCTCGTCCTCTGCGGCCGGCGACATTGGGTTGGGAGGTATAAATTCCACCTGCTGAGGCGATGACGTAGGTAGCACCTCTGCACCCATGAACTCGAACCGCACCCGTCGGGGGCTCTGAGGCGGTTTAGATATACTGGAGGAGCGTCGCATGGCACTTCGCATAACCTTGGAATCGCTCTTGTCCGAGCACGCAGACGAGGTTGACTCTTCGGTGGCGGTCCTCACCAGGCGGTTCGCCTCAGACGGAGCCTGGCCGCCTGCGGGAGCCGCGTTGTTCCCTTGGGTTGCAAGGCTGTCCATGGTGACACCATCATCTGTGGCAGTGCTGTTGTCGGCTGGCGGCGTGTCCATGGCAGGCAGCAGCGGGAAGGGATCCGTGGCCTGGATAGAAGTCGTCGTCGGGGTGGTAGCCGGCACGGCAGGGCGGTGGTAGGGAGGGGAGCTGTCCAGCAGCGGGAGGTAGCTTGGCGTGAAGAGGCCCTGCAGATCCGCCTCTCGGTCGTGCGAGCCGTTAGGAGCCTCGATACGAGGAGAAGCCTCGGGCGTCGCAGGCTGCTGGAATGTGGCCGGTTGGGGCCTGTCAGGTGGTTGTGAGTCAGCGGCCGCCAGCTCGGGACGCAGTATCGGGTAGTTGGCAAAGGACGGAGCAATGGCCTGCTGGATGCTGGTCGCGACGCTGGGGTTGACGCCGGTGAGCAGGTCGTGGTAGTAGCGCTGAAAATCGGAGATCAGGTCGTAGCGATAGGCTTGCAGCCTGCCCTCCAGGTCATCCAGCTTGGTGTGGAGGCTGCTGAGCAACGTCGCCTCCATTGTGGCTAACAAGAAGCTGCAAGCGGACTGGAGCGTGTCAATGGCCGTGATCTGCGCATGACGCTAGGGCAGAGCGGGGGGAGCGAAGGCGGCCGTCTGGGAACCAGGAAACTCTATCAACGGGCCAAACAGAGATTGATTTTTTGAGTTCCTGCGTCTCGGGGGAAGATGGACAGAGGCACAGCTAAGCGTCGATCTGAGGATGTGGATGTGGGTTAAGCTACATTTACATAGCGTGGGAGATTCCCCCACTCGGTGGCCTTGCCCGTGACCTGCGTCGAGTCGAGCAAGAGGAGCGATTCCTTGCATCTACTTGCCATCACTCTGCGCACCGAGACAAGACAATTCATCTCCCAGGTTCAGCGTGTAATTAGAAATGCCCTCGTATCTCCAGAAACGTCCTGCGTCAGCTCCGAAGCCGCTCCAGGCGACTTTGTTCCGGCTTTGCTGGAGGGGGCTTACGCTAGGCAGATGTTAGTTGAGGACTCGTCCGGATATCGTGGCATCGCACCGGCGTGACGCTGGCCCAGCTTTACTGCCGCTGAGCACATAGGGCTCTGGCGGTACCAATACCATTGAACTGCACGCCAATCGCACTGGAAAGCCCTTCCGCTTTTCCGCGATACAAACAGGCAATCACTGGAGCTGGCCGGCGTCGCATCAGCTTCGCCCCGTAAATTTATCGCCTGGATGGCAGACCACCCTTCCGGACCCCGGATATTCCAGGCTGCTTCCAGACCAACGAGCGCCAAGCCAAGCCCTCCTTGCCCCCAAACTGGCCCTGGCGAGCGTGGGCAGGCGTGGGCAAAGGCGTGGGATACAGAGGGGTTTAGGGCGCTGCGCATGCATCATGCTGCAGATCTGCCCCTGTTGGCCCCTCATTGCGCATCGCCCGTTTCTAGGCATGCTCAAGTACTGTATGGCTCTTCAGCAGCACGCGGATAGGCTGGTAGTCATGCTGTAGATGTTGAAGTAAGCCCACCAGCACTACCGGTACATTAGCAGTACGGTCTTATACATGCCTAGTAGCGTTCAATGTCAGTGTACCTGCGGTGCCTGCAGAGAATATGCCTGCTCCGGATAAGTTCTCTCTATCATGTCCCGTCTCTCGTGACCTCGTGTTGTCACACTTGGTGGCTGCCAACGGCGCACTTGGGGCGCCGCCCGGATACCTGCGTAATCGTTCAATGGAATACTACTGAGCCTAGTGTGAGCTGCTAATCAATTGTCCCTATCTTGTAGCACTTTACAATATATTGGTGGGCTGGCTAATCTCTCGAATAAAAAGGCGTCGCTCACATGATAAGACCTCGTATCAGACATGAAGAGATAAGGCCTCACGCTATATCTAATAACTTCCATCAAGCGTTTGCAATGCTGAGTGATGTTCTAAATGTAAGCAAACATTGAAAGCACTACTGCCTAACACTGTTATCTGGTGCAAATAGGTAGTATTCGGGTATAGCACCCACTGAGGCGGGTTTATGAATATTGATATGATTTAATAATCAGATATTGCGAGTGATGCAATATACTTCATCAAGTACCTATAGGTAACATATGGTCCTCTACCATAGACAGATATCATCTTTATTCATCCGAGAGCTCAAGAATAAGGTACTAGGAGGTAGATGTAGATAGAGCACTGGATATGGCTGTGTTGCTGGTAGCGCTAGACACCCGCCTACAGCTCACACCGCTTTCCTATTCAGACGGTCTAGCCTAGCTATCGCATTCTGCCCCAGCCTCGCTGCCAGTTTGTGGAGACCGTGCCGGCTGCGCGTGCTTGCTCTCGCCAATATCCCCTTTGGCCGTCAACAACTTCTGCCGAATGCCATCGAGCAGGAAGCACAAGGGACGCTCGCTCAATCCACTCTAGCCTTCATTGCGACGAGCTTCAAACATGTCAACCATCCCGGCCTCGGCCCTCCAATCGGGGTCTCCGCCCACGATCCCATTGTCGTTCAATGCCAACCAGCCTGAGAAGGTTACGCTTTATCCGCTATCCAACTACACGTTCGGCGTGAAAGAGACACAGCCAGAAGAAGATCCGTCTGTAATTGCCCGTCTGAAGCGTCTAGAAGAACATTTCAGCGAGCATGGCATGCGCCGAACATGCGAAGGCATCCTGGTATGCCACGAGCACAACCACCCGCACATCCTCATGCTGCAGATCGCAAACGCGTTCTTCAAGCTCCCTGGAGACTACCTGAAGCCAGAAGACGACGAGGTAGAGGGGTTCAAAGCTCGATTAGACGAGAGACTTGCGCCAGTTGGCCGACTGGGCGAGGGAGAAGAGGCTGGAGACTGGGAGGTTGGCGAGTGCCTGGCGCAGTGGTGGAGGCCAAACTTCGAGACCTTCATGTATCCATTTGTCCCTGCGCACGTCACACGGCCCAAGGAGTGCAAAAAATTCTATTTCATTCAGCTACCGAAGAGCAGTAAGTTTCATCAGTCATCATCATTATAGTCTTTGTTGCAGGCGCTAACGATCCCCCCCTTTTCGTCCCAAATAGAGGTTCTAAGCGTGCCAAAGAATATGAAGCTTTTAGCCGTCCCTTTATTCGAGCTTTACGACAACACCGCCAGATATGGACCGCAGCTGTCCGCCATTCCTCATATCCTCAGTCGCTACAACTTTGAGTTTGTTGACGAGAATGGCGAAGTTGTCGCTGCAACCCCTGGTTCAGGTGCTCCCGATGGATATGTGCCCAAGACCAAGGTTCTGGCCGGAGACGATACGGATATGGTTGAGGAAAATGGGACACATTGATTGAAATGAACAGCATATTGGAAAAAGGAGACATGGCGATGGTGTTTGGCGTATAGGTAAAACAATTCAATGTATGCATGTTTGAAGCTACAGGTTGTCTAATACATATAAGGATTTCCAATTCAATGTTACAATAGACTCTCTCTCTTCATGCCTTTTCTCCCTGAATGGTTGCCACGATGCGGCGCTGGTGTTTACTTGCCCTGAATTCCAAGTACCAGATCCCCTGCCATGTTCCCGTGGCCTTGCGAAAGTGTTAACAAGAAGAACACAGGCATAAGTAGATGCGTAAACAAGGGGAAACTTTGCGATACTTACCAATTTGCCGTTCTGAATTGGAACGGTGACACTGGCACCGATGAGGGCTGATTTGATATGGGCCTACACATGGTTAGATTGAGGTTTTCAATATCACTGTAGAGGTATGTAGATGGAGATTCACCGGCATATCATCGGGGCCTTCAGCACTGTTCATGAAAGCATTAGCATAAGAACCTGAAAGGCCAATCATTGATATACATACTCATGTCGGTACAGTGCCTCTCCTTTGCCCCCGAAATCAGGCGCAATGCGGTCGAGAGCATCGCTCATGTCGGCTCTCACATCCTCATCCCCTAAAGACCCACAGTATAAGACTTTTGCACACATTTCTCCTCATCTCCAAACTACACTCACTTCAACGAGTGGTAGTAATAATAGCATTGATTGACGTACAGTTCTCATTCAGGCTTAGGGCGCAGCTTGTGTGTTGGACGAATAGATTCAGCAGCCCAACCTTGTAGCCTTTAATCTCTGGGAGCGCAGACACTATCTGGTCCGTGATGAGATATGAGCCACGCGATTGGGCTGGTAGTGTGATTTGCTTCTGGAACCAAGACATGGTGGGGGTGGTAGAGTCTGCAGGTGGTGGCGGCCGTGTGAAGACGAGGCTGAGAGGAAGAGTCCAGATATAATAGATTGAATTTGGAAATAGTGCAATCATAAACAAGAGGAGAAGGATAATGGTTTTTATATCACCACTAGCTTGCTGAGGCATTCTGTAGTCACTGTGATGTTATGAGAAGTGGAGACGAAACTGTAGACGCCGACATTAGTCGACATTAGTGGGGTTGATGCTACCTCGCTGCTTGAAATAGAAGTATACCGTCTTGAGCCGCGCGTTACACCACAAGTTTATATATATAGAGAATTGTGTACTCAATGTGGTAAAAGGATGGGCGAAGGATTGGACTGATATAAATATACTTTTCATTCACGTTGTTGGGCCGGCATCCCATGGGCGAGATGTCTCTGGGATATGCCTATAGGTAGGTAAGGTAATAGGCGCTTATACATGCCGTGTTGCGACATTTGGTACCTCACGCAGATCCTTATGCGTATTGTAATTGTTTTTTTTTTCTCTCTCTCTGTTTTGGTTCTTCATAACTATACAAATAACTCGTGAACCGGCCCAGAGACTATCTATGACCAGAAACTCAATAACACAAATTCCCTCTTCCAACTGATCAAGTCTATTTTAAGGGGTATGAAGTCTCTGGCAGAGCTTCAAGGTGTTTTCGGTGGTGTTCGTTGGCCTATTCCGCGGTTAGAATTCTCCCAGTCTCCTAATTGGTTTGCGTAGGGCAGTCTAGCATACGTAAGGAGTGCCACAGTAGTTGCAGGAAGCAATCTCCGGCTTATCGGTGTTGATAAAGATTCTGGGGTGGCCAGAAGCACCGCCACCGCCGCTGCATGAGACAATGCGGTCGTGAGTCCATGTAACGGGCACCTTGTGTACCAGCTCCATGGCTGAATAAGGTTGGGGCTGCGAGCAAATCAGATTTTCATCCCTCCCATGGCAATCCTCGGCTGGTGTTTATACCTGAAGGCTGAAATCGGTCTGTTCGAAACGGGGGCCTGTCATAGCCGTAGTTCGGGGCTTCTGGCTTCGAGACCAGACAGCGGCGCGGTTGGGAGCCTGGCCGATGGCTTTTGCGTCGGTTTCCAGCACTGCGGCCGTTTCGCTGGTAGAGGTAACGGGTGTAGGAGCTTCGAGTCGGCGTGCGGAGGTGGTGAATGTGCGGCTTGATGCGCGCAAGTTGCGCGTCAACGTTTGGACCGCTCGCAATTGAGACGACGCCATGGCTGTGATGAGATTGTGCTATATATCTGGACCCGAAGCCGAGCAGGACGCTTGACTGGAGTTGAAGTCGGATATGGAGGTGGATTGGACGAGGCAGCGGAACAAATATTTCCCGAGATCGATGGATATCTCCCGCTAGCCGCGGGTCGCATACTATCGACAAGCTTAGCTTTACTTGAACTTTTTTCCCAGAGCCTCCCATTCAAGAATCATATCTATCAATCAAAGCCCGTATCCGCCGTACGAATCGCCTGTCGAAATAAGTGTGGCAAGGAAATATCCGAAGAGAATTATCACAGAGATCTGCCACAAAAATGGCTCCAGACACGCCGAAAGGGGTCTCTTCGAGACTCTTAACCATGAAGTTCATGCAACGAGCTGTCGCATCCGCTTCATCGTCGCCACAAACAGATGACAGCTCTCAATCGTCGAAAAAGCGAAGGTTGAACAACTCAGCGGCTACCGCAGCAGAACAAAGGGTCAGCGCATTGATCGATCAAGCATCGATCAAGGCAGCGCTTGAAGACCAAGAGGCAAAGCGACAGGCAGCGCTTGCCCAACACACTGCGAGCGGCGCGCATTGGGTCCTGAATACAAAGCTGGACAAGCTGAACGAAAGCGCGCCTCCAAAACCGTCTCTGAATGTTGTGTATGTTGGCTACGGAGATATAGATTCAGATGACGAGTCTGGCGAAGACGCCCCGCAGAGTGGGCGGACTTCGACGCGAAAGCCCAAGGAGGTTGAAAATCAAGTATGTTCACAGGGTTACTTCTCATAGTGGCTTAGGCTCTGCCTTTGTCCTTTTACTGACCGTTAAGCAGAAACCCAATTCCGAGAAAGAAGACGGCTCAAACGATGAATCATCCAGTGATGGCGAGGATTCGAGCCGAAAGCGCAAAGAGAGACATTCAGATGCTGGAGACGGCTCAAGTCGCTCACGCTCACAATCGCGACCGAGAACTAGACCCAACGACGAAAGTAAAAGGGCCAAAGACTTCCGTGAAAAGAGGAAGAAGAAGGAAATTTCGCTGAACAAGATCACCTCCATATCATCATCTGGAGGTGGGGGCAACTCAGCCTCCTCTGCATGTTACATCTGCAAGCAGCCTGGACATAAGGCTGCTAGCTGCCCCAAAAGTGGTTCCAAGCGATCATGAACTCTTCTTTTTCCTTTTACACTCCTGGCCCTTGTAAACTCCCTATTCCACCACGGACGACTTATACACACTCTATCCACATGGGGTAATGTAATACTTTTACGAATACCGAGGCATCCTCTCTAATTTATACCCGATTCAGCCATAGACGAATGTTTGTTGATCCCGCATGCATCAACCATGAATCTCTTCATTTAAAAGCATCTTGATTATCCCACATAGAATAGAAGAGCGTTTGCGATATCAAACGTCACCGAAACAATAGAAAAACGCATTTTGCAGCACCATTTGCATATCATGACCAGACCCTGTGTCCCCTTTCGTATATAATTTCCATTTTCAAACTCACTCATTGTAAAGTCTTGATAATATATGTTCTTAATTACCTTTGCCAATCCTTGCAGCTGTAAATAGGCGTAGACTTGAGCTGAGGGCTCCCAACTCGGATAACACGAGATGAAGTAGATAATCCATGACTCCACATGCCATACTCGGCCTGCTGCAGAAGCTGAGATTGCGGGCAGCTACAAGTACCTCATATTGAGGCTCGGTTAATGTCTCAACTAGCCGTACTCCATACAAGATATATCATAAATTCCCTGCCATCGCCGGGAGGGCTGAAATGACATGCAGCCTGGTGGGATGGGAGACCCAATCACAGAGCTGCGACGCTATTTCTCTATCACATATCGTACGTGCATGCCTGTCACAAATTGCGGGAGCGATGAGTAATTGACGACATTTTGATTTGAGACTTTTACCTTTATAGAATGAAATACTACTTTTATATTGCAAAAGGTTCCCGAAGCGGGCGCATTTCGATCCCATATATGCGCGGATATACACGAAGAGCGTACCCAAGTACCCTGGGTATAAAAGCTTGAGAAAACAACCAAATAAGCCGAGCTTGGCAATGAAGCAAGGTCAGTCTGTCGAGTTCAACACCATCTCGGACTCTAGTTCTTACAACTGACAATTACCCGCAGGGCATCAGCCGATAGACGGAAGAGGGTCTGTGATCTGCGAATGGCCTCTCTTATATACTAATCTCGTACGTTCTGTGCCATCATTTGTGCTCTGGACAGGCTATTTGCGGGGTCTGCTAGCATGATCCTTCGTTGACAGCTTGCAGAAGACGAATCCACCGCGATTGATACTCAACGAGCTTCATCCGTCAGAGGCGCGCAGGCACCTGCTACAAGCGCTTAGATTGACCACTGGCCGCCCGCAGGATTGCCTCTATATTACACACATGCATATGGATTGCGTTCGCCAGTATGCTACAGTACACGGCGATTACCAATTTAGCCTCGCTGCTATATGCCATATAAATGAAGATGGGAGCGAGCATGGCGTGCCACCACTGCATCTGGGCTTAGCTGGACCGTTTCGTCCGTGGAGAGGCCAATATTTGCCAAGGTTGCTGAGGGGGAGGAGAGCTTGTCTAGCTCTGATTCAGACGAAGCTATTGGCATTGGACACGGTCACCGCTGTGTCAGACCTCGGTGGTGCCACCCTCGCCAAAGCCAGCAGCGCGAGTGAGCACACGATCAATTCTCTTCTCAGAGATGTGAGACTATGCGTGTCTTGGGACACATGAATGGCGCATGCTCCTCGAGAGTTGCCCGCTGGCTGTGGAGCTGCGGGCACCGCATAGCAAGACTCTGCGATGCCTCACGCAAAGCAAAGGGTCTTGGTGCTCCCCACGATAGCCGATGCTCGGGACGATGACCCTGATGGGCCGGCGGCACTTGAGTCCCGCGGAAGTCATTGACGTGTCAAATGTCCATGTTTGGGTAATGGTTTGGATGCAAGACCATGGCCTAAGCTCACCTCACCGACCCAAGTAAGCAGATCAGATCGAAACCCTGACCTCCATGTCTAGCGCGCCCCTCTGGACGGAGTCGGTTCCAAACAAACCTGTGGACGAGCCCAAGGGAAACATCAACTTGCGTTTCATCTGGTCTACAGTATTGCTTGCGGTTGATGTGCAGTACGGCTCCCCCCGCCATCGCCATGTCTAAAGCGCCACCAGCAGCGTGGATTTGCGATGGGCCACAACCCAGACCTCACGGGCCTCGGGCCATGTCTTGTCCAACGCTGGGGTCTTGCCAAGATACCTCGTCCTCGTCAACATCTACAAGCATGATTTTGAACAAAGAGAAATTCTCATGTCTGCACTGAGCGAGCAGCGGAGCCAAAGTCGAGGTTTGGAGGATTTTATATCCACTTTGCGAGTCGTCCTAACGCCAGCAATGGTGGGAACGAGACGGGGATCATCCCTCCACACCCCTTGCAGGCTCACGCAGAACCTTTGTCCGGGCCTTGGGACTGGCGAGCGACGTCTCTCTGCGTGCCAGACAGAAGCGACTGGCCGTGTGCGGTACTTGTACAACCACCATTAACACCGATAACCGTTGTGCTGCCACATCCCGAGCACGAGCACGGCCCCAGCAAACAACGAGCGGCATTTGACCTGCTGGCCCCATGATTCGCGGCCAATAAATGCCTGATGGCCGCATTTTTTAGCTTCCTCTTGGCTTTTCGTAGTGCCGGCCGAGTCCAAGAGACGGATCCTTGCTGGTGTATGGCATCTCATACGCACATACCAGCTGTTCTCACACTTTGTAGCAGAGGCCACAATCCTCAATGGCTCGCCAAGTCTGGGCACCGCTGGGAGCAATTGGCAGCTTGAAGGAGCCTCGCACAGCTCAAGCTCAGCACAATCACAAGCACAAGCACAGCTTTGTGTGAAGCTGTAAATTTGTAAATCGCAGACACAGATCAAAGATCTATCACGATTCGCTCGTAGTACAGCTAACTTTTTTCTCCCTTTGGGTTACCCAATGCGTAGCCTGCCACTTTTTCTCCGGCCTGTAGCGGTGCCGGGGGGAACCTTGAGGGACCAGCTACAGACAAGTATGAAAGAGGAGCTTGCCAGCTGTTTGCATCGCGGACTCCTCTGAGCAGATAAGCATCAAAGCTTCCTCAGCGGCCTGCATCGTCCAGGCACTTCTATAAGCGTCCAGGCACCTGGCCAATACGCAATCAGCAAAGCCGGCTCTTTTATGTCCAGGTCGCTCCCGAATTGCTCTTGCATGCCGAATTCGAGACACTCACCGCAGGCTCAAGCCGCCGTCCAAGACTAACGCCAGACTCAGCATCAACATTGGTGCCATCGCCTGGTTGTGCTTCAGAGGGGACAAGATCTCAGCCATTTCGCTTCTCCTGCCACCAAAGCAACCTACCTGCATCCTACCGCATCCAAGGCCTACCTAAAAACCTCGTCAAACCCGGCTTCACCACGACGAAATCCGCCCGACGACAGAGATTACCACCTAGCATTACGCCCATCCAATCCTACAAAGCAGCTGAGCTCCAGCAACTCCCTACGACAGACGAGACGGCCTGCACCTAAAGACGGTGGCGCCCCCACTACTGGCGAGCTTCAGCAAACGCGGGTCTCGATCAGTCAGCCCGCCGCCACCTCCAAAAAACATCAACCTGTGCAATCCCCAAGCTGTGCGTCGTCGAGCATCCTCTCCCTTCTCCGCCAAGGCTCGTCGCTGCCCATTCGCCGTGATTGTTGTTGGTGCTCGCTCGCCGCTCTTCGCAAAACCGCCCCCCCCGCAATGCCCGCGCATGTGCCGGCACCGGCCAAGGCTGAGGCCCAAGCCCCCAGCCGCCACTCGCCGGTTGAGATCCTGACGGACAGCCTGGAGAAGCCCTCGCTGGACGACCGCGAGTACAGGGTCATCCGCCTGGAGAATGAGCTCGAGGCGTTGCTGGTGCACGATCCGGAGACGGACAAGGCCAGCGCCGCGCTCGACGTCAACGTCGGCAACTTCAGCGACGAGGATGGAATGCCGGGCATGGCACACGCAGTCGAGCATGTAAGCCGTGCCGTTTCCCCTGCTTTGCTCTGCCGCTTGGCTCCTGTTTTCTGTCTTGTTTGATTGTCCTCGGCCCTCTTCTTCTCGTTCTGCAATTGCTCATCTTCTCCCCTCCTTTTTTTTTGTTTCTAATCATGCATTTAACCCTTTTGTGCTTGTAATCCTGGCGGGCTGACATTGGAGCAATGCTAGCTCTTGTTCATGGGCACCAAAAAGTTCCCCATCGAGAATGAGTACGGCCAGTATCTGTCTGCCAATTCCGGCAGCTCCAATGCTTATACAGCCTCCACATCGACCAATTACTACTTCGACGTCGCAGCCAAGCCGGCCAATGACGAAAATCCGTCGGCGACGAATCCTTCGCCACTCCGCGAGGCTCTCGACCGCTTCGCGCAGTTCTTCATTGAACCGCTTTTCCTATCTAGCACCTTGGACAGAGAGCTCAAGGCCGTTGATTCGGAGAACAAGAAGAATCTGCAGAATGACACATGGCGTCTCCACCAGCTCGACAAGTCGCTGTCAAATCCGAAGCACCCTTACTGCCACTTTTCTACTGGCAACCTGGAAGTGCTCAAGACCATCCCAGAAGCCAGCGGCATCAATGTCAGAGACAAGTTTATCGAGTTCCACGCGAAGCACTACTCCGCCAACCGCATGAAGCTTGTCATTCTGGGTCGGGAACCTCTGGATGTGCTTCAGGACTGGGCTGTTGAGTTCTTCTCTGGCATCGCTAACAAACGCTTGGCTCCAAATCGATGGACGGAAGAGCTTCCTTTCCGTGAAAATGATATTGGTGTCCAGTGGTTCGCAAAGCCGGTAATGGACACCAGAGAGCTGAACCTTGGCTTCCCCTTCATTGACGAGGAGGATTTGTACAAGTCTCAGCCGAGCAGGTACTGCTCCCACCTCATTGGACATGAAGGTCCCGGTAGTATCATGTCGTATATCAAAAACAAGGGCTGGGCCAATAGCTTGTCCGCCGGTGCTTACCCAATCTGCCCCGGCACGCCCGGTGTCTTTGAAGTGCAAATCCGATTGACGGAAGAGGTAAGCTTAGAACCCCATATTCTAGCAAGATGTGCTCTAACAGTAAAACCGCAGGGCCTTAAAGTGTATCCTCAAATTATCAACATCTTTTTCCAGTACATCGCCCTCTTGCGTGAAGCCTCGCCTCAGGAATGGATTTTCCAAGAGCAAAAGGGCATGGCCGATGTGGACTTTAAGTTTAGAGAGAAAACTCCAGCCAGCCGATTCACGAGCAGAGTTAGTTCCGTGATGCAGAAGCCTTTGCCGCGAGAGTGGCTGCTGAGCGCCCACAGCCGGCTGCGCGTTTTTGATGCAGGACACATTGAGCAGGCCTTGTCCAAGATTCGACCAGAGAATCTCCGTCTTTCCGTTGTATCACGCACTTTCCCCGGCAATTGGAACCTGAAGGAAAAGTGGTACGGCACAGAATACTCATACGGGAAAATCCCTGAAGATGCGATGGAGGATTGGAAACGTGCCATCAATACCCCTAGCCAGCAGCGACTGCCACAGTTGCATCTGCCTCACAAGAACAGCTTCATCCCTAACAAGCTCGAGGTCGAAAAGAAGGAAGTGCCAGAGCCTGCATTGGCCCCCCGAATTCTGCGAAACGACGCAGAGGCCCGAACTTGGTGGAAGAAAGACGATACGTTCTGGGTGCCCAAGGCGAACGTCATCGTGAGCCTGAAGAACCCTCTCATCTATGCCTCTGCACAGAACAGTGTCAAGGCTAGACTTTTTACAGAGCTAGTACGAGACGCCCTGGAAGAGTACTCTTATGACGCAGAACTTGCAGGACTTGAGTATACCGTCTCCCTGGATTCTCGAGGCATGTTTCTCGATATTTCGGGATATAACGACAAGCTTCTGCTTCTCCTTAGGAAAGTTACCTCTACCTTGCGAGATATTGAGATCAGGGAGGATCGATTCGCCATTGTCAAAGAGCGCCTTACCCGCGGTTATGATAATTGGCAACTTCAGTCTTCATATCAGCAAGTAGGAGATTACACATCCTGGCTGAACGCAGAATGTGACTACCTGGTGGAAGAACTTGCTGTGGAACTGCGAGAGGTCACCTCGGATGATATCCGACAATTTCAGAAGCAGATGCTGGCTCAGATGTACACTGAAGTCTATGTACATGGAAACATGAGCAAGAGCGACGCACTTGATGCGACAGAGGTGGTTGAGTCCACGCTCAAGCCTCGCGTGCTGTTGAAGTCTCAGTGGCCCATTATTCGTTCACTCATCTTGCCCTCGGGATCAAATTACGTTTACAAAAAGACGTTGAAGGACCCGGCAAACGTCAACCACTGCGTGGAAACCTGGCTCTATGTAGGTGACAGAGGTAACCGAAATACTCGCGCCAAAACTCTCCTGATGGATCAGATGATGCATGAGCCCGCCTTTGACCAGCTCAGGACGAAAGAGCAGCTTGGATACATTGTCTTTGCCAGTATCCGCAACTTTGCTACCACATGTGGTTTCCGCTTCTTGATCCAAAGCGAGAGGACTCCTGACTACCTAGACAGACGCATCGAGGCGTTTTTGGTTCAATTTGGGGAAAGCCTGCAGAAGATGACGGACACTGAGTTTGAGGGCCATAAACGAAGCTTGATCAACAAGAGACTCGAAAAGTTGCGAAACCTGGATCAAGAGACTTCGAGACACTGGGCGCAAATATCTAACGAATACTATGATTTTGAACAAGGTAAGTGATGTTAATGGATTTCTTGCTTCGCTCCCAATTACGTATATGCGGCATGCTAATATGCAACTTTTAAAAATCACAGCCCAGCATGATGCGGCCAACGCCAAGCTGCTAACAAAGGCTGAAATGTTGGAATATTTCGATAAATACTTTAGCCCTTCCTCCAGCAGCCGAGCTCGTCTTTCAGTTCATCTGTACGCTCGAGGATCTAGCGAAGTGGACTCCAAGGTTGTGGACCTCCTGAAGAACCTGGGACTGGAAGATGTTCCCAAGGAGAACCGAGCAAGCCTTGACCTTTTGGAGGGACATCTGAAGACTGGACAGTCGGTTTCGGATGACCAGCGCACAACCCTGCTTTCCCAAGCCAAGGAGCTAGGACTACCTCAGGTTTCCCCCAATGTCGAGACATCTAGCAACGAGACTTCAGCCATAGATGCGGCAATTGAGATCACCGATGGTCGACAATACAAGGCTGGCCTTCAGGTCAGCTCTGGTGCTCGCCCTGTCAAAGACCTCAAGGAGTTTGAGGAAATCGATTCCAAACTTTGAAGTGCCGAGCCATGTTGACGAATTACGAAGAATTTCACATTGTTCAAGAGAAAAGGGGGGAAAAAATAACCTGATACTAGATGTTTGATGCCGCACACGCAAGGGGATTTCCTAGGGGAGAGTTGGAGATAGCATTAAATGCAGGTAGATATATATATATATATTAGAGTTTTATTTCCATTGATTACATTGATTGGATGAGGGGATGAGAGCAACAGCCACCTGGGTTTCTTGCTACTTGAGATATCACTGCGTCCAAGAGACAGCAGCCACAACATCCCCGCAGGATACCTCATACAAATAGGTGCTTGTATCTACAGCATGAGATTATATAGGGGTATCGAATATAACCAGATCTTGATTTTGAGACTCATGCTAATTACTGTTCGAGGCTTTGTATCTACTACCTGCTTCGTATTTTGCCATTTCGTCACCTAGAATGTATAGGTAGATACCACCTAGGTAACAACAGGCTGCTCTGATGCCGAGGCAGTTAGACGACAGAGCGTTACTAGCAACCAGACTGAGTCGGGACCTGAAAATATTTGCACGCCAGCACGTAGCCAGTTTCCGGATCCGTTCTCGTTTGCCTTTTTACTATGGAAAAAAAGACGCCGGGCGGTCGCCACAGTCTGTGCCCCTCGCAGCCAACACGGTGCAGAGGTGAGTGCAAGTTGGCGGTACCTACGATGAAGGTACTGCTTTGTTAGTGGGCTGGCAAGGCTGATCTCGGATTCCCAAAATGGATTTTATGTACGTATTTCGGTGTGCCTGGAGGAACAAGGCGGATGCTGGATAAATACGTGTCCCAGAGCTACCTAGCTACAATTACTAATGACGAGGCAGCAATGGGAAGGATTCCATTCGCATCGCTTTTGCCACTGGTTAGGTACTACCTAGTATTAGAATTTACTGGTACCTGATGCAGCTTCGACGGCGTCAGCAAATCAGGCAAACGAAAGGGAACATGTTCTCGAGGTACCTGGACGCCTAGGGCCACGGCAGTTCAACTCCAGGCGTCTGTTAGGGCCGTGCGCGGGGCTCTCAGTGCGCTGGCCGTCATTCCTGGGCTTGGTGCGGTGGGGATTGCTCTCGCCTCGCCGCAGCTACAGCGCGGAGAGAGCCCTTCGAAAATCTCAGCACCAAACGGCAGTTTTTCTTCAGGCGATTACGGGTCTCTTGAGACGCACCCGCAAGGGCAGCCGCGAGCTATCCGCTAGTTCCTCTAGCCCTGGGCCTCTTTTTTTCTTCGCTTTTGGATGGGGCTCACTGCTGGTTTTTATTTTTGTAACATCAATGAAATTTTTCCCACCAGACAGCTCCCTGCTGCGCTATCCGTTGCCTGATTCGCTGTTTACTTACATGTGCGCATAAAACGGGGCCCTAGGCCGATCTTGCTGTTCCTCTTTTGCTTTGGTTCACTTTTTTTTTTTTTTACCGTTATTCACTTCTTTTTCTCTTTTCTTTGGTCGTCCCTTTTTTTTGTGTTTATTTTGTTTTCATAGCTGCAACAGCCTAGCAGCAGATCCTGCAGGCACGAGCAGGCCATATAAGCAGGCCACGTACCCTCCCGGCTGCGGGCATCTCAGCGGCCGTGCCATTCTCCCCAGCCCAGCTGCAACTCCAGGTTCAGGTACGAAGTACAGATCACACCCACCACCACTCTCAGGCAGGTGTCAGGCACAAGACACACTGCACACTGCACTATGCCCAGTCCACGCCAGAAGCCACGCCCAGCTCATGCCGTGCCATGGATCGACGCGGAGTCATTCGCATCTGCTGCTGACGCTGGGCTGGGCTGCTCTGCTCCAGCTGCCCCTTCTCCCCTACAGCAAGCAAGCACAGTGCTGTGTCCCGCTAGCGCTGCTGCATGTGGCCGTGACGTCTTTTTTTTTTGCCCCTGCTTGACTTTGTACTGTCCAGAAATAGCTGACATCGAGACCCACACAGCCGTCAAAACACCGCCAACCCGCGAAACAGACGCCCGCCTCCACTGCCCCGATGTGCGGTGCCCTGGCCGTTCTTTTGTCTACTGGCTGATTCTATCAACCCCTCGACCGGCGAGCGTCTAGATGCAAGGCCTTCCCCATCGCCTCCCGACTCGACTCGACTCTCCCCCCGTTCTCCCCAGAGCTGCCCGGGCAGCTCACTATCAAGACGTCTTCCTCAAAGAAGAGAAAGCTTGCCCGTCCCTTGACGATCGATCTTGACGCCCACTCGCCATCGCCAGACACCGCCATCCCCTCGTGCGAGCCCGACGACGACGCCGCCCTCTCCTTTTCCGCTACGCCCATAGCCTCCGGGCTTGAAGCGCCGCAGTACGTCCGTGCCGCCTCCATCCCAGCATCCAGCGTCCCCTCGCGGCTCCAGACCCAGGCCCAGCTCAGCTCGTCCCTCGTGTCTGCCGACTACGCCTCGTCCGTTGCCTCGTCTCCCGGCACGTCCAACGGCCCCGACCCGTCTGTTGAGAGCGAAAGAGGAGGAGACGACGCAGCCTCTGTGCGAACCTACGCCAGGAGCCAGTCACCGTTCCTCATCTCCAAGAGGGTCGTTATGAATGGCGATGCGGATCTGCCTAAACGTTCATCATCCCCACTGAAACGACGAGCATCCAGCATGGATCCTGAAACCACTGCAAACAATAATGGCGATGCTGCCAACGGCAGTGCCGAGGACGTGGAGATGACATCGTCATCCATCCCCTCAGCGGAATTGCCCCGCGCCATGAGCGTCGACGTCGTTGAAGTCACAGATACCATGCCATCAACCAACGGCACCGATTCCCCTGCTCAGTGTAAGTTCATTTCATGGAGAGAAAGAGAATAAAAGCATTCCAAAGATAAGAAAAAGGGACAAGGACAAATCTGGTTGCAAGATTGCTAATGCTAGGCTTTTTCATTCTTAATAGCTGCTCCCCTCCCCTCTCTCCCCGAACAAGTCAAGATAATCGAGACGCTTCTCAAAGCTGCGGCAGACTCGTCGCCAAAGGAGGGCGATAAAGCCTATCTTGTATCGCGTACATGGGTGGATAAGGCGTTATCCCTACGTTCGGGGAAGACAGATATTACCGATGCCTCATTGGGCCCAATCGACAACTCAGACATTATTGAGGAAGTCCTCCAAGAGCCGGGTCATGAAGACTTTGTCCGCCTCAAACCCGGACTTGATCAACAATCATTCGAGCTCTTTCCTGAAGACGCATGGAAATTGGTCATGGACTGGTATGGTCTCGAACAGGGACAAATGCCCATTGTCCGCACTGCTATCAACATTGCTGTCGATGCGCACTCTGCCTCGGATGTCATGTTTGAGCTCCATCCCCCAATTTTCCGAGTGCATCGCGTCTGGTCTGAACTCAGTCCGCTGCCCATCGAGTCGTCTCTCAAAGCGGACAACCCACCTCCTCTTGCTATAGCCAGAAGTCGCAAATACCATGCTCAAACTTTTATTAAGGATATAAAGAAGCTTACTGGAGTCCCGATGGATCGCAAGATTCGGCTCTGGGTGGTCAATTCTGAACAGCTTGGCACAACCAATGTCCAGCCTCAAGCTGCTCTGACAACACCGCCTGATTCTCCCGGCCGCAACCAAGATGCAAATGGAGATGAAAACTCGCCGTGGTCGCACTTACTCGTTGACGTAGCGACCTTTGGTACTTCCAAGGACGCCAGGCGGTTAGCAGCCCTCGAAGATCAAACCATAAATCCCAACTACAATGGATCTGCCGCCATTCAGCTTTTTGAGCTTGTGACAGACCAAGTCTTGATCGTTGATGAGCTAGTCGGCAAGGACGTCTGGGTGAGTAGGTGTACGAGCCAGAACCAGTCAATGCTTGATAAAGCAATACCCACGCGAACCAACAACACTGCATTGTCCAAGTCATTTAGCAGCCGAAGCAGCCCTAGCTCTTCAGATGGGCCTGCCACTCGTGGCAGGATGCAGAAAAAGAAGAATGGTCGGAGCTTGGGCGCCGTGGGTTTACATAACCTCGGAAACACCTGC
The DNA here is from genome assembly GCF_020647795.1 of Trichoderma atroviride. Classification (NCBI taxonomy): domain Eukaryota; kingdom Fungi; phylum Ascomycota; class Sordariomycetes; order Hypocreales; family Hypocreaceae; genus Trichoderma; species Trichoderma atroviride. The sequence continues at coordinate 1,346,428 of NC_089400.1, read as the reverse complement.
TACATGAACTCGGCGCTGCAGTGCGTGCGTAGTGTGGAAGAGTTGACAAAGTACTTTCTTACTGAGGCGTACGCAAGTGAGCTCAACAAGTCCAACCCTCTTGGATACAACGGGAAAGTAGCCACAGCGTATAACGGGCTGCTGAGAGAGATTTACGATGAGGGCAGAGGATCAGTAAGCCCTCGGGATTTCAAGAACACCGTGGGCCGCTGCCGCACCACCTTTGCTGGCTGGGGTCAGCAAGACTCACAGGAATTTCTCGGCTTCCTTCTCGACGCTCTTCAAGAAGACCTCAGTCGCATCAAGAAGAAGCCTTACATCGAAAAGCCAGACTCTACCGATGATATGATCAACAACCCCGAGGCAATCAAGGAGATGGCAGACAAAGTTTGGGACATTACCAGAAAGCGAGATGATTCAATCATCGCCGACCTATTCACGGGCATGTACAAGTCAACTCTCAAGTGCCCCGAGTGCGGTAAAATCAGCATCACATTCGACCCTTTCAACAACCTAACACTGCCCTTGCCTGTCGAGAATATGTGGTCAAAGACGGTCAAGTTCTTCCCTCTCAATGACGTCCCTGTCCAATTCGAGGTTGAGCTGCCCAAGCATAGCTCCATCGAGTCTCTCAAGCTATTTTTGTCAATTCGCACAGGTGTACCAGCAAACCGGCTCATGGGTGCTGAAGAGTTTAAGGACCGCTTCTTCAAAATCTATGACAATAGCGGCGACATCTCTGAAGAGATTGGAACATCCGATATTGCAGCATTCCACGAGTTGGAGGCTGTGCCTACCAACTGGCCTGCAAAGGGCAACCAAAAGAAGATTCGTTCAACGCCGGAGCCGGACGGCACCCTGCCTGACGCTGCCGACGAGTGGAACAGCGACCCGAGATATGAGACGATGGTGGTCCCAGTTTTCCACCGACGGCCATACATCACTGGCAAGGGGCCAGAGGGTACCTCTCCTCCACACTTCATCACTCTGACGAGGGAAGAGGCGTCCAACTACGACGATATCAAGCGTAAAGTGTTGGAAAGAGTATCAACCTTTTCCACCTGGTCAAAATTTGCCCAGCAACAAGAGCCTGAAAGCCCAGAAACGACAGAGTCAGACATGGTCATCACTAATGCTTCTGATGCCGACTCATCTGGAGACAGTAAAGTTGTTGCCAAATCTGTTGAGGGGGAAGAGGATATGGTTGACGTAGCCATGAAGGATGCTCGCAGCAGTGCCAATACCATGCCCCCTCCCGATCTCCCTCTGCCTCATCAACCGCAGCTTCTCCGCCGTTTCAATGCCCAACGTCCCAAGTTTATCCAGCCTGGAGAGTTCCTTGACCCTGAGCTGCAAGGTCTCTTTGAGCTGAGCTACTTTGCCAGTCAAGCTGATGGTCCGGTGCCCACTGGCTGGGGAAACGTCATTGACAATCACAAAACGCTCCCAAGACTTTCGGATCGCATCCCAGAGCCGCCGGCCAAGGAGGAGGATGAGCCAAGCCCTGAAAGCTGGAATAGCACGGCCTCTGGTAACGAGGACAGCAGTAACGATGACGAGAGTCCACAACCAGAGTCCCCGCAGACACGTATGGTAGATGAATCCAGCGAAGATGATGCTCCTCCCGATGCCCGGGTAAGTTCCTGTTTTAATTCGTTGACTGATATTTCATTAGCTAACTCTTGATACGCAGCAGCTGGCTCGGACCACTGTTAATAGAGTTCCTCGGAAGGGCGGTAAGAAGTTCAAGAATCACAAGATGTACAACAAAAAGGGCAACAAGCGTCGCGACAAGCAGATGCGTGGTGGCAAGCTAGCAAACCGTTCGTCGGCTGTCGAATCTGAACCAACACCTCCTGCAGTTGCCGATGGTGGCCCGTTGATCCGAATTCACGAGGGTCTCGTAGTGGACTGGAGTGAAGAGGCTTGGGAAACTGTGTTTGGTTACACTGGAAAGAAGCAGCACGCGGCACAGGGATCCAAGACGTTTGCGGACTTGGAGACTATCAACGACCCCGCGCTTAAGATCAGCCAGAGAAAACGACAAACTCGCCGGTCCCGCGGTATCACTTTGGAGGAGTGCCTCGATGAGTTCGAGAGAGCCGAAGTCCTGTCAGAGCAAGACATGTGGTATTGCCCACGATGCAAGGAGCACCGCAGAGCAAGCAAGAAGTTTGACTTGTGGAAAACACCAGACTATCTGATTGCACACCTCAAGCGCTTTAGCAGCTCAGGATGGCGGCGAGACAAGCTGGACGTTCTAGTCGATTTCCCTATCGAAGGGTTGGATCTCACCTCGAGAGTCATTCAAAAAGAGGATGGAAAAGAAGAGATTTACGACTTGATTGCTGTCGACGACCACTACGGAGGGCTGGGCGGAGGCCATTACACCGCATACGCGAAGAACTTTGTAGATGGGCGCTGGTACAACTACAACGGTGAGAATCACTAATCCGCACATGCCGTAAAACTAAGACGGAACAAAAGGCTAACTTGTAAAAAAAAAAACTAGATTCTTCCGTTTCATCCGTTTCTGACCCTTCGTCGGTTGTGACGAGTGCAGCATACCTACTCTTTTATCGTCGCCGAACTCACGGTCATCTAGGTGGCCCGCGGTTTGGACAGATTTTTGAAAAGTACAACTCAGAAACGAGCGGAGACGACGGGAGTAATTCCAGCGAGGAGGACAACTCTTTTCGTGGCTCGCCTTTAAAGGCCGGTGTTGCTCACACCACGATCAAACCCCTTTCTGATAGCCACGATGGGGAAGTACCGCCCTATGAAGAGGCTATTCGTAGCATCGAAGACGAAGGCTCAAACAGCTTTCAATTCGCGGAATCAACCCCCCCTTGACTTGACATCTGGTTGGACTTTCAACGGGATAAATGGCAGTGGAGCTGAAGGGTCTTCGGCTGCAGACTGTGCCAGCGATGACGCACAACTCAATTCATCCGGCGACGAGCATGGTAGCTCGGGAGGCTTCCCGGAAGCTGACACTCACATGACATCGGCCAGCTCTATCAAGGGAGATGTGATAGGAGAAGCATCGTCACCAGCGGGAGCCCACGAGGACGTCTTGACGGTACCTACCGGGGCTCCCAATTCCGATGACTCTGATGAGGTCGCTGAGATCCACTTGGAGGGCGAAAACACTGCCCGCGACGAGTAAAGTGATGACATGGTGAAAGCCTCGTCGAAGACAGCTTGAGCTACGGATATGAATTCAACGACCATGGCACGTACATATATATAGACACTTTGTGTGATGAATCACAGGTTGCATGTCGCATGACTTTGGGAAACTCACTATGAGTTTGGAGGAGTAAAAGGGGAGGGAGTAAGGGACATACACACATGCATTGAACGTGTAGATAGAACTTAGATGATTATCCCGTCTGAAACCAGGCAGGAAGGGACGGCAACTGGCCGCATGAATTGACGACTGCATGTACAGAGTATGCATTATGACGTCTCTGAGTGGAAGATCAATAGCACCAAGTGTATAATCAGATACATATATAATGTATGATGTTTTCTCACAGCAGGCGCACCACTGAATCAGTTTGCTTGCATGTTACTTGATACCTGATACTTGGTAAAAGGCCCACTGCTTATTATGGCTGCCTATAGATTGGTAATACCATCTCTCACGGGCGTTGATACAGAAAATGATACATCATATGCTTGTGCCCCGATGGCTGGTTGCTGCTTGTTTGGGCAATCTGGGGAATAGAGAGACAAGCAGGTTTTGATTTTGACAGGTGGATGAAGCAAGAAGCAAGTCATTCGTGTGGAGCGTCTGGAGAACGGGGGCGCCGCTATTCTAGCATTGAGTTTGGCTCTTTCTTACACGGTATTACATGCAATGTGTCTTGAATTTCAAATCGGTAGCGTGGAGGAGCTGGACGAAAGAGGCAAAATGATGTCTTCACTACTAAACTGGTGTTTTTTTTTTTTTATCAGCACACGGAAAGTCGGCAATGGCAAATTCATTCAAGTGTTGTATATTGCTGCTGGGGATAGGGCAAATATTGCAGGGTAAGATTGCACGACGTAATGGGAAAGATACATGACGTTTTTTTCTCTCGGAACTCGGGAAGAGAAGAGGTATGGGGTTACACGATTCATTTGATTTCAAATTCTTATCCAACTTGGAAAAAGAAAGGAAATAGTGGCACGTAATATCTGCCGAATGCGTTGTAATGACACGGAGAGGCTGACAATGTTTAATTGGGTGTGTGTAAGTCTTGTTCTCTATTCTGTGTAGTGGCGCGCACACACGTAAACTTTCGCTCGGAGTATGATCGGCTTTTTTTTCTTACTGGGCTGAAAAAAACAGAAAGATCGGCAGCTTGGATTAACAACAAGGCCGGGTCCAGCAGCCAGTCCAGTGCGGGCAAGGGAGAGGGGAGAAGAAAAAAAGGGGAGTTGGGTCGTAAATTAGCAACTTTTGTAGCGCCGTACGGGGTAAAATGCTTGAACCAAGTTTGCAATCCGGAGAAGCCCTTGCAAGTTGATTAAAATGTATACATGTACTGTAGTATTGCCGAGCTTTTTGAAAAAGCGGGCAGCGGGCTATATTCTAAATAGAGAAATGTTGAAAAACGAGAGAGAGAGGAAAGGAGGGGAAGGGGGGGGGGGGGAACGTGTAGATTAGAGAGATTCGAGATTGAATGTAAAGCATCGAGTTAATGCCGAGGCGATTAATTGATTGAATATTTGGTGCTAAACATCAAGCTGATAAGCGAGCGCCCTTTTTTCGCAATGGCTGCGTCTCAAGCTGAGGGACTAGACTGTTACAGGATTATTGGAACCCTGATAAGGTAGTAGCACTACTATTTGGCCAATTATTAGGTATTTTAGGCTTTGGGAGGTGTTTGTTCATTCGTCGGTTGCTATTTAGTGACAAGTAGCCACAACAATAGCGACTTTGGTATTTCTAATCATTGTCTGGCACTTACAGACATATTCCGTGTACCGCTGATAAATTCGCACAACGCGATTGGACTGTATTGGTGTACTGCAAGTATGGTAGCTATGGAGCATTGGGAACCGAGCAATGCAGGGCGATTGTGATGTGGGATGCGCGATGCGGGCTGCGATGCAACGCAAACATAAAAAAGCAGGGAAGCTAGCCCTGCCACATCAGAGGGGACCCGGATGGTGATTAGCGGGATGGATATAAGAGGTTGCTGCTATGGGGCCTTATTGCCTTGATGCTGGGCTCAGAAAACAGGGCCGTGGAAGAATTGCCCAGGCGGTTCTCCGTGTGCTGGAGGCCATTATAACTGGGGCAATCTCCGACTCGTTCGATGGGATCGGGCTTCTCCGTAGTCCCGCGACTGCGCAGCGAATCGGGACACGGCCTCTGCGCTGCGGAGAGGCTGAGGATTTAGATTTGTGCTAATGCATGGGAGCAGGAATACACAAGACTGCTAGCGATAATACGAAGGGGGTTATTGATAAAATAAGCATTCAACTGCATGACACGAGGCAAGAGACAGCCCGGAGGAGAGAAACCTTTTCCGAGCTGCCGGGATTCAGGGTGGTAAGCCGCAAACAGGCACGGATAGGACACAGCGCAGTACAGAGCAGAGCACTAAACCACAGTATTACAGTGCCTGTACGGATACATGCATCAACAGCGAGAGTCAGAAAGCGGGGGCCCAGTGCGGCGGATTGGACCAAGGATAAGGGTTCGTCCTTGGCCTCATTCCGCTTAGAGCAATACGTCCAGCCCAGCATTCGCGTTAGCTCTGTAAGCCGGAATGGCGCGGTCGGGGCTTTAGATGAAAGCGCAAACGCTCGGACCAGCTGCGAATCCCAGATGAGGCTAAAAAAAAACTTCTAGAAGCCTGCTAGAAGCCCCAACGAGGATCTAGCATGCTGCTAGCAGACAGAAAGAGCGAGAAGGCGTGAGCAAAACTGGCCGAACAAGGAGAAAAGGAAAGAAAAAAGACACAAGACTCTCAAACTAACAGGTGAAAAGCGGGCCGATATTGGGTTGTACGTATCATTGATCTTATTGCCTCCTTTTGTCTGTTCGCTCTTCGGCACGCTCCGGGCTGGGCTGGGCTGGGCTGGGCAGAAATGGACTGGGCTGGCGGTTCTATTGGGTACGATCCAATGTGCAATCGAAGCATGCAGCCGTGTTGGGTATCACCGTGCAGTGCTGCCGCCCAACCACGGGCAAACACGCAAAAAAAGACAACAAATTCGGGCCAGGCATGTGCAAATCGAACTAGTAGGGCTGTGGCCACCCGCGAATCTGCGTCCAACGTCGAGGTGAGGCGAGGCTGGCGGCGGCAGCGAGATGGCGGGAGACGGCCACTTGCCGAGAACTTGGAGACTGTTGCTCGCCCTTTTTCGGTGGCGTGCCGGCTCTTCGATCTGAGTCCGTGTAGCGCGCCACTGGGGCAGACCGAGACACATACTTCTGACGTAGCTTCTGTGGGATTCTAGGGCACAAGGGAAAAAAAAAGGGAGACATCAGTGTTCGCTGGCCCGGGACCTAGGGACGGTAGCTGGACAGTGCGGCGGCATCAGCAACATCAGCATCAGCATCAGCCTCGGCATCCCGAGCACGCGTCGGCCTGAATCTTGCACGCAATGCCAGTAGTACTACAGTAGACATTCAGCGTCCCCCTTTCCAGTTCCTGCTGGGTCAGCCTCATCCTAGCCAGCAACGTGGACAAGACCGGCAGTGCGAGAATGACGATGTTCATGGGGGATCACCATCCGATGTCCTTGCGCCTGTCAGGCACTCGTATAAAAGTGCTGGCATCAACTAGCTAGCAAGCTCCCCCCTGTCGAGTTCGGGGTCAAGGGCGGGGGGAACACGCGAAGCTCCTATTCTCTACATGCAGTGCCTCTCACTCTTTTCTTGGTCCCCAGAGTTGTTTGACGGACCCAACAGCACAGTATAGTACCTGTAGAGGCAGACAAACTTCGCGAGCAATATAATAAGCGAGACCGAGCTCGCCGAGGGTCCAGTACGAGGGCTTGCGCGTTTCGTTTCGTCTCCACGATTCGGCTCAAGGTGAAAAGCTGAGGCTGGAAATGCCTAACAGTCGAATGGAGCGCGTACTGTAGGTAGCTGACTCCATAGATAGCAAACGGAGAAGTCCGTTGGCTCGGGCTTCATCGTACATCGTTCGATCGCCTTCCGATTTGCTTCTCGCACTAGGCACCAGTACTGTAGCACTATGTTGATTCCTCTGGCCGCGAGTCAAACAGAATGCCACGGTAGTGCGCCTTTTTGACGCACGTAATTTTCGATCCTCGGGCTCCTGTGGCCCCTCTTGCTCCTATTCCGTCCTCTTCTCTCGGTGGTAAGCGCCCTCTGGAACACACCTGTCCGCTTGCATGCCATGATCCTGATGTTCATTTTATTTGCTTTTTGAGTCTTTTTCGTCCAAACCTTGTCCCAGGCGCCACCCTGCGAGCTGAAAGAATGCAGGATCCACAGCTCTCAAAGTTTGCCCTGGTTGTTGCCATAAAAGAGCAAACAGCCGTGTCCACCCCCTGGCATTCCCCAGCCGAGACGAATAGAGAGCGGGCCCTGCAGGCTGGGTCGTTGGAGCCCGGGACGAGGGATTCGAGGGCGTTGCTTGGGCGCCGAAACGGCATCGTGTCGTCTTGTCTGTAAGCCGGAGAGGGCCTGAGCTTTGCAGCTGTAATCCAGTAGAGAGACACACACGAGCAAAGCGCGTCTTGGCCGACACGAGTACGTACGTGTCAGTAGCTGGCTTTCTTTTTTCCCTTTTCCACATGGATAATGCCATCGTCGGGCCGGCCGAGATCTGTTTAGCACGAAACGCGGGAGCTATGGAGCGATCAAGAAGCGATAGTCGAACTCGTCTTGCCACCCGGCAGGTGCCTATGGAGTGTGTAGGATTGTAATAAATCTTGTGTAGTAAAGACAGAATAGCCGCTCACATACATGTGCATGCAGCGTATAGATGTACTTTCCTTAGGCGGTAGGTACCTCATGCTTGCATCTTCGATGATGCGATGGGTTACTGCTGCCCGGCGAACCATGGGCCCAGTTTTCAATACTACTACCAACAGCAATAATCTGACAGTTATTGGCAGGCATTCTCCTGCATCATGCGTGGCAGCAGCTGCAGAGGCACAGCCCGTCGACAGCAAAAAGGAATCAATCAGTACAATATAGAGCTGTACATCAAATATCATTAGACAACATCAAGACAAGGGCCTGGCGAGGGACGCGACGGCATCCGGAGAATTCATGTCACTAGCAGGTACGTACTTGCTGTGCGGTGCATGGGGCGGCACAGTGCGAGCGCAAATCGCTGCTCTGGCCTGGAATCCATGTGAGGGCGGTTTCTTTTTTTGGATTTCGGTTTTAATTGCTGGTACAGTAATTCATAGCGAACCTCGCTCCTGAGAACCGCTGTGTTCTCAGTGAATTTTTACCAGCAATTGATATCATGCTTTTACAGCGCGTACCATCTCGCCATTGTCTTGACCTGCGCTGCTGTGGTTGGCCGTCGCCGGGTGGACCGGACTGGCGCAGCCAACCCCTCACTGCAAGCTTTGGAAGCCTTCGTTGCAGCCTTCTTTTCCTTCGAGGAAGACTTCTTCCAGTGTTCCATGGCGTGAGTCAATCGGTGCGCGTACATTAGTGGTCCGTGGCAGCGCCTGGCACACGCTGCACCTGCAGGCGTTGCACCCACCCTCCTCCAGGGCCTCCGCACAGGCACGGCGCCCACCAGTCAGCGCTCGCGGATGCGCGCTTTGCATCGTGCTAGCGCTCATACCTGAACACGGACAGCTAATGGCCCAGAGCTGTGCTGCGTGCAGCGAGCTACCCTGGTCGGCCACCTACGTGTACAGCATCCAGCGTACATGTACAGCACGCACGCACGCACGCACGCTCCTGGCACAGCTGGCATCGGTCCAGTGTTTGTGCTGTACAAAGTAGGGATGATGCTGATGCCGATGCTGATGATGTTGGGGAACTGGCGATGAGCACGGCATGCTCCAGTGGCCCAATTGGCGCTGTGGCGCGTCCGTCTGTTGGGTTCAGGCGGGCTGCACTGTCCGAGTGCCTGCTCTGCTGTGCTGCCGCTTATCTGCGACACCTTCTACCTGTGCCCCGTGCTTTGACCTCGACTGCCTCCACGACATTGACTGATCCAATGTCGCAGGATGGAGCAGCCAGCAGAGGGCACGCCGTGGGTACATGTACATGACATTTGATCAAATACTTGCCGCTCTTAGTAGTAGTCCTAGCAGATGTCAACTGGCATGCCGCACGTGTGATTGTACGGTGCTAGTGCTCCGTGAGGACGCCCCAGGGCACCGGACTGTGTACCTGTCTGCAGCGTGCAATGCAGGGAATCTGCTGCGGTATCTGCGACCAGGAAGTCGAGGACGGGGCACTGTATGTGTCCGCAGCAGCAGATGCAACTCCTCCCTCCCGCCTGGCACCTTATATCGAAGCTCTCCCTCCGGCCTCTGCCTCGTCCAGTCTCCCCTCCCACGGGCGTTGCCCTGATTACAGCTTCACAGTGACCACTTTGCCGGCCGGCCATGGCGTCGTCGAGCCGCAGGATTCGCTGCCCTTGAACCCTTCCTGCCACTTAGATACAAGCTACAGGATACACGAGTCCTACCTTGCCTGTCCCGGATTACGGCTGCCCTGAACAACTCAATTTCTCCCATCTCCAGGGCATCTTTGCTGTTTTTACCTTTGCTGCCGTCTTTTGACTTTTTGTCAGCGCCCTGCCCGCTGCGCCAGCCCCCGCTCTGCTCGTGTGAAGAAACAAGAAGGAAGAGGAAAGGAAGAAACGAGAAGCCATCGGCTCTCCCCTTGCCTGTGTCGCGTTGGCGCCTCTCGTCTCTTGTCTAATCGCCTCGCCATCTGCCTGCTCTCGTCTGGCTCGCCATCTCTCTCGCTTACCAGTTCTTGCTCCCTCTCCTCTCGCGATAACGCCGCCGATCCTGACGCTCCAGACGGCTGACGTCTTGCCCCTCCAGCAGCGACTCACTAGCAGCCCAAGCCTGGATCTTGCGCCCACCCTGCCATAATCTTTCCGGGCTAGGCCCCAAGCACGGCCTTGCAGGGCGAGAAACGAACTAGAAGCGCCGCTAGACGCTCGCTGCGCTCCACTGCTGCGTCCGCTAGGTCCAGCGCTGCAGCGCCGCAACCAGCACGCACCACAGCAGCCACATCCCGCCACCGGCTGCAGCATCTGACCAGCCCAGAAGCCATCCGGGGCTTCTGCTGTTGCTGTCCGGCCAGGCCCAGAAAAGGGCCCAGAAAAGCACCTGGAGCACCCAGAGGCTCCCCCTCGGGACCCGCCCGCGACAAGAGCCACCCTTCCTGTGCGACTCCAGAAGTCGCCTTCGACTCTTCTCTGCTTGTTCCGCGACCTGCGGCGCTGTGACTTGCGTCTCTGGACCAACAACACCATTTTTTTTTCCTTTTCTCCTCTACCATTCGATCCTCGTCCCAAAACCTGTCCAGATACTCACGCCGCCGTGAGTGCTGCAGGGAGCACCCTCTCTTCTTCCAGGTCTTCTTTTTCGTCTTCCCTTTTTTCAACCCACGATCCGACGTCAGAAACTCCCTCTGATGCTCCTCACTCCGCGTCGCTCCCGACAGCATTGACTCTCTTCGACTCGTTCCTTATCCTCTTTTTCCAAAACGCTTTCAGGCGCTTCTTTTTTTGAAAGCAAGTGTCCCGTCTCCATCGTCGTCCCGGCCGCCCTGTCGCATCACCAATTAAACCCACAACCACACGCTTTCCTTTTGAAATTTCTCTCTCCCTTTCGAATCTGCGCGCGCTCGAGGCGACTCCAGCTCCAGCGTATACTCTCTTCTTCTCTTTGCCTCGAGCTCCGGCTCCGACGCTCCCCGTGCTTCCTTTTACCCTGGATCCCGACTCGCTTCGCTCTCTATCCTTGGCGCTGGCTGCTCCAATTTCGAAAATCCTGAAACGCTCGCCGATCCAATTGAGCCATCGCCTCGTGCGCCCTTTCACATAGCCTTGCGCGCGCGCAGTAATCCTTGCCCGCGTGGCCAACGTGCTCCAGTCGCGAGACTGGTAGCCTCCCGTTGCCCACCATGGACAGCCTTGCCTGCCATATCATCTATGTCAACCGCAGCGTTGGGGAGGCCCGGCTGCTGCGCGCCCTATCCGACGATCTCGCGGCCTCGCCGACCGACGGTTCCCCCGATTGGCGGCACGATCGCGTTCGAGAACTCGTCCAGCCTCTCCTTGACGCTTTTGGCGATGGTTTGTTCCTCTTGCTCCTCTGAGTTGTCCCTTCACTCCCCCCCTGCTGACTCGTGATGCGCAACGCACAGTTCACGTCTGTTCCACCGGCGCCGCCTGCATGGCTAAGCTTATGCAACTCCACGAAGCCGGCTCCATGATCGATATGACACCCGCCATTGTTCTTCTAGACACACCCCACGACGAATGGATACCCGAATCATACTCCTTACAAAACGCCTCTTCCTCCGATCCCAGCCTGATAAACCGCGACGCCGAGATTCACACGCCTGACGAGAATTTGTACGGATTGGCGCTGCTCCAGAGGCTCATCACCGAAGCCCACCTACGAAGCATCTCCAAGCTTGTCGTCCCCATTCCCGTAATCAGCTACCCAGAGTCCCGCGAACAAATGACCGACGGCACAGCCGAGCTCTTGTCGACCGCTGCCGGCACTCTGGCCGCTAGCCGCAAGCTCATGAGGAGATGCTTGGACCTTGGTGCGGTTGACGTGATTGTCGCCCCCCTGGGCCCCAAGTGTATCGCAACGCTGGAAATATGCGCTTATAAGGCCCATAGGGATGCTGCTAGGGATCAGCAGGCCATGATGGAGATCACAAAGGGACGGAAGCGGTCGTGGGTCGGCATCAATGACCAGAAGCCCTACGCCTATCTTCGAGAGGCAATGGTCTCTGGACTCATGAAGGGAATCTGCCGCCTCTCCTCTGAAGACGACCATATCGCCAACGCGCACATTGCCGTTTCTTCCGAACGCCAGGCTGTCATCGCCGAGGCCGTAGGCCGCTGGCATTTCGATGCCCATGAGTTTTCCGATGATGAGCTGCTAGTCGCAGCTCTGCAGATGTTCCGTCACGCATTGACCTCACCGGAACTTGAGAAGTGGCGGATACCAGCAGGTGAGTGTGTAGTTGGAGACCCCCCTGGCGGTGCTAAGATCATAAGCAACCACCCCTCTTTGAAAGTGCCTGCATCCGTCCAGCCGCTGGAATTTCCATCTGACCAATGATTTTAGACCAACTCATTAGCTTCCTTGTCGCATGCCGGGCTGCATATAATAGCTTTGTCCCCTATCATAATTTCCGTCACGTGGTGGACGTTCTTCAGGCGACATTCAATTTCCTCGTCCATATTGGCTCGTTCCCTCCCTATCCGACGTGGTCTCAACCATCGCCAAAAGTGATCAGGTCGCCAATCGCGGCACTGGTCAGCCCCTACGAAGCATTGACTCTTCTCATTACCGCCATTGGCCACGATGTCGGCCACCCTGGAGTAAACAACGGTTTTCTCACAACATTGAATGCTCCGTTGGCCCAGCTTTACAATGACCGATCCGTCCTGGAGTCCTTCCACTGCGCTGCGTACTCGCAGATCCTTCGCAGATATTGGCCCGCGGTGTTTGAAGACAGAAAGATGCGTGGCCTGATGATTAGTTCCATATTGGCGACAGACATGGGCGTTCATTTTGACTACATGAAAAAGCTGGGCACTCTCAAGGAGAAATTGGAGGCTGACAGAAACATTGACAACTGGAACGGTCGCCAACTGGAAGATACCAAGGTTCTCGCGTGTGCGCTACTTATCAAGTGCGCAGACATTAGCAACGTGGTAAGTAATATGCAAATAGAAGGGAAACCGCTCAAAATAAAACTACCCAAAGCCATCTCTATTATTAAGCGTTTGCTGATTTGGTCACAGGCACGTCGTCACTCGACCGCGCTGAAATGGATGCATATGCTCTCAGAGGAGTTTTCCCGGCAAGCTTCGATGGAAGATGAGCTCGAGATCAAGTCATCTTTAATGGCAGCACCGAAGAAGGACATTCTTTCTCTCTCCAACGCCCAGCTTGGATTCATGAATATGTTTGCTATACCGTTGTTCCAGGGTGTGGCTGAGATAATGCCAGGCATGGAATACACCATAGGCGAGCTCCATACTAACAAAAGATTCTTCGAAATCAAAGTACAAGAAGAACAGGCCAAGGATTCGCAAACGAGGACGAGGACAAGAAGCTCCACTGTTGAAAACGACAACGAGCTGAAGAATATCGAGATTTCGCCTGCACCGAGCCCTTCCACGGCCAAATCTGGTCACGATCCTCACACCCCGATTGAACACCATGATGTCAATGGCGTGACTTTTGGCCCCCCCTTCCTCCTTTGACGCCGTTCGAGATTTGACAGAAGGCGATCCATTCTCCTGCCACCGACCCGACGAGCCAATAGAAAGCAGAATGGTGTCTCCAAAACACCGGACAAGCGATACCCCCGAGGGTAGCTTATCTACCGGCTATCATGCCGATTGGACTTCGCAGGCCGCGAGCACGGCTACCGGCAAAATGACGCTATCACCGAGCACGCAGGGCACGAGCATAGTTAGCAACGAGGCCGGAGACCGCAACCTGGGCGTTCCTGCGTATAACATGTCGCCGCTTAGTCTTAAGGGAACTCCGACATCACCACGCCGGGACCGCGATCAGGAACGGGATCGAGATACCTCGCAAGCAGATGAAAATTCGCCTTTTGGAGGTAGTATTGGTAGAGCCGAAGGCAAGGCGCTTAAAAAGAGACCAAGCAGGTTTAGGATGAAGGACTTTCCCTTTTTTAAGAGGAGCAAAGGATCGAGCCCCCCCTTTCCCACCGCGGACACGTCAGGATGAGAAGATGCCAGCTACCAGTACAATCACTGTAACAAGCTGCAAGCAAATCTCAAAGAAGAAAACAAAAGACAGTAAAACAACAAAAATCTTTGCGGCAAAGGAGCAGTATGTACCATTGCTACGCGAAATGAAACACCCGCGACATGGCTACGATTATGGCCCTATGATTTACGAATGCGATTTGTGCGAATAACAGCCTTTTTTTTATGCTGGGTCACGGCCTTTCTCACGGATCGCGGGAAATTCTATTCGTTCGGTTTCACGGCGTTGGACCCTTCAATTCGGCCATATCTTGTCAGTTTCACGTTGCGTGCTATGACGCTTTTTGAACGGATTTACCGGAAAATACGGAAGGGTTTCGAAAAAGCAAAAAGAAAATGAGAGAAACAAGAGAAAAAAAAAACACAACCATTCTCATCCAGGTTCGGACCTGGATAGAACACATATACATATATACCTTGTATACCTAACACATTTTATATATACTTGGACGGGAAGGGGAACGGCGATGAGTATATACCCTTGGGACTGGGTGTCGCGGCTTTGACTTTTTTTTTTTTTTCCTTGTGTCAAACTATTACACTACTCTCATTAACTTTTCCTTTTCTTCACCTCCTTTCTTCTTTTCTTTTCTCTTCTTTTCTCTTCTTTAGGGCTCAGGGTTTACTATGGTGTATTAAGACATGTATGAACAGGAAGGAGAGGATGAGACAGCTGGAGAGGGCGTTAAAACGGCTAGGATGCATAGGACACACTAGAGAAAGGCTGCAAGGTTCGAGAGGGTAAATGGGTGAGCTCATGGTAACCAGGAGGGCAAAAGACACTTGCATTGTGTTTTTTGGAAGCCTCAAAGTGCAACAGGCAGCTCTTGTTTTTGGTGCATAGCCTTTGAGTTGAATACAAGTTACCCCGACGAAAACAAAATAAAGCGGGCATTTCAAGCTAATTTCTTTTACTGTTCCGACGTGCTAAAGGACTTGTCGTGTCTTTTTCGAGTGAAAAGGAGGATGATGTGGTTGCCTCGATTTGCATGTCTTCTGTCTTGCATGGATGAATTGATATGCCTTGGATGCCAATTGAGTTTTGGTCAGGAAGGGAGACTTTGTTCTATTTCTTGTTTGTTTTCATCATCTCGCGTTGCGAATACCAGGCAGGTCGCCATTGTTCCTTTTCTCATCTTTTCTCTGGAGTAGAGTTTAGTTTACACTTTATAGCATTTATGACCTTGATGTGTGTGTGCTTGTACTTGGCGTAAAGAAGGGGGGGGCGATGTGGAGTTGCAACGATATCTTTGGGATAACTGTTTACGTAGCAACGGCCTTGCATAAGTTTTCTTGCCCTTTAAATGGCGGAGAGTCTGTTATGTGTTGTTTTGCTTCCTCTCTTAAAGGGAGGGCTCAGAGGAGTAGACGAATTGGGATAATGGACTATGTATGTGTGTAATACGTAAGCAACCGCAGAGGAACTATATCTTGACTCTTCGCGCCATAACTTGTCTTGATACTCAGTCAAACGTCTCGTCCTCGTCCTCATCCTCATCCTCATCGACTTCATCATAATCTTCGTCGTCATCCGCATCAAACGCAAATGAAACGTCCCCAAAATCCTCGTGGTCCAGCTCATCACTGTCCTTGAGGATGTCGGTGATGGATCCGTCGACCACGTCAGCCACCCAGTCGTCGCTCTTTGGATCCGGCTTCTCAGCAGAGAAATCCGCCGGGCCCGATTTCAGCTTTGTGGTGACTGCAGGCCCCCGCGAGAGATAGGGTCGTTGCAGGCACATGTACCTCACGGCGACCACGGACAGCTTCGAGAGCTTGGCATCGCCGTGCTGGCCTTGTTTGGACTCACGGGACGCTTCGACGTTGACAGAGACGTCCTGGAGTGCGGCAGCCGGATCGACGCTGGCTTTGGACGCGTGAGTGGCTTGGACGCCGTCGCTTGTGTCGGCCGTGCGTGCCATGATGAAGCCCGTGATTAGCCAGACGCGTGAGCCGCCGCGCGCCAGCCACGTCTGCAGCTTTTCCTTGACTCTGGCGTCGCGGCGGACCTGGTCGATGGCGTCGTCGGAGACAAAGAAGTGATATGTAACCGTCGCGGCTTTGACCTGCCGATCCCCGGCTTTGGTTGCCTCCTCCTCGAAACCGAGAATCTTCTGGACCGTCAATTTCAGCTTCAGCGACTTGGACTTGGACACGGCCTCCCTCAATTGGTCAAATGCGTGGCTATTGGATGCCAGCACTGCCGCGGTCTCTGGTGTTCGCGTGATGGTCACGTAGTTGCGGCCTGGCTCTCTATAGTCCAGGACGACGCGCCCCAGGATGCTGTTGACGAAGACCTGCTCGTCTTCTCCTGTGGGGATCTGGACATAGTCGAGGTGGTGAAGGAGGTAGAAGCGCTTCATGATTGTATGAAGCTGTTCCGTGGAAATGCAGCCTTGCGATGTACTACTAGATATTCACTCACTGTGTTCTGTCTGCACCAAAGGCAACATGAAGTTGTTATTTATCGGTCATTGATTCGGCCAGGCGAGGACATTGCGATTGCCAGCAAGATGACAGCGACTGGCTGGCGATAGACCGCTGGCCTTTGAACGATGTCCAATCAAAGCGTTGGCGCCTCAGTATAATTTTCAGCTCTTACCAGGATTTGCGGCATTTACCCCAGTACAACAACAACAACATACGACCGAGAAGATGCAAACTGACGTGTCAGTTCATTTTCGTCTGCCAGCCTCTTCGCAGCTGCAGAGCTTAGCCAATACCAAGGCGCCACGAACGAGATCGCGGGGACGAATTGCGCTGCATCAGAACATCAAGACGAGAGCAGCAACTGGGCAAGTGCTTATATCTCCAGCATGGCCGAAGATGTAAATAGCGTCTACTCATCTCCAGCGTGACTCGTGCCCGTTCTTCCACGGCTGCGCAGTTGGGCTCGCTCTTTGATTGCCCAACGGCCAAGTTCACGCCGACTTCAGCATCCGTTGAATGAGCCGACCTTGCCACACCTGACAAGTAATTGAATTGCCGCTACGCAGTGACTATGGATCTCTTTCGGATCACTGTGGCTCAAACGCCAAGTGGTGCAGTACTTCATCCCGAGTATAACTGTATAATCCTGCATCGCAGAGGCTAACAGGCTGAAGGACAAACCGAGCGGGAGCTGCCATCTGAAAGTCCAGCATGGCTCCATTGGAACAATGTCCGAGATCACGGCCGATGCTGTGCAAGAGCTACTCCAGATGAACAAGTCCATCAAATGGTACATGGAGGAGTTTGTGATTCATCTTCCGTTCCAAGAGCCAAGGGCCCAGGAAGTCTCCGCAAGCCTGGCAAGATATGCGGCCTTGTTAATCGAGGCGCTCCGCTTAGATTTGGGTGCCCCGGATCGCAACACTTTACACATCGTCATCCAGGTTGTGGAAGAGGCTGTAATCCTCCCAGATGACTGCATTGAAATTGGTGCTTTGCGCTGGGAGGTTCTCCAGAACGTGCATCTATGGCCCGGTGAGGCCAAGCCCGCGAGCGTCTCTGTCGTGCGCCTCTTGGGAGTCCCGGCGAGACAAGTTCCTGTGGTTTCGGCTGACAGGCCTGAGTCGGCATCGACCTTCAACATACTCGCACTGACGGCGCGTCCACGTTCTGTGGACGACGTGCCGCATAGACTCATCACCAAATCCATATACGATGTCGTCGACACAGCAAACACAAAGGTAGACGCCTGCGGCGGATCAACAGCTGAACGCCGCACAACACTCACTATTGTGCGGCCAGGCTCGCTGGACGCGTTGAAGCGAGAACTAAACAAAAAACAGCGATACGATGTCGTTCATCTCGACTTACACGGCAAAGTCGAGGACCACAAGTATGTTCTCGTACTGGTATCCCTGCTTATCATCCGTTCCAATGCTGACTGACAAAGGGCATATGCTTTATTCATCAACGAGATCCAACGTGGCGCCCACATGGTCCCGGCAGAAGATCTCGCCTCGCTTCTAAGCAGTCACGGCATCCACACCGTGATCCTCAATGCGTGCCAGTCCGCTGTTGAAGGCGAAGGCCCCGCCGCCAATCTTGCCAAAGCTCTGATCCAGCACGGCATCCAGATTGCCATTGCCATGGCCTACAAGGTCTTGGATGTCACCGCAAATCTCTTCGTCTGCAGCCTCTACGATCAGCTGCTGCGGTTCAACCAGTCCCCTCTCCTCGCTGTTCAGGCTGCGAGGCAATGTCTCATGAACAAGCGCACTAAGAGGACCAGCTACTTGACCGAGGTCCCTCTCGATGACTATCTCGTGCCGTCAGTGTAAATTCGAGACGACGACGCCAGTTGTGTCACTGGTGGACTGAGTCTTTTAAATCTCGAGATGTTGAGGAGGATTCCACCCGAGCTACCTCCAGATAGGTCAGTCGACATCGACGTAAACCTAGTAGGGAGGGAGGGAGACCTCTTGATGCTTGAGACAGATCTCATGCTAGAATCGTGCGTCACAGCTATCGAGGGGCCTCCGGGCGTCGGAAAGTCAGCTTTGGTCAATAGTGCAGCCGAGTGGTGGAAGTCGACGGCTTTCATCGATAGAGTCGTTAGAGTTGGCTTTGAAGACTTGCAGTCTCCTGAGTGTCTAATCGAATTTCTGAACCAAGAGTTTGGCACGGACTTGACAGAGCTAGACACGCAGCTGGAAGATGCCAAGGCCAGAGGACGACGTATCCGGACAAAAATCAAGAACGTGCTAGCACCAACGGAACCGAGGCGGAGAGGCGGTGCGAGAGGAAACCTCCCAAAGACAGCCAAGGCGAAACGCCAAACGACGCGCAAAAGCAAATTCTCAATGCGGGACTCTAGACTCCTTGTCATCTTTGACGGGGTCGAAGCCTGTGGCCCTCGCAAACTATCCGAGCCTGTCCTGGAACTGATGGGCTACTTCTTGGCTGTCTTCCGGGACGCCCAGGTCAGTCTCTCCGCGTCAGACCTGGACTCAGCCCAAGAGCCAACAGCCCCCAGTCCCTACAGGAGCTTTGTAGTAGTCACCACGAGACGCATGCCCGAGATTGCCGTCTTAAACTCACCAGCGACAGAGTCCACAGGAACAATACCAAATACACAGCAAGCTCAAAAAGCGGTGCGCATGCTGGCCCCCCTGGATGAGGACAGGGCCCTGCTGCTTACTAGATACATACTCGACAAGACCAACCGACATCCAGATGCCAGGGACTGGGAGGGCCTCCTTGTCCGGGGACAGCTGGGCAAGCTCGTACAGGGAAATCCCTTAGCTCTCAAGATGCTGTTGGGCGCGTTCAATCCCAAAAACCACAATCTTGTCAGTTTCATGCAGGCTCTGTTACGTGGAGACGGGATATGTCTCGGCAGCGGTTCGTCGGAGACGAATCATGGCGTTTCAGCCGCACTTCCAGACTTGGCACAAGCCATAGACGACGTCCGGCGTCTTCTTCACTCTGTCGAACAATCTTCAATGGCGATTCAGGCGTTGTACCCTTTCTGGGCCCCTTTCCAGCTCCAGACAATTCAGGACTACCTCTCGTATATTGACTTTGAATCTCAAAAGGATAAGCGAAAGTCGATTGATCGGTGCGCAGTGTTTGGGGACCAAGAGCTGGAGCTCCTCTTCAGGAACAATCAAGAACTTCCTGGCTCCAACAGAGATATCGCAATGACGATCCTACAGCCTTTCATCGACGAGGGCTTTGTCGTCGTGGGGAAAGCCGTCGACAAGCAGGGCAAATCCGAAAGCGACTACATCACGCTGCACCCACTGATCCCGCTCCTCTTACGAGAAGAGAGTCGCAAGACCGATGAGGCATACAAATTGGCACGCGAAACAGCGCATAATGTGATGCCCAAGCTCTTTCGCTACCGGATCAAGACGTGGCCGAAGCAGGTCGCGTACTGGAAGAAGGTGTGGGACAGTCCACGCGAGACGCTGCGATGGGAGTTTTTCGACTTCCTGGGCGCGACGTACCGGGTCCTCGACATGCGGTCAAGCATCCTCACAATCACCGTCCTTGTAGACTTGGCGCATATCACCAACAAGGGCCTGTTCTGGGATGCTGGACGACGACCGCTCATGGCGGGCTTTTGGCGGACGGCCACCGATAGCATGCACCAAGACGGGCATGACATCTGTGAAGCGCCTCACCTCGCCGACTCATTGCTGCGACTCATGGGTGGTACGAGAGGCAGTCGCGGAGTCGGCGCACGAATGTTGGCCGAGATTCAGGCCAAGTTCTTGCGCTTGCAGCACGCGCTGTCGGCTGAGCTGGCGGAGATGGCCTTTTGCCTGGCCTTGGTGGACTACAATACGCGCCAGGACGAAGACGCCGCACGAAAGTGGTTCAGGCGGCTGAAGGAGACGTACCACCATCGCACCAAGGTCCCTGGAGCAGACTCTCAGATACGACTCATGTTTGATGACTTGCTGAAGATCATGGAGGCCTCCTACGCCGCCTCGAGTCCGATCCAGAACTTTAGCGACAAGCAGATGGCAGCCAAGGCGCATGCCCGCAAGACAATCTACAAGAATCTGGCACGAACAGGGTTCGATATCAGCGGATACGACGCCGGGGCATGGAAGGCAGCAGCGCTGAGGGACGGGGATGGGGACAGTGGCGACGATGACGATGGCGGCAGTCATGGCATGTTGGGTTTGGGAAACTCTCTCCTAGGACGCGACGAGGGTGTCTTTGTGGCGATACTCCTCGCTCGGCGGCAAATGAAAGCACGGCCATCCAACATTGCCGAGGCAAGAAGGCTTCTCTACAAGGCCTTTAGTAACGATCTCGAGGTTGGCGAGAGCCCTGCCAACGCCGCCTACATCCACCGAGCTCTCTCCGAGATTGTCGAGGAGAAGGCAGCGAGACAGGCATCGGGACAAGCGACGGAGACAGTCAAAAACGAAGAAGACCAACGGGACTACTGGCGCCGAGCGTTGTATCACTGGGAACAAGCCTTACAAGTGGAAAGCGATGCTGGCTTTGAGAAGTCGGATGACCAAGTTCGAAAAGAGACGGAGAGAACAATGATGCTGAAGAGAGAGGTTGATGGGATTGAGAATGCGTTGGAAGCTGATTCTCAGATTCCTACTGATCCTTCTTCCTCAAAGGGCGATGGGAAAAGGTCATGGAACCCCTGGAAGTCCTGGACAGCCTCGAGAGCAGAGAAAAAGGCACAAAAAGCCGCTATAGTAACCCAGGCCACGACCGAAGTAGAAGGTGAAGTTGAGAATGCTCAAGCCACGCAAGACGCCAAGGGGGCTATACGCAATGGAAAAGTTGCCGAGTACAAGGCTGGCGAGAAGAAACGTGGTATGAAGTTTTGGGCCAAGATTGGTAGCATGAAGCGTGCTAAGATCAAAGGGCGTCTTGGAGCCGAAGCCGAACCCGACATGATGCAGCTCAAGCTGATGGCTCTTGGGCCTCTAGAGAGGCGCAAGCCCGAGCCAGAGCCAAGGCCCGAGCCAAAGCAAGAACCCGAGCCCGGGCCAGTAAATCCCAAACCGGACAGAAGCCGCCGGCCGCAACAACACCTGAGCAAAGAGGAAATGGCTGATGCAAAGGAAAAGTTTTCTCTCATCTCGAGGAACGGTGAATACATCACTTCCAAGGACATGGCGGCCCTCTTTCGAACCATGGACCAACCAAAGAGCGACCCAGAGATTCAGCAGATGATTGACGAAGTGGACACGACCGGCAGAGGCGTCGTGGACTTTGAAGACTTTTTAAGCATGGAAAAACCAGACCAGCTGCCGGACTCTGAGCAGGAGCTGCGAGAAGCCTTTCGGGTATTTGATATGAACGACGATGGCTTCATCTCCCCGGAGGAACTACATGATTGTCTGCGGCAGCTTGGCGAGAGATTGACTGATGATGAGGTTGATGAGATGATACGGGAAGCTGACTTGGATGGGGATGGGAAGATTGACTACCATGAATTTGTGCAGATGATGCGCGGGGCGACTTGATTGATGATGGTATGTGTAGACTGAGTATCACCCAGACGTTGGTACGTTGTGTAAACGTTTTGGGACAGGCCATAAGAAATCACTGCCTATATTCCTTTTCTAATACCTTCTTCTTTGAATGCTTACATGAACAAATGTCGATTGCTGTTGTGGCTAACTTCAATAAAGTACATGTAGTCATTGGCAGTTTCTGTGCTCCTTTATTGCCTCATAGCTATACTATCTACGTAACAATGGCTATTTTGTTATAGATTGTTGGATCTGATTCTGCTTGTTCGCTTGCAAGTTTATGCTTGTGCGATTGGGCGTTTATAGCTTCCAGTACCGCCTCTTACGAATTGTGCATTATCGACGCAGTGGTCGCAAAACAAGTGACATCCTTTAAGTCGCTGCTACATAAGGTTTGCGTAAGGCTTGAACAGTGGCGACGAATAATGGCAGATGCGTTCTGGCTAGCTGTTGTAATCAAGAAGATGAATTTTGCAGTCGAAAATGACGAATGCCAGGGAATTTCCATCTAATGTCCAACACACATATGGTTTCTTGGTCACTTCGCGGCACTTGATTCCCCTCGGTTTAAAGAGAAGCGGGTACCCGTTTTCATGCAGAGAACAAGGGCGTGCGAGTTTACATATATCCTTCGTAACTATTCTGTGTGAGTCAAGATCCCTCCACCAAATAGCACTATTGCCATTGACATGGGCTTTCATTCGGGGTTTCCCAAGTTGCACTTGACGCTTCAATTACCAGTAAGAAGTTTCTTCACCCAGGTGTCCAATTTCGCATTAAAATCCCATAAACGCTTTTGCGCTTCTATTTCCGCTCCTGTAGACACCATATTACCCAATTCAAGACAGTATATTTTCTACTACAAATTACGAAGCTTACCACAACCTCCGTTTGCTAGAGATGTATGCATACAAAGATGCCGACTCGTATGCAGCCAATTTAACTTTTGATTTGGGAGGCAAGTTTTGTTACATCTTGTCCTTATCGTCTCGCATTTCGGGTTCCAGGCCAGCCACCTCTATTCATTTATTTCCCTCATTATCATTTTCTCTTTTTTCTTCTATGGGTTGAGTTTAATACATTGGTAACTATTCATGACCTCTATGCATGTTTCGTTCTTGGCTGAAAATGGGGGTAGGATCGAGTGGAGTAGAAGCGGTGTCTCGGGACAACTAACTACCTACTTACGTATCCACGCATCCTTTCCCCTGTTTTTCACCTGGATCGAAAATCCGCGGAGTGCGAGAAAGAAAGATCTCCGGAACGGGATAAATCGACTAATTTAGTGATGCATGACTAGTATTCGTCACATGTATCTGTTGTTTTCTCCTGAAAGAGAAAGAGAGGGAAAAGAGAGGGGGGCCGAGGCATCTTGGTGGATGGGCCGTGTAAGTGTGTGTGTGTGTGTGTAGCTTGAGAGGGGAAAGGCTCGTTGCAGCCAGCAGCTTGGCTGCCTGTCTAGGAGATAAGCAGGTATCTCTAGAAAAAGGAATGGACTACCAATGGAATTAAGTATCAATAATAGCAGTGATGTACTACTTAGCCATCGGGATTGGATCTATTAAGTGGTATTTCGAATGTGGGGTGATCTTGGGTTTATCCAAATACAGTAACTGAGCCTCCTTGACCTCATTGCCCTTGATAACTGAAACCATCTGTGAGATGGGATAATACACGGAAAACGGCATTTCCCTCTTTCTGATAAAAGTAGATATTGTGGCATGTACAGATATATCTCAGTGATCAAGAGCCTTGTCACGCACCCTGCCGTTGTAGGCATTACATGCCAGCCACATCCGACTCCAACTCGGCTCTCCCCGCACTCGCAAGGACCCCATATCCGAAATCGAGAGCAGCTAAGAAAGCCCCGGACAACCTAGTCATGGCCTATTTCGTCGTCTGTTTACCTCGCGTAGGTATATTGGAAATACCGCTACTATTAAATAGCCGTCCGTTGCCGCCAATTGCCCTTCCTTCTCCCCCCCCGCTTCATCGGCAATGGCGCGTTTTTCAGCTCCAAAGTTCTGACTGTGCTTCTTAAAACCATTGTCTTTTACTCATCTCAAATCAATTTTCTAGAGAGTGCCCACACTATCGCGCAACGAATCTCACCCCCTTTTGTGATTACACCACATAAGCTTTTCGATCTCGATAAGCTTGTTTATGCAGTGGAGACGTAAAGCTCTATTTGCCCGTGCCAACTACCAACTACATGCGTGCGTGCGCGTGAGTTAAGAGAGAGAGAGCTGCTTTGTTGGAAAATACAAAAAAGGTTCCGAAACTCTCTCAATTGACACTGCCGTGTTACCACACCAGAGGAAAAAATTATTGAAAATCCTTTCTATCGATTTTGTCTTTCGCTCATTAACTGGTGTGACGCGAGTGTACAAAGCCATCGGCGCATTGTTTGCTATCAATTTGCATGTACGACTCTCGGAGTCCATCACGGACCACTTTCATCCATTCAATCGCATCTGAAAAAGGCATATAAATACTAACAACATGGCAGGCAGAACATCTTCACTTACAGCGCAGAGCTCTTCAACTTCTTTACTGAAGATAGCCAATTATAATCATTCACCACAACGACCATGGCGGAACCACTCACGGCACCCGTGCCAGTCACGCTCCCTCCGCCACCACCCACCGACTTCATGACCGCCGATCAATGGGAGACGCTCTGGGCCATCCTCGACGGCGTCTTGCCGTCCATCGCGCCTGCATCTGCCGTCACGGACAAGGACACGCAGATTGCCATTCCCGACGACGAATTCAACGGCCTCATAGACAAGGTCCGCAGCTCGCTGGACGGTGCTCCAAGCCGAGACGAGATTGCAGAGTTTCTCGCTTTCCGGCCGTCTGAGCATCCCGCGTTCCGCCAGGACTGTATACGGGGCTTAGGCATATCGCCGGCGAGGGCCAAGCTTGCGGGAGTCCTAGGAACACTAGGGTGAGTGTTGGTTTCTCTTCATTATATACAGCCCTTTTCAGGAGAGATGAAAACTGACTATTCCAAAAATAAAGAACACACGCCGGAAGCCTGCTCTTAACAGGCTACTGGAGCCCCATCACCCAACAGCCCACAAACGCCCGCGAAGCCATCATCAAATCATGGACCACCTCTCGCCTTTCCACATTCCGCGCTCTCGCAAAGTCCATGGTCGCCCTGGCCGGAAAGGCAAACAGCACCACCAACCCGTACCTCCATAAAATCTCGGGATACCCCGACGTCCCCAAAGACTGGAAGCCCGCGGAAGGGTACGACTATGTGTTCCTTCAGGTACCCCCCGCTGCTGCCGGTAAAGAGGACGACGTGCACGAAATCACCACCGACGTCGTCATTGTCGGTTCAGGCCCCGGGGGTGGCGTCTGCGCCAAGAATCTCGCCGAGGCAGGGCACGAGGTCCTCGTCGTCGACAAGGGATACCACTTCCACCCTACTTACCTGCCCATGCCACAGAGCGCCGGGCTCGAGTATCTGTTCGACCATAGCGGCGCCTATGTGAGCGAGGACACGAGCATCTCCATGACATCGGGCAGCTGCTGGGGTGGCGGCGGCTCAGTCAACTGGAGCGTGTGCTTCAAGCTCCAGGACTACGTCCGCAAGGAATGGGCCGATGAGGGTCTCCCGCTCTTCGCGTCGGCCGAATTCGACGAGTGCATGGACCGCGTGTGGGACTTTATTGGCGCCGGGTCCGAGGCCATCCGCCACAACTTCAGCAACAACAAGCTGCTGGACGGATGTAAGAAGCTGGGCTGGCACGCAGGCGTCGCTCCCCAGAACACCGCCAACAAGGAGCACTACTGCGGCCATTGCCATTTGGGCTGTGGCCTGGGAGAGAAAATGGGGCCGGCACAGGCCTGGCTGCCCGCTGCAGCCGAAGCTGGTGCCGATTTCATGGAGGGCTTCACTGTCGAAAAGGTGCTCTTTGATGAGGATGGAGTGACGGCAATAGGAGTCCAAGGCTCGTGGCTAAGTAGGGACGAGCAAGGTGGCCTTCACAAGGGTATCGGAGATCGTACGCAGAGAAAGGTTGTCATCAAGGCAAAGAAAGTCATCTTGTCCGCTGGGACTTTCTGGAGCCCCGTCATCCTGATGAAGAGCGGTGTTGAGGTGAGTCTGTGCCTACTTGAATGGTCAACATGGCTGGTTCTTCGCTGACACAAATACACCTCTTATTCTTGTAGAATCCGCAGCTTGGACGTAATCTTCACCTCCATCCCGTCAACTTCTTGATGGCTGTGAATCGACAAGAGATTCGGCCATGGGAAGG
Organism: Trichoderma atroviride; assembly: GCF_020647795.1. Lineage (NCBI taxonomy): Eukaryota > Fungi > Ascomycota > Sordariomycetes > Hypocreales > Hypocreaceae > Trichoderma > Trichoderma atroviride. The sequence continues at coordinate 1,320,244 of NC_089400.1, read as the reverse complement.
TGGCATCATCACAAGCTGGAGTGGTGAGTTTGAAAACCTCGATGGCAAGGGGCACGGTGTCAAGCTGGAGCCGTTATGCATGATGGTGAGTATCATCAAATAGGGGGGGGCCCAGCAAAAATTGCTGCTACGATACTCGTTCCAAGATTGGATTTCGCTAACTGCAAGCCAGCCATACATGGCGTTTTCACTACAAAGCTGGAGCAGCGGCCTTGATACCAAGCTCTTCACCATGAGATACCGGCACATAAACAACTTCATCTCACTGGCCCGTGATCGAGACTCTGGCCGAGTATTCGTCGACCCCGAGACGGGTGAGCCGCGAATTGAGTACTCACCATCTGATTTCGACCGCGAGAACAATCTAGAGGGAGTCATTGGCCTCGCCAAGATTGCCTACGTCGGTGGTGCGACAGAGATCCGAGCGCACATTTACGGCCTGCCGCCGTTTATACCCAACGCCTCCGAGCAAGCAAAGCACGTCCAAGACAAAGATCCCGAGTTCACAGATGCTGCTTTTGGCAAATGGTTACAGCACTTGCGCACTCTGGGCAACAAGCCGCCCGTGTCTGCCTTCGGGTCGGCGCACCAGATGGGAACGTGCCGAATGAGCGCCAGCAACGAGTCAGGCGTGGTTGATGAGAGGGGAAGCGTCTGGGGAAAGAAGAACCTGTATGTTGCAGACTCTAGCGTGTTCCCAAGCGCGAGCGGCGTCAACCCCATGGTCACGGTCATGTCCATTGCAGACTGGATTTCACGGGGTGTCTCTAAAGAGCTGTAGGGTAAAGATAAGGAGCCCGCGCCTTGGTCTGTGAGACTCATTGGATGAAATGGACAATCTCGGTGTCGTTTCAAGTAGTAAGAGCAAAGGTGATTGGATGGAAACATCTTCTTGTTTCACATTTCGACCTATAGGGATCGAGGCTCAAGCGCGCTCGGCAGACCGGGAACGCATAGGGAAAGGATTCGGGGTGCCGGGTTTGATATGATAGCCTGCCTTGGTAAACCAAGAATGGAAAGCCACTCATACTTTGACCGTCTCTTTGCCTTTGCTGGGGCCAGATCGACTTGCTGGAGACGGACATGCTGAGACCAGGCCGACGACCCTGTTGCTTCAACCCAACACGCCTGGCACGCCCCAGACGGGCCGGCCCTGTTAGCACTTGGGCACAAATGAGTCAGGAACAACGCCTTATTACTACCGTTGCAGGGTATTGGCCTGGTGCTTGGGCACCATTCGGCGTATCAATCCAATCTGTAGGGACGTAGGGACGTAGGCACAATGGTAGACCTATTACAGATGCCCGTCCACATGACTCCTCGGTCACGAGAGCATCGAGCGCCTATCTTGCTTGATTCTTCACCCTAGGCATGGGCATGTAACGTAAAGGTTTACTCTTGCATTCAGGCCATCATTTGGGCCTCGTGACCGACTGCTGGGCGGTATGGCGGCCAAAAGAGAGATGGCAGCCATGCCGGAGTCGAATGATGGGAATCTGCTCCGAGCAACGGCGGCGACGTCATAGGATGCCAATAGTAGAAAAAATATCGACATGGGTTATCGAAAAATTTTAGACGCCGGTTAGAAGGGGCTCAATGGCCACCCTGGCCCTTTAGGTATCGACGCAAGGGAGACATGGCGAGGCCTAGAAGCTTTCCCTTGTCCCTTTCTCTATACCGAGGCGCGCTTGTTACAGATCAAAGGATCATTTGTGTTTCTATTCCCGACCAAGTCACCGTTGGCGTGCAATGCGGTGGGACGGTACTTCCGGACCCGTTTGTGGCGCGTGAGGCTGGTTGCCTCCCGTGCGGGAATCGTGCTGGGACAATCAGCCAACACAGCTGGCAGATCTTTGTGGGGTTAGCCACACTTCGCAAGGCAGACACAGCCACGGCCCTGGGTGCAACGAGTCTGCCGCGCCACGTTAACGATTGGCGGGCATACCGAGGGGCAGGACATCGACGTCCGGCTAACGAAAAACCATGGGCGGAGATGCAGGAAGACGTCAAGGGAGCCATGGATGAGGTCGTGCAGTAGTAGCCCATGACGGTATCTGCAGCTCTTTCAGCTGTCCATGGGTTGTTGCATGATTGCCATCCACAGGGGGTGTCGGGTCGTTTTCGAGATGCCACTCACTATACGTACTTGGCAAACTGTCTCCGTCTTGTCGCTGCGTAGTTGGGTGGTCGCAAGACGCACACGATGATACAACAGGTACGTCGTAGAGCTGTGCTGGAGAATGGGCCTGCAGCACGGGGTACGCGCCTTGTGTCGCCAAACCGGCTAATGCAGAGGGAATCCTTCTATATGCAAAAGCATTGCATTGCTTCGACTGCGGCATCCTGGCATGCAGAGCTCTTCCTGGCCACATCTTCTCAGGAGCCAATATGGATGCTTCGTAGGGCGATTGGGCGACTATTTTCTCATGCCGGGGACGGAGCATTGCAGTTGGTGGCTCTGGCAGATCGGTCAAGACCCTCGTCTGCGTGGGGCCCGCAAGAGCCACTTCGGGGAAGGAGAATTTCCAGGGTCAGATTTCCCCGGTGATCTGGGACTCGGCTATTCGAGCCAGGACGCCCTGCATGAGGCGTGAGCTCATTGTTATCCGTATGGCCTCAGAAGTTTGTTGAGACGCACGCTGTGATGGTAGCGTAGCCAACTTGCACCTACTGTCTCAAGCATTGGGCTCATGTCCCCTGCATCGGTAGGGAGTCTGCATTTGCCACTGGCGATGCCCCGTCCAGAGGCAGCCTGTGACCTTGGCAGCGAGATGGATGACAGAGACAGGGAGAAAATGTGTTGGCCGAGGCAAGGCTCATGGTTTGCCTTTGACAGTGACCACGTTGGCGATGGCTAGCGAGGCCATATGGGTGACCAGATGCGGTGGCAGTCATCAGCCTTGCTACGTAGCGCTTTGCTGTCTCAAGTAGGTATGTTGTCGCCTTACAGGTACTAGTGATACTACCCAACTTGTCGATGTTGCTATTGTCGAGGCGTAAAGGGTCCACTAGAGATTCAAAGCAGTGATGCTGATGAATGCCCTGTTGTGTCGATGCGTTGAGCGAAGGTACATGTAGCGTGCTTCCATCATCCGATGTGTGCATGTACATGTAGATGCGTTGCCCTGTATTTGGAGGGGCGTCCACTGCATGCTCCCCAAAAGCTGTGACTCTGCAGCCTCGCCTCACTTAGATAATCGCCGTTGACTGGCTGGCGAGACCGCGGTGGATAGAGGTGAGCGTCGTCACCTGCGGCCATGTTGCGGCCCTGCAGCCGGCCCTGATGAAACTGCTTGTAGCGACGCGTGCCTAATGGTCAACATTGGTTGCCTCAAATGACGTGTTCCGTGGGTGTCGCACAGCGGCGAGAAGAAGACGAAAAATATTGTCCATCGCCTTGTCCATCTTCGCGGTCATATTCAATGTTTCCTCCAGGGTGAGCGTGGCCACGAAGCAGGGCTGTAAGAACCTTGAAGAAAAGATACATCGGTACTTGGTACTTTTCAAGACACGCCGGCCGGAGCATTTTAGTTGGCAACCAGCATCCACATGGAATTCCAGGCTATTTTTGGTAATGCCCTTTTACTGGCCACTAGTGGCAGGTACGAGTACGGAGCAGCTGCAGCTCCCACTGAAGCTGCTTCTGCAGTGTTACGGCATAATGATCGTGCTTGCCTGGCCTGGCGAGGATTTGCCCTTTGGCTCAGATCTTGGCCTTATACGAGCACACCCAGATGGGCGCTGGGGGAGGCGCTGAAGCAATTCGCACTTGTTCATTGTGTGCCCGTTTGAAAGACCTTTTATGGGCCGATGGCTGCCGATTTGGCTCCGTCAGCCCAATTGGCCGGGGCCCATGTACCGGTACTTGTGCCTTCCCGGAGCTCGTGTGTGGCTTGTGGCTTGCACGGCAACTTTCGTATTCCAGCCACGCCTGTCATGCCCATCTGTGTCTGGTCAGATTCGTTTCGTTGCACAGCTTCAGGACGACGAGCCCGAGCATGGCCCGTGAGACGGTGGCGGGCGCGCGAGACGTGGTGAGCCTGGCCGGCCATTGACGAAGCAACTCCGACGGCAAAAGCGAGGAAATCCGTCAGGGCATCACAGCGGCGCTCATTGGCAGTCTTGTCTTGCGGGCGGACCTCAAGGGGCCACCTCCATCGACCCCCCCGCGTCGCACAACGGCCGGATTCGATGGTCCCATTCTCGATGGTCGAACCAGTGGCCAGTGAGCAGCATCAGACGCTGCAGGGTCCCCAAGGTGCTGGAGCAGGAGCCCTCGTCTCTTGTTTCTGGCAGACGGATATCCGGGATTTCGCAGCAAACGCAGATGGCAGATCAGGGAATGCCCAAGTGCCGTGAGGTGCGTCGGATGGGTCGCTGCCCTTTGCGAGAAGCTTTGTCACTTATCAATCTCCACAGCCCAGGACGTGAGAGAGAGACGAAACACGAAAAAGAGGGCTCGCTAGCTGGCTTGACCTACACAAGCCTTTGGTCTCCTAGCCCATTCTCGCCTTCGAGACCGCGCTCGCACAGTTTCTGAGAAAATCTGGCCATCGGCCGTGATTGGCCAAATGCAATCGCTCAAGGAACCAATCAGCATCGACCTGACCGGCCGCTTTTGGCTTCTCCACCCTGGCAACCAAGGTCGCTGGCCAATCAGAGGCTCTAGAGGCTCTTTTCAACCGACACACCTCAGCTCGCCGACTGCCACTAACACCGTCCAGATGTAGGCGATGCTCCTTGGTCTGTGAGGATTCGCACACAAATCATCTCTTTCGTCTGCAACGAGTCCCCTTTTTGGAGGGTCTTTTGAGATTCACGACTCCTAGAAGTGACCCGCCGTCTCGGGACGCTCCGGGGACCCCTAGGACTGTCTCGAGCCATTGCCCAACCATTGACCAGGACTTACATGTCTGCATCGTTTAGGACCGTTTCAATACCACAGGATGCCTTCCCAGCCAGGGGAATCACCCGGCCCTAACGGAGACGGGCGACGGCTTCTCCCTAGACGGTATCCATCCTCATCAAAAGGTACTATTGCTCTCCTGGCAGCTCGCCAAAAGGAGTCGGGGCTGGCCAAGGGCGCAGGTCTCGGACGATGCGGAGCTCTTGAGATGATTCACGGGACTTGACTGCTATCAAATCGGTCGTCGACAAGGGAAAGGCCATGGCCGATCCTCAAGAGCACGCCTTTGAGTGCGGGGACGCGGCCAATACACATGCCACGGCGCCTACAGTTCTTCTTCTGACCCTTATCCTCTCTTCCCATGGTCCACAGTACATATCTAGAACCACGCAAGCGAGGAGACTACAACCGGTATGGCTCGGGCGGCAGCACATTCCACCCGCCAAGTCCGCACAACTCAAGCTTGCACTGTGAAAGTGGAGGACAAAGGGAAAAAAAAGAGAAAAGAGTCATGGCACTTGAACAATTTTTACTGTTGGAGGGTGTCTCCTCACTTACACCCAAGTGTGTACTAGGCAAGGTGCGTCGGCGCATGGCGCGGCGTTGGCATGCAAGTCATTACAGCAAATCCAACATAAACAAGGGCCTACTCTGCATTTCATTGACCAGACGACGAGATGAGATGGTTGAGAGTAATTTCTCTCATTCGACATCAATTTCCTTGTTTGGTTTCAGCTCGTTGCTAGTTGCCTATGCTGACCACTGTCCCAGTTGAGCTAGGAGTTGAGTAAGATGACTCTGGGGGCGCTTTTGGTCGCCGAGCTGGCGGCGGGTGCCAGTACAGATTTGCTCTACTTCTTTTTTTTCTCTCCTTCTGCTTGTTTATTGTTCGTCAAGTCTACAGGCAAATCCTGTGAGCGGAGGCGCGCACGGGGGTCGCTACATGCTGCATAAGCGGCGCAGCCCTCTCGCTTGAAAAGCGTCGATAGTGGCCCTATCGTGCATTTCTTGCGTCCATGCTGCTCTGTTAAAAAAGACTACAGTTTGGATTTTCTTCCTCTATTTCTTAGGATGTGGATCAAATAGCGCAAATGCTCTTCAACAGATATGAACTCTAAGTACGAGCAATGAGAAGCGAAGCGAGAGAGATGACGGCAGCTGTATCGAGCTTGAATACAGCTAGCTGTCGGTTCACGAGAGGGGGACGCAGATGGGGCAAGCCACGGTTGACAGCTTGAGGCACGAAACAGAGTGCTTATGGGGCAATGTAGCATAAACGACCTGATGAAGCTCTCTATACGAGGATATGGGGATGTAGTGGGAGCGCAACGACTGTCAACTAAAGCGGCGGCAGACGGCCGATCATTCACGACGGAGTACGGCACTTGATCTTTTTTAACGGGAAAATGCTAAAGGACACGCATGTTTCAAGCCTGATGCCACGGCCACCCACTCTTGATCGTTGCGGCCATCCACCACGCACCATCCGCACATATACTACATATACTACTATATACGGGGTAGGCATGGCATGGCATAGCATGGCATATGTCGCCGCAACCACTCCTGCTGCTACCCACCAGCACCATGTCTGCTACCCAGCAGAAGTGCGTACCGCGCACGGAGCATCGTGCATTATGGGCAGATATTTCGCTCAGCGCCAAGCGCCTACTGATACCGGGTCCTGCCTCGACGATGGCTTGATCTCGTGATGTGATCTCTGGCATCATGCTGCCCCCCCAATGATGTCGATGTGCATATTCCCCTCAGGACGGAACAGGTTGGTGTCTCACCGGGCGGTGTCACTTGCGCAGAAGCAAAAAGACAAAAGATGCAGCAATATTCCAAAACGAAGAGGCCGTATGACACGATGGACGCCGCAAAGGCTAAAGGCAGCCCAAGGACCGGACCTTGTTTTTCTCTTGGTGGCACCTCAGCCCACGGTACGACAAGTAGCAGTCGAAAGTCCCGGTACTTGCTGGAAGACGGTGTGTGGCGCGGGCTGCAGGTCTTTCTCAGCTCCACCGGCGCCTGCAGGACTACCCGTTTTGGGAGCCATGCGTCCTCTGCGCACCCCCAATTCATGCGCACCCCCCTTTGGATGGGAGAGGTCTGGTCTTGGGGACAGAAGTCTGCTCTACACAGCCCAGGCCATGCTGGGATCAAGTTCTCTGCTCTTCCATCTTCCACCTTCCACCTGGCCCACTGCGCGCGGCAGTCCAGACGACAGCGAGCATTTCCGAGAGCGGCAGCCATGGCAGCGGTAGTTGCAGAGAGGCAGTGAAAGAAGTGGAGCAGCCATGACAGAGTTGCCAGGCAAGTCGGCCATCTCGAGTGCTTATTGCTTGTACAGTACTGTAGCACTGGTACCCATTGTGCCACTACCACTCACTCGTGTTGCAAAGTACCTGCTAGCAACGCTTTGGAATGCCACCTGCTGCTGCCCACATTGACTGAGACATTCAAGGTAGTGGTAGATAGAGACTGCAAAGACGAAAGGGCTGGATAATCATCACCCTTGGTAGCACCACTACGCAATAATTCGTATGGTGGTTCAGTTGCAGCACTCGTACGAGTAGTACAGGGCGGCATGCCCCGTTCCCAGCAGCACGAGGTTCTCCCTGCGGCAGGTACCCATCAGCCATCAGTTGGCGGCCGCTGTTGGCTACTAAGTTACGGCCTGGGACGCACCGGCCGACGCCTCTCAGCGGCGTCTACTGTATATCCAACCTCGGGTCCTGTGCTCCCGTTCCCGTGCTGAGGGCATCACCGACGACGGATTACAGATTGCAGATTACAGATTACAGGCCATCAAAGTGTGACTACATGCTGCAGCGTGTCTGGCGCATGCGGATTCCAATGAAACGACCTGCTACGCCATACGAGAAACATCCAAAGGCAAAAAAAGAGGCGTATCGTACAAGTGTCCTCGATCACGGAGTGCACGGGAGGGTGGCCTTGGGTACTCCCTACTCGTCTGCGTCATACTGCCATGCGGCCCCAACCAAGTAGGGAGTACCTCCGGCCCGCCGCTGCGCCGGCCAGGCCCATGCCATGGTGCCTCGCTCTCGCCTCTGGCCGGACCCAAGACGCACGCCTCAGGGGAGGGGTGTGCGAGCGAGTGTGTGGGAAAGCGCCCGATATTGGAAAAAAAAAAAAAACAAAACAAAAAACGCCAGCGAGCGGGTACAGATGCAGATGCAGATGCAGCAGGCAGTCATGCCTGGCTCTGCTGCAGCTACGTGCTAGCCCCAAGCACTACCAGGTTCGACGTTAGCCGTCTTGTGGGTGGTATTTATTCCAGCGGCGCCCACAGCACCAACGGGCCACTGACTGCACTGACTGCACCCGCCTACCGCCGCTAACCCTCAGCGCCCCCCCAGCGCTTGACCACCGACCTTATATCTCCCCGCTCACACCCACCTCTTCTGCTGCTGCCTCTCCCTCCTCCTTCACGATTCCCTCGTCCGCCATTCTCTTCTCCTCTGCCTTGGATTCGGCCGCTCAGCAGGTGATTCAGTCAGCTTGTCTACGTTGCGCCCCCTCCCTGCTCGACACCGTCTCCGGGTTTCTTTTCTTTTTCATCTTTTGCTCTGCCTCTTGTTTGTGTGTCATTCGTCCTCCCTCCGTTGTCCCTCCGTTGTCCCTACCCTTCGCCACCACCTTCTATCGCCGCTTCTCTGTGAGATAAGAAAAGAAACAAGATCCTCCTCAAATATCGACGACGCCCTTGTGCTTCTTTCAACTGTACAGCCTACAACAGCCGCGTGACATCTTGTTTGTCAGACGCCAACTCATTAATACCGTCCTCATACGCCAATATGCCGGTCCAACTTCTGCCGGCCTCAGCCGCTGCCTTTGCCCCCAGGGCTTCATCCGTCAACGTCGTCCTGGGCTCAAGGGTTGAGCCATGGCTTACTCAGACACTCAAGCGCGTCAACCGGGTCAAGCGTCCTCTCAACAGCATTCCTCAGCACCATCGATGCCTTACCGAGACTCTGTCATCGCCAAATGCCATCTGGACCCTGGCCTCATTAATGTTCCCCAAGCTGCCCCAAGCCGAGATGCCAGAGGACCCCACAGAGAATCTCTTCAGCCATCAGCTCATCCACATCGAGGCCTACATCGTTCACGTCGACATGGTCCTGCGCAACGAGGTTGCCTACAAGCTCACCGTCGAAACCATTGACGCCCTCGTCGAGTACCACAAGGACATTTACTGCGTTGATGCCAAGGCGAATACCTACGAGTGGTCTGAGAAGGAGCAGCAGTGCAAGAAGCTGCATGACGACTTTGTGCAGGCTGTCAACAAGTATGTTTTCCGCACACATGTCTCTGCCCTGGAAGGTCTTGAGGAGGAGGGTGCTGGCGAGCTGCTCAACGGAAAGAGCGAGGAAGTCAAGATGAGCCTCATGAAACTGATGAAGCCGCTTCTGCCTCCTCCTCCTCGTGTTGTCGAAGTCATTCGACAGCCGCCTCTGCTGCCCAGCTCTCCTCTCGCCAACATGTGGACACAAGCTGGCCCTCCTCACATCATCCCTGCCGCCGTTGAGCCTTGGCAAGTGTTGCCCTCAAGCCCCAGCGTTACTTCATCTGTCGACTCGGTCAACACTCCCATCTGGGCCAACATGGGCATGAGCGATGTCCAGCTGCCGTCTCCCACGCCTTCGTTTAGCTACCCGCACTCCACTGCCGAGCTTTTCTTCAGCCCGCCAATCATGACGCCCATTCCTGCTCTTCCTCTCCCGAGTGTCTATGCGCCGTCACAATGCGGTGTCAGCGTCGGCATGGGCATGGGCGGCTTTGGCTGGGATCGCTACCAAGAGTACGCCGCGACAATGTGAAAGTAGAGATCTGCTATGCTGGCTTCTTCTTAATGCTGTCCCGGTCACCAGCTTGTGGTCTCGGATCACTACCCCTTTTTTTTCTCCAGGGGAAAAAAGCAAACGAGTTTTTTTTTTTATCTTCTCAGCGGCATAGACACTTTGTCAGGGCATATAGGCGTTTTGTTGCATCAGGAACGGAGTTCGAATACCTCATCCAATTATTCTTGCTAGGAAATACCCCTAATCATTTCCTCTTTTTCTTTTTCTTCTTTTTCTTTTTCACCTTTTCTTTCTTGGTTCTTTTTCCTTACCCCCCTTTCCGTTTTGCTATCGGCGACACAGCAAGCGTGCACTTGGTTTCGAATCTAGTTCCTCGTTCAAGATCCAGGAAATACCATCATCAACTGTCGCATCAGAGCCGCTAGCTCGGCATTTCTTTTTGGGTTAACTTGTTATTTTGTTTACATTATACCACCAACATGGCTGGATCCGAGGCTGGCAATCTGGATGCTTACTTTTTTCTTCAACGGACGGGGACTCTTTCCTTCGACAGTCACCAACGGCTTGCGACATTCTTTTCTCTTCTTTTCCTTATTCTTGTTTTTCTGGTACCATTGGGTTAAAGATAAGAGGCAAACTGCAGCAATGCACAACAATCGGCTCGGCCCGAAACCTCCATTGGATTTGAATATCCTACACTTTCGCTTCTCGTCTATTCTTTTTTGTCTCTCTTGAGAGACATTCAGAAGCAGACTTTCTCTTTTCTCTGGAAGATATCCCCTCAATGTGGTGCCCGACTATGATACTTCAGGTTACTGCATGGAGTCTTTCCTTAATCCTGTCTTGCGTTAATGATGCTTTACGAATATTTGACGACGACACGAATGAGTTATGAATAGATTTCTTGGGTATGCGATACGACCTTTCGAATGTTTAGAACGCCTATCAAGGACTCTTACGACGCAACCAATTTATTCAACTCAGCTTTTTGTTTCCAACATTTGACAAGCTGGATCTGAACTGGCTTTCAGACCAGTATTGTCTTCATGGAACACGACGTCATGCCAGCAAAACCAAACCACTACGCAATTGTGATCATGGTGCTGGGATATCCGGCATATTCTTAGCCCACACAGACACTGGTTGTCGACAGGGGTGTACACGCCCGGCGGCAAGCCCGTGCGGGTTGTTGATAAATGGAAAGATGATACAGGGGTGAACCTCACTTTCCACTTCTGCTGAGCAGCGATGGGTAGTGCGAGTAGTCCCTGCTTCCTTTACATTGTTTCACCCTCTTTTCTTTTCAGCCAGGCATCTCAAGCATCCAGAGGGGGCACTCTACTACGGCACGCCGCGGAGCCTTGCTAAATCGGACATGTCAGCAAGGCCGCTATCATGGCTAAGCTGAAGTCAAAGAGGCTACCGCGGGTCGAGGAGCTGTGCACCCTTAAGACTGCCTGGCGAGACTGAGGCGAAATGATTTTGTAGCTCATCTCTCTACACCACCACTTCCGCTTCGAGCTGTTCTCCCCGCTAGACTGGATCTAGCCGGGTACACACTGGTAGCGGCTGTGGCGCGATGCCAAGTGAGCGAGGCCAGAGGCTGCCAAACAAGGCTGTGCTTTGTTCGGCATGACCTACTTCGCTCCAGGGCTCTCCCGCTGGGAACGGGAGGGCGCTTGGTATATGCATTTCAAGAGATGCTGGATATAAAACAAAAACAAAAACTCAAAGTGTGCGAGAGAAAATGTTATGAAAAGAGAGGGAAAACCGCCGAAAAAAAAAAGATATAACAGACGGGAAAAAAATCGGCTCTTCACCCTGGCGGTGGGGATGCTTTGCACGCAAGTATGAAGCGCACTGCTGGAAAAGGGTCCCTGTTCGTTCTCTTTCTTTAGCTAATTGAAACATTAAAACAATTTTTTTTGGACCGTGCCATTCTCTCGAATATCTGTGAATAACTCGTGCATCATCGTCAATTGTATGAAAACTGTTTACCACTTATCGAAATACTCAATGCTTCATGAATGAACCTTGGGGATAGAAGCAGCGTATTGGACAGACATGTGAATACTGCGTTCACAGACTCATACTTGAAATGCTTTCTCTTTCACTTTGATGAACATGCCGTTTTCGTGACATCCCTCGCTTTTTGTATCTTATTAATATACGTGATTTCAAATTCTCATAACAAGTTTCTCATTACTCATATCTATTTATCTCATTGTTTTTTTTGTCATTCGTTGCTCAAATCTCATCTTTACGAATGTATCCTTGAGTCCTACATTGACAAACAGATTTCGCTTATTTGACCTGTTTCTCTGTCTTTTCCTGGATGGAGGCTCCCAAGGCTTTATCCACCCGCGAGAACATCTCATATGTTCTGGTACGGGTATCTTGGTGAGCTGCCGCCAGATGGCCAGAGACGTTTGTGACAAAGTTCTCTTGCTGGCCAGGGGTGCGGCCGAGCACATCCCAGAGACCCTTTGCTTGGACGAAGTCGTCGTCATTTACTTCCTGGAAAAGCTCGTGGACAGCGGCGCCAGACCACTTCTCGTGTGTCACGGTGGGCTTAACAGACTTGTACGTCAGCTGTCTATAAGAGCTGGGATAGTTGGGGTTGGCACCGTAGTTGCCATTGATAGCCATAGCGCCATCACGCTGGAAGGGGTTGAATGCCTTGAGCGGAGCATTGACAGGGATTTGCTGATAGTTGGTTCCAAGACGGTGACGATGGGTATCGGGGTAAGAAAAGAGTCGGGACTGGAGGACAGGGTCGATGGAGGGCTCAACACCAGGTACCAAGTGAGAAGGAGAAAAGGCAACCTGCTCAATCTCGGCAAAGTAGTTCTCAGGGTTCTTGTTGAGAGTGAATTTGCCAAATTGCCTGAGGGGCACGTCCTTCTGTGGCCAGACCTTGGTCAAGTCAAAGATGTTCCAGCGGAACTTCTCGGCCTCCTCAGGTGTAAGCACTTGAACGTAGACGGTCCAGCTAGGGTACTCTCCCTTCTGGATGGCCTCAAAGAGATCTTGAGTGTTCCAGTCCGGGTTATCAGCAGACATCTTGTGGGCTTCTTCTCCAGTAAATGTCTTGATGCCTTGGTCGGTCTTGAGGTGGACCTGGGTATAGACGAATGATCCGTCAGGCTTTGTCCACTTGTGAGTGTGGCCTGAGTATCCGTTCATGTGTCTGTACGAGTAAGGAGTTCCTCGATCAGAGAAGAGGGTCATGACCTGGTGGATGGACTCTTGATGGGTAGAGAGGTAGTCCCAGAACATGGTGGCATCTTTGAGGTTTGTTTGGGGGGTTGCGCTTCTGGGTGTGGATGAAGAGGGGGAAGTTGGTAGGATCACGGATGAAGAAGACGGGAGTGTTGTTGTAGACCCAGTCCCAGTTGCCTTCGTCTGTGTAGAATTTGATGGCGAAGCCGCGGGGATCACGGGCGGTATCGGCAGAGCCCTTTTCTCCACCAACAGTTGAGAAACGTGCGATACAGTTGGTTTTCTTGCCAACAGTATCAAACATGTTGATGGAAGTGAGGTCGGAGACGTCGTGAGTGACTTCAAAGACGCCATATGCACCAGCGCCCTTGGCATGGACGACACGCTCGGGGATACGCTCGCCTAGACGGACACGAAGTGTTAGCAAGCTATTCTAGAGTTGGGAGGTAGGAATGGGGTCGAGCTCTGAAGGGCTTCTGGATACAGGAACAAGAGGGGGTAAACATACGATCAAAGTGGGCGAGAGAGTCAATCAGGTGGAAGTCCTGGAGCAGCAGAGGTCCAATGGTGCCTGGGCGCTGCCAGCCCGAAGGGTTATCAATGGGAGCACCACTGGAAGTGGTGTAGACAGGCTTCTCATTGTACCTAAAAGTGGAGGCTGGCGTGTCTTCGGCAGTCATTTTGGCGGACGGCGTCTTGTTCGCTGAACAAGCTCCCGGCAAAGTAGATGTATAGGTAGGTGGCCGAGCAGGCAGATATCAGACAGAGATACCTTGGAGATGCACAAGGTACCCGGGATGAATTGAGATGTGTATGGGAGAAGAAGAAGAGTCGAGAGCTGGAGGCAGCGAGGCAAGCAGCTCCAAGGAGGGGCAGGACCAGCCGCCCTCTTTATACGCGAGGAGCACAGCGGAATGGTGGGGTGAGAGCCCAATGTACAAGTCAGACGAGGCCAGAAGAGAAGAAGCAGTGGAAGAAGCCGTGCCTCAATGGGTGCAGGCTGGCGGCATGTCTGTTGCATGGCCTGGGCTGGGCTTCCCCTCAGTCCCAGTGCTTATACATTAGCTCTGTGCTCGCGTATGCTGCTTGTGCTTGTACCGCATCACTGCCTTGGTATCACACTGATCCTCCTGGCATATCATATCCACTGTGCTCAGCTGTGTCTTCCCCGTTATTACCGCATTGATACCGCATCGATACCGCCCAAAGCTCGCTCTGCCCCAGCCATTGACCCGAAAGCTTGCCGTGCCTGACTATATCGCCATAGTGCCTGCCTCTGTTGCCAATTCCGCTGCTCGCCCAAAATGCTCTACGTCAGCGTCCACCCACTGGCCTGTCCCCCCCGCTGGCCCCAGCCCGATGTGGGGGGGCTGGACGAGAGCCAATTACGAGGCCGTGAAAAGAAAGCCGGCTCGGTTCACTTGTCCGGGGCGGGGCGCGTGTTCCTTGCAAGACCGCTGTACGTAACCCGCCTGGACCTCCAGTGGTCCTTTTTGCCGTAGGCTCGCTGCTACTAGCCTTGTTTGTCCTCTCGGCCGTAAGAAGTGGTCGAGCAGTATCAAACACGAAATTGCATTGCTTGCGTTTCTTGTCTTTCTGCCGAGTCGCAGTCCATGGGCGTGAAATAGCTGGTATACATCTCCCCGTCTTCCAAGTTGAAGTTGAAGCTCCAGTGCAACGACTGTTTACGGCAGTTGAAACAAGCCCTCCCATGTCAGTGGCTTACAGCAACACACCTGATGGCTCATGTCACGCCACATCTCAACGCTCATCTCTTGCCCTTCCCCCAACTCATCTCAGCCAGACCCAGCTATTCCATCTCTGGTAGCTACCAGCGACAAGCACTTGGTTAGCCGTGGAACAAGCTCACCATCTCAGCCAACCTTCCCTCATGTCCAGGGCGGGGCCCTACCCTTGCTGTCGTCCGCAAGTGCCGCAAGTGCCGCCTGGAACCCTTGCGGTTCTCCCTCCCACTGGCATTATCGAGTCGAGTGGTTCACGCTAGGAGCGGGCTGCTTCTGCCCAGCCTGGACGGAGAGATGCCGGCGCGCCTCGCGTCTCGGTGTCCGAGGCCTCTTAACGCGTGGTCACCTGCTCGCTTGCGATTTTTAGCGCATGAATGAAAATGCACACACAGGTTGAAAACATGAACTCTATTTTTCTACAATCTATTACCAGAGTTCTGGTTATCCAACACCCCATCTATAGCTTAGTAGAGTACATGTAAATGGTCCACATGTAAGAATATCTAATCATGATACAAGTACCGACAACTATGAAAACAATAGCAGCAGAGGTAGTAGCGGTAGCAGCAATAGCCCATGCTATAACTGCAGTTCTGGATAGGACACTAGCGTTATTGTGCGTGGAGTGTAAAGTTGAGAAATGTGTGCCCATCATTTGAGTATTCTGTCTCTTCCTTTGAGTCGGTAGTGGTGGGGTTGTAAACTGCAACACACTTCAGCGGTACCTATTTTCCAATGCCTGGGAAAGATGGCATGTTCAGTCGAGGTTATATATAGCCTTGGTTCAGATATTATTATAAAAGACCATAACCAACTCAGGCTGATATCATACAACGCTCTCCTTGTTGGCTCTACTGTATCAATCCTAATAGTAGCTAATAATGCCCCTTCTATAAGCGAATGACAGCGAAATCCCTTTCAGTTCTTCTGCCCGTCAAATTAGGCTACAGCACAATAGCCAAGGTAACGCCAAAATCTCATCCTCCAACGCCATGCTCACTCAGTAAAGTGCAGACCTCGTAAAATCTGCTCCACCCCCTCATGTATATCCCGAAGCCCGAACACATCTGGATGATCCCATTCAGGACATTGCAAACTGGAGGCCTAGAAACCCACTTTCTGTGTACAATAGTAGCATTGCCTTCACACCCTCTTTTGTCGAATCCAAATGCCCATCGGATGTTCTGAGGATTCGGCCGTCGTAATCCGAGAGAGTTATGTTATTGATAATACCATGCGGGCTTGTTATGTAACATATAACAAGCAGTGAGGGGGCAATCAGACGGTTCTGTTGAGCCGTCTTGATTTTCAGGTAGTTCTGGATGCCCCAGCTCAGATGTATCTACTTTCAACACATTTTGATACAGCGAGTCCGCGCGTTGCGGGTCTCTAATTAGATCTACTGCGGCGTGCCGCGTGGCAGCTCTTGTTTAGATACGAGGCACCAGGGGTTTGATGCAAAAACTCGGTGTTTCAAAGACCGAGACCAATATTGAGAATCAAATTGGGATACTGATACTGGTATCCCAAGTCTAAATTAAATGATAGTATTGTTGACATTATCCCGTCCATATAATTTATCCTCTCTTAAAATGCCCATCCTCCGCCTGTTAGATGGATAACTAAATGCGCCGTTCGCTGCATGTCCTCCTCCTCTGATCGCCAGGTGTATGGTTTGCATGCCCACATACAACGGAATCCGACCGTCGTGTTGCCTTCGTCATATCGTTTGTTGTACAAGATTGTGGTTTTCGAAAACACAAAAGGAGATGGCTGTTATTAAGTCTCCTTGATAGGGGAAAAGAATAATGGTTTGGTTTAGTTGTCCGAGTTGACGGTTTGCTACAGTTGGAGCGTTCAAACGTTAGCCTCTTTCGGTATTCCAACACCCGAGATGCATCGATCTTCAGGAACATGAAAAAAAAAAAAAAAGAAGCTTACCACTAGCCAATCCATGCCCTCGTTCACACCACTGCCGTCGACTGCCGAGCAAGCCATGATGCTCCAGTTTCGGTCCCGCAGCTCGCCCAACTGCAGCGCCTCTGAGATCTCGCCCGCCCCCTTGGCGCCGGGCTGATCTTGCTTGTTGGCGAATACCAGCAGGGCCGCATCCTTGAGCTCTTCCTCGTTTAGCATAGCCGAAAGCTCCTCGGCCGCGGTTTGTAATCGATCGATATCGGTAGAGTCGACGACGAAGATGACGGCCGCGGTGTTGGCGTAGTAACACCGCCAGTAGGGTCTAATGCTAGTCTGTCCGCCCAGATCCTGCAGACGAGAAATATTGTTTGTTAGCGAAAGAAGTCATTCTATGATTCTCTCTTGTGTGTTTGTGTTGGTGCCATCCATACCCAGACGTTAAAATTGAGGTTCTTGTACGTGACTGATTCGACATTGAATCCGATCGTTGGTATCGTCGTGACAACTTCTCCGATCTGATCCCCAAAGTCAGCATATTGTTAGAAAAACAAAAACAATCATGAAAACAGCCATGATATCATTACCTTCAGTCTGTATAAAAGGGTTGTTTTGCCCGCGTTATCCTGTTGAGAGCCGACGCATTAGCAATCCATCACCGAGGCCCCAAGGCAGCACACGACGTCATACCAAGCCCAGAATTAGAATTCTGATCTCCTTCTTCGCCCACACCAAGTTGGACAGCCATGACATGCCTGCACCCATCTTGAAAGAATATATAGCCTGGAGTCCCCTAACGGTGCACCGAGTTGCTTCGCGACGAGGTAGACGGACACTTCGCGGTTTGCCTCGTTCCAGGCGGGTGGATTTGAAATAGTCGAGGGGAGCGTGTTTGCCTCTCCCGGGACGCCGAAACAGAAAGAAAAATCAAACTATGAAAAAAAGAATCGCAATAAACGCCGGGCGAATGAGTCGATCAAGTTTCTCACGTGTGCGCCGCAAGAGCCGTCGCAAAGGGGGTTTCGTTGAAGTGTTAAGGTATGCGGAAGTTATCAGTTACAAACTGTCCCCTATTCCGGAGGCTCCAATGCCCATCTGCAGCTATCTTGGTAGGCCTTGTTTTAGAGGCAATGGCCCTTCCCAACGGCGGCCTCTGGTTGGTCCAGGCGCTAGACAGAATAATTAAGGCTAATCTCACGCAGCCTTATATCACTTGACCTGCTAAAGCATGCATGTGTGTATTTTTGTCGCCAGAAGTAAGATTGCACCTATGCGGAGAGATATCTTTACATACCCCAAGGTAAGAGACCTGGCATAATTTTGTTGACAAATAACGATAGGTCGATTCATCACATAGACTGGAATGTCCAATCTTTTACAGAATGACTGACTCTAAATGCTTCCACTCAGACGCTGCTTAGCTCATCAGATGATGCGCTATGACCAGCTTATTTTGTCCATTCGCTGCAGGCCGCATTAGGTAGCATCCCCACAGTTTCCTCGCTAGAAATTCTGCCTCAGGAAAAAAGATTCGCCTGCGCCACCTGCCGCACCAGCCACAAACCCACCATTTTTTCCTTCTTCTCCGCTAGGGCTTTACGCCCTCGGATGCGGGTCGCAAAATCTACAATCGTTCTCAACTATCAACGAAAATCGTCATCATCACCAGACTCGATACGCAAGGTCAACAAGATGCCGGTATGCAGCGCCCCCTTCCTGCTCGTTGTTATGGAGAGAAGAGTCTTTTCCCGAGAGAAGCGATTTCTAGATTTTGGCCTGGCAGTTTTGGGCGGTGGAAGACCACCCTTTTTTTTGTGGTGGTGTTCAAACTCTTGACTGCAGGCGGGAAAGACGAAAGACGCAAGATGGGAATCGATATTTTCTGAGAAACGACCAGACCGCTGACGTGCAGTTGATTATATAGAGCCACAAGACTTTCCGAACCAAGCAGAAGCTGGCCAAGGCCCAGAAGCAGAACCGCCCGGTTCCGCAATGGATTCGCCTTCGCACTGGCAACACAATCCGGTGCGTGCAAACTCCCCCATGGACGAGAAAATCCTCTGCTCTCGAAGTTCCATTGTTACAATCTCTCGAACACTACCGAATTTTCCTGTTCAAATACATCGCCCGCTCACCTCTCTCCGACCACCGATTTCTTCACACATTCTCTTCCTGAACAAACACTTTACCCAAATTTTGACCAACTTTCATACTAACATTTTCATCGTACAGCTACAACGCCAAGAGAAGGCACTGGAGAAAGACTCGCCTCGGAATCTAAGCGACGTCAAAACACAAAATCACCTGGCATTCCTCGACCCACTTGTACCGACGGTACCGACATCCGGCTTCTTTGGCATTTCTCAATGACAAGTTAAAACAGTGGTGGATGGCGCAAAAAGCAGAATCTCTTTGTCGTCTTTAGGGCGTGTGGGAAGGAGGATGCGGACGCACGGAATATTGGGCACGGTTGCCTGGATTTTTGATTCTTGATATTGCTTCATGTCACGGTCGGTCATAGGGAAAGGAAATGAACCTTTATTTTTTGATGTCCATTTTGCTTGTTTTACCCCAAGTCTCAAATGTCTTTTTTTTCCTGAGCATGGTGCCTGTGCTGCTACTCTCTATGTGAAGGAAGACTCCATGAACCAGATGTTTTTCCTGGACAGTGATGAAAACATGCTCCGCCATTTCCAATCATTATTTTCCGGTCGGTTGTTTGGACTTTAGACGCATCGCCCAGATAAGAATCACTAGTCACCACATGCGTATCTCGAAATTACCTGGGTAGGATAAGGCCTCAGCAACATTTGATTGTCGTTACTCCCAGCCTTCTTACTACTGGGTATGAGCACAGAAGGTCCCACGAGAGTTAAGTATGAGAATCCCAAAGGCTGTCACGTTCATACTAAGCTTTTCCCATACTCTAGAGCAGGTTTGTTAAAACAGTCATTCCGATGTATGTTAGAAATTGATATCTAACGCATGTGTAAACACATGGGACAAGTCCCCAGCTCATGAAAATGGATCGACTGTTGCCAGTCTGTCGTGCCCCGAAAACATTGCCCCAAAAACAGATACCAGTTAAAAAAAAAAAAGAAAAGAGCCTAAAAAGGAGAGGATAAAAGAAACCAATAGCCCTATCATTTCAATCCCACCAACGCCGTTGGTTGCTCTATGAAACAGCCCCAGAAACAGTTAGGCTCGTATTGTTGCTCTCCTCCAGCAAAAATAAAGATTCAAGAAGCACAAAGAGCCACAACGACCAAAATTTATCGGTCCTCAGCCCATTCGTTCTCACGACGGATCTGCTCTTCCTCTTCGGCGGAGAAATCGTTTGTAATGTTGAAAGTCTTGCGGATCTCCTCGGGAGACTTGCCCTTGATCATGTTGGCTACAGTCTTGCAGCCGACGTCGAGAAGAGGCTTGATATCAAGGAAATTGGATGCCTAGGCTTACGGTTAGCTGGGGTTCCTGGGCATATTCGAGTTGGGGTAGTCATCATATAAACGTACAAGAATAATCTCAAAGAGCATTTCTTGATCCACCTGCATGAACTTCTGGTCCCATTCCTCGATATCGGTCGTCTTCTTGCGGGCATCCGACTCGTCATCGGGAGTCGTGACGGGATCGTTGCGGTGGTGCTCGCACCACTCAACGACCTTTCGCAGGACTGCTTCATTGACCTGCCGAGTCCTTGTCAGCTGTGTTCTAGAAAGAGCATCAAAGATGCGATGGGAAGTGGCCTACATTGGGGATGGGAATAGGGTTGTCCTGGGTGATGTCGGTATGGCTCAAATCCTCCAACATGTTCTTCAAAAGCATGGAGCGTTCGACCACGACACGGTCTAGGGTTGGCAGTCAGTATCAAACCGTCGGCAAAGAGAGGGCGATGGACCAGCGAGGATGAGCTTACCGACTTCCATGGTGGCGTTGTCATTGGAGATCAGCCAGATCTTCTGGGACGCGGGCTTTGCCTCTGCCATTGTGCTAGTCGGGTGCTTTGAGAAGCGCTTATAGATGTAGCAGAACGATATAGGCGAGGGAGATGGATGCTGCGATGTAGCACAGGGCGTTTGAGCGAGACGGAGAGCGGATGATGATGGAGATGCGAGAAACGCGGCTGGGAGTGCGGGAGCTGAAGGTTGAAATATCGGCTGCTAGGCACGGACGGCAGCGATAGGCAGTAAGGCAGGCAGGCGGTCCCTTGAGTTCTGCGGGGTTCCGCTGGTGGAGAGCAGTACGTACCGCCACCCAAAGCTTAACGACCGAGTGGCTAAAGTCAAGCATCAAAGAAGTGACTCTTTTAAGTTGATCAAAAGGTGCGCCAAATGAGTAACAAAGCAATGCGAGTTTAAGAATAATTCTTTTTTTTATACTTTGGGCTTTTCTTGTAAAGTCTGTTGCTTCCCATGAGAGTCTTTTATCTACTCTTGCGGGTCGCTTTCAGCCTGACATTGGGATATCATCGTGCACGCTATTGGAGCCTTCGCTGAAGGATCAGTCCCTTGTGCACGGTCCTGGTATAGGCCTCCATAGAGCCAACGGACAATTACAGAATTTTCAATGCTACAGGCATTCTACTAGAAGTTTACGTTGAATAGCTTGATGAGAGACAGTCCGCTTGGCTGGTGATTCTCTAAGCTGTATATAAATACTGGTGCTATTGCTCGTTCATATACCTACCTAGGTAAGTGCCCCAGCCCTACGGCACTGCCCTTAGGTAGCAGCTGGAATAGGCCTGTCTTGCGTTTGTCCTTTCACGCACTTCTTTTGTAGATAGATGGATGGATGCATGTGTAAGAAATAGCTTCTTCTATTTTGATTGTGAAAGATGACCAGGCATACCACATGGAACAAAAAAAGAAGGGTGGAAAGAAGAATTCGTTTGTTCCGTCTTTCATGCCGTTATTACTGCATTGACAGCTCCCGTCGCTGAAACGCTTTAGGCGCCCGTGGCTAAGCCTGAAGCTGCCGGAATTCCCAAGCACCAAAGCACCAAAAATGCTTACCAAAGCCACGGCAAGGACAAGATGAGGTCATGCCCCTTATTTTTTTTTTTTTGTTTTCCATGTCAGGCACACCCTTCAGGTCTCAGGTCTCAGGTGCCAGCAGGTCATCAGCCTCAAGCCTGGCCACCTGTTCTAGCCTTTTGGCGCGTCCCTGGATTCTTCCACGCGTTGAATCGAATTTTGCTTCGCTTTTTCTCTTCCTTTGTCTTTCCTTTTCGGCGCATCCTAAGCCTCGTCGTCCTCGCTGCTTTATACAACTCGCCGTATCGCTTTATCCGGCGCTGCCTTTGCTTTCGCAGCGTTATCTCAGCAAATACCTCCGTTGTTCCTAATTCACGACAGCCTAGAGCTTTTTCTGTTGACTTTTCCCCCCTTATCATGGTAGCACTACCGCACTACTCGTAATTGCCAGCTATCCTTTTTCTTCTTTCTTCTTTGTTCTCTCAGCACGGCCAGGCTGCGTGCGCACAAAGACGTTTTATCAGCGCTTATCCGACTTGCTCATGTTTCTTCATCGGTATCAGCTTTTCCTAACTCTCATGCTTGCTCCACCTACACGATCTTCTAAGCTGTCAGCCAAAGTAAGATGTGGCGGCGCACATATCTTCTCCTAGTTCTCATCAGGCTCTGGTTCGCTCTGTCGCCCAGCTACCTCCACCCCGATGAGAACTTCCAGGGGCCGGAAGTGATTGCCGGTATGTATTCGGGTGCTGTGTAATATCTTAAGATCTTATTTGTTCGCTGCCTTCGAGGCTGGTTGCTGGTTAAATTAGCTATGAATCGATTTATTAGTAGCTGCTCTTAATAATGGCTAACCGGATGTCTGCTCCATCTAGGCCAGATCTTTAGTTACCCTGTTCGGCATACATGGGAATTCACTAGCGAGAATCCGATTCGGAGTGTCTTCCCTCTCTGGCCCGTCTATGGGCTTCCTATGCTTTTGCTGCGTTGGCTTTGGGTTGGAAATGGCCAAGATGGCGACATTCCCCCCTGTTGTTGTCTTCTGGACGCTGAGGTTCTTGATGTTCTTGACAAGCTTTGTGCTTGAAGACTGGGCCCTTGACGAGTTAATCAACCTCGATGAATCAGTCCACAGGGCACGCCAGCGCCGTAATGCTCTTCTTCTTGTTGCATCGTCTTATGTGACTTGGACTTTTCAAACACACACCTTTTCCAACTCAGTCGAGACATTGACGGTCTTGTGGAGCTTGGTCTTGATAAAACGCATCACTGCTCCGCAAGTGAGTCTATTGCTGCTTTATTATGTGTAAACATCTTGCAAATCTCATGCTAACGCTCCTTGATAACAGTCATCCATACTATCGTCTATTGTTTTGGGAGTGGTTGTCGTCTTTGGCTTCTTCAACCGTGTTACCTTTCCGGCGTTTTTGATACTGCCTGGATTTTGGTTACTGCCTCATTTTTGGCACAAGTCAGTCACCGTACCTTTGAGCATTAGAGTCAAACGCTGACTATGACAGACCTTTTACGGTGGTCGCTTTGGTTCTGGCCGCCCTTGCTACTGCTTTCATCGCTATTGCGATTGATACTGCTTTTTACACGCCGGAGCCCATTACTTGGACTGATCTAATCACGAATCCCGTTATTACGCCTCTTAACAACCTCATATATAATTCTTCCACCGAAAATCTGGCACTGCACGGTCTACACCCTTGGTATCAACATATCCTCGCCAATTTACCGCAGCTTATTGGACCGGCATTCGTCTTAATATTCTTTCGGCCTTATGTGTCTTTGAGACTGTGCTCGGCCATTTCTGGAATTGTCGTTCTATCTTTAATTAAACATCAAGAAGCACGATTCCTTTTGCCAGCTGTACCACTTATCTTATCATCCTTACAACTGCCGAAGAACCCAACAACTAATCGAATCTGGACAGCATCTTGGATTATATTCAATGTCTTCCTTGGCGTGCTCATGGGGATTTATCACCAAGGCGGTATTGTTCCTGGACAGGTATTTATGAGCAAACAGCCCGACGCCACAAATGTCATCTGGTGGAAGACATATCCTCCCCCCTATCTGGCTTCTCAACGGCAAAAATGAAGTTTTGACTACCAAGGATGTCATGGGAATCAAGGGTGAAGCGCTGCTGGAACAACTAGCTGAGATGGCTACATGCGATACTCCTGCAGACCGGCGCAGTCAGGAGTATTTGAAAGAGAAGAATGGAACTTATTTGATCGCGCCAGCGTCGGCCACTTGGTTGGACCCATATCTCTCCAACAAGGGCTTAGAGGGGCTGAGATTTCGGGAGGTTTGGCGGTATAGGAACCATCTCAATTTGGACGATATGGATTTTGGAGATGACGGGGTCTGGAATACTCTCTCCCGAGTCATTGGTCGTCGGGGGCTCGTCGCGTGGCGTGTAACGAAAAGCTGCGGTTTATAAAGCCCAGCATCTTTTAAAATTTTATAGACATACATGAATAAAGTAAAAAGTTGAATATCCAGCTGTTGAATGCTTTTAAGCTTGAATTATCTACATGTGCTAGGCATTTTCGATAGGACGTTACGTAGCATAATCACATATTACAGCTACGAGTTATCGAGGCAATGTAAGATGGCTAAAAATTCGTTGTTTGAGATTTTAAGCTATGCTATCCCTAAAGGCGTACATAGTTATAGTTTGACACCTCGAAACAAGAGTATAAAAAGCCCGTGACCAATTTAGTAGAGGCGCTTGGGAGGAGACATGGAAGCCTTGATGGTAAGGCTTCCAACGTTCTGCCAGCCCTTCTTCAAGAGAGAGACCAGGTAGTTGATGGCAAGCATGATGTTGCCAACAAGCTGCTCCTGCTCCATACCGACGTTGCCGACGGCGACACCCATGCAGAGAACCTTCTTGAGCTGGAACTTGATGGTGGACTTGACCTCGTTGATCTTGCCAGTCAGGTCATCAGCGTGGGAGACGGGAGTAGGGAACTTTCCGGCTGTAGGTGAAAGAATATTAGTATTGGCGTCGGCATATAATGATGTGTGCTTGAAGGATATAAACTGCTTACCCTTGGAGAGACCAGGACCCAGGAGACGGGGGATCTGCTTGATGAGAGCATCGGAAGCAATGAAGGCATCGTACTTGCGAGCAAGCTTCTTGATGAGCTTCTTGTTCTTGTTGAGCTTCTTCAAGTCATCGGCAGACATGGCGTCGACACCGCCGTGCTTGGCACGATCGAGATCGTGCTGGTCACCGAGGATGCAGATGGCCATGTTGGGGCGGGGGATGGAAGGCAGGCGGATGGTGCCGGAGAAACGCTTGTCACGCTGGGGGTCATAGTTCTTGAGGCCGATCTGGAGCTCGACGGTCTCGAGGAAGTTGCGCTTCTTGGTCTCGTTGGAGTACTCAAGGAGCTCTCCGACTTGCGTCCGGACGTTGGCTGCGTGTGATCGTTAGCACCGTGAAAAAAGAAAGAAAAAAAGGCGTTTGA
Source organism: Trichoderma atroviride (assembly GCF_020647795.1). NCBI lineage: Eukaryota > Fungi > Ascomycota > Sordariomycetes > Hypocreales > Hypocreaceae > Trichoderma > Trichoderma atroviride. The sequence continues at coordinate 1,295,170 of NC_089400.1, read as the reverse complement.
GTCTCGGCGAAGTGCATTTATCCTGGTCGACAGGAATAGATGACCCGCTTCGTGATGTAAGACGTACCGACTGAGATCTTAGACATTTTGACAGTCTCCCAATAGAATCAAACGTATCTAATGGTGATCAGGACGGGGTGGTTGGTTGAGATTCGTAAAACCGACAAGTATGGGGGGGGGGGGGGGCTCGATGATTTTTATCTAGCAGTGTGGGTCGAGGAGCGCATGTGGGGTTTCGTGCGCTTTTGGTGCGCAGGGCAAAATTTTCTCACGTGCGCTGTCACGTGCTATTTTAAACTTCCTATTTTGACTCATGGGAAACTTTATAGACGAGCTTTATAGAGGCTGAATCAAGGCAAAAAGGACGAAAAAGGGCAGAATTGGCGTTTTGAAATGGTCCCCATACACTGAAAAGCACCGATACCTCCTTGATAACGTTTTCATCCATCCGGTGTGACTCAACGGGCCAAAATTTCGCCTATTATGCCGAGTCTACTTATTCCTGAGCATGTTGATCTGCTCGGTAACCCGAATCCTGTTTTGAAGTGGCTTGAAGACCAGGATGTGGAAAGCCAACAGAGGTGCGATTTGGCCGGAAAACTGCCTCAAAGATTTTATGTAGCTTTGCTAAGCCTGTATGTAGTTATGCCCAAAACATCTTCGATACCATTCTTGGGGAAGCCGCTCAACCCAGATCCGTCTCAGGCAACGCCTGTGTGAGGCTTTGCGGCTTTGTGGAGAGGGCTTCCAAATCTGAGTCACAGGCGCTCCAGCCTTGGGCCTTTTCTCGGGATGTAGCTTTTCGGCTGTACGACTTCTACATTGATTGGAATGAGTTTGATCATCATCGATCCATGAGGCTTGTTCTAGACTTGATAGCGCAGCTTCTCCGGAGAAATCCTGATAAGGAAGCGGCTCTGCACATACGAAATTCCCTCCTGGAGAATCTTGTCTCCATCGTAATCGGCCGTTCTACTAAACCTGTGGCCAAGTCAGCGCTCAAGACTCTTGACTACTTCCTACTCAAAGGAGTTTTCACCTTGGATGACGTCAAAGCAACTCATCTCTCATATCATGAAGAATTAGCCAATGCTACGGATATTGAGATATGGAGGGTCTTCACGACAGAGCTGCTACAATGGACTCGGTTACACTTTATTTGCCCTGCAGCTGGCAAGTTCATAGTAAGCCTGTTCCGTGCTCTAAGACAAAGGGGCCATGAAGACTCCACAGGCTTGGGTATAGATACATGGCATAAGTGGCTGCTCGACTTTCTGTCTGAAGAACCGACTCTATTGGAGAACTTCAAAAATTACATATTCTCTCCCCTCTTCAAGGCCGATAGACCGGAGAGTCTGAAGTTTCTGCAGCATGTGAACCGGAATGAGTCCGGCTCTGCTATCACAGCTGGTTCTGATGATTTTGGCGCAAGTGCGCTCCTCACTCTGGCTGCTTTGGAAATGGGAAAGAAAGTTGGGCTTGTTGAAGAACCATGTAAAGAATTTGACCCTGGTTTCACTAAGATTTGAATACTAACGAGGGCTAGATATTGGCAGCGACCAGTCAGTCGAGGACAATTCATCCATCACTCTGCAAGAAAACGCCCTTGAGAGCGTTCTGACGCATCCCTCCCACGAGGTTCGGACATCAGCACTCAGTCTTCTCATTAGCTCCCCGTCGACAACACGACCATACTCGGCTACCACTTTGGACCTCCTCAAAAGACATCTAGCCACATTCTTTGCCGATCCAGATGCAAAGTTCCGAGTAGATGTATGTGCTCGATCAAGGGACATGTTCAAAAGAGTTCGTGGCGCAATCTCGGTATTGAACAAGAGCATTCCGCGAGCAAGGGCAAAGGCCAGAAAAAATGCCTCGAAAGATTCAGCCAGCCAGCCAGCATTGTATCGCACTAACATACTTTCATGGTCAGAGTCTGAGTTGGTATCTTGCCTGGACTACCATGAGAAATTCCTTCACTGGTATTTGAGATTTCTATGTGCCGAATTATCACCTACTGCTTCTTATCAGCGACATATTACATCTCTCAAGAGCTTGATATCGATATTCCGTATGGAAGGAGAACGATCTAAGACTTGGGAGACAGCGGATGACCAGCAACTATTCTTCGACCATTTCGATGGGAAGTGGGCTCGAGTGCTCGCAGATCTAGTAATGGATCCCTTCGACGATGTCCGGGAGATTGCCTCGTTAGCGATGGCCCAGGCTTATGCTGATAAAAGATATCAAAATTTTACTCTTAACTCTGCAGGGTCAGAGCAAAAACCTTCAAAGGAACTTCAGGAGCTTTTACACCGAGCTGAAAAGGTGTCAGTTCGGACTGCTAGAGCTGATCACTCTGATGGTGTCGCCAGAGCCTCACAGCTAGTATACAAATTTTTAGACACTGAAGATGAGCGACTAGGACTTCTTTCAAAGCTTGTCGATACACTACACCAAAAGATTTCAAGAGCAGAGTCAGACTTGGGGCAAGCTGTTCTAGATCAGCCACTACACAGTACGTTTGCAGCACTGGGCTTCACCTGGCAGGCTGTTTCTGAAAAGAAACTGTCGCAGTCTGAGGCAGACGCTGCTATTGTACTGCAGGAGAGGATGATTTTTTGCTGTGAGCGAGTGTGGAGAGCTGTGCGCGATGTTCTTTGCGATGACTCTCCTGAAGGTCATCTGCCTGAAGAGATGGAAGACATGGAAGGCCTCGACACAAAGGGTCTTTTGAGCTATAGTTTCCGTGCTGTCCATGAGTCAAGGCAAGTTTCTTACGTGTGGTGACTATTTTATATATGCTTTCGCTGACCAAATTCCAGTAATCTTATGCGGACGATTGTGCAGAGTATGAGAAATCAATCCCGAGAGGGGCTCCTGACTCCAACGCGAAAAGCCTTTGAGGCCATTGGAAATTTATCATTTACGCAGCTGGCCAACCTAAGGCATCGCGGCGCATTCACCACAGTTGCTGCGACATTTGCGACGTGCTGCCAGTTGACTAAACATTTTAGTTCCTTTGAGGGCGAAGTATCTCTGCTGGAGGGTTGGTACCAGGTAAGATGTCAAAATGTCCTATCAACAACTCTCTTTACAGAGCAGCTTTATTAACATTCAACCTTGAAGGGCACCTTGAAGGAAATCTTTAGCCAGAGATCCACTACTCGACGATCTGCTGGTATACCGTCCATGATGACGGGAATTCTATCTGCGAATGCAGCTAGCCCATCATTTGAAGATGCCATGGCCAAACTCATCGAAATTGCTAGTATCGAGGCGCATGTGGTAGAGACAGACGGATCCAATCTGCCGCAAGTTCACGCCTATAACTGTCTCAAAGATATTTTCAAAAATTCGCTGCTCACATCCATGGGCAACAAATCTGAAAAGTATCTTCCCCAGTGTCTCGAGCTGGCTGCTAGCGGGCTCCGGTCAGAGATTTGGGCCATCCGTAACTGTGGCTTGATCTTTCTTCGCAGCTTAATCGACAGTCTCTTTGGCTCTCAGGAGAGCAAAGCGATGATTGAAGCTGGCTGGGACGGAAAGGCCAACCGAATCCCCTACCACCGCTATCCTACCCTTCCGACAGTACTCGCAAGTCTCCTTAAATCGGGTCATACAATGGTGACTTCAGCAAATGCAACCTCGTCTGCCGAATCTGTCTTTCCGGCCTTGGACATTATTCGTCGAGCAGGACCGCCCGATCTACTGCGAGATGAGATCCAGATTTATGTTGCCGCCTATCTCTCGAGCCCTGTATGGCATGTCCGTGAGATAGCTGCCAGGACTCTCTGCTCTTGTCTATTACACGACAAATGGCTTAGTGTCGTCCAAGATTTGCTTCGCAAGGCGTTGAATGACAAAACTACCAATAGCCAAAACCATGTACACGGTGTTTTGCTCTCCCTCAAATTCCTCATTGAAAGATTCAATGAGGTGGCGCTGGATCGCCTTATGGGTATATATAAAGTTCAACAGAAAATCAAATCATATCCATTGTATTTACTGACAAATTTCTAGCTGATCTACCTGAACTGACGGCATTCCTCGAAACAAGCCACATTGACAGTCTATACGTTAATTGCCCAGACATCATTTCCGCGTACCTAGAAGTCGTCAACATGATATGGATATCCCAAATCTCCAGAGCTCAGTCCTTACAGCCATCTAGCGTCATGATACCAACGAAGCAAGGGTCTGCGCTGCTCAAAGCTCAGAGTGCTATAAGCAAAATACTTTCCTCTTCCCAAGACAAGGAGGAGCCTGTTCAACAAGTAAGGAGTGTATTATTCGAGAGCCGCCTCGGCGCCGATACCATGGCTACTGCTCTGGAATCAATACCAAGACTGTGGCATTCCACCTCGACTCCAAGCGAAATCCGAATTGCCCTGTGTGATCTCTACATCGATATTTGCCTCGGAACCAACTTTACGGAACCTCAAGTGGTAGCAATTGAGAATTTGGTAGAATTGATGAACCAGCTCATTGCGGAAGACAAGCTCGACTCCTTGCCCGTATCCTCTCTCATGAATTTGTGGAACATTCTACCACAGCGCTCACTGAATCCCTCTCTCTCCAATGCGATTGTGAGAGCCAGCGGCTGTTTAGTAGCCATCGTGAACCACCATCAACGCCTTCCGGCTACGGCGTTCCGGAATTGGGGCGCCATGATGGCTGATGCAGGCTCAGACGACAAGGTTAGTGATAGTTCAGGCCGTCTTCTTTCTTCTTGTCATACGTTTTCGATATACTAAACAGATTAATCTATAGAGCTTCGATACGCGCTTCGCGGCTGCTCAGTCTCTGTGCTCATTTTTCAGCGTCTCCGGAGCATCTTCCGCCCGCGAAGAATATCTCCCTGCAATCATTGTGCTATACGATACCTTGAACGACGACGACGACGAAGTGCGAGAAGCAGGGTCTGCCGCAGCAAAGAGCATTCTTGGACAGAATCTAGTACCCCTCGAAGCATCTAGCCGTCTCCTTCAGTGGCTCATCCAACATTTCAGCACCAGTGCTGATCTGAAAGCTATTACCGCAAGCCGCGTCGCTGGATATCGTCACGACCAGGCGTGGACTTCACCCAGTGCTCACCTGGCTGCTGCTCTCAGGTCAGACGACTCTCTGTTCGCAGTCGAAGAGCAGAATCTCTTCATTGACGAGGTTCGCGAAGCCAACCGATGGGCTACCGTCTTCAGGAATCTCAAGTGGAATGAAGGAAAATCGGACGATGGCGAGATACTCCGCAAGCTGGATGAATGGCTTCTGGATGGTCTAGCACAAATGCAGCAACTCCTAGAGCAGGAAGACGGTCCTTTGGGCTGGGCTTCAAACCCATCTGTCTTTGCTATCTGTACATCCATTGTCCGTGGTTCTGTGGTATTGAGCGAAATGCACGGAAGCCCGAAATTACGCCAAACCGTGGCACAATTCAAAGAGTTACTGAAGTCGCCGAATCATCATCACGTTTCGAAATTACTCATGGAACCGCTGGGCGAGCTATTGAAGAATATAGAATAGAATAGAATTATAAGAAAAAATCATGAATGAATAGTATAAAAGAAATACGACGGAAGGAAAAAAAGACATATACTATTCCCATAACCTAGGTAGATAAACCCCTTTATCTGTGACAGTAATAAAGAAGAAGAAAAGGAAAATTGTCAATGCTGATCAAAACTCGCTATTGATGCATGCGCCCGAATGCTCCATGTTCCCCTATTTCTGACTTTTAAAAAAAAAAGACATGTGAATCTTGGAAAAAGAAAAGAAAAGAAAAGATAACATGACACCCCCTTTAAAGCGTTTTATGCCTCTCTTGTTTGACAGCCATCACCCCTTGATGCTCTCTATCCCCGAACCCCTGGAAGACGAAGCAGTAGCCCCTTCAAGCCCACTCAACCGTCCCATCTTGGCCGTCAACATGGTGTTCTGCGCCTGAAGCTGCCCGACCTGCGACTGGAGAATCTCAACCTCCTTCAGCGCAACGTCTCTCTCCGCTCTAGTCTTCTCCAGCTCCATCGTCAGGTTCATCTTCTCCTCCCGCTCAATCGCCTTGCGCCTGCGGGCTTCTGCCTTGCGCTCCTCGTGCACACGCTTGTCTTCTAGTTTTTGCAGCTCCCGCCTGTATTTGGCTTCCTGCTTGGCAATCTCCTTTTCGTGCTTCTCGCGCATCTTGGCGATTGCCGTTTCGTCCTTTTCCTTGCCGCCGCGGTGTTTCTTTTCCAAGCGCTGTTGCATGTGGGCGGCTTTTTCATCTAGCTTTCGCCGCTTCTCCTGGAGCTTCCTCAGTTCTTTTTCTAGTAACTGTTTCCCTTGGGTTTTGGACTCATCGGAATTGTGGCTGCCTGCCACGCTCTTGGATCGATTTTCTTCAGTCATGCTTCTTTCGAGAGCTGATCTAAATGTTCTGATGGAAGACGTCTCGCTCAGATCTGTCACATCGGCATCCGTTTCGTGCTCTTCTGCAGCTCTGGATTCCAGGTCGTCAAGGCTAGTATTGCTCTCGGCCGGACTTCCTAGCGTACCTCGCAGTCCACTGGCGACGACGGATGATGCGGCTTCAAACACTCCGCTTATGATGCCGTAGATGCCATTGCTACTAGGAATGCTTTGCACCGATTCTCTTCTCGCAGCTTCTATTTCTTCTCGTTTCTTGGAATCGACACTGGGTTTCGGTTTATGCCTGGGTGGTAATTGGGGGCTCCCATTTTCAAGAAGCGTTGCATCTTCCTCGCCTCGCTTTGTCGGGCTCACTGCTTCGGGGAGGCTTTCGCCACTTTTGGAGCTAAGCAGTGATATTGCTGTTATCCATTTGACAAACTTCCCGGCATCTCCAACAATTCCGGGCGGAGTGCCCTTTTCCACCATGAAGCGCGGCACACTGCCGCCAGGGTCGCTTCGCGTGACCATGAGCCATTCAATAGCCACGGACTGATGCTCCCGTGAGTCCGAGCTAGAGCTTCGAACCTCCTCAGAGCCTGGGTCTGATGACAATAATGATATCTTTGATGCAAGGCCGTTCTCAACAAGCACCTCCCTGACGATTTCGACGGATTCGTAGGAGCCGCGGATTATTCCCGTTCGTGGAGGGCACTCTGCATGGTTGCATGGTTTCGATACAATGACATGTTGCCGTAAAGGTTTCTCCTGGTCCGCCGGCTTGTATTCAAAGTCGGTCGTAAGTAGTAGCGTGATGAAGTCTCTCGGGGCCGTGGGTCCTGGGAATTGAGCCGAGAGCTGGAAAACTATGGAGACAGATGAGTTAGCATCGGTCAAGCTCACTTATACAAGGCATCTCGGATGATAATTACCACTCATGTGTCCCGAGTTCTCGACCTCTTGGCTCTCGACTTGCCTATCCGCGCCGACGCCTCGAATATTACCACTGCCCGGCGAGCCCTGTACTTTGAGCGTCTCGGGAAACTCCATCTCCATGCCCTTCTTCCACTCCTCAAACGTCAAGCCATGGTGGACGCTCCTCCGCGCAAACCACGCTCCCCTGCCGTCTTTGGCCCCAAGCTTGTAGACGCTGATATTCAACGGGTTGTTCTGGGTCATCTTGATTTCCTTCCATTCCTTGCGCAGCTTCTGGGCCATGGCAAGCGAGGATCCCGCCTCCCGCTGCGAATACGCCTTCTCGGCCTGTTCGAACACGGCGCCCGTTGCCGTCGCCGCCGCTCCGATTGCCGTGGCCGTCGTTGGCGACGGGACGGACTCGGCGACGGTCTGGGCATCGATGAAGACCTCGTCCATGAACGGCTTGAGGTTGCCAACGGGGACGTCGTCCCACTCGATCGGCCCCATTGCCCGCAGTGGCTCGTGATGGGCCACCATGGCTGGTGTAGAATGGAGGTTCGCTCGTTGCAAGGAGGGGCGCGGAAACAGCAAAAGAGCAGTATGAAACAAATTGAATCGCACGCAAAATCACGTCTTTGCAGCCCTCGTCTAGATTAACAGCACAGAAGAAACAGGCAGATACAGGTCAGATTGGTTGGAAGACGTGATAAAAGGGAAGGGAATATAAGAGCAAGCACTAGGGACTAGAACTCGTGTGCGCCGTCTGCAGGCTGTGGCATGTCGCCCGAGGGAGGCGTCAAACCGGCCTGATCGCGCCGAGGGAAGCCTGTGGAACGTCCGCTAAAAAGCCAGCGACACGAAGCTTACAGCAGGCAATAGCGAGGTCCAGGGCCCTTTTTTTGAGCTCAATAGTGCCTCTCTATACGGCGTATACTACTGAAATGCGCTGTTCGTGCTGCGCCTATTGCCGCGGAAGCTGAATCTTGACGTCACCGAGGGGCCACCCCTGGTACCAGAAGCCCGATCTTGCTGTAGAAATGGATGCCGTAATCGAGCAGTCATGCAGAAACGCTGTCGGTGCAACACGTATTGATTGGCAGCCAATTGGGGCACAGCAGTCGCTGATTATATAAAATTTGGCGATTTATATACCTGTCCTACCAGGATCTGCACATGTTACATAGACAGCAGTTGAGCTTCTCCAGCAATCAATTGATCCGCAACGGCTAGCCGGCTTAGAATCACGCCGGTGATCGTGGCTCTGCCGTGGCAAAAGACGGAGCTCGCACTTTCGACTCCACCGACTCCCAGGGACCGGCTGCTCCGGACTCCATTTCTTACAGCGGGAGTTGGTAGTTGATAGCCTCGTTCTCGTTCGCATTCGCATTCGATTGAATTCAGAGTTTCAAAGTCCGATCCAGGCACCGGTTTTATACGTGTATATATATATATATATGTATATGCTTATATGCCCTTGCTATCCATGTATAGAGAATTTCAAAAGTGAAAACAAGACAGGGTTAAAACGAATGAGTCAGACGGAGAACGAAAACGAAGGATGAAATGTCTGGTATCTCTTCCAAGTAAAACAAACCAAGTACATAAGCAACACAAAAAACGACTACAACAAAAACAAACAATTCAACCCACGCGCCCAGCTAGCCAAAACAGTTTCGCTTGCTCTTAAACAACATTGTTAAAGCACATCCAATCCATGCAGAAATAATATCCATCAGCGTCCCTTACAGAGTATGGCCGCTACAGGTTGGTCAGCCTTCTCGCCTGCATCGCAGACGCATGGTCCCTCCGACAACTTCCGCAGTAGTCATCCCGCCACGCCTCCAAAGCTCTCTTCCGTTCCGGCGGTATGGCGTCCATAGGCTTCTGTGATGATCCATCACTTGCGTGGTCTTTGCCGTTGCTTCTGCGGCCGTTATCATGTAACATCTCCTCGAGGTTATCGCAGAGGGAGTTCTCGTTGTCCAGCCAGTTTTCCCATTCTGATTGCAGCAACTCCCGCTCAACGCTGTTGACGACCCTCATTGCAACCAGCAAATCATGCCGGTACATCCCCAGCCTCTGTCGTGTCTTCCGCAGCCGACGAGCCGTGGCTCGACTTGATGGCAATGACAGCGAAGCTCCCGCGGTCTCCCACGGAGAATCCATACTCGTGGTGTCCAAGACTTCTCTGAAGGTGCCGAAGCACGTGCTGTTTTGTGGAAAGGAGGACAACTCATCATCGCTGGCGCCAGACGCCTCATGCAAGTCAGCAATATAGATCGCCTTGCTCATCATGTGGTTCGGCGACACGCCAACTCGGCGCATAAAGTTTGCCGCTCTCCGTTCCTGCCACCAAGTCAATGATTCCGTGGAAGATAGCATCAAGTTGGTAGCCATGCTCAGCCCCAGGACTAACAAGAGGAGCCGATGCGCGGTTACAACGTCGAATATCTTTTTCAACGCTGCAATGATCCACAAAATCACGGAGGAGACCACGCTTTCGCCAAGAGACCTGAGCGTCTCGAACAGCATGGCCGTAAGCGTGCGAGGCTTGATGGCCTGCTTCTTCCTTGCGTCGGTAGGTGCTGGCGAAAAGACTACTACCTGGGTTTGCTGGCCTACTTGGCCGTATACTTGGATAGCCTTATGAGTGCGACTTCTTGAGCCCAGCTTGTGAATCTGGTCAGTAGCTATTTCGGCGAGCTCTTCGGCATCGCTAGCCGCATCACGGAGGGCCTGGCGCTCCACCAAACTCTTGGATATCGGCGGTGACTTTGACCAGTCGACGCGCACGTAAAATGTCAGCTTGCATTTTGACTTGGCAACATACGTGATGACGACCTTGGTCACCAACTTGAAGAGCTGGGAATGAGGGAGATGCCACGCCGTTCTCGTATGCGTAACCACGTATGTGACATGATCGTTAAAGACATCAATTGTTTGGAAATCCCGTATATCCTCCGTCTTCGACCGACCAAAGACGTCGACGTAGTCAATCTTAAACTGAAACTCACGCTTCGATGGTTCTTTGTCGACTGCAGCTGACCATGGGCCCTGGGCAATCTGCTTTGCGCGATGCTCAAAGTACAATTTTGGAAACACAAAGCTCTTGTCTCCAAACAGAACGTGGAAGCATGCCTTTGCACTAAGGTCAAAATGCCTCTCGGCTGCCATCGACGTCATATCATCCGGTTCGTAGATGACTTCGTGTTTGGGCAAATTCAGCTTCAGTGGGACTTTTTGCCCAGAGGTAGGAGCTATCAAGCGAGGAATGTCGCCCGCGGTCCGCTCCACCGGCCTTCCCAATGCTGTGCCGTTATCCATCGGCGTGCTTGATGATACCTCCTCCCAGCTCTCAGCGCTAGGGCTTGGCTTATCATATTCATGTTGATCAATGTTGATTAACGCTTTGATGGTTTCCAAAGTGTCAAGCGGTTCTTCCGCTTGCAGATTGTCTACCAAGAGATTAAGACGCGCATGGAGTAGCTGAAGATCGTCAAGGAACACCTTTATGGTTATCCTCTTATATCCCGTGTCGTTGAGATCCTGACTCAGGTGTAAGAAAATGAAATCGCAGTCTCTGCCAGTAGCCGCAGTGACTTCGGTGATGATATCCAAGGGGATGCTATACGCTGTTACCAAGCCCATTTGCTGACCGTAGAAATACATGTTCTCTGCCGTCACATAGATTCTGCCATCGCCAGCAGGCAGCTCGCTCTTGGAACTACCCTCCAGCGAGCTCGACCAGGCCGCTCGGAATACAAGCACCAGTCTCTCCTCAGGGGGCGCATTGGGGAACAGAAGCCTAAACTGGGCGTGCTGGATTCTCAGTTCAGGGGGGTATCCAGCTGGTAAAGACTCGCTAGTTTTCTTTGCTTGTACTGCCTCACCAAGAGGCGTCGTCGCCTGCGAGTCCTCTGATACAACAACGCCAATGGGGTCGTCGTTGTCAAGGGGGGTCGTCGCAGCCGGCTCAGATTGCATTGAGTTCCACATGCTGGTCCCCCAATAGTTTGCAAGAACAGATGTAGGTAGTTTCTTGCCTTCCAAGACATGGCCTCGCTCACCGGCAATGAGCACAGCCGTGCGGCTGAAACTCGTGATTGTTGGAGGCCTAGCCAAAGTAGGGGGGGGCAAGTGTACCAGGTTTGCTGTCCAGCAGTGGAAGCGCAACACCTGTGAGCTTGGCTTGACTTGAAGACGTCAAAGATAGAGAAGTCCCTACGAGCTGGGAGCCTTGGTTTCCGGAAACCATGCCGGACAGACCTCCTGATGAGCCGGAAGTCGTCAGCGTAGGCTCAGGGCTGGCGCCGAAAGTCGCTTTACGGTGAAGATCAAGCTTCTGGATGATCCTTGCCGCGTGCTCTCGACCGCTCTCGCCTTCTTCTCGTGCCAAGTCCCGTCCAAGTGCTGAGATGGATCGACGAGATCCGTTCCCATTAGGATCATAACTCCGTCGGGTAGATGAACCATCGTCTGCTCCGGGAACAGCCAAGGTAGATATACGATCTATACTGGGTACAATGTCATCGGACGAGCCCATCTGCGCATCGATTGCCTTGGCCGAAAACTCCGGGATGCTAGGGGCAGATATTGAGAATGCCGGGTCAACACCGCCGGCCAGTGGGCTGTTATCTCTGTCCATGGTGGCTTCAAATGCCTTCTTTTTCGAAATCTCAAAAACTTCCAGCCAGTCAGTCAGTTCCTTTTGCGTTTCGGCCTGCATCAGCATGCTCCGGCTCTTTGTCTTTAGCTCGAAGCAAAATCGTCGCTCCTCGCCGGCGGCCGGCTTGACGTTGCAAAGCAGCACTCCAATCTCGTCTCCTTGCAAAACACCTTGCGTGCCAGGAGTCAGCCAGCCGAATACGCCATCTCGGCAGTAGTACCACCGCCGAACCCAGTTGTATCTGACGGGCTTGCCTGTTACGATCCGCAAGAACAGCCAGCCTTGCTTCTCGGTAACAGCAGCGCCGCCCTCATCATTCGGGCGAACGCTGACGGGTCCGCGCGACCCTAAGAATGCTACAGTCGAGGTGCTGTAATCCTCTAATTCGCGAGAAGGTTTGAAGGTCTCGGAGGTCGCGTCACTAATATCCTTTCTTGCATTCTGCATCTCCCGTCTGAAGACATTATCTGACAGCTCCATCTCTTTCGCCCATCCCCGGACACGATCCAGCTCTCGGCCCCATCGGGTGGCGCTCGAAGCCGCATCTTTGGCACGGCTCATCTCCTTCCATATATCACAGCAGATTTTGACCAGCAGCTGGTCCAGCGAATATCGGAGCTGAGGCGCGAGCTGGCAGTAATCCATCGCAGCCTGGATATACACCTTTCGATTCTCATATACGGAGAAGGCATCTTCGCGGAGGGCGGAGGGCTCCTTTGTCTTGGACTGAGACACATAACGGGCGAGAGTTGTATCATAGGTTCTCTGGGTCTGCTCTAAGCTTCTCCTTATCTCCTTAAAGTTCCGCAGCTCCCCAGTAAGAAACGACCGAATGGGCTCGACGACAGCCGTCTCCATTCGCTTTTGCGTGTTGAGCAATTGCGTCCAGAGTTCTCGCATGCCTTCGCTAGTGCGCTTGAGGGCCAGGAGTGTGTAGTCATTGTCGATGACATTGTCGGGAAAGGGAGTCGTCTTGGAGAGGTAGTTGTTGACGGTGTCTTCGAGAGAGAGGAGGCCGCTCATGAGTTTCGATGTCGAGCCGACATATCCATTGAGCCACTTTTCGACGGCATCGACCTGGTCGGCAAAGTGAGTGGCGGTTGCGCGGAATGTTGGGGAATCGAGGACGGCCTCGTTGAGAGTGACGGGGACAGCTCGGTCTGCGGGTTTCGGCGCGGTCGCCGTCGTGCCGGAGGCTTCTGGCATGGTGACGGTGGAAATATCAAAAGCTACTTCAAGTGCGACATTGAGAGCAGCGTCTGCAGAAATAACTCCCAGTGATTTGAGATGTTTGCAAAGGCAGCGTTGGCAGTTATAGTTTGGCGTTACCCCCAAGTTAGGAGGTTCAACCCAGTAGCATGGATGCTATTACCTGGTGTGGGTCAGCGAAATGACAACCTATTGTTTGCTATGTAGATTCGCCAGCTACGGCGGTATCGATAACACCGCTACGCCTACACTGATGACGTAGTCTTATACGCAGCATTTATCCCGACCACCGGCGCAGCAGTCAAGTCGCGTGCATGATGCATCACAAAATGTGCATGCAGTTGCATTCAGTAACCAGCAGTGTCTAGAGAATACCTACCTAGTTGTTCGTAGCTCACGCCTGTGCACGCCTCTTTGAATGTCAAACTAGCAACCCGATACAACAAAGGAGCGTCAATTTCTATTCCTGGCTTTTTGTCCTGCAGATGAGAGCTATCTAATTTCGAAATCGGTCTCTAGGCAAAATAGAAATGCCAACTTTTCAGTCGAAAAAATGCCACGCGTTCTTCTCTAATAATTTGACAAGGACGCGTAAGCACGAAAATTCCCTTTTGTCTGAAGGCGCCTCCTAGCATCTACTCCATCCCATCATCACGCCGGTTCCAGCTATGCAGACGACATCTAAGAGTCGTTGGAATTAGTTTGAGGCCATGTAAAGAAAATGCGATGCATATATATGTATGTGCCTACATATATACAAGCTGTTGTGTAGGCTTACCCTCATTCCTTTAAATGATAAAACTCAAGTAGCCGTCATAGTTGTGCGAAGCGGGCTTGGTCGCGTCGTCTGGGAAGGCACTCGACCAGCGCCTCGCATCAAGCTCCTTTGAGCAAATGACAACGGCGCGGCATCCCCTGGCCCCGAAGGGTCGTGGGGCATGTCGCTCTCATCGTGCGCGGACGGTTTGACTTGAGTAGGCCCCTCGCTCTCCACGAGGGAATCGGTTGGTCAATCTGTGCATTTGAGTTAGCATTTTGTATCGTAATATTGCGCTGTTGAAGAATATGGTCTTCTTACCGTCGTAATAATCATCATCGTCCTCGTCGAGGTCTGCCAACTGTTCAAAGTTGACCTTGTAACGCAAGATACCGCCAATACCACCGAATCCCTTGACAAACTGATTGCCCTCAGTTGATCGGTCGGACACAAACTCCAGGTTGGTACCGAAATCCTTGTAGTGCTCAGCAATCCATTCAAGGAATGACTCCTGTGAAACAACATCCATCTCTTGGCCAGTGGTCTTGTCCAGGAACTTCTCTCGGTTGCCAGTCTCCTGCTGCTTGGTGGTGTGCAGAATAACCTCAGTTCCCTCGCTATCCTTGAGAACTGAGCGGGTAATTTCGAGGTTCTCAAAGATGATGAGAGTTTCAACAGCACCAAGCTCCAGCGCCTTCAAAGTATCATCGATACCATAGCAGACCTTGCCGGTATCCTGGCTAATTTCCTCAAAGTATTTGCCAATGAGCTTCTTCTCCTGGATGAATTTGACGTTTCCGAGAGTTTCAGCGGACAGCTCAATGGCCTGGTTGAAGCCGTTTTCACCACCGTAGGAGACGTCAACAACCTTGATAACCTTGACGGCCAGACGGTTGTCGAACATGTCGGAGGCGTTGAGGTCATTCTTGAAATCGGCAGAACCAGCGAGAATAATACCAGCGACGTTGACCTTGTCAGCAGTAATGAAGTTTTGCACAGCCAACTCAGCAACCTTGCGGACGTAGTTGTGACGCTTTTCCTCACGAAGACGAGCGAAACGCAGAGCGGACTGACCACCACGGCCGTGCTTCTTGGGGAGATCGACGGAGAACTTGTGCACAATTTCACGAGTGTTGCCACTAAGCGTGCCGAACAGTGCACCGTTACCGTCCATGATGATGAAGCCGAATTTCTGGTCGGACTCGAGCAGCTCAGCGAGGGCTTCGGTGTGGAACTTGTTGTCGCAGAGATACAGCGAAGTGTTGATGGGCTTGAATGGCTCAAAGTCAATGTTGACCTTTCGCTCCTTTCCTTCCGAGGTCAAGATTTCACCGCAGTACACGACCAGGCCGTTCGGAGGGACCTTGTTGTACAGCTTGAGACGCTGCTGGGTCGATGTGATGGCGGACAAGACGGACTGTCGGTTGACACGAGACTTGATGTTGGAGGCTGTGCCCTGCGGGGGTTGTCAGCAAAGAATTCAAAAGTGTTATAGATCTGAACAATCAGTGAGGTATATTCCATACGTATTCTTCAGCCAACATCTTAGCGATACGCGACACCTGATCCTTGGGAGCTGTGTCATAGTTAGCAACTCTCGATCGAGCTAATGCGAAAGCGGTCTGCAGCGGGCGAAACGTACGGATGACGAGAGAAATCATAGAGGTTCCATTTCCTCGGGCGGCCTCGAGGCGCTTGACTAACTTCTTGATCTTCCAGATCTCGATCTATACATATAAAAAAAAATTGTTAGATGTCGCTGTTGCATATTTGGCGTTTTCCGATGGCCAGCGCGGGGCACGAAGCCATGGAGGGGCAAATCAGGGGAGCCAAAAATATTTTTCGAGTATTTTTGCTCTTAGTTTTTTTTTTGTCCTAGAGGGGAAAGACTCACGTTCTTCTCCGCCTCGCCGCTTTGAGGTTCGCTCATGGTGAAGGAGATTGAAAAGAGAGGCGCTTGGAGAAAAATATGGAAATTTTCTTTTTTTTTTTTTATCCCGCCGCTTTGACAGGTCCAAGGATCGAGAGGCGCCGGCGCGTGCGAGCGTGACACTGGCTGGTCGAGGGAGAGCAGCGGTTGGTTTTTGTTGGATGCGAGATGCAAGTTTGGGTTGTGGTAGTTTTACCCTACTACCCCAATGGCTGGGCTGGCGCTACGGGTCCCCCTCCAGGCAGCTAAAAGGCCAAAATCCAGCACGCTGTCCGCCTAAAACGAGCGGCCCGACAACCACTGAGGTCACAGAAGCGCATTAGGTAAGCGCTCGACGTCACAGAATTGCTGTAAGACTCATGCGGTCAGCACAGTTTCGCCCCCATAACTCACCGCCCGGCAAAACTCCGTCAGTGAGTTGAATGATCCCAGGACGGGACGAGCCTCGGGAATAGCTTATAGCGACACTTTCGGAGCGCACGCTACGAATCACGAGCAGAACGAGAATTGGTGTCCGGAAATTGAAGCAAGGCTTGAGAACCTTTTCGTGTCGACATTGGGGCCTGGAGCAGGGCTATCCTCTCTCTTCGCAATGGACTCATCCCTCCCCACCGAGGTCGCCAGCACCATCCAAGCCAGCCATATCAGAAGGCATCCCGATCCTCGACAGGACATTGCGCCGTCCACTGCGGCCGACAAGTCAGAGCTGGTAGACATTCATGAGGTGAAGCGCAGTCATCTCGACGACGATGACCACGATATCCCATACAGCGTCCTGCGACCTCCGAAGAAGCATTACAACCTCCCGCCGCTCCCAGACTTGCGATTCGAGCAGAGCTATCTCCGCAGCATCGAGTCGGCAGATACGTGGTGGAAAGTAGTGCTCACCACAATCAAAAGCCAGGTATCTCTCGACTCTTTTTGGCAAACTCCAATGACGCACAATACTAATCAGGCGAACAGGTATTAATACCCCTAGCTCAAGGCGTCTTGCTCAACCTGGCCATGGCCGGATGGCAGCATTGGAACAAGAGCGCCAGGGTGAGTGGCGACTCAGTAGGTGCCCGATTCAGGAGATGGTGGTTTGGAGTAAACAACTGGAGCCTGCCCAATTCCAGGAAACGCATCTAAAGCAAAACAACAGCAAATACCCGTCCTACAAGAGTGTATATTATTATCTTATCAGTTACATGAAGGTCGTCACCCTATTCCTTTTTATCTAGTATAGATAAAATCACACAAAACCCTTTGGCCTCTAGACCCATTTCATCGCACCCGAGAATCCTTTTGTTTACGCTTCATAGGTCAGATCGCAGGCCCTCGCTGCAGGGGATTTTTTTCCGTCTGTTGTCATGTCCCCCATTCTAAAACCCATAGATTCAACCGATTGTACACTAATAAATTTCTTGGATCATCCGTCGCTTAATAGACCGTAACTCCGTCGAGAAACATTAACAGCCATTCAAGGCAAGCTGGCATCTCTTATTCCTGGCTGCCGACGTTGACACTTCCGGACACCAGTTGCGCCGGTTGCTTTTCAGGGCTACCTCGGAATGCCAATGAGGTAGATGAGATGGATGGTTGTCCCAAAGGTCCCAAAGCCTGCCGGTCAACAGCCTCTGGAGTGACATGCCTCTCAGTCGTCTTCGCGCTGGATGTCGGAACCAAGACTTCTGCTTCAAACACTTGTTGATTTGGAGTCGGCGTATCTGGCGGACCGGCCGTCACATCCTTTTCCTTTACATCGTCTTCATTCGAGGTCGGAAGCAACTCGCTCGGAGCGAGAACGCCCTTGAGTTTAGGTGGAGTTACCGACAGTTTCACCACCAATGTTTGAGATTCCATTTCCAAGTCTTCTTCATCCATGGCTTCGTCTTTGAATTCGTCCTCGTCTTCCGATTCTTCAGGAATCTGGGCGTCGACATCGTCTTCATCATCACCAAACTCAGCCTCGCTCTCTTCATCGGTATCCATGGACTGATTGGTTTCGTGATTTGCGGCTGCCGATCTACGCGACCTTCCAGCCTCTGCAGCAACTTCGAGGGTATCATCTTGATCACCGGTGGCAAGGTCTTCTCCCGTGGTCACGTTGAGCCGAGGCGGAGCTCGTACAGTTCGACCGCTTGATGTGGTGACAGGTGCGGTTTCTGCTGGCGTATGTGTTCCGGTATTACGAGCTGAGCGTCTATAACCAGTCGAGTCTGAGAACATGTCTTCGTCGTCGGAATACGTATACTTCATTCGCTTGCCACGAGTGCGGCCCTCGTATAATGAAAATCCAGGCTCCGGGCGCTTGAACTGTTCTTTGCGCATCTGTCGATATTCTCGCCGTTTCCGTTTCTATAGTTTATTTAGTTCAAGCTTGGTGAAAACAAGTAGAATTGGCAAGAGATGACTACCTCGTCTCCGACTTCGAATCGCGGGATGGCTTGAAGAATCTTTTGGCTTAGCTTCTTGGCTTTAGGGCCGCCATCTTTCGTTTCTAGCTTCTCTGCGAGGGCCCTGAGCTCTTCTATGGTCCCAGCAACGCTCCACCAAGTTCGGTTGGCGCCAGCAGGGTTGCTCTCGCGATATACGCGAAAGGCAGTATCGTCTTGCCCCTCAACCAAAAAGTAGCGGCGCTTATCTCCGTCGGAACCCCACGGTTGAACTGCTCTCGGCTGGTTGATATCGTCTTCGTGGCGATTTTGCTTATAGGATTGGTTGATCAAGCCCTTGAGGGTATCGGACGAGGACATGGCCCAAAGGACGAGGGTGCGCAGCAGATTCAACTACAGAAGTAGGGTCAGCCAATCTTGCTTTTTTGCTTTCAAAGCCTCTCGCTCCTATTATCTAGTCATAGAGAGAGCACTCACTCTTTCGGTTGGGCTCAGGGAGCTAAAAGTGCCGCCGCCGGACAGCGGATTTTTCTCGCTCCATGAGGCCGGCCATTGGTTCTTGTGAGACGTAATAGCATCTTCCAATGCTCTGCCATAATGACCTGCTCTGTGTGGAGAAAGAGGAAAAAAGAAAAACTGATTAGTTCAGTGGTTCGCGTAATGTTGGACGAGGCAAGATTAGCCATACTTGATATCTTGTTTCCGGTTCAGGAGGAGTCCGAGGACGGCGCACAAAAAATGTTCTGCTCGATCGCCGGGTATGGGTTCGACAACGTCTCGTTCTAATTCTTGCGGTCCGAAGTGCGAAAGGGATTTTGGGAATGCGTCGTTGAAGCGGCTTCTAAACATT
Organism: Trichoderma atroviride; assembly: GCF_020647795.1. NCBI lineage: Eukaryota > Fungi > Ascomycota > Sordariomycetes > Hypocreales > Hypocreaceae > Trichoderma > Trichoderma atroviride. The sequence goes on along the minus strand of NC_089400.1, from coordinate 1,276,078 downwards.
ACCAGAAACTGCGGCTGTTAGTAGAGTCCGATGACGTCTGCACGCGAAATTTCGCGTCGCCAGAAAGCTGTGAACGCGATCTGCTGCCAGGCAAAAACCAGCGCGCATTGGAGAATGGGGAGAGGCGTTTGCGATAGGTCATTACGCACTGCAATGTCTGGATTGTCCGCGAGAACATATTCGTGAGGTGGCGAGGGCGACCGTTTGCGCGGTGGCGGCGAAGGCTCCTTTGGCGGCTTCTCTGATAACTTGGGGAAGAACTTTAGAATTCCCGATTTAGATCCGGTCGGCGCGTCATCGCTAAGGTCGTCCAACTCATCATCCGAGGGAATGGGGGATAGTGACGATAAGGAGGAGAGGTCAGAGGAATCGTCGTCTGCGGCAGCCATGGCGCGGGAGTTGGCTTCTGGCAGTGCAAGTGCCGAGTGTGTGAAGGAGGGAGGTGGATGAGGCACGTCGTCTGTTGAAGAGATGTGGATGCACTAGCTACATATCAATTCTGATAGGCCAAGGGGGGGTTATCAAGTGGTAGTCGCCAGTCACGTAGTCAATCAAGGAAGCCTTAATCATGCAATTAGAAGACGAACCCAGTCTCCCGTCTTAGATGTCTAGCCTGTTCATCTGTCTTTACACCCGGGCCGTGTTTCGGCATAACCTTGCCCGCGCATGCCGTTGTGAGGCCCGGAGCCCCAGATCCCGTCTCAATCTTGTTCCTCGCAGAGAGCATCGGCAACGCCAAACAAAGTAGGCAGAGCTTTGGCCAACCTGGGTCAAGCCACCCGATTAACCTGGTCGCCAGTATTCAAATCCAGCCCATTGCCGTTCAGAACACAAATTCTGGCTCCGGAATCCAAGTTTTCCATCAGCCTTGGATTTTAGGGGTTTCCCCCACTTCCAAGCCAGCCCTGCACCACATGCATTTTTGGTGAATCTCGCAATAGGCTTAGCCATGGCAACACTGATGTATCCAAGGCCAGCAAGCAACCCAGAGCTACACAAATAATATTTCTGAGGTGTGCACCAACCCGGCTAAATCATGCATGAGGCAATTTATGCCAGCCCTATATGCATCGTCAGTGCTTGATTTTCAAGATTGAGTAGGCCAAAAGATGGAAGGCTGATATCTTTCTTTCCATCATGGAATCGGAATCTGGTAACTTACTAGCATGAGGTTTTGTCGAATTCTGACATTGCTGCCAACTCAAGGCGACAGCTATGATCGCCACGCATGGATGCCTAGGTACTCCTGGAGATTATGGTTCAGCCTGCGACCCGACCCCACTGGCAGTGTGTCAGAGACACCACAGCAGCTTAGTGAAATGGCCAGCCATCTTTCAGGTAGGTGAAAATAGAGCGGCGTCCATATCGGAAAAAAGAGCGTAAGTCTGGCTGTTGGTGTTATCATTCAATCATTGCGCAGGTCTAGACCACTTGGTCAGACGGTTTCAGTAGACTGAAAGATAGAACAGCAGCTTTCCACGAAGTAGAATATCACATCTTCCGCGGGGCCGAGTGCAGTTGAGCAACTGAAGGTATCTTCATTGAAAGATCCCCTAGCAAGCGCGTAAGTCGATGAGGGAGTAGTACTTCGTTGATAAGAGATTGTCACATGTCGAACCCGTTCATCCGGCAGGAACAGAGATATTGGAGAGAGCAGAAAACACGAGGTTAGCAAAAGGATAAAGATCACATCGAGTGTGCATGCAGTGAAAGATGCTCAGCAAGACGTTGCTTCCGCGGCACTTTCTGTCACGCGTCTCAGCCTTGAAGACGCTCAATCTCGCAACACGTCACTGAGGTCTTCGCTCATGGGAGAAACACGGAGTAGAGGATGTGGGGGTTTGTCGGGGTCCATCCTGATGCGCTAGGAGAGCGGGAGATGCAGAGGTACAAGGTACTTCCGAGCGACCAATGCGCGCGCCGGAAAATTTCGGTCACGTGGTCAGGGCTCCTCATCTTTTGGCAGCGGTCCCGCACACAAAAATTATCAGAAGTCTCAAGCGAGCGCCTCTTTGTCCAAACACCAAGGCCGGAGCCAGGTATAGTTTGAACCTCTCGCCCTGCTGGCGGTTTCGCACTGACATCAATCCCGCTCACAGTCTACACATCGAGCCACCATGGGTAGAGTTATTCGCAACCAGAGAAAGGGCCGTGGCTCCATCTTCAGTGAGTAGCCGCCGCGTCGATATGCATCGAATTAGGAACTTCAATGCGCTTCTCGAGATTTCTAACAATATTGAAAACAGCGGCCAACACCCGCCTGAACAAGGCCCCTGCCAAGTTCCGCAACCTCGATTTCGCCGAACGCCATGGCTACGTCCGCGGTATCGTGAAGGACATCATCCACGACCCTGGTTAGTCCCCGAACGAGCATCGAAACAAAATCCGATTCGAGATGGAATTCACGAAAGGGAACTGAGGGCTAACGATGGGAATTCTTTGCATATAGGTCGTGGTGCTCCTCTTGCTAAGGTGCAATTCCGCCACCCTTACAAGTACAAGCAGGTTACCGAGACCTTCATCGCCAACGAGGGCATGTACACTGGCCAGTTCATCTACGCCGGAAAGCGTGCTGCTCTTACCGTCGGCAACGTCCTGCCCGTTGGTGAGATGCCCGAGGGTACCGTTGTCTCAAACGTCGAGGAGAAGATTGGCGACCGTGGTACTCTCGGCCGTAACTCTGGTGGCTACATCACCATTGTTGGCCACAACCCCGATGAGGGCAAGACCCGTATCAAGCTGCCCTCCGGTGCCAAGAAGGTCGTCCACTCCCGATCTCGTGGTATGATCGGTATCGTTGCCGGTGGTGGCCGTACCGACAAGCCTCTGTTGAGTACGTTGATCCCTATGCTTGTCCTATTTCTGGAGAGAAGACAGCGAAGAAAAAGTGTTGTGGAGAATAGAGGGACTGGGTGCTAACAATTTGAACAGAGGCTTCTCGTGCCAAGCACAAGTTCGCTGTCAAGCGTAACAGCTGGCCCAAGACTCGTGGTGTTGCCATGAACCCCGTGGACCACCCTCACGGTGGTGTAAGTTTCCCCAGCTCGATTGGACAGAATAACGCAGACGCTGACCCCCATAACAGGGTAACCACCAGCACATTGGTAAGGCCTCTACCATTTCACGGTACGCCGTCCAGGGACAGAAGGCCGGTCTTATTGCTGCCAGAAGGACAGGTCTGCTCCGTGGTACTCAGAAGACAAAGGAGTAAGGTGGCTAAAATTCATGGTCTCATTGGGATGGTGTTCAGTGGCTGGTACTGCTCAGGAACGAAACTTGACACGGCTCCTCTGGCAAGTACTATTATGACATTTCGTTGCAAAACAAAAACAAACTACGAGCCAGATTCCCTTGCAATATTCGACGTGAATGAGCCGGCGCGTGACAGTGAGGATACATAATACAAAAAAAGTTAGATATCCATTGTAATTGACATAAATTCCCACATGTGGCTCCTTTTTGACTCGGTATTAAAGGAATATTGACTAAATTGAGAAGAGAGCGAGCCCAAAACATGGCATATAGGATCAATTACCTACTATACCGTTGTACTGCAGCTTTGCTTATTCGATACGCCATTTCTTTTCACCTGCTTGATACAGAGGTGCCAGTAAAAACAACCATGAAATCCATGTCGTCGAACTCCATAAAACAACCCTGGTTCCACTAGAATGATGGTACTTTTTTCCAATTCATTCTTCGGGATCGGGACATTTGTTTAGATGTAGGTAGCTGCATTCATCTATACCTACTATTCTTTGCCTAATACCTAGAGCAGGGCAATAGTAGCTAGCGAGGGGCTCGAAAAGAAATGAGAAATGATCAATTGTACCGATTAGGTCGTATATGATTCTACACAATCAAAGGAATCTGCACCAATACCCTCATCATGATTATCTGACGCAATAAATTCTCCAGCACAAGTACATAAGACTGCGAAAGAAGTCCAAAGTGTAGAAAGTCGCCGACCTCCGCACGCCAAAGCTGACAGGCATTATTCTACTAAGCCTAGAGCAGATTCTAATTCATTTTTTAATTCTTTCTATCTTGTATTTTTTTCGCCATCTCTTGAGAAATTAGAAATAATCACACGTATATAGAGTTCATCGTCAAAATCAAAAGCTCTTTCATGTACCAGAGCAACGGTCAATTGACTGCCATCTTCCATACGCAGACACCAACTGATAAACCCCAGCATGCAAGTTCTGCTCCACCCCTCCAAAATAAGCACAGGGCCCAGTAAAAAAAATCCCACGTTCCGCTAAATTACCACATGCGCCTACGAGTAGCCCCTCGCCCCTCCAGAGCAATTCCCGTCTTCTCCTCAATCCATATCAATCTCTACCTAAACATAGCAAAAGACTTTAATAGAATTCTTATTCTCATCCCTCACATCATATCACAATGGCTGCCACCAAGGATTTCCGTCTTGTCTGCCTGGAGAACCCTCTTCTTGGTACGTATTTCAACTTCAGATCGCTGAAGGACCCCTCATCCCCAAAAAATCAAGCTGCTGAAAGCAAGCAAATATCACTCCCGCCTCCTTTGTGCCCAGGCAAGTAAACTTGTTGCTGACGCTGTCGCAATCACAGACATCCAGGCCGTTGGTGACGAGGCCCTGCTGAAGAAGTACAACCTCAAGGCCAACGACGCCATCCTCGCCGAGAAAGAGCACCTCGGCCTCTACGAGGACCTCCTCAACAACTTCGACGCCAAGCTCATCGCCGGCGGTGCTGCCCAGAACACGGCCCGTGGCGCCCAGTACATGCTGCCGCCCAACAGCGTCGTCTACTTTGGCGGCGTCGGCAACGACAAATACGCCGCCACGCTGCACGATGCCGTCAAGACTGCCGGCCTGCGTGTCGAGTACCGCGTGGACGAGCAGCAGCCCACCGGCCGATGCGGCGTCGTCATCACCGGCCACAACCGCAGTCTCTGCACTGACCTAGGTGCTGCCAACCACTACGACCTGGACCACCTGAAGAAGCCCGAGAACTGGGCCCTCGTTGAGAACGCCGAGGTCTTCTACATTGGAGGCTACCACTTCACCGGTAAGTGATGAGAAGTGAATCCACTGTGTTGCGATGCAAGTACTAACGCAAATGATGCGCAGTCTGCCCTCCCGCCATCATGGCCCTTGCTGAGGAAGCCGCTGCAAAGAACAAGATCTTCGCCGTGTCTCTCTCTGCTCCCTTCATCCCCCAGTTCTTCAAGGAGGTCGTCGACGCCAGCGCCCCCTACTGGGACTACATCATCGGCAACGAGGCCGAGGCCGAGGCCTATGCTGTGGCCCACGACCTTCCTTCCAAGGACCCCAAGGACGTAGTCAAGGTTTTGGCCAACCTTCCCAAGAAGAACACCCAGAGGAAGCGTATTGCCATCGTCACTCAGGGCACCGAGCCTACTCTGGTCGCTATCCAGGGCGAGGACGAGGTCAAGGAGTTCCCTGTCCGCGCCATCGACTCTGCTCTCATCAACGACTGCAACGGAGCTGGTGACGCCTTTGCCGGTGGTCTTCTGGCTGGTGTTGTCCAGGGCGAGTCCCTGGAGCAGTCCATTGACAAGGGCCAGTGGCTGGCTAAGCTAAGCATTCAGGAGCTTGGTCCCTCGTAAGTTATTCTTTCACTTACTCATCCACTCCTCACCACCAATTCTCACATCCGTATAAATTCTCATGAGCTAACTCATTCCTTTCAGATACCCCTTCCCCAAGCAGGCATACTCGGCATCTTCTTAAATTGAATTTGCGATAGCACATTGCTCTTATCGATCCATTCCCACGGCTGGGATGGAAAGGAATTGGCGTTGAGGGATTAAAACGGGGGGCATAGGTTTCAACAACGGCGTTTTGCATCAATAAGGTAGAGAGTCCAGAAGCAGCGGGCTCCCTTTGCATCCTTGCATACCAGGTCGGCATCCTCCACGATACATGACCATTCTTGTCTTTGATTTCTGTTTTTCGATTCTTTTCAACCTATTTCATGATAAATGATAGACCAGATTTTACCAAGCATCACGATAATCTCGATTTTTTGGATTGAATATCAATTTCATTTACCTATCTAGGTTCTTCCCTTGACTTTGCTCCAAGTACCAAAAACATTGCCAGAGCCATCCTCAAGTCGAAAAAAAAAAAAAAAAAAAAAGCAAACAAAATTCGCATTTGCAAGACTGTCGCCGTAGAATACATGCGACTATACGCTGCCACAAAAGGGCCCCTGACATTCCTCGTCATTGCCACAAAATTTAAATCGTAATATCCCAATCGTTCTGAGAATAAAAAGAACAAAAAAGAAAAAGAAATCATTCAACAAGCATTGCAAAACATTATTCGTCCCAAGAGTGTATATCCTTCCATCTAGCTCGATCCTTGGTACGCCGATCTCATGACGGCGTTGTTGTAATTCGATGTCGTTTTATCGATTTGAAAGTGGTTATTTATTGATTGGTGAGCCTCTTGAAAGACATGGCTCGGGTCAACAGCAAATTGCATGTTGTACTGTAAACCGTTTGCTGGAGTGCCATGGTAGAGGCTGCTTGGGTGAGAGAAGGAAGAACTGCTCGACTGGTTGGTCCATGCTGGATAATGATTCGACTCTTGCATCGTCACCATGGGGGCCGGTGGTCTCGGCACATTGGCGTTGGAGTTGGAGTTGTGTGACCAGTGGCTGAACGACGAAGTGCGTGGAGTGCTTGAACCATTGCCAAAGGCTTGGAGCAACTGCTCCCGATGTATTCTCCGAGCAGATGTGTTTGGCGGGCTGGCGACTTCATTTGCCATGTTGCGCGGAAGACTATCTAGTACATCGCGGCCTGGCGTAGTAAAGGGGTCCTCGAGGAGATGGCTGGCTGCAATAGACGCATTGGGGGAGTGCGTTGTGCTTCGGCGACCGTTCTGAGCGTTCTGAGTGTTCTGAGCGCTTTGACTCACAGGCAGTGCTGGATCTCGGGCACCATGCGGATTCGGCGTACCGAACCAAGCCCAAGGAAGAGGCGCAAACTTTCCCGACGTGATGGATTCCGTGGGACTGGCTTCTGTGTTGAGTGAGCCAAATACTTCGTTTGCAGTGGAAGTGTGCATTCCGAATGAAGATTCGTCAACAGGAGTAAGTGGTCTCAAGAAAGGAGCCACCACGTCGAGAACCGTCTCAACACCCCGGTTCATAGCCTCAGAGTCTTCATAAATGTCATCATCCTCATTCAGCAAAAGTCGACTTGCTTCCTGCCGAATTGATACTGGACGTTTCGCCACCTCTGTTGCTTCCAGCTCGGGGGTCGCCAGCTCAGGTATCGCCAGGGCATCGGGGATGACCTTGGTCTCAATTGACTCTTCTGTATCAACAGCCTCCAAATCACTAGCGACCGAAGTCGTATCGTCTTCCGTGCTTTGTTGAGCTTGTGGCTTCTCGGCAACTGGCTGATGGCGAAAAATCAGAAAGTTTCCCTCGATTTTATAGCCCATAGGATATGCGCCGTCGCTGGCCAAGAAATACGCGCAGCGGAGGACATCGAAGATTCTTCCTATTCTTTCACTCGATGCCGAGCCGCAGCCTTCTTCGAGAGCGTGAAGGTAAGGTTTGCAGTCTCCATTCGCGTTGCAGTAGACTCTGCACTCTTGAGGAAGATCATCTTCGTTGAGTGGTTGGAAACCCAGGTTCTGGATGTCTTCCGGAAGCAAATATGGGCAAGTTTTCAAATTATCCAGGCTATAATATTCTGAAGAGAATATAGTGGCGATTCTCGACATGTTCTGAATCATCTCTGGAATGATTGCTCCAAACGCATCTGCGGCGGTAGATATCTCGGTACGGCGGGCTGCGAGCCACATACCATATACGCGCAGCACAGGCAGAAGGGCTTCAATGACGGAAGTCTTTGTCTGTGATTCTTCGGAACTATCCAGTCGATGTTTGAAGCCCTCGGCGCTAGTAAGAGCCTCTCTGAGCTCAGACAAAAAGACTTTGCAAAAGGTATGCATAAATTTGGCGTTGAAGCGAAGCGTGTATTGGTAAAACCGCATGGAAGTTTCCGTCTGGTTTTCTGTTCAAGATTACTTAGCAAGTCGTAGTATAACCGGCGCATGTTATCACATACCTGTATATTGAGCAGAGGCTATGCAGTGTGCCAGCATATTAACCTGCGCCATCTTGAGAATCGCGTTGGAAGACTCAGGATTTCGGCAAGCCATCTCAAGTCGGTGCATCACTTCGCCCTCCAACTCTTCTTGAGGACGAAAAGCCTCTCCTTTATAGAAATAGGCGTGTAGCTTGACAAACCACATCGTGAAATGGTCTTGTGGTGCAGTGACATTGTGTCTAGACTTGGAGCCATTTGGCGCAAGAACCGCTTTAAACTCAGCTTCCAAGTTGGTCTGAGCATTGGGATGGGGACTTTCCACGGCCCAGGCGCGGTAAAAGTGATAGAGCACGTCGAGGTGATTGCCCTGTTCGAGATTGATGATTCCCATTTGATGGAAAGCAAAGCCTGATTGAGGTTGAAGATGGTGGGCCAGTCCGTAGTATAGCAACGCCCCTTCATACCCAGAGTTCTTATGGCGAGCTTGGACTCGATATCGTGTCAAGTCTCCCAAGTGGACGAGGGTAAGGTGGCAAGAGTACAGGACTTTGCGCTGCAAATCTTCCGAGACCGGGCTAATCGTATCTTCGACGACCAATTGGTCGAGTTCAATGCCTTGCGCGATTCGTTTAAGCTCGGGAATATCATAGTAGGCGGAAAGGCGCTGGATATATCCTTTGTAAAACTTATGGGCGATGCGCAGGAAGTTGTTGTACATTTTCTCCACCTTTCGCTTCTCGACTGCGTGGGACGATTGCTTGAGCCGGCCCAAGATGCGTCGATATTCGGCATTGATCGAGGTATGAATGAGCCACAGATGCTCCTCTGTTTTCTGGGCGATGGCATAATCAAAGTCGAGAAAGATGGTAGAGACGCAAGCGAGGCGGAACCTGCAAAAGAGAAAGCGCATTAGCTAAATTCAGATGGAAGTCTAAAAATCAGGGTCGCATACTTCTCCAAAAGGCTGTCAACCGCCTCGAACTTGGAAATGTCGATTCCAGATCCAGTTCCTGGCTGGAGCTTGCCGATGTCTCGTGCAAGATACTTGCGTAACTTTTGGGCGTCACTAGATCACCAATATCAGTCTTGTCCACAGCCGGCGAGCCCCCATTACGTTACGCCCAAGTCAATAGACGCAAGATAACAGTAGGCATCGCAGATATACATCAAAGTCTTGCATCAACTTACCGCCAACTAAGGCTCGCCGGAGGGGCATTGGAAGACGCCATTCCGTCGACGGGCTTGTGCTATCGAAGATTGGTAGATGTAATGTTGGCTAGTAGCGTGGTGATGATGTCGTATGCGATGAATCTTTAGCTAAGCAATCACTTATCATGCTCTTGAGAATCCAAATCGTAAAGGTCCAGACAGTCCATAACTCAGAATCACGTCGGATTGGGGGAGCTGGGACCGAACTCGGTTGGTGGGAATCGGGAAAACAGCTGAGAGAGAAAACATTGGTGACGACGGCAATATATAGGCCAAGAATCTGCTAGCTCGAGAGTCAATATTGTTTGTTTACCTGCGCCGTAGGTTTGCGACGAAGCTTTTTTTTATTTTTTTTGCTAAAATGAGAGACTGACGATAACTCTAAGTGAGTGGAATCTGAGCCCCTCAAGGTGTGGGAATTCTTCGGCTGTTCTAAAAAGGGAGCCATTATCCAGCACCCCAGTTTTATTATCCAACACCCCAAAACAAAGAGAGAAGTTATCTAGCACCCCGATTATGTTATTTAGCACTCCAGCTGTAGCTTAGGCTGCTGTTGCTGCTACTACTGCTGCTACTACTGCTACTACTGTTGCTACTGTTGCTATTTTAATAAGTATTTGGCAGCTGTATATTTAATGTATAAACTGGCTGCCCTATTATGCTACAGTTGGGGTGTTGGATAATAAAATTAGGGTGCTGGATAACTTTTCCCTTTAAAAAAGGGACCGCCTACCGCAGCCACACCTTATTGTAGGCTGGTAGTCTCGAAGTTCCCCGATGGGCTAACATACAGCGGAAGATTGGCCAAAGATACCTCCTCAAAACAAAATACACACGAAATTGCAATGCGAACTGACTTTTTGCTCCTTTAGTTTTACTTTGCCTTTACTTTGATCTTACTTTTCTTTTTCTCAACGCCTCGCCGCCAGAGAGCTGGACTTACGCAAGCATCCATATATACCTACGCTTTGTGCTTAGCAACAAACAACACACTCGTCCTATAATTCCACTCTTGAGCATCCTTCGAAGTAAAAGGCGCCACGGCTATGGTCATTAAGGTAACTGAATTTCAAGAGATGTATTTCAAGCAAAATGCATACAGAAAAAGCCTCTAGACAATGCTCACAGTTTCCATGGTTTCATATCATGCTTTGCTCACTGCAGCGATGCTTGATGCTAACCTGGAGATTTACCCAAATACCAACTTCAACCCCGAACCAAGTGCGCTATCCAGTTTTATTATGAGCAGCCGCTAATTTCCGTTGATCTGCAGCTAGGATTAGTTACAGCGCAAGTATCGGATCGTCGAAAGTATTATTTGACTTTGCGGTAGACAGTGATAGAATCAATACTAGTACCTATTGTCCTTTTCGATCTCGCTTTGGACCCTGTAGCGCTAACGACCTGCACAAGTGCGGTAAAGTGTGGGGCATCGTCCACTCCACGCATCGCTCCTTGGGCAGGCATTTCCCAACTTACAACATTCACCTCTTCAACTAGACACCTTGAGTCGCCCCTTTTGCATGTATTCGACTGCTTTATTGGATATTTGTTTTTCAGCCCAATCGCTTCAAGTTACTTAGTATCCCCCAATAGCCACGTCCCGCCGCATCTGCGTTTACCCGTGCCCCCGCCTTACTTCATTCACAGTATCGTTGGTCTTGGTGGGAATCAAAGTAATATTGTGCCCCATATACCTAGCTCACCATTTATTATCTAAAGATGAAGCGCTCACGAGAGCCGGAAGAGCATTTAGAACCCGGCCCTCCAGAAGCAGACTCTCCTCATCTAGCAGACGCCGACGTCGATCTCCGACCCGTCTCCAAAATCGTTGGCCTTGATTCGGCCGTTGAAGACGAGGAAGCCGGATTCGTCATGAGATGCTCACTACCTCCCCACAGGGAATCGATAGGGTTCCGGTTCTACGACGATTACGAAACCCATTACCACAATTTTCACACAAACAGGTGCATTGAGTGCCGCAAGAATTTTCCAACAGATCATCTTCTCAATGTACACATTGAAGAGTGTCATGACCCCCCTGGCGAGGGTCGCCAGAGAAAAGGGAGAGCACACAGTAAGCTAAATGCGATGCTTCCCACGCTATGCCATGAAAAATAGTATCTCTAACATAACTCAGTATTCCTGCTTTGTTGAAGGATGCGAGCGCAAGTGCATGACTCCCCAGAAGAGGCGACTTCATCTGATAGACAAACACAAATTTCCTCATAATTTCTTCTTCGCTGTCACAAAGGACGGAATTGATGGGAAACGTTCGCTTCTCATAGAAGCTAGCCGTAGGCGCAGATCGTCGGCTGGTTCTCAATCACAAGCGAAGGAATTAAGGCGCCGTGCAAATACCCTGGAAAAGGAAGCGTCACAGCCCGATAACAAATCACAGCCATCGCAGCCTTCCACTACGGCGGATAAGGGCAAGGCGAAGCCGGAGAAAGCAGATACTGATATGGCAGATCTTACTGGAGCCATGTCAGCGTTACAATTCGTACCATCCAGCGTCCGGTTCGGCCGAGGCCGAGCAGGCTTCTCAAAGAGGTAACGAAGGGAATCAAAGGGAGTGAACTGGAGGTATTGAAAAAATAATCAGCATAAATTATGGAATAATGGTATTCAGCCAAAATAAAGGATATGTACCTCTTTCGGTCTCAACCTAGTACCCAATCTATAGTTTCTCTCTTATTTTGTCCGTATCGGAGTATTTCAATCGTAATTAGACGCCCGACGCCCCAACGCCTTGAACTGACCATTCTCCGACTCATATCTGTATATTTGAATCAAATTTTCGGAAATCAGGAGCATAGCTCGCCATTAGTCGCTAGATGCACATCCTCTGCAGCCACAGCTGACACACTGCATGTCGCTATCTTCTTTCAGCTGAGCCCTTGGTACTCGGCAGATGCAAGTGCTGTTGAAGTTGGTTTCCTTGGTTTGAACGCAGCGCAAACAGCAGAGCTAAATATCTGTCAGTAGACCGAAATAAAATATCAAGTGAGGCAGAGTGCTAAGCGGCAACTCACCTTCTCGTAACCTTGTTTCTTCCACTTGGCGATGAGCATCGCATCAGCGTACCCGTTTTTAAGTAACCATTCGTAAAGTTGCTTGCTGATGGCCTCCTTCTCATAGTACAGATCGTATACGTAGCGGCTTCTCTGATGCGCAATCTGAAAGATTTCCCACTGCGCCATGTGTTTTGGGCCGGGAGGTGGAGGCTTGTTCTGCGCATCCTTCATCTTGTTCGCAAAGATCAAGAGATCATCTTCGATGTCGCTGAAGCCCTCAGGCGGCGGCTTTCGTTTTGAGGAGTGTCTGATGGCCGGCATTGTGGCGTGACTGGATGCACAGAGTGAAAAAGCTTTGTGTAGAGAGAAAAAAAGAGGATGCGAGCCTCAAGGACTTGATGCAAGATCAAGATCAAGAGCAAGCTTAGGTAAAGTCCCAGGAGCGAGCTTAGTAGGAAGTTCCAGAAGCGCGTCGAGAAGGCTGAGCTAAGCCACAGGCGAGGGGCAAGTATCGTGTGGCGCAACCGGGAGTTGGCGCCGAATCACGTGAACATACATGCTCCAAGCCGGGCGTGCTTTACTGGTATCAATTCAACGTCACGGCATTATAGAGATTGCGCTGAGAAGCATAGATTGCCCACCATGGCCATTTCACCGACTGAATTCGCCAAGAAGACGGCGCAATGTGAGTCCTATAGCCAATTCCCTACTTTTCTGAAGCTGACCGAGCCAATTAGCCACCAGTTGGGCGGATGCGAAACGTCGAGTCCTTTCTTCCTACCGCGAATGGATCCGAGGCGTACGTTCCACGAAATTCCCTCTCAAGCTTATGTGCCGATGAAGAACTGGAGATTGTTATTGTGGAGGAACGTTGCTATACTGCAGAGTTGGAAGCTAACTGAGAGAATGTAGGCACCTGAAATCCAGACGATGTACAATGTCCCTCTACCCATCTCCGCTCTCCGAACACGGATGCGACAAGAGTTTGAACGAAACCGACACGCGAGCAACCTTTCTGTCGTCGATGTGCTTCTCTTCAAATCCCACGCTGAATACCAGGTACGAATGCTGCTGTCCGCGAACAAAAAGAGCCAAGACAATGGGAAGGAAACCACTTGCTAATGGATGGCGGGGATGTAGGAAACAATGAACTTTTGGAAGCAGCAGACTCACATCCTGTCTTATTTTAACGACAACTTTAGGGGAGACAAGAGACTTCCATCTAGCTTCATGTCTGGTTTCTTGGAGGTGAGTTTACAGGGCGATGCAATGCGGGGATTAAGAATATTGGCTAACGAGGATCAATAGGGCCGAAATTAGAAGCAATGCAAGAAATTTTGTTTTTGTAAATATATCTTTGTAAAGATCCTATGTCAAAACCTGCCATATAACGCCTTGAATTCGCATAATGTCCATATACAAATGCCCTTTCTATACGCCACTTGGGATAGCAGCCCGATCTCCATTAACTGCGCTCTCTTTTCTCCACCATCATAGCAATCGTTCATCGCTCAATGCCCTGCTCTGCGTTGAAGCTCTGTCTCTCTGACCAGAACTTCTCAGCAACTACATCACATACATCCTGCAGGTCACTCAGACCCTTCTTCAGGGCATTCACAGCCGTTCCATCTGTGAGTTAAAGGGTCAGCGGGGATGAATAACACGAAACAAGAAAGGAGGGCTTTACCATATGTCTGTATTCTGATGTTCATCTTGGGTTCAGATGGATGAGGAATCGAGTAAGCGCAGAATTCCACGTCGGGGCTGAGAGAGATTAGCTTTGATGAACTGAGCGGTGCCAGTGGAAGAAACTATACTTTTTCATGATGATGTATCTCAGAGCATTGCCCAATGTATGGCCCTCATCGGTGAATTCGAATGAAGCCGCAGTGTCCGTTGAGCCAGGAAGCTGTCATTCTTATTAGTGAACTGAAGACTCTCGATGATGCCGGATTCTTGCCATACAATTCGCACTCTCTGAGCCTCAATTTCTTCCTCCTCTTCCTCCTCCTCAGCCTCGGCATCCTCTCTCATTTCAGCATCCTGACCAATCGCTTCCTGGGCAGAAGGTGGGACGTCTTGCATATCAGCGTCGTGAGACGAAGCATCGTCCTGCGTCTTTGTTCGTCCAGGCATCGTCTATTTTTGGCGAGTTGAGATTTAAAATATAATACTCTTAAATAAATCTGCGATGAGGAAATATAGCCTTCCTGCGTCAAATTACAATAACAGAGAAAATGCTGAAATATGCTGTCGCCTTTTGATTGTGAACTTTTTTTTTTCGCCGCTGGCCTGTCAAACAAAAAATTGATGAGAGCGCGCCGATAGTGGGGCGGCTTTGCTCCCAGTGCAGATTGATTACGAAAGCGGATCGGTAGTCTAGAAGAGCTAAAATGTCGGAAGCATGCACCTCCGTTCCGATGCTTGCTCTTCAACAAGGTGAGCGTTGATCACCTCAGATGGTATTCCCCAGATTGACTCTCTAAGAAGCGTTCGTGTTCGGGGAAGAATTTTGGGGATATGTTCGTAGTGAGACGGTGAACTAGATTTCACGTTGGCTTACTGCGAAAAAGAACTTTTGGGCTTGTTGACTCTAGCAGTCTTACTTAAACCTATCTATTTCCAGGTATATCCCATCTTTTTGATGTAGGATCTGCGCTTGACACTTAGAATGTCTGACAGCTGCCTCTTTACTTACCAACAACGAGCGCAGTCTTTTCTTTTCTATTATGCTTGACTAGATTCGAAGACTCTTTTATCCAAAAGTATGATACCCCACCGTCCGGCGAACTTTGAAGCTACCCAGTATCTCTATTCCAGCTCAATCTGCCAACGCTATATCATTCATATACTTATTACTTGTGCCGTAGGATGATTTTTATCAAGAGAGAATTCAAAAAAGAAAAACGCCACGGCGATGCTCAAAAAAAGATGTGCCCCCACACAGGATTGAACTATGGACCTTTGCATTACAAGTGCAACGCTCTACCACTGAGCTATAAGGGCAATCCAGATTAGTCATCAGATATTTCGTCTTGACTCGTGCTTGACAGGATGCTATTTACGGTATATAAGACAACATGGTTTTTTGAAACAAGTTGCAACACAGCATGACTTGCGAAGGTGGAAATGATTGTGTGCATGTATCTTACCTCGTGCATGTCGAACTAGTTTGTGAAACTACTTGAATCAACGAAACCTTTTATAGAAAAGCAAGGATTATTTAATCTCGCCGATGAAAAGCGTGACCTCTCGGGATCCAGCAACTACCCGGTCGACATCATTGTTGTCCATGGTCTCAATAGAGATGCCTTCTCGACCTCGCGCCACCAACCACACGACACTCTGTGGCTCCGAGACCTCCTCCTCGAATTTCTCCCGGATGTCGCGTCTACACCTTCGGCTACCCCTCTATGATATTTGTCCAGTCATCGGCCCCGGTTAAGAAATACGCACGGAACCTGCTAATTTGTATACCAGATTTCTATCGTTTTAGATTTACAATTTAATTTACTTAGTGTCTTGAACGATCTTGATAGCTGCGCACCTTCTCAGGCTGTCAGAAATCGAGGCCTTACTGGGCGTCCCGATTTGGTTACGACTGTATCCTGACTTCTATCAGGACAATAAACGACATCATTTCCATCGTTCTATGCCATATCGATGTCCACTGAAGTGGATATTCACGAAATAGCTCAAAAGTCGCGAAATTAAACCCCGAATTTTTAATATGCCGAATGTTGTTAATAGATGTGATGGGAGGCTGCTCTTGTAAGTTGCATGAGCTTGATATCAGGTAAGAGAATCGTCCCGACTAGTTCAACGAAGGCTTTCCAAAAAATGACGTCGAAAGTCATTTGCAAGACGAGTTTAGTAGACATCAAATAGCGATGTAAACAGTGGGGAATAAGCAGAAAAAACTGCCATTGAGACTTTGGCGAGATCCGAAAATGACTTGTGATGGCCGAGGGTCCGATCACATACAAGTACATATGGAGTAGATATTACGAAACAGAAACGTCCGGTGGCAAGCTTGGTAATTGAATGCTGATTAAATACAATTGCTCAAGATGAAGCATTGCAAATGAACCGATTACGAAGACTAGGTACATATTCTTTGCTGTTGATACTCGAATTTGGTGGTCAAGACTGAAGCGTGGCGGTAAAACTCACGCCTTAGAGGTCATTTTCGTTGCCCGATATGGCTAATTCGGGGCTATCATCGGCTGCAGCATCCACGCCCTATTGTTGGCGATACCGGGCCGGTGTGGATCGCGAGCCACATCACTCCGATCTATCTCAGAGGGCGCGGGCACTAGTCAAACAAAGTCAACGCTGAGGAAGTTTTTCATGACTGATAACATGGAGAAGCTTAAGCCAATTTGAGGTACCCGCGGTTGTATCCATCTCTGCTGGGTGATTCATCGGAGGCTTTGCGGAATAGCTAGGTAGACGATGTATATAGGCTATATGTGCCACTAGTATTTGCAGAGTCTATCCTTATTCCCGACATTTTCTTGCTGCTTTTGACATCAATGATCTCCAAAGTAGACTCTCTCTTGAAATTTTCATTGATACCTTGCCCATACTCTCAATGGAGAAGTCTTCTCCGCCTCCCAGTAACATACATGTATTTGCACATGACGACCCCGCCGATATCGAACGCAACATTCAGCAATTAGAGCCAAAAGAGAATCTGCTAGATGTATCCGACCTAGGATTGATCAACAGCGAAAGATCCAGCTCCCGCGACGCAGAGGAAAGGCCGGAGCCGCTCTCTAAAATCCTCACCAATGTTTCCAGTGTCTTCAGACCTGTAGACATAACTTCGGACCCGGGGCCGCCTCCTGATGGCGGGAAACGAGCTTGGGCACAGGGTTAGTTGTCTTCAACTTCAATTCTCAACAGTTCAAGTAACTCTCAATACTGGTCGTTGGGACTAATCCAGCTGTATAGTCATCGCCGGCCACATGATTGTTCTCAATACATGGGGCTACATCAGCTCATTCGGCGTATTTCAGACCTTTTACACCAGCATGCTGGATCGTTCGCCATCCGACATTTCTTGGATCGGTTCAGTCCAGATATTCCTACTCTTCTTTATCGGCGTCCTCGCCGGTAGAATCTCGGACGCGGGCTACTTTAACCAATTGGTGATACTGGGTTTTATCCTGCAGATGATTGGCATCTTCACCACTTCCGCGGCGACGCAGTACTGGCAGATCTTCCTGGCCCAAGGCATCTGCATGGGATTGGGCAATGGCTGCCTATTCTGCCCCAGCTTGGCCGTCGTCTCGACCTACTTTAGCAAGCGGCGGGCGCTCGCGATAGGCATCATCTCCAGTGGCACGGGAGTAGGGGGGTTTAGTATTTCCAAGCATCGCCCGCCAGTTGCTGCCGTCGATTGGATTCGGCTGGACCGTCAGGACGATTGGATTCGTCCAGCTTGTGACACTGGGGGCGGCGCTTCTTGCGCTGAAACCGCGTGTCCCGCCTCGAAAGTCTGGCCCCTTGTTTGAGTTTTCGGCGTTCAGGGACGCAGAGTATTCCCTTTATGTGTGCGGTGCCTTCTTTGTAAGGCTTCATGTTCCGTTTCGCTTGATAGCAGACATGTACTGATAACTGCCGTCCTTGATAGTGTTTCCTGGCTCTTTATTTCGCCTACTACTACGTCGCCTCGTTCGGCCGCGAGAAAATCGGGCTGAGCTATGCAGACGGCCTGAATCTGCTACTGGTGATAAACAGCGTTGGCATCACAGGGCGTATAGCCCCCAACTTCATAGCTGATCGGCTTGGACCCATCACCGTCCTCATTCCCTTCGCCTTACTTTCTGGGATTGGCATGCTGTGCTGGATGGCCGTCAAAAATGTCGCGGGACTCTACGTCTGGATTGCCTTCTACGGAACATTCGCCGGAGGTGTCCAAAGTCTGGTTCCTGCGGGACTGAGCAGTCTAACTATTGACCTTCAGAAAGCGGGCGTGCGATTGGGAATGATGTTCACAGTCATGAGTTTTGCCGCGTTGACGGGACCGCCGATTGCAGGCCAAATCATCTCTGCGGCCCATGGGGCGTACTTTGGTGCCGAAATATTTGCAGGCATATCCTTGCTGATAGGATCAGCGTTCTTTATTGCGGCCAAGTGGGCCAAATGTCGTCGAATAGAAGGGAGTTCAATTTGGACGACAAGAGTGTGAGCAGGAAGCTTTGCAGGAAAATATTAGAATTAATTACAAGACCTAAAATAGATACGTTCCATATAGAGACGCAATAGACGCATAATATTATATACACAGAGAGCTTACTAGACTTGAACATTACATTTTCATACAAAGAGTAACTGGAACTTTATGTTTTCCTAGATTGCCCTGGGTATTCATCCGTCAGAACTATATTACCATATAAGCCTATTGTCTTCATACAAAACATAGGAAATCGTCTCTAGTAGTTGAAAGCAGCTATATGTTAAGCCAGCGGTTTCAGTTATCATAGAGGTGACCTTGACAGATACATAACTTTGTCGAGTAACATAAATACCTCTATTGCCCACTTCTTGCGCTAGATTCACTAAGGAGTATTTGTCGATCATCAGAATCGCAAAGATTTATTGAGAAAAGAAGTATGGGCTTTAGGGAAATAGAGAATCGTGTGATTGAGGCAGCGTGCTGTCTTCGACAGAGGCTCTCTTGCGATAACTTCATATAGGTCAATAAGCAATGAATGACATCATGGGCACAATGGCGGAGTGGTCTAACGCGCATGACTCGAAATCATGTTCTTTCGGGAGCGCCTGTTCGAATCAGGCTTGTGTCGTACCTTTTTTTTTTGTTCTTGTTGGACGTGTTTCTGATAGTGACTGGCGGATAGATGGTTTGAGTTTGGGCAACCGATAGAACATGCAGCCTGTATTGCAGTCATTGCTGCTTTTACTACTAAATGAGGACTTGTTGCCTTCAGCTGTTGATATTTTTGTGAACTAGGGAGCCAACGATTCGACAGACGCTCGATATCTCCACCTGGAGGAAACTGCATAGATATCCCCTTTAAGTGAGTTGTCAAATTGTCTCATGGGCGCTACGATTGATGCAAGAAGGGCAGCCCTTCTTAATGCTGTCCAAAGTACAAGAGTTCAAGTTTTCCACCATGGCTCTTTTCAATGTACCGGCGGGTACCTGCCTATGCAAAAATTAAGAAGCAACACTTGGGGAAAAAATATAGCGCATTTGTTGTAGGCCATTGTAAACCCATTGGACTCCACGTCAATGAGCCGTGGGATGCTTGTAAGCTAGAAACCAATCGGCGACTATTACAGGTTATGTATACGAAAGCCGGGCGAAGCTGTGGTGGGGGCGCGAGAGCATTACGAAATAGGTAGTAGCTGTTGCATGAGAGCTGCATTTTCTAGGAAGCGAAAGAAAAAAGAATAAGGGGGAAAAAAAAGCGGAGCTAGGGGCGCTTCTTAGAGGGATTATTTATAGGTATTGTTGCTGTTGCTGGAATCAGTCACTGGAGGTGAAAATCGTTTCGTCCGAGGCGATCCGGTAGATGACAAATGAGACGGTCCCAAGGGCTCGGCTTGGAATCTCGGTGGGCTGAGACCAAATTCAAGCCGAGCTTGAAACTGGGATATTTGCAACATGCTTGTTGTAGTATAAAGTATTTCCAATTTTCGATATGTCGGATCGAGGCCAAATCTTCCGTACACGTATCGCAAATCGAACGCTATCATGGCGTTGGATTGCACCACGATTGTCGCTAGCAGGGTAATGACTTGTAGGGCACGCAACTCTAATTCTGCTAGAGAGCAACATTGAGATGCTAGAAATAGCCTATATTCCCCGCAGAGTATTCCCTACAACCAAGCCCAGAATGAACGCTGAAAATGACGTAACTTGCAGCCTTTATATCGACAACTCATGCCTATTCTACATGTATAGCGTAACTGGGCGAGTGCTCAATTCCAAATTCAACTCATCGAGGCTAAACGAGCCAATAACTCGAGCCACTCCAGCCACAACCTGGGAAAGGGATGGCAGGCTACCACAGACAGTATTGGAACCTACTATTACTCAGCGTCTCGCCCTCAGATTCCTAATACCTAAGCTACAGCCACGAGGACAGCGCAAATCAAATCGCTTGGTTGGGCAACCCCCCCTAGCTCTGGTGCTGCGGAAGTTCGGGTCCGCCTCCAATGTAATCAAAGACGGCTTCGGCTTGAAACTAGGGGACCTTTGGAGCCGCAGGACCAGTAAGCGCTTAATTAAACCACTAATGCCTGGTATTAGCAATATGCTCCTGCTAGAAGCTGCTGTGCACGTCATTTTCCATGCCCCCTCCCCCCGCTTTGGGAGCAACAGTTTTTGGAACAAGCAAAGAAAATTACTGCCCCTCTACTGCTATCTGCTATCCGTATTTACACACGCGCGCATACCTATATAAACTCGAGGCTACGGAAGCTGCACGCCAGTCCTGTTGTCCATGCAACCTTTCGCTTTACTCGCGCGAGCACAGTCAGTAGGCTCCAGAAACATTGCTTCGAACCGATTAACTGCACTATCCCGCCATCTATCAACGACAGCCCGCGCAATGGCTCCCACAGTAAAAGAAACCGACTATCTCGTTATCGGAGGCGGCAGCGGTGGCCTGGGCTCTGCCCGTATGGCCAGCGCAAAGTACGGCGTCAAGTCTATGATTGTTGAGGCGAGCCGCCTGGGAGGAACTTGTGTCAATGTTGGGTGAGTTGCGGCTATATCTCTGCTCCCCTGATATGAGACTGTTATACTGACCTCTGCCACCACTGCCGTGTAGATGCGTCCCCAAAAAGATCACTTACAATGCTGCGGCCCTCGCCGAGGCAATCCACGACGCCAAGCACTACGGTTTCTCCGTCGAGCAAACAGCCCCGTTCGACTGGAGCACCTTCAAGGCCAAGCGTGATGCTCACATTGCAAAGCTAAACGGCATCTTTGTGAAGAATCTGGCAAACGACACGGTCGACTATCTGCACGGATGGGGCCGTCTGCTGTCCAAGAACCAGGCAGAGGTCACTCTGGATGACGGATCCAAGGTGCTGGTCAACGCCAAGAAGATTCTCATCGCCGTCGGAGGCAAGCCTGCTCCCCCGCCCAAGATCCCCGGAGCCGAGCTGGGCACCAACAGCGATGGTTTCTTTGAAATTGAGAAACAGCCCAAGAAGGTGGCTATTGTCGGCGCTGGCTACATTGCCGTTGAATTTGCTGGCATGTTCAATGCCCTCGGCACAGAAACACATCTTTTCATCCGAGGCAAGACCTTTTTGCGAAGCTTCGACCCCATGATCCAAGAGACGGCCACCAACGAGTATGACCGCCTGGGAGTACACATCCACAGAGAGTCTCAGGCGACCAAGGTTGAGAAGGACGCCAACGGCAAGCTCTCTGTCACCTACCGCGATGGACAGGGCAACGAGAGCACCGTTCACGACATTGATAACCTGATTTGGGCCATTGGTCGAGTGCCCGAGACGAAGGGCATTGGCTTGGAGGAGGCCGGCGTCAAGCTGAACGCAAAGGGACACATCGTTGTTGACGAGTACCAGAACTCTTCCGTTGACAACATCTATGCCATCGGCGATGTTACCGGTCAGGTCGAGCTGACGCCAGTTGCTATTGCTGCTGGACGCCGTCTCGCACACAGAGTTTTCGGCCCCCCCTGAGTTCTCAACGCTGAAGCTCACCTACGACAACATCCCATCAGTCGTGTTTGCCCACCCCGAAATTGGTGCCATCGGTCTCACAGAGCCACAGGCCATCGAGAAATACGGCAAGGATAACATCAAGGTTTACAAGTCCGGCTTCACTGCCCTGTACTACGTTCCGATGGCCGTAGAGGACAAGGGCCCTACTAACTATAAGCTGATTACGGCCGGCCCTGAGGAGAAGGTTGTTGGTCTGCACATCATGGGCGTTGGAAGCGGCGAGATTCTGCAGGGCTTTGGCGTTGCTGTCAAGATGGGCGCAACCAAGGCAGACTTTGATAACTGCGTGGCCATTCACCCGACCAGCGCCGAAGAGCTGGTTACACTGCGATAAGGATAGACGTGCTGTGGATTTAGAGAGATACCTACATAATGTGAATAAGAGAGAGAGAAAAAGGGAAAAAACTAGCACTCCATTTTTTTTATGGTATATACTGAATCTTATTTGCTTCATTTGTGCGCATGAAGCCCTCCACCAGCTAGTGATACGTGATTGAACCCTGATACGTATGAGCATGATGGGCGAATATTTTTGAGCGGTTCTGTGGGAGGAAGAATGGCTCCGTATAATTTGCCAGGCGATGTGATGAAAACGGGCCAGGATGCATGACGGGGCCATGCTGCGCGACCCATTGGCGAGAGACGAGTCACGGGAGACAAATAGAAGAGCAGTTCGGGATTGGCGGCTGCTGGAGGCCCTGCACGTCTGAGCGAGAGAAATGACTGGATTGATTGCTTCATGGTGCCGTGTACAGGTAGGTATTGCCGCAGCGCCTCAGTTGCGTGTGTTCCGGGGCATCCAGTTGATGCCGCAACCTGTGCTCCAGCGCTGCACTAGGGCCGCAGTGGTGACAGCAGCGTATGCGTCCTTGCGGGGAAGAGCTCGCAATGCATGCCGCGTGGTTTGGGGGTGTGCTGCCACGAGCTGCCATTTGCCTGGCCCATTCATGTATGATTATCTGGCTGCAGGCCTCTCTCTTTTTTGATGATGCATGCGAGCTCTAGATAGGCAGAAGCAGCATCCATTGATCCATCCTGCAGAGCGGCATCACGCAGAAAAGGGAGATATGCTCGCCCTCTATTTTATGTATGCGCTGTGCACGTATCAGTACATACGCAGCCCCCGGCCTGTATTTCAGGTTGTTTCGTCGTTTCCTTGATTAATGCGGCAGCTCATTAGCGCCCAGGCGATGCCCAAATTACCAAGCCCCGGGGAAGACTTGAGGGATTGACATGTACCAGCCAAGTTCCGCGCGCCGCACAGCCCCCCAAATCCCCCCCAGCCGCGGCGCTGCGCAGTACCCAATAATACACCGCAGCCGGTGATTTGTGGCAGGCCGAAGCAAACGTGCTGCCCGGCCACGCTAAATCCGCAGCCTAATTTTGTCGAATCAGAGCTCCGGGCAGCTTCACCACTTAAGGCACTTTAGCAGCTTGCCAGCCACCACCCTCCCCCCAGGCTGACGACCCAAACGACGACCCCGACTTCAACCCAATATACTACACCCAGTTCTGAAAAATCTCCCCATCGCCAGCTGTTCGAGACTTTGGGCCGCAAAGCCATTTCTCTCCCTCTCTCTCTCTGTTTTCTTTTTTCTATCTTTTCCTGCTGCTTGCTCTATATCTGGCTGAAGCGCCACTGCAGCTTTGCATCATTCCTGGGAGCTTCCTTGAGCCGAGCGTTCTATTTTCCTTTTGCGCCTTCGAAAGGGGATTCGCAACTCGCCCACCACCACCACCCACTATAGCGAAGACGCCAAAGCTGCTTCGATCTTTTCCTAGTGCTTCCGTGCGACAATGTCGGCGGCCGCTGATCCGAGTATGTCTTGTTGATTGCGAGAATTGCCTCTTGCTGCCCTCATTTGCGTGCCATGTTCGCCAAGCTAACCTGTGTTGCTCTCTCCCTCTTTAGGCGCGCCGAACCTCAATCTCTCACCCGAAGAGAAGCGCATCTATGGCCAGTTCTTCCGCCAGGCCGACACCGATAATGTGGGCGTAGTTACCGGCGAGATAGCCGTCAAGTTCTTTGAAAAGACACGACTGGATTCGCGCATCCTAGGAGAGGTTTGTCGCTCCCTTAATTTCCCTCCTTTATAAATCTCTCTGAAGAGGAATCTTGTTGATTCATCACTCACCCCCACGCTCCCCCCCCCATTTTCTGTCCCCGGGCTAACCGCCATGCTTTTCTATCTCAACTACAGATATGGCAGATCGCCGACAAGGAGAACCGCGGCTTCCTCACTCCCGCTGGGTTCGGCGTTGTCCTTCGCCTCATTGGCCATGCCCAGGCTGGACGAGAGCCCACGCCAGAGCTGGCTCTTCAGCAAGGCCCGATTCCCCGCTTCGAAGGCATCTGGCCGGCCACTTCCCCATCGCAGACGCCCATCCAGCCCCAAGTCTCTGGCGGCCTTCGAGTTCCTCCCCTGACTCCTGACAAGGTTGCCCAGTATGCGGCCTTGTTTGAGCGTCAAAACTTGCAGGCGAACATGCTGCCGGGCGAGCAAGCCAGATCCATCTTTGACAAGTCCGGTCTTCCCAACGAGATGCTCGGTAGGATATGGGGACTGGCCGATACCGAACAGCGCGGTGCACTAGCCCTGCCCGAATTCGTCATCGCTATGCATCTCCTTACGTCCGTCAAGACTGGTGTCCTTCGCGCACTGCCGAATGTTCTGCCTGCCGGCCTGTATGAAGCGGCCACGCGCAGCGCAGCAGCTCCTCGACAGTCTCCAAGCAACACCGGCGGCATCTCTGCCATCCCAAGACAGCTGAGTGGTTCTGCCCAGCAGCAGAGGAC
This sequence comes from Trichoderma atroviride, assembly GCF_020647795.1. Classification (NCBI taxonomy): domain Eukaryota; kingdom Fungi; phylum Ascomycota; class Sordariomycetes; order Hypocreales; family Hypocreaceae; genus Trichoderma; species Trichoderma atroviride. Next base: position 1,251,244 of record NC_089400.1, on the reverse strand, counting down.
AGGCAGCCCGCTCAACCGTCCTCCGATTGTCGCCGCTCAAGCAACCGGCGCTCCTTCAAACAACGACTGGGCGATTACTCCGGCCGACAAGGCAAGATTTGACCAGATCTACCTCGATTTCGACAAGACGAACAAGGGATACATCACAGGCGAGGAGGCTGTGCCTTTCCTCAGCCAGTCTAACCTCCCCGAGGACACCCTCGCTCAGATTTGGGATCTGGCCGACTTTGGTTCTCAGGGACGATTGTCCCGCGATGGGTTTGCCGTTGCCATGTACTTGATCCGCCAGCAACGTAGCAATCGGTCAATTCCTCTGCCCGCCACTCTGCCTACGGCCCTCATCCCGCCACACTTGCGAACCCAGAGCCGTCCTGCGACCGCGGTTTCGTCAGCCTTTGATGTAACTCCGGCTCCCACTCAAACTGCGCCAGCCCCGGCCCCGGCTCCACCAGCACCCAAGTCTGCTCTTGACGATTTGTTTGGCCTCGATTCCTCAACCCCTAGCCCGGCACCGGCACCAGTACCGGCAGCCGCCCCGGCGCAGACAACAATGTCTACAGGAGGATCAAATGCCGATCCGTTTGCTGGTGGCAGCAGCGTTCTTCACGCTGCATCCTCGCCTGCTAAGCCTTCATCCCCCGTAGGCACGACGTTTAGACCGTTTGTACCATCTTCCTCCTTTGGCCGTGGCTTGTCCGTGCACCCTGGAACCGAGCAGGCGCGACCACACACTGCTTCTGCCGCAGAGGACCTCCTCGGTGACACTGATGAGGCAAACAAGAACATCTCTGACGAGACGACTGAGCTTGCCAACCTATCAAATCAGATTGGTTCTCTGACCAAGCAGACGCAAGAAGTTCAGACTAAGAGAAATACGACTCAGCATGAGCTGAGCCAGACTAACTCTCAAAAGCAAAACTTTGAACAGCGATTGGCACAGCTGCGACAACTATATGAAAAAGAGGCTCAAGATACACATGCCCTCGAGGAGAAGCTGAGACACTCGCGAGCCGATACTAAGAAATTGCAGGGAGAATGCATGACTCTGGAAGGACAGCTGCGAGATATTCAGACTCAGCATCAGCAGGTTTCGGCTGCTCTCCATGCTGACCAGCAGGAGAATGCCAGCTTGAGAGAGCGAATCCGCGTGGCCAATGCCGAAATCGCGGAACTCAAGCCCCAGATTGAGAAGCTCAAGCTAGACGCTAGACAGCAAAAGGGCCTCGTTGCGATTAACAAGAAGCAGTTATCTACTACAGAAGGAGAGCGCGACAAGCTCAAGGGTGAAGCCGACTCCCTGGCCAAGAGCGCCGAGGACATCTCTCGCCAGATAGAGACGGGCTCCCCCGTATCTACCTCCGCTCAGATGGCCAGCCCGGCACTTTCGGCATCCAGCGCTAACAACCCCTTCTTCAAACGCTCCGCCAGTACAGATATCATGGGCGTCTTTGGACCGCCACCCCCGAGCAGAGCCTTTTCCGACAGGTCCTTTGACGATTTGTTTGGCCCCGCCGGCCCTGTCAGCTCCAGCGGCACTCCCCCGCCAGTTGCAGCATTCAAACAGCAAAACACGGGGCAGTCATCAGTTAGTGTTGGATCTTTTTCTAATTACTCAGGGCCGACTCCCAATGTCAGCCGCGTTCCAACGCTGAGTGCTGAACCTCCTGCGCCGCCAGAGTCCCGACAAATAAGCTCGAGCTTCTTGCCGTTCCCCGAGCCCAACGAGTCACTGTCTTCGTCACGACAAGTGTCTCCCCCTACCTCCGCACGTGCCGAGGGCTCGGCGGGCGGCTCATTTCCCTTCGGCGGTGTGACACCGGGCGCTGCAGAGGCCAAGGCTCCTGCGGCTGCTGAAGAGGAGGAGAAGCATGATAGCGCCAACGCAACTCCTATTCCGGCCGCTCATGGTGATATCTCTCAGATGCCAGCGGAGGGAGAAGCTCAAGAACGAACCGGCTCTTTTGACAATACTGACCATGCTAAGGCCAAGGCAGACTTTGACAATGCGTTTGCCGCCTTTACCTCAGCCAAAGCACCCGGCAGCACAGACAATAGCGCTGCTACAAAGCCTCAAAACGCATTCGACTCTGAATTCCCGCCTATTTCTGAACTTGAGCGAGAGATAGATGAGTCGGATAGCGAGAGGGGCTTTGACGACGACTTTGCTCCCGCGTCCCCAGAAAACAAGGCCAAGGAGAAGCAGGTTGCTCCGGAGCCAACTCCCGAGTCTAATCAACCAGCTGCCGAAGCCGCCGATACAACCGCTCCTTTATCTCAACCCCAAGAACTAACAGCCTCCCATGCCGAATCCGAAACTAAAAGGTAAATATAGGGAAAATGAAGCCAGCTAGTAAAAAATCATAGCTGCTATTTTGAAAATTATTACTGACTCAAAGTTTCCATAGCCCTGAACTAGCCTCTTCTCCCGCCACAATCACCAACAACCATTTGACTACCTCTCAGATCTCTGATGCTGATGACATCTTTGGCTCAACCACCCTTCCAGCAACTAGCCAGGGCTCGGCCGCCAAGGGCGCCTTTGATGACCTCGACGATGATTTCGAGGGACTGGAAGATGCCAAGGAAGGCTCTGCAGATGATGACTTTGCCAACATCTCTCGCTCTGGACTGGATGACTACAACCCCATGTTTGACAGCAGCCCCCCAGCTAGCCAAGCCAAGAGCGAGTCCACGGCATTTGGCAATGAGAGCAGCTTTGACTTCATCTCATCCAACTCAGCCACCAGCGCCCCCGGCCAGTCTAGCAATGGACAGCAGAAGGGAGCAGAATCCCATGATTGGGACGCCATCTTTTCCGGCCTGGACTCTCCCACTGCCGCCGCCGCACAGCCTGTGCAGAGCAACAACACAGGTCCGGCGCAAGAAGAGTCTGGAGAGTCCCGCCCCCCCTGCACCAGGCCGGGCCCTCACAGAAGCGGGAGAGCACGATGACCCTATTCTGAAGAACCTTACCAGCATGGGATACTCTCGCCCTGCCGCCCTTGCCGCCCTTGAGCAGTATGACTACAACCTGGAGAGAGTAAGTTGATCCACCTGAGAGAATTTATAATGAAGGATTTTATACTGATTGCTCTTGGCTTAGGCCGCTAACTTCCTTGCCAGCCAGTCTTAGAACAAGAGTCAAGAGTGGGGATAAACCTTTGATAATCCAGATTTTGGCCTTTCAATACGGAGTAGGAAATTATATCACCGCATAGCAAATGCCGTTCATTCTTTAATCGTACAGGGAAAGGGGGTGGAAACTTTGAATTTCTTGATACATTAACTTTTCCTTTCTTCTCTTTTTTCCTTTTTTTCTATAAGGGGCCAGAATTTGTACAGGGCCGTCGCAGTCGCGTTTCTATTACTACTTCGTTTCGGACCAGGGACAGGACAGAGGGAGCGGAAGAAGCAGCCCATTATATAAACCGATCGTTAGTTTGTTCTACTATTATCTCTTTTTTTTCCCTTTTTAAACTTTTTGTATTCTGAGGGGTAGTGGGAGGAAGATTGTCGATATACGCGCTTACAAAGGGATGCGTAATCCTTTTTGTATTTTCCAAAAGGGAGCAGCAGGCTATGATATTTGAGTCGTTACTTTTTTCTCTCTTCTTTCACATTCTTTGCATTCTACTTTTGAGTTTTGAATTTGTTTTGTTGGTGTGAGACGTAACCTCTTGCGACTCAACTAGACGTGCTAGCAAAATCTGCTCTCTCAGAAACGCAACTCTCCCTCCCTCTCCCTCTCTTGTATAACAGCTCCATTGACATCCATAGAAACGCTAATATAGCACATTTAAACCATTTGAAATCGTAATAAACCACATTCTCCGTCCACGTAAAATGAACTCGCCTATCCATCCAGTGCCGCCAGATTCCATTTCCCACTCTTGAAACCAGCTAACTATGCCTCTCTGCCCACACTACATAAGTCCTATGCCGTATATGTATATATATAACTTCTTTTATTATTTGATCTTGGCCATCACCGTCTCCGGTCCCCTCACAATATCCATCTGCGCCGCCCTCGCCTTGACAGCATTCAGCATGCTCCTCTCAAAATCGTCTCTGGACCGCAGCACGGCCTCGACCCAGCTAATCTGCAGATCCCAGTACGCAGACTTGAAAGCCGCAAACTCATCCGCCACCGAGTCTTTATCCACAGACAGCAAGCCCAAGAACGGTTCGGTGACGCGCCACGTGTCCTTGATGGACATGGCGACCTCGGGGCTGGCCAGGTTGGAAAAATACTCAAAGGCAGTGGCGATGTCGTTGAAGAGCTTGTCGCGGAAGGGATCGGATCGACGGAACTTGGCGCCTTTGTTGCGCACGGCGGATAGGTAGCGCACGAGGAGCTCGTCTGCAAAGATCTCGATGAAGATGTCGAGGAGGGAGTGGTGCAGGGCCTGGCGGTACTCGCCGACGTATTCCTCAAACGTGACGACCATTTGCTTCATGGCGGTGTTGGAATACCACTTTGGCGTGAAGAAGTCTGGCATGACGCCCACGAAGTCGACGGCGAAGACGAGGTGCGCAAACTTGTGGATGCACCAGGTGCTAAAGTCGACGTAGCCGTCGCGGAGGGCGTTGAGCTCCTGGTCGGCACGCTCGAGATACTGCGGGCTGACGTTTCTCTCAAACTGGAGGCGGAAGCTCGACAAGTATCCGAGGCGGTTCTCCTCTTCATTGTCGTCGATGACGCCAATCTGGTCGTTGGCCGTGGCCACGAGCCAATCCTGCAGGGCCTGGAAGCCTTCCAGATCGGACATGGCAGTCTCGTACCGCACAGCCTCGTCTTCCAACATGCGCTGCCACGACTGCTGGCGGCTTCGCAGCCGGAGGAACATGGCGTCGATGACACCTTCGACCACGTCTGTACGCTGCGAGTTGATGGCCGCCTCGACCTGCTCGCGCAACATCCTCCACAAGGCCACGAGGTTCTTGGTCCGGAAATAGCCATACTCATCCTGGTCCAAATTAGAGCCTTCGATGTTGCGTTCGGCAAAGTCGCGTTTCTCCTGTGCAAAGATGCGGTCGATCCATTCGTCGAGGAATTTGATAATGAGCTGCCGGAAGTCACGAACAAGCTCTGCTTCGCGATTGTCAATAACGTGTGGTACTAGATCTTCTTGCTTGAAGCCTATCTTGGACATCTTCTTGTAGTACTTCTCAGGGAAGCTGATGATGGAGAGGGTATGTGCCGAGCTAGCTTCCGGATCGTCCACCATGCCAATCAGGAAATCGTGCATCAAAACGTGATATATGTCCGCATATGTCTTTGCGATCCGCCACTTCTTCGGCATGAGCGGCGTCATACCAATCTTTACGGCATTAAGGTCGTTGAAGAACCACTTCATTGTGGCCTCTAAGCTATCGGCATCGTCAAGAAAGTCCTCCCGAGCCTGTTGAAACTGCTGCTCGGCGCTGAGCTTGATGGCTTGCATGAATTTGTCCTTGTAGCCGCGGACCTTTCTGGCACCGTCCGTGATACCCTGGAATCGTGCCGCCATTTCCTCGTGGTCCTTGAGTGCTTCCTGCAGCGCCATGACGCGCTGATCACTCTTCTCTTCCGCCTCCATGACGACGGCAAAGCGAACCACCAGGCCGTTGTTGTCGCTAACAACGAGGTTGATGAGGTTCATAGCCAGCAGTCCAACGTGCTCGTCAAACCAGTCGATGGTATCGTCCAGCCTTGTAAAATAGTCCTCCAGCGTCGACTCCAAGCTGGTGTCGTCGGCCCTCTGTATCTGCTCCATGGCATCGTCTCGTATATTTCGCAGCTGCGTCAGCTCGTAGTGGCACGGCAGCAGGTTCGGCATGTTCTCTCTATCTTCGTCGTCATCCCTCAGCATCCCCTCCACCACGACCAAGCGTTCGTTAAACGTCTCGAGGTTGCGTCTCATGGCCTCGACGGCGCCAAAGTTGCGGTGCGCCTGCGACACCAGGTTGATGCTGGCAAAGTCCTTGATCATGGTCTGCGACTCGGAGCACAGCTTGTCAATCTTCATCATCTCCTCCTTGATCTGCTGCACCGCCTTCTGGCCGTCGCTGAGGCCCGTCATGCCGGATTGTGTCGTCTCGAGCTGCTCCCGCAGCCCGTTGCGAAGCTGCCCATCGACGGCGCTCTTCTTGCGCGAAAGCTCGAGCTTCAGCGCGGGTATCTTGTCCAAATCGTCCGGGTGCCGTAGCAGATCCGACAATTTGGGAACCGGGGCGTCATCCATGATTAGGCAGCACAGCCTTGCGTGGGCGGTTCGAGCTGTCGAATTAGGGGGGATAAGAAGAGGAAGAAGAAAGGAAGAAGGGGGGGCCTCGAGGTTTGTCAAATCATAATGCGCGGACCGCTGTGAGACGGAAGAAGGATGGACGAGCGAGTCACGGGGAAGAGCGTAACAGGCCAGTTGCAATTGTTCCCCCCCGCAGACCCAGCCCTCGCGTTTGAAGATGGCTGGTTTGGTGGAAAATGAAGAAGACGCCAGGTTGTGACGATGTCGTCCGCAAGTTCAACACGGCAGCTGCGTTAGCTCTCTCCCTTGGTACCCGGTACCTCTGCTGCAGGAAGCGTAAGGCACCTGGGCTGTGTACAGGGCACCAAGCAATGGGCGCCAGGCGCTACGGAGTGGACTTGACAGCACCCCACGCCGCTGTATTCGTACCCGCTGCGGGGAGAATCTTCAGGACGGCTGCGGCCAGATGTGGTACTACAGCAAAAATGTCACAAACAGGAGTGTTGGGGCGCTGCGTTTCCGATTATTCATTATATCTATATCTGTATATCGCTCATTAGTAACTTGATAAACTACAGCTATGGTATTGTATAATGCAAAAATTGAATCTTTGAGTCCAAAAGGAAAAGGAGAAGAAGCCATCCGGAGCTAGAGTTAAAAGCCAGAGAGCAGTAAATCCATGATGCTGCACAGGTACCTATGACACGCCCATTCCTCGTCCTCTTTATTCACTGTCAGAGCCTGAGCTGCTCGTGGACTCATCACTACTTGTCGTGTCATCGTCCTCATCCTCGCCCAAGATTTGCTCGGCAATCACATCGCCAGCTTCAGCCCCATCTTTGGCCTTGCCGCCGTTTTCTTCATCCGAGCCTCCATCACCCCCAAGCTCGCCTTCTTCCAGGCCGTCTCCATCACCTGGTCTTCTTCTCTTCGCAGGTCGCTCTGGCCTCTTCCATTGTTGTGGCCCGCCCTTGCGTTTTGCACCTGGCCATTGCTCCTCTTCATGTGAAAGGCTAGCCGGGTCTTTGGACCCAAGCACATATCCAGCCGGCAAAGCTTCCCCTTCTTCTAGGACGTATATTGCCGGGAATTCGATGACTTTTGTGTTTGAAAGAATATTTCGAAGACATTCTTCGGGTTGAATGGGTGCCAATGTGACCCTTCGATCGGATCGCTTTTTCGAACTGCCGAGAAAATACTGAAACTGCCGTCGCAGCGACTCATCGTCTCGCGGCCACGCATCAATTGACGCCGTCCGAATGGATATCCAACTGGCCGTCTGCGGATCCTGCAGACAATCGCTCGCCATATGCCAATGAGAATCCCACGGATTCTGAGCAATTCCCCTAAAGGCTCTCTTCTGCACTTTGCCCTGCGTCTTTGCCTGGGTTTCCAGCAACGCACTATATCCTTTGTACAGCGGCACATCGTCTGACAGCTTCGAAAGCGTCCGTATCTTATTCACTTCGTTCGCATCGTCGCCGCCATCGGTCTCCTTCGCCTTCTCGAAAGTGAACCACTCTGCTTGCCAATTAATGCGACCGGATCTCCTATTCACCGTCGTGAGGTTTTCCTTCTGCCTCGTCATGCCCTGAGGCAAAGACACGACTTCTGTTCCCAAGTTTCTCAATTTGTTCGCAAGGAGCTTATCCACTGCTCTCTCCTTTGATCTTCTCATGAGCCTCGTCACCAAAACTTTTCTCTTCCTGCCGTCTCGGCCGACTTGCCACCTCACTTCCTCCACCGTCAGCGGTCGCAATTCGTCCTTTTGTACGATGCCCTTGTCCTCTACGAGGACTCTCTCCGCGCGCTCGGATGCCATCTCAATGCTGTGCAGGAAGTTGTAGTCGTGGTCAACGCCCGCAGCGGTCGCCAGCCTGGATTTGGGGACGTAGGCCGCCTGGTCGCGTTCGCCGCTGCATTGCGACCAAGATTTGTGCTTCTTGACGCAGGCTAGGGAACAGGTACGGATGTTGCAGCGGGGACATTTGTATTGAGGAACTGATGTATGGCAAATAGCGCAAAGAGAAGTAAGCAGAGGATCCGCCATTGTAAAAAATGTTTTTATAAAATGTGTAAAAGATGTTGGACAGCCAAGCAATCGCGCTTCTAAATTTTGCAAAGAGTGACAATGCGCAGCTCTTATCAGAAATTTCTTTATCTTAGTGGAAGGGAAACACGGAACACCAGCCGCACTAGTAAAGGAACTCCACTCTGCAGCGGCAACCAGCAAACATAGGTACCGGCACTAACACAAGTGTCAGTTCTTATTAAGATCTACCTACTACTAACAAAGCAATTTTACAAAAGACAAACTTTTAAGCATGTAATTACAAAACATTTACAACGGCCAGCTCAAACCCAGCTCAAACAAAGATTGAAATTTCACCAGAGTCACCCAATTCACACAAATCTGGGAAAAGAAAGCACAAAGTAGGTCAAGTGAGTAAGAAGACTCAATTGCAAGGCTTGAACTATCAAGTGTCATAATGCCCTTATGTAGGGAAGCGGGGGAAAAAAAAATAAGTTATGTTAGTCATGAGAAAAAAGAAGAGATCCTAAGCCTCGATGGCGCCACGCAAGTCATCAGTCAGCCTTCCATCGCAAACTGTTCCCTTCATCTAGAATATAGTGGTAAAAAAGTGATGATACTCGAAAAAGAACAGGATAAGAAATGAACGCCGTGATCCGAAACATGTTTTTATCCAAAGCCGCCACAAAACAAAAAGATGTCTGCCCAATGAGGCTGGAAACGCTCAAGATACAAGGATATAGAGTTTGGATCGCCGTATCGAAGTAATCAAGACAAAGGAAAAATGGGGTGATCCTGCACGAGGATCGACAATAGTACAAAAAGGCTGCGGCTAGGCCGGCTGGGCGTCTCCGACCTGCTCAGCTTGGTGCTCAGCTTCATGCTCAGCATCATGCGCAGCCTCAGGTTTGGCGTCTTCATCGGAGATTGCCGAAAGCGCTGATTCTTGCTCCAGATGATCGGTGGAGAAGAGACTGAGACTGCTTCGAGACGACTCCGTGGTGATGGGAGACTCCGATCTGATCACTTCGGCTGTCATCGAAGTCCTCTTCATCGTCCTCGAGAATCTTGGTTGGTATCTCGTCTCGAATAGAGTACTGTTGGGAGGCTCGCTCAGGCGTTGTGGCCGTGGACGCAAACGATAGTGCAGTGCTACTGCGGTTGGGGATGAGATCCGGCGTTGGTGGTATTGAGCTAGGCCTCCCGGCACGCGGTTGTAAGCGAGAACTCCCCTCGCCAGCGTCCGAGGTGGCGGTGGAGCGGGCGTCCTCACCATCATCACTTTGAGCAGTCGACATGCTGCTCAGTCGTCGGCTAGCACGAGTGCTGGCTCGAGATTCGGCATCCTGGGCAAGCTGCAGGCCGTCGACGGCAGCTTGGCATTGGTCCGCGATGTTGCGAACGATATGAGCGATAGCATCAGTCTTATCTTTGAGGTGGCGATCAGCCACATCAACCAGACTGGATGTAGACAGCCGCTTGCTGCTGCGAGAGGGTCGCAGGGAGTGCACATCAGCACCACCCTGAACCTCGTCCGATTCGTAGCCATCCTCGACTTCGCGGATAAGTTCCTCCGGCTTGGTGAGGGACTGAATGAGATGCTCCATGTGGTGGCTCTGGCCGCCAATCAAGCTGCGTAGGTGCAGAACCACGCGGCGAGCCTCGTCACGCTGGCGAGTGATGGTGGCGTTGGTGTGGTGAAGCTGAGAAAGCTCCTTCTTGTTCCTCTTGCGCTCACGCTCGAGCTCTTCAGCAATCTCCTGCTGCAAAACGAGGGCCTCGAGAGCATCATCACGCTGCTTCTCTGTGCCAGAGAGGCGAGTGGTGAGGCGGCCGTTGTCCTCCTTTTGTTGCTCAATGAGAGATGCAAGACGGCGATTCTCCCGCTTGTGACCTTCAATCTTGACCTTGAGGTCTTGAGTTTCTTTGGTGAGAGTTTCAGCAAAGGCCTGGAACTTGAGGAACTGCTGCTTCCAGCTCTCAAGCTCTTCGACAAGGTAGTTGTTACGCTTAGTAACCTTGCCGAGCTCAGTGTCCATACGGCCTTTGAGATTGATGAAGTCTTGCCAGGCCTCGAGAGCATCTCGAGAGTACTGGTTTCTCTCGCGAACGAGTTCGTTGAGATGCCTCATTGACACCTTGGTCATGAGAGGTTTCTTAACTGAGCCTCCAAAGACAGCCTTGATGCCAGAGTTGCGACCCATCTTCTCGCACACGTGGTCCATGACAGACATGACAGAATCCTGGTTCCACCACTCGGGGTCCTGGATGGACTCAACCTCGCCGCGCATGACAATGATCTGGCCGGCAGGCACCAACTTGCCACCGCCATAGGCAGAACGGAGATGCTGGGGAACACCAGAAGGCGTAACATCGCCATTTAGAGCCTGAGTCAAACGGCTAACAAACTTGTTGCGCTGGCCAGCAGTGAGGGCAGTAGGGGGGGCTGGATGTGAGGACAAAGTTGCGATCCAAATCGACGACCAAAGCGTCGGTGGGGGCTGTGAAGAGGGACCGGCATTCAGCGGTGACACCCAAGATGTAAGGACCGGGTTCTTGGACGAGCTCCTTGGTATGGCGCGCGTGCACCATCGGAACGTAAAGACCACTCCATTCGAAGACTCGCACGCAGTATCGTACAGTCTCAGAGGCGATTGTGAGCATGGCCGGGTAATGACTGACGAAAATGATGCGACGAGTGGGAGAGATGGCAGCTTCAATGACGCCAACAATGTTAGGGATGGACAAACAGTTGAAAAGGGGCCACATGGCGAAGTTCTGGAATCCGGTAGGGGACGAGGGGAATTGGTAGCAGAGGGCATAATCTTTCATGTCGATACGGACAAGATCGTTGAGCCTAGGGGCCGGGAAGCTCAGAATGCGGGATACTTCCTCGGCATGAAACAGGTTAGTAGCCTTGTTCCAGTGAATCCACATGCCACGCAGATAATCGCCCAGAAGGTTGTACAGAGGGTAGCGCGAGAGGAAGGACAGGCAGTAGGGGATCCAGTAGGTCTCTTCCGGGTTGTCATAGTAGTCGGTTTCGGTCCTCTTTCTCAGATCCCGGATGGTTTCGGCTCTCTTCTCGTCAGCCCGCGACCAGACGCGCAGACAAATACCGTACAGAGTGTGAGAAGAGTCCTGCTGGAGGACAAAGGAATGGTGAGTGCAGTGGGGCTGGTTCCGGCCAGTACAGATTTCCACATCGTGAGGGAAGCAAGCCTATGCGAGCCAGTGTTAGCAGAATCCATCGGCTTCGCCTTGGGGAGACGCCCGTTTGGCCATTGATACAACGGCGATCAAGGTTGATGAGCTTACCCTCATGGCAGAGTGCAGAGCCCGCGCAATCTCGTTGTCCTGCTCAAGGCGGGGGCTGCTGCCTAGGATCTCGGGGAGCCAGAATTGTCCAACAGCGCCCTTCATGTGGGTGATTTTGCCCTGGGCGGGAGCGGGAGCCTTGACCCATTGAGAGGGCTCACGGCCGACACCGCAGACCATGTAGGCATGAGTGAGCGTCTTTGGGGTTCGCTGCTGGGGCTTCTGGGCCAGAGTGGACGGAATGGGCTGGGTGATGCGGGAATGGAGCGATGAGGTACGGCTGGGTATCATCATGGCAGATTCGGCGCCGCCCTGGTCGCGAGTGCTGGGCCGGCCATCACGGTCGCCAGTTCGGGGGCGCGTAAACGAAAGTTGGGTGCTGAGAGAAGGAGACATGGTTGCGGCTGGTCGATATCGAACCAGTATCGAGTCGAGCTCCCACGAAACGCTTCTTCACTCTCAGTCGAGCGAGGCGAAGAGAAGAATTTGAGTCGGGGGCGATCTCAGCGGGCCATCCGAAGTGCTTCTGGATCTCACGGAGATTTGATAAAAGAGAAGGACGGTGGTCTGGAGAAGGAAAGGAAAAGCAGGCGCTGTCGGACGACCTCAAGTGGCCCGTACGAAGAAAAAAAGAATCCCGTGCAGAACGAGAGAAGAACAGAGGGAAAAGAGAGAGAGAGAAGAGTCGGAACCAGGCGACGCGAGACGAGGCGAGACACGGGAAATAGAAAAGGAGACCTGTCTTGGGTCTTGGGTGGCCACTAGAGAGGAGTCCGGTCTGAGATGGCCAGACGGATGCATGGGGGAGGACATTCACTACAGTACAGTACTGTATACTGCGCCGAGCATACTGGCGGTAGTGGTGGCAGCCCAGCGCAGGTACCTGCGGCTGCTGCAGCTTCGGCCGGGCTGCAGCGCTTTCAGGGGCACGGCTGCATGGAGCAGGGGGCCTTGAGTGCGTCCCCACCCGCCGTGGTTTTTTCTTCGTGGCCAGTCGGTATTAGCCAAAACAGACATGCCAATCGGCATGGATATTGGATAATTGAAGCAAGTGATGGGCATGGTGGTGCTACAAGTGCGTGCTAACCCGCCGGACGGAGCACAATTGAGAATAGTCCGCAATAGCGTGCGGCGTTGCGATATTAGTTGGCCGAGCTGGCGTGGCACCGAGCATTGGGGACTCAATGGGAAGCGACCCCATATCTGCGCGCCATCGTCACTCTGCACTCGATGCTGCAGGCGACGGATGCCCCAGATGCATGTTCCAGCGCAGCTGAGCAGTTGATGGATTGATTCATCATCCTGCTCCTGAGACGGCGACACCCCTTCCTGGCTGTCCCGCACAACAAGCGACGGCAGGGAGCATCTCTTGCTTGCTTGCTTGCTTGCATCGCCGTGTTCTGGCTTCCAATTGCCCAATTGCCAGGTCCCAGCCAGCCAGTGCTGTCCGCACGAGGGCGGCAGGGGTGCGTGCAGGGTTCAGGGGTCCTGGCCGAATTTGCAAAATTGAGGTGCCCAAGGGCCAATCACGGCGTCCGGAGGCCAGCTTCTGGACCCCAGCGAGCGAAATTCGTTCTTCTCCAGCCTGCAGCTTGAGTATGAAAGGGGATCGGGGCTTGGCCTCAGCGCAGCGGCGGAGCTGGAGCTGCCTGTGGGTGAATGAATCGCAGATGGCTGGCAGTCGAGGAATCAGCGCGAGTGCAAAGTACGGATGTGGACAAATCAGTCATCCGAAACCAACAAGCACATTATCGTTTTTTGTTCCTGCCACACAAAGGGCTGGAAGGCGAGGAGGGGGCCAAGGGAGATGCGATGCGATGGATGCAAGGGACAAGAACAGGAGTGGTGAGGCACCTTCAGTCGAGCCCAGGTACGCGCATGTACATGTACTCTTGTACAGCGCTCCGTGCCACTACGGGCTGCCCGACTCCAGCTGGAGCTTCGCCAAGGCCTCTGTACAGTGGTACAGGTCCCCAAATATTCTCTGCTCGTACAGAGCATTAAAAGCAGATTACCACTGCATACTAGCAGGCATCTTCATCATGATCACCACCACCAAATCGGCCGAGACTCAGGCTTCATCTCCTGGATCCCGGCAGTTTCAATGTTCCATATCGTCACCAGTTCGACAACCTTCTACAGCAGGGTTCCGTGCCCTTGCCCTGCTCATCCCTCGAGAACTCGCCCTCTGGACTCTAGGCCTCGACACTCCTCCAAGTATTATGGAGTGCATAGGCGAGCGTCTCCGTGACTGACATCAGCTATTAGTACTTTCTGTGCCTATCCGTACATGCACAGGAAAACGCGGCATTTGACCCACGTTATGCTCCCCTACATGCTGTCGACATGCAAGGCAGGCATGCACTCCAGATTGCTCCATATGCGCCTAATATGCGAAGACCATGCATTTCCCCCGTGTGCCTGCATGACGCCATGCATATTGCAGACATCATCTGCCCACCGAGTTGAATTGTTAATACAGGTACACGAGATGCCTGCTGTACAAGTAACTTGCGGAGAGGGAGCACGTTGTCAAAATGAGCAAGGATGCTTGGTTGCCTTTTGAGATGGACGGCACTGTGTTCGTGACATCCATCTTGGGAATTGATCCTTCTCATTTCGAGTCCTTACGACAAGTCTTGTTGTTGGATCTATTACCGATTCACCTCTCCATTCCCACATGTTGTTTGATTTGATTCATTGTGCGTTCTCGCCTCCTTCATCCAGCAACTACCGGTAGACGGCAACAAATGCTACTGTACATGTACCTGCATGCATATGCCGCTTCGCTTCACGTCGCACCTTTGACAGCCACAATTCGCTATCAACCAATATTCCTTGCAGGAGTGATACTATTGGGTGGCACGAGTGGTCAGTGGTAAGCTATAGATAGTCCACCACCTGGAGAGTCTCGGGTGGCGGTTTATTCGGATGCATGGCCCGCACCCGCGTCAAGTGAATGCTACGTACGCTGATAGTCGCTCCTTTATCGCAAACAAGCGAGACGGTTGATTAAACCCCGTATTCTATCCCCTGCCGCTGCCAAAACGTGGCGGCGCTTCCTTGAAAGAGCACATGTAGTAGTACAGTATGATATCAACAACAGCCTCCAAAAGCAGAGTCCAGCAGGCGGTCCAGCACATCAAGGATCATGAATGCTACTGCGCAGCATTTCGACTCTACACCCGTCTCTGCATACGACGGCGGCATTTCTAGCGCGACGGTTACTTAGATTGGCTGGACCCTTGGACGCCATGCGCAATATACTTGTACTACTGCACTTGTACATGCTGTCAACTGTGATAAAGTGACAGGTGGGATGTGGCTGCAGGGCGAGCCGCAATTGAAGCCAGGCTCGGGCCAACATAAAACAAAAAGAAAAGAAAAACAGAAATTGGAGTTGCAGACGGCACGATGGGGCTCCGCATTCCAGTTATGTCGTAAGAAAAAAAAAAAGGCTCGAATACTAACGGCCAACAACGCAAGGGAGGCTTCTATTTTTGCTCATCTGTCCTGCAAGGCATACGATGGCCAAGAAGAAAAAAGCAACGAGAGCTCGATATTGAGGACAAGTGCGCGAGCCAACGTCCTTTGCAGCTGAAGTGACATGCTTTCAATCAGCGCTGATGGCTTGTGCTGCCAATCAAGCGCCAGACCGGGCCCTGAAACCGCCACATCTACTACCCAAGTAGTCCACGAAACAGTATGTAGGTATACGCACTGCTTACTTGGATGTAGCCATACTATGTTTGACTTGACTAAGGAGCATTAGACTCTGTAGTTTACACGTCAAGGATGATGAGTTGAATAGAACATCATGCCGAACGGGAAATATATAACATTTCTTATGATTCTGCCGCCATGTGATCTCATTCAGTCTGAATTCTGATGACTTGACCATCCGAACTTCAACTTCAATGGTAACTAGCAGCTAAACATCTGTAAATTCTTACCCTAGATTCTATCAACATTTATTAGTCCAGTGACGGAATACACATGGTCCATGCATGATGATATAAAGCACGACTGTGTATTACAAGTTTAGTTGTGAGAGTCGCACCATCTCCAGCATTATATGGCAAATACCTAATACAAGACTGTGCCCGTAGATGCTACCCAATAAATTAAATCTTATGCTTCGAACATGTAATTAGTATTTAGAAGCCATAGTTTCTCTCATTGCACTAGAAAATGCCATGATATCTTTTTCAGCATAGCTTATAGAGTTGTACTTTATCTCCTCTACATCAGCAAGTAACGCCTCAGGGTAGATGAAAATTGCAGTGCAACCAACGCCTTAGGTACGAATGACTTCATCTTAGCCTAGAACCTGGTAGGGCCAGGTTATATGTAGGTAGGTAGTGACGCCTCAGAGTAGATGAAAATTGCTGGGAAGCGACTCATTGTGCTGATGACCCCCTTTCGTTCCGTAAAACGGCGGGGCTAGATTACATGTAGTTGTACGTAGTTTCTCTCCTCAATGAGTGGTGGTCTCGGGTACTATCTAACAATACAGAGCAAGTAAACATCGCAAAATAAGGGGGTTGTGTGCATCGCAGCGTTTTTTCCCCCTTTAACTGTGAATGAGGGCATTGGAGTGTATCGGAATTGCCATGAAGAATTTTTGGGCGCTGAGATGTGCAAGTTCACCATTTGTCAAGCGGACCTACATAAAAGTCTCAATGGGAAATGTCATTCTTGATAATATCGCTCATTTCATAAATATGTACAAGTTTACTGAATGGCTCTCCAGATGACTTTACCACTTCTGGGCTCTTGATTGTCCAAAAGGGCAAAGAGCTCTGCAAGCGGCGTTGCAAAACACTAGAGGAATGTATATACCTCAAAGCACACGCGATTAAAAATTGTCCTTGCAGAATCACATGCTGCCGAAAATATTGTGAACCGCGTTGGACTTCGGCTACATGAGTTCTTGCAAGATAGTATCCTGTGGAAAATGATGACGCTATTCCAAGAAGGCAGTGGTGCAATGATGAGTGGCAAGATCTTGAGCTTTCCCGAGGCTTAGATTGGAATTTCAAGTATGACTGGCAGATGCCTATCGTGCATAGAGATAGCTCTGTCTTAATATGACTATTCATAATCTAACTAGGTATTCTTGGCATTACTATTGAGGCAATATTGTCAAGACCCATGTTCAAAGCTTGCGATGTTGCTGATATCAGTCTTTCTGCTCCTGAGAAGATGGCCCTCAATTGCAACTTGCCGCATACTATATGTAGAATTGCTATATATAGCTAGTATACGGAATATATGATACTGCCACTTTGCAATTGATACTGTAAAGTGTTTACTCGCTCAAGGGAGACTGAGATAGCACCGTTGTGCTCACAAAAACTGTCTTAGACAGAACATAACAGCACAATGACATTAGCCCCTTGATTAGGTCTGTATACATGCATATCTCTATCTACCAGTCATTTCCAGGTACGGACACGTGCATGCCGAGCTCATTTAATAGGATGACAAGGATCTTTCGAATCGTCCAAGTGGAATCACTTCTATCAAGAGCATTTGTGGTGTCCAACCAATCTTATGTGAATGGGGTCGCCAAGTCACCGACTAGAACCATGTGATCACGCAGCTCCAGCTGTCATTTGAGCTGTATAATAGGCGGCTGCTAAAGAGAATTTTTCGAGTCACATGTATGAATCCAGGACGATAAAGGGATTGGGCTTTGCATTAAAGATTAGTGCAACCTCTTACGCTCATGATGAATGCTGATATCAGCGTCCAGCAGACTTCTATTGGCATCCATGCAAGAGACTCGTGTTGCTTTTCTAATCAGCCGTGTGAAAGATACTTACTACCCTCAACTCAATGAGATACATCAAAAAAAAAATATGCTTTGTGAGGCCGCCCAAGCAAAGGTTCCCCGTTGTAAGACCGCATGCATCTAGCTCACGAGCGAAACAAAGATTTTTCGGAGGGACTGTTGGAAGCTATATAAATTTTAAGCCTCTTAGATAAGATTAACAATTTAAAGAAAATGCCAAGCCAGCAAGACCCGCGTCTAGCACGACAAGTAAACAAACGATGAGGTCAAACAAGACATTTTCGAGGGGCAAGAGAACCCAAGTCTTCTCTGGCATGTGATTGTGGCTGGTGCATTGAAGCTATCCACAAAAAATGGAACAAACACCAAGCAAGGGTGCGGGTACTAGCACCAGACGTGGATCGATCAAACTTCCGACCTGCAAAACTTAATTTGTCCTTGGCTTGGCCTGCCGTGACGGCCTTTTTGAAAAAACCTGATCCTAAAGCCCGATCGGCGCTTTTTAGTAAAGAGAATTCACGAAATAATACGGAGCGCGGAATATGATAGCCGAGTGTCCCAAAATATGCAGTACTACGGTACTACTGTAAGACAGTCTTTGCTGCGCAGCTTCGCGCCGATCCTTTTTGGCCAATGAACCAATGGGCTGGCCAATCACCAGCGTGGCCGAACGCCCGGGCATGGAGAGCGAGGGACAACGTGCCTCCCAGTCCTTTGGCTCCTTTGGCGTGGGCAAAAAGTTGCCAAGGGATGCAACATCAAGCCGTCTTTCTACACGTGATGGTGAGCTTCCAGGGGTCCAGTCTCTCCCTCTCCTCTTTGCTATCTTTCATCTGATGCCGAGAGATACGAGGCAGAGTAGAGGTAAGCATACTGTAGTACCTGCCTAGGTACCAACCTAATAAGGGGGGAGCAATGGTACATACATGTATCCGTAGCCAGGCATCAGATGGCAGGGTAGCCTTGGCGCTCACGCTGTCAAACATGTGTGTGGACTGAAGTCGGCTCAGAATCGCCCCATGGCCGGCTGTTTTTCGTCCCTGTTTTTTTCACTGAGGAGAGTTTTTATTTCGGCCGTTTCCACGAGCTAGCCATGAATCGTGCGTGCTGCCTAAAAAAAGGCACACCTGATCTGAAGTGAGATGTGACGCACGAGAGGATCCAGTCAACATTTATGGGCATTGAGCTCGTGTGCATCTGGATGTTGCATGCATGAATGCTGATAGATAAGCACAGTACGGTATGAACATTGACATCAATCTATAGGAGCTCTCTCCCAGCAAAACATGACCCGCCAACGTGCCGATGCCGCAAGCATTCTCGGGCATGGGATGCACTAGCTGACTGATCATCGATCCCAGGCGATAAGGCGGATGAGGCCCATCAAGCCATCAAACCCATGGATGATACAGATGCATGTGCTTGAATCAGTCAGTCCCCCAGCACAGCTCGAGTAGAGATAGCGCCAACACCCGGATGACGGATCAGACGCTTGGCGCACACCGCAACAAGTGCGAGATGTCGCAATTCCGGACGATACGGGATTTTGGCTGCACTGGCGGGAACGAGGCCTGCTCCGCATCAACGAGCAACTCCCAGCGCCTCTAATGCAATACAACATGTAATGCCATGCATGCAAATGCGTCCGAGTGTGTGTGCCAGACACGGCGTCCATTGGACCAAATCCGCTTCTTGAGGAGAAGCACTCCTCCCTTTGTCCAAAACCGAGAGACTAGACAGTAACAGATGGTCGGGACGATTTACCCGGACAAGCCGCTAAAAAGGGGACCGCAGAGAAAAGCAAAAAAAAAAAAAAAAAGAGAGAAAATGTAATAAACCAAAACCTTCGTGCTGCTGCGGTTGGCTCAGAACAGCAGCTGGCTGCAGCGAACAAGCGCTTTCACATGTCGGCCAAAGTCAGACGGGGACCCCATGCCATGCGAGGTGTGGCTGGTGAGCCAATCGCGGAGCCGCAAGCCTCACAGAAGCGTCTCCAGTCCTGCACAGCACAGAACGAAGAGGGACCCGCCGCGCTGCTAGAGCTGTTTCGCCGCTTTCACATGCCTTTTTGCTGCGTCCTGCACGGATACGTACCAGTACCGTTCGCGGGAGGGCGCTGCGGCGCGAGGGCCAGGCATCGCAGGTATCTGGCAGGTATCTGGCCTGCGCGGCGCTGCGTTATCAATACATCATCCGGGGTGGCGTGCCAGCCATGGCTCAGGCCGTGGGCACCCTTGGCTTGGGGAATGCGCCGCTACAGTACAAAGCTGCCCGGCTGCCCGTCTGCCCCGTCCTTATCTACTGCTGGAGCTGCTCACTCCTGGCTCTTTTTTTGTCTTCTTCCCTTCCTTTTCTCATACCTGCTCTCATCCCTTGCTTCTTCTGTTTATCGAAGCATTGGCCTTTTGTCTCCAGCCGACCTATTTCTTCTTCTCTTCAAAAGCACCCTGAACATCTCGCCGCCCACCTCGTGCCGTCTCTCACCTCCCAATCTCCACCTGCAACACCAAGTAAACAGCTTATTCCAACATCACAATGCCTGCTCCCCAAGTCAACGGCGACGTGGCCAGCCATGTCCAATCCGCTTTCCTACAGGTACGCGTGCAAACTCATTCGCTCTCGCGCAATTGCAGGGCGAATTGGCGTCGTATCTCGCCCTTGTGTTAACAATTCCTTCTATAGCACCTGCTCTCATTCCCCCTAGTCAGCGATGGCGTCCACACCGTCGCGGCCAACGAGTACGCCCAGAGATCCTTCAAGCTCGGCGACTCAGCGTACCAGACTTTTGCCGCCCCCATCATCCCCTACTTTGCTAGACCCTATGGCATCGTCTCGCCCTATGTCCAAAAGGCCGATTCCTTTGGCGACAAGACCCTGGACCGCATCGAAGAGCGCTTCCCCATCATCAAGAAGCCCACCAATGACCTCTACAACGATACCCGTGGATTGATTCTGCTCCCCTACCAAAAGGGACTCGAGGGCAAGGACCACGTCTTCCAGGTCTACGCTTCCGAGCTCAAGAAGCTTGAGCAGCAGGGCGTCGTGGCCCAGGGCAAGGCTGCCGTCTCCACGGCCTTTGTTGTTAGCAACGAGACGCTGGCTTGGCTGAGCAGCTTTGTTGCTGTCAAGAAGGGCGAAGCTGCTGATTCTACCAAGGAGAAGATCAACCAGTAAACGACCTGATGAGAGCGGACCGTAGAGCGAAAAAGCGCACACATTCATTGACTTGACCAGCTCTCATCTCTTTTGTCCTTTTTCCAACTACTTATCGGCATTTTGTCTGCGCTCTCTGTCGCTTGATCTTGATGGATTCGAAACGCCAGCTTTCGATGAAAAGTATCAGGAAAGTGGGCCGATCCCGCGTCCCTTTCAAGACGGGGACATCTACAACCGGTTTCGATGTCGTCACTTCTCTCTTACCCGGTGGCCAAGCTCTGACGCTTTTTTTTTTTTTTTTGAACTACATTTTCTTTTATTCCCTTATTCCAACAGGCCCTATCGATTATTCAACACCCCTCTCACCCTTTTCGAAACCTATGATGCTATCTTTGAGAATTGGGAGTCATAGCTTGGAATTGGGAAGAGATGGCGGTTGGCGATTGATGTGCCTGTGGAGACGGGCCTCTTTTTTTTTTTTTCTTTTTCTTTTTTTCTACGGGACATTAACTCTTCTTTGTTTTGTTGTATGGGCACTTATATGGAAGGACGCAAAAAGGGTAGAATACCAATGGGAGTTTGCTTTTGATGAAATTGAACACTCAACGCAGTCTCACAACCGTCCTGCTTGCAGAGGTGATCATGTGATGCTACCTGAAACATGTCTGTGGTACGTAGAAATCTTTAGCAAATCCAAGAGGGAACATCAAACGCTGAGTAACCATTGCTTAATCTGGAATGTGGAATTTGAAGTAAAGCGGGGCACAAAGGCAATTTGTTAATGTGCTCGACCGCTGCTGATGTAAAAGTGACTAATTGTGGGCCCAAGCTTGCAAAACATTAATTGATCGCGGGAGAAGCTCTGCGGCAGCGCTGCGGCAGCTTACTTGTAAGTGCTTGATGATATAAGCCTGTATAATGCGACTTTTGGCAGGAATCAGAAACTTCTCAAAATTTCTTTAAAGCTCTTTGCTAAACCACCCCTTCTCTTTAGATTTCTCACATCGTTTTTGTATATAAATAAACCCTTTTGCCTCTACTCCCTTTCTCATGAAGTTTTTCCAAATCATCATTGCAATTCTCATTGGATTGTCATCTACGCTCTTGTACCAATACCGCGAAAGCATTTCTGATTTCCTGAATCTTGCCAAATCTTCAATTCCAAACCACTACAGCGAATTGTTCGTCAGCAAGACCGCTACCAGTACTGCATTGAACGAGACAGCTGCTTCCAAAGCAATTCCCAAAAACCACTTCCCCACCCCAGAGCAACATCTCACAGTCACCGAAATGTCCACCCCACGAGCCGTCGCAAAGGTCGTTCGTGCCATTGAACAGGCCGAAGGCGCTGGGGCCCGCGTCCGACGCTCCATCGGCACAAGACAGCAGCGCAACTTTAGTCCCTTCTTGATGCTCGATCACTTTGCCACAACCGCTGGCTTTCCCGACCAGTAAGCACCTAAATCTCCTTCAACTCTTATCTCATCCATAGATAATAACAACCTTTCAAGCCCCCACCGCGGCCAAGAAACAATCACATACCTCCTCAAGGGCGTCGTCGACCACGAAGACTTCGCCGGCAACGCCGGCACCCTCTACGAAGGCGACCTCCAATTCATGACCGCCGGCCGCGGCATCGTCCACGCCGAGATGCCGCGCAAGCAACCCGATGGCAGCCAAAACGTCGGCCTCCAGCTCTGGGTCGACCTGCCCAAGGAGCTCAAGTACTGCGAGCCGCGCTACCGCGACCTGCGCGCCGCCGAGATTCCAAAGGTCGACGTCGACGACGGCCGCGTCACCGTCAAGGTCATCTCGGGCCAGAGTCACGGCGTTGATTCTGTCAAGGAGCTGGCCTATACGCCCGTGTGGCTGCTCGATTTCCAGCTGCGGCCCGGCGCAAAAGTCACCCAGGCTCTTCCCCGGGGGTGGAACGCCTTTGCCTATGTTCTTGACGGAGACGTCACTGTTGGCGAGGGAGCAGAGGCCAAGAAGGCCGAGCAGTATGACAACGTCTTCTTCAAACAGGAGGGCGATGTAATTCAACTGTCGACTGAAGCCAGCGCCACAAAGGACGCTCGAGTCTGTAAGTTTCGCCCCCCCCCCCCCCCCTTCCCTAAATTTGGACTCTGCAGTTCAAAGGTTGTTCCAGGCTAACATTTACTCCCAAGTCGTCATTGCGGGCACTCCTCTTGACCAGCCTGTTGTACAATACGGGCCCTTTGTCCTCAACTCGCAGGAGGAGGTCATGCAAACATTTGCCGATTACCAGACCCATGAGAATGGATTTGAGCGTGCCAAGAGCTGGAGGAGCCAAATTGGTGATCGCGTCTACTAAGCTTACGCCTTTTTGTTCTAGATACTCGACATCTCTCTTTCCTTACGCGTTGGCGTACTCTGCATATTCCGGCGTTTAGGTTGCGAGTTGGCATCATATAGTTTTATGGGAATAAAGGATGCAACTGGGGATACCATGACTCAAATTTTAGATAGTAATTAAACAATTATACAAGCACTGATATTCCAGTTCACTGTGTATATATAATGCCACCTTGTCTTAGCTTAGTCTACTCATCAAGACCATGTCAATGTTTCAAGTGTATGGCACGTAATATGAATTGCAAGTTGCACCAAAATTATTTATTAATGTCCTGTAAATGAGAGCAAGAGATCCAGCCCGTTTACCTAGGCAGTGCCAGATCTGGGTGTCATATCATGACAAGGGAAACGATAGTCTAGAGTCTCTCGTCCGACAGGCAAGTAAGGATTGCATTCCAATTCGCCCTGAGCCTGAGCTTCATTCATTCCTCTTTTCCATACCACATTGCTCTGGTTCATTACCAGCAATTAATTACCGAATCTTTGATATATTTTCTCATGGCCCAATTAAAAAAAGAAAATCAACGATAAACCATATGAGTCATTAACCCTCATTAACCTTCCCAGTTCATGTCCATTCACCTTGTTCCTATTTTCCTTGTCATGAGAGATAGACTCAGCGCCAAGTTCCCACGCCGAGCGCGAAAGATGTTTAGTAAGTCGAGGATTATGAGACAATGATAGGGTATTATATATCAGACATGTGCAACGCGAAACATCAAAAAAAGGGCCATCAGGGAATTAGAGCATGAGCATGGCAAGGCCGGCGGCAGCAATGATGCCGACGGGTCCAGCGGTCTTCTGAGGAACCTACACAAAATCGTTTCAGAAAATAACGGATACCAAAGTATGGGAAGTCAAAACTTACGCCGGCGCCACTGCTGGTGGACGTGGTAGAAGCGCTTGAGCTGCCGGAATCAGTCGCAGTGGCTTCGCCCTCAGAGCTAGAGCTGGACTCGGGCTTTGTGACGGTTTCAGTTTCAGTGGCTGAAGCGCTCTCCGTCTCGCTAGTCGTCTTGTGAATTGTGGTCAGAGTCTTGACGATAGCAGAGCCATCAGACGTCACGGTAGTCAAGACTGCACTGTCGGTCTGGTGCGCGCCAGTACCCGTGGCAGTGGCAGAGCCAGACAAAGTCACCTCACTGGTTTTTGTCTCAACACTGCCGTCAGATTCAGTGACAGTGGTGGCGATGGTAGAAACTTGGCCAGAAGCACCAGCACCACCGCTGGCGCTTCCTCCGCTCAGATTGCTGACAATAGTGGTGGCGATACCAGTAGTAATGGTCTCACCATCAGAAGTGAGGGTACTGAAGATTGTGGACACTTTGCCAGATGCCTGTTCGCCGTCAGTGCTGCTCTCTGCGGTTTGCTAATGACAAAGATGTTTAAAGGAAAGGTGGTAGCAGGAGATGAAGAACTTACGGCAGCAGAACCAGAAGAAACAGCGGTGGCAATTGTCGATTCACCGCTAACAACGGAGCCAGATGCACTTCCAGTGTTGCTGGCACCACCATTTCCGCCTCCAGTGCTTGTCTGGATCGCAACTCCGGCCGCTGTGACGATGTGAGTAGAAATACCACAAGATGGGTGGAGAGGGCGACCTACAAGCACATATGCTGATGCCGTATTCAACAACCTTTTTGGCATCCTCAGCCGAGCAAATAGCTGCAGAGCAGTCTCGGAGGCCGTAAAGGAAGTTTTTGTTGGCACAGAGGCACTTCAGGTCATTCTGCTTGCAGCCCAGCTCCTCAGCTTTGTCGGCATCCAGCATGTTAGTGGCGCAGGTTTGCTGGAGGATGGTCAGTAGCAGTTCAAATGTCAAGAGGAGATGTGATGATGATTACTCACACCGCAGGCGGCAAGGTTGGGCGAGCCCTGAGCGGCAGCGGCCGCCACGAAGGTGCAAAGAGCGATAACGACGGACTTCATCTTGGTGTTGATGTTGTCAAAATTTCGAACTGATGTTCTATTGATGGAGAAGTGGCTGTCAGTAAAGATAACTTGAGTGATTGTGTTTGTAGCGTGATGAAACGAGCGACCGTTCAGAATGTGCGAGAATCGAACTTGGCAATAACAAAAAAAAAAAAAAAAGAGACAGATCGAAGAGTTGGAAAGTGACAGACTATTGACGGCTGATGGCAGTTTTTAATCATAGAGGGGAGAACAAAGGCCGTAAAAGAGAAAATGTAGACTATTGGCGGACAGAGAGGACAGAGAAGCACCGCAAGCCTTTGTGACAGGCCGTACAAGGGGTTTTGTACGACTTGGTCGAGGAGATGAGCGGGTGTTGAGGTGGGATATGAAGAAATTACGGTGTTCCCTCAAAACAAGCAACAAAGTCACCCAGCGTTATAGATGCTCGGGAACTTGGGGGAGCGATTCGCGAGAGAGACGGGAAGAGGAAGAAGACGCAGAGAATGCTTGGAGAGAAAGGGCGAGATAGGCGAAGTGGACCAACCTGGGCGATACAAATGCGCAACGAAAGACGAGGCAAACAAAGAACAAAGAGTGGCGATAGGGCGACGAGGCGACTTGAAAGAGTTGGACTCTTGGTGATTTGACTGGCCGTGATCGTGGATGAGAGAAGTTTTGAGAAATGGAAGAGAGCAGAGATGGGGGAGATGAATGTGCGAGCGGCAGTGGCAGAAAGAGAGCCCAGACACCTGGCAAGAGCTGGGCAGGTGAGGAGGGCCTAGAGCTTTAAGAAGTCGGGAAGGAGGAGAGAACCTGCAGGTAGGAGGTACCTCGCCCTGCCTTTGACTCGCCGCCCTTTTCCATGTACCTGATCTATAGTGCCTGCCGTCACCTGAAGCTCTCGGCACTCGCCAGCTGGCAGATCGGCTTGATCAACGTCATTAACAGCAGAAGCTGCGATTCTTCCTGCAGGGGGTGAACGGAGTGACGAGGTCTGTGCGACACCCTCTTTCCAAACTATAGATCGGTTACTGGGCCATGCAGGATACGATGAAGCGAGCATGTTAGCAATATTATAGACGAGTGCTCTCATCTGCTATCTGACGGTACGTGCCCAAGCATCTTGCACGATGCTCAGGCGGCCTGGATGCGCAAGCAGTGAATGGTAAGACAGCGCTTGTTTAGTCCAGTTTGGCTGTGTTCAGAGGATGAAGTACGGAGTAGCTGTTGGTGGGGACTGTCACGACATGAAAGAAGAATTGAACCGCCAGCGTCCGTGGCTGTACTTGCCAGAGCACTTGGGAGTTTGTTGCTGTTGGTGCTCGCATTGCTTCCCCTAGTGCCTTGTCCCCTTGCATATCGTACGATCTCAGAGGCAACCTCAAGTCTTGACTTGGACATCTGGTGCTCGACTCTTGAAGCCCAGGAGCTATGTCCAAGTCGGAATGACGGCATCATCCACCGCATGCTACTTTAGCAGCATCTGCTAGCCTAGCGTTTAGCAGCTATTGTCCGACCCTGGCAGAGCTGAAGACTGCCGACGATGCGTGGCTGGGGCTGCTAAAAGAGGCTGGTTGATCGCTGCGACCCAGCTGGATTCACTGCAGTTAGGCACTGACGGTGCATTTTAGCTCATTTGCCGGCTTCACCCTAGCAGGTGGCAACTAGCGGCGCCACCAGCGATCAAAGGTGCCCTCCACTCCATTTCGCGAGTATCCGATAATTGTTCTACGCGCCTCTTGACGCTGGATATTCTCTTCCGACCCGATACCAGGTACACAGAATCCACGACTGTTCCAGCGAATCCAATTGGTTTTCTCGTCTTCTTGGACAACTGCCCAGCTTTCTCAGCATCGTCTTCCGCAGTACTATCCTCCATGTCTACGCAGGATGCACGCATGTCTCACATCAACCTCGGACCATCCAATCCAATCCTGCCAACAGGTCTCCATTGGAAACAAAACAAAAAAAAAAAAAAAAAAAAAAAACTAGAAACGAAGCGGACCCCACCCCAGCATCATCGGTCCGGGCAGTCAAGATCGGACCTTGGCGTAACTGTAGCTTGCATCTCCGTGATTCGCTCACACAAGTTAGGCTTGAATCAGGACCACGCGTTTTGCCAAGTGGCTAGTTGCAGAGGCATTATCTATTGATGCGCTGCCACCCATCTATCAAAGTACTGGACGGCATTGTTCCGAGACTCTACTTCACTCATCCCGGTCCTATTATGTCTAGCTGACCTCATCATGTTGGTTTCTGCAGTCATGGACTCACGCAGGATAAACCAGGCCTACGTCACCTTTCAATGCGTGAGCATTATTTGGCCTTCCATTGGATGTCAAGTATTCATACGCTAATCCAACTTTTGAGCCACTACTGCTCTTGAGCAACAATACTGCAATTAACATGCTACACGATGCTAGTTTCAATACCTCGTTGCTCAATGCCTGGCCACTCAGCGGAAAAGAATCACTCATCTCTTGCGATTCTTTCACTACTGCTAAACAAGTGCTAAAATACACCCTGGATCATTGATCAAAGACTACTGCGCCAAAAGGTCCTCAAACGAAGCAATCTGCTGGTCTAGCCGCTCCAACACAAGTTCGGTGTCTCTGTGCGACGTTGCTGTCGCCACGGCGCTTCGAAATTCCTTGGCAGCCTTCATGTAGTCATCAATATCATTCTTCTTGTGATCATTTCCGGCTTTTGCTCCTCGCTGCCGACCTGTGGGATGACGGATCGCCCTTTTGCCGCGCTCACTTATCCAAAAACATTGGCCTGCACAGATATCGCGGGCAAACGGCGCAAGGTCGATTAGAGAATGGCTCTTGGCGGCGCTGCCTGCACCTGTTGCAGCCGAGAATCGCTTCATCCATTGACAAATCTCCATGCCGTCCTTGACTGCCCGCAAAGACTCCAATTCAATTCGATGAGCAGCCATTTCTGCCTCAAAGGGGCCACCGTCTCGCATACCGTAACGAGAAACGCAAGCTTCGACCTGCAGGTAACAGTTTATTTCCAAAAGCCAAAGGAGAGAGCAATGCAATGGCTGGATAAAATTGGTCTTTGTTGACTCGCTGACTGCCGGTGGCGTCAGTTTGCCTTTTCCATCTCTCTTCCTACGAAGGTGAACCGGACATTCGAGGTTGTGCCAACGGTCGAGCCTTTCATACATATTTATGGCGTCTTGGGGCTTGATTCCATTCCGTTTTGTGCTGACAGTCATAAAAACCTGCAGCATCTCTCTCGCAATAATGGCCAAGCTGAGAATGGCATCAAGATAGCTTCCGGTATCATGGTGCGGCAGTTTTCGTGATATGCCCTCATTCTCTCCATCTGGAATCCTGGAGATGAGGCTCTGATCCAGGCTGTGGAACGCGTCAAGCCCATACACATGCCAGAAAAGAAGCCTACGACGCTCCTCTTTGCGCGCAAGCGGACCTATCTGGTCTGTATTTCCTGAATTTCCTGCATCGCAGTCTTGCATCTGCGACTGTAGCGTAGCTAGGACAAGTGATTCATGCGTTAGGAAAAGGTTTCCCAATTGTGTATCGAGAGGCGAACTTCTCGCTTCATCGTATGCCCAGCCGACCATGATTGCCAGTGCCTCAAGATCATCGAGACGTATAGCCGATTTACCAGTTGCTTTTTGCCGGGCCTCCAAGAACTTTTGTCTAAACATCGTGGCTAGGCATTGTTGCTTGTCCCAGCTATCCGAAGTAGCTGTGAAAATGATTCCTCGACAAGCAACGGCATATACTAGAGCAGGACTACATCGCCCAGCGCAATAATCCTTCCAGAAAGCATCCTCCATGATCACCGGGAGATGAATGGTGGCCAAGTCAAAGTAAGCATGCAGTGCTGCATCAAATGTCTCTTTGTCAAGATTGCAGCCAACCCAGAGTTTCTGTTGAGCACGAACAGTTGAGGCTTCAGCAGACGGTTCGCCTTGGGCGTCGTGAGGAGCCCAATCTTCTCCCATAGGAAGCTGGAGATCGGGGTCTATTACTATTTGTGGCTCATGGTACTCTGTTGATCCTTCATAACCGCCACCCAAGAAGATTTGGTCCAAGAAAAAGATGCTCTCTGGACTGAGCTCGAAAGGGGTGTCGATGAAAGACAAGTCCGGCGTCTGGTCCACCGATAAAGGGATACTATCCTCTGTATCTGGTGGAAAGTAGGATGGCAATGGCTGCTGAAGTCTCTCTTGGGATATCGTTTGAGTTTCTCCGCCGTATATAGAGGGAAATGGGCTTGAATTACTGAGACTTTGAGCGTCTCCATCGCGGCTGCTTAGTCTTCGCCGTCTGCGGAGGCGAATATCATCCGCATCATCAAGAATACACTGAATTTGACGCAAAGAACAAGGCGAGCAGGAAGAGTGGCCCTGCTTTTCCCGTGAAGCTCGATCGCATTTGATCTTGCGGCGATGGCAGAAGTCGCAGGACGCCCGCTCAACGCCGCGTTTCAACCGCATGGTGAAAAACTAAATATTTCCGCAGTACAAATGAGCAGTTGTCATCTGCAGACGGAGATTTATAGCTGAGTGTGGTGGCTGTTTAAAGGAGGAAATCCATTTGCTTGGACTTGTGACTTGGACGTTGACGGAAGCAAAGCGGGGATTAAGCGGCGATTTAACGGCAGTTTTGCGGTGGACTTGATATAACTGTAGCAAATAAATAAGTAGCATGAACCACTCAATTAAACAATAATGCTGGGTTCGCATGTCTGATTCATACTTTTCTTACTTCTATTCATTTTCGTTTGTTTGAATATAGGTTTTGTAATCTGTTAACCATGAATTCTACCGCAAATAGCACCATCCAAACCCCCCCCAACGGCATCGGCGCCGTATCTTTCACACCACTCCTTGCGCCAAACGCTCTTTTCGTCACCTTCTTCACTATTCTCTTTACTATCCAAATCATTCTGACCGCTAGATTCTGGCGCTTCTACGGCTATGCCATCGGCATGTTAGGCGGCCTCCTCTTAGAACTGCTAGGCTACGTCGCCAAAGTCCAACTCTCCCATAATCGAGCCAACAAGAACGGATACATCATGTACGCTTCCAAAAACCTCATCATTGTTCATCAATTTTTTTTTTATCAACATCATTTGATCCTGACAAGGCCTTCTTTCTAGGTACATCATTGGCCTCACCCTAGGCCCTACCTTTCTTTCCTCGTCCCTGTATCTCGGTATAAGCACCTTGCAAAGACACTATAAATCAGCCCGCCTCGCACGCATCAGCCCTCGGCTCTTTGCCTCTCTATTCATCCTCGGCGATTTTATATGTCTTTGTTTCATCGGATGTGGAGGCTCTCTTGCCGCAATATTCGACACGAATCCCATAGGAGTCGATCTTATGATTGCAGGCCTCGCAACACAAGTCTTGTTCACAGCAATATTCTGCCTTCTTCTCGTCATAGTGTGCTTCAAGATACACAAACAGCTTGCCGAAGACAAGAGGCTAGGATACATTGTTGGTAAGTCACACTATATCGCTATGCTGGCTTGTTATGCCATGGTCTAATGTCTTCCTCTTCTTATCCGTTAGGCGCAGCAGTAGCTGCCGTTTGTCTTTTTATACGCTCCTGTTGGCGTGTTGCCGAGCTCAATGGAGGTTTCAACGGCCCCCTGTCATCAAAAGAGGGCATCTTCATCGCATTAGACTCCGTTCCCATGATTCTCATGTCGGTTCTCTTGACAGTAATACACCCAGCGTTTTGGTTCGACAACAGCCGCCCTCTATCTGGGAAAATAACAGAGGAAGGTCTTGAAGTGCACATCAAAGTCTGACTTGATCCGTTCAGCATGGACTGTATAGTTGGAGTAACTGTAATTATCAAGTTCACATTTCAAGACAAGATAACTTAATTTGATCACGGCAAAAGGCGAGTTTTTCAATGAAGACGACACTAGATCCATCGAAGATCAAGCAACAGCACTAATGTATGCAATTACATGGCAGCACTTGGACCATACGATAATTAACAATACAACGAGACAGACACTTCATCCGTATGAATACATTATTTCATTCCAACATTCGTGCCTCTATGCTATGAACAACTGCATCTAGAAAGCACGCAAAATCCATAGTTACTAACATAAACAACATCTAACATGTCGCAAGCATAAGAAAAATCCATAATAGTCCAAAACACATTAAACATCCAGTGTGACTTCAGTCGGACTCTTGAATCCGGCGCCCACCATGCACAAACCCTAAAACATTTATTTAATCTTCATTTCCGTTGCCAGTTTTGTTGTATATGCTCGATCAATTGATCAGCTCTGCGATTATCTCCCTTCTCTCCAGCACTCGTACACGTCGCCATCACAGCTGACTGGTATCCCTTTAACCGCTGCACATAACGCAGGACTCGGGGTTTTCAATGCTGCCTATAAAGGAGTTAGTATTTGATCTTTCAAAATTTCGTCTGGTAACAGAGGCAAGAGCAACTTACAGGCTACAACAGCATCTGAGTAAATGTCCCTCTCGCGCTCCTCGCTATCATCGTTCTTGTCTTCCGTCTGATCGGGCTTCTTGCTCAGCTCCTCCTCCTTGACGATGTCTGAAGGCTCCGTAGGGAGCACCTTGGGGCTGTCGCCTTCATCGATGTCAGCCTTCATAGGAGGGGCTTTGTGGGGCGAAGCCAGAGGTCTGCCCAGAGGGGGAGGCGTGGTAGTGGGAGTAGGAATACCAGTAGAGCTCAATGAGTTTCCAGAGACGTCGTCCTTCTTAGCATTGCTAAGTCTAGGAACGGCAGTGGCTGAAGTCATCGAAAAGGAGGATCCTGGAGGAGGAGCGCGCTTCTTCAAAACACGATCCTTGCTGACGTTGGCATCAGCAACCTTGAGTGCCTCTTGATCAACTGTGAACTGGATAGGTGCAGCCGCAGCCTGGGTACGCAGGTAGTACATGCCAGTCTTGAGACCAAGCTTCCAGCCAGTGAAGTGCATGCTGGTAATCTTGCCCATTGTGGGATCCTTCATGTGGATGTTCAAGGACTGGGACTGATCAATGAAAGCACCACGGTCGGCTGACATCTGGACGATGTGGCGCTGAGAGATCTCCCAAACAGTCTTGTACAGGGCCTTGATGTCGGCGGGAATGTTGGGAATGTTCTGGATAGAACCGTTCTCAGCAATGATGCGGTTCTTCATAGCATCGGACCAGAGGCCAGTATCGACAAGATCCTTGAGAAGCCAGGGGTTGACAACCTGGAACTCGCCAGCAAGGACACGTCGCTGGTAGATGTTGGAGGTGTAGGGCTCGAAGCATTCATTGTTGCCCAGGATCTGGGAAGTGCTGGCAGTGGGCATGGGGGCGACGAGCAAACTGTTGCGAATACCGTGCTCCTTAATCTGCTCCTTGAGCGAGTCCCACTCCCACAGGTCAGTGGGCTTGACATCCCACAAGTCAAACTGGAGAATGCCTTCAGAGGCGGGTGATCCCTTGAATGACTCATAAGGACCCTCGATCTTGGCAATCTCCATAGATGCCTCGAGGGCAGCGTGGTAGATGGTCTCAAAGATTTGCTTGTTCAACTCGCGAGCTTCGGGTGATTCGAAAGGAAGACGCAGAGCGAGGAAAGCGTCAGCAAGACCCTGAACACCAACACCAATGGGTCGGTGGCGGCTGTTACTGTTGCGAGCCTCCTGAACGGGGTAGTAGTTCACATCGATGATGCGGTTGAGGTTACGGACAACCACCTTGGTAACATCGTGAAGCTTCTTAAAGTCATAGCAGCCTTCGTTATAGTCGACAAAGGCAGGGAGAGCCAAAGAGGCCAAGTTGCAGACAGCGACCTCGTCAGGGGCAGAGTACTCAACGATCTCAGTGCAGAGGTTGGAGCTTCGGATGGTTCCCAGGTTCTTCTGGTTGCTCTTGCGGTTGCAGGCATCCTTGTAAAGCATAAAGGGGTTACCAGTCTCAGTCTGGGCCTCTAGGATGGAGTACCACAGCTTCTGAGCTCGGATAGTCTTGCGACCCTTGCCCTCCTTCTCGTACTTCTCATACAGAGCCTCGAATTCTTCGCCATAGCAGTCAGCAAGGCCAGGGCATTCGTTGGGGCACATCAAAGTCCAGTCCAAGTTCTTCTCAACACGCTTCATGAACAGATCAGGGATCCAGAGAGCGAGGAACAGGTCACGGGCACGGACCTCTTCCTTGCCGTGGTTCTTGCGGAGGTCAAGGAACTCAAAGACATCGGCGTGCCAAGGCTCGAGGTAGATGGCAAAGGCACCAGGGCGCTTGTTGCCACCCTGGTCGACGTATCTGGCAGTGTTGTTGAAGACTCGAAGCATGGGGATGATACCGTTGGAGGTACCGTTGGTGCCGGCAATGTAAGAGCCCGTAGCACGGATACGGTGGACGTTCAGGCCGATACCACCAGCCATCTTGGAAATCATGGCACATGTCTTTAGAGTGTCGTAGATACCCTCAATGCTGTCGTCCTTCATGTCCACCAGGAAGCATGAGGACAGCTGAGCTTGTGGGGTACCAGCGTTGAAGAGGGTGGGAGAGGCATGGGTAAAGAATTTGCTGGACATGAGGTGGTATGTCTCAAGGACACGCTCAATGTTGTCTCCCCAAACGCCAACAGCCACACGCATAATCATGTGCTGTGGTCGCTCAACAATCTTGCCATCAAGCTTCAGGAGATATGACCGCTCCAGTGTCTTGAAGCCGAAGTATTGGTAGTTGAAGTCTCGGTCGTAGACAATGGCAGAGTCAAGCTCCTCCTTGTGTCTCATGACACACTCGTATGTATCTTTGGAGATCATGGGCGAGGCCCTGCTGTTCTTGGGGTTGACATAGTGGTACAGGTCGCTGACGACAGCGGACCACTGCTTCTTGGTTTGTTTGTGGAGGTTGGAGACGGCAATGCGGGCAGCCAGAATAGCATAGTCGGGATGGGTAACGGTCATGTACGCGGCAGTCTCGGCAGCCTATTCTATACGTTAACGGCTTGACATCTTGATTGCGGGACATGGAGCTTGACTTACCAGGTCGTCAAGCTGTACTGTTGTGACGCCTCCATAGACACCAGAGATGACCTTCTGGGTAATGGCCACAGGGTCGACATGGTCAGTGTCCAAGCCGTAACACAGCCGTGAAACACGAGCCGTGATCTTGTCAAACTGGACACGCTCCTGACGACCGTCTATCCATGGATTAGAAGGGTTTACAAAGACGCAATCCAAATCAAAGTGCGTGCAGGTGGGGATACATACCACGCTTCCTCACATACATGGCGGCGGCGTGGGATGGCGAAGGACTGGTGCGGGAGAGAAAGAATGACGAGGGCTATGACGATTCAAGGCTCTCAGACGCTCGCAGGTATCAGTCAAGACACGCAGGAAGTCGGACAGAGCTTTGGCGGCTTCGAGATGAATCGAGGCCTTGGGATATTTTGTTTGCAGAGGAGGAAAAGAGTTGCTCGTGAACTTCTCAGACGGCGGGACAGACGGTTTTATTCTACGGCGCGTCTCCAGCACGCGCCACGCCAGCTTAGCGTGTAAATTATAGCTGTGGTACGCTCAAAAAACTAATTGAAAAAAAAGTTGCCCCGCGCTGGCACATTCCAGTGGCTCTGTGGCCAGTCAAGCGCGAGAACGGCGCAAAGGGTCCAACAAACCACTTCCTCATTGGATCTCCTTAAGCCTGATCGGGTTTCAAACGAGATACGTACCAAGCATTTGAGAAGGATTAAGTCATCAGTGAAAACACTTGAAACGGAGTCACAGCTCAAGGTCTGTTTTGGTGGATACGCGAACCCATGGCGCGTGGATTGGTCATCGAGTTTTCTTCAATCATGTCGCGGAATCACGTGCCATCATGAAGGCTTTAATGTGGTGTTTTCACGTTACTAAGCACACCTGCCTGAGAAGTCATTTTGCCGTATGCCCTGGCCTTGGCGACTCTTGCGGCGGAAACGAGACAGGAAGTTGAGCACGAGTGAGCTACTATTGCTGCTTCATATCACATATATGAAGATTCTGTATATATGTCTATGATTCTAGGGAGGGCCCGCCATCTTCTACCACGCCATTACACTGCAGTCATTTCTCGTGTCTCGGTATTTTCCACAATGAGTGCCCCGCAGCCCAGCCTTGAGCCGGGATCACAACCTTATAAGCCCAGATATATCGATGTAATTACTTTGTCTTTCTAAGCTAGCCCCCCTTATCTTACCTTCTAGTTGCTGATTTTGGCTGGTAAAGATAGGAATCAACCTAGCCGACCCCATATTCAGGGGCAAGCATCGTGGCGTTCAGCGACATCCGGATGATCTCAAGGATGTTATCGGAAGAGCCAAGGAGGTGGGGTGTACCAAGCTCATCGTAACGGGCTCTGACTTCACAAGCTCGCATGACTCTTTAGAGCTAGCAAAAGAATTTCGTTGGTAACCCCTTTCGCTAGTAGTAATGATCTTAAGCTGAACGAATCTATTTAGCTGGAACTTGCTTCGCTACCGCTGGTATTCACCCCTGCAGCAGCGCCATATTCTGCAAAGGAGGCCATGGGAGACATGAGGAACATGTTGCCCCCTGTGAACCCGAAGATCCAGAAGAGACCCAACACCAGGGCGAGCCAGATGCAGAAACCTCGGCAAAGGTGATTGAGCAATTCACAACCTTCCTCGCCGATGCTAGATCGTCTGGCGAGGGGCATCTAGTTGCCGTGGGAGAGTTTGGTCTCGATTATGACCGGCTGAACTTTTGCAGCAAAGCTGCTCAGCTGCACTCTTTTGAGGCCCAGCTCAAAGTTGTAGTCTCCCTACAGCCCCAATTGCCGCTATTTCTCCACTCCAGAGCCGCTCATCGCGACTTTGTAGACCTGTTGAAGGGGGCTTTTGGCGAGAAGCTTGAAAGGCTAGAAAAGGGCGGCGTGGTACACAGCTTCACGGGCACCATCGAAGAGATGAAGGAGTTGATGGACCTGGGCCTGCATATTGGTGTCAACGGCTGCAGTCTCAAAACGGAAGAAAATTTGGCCATGGTCAAAGAGGTCACTCTGGACAGAATCATGCTCGAAACGGATGGTCCTTGGTGTGAAGTGCGGCCCAGCCATGCTGGATATCAATATCTGATAGAGAAGAAGCCTGAGCCGGAACAGCCAGCTCCAAATGGTGTGGCTCAGCCGCCTGCGGGAGCCGCACAGCAGCAATCAAAGCAGCCAAAGAAACAGAAGAACCAAAAGAAGGAGCCCGAGGTGCCGGACCGCTTCAAGATTGTGAAGAAGGAGAAGTGGCAAGAGGGGGCCATGGTTAAAGGCCGCAACGAACCATGCACCATTGAGCGGGTTGCTAAAATCGTTGCCGCCGTTAAAGGGGTAACCATCGAAGAGCTTTGCGAGGCGTCTTGGAAAAACACAGTAAGCGTTTTTGGACTTGGTGAAAGAAACTAGACTTGTCATGGTTCATCGTAATGGGTATCAAGCGCATAGAAAGAGCAGTATACAGTACATCCAAAAAAAAAAGACAAGAACATTAGAGACCACTTCATAATCCCGAGCCCTTGTTACCCCGTATTCGTCCTTGCCTTACGACGCCTACAGTAACGCCATCTTCACCTGTCATCCAACCGGGCATACGCTCGCCGTCCACAATGCCGGCTTCAACAAGCTGTCGAATACCGGCAAAGACGTGATTCCCCTGAAATGTAATTTGGACTGTTGGCCGCCACTGTGAAGGGTTCTCCGGCTCACTCAGCTCTTCATCACCATCAGCAGCTTGGCGAAGCGCAGCGTCAATTGTTCTTCTCCGAGCTGAAGTTGAAGGCTCTCCAGGAGTAATGGTCTGCTCTTCGTCGTGTCCTTGGGCTTCTGCGGCGGCGGTGGCTGTAGGGAAAGGGTCTTTGAGTAAGATGTCAACCTTTTCGATACCTTTTCCATCGGCGACGAGGCCAGAGTCACCGAATCGCGCTTTGGCAATTAGCCTAGCTCTTTTGGCAGCGCGTTGATTTTGGTCTAGCGGTTTCAACCTCTTTCGATTCTGATCAGTGAGGGAGGGCTCTCTTGAGAGCGGAGGGCTGGGGAGGATGGCGTCAAGCGGAGATTTCTTGTTTTTATCGGAGGCGTAAACGCTCCAACCGCCTCCAGCGGCATTTCCTCGCCCAGGCCCTCTTTTATCCAACAGTGTTTCCAAGTTTCTGCTTGTCAGACTTGTTGGAATAAGAGTATATCGTTCTCTTGGTCGAGATAGTGCTTTGGGTACTCCATGGACAATCAAGTTCTGAAGGCTCCTCGATTCACCCGCAGCAGCCGGACCGTTGGATTGAGATTTAGTAATATAGATGTGGGATGAACCATCGGGGAACGCGAGATACACCGTCCGAGACGAGGTAAAATTGGTAGCATTAGATAGAGCCAGGCTGCTGTTATACGGGGATTCGATAACGAAGATGCGCAGCAGCAAGACTGGGAGATCTTTGGGTCGATGAAAATGATAGTGCGCCTTGATATCTGGCAAGACTTGGTCTTGGAGGCTTTGTAAAAACGTTGATGGGTGGAAGCGAGGAACATTCAACGCTTTATCGTCGACCTGAAGGACCTCGTCATCGGCACCTTGCGTTGGAGGCTTCAGCGGCAGGATCTTATAGGCTGTCCATTTTTGAGACATGGGGTGTTCTTCTAGATGGTAGAAATCGACCATTGCGAGCTGATACAACGATAGCCCATGTCTCCAGTCCCCTTCCAGTATGCGATTGGCTACATCGCGCTTGGATCCCTTTTGCTGCTGCATTGCCGCATAGTACTCGTACAGCTCCTGGACTGACCCGCATGCAGGATAGAGATCATCCAAGTCAACTTCATATTCGTCGCCCCGTCTCTCCAGGTAAGGTATCGCATTGGCAATGGAGTCGCCGTCAAGCCAGCCCATGGCCAAGGAAATGAGAGCCTCGCGGGATAGTCGGCCCAGGCTTTTTACCACGGCTGGGTTTGTAGAATCAACGCGCAGCGAAGAAGGCAGCCTGGCCTTTGTCGGTACTGAGAACCGGGCCATTTTCTTTGATGTGTGGCGAGAACCTCTATAACCAGGCAATTCGAGAAAAGGCCTGCGATATCGCCCTACATGACTACCATCACCAGGTCGAAGAGGCGATTCGAGAGAGTGACAAGATACATTGTAGATGAAAACAAGGCTGCATAAATGCCCCGCTAAGAAGTCAACCAGACGCGGCCAACTCGGTGAGACGCGTTGTAAAAGATTGCGGGTCCAGCTTAGTCAGCTTATACTCACAGCTTCAGTGTTCATTGCTTGCGCCGTATACCGTATTCACTCGCAAAATCCGACTTGAGGTATGGAACAATGTACTTGTTTAGTTTCGTATATTATTCCCAAGTATGAAATGCAAGTTTGTTACTTAGGGTCCTACGGTACAGGGCCCGCAGCTAAAATCGAGTCTGCGAGGTCAAGTATCAAGGCGCAACTCGACTTTAGGTGTGGATCTAAGTAGCAGGCATATATGTATCTTGTGTTGAAATTCACATGGAGACGTTTCCGTAAAACATAACCGCAGGTAATGAATGTCGCTTTTTTCTACTACATGGGTAATAACATATAAAACTAAACAACATGAAGGTATATTGCTTCATACTCAAAGTCAAAGTTTGCCTAGCAATACGAATTACCCTACAAATTAAGAATTGTCACAGATAAAATCGGCCCATGAGAAAAGAGAGAGAGAGAAGAAGAAGAAGAAGAAGAAGAAGAAGAAACAGTGTACCGTAGCCATCCAGGGAAACCAGGCTATATATACTTTTTAACTCCCATTGACCGCAGTCTTCCCTTCGTCGTGATTTGGGTGAATGCCCGTCTGTATGTTCCTTCAATTGTCCTCTCATTATCCGAAAAGGAAATCCCCATTCTTTGGTGAATTACCGTTGCTCAAGTAGAGGGTAGGAAAAGATGAAGATTTGACAGTTCTATGCTCTCCGTGTCACGGTGACATTAAAGACGTTGAACTGAGAATTTCGCGTACAGTTGATTCGAATAAGCTCGGCTGAATCGCAGCGCCAAATCTATTGCAATTCTCAGCAATCATTCCCAACGGAGTCAAAAAGAAGGAAGCCTCTTTTACTCACCCATGGCATTTCATGGCCACCAGTAGTTTTTCAGCCAGTCTGTTAAGGTTTTGTATCTCAAACCCGCCAAAGTGTGGCTGGTGTCGAATATAATGCCACGCCTGGATCGGTGTCACGTCACCGTCCTCTGATACACTAGGCGCAAGATTTAACAAGCGATCGAGCACAGCTGCGGGGGCTTGCTGGTAAGGCGGAGGCTTGGGATCCTGTGGATCAATGGGGGGCAGAGACAGGGCGGATTGAAGCTGAACCGTGGCAGTCAAAGCATGACCGCCTGGTTCATTAGGCTTCTTGGGGTTTCCGTGTACATGGCCCAGACAAGGCCTTTCTAGTCTTCATTGCCATGCGGTCAGCATTTCATCCATGTATATGTGCGAAGAGGGACCCCCCCCCCCAAAAAAAAAAAAAAAAAAAAGCATACGTCAATACAAACTCCATGCCAACTGTCGTGGCATCAAGGTCGGAAAGGTGAGTTTTGTCACTGGGCTCAGCTGAGAGCGTTATGGTGGCCGTGGGTACTGGAGGCAGCGGCCTTCTGAAGAATCTTGAACCATGATGCCGCAAATGAAAACCATCACTGCTCAAAGGGCTATTTTGGTTCGCCGGTTTGCTCGTAGGATCTAGTTGTAACTCCTCCAGGGGTCTGATAGCCGTTTGCGCTTGTTCACTTGCTGGGCTGCTATCATCCGTATGTAGGGTATAACCATGGGATATATCCTCAGCAAACTCAGGGGGGAGGGATATGCCGTTTTGTGACAGAAGAGAAGTCAGTATATGGACTCTTGCACGAAGCTGCTGAGTCTCAGTCGCCAGGCCGGCTTCATTCCTCCGAGAGCGTGCTAGTTCAGCCTCAAGAGCCTTGGTGTACTTGTCTTTTCGATCGCGATACGATCTATAGATGACGGTCAACGCCGTTTGGGAAAAACACCCCGTACCAGAGCAGATACTTACTGCTGGGCGCGTCTCAGCTGGGCGCGTCTCTTCTCGACGGGATCGCCCTTTGGCTCTATTGCTTCTTCGTCAGCACATGCTTTCGTACCTTAGTCATGCTCATCGGGGCTGGGAGATCAGAAAGGTCTGACCAACCTCTCGGGTTGAAGATGCGGAATATCCTGTCGCCCATTATGGCATACACAAACGTCGATGTGCTATTGCTGCTAGCACTATGGAGCAACAGCGACAGCCCGAATTAGTCTGCTGTGCCCAATTGGATGATTGAGAAGCTGGCAGATGCGGAATACAATCTGGTGAGACCCGGGCCTGGTCGTATTGCTGCAGACACGATACGCACTGGCTCATCAGGGGCTTGAAGGGTCTCCATTTCCAAAACAGGCTAGACATCATCGACATAGTATGGATTACTGCTGCCCTTATATTCGGCAATTGTCACGCTTTTGATTTCGGGCTTGTTCAAGGCCGAGATGCCTAGCAAAAGGATCCAGTTGCTGCTGCTATACAGTAGTTTTCGTGCTACACCTACATAGAGACACGGCGATGCCTTTCCGAGAGACGTCACCGGCTCCATACACGGGCATATATACCATAGAATTGCTCCGTAATGCTAGCGCTAGCGCTTGGTTCCTGGCTAAAAGCATCCAATGCTGTAGGGGCTACGATACGATACTACTAGTAGGTATACATGGAGCAATCTCTCAAACAGAGTAGCCAGGTACCCGAGAGTGTTTGGTGTTTTCCAGGTTCCTGGGACGCCGCCCACGCAAGATTGCTCTCAAAATCCAATCTTAACCGTCTGACAATATTGCTGCCCCTGCGCCAGAAACGAGTCTCTGTTCCTGGGCTTCTTCCGAAACAAGCAAGACGGAGAGCCCTCCTAGCTCGCTGTAACACGCCCGCTATACCCCGTAAACAACTGCATGGGTCCCCGTAGTAAGCTTGTTCTGCATCGTGGTCGTGCACGCTATGCCCAAACCGGCAATTCTGATGATCTCCAACTGACAAGTTGGAAAAGATTCCTCATGAGGGGGTATGTGCTGAAGGAGGCTTCTTGTCTCTGACGCAGTTTGATGTTACGGTTCATCGGCACGCGGCGTGATTTTTCGCAAATGAAACTGTTGTCTAGTTGCCTTGAGTTGAAATTGTTGAGCGGAAATTCGGCAACGTCGAGGGAATGGGAACCGAGATAGGGGAGATGTCGCGAAGAGAGAGAAATATATAAAGAGGCAACGAAGTTGACAGAAGTTGCAAGTCTTTCTCATCAATCAACCAACTCTCCAACTCTTCACTCATCCTTGAATCCATACAATCAATTGGAGAACTCGCCAGTCGATTCTCTTGGCTATCAGCTTACAGTCTAGCTTGTACCGATTTCCATCCCATCAGTTACTCAATTCGTTCACCTCTGCCAATCAGACGCCACAATGCATTCCTCTACCTGGAAGTCTCTGCTTGTTCTAGGGCTGACATCACTGGCAACAGAGTCAGCGGCGGCACCAACTTCTTGCCCTCCGCCCAAGGTCAAGCCTGGAAGGGCTATTTATATCACAAGCAACCAGCAGCAGAACAGCATCATTGCCCTGCCAATCGGTAGCAACGGACAGCTGTCTGCTGGCACACTTACTGCGACGGGTGGCTCAGGCTCAAGCATCCTGAACCAGAATGGCAACGTGCAAACACCCGCCACCGCTGATGTGTTGTCTTCTCAGTCGGCCGTGACTGTGGCTGGCAATGTATGTATACAGACTTGACTACATGTGGCTGATATCGCCGCCAAAGAGCCTCTTACTAACATATCGTGTTACTGAAAATAGTATCTGTTCGCCGTCAATGCCGGATCCAATACCGTCTCCATGTTTGCCATCGATCCCTTACACCCAACTAGACTCACGATGGTGGGCAGGCCCGCTGCCGTGCCCGGTGAATTTCCCGTGACGGTTGGCGCATCAACCAAGAACAAGCTGGTTTGCGTTGGAGCAACTGGCGCCAAGTCTGGTGTCTCCTGCGCATCCTTCTCTTCAAAGGGGCTGGGCAAGATGGACCAGCTTCGCCCAGTCGGCTTGAACCAGACCACGCCTCCTGTGGGCCCCCCCCAACACCATCGGCCAAGTATTCTTCTCTGAAGATGAAGAGACGCTGTATACTACCGTCAAGGGCAACCCGGCTACAAACACCACCGGTACTTTGGGAGTGTTTGCCGTGGAACAGCCGTGTGACGGCCGTGGAGCTGTCGCTGTCAGCCAGGAGGGCAAGCTGAATGTCCTTGACCAGACTGCCGTTCTCTTTGGCGCGGCGCCGCTCCCAGATTCTCAAATCCTCTCCAGCGATGCAGCCTTTGGAGCTGTCATGTTGTCTGTCGATACCGAAACCGGAACCGCAAGCGTCAAGAACGTTATTGATGTTGCTGGCCAGAAGGCTACCTGCTGGGCCACTCTCTCCCCTGAGACGAACACCGTGTTCCTTGCAGACGCTGGA
The DNA here is from genome assembly GCF_020647795.1 of Trichoderma atroviride. Taxonomy (NCBI): domain Eukaryota; kingdom Fungi; phylum Ascomycota; class Sordariomycetes; order Hypocreales; family Hypocreaceae; genus Trichoderma; species Trichoderma atroviride. The sequence continues at coordinate 1,208,897 of NC_089400.1, read as the reverse complement.
TTCGACCGATTTGTGGAACTATCCTCGACCGATGGCAGCATCAAGTCCACCACGAACCTGAACACTGGCGACCCTGGTATCAATGACTTGAAGGCTGCTGGCAGCTTCATTTACGCCTTGAGCCCCGGTAATGCCACCGTTGCGCCAGCAGTGACGGTGTTTGACGTGGTTAGCAAAAAGGTGGCTCAGCACTACCAATTGAAGGGATCATTCGCTACCAACAAGGTTCAGGGTTTGACCGTTCTGGCATAAGTTGCAAGTCAAGCAGAGATGAAAGATTTAGGCTCTGGTAGCCCGTGTCTGGTTTGAAGGGGTTTAATTTGTTCTAAAAGCTCTGCGAGTCAATAAGATGTAGTCTAGTTTGTTTGTTTTTCTTTTCTCTTTTGTATTAATTTCCTATCAAGATGTATTAGAAGTATGGCAAGATATATAATTGTTTGGAAAAAAAAAGTCTTGTTCAAGAATGCTGTGGCTCCTCAAAATCTTTTTCCTCTCTCGTTCTCCCTACATGTAAGTGTAATGACACAGAGTACAGGTACATACATGTATGCATGTAGATACCTCGATCAATACGACCGAGTTTCGCATTAAGCATACCACGTTAACGTTAACCTTACAAGGGCTTTGGCCTCTTGTGAGCGGAAGAAATGGACACCACCATCAGCTCACGTTGGTGGGTTGATGGGAGCCCCAATCACATGCGGAATCCAGAGTCAGGAGACGCCGCAAGCTTGCACAGCCGACGTCAAAGTTCAAGCCACAAACATGGCCTGTTTTAGTACGATGCGATGTTGGGAGCAGATTGAGCCCATCATGAGCGGTTTTTGCAAGGACTGGACTTGCGCTGATTTCGAGGCCTTGCTGCATCGTGTATGCACTCCGCACTCAGTAGCACTCAATAGCAGTTGTTCACATTCAAAGCGACCAACAGCGAGGCTTTGCACGGCTAAAACGTCCAACCGCACAGCAGCGCATCTTGCGTGATTGCACCTCCACGCTGCGACAGCTTTATGTATGCACACCGGACGGGCAACCACAGATCACATGGCGGGATTAATCCAAGACTGTACATACTAATCCCCGTGGCCATGCGCGAATGCACCAATCGACGGCCGGTAGCTTTGGCGATGCACGCGGCATGGGCTGCAGGGTGCGGTTCATCTCGAGCTCCCACATTAGCCGAGACAGGGATCATCGGCAGCAGATCCTGAAATCCTGCATATCCAAGCCGCACGAAGCGACGGCAATCAATTCTCAACTGCAGATGCATATTGAGGGTGGCGCGTTTCTTGGTATGGGCTCCAGTTATCCTTGCATCCATGATGCTGTATTGAGGTAAATCTCAGGAGTCCATAGGTACATGCAGCACAGGCGTTAAAGCACGTAATCTACAAGTACCTGCGCAAGCACCTGCCGGAGGGATCAGCAGTGATGCAGTGCGTCAACAGCAAAGGTGGAGAGCAGAATCGCACAATGCTAAAAGAATGAGATTAAGATTGCTCCGGAGCGATTGCAGAAACGAAAATAACTCGCTCGTCTGTCTCGGCTAGCGGGCGCGAAACAGACGGGCTGTTGAGGAGCGGCGGAGCGCGGAGCCTAATGCGGGCAATTCGAGTCAATAGCAGAGCAACAAACAGAGCAGCGGGGCTGGAGATGGAGAACTGAACTTTGGCTGGCCAGTGCCCCCCACGCGTTGCATTCCGAGTGGCGTATTTAAGGGTTCGCGGACAGAGCATGGGCGTGCCTTGCGGAAGGATTGAAGGATTGGATCTATTGAGGGTTAAACTTGCAGCCGCACATTCTTGGACAGGTAGCGTGTGTGCTGTAGCGTAGGCGAAGGAGGTAATGATGGGTTCTGATCAGCGGCAGAGGCAAAGGTGAAAACCGGGTAACGGAGCGTCTTGGGGGAGCACAAGCTGCAGCACCTACGTAACTGCAGATGTCACTAACGTTTGTGCAGTGCAGGTTGATTGCCTGTGCTTTGCGCTGCTACGGAGGATCATTAAACGGTATTGGTGACATGGCAGACCCGGCATTTACTACGAGTAATTGGGACAGTCATTGATTCCATACAGTACATTGATGTAGCCAAAAGTAGGGCCCGGCTACTGGGAATACTAATTGCCTCTTCCGGGCCGGTGCTCTGCAGAGTGCAACAGTATTGGAGATAAGGATGGGGACGCAGCGAGCAGGCAAAATGCTGGGCAGCTCGGTGCAGCTGCAGTAATTCTTAAAAACCGAATGAGCAAATCGCTGCGGCGATATGGGCGAAACGCCTGCTCTGACTGGCCACAGCACCAGGGCGATGCGGGGACCTCCAGGCTCAAGGACGCTACAGGCGCCCACACCTTGGCACTAAACAGGACTCTCTGCCGCAGAGCGTGCGTGGCGGTACCTGGTGGTGTGCGGTGCCCCGGCTCCAGAGGCATGTCACTCTGCTCTCTGGGGCTCTAGGCCTCTGCGGAGTGGGGATTCAGCTGATTGATTTCTCAGCACGGTCTGTGAGGGCGCTAAAAGTCTCTGCCTGGTCCACTGTAGCCGGAGCCCTTCGGCCAACGGTCGGTTACTGGTACGTTGCACTTTGTCGCTTGTGGCCTGGCGAGGAGGAAAAAAACCGAGAACACTCCACTGGAGGGCTGGAGAGTCATAATCCCGATCCGAACATTCATAGCGATCTCGCTACAGACTGGCTCTAGGCTTTCCTCCTTTCACAACCATCTCTGTCGCCATCATCGACTCTCGACTTTCGACGACCAATTTGAAGGACGACGACTAGCATCGGCATCGACGCATCATAGCGACGCCACTGACTGCGACACCGCCTATACCATTCACTTGAGACGCAATCAACGTGGCATTCAAACTCCGCCAGTAATTGCATCAGGACGTTCCGGAGTCTCAACAGCGGTCAACTACGAGCGAGACGCTGGTTGCGACTCACGACGCCAATTGACAAGTCCCGTCTGACATTTCTTGACGAAAAATCATCATGTCGAATTACAGCGGTCGGCACGGCCCCAACGTGTCGCAATACCTTCGCGACCTCAACACCATCAGCCCTCAGGCGGATACTCTGGAAGAGAGCAGCTTAAACTTCGAGGAGGACCTGAACATCTTCACAAACACCCAGTTCTTCGACTTTGACTCTGGCCAGAACACCGACTTCCAAGCTCAGCCCGCCAAGCCTGAAGGCAAGGCTCCCCACAGTGGCACCACATCTGAGGATGTAAGCGCTGCACCCTCAGTGATCGGTGAAATGCCCAACTTGGATTTCATGTCCGGTGAGTTTACTGCTCTTGCTATTTCCCTCTGCGTTTTTATGCACATGCACATTTTTTTTCCGTTTCAATTCCTCACACCCATCTTCCTGCTCGCCTATCGACTTCTCATTCCTGGGAAGAAAACGAGACCCTGGCTTTTTCCCTTTCCAGCAGAACCCACGCACGCTCTAAGCGTGGCCGGGCACACTCTTGTCAATCATCTCCGCAATCACCACGCAGGCATCCGGCCCATCTATCGGGCCCTTGCATCCTCTGGTCCTTTTGCTGCTCTGTTTCCCCCATATCACTTCCATTTCCGCCTCTGTCATTGGGACGAGCTGTCTCTTAGACTGGTGCAGTGCATCAAAAGTGCTGCTGGAGTGCGCACGCTGGGTGGGGCATCCCGCATTTCACATGCGCTGACAAATCCCGGGGCTATGGCGCCATAACTCGTGATTTGACATTCTCATCCTCAGATGCAACCATGCATCAGCGAGGCCTCGTTACTGGCCATGGATGGCTCGGGAGATATATCCCCCTTTCCCTAATGCCCGTCGTGTTGCTGGTTTTGTCTTGTTCCGCCCTCTACTGCTTCATCTTGTGATCCATTGATGTGATAGTCAACATACTTGGCGCTCTTGGTGCTAATCATCAATGTTGATATCAGACTTTACCTTCCCAGAGTTCAACAACAACAACACCACATATGCGGCGCCCCACATGAACAACTTCTCTGAACAGGGCTTTGCGCCCCTGCAGCCGAACCACGGCCACGTACAGGTTCCTCCTCACCATGCGCGGTTCCATCAGGCACCCCCACAGGTTGGCGAGAAGCGCAAGTCTGAGTCTTTGAACCAAGAGGAGGCTGCTAGAATGGCTGCCGAGGAGGACAAGCGGAGGAGGAACACTGCTGCCAGTGCCCGTTTCCGCATCAAGAAGAAGCAGCGTGAGCAGGCTCTGGAAAAGTCCGCCAAGGAGATGTCTGACAAAGTCTCCAACCTCGAAAGCAAGGTGTCTCAGCTTGAAACCGAGAACAAGTGGCTGAAGAACCTCTTGGTCGAGAAGAACGAGGGCAATGAAGACATTGTTGCTCTTTGGAAAGAGTTCACCAAGCACGCCAGTGACAAGAGCAAGGCCGCATCCGCTGAGTCAAGTAGCGGCGAGAAGATCAAAGGAGAGCAGTGAGCGAGCTCATGTTGATAATATTTGTTTTGATCTCTCTTAATGTCATGCTGTTCGAAAGGGGGGAGGCGGGGGGGCGTTGCTTTGGTTACTGGCGTTACTGTTAACTGGATCGAGGGAGCTTTGTCCTGTCTTGGGAAGATTCGAATCATGGGATAACCGATTCAATCTGGGGCTGAAATAAACGAAGCTGGGCGGCGGATATCTATTTGGCTTTATTTGTATGTGGCATATATCCAAAGTGGTTGGAGATGGAGAGCCGAAAGCAAAAGAAATGGGCTCCATGTGGGAAATGACGCTTCATTTATGTTATATGAAATGTTCAAATTTTTTTTTCTCTAAATCTCCGTTTCGTATTTTGTTCATTAAATTGTCTATTGTTTGCCATCGGTGTCGTGATTGCCACTAGCGCCTATGCGATTGCCCCCTTCGCTGATGCCACGAGCCTCTCTCAGGGCAGCCAGGCGTTGCTGGTTTCGCTTACCAATGATGCGAAGCGTGTTTTGCCTTTCAATCTCTGCCATCTTATCCCAATTTGAGATGCGGGACATGGTGCCGTCCACGTTGACGACGAGCGGGCCGAGGGCGTCCAGCTTGACGGTTGTGCCTGAGCCGCTGACGTCGAGGGTTGTTACGTCTTCGCCGCTGTGAGAGCCCGGGGCTGGCAGGGCCTCGCGAGACGCTGTCTTTGATGATGAGGATGAATTATCTTGAGGATCGGAGCTCATCTTGCGAGACGAGGATGAGAATGGCGAGATGAGATGGCGGGGCTTGATGCTGAGGAGTGATGAGCGGAGGGGGATGGTGCTGCGACGAAGCATTTGCCTTGGGGGGGGTTGGAATGAGTACGATATTGAAGATTTATATGCTGTGAGATGCCGTGAGATTTATATATCCGTCGAACTTTTTTGTTCGTTGAGTTGAGATGTAGCGGAGTTGGAGTTGTATGTAGCTGAAGAGGACGCAAAGGTGCAGCCTGAAAGCTGGGGTAATGGCTAGTAGAGATATAGATTGGCTACTGGTGAAGAAAATGAGCGATTCAGTCCTAAGGTCAAGCTGCTGCAGGGAGGTTGATGTTTTTATGGGGTTGGCGAGTGGTGACGATGCTTGGTGGTTCTAGAATGCTTTGGAGTTTTTTTTTTCTGCTTCTTAGAGGCTTGGCCCCCTCTCTGTTGTGTAATTGGCCGATTTTTATGTGCGGGCTAACCTGGCACCCCAGTTCCATGCTGCGAACTGCTTTATAACTGAAAGACTTTATGATTAATTGAGGTGACAGTAACTTTTTCTATTTTTGTGGTTTATTCTGGCTGACTATTGGAGTTGCATACTGGAGGGTTTATGCGTAGAATTGTCGTTGATGAGAAGTTTTCGATGCAGCCTTGGGAAGCCATGGCGTAAAGCAATAGAGAGATTGAATCCTTGTAACACAGCCATTCAAACAAAGTACATGAAAAAGTTCTGCTTCTCTGAGTTACTACAAGTGCTAGAGCGTAAATTGTATGTTTGCTGAGGAAGAGATTAAAAACATTAAACTGAAGAGGAGAATACCTAGAAATCTACGGAGAAGGCTATTAAATTGTAGGAGACAAAACTGGCATGGCGCTTGATGACTTCAGACCAGCCGTTTCTGCTACCAGAGGCAGCCATATTGAATGATCCAAGGAAAGTTGATAGAGTCTAACGGGGGATTTCCGAGCGTGCTCGTGGATCTCATCGCGGAAGCTAGAAGAAGAAAGCGTGGCATCTGGAAATACTAAAAACGATGGATGCCACTACCTAAAAATATACGGGTTCATGGAATGCTTTAGTGCATGTAACACTTAGTTCGGCAGTGGGTGCCGTAGAGTAGCACGAAAAAAAAAAAAGAAGAATCCTGTAAGAGCCCAAAAAGGCCCTTCATGTATGCAACTTGAGGCTGCAGCCCGCCCCCTTTTCTTTCCGACAAATTCCCATTCCGATGAGAACAATCCCGAGTCTGAAATAGTGTCGCACCTCAATGCACCGAGCTGTTAGCGAATGCTACCGACTCTGCTGCCGATGCTGGGCACCACCTGTTCCGATTCGGCACTTGGGGCTGATGGATTCCTAGCGTGGAGCGCGCTGGAGCGCCCTGATTCAGGCGAAATGTCCCCATATAAGGTATCGCAACGGAAGGAGGAGACAAAATGGAGTCAGGGGGGGACGGCCGTTTTCGGGACGGAGACGATACAGAGGAAGAACGCGAGTCAAGATGCTGTTGTTTTCTGTATGGAGGCGAAGGAAAAGGGAGAAGCTGTTGTTTAGATGAAATGCTTTCTGGGCTTCAGCTTGAACGAACGAGTGTGTAGGTGATTTGATGAGCGGAGAATTGGAATTGCAGATCTATGTGGTGGATGAGGTAACACGCTGACACTAGGGTGCTATATTTGGGGCTGGATGGTCCTCGATCGACATTTGTTTACAAAAAGCTGCTGTGCTTTGTATCACGACCTGCATGGACATGTCAAGTACGACATATCAGCCGCCCGCTGCATGTCAAGCCCGGCAGCGCCGAGTAGGTGACGCAAAAGGCATCACTCGATCTATGCCCGTTGAACGTCTATTTGAGACATGCCCCCGGGCCGCGGAGCATGAGGCCTTTTGTTAGTCGGCTACGCATCGTATCAGGCCGGGCAAAGGTGGGCAAACCGGAGACGAAGACACCGCTCCTTTTCCTCCGTCTCTATTTGGATATGTGTTCGCCTGCGCATTGTTACAGAATCAGCTTTATATGCTCCACACGTTGGGGAGGTTTCAGCAGGATTTTTGGCTCGAAGTGACGCTGATGGGACTAACATGCAGCTGCAGTGGAGGAGAAGGGGAAGTGAGGAGTAAGTAAATGCGGCGGTGGGAATAGCCTCAGCTGGAGGTGCAAGATTGATTGCCCGTGCTTTAGTATTGGATGCGGTAGCACCAACTCAACTAGAGCTGTATAAAAATGCCCTTCAACTTGAAACCAAAACCGAAATCGAAACTCAATTCATTAATAAATGCAGTTTCAAAATATCAAGAGTCTCTTTGATACTCTCTCCCCCCCCCCTCTTTCCTTTCGTACCCTCTCCTTGTTGCGGCGCTCACTTCTCGTCGGCCATGCCGTTCTCAACTGGATCGGTTGGCCCATGCCGATTTAGTGAAGATGCACAGGCCTTCTCCTCCTCTTGGTGCCCAGACGGCGTCGCGGATTGGCAGCCGGAGGTGCTGCCTCCACCTGGAAGAGCCTGCCGGGCTGCTGCTCTCACTGCCAATCCCCTGCCAAAGCGCTTTGTTTGGGGGGGTCATCTGGAGTATCTAGCGCTGTGCTCTGCGTGCGGATCCGTTGTTAGTGCTCGAGGTGGCCCCCCCCTCTAGTTATTGCTCCGTTATATAGGCAGAGCTTCGCGGTGATGCCCCAGAGCGGTTCTGGGACGTAATTTTCTTGTTCAGCCTTTTTTTGCTCTGTCCTCTGCTGCCAGAGAGGATTCCAGCTCTTCTTGCTCGCTCCTGGCCTTTGAACCTGCACTTCACTGATCGTCTGTGCCTCTCGCTTGGACAGCTGCGTGACGTTATACCGTGCCGCTCTTCCGAAGCTGTGCTACGTGCCGTACCTTTCTTCGGGCTACAAAGCACCTCTTTACCCCCTTCTTTTCACCTTTGGTCTGCTGCCCCCCGACTTCAAGTTCTCCTCCTGTCCTCTGTCGCTGTTGGGCAATACTGATTGATTGGGTCAGCCTGTCTAGCTCTCCTAGCCGCAAACATGTTCTCCGGACGCAAATTCTCCATCAATCGCCATACCGGCGCCCCGAAGCCGCTGCTGCGACGCTTCAGCAACGCCGAGCCGTCAACGAATGGTTAGTGAGGCCTTCTCTATACTATACACTCTCTCTGCACGCTGGGACGGGATCGAAGAAAGTGGATGTTGCCACCGCTGCTGCAGCAAAAGCCGTGTTGCTGCTGTCAACCAAGCCACAAGAGACTACATCATCCTGTTTTCCTTTATTCCTTTTTGTGTTCAAAAAGTGGCGGCCGTCAAAGCAGCGGTGGCGCTCGACTTGGCTTGATTGTTGCTTGGATGCGCCCCGCCATTGCAGCGACCCCAACTCCCAAGCAGGATTACCCCTCCCCCGCAGCTTGACGGCCACCGCCAGCTTGTACTGCGCTGCACTGACAGGGTTTCTGCGGCCGCAACTGCGACATTGATTTTTTTTTTTTTGCAACTGGAACATGATTGAACATTGATTACAAGATGCTGACATGAGTTTGGCTTATAGAGTTCCAATCCAAGGTCCACAGACAGTTCCGCAATGCGCACGAAGGCCACATGCCCCACGCCGGCCTGGATGCCAGCCGATCGTCTACTGGTGTCATCTGGTGTACTGAGCGAGCCAACGAGTATGGCTTCATGGATGAGCCTGATGCGTGGGCCAATCTTGGCCAGGGTGCCCCTGAAGTCGAGGACGAAATTGCCGGTTGCTTCAAGCGACCCGAGACAATCAACATCAGCGTTGCGGCCAGAGAGTACGGCCCTACTGCTGGTATCAAGCCCCTGAGAGAAGCTGTTGCCAAGCTCTACAATGAGACGCACCGCCAGGATAAAGACAGCAAATACACCTGGGAGAACGTCGCCATCGTGCCCGGTGGCCGTGCTGGTCTCATCCGAATTGCCGCTGTTCTAGGCAGCTCATACCTGTCCTTCTTCTTGCCCGACTACACCGCTTACAACGAGATGCTGAGTTTGTTCAAGAACGTGAGTCTTGTTGCAATTTGAGCACTCAGAAATTACAAACGTATCGTCTGACTTGTCTGAATTACAGTTTGCAGCTATTCCCGTCCCCCTCTCCGAAGAAGACGGTTATCACATCCACCCCGACAAGATTGCCGAAGAAATCGCCCGTGGTACCTCTGTTATCCTTACCTCAAACCCTCGCAACCCCACTGGCCGAGTCGTCGCCAACCCCGAGCTGGCCGAGATCCAGGATCTTTGCCGGGGCCGCGCCACCTTTATCAGCGACGAGTTCTACTCTGGATACAACTATACCAGCAACTGCGATGGTTCCACCATCTCGGCCGCTGAGAATGTTGAGGATGTCGACGAAGACGATGTGTTGATCATTGACGGTCTCACTAAGCGCTTCCGACTGCCTGGATGGCGAATTGCATGGATCATTGGACCCAAGGGTGAGCTCAAGCCACACAGTAACGAATTCTGATGATGGAGCTGCAAATACTAACTCTCATTTGCCTCTAGAGTACATCAGCGCGTATGTTACAAACTAACCAAAGCTCACTTGATGATTCTGCGGTTTTGCTAATAATAGCGTGTCTAGTATTGGCTCATGTGGTAGCTACTTGGATGGTGGTGCCGTGCATGCTCTCCAAGAGGCTGCTGTCCCAATGCTTGACCCTACCTTGGTTCAGAGCGAGATGATTCATCTCCAGCGCCACTTCCGGGTTTGTTTCCCCAAGAATGTTAGTTGTGAAGACGGGGGAGTCTAACAGGCCAATAGGACAAGCGTGACTTTACGGTCCGACGTCTACGTGAGATGGGCTTCTCCATTAAATACGTTCCCGATTCCACATTCTACCTGTATGATAATCTCTCTAAAACAATGCTTTGTGCGTGCAATTATGCTAACATTTTGAACTATCAAGGTGGCTGAACCTCGAGGGCCTTCCCGAGGCTATTGCTGACGGCCTCAACTTCTTCCAGGCCTGCTTGGAAGAGAAGGTTATTGTTGTCCCTGGTATCTTCTTCGATCTTAACCCCTCGCGACGACGTGATCTGTTTGACAGCCCATGCCACCACTTTGTGCGTCTGTCATACGGCCCCAAGATGGACGTCCTTAGGATGGGCTTGGAGGGTATCGAGCGCGTTGTCAACAAGTAAGTTTTACTGCCGCAGTTGCATTCATTCCGGCCATATTCAAACGCTAACACTCGAATTTCTCCACTAGACACAAGAAAAAAAGATTGAATAAGAGTTGGCCGACCTGACCCAAAAGTTCTGATGTTTTCAGCCCCCCCTCGGCGGAAATTGCGGGTATCAGCGGCTTGCCTAGCCAAGGCAGCAGCAATTTTGATTGAATTTAGCAGGAAGAGGCGAAGGTGAAGCCTCCTATTACTAGGGGGAGTAGTGCAAGTATGCCGAGTAAGGCATGGGGCTATGTACAAGGATTTGTTGAAGAGTGTGAACTTTAAATGAACGATGACTGTCACCTGGGGGATGAATGACGGCGGCGGAATAGCAGTCTTGTGTTGAGACGTAATAGCGCCTCAGATGAATGAATGAACAAACCGACTGTTTCGAGACATTAGCCCGTCATGTGTGAGCCGCTTTGGTCATCTTCTGGCCACCGGTCCTGCCTGTCCTGCCTGTCCAATCGCTTTGCCGCGCGCCTTACCTTGTCACTGCCTCGCGTACCTTACATATTCCCACCACAGCATCGGTTGGAGGCCAACTTGGGAGGGTTGATCGCCCAAAAGGGGCGTCTTTCATGAACCATTGCCAGAGAACCGGATCTCTGGAACAGTCTAGTGCGTTTCGCTTCTATGCGAGGTTCGTGCCTAGGATGCAAATGTGCTAGACACTCAGGGGCCAAGACTGCAGTGGCCACTGATGTCTCGTTGACGAGGTGCCCCCTGTAAAGCCAAACCAGATCGATCTGGGCCGTACCTTTTCTGCCTTGCAGGTGGCCTTTCAAACGGCCTTGAGGCTGAGGCGCCACCGACCATGCTGGTGTGCAGGCAGTGACTGAGGCCCCCGCCTCTGCCCTGCGCCACAGCCACAACCCACTGACCCTTGATCTTCGGGTTAGGTGGGGCGTGCAGTTAAGCCCAAGTATGCCTGACTGTGACTGACTTAAGACAGTTCAATTTGTAGACCGTCACCGGATTCCAGTGTTCAAGACGGGCACTTTTCTATCTTGTTATACAAATTACGAAGTTTAAATTACATTTAGCTAATCTAAGTCTGCTGCACGGACAGTTGCAAGGTTGAACGATTATACAAGTATAACACCAAGTTTGGTACATGCGAATTTACCTATATATATAGGTACTGTTCCATGCATACAATTGGGTTATTCATGAAAATAACAATTCACAACACCCAAAGATATCTATTATCACAGCGACTTCTCCATTATTACCGATTAAGCATCAATTTGCAAATAAAGGGTTTTTCTTCTTCTTCTAGTGGTGCAGCGGGTGGTTACCTTGAACGGTTACCTACTTACAAGGCTTTTGGCAAACAAAGAAGGACGAATTTGAACAGCAAGTCACGGCTGCCGGCACTAGCTGCCACTTATCCTCTCTTTCATCAGGACTATTCTTGGCAGGTGTGACTTGCGAAATTGCTGTTTGAGCGACGCTTGCGCAAACCTTTTCTTCTTCTTCTTATATCAGCCATCTCCCTCTCTTCAACGCTCGCGACCTCTCGCAACGTCGACTCGGCTGCACATACTACTCGATTTCAAAGTTTGCCCTTCTTCTTTCTTACATCATGAGAAGATCATCATTTCTTGGAAGCATAAAGGACAAGCTTCGCGGAGATTCTGACAGGAACTCTGAGAAGAGCGAGTCCAAGAGTTCATTGGCTCCAAACAATCCGTATGCAGACCCAGGTATGTTATCCCAAGATGCGATACGGACAAAAGAAAAGAATACAGTCTGACTTTGCTGTCTCTTCGCAGTTGATGCTCCTCCTGCCTACTCTGCGGTAGCTCCACCCGTTGCGAGCAGCAGCAAGGCGCCGCCGCCTCAAATCACCGGGAAAGACGATGAATACGCCTTTCTGGCGTCCTTTGACACAATCTTCCTCATCGACGACTCTGGCTCCATGCACGGCGCCAACTGGCGAGAAGTGTCAGAGGTTCTGCTCAAAATCACGGAGATTTGCACTGCTCGCGACGAGGATGGCATTGATTTGTACTTTCTGAACCATAGATCGACAGAATATACCACGGATGCGGGCAAGCCCATGGGCGGTTACTACGGCATCGACACTCCAGAAAAGGTTCACATGGCCTTTCGGCAAGCCACCCCCGACGGTGGCACGCCTACTGGCCGGAGACTAGAAGACATTCTCAAGCCATACGTTGCGAGGCTTGACCCCAGCAAGACTCCGTACCAACATTTTGAAAAGGTCAAGCCCATCAACATCATTGTCATCACGGACGGCAGTCCATCAGACGACCCCGAGAGAATCATCTTGCAGTACGCCAGGAAACTTGACATGTTCGACGCGCCGTCGCACCAAGTCGGCATACAGTTTTTCCAAATTGGAAACGACAAGCGCGCCTCGGCGGCGCTAAAAGAATTGGATGACGAGCTGGTGAAGCAGAAGGTCAGAGACATGGTGGACACGGTGACCTGGGATGGCAAGTCTTCTAATAGCAGAAAGAACCTTACCGCCGAGGGTATCCTAAAGGTTGTTCTGGGAGCCGTTGTTCGCCGCTGGGACAGGAAAGACCTTGGGCAAACCTGATGAGATCTTGGTTGAAGGACCTTTTTGGGAGAGTATCCGATTCGATGACCGGAGACTACTGTGGCTGTCTGGCAGTAATTCTCTGGTATAAGAGAGCTGCAAAGAGGATTTTTATCAAGATGATTGTCTACATGAGGGCTCATTGGGCAAATTGGCAAGCGAGGGAGCGGGTGTAAGAAGACTCTTTAGACATTAGCAGCGCTGTTTACGCTTTGTTTATGTATCGAGGCAAAGTGGCTCGGTAATAAAAGGACGAAAAAATATTTTGGCGTTATGATTCTTACTTGTAATAACGGCTAGATTTAAGCTGGCAAGAGACTTGGTCCCAAAGGGCACACTTATCACGATTTGGAGGGGGGGCTTTACAACTCGAGACGAGATATTACTCATATCAGATTGATTTCCCTTGCTAAACAGCGAAAGAAAAAAGTTTTGTCATTTCCAATGTTCATGTAGATAAAGGTATAAAAGAAGAAGAAGAAAGAGAAGAAAAGAAAAGTCCCACGAAATGCCTATGATTGAATTGTATCTTTGCCGCAAAGCTCTTCTTGATCGGATGCTCTTCCCAGCACATCAGGAAGACAAACACAGATCGGGATAACGAGATATCCTCTCCGAGTGTTTTGGCTATCAGGTTGAGTCTGATATTAAAGTAAACCAGAGAAGAATAAAAGTAATTAAAAATCGTATAAACCAGTAACGCCCAAAACCCAGTCATCCTTGATATCGAATCTGTCCCTATCCTAGGTAGCCTTTTTTTGTTCTTTTGAGTTTTGGTGCTTTATTTTTTCAAGTAATACCTTATTCTTGGCCATGAGTTTATTATGATATCATTTTCCAACGTATCAATCCTGCGTGAATGAGAAGAAACGAAAAAAAAAAAAGAGAAATATACCATCTTCATCTCCTATACGTTAACAAAATAGCCAACCCCATCTTCCCCTTCCATACCAGGCCGAAACATCTCTCACTGCATGCAGAAGACATCTGCCAGGGATACAGAGTGCGCAGAAATATTCGAGCCAGTATCGTTTCGGCACGTCACTACCGGAGTCGTCACCAATGCCACACGCCAATGCTTTGCTTGCAGCTCCAACGGGTCAGTGGGTGGCCAGATGGGCAGCATCGACTGCGAAGAGAAGCGGCTGCCGATTTCGGGAAATCGAAAGTCAAAAGTCAGGCGGCTGGTGAGAATCTTGAAAGATATCTCGTAGGCGCTGTCGATGACCTGCTCCAAGTCTTGGATTGCGTCGGCCGCGTTGTAAAATGTATTCATCAGTGGTTGGAGGCTGGTCAGGAGAGCGTGAGTGGCTTCTTCGATGCGATTCTTGATAAAGGGGCCGCCCTGCTCCCTTTTCATGACGACATCGATGATTGCAGCCATACGGTCGAGAATTGGCTGGCGAATAGCCGATGGTTGACCTGTGAGACGTTAGTTTTCTGCGTGTGGATAATGGAGAACACTAAATGACGCGGAGTAGTCACCTGTTGTACGCTCTAGATCTCTTTCTACTTCCATGATGCCATAAGTAGAGTCTGCATCGGCGCCGGCCCAAGCACTAGGGTTCCAAACTCGGTTCACGACAAAGTCTATGATGACTCTAGTGACAATGCAGGATTTGGAGTTCTCGCTACGAATGTGATGGTCAAGGTAAGACTCTGCTGCCTGCTCAGATAGCGGGTAGTACGTGGCCAGCAGGATTGGCCATAGGTGCGTCTGGCTCAGCTTTGTCTCGCCCGTGGGATCAGGGTTATTGGCGTGACCATCGACAAAGTGGCGTATAGTTGCATAAAAATGCATCATATGCCCGTGCCATGCCTGGACGGCTTGCTCTGTGATCGTGATTGGCTGGTTAGAGTAGGGGTTGCGACTCACAAGGGCATTAAGAGGACCAGGAGCAGAGCTACCGGAGGACGAGGCTCCGAAATCTAGCAATGGAGGCGGTGGAGCGTTATCACGAAGACGGCCACCATACCTGCCTCGAGATTGGCCAGTTGGAGTGTTGGGGAAGTAGTCCCGACCATAGCTAAACGCGCTGCTTGGCCTTTGAGGAGGGTTCTCTGGCATAGCAAAAGCAGACTGCGGGAAGCTGGTTCGGAACTGAGGGTTACTCTGAAAACCCTGGCGAGAGGGGGGCTCGGCCGGAATGAGGGCCTTGGAACTGTGGCCTATGGTTAAAGGAGCCTTGTCTGCCACCCTGCATGGGTGCGACTGGGTTCCACGCATTGGCAGTTCGGCGATCATGAGGCAGGGCTGTCGTAGGCCGCGGAGGCATGTTTCCCTGAAACTGGCCAAACTTTGGCGGGGGACCAACCGTAGGGGGTCGCTGAGCGGGCTGAAAAGCCGTAGCTGGTCTGGGCGATGTTACGGGGTCGCTGAAGATGCTGCCGTTGCCCACCTCCTCCTCTTGAAGAGGCACTAGAGGCTTACGGTGACCGTTTGTAACTTGAACGTGCTCAGGGGAGGGTTCAATGGTTCGAGGGATGCTGTTGGAATTGGGCTGCTGTTGCACGGTCCAAAGACTATGCTGCTTGCTGATTTCATCTTCCAAGAGATGAATGGTGTTGTCAAGGCTCTAATAAGTAGATAGTATACAGTCAGATCAGATATAACGCTGGTTTAGCCCATGAAAGTTACTTACTCTGATGAGAAAATCGCCATCGGAAAATGGCAAGCCCTTACTCAGCAAGTCGGTTTTCTGTCTGTCAGCTTTATCCCTTAACTGCTTGAACTCGGTGGTGATGTCTGCGATACCACCAATCATATTCTTGAGATTCTCTTCAGTGTCTTCTCTCCTCTTCTTCTCTTGCCGAAGCTCTTCTTCAAGGCTGTTGATTCGCTGGGCTTGATCATCTGCATGTGCCTTGGCAAGATTAGCCTCGATGCTCATCCTAGCAATCGCCTTATCTGTGTCTTCTTGGTCGAGATGAAGATTCATGACAGCTTCGACGAGGGCGCTCGTTTCCTGGCTGATGACTTGACCAACTTCGATTAGCCGTTGAATGATTTCATTCGATTCATTGGCAGCAACGCCAGGCATGCGCCTCAGAGAGTGCTGTATCTTGACCAAAATCTCCTGCGTGATACGAGATTTCTCGAAAGCAGGCTAGTAGCAACAGTTGGTCAGCCACTATTAACGATGGTGGAAGAATGAGGCCTTACATGGTTATTGGACATTTGCTTGATCCTCTCAGACCGTGCAGGCCCGTTGAGGGGCGTGGAAAAGTTGACAGACAGCATGTTTCCGATGACAACTGCTGCTCCTTCGATGACTGAATTCGCTGAGCTGACCGGCGTGCTACACCTATTGAAGCTGCCTTCTGTAGTGAGAGTTCTGATATCGCTCCAGATCATATTCTGGAAGCGACGCAGAAATGTGGCGCCACAGCCGGCGTAAAGAATGAGAGCAGATAAAGAGCAGGGAAGAAAGTGAGCGGTATAGGAGTGTTGGACAGGGCTGAAAGACGCGGAGGTTACGATCCTGTCATTTCGTCAGCTCTGCTGATAACCCCTTGGCTTTCTCCTGCATCTTCGGATTGAAATAGAACATATATTGACTCGAATGACTCTCCTCTTTTGAACAAGGCAGGAATAGTAAAATCTGGACACTTACCTGATTCGTCTCTCTGAGATACAGCGCGTCAAGCGGAGAGGACCTGTCTAAAAACGCTAAATGGCAGAAAAAAACAGGGGGGGTTATGCAAAACGCAAAGGAATCAAGAAAAGACCCAAGGTTTTCTGTTAAAAAGAAAGCGTGAATCCGCTGTCGAGAAAATGCTGGTTGAATGAAAGTTCCCAGAAACGGATGCGGCAGGTGAGAGAAGCGAGAAGGAAAATAGAGATAAAAGGGTGGGAAGAAAGCAAACGAAAAGGAAGAAAAAACTCCTAGTGAACCCCCAAGAAATTACGCCGCAAAAACGTGGCCAAAAGTGCTGAGAGCTGAATGTGAACTGAGCATGAAGTGAGGTTATTCGGCTGTTTGCTGCCGGCTTCCGCAGCTCCTAGAAGATTTGGCTCGCTGCGGTGCTTCTCTTGAAACACCACCAAGGAGTGTGCTGAAAACGGAGGAAGTGGCTGTACATGAGGAAGAAAAAGAGAGAACCTAGTGAATGAAGATTCTTTGAGAGTCACGATGCTGTGAATGGCTGGACGATCGACAGATGCGCGCACAAAGTTAAATATTAATAATATATGTCCTGCTCCAAAAAAAGAAAGAAAGTGAAGAGGTTATAGACGTACAAGTGAAGAAGTACTTGGTAGCTGATGCAAAGGTAGAACAGCTGTCATCACGTGGACCACGTCTCGAGCTACTACCATATTAGCAGCTTCAATTCAATTCTTGTCTTCCAAGGCTGAATTCGTTTTGGAGAATGGAGGGAAGCCGGAGCGAGATGAATAGAGCAAAAGCAAAAAGAGAATGGACACAGGAGCATTCCCAATCATTCTCAACAATGTATATTCTCTAATCTTCTTGAAAGGCTCAAGTAGCTACCCTCAGCCCTATTCGAAAAGCTCAAGTATGATGATGCCCCAAATTTGCCCGTGTCATCTCAATCAATGATATCCATCCTACGTCGAGTATTTTAAGAGTTATCATTGCTATGGCATCAATATCAGAAACTAATCCTACACGATTTCGAAAACGAATTTTGATCAAAACGACTATCGATGACCGTCCTAGGCATAAACATCAGTTTGGGACATTGCCTTATAAAGAGGTGCTAAAACGCATTATGAAATGGACTAAGTAAGAAAGTCAAAACCGGCGACCAAGGCGCCCCGTTGGATTCAAAAGATCTGCTGCACCAAAAGAACTTGGCTGATTTAGTATTCGGTTGGACAAAAGGTGTAACCTGCGTCGTGGTGCTATTCTGTCTTTATAGCAAAAGTCGTACTGGATAATTGCAAAAAGGCATAGAAAGGGCTGTCAATGGGTTAACAAGGAATACTGGGTTATATTTTCATAAACTAGTTACCAACCTCCAAGTTCCTAGATTGCACAATGTGAATAGCAAAGCATTAGCTTCAGATTGCCCGGGTGCGAGAGAACAAACTGCTGTAGACGGCGTCTACAACAGGTGACGCGTCGATCATTCGGCCGCCAAAGTATCTACCGTTGAGACCCTTGATGGCGTTTTCGCCGCCCTGGACTTTGTCAAACTTGAGGTAAATGTCTCCTTTAGAGTTGGGGTCGACAGAGATATGGACAACATGCCCATATCGTTGTTCCGCTTCCTGTCGAACCTCATCTTCGAGCTCTTTGACCCAGTCGTCGCCCTCCTCCCTGTGGTTCCCAGTTAGCGTCACTGTCTGTAAATGTCAAACTAGGGTAATGCTTACTCTGTGGCGTCGAACATGTTGTGCAACACAACACAGCGACTGGCCATATTTACGTTGACAGGAAGGGGTTTCGTCTCCGTCTTAGGCTTGAGAATCTGCTGGCGCTCTTCGTTGCCGTTGGTCGGGGCTTCGTCGGTCCTGGCAAGTTTTCTCATCAATGCATCGCGGCTATAGTTGTTAAAGTTGACGCCAGCAACGTCTGTATCATCCAAAGCGCTAGCACCACCAGTCTTTTCGCTGTCGCGACCTCCGGCTCGGTCGAACGTAGACTGTTGGCCACGTCCGCCTGCTCCGGAGAACGCAGAGCCTTGGAAGCCGCCCTGGTTATTACCGGAAAATTTGTGCATTAGGTTGGCAGTACTCTCAGGGGTAAACTTATCGTTGCCAAGGCCAACACGGATAGGACGGCCAGCCAAGTCAAACCCGTTCATCTTTTCCAAAGCCTCGCGAGCTTGGCCTGCATCCCGAAATCTGTAGAGATGGCATTAGTCATACTTTCTATTTGCTAGACATGAGATGTGGGAATGAGAGGGACAGAAACTCACTGGACGAATCCATAGCCACGGCTGCGTCCGTTGTCGTCTTTTTGGAGCTGAACAAACTCAAGCTCTCCAAATGGCTCAAACACAGCTTGAAGATCTTGCTCTGTAACATTGAAATGAATGTTGCCTACATAAAGGCGGTGGAATGGTATGGAGTTGGGATGTCCACTCGTTGAGTCTGGGTTACGAGCTTGGCGATTCTTCTCAGCCTCGGTATGTTGCACAATGACAGGGATGCCTAGGAGTTTCTGTCCTGTAAGTTGAAGGGCTTGCTGCACGGCATCTTCACTCTTGAACTCAACATAGCCCACTCTGCCGCCGAATTAGTAACACGTAACAATCATTACATGAAGAGTTTTAATCTTCAGAGCGACTTACCCCTTAGACCGTCCACTGATTCGATCTTTCACGATCTGAGCTTCATTAACAGGTCCGACTTTTTCGAAAAATTCTTTCAGCTCACGAGTCCGCAGCCGAGCTGCAAGCTGCTGGACAAACACGGTACGGCGATCCCTCTCATCCTCCGTAAGCGGGGCATTGGCGCCCTCATTGCCGGCTTCAGGACGGTCGTCATCTCGACCACCGCGGCGGCCGTAGTCATTGGAGTAGCGGTCGCCTCGGTCTCGTCGGTCTCGTCGATCGCGATCGTCACGAGGACGATAGTGTCGAGGGGGCGAACGTGAACGCGAGCGAGCTCGTCCACCCCGATAGTAGTCGCCGTCTCTGTGGCGGCGTGAGTGACGACGGTCATCATCACGGCTCCTGCTTCTCCGCCTACTCTTGTGGCTACCAGTGTCACTACGGGGAGTGCCTGTATCGGGCGTCTCGCGGCGGCTTCGAGTAAGGCTGTAGTCTCGACGGCGACGGTCGTAGTCTCGATCTCTGTCTCTCACACGGCTGCCATCACGTTCTCGGCCTTTGTCGCGGTCGGAGTCTCTATCTCGCCTATCAGATTTACCGTCGTCTTTGGAGCGGTCCGCATCAGGGGTCTTTTGCTTTTTCTCTGGGTTCTTAGCCGTTGCGTCGAGCAGCGCCTCGACGTCTAAGCTAGACATGATGGTACACTGTCCTGACGGCCAATGGCAAAAGAGAAGAAGTTGCTAGTACTTTGAAGGGGGCAATGGACCATGAACAAAGGTACGATTGCCGTGGAATACAATAGTGTCCGTTTGCGTCGAATCTCGGGATCGGCAAAGTTGTCACGGATATCAATCCCCAGAAAGTTTCTGGCGAGTTAGGCTTCGGAGACGATTACTTTCTCCTTGGGACTTGAGCTAAAGGCGAGTCACGTGAATGGCGTTTACAATGTTAATTGCAGGGCTTACGTAATCCGGAAATCGCAGCCCCGGCGTTTTATAGGCGGTTTCCCCAGCTTCAAAGGTCATACCATCATAAGCAACCAAGTATTACTAGTACTCAGTACTAAATAGGACAATTGGAGCATGATATTCTTTAATTAAAATCTTTTACTATTTAAAAAAGTACCATCGGTAATATAAGCGTCCGATAAGTGTGCCGTTAGTGTCTTTGCTTCATGAAGACGATCTCTTGATTAATCCATTACTCATACCCACAACCATTAAAGATTTTGCCTCCCACAACGCATTAAACAACCTCGTCATCCCCGTCTTTTCATGTTCGTGACGATCTATTCTTCTCGAATGTATCAGGTGCTTCGTATTTATTGAGTCTTGATGACGTTGGGCTTCAGCTCTGTGCCGAATACGTTGTCCCAGAATCTGGTAGTGACGCCAAAGCCGAGCTCGTACTCAAGGAAATGGTGCTCCAGGTGGTACTTCTTGAGATCCTTGTACCAGAGAGGCAAGTTCTCGTGGTGGAGGAAGTAGTGGGTCAGGTCATAGCAGATATAACCAAAGATGCCGCCACAGTAGACCGCGGTCGCGGCATACCAGTTGTAGGCGAAAACGGTGTGGGCGAGATACCAGAACGGAGTTGCAAGCAACACGAACATGGTGGGAGGCATGACAAGTCTATACCTATCCATGGGCAAGTAGTGATGGATGCCGTGAAGCAAGAAGTGTGCAATGATGCCATATCTATTATCAGGAAGGTAGCTGCATCATAGTTAGCAACAAATCATATGACTTGGGTTTTAGGGATAATGTCATACTCATCAAGATGGAACAAGAATCTGTGCAGTCCATATTCGACAAGGCTCCAAATGAAAAAGCCAAGGACCCAATATGCGGCAGGGATGATGGGATTTTCCCAACCTTGGAAGGCCAAATAGGAGCCATATGAGTCGCAAGGGAGCCAGAGAAGAGGAATCACCCACCAAGGGGTCTTTGTGAGCGGCTCGAGGAAGTTGCCAAAGAGGGGAGCAGACTGGCCGCCCTTGTAATGGCGTGGACGATGCACTTGGTCAAGGTAGAACTTCTTGGAGAAGTTGCCGTACCAGAGCTGGGCAAACAAAGGCTTGCTCAAATCCAAAAACTTGTGTTTCTTATAGTCTTGATTGTAATCCGTGTCCTTGCTGAGATCTTCTTCGTTGGACATGCCAGTTCTCGGGTGCACATACTCGCCATTGGCGGCTCCATTGGCGGATCCATTCTGCTCTGGCTTCAGGTAGCCGACAAGAGAGTCGTCGAGTATGTCATATGCAGCATCTGAATGGGTGTGCGAGACGCCGTCCTCCAAGATGTCCTTGATGTCCTTGCCAGCATAGTCGAGGATGAGCTTGTGGCCGCCGGGATGGTCGAACAGGAAGCTTGTAACGTCGTAGACCTTGTTGCCGAGAGTGACATAACAGTCCCGCTCAGTGTTGTGTCTCTCGACTTCGGCGCGAGTGAGTTTAGTGAGAGTTTCGGTAGCCATTTTGCCGTGCTATCACGAGATGTGAATAGGCGGACAGGGATGAAGTGGCGGCGATGAAGACAGATCGATAAACTAAAAGCGACCAATTCGGTAGCGAAAGTGGAGAGCAAGCAAGAGATTGGCCCTCTTGGCAGCAAGCCAAATCTAAAGGTGAAAACCTAAAAAAGAAAGTATATGACTGTGCAAGCAAAAGCACGGGTCGCAATGTTGCCAGTTGGCTGCGAGAAGAAGAGAAGGAAAAAGAGGACGCGAAGGATTTATCAGGGGGGGGTATGAGATTTTTTTGAAGATCGGACGGGGTTTCTAGGTTACCGATGATTAATTTGGGGAATCCCCTGACGCACGCTACAAGCGGCTGGCCACCGGAAGCCGAGCACTAGTGGGTGGCGTTACCAACGAAATCTCAGCAGAGTGCACGCCAAAGTCACACCACCGCCAATAAGATTCTACTTTGCTTCGTTTCTGGCGCCAAGGTTACTTTTTTCCTTCCTTCTCCTCTCCCCCGTGCCACTTACAGGAACGTCGATGTTGCGTCAAACACGAGGCGCAGCACCTTGAGAACTCCTACTGCCCTGATTTCATTGAGCAAAATCCTACTACTTGGTAAGCGGAGCTTCTCACTGTAAGCCGCCGGGTATTTGACACGACGACCTGCAGCTGGCTGGAACTGCTGAATGTGTCCGTATGCGGAGTAGTGTCGGTGATAGCCCAAGCATGGAAAATGGGTAGCCTATTCGATTTCCGCGTTGGGCACTATCCTGCTCGGAGACTTTTACTTCACCATAATCACATCACAAACCAGGGTCCATTGATGTCCGTAGAATCCCCCTTGCTTGTGATGCCGAAGAGTCCGAGCTATCTGCTAAGCCCCTATTTGTAGTATGGTCGCATATCCACTGTCGGAGATCATAGTAGCGTTCTGGATTCGTTACCATGGATTAATATACATGATTGCCTCTGGGCCTATTCCTCACCTAAGACGCCGGAAAGGGTATAGCGAGTCAGCTTGGTACTTGACGCCGCACCATCTGTGGCTGTGCGTTGCATCATGTCCACAACGTGGCGCAAACACTTGTTATGTGGCTGGTCGATCTTCTAGGAACGAGAAGTACTAGAACAATCAGCCACATACAGTAAAACACACGCTAGCAATTTGGGTAGCTCAAGACGAACAAACGAAGAGGAGGCAACCACTCTCACCTGCAGCATACACATGGTGATATGCTGATTTGACGATATTTGAGACAAAGGATACACAGCTTACGTACTTGACACTGGTTTGCTTTTTTCGAGGAGCACAGCCACTGAGTCTCACGCTGGGCTGCTTCTTCATCTCTTTGCTGTCTGCCCCGCCATAGCTTCTGCATCATGGCGTCACTTTCACCACCGCGGGGCTGGCTGCTGGTGCTCTGCATCTGTCTCGTGCTGCTGCCGACCAAAGTCGCTGCGTTTGGCGCAGGGAATATTCCGTCGATTGCGCAGGTTGGTCCTTGAGCTACATGAACACAAATCTTTATACTGGCACGGGGTCCAGAAGCTCACAAACTCCAGGTCGAGGGCCACAATTGGCGTCATGGAGGTGCGTGGTACAGAGTGCCTGAATGATGGGCAGTATATGGAACATGAGATGGATAGCTGCTGACGGTGTGATTGCAGATATCGAGGATATGTTGACAACCGTTGCCTTCCTGCGTGGAAAGAAATGGACGTCGATGCTCATCAAGAGAACCTACTTTGGCAACTGGCTTCGTGATTACTCGCAGGCCATTGACGTTGGCTCTCTCAAGGGCGTCAATGCTCCCACAATACGTATCTTGGTAGGACTGAAGCCCTCATCCATCAATTGCTAGCGTTAACGAAAGAGTCAAAGGTCTGGATTCTCTCCTTCATGGCCTTTGGCTACGCCACAGAGGAGTTCGAAGTGACGGAAGAACGCCTGGGCTGTTATCGTCCCGAGGAGCATATCGACAACCCCAAGGGCTACGCTGATGGCCTTGATGCTCGCACATTCGACCCTCGTCTACGTGGCCCTGTTGATCCTGTTGAAATCGACATCGATATGAACACTGGCATGAAGAATTACATTGCCAACGAGAGTGGTCGATGGGCTACGAGTGCCGGCTATCTCCGATACAGTTTTGCTCGAAGCATCCACTTTGGGCGCCTTTATACTCATGGATCAAAGAGCGGCAACGAGGCAGATTTGAACGAAGCACTCAGGTGCCTCGGCCAGGCCTTGCACTGCATGGAGGATTTTAGTGCTCACAGCAATTACTGCGAGCTAGCCCTCCGCGAGTTGGGCCACCGAGAAGTATTCCCACACTGCGGAACTCAATCAGAAATTTCGATCCATGGGAAACATGTGTTCCCCCCTAGTGACTGGTACTTTTGGAGGTGTCGATTTCCTGCATTCTGTCATCGGCGAGGCAAATGATCACTTCACCCAATCCGAAGTCGACGAAGTTGATATTGCCCTCTTGAATGCGGGTGGTGCCGGCGGCAGCGGCGGCGGTGGCGCTTCCAGAGGCCTCTTGGGAATTGGCGCTCCACGAGATTTCATTTCTCTCATTGCCAAGATACCTGGCGATGGTGCTGGCTTCGCCGCTCAAGCTAGAGAGCTCAAGGCCATGTCAGATGCTCAAGATCAAGAAAACGAAGTGCGCTCTCGTTCTGAAGGAAACACCAACGTCATTCCTGGTGTGAGCCCGAATTTCGATCCAGTCAAGACTGCGAAGCGGATCTACCCCATATTGCAGTTCCGTGACAGGATCGTCAAGGCCATTAGCCGGGGAATCGAAAAGATCCCCGGCCTCGAGAAACTCCTCGAGCACATCAGTGAGACGCTGACTGCCTTTATCCTTGGTCTCCTTGCTCCTTTTATTCGACCCATTATCAACCAGGTGTCCAAAACCTTGAAGGAGGGCTCCTCTGGCGTGCTCAGCGCCAGTGCCAATTCTCAATACGAGCCATGGGAGAACCCCAGAAGCACGGATCCAACGCACTCTATGCTGTCAAAGGATCATTTTACAAACGTACTCAACTCTTGCGCGGGCCGTGTTGCAAGCACGGTTCTTCAGTATACTGTCCCGT
Organism: Trichoderma atroviride; assembly: GCF_020647795.1. Lineage (NCBI taxonomy): Eukaryota > Fungi > Ascomycota > Sordariomycetes > Hypocreales > Hypocreaceae > Trichoderma > Trichoderma atroviride. Next base: position 1,184,168 of record NC_089400.1, on the reverse strand, counting down.
AAGTGATTCTTTTCGCTCTTCCTCTCCACCTATCATAGATGTATAGAAGTTTGTTTACTAGCCAATTCTCACAGTCGTGTTCTCTATGCATGGGAGAACCCCAATGTCCCCGTAGATGAAGTCGCCAACGACGTACTGCGCGCATTCCACCACCCAGCTCTTCGCCGCGGAGACGTTCAGATCCAACAGGAAATGTTCCGCACGGTACAGACCTGGGTTAATGAGCATCCTCGCCGGCACGACATTGACCGTCTCCTGTCATCGGAATCCGTCAGACAGGGCAAAAATCACATCCTCAACCAGCAGAAGCAGAAGGGAGGCGGCGGTGGCCATGGCCACGATGCTTGGGAGACCATCACCCAGCTTGGCCACGGCAAGGTCTCTGGATCACTCTGGGAGCAGGTCAAGACTCGAGATTTGAACTCTCTGGAAGGCAATGATGGTAATCCATCCGCCAACTATATGTCCAATTCTCCAGCTCCTCCTTCGCGCTATTCACCACCAGCTCAAGGTGGCTACGGCTACGGAGAGAGTGCCTCATATCACGCTCAGTCTCATGCCGGATCATCACAGGGCCATCCTGGTCATTCCCAGGGCTACTCCCAGGGCTATTCCAACCAACCGCAGTATCAACAGCAGTACGGCGGGCAGCCTCAGCCTCTTCATGGGTATGGCGATCCAGGCTATGGTGGCCCTCCTCAACCGCAGTATGCTCCGCACCAAGAGCACGGCCACGGCCAAGGACACCAACATCAGTCATCCCACTGGGATTCACAGCATGACCGCTATTAAGCGTAACATCTCTTCACTGGCAAGGCAGTTGACAAAATTTCAAAAGCTTTCTTAATATTGACGCTTGTGTGTGGCGGTATATACGTGCTTTTGTCCAAGTTGTGCACATGTCAGGAGATATTCATGGTATGCTTGTAAAAGGTTAGGAGCTGGTCAAGCAGTGTACCTGTTGGAGGGTTATGTGAATTGCGATGATGTTGTGATTTCTTTACATTATACCAGAAATCAAATATATATACACGCGTCTCGCCAAACTATTTCAAAATCTCTAGGGTTTATATAACCTTTATCTACCTGTAGATACGATGGCTATCCTCGTTCCACGACCCTATTTAACGCGAACCTCAGGCTTCAAACGAGACTATAAGAGAACCGAAATCATCGAGAATATATATAGGCCACGCAGGCAACCACTCCACAATGCTTTGCCTTTAAACTCCGTCCTACCCTTTCTCCGTGGTAATAGGGTGTATGCATCTGCATGTGTTTTGCAAAAAAAATTCCAACCAAAAACTCGCTGTCTTTCATGCTAATCGCCAAACGACATCTCTACTCACAATATCCCTCTAGCTGCTCTCCTAAAACGGCTCTTCATCTTTACTTAGCTACCCTTCATTATGGAAGACTTCTTACCGCTTCGAGCGTCGTCGCGGATCCTGAGCCTCCGCACGTCTAATGTCCCTAAACTCCTTTGTCCCCAGACTGCCCAAGCCCCCTTCAGACCGACGCTCCCAGCCGCCCAGTCGCACAACCTGGCATGTCGCATTATCGCCATCGTCGGAAACTTCGGTCGCGTACTCGACAACTCGACGAGCACCTTCCTCTGGGGTTTTAGCTTCCTTGATGACATCTACAATCTCCTGGTCGCTGAGGGTGCCAGACACACCATCGCTCATGAGCACGATGAACGAATACTGAGCAGGGCCGAGCTCTACCCTGGTGATCTCGGGCTCTGCAGAGACGCCTATCCGCTTGCTCTTGACGTCGCCAAAGGCTCGGCTGTTGGCCAGGCCTGCAATGCGCTCTTCTCCAAAACTATCTCCAGACACCATGGAACCGGCTGGGGCGTATCGACGCAGGCGATTGCTCTCGCGTGGCGTGGTAGGATGGTGATCTGACGTCAAGGGTTGAGCAAGGCCCGTCGCTGTATCGCACAGCAATACGCGAGTATCGCCGACGTGTGCTACAATGAGCGACGAGTGTGCGCCAGGGTGCCAAAAGGGCGCAGGCGTGGGTGTGGAGATGAGCGCAATCGACGCAGTAGACCCCCCCCTTGAACCGCGTAGCACCACCAATGTCGTGGCCTGACGGCGTGGCGTGAGGCTCACCCAGTATCTCGTCGTTGTTCAGGGGGCTATCGCTGACCCGGATATCGTCCGGGTCGACTTTCCGAGCCTGTGCCGAGACAAAGTCCAAATCGGCGCGGAGAAATGCGTAGGCAAGGGCCGCTTCAACCGAAATGGTTTGATTCTCACCACCGTCTGTGAGGTTAAAATGCTCTGGCTGAAAACGACGAAAGTAGCCACCAATTGAGTCTCTGTACTCTTGCACCAGACCCTTCTTCAACTTGATGGCCTTTTCATAGTCCGATACTTCGACAGGCTCGGACTCGGCACTGGGCAGAGGATCTCCATGCCGTGGGGCTTGCCGTGTGTTACCATCACGTTCTGGAAGCTGGGCATCGCCCTTCACCTCATCAGGCTTTTTCATGTTTACGTTATCAAGGGCTTGCTCCTTGGTAACGGGCCTTCTGGATACTTCCCAAGGGTTCTTTTTCCGCAGGCTGCTCTGGAGGCCAAATTCAGATGATGCCTCTTCAATGTAGCCATGCAACTCATCTCGAAGAAAATGGGAACACTGAACTCCTCCATGCCCGTCAAAAACTCCAAAGTAGAATACCTGAGGATCTCCAAGAGCGCTGTCTGCCGCAGTGGGCTCTCCCGGCTTCTGCCTCACGCTTGTCGGCGCCCTCTTTGCAAAAGCCGGCATGTCAACAATCCCCGCCTGGTCTGAATCCTCGTTATAAGGACGATTGCCTCGGGCAGTTGCTGTACCAAAGTGATGCTTAGCCCGCCGCAAAGGTATCCTCACGACAGTCATGTTTTGACTAGGCATGTTTGGTATCGAGACAGCGGGGGAAGACCCGGGACTTGGGGTATGGGGTGTCGAGGCATCGCGGGGGAGCTTGTGGCCGGACCCGTATAGCCGGCCAGAGTCTGGATGTAGGGAGGAAGACGGCAGATGAGTGACAAAGTACGTATGGAAATCCCGCCTGGTAGCCGGCAGCGCATGTCTTGGAGGCAAGTCAACGATGGTGTCGCGAGATACCCCGCGGGCTCCGCATAGCCGTGTCTGTGCGGGACACGACCTTGCTCTCGTCGCTAGAGCCGTATATCGATTTGGGCGGACTGCTGCGCTCTCCTTCTGAAGCCGCAGAGCATCATCTGGCAGATTCAACGGAGTGCCCACGCGAGAGGTTCGCAAAGCGGTCGGTATCGCGGGGATCGGAACAGCGTCGGGGGAGATGTGGGCGGCAGCTCTCGATGCCGAGCCTAGCGCTTTAGTGGCCAAGTTCGCCATTGAGAGTGAAGACTGTGTGCGCTGCCCGAAGCTCGAGACGCTCAATCCCAAGCATTCGGAGACGTTTTCGGAGTCGGGTCGCTGTCAATTTGCCGTCGCTCACAGCCATGGGCTCGCCGTTGGGGACGCAGAAGGAGGAAGGACGAATGTCTCGGGCAAAGAAAGCCTGGTCGTTTTGTCGAGATAGCCGAACGGCTTTATGCGGCTCAGTGAGAGAGTCTTGCACGTCAATATGAGAGTTCTTGGTAATTTCGAAAACGAAATATCGTGTTTGGGCGTTGAAAGGAGAGCAACAGGGTTGGGAATGAGGAGATTGTAGACAGCAAGCTTGGAAGGAAAATTACTCGCGGGCTACAAGCGGACAAAGAAAGGCCAGAGGAGTTGCGCGCCAGCGGCAGCAAGCTCGGCAACGTCTGTGCTGGTAACGCCCGAAGTTTAGTAGGAGTGACTCCATGCAGAGGCTAATTTGGGTCCAGCCTTCAGTTCAATCAACCACCTGCAGCCCAATACCCGTGCTCAATATACAATACATATGTAGCCAAATACTTCCACCGCCTTCTATGAAAATTTTTAAAGAAAAAAAAAATCTTCTCGATTGATGCCCAAGCTGTGCATCTACTGGCCAAGCCATGTCCAAGCTCTATCGCACTGATATGTCGACGAGGCAAGCAGAGATTCGATGTGATATCATTTCCGACCGATTTGCCAAGGGCCCCCTGCAGGCTCTCAAGCAGTGCGGCAACGCAGGGGTGCAGCGCGTGTGGATGGTGGACGCAGCGCTGGACTTTGGTGCCTGGCCGCCGACACAGGCCACTGCGCAGGCAGTGCAGCGCATCTGCGTTGAGTAATCGTCGCTGTTGATGCCCGGCCATGCTTAGCCCACAGCGGCAGCGGCACTGCGATGCGATGGCACTAATCGCCTTTTGGCGCTGACCCAGGCATCGAAGAAAAAAAACAGTGAGCACGAAGAAATCCCAGCAAGCCGCGGCTTAGGCATCAGGCTGGGGCTGGCAACTGATAGGGACTGCTAATAATGCCACTGCAAGGCGTCTGGCAGGTCCTTGGCCCTCTCGCGACACTCAAATAACTCGTGGACTGGCTGGCCGGTCAGACTTTTTTTCTTTTCGCAACCTCGGTCATTCTATGTCGATAGTATTCGTTCTGCTGGAAGGATGGGCGAGTCTGCGGCAGCCGCAGACGCAGAGGCTGCCAAGAATTCTGAAGTAGACGGCCCAACAGTCGTCAACATCGCCGAGGCCGGCGATATCATTCTGGACGTGACGTTCGAAACCTCCAAGGAAACGCTCAAGAAGTCGCAGAAGGCGTCAGCCCTGGCACTTAAGAAGCCCAGCGGCGCCCCTCAGCCCGCTCTCAAGCGCAAGGTGACTGTTGCGTATCGGGTCAGCCAAGCCGCCCTGAAGAAGCACTCTCAGTATTTCGCCAACCTCTTGTCCAACCCAAAGTTTAGTGAGGCCTCGGCCATTGATGAGGTGTACAAGAAACTTGCGGCATTGAAGATTGAGCCTGGCAAGGCAGATGCCGCAGACCTGCCGTGGATCAGAATCACGGATGACGACGAAGCCACAAAGGCGGCGGGCCGCGAACATGTGTTTGAGGACATGCTCAAGATCATCCACCAGAAGCCACTCAAGGCGCCGAGGGTAGGCTTGTCGGAGGTCACCACAATGGCTATTCTCGCAGACCGCTTCGACTGTCTCACGGCGGTGGCTCGCTCGCTTAATGGGCTCCGCTGGCCAGTGACGAACAATCGACCCTTTGCCGATGACAGTGGCCGTAACACGGATGCGGAGCAGACGCTTCGGGAGAAGATTCTCGTTTCCTGGCTCCTCAGCAATGGCATGAAGCTGCATCAAGCGGCGCGAGAGCTTGTCGTGCGAGGATCTCGTCTGTGGAGCGACTACTCCGAAGAGCGTGAGGAGTTGACGGCTGCGTGGTGGCATTTGCCCGAAGGCATAGAAGGTAAGCTACCCCAACCTGACGTGTATATGCATCGCCTAAGCCAAAATGTTAACGAATGCACAGAGGAACTCGAGTACCGGAGAGAATGCGTCTTGAATACCATTGCGTCTGTTCAGCGCCACTTCCTGAATCTGTACTGCTCCAAGGAGAGACAGTGCAAGCTTGGCTATGACTCCAGTGGAGCCTGTGATTCATTCCAGCTTGGACAAATGCTCAAGTTCTTGGTGTCGAAAAATCTGCTGTTCCTCGTCGACTACACTTCGCCGTCTCTCGAGGCTGTGCCAGACGGCGCTATGATCAACATTGATGATCTCCTCAACACTCTCAAGCAGTGCCCCAACTATCAAATCGACAAGCACCACACAAATTGCGGGCTTAAAATCCGCATGGATCCAATTACAGACTATATTCGGACCATGCTGAGCGCAAGCGGCACTTCCATCGCCCATGCCGACTGGAAGAAGCGTCGATCGGAGGTGTCGTGGACGCAGCTGAGAGACCGCCGGCTTAGAGAGGATGAAGAAGAAGTCAAGTTTGTCTTCACTAGAGCAGTGGCAAGCGATCAGCGGCTTCGTTACGAAGCAGCCATGTATACCGATAGACTGTCGAAAGGCCTCTTCACGGCAAGCTCGTGGGACTGGACTCCTGAAGCCTAGGATGCGGAGAAGGAGGAGCTGGGCCTTGCGTTTTTGTGTCGTGCACGTACATTGAACGGCTTAGTAAGTTTGGAACTTCGGAATGTGCGTGCTGGCCATACAAAATGCGACCTAAAATCTACTGGTATTTATGAAGGACGCTGAAATGGAAATATAGAGTTTGAATCAGTGTACATTATCACACTTGATGTGAGGCCAAATTTACGAGAATACAAAGCTTGGCTGGCTTATTATCATGTATCCACACACATATATATATATATGTCATAACAGTACCATCAATTGAGATGTCTCATGTGCTATGCTCGACCAATTTTCTAGTGCAGCGTCGTCGTTGTTTCTGTTACGTTTTTAGACTCAATAACTCCGTCGTTGCTCTCGCTTCCGCTACGGGCTTCAGTGTCAGCGCGGACAGCGGGCTTCGCCTTCTGGAAAGGCCATCGTCCCTTGGTCTCGCGAAACCTAAGGAGGATGAACGAAGACATGACAAACACCCAGTAGAGATTGTACGAGATGACGGAGCCGTAAGTACCGGTGTTGTTCCAGCCGAGGATGGCGTTGAAGATTCCCCAGCCTCCATTGTTTGGTACGTTGGGATTGCAGCACTAGTATCATTAGACAAGCCGTATTTTCAAGTTGATGACGATTACTTACGTTGACATGCCACACAACCTTGTCAATATCATACGATCCGGGACCAGAGCCAAGCTCAGAGGCATCGCTACCGACAATATTGTTCCACTTTCCTTGTTCTAGCGACCAAACAGCTCTTGAAAATAATCCTGCGCCCACGAGATACAGCAAACAAGTAGATGCGACAAGGAAATATTGCAGTCTTGTTGATGAGCCTCCCCTGTGAAGATCGATCAGCTACTGTGGAATAGAACGAAAAGATGTCAAGGGCAAACTCACTTGTACAAGATATATCCCACAACAACCCCAACTAATAATCCTATTACAACTGGTAGAGGCACCGCATACGCCGGAGCCGAAAACGTTACACCAGCCACGAACACGACAGCCTCAATGCCCTCTCGCAGGACAGTAATAAAGGGCAGGAAGAACATGGCGTACTTCTCCAAGACCTGGGAGACCCAATTGCGGCTTGACCCGACCTTGATGGGCGACTCGACGGCCTTGGCGAGCTTGACGCGCCACTTCTCCTGCATCTTGCCGATGCGCAGCAGCGCCGCGCCCATGATGGTGATGATGATGGACGCCACGAGCGAAAAGGCGCCCTCGTAGTACTGCTCGCTCTTGTCCCAGGTGTTGGAGCCGACGGTGTAGAAGACGCCGATGAGGGCGGCGGCGATGATCATGCAGAGCAAGAATCCCGAGGCAATGCCAATCCAGATCTAAAATAGTTGACGTGTAAGCTCAAATAGTTCCAATACTAGGCATCTTTCTTCTGTGTTTCTTATTTACCTGGCGCCGCAGCTTTTTGTAAGTTGCGCGGTCGGCATTTGGGCCATCGAGCGTCTGCTTCAAAAAGGCGAGCAGGACGGAGACAATGATGACCGTCTCCAGCGTCTCGCGGAAGACGACGAGGAAGACGGGGACTGAGAAGACGTCTTTGGCCATTGCGGGCAATGAGCAGAGAGAATTCTGCTGGCAAAAAGAAGAGCAGGAGCTACTGGGTACCGAAGAGAAAGACGAAGAAGAAGGAGAAGAAAAAAAGGGTTTAAGAAATGCAAGGGAGAGAGCTGGAAATATTGATTCCTACAACGGCCATGGGCAGGGCAAAAGCGGCATCGGCAGCATAAACAGAATTTGAAGAGAGAGAAAGCTCGCTGATACGGTCACAAGTTACCGAGACAATTCCAGCCCGGTCCAATTCCTAGATCAAACAGCCGGGCCCAGCTCCGACTCGGATCAGATAAGCTTGACGAGAAGCTTGTCCAAGGCGTTTAGTCTACTTTGTGGCACCTGTTTTCCTAACCCCACTCCCACTTACGGAACACTAGCCATGGATGAATTGGTGATGGGTCGACCAACAAAAGAGAGCAAGAGAGAAAATTTTACCGTTGGGTTACATGGATCTAATTTTGTCCAAGGCCATATACTAGTAGTATGTCACTGCTAGGATGATGGGAATAAAACGGTCAAAGAGAATTGGGTACGCGTGAAGAACCTGCGGATAGCTTCCGCATACGGGAGGTCGGTTTGAGTCGGAGCTATCGGATAAAAGGGCTGCTGAGAGGTGGGATAAACTGCTTCGAAGTGCCATGGATACAGGATATCGTCGGCGGGACAGAAGCCAATATGGATACCGTAGAAGAATAGCCTGGGAGTCATGACGGGTTATCATCTGATGTTCAATTATTTTCCTCTTCATTTTTTTCCTACTTGATTACTTAGGTATAAGTCTTGTTGGCCTCTGCTCACCTTAGACCGAGTTCTCTCTAGTTACAGAACCAAAAAGAATAGAGTGGCTCCATTATGACTGTTGTATTCCCCGTTTTCTCTCTTCTGGTCGTAAATACGAACTAAAGCGAGTCTATTAACAGGCTATTCTTTGTGCGCCATTTTCATCCTGGTCCGTATCTGCGCTGTGGCTTACAGTAGCGACCATCAACCGGAACATTTGAGCTCTTGCAGCACTCTTGATCATCTTATCTGATGACGCTAACGGCCGTCAATCCCCATCAGCTGCCCCGCTGCGCTACTGCTGGGCCACAACTGGATCTCGGCGATCTTTGCTGCCCAATCACGGGCGCGAATTAAGCCAAGATTTATGCTTGTTCGAACTTTTGGCGCTACCATCTCGGAGGAGCAAGCGAGCTGCCGCCGAAGCTGGACTTCGATCCGCATACATTGTTTCTCTAAACAGAAGTACTATCTACTACCCATTGCAGCCCACTACTAAAGCAAACAAACACCGCACCAGTGCTACCCAGTTTTAGTCATCTAGCCTCGTAGCTTATTTCTATGCATGTCGCATCCCTGCTGTGCTGCCGCCAATGCCCCTCAGCCGGAGGAACTGCAGCGCCCGATCCATGCACCGTTGGCTGAATGAAACGAAACGAAACAATCGGCGCGGGTCATTTGTCTTAAAAAATGAGTCTGTGGCGTGACTGGACCCTTGAATTTTTTTATCATCTTGTGTCTTAGTACATGTGGACTGAAATCGCGTTGGCCAAGAACTCGTGGCGGCGGACCGGCCGCATAGGTAGTGCTGCCCTTGAAGCATTTTTTTCCGCCGGGTCTAGCCACAGCTGCGTTATCAATCTCTGATGCGATAATCGGAAGGACCTCAACATTTTTCTCGCCATTTACAGCTTTTTCAGCGAGGGCCTAGAACTGCAAGGCTGCCGTGGGCGAATGCCGGTTCTTTCCCGTCCCGTCTGATTCTCTCCCTCTTTCTTCCATCTCATCTCTCTGCCGTCTCCTCTCATCCCTTCTTAGTCGTCCACTCTGTCTTGATAACGAGAGTGTGTGAGAGAGAGATTGCCAAACTACCTAATCTTCCACAAGATGAAAAGCTTCACTCGGGCAGCAGCTTTGCTCGCTGCCTCTCTGGGCCTTGCCGGCGCAGCTACTGTCAATTACGACTTCAACATCACTTGGGTCACGGCCAATCCGGACGGAGCATTCCCGCGTCCCGTCATTGGTATCAATAACCAATGGCCCATTCCTCAGATCGAGGCCAATATCGGTGATCGTGTCGTCATCAACGTCAACAACCAGCTCGGTAATCAGTCTACTTCTTTGCATTTCCACGGCATTTACCAGAATGGCTCGACACACATGGATGGTCCGGTAGGCGTGTCTCAGTGCCAGATCCCTCCAGGATATTCTTTCACGTACAACTTCACGGTAAATCTCTCCTCCTTCTACTCCTATCAAAAAGCAGCATCCTGACCAGTCCGCTACAGATCAACCAGCCGGGCACATATTGGTACCACTCTCATCACAATGCCCAGTATCCCGATGGCCTCCGCGGTCCTCTCATTGTTCACGACCCCAAGTTTCCTTACCAAAAGGAAGTCGACCATGAGCTTGTTCTAACTCTGTCAGACTGGTACCATGATCAAATGGCCACTCTTCTCCCAACTTTCCTCACAAAGAACAACCCAACGGGTGCTGAGCCGGTGCCCAAGGCCGTGCTCATGAATGAAACCCAAAATCTGACCATTTCTGTGGAGCCCAACAAGACTTACATGTTCCGCGTTCTCAACATTGGCGCCTTTGCTGGACAGTACGTCTGGATAGAAGGACACACGATGCGCATCATTGAAGTTGACGGCATATACACCGAAGCCGCTGAAGCTGAGATGGTCTATATCGCCGCTGCTCAGCGTGTCAGCTTCCTCCTTACGACCAAGAACGATACCTCTGCCAACTTTCCCATCATCTCTAGCATGGACACTGTAAGCATTCATTGGAGAGAGAAACATTAAAAAAAAAAAAAATACTAAACTTTTATACAGACTCTGTTTGATACTTTGCCCGAGGATCTCAACTACAACGTCACGGGATGGTTGACATATGACTCCAAAGCTAACTTCCCTGACGCCGCCATCATCGACGAACTCAACCCTTTTGACGACATGGACCTTGTGCCGTACGACAAGATGAAGCTGCTGCCTGAGCCAGACCAGGTCGTGCAGCTCGACATCATCATGGACAATCTCCGCGACGGAAAGAACTATGCCTTCTTCGACAACATCACCTACACTCCGCCCAAGGTGCCTACTCTCTACACGGCCCTCTCCACAGGCGACCTCGCAAACAACCCCGCCGTCTACGGAGAGTTCACCCGCTCCTTTGTTCTGCAAAAGGGCGAAATCGTCCAGATTGTCGTCAACAACCTCGACTCTGGCCGTCATCCCGTCCATCTCCATGGTCACGCGTTCCAGGCCATTCACCGCTCCGAGGAAGAGGCCGGTACGTTTGCGGATGAGAATCTCTCCGAGAGCGACTTTATAAGCGTGCCTATGCGGAGAGATACCCTCGTCATGTGGCCGAATGGCAATATCGTCATGCGCTTCAAGGCTGATAATCCTGGTATGTCTTCTTCCCCCTCCTTTGATCCAAGACGGATAATATTTCCTTTTCTTCTTCTTTGGTTATCAGACATAATGCTGAGTTGACATGACTTTTTTCCCTCTAGGCATTTGGCTCTTCCACTGTCATCTTGAGTGGCACGTTGCCTCTGGTCTTCTCGCCACCTTTGTCGAAGCCCCTCTCGACATCCAGAAGCAGTTGACCATTCCCGATGACCACCTCTCTGTCTGCGATGCTTCCAAGACACTCACAAAGGGCAACGCCGCAGGCAACACCGTCGACTTCTTGGACCTCTCCGGCCAGAACAAGCCTCCTGGCACAATCCCTAGCGGGTAAGGACCCCCCCTCACTATCCCCCTTCTTCAATAAAGGCCTTTTGGGTGTCGACAAGTTGCTAACACAGGACTTGATAGCTTCACTCCCCGCGGCATCGTCGCCCTCGTATTCAGCTGCATCACCGGCATCCTTGGTGTCATCGTCGTCGCCTGGTACGGCCTCTCCACGCCCATGGAGATTGTACCACTCGAGGTCTCACACATTATCGAAAAGTCTGACGCTGCTCAAACAGCCAGCGGGGTCGCTGGCGGTGCATTCAAAGACGAAGTGCTGTCGAGCCATAACGCTATCGGCGAGGGTTCTTCGTCAAGAAGGTGAAAAGATTGATATGTATACACAAAAGGGAAACATGAAGTCTATAATATCCCGTCATATATTAATTTTTGAATAACTAAATTAAACAAACAAACTTGTTCAGATACCCCCGAAATTAAGCAAATCTTTTGCCAAGTTGTCTTGAACAATCTGTAAATTTTCATGTGACTCAACGGCCTCGTTTGTATTCAACGCATCGGTTTTATACCACTAATCTACTAATATTAAGAAATCATAATGAAAGAACAATAAAGGTATGTATGTACAGCAGTAAAACAGGGGAAAATAAGAAAAGAAAGACAGAAAAGAAGGCAAACCAAGACTTGATCATGTTCTGCCAACAAACAAACCAGAATATAGATGAACAACAGCATCCCGCAAGGCTGCAAGGCCAGGCTGAAGAGGAAAAGATTGCATAGCTCTTTGTTCCCAATATTTCTCCAAATTTTATGTTTTCAACGTATTTTTATTCCCTCCAGCCCATCCGTTCATAGGTACGATGTGGAATGAGACAAGTGTCACGACCGCCACCCCTATTTGTCAAGCCCCGTTTGCGCCAAGCCATGCAATATTAACAGCTGCTTGCCGTGAAAGATGAAAGAGAGGCATCACGAAGGCTAGCAGCGCGTAAATTTTCACCAAAAACAACACCCATGTTGCGATACAAAAGGACTGCATTAGATTGCTCCGCCCAATCCAAGTCCTAAATGGTCAACAGTCGCCAAATCAAATCATTTTGTAAAGCAACAATTGTGCCTTTCAATCTTTGAACAATTTGCCACTGTGTGTCGTTATCGCGGCGACGTTTGACTGGTTATTCTTCAATTCGACTCGATTAGGCCGTTCTCGCCTTCTTGCCCAGGCCCTTGGCTTTCCGTGATTTGATGTCAACTTCAGCAAGCCACCTGCTTGCCTTGACCAGCTGCACCACGTTGATGATCTGCTTGGCCAGCATGATGGGAAAGCTGATACCGGTGATGACCCAAGGGAGGGTGGAATCCATCTTGTTGGCTCGGGCAATCTCGAGGGCAGCGGCGCTGAAGGGATCGGGGAACAGTTGTCGGAGCAGGGATGTGTTGACGGGCACGCCTGGCTGGATCAGACCACCGCTGGTCTCCTCCACGCTTTTGATGAGGTGGGGCGAAAGGAGCGGCGAGGAGAAGGACAGGAGATAGAGCGCAATGAAGAAGACTTCGTTGAAGAGGCAGAATACGAACAGGACGGTCTAGAACGGTAATGGGTCAGCTTCGTAAACTTTGACGGGTGGGGATTAGTCCATGTCAAACACGAACCTTGTTGGTATAGTACAGGTTCAGAAGCCAGCTCTGGCTCTTATCGATATTCTTGTGGCTAGAGTCGGACCCGCCAACAACCAAGGTGGCGTACATGTGCATGTAATGGCTGGAGAAGTCGAGCGCAATCAAGCTCTGGAAGATGATGGCCCATCGCGGGAAGGCCGAGGACAAGAAGACCAGCAAGCACGAGGTGGTGCAGCGATCCGTGACCATGTCCAGGACAGCGCCAAAGCGAGTCGACTGGTTGAAGGCTCGGGCAGCATATCCGTCGAGAGCGTCGAGCAAGCACGAAACGCTGTAGAGTAACGAACAGGTGCGAGGGTGCAGGGGCATGTAGTAGAGGGACGCAATAGCAAGGACGATTCGGCAGTAGCCTAATAACCAGCATCATTAGCGACAGCTCATAAGTTTTGTCTTGTTTTCCACGGAATCTTGACGCTCCAGCTTCACCGCGTACCTATGATGTTGGGCCAGAACAGAAAGATGTTCTCGTCGCCGTCAGAATCAGAATCCGAGGCTTCCGGCGCATCGTGGGCCGAGCCGTTGCCGTCCACGACGGCCGGCGAGTGGTCGTCATCAGAGACCTGCTCGAGCTTTTCCTGGGCAGCTCTTCTCCGAGTCCTTGGTGCCGACATGATGTTCGAGTCTGGTCTTCTATCACGAAATCCGTGCCGCTAATGTGGGAGGGGCAAAACCGCGCTGCCAGCAAGCTCGCGTGATTACGGGCCGAGGGTGCAGCGTGTGTCGGCTTCTTTATATGGGCAGGCCTGGGTCAAGGCTGGAGGCGAAAAAAAAAATGACAGCGGTATCGAGCAGAGAGGGGTCGCCTGTCGAAGCTGCAGATGAGGTGGATCGCAGCGGGGGGAGAAGGGATGGAGAAGCAGAAAACGAGAGAGAAAAGGTCTCGTTGAAGGGAAGATATACAAATGCCTGGGCGAAGGAGCGGTTGGAAATGTCCAGACGAGTTAAGGAGAGCTTAATTGGAAAAAGCAGAGCTACTTGTACTAGCAGACCATAGTGGCGGACACGGTGTCGCAATTCGAGGTGGTGGCTGTCAGAGCGGTGCCAAGTCGTGCTCGGAGCTTCAGCTTGGCGCAATTTGCTGCCGGATGCACAGGGCGATATGCCTCTTTGGGCTAGATGGTACGCGTGGATTTGAGTTCCGCGATAAAGCTTAGCATCCATAACGCAAAAAGGCATTTGACGATTTTGCAAGGCGCCCATGCGTCACTCGAGGCCTCCTTTTGAGCTGCCTTTGCGCATCAGTGATTCGGTGATGAGAGCGCGCATGACCTTTGCCTCTTGTCCTCTCAGAGGCGTGAAGATCGTGTCCAGCCACAGCATCGCCGACGCAAGGCATCTGCAGTCTGTATTCTTCAGGCTGAGCATGTCTGGAGCAGAGACTCGTCAGAGGCTTCTCCACTATTGGTGGCTGACGATGTGTTCAACTGCCTTTCCGCCTTCTCAGCCTCCTGAACAGCGCATCGTCACCTCTCGGCTTCATTCGCTGTGGCTGGTTTGATATGCAGGCCAATTTTACAGCCCCGGTCAGCAATCTCGGGATGGCGCCGCAGGTCCGTGGGCAATATATTCGCGGACATTCAGCCCTGTAGACGTCACTGGGCAAGGCCTCAGCTCTGCCTGGTGTCACCCGAAAGTCCGCGCAGACAAGGGTTTGGTTGGTGACCTGTAAATCCGCATTCATAGCCGTCCAATTTTCATGCTCCGCGGCAATAAAAAGTCTTTTGCTTTGGAGAATCAATCGACGCAATCATTGCTTAATTAGGTGGTTTCATATCTATAATCTTGTAATCATAGTAATTGTCGCATCATAAGTTGCAATGTCCCTTGGTGGCTAAATGTAGATGGATGTACTACACGTGCTTACGAGGCTCCGGATTTGGAACCCGGACAATCTGCAATGCAACTGTGAGAGCAGACTGGAGATATAGGCTCCAGAGACAAGTGAGAGCTATATATTTTCAAACTTACCCATGTTCAGTATTTTACTCCAATCTGCGATAGTTTCTATAGTTTCTCATTAGACAGTCGTCCAATTCCTTAACCAAGTTGACACAAAGCACGAAGCGTCGGCGTTGCTCGGCATCTTACTTAAGCAAATTCTAGAAAAGTTTCATGCCTCGATCCATACCCCCCCTCTTTCCTTATCCTATTACAGTAATGCCTGGGTATTAATCCTCAGCTACTGCATAGCCGTTCTTTTACTTCAAGGCTCTTCGTAATTTCTCTCATCGTGATTTTCTTTCAACATCTCTGTTTTTTCACCTTGATAGTTGAAGATGGCGCAGCTCATCACTTTGGCAACATGCTCTCTCAAC
This sequence comes from Trichoderma atroviride, assembly GCF_020647795.1. Taxonomy (NCBI): domain Eukaryota; kingdom Fungi; phylum Ascomycota; class Sordariomycetes; order Hypocreales; family Hypocreaceae; genus Trichoderma; species Trichoderma atroviride. Next base: position 1,168,868 of record NC_089400.1, on the reverse strand, counting down.
CAGTGGGCACTGGATTGGGAGGGCAACCTTGCACGAATTCGTACGAGTATCCTCAAAGCCAAAGAAGCCGGAGCTACCTTGCGAACTGGTCCCGAGCTGGAAATAAGCGGTTATGGATGGTGAGTTTCAAGATTCTCTCAATAAGGCCTCTATAGGCATAAAATCTTAAAATTATAGCTCTTATTTGGTCGACCAGTCACTAATGGCGCAACAGTCTCGACCACTTTCTGGAATCTGACACTTATGACCATTCCATGGATATGCTATCAAAAATTCTGACGGATACTTCTCTCCATGGCATTCTTCTTGATATAGGCTTGCCGGTTATGCACCGCGGATGCCGATATAACTGTCGTGCAATTATTCTTGACGGAAAGCTGCTGTGCCTCCGCCCCAAGATATATCTAGCCAACGATGGGTGAGTTGCAGTGTTGTTCTCCAGATGAGTCATCTCAGCACACATGTTGAGGTTTTCCAGTTTCCCTCAAACTTGCCATTATGTCGATGTGATGGTGGAAATGGCTAACCTTTTCCTCTGCACAGAAACTTTAGAGAAAACCGCTTCTTTACTCCCTGGAATCGGCCTAGATATGTTGAAAAGTACAACCTTCCGCCTCAAATCCAGCAACACCAAGGAAGACGACAGATCCCCATCGGCGACGTCATCTTGTCTCTTAACGACACGACCCTTGCCGCTGAAACGTGTGAAGAGCTCTTCACCCCCCCAGGCGCCGCATATCAACATGTTTGTCTCTTTAGCTGCAGGGTTAGAAACCATGGATTTATTAACTCTTTTCCAGGGGCCTCAACGGCGTTGAAATTTTCACAAACAGTTCTGGGTCGCATCACAGCTTGCGAAAGCTCAACGAGAGAATTTCTTTGATTCAAGAGGCTACACGGAAAAACGGTGGCATCTACCTCTACGCAAACCAGTCTGGTGCGTCCAATACCACAACCTCCTAGCTAGCTGTTTCTCTACTTACCTTCTGCAGGTTGTGATGGTGATCGTCTCCTCTATGATGGCTGCTCAATGATTGTGGTCAACGGTGACATTGTTGCCCAGGGCGCGCAGTTCAGCTTGCTAGATGTTGAGGTGGTGACTGCGACAGTCGACCTCGAGGAAGTGCGAGCCTACCGCTTCGCCCCATCTCGCAATTTCCAAGCCGTGCAAGCACCGGTGTACGAGAGAATTGAGGTTGACTTTACGCTCTCTCATGATAACCTCAGAATTCTTGAAGTTCCGACTCCCATTATGCCCCCAAGATATCACCTCCCTGAGGAAGAAATTGTACGTCCTCTGTTAAATCCGACCATTATATGGCCGGCCGCCTCCCTAAAGAAGCTTTTCAATCTTCATCAAGGAGAATTATTGCTAATCATTAATGTTGTGTAGGCTCTTGGCCCAGCATGCTGGCTCTGGGATTACTGTAAGTCTTTTGTCTTTCCCTAGTGCTGCATGCACATCGAGCCATAGTCTCTGTTATCAATGATTTGACCTATATACTAATGAATACTCAAAGTGCGACGAAGTAAAACTGCGGGCTATCTAGTGCCTCTATCAGGAGGCATCGATTCCTGCGCGACGGCTGTCATTGTGTATAGCATGTGCCGACTCGTAGTCCAAGCCGTCAAAGATGGCAATTCAGAAGTGATTGCGGACGTTAAAAGACTCGCTGCCTTCTCCGATAAATTGCCTGATACGCCCGAGGAATTCTGTAATCAGATCTTCCATACCGTCTTCATGGGAATGGCCGCTCAAAGCAGCAAAGAAACTCGACAACGTGCCAAGGATCTTGCCAGCCGTATTGGTAGCTACCATACAGACATGAATATCGACGACACTTTCCACGCCACGAAGAACTTGCTCACGCAAGGCACAGGATTTGAACCCAGGTTCAAGGTCCACGGAGGATCAGTCGCTGAAAATTGTATGTGTCCCTTCTAAATTTCCTACGATATTACGCTAACAATCTCAGTGGCCTTACAAAATATCCAGAGCCGCTCTCGCATGGTCATCGCCTACTATTACGCGCAGATGCTGCCGACCGTCCGGCAACGACCGGGAGGAGGCGGCCTGCTGGTCCTTGGATCCAGCAATGTCGATGAATGCCTTCGCGGATGTGAGTAATCAAAATCTCAAAATTCCTATGCAATACAATATACTGACACAAACAAAATAGATCTCACAAAATATGACTGCAGCTCTGCCGATCTTAATCCAATCGGTTCTATCAGCAAGTCTGACCTGTGAGTATTCTTTCCATGCAGGATTTCATAGAGATACTGTTGTTAGAACAATTACTGACATTGTACTCTTAAAGTAAACGCTTCATTGCCTGGGCGAGCAAAAGCTTTGATATGCCTATTCTGGACGAGTTCATCCACGCCATTCGTGAGTCAAACAGTCTACATCTTACAAAATACAACTCGTTCCCGTTTTATTAACGACAAGAATAGCAACGGCTGAACTCGAGCCCATCACTGAAACCTACGTGCAAAGTGATGAAGGTAAGTGTTGAAATCACAACATCTAGAAAAAGGGCATAAACTTACAAACTTGCAGCTGATATGGGCATGACCTATGACGAACTATCGCGCTTTGGTGTAAGTAAATCAAACTGCAGCTAAATCAGCAACTAGCGCTAAAATACCATCACAGTCACTACGTAAGCAGAACAAGCTTGGACCGTACGGCATGTTCCTGCGACTCCTCAACGAATGGGGCGGAGAAGGCAAACTGAGCCCTCGCGAGATCGCCGACAAAGTAAAGCGTTTCTTCTTCTTTTATTCCATTAACCGCCACAAGAGCACGGTAGGGACTCCGGCTTATCACGGTATGAATGTTTATGAAAATGGTTTATCCGGATTAATAATGATACTAATCTTTACATTCAGCTGAATCTTATTCCCAAGACGATCACAGATTTGATCTTCGCCCTTTCCTTTACCCTCCCACGTTTGAGAGCTGGTCGTTCAAGAAGATTGACGAGAGGGTGGCGTCTTTGGAAAAGGCCTTGGAGCGGAAACAAGCCAAGGCATAAACTATGTTTGAATAGATCATTAAACAGAGTAAAAAGACATTGTTATAAACGATATGTGATTGACTGTCTTGTGGCCGAAGAGATACTCCGTATTTGGCAACTTATCTTGGTACTCCAACTCATAGGATCACCCTAAACAACAGCCCCGGTACAGTTTCCAAATCCTGACCAATTATAACTAAACTGAATAGCTAGACAAGGTTTCTGTACGGGCGTTTTCTCTCCTGGTACTTGCACTCTAACCCTTGCAACATCGCTTGTAATACTGAAAACTATCCAATCTGAGTAGCCGTTTCCATTGCAGTCAGCACATTAAGTAGTCTAGAAATAAGTTCCCAAGTCCAGCCGCTAGCTTGTAGCTACAGATACACTTGCTTATAGACAGCCTGGATACCAAACGCCGTAGCATATACTCACACGATAGCAGCATGAGTTGCGCTACAAGTTTATAGACACCGAGCAAGCGATCCTCAACGCGTTCACATCTACATTAAGCCAAAGGCCCGTGCGAACTGCCAAACCCGAATCCAAACAGGGCCTAGGCACATGCAGGTCGGCATTTGGAGAGTTGAATGCAACATGCACGTCGTTGTTTGGGGAAATTCAACCAACTCACAACACCTCGCTTGCGTTATCGCTCAAAAGCCGGCGTTGCTATTGATAAGTCAACAAAATAATGCCCAGGGGGGGTCGTCGTTTGAAAGGATCAGGCTTTTCACTGTAAAACTTTACTAATTTAGGCTATTTGCCGGCTCCGTATCAAGCATTTGAATCAAGTCCGCAAGCTACTACTACAGTATTACTACTTCCTACCTGTCAACGAGCATAAACTTCAGGCGTCGTGAAATGGCCTGATAAAACTCGCCAATATGCGCTGGCCCTGCAGCTTATGTGCTTGCAGGGAACAGCAAAAAGGAAAAAAGGGAAAAAGGAAATGAAAGCAGTCCACGGTATGCTAGGTACTAATACCTGGTAATACAGCCTCTCAACTCAAAAAAAAAATCCCCATCTAGCATAAGGCCCCTCATCTCCCATTGAAATGGAATTGAAAAAGTGATGTGTCGATTTTGACAAAGCTCCGGGGAATGCTTGCCGGTAGTGGTGGCTCTCTTAATCCTACCTGATGCTTGGAAGTTCGAATGCAAGACGAGGAGAAGGGGGGTAGAACCGTAAAAGGTCCCGGTCCTTTTACGGGGACGAGGGTTTAAAAAGAAACTCTCTTCACAAAAAAGGAAAGAATCAAACAGAGAAAAAAAAAGAAACCCGAATCGCAGAACCCGAAACAAACCATGGCCCGGCATTAGTACGGAGGAGATGAAAACTAAAATGCGACGATAGGGATTCCCCCAATGCAACCCTCCGGAGAGGCCTGCTTCTAACAGACACCAAACAGGCACCAAACAGGCATGCGGGGGGGAGACGACCGGTTGCGTGTGGTATCATTCGTCATCTTGCTTTTCCTGCCGTCAGACTTGTCTAACCTGATTGTTTCTTTTTTGCTCCCTCTCATTGGCACAAAAAAAAAAAGTGTCTCATCAGCATAAAGCTTCCTCATCTAGATCTCGGGATGCCCGTCGATCGCGGTACATGCGTGCCGCTGGCGCGAACCATAAGCTCAACTCGGGGAAAGATCTTGTTTAGGGCCATACGGGAGGTGTCTGTGAGGCCTATCCCCAGCTCTGCTAGCCGTTGGGACATGTGATGGACGCTTGTAAAGGAAGCGTTAGCGGCTCTGCTCTCGCTGTTGGACGCGCCTGAATGACTCGGTTTGCCAAATGGATGGATCTGCAATGCCTGTCCTTGATATCAATACTTGGTGTATTTCACCCTCGTATTAGCACATATTTCCACAATACTCCCATGCCATATCGAGTGATATTATTAGCAGCATTTGTATGGGAAACAAGGCATTAGCAAGCAGCATGCTGTTACTTCTCCGTAATAAAGCGGGGGTTTCTAAGCTGGCGGTAGCGAAAGACTGGGATTGTGAGTTGGTAATATACCTACCAGGTAGTAGTACCTAGTGCCTGGCAAATGGGACCATTGTATATTATCTCCTGGTTTCGTACTCCATGATCCCGTATTCCGTAATGCTGGGTTGTTAATTTGCCGATGGTACTGTACTGCTGGCAAGTACTACTTGTAAGGGTATGAGTGGAAGCATACCAGGTTGAGATCGGTTAGGGAAGATGCCGTCCCTCTCCTTTCTGTCAGGCAATTACCACAGGGCTCGCCGGGACCTCAACTGCCGGACACAAAAGGAGGGAGAGACGGGGTATCGTGTATGGAGACATGCTTGAGCACTCTGGAGATGGCCCAGGAAGCTGCCTTTACTGTTGACAGCGATGTGGCGTTAGCCTTGGCAGGCGTGTGTTACAGCCGCAGTGCACAACAGACGGAGAAGTCCGTAGATGCACAACAGTATGAAGCAACGCAACCTCTCTAATGCAAGTTTCGCGGCCAAAAAAATACCAACGGCGCTTGGGTTTCGTTTATCGTCTCTGGGGCTCTTGGGCACACTATCCTAGAGGCTGGCAGGGTTGAGATGCGGAAGAAAAGCCGACTTGTCCCGGCCAGGTCCGAGTCCAGTTTTTCCTGCTTAGCCGACATTGTTCGCTTGAGCAGGTTGTCGTGCTAGTGCCTAGTAATAATGGTATGTACTGTACTGGGTGTGGACAAATGGTGAGGTGAGGTCTTTGGTCTGTGTCTGTGTCCTCTCTTGAAGGGCGATTAATCGGATGATAACTTGGAGATGGATGGACTGTTCGGGTAGTTCGCACGAGCATGCATGTACTACAAGTACCTACCTAGGAACTACTACTACTAGTAACGCATCAGCAATGACATTTGATGGAGTGCTGACGCTTTTTGTTCCCGCTCTGGCCCCCAAAGATTTACCTCGGGCGGGACAAGTAGCCATGGAGGCTCGAGCATTAGCGCATTTAGACTTAGACCTGCCTTTCTTTGGACGTTGCCAGTTGAGCAGCATGCATTGCGACAGCGGCAATGCAAGGCAAACGCAGGTCGAGGATAATAGGACCGCACTTTGGCCTTGGCCAAGAGAAGAGAGGCCGGGTCGGCAAGATGGTGACTGCTACTGGTGGTAGCACTCGTTCTGAACAGCCGGCAATATTACCCAGATACTGGGCAGTCTACTGGCTGGTCAGCAATACTGTCCTTCTGGTCGTATGAGCACCCCATACGTACAGTACCAGTAGTCAGTCGTCTTACTGCCGACGCCTGAGGGAGGATCGCCAGCCATCTGCAAGGAGCAGGGCTGCTGCCAACGCCATGGAACCGCAGTGGCACTAGGAGAGCTCCGCACAAAATTGATCAAATGCTGCTAGCTTGTTAATAACCTCCATCCACCTTGTCTATGCTATGCTAGTGATGCGCCACCGTGGTGCTGCCGATATGATATCGTACCAGCAGGTCTAGACAAAGGTCGATTGGGAACATGTTGAAGCCTAGGCTCTGTGCCCAGCCTCGTAGCGTCTGTCTGTCTGTCTGTCTGTCAGTCTGTCCACGGCGCACAAGATTATCGACCCCGTCCATCTCATCCAGAGCGAGCACGAGCGGTTGGACACGGCGCCTGTTAGTCCCACGTCCAGGCAGATGTTGGGTCTTGAGACTTACACGTCGCCGGCGGGTCTGTGGTGCCGAAGGAGGGCCAGGAAGAGAGGAATCGGCACCGCCTCCAGCTCTTGGCTGTCAGATGGTGGGCTGGAAAGTGTCGCGTGTGCCCAGTGGCTTATCGTCACTCTTGCCAGGCAAGATTGCCCGCGCACGGAGGTGCTCTTGTTGTCGTTGCAAAACAAGTGCGAGCAAGTTGAGAGGAAAAGGTCCTGCACAGCTGAAATGGAACTCTGATGCTGCATGTTGGCCTGCAGCGCTGGACTGGACTCGCCGGTTCCCGGGCAGCCCAGAGTCGTGCTGTAGGTACAGGTACAGTAGCACTACTTCAGTGGACCGCGGCGCCGGCGCCATCACCATGCATAATCCCCCCCAAGCTCCCTGCATGAGAAGCAGGACAGCCCCGCCATCTCCTAAAGCCATACCGCTAGAGCACGGAGTACATGTACCAGCACTGTACTGGTTCCTGCTGGAGCCCCAACTGCGAGTCCCAACTAGCCGTTACCGCCAGGCTAGGGCTGCCCTTTGCAGCGTCGCGGCGGGCCATGCAGGGCTTCAACTGCCACGGAACTGAGCCTACTGGGGGAGCTACTGAGACTCCAGCTGCTAGCTAGCAGTTCAATGCTAGTAGAGAACTCCGCAGGCCGCACACAACGACGAGAAGAGAGAAAAAGTTTTTGCCGCCCAAAATTGGCAAGGCTTGCTTCGGCATCAAAGCATGCGGGCATCAAGCAAACAGACCGACTCTGGCACGATTAGAAGTGGTTTGGATTGCCCTGATTCGGGAATCGTTGACAGCATTAAACACTTCAATACTTGTAATACAAGCTACTCCAGCGCTTCTCTCATCTCAACTCCTTTACAGTAAGAAAGAGCCTAACCGGGGCCTTTCTGCGCTTGGACCGCAGCCTGCAAAGAGCCCATTCGACGCTCTTCACTCCATCTCCATCTCCATCTCCATCCGTCTATCCACCGGCCAGCCCCTGGTCAGCGTCGCGCAAAGCCCTTGCTGCTGCGCTCCCAGGCCCGAGACCACAAAATTCTCCTCTCCTCTCACATCGACGGCCCCCGTTCGCCTTCGTCCCGTCCGCCAACCCCCTGCTCGAGCCACCCCGGCACACAGACCCAGTTGTCCCAATTCTGGGCTCGTTGATCCTGCTGCTGCAGGCACTTCACTTCAGGCACGGTCCCCAAGCCTTTGTGGGATCCCGTTCGAGACTGTCGTCTGCTGCTATAGCGGAAATCGGAACGGCGCACGCCAAGCTCGCCGCAGTGCCTCTTCGTTTTCCTTTTTATCCTCTCGTACTCTTGGATCCTCTTCTCTCTTTCCTCCTCCTCTTCCTCCTCCTCTCTGTCTCTCTTTTATTTTCGACCTTTGTCCAGTAAAGGCCATACTAGTTCCTTTGTGGCGCCTGTCACATCGCATCTGCCATCTGCTGTTGTTCATACGGTGTTTAGGGCTTCTCGACTGACCGAGCTCCCTTTTTGGACGGTGGGCTTCACAACTATTCCTCCCAGGCCAGCTTTCCGGTTCCTGTTTCGTCTTATCCATCTATAACTTCCTCCGCCTCTCGGGTGCACCGAATCTGCAGCCATCTTCCACAAATCTCAAACTCTTTGTTTCTTTCTTTTTTTTTTTTCGGTGGTCGCCGGCCTGCCTCTTGCAACATCGCAATATCGGATATCGCCGCCGGCATTGACTCTCCTGTTCCGCTATATACTTGGCTCTCCTCAGAGTCCTCCCTATAATTTTAGCAGGGGATCAACCCGACATTAGACGGCATTTTCTCAGAGCAGTCCTATTGATCAAATACTCTGCTTCTCTCGCTGCGCAATTCGACGTCAACCTCTCCCTACGCTCTGCGCCAGCACCAATCGATCTTTATCCGCCACCACTACAGACTCTCAACAACCGCAGCCATGGCATCACACCCGACCCTCAAGACGACCTTCGCCGCGAGGAGCGAGGCGACGACGCATCCTCTAACCTCTTATCTGCTCAGGCTCATGGACCTCAAGGCATCCAACCTCTGCTTGAGCGCCGACGTGCCCACGGCGCGAGAGCTCCTTTACCTTGCTGACAAAATCGGCCCCTCCATCGTTGTGCTCAAGACACACTACGACATGGTTTCTGGGTGGGATTTCCACCCGGACACTGGCACTGGCGCCAAGCTGGCCTCGCTGGCCCGAAAACACGGCTTCCTCATTTTCGAAGACCGCAAGTTCGGGGACATTGGCCACACAGTTGAGCTGCAGTACACCAGCGGCTCGGCGCGCATCATCGACTGGGCCCACATTGTCAACGTCAACATGGTACCAGGCAAGGCGTCTGTGGCCTCTCTGGCCCAGGGTGCCAGGCGATGGCTGGAGCGTTATCCGTGCGAGGTCAAGACATCCGTCACTGTTGGAACCCCTACCATGGACCAGTTTGACGATGCCGAAGATGCCAAAGATGATGAGCCTGTTACGGTCAACGGCAATGGATCCAACATGATGGAGAAGCCTATATACGCCGGCCGCAATGGCGACGGCCGCAAGGGAAGCATCGTTTCCATCACTACTGTTACTCAGCAGTACGAATCCGCCGCCTCGCCGCGACTAGGAAAGACAATCGCAGAGGGAGATGAGTCACTATTTCCAGGAATCGAAGAGGCGCCGCTGAACCGTGGTCTCCTCATCCTCGCCCAGATGTCCAGCGAAGGCAACTTTATGACTGGGGAATACACCCAAGCTTGCGTCGAGGCAGCTCGGGAACACAAGGACTTTGTTATGGGCTTCATCTCACAAGAGGCGCTGAACACACAGCCAGACGACGACTTTATCCACATGACCCCAGGCTGCCAGCTTCCTCCCGAAGACGAAGATCAGCAGACAAACGGCAAGGTGGGAGGAGATGGCCAAGGCCAGCAGTACAACACGCCGCACAAGATTATTGGCATCGCCGGCAGCGACATTGCCATTGTGGGCAGAGGCATTCTGAAGGCTTCTGATCCCGTCGAAGAGGCAGAACGTTACCGGTCAGCGGCATGGAAAGCTTACACAGAGAGGTTGCTGCGATAAGAAAAAAAGAAGAAGCGGAGCTGGAAGAGGCTCCTATCTAATGCCCGCATCATAGAATGCAATGTATTTAGGCGAACTCTTTTTCATGTTCTTCTCCTTTTTTATTCACTTTTGATTTAGGGAGGCCGTCTGCTAGCCAAGACGCTACCCAGTTTACGTTGATGTTATTGCATGCACAAAGGTGGAGGCGAACTGCACATTGGGGCTCACTGGTCCGTTACATGGTGGATCTGGATTTTCGGATTTTGGTACGCTTTGCGATTTAGGGAAACAAACGCTAGGGCTTGTAGGGAATTTTTAGGATCAAATATCAAAATGATTTATTCCTTTTGTTTGAAAAAAAGAAGAAGAGAATAAAAATAAGAAGATGTGTGCAGTGAAAAGTGAATCAGCGCCGGCTACGAGATGTTGAGTGCGTCTTAAGCATCGACAAGAAGTTGTAATGATAAATTGCTTGAGCTTGGCTACTTACTGTTACTCTACGATAAGGGGGACTGGTAAAATTTCCGCTTTTGTCTTTGCGGGCGTGTAGAATGCATGAAACGGCTAACTCGACAAGGTGAAGCCTCGATCTAGCATTTTAACCGGTGCAACGTCTGCGACTTTACTATCTTACGGTGAACTGGACAGAAATGGACTGGAACTATTGAAAGCTCTGCGGCAGACCGAATGCCCAATCTAGGCTAGGGAGGATAGGTATCCGTAAGCTTCTTATGGCTGGATTAGTCAAGGCGCGGAGCAATGCTGACCACCGACGTGCTGTTTGCTGGCCCGTAAGATGGATAATGTCGCCGATGCCCGTGTCTATAAGTGTATCATTAACTATTTATATATACCTGTCTGTTTCTATGTTCTCAAAAATATAAAGATGCAGCAATTTGTTGTTCAACATTATGAGTTGATAACCCGGCGTTTGTTGGGAGACGATGAGAAGTATTTCAACAATGAGGCAGCCTCTTGAGATGCACTACAGTACTGTAGAAAACTGTTTAAATTAGAAAAGGCAGACTGGAAATTTTAGAGTAAGTAACAAAAAAGAAAATGTAGCAGTTAGAGATATCTAACCAAAGATCATGTTGTGATAATGGGCTGCTACTTGCCAGAGTGTCCAAAAATGGACGTCCCATGTCTTGCATGACCTATTTACTTATTGATTACAAGGTGTAGTCGATGACGCCTACTAAGTAATAGAGCAATAGGTAAAGTGATAGAGATGTCTAATAAGTCATATATACATATGACGTCGTTCCATCAACTTGCATCAACTTGCATCGCCGAAAACCAGCCTTGGTGTTTTCGGGATGCACGAGCCGTCACGCCGGACTTAACGCGGAGTCTAGCACGGCCGTCCCAATGATTCTCCGTACTATCTGCCGCGGGCCCCGCCGCTTGCCTGCATACTAAATCTCCATCTCTCTGCGACAGCTTTTTTGAATTTGAAATCTTACGCAATCGCGATCCTGTCCGATTTTTCTCGCTCCTCTGAGCCTTCGTCGCGGTTGCGCCCCTTGGACCGCCCCCATCCAGATCGACCGAGCGCCAAGACACGAAGAGAAACCACAGAAAGCAATGGCAGACATTGAGGTCGCAGTCGATGGCCGGGACGAGCGGGGCCCGACTAAGAAGCGGAGACGAATTGTCATTTCATGTACCGAATGTCATCGAAGGAAGCAAAAGGTTGGGAATCTGGACAAGGCTGAGCCGAGCTGAGCTGGACCGATGCGGTATTGAGTAACATTGGGCAAATGCTGACCATGTGTGTTGGTTGCAGTGCGATCGGGAGCTGCCGTGCGGCAACTGCAGGTCGAGGAACAAGGAAACAAGCTGTTTCTACGAGGCCGGCGCGCCCACCGCCCGCGAACACGAGGCGCACGCCGGACTATATTCCTCCGAGCAGAACGACGACGATGAGACAAAACAAAAGTCTGAGCCGCTGTCTTCCGTGGCCTCGTCCTGGGGCTATGCGCAATCAGGGGGGGTCATCCACGCTCTGCTTCCTCCAGAAGATTGAGAGGGCCAGCACGGCGGATGGGGAGGATGCGCTGTCCAATGCCTCGGCGCCGGGGCAAGCATCGCATCAGGATACGTTTGCCGTCAGGGAAAAATACAAGGGGCTTATCCGACTGCTCCCCGCGAGGATGTACATTGACCAGCTGACGGAAATCTTCTTCGCCGACCTCAACTGGCAGTACTTTCTGGTCGAGCCTCAGAACTTTAACGAGCTCCTGGAACAATGGTCCAATATACCCTTCAGGCTGCTTTCTTCGCGCGGCCCAGAAGCTTTGGCTCCGGACTTGAAGGTGTTTCCGGCGCTCTTGTTCCAGATCATTGCGACGGCGCTGCTTGTTCTTCCCAAGTCTCTCCATGAGTCGTTTGAGTCGCTCAAGTACGCTGCCAACATGACGTTTGAGGATCTGGCAATCGACTACAGCGAGTCCAGCATGTCTATTCTCAGTCTTTTGGGCACAAAGTCCCTGTCTACGACGTCGATTCAAACTGGATTCCTTCGATCATCCTTCCTCAAGTATACGGCCAACGTTACGGAATCGGTGGGTGCATGCCTTGCCGACATGCTTGCCATTGATGTTTTATGGGACGATTTCCGCTGACATTGCGTGGATTTAGTGGCACCAAGTTGGTAAAACGATCAGAGATGCCCAAGAGCTGGGCATGCACCGAGATTCACTTGACCCAAAGCCGAAATCGAACGACGTAGAGAGTGTGTTGTTAAACCAGTGGCAAATTGAGAAAAGGAGACATTTATACATGATGCTTGGGTCATGGTAAGTGCATTATAAGCCAGCATGAGTTGATTGAGATTACTAATGATTCTTTCCAGGGATATTCACATGTGCCTCATTCTAGGCCGCCCCGGTTCTATGAATTACAGACACGGCTTCCCCACGCTGCCTATCGACGCCCGATTCACGTTGGCATCGGATCGCTCCAAAACTCCCGTCATCCCCAGAGAAGAGGGCGTTGACCCTCCAACGTCATTGACGAGAAATATACTCCTATACAAAACAATGTTGCCGCTGCGGGATGTTCTGGACCTAGAACCCGAAGGGCCATGCCCCAGGGACTGGTCAAAAGTGCTCAAGATACAACAAAGCATTATGGATATACACGATGCTACGCCGGCCGCCTTCCGGATAGAGAACCCAGACAGGCAATGGGATCACTTACCCGAACTGCACTGGCTTCATCAGGCAAGGTGTTTGTCTGAACAAATGTTCCATTTCACACTGGTTGCGCTCCATCGGCCCTACATTTTCCACCGAGAGGAGAGTCGACTTGAGGTGATTAAGGGCTCCCTCGGCATGCTAGAAATGCAGAAGCGCATGTTTGAAGGGCTGCCACCGAAATCGTGGAAGAAGTATGTTCCGTCCAGATCTTCAAAGCCATATTCAATCTTGAGAAGCGGCAGCTAACTTTTTTCACTTTCTCTTCTTTCTAGTTGGCAGTTATTCTACGGTAGCTTCGACGCAGTCACGTTGATTGCCTCTATTTACATCTTATTTCCTTACGAAAATGCAGAGTTTCGAGAAATTGCCGTGCAGCATTGTCACTGGACGGTCGAGCGATTCGCGACCATGAAGGATATGAATCCTCTCGCCAAGTCGGCATTAGGAGTTCTTCGAGCGGTGGTGGCTAGGCTCGTCAAAGCCGTTGGAAACTGCGCGCCGTCTTCTTCTGTCAGTCCTCCCGTCGATCTCTTGCGTCATAACTCCAATACCACTACGCCTACATCGACGAGCAAGACATTTGGATCGACACCAACAAGTTCGGTCGGCATGGCATCAATAGAAGGAAGCTTCAAAGGGCATTCTGAATCTGTATCGTCAGGCGCCGCCATTCCATCAACTGCTGAGGACTCGACGGCCTCCATTCCGACAATGATGCCCAGTGGATGGGACGTGTCACAAGATGCAAATGGCTTCACCAGTATGGCGCCGTATTTCCCGATGGCAGATCTCATCTATAAAGACCTCACAGTCGATCAGATCGACAACGCGCCACCACAGACAGATTCGGACTCATTACTACTAGGCGACTCATTCATGTGGCAATTTGAAGGAGGCTTTGGGGAGGACACAGTGTGGCAGCTCTTGAATCAGCACCAGCCCAGCGGTAACGAAAGCGGTTGAGGCGGGAAGACTTGATTCGAGGAGTGGCGTGACATGCTCGTGTGATTCAGAGGAGCTGTTGGTGGTGGTGAGAGCGCGAATGCACAAGCCAAGGCGAGTTTGACGACGTGATTTGTTCATTCTGCAAATAGGCATACAGGAAAGCAGCAACCTACTGGCTTCTGAGGGATCCTGAGGGATTCTCTCGTTTGCTACGAGCTGCAGGGGGCCAATGGCTGGGGTGACAACCGCCAGAGCACAGCAAATGATTGGCACCGAGACTGGCAAACGGCCCTCACAGCCCCAAAAAGGATGTGACGCGAGCGGTAGCAGAGACGCCATAGCGCCAACAGACACTCGCTTGGCTTGCTCAAACATCATGCGTTGACCACTAAAAGTCGCAAGCGAGAAGAGGCAGTGTACTGTATTGTGTACTGTATTGTGTACTGTATTGTATGCCGTACCAACAAAAGCAACAAGTGCTAGCAGCGGTCCAGATACGAGAACGAGCACATGAGACTGGATTCAGCCGCTCAAGATGGAAGCGAAGCACCGCCAGGGCAGTTGACGATGAAAATCGCCATCTCTCGATGCTGTGGGGTCTGCTTTGGCGCTCGCGCTAATCCGCTCCGGGGGCATCCTTTTGTGCTGCGAACCCTGTCGCGGGTCACTTTTAGCGGCTGCGAGCCTATCCGTATTTTGAGCAGCGGACGCATTAGACGCCGTTTCAAAACGATTCAATTTTAATTTTAATATAAAGTGCTGTTGGTTGGCGACGGTGTTAATATTAAACCTCACGGCCGCTCTGTCGACAAGAGGGCTGCGCTGCCTAAATCCAGTGACACTTGGATGGGTATAAATGGCGGCCCCCCTTTTTTCCGTTAGTTTAGCAGAATTAGAAAAAAAATCCCAGCGGATGCTAGTAATGATCGCTACTAAGCACATCAGGCAAAAAAAATCTGGCAACCCAAAATCTTGAGCAATCCTGCTTCACTACTATTCATTATTTTTTTTCTACATCTTTCTTCTGAAAGTGAGGGCATTTTTTTTGGCTCGGCTGCCGGCGCAAACCACGTGCGGTGATAATACTTGAATAATAAGAGCAATCAAACGGGTAGTCGCAGTGACGTGAAACACAATACAGAAGCTCAGCGGCATCACAAAAAAAAAATTCTTGGACTCGCCACCATTTTCTTTTTTTACACCTCTACAATAAACAACTACTCACACATCATAAACCCCATCTTTTTTTTTCCCCTATTATCACCATTTTAACAATAAAAAGACCAGATTCAAGTCAAAGACTTAGCGTGATAGTATTATTTCTCTAATTTCCACCTTCCTTCAACTTATTCTTCATATTTTTTTCGATTTCCTCTCTTTTTGCTTAAGGGACGTGCAGCGGCACCCCTAAAAAAAACCAGACTATTTTCACAGCCTCAAATACGGCTGCCCAAGAAGAAAAGAAACAAGAAAGAAACCTCGATCAAACGGAGCAGTTAACAAAAAAAAAAAAATGTCTCATAAGATGAATCCGGCCGTCGGTGCTGATATAAGGGATTTCGTTCAGCGATTTCACGAGCTGACAGTGCAAAGAGATTCGATGGATAATCTTTTCAAGGTACGGCGTTGTCCTTGATTTTAATTCCATCTCCCATTTTTTTCCCCCTAGGCTGTGCCTGTCGTCACCATGGTCGCTGTTGAATCGGCTCCGGAGCATGAGCAGAAACCGAGAAATCTGTCTTTTTTTCTCGCATTTTGCTCACTTCCTTGACCTACTTTTTCACTCTCTCCCTGCATATACCCAATTTCACTTGTACTTATTCCCATGTACCTTTTAGGACCTCGTGATATATTGCAATCAAGTCGAGAATGAACTTCGGCATGAAAGTCAGAGACTGCTCAACGCACAGATTGAACTTCAAAATGCGGCAGCTCAGAGGTCAGATCTGGAGCATCGCCTTCGCCTTTATGAAGCCGAGGAGCAGGATGCAAAAGTCAAAGTGAATAAAGAAATGGACAAGATAAAGGTATACATATCCTCGAGCACCCGCCTTCTTAATCCATAGGTTGAATATCCATTATGGAACGCAAATGCTGACGGTCGTTATGATAGAACCACAATCCTTATGTCATGGTGTTGATAGATGGCGATGGTCTTATGGTACGACTTAGTTAATCCTCCTCTTATGCAACAAATCACAGCCACTGACCTTGCGTCTTCTTATAGTTTAGAGATACATGGATCAAACAAGGTCTTGAAGGTGGTAAAAAAGTCGCCTATGCCTTACGCGCTGCCGTGGCGGAAAGATTTGGCGAAGAGGTTGAGGACTTGGAGATTGTGGCCAAAGTGGTGGCGAATCTTTCTGGCTTGGGCAAAGCCATGCAACGAGATGGCTGCGTGGATAGCCCGAGCACCCTGAAAGATTTTACACTTGGCTTCACACAAGCCAAAGCTACATTCGACTATATTGATGTTGGCTACGGCAAAGAAAGGGCTGATTCCAAAATTAAAGGTACTGTGAAATCACTGGCTGTCCCAAACGACTGTTAAAGTTGGCTGAGCTGACCCCGTTTGCTATTTTACAGAAACAACTAGATGGCATCTACGAAATCACAACTGCAAGCACATTATGCTCGGCATTTCGCATGACGCCGGCTATGCCCCCTTTTTGGACGAAACTCTTCAAAATGAGGCTACCCGACAGAGGATCAGCATCATCGAGGGCGTCACTACCGTGCCTGATCTTGTCGCGACCAACATCAAGATAGAAAAGCTCGGGGACGGCCTCTTCCGCGACGATAAGCTTTCTGGGAAATTCCCTACGTTGGCTCAGATGGCATCTAGCCAATCACCCCCGGCTCAGCTGATTGCATCTCGAACAGCCAGCCCAGCTGTTAGCGCCGGCTCCAGCCAAGTTCGCACCCCGAACGTGTCCTATGCCGGGATCGCGAGTGCCAGTCCACCGCCACAGATTACACTTCCCTTTACGCTTCCACCGAAAAAGCAGACGCAGTCGGGAACGGCATCCTGGCGAGAGAGGGCCCAGGGCCGTGCCCAGTCCGAGTCACAGTACCAATTAATCCCGTCTAGCATACCGGATAATTGGAATCCTGGTCGTCGCGGCTTTGACGAGCCCATCAGGGTGAATGTGCAAGTGATGGAAACGATCAAGAGGCGAAAAGACAACGACAAACTATGCAACAACCATTACCTCCGTGGGCCATGCGCGAAGAAGGACATTTGCCCGTTTGCTCACGACTATAAGATTAACGAGGACGAGATCAAGGCGGTTGCTGTGCTAGCTCGCCAAAACCCGTGCTCGTCCGGCCAGTATTGCGAGGCAGAAGACTGCATATATGGCCACCATGTAAGTTTTACCTCGTCTCGCTCCCTCAGACAACGTTGCTAACGTCTTCATCTTTCCAGTGTCCTAGCATCCGGGACGGCACCTGCGTCCATCCTTATTGCAAATTCTCGGAAGAGGCCCATCCTCCCGGAACAAAATACAAGAGTGCTTACGTCCACGCCAACTAAAAAGTGTGGAGCTTGCGAGCCGGATACTACCATGCCGTCCGAAATCTCGTCATATCAAACTAATGAAGGAGTTGAAGTAGCTTTGCTTTTAAAGAAATGACTGCGCTCTTATTTATACAGGTAGAGAGAATTCGGGAGTACAAACGGGTGTTTTTTATCTTTATTTTTTTGGGTGCACTCGCGCCATGGGAATATTGGTTCAGCGCCCAACGTGGAAATTAGCTATTGCATGTAGCGGTAATTTGCAGATACGACAATTGCTCAATGAATGCTTATCCAAGGACATTTATTTCTTTCTTTTCATTTGCATAGACATGAATGTAACCACTTTAGCTGTCGTTAAGGCATCTAAGCACATGGCGATTTATAGCCAAAAGAGGGCGATGTCCAACCCCCCACCACACACTAAAGCGCGGTTGACCCCACCATGGAACTGGCTTTATTCTGCTTGCTTCAACCTCTCTCCATCTCTCAGCCTCGCCAACCCTCCACCTCTTTCCCTCCTCCATCCCCGTCCCTTGCCTCGCCTTTTCTTCTTCTCTCTCTCATACATCTCTTTTTGATTCTCCTTCTGTCTCTTCTCTTCTCATCCCCTCCATTGCCTCCAATTCAGCCCAACATGTCTCACCCGCGGGTAGAAGAAGTCTCCGACAGCGACCCGGACATCGTCTCGGACCCCGACGAGGTCGACCTCGACGACTTTGCCGAAACAGACATCATCCGCGCGCGCGGCCCCAGCACCCAGAAGCAGCGCATCGTCGACTCCTCAGACGACGACGACGAGGCCAACGACCTCCACGCCGCCGCCGCCCGCGCCCAGCAGTTCCTGAACCCCATGTCGGGCCCGGGCATCTCGACGCTGCCCGCCACCTCGGACCGCTCCGCCTTCAACAACCACCAGTGCCTGTACCCGGTCTACTTCGACGCCTCGCGCACCCGCGCCGAGGGCCGCCGCGTCAGCGCCGCCCTGGCCGTCAAGAACCCGCTGGCGCGCGAAATCGCAAACGCCTGCTCGCGCCTGCGCCTGCAGACGCTGCTCGAGCCCGAGAAGATCCACCCCAAGGACTGGTCCAACCCGGGCCGCGTCAAGGTCGCCCTCAAGAAGGAAAAGGCCGCCGGCTCGCCAGCGTCAGCCGCCATTGCCAACAAGCACCACCTGTACGTCCTCGTGGCCAAGCACCTGCGCGAGAACCCGACGACGGAGAACTCGCCCGGCCTGCGGCTGCGCTTCGGCAACCAGATGCAGCCGCCCGAAGACAAGCCCTACCCGAAGCCCGCCGTGCCGCGGGGCTGGAAGATGAACGAGTACCTGCCGTACCTGAGCGCTGCCATGACGGGCGGCGGCGTCTCGGAGAATCTGTTCAAGGACATGATGAAGGAGATGCAGGGCGGCGCCGATCCCATGGCTGCGCTGCTTGCGAGCCAGGCTGGTGGCGGCGGCGGCAGTGGTGGCGCGAGCGGCGCGGAGGAGGGCAAGAAGAAGAAGAAGGACAAAAAGGGCAAAGGGAAAGCTTAAAGCTGGTTGAGTCTATGAAGGAGAGAATGAGATGGATGGCGGGCAATTAATATCCTTGTATGTGAATGGGGGGGCGTTGTAACAAAAAGAGAGAGAGAGAGAGAGAGAAAATACCTTTTTTTCCCAGGGGAGGGGGTGATTCAAGAGTCTATAGACTTGCTATGATGATGGCGATTATACGACCTTTCAATAATGACAAACTCGCAACGATTCAAGCTGAAAGAAAGAGACAAAAGACTGATTGTGTATATAATGCAAAGAGGCTACCTTGGAAAAAGCAAACTGTCTGGGTATTACGCAGGAACAGAATAAATTCGGCTTCACGAACGCTACATGACATGAACGCATTCCCCTATTTACACATATACCTTTTTTTCAAACCACGTACACCAAGGAACATGAAAACAAGGGTATCGAGATGCGCAGCAAAATCTTTATCCTCCAACAGCTTTATAACATCTCGCCACATGACTTGCTTTTAAAACTAAAAGACAAACAACAAAAACCGAAAGGCTTTTTTTCTCCTTCCATCCTTCGCCGCTCTTGCTTGCTTGCTTGTAGGGCATCAAATCTTAATAGTCTTGACACATACACAAAATCATCGTTGTGGTACACATGAGCAAAAAAAAGGGGGGGGGTATGCAAAAGACGTCCATCTCCCTCTATCTACAACCTCTCATACCTAAAAGACGAAGAAAAAAAAAGGGAACAGAGGAGGGAAAGGGCTCAGTAAATAAAAAGATCAAGTCATTTCCTTGCTTTCATTCATATACACGTGCTTTTTTTCTTCTTTGTAAAAAAAAAGGGGGGGGGGGAGGGTGGCTTCAAAAATCATTATACAGCGGCAAACTTCCTCGTAGCCGCCTGCAGAGCATCCCACTCTTGCGATCCCACAATCCGCACATTGTCTCCCGCCGTCAATTTGCCTTGCAACGCAGGGTCGCGAGGTAGCCGGATCCTCAGCCGCGCTACAGCGTCCCCCTTCGCGCCAGCAGCCGCTTGTTGTAGTTTCTCTCTTCCGAGGCGGAGGCTGCGGTCTTGGGCGAACAGCATGTCCGTCTTTTTGAGCACCGACTCCTGCCAAGCCCTCCAGGCCTCGAGATCTTCCATCTGCTTCGCCACGTGATACTGTGGTGTTGATCTGGCCGGGCGCCAAGCTAGCTTCTCCTTTGGTGCGGTGCTGAGGTCGAAAACGGTCGTCGACGTCGCCATTTTAAGGAGCTCTCCAAGCACATCTTTGCCCTCGGCGGCCACCAATGCCTTGCGCTGCTGCTCTGGGCTGGCCTCCTTCTTCAAAGGCTCTGCGAGCCATTCGTAGCTTTGCTGCTCCTTCATGCGCGCACGACGGTTGTCATCGCGCAGATAACGGACGGCGCCTTGTAGGCCTTCGATTTCCTTCTTCAGCGTGTCCATTTCCCGT
Source organism: Trichoderma atroviride (assembly GCF_020647795.1). Classification (NCBI taxonomy): domain Eukaryota; kingdom Fungi; phylum Ascomycota; class Sordariomycetes; order Hypocreales; family Hypocreaceae; genus Trichoderma; species Trichoderma atroviride. The sequence goes on along the minus strand of NC_089400.1, from coordinate 1,148,533 downwards.
GCTGTAGCGACGGCCCGCTCTTGACCGGCCTTCATATCCGCAGCATCAGCGCCGTCCGCATATGCTCTGCTGTCACTCGCAATCTTCTTCCACTTGTCTCGCTCCGACTCCAGGTTTTTGAGTTCTCGGTCTTGCTTCTCAATGTCCTCCTTGAGGCTAGTGACATGGCCATTCACATCCTCGAGCTCGGACTGCAAGGTGCCAATGCGTTCAACGTTTGCCTGAGCATCTCGCATACGGGACTCGAGCGTCTCAATCTTGAGGACAGCTGTGCTAAGATGCTCATCTCTTTGTGCAATCGTCCGACGAACCTCGTTATGCTCTGCCTTGAGCCTTCTGAGCTCCTCTTCGGTATCCACCGGGACTGTTTTGAGTATCCTGAGCTCTTGGGCACGAAGACGCCAGGGAGTGGGGCTGACATCAAAGTCATGAGTCTGATCCAAGTCTGAAGCGAGTGTCGCCAAATCAGAAATCTGTCCACTGGCAGTCTTGAGCATGCCGAGATAGTTGGAAAAGAGATCCGACTCGTTGGCCTGGGTAGATTCGAGAACAGCTTGGTGGATGACTTCGTTAATCTCTCCATAAGTAAAGGGCTCGTTGCGGCCCTCATCATGTGTGAGTAGCTTATGGATGCCCAAGCCCATCTGGCGAGTCAGTCGTGCAAGGTCTTGAGCCAGAGTCTCGCATTGTTCGAATGCGCCCTTTGAATCTTCGCCTAGCGAGAGGGATCGCGCCTTTAGGTCTTCCAGGGCATGAACCGCCTTTCCAGCAAAGACCTTTGTGCTTCGTGTTTGCGTAATGGCGAGATCAATCCTCTTAGCGAAATGCTGTGCCAGCTCTTCCTCTTCGCCTGCTGCAGGGATGGCCCGCTGTACCATGCTTCGGATCACGTTAAAGGCGACAGTTGCTGAATCGAGGTGGCTTTGAACAACCAGAGCCCTCATGTGGATGTCGTCGGCAAAGGCAGCGATGCCGCTTGAAATGTGTACCTCTCCAAGATGCGACATGAGCGAAATGGTTCGTTGAAGCTCATCGGCGCACTTCTGTTCCTTCAGCTCATCTCGCCGCAGGCCATCAATCCAGGTGTTCAGCGCCCGCTCGACAGGTTCAAGCTCCAGCAGAGAGTTCTGGTACTTGTTAAACTGTTCAATAGAGCAGTGGCTGATATCGTTGACAAAGCGATCACACATTGCGGCAACCCAAACAAGCTTGTCAATAGCGTCACAGCCAGCGAGGATGTCGTCCTCGTGGCCTGGCTCGAGCTGTCCGTTGGCTCGCTCCCTGATGAATCCGTTGAGGAGATTTGCCTTGAATGCAAGTCGGCGGAATCGCAAGAGAGCAAGAACAGAGTCCTGGTCGTCTCGGTAGCTGTCGGGAAGGAATAGCTTGACAATCTCCAGGTGCTGTTCTGCCTCTTGAGCTTCGAGTCGTCGCAGTTCAAGATCAATCGTTTTGACTTGAGCCTTGGAAGCTGAAATCTGTAGCTTCATATTCAGATCCATCATGGCTCTCGATCGGTCATTGAGCTTCTCGGACTCGCCCTCAGTGACGGCCTGGGATGCCCTCATGTCATCCAGATCGCTCTGCAGATTCGTAACGAGCTCCCGGAATCGCGAGAGGGTGTACTCCATGTCACCCAACGCGGCATCTTGTTGCTGGGCTCGTCTGGCCTGCTCGGCAATAATGCTGTCTCTGAAATCAAGCTCTTCTTGCATCTCCCTTTCATTTTGGACATGGTTAATCTCGAGCTCGTCGTTGATCTCCTTGAGATTTTCCAGATCTTCAACGACCGCTTTGAGCTCTTCTATTTGCTCAGACATGCTCATGTTTCGTTCCGTCAAATCTTCAATCATGTCCTCTGCGCCCAGTGCAGTATCCAACTGTTGGCGCAAATCTTCTACAGCAGACTCTGACTGAGCCAGTTTCTCCTTTGCTGTAGTGTGATCTTCTTTGAGGGCGTTGAATTCCTTGAGCTCCTCCTCCATGCTCGCAATCTGATCACGAAGCTCCTGCTCTTGCTCTTGCGTGAGATCTCGTAGCCGTAAAAGGGCTTCTCGCAGTCGCTCGTTTGTGCGCTCCATCTGTAGCCAACCTGTGCTGGCACGCTCTTCGGGAGTCATGCCCTTGCTATACTCGGCATTTTCTTCCTTTAGAATCTCAAGCTCCAGTTGTAGCTCTTCCGCCTTCTCTTTCAAAGCATCCAGCTCGATTTTCAAAACTTCAGAAGTCTCCTCGGCCATTTCTCGATCCAGGGTGGCCAATTCCAGAGCAGAATCGTGCTCCGCTTGAAGGGCCTCGATCGATTCAAACCTTGTTTCGGCTTCCTTCACTGCCTTTCTCAAGTCCGTGTTCTCTTGCTGCATTGGTTGGTATTTCTGCTGTAACTTTTGAATGATGCCTTCGAATTTGTCCCTTTCTCCTTGAATCGTATCCAGTTGCTTGAGTTTGTCTCGGTCTTCGATTCGCTTTCGCTCCAAAACTTTCAGCTTTGCTTTCAGGTCTTCAATCTCTCTACTTGCAGCGGTACTACCAATGGAAGATCTTGAAGACCCGGCCGCTGGAGGTTTTTTCAATGGAGGCGCCATAGAAGGTGCGGTTAACGATTCGGCCGCAATTCTCTCCAGGGCATTTGTTCTCCCAACAACCGGGCTCGTTGGTTGAGGCGAGAGTATCTCGTCATCGCCTTCTTCTTCAGGATCGTCTTCAACAGGGGAGCTCAAAAACTCATCGGACCTGGTGGCTGAACTTGATTCTCGACCGCCTTGAGAGCTAGCAGAAGCACGGCGACCCGATTCAGCAGGCCGTGATACAGCTTTAGGGGCCGCAATGCCACCGCGACCGCCAAGGGACCTAGTCGGAGCACTTCCAGATCGCGAAGCCACTGACGATATCGAGGCTCCTCGCATTGATCGCTGGGCAGGCTGGGCAGGCGGGGGAGGCCCCATGGAAGTCCGCGACGCCGGCAGCGACGCGCGGGCTTTGTTAGTAGCCGACGGTACTCGAACAGTTGACGGCGTCCCTGTTCGGGACGCACTGGCACTTGACGAAGCGCTGAGCTGTTTGGTAGGAGATTTAGAAGGCGACTTAGTCCTCGGTTAATACGAATATGCTAGATCCAGGGCGTGTCCACTTACCCGAAGGTTGCTCGACGATTGCGACGGCTTGTGGTGAGGAGCTGGGCTGGGACTCGGCGCGTTGGAGTTCCCCCGCCTCCTGGTGAGACTGACATCGCTCCCCGAAACCGAGGCTCTGCCAACCGTCGGATGGAGGCTCGTTGGCCTGGTGGGCTTTCGAGCTGCTGGCTTCGGCGCGGCTGCCGGTTGCGCAATGATTGTCGCCATCATGGGCTTGACGAACATGCCGTATCCCATGGGGCAGTCAAAGTACCGCTCGCCCTGGACGCTTCCATCATTCTTCCCCGTCTTCTCCTCAAGCTCGACGCCAATCCATTCGCCCACCTGGAAGTGAGTCTGGCCGGCAAACCGCACGGTGGCCTTGCGGCCATCGCTGAGCTGGACTATCTGCCCAGGCTTAAAGTCCGGCATTATGACGACGGGTCAGAGGGGGGGGGTGTTGCATCATGAGGCTCGCGGCGCTCGGGATAGGCGACTGCTGATGGGCGACTGCTGTTCGCGGTAGACGTTTGCTTCCGATCGCCTCTAAAACCGGCGGCCAATGCCAGGGAGAGGTCGCAAAGAGCTTCGGAAGCTGTAGAGACGGTGTACGAAGCTCTCTAGGGAATGAGGGCATAGAGGTGTTAAGGAATACAGGACTAGAGCAGGTTAAAGTGGAGGCAGACAGGTCGCGTTGAAATTCGGTGCGCGGGACAGGGAATCTTGATGTGAGCCAACCCTTGAAGATGCTCGTTCCTCAGGGAGCTCTGCATCCCACTAGACCGCTAGAATGCAGCGGTGCGCGCCCGCTGCCACCCGCAGTGCGCAGTGCTAACCCAGTAGCGCCTGCGAGGCTGTTCAAACGAGCACAGCTGGCACAGCTGGACAAGCTGCAAGCCTTTGAGCCTCGAAAACAAGGCAACAAAAGAAGGGCAATATGGAAGCACGAGGTTTCAAGAACAAGGCATACGATAACAATGAGGAGACCAAGCTCACCAGCTGCAATGCAGCACTTGGCATCTTTTATTTCTAAACAAAGTATACATACCAGGCGCTGTCATCGACATCCAAAATGAACTCCCATCATAACCATTGAATCTAGACGCCGATGCCAAACCCAGTTTGATACCAGCCCTTAACGCCATTTTCCGAGTCTAACACCAATGCCAGCCTTTTTATCTATTCTCATTCTTTCCGGCTTTTATCATAGTGTTCATCATCGTTGATCATTATTCATTCCCATATTCTCCTCTTCACGTGGCCCCTGTCTAGCCCTGTCTCGAACCCATCTGTCATACTTGCTCGTGAAGGAGATGGTGATATTGGTATCTGAAGAGGAGGGAGTCGCAGAGACTCGTCAAACAAAGGAATTCGTGGCGAACTATCGCCTGCTCCATTCGTCTCCCACGGTCGAGGCGGGGGCTGCGTCAGCTGCGAGGGAAAACTCTGAGACCTGGGCATAGTCGCGAGCTCAGGCAAGGTGGAAGAGGAGTATGGCCTAGCCGACCTCGCTGGTTCCTCCCCTGGCGCCAATCTTGAGAGTTCTCCAACATGCTGGCCGTAAAAGTCGGAATAGCCACTGGCCAAACGATAATCTCCCATGCTCTCTGTGCGGCGTCTCTTCACTGCGGGTGATGCTAGCTCATAGCCTTCAGGACTTCTAGTCGAAGATGCCCTGCCTTGCACGGACAGGCTATGGGGTTGATAAAGCTCGTAACTTGTCCGGCTAGGGATGCCATTGTCTAGCCTGGGGAGAGACGGCGTACACGGAGACAGCATAGGATGGGACAGCCCAGGCCGCGGCTCTGAATGGCTCAGTCCGGGCTCTAACCGAATAGACGAGCGCTTAGTCGGGGTTCGCGGAGTTGCAATAAGTCGGCCCTGGCATTTAGAGCACCGGCTTGGCTCTTCAGCACCTACTGGGGAAGGCGACTTTCCTTTCTTGCCCTTCTTACGGCGCGGCCTATACTGATAGTCTGGGTTCTGCTCGCGGTGGCGATTCTTCTCTTCTTCGGCCAATTCTTTCCAATAGCCTTTAATTTCAGCCTCTTCGTTTTTCCACTTTGCTGCGATTATCTTGGAGATTTGCGGGTTGGACAAGCGTGGATTTGCGGCTGTCACAGCGGTATGGTAACGTTGGCGATACAGAATAAAAGCTATGAGAAGAGCTCCATAGTTAGTCGATGATCCTCAGCAATTCTTCCCTCAACGATACCGCGACAAAGACAATGCCCCATACGCCCGGGACATCATCAATACAGTCTGTCTATTTTGGATTGAAATCAGCCAGAAAGATGCCAGTTACAACGTACCATTTCGCGGCCGAGGTATTTTAGTCTCTGGTGGACAGACACAAATAATATCCCGAAGACTGTCAGCTTGCATTGCGGTAGTCGAGGTACCGGCTCTTGGCTGGCTTTCCATACTGCGACTCGTCTCAGGTGTGCCAAGAGGCGCAGGTGGTGGCCTTGTGGTATACTCTCTTCTGGGGCTCAGAGGACGCAAGAGAGATGGGGCATTGGGATCATCTCTCTGAGATATCATGTCCCTGAAAGCATGGATCGGCGGCCTACTGCGCCGATGCTCTTGAGACGGCATAATATGGGCCATGCTGGAAGAAGAAGATTGGACAAAAGATATACTGGCCGCAATACTTGCAGTCGAGTGACCATTCCCCTGGCTCAGGAGCCACAGATCTCAGTTTAAGTGTGAGCTGGACTGACTGTTTTTCGACAAGAATAGAACAGCAAACAAACATGCAGGGCCGAGACCCTGAAGAGCTCTGGCAGGGAAGGAATCCCGCGAACAAAGGCGTGGATCGCACAGCGATTTCGCGTGGTTGGGGAGTTGGAAGGGATTTGAGCTTCAAAAGAAGGGAGAGAAAGGGTGATGGAAGAGAGTTGTGTAAAAAGCGGGAAGGCTGCGTATGCAAAGACATACCCATTCACTTCACAATAGCGGCTGTTCCTTCGGCCTACAACGATACTGCTTTGGGGCCCATTTGATGAGTGGACACCACCCTGCTTCCGATGTCTCAAATGTCTCAAATGTCTTGCTTGGGAGAGAGCTTGCTTGTCGCTATATACTACATGGCCATAGCATCGCAGCGAAGCCCCTGTGAGCAAGACAGTCTGAGCCCACCAAAGAAGCTCAAAGCTTCATCAAGCTAGAAGGAGAGTTGTACACTAGGAGCGGCCGATGGAGATGGGCCGTGTATAGGAGAGATACATTTGCGTGGAAAACTGGAGGCCAGTTGGGCACAGTGGCTGCGAAGAAAAAGCTTCTTTGTCTGGTCGGTCGTTTGCGGCGGGAACGCCACGAGCACCCTGCAATCTCTTCGCCATTTCATCTCTCTTGTTATTTTATTTCTATTCCTACCCGCGTTTTACTTGGGCAAACAAACAGACGTGATCCACGTTCGTCATCAGACAATGCTCGCCAGCTGTCCACCGCCCCATGCAGCAACAATAAACAACACAAGGGAGAAGCTGCCCTGCCTCAAGGGGGTAGCGGCGTGGGCGCGCACGTCCGCCATCCGCCATCCGCACACGGCGGCAGCGACGAAAACCCCCGGCCAGGCAGCTGGATATCCATCTGCGTGTGTGAGATATCGTCCTCGCCTGCCATTGGCACTTTTTCGCCTCTTTACACCTCTTCTTGGCCTGTCTCTGGCCCCCTCCCCCCTCAGCGTTTTCTCGTGCATACACCTCGTGTACTGACTCCATCAGCTCGACTCCATAACGAAAAAATAATGCGGAAGCCCGACGCCCCCCTTAAAAGCCGCTCCTACAACGCCTTCGTCTTCCTTGATTTCTAGATTTCTTCTCTTTCTAAACGCCGCCTCTCGCGCGCTCACGCCCCCCTCTGGCACGCACCCCCCCAGCCTCGACCAGAGACGGACAATGCCGCCTTTGGAATGCACGCCATCAGACCTTTGGAATGTTGGGCGATGAGACAAAGGACTGGAGGCCCATGTGCAAAAGCTCACCGAGCCTGGGGCAAAAGTCTCTTTATACGTCCACTACACGTGATCCTCTATTGTGAATTTTCGTCTACATCTTGTTTCCTCCGATCTCCGCCGCCTCTTTCCTCCGTTCGACTGTGTAAGTTGTGCACTTATAGGATGGCACTAGGCTTCATGTGGCGCCCACGCAATTTGGGAACCGGGACAGCCACCGACGCCGACGGGTAGGGGGCTTAGCAAAAAGAAAAACAATAAAAATTGAAAATCTCATAAAGAGATATAAGAAAGAAGGGGTGGAGCACGAATCATGACTGCTACGTACTCGGATATGTAGACGTCCTGGCTTTTTTTTAAAACGAATTCTCCACACAAGACTCAGTTTCTTTCGCCCACGATATCCTTTTATTCCCTCCCTTTGAGGCCTACAATGTCGCGGGCCGTAGGATGGTGTGGCGGGCGTGAAAGGGAGGTACCGGACACTGCTGTAGAAGCACGGAGTATTCGTATGCAGGGCAATCTTTGTTACGTTGGCAGCGTAAGAGACATGGCCGGCCCGCCATTTCAGATTACTTCCATTCATTCAAGCCCAATCATTTCTCAGGGCTGGTCTAAAACCCTTTCCCCCCAAGTAGCTATTAGTAGTACTCCGTACATCGTTTTTTACAAAAAGACACCCAAAAAAAAGAAATAAGAAAATAAAGATGTGCCTAGAATTCCCGTCAATATCCGCCATGACCTATTTATCAACCACTGGTAGACTTGTTTGGCACACCGCCCAGCGCCAATCCTTCACAATGATATTCCTCCCTTGCATGATCTAGCCCTGTTCGTCCATCCTCTTCTGCAAAATTACAGATAGCCTCTCCCCCCCTCACTGGCCAATAGTGCAGCGCTACGGCGGGCGTCTAGGAAGAGGTCCTCACATTCGGACACGTCCTGGACGTCGATCTGAGTACGGCCATTCGCCTTGGCAAGAATGCTGTTCGGGGGGGGTTACACGTCAGCCGTCAGTTGTCTCACGCAAAGGAACTTATTCATGCAATAAACCATGGGACTCACCTTGAAGGCGTTAGCAGCTGTAGGCAGTATCTTAAGCTAACGCGGACACCGTGCTCGGCAATTTTGTCAATGGCAGCGTCGGTAATCGAGACACCCTCGGTCGTGGCACGCAGTTTAACAATCTTTTTGATCTCATCCGCAGAGTACGGGGACGTGGGTATGATGAGCATTCGCGCTAAAAAGTCGGGAGGAATGCCATGAGCCGCAACAACGTCGTCAGTGCCTCTTATTGTGCACATTCCCCGGTTCGAGGCCAGAACGACAATGGGGGCGAGATGCGATTCCAGTGCTCGGTTCAGGTAGGTGAAGCACTCCACATCAAGCATGTGAGCCTATTATAGTCCAGTGTCAATGTCTGATGCCAATTTTCCTCCATCTCCTATACAATGGGACAGGCGGGGGGGGGCATTACCTCGTCGATGAACAAAACACCTGGGACCAATTCAGCCACGCCCTGGTCAATGTATTTTCCAACCACCTTGTTGATCTCGGCACGCAGTTTGTCCGTGATTTCTGTCATCTTGGGCTTTAACAGTTGACCCATCATGCTCATAATGTCCTGTCCACCCTGCGGCCGAGCGTTTGCAACGTCAAGGTCATGCAATGTGACATCCTGCACAATCTCCTTCTTCTTGTGTACCTCACCCTTGGGGATGGGTACGTATTCTTCGGCCTCAAGGTCAAACTCGGTGGCATACGCATCGGATCGTCCCACTCTCTTGCAAGCACCAGTGTTTGCCTCAATGTAGATAACGTCACCAACGGTGACTCTCTCCTTCTGGATAGCCTCGTAGATGCTGGGGTCCAATCGAAGTTTTTTCTGGCCCTTGGCACTCTTCAGTCCAATCAGCAGTGTGCTGATTGTCTTTCCGTAGCCGCCCAAGGGATTCTCTGCCTCCTCTGGCGTCAGTTCGGTGACCTCGCCCTCATAGACCTCTTTTGTTTCCCGGACCTTGAGGCCGATCGCTCTTCGGAAGTTCTCCATCAGGATTTCGGTCTTCTTGACTTCTGACGAATAGATCTCGCTACCCACGATTGGGCAAAACGGAATCTTGGTTCCCAATTCTTGGCTAATCGCAAGAGCCAAAGCCGTCTTTCCAGTTCCTGGGCCACCAGCTAACAGAACACCTCGGCCGGCCATTCTGTGAGCTCGAATCAGATCGACAACGACGCCGCATGACTACCATAGCAAGCAGAAAGGTTAGTGGGTTGAACGGATGCCATTCTTAGGGAACCTCCTTACTTCTCGAGCGGGGACTTGGCCAACAAAGCCGCCAGCTTGGGTATCAGCATATCCATCGGATTTCAAGCCCAGGCCCTTGATGTGTGTGTGAGCCGCAGTGCGGTTATCGCGTTTGTTGCCCTTGACTTCGCTGATTTGGACCATCTTGACGGTGCGATTTGGGCCTCGGTATCAATTGCGAGGAGGCAAAATAGTAATGTCCTTATTCTTTGATCAGATGCCGTCGAATTTGTCTACCTATCGCATGTCCGGGTGAGGTGAGCTGAGTTGCAAAGCGCAAAAATGGATGATCTTGAAATTTTGCGATTGGATCACAGCCCTGCAGATCGAGTTACCAAGCGCGGCGTCGCGACTGCTAGCCTGCTCTCGCTGCACGTGATCCGACTCCCTACCCTGAAGCTTCAGCTTCTCTGATGGAATTTCCCATATCCAACACCTAGCAAGTGGTTTTTGTTCTTTGTAATTGCTGAATTTATCGTACGGGATTTGAAATACTGGTCCGTTATTGAAATCCTTTCATCGGCATGAGTTTTCCCACATGTGGCCAAATTGCGCTCCTTATGAGAAGTTACTAGGTATAGAGTGGCTCTTTACCATGTAGCATTCCCGCAGCTCTCCATCATGACAAACTTTAAACAGAAAATGACCTCTAGGATTCGTTTTTCTTTTCGACTCTATACATCACTGTCCTCAAATGCAGATGTTTTTACTTCGATATTTTTCTCCAAGACGCAAGAAATATCTGGTGCTCTAGACAAGAAATAACTTTTTTTCTTTGGATTACTCTGTCTATCCAGATTCTATGTCATGCCAACTGTCCAACCCAGCTTATTTACCCATGCAAATCAAGTTCTACTCAAATTTATTCCTTCTCCATGAACCCCGGTATCGACAAGCATCGGCGATCCTTCTGCTTCTCCTTCCAAGTTCCCCTGCCTTTCGACATCGTTCGCTTTTGGAACTGGCGGATTTTTTTGTGAAAACGACGGTGATAGCGCTGCCAAGAATAAGAGCACAGCCAGCCAGGCTTGTCATGCTCATGCTGTGGTCGAAAATCCAACGATCAAAGCTGACGGCAAACAGCATGTGGGTATATATCATGGCGTTTGCTTTGTTGGACTTGTCGGCTGCAAGGCCCGAGGTCAACAGGTATTGCATTATGAAGCCAGGCACTGCGATCCAAAGGAGCAAAAACCATCCCTTCCAAGACGTTGGCGTGATCCACCTCAAGTGAGGTTGGCTGATGTTTAGAGTTGGCGCCAGAGTTAACGTCATGACGCAGATGAATGTACACGCCATGCCAAAGAAGTTGACTGAGATTAGAGGGTGAGCGCGCTTTCCAATGGTACGAATGCATGTGAATGCGCCGGCAGCTCCCAACACCCCGAGAAGAGCAACACCGACGGCGAGCAGCCGTTCTTCAGCTGTTGGCTCGCGATCTAGGCCAGGAAAAGCCCCATCCACTTGCTCAGGAGCATCCACCACCTGGTCGTCGGACGAAGAGAGGTCCATGAACAAAGAAACCGGCTGAGCAATGAGTATCACTCCCAAAAGGGCTACGCCAGTGGCAATCCGCTCGGGTCGTGTAAATGGCTCCCGCAAGGCAAAGTAGCATAAAAGGCCAGCAACACCAGGGGCGAGAAAGCCAATGACAGTGGCATCGGCGAGTGGCAGATACATCATGGAATACCACATGCCGTATATGCCAAAGAATCCCGAGAAACCTCGAGCCAGCAGAAGCCATCTGACCTCCTTATTGCCCAAGAAGAAATCGGGTATGCCCTTCCACCACATGTATGCACAGCAAACAACAGATGTGAGTCCTTGCCGAAGGAGAAGGACCTGGATTGGATGTATTCCATCGCCGTCTAATTCCAGCAGTCGAGCACTGAGGTTCATCAAAGCCCCGAAAAACTGAGAGACGGCTACAAGTATAGAAGGCTTGTTTCTTATCCAAAACTGCTTTAACCGAGACGACGGCGCTTCGAGAGGAGGCGGATGAACTCCCGTCGGATTATATGGTCCATGGGGAATCGGGGAGAGTCTTCCACTGGGAGCTGGACTTATGGAAAGTTGACGAAAGTCTTCAGCTAACAGCGATGGTTTCGTTTCCGTCTGATAATCGCTTGAAACAACTGCGTTTTGCGGCGCAATATGGTAACCATCTGCCTCTTCTGGATGATTTTTGTATGGGGGGAGGTGCAGCTCAATCTCTGCCGGGGCAGGCGGGGATCCGGATATTTGTTCAGCCTCCATGGCTACCCTCTTGAATCACCCTGGAATCGCAAGAAGATCAAACTGCATTTGGATTAACGAAGCTGATGGCAGCAACTAGATGGCAACGACAACACAAGGCCACGAAGCCGTAGGATACCTAGTCTCTAGCAGACTGAGAACGATGTGCCATTACAAGACGAGGTTTTCTCTTCTAAAGCTCGGCTCTAGCGAGGCAGACACCGCCCGGTGACCACCCGCTCCTCCTCAACACCACCAGCATTAGCAGCAAGAAGACTGCATTCATTCTGCTTGGCGCCTCTTCCCCATGGCACCCTATTGGCTTCTCTGGGGGTGGATCTGATATAGTCGTTCCTCTAGCCGCCTTTATCGCAATTATCGCCCCATCACCGAAGAGCTGCGACGGCAATTTTTTAACTGGCGGAGGTGCAGTGACAACAGCTTACGAAATCGGCCTTTTCCCCATCCAATAGCTAGAGGGTGCGAACACTGTAGCTCGACACCTACATTAAAATCCCGACCACGAGCTGGCCACGCGGTGACCCGATATCGCTATCTGCGGCCGGCCCGGAGCATGTGGTGGCAGAATGCGGATATCGGTCGCCGATCGTCTCCGCTCCGCTTTATTCCCATGCGCCCGGCTCTATGTATCTGTTGCTGTTATTGGCCTATCTGGGGTAGTAGAGACCATTGTGATGTTGCGGCGTGGGAAGCCATTAATTATCCAGCTTGAGTACTTTCCGGCTTCAAAGTCGAACCCAGACAACAGGATGGGCTAGTTGACATTTATTGAGTAGTAGTGGCATGACATATCATATGCGACGTTTGGTAGGGAAGGCTAGGCTGCTCAGCCGTAGCTGAAAGCGCAAGCCCGGTCCTTGCCGATGGAGTAGACAGAATGTGCTGAAGGATCGCGTAAATTGTGGTATTGATCAGCTGGCATCCATTAAGCTGTAAGTGTGTGCTAATAAAAAAGGAAAAGAAGAAGACCTCCAAAACGCCGATCCTACCAATGTACCAAGCATCTATCACATGCTTTGTGCCGCCCTAAACTCCAGAACAATGCCTTTTAAAATCAAGCAGAAAAAAAAGGAGGACATAAACGGCCCAGTCGAAGTCCTTCCAAGAACAACCACCATTACTTCCTCTTACCCAGAGCATCTGCTTCCGCCTCAGCATCATCATCTGCTTCACCCAGCTCCTCTTCCACCCTATTCGTCTTCGGCTTCTCTTTTTCCTTATCTTTTTCCTTTTCCTTCTTTTTCTCCTCCTCCACTGCATCCTTCATAATCTCATCTTCACCATCCCGCAGAATTTCTCGTGCCTTCTTGATCTCCTTTTGCTTCTCGAAAACCTCTTGCACCTTGCCCAGAAACAAAGGGTTCTTCCGAAAGGCAAACTCAAAGTCTTCGTATTTGATCTTTTGTCGGCCCGAGTAGTTCGCCGCGCGGTTCGCTTCGAAGGCGATGGACTGCATGAAGTCGGTGAGGATCTCGTCCAGCACGCGGACGGTTTCGGGCATGGGATTTTTGATGTCGCCGTGGGCGTAGAGGAGTTGTGCCACTGTAGAGCGCGATGACAAGTTAGAAAATTCTATTCCCCCCCCCCCCTTTCTGTATCGCGCCGTGATATCTTCTCTATGTCTTTGGGAAGTCTTGGTTATGGGAGGGTGGTGTGCATACGTTCGGCGTAGGAAAAGTTCATTTTGCCGACATTCTTGCCGGCGCGCGCACGAGGCTCCATCTTGAATGTGTGCTGCGTTTGTCGCTTCTTCTCTTCTCGTGTGCTGCTTAAAGATAGAATCGTTGGGAGGCTTTTAATAAAAAATCAATGATGCTCAAAATCGCAAATCTATGAAAAGAGAGATTGAAATCGCAAGCTTGAACTTGAAATCGCAACTTCTGGTTGGTGGAGAATGGACGAACTGCATGTCATCAATTTCCAGCTGATTGTGGGTCCCTCAGGCAGCTTTGCCATCGGATCGGCGAATCTTTCCTCCCTATCCGACATCTGGCCCCTTCTAAGCTCCCAGGAATGACGAGACATGGGGATCGCGAACAGCTTTGGTGGCCCGGCATATTTGACGAATGCTTTCCTAGTAGCTGAATAGCTTTAATTTCAAGTCGCCAAGATGGTATGTTGCTACGCCAATACGCTGGTCCTCCCAGGATAATGGAACTTTGGTTACTAACGTTTGGCATCGATTTTAGTCTGCGCTCTTCAACTTCAGGTCCCTCTTACTCGTCATCTTGCTGTTGATTTGCACGAGCGCCTATGTCCACCATTTCACCCCGGGCATCATGGACCGGAACAAGAACGGGTATGCAGACAACTCTCATATCTGCGCGAGCTATGAACGGCCCAAAAGCTAACAATTGGCCTCACAGAGTTATGGGTATCTTCTGGAAATGCGCCAGGATAGGGGAGCGACTAAGTCCATATATAAGTATATGCTGTGTCATCATGGCCGTACGTATACTTCCCTCCATGTCTTCTTCGATTTCCAAAGATTAGCGGTAAAAGATTCTGATATGGGAGACTAGGTTTCCATCCTGCTCAGCTAAAAAATCTACGACCTACAATCAAAAATGAAGAAAAAAAAAAAGATACCAGCCGAAACCTTTTATTTGGACACATACCAGAGAACCACGCGCTTTTTTCGGAGTTTCAGGCGAACGGATGCAGCTTGCGCGAGAAGGGACTTACACGATCTGTTCCGATAGACATACAGCGGCACACCCTTCAGAGGAAAGGGTAAAAGAGTCTGGAAAAGAAATACCAACACAACAGCGAATAGATTCAATGGTTGCTGCGTCAGCAAGCCTCAGATATGGCCTATTAGTTGGTCATTCGGAGAGCTATAATGCGCTCTCTGCCTGTATGCATTCGGACGAAACATGAGCTTCTGTCTAATACGCCAGAACGGATGGGGGATATCTCATGACGAGCTCCTAGATGAGACGAATCTAGCACTTTCTACATCATCACTAGCAAAAGACAAAAGCCACATCATTGTCTGACCATGTATTTTTTACCATAGCATGCTAATTGCAATTAAATGAGATACTTTTCCAAGGCCCCAGCTCAATCCCATGCTCTATAGTCTGAAAGTTTCCGCTAGAATGTTAATGTATCGTCGCGCGGGCGTTCAAGACAATAGTGCTCCTGACACACGCGCAAGTAAGCAAGACATTGCAGGCAACAAATACGAAAAAAAGGTTGATATTTATGTAAACAATTGTCTTTTTTCTAATTTTGTTTTTACCTTTCTCTAGTTATGCATGCGCTGCTGAAGGGATCAGCCGGCGGTAAGAACCGAGCAGAGGCAATATTGAAGTCAATTTACACCTTTTAGCACGATGAAATAGTATACTAGCATTGACTTTAACAGCACCCTGTCAATGCAGCCTCAGTGACATTCCCCTTACCCCAGAAAAAAGTATCATTCCAAAAAAGAAAGGGAGAAGAAAAGCTACCTGAATACGAGGCCTCCGTTCCAAAAACAATGCGTCGCACCCCCCTCCGAAGCTGATAATCTCATCACGATGGCCTACTACGACTCTAACCTAAGGTTTGACCGAATATCGCATAGTCAAGAGTTACATAGGGTCGCAGTCAAGCTTAGTTAGCAAGGTAGCATCAAGGCAGCCGCGTTTATACAAGGTAGCATTTTTGCATACTCCGCATTATGTTTGTGAAAGCCTCAATCTCTCTTTGTCTCAGATAGAGTGCCCAATTGCTCAGGTACTGTACCTCGCTCACCGACAAATACTATACGACGGCCCCCCCCTTGACGTCAGTGGCATGACTTGGCCGGGGGGGGGGCCTAATTCTTCGAAAGTGGAAAGGAAGCATTCCAGAAGGTCATCTCCGAGATCCTCTCGATGCTGCAGCGGAGCCTGACTGGAAAAGCAACCAGGGTATTCGTTCGTTTGTACCTATACAGACTGCGGGAAACAACGGTTCATCAGAAAAGGCTTCCAGCGGAAAGATAAAGCTTGAGCTAAGAAAAGCATGCTCGTTGTTACCAGGCACGTCAAAGTTGGAATTCAAAACCGAGGAAATGAATGAAGAAGACAAAAGAGCAAGCAATACATGGCCCTGCCGCTGTTTTTGCGAATCCGCGTGGAAAGCCAAAGTCTCTTTCCTCAGCTCGCCTCGCCTTTTCGTTGTCTGTTTCTCCATATTCCCTGCCTGCTGTATGCTTCGCTGGCTGGCGCTCCTTTTCTTGGCCAAATACGACTCCACCGCCTCGGTGTCTTCGGGCGAGTCGCCCGCAGAAGCGAGGCTTGCCAGCTGAATTGTCACTTTTTCCAACTACCACTTAGACTTGGGTGCCGAAAATATGCGACTGAGCGCGATGCTGAGCCCGAAGAGCGGTGGAACCCAATGAGTCGACGGGGGGCTGGTTTACTCTGCTCTCTTGGCCCAAACAGCCACTGCGACATGTCCCAATACCTCGCTTATTTCGGTAGAGTTGGCATATCTCTCTCACTTCATTAATTGCCTCTCTCTCATCCTTCTGAATCAGCCACACTAACATGAAACTTTCCCCTTCCTCTTCTCGTTTCCTTTGGGTTGCTGAGTTAGTGGAGTGAGAACAATCGTCGCGTTATCATCGGCCATTATCATGCTAGCGGGATCGGCAAGGCCATCAGCCCCATCGCCAAAAGCAGCGGTAGTATCAGAAAGACCAAACGCGGCTCAGTCTGGCGTCTTCGTGAGTCAGCTACTTGCACAACGTTCTGACTAGGAAGACAGCGTCCTTTATACCTCCTTCCCGCTTCGAAGAAGGGCCAGCTCCTCTGGCGTTAGAGTTAGGACCTCCTTTTGAAGCGAGAGAGGGAAAACAGGAGAAGCGGAACTGAGGTGGAACATTGGAAGAGGCTATCCAGGAATCTGCATGCATGTCATCGCGTATCGTCGCTCAGTGCTGACTGTATTCTGTACTTTCGTACCCGGCGTCCCGATATCTTTGGATCTAGGACACAAGGATTCTGGAATCCCCATGTCTCGGCCTTTACCCGTTGACCCTGCCCCATATGCGAAGTGCGAAGTGGAAGTGCTAGTGGCTGATAGGCAATTTTCTGGGCCGTGTTGGAAGCTTCTCTGGACCCTGTGTTGCTTGTCCACGGTCCAGGGACGACATCTGGTCCAAATAGGTCGATTAATCGGAGCAAGGCACATGTACGGAGCGCATGGATCTGCTCTATCGACATTTAGCCATGATGGATCAAGAACTACGAGTACTTATCCGTTTATCCTCCTGCTCGAGACAGCTAGAACATGTTCGCGTATGAACCAGACTAGATGTCGATTCTGAGGGTCTCGGTACTAGGCGCCGTTGATCCTCCTACCGGGTACACCAAGAATGGAGGGCAAAATGGGTCTCTTAACTCTCAATGTTCTGGCCTTTGGCTGGGGCTCGAGTGGCAAGCTCAGGCACTCCCGCATATTGCCGGTCAAGTTGCTCCGTACGAACACATCTCGTTGGATAGCATCCCGATCATGCCATGGTGATCGGCACGCCGATTTCGCCCCGTATCAACAGGGCCTATTTCATCCTAACCTCTTCGAGGCCCAACGCATTACCGACAGCGCATGTCTTTTGTCCTGGGACTGTCTTGCCTCACCGCTAGCGCTTTGAAGAAGCTAATTGCTTCGTATATGGCGAGTATGGATGGACGAGGGAATAGGTAGTAGTATCCGAAGACTGACAACGTATCGGGCTGCCCGTACTCTTGCTGTTAAGAGAATATCACATCAGTGAGGTCCATCTATCTCATGCACGTGTAAAGAAAAGGCTTCTCTTCTTTCAACTTAAAGCTTAGGGCTGATAAACACCTTCGCAGTCATACATTGCTGTCCAGACGATTTGGACAATGGTGCTCAAGCTAGAAGATAAGCAGTCAGTCTTATCGGCTACTGATTCATCTTAGCATGAAGGAAATTCTAAGCTTAGGTCGGCTTTGCACTCCGTGCGCCTCGGAGATGGGAAAAACGCACGACAGAGAAGAAAGCTGTGGCGGCGAAGCAAAGCTCCACCTCCCGTCTGGGAATACTTCCAGAAGGAAAAGGGGGAGGAAAATCATAACGCCACTGGCAAGAAAATTTTTTAAACAACGCACCCGTTGATAATAGAGCCTTGATTCAGAGCTTGCATTAGCGACGATTCAGAAATTGTTGAAAACCACAGACAAAAAATAGTATCTGCATCGTGGCAATGGATACTGGTGTTCCGTCTGATGCGTGCGTGCTGGAAGCTCTCCGGTCTGATGCGGCCACGGACTACCCGTTTCTGAGTTTTCCCGCATTCTCGGACCCTGGGAAAGCCGTTAGACAAGGAGCAATGAGGGACAAAAAATCAGATTGACTTTGACAGGGTTCAGCATGTAATCTGTATGACGGTGGCGTCAAGGTGCAAGTGGCAGCCAACCTCCCGAGTCGAACGTCGTTCGCCGTCAAACAGGTCCAGCGCCACCGAAATGCTGTGACCCGAAATAGCAGCAAAGTCAGAGCTAAGTGCTAGCAGCAGCAAATATGCCGGAAATTGGAATAGTGCTCTCAGGCGACGGCAACGGGCAGAGGATGACGTGCTGCCATTCATCTCGGCGGTATCTCTCTCGTGAACACGAAGAGTGACGCGGGGCCGATATTCGATGCATAGGTAGGTAGACGGTTGTATCTATCTGTAGCTGTGATTGCATTGAATGGGCATATTTATAAAGATTCCTTGTTCCGTCCCCTCTTCTGTCTCTTCTTCCTTTCCACTTATAAAGTAGAAGAAACTGGAGGGACGTAGAGGAAGAGAGAGAAAGTGACCATTGGTCGATCTAGCAAGATATAGATTTCTCGGCGTAGATGACATCAGATAAACCTTGGCCGTGCATCGTATCATATATCAAGTAGTATAAGAGTTAATGGATGAGAGGTAGCTTCAAAAAAGATCCCAGCCAATGGTAGCAGCGCGTGCGTGCGGCGCCCTCCAGAAGGCTGCAATTTGAGACAAGTGTGGTGACATTGTCGGGCAGCACAGGCACAGCCGATTGCCATGAAGTGCTTTATAGCAGACACAAACCGACGCTGTAAATGCTAAATGCGGCAACTGTCTTTCCATTTCCAGCGCGGTGCAGCAGCGGCGAACAAATAATTGGCTTGCTGGCCGGGGCATCATCCCGATGCCGTCTCCGTAGGCCAGTAGTGGCTGTTGAAGATGGCTTCGGATCGCCATTAGTTTGCGGTGGTTACACAACGCATGTAGGCGCATCTACGGGCTACCGGTGTTCATTAGCACGGCCAGCGGCATATATGGATGCGGGTTCTCTTGCTTTCTCAGTTTCGTCGAGATGGATGCTATCCGCGCAAGGGGTCTGGCTGGGTACTGGGGCATCTCCGATTCAGCCAACCCAGAAGCCTCTTGTTCATAGAGGTCTACTGTACTGCTAAGACATTTCGTGCGTGTCGTAAATGGAAGTAGTATGTGTCTGGTGGGGGGGTCTATGTGAGCCGCTGTCATCTGCTTGAGTCACCTCACCTCGTTCGGGCCCAAGGCCGTCAGATGGGTGGCCTTGGGAGTGCCCGCTGTCGGGGAGCAGCTCGATGCCCATTGCTGGGTCATCCACGACGAGTCCCATTGCACCGCACAATCACGGGACCCCCAGAATGAGCTGTCTTTGGTGTGGTGCTTCTACGGGCTATGCTGCTGGGTCCAAAGGCATCAATGAGGTTGACGGATAGCAGAGCGACGGCTTGGGGCGCTATCCCTAGCCTGCAATTTGGTGTTACACGGCGCGTGCTGCATTGAATGTGTGGAGTGGTGAGAAACGCCAGTGCCCCCAATGGCTGCTGGAGAGACTCGCTGCTTAGTAGTTCTTCACGGCCATGAGCTAGCCACGAGCCACGACGACGCTGCAGCATCAACCAGACATGTGCTCGGATGGGTCAACAGCCCGACGCGCTCCGTCTCGTCTTGGCCGTGGTGGCAGTCTGACAATGCCCCCGTGACCACCAAGTGGACTGTCGACTAGCCTCGTCTGCTCATCCATCTGCAGCAGCATCCAGTAGCCTTTTCCCTCTGCGAAACACCAGCAGTAGTGATATTGGATGGTGCGTGTATGCGGTTGTGCGGTTGTGCGTACGTAAAGTCTGGATTCGGCATGTCTGGAGTTTGGAGTCGGCAGTGGCGGCTGCGGCACCAGAAGAAGCGCTCAATCCGTCGTCTGGGCGATATCCGGACTGGTGTTTTGCTTGGTCGAACCATCAATGTTTGTATGCACGATGACGGACATCCAAGGGAGAAGGGCAGCGAAACATTGGCACCAGATGGTAATCAATCTGCTAGCATCGCATGTTTTGCTGCCGAGGAGTGAGTCAGGAAGGGGCGCGGGCAAATGGCAGGTCCGTAAGCACGCCGCGAGCATGTATCAGCACCGGCCAAAGTGGTACAGGCCACCCAGTGCTGCAGAAGACTGCTGGAACCAATTCCGGTACTCCATGCTTTGGCAGGTTAGGTAGCTGTCGATGAAGTCATGCTCCATCCCACCCACCTGCTCTCTCCAGCCTGGCGAGCACAGCAACAAGGGAGATGGGCCGTAAACACCCTCTTTCCCTCTGGGCGAGGGGCGGCTGTGTCAGTTAGCAGCAAATAATGCCACCGCTCGTAAGCGAGTCAGCCGGAAGACCCAAACAGCAAGTCTGCATAAGAGGGATATTGAAATGGTGTCCTGTTTGGAAAGCAGAGGTCGCCGGTGCGTTTCAAGCAAACCTCATTGAGGGTCGGTGTACCTGTGGCGGCGGCAGAAAAGGCGGGCAGAGGGCGGGCAGAGGGCGGTACCGCGCCCAAACTGCAGCAGCACTGCTAGGTCAGGTACTTGGATACATGTACGTTACCTCTAGCACGCATTGTTGTCGGTGAGGCCCGAAATGGAGGGGCAGGTGGAATCTGGAGGTGCGCCTCGTCGCAATGCGAAGCCGCGGTTGCGCTCTGGGCGCTGCTGGATGCGCTGGCGCCAGCCTCTGGTCGCTGGAACAGGGCGCCAAAGAACCGAGCACGCTTGTTTGCGGACAAAGCAGCATGTTTTGAACACGACATTGAAGTCAATTCAGGCCTTCGGACCCTTTGGTTTTAGCCTCTTCTCTGTTGGTTGGGCAGGCCTGCTGTGGGCGGTACATGGGCCATGTGCCATATCCGGGGTCTTGGGAAAGCAAAAAGAACTGGAACTCGTTGCCGCATCGCCCCTAGCGAGGCCGAATCTCGTGCCTGGATTTCGGGGAGTTTAGCGACAAGACTACGCCATGCTAGTGGGGGCCCTCGCTGGCTCTAGTAGGGGACGGAGCACGGAGGGCCTAGCCTCCGTTTTAGACGTGGCCCGTGCTAAATGAAGGTCCTCCTAGCATTAAGGTACGGAATTCGCGCCATGGCTCTCCACGCGCTAGGCCGGCAGCCCTTTGCCATTGAGATACGGAGTTGGGCTAGTGCCTGGAATCCAAACCCAGCATAATATTGCCTTGCCACCATGGATCTGTTTGTCTGTCTAATACACGCTGGCTGTTAATGGAACTCCATATTCGCTTCTATCTCAGCCTTGGTATGGCGGCAGGCCTCAAAAGTGCCAGCAGCACCCTGGCGCGGGCAAAACGTACTAAGCTCTGGCCGCTGCCACCCTATTACCCTCCTGCTTTGCACTTTGATGATGACTGGCGACCGACGGACCACCTGTCATATCCCACCTTCACTTTCCGGCGGTAGCGCAGATGGGCCGCTGAGGAGCTGGTGGGACGCGGATTGGCGGCTCTCTCACCTTGTTGCTTGTCTCGTCTGCATTGCCCTTTTCGATGCGGGCGACTGACTTCGAAGCAGGGCTGCCCACCCCCTATGCAACGACAACCTCCGCCAGCCATGATTGACGACCAACTAGCCCAAACAGCGGATGCGTCTCCCACCAACTCGATGCCTGTCGTGTAGTACCTACCTGCCTACTGCTACCTAAGAATAAGCAAGTAGTATTTGTTTCGTTTGTTTGTTCCCTTTCTCGCCGATCCAGCTCGCATTGTTCTTTGATTGACCCCGGCAGCTAACAATCGGGCTTCCGAGGGTCGATATTTCAGGACATGAAAGGAATCGAAAACGTCTCCGACCCGACCCCGACAGCGATGTTTGACTCGACAAAGCCTTTTCACGTTGCTCCTCCCGAGTGCTTTATCTAGCGACATGACTTGGCGCCGAGGCTTCTGCTCTTTGTGCCGTTTAAAACTGCTCTCCATTTTTTTTTCTTTCGTCGTCTTCTTTTTTCGCCTCTGGGACGCTCTTAGCGCTGGCGGCGGCTTCTTCTTCTTCTTTCGTATGGGGTACTGAGTACCGGTACCAGCTGTCTGGTGCGTCGTCAAGTGGGCAGGGGTCCTCTCCAACTCCAAGGGAGCCATCCAATTGGCGGTACCCCCTGGAGCATGTCTCGTCTAGGCAAGCAGAGCCAGCTGTATTGTTGCCCAAGTGCCGCCGCCTGTCTCCAAGCGAGAGCAAACGGAGCGAATGGCAGATTACGGAGCAATGGGCGCACATCTGCCGCTACATGTACTCTACCTACAAGTATGTGTGCAGGTATGCGTTGGACCTATTCCATGCCTATCGGGCCAGACGACCTGCGGCCGGCTTAATTCAACCATTGCATTCGGGCCCCTTTTCTCTTTGTCAACACTGATCAATAATCCCTTCCATGGTCGATCTCCGAAATCGATAGCGGAGATGTAGAAAGCTAGGCGATACAAAAACGATAGTCGCCTTGTTGTCTTGATCTTTGACACGGAATACTCAAAGGGATGTTCCGTTTGAAAGCACCGTCGCTAAACAATTCAAGACCCGTGCTAAAATTATGGACGGCGTGCGGTACGGAGTAGCATTAACCTCATCCACTACTGACATCTTATCGAACGTGTCATCCCACACTTACCAGGGACTACCCTGTTAGCCCGGTTGTTTGCCGTGCTTTTGTCTTTTCTCAGCGGCCAGCCGCGCCAAGAGGCATGCTAGGTATACCAGCATGGTCAGCCGGGGGCAAAGAGCCATATTGGATAGGACGTGCAGCGCAGCTCTTCGCCATTTTGGTTGGAGAACGGCAGTGGCTCGTTGGTTGGTCGGGATTTGATGGCAAATGAAGCGCGGAGATATACCGGTAACAATGCTTTTACTAATACTGCTCAGAGGCCGAGGGAAAGCTAATTGGAGATTACAAAGGAAAAGAAAGAAAGGGAAAAAAAAAAAAAACTTTTCCATGCTCTAGCTCGGTCTGTGGCGCCGGTATGCGGTCCTCTGGCTGCGTGGCAGGCTGTCATGTTGCGCCGCTGAGGTATTACTCCAACCGTACTGGCACACAGCACATGGGCTTTTCTAGCGGCAGCAGTGCTAGTACCAGCCCTTTTGCACTGGGTTCTCAGTTTGTCCGTGGCTGCAGACAAACATTGGGCTTTGTTGGGATAAGGCCGCGTTGCAACTGGAATGGCCCAATACGAGAACTCGTCCGCCACTGCGGCTGCCCATGTGGATTTGCGATGGGACGGGGGTGATTCGCCGCTGAATACGTCCTACATACACTTACCACCACTCGTCTGTGTATGTGGACTCGCGCCGTGCTTGCAGAGCAGAGTTGATCCTCTTGGACAACGAGAGACCAGCCGAGTCGTGGTGCGTGTGGCCCTCCCCCCTTCTCGGCCGGAGATGGCATCTGATGCCTAGCTGCAGGGCATTGAACAGACGTGGCACGGCGAAGACGACTAATGGGCGGGCATAATACGACGGTGATGAGATAAAACATACGACGGACGAGATGCTGCAGAGACTCGACGGGAAATCTCCCCTCGGCCGTTTCACACTGTCGTTTTCCTCGCCTTTTGTGCCGCCATTGGCCACCGGCCTCCCTTCCAAACGCCTTCCATCTCCTTAGTCATGACTCTCCCCTTGACTCTGCTCTCCGCCCTTTGTGTGTCTGGCTCGCAGCAGAGGCCAATGCAAGGGTTGGTCGCTACGGCGAGCAGAAGGCAAAGTTACGGTGTATCCACAGCCAAGGTGTGAGCGTGAGCATGCCAGCAGCCGCGAGGCCACACAGTGTGATGTCCCAAAAGGGCCTCCGTCTTTCCCCCACGCCATCTTCGAATTAGACCTGGCTACTACAGTTAGTGGCCTGAAGCCAGTGCTGCACGAGGCGTGTAAGTACCATGACCTTCTCCAACTCTGTCATCCCCCCCCTGCTTTTTTCCTTTTCTTTTTTGGGTGGCTTGGGGTGGTTAATCAGCGAGCACAGTATGTTGCCCCCCCCCTCCAGCCGGAAGCCCCAGCGCCATGGTGTTGCTGGCTTTGGCCTCGTCCCAAGAGTCCCAGCCGATGCGTGGTCAGATTGGATTGCGACAGCGCCGATAGCGCCTTGAGCGCCCTGCCTGGCGATGGTGCCGCCATCTGTACCCACCACATCCATTCATCCTTGGGCTTCCTCATGGCACTTGTGCTCTGATTTTTTTTCCTTTTGGCGTCGTGGATGAGGCCTAAGACGTACCGCCACCACCACCACCACCACCCCCGTGTACCTCCCTCGCTACCACATCTGCAACTACAACTGCACCTAAAGCAAAGTACCCACGACCGCTAGTGGTGTGCTCAGTCAATCACCGCAGAGCATTCGAGGGCGTTCTCGCGCCTGTTGCTCCCTCCAACCCTCCCTCGGCCCTGCACCGGAGAGTCCCTTGTACCAGTACCTGCTGCCCGTATATGCACGGGGCTACCTCGTCCTTCCAGCGGCTTGTTGCTCGCTGCTGGATCAGCGCCATGGGCCCTACCGCCAGCGCCCTGGCTGCAGCGCTGCGTGCTGGCGCGGGTACCCGCTACCTCGCTGTCCCCGGCCCCTCGACCGCATCGCCACGCACTGCAGCGCCAGCGTTTGGGCGCCCACCGCCGGGCCCGCGGTACCGCTACTTCAGGCACACCTAAGATTGCAGTCCTCCCTCGCTGGAGCGCTAGCCCTTCAGGAGGTCTCTCGGGCTTGCATGCGCCGGTGCTGGGTGACCTGGTGGCCAGGTACCGGTACCAGTCTCCCCCATACCTCCGGATCCTGGGATGCTTGTACATGTAGATGGCCCTGCCATCTCGTGCCATCTCCGTTTCCCAGGGTCCCGTCTTTCCGCTCCTTTTTTCCTTTCTTTTTGCAGGATGGCTTTCCTTTTCCACTAGCCAGACGCCTCCTACTTCAACTTGACTAATTGTCCTGCTTTTTCTCGTCTTTCTTTTTCTTTCTCTTTTCTACTCTCTTCTCCCCCCCCGTCCCATCTTCTTCTCATCTTCTCATCCTTTCCCATCTTCCACTACTCACCTCTCTTTTTGTGGTGCTTACACCTATCCTTCACTTGGCGTGCTTGCTTCACCTTGGCTACCTTCCGCCATTGTGCTCTTTTAGCCGTACGATCGTGTCTTGTTAGCGAGAACTGCTTCCGAACAGACTGTTTTGGAACGGAGCTGGATCGACCAATATTAGAATCAAAGAATCAGGAATAAAGGAATCGGAGAGGCCTTGGACCGCAGAGCCCACCCCGACTTATACACCAAAGTACGTATACACACCAATCCACACCAACAAAGCAACGCCCGGTCCCAACTCTTGGCTATTACCATCTCCGGCACCTGGACTTGAACGACGCCCCACAGATTGAAAGGGGATATCTCTTCTTTCTTTGTGAACTTGTTCGACTCACATAGGGCCGGGGGCTCTGGTAACCTCGAGCAGCCGGCTATATCTGCTGCTAGCCGCTTCATTCCATTGGATCGGTTACACCCTTTTTTTAGATGCTCTGCGTACACATTGCACAGGTTTAAAAAATAAGAAGGCTAACCATCAGCTTTATACAGTCGGAGGCATACATTCATTCATTGTCCTCTTACCTTATCGGGCGAAGCTACCGAACAAGCAGCGGCTTCATCCACACTACGCTGATACTTGCAGCAACGGAGACCAGACCATTTGCCGAGCATTGACGAACATATAAGATACAGCAATTCTTTTTCTAGTCGACTACAGAAGTGATACTTCTTTTTTCCTCCAACAGCTAGACTTCGTTTTTTATTATCGCCAAGATGGTACCGGAACAAGAAACTGGAGGATCGATAGAGCGATCCCGGAGACAGCTCTCTACTTCGGCCCCCTGCCCGACCAACCCCGAGGCAGAGCCCATAAAGGAATCCGAGGTGCCTGCACCAACTCAAGAGGAAGCGGCGCAGGAGATTACACAGTCATCACAAGTCTCGCCTCGACGTGAGGCCGAGCCTCGTGCCTCGGCGCCTCAATCTGCCCCTCTAACCCGCAATCCTTCGTCCGACTCTGCCATTTCTGTGGGAGTCGTCTCATCCTCTCCCACCCCAGAGCCCACTCTTCCATCCCACCACACACAGCGTCTTGAGCCACCAGTCACAAAAGGCACATTGAGCGAGCTCGATGTCGCCAAGATCATTCACAACCCCAAGCTTCGTCACGATATCAACTTCGACCCTGAGCTCCATTTCCGCCCCAACATCGACGGTGAAAAGGGCCGGAGAAAACATGAAAAGGCAAATCAGTTTTGGAGGGCGCTGAAGCAGGAGCTATCAGAGTTCCTCATGGACAGACCTACATTCATTTACAAGCACGGCGAGAAAGATGACTGGACTCTGCCCATCTTGCTCAATGCGGTCAAGGACATCATTCAGACACTTGTTCCCCAGCGAGACCGCCTCTTCCTGGACGAGGGTCTGGACGTCAAGTTACTCATGCGACAATTCCACAAGGGCGTTGCCGACCTTGAGAAGCTTGCCCAGTGGCTGTCGAACGTCTTGAAGTCACACTGCGCTCCCATGCGCGATGAGTGGGTTGATGCCATGTACAACCAACTGAGCAATGGAAACAAGAACATGGACCTCGACGAGCTCGTCACTGGAATGCGAAGCCTGCTGAACGTCCTAGAAGCCATGAAACTGGACGTCGCCAACCACCAGATTCGCTGCCTGCGACCTGCATTGATCGAGGATACAATCCACTTTGAGCAGAAGTTTTTCCTCAAGAGGATGGAGTCGGGCAAGACTGACATTAGCATGTCAAGACAGTGGTATAAGGAGGCGGAGCAGGCCTACGCCGACAGCCGGATGCACCCTACACAATCGTTTGGGGATATGGGTGTATTTTTCGAGGGCTTGTCAAGACTCATGCTGCCCTCGGCCTGGGAGGAACGACTGCCTACAACCTTTACCTTTGACGAGGAGCGACTGATGAAGCTTAGAGCCGACGTGCTGGACGCCATCAACCTGGAGGTGTGCATGCGTGTCTATGAAGACTTTGAGAGGATAGGACGCCGCACCCCAGCAGCCCCATCATCTGACTGCTCTTCTCAGGTGGATGACATCTTGGACAGATTTGACTTCAACACTCCTCCGTCCATCTCCAGGCCGTCAAGCGTCGTCCACAGCGTGGCAGGATCTGCCTCCTCATCACCCAGATCTTCCTTTGTGGTCCCTTCCTATGTCGCCCCCAAGCGCGACTCTCAGACCAAGGCTCGTGAGCTATTCCAGACACTCGTTGCGCTGCTGCAGACTTCCCCGCAGGCAAGCCAGCCCTCTACACGATGGCAGATGATGGCTCCGTCAATGGCACTGCAAATCTTCCGCTTTGTCAACCTGCCGTCCACCACTCTGCCTCATTTGGAGGCCAAGCTGGCTTCTGCCCTCAGCGATATCGACTCCCCTTACTACCGCGATGCTGAAGAGAGCTTCCTTACCCGCTTGATGGCCGATCTTGGCGCTCGAGTCCGCGAATTCAAGGGCCTCTCTGGTGTTGCCCTGTTTTCAGTTGCAACTGGCGTTCGAGTCCCCAGCCGTCGACCCGCCACGGCGGACCGGGATACTGATGGCGGTTCACGAGAGGCCTTTGACGATGCAAGCGTGGATGATATTGCTACCAGAATGGCACACCTCGGCGTTTTGCACTGGCGCGTCTGGTCTCAGCTCGCGTATGCCGACGACGACCAAATGTCGGTTGATGATGACTCGATGCAAATCTAATTCCAAACCTCTTTTTTCCTCGACGCATACACTACAGTATTTTATAGCCTGATGGAGCAATATGTTTTCTGCAAAACTTTCTCTCCGGCTAACCTCTTTTGCATTAAAAGACCTTTCGACATTTATCTTCTACACTATAGACCGACTACACTACCTCTTTACTCCATTTAACTCACTACTTAATCTTTTTGCATCTACTTCGCCATCTTTAATCCTCCTCACTTTGGATCGATTTCAACTCTTTTATACTTACGAAATGGCGTTTCTTGGAATTTCGGAGAGGAAAGGGGCATATGGTTTTGAAATTTTTATACTATTTACTTTTTATGTTTTTCGCTCGATACCAAAGAGGCTGATTTTTATGTTTCGTCTATTCAAATCACAAGATTATGATTTTATTTCATCTATATACTATTCCTTTTGGAAGAAGGTTGGAATGTTTTGCTTTTTTTTTTTTTTTTTTTTTTTTTTTTTTTTTTTTTGCTGGCAATCTACTAGAGAATTTTTTACACCTGTTGTTTCTTTTTTTTAAATAGAGCGGTGGAAACTCCTCATAGAATGTGAGAGAGGAATAACAAAGACCGAAGAAGAAGAGAAAGAATCGAAGGAAGAAAAGACTTGTTCTGATATATGGGGATAAACTTTAATACAAAGACCGAATAATGAAAGTGTTAGATTAGTAGTTTCTGAAATACTAGATCATATGATACTCTTTTTTGCATACTGAACACCTTTGACCATTCTTCTGTGACTTTTCTCCTAGAATCTTACTAATTAATCACGATGGAACAGCAGATATACACCTACCTACCTATGCACGGCAATGGAGTATGAATCGCATTATAAATCTTCTCTATCAAAGAGGGTGCTAAACGATATTTCTTGTATTGCCAGTTATATATGAGCCTTGACTGTCCATATAGTACACTCATATTGTTCAAAAAGTTGTACTAACTCATCTATTAGCAAGCTCCTCGGGTATTGACAACGATCGATCCCTGGCCAACATATAATCTTTCAGAGAGTTTTTGCGAGCATGTAACAAAGTAACTAGATTTTTCATGCGCCAAGATGATTGGCTGTGGTAAAATACACGTGATTCATACATTTCTCCTCAAAGCATCTCCATTAATTAAACACTGTAGATACTGCCCCTCGATCCGCTATAACAGGCAAATGCAACTTTGGTGCCCTGCCTATCTAGGACAGAGAGGGCGCTTTTAGGCAACTCACACTTCTAAAAGTAATAAATACCTTACAACCTGTTGATTCCTTTCCTTATCAGGAGAGAGAGGAAGGTTAATAAGTAAGGTAGCCTTTTTCGTTTATTTTCTTAGCTGGGTCTTTCTTTTTTCCCCCTTTCACCAATAGCGTGTTAGGTCGTTTCCCAATGTAGACAAAAGAAAAGATACATGATGTGGATAAAACAAAAATGGTAGCGTGGCTTTGTATCATTGAATGAATGCACTCATTTTTTTTATTTTTTTTTTTAATTTTATTATTATTATTTTTTTTTTTTTTTTTTGATTATTTGTTTTGGTAGAAAAAGCAGGAGATACGCGAGCCCAAGTTAGGATATTTATATAAATCGCCTCATCAAATCAACACTCATCTCTTCCGTCAAGAACAGTTCTAACTTTTCCTTCTTTATTATTGAGTAAACACTTAGTCTAGTTATTTCATCCAACTACCCTTTCTTTTTTTCAAATATAATCGTTATCCAGAAAAACAATCCGACAAATCACAGGCCATGTATGCGATGAACAAATCTATCCTAAGACAACATATAAAACCAGAAACAATGGCTGTAGTAGTTGAGGTCCTTCGGGAACCGAGACCGTGAGGCAAGAGAAGGAGACTCATATGACCTTCGAGTGCTAGTATAGCCCCGGATACTCAACCCAGAGGCTGATTAAAAGCATCAAGGGCGGCCATCGCCTTCTCCGTAGAGCAAAGGACCAAACCAAAGCCAACGAATACCCAACGAGTTGGTATCATATACAAGAAGATTAAAAGATGAAATAGGCCAAAAAATCGGAATAGCAAGAGACGCTTTGAAGAACGAGGCATAAGATGCGTGTATAAAAATGACAAGATGGTGGAGGGAAAGGGCGTCGTCATAGGACCAAGGTTGGTCTTGATGGATTATTACTGTGGACTTGGAGGACCTTTGGGCACTGCTTGGCTCTTTTTCAGTCGGCTCAACTCTTCTTCCAGTTTTCGGTACTTGGCGCGTTCCTCCTGTATAACACGTTAGTTGATTGCATCTTACAACGAGAGAAAAGTATCCTCATGAGCTCTTTGTGTGTACGTACCTTTATGTCCTCGTGGAATCTCTTCCGCTCCTCTCTCATCGACGACCTAAACTGTTCACTGAGTAGGGCCGCACCAGCGCCGACCTTTGTCACACCTCCCTGTGCCACGCCGACTTTGAATCGTTCACTATCCAGATCTTCTTGCAGCTTCGCGATCAAGTGTCTGGATTTCTCCAGATCTGCCTCTAAGCTGGCCTTTGCTGTGATTGCCTCGTCGACCTTTTGCTCAAGATCAATCTTCTCGCGTTCAGATCCAATCGTCTCCTTGGTTATCGCCTCTAGATCTTGCACAGTGCCTGCTAGCTCCTGCTTGAGCCTCTCGACTTGGCCTGTAAGCCTGACAATCTCATTTTGGTTCGATAGGGCTGCCGCATCTGCCGCACGCTCAGCGCGAGATCCATACGCGCCGTCTAGCTCTGCTCTAGCAAATGTGAGCTCGGTCTTGATTTCCACTAGTGCCATATTCAGCTGCTCCAGATCGGCATCCTTCTGAGCCATCTCATTCTCCTTGTTTGCGTGGTGTGCCTTCATATCGTCCATCTCTTGTTGCAGAGCCTTTGCCATTTCTTCGGCCGCCAGCTTCTCTTTGGAAACTCCATCCAGCTGAGAGCTTAGCTCAGCGAATTTCTTCTTCTCGGATTCTAACGTAGCAATCTGAGCCTCAAATGACCCGCTTCTTTCAGTATGCGCCTGGACCTCCGAGCCCAAAGATTTGATTTGTGCATCTCGTGATTGAATTTCTGCCTCAAGGGATCCAATATTTGTGTCGTGACCCTTGATCTTATTTTCAAGAGTTTCGATGTGAGCACTGCGTGCTTGGATTTCTGACTCCAGTGACTCAAGTCGGACACCGGTCGCGAGGGCTTCGGCTTCGAGAGACTCTGCCCGAGTGCTGTGCGTATGAATCTCAGCCTCAAGGGATGCAATACGATCGCTACGTTCCTGGATTTCAGCCTCCAGAGATTCGACCCGAGCCTGGTGCGCCTGAATTTCATTTCTTAGGGCACCTGACGTTCCATTTCCTGTCTCGAGTTCAGCAGTCAGGGCCTCTAGTCTGGCGTCTCGTGCTTGTATTTCGGATTCGAAAGATTGAATTTTTGCGCTTCGTGTGGCCATCTCAGCTTCTAGAGATTCTATCTTGAGAGCGTGCGTACGAAGCTCTTCTTCAGAGATACCAGAAGATGATGACTGCGCCTTTTCGAGGTCTTGCAAGGCATCTGCCAGCATGTTTTGGGCATCAGAAGCATCCTTTTCTGCTCGCTCGAGTAGGAAGCGAGTCTGATCCAGCTCGTCTTGTCTTCGTTCAAGCTCCTCGTCCTTTTCAGCGTCGGTTTTGTTGTTGAGTTCACGCTGCTGTTTGATCTGTCTCTTCAACACGGACTTCTGGTCCTTCAGCGTCGAAGCCTGAGAGTAAAGCCATTCGACCTTGGAAGAGAAGGCGATTAGGTTGTAAGTCTCATCCGCATCAAATGCATCGTCGTCGGACGTGTCATCGTCATCCACCATCAATCCTTTGTCTGCGCGATGTTTCCGGCGTTCTTCGTTTCGTTGCTTCTTTTCAGCAAAGCCCGACTGCATCTTATCCCAGAGCCCGACCAAGACAGACTCGATACGTTCGGCGGCGCCGTCGTCTAGCTGGTACATACCACCGTTATTGCCACCACTGCTAACAAACGACTCTTGCTCTGCTTGTACGGCAACAAGCCCACTTTCCAGGTAGTCAATTTGCTTTCTCAGCATGTCGCCGGGCTTCATTTCACCAGTGCCTGGTTCCCGGGGAGGCTCCAGGTAGTCACCGTTCACTTCAGGGTTGAATTTGATAATGGTTTCCCGAAGCGAAAGACTTAGGCTTTCCAGCTTTTGCTCCATGTCGGCCACGAGATTGACTAGCAATGAGTTTTCCTCTCGAGCCTTATCAAGCTCGCCTCGAATCTGGGAAGCTTGTTCTCGAACAGGAGACTTGAGGGGTATATCGATTGCCGATTTTAGATGTCCAGGCTGCAGTCCCTCGACGAAATCAAGCTGGTAGAGGTTTGGATCTTCGAAATAATTCTCTTCCATGGCACGCGCTATGCTATCTCGGCCTTGAGAGTAGGTGTATAAGCTTTCCGGGCTACCAGGAATGCCGTTATCGTTTTGCAAAGCTCGTGCCGCAGCTCTCTTGGATGCCTTGTGAGTGAGCTGGAGGATACCAGCTGTGTGTTGAAGCAGACGTCTCTGAGGCCCCAAGAGACTCTTCTCGAGATTGAAAAGTTCGCGCGACAATTCCTCGCATGTCTTCTCGGTTGCCTCTCTCTCTAGCTCCACCTCTTTGGCTCTAGGATCGTTCAGAAGCTCTTCTTCAGATTTTCCGGCGGCGTAAAGCTTGGCCATCGATACCGCCGCATCTCGATATTTCGATTGGATAGCCAAATTGGCTCTTGTGGGTTCTATCCGTTGCTCTAATAACTGACACTGTTTCTTCAGCCTATCAACCTCCTCTTGAGATAGGATTTCATATTGTTTGCTGTCGTAAAGCGCAGTTTCGGTGAGCAGATGTACTTGTATCGGATCTTTTAGATCGGCGAGCGATCCATTCGGCGCATTGCTGGGATCCATCTGGGACGCGTCAATACCAAGTTCAAGCTTGTTGATGTGGCCAGCGCATGACCTACTGGTTCTTCCGGAGTGGCAATGTTGCCATATCCATTGGGCCCGTCCTTCTCAAATGCCGCTTCCATAGCGTGATCGCCGTGGCTTGAAATTGGCGTAGATATGTTTGAAATTTCGTCCTCGTAGGAGCTTCGCTCCGTCTGATATCCGTTCATGGTGGGTGTCCGTATTCGTCACGCGTTTGTTCGTATTAGCACATTAGATGGTAGATTTCGAAGCTCGAGATATGCTATTATTGAGTCGTGCAGTTCGATATAGGACCAGGGAGCGAATAGCAAGGCGTCGCCGAAGCCGTGTTCAATATCGTGAGAAGCGAGTGTCGAGACTTTCGTCGTCAAGCAAGGATACGTAGCTGGCGCAAAGACGCACTTGGAGCGACGAGGGCAAAAACCAAGTCTAAAGCCAAACCCAAAAAGCAAACGAAACTGAGACCAAAAAAAGAAGCCAAGACACACTTGCGCAGCGGCAGCGTCCTAAACGACGGGACAGCCGTGATTAGCCTAAGCCAAACGACAGTTGGAGGTTGGAGGTTGTTGGTTTCGCAGATTGAGAGGGGGGGGCAAAAAGAAAAGGAAAGGAGCTGGTGGCTGCTCTGCTCTGCTCTGCTCTGCTCTGACCTGACAGGGCCCAATCGCAGATTACGGCGGACGAGGGATGCCAGATGCCAGGCACAGGCGCAAGGTGCCTTATTTGGAGGGCCCCGGCACCGCTGAAGGTCCAGCGCCGAGCGGGTGCCACAGCGCTTCTGCTGCCCTGGAGGGGGAGGATTTGGAGGGGAGCTGCAGCCACTGAATCTAGCCCCTCAGCCTATGCACGGCGCATGCAAGGGAAAAAGCCTCCTCGCATCCATCATTGGCCGTGTCGCCAGCCCGGGGAGCGTGCACTGGGGCCGAGATGATGTTAAGAGGCGCTTTTACCCCTGAAAGCTCGACCTTTTGCCATCCCGCCGCTAGCCCGGATGGAGAAAGGCCTGTGGCTCCGGCTGCCGAGCTATCGGTTTGCGCTCGTAACATTGAGGCTTTCTCTTGTGCTGCTTTTCAGCTCTATGCAGCCACAGATCCTCTTCATTTCCACACATCTGCCTTGGTTTAGAAAGAAAAAAAAGGCTCATGGTCTATCTGACTGATAAAAATTGCCCTGCAGCTTGAATTGGCGCCTTCTTGCGCTCACGGACTAGGCGTCTGGGGCCGGGTGCTCCAGGCCCATCATCATATGTCAGTCTGGAGCTGCGGGTACAATTAATTTCCCACGTTGCGAGATCCCCGAAATGGCCTATCCACTTTCATTAGATGATCCTAGGGCTCCGTTACGTACGCTGAAAGCAGCGGAAATGTTTCATTGAAAAAGGAAACAATCTAGCGCGCTCATACGGTAATCGAAAACGCAAACTCTTCACATGTGACGTTGGACGCTAGCATCATTCGAAACAGGCCAATTGATGTCATTGCACACAGACCAATCATGACCAGTCTCTGACATTGGAATATTTCGAGCAGTGTAATTTATTGTATTATGAATTCGTCATTGTATCGAAATATGTACTACTACACGGTGTTATGCTGGTTTTCTATAACGCTTCTCGGAATTGGTCCATGATTTGTTGGCCCATGGTACGCCGTCGGTCAGTCTGGCCTTCGTTTTGGTTTTGAACGCCGGTTGACACTCCTGTTGCTGGATTCTCTCCCTCCAATCTTCGCCGTAGCCCTTCAAACTCTGCACTTCTCCTGTAGGAGCCTGAGCCTACAATCCATCCTGGTAGCCTCCATGATGTAAAGGACGTGGGCAGGAATCCCACTCTCCAAGAATACCCCAGAATCCAGCCAGCCATGGCTCCGAGAACAGAGCCTGGCCACTGCAGTAAGGCTAGATGAAAGGCGATGTAGTACTGGTAAGATTTGTCTGATAAGGTTACACCGGAAAATCGCTCGTTTGTTGGCGGCGCTTGGGATAATGCAATCCGGTACTTATACATCTGAGGGACTATGGAGTGAAACTGGGCCAAGACCGCAAATATGATTGCCGTCGGGCCCGCCGGCATGTAGTTGAACAAACTCGGTGCTATAGGTCGAAGGATAGTAAGAATGAGAGGCGGAAATAGGGCCGTGAACAGTGATGAAAGGACAATAAATGACTGTAGGGTCATGTTTGTTAGCAGTCTGCATCATCATACCAGCTCCAACGGTAGAGGCCACTTACGGCATATTTCCTCGATCCCCACATCCGCTCAACGACCCTGAGATTGTACAGCGATATAGCCGCAAATAATACTTCCGTTGAATTCATATAGCATAGCTGGTAGGAAAGAAGCCGCCAGAATTGCCGATACCGGAAAAGGTGGGTATCTATGAGGATGTAGAAATATTGTTTCGCATCGAAGAGACTGGCGGCTATCGAGATGGAGACCAGACCCAAGACGGTCAGTCTAGTCACCGGGGCGTTGGTGAACGTCATGATCTGTTTTGTCGTCTGTACTTTTCCTTTTGTGTGTCTTAGAATTTCATGCTGGAAGACTTGTGAAAGCGGTATGGCCCGTATATACAAGTTCGAGAGCGGATAGCTTGCTGCGCATGTGCCCCGTCGATGGTAAGGGAAGAGGCGGCTATAGAGGAGGGGATTGCCCGATGATTTCGATTTTGGCAGGTGCAATCAGGTTGATTCTGCCCAGGGATGACGCATTACCAGTGAGGAGTTATCGTCCAAAGGCGCAGCCTCGTGGACTTGAGATCGAAGCAGATGAAGTTTGATGCGACAGCTTGAGCAGTGACGGCAAGCAGCTAAAGGTGTCACTTTCGCGATCACGTGGACAGCGCAGCTTACGCAAGGAAGCAGTAGGTATTGCGAAGCATGGTCCGGAGAGCGTGTAGAGACAAGTCGGAGCTCAAAAAAGTAAATTCTGCAACAATTGGTAGCATGAAACTAGATGCTAGCCTTGTCTGTATAACTTCTTTCTCTCTTTCGTTGTACAGCTTCAAAGCTCATGGTGAAATGGCTCAATAGCTCTATTCAAGCACAGTGCGACGGGTCAAGGAACATTACCTTTTACGTATCCTAATTACGGGCTGATAGGCTGCTTGCTCCTTCATAGCTCGCTTCCTGGCTCCACTTTCTAGGATTCTCGTACAGTAACTATTTCGTAGTTTGTACTGTGAATTTCGCGCCGAACTATCGCATGGTCCGAGTCCTATTTACATGCAACCCGTTTACCGTGAGTCTTTTCGCGCTTACAGTCTTGATTGATCTCCAGTAGCAAAGCATGTTCATTAATCAGATTATCCTATCGTCGGCAAACACCGTCTAATCGCATCCAACTGGCACCCAAGCTAGAGAGCACGCCTCAGACCATTGAGTCGTTTTACATCGCTACTCCGACTCAAGTCGCAGCACAGACCGCGCATATCAGGATCTACTAGAATCACCTTAAGACAGAAAAAGGCAGTGCTCGACTGGATCACTCTCCACGCCCAGCCACGAGCCCTAGACCGTTCAGTGACGCAAAGAAGAAGCAACAGAAGGCAGCACCGAAGAAAAAAACCTTCTGTCGCATCCGCCAGCCCCAGTGGAGTGTATGAGGAATCACCCGCTGACGGCCTTAACCGCTCCACGCCAGGCAGTTTTACCGCCACTGCTCCCGCCGCTATTCCCGCCAGCTCCAGCTCCAGTCCTCCTAGCTGCATGCCATTCGCCCGCGATGCCTCTGGCCAATCTGGGGTCGCTGTTCCTGGACAATGTCGTGTTCCTGATTCACCTCATTTATGTGCACCTCGCCCTTGCGCAAGCTGAGCCCAGCCAGATCCTGATGATCCATCTGCTGTCCACGCTGGGCAACCGCCGTCACGACAACCTCGATCCCCCGCCATGGCCGCCTCTCAGCGTCGTGCCGTGGTAGCCGATGGCTACGAGTCGCCCACTGAAGACAATCAGCCGTCCTTCTTCTTTGGCTCGACTCCCACGGCGTCGGGGACTAACACGCCCGCCAGGATATCATTCTCGGCCCCAAACCTTACAGCGGCCTTTCTTGCTCAGGGCCCTCGGCGCCCACCTCTTGGTCCCTATCCTGCAGGTCGAGATATAAACCTCGGCGCAACTCAGCCTTCACACACCCCTCCAAATCTTGACACCGTCATACAAGACAAAGAGAATCAAGCTTTGCCTCGCCGAGTCGGTCTGCGGGACCGCATTGCCTGCTATCAATGGACTTTCTTCACCATGGTATGAGCGGCGAATTAATCATCATCTTTGGATCAGCGGCTCATTATTATTATTTTCACAGACAATGGCTACCGGAGGAGTGGCTAGTGTACTTCATGGATGTATGGATAGTGCTCATCTCCCTTATACCTACATGTATGCAGCGTATGACTGACCTGATACAAGTGGTTTACAGGCCGGAGTGGGTGACTGGGTTTGGCATCTTCTTCTGCCTGCTCAACATTGTGCTTTTCCTTACCAACTGTGTCTTTCTGTCCATGCGGTTTTATCTGCGGCCTGGAAGTCTCACCAAGTCCTTTACGGATCAAGTTGAGTCCTTATTCATTCCTGCTTTTGTAAGTCAATCGGGTCTACACTCACCGTGTACTGTAGCGTGCTAGGAGCTAATATATATGCTTCCTTATAGTTCGTCTCGTAAGCAGTCTCACTTTCTGTCGCTGTTCAATTGGATCTAATATCGCTTACACTTTCTAGCATTGCAGTCATCCTTACCAACATCTGCCAATATGGCGTTCCACATTGTGGCGTCTGGCTCATTAAGACATTGCAAGTCCTATTCTGGATATACACTGGGCTGAGCGCCATTGCTAGTGCCGGGTTATATCTCATTCTCTGGTCAACACTGTAAGATTTCTTCCTTTGCCACACCTTTGGAACATTTTGTCTTATTTGTATCAACAGAATATTTCCGATTCACATGATGACTCCTACTTGGGTATTTCCCGCATACCCTCTTATGCTCACGGCACCGTTTGCCAGCAATCTCATCTCAGCAGCTTCCGACACTGGTCATATTGACGTACTATATGCTCCCGCTATTGCCTTCTCGGCAGTTTCCACCCAGGGCACGGGCTGCTTAATTTCTCTCATGATATCTGCCGCCTTCATATATCGATTGATGACACAGAAACTGCCTAGGGACTTTCAGCGACCTGGTGTTGTAAGTTTTAGCATTACGGGCTTTCTTTTTTTAATCCAGCTATGATACTGAGTGTCTAAAAGTTCATTTCTATCGGGCCATATGCTTTCACCGCGGGATCAATTGGTTGGTTAAAACGCCTTCTCAGATCAAAAGCCCAATTCATTCTGACTCTTTTTAAAGCACAGCTTGGTAGCGAAGCCAATGTGATCCTTCCCTCGAATTTCCTCGGCACAGAACATGGCGTCGAAATTGTAAAAATCATTGCTTTGCTCGTTGCCCTTTGGCTCTGGGGCCTATCCATGTGGTTCTTCCTGGTATCTGTCGGGTCACTATGGAAGTACTTGCGAGCGCGGAAGGGCATGCCATTCCAAATGACCTGGTGGTCATTTGTATTTCCAAACACGGCTCTTGTAGGTTTCTCTGTTTTCTTTTCTCTTGTAATAATCCTCTGTCAGCTCATCGCACACATGCTCTCTTACTCACAACTCGATGCAATCGTTTTAGGTCACCGCTACTGAGATTATGGGAAATATCTTTGAGAACAGGGGACTGCAGCTTTTTGGATGTGCCATGACAATTGCTCTCATCATCGTATGGATTATCATCTTCTTGACGATGGTCAACTGTCTCAAGCAGAAGAAACTACTCTGGCCAAAATCGAACTCTTAAGCCTGCGTTGTGCTTATCCTATCCGGTTTGTTTATCTCCTTTGTTGATAGACAAAGATACCCTCTATACACAGCCTAGTTAATGTTGAGTGAAGCGCAATCATTCGACAATCTACCAATTATCCACGCTCATCACAATACTCTCTCCAGATATGACCCAAAAAGAAATGAACAACAAAAAGAAGAGAAGAAGATTGCATTTCTAACAGAAAACATGATAGACTGAAACAAAAATAGAATTGCCGCAATGGCAATTTAAGGGGTCTGGCCGGGGATTGAACCCGGGACCTCTCGCAAGCAAGCTGTAGGGTTTACCCTAAGCGAGAATCATACCACTAGACCACCAGACCGTATTGGACGTTGGATTTCTGGATTGTAACAAAGGTTATGAATGCTGCCCTCTAATCGCAGCAAAGCGATTGCCATTCCAACTCGAGATACGCACGCGATAGTCAAAAGACATCTTCCAACAGTGGGCAAACGTTTTCAAGTAAATACAAGCCCATAATAGTCCGCTATGAATCAAATATTCGCCATATGATACTTTGCGTTTATTCATATCGCCAAATCAAGAATAAAACAATTAGACAGTAAATGTGTACAAAGACCAAAAAAAAAAAAAGCCCAACTCACTCCCCAACACCGCACTTGGGACCGCCAGCGTAATAAAGATAAAATGTTGCAAAATCGTCAAGTTTCCGAATTCCTCCCTCCCTTTCTTCCCGTATCACCCTCCGCTAAAACCGTACGCCATGCATTTTACAACGCTCTCCCCAACTAATGTTGCCGCAGCAAGCTCTTTGTGCAAAGAAGGAGTAGCATATAGAGATCTGCTCGCTGGCTGCTTCTTTGCTGGATGAAATATCTATCGCTGCTGTAACTGAGCATCGAAAAATAAAAAATCAACCTAGTTCATTGGAATCGTTACAAAAAAATAGTTTGTACAGCTAATAATGTCGTCGTCACCGCAAAGCATAATCTAAAGCCTGGCTCTTGGGTCTTGGTCTGTCGTAGCATCTAAGTTGATTGTGACGTCGCCCGTCTTTTCGCTTGTCTTATCAGCGTGGCCAAAGAAGATGACCTGGACGGTCAAGTCATCCCTACAACAACAAGTCAGCGTAAGAGTCAGTTGAAAGCATGAACGGAATAGGTTACTCACCGATAACGTCTTGAAAAGGGTGACGGCAGAGTTAAAAGAGCGCAGACTTGCTCATCATTGGTTCCGCCGAGTGCATTGCGAACAAGATGAGTTGCGGCATTCTTGTCTCTAACGACAAATCGGTCTCTTGCATCTGGGTCTATTCCCCACTGCTGGAGGCGGATCGGCGTCTTTCCATCAAAACCGGAGGCACTTCTGCCCTGTTCTACAGGAAGTGGTTTGTTCTGAGATCCAAAAACTTTTGACCACGCCCTGTCAAACTGCGAGCTTGATTTCCCCGACTTTTGTGTCTCGATCCATTGGCCGACAAGGCCCACAACCTCTTCATTTGTCAACATTTCCCACAGTCCGTCTGTGGCAAGGACAACGAAATCGCCATTCTCTGGCTCGATCTTGGTCGTAGTAACAACGGGCTCCGCCGTAACGTAAGGGGGAGTCTTGAGTAAAGGGGAGGGGCTTCGGCCGAAAAAGTTCTCGCGAAGCCTTCCAGCAACATCACGACTCCACTTGTAGACTGCATCTCCAAAAGCACGAGTTGGCTCCAATCCACCTAGGACACGGCCGTTTCTGATAACATGCTCTTCACCCGGGTGCTGCATCCTCATGCGAGCTACTTCAGTCGGATTGTTTCCCGTCTGGTCCTCTGAGAGAGCCGTAGCTATCCATTTGCCAGATTTTGCTCGACGTCCCAGGACGGCGCGAGAGTCGCCTGTGCATGCTACACGGAGAAGTTCGCTTCTGCTGTCGTAGAAGGTTAGCAAAGCGCAAGAGCCGGACAAGGCAGGTTGCAGAAGCTCGGCAGCCATAGCCTTGGAGCTAGCCTTGAAGACCTTTTCGACACTTTTATGCACAATCTCGTTGTCTAGACGGGTGAAGCCGGTCTTGATGGCTGAGTCAATGGCTTCGGGGGGCGGCGCATTATTGCTGGCGGCCTTGTAAGTGCTGTTTAGCTCTCGAGCAACGTAGCTAATGAGGCTTTCGCGCAAAGTGGCAGATGTCGTCCAGCCCCTAAGTACGATATCATGTTAATAAAGAGAGTAAGACAGCAACAAGGCACCGATGCTACTCACGAGTGACCATCAAAAACTCCCCAGAACATCCAGTCACTGCTGCTCACTTCCTCTTCCTCAGTAGCTGCTCGGTTCGGCACCTCGACAATTTTCTCGGCGTGATCGTCCTCAATTGGATCATTGCTCCCCAACTGGACCAGGTCGTAGCGCGTAACGCCCTGGCCGCGATTGACCCAAAAAGACTCCTCCTGCCTGCGCAGCTTTGCCGTGGCCTGCTCCGGCGTCAACATCTCCACTATCCTACGGCCGTCCTCGGTGGCACTCTTGTAGAGGGGTCCTTCGCCCACGATGGTTCCCTGTGTCAGCTCGTCGGCTCCGACAACCAAGACGGTGCGCGTCGGCACGGCATCGGCCGCTCCCTGCGTGGACGTGAAGGCTCGCGTGACAGCCTGGCTCCCGGACAGAATGTCGGCGCCGTTGTAGTACCAGGCGCCGTATCCCAGGATCAGACCGGAGGCCAGCGCAGCGGGCAGACGACGGACGTACATGGACGACCTCAGAGGCTCATTGGCGGAGCTGTGGTGGTGCTGGCGGGCGTTGCTTGTGAACAAGTGGAGGTGGCTGCGGCGAGCGGACCGCACTGGGTTTCGGACGCTGGAGTGGTGACTTGTCCGGAACGCCCTGACAGCAGCACGATGCATCTGGATGACGGCGGCGCAAGACTGTGGGAGCTGGCTGGTGTATTGGGGTTGCGAATCTCCGTCTCTTCTGCCTCGGATGGAGCTGGCAGGCCGCGGGACAATCTGGTAGTGCTAGTGTAGGAACTGGGAAGTATGGCGACTTGCGAGCTGGCACGGTGGAAGAGGCACTTGGCTAGGCCGGGACGGGGCCTAGCGCATCCGATTCGGTGCAGCCGCAGCGTGGTTGGTCCCCCAAAAGGGCGGAGAAAAGGTACGTACCTGTACCAAGCTTCGAGATGCCCACAGTGCGATGTGCCGAGGTGGCGCGTGCTTCGATGA
The DNA here is from genome assembly GCF_020647795.1 of Trichoderma atroviride. Taxonomy (NCBI): domain Eukaryota; kingdom Fungi; phylum Ascomycota; class Sordariomycetes; order Hypocreales; family Hypocreaceae; genus Trichoderma; species Trichoderma atroviride. Next base: position 1,106,902 of record NC_089400.1, on the reverse strand, counting down.
GCCTGGAAATAGCAACAGGCTCATTTCGGGCCAATACCCTGGACCCCTGCGAATGTTTACATGTACTTAAAGGAGGCAATACGAAAACATCTGCCGGCAAAAGGATCGAGAAAGAGTGCCGCAGCAGCTGTATAACTCAACTAGTATAATGAACTGTTGATTTTCCTTCATATTCTATTGCGAAGCATGCCCGTGAGAGATTGGAGAGAATAGCATTGATATCCTTAAAGGTGATGACAATTGTTAAGTAACGTCTAGACACCGTTTTACATCTATATTCGTTCAAACCCGTTTGCATCTATCCATAGCAGGTAATACTACATTCCATTGACAGCTAATATTCATCGTCCATAAGTGCGGCCAAGCGATTCTCCCAACGACAGGCCCGACAAATCCTAACCTTACAGTGGCCGACACAGCCAACCAATGTACCAAACCAATATCCACAAAGTTGGCAAGTTGGCTTCAACGTGTCGCCGAGTTTCATCCAATGATGCCGGCACGCGCTGATAGTTTTCTTTCGAGAAAGTCTAGCAGCGGAATCATTCGAGATGAGAGATCTAGGCGTATGGGGATTTGGAGATGGTATAAGAGCTGGGGCAAGGCCGTTGATACCTATGTCTCCCAATAGATCAATCTCTTGCGCTTCGTGCTGGATGTCGGGTTCATTTTCGTGAGTGTGATCTGTGTAGCTCATTAGCATAATATGATTCACCACGAATTAAAGAGGCCGCCATAGGATTCGACATACTGGGTATATCTATGAGGTTCTGTCTGTCCACTCGATACAGATTTTGATAGTCTTCAAGAACGTCTTGACAAGGGAGGATGATTTCGCTGCTCAATTTTTTATTTGCACATTGATGGCATATCCAATGGGATCTATTAGTTGAGCAGAATGCCTGTTCCAGCACATGGACTCGGCCTAAATGTAGAGAGCAGGCAGGAAATTGACGATCAAACAACTATGTAGATATGCGTTAGGCCTAATAGGTATGTGATTCAGAGGGGAAGATATCGTAGGTAACATACGTCGAGGAGATTTGCGAGCGCACGGCGGCCCTATTCACCAACGACCTCGGACTAGAGATGCTTTGTAAATAAACTGTAGGCATATAGGTGTACTAATGTGATAGTATGCTCACGTCATAGGCTTCTTGAATCGCGAGAACGACCTCATCAAGAGGGTCCATCGTGGAGTAAGAACGAGGACTGGCTGTTCTAATGGCAAAAACTGAAACAAAACATGGAATAAGGAAGATGGGAGAGAGCAATAAAGATGATGTAAGAAAGGGAAAGCCAGGAAAGCCAAAAGGGTCAAAGGAAGGTGGGATTTGGGGGTCACGGTTTAATGTCTTAGATTAAAGGAATCCGCACCCCAGCTCTGGCTTAACAAGCCCTTGGCACAATGGTTACCTCTAGCACATTAAAACAATGCATAGCAGTACAAGCGATGTGGTTTTTACAAAGTAATATAGTATCTTGAAATACTAGTACGTATAAATCTATGCAGAAATGTAGCATCAAAAATATAATGTTGTCCAGATTTTGGATATATATTGACCTCTATAGTCTAAATAGTGTTTGTTATATAGCCCAAGCAGTAATAATCAGAGGCAAGAGGTGTTTATTTCAGTAGTAGGTTGAATGAATAGATTTTGACTTGAATCGTGAAAAGTATGTGCATGGCAATTCGTGACGGGGCATGGAAAATGGCGGATTATAGCCCGCATTAATCTAATATGATGGCTCTCCCTGGGCGCTTTCTTTTGACCAAGGCTTATGTACAGTCGGCTGTTAGTCCCTCTTCTGTTCACCTGGACGGGAGAATCTTCTTGACATATTCCCTGACAAGCCGTAATGCCGCTCGTACAATATCTTCGAGCCGTCGGTCCTTTCGACTCCGCATCCAGACAAGTATTATGCACAAAACGACGCAGTCGATCAAGAGGTGTTTCATGACGACGAATATGAGCCATCTTATCCAAGAAGGGAAGCTCTTCTCCTTTTTCGATTTCCACTCCCGCCCTGTGGCAATTTGTTCGCGGAGCGCCGCAACTTCTGCGGTGAGCTTGGTGATGGCTCGCTCCATCTTCCTTGTCCATCGGCTGTTCTGAAGACTAATCTGGCGTTCTTCTTCATCCCTAGCTACTGCGTCTTCGTCATCCTCATCAATTTGCCTACGTGATCGCAGTTCAATATCTTGCTCGCTCATAGGACTGAGGATCTTCATCGGCCCGTCACTGCCGCTCCTAGGCTGGTGGAAAACATGTGAGGGGTCGCTTGGGTTGGCTGATGAGGAGTCTGAACTTGCAACGTTGTCTTTGATCTGGTTCCAGACCAACTCTAGTACAGCACCCTGGTCCTCCGTCTCGCCCAGAGTTACCTCCCGTCTCTGCTTAAAGGGAGTTAGCTTCCATGTGCATGTACAACAAGGTGGGGAGATTCATAGCGAGTGGGCTACGACGAGGTACTCACGATGTATTTGCGTATTTGTGCATGGTCTCGATCAGCGCCTCGACATATCGTCTCTTGGACTCGGTCCGGGTCAGTCCCTTTTGTGAATTCCATGCATCCCACTTATCCCGCTCTTTCTGCAGCTCATCCGGGGCCAGCCCTGACCCAGCCGTGGGCATCTCCATCACGCCGTCGACATCGCCCTCCATGGCCTGTTTGTAGAGGCCATAGAGCCGTAGCCGCTCAGACGGGGGCGGCCGCGATGCTCCAGTCTTGGGTATCTTCTTGACGGTGTTTAAGGCATGAACAAAGACTCGATCTGCAGCATTGGGCGGCGGTCAGCATGTACCATTGCGGGCACATCGTGGGGAAAAGGAATGCGACTGCGATTATACCCACCCACGGAATCCGCCATCGGGGGCGGCTATGACGGGGAGCCTTGCTGCTCCTAACGGGATTGATGCAATATCTTGAAAGCGTCGGAAACCAAATATGATCTTGCGATTGAAGCTGCTTCTTCCTCTTTTCTCCTTCGACCCGTGGTTTTTTTTTTTTTTTTTTTCGTGGTAAATGGGTGGCACTCGTTGGGAGGGCTCAGGCACCGATTGCGTATTTGGATTCGCTGATCTGGAGAGGCTATTCGATTGGCGATAAGGACCGAGGGACGGAGTCGAGACGAATTGAATGCGACACCACAGACCAGCGCAGAGACAGGCGCTTCCTTTGAGAAAGATGACGCAGGTTGAGGGCCGGCAGAGGCAAGGCGGAGGCGATTAGTCGGAGTAGCGGATGTCAAGATTACGATTATGTATTGCAATCATAGGAATAGCAGCTGTTTTGGCGGCTCGGTTTTTGTCGTGGACCGGCTCCCAATTGAACCTCGGCGCGCACGCGCTCTAAGCCGTGGGACTTGCGACGCTCCCGGCCAGGGGGCTCGGCTGCTGAGAACGACCAAGTGTGGCACTCAAGCTGAGCGTCATCGGGTGGGGGTATGCGATACCTGCGGCGACACGTGAAGATGGCCTGTATGCTTAGTAAAGGGTACCTCGAAGCTGAAGTGCTCTCGACGCCCGGTTTTACCCCAGATTAGCTACGGATACAGTGCATTGCATGCGCATTCCTGCTGTTGCGTCTGAGAAACATCTTGCGGTGGTGGCAGAAAAGCTTTTCCAGTCACTTTAATGGCGCTAGTGTTCAATATGCCCAAAAAAAGACAAACAGAGAGCGAAAGTAAGCAATGATTCCATGCCTAACTGGGTAACTAGCAAATATCTTCTCCTGCTTGCAATACGCACCCATTAGTGGTACAGGCCAAGGTCGCACGTATCGGGAGATCAGGCTCCCAAAACACATGATGCGACAGGTGGTTACGAGCTGGCGATCATGGCGAGATATTTCGCCAATAGCCATTCACTGCTGTGTCTCAGCTTTTTATCGTTTTATCAGTACAAACTGCGTATGTAAACGCTGCTCATCTATTAAGTAAAGTTCCTATCCTCCACAATTAAACAATTAGGCCTATCAAGCCCCTGTGCTGTGATCCCAATTCCGGCCCTCAACATCATATGGGAGCACTCCAATGCCCATCCATCTTTGCCCAAGAACCGTAGCCATAAATCGCCATTCAAAAAAGGCTGTCGACAAATGTATTGTCGTCTCTGGCCTGTATATATTGCCTCTTCTTTTCCTCGTATGCCTGTATCAGTCGCTTGTTCTGCAATGCCGCTTCGGCAGCTTTCTGGCCAGCCTCTTTCTTGCTCAGGGCTGTGCCGACTGCCAGTAGTCTCCCTACCTCGCCGTAGCCGGTTAGATAGGCCCCGACGGTATAAAGAGGTAGTTTCAAATGTTTGTCCCTTTTCTCGCCGGGGAGATCTTTGTAGTCAATGGTGACACCCTTGGTCACAATTTTGACACTCAGCCGCTGTTTGGAATTCTTTTCTGTTGCCTCCACCCCCGCTGGTTGAGCTTCCCGGCGTCGCTTTGCAGCCTCTGCTTTTTCAACATCTTCTTTGATCGCTCTGCCCCAGAGGGCTTTGAGCCACTCCACCACTTTGACAAGCCCCTCTTGAGGATCTGAGAGAATAACAGCCGCGACGTAGGCTTCAAACATGTCGGCTTGCGTCTTCAGTATATCCTTATCTTTTGATCTACCCCTTCCGAGCCCCTTGCTTAAATCAAAGTGATCTGGAATCTTGGCTCGCCTCTCCATGCCATAATACCGGAAGTATTCGGCAAGAGTGACATTTCGGATCAATCTCTCGCGGAATTGAGATAAAGGCCCAGATCGCAGCTTTGGGAATGTCTGATGGATGAGAGAACTCGCAATCAGCTCAAGGTAAGCGTCACCAAGCCATTCTAGGCGTTCGTAGCTGAAGTCCATGCCTAGACCTGGATGCGTAAATGCTTCTTCGGCAAGCTTTGGGTCAAGAATTGGGGGTAAAGGAGGCCATTCTTGCGATATATCCGAGGAGATCCACGGTGTCACACTAGTAGGAGACAGCACTGGTATATTTGATGAGCCTTGGGCAGCTCCTAAGACGGGATCCTTTGCCAATAATTAGTCGAATGAGTTTTTATTCAAAAAATATAGTACATACCGTGGATGTCTTCTTCGCCAGAGGCCTAGCCGTCTCGGCGATAGGCTCATCAATAGACCCAATAATCTGAAAAGAGGGAAGTAGCCGCCTGGTCAGTCGTGATAAATTTGAGTTTGTGTTTCCAATTTGGAAGTCTGTAAGGGTTGTGCTCTGCGAAAACTGTCGCTTTAAAGACTGAAGACAGTCAACCAGCTCATCTGCCTGCTCTGCAAGCAACGCTAGCGCTTGGCTTGTGGTCTCGACGCTGTTAACAAATTCTGTATCATTTCGGAAATCGTCAATCTGTTGACGTTTGGCCCAATTGTCTACTGATGATGTATTATGCCGTTTAGACATTTTTAAAATGATGCCAAAATCCAGGATATTACGATAAGAAATTCTTCGCGTTTGATGTAAGAGATAGAGAGGGTGGGCTGATGGGGATTCTTAGAGCGAGAAGAAAATCGCCTACCTTGAAGCGCGCCGATGATACTAGTCCCAATAGGGATTAGCCAAATCATTTTCTGGTGTGCATCAAACTTCAATTCAACGTCCAAAGTCGATCGCAGCATTCGAGATCAAGCATGTAAAGATGAGTGTCCCTCGTGCGCGGTTAGTAGATTTGATGAAGGTAAATATTCCTTGCGCTGTTTCTCTCCATGCTTCCACTAATATTTCATAGGCGCAATGCCAAGTCTTCGCCACGACATTCAACCCTGAGGGGGTTCGCATGGGCAACAAGATCTTGCGACAGCGATTAAAAGGCCCTGCGCTCGCCGCTTATTACCCCCGGAAGCTAGCATCGATCAAGGACGTGAAGCGAGAGTTTGGCCCGGTGCTTGCCACATGGGACGAGGCCGAGGAAGATCGGTTCGAGTACATTGAAGAGTAGGTGCATTGGAAAGAAGATTTAATAGAGCAGTTTGCTGAAACCACAACTACAGGCTCAAGCAGCGTGGAAAGAGTGCACCGAAGAAGAAGACGGGTCCTCCTGGTACGTCGCATTCACAAGCCCTTTTTAATTTAGGGAGACTCACCTGGAATACCTTTCAACTAACAAACCCGCAGCTCCCACTCCCGGAAAGAAGCGATGATAGCTACATTATTAGCTTGAGAGGGGTCATTTCCGCATTGCCATGTTCAGTTCTCATGACATGGATGTTATATGAATCATGGGGTTTGGCTATATAAAAAAACAAGGCGTTGAAGGATATGGCAGCTCAAAATCTTGTGTTGCTACTTGAAAATGTAAAACTGGCTGTACGATATAGTCATCTTATCAGCTCATATCAGTCGATCTGATTTTGCTGCGATACTCCAAAAAGGTATATTAAAAGAAGCGTATGAATAGAGACATTGTACCCACTTACGTCGTCGTCGAATGAAGCGAGAGCTGCCTGCGTTTGAAGTATACCTAATATACACCTTCTAAAGGAGAAGAGACGGCGTACAACTACCTACCTAGGTATCTAATATTTGCGCCAAATGTGCAATGGTCCTCATGCGTGTACCCACAAACATGTATGTAGTAATTTCAAGAGTTTAGACCTAAGATATCATCTTTTGAGATCGCGGGCAGGACACTGTTTGTATTCGTAAACAATCCCATATCGTCGGCACACGTTATCATGGCGATGCAGCACGGAAGACTACTAGAACCAAAGATTATAGTACCAGCCCCTGTGGCGTTTGTTTGAGGCTTGTAGTGACTCACTGATGAGTGGCTCGCTGCAAAACGTTTGGCCGTTTGTACACTTGCACATATAGCATCCGATAAACGGGCACGGGTCTCTTACTTTCAGCCCTTCACTGGCCAACCAACCCCATCCCCTCTATCCTTTCGGACTATCTGGTTTTTTTATATAGCAAAACTTTAAATTGTCTCAAGTGTCAGCATTTCTTCTTTATTATTTCCACCTAATTACTACTAGTAGTACTGACCGCCCCAGAGCCTTTATTGGAACTTTCAGCCATCGCTAACGTACCTCTATAAACCAGGGCTGCTTTTTGGCCTTTGTAAGTGACAGCCAAGGCGGTGGCCCTGTTTGGCAAGGGCTGCCAGTTCCTTCCTCCTACTGCCCAACCGGCCGTTCTTTCACCTCCAAATATAAGCGACCGCTAGCATTTACCTCTTCAATTTTTATTCTCCAATTTCTCCTCCACCTTAATCACGGTTTCTAATCCTACACGCGTTTTCTTCTTCCTTTCCCTTCTCCAACCTTGGCACACAAGTTGTGCGTGTCCGGGAGCTCTTCTCTATTCCGTTTGCATCTGCTGTCGTCTCTCCCGTCATTCGCACCTCTGTTTATCCATCTCTCTTGGGCATTGCCTGCGGATACAATGTCGACTTCCAGCTCTTCTGGATCTACTCCTCAGCTTTCGGTCCTATTGCCAGCCGACACAGCCCAGAGAGATCTTTCGATGCAGGCGGGAGATGGAGCCTCAGCTGTTTCAGCCAGTTGCGTGAGTTTGGTACCCCATCATGTCCTGCAAAATTATGATATGATCATGTCCACTGTGTTCCTATTTTTTTTTTCGGCTTCGTCACGATCACTATTCATTCCCGCTGACTATGAATGTTCCAGGAAATGGCAACGGCCTCTTCTACAATGATTGAGAAAGGCATCACACCTTTATCTACCTCGAAGCTGGCGAACCAGGGCTATCCAAAAGTGAGTGTACCATATTTTCCTTTATAACCATAGAACGCAAAAAATTCTTTGTGGCATCTCCAGAACTAACTCTTGTCCAATGGCGAAGCTCTTTACTAGACTATCAGAGCACCAAGTTGCCTACAGCCAACAGAACCAGGCCTTGAAAATCGAAGATGGCGGCCCTTTCTTGAAAGTCTTAGATCAGGGTTCCTCAAGCACTTCACTTCCAATTACTCCAGCCACCGAGGATTTCCCTGCTGCGGCTTTAGCCACAAGACCAGCTAGCGTTACGCTCGACGATCCTCGTGCAGATGCTGAAGAGGTTTTTCGCCTAAAACTACAGCTTGCGCAAGCGCGGAACCATATCTCCAAGCTTGACCATGAACTTGCTCAGACGCGGTTTTTCAAGGAGCCCGATGTGCCCATTGCTCGTGTTGAAGCGGCTCCGCGAGACAACATTTGGAACAGAGGCACGCCGGACGATACTCAGTCCGATACCAGTGATTCTGCCTCTGCTGTTGCACTGAATCGAGCTCGTGGAATCTGGGGACCTACCAAGAGCTCGTTTGCCAACAACGGCCCTCTTCAGCCACCCGGTCCAGAGCCGTCACCCGGTCATTGGTTCGGAGGGCGAGGATTTAATCATACCTGCGTAGACCCAAATCAACCTTACGTGTTGATCGACAGCCATCGTGCTGAGCGTCAGACTGCCGACCATGACCTCGTACCTCGCCCTCATCCAAACCGGCGCGGCGCCCGTTTCGATAATCGAATGAATGCGAACCACCAATTTGGAGGCTCTTTCGTCAATCTGAACAATCCAGCCCACCATTTCGATCCCATTGGAAACCCAGTTCCAGTTCCTGTGCCAGGCGTTCATGTGAACGTTGGTCCGGCGCTGCCTCCTATGGGAGTGAACATGTATCCTCCTTTCCATCAGCAAGCAATGGGTACTCCTCTTTCTCCGCACGCCTCAGAGTTTACCTCTAAGGCTAGTTGGAAGAATGAGGTACCCAGCAATGTGGTGGAGATAAATCACTACCAACCGCATGCTGATGAAAAACAGGTTGTTGCGTCTGAAGGACCAACCTATCTCCCGCCAACAGAGCCTCTTAACTATCGCCGCCTTCTCGATCGAAATGTGAATTGCAACTGGAAGTACATTGTGGACAAAATAGTCTGCAACAACGATCAGCAAGCTTCCATCTTTTTGCAGCAAAAGCTTAAAGTAGGCACCCCTGAGCAGAAATACGAAATCGTCGAAGCCATTGTGGCCCAGGCATACCCTTTAATGGTCAACAGATTTGGTAATTTTCTTGTTCAGCGCTGCTTTGAGCATGGAACTCCAGAACAGGTGATCAAGATTGCCGAAGCCATTCGAGGCAATACTCTGAACCTCTCCATGGACCCTTTTGGTTGCCATGTCGTCCAGAAGGCGTTCGACTCGGTCCCAGAGGAATATAAGGCGATTATGGTCCACGAACTCCTCCGCCGCATCCCCGAGACCGTGATCCACAGATATGCGTGTCACGTTTGGCAAAAGCTCTTCGAGTTACGTTGGAGCGAATCTCCCCCTCAGATTATGAAATTCGTCAACGAGTCTCTGAGGGGCATGTGGCACGAGGTTGCCCTGGGAGAGACTGGCAGTCTCGTTGTGCAGAACATTTTTGAAAACTGTTTGGAGGATGACAAGGTAAGTTAGGAATCATCTCCCAAGGCATTCCGATGACTAATACTTTGTTTAATAGCGTCCCTGTATCGAAGAGGTCCTCGCCAATATTGACATTGTGGCTCACGGCCAATTTGGAAACTGGTGCATCCAACATATATGCGAACATGGGGGCCCCCCTGACCGCAGCCGAGCCGTCGACCACGTCATTAGATACGCAGCAGAATATAGCACCGATCAATTTGCCTCCAAAGTAGTGGAGAAGTGCCTCAAGATTGGGAACACTGAGTTTCTCGGCCGATACCTTGATCGAGTTTGCGAGGGGCGCCAAGACCGCACCCGCATCCCCCCTAATTGACATTGCCAGTGACCAATACGGAAATTACCTTATCCAGTGGATTCTTAACAACGCTTCTCCTCAACATCGTGAAATGGTAGCTGCCCATATTCGAAAGCACATGGTTTCGCTCAGGGGATCCAAGTTTGGATCTCGTGTTGGCATGCTGTGTACCAATCACGCGGTCACAACTCGTCCAGGCCCAGGCGTTGGCCCGGGCATGGGCAGTAGCCGTATCGGACCAGGACCAGCGAGATTCAGTGCCACTTACCGTTGATACGGTATTCACATCAGAGGTCCAATTGTGCAAGACGTTACCTAACAATCTGGCAAGCCTTCTCTACGACGATTCTGCGCAGCATTGTTTGTTCCACTTACAACGCATCTTGCCGACTCGTTACCACATCTAGTTCCGCCCCTTGTTGTTCTCGCTCGGATCACACAAGACCACATAAAGAATTTGTCGATTTCTTCTTATGAACATTTTCCCACGCAATCAATTTAAAGATCACTCGTCATCCTACGCTCAGCTGGCTACTGCCTGACTGGGTGCATTGGACACATTATGGTTATGCATTTTGAAATATGCAGGAGACTACATCTGCTAACCGTGGCGGCAACATTCTCTCTTTGAAATGAGCCCAGATTGCATCTCGACATGTAAACACAGTAGCATATTCACTTAAAACGGTTCGTTTTCCTTCCACTCCCACCTATCTTGTCGCGATTTGAGACTGAGCTAATCTTGGATTGCCTGAGAAGAAGTCAATGGTCGTTAGAAAATCTTAATAAAAGGGCGGTGTATCACTCTGATGAAAGATGCATTTTGTTTTGCGCGATGGAGATAAGGGGGAAAATGTTTTTATGAAGAAGACTTATTATGTTAATAGCTGCAACGCTCTTTACCACAGGATTTTTTTCTTTTTTGTTTTGACTGCGACGATGCATGTTTACACCAGTCGCCGTAATTTCGAATAATAATTAGAACGTTTAATACAGACAAGTTTTCAGGCCAGACGGGTTGTATTCAAACTCGCGACTATTATGCCCAAGTTGGCCACGAAATCTCACGCTTGGATAATAAATGCGAGTCTAGTATATAATGCTTCTCAGATGCAAAGAGCGGGACAGGTCTTTGATATGATCGCCGTTAGATGTCTGCCGCGGTGTCATGAAGATCCTGTCGCAGCAGCTGTTGCTTCTCCTTCTACCTGATGCTCAACAGGGGGAAACTCCAGATCCAGAGCATTCACAATACCTTCGGCACCCGTATCAGCGGTTGCGGTAGCCTCTTTCTCCCAAGGTTTTCTGGGCACGGGACGAGATCCAACGGGTTTAACAGTCTGACAGGTTCAGCGTGAGCAAATACCCGTTTCAGGCGCAAGATAAGGGCGTGTGGGAATTGAATAAACTTACGGGATCTCGTTCAATAGTGTTGGGGATCTGTCTGATGCCGGGAATCGGCTTGCCTTCCTGGATAAGCTTGATCATCTCTGCGAAAGCCAGAGGATACGATGGTTCGCCGCCCTCGCCAGAAGCCTGAGACTGGGCACTACGGTCGACGTAGAGGTCGGCTTTGGGGGCGGCTTGCTGCCATGCTGTGGCGGAGGCAGAAGATGCCGATGCCGGTTCCGATGACTGCTGCTGTTCGTACTCTGAGGGGACGATGTGCGGAGGTGGGTATTCTGGGTGCTGAGAGAGCCAGGTCTGGTAGGCGGCGAAGTCGATTTGGACGCCGATGCGCTGGGCGTAGTAGAAGATGCGGGCGTGGGTGGCGATGTCACGCAGGGAGCCATTTTGGGGGTTGGATGGGTTTGGGGCGCCGAGGATGGCGCGGAGGCCGGACTGTGGTGGATGAAGGGTTGGATGTAAGTGGGAGGCGGATGGATATATGAGCCGTATGTGGGTGTGGGTGTGTAAGGAGTTGGGCATGTATTTATTTACAAGTTGGGAAGGACAAGATGAGTTTAACTGACGGAGAGAAAGAAGAAGAAAAGATGCTTACCAGAAACGCAGAGTCTTTTGTCCAGGGGTAGGCGTCAAAGGCTCTGAAGATGGAGTCTTGGTCTGTTAATGAGCGGATTCGATCTGCTCCCGGGAAGGGTGGCTGGGGCTCTGCCATTGTGCTGCGTTGCTAATGAGGGGTTGCTGTTTATGCAATGTCAAAACAGGGCCTCGTTTATGAGTGACGATGCCGTGTTGAAAGAGTACTCGAATGTCGGGTAAGTTGAAAGAGAATATTCTAGGTATAATGAGAGTCAAGGCGCTTGAAGTGGGCTGGTGAGTTGATGGTTCTCATTCAATTGAATTCGTCCTAGTTCGCATGTGAAGTGGGTGGAGGTGAGTGAAGCGCGGGATGGGCAAACCTCGGCCCCGGTACTTTTGGGTGAGTGATGTGATTGGCTGGCGTTTAAGTCATGCTTGGAGAGGACCGTACGAAATGATGAGTGTGGTTTACGATGAAATGTGTAGGCTGGTTCAAGTGTAAAAAAAAATTATTGATTTAGGATTGAAGGGAGAGATTGATACAAATAGAAAAGAGTGGCTGGCAGAGAGCTAGGGAAAAGAAAATGTATGATATGCGTAGAGAGGTATTGAACTCTTACCAGGTGGCTATAGTTGGCTGCGACGTATATTCATATAGGAGAGGTAAAATAACAAGATACTTCTTTCTAATAGATATACAATCACGCAATGAACATATCATTTTCATAATTTTTAGATATTTGTTTCTTTCAAAAAGTGGAATGTAGGGTAGATCAGATGTGATATTAGCATCCAAACTCATTGTTGATGAGAGCGCATGACAACCATTGTCAATACAGCTAACTCGGTCAATTCATGGAGAGAAATCAGAACAACAAAGCTAAAATGAAGAGAACTAGGGCGTATAATATAGATATAAGCGATCGATTAGCGTGGATTACATAGCAATGGCATCTAGACAGACTGCCTCTATACATCTCCCTCTCTCTATTTTTGTGTACCTATATATATATTACTTACTATATAGCCGGGATCGAACACACAAATAGCAGCCAAGACCATGACAAAATACACTCTAATATATCGGAATATACACGGAAATATTCTCAAGCAATATGAACTCATATTGACAATAAACACCTATATTAGCATCCGCCGGAAGAGTCACGCAAGTTCGACCAACCCATCAACTAACAGCTGAGCCCGCGATATCCCTTATGAAGTATATGGAGAGCCATCCATCAATGGAATCTGCGTTTTCCCTGTCTGTGTGCAATATGAAAATTTCCAGATGGTGCAGTAAATATGCGGCTGCGCCATGTAGATGTACCTGCTAAAAATGAGCTGCAGGGCATTATTCGGACACGACCAACACGCTTCCAACGTCAGGCGAAGCGCCGCAAGGCTGCCACTCTCATTCGCCATGCGCGCGCCTACCTACGTACCCCATGTTTTTTTCTTCCTGCTCTCTTTTTGTGCAGCTTGGGAATTTTTATCTGCGTCTCTGCTGCGTCAATTTACTTTACGGCCAAAGCTTTGAATTTTCGCGATTAAGAGGGAAAGATACGCATCGATTTTCTCTACACAGGCGCCGCACGGATAGAGCTGCCCTACATGGCCGGGGACGAAGCTTCACCAAGTCGACCCTCTTCATCCGCTTCTTCGGAGCTACCGTCGTTGGACGATCTGATACGAGAACAAGTCATATTTAGTCAGATCAAGAAGCAGCAGCAACAGCAACGGCAACCCAATGGCGGTGATGACTGCATCAACCGACCCACCAGAGAGAGCAGTAGCAGCGGCAGCGACGTCATAATCATCAGCGAAAGCGACTTTGCCAACAACAACAACAACAACTTTGCCAGCAGCAGTAGCAGCAGCAACAGCATGGATAGCAGCAGTAGAAGAAGCAGTTCCATGACTGGCCAAAGCATGAGTGGAAGTGTCAGCAACGACATCAATAGCAGCAGCAGCAATAGCGGCGATACGATGGACATGGACATGGACATGAGCGTCAACACCGACCAAGACGATGGTGATAGCAACACCGACGACAACTCCCCCATCCCGCCCCTCACCAGCATCTCCGCCGCCGTCTTCGTCCCCATCCCAGACTCCAACAAGCTCCTCCAGCCCCTCAACCTCGACGCCAACTCCCCAGCCTACCACCGCGCCGCCCTCGACCTCGTCACCAGCCACGAGTCCTCCGTGCGCAACAACCTCAACGCGCTCTTCCACCGCGAAATGTTCCGCGTCCGCGCCGACATCGCCGCCGAGGTTGAAAAGAACAACATGCCGCCCTTTGACTACGCCGCCGCCCGCGCTCACGTGCGCGCCCGCGACGAGGACCTTTTGCGCCGCGACTGCGACGCCATGATTGCAAACATGCGCGCCCCGGATGTGTCCAATCTCAAGTACGGCGTGACAAACATCCCCGTGCCCAACATGAGCGTGGCCGTGACGTATGCGCCCGTCGGGTCACCGCGCGAATTCGCCGCGGCGGAGGTCATGAAGGTGATTGCCGCGGCGGCGGGCGACTTGGTTGGTTTTGATAGACATGTGCGCAGCAGAAGAACAGCCATCAAGAAGCAGATTCAGGATGCGGAGGCGGGGGCGGGGGCGGGGGCGGGAGCAGAGGCAGGGGCAGGGAGGATGGACATCGACTAGAAGACGGTGCGCCGCCGATCTAGCCTTCGTGTGCCTGGGAAAGAGGGCGAGGCGAGGGCTGGGAAGAAGAAGACGGTGCGGTTTGACTCGCCCATTGTGCAGCCTGAGCCTGAGAAGAGTGGCGTCACAGAGAGAAGATACTGAGCCAGAAAGGAATGAGAGTGGCGTTGGGATGGATGGGGGGTGTACTAAGCATATTGTCATACAGCTGCAGGGGAGGCATAAAGATACCACTACGCAGGAAAAAAGGGGGGAGGAAGGAAAGCATAACAGCCACCGGGTTTTGGTTAACATATTTAAAAACAACATCTAACCCTAACGTCCTATATATATATGTACATATCGACATAGCGCTCCGGAACCGCAAGGGAAAATTTCTTCTAATTTTTTTTTAATACATCACACCCATCTTAAGCTCCGTACGCAACCTGGCCCATGGGTCTATCCTCCTCCATTCCAGGAGCCATAAAGTTCGTCCTGGGGTCGCCAGTGATCTTGGCCGCTGAGCAGCGAGCCATTGTCGGTGAGCTATGAAAGGGGTTAGCGTTGTTAATCAATTTGTTTCTTGTCATGTTTGGATGTATACGGAGAGCAACATACCTTCTGGAGATGACGTCTGTGAAGTAGAAGTTGTCGATAACCTTCTTCAAAGGAGAGTTGCTGGCCTTGGCACCCTTGTTCTGCTCCACCAGCTGAACCTTGCTCAGCTGCTTCAGGGCAACTGGCTCAACGACGTCGTAGGCAGCCAGCGCAGGGCTGATCTCGACCATGCGGTCACGCACAGCCGCGACATCGTCGTAAGGCAGAGGGGCACCGAGGAACTCGGAGGCTGCTCGGAGAATCTTCCAGTCAGTTCGGGCGGCACCGGGCAGTGAGGTAGCGGCACGGGTCATCTGGACACGTCCCTCAGTGTTGATGTAAGTACCGGCCTTCTCGGTGTAGGCAGCGCCAGGCAGAACAATGTCAGCAATCTGAGCGCCGCGGTCACCGTGGTGGCCCTGGTAAACAACAAAGGCGTCCTTGGGGATGTCCGTCTCGTTGATCTCGTCGGCACCGAGGAGCCAGACAAACTTGGGCTTGGTCTGGGCAACCTCGGCGGAGGGAGTGACAAAGCCAACCTCAAAGGCACCAGCCCTTGAGGCTTCTCTCTGGAGAACATTGTAGCCGTCCCACTCAGCGGTTCTGAAGTTGGCGGCGTTCTGGTCGACAAAGGCACCAACGGTCTCGTAGAAAGCCTTGGCGTCAACGTGGTCGGTGACACCAGATCCAACAATGATCATGGGCTTCTTGGCGGCCTGGAGCTTCTTGCCAAAGGGGCCAGCCAGAGCCTTCTTCAAGGCAGCGTGGTCGGCACCCAGGTGATCAAACTCGAAAGTGGAATCCCAGGTCTCACCAACAACACCAATCTCAAGATCGGAGCGCATCCACTGCTTGCGGATACGAGCGTTCAGAACGGCAGCCTCATGGCGAGGGTTGCTTCCGACGATGAGAATGCAGTCAGCGTCCTCGATACCCCAGATCTTGGAGTTGAAGAGGTAGTTGGATCGCACGTCAACACCGTGAGCAATGGGCTGGCTGCCGGTGGGGGTATCGAGGGCGAGGTTCTCGGATCCGAGCTTGTTGGCCATATCCTTGGCCACGACGAGGGACTCTACTTCAGTAAGCGCACCAGCAATGACCTTGAACTCATTGGCCTTGGGGCTAGTCTGCTGATAGGCCTTGGCAATTACGGTCAAAGCCTCCTCCCAGTCAGCAGTCTCGAACTTTCCTTCTCTTCGGATCAGGGGCACGGTAAGTCGCTGGGTTTTGAGGCCGTCGCAGGCGAATCGAGTCTTGTCGTTGATCCATTCCTCGTTGACATCGTCGTTGAGTCGGGGGATAACACGCATAACTTCCAGACCGCGAGAGTCGACACGGATATTTGATCCCAGGCCGTCGAGAACGTCGATGGACTCGGTGTGCTTCAGCTCCCAGGGACGAGCTCGGAAAGCATATGGCTTGGAGGTCAGGGCACCAACGGGGCAGAGGTCGATAATGTTTCCGGAGAGCTCGGTATCCAGGTTCTTCTCAAGGTAGGTGCCAATCTGCAGGTCGTTACCGCGGCCAGTTGAACCAAGTTCAGGAGCACCAGCAATATCGTTGGCGAATCGGACACATCGGGTGCACTGGATGCATCGGTTCATCGAGGTCTTGATCAGGGGTCCAATGTTCTTGTCCTCGACTGCTCGCTTGCCCCCAATCTCGTGGAATCGTCCTCGGTCGGCACCATATCGCATGGATTGATCCTGAAGGTCACATTCACCACCTTGGTCGCAAATGGGGCAATCGAGGGGGTGGTTGGCCAGCAGAAACTCCATGACACCCTCGCGGGCCTTGTGTGTAAGAGGTGAATTGGTCTTGACAACCATACCAGGCTGCACTGGCCAGGCGCATGAGGCTACAGGCTTAGGTGCCCGCTCAACCTCGACCAGGCACATACGGCAGTTACCGGCAATCATTAGTTTTCTGTATATGTATACGGTTAGGGCTCGAAATCGCTGAAAAAGGCGCGGGGGTGGTTGGATATTCCGTACTCGTGGTAGCAGTATCTAAACGCCATTAGCACATCTTTCTAAACAGCTTTTTTTATCCCCTTTTAGAGATCAGATTCCCCTCCAGTACTCACCTAGGGACAGTAACTCCGGCCTTTTCGCAGGCCTGGATCAGAGCCGACCCAGCTAGCTTCCATGTCAGCATCTACGCTCCCGCAACCGCCGCAACCCTTCCATTCCAGGACCGTACCTTCGATCGAGACCTTCTTTCCATCTGCAGCCGCGTTAGCACAAGCTCCAGCTCCAATTGTCCGTCCTCGACGCAGGCAAGATGCTTACCAATGGTGAGCTCCACCTCGGCAGACCGTCTGGGCGTTGTCGCGAATGCCCTCGAGGCAGCGGCGGCCCGCCTGCCGGTCCGCCAAGCCGAACGTGCCAGAGACTGTCGGAGCATCGTGTCGCCTTGACGGATTGAACGTGATGTACGTTGCGGCGAGAGAAGTTAAGGACTCAGAGTCGAGTGGGATGGGCGTTCGTTTCGAAAACGGATCTGCTGTCTTGGACGGATGGAAAGCCCATTTACAGCGCTAGTGGGTTTCCCTTACGGATCCATTTAGGAGCACGCTCATTGGCTGGGAGCTCCCAATGCCGCTGCCTGAGGCAAATTTTGTCCCGCAGTCTGGGTCTGCAGCTTTAAATTTGGCGGGCGTGGCCAGTAATTTCGAATTTTCTTTTGCTTCTTCAACAAAATTGTACACGGGCACATTTTATTGTAGGTGAGCTTGGGCAATTGGGCTTCGGCCCGTTGCTTCTGTCGAGTCCTCCTCTATCTTGTGCTCTAGAAGAAGTCAACGCCGATTATGGAAGCAGGGGAGAGAAGTTTTTTCGTCTCGATGAACGTTGCCTCTTACCGCCGGTCGTTACATTTTATCATGCGTAGCTTGACGTAGAAATTTGCTGTGCAACGGCGCCTCAATTTGTATGCTGTGATGATGGAAAGCAGCGGTAATTGGGATCATGTACAACGCAGTCAAGTTATAATTGGCTTGCTATCTATGAACTACAGCTGCATTGCAGTGATCGCCCCAACCTGGGAACATCGCCAACCCACCTCTGCTCTTCCTCTGGGTTGCCTTTATATTCAACGCCGTCGATTACGGCTCCATCCCAAGAATCTTCAAATGGATGCAGTGCCATGTGCGTGATGCGATCCAAGACCTGCCGATCGCCTTCTTTCTCGACCCGCCGTATAACTTCATCCAAAATCCAGCCTCGAGGGACGAAATTGGGGTTGACTTGCTTCATAGCTTGTCTTCTTTCAGCATCCTTCTCTTCAGATAAGTCGTGAGAAGACTCTTCTTTCCAGTCTTCCAAGACGCGCACGCGCCACTTTTCCAGCCATTGGGCAATCTTCTCCTTCGCAGTCTCTTCTCCAACAACTTCAGATGGCCCTTCTTTGTGGAAGAAGATTGCAGCCTTTTCTTTTCGTCCCTCTTGAGTCTTGATGTCCGCCAATATAATGGTACTCAAGCGGCGGAAAAAGTGATTGAAATCCAACTCTAAAGCTTCCATAGTATCAAGCCCTTCGCTAAAGAGCTCATCAAAATCCGTCTCTTTGAAGTGACGCAGACCGAGTCTCGCTGTCATTAATCGTTTGTATTCATTCAAGAACACAGCTTTGTACTCTTCTCCAGCTTGTGTGATTAGGTTTTCTGCCCTCTCAACCAGTTCTTTCTCTTGCTCTTGCCTGATGCCTTTGGCGATAAAAGTCTCATCGTCAACTTGAGGACCAATGCCGAGAAGTTCTCCAAGAGTCTCGCCAAGCCTCACTAGGTTCCACCAGATGATGGTCGGCTGGTTTTTATAATTATACCGCAGCGTGTAGTCATCGTGGTTTGGTGTATATGCTGGGTCAAAGGTATCCATAAATGCAAAAGGCCCATAGTCCATCGATAGGCCGTAAACTGATGTATTATCCGTGTTCTGTGAGACGAGGTTAGTAATTAGAGCTTCCTCATAGACCCTATCATAGCTGCGGATACATACCAACACGCCATTCATGAATCCATATGCTTGCCAATGAGCCACAGTCACAGCGTTACGCCTAATAATCTCCCGGTATAGCCGCTGAAATCTGTTCTCTGCTGCGTCGCTTGGTCCCTCAACTTCGGAAGCTGGTACTCCACGCTTAGGGGATGGTGATTTGGTTGGTTCATCAGGAGACTCTAGTCGTCCTGGAAGCTTTTCCCATCCGCCAAAAACGTCCTCCGCAATATATGTTGCGAGCTTCCTGATGAGATCGCGATCTCCCCTTGCCCTTAGAAGGTCAAAAGTTCCCAGTCGCAACCACGACTGAGCCAACCGGAGTACAATTGCGCCCGGCTCCGTGGCCTCTCTCAAAACTTTAGAGTGAGGAAGTAGAGTAAGAGATAGAGCCCTAGTGGTCGGTATCTTGAGTGCGTTGAGTGCTTCGGAAACGACAAACTCTCGCAGGCTAGACCTAAGTACTGCCTTTCCATCTGCGAATCGAGAGTACGGCGTTAAGCCAGCACCTTTAAGCTGTAGCTCATATCGTACGTTGGACTCTGGATTGGTTGTCTCAAAAAGAGAAATGGCCCTTCCATCTCCAAGCTGGCCTGCCCACTGCCCAAACTGAAAGCCTCCGTAGCACTGCGCCCAAGGGTATCCGCCCTCCAGCTTCGTCTCATCCCAGCCATAGAGCTTGTTGCCAGCTACAAACTGGCGGAAGGCTTCGGTTTTCTCTTCGCCTGCTTTGATGCCAAGATCTTTCAATGCCGCAGGGCTCACAGCCAGCAGCTCGGGATCTTTCTGTTCACTTGGCCGCACCCATGTAAAAAGAGCATCGCGGACCTGGCGAGGCGTGATTTGATCTCGAGGGGTCTTGTGTGAGTCTGCCGGAGTTGGGAAGGTTGCGTCCGGAGGTAGTGAAGCTGTGAAATTCCATGACTTTGGCAGCTCATCCAACGAGACACCTTCAAACTGTTTCCCCGATGAAGCCATGGTTCGCGCTCCCCTATATCGAGTGGGATGCCTTGTCGATGGCCCACTGAGGATCCTCAGTGGCAGAGTCCGTGTTATCAACCGACTTGCATAGAGATATCCCTGCAGCATGGGAATTGGTGGCAGCTCAGATGGCTATCGTTTAATATGCAGTGTATAAGAGAGCGTTGTGGCCCTGCCGCGGCTTAAAGCGATTAGAGTCGGATAGTGGCGAGCCGGCATTCCGTGACATCACCGAGCTGCGAACCTCGCCCCACCACGCAAAGATGGAGCAATGAATCGCGGTATCGGATATACGAGGGGAAAGCCATAGGCCGCTTCATATACTACGTTAGGTAGTGGACTACAAGTAGATGGAAGCAATGCCCCCGCGTAAGTAATAGCAGTATTAATAATTGTTTTCCATGGATTTAGGCTGTGGATGGTGGACCGGTGCACCTCAATGGGGTCAACAGTCTCTGAGGCAATAGCACGTAAACTTGCCTCATCCGCACTTCGCCAACCACAGATTGATGCGGTTAATTCCAGAGAGAATTAAGCTAATGATATGACGTGACTTGCTTCTTCTTCGACCTCATCCTCGTAGGTCCTAATTGAATGAGACCCTGAAGAATGGAGAGAGCCAGGTTGCGTGCTTGCTGTCGACTGCTAGCCCAGTCTTGCAACTTTGATACGATGCCGCATGCTGCTAGTAGTACAGCAAGACGACAAGGCGGGATGGAGTGCTCTGTATGCCATAGCTTCAGTGCATGAGCCTGCATATTTGTGCATAGCAGTCTAGGAAGGCGAACCACAGGCAAGCAAACAGTAACCTGCTTCCTCTACCTCCATTGGATTGACTCTTGGGTCGTAAAAACATTCAACTCGGCAATCTCTCTCATCTCCACCATTGTCCCATTGTCCCTACACCATACATAGCGCCCGCTCCCTCTACTACTCCAGCTCCATCCATCATCGGTGGGGTAGTAGCGACCACCATGCACCAAAAGGTCTTGACTTGCCTTGGACCTCCACTTATAAATATCGGAAGGTCCAGCCGCAACAGCCGCAATACGTGGAAGTGAGCCATCTACGTCCACTCAAAAACCCTCCCTGACATTCCCCTCGCCCAGTTCAATCTCCCCATCTCCTCGACAAACAACCTGCTTTGCCCAGAGACAGTTTCGCTCTTCAGCCATCATGTCTTTCCCACCAGTTATCAAGCTAAATGATGGGAACGAGATTCCCGCAGTATGCTCCTCTCCTCCTCCCTCTCATATTGGACTTCAAGTCTTACCACGTCAACCCGATACTGACCAGGCTGGCAGCTCGGTTAT
The DNA here is from genome assembly GCF_020647795.1 of Trichoderma atroviride. Taxonomy (NCBI): domain Eukaryota; kingdom Fungi; phylum Ascomycota; class Sordariomycetes; order Hypocreales; family Hypocreaceae; genus Trichoderma; species Trichoderma atroviride. The sequence continues at coordinate 1,085,688 of NC_089400.1, read as the reverse complement.
GGCCTTGGAACTGCCAACTTCAAGCGCGTTGCGGGACCTCTGGACACTAAAGTGATCGAAAACACCAAAAAAGCAATTGATGTCGGCTACCGCCATCTTGACGGCGCTGAAGGTATGCGAAAGGCGGCAAATCAAAGTCCAAGGCAAATCAAGTATTTCTAACCACAAAATGTTTCCAACAGTATATGGAAATGAAGAAGAGTTCGGCGCCGCTATCAAAGAGTCTGGAATTCCTCGAGAGCAGCTCTTCATCACCACCAAGATTAGCGCTGAGGTCCAGAAGAACACTGAAGAGGCTTTCTCTCTTTCACTCAAGAAGCTCGGCCTGGATTACGTCGATCTCTATCTGATCCATGGCCCTTTCTTTGCTAATAACGACGAAGAACTGCAGCAAAAGTGGGCTGATCTGGAGGCCATCAAGGCTTCTGGTCGGGCCAAGTCCATTGGAGTCTCCAACTTTCTCCAGGAGCATCTCGAGGCCATTCTTAAGACAGCCAAGGTGGTGCCTGCAATTAACCAGATTGAGTACCATCCCTATCTCCAGCACGGCGACCTCGTTGCATTCCACAAGAAGCATAACATTGCCGTCGCTGCCTACGCCCCCCTTGCTACCACTCACCACAGCCAAGGGCGGTCCAGCAGTGCCCGTCTATACCAAGCTAGCAGAGAAATATGGCGTTACAGACTCTGACGTCGGTCTACGATGGGTCCTTGATCAAGGCCATGTGGTAATTACGACTAGCTCCAAGGAGTCGCGACTCGCTGGCTACCTCGAGAGGCTACCCAAGTTTAAGCTGACAGACGAGGAGGTGGCGGAGATCTCTAGTGAAGGAGACAAGTACCACTTCCGATCATTTTGGAAGCACAAATTTGCCGCTGATGACAGGAGGTGAATGGAGAGAGATATACTAGAGCATTAAGCAGCTATCGCTTTAAACACGCCAACCCAGTTAGAAATTGGCAGGAATAAACCATGGTTCATTTTTTGTTTTTACCGTCTTCTTTTCTCCTTGCCATGGACAAGCTGAACCCATCAAGTTTTGACCACTGTCGGCGAGCATCCATATCGGATTCATCGAGTTTTACTCAACCGCTACATCAGGGCTACACTTTCCTGCCTGACCTACGCAGCGAGCACTTTGTTACTTTATTGGCTGAGCATTGTGACCGTACTGATTCAGAATGTTTGTCAACCTAACCTGCGCATTCTGGGAAGCTATTCGACTCGATACCAGATAGTTCATTAGGGTCAACCAACGTCCAAGTCGCCATGCTCGCCAAAAGCCTTGAAGACATATTTTTAGAGACGACAACAAAAGCTGTCAACTCGGACAATATAGCCAGAAAGATATGCTACATGCGACAAGCTGGTAGCTCGCAACGCAGTCGATGAAGATTTCCAAGGGTAGAAAGACTTGGTCGACATCGTTCACAATCACCCTGCTTCAAGATTAGCGGTGAAAAGGCATACGACTACGCCTTATTAATGCCAGATGATGTTGGCAAAGAAAGGTCTAACGCAACGGAATGCGTGAAGCAAATCACATCGCAGGGCAGCTCCGAGTTTTACGAGGCAAAGATGAGATAACCCACCTTCAGCCTATCCCAGCATGGTTGAGCCTACAACGAACATCATCAAATGCGTTCAGACAAGATCTGATGGCATTTTCCTTCCAAATACTCCTATCTGAACGCATTTACAGAAATTGATGAATTGTCCGAATTTAAAGGTAATCTGTATGTACTGCCCGCACCAGGTCTCATTACGACAATAATTGCCAAGCACCCCAGAGACATCAAGATTAAAGGAAAGGACGAAGTGGGGTCAGAATGAACAATATATTCTAGATGGACTACCTCGGAATGGCGATCGACAATTACAGACCCAACTTGATATACATTCCGACGGACGTCCCATACAAATGGAATCAGAATGCTGAAAAGCAACCGACACCAACCGAAGCACAAAAAGTCCCCCCCCCCTCGGTTAACGGGAACCCGGTCATGGACATGGAGCACATACTACGCTGCCTCAACAGACTCAATGCTGGTACGGAGGAGAATATTAACAAGGCCAACCTTGAATAGGCTTCCGTCAACTTGCCGGCAGGAGTACACGCAGACTTACCTGACGACACCAAACTCGCCAAGATCACCATCGAAGAACTGAAAGTCTTGAACCGTACAGCAAAGACCCTAATTCACTACTGGGCAGCAAAGAATGGGTTCACTGACATTGCAGCCTGGGAGGAAGAGATCAAAGAAGACAAAACAACCTATGTCTGGTTCGCACCAGAGAAGATTGGCCTCCCAGAAATGAGCGTAGTATTCCCGCCTGTGAGGGGTCGTACCCCAAGGGAATCCAACTCCAGCTGCCTGTTCTGGCCCAGTCAAGAGGATGGTTCGCAAGTGTATCTATCTTTGCGCGGAACATCTTATACAGCATTGACACACGGTCTACGGTTGTCAAGCAAGATAAATATACCTGTCGACACAGTTATAAAAGCTACTGTTTGAGATGGCATTTTCTTTTCTTGAAGTGGAAGTTGAACAACAGAGGGCCATATTGAATTTTACGATGCTGGCGATGAAGACACTGATAGGAAGCAATATTTTTAAGGATACACATGATGCCCTTCTCATACCGTCCCAACGGACATCGGAATACGCTGATGTGGTAAGGGGATAAAGAAGCGACTAATAGAAGAAAGATGATCTATTAAATAAAGTTAAAGGGTTTAGCGAGCTATAATGAGGTATGAACACGTTTGATCTATTCATCAAAAGTAGCTTTGTATTTCCACGTAGGTATAGCAACTGGACCGCTAATGTGAATGTCACTCCTCATACGATAGCGATATGGTCCATATACCGGAACGTGTGGCGAAATAAACGTCTTAGTCTTCTATTTTGCAATACATCCTTTTTCTAACTTGCTGTGTCTGCCAAATTCACACTTCACAATTCATCGTCAGAGTCTGTCTCGTTTCCCGTTGTGGGCGGTTTGACTGGAGCCTTCTTCTTTGTAAACGGGAGGCTCCTTGGAGGAGGCGGCTGCTCATTGGCCTTTTTCTGAGGTGCCTTGGGCGCCGGTTGTGAGATATTATCAGCTCCTGTCTCGGAGACATTGCCGTCACCATTATCTTCATTACCATCATCATCTTCATCACTATCGCCAGACGCCGTGTCGTCTGCAGTGTCCTCCGGGGTATTCTCTGGTTCGCTATCCTCGGGCTCAGACTTGATCTTTTCCACATCCATTTCATCATTCTCTGGGTTCTTCGATGAGGAGGCCGCAGCCTGGACTTTTCTCTTTCTAGGCCCAGACGGGGCGGGCGTGTGAGATGGCTGGGGATCCAATGTTTGAGAAAACCGTTGAGATGCGGACTGGCTATTTGGAAACGAGCCGGCGGCAATGACCTTTTGCTGCTCGCGAATTTTGACTTTCTTTTCGTTGAGAAGGTCCCGGAACTTCTGAAGGAGGGCTGTTTCATCGTCTTGCTTTGACGTTACGAGCTCGTCCAGCTGCGATTTTAGCTCCTTCACGGTGGTTTCAAGCTCCTTAGCATGAGCGGCGGCTTCAGCCAGAGCCGCGTTACTCTGTACCAATGCGTCGACTGATTCGGCACACCATTTAAAAAGCTCGATAACCTCATCAGCATCGAACTTTAGCTCTATAGAGCCGAGTCGTTGCTATAGTGGAATCGAGTTAGAGCTGCGTCCCTTTTTTTTTCCAACGGGTAAAATTTCAGTAAGAGAGGCTCATACAGTAATACCTTGGACTCTCTTTCGAACTGTGATGGATAAAGAGGTCTCGGTCTTGACACTGGCTGTTGCTTGGATATCCGCGGCAGGCTGTAACGCGAACAGAGATTGCAAAGTTGACTGCCATTCTGATTCGGAGACGGGACAGTTTGAGACTTGAAGCGAAGCTAATCGATCGTGTTTCACTGTAAAGGCGTTAATACTAGGTATGTATTGTGGCTGGTTTTGGCGGAGGGAGAGACTGTACAGATTGCCACATATTGTGCTTCACCCTCTGTTCCAACGAGCTTTACGTCCAAGGGTTTAGAGCCCTTTTGGGCGACTTGAATGAGCACATGAGCTGATTCATCGTCATCTCGCGGGAACTTGATGACTCGCGTTGTGTTTGCCATGATGCAATTATGTGAGCTGGCTCTTATGTCGGGATGGGTTGCGTGAAGATGTGCGAAGATAGATCGATCTAGATGAATATATGGGCTGATGGGTAGATGAGAAGCAGTTGGTATCAAGGGAGAGGTGATGTTGCAGCAATGTTTCAGCGTTCGCGTTGGATGGGGAAGGAAAACCAACTGAAAGGGTACGCGTGAAGTTTTTTTGACCTTGTCTCCCTATTCAACTTTCGCTGATATACGTCAAATCAGTGTAGTCTTGTATGTCTCACAAGCAAACGGTTGTGAATCTTCAGCAAGGTGGAGTGTATGGCAGCCTTGCGGCTTAGCGTGCTTGGAGCAGGCAGGCGTCCATCGCAGGCAGCTACGGCCAGGGAGCTGGAGCTGGAGCTTCCTGAGCAGAGCTGGAGCTGCAGGTACGGGTACAGGCTTCCAGGTGGCTGTTGTGTGGCGCAGGTCCTACAGGCAGTCGCTGCAAAATTGCGGAGGTGGGCTGAGGTGACTTGGTCACAGCGCCATGTATACATGCCAGTGACTCTTTACTGGTATGGAGTACTAGTAGTACGTAATTGCTCCGAACCTGCGGAAGCATTATACCATTTTGCACATGAAATAATGCTCGCGAAGCAAGCACAATGAATTTGTTCACGACGCGATTTTCGTATTCGCAAATACGAAGTCGCAATTGCCACTTACGCCTAACCGTTTCTTGTTGGTTTCGAACCGTGCCAGGCCGTCTCCCACAAGTTGGTGTCGAGCACAGCACTGTACGGGGCGGGGGTCCGGAGCTCTTGGTACGAAGCACACGTGGGAAATTAAGGCAATGTCCACAAGGGTCCAGGTAGGCATATTGGCCGCTGGAGCCTTTGGCGAGGAAGCACCGCTATCATGCCCAACTACCGCCCAACATGGCTAGACCGCGTTCGCATAGGGAGCGGCCTGTTGAGTTGCTCTGCCTGCGGAGTGCGGCTCATCAAAATGAAGCACTAAGCTGGAAGGCCTAACGCGCAATGGGCGATGGTCGTACAGTGTTTCTGCTCGTATAAGTTGGTGTTGGCTAGTGCAGTGCTACTTGGAATAGGAGGAGATGAGCTCCCGCCTGCCGCTTACTGGAGACGAGATGTGCTGTCTGTTCAATGTGGTTGATCGCCAACATCCAATGTCATGTGTGTTGCTGTACAGCATCAAATACAAATGATGGATATTGCAGTACCTGCAATCAAAAACAGAGCCCAGCTCAGGATCGCCCAGCCCATGCTCTCTGCGTGCTTCCCGCGCCCCGGGCTCGCTTCGCTGTATGTGCATTGCCTAGCCTGGCCTCGGGCTTGTCGCATGCAAAAGACGCCCGGCCAGAGGACCCTGTCCGATCTGGCCTCTCCACTAGGCAAAATCTGACAATTGACGGGGCCTGCACGCATGATTGGCAGGCTGGCGGGTTAGTATGGAGAAGCGGCCGGGATGGGATGCTAGGGCCTCTGGTTGTCGTGGTAGCAGAAAGTCCACTGCAGGTGAGGCGTCATCAGGAGACGGAAGAGCTCAGGCACAGAGTGGGCGGGTGGACAGATACGGAGTAGCCTTCCAACCAATTTCATGCACAGCACGGCGAGATTAGGATGAGGATCGTGAATCCGGAAGCGACTCCACCGCCGCGAGAACATCTCATGGGTTAGCAAAGAAGCGGCGCTACGGCGAGAGCAGTAGGGGTCATCCTGGTGGGTGAAATTTTGAAAAAAGAAACGGGAAAAAAAAGAGGCAAATGCAACACGGGCGTGGCATGAGCCTTTAAATTAAGCAGAGCAACAGCGAGGAAAAGGGGGGGATATAAAACACGAGAGCACCCTCGGTGCCGCGCCCAAGGCTCTGCCCGCGTTTAGGTAACATCACTCAGCTTCTCGCGAGTCAACGGCAGCACGCTTCGATACTGCTCCGTGTTTCCAGCTGCAAGTTGCAGGGTAGCTAGCCACGTTGCACAGGCTGAGAAGAGCGCACTGCAGCGCTGAACCCCCCCTGTTCCACGGTGGACTGCGAGACCTGGGCGCTGCTGGAATCTCTTCTGCAGGCCCCGCCACGACCTGACCCTGCTTGGGCGCACCAGCCACTGCCCGCAACGGACCCAGCCTTTCTGTTTCGTCTTGTCAACACTCGCTGCGCCCAATCACTAGCCGCTGACAACAACATCCTCGCCGCATCGCTCATCTAAAAAAAGCATCGACAAGGCTCATCTAGTCGAAAGCGCCGAGCTGCATCGCGGCGGATCGTCGTATCTTTTCTTCTTCTTTCTTACCTTTCTGTTTGCTGGGCTTTGGGCGCTTTGGGAGCGATAGCATCATCAGCCACTAGAACGAGCACGACGATTTGTGCGCACCTTTTAGCGACAACATACCCCGACCTTTATTTTGGTTGTTTTTTTTTTGGCCGCATTTTGGACGAATAAGCCGGTCTCGCGCTGCCGTCTACAGACTGCCACGTCATAACGAGCTGCGGTTTTGGGAATTTTGGGAAATGATGGATTGTTGTTATTGAACGGTTATGCCTCCGCCCAATTGATGTCGCGACCGGCCACGACGAACCTATCCGAGAGACTGAAAATCAGTTTAGCCACGCTACCCGAGCGGCCCTGCATGCCGCTTTGTTTACAACGCGCGATTACAACCCAAACGACCACAAGTACGCAGTAGACGCATTAGAACAGCACAGTTGACCAAAATTATGGAGCCGCTGCGGTTAAAGCCCAGACAGCCAGTGGAGGAGGTAGAGAACTGGGACGATGAAGACTTTATTGTAGACGGCGATGAGTTGAGCCTACGGCCTACGAGCACCGCTGTCACTACCAATGCACAACCACGTCGACGCGATTCCACTTCGTCCCACATTTCGCTGCGCTCCGATCTGGACTCTTTGCATGGGGAGGAACAACACGTCCACCTCCCAGCCGACGATGAGCGATCTACCATGGCTGCCATAGCCGCCGCCGAGAGGGCTGGAATTCCCCTGCCCAAGAATGTGCCGTCGTCTGCACTGACTGGAGGCACGATCAAGAGGCTGGGTGGGAAGAAGGGCCGCCGGATTATTGACGAAGACTGGGAAAACGACCTAGATCTGCCCGAAGGGCACCAAAGCTTCCAAATGAAGCCTCGAACCCAGGCCGACTTCCCCGAGACTCTGCGCAAGGTCAGCGCGGGCTCGATGCAGAGCTCAATGCAGAATAGCCCCAAGAAGGCACCAAAGTCCGCAAGGGATAGCCGAAGAAGCTCCATCATGTCAACCTCGAGCGTCCTATCGGCCGCGCTCAGCCTGGACAAGTTTAGGGACACGGAAGACGAAGACGACGACTTCTTTGGCGATGGCCTTGACACAATCAAAGTCTCCAAGAGCCGACCACCTCGGCTGATGCCCTTTGTCACGCCCCCAACCCCCGTTGCGCCTGAGCTGTCAATAGAGCCGCTAGACGATGACTTTGAAAGAGATCTGGAGCTGCCATCTGACGGCAAACTGAAGCTGTCTGCTAGAAGAGACATTCCCAAGGCGCCGTTTTCACTATCAGAGGATATAGACTGGGGCGAGGGCAGCAGCCTTGGCACTAGATATGGAGGCACTCGACGAGATGCAAGGTCGACTAGGAGTTCGTCGGTCTCGGCTATGAGCCCCAGTCTCTCCAGCACGTTCACGGTGGAGAGCGAAGACGAAACATTCGACGGCCTTGTACTACCTCCCGGCCATCTCAATTTCCAAGAGAGACTGCACCTGCGCAAGACCAACCCACCGCCGGAAGATATCCCCGAGGAGCCACCTGCCGAAGCGGCATCCCCCCCCAAAGAAGAGATTCCCTGCCGCAGAAGTGGAGCAGCAAGACTTCTTGGAGGGGCTTGACATTGGCGACGGTAATGTGTTTGACTCTGGGAAACTCACAATGCATCGGAATATCAAGATCAAGGATAGTCGCCTGACGAACCCAGCCAGGCCAAAGGCGGCTGTGTCGTTGACATTCAGCAACAAGCCTGTGCCGCCACAAACGAGGATCCCGCGTCTCAACCACGAGAGATCCCATTCTACGGCTCTAGAGCCCGTGTCAGAGAGTGGTGGCCCGATCACACATCGGGTTCGCCGACCACAATCTCGTGTTGGCCATTCCAATCAACTATCGGTCACAAGTCTGCCAACGCCTACCACATCTACCTTTTCTGCTGCCCCAGCTCCTCGCAGGGCGGAACTGTCCCGACCTCCCTTTTCTGTTAGGAACGAGCCACCTACGACAAATGCCCAACTGCTCAGGCAGAAGCGGTCTCTGGCGGCTGTTCGAGCTCGAAACCCTCCTGCTGCTAAACCTCTGGCAGCACGGCTAGAGAGACCATCTTCACGTACAGAGACCCGGCCCAAGACGCCGCAAGAACGACAACAGGCTATCAGCCACGGGAGCCCTGGGCAGCGGAAGAGCTCGATACCCTTTCTTCCCGCAGGGGCTTCTCACCTGCAGTCGCAGCACGCTGCTTCCAAAACTGTGCGAGGGTTGCGTCGCTTTGATTCCGACACCACAATCGAAACACGCCCTACATCCAGGGCATTGGCAAGGCCAGGCCTGCGATCGCCCAGTCCACACCGTTACAAAGTGGCCGCTGATACGTGGGAACGCCTAAGCAGACCAAAGGGTAAACGGCACTTTGGTGATGGCCATGAACTGGATGCCTTTGATGACCTACCGACTTCAAAGGAGACGGAGAGTCGATTTTTGAAACAGCCTTCTGCCGGCAACCCTAACAAACGGAGAGCATACCAGGTGCCGCCGCCATCACAACCTCCTGCGCAGGTGGATAGAAACAAAACGCCCTCTCCATGGAAGGCGGCACCAGGGCCGGCGATGCGAGGCGCATATACCCCCCAGCTTTGCACGAGACACTGCGGCCAGCCGCATTGCGCGCGAGACAGCTCTAGCCCATCGGACGCCAAGCGGCGGCCCGTTGGCTTCAGTGTCTGCTCAACGAGCACCGACGAGAAGCAATACTCAGCAGCCGTCCCATCTGGCGCAGCCGACCAACCGAATCAGAAGACCGAAACGACCCCAGCAACTGAAACCACACCTTATCGCGAACTTGAACGGCGGTAAGGAGTCAAAAGGTATGTGTTTTTTTCTTCGTACTCAACATCAAAGCTTGTGACTGACATTCAACTCTCTCTAGTCGTCAAAGGCATGTTTTACAACGCCGAGACGTATTGCTGGGAAGGAAACGAGAATGCTCTCAATGCGTTTGACGGATCGAACTCGACGCCGTCCTCGAATTCCGTCCCTCCGCACCTGGTTCGAGATAAAGAAGCCTCAGCACCTCGACCGGCTCTCATCACCAACATCAGCGGCACTAAAGGTGTGCAAGTGGTTGGTGGTATGGTATTCGATCCTCAAAACATGTGCTGGCTCAAACTCGGCCCTCAGAATATGACGGCATCCGAGGCTACCGACAGCCTGGATAACTTCACCGGCTTCGAAGAGGAAGAGGATGTCTTCAAAGATATTCCGGATCTTGAAGACACGACGGTCACTGACGCACAGGAGGGTGGTCAAGCCAGTGACATTAAGGATGACTGGCTGGTGGGCGAAGAATTCGACGTCGGCCCTGAATTCATCCGAAGGCAGCGTGAAGAAGAGGAGAGGTGGCGGAAGAAGTGTGAGAAGTGGACGAACCACAGCCCTCGAGACCGAGATGCTTGGCGATGGACTATTCGCGAGCTCGTGTCCCAATTTGACGACTTTGCGGTGCCGAGTGTAGCTAGGTAAGACCAGATGCTATGCAAACGCTCTAACCTATGCAAACGCTTTCACCGTTCAAGAAAACCCCTTGCTCGCTTTAACACTTTGGTGGATGTATTATGATTTTAATCTTTCATCTTCTCTTCTATTTTGCTGTCGCTGTCTTTGTTCTGCTGCTATCTATCGGCTTTGCATTACATGTTTTTAATACGACTGATTTTATCCCCAGCGAAGATGTATCTGAGAGGGCAGGGGCTTAAGAGGATACAGCGTTGCTTGTTTGTTTTTATCGTTTGCTCGTTATTCTGTTTGCTCTTTTATTCTTTTTTTTTTTTTTTCAGTCTTTAGGGCGTTTGAGGGAAGGAGCTGTATTTGGTTCGACGACGGACTCAGGCGCGAAATTAACGACTTGGAGGGCAATATTTATCATGGGAAAAATATCGCGAATAGAGAAAAAAAAAACCACGGTCACGGCGTGCAAAATCGCCGGTAGAGAGTTTTTTTATGACGAAATGACGGATTATGAAATGGGATTATGGATGAACTATTTTTTTGTTATTTCTTCTTAACATGTTTTATGAAGAATGGGATTTATGTATCAGTACTGTTACTTACCTACTTGGTTGGTTGGTTGGGAGAGATGGTTTAATTGCTAGTGTGTAAATGTCAAGAGTGCGAGTGTTTATTGCTTGTTTCAAGACACGTCTCTTCTCTCCTATCTTTTAAGCGTGATGGCTGTTTAATAACAACATGACGTGAATTGTCTTATAACGGCAGCTTTGTCTCGGGAGCTGGCCGTTGCCTTGCCTGGTGCTGTGTTGAATGGTGGCGGGGTTTTGAGTCGATCCCACGTGATTCAGCTTTCCGAGCTCCCAAGCTTCAGTGTCATCGACCGTGTACCTTTGTACTTGTCTAAGCTCCAACGACGAGTCTCATTCTGGAGAACAGCTTTTCATAGATTCTACCCACTGGATCTGTCCTTTTTTTTTTTTTTTTTTTTTTTTTTTTAATATCGAACGCCTTCCATATTCGAAACGACACGTCTTCAGCCCTTGAAGCACTCAGCAAAGGCCAAACTCGTAGAGTAGAGCAAAACAAAGCACCCCGCCAACCCCTCTCCTCATTCCCTTGCGACGACACGATCATCGAAAGCAATAGCCACGTCGCATACCTGCTTTAGTTACTCAATCTTGTTGAAAGTCGGAAAAGAACCAATTTAATACGCTCACGATGGCTGAAGTCGCTTTCGCAAAGACGTTTCTCACGTCGCTCGACTCCCGTCCCATCAAGCTCTCTCCAGACCACATCGAGGACCCCAAGACATTTCCCCCTCGACCTCCCGTACGTGTTTCCAAACCCTCACATCAATAATGAAGTCAAAATACCTAATTCTGATAAAAATATCTGCAGTACATCCTCCCCCCGCATGCCAACGCCCATGTCCAAACCGTTCGCCCGCTCCGCCCCCGGCCAAGAACCGAGCATAACCATCTCCCTCAAGTCCCTGCGCAACCCGCCCCTCGACATCACCCTCCCCGCCCTGCCGCTCAGCACGTCCGTCCTCGACGTCAAGGCCGCCGTGCAGGAGCAGACGCGCATCCCCATTGACAAGATGAAGCTGCTGCTCAACAAGCGGCCCGTCGTGGACAGCAAGGTGCTCAAGGAGCTGCGCGCGAGCGAAGCCGACAGGACGATTGAGTTTTCCGTCATGGTGATTGGCGGCGCGGCGGCGATTCCGCCGCCCGAGGAGGAGATGGCTGACGACGTGCCTGTTTCGACGGCCCAGGCGGATGAGGCGACGGTGGAGGCGGAGCTTGAGGCGGAGGCGTTCTGGGCGGATCTCAAGGGCTTCTTGCAGCAGCGGCTCAAGGCTCAGGGCAAGGGCGAAGAGCTAGTGAACTTGTTTAGATCGAGCTGGCAGGCAAGCAAATCAAGTTCTTAAAATCTACAACGGGGCGTGGTATGAGAAAATATTGGGTCTCCTTTTAGCATCTTCTTTTCTTAATAGAGCATACTTTTCTTTCATTTTCGTCCATGTAGCAAAACTGATTTCACCGGTGCATACACATTCCCACACCTTGAGTTCGAAAGACGAGTCCGATTTTTTTTCCCTTGAGTACGGTATGAATCATCATCTGTAGCGCTAGCACATCTGAAAAATTACCTATGCCTATCCATCGAATAAACACAGTTCCCCCCTTTGCATCACTCCCATTCTAAACGAAGTACACGGCGGTGCCTCCCTTCTTTTACTTCCCACTTTCGTAGCTATCCCTCTTTCCTCCTTAACACTTGGATTACATTGTCGCGGGCGTGGTTCGCTTATGCGTTCATCTTGGCAAGGACGGCGTTGAGGATGGAGCTGTGCTCAAGGTCGTCAGAGTCGTTGGCCTGGAGCTCATAGGCGAAGCCCTCGAGGGATCGCTTGAGAGCCTCCTTGGAGGCGGCGTAGATCATCTTGGGCTGTTTGTTCAAGTCAGTAAGAAAAGGCGCACTGTCAGGAATAGATGAAGGGGGTAAACATACGTGGACACCGGCATCATCGGGAGACCAGGCAATGAGAATGATCTTGTTGCTGTATTGCATGCACTGTCAATAGCCGCGGCGGTTTTAGTGGGGGTGGGCATTGGGCTGACGTACATGTCTCGGCCGTCAAACTTGAAGCCAAAGTCGTAGACAGCGTAGCGGGGTCCCTTGCCAACAGCACCCTAATTTTGCACCAGGTTAGCTCTTGTTCAGGCGTGCAAATCCATTGTTTTGGAGGCTATTTCGGCGGTGAGACTAACAGTCTTGCTCTTGGAGGTGGCGTTGAGGAGCTTCTCACGGAAGTTCTCCCAGTCGCTGTCGGCCTCGGCGTGCTCGACCTCGATCTGGGAGTAGTCGTCGGACAGCTTGAAGATGATGTATCGCAGCACTCTGTTCTTGTCGTTGCTGCGCTTCAGGTTCTGGAATGCCTCCGAGACCTCGGGGGAAACCTTGGCTCTACACGATGTTAGCTCTACCAATTCCTACTAAGCGTTTCTTTTCTCCTTCTGTATCCTCTCTCCCCATTTCTCTGGATTTCTGGGTCCTCTTTCTATGCCAAAGCTCTCGTGCTGCTTTAGATTTCCCGCAGTCATTCGTATTATTGAGTCAACGTGGCATGGCGGGCAGCCAAACGAAAGCGGAGAGCTGATAAGGCGTGGACAAGTAACGGCGAAAAGGAGAGGGGCGAGAAACGTACCCTGATTGAGACTACAAGAGGACAACGCGGTCAGCATTTTACACAAACGTAAAAAGAAGCTTTGAGCTTCTCAAAGCCATCAGCAGGAAACTTACCATTTTTGCGACTTGGTTGCTGAGCTGCGGTGTAGAGGAAAAAAGGAGGGGTGATGAGCTGATGAAGGTTCTCCTGTTAGCGATGAGGGGGTTTAATGCGGGAGATTCGTCCGAGCGCCTCTTTAGAACTTGTCCCCCCCAAAAGAGCGTCTAAGAGCAACTAAGAGACGGTAAAAAAAAAGGGGCGGGAAAACGGGAAAATAAGATTGAAAGGGAATTGGGGAGACGGGGGGAGCTTTCAACTAACAGAAGCAGAAGAGTAAAGCAAGGAGGAACAAGACGGGGGAAAAGAAAACGAAGAAAAGGCGTCGAAAAACGGGGGGTCTCGATGATGATGCCAAATGGGTGTGTGACAGCGGGATGGTTTCTGGGAACTTACGCAGGTTGGAGTGCAAGTGGCAGCTGGAGTGAAATCAAATCAGAGGCGGGGTGCTATAAAGGGAACGAAGAAAGCTCTCCCTCTGTTTTAGTCCACAGTTGGGCCAAAAAGCTAGAAGTGGGGGGAGTGTTTTTTTCTCGTTCGAGGCGGGAGGGAGCTGCTGCACGTGACTCGGCAGGGAGATTGCAAGAGAGCAGCGCGAGACCCAGCAGACTGGAGAAGATATTATGGGGAATTACGTATGGCCACGGGCGGATGAAGTGATGTGCGACGGACCTTTGCCTGGGTGCTGGTGCTGGTGCTGGTGCCTAAGCGGTGCGTATTTGGTTGGCTGGGAAAAGGTGGCGAGGATGCAGAAGACGCGTATTACAGCTGCTGTTGTACCGGAAGCTATATCGAGGTTGGCCAATACTCGTAGCTACCTGTGCAACAGAAGCTGGAGGATAGCCGCCTTATTAGTAGCTTGACGTCGCCGCCGTTGATACAAGGCACCAGCTTTGACAGCTCCCATCCACTCCACTAAGCTGTCCATCTATCAATGGCTGCCTCAAGGCAACCAGATTTCCTGGTTACGCAGCTATACATTTATACGCCATGGAATATTCGCAAATTAGCCACATTAATACAAATCTAAATGGATATCTAACCGTCACGCCATTTTCTGGTTGCCTAAACATGCAATGTATATCGTCAAAAACATTTCATTCGTTATTATCCCTTTTTTTTGTTGATAGTGGTACATGGCCAGAAGCGCTACAATACAATACATAAACGGCAACAGCCGCGTCTCCCTGCTCTAGAGCAGAGAAAGGCAGACAGATAGATGGACAGGGTAGATGGGGAGAAAAAGATCGAGAGAGCGAGAGGGGAGATGGGTTAGTAGGCCTTTTGAACCATCCTTCTAGTAGAACACCGAAACCATGCCCAATCATGTAATAGTTTTTTTAATACAACACTTCCTACTCCTGTTTTTTTTCTCTTCGTCTTCTAGCGGCAGCTTACATCATGCCACCCATTCCGCCCATGCCGCCCATGCCACCCATAGGAGGACCAGCAGGTCGCTCCTCAGGGGCCTCGACGATGGCGACCTCAGTGGTACCGAGCAGAGAGGCAACGCCGCTGGCATCAATGAGACCAGTGCGGACAACCTTGAGAGGGTCAAGGATACCGGCCTGGATCATGTCAACGTACTCGCCCTTGGCGCTGTCGAAACCGCGGTTGAAGTCAGAGCCAAACTCGTCGGTGAGCTTGCCAACGACGACAGAGCCCTCGAGGCCGGCGTTCTCAATGATGGTGCGGGCAGGGCGGGTGATGGCGTTCTTGACAATGGTGATGCCGAGCTGCTGGTCAAAGTTGGCAGCCTTGACATCGTTCAGGGCTTGGGCAGAGGCCTTGATCAGGGCAGTACCACCACCGGGGAGAATACCCTCCTCGACGGCAGCACGGGTGGCGTTCAGGGCATCGACGAATCGGTCCTTCTTCTCGCCGACCTCAACCTCGGAAGAGCCACCGACCTTGATGACGGCAACACCGCCAGACAGCTTGGCCAGACGCTCCTGGAGCTTCTCCTTCTCGTACTCAGAGGTGGTGGGGTCGGCAATGACGCCGCGGATCTGCTCGCATCGCTGAGCAATGGAGTCCTTGCTGCCCTCACCGTTGAGGAGGATGGTGTCCTCCTTGGTGATGGTGATGGAGCCAGTAGATCCCAGCATGTCGGGGGTGGCCTTCTCGAGCTTGATGTCAAGGTCGTCGCTGAAGACGGTACCGTTGGTCAGGATGGCAAGATCGCCGAGGATGGACTTGCGGTTGTCACCGAAGCCGGGGGCCTTGACGGCGGCGACCTGGAGCTGGCCACGGAGCTTGTTCAGAATGCAGACAGCCAGGGCCTCGCCGTCAATGTCCTCGGCAATGATGACCAGGGGACGGCGGAGCTGGGTAGAGGCCTCGAGGGCGGGGATGATGTCCTGAACAGCAGAGATCTTCTTCTCAGAGAGGAGGATCAGAGGGTTCTCAAACTCGACCTTGGCGGACTTGGTATCGGTGATGAAGTAGGGGGAGACGTAACCGCGGTCGAATCGCATACCCTCGGTAACCTCGAGCTCGTCCTGCAGGGTCTTGCCCTCCTTGACGGTAATGACACCCTCCTTGCCAACCTTCTCCATGGCGTTGGCAATCAGCTTGCCGACGTGGTGGTCGCCGTTGGCACTGATGGTGGCGACCTGGGCAACCTCCTCGCTGGTGGTAATGTCGCGGGTGTTCTTCTGCAAAAAGTCGACGACAGAGTCAACGGCAGCCTGGATACCTCGGCGCAGGTCCATGGGGTTGCAGCCGGCGGCGACGTTCTTGACGGTCTCGGAGAAGATGGCACGAGCCAGGACGGTGGCACTGGTGGTACCGTCACCAGCAGTCTCGTTGGTCTTGGAAGCCACATCCTGGATCAGCTTGGCACCGAGGTTCTCAAACTTGTCCTTGAGGGCGATGGCCCTGGCGACAGTAACACCGTCTAGAGCAAACAGCACGTCAGCAACAAAATCTTGGAAATATAACAAGTCAACACAAGAAATTCTCTCAATTCCTACCCTTTGTGATCTTGGGAGAGCCGAAGCTGGACTCAATCAGGACATTTCGGCCCTTGGGTCCCAGAGTAGTAGCAACGGCCTTGGCCAGAGTGTCGGCACCGGCCAAGAGAGAGGCGCGAGCCTCAACACCGAACTTGAGCTCCTATTCCACCTTGTTAGCACCACGAACACCATTTCGAATCCCAATTGCCTTGTTCTACCTTGTGGGCAAATCGAACTTGCTGACCAAGGCTGCTTCCAGATCGGTACTTGTAAGCGCCGGACACAACCGAGGCGCGGGCACGAGAAGCTAATGCGCGCTGCATTTTGTCTGCTGATTTCTGAAATCGGGGAAAAGAAAAAAGAACAAGGAAACGGGGGTATCACAAGCCTGAACCAAGATGAGCCAGCCTTCAGAGGAACAGCAGGTTGGAGGAGGAGAGGATCTGGAAACCGCCGGTAGTTAATCGGAGAGCAGCTTGCACGCCCCAAAAAAAATTGTCACGGAGCGTCGGTAAAACATGGATCCTGAGCCGAGCCAGGCCCGAAACCAGCTTAGCGGCGTGGCCAGAGCTGTTCTACCCTCTTCCAGCCGAATCTGTGGACTCTGGGGCAGAGGCCTTGAGCCGAAATGGATGATTAAGCTGCCATTGTAGTGATATCTCGGTAGAGAGAATCATGCCACAGAGTCGTGTCAAAAGAAATTGCGATTAGAAAGCTACTTAGAACTGTAGGTATGCAGCTATGTACTTGCGACTACTAAGAGCTGCTCTCGGTGCTCTGTTTTGAACCCCGCCATGCTCGATTCCCCGCCATCAGAAGAAAATGTACCTACTAATTCAGCTCTCTATCGCCCTGCCATTCCATCTCAAATATTCAGTAAAGTCTGCCTCTCAGCCATGCCTTCCTTTTTTTGTGGGGCTTTCTGTTTTCCGGCTTTTTTTGTGATATCGTTGCTTTGTTTCGAAGTCATATTTAACCATTCCGAGAGCTCGTAAAAAGCTCAATTGGTTACTCGTAGTATCCCTTGTCTCCTGTGAGCGACATTTGGGGGGGGGGGGGGGGGGGGGTATCAGTTGTGCGACATAAAGGAAATAAAAAAAAGGTAAAGACAGAAATAAAAACGAAAAAAGTAAACATTTGGAAAGAAACATTTAAAGAAATCTCCGAATGAAAAGACCGAACAATCTTTCGTTGAAGTTACGGTCAGTATATATGGCTTTTTTTTTTTTTTTTTCTCGACAGCTTCATCTTGCTTGCTTGCATGCATATGCTGCCGAGACGAAAAGCTGCCGCCGTGTAGCGCGCGTAGTCTAGCTCGAGTTAAGAAATTCGAGAAGCAAGTCGCGGCCAAATGGCTCCTCGTTGCTCAAGAGCTCGTTGCAGCCAAACAGTCCGGGGTGACCAAATAGCTCTTCATTGTATGCAAAAGCAGCCTTCAATCATCAGTCTAACTCTCGTTTGGGCGCGGGAGAAGAGGTGGATGAAGAGGAAGTAGATGAAGAAGAGCTGGTACTCACATCAAATTCGTCAAGCTTCTGTCCGTTGGGACTCTCTGCCATGGGTCGCGAAGTCTCCGGCTGAAACGCTGGGAGCTGGCCTTCAATTGGAGAAGAAGCGGGCGAAACTGAGCCCTCACTCTCTTTGATAGCGACCGGGGAGCTCAAAGGGGACTGCTCCTCAACGGACTGCATAGGGACAGCGGGGGCAGGGGGGAGAAGGCATGGTGAAATTGTAGGGAGGGATTGGCATAAAGCCTGGCTGGCCCATACCGTAGAAGCCTGTGTAGTGGGACAAGAAAGGATTTGCCATGATAAAGGGCTGCTGGCCGCCTTCAAGAGGCACTTGACCGCTAGGGCTGACCTGTCCATGAGTAGGTCTAACGGGAGGATACGAGAAGTGTCCCGCAAAAGGATCGAAGACATTGCCTTCACTCATCATTTGCTGAGTCTGCTTCTCAATTGGAGAGGCAATCTTGGCACCTTGAGGCTGCATTCCCTTCTTTTTATCAGTACTGAGTATCAGTAAATGATTTTCAAAGCAGATGGGACTTACTTCAGTACGGCTGTGCGTGAAATTGGGAGGGGCAATATTAAAAAGCTGGGCATCTTCTCCAGTTCCGAGTTGGAGGTTGCGAGCGTTCGTGCTGTAGTGAGGAGCAGACACAGGGCGACGTGGAGCCGCATGTCGGACAGGAGTCGGTGTGATCGGGACGTGAATGTCGTCCTCAACAGTAGAAAACGACATATAAGCAGAGTCTTCTTCTTCGACTTCTTCCAATGCATCAAGAGCGTCGGGAAGGTTGATCTTGGCATCATCCAGCTTCTCATCGAAGCGTACAGCTCGAGTAGCATGCTTATCATCCCCAGAGGGATCACGAACATAGCCTCTGATGCTGGGATCAAACGGAGCAAGAGGAGATGCTTTTTGGGCAGGGGGGGGAACCATGTGTCCCTCAGCAAGAAGCTCCTTGCGGAGGCGATTGACGTGCTGCAAGACTGCCGCACCCGATGAGCCAGGACGGAGGCGATGAGCAATGGCATCCCACGGAATGTTGACCTTGTGGCGGACACATTCATAATGAAGGTGGAGAATGAGCTTCTCAGCCATGCGAGGACCTTTCGAAGAGTTAGTACGTGGAATATGAACGTTGGCAAAGGGAATTGGTAGAATATCAATTGAGACATTCACTTACGGTTCCACATAATCAGGCTGCGTCCAGTGACTCGTCCATTGCCTTTCTTCTGCTCATCAGTAGGAAGATTGTGGGAATAAGTAGTATCCCGCGGAGCAGAAGTCGGAGTCTTGACTTTCTCAGCAATGGCATTCTGCTCGAGCTTCAATGCCTTGGAAGGCGAGCGGCGATCGTGAGCAGCCGTGCGCTTGGAAGGGGTCTTTTTAGCCGGAGTACCCATGATTGCAGTGCAAAGTCAAAATTAGAAGACTTGTGAGGTCTCGTTATAACTAAGAGCAATTGTTAGAGCTGATTGAGGAAACCACGCGTGTTGGAGATGTGCTGAAATTGGGCAATTGAAAGGAATTGGGAAGGGGAAGGGGAATCCGGGAAAATTCTGCTGCCAAGAGCTCAATTGCTGTGTAAAGCAGCCAAATCATGATGGCAAAAAGCAGTAGAAGATGAAAATTGGCTACTTACACTCAATTGAATTGTTGTTTGTGTTGTTTTGAGCGAGAAGGTAGCTACAATTGGTGGTGATGCCGTGGTTCGTAGCTGGGGATGAAGACGGTGAAGAAGAAAAGAAGAGGCAAGGGACGAGAAGAAGAAAGAAGAGACATAAATGTGAAAAGTAGTTCCCAAAACAAAATTCCAAAATTTCGTCCGTTTCCAAAATTTTGCTCTACGTCTGGGCGTCATTGCGTGTCCGTTTGGCAGCTGGCAGTTCGGACGAGGCGCGATATCAACTGGAAGTGACAATCTGCCCCAGCAAGTGGCAGCGCAATTGGTCAGTCAAACGGCAATGGACAGCCTCAATACACTGGATTCTCCACTGCTGCATTATTAGCTGCATATGAGTGCCATTGTGGGACTGGAAATGTGAAAACTTCTTCTCTTCGAGGAGGTTGGTGTTATTCTGGTCGAAGATGTTAGTGGAAGGAGTAGAGATAGCATGTGAGCTAGATTGCGCAGACAAAGTTGGTAATCTACATGAGTACATGTAACCTGCCAAAAAGTAACCCCTTTGCGCCATATCCCAGAAAATAATATGCCAGTGATGCCCGTTTGTAACCTGATATCCTTCGATCATGCCCAGATTCCCACAATTGAGTCCAGTCCGCCTGTCTTCTCTACTTGCTAGATCTAAAGAGCCTCTTCAAACTGTATCTGAAGCCACGCTTTGTACTCGAAGCAGTGCTGTTGGAAGAGCTATTGCTATGATGCATTGATGGCATGAACTTAAATCCCAAGCCTCGATGATGACGAGCGTAGTGACTGAAGCTCTCATCGCTGGAGACAGACTGTCTGGTTCCAGAAACGTCAGAGACAGAAAACATGGCCTGTTGTTGAGCAAACATGATGTCGCGGATAGCTTGCTGAGCTTGTTGCTGGACTGCAGTGTAGACCACTTGGTTGAGAGCCATGGGGAGATTGGTGACGACTTGCGAGAGGTGGCTGACCATGGTAATGGTTGCGGCGAGGTTATCGGCTTGAGCTCCGATCATGGTGTTCATAGTCTTGGACTGTGTCTTGAACTCTTCGATATTCTGTTCAATGGTGCGATAATGAAGATCAAGTTGGCGGCTCATTGTGTCGTTTTGATCCCGTGCATCAACGTTCTCGCGGTGAAATGATGCTAGAGATTTCTCCAATCGACTTGCATGTAAGCGTATTTGATCGACTGCTTCAACCATTTTCTCTTCCACTCCTTGTTCAATTATGGAGTATATGATCTCGCTGGCGTTATTAAAGTCGATAGGCGTCGGAGTTGCTGGAGTTGATCCCGAATCTGAGGCCCTACCGGAGAGAGTAACATCATTCTGTTCGAGTGTATCCGTCTTGGTATCTTTTATAGCAGTGAAGAGTGCCTCTAAAGCATTTGGAGCTTTACTCGCAGCAGGTAAGCCTGAATTTGCCCCTGGAGTCAAAGCGGGAGAGGACTGAGCCGTTGTGTCGACTGAAGAAACTTGAGCATAGCGGATCGGAGACTCGGGAGGAGTAAGGAGGCCTGTGAAGAGAGGATTCATCTGTTGCATGTAAGCCGCCGAACATGGAGGAGCATCTTTCTTGGGAGATTGTACCTTGATATTTTCTTTGGAAAGAGAAGTTGTTCCAGGCTCAGTAGATGGGAGAGACATGATGGCTAGAAGCTCTCTAGGGATACTCGAGGCGCAAGAGCTTTGATAGAGGCAAGCTTAGAGGCGATGCGTCCTTTATGTGATGTTTGATGACTGTTGATGCTCTATCAACTGGTGGGTTGGAAATATTGATGACGTAGAGAGGTCCTAGATGGAGGAGTGGTGATTTAAGAGAAGCGAAGTTTTGAGCATCAGAAAAGCAACGATATCAGCAATAGACAATGACAATGTCTATTGTTGTGATGATATTCTCTCTATCGTATTGTCGTAGATGTCATCTCTCTAGCGACAATAGCCAGCTGCTTCTATTCAACGAGTGCTGCATTTCGTTTGTGGGGCCTCTCCCCCTTTTGGTGTCGAGGTGTACAAATACGTATCCCAAAGCCAGTCGCCGGCAGCTGCAAGTTGTGACCAATTCCAGGTGGTACAAATACAATAGGGTTGAATACAAGTGTCACCCTTTTACAAAGTTTGTCCGACTAGCGGCGTGAGCAAACAGTGAATCACGGCTTGTCCTCCTCACGGGCTAATGGCGGGAAATGGATAGCGAACTGGGGCTGAACAAGGCTTCAGTGTTCCAGCCGTAATATTGATGCTATCAAAGGTAGAAATCACCGTAGATGGGACTATCGTATCTACAAATGATATCAGACGAGAGGCTCATTACGACTCGGTTACTCTATTCGATCTCGTGTCGGTAGAGACAACTTCACCAAGCACATGCATTTTCACCCTCACGGCATTCGTATTCAATGCTAACGATTCACATACAATGCCAACAATTCAAAGTAAACCTTTTCAATTGAAATGACTTAGCGGTCCTTCACTACGTAAATCCATGCCAAACCAAATGTTCAGGCAATATCCTGTGTCATATCCTCTCTCGATACTTGGGGCCTTTCTGTTTCTCCAACCAGGCCAGATACGTTTCCAAATCGTCAGAGCCACTCGATGTACTCCTAGGGAAATAAGTAAACATTGCATTACAATGTTGAAGCTTGGCTTGCTGTTCAGCCAGAGAGCACAGCCGCAGCAAGTCTAGGTCGAGTCAAAGCTTGTGCCAGCGTCAGAGTCCGCGCCTGAGTCGGGGGCATCTAAAGTAAAATGTTAGCCAGATATTATAATAAAGCTGTCAAGCTCGAGGAGAAGAAAATCAGCTTACCAG
Source organism: Trichoderma atroviride (assembly GCF_020647795.1). Classification (NCBI taxonomy): domain Eukaryota; kingdom Fungi; phylum Ascomycota; class Sordariomycetes; order Hypocreales; family Hypocreaceae; genus Trichoderma; species Trichoderma atroviride. The sequence continues at coordinate 1,063,562 of NC_089400.1, read as the reverse complement.
AAAGAGGTGACTCGTATTCATCCTTTGGCTCCTTCTTGGGCTCCTTCTTGGGCTCCTTCTTCACACCCTTGGCAGGCTTGGAGACCAACTTCGGATCTTTCACATCATCGTCGCTCTCTTCTTTCTTAGTAGCCTTGGCCCTCTTCTTGGCGCTGCCTCCAGACGCACCAGCCGGCTTGCGTTTGACCGGAGTAGTCGGCGTCTTGTCATCTCCGGCGTCGGATTTGGCAGCTGCTGGCTTGGAAGAATTCACTCCGTTGGCCTTGAGCATCCGCTCATATCTCTTCTGGCTGCTCAGAAGAAACGACGAGCTGTTAGACATATAATCGCTAAGTCGGGGTCAGAATAGCTTACGCGGCGGCCTTGGTGACGATTCCGAGCTCTTCAGCGACAAGAGTGAAGTCGGGCTGTAGAAGTTTGTTAGAAGAAACTGTTGTAGAGGGTATGATGGAGCTGGTCGCCACTGAACTTACTCTTCCATTAGTGGTGTGACCAATACAGGACACAAGGAAGCGGACTTGTTCAGCTGGATCTTGCTTAGACATGATGAAAGCGAGATGTATTGTTTGAGACTGCGAACAGTATTAGTGACTGATGGTAATATTCGAGATGAAACAGTTTTGCGAAGGGCGATGATAGATAGGCCGGCAGTGAAGAACAGATGGCAGGGTAGTCAATGGATGTTGTCGCGGAGACAGAGAGGAACGTGTAGAGCGATACGACAAGAAATAAACAGGAGATAGAGACGCACAAAGTAAATTGTCGAGATTTTATCTGTTGGAAACTGAAAATGAGCAAATGTGTGGACGATGACTCGAGAGCTCAGAGGGGGATGTGGGACAGAAGAGATGAAACGAGAGGGGAATTCCTAAACGGAGGAGAGAGGAGGTGAGGTGGACGCCTTAGGCAGTTAGAGCGGAAGCTTGCCACTGTCCAAGTGAAGACGGTAAATTCCAAGACACAGAATTGTGTGAGGAGGGATGCAGCGGTGAAAGTGAAGTGGCTGTTGGACAGTTGACCGCTTCACTTCCCGCTCAGGAGATTCGTTGAAGACGAGTAGACACAAAATGCCGGATCAAGGAAAAAGCGACAAAAGAAATTGAACCAAGGAAAGATCGAGATTGTAATTACCAAGCAATATTTGAATGCTGTAGCTAAAGACGAGGATCGAAAGTGCGTGTGCAAAGGGGAAGAGAGATGATGATATGACGCAGATTGTCTGCTGCACACCGACTTCTCTCGCTTCGCGTGGTTAAGAAGAGATGACGCGTCTGGATTTTGGAAATTTCGAGCGGCTGTCAAGACGAATTGATAACAAGGGTGAATTTGTTTTGTGGCCGTGGCAACCAGCCTGGCAGTCTTTGACACCTGGTGGCAGAGTGTCGAGCATGCGGGTGGATGAGTGGCAGTTACTCTCACCAGCGGTACTGGCTCTGTGCTCTAAAAGGGACAAACCCAAGACTAAAGTTGGCGAAAGAAAGAGAGTGTCTTCAATCGTACCACATTCATTCACCTAATGACGATGCAAAGGGTCCTGTAATGGACGAGGAAGTTGTTATATTGGGCTGGTTGGTTTTTGTGAACTCGACAGTTGATAGCATCAACAATTTGTTTGCTTAAATTACACCAAAGGAATGAATCAGAAGGGTTGTGTAGTTGAACGATTGTGAATCAAATGCGTAGATGACCTGTGTCTTATGCGATCCAGTTTCAATATATCAGCATACTCGGCATCTTACTAGCCCAAATATTTCCTTCGGTGGCAGCAATACCGGCGGCAATGACAAAATAAAAACCCCCCCTCGAAGTCTCTTCAAAAAGGAACACCATCCTCATCCTCCGACTTCACACCCATCTTAACATCGTCATCCTCTTCGCTCTTCTTCTCATCGTCATCCTCACTCTCATCCTTCTTGACAACCGCCTTCTTCGGGGTTCTCCCTCTTGGCTTCTTGGTCACCTTGCCATCACCAGAAGGACTAGTGACATCCTTGCCCTTCTTCCCCTTGCCGAGACTGCTGCCCGGCGCAGCGGCCTGGGCGCTGGGGCGCCAGCCGTGGCGGACAGACATCTGGCGGAAGCGCTCCTTGGCACATTTTGCGTCCTTGAGGCCTAGGTCGCCGGCGACCTTGTCCCAGTCGGCGTCGGGCTTTTGGGTCATGTTGTCGAAGATGGCTTTGATGAAGCGGAATTCGGTCTCGCTGAGGCCGCTGATGGAGGCGGTGTCGGAGCCCGTTGCTTTCTTGGGAGGCATGGTGGATGAATGGTAGGTAATCTGGAGCTGATGGTCAGATGGCATCAACCGGTTCAGAGAGGAGAAGATGAAACTTACTTTGGTTGTAAAATTGTGCCAAGTGGATAGTCTCGTATAAAGCAGCGATGTAGCTGAATTAAGAAGCTCTGAGCTGATAGATGTCTTGGTAGAAAGAGAAGTGTTGTGATGTGAGAGATGTGGATGACGGGATGGAGATGCAGCTCATAGAAAGAGCAAGGCTGTGCCTGCGCAAGAAATAGAAAAATCCACTCCCAAGAAACTAAGCCCTGGGCACCATATCACTTTGCTCCAGCGGCAGAGTGAAAGTGAAGTGTTCGGGCGGTCAAAGTGAGTGGCTCCTCGGCCAGCTGCCAGCTGCCAGCCGCAGGAGCATGACGAATTGACTGGCATAAAATGCTGTGAGTATACTAGTAGTAGTCGCTGAAGCAAACAAAGCAGAGGATTCATGAGAGCAGATGACCACGAGGCTGATGGTTTAGAAATGATGATGAAAGTATCCCAATTTGTGAGCTCCTAATCTACTTGCCAGTAAAATTTCCTCCAAAGCTCTAATAAATATACCCGTTTGCACTCCCGGCTGCATATCATGCCATCTGCGCCATGCCATTTCCTTTGTGGCATTGCCCAAGGTCATGGCTGTAAATCATATGATCATTCAAGTCTTCAAGAAGCGCTAAAATTATATGCCAAATCGAAAAAAAAAAAAGAGTAAGAAAAAAGAAGCGAATGCCCGATGTTTCGGAATTGAGAGGCTGCAAAACACAAGGCGAATTATCGGCAGTATCTCCTTTGCTGGAGATATGGCCAGGACAAAAGGTAACAGACGCAAAATAAGCTCGCTTGAACGCGCCAAAGTTTAGCAAATATGCTGCCCTTCACATATATCGAAATGCTATGTGAAGGGTCTATTTCAACTTCTAGCTTCAAGAGTATGCTATGCTTCTCGGTATCCAAAACTATTCTCTTGTTAGTCACGGCAGTAGACATGCAGCAGATCAGCAGGGCTTACTCTGTTGGATATGGGTCTGTCGCATCTGTGCCGTTATGCGCAGCCAAAGCTAAAACGGCCTCGTCGTCGAGAGCTGAATCTTGGGTTAGGTCATGAGGATCCAGTCTCTGGCGCTTGGCAGGATGTTCATCTGGGTCTTCATCGCCACTCTGTACGGTATCTAGCTGAAGTTGGTCTTGAGAAGTTGCCGAGTCAGCCTCAGCGTCAGCCTCGGACTCGGCTAGATGGCTGGAATCAATATGATTTGAAGCTTGAGCAGAGAGTTCGACGCCTTCAGACATCTCCGCTTTGAGCATCTCCTCTTTGAGCTGGGGTGGAATCTGAGACTGATGTTGTAATTGCTGAAAATGCTGATGCTGAAACTGGTGTTGATGGGGGTGTTGAGACTGAAGTTGCGGATGTTGGTTCTGTTGGATAGGCATGGCATGAGAGGCCATCTCTGGTCCCTGGCCGGGCATAGAGTTATTAGGCACCATAGGCCCTGGCAACATAGGCACAGGAAGCATCGTAGGGGCAGTAGGAGAGATGGTAACGGGAGCGCTAACAGGAACAGCAGTGGGAGAGGCATCAGCATCAGCAGTACCATCAGCATCGTTTGTGCCGGGCTGAGCTGCTTCTGAAGCTTGTGACTTGCGAGGGCGGCCTCGACCAGGGCCTGGTCTTCTCGTTATGGGATTCAGGGTTGGGTCTGCGCGCCTAGCGCTATCAGAGTGAGAGCCATCAGCTTCATTTTTGTTTTGGGCTCTCCTGAGCCCTTGAAAGTGCTGTCTGTGTAGAAGTCGTTAGCTACTGTAGAACCAAAGAAACAGTCATGTAGTGTCAGTGGTGATATTTGTCGTAGATTGGTGTAAGTGAAGATGTACACGTAGATGCTGCTCATCACCCTTGTATCTTGAAAGCATGAAAGAAACATTTACGCGGCAGGAGTATGATTGGTGTAAGTAGATAGGTACATATGCAAGAGGGCATGTAATAGCAGTAGAGATGGGTATGGCTGAGAAGAAGGAATCAGGTACAAAGTACAAATGGAAGCAATTCGTCTTTGGTCTCATCTTGATAGACGAATGGTCTGAATAGCATCCATTCGCAATGTGTGTGACAGTCACTCGCCACGTCAAAGCTCACGCGACTGCGACCTCATGTAACCAATTGAGCACGGACGAGGCTGGGATCAGGTGGAATTGGATGATGAACAGGCTAATGGATCGTTATAAAAGGTACCTACCGACATCCTTCATTGGTAAAGCCATAGCCGAGGCCGCGCATATAATTGCCGATGGTGGTCCATTCCGCTCCGCTAATCACGCCAATGTTTTTGACGGATAAGATGGTGAAGAACAGATCTTTATCTGCCCTGTCATTCCAGTTCTTGTTCATAGTATCGAAATGATATCACCGCCCAGCAGGACACATGCAGCAAAAAACAAACAAGCCCAAAAAATGGTAAACAAGCGAGTACCGGAGGGCGGTGGGTCGTCGATGCTCTAGGCTGGGTTGTCTTGGTGGCCAGCGGTGAGATAGAAGCTGTTAAGAGCAGAGGGCAATCAAGGGCAAAATTGGTAGTGGGAGAACGGGGTACGGATGTACGCAGAAAGGATGTTGGGGATGGGAGGCCCGTGCACCCGGGAGATGTGATGGCCGGGGCGCGGATCAAGAGATAGTCCGCGCATGTAAGTGGTGGGAGCCGGCAGATGCATGCTGTGTAAGTGGCCCGCCAAACGCCGACTCAGCGCGCAGTACAAGCTGCAGGATGGCTGAAAAAGGCGAGTGCGTGCTTCTACCAGCGCCTATAATATGCCCTCTGCCTTGTCCGTCGAAATTACAAGCCTGACTGCGACTTGAGGGCGGCATGTAGCATCTTGGGGGCGGCGATGCTGCGACTTAGCCGGCGTTGGCACGGGGTTTACCCGTCAAGGTTTCCTTTTTCTGCTCCTTTTCCCTCCCTCCCTTTGCTCTAGCGCCAATAGAGGGGAACGGCCTGATTCGAGTCTGGTCGCCAGAGAAGAGCTGATGACGCCAGTACGAGAGCCCCGAGCAAGCGCCGGACGAAACGAGCAAGCAGTCGGACGAAAGTAATGCCACAGCTCGCTGGAGCCCCGGCCTGTGAGTCAAAAACGCAGAAACATTATTAATGGGACGCAGGGAGATCTGCACTTGCACCGTCTATGCCTTGGTCGCAAAAAAAGGAAGTAAATTACGTGATACTGTATGAATTTCATACAGTATCACGTAATTATCGTGCAAAAACTCGATAGTTATGCGTAATCACAGTGTAAAATTCAGCATTACAGCTTATTTGGCGCCGAGCTGTATATAAAACACGCAAGGTGCTGGCCTTTACCGGACAATGCCATCAATGCTTAGACTTACAATCTGCGCGCGTATGCGTTCATTTTGAATGCGTCCGAGCCAAGCTACTCTGTAGACAGACAGAGTCTATACACTGAATATACTAATATAGCTTATTACTGAGCCGTGCCGCTGATCCATGGAAAATATAAAAGGCTGTCGATGTACTAGCTTGTAGTGGATATCGGATGTGTAGGAGCAGAAGTGGTTTGAAGAAGCTCAGCAGAGACGATGCAACAAGATTAATGTAGGACGACGGGATATCCCGTATTCCATATCATACCAAGGGACCTGATGCTGCATTGGGTAGGCATGGCAGGTAAGAGGCAGTGGCAGTATATACCAAGATGGGAGAATTACTGGTAGGGTGCTGGGTGATGTATGCAATAATAGCAGAGATTTGGCGAGCAACGACGTTTAGACGGGCAGGTAGACTCAGTGGTACAGAGCGAGAGATACGTAGCAACGCCTATATCTCGCATCTAATGAGCCACAGCAGCGCCAACGGCAATCTGGGAAAGCAGCAAAAAGCCAGTTACTAATCCTGCGGGCAGATCCCCTACCAAGATACGAGTTCACGTCATCCCTGAGCACAGCGACATTACCTAGACGAGGGCCTCAGTTGGCCTCCCTGTCGCGTCTTACGTCTGGCGCCTCTGGTTGGCCATTGCCCACAGCCCCACAGTCCAAGCGGTCTCACGTGCTTTCGCGGAAACCTGGCGACGCAGCAGGTGGGTCCCTTCGTTGCTTCCCCAAAAAATTTCGCGCCCCATCGCGTCTCCCCGACGCACCTCATCCGAATCCCCTCCACGACGCCCAGACTGACTGCGACGCCCGGATGCGACCATGGAGGCTGGTGAAAGTGGCATCAATGGGTTTTAAATAGTTGATTTCATAATTTCGCAAATTTTCTGCATTTCCTTGCGCCGTCTGGTTGTGAAGTTGAAACTCGAAAATGGCAGCTTTTGATGCTCCAGAAAGCTCCCAAACTTCGCCCCTCCTCGCATGGTAACCCGCTAGCTCCGAGCAACACAAACAAGGGCGATGAAAACGACCGGTCGGTGAGGATGGGATGGGAATGGGATGTCCCTAGCTGGATTTGGTTGGGGCCTGTAATGATTCATTTGCTACGCTCACGGCTGGCAGGAAGGCGCAGCATTTTGGATGAATCTGAATCGAGGCAAAGCGAGCGAGCGAGGTTGTCGATAGTTATACAGGCAGACGAATGCTGCGCTTGAATCAATTGCCAGCATCAGAATTGGCTTGTTTGACGGGCCCTGAGTATCATGATTACGACCAGGCTAATTGATAGTCTTGCGACAGCATCTTGGTTGGCCCAATTAAAGTCGAGAGGATGAGCATCGCTGCGTGGAGCAGCGCTCGCTCGCCAAAAGCTTCTTCTTTCTATCGCAACGCCCCTCCTCTTGCATGCGCAATTTTACCGCCTTCGCATTAGTCTTTGCTTTTTGCTGGGCAATAATTAGATGAGTCACACGGGAGTTTCACTTTCATTTTTCTTTTCTTTATGCCGGAAGAGGAACCCCTGGTTTGCGTTATCCTTTTTGTTAGATGTGATTGATTCGTTTTCATGTACTTGACTGTGACGTTGGAATTTGGGCTGCTTCGGAACGCAGGCGCTTGCTTGGCACATGCGGTCGCACCAATTTCATTTTCAGAGCCTGTGCAGTCCCAAAGCAATCTGAATTGATGCCTATGACGGAGAAATAAAACAAAATTAAACATGATATCAAGATTCCGAGATTTGGAAGCAACTAGCAAATCAAGCTCTCTCTTTTCTTCTTCGATGCGTAGTCCATTCAGTTGTCGCCACCGTCTCCCGCTTTTACTCTGTCGCACCGCCTAATCAGAAGTCAGCCAACGTCCACCAGTGGCTTACAGGGGGGCCACACCAACTGACAGCGGCCCTTTCAGCGCACCCCCTCCATCCCTGTTTAGCGGATGGCCTGCCACTTTACGCGCTGCAGCCCCGTCCAGTCCCACCCGCTTCTCCCTCCAAAAGCCGGAGCCCAGCGCCCAGATCCAGGCAACCGCAGGCCCTAGGCCAGAAGATATCCATGCATCTCTGATTTGGTCTTAGACATCAGTGGCCTTTTGGGAGGGGGCGTCCATCCGGCATGCGGATTTCTCAGCCCGACGGCAAGTAGTGAAAACGCAAAAAAACGAGACGAGCGAAGCAAATGTAACACCAGATGGGGAACGAGGGGGCCCTTGCTGGGGGAGCTTCGTTCCTGGATCCTTGCAGGTGACTTTATCGAGCCTTTTGCCGCTAGCTGAGGCCGTTTATAAGAGACGGCTGTCCTGCTGGTTCCTGGCCTCGTCCTCTCTCTCTCTTTTGGCTCCCAACCCGTGAGTATCTAGTCTGAAGCCCTGCTCGTCTTTTCGTCATCGTCATTGTGCTTTGAGAATCGTATTGTTTCTCGGCTGTCAATAGGAAGAGCCTCAAGTTTGACCTTCACTTCTGCCTCACCTCGGTTCTCGATCTGTATATCATTCACGCACTTTCGAATCTCCCTCCTCTTCGCCTACTTCCTCTACCTCTTTGATAGATTATTAGCTTCTAATCTCATCATCCGAATTCTGCCATCCGACGATATCTTCGATATTTCGCTATCCTTTTTGTCTTGCTCTTTTATTCGCAACTCACGGATTCATCGCCACATTTCTCGGCCTAGATGCAGTAATAGCCGCCAGGCAGCTCGGCATTGTTCTATATTCAGCTTTTTTTTGCCATATCGTCTGCTTCGAGCTACACCACTCGGGCCTTGATTCTACTCGTGCAATTCTCGCCTAATTTCCTCAACACAAACAACACATTCCGCAACAAGCTTGTCATCATGTCTCCTAACAGCGACAATGCCATGGCCCGCTTCTTGTTCGCCATCCTGAAGCAGAAGAATCTCAGAGACGTAGGTTTTACATCTCTTCAGCCTACAACTGATCAAGATTCTAACTCGTCCTCTCTTCTAGATTGATTGGAGCCAAGTAGCCGCCGATCCCGTCCTCATAGAGCCCATTGCCAATGGCCACGCTGCCAGAATGCGCTTCTCCCGCTTTCGATCGACAATCACCGGCCACAAGCCGACAAAGAGAGGCAAGCCATCAGATAAGAACCGAGTTTCCAAGGCGTCGAAGAAGGAGACACAGTCCAAGAAGCAGACGCCCATCAAGCCAGAGCCCGGCTCATCCAACATCTCTTCGTATCCTCTGGTAAGAGTGGCTGTGAAACACAACGTCTGCTACATGCGACTAACAACCAGCTGCAGTTTTCTCCAGAGTCTTTTGCGTCACTCACATCTCCTTACATGGATGATGCGTCTCCCTACCTCCAAGACGGGGACGACTTCAGCGGTCGCTTCCTCACGCCGTGTAGCGATGACATGGCTCAAGGCCTTTCCATCTCTCCTTCTGTCCTCCAAGATCTTCAACCTGCGAATGGTCTGATGTTCCCTCCTCTGGATGGCAACTCGGATTTCATGAGCCATGTCGGCCATGACCACGCTTTCGACGCTGCCTTTGACTTGAACCGATTTGCCACGGGAGACGTCAACAGTCAGGGTATATCCCAAACTGGCAGCTCCCAGCCTCTCGGTGGCGACTGGGACGACCGACACTTTTAAACTCATCTCATTTGACTTTTCTTTTCTTTTCAAGCGATGTGTTATGAATATAAAAACAGAAAAGTCGACCAAAAAAAAATATTTCCAAGGAAGTACGGAGCGCGGTTAAACTTGCTTTCATGATTTGATGATTTCTAGCCACGGCGGGTGGCCAATGGGTTTCGGGTATATATCCCCATTCCTCTCTACGGAGAGAAGAACGGATCGGTTAGGGATTTGGAAGACTTGAAAATTACTATAAGGGCTTATAATAGCATGTGTATAATTAGCGAGGACAAAAAGGATCAAGAAGATCCGTCCTCTTTATATTTTTTCATTTTTTTTTTCAGCCATCAAGCCATCAAGATTCTGATATGGCTTAGTAGTACCAAATGGAAAGCCAGCTATTGAGCGCTGAACACAATCTCCTTGCTTTTGTGATGATGTAACGCAAATCTTGTAGAAAGAATAATTCTTAACTGAATATTAGCTGCAACAACTTAGCATAATCCTTTCAATAGGCACATGCATCCTTCTCAGGCAGGCTGGCCTATTAGATACGCGTTTCTGCCTTTTTTATCTATATTAGTTCTTGAATAAGCTATTGGAGTATTCAACTTGGGCAAGGGTTGCCACCCTCATCCAAGAAACTCTCAAAGCCATTCAACCCCAATAACCGCAAATGCCAATACATTGTTAATATATTCTATTGTCTCATGAACTGCATGTGTGATTCACTCTGCAGCCGAGTGGCATAAACTCAACAGCTGCTAATACCAAAGTACACCGCCAGTTGTAACAGCTGGCGTTTGGTGTAAAAGCACGGCCATTCTTTCGATTTTTTGTAACAGCTATTTAACCCAGCCATAAATTTCCTGCTTTTCTCGCATTCCTCCTTCTTTTGTTCTTTCAACCTTGACACAAACATATCCAAGCTTTTTCCGCACCGCGCACTTGGAGCAGATTTCACTCCCTGCTCACCAACAAACTATCAAGTAAGTAAAGCATTTCAGCTATTCCATCTTGAATTCACAAGCAGGTCTTCTTGGATGCTTCTTTCTTTTTCTTTTTCCTTTTTTTTTTTTAAAAAAAAAAAAAATACATTCACATTGTTCCCAACTCCATTCCTTTACTGACATTCGCCTGCAAGAAGCCTATCCTCAAGTCCTCCTTTCATCAACCAAGAAAGCACAAAGAATCAAGCCATGGCCGACAAAACCCCTACCAAGCGCCCAGAGCCTACCGCCTCTGAGGCCATGTTCTTCTTCGCCATTGTCAAGCACACCCGCAACAGGGCGGACATTGACTGGGAAGCCGTTGCTCAAGAGCAAGGCTTCAAGAACGCCGAAGTCGCCAAGGTTCGTCTCCTACAGCCTAAGAAATATCCATTTCCCCCACCATGCCCATCTTTCATTTCATCTAACTTTATTTTTACAGGTTCGCTTTGGTCAAGTCAAGCGCAAGCTCGGCATCGACTCCAACGTCACCCCGAAGAAGGGCAGCAACGCCTCTCCCGGCGGCGCCTCGACTCCCAGCAAGGTCCGCAAGACGCCCACCGGCCGTGCTGGAACCAAAGGCAGAGCCCGTGGCAGTCGTGCCAAGAAGGAGAACGACGATGCCGCCGCAGCTGACGCTGACGCTGGAGATGACACCACCACTGCTGTGGAATCGCCCTCTGGCAAGGGAGAAGAGGATGACAGCGTCAACTTCAAGGCTGAGCGTGGCGAGGACCCTTTCTAAGGCTTTTAGGGTTAGGGTTTACCTTGGGGAAGCTTCTTCCAGGTGCCCATCTGCTATACCTGCCTTGCTTTTTGAGGAATAAGGGACATTTATTGTTTGCCATCTGGAATCATATTTGCTCAGATATCGGTGCATTACAGTCAAGATTGGAGAAAGTAGCTGCGTGGAAGGGAATCTCGAGATGAACTTGGAGGTAGTAGCTGCAGGAAATAAAACAGCACCTAGTTGAGATAAAGTGGCAATTGAATTGAGGCCTTCCAAGGCATTTAAGCACAAATATCTAATTTTCCATGTTACAATATCCTTTATGTGCTTGCAGTCTTGATTACCCTGTGCTCTTGCATTCATCAGACATACTTTGGCTTTTTCTTTTCCTTGATCACTTTAGAATACCTTTATCCTTCACCTGCTAGATAAAAGCATAAAGTGACTTTTCTCTTAAACCCAATTCACTTCTCTCCCCAAAGCCTTACATCCGCCTTACTGTCGGCACCCTTACACCTCCAATCTGCTTCCAACCACTACATATACCACCAATACCCAATCCACAGCCTAAACAACTGCAGGCCTTCAAACCCAGACGAAATCAACAAATAAACCAACGCGTTGTGCCAATCTCGATTCAACAAACAAAACATCCACCATGCCTCGCAAAGCTGCTTCGGCCTCGAATCCGGCTTGGGACAAGGTCGACTTCCTCAACGACCTGCTTGTCGCCTTTTACCAAGCGGGCAACCATACCAACAGCTTCAACCCGCAGGTCAACACTGCCATTGTCGAGTTTCTTGCTTCTCGAGGCTACGATACCTCGTGGAGCGCCATCCGGTAAGGAATATCTTCTATTTTCTATACTAGTTGGATATTTACTGGTTTTTTTTTTCATGCTTCTTTTCCCTCCCTATCTTGCTCTTTTTCACTTTACCACATGGTTGTGATTTTCTTGCCAAAATGCAACAGTCTTCACCGCTTACAGCCATTTCCCCAAAAACCAAAGTCATGTGCAGGCGGCAGGGAGCGGCATAAAGCATGCCTTTCTATAAGTTCCTTACTCTCAATTCACTGAATCTCCGTCTTTTCATCACCTTTTCTTTTCCTTGTCCCATTCCTTCACTCTTTTATAGCATCTCTATATCCCAAGACCTTCATCTCTCAGCCTTTGCACCTACAAAAACACGACAAACTCCTCTTTATACCCATCTTTGTTCAACTTCAAGACCATCGTCTGCATCCAAACATCGCCAGCCATGTCTGCTTCTCGCCAAATCATGAAATGGAGCCCCCAAGTCCACCAAGACATCCTCATTGCTACCTTCTGCAACCTGAGCCTCTCTTCCGAGCAATGGGCCAAAGTCATGGCCGATCTCAGCAAGATGGGCTACACCTTTTCCGAGGGCGCGCTTCGGTACGTTGATGCATGTATTTTGGGCCAATGGCATTTCACCAATGGCTGCTCACCCATGGCAACGAGGCCTCGCTTGATCGGCCTGCATTCAACACCCCTGGCACCTGTGCTTCACTCTGCCAGCTGGGGCGGAGAAGAGAATGCGTAGCAGAGTAAAAAAAAAAGACGGGCAGTACTGCTCGCCCATTTGCGGCACTGCATTCACTCTTATCTGACCTGTGCACTACTCCATCCCCTTACATATCTATGCACCACACTCTCTCCATCTTGTCACACACTTCTCTTTCTTCGGCACTCACTCATCATCCCAATCATATCAACCATCTCCATCCAAGTCTCTCAACCTTTTTCTTTTCCCACTCTTCATCAGTCAAAAGTTCATTCTTTGCCATCCCAAGCTACAATGGTCGCACCAAAGTCCAAAGATGCCACCCCATCGGGCAGCAAGCCCACTCGAGGCTGGGACGCGGCTGCTCACGAAGCGCTTCTCTTGTGCGTCATTGATGAGATCAAAGGCGGCAAGGCTTTCTTGACTGAAGTCACCAGACGGATGCAAGCACGCGGATATAGCTACAGCTACGATGCCATAAAGTACTTACACGCAACCTTTTCTTCTCTTCTCTTCTCTTCCTCAACAAGGCCTTACATCTGTCTTTTTCAAACGACAAAAGAGCATTGCTAACATCTTGTGCCCTCTCTTCTGCTCTAGTCAACATGTCCAAAAGTTGCGCAAGGCTCGCGACACCAATGGAATCGTCGCCGCGGCTGATCCGTCCGCTGCTGGAGCCTCCAAGGCTTCCGCCACTCCTCGCAAGCCGGCGGCTACTCCTCGCAAGCGCCGCACTCCAGCCAAGAAGGATTTCGACGAGGACGACGAGGACGACGACGTCAAGCTCAAGTTGGAGCAGGCCGCCGAGGACGATGAGATGGACAGTCCATCAATTCGTCCCTCGAAGCGCGCCAGAGCCAGTGCTTCGTAAGTATCCCTTTTCGAAAATCTCATAGTCTTACAACCAGTCAGAGCCGTTTTTATCTAACCTGTCTCATTTTCTCTCTCCATTTCAGGTCTTTCGACATCGGAATCGGTAGCCTGCCCAATCCAGCTGAGATCTAAGCTCGCATCAAGAGCCACTTGAGTGGAAGCAACTATATGGAGCGACTATTTTACGTATCAATTGAAATTGAAATGGACATTCGGCAAGGAACTGGAAGGGAAGGAATTGCATTTAGGAAATGGTAAAGGCAGCATCTTATCACAAAGGGAAGATTTAAGCACGTATATACCGTCGCATAACGACAGGGAACAATTGCAACGCAAAGATTTATCATCGGCGCTACTTGTCTTCAAACTTGTCAAGGTGATGTCTTGTAGAGAGAGAGCATATAGAATACTGTTCTCCTTCCTGTGGGCTGGCACTCTTCGTGCCCAGTACAAGCACCCAAGGCCATGGGGCTTTTCGTCAACGTAATCTCGAGAGCAACTATTTGCCACCTCAAGTAGACTTACATCGTGACTCTTACAGTAATTTACTAGATACTACAAAAGTGAGTAATCTTCTAGCAAAATCAGAAAATAGAACATTGGAGATGGGTAGCTTAAAATACCAATTCCCGTCTTAGACAGTCAACTTGGGATGTTGATCAAGCTTCTGTTGAACATGCTGACAAGGCAAAAGTTCTCATCAGCTGCCATGTATCAAACTATAAGACGTCACAAGTGCAACAAACGGACAAATAAAAGTGGTTGAGCGGATTGGCTCTATTTATCATGGCCATGATACTATTATATAGGCTCATTATGTACGAGAGCCTATGAAGCTAAAGCTACTAGCAGAAAGTTTGCATCGCCAGATCCATAAGGGCATTAATTTTTTTCCCCAAGGGGTTCGGAGTTTCTTTTTTCTCTCCATTTCAGTTCCAAGCTCGGAAATAACAGCATGAGGTCTATCTTCATGCTGGCGTGCGGTAGCTGTTTGCACCCTGCTTTGTCTTTTTCTGGTGGTTGTTTTTTCGTCTTGACAATATAGTTACGCCCACCCCTGGGCCCATCTAGTCAGAGTCAAACGCTTATTTCTTGGAGGCATCGACCTTGGCAACGTGCTCCAAGAGGTCGAGGACACGGCGGGAGTAACCCCACTCGTTGTCGTACCAGCTGACAAGCTTGACGAAGTTGGGGTTCAGGGAGATACCAGCCTTGATATCGAAGATGGAAGAGTTGTTGTTGCCGAGCATGTCGGTGGAGACGACCTCGTCGCTGGTGTAGGCCATGATTCCTATGGAAGAGTTAGTTTTTTGTTGCTTTGGAAATTGGAAGTTGACATGTTTACGTACCCTTGAGCTCACCATCGGCAGCCTTCTTGATGGCGTTGGTAATCTCCTCGTATGAGGCAGCCTTCTCCAGGCGGACAGTCAAGTCGATGACGGAGACATTGGCAGAGGGGACACGGAAGGACATGCCGGTGATCTTGCCGTTCATGGCAGGAATAACCTTGCCGACGGCCTTGGCGGCACCAGTGCTGCTGGGGATGATGTTCTGGGCAGCACCACGGCCACCACGCCAGTCCTTGCCAGAGGGACCGTCGACGGTCTTCTGGGTGGCGGTGTAGGAGTGGACGGTGGTCATGAGACCCTCAACGATGCCGAAGTTGTCGTTGACGATCTTGACAAGGGGAGCCAGGCCGTTGGTGGTGCAAGAGGCGTTGGAGAGAACGGTGGGGGTACCGTCGTAGTCCTTGTGGTTGACACCCATCACGAACATGGGGGCATCGGCGGAAGGAGCAGAGATGATGACCTTCTTGGCACCGCCGTTAAGATGAGCCTTGGCCTTGTCAATGGTGGTGAAGACACCGGTAGACTCGACAATGTACTCGGCGCCAGTCTCGCTCCACTTGATGTTGGCGGGGTCGCGCTCAGAGTAGAAGCGGATGGGCTTGCCGTTGACAACGAGGTTCTGGCCATCGACCTCGATATCGCCCTTGAAGAGACCGTGGGAGGAATCATACTTGAGCATGTAGGCCTAATAATAACTCAGTTAGCGGCCATGCAGTGGAACAGCTGTAGCTAGTGAGGGGTAATGGCGAGATGGAGCTGCGTAAAATTGTTTTGAAGCTCAACATGTTTCAAGACATTTAACGCAGCGACCATTGACGATGAAAATAGCAAATTGCAAGGCCAAGCCTGGTAGAAAGTGTAAAGCTTCGTTTCGCGACATCGCGATGTTCAAGCAATCACACCCCACAATGCCGAAAGCAGCCTTCATAAGCACCAGCTCTTTTCATCGCCTTTCCCCCCTCCTCTAATCTCGCCTGCCGCAATGCAATTATTTTGGTTGGGCAGAAATCGGAGGGTGATCGAGATATATTGAGGATATACAGAAACCAGCACAGAAAAGCGAGGGGTCGCAACTCACAGCGTAGGTGGGCTCAATGAAGGGATCGTTGACGGCAACGACGGAGAGCTCGGGCTTCTCGAGAGCGTTGCGGAGCAGGATACGACCAATTCGGCCGAAGCCGTTGATTCCGACCTTGATAGACATGATGGCGGTTTTGTGAACTGTGATTGAGAGCTTGAGTGTAAGCTTAAGCTTGATGGCGTTTTGTTTCCGAGTAAGTTTTTTTTTGTGTGTAGGAGCTGGGAGCAAGGAGGGGTAAATAGGAAAAAAAAAAGGTGACGCAGAGGAGCCTAGCGGGGTAGCTAGAGGCGATAGCAGCTGAGGGAAGAGGGGCAGATGGATGGAAACAGAAACATTGATCCGTTGAAGTGCCGGGCTTATCGTGACCATGTCATGTTATACTAACCTGTTTGTGGTTTGAAAGATAGAGTAATAGGACGATGTCTCTGAGGAGTGGTTATGGAGAGGAAAGGAGGGAAGAGAAAGATCAGGAGAGGGGAGCAGTCGAAAGATTAATAGTGTTTCTGGCCCAACCGTGATGCGGCATCGGATGAGCGCTATCCATGCCATTTGGCAAAGCGCGTCTAAAGACTGGGGCCCGCCACCTGGGAATCAACGGCTCGAACAGGGGGGGGGTCAGGCCGCATCTTGGTAGGTTGCAGCGAGCGGGAAGAGTGGCCGGTACTGGACGGATCATTGGAAACGATACTGTACGGCGCCCAAGCCGCTACTGCCTCGACACAGTGGGTGGGATGCCCAGGCGGTAGCTCCTCCTAGCAGGAATGGATGGAATGGAATGGAAGGGCCGTAGTGGACGCGAATTAGCTTCAGGCACTACTGCTTGCAGATTGATATTGACGATGATTGCATCTAGACTAGCAGATCCTAGAGCCCAACAAAATACTCACGACTGCTATTAATACTACGACAGGAGCTTCGTGATGTTGCAAAACGACAGGTTTGGCAATGGCAGCAACATACAGAATACGTCTTCCTACCAATCCAACGCGCATCTTCTTACATAGTGTCCTTTGCCAACACGCACCGTCATCATCATTAGGGCGCCGAATCCGTCCCAATCCTGACTGTTAATCTCGGGCCTCGAGACTCAAAGCGAGCAAGCCAAGAGAAAACGTGCTCCTCCTATCATCCAACCAGCCTCTTCCATTTTGCAATGTCCAGGGGAACGAGAAAAACCAGCTCACCGAGCAGCCTTGAACCAACACGCAGGTTCGATTGCGAAGGGAGAGCTACATAGCATTAGTCCGCCCAATAAGCCCGTCACAAGGCTGGGACCCGGCACCAACATGCGCTGTTTTCGCGAATTTTGGGGCGTCTCCGGCGGGGCGGTGCTTTTTTCTACTGCCCTAGGCGGGAACTTCGCCTCTCAACAAAGGCCCGGCTGCCGTCTTGTCATTTCAGGCTGTGCTCCACCGGGCAGCGCCGCCGGCCGGAGTTTGGAATATACAACAAGAGGCGAAAAAGGACTGATCATGAGGAATTATGATATTTTCCCTCTGAGCTGCTTTTGCCATCTCCTTGGGACGTCGGAGTTGATTATGAAATCATGAAGTCATGGCAGATGTTTTTGGATAGGCCGAGCGAGAGCTCAAAAACATCGCCCGGGCTTATCCTGCGATCCGCCCCATTGGCCGAGTTAGCCATCCCACGCTTTTTTTCGCCGGGGCTGCCGCGGCCGTATTAATTATCAGGTTTGGTAATATCACGGAGGCAGTCAAGCTGAATACACGAGACAGGGAGTCAAAGGAGCCAAACGAAGCCGATGAACGGCGAGCAAGTTTCGTAAAATAGCTCTCCGGCAACGCTCGCGATGGCAAGCAAAATGAGTTACATCAAGCTGACCCTTTTTGTCACCCCCGTGGCCTCACCTGGGCAGTAGACGCACGTCTTGCGTGGGTACGCATGATATAGGTCTTGATACGGATATGATAAGGGGTGCAGTGCAGCAGTGGCGTGTGCGAGCAGCAGAAATGATGAATAATAGAAATCGCTCATCGAGCTGGTTTCCCAATGTAGTTACTAGTACTAACGTCCCATAGCTGGCATATGTTAGGTAGGTACGAAGTACCTGAAAACCTCTCGTTGTTGCGGGCGACCTCGAGTTTGCGCGGGCTGCTTGGCGATGCCCTCATTTTCGCTCCTACAACAACACCACTTATTGCACGGCAACCATCAGCTCGATACAATCCCTGTGTCAATATGCAGGCGGCAAAGCTCGGCTGCCATCGCGCTTCCCCCTAGGGCCACTGCGGAATCAAGCGCCGGAGCGTTACGGCTTGTGGGATCTTGGAGAAGCCTGCGACCCCAGATCGGCCCCGTCAAGATCGGGAGTTCCAGGAACACAGCCGGTCGTTGTCATTCTCGTCCCCAGCACACGGAGCCTTTCTTAGCCGCGGCTGAGGCGCCGGGACGGATGCTACAGAGCTTTTGATTGCTCTGAGAGGACCAACGAGATCGTCCTGTTCGCTTTTCTCGATCCAAAGTTCCCACTTTCACAAGTCGACCCGGCACAGAGACAAGCTACCGGAACCTGGAGAGTTGGAGAAGCGGCTCTACCCGTTCGCTTGTTTGGTCCTCTTCACGCCCTCAGTCTCTTCGTTCGCTCACAGCTGTCCCCGCGAAAAGTCTGCCGAAGCGGCCCACGCATCCTCGCCTGTGCCGACGACTCGGAACTCGACGCCCTGACCAAAATATCCGGCATCCTGCCAAGCTTTCATCGCGGGGCCGTCAAAAGGACCTTGCTTTGCGGCATTGTCTCGTCCATCTGTCCACCTAAACTCCCACATCGTGCCATTAGCCCGAGCCGATGCGTCTTCTGCAGCTGCAGCTGAAGCTGGCTGAGCCTCAGCCTCGGCCGCGAACTCGACTTTGGGTTCGACCCAGTCTTCTCCCGTCTCGCGTCGATATTCGCGGACCAGCAGTTCTCTCTCTTCGTCGTAGATTTCCTCGTGCCCACGGCTCAATAATTTATCAGCCGCGTCTGTGATGGCATCGATTGCTTCCTTAATCTCCGCCTGTTTCGGGTCCGTTGCTGGTTCCTGATCTGTCTCCATAGCTTCTGCACCCTTATTCATCTTCTTGAGCTTCCACTTGGGTATCTTTTTGGTTTTAGGCTTGTCTTTTCCTAGCCGTGCCAAAGCTTCCAGGGGTGTTTCGGTTCTTTCCAGCCTCGTAATCAGCGCTGCCAGTAGCTCTGAGACCAATACGCCATCCTCTTCGATGCGCTTCTCCCGTGCTTCAGCCTCGCGTCTTTCGTGCGCCGCCGCTGCCTTCTTCATTTCTTTTTTGCTCAAGCCTTCGAGCCAGCTGTCATGGACGGCATCGGCGTCATTAGCTTTCCGCACGAAGTTGCCATCTTGATCGAATCGGCCCTCCTCCATCTCGTCCCTAAGATTGAAAGCCTCAACTTTGGGTGCGTTGCGTTTTAAGCCGCCAGCTCCCACTTCTTCATCCACTCCCTCTTCTTGAATCGCAAGCTCCAAGTCCTCTTCATCATCGCTGCTTTCTTGTTCGTCTAGGCGGATAGTGCCTCCACTTTTGCTCCCTTTCTCCTGGCCATAGATCTGGGCGTTGTCCAAGAATTTGACGTTCTTCTTCTTTCTGCCAGACTTCTCAAAGTGTTCGTCTTCTCCGGCCTCCTCTTTCCCTTGTTCCTCGTCATTCTCCGCCGCAAACATGTCATCGTCATCGTCATCTTCGTTGATCGGTTTGTCCGGGCGCCCGTTGGCGCTGCTAGCCGTTGCGTCGTAGTTGTCCAGCTGCTCAAGAATATTCACATCTCCCTTCTTGCGACTTCCCGCTCGCGCATTGAAGTTCTCATTGTCTGAATCACTGTCGTAGCCGTCGAGGTTTACGGCGCCTCGTTTCGTAGCATGGCTGCCACCAATCACGTCGGCATCCAGAACTGCGTCATCTTCTCGCGCGTCCGGCGCCAAGATGGACGGGTTGCGGACATCAAATTTGACTCGTTTTGTGTCCTCTTCGTTGCTGTGATGCGTTCGAGCAAAGTCCTCGCCAGCTCGCTTCGGACGCGCTGCAGAGTAACGGGAAGACATGGTGCTCCGGGGGGTGACGACACGACTCGGCCAATCGCCACTTGTTCTCCCGTGTGAGCAAAGAGGTAGCTCGAATGCAGTAAATTCAACAAGCAATTTGTTTTCTAAATGATTAATAAAGTAAAGATGACGTGGTGGCAGGCAGCAGCTCAGTGGTGGACTCGTTGGCGTTAGGAGCAGTAAGAGAGTTTCCGCATGCCGGGATTAACATTTTGGCGTTATCTCAGCTGCGATAAAAGGTATGTATGTACCTGCGTCACTCAACAGCTGCCTCCACTGCGAACCCCACGTCTTCCGCCTTTCTTGACTTTGACATCTCAAGCTTCACCAACCAGCAACCAGCGCAGCAATAGTCATTCTTACTTGAGAAACGCCAAGATACAAAGGCAGTTGAACGGACGGAGCTTCTTTTGAGCGTCCTTCTCGAGAACGCGCAGGCGAGGTAGCCTGGCTGTATCTATCGTTTAATCGCCTGCTTACTACATCACGCCAAAATGGTAAGTTGGCATATTCGCACCCCAAATCCATGTGTTTCTAATGGCTAATGCTATCCAAGTCTGGCTTCGGCTTCGACCCCTATGGCATGGCACGCCATGGCCGACGACCCATAATCCAACGCTTCGACGAATACTACAGATGTTATCCCGTCATCATGGCGCCGGGCAGCGAGCGCCCAGAGTTGAACTACGGATCCAAGATTATTCTTCCACCATCAGCTCTTGACAAAGTCTCCAAGCTCCATGTGCAGTGGCCGCTGCTGATGGAGATGATCAATGGCGAGAAGGGCAAGCACTCACATGCCGGAGTTTTGGAATTCATTGCCGAAGAAGGTCGCGCATATATTCCCCAGTGGGTGAGTGGTCGTATAGTCGATACCCGGATCTCTCTTTGTTACTTCTGTTGCTGACCTTTGACAGATGATGGTAACACTAGGCTTGGACGTTGGCGACATGATTCAAATTCGAACTACTTCGTTGGAGCTCGCAAGGATGGTCAAGCTTCAGCCCCAATCGGTTAATTTCCTCGAGATTAGCGATCCGAAGGCCGTATTGGAAAAAGCTTTTAGGAATTTTGCAACTTTAACAAAGGGCGATATTTTCAACTTTGAATACAACGATGACGTCTACGATGTTGCGGTTCTGGATGTTAAACCAGAGACGGACAAGATGGGCGTCAGTATGATTGAAACCGACGTATCGGTCGAGTTTGCGGCACCCGTTGGCTACGTTGAGCCCGAGAAGAAGAGCGGAACAAGCACTCCACGGAGTACTATGGGAGGCGTGCCTGCCGGTGGTATCTTGCACAGTCAGGGGACCATGGCACAAGCCATCAACTACAGCTCTATCGCTCCGTCAGTGACCAGCGTGCCGACCAATTTCCTCGGAGAAGGCCAGCGAGTGGTTAAGAAAGGCAGTAAGACTGCAACACCGAAGCCCGCTACACCAGTGCCAGTGGAGACAACCGCAGTTCCTAAAAAACGAACCGGCGCCCCGGCGCCCCTTCGTCTATCTCCCAACAAGCTTTTCTTCGGATACGAGCTGAAACCGTTAAAGACGGACGCTGAGAAGGCGCAAGAGAAGGCGCCAAAACAACACTTTGCGGGTCAAGGACAAAGTTTGCGTGGAACTGTTAAGAGAAAGGGAGACGCTGATGATAAGTCCAAGGCCCCAGATAAGAAGGGACCAAGCGATGGCAACAGACTAGATGGTCGATCACCACGATAAATGATAAGGTTCCTGATGTTAGTCTTTTAATCCATGCAGTTGCGGCGTTGGGGCTGGGAACTTTGAAGTTTACGGTTGGTTTGATGAATTGCTTGCAAAATAGAGAATCTAGTTTGTTTAGCCATTTTTAGTAAAATGGTACTGTATTTTCAACCATCTCATTTCTTTCGGGAGATTTCTGCGAACACAACAGCCTTGAAGATGAAAGAACCGCTTTCATCCAATGTCTCCTGACGGCATAGGTAGGCAAGCATAACCGTAATTAAGTGGTCCGGCTACAACGAGCAGACGGGCGGGAGAATATACAGAAGCAAATTAGAGACTTTTCTTACTCATTATAGGCGAGAGCACTGGTCCGATTTTTTGGGATTGCGAGTGTGTAGTATTAAAGCAACCTTGCCTTTTGGTCACCGTATATAGACTTATATCGATCCCTCCTTAACTAACCAGCGTATATAGCACCTCGCATCCACCACTCCGTAGCTGGCAAATAAATAGCTTCCAAAGCAAAAAAAAAAAAAAAAAAAGAGTCTATATAATCCTCTCTAGCCAATCCATATACCGATGATGTATACCAATATCACTCTACCCTAAGAGGATAACAGAAGGAAAAAAAGAAGATGAGGCGTTTGTGAAGCTGATTCTGAATCTACTCTTCGTCGGAGGGGCCTTTGGCATTCCAGGCCTGGAAAGCCCTGTCCTTATCGTCGGCACTGAGAAGACGAAAAATGTTAGCTCGAAATTGCAAAGTAGATCTTTTTTATTGGAAGACAGGGTGGGAAGAAAGAGATTAGAATGGAAAATGGGCAGAGTTTGTGCTAGGTGTTATTTTCAACACAAGAAGCGGGTTTACCTTACGTCTCAGTAGTAGCATCAGCAACTTCTTCTTCATCCTTGACAGGAGCTGCCTTGTCTTCTTTTTTAACAGGAGTCACCTTTTCCTCCTTCTTGACTCTCTTGCTCGGAGTCGCATCAAGCTCAGTATCGTCATCTCCGTCTTCATCCTTTGGGACCATGGCGGCAGACTTCTTGGCTCGCTTCTTGGAAGGGGTGCTGGCGCCATCGGCTTTTGCAGCAGCAGCCTTGGCCTTGCGAGCACTAGCAGGCGAAGGAGTCTCAGGGAGACTGGTCGCAGTGATATCAGGGTGGCGAGTCTTGAAGTCCTTCATGATGGTTTTGGAGTAGTGCTGGCTGTGTTTTTTTTTTAAGAAGAAAGTCAGTTTCTGTTTCTAACCTATGATGGGCTATACACTTTGGAGAGAAGGAGATGAAAGTTTGTAAAGATGGTTGAAAACTTACGACATTGCGTCCTTGGTGAACGTGTAGCCAAGGCCTCTCATGACCTCTTCGATGCGAGGCCAGTTCTGACGGACCTTGCCGCTTTCTGCGTTGCAGTAAATCATGGACATGCAGAGGTCGCGCTCGGCGGAATCATCCCACTTCTTCTCCTGAGGGGCCATGGTGATGAGATGGAAATGTTGTTATTGTGGGTTGACGTAGAATAGAAGATGAAGAAAGCAAGTGAGGTAAGTCCCCAGTATAAGAACCGGATGCTCAATGTGTGGATGGCGAAGAAGGAATAGAAGATTGAGAAGAAGAGAGAAGTGTAAAGGTGAGAGTTATGCAACAGAGAGCAGGCCGAGTGCAGTAGGCTATAAGTAGATGGCTGAGCTCAAAATGCGAAAAAGGGTCAGGGCGGTGTGTATCGGTGCAGCCGTGGAAAAAGCACAAGTGACAAGAGATTGCACTTGGCAGTGTCTATAGCAAAGAGTGAATTTCTTGTCTTTGTCTCTTGAAGTATGGAAACACAGCAATTAATGGCTTCATGCTCGACAGGGTCTCTTCACTATACGACTCTATCAAGATTCTATAGCATAATATGTTCTTTTGAGCAACTTGAAGACTCACCAACGCATATGTGAATTACGGGTGAGGTAACATCGCATTACAGCTCCATTACAATAGAGACAAACTCCGTTGTACGAGGTGTGAATTTACTCGAGGCGTCAAGGCAGCTGCAATCACCCATACTCAGGAGATGGTTGACTCAGAGCAAGACGATCAAAGCCGTATTAATTATCCCTGACACACGCATTCCTTACATTCATTGGTCTCGATCTCAGTCACAACCATCACCAAGAAGGATCATTGAAGCTTTCCACGTATACGCACAAAAAGCAGCTAGAACGAGCATGTAATCACTCAAACAGGGACACACAGCCTGCGTCAATCATGAAATGGTATTTATTTCATCTACTACACCTCCTAGCGACTCTTGATTACAGATTCTGCCATCGTGTATTGCAAAGAGCAAAATTAACAAGGCTAAAAACAAAACAAGGCCGCAACAGAGCCAATGTATGTACGCAACATCCCCTTCAACTTTTTCCATCCAGCAGAATAAAACAAAACACTACAAAATAACAGTCACAGTCGCCTTGCCTGCCCGACTGTTCCACTTTCCCAATCCTGTTTTTTCATTTCAAAGACCCCCTCCCCCCTGTGTTCAAGCAAACGTCTGCCGTAGATCAAAACCACAGGCACTTGATTTATATTTTCAACAGTTATCAATAAGTGAAGTTGGTAAAAAGAAGAGAGAAGCCTAGTGAGGAGCTGAAAAAGATATGAAAAAGAGAAACTCAGCAGTACTGCGTGTTTCTTTTCTAGCTGTTACCTCAAACCCACGTGCATCCTTTCCTGTGCCAGCAGTAATCAAGTCACCCACCATCGGCACAGAGTGACAAACGACGAAGAGACGGAGGTAAAACAGCGTAAAGAGAACAGTATGAGTACAGGGATATCATAAACGCGTCAAGCAAAACAATTTGCTAGTAAAAAAGCCAAATGGCAGCAGATGCAAGCCGTCTCGCGGTGGTGCATTGGTTGGTGGCAGAATCTTTTGAACATTCAACGAGTTGAGTTCGCCTTCTTCTCTTGTCTTCTCTTAACTCGGGTGATTTACCAAGTGCGTGAAGCAGAAAGGAGAAGAAAAAAAAAATCCCTTGTTCGTGACCCAACGCCAAAATGCAGAATCTCAAAATCCAGTCATTTGCAGTTGCTTGCATGTAGACTCGGGCAAAGACAGGAAATGGAAAAGCTAGCAAGCTCCAAAGTAGCCACCCAGCCCCGTCAGCTGTCAAAGCCATGCCAATTATATAAGCGGTGTAGTGTGTCGTGTAAAGAAGAGATGCCACTAGTGAGTGCCATCGATACTGTTCATTTCATGAACCCCGAGACGCAACAGGCTCCTTAAGACTGCCGTCGGGGGCCCAATCAACGTGCTCACCATTACACCATGTTCTGAGGATCCGGATCGACGCCCAAGTCATATCATCTAGCGTTGCGTGTGATGGTACACTGAGGCGCAGATCTCGAGTATCAATGTTGTTAGAAGCCTCGTTGATTTGAGAAAGAAGCTTCAGTCGCTTTTTTTCAAGTGCAAACCAGTCTGGCTGCGGAAGAGTTGAATTCTCGACCACGTGGCATCGGATTAGCTCTGTGATGGCCACAGTATGAAGATGAAGAACAAGTGCATAAAGCGGAAGGAATCGACGGGTATGTGTCTCCTGTCTCTTCAACTGGCCCTGAATAAACTCAAGCAGGGGAAACAGGCTCATCCATCCAGTCGGGTCGCTCCTCTTATTGCATAGCCCGCGGTAAATGTTTTGCGCTTGGAAGCCAGCCATGAAAGCCAACAAACTCTCCACACTAATCACATAACCTTTACCTAGGTCAGGCTCACGCATATGACCATTGGTACCCGGGCTTCGACGACCTCCTCTCATGGCTGTATCCGCTTCATGCTTGAGGCGGCGTCCCAGAGCGTTAAATTTGGCCTCCTTCTCGCGCATAGCCCTAGCCTCGGCAGATTCTGAGCGATGGACATCGTGGCCATTTACACGGCGGTCCGATGAGGTAGAGGCAGATGGAGTGGCATTAACTGCGTCTCCAGGGGTCTGGGCCAAAGAATTGCTCGAGCTAACGCGAGACATGGAGGTGGCCCCCCTTTTGGATGGAGTCGTTGGAGCAGGCAAACGCGAGGAACTGGGGATATCAGCAGCCTTGGGCTTCTTTTGTGCGTTGGTTTCCGATAATGCCGCCGCTTCAGTGGGAGCCACCGGCCGTTTCCTTGCGGGGGGTGGCTGAATGAATTCTTCAGGTGCAGCAGAACGTTCCTGGCTTTGAGCCTGCAACTCCTTGCGAGCGGCAGTAGATGATGACAAGGCGAGGATCCTCTTGACGTCCTTTCGTAGTTTCTTGGGCACTTTGATCATAACAATGAGTGACTTTTGTGACTTTTGTGGTTTTTGTGAAAGAGGTTCGTCGTCGTCAGAGTGATAATCGGTAGCCGCCTTCTTCTTTTTGAACGGCAGCTCCTTCTCTTTGTCATCCTTGCTCTTGAGGGGCTTGGCTTCCAACGATTCCGTTGGTATTTTCTTTCTCGTCTGCAAAGCAGCCTCCAAAGCCGCCTCTACTGCCGGTGGCAAAGTCGGCGAGAGCAGCGGAGGAATCCTCGCCGGTGACCTCTGTCTCTTGATTTCTGATGTGGAGTCTGACTTTTTGTGCCTTATGGGAGATTTGTCCCGCTCACGAGAGTCTTCCCGCGCCCTTCTCTTCTCCTGCCTTGCCTGTGACTTGTTCTCGGAGTTCCGGTCGTCAAAAGTCAGATGCAGGGGAGATAATAGTGGCGGCACGCTTGATTTTGACGTGTCCAGCTTGGTGGGCGTGTTTCGGTTGCTTCCTGTGCCAGTAGGCCGGATGCCATTGATAGAATCGCCCCGAGGGCGAGATGCGGGCGAAGTGTTGTTGTTACGGCTGGAGCTCACCGCGCCTTTCAGAATGGCTCTGCCATTGGGTAGCGAGGACGAGTTGGTGAGCCTGTCATCTTTATGCGACGGCGCATCTTTGTAAGGCGTTGAGGAAGAGACTCTGTCTTTGCGTCTCTGCGCTTCATCACGCGAGTGCGGTGCCCGGTCATCAATGTGCTTGCCGGTGTCAGCCTTGGATCGCTTTTGCGGTCGCAAATCGTCATCTGGATCTGCCACGCGTTTCTTAGA
Organism: Trichoderma atroviride; assembly: GCF_020647795.1. NCBI lineage: Eukaryota > Fungi > Ascomycota > Sordariomycetes > Hypocreales > Hypocreaceae > Trichoderma > Trichoderma atroviride. The sequence continues at coordinate 1,036,922 of NC_089400.1, read as the reverse complement.
ATTGGGAGAGGGTGGTCGAGGCGGTAATGGGTGCTTTGTGGGAGGCTTGGGAGGTAATCTGTGTCAATGTTAGCTTGCTGGTCGTCGCCCAATGTTGCCATCTCCCGGAGCTCAAAGGTACCCACCTCATGTCGGCGGCTGGCTCGCGACCCTGTCGCTGTTTGGCGTCAACGAGCGGATCTGATTCTCGTGGCCTGGGTCTGTCCGCCTTCCTCGCTTCCGAGGCAGACTTGGATTCTGATGTGGGTTTGTGGTCGGATGCAGCCCCCATACTGGCCGACAGGTCGCCAGCGCGTTCGCTTTCTTTCTTCTTGGCAATTGAGGGCTCTGGCGGCGACGTGGACGACGTGGCCCCGGTCTTCTTGTTCTTGTAGTCGCTCAGCGACAACTTCTTCTTCTCACCACCTTTGGCCAGCGCGTTGACTTCGCGCGGAAGAGGCTTGGCCGGCTCTTCACGCATGTCATAATCGGATTTTGTGAGCAGGACGCCGCGATCGGCTTCGGACAATAGGGTCAGGTATTGCAGGCGGGGATGGTGCCATTCCTCAAAGGAGCTGCTGTCACCGTGGTTGGGACGGTATCGCCATTCGGGGTGGAACGCCAAGTGATGGGGTTGTCCTGGCAGGATGCGCTGGCCGAGCACCTCGATCGTCTTCCGCGCCGCTTCCATCGTGCTTGGGCGTGATCATGCCGCAGGCACGAGTGAGCGGCGGAGCGCGACCGACGACGGCGAGAAGAGCGGCCGCCGCGAGCGAGGGCGAGGTTGCGCGACAATGGCTATGCGGTATCGACGACGGTGAGCGGAGCGGCGGCCGTGGCGGCGGATCCGCACAGGGCTGGCCGAAGAGGCAGCAGGCGAGACAAGAGACAAAGAGGTTGAGCAAGCAACAAAGAGCTGGCCAGTCAGATGGGCGATGCGAGTCGGGGCACCGCCGGGCAGGGCTCGCAGCTCGCCCGCTGATCGGTCCAGCAGGCGCTCTCTCGGGGGGCAATGGCGATTCGGCACAGCGCGACGCCAGCGAGCGGCAGGGCGATGCGTTGCGGCAATGGATTGGAGGTTCGTGGATGCGGGACGTGGATGCAGATGCCGGCCGCGAGATGGTGTTTGGCGATCGGTACCAGCACGAGCTGTGGGCGGCGGGCGGGAGCGCATGTACCGCTGCTCAGGCCATACACGAGCTGCTCCTAAGGCTGGCGCTGGTTCTGGTTTGGGGTTTGGGGGAAGCTGATGCGGTGGATACGGCAGTGCTCACTTCAGTGTTGTGTCGGGGGTTAGTGTGCGGTGCCTCTCCTGGGGCCTCTCCTGGGGCTGCCCGTGCTTTTTGTATGGCGGAGCGCTGTGTTCACTGCCCCATCAGCCGCCGTTAAGGTTTCAAGGGCCCTTGCGCCCGATTTTCTGGGCGCCTGGCGCTCCGAACTTTGGCGCTGGTACAAGCTCAGAATGAGTTCATTTGTTTGTAACCTCGCAGGAAGATTTACGTGTATCCAACACCGAGCCAATAGAGGCAACAATAATGCCTGGTGTGCATATTCAGGGATTCCGAGCTCTATATCATTGGGTTCTGATTTGATAATGAGATTGAGATCACGGGGGTCTCTGTAGGAATGGGAATTGTATATAAAGCAGTAGTATTGTTCTGTATCTTGTTCTTTTTGCTTCAATAGGTGGACCACCTAGATAAAGCATCTAGAAGCACAATGATTTCAATCGTCTTCCTAGGTATGTTTTAGTACCTTGGTCAATACCTTTTTTTTTTTTTTTCAGGTACAAAAGTGCCGTTTGCGCACTTGACGTTCAGCCACCGCAACCAGGCTGAAACTTACACAAATCTCATTGCGGACTCAAATGATAGCAACAGAGGCGTATCCTGTGACTATATTTTATTGTTTTATATAAAGTATGTTGATATGTAAACTCTACTGATATATTGATAGAAGGGCAAAGAAGAGGAAAGAAGAAGATTTTTTTTCCTACGCTGTATCATACTTTGAAACCAAACTCTGCAGAACCAAGTACGCAATACATCTCACAGGCAATGGATGTCTATAGGTAGATGTAAATACTAGATAACTGCAATGTCGATGCTTTATCTAATAAACACAGATGAATACACACAGAGGGAGATAAAGATGAAAAATAAATATGCTATTGAAAGTACAGTGACTCGAATGCAGGTAGTATTTACTTGCTCTTATATTGTATTGGCAAAGGAGATGTTTACCAGACTAATATATATAATGAAAGAAATTAACTAACTTGCTTGCCTCTATAATTCGGCTACAGATCGCATCGTCACCTCATACATCCCTCCACAAAATACATTCGAGTACAGGGTGCAATACTCTATATTACTTATTACATGCATGGCCAGTCACCCGCCTCATCCAGAACAAAAAAAAATTATCCCAGCCCCTTGTGTACTACGAGTACATGCATCCCGCGTTGCATTGAACAGTCCAAACAAGCGGCTAGATTTGAAAGCCAGTGTTGTGCCTGGATCCAAGCTGGCAGGAATAATAGCCTCATGAGCCTTGAAAGAAAGCTATCCGCTTAGAGATACATCTCGAAGACGTAAGATAATAGGCTGGTTTGTTCATCTCCGCCGCTGTTCAAACATTGCTGGCTTCTCCCTTAAAATGAATATGATTACGCGTCTGCTTGATCACCACTAACCATCTTTGAGCCGCCACTCGGCAGTTTTCTTCTTTTGTTGCTGGTGCCATTCTCACAAGCCGCAATGCGCGTCTCAGCGACTTCCATGCGCTGTTTCAGCCTCCTCAACTGCACCACTGTGCCATCTGGCATCGTGGCATTAATGTGATTCAAGATGTCTTTATAGAGACCTTTTGTGCTGAAGTTGTTCTGCCATGCCCCCAGGCCTTGGATGTGCAAACAGATTCCGTCAAGTGCGTTACGGAACTCAAATACGACGGCTCCAATTCGACTGTTCAATTTTTCTTCAAAGCAGTCGAGTAATTTGTCTTGTTTCAGTGTGGGATCATTCATCCTCTTCTTTAGTTCCCAAAGTTCACTCTTCGTTGCAGCGGCCTCTTGTTGGGCCTCCAATAACTGGCGGGTAACTTCGGCACATTGCGCTTCTAGAGCCTCTCTCTCTTCTCGCTCAGTCTTGAGAAACTTATGGAGTCCGGATTGAACATGCGCAAGCGCGGCTTTTGTTGCGTTGGCTTTGTTCTCCATCTCCTTTTCTACTTCAAGCCAGATGGCGTGTCGAATCGAATCGGCTGATAGGGGAAGAGACTCATGCTTCGGATTGAAGTTCCGTATGCGCTGGTCCATTTTTGCCATCTCCGTACGAATATCATCCAACTCTTTCGCTGAAAGAGTAGATGCCACAGATTCGAGCGAAACCAGACGTGTATTGAATAGTTGTGCCCCTTTCTCAATCAGCTCTAAGTGGACGCGCCATTCCTTTATGAAGTCATTGATTTTCGGAGTATCGCTTGCCAGTGAGTCCATGCGAGCTTCAAGCTTTTTCAAATCTTCAATGCTTGCTGTAGTGGCTTTCGGGTCATCAAGCTTGCTAAGTTTGTCGTTTTGAGATGTGAGAAGCTGGTGGGTGGCAACGTTGTCATCTTTAAGCCGGTTCAAGCTTGCCTCAAGCTCGCCGACTTTCTCCTCTTGAGAATCAGAGAGCTGCTGCGCCTTTTTGTTGATGAGCCTTGAAAGATTGCATATCTGCACTTCTAGGTTCTCAATTCTTCGTGCATCGTCTTCCGCTTGATTCAAGCGATCCTCAAGTTGGCCGAGTTTCTCTTTGTGAGAGTCCGTAAGCAGATCAACTCGCTTTAATCGCTGCACATAAAAAGTGTTTTCCGTTTTCTGGTCCACATAGGTTCTTATCTCGCCAAGTTTGTCTTCCTGAGAGCTCGACAGGCGTTGTAGTTGCTGGTCAAGATGCGTTTGCTCTACTAGCGATTCCAACTTCTGCCTCTGTCCTGAGGTTGCTTTGTCAAGTTCAGTTTTTAAATCTACCATCTTCTTTTCAAGAGCAGTATTCTTCTCGCTTTCGTTGGCCAAGCCTTTTTTTAGATCTGCAATCTGGTCTCTGTTTTCTTGAGCAACAGAAAGCCTTATGTCTGCGATTCGCTTCTCATAATCTTGTGCCAGCGAGTTTTTGAGAGACTTTACTCTCTCTTCCTCTTCTTGTGCCAGCGACTTTTTGAGAGATTTCACTCTCTCTTCCTCTTCTTGAGTCAGCGTCTTTTTGAGAGAAGTTTGTCTCTCCTCGCATTCTTGCATCAGAGTCTCTTTCAAGGATTTGAATTGCTGCTCATATTCTTGGGATAGCGCCTCTTTCAGTGCGGACGTTTGTGACTGAAAGAAATCTTTCATTGATTGCTGTGACTCTGCGATATCTTTCTTGACCGCTGTCTCCAAATATTTTTTGATTGTGTCTTGGACAGTGTTTAATTTGGCTTCTGATACCATCGGCCTGTCTGGAGTTGAGGACGGAGTGGCGCCTATACCTCCGCCCTCTAAGATACCTTGCAAAATCGATCGAAGAGCTGGCGATATTTTGTTACAAAAGTCTGTTATTTGTTTATCGGCTTTCTCAATATCGTCTTGAGCTGCCTTTCGCTCATTCATTTGTAGATTAGAGGCACTAGAGAAGTCTGAGAGACGGTGATGACTCTGCTCTTGGATCTTCGAATAATGTTTGAGATGTTTAACTGCTCTACTCCTCAGTTGAAAGCTTTCAAAATTCTCGAAAAACTGATACATCAACGTCTTGAGAGAGGCAGCTGATGTATGATGGGCAGCAGTTTTGGGTAACGCATTCGAGACATTTTGTCTGGGCGCGTCTGGGTTGCGTTGTCTGTGGGGAACTATATACAGTAGTTGTTAGCATGAGTCAGTTCAAGGGCACATACTCAAGTCCTGGAAAGACGCTTTTCCTACCTGTTGAAACCGTCGGGCTGGATGCCTCAGCTCCATCGCGTTGGGTAACTGGGCTCCGCTCGCCAGATCGATCGATAGTGCGGCGGCGCTTGGGGTTTGGGCCAGTGTTGTTGGCTGGTCGCTGGCTGTCTTTAGACTTGTTAGAGTCCGACATTGTGCGTTGGTTCCCAAAAGTCTGAGCGAATCCGAGCAACGGCGGTGGCTTTAGCGGTAGGCCCTGCGTATCTCTGTTCATAGTAACAGTTGATCCGAATAGGTAGCTGGCGACAGAGATATAGATACGCCTTAAGCTGATGACTTGATCAAATGAGACGTTAACGAGACCAAAGCGGACTATTTATGTCCGTTGGCCTATCCAGGGAGATTCGAAGGCAGGTCCAACTTCAAGGGCCAACTTCGAGAGCGTCTATCTTAAATATTGAGGACTCGACATTCAGCGTCGATGGGGAAAAAGGAATCAAGTGCCCAGGCGCAGTGCAAACGGCCGCAGCACTATAAAAAGGCACATAGGCGGGTCTAAATTGTGTTTGCAGCGAGAGTGCAGGCCTACAGTAGGTGCTCTTTGTTTGTTTAAAAAAAGAAGAAAAGCATGGAAATCAGACGAAGGTCTGGGCGAAGTGGCCAGGGCATGCCACGGCCACTCTAAGCGGTGCAGTCACGGGGGATGCTGCCATACACCTACGGAGAGAACAGACCCAATAGCTTCTTTCTTCTTCTACGCAAAACGCAAAGCTACGAATAGGAGCCTCGCCTTGTGCTTCTCTTGCCCAGAACTACTAACAAGAGGTTGCATGGCAAGCAGCAACCCGGCGGTGGCAGGGGTGAACGGCGAGAGCCATTGCTGCAAGCAGGAGAAGTGGCTTCTGCTAATGCTGGAGAGTGGAGATGGGCTGCTGGGAGCCGGGCCCTCGTTGGCTGGAAGGGACTAGCAAACAGGCAGTTTGAGCAAACAAAATGCAAGTTCTGGGGGCTAGGAAAAAGGAAAGAGCACACCGAGAGGGGGAGGGAGCCAGCCAGGAGGGAAACAGAGGAGGTGCCCAAGGATTGACGTGCTAGAGCGTGTTTTGCGCATGCCCAGGCTGTTGAAACATAGACGTTGGTCTAATTAGGATAATTTAAGTGCTGGGCAGATAGTGGTGTCCCAGGGCACATCGTGATTTGCTTCCAGTCGTGTTATACCGCATGAAGCATCAACCAAAACCAAACAAGCTGTAGTTGCTGGGGAGCTTGGGCTGACAGGCTCAGGCACAGGCCGAGAACCACGCGCCCCACCGGCTTAACCGTATCCACGTACCCTGCAGCTGCCATTGGCTTGCGCGTGTAAACGCCATCCGCGCGCTTCGCCGGGGCCGTAATTTTTCCTGGCGAAAACGGGAGCTTCAGCAGCCGCTCCAATTCGCCCAGCCTTGTTTGTCAACTCTGCGCACCCAGCTAGAGCAGCAGCCTTGATCTATCGCTTCCAACCCTGTCGTGACCAACTTGCTGCGCGCGTGCGGGATACACATATTTCACAATGGCTGCTGTGAGTCTTCAATCCCCCACCCAGAGTATCATGCCGCTCGTAAACTGACTGCCTCTGGCTAGCCCTTAGTAACCGTTTCCGAAACCAAGGACCTTCGCGGTCTGAACCTCATCGCCGCGCATTCTCACATCCGGGGACTCGGCGTCGATGCCACGAGTCTCGAGCCTAGGGCCTCGTCGCAGGGCCTTGTTGGCCAGGAAAAGGCCCGCAAGGCCGCTGCCGTCATTCTGCAGATGATCAAAGAGGGCAAAATTGCTGGCCGCGCCGTCTTGATTGCTGGCCCGCCAAGGTAAGTGACAAGAGGCAGCAGCAACTCGGCTCTTTTCCTCTCTATCCTTTGCTTACGCTTTTGATTTGATAGCACGGGAAAGACTGCCCTTGCCATGGGAATGGCACAATCCCTCGGCTCCGACGTTCCCTTCACAACCCTCGCGGCCTCAGAGATCTTCTCCCTCGAAATGTCAAAAACCGAGGCTCTCACGCAAGCTTTCCGCAAGTCAATCGGCGTCCGCATCAAGGAAGAGAGCGAAATTATGGAGGGAGAAGTTGTGGAGATCCAGATCGACCGAAGCGTTACTGGCAGCGCCAAACAGGGCAAGCTGACTATCAAAACTACCGATATGGAGGCCGTGTATGACATGGGCGCGAAGATGATTGACGCCATGACCAAGGAGCGCGTCATGGCCGGCGATATTATTTCCATCGACAAGTCTTCCGGCAAGATTACCAAGCTCGGTCGATCATACGCCCGATCTCGCGATTACGATGCCATGGGTGCCGATACCAAGTTTTTGCAATGCCCTGATGGCGAGCTGCAAAAGCGCAAAGAGGTGGTCCACACCGTATCACTGCATGAAATCGATGTCATCAATTCGCGAACACAAGGATTCCTGGCTCTCTTCTCCGGTGACACTGGTGAAATTCGCAGCGAGATCCGTGACCAGATCAACACAAAGGTTGGCGAGTGGAAGGAGGAGGGTAAGGCCGAAATTGTTCCTGGCGTACTGTTCCTCGATGAGGTGCATATGCTTGACATTGAGTGCTTTTCTTACGTCAACCGAGCCCTGGAAGATGACCTGGCACCAGTCGTCATCATGGCCAGCAACCGAGGCGTCTCGCGTATTCGCGGCACCGACTACAAAAGCCCACACGGCCTGCCCCTCGATTTCTTGGATCGTGTTGTCATCATCAACACGCATTACTACAGCACCGAAGAAATCCAGAAGATTTTGTCCATCCGAGCGCAGGAGGAAGAAATCGATATTTCTGCAGATGCCCTAGCTCTGCTCACAAAGATCGGCCAAGAAGCTGGCCTCCGTTACGCCAGCAACCTGATCACCACATCCCAGCTAGTTTCAGCAAAGAGAAAATCCAAGCAAGTCAGCATCGACGACGTCAAACGATGCTTCCAGCTCTTCTACGATCCCGCCAGGAGTATCGAGTTTGTGAACAAGTCCGAGAAGCGACTAATTGGCAACGATGGTGGCGTCGACTTGTCAGTCCAGAACGGCAGCACAAGCCAGGCTCCTGCTCCTGCTGCAGCGGCTCCTGGGGCTGAGACAATGGACCTGAGCTAAATCTTGAACAATTGGGGAGATGTTAGAAGGGGATCTTTCAGATGGCTGGCGTTTTTTTTGGGCAATTTCGTAAGAAAACAAAGATGGGCAGGAAGGCGGGGACAGAGAGAGGATGAATGTTAATGGAAACTGTATGTATCATAAAATAAGCAGTCTTTGGGCGTATGAGGGTCTCAGTAGAAAACGACCTCTTTGGTTAATTTTGCAATAAAGAAGTAAACTGGCAATGTTAAATTTGAGTTTTTTCTGCTCTTCGGTACTTTGTCCGAACAAGTTATACAGACTAACTAATCATTCACATTACTACCATCAAGGGTGAAAAACAGAGAGAAACAGGATAGTGGTCTACAAAATGAATCTAAAGAAGGGTCCACAAAGTGAATTTTGAGAAGAGAGTTCTAGGTAGTTAAAGATGTAAAAAAATATATTCTGTATTGCAGGTAAGGGGAGAAGAAACAAGAAATAAAAAAGAGAAACGTATACAAAGCTGGCAAAATCCACCTCCCCTTGCTTCCCCTTTTCCCTCCCCTCACCCAAAATGCAGTATTAGTCAAGGGACGTTCTTATTTTTTTTTATACAAGGCGTGCTTTGAAAAAGCCCTCCCATCATCGTCGTCGTCTTTCGCAACGGCAAAAGGTGAAAAAACTTTGCCCATTAAAAAAAAAGACACTTGCCGCTTCATCTCTTCTTCCCCTCTCTCTCATGAAGATTAAACAGATCCATTGCCGCTTTATCTTTTACGTTTATATAAATTTTTTTGGATCCTTTCTCTTCCTTCAGCTCCCAGTCTAATATGTAACCCATCCCAGACGCCGCCTTCTGCCCATAGAGAAAGTTTTGTGGAGGGTCAAGAAATCCCTGTGTATCATTTCTCCTGTTTTGTTTTACCTCTCTTCCAATTTACAGAAGGAGTTCCAGGGGATTCTCGAGGACCTTCTTGAGCTCGCGCATCCACTCAGCGCCGACAGCACCGTCAACGACCTTGTGGTCGAAGCTGCCAGTGAAGGTGATCTGGTCGTCCCACTCGACGGTAGTTTCGCCGTCCTCGTTGGTGGCGGGGACAGCGACCTTTCGGGTGGTGCCGACAGCCAGGATAGCGGCCTGGGGAGGGTTGATGACGGCAGTGAAGTGGTTGACGGCGTCGTTCATGCCCATGTTGGAGATGGAGATGGTGCCGCCCTGGTACTCCTCGGGCTTGAGCTTGCCGTCACGAGCCTTCTTGGCGAGCTCCTTGACCTTGTTGGAGATGGACTCGAGGCCACGGCCCTCAACGCCGGTGACAATAGGGGTGATGAGGCCGGTGGGGGTAGAGACGGCGACGGAGACGTCGACGGTAGAGAACTGGCGGATAACATCACCGCGCCAGCTAGAGTTGGCAGCGGGGACTCGCTTGGAAGCGATGGCCATGGCCTTGATGAGGAAGTCGTTGACAGACAGCTTGTACTTGCCGTCAGCGGAGCTGTTCAGGGCCTGTCGCAGCTTCAGCAGCTTGGACACGGAGACTGAGCTGGTGACGTAGAAGTGAGGGTTGGTCTGGGTAGACTCTTGCAGTCTGTTGGCAATGGTCTTTCGCATTCCGCTGATGGGAGTGTCCTCAAAGGTAGCGCCGGGGGCAGACACAGCAGGGCTGGAAACCAGCTTCTTGACGTCCTCCTCGGTGATCTTGCCACCCTTGCCGGTTCCCTTGACGCCATCAAGGCTGATGCCCTTGGATCGGGCAAGACGGACAGCAGCGGGGAGAGCGTTGGGCTCACGGTCGAGAGCGCTCTGGATTCTGCCCTGTGAAGAGTACTGCTCAGGGGCAGAGGAAGACTGAGGGGCAGAGGCGGGGGTAGACTGAGGGGCAGGCTCAGAGTCCTTCTTGGGCTCAGCGGGCTGGGCAGCGCCGCCAGCGTCCTCGATGGAGAACTTCTCGAAAGCGGCGATGTCGGTTCCCTCGTCGACCAGGATAGCAATGGGCTATATCGGAGCAAAAAAAAAAAAGATTAGTATCGGAATGAAACGGCAAGGGTCAATTATATACGGAGGGAAGCAAGAGAAAAAAAAAACTCACGGTGCCAATAGGAACATCCTTCTCGCCAGCATCCTTGAGGACCTTGGCAATAACACCCTCTTCCTGGAACTCAAAGTCCATCTGGGCCTTGTCCGTCTCGATCTCGACCAGAACCTCACCAGGGCTGATGGTGTCGCCGGGCTTCTTCTGCCAGGCTCCAATGTTGCCGGCCTGCATTGTGGGCGACAGAGCAGGCATCTTGATCACCTGGTGGCTAGGGAAGGAGGCATAGTAGCGAACGACGTGGGCGGCGAAGCCAGATCGCAGGGCCTGGTGAGTAGGCGCGAGGACACGCCTCCGAAGAGCGGCGCTGAGCATCTCGGGAAAATGTCTCTCACAATGTCCCGGGGAGAACGGCAGGCTGGTGGGCGAGGCGCGGCGTGGAGGGGCAGATGCTCACGGACAGCGGCGTCTGGAGCACAATTGACGCTGTATCCAAGAGGTTCAGGGAGGGGACGGCGAGGGCCCGACGGTTGGTTGCGCGCTGAGGGTGTTTTGGCAGCGGAATGGCTCAGGTTGTCGAAATAAATCGCTTTGGGGCTGGCCGTCCAAGAATTTTGCGTTGAGCTCTGCGGATTGCTGGAAGCTTTGGGACCTAGACCTGGTTGGGGCTAGCGCGGATGGCACGCCCCATAATAGGCCCTGTTTGTGTGCTCTGGCTGTTTCTAATAGGCGGGAGGCTGGCTCGATTGGATATCCGCGAACGCCCTGTTGGACTTGGCGGGATGGGCAGGGACGAGTGCTTTGAGGGAGATTTCTGCTCTTCTCGGGTGATGACTGTATCATGGAGCGGTAATAAGGCATGGCAAGTGCTTTTCTCTCTTCTCCCTCTTTCTTTTCTGAGTATCTTTTCGCGAAATTGCCAAGAACGCTAGCCGCTGGGTGGATATCAAATTTTTCTTTGATGTGGCCGGGAATAGTCAACTTGTACAAGTATAAGCGTAGGTACTGATAAGCAATCAACAAAATGTCAGACGTTTAAAGTTGCTATGAAATAAAATATATGGATGCCCAAGGAAACAAGGGGTAAAGTCGTATGGCGTATGAGCTATTCTAATTTAGTCGGCCCCAAGCGATAGAAGAAGGTAGGGCAAAGTGGCTGAATTTAGGGCCACATGCCAGAGGGCAGTGCTCAGATGTACAATATGGCATCTCAAAGAAGAAGAAGAATCAGATATCCACAAAACATGGCTCTTTCGATGCCCACTGTTCTAGTACCTATCTACTAGCTATTATTTTGTGTCCTAAATCATCCCGGGAATCATATATAGATAAAATAAATAAATGAAAAGGCACATTTATGCCTCTTCAGTTTTTCCCCTTTCCAGCCAGATATGAAGCAGAATAGCCACTCATTATACCACCACGGCTTTTCATTCTCCAATGGCGTGTAAACACAAAACGCCTCGCAAAATCGTCCCACAGAATGATACAGCTCCCAACTCCAGATACTCGAACGATGGTAATGAGTTCGAAGAAGAAAGTGAAAATAATATATAGAATCAAACACCAGTAACCCAGATTCAGGGCTCATCGTCCTTCGAGAGCGGCGAGCTGAGCGGCAAGCTCTCTATTTCCCACTAGTATTTCTTCTAGCCACTCTGCTGTCATTGTAAGCATGGTGCTTTTGCTAAAGCCGCCTCCTTTTAGTCCGGGGACAAGGTCGCACAGATCGTCGAAGCCTTCCTTTATCAGAGTTCGGCGCTTCTGCTCGCTGCGAATGTGATTTTCTCGTTTTTGCTCTTCCGATAAGTTTTCTCTTGCCGCCTTGGCTGCGTTTGCATTCGACTTTCGCCGCTTACCTCCTATGCTGGCGTCGATAAGATGTGATGAGATGGATCCATTTCGTTCTCCCTTTGCTTTTCTTCGCTTTGCTGCAGCGGACTTTGTGCCGTTGGTACTTTCATTCTCGTCATCGTCTCCAGTATCCTTCTTGATTTTGCTCTTTCGCCTCTTACGAGGCGGTGCACCGTCCTCACCCGGCTTTTCTCTTGTTTCAGATGTATCCCGATGTATGTTTTGCGCAAACGTAGACTGAGTATTTGCTGGACTGCTTGGACGAGTTGTTGCAGCGCTCTGGCTAGGTTCCAGGCATTCGAGACACTTGAGCTGCTCTTGCTGCATCGTCTCAACTGTCTCTTTGTTCGCTTCGGGTGTGTAGCCTTGTCCAAGATTGAAGTTGGAATCTGAGCCCCATTGGTAATCTACAGAAATCGGACGAGAGGCGGAATTTTGGCGTCCCTTTGAACCCCACATCCATTCTGTAAAAGTATTATCAACTTCGGTCTGCACCATGCCTCTCCGGCTCTCTTCTCTGAACTCTTCTAGAGGTTGGTGGCGGAGGTGGCCGACCGGAGGGCCAAGAGATCGTCGCGGAGCAGATGGGTCGTTGGTTTTGTGCGCTCCGCGTAGCCCGGATCCGTTCTGCATCAGCGTGGCAGCGGCATTCAAGACATCGTCGGAGGGGTGTTGTTGGTAAGAAGCGGATTGAGAGGCATGAGGGTGGGAGAGAGCATGAGGATGAGGGTGAGACGGCGGCGGCGGCGGCGGTGGCATTAGGTGTGATCCAGACGTGGATCCATGTGAATTATGCGAGTCGATCGAGTAGTCTAAATGCGATTCGTGGCCGAGAGGCGTCGTCGGCTGAGAGCCATATGAGGTTGCTGTCCCCATCAGCTGAGGAGGCAGGTCGAACAAGGCATGGTAGTTCAGGCCTTCGCCGAATGAAGGCATGTTGTATTGATTCGCAGTCATGTCGTCGAAAAAGTCGTTTAGGAACTTGCTATCTGTTTCGCTAAGCAAGGGGGCCCCAGGCGCAGGTTCGGGGGCATCGAAGATGGGCTCTTGGGTGCCATCGACGGCATCTATAAGGGCTGGGGTCAGACCTGGTAAACGACATATGACATATACGGGGGACATCTTACATCCGAAGGGCATTTGGAAGGGATCAGAATCGGGCTGCGACGAACCCATCCTGCTGGGTGGCTGCCGCACGGCAAGCATGGATGCGCCTTGGGAGGATGGTCGAGATGGTGCGGCCGAGGCGAGCCCGTGACGGTTTGCGAAAGGCGGCTGTAAGAATAGCCTCAGCAACTACAGGCGCTGGTGGCGGTAGGGCGCACGCGATCTTAGTTCCAGAAGCACATGAAAGAAGCTGGGGACAGAAATCCGGGGTAATGGAAGAGGAAAACGGGGGGGATCGAGGTTTAAACGCTGAAGCAGAGCATGAGGTGAGGCCGAGTTACGAGTGGAGCCGTGGTTTGTCCAGCAGGGTCACGGTTTCGGTGCGTCTTGGTGGAAGCGCAGCGCCGCTAAGAGGATTAACAGTGGGGAGAGGGGGGAGTGTTTGTGTCTGGGCGAGACTAATGCGGCATCGAAGAGGCAAGAAGACGATTGTGGGAGTATAAGAGGAAAAGCTGCAGCTGGCGCATGGCACGAGAGCAGGTTGCGGCGTCAGTCACTCCACCGGCAGGCGACCCCACGAGGACATGAATTAGTTAAGTAGGAGAGCTGTGCTCAGCTGCCCTGCGGCAACGTAATGTACAGGTAAGCAGGCAAAAGCAAGCACTCAAGACAGCTGCCGCAGCGTGGTACTTGGTAGCGGAGTCCTCGGGGCGCGGGCGCGAGCTGCCAATTGGACGGGCAGCTGTGGCATTAATTGGAGCTCGAGTTGAGATAACCTACAGCGAACCGAGTACGGTGGCCTTTTGCGCCGTACAGAGTCGTATTGTTCAATAGTCGAGCTGCTCCACGCGCGTTCATGCAACACCGGCGGCGCAGGTGGGTGTCAATCAATAACGTCAACGCTTTCGGGCTTGTGCGTCAATGTCGATGGCAGCAGGGAATTTCGGTATTGTCCCGTACGACGCCGTCATCAGAGATGCCGTCAATACAATACTACATACAGCCAGGAAAAAAAAAAAAAACTTCAGCCATCCCTGTCCCGTCAAGGCCCGCTTCAAGTCACCTGGTGGGTTTTCAGAAGGGGTATGGAGTGGCTCTAGCGCAGCAGAGCGGCCTGCAGCTATTCCATGCCTACTGAGGTCCCAATCTGCTATCGAAATACCGGCCAAGCCTGTGTACCGCTGTATCGAGGGTTAGCGGGCGTGGAGGGGCGGTGGTACCCGATATGCTGCCCTCCTCTCTGATATGCAGATTCCGCTGGCAATCGGTACAGTCCGACGATGGAGCCAGCCGTGGTCGATAGTGGCAGCTTTTAGCGGTATCCTTCAAAGCGAGCATCACATGCCATTTGTTCCAGCTGCACTCTCGGCACCCCTCGACACCAAGCAATCGAAGAATGATGAAGAGAATAGGACCAGATGACGGAACACCGAGATGCATCTGGGAGCTAACGTGGAAATACTCCGTACGGAGCACCGGAGAGATGCACGTACCCCTCCATGGCACCAGGGCTAAGGTGCCTTGGATGCTTCCTCTCAACCTGCTTAAATTGGATATTGGCCGTAGAAAATCTTGTCTCACCTGGAGTAGTAGTTATCTCTGTATCGGCTGTCGATGTTGCTGGATTTGAACGAACAGCGGCTCTCGACGCCCTGAGCCATGTTCCATTCGTCGACGCTGCAACATCAGAAAGGGGTCCCCCACGCCCATGCCGCTCAATGATCACCATTATGCCGAAAACACGGTTACACCATCGAGTTCTATCAACTATCAATTTCCCTTTTCGATGGGGCGTCGTTTTCAATTTACTCTTTGCAGGATTGCCAGCCCGGAGCACTTGGCCACATCTGTCTGTCGCTCGGCCGAGACCGCGAAATAGTTCTAGCCATCACTGCCACATCCCAGGTTATGCGTGCTTCGTATCCCCCTGTTGTTCGATCTAGAAGAGGGAAAACAGAAGTTCCTAGCCCACCGCTGTCTGTGCTGAGCGTTTGGTGGAGCTCGGGTTCGTGCCAAGGTCGGCTTGTGGGAGGTTTAGTTTTCAACTGCCACTCAACTATCTTCAGAGCTGGCTCTTGGCTGAATGAGGCGTTGCATGCCCCCTTGAACGCCCTGGAGCAGTGCTACCGTTGCCGCTACCAGCACTATCCCTGTGCGTTGTATAGGTACTAGTAGGTATACAGAGTAGCAATGTACAGATGATAATTGCATTATCAATTGGAAGAAGTAATGAATTGACACATAGGTAAGTACCGGTAGTTTTTGACACGCCATGCGCAAAGAGCCGCAACGCATCCGGAAGCTGCTGGATCTACTACCGAGGCCCCGGATGTGATTTACACACTAGCAGACTTGCCTATCCTAGCACATCTCATGGATCAACTGCTTAAAAAAAGTTCCCTTTTATCTAGAACGCTCAACGCCCAAGTCCAAGCCAAAACAGTACCGCTAATCAACAGTTCCTGTGCTATTCTCAAGCCTCTTTTTATGCTGGCCCTGAAAAGGGACCCACGAGGGGGCAATTGACTGGTGTTTGTCCTTCAGGCCTGACTGCGTCTCCCCCTTTAAGGTTCCTCACCCCTAACGCCACAGCGCTGTGGTACATCGCACCGGCCGACATCATCGCGCAGACAAAGCAGCGGTCGCGTCACACTATCGCCGAAAAGCCGCGGCATCAGTTGCTTATGGGCTGCCAGCGAATACTTGCAGGCATCCCCCGAGATACCCAAAGCGAGCGGCGCGTTACATCTTTTTTTTTTTCTCCTTGATTTTCTTTTCCATCTTGAACTCTGCTGGGCGCTGTTCTGGGGACTCCCTGCAGGCAGGCAGCTGAACTCTGTTTCGTCAAAGTTTTGCCCTTCAGCCAACCCATTGTCATCCGCCCGGCATCATAGCGTCTGGTTGCTCTCTTAAACCTTCCAATTCAGTCGGGCCACTGACCTTGGAGATGCAACCCTCTGTGGCAGCCCTGCGAGCCGTCCAGCCTAAAGGGCCGCTGAGCTTCCAGTCCCTGCCCGCACCGCTGCGGCCATTGGTCCGGGCCTATCTCCTGGGCTATGCCTCTGCCGTGGCGCCTCGCCTGTTGACGCTGATCCTCCAGTTCATCTCCAAGAGGCGCAAGAGCGCGAGGAAATACCTGTCCGCCGACAAAGATGAGCGGTCCTTTAAGGATTCTGCGTTTCGAATCTTACGCACCGGCCTGGATCCGCGACGGTTTCCCACCTTTTGTGCTGCGTTGGTGGGGGGTTCTACGTTACTACAGGTAAGATGATGATGGAACTTTGAGTGAGACGCTTGACGGCTTGAGATGAGACACGGCTGGCAGGCTGATGGTCCTGGATGAGCTTCCACCTGCCCGTATGATGGCAAAATATGGTCGTGTAGTTCCATGTTGGTAATAGTCTCGACTCAGTTGTGGCCCGTTTCAGCTAGCACGCTCTTCAATAGCGGCTTCAATTGTGACAAACAATGCGCTGACGATTATTTGTAATATTGATATAGGAACCTCTGCTCAAGATCATCAGCCGTGTTGCCACCCAGCTTGGTGCGGCTTCACAACTCAGGTAAGTCCCCGGATATAGATTGCACGACCAGGTTTTGTCCTATTGTGCAACGCCTTGACACCCCAAATCAAGAAGGAATACATCTATATATTGGCCGAAAGCTGACGGGATGGTTTGACAGACTCGCACGATGGCTGGCTACTTTCATATCGGGATGGCTCAGCCTCCAGCTCTTACAGTCTAAGCGGACTCACCCTTCATTGACAGAAGCGGGTTTGGCATCGGTCCAGCAAGGTCTGGCCGAAGCCGTTCCCAACGGTTATGGCGGTCGGACGCTTGACCTCACTCTCTTTGCTGTCACTCGCGCTGCCGATGTCCTCGTTGGCGAGCTGTGGTCTCAGCACCGCGGCCGCCGCAAGGCTACGGAAAAGTGGACGGTGGTTAGTTGCCTCTCTTCACTGGGCTCCTTTCTCGAGCTAATTGCCTAGATTGAGCAAATCATTTCACGTATGACGGACCCGGCCGTGTTTGCTGCCTCGTCGGGCCTCATCATGTGGGCGTGGTTCTACTCACCAGACAGCCTTCCTCGCAGCTACAACAAGTGGATCACATCTGCCGCCTCTGTCGACCTACGACTCATCGAAGCTCTGCGGCGATGCAGAAACGGCGAGCTCATCTACGGCAAGGAGACTGGCCAGGCACCACTGCTGACGGCCATGTGCGAAGACTACGGCCTGCCAACAGAATGGGGTGACCCCGTTACAGAAATCCCTTTCCCCTGCGGCCTCGTCCATATGGGGTGTGGCCCATCATGTGAATATCATGCTATAAGCCGCTTCCTTCGTTCGTGGAAGTGGTCGATGCTCACCTACCTGCCCCTTGCCCTGGCCCTTCAGCTGCGGAATCCCAAGCGGATCGACCTGATGAAGGCCATCACCGGCTCTACCCGATCATCCACTTTTCTTGCTACCTTCATCACCCTCTTCTACTACGGCGTGTGCCTAGGCCGCACTCGCCTCGGCCCCCGCATCCTCGGCAAGGATATACCTTCCCGCCAGTGGATCGATGGAGGGCTCTGCGTCGGCACCGGATGCTACCTTTGCGGCTGGAGCGTCTTCATCGAGAATGCGGGCAGAAGGAAAGACATGGCCTTGTTCGTGGCGCCAAGGGCGTTGGCGACGCTGGTCCCGCGTCGGTATCCCCTGGAGAAGCAGTGGCGGGAGAAGTTGATATTTGCGGCGAGCACGGCAGTTGTATTTACATGTGCTCTCGAGAATCCGAAAAGAGTTAGAGGCGTAATGGGAGGGTTGTTGAGCATGGTAATGAGGAAATAAAATAAAAAATAAAGGATACAGGAGCCTATGGGGTTTTATCATACTGGACTCTGAGATGTGCATACGATATTCTTTTCTCTTTTTTTCTTTTGTTCAGCATCTCTTTTTTGGGATATTTACATTTAGATGAGGTGCACAAGCAAATTGTTTGTTAATGGTTGTATGGATGATATTAATTTTTCTATTTTTGTATTATAATGAGAAAGAACAACTCAGAACTTCCTTCATGCTCATGATTCGTTTCCCGTAAACGATGCTTCATTAAAAAAAAGACAACACTGAGCTACTTCATCCAAGCCACCAAGAGACAACCCCGAGCACAAAAATGCAAGTCAGAATATCCGTCCTCACAGTCGTAAAGATCTGGATGTAACGCTGCCCAATCTCAATGTACCCCCGATACGGCTGCGGCAAGTACGAAATAGCCGTCGCGATAAACCCCGTAGCATTGGTACTCTTCTTGTCGAGGAACAGCCTCGTCGACAACAGCAAGACCTCGGCAGTAGCAAACGTCCAAAAGAACAAGTTCTTGCGCCTTTCCATCTCGTCATCCACCTCCTGCTCGTGCGCCAGGGCCATGCGCTCGCGCTCAATCTTGCTGCCGGTGAAATGTGTCGTCAAGATGAAGAATAGGCCCATGCCGATGGCGACCAGGGCGTGAACGACGCGCCAGAGAGTTACGGATGAAGATTTGGGCAGCTCGACGGGGGCCTGCTGCTGTGGCATTTGCATGTTGCCAAAGGGGTTGGGAGCTCCATCGGCACCGCCAAAGCCTGGGATCGAGCCCGAGGACATCATTTGCGACATCATCTTCATGATGGGGTCGTCTTCCATGCCTGGAGGTAGGTTCATGCCGGCTGGATTGCCGCCAGGAGGACCGGCTTGTTCGGGGCGATCGAGGCCGAGCATCATCTGGCGCAGCTGGGCCTCGGACAGCGACGGCTCGGGGCTGGGAGAGAAGACGCCATCGATCGGTTTGCGGGACGTCTTCTTGGGGGCGAAGAAGTGCTCCGAGATGTCGACTTCGGCGGGATCGTGGTGCTCGGTAGCTGCTGGTGCGGTTGAGGAGGCATCTGGACCGGATGGGGTTGTAGTCCCCGAGTCTATCACGATGGATCGCGTCTATCAGCAACATGTCCGAAAAAAGAGAGGAGAGGGGAAAAAACAGCATTCAATAAGATAAGATACGCACCTCCAGTAACACGGCCGCCTGCACCGGTAATTCTCTCCAACCTCGCAGATCCTCCAGCCTTGATTTTTGCTTCTCTGCGCTCCTTGCGCAGCCGCGCTTGCTCCGCAGCTCGCTGGGCGGCAGCGTCCGCATCGTTGGTGGTAGCAGTGTCTGCCATATTTGAAGTGCGCGGAAGCTTCAGTAGAGCTGTGATGTATATCGGTGTCCGGCTCGTGCAAATTAAAAAAAAAAAAAAAAAAGTCGGAATGGCAAAGAAGGTGTGGCCTCAGAAAAGGTGGACGGCAAATGACAGCACACACGAGACCCCACGTAATGGACAAGCATGCATGCACATGATGTTCTGGACTGGACCTATAGAGGGGCGCGGCTTTGGTGGACACTGCATGTATTAGCGTGCTGGCACTTGGACTTGGACGCCGCCGCATATTTGTATTTTGACCACATTATAGATTACTGTATTGGGTTCAAAGCATCCATATATTACGAGCTGTGAGTAAGTATGAGAAATCAAGGTGATGCAGCTAGATGTATAGATTTAACTGTAATTGCGTACGAATGTTTTTTTTTGAGTGCATGTCCTGCACATTTAGGTATTCAATGGTGATTCTACTACAGATGTCGGCAATCCTTGCGAAAGCATCAACGCCAGATATGTAGCGATCTGACATGGAAATCCTGCTATACCTGGTGAGTCAACTTTTCATTGCTTGGTGTTTTGCTAGCTTGCTTCTCACTAAATTTCGATCGCCTTATTGAGAGAGCCCCGGGGGTCTATTAAATGCCACAGCATAGGTATTTATAATGAAAGAATTAGATGTTAGACGGCATAAATAGGGGCAGGCTGTTAGCGTAATTATAGAAGATCTAATAACAACATCACTTAGTTATTATATACCAGATACCTAGGAATAGCAGTAGCAGTAGTACTTTATACGGATAGTCAATTTAGAAACTTCTTAGCTACCATTGAAACAGAAGTAGCAATTAGAGACATCCAGGCATGGTGGGGATATATCGCAAGAGCAAAGTCCCCAGCCTAATATCTCTGGAGCCAACCCTAATCTAGACCAAGTTGAATATACATGAAAAGAGAACTGATCTAGCGATACTTGTTGTATCTCAAAATAAACCCATCTTGCCATCCCGAGGGCAAATAATTAGGCTTGGGCTCGACTTCCCAGAGGCCGATTGTATGAAGAACTTCCTCGCCTACGCCCACTTCCTCCGCAAGGTAGGTGATTGTCTCTTTCCAGTGTGTAACATCTTGCTGCTCTCGGAATCTTCGCTCATCAGGATGCCGACTTTGGCCAAGGGCTTCAATGGCACGCTCTGTCCCAATCGTTTCAATCATGGTTCTAAGATCTTCCTCTCGACCCCAGAAACGCTGCTGCGGCCAGCGCACTTCCATATTCACCATGTTCTGACACAGCCGTGGGATCCGCACCGGCTTCTAACAGCAAGCGCTGCATTTTTCTGCAATACTCTTGAGCTGCCCAATCTTGTGTCAAAGATGCCTCAAGCGGGCTGCCATATTCGCCAGCTCTTATAAGCATGTTTGGGTCTGCGCCATGACCAAGGAGCAGTTGAACTACTTCCTCGCGCTTCCCAAGAGCTCCATCCAACGTTACTGCTGCGACAAGGGCACTTCCATACTTGCCATTGTGCACGGCAGCATTCGCATTGGCTCCGGCATCGAGCAGAATCCGAACCGATGTGACGTTGCCCCGAGCCGCGGCTGCGATTAGGACGTTGTCGTATTCATGGCCACTATCATTCTCACTCTCCAGGTCCATGAAATCTTGATCCACCAGCCATTGCAGTATATTGGGTCGTCTCTGTGCCGCGATCTGTGCAGCAGTATTGTAACCACGTGTGTCTCCCCTCCTCGCAAGATTGACATCCAGGTTTGCCTCTTTCACAAGCCATTTCATCGTGTCGAATTCGTTGTCTTCAATTAAACGTTCCAGTGCGTGTGTGTATCTGTCATCTTCCAGATGCATCAAGTCAGCCATGCGTCTGCAGATTGGCATGCAGCGGCTTTGAGCTGTGAACATGATTGTATTGTTGCTATTGAAGCCAGCTTTGAGGGCCGCATCCGCTGTGATTTTTCCAGGCTGCTCCCACCAGTCGCGCAAGACGTAGTAAAGTCCATATTTGCACATGGCAGTTATTGTCTCATAGGATACACCTCTGTTAGTCTCTTTAGCCCAATTTCGAAAGTTTGCGCTGCTTTCGACTGGCGACCCAAGAAACCGCTTTACGGCCGCTGCGAGATCCGGATCTGCCTCTTGCCCGCTCGATCCTAGCCATTTGTCGTACCGTCCAACATGCTTGTGCCAGTGATATGCAGCGTAAAGCGCAAGATATCTATCATCGTTCCATAGAGGGTCGTTAAGTCGGTTGAGGCAGAGCTTTGATGCAAATGCATCGCATTCCCATATAGTTACCCAGCCTATCTTCTCAAAATACTCAGCCACAGAGGCATGTGGTAGCATCCATACTCTCCTGTCTTCGTCGATCGTTAAAAGGTCTTGGCATAACGATAGAATCTGCTGTTGCGTCTGCTCTTCATTCCGTATGAATGTAGAGCTTTTCATCTCATATCGAATGGCTTCTAGAAGTGTGTATACATGAAGCGGCTCAAAAGAACATAGTACCAACATAATGGCTCGCTTAGCTAAATCAATATCAAGCGTATCATGTTCTCTGATAATATTTTCCCAAAGTTGATCATATGCGGCCATTAAATCAACTGGCAAGCTACAAGCCCAGTTGTATATTGCCTTATCTGTAATAAGCCTTTTAAGACTCCTCACTTGTAGGTAAACCCATTGAAACCTGTAATCAGCTTAGATATCAGGATTGGAAGTTCAAGCAAATAGAAATCAAATTGTTTCTTTTGGAATAACCTACATTCCGCAGCTCCTTGTGGTAAACACATTAGTAATAATGTTTTGCGTGGCCTGGCTTCGCTGTTGAAAGAAATTGGTAGTATAGAGTTTCTCAGCCAGGAATCTCTCAATATCGTCCTGCTGATTGCTAGCATCCACTGTGATGATAGTCTCATCTGCGAAGGCTTCTAAATACTCTCGATCAGGTCTGCTAGATATGAAAATCTTGATCGAATTTTCGGATTTTTGCAACAGCGTAGTGAGAATAGCACCTAAATTATAATCAGTGATGTCTGTCTCATCTAATGCATCAAGAATGATAGTCGTCCTTGAATATAAATTAAACGATTCTAAAAGTAAGTGCTCGCAATCCTCAAGGGTAAATTCCCTTTTCTCTCTGTTCACTGCATCACAGGTCTGTACAAGGCTATTTTGGATGACACCAGATTTATCAAAAGCCTTGCCAGCTAACTGACGAACAAAGCTTTTTAAAATGATGAGTGGATCTTGCATCGATGGTCCAGATCGATTGCAATAGAAAAATGCAAATCCTTCGTTATGTTGGGGCGATGACGCAAGTGTCTGTTTTATGTGATCAATCGCTCTAGACGTGAGATATGTCTTGCCAGTGCCAACTAGAGTGGTTCATTAGATAAACCAACTTTTTTCCATAGAAGAAAAATGAGCTGAAAACGAACTCACTGGTTCCTTTGAGGCATAATACAGCTGAAAAAGGTGTTCCTTGCCATGTCTGGAACTCTTTTCTAGCTAATAGCCAGTCTCCTGTGTCTTTTATTCTTTTTTCTGCAACAGTAGCGTGACTTTTTCCAAACATCTCCTGGCTTATAAAATCCAGTACTTTTTTGAGTCTATTTTCCTCCAATTTCGCTAAAAGACTGTCCACTCCTTTCTCAATCTGGGGGAGTGGCGAAGATAATTGGTATAGTTGCTTCTCTAGGCCTTTCATTTGCGCGTTGGTTAGATAGGACGATAGCGCAGATCGTGAGACTTCACAGGCATAAATTTATCGATCAAGCTTCTTTTCTTTCTCAAATAGGGTTTTTATAGCATCAGAAGCATAGTTCGGTTCGATGATTGAAGTTAACGTCTGCCTAGCCGCCCCGCTGTTGAATAAGGCGTCTGATTTGGCTAACATCTTTATGGCGGCGATGTAGACCTGAAGAAGGCCGTCGTGTAAACCCTGAATGGCTTTCTTGTCTGTGGTTTCGATGGTATATAGAACTTCATAGATTTGACCTCGGCGTACAATGCTCGTAAACCATTTGACCGTCCCGAGAAGAGCAGCTTGTTGTTCGATCCGATGGACTGGAATCTAGGAATAATCAGCTTTTGACACTGCGGCTGATATTAGGCTAACATCAATATGGATGCTGATTCAGGCTCATTTATTCATTTCATTGGGTTCAGAGAAGACTATAATAGTATTAAACCGTATACTTACTTGTAGAACAGCCTTTGTAACGGTCCAAGGTGCGTTGGACTCCATTGGCGTGCAAGAGAAAGCGATGTCGCCGACTTTTGTAATAAAGGCGACAGCATTAGCGATGTAGTCTCGGGCAGTGATTTCCTGGTTTCTGAGTGGGATTTTGAGCGGCTTGTCGCTTTGTTCAGATAACTTGTTTGCTTCAATAAGACTAATAAGCTCTTGTACGTGGAATTTTTCATCCGTTTGACTCTGGTCTATTTGCTGCGCGCCATCCGTGGCCATAAGCCCATATTTTTGAAGCCATTTCAGGATTCCACTTTCGCCTTTGGCCTCGTTAATAGCTTGGCTCCATAGGTCTGAAAGCAGAGCTGGCGTTGATCCAACCGCTTCAGGTAACACTTGAGGTTCAGGAGATGTTACAACGAGAGACATTGATGGCGGTGGATCTCGAGAACATTGTATCGATTGAAGTTCCGGAGCTGCCAAAGAATCCGACATCGGGTCGGAAGGAGGGTTTATTGAAGAGGTAGCAGAAACATGGGATGAATGAGATGCTGAAACTTGGGAAACCAAAGGTGCATCTGAGGATTCCGAGTTTGCCTTTGGCGTATCGACTGCTGATGAAACAACTGACGAGGACAAACTAGACCGTTGCTTGGGGGATATCGTCGAGGGCTCCAAGTAAATGCCAGATGGCGAAGACGCACTGACTGCTGCTGGACCAATCGTCAGATGCTCACCTGGTGCTCGAGATGATGGCCTACTACGACTGCGCCGATTAAGCAAGCTCCTGGCCTTATCCAATACTTTTTGTCTCGTTTTTGGCTTCATCTTGCGCACTCGCTGAAATTTCAACAACAAAAGCAGGCAGACTTAGGTAGCAGATATCAAATTAGTATTTTGAGGCTGAATTTGCAAAGGAGGCTGCCTGCTAGCTGTATATATGTCGACCCCGCATATGCGTTATTGATCCTCCATGCGATCGAGCAGCGCATCCCAGCTTACATGCACCTTGGGTAGGTTGCATAATGCGTTAAAGCGACCACCATGGGCCGTTGAAATCTCCAATGAGGAATATGTATTACGCCACTTGTTTTCTTTTGATTCAAAATCGACATTCAAGTCTCCAGTGATACCTGCATTTTACTCGCTGTATATCAGTAAATGAGAGTCCTGATGCAAGCAACCACATCGGCACATACCTAGCAAAGATAATAGATGTAGTAAAGATAGTAGATGTAATAGAGATAGTAGATACCTAGATACCTTAAAATCAACTCTCGCGTTATTATGACTACCATTTTAAAACCAAGCTGTCCAATTCTTTGGTTTGGAGACATGTGCATCTACGGTAGGTCATCTTTCCGCATACTACTTTAGAGATGTATCATGTATCTCTGTATTTTCTTACCCATGAAACGCTTGCTGAATAAATCGTATAGGAATTGCAGCTCCATGCTCCTATGGCCTGACAATCTGGCGGCCACCTCATAGAAACGCCGTGCGCACACCCTAGGAAACAATTCCGAGCCTCCTTGGACTGCCCCAGCTAATGGCTAAAAAAAGAGATGAGCACGGTGGACCATTTTGGAAGCATATGTCTGTGGAGTAACATTTGAATCTGGGTCATGGGGGTTTAAACGTAATGCGTCTGTCGTGTTTAATGATACATCGGTTAGTGATATCTGGAAGTTCCCTGGTATAGATCCCACGACGCATGAAAGCATTAGACGAGTGCGCCAATAGATACAGCTCAAATGAAGCAGTGAAAAGTCGCTATCAGTCTGTGGTTTGGGTAGAAGTGAACCTGCGATGATATAATCGTAGATAGACAGGTCGATCTGAGTTTGCCACTTGGCCAAAGCAGCCTCTGCAATTTTATACTGCAGCTAGATCCTTGCGCGAAGCTCGTCCACTGCATGTTGAGAATCGGATGGTGGAAAAGAATCCAACAGACTGGTTATGTATGGAATGCTGTCCATAATGTCAAGCAGCTTGTCTTTGGTGGATTTTTCAGTAAATGGCCCTAGGAATTGTTTTCCATGTCGCCCTCTGCCTTATTGCTATCAAAATCTATGGATTCATAGCATCAACATGTAAGCGGAATAGATGAGGCCGGGTTCATCATCTCTCATCGCATAACATTGATAGCTTGATCGAGCTACCCCACGTCGAGCTGTCCCGTCTTATTGTCTCACGGCCGAGTACTGTGTACGCTGATCAGCGCCGGTACTGCGTAGAACTTTGGAATCTGAGAATTTTTCATGACATCTTCAGCCCTGTCTTCGGGATCGCCTGTCAGTCAAGATTCAAACTCTTTATTGTAAGAGCATCCAATATTGAGAGTAGTATAGGTATTTCCAGCCTTTTCATGGTTCGTCTCAAAACAATGGATATCAGGGGTACTTGTGTTAAGTGCTAACTGCAGCGCCAGCAGCCACAGTGGCGTCACGTGCGGGCCTTGTCGCTAGCGATAGGGAAGCACAGACGCGGTTTTGGGCAGGGAGGTGCTCAGACACCGATCCATGTGGCCATCTCGTCTAGCCTGCAATCTGGCATCATACCTAGCTGGCCTTGAATCCTGCTCCCAGCTCCACGATTGCTTCTTTCTCCAGATTCTGGGAGCTGCACAACTTTCAGTTATCAATGCTGCATTAAGGCTTCTGACTGGGCTTCTGGTTTTCTATTTCTTTTCCAATTCGTCTCTTGGCAGACTCGTCCGCCGTCTAGTTCATCTTCTGGGTAATCTGGGCAATACGCAACCCCGCCGCCATGGTGCGCCTACGAGATATCCCACGGACGGCCACCTTTGCGTGGTCTCCCGGCTCCGGGAAGCCCATAGTCGTCACTGGAACAAAAGCTGGTGCGGTCGATGCCGATTTCTCTGACGAGAGCAAGCTCGAAATCTGGGATCTGTCTCTGGATAACCAAGAGCAGGGCATCGAACTCCAGCCCGCTGTCAGCATCACCACAGACTCGAGGTAAGATTTTGGGGTCCCTTTCTTTGGCTTTGGCTAGGCGGCTAAAGTTGTTAGATTTTACGATATCGCCTGGGGACCTGCCGACGCCGACCATCCTAAGGGTATCATTGCCGGTGCTCTTGAGAATGGCACTCTCGAACTTTGGGACGCCGAGAAACTCGAGACTGGCGCCTCCGATGCGTCCATCTCCAAGACGACAAAACATACTGGTGCCATCAAGGCTCTTCAGTTCAACCCTCTGAAACCCCAAATTCTGGCTACCGCGGGCGCCAAGGGCGAGCTCTTCATCTACGACATTGGCGACATCGAAAACCCCTTCCGTCTAGGAAACGCCGCAGCTCGATCTGACGACATCGATTGTTTGGCCTGGAACCGCAAGGTCTCTCATATCCTCGCTACTGGTGGCCCAGGTGGCTTTGTCACAGTGTGGGATTTGAAGACGAAAAAGGCATCCTTGACCTTGAATAACAACCGTAAAGCCGTGAGCGCAATTGCCTGGGATCCCAACAATTCAACAAAGCTCCTCACAGCAACCCCCGACGATAACACTCCGGTTATCCTCCTGTGGGATCTACGAAACTCCAATGCTCCGGAAAAGACTCTTCAGGGACATGAGCAAGGTATCCTGTCACTGTCATGGTGTCAGCAGGATCCCGATCTACTGCTCTCATCTGGCAAGGACAACAAGACCATTGTATGGAACCCACATACCGCAGAGCGCTATGGAGAATTGCCCGAGGTTACAAACTGGACGTTCCAAACCCTTTTCCACCCTCACAACCCCAATCTGTCAGCTACTGCGAGCTTTGACGGCAAGATTACCATCCAAACTCTCCAAAACACCAATCCCGATACGTCGCAGGCAGTCAACGAGAAGCCTTTGGATGACGAGGAGTTCTTTAGGGCTGCTCAGACCCAACCTCAGGGAGCTTCATGGTCTTTGAGCAAAGCGCCCAAGTGGTTTGAGCGACCAGTTGGTGCCTCTTTTGGCTTTGGTGGTAAACTCGTCATTTTCAGGGAATCTCCAGCCCAGGCCGGCCAAAAACGCTCGTCAAAGCTATCAATCTCACAGTTTTCTGCCGATTCAGATGTTTCATCTGCTATTGAAAAGTTCCAAGAGGCTCTTGCCTCTGGTGATCTGGCCAGCCTTTGCGGAGAGAGAAAGGAACAAGCTCAAACTGATGAGGAGAAGGCGGACTGGACAGTTATAGAGACGCTGGTTGGCGAAAACCCTCGTTCAAAAATCGTTGAGCACCTTGGTTTCAAGGAAGAAGATCTGGCCAACGGGACAACCGAGGCGTCCGAAGGAGAAGAAAAGGAGACGGCTACGAAACAGGAGGAAGCCACTGACGCGGAAGGCAAGCCGAGACGTCTATCCAACTTCTTTGGAGAAGGCGAGGGCGAGGGTGATGACTTTCTCTCTGGCCTGGCCGCCAACAAGGGCGCCAAGACCGATAACCCTTTCCATCTCTTTAGTGATGATGATTCGTCCGTCGAGAAGGAGATCACAAAGGCTCTCATGCTGGGCAACTTTGCCAAGGCCACTGATATCTGTTTAAAGGAAGATCGTATCGCAGATGCCTTCCTCATTGCCAACTGTGGCGGCCAGGAACTTGTTGAAAAAGTTCAGTCCGCATATCTGGCTCGTAAGAGCGGCACTCCCAGCTACCTGCGACTGATCAGCTCAGTTGTCGAGAAAAACCTATGGGACGTTGTCTACAACGCAGATCTCAGCAACTGGAAGGAGACTATGGCCATCATCTGCACATTCTCTGACCCTATTGAATTCCCAGATCTATGCGAGGCCCTTGGTGACCGTATTAACGAGCACGGTCTGCGAAAGGACGCTTCGTTCTGCTACCTTGTAGGCTCCAAGCTTGAGAAGGTCGTTGCCATCTGGGTAGATGAGCTCAATGAGTCGGAGCAAGCTGGAATGAAGGAAGAGTCCAACGACTCCACTTTCTCAGTGCACACTAAATCACTGCAGACCTTTATCGAGAAGGTTACCGTCTTCCGTCAAGTCGCCAAGTTCCAAGACAAGGAACTGGCCCAGACGGCTGATTGGAAGCTAGCCACCCTCTATGACAAGTACACTGAATATGCAGAGATCCTGGCTGGCCAAGGCAAGTTGGAAGTTGCTCAAAAGTATATCGATTTGCTACCAGCCAATTACCCGGCTGCAGAGCTGACCAGGAGCCGAGTGAAGCTGGCAACGCAAAAGAAGCCTGCCGCCGCACCGGTCACCGCGGCTCGCAGAACTCCATCCGTTACTACTGGAGCACAGCCATCTGTAGTAGGCTATCAACCTCCTCAGCCTGCCCCTATCTCGGCCCCTTCGAATCTCTATAGCGGACTACAGCAAAGTTCTCCGGCTGTCTCTACGTCTCAACAGTATAAGCCTCCGGTCAATCCCTACCAACCTCAGGGCTACCAACCTCAAGGATACCAGCCTCCGAATCAATTTTCATACACTGGAACGCCTGTCGCACCGCCACCAATCGGTGCCCCCCCAAGGAACTCAACGCCATCAGCTCCTCCGCCATCAAAGTCCAAGAACATGGAGAACTGGAATGATGTACCGGTAGTCACAAAGGTAGCTCCACGAAGAGCGACCCCCAGCGCAACACCCATCACATCACCCTTCTCGGGTCAACAGGGCCAGGGTGCGCCTCCCCCTCCTCCGTCGTCGACATCACCTTATGGACCAGGTGCTAGGGCTAGTCCTCCACCACCTCCCAGAGGACCAGCTCCCCCAAGAGTTCAGTCTCCATTAGCCGGACCGCCTCGAACTTCTTCTGCGGCGGCCAACCAATATGCTCCGCCAGCTCCTGCAGTTGGTGGGATCCCAACCCATCCAGGCCCTCCAGCTATGCCACGCACAGCTTCGCCATATAACGCTCCTCCCCCCTGGGCCTCCGCCTTCGAACAGGTACGCACCAGCGGCGGCGACGCAACAGCAGCCTGGGCAGTACTCTGGCTCCCCTATGCCGCCACCTCCCGGCTCAATCAACCGACCCCCGCCGTCTGCAAACGCCTATGCCCCACCGGTTCAGCACCAACCAGCGGCTCCGAGCCCGTATGCTCCGTCGCCTTATGCTCCGTCTCCCTACGCTCCTGCGCCTGGACAGGTACCAGCCACTCAGCCGCCCCCAACAGGACCTCCGATGGGAGGTCCTCCAATGGGTCGGCCTGGCCCCCCGCCCAGTGCTATGTCTGCTCCACCACCTCCCAAGCAAACTTCGCCACCTCCGGTGGCAGCAAAGTATCCTCCTGGAGACCGATCGCATATTCCATCTAACGCTCAGCCATTGGTGGATATTCTGAGCCAGGATATGCAACGGGTAGCCTCTAAGGCTCCGGCGACATTTGCCCCTCAAGTCAAGGATACGCAAAAGCGTTTGAATATCTTGTTCGACCACTTGAACAACGAGGAGCTTATCCAGCCATCGACAATCGAGCAGCTATCGCAACTCGCCGAAGCAATTCAGGCGAAGGACTACGCTACTGCTCAAAAACTACAGATGGAAATTAATCGGGATAAGACAGACGAGTGTGGTAACTGGATGGTAAGTCGCATTCCGTCATATTCTGTAATACTATGCACGTTTTACTAATTTTGTTTGTTATAGGTTGGAGTTAAGCGACTCATTAGCATGAGCAAGGCAACTCCCTAATTGAAGAAAAACGATGTCTCATATGGAGGGCTATAGTATTTTACTCGGCAAATTGTACTTGCGGCATCAAGTTGATGGGTCATGTAAGGCATTTATTAAAACCGCGGGCGGCATGACTGGTTAGATTATATATAAATGATGATTGTTGATACCAAGTGAAATGGAATTCGGCGTGCAATAATGTTGATGGTCTTGTGGTTCCATGTCACAGATATTCTGTGTCAATATTCTAATCTGCTAATACACTGAGTGTTTCTAGTATGTGTAAAGCTTCATTATGATATATGTAGTAGTACTAGGGGATACGATCATATTTTTTAGTCTAAAGTCTACAAAGATGTAACGAACTGAAATTTTCCTAGCAAAGGAGATTAAAGTCTTATAGATATCTGTTTCCTCTCTACCCTTTTTAGACGCAAAGTACTCGGTGTTATGGAAACCGGTTTAGAAAAAAGAAGAAGAAAAAACTCACTAATACCTAGTAATGGTATTTCGAACTTGAACAATATGTTAGCGCCGTGATATATAGAAATAAAAGGACTTATGGGCTGCTTGGCTCGGATACCATCTCCGTGTAGGGTATGAAAGTCATCACAAGGCAGTGGACCACAATACTCAGTCCATGATTCGCAGAAATGTTTGTTCCCCTAGAATTATGCATTTCTGGTAGCTTCTATTATAGATGCAATTTCCAATTTCTTCTTATCACCCTAGTTGCTTCTCCATGTCGTAGAAGTACTCTTCTTTGGCTGCCTTGCCTTGGGACGTTATGCGTCGGGGAAACTTCGGCATAACAGCTATCTTCACTTCACTCACCAACATGGCGAAGTTTTAAGATGGTCATTCAAGCTACTCAACTCTCAAACGCCAAGCTTGTCACTCTCTCCAATTCTTTCTCTCTTTACCCCTCTTTTCAAACAGTCAAAAGGCAATTCAGAAAGCAATGACTGACGCCGCTCGCTGGAAGGCCACAGTCCACGTCGGCGGGCTCTCACAGCTCGCCACGAGCACACATGTCTTTGATGCCTTTATCCCATTCGGCGACATCGTGGAGGTGCAGGTCCCCAAGGCGGATGCGCCAAACTCTACGGATCCGCACAAGGGCTTTGCGTATGTGGAATTTGAGGACAGTGCGGACGCCAAAGAGGCCATTGACAACATGGACCAGTCTGAGTTTTTTGGCAAGGTGATCAAGGTGTCGCCGGCCAGGGCGCCAAAGAGTGCGGATGAAGGACTGGGAAGCAGAAAGGCGATTTGGGAACAGGTACGGATTTTTGAATTTTCTTTTCCTTTCTTTTTTTCCCCCCATTTACTACTTCTTTTCCTTTACGTTTGGATATCTACAGGATGCTAATGCTTCAACGCTTACAGGAGAGCTGGCTTGCTGAGCACGCGGCAGAGGATGACGTCGCGAATCAGGCAAACCTGGAGGAGCCAGCGTCGGATCCTATGCAAGGCCTCGAGGGGCTGGATGTTGCAGGGCCAAAACCGGAGTGATCCTCCAAGGGGCTATGGATGGATATTGACTTGGAAGAGGGCTACATGGGCTTTACTTGGATGTTTTTGCATAGCGACGGTGTTTAGAGGGACCATGTCATGGGATACAGTATTCTTTTTTACATGAATGGGATTCCAAGTTTTAAGAACAACATGCAAGCTGTGTTTCTCATCGGTGCTCTGTCCTAACTGTTCTCGACATGTACAGTTTTGAATCCCCCCTCCCATCTGAAACCCTAAGCAAACGCGGTAAAAGATGACACAGGCGAGAACATTGCTTCTCGGAAAAAAAAGTTGAACAATCTTTTGGTAAATTTAGTGCTCGCCGTGGCCTTCGCTCTGGGCGGCGCGAGCGGCAGCGCCCTGTCGGGAGAGACGCAGGTTCTTGTCGACGAAGAACTTGCGGCTGCAGGAGTAGGCAGCGGCACCAAGGGCAAAACCGACGACGACGACTAAAGACGAGTTGTTTTCACATGTTAGAAGATCGGATCTTTTTGGCGCGGGGGAGGAGAGAGCTGGTGAGTCTTTTCGTACAGAGGGGGTACAGCTCAGCGGGCATCTGCTTGAGCTTGCGAAGGCGCTGGGAGACGGTGTGGCCTTGAGATAAAACCGTCAGTAATGATCGCCGGGGTTGTCGCAGTGCTCGGAGAGCATCAATTGGTGTCACATACCGGCCTGGTCCTCCTTCTATAACCGCCAAAAGGTTAGCCGGATCTCGAATCTTTTTTACGGCTCGTCTCTAAAACAGCTGCACTTACGGGGATGGGTCGCATCATGCGGGCCGTGGGGCGGAAGGCCCGAAGAGCAAGAGTAGGACGCATTGTGATGAGAGCGGAGAGGGCTTCGGCCGAGATGCTTCGAGGCGATGGGATTGCAGCGGATTGCGAGGAAATGTTTGGTTCGAAGCGACGTGGGCCGAGCGAAAGGCAAGTATCTATCTCATGGTGTAATTCCCACATCAGCAAATTGGCCCACTTTCCTCGCCCACCCCAAAAGCAGCCGGGTCCCATTGGCCGGGCGGGGGGCCTGAGGCACACATTTTCACCTCCGGAACATCTGATTCGGAAAGCTTGCCAACATTCGACGCATAGCGAAATCTCCCACCCCAAACCCTTTCCCCAGAGCGCCCGCCTTGAATCGCTCCCCATTGTCGCCTGCACAACACCCGTCCCGCCGCCAAACGCGAATCTAATTCATCATGTCCGACGAGGAAGGCCAGGAGCTTGTCACCAAGCCCTTCAAGTTTGTCACTGGTACGGCAGACTTCAAAATATCCTCTCTCTCACTCTCCAAAAAAGTGGTCTGATCTTAAGTTGACCCGAGGCTAACGGCGTTTTTGCAGCTGGTGAGACCGTCCCGATACAACTCCCCTAATACGTGAACGACGAACGACCAGCTCGAGCAGCTCGATCAATTGCAGCGCCGCCGATTGCGAGCTGCCCGTGGCTTTGGGAATAGCTTCCAGGATTTTTTCCCCAAACCGTCGCCGGAGGTCCCGCTGTTGGATATGTCGCTAACTTCGAATGCTTCTGCGCAGGCACTGATGCCCGTTTCCCCAACGTGAACCAGACCAAGCACTGCTGGCAGAACTACGTCGACTACCACAAGTGCATCATCGCCAAGGGAGAGGACTTTGCGCCTTGCCGTCAGGTACGGAGATGGGGGGAACCTTGAAATTTAGGGTGGGATGCTGATCAATTGAGCAGTTCTGGTTGGCCTACCGATCACTGTGCCCCTCCGGATGGTACCAGCGATGGGACGAGCAGCGCGGTATGTTTCAATTACATGCAAACTTGCTATTTGAAGCTGACTTTTCCCCCTTTGCAGAGGCTGGTAACTTCCCCGTGAAGCTTGATGCTTAAAGCTCATATTTAACTTGGCGGGGTATATATGTATGGGTGTTCACATAGAATAAGCAGCCAAGCTGCGCGTGTATTGCAAGAAAAAAAATAGTAGTCAATTCGCAAGCAATACGCTGAAACTCTGAGCGCTTTCTGTGAAATGGTAGTATTTTGTATTTACGCACCTGCAGTCATGACGTACATGACGTGCATATAGCTAGGATTACAAACAGTGTACAAAAGAGGTATTTATATTAGCCATACTGGTATCTTATCAAATTGTCAACAGCGCCCGTATCCCATATTATCCTGAACTCCATCGTTGCTTTTCAATCACAAATTCGCCAAAGTATTCCCATCATCAAGACTTCTCTTCGCTCTCATCCTCCGAATCAGAGCTCATAAATTCATCGTCTTCATCGAAGCCGAAAAAGGTTCTTGCTTTCGCCTTTGAAGGTACAGCAGCTTCTGCAGGAGGAGTAGCTTCTTTTGAGCTCTCGGAATCCTCTGCCTCGCTTGAAGATTGGCCATTGTTTTGCTCAGAAGAAGCAGACCCGTGAGATGTGCTGATTAGGTTATCCTTGTAGTTTCCAGACTTCATGGCAGCCAACACAGCATCGCGAGTTCTCTCGTTGCTCTCTTCTTTGTCCTCGACCCACTGGCCATCCAGCTTCCCCCTACCGCCAGACTTGATCTCCGCCTCTCTCTTTTCTGCCATGTCCACGATCTCTTCCCAGCGCTGGCGTCGCTTCTCCTTCTCCTTCTTCTCCATTTCTGGTTTGATGGCGAGATACTCCGCGAGAGCTTTGGCTTCATTAACAGTACGCAGCCGTCTACCATCCAGATTTCGGCTTGAACCGCTATCGTCTTGCTTTTGCTTCTTGCGGGATGACATTCGGCCACCGGCAGCTCGGAGCTGAGATCCGAAACCACCCTTTCCACCACAGAGGGGGATGGTGAGGCGCAAGTTAATGAAATCATCGTCATTTGAGGATAGGTATGTGGAAATTGGTGTTTCTGATGTCTGGGGCAAAAGCCGATTTGAGTGTGTTGTGAGGATGAATTTGGATTCGGTGGCGCCGGTAGGAATCTTCTCATCGATAAGGTCTCGTAGGGAGGAGATTGTGGTGGATGGAGGCGCGCGCAAGACCAGGGTTGGCGGAAGGCCAAGACCCTTGAAGGTCGAGATGAGGACGTTGAGATGCTCGCTCATTGTTGCGAGATGATGGATACGGTGATGCGATCGCTGTAAAACTGCAGACTAGCAGAGGTTGAATGAATGATGTCGGCGCGTTGAGAGACGAGAGCCCAGACGCTTGTAATACGGTCCGCTGCCAGAACTAGGGTTAGAACTCGAAATTCGGTCACCGTTGGGGGGGATGTCCAGGCAAGAAGTTTGCGATGCAGAACGCCGTGATCCCTCTGCACCCGTAGAGAACTTGGTAGCGGCGGCAACGGTCAGCAAAGCTCGTCATGTGAGTGCGGCCTGCGCCACACTTCCCGCGCCGCCAGCTCTCGCTATCGACCGACGCCTATCTACACGTGACTCAAGCCACAACGCACACTTTCGAGGACCCCCACTTCGCTAGGTGGAATTTCTGGTAGGGCTTCCGCCCACAAAAGTTATCCAATTCGAGATCTTTGGTTTTGTACGCCTGTCCGCAAATCCGTCAACTTTCCAACATCGACCCTCCGAGCAGCAACCGCCACGATGTTGATTCCCAAGGCCGACCGCAAGAAGATTCACGAGGTATTTTTCGACGATGAGAGGCATTCCCGAGTGCGAGCTTGAGGAATTGCTGCAAGAAAACTACAGCGTCCGGGTGTCACTGACAATTGTCTGGTAGTACCTCTTCCGCGAGGGTGTCCTCGTCGCGCAGAAGGACTTCAACCTCCCCAAGCACCCCGATATTGACACCAAGAACCTGTTCGTCATCAAGGCTGCTCAGTCCCTCACTTCCCGCGGCTATGTCAAGACTCAGTTTTCTTGGCAATATTACTACTACACCCTGACCCCCGAGGGTCTCGACTACCTCCGGGAATGGCTTCACCTGCCTGCCGAGATCGTTCCTGCTACCCACATCAAGCAGCAGCGATCACACGCTCCTCCCCGTGGCATGCTCGGCGAGGGCGAGCGTGAGCGACGACCTTTCGGCCGTGGACGTGGCGGCGACCGTGGTGACCGTGAGGGTGGATACCGAAGAAGGGATGCTGGTGAGGGCAAGGAGGGTGGTGCTCCCGGCGAGTTTGCTCCTCAATTGTAAGCATTCTCTTTACTTCTTTTAGACGATGGATTTTACACGACTTGAACTCTGGGATTGATTTTGGGACATTGGCTAACTTTTTATTCTCTACAGCCGTGGTGGCTTTGGCCGTGGACGTGGTGCTGCTCCTCCTTCCTAAACGAATTCTGTCTCTTTCGGGGTTAACACATTCTTATGATGCATGGCGCATTAAGACAACGGCATGTAGTCTAAAAAACGTGAGGCAATCCTCACCATGAGTCCACTCATGAAGAAAATTGGGACGTGAGGGGGGATATCGTGGGAGTTCTTGGAGGTTAGATCCTTGGAAATCATTTGCATCAGGGTCAATGTTTGCCATCAACGAGATAATTTTCTTTTATGCTTACATGTGAGACGTGCACTCTGGTGAAGGGACCATTGAATATGTCGAGTGAAGAAGGAAATCTGAAGAACGGGTGATTGGCCGATCCAGCTCCTGGGAGCCCCGGCAGATTTTGAAGAGGTTGATAGAGAGTTGAAATTGGCTCAATTGATATCCTTCCTCGCCTCAATATTCCAGAACATGCAAAGTGATCTTTTCAGCTCTTGTTCAATGACCTCATACTAACTTTTGCCACCCCCATCTGCATCGCAGCGCGGCAACAGCTCAGAGACATCGATCCTCGATACATTGCGAGCTGTAACACTATACCACTCCAGTGTGCTAACGGAACTCAAACATTTAGATTACAACAATCCCTGCAGCTGCTGGCTGGTCTTGTTAGCTGAGCACCTATTACTCCTAGTGCCATAGGGGTGTCAATGCTAGCTGCACGAAATGCTTGCTGCATGATATATCCGACATGCAGTTTTCCCCCTCCAACAAAACCACCAAAGAGGACATCATAGATCCCTGAATACAGTATAGTGAAGCAGGCATAGTATAATTGTGATTTTTTAGAGACGATCTCTTCAACATTACCAGTCATTTTACAGACTGCTCTCTGTTTCTGGAGTGTCGTTAATAGGTAGTCACATCTATATAAGTCCATATTATTGATGCGATTCTTGTACTGGCGTGTCTCTTTTCGGCCCTGGATTGCCAGTCACGACTGTGTCAGTTACGCAAGGAAACTAATAGGCAGCGTAGCTTTAATAGGCCAAAGGGAAAAGATTTACTGTGATAGTTCCGCCATCGGGACTCAAATCTGCAGCTGATGCAAGAAACCGAGCAGCGAAGTGCCCCCAGCCACATCAGCTGCCAGGTGAATGTTGCTGGATCGTGTCTTATAAATAAGTCATTCACGTTCCTTTTTCTTCCTCGTTTTTTCTTTTCTCAAAAGTGCTCAACACGACCGCGAATGCCGCAGTAAAAAGAAACCAAAGCGCAGCTACAAGCGGTGGGGGGATATTTCTCTCTTCTTCATTTGGAACTCAGCTTTTCTCAGATCAGCTAAAAGGTTTGCTCTAAATAACATTACCGAAGTAATACTGTTTTTTTCTAATACTCATCTTCATCCAGATACTCAAGAGGAATATAACGCTCCCAAAATGGCATTTTGGCACGACTGGTCTGATGAGAAGATGGAAGGCAGCATGAGCGTCGACCGACTGTTCATAGTAAGCCGTTCTCTGACGTGAGTTATGTTATCTGCCAAGGCATCTATCTACACTTATTAGTTGTTAATATAAGTTTATAGGGCTTTCTGTGTTGAAATTGAGGGCAAAGTCGACCCTGGATTTGAAATCGGTTGGGTTACTGCTGTCAAGGTTTGCCTCAAGTATGGCCATACCTTGATCGGCAAAATTGTGGTACCAGACATGCCAATGATGTTGGATGACGAACGCAATATGAAAATCAACTGGGGTGAAGGCTCGGAGCCTGAAATGGAAATTAAAAGCACGCGAGCATTCAAAGCTTTTCTCCAGGACGTTATGCCAAAGAAGGATGTCGATACCCAGATGGACAGCCAATATACTGCCTCCGCTGATCTGAGCGTCTCCCGAAATGGTCATACCCTTACCATATCCATGGACCCCAGCTACATGATGAGAATGAGAGCGGCTGTCACAAATCTCAGAATCCATGGCCAAGAAATCAGCATCACAATGAAAATCACGAATTTGAGCTCCCTTGAGCTCCAATTTGAATACGGTACCTTCATACTCAAGAAAGGTCAGCAAACAGTTGGAGAGGTGGCCGGAGGTCTCGATCTTGTTCCCGGTGAATTCGAAGTCAACTTAGGCGGACAAATTCAAAGTGGAATTTCTGGGGTGGTGACTCTTAAAGGAGAACATTTCGAGGACTGCGAAGAGTCTTGGCAGCAATATGCTATTAAGCTATTTGAGGTTGAAGTCAACCTGGATGAGCTAGATCTTGATGCCAATCACGGCGCTACTGTTGATGACGACATTGGTGATATTGCTGACCATGGCGAACATTTGCTCTCTATTCGGTCAAAATGATACGCAGTTGCGAAGATTGTTATTCTTGAGTCATGGTTATCTATCTATCGTTGGTTTTGGAAACCGAAGGCTCTAGAGCAAATAGCTGAATAATCTCAATAAAATACTGGAGTAGTAGTTACTATGAAGCATGATACATTGAAGACAAAAGCTATATGATGCCGTGAACATAATTTTAATCAAGGGAAGCCATAAACAATCAACGAGGGCAGATATTTTATCTACACCAAAGTATATCAGCCTGGCCAAGGCTACGAGATTTTATGCAGTGGAGAGTCGGCAGCTGTTCGGTAGACTGCCAGTCCGAGAGGGCACTGCTGCCGGCTGCGAAGAGATACTATAAAAGAACTCCTCGCGAACACAACCCTCTTTATTTCTTCCTCCCTTTCTTTCTTCCTTTCTTCCTTCCTTTCTTCCTTCCTTTCTTCCTTCCTTTCTTCCTTCCTTTCTTTCTTTCTCTACTTTGCATTCCTCCTTCTGAAGGATAGGCGAGGGGAGATTCTCCAACACACACAAAGTTTTGCTTACGCATATAATAACAGGTGAATGAGCTCCTTCTGCTTTACCCGCTCTTGATCTGAACAAGAATGCAAAATTGAAAGTTTTGGACTTGTCAGAAAAGTTTTTTCTGGAAATTTCGCTGACGGCAAAATAGTGAATCATTTCTCTCAATATTGAGCTATACCGATCAATATGGAAGTGCTTCCAGTAAAAGGGAGGGCGAAAAGTCTGTCCCTTTATCTCTATGACCCTACTAAGAGGTTTGTATCCCCGTCAAATAATCTCATTCAACGTCACGTATCCTATCTTCAATAAACTTACGACCTATAGTACCACAAATCTCCTTGTGTGTGTCAAACCCGCCCCTGGTATTGATCTCGGCTGGACTAGCTCTACGAAGGTGTCTCTGCTTTACAATGAGCTCCTGGTTGGAGAAGCAGACTTGGAAACTGGCAATGTCTTCCTCACCGAGACTAATGTGGCATTTTATAATCTCGAAGGCTTCAAGATTTGGAATATGCATGGATTCAAGGCTTTCATTCAACACGTTATCCCTCGGCCTAGAGATGAAAGCCAACTAGAAGGGCGAGGCCCTGCTGTTGCATTGAAAATCGATGACAAGGGCCATAAGCTTGCCATATCTATACGACTGGACATGATGGGGTTTGCTAAAACTCTCATATCTACCGTTCGCCGAATTGACGACGAGATTGAAGTCGTCTTCTTCATACAGAATCCGACTAGAGTCGGGATTTGTTTCGGAGAAACTCGTTTCATACTTGAGAAAGACTGTCGTATTTTGGCACGATTGTATGGTAAATTTAACATCGTGTCCGACGATGGCATGCAGAAGTTCCAGGTAAAAGGGCCCATCTGTTCAGATACTACACTCTTTGGAAAAGCAATTTTGAAAGGAGTTTCTGCGGATAAGCATTCAGATACCTGGTATACTCCTGCTATTCGGCTATTTGAAATGGAAGTCGATTTGGATGCACTCATTGAAGGCGAGCATTAGATGCGTCGTAATTCCCATCACTCTCCTACCACCAAGGCAAGGCTTTCACCAAGGGAAAACACACCCATTGAGCTGCTGGATTGAGATGGCGAGAGTTTCAGCGGCATCTTTGCAGAGAGCTAGGCATTCATCTTAAACCCGGTGGGCAACAGGCACTCAGTATAGTTTTGCGTTCTAGGGAGCACTTGTGGACAATTCAGTTACATATAGCTGCATCAATGACATCACGAGCGAATCGCCCACACAAAGTAGAATTCCAATTGCCCGTGAAAATCTTACAGAGGCCTCGTAGAGACATTGACGAAACCAATTACAGCAAGCCAGTGTGTAACAGCCTGCTGCAAATAAGAGAAAAGTCAAGTAGATTTTGTGGAGTTGCATATCAGAAACTCCTTTTGGAGACCCGAACGCAGATTAGCTTCATCGCCTGCATGAATGATGGCAGAAGACTGCTGGAATTGAATTTGGGGGCTGCAGCGGCACTTTTAGCCATTAATGTCGGATCAGGCAAGAGTCTGGCGCTAGAACCCGCTAAGCGTCCGGAGTCTCAGGATGGCGTCAGGGGCCGGCCGGTATTTGATAAGCGCTGGAGGGGAAACAAAGTTCTGAGGACCAGCCTCGATCATGGCTTTTGCGGAGCAGCCTTGGGCCGCCGTCTCTTCATGCTGCTTTCTTTTGTCTCTTCCCATGACCAATTTCCCCATGTCTGGGACAGGGATGGACGTGTCCAGCAATGGCAAACCCATGCTTAATTCCATTGTCTTTTAATTTATTCTATTCGTGCTTCTAATTGGGCCACGCACGTGCGCCTCATTCGTCGGGTCCCCCCGACCTTTCGACACCATCGTCGTGAAGCAGAAAATATAAACTTCAACCCCTGTCGATCCAGCCATCAGCTCGCCGCCACGAGCAGCGCTCGTACAGACGACTCCTTCTCGACAAAAGCCATAAGCCACTAGGTTGCTACTTCTCGACATCCAGCCGGTGACGTCTCCATAACTCGCTTCATCAAACCAAAGGGGGCCGAGCCTCCCTAGGGCCCCTGGTCCTCATCATCGACCATCCCTGTGCGCTGTGCTTCACACAAGCATGAAGCACAGCTGCTAGTGCCTGTACTCGTATGCCTGGCGCAGCACTTGTACTTGGCTGATCGTATTTCCGATTATACATTGACGCCTTCTGCCTTCTTCATGCTCAGATGCGACTGCCGCTGTCCGTCGCAACAGCCAGAAGTACCAGCGTCGTATCATACCTAGATCTTTGACTTGGACGTTGGACGCCTCAGCAACCGCAGACATGGCTCCCCCAGTTCCTGCTGTCACTACCCGGCGCGGGTCTGAGTTTACTCCTCGAGACGAGACCGACATCATCAGCCGACTCCATTCAGACGCTCTCGATACACCGACTTCGCTGAGCGGACGATTTGGCATGTCCAAGACCACCCACTCGCGTGCGAAACCCGACTACAGCTCGTCCGACTCCGACGCCGAATCTTCGCAGCAGAACCGCGGCCGCACATCAAACCACTCTCGCTCCATGAGCAACCCATTCCCGTCGCTCTTTGGCAGCCGCAAGAGGCAAGGCTCGACATCAAAACCCTCTGTCGACGCGGGTAAGGCGAACGTAGGCCCTGCCCCGAACAAGCAGGTGAATACACATCGGCGAGGTAGTCCTGCCAGGAGCAGGGACTTTGCCACTGGCAACTGCATGACATGTGCTTCTCTTGTAAAGTGGCCAAAGGACTTGAAGGTCTTCAAATGTACCATTTGTATGACCATCAATGACTTGGTTCCGATTAGTGTCGATAGCCAAAACTCGAAGCAGCGCCATGACAGAAGCCCAGGGCCATCAACTTCGAGACAACCGCCAGTTCCTCCGGGCATAGTACCAATACAAAGCTCCAGGACGGGTAGTTTTGGCCATCTTACTCTGCCTATCTCTCTCGACCAAACCAAGCATCTGGTCAGGCAAAATCTGCGATTCTATGTACTCAGGAGGCTTCGCAGCATGTCAGATGAAGCTGCAACTGAGCAGGCTTGCGATGATCGACCTTCATACCAAGATCGACTCCATCCGGATCTCGCCGTACGTACCCGCGGGCCACTGGAAATCCCTCAGGGGAGGAAGGGCTCAATCACCAATTATACATTCGGCGAAGACCCAACGTTGCATCACGGGTCCCCGAGTAGTAATCCTCAGATTGCTATGTCTAGATCATATCCCTCCTCTCCCTCCGAGCAGCAGCCTGGCCAAAGAGCCCCACCACCAAACAGCAATCATGCCGCCCCTCGTTCACGAGATCGGTCTGCTGGCCAGACTGATGACCCTAGAAAGATATTCAAACCATTAGAAGATTACATTACGAGCTGTTTTAGTAATTTTGAATGCATCAATTCTTCCTTTTCCACCCAGCATCCTCGGTACGCCTCGAGATCTACAAGCGATACCCCCCGGCGGCCGTCAGTCTCCGTCAAAGATACACGTCAACCAACGCCGATAAAGAGTGCGCCTCGTAGGCCATCTCAGATGGAGGTTGACTCTCCTATATTTGACTTGGATCCAAGGCTGCTAATGCTTGGCGACGTTGCGGAAAATGGGCTGTGGTGGACTGGGCAGGACAGCATGGCTCCTAAGAAACATGCTGCTAAAGAGGAGCCAGCTCATGTTCATCGGCCACCTCCGTTAACGAAATCACCACAGCTCAATTGGGCCGATATCGATGAGTGGTATTCGATTGTGAATAATGCTGCAGAGGACTGGTTCAAAATCTTTGAAGAAATCTCAGGAGATCTTTCTTTGGGCAGTCTTGCCGAACAGGAGCTTCTTGCTATTGAACAGGATGTTCTCAAAGGGCAGGCTCATCTTCAGCGAGTGCTGCTTAAAGTTACAGAAAATTTGCTCAAAAGACCCGGGCGTCCGGTTAAGGATCCAATGGATTTGCGATTCCTCCTATTTATCATGGAGAATCCGTCCCTCTATGCGGAGAATGAACATTACCATGGAGTACTTCAGTTAGAAGTAAACAAGTCCATGCGATCGAGACCCCTGACGTCGAAAGACTCTGTGGGAAACTCTGGCCCCATTTCAGGACAACATTCCGGTATCATCAAACGAATAGTGGGATTAATCTCCAATTCATCGGTAGAGTGTCAGAATCAAATGGTAACTTGGCTGGCTAGATACCATGCCCCGCGCTTTATCAAAGTGAAAGAGCTTGTATCAGGATTCTTGACCTACAGGATGATTCGACAGAGCGAAAAAAAGCAAGCTGACCAGTCAGTTGATCTAACGGCCGGATTGATACCACAAATGCAATATGGACGAAACGGTAGTGCGTCTCTTCATGATGCGATAGGCGGTCCTAGGCCCGCGAAGAAGCCGAAAGAGCCAATCAAAAAGATATCCTACTCAGACGACTGGCAAATCAAGGCTGCATCCCGCGTTCTTTCTTTATTGTTTTCTGCAAATAACTTTTTGCCCACTCGTCGTGGGGAAGACGCTCACTCTAATGGCACGGTCACTTGGAACGGGACCGGCCGCGTCGCCGGTTACTTTCTGCCGCCCACTGATTTCTACAATTCCATGA
Source organism: Trichoderma atroviride (assembly GCF_020647795.1). NCBI lineage: Eukaryota > Fungi > Ascomycota > Sordariomycetes > Hypocreales > Hypocreaceae > Trichoderma > Trichoderma atroviride. Next base: position 993,791 of record NC_089400.1, on the reverse strand, counting down.
TTGACTATGCCGACCTTATCGACGACTTTGAGTCTTGGGAGTCTAAGAGGAGCAAGTTTTCTTTCTGCCAGTATCCCTTTCTTTTGAGTATATGGGCCAAGACTCACATCCTGGAGCATGATGCCCGCCGGCAAATGCAGAGCAAGGCGCGAGATGCTTTCTTTGATAGTATCATGACTCGAAGAAACATCAACCAATACTTGTTTCTCGATATCCGCCGAGATTGCCTTGTTGATGACAGCTTAACAGCAGTAAGCAGCGTTATTGGCAGTGGCGGCGAGGATCTAAAGAAAGGTTTACGCATTTCATTTCAGGGGGAGGAAGGAATCGACGCAGGCGGCCTTCGTAAAGAATGGTTCTTGCTCCTCATTCGTGAAGTGTTCAACCCCGACTATGGTAAGATGTCCTTGCATACGATTCTTCAATCTATGCCTTTCATCTAACTCGAATATAGGAATGTTTATCTATGATGACGACTCTCAATACTGTTACTTCAACCCCAACTCGTTTGAACCTTCTGACCAGTTCTTCTTGGTTGGCGTTGTCATGGGTTTGGCTATTTACAATTCTACTATTTTGGATGTTGCTCTACCTCCGCTTGCATTCAGAAAGCTTCTTGCATCGGCTCCTTCACTTGCTGGAACAATGCCACAGCAGCATCGACCGGTGATAAGATATACACTGGATGATTTATCTGAATATCGCCCGCGGTTGGCAAACGGTTTAAGACAACTCTTGGCCTTTGATGGAGATGTCGAAGAGACATTTTGCCTAGATTTTGTCATTGAAACTGACAAATATGGCTCCAAGGTACAAGTACCTCTCTGCCCCGGGGGCGAAAACAAACCTGTGACGAATGAAAATCGGCGAGAATATGTCGATCTCTATGTGCGATATGTGCTTGAAACAGCAGTCAAGCGACAGTTTGAGCCCTTCAAGAGAGGTTTCTACACGGTTTGTGGTGGCAATGCCTTTTCACTTTTCCAGCCCGAAGAAATCGAACTCCTTATCAGAGGTTCTGATGAGCCCCTCGATATTGCGTCTCTGAGAGCCGTCGCAGAATATGATAACTGGGAGAGCAAAACCCCTGATGAAACAGAGCCGGTTGTTAGTTGGTTCTGGGAGACGTTCCAACAGGCTACCCCAAGTGACCAGCGCAAGATGCTGACATTCATTACCGGCAGCGACCGCATACCAGCGATGGGGGCCGCTTCTTTGACAATCAAACTGTCTTGTCTGGGCGATGATTGTGGGAGATACCCCATTGCCAGAACATGTTTCAATATGCTGTCTCTCTGGCGTTACGATTCAAAGGAAAAATTGGAGTCTATGCTATGGAGAGCCGTTCATGAGAGCGAAGGTTTCGGTCTCAAATAATCTGTGAGCAATCATTGGCGATTCAGATGGCTGCGGTGTTGCACGTTGGAAAATAGCATCTATAGCTCTGAAGTTCCAATTTGTCATGGGGTAGGCTGATGCTTCAGTTTCAAGTACATGTTATTGTCACTGGCTAGAGTAGTTTTGGGCATCACATAGTATATATACCCTTGGATTATGTTTTTGTATCTTAGCCACATCGAGCGTCTGCGATACTGTTTTGGGGATTTTAGCATATGTCATTATTTTACATCTGGCCCATAGGTTTTTTTTTTCCTGGACGATACACATTGCCATATACTCAAAAACGCTTATCGTACAATTGTCTACCTTGATTTCTTTTTTTATGCCTCCTCTTGCTCTGCCATGCCACCCGCAGCTCTTGCTCGCTTCAGCATATCTTCCTCCTTCTTCTTCTCTAGTCTCAGCTGTCGTACACGCTCGCGGTCGACGTCGGCATTCTTTCGTAGTGTCTCGAGGGCCTGCATCTCGACAATCTCCTCGGTCGTAGGCTGCAGAGGAACAGCGCGGGTCTCGGCCATGAAGAACTCGAGGATGTGTGATGAGTGCTTGTTGGCCATGTCAATGTGTACGACGCGCTCGTCCGCAGTCGGGGGTTGCGCCTTGGAGAGGTTCGTCCGGGATGATGAAGGCTGGGCGAGAGGTTCGGAAGAAGCGGCGGGTGAGGCGTCGGATTTGCGGAGGTAGATGGACATTGTCGGGGGGAGCTGGTTCTGGTCGTGGCGGTTGACGATCATGGGGATGGAGGGGTTGTGGTATTTCAGGCGGGGGAGGTATTCCTTCCAGAATTTTCTGTTGAATGGCTTTTGTATTAGAGGTACGAGTCTTTATTGTTGCCGTGAGAGATGTGAATTGGCACGAACCTAGCTCCCATGTGGCCGCCCTTCAAGCTGATGGCAAAGTCCATGTGTATCCGGGTGACCTCTGAGGGGAGGACAGCTGCGCCGGGACCGCATCTTATGTTAATGAGCTGTTGAGTAAAATTGTAAGTCGGATGTCGTTATCAGAGCGGCGGTAGTTGGAGGGGTTGGTATAGATATTCATACTTTCTATAACAGCTCTTGGTTAGCGAACGATGCTGCTATGGTATAAATGATGGAATTCAGGGTGTTACCTTTCGGAGCAGGTTTAACCGCTCTCCTAATGACCTCATTTTGGACTGTGTCTTTGCGCCTCGACCGCTGCGAGGACTCAATTACTGACGGGGATTGATGCGCAGCAATTATCGCAACTCTCAGTCAATCTACATGCAATATCGTCTGAGAGCATAATCCCACTTCAAGAAAATCGCACCCGTTGGAGATTGGCGGGCCGGCTAATCATCCGGCGCTCTCTCTTTTTTTCCATGGTGGGGTGAACCATGCGACAGTGGGGGGCTGCACTGTCACTCACTGAGATTATAGAAGGTCGTTTTTAGAAGGGTCCTTTTTTCAAGAAAAAACTTCTGGAACTGAAATTTATGATCCACGAAAATCATCTCGACGAGGATGCATAGGGCTCTTACGGGACGTCTGCTTCAGCAGACATTGAGAGTGGGTGAAGCTGTACCTTCAGCAGGAGTGCCGCTGTACTTGTGTCCTGCGGTTGCAGGTCTATCAAGCAGGCTCTCACGTATAAGTCTGGGAGCTGCAGCAAAGGTTTCTCAACGACGAACAAATCACACCGAAACTATCACCAACAACAACGAATCAGCGCCGCCGCCATCGAATCTTTCGAATTTACCACTCAAACCGGTGCGAAGATTGCCGTTGACGTGTTCAGGATGTGGCGCATTTACGCAAACTGAGGATCCAGAGCAGTTGGGATATCTGGATGTTTCTAAGAAGAGAGTGAGAGAATGGATGAATCCTCCTACACGGCATCAAAATCCTCTGGAAGGAGATGAAGATAAGATTGTCAATGAGACGCTCGGATCTTTTGACCAGAGCAGGTTAAAAGAACTTGGTCTGGATCCTGCCATGCTTATGGAAGGTGGCGAGCCAGAGACCGAGGTCAAGAACAGTACGTCAACGCTTTCAGCTTCAGATTCCAGATGGGATTTCATACTAATTTTTGTACAGCAACTTCACAAAAAGCACCTGTTTGCGACCGCTGCCATGACTTGCTACATCACAGTACCAAAGGCGACACTGCAAAGGTTGCAATGTATCATCCAACAGTCGAGTCTCTGCGTGAGACCATTGAAGAGTCGCCTCACAAATACAACCACATCTATCATGTCATTGACGCCGCCGACTTCCCCATGTCTCTCATTCCACGGCTTAATGTGCTACTTGGAGATGTACCCCTACGCACGCGCAATCGACGGTCTCGAGCGGGCAAGTTTCAGCATGATCGCAAGACTGAGATGAGCTTCATTATTACCAGGAGCGACCTCTTGGGCCCAACTAAAGAGATGGTAGATGCCATGATGCCCTACCTCAAAGATGTTTTGCGCCAGGCTTTGGGCAGAGTTGGTGAGCGGGTCCGCCTCGGAAACGTCAGGTGCGTCAGCGCGAGAAGAGGGTGGTGGACAACGACAGTCAAGGAAGATGTCTGGAACCGCGGTGGTGCTGGATGGATGGTGGGCAAGGTCAATGTTGGAAAAAGTCAGCTTTTTGAAGCCATTTACCCAAAGGGTAGAATGATCGAAAAGCCCGAGCGGGCTGGTGGATCAACACGCCAAAGGGAAGCCGCCACAGCTAACTCAACGATGGATGAGAACGGCTTCGAAAGCGACGAAGATCTGGCAACAATCAATCTGGGTTCTCTGCTCCCACCTCCCCAACCAGCCAAGAATTACCCAGATATGCCAATCGTTTCATCTCTTCCTGGAACAACTGCGTCTCCTATCCGCATTCCCTTCGGCAATGGCAAAGGAGAGCTCATAGATCTGCCTGGATTAGCGCGCAGTGATCTTGAGTTGTATGTGAAAGAAGAACATAGGCAGTCTCTTATCATGAAGAAGCGCATTGTTCCCGAGCAGATCACTGTCAAGCCTGGAAGCTCCATAGTCCTCGGCGGAGGGCTGATTCGGATAACGCCACGGACACCAGACATGATTTTCTTAATGTATAATTTCACGCCACTCCACGAGCATCTTACGAACACGGACAAGGCCATTGAGTTTCAAAATCAGACCCGCCAATCCATCGGCCTTGAAAACATTGCACTGCCTGATATTGGAGATAAGATGAAGCATGCTGGCACATTCAAACTCGAACACGATGTGACCAAAAAGAGGGCTGGACCTTTGACCCGAAAGAACGCGATTGGGCTGAGTGTCGATACTCTTCCTTTCCGTGTGCTTTCCGTGGACATACTCATCGAGGGCGTCGGGTATGTGGAGATTGTGGCTCAAGTTCGCAAGCGACACTTGGAGCGCATACTTGCATCTCAAAATGCGCCCGCGGAAGCTAAGCAGGAGACGAAGCTCAAGGCGGCGCCGCAGGAGAATACCGACCCTTTTGCTGATATGTACAACATGAGAAGGGATATGTCTGCCGATAAGGTCGTAGAGACGAAGGTTCAACTCCAGCCCGAAGAGTCGCCAGAGTGGCCGGCCGTGGATGTCTACTCTCCGCTCGGCCAATTTGTGGGATCAAGAAAGCCAATAAACGGGTGGCTGAACAACAAGCCACGAGAGACTGCGGACCAGAAGAAGAGCCGGCCGAGGAGAAGTATGAAGGGGGCAAAGAAGCTGGAAAAGAAGCGAAGGGGCGAGCACCAGGCTGCGTAATTTGGTGTCACATGGCGGAAATGAATGCGTGTAACAATATCACCACTGCTGTACAATATCATTATGAGGAATGTATTATTATATGACCACATCTGAACGCTATTAGTTTATATAGACATGGATAGCAATACAAACTGGAATAGACTAAATGTTAAATTATACACGAGAGGAAGTGCCGAAGTGAGGACATGTACCTGAAGTAGCATGATAAGCGAGTGGTGATTTTTTGGCGATACTTTCCAGATCCAGAGCATCAGTGACGCCACCTGACTAAAGACGCCGCGGGGCGCAACTTACCTGTTCCTAGCTCTCTTTTTTTCTTGCCCACTGATGACATCTGCGCATACAAAACCCGTCACACGACATCCCTTTTCCGTTTTCTCTCCCATCCCCTCCACGTCAAAGATTTCTCTGTTCTGCATGATAGCGCATTAAGATTCCATGCGATAAGCCTCACTTTTACTCGCGCGATACTGATAGACCTGCTACAAACTATCAAGCAAGAAAGAATCAGGTTTCTCACAGAACCTTGCGCCATGTCGCAGTCGCAAGAGCGCGCCGCGCAGGCGCCGCCGGCATCGCAAACAACCACACAGACAAATCCACCACAGACAGCGCAGAGTGCGCCGAGAGTATTGCGGCTACGAGGAGGGAACACCTCAAATGGAAGATCGGTGCAGTGGGCAGAGGACGTGGTTGACAACGAAGGACTAGGAAGGAAAAGCTCCAAAGGTACGCATGGCTGCAGGAGATTTCTGTTTGCTTATGCCCAAAGCTGTACCATACGATTTATTCATTCTTGGTATCGCCAAGGCGGGATGTTACACTTATACAAAGTCGCGGATGAAGCTAACAGTATTTGTTCGCATAGTATGCTGCATTTACCACCGACCCAAGAAAGTCGACGAGTCCAGCGACGAATCTTCCTCAGACTCATCATCTTCCGACTCCGACTCCGACCCTGAGCCGGAAAGTAAACGGAAAGTCGGTGGTGATAAAGACGATTGTAATCACAATCATGATCATGATCATGGCCACAGCCACAGCCACAAGCGTGGCAGAAGAACGAATGGCAAGAAGAAGAGGACACCAAGCCCGAACGCCTACGAAAAGATACCCAAACAGAAGCCGAAAGATACGAAGCAAGAAAGCTCAAAATAGCACTCAATTCAACTACTCAGATGACCGCGCTACAGCCGGATTGGATCAAGATCGGATTTGTAAACAGGCTTTAAAGGGTACATGCTTTTCTTTTCTTATCCTTTTTATGTTTCAGGATTGATATTAGCATGGATTGCGGGACATGCAGAAAACTGGTTTCGAGAGAGTTTAGGAATTAGGGAATTTGTTTATTGCTTGTCATCAAGGGTATCATTGCAAGACAGAAATTGTTGGGTAAGCCAGGGCAAATACACCCAAGAATATGTCGAAATATATACAGTAGGGCTGAAAACGCCCTACCCAACGAAAAAGGGTTTTTCAAGGTTCCCCGGCCTCAGCCTTCTTCCCACTCTCAACAACAAAATATTTTCCGGCTTTCCTTGACGCCGTAGCCAAGGCATCCCAGTTCTCAGCATCAGACTGGATCTGTTCCTTGACTCTACGAGGCCGTTGATAGTGCCCCACGAGGGCCTCTTTGGCTAATGCATCCTTTAGATCGTCCAAGCCAATGGTATTCTCTTTAGTTGCAGCTTCGGTCTCATCCCTAATGGCTCGAAGAGGTTCCACTCCCGAGGTATCGACTCTCTGTACAGCCCGCGCAAATTGCAGCTGACTCTGGAGAGTCTCAATCATTGACTGCTCTTCGGCAGGGGATTTGGGCAAGGGAAGAGCTGATAGACGCAAGAGATGATGAAGCTGAGCGGGAGTGATGGTTTCTGGAGACTCGGCATGTGACTGAGATGGAAGTAGAGAGCTCACAGACCAGGTTGGTTTGGAGAGTATGTCCTGAGCTGTTGAAGATGGCGAGGCTTTGGATGATAGAGGAGCTGAGATGATTCTTGGATGAAGACGAGGACAAAGATGAAGGCTCTTCCTCACGCATCTAGAACAGAATGACATTGTAGCGATTGATTATAGCACACAGCCGTATCGAGGAAACATGAAATAAGCTTCTAGAAGTTGAGGATCTGCCGGCATGAATGATTCAGTGAGTGGCGTGTATCGTGAATAATTTTGTCCATGTGCCGATCCAGAGGTATCAAAATCGGCTTAGGCCAGATCCGGCCTTATCCGGCACCAGCTGCTTCAGGTGCTTCGCCCCCACCTCAGCAGCGTCATAGGCTCCAGGTCACGCCTAACAGGCGCTGTGGCAGTTACTAACCTCCAGTCGAGCGCAATCGCCTTTCTTACCACGATTCCATCTTACTACTAATATCAAGCGTTTCTCCTCCACACGACTCTAATACTCTTTTACACACAGAATCCTCGACATCATGGAAGATCCCCAGGCTCTAATCCAGCAGGTACGCCTCTCTTTCTTATCGTCCAGCTCGCAGCGCCCGCTCTTGGAAGATGGCAGAGAAGCCACTGGGCTTGGCTAACCTTTTAACTTGACAGGCCGAGAAGCTCGTATCAAAGGGCAGCGGTGGCTGGAGCTTCCTGGGCGGCTCGGACGACAAATTCTGGGATGCTGCTCGATTATTCAAGGAGGCAGCTCAGGCATACGAGCGACAGGGCCAAAGTACGCTTCTACCATGTTCTTTCACCCCGAGAGAGCCCCTCTATGAGATCATAAAGGATCTGTTGCTCTCTAACGCAATCACATACATCGACTAACTCTTGAGCCCCTTCTTCCCAGATATCGAGGCCGGCAAGACATACGAACGAGCCGCCGCCGTACGAGAGAAGAGCCTCAAGGAACTGGGCGACGCTGCCGACAGCTACGTCGAGGCCTCCGACGCCTACCGAAGAGATGATCCCGAGGCGGCGATCCGATGCCGAGAACGAGCCTTTGCTCTGATCCAGCAGTCGACCAGCGAGAGCAAGCAGACGAGGCTGTCTAGAGTCAAGGAGATCCTTGGTCAGATTTATGAGCATGACCTGAAGGATCTGAAGAGGGCGCGCGAGGCCTACAAGGAGGCTGCTGAGCGGCTACCGAAGGCGAGAGAACTGTGCGTGTTTTCCCTCTCCAGCGTGAAAGCATGAAACTACAATTTCTGCTACTTGGATGTATTATGGTCATGGTTAAGCTAACAAGCTGGCGCTTCTATAGGAATGCCAACAAGCTATTCACCCAATACGCCGATCTCGCCGCCCTCGACGAGGACTACTACGTCGCCATCGAAACCTACGACCGCATCATCAACTCCATGATTGGCAACCAGACCATGAAATGGAGTCTCTCCACCTACTGCTTCAAGGCCGGCGTCTGCCACCTCGCCACCGGCGACCTGGTCGGCACCCGCCGCGCCGTCGAGAGCTACCGCCAAAAGGACGCCGAGTTCTCCTCCCAGTACAAGTACAAGCTGGTTGAGGACCTGTGCGGCGCCGTCGAGGCCCACGACCAGGATCAGTTTGGCGAGCTCCTGTTCCAGTTTGATCGCACGAGCAGGTTGGAGCCGTGGATGACGGCCATCCTGGTCAAGGTGAAGAATTCCATTGAGGCCCCTGATGATGAGTTTGCGTAAAGGGAATGGAGAGGGAAAGAAATGATGTAAATTGAAAATTCCGGAGAAGAAAGAACAGAAAGATGTGTAGCGTTCAAGAAGAGAAATCACTAAGCAGACGAGGGTTTTGGTTTCATGGGCAGCTCGTCTGGTTTCGACTAATCAGGATGTACACGTGTTGTTTATTTATTTGTTTGTTCCTTTCTTGGTTCGTCATTAGGTATATATATACTCAAGGCAATCAGCCACAAGCCACAAGTCTTCATTTGACCTATCAAATCAAAACAACAACGAAGATGAGGACTCTTTTTCTCACTCAATGGGAAGATTGCGCACATACCAACTTTAACAACAAATGTCTCTTTCACAGAATTAAAACAAGGGACACATAAAATGTTTGGAAATAACGCTATTCCTTCATCATATATTCGTCTCTCTTGGGATCATAAAAAGAGATGTAGCTTAAAAAATTTAATATACACACACTTGCAAGCGTGACTGACAATCTGCCATTTCCTTCCTCCTCCTCCTATTCCTATTACCTATTATTAGTTCATTATGATTGCCAGGTGTCCTCTTTAACAACTGCGGTAACACAGGCCACTGCAGGGACAGTGTAAGTGTGGTTGGGGTCGGCCTCCCAAGTCACGGAGCCGTCTGAGCCCACGTTGATATACTTGTACTCGACGACGTCTCCGGCCTTGAGATTGACGGGTCCGATCCACAGAGGGTGGTTGGAAGCATAGTTGACGGCGTTCAGGGCAACACCGGCGCTGGTGCTCCAGTTGCCCAGGGCCTGGGCATTGCCAACGACCTTGATTGTCTGGCCGGGGACGGTCGTAGCAAGCTCGTGGAAGGTCACAGCCACGGAAGTTGGGGTAGCGCAGGCAATGGGAGTGAAACTGGTGCCAGTAGCCGCAGTCTTGGGAGTCTGTGACGGAGGGAATGACGTGGCTGTGGGACTTGAGTAGGAACCAGCCACTGTCGTGCCGGAGCAGGACGAGGGAACGGTGTTGGCGCCGCTGCTAATCCATGAAGGAGGGACAATGCCAGCGCGACGGGCCGTGGCAGTCAGGAAGGAGGCATACGACCAGGTCAGGTGAACGGCGGAGAGAGGAGTGCCGGTGTTCTTGTCGAACTGCTCGGAGAGAGAACCATCAGAGGGAACGTACTTGGCCGCCTCGCTGACGAATCCATCGGCGTAGGTGGATACGGCGTTGACGATGCTGGTGAAGGTAGACGAGCTGCTGGCGTAGGTTCCGGCTGTCACGCTGGGGACGAGCTCTTGGAAGAAAGCCAGAGAGGTGGAAGTGACGGTGATGGAGCCAGTCTTCTTCCAGACATACAGGGCGTCGTACAGCTGCTCAGCAACAGCAAAGGTAGAAAGATACCAGGGGTTTCCGTTAAAGTAGACGTCCTCTGGGTATCTACCAACGGCAACAGCAGTGCCAGCAGGGATGCCCGAGTTGACGCCATAGATGGAGCGGAAGGAGTCGACGTAGACCTTGAGGTTTGAAAGAGCCTTGTCACTGCAGGGCTGGAAAGTGGCGGCATCGCAGCCAATGCTGGGATCGAAAGTGTGAATAGATGTAAGAATGGAGTTGGAATCCTTTCCAGTCCTGCCGTCGTTGCTGTTGACTGCGCCGACTAGTGTTAGCATACGCATTCATCTACAAAATTGGTCTGCATTGATAGCTTACTGTTGGAGATGACATATCCGGATGGCGACCAGAACTTTTGAAGGAAGCAGAGAATCTGAGGAGCAACAGTGGAATAGCTGCTTCCCGACTGGCCAAGAGTAGTGGCAAGGGTAGCACCCTCAACAAGTGCTCGGTGCTGATTGGCTACAGTGAAGAATGAGCTGCCGTTGACCTCCTCCCACAGGTCAAATCCAGTTTGGTTCCTAAAAGTCAAGGTTAGCAAAGAACCAGTGAATAGCGGGCAAGAAAACAAGCAATCACTGACCAGTACTGGGCAACGTAGTTGAGATCATTTCGCACAATGGGCCAAATGATGTTCGACACTGTCGACTGGTAGTTGTTGCTAATGAGCCACTTTGAATAGCCAATCAAGGCAATGGCTCGAAGAGCTGGACCATCACGCTGCGGGCGGCCCCAGTTGCCAGTGAACTGGCTCAAGGTAAGCTCGAACTTGGGCTCGCCAAGGCCAGACCCGTCTGAGAGGGAACCAGATGGGTTTGAGATGCCCTGAAGAGTGACCTGAGCAGCAATGTACTGCTCGATGCGGCGCTGCAGGCCAGCATCGTAGTTCTGTGTGAACCGATCAACAAGCGTCTTGAAAACAAGAGCACTATCTCGAGTCCACATGTAAAAGTCTTTGTTTAGATTCGTGTTAGCGCACTGTATATATAGATTGTATATACGATAGTGGAGGTATAATGCAAAAACTAGCTTACAGTCTGGGTCAGTTGTGCTTGGCGACGCAACTACAGCGCCGATCGATGTGCCAAAAGCACGGCATCCGTCAGGACCAACATTGCAAATCAGATTGTTCAGGGCAATGGGAGTTTCCGAGTTGATGAAGTCAGTAACGGCTCGTTTTGTAATGTCGGATGCGCCAGGTCTTCCCAGGACCTTTTGGACGGCAACCGAGCCGAGCAGGACGGCCGTTGACAAGACATGCATGATGGGCGGAATAAATGAAGCGTGTGAGGAGACGTTGAGAGAGAGTGCTTGCGCTGAATGGCTCGCAGCCAGATCCATGGCGAACGCGGGCATCTTCACTATATAGTCGGGGGTCTGGAGAGAACTTTTGCAGTATGCTATAGCAAACGGCTTGTTTATGCCGAGCCTCGCCCAGTGGAATCAGTCGTCCAATGAGAAGCAGCTGTTTGAGCTCAGAGTATCTCGCAAATGCCGCCGTCAATGCTCAGGTTCTTCGGACTCGGACCGACAAAAGGTCTACAAGGCCAAAGTGGATGTGCGGATCTCCCCCATGGGGAACTGAGGGCCGGAAGACTATACAAAGGGCCGATTCTTCTCCGGACCCAAGGGCTGCAGTTCGCGGTACAGCCGTTTGAGGGGTGAAGAAAGAAGAGCCGAGCAGCCTGATGGGTAGCGGCCGGTGGTGGTGGTGGTGGGATGTTCAGCTCTCTTCTGCCAGCCAGCCTCTTTCTCGGTGTCTTCGACTTCAGCTCCTCTCGTCGACGATGATGCTGCAGAGAAGACGGCACTGCGTCGGTGGCATCGGGGCCGTCATCCTTTTTCTACCATCTCGCCACTCCGGGATCAGCTCCAGGCCGGTGAGATCCGACGAGTCGGCAACGCGGTCAACGGCAGATGGGCAGCTGATCTGATGCTCTGCCAGGCCGGGGCCAGCGCCCAATCACGCCCAGACGCTGCTGCTCTGCCTGGGCCACGCCGGCCAGCGTGACGAACTAGACTCAGATGCCGGGATGTGTCAGGCGAATGGGCTGGCAACGCGTCATTAGTCACGCTGTCAGGAGAGCATGCGCAGCTAAGGAGAGGGAGAGGGAGGGGGAGGGGCCAAGTAAGGAGGCAGCGTCCTATCAAGGCACCGAGGCTCCCAGGCCAGACGGCAAAACGCTACTGTACCAACAAACTCCCACAGCACAGCACAGCGCAGCAGAGCACAGCACACCACCTCCCGTCTCCAGGGGCTGCTCCGCATCTCCAAGCTGCTCCCCCCGTGGGGCAAATCCTGGACCATGTTCGTCTCGTTCGGGCTATGAGGCGCAAGGCTTGCCAGGTTCCCGCCCGCCGCTCATCCACTACCGCCTCTAGCCTCCGGTGCTAGCCCTCCTACCCTAGATCAACCGGAACATTAGCATTCATTGTCGCCGGAACTTTTGCGCTCCTGCATTGGCTACACGTGCTTTGCAGCTTACAATAGGAGCAAAGATGGGCAGCAGAGACGAAAAATTTTCAATCTTTGGATGTCGTCCGTTGTGCGAATTAGTTTGGGTGTGGCCAAGTGGTGCCGAGTCGGCGCTATTACTCGAGCTTTCAGAGGAGCTGAGCTGGGTGTGTTTCACAAGCAGCCGAGGGCTCGTGATGACAGGTAATCTTGGCTACATGCACATGCAGGTTGGACTGCCAAGCACGTGCCGTAGAAAGGATGAGAAGGCAAAAAAAGAACGTGGACGAATGAAAAAGGAAGAAAAAGTAGAACAGAGGTAGACGGACGTGACAGCATGAGTCGTCACCGCCTGGGTAGGTACGAATACGGAGAAGGTGCATGCTATCTACTGTACCTATGCAGGTAGAATGTCGGAGCAGGGTCTCGGCATCGAGCTTCACATGCATTGGCAGATAGATGAGGCACCCTGGAGGTAGGTCGCCACTTTCACAGGTACGGGGTGTTTTGGTGGGATTTCGCCGTGGGGGGACTTCTGACATCTGCCTAAATGTCAAGGATTGACATCATCAGAACCTCGCAGGACTCAGGAGGCTGCTTGTACGGTATCCGTCCTAAAGAATCACGAGGCATGCATCGAGTAAGCAAACTGTTTTCCCATCTGCCCCGCTGACAAGGGATCGCATTTTGCTTTCCGAATTCGTCGGGGTTATTTCGTAGATATTGCGGCCCGAGTAACACAATTAATCATGGTTTGCTCCGAGCGGCTAGTCGGGGTGGCATCTTGAGGTCAGACGGCTCCGAGTTGAGGCTCAGCAGCCGTCTACGGACGTGTCTACAGAGATGTCTACAGAGCATCTAGTACTACCTAGGCATTGCAAGCGCTGAGATGTAGGCATCCCATGGTTTTCCTCAACTTCATCGGCCGACGGCCTTGGTGAAAGGTTCGGAATATGGGGCCCCCGGGTCCTCCAGCCACAACACTCAAGCCGTCTTGCGACAGCGAATGAGGCAGCCAGAGGTCGAATTCTTCTTGGACCTGTCGATAGGATGATTGACACCATAACAAGTTGATGGCTCCATAGAGTTATCGAGCTGCAAAGCAGTCGACCCTGACGCGTGAACGCAGAGGACCGCAGAGCACAGATCCGTGTATGTTAAGAAGAAAAGAAGCTTGGAAGAAAATTTCACGATAGAGCCTTATATGGAGTCGCGATAAGATTGGCTGGTGGGGAGTATCACGTGATAGAAAAACCGGAAATATCTCGGCTAAAATAGTTTGCGCGCCAAGTGACGACGAATTTGGCAGCCAGGCCGCGGTGGAGCACCAAGTGCCGCCATCTCGTACCTACCTAACTAGACGGAGTTTGAGACTTTCTTCTTTCTTGCGTGTTCGCGACGTCCTGACCAACTGTTATCCTGTCTGATACCAACAGCAAGCAACCATGGACGCGGCAACGATCGAAGAGACAAATCGCATCCGAATCTCGCTGGGCATGAAGCCTTTGCCGGTACCCGGAGCCCAGGTATCGCATCAAGCTTCAGCGTCCGACGACGACGAAGAACCCGGAAGCACCGTCGAGAGTCGCCAAGCCCAGGCATATGACAACTACAAAAGGGTGCAGGACGAAGAAGCTGCCAAGAAACGACGCGAAGAGAAGGCTACCGCCGTACGAAAAGCCCGTGAAAAGGCTCAGCGATTTGCTCTTTTAGAGGGCAAGGGACTCGGCGAAGAAGGCCAAAGCAGTGATCTTGATGCAAAGGCGTGGTTGACAGGGCAGAAGAAGCGACAAAAGAAGATTGACACAGCAAGGAAGCTAGAAGAGGAGCTTGCTGCAGCAGAGGCAGCGGCAGCGGCAGCCATACAATACACCTCTAAGGACCTCGCAGGCATCAAGGTTGCTCACGATTCAACATCCTTTCTAGACGGAGACGAACAAATCCTTACTTTGAAAGATACGACAATTGACGAAAATGAGGAAGAGGGAGATGAGCTTGAGAATTTGGGTATCAAAGAGCAAGAGAAGCTCAGTGAAAGATTGGACCTCAAGAAGAAGCTGAAGGGCTACAACCCCAATGATTATGATGATGGCGAGGGCACTATCCTGGCACAATACGACGAGGAGATCAATGGCAAAAAAGCCAAGAGATTTACTCTCGATGACGACGGAGCCATCGCTGAACTGTCAGATATCCTGGATCAGCCAGAAAGGAAGGGGAAGAAGATTCAATCAATAAGTCTTGATGATATTGTCGGTATGTTTAAAAGCAAAAGACCCAAAAGTTTTACTACTGATACGATAGCTGACAATACGCTAGATGATGGTGTGCCTTCATCAGACTACCTTGCCCCTTCAGAAATCAAGGTGAAGAAGCCCAAGAAAAAGAAGGGAAGCAAGGGCACAAGGCAGAAGCAGCTTGATGAAGATGACATATTCCCTTTGGAAACCGCTCCAGTGGATGCCGGCTCTATGGACATTGATTCTAAGGCTTCTACGACTAAGAAACGGAAAGCTGCCTCTGCTGATAACTTTGCCGATGACGACGACCTTCAAGCGTCGTTAGCAATTCAAAGGAAAATTGCTCTAAAGAAACGCAAAAAGACGCGGCCTGAAGACATTGCAAGACAACTGAAAGAAGACGATGAGGTGCCTGAAGAGGCCCAAAGCGGCGGTCTGGTGATTGGCGAGATTTCCGAATTTGTTGCCGGCCTGAGCAAGCCAGACGATGAAGATCGCCAGACCAGGAAGCAAAAACATACAACAAAAAGCCCTGAAGCAGACGAGGATCGTGACATGGGCGATGGAGATGGAGACAGAGATGGAAATGAAGACCATGAAATGGATGATTATTCAGCAGAGATTGCAGCACACCGAGAAGAAGAAGAGAGGAATAACAATATTAAGCAAGAGGAGGAGGAAGAAGATGCGGGTATTGAAGATGAAAAGATGGTTGGTACCGGTATGGGCGCAGCCCTCGCACTGCTTCGAGAACGAGGGCTTCTCGAGTCCCAGGAGAAGACTGGAAGCTATGAAGACTTTGTTGCTCGCGAAGAATTCCTTTCCAGGAAGAGAGTCCTAGAGGGTGAATTGGACGAGCAGACCCGACAACAGAGAGAACGTGACAGAATGAGCGGCAGGTTAGATCGCATGTCCGTTCGAGAGAGAGAAGAGTGGGCACGACAGCAAAACACCCACCGTGACCACCAGCAATCGAAGAAGATGGCCGAGCTCTTTAACGCGGGCTACAAGCCAAACATCGAGTTGAAGTATGTCGATGATCACGGCCGATTGTTAGACCGCAAGGAGGCCTTTAAGCATCTCAGCCACCAGTTCCACGGAAAGGGCAGCGGCAAGGGCAAGACCGAGAAGCGCCTCAAGAAGATTGACGACGAAAAGAGGCGAGAGGCGCAGAGCATGTTTGACGCGAGCGAAAGTGCCGGCATGAACTTGGCGACGGCGCAGCAGCTGAAGAAGCGCAGGGAAGCAGGCGTGCGGCTCGGCTAAAGGTTTTCAACATAACGACGACTTGAGTCGATAGAACAGCTTCTTTTCTTCTTTTATCTTTTTTTTTGCGAAAATTGTCTAACCACTACCTCTCAGCATATTTATTAATGAAATACCGCTTGTTGGCTTTATTAGGGGAAATTGATTGAAACCAAAGGTGCTTATTCCTTTTCTTGTTATACTCTTTCTTTCTCTCGCTTTTTGTGTGTTTTTGTCCCTTGCTGACACTGCTAGAGTCGACATCGACGTGGTGTACCTACTCCAGGTTCGTCATCTTGATTCGATCCCCCTTCTCTATTGCTCAGCGTGATGATACCAGACAAATCTACTCGTAACGTGATAGCGTATCCTGTCTCTAGTAATCTGCCTCGTATTCTTATAAGAATTATTCCCGTAAATTCTAGATGATTTCCTTACTAGAGTATAGCCCTCGGCGTAGATGTATTATGATGGCTGTCGAACATGGAAAATATATTCAAACTTAGATATAGTCTACCACAATCCGGCGATAAATATACCAATACAATTTTGCAATTCTCTCAAAACTCACGTCTCTGCTTACTTGCAAATGGTTTTGCATATTCAACATTGAGAGTATCTCTGTGTATCTCGTATATAAATTGCTTGTAAAAAATGTCAACCTGTATATCAAAGCAATCCTTGCTCATAAAAAAAATCAAAAGTCCAAGATAAGACACCAAACGCTGCTCCCAAGGAAAATCCAAAACAATATCATGTAGCTTAAACAACGAATGAACGAAATAAATGTACCGTCTATATCCTGACCCTAGCTCCAATCCCCCGTCCTTCGTAATGGACGGTCTCTATCCAGTTTCCTATCCTTATTGTCGCGTTTGCCGAGGCATCCAGCTTCAATGAGCCATCCATGGCATCAATCAGTTTATCATAGCCGATGCTCTCCGCCGACCATGTGACTGGGAGTCGTGGAGTCTCCGTCACCCCTGGGGGGGCATCGAACGGCTCATCGTAGAGTATGTGGCCAACGGGTTCTGTATGGTTGTAATATGCTGTAGCGTTTATCATCTCGATATGTATAGTATTCTGCTTGAGTGGTGATGCCAGATTGAAAGAGGCTGTAGATGAGAAAATATGAAAGACGGCATCTCTCACAAAGTTTTTACCCTGGCTACTGCCGTGCTTCTTGTCTCCCGGAAGTCTGATTCGGGGTGTTGGCAGTGTGATGTTGAACTTGGAGAGAGCGTCACCGATAATAGGCAGTCCTGGAACACTGCCCTGATGAGTCTTGAGTGTCAATGTTGTGTTTTGGCCGGAAAGATAGTCGGATAGCAACTTCGCGGCAGCTTTGTGGCTTTCCTCGCCGCCAAGAGACACCGGATCCCAAGTAGCGGATACGGCAAGATTTGTGTTGTTTCCCAATTGTACATCTAGATTGTTGACCGTAACCTCTCCAATGATGAGCTCTTTGTTGTAGACGTGAACAGTTGCAAAAGGAATAAAGGCTGTGTAAGGTGTAGGATTCGTCAAATTGACCGATGCCTGCATGTGAACAGCATGTTTCGTTGTGTTCAGAATGACCAGATTGAAGACGCGCGGGTCAAGTTTCGTAAGCGATTTACCAGGAAGCTCTGTTCCATTTAGTTAGTAGAGCTATCCTTGGGCATCCTGTGACGTGAATCATAACTGTACTTTCAATAGCTCAAAAGACGCGTCATGACACCATCACAAGCGAGCCGCGCAATAAATTACCAAGGCGAGGACAAACGTTTTACTGGAATCTTGCCCTTTGCGGGGACATCTCTGAGAACCAGATCTCCAAGCACCGTTGACACCTTGATGTCAACAAGTGACTCAACATCAAGCAGAAGATCCTCGTCGCCGAGTAAAAGCTGTCCCATGACATCGCTGAAGACATCACTATCAGTAATGTCAAGGGGCACATTGGTGATCCTAGACGTGATTTCAAGCTCTGCTTGGCCGTCTTCGGGGTCGTTCAACTTGCTGGAATTGGCTTTTTGCCACTGCCGCACATTTAATTCGCCAAATTTCTTGCCTTCATAAAAGATGTTACCACTGGCTCGGAGACTGTTGACACTGATGTCCACATTCAGCTCAGAGGGAAGTACGGCCAAAACTTGGATCGTCCCAGAAACACGAGCTTTTGAGTCGGGGTCGTTGGGATCCGCGAAAGGACTTGGAAGTTTGAAGTCGACGTCTGTAAGAGAGAGGTTTCGAATAGCATCATCAAACGATGATCCTGGGAAGCTAAAAGGAACAGTGACGCTGCTGAGGAAAGATCTGATCCACTCTGGAACATCCGACTCATCGGAGTTCTGACCGCGGACGTAGACCTGGGCATCTTCGCCATTCATATAATGCTTGAAAAAGTTGTCAAGCGGTGACATCTTGGTGAGAGGACAGGCCTGGGTAAGCTCGTCCGACAGATCGTTGATGACGCCGGTGGCATCGACCGTAACATTAGCATGCGGTTCCACATCGATTGGATGGGTAATGGCAGTGGCGATCATGATGGGAGGTTCGGATGGGTCACAGTTGGGAACGAGGATATCAAATGCAAGCTTTGGAACAGTGAGGCCAATGGGATAGTCGTTGTATGCGACGATTGATGCGTTCGCCCCAACGGCCATCCGTCCTCCATCACCAATAGGAACGTCATGGATGTTGAGACGGTCAATGTTGTATTCGGGCAAAGATGGGATTTCGTTGGCTATAATGGAATTAGCAAATGTTGCAACACGAGAATATAAATGAAAAGACTCTTCAAATTATTGTTTTTTCTCCAAAGTACAATGCAGCAAAGGTGCGGTAGAGAGATTGACCTTCAAAGACCATGGACTCGACCACATCGTGAGTTCCAAGCGGCAAAAAGCCCGTTTTGATACGAAGTGCAGCCGAACCGGTCACCTTGACCTGTTCAAGCTTGCCATCTAGCCAGTCATTCACAATTTGGCGGAGGCTCTCGGCGTCTCCAGGGCTGAGGTCTGCCACAAAGTCTAGCACAGTAGGTTGCGCATCGACCAGATTGATAGTCAATGGAGGCACAACGGCAGAGCCCAGGAGAGCATTATCGTAATTGGGCAAACGAACGCTAACGTTTGTCTCTTCGGTATCGAGGGTTCTGACGATGCTGGTTGCCAGTCTGCCGAGGCGTCTTGCTGTGTCGTCTTGAACTCGAGCGCCGTCCAGCTTGAAATTGGCTTGGATCCGCACGCGAACGCTATCCGGAGTGAGAGATTCCAGGGATAAGCCGGTTGGTTCGATAACGGCAGCAGTCTCAGCGTAAGTCTTGATGGCAGGAGGGACGAGGAAACCCAGGACCATGACCACCACAGTGAGGGCGGCCAAGACTGCAATGGCGATGATTGAGGGCCATCGTAGGCGGCTTCCTGACTTCTTCGGAGACTTGTTTAAGCTGTCGCTTTCGCCATCTTCACTCTCCTGGCCATGATTGGCATCGGAAAGCAATGGCGAAGCCTCAGTGACCGGTGCGCGCTCCGATTCCGACGAGAGCAAGGGAGACGTCTCCGATGCCTCCGGTGGCTCATTGTCTAGTGTTGAGGCATCGGCAGAGCGAGAATTTGGTTTTAGGAAGCTGACCGAGACCCGGAAATCAGGCATGGCGGGCCTGGGAGTTGGGCGATGGCGTGAAGACTGCAGTAAGATGCGTCCCTGGCGAGACGTCACCTCTCACTGGAGGCTGAATGGGTTGTACGAGCAGCAGCTGCTGTAAGCGTATAGCCGTGAGAAGTGGAGGATGCTCCAGACTGCGGAGATGATCTCTGCTGCAAGGCAAGCCTTCCGGATTTGCCAAGATGGGCGGATTGATATTAACGGCTTGGGTTGAAGGTGGAAGTTGTTGTCGTCACGATCGAGTGACGGGAGTGGACCATTGGGTATCGGGTCGAGACAGTACACGTGGACGGGCGATGTGATTGGCTGATCGGAGCCACAATTGCTGAGTAACGTCCCCTGAAAAAGATAATGGAGTACCGAGTACCTGCGCAGGGGCCGTTTCTGCCTCCCAGCGTGCCGCGACCTGTGCTAAAATTAGTGCAGGCACCACTAATTTGTAGTGGCACGGAGTACTCCGTACCTTTGATGTCTCAGGTTCCTGCCTTGAGAGCTAACCTGTTTGAGCTAGCTAAGCTTCGTACCTCAGTCGGAGGTGGGATGCTCCATAATTGTATCTTCATCAGCCAATAGATGAAGTTGCCACATCTGAACCAGTTAAAGAGTGCTCCGCTTTTTTAAAGCGTGTGCCTCGACTGAGATACGCAGATGGAATAGAATAAGTGAATAGTGATTGCCTAGGAAAGAATAAAGATAATATAAGCAAGAGCAGCAATTGCAACAGTAGAAAACTACCTATTTACAAATCATGACTTGTGGCATAACAATAGAGTGTGTAACAGTAGATCGGTAGTGTCCTGATTTTCTCTCCCAACTTGACAGTCTCTTGATAAAGGGAAATCTGAAAGAGCTAAGCCGATGGGTGCTCCTTCAACTTATGTTACCAACCAACTCTTGAAAAGACAAAATGGAACATGTCTCGACGGAAAGCTTCGGAGGCCCCTCAACTGGAGAAACAAGCGCTCTATCTTGAAGCACAAGCTGTAAGACATGTTCCACTAGCATCGTGGATCACAAGTTAGAGATTAAGGCAGGTGAGCGGCAGATGGATTTACACCTTCCTGTAGATAACCAGTTTCAAGATTCATCTCTATTGCTGTATGCTTACCTGCTTTGCCTGGCACTTATAGCTAGGCAGCTCAAACCTGCCTCTTAACAGTTCGTGCTACCCAAGTGCTATGCATTGCAATTTCTGTTCTTAGTAAATTCGCATGTTAATTGGCGCTATGAATATTCTCTCGACTCTTACGCAGCCAGAATTGCATCTGTCGTATAAGTAACCTACTACAGGGGGTCTCCCCAAACGCTACCTTGGGTACCTACTTCAATGCCGCTCACTTCGTCTAGAGCTTCCAGTCTCATGATTGGAGGAATCAAGTAGCTGCGAAAACGCAAGACAAAAAAGGAGTAGGGCAGAAAACAGTCTTGGCAATAACCCGCCTTTATCCGCTCTTGGGTAGACCTCTGGCCTTAATTGACGAGCGCAATAGTATCTCTGACAGCCAGTACGTGCCAAGAATATCGCGAGCTTCCTCTTTTGGTAATCTGAACTATTGGCGCATGCTCCTATTTGTAGAACCACCTATGCATACGGCTTGCTTATTATTAGGCAGGACCGCTTGTTTGCAAGTCCACGGACAGCCCACAATATGCTCCGCCCTTCCGAGAAACTTATGCCAGAGTACTTTTGCTGGAGCTGCGATAGAATGAATCATTATTCTCATTCAATAAATACTATTTGGTAATCATCAGACACTGCCACTATCAATCACCTTGTCCGGCATTTATCTCGTAGAATTTGGTTCAGTGAATGCTGCTACCTCACTAATGCCGCCGTGCACTAAACTTAAATTTTACTCTACTTTCATGGTTACTTTAGTGGGCCCCGTTGCATTGCTCGCTGTTTTTTTCTCCAGGGGTTTCAAAGCAACAGAAGCAATAAACTAACATTAGGTAAGTTTTCGTCTTCGAGGCCTCGTGTCAAATGACTTCCAACCCCAAAGCGGAATTTGCAAGGCTCCCTCAAACTATGTTCCTAGATGGTTGCCTGAATGTATTACAGCTCAGAGAGCCAAGACATGCAAGTCTACTCCGCACTAAACTCATTGCTATGTTCCCTGAGCAAGAATTTGTAAGCTGCATAATCAGCTCAAATGCTGAAGATGAGGAATCTAGTTCAGATGTTGTGACCAAAATTGCGATTTTGAGCAATAAATTTAAATGTAGCAGCCGGCGAACCCGTAATCAAAGCTTCACCTGACGATATGGACAGTTTACGTAGGACATCCGTGAGATGGCCTGTTAAATCTTATAACATACCTGGAAGTGAGATGTGGTGAACTTAACAGACCGACCGACTCGTGGTACTGACTTGGATCTCGTTTCTAGAATGACCTTGGAATTGGAATTTAATCCACCAGTCACAGCTCGGCCCAACCCACGCCATTTAGACTTCTCCTGCCCAGTTTGGCATTTGGGAAGCATTAGCTGGTTAGGCGTAAGATCCACCGAGATCCATCCGAGAAACATGGCTGCAGTCCGCTCGATCCCCAGGGGCATAATGACGATTGATTGGCTAGCCTACAATGAAACACTCTGTAAGCTAATGACAAGCTCTTTGAACGCCATTATGGTCATTCCGAATCAGCCAAGTTCTTGGGTGTAGTGGTGCATAGTGATGCTTGAATACCAATCTCGTATCAGTCTACCTGCCATGGTAGGCTACGCTTTTCCTCGGGATCTATGTGCTAAAAGACAAGGTTAATAATACTGTTCGCTTATTTTGGTTGATAGGAAGTGCGTGAAGGCATAAGTATAAGTAGCCACGGCTCTGTCGATCATAGTCCCCATCTCCTGCCCAACCACTCAACTCAACTCAGGCTTTATTCCGAGTAATCGTGTCGAGGAGAAGAATCATCTTCAAAATGGTTGCCTTCAAGTCCCTTTTCGCCGCCGCCATGGCTCTTCTGCCAGCGGTCAGCGCCACCCGCACCTTTTACAACGACGGTCACCTCAACGGCTTTGACTTTGTTCGCCACGAAGCTCAGGGCACCGTCTCTGAAGTTTCCAACGTCGTCTACAAGGGCACCTCGGCCCTCAAGATGACCCAGACCTACCTCGGAACCTCGTACCACGACCGCTACCACTCCGAGGTCGACCACAACCAAGGCTACAAGCGTGGCGACGAGCTCTTCTACGGCTTCACGTTCCGCCTCTCCGACACGTGGGAGACGTCCAGCCAGTCCTACAACCTTGCGCAGTTCATTGCCAACCGCCCCGGCGCTGGCTGTGGCGGCGACGACTGGATGCCCTCCACCATGATCTGGACGCAGAACGGCCAGCTGTACGCTCGCTACGTCAACGGCCACTACCGCCAGCCCAACTGCGGCCGCAACATCGTCACCCGCCCCAACCTGGCCGCCATCAACCCGGGCCAGTGGCACAAGGTCATTCTCCAGATCAAGTGGGCGTCCGATGGCACCGGCTACTTCAAGGTCTGGTTCGACGACGTCAAGGTGCACGAGGAGTACAACATCTCCACCACCCTCGACGACGACAGCCTCTTCCAGTTCCGCATCGGCCTCTACGCCAACAGCTGGCACGACGACAACAAGATGGTTGGTAGCCAGAGCTTCCGCCAGGTCTGGTACGATGAGGTTGCTGTTGGCACCACCTTTGCCGATGTCGACCCCGGCGCGCCCAACTAAGTCGCTGACCGCGGAGACTTTCCTGTGAGGGCTGGATGATTATGAAATCGCACGATGTTCATTTTCTAACAGCTCATTTAATACTTGTATGAGTGGTGTATAGCTTTACAATTCTTACAAGCTCGTGTATATAGTTTACTGCCTACCTCCCTAGTATATATTCAACAAGCGTATACTACTGCCATCGCATACATGGACATACAATAAACTCTTTTATAACATCTTTCTCTTTACTTCTCAATTCAACAATGTAGTTTCCAATGGGAATGATTTTCAAACCAGTTTCATTTTTTTCTTTGTTGTTTGCATCCGGAGCCCTTAAAGTGCTTGCATTTTACATGCCTCTATACAAGCATCAAACGGGCTAGAGCTACAGCCAGCGACCCCACCTTTTTTTTCTGCGGCGAACCTCACATCGGCGCCGATGACTGACTCTTTTGCAGCTCTGATAGCTCTTCATGACTCTACATTTTCTACATTTTGACTGCTCGCACCACCAAATTTAAAAAATTGTTCTCCCGTCTAGGTCGACATTGCTCCATTCAATTTTCAGCATCATAACGCCAATTGGGAATTTCTCCAGCTCCAACTCCAAGTAAAGCTCTCGTCAGCTTAGAAAAAAAAATAAAAAGAACGTCATGAAGATCACAGCAGCGCGAGCTCTCCGAAACGCGGCCAATGGCTTCCAAAGCCGTGCCTACTCACAAGCCGCCGCCAAGCCCAGGCATCTCATGTCCATCAGCGACCTCAAGCCCTCAGAATTCTCCGCCCTGGTGCGCAATGCCGCCGCCCGGAAACAGGACGTCAAGTCTGGCCGAGTGCCGCACCTGAGCAACGGCCTGGCGGGTGAGACGGTGGCCATGATGTTCAGCAAGCGAAGCACCCGGACTCGAGTCTCGACTGAGGCTGCGGTTACAATGCTGGGGGGACACCCCATGTTCCTCGGCAAGGATGATATTCAGCTTGGTGTTTGTGCTTCTTGGTGTTTATTGATTTTTACTCGACTTGGTCACTAACACTGGGCAGGTGAATGAGTCGCTATATGACACCTCTGTTGTAATTTCATCAATGACATCTTGTATGGTCGCTCGAGTCGGCCCTCATTCAGATGTCACAGGACTGGCCGAGCACTCGACCGTGCCTGTTATCAATGCCCTCTCAGATGATTTCCACCCCCTGCAGACCATTGCTGACTTTCTCACCATCTACGAGGCCTTCCCATCTTCTGTCTCAAGCGATAACAGCCTCAACCTCAGAGGCCTCAAGGTTGCCTGGGTCGGCGACTCCAACAACGTGCTGTTCGACCTAGCCATCGGCTGCGTCAAGACCGGCGTCGAAATCGCTGTCGCCTCGCCCCAGGGCTACGGAATCCCCGACCACATGAGGGAGCTCATCAACTCAGCCGCCAATGGTGTCAAATCACCCGGCAAGCTCTCAGAGACGACTGTTCCCGAGGAAGCCATTAAGAATGCCGATATCCTTGTGACCGACACCTGGATCTCAATGGGACAGGAGGCTGAGAAACAGAAGAGGCTCAAGGCTTTCGCCGGCTATCAGATCACCAACGAACTGGCAACTCGGGGCGGTGCCAAGGATAACTGGAAGTTCATGCACTGCCTGCCCCGACACCCTGAAGAAGTTGCGGATGAGGTCTTCTACAGCCCGAGGTCTCTCGTCTTCCCCGAGGCGGAGAACCGACTCTGGGCAGCTGTTGGTAAGTCACTCTTCTGCTAGCCATAACAATATAACGCTAACTTGCTCTTTTTCTTTTCACAGCGGCATTGGAAGGCTTCGTTGTAAACAAGGGTGTTCTCGAGTAATATTAAATTTAAAACTTATGTAGTTTTCTTTTTAGGAAGAAACTTTTTGCATATTCTCAAAAGCACAGGCGGTTTAAAAAAAAAATCGAATTCATACAAAACTGCTATAAACCAACGAACATTCCCTTTACCAGACGCCAAGTGTCCCAAATGGCACTAGCTAGGTACAATTAATACTCGTAGAAAATCATGACTTTAACCAGGAGGAAGCTGGCTGGCATCAACAACCTCGTCGGCATCCTTAATGATAGGCTCCTCGGCGTGCTTGGCAAGTGGTGATCTGGGCAGGGCCATCAGACCAGTACGGGCAGATTCCAAAATTCCAAAGGGAGAAACCAGCTTCAAGAATGAGTCAATTCTCAACGGCTTAGCGGAGCTGTAATCCAGAATATTAGCCGGGGGGTTGTTCTAGAAAGTGACGCTCATGAGGATGTTGTATGACTTACACTTCAACAATGCAGCTGGTAGTGCTAATATCCAGCACCTTGCCTCCGAACTGGTGGGCGAAATAGGTGATGGTCTTCAAGTGCTCGTGCTTGTGTCGGAGGGCCTCACTGGCAGCTAGCTTGCTAGGATGGAAGTCCTTGGCCGACTCTTCGAGAGTTCGCTCAAACTCGTTGGTAGACTCGCCATTGTGCTCGCCGTTGCTGATTTCGCGGTGGTGGGCGAGCAGCTCCTCAAAGTATTCGGGTCCGAGAATGTTGACCTTGGCAAGAAGGAGTTCGCGCTGGACCAGGGCGGCGTTGCTATAATCCAGCACAGCCCAGACAGGCACCAGGTCTTCCAGCTGTCTTCTGGCCTGCTCGACAACGCCGTCCTGGCCGGTCAAGACGATGGTCATGCGAGACAGATCCTCCACCTCGGTGTTGCACACAACCAGAGAATCAATGTTGAAGCCTCGGGCAGCAAGAATACCGGAGAGACGAGAGAGCACACCTGGCTCGTTCTGGACCAGGCAGTTGAGGATGTGACGCTTCGGAGGCGCCATGGAGGGCGTGGGCGTCTCATAGAGAATGTTGGAGACGGCGGCCTGGGCCGACCAGGCTGGAGGAGTGTCGGTGGTGGGCAGGGGAGAAGAGCGGCGGCGCAGGGCCTTGTAGGCAATGGCAGAGGTTGAGCTGCTGGACGAGCTGTGTCGCACAGTCGTCGTCCGCATAGCAGTGGGGAAGGACTTTGCAGCGAGGCGCAAAGACGCGCTCCATGGCCGAAGCGAAGCCATCCTGCAGTGCCGTGAACCAATCGAGTTCGGTCACTGGAAGACAGTAGGTCGGACGGCGATGGAATGGATTGTTGGATGGTTCGTGAGCGTTGAGTCAGTGAAGATGAAGGATTTAAAAGAAACAAAAAAAAGTTAGTGGCCTCGAGAGTTGGAGGTGGGCTCCGATAAACCGGAGGCTTGACTGACGCAGCGATTTAGCACGGTTCAGGTTGGCTGACGGACGCTAAGATATAGGGAAGATTCCGCTACTGCTGCATTTATACTTCTGCAAATGACGACTGCAGTCAACTGGGCGTGAAAGAACTTGAGGAAGACTCTGATTAGTTGCTGGTACCTTGATATATCACAAGGAGGCGGTTTAGCGCACCAAAGTTCCTATGTCTCTGGAGCTCAACGGCTCCAGCACTATCACGAGCATAGTCCAGCACCCAAAAGCGATCGGATGTGTGCCCCGCGCATAACCTCCCCCGCGATCTGGCCATACCCGGCATATGTGAAAGTACAAGCTACATCCTTCTATGCAGCATATGGTGTTTATCGGGCTCAATCTTCTTCTTCTTTTATGTAATTGATCGCTTTATGTAGGCCATACTGAACCATTAATTCTTCGACCTTTGCTGTCGCTCTGAGCATATCTATGCTGTACTGAGCCTCTTGATAGAATCTAGCTCCAAAACCGGCCTCAACTAGCCTCACGTAAGAGCGCATGTGTGGCTGACCGCATTGCTACCATAGACAATGAGATGGCGTATTCTGAGACCCATTGCTTGAACATGCAGAATTCCACAGTTTACAGCTTGAAACGCATCTCAATTTTGCCCAATTGCTGCAGTGGCCCTGCGTACATTAATAGGGATCTTTCATCAGCAAGCTCCGACACCGCAGGCCAACTAGGCGCTTCCCCAGCTTTAAGTAGTCAATATTATGTAAGCCGCAACCATTGGACTCCGCACGCGCAAGTACATTTTTCCGATGCCAAGCAGGCGCACCCTGTCTATCTAATCTTGGTACGAGGCAGAGGAAAAAAAGGAAAAAAAACCACCCATTTAGGTACCAAGTGCCCTCTAAAGAGTGCCCAAGCACAGTGGTTGGCTACGGTGCTGATCCACGCATGTCGCGAACTCTTGTGCCCTGCAGCCTTGCATCCTTCATCTGATATTTTTGCTGAATTACGACGCAACCTCGGTTCTATTGCGAGCGGCTCTTGGCTTTCCTACCAAACAACAGAACAACGGTCTTTTTAACAATCGCAAGCTGTCCATCTCTTGAGCGACGCCATGGAGGATTCTGAGCGACGAACAAAGCGATCTCGTTTCGACCAGACGGAGCCTGAGCCCAGACGAGCCTCTAGATTTGACAGGCGCTCTCGATCTCCGCCCACGCGCCGCCACGAAGGCAGAGACCGCAGTCCGCTGCCCAAGGATGATTCTTCCGAGACAAAGAAGCCCGCAGTAGATGCTGCTGCGGCCGCTGGTACGCCCCTTGACTCACTTCTCTTCAGGCGCAAATGCGCGTGTACCTGCGATTGCGACAAGCTAACCTCGCAAAATAGCTGCCGCCGCTGCCAAGATCAATGCTCAGCTGCAGGCGCGAAAGGCTCCCCAGCATGTGGATGTCCCCCCGATCAGGTCTTCGGGCGCGCAGTCCGACAAGCCAGGCGACAATGAGATGAAGCCCGATATGTATGTTGCCGACGGCGACTTCATTCAAGACATCGAAGTCAACGACCTGCGAAATCGATACCTGTTGACTAAGGGCTCTACTCAAGAAATGGTAAATGGCCCTCATTCTATCTACTCCGCTGGATTCGTCAGCTTGACGCCCGCGGCACTACGACCCAAGTCATCAGGTTCTCGTGGCCGTGGAGTTGCAGCTGCTCCTCTCCTTTCTGCTCTTACTAACCTCGTATTCACTTAGATTCGAAGCGAGACTGGCGCTGGTACGCGATAATCCTTGCTGGACGAAATTCTGGAACGCTGATATTGACTCTTCCTCCCAGATGTCACCACCCGTGGTAGCTATTACCCAAACAAGAGCATGGCAACTGCAACGGTAAGATGAATCAATGACCCTACACCACACTCTTATACTTTGTCTTCTAACTTAGCTTCGCACACAAGAATCCTCCTTTATATCTTCACATCACCAGCACTTCCAAGGCTGGTCTCGAATCCGCTGTGGAAAAAATCAACGATCTCATCAAGCAGGAGCTTCCCCAGCTAGTCGATGAACGAAGATTCCGACGCAGAGACCAGGAGGAGCGGCCGCAAGTTGAACGAGATGAATTTGGACGAGTAAGATACTATTTGGAACCTTTATACTCCTTCATTTTTTGTAGCTAAACAATCTTTTCAGCGCAAATGGCCCGATGAGAAGATTCCTATTACTCTTGAGCCAATTCCAGGATTCAACCTACGTGCTCAAGTAGTTGGCCATGGCGGTGCCTACGTAAAACACATTCAACAAGAGACCGGCTGTCGAGTTCAAATCAAGGGCCGAGGCTCAGGCTATTTGGAGGCTGCCACAAACTGTGAAAGCGACGAGGACATGTTCCTTCATGTCACGTATGTATTCATACCGAGACTCCTTTCCGCCCCGATTTGCCTTATTGACTTTTCATTCCAGAGGACCTGATCCCAATATGGTCACCAAAGCCAAGGAGCTCTGCGAAGACTTGATTGCCAACGTCAAGGAGCAGTACGAGGAATTCAAAGCTCGGCCGCCTCGTTATAACAATGATCGTGGCGGTTATGGCGACCACCATCACCACAGGGGCTCCCACGACCGATCGCATGGCGGATCTCACCACAATTCGTACAATTCGTATAACAGATACAACTCCGATTCTGGTGCCTCCAACAGCCCCGCTCCAGCAGCCAGCAACCAGCAGAGCGCAAACGACTATGCTGCTCAATATGCTCAATACTATAATGGCGCCGATCCCTACGCCGCATATGGAGGATACGCTAAGTAAATCAGCCTGTTTAGACCACCTTGGACAAAGAACTAATGTATTGTAGCTATGTCGCCTTGTATCAACAGTACTATGGAGGTCAGAGCTCACAAGCAGCAGCCCCAGGCCAATCCGCCTCTCCTCCGCCGCCTCCGCCTCCTGCCGAAGCAGCTCCTCCTCCACCACCTCCTCCAAGCTCTGCACCACCGCCTCCGCCACCATCCGGACCACCGCCTCCTGGTGGAAGCTTTAGTGCTGTATGTCTACCTGGTTCACACACTCAATTGCGCAGCGTCGGCTAATTACTGATTTTAGGTTCCGCCTCCTCCAGGGCTTTAAAGGAATAGGTCTCCATAACTGACATAAGAGCTTGCTACTCCTTTTGTTATGCTGACTTTGTAATATGCATGGTTGACAACAGGGGGCAGCAGATCTCGTACACGAATGGCTTGGAGGAAGCGCAGAGCTGCTAGTTCAAACGCGCCGCACGATATCTTAGGTTTGGTACAAAAGGTTTTAAACTGACAAGTCCAGACATCTGAATTTAGACATAAATCCAGTGGTAGGGAGTCGGTCTTGACGAGACCAGTTTATTTTTTTGTTGATAACTATTGTTCAAACAGGAAGAAACAGTTGATGGTTCTTGTGTGAGAAGTCTTGACTGCTGACAAGCACAGGCTGTAAACTATTAATCTGGACCAGAGTAATAATAGTGGTTGCCACGATGTGTGTGTGTGAAAGTGACGATTCAAAGTAGTGATGATGTAGGATATGAAAGCTCAGAAGAATATGGCCTGTACCCTCTTATACGAGCATTGCTTCTGCAATCGCCTCAAGTTAGGCATGTTGTATACCCATAGGGAGAGCGGATCATCGCAACCGCCGCGGCCTGACCTAGTTAATTAATTACTACGTTAGCGAGACTTGAGGAGCAGCATCTGTGGATCAAGCTCTGTGGGAGGTAATCCATCTGGCCTCTTCAATATGAGGTGGTGATTATCAGGCCCAAGTCACCACAAATTTCGTGTATTGCAACATTCATAAGAGCAAAGTTCTACATTTCACATCTTTGATCAAAATGGCGTTGCATCATTTATTATCTTTGCCTCTCATCTCCATCCTGTAAGCCATGTAACTAGATTTCGAATCGAGCTCACTCTTACAGAAGTGTGGCCTTCAAAGAGGTCTTCGAGAGTCTGTTGAGGAATATCCTCCAAGCTAGCCATCTCAGCGGACTTTCCTTCAACGTCAAGAAGCACAGGGTTCCAGCCAGCCTCAGCAGCGCCGACGACGTCCTTGGCAACTTCGTCGCCAACATATACTTTTTGCCAACTCTCCAGATCAGATTCGCTTACAGTCTCGTGATATCGAGCTTTGATGATGTGAGAAAGCATAATATCGGCGGCGTTGAAAATCCGTCTATCTGGCTTCTCCACGCCAACGTCGTACGACATGCAATGGAAGTCGATGTCATATTGCGTCTCTTGAAGGGCGCTTGCTTCAAACGGTATTCCGTATCGTAACGGGCTTACATTGAGTCCAAAGGAGGACAGGACATCTGGGACCCGATCGTCGGAATTTGTGATTACTCCAATGACAAGCCTCTCAACCCCTTGCTGGGATATCCGCTCCCGCAAAGCTCTTATTGCTGGGACAAGATCACGCTGGGCCTCGTAGCCTTCGCTTGAAGAGAATCGGTGTAGTAGTTTTGGGACTAGGGTAGGGGGGAGGGCCTGGTTGTTGCGCGTGAGTGGTGTAAATGTTTTGTGGATGACCTAGAACAACCGACATCAGAAATAGGTAAATCGCTCTCACGCTAGAGTTTTGAAAACATGTTGAAGAGAGATCAACTAATAAGCTCGGTATATAGAGCTGATTAATGTAAAACAAACCGGGGGGGGGGAGCTTACTCACATTCGTCCACCACTGAGTGGCGCCCAGTCCTGTTGCTCTCCCGTAGTTTTGGTTCTTCTCCCGCTCTTCTTTAATTGCTTCCAGTAACCGAGATTGAAGCTCCTTATCGCTAAAGCCAGTAACACCGCATTGTCCCGCGACTTGGGCGTACTGCTGGGCCACTCCTCCTTTGGGGCTGAATAGAGTGCCGAATGCATCAAAGCACAAGAGCAGATTTGGCTTTGCCGCCCTCATGATGAGCCGCGATGATGCCATGGATGGAAGATCTCTGTGGAAGAATTATTCTCTGCGCCTCTTTATTGCCACACTTCCGAGGTTGATAGTAACAGACTTTTGATTTAACGTCTTGCAAGGTTCATAAAACGCGCACTTTGATGTTCAATCAAAGAGGAGGTGGATAAAAAGAAAGGAGGATTTGCGTGCCTGGGGACGAGTTCAGGGAAATTAACCGATTTGGCAGTTACGGAGCTTTACCTACCTAGCTATAAGTATTTCCAGAAATTGAGACAGAATTTGTAGCGAAGTAATTTGATAAATCGTTTTGCACGTCAAATTTGTTCTATTCATCTATGTACTAGCATAAATTTTACGTGATACATTGCAATGGACGTTAAATTCACTCCCGTAGTTGGATCGTCTTCAAGGCGGGAGTCCTGATTAGAGGTCCAAAGCCTAAGATAGCCGAAATGGCGGCGCTGGGTGCTAATTATAGAAGAAACGGGGGTCCCGATCTCTTATCGATAGCGAGCTTGGTGACAGCTGCAAGCAGCTCCGCTTCCCACGGTTATGTCGCTGCCAAGTGCCTATCTGAACATTCATGAACTCCCCAGCACAAGGCGCAATCCAGGATAGAAATGTCCCACCAGGCATACCCCTCTCACGATCCCGTCAAGGAGCCGCATTCGGTGTCCGTCAAAGTCCTCAGGTAGGCACCAAACGCTCTTTTGATTGGGGAGCCTCGATCAGTCCTTTTAACAGCCGCCAACCCTCTCTCTGCAGGCTCTCTCAACCGTCTCTCGTAACGCAGTACCCAGTAGATCCTCCATTCTCTCCTCCCAACACCAAATCACAGCCAGCACCCGCCTCGCTCGCTTACAAATCCGCCTCGAATACGAATCCCGACCCGTTCCTGCTGAGCCCGATCCTCAACCTGCCGGTGTCGTTCGGCTCGGCTTACGTGGGCGAGACGTTCAGCTGCACCCTCTGCGCGAACAATGATTTGCCCCCCCGATGCGGCGAAGCGCATACGAGATGTCCGTATCGAGGCTGAGATGAAGACGCCTGGCGTGGGAGGAACGCAGAAGCTCGAACTCGGGCCTGCGAATATCCACGGCGCGACGCCTGCGGGAGGGGTGGATCTTGAGCCGGGTGGGACGCTGCAGAGGATTGTAGGCTTTGACTTGAAAGAGGAAGGGAACCACGTCTTGGCTGTGACGGTGAGCTACTCTGAGGCTACGGAGACGAGTGGGCGGACGCGGACTTTTAGGAAGCTATATCAATTTATCTGCAAGGCGTCGCTTATTGTGAGGACAAAGGTAAGTGCCCTGGAGGCCAGTGCAAACAACAGCAACTACAGAAAATGGGTGCTCGAGGCGCAGTTGGAGAATTGCAGTGAGGACATCATACAGCTGGAAAAGGTGGTACTGGATGTGGAGGAGGGCCTGGGCTATCAGGACTGCAACTGGCTCTCGGAGGGAGATAAAAAGCCGGTGGTGCACCCGGGCGAGATTGAGCAGGTTTGCTTCCTGGTGCATGAGGAGGGTACAGATGCCGGCGGTGGCCTACGACTCACATCGGACGGAAGATTGATCTTTGGCGTCCTGGGCATTGGATGGAGGGGAGAGATGGGTTGCCGAGGATTTCTATCGACGGGCAAGCTTGGTGCTCGGGTCGCAGCTCGGTGATTCGGTGGCAACAGCCGAGAGAGCTATTCATTGACATACCAAAGCGGGCTCCTATGTGAGCAACATCAGGAAACTATGGGACGTCTCCAACATTCTAGTCTATGGATCTAACGGCCGATTTTGAGTTAAATTCTGCGGCTGGGCGGGATGCATGGCATTCCATAAACATGTGATGGAGCAATTCAAGAAGAGAGGGGCTTACGGTGCACGATTCACGAAAGAGAAGTACTATCTAGGTACATGGGGAAGATTGGTGTTGGATGTTGAGAGCACCGATGGTTCATGCCGTGCTGGGATATAAAGAGACGGACGCGTAAAAAGGCCAACCACCAACAGTTATAGTTCCTACAGGGGAGTCACAGATATCTCTTTGTATGCAGCAAAGTGCCAAAACGGCGTCTTGATAACTTCAAAGAGATACAGAGAACCCCAAGCACAGCGAAAGTGTAGTCCGATTCCTACCAGACATTATCTTGGCTGTTACATGTGCCTTGTCTCTTGTCTCTTGTTTTCGGACTACCCATTATAGGTAGGTAGGTAGTCAAGGATGTATGGTTTCGTAAGGGTTTAGCAAAAAGGAGAATAGTACATGTAATAATATGCTGCGGTCTAAATTCCGAGCGGACGGGATACTAGGCTGGGTAATACTGCTAAATTGACGGAAGATATCCTTCATCGCAATCAACCTATCACAGCATCTTTATTTTTATCTTCAGCTTGCATGTATGCATAGCTTGTTACCCAATCGGTCAAACTGTCAAGGCAGGGCGGTGTTTGAAGTAGGTGCTAACCTAAAACATGTAAACATGCACTCCTGTTCGTGTATCAGGGATGCGCCCGCCGTTTGACTCAGTACGAGATGCATCGTGTATGCAGGACTGGTCTGACGCTGACGACAATGTCATACGAGGAGGTTCATTATCACTAAAAATGCAGTCTCGCTCTTATTCTTTGGTGATCCTCTGTTTGGGAAAATGTTACTGCTCAGTTTCTCTCTCCCCCCCCTGGCAACGTTTAAAAGGGGTAAAAGATGCACTTGCTTTTTGCGGCGGGTACCAAAGCAGTATTAGTACCTGGTAAGAGGTAGTAATATATATGGAGTTCGGAATATTATCATCTACGCATGTCTACTTTGATCAATGCCAATTCCACCTTACCGTTTGATCATTTAATCGTCTTGTGATGCATGAAGAAGGTATATTAGAAAAGGAAAGCCATAGTACAGTCAGCAGACTCATGTCAGCTGGTGATCGAATATCTTCGATAGGGGCGTGTGACCAATTGGGGTCAACAAGGCAATATGCAAGAGAAACGAGTTGGAAAGAGACATGGTCGTTTGAGTTGCTTTACAGACAAAGGGAAGCATCTATATCGGGGGGGATGAGGAGCCGGCAATCGGCTATGAATGCGCCGAGCCCAAGCCTGGGATCGACAGTGCTATTAACAGTGGCATCTAGCGGGATCGGCGGCGGGCTACCGCAATACAAAATGAGGTCGATGACTTGCTATAGTAGCCGTTTAGTGACGTCGCATCCAGGGGCCTATGGATGGCTTGGCTGTATTGGGTTCGTTGGTGGAAGCTTACAGTTAACTGCAACTGAGCTGCGAGGAAAAGTAATTCGAGTACTTCGGATACAGAGCACCCAAGTCCTGAATCGAGCCCGCATAATGACCAGAGTGAGCCATCTCAGCGGACTAGAGTTGGGTTATAGAAACAGTACTTCAGTGACTGCCAGTTACCAACACGTCTTGTTATAGCATGTTGAGGTGGCTTATCTCAACAGAAATAGTTCTGCAGCGTGCCGTATTTGTCTGTGGCTGCAGTCTAGCTCTATATGTTAATACCACTTCGTGATCCAGGTTGATCACAGAACAAGGATTAATTGGGAGAGAGTGGTTTAAGTGGGTGGCTAAGATCGTGATACATCATATGTGGGGTGCCCTGAAACGGGCTGAATCTATTTTCTTCCAACTGCCTCCTCGTGTAAGCAGGACTGGTCCCCATAGGAGGTACAAAGCAAAAGGGAGCGACCATAAGGCAAAGAGTTGAAAATAGACCGTGGATTGCTATCGTCTTTTTCGTTTCAGAGTCACAAAGTGCTGGCTCTGTTTCGGGATACGTCGAAGGGAGAGTATTAGGTAGTATTTGAACGGCAAACAGGGCCAAGACAAAAACTCCCAAAGCTGTCCAGCAGTATTGAGCTAGTGCAATGAGAATAAGAACGGGACCCTCTCTCCTATTGCTCAAAGGCTCTGCAGCCTGCTCCATACATATTACGGAGAGGTAGCTATGGAGTAAAAACCATCTTGTGCCATGCTAGGTAGTTATACGAAGCACTCTGAGCTCTCCTTAGTGCGAACTTGCGCACCCTTCAAATTCAGGGTCCGTGCTCCAGCTTTCTGGCCGGGGCCAAAGTAACCTAGTCCAGGGGCTAGCTGGAGACGGCCTTGAAGACTGAGGCCTCGAGGATGAAGTACCTGCAGCATGTGCTTCGCCTTGAGCATGTACTATGGGCGCCATGTCGCTCGCGTGCCTGGCGGTACCTGCATCTTGGTGGCCACAGAAGCTGTCTGTTACACCGGCCGGTGCCTGATTATCGTTGGGTATCTAGCTCTTTGCCGATCTGGGGAGTCTGCTTGATCCGTTATTGGCATGTTTTGAGAGGCTAGGTAAGAAGGAGTTGGCATATGCGTATAAGTAGAAGCTGCTTATGCTGAGACGAAATGCAGTTGCGGTGAGAGAGCTCCTTTCATTATCGATCAATCATAACACCTCCATACAGTGCTGCTTGTAGCAGCATTGTACTTGTACTCCCAGGAGTCATCAGCCGCCGCTAGAAGGCCGATGAAGAGAGCCCGCCACTTGACGCGAGGCGCGCCTACCGCCCTAAACCGACCAGGGGTATCCCTGAATCCTGGATATTGGTGCAGATGGTCATCAAGGTCTCCCACCAAGGATGGCTGTTGGGAACTATACAGAGGGGCACCTCTGCTTAGAAAAGCCCGGACTGGCTCAGAGAAGGCTAGATGATGCACACTCCCTGGCCTGTTGATCGCCTCTCTTCATCGCACTCTGTCGCATACAGCATGTTGCATCGACGTGGCTGGCCGCAATCGCTCGTGTTCTGAGCGACAGACGGGATTGTACTGGTGCTAGTGAGCTCCTGAGCTGCAGCTTACTCCGTACTTGTACATGTGCATACATGAAGCATGCAAGTCATGGAGCATCGAATATGGAGCTCGAGATTGGCTCTCGGATCAGCTTTGTAGTCTGGGGTGGGTGTAGAATTGTTTGCCCGCGTACCTACTTCGTACAGCCTTGCTAGCACTTGGTTGGCTCAAGATCGCCAAACGCCATGCCGATGGATGCATGCTGCTGCGTTTCATCTCGCGGTACGTCCCTTGAAGGTCGTGTTTGAAGAATTTTCTTTCCTTTTGGCGCTTTTAGCCTCATGTGAAGCGTCGTGTTGTGACCTTGGCAGTAGCTCTAATCGGCTTAGTACCAGCATCCTTGGTAAGGCATGTGAGGCTTAAGCTTAGGGCTGGCAACGATTCTGGTGTTTTGCCTGGCGGAAAAGAGATGCTGGTCGATTCGTTTTGGAGTGTCCATCTTGAAGAGAGAAGGTAGGATATACAAGGCGAAAGAAAGCTGTCTAGAGGAAGGTCTACGAATGTGCCAACCTCAGGCAGTGACTGTCAGTTCCTGCTTACTGCATCTGTACCTGTAGATCTGCCCGTCAAATGCCTACAACGGCAGGTACCCTGATCTGCACGGTAATCGTTGGAGAAAAGTCAAATCACCTTCTCCCCTTTCCTTTGGCATGTGTAAAGTGCTTACTGCCTAGGCTCGAAAAGGCTCTTGTCAACTCTTCCCACACCTTCTAAGCCTCCGAATGATGATGACGGGAGTCTATTCGGCTGGCAGACACGTGGACTGTGCAAACTTGCAGGTCTAGGAGCGCTATCTGCACCGACTGGCATCCTCGGTATGGAGCTCTTGGACGGCCAACAGAGGGCCAAGCCTGCAGTTGTTTCTACTGCTGCGGGATGCATGCCCCGTAGAGGCCTAAACTAGTCTTGTCCACATCGCCCATCTTGGACGTGATCACTGCTCGAGAGTCGCCGGCCAATGGCGCACTCAGGCTTGAGCAGACATCTGCCTAATATCACCACCAACTTGATATAGTACTAATACTGACACTGGGTAATTTTTGTACATTACACGCAGTACTTGGGCAGCATGTACAAGGCGAGTGCCACGGCAGTACTCGCCGATGTAGAGAGTACTGCTCCGCCCATGTGCTCGCCCGCGGCCCCTCAGGCAAAGCCCGACACGCAAATACAAGTTCCGGCCGGGCTAGAGCCTTTATTACGGCTCGACGGGGTGGCTTGCTTCCGAACTTGCACGCTAGCCAAGGAGTACATGGTACCTTACAGGTTTTGCGCTGTGAGTACTGCGTACCCTGGTACCTGTGGCATCCATTTCGATTTCGATACAGGCGACTGCATGTACTGCAGGCAGGCATTGCAATCAGGCCTGTACCCGGACGCTTGAAAAAAGGCGACAGCCAGTGATGCAGCGCTAGAGCCCGATCATGCAAATGCTGCTGCCACTCGATTGGCCCCAGACACCTGCGGCTTGATACGAATCAACTGCATTTGCAGCCGTGCCTGCTTGCACGGAGCATCTTTGTACCCGTACTGGGTCGCGGCCACAGACGCAAGTAGCGCTACCTGCAATCACCAGGCCCTTTTTCGCTTGTCGCTGGCTGGCTCCAGCAAGCGCCGGCGCAGATCGGTGCCAAACCGGCTGGCACCCCAAAATTCCCCCAGGCCTTAGCAGGCCTTAGCAGTCCACTGTGGTGCCCGTACCTGTACCCGTACCTGCACTCCGTGCTACCTGGACGGGGCCCTGCGCGACCCTTTTTCCTCCCCTTTCGAAATCCCCTCGATTCCTCGCATTTCGCATCCTGCATTCTGCTCTGCATCGCGCAGCACCGCTCGAGCAGGCCGTTTTCTTGCTCCGCGAATGCATCCGTCCGCCACGTCGACCAGAGCTGGCAGTCCAGTGCTGAGTTGCGGTGTCTGAATCGCCTGCGGGACCTCGAGCATCCCAGAGAACAATCCTCGACCTCTGCCGCGCCAAAGGGGCTCACCAAACCCCCCTCCCACGGCAAACGCCTTTTTTTCCTGTCCAATCCCACGAACAACGCTCTGCAGCCCGCCAACGCCCTTTTCCTCGTGCATTTCCTCCCTTGAGCAGACCAAGGAGAAGAAAAAGGACCCTGCTTGTGTCTTGGTGCGTGCCTGTTTCACAGCCTTCCTTGGTTGCGGCGGCAGTGATGCCACTAACCAGCCAAACATGCTCCATGGCCTGTCCTGCATGCCCTTACTAACTTTGTGGCAGCATCCAACGTGCCACGCGCCGTTCACCGACTAGAGGCTCTTGTGCCGAGACGAGAATAAGAAACACTTGAACGTTAGCACAGCGGGCGAATATAATCAATAGTTGCCATAAGACTGGTGCAACCCGCTGAGGGGCTACCATTGCACATCGCTGCTGCTGTTGAAGCACCAATCGCCGCATCTACGCTGAGAGTTCGAATCACTGATATGACATGGAGGGCTCATCACCTCCCCTGGCGGAATACTTCTGGATCGCCGGCATAGAGGCGGTGGTTTACGATGAGTCCTTGCCGTCTGTAAGCCACTCCGTCGAGACGACTACCATTGCCGAAGACGGAGAGCCTGAAGAGGAAGAAGATGCTGCTAGCAATCATACCAAGCCAAAGGCTGCTCGCCATTCTCGCCAGAACTCTGCCAGTCGTTTCTCTAGGCTTTCTCTGGACGGCCGAAATTCTGTCGATACCATCGAGGAGGATGACGGCAACACAAGAAGCAACAGGAGCAGCGCCACAATCAAGGCCAAGCCGGCCGCTGCTAATGGCAATGGCGTCCTTAATGGCGACGGCCTATTCCCGGGTGGCTCGATGGGCGAGTTCCTTGGCCTTATGGGGGACTTTGATTTCGACAAGGCTCTTCTGAAGTTTGCTGCCGAGCGAGAAAACTTTCTGGAAGACCTTTCTTTCAGTGCTGGAGCCAAGACCCAGGCGCGCCAGCCCATGGTGAACCCTCGAGCCGAACGCATTCGAGCCGATGACGCCGACCCCAGCGGAAGAGTCAGCCCCCTGAAGAGCATCAAGGGCAGCATCCGCCGCAAGATCAGCTTTAGAGACATGAACAGTCTGCGGAAGCAGCCCAGTGTTGCCAGGCCCATGTCACAGAGAGCTCGTGAGTGTGATCCCTCGTCTCTTTCCCCTTGTATTGCAATAAGCTCGACGTTCATCTAACCTGTCCTCACACCAGCTTCAATACGCACCACAAGACGACTGAGCAACTACAACTCTGTCATCCCTCCTCCCGAACCTCTCAACACCGATCCCGACATGCATCCTCTCAAGAGACGATTTGAGCCTATGCTTCTCGATCGGTACCCCCCCAAGACTGCCATCGACGAAGTTGCTCGACGAGGCAAGTTCCCCGACTACGTGCCCATGTTTGCTTTCCCCAACGACGTTCAAATCGTCTCGTCTGATGACCGGCCGCGAACGACGTGGCACGGATTCACCATGACGTCTGATGATAACTCTAAGCTCTATGGAATCACACTCATTGTGTGGACAGCGCTGCCTGCCGATGTAGCAGAGGCTGTTGAGCGTAAATGTGAGGATTGGCGACAGAGCCACATGTCCAATGAAGAGCGGGAGCTCGCAGCGAGCTTGGGAGTGCGTTTAGCCAGCGAGCGATCGCATTTGTCGCAGCTCTTATCCAAGCTTGGGACAATTCCCTCGGGCACCCCTGCTCGGGACAGGCTTGAGGATCAGATTGGAACTGTTGAGGAAAAGATCAGCCTCATGACGGATATGCTTAGACCGTTGAGACACGGTGCAGCTTCTAGAATTGAGGGTCTTACCACTGGCGAGAGTGGACTTTGGGCTCCGCGTGCTTATGGTATCCTGGGACGAGACCCCGCAAACATGGCGTTCTGGAAAGAATGGCTCAAGGCAATTGTCGTTCCCATGACCGATGGTGCCGTGCTCAGGATCCCCCCAAGTTCTCCCAAAGTAGGCCGATGGCAGCCTTTGGAGCAGTACGTCGTCAATCTATGCACAGAAGCCTTTAGCCCCCTGGGCTCCAAGACTCAGGTTGAGATTGGTGTACGGGAGCTGCGGCTTTATGCTCGTAAAGAAGCAGCGAATGAGCTTCCCGGCTCTCGGACCATTGACATATACGCCTTGTTTAGATGTCTCTCTCTTGAGAACATAGTGGCCCTATTTGAATACGCCATGTCTGAATCTCGCATCATCTTCCTCTCCTCACACACCAGCATGCTGCACTTGGCTTGCCATGCTATTGCAAGTCTCTTGTACCCTCTGAAATGGGCAAGCATTTTTATCCCCATCTTACCTGCCAGGTTGATCTCTGCTCTTGACGCGCCTTGCCCGTACATTGTCGGTGTTGAGCGCCGCTACGAGCGAATCGATCTTCCTGAAGATGACTACGTCCTGGTCGATCTTGACAAGGACACCATTGATGCCACGTCGCAGCCCAACCGCTTGCCGCGACAGCATCGCCGAAAGTTGATGTCATTGCTGCAGGTAGCGGCTCCTCACAAGCTACGCTATGGCGTCACGACCGGACCTCCTCCCTACGCAATGGAGGCCTTCCCGTATGATTCTTTCTCATCGGAGAATGCATCTCTATTCACTAGCGTCGCTCCCCCCCGCGACTCTCGGCAAATGGGTGTCTCAAAACTCGTCCAGCTTTGCGGACCCTGACCCCCCCTAATGATCTGCTGCCTCCGGCCTTTAACGGGTTTTCGCTGTCCTCGGTGGACAATGGCAAACCTGATCGGCCAGGAACCAGCAAGTCAAGTTCAACCAGCCCTCAATCTTCCGTATCTCCGGTCTCGATGAAATTTCCTCCCATGCCGTCCACTCCGGTCTCACGTAGCGACTCAGGATTTGCCCTGACCGCAACACTCAGGGAGAAGCGATCGGGGCATTTTGGAGAAGACAAGGGTCGACGAAGCTCGTCCTTTGGCGTCGACAAGGCTCAGCCCGTCCATCGACCCAGTCTTCCATTCTTGAATGGTCACCAGGCAAACCTATCCATCTCAACGCTGGATTCTGGATCTTCTTTTGGAGGGGGCTATGCTCCTTCGACATATGCGGCTTCCACTCTAGCGGCCTCGACTATTATGCCAAGCATGCAGGTTCAGCCAGTTAGTAACACTGATACAACAGTCTGGGTAGAGGGGCATTGCTTCAACTGGAACCCTAAAGACACAGCTTCTGTGTGCACAATCTGCGAAGAAAGATCCGAAGGTGATGGGTTTTACAAGTGTGGAGCGTGCAAGACTGTGGCCCACGGCCGGTGCCTGGGCTTCGTATCCCTGGTTTGTACTGACGCTTTCCATGGTGACCGGGTCCGGGCAGCGTTTGTACGATGCCTCGCCAGTTTGCTGTACACGTACCGCAAATATCTGGGCAAGCCGTCAAAGCAGCACAAGAACAGTGGCCAGCTGTATTCCTTTGACATGGATGGATTCATCAAGAGTCTCCCTTACGATCAACAAGAATATGTCACAATGATGCGGGAGACACAAGGTAAGCTCTGCATTTAATGATTCTTCCTTTCTCTTCTGTTTGACACTTGAACTAATATCCCCTTTTCTTATTAGCATTCAACGAATTCGTCCATGAAAGAGAAATGAAACTTACCTCTGACCCCGATATCCGACTCTTTGACGAGATCATCATGGCCAAGAAAGGTCGTGGCCGCACTGGCCTGCCTTCCAGCTTGTCCCGTCTGTCCACTCTCCGTGGCGGCGGTGGTACCAACTCATGGGGCCTCTCACCTTCAGGCCGCAGCAACACTGGCGGATCTAGCAGCGGCGCCAAGATCCCCCCCTTATCTTGGCGATACTTCAGAGCACATCTGGCGCACAGCCTCGGTGCCTCTACCAAAGGGCAACTTCCCCGGCGAGTACCACACCATTGTGACTCGCATGCCGGCTCGTCTGGACAGGTCGCTCATGCGTGAGCCCCGCGCTATCCAGGGAGTTCCTCGCATCGAGCCTCGTGGCCCCAAGGGAGTTGCTCGGAAGCAAGTTCCGAATATGCTAGGCGGCACACCTCAATAAGGGGCTTTTTTTTTCCTTTGCAGATGACAAAACTTGGCATTCAGAGACAAAAAAAAGGTGAAGAAGATGAAGAAGGGGTAAAATTCAAATGTATAATAAAATCACTACGCATCGATGTAATCTATTGTCGAAATCGCAAACATACTCGCGGATGGGTCAAAGATAATTTTATTGTTAACAAAAAAAGACACTGGCATGCATGGATTCATTCCGGGTGAGGAGGGAGGCATACGACGGCATATAACCAAATCGTTGGTTGACTGGTTGACCTAAATGGCGTGGGAAGCTTGGTTTTTTCTTTTTTGCTTTTTTAGAACACATTTTTGGCAGGGCAGCTCTTTGTTAATTGGACTATTTCGATTCTTCGTTTTCTTAATTTCATACATGAATTTGTGTTTTCTTCTCCATTTGCTGTCTCCCCACCACCTATGACCTCGGGAGAGACCAGCCCATTTATAAACAATAGCAAAAATTGCTGGTGCATGATAGCTAAATAGATACAATAACAGTTCGGTCAGAGTGCTGTTCAAGGCATCTGAGAACAGCAACAAAAAACAAAGCTCAGTGTTGAAAATCGAATAAGTCACCTCCAACTACGAAACACAATCTGTCGGCACGAGCCGCTGGACAAACCGGGGGGAAATAAGGGCTGAACAAGCAATGAGGGTACACAATCCGATAAGTTTTACTTGCCCACGTTGGCAGCATCTGCGGTGGCATCCTCCCAGCCAATATTCTTCAAAATCTGACTCACCTGGCTTTGATAGGTCAGATGGCCGCGAGGAAGGCTCTTCATTCTGTAGTTTTCGACTCCATCTGCTCCCTGGATTTCCTGCAAACCAGCGACACCGAACTGAATATTGGCAGTTCGATATAGAAATCCGAGCATGTAGTCGTGTTCTGAATAGACGTTGACCAAGCGGCCACATACAACACTCTTGAGCGTCAGCCATACGCGACTCTCCGACGGTGCTGGGGAGCCCATCATGACAACTGAGTCGATGACTCCAAACTGTCGGCGCTCTGCTAATACCATGAGGCATGTATAGATGGCACGGGCCCCAAGGCCGTATCCAATCAACGAGACTGGCCTGTCTCCATGAAATTTTTGTCGCAAAATGGCATCAGCAAATACAGCCCCTGCCTTCTCTGCTCTGACTATCGCAACATTCCAAGGATTGTCCAAAATCTTGCTGACTTTGAGAAGTGAAATGGGCCAGGTAGCGTCCACAAGGCTTGAGAAAACTGGAAGAATGCAATTAGTATCACCGTATAGGATATGACAAGTCTGGAAAGCATATGCTTACTTGTGCGAGCTTTAATCTCTGCCTGGGCACTGCTCCAAGAACTGCTCTTTATAACAGTGTCAAGGGAGCCGCCAAGGCTTGTGAGGGCTGCAGTTTCCCACCGCGTAACAAAAGTTTCGGTATAGCGACCTAGACTTTGCCAAGTTTTTGTGATATCTTCATCCCCAACGACATATCCGCCTATAGTGATGGTAAGGCAAAGTCTTCGATGTTCCGCTGGAATAACTCGGGGGTCGCGGTACTCAGACGCATCCGTGCTATGAATGGGAATGAATGCGAAGTCGGTAACTTCTCGAGCGAAAGTTTCCATCATCTTGCCCAACGGCTTTAAAGTATTGATGCCGAAGAGGCTGCCTATTGCGAGTGCATTATCGGCCATTATTCCCAATAGCCCTGCCGCTGTAAACTGAGTGAGT
Source organism: Trichoderma atroviride (assembly GCF_020647795.1). Taxonomy (NCBI): domain Eukaryota; kingdom Fungi; phylum Ascomycota; class Sordariomycetes; order Hypocreales; family Hypocreaceae; genus Trichoderma; species Trichoderma atroviride. The sequence continues at coordinate 949,649 of NC_089400.1, read as the reverse complement.
CCATGACCACCGTGGGCCGCACCGATACCAACTGCAGCAAGAGGAGCAGCAAGTTTTCCCGAATTGTTTCCCAACCCAAGCTTCCAGCGTCGAGATGTCTTCGTCTCCTCACTCTTCAGTGCAATCGCATCTTCTTCAGAGAGGTTAAGAGCTGTCCTAGCTAGCCCGCGAGCAAGGCGTAGTTCTTCTTCTCGGTATACCCAAGGTGGGAGGTTCAAAGAAGTTGCAAGGCTCTGTATGAGGTGTCTTGCATTTGCTGTGTACTCTTGCATCGATAGCAGAACGAGAAACACAACATGCAGCAATAGCCTACGCTTCTCCATATCCAGAGTCCATAGAGCGTTGGGAACCGGGGGAAACTGAGTAGCTAGGCTACGGTCCACATAATTGGACGGTGCTCGCGGTGGTCCTAAGTAATAATTAGTATACCGCCACCTAGAAACAGAGATGCGTGGAAGAAGGCTCATCAAACCTGTTGCCAGAGTCAGGGGGCTGCGCATCATGCCGCCGCCACGACCACCTACACCTCGCCCTCGAGGCATTCCTCTAATTCCACGCCCACGACCACGAATGCTTAGCTGAGGGCCTGGTTGATCACTGACGGCAATATCTCGAACACGCTGCAAGACTATAGTCTGCCATTTGCGAAAAAAAGATCAAAGCCTCCTTCTTTAGCTCACGCAGCTGCGGCGTCATGGCTTCTTTCTCCTCTTTCTCGATGATATCGTGTGTCTTATCAAATGGCTTTGAGGAACCAATTCGTTTTATACCCATAAGTGAATGGGAGGTTGGTTTGTGCTGTTTTTGATGATGTAGGGAAAGCAGAAGCCAGTGGTGGTGGTGGTGATCATGGTCGCTTTGGAGTGGAGCAACTGGAGGGGAGTCAAAGATATTGCTAATATCTCTAGCCATTCTCTCCGTAATGGCATTGACTAGAGTTACCAAGTCATTCTTCTCGGCTATTGATAGAATGCCAGTCAAGTCGACTGGCCGGCGTTGGCCATGAGTGCTACCTCCACGTCCTCGAGCCATGACGGGCGGTTTCTGGTTTCTGACGCTCAATCGTTTCAAGATGAGGGAAGCCAGGCGAGATGCAATGAGAAACAGCTTCTAATTTCTAAAAGGCCTGATGACTTGGTGAATCGGCGAACTTGAAGAAGCAGCCACTTCAGAGATCCGCTCTGTAAGTGGTGAAGATTCGGTAGGCGAGAGGCTGGTCACGGATAAGTGAATTCTTGAGGAGTTGAATAATGGGTGCCAACTATTTCGGCCAGCAGCTGATGGAAGTAATCAGACGGAAAGTCTCTCTAGGAATGAAAAGAAGAGACTGAGGAATTGGCTAAGCCTGGCCAGATGATTTGAAGCCGTAAAGGGAGATGGAGAAAGAACAGGCGCATCTCACTCTCGTTGATGTTGTGATGAAGAAAGGCAAAAGCCTACCTGGTATATGTAGAAATAAAAACAAAGAACCAATGTGGAGGAGGGAAGCGAAAGGGAAAGAGAATCTGAACAAAGAGTGAGGCAAGCAGAAGCTGAAAAGAAGCGAAGAGAAGAGGAAGGCGCGTGGGTGAATTTGGGACTGGCTGGCTGCCAGGTGGCTGCCAGTTTCCGACCCCAAAGCCAATGGCAGGAGTAAATGATGCGTGCAAACCGTACATGGAAGGAACAGAGAAGAGATGAAAAAAAAAAAAACACGGAAGGGAAAGAATCGTGGAGGAGGCAGGCGCAAGAGAAGGGTGTAAACGAAAACAGAGCATTTCCCTTTCTTTTGCTGGGCGTTGTGATACAAAAGGCTGGAAAACAGGCAGGCATATGGGATATAAGATATCTGGCCGGCAAATAAACACAGAAACGGGGATCTAGAATGGAAACTTGGGGGCAAACAAAAGCAAACGTCACTTCATCACGCACGTTGAAGAGGATTCACGGAGAATATTGTCACACCAAGGGCGAGAAAAAAAATTGCACGATAAAAGAAACTTGACTACTTCCCGCGGTAGGTGCACCAAGCAGTGATGCAGCAGGAGAGGGAGAAGACAGTCTCCATTGAAACATCAACAGACAGACACAGTTGGAAATGGAGGACAAAAGAAACGTCACAAGGCCTCAGCGATAGAAAGGCGGCACTCGGTGCTCCCACAAACGCCAAAACTGAAGTTGCAACGGCGGTGTGAGCCGTGCCGTCCATTGCATGTTGGAAGCCGTCTCCTGAGTCCAGTTCGTTTGTAAATTGCCTGATAGAAGATGGAGATAACCACGGGTTGGCGATGCGGTGAGCAGATAGATGGGCAAAGAAAGGCAGGCAACAAGTGGCATATTCAATGAGGGACAAGGAAATCCTAATATTTTTAAGAAGTTGGAAGCTCTGATGGCTAGAGTATCCCCAGCGGCGTGCCAAAGTAGAGCTATAAAAAGCGCGGATGCATCCCCAGCACAGAGACGACGGCAAGACGTGCAATGGACAGCGGGACAAACAAGCTATTACTCTGTCCTTTTCTGCTTTATTTCATACGGCTATGTACAGCATCTTTGACGGAGCTTCATTACCTCCAAAAAATACTGTTTGCCAGGCAAAGCACCGATTCACGATCCCAGCTGTCCTTGACAATGTATTGTTTCGAACTTGCATGGCCATGACTTTGTCTACAAATATCCTCTGAGCCGGGCGTGGCAAGGTGATGACATGGCCGCCATAAATTAGCTTGACAACGGAGCGTCGAGTTGTGATACACGGTTGTAGCACGAACAAGCTGCATGTCCACCCACAAACATGGCTGAGGCGGCTCTTATCCCGGTTTACTTCAGTTTGTTTGCTGGATTACGGCCTTGGCTACCGATACAGCCTTATATTATGAGTCTATAAAGCTTGGTCGATGGCGCCACTCTGAATTACTGTCGCTACGTTTAAATAAGCTGATTATATACTACTACGCATCTCTCCTATTTCTCCCTTCTCCCTTCTCTTTCTTGGTCGTGCAGACAAACAAGTCACAATCAATCCTGTCTCTTGAATAATGATCCTCCTATTGGCTTCCTCTATATTCCACAAAGGAGTCGCATATTTGCTGGTACAACATAGCTCAAGCCGCCTTATTCACAAAGTTATCCTTTGATGCGCGTGTTGCGCAGAAATCGCAATCAACCTGTGCCCCCCGGAAGACGCACAGAGTACAAAAGCATACCACTGGGCAGCGGGCTCCGGCTCCGCGTCTTATCGTCGTACAGAAACGTGATACAGAAAAGCCAACTGCTGCTTGCGAAGCACCCAGTGCAAATATTAAGGCGTGGACCGATAATGTCGAAAGTCACTTCTCTTAATGAGACTGGCAGCAAGACGAGATAAACTCATTCGCCCAACTCGTGATACCTTACATGAGCGGGCAGCGCAAACGATGGTATAGAGTGGCCGCAGGTAACGCATATGGAGCTATCCGAGGCCTCCCAAGATATGTCAGAATCCAAATCTTCAGATATATCGTCCTCCATTTCGTCTTTTGCGAGTTTCTCATCTTCGCCAGTCGCGTTGGACGCAATCCTCCATGGAGCAAGTACTTCGTCCTGCTTCTTGAACATGACTGCAATGTCTCGTCCCGCTCCCGTCTTGTCATCAGTAGCTCCGGCAACCATGTTTGCCGCGCAAATGTTAATTAGCTGCAAATTCCACGTCTGACCCTTTTCACTCTGTAAGCGGCGGAGTAGTGGCAATAACGCTTCTGCGACTAGTTGCTGAGCAAGCTCATCAATGTCAGCTTTTAGGTCAAATAGAAAACTCGGTAGCGGTCCTGACCGAGACACACGACTGAAGTCTCGAGTTTGGGAGGCATCCGACTTCGGCCAAGATCGAGTTGAGAGTCGGAGGGTCCTTGGTCTTGCAATCCACTTTTGACCGCCTGGTATGTCTGAGCCGTGGTCTAGGATCGTAAGATCTACTCTCATTCTCCGGATTAGAGAACACGACAGCTTATGAAGCTCTTCAGTAATTCGGGGTATCGTTTGAAGACCGCCGTAGGTGTCTTCGATACTGATTTGGGAAGGGACGTCGTTTGCTTCCTTGACTTCTGTAGGATCCACGCCATGAAGAAAGCCCCAAACTCGAGACCCAATGCCTCTTTCCGCGCCAGGGCCACCCAGAAGTACCTCAAGGAAGGACGGGGATATGGTTGGATGGAGACGAGCTTCTCGTGCCGTTACGTGAGAATCAAAGGGCCCAGTGTCTTCAAGCTCCTTGGTCATAATGTGTGACTCAAGCACGTGTGTGATTTTGGAGCCCATTCCTGCAATATTGCGAAGCTTGTGCCCATCCACAAAGCTCACGATATCGTCATCGGTCAAAGCAAGCAGCGTTGTCTGATTCCTCGGCTTGTTCTTGCTGCCGACAAGTTTGCTCAGAAGTTTATTTGTAGAGATGCCACAAGTCGATGTGTAACCAAAGTCTTGCTCCAGCCTTAGTCGCAGGTATTGGGCAAAGTGGGAGCCCAAGAGGTGCCTCAAATATGTAGGGCTCTCCAAATCCACGTCCTCGACAGTGGCACCAACAACACAGCCTGCAATGGAGGTCAAGTCGCACGGAAAGCCCAACTCAGGGTCCTTGCTGGATAGATAGAAGAACGACTCGGCCATTGAAGTTCGGTTGAGACACGACATGTTGTAGTCGATAATGTCAGTCACATCTACGGAGCGTGTTAGCAAGTACCCATGGTAAATCCATTGATCTTGGACGCACCTAAAAAGACTTCATCAAAGCCCAGCCGTTCCGCTTTGCCATTCCAGGAGTGAGATCTCAGGAAATTGAACAAAGTCTTGCTCACATCGCGAAACGGCGTCAAGTCCTCGCCGTCTACAAGAACGAGATCGGGACAAATCTTCTTTGCCTCCGAGATGAGCATCAGCTTCTTGACATTGCGGCGGCGCGCATTGTAGTTGCAGGTGGCCAAAATGTTCTTCTGCTTAATGCCGAGCGGCTTTGACCTCAGAGCCGGGTTTTTGTTCTCAAATACTTGAGCGTAGAAGCAGTCGTAGTCCTGTGCGTTTGTTTAGTACATCGTATTGGTAATGAGTAAAACATCTCGCATCACGACGGGCGTTGAGACGGCGAGACGGACAAACTGCAGAATGATTCGGTCTTCTTTGCGTTTTGGCGGCCTTTTCACCACCTTGCCGTCCATGTTTCCCGCGGCATCTTCCCTGAGATGTTGGCTCGCGACCCACGGCCGGCTGAGGGCTGGAACGGCGCCTTATTGGTGCTGCAACCAGGGCTGTTGGCTATATTGACATGTTGTAGAACAATGCAGAGGCGCACATTTGTCAACGCCATTTGGTGAATTGCCGTGAATTGGCCCACCAGACGCACCTATGCCAGGGTTCTGCGCCAATCAGAGGCCACCAGCGGCGCCTTCATAGCTGGCTTCAGTGCTCCTCCGCCGCTAAACGGGCGCTGTAGCACCGCTGACAGCCGCTAGAGTCCTCACCAAGATCGCCGGTGCCGGCCACGCTGCTTGCCCCTCCATCACTAAAAGTCCAGAACTCGAGTTGGTGGGGTCGCATGCGTTCGAGTCACAACTCCAAGATTCTCGGCTCTTATATCTGGCCATTGCGTAATTGCAGACTCGTCCTCCACATATGCAGATACTCGGACACGGACGCTTTGAGATTCTCAGCCTGAGGCACAGCGTTCTCCTCCCATAGATAACCCTCTAAACTTTTCTTCTTCGTCTCTTTTCTTCACATCCTTGCGATGGCACATGTGGTAAGCTAGCCAGTCAACTTTTTTTCTTCTCCCCATATAAGAGCTGTCAAAGTCCTTCCTTTTGCCCACATTTCGCTGCTCTGCCATGTGCTAGTATGGCCATCATTCCTTACCATGCCTACAGAGAAGCATCGTCCCGTCACTTGACGCCGTCAAGGACCTCCTGAACAAGCCCACCAAGGACGGCGCAAAGAAGCCGACGCTCGTGCCTGTCTATCGCCAAATCACCTCCGACCTCATCACCCCCTCTGCCGCCTACCTCAAAGTCTCGGCGCATGCCAAATCCACGTCCTCCGCCTCCTCCACATACTCATTTCTGTTCGAATCAGCAGCCACCGAGCAGGTCGGCCGGTACAGCTTCGTCGGCGCCGGCCCGCGCAAGATCCTGACGACCGGTCCTGGCTACGGCGAAGAGAAGGACCCGTTGCCTGCGCTCGAGGCGGAATTGGCGAGCCATGTTGTTGCGCATGTTCCGGGACTGAGATTGCCTCCCCTGACCGGAGGAGCTATCGGCTATGTTGGCTACGACTGCGTGCGATACTTTGAGCCCAAGACTGCGCGGCCGATGAAGGATGTGTTGAAGATCCCCGAGTCTTTGTTCATGTTATACGATACGATTGTCGCCTTTGACAGGTTTTACGGTGTCATCAAGGTTATTAGCTACGTCAAGGTTCCCGTAGATGGACAGACGACCTTGGAAGCAGCATACGACGAGGCGAAGAAGACCATTGACGAGCTGGTCAGCGTTCTCAACAGCCCCGAGATTCCCCTGCCGGAGCAGGGCCCCATCGAGCTGGGCCAAGAGTACAAGTCCAACATTGGCCGCGAAGGCTACGAGGCTCACGTTACAAAGTTAAAGGAGCACATCGTCATTGGCGACATCATCCAAGCCGTGCCCTCGCAGCGTTTCGCTCGTCCTACCAACCTACACCCGTTCAACATCTACAGACACCTGCGAACCGTCAACCCGTCGCCGTATCTGTTCTATATCGACTGCCAAGACTTTGAGATTGTCGGCGCATCACCCGAGCTGCTAGTCAAGTCAGAAGCTGGCCGAATCATCACCCACCCCATCGCCGGAACGGTCAAGAGAGGCCCGACGCCAGAGGAAGATGAGCGCCTGGCCAACGAGCTGCGCTCTTCGCTCAAAGACCGGGCCGAGCACGTCATGCTCGTCGATCTCGCCCGCAACGATGTCAACCGCGTCGGGGACCCATTCACCGTCCGCGTCGACCGCCTCATGGTGGTGGAAAAGTTCAGCCACGTGCAGCACCTCGTCTCCCAAGTCTCCGGTGTCTTGCGCCCAGACCAGACCCGATTCGACGCCTTCCGATCAATCTTCCCGGCCGGCACCGTGTCCGGAGCGCCAAAGGTTCGCGCAATGGAGCTCATCGCCGAGCTGGAGCAGGAGAAGCGCGGCGTATATGCCGGTGCGGTTGGATACTTTGGTTACGGAGGAGTGGACGAGAACGGCGAGGATGTTGAGGGCGCAATGGACACCTGTATCGCTCTGCGGACCATGATGACAAAGGACGGCGTGGCGTATCTCCAAGCTGGTATGTTTGAGCTACATTCATGTTACAAACTGTTCAAGAAAAGCTAATTTTTGTGATTTAGGCGGCGGCATTGTATTCGACTCTGACGAGTATGAGGAGTGGCAAGAAACCATTAACAAGCTAGGTGCCAACATGCAGTGCATCACTTCAGCGGAGGAAATTTACTATGACCAGCAGCAATCTACAAAAAAGGCATAGACTAAAATAAAATCTAAAAAGAAAAAAAAAATGAAAAGAGGAGAAAGAAAAAGGGGAGATTAGGAAAGACAGGGAAAAGAATCTTGAACATAGATCTACCCAAGGAGCATTATGGAATATAGTCTAGCTGATGTAATGGGGACGTGGCAATGTCCTCTTCTACGGCTATTAAATAAAGGCTATTCATCACATGAAACAGATGTTCTTTTTTTATTTAATAGAATGAAAAAGATGTGTATGGCTGATCAAAGCCCAGTAGTATTGATATATCCAAGAAACTAATTAAAAAAAGTTGGTATAATATCCTTAAAAGATGACACCCCCTCATCACCATAATCTCGTGTTTCCCATCTCAAAATTTACAGTTCGTAACAAGTTTCATTTCTCATAAAATGCAACCCGATTTTTGTTTGCTTTGCTTTGCTTGCTTTCCCAATGAAAATGCTACTTCAAAAGAGAAGGATGAAATAGTAAAAAAAAAAAAAAAAACTCCCTTCCCGATGCCTTTGTTTCATCAACCCTATTGCCATGTCTCCTTATTTTCCAACAGGACTTTGGCTATAAATACATGAAAGAATTTTTTTCTTCTTTCTTTCTTTTTTTGTTTTTGTTAAGAACCCCTTTGATGAAATATATTCATCAACATGGGCTAGCCTAGCTCACGCTTACGGATGCGTCCTGCGCCTCAGCTAGCTCTGGAATGGGCGTATCCCGTTTCCGCTTATTGCACTGCGCCCTGGGCTCCGTCGGCGTCTTCATGTCGAGATCATATCCCAGGGAAGGCCCAGAGAAGCCCTGGAAATCTTCCGAAATGACGCTGCTAGCGTCAGACATGTCAATGTCAATGGCCGAATCGGCACTGCTCTCGATGCTTGCCGTCGGTGTGTCAGGCACCATCTGGATATCGGGCACCTCCACCGCGGCCCTGGGCACAGCCTCATCGTCGTGGCCGCTGCTGCTGGGCATCTTGGCCCTGGCCCTTGCAGAGGCAGATGCCTCAGCCCTCGAAGTAGCGATTGCGCCGCCGACGCGTTCGTCATCTTCCTCTTCCTCGTCGGCCACGCCAATTGTCCAGACCCACTGGCGTTTTTTCTCCTTGCGCTTGCGTTTGCGGATGCCTCCGTTGCTGCTGCTGCCGCCGGGCGTTGTCGAGGGCGAAGATGTTGCACTGCCACTCAAAGCCGCAAGCTTGCGTCGCATGTCCTCAAAGGGGCCTGGCGTCTGGCCCCCATTTTCGATTTCGTTGGGCGAGAATGCCTGCTTCAGGTTGATCCCCCTGTCGAGTCCGATGGGCGAAAATGACGGCGAGGCAGGTGAAGCCTCCTCGACGAGAAGATCGATGTGTGACTTTGTGTACTTGTTGGTGATGATGGTCTGGGTTAGAGGGTTGTTGTAGCCCACTCGCTTTGCGGCTCTTTCTTGCAATCTCAAGGACTGCCGCCTCGGTGAAGGGGGGATGGCCGTCCTGGGAGGAAGAGGAGAGTTTCGCAAGATGCTGTGGAGAGTGTGAGGGTGAGTATAAGGTGCCGGAGCACCAGTATTGAACGGGATGATGTGCCGTCTAGAAAGAAGAGGCTCGACGGGAGAGCAAGGAGAGGCCACCGTATATCCCCTGGCTCTAGAAGAGAGGTCCTTGGGTGAGAAAGAAAAGGCTTTGGGTCCGTTGGAGTCAACGGCGCCAGCAGACATGGGAGGTGTTGGCGTCATGGTGCTGGGAAAGGCAATCTCCATCTGCTGCGGCGGCGAGCCTGATGTGTCCGTGGTAGGTGTCGCTGGAAAATCGGCGACATATGGAGTTTTGATGGGAGTCTTGAGCGTCAGCTTGGGGCCTCGAGACACAACTGGTGTCTTCAACGACAGGCACTGTAGCGTGTTGATGGCTGTGAGGGGCTCTGCTTGGACTGGCGTAGATCTCTCAATGGCAGTTGCGTAGACGTTGGACAAGGTGTTGCAAGCGGTGCGGTCGGTAGGGTCGACTTGGAAGCCTCTTGTCGGCCTGCTGGCGACGGAGGGGCTGGAGGTGTTGATCTTGAGCGACAGGCGCGGCCTCTTGGGCGGGCTCTGGTGCAGCGGCTGAGACGCCATGGCGAGGATAGTTGTGATGTTCGATGTCGTGTGTAATGATGCAGTATCAAGACGAGAGGTGGGAGTTATAGATGAGATGTCGAGTTGTCGAGTTGTCGAGAGATGAAAGAGGTGGAGTGGGGTGAGTCAAGTCGACGTTGAAAGAGACGACGTCCTTGGCTTAAAGGAGGCGATATCCAGACACTCTCGTTCAAGCGATCGGCCCAACACGAAATCGATCAGCAGCCCCAGTCGTAATTATCCGAAAGAAGTCTTGGTGGTTGCGCGCTTCGTATTGGTGGATGTTAATATAAGCTTTGTGCTGTGCGGTGCTGCGCGGCGCTGTGGGTTAATTTAATGAACAGCGTTATAAGACGAGAAAGCCAGCCAACAAAGAAGACACAAAACAAGGTTACGAGTACGAGGTTTATCTACCCCCCGTACAAGAATCAGAAATGCCGCAGAACAAAGTCCAACAGCAGGCAAGGCGGGATCCTCGGCGGCTATATACAGGTGACGACGAAACAACCGCGCATGTTTTGCATCATCCACGACGCTCCCATGGCCCAGCTTCTCCGCACTTGTCGCCCAGCTTCCTTTCTTTCCTTTCTCCTTTTTCCCTTTGCGCCACCGCCATTAAGTGGAACCGCCTTTGTTCAGCTCCTCTCCTCTCCTCCCCATGAAGTCCAAGTTTTTTCTCTCTCTCTTTTCCCCTCCGGATAGGCGCGAGGGGCGACCAAAGGCGCGGGAAGCGGAGACGTCGAGAGGGCCACGCCTGGTGGAGGGTCGACGGCGGCCGTGAGTGGCTCGTGTTGCTATTTCGAGCCTGCGGGTAAGCGCTGAGCCCTCGAACCCCCCTGAAGCCAATGGTCCGCGCCTAAGCTTCGGATGCTGTAGCGCAGCGAACCGGCCTCTGGCTGCACGGCCTTTGCTGCTGTCACACGCCGCCGTGCCAATGAGCAAGTCGTTTTGCGAGGCGCTACCGCAGCCGTCGGCAATCGCAGAGCGCCTGTCACAATGTGGCGTCCAGAGAAGCCGTTGCCTTGTCGCTGGTGAAAGATAAGTAGCAGTGGTGACTGGTGTTGCTTCCCACCCTCCACAACCTGCAGATGCGGTCCTTACAGCGAAATCGACTTTTTCGACTTCAGATTTCATCTTCGCCACATCGTGTTTGCCACGAGCCTCTCGCCCCTCCCCGGAACAGGCCGCATCGTATCGTTGCTCAGGCTCAAAGTGACAAGCGGGGACCAGAAAAAAAAACTAAATATAGAATGCAAATTTAAAACTCCACGCAATCATGTCCCTGGCCCTGGAAATGTGATTATTGTGGGGGCGCCGAGGCATACATTGCGGAAAAAGAGCCGGGCCGGTACACCAATTGCAGTTGTTGACCACCTCCGCTTGGTGGGGCGCAGGTCATTCTATTAATGCGCACGGGCACGCAAGTACTTTGTCGGCACCGAATGAAAGAATTCCTGATATTGGGCTTGTTGGATCTCATGACATGTAGACTATTGTTGGCTTGATATAGCAGCTGAACAGAGATTTTACAACGTTCAACGGAATTTAATTTTAATTCTTCAATTTCAGCTTCAATTACTTTGTTGGCGATCAAAGCAGCTCGCAACCAGTTCTCCATCTTTACCGCCCATGCAGAGACGTCTACATCTAACATGTAAGCCATCAGTTATCGTACCCGTAGATTTATTCCAGACCCCGGAGAAAATCCTCCACAAAAATGCTTCGTTGGTAGTAGTAGTATCCTCTTCAAATCTGGGCAGATTGCGCCGGGATGTGACCCTGTCAAAGATTCCAGAAGAAAAAGAACGCACGCGTCTCATTATCATAAGCCACTCACTGACTCGTAGGCCAAAATAAGAATATACTAGACTACGTACTGCTACTACGCGGCACTTGAGCTAGAATCATACCAGGGTCACAAAAACCCGTTTCAAGACATAAATAGCAACATCTCGCTGATGACACTCATCTCTTACGGTATACCATACTACGTGGTAAGAACCCTGGTGTGGAGAGTCGAATAGGAATGTCATGACTCCATATGTGAGCCCATCTTGCATGCTATGCTCGAGAGACTTTGCTCCATATTAAGAAGGCAAGTCAGGTAAGAACCCATCAGGTTAGTTGATGACATTCATGGTGTTTCTAGGCTCAACTAATATGATGTCATTTGAGAGCAGAATAGCCATCCTTTCTTATTTGAGTTCATGGCTCTTCACTCTATATTACTCTTGTACAAATCAGATCTTTAAATATACTAAGCTCCCATAACGTACAGATATTTTAATAACAAAACAAAACCCAATGATTAGATCAAGTAAGCTGCACATACTTTCTGTAACCCAACCTCCCAACCTCCGTCTAAGCACTGCCGCATATAAGATCGCCATCTACAGAAAAGACCAAAAAACCCCCCTAAAATGATACAGACATGCACTTCCTTCGACGATCTACAATATCTCGACCCATAACCAGATACGTGCGAAAGCAGATATTCAGGCACAGATGCTGCATATGCAACATGAAGTAGGCAGGTAGTGCCACTGATCAACATTGTGCACCGGGAGAGAGAGTCAGCACGGCCACATGGCAGATCTGAGCCCCAAACCGCACAATAAGCCCACCTATATTTAGTCTTCCTTTGATGAAAATAATCTTAAATACCTTACCTACCCAGTACCCAGATTACTACTACTATCTCAATCAAGAAGGAAACAAAGAAAATAGCCTTCTGGCACAGACCAAATGATGACACATTCCCAACGTCTACTAATACCAGGCCAAGTATAAAAAAAGCACATCAAAGAGCGCCGTGAGAACCCTGCCTCGCTGTCAGCAGATGCCCCAGAAAGGCTACTTACTGATCAATGCTTGCTTTCCAAGTGCTTCATCTTCGAATTACTGTATGTATGTACATGTTAGGCAAGAAGCCTCACCCATTTCTTTCTCAACCCAAGAGTAGCGCTGGAGCCAAGCAATAGCTACTAGTATTTCTATTTATGGTGAGTGACAGAGGGCGGAGGGCACAAAGCAATTTCATTCTGTGGAGTAATACGGTCCGAGTCTACAAGGAAAAACAAGCCTGGAGAACATTTCTCTTGAACGAGCGGTGGGCGAAGAGCTCGACCCTCTTCACGCTATTTTCTCACCTGCACGCAGGCTAACCCCTTTATTTTCACTTCTTCCAAATCCAACTATCGCTACTACTACTATTACAAGAATAGCTGCCATTCACATGTACATGGCAATAAATAACGAGCTTCTTCAATGATATTTCCCGATCCCCGCGATTTTCGGAGTCCGGCTTCCAGAGCCCCTGGAGAACTCTCCAGCCATAATACCAAGGGGGTCTCAACACGACCTAGCAAAACGTCTCTCTGCCTGAATATAGACCATCTTTGTCGACCGCAGCAACATCCCTCAGGCTCATCAACCTTGGACGGGCTCTGTATGTGTAATCCTCCTAGGCAAGCTCTTCAGCGGCCCTCTTGATCGTTGATATAGCCTCACCGCATCGTACTCGCCTTGCCCCATACTAGTCTTCTTCCCCATCTGGCCAGCTCGTTTCACGCAGCCCTATAAATATTCTTTCATGCCTTGTCGTCACGTCCGGCATCTTAGTCAGATTACTATTCATGGCCCTTTTCCGACCGCAGTAGCTGTCGCTCTGCGTAATCCAGACCTGTTTTTTGTTGTTGGTTTCATTCTCCTGCCTAGGCAGCGATCCCAAAAATAAAACAAAAATAGCCAAAGCATATACCTGCTAGTCTTGTAGTGTAACGTTAAATCTGGCGCAGCAATTCCATCAGATTAGGTGGGATAATCATCTTCTCTCTCTCTCTCTCTCTCTCTCTCTCTCTCTCTCTCTCAACATGGAATGTCGGTACAATGTGCTCTGTTTCGTCCTTTGTAGGCCTTTCCAAGTAGAACGTATTAGTCGAGATTTTGTATACCCCAGCTTTTGCTTCACCCAGCGTGGATTATTCCTTGAGATTCAAGTAGCCGCCCCAAGTCCCCAAGCTTCACAGGCTTGGTTAAGAACATGTCCATTCCGCTACCAAACGCCTCCTGCTGGGCGTCTTCTGTTGTCAAGCCTGAGAGTGCAATAATTGGCACTGGCGTTAATCCCTTCTGGGTTTCGTGAGCTCTAATGTGTCTCGTGGCCTCAAACCCATCCATAATAGGCATAGATATGTCCATTAAGATGCAGGCATATGGTGTGTCAGAACTCGAAAGAAAGAGATCCACTGCTTCCTGGCCGTTCTTTGCGGCGTCAAATCCAATGTTACGCCTCGTTATATAAGTAGACAATACTTTCAAATTGATGAAATTGTCATCAACGAGCAGGATTTTGATCGGTGGTGTCGTAGGCTCACTAGTAGACACTGCAGGTATTTCGACCGTTGCGCTGGGTGGTGCTGACGAATTGGCGCTGTTCGTCCATGCTGGTCTGTCGACTCGAGATACTGTACTAGCTGATCGACTTAGGGAAGGCCTGCTAACATTGTTGGCAGAGAATGAACTTGGCATTCTTTTGGGTCCCTTTGGTCGCTTGGCTACCATTGGTGCTGAAGTGGCCGCTGCTGGTGAATTGGAATTGGCCATCCATCGCATGTACGCCGAATGTAGTGTTCTGGCAAGTTTACGCGGTCCAGTCCTATTGATTGCAATATATTAGCAAGAGAAAGTTTTGTAACGTTTGGAGAGAGAAAAAAAATTGACAAACTCACGGTTGTGATATAAATTCAAAGACAGCAGCAGAGGCAGCCTTCTTAAACGCATGTGACTGGCGATAGGCCACCAATGCATTCGAGCACACGACGACATTAGGCGTCTTGGAAAACGTTTGTAAGTCTTCCTGTACTGGCTTCAAGTCCATGTAAGACCACATCACAAGATCCGGTGTCACAGTTGTATCGGGCGTATTGGGAATTATATCCATGTGCAGCCACTCGCAACAGATGTCGACCACGGCCTTTCGCCATTCGGAATTCGTCATCAGAAGCCTCACTCGCAGCCCTTTGAGGTCTTCGACTTGTTCTTTGAAAACTTTATCTTCCTCGGATATTATAGGAGCCGTGCCTAAAGACAGTGGCAATTGCTGCAGCGGGAGTGTGACAGAGGCTATTGTTCCAACGCCAACTTCACTTTGAATCGAGATGTCACCTTGTAGATTAGTGGTAATCTGCTTGACAAGGCTGAGCCCTAGCCCAGCGCCTGGCGACAAGGGGTCTTCCTGAGAAAAGGGGCGAAAGATCCCGTGTTTGAGAAAGTCGGCCGTGATACCTTTACCGGTATCTTGTACTGTAAACCGAACAACACGTTCCTTCTTCCGGCTTCTGGTACGGATCAATTCCTGCGTAAGTGATACCGTGATCGTGCCGCGTCTGGTGTGCTTCAGTGCGTTACCAAAGATATTCATGACTATTCGACGGAAAGCTCCAACATTGACGATGTAACCCCAGTTGCATCTTACATCCATTGAGAGTATTATCAAGACATCGTCGAAAGACCATTTCAGTTCCCCATTGTTGGTCATCCAAGGTTCAAGTTGGTCTATGGCTTGCAATGAATCCGACTGGTGGTTAGCATTCACGTCGCTGTTGATTGATCCGTTCTGTCGGTCCGACAGCTGCTTCACAGACAAGTGTAAGAAGTTGAACCCGGCAAAGACACTTTCAACTACTTCTTCCACGATATGATCAAGTCGAGAGTCTCTCAGTAAAGACTTCTTGCCAAATTGCCCCAAGTCGAGACCGTTCGAAGATAAACTAGGAGCCCTATCGTCTCGGCCAGAGAAATGGCTGATCCTAGAATATTCAAGGAGGTGGTCTACGGTGTCAAGAAGTGTACGGGAGCAAGTCTCAATGGTGTGGGCAACATTTCCCTGGAAAATGTCGAGCTTAGTGTCAATTAGTAATTCCGAATTGAGCAAGATGCCATGTAGTGGGGAGCGTAGTTCGTGCGAGAGTGAGCCGAGAGCATCGGTTTTTGCTTTGTCGGCTCGCAAGTCCTTGAACCGCAGGATTTCAGACATGGCAAGCATTCCAAAAGCCCTCAGGTAGCTCAACTCCTGTTCGATGGAAAAGCTTCGGGCCAAGTCCTTGGTGTAGATGAACCCGCCCGCATACCATCGATCTTTTCTCGGATCCCAGATGGGAACGAATCCAACACTCCGAGCGCCAGGAAATGCTTTGAGAAGAGCCTCTCCTTCGCGCTGGCTGGCCGAAGATCTCGTCTGTGATTTATCCTGCAGAGATAGTAAACTGATTCTGGAGTCGGAAGTAAGCAGCGACGGGTACTCCGCTGTCGACTCGGGAGATGAAGGAAATGCTTGTTCATCTTCCGATGAGTCTGATTGCAGCTCCCCATCAGCTCCAAAATTAAAAATTTGACCCCTAGGGTACCGTCGAATAAGTTTAGACAAGAAGCTTTCTGTCAGCGTTATGCGAGGTGGGCTTGTAGCGTCTTCGTCAATGCTCGATGCTCTGGACGTAGAATAGCCGAGGAGTCTAGATATCGGCATGGTCCTACTTCGACGTCTCATCTCAAGGTCTTCTTCGCTGCTGCTCGCTGTAGATGTCTGGCATTCTTCGTCATTCGTAATGTTGGTGTGCGTCTGAGACAAGTATGGCTGAATTGGAGCTTCAAAAACAAGACAGCCTTCCACCTCGATTGACTCTCGGATAAGATTGGCAGCCTTTGATATAATAAGCACGGAACTTTCATCCTCTGTCAAAGCAGCCATGGCTTTAGCTTCAGATAGCATGGCCTCTGAGCTATCGACGGAGAATGTACGCTGATCGTGTTCAGAGAAAGCATCGATCGGGTTTGTCGTACCGTTCGGGTCAGGCAATTGAGCCGTCGGTGATAGTTGGGTCGCGAGGTCATCTCCAAAATCGTCTCGCTGCTGTTGCTGCTGCTGCTGCTGCTGCTGTTGCTGCTGTTTCTCATGTTGTTGCTGGGACGACCGCATGAAACTGGGACTGTTTGCAAGTGTCTGCAATCCCCCCTCAGTAGGAGGACCTGTCGTAGACTGTTGCCAGTCAAAGATGGATGATTTGCCTTCAATAAATGACCCCAAGCCTCGGTTCATTCGTATATCTCGCCTATGCAAGACCTTTAGCCTCTGCGCCTCGAGATGGTCCATGATGGCACAGGATATATCTCGTAACCGCTGGGAGTGGCCATCATTCCAAGTGAGATTTGGTGTTTCGTTGATAACACAATATACGCCAATATTGATGCCACGCCGAGTTCGAATCGGGACGGCAGCATAGAATCGAGCCAGTGTGCCTGGTTGGCAAAACGGTTTGGCACAGAATCGAGAGTCGACAACGAGATCGTAGGCCAAGGTCAGGGGGAGCTCCCTTGCCAATTCCCCATGGGCAGCGTCGGGAGGTCTGTCCCCAAGGAGACTATGCTCGCAAACTCCATGACTGCGAGGAATAGCGGTGCCGCATAGCCAGAGGGGGCGTTCGCAGTCGTCACTCTTGATCGATGGACACAGGCGCTGGGTGGGCGTTGCTTCGGCCACGATACACTGGCGGTGGGCGTCGAACAGGGAGATGAGGGACCTATCGGCGCCGGTCTGGAGGGCGCCCAGTTGGGCGAGGCCCGTCAGGATCACGTCGTCGGCTGCCGAGAGCTCGCATGAGGGAATCGGCCGGCCAGTCTCGTTCAGCCTGATGGAGCTGAGTAGAGACGCGGAGTATCTGCCACGGGGCACGGGTTAACAGCTGGTTGGACGACACGAGGCCGGCACGTCCATCGGGCTACACACAGAAGAAAGAGAGAAGAAGAGAAAAGAAGGAGAAGAAAAGAAGCGTCTTACTCAAACGTCTCCCGCTCTCTGGCAGACTCGGACACCAGCCTGACGGGCTTCACCGAGCTTCGGTCCGAAGATGCTGCCATCACCGTTCCACAACCTCCGCAAGGCGCTCGGATCGCTGGTCACAGAAGGAGATTATAAAAGACCATCTGGAGCGCCGATCACCAAGGCCTCGGGGGACTCAATATGCGAAAGTGCATGTGTAGCAGGTGCCTTGGCAAGGTCACCGACGCTATAGGCCTTTGGTGGCAGAATTTGCGCCCCCGAGGGCACCCTGGAGGGCACCCTGTAAGCACTCCATCGTGCTGCAGCAGCCACCGATACCGTTCCGTCATCCAGCTTCGAAAGCTCCATGTGCCGTCCAGAGCTGCCAACAGCTCGCCGCGGGTGGCCGCCCAGCACCTCCAGTAGCAGCGCACTATCGGGGTGGATCGACGCACAGTCACGGAGCGTTCCGTCGCTCATCTTTTTGGAGCTCAAGGTTCAAACAAAGGCCAGCCTAAGCCGAAGCCAAGTTGTTCATACTCGCTCCAGGGCGCTGCAGGGCACGGCGTTGGAGGTACTCTGGACTCCAGGGCCGAGACCGTTTGGGGCGAACCGTTAATATTAGGGGCGAGCCGGCAGAGACTGGCGCTCGTCCCCACTTGCTGTACTTGGCACTGTTCTACGTGCGGAGTCTTTGCTCCCGTTAGTTGGCCTCTAGCAGCAATTGGCTTCATGTCACTACTGTACAGTCTCGGTGCTTCTAGCCCCAAAGCAGTAGGTGTATTTTTCAAAGTAGCTTCTCGATGGTTTTTAAGTTAGTAGTAGGACATCATCTCGATGATATACGGGAGGGGCATTGAAAGCGCCCGTCGCTATGCATCAATAGACGCAGCCATTCATTCACTCTGCTTTAGATTTGTGGCCTCGTGCCTTTGCACATTAAATAAATAACAAATATCAGAGAGAGGAAACGCAACAGGAAACCCGAAATAAACAAGCATAAAAGCAGCGCAGTGCACAGACAGAAAGGCGCTCAGCCTTCTCCAAAGCTCAAAGGACAAGCATCACAGCCATTGCTTATCGCATCCAGCTGCCTTCGGGCATCGTCGCGTAGCCGGCTTCCCAACTGATTCAAATTAAACATAATCTGATTCATGCTCTTTCTATTTACACAAGATTCTTCAGCTATAACGTGGTCTTCGGAGCCTCGAGACTCTCTTTCTCGAGGTAGCATCATGTTGTGCTCTGCAGGGCGCTCGAAGAGGGGTGGGGGAACCATCAGACCTGACCCCTCCAACTGTTCTTGTTCGTTTGCTTCACATTCGCCCTTGTTTTGCATCGCTTGTGTGCAGTCGTGTGATTCTTGAGCCTGGTAGCTGCTCCAGGAGAGTAGTGAATCTAATGTGTCGAGATCCCATTGCGGGTCAAAGTCGGCGCTGAGAGTGGCAAATGGATCTGGCATGTCCGAGAGCTCTGAAGGTGAAGCCATTGGTGCCGTCGTCGGAGTCGTCGTAGCGGATCGGACATCAAAATCGCCATCATCATTGTGGGCGGAATGGCTGTAGTCTGTGGGAGTAATAAACTCGAAGTCGTGGGCCGGCATATGAACTGCTGAAATACCTGTAGATGTCGCATTATCTGCTGAAGCGGTGGTCATATCTTCCTGTTGTTCTGAAGGGGGCGAGAAAAGCCATGGCAGGCGAAAACTGTTGCCCAAATTCCAGGCCGTCTGGGGAAATTCTTGCGCAAATTGACGATTTACTTCTTCGTACAGAGAGAGTCTGGCCAGAGCATCGTGGCTCGGGGTCTTGTTGGGCTGCATGAGCGACACGCGCCGGATATCATATGGTCGTCGGTCAGAGCCGCCATTCTTCTTCAAGGTCATTTTGAGGAGGTTTCAAGATTGCGAACTTGCTCGGGAAAATGGTGATGAAAAAAAAGCCATCCAGGATGCAGCCGTGTTTTGTTTAGTCGAAAACAGTAATCGGGGGAAGGGCTTTCAGCGTTACCAAGTGCCCACCCCAACAAGCCACGCAATCCACTACGTCGAGGGATCGAATTTTTCGAAATCGCATCGATCCTGGATGGCGGGTGACACTGAACGCGCCCGAACGTCATTGCTGCACGTTCTAATGGTCAGCTCCATGGGTGGCTTTGCGTGTCCCAGACAGGTCCGGGGGAAAAGCTCCCATTCAAGGCAAGCGATCGACCGCGGGGGCCAACGGATTCGCGCCAGTTGGATTTCACCACCACGTGTATCCGTGTATGGAGATGCACAAAAAACGGAATACGGTACCTAGGTAGTATTAGTGGCAATCATATGAGCTTGTGCCTTTGATCAGCAGCCTGAGATAAGACCCAGCTTGCAGGTTACAAGATGAGGTGCAGCGTTAAGCGGGGCGTAGAGCAAAAACAAGGATTTCCTACCATTTTCAATCAAGGTACTATTTTCGATTAGGGTACCATTTCTCAGCTGCATACCTAATTGGTAACGTAACAGAGTAGCTATGGAATTTTATGCAGAATGACAGAGAAGGGGTGAAATAAGAAAAAGAGAAACGCCCAGATTCTGATGTGATTTTGCCACGTAGAGCAAACATGGGGCGAGCTTCTAGTTAGACCTACAATCTTCTACTTGTATAGTATAACAAACCTATCATCTGTCGGTCGCAATATTAATCACATTATCCAAATGAGAATTAACTAAACGACAAAATGTATTGTTTTTAATTCATTATCTATTGAATTGGCTGCGCAGCCAACAAAACTCATCATGTATAATGTGTAAATCTACCCTAGATTTGTCGAAATTAATTTCGAAGCACGGTAAGTTAAGCTAAAACATCAGATAGCTGAAAGATGAGATACTGGAGCTAGCTATAAGCTGCTACTCAGATCCGTATAATTCGCCTGAAAGCGATAGAATCATGAAATAAATTCCCAAGCAAGATGCAAAATTACATATTGTTTCTCTCTAGTATCAAAGCCCGTCCACCCGCGAAACATCATCTCACGACTCAACCCCCAATGCCTTCACTCCGACAATCCTATCCTCTTTATCATCCCGCGAGATCACCCAATATTCCGCTCTCGTCAGATCCCTCGCAACCCTATACACCCTAACATCGTTTCCACGAGTAGCCTCGCTCACAGCATCAATGATGTTTGCGTATTGTCCGTCCGAGTCCCAGTCGACAGGGTCCATGATGTCGACTTGAGCGTTTTCGGCGTCCCAGTGTTGGATCAGTTTTGCGAATTCAACTGTAAACAGCGTCGTTTCAATTAGCAACTGCTCTTCTCCTTCTTTTATTCTCTCATCTTGCTCAGAGAGACAGAGTTCATGAAAGAAAGACAAGGGAAATGGCACTCACCTTCATCGGGAAGCCCCCCTTCGCCCTTCCACTTCAGAGACACCCCCTTGAACGGCTCATCCGCCTCGCTCACGTAAAACGCATCCTTCAAAACATCTGCAATGCTCTGAGGCAACGCGCTCCCCTCATCCTGCGTCTTAAACGTCCGCTGTTGTCCCGCGCTCTGCGCCGAGGACGCTGCCGCCGCTTGCCCTTCCTCTGCGTCCTGGTTTGCCTTGTTGAGGAAGGCCATGTAGTCTTCGTCGCTCGCCATGTTGCGCTGCTGCTGCTGCTGCGTATTTGACAATCCTCGACGCTGTGTGCTGGGGATGGAGATTCGCGGGGCGACTTGGGCGTGTTGCTGCTGCGCACTTGTGTTTGAATGGCTGGCCAACTGTTTGCGTTGAGGTACTCGTGTGTCGATATGAAACCCTCTTTTGAATGACAGGTGAAGGACGCCGCCGAGTCTTTTCTGAATGAATGGCATGGGTAGGAGTGGTAGGAAGATGTGTAGGCGATAATGATATTACGCGCAAAGCTCGAGGTCCAGTCAGCTCGAGGTGGGTGACGTCAACGCGGGCGAATCCGTCCACAGAACTGAAACCGCAGCATACCAGATCTTGTCTCTGGACACTATCGAGTTACCTTGGGCTAGTATAACGCTATAAAATTGCTGTAGAAATTTACATCACTGGATTATAGCTGCAAAAAACGGTAACCGAGGCAGTGTTTTTGAACGATAGCACAGACTTGCTGTTAATATTTACTGTTGATGTTTGTTATAAGTGTTGAAGTTTTATTACAACCTAGTACTTGTAAATCATACGGCAATTATCATTAAGCGCATTTATAATTGGTCACACATTTTGTATTGGCGCGGCTACTTTGGCATGCATATATATATGCGTGGGATTTCCATTATCGTGATAGGGAAATCTCGAGTGAAATTTTTCCAGATTTCTAGCTGAAAAACTTTTTTCTTTTCATGCTCATCCCATTATGGAGCCCAAACCCAGCCCCAGAAAAGCCCAAGGCAAAACCAAATCCGACACCAAATGCAATGATGACCTGACGAATAAACTCAAAAAGGAAACAAATCGATACCTCGCACTTATGCGGAGGCGAGATCCTTCTTGAGAGTACCCTGGAACTGCTTCTTCTCCGCAGGGGTCTGGAAAGCACCGTGACCGAACTCGGAGGAGGTGTCGATCCACTTGAGGCTGATCTTCTCCAGAGCCTTTCTTGAGGTGTGAGTCCACATGGACTTACGGAGGGTCACAACACGCTTCTTGGTACCAGGGATAGAGCCCTTGACCATGACGAAGTCGTTGTTAACCTCACCGTAGCGGACGAAGCCACCGAGACTGTTGAAAAAGATTGGGTTAGCAATTGTAAATGCCAGTCAAAGTGTTTAAACAAAAACTTACGGAGTGATCTTCTTCTTGGTGACATCGGTCTCGGTGGAGGCGCTGTCCTCAGCGTCACCCTTGCCGATTCTGTAAACCTTGTGGTTGACAGAGGTACGGTGGTGGTAACCCTCCTGACCAGCACGGGCAACAGTCCACTGGACGTGGGAAGGATGCCAGGCACCGATACAGGCAACCTTTCGGAGACCCTTGTGAGTCTTACGGGGGAGCTTCTTGGTTCCCCAGCGGGAGGTAACACCGCTGAAGCCGTGACCCTTGGTGACAGCGATAACGTCAATGACCTCATCCTGCTCGAAGATGGAGTCGATGGAAACGGGCTTCTCGAAGAGGTCCTTGCCGAAGTCGACCTTCTCGGCGACAGAGCCACCGTTGATCTGGATCTCCATAAGGTGGGCCTTCTTCTGCTTGAGGGGAGTCTTGCGGATCTGGGTGTGGGCAAGGACACGGACGACAGTGCAGTACTTCTTGATGCGCTCGAGCTCGCGGGTGATGGTAGAGCCGCTGTTGTCGGAGTGCTTCTTGGCGTACTTGGTGAAAGCCTTCTTCTTGCTCTTGTACCAGTTCTTGTAGAATCGTCGCTTAACCTCGTCGGACAAGTGCTCGGCCCACACGGTGGTGAGGGATCGCAGACCACGGGGAGTCTCGATGTAGCCCACAAGACCAACAACGATCATCTAAAAGATGTTAGCCATAGGCACATAGCCAAGCGGGCTGCATTGTTCGTACAGGGGGGGTATCAATGATCGAAACAGCCTCCACAACTTCCTTCTTGTTTGCCTTCGCGCCGGGTCGGTCGAGGTCACGAACGATCGTGGTCATACCGGCCTTGTAGCCCATGGTGGCAGTCAGGTGGACGGGCTTCTTGGCGTCATCCTTGGGGAAGCTGGCATTTCCAATTGATTAGCATTGTTCTTTCTTCTCCTCCTTCGTGGGTTTCTCATCCCCTTCAACACCTGAATTGAGGATATCGAAAAATTTTCTGCGAGACTTACGACTTGACCTTTCCGCGGTGGCGGGCAGCGCGCTTCCGAGGCAGGTAAGCCAGGGAGCCGTGACGGGGAGCCTCGTACTTGCGGTGCTATTCTGATGTTAACATCTTCATGAGAGGCTGGGAGATCGACCGGTATGGCTACATACACTCATTTTGGGCGCTGGTGTGGTGATGAGTTGGTATGAAAAAACGACAAAGCTGCACAGAGCAGAAAAGTGAAAGAGGGCTTTCAAAGAAATAATTTGTGGGCGAAATTTTAAGCGAGACCTGATGAGCGGTTCAAAACTGTGGCCCGTGCACTATAGCGCTAGGCTTCTTATAGAAGATAGGAGCATCTATCCAATCAAGTTGAGAAGCTATCAAAAAAAGAAACGAACTGGATCACGTGACTAAAAAATTTCAGATGTCAGAAGCATTGGCGGTACGTATACATCAAATCTGGGCCCCTGTGAGGCGAGCAGTTCAGGTGGCCTATGATGATAAAGTGTTAGTAGAGGTATTGTGTCTATAGTGTTATTCGAGATATAGGCCACCGGGTCGTTTAAAGTGTTGGGCATTTCCCACTTAAATCAAGGCACCTCTCAGTGTAGGAATAGTCTAGCACTTCCAATAACTCAGTGGCCTACCTACCTATGTCTTAAGTAACACAATAGACATACTACCTCTATTAACACTTCATCACCGTGTATGCCACCTGAACTGTAATCTTAAAGAGTTAATACAGGCGCTACTATAGGTACATAGAATACGTGTAATGTATGACATACAGACAAGTAGTTTTTTTTTTTTTTAGAAAAACATTACACTTATGATACGGAAAACGCTCCCCGGCGGCAGTTTGTTTTTAGCCAAAAACCGATAATCCGTCCCCACTGCCGTCCGCCAAACCTTCCGTCAACAGTAAACATATGAAACTTAAAAGTAGTAGTACTAATACTGGGGAGGGAAGTGAGATATATAGTAAGAAAAGAAGAAGACAAAAATGCACGGTAAAAAAAAATTCGCCTCGTGTAAGACCTGACTCATAAATTCCATCCCTCCTTCACTCGTGCATCGGAATATCCTTACTCAGTTTTAGGTGCAGGGCCAGAAGCAGCATTTGCGTTGCTCGTAGAAGATGGCGGGACCTTTAGATCCCCAGACGCCGCTGAAGGCCCAGAGCCATTGGTGAGAACGGCCGCCTTCTTCTCATCCTCTCCGCTATCGTCGTAATCCTCGTCAACTTCCATCTTCCTAGCCGCGCGCTCAGGTTCAGAGGCGGGAGGAGGGGGTGGACGAGCCGGAGGAGCCTGTTCCGTGCGAGGTTCCTCCTTGGGAACAACGGGTGGCTGAGGCTTTTCATGAACAACGCCAGTCATGGGGCCCGATCCTGGCTGCATCGGTGGCAAGTGATTCGAGCTCACGCTGTGGTTTTGGGTGTGATGGGCAGCCTCAGAAGGATGATAGCTCTCCGTCTTGTGGCGTGGCTCGTCGGACCTCCTGGGCTCTTCGGGGCGGCGTTGCTCCTCCGTTCGGCGAGCTTCAGATGAATTGCGACGATATGCATCGCGGGGCGGCGTCGAAGGTCTGCGGTGATTTAGGTTCTCCAATCGTGCACGGGTCTCCTCATTGGCTGGCTTTTTAGCCACAGGTTCGTCTTCCCACTCGCGATGTCTCTTTGGCCCAACAGATGGAGGGCGGTCATCCATACGCTGGGTAGGAGGTTCAGCAATTGGGGCAGGAGGTGGCTGCGGTGCATTATTCTCGGGGCCACTCTGAGGCGGCATCTCTGAATGGTGAGGATAGTGCGGTGGAGCCGGGTGCTGAGGATAAGCCGACTTTGGAGACGGCATGCGGTTATCATGAACCGGGGGGCGGCCATCAGCAGTACGGGGGCTGCTGGCTGGCCGGAAAGTAGTCATGCCGTTGGGAGGGGGGATTGGCGCTATTTGGGTTATTGGAAGGAGGTGCCGATGCCGAAGGCGTTGAACCACCCCAGTTGGGGTTGACAACACGTCGCTCAGTCGGCGGAGGGGCTGGAGGTTGAGACTGAGACTGAGGTGGTGGCGGGGGGAAGAGGCTGCGCGAATTGGTGAGCTTGCGGCGGCGGTGATGGACCACGACGTGATGGGCCGGGTCTGTTGAGCTCGGGATACGGTTGACGTGTTGGCAGCTCTTGTTGCGGAGGAGGGCTGGGCTGTCGCAGAGGTGGTGCTGGGCCACCACGGAAAGGCTCGCCACTTCGACTTTCATAAGGGTTAGGGGGCTGAGGAGGCGGGTTCACATTGGAAAGCCTGCCGGCCCAGCTCTCGCCAGCCGCTTGAGTAGCAGCAGGGGGGGCCGCCCGATTGTTGTTGCGTAGATCCTCCCCATTGAGGAGGACCTGTGGGACCTGTCTGATACGTTGAGGGATGCATGTCGGCAGGTTGAGGAGCAGCAGGGGGTGGGCCACCATTGGTGCCACCGGAACGAAGAAGCTGGAGGCGAGCTTTGATGTGCGGGTTACCTGGATCCAGTTCCGCTGCCCTTTGGTAGGCATCCAGGGCGTCAGCGATCTGGTTGTTGCAAGACTCGTACTACACGTCGAGTTAGTGATCAGCTATACATGCAAAAGAAAAGTCGCCTGAGCTTGAAAACTTACCAGAGTGCCGAGATCGTACCAGACCTCAGAGATGTAAGGGTTCAGGCGAATAGCCCGCGAGTACGCATCCAAAGCATCTCGGTATTGGTTGATCTGGTAATACAAGACACCAATGGAGCACCAAAAAGTGGGGTTCTTCCCATCGCGATACACAGCCTGCTGATAGGCTTCGTATGCCTTTGGATACTTTTGTTGTGACATGTAGCACCGACCCAAAAGATACCAGCTTTGCGCGTCTTGGTTGTCTATGAAATGTGTCAGAGGCATCGGCTTTGGCGATGTACCAGCGTTTGACAGCATCCAAACTCACCTGCTGCGACGGATTTTTCAAGATATTGAATACCGCGTTCCTGGGATTCATACGAGGGGCTCTGTTGGTGGTACAGCCAACCCAGCTGCTGAAGAACCTTGGCGTGGTTGGGCGATTGATCCAGCACTCGCTGGTACGCAGACTTGGCACCGTCAAACTACGAGACAATATTAGTATATTACGCGGGAAGAAAAAAAACGAATAACCAAGCAGTAGCTCACATCTTTCTGCTGTTCATGAACATGTCCAATCTGGAACCAAATGTCCTCCTGGGTCAGAGGTCCCGGGGGGGGAATTAACAATGTATTTAAAGCACTAAAGGATTCGTCAGTAAAATTATCCAGGCAATACGTATTAGGATGAAGGTGACATCTCACATCCAAACTCTGATTGAATTTCGATTGTTGTTTGTAGATTATACCCAGTCGAAAGTAAATCTCGTTGGCCTTTTCAAAGTCGGGCTGGATTGTCATGACTTGCGAGAAAGCCTCTTCTGCATAATCATAGCTTCCATACCGGTCATACAAAATGCCAATGCCATACCACAGCATGGGATCCTATGCAAAAAGCAGGTTACGTCGGTGTTCAAAGCAATATCCAGGGTTTACTGCATTAGATCCTTACCTTGGGATCACGGAGGTTAACGAGAGCCTGCTGATACGCGTCATACGCTTTTTGTAGGTTTTCGGTCATTAAGTAACAGTGGCCTATAAAACGTAAATTAGCATCAACCTCAGAAGGCTTCTGTTCCAAGATGGCGCGACATACCGAGATTGCCCCAAGCTTCACCATTGTTCTGGTCGAGCTGGACGATGGCCCGAAAGAATTCAAGAGCCTTGTCGAATGCTTCTCGGCCCTTGAGGAGCATTCCGATCGCGTTCATTGCGGCGATCGAGTTAGGGTTGGCCTGGAGGGCTCGTTCGTAGGCGTGCATTGCCTCATCGGACACTCGCAGCAATTCAGAGAAGCTTCCTGTTCAGTCTGTTAGCAGAAGAGTCCTGCAAAGATAATTTAGCAAACATAAGGAGGCCATACCAATCTGCAACCACACAGCCTCGTTCATGGCCGTGATCTGGTTCAAGCCCGCAATCTGGTGAGGCGGGTTGAAATGAGCAGGCTGGACATTCTGAGGCGGACCTCCCGGAGGAGGAGCCTGATGTTGCATCTGCATCATCGTAGGCGACGGGTGGTGGTTCGCCATCGCAAGGCACTCGACTGCTGATTATCGCGACAAGGCTGGCGGTGTAAGAAATCGGCGGCCTTAGTTTGGCCAGGACAATCTCGACGCGACCGCGCAAAATGCTTGAAGCCGGCGACTGGACGTGTCGATTGAGAGCGACGGTCGTGGCGATGGCCCAATGGCTCGTATCCAGGCGTGGCTCGTCAGGTGCGTGCCGCGCAGAGCTTAAATCCAGGCACAGCAGCGACACCCTCTCGGGAGATGATGAAATAAAATACGTCTGGTATGATGTGAAGCGAAGGCGAAGACTGATGATGCTAAAATGCTATACAGAGCGATGGTCAGGATCGTGCAGGCAAGCCAAGGTCCACGAGCACCCCCGACGCTACTTGTTGCGGTTGCGAGATGTGATGGAGGGGAGAAAAGAAGAGAACGGGTAAATGGGGAGAGAAAAAAAGGCTGTCTTGTGGAGGAAGGAACTGCGCTGCTGAACCGACAAACTTACCTTACCCATGAAATGATGAAAATGGGAGAGAAGAACATGCTACAGCCACGGCGGTGTAGTCTGCGGAGCCAGGCGGGGCCACTTTGAAATAATGGGGCATTACCCGCTTGGCAGCTTTCGCTGCCCCTACCTCGTCGAGGGGGATGGGAGGGGTGTGGACAGGGATTGTCAAATTGGGCGTGTTTGTACAAAGTACTCATACAAATGGCCTGCGGAACGCGTGCGGCGTCCGGCGAGCAGGCAGTACGTACCGCAGCAGCGCCATAGCGCCCGAGGCTACCAGCGCAGGAGCCCACACACACGCGCACTTAGCAGTGACGACGGGTCGCGGCGCTGCGAAGGGAACAAAAAGCGGGGGACGGTAACTTGAGCGTCTGGGCACCCGTTGACGCAGTTGCCGGCGCCCAGCGCAGTTAGTGAGGCCCTCTAGAGTCTAGGCTCTACCACAGTTCCCAAAACCCTACGAAGCGCAACGTGCTCACGGCCAGTAGTACTCCATGGTATGCACACAGCGCTAACCTAGAGAGACAGTGGCATAGGCCACGAATCCCAGACGAGATGAAGGCGGCTGAGAAAAGGAAGGGAGACGGCGCTGGGGCCGACCAATCTTATGCCAACGGTGAGGCTTGTCGATTGGCGGCGTACAAGGCGCCTAATCTATGCCTTGGCAGTGCATCCTCTCTATAAAGCCGCGTGCTCACAATTTCCTGGTGGGTAGCAATGGCAAACGCCTAATAGAGCTGGCTTTTACTTTTCTCTCTCTCACTATGCATGATGCGAAGCGCCTCACGGTCGTGACATTGTCAGAGTCCAGAGTCCAGAGGCTGCGAAATGTTTGAAGTTTGAGCGAGGTTGAATCAAAATAACAAGATTAGCAGCCGGCCATTTCAAAAAGTTCACACAAAAACAACAACGGCGACACTTGTCGCTCACTCATATTATCATAAAGATCCATTGGCAGAGCAAAAGCGAATACATGGTAAGTATCAGAACCATCACCAACGCAGGGTCGTGGCAGGATCCGCCACTGGACGTCCCAACCGCTGAGGGCCCATGGACGCAAGCAAGCCTTGTCGGAGGACCCAGCGGGTAAGTCAACCGGCAGCGAGCTCTCCTAGCTCTCGGGGGATCTTCACTCATTACTATTGGCGACGCAAGCCCTCGATACGATGGTGGGTGGCCGTTCAGCCCCGGCAGTGACCGGGGGGCGCTGGTGGCTCGCGTTGTCAGCAGCCAAGTTATGGCGGCGAAACAATAGGCACACCAAGGCCACGATAGGACGGCATGCTACAAACTGGTGTCAACCACAGGACTCCTTAGGGCCTGCCTAGTGGTTGCACGGCAAACAGTACACTCCCCCGTCCTTAATCGGGATATACTTGTACGACAAGTAAACTGAAATCGATATGTGGACATGTGGTACCCGAGTATAGTCAGCCATGGTAGAAGACGCCAGCAGACTTGATATCTATAGTAGTGGGTGGCTAGATCAACGAAAGTCAGACACCCGGGCCTAGCTTTACGGAGCCAGGGAGAACGAGTTGCGGCACCAGCCATGGGCAGGTCCGGGTCGCTTGCATCGCCTGCTCCAGGCAAGGAGGAGCTCCAGCAAGGCACAGGCAGGCTAAGGCTCGCTCGGCAGCTGTAGATAGAGACCTGATGCGTCCTGATGCATCGTCTCCGGGCAGAGCAAAGCATTCGCGCAGAATGGCGCTGCACCTACGAGCACTCGCCAGGCTACTGGTATATGCCTCAACACTGCTACTGAATCACTGGATTAAACCCCTCGCAGAACGACGACGGCTTCGACGGATGAGCGTGGCTGGCTTGGGGGAGCCGCTAGAGATTCGCTCCCCCACAAGACGCGAACGAAAGAGAACAGAAAAGAACAGTGGCACTGGGACCCATTGCCCTGCCACGCATCGAGAGATTACGAAAGAGGAACAGCAGTCACAACAGTCACGTGATGGTGATTGCAGAGCCTAAAATAAGGTAGATGAGCCTCAGGATCAAGATACAGGTCATATCTTGCATTCGGCTTTTTTTCTGCAGCCTTTGTTACATAAGCAGGTAGGGCCCCTCTCGGAGCCGTGCAGGCGTGAAGCTGCAAGTCCACAAGCCACTCAAAACACGTTTCTATCTTGCTTGATTTCCCCCCTTTAGGAGGCGAGTGGCAGCTGAGCAAACACGCTTGCTTACGCTCATGGCTTGTTTCGTGCTACAGCCTGTACAAGTACAAGTCGGTACTCGCCAGCATCGACAGCAGGAAACTGCCTGAGCTGGCTGCCCGTTTGGTGGAGAAGGGCAGCCAGACAGTGGGGAGCGATGCGACACATCCAGCGCCAGCAAACCATGAAGCGCTGCGCGAACAGCATACCATACCTATACATGTACAGGCCAGGCACAGCATGCAGCGGTACGTGTCAGTGGGCGGGCTGTGTGCCGTACAAGCAGCATCATTGATCTCGTCTGGTGGCATTACGGAGCAGTCGGACACTGCCTTTATAGGGGGGGCCATGCGCGCTGACGATGGATTCGACGAGTTGCGCTCGGTGGACGCCAAAGCACCGGTAGCCGCGTTTCGCTCGGACCGCTAGGCGATGCGGCGGTCTAGGCGGTGCGTTTCCCAGGCGCTAAGGCCAGACAGCAGCCCCTGGTCCTCTTTTTTATTCCCCTCTCGAGCCTCGCCGCGGCGCCGTGTCTGCACCCCTGCCGTGTCGCGCTGCTGCTGCTGCAAGCAGGCACTACAAGTACCAGTCGCCGCTACTGTACGAGCACTAGGAGCGCCGCCTAGCACGGTTGCGTGCTAGCACCGCTCTATCCATTCTTCTCGCGGCTCCACCCCATCACATCAATCTCCCTGACGAGAAAAGAAGCTCTCCAGCTCTTAGCCGCATCCACTCTCACCACTGTGGAGCCGCCAGGTGGACACCTCCTGAGCCTGCTGCTCAACACTCTGACGTGCCACGGTCAGCCGCCGACGGATCTGGCCATCTGGGGCGTTTCCTAGCCGTGGTCCCCTGCCTGTTGCTTGGCTCAGCAACGGGCGCGATTGCGTGTGGAGCCCATTCCCCAGGATGCTCGCAAGCCCTGAAGGCGGCAAAAAAACAGTTGAGCACGCACAACGAACCGCGGCCGTCGAGGCCAGTCTGCAGTCCAGTCCAGCCAGAGATTGCTCCAGGTCCTCCCACACTGCCATGCTGGCCCGATTGAGGCTCCTGGGCTCATGCGAGGCGCTGTCAGGCGGCGCATTCGCACATCACGATGATGCCAAGGCATCACGCATCGTGAGGTTTCCTTTCAGCGCCATTGGCAGGACTCAAGCAAATCGCAGCGCGGCACGGCACAGCACAGCACGCAGCCCCAAAAGCATGCTGCATGGCATAGCATGGCATGGCACTTGGCCTCCCTACCTGCAATGGCCGTCTGTAGCCAGCGCTCTCAGAAAATACGAGTATATCATGCATTCATCTTGCGAGCAGCCCTGGCTAGCACTGTTCCGTACTAGCTGGCCGGCTGGCTGAGCTGATGCCTTGCCAGTTTCATCTGGCGGCCGCAAATCCCTCCCCATCGCGAGGTCGCCAGATTCCCGCCGCCGGGTCTTCGCCTCGCGCGAGGTACGTACCTCTCAACGGCCAGGGCGAGTACGGCTACACGGAGCTATGAGACCTGGGAGCACAGGGCCTGCAGCCACATACTGATGCTGGTAACGTGAGGCCTTGTGCTGCTCTGCACCGTGATTTGATTCATTCACCTTCGGCTCCTCGCACAAGGACTGAGGGCAGTTGTGGTTGCACGCAAAGCGCTCGCCCAGCGGCACGTTGCTCTGCTGCACCCCTTTTGGCTCCGGCGGCGGTCCCTTGGATTTCGTCATTTAGGTGACCTGTCTCTATTGACACCTGTGCCAGGCTGCACACGCGCACCCCCTGCGAAAGAAAAATAGCGACGAGAGACGAACGATGGCAAGGTCAGTTACCAAGAGAGGCATCATCCTGCTGAGTCTGCTGAGCGAGAGGCGATCTACAGTAAGTACAGCACATGGTAGATAGGTACAGTATGGCGTTTGTTTTAGCGCTACTAGTACCCTGGAAATCACCCATGATTCACTGCAACATGTTGCTAACCTCGTCGCCGTGCTGTCTTTATCAGCGTTTATCTGGGTATCTACGGAGCTGCTCCTACAGGTATGTATGTAGTAGGTAGGGCGCAACGCAGCGCCTCTGCTCGGACGCGGCCACGACTCGCGGGATTCCATCGTGTCGCATCATCAGGCCAGATGGAAGCTGAGCGAAAATAGCCGCTTGGCTAGCACACTCTCGGCCAGGTCCGCTACGCCCAGCGATTAACCCCGGAGAGGGCCAAGGTGAGAGGCGGACATGGAGAGACGGTACAGTGATAGTGGATATACACATACAACTGTGTCTTGGGCTACTACTAGTAATAAGTTCGTGATACTTGTCTATGTGCTTTCCGCCTGTCATGAGCCGCTGCAAACCATAGCCCAGCGCCCAGACACACTCGGTGCCACCAAATACGATTTACCTGCACTAGAAAGCTGCGACGGGCTGTTTAGCTCAGTTTGATAGGCAGTTGGTATGTACATAGAGCCACTTGGGCTTTATTAAACAGAGACAAGGCCTGACATCCTGGCCACCCACCTCAGCCTGGTTTCTTTTTCGTTATTACCTACCAACCTGCAGTATATACCTAGAGGGGCAGCGACCGTAGCCCGTCCTGATCCTCCGATTGCTTGAAAGTCCAAAGCAAAGACCTTGGAAACAAGCCACATTTTCACCCCCCTTGCTCCATCCGGGGTGCTACTCTGTACGGAGGACCAGCGGCTTTAATGCAGTCGCATCGTCATTCCACTATACATCGTACCGCATCGGGTTCTGCCGTAGGTCTAATATGAATGTTTATAGGATTGAGATTATCCCTGCAGACGCAGTCACTACGTACTGCCAAGCTATGTATGTACATGTACGTCTGTTTCAGGATTCTCTCTGTCTGTGCCTCTTGCAGCGGTTTTTGGCCGGCTGGAAACATGAGCTGGTTCCCGGTTGGAGGATCTTACGATGGACGGAATCTCAAGTGTATAATATATATACCTATACATATTACATGGCGATGAGTAAGGGGGGGTTCCCGCGTGGGTTTCAGCCGTGCATGGCGACGCTGCCCTCTTGTATTTTCGATGATTCTTGTCGACTGCTATTCTGGGTAGCTTGCAAGATCTCATCCTTGCCACCAGCTAGAGCATCCAAGTAAGCGCCAGAACTCCAAAAGAGTTCAAAGAAAAAAAAAGTACAAGGAGAAATTCAAGAAAGAAAAAGTTAAAATTGTCCTGATTGCTTCAAGGCATATATTACTCTCACCCTCTGCCTCTTTCCAGATGACATCTTCCTTTGTCTTCATCTTGATTTTGCGTGGCTGCAATGCGCTAATGTCTCGAGTTACAGATGGCGGGACACACAGCTCTCCACATGAATCATTTGACAAGGCTATGAGATAACTCGCATGGTAGATCAGTACGATGTCATATGTGAGACAATGCCCAAACGTGGGGAAGACGAGAGAAACATGCAAGGCGGTGGCAATCTTGATGGAGAGTCACAACGCTGGGTATTCCTTTCCCTTCTCTAGCCCAATCAGCTCAGCTGATCGACACCCAGCTTCTACCTCCACATCAACCCACTGGAGCGGTCAATTCTCCTCCTCTTTCCTGCAGCCTGAGAGTTTCAGCCTTTGGTGTCAGAAAAAGCCAGCTAGATATAGCCGCATCAAGTTGTCTTGGGGGCAAAAACTAGGGGTTGCAGAAAGTCATTCACCTTAAATGGTGTGTATTATCGCTTCAACACAGCTGATGAAATAAAACATGACTCATTAGTTCATGTGCCGGCTAGATAATTAACCCCAGGATCCATGACAACACCAGGCGCCAACTTACAGTCCATCAATCCAACCGCGCTATCCTCGCATATCATTACAATCATTTCAATCCATGACCCGAGTCCCTCTTCCTGACACCTTCGTCTGGAAAACACAAAGGCGCCGCCAATATCATCCATGTCATTGTATCAAACAAACAAATACACGGCCCCACCCTAGACGCTCTCCTATGAATCATCTTCTTCCGGCTCAAACTTGGTCTCGCCAAGCATCGGCCCTGGTTCAGACTTCATAGCTGTCTGAGCACTTGATTGAGGCTGAACCTGCACAGGTGGGCCGCTCGGCTGGGCAGGAGCCGGTGGCGGGGCCTGTGAGGATTGCCGGGCAGCAGCAGTTGCAGCATTCAGCCTCTGGTCCAGTGCCTTCAGTGCGATAGCCCTTCTTCTCTCGGCTTCGGCACGGGCACTTCCTGGCGCCCCTCTGTGCTGGAAGCCATCGCGCCCTGTAGTTATGCCTCGCTGCGATGACGGCTTGCAGAGTCGAATCGCGACAAGGATGTTGTAGATTTGATCTGACACGGCAGCCACGGCGGGCTTAACGGGGCTTGGGAAGAATTCGGCAAAGGCGAAAGTTTCGCTGGCATCTCCCCGTAGCGACGCCGGTTGAGCTGAATCAAGATCGGGAAAGACAACCTTGAAGAATCGTAAATAGGTCCAGCTGACAAGGAAGCTGTAGTTGGCCAGCCAAAGAGCAGCGCGTGATAGCAGCGGAGTAAACGAGAGCACAGTGACGACGCCAATATAGATGAGGGGAATTCTTGGGACTCGGAGCGAAACGATGCCTCGGAATAGTGTTACCGTATGCGCTGGGATGAGCTGGCTGAAGGCGACGAGGAAAGCGATCTGGATAGGAATGGTACCGCCGATAATCGTAAGTCTGCAAAGAGAAATATGTTTAGTGGTAGTCCTTTATCAAGTAAACAATTGCGTATATAAAAGTATAAACTCACGTCCAGTCGGTGTCCCTAGTCAAGGTAAAGAAAAATATCATGGTGAAAAAGGTGAGGACGTTTGGGACCAGCGTCACGAGCACAAGGAATTTGGCCAGGTCTGCCGAAGACCAAGCTCTCTCCAGATACCTGCCGCCATGGTATAGGGTCACGGCACCCAAGCCAAACGTAAAGATGTTGCCCTCAACCAACGAAGCCGTCAGAAACGTCCAGGGGTAGGCAATAGACAGCTGCGGGATGAGCGTCAGGTACGGTATCACAATGTCCGTATCCTCGGCCCACTGGCGATATCTAATCGCGGCGCTCAGGACAGACTGGAAGAGCAGAGTGCCGAGCAGAGCTCGTGTTACTGGCGGGAGGTTTATTCGCGGGGGCATGGCGACGGGGATGCGAGATGCGGGATGGTGGATGGTTCTATCGCGGGGGGGCTTTTTTTCCAAGGTGTCATTTGAGCCGGGGTTTGTAGAAGGATCCAGGCCGGCGCACGAGGAGAAAAGAAAGACGGTTGAGAATCAGGCAGAGGGCAGAACGAGAGGGTTGTTGTCCTCTTCTGCGCGGTCAGAGCTATGGGCGTGTGTTCTGCTTGTGGCTTGTACTCAACATGAAAGCCTCCATGCTAGGGATGCCACAATATGCGAAGGGATCAGCCGAATCGGGTGATGCCGACTGGTGGAGGAGTGTTTGCCTCAGGCACAAATTTTTCGATACTAGGCTCGGTCCTCGCAAATGAAGATATATATGTGATGGCTGTTGGGGAAAGAAGTTTTATTTAATCTTCTTTCCTCGCTGTGATACTCTCATGCTATCCAGAAATCATTCGAAAAAAATGCTATTTGTCAGTCAGCTCAAGGTTCAAGACTGCAGACACGTTTCCTAGTCGTGTATTATTAACTAGCGTTGACGCAGCCTTGAAGCTTAAACGGGAAGCGATACAAGGCCAAACGCCTAGCTGCAAGACATGGCCTTACAAGGCAGAGGAGGTGCGTGATTGATCACTGGTTGCTGGAAAAAGAATGTGATGCAGCCTATCTGGTGCAGTTTCAAATCCCCCCTTACATGCACTCTCCCCAGTCTTTCGTCAGTCAAGCGTTCAAGACATCAGTTACACACTCATGCACCGGCCACCACTCGATCCATGACTCAGCACGAGGCAGAACCTCGGCAAGGCACAGGCTCTGCCCCAGGGTTTTCTCCTATCGGGACAATCAGCTTCATCCGGCAGCCAGCAAATTGGATTGAGCGTAGCATGTGGGGTCGCGCATGTGCAAAAACCCGTAACGGGGGACCCTGCCCTGCTTGCTTCAAGGTTACAAGACCCCAGCCGTCTGAATTGCTACTGTACAGTACCACGGAAGCACGGGGGCTGCAGAGAGGAGTCCATCCCGAACTGGAACTGGCGGCGAACGATCGAGAGAAACAGCGTCGGAATGGCCGATCTTGCACATCCATCTGCACAAATCCAATTGATACGCTTGAAATGATCGTTTTTGCACGCACGGCAACAGTCAGCTGCGGGAGACGAAGCAAAACGCATGGTTTCTTCGTTTAGGCAGGTCAGGCATCTTTAGTAGGAGCAGGTGCCTGGAGCCAATGCAGGCCTTGGTAACAAGTGCGCTTTGGCTCCAGTAGGTCATTTCACGGCGGGTGCTATACTCGGCGTGGTACTATATTTCGTCGCTGCATACCCGATCTGTACTCGTGGCTTCATGTTGCCTTACGCCGCCTGCTGAAGAGTTGTCGGTAATGATGAGTACAAATATCTCGTACCGGCTGCCATGGGCCGTGGGCGCTTGTGTATGGAGTAGGCGGGGCGAGCTTGAAGACCCATCCATGCCATCGTCAAAGATCCTGACTTCGAGGCCTCTGGCTTTTTTATCGGGGCTGTGGACGCAGCTGTTGCGGCGACAAAGCCTCTCAGCTCCTGCGAAGCAAAATCCGTCATGGCGCGCGTTTTCTCCTCTCTCTTTCTCTGCTCTCCTTTCCGTCACGCTGCAGTCTACAGTATTGTCGCTAGAATCTCTGAAGCCTGCAAGACCCCGGATATTGCTGCTGCTAGTCTTTGGGCCACCAGTTTCTCGTACCAGGATTTCCTGTCCCATCACCCACGGAACACTGAGCTGGCCCGGTCTAGCTCCGTCATCCACTCGCCCTCATCCACTCGTCTGTGGTCTCCGGGCTATAATAAGCCATTGATGGCAGCCATCTCGTTGCACCCCTGTCCCCGGCACGCACATCGCAACCGTCACAAATAACCCCTGCGCAGATACAATGTACATTTCGCGGCGGCGTGAAGGGGAACAAGCAACAAACTTGGCGGCGCCACCAGCTCCAAGGCCGACCACCTATGATGCTGCCGCCCGCCCCTTTTGTCGCCTGTGACCAGTGCCACGTAGGCTGACGAGAATAAATCACACACACCTCTCGCCATCCAGGACACTCTTTGTCTTCTGGATGGCTGCTGCTGCCTGTGACGAGAAGAGAGGGGAGGGGGAGGGGGAGGCGAGGCGAGGCG
This sequence comes from Trichoderma atroviride, assembly GCF_020647795.1. Taxonomy (NCBI): domain Eukaryota; kingdom Fungi; phylum Ascomycota; class Sordariomycetes; order Hypocreales; family Hypocreaceae; genus Trichoderma; species Trichoderma atroviride. The sequence goes on along the minus strand of NC_089400.1, from coordinate 912,455 downwards.
ATCAGACCGGACCAAACCAGGCCAGAGCAGTCAAAAAGCAGAGCATCCATCATTCTACGGGCCTTGGTTCCAACAGGTATTGACCGAAGATGGCCTTCTGAGCCGCCGCTTCCAGAAGATAGCCTTCCAGATTTCCCTCTGGGCCGTCCAGGAAGCTTCAAGGGGCCGGTGCCAGTGCGTTGCTGCGCGTGAGACTGAATCTTTAAATGAAGAGAGGACCACTTTTTGGAAGCTTAGCTAAGGCGATGAGCTCGCAGCCCGTCATCTCGCCGAGGGGGATTTCCCGCGTGTCGGGGATAAAAGCAATAAGCACAGCGTTCGCCAAACGACGCCGCTAATCCTCTTGTCCTCATAGAGCACAGTACGAGCTGTGCTAGTGTGCCGGGCCATTGGCCATTAGCCACCGTCGCGAGCCCAGATCCATTGACGGGATCCCGTGGCCTCTGAGGAAGCACGTACCGGTACGGCCGCTTGGAGACACTTGGATGATCCAGGACATTCCCTGCGGGGCGCGGGATGTCCAGGTACTGCTACGGAGCACGCTCATTTACGGAGTAGTGCCCAGCCGATCTGCAATCCAGTCTCAGATTCTGCTGCCCTGGCGCCCTTTAGGCTTGATCTCGAGAGGCGCGGCATCGTGATGGCGACGTCTTCCATTCCATCAGCAGCGGCAGGACGTTGACGAGAATGCCGTGGGGAGAGACGCAGACGAGACAGCGACCCAGCTTCTGCCCTGGATCCAGGATCGAAATCGCGATTGCTGATGGGGACAGCCCGGAGGCGGCCAAGCTGCTGCAGGAGCCGACCGACTTCGCAGTTCGCCACCGCACGAAAAGAGAGGGTTTTGGGGCTGCCATCCTGACGCCCTGGGTCCAAGCATCTGTCTTGGCAGCCGAGTTTGTGCATGCCAGAGAGTCTGGGGCATCCTTACTACTATGTATACAGTAGCAAACTGTGCCTTGTGCAAAAGCATCCGCCCCCTTTGCAGGGGCTGGGCCAAAATGACCTGGGCTACCGTTAACCGAGTTCGCGACGATGTGGCTTAAGATTTTCCCTTTGGCCGCGTCTGACCGGGCGGGCGTTGAACGGGAGAGCAAGGCCAATGCGCAACTTGGCAATATCTAGTGCTCGTGCTCCGGAGAACCTTCGGCCACAGATACCGACCAAACGGCCTCAGCACGAGTGCCGGAGCGTGACAAACAGATACCATTAGATACGAACGAGGATAGCGAATAGGTACTTGTACATGCAAGAGGAGGACACTTCAGTTGACGAGCGAATTGGGCTTGCGCCACCAGCGCTAGGAGATGGCGCATCTGGTAATGACTTTCTTTTCCCTCTCGTCGTCCTTTGTCTGAAGTGACATGCACGCACTCGTCCAGCCCAGAGACCAGGTCACAGGCTGACAATACCGTAACGAGTCGACTGGACCCCGCAAGCTGGTTCTCCTCTCCGCGGCGAAACGTTTCGCGCACAAGTATCGAGAACCCGGCACCATGTCTTGTCTTGCCTGTGAAGAGCCTCTACGACAAACCGGGACACTGTACCACCCTCCGTCGGCAAGTTTTAGCAGCCAGGCCTAGGGTTCTCTCCAATCCCCCCGTTTCTCCCGCTGCCCTACCGCCATGCTATCTCGTTCCACAGCGATTTGAATGCTCAATCTAGCGCCAGGCCGGCCCACCTTCGAGAACGACTAGATGCAGTAGTGCCCACGACGGAGCAGTACCTGGCGCATCACACGCTGTCGCGACGTCTGCTCGGTACCTCTCCGTATCTGGACATGGCTCTGGAGGTATTCAGGCAAGTCTTTTGCTTCCGACGCCATCAACTAGTAGTACCCAAGGTACCGACATTCGTGATGCGCGGCAGCCTCCGCGAAGCGACGCTGCAAATGGATGCCATGCCTTGTCGCTCTCTGTACCCGTGCATAGGAACGCCACTGTCAATCTTGCAATATGCGGCGCAGTATCGTGTCCGCAACGCGGCCTCATCGCATCAGCGAGAGGGGGGGGGCTGGCCAAGGCAAAAGCAAATGTCATGCCGCAGAAGCTCGTTTATGTGCATTTTAGGGCCCTCTTCGTGGCATGACAGGGCTAGAGCAAAACGGTCATGTATGCGCAGGTTGCTGTAGGGAGGCAGATTTGGAGGGGGCAAGATCTCGAGGAAAAAAACTGCCCCCTCCATTATTAAGTTTGGCGGTAGGATGTGAAAGCCTTGGGGGTGACCTCCAGGGCCTTGCCATTGGTAGAGCGGCGCTGCGGTGGCGCTGGCATCTACATGTAGCCAGCCTTTAATTGATGTCTGGCGCCGGCTATAGCGCAGTCCACCGGCTGGGTTTCTCCTTCGGCGCCTCGCCTTTCTGGGCTCCCCAAACAAGGCCCGTTGAATCTGGCGTGGGCTGAACGCCCGGCCGCCGAGGTACGCGGTACTTGACGGGTACTGCAGCGTGGCCGGTGGCTGCGGCTGGCGGCCAGGTACTTGCAGCGCACAGTCCAGGTACTGCGTACCCCAGGCGCGGCAGGGCCAATGTACCGACAGAGGTACGGAGTACCTGTCTCTGCCGTGGGCGGATGTGGATTCGATTCATCTTCTTTCTTGAATCTTCACTCTCACTTCCTCCTCACATTCGCCATCTCGCTCTCCTTTGACGGCGCCCCGATCGAGCCTCAGCGCTGCTCTACTCCTGCAGACTCGCCTGCGACGACCAGCCGTGACACTGCCGCCACCTGCTGGCGCGCTCTCCCCCCTCCCACCCCCGGAACCATAGCCATGGTCATCAAGGAATTTCTCGACTCAGACCGAGTCAACTTTCTCATCTGGAGGTTCGTCAAAGCCCGTTGCTTTTGCCAGCCTTGTGCCCTCTTGGCCGCCTGCCACCCTCCAGGCCGTCCACCGCCGCCCAATCCTCCATCACCGAGCCTCCAGTCTCTTCCCAGATGTTTTTTTCGGCCCCAAGAGGCTTTGTTGGCGCCCACGCCTCGTGCTGACCCTTTTTTTGCGCAGGTATTTGCTTGAAGGCAGTACGTGGAACCGCGCAGCACCGCAGCTTTTGTCCCTGTCGTTTCTCGCAGGGCCGGATCAACCTTGAAGTATGACTAACCGTGGACAATTGTTTTTTTGCGTCTAGATTACAGAGAAACTGCCGCCAAATTCCAGAAAGAATGGCACGTCAAAGAGCCGCAGCGAGACTTTGACTTTGCGCGCCATGTCAAGGGCCGTGCTCTAGTCTCTGTTGTCAACAGCGGCCTTATCTACTATGCGCTCGAAAGAGAGCACGCACGTCACCAGGTACGCCGGGAAATTTTACTGCTTGCTAGATTCACTGCTTTCCCCTTCTCTTCTTGCCTCTTCTCTTCCTTTTTCAACTTCGCGATTGGGGCCTGGGCTGCCTGTGCGCCAATCGCGGTTGTCGCTGTTCCCTTTTTATTTTTCCCTTTTGGCTGACGATCCGATTCGGCAGCAGATGCCTGAGGATGCCACCGCACAAGCCGAGGTGGTGCGCAACGGCATCTTTGGACCGCTGGTGGAAATGCAGCCGCCAGCAAAAACAGAGGAAGAGGATGACGACGAAGACGTGGATGCACCAGGCGAAGAGGAGGTAGACTTGTCGCGAAAACGGATTCAGAACTCTCTGCCCAATGGGTCGCCCCCCAAGCGACCGCGGCTCAGCAACGGCTGCGAGAGCAAATCCGATGCAGCCACCGTCAGCACCCCCATGGCCATGGATGTGGACCAGCAGGAGAATCACCACCAGCACGACGACGACCAGAGCCTGCAAGACAATCACGCCTACCCGTCTCCGCTAGAAGGCGAACAGGTGCCGCTCCCAATTGTGCGGACAGAGGGCCCCGAGCAGGGCACGCAGGTCGACAAGGTCGAGCAACTATTTCCAAAAACCACCTTCATCCGCCTCATGGACACCAACTGCGCCACCGAAACAGCGCCATCTCCCTCCCCAGCTGGGACTGAAAACGCTCCCATTCTGCTGCAGTGCGAGTGGAACCCTAGAGACCCATCAATACTGGCGGCTGCTGGAACCGATGCGCTAGCCCGCGTTTGGACCATTTCGCGTGCCACGGCAACTGAGCATGGCGAGCATCACGTGTCACCCCACGCCCATGCCTTGTTGGATCCCGACGCTCCCAAGACAACGACGGTCACGGCGCTGGCCTGGACTTCAGATGGCACGGCAATTGCCGTGGCTAGCGACTGCGGAGGATCCCGCGCTGCCATCCACGTGTGGTCCGCCGGCGGCGAGCTCCTCCAGTCCATGGACGTGGCAGAGCCGCCCATCGTCAAGCTCCTGTGGAATCCCAGCAATTCGGCGCTCCTTGCCATTTCCCCAGAGAACAAAGTCGGTACATCAATAACGGTGCACTCGGCAACCTCGAATAAATCCTTCAGGTACGATCTCTCGGGCCACAGCCTCGATACGGGACTGGACGCAACATGGACCGGCGAGTCCGAGTTTTTGATTTGCGGCGGGGGCATCTTTGAGTGTCTAAGCGTGGGGGAGACATCGATACAAAGGGCTCGAAAGTTCGAGACCAAAGAGGATGATCATTTTGCTCAGGTCCTATTCGACCCGCTATCTCAGCTGGTGGCCACTTCCAGCGACAAGGGTGTCTTAGATGTAAGTCTGGGAAAAGAAAAGAAAACCTTGGTTTACCCATACCACGACTATCTTGAAGTTGGAGACTAATCATCATGATTTTATGTAGCTATGGGATGAGTCCGGCGCGCGCCGATCCATATCAGCACACCAGGGGTCGATTACAACAATGGCCTGGCAACCCCTGTCGTCAAATCACTCCAATCCAGACGATGAACGATTAATCGCTACTGGAGGCGAAGACGGCGCCATTCTGATCTGGAACGCCAGAAAACCTGAAAGCAAACCAAAATGCTTTTTCACAATGGAGCTGCCCGTCGTACGACTCGCTTTTACACCCGACGGAGCTTTTATCGCAGGAGCCACATCAAGAAGCGTCTTGATATGGAAGGTTGACAGCCACTCCGTGCCCCGGGCCGTCTGGAGACCGTCTAGAGACGAATTCGAGAACCTGAAGGGCAACCAAGATTCTGAAGAAGAGGATGAACACTGTCTTTGCTGGGATATCAGCGGCCAGAAGCTTGCTTATGGTGCAAACAGTCGAGTAAGTATAAGAATATTGAATGGGGGAATTCATGTGGAACCTTTTGACTGACGAATCTCTTAGCTCGCTATCATTAGCTTCAGTGGATAGAATCCACGTTTACAAATGAGAAGAAGATTTGGTTACATTACAGCAAATGGATGATTCCATAGGAAATGGGATCAGTGAGTTGACTCTTTGGAAGCTTCCAAAGACGACACGGCAACATGAGGACGAAACAAATGGACAAGAAGAAGAAAAAAATCTAGATAGCCACGGCATTGGCGAGTGGCGCGACACCCTACAATGACTGCGGCATGACGAAACTCACGTCAACAGCAATTCTCTTTTTGATTTCCTCCTCGTCTTTCTTTCATTCTCTTTGAACAAAGGATGGCTATCTGGATTCGCGGGAGGTGATGTGCCGCGATACCAATCTTTTAGGGCGCAATGGTCCTGCGCATCAGTCCCTTTTGTATACCAGCATTCCCCGTTGGGCTTTCTTTTTTGGTCATAACCACATATATCTGGACAGCAAGGGGAGACTGGACCAAACTATGCTAATTACATCTTGACTACGCGGATACACTCGAATGAACGACAGGGATAAAACGGACGTATGGAGTACGAGTGGTGTTATTCTGATTATTTTCAAGTCATTTTTTTCAAGTTTCTATTTTGTTTTTGCGTTGCTATTTTCAGTCTTTGGGCCGGCGGTAACATGAGAGGTGGGAGAGGTGGGAGGAGAGAGGAGGAGAAAGAAGGAAAGCTAGCAAAAGGCATTTCGATATGTGTCCATACGTGTTTGAACAGACAAAAGAGGTAGTGAGGCTGCGTCTTGTACATTAAAACTAGCAGGGTACTTACTACCTATCAATTCAAGGACAAAGATCCTGTTACTAATAAGTTGAGGCTCGCATCCGGAGCGAGTAACGAATGTGAAGTCTATATTTAGCGAAAAGCTCAGAACGTCAGTGTGTCTTGTAAATGGCCTGTGCTTGGGTGCCAATGGATTATTACTACATGTACCTACATCCCGTCCATGCTTTATACAAGCGAGTGAGGTGACGCCATGAAATAAATGTACAAGGTCGATGTCGAAGTCGAGGCGGGGTTAGTGCCAGCGGATGGATGACCTAAGGAAGGATCGTGCCTAAATTCGCCCGCCATCTTCATTTCTATTACTTTCAACCACCTCCTGTCAGCTACATCTACACCAGGCTGCACGCGCAACACGCAAACCATTTTCAGATTGAACTCCAAGATAATCAAGGAGCAGCAAATAATAAAAGCAGCAAGAAGGATTGATATCCATTTCTCTAATCCACCAAAAAAAGGGCACCAACAACATGGCTGGCCTACCGCCCAACTACAACTTCACCAATCAATACGACCCGCAGCTTCAGGCTTCAATATCGCAGATGCAGCAGCATCAACAGCAACAGCTGCAGCACCAGCAGCAACAACAACTCCAACAGCCGCTATTCCAGCACTCGCAGACTCAGCTGCAGCATATCCAACAGCAGCAGCTTCAGCAGCAGCAGACGTACCAGCAACAGCAAACCCAGCTAATACAGCAGCTACACCAAGAAGCGCGAGATCGGCGCGAGAGGATTCGCAGCAAGCCCTTTCCCACCAACGTGACTCAATCGGTGCGTGACCGCCAAGCGCGTGGCAAGGACGTCTACAGGAGCAGCGAGGACGAGAAGACGGACGATGAGGAAGACGGCGGCCATGAGGAAGATGAACGACGCCAGCACCAGGAGAGACAGCCTATCTTGAGAAAAGGGTGCGTGATTTGAATTTGACCTTCTTCTTATTGATTCTTTACTCTATTGTATTTTTCTTTTCTTTTTTTGCTCTCTTTTTTCCCTTTCTTGTTCTTGATTTTTTGAGCTTTGCTTTATGTTTACTCTGCGTTAGCAATCGTAACAGTCTCGACAGCGTCCTTGATGGCGAATCTGATGATGGCATTGAGGGAAGAGACACCGACAATGAAGCTGATATCCTGCGGTGTTGCAGAGCAGAGGGTTTTGAGACTCGCCAGCGGAGGGCGTTTGCCGCGTCGGTGTTGGATCGTCCGGAGCAGCTGATGATGTATGCCCAGAGCGAACACGACGTGAGTTGAACTCTAATTATATTTTTTTTTTCTACTCTCCAAGTCCTGTGCTGACAGATGATATGGGGGAGATAGAGCATGGCTGGCCAGCGTCATCGCTTCATGACTATAATGTGTGGTTACGAGGACGATGACTACTGGTCCAACGTTGGGCACCACCGGGCGGTGACCAGGGCGGCGCGGGAGAGACAGGCGAATATGCGAAAGGCTATGAACATTAATCGCAGGACGGCCTAATGAAGAGGACATCCTTGTTTAATTGAGGGGGTCTATTTATGGGCTTTCTTTTTAACTTCTGTTTCGAGGGGTTTCATTCTCAGCGGATTACGGCACACTCTTGGAAGATACTATTTTGACGACTCTCATGATGATTTTTTTTTTTTTTTTTTGACTTATTCCATATCAGCAGATTGAAATGAAAGATATATAATATATATACTCAACATATATTGTCATCAACTCGATACACGTAGAAGTATTGCAAAGCAAAATATTATACATAGTCAAAAAGAGAAAAAGAAGTTGAAATTCCAAACGTTGCAACGATGGGTATGTGTAAGTGTGAGCGTATAAGTGTTCGTGAGCGTGCGTGTGTACCAATTATATATCCCAAAGACAAATGTTTCCCTCCTCTTTCATGAATCATCAATAGAATATTCCCATCCTCCCATAATAAAAAAACGCCCCGAGTATGTGCAAATGTTTCCAAGTATATAAATCCAGCCCTCCCCATTTTTCAAATCCCTAAAGAGAGTGATTGTGTGCTATCCCAAACGGTTTCCATCTCTTCCAAAGGAAAACATGTCTCTCCCAAAAAGGAAAAAAAAAAAAGCACAGATAACAAGAATTGCAATCAACAAAAAAACAACTGTTTATCAGCGATGGAAACATCCACTCATGCATACCGCGCCATTCTCGGCCTCCACTGCGGCTCCTGAATCGGGGGCTGTCCATATCCAGGCGGCGGCGGCGGCTGCTGATACGCCGGTGGCGGTGGATTAAACTGCGTCTCGGTCATATTATAATCTTGCGGCCCAGGTCCTTGGTTCTGGTTCCCTCTCCACTGAGGCCATCCGCCGCCAACGGGGGGCGAGGAGGTCTTGGGAACTGCTCGTCGTCGCTTTACCCGGCGCCAGCAGCTGAGGATGATGCTCGCTATAATGACGATGACCAAGATGCCCACCACAACCGCAATGGGGATGACAATCTCCTTGTGGCCAGTGATCCATTGCTGGATCTCCTTTGACGTGGAGCTGCCGGTGCATGTTCCGTTGGAACAGTGTCCGCCGGCGCCACACGGAGTCCCGTCAATAAAGTTCTGACCATACAAGAGGCACTGACGTTGTCCAAAGGCAAGCTCTCCGGAAGTGCAGGAAACCGTGCAGCTATTCTGAGTATCAGGGCATGCAGTTGTCGAGCTGTTGTTGGCCGAGGTGCCAACGGCGACCTGGCATTGCCTATCACGAGAGGTACACTGCCCTGAGGCACACGCGAGGCCATTTCCGCTACCGCATGATTCGCCATTTGACTTGTGTTGATCGTCGGGGCATTTAGCTACATTACCGGGGCAAGTCTCCTGGATGTCGCACTCTCCAATGCTGGGTCGGCACACCGTTGCAGAGGACGCAAACTGGCATTGGCTGGTGCAACAGTCTTCGTTGGATGGGTCACACACAGAGTTGGTTGTGAATTTGCAAGTCTTTGCGTCGCAGCACGTGTTGTTTTGGCAGCCTTGCTCACCGCCGCAGTCGCATTCTTCGCCTTCCTCGACGATGCCGTTACCACACTGGCTGCCTGTGACAGTTGGGATGTTCTTATTGTCAGTCAGGCAGCCTGATGCATCTGCCGCTTTGAGACTGGAGCATATATTGCCAATGCTGCACAGAGAAAATTGGGATATTCCTACGCCAGTTGAAGGGTTCATGATGAATTTGCCCCCGGCATCACAAGTGCTGGCGCTGAGTGGGCAGCAAGCTGGTGAAGAGGCATCAACAGGGCAAGTAGAGCTCGTGCAGTCATGGACAGCTCCGAAAGTGTGTCCCGATTCGTGGGCAAATACCTGCCACTCTGTCGTTGTTCTCACTACGACGTTGGTGCCGGCGACGGTCTCGTTATTGCCTTGCCCATCCGAACTGGTGCCTGACCTCTGACGACAGACTTGGCCTCTCCAGGCCAGCCCGACAGCGGAATCTGTAGGACAGGTGCTGAACAGAGACCAATAAGCGTTGTTATCGAGAGATCGGCCACGCCAGGCAGAAAAGAGATTCAATCGATCGCTAATAGTAGTGTTGGACTGGCAGTCGACGTTCCAAGGAGTAGCGGCCTGAGGAGCTCCCGGGCATCCACGATCAAGAACAGTCAGGTTTCTTATGCCCAGAGAGATCTTGAAGGAACTCTCATAGACCTGGGAGGCTTGGTTTACAACTCCTATGATATTTTTCCTCAGGTCTTCAGAAGAGTTGAAGCCGCTCCAGTACGTGCAATCGGTGGCGATGCCAACCAAAGCCACCTTCTTGGTGGTTGGGCAGCCAGCTGTGCTTCCAATGCTCGCAATCAAGTCCTGGCCACTTCCCCCCCGAGCCTCCATCGATGGACTGGCGGCCAAACAAGCTTCTGGCATCTATTCCTTGGAGCCCAGTTGATCGCTTGAGCTCCTTATCAAACTGGCTGTTAAAGTTCAAGGAATCTGAGATGCACTCTGACGGGCTGGAGACATGGCGCTTGAGCTCTCCACGACCGAGAAAGTCCTGAACATCGGAGTCACGCCACACGACCATGACCTCGTCGGGATCTCGTGCTTTCCAGTCCTCAAACGCAGGATCGCTGTCGAGCTTAAGATTGTTGTACTTTGTGCCAGTATGGATGTGATGATTGTCACCATCAGCTCGAAATGCGCCGTCAAAGACTGGGTGCTTGCCGTCGCGGTGTACCGTTATCCTGGCCCATCCAGCCAGGGACCAACCATCTTCGTCAGGGCGCTCAATGTAGGCGTTGCCCCGATAGACCTTGTGTTCGGAGCGCTGTACTTTCTCTCTTGATCTGATGTTTCCTTGGGAGTCGAGATAGGTCACCTCAAAGTCTTCGTGGAGAACATCGTGGTTGGGGTGAAGAGACAGTCGAATTCGCTCTTGTCCATCGTGAAGGGAGAAGGTAAGGTCGAACTCGGAATGTGAGTGCACTCGGCCGGCAGGCGTGTGAATCTTGATATCGTCGATGACGGAGACGTAACTAAGTGGACTCCTCTTCAAAGAATGCGCTACAGCGAGATTCAAGAGAAATTCAGGTATCAGCAAATGGCAACTGGCTTTGGCAGAGGAGTGACAATAATACCGATCACAGTCTGGACCAACAAGGCTGTGCTAGCAAAAGCGGCCACAAGAGACCGCAGCGCAACCATGGCAGCGGGGTGGAGATGCAAGTATCTATATAAACGGCCGACTAGAGAAAAAAGACGACACGCAGAATAGACGCAAAGAACAGGACGACGACTATCACAACAAACAGGCCATCCGAAACGCGGGCGACGAGCTGGCAGGCTTTCGGCTCCTTCTTAAGACAACGGCAAGCCAAGAAACGATTGCGTTTGTCTGCGTGGCGCAGAGGAATAGCGACAGAAACGGAGGAGAAGAGGCGACCAACACCGAGAGAAGAGGGAAAAGAGTCCCCCCGAAGGTGGGGAAAGGCGCGCGCCGCGGACGGAGAGCCGGAGCAAATGAGAGGGAGAAACGAAGCAGAAAAGACGATGAGGAGGATGAGGGAAAGAAGAGAGTGCGAGAGGGAAAAAAAGTGTGTGCGTGCACCAGCAAGGCGGTACTTGGGACGATGAGGCTCAGATGCTGCTTGGCGTCGGTACATTGCTTCATAGCGCCTGGGCGACAAGCTTGCGGTGGACAAGAGCGCTGTCAACAAGGTCTGCTGCTGCCGTAGCTGCGGGAGTTTGGCAAGCCTGGGGGGAGCTTTCGGGGCCCACTGCGCCTCCACCAGGTACGCTTGGAGCCCATTAAGCTCGTAAACTCAGTGGGTACAGAAGCGCTAGAAGGGCGCTGAAGCAGTGCCGTCCGCAAGTAGCAGGGGGTGATGATGGCAGGGGCTGCTTGGCATGGGGGACGATTTTCAGGTTTCAATGTTTCGCGGCAACGACACGATGAGATGGATGGGTGGATGGACAGAGAGGGAGCCTATGCAAGGTGCAGCGCATGTTTCCTTGGAAATCGACGATGATTTAATTTCGCGATACATTTTTTTTTTTGAGGCGTTCATTCGCGTATTTTCATGGCGTTCTGTCGGCTTACACGAAATACGAAGTAACTTTTTCGTCTCCAGCCTCGATTTCGTTATGCATATTCCCTGAAACGACGCCGAGAAGCGAGGGGCAAGGTAGCCCTTGTCTTGATTCCGCTTACAAAGTTGCCTATGTCACTGTGCCTCTTTTTTTTCTTTTCTTCAGCTCTGCTGGGCCAATGACGAGAGATCCCGGTCTGCACGTATTTAGTGCAGATGTCATCAGACAGATTCCATGTCCCGGTAAGACATGGACTGCATGCCATCTGGGAATTTAATTTTTTCTTTCGATACATGCCATGTCTACCACATAACTTGAATCGCAAGAATTTCTGTCAATCAATTTTTGGTTTGCTTCAATGAAAAAATCAAAAGATATCAAAGACATCGAGAGAGAAAAGGGGCAACGCACTCTACAGCTTCTTTGGCCATTGTACAATGTCATCAATCATGAAACCCCCCTCCCCATTTGCCCCAAATCTCACCAGCTGCGCTGAGCCACTCTCTGCCAAGAATATACACCAAAAATACACCCCATTCCGACCTTGGCAGAAAAAGTATGAGAAAATAGGAAATCGAAGAAACAATGCATTCTCGTATAACAAATCAAGGTCACATGGTATATATGCATAGCCCTGCAGAAGGTGACTGCATCATGCATATATGTAATCGCTTACTCTTTATTTTCATTTGTACGAGATGAAGATAAGTTGGGGACGTTCGTTTCAGCATTTTAGGCATTTTAGAGACAAAACCACGAGCGCGCGGTTACAACTTCGCAAGCAAACAAACCCCCAGCCAATAACATGTATCCGATGACCATCATGGCTGAGTATCTGTCTTGGCGACTTGGCACCTGATTATGAGGGACATTCTCTCATCTTTCCCAATCTCTCTCGTCCTTCACATTTCTCGGTTCTCACAAGATTATTACGGGACATTGAATTACACCGAGTCGTTGGAGAAACACAATCTTCGGCTTCATCGGCGTGGACCAATCCAGGCTGTGCAAGCAATTTCCAGTCTTGGCTCGACTCCATATCTTCCAACATCTGTGGCGCCGTGCTAGACGGTCTGAAAGCATCACCAAGCGCGATACTAACGTTTGCCACATTACAGATTCGGGCATGCGCCCCTATTCCGTATAATTTACCCCATTAAATCCAAGTAGATCCGAGGCAGGCGTGCCGAGATGTCTAAAAGGCAAAAGGAAGGTTAACTGTCATTATCATACCCATAACAAACTTGATATGGCAAGCTACCTATAAGTACCTACTTTATCGTCTTCTTAGCCAAGACTGAAAGTACGCGCGTCTTCAGTTGATTCCTCAGCCTACGGATACAAGCCTCTTCGAATACTTGGTCCCTATACTTTGTCAGCGCAGCAAAATCTGTTTAATTGAACGTCATATTGCCTGGTAGGTATATCGTCAAGTATGAAAGTAATCAATCTCCGCTCAACGAAAAAAAGTTTATTGGATTCATCGTCTTAGATATCAAGTGCTATCCCAATCGTTATATCCGCATCCAAAAATAGAAAGTACGAGTATTCTCCCCCCCAAATTACCCTAATTTTTAATCATCAAAACGGACTTTGCGTGCGTTGATGGCTGCCGTTCTTACTTCCGACCTAATTGTACTACCAAATGACAAGCTAGATGCGAAACAAAAACTCGCTCTGACTCCCAAACTGCTTTGTTTTTTTTAATTTGTTTATTTACCCTTTGATGCGTGAACAGTCGCAATGATCTTGTCGACGACGGAGGGGTCAGACAACTAAATAAAGAACACAATGGTCAGTTGCATGATACGTTGACTGATTTTAGGGGCGGGGGGACAAAAAACGTACTGTTGAGACATCACCAAGCTGATCCTCCTCGCCTGCCAAAACCTTCCTCAGAATGCGGCGCATGATCTTACCACTTCGCGTCTTGGGGAGATCTCCAATAATGTAGACGGCCTTGGGGGCAGCAAAGGGGCCAATGCTCTTTCGGACTTGCAGGACAAGCTCCTTGCGGAGGGCGTCTGTCGCCTCGTTTCCGTCCTTGATGGCGACAAAGGCGTTGACAGCCTGGCCGGTCAGCTCGTCGGAAACACCAACGACAGCCGCCTCGGCAACAGCGTGGTGCTCAATCAGAGCAGCCTCAATCTCAGCGGTAGAGAGACGGTGACCGCTGACGTTGACGACATCATCGACACGGCCTCGGATCCAGTAGAAGCCCTCGTGGTCACGGGCAGCACCATCGCCAGTGAACTATATGTCAAATTGTCAGTTTTGTCTTCATCCTTTCCCCCGTACACGCTAAGATATTCTTACGTAGTAGCCCTTGTAGACGTGAAGGTAGGTATCCAGGTATCGCTTGTGGCTGCCGTAGACGGTACGAGCAATGCTGGGCCATGACTGCTTAAAGGCGAGAACGCCCTCAACGTTGTTGCCGTGAAGCTCCTCTCCAGAGACAGGGTCAATGATGGAGGGCTCAATACCGAAGAAGGGTAATGAAGCGCTACCGGGCTTCATGGGGGTAACACCGGCAAGGGGGGTGATGACGTTAGAGCCAGTTTCGGTCTGCCAGTACGTCTGTAGATTTCAAACGTTAGTAATCTATTCATTGCGGTGTTGTCATCTCTTTCAACTTACGTCGACAACGTGGGCGCTCTCCTTGCCAACAATTTCGTAGTACCACTTCCAAACCTCAGCGGCGATGGGCTCACCGACTGAGCCGAGAGTTCGCAGGTACTTGAAGTTGCCGCGGACGTGCTCGTCACCGGCGCGCTTGAGCAGTCTCAGGGCTGTAGGGGCAACGTAGAACTGAGTGATGTTGTGCTTCTCAATGATATCCCAGTATCTTGAGAAGTTGGGGTAGGCCGGTGTGCCCTCAAAGACGACTGTTGAGACACCCAAGAGCAGGGGAGAGTAGACGACATAGGTGTGGCCAGTGATCCAACCGACATCACCACCGCAGAAGTAGCGATCGCCATCGTGAATGTCAAAGACGTACTTGCCGGTCATTGCGGCGCCAAGCAGGTATCCAGCGGTGGTGTGCATGACACCCTTGGGCTTTCCGGTAGAACCAGATGTGTAAAGGAGGAAGAGAGGATCCTCCGAGTTCATGGGCTCGGGGGCAATGTAGCTAGGCCACTTCTCAACCTCCTCGTGCCACCACAGGTCACGGCCGGGAACCATGTTGATGTCGGCGCCAGTGCGGCGGTAGACGAGAACGTTGCTGACATCGGGGCACTGCTTCAAGGCATCGTCGACAATCTTCTTGGTGCCAATGAACTTGCCGCCTCGCTTACCCTCGTCGGAAGTGATGACGAACCGGGACTTGGCATCAAGGACACGGTCGCGGAGAGCGTCGGCAGAGAAACCGGCGAAGACGACGGAGTGGACGGCGCCGATACGGACACAAGCCAGGATAGCAACAACGGCTTCGGGAATCATGGGCATGTAGATGGCGACGGTATCGCCCTTCTTGATGCCGGCCTGCTTGAGGACCCAAGCAACCTTGGACACATCACGAAGAAGCTCGCTGTAGGTCACGTTGCGGCCCTCGTTGACCTCGTCAGCCTCGTAGATGATGGCAACGCGGTTGGGGTCCTTGTAAGCATGGCGATCAACGGCGTTGTAGCAGGCGTTGAGCTGGCCCTCGACGAACCACTTGACATCGCCCTCGGCGAGGCTGCCGGCAGAGACGGTCTCGAAGTCGCGGGTCCAGGACAGCAGCTCGCGAGCTGTTCGGCCCCAGAACTTGTTGGGCTCGGTGATGGACTCCTTGTAGAGCTTCTGGTACTCCTCTAGGCCTGTGTAATTTTAGAAGCGGTCAGCACTCCGGGGTCTGCATATCCTAAAATCGCGTACCTGCACCAGCCGTCCGGACAGACGGAAAACACGCCGTTGGGTTGACGCAATTCCCGGACGTCCGGACCAGGTCGTGGCATGTGCGCCGACACCGGTGCAGATACTGCTGTTTTGAGGTGATTTTGGGAAAATGATGCACTTACTGCCAATGTGGGGTTTGCTAGGGTGCTCTGCCGAATGGGTAAAGAAGAAAAAAAGATGTCAGCAAGATCTACTCAAAAGCAGCTAATAGGAGCTGGCTCTCTATCGGAGATTTCGAGGGGCTGCTAGCGGGTGGCAACATACTGGCGAACATATTCTGGGGAGGCTCTGTTGCGCGCACAAGTCAGTCTCGGCTTCAAGGTATCTCAGGACAAGCTGCGGGACGCATTCTTACGGAAAGTCTCGATCTCGTGGGCCTCCACGACGACTCCCTGGTTGTCGGCCATGGCTTCTGCGAGGATTAGGGGTTTTGCGGCTGCTGCGCGTGTTTGTGCGTGGAAAAGGTGTAGAAAAGGTCTTGGAGGGGTCGAGCGGCAATACGCGCTGCAGAAATCCGGCGGAGTGCGGGGTAGCTGTAAAGTCGCAGTACCAGTACTTGGTGCTACGTTGCGGCTTGTGGAGGGTCTCCCGCGCCGCAAAAGCCTGGAGGGCGAGGTTGTCGCGGATGCGCTGCGAGGCCTGGGGCGAGCAGCAGCGGTCGCTTGGCGAAGGCGTCGTCCCTTTCCGAGTCGCAATGGCCCGGAAAAGAGGGAGCAACGGGGGGTGCCGGGCAGAGGCAAAGGCGTCGCAAAGAGAAGCAGGTGAGATTCTCTGAATGTCTCTTGGTGCTGGACTGCTGGACTTGGCCAGAGGTGGTGGCGTGGATTGGAAATGTGAAGAAAAGAGCAAGCAACAGAAGAGCGGAAGAGAAGAAGGAAAGGCGGCGGAGGGTGGAGGGGGGTTAAATTGCTTTATAGTAATCGCATTGGGCTCTGGATTCGTGATGCGACCGCCTCAAGGGATTTTGCCTTCTGGGGATGGCTACCGACCTTGACGCTCACTAGCCGGCCTCCGTCTGTGATTCTTATGGAGCCCTTGCCGTTGTAGTAGGTATGGAGCGTCAATCTTAGTTTCGTGGCTCCGTCCGTGTGTCTGTACGAGCGTGTACACGATACCAGGACCACAATTCTCCATTTCCCGCGCTTTGCAGGCTTACTTTCCAATGTTGCTGCAAGCATGTCGCAGTGGATCATGACGATGAGGTATTGCTATCGGCTTCCAGCTTGCTAGTAAATGTTACCTCCGTGGTTTAGCAATGTTGAGCAGCGGTGGTTTATACTAGGCGATGCCCTGGTCTAACTAAAGGCCTGATACTGTACTACGAGGGAGGCCACAAGAAGAAGGGAGGCCATCTCGACCATGACCAGTCAGCACGGCCACGGGGACGTCTAGAGTCTTTTTTTTTTTTACTTTCCTTTCCCCGACTTTCCCCAGCCGATCCCCCAAGTTCCCTCCCCAGGAATCCTTTAGCGCGAGCTTGCCTATCCTATGCCGTCTTAGAATCCATCGCTGCAGCGCCACGTCTCGTCCTTTTGGTGTCTCAAAGCCTCCCTCTCGCCCTACAAGACGGCGCTTGCCCCGATGGACCGGGTGGAGAAGCAGCACCTCCGTTGCCCCGAAGCGCGTGGCCAACAAGAATCAGAGGCCCTTCCGGAAAGGGGTCAGACAGACCCAAAAGACCCAATGGCCGTCCACAAGTCGGAAGGGCGCGGCTCATCAGGGTTCGACCGTTTACAAGTACCAGCGACTGCTCGGCCGCTCAGATGCCTGGCACGGCCTTCTTATCGCCTTGTGCCATGTTGCCGGCGCCGCACCCGCCTGTCAAGCAGCGAGACAAACGCCTGTCGCCCGAACCGAAGAGTCCATGGAGATGAGCAAGTCGATATTCTGGGCAGTTCTGACAAATTATCCTCGGGACATCTGCTCTCTCCCCTCATGCGCGCACATACACGCCGACTTCACACTTCGTCCTACCTACTGGCTTCTCATCCTGTGGCCGCAACCTCCCGCAAGCCCTCCTTGGCTTGATCCGTCCTGTCCTGCAGAACCCATGACCGGGGCTCTGAGAGTTTGCAGCTCTCGCGGACGCAAGCGTGGCTCTTGAGTCGGCGACGGCCAATTATCGCGGGTGCTGAAATTGCTACCCACGATGTGCTCATGCTAGCTGCATTCATCCCGGACACGGTGAATAAGCGAAGCCCCCCATCTAGGCACTACGGAAGACAACTGCTAGGGTAGCACTGGGCTATGGAGCCCGTTCCGTGCTGCTACGATGGACTGCCACGTTATAATTCAGCGAGGCTTCTCATCGGCGCCCATGGGTGACTGAATCGGGTCCTGCTAAAAATTGGGGGTCTAGGTGGGTGCCGGCCTTGATGTACAATATCCGCTGCCTCGCACGTCACTACTGTAAGAACTACTACTAGTAGTAGGTACCTGGACTGCCTCGAATCTCCTGTCCTCCGTACCGAGTTATCCGCGCGGGGGGGGTTTTGCTTGATGGAGTACTGTGTACGGAGTGCTGAGAAATGGATGCGTAGAAAGGGGGAACAACTGCTGTGCGCAGAAGATGAAGATCAACACAATCTTGTCAAGTAATAAGCAGCTCCAAAAAATAGGTAGGCCGTGGTTCTAAAATCCTTCGATGCTACGCTGCCTGGCGGTTGCCCCTCTTTTACCCTTCCTTCCACCCACTCCGATGTTGCAGCGAAACAGTTACCCTACAAAAATCTAATCACAGCAAGAGGCTGCTACCAACGCACCCAACCACTCGGTACGGATTATGCGTGATTAAAAGTACAAGTAGCCTGTTTCGCCGAGGGGTGACCGCCGTTTCCCGGATGGTCCATCTGTTGCGCGGGATGGAGCGGTGTTGGCCCCGTGAAGGTCTTTTTTCTCGCTTTGGCTGGCTAAAGCTGCGTGGTGTAAGTTGAGTTTGCGAATACTTTGCTCTACGCTCTACCTAGGTATCCATCCAAGGTAGCCTCGCAGACAGCCGGCTAAATGGCGAGACGTCCCGAATATAAATGAAGAGCGCCAGGCTATATGCAGGTTCACGCGCAACATTTGGCTTGCGCTATCCTACGCCGCCCTGACTTGGGTTGCACCGCTGCTACTTTATAACAGATGGGAACTGGTGCAGTGAAATCAATTGGATATGTCTCATGCGACACGACGCGACTCAGATTCTAGCTATTTTCTTGATATCTCACTGACATGTGAATGTTGGCTTTTGTATTCATTCGCAGTATTGGCTACACAAAAGCAACTTTTCGAGAAGAAAAAAAAACTCGTTTTGGTGTAACCCGTTTTTTGATCCATCTCATTGAAGCTAGAACGCTTTGTCCAAAGACGATAGACGAAAGATTAGACACCTTGGACTACATAAAAAAAATAAGGAAGAAAAAACGGAGATGGAGCCGAAACTACTAGTAGGAATGTACCAGCAACTGCATGATCCATAGAGTTTTGTTGAAAGCGCTTGCAATGTTGCATCATTTTGCTAGCAGCAGCCATCATGCGGGGCTGCTCATGCTACCGTGCCTGCATACACAAAATGGCTGTGAGAACGGGTGGGATAGGAGAAGCGCAGCAGCGTGATGAACTGGCTGTGAAACACCTATTCTATAGTAGGTAAAACACAATTATACACTACCTGGAAAGCTGTCTTGTACCGTATTACCTCGCGTTTTTCGATGATAAATGTAGGTTCTGGCTAATCTAATTGGCTACATCTTCTATTTGCCCTATAATATCGTCGAAGTCGCGAGGGAATCATCATTGAAAAGGTAAGAATTATCATCGAAGTTGCGAGGGAGCCACAATAAATCAGTATTTATCCAATCAAATGCATTATAGAGCTCCAATAGCCAATCAAACTCTGTTGTTTTCCATTTATTGTGGTTCCCTTGCTTTTTCGACGATGGTTCCCTCGCAACTTTAACGATAATTCTTACCTTTAATTGGCTAACTTCTCTAAATCTCCACTTTTAAATTTATCATCGAAAAACGCAAGGTAATACGGTATTTGCGGATAGGCTGTGTATATCGCCATGTTGTTTTGGAGTCGCACCTGCAAGAAGCCCACAGCCAGAATCGAGTTGCGGTTCGACACTCTGGTTAACTCGACTTTGACTGTGGGCCTCGACCTTGACTGCGGATTGAGGTAAGCGATTACATGTTGTACAAACATGTATTTTTTGTTGCAAATGCCTATGAAAACGCAATAGAAGGTACTTGCAATCCTAACAGACCCACAGCCAAAGCAGAGTTGAGGGTCTGCGAGGTCGAACCTCAACTCGACTTTGGCTGCGGGTCTCGACTAGGTACCAAAATTCGCTTTTACTATCAGTACCTAGTACTATAGAATACCCAGTAGGCGGTAAGCACTCAAACACTATCCATTTTACTTATTCTCTTTTACAGATTTGCGTGTGCACTCGGAAAAAAAATGCATATACCGTATTCCCTCGCAAAATTGGACTTTGGGTGTGGGGTGTAGCAAAGATCCACAGCCAAAGTCCAGTTTGCGAGGTTGAATGAACTGGACTTTAGCTGTGGATGCAGATAAGCAGATATGTAGCTTTCTAGTAGCTTGTATAAGATTTCCCTATGTGGATTTACTTAAAAATACCTTTTTTCTTATTTAAATCCACAGCTAAAGTCCAGTTTGCGAGGTCGAAAGAAAAACATCAAACCTCGCAAACTGGACTTTGGCTGTGGATACCCTTTCCTGTTAAGGACTAGGTACTTTACACTCTTCCCAATATAGAAAGTACCTAATCCTTAACAAGGTATTTTACTCCATACTCAAAGTCCAACTTTGCGAGGGAATACGGTACCTAGTTGCTTACCGCCAAGTCTGCGAGGTTCCTGCAGACTCAAACAGCAACCTGACCTCGACTAGCTTCTGTAAGCGTGATGTATTCGTTTACCACTTCTAAATATGAATGCGCAAAGAAAAGAGTTAGTAGATCACTCCATCGTTACAAAGCTCCGCAGCCTCCTCGAGTGAAAGGTTCTTGCAGATTTAACACACAACCCCCTCTAACGCTTTCCGGTAATTAGAACTCGCAAGTTTGCAAGGTTCGTGCAGATTCAATAGACATTCTCTAGCTCTTTTGAGTAATTTCAGAACTCGCGAGTTTGCAAGGTTCGTGCAGATTCAATAGACATTCTCTAGCTCTTTTGAGTAATTTCAGAACTCGCGAGTTTGCAAGGTTTGTGCAGATTCAATAGACAACCCCTGACCATATAAGCTAATGAGAGCCTATAGATTTCGCAAGTTTGCAAGGTTTGTGCAGATTTAATGGACATTCTCTAGCTCTTTCAAGTAATTTCAGAACTCGCAAGTTTGCAAGGTTTGTGCAGATTCAACGCACGATCCCTGACTTTCAAGAGACCTGTGGACCTTTGTAAGCCTCATGTAAATGCTTAGCAATTCTAGATATGAATACGCATAGGAAGAGTTAGTAGAATACTTGATGTCTCTTCATATGCAGATCCCAGACCTTCGCGGCACCTGTGGAGAATTGCGAGTGTAGTGTGACTGTTTATCAAATTTGTATGTGAGCATGCATAGAAACAAGTTAGTAGGCTACTTCATATCTCTTCTTATGCACGAACCTGGAAAACTTGCGAGTTTATATGCATGATCCCAGAATTCTCGCGGGTTTGCATGCAACGGTCTTTTCAGCAGCGCATTCCCTAGGTAGGTCAGCTTCCCGCTGGCATCAACTTATCTTGTATATATGTACTATCTACTTGTTTTATGATTTGTAATTATATATAAATGACTGAAACCCTCTGCTTTGTCTTTCACTTTCTAAATTTTCAGTAAAAGATGAAAATTTAGTGAAAGATAAAGCGCAAGCTGCTTTTGATGCTCCCTAAAGTCACTCCAACTGCAGTGATAGCCAAAAAAAGCAAAAGAAAGAAAAGGCCTAGAGACTTGAATACTACCGTATAACATCCCTTGCACCCAAGACGCTCAACGTCAATCTTACACCACTGCGCCACCGGGCATTCTCGCATCACCGACGTCTTCATCTTTAGCAGCGGAATCCTCGTCAATATAGTCAAAATCCCCCACATCACCTCCTTCGAGTTCCTCGGCAGCAATCTGTGTAATGCTTTCATCGCCATACCCTTCCGCTTCACAGCCATGAGCAGCAAATCCTTGGTCATGCGTAGTTTCCTTCCGGCTACACGCGTACCTTGAGCCGTCCCCCAGACGCCGCGAAGGCTGGAAGCTGGGCTGATTTAACCCCTGCATGGTCCTAGAAACGCTTTCATCTGCATCTCCATAAAGGTCGTCGCTTTCATATAAGCCCCCATTAGCTTCTCCGAGACTTAATCGTTGCATGTCCCCACTGGCGCTCTTCAACAAGCCTTTGCTAATTTCCTCAGGGGCCGAAAACTGCAGACACAATTGGATCTCTTCGATCGAGCCTTCATTAACTTTCACCCGTAACGTTTGTGTGCTACGTTTGGCGTTCTCAACATCTTCTTCATCGTGTTTAGACATTGTTTGTATTATGAGGGCGACTTTGAGTTCTGCTCATTGCTCGCGTTAATATATATAGCGCAATGACGAAAATCGTGGAAATAATAACACATCAAAGATACACTCACATGAAATTTGGTAGTAAGAACGAGTCTCTTCCTGACCCGTACTGAGATATTGACTGGCCTGCTTGTAGTCCCATCTTGAGCTGGATTGTGAGAGAGTTTATATAAGTAGATAGTATATTTTATTTAGAAACTTGGATATTGTGCTCCTTTGTCAAACCTTTTGTTGTTTATGCTTCGAACAAATAGGTCATGAATGGATGCATTCACCAAACAAATACTTGTAATCAAAGCACAACAAAACGGGGTAAAAATTAAAAAAGATGGCCGAACAAAGGCTTCCTTTCAGCTATTTTGTAATACTCCAAACGCCCCATAACCCAATGCGAGAATCACATGTCCATGCTCATTAGATACATTTCCAAGATGCGCATAAATTTGGCCACAAATGCTTCTAGATGGAAGATGACCTTGGTGCCAGTCTTTATCCGGTGCTCGTAAAAGGCAGACCACTTGATGACCTCTCCTTTCAGCCCATCGTCAATGAGACCCAGTAACTTGAATGTGAGAGTCTTGAGAATGGTCGTGGGCGGGATGCAGTGCGTGAGTAGGTCGTACAGCTTGGCGCGCACCTGCAAGATCCTTGCGGGGGTGTGTTCCTCGATAATCTCCTTGGCGATCTGGCCGATTAGCGCCTCCCAATCCGCAGGTGGGATAGGCGTCGTGTCTGTGACTTTCTCGCTGCGGGACAGAGTTAGCAACGAGCAGGAAAATAGAGCAGTTGAGCGGTCTGGCTCCCACTTACTTTTGTGCATGGACGGCCTCGTACATTAGCAATGCACGACGAAGATTCCTGCCACTCTCCACGGCTATTCTTTCATGCAGGCCTTTGACGACTTCCCAGTTCTCTTTCTTTGCTGATTGCGCAAGCACGTCGCAGATTTCCTCGTGCGTAGGAGCGGCAACTCTGACAAGCAGCGTTCTTGAACGAATTGGTGCAATGATGTTCGCTGTCGAGTTTGCCAAAAGAATCAGACGCAAGTTTGGCGAGTATTTTTCCATTGTACGACGAAGCGCCGCCTGGGCATCTCTAGTGAGGTGGTCTGCTTCGTTGATGACAACAACCTTGAATCGCTGCTTTGCGGACTGGTCTACCTGTTGCGTCTGTGCCACCTCTTTCAGGAGGTCCTGCACGACAACCCGGTCATATTGCCCTACGTCGGACGGCGTGATTTCCAGGTGGTAGTTGGAAGCGACAATGTTGAACTCCAGCTTTCGGTTGCTGGACGTCTGGAATACTCGTGCGTCGATCTTGATCTTCTCCACACCAGGGCCGAACAGCTCTTTCAGCGTTGCCACTATTCTTGTTTTCTTTCCAGCTCCTGATGGACCGTAGACTAGGAGATGTGGGAAGTCGCCGCTCTGAGCCTGCATGATTGATTGGGAGCGTTAGCCTGCGTCGTGAATTTGGATGCCAATTGACATGGACGAGAGCCATACGAGAGATTGAAGTCGGTCGGAAAGCTCTTGGTGGTATGAAAGAGCCTCCAAGGACCGCGGGCGATGCTTGTCGACGATGAGAGCCATTGCGCCGGCTATTGAGCTGATGTGCTGATGGGATGCAGCGAAGCTACAGGATTTTGACAGATGAAGACGCGTCGTCGCGTTAAGTGCTGTAGACTGCACCAAAATCCATAGTGGGGTGCCTGCCAGCCACTGCCTAGCCATTAACCAGACTAAAGCACAGAATGAGGTGCTGCATCAAGTCGATGTAGCCACTGAAGCTATTTTGTATAGACCAATGCGTACCAAAATATTAATTTCTTCATGAATCTCTACAATTGATTTCTTGTTTACTTGCTATTTATCGACAGTCTTATATTTGGAGTACACATTTGTACCTGATACTATGAGCTTGGTGGGGTTGAAGCCTCTACAATCATTGTGCCTGCATGTTCGTCATTCTTTCATTCTTTCATCAATCGGCATTTATTTCATATATACAAGATTTCTATGGTACATGGAAGGTATCTTCTTCCTTTCTCGCTACTCATGAAGATCCAGAGGATGCCGGTGTGCCTCCAACCTCAGAGGCTGTCGTAGAGGGGGATGCCTCAAGGAGCTCCTGAGGGACAACTTGCTTCCTGGGTCTCTTCAAATCCTCCAGCGTCACACCATCTAGCTTGGTGATTCCAACAACAGGAGCATCTCCCTTCTTCACAAATTCCCACTGGCCTGTACGATAGTTAGCCTTGAGCCTGTAGCAGAGAGAGGAACGAGGTTGCTTACCGGGGAGCTTGTTGCCAGCCAGTCGGAAGGCATCTCGAACAATTTGCTCGTGGATTCGGCCCTTGACCTCAAACAAAACTTGGCTGACTGCCATTCTCGTAGCCCAGTGGTCGAATGAACCTTTTCCTTTACCCATACGCATCTGTTTTGATGGTTAGCTTGCTGCCGCCGCTCAAACAGGCGTGTACTCGATTCGCACCTCGTTACCGCTGACATAAACGCCAACATTGCAACATTTTCTCTTGTAAAGGCGGTATTTCTCTCCTCGAAGTCGCACTTTAATCGTATCTTCCGCCATCTTAAGAGACTTGGCGCTGATTCTTCGGTGATGGTCCACCATTCGCAGTCCGTAGTCGCCCCAAATAACAGTCGTGCCCTTCGTTGATCCTCCAGTCGCTACTCGGGGTCGGCCCTTGGCCATTTTCTTTTTTCGGTTCAGACTGGGTTCGAGCCATGTGCCCATCATGGCGGGGCTTGTGGAAAAGGCCCTGCCATTCTGAAGCAGCTGGGCGGCGCCGAGGACCTTGGATTGGCGCTGGACGGGGGCCCTCAGTTGTCGCAAAGGCGTGGATGCGGAGATTCTCAGTCCCTGGAAGGCATTCAGCAATGCCGCAGCGCCATTGGACCTCATGGCGTCGGTTTTGGCCGCTGATTCAGGCTTGTCTGGAGATTGTCGCACCGCTGGGGCCTCGATATCTTGAAAAGAATCCCAAGGCGGCAAGCGTCAAAATCGCCGGCGCAAAGCGGGGCCTGAGATGTCAGGCCAAACATTTTCTGCTAATTAAGCTCAGGTCACGCACCTCGCGTCAGCTTCGCGTTGCGCCGCAGCACGTCACTGGAATAATTTCTAGGCTGCTCCTTCACTCTGCACGCCGCTAAAACCCGCGATCAGTCAGGCAACAGCGCCCAGACTGTGCCAAAAGAGGGCCTTTGTAGGGCTATATTTTGTTCTTGTTCTTTGCCATCTCATTTTTCTTTCTTCGTTTTCTTTTTTTTTCCCGAGCAAGAAGACACAATGCCTGATATTCGATCCTTCTTCATGCCAAAGGGTGGTGCGGCCCCCCCCCAAAGACCGCGGCCGCCAAACCAGAGCCACCAGCGGCCAAAGGCAAGCGAGGAAGTAGGTGTTGCTGAACCATAAGACTTCAATTGATGCTGACTAGTTTATAGAGAGCCGGAAAGTTGTTGAAGACAGCGAGGATGAAGCTGCAGAGTAATATTGGCCTCCACCTCAGTGTCGCATCTGGTTCACGCCCCACCACTAACCGGTCTACAGAGAGAAGAAGCCTGCACCTAAGCCCCCAGCAAAAAAAAGGTATGTATCGTTGCATTATGTTGTATTATAATTGAAAATCACTAACATCAAGTTAGAGAAACAGAGCCTAAGGGGGTGGCCATATCTGCCGATGATTATTTTGCTTCTTCCAAAGACTCCAAAGCGGCCAAAGCATCTCCAACACCCAAGAAAAGCGCCGCCAAATCCACGGTCGAAATTGACGTTCCTGTTCGATCTAGTCCGCGAAAGAAATCCACAGCAACGGCAGCTGCACCGGAGGAAGACGAGGACGAAGACGTAGCCCCTCGGTCCAAAAGAGCCAGGACCTCGTATAAACCGGCCCCCGTTCACGATGATGGGGATGCACATATGGAAGATGGCGATGAGGATGCTGATGATATATTCGCTGCTGACGCCAAGGGCCGCAAAAAGGGTGGAAATGACGAATATGAAACGGAAGAATCCGAAGACGAAGTTCTCCCAAAATCCAAAGCACGAGGGCGAGCTGCTGCCTCTGGAAAGAATTCTGCAGACAACTCGACGTCCAAGGCCGCACCGGCCGGAAAGAAGCGAAAGTCCCCGGAGCAGGAATCGGACGAAGAGGAAGAAGAAAAGCTACCTCGGAAAAAACCTGCAGCGAGCAAACCACGCGCACCCAGAGCGAAGAAAGCAGAAGAGCCCGAGGACGAGGATATCCAGAACATCTTAAATAGTGTGGCTACTGTAAGAGCGCCGACACCACCACCTAAAGATCCCAACGTGAAATTCGATTGGAGAAAGGCCGCCGCTAGTGGCGGTAATGCTTCTACACAACCCGCTCAGCCTGCTGGCGAGCTTCCGGAAGGCGAGGAAGAGTGTCTCAGTGGATTGACCTTCGTCTTCACCGGTGTGTTGCAAACTATTGGCCGCGATGAAGGCCAGGCACTGGTGAAGCGATATGGCGGCAAAGTTACTGGGCAGCCCAGTAGCAAAACCAGTTTCGTCGTTCTCGGAGACGATGCTGGACCCAGCAAGTTAGCCAAGATCAAAGCAAATGGTATCAAGACCATTGATGAGCATGGCCTTTTCGATCTGATTCGCAAGCTTCCGGCATATGGTGGTACCGGCAAGGGCGCTCAAAAAGCACAAGAGAAGAAGAAGGCAGAGGAAGAAAAGGTGAAGCAACAGATTGCGGAAATGGAGGCGGAAGAGAAAGCAAAGAAGCGTGAAGCAGAGCAAGCAGCAAAGAAGAAGGCCGCAGCTCAAGGATCAACGAGCAGCGCCGCGGCTCAACCTGTACGAGCACCCGATTTGCTTCTCACTTCCAAATATGCGCCGACACAGCTCAACCAAATATGCGGCAACAAGGCGCAGGTAGAAAAGATTCAAAACTGGCTTCGAAACTGGCCAAAGTCGAAAAAGTACAATTTCCAGCGGCGTGGAGCAGATGGTATGGGAGGCGAGCGAGCTATCATTATATCTGGCCCTCCTGGTATTGGAAAAACTACGGCGGCCCATTTGGCGGCTAAGCTCGAAGGCTACGATGTCTTGGAGAGCAATGCTAGTGATACACGAAGCAAGAAACTCGTCGAGACCGGGGTTAGCGATGTCATGAACAATACTTCTTTGCTAGGATTCTTCGCTGGAGATGGCAAATCCGTGGATAATGCCAAGAAAAAGATTGTTCTCATCATGGATGAGGTTGATGGCATGTCGGCTGGTGATCGCGGAGGGGTTGGCGCCCTGGCCAAATTCTGCAAGAAGACGGAAGTGCCGTTGATCCTGATCTGCAACGAACGTAGATTGCCAAAGATGAAGCCCTTCGACCATGCTGCGTTTGATATTAGATTCAACCGTCCGACGGTCGATCAAGTGCGCTCCCGCATCATGACAATCTGCCACCGAGAAGGCCTCAAACTGCCACCGCCAGTTGTCGACGCTCTCATTGAAGGAAGCAACAAGGATATCCGCCAGATCATTAACATGATTTCCACAGCGAAGCTTGACCAATCATCGATGAGCTTTGATCAAAGCAAAGCCATGTCTAAAGCATGGGAAAAGCATGTCGTCCTGAAGCCGTGGGACATCTGCCAGAAGATGCTTGGCGGTGGACTCTTTGCCCCTGCGAGCAAGGCAACCCTCAATGACAAGATTGAACTCTACTTCAATGATCATGAGTTTAGCTTCTTGATGATTCAGGAAAATTACCTCCGCACCAAGCCCATGGCCGTGGGTGCCAATGGATACACCGGTCGAGAAGCCACTTTAAAGGCACTTGAGCTCTTTGACCAAGCTGCGGAGAGTATCAGTGATGGTGACCTAGTGGACCGTATGATCCACGGGCCACAGCAGCACTGGAGTCTGATGCCTACGCATGCTATTTTCAGCACTGTAAGACCTGCCAGCTTCGTCGCTGGCCAGCTGATTGGATCTAATTTCACTTCATGGCTTGGAAACCACAGCAAAGCTGGAAAGCTGGGTCGATATATTCGAGAAATTCACTCTCACATGCGACTAAAGTCGTCTGGCGATCATACTGAGGTTCGACAAGAGTATCTACCTCTGATGTGGTCCCAAACAGTTGATCGGCTGCAAAAAGAAGGCGGTGAAGCCGTAGGAGAGGTGATTGACCTGATGGATAGCTACTATCTCACCCGAGAGGACTTTGACGCCATTCAAGAGCTGGGAGTTGGTCCTATGAGGGAAGAAGATGTCAAAATCGAAACCAAGACAAAAGCTGCCTTTACTCGAACGTAAGTCCTGCGCGTCCCATCATAGACCCTTTTCTCTTTTCTTAGTTTTCCTGACACTAACTGGATATAGATACAATTCCATGAACCACCCACTACCATTCATCAAAGCTAGCAATGTGCTGGCACCAAAGAAGCTCGCTAAGGAGGCGCCAGATTTGGAAGAAGCCATTGAAGAAGCAGATGATGCTGAGGTGTTGGAGGCTCCAGATGCCGAAGAAGATGACGACATCGATTTCAAGAAGGACAAATACATCAAGCAACCAAAGGCCAAGAAGCCATCAAAGAAGGCTGCGAAAGCCCAGACCGCAGATGACGAAGACAGCGAGGAAGCCAAGCCAAAAGGCCGCTCCAAGGGCAAGCCTGCTGCAAAAGGAAAAGCAAAAAAATAAGATGCGAGCATAGGTGACTTATCACCAGCCAGTCCCAGGCGTGTAAAATATGTTTCTTTATCAAGACGCGAATGTAATGTTGACCGGCGGTCGTCGCATGTATAAAAAGAAAAGAAGAAATGGAACTCCAAGGCAGTACGGCAGTCTGCAAACATCAACTTAGAGGAGGAAATATTTGCTTTCATGTCATTCGAGCATCAAATTTTACGACTATTAATAATTTAGAAACGGATTCTGTCATGGCAGGATGGGATGGTAATTGTAGACATAGGAATCATCCAAAGTCACAAAAAAAATATGGGATGGCATAGGTATGCATTGTTCCGCTTTGAGCGGTTGATTAGAGGGCGGCTCATCACCAGATAGCCGCTTAGATGACGCAAAGTCGTATATACATGTATGTTACATCTGTTCATACAGATGATTCTCTCTCTTTTTCCTCTTCAGTCTCACATTCATGTGTCCAACTTTTCTGGAGTGTAACCCAATTGTAACCCTTTCCCTTCGTCCCTCTTTCTCAAGGTTCTTTTCCCGAACCCAGCATGCAATATGTCAACATGTTTTTTGTCTTTTCAAAAACCGTCATCGTGAGAGGAGCATTATACATTTTTTCTGATTTCGTGACCCAACGCCAAGCCAGCGCAAAAATTCCGGTAATAGTACAGGTGAAAGAGGCGTTGCAATGATTTATGTTTTAGATCATTTCCATCCACGCTTCTTTAGGTATCTTTTTTTCTGTGGAGTTTCTTCTCCTTCTTCTTTCTGTATGTCTTCGATTTGGAGTGTCTTTGAAAGATGACGGTTAGATGGAGAGAAGATTTCTGTCTTTTTTAAGGATAAAGTTTTTTAAGCGTTCTTAACGACGCCGACCTTGGCGGCACGCAGAACACGGCCGTTGAGCTTGAAGCCCTTCTGCTGCACAAAGAAGACGGTGTTGTCCTCCTTGCCGGGCTGGGGGGCCATGAAGGTAGCCTCATGCTCGTTGGGGTTGAACTTGACGCCATGGGGCTCCAGTCGCTCCAGGCCGTGCTTGGCTAGCGTCTGGATGAGGATGTTCTCGGTCATCTTGAGGCCCTCGTAGAAGTTGACGAGCTCCTGGAGGTCCTCGCTCTTGTTCTCAGCCTTGAGCTTGTCCGCGGGGACGGTGGATAGGGCGCGGTCGAGGTTGTCGACGCTGTCGACGAGGTCCTTTGCGAACTTTTGGATGGCAAAGTCGCGGGCGGCCTTTACCTCACGTGCTGTGCGGTCCTGGAGGTTGCGGAAGTCGGCGACGGTGCGA
This sequence comes from Trichoderma atroviride, assembly GCF_020647795.1. NCBI lineage: Eukaryota > Fungi > Ascomycota > Sordariomycetes > Hypocreales > Hypocreaceae > Trichoderma > Trichoderma atroviride. The sequence continues at coordinate 882,505 of NC_089400.1, read as the reverse complement.
AGGCATTTGTCCTGTAGTGGGAAAGTGTTAGTAAAAGGATCTAGTAGAATATTCGATAGTTTTTGGAAGATTGAATATCAAGAGGGAGCATATACGAACCTTCCAGTCACGAGCCTCAGCATCCTTGGCCTCGAGATCCTTCTTCAGCTGAGCGACAGCGTCAGTCTCGCCGTTTTTCTCTCCCTCCTTGGCCTCAGCCTTTTCCTCGGCCTTGGGAGCCTCCTTGGACTCGGTAGACTCCTTGGTTTCGCTGTACCACCGGCTGGCGGCAGGCTGGAATGATCTTATTGAGACGGCGGGAGCAGCAGTCTGGAGCTGAGGCCGCAGAACAGCTCGGCTGGCGGCGATGCCCGGCGTTGAGCGCAGAGCTCTGGAAGAGGCGGCAATGGCTTGTCGGAACATGGTGAAGGAGAGTTACGGAGATGCGAGGTCGGTAGAGCGCTGGGGAATGGGCCAATTGGGCAAGCTGGAGGAGTTGGACGGCAATGGGTTTTGCTACATGAAACTATACGCTCGGCGCCTTCGATGCTCTTCTATCTGAGGGGAGCCCGCTATAAAAATTCCATTGCGCTGCATGACTGGCCCGCCCCTCCGGCCTGCGCCGGTTCGGTTCAGCCCACCACGCAAACAGGCCGGGGCGGATCATTTGACGGTCCGCATTTCGCAGCTTGTGCCCAGCAGCTTCCAATGCCGCAAAAAGTGGGCAAAGGTAGCTGCTACTGCTTGCGGCATGGTGCCGACGGCCTCTGACTAAGTCCCGGGTACTTTGCAGCCTTGGTCTGCGGGCTACGTCGCGCTGTGTCTACCTGGAGGGACAGGCGAAGCTCGGATCGAGATTGTGCATCAGCTTCAACTTGCACTTGCACAACTCCATCAATCGCCCATTCCAGCATCAGACGAGCATTTTCTGTCTTTTTAGCAGCAGAAACACAGACAGCCGTATCGAATCGATCATCTACACACCCTCCGCCTCTCGCAAACCCCGCCCGAAGCTCTCTCTCGACTCCAGATCCATCTCCCACCATGGCCACCCTGGTCAAAGAATCCCCAGAGCTGGTCAAGGCGGACCAGAAGCAGGCTGCGGCAGAGCTGGTGAAGAAGGATCCTAGAAAGGCGGAAGCTGCGTTTAGAGAAATCATATCAAAGGCCCCCGCGGCCACCTCAGACGCCGCCACGCGCGAGTACGAGACTGCGTTGATAAGCTTGGGAGAACTCTACCGGGATGAGAAGTCAGTGACAGCGTGCTTCATGAGGGCTGAAGTGAGCTAATCTCTCCAACAGGAAGACCCAGGAGCTTGTAAACCTGGTGCGGGAAAGCCGGACAGTATTCTCATCCTTTGCCAAGGCCAAGTCCTCCAAGCTGGGTATGTCATTTTATGCTGGAGAGCGAAGAGTTGTAGCTCGAGACCCCCAATGACTGATGCGTGATAATGCCGTCTAGTTCGTCAGCTTCTGGACTTCTTCAAAGACATCCCCAACAGCACCGACGTCGAAATTGCCGTCACAAAAGACTGCATAGAATGGGCCACCGCCGAGCGCCGTGCCTTCCAGCGCCAGGACCTCGAAGTCCGCCTCGTCACCCTCTACATGTCCAAGCAAACCTACTACGACGCCCTCACACTCATCAACGGCCTCCTCCGCGAGCTCAAGCGCCTCGATGACAAGCTCCGCCTCGTCGAAGTACAGCTCCTCGAATCCCGAGTTTACCACGCCCTGGGCAACATTCCCAAGGCCCGTGCCGCCTTAACGAGTGCGAGAACGAGCGCTGCCAGCGTTTATACCCCACCGCTGCTGCAGGCCAACCTCGACATGCAGAGTGGAATGCTCCATGCTGAAGATAAGGACTTCAACACGGCATTTTCCTACTTCATTGAGGCACTGGACGGATACCACACCCAGGAAGAGTCTAGCAAAGCTCAAGCTGCACTGCAATACATGCTCCTCTGCAAGATTATGCTGAACCTCGTTGAGGACGTCAACCAGCTCATGGCATCCAAGCAGGCCGTCAAGTACGCCGGCAAGAACCTCGAGGCCATGAAGGCCATTGCCCGCGCCCACGCAAACCGATCTCTGGAAGAATACGAGCGTGCCCTGTCTGCGTACCGCTACGAGCTCGGCAGCGACACCTTTATCCGCAACCACCTCCGCCGGCTCTACGATGCCATGCTGGAACAGAACCTCATCAAGGTCATTGAGCCCTTCTCACGAGTCGAGATTGACCACATTGCCAAGATGGTGGGTCTTGACACCCAGCAAGTTGAGAGGAAGCTGTCACAGATGATCCTTGACAAGGTCATCATTGGTGTTTTGGATCAGGGTGCTGGCTGCCTTATTATTTACGACGAGACGCAGAGGGATGAATCATATGACGCTGCTCTGGCAACGATTGAGAAGCTGAGCAATGTGGTGGATGTGCTGTACACTAACCAGGCCTCTATGCTCGAGTAAGACAAGAGAAGAACAGAGAAGAGTACAATGGGAACGGAGAAGGAAGGGAATGATGGCTACCTAGACAAACGGGTCTCGCATCGTAATGTGTCAGTCAAGCCACGGTAGATTAGGCGTTGGTTTATTGAAAAGACCTAAATGTCCCTACTGAACTACCCAACTCATCGCACCTTTTGAGCAACCCTGTGATAAAGAGAACTGTGGTCATAAAAGCGTTGTAGCTGTGAAATGTTTTTTGTATCTCATTTTATCATGCCGTAACTCATTTCGTCGAGATAAGGCAATACAGAAAGAAGTATCCTAGATATCCGTAGGTACAAGTAACACTGGTGGTATATCCAAGTAAACCCCCCCCCCTAAAAACAGAAGAGAATCCTGCTCTCCAAATACATGTTTGCGCGAGAGACAAACAACCAGAACGGCGTAAGTGGTATCTTTTCCCTTTAAATACAACATGAAAAAAAAAAAAAAAAAAAAAAAAAAGCAAACCGAGCCGAATCAGAAAAAAAATTCAAAAACCATCCTGTTTCCAACGCCACGCATGCATATACATAATTCTCTTTTCATTCCTAATCCTTGGTTTCCAACACCGGTGAAATGCCATGTCAAAAAGTTTTAACACAAAAAAAGAAGAGAAGGAAAAAAAAACAGTCTGAGTGCCCATCAGGAGTCGTAAATAAGCAAACTTGACAACAGGAATAAAACCAAAAAAGTCAAAAAAGCTTAATGTCTGACCCGTTCCCAAATTTCAATCAATGAAAGATAACTCCAGGGGACCGGTTGGCAGAGCTTCGACGGCGCTGCGCCTCTCCAAGAATAAGTGCAAATAATCTTTTAGCGAGTTCGCCTTCGTCCCAGCCGCCAATTTGGGATTTGAAGGCGTCGATACATTCGAGGTGCCATTTCTCTAGTACCATGGATTCGCCCATGCTAGTAATCGTTTTCCCGAGGTACTTTTGAGAGACGGGCGCGTACTTCTCACTATATGGGCTCTTTCGCCGCATTTGTAGGAGTGTGTCGAGGAATAGCCAATGTTGACGGGTCCAGACCGTCTCAGAGGGCGGTTCCCGTCTCCGCCGCTTCTTTGTTGGTCGTTTCTTTGTTACGCCCGCAGGTCTAATAAGCCTCGATGGAATGGTATTTGGCGGCTGTTTCTGCTGTTGCCTACCGGCCATGCTTCCCTTGCCTGCCCGCGGGTCCACAACGATGATGTCCTCTTCTGATACTTCCTCGTTTGCCCGGTTACGGAGCTCGCGAAGACGAGCTTGCTCGGCAGGTGATAGCACGTTGCTTGTGAACTCAACAACTCGCCCTGGCGTATGTGGCTTCAGAGGAGACCGTAGACTTGATTTCTTCGGCGAAGCATGTTTTGGTGGCAGTGGCCTCAGTAAAGATCGAGAGTTTGAGGAGTCTTCATTGGCATTCGTTGTTTCTTGTTGCCACTTCTGAATATCTTGATGCGTTAACTGGATTCTCGGTGGAGTCGCCGAGGGATGCGAGAAAGAGTGCTGGAAAAGTGTGTTACTGGCCTGCCTTGGCCGCGGCATAAAATTTTGTTTCTGGGAGATAGTAGTAAGATGAGATCTCTCAGGAGAGCCTGGAGATGATGAGCGTTCATTCGTTCGGTCATCGTCGTCTATTGGATCAGATTGAATTCGCGAAGATGCAGGATCTGCACGACGAAGATCTGGCTGCCTATTATCACTCGGAGGAGCTCTCGGAAACAGTGGTACGGAGGGCATTGCTGGAGGTTCCTGTCTAGGCTTGGTAGACTCCATTGGTTGAGCAGCCGACACCGCAAGATCCTTCGATTTGGGCGACCTGAATTTCTCAGCCAATATTCCTGTAATGGCAGCTGGCGAGGAGAAGAAGGATGACAGGTCGAATCGCTTGGATTTAGTTGTAGTTTCGGGCTCCTTGTCCTGTTGGTTCCGTAAGATTAGAGAAGGCTCTTCGTCTCTAATGTCCACGTTGGGCTGCCGATTGATTGTCCGTTTTAATTGAGCAGTCTTTGACGCATCGGCAGGAAACTTGGCGGTTGCTTGCCGTGTGTCCGTCCAGGATGTTGAAGGAATTGGTAACAGGTTGCGATCTTGTGTTGAAGGCACCGTCGTTGGCTGCAGTGTTTCATAAGGTACTTCTGGACGAGGTGGAACCTCCCGCTGAGCTTCGTATTCCCAAATATCGATATCGTCGTCGTCATCATCTTCATCCTCCTCTTCTTCGTTCTCCTGTTCCTCTTCGGGCTGTAAAATTTCATTTTGTTGCCTTTCCACTTCTTCATCCACGTGCTCTTCCCATTCTTTGTCCAGATGCTGCTCTTCCATTTCTTCTTCTCCCACTTGCTCTTCGTCCACTTCTTGTTCATCCAAGTGCTCTTCGCCTACTACTTCTTCATCCACGTGCTCCTCTTCCAGTTCTTCTTCATCCACGCGCTCCTCTTCCAGTTCTTTGTCCAGATACCCCTCTTCTATTTCCTCTTCGCCCACGTGCTCTTCGCCCATTTCTTGTTCTTCCACTTGCTCCTCTTCCGTTTCTTCGTCTTCCACTTGCTCCTCTTCTATTGGTTCGTCTTCCATCTGCTCTTCTTCTTCCTCGGCCATATCTGGTTCGTCTGCCGCACCGTCAAGCTGAACAAGGGGCTTGGTATGTCTCATAACCGATGAACGCGCTGCCTGTAGTAACGATCTCTCTCTCCTCACGCTGGGACTTGATGGGCCCTCGATTTCCGCCCAGTGCGCGGCACCATTGCTCGACGGGGTATTGCCCAAAGAACTTGCTATCGACTCTCTTGATAATAGTCGTTTCTTATGCGCAAAATCCTTTGTACCGTGACCGTGCGCAGTGTCCGTCCCACCCGCATTCATACTGAAAGCCTGAGTCTCAGTAGTAGCCCCATGTGTCAAAGGAACCTTGACAACAGTCAGCTGGCTACTTCCAAAATTCATCGGTTGTGGCGGACTTTTGTTTAGAAGTTGATGCCTGTCTTCTTTGGAGGTGTATGACGGCTCTTTATTTGCGGAACTTCTGAATGGGCTTCCTAGGGACATCTCTCGGACTCTCGGGGAGGGAGGGTCGGAAGTAACGCTTTGTAAAACTCGGCCAGCTCGCATAATTGAAGAGAAGTTAGATCGTACTATCTTTTCCGGTACCGGTTCTTGTGGCAGAGATTGAGGCTCCTGGAGCGGCGATGACATCTGATGGAGCGGCGTAACCTTTGCTGGCTGCTCTTCCCGCTCTGGCGTTGGCTCCAGCTGTTCAGGTGGTTGCTCTGGAGAAGCAGAACGCATTTCTTCGTCAACATGATTGTCATAATGAGCTGGCTGCTCGTATGTATGATTGGCTGCTCTCATACGATCTGAAAACTTGTTGATCTGAAAACTCGCGGGGTATTCCTCTTGATCTTCGCCATCTTCATTGATTTCATGTTCGTGCTCATCATGCTCTTGGCCCTCATGCTCCTCGTGCGCTGGGTATTCCTCGATATCCTCTTCTTGCTCGACGTATTCTCCCATCTCCTCTTCTGGCGTATGGGCCTCGAGGTCCTCGTGATGCTCTTCAAGGTTCTCCAGTTCTGCCTGTTCCTCGTACTCTCCGACTATTTCTGGCTCCTCGTTTTCGTTTTCTCCTCCTTCAAAGTGTCCATCTCCCTCTAATTGTGGCAAATCAGAGTCGAGCCTTTGCTCTTGCTCAAAATCCTCTTCATGCCCAGGCTCTTCGTATTGCTCTTCGTGCTGCTCTCCGTATTGCTCTTCGTATATTTCGTGCTCGTCGTGCTCGTCATACTGGTCGTCTTCCTCTTTCTCTTCTCTTCCCTCCTCTCCCTCCTCTTCCCCTTCCTCTTCGCCCTCCTCCTCGATAACCTGACGCACGGGGGAGCTCATTTCAAAGGTTGATAGTCTTCTCCTAAGATATCCTATCATGCCACCCAGTACGCTACCTCTAGTAGCATTCTCTTCCGGTGGCTCTTCATCAGGCTCTTCTGCTGGTTCCTCTTCCAGTTCCTCTACTGGTCCCTCTTCCAGTTCCTCTACTGGTCCCTCTTCCAGTTCCTCTACTGGTCCCTCTTCCAGTTCCTCTACTGGTTCCTCTTCCAGCTCCTCTTCCAGGTCCTCCTCCGGTTCTCCTTGAAACTCCTCTTGAGGTTCTTCTAGGAGTTCTTCTTGGGGTTCGTTAGCATCCTGAGCACGTTCCAGCTCGGCCTGCTCCTCATCCCCTCCCCCCAATCCAAATTTCATCAAATCAACCTCTCGGTCAGCTTGAGGGGCAGAAAAATTGATAGGCTTAGGAGTCGGAGCATCGAGGTAAGTCTGAGGAATCTCGGAGAAGGAATCGCTACTCGGATGCTGCTCGCGAGAGTACGTGGACGCCGTCTGTTTCCTAGCCTTAGTCGGTGTCGGCTCTTCCGCATGCTCTACGCTGAATATCCTCCCTGATCGTTTTGCGGCCGATCTCATCAGGGCCTGGTGTTTGAGCGGTGATGCTCCCATCTTCTTAGGTTTCCGGGACCACCACGGGCTCAAGCTTAGGCGCACACTTCTAGCGGCATCGCGTATAATTGGAACGAATACTTCTTCTTCTGCTGGTTCTTCGGTCTCGGGGATGTCGGGGATCGCGATGGTTTCCGTGGTATCCTCTACTGGGTCGCTGGTCTGCGCAACTTCTCGCCTGAGGGATGCTAGAGTGTTGTTAATGATAAGATGCGTCTCCTCGCCAACCTCATCGTCTTCGTGTAGAGTGGACATGAAGGTGCCGTTGGCGCTAAGGTTCCCCTGAAAAGATGGAATAGAATCCATAAAGATCATACTAAAGTCTTCGCCCCGTGCGATGGTATCGCCGTTCTGGGAGCTAAAGTCATTAGGATGGTCATCGACGGAGGAGTGATCGCTAGTTTCTGGAGCATGATGGCTATGATCGGTCTTTCTCCTTCTCACACTACCGCCTGTCAATCTGCCTTTTGAAGGCGACTGTGTCGCCGAAGGTCGTACCGTGGGTCTAGGCGTCGTTTCATCGACCATTGGTCTTATCCATTCGTCAGATGCTGCGTCGGCATTGGAGACTGCATCGCCTTCGGCCTGCTGTTGTGAGTGAGCTTGTACGGAATTTACTCTGTTTGCTTCAGTTGTCCGGCCGCTATTCTGCGCAAAACTCCTCTCCGCTGCTGCTTCCGCTTCCGCAGCTATTTCGACCAATTCGTCGGGCGCCATTGCTCGCCTCCTACGCCCTCTCTTCGTAGCTCCGAGCTCGCTGGATGGTTCGACAACTGGGTTTTTGGGCGGACGCCCTCGTCTTGGGGACGCCTTTGGTGTAGTGGACGGGACATTCTCCGGGTTTTTGGGTGGGCGCCCTCGCCTTGTGGATTTTCGTGTGCTGGATTCGATATTCTCCTTCTCCTCAAAGTGCAGCTCCGTAGCATTTCCTTTGGTGGATTTCTCGGTGCGTTGACGGCGTGATGAGTTTCGACTAATCGGTGATGCTGCCCTCCTCTTCATCCCCGCAGTCGGCATGGGTGTCCCATTTAATAATCGAGGGCGGCTCCGCCTCCTCCCCGGCGTCGTCGCTGTTGTGAGTTCGTCGTCGGCGGTCTCCCTCAGCGGAACTGAGGTTGTGATTGTATCGTCGCCAATGCGCCGCACTGTGGGCGACTGAGGCACCGGGGACCGAAACAGCTTCCTCCTCGTGCCGCTCGGAGCCGTGGCCATGTTGTCGTCGGCTTGATGGCCCTCTGTCTCGACTGTGGCCAGTAACCGCTGTGGCGACGACGATTCCCCTGCTTCCGACTCTAAAATCTGTCTTCTGGATGACTCGGCTTGCGATGTGAATTTTTGCGATCGCTGGCTGCGCGTGACGCGTCGCGACACGGACTGAGGCTCAAAGCTCGGAAACGATATAGTGGGTTCATTCAGCGGGTCAGGCGAGGTCATAACATCAACGCTAGGCGTGCTGGGGTCGATGCTGTGCCAGCGAGAGTTGAAGGACGATGTTTGCAATAGAAGCCAGCCTTGCTGCGCCGGGGCATCTCAGCAAAGAAATGTTTCATTCCCAGACCTGGGTGCGTGTTGGCAGGGGATTGAGCGCAGGGCCAGCCACCGCGTGAATGAAGCTAGAATCCAAGGTGAGGAGGTACTGGATAGCGACCGTGATGTGGAAAGCTACATTGGGAGTTTGCACCCGATACTGCCTATAATGGGTTAGCCTGTAAAGTCTGTTTTGATGGTTTGCTAGTCCGAGCTCTTTTCAAACTTTCTTTGCTCTGCTCGCAGTATCGTTATTCCGGCGCCGCAACAAGCAATTGTCACCGCTAGCTTCAGATTATTGTATGTCGAAATAGATGGCAATGAGCTCAGTATAATACTCTCTTAATTTCTCAAATGTGCCTTTGTCAGATTTTTAGAAAGCAACAATATGCAGACTAGATAGTATCATAAATATAAAACCCACCGCTACACCTTGCTATCCTCATCAGACCTCACCGTCCGCAAAAACACCCCGCCAAATGTCACATGCAACGCCCCGAAGCTTCACCACGCTAGCCGGGCTTCCCCGGGAAAAGGCATGACTTCATTCCAGCGCACTTTGCCGCGCTAGCGTGAGACAGCAGCAGTCTACAGCACTTTTACTCAGCCAAAAAATTGCCCGGGACCTTTTCACCACATACCCAAAAGGTGCCTCGGCTTGGAATCCATCAGGGGCCCCGTCTAAGTCGGTTAAACATTTAGACAGCCTCTGCCTCGCCTGCCGTTATAGCTACCGGGCATTTGCACAGTCGCATGCGATTCGACCTAAGGCTGTCTGCTACAACTTCTTTTCTTTTGTTCTTGCCATCTTGCCGCTGGGTGGCTATTTGAATACAACAAATCACCGATCGCGAGGGTACCGCTCTTCTTCCACACCGAATCACCTCCCGCCTCGGTCTCTCGGAACTCGAATACAATGGCTGCCAAAGCTCCGATTCCTCAAAACGACAATGTCGCCCATGCTCTTGCCGGAGCAGGCGGCGGCATTCTGTCCATGATTTTGACGTAAGATGCCCTGCATCCAGCCATCAACCACGTGTTCTTGGCCTCTGGGTGTTTATTTCGCCTTGCGCATCGCATATCGCGACCGTCCTCGACTAACATCCACAGCTACCCTCTCATCACCCTCTCCACCAGAGCCCAGGTCGAATCCAGAAAAGCCGAGAGCAAATTCGTCGAAGCCGTCCAAAAGATCATTGCGCGCGAGGGCGTCTCGGGCCTCTACGCGGGCATCAACTCTGCGCTGTTCGGCATCAGCGTCACCAACTTCATCTACTACTACTGGTACGAATGGACCCGGGCCTTCTTCGAAAAGGCCGCCACCCGCGCCGGCCGCGCCAGCAAGAAGCTCACGACCATCGAGTCCATGATCGCGGGCGCCATCGCCGGCTCTGCGACCGTCATCATCACCAACCCCATCTGGGTCGTCAACACGCGCATCACCACGCGCCGACAGGACGCGGATGATGTCGAGGCCGCGGCTGGCGCCGTTGCCAAGCGCAGCAAGGCTCCCAGCACGATTGGGACGCTCATGGCCCTCTTGAAGAACGAGGGGCCCCAGGCCTTGTTCGCCGGCGTCATCCCGGCGCTGGTGCTGGTCATCAACCCCATCCTGCAATACACGCTCTTTGAGCAGATGAAGAATACGGTGGAGAAGAAGAGGAAGATTACTCCTACCGTGGCCTTCGTGCTGGGAGCCTTGGGCAAGCTCTTTGCCACATCAGTGACATACCCCTACATCACTGTTAAGAGCCAGATGCACGTTGCTGCCCACTCTGATAAGAAAGAAGGCATGTCTCAGACTCTGAGGCGTGTTGTGAAGGATGAAGGGTACTCTGGCTTGTACAAAGGTGAGCTGAAATTCCGACAAAAGGTCGTAATAACGATAAGATGGACTGACAAGATACGATATAGGCATTGGCCCCAAGGTTACCCAGAGTGTCCTGACGGCGGCCTTCCTCTTTGCCTTCAAGGATGTTCTCTATGAGCAGATGGTGAGACTCAGGATGGGCCGCAAGAAGGCGTAAATGAACCACATTGCAAGATTGGCTGCTTGTTAGCACCAAATGCGTCGAACGTCTCTTGACAACTTCTGTTACGCAATGGAAGGAGGGCTCATCGGGACATTAGATAGAGAGCCGTAATCTTTGGGCTGTACTATTAGTGTAATCAACATAGGTAAGGTGGAATCGACAAGGGTGAATAATATGCCCTATCGGTAGGTATAGAGCTGGGTTTATGGAATATATTTCCAACGGGTTTGGGGTTTGATGAGTTGAACGTACATATCACGATTGGATACCTTGAGGCCATGTGTCTCTTCTCCTTTTTTCGCTCACTTGGAATGGTGGGGGTGAAAGAAATGGGAAACGCAACATCAAATTAGTTTTCTTTTGATTCCTTCCTAATTAAATACTCATCTTCATTTTACACGCAGTTATGCTACAGGCAGCACCTTTGGAACAATCCACCATTCGTGATATGCCTTTTGTGGGGTCGGAATTTCCACCTTGATCTTCAAATCATTCAGGCCCGGCGAAGCCTCAATCGCCTTTTGCACCGCCGAAATGGCAAGTTTCGTGGCAATGCACGACTTGAGGCCATTCTTGACAGACGCGGACCACCGGGCGTGAGAGCCCACTGAGAAAGACTCCTCAGCCGTCATCTTGCTGAGAGCCTCGAAGCCTCGTTTGGCACCTTCCACTGCGCGCTCCGCATACTCAAAGAGCTCGTCGATTTCGGTGTCGGGCTGCAACGTACCCGCTGCGAATTCTTCAAAAGTGGGTAGGACGGGAAGACCAATTGGCGCAAAGGGCCTCATTCGGATCTCGTATCGGAGTTCGTCGGTGCTGTATGGCCTTGGCGGAGCTTTGACGAGCTTGAGGCGATTTAAGACGGTGTATAGACATGACAGTGAATCGGATAGCTCCCAGGTCACGGCGGCATCGAGTAATGACAGGCGAGCGTACATTAAGGATCGCTGTAGCTGTGAGTCAAGGGTGGGATTTGAATATCCAGGCCGTCCGTGTATCTCTTCAACTCTCTTAATTACGAATGATTTGATTCGTTCGGTGTGGTGAAGACGAGATTTGGAGATGTAGTTGAGGTACCAGTACATGCCGGCGAGCTCATCAGTCTGATAAATCTCCAGCTCGAAACCCAATTGGATAATCTGCTCCATCTGGCGCAGCTTATACAGGTATGTCCATGACGACAAGGGCAGCGAGTAAGACTCCACGCCGCTGCCGTTCATTGGTGACCTGTACATTGTTGGCCGCTCTTCCACCTTGACTTGGAGGATCTGGTCGATTTCTTCTGCGTCCATCTGGAGGTTCTCCCAATCGCGCAGGAGATGGCAGAGAGTTCTCCTCACGCGGCAGCGGTTCTGGCACGCTGTACGGAGGATATCTAAGAATGGCTGTGCTGCTCTGGTCCTGAATAACTCCATCTGCTGCGCCATGGCATATCGTGGGTCGTGAACGACTTCAATCTCGTCATTTGCTCTGTCTAGGTATTGGTGCGCCGGCATTGTGAGAATAGAAAAGTCATCATCAAGAAGTTGGCGAATACTCATGCTTCCTAGGACCTCCATGGCATCGAAGAGAAACGTCTGCAGTAATGTTCGCACATAAACAATGGGCTGTGGCTTCTTCGCTTGAAAACAGGTTACAAATGTCTATAATTCCTCGTCAACATCAGATCACCCTTTTTTTTTCTCAAGCCGGTGACACTTACAAGCAAGCTCTGAGAATCTGTATAGTTCAAAACGTCGATTAGCTCGAGGCCATCTGCAAACAAGTCCTTTAGGTGACCAAAAGCAACGTCAAATTCTAGCTGAACAATGGGTCGCGGAGGCATGGTGCTGGCCAATCTCCGTTGGAGCGTAGCACTGAAAGCGTCGATAACTGGCACGGCCAGAGTGTGCGTCTTGTTGAGATTTGGTAACAATTCAAGCCCTTCTCTCCATGGCTTTTTCGCCAAGTCGGGCTCTTTCATATGCTTGGGGCATTCCACGGCGTCCAGGAATATGCGCCTCAGCTCCAGTCGGGTCAGCAGAGCCTCAACAAGATTGTCGGGTAAAGAGTCCCGTTGCGCCCTGAGGGCTGCAATGGCCTCTATCAAGACGTCACGTATCGCACTTGTTGGTAGACTTGCTAAGAGGGTGCGATTATATGTGGTAGTGACAAAATCTTCTTCCTGAACTCGGGGTTTAATAACAAAGAGCCTTTATTGTTGCGGTGATATGGAAGACTAACCTCATAATAGTGCTCTGATTTGATCCTTTCGTTCACATAGCCGCAACTTTTCAGCATACCTAGACAATATGCTCGGAGGACCTGCAGCATGAGCTGTTCATTTGGATCATGGTTACCGTTGCGAACGAAAGTAGCTTCTTCAATACTTCGAGGCTCCGGCATAGATAGGGCCTCTACGTAGAAGCTGGTAAATAGTGTTTGAGATAGAGGATAGCCTAGATGCCATGACATCTAATACAACATGAGCGCTTGGAGCATGGCACGGTCGGTACGAGCCTTTGAACTAACCTCATGGCATAAAAGCTGATCCATGATACCCATCACCTCTTCTGGCAGCAGTGATCTAGAAACGTCGTAGGTCTCCTCAACTTCAGCCCCCGGGCGGCTGCACCCACTGTCCATCTTCGGATCCATAATCTATCATCATGTGAGAAGACAGGAACTTGCAAAGCGCAGTTTAGCATGGCTACGCACCTCCAAAGCCGCGACTGAATCAAACAGCGTAAAGAATCCATCCTTGACGATTGCTCCGGGCTCAAGAGCTGTGGTTTGAAATCAGCTTACTATGCACTGCAGCTCGGATAACACGAGGATGCGCCGGCTCACTCTTGACAGCCTGTGAAAACTTTGCCGTTATGTCCACGGCGGTGATGCCATCGCTTTTGATATTGGGTGGCAGCGCCTCTGGAGGAGCAGGGCCCTGGCCCAGCGATAATCTCGCGATTTCTGCGCAGCCTCTGGGTTAGCAAATGTGTTGAGGGCGAGGGGCAGGAGATTATGATGGTTTTCAGCCCATCATATTTTTTTTCCGCACCATCTGGTACCCCAACTCCAAAGTCCGCCATGTTGTAGAAGTGGGTGATGCCTCAGGTGAATTGTACTGGCATTATTGCGCGGGCGATGAGTCTTTGAATCAAAGATGAAGAGCAAAAATAAAGAGTTCTTTATTCTCCCTCGCGCGTGGCTTGAAATGGGTCTGCTGTTGACGACCACTAAAGTCACTGTTCGCGGGCCGAGACGCAGACCTAAAGATAGTGCTAGACAGTTGAGCAATGGCACCTTCTACAGCATTCCTTGACAGATTTCAACAAGCGGCTTAAGTTGAAAGCGCGGGATTGAGTTTATTTGGCAAGGTTATGAAAATCAATTTCTTTTTAGATTTATTAGGCCGCGGCATCAGCATAAGACCGTACGAGGCTTCAGTCGCATTCCCCACCATATACATCTTGCTAAGCAGTCACACCCCTCACATACCGCATAGACTTTCAACGGAAGATTACGGCAGAAGCTTGACCCAGAAAATGCTCCTATGGCCGGATACCATAATTCAATTGCCATAATATATTGGTGTATTGCAGCAGTTATTTATTTTACAACGCCAGCAATATGGAGTTCTAACCCATTTGCATGGCTCTTCTCATATCGTTTCCCACCGTCTATTGTAAGATCACTCCACCCCCGTCTCATCCACTCGAGTTTTTTTTCTTCTCAGACATCCATTTTAAGAGGAGGCGTTCTCGGCAATGGCAGCAGCGTTGGCAGCGTTGAGGTCTCGGGTCTCGCCGGCCTTGCCGTTCTGTTGAGGTATTAACAATCCGGTTCCCGTTGTCGTCTATGCGCCCATTTCACATACCTTCCAGGGAGCAAATCGCAGCTCGGAAGTAGCACGGCGCTCAGCAACAATTCGCTTGTCCTCCTTGAGGCTTCGTCGAATGGCGCGGGCCGAAACGGCCAGGAAGCGGTTGTAGCTACATCACAGCATGTTAGCCGAAGGGCTCGCAGAGTCGGCCGGAAAAAGTCGCAGCGCAGCGGTCGAGAGGGTCATCGAGGCGGCGGAGGCGAGTGCGCTACGGCAGGGGATCAATCGACGTACGTCAAACCGGCAGCTTTCCACGCAGCAGTCATCTTGGCGGAGGGATGGATTGGACGGCGAAAATAAGCGTTGTTGGTGATGCCGACTGAATCTTTGCTAGAATCGAGCGCTCGACAATGCGCTAGCGCGCCTGAGGTTTCAAAAAGTCACGTGCATTGCCAAATGCTGACTCATCGGATATGCCCGACTCTACGGATATGTATTGCCCGTTTTGTACGCTGCTGCTGACACGCCGCATTTCATGTTGGAACTGGCTGATCTATGCTCAAGTTCGTACGTCCAGGGTTTGCTCAGATCTGGAAAATTTGACTTAACTCCGTGCCAGGGTTTTCAGTATGGCCCCGGAAAATCTAACACAATCCCAGACGATGAAGTAAGCAAGCTGCTCTGCTGAGCTGAGACAAGCCAGGCGCAGTTCAGAAATGCTCCTCGTAACGCCGCCGATTCAAGGCGGAGAACTTGATTATGCCAATGGAATCTCCGCAGGCTGAGACACCCATTTATCTGCAAAGGACAAGGGTGCAGAGATGCAATTCCCCATATCGGGCAGTTTGCTCTCTCCGTGTCCTCGATCATGAAAGCTCCTTAATGACACTCGTCAAAGGCTTTGGCCTGTGTATTGATTTGTGTCGACCCTCTTGTGTTTATTTTATCTAAGAATATCGGTTCATATCCGTCTCAGCGATGTCATCTACGCTGCAAGGAAGACGACGACGGCCTCAGGAAATGCTGCTCCCTGACGGCAAGAAGATAATCGTGACGCTGCCAGAGGATCTCGAGGATGTTCGCCGAAAATATCCCCGGGGCGGCGACATACAAGTCGAAGTGGTTGTTCACGGCTCTGTAGAGCACAGCCAATATCTCCGTCAGTCGCGAGATCATCATGAAGAGCGTCGACAATTGCTACGAGAACAACATGGGCCAGCTTTTGAAGAATGGGAAGATGTCCAATCGCAACTTTCCTCAGTGACTGCAGAGCTAGAGCGTCTGGAGAATCAAGCATCGGGACTCTATGGTAATTTCAGTAAATTTGGTTACGATGCTGCTATACGAACATACAGTGACGAGGATCCTCCTACCGCTTCTTCGCACGCGTCCATCTCAGAGAAAGTCGGCGAGCAGCGAAACCAAGACGGCGACCGTCATGGGGAGACAACCAAGCTATTTAAACGGCCTGTGATTAGGCAATGGTTTCATCAGGGTTTGATGTGGAGGGCATCTGAGCAGACGGAAGTTATGGCCATCGAGCTCTTCCTCGATCTTGTGTACGGTACGGTATTGTTTGCTCTACGGCTCGAGTGAAATGGAGCAGCTAATAATGCTTGTTAGTGGGCATCATCCATTCCAATGGCGAGCACATGGCGGAAGAAGCGACGGGATACGAACTACTACGCTTCGTGATTACATTCGTCATGGCATGGAAGATATGGACGGACATTACTCTCACGCTGAGCTGGTTTGAGACGGACGACGTTGTCACTAGACTGGAGATTTTGTTTTGCATCTCGTGCCTGATTGGGTGAGTATAACGGAACCCATTTACTGCAACATGATGGCTAATCTTCATCACTAGCTTTACTACCAACACGACCCATATCTTTGTTGATGATCCAGCACACAATACCTACGTACAGCTCGTGTCGTTTTATCTCGCTGCGCAGATCTTTACAGCGGTATTTTATGGTATCGCGGCTTACCTCCTTCCCATGATTAAAGGTGTCATGATTTCTCAGATAGTCTCCATTATTGTCCCTACCGCTCTGTGGATTGCCAGCATTCATGTCGACATGCCCAGCCGCTTAGGGTTCATCATGCCAGCCCTGTTTCTGGACATGTATGGACATATAGCATTCTTTACATTATTACGGTTCAAACAAAATCATGCCCCAGAGGGCAAATGGAAAGAATGGTTCGACCGCATGTTTGAGTTTTATCCTGCCATCAGCATCGAGCACAGGGTCGAAAGGATGAATGCTTTTGTCTCTCTGGTTTTTGGATATTCCGTGGTCGCCATTCTTTTCCAAAATCAGGGTGGCTACGATATCAATGCATTTCTGGGAAAGGCTATTCTAGGCTTAATGCAAGCATTTACTTTCAACTGGATTTACTTTGACATCGACGGCCGCAACATCAATCTACATGCAATCCGACGCTCTCCAATCTCTGGTTAGATCCCATCTGTGTATTTCTTGGTCTCTGCACTTTATGGCTAACAACGCAGTAGCTGGGCTTTGGGGGTTCTCTCATCTACCTTTTGTGATGGGCTACATTGTCGCCACATCGGCTCTATCGAGGCTGGTTCTTGCTACTGATGTACCAGGGACCGACTTAAATCAACTTGCTGAACCTTACAGGGACAGCGCCGAGGATCATTTCAACTCCGGCGTCCGCTTCTTCTACTGCCATGGTCTCGCCATTGCCCTTCTTTGCATGGCAGCGATATCCTTCTCACACGAACACAAGAAGCAACCCACGCTTCGGCTGAATAAAAATCTCAGGCTCGCAAATCGCATAGCAGTTTGCATCATCATGTTCTTTTTGCCGCTGGCGACTTCACTCCAGTCCCTCAGCCTCATTTCCATCACACTAAGCCTGACAGTATGGGTCTTGATTGTCGAACTGTGGGGGAAATCGTGCACAGATGACCCCTTCATTGGCGAAAAAGACGGCTGCTGTATAACGTATTGCGCGAGATGCAAAAAGGGTGATGTTGAGGAGACGATTGCTTCTGATGAAAAGCCTCTACGAGGGGAGCTGTTGGAGTTGGACAGAGCAGAGAAGACGGCAATGTGAATTAACTTGAGAAATATATAAATATCTGAGTCTAATAAGCATAGAATAGAGTTAATACGATCGCTAAATATCTCACACTTCCACTTGTTACACACATAACAATCGTGGTCTCAACTCTTCGTCAAAAACCCTTTAAGCAAAATAACAAGGCGATGTCATGGCAATAGCCTGATGCATCCTCCTCCTATCAACCTCCTTCTTCAGCATCACCAAGCAGCTAGCCACCACCAACACCTCCATCTGCTCCGCATCCCCTTTGGTTCCCTCCCACTCCCTCAAATTCATCATCAATCTGCCTCCATTCCCCGCCGTCGTAATTTTCGTCTCCTTGGACCTGACCTCTGCATTTCTCACCAGTCTTGCCACTGGTATCCTCTTCTCCTCCTGCTTCCCGCCTTCAAGCGCCACTTTGACTATTCGATCGAGAACCATCAAGTTATCCGCCCCAGCCGCTTTTCTCTCCTCCCGCCCCGCATAACGCCATTGGAACGTACCGAGGTGCGTGCGGAATACTTGCGCTCGCGTAGTGAAGCCCTTGTTGACGACTTCAAACTCCTCCTCATAGGCCATGAGTCCACATAGTTCCAATTTTGGGGGCTTGCCCGGGCCAAAGCGGTATGTAGTTCGGCAGATGGGGTCGTTTTCAGAGTCGCCGGCACGGATGAGATTGCTGTTTCCGGAGCCGCGAACCGGACGGAGAGACTGGTAGGCTATGTCTGTGGCGATGCCCGTGGAGAGATCTACGTTGTATATGGGGATGGGAGTCCGTCGAGGCGAATGGGGGAAGGCCAAGAGGGGATGGCCTCGGGCTTCGATCTGAAGGGCTTTGGTGCAGTGAAAGGTTGGTCGGGATGAAGATGAAGATGAGCCCTGGGCGCTGAGATGGTAGTCGTCGTATTGTGGGGGGGAGGAGCTGGAGTGTGAAGATGTGGTGGAAAGATTGTCGAGCTCGATGTAGTCGCCGGGTTCATACGCTGGAGGAAGGGATGATGTTGATGTTGATGTCTGAGAGAGCTTTCGACTGTGCAGAAGCACTCTTGTTTGAGTGGCCGACATTGTACGGGTATATGATGGCAGCAGGCCGCTCTGGTGGTGTAAGTCGGGTGCGAGCAGCCACAGAAAAATGTAGCTGGTATAATAAAAGTACTTGAAGAATAAATAATTGATATAGTAGGAATTGCATTAATCTCAAATACAGCTGTTCTCTCCATCCAAGTGCAGACCACTGTTATATACACTTTCGATGCCACCGCCCCAGCAAAGCAATAACACACGTATCTAGGCATCATCGCCAAGCCAGCAGTCCACCACCAGATTCGCCCAACGCGAGATATACGGCTCCTCCCACTCCAAACTTGGCCCCCCAGCCACCGTCGCCAAACGCCATCCGCCAGCTCCTAGCAGGAAATCGGGCGCATGTCCTCCCGCGTGCTGACATGCAACAAACCATCGCAGCGCCTCTTTTCTGGTCTCTTGCGTGGTTCAGCCGCCACAAGATAAGCGGGGCTCTCCATTTCGCATACCGGATACGCTGAATACGATGAATACGGGCCAATCAGAGGAGCGAACGTAAAATGGAGAATGGCTTCTAGCGCATCCTTTGTGGGGAATGGCTCCAAGCTTGATTGCACTGCTCGGCTCTTTGTTTTGGGCACCAGAAGCGTCTGGATTGTCTCAAAGGAAGCCCTGTGTGGCTGTGGGCAGGGCTTTGAGGATCTTGTGCTGAGGATGCGTCAATTGCGTCCATGTTCACCGGCAGTTTGTCGAGAGAGGGTTGACAGGTCAACATTAATATGTTTTACAGCTGAAGATGATATCAGCGCTACCATGTTTTGGCAAGGTGTAAGTGACAGATGCTTTTGAATGTTCTATGGCTACCCAACAGTCGTATTCCTCGTAACAGTTACTCCTCAGATGCCATACTGGGGGGCATCTATGGACATTCAGCCTGTGTAGGTTGTGTTCCTTGATGCATATATAAAATCATCTACCATCGTGGTATTTCTCAATAAACTACCTACATATAGTTGCTCTACATCGTTAATATCAAATTACCGGATACATGTCGCAAAGATACATTGGGAAAACTCGAAAAAAAAAAACCCGCCAAAATTATATTTGCTTCATACCCAAACAAGGCGTACATCTACCGACGCTTCCCAAAAAAAGTAATGTCGTTATCCAGCTTTTCGTCCACCCACGTCGGCCACTGGTTGAACATCTGATGCGCATAATCCACACGCGCGTTGAGATACTTCAGCCAGCGGATGAATCCTGGGTCAATGCGGCTATTTTCCTGCCGAGCAGGATGCTTCTCTCGCACTTCGTATTCCTGCTCGTTGATAAAGGCCATGATTTGCGACAGGGCTATCCAGTGTGTGTGCAGCAAAATGACAACCTGGTTATTGGCGTTGATGAGTTCTTGGAATGAATCATGAGGTAGCAGCATCCACCATCCGTATTGCCTCGAGTTGGCCTTGTACGCTGCAGCAGGAAGAACAAGTACCCAACACGTTAGCGAGATGACCAGCACCAAAGTAAATACAGAGTTTGGCTTACCTTCGAAGGAATTGGTCAGTAATTGAGAGGAAACGTTCATGAGCTGCTCGTGATATTCAATCTCAACTTGCCGCGTGCAAAGCGGCCCCAAATTGGTAATCGACTCGATGGCGGCCTCAGCCCACCCCTTTTCAATTAGAGGCAGTCCTTCCATGTATGGCGCCATGACTTCGTCTTGGTTCGACTCAAACAGGTTACTGAACAGAGGCTTGATGCTCTTAAACATCATTTGCATCCCCACAATGACAATCCCACGAATAAAAGTCATGTACTCGGCCAATCCGTCCTCGAGACTGACGGATTGGAAAGTCAGTGCGAAGCAGGTAGCCACCAGAGCGTTGGCTTCCTCGTAGGTCGTCTCCATCTTGGACGCGTCTGTTAAGCGTTTCTTGATGGCCTTGATCGCTTTGATGCGGTGATTCATGGCCACCGGTGCAAGGCTGCTATCTGTGACCATCAACTCCGAGGCGGCATAGCCAAGGATCGCATGCATAAGAAATTCGTGCTACCAAAATCGTTCAGTTACGTCAACCCGCGGCTAAAAAGCACTGTCCTTCAAGCACGAGGTCAAGGGAACAGCCAACGTACATTGTGAGCTATGCTCGGAATCTCGTGCGTCCAAATCTCCTCTTGCTTCAATGGATGGTGAGGGTAGCACTGGGTCAGAAAGTGCTGGAAGCATCGCATATCCTGCAAGCTAAATAATGGTATCTGATTGTGCGGCTACTCCAATGTCAGCTAGGTTCAAGACCAGATGCCCGGTTGTATAATGATAGAGCACTCGCACTCGTTAGAACGTACCTGGTGTATAATTTGCGGTGAAACAGGATATTCGCAGTTCAGTCCCGTTTTGGCGCAGTTGCCACATGCCGGGTGTGTTTCCTGACACTATGATGGACGTTTAACATGAGTTGCCTACTTCCTCTACTAGACCTCCAAGGAATGCGATAATGTATACCTTGATGCGCCGCCTCTTGCAGTTGTAGCATCCTCTACGGCTCTTGGTATGGCCTCGCCTCTCCAGCCGCTGTCTTTGCTGCATCGGCGTCCGCCGAAGGCTCAGCTCGAGGCTGCCATTGTTGATATTGCTACTACCGGGCAGGCCCCTGGAGCTGGCATACGGAGGCGTGTGCATTCCTCCTGACGATTCCGACAGCGTCGAATAGCCCTGCACGCCGTCGACGAACCCCGCGTCGGGCTGCAGATAGGCGGTATAATCGAAGTCGGACGAATCAGGGAACGACATGATGTCGTCCTCAAAGGGCTGGGAGCTCATGGCAGGCGATGCTGCAAGGGCGCGTGCGGTTCTTCAACCCAGGCTGTACTGTATGCAGGCTCGGGTGCGGTCACCGGGTGACTCTTGACGGCCCCACGTTACGGAGCGCATATGGCGATGGCGACGGGGCGTGATTGGTGGGCAGCTGCAGTTGAGCAAATCCTAGTCGTGAGCAGTGGGATGCTGCAAATTGTCAACAAGTCGATATGGAGTGTCGGTCTTTGTTGACTAACTGCTCTATCGAATGCGACGGGCCTATATTTAGGCGCCGTGGACCGGAGCACCTTTCCTCCGCGTCCTTGTGCGTATTACTTCGTGCGCCTTGCAAATACAGCCAAAGATGTTCTCGATGCCACCATTTCTGAGGCGATTAAGAGGCGGCGCAGCAGCATGAGGTCCGCGAGCCTCAATTTGATCAGCTGGCCGCCTTGGCAGACGCATTGCGCCATTTGGTTGCCGCAATGCGAGCAGTTACCTGTAATTTACTTCTGAGGTGTAGCATACCTTGGGCGCTTGTGACATCTCGGGAACCGAATGGGCACGCCGCAGCATCACTTTAGATGGCCTCCTTCACCGAACCTTGCCGTCCATATTTCTCTACGTTTTCAAACTATCCAAGCAGCTGCTAAGCTTCCAGAAGGCATTGCTGCCGAGCTAGCGGCTCAATCGACCGACTTACGTTTGTACAACCCCACGTTTTCCCACGAGTTATAGGGTAAGCGTAGAATCATTGAACATGAAAACTCGGTGAGCGAATCGAGGTGCAACACCAGGTATGAGTCGTGGCGTTATGGTTGGAGCGTCATGGCTCCTTTGCTCGTGATGGCGAGGCAATTGCAGCATAAGCTCGTTGGCTCGGTCAATTCGACCGCGATGAGGATCGACAAAACCATTTGAGGCTCTCTTGCGTTTCCGGCTATTCGGCACAAGACCTGGGAGTTGACGGGTGGTTTGATGATCTTTATGCTGCTAGTAGATAACAGGATAAATGAGTACGCGTAAGCGTATTGAAATAAACAGTGCCGTTACCGAAAGCTAGCTAGAACAATAAGAAAGACATTCACGCCGTTGTTTAATACTACCTACTTGGTTGTATAGTGAGTTTTCACAAGTCTTTCTTCATGCTAGTATTTGTCGCCAATTTCACCGCCTGCTAAGCACAGGCACTCATCAATATGTAGATATATATAGAATCCGGTAAAAATAGAACCTGCAAAGCACAGCTTTGATCGCCGCTAGGGCTCACACGCGCTATTGCCTCTACGACTTGGCCGCATTCCAAAGGCCGGTAATAGTAACCGATCGTACAGTAGGGGCTGGTGTGAACTACTAACAGAGATAGGAATCTGAAATGCGTCCCTGCGCGAAACGCCTGCCCAGACCTTCCAAGAGTGGTTGGTCCAACGAAGAAGGAAAAAAAGAATGCGGGCGCGGACCTGAGTGAGATGGCCCGCGTCCAAGGGCACGATGCTAATAAACTGGATACAACGACGAGCTGCATGCACATGCGATGGTGGCGTTTGTCAAGGTTGGAATACGATGATGATTCGTTGTGCCTATTGCTCGTGTATCTCGCTCAGGCATAGGGTTTCTACGAATAGCTTTTACTCGACGAGCGTCTGGTGGCATGCAATCTCCGAACATTGGCGGCTATTTAAGAATAGCACTCGTTTTATGATACATCAGCCAAACTCCAAGTGATGGAACCAGAATCATATAGAATCTGCGGGGAGCGTATAAATTGAAGTCCCAACTGAAACGCCCAATAGTAGTGTCCGATTAGATGGGCAGATAAGTGACATCGTCAATTTACAGGAACGATGGCAGGACCAGCCGCTCCACACCAGCACAGAGAATCAAATCGGCCCATTGGTTGACGAGATACAGTA
The DNA here is from genome assembly GCF_020647795.1 of Trichoderma atroviride. Taxonomy (NCBI): domain Eukaryota; kingdom Fungi; phylum Ascomycota; class Sordariomycetes; order Hypocreales; family Hypocreaceae; genus Trichoderma; species Trichoderma atroviride. The sequence goes on along the minus strand of NC_089400.1, from coordinate 859,394 downwards.
GACGCCGGTGACCGAATGTGCGTATACAGTTTATTCCGACCCAATGTTCGTATAACACGGAGCTCATAACAACCACATACAGAAGCGGATGTCCGGGGCGTCCATGATTGGCCCAGGGTTTGATGTGCCGGGTATCCTTGTCCCCTGCACCTGATTATGGCGAGGGCATTGAAGAGGCATGGGGGAGCTCACGTTGGCGATGGCTTGGTCAGAGGCCCAGCCTCCAGGTCTAATATAAGAACGAGAGGGCTGGAAAGGGGCAAGCAATTTGACATATCGCGCCACTCGGTTAACTGCCACCTTTTGGGCTCCCAGCACGGAGCGCGTGGAGTTCTGTCCTGCTTGGGGAGTATTCGTGCCTGTATCCAACAGGTTCAGCTTGTATGAAGCCTGCAGCGTCTACTCGTAGCCAAGGCCTCTAGGACTACCCAGCGGATAGGCTTTTAGATGCTTATTGCCTGCGCGCCTCCTTTTCGAGTCCGTTAACGGTGCTTTGTCGTGTGTTACTAATCCAGCGCCTACGAGTATGGAGCATCGTTCTCCGAACACTCTCCAAACAAACTACTAGCCTGAGAGTGAATAATAGGCAATCCGTCTTTCTAAAACCACCATTTCACGGTGGCTCAAGCCCTAAAAACCAAAGGCATCGCACACTGCACTCGAAAATTCGAGAAGCCGTTTGCTGCCTGATCCTTGCAACTCTCTCTGAGAGTGCGCGGCCGCCAAGCAAGTAGGAGGCAAAAAAAAGACACCGCCATCTTGGCATCTCGGATGAGCTAGCGGTTGGCACGACCGAGCGAGCCAACGTGGCCAGGGGGTGGGGGGTTTGCACGCCTCTCGGCTTAAAAAAAGAATTTCGAAAAGAAGAGACAGGGATCGGTGTCGGTGTCGGTGCCGGGTGCCTGTTAGTTAAAGCGCTGCATATCGATCTAAGCCCTTTTGATGTACGGATGGGCCTCGAGTCTTTTTTTTTCTTCGTCTTGTTTCATGTTACAGTATAGTGGCGTGAAAAGTAATGAAATGTGCGCAATGGACGGCAGACATGTGAAGCTGCCGGATTGGAGCCACGTCAGTTTGTGCATGTTGGATAGCTGCAGAGGCAGAGCTGCAACTCTGCGTTACCACCACAAGATAAGACACGGGTGGAAGGCGTATAGAAGAAGCAGCCCTCACAATCATGTTTTACTTGTCATGCGCGAGACACTTACAAGTAAACTCCGGCGGACAAAGGGCCGGGCAAAACAATGAGATTGCGTGTGCGGAGAATGGTATGCCATGCCTTTATGTATACGGAGTACTCCGTGTCCCCATACACGGCTTGTGTTCCAATAGGGGCACATGAATCGGTGCCGCGCCTCCGAGAGTTGTCTCGCCCTGCATTCCAAATCCCGGCCACTTCTCGTTTGGTGAGCATGAAACTGATGGCCTGGCATTGCGTACCCTCCCTTGGACATGGGATGAACGGATTTGCTTGGGAGAGCTCCTAGGACGGCGGCAGCTCTCCAAGGGTTCAGTATGGTTTTCTCGTATAATGCTAAATGACCAAAGCGGGCATGTCCATAGATACAGCTGCCAAGGCGACGACTCCAGCAAGATCTTAGCATCTCGACAAATATGGTTATAAGAGATGGCTGCGATTAGAAATAGAATACGAAACAAGTAATGAGCGACACAGACTCGTATATTCTGTCGATCTTGCCGTATGTATGTGGATGGGTTCATGCCATGTGTCTTACAGGCCAAAACCATCCTAATCCACTTTCAGATCATCACTTGTATCTTCATGCAGCTACAGTATGGGAAATGGAATCAAGTCCTTCTCCATTCTTGTTCCTCGAGTCTAATTTGTCCGAGGACAAAAAGGTTAAATGCCTCGTCAGCACTGATCCTCACGAGCACGACTGCTGTCTGTATCAGGGTTGCTGCTGCATGCTCGTACCGCAGTCTTGTACAGTGTGCATCTGAGAAGAAACGGAACATCGAAGCTCCAGCTGGTGTAGCCGAGCCCACATGGCTTCCAGGTAAATGCTTGGCCCATCACTTAAAATTGCTGCTAAAACATGCAAACGCAACAGAACATGCTCCATACCGTGTCAATGAACAACAAGATAAAAACAAAAAGAGAGAAAAAGTAAGAAAAAGCCCGCACGCCTGCTGGCTTAAGCCCCTTCGCAAACAGGATTCAGGGCCGCGTACGGGCATATGCAGAGGCCGTTTCACCTTGACTAGGCTTGTGGGCGCCGTCGACGGCGATTGGGCACAGGCGGGCCGGGCTCGCCCACCGCGGCCGCCTCGAGCGGCTGGAGTCGCTGCGCTCGACCAACCGGAAGCCTGTGCCTGGCGCGCATTGGCCAATCAGTGCAGCCGCAGCTGGCGCTGTGCCTTGGCGGGGGCGACGGTCCAAAACGCTCCAGTCCCCAAGCAGCCCCCCATAGAGGTCCCTCAAGCTCCATGTGCGGTCCTCTGCAAGGCTCCATAGGGTGCTGAGCGTGCCTGGGAGTCGCCGTAGCCCCTGGCGCTAGGCGAGGCTTTGGCCGGCACTAGGGGCGCTAGGCTAAAGCCAAGTTGGGCTTGACGGACCACATGTTGGGATAAGCAAGAGGGAGTTTTTTACTTTTTCTTCTCTGCCCTTTTGAATTTATCTTTTGCTTGCCCGGTTCCGGCTTGTAGTACGGATAACAATGTTTCTACTGTATTGTGGCATCGGCGGAAGAAAAGTAAAGTTGCAATGGGTATCGCTTGTTCGGTGACGTCTGGAGCATACTAGAGAGGGGTTGGCGGTGGTACAATATTGAAAGCACGATATTGTGTCTCCCTCCAGGGAGGTGACGCAGCAGCAGCTGCTGCTACATTTTCCGCAGAGGTATGCAATATATTGGTGGCCGTACTCTACAGCATCAATATCGAAACAGGATTCGGGATGCCTGACCAGTTATTGCTTTGTAAATTACTACCAAGCACGAGTGCCTGAACAACACGAGCACAGGTCCAACCACGACCGTGTGGGACGCAATGTAATCCAGACAGGCTAGCATCTGCTGCTAAGCTTTGACATGTACCGGACTGCTCTTGGGCGTGAACAAACGGTGCACGCCTTCAAGCCTGTACACGCCTTGCCCATTCGCAGTTCTCGTGGCCCCCAGCAGTGGCTTCAGTGTTCGCTTTCGCCAAGCTCCAGCTGCACCAGCCACGGCATTGCAGACGCAGCACCACCAGCCGTGGCCATGCCGAGGGAGGTCGAGCAGGCACACGTGCAGGCAGTTGAACTGAGTTCAGGCACTGAAGCTAGCGTCAGCACGCCCCATCGCATCCAGGGCGCCGTTTGCCCACTGCAAAACTTGCACGATAGCGCTGTGCAGGGGGCACTACCCACCCTCGACGAACAGGGATCCCTGCCCTGGCGCTGTACCTTGCATCGAGCCCTGCACCGGGCCCTGTATCTGCGGCTTCCACTCGCCGGGTACTTCAGGCCCCTCTCATCCCCAGCTCATCTCTTCCTTTCTCCTTCTTTTCACCACCAAACGTTTTCCTTTCCCTGGCACTTTCGTCAGCTCGTCTTTCATTTATCTTCTCCGTCGCCAGTTCGACTTCTTCTTTTGAATCAGCAAGGCTGTTCACTCTTTACTGCGTCTTTGATAGACCGATTGCACTCTTTACCGGCCGCGCCGACCTGCCTCGCATTGCAAAAGCATCTCCAAGTCCAACTCGACTTTGTCACAATCATTTACTCCAACGTTTGAAATCGATATACATCACTCCCGTCAAATCTAGACAAAATGTACAAGGCCGTTGCCCTCACCTCCATCGCTGCCCTCGCGGGTCAGTCCATGGCTCTCAACGCCCATCGCCACCAGCACCAGATGGACAAGAAGGCTCTCGTTGTCGACTGGACCACTGTCATCGACACCGTCTATGTCACCGTTGACCCCAACGCGTCCACTCCTGCTCCTGCTGCTGCCACCTCAGCTGCTGGTGGCTTCGCCGCTCAGGATGTTCCCAACCCTACTGGCCCGGCCGCTGGAAACGCCGCTGCCGCTGCCAGCTCTGTCGCCGTTGTTGCTTCGTCTTCTGCGGCTCCCGCTGCCCAGGCCACCACTCTGGTCACCTCTGTTCGCCCATCTGTCCCCGCCGTCGTGAGCAGCAGCATCGCACCCGTTGTGCCTTCATCTGCTCCGGTGTCCTCTGCCCCGGCGTCCTCTGCCCCGGCTCCTCCCACCACCTCTGAGCAGCCTACTCCCACCCCTACTCCCTCGCCCAGCTCTGCGCCAGCTCCTTCTTCCAGCTCGACTTCCCAGGCTGCTCCCTCTGCTACTCCTAGCAAGGCCCCCAGCTCAGCTCCTGTCAGCGCTGGTCACTTTGGTCGTGGTATGGCTTACAACGATGGTCTCCTGGCCAACGTTTACGGTGCCCTTTCTGGCAAGATGGGCTGGGCCTACAACTGGGGCTTCTACCCCTCTGGAATCGACAGCCAGTTCAGCTACATCCCTACTCTCTGGAGTCCCGCTCCCGAGCACTCCAATGGCTTCGCTGACCAGGTTGAGACTCTCATCTCCTCTGGAACCAAGGCTGTCTTCAGCTTCAACGAGCCCGATATTCCCAGCCAGGCCAACATGTCTCCTGCCGACGCTGCTTCTGCTCACCAGCAGTGGCTGAACAAGTACTCTGGCAGAGTTCTGGTTGGCGCTCCTGCTGTCTCCAACTCCGGATCGCCTGGCCAGGGTGCCGATTGGCTCAAGCAGTGGGTTGAGGCTTGCGCTGGTAACTGCAACTTCGACTTCGTCAACATGCACTGGTACTCTCCTGCCTCTGCTATCGACACCTTCTTCTCCCAGATTGAGGCTGTCAGCCAAGCCGGTGGTGGCAAGCCTGTCATGATCACTGAGTTCCAGCCCTCTGGCTCTGTCGATGAGATTACTGCTTTCTTGGAGGAGGCTCTGCCCAAGTTGGACTCCAACCCCAGCGTCCTGGGTTACTCCTACTTCATGGTTGCCAACTCTGGCAGCTCTGACGGTTTGAACCTCATGGCCTCAGCCTCCGCCGCCAGCAGCATCGGTCTCACCTATGCCTCCACTTAAGCACGTGGCTGAGATGGAATCCTTTCGCTTCCTAGGTATTACAGTACCTCGCTAAAGATTTATCTCGACATATCTTTTAGCCGGAATTTCAGTCATAGCTTATTTATTGCAAGAAGGGGGACATTTGGTGTAAACACAGCAGATACAAAAAAACATACTGAATGGCATCAAGGGGAAAGGCGCAACTCAAGTTCACCTGTACATATTTTTAACTACCTGGTTCTTGGATGTCAGCATCCGCGATATCAGTACATTTTGATTCACATTTTTTTTTGTTTGTTCAAAGAGGGAAAGAGAGTGTGCTCCCAGATAATTTCTGCCATAAGTCACCTCTTGGTGGCCCTTTCCGTCTATATTTCTCTTTTTTTCGATATTCTCATGAGATCAAGGATAGAGATGTTGACGGAAAAAAAGCATGGAATGATCTGGTATGTATCTCACGTATAGAAACAGGGTCGTGGACAAGACTTTAGCATAGAACTACGAGCTACGAATTCAATAAAGGTCTTGCGATTTACTCTCTTTGCGCGCCCAAGCTTTAATAGTCTTTTGTATCAACTGTGATGTGGTTTTCCCAAGTTAAATATATATTGACTTTGCTTACTATTATCAGGGCTGTACAATAACCTATGTATTATGCTATAAAGCAAAAAGGTAACATCTATTGAATCAATAACTACTACTCGCTAGGTAACATTTGGCATTGCTCTCAAAGGGAAAAGGATTGACAGTGACAAGCATCGACTTTTGACTGATCGGAGCCCTCCAAAGAGTGCGACCGCCCGGCAGTAATCTTGGTCTCCAGCGGGGGGAACCTCTCATCTATCGCGCCAGATGTCAGGGATATTAGGCACTCGCGTCCACAAGTAGTGGATGATTCGATATGCAGTCCGGAAAGGTAATTTGGGTTAGGCCCGACCTCTCTTTTTATCGTCGTCGTTACCGTGACGGCATTGGAGGGGTTTTTGGTCATCTTGGCAGCGGCGCCATCAGGGGTGTCGTGCTCATAGGGATCATCACGATCGCCATCGCGGGATCGCCGCCTGGTTGGCACGAGCGATATATCGGCCAATGTCGATGATAGTGTCTCTTGAAATTCGCTTGGCGTTGATATTCGATTTGCCCCTGAGCCGAGATCTCGCGATCGTCTGGGCTCCCCGGATGAGTTGACGCTTGCTGTCCCGGCGTTATCCCTGGATGTCACCCATTGGATGACAATTACAGAAAACAGGACTATCAACAGGCAGAGATTTAGCGGTCAAGTCGTCAAGCAAGAATATACACGCATAACTCACTGTCACAGTTGCAGCTCATCAAGCAGATCCATCCAGGTTCTCCGTTACGGGCCATTAACACACAGAGATTGCTAAAAAACTGTTCATCAGCCGACTTATATTCAAGAAAGAACCCTCTTAAAGCCATCGCATCGAGTCTTACACAATGCTGCTTACTAGTGTGCAGACTGTGCCGCAGAATGTTCGGAATGCCACTGTCCGAAGACGAATGGAAGCTCGAGTTCTCGCCATGTTGGCATAAGAATGGAGTCCTAGCAGGCGTCAGTGAATACTATTTCTGCTGCCGCTTCCAAAAGACCCAAATAAACCTACTCTTCAAAGGTATAAGAAACATAATTGTCAGGTACACATTGATCAGCGCATCGAAAGAGATGAGAGGAATCATTGAGACCTTTTCCATCCCTATTATGCATTCTCCATCATGCATTCTTGCAATGCGGCTGTTTTACTTGTTATTAGGTGCCATTTAACATCTCTTCGCATATTGAACTTACTAGACAAAGTTTAATATGACCACTCCTATGTATATGGTGAGCATTCCAAGAGAATTTACCAGGTACAGAGTGGATTTCATGCGAGGCTTTGTTACACCGCGAATAATATACTGTATCACAGTGTTAGCAGAATTTCGAAAAAAAAAAAAAAAAAAAAAAAGCATTGATTGGATCTACACTTACTGCCTTTTCAACGAGAAACAAGTAGATAAACTGAGATGGTTAGCATGGTGCAGAGCCCAGCATTGAACGAGATCAAGTATTGGGCACTGACAATCTACCAAGAAGACCATGTTAGCAAGAGAGAGAAGACTGATGAAGCTTTGAGCACGAGCATCACCTTTGTGGTAACATAGCATGCCAAGCACAGTATGATTTCCGCTTCACAAATTACGAAGCCAGAGTTGACCCCAAGTGAGTGCTGCAAAATCGCAGTGGCAACAACGAACATGTACGAGTCAATATATATGGCAAACACCACTGGAGATGTAAAATCAGTTCCCTTTGTTTCCCATATCAATCATAATCGTGGCAACTTACACCAAACTACAGGTGGCAGCCGGCGCCAAAATTTGATTGCAAGGACTCTTTGTGCTAGCATGTTCATCGCAGTTAGCTTCGTACGTGGTCAGGTGGGATGCTGGGCGCTGATCCCACTCATAAACAAAGTCAGGACAGTGACTGCCGTTAAAGCCAGTATGACACTGAAGACTTGTCCCCCGAGCGGTACTTTAGCCCCTTCTTGCCCCAAAATAATTGTCGGAGCCATGGCGATGTGATGAATGGCCTCGATGAAAGGCGACTTTCCTCTGACTAGACGGGCCCGAGTCCCTCTCAAATTCCTTATCCAAGAAACCTGTAGCGTTTGTTGAGAGGGCAGAGCCGCTCAGAAGACGGACTAAGTGCGACTCATGATGCGAGAGGTGGCGATGGAGTCGACAATAGAGGGATCACGGCGGCTAGGGAACAAAATTTGCGGAATTAGGATAGCAATTTGTTTACAAAGAAGAAGGGAAAAGGAGTTGAAGCGACTGTATGGTATAAACAGGGGAGAGGTCGTGAGGAGATGCGTATTGCTTTAACCGTATCCTTTGAGCTGGTAGGAACTCACAACAAGAGCATGTTTGGGCAAGCAGTATCTGCGCTCGTTTTCCCCTTTGAGAAAGAGAATACACGCCCATCTATCTTATCTCAACCTGACAAGGGAAATCATATCCTCTTAAATTATGCGAGCTTTCTACAAATCTATAACCCGTTTTGAGTAAGATCAAAACGATACTGCGTAACCTTGCTCATCCTTCAAGATTCTGAACTTTCAATAGTCACGTCTGTTTAAAGACATACTGGTGCTGTCTAACATTTCTAGAAGAGGCTGGATTTTGCTCCTCTGCGATCAATGCCACATTCATGACACTCGTCAGTCTCAGCTTTTACAAATGTTACACGGAGAAGGAATCGTCACCGCCGAATATCAGATATTGCTCATCGTACTGCGTAGCACACGTCAAAATGCCCACATCAGATCACGCTACGCCTTCAATAACTCCAAATAGTTCAGTTCAGTCACACGTCACTGCACCTAAAAAGACTTATATGAGACAAGCATGTCGCCTCGGTAACAACCATCTCCGTCTCACCAGTCACCGGCGCAACCACTCGTCGGATGATTCCTTCATGTTCTTTTACGCCTACTAGTGCCAGCCAATACTAACCAAGTCACATATTGTAGCTAAATTAGTTGGTTTACTAGCGGAAATTCTTGTTTCACGCCTTGTTGTGTATTTCAATCGCCGTCGTGTTCCTCATGATTAACTTGCATCGCACGTCCAATAAAAACAAAAGAGATGCCTAACCCAGACTCCCATGTAAGCCACCATTCGCTGGAAAGCAGCTTGGATAAAATGTAGCTTAAAAAAAGAAAAAATAAAGGGAAAAATGTTTACAGATGCCAAAAAAACGCCGTGCGATGCTTCCATGAGTCCCCTCGTCATTTCTGCCTAATAAAGTTCAAGTGTTTCCCCCAAGCGCCGAAGCCATAGTATTGTCAAATAGACAATTCTACCAAGATGTAGCGATCGAAAATGATGTAGGATGCAGCCGTAGAGGGAAAAGCTGGCCGTGTGTATATACAAGGGCCAATAAAAGCCGCTGGTATGATGATAAAGAGTTCAAGGATTGTGTGGCTTTGACGTGGATAAACGGTGGTTGAGAGAGATGGCGGGAAAAACGCCGTTTTAGCTATCCCGACGCTCAGGAGATCGAGCCCTGGTTCGAATTCGAAATTTCTCCTTGAGTTTCGCCGATAAGTGAGCCCTCTGTCCTCTTTCGCCCTCTGCATCATGGCTGGCGCTGGCGCCACCGCTTGCACCATGAGCTTCGGTATCGTCCTGGCGAGTCGATCGCATCTGTCGCAGAGCTTCGATTTGTTCTTCCGCTGTTGCTTGCCTCAGCCTGTTGATATCGAAAAAGCGTGAAATTCTATTGCGGTGGTGGGGATGGTTGCCTTCGCCATCCTCACCCTCCACAACCAATGGAGGTGGCAGTATAGAGTTTCTATCAGTGGCTGGTCTATCGCTGTTCTCAGCAGCATCAGGACGAAGATCGAGTCGGCTAATTTAGGTGGCGTTAGTACTGAGAACAGAAAAATTGCAGAGGTGCACATTCAACTTACCACAAGGGGCATGTTCCAGACACATTGAGAAGCCAAGGATCAATACAATTTGGGTGGAACTGGTGGTTACAAGGCAGAACCCTCATATCCTCACCTTCCTTGAAGTCCTCCGTACAAATCGAACATCCCACGTTCCCGACTGGAGTAGTGCCAGGGTCAGCAGCGCCATGGGCCTCAGCCACCGGAGCCGTTTCTTTGGTCTCGCTACCGCCCGTGGCGGCCGTAGCTGCTTCAGGTCGTGCATCCTCCGTAAGGATTGAAGCCGATTTCTGAGTTCGAGTGTCACGCCCATCAGTAGTTGCCGAGTCTAATTCGAGCTCAGGATCCGGCTTAGCGGATTCCTGGTTGTTGAATTTGACAATGGGAAGGGTTTCGAGAACTGCGCGAGCCAGTCCCTTGGCTCGGCTCTGTCGAGGCCGGCCACCTAGGGCCCTCCGAGGTCCGTATCGTTCCGGATATCGATGCGCTCTTATGGCGCCCGTGGCAATGATTACGAGAAACAGAAGAGTAATAAGGCCTGTTATGGTGTAGAGAACACTCATGGCGACTGACGAGCTGGAACCTCCACCTGGGCTGGGGTTACCATTAGGATCTCCAGCGGTTGAATTTCCTGTAATAGAAACGTTGACAACTCTGCCGTTGGCAGTTCCGTTTAGGGCACCCAGCACATTTTGAGCTTCTCCGCTATCGGCCATGGAAAGGATATTAAGAAAAGTTGGCGTGTTTTGGAAATTGAGACTGCACCAGGTGCCGGCAAGCGAATACAAGACGATGGCCTTTGGATTTGCGCTGATGAGATCGTTTAGCATCTCATTGGTGCTGATGAGGGTGCCGGACGAAGAATTGTCGGTGTCGCATGATACATAAGCGACGTCATTAGGTTTGTTGATTTTGTTGAAGTTGGAGACGTCGATAGCGATCATGTTGCCATTTATGTTCAATGACTTTGTGGGTTTGTTAGCATCGAGGCCAAGACGAGATAGAGACTTCCGGAAACAGACTTACAAAGTTACTGCTTGACTGGTTCGTGCCAGCATTGGGGATAAGAGGAATGACTGTAAATTGGAGCGGGTTGGGCTGCCCACCCGGAGTTGATAGATTCATTTGCAGAGCATCGTTTGTGGCCCAGTCTGGAGGGACATCGGTCTCAGCTGAAGTGGTGATGTTGTCGCTGTCGTCGGCCGAAGTCGCAGCGACCAAAAGGCCGAGGGCGGCGAGTAAGACGGAGTACATTTTGTGCGTATATGAGGGTATGCTATGTGCGTGTCTGTATAAATCTTGAATTTCGGCGAAGCGGTGATTCGCCTCGTTTTGGCGGGTAGAAGGGAGCCGCGGACAGATAAACTTGAATGCGTGAGGTTGATTTGTTTTTAGATATAGGTAGATGTGCTGCACGTGGGGGTAGAGCAGACGTGCGAGCGGGATTCGGGTGTTTGGTCGAAGCGATCTGAGCCAGCAGACAGTCGGTTTCGAGCTTCGGATCGTGGCTCTGCGATGAGGCGGGCGTCGTCGCCAGGCTCGTCTTTGGTCCGCCTTGCCGCACTCACAGAGACGACATCTGGCGACAGTTGATTTCGCCGGCGCCAGGCGATCACAGGGTCGGGCGAAGCAAAGGGCGGAGAGGATGCAAGGTGCGAGACGCAGGGTTTGGCGCTCAGCAGCGAAAAGGCGACCAAGTGAGACGACAGCGTTTGGCGGCCATGGATATCGGCGCGGCGGTGGATTTTTTGCCCCGAGCACGACGGACCTCACCTGGCTCTACAGGTGGATGAAATGATGGCCCGCCCCCTCGGAAGGGCGGCGGAAAATAGCTCCAGCGGATTGGGGCGCTGAGGCTAGCAGAAGCCAGGTGAGCGCCAAGTTGAATGTCTGGTGCTTGGCATTTTGGCCTGGATGTCTGCTTGGTCTGGTTGCATCCAGGCCAAAATGCCAGGGCGGGTCGCTGTCGGTGGCGGTGCCCGCCTAATAGACTTCATGTAGCGGTGCTTGAGCCGGGGAAGCTCTATTTGGCAGAGCCCTAATACGCAAATTGGCCACGCGGTGCAGGAAGTCATTGAAATTATTTACGCTCTGACTGACAGGTGGCATCGCGTGGCAGTTTAGGATCGATGGATAATCTCGTGCTCAGTGCAAAAACAATATCCATAGGAAGCGTATTTGTTATACGCATCAGATATTGACTGTGCATTTTCACTTACTCATTCCAGCAAACTACGGGTTGCGCCCAGCTTCTGATTGGCAGTAGTCAGCAGAAGAAAAAAAAGACTGACCCAAAAGTCGCCCGGGATTACGCACTTGCATGATTTCCGGATTTCGGGCGGCAAGTCCACGAATGCAATGCTTCCAGGCGTTCCGTACCAGCTTAGCAATAGTCTAGCAACAGTAGCTTCTCCAGCCAATCTATTCTTGCAGCACAATAACATCCATAACAATACTAGTACTAGATCCGAAAGCTGCTAAATGCCTGAGTAGTTCGACCCTTTTTCCTACTCGTACCCATTTCCATGATGTTAGTACTGCTCAAGTCGCTTGTAAGTGGCGCCTGAGAGAGAAAGAGCAGATATTCGACAGCACAATTTGCTAGCTCGTGCCCCAATAAAGATTGGCAAAAATAGAAAGTCAAAGCACGCATGCCGAATGTCATCTGGGCCGTCTCAACTCTAGCGGGCGCAATTGCTTATCATGATGGCCCCTCAACCCCTCAAGCCATTGACTTCGGACAGCGGGAGGCAAATCTGCGCTAACCCAAGCCGCGGAATGGCTGCTCATATATATGCGGCAGAGGCGCTTCGTATCGTGTCTGATGATGCTGCAAACAGCAAGTGCTGCTAGCTAGGTAAGCTACCCTAATAAGTAACGCCTCCTATCGAGAAAGGAGGCAGCGAAGCGTCGCAGGTTCTGAACACAGCGATCCTGTTAGAGAGAATGTTGAGAAACGATGGCATTGGAGCCTACTCAAGGCCACACGGTGCCTAGGTATGGCTGCAACCGCGACAAGGGAGAAATGGTTGCCTGTTAGGTAACTACTAATATAAATTTCGAAACATCGCAGCAGGCAGACGGATATTGATATTCTCAATCAGTATTTCGGAATATGCAGGTGCCTGTTGCAGAGACCCGTTTGGGGCAGAGCCTCAAGAATAGGTCCGTCTCCAACTGCAACGTGCATCCTCGCAATGGACCCTTATTAGGTACTGTTTTGTTAGAGATTAAAGTGTTTGGCAGGTGTAGCTGTGGCTTGAATTGGAAGTGGCTTGCTGCTCAATAAAACCGATTCTCAGGTACTGGATACTTGTAGCTGGTGCCTGAGCAGGAGCAGTTTTGCAGCATCTCACTGGCTGAGCGGGAGCATTTAGAGTACTCTGTACTCCAGCACGCGCTGTTTCGCACCTCCAATTGGTACGTAGCCTCGAGGCTAAGGCGGCGTAACGGGGCCCGCTCTCTGGCTCCTCGCTTTTGGAAATGTTGTCCCCTAGTCGAGAGGCATCAACTCGAGCTCTTTGCGTGGATATATCGCAGCCTCTCTCTGATCTGCCAGCTGCGGCACAAGGCACCGGCCTCTCCAATTCCTCGGCCTGCTCGCGAAGCCCTTCGTCCCACGCTTCCGTCTTCGCCCGTGCCCTCGCCTCCGAACCGCAGCCTCAATCGATGGACCAAGCCCAAGGTCCCTAACTCCCGCGTCCTTCTCCCTTGGCGATTGTCTGTCGTATCCGGCCTCCCTGCGCTCCATGAGCTCCTTAAAATTCGTGGTGTCCTCTCTGGACGCCATTGCGACTTCTAAAGATGCCCAGCGAAACAAGCAGCTGGCCGACCTGACCAAGACAGCCCTCGATGCCATCAAAGAGCAGGATCAGCTGCCCGACCCCGAGATTGTATTCGCGCCTCTCCAGCTCGCAACCAAGACCGGCAGCCCGCAGCTCACAACGACAGCGCTCGATTGCATTGGAAAGCTGATATCCTATTCATACTTCTCCCTCCCTGCCAAGGACGATGGGCACAAGGAAGGCGCCGAACCGGCATCCCCGCTAATTGAACGAGCCATCGATACCATCTGCGACTGTTTCCTAGGCGAGACGACGGCCGTCGAGATCCAGCTGCAGATTGTCAAGTCACTCCTAGCGGCCGTCCTGAATGACAAGATCGTTGTTCATGGCGCAGGCCTGCTCAAGGCTGTGCGCCAGACCTACAACATTTTCCTGCTCTCTCGGAGCACGGCCAATCAGCAGGTTGCACAGGGCACTCTCACCCAGATGGTTGGCACCGTTTTCGAGCGAGTCAAGACTAGACTTCACATGAAGGAAGCCAGATTGAGCCTGGACAACCTGAAGCATGGCGCAAGCAATGTTACTTTTGAACAATCCGAGGTTGCCAACGGCACCCGCCTTAGTGATGACGGGGAAGACGCTTCGACTTCGGCTTCGCAGCTGGATAGCAACGAAGCATCGGAAGAGCCGGCCAATGCTGCGAAACTCACATTAAAAGATTTAGAGCATCGCAAGAGCTTTGACGATTCGACCCTTGGCGAAGGACCTACTATGGTTACGCGAATCAAGTCAGAAAAGAAAGATGACAGCAATGTGTCCGTGTCAGGGCAATCTGGTCCGCAGGAGGACAGCGATGCGCTAGACGCTGAAGATGAGGTGTACATCCGGGATGCCTATCTCATCTTCCGATCTTTCTGCAATCTGTCGACCAAAGTTCTGCCCCCTGAGCAGCTTTTCGACTTGCGAGGTGGAGCGATGCGCTCCAAGCTCGTTTCTTTGCACCTCATCCACACCCTTCTAAACAACAACATTGCTGTTTTCACCTCGCCTCTTTGTACCATTAGGAGCTCCAAGAGCAATGAGCCCACCACTTTTCTTCAGGCCATTAAATTTTATCTTTGTCTTAGCATTACGCGGAATGGAGCCAGTTCGGTGGATAAAATCTTTGATATCTGCTGTGAGATTTTTTGGCTCATGCTCAAATACATGCGCCCCTCGTTCAAGGTACGTTATTTCTCTCCTTGTTTTTTACGTCTTCCTATGTGGCACACCTTGATGCGTATCAGAGGCTTATTCTATACTAGAAAGAAATTGAGGTCATTCTCAACGAGATTTATTTGGCACTCTTGTCTCAGAAGAATGCCCCGCTAACACAGAAACTCTACTTTGTTTCCATCCTAAACCGCCTCTGCGCTGATCCGAGGGCTTTGGTTGAGACGTATCTCAACTATGACTGCGATCAGTCTGTAGAGAACATCTTCCAAACTGTCATTGAAGATCTCTCCAAATTTGCGACGGCGCCCGTCTCGATAACATCCATACATGAACAGGCGTATGAGGAGTATCGAGGGAAGACTGCGCCGGCGAGCGAGTGGCAGCTCAAGGGTATCCTCCCCCCGTCGCTCACCGTTGCGCAGATTATCCCGCACCAGGAGAATGAAGCCGACTACCCCAAAGAATACGCAATCAAACGCCTATCACTGGAGGCCCTTGTCGAGACGCTGCGCTCGTTGGTAAATTGGTCTGCCTCTGTACGCTCAGATAGCGAAAATGTTCGCACGGATGCAGATGCCAGAACCTCTTTTGATGAGCTACGGCCGTCCATCGACCCCACAAGCGAAAGCGCTTCTCGGCTTGACACGCCCCTGCCCCCTTCGACTCCCGTGTTGGAGGATGACCCGGATTATCTCAGCAAAGAAAAGGCCAGGAAAACGGCCCTCATGAAGGGAATCAGGCAATTCAACTTCAAGCCTAAGAAGGGAATTGAGCTGCTCCTTCGCGATGGCTTCATCGCGAGCGATTCACCTCAAGATATAGCCACTTTTTTGCTCAGTGAAGACAAACTGGATAAGGCGCAAATCGGAGAATATCTCGGTGAAGGAGATCAGAAAAATATCGATACCATGCACGCATTTGTGGACTCTATGGAATTCGCCAAGAAGCGTTTCGTTGATGCCCTTCGTCAGTTCTTACAGTCGTTCCGTCTACCAGGAGAGGCCCAGAAAATCGATCGGTTTATGCTCAAGTTTGCCGAGCGTTACGTGCTTGGTAACCCGAACGCTTTTGCCAACGCCGACACGGCGTATGTACTGGCGTACTCGGTGATCTTACTGAATACAGATTTGCACAGCAGCAAGATCGCCAAGAGAATGACCAAGGAGGAATTCATTCGAAACAATGCAGGCATTAATGACAATGCGGATTTGCCTCATGACTATCAAATCTCCATCTATGAAGAAATTGCCAGTAACGAAATTGTTTTGAAGAGCGAGCGAGACATTGCGGCTGCCCAGGGCAATCTTCCTACCCAACCAAGCGGCTTGGCTGCAGGCTTGGGACAAGCCTTCTCAAATGTAGGCCGAGATCTGCAGCGGGAAGCCTATATGCAGCAGTCAGAGGAGATTGCGCTGCGTTCAGAGCAGCTCTTCAAAAACTTGTTCAAGAGCCAGCGACGAAACGCCTCCAAGACTACTCCCAAGTATATCGAAGCAACATCCTTCAAGCATGTCGAGGCCATGTTTGATATCACATGGATGTCCATCTTCTCTGCGCTTTCGGGGCAGATGCAAAAAGCACACAACCTCGAAGTTAATAAGCTGTGCCTAGAGGGCATGAGGCTGGCAACCCAGATTGCCTGTCTCTTCAATCTCTCAACGCCTCGAGAAGCATTCATTTCCGCACTTCGAAATGCCACAAACTTGAACAACCCCCAGGAGATGCAAGCGAAAAATATTGAAGCCTTGAAAGTGATCTTGGACCTCGCTCAGACAGAGGGCAATGTTCTGCAAGAGTCATGGAAGGATATTCTCATGTGTATCAGTCAATTGGATCGACTGCAGTTGATCTCTGGCGGCGTTGATGAGAGCGCCATCCCAGATGTGTCCCAGGCGCGCTTCATTCCTCCTCAGCGATCCGGGACATCGGAATCTCGCTCATCTATGCAGTTGAAAAACAGACCACGACAGAGATCTGCTACTGGCCCCAGGGGCTTTTCTCACGAGATTGCTCTCGAGAGCCGCTCAGATGAGCTTATTCGAAGCGTCGATCGAATATTCTCCAGCACGGCAGACCTTTCGGGTGAAGCCATGGTTTATTTTGCCAAAGCCTTGACAGAGGTTAGCTGGGACGAGATCAAGGTTTCGGGTTCCAACGACTCCCCTCGGACATACAGTCTGCAGAAGATTGTCGAAATCAGCTACTACAACATGAATCGTGTGAGATTTGAGTGGAGCAATATTTGGGTAGTACTTGGCGAGCACTTCAACCAGGTCGGATGCCATAACAACATGAACATTGTTTTCTTTGCTTTGGATTCTTTAAGACAGCTGTCCATGCGATTCATGGAGATTGAAGAGCTTGCGGGATTCAAGTTCCAAAAGGATTTCCTAAAGCCATTTGAGCATGTGCTGTCCAACTCGCACAATATTACAGTCAAAGACATGGTACTGCGATGCCTTATTCAAATGATTCAAGCGCGAGGAGATAATATCCGTTCTGGATGGAGGACTATGTTTGGTGTCTTCACCGTTGCTGCTCGTGAACCGTACGAGAGTATTGTCTATCTTGCATACGAGAACGTTAGCCAGGTTTACAAGGAAAAATTCGGCGTCGTCATTTCTCAAGGAGCGTTTACGGACCTCATTGTCTGCTTGACAGAGTTTTCGAAGAATCTCAAATTCCAGAAAAAGAGTCTAGGCGCTTTGGAGCTGCTGAAATCGATTATTCCAACAATGCTCAAAACACCAGAGTGCCCGTTGTCGCATCAGCCGTGGAATACTTCCTCGTCGAATGATGGGCCCGTAGAACCTCTCAAAAAGGGGCAGACAAAAACATCCATGGAGGAGGGCTATTGGTTCCCTGTGCTGTTCGCCTTCCATGATGTGCTAATGACTGGCGAAGACCTTGAAGTCCGTTCAAATGCACTCGAGTATTTCTTTGCTGCACTCCTCAAATATGGAGGTGGGTTTACCCAGCCATTTTGGGATATTCTTTGGCGACAACAACTCTACCCCATCTTCATGGTTCTGCGTTCAAGACCAGAGATGACAAACGTTCTCAATCACGAAGAGTTGTCCGTCTGGCTGTCTACTACCATGATTCAAGCTCTGCGCAACATGATCACGCTGTTTACACACTACTTTGATGCGCTGGAATATATGCTGGACAGATTCTTGGAGCTGCTCGCCCTCTGCATTTGTCAAGAAAATGACACCATATCACGCATTGGTAGTAACTGTTTACAACAGCTGATACTGAAAAACGTGACGAAGTTTAATCTGGTACACTGGTCTAAGATCGTTGGAGCATTTTGTGAGCTATTCGAGCGGACAACAGCATACCAACTCTTTACTGCGGCAAATATGGAAGCAACTACTTCCATGTCAATGTCGTCATCTAATGGATTGGAATTCACCTCGCCTCTCAGCCCAACTGTTGCCGAAACTCCTTCTGCTGGGGATGAAAACACGTTGAAGATCAATAGCGGAGACGAGAACGGCGCTTCCGACACAGAGTCTATTCATCACCCAACTCTGCACAAACTAGACGATGATGAGGCACAGACCCCAGCGGCTCATGCCACCAACGGACAGCAGTTGGAAGAGTTCAAACCAACTTCCAGTCTTCAGCAGCAACCTGTCGTCGTGACAGCTGCTCGCCGGCGATTCTTCAACCGCATCATCTCCCGCTGTGTCCTGCAGCTTCTCATGATTGAGACGGTCAACGAGCTCTTTAGCAACGACACCGTATACGCAAACATCCCTTCAACCGAACTCTTGCGACTCATGGGTCTGTTGAAGCGCTCTTTCCAGTTCGCACGCCGCTTCAATGAAGATAAAGAGCTCCGAATGAAGCTCTGGCGAGAAGGATTCATGAAGCAGCCGCCTAACCTGTTGAAGCAGGAAAGCGGTGCTGCGGCGACATACGTGTCTATCCTATTCAGGATGTTTATAGATGATGCACCTGAAAGGTTGAAGAGCAGACCCGACATCGAAGCCGCTCTGGTGCCTCTGTGCGAGGACATAATCACGGGATACTCTTTGCTGGCTGAAGAAAGCCAGCAGAGAAACATTGTTGCATGGAGACCAGTCGTCGTTGACGTGCTTGAGGGATTCGCTACTTTCCCCGAAGATGCTTTCAAGACCCACTTGCACTCTTTCTACCCGCTCGCCATTGACTTGCTCCAAAAGGACTTGACGGCGGATTTGCGCGGTGCGCTACTTGCGGTTTTACGGAGGGTCGGCGAGGTATCTCTTGGAATTGAAGGATTGGTCAAGGCCGGGGACAAGAGGCGGGACAGCACGGTCAGCACCAATGCTGATGAACTTCCGCTTGGCAGGTCTGAAGCGGCTGCACGGAAGATGCTGTAAAGTCAGGCATGACGAGTGCGGGCAGCGATTTATGGCGTTGGAGGGCGGATATAATAGACGAGTGTGACTTTTTTTCTCCCTTTCTTCTTATTTTCAAAACACCATGGTTGTGTATGTACCTTATGTTAGGAAAGACTGCCTATACTGTTTGTCAGATAGGAGATAAAATGTTATAATAGTATGATGTTATTTTTAGTCCATCTCGTTGGCTATCTTCATGATCTGACAAGCCCCCTTTTTGGAAGTCACTAATAGTTCTATTGCTCGATAGCTAGCTACGTATCGCTGAACTAGATTTCAGATTTTTTTGTGAAAGATTTATGAATAAAGAAGAAATGCTCTTTCAATTTAGTATATCGCTGACATACGCACGCAAAGGCTCAGCTTCTTCTTCCACAGTCCGATTCGGCAGTCCTCTCAGGGCCTCCTTCAGCCCGCCATCCCCTTCGGCCGCCGCCTTAACCAATCTCTTCACAATGACGTTTTCTTCAGGGGTGAGACGAGATACGCGCATGACACTGACAAAAGTCTCGAAAAAGTCTATGAGATTGAGGTGCATGAGAATATCGTCTGACCCGGATAGCATCTCCAACGCTGCCCATTGCAGGATCCCTTGGTCACTGGGGGCGATGGCAGTAGTGGAAAGGGAGAATAGATCTTGGTGGTGAGCTGTGCTTATAGCACGGATATCGAGCGTTGCGAGGCGGGTAAGGAGGCGTAGGAGACGGCCTTGTGAGAGGGAGGTTTGGTGTCGAGGCCGAGTAGGAGGATTTGCTGTTTCAGGGGAGCAGAGTGTCTTGATGAGCTCCAAGAAAGGTCGCTGAGTGAAAATCACGCTCCAGAGGCGTCCGTGGCCGGGAATACGGCGCCTTGTGGTGGTGCTGAAGCCGTTGATGGTATAGCTGCTTGCGCCGTTGACTCCTTCTGTCGGTCGGATGGTTCCGCAGTCTGTCTCGAGCAAGTCGCCGAGCACCTTTGCCGCGCGCTCGCCGACGCCGACGTCTGGGCTTTCTAGCCAGCGGCGGATGAGGACCTCGACGACATCGGGGAGAGTGCTGAAGAGGGCGGCCTCGGTGGGTGCTTTGGCGGCCTTGTGGATGATGGCGAGGGCGAGGAGGTTGGCGCCGGGGAGAGGAGAGCTCAAGGCTGTGAGGATGGAGGGAGGGTCGGCGATGGTGAGAGTGCGGGTGAAGGTTAAGGGCGAGAGGAGCTTGATGGTGAGGGAGAGGAGAGGAGAGGGATCTTGCGTGGTTGATTTGAGGATTTGGGTGAGTGGAGGGAGGACGGTTGGGAGGAGAGCTGGGATGTTGGATTCTGGGAGCTGATTAGCAATCTTTCTAGGGATTTTAACTGATGAATGAAAGAATGAATGGGGGGATACCTGTTAACTGAAGCTCGATATCGTCCAGGAGTTTGAGGTTGAATGGCACGGAGGGATCATTCTCGAGCTCTGCCAGATGAGTCTGGAATTCTTCAAGGCCAGAGATGGGGTGAGCGTCTGAGATGCCGTCTGGGATGATGCGTTCAGACATGATGAGATTCTAGCAATTGCCAGCAGCCCTGGAAGCTGAGAGTATGATCTATTGTGAAATGATGAAATATAATGATATGTGAGCGAGAGCTGTTTCTGGATTTATAATGACAATGGGAGACGTTTGCCCTGTAAAATCATGTATAATTTCTAGGGTAGGCAATAGCAGGCAGATGCGCTGACGGCGAGCGCAGGCAGCGGGGCAGCGTCACAGCGGAGCAAATTCCGCCCTCCCCACCATACTTTTTTCTCAGTCGCTGAAAGTTGGCGCTCCAATTGAGCTTCTTTTGCTATTTCCATCCAACTCTCAGCTGTCGCCTTTTTCTCTTACCCAGCGAAGAATTCCGACACCGCCGTCTTTCATTGGGCAGTATAAATAAAAAATATCATCGTCTTTACTACGAACCATTATATCAGCACTGAAATATACCCGCTCACGGAGCAATTGGAGCTTTGCGCAAGGGACGTGAGCTCAGTCGGAAATGTCCAGAGGTGGTGGGCGAGGAGGAGGGCGAGGAGGCCGGGGAGGAGGCAGAGGAGGACGGCCAGGTCTTCCATGGGATGATACAGACGAGCCTGATGCCCGGCCCTCTGAGCTGTTCCCAGTAAGCAGATAATGCGCCGCACATCTAGAGAAGGGATGCTATAGAGCCAGAACCTTTGCTAACAGTCACTTTCTTCTCAGCCTTACGTCGTCCCGACTTCTCGCAACCTCAACGCCACAGAATACAACGGCGTCCAGTACTTCCTCCTCCTTCGCCACCAAATCCACTCATCGCCGCTCTACACATCCAAACGAACCTCGCTCATCGACCCCGACGCGCCGCGCAAGACCTACGGCCGCGACCAGATGAACGCCCTCTACGACGTCAGAAGCAAAGCCTCCGTCGACCCCTTCAGCGCAATGCCAACCTACTCGCAGCGCTTCTCCCGCCCCGAGCGCGCGCTCCCGGAATGGTCTTCGCGGCCGGTCTGTCGCGAAATGTACCCGCCCGAGCTGCTCGACACGGTCGACTCCGCGGATGCCAGCGGCGTGAGGAAGCGGCGCAAACTGGAGCTGAGCAAGGTGAATGCCCTGCCGAATGCGGAGGAGGCGTTTGGCATGCCGGCCATTGAGGGCGACGACGAGGGCGTGCCGGTGGATGGGAAGCATATCCTGGAAAAGCTGGATGCGCTGCGGGACGACGAGGGCGATGAGGTTGGCGATGCGGAAGACGATGAGGGTCTGGAGGAGGAAGAGGAAGATGAGGTTTACGATGACGAGGATGCTGGTGATTATGATGCGGAGGGATACTTTGACAATGGCGACGAGGGCGGCGACGACTACGGAGATGATGGAGATGGTGAAGGAACATATTAAAAGCCCTGTTTTTCTTTTTTCTCTCTATTCGTTTCACCACCACCGGCGTTTCTTGAATTACTGAAAGACTTTTGGCTATCATGGGAAAAATCTTGGAAGAAGAAGCTGTCATTGGAGCAATTTCTCTTCGTTATTGTTTCCACATACTCATGTATATAAAATTCTACCCGAGGTACTCACATATACCCATTTCATTTACCATGATTCCAGAATGAGTCACACACCACACACAGCATGCCAGTGGAACAATCTTGCTTAGAGCGTCTCACCCTTGCAAATTTCCCTATTTCACATCTTCTAAAAGGGGAGAGGGTATCTCTTGTGACCACACTTGTAGCCATATCTACCTACACCAGTCACCCCCTTATATTTTTATCGTCTAGATACTCCTTTTTCTCTCGCTGTCAACCCTTCTCATAGTCATACATTTTCTTTGACAATGGACAACCTGTCTTATGCTTGGCCGTAAACAGCCCTTCCTGTACAGCAAGCGCCGCCTAATGATTAAACCTAAAAGCGCATCTCCCCTCAACCAGATACCAAAAAAGTATTAAGAAAGCAGCGAAATCCCAAACCCGGAGAAAGAAAAAAAAAAGACAAGAAAACAAAGAACCGTAAGCGCTTTCATGAGGAAATGCCAGAGTACAGGCCGTTATCCAAGAACCCAGCCTGTAGCCGTGATACTCTCTCTCGCGTATCCGCAATTTGTCCAGCTTGGGCAACAATCGCGCTGCCCATCTCCCGCAGCGCCGCGAGCACCTGGCTCAGCTGGTCTTGAACCGGCGCGTTGCTGTGGTCGCGCAGGCTGCGGATCTGTTCGTAGAGGCCGTTTTCCACCCCGGGCATGTCGCGCTCGATCTGCGCCCGGTATTCGTCCAGGCGTTTCTTGTACTTCTCGACGTCATCGCAGATGCGGTTAAAATAAGTAATGAGGTCTTGCGCACTGGCATGCGCCGATGAGGCGTCTGCTGAGTTGGAGTCGCTGGTTGGAGGGGGCCCGGCGAAGAGGCCGGTTTGGTGGTAGTGTGTCGGTAGCTTGAGGTTGTCCGCGGCCTTGAAGGAAAGCTGGGCATCGGTGACGTTTTTCTTAGTCATGTCTTGTAGGGCCTTGACGGTCTGGATATCGCGGTTGAGGGCGTCTTGGACACTCTTGAACTTGGACTCGACAAATTGGACGTCTCGTCCGAGCTGGTCGATATCCTTTTCATGCTGGGGCATGAATTCGCCAATCTCATCCCTCATCTTGATGACGCGCTGGATGCCTTTGTCGATGAGAGCAATTTGGTTCTGGACTGGCTGAGCAAGGTCATCGAACCTCGATCGTGGTCGCAAGTTGTCATAGTTGACTTGGACGGCAGCAACTTGGTTTGTGGATTGGACCGGCTGAGCTGTAGTCGCTCCACTGCATTGATGTTAGCATTGATTGAGGAAATTGTCCAATACGAATAGAGCATTGCGTACAAGAGACCACCTCCCGTAGCGGTGGTAGTTGCAGCTGGAGTTGTTCCACCGAAGAAGCCGCCTCCTGACTGCTGAGTGGTTGCAGCGCCACCAAACAAACCCCCTCCTGTCCCCGTTGTCATCGTCGCCGCGGGCTTGCTTCCAAAAAGACCACCTCCCGTCGTGGCGCTGGGCTGGGCCGCAGGGGTGCTTCCAAACAGACCTCCACCGGTGGTTGTCTGCTGCTGAGGGGTCGCGGTATTGCCAAACAAGCCTCCTCCCAATCCTGTTGTCGTTGTCGCCGCAGGTTTGCTTCCAAAAAGACCCCCACCAGTTGCACTAGATGCCTGAGCTGGCTGAGCAGTCGCTGTTGAGCCAAACAAGCCGCCGCCAGTTGTGCCAGTATTCGTCGCCGGTGTGGGCGTAGCGGCGCCAAAGAGACCTCCGCCGGTGGTCGTTTGTGGGCTCGCGGTTGTTGTAGCTCCAAAGAGTCCTCCTGTTGCTGCTGGCTTGGCACCAAAGAGGCCGCCTGTGGTCGCCATGTTGTTGGGTGTTGTTGGATTTGCTGACGCGTTACCAGAACCAAACAGCCCTCTTGTCGCGGCTGGCTGCGCAGTGCCTCTGTGGCGCGTTTAGTTAGAAACAACAAGAGGACGACAGTGTAAAGCGTGACCAATTGGAAGATGTGGGAGGTGTTGGAGGGTAAAGAAGACGTGGTGTAGAGTGTAAATATGGGCGATATCAGAAGCCCGAGGCGTGGTGTTGAAGATTTAGCAAAGCTTACAGGCTATTGGCAGCTCCAGTGTTAATGCTTAGACCCGCTGGGCCACTGGCTGACCGCGCCAGAGACATGACACCTCTGTAAAAGAGGCTCTGAACTTTTTTTTCCAGACAGGCGAGTCAAGGGTCTAGGTATTCGTGTGGAGCTCTTTACTTCAGTACTATGCGAAAGCTTGGACTGGAACTTTGTTGCGGGTCTGATAATGGCTGATAAAGAAGGGATACGGCAGAACCCCGGAGCTGTATTGTGATGACCCACCATGGGCTTATCCAGCCTATCAGCCTGTAGAAGAGCTTCCTACCTACAAGGTAGTAGTAGAGCTTCAACTTTGGATTGGTATAGTTGATCCTCTTATTCAATTCAATTTATTTTACACCAAAAACTTCCCTAAGCCGCTGCCAAGATGGACATGGACGAAGATGACGATCTCTACCTGCCCGAAGAGCCGAAGATTGAACAGGATGAGGAGAAGAAGCTTAAAGCGGAAGAGCTAGAGGAAGGCGAAGAGGAAGACGAGAGCGGCGCCATGGACGAGGATGACGATGACGATTCAGTACGCGACTTTGGCCTTCCTTGTCGAAATGGGCCACTGCTTTCATGCTAACATTATGGATTGCAGGATATAGACATCATCACAGAGCGAAAAGATGGCACAAAGGCAGCGCCACCACCGTATGTCGATCTACGCACGCCGTGCTGCGCGAACGCTTTTCCAAGCGCCTGTTGATGTGGCTATTCTTGTACTGACAGCGCGACAATAGCCAAGCAAAATATAGCGACATAAGGAATATTCCCCAGCGGTCAGCCTCCAACGACATTTCCGCAAAGCCAGCGGCGCCCGTCAAGAGAGAGGAAGACTCGAAAACGACAAACGCTCTTAGCATTGCCGCTCCAAGCGCAGACCAAACTTCAGCCGCCGCCTCAAAATCTACAATCGATATCAATGCCATTCCTGTTCATCCTGCAGCTGGCAAGCCTATAACACAGATCAACATTGACGAGGGTATGCGGACTATAATTCTAGGTGGTTTATCCTTGATAACTGACCTATTCTGTTAGATCTGCCAGACAATGATAAACCGTGGCGCAAGCCAGGCACAGACATTAGCGATTACTTCAACTACGGCTTCGACGAATTCACATGGGCGCTATATGCTGCCAAGCAAGAATCTATTCGCGGCGAGTTTGGCGCTGACGCTTTTGCTGTCAACAACAAGAAGATGATGGAAGATTTCAACATGATGATGATGGGAGGTATGGGCATGCAAGGTGGAGGAGGTGCTGGGGCTGGCGGCGGCGGCGGTAGTGGTGGCGGTGCTGCTGCTGGTATGCCTGGTATGGACGGGATCCCGCCTGAAATGCAAGCCATGATGCAGCAGATGATGGCTTCTGGCATGGACCCTTCCCAGATGGACCCAAGCCAGATGGCAGCTATGTTTTCTGGCATGCAAAATGCCGGAGGCAGTGCGGGCGCCCAGGGAAGCCAGGGTCAAAACTTTGGTGGAGGCTTTGGTGGAAACCAAGGCTTTGGCTATGACCAGGGCATGGCCGGAGGTGGCAGTGGAAGAGGCGGATTTGGAGGCCGTGGACGCCGTGGCCGATGGTAGGACCGCCAAGATGATGATGCCTCGAATTCTCAGAATTCTCATGAAAACCAATAAGTGGGCATGTTCTTGGTTGGAACAATTGGCGTTGACGGGACTGCATTTTCAAGGTTTTGCATCTCATATTGCTGGAGGCTTCTATTGCAATAATCGAGGCGAGTACAAGTCAACTGTTGGTGGACGCCAGCTGCTATTATGATTTTTGAGCACAGGGTCTGGAATTTTGGACGCAAGCCAGCTCAAACGAGCGATGAGAATATCACGTACGTGATGATATGCCACCGGAACTAACAATGTATCGAATACTGATGGGAGGCAAGGTGTCATTTACAACAAAGGGAGGAGACAACGCCACGGTCAAGACACTTTGATCTCGATCATCAAACAGCTCAAATAGCGGAGCTAAGCTTCGCATGGTGACGACAGGCATTGATTAGATTCAAAGTCTCAAGATCTTTGCCGTCACCAGCTCCAAACTAGCTTTACATGATGGAGAAGGGCAAAAGGAGCTGGTATTTCTCTTCTCTCCCAGTTATGAAGTAGGTCATGTCTTGACGAGAGACTGATGGACATTGTTACACGGATACATTGGTATACAAATATATACAACCTTGAGAAGTGCCAACCGAAATGAAAATGCTGATAAGGGATATCTTGTGTAGCTCGGCGCCAGGTAACGTTACCTAACTGTAGCAAACGCAGGCCTAGTTGGGAACTGTGAGGCTCGAACTTCCTAAGACAGGCGAGCGACCGATCCTGTATGGCCTGCCAAGAAGCTAAGAGGGCTTGAGTTGACAGATGTCAGGAACGGCCGCTTTCTAGCTTGTATTTGTAGCACATGACGCTGGAGAAGTGCGTGAATGGAGTCGCTGTGCTTGTTGAGCCAGAAGAGTTATTCGGCAGCGGAGCAATAGGATGTTTAGCAGCATGGTAGGAGGCTTGTTTACTGCAGCTGAAGCTGAAGAGCTGGGGGTGGTGTTGGAGCTCGCTTAGGTGGGGGACAACGCGGAGAGATGGTCTCGATATCAAGATGTCTAAATGCTTACTACGATTACTACGACCACTGTTGATATGAGCGAAATCAACTGAACAGATGTCTTAAGCTTGATGAATAACCTTATTGCCAACAGTTGATCGATTGTTTATCTATCTGGAAAAGCTAATGCCTGGAACTATGCCGTGGCGAGAAGCTATTGCAAGCGAGAGGGAAAACCCGAGACCCTGGGCGCTGTTTCAAATCAAAATGTCTTGTGCTCGCCAAAAGCGGTTATCGCTGTCGGCAGATAACGTCTCATCCTGGCTACTACTCTATTGATAAGGCAGGTTTGAGAAGGTGCGCCACGCTGCAGGCCATTGACATGATTACGTTGCATCGTCCACTACCACAATCTCTGAGGTCATTTTCTGCCATCTTTACTTACTCACTTGCATCGTGGGATGGGATGCTGCATGAAACACGCGGGGTTGCGGATACAGCATCAAATAGGCGTGGCTGCTCTCGACTCTTGTTTCGAATCCTACTCAAGTATTCCTGCGGCAATGGCTGAGGCAATATCAGCATAATAGCGTTATAGTTGGAGCCCGTCAGCTCTGATCAGAGACATACATAGAAGCAAGATCAGCGCCATGATGCGCCACGCCAAAGTGATCAACAAGATCGAACAGCATCTTTACCAGAGTCCCGGAGCTACCTAGGCCTAGCATTTGGTATTTACAGACTATGCAAACTGCCATTCTTGTCTTAGCACAGGCAACGCAATTCTCTCCGAAGCCGACTCGCTAGCACCCCACGGAGGATCGCTCCACTACTTTAAATGATGCTTGCGCCGAATAGGTTGGCGGCTGATGGAAGGTGGGTAGCCGGCTAATATGCGATTGATGCTTGAGGCAAACTGGGAACTCTTCACTTTACAGCCATACCCAAGGAGCAGGTGGCAACGCATCTCTGATAGGGTCATGGGCGCCGACGAAAGCCGGGTTGAGCGTCCTAAGAGAAGAAGATACGCAGAGACGGGCAAAGGAAAGGGTTAGATAACATACAGCCTTGTAGCTGTTCCTGCGCAGTCTTATCAGATTTCTGGTATTCGGATACCTCAAGTTTGCTAAACAAAATGAAATCAACACGACCACTCAGAAAGCTGGGAAACAGAGTATGAGATGGGCACTGTTGGGGCGGCCCGGACTGAGCCGAACCGTGGCCTGTTTCCCCACGATATCTGGATGTTGAAAGATTCAGTCAAGTGTTTTAACCTTGTTGGGATATGCCTACGGAAAGCGTTCCTACAGGGGGGGTCATTCGTCCAAAAGTCATCTATTTTCTTCCTATGCCAAAGCGGGAAGCTGCTGTATCAAGAGCACGCCAGCTACAGCGATATGCTTTATCGAACTTTTTTCCGATTGGTGGAGGTGTCTCTTTGGGCGGCAAGAGAATGCGCTTATGATGCATTTGAAGGGAGAAAGATTGGCATTCGAGCCAAGATATTTGCTATAATCTGCTCAAAACCATTCCTTGTCATTCTTTTCGCGCGTGGCCGCAGATGAGTGAAGGGTGTCAAGCTTGTTGTGGTGCGTGGCCACCACGGAGGAGAGACACTCTAGCCGCAGCTATTTTGTTTGCTTCTCGTCTGTGCCAGTAGCTGCTGTCTGTGATAGCCGATGGTGTGTAACTGCAAATCTGCTGAGCAAAGTTGGCGGCCTGGAATCACGTTTAGGGCTGTCACCTATCAACGTTGATGACTATTCTAGCCTTTTAGATCGATATGCCAGGGGGCTTACTCAAGCTTAACTGTTGCTTACCGACTGGCCCATGTTAGGTCCAAACTAGGATTCGGATTCCATGTCGCTCTGGGGCGGCTCGAAGAGATACTATTGATCTTACTCGATGCTGGGTCCAGGCTCTGCCTAAGTAGGTAGGAGATATCACATCCTAGTCTCTCCACAAACCTTACTGCAAGTCAAGATCCTAATAGACTCATCACCATTTGTTTCTGTTTCTCTATACTGATATCTCAGTAACTTGTAGTGACGCTTTGTAGGCAATGACCTCTCCACGCATGTATACGGACTCACACAAACATGTGTGGAGCTTCGCTTCATCTACACATGTTACCGGTGCGTGAGGAAGCCATTATCAGGCTCTGGCAGTCGCATAAGACAGGCAGCAATATTCATACTGCAGTAAAGCTTGGCAACTTTGGCCGGTACTACCGAGCACTTTGTACGTTGTATCTGAGTAGCAGCCAGAACCCCTGGTGTTTCGGAGCGTTAACCAATCTGGCCTCGTCACGCACCTTTCAAATGCCACCATCCCTCTTCTTCGCTAGAATACGTACATGTCACCTAGAAGTTCAGTTCTGAAGCTGTTATACCGACTGATGGTATCTCCAAAACTACAACAGCAAAGTTGAAGGATTCCAATTGCCGACGCTAGTGGCTCTCTTATTTGAAGTTGCCCAAGATAGCATGGCTCCATTATGGGTTTGTGATAGCCCTCGTCTCGCCTCATCCTTTGGCCCGGAGATGGCAAGCATGGGCTGGTGAAAGAAGGCCAGTCGATTCAATGCTACGTATGTTACCAAAGACTGGATGTAGCATCGCGGTAAGACAGTGGAGAGAGAGACTCCTTGGACGTTGAGGCATGTTGGACTCAAAATGAGGATATAAAAGCTTTTGTCCAACCAGTCGAGGTGACACTCTGTCCTTCACCATCGTCAGCATCTTCATTTCACATTCAGCAGCTTCACCATCTTTTTTGCCACGATGCCCTCTTTGACCACTCTTGCGAGCGCGCTCGCTCTCGTTCCATCCGTCTTTGCCGGTTGGAATGTCAACTCGAAGCAAAACATTGCTGTGTACTGGGGTAATAGCTCCTGTTGAGAGTTTTTCATCTTTTGGGAAAGGGAAAATAGTCATCTAACATGGCATTTGGATAGGACAAAACTCGGCCAACCAACAAAGCACACAACAGCGTCTTTCGACCTACTGCAGTGGTACGTTTCGGCTTATACTTTTCAACGCTGCAGCCCTCGATCGGCCGAGGTTGAGAAAAGAAGCATGTTGAATCTGACATTTGCCATGTAGATGCCAACATCAATGTTATCGACATTGCTTTCCTGAACGGAATCACTCCTCCCATGACCAACTTTGCCAATGCTGGTGACCGATGCGCTCCCTTCTCCGACAACCCTTGGCTCCTGAGCTGCCCTGAAATTGAGTGAGTTGAAGCTTTTCTGCCGTACATAAACCGCGACTAACCCTGCTTCCTTTAAAGGGCGGATATCAAGACTTGCCAGGCCAACGGCAAGACCATCCTCCTTTCTCTTGGTGGTGATTCCTACACTCAAGGTGGCTGGAGCTCTGCCAGTGCTGCTCAAGCCGCAGCCAACCAAGTCTGGGCCATGTTCGGTCCTGTCCAATCCGGCAACTCTGCCGAGCGTCCCTTTGGAAGTGCCATTGTGGACGGATTCGACTTTGACTTTGAGGCAACCACCAACAACCTGCCGGCCTTTGGCGCCCAGCTCAAGAGCCTCTCAAACGCCGCCGGTGGCAAGAAGTACTACTTCTCGGCTGCTCCGCAGTGCTTCTTCCCCGACGCTGCTGTCGGCGCGCTGATCAACGCCGTCCCCATGGACTGGATCCAGATCCAGTTCTACAACAACCCTTGCGGCGTCAGCGGCTACACGCCCGGCACCAGCAGCCAGAACAACTACAACTACCAGACCTGGGATACCTGGGCCAAGACGAGCCCCAACCCCAACGTCAAGCTTCTTGTCGGCATTCCCGCTGGCCCGGGTGCTGGTCGTGGCTACGTCTCTGGCTCTCAGCTCACTTCGGTCTTTCAGTACTCGAAGGGATTCAGCGGCACCTTTGCCGGTGCTATGATGTGGGACATGTCCCAGCTCTATGCCAACACTGGCTTTGAGGCCCAGGTTGTCAATGCTTTGAAATGAGTAAAATTATTGAAAAAGAGAATGAGCTGGTATGACTTGGCGGCCTGTGTTGATTATTGGATAACAAGATTGTATATATGTATATATGTTCAAAACTTCACTGTATATAGCTTCTACTTTAGCACATATTGAATTGACTGCACATAGCTTCATTTCATGTACCACTAATTTATATGGTGTTCTAATCAATTTTGTCAGTTCTAGTATTGGGTATCATCAAAATTACAACTCCAACAAGCCTCTGTTTTCCCCTATACCCCCGTCTTTGAATCCAAAGAAACAATTTGCTCAGGTAGGAATGAAATGCTTAGAGTCCTCCTCTTGCTGCGCAAACGACTGCGAAAAGGCAGCCAAGCCAATGATGATGCCAACCGCCATAACAAGCACCGAGATGACAGACCAAATAACGCCCCAGCACTGCGACGAGCCGCCATACCGCTTCGCAAAGACGCTCGCATCCGACTCATTCACCTTGCGCAAGATCAAGTCGTCGCAAATGTCCCACACGCTGTAGAGCGAGCTCATGACGCCGATAAACAGCACCACAAAGCGCAGCGCCTCGGCATGGACGATGAACCAGCAGCCCACCAGCAGGCCGACGGCGAGCAGGACCGTCAGGATGGTCAGCCAGTCGCGCTTCCCCCACCACAGCGTCAGCAGGAAACACACGCCCAGGACGATGGAGGCGACTTTGCTGGCGACGATGTCGAAGCCGCACATGGTGAGCAGGGCGCCGATGAGGGACGAGCCGAGATAGCCCGCGGGAAGCGTGATTGCGCTGATGCCGCCCGAGAGGTGCGTGACGCCGCCTTCGTGGGGGTCGAGCGAGATGGACTTGACGCGGCCGCCGGTGAGGATGGCGGAGAAGGCGTGGCCGAATTCGTGGAAGGCGATGACGAGCATCTGTGGCTGTTAGCTGTGATTTACATCGTGGTGTTGTAAGTGTGTAAGTGCAGATGTGGAGATGATTCCTTGTATGAAGCTGGTTTGGAGATTTTGATATGAAAATACCTTGAATGGCCACAGAATCATGCGCAGATACGGCACATTCCAGAGAATGGCAATAGCCACGACGTAGCCGCCAATGACGCCCAACGTGACGGCCTGAGTGTGAGTTGGATGCTGGAGATTTCGAGGGATGATGGGCTGGTATTGAACGTCGTTGGGGGTGAATAGGTGGATGGCGCTTTCAAGAGGCTGCCACGGCGCCATTTTGGACGAGGTTTCTTTTTGTTATGATTTTGTTTTTTGTAGGTGGTTTGATGATGTCTGGATTTAGACTTGAAACAAGCTTAGGTCTAACGATCGTTGTTGCTGCATGAGCCGGTCACGAGATCTCAAAGAGAGGGAAGATGGCACACAGAGGAATAGAGATTCTAAAACCAAAATAGCAAACAAACAATAAAGAAAAGAAAAAAAGAGGACAGGTTGATAGCAAAAAGTGGCAGATAAGAAATGAAGGTCAATATCGAATTCCAAAGCTGTTGACGCGGCATGTGAGCTGCAAGTGGACCCGTGGCGTGGCTGAGGCGCGATGCACACATCATTTCTTTAGCAGATGCGGCTTTGTGGCTTTTTGGGCTTGTAGATACGAGGAGAGCCGGCCCTACGGCTTCCTTTATTTTTAGGTGTTTGGTTGAGATCGACAGGGCGTGTTTTGCCACTGCCACTGCCACTTTATGCTTGGCTTGGCTGCTTGGCTTTGAGCGGGGTACTTGTACTTGTACTCAACTGTCCACGCGGCTGTTTACAAGGGATAGCGAGCTGTTTTGATTATTGTTGGTGTTTTGTATGAGATGTGTGATTTAGTGTAGAGTTACAATTGTCCAGGTTACCTGTGCCGTTGATCAATCAGCATTTGGCTCTCGTCGACTAAAGAGCAATAACACCAAGCGTAGCAATTCAAGAGAGCCACCATGTTGAATCGAGAGCATCTGACCTCCAGGAAGGAGAAATAATAGCAACATCATGTATTGATAACAGATTCTATAACCCAGCATTTCCAACGTAAACAAAGTTTTTCTTTTATTATATATATATATACATGAACAACCGTCTACCTCGGCATTAGACAAGCAGATTCTGGAACTAACCCGCGCCAACGACGTCTTCTCACTATGCAAATCTCCGTCTTCAATGCAAGTCAATTAAACCTTTATATTACGAGTCAAGTCGTTCAATGTATCCCCGAGAAATGGTGAAATTTTCCATCTTCACTTTATAATGAAAGCATCATGTTGTGTTTTATAGATTTTACTTCATACCAACCCGTGGACTCACAGGGAAAGAAACAACATTGGAGCTTGTAAGTCGATATACATATAAGCTGGCCTCACGTCGATGCAGTCCGCTTGGAGAGAAACCCGTCTCTCCCTTTCTTTTTTTGTCTGTAACAATTATTAATAATCCTCTTTCTGCGTATCAAATGCCTTTTATCAGACAGCATTCTACATCGTTATAATGCTGATGATGCATCTTGTACGGCCCCACCCGGCCCCATCGCCTGAATAAACTTTTAACGATCGGCACCGGCACCGGATTCAGCATCTCCAACATGTCAATGGCTTTCAACTCTCATTAGTTAGTAATGAAATTTTTTCCTAATATCCTTTAATCACCCACTGTTACTTTTTACCATCTACAAATCTTAAACATAAAGACACAAAAAAAAACAAAGAGATGCCAGTCGACTTTGACAAGCAAGCTTACTGGCACGACCGCTTCTCTACCGAAACCTCCTTCGAATGGCTCCTCGGATCTGCCGATTTCATCTCCATCATCAAACCCATTCTCACCAACCTCGAACCATCTTCAGCCCGAATTCTCCACATCGGCTCTGGAACCAGCGATTTACAAAACTACTTGCGCCATCTCGGCTTTCTGGACGTCACAAATGTCGATTATGAGCCTCTGGCCACAGAACGAGGCCGAGAGCTGGAGAAGCAGGCCTTTGGCGACGTAAAGATGAAGTATGCCGTGGCAGATGCTACACAGCTGCAGCTCTCAACTGACAAAGAGTACAAATTCGATCTCGTGGTTGACAAGAGCACCGTCGATGCAGTCTCTTGTGGCGGAGAAGATCAAGTTCGACGCATGGCGAGCTGTGTTCGGAGGCATCTTGCGCCAGGTGCCGTATGGGTCTCAATGAGCTACTCTGCGCGTCGCTTTGACATTGATGGGTTGCCGTTTGTGGCTGAGGTTCTGGAAAAGGTGCCTACGCCAAAGGTGAAAGCGACGGATCCGGATATATTTCACTGGTGCTATCTGCTGCGACCAAAATGAAGGAAGCGTACATGTCTTTTGAATAGGGTTTTGGTCGCAAGATGACAAATTGGCCTGTATATGACTTTTTGAAACTTCTTCTATTATAAAACTTGGGAGTTCAAGAAGGTCAAGCTTCTCGAAGAAGACATGTAAACCCATTGGACAACTATCTTTTGGAAAGGAAATATAGGTTTAGTGTATATATGTATATAAACCAAGATATTGGAAATATATTATAGAGGCAGGTAAAAAAAACCCGGAATGCTTCAATCATTAAAAAGCAATCTATTTCTCATCTATTGCGCCATTCTATATATGATGCCACGCCCGTATTATGCACATGAATTGAAACCAACCCCCGTGTTCCCAAAGAAGCCAACCCTTTTACTCCTTAGTATCCATCCCTCTCACGGTAGCTTTCCATCTTCCCCTTTGCAATCACCTCAATCTGCATCCATCGCTTCGCCAAAAGCGCCCTTTGGCCTCTCAAACCAACTGTCAAAGCATCAACCTCCCGTAGCCGCTTTGCAACAATGTCATTCAAAAACTCATCCAGCAACTTGACCAGATACTCGTCAACTCGACTTTGAACACCACGCCCCTTTTCCTCGTCGTTGAGAAATCGCTTAAATTCCTTGGTCGTGCAGCAAAGCAGTCTCAACACCGCTTGCGTACGGCGAAATTCCTCGGTCGCCTCTCCTAGAGGATACACCCCGAGTAAATCTCGCTTTTCGAGGTCCGCCTTTTGGCTCTCACTCAGCTTGGGAAAAATAACATCGTCAATGTAGACATCGTCTGACGGATTCTCATCAGGGACGAAGCCATACTCGACGAGGTTGTAGTCGTTCGAGTGGCTACTGTACGAGATGTACAACTCCTCTCCCCTTTTGTAGTCTCGATCCGCAACGATGTGGTATCCTTCTGGAGAGTAATACACCCTACACCCAGCGTCCGCATGGTTAAACAAATCGGCCACGGGAATCAGCGCCAGCCTATCTTCCCAGGGATACTTCAACGTCTCGGGCGATTCGTTGTAAAACGTCCGAGTATTGACAGTCAGCCATGCATACGTGTACTCCTCATACGATATGTCCGAAAATGCCTTGTGAAAATCACTCCAATCGCCCTGGAAAGCCTTCTCCCGCTTGAAGACAAGATTTCTAGGCTCAAGAGGCAAAAGATGCTTCAGCTCCCTCGGCCACATCATCGGCATGCCTACTTCAAAATCACTCATCTTCGGCAACACAGCCTTCCAAGGCACCGCATTGGCGCTCCTATCAAGAGCCAGATCCGCCGCGAGCAGTGCCTGGATGCTCGTTTCCGCGGGCAATCTCTCGCGTACCCTCGATGGAACCGACTCCAAGCAGCGCAACGCTCTAGGAGGCACCTTCAAGACTTCCTCTTCCGCCTATATTGGCACGAATATTAGAATCCTCTTCTCCTCCTCAAAGTGCCACATCCAATCCTACATGGCGGGCCCCAATTTACCTTAATCTTTCGCGTGGCCAGAATCCCTGTGCCTCGACCGGGAATCTTGCTCGGCTGTATCGCGTCAACCACCACGCCTTGGGCCTTGGCCCATGTTATGAGATTGTGCAGGTGCCCCATGTCTACTCCGCAAAAATGAGAGAATAATTTGCTTCGTACGTCACAAAAATAAAACTTGGTTGGGCATAACTTTCGATTTCATATCGAAAAGGGCGATTCAGAAGAAGAAGAAAAAAAGGGTCAGTTGCTATCCCCATAAAGGAGATGACACGGCGGGTGCAACGACAAAGAGCCCCCTTTAACCCCCCAGCTGTTAAGGCATCATCGTGGAATCCCCGTGTTTTGGCGCGCAAGGGAAGTGTATCCGGCTAACCGGATAATCTTAGTGTTTTGCTCCCACTCCATTCCGCCGCCTGCTTTGCAATTCTGGCATTGCCGCAAAGAGGCATAAAGCAAATTGGCGGGCCATCGTGACTTTGTCTACTGGCATCCGTAGCTGAGAATAGGATGGTCGTTGCGGGAAATCGTTTGGCCGAGAGTCCAAGCTTCCACCCTGATTACTAATGACACTGTCAGTTGTTTATAACAACATTGAAGCCGCATCTGCGTGTTTACGTCCATCAATTTAATCTACATGAGGCGCATGGGCCATGAGGAAACATTGCCGTCTGTGGATTTCTATTCGTCTATGGTGGAAGCATGCATTAATTGTTATCCACAAATCGTCGCGCAACATGCGTGCTTATTGCTGCAAAGTTCGATATGTAAGACCACCTGCATTAGCACATCCAGATACGGAGTACATACTCCGTGGCTGGAGTGGGTAAACAAACACCAAAGCCTCCTATCCCCACAACCAGCTTTCTGGTAAACATTGGCGGCCCTTGTTTACATAGACGAGATGCCAATTTGATCATGTAGGTAGTACTTGCTCTTTCCCGCCTTTGGGGCTTGTTCGGCGATGAGGGATAATAACGAATGGCCCCTCCTCAGACACACCGTCTCTTAATATCCTCTTCCTCTACCGTAAAAGCCTCCTCTTCCATCTCCTCGACCCCTACCGCCGCCTCTGCCGCCTCCTCTACCCCTTCCCCTTCCCCTTCCCCTTCCGTCATAGCCTCCTCTGTCACCGCGCCCCTCGAGTTGTGTATTCACCGGCCCCTGAGCCTGCCGTTGCTGCCTCTCCTCGGCACTAGCATCCCACAGGTTTTCAATGCCCAAGAGCTCGCAGAAGGCCGCGGTCTGGGGGCTTGTGTACTCATCGGGCTGCTTGTGAACAATCTCTGGCGTGCCAGGAACATACGGAGGCGCTGTCTGCTCAAAGTTCTCTGGCACGTCCAGCTTCCCCTTTTGGACAATGTTCTCCTCAACCCACGCCTTTTCTGCTTCAATCAGGGGAATGTATTTCTCTTCACCTAAATCTGCAGACACTTGGGCCGTAGGATCGCCAAAGGCCTGGAATTTGTGGAAAGCACGGGTGATTGCTAACCACTCGGCATCATATTGAAGTCGATATCTAGGGCCAGAGCTTTGTGGTGGATATAACGATAGCTGCTCTTTCTTGAACGGCTGAACCTCGCATAGCTGAAGAAAGTGTCGTTGTGGCAGACACTTGTCTAATGACAAAAACCGGACTTGTTTGTTTTCAATACCTGGAGGGACTGGCTGGCCTGGTATGCGCTTCACCTTTTCTGCAGGCCGAGCAAATGATGCGGGCAGCTGAGCTCTCAAGTCGTCGGGAACTTCTCCGGCAGCACCCTCAGCATCTTCTTTAGCATCGCTTTCTGTACCTCCTGTAGCCGCTTCTTTGGTAGTATTCTCAGCATCCTCGTCGTCCATGTCCAAGTCAATCTCATCTGGGTTGTCCTGGGCGGGCGGTGCAGCATCAGTGGCTTTATCTGCCTGAGGTTGGGTAACCTCGGTCGCATTTGATGCATCATCGTATTTTTTGATAGCGGCAAATTTGACATGTAAATGCGCTGAGAACCAGTAAGGTGGTCGTAGACGGTCCATGACATGCTCAGCAGCCACACTGCCAAGAGATCCATCCATAGATTCGCGTCTCAGAAAGGGCTTTCGTCTGAACAGTTCATTGAGGTCGCCGTGTGTCTCTACCTGGCGCGGCCAATCGTGACTTAGGCCGACATCAACTTGCGTCTGCATCAGCAGCAGCTTCCGGACGTCAATCTCTCGAACAGAGTAGAACGACTTGATATCGAGGTGGTTAAAAGGAAGCCGTTCATGATGTGGCTTGCGGTAGTTCATACCCCTCCATATTCCAGACATGCCTGCGATGCGGATAGGTCCCAGCCGTAGAACGTTGGCAGCTCCGAGATAGTAAATGTTGGGAGCCACCCAGCCGCCATAGTAGAGCTCCCAGGAGTGTGAAGCAGCTTCATGATTGCCGCCAATAAAGATGGTCAGGTATGGAGCCTGCTTTCTCCCAGCGTAGTAATCGTGGAAGCCGCCAATTTTGCGATACTTGATGGGACACGACATGACCGTCAAGTCGGCCGCATTGCGCACAGCCTGCGTAGATTAGCGGCCTGCATCAACAGGATACAATCAATGTCTATGATGATTTACCTGGAAGTCACCTCCAATGATGAGCAGGTCAACGCCATCCCAGCCGCGCTCTTGGGCAGACTGCTTGACGGAAGCATATATCGCGTCGAGCGCGCCATGGCCCTGAAAATACGATCAATTGACGCTTAAGACAAGAGCATAAGGATAAATGTAGCGCAAAAAAACTTACACAGCCCTCTACGGCAATTCGAACGCCCTGCGATTCGAATGCACCTGATGCCATTTTCCTCGTCGTAGGATATCGGAGGTAGTGTCGGAAAAGAGTGACGAAAGGCCGGGGCTTAGCGCGCATCTGCATCCACTAACAGAGCACGTACTGGCTGTGCTATACGGCCAATGCGAATGACAGCAGTCCAAACGTTTACTCAAGTATCTCTGGGTGGATGCGGCGAAATGTGCTCTTTGTGACGGCAATGCTAGAACCGACAGCCCAATTTTTTATCATTCAGGGATGCTGTTGAGTCATAGTTGAGTTTGACTCACAGATGACGGATGTGACACCACTGCTGCAGCTTAGCAAGGACGCCACTGCAGCTTCATGCAACTCATACGGTTGAAGCAGCATGAAGTGCCTCAACGCCGAGTTTACAGATGTTTAAACAGTATGCTGCAAGAGATAGTGCTTAACGTAGTATGGACTTGTGTGATTCTCTAAATGGCAGTTCAAGCAAGCTTAACATTGCTCGAAGCTATTATATGCCAGATTATCGACCTCACTAGCCTACAAGAGGCCATCTAACGATTTACAAAGCTACGAATAAATGGCAAAGCATGTGCCCCTCAGAAAAAAGCGAGATCTCAACGGAAGAACTTTGAGTCAAGCAGAGTGAGAGGGAGGCTATTAATCTACCACTTCTAATAGACGTTCAACCCACGGAGGAGTAACAGAGAAGAACGTATATGCTGAAATGGAGGTCGGAGAGATGATCATCACAATGAACTGAAAGACAAGGAAGAAGAAGAGCTGCTGAATTCATCATTCTTAGTATTAAGGCGAGGTCATATTGCTTTCCTCTTCTATTTCTGTAATCGGTGTGGTATCATATCTTCGTGTCATAATCTGTCTGGGTAGTAACATCCAGTGGTTGTGCCGTCTCATTTCGTGCTCATATTGGCCCTGTGAAAAACGTGTAAGATTAAAAAGCGCCAATAGCTCGACTCCCACATGGCTTACTGATCCAAGCCCAGGTAATCGGCTGCGGCCAACAGCTCGAGGCAAAGCTCGACAGGAATGTCCATGTCGGGCACGTCTTCGCTGTCCTTGTAACGGTACCAGTAATGGAAGTACTCGACCACTTTGTCAAGCACCAGGCCGCTATCATGCGTTGGTCAGCCAGCTCAAACACTGTTATAGCAAGGCCGTTTTTCAAAACGATTCTGGGTCAGTTCAAGTGTAGTGCAACATCAACCAGACCAGCCTGTCCAGCCTCGCCCGAGACATGAGAGTCTGGTAGAGACAGCGGCGTTCTGTCAAAGAAATGCTCGTGGAATTGTCGTCATCCCTTGCAGCACATGCCACGGCCACTCATGGTCGCTTCGTTTCTCACCTCATCTCTTGGAACACACATCTCGCGTCCTTGGCCTCGGCGAATTGACTCCTCGGGTCCAGCATGCCCTTGATGATGGGGCTGATCTTGGCCGCCTCACGCAGCACGACAAACTCGAAGCCGTCCCCGGAAACGAGCGTCACGTATTTGCTGGGGGCTGAGGGTTCATCATCATCATCCCCGGTAGCTGAATGAAATCTCTTCATTTTCGGCGAGAGAAGTCGGCCTCTGAGGGTAAAAGAAGAAGAAGAGAGAATTTTGCACGGAAAAAAAAGCTTTATACGCAACGCACAGCAATCTCCACCCGCAGTTCGTGCACGCGTTTTAGCCCACGAGAATTTTCGCAGACGGCTAATGCACGGACCATCTTCGGAGCCGGAACAACCCGCCCTAGCCACCGCCAGTTGGCGCCCCAGCCACTCGCCAGGGCCGTCCAGGGCCGTCACGTCAGTGCGCCGGGGCTGCACCGCCCCCCGTTGCCCCGCCAACGTGTTTACTCAGCTCTTTGGGCTCGCTTTGCCAGTTCCCGTCTGATAACCAGCTGCAGCAACCGTCGTGTCCCACCAACTCGTCTCGTTGCCCGGAGCGAACAGCAACAGCAGCCTAGCCCGTCCAAGTACAACATCGTCATCCCCCCCAGCCTCTGCGTCGTGCCGATTTCCAAACCTTCAGCTTCGGGGGCTGCGCTACGCTTTCTGCTGCTCGCCGCATCGTATTCCACACCGCCGCAGTGTTTTTGTGCATCTCTTTTCTTTCATCCTTTTTTCCATCCTTTTTCCCATCCCTCTTACACCGATTGTTCCCTTACTTGCAGCGACCCTGCCGAGCCGCAACCGTCGATTTTCTTTGTTTCTGCCGCGGTGCCCACTCCTATTCTTTGTTGAGTAGGATCAGCATTCCTGCCGGCGACAGAGACCGCATTGCATTGTCCGCCCGAGACACGCTCTACACGCTCTGCCGCGCTCTCGCCAGCATCTGCTCGGAACGTCGTTTCCACCATGGCGGCGTACCAGAATCGCAACTCGCAGTATGCGACGGCGAGCACCGAGAAGCGCGCCCAGCGCACCCGCTCCAGCGAGGGAACTGTCAGTACAACCATGAGCTCATCGTCAGGCCGCGAATCAGCAGCGACTCACGTAACGGAGGCCCCGACATATTCGAAGAAAATTGTCGTTGTAGGAGACGGAGGATGCGGCAAGACATGTCTGCTCATCAGCTACAGCCAGGGCTATTTTCCAGAGGTAAGCAGCGCCCAGCCGCGGCGGCCCGTCGTTGAGCGTCCAGATACTGAAGCTCGCCCCCTGGGTAGAAATATGTGCCCACCGTATTCGAGAACTACATCACCTACCCGACGCACCCGCCCACCGGCAAGACCGTAGAGCTCGCTCTGTGGGACACGGCCGGCCAAGAAGAGTACGACCGCCTCCGTCCGCTGTCGTACCCCGAAACCGATCTCATCTTTGTGTGCTTCGCCATCGACTGCCCCAACTCGCTGGACAATGTCATGGATAAGGTACGTTTGCGTTGGAGGGCTCCACCCCCTGAATCTAGTCATCTCGATTTGCCGTTTGCTAACGCCGACCGCAGTGGTACCCCGAAGTTCTGCATTTCTGCCCCTACACCCCCCTCATCCTGGTCGGCCTCAAATCAGATCTCCGGCACAAAAAATCTTGTATCGACATGCTGAAGACCCAGGGCCTCACGCCCGTCACCGCAGAGCAGGGAATGGCCGTTGCCAAGAAGATGGGAGCCGGGTATATGGAATGCAGCAGTAAGGAAATGCGGGGCGTCGACGAGATCTTTGAACGGGCCATTCTGACTGTCGTGGCCAACGACCGGAGGAACTTGGAGACACCCACTGCAATGGCAGTGTCCGCTGGCGATGGAAAGACACAAGCTCCGGTAGTAGGAGGCATTAAGAGGAAGAAGAGAAAGTGCAATTTCCTTTAAAGCGGTCATGCGAGAGCCTATACGCTCGTCCTTTCTGCACTGGCGGCAGAAGGGCAGTCAGGGGTCGTCGAGGTGGACTTGTGGGCACGGAGCGGATGCGGACGCAGATACGGCAATTCTAATGACCATTAGACGATCTTTTTACGACGATTTGCGCCTATAACGAACGACGTCCAACGGCTAATGGTCCCACGATTTCAGACGACAACGCTTGGAGATGGGAGACGAGCTGCTGGTGCACCTCGCCCTTTCGAAGGAGAGGTAGTAGAGCCGGGTATATATAAGCGGAAATCCGCGTGGTTGTTTTTAAACATATTCGAGCCGGCCTCTTTTTTTGGATTTGCGCTTTAGGTCCTGCTAGCCTTGACGCATGGAAGGGGAAGGGTGGATATGGAAACCACAAACTTTTCAACGCAACTAGGAAACGGGTGGTGACTTTTTTGCGGACTTGTGTGGTCTTTTAGTGCTTTATTATTATTATTTTTTTCTTTTTCTTTTGTCTCGCTTTTTCTATCCACTTTGCGTTTTTTTTTCTCTTATGTAGCATGATACTGTTGAGTTCAATCAGGCTTGGGATTGGGGACATAAAAAATCATCATATTCGCCCTACCGACTGTCTCTCCTTTCTGGCCCCTTTTGTCTTTATATATTTTTTTCTTCCTCTCCGATCTAGTGGTCGTACTGTAGAGATAGTGTAGATTTATGCGCTGCGTAGATTGGTTGGGGTACTCGGTAGTTTGGGGTATCTTGTTCATTTACGTGCGTGTAGTAGCAATAGTATAATCTTTCGTTTGTTTGTATGAAGCGTGCCTTTTCCCTCTCTCTCTCTTTCTCTCTCTTCCATATGTGGGTATCATAAACTCATTCGTGTCGTGTCTCTTCTTCTTCGGCTTGTGTTTCGTCGCCTTGGTGCTCTGCTGCTGCTTTGTTGCCGTCTTCGTCCTTGGCCATGACGTTTTCGAATTGTGACCAGAGGGCTTCTACGGAGGAAAATTCATTG
Source organism: Trichoderma atroviride (assembly GCF_020647795.1). Classification (NCBI taxonomy): domain Eukaryota; kingdom Fungi; phylum Ascomycota; class Sordariomycetes; order Hypocreales; family Hypocreaceae; genus Trichoderma; species Trichoderma atroviride. The sequence goes on along the minus strand of NC_089400.1, from coordinate 817,007 downwards.
CCGACCTAGGATATATGAGCCTTGTTTTCGCCCTGTCTCTTTTGGGGGGCGTTTTTGTTCCAGGCGTTTGCATTCGGAGGGAAACAAAACGTACAGCAATGACTGCTTCGAGCGATCGGTTCAGTTTGTTTATGCTGGAGAGGACTTGTTCGAAGCTCTAAGCATTACCACATCCCATGATATTAGCTCCTGATGTACCTGTGACTTGGGGGGAGAGGAGACAAAAGGGTTTTTTCGCATACTTCGGCAATGTCCCCGATGAGGACTTCTCGCTGCTGTTCGAAATATGCTCTGCTGCTGCTGCTGCTGCTGTTTGAGCCGCTGGCGGTGTTGCGAGTGTCCATTGCGGAGATGCAGAAGCTGCTTTTTTAGATACACTGAATCGTTTTTTGCAGTCTTTGAAAGTAGCTTGGAATAGAGTGAAATATTTGGTATGATGCAGCATAAGTTGGGGTTGCGCGACGCGCCAGAAGCTATTTGGAGATGAACTAGTAGCTGCAGCTAGTTTAAACATTTAGCAGCTGATAGCCCCACCAATCGCTGAACCCAACTTGCCAACTACAACATGCCTCATATCTAGATGCAGCACCATCTACCAATAGTACCTAGGTTATGATAGTTTCACAATACAGGTTTCTAGCAATATTCATACATCTTTATATATATATAAGCTATATCTCATAATCAAGATAAACAATATCATACAAAAGCCGTCCCAAACGTAAAAAAGCAATCAATTACTTGCATTTCGTAAAAGACAGCCGAAAACAAAAACCGCACCATACACAAGCAACTTCGCCGGTCCTTTGCCCCTTTCCCCCTCGGTTTGCAGTCTCCTGTTGTTTTTCACCAACCCAAACGAATGCCTTTATGTATCGTTTGTTTTTCCTCCAGAGGACCCCCCATCTATAGAACGTGGCAATTTCGTAGATGATCGATGAAATGGAAAAAAAAAAAAAAGAAAGAAATGGTGCGTATAAGAATAGTGGGAGGAAAATTGAAAGATTGTAATCAGGCAAATACATAATTGTAGCGAAAACAAATATGGTACTATATTGCTATACCTCTCATTGACTCTTCAAAAAAAAAAAAAGAACATGCTCATCGCCCATATCTGCTGTCTGGCGGCGGCCGGTCATAACCTCTGTTCATCATATCACGCACGTCTCTCGGATCTCTTGGATCCCTCTGGTCCCTTGGATCTCTATGATCTCTCGGGTCTCTTGCGTCCCGAAGCTGCATGTCTCTTGGATCTGGCGCTGGATAGCCATGCATTTGTGACTGCGCAGGTGGTGGCCCTCGTGTATCATAGACACTAGGGGGTGTAGCTTCGGCCCGGCGGAGGTTCTCTTGGATCTCGCGGAGGCGGCGGGCCCGGCGTTGATGCATATCGCGAGTATGGCTGGGGAGCGGAGGGCAGCGGTTCTCGAGTAGCTGGTGGGTACCTAGACTGCATTCCGTGCTGCTGCGGCAATCCAGAAGCACCTTGTCCGTATATTGAAGGAGGTCCGCGTTCGTCTCTCAGATGCTGTTGCGGTGGTGGTGCCGCTGACCATGTTGGTCCCGGAGTTCCTGGCTTTGTTGAGGGATGCTGAGATCCCCAAGCCTGCTGCGAGTGCGGTGGAGGAGCCTGTGATGCTTTCGGAGGTTGAGTTGGCCAGCTGTTGCTTTGTTGCCGAACATCAGAAGGCTGCGCTTGGTGGCCAGACGATGGCCAAGCATTGTCGCGGCTGCTCGGAAGAATCTCGCGGCTCCTAGACGACGAGTGAACTGCGTATGGCTGAGCCGGCGGTGAGGTAATATGCGTCGGCTGAGAAGCTCCCCCATATGCTGTAGGATAGCCTGTCTGAGACTGGTATTGAGATTGAGCTGGCTGTGCAGGTGGAGGATATCGATGCGATGTTTGAGGAGAATTCGTTCCACTCGCTGGATGGCTCTGCGGATACCCATGAGATCGGTAGTAATCAATGTCCACAGCCGAATCAGATGGCATGCTTCGATGTCCACTCATATGTTGTGAGGAAGCCGACGAGGCGGGAAAAGGAGGCTTGAGAGGTGGCATGGCTGATGCTCCGCCAGATGGCGTCCGCGAGTAGGGAGAATAGTGCGCATCTGTTTCCCGACGAACTGGGGCGCCCTGTGGAAGCCCGGATGCTGGCGGAGGCGGCCTGCCGATACCCTGAGATGGCGGTGTCGACGACGGTACAGGCGTATGACTCTTGGTGACCTCGGCAACCCGCTTAGGGGGCGGAGGGTCATCGTTCAAGAGAGACATAATGTTGGACTTCCTAGGTTCAGGTGGCCGTACCGGCGTGTGTGGAGATATGGAAGAAGCATTCGGTGGTGGTGCAGCTACCCCATAAGGCTCATGCGGAGGTCCTGAGGGCATCCTTGGCTGAGGGGTTTGAGTCGGTCGAGAAGACGGAGGCGCCAATGGCGGTGATTGTACTGCTACAGGTTCCGAAAGCAATGGCCTCATTGGCTGCTGCGATACAGGAGCAGGGTACGATTGAGGAGCAACAGAACGCGAGGGCTCTTGAGATGGCGCCCTTGTCAGTGAGAAGGGCTCGCGAGGGCCTCCGCCATGGCTGAGCTGCTGGCGATGGGTGTAAGGGTCGTAACGGTGCTGAAGTGGTGCCTCGGGCTCTTGTTTCATTCTCATCGACTGTTGTTCTGCTTGTCGGAGGTCTCTCTCTCTTTCCCTTTCCATTTCCATTTCTCTTTCTCGAATGAGCTGCTGCTGCTGCTGCTGCTGCTGTTGCTGGTGATGCTGATGTTGATGTTGGTGGTGGAGCTGTTGTTGTTGTTGCTGCTGCTGCATTTGCTGCTCTCTATACCGCTTCTCCGCATTCATCCGCTCAAGCTGAGCAGTGCGCTCACGCTCAGCGATAGCCTCAGGGTGCGATGGCTGAAGCGGCTGTGCCACAGACAGTGGGCGTGGATCTCGAAGCTCCGGAACCTGATTGACAGAAGACTTTTGCGGAAGCGGCACTCGCTGAGATTGTGCGGGATCGCGCTCTCTCTCCGGGAAGCCGAAATGTGGCAGTTGTTGATGCATGGAGCGGGCGTTTGGAGATATGGCCTGTTGTGTCCCTTGAGGCACCGGATGAGCTGGTACAGCAAGAGGGATCTGGTTAGGCTGCGCGAGGGGAGCCTGGGCCGGAGCCTGGGCAATTGGCACACCATAAGTAGCGATATGCTGCTGCCGCAATGGCTGAGGAGGTGCAGGCTCAACTTTGGGCTGTGGTAGATCCACGTGAGGTTCGACTGCTCCAGGAGCAACCGCGATAGGTCGTGATGTGCCAGGCGCAGTGCTTTCGAACCTCCTACCACGGCCACCACTGCTGAGGACAGGGGGGATCAGGTCTCTTTTCACCCCTGGCTCGCTTCGCATCAGCCTCCTGAGCAATTACCTCCCACTCGGGTTTCCCTGAGTCTTTCTGCCGCACATAATAGTTTTTGACCTAGATTCATTTGTTGTATTAGTAAATCTATCGCTCACAATAGTATCGGGGGGGAACATACCATGACAGTTGTCTTAGATTGCATATACTTGGCAATTGCAGACCAATCGGTACCAAATGCCCTTAATAAATGCGGGAAGTCATTAGCTTCCGAAACGCTCCAATAACTTGATGCTGCTTGTGACATTGCCTTTCGTTCAGGAATGGGCTGCTGCAAGTTGAAAGTAGTAATAGAGGATGGAGGGGGTGGGGGCGGTTCAGGCCGAAGCGATGGAGCCGCCATAACTTCGTTGATGGAAGTAACGGCAGGCTTCGGTCTGTCCATTAGTTGCGGCTGTGGCACAACAAATGGCGGTTGGATACCTGCGGGCAGCGGTTGTTCAAACTGTACCGGCAAACGATGAGGGTCGGAGAGCGGGTGAGGAGCTGGCAGGAATTCTGCGGCCACTGGGCGGGCTTCGGCTCGGCCTCTTCCCTTTCCTGTCCCGGAGCTGGGGCCGGGCGCTGCCGCGAGAACTTGGTTTGGCTTGGATGCTTTGGCGTCTTTGTCCTTCTCTTTGTCCTTGTCCTTGTCCTTGTCCTTGTCTCTTGGCTTTCTCCTTTTCCGGCCGTCTACCTTTTCCGGCTGGTCGCCCTTGGCAGCAGCAGATGCCCCGCGTCGCCCTGGAGTAGCAGCAGGAGTGCTCTCGCCGTCCGTCGTAGGTTGCTCGAACCCCCATGTGGGAGCGGCAGCTCTTCGTGGCCTTCGCCTTTCTCCATTCTCTCCATTTTCCTGGGGCGTTTCCTCGGCTTCAGGCTCGCCGTTGCCGAGCTCCGAAACCAGAGCGCTGGACCTCTGCTTGCCTCGCCCACCCTTCTTACGCCTCTTGGGTTGCTTCTTCAGCTTCTCCTTAAGATTTAGCTCTCCCTTCATCAGGTAGTAGTACTGAATGCAGGAGTGGAAGTCGCGGTTTGGAAGAACCTCTGCGATCTTGCCCCATTGCTTGGGAAGCTCTAGGTAACGCTTCTCAAAGAGCTGTGCCTCCTCTGCAGTGAAATTGTTAGAGGGAGGGAGTATGTGCCATGCTGAAACAAGCCTATCTAGAGGCGTATACCCTGATCGATCGATATACTGAACCTGTTGCTTCTCCAGATCGTCCCAGTACATGTCTGGAATAACAGCCTCCTTATCGCTGCGATATTTCTCCTGCTGGATTCGCAATTCTCGCTCTTTTCTCTCTTCGTCTTCTCGCATGGACGCCTGAAGCACACGTTCGAGATCGCGTTCGGTGGCGAATCTCCTACCTGTACCCCTCCCTTCTGGCTTATGCTCAGGTGTCACAGTACCTGTAGTCTCAGAGGGGGCTGCAACAGAAAATTTGTCTCGGCTTTTTGTCGCCACAGGATCATCAGACAAGGTGTACTTCAAGTACTGCATGTAGTTGTCTGCATAGATCTGTTGCGCGTGCCGTTGCTCAGCCGATCTATCAAAGTGGATTTTTGCAAGATGCTCAGCAACAAAATCGTCAATGATTGGATCTGAGTCCAGCGATGCCAAAAACTCTTTATCTTGATACCACACTGGACCTTGAAAGTCAGGAAGACTATCGATGGGTGGCGTTGACATATATCGACGGACTGTCTCAGCGGCCGCGACAGCTTGAGCCTCCATATAAGCCTCGTCTTCAGTTTCAGTCTCATCATCCTCATCTGGTATTTGAGATGGGGTGCTTGGAGCTTTGGGCTCTACTTCAGCTGGTTTCGCCGGACTGATAACCTCTTCGATAGGTGCTGGAGCCTGTTCGTTGATCGGTTCGGTCTCAACTTCTTTGTCCTCTTTCATAGTAGACTCATCTGCTGTAATTTCGGCTACAGGCTCAGGAACATCTTTAGGCTCGGGAGGCGGAATTGTAGGTTCGTTATCGATGTCCATTTCTTCGGCTTTTGGCTGGAGATCCTCTACCTCTTGTGTGGCTGTTGCAATTTCAGGTTTCTCTTTATCTTCCTCAACCGTGTCTTTTTCAAGTCGGTCATGGTCACTGACGGGCTCCTTTTCGTGATTGATTTCCTCAATCTCCTTTGAGGGAAGAGGTTCGTCGGGAACAGCAGGCGCTTCTTCTGTTTGTACAGCGGGTTCCACTTCCATTTTTTTGCTCTCCGGCTCGTGGTTCTCTGGTATATCGCCTAGCATCTCAGAGAGTCCCTCTCCCTCATTGAGTATCTGTACCATTGCTCCATGAGATAAACTCATAAAGCGCCTAATAACTTCAACTGGTGTCTTTGGTCTTTGCAATTTGTTCAATTCAGCTTCAGTCTTGTTGATTTCCATGTCGAAATAATCGCCCATGTCTTCATCATCAGATTCAGGAGGTTCCTCTTGCGCAGTTTTCTTTGGAGGCAGAGCGAACCGGACGGCGCGCACTTTGAGTCGTCTATGTTGTTGTTGTTCCGTGGCTGCTTCCGCAGAAGGTTTCGTATCCTCAATCGTCTCATTCTCCTGAGCTTTAGGAGGTGAGTCTTGCTTAGGAAGCGTTTCCTGCTTCGGGGAAGTAGTAGAAGGGACAGCAAGTTGCTCCAAGTTATCCAAAGGCTTGACCTCCAGTTCCATTGATTCAGGTGGCTCGTAATCAACTGATTCCATTCTCTCAGTCTCAGGCTTCTCAGGCTCGGCTTTTGCGTCAATGTCGCTCGGCTTTTCGTCTTCGGTCCTTGTGATTATCTCGCCCGGTTCTTCGCTGTGATGGGCTCGCAGTCTACTATCTAGCCCGGAGTAAGAGTCCGACTTTGCATCGCTACTACGCGGTCGCCTAGGTTCGGACGGTTCGACTTGAGAGATGTCTCGTTGTAATGGGATAGGCCGCTGCTGAGCAAAGCTTTGCGATCTCGCCACCTTTGGTGATTCTGGCGGTGGCGGCGGCTTCTTCAAGCTTGGGTTGATCCATTGTTTGCTAGAGGGGCGGGTAACCTTGGGCTGTTGTTGAAGCCGGGGACCTACAGGTGTCCCTCTTGGGGGACTGTCGTGAGGTGCGCCGATTTTCGATGGCCCAGTGGGAGGCAGTGGAATCTCAGGGGCTGAAGAAGCTGGTGCTGTGGAGGCCTGCCCTGCAGAAACTGGACGTTCTCCAAATGCCCGTGGGGCCGTTGGTGGCGGTTTGGCTGTAATTATGCTAGGGGCAGCCTGCGTCTGCGTCTGTGTCTGCGTCTGCGTCTGTGTCTGCGTCTGCGTCTGCGCCGCCTGCACCTCGCCACCAACACCCGAAACTGTACCCGTAGCCGGAGCCCGATTTGGCGCAGGCTCGAATGCCGGGGCCGAAGGTGTCACATGAAGAGGTGAGACGTCTTTGACCTGCGCGGCAGATTCTTGGGCTGCCATCTTCGGGCGGAAAAGGTCTCCTCGGTCTCTATCGATGTGAAGGTCACGGCGCACATCAGCATCAGGATGCCTATCGTTCCGCTCGCGCTCGTCACGCTCACGAGCCCAGCGCCCTTCCTGAGAGCGGCTGCGCATGTAGCGGTCGCCGCGATCGTCGTAGGGGACTCGGCCACGACCTCTTTCCATACCCCAATCTCCTCTTCCACCTCTTCCTCGTCCACGGAATCCACCTCCTCGAGGGAATGGCAACACGCCAAATGGAGGCTCTGATGTTGAAGAGCCTGCCGATGGGGGGCCACCATCACGGGAGCCACGTCGAGATCTGTCTGCATCTAGACCTGGAGGTATATCCCGATCACGATCCCGAAAATCTCGCCCATCTCGCGTTGGTGATCGAGCTCTCCCGATTGGCGATCTGCGCAGCCTAAAGTCTCTCGAGTCGCGCCAGTCTCTATCTCGCTCCCGGTCACGTTCTCGGCTTCTCTCGTCTCGATAGCGGTCTCGAAAGTCGACATCTCGATCTCTCCCTCGATCACGGCTATCGTCTCGTCCTCCCCATCCTCTTCCTCTGCCGCGCCCTCTTCCGCCTCTAAAGTCGCCGCCAAATCCGCCTCCTCTCGGCCCGACAGGCGCATCTATAAGGGCCTTGGGACCGCGCGGCGGCTCTCTGCGCATCTGGTCTCCGAACAGATCTCTACCTGGTGGAAACGGTGCCGAATTCGTTCGTGCTTCTGCGGATGAGCGACGCCTGTCACCGTCATTGTTGAAGTGCGGCGGTCGGTCAAAGCGATCCGCTGGGGATCGATCTCGAGGGGACCTAGACCGCCGGTCCCCATCGTATCTTGAATACCTGGACGTCCTAAAACAGTTGTCAGCGTGAGTAGGATGCCCCAGTCCGGTGCTTGCAGAACTCTATCCTCGCTTCTGATGACGACGGGCGCGGCGCCAACCGTGGCCATCGACAATGCACCGTTACCTGGTGGGTAGAGTAGATGATTCCAGCGCGGTACGTACATGATGTGTGGCGGGCCAGTGCCGGATGAGACCCTGCAGATGTTCCGCAGGTCCCATCCAAAAGCAAATGGAGTCGCGAAACCAGAGCTGGCGATGGAGTCGCGAAACCAGAGCTGGCGATGGATTCGCTGCGTGAAGTCGGGCTTCTTTGTTGTTGGCCACGGGGACTCCAATGGGCTCAACGGTTCGGCTAACGTGCCTCTGTACCCGAATCCAAGCACAGGGGGTCCGGCGAGGTCGAATCCAGGGGGCCAGAACCCTCCAAACAGCAGAAAATCAGGATGCAAAGCCCAGCCGACAATCCGACAATGTCTGGCCGCGACGCCGCAGACTATTCCAGGCGAATCGTCGATGCAAATAGCCGTTGTGGCTGGAAGGGTGAAGGAGCTGAAGATGTCGAGGTCCACCGTGAGACTTCAAAATACATCCAGATCGCGTGGCGCTTGGACAGGCCTAGCCTCTTTGCCGCGAGGCGCTAGTCCCTTCCGGGGGCTCTGCTGTGATTAAGGCACCCCGGTTTTAGGCGGGGGCCTTGGCGCTGTCGAGAAAAATTCGGTTTGATGTTTCTGGCACTGCCGGACAACCACTGCAATTGTGGGACTAGCCCCGTTGCTGATGGATTTTTTTCTTTAATTTTTAAGAGTAAATCCTTTGACGGATGAGGCTACCCGCGACCTGTGCAAATATAGAGAGAGGCGTAAAGTATTTCTATCCATCTTGAAGTTGACAGGCCTCTATAGAGATTAGAACACTTCATTCTTAAATCATTTCATCCTGAGCATCTAAAGGCCTTTTATCTTTTTTTTTACCACTTGCAAGGATATCGCATACCAGATATGGCTGACAACGGCAACGCAAATGCGCCTCCAGCCGAGGTCACCAATGCGGTGCTCGTCAAGTCGGAAGAAATGCCAAAGGACGCCCAAAAGGTAGAAGAACTTGATTTCAACAAACTAAAGGGGCCCATTACCGCAGAGGATTTATTTCTTGGCATGAGAAACATGGGATTTCAGGCAACATCGATGAGTGAGGCCATCAGGATCATCAACGACATGGTTAGTAAAGAGAGAGCCTCGACACAGCTGACTTTGCATGGCTAACAGCCCAATCAAGAGAGCCTGGAGAGACCCTGAAACAGGGGACAAGACTACCATCTTCCTGGGATACACCTCAAACCTAATCTCATCCGGTCTAAGAGGCGTCTTTCGGTGGCTGGTGGAGCACAAGCATGTCTCAGCTATTGTGACCACAGCAGGAGGAGTTGAGGAGGACTTCATCAAGTGTCTCGGCGAAACATACATGAGCTCCTTCAGCGCAGACGGCGCGAGTCTTCGAAAAAAGGGCCTCAACCGCATCGGAAACCTCGTGGTTCCCAACGCAAACTACTGCGCTTTTGAGGACTGGGTGGTGCCCATCTTTGACAAGATGCTGGAGGAACAGGAAGCCAGCAAAGGAACGGAAGACGAGATTCACTGGACGCCATCCAAGGTTATCCACCGGCTTGGCAAGGAGATTAATGATGAGCGCTCGGTATACTACTGGGCGTACAAGAACGACATTCCCGTCTTCTGCCCTGCCCTGACGGACGGCAGCCTTGGAGATATGCTCTACTTTCACACATTCAAAACTTCACCACAGCAGTTGCGAGTCGACCTCGTGGAAGATATCCGCCGTATCAACACCATTGCCGTGCGAGCAAAGAGAGCAGGAATGATTATCCTGGGAGGTGGAGTGGTCAAGCACCACATTGCAAACGCATGCCTGATGAGAAACGGCGCGGAATCAGCCGTCTACATCAACACGGCCCAAGAATTCGACGGCAGTGACGCCGGTGCTCGTCCGGATGAGGCCGTATCATGGGGCAAGATTAAAATTGGAGCAGATAATGTCAAGGTAAGCACCCCATGTCTTTTGTCTTGCAATTTTATGGATATAAGCTGAGACGAAGCAAATAGGTATACTTGGAAGCCACGGCTTGCTTCCCCTTTATTGTAGCGAACACATTTGCGAAAGACATTTAGACTTGGACATGTACTCAAAGATATCCCAAGATATTCTCGTTTATCCTTGCTGTATTGCTGAATAGGTAGACTATACTCGTACATGATTCCCCATTCGAATCGGCAAGACGCTTAGAGTTACGAGGGTGGATTTGTAAACTCGCAGTGTTATGTCACCTGCATAGGGCTACAACTCACCAATTAGTTTCTTGAAGCTACTGAGCGCAGACGCCCAATCAGAAGCCCCTTGTCCCTCTGCCCAGACACCCACAGCCTCTATTCCCTCCAAGTCCTCCTTCATATGATGCTCACTTGTCGTTCCATCCAAGATGGTCGTTCCCCCAAGACCCAACACCATGGAATAATACGCCGCAACCGCTCCCACTCCGACCTTTTGTGCCACCTCTCGAACGGGGCTGCATTGAAGAAGATGCCTGTTGGCGGAGACTGTCCAAAATGATTGAAACACAATTTTCTGCTCGCGACAGAATGCCCTAAGATCAGTCTCGTAACCAGTCCTGTTATGGAACCGATTTTGCACAACGGCCGGCTTGACGCTCATGTCGTTGAATAAAGCCTGCAAGACCGGCAAGGTGGTGTTGGAGATGCCGAGATTGCGAATTCTGTGCGGAGTATACGTTTCGAGAGTTTTCCACACGGTGATCGTCTCTTGGATCGTGTCCATGGGGGAATGCAGCACGAGGCTGTCCAGGTATGCTTCTTGGCCATCAATCGTAAAGTTGGCGAGAGATGACTGCACCGATTGATGGACCTTGTCAGCCAGCGGGGCATTGAAGTCGTATGGAGCAATGTCACTCTGCCCCGCTGGCGAGGTGAACTTGGTCTGAATCTACAAATCCATGGTTTAGCTGAAAGAAACCTCATGAGTAACATAGAATCATGGTCAAAACATACGAATAGGTCCTCGCGTTTAATTATTCCTTCTCCTATAGCCCGTCGAACTCCAGTAGCAACGCCGCGCTCATCGTAATGCTTCGGCTGGGCCGCAGTGTCGATGCCCCGAAAGCCTGTTTTCAGAGCCAGATAGACTAGGTCTGCGGTCTGGTCCTTCTTCCAGGCGGTGCCATAGACCAGCTTTGGAATCCGGGAGGATGTTGATGATATTCCCAGAGGAAGATCTCGCGCAAGGCGAGAGGCCTGCGCTCCAATAGATGGTCGAGCCATGACGCTGGGATCGCTGATGGATGACAAGACTACATTGACAAAGATGCCATTTAGCAGAATTGCATCATGGTACGAAAGGCGATGGATAAACAACTGCTATCGGCTTATCGGCCTGGAGCTGGTAGAGTATCAGTCTCATGCACTCAACAGCGGAGCTTCAGACGCGGGGAAACAGACAATATACATGTTACGAGGTCACGTCAGGCACATGTCTTGCCACATTCCGTATAAGCTTGTTATATAATATTGATGTCGAATAAAATGAGCTTAATTTTACCCTTTTAGCATCATCTTCAACCTCATCTTTTATCGACATTGACGTCAAAATTCGGCTCCACGGTCAAAGTTTCCTGAAAAGTGCATTCACTTCATCATCCAAATATCGGCCCCACGAACTACGGATATACTGTCGGGATAATGGACATGGAAAAAATGACGCCGTTCTATGAGCCTAATTGGATCGCATGTTGCAACCCCACCAAGCCGAGTTCCATTCCCCGCCGCTAACGTAGCTTTTTTGCCATACAGCAATAACGAACAGCTGAGGAGAGGTTTCGAATTTGGTAATTTGTAAGCTCTAGCGGACGCCGTTGTGTGGTCGACAGAGAGAGAAATAGTTGCCGCGGGGCAACTTTGTCCGCACCATTGGCGGCCGTTTATTGGCGACGGCGAGATCGACCAGTTCGCAGTGGATCGCTTCGCCGCGGGCTTTTGAGTGACGGCGTACTTTGCAAACAAAAGCCCAGGTTTGCTAAAGAGAGTGCTGGACGATGCTAGTGTATATAAATATCCGTAGAACCTCGCTCTCAGGTCGCGGAATCTCTCTTGACGCATCAGTCGTAGCACATCCTTCTAACAACTGCAATTAAACAATATACCCTCCACAATGGCTGCAGGAAACCCTTACACCGTGAAATGGGGCATCATGGCCACTGGCGGCATTGCAGAGAGTCAGTATCCTGTCTTTCAACCCCATTTCAAAGAGAGCAATCATCAGCTAATGCCATGATAACAGCCTTCTGCAAGGACCTTCTGTGCGACCCCAAAGTTCGAGACGCTCATGACGTGCGCCACGAGATTGTTGCCGTCGCCTCCTCCAGCAGCAAGAAGAGGGCAGAAGAGTTTCTCAAGACGATAGACGGTGCCTTTGACGCCAAGACATATGGATCGTACCCAGAGCTTGTCGCCGACCCCAACATTGACATCGTCTACGTCGCAACGCCTCACAGCCACCATTTCCAGAACGCCATGCTGGCGCTGGAAGCCGGCAAGCACGTCCTGTGCGAAAAGGCCTTCACCGTCACGGCCGCCCAGACCAGAAAGCTCGTTGAGACGGCCAAGGCGAAGAATCTGTTCCTGATGGAGGCTGTGTGGACTCGATATTTCCCGCTGAGCATCCAGATCCGGAAGCGCATCACATCGGGCGAGATTGGTACCGTCTATCGGACAATTGGTGAGTGTAACTGACTTGTGATTTCCAAGGAGACTGCTTATTTATTTTTAAATACAGGCGACTTGTCATTCAACTCGAATGCAGCTGAAGGCAAGGGCCTCTCGTTTGCGGATTCTCATCGCATGATCAATGTTGATCTCGCCGGCGGCGCAATCCTCGACCTCGGCGTGTATCCCTTGACCTGGGTGTTCCAAACGCTGTACCACCTACAGCCAGAGCAGGACAAGGAGGCGCCAACAGTGGTCGCCGCCAGCAACAAGTACACCACCGGTGCGGATGAAAACACGGCCATCATCTGCCAGTTCCCTCGGCACAACTCCCTGGGCGTAGCCACAACCACGCTGCGAGCACACTCCGACCCCGAGAACGACGCCGTCCCGGTCATCCGAATCCAGGGGTCAGAAGGAGAAATCCAAGTCTTCTTCCCGGCGTTCCGACCCCTCAAGTACAAGGTCGTCAAGAAGAACGGCGAGTCTCAGCTGGTCGACTGCCCCATCCCCGGGGACCCAGCACGCAATGGCTGGGGCCACGGCATGTTCTGGGAGGCAGACGAGTGCGCTCGATGCCTGCGCGACGGCAAGAAGGAGAGCGCCACGCTGCCCTGGACGGAGAGCATCGCCATTATGGAGACAATGGAGGCGGCGCTGAAGCAGGGTGGCATTGAGTACCCGGAGCTGATTACGACTGATGTGTATGATCCAAAGAGCCCGTTGAACACGGGAAACCAATGAAGCCATCAAATGTAAAATTGGCCGAGTGGCCTGTGGGTACGGGGAATTAATAGGCCTGAAGTTGCAAGCAATTACGTGAACCAAGCCAAAATATAATAAAGTGATTGACAGGGACCGATTACAGCAGAAGTACATGTATGCATAAGAACCTTGAATACGGCGGTGATGTATACGAGAAGTGACGGCGACAAGTATATGCTGGATACAAGCGCTGCAAACGGCGAAGATTAACAGAACTAGAAGCTGCCATCTTCTTAACAAGGAAAGGCAAGGAAAACGGAGATTCACGAAAAGAAAAGAAAAAAAAAGCCCCCATATGTAAGATATAGACGGGAGAGCGAGTCAGGAATATGTTGACTTGATAGTGCCTATTCCCCTACTCAAAAACTAATCAATATTGCGCATCATCCAACATCCCCTGCGGGCAACACTCGCCTATGCTGCTTACTTCATACAGGCATCATCATCACATAATATCACCTGCAAGGCAAGCAACCCGCAGCCTCCAAGTAGATGAGCTTCATCCCTGGCTGTCATTCTCGAATACCCACCGAGCACTTTTGTCCTTCATGATCCATGGTCCATGGCCCCCTCCGATCTGTAAACGCCCTCAGAACCAGGGGTCCCCCCAATACCACCGAACAATACGACCTCACGGCAATGAGATAGGAAAAAAGGAAAAAAAATAATAAAAGACGTCAACCAACACACGATGAAAGCAAGGATCTATCCCGGGCGATCATCAAAGAAAGACGAAAATCGATTGCCCACGCAGAAAATACGACCTACACGGTTATGTATATCAACACCGGCGGAAGATAAGCTTCAATCCCTCCCCCACGCGATTTAGGCGTGGGATGCTACCAGGTGGTTATATGCACACCCCATAGTTCTAATCATCTTCTCCAACGCCCTCTTTAGCCGCTTAGCCTTTTAATCGCAGACTTTTTTTTTCGACGACCATGTCTGAGAAAATGCAGTGAAACCACCAAAACAAGCCGATTTTCTCATCTTTGTTACAGAAGCAGCCAGCTTCAAGCTCAAAACTCATCTATTTCTGAATGCATTGACAGCTAGCTACGGCTCTTACGCAAGCCACGGCCCGTGTTTTAGGGGAGAAGCTAAAATCTCCCCGGCCGCATCTAAAGGAAAAAAAAAATTGCACCTTCAATCTGATAAGTCATCATAACACCAAAAAAAAGCATCCATTCTCACAACCGGATCTCGCTCACATCTCACCCTCATCACTCACATACGCAACAACACCCCAGTCAAAAACTGCAACCCACTTGCTCACAAAAACCAACCAATCTTGAAACAAGAAGGAAAAAAAGATTCATTATACATCCATACATACAGCACAAATGGACAACCCTCCCTCCTCAGCAGAAGCCTACGAGGCCACCCACGTCCACTCCGTCTACAACGCCATCGCGCCGCACTTCTCGTCAACCCGCCACAAGCCCTGGCCCCTAATCGCCTCCTTCCTCACGGCCCAGCCCCCGGGCGCCACGGGCCTCGACGTCGGCTGCGGCAACGGCAAGTATCTCCCCGTCAACCCGACGCTGCACATCTTCGGCTCCGACCGCAGTGAAGAGCTCGTGCGTCTTGCCCGGTCCGAGCGCAGCGGCGAGGTCGTCGTCGCCGACGCCCTGAGCCTGCCCTACCGCGAGCGCTCCGTCGACTTTGTCATCTGCGTCGCCGTCATCCACCACCTGTCCACGGCCGAGCGGCGGCGCGAGTGCATCCGCGCGCTGCTGAATTGCGTGAGGCCCGGTGGGAAAGTGCTCATCTATGCGTGGGCGCTGGAGCAGAGCACCAGTCGCAGGGGGTGGGACGAAGGCTCGCAGCAGGATGCGCTGGTGCCGTGGGTGATGCGCTCAAAGGGCAAGCCCGATGCCACGTATCAGCGGTATTACCACCTGTATCGAAAGGGCGAGCTGGAGGAGGACGCCGAGGCTGCGGGCGGAGTCGTCGTGGAGAGCGGCTATGAGAAGGATAACTGGTGGGTGATATGTAGCAGTGAGGAATCATGAGGCGTGCTGTTACATGAGAGCCAAAGAAAGAAAGAAAGAAAGACTATACCCAACATCACCAAGAATTGCAAAAAACGCACAATGTTTCTGATAATGATAATCATGATAGCTAATTTGATTGATACAAAGTAAACGCTGCAGATATGCCGTATGCTAGCTAAATCGAGTAGAACAAGTACAAACCAGTAAAAAGTTTTATGCCCAGTGTATGCCCAATGCCATTCTCTCCCCAAAAGCAGAAAGAAGAGAAGAAGAATACAAAAAGAAAAAAAAAACGCCCTTTCGCTTCATGCCCTTTCAAAACATCTTCATCACCTCCTAACCCCCCCCCCCCCCTTGAATACTTCAACACGGATACCTTTAAGAAAAGAGTCTTCCCATCAGCTGCCATTGGTCCGTACCTCCAAAGCCATAGTAGAAAAGCCCTGTGTCATGAACCAAAACCCACCAGAAAAAAAAAAGCCCAGAGTCTGTGTAGTTTTTCTTTATTCCAAGAAGCGCCTCTAGCCGTAGACCGGAAAATAATAACCAGAAAGAAAAAAAAAGAAAAAAAGAGTGCGGAAGTTGATTGACAGAGAGCTGGTACAATAATGACAGAAAATCAAATCTAGGAAAGAAATGTGAGGAAAGGAAAGCAAATCATCAGAAAACAAAACAAATAGCAGGCTGTCTTAGTGTCTGTGACCGGGCGTACTTGTACTGTTGATACCATCCGTCCGTGTCAGTGAGTAATATGTTGTCCCATGAACCGTGTTCCGTATTTCCCGTCTATTGATATTGCAGTGCATATCCGTCCCAATGCATGCTATTCGTTGAATCATTAAAGCGTGTGCCTTTGTCCAAATAACGAATGAATAACCAGTGCTTTTTTTTTTTGTCTTTTGTCTTTCTGTTATTCCTCGTCTTTCTCAGTGGCCAAATCCCAACAACTTTCGCTTGCCACATACACGCCTTTCTTCCCTTCTTTGCAACATATATGAAATCGTTTGGTAGGTGAGCAAGAGTAGGTTGTTTATGCCAGTCTTCGCCTATGAGCACCATCTGGCCTTGTCATATCAGGACTCGCTCGCCGCTTTGTTCCAGTTTGTTCCAGAGGCAAATAACGAGGCATCGAAGGGTTATTGATCGCAGGCAGAGATGTTGGTGTTGGTGGTCCGCTTGACGGGCCATACGGACTCATACCTGTAGTCAACTGTGCAAGGCTTGGTAGAGGGCCGGCGTGGTGAGATGGAGGGTGAGGTTGAATCGGGGCAAGACCAGGACCCGGGCTGCGGCGGTAATCAGGATGAGGGTGTGGCAAAGCAGCGGCAGTTGCCGGGGGCGGCGGCGGCGGCGGCTGCTGCTGCTGCTGCTGCTGCTGTTGCGGAGCCATTGGTCCTGGCACTACTGCGTGGGGGGAGGAATGGGGTGTTTGATGCAGGTGTTGGGGATGGGGAGGTAGCATTGGTCGCGCATGCGGGGGGGGAGGTGGTTGAGAGTTGATAGGTCCTCTTCGAGATGTTCGTGCAGGTGTCATGGGGGGGCATGAGCTGGCCACGGCTGTAGCTCGAGTGAGGAGACGGTGGCTTGACATCACGAAGATTGCTACTATCGAGTGGCTGAATCGGCGTCTGGTTTCGACTGGCCATGGCCCTGTTGCTCGCCGCCTCATTGTTGACGGCAGCGAGAGAGAAAGGAACTACTCCAGCCCGTCGAGCCATATCCGCCTCTCCAAGCTGCCAGTGCATCGCTTCGGCTGCTCGCCAGGGGACAGCCAGTTCTTCAGCCACTTTGGCCCACATATCAGATTTGAATCTACAAGTACATGGTTAGATATTAGCCTTGTTCACAAGAGAGACTGAAGCTCCATATTGGGGGAGAAGAAGCAGTGATGGTAAAACACAGGATGAAAAGTCCAAGACATGTATGATGGGAAAAGGGGAGTGAGGTTCTTTTGCGTTGCTGTAGCTCGCTCATACATACCTCTCATAGAGCCTAGCAAGCTTATTCTTGCGTTCCTCATCCCACTCACTGCGTCTTTCGAGATAGTTCTGGTAGTGAAGCCGACAGCTGATGGCACTGCGTCCCGGAAGTCGCTTGGAAACATCCTCCCACTTCATGCCTCTCCCACGGAGCTCGATAATGACGGCATCCTCTTCGGGAGACCACTTGCTTTGTTTCTTGACTGGCTGGTCTGGAACGTGAGGTGTCATACTGCGCCGATTGCTCGGGACGAGCGTCGGAACTACAGGCAAAGGCCCTAGACGCGAAGGGAGGAGGTCATGAGGAGTAGTCGTAGGAGTTGATGGCACGGAGGCAGGTCGAAGCTGTCTTGTGTGGGACACGGAGGGCTCGTTTGAGGCTGGAAATCGAAGCAGAGAGGCGATATCCACGGAACTGGTAGTCAAGCCTCTACCGCCCAGACGGGGTCGGTCAGCAGAGGCGCCAGGACCGCGGATCAGGCCGAAACTGCCGTG
This sequence comes from Trichoderma atroviride, assembly GCF_020647795.1. Classification (NCBI taxonomy): domain Eukaryota; kingdom Fungi; phylum Ascomycota; class Sordariomycetes; order Hypocreales; family Hypocreaceae; genus Trichoderma; species Trichoderma atroviride. The sequence continues at coordinate 799,316 of NC_089400.1, read as the reverse complement.
TGCGACCACGTTGAACGACGTCGGTGGCCCTGCCTGCGGGAGGCAGAGCAGCGACTGGCTCTGGAGTTGAGCCAGCTCAGCGACTGCCTGCTTAAGCCCCGGCGCGGGCTATGCAAATGAGGCGATGATGAGGGCCGGCGTAATGGCCCAGTGAGGTGGCAAAGCACTGTCAGCAAATTGTGGCCAAGACACAGTGTCCTGGAGACGGTTCGAGGTTCCTGGTCTTTTCTTTTTCTTTTTTTTTTTTTTTTTCTTTTTCTTTTCTTTTTTTATCCCCCCCCTTGGCGTAGCAGTTGTTGCGAGAGCTGTTGCAGAGGGCAGTAAAGGGGGCCTAGACAGACAGGCCAGACCCTCGTGCGAGATGCGTATCAAGTCAGAACGACGGCGTCAAAGATGGAGAGAAGCAGGGAGCAAGATGTGTGTTGTCCTATCGTTGCCTAGCGTTGGCAGAGTCGAGTACAGCCCGCAGAAGCTGAAGGGTCGAGGATGATAAGAGACGCTCGGGTTGTAGCTGGACTTGCAAGTACCGTGAAGAGGAGGGATGAAGACGGCAGAAGAGAGAAGAAACTGTGCTTGAATGTGCTTGTGTCTCGGGGAGTGAATACAATGGACTTGCAGTTCCGGGAACGTGTTTATGAAGGCGAAAAATGCCAACTGATTGGCGTGGCCCGGGGGGGTTCATGGGGCCAATTGGGGGGGAGATGAGAGGAGCCGATGAAGCAGAGCATGGGGCCGGCGGCAACGGGCCACTACGTCAAGGCCAGACCAGGACCCTGCCACTAGATCGGGTTGCAGTGCTTGTAAAAAAAAGGCCTTGGGAGAGTCTCAGTTCCATCTGGCCAGTCCCACGAGAGAGGAAACGTCAGATGGACCAGGCAGGGGTGGAGAGAGCCCAGCGCTGGGGACAGGGCGGACGCCAGTCCGGGAAGCCACTTTGATGGTGCATCTGGCCGTTGCGTCCAGGGGGGAGTCGACCTGGAAAAGCAGCCAGAAGCTGCAGCCGGGACTGATTGGCCTGCTCGACGCCAGCTGGACTGGGGGAGGCAGGGAACGGTGGGGGAGTGTCGTTTGGAAAGGCCACCAGAAAGGACAGGTTTGCATGCATGGAGGAGCAAGCAAGCAGCACGATAGAGCCTGGGGCTCAACTCAAGCTAGGGCCCGAACAACGTAGGGCTAGTTCCCGGTACGTGACGAACCAATTGATTAAAGGCCGATACAAAAGAGGGAAATGTTAGCTTGTCGGCAGTGGCAAGACGCGAGATTGAGCAGGAAAAGAAAGAGGGTGTGAATGCGAGCATGACAAAGAGACGGAGCTGGGCTGAAGACTATGCCGACATCACCACCAAAGGCGCCTGAGAATCAATGGAAGAAGCAGGACCAAGAAACGCAGCAGGGAGGGGGGTGCGGCCGGAAACCAGACCAGCAGAGGCCACAGCAAATAGTCTCGGGGGGAAAAAAAGCAAAGAGAGAGAGAGAGAGAGAGAGAGAGAGAGAGAGAGAAAAGGGAGAACCGAAGCTTGCTCGAGGCACTGGCGGCCTTCCAGCTCATGCCATCGTCAAGTCGACGTTTGGTCCAAGTCGGTGAGCAAGATGCACCATGGCGGTGGCTTGTGGTCGTCAGAGGTCGCCAGGCTCATTGCATCACCGGCCACGAATATGCACCAGGGCCCTGCAGATGGAAAGCTAATCAAAGGCCCCGGATCCTCTTTGGGTTCCCAGAGTGGAGGCTGGAGCATCGTGGCCTTCCTGCTGCATGTTTCAGCCGAGCGTTGCCAGATCGCCCACGTCGTCTGCTGTTCGTCTAGCGGCTGACTGCTGGAGCAGACGTGCAATGGCGTGGGTTCCAAGTGCCGGCGTGCGTCATTCACTCTGGTGAGGTTCCATGCCCTTCTCTTGCGTCGCTTCACGGAGCTTGGTGGCCGTAGATGCATCACCGCCTTACTGGGCCGTACGCGTCTGGGCAGACTGTGTTCGTGCGAGGCAGACAGACAGGCCTCGTCTCCAGTTCCGTCTCGCTGTCGGGAGCCCGGCCTCGCTCTAAGCCTCGTCGAGCCCGAGCTTCGTTCGCACCGCCATGGCCGCTCAGCTCTTGCCACAGCACCACGTATTCGGTGCAAGGAGATGGTGGACATGTGGATGGCTTCGTCTTCTTTTCTTTTTTTGGGTTGCTGGTGTGCGTGCGCAGGTGCATGTGCATGTGCATGGGGGAGAAGGGATGTACATACAAGTACAGGTACCGTTGGACGTGCCAAGGAACGGCCAAGGTACCGCCGCTCCCACCGCCGCGCAGCACGCATCTAGGTACCTGCCCCGTCAAGCATGTGCTCCTGTATAACATGTACCTCCCCTACATCCCCTACAGCACCCTCCAACTCGAAGTACTTGTATGCGCCTTACAGGCTCCCTCGACAGCCGTGCATTTGGGTATAAAGATAGATTAGCAGCTCCATCCTGGCATGTTGTCTGGGAGCTAAGTCGGGAACCCGTCTCTCGATCCGTTCTAGCAGCTGCTGTGGCACTACCTGTGTCTGGCCAGCGCAGGGATTAGACAAAGAGGCCACTGTTTCATGGCACACGCCCCCTATGGTCCAGCTCCTCTCAACTGGCCGCCCCTTCGCCGTGGCCTCACCACTGCCTGTACTTGTATGCAAGTACGGAGTACACTTTGCTTTTGGCCTTCAAACGAGCCTGCCAATGAGCTGTGGCTTGACCTGTCTTGTTGCTGCTGCCCCTACATTGCTAGTATAGTATATCTGAAGCCACCAAGGCAACTCTTGTCCAGGGATTTGATATATGCAGTGTAGCACCTGACCTGGCCACGCCTTCATGCATTGAAAGGTCCTAATTGCTGGATGCCCGAGTCAATTGTCAACGTCTGCTGGGTATGTAGGCAGCCAAGTACCTTGGGCATTTTATGAGCCGCTGGGCACAAAGTAAATGGCCTGGACAGATCTCCTGGACTGTTAGTGGCTCGCAATTCGCAACCAGCCTCTGTAAGATGAGGTCGTTTGGCATCCTGCATCCTCCTCGTGCTAGGACTGTGCCCATTGGGTTCGCTGGGCTGGACTCGTATCAACAGCTCTCCGCCCCCAAATATTACAGTCTGACTTGTTCAAGGTGATCCCGGCGGTAGCGTAGTCATCTCGTGCCGCAATAGTGATTCCTAACTAAAAGAAAACATCTCTGTGATTTGGCTCAAGGACCAGCTCTCTGTTGAACCTCTCCTCTCCTTGATACTACAGCAGAAGATGGAAACAGGGAGATGGTTGCTGTCAAACGGCGTCGTATGTAAAAGCACATGTGCATTGGAGGCTTTGCAATAATGGAGTGGCAATACAGCAACTAGCCAAGCAGGGGGGGCTCCTCAAGCCCATACATAGTTTAGCACCGCGCTTATATGGCCGTAGTGGATGCTTCGATCATCTTACGGGAATGACCGTCAATCATCTTGCCATTAGCCTGTAAATAGCAATTCTACTGGGGGAGCAGCTCCCTAGTACTTGTAGCGTGTGCTCGCCTCTACAAGCTGTCAATCCCTGCGGAGATAGGCAAGTTGTAGTGAGTTTACGCTCTAATTTGGTAGAGAGGCCATACCAGGCCTTCTATTGTCAGGGCAGACCCTGCCGTAATTTTAATTAAACCGTCGTCGGCGACTATTACTTTGCTTTCTTAGGTAGTTTCGGCTCTCGCAGTTTCACAAGTACCCAGTTGCATTCTTGTTTTTTTTTTTTCCCTCATCTACTCTACTCCAGGCTTCCATGTACCGTATGTACAAATGACAATACGTGTATTGTGACGCCACAACAGGGTCTACGTGAAACTTGGAATGGCTGTCAGCAGACTAGTTTCAGCTTGGTTCGCCAAGCCCAAAACCGCGGTGAAGAAGTCTTATCGGAGATAGAATGTGCTCGCTCCGAAGCTGAAGGAGTTGAAGGAGTATCATAGACTCATAGACATGTCTTCTTCTTCTTTTTACTCGTAGAGAGCGAGCCTCTTTTGAATGCCACGTCTGTTGCCTCTGCATGCAGTCACCTGCGAGGCAATATAAGATGAAACCGTCTTTAGGATTGCCACAGTCCATCTATAACATATCGTTTCTCGGATGTACGTTCCGTCCAAAGCCTTGGCACCCCGAGCCGTCGTTGGTTTAGGCAACGCGGAACTCCGGACAGTACTTGTACGTACAAAGTATAAAACGATCCTAGCAAATTCATTCTTACCCCAGATAATAGGTCCAGTGTTGGGTACTTCATAAACGACTCTTGCTATTGCTGCTAGTTCAAAGCAATGCTTGCCACCGTTATCAGCACGCTCCTTGCCATATATTGCTCAATCGTCCACAGTACTCGGCATGGGATACGTAAACGACTTGTACTGCTACTCCCTTGCCCATGGCCAGACGCTATTAGAGCCTCTGCTAGATCTGTCACATCTCTAACCTGATTAGCTACATACTGTACATAGTATATCAACAGGCATAGCCCAGTCCAACAGCAGGTAGTAACATAGAAAAAAGTCCGCAGACGATGTTACATTGCGGGAGCCGAGTTTAAAACCAGATGATCAGTCTGACGTCGTAACCAGGCTGTCGGCTCTGTTTGACGGGCGTATACTCCGTACTACTTACTGCTTGAGGCTATGAGCCAGATACGGGGAAGCGCCGTCTACCTACAAGTATGCTGGTACTTGTATGAATGCGCGGCAACCCCTGGCCCTGTTCAGAACTCGGCACTTTTCGCAACTCTGCGCCTATACAGTAGTGCATGGTCAAGGAGCAGGGTGCCATGATTGTCCGGCATGGTAATATTAGGCAGAAGCCAATGCAAGGAGAAGAGAAGGGAGGCCTGCATTGGACAAGCAACAGCCATCTGCCAGCATGCCCAATACCTAACAAAGTCAAGCCAAGCCAGCGAGCAGAAGCGAGATAATCAGAGTCTGGGGTCAAACAAAGACATGGGAGCAGAGATCGCCACCTATTACATATCTGTTATTAGTTATCTAAATCCGTAATCAAAAGTATGAGCAGGTTATTGAGATTGTGATACTATCAACTTTTAGCAGAGTCTCAAGCCCTTTGAGATGTTATTCTTACACTGTAGGTACCTAGGTAGGTACCTTGGTAGTAACAAAACAATTTCCACACTTGCTGTATCTCAGGCTTGTTTACAATGTGAAGTACCTTGGGAAGGAGTTGTCAATCCTTATCAGATCGTTGCTTACATTATTCTCCAAGTTAAGCCAGGGCCAATCGCAACGCATATTTGAGTACCTAGGGTGACATATATGGGCTCCGAAATGAGTCTTCCAATTTAGTTTGCCGCTTACTGTAGGTGAGGTAGACCGGACTGTTTTCAAGCATCAATTACGGAAATCTTAAGCAGATAATGACAGATTCTACTGCTTAATCTGTGATACCTTGAGCGCACGCGAGCATTTGTCGCATGCGTCAGGTACTTGTACATGGCCCCTAGTAGTGTTTATTAGTGTAAGCAGCCAAGTGGTAGTACTTGTAAGATACCTGCCAGTCATTCCTGCCTCAGCCCATAATAGCACTTCACTTACGACCCATTAAAAATGCGCTCTCACTCTCCTTCTCTTGGCTCACTTGTTTTACACAACTCCATCTCACGCTTTCAAGCCACTGCAGAGTCGCCTCAGGAGCCCAAGACTTGTATCTGCATCATTCTTCACCAAGCAAGCCGCCGCGGATGAACGGAGTTTGATCAGGCAAGCTGACTCTCAGCACCGCCAGGGAGCTGCCCGGGGCCGCCGATGAACGAACTGGCGGTCAACTCCAAGCTACATGCACTCGGCTTCTTGCTTTTCGCGGGAATGTAGCAAGGCGCGAAGAATGTCGATACACGATCTCTGTGCGCAGAGCTTCAGCAGCCACTTCGTATACAAGCAAATAGACGGCAGGTACCGGCGAGCAGCAATACGAGCAGAGAGGCGTGGGAGGACACAGAGAGAGGAATGGGTGTGGATGCCACAAGTACATGTGGCTACTGCACCTTGCCTGCAAAGTGTGCGTGTGTGAGCTGGCCCTCAGGAGCCGGTGCCAGGACAAGGGCGCATCGTTCGTCGAACTGACTGCGAACCATGATCGACCAGTCAGCGTACATGAGTCCCAGAGATCCTGTTCGGACGCCCCTCATGGTCTTGCCTCTGCTTGCTGTCTGTCTTGCCGGCGGTCTGCGCCTCTCAGCTGCACTGTCATCCGAGCCGCTCCAGAGATTGAATCATGGCGCACGAGTTGCTTCCATACCCCCCCTGTCGGCTGTGTTGCAGGTCCACCACACCACCATTAGCTCCCATCTCGACGAACAGCTGCTGGACGAGAGAGCCACAACCGCCAACAAGAGTTGTACTCGCACGCCAAAAACAAAGACGTCGTCTCTACCGTAGACGGGCTGGATACCGCTCTTGGTGAGTCGACGATCTGCGGTGAACAAAGCAAGCCACTCTTTATCAGTAGCGTCATGGCAGTCTTGCTGACGCCCACCCCTGCATCCACAGGCTGTCTTATGCGGAAATGGGGGGTTCTCTCCCCCACGACCCGTGCTGCCTTTGAACAGCGACCCAATCTACCAACATATGTCGTTTGTACCTGTACTTGCGATATGAGCGGACAGTGATACTCTGTGCCATGCTTGTGACTTGAAGTTTGGAACTGTTGTTATCATTATGCGTTGCTACTAATAGCAACGTATAACACACATCCAAGCTCCGAGCTCCAAGCCAGTGTTGCTGCCTGAGTAACAGCGAGAGCCGAAAATCCCCGGCACTCCTCCTTCGTTACCTAGGTATTGTACTACTAATCGGTAGTACGGCTGATAGACAAGGAACAGCTGGCATACAAGTAGTAAATTCTAATACTAGCTGAATATACTAGTTGCGGCACTAGGTACCTGCCTTGTAACAGCATAGGTAATATTGATGGGTAGAGCCATTTTTTCAGCCCGCGATGGCCCTTGTCTACCGCTCACAAACCAACCCTCGTCAGGTAGTCAGCGCTGCGTTCCGTTATTCATACGATCAATTACAATGGGGGTTAGCATGGTACCTAAGTATTGGGAGTATTGGGAGTGGTACAATAGCACTTCCTTCGTACGGAGCACAACTCCCGCCCCACCACCAGCCGCGGTGCCGTCCCGGAAACGCCATCATCAACTATTGCACGAGGCGGTACAAGGAGCACAATAGCTGCGTCGTACTACCTACCAATGCTCATAGTAGTATGTGCCTGGTACCAGCTGTACAGAGTACGGGGCAGCAATATCCGCATTCCTAGGTAAGGGCCGTGAGTAGTAGTGACATAACATGTGCTGACCTTGTGCAGCAAAGTTCCAATGAGGAGACGACATATACCGATATTGCCTATTCCACATAAAACGAGATGGATGCTATCAATCAGTTGCGTTGACCAAGCTCTGGTTGTCATTATCGTTGACTGCATCTACGAAATGATATACGATGCCATTGCCATTATCAGATTCGAATGCCATGAGTGGATGAGCCCACAAGAGACTTTGTTGGCTCGACACACCATCTGCAGAGACATCCCTGTCAGACGACGTCGTTTCAGCATCCGTTCCCCGGCATCACATCTCACATCTGTCTGTCATCGCGGGACATGCAGCAATTTTTTTTTGCCCGTTACCAATCGCGTGGGCAGCCAGCCGGTGCAGCGTTGTGTGCGGGAAGGCCACCCCTAACAGTGCATGTACTTACTAACAAATCCACCAACCAATCCAAATCTCGGCCTCCATAAGCAGAGGATCCTCTTGCTTGTGCTGGTACAAGTACGGAGCAGTAGGTGGTAGCGCAGCTTGAAGAAAAAAAAGGCAGATACTATTCCATATCAACTCCACGTCTGTCTTGGCTGGAGAAGCGGATCTTTGTAGAACCACTACTAAAGTGAGTACTAGATTAGCACGCGGCTACTGCTACTGCTTGGCAGCTTTTCGTCTCCTCTTTCTCCCCCCTCTTGATGTAGAACTTGCAGGATGATGCACTTAAACCAGGCAATAGACGGCCGTGACGTGGCGGCGGTGAGCGTTGGGTCAGGTGCCAGGCGCCACGACGCCCTCAATGGACGGGGGCATCACCGAAGGTTGGGAGGAAGTTGATTGAGGCGTGGCTAGGGTAGCATTGCCTCCGTCTTCATGCCTGGCCGGGGTCATTGGGAGTGGTGCTTCATCCCAACCGATCTCATTCAGCAGCGTTGGAACGGGAAGTGTTGTCCGTCAATCAATGAAGCGTATGCTGCGAGAGACGCGAGAGCCCCATTGACAACGTACGTTGGGCTCGCCTCGGGCTCACACAGTTGTCTCATACATATTTTCCCTGTCATTTTATACACGACATAAGTCAATACTGAGGCTTCTCCTTCCTGGGTCTGATGAGAGGACGTAAAGACCAGGAACAGCAATTGCTCACAGTGCGAATGAGCCGCATCTCCCGCCTTTTCATCGCCAAGAAATACTCTAATACAGGATACAATAAATCTAGAGATAGGTAGGATTTGGATATTGATTGCGTAGAGGAGGCTTTGCCGCAATGACTTGGATATCTGGTCCGAAAAAGAGGATGTCGTATCTAGATGTCGTATCTAATGCTGTGTTACGTGAGAGATCTGGCAAATGCGGGTTGTGGAGCAGCGACGGACCAATTGATGCCATCATTGCCATGACACTTATCTACCACCTATGCGAACGCATACCAAATAGGCAGCACCTAGACCTTATAGACGACGGATATTAGCCCAAACACTTTAAATTGCTCTGACAAAGGCATTTACGCCTGCAAGACATCTCGCCGACCTCGCTTGTTCCACATGTGCTTCAACATTCAAGTTTCAACAGACTTCAAAGCATGTTCCGGCATTTTCTCCATCGGCCGCCAGTACCGCTGTTTACTTCTAGGTCGTATAGTACTAGGTACTAATTGCTATTTCGTATACCTACCTATAACAGCCATGGCCGCGCTGCGATTGGGCCTGGCATTTGGGCACTTGGATCCTTACCCTCTCCACGCCCGCTACAACGACCACGCACCCAAACAAGGTTGCTCTGCGGCAAAGCTCCGATGCAAACACAGGACAGGTCACCCAGGTTAATCTGGTCATTTATGACATGCCTATGCTTGTATAGCATATATACTAGCCGGCGGCGGATACCCTCAAGGCGGGTGGCAAGGATCCTGGAGGCGTCCCGTCCGTTTGCTTGCCAACGGTCCAATGTGGATAACGATTCTGCAGGACCCTAGCAGGCCTGTTCTAGGCATCTGTTCAGTTCAGACGCCTTTGATACCTGATACCCAGAGCAGCCATGGAGATTGTCGAGCCTATATGGGAAATATGCATTGTTACAGACCGCCTTGTAATGCAATTTGAAGCAATCCAGCTGGATATAGAGATCAAACCATTGCCTCTGTGAAGCGGCTGGTGTTAATGCCCGGGTACCGCTTCAAGCCCAAAGTGGCGCTGTGAAATAAGGCGGTGCGTCGCTGTGGCTTGTTTCCGCGTATTGGGCTGGGCAAACAGTGAAAGTACAGCTTACGCTTTGCCGGTCGGCAGATACCTTGCACAGCGCCGTGCCGCAGTGGACGGCGTTGTAACTGGACCCCCTATGTCAGCTGTTAGGTACCGCATATGCCCGCTAACGCCTATTTCTCCTGTGGCGTCGAACCGTAGCTGCCTTCTGCCATTTGCGCCTGGCTCTTGCTTTATAGGACAGGTGCTAACTTGGTAGGCACCGACAAATAATTGGCCTGATGAGAAATCGACAGGTACCCTAAAAAACTGGACATATAACTGCCAGCAGAATATTTTCCTCCTCTCATCGATCTTCTTCTCTTCGCTCTACACTCTCGTTCTCTGCTCTGCTCCCTGGCCACCGGAGCATCAGCATATTGCTTGCTCTCAACGGCCGTTCCCAGGGCTACTAGCGACATCCTTCGATCAAATTCCTCCGTGCTCCATCCGCGTTTGCGAATTCTAGGGGCCAAAACCCCGCTAGTTTGTCCGGAGGTAGCAGTGAGAAGTCGCGAAAAAAAAGGGGAGTGAGAGAGAGGCTGATTCCAAACAACAACCACAATTGGCCCATAAGCGAGAAGCGTCAGAAAATCTCAAAACGGCCCTGTTGCCGAGCGACCTACACAATCCCAAACGTCATGGCGGACGTCCCTCTTCTGGTGATTTCGGAGTACGCCGCCTCCGAGCGCCGCATCACACCTTCATGGTCCATCTTCCAGCTCAAGACAAAGCTCGAGCCCGTCACAGGCATCCCCCCTTCATGCCAGATCCTCAGTCTCAAAACATCAGCCGGCTCGGAAAAGATCCCAGTCGAGGCAGCAGATGAAGACGCCGTCCGACTGTCCAGCTTTCCCCTGGCCCCGTATGCAGAGCTGCATGTAAGTCAACCGTTGTCGATTTCATTAGCCGCTGGGCATACTGCTAGGGATGCGGAGTTTGATCCCATGCCCTTCTGCACAACGCAGATGCCTCAGTTTGCTTGTCTCTCCCATCCTCTTCGCCTTCTTCTTTCTCTGCCTCTGTGTGCATACTAGCCTCTGTGGGGTGGAGAATTGCCTCGCAGTTGACTCAATGCCCGAAGAGAGAAAAAAAAAAAAAAAAGAGAGCTGATAAGTCCCAAAGCGGGCCTCTCTTGGAGGGCTTTGGGCAGCCAAACGTTTCTTCTGGGCGCGTGAGCCCCTGCCGTCCGTCATGGAGCGTCTCTATGCATTTGCTGGGGATGGACGCAGGCGGCAGAGCAGGAGGGGGGGGCCTACATGGAGACGAAGCTAACACGCCATGATTTCGTAGGTTGTTGATACCCGCCCACCTACAGCCAGGCCTAACTTCACCGATACTTCAGGCGTTGAAAAATATGTAATGCCCGATGATGAGTACGAGAAGAAGACAGACTCTGTGCTAGCATGGAAGAAGACGGAAAAGCTTGGTCGATTTGATCCTACAGCGCCAAGCCGTGAGGAGGCCAAGGTGGCCGCCCTCAAGGAAGAGGTTGCCCAGCGTGGCATTGAAGTCGGTAAACGATGCCGAGTCGGCGGCGAGGACACTCGTCGAGGTGAAGTCAAGTACGTGGGCGACGTTGAAGAAATTCCTGGCGGTGCTGGACCGTGGGTGGGGGTTCATCTAGATGAGCCTGTGGGGAAGAATGACGGTAGCATCTTAGGCAAGCGTTATTGGGGACAACCGTCAGAGCTAAAGCATGGTGTTTTTGTACGGCCGGAAAGGGTGGAGATTGGAGACTATCCTGCTCTCGACGATTTGGAGGAGATGGAGGAGATTTAAACAAGATACTAGTATCTGGAAAGCCAGCAGAGCAGATGAAAATCCAGCACGTGGTTCTACGTTTTGGCTATTCGATATGCTTCGGAAGTGGATTGATGAAAGGGAATGGCAAATTCACAGGTATGAGCTGCAAGTGTGAGCATGTGCGTATCTTCTCTGGGTGGTATGCAGGGCTGATTATTCACCAGCGTAGAATGAACGCCATTCTAGAAACAGAAGCCATGCTACACAACAAGACTTCTGCTTCCGATGTGATCCTGGACGCACTAATGCGAAGAAGCAGAGCCCCCCTCTCTAATCAGAAACTGCCACGGAACTCGTCTCCATTCTTGGATTCCACGCAAGCTTGGCGAGCGGACGAGTCTCCATAATTGTAATATAGATACGTGCTTATACAGCACCTGATATCATATCATATCATATCGTACTATGTTCATACTACCACGTACGTATGTATCTGGCAACGCACTGACCTTTTTACAGGCCATGGGGACGCAGAAAGCACGAGAATCTTCACTTGAATGCTGGACCCGATTCGATCTCGTGAAGATTTTCCTACTTTGTCCTTTCTTTCTTTTGCTCTGCCCTATATCTCGGCATCTGATCTGTGTGGTACATTCGGTGTATCTCCTTCCCGACTGTGCAAAGCTTATGGAGATTGCGGACTTACTAACGTCTGCATTAGCCCTTAATCCTATTCATTCATCTTTAGGCGGAATCCTGTTCAGACGGAATAAGGTAGGAGACAAACGGAGATAAAAGCAACCGATTATCACCGGTTTCGCTACCGAACTTGCCCTTTTGAATTTAGGAATTGTGTTGAGACAGACGGTTTGGTTGCCTAAAGCTGTGAGTGAGATTCAAGGCCAGGACCGAGACTAAGACAGGTAAGAGCCGTATAGAATGGTGCCATTACTCCTACTACATACACTGCTACTACGAATACTAAGCGGCCTGGCAGCGCAGACAAGGGCAAGGCAACTTGAGACACATTTACGAGGAGAATGCGACTCATACAATGCACAAACCACATCCCGGAGTATCGTATGCTGCACACCTCCAGTACACCGTAGCATCACTGCTACCTAGCACTATTGCAGTGTATTCTATTGATATTCCAGTTTCTTTCCTGATATGCCATAAGCGAGCCGTTATAAAAACAAGGGTCCAACCGAGCCCTTGCCAGGATCCTTGTCAACTGCTAAGCGCCAAAACGGTGCGGAACGGCCGGGTAAGCAGCGTGCTTTTTTAGCACGTTATGAGAAGGACTCCGTACTACCTATTAGTGGTAGGCTACCTATTACGATGGTATCGCGAGGGCCTTTGATTAGGTTAAACCGTCTTTCGGTCCTCGTCCGCGCTGTTACGGTAGATAGTGTACACGTCTTGGCCGGCGCCAACGCCAACGCCACCGCCACGGGGTCAAGGTCAAGGTCAAGGTCACGATCCAACGGGCTCGCCGTCGGTCATGGCATAATGAAGGGGGGGGAGTACCTAATAGGCGGCCAGCTTTTGCTTTTGAGACTAGGTGCCTACTAGGAGCGCTTTATGAACCTCGATTTGGTATTACAGGGTTACGAAAGCAGATAACTAAGTTGTGAAAAAGGGATTCACTTACGAGAGAAAGAAAGAAAGAGAGAGAGAGAGAGCAAAGCCGCAATACCTATTACAAAGTGCTATTGCTACGCGAATCACAATTCTCCAGGGTTGTACGAATACCGCCGAATGCAACTGTCTCACCTACCTTAGCTGCCAAGATACGATATCCTCCAAGGCTGGTTGCCAAGCCTGATTTTCTCGGAGCGGACCTTTTTCCCGTTTTCTTGGTTGCGTTTCTTTGCGATCAAGATAAACAACCCGGCGAATGATGTGCATCTGATGTACATGTTTCCACTTGACTTAGTAATGTTGCCAGGCGAGTTTATCTGTCTTTTGTGGTACTCCTAATTGAATCTGGCTAATAAAAATATTACTTATCACAATCATTAACTTTAAAAAAGACAAAAACGTTGGAAGAGTGATGATATGAGAGCTGAAACGTTTCTAGTAGGATTATGTCATGTTCCCGACTTTTCAGGCGCGGCGTGGAGCAATAATCAGCATCGTTTAAGACAGCTCGCTTCGCAGTTAGTAACTAAAAGATTACTATAACTTTCGAGGAGTGAGTTCTACATACTCCATAAGTCTGACGGCCGACTTGCGGCCGCTTCACTCTCTCTCTCTCTACCTTGAATAGTACCGACCGACCATGATATGCAGGGAGTATAATGCTTGCAAACTCTAATACCAATGCTTGACAGGTGAATTAGCCGTGCCGGGCCGGCACAAAGTAGCCGGCTCGGCGGCTTTGGGAACTCTGACAACAAGCTTATAGGGCTTGTAGAAGAAGAGGGACGTCGAAGTTTACTAAAAGAGGTACCCCTGGAGGAGAAATAAAAAAACGAAACGGTTGCGAACTACTATAGTAATATTGGAGGTGATCTTGTGGTTCCAAGGTTTTGTTTGGGGCTAGCATGCCGGAGGAGGCAAATGGCGCTCCGTGCCGCTGAGGAGACTACGCTTTTCGCTAGTTAGTTAGTTAGCACCAGGGAAATATATTAGGGAAGTCCCTTTTTCCCTAAAGAGTACAAGTATACGAGTACTGATTCAGTAAGTGTAAGATGATGTGTAATATTGAAGGGGGGAGGGGGGTATAAGTAAGTGAACTATGAATCACCACCATGGATGTGGAAGCGAGAGACGGGGAAGGGGGATTATTGGTAAAAGGCCCATGTCTTTATTATTTACGTCTGGTGTTTTGTAATTGGGTGATTCTGGTAGTGGTTTGGCGCCTGGAGCTAGGCATGGAAGAGACAGGATTTACGCGGTGCTATTAGTTTTTAGCGGTGATGGCGGTTTGACGAGAGAGCAATGAGAAACAAATCCCAGCCAGTAATCCCAATGTCTGGGTTATTTAGTGGTGGTGTTAGTGGCTTGGAGTTTTTAGTAGAGGGAACTAGTGGCCGTCTGCAGCCCAGCAACGTTGAATGTTCCTTGTTGTAGGGTGTGTGTGGCGTGTGTTTCGTGTGTGTGTACATGTATAGACGGCATGAGGTGCCTCAAATAGGAACTGTACAAGTATGTAACTGACAGGAACAGGAGTAGGTATAGTAGGCAGTTTATTGCGTGGCTTTGATGAAGCTAGCATTCCTTCTCGCGTGTTAGGCTGCATGGAAATAAGACGCCTGGAGCGATCTATTTGTTCTTGGCACGTTGTTTGTAAGCGGCCTCGCTCTCGGGAAATAGTACAAGGGCGAAGGAAGCGTCGTCGTCGTCGTCGTCGTCACGGGTTGTCGCAAGTTTGTTCAAGAGTGTTTTAGTGCCGCGCGCTTGAATATACATCAATAGTACGCTCTCAGCTGTGTACATACCTACATGTAGGTACAAGTAGTGGCATGGATGATCTTGACAGGGGGGGAGTGAGAAGGCTTCAAAAGCATGGAAGCAGATCAATTAATTCTAATCGCTGCCTATTTTTAGAGAAGGGCACTACTTGCTGATGTAAGGTCTAGGCCAAGTATATACGGATTGCCTCTTACAAAGCAGACAAACGATGATTTGAAACGAAGGATTTGAGTTGGTGAATTCGTCGGTGTGCGAATCCTTCGTGACGAGTTTTCTCGCTCTCGGCCGTTGGCGTGTGATGGAGAGCGACGGTTTGATTTTCTCGGCGCTCTCTTGGTTGAACGAGTATGTGTATCGGAACTGCGATCCGAAAAGGGTTCCGTCTTACAGACAGAAGCGACGTAAGCCAAGGTCTCAAGTTTGCTATGAGGAAACATTAGCAGTTGTAGCGTGCGCAAAGGAACAAGATGCTGTGCAATTTTCATTTTGCCTGTCAGTGGTTCTTTGCTCTGAGATGGACAGCAAGTCGAAGTTTTAAAACGCTTAAACCCGTCAGATTCTGTCACTGCCATGTGCACTGGTCTGGTCTATTTTCTCGGTGATTTGTCGTGCGCTGGCCAATGAGCGACCGCCAAAACACCGAACAGCAACTTCGAAATGCGCCGCTCTTCCGAGCCTCAGCACGTATGAATATGTACCTACTGTAGTTAGCGGCAGGTGAACAGCAGTAGCTTTTGGAGACTTGGCATCGCTGTTCCTGCAAGCAAATTGAATTCTACATTTCCAAACACTGCAAATTCGATGAAATAAAACTGTTGCCATCTATCGTGTGCACCTTTGTCTCACAAGTGCTGGACTGGACTGGACTGGACTGTAAACCCCCCCCGCCAAAGCCTGGCGTCACTGCCTATAGCGCCTTGAATGAGCTGGACCGAAACTCGGTGATGGCCTCAGAATCTCAGCCGCCGCAGCCCGAAGCTGCAAAGGCGCCCGCGCCTCCCATGGCCGAGAAGAAGCGCCGCCGCCCGCCGCTCTCGTGCGAGCAGTGCAGGAAGCGCAAGATCCGCTGCGACCGCACGCAGCCCTGCGCCAACTGCGTCAAGTCCAACATCCCCAGCTGCACGTATGCGCCGTATCACGTCCCTGCGTGGCGGGCCAAGAAGATGGACGCCATGATCACCGGCAGAGACGCGGCTGAGGGCGCTGGCAAGGCGTCGCTGAGGAACCTCAAGGCGGCTGAGCCGAGGCCGGATGCCCCGAATCCAGGGGAATCGGAAATCAGCCCCTTCAGCATAGACTCTGTCGGCGCGTCATCGTCGTCGGCCATTCTCAGCTCCAAGGCCGGGTCGTCCTCGACTTCGTCGTCGCCCAATGTCGACTGGCTGGTCTCTCGGGTCCAACAGCTGGAGGAGAAGCTTGCCCAGGCTCTGCGCATCAACGACACTCCGGATGGGCTCAAGAACCGCACTGAGCAGACGGTGGAGCCAACGGGGGGCTTTGTGGCCAAGTCTCGGTATTTTGCTCATAGCCATTGGATATATGGGCTGAGCATGGTGAGTGGTTTGCCCGGTATCGCGCTGTATTCACAGTTTGTGCTGACTTTGATAGCTCACCATGGAACAAGACCTCATTGGTCAAGACAAGATCAACAAGGGAGATCTATATCAGTCACTTGGGAGATGCAAAGTCCTTGGGCGCAAGATCAAGAAACATCGCCTGAAACCTCTCTCGTCTACTAATCTGGGACTCCAGATTCCTGCTCGAGAACTCGCAGATCAGCTCGTCGAAAACTATCTGCGCACTTTTGAAGGCGTCTTCCGCGTCGTGCATATACCCACCTTCAGGACTGACTATGCGAGGTTCTGGGAAGGCAGCCTTCCGTCCAACGACTCCTTTGTGATTCTGCTCCAGCTCGTCATGGCGCTTGGGACAACCGTATATGACGACTTCTTCTCCCTGCGGCCAATGGCGACGCAGTGGATATTCGAAGCCCAGATGTGGCTCATGATTCCGCCGGAGAAGAAGAGGATGAATATCGAGGGCATTCAGATCCAGTGTCTCTTGCTCCTCGCAAAGTCCACGTGCAATTGCGGCGTGGACATGGTGTGGATGATGGCTGGGAACCTGGTGAGGAACGCCATGTTTGTGGGCCTTCATCGGGATCCCCAGTTTCTCGGAGACATGACGATATATCGAGCCGAGATGCGACGTCGTCTTTGGGCGACTATCTTGGAGCTCAACGTACAGTTTTCTTTTGATGCCGGGGGCTCGCCACTGCTTTCCACAGCCCATTACGACACGCTGCCTCCGGCCAATCTAAACGACGACGAACTCACTGACGAAAAGGACACTGGCGGAATTGCAAAAGGTCCAAAGGTGCCGACTCAGACATCAGTTTTGAGAGCTTTACAGTCGACGATGGCGCTGCGGCTGAATCTCATTAACCATGTCAACAACACAAGGCCGGGCGATCACTACGAAGAAACGCTGCGGCTGAATTCGGATCTGACAAAATCTTGCCGAGCCATCTCAGAGTCTCTCATGGCTCTCAAAGCAATACCGAACTCGCCAATCACAGAGTTCCATGTTCTCGTGACGGAGATTTTCCTGTATCGCTGCTTCCATGCACTTCACCAGCCCATCATCGTCAAGTATCTAGACGACGCCAAATTCTACTTTTCTCGACAGATGTGTCTGGACAGCGCATTGAAGCTCACGCACATCTGGGGCTTCCCCGATGCCTGGTCTCCAGACAATCCCGCTGCCAGCAAAGCCATGGATGCCGACCTCAAGCGACTCGTCACCACCGGGACGGGCATGTTCCACAACGTTGCGTCGCAGGCCATGATCAACGTCCAGTTAGAGCTCTTCCACGCCAAAACCGGCCAGGCGTCGAGCCTCGGCTACCTCCCAACAGTGGGCAGCACCAACCTGCGCGCGCGGCTCATCGCCACACGGGAATGGAAGCTCAGCCGCGTCCGCGCCGGCGAGACAAACATCAAGGGCATCATCTTCATGGAGGCGTGCCTCGCCCACATCAAGGCGCTCGAGGCCGGGGCCGACTCCAAGGAAAAGACGCGCCTGATGTTTGAGGCGGCCATCGCCATGGGCAAGCAGTGCTTTGAGATGCTCAAGGAGGTGGCCGAGCGGGAGGGCTTGCCCGCGTCCGAGTGGGACGACGATGAGACGGCGAGCCTGGACGGGCTGTCGACCATGTCTGGGATTCCGATGGATTGGATGCAGGACTGGGTGTTTGACGGCGACCAGGGGATTTCGTTTCCGCAGTGGGATCCTGACATTGATGGCGGCGACTTCATGGACGAGCTGGACTTTGATATTGGTCAGATGTAGACGAGGGGCGTGGAAGTGGTAAAGGTGATGGATCCTTGTGCTACCCACTACATGTAGACGAAGTGTTATTATTGGCGGGCATCTATTTCTATTTCTGGAGCTGGGCGGGTGGATGCCATTCCAGAGTGTATAAGACAGTGTCTCTGGCCCTCTCAACCCGTATTGCCTCTCAACTCGTATTGCCTCTCAACTCATATTACCACATAAGATTACTTGTACAATTGAATCTCAACTTGGATCAAGAAACTGCAGAATTATACTTTCAAGGTGCAATGCGCTGCATGTGACCACGCCATCCGCTACGTCAGTGTCTCGCGTCTCTGCCGTCTATCCGGCTTGTGCGATGCTGATCCTCTCATCCTCTCATCCTCCCTTGCATGTGTCACCGCCATCCTTCAGCTTCGTTTCCTCGTCTCTCGCACGACACTTGTGACAAGATAAAAAATCATATAAAAAGAGGTCGAATAATCCCCGGTTCATTTCTTTCCCATCTTTCATTGAAGCAAAGCATACTTTGACGACTATCAAAGTGGGCAAAAAACAACAAAAGCAAAAAGTCTTTACTGAATTTGAAACAACTTTTCAAATTCTCAGCACTCTCCTTTGCAATGGCCATTCCATCCACCAAAGCCTGCCTCTCCCTCGCCCTCCTCGGCGCAAACTTGGCCACCGCTCAACAAAACGAAGTTGCTCCTCGGGCCAACTGCACAACAACCCTGACCCTGACGCAGTCTCGACTGCCTACTCCGCCGTATTGGCCGCAGTGCTCGTGGGACGGCACGTTGAGCATCTACTCGTCCACGGTTACGGTCGAGAGGTCGATTGACTGCCATGGCTGCTCGGATGTTCGAGTCGCTGTTACGCCGATTGTCCATTGCCCGGCCATGATCATCACGGCGAGTGTGCATGTGGCGACGCCGAGTACGGAGCATCGGACGGTTTGTTTGGCAACTCCTACTCCTCGCATTTAATATAGAAGGGAAAACAAATGGCTGGGAATATGGAGAGATGGATTGAGGGTAGTGGCTACGTGGTGTTTCATGATAGGAATGCACGTCACTGGAGGCAAAAGCCTGGCCGGCTGTTCTTATGCTGCGGGAACTTTTGCAAGGTTCAGATTTAGCTGTATATCGTGCCGAATAAGACTATTTTGTTAGGGTTTCAGGATCTAGGAGTAATGAATATGTGTCGTATAAAGGGATTTTTTATGAGCGTTTATTGCATTTCTCTGATACTTGATAGTGCCTGGGCTGTTGCATGAAAGACTTTGCATTTGCTTTGCAACTACGAGTACATCTCGGGAAACAAATCTTATTTTGCCTAGTATTTTAGTACCTAGTCGCCACTCGCCTCTATGCTCTTCAGATACTTGGATCCATCTCAGTTCCCCTTACTTGGTACGTAGATCTACACTATTAAAAGCCACAAGAGGTTCCCAAGGACCCTAACCAACACCGGCAATCTACAAACTACCCTCGTTCTGGCAATATCAAGTCTCGCCTTACACAAAGTTCAAATGTGAAATGAGCGCTATCCGCGATACTGTCAAATCTTGTCTCGGCTACGGCAAGACCTGTCTGTGGCGGACACGCTCCAAAGCTTGTACGAGACGCCTCCTCAAATTCAAGGAAAAAAGTAAACCTTCTTTAGAATTTCCTTTTTTACAATTCTCATAATTCGTAACTCTATCGCTTTTTTCTTACGCCTAACCTATGGTCGCACCGAAATACCATCCAAGTAAAAAAAGGCTTTAAAACATTTCCCGATCCCATCCCTTGTTTCCCTTTCTCCTCCCTTCCTTCTGTCAAACCCTCTATTCGCACACAAACTCCTACAATCTATATCGATTATACAACCACAGACTGAGAGAAGCAAGACAACTCTCACCATGATTCCATCAATCAAGTCTACCCTTGTCGCAGCCGGCCTCGCCTCCATCGCCGCGGCAAACCCTCTCCCTCAGGCGGGCCCTTCGGGCGGCGGCACAATAACCAGGCCACCTCCCCGATGGCGCCTCAATCCCTACCCCGAATACACTTCCTACTGCACAAGCACCTCGACTAGGATCTGGAAGCAAGAGCCCATACCCATGCCGCCGCCAGATGTCATCACCGTCACTAGATACAAGAAGCTGGAGCAGGAGCTGGTTCACAAAGCGCTCGACTGCGGCGGTTGCGCCTATCTCGAGCTCGCAATGCACGTCACCAAGTTTGACCACCCACATCCGGGGTATATCGGCCCAACCGACTTCAAGTACGTCACAAAGGAGCTCAAGTCGACAATCACCTATACGCACGTTCACTGCTCTGGATGGAAGGTTCCGCCCCCACGACATCAGGATGCGAAGAAACGCGAGATCGGGGGAGGGGCGGCGGACGAGTTGATGGAGTATGTCGATTTCGAGAATGACTCGGGCGTCCTCTTTCAAGGAGATGGGGATTGCACTGCTAGGGTCTTGCAGGTGCCTAAGCTGAACATCGGCCCTACTCGCACAATCTTCACCACCACCACCACCACCGACAGGATTGTCAACTGCGGCACTTGTACCAACAACTCGCCCATCCCTATCCCGCTCGGCGTGCCTCCAGTCGCTGTATTCAAGACGACAATCACAGCCGTGGAACCATATACAGAAACAGAGCTCGTATGCGGCACCCCCACGACTAGCACTTCGATTGAAGAACCTGCCAAAGCGACTGCCACCACCTCTGCCATAAATACAATCACAAAGGAGAGTATCACCACCGTCACTGTAACTAAAGCCTCTGCAGAGAGCATCGCCGCCGCGGCCTCGGCCTCGGCCGCTATTGCCTCATCTTAAGCCACAGTGCAAGGTATTGTTTCTCACACCGACATTCCTGTCGGGACGATGCTGCCAGACTGCGTTCTCACTGACGCCCCTCCCGGCTGAACACCAAGGCTCGACAAAGACGGTGCATACTTTGACCGTCACGCATACGAAGCAGTGGGCGTGTGGCCAGTGTGCGCTTGTGTGGTGGCAAGAGTCGAGTGAGCTCACTGTCACGTCGGTGACGAAAAAGGGGGCAAAGACTGAGACGGTGCTTGGCTGTTCGGAGGATAAAGCGTAGCGGGCAGCTATTAGAGATGTCGAGCACATAAGAGTTGAAGTTTGAATAGCAAGTGCTTAGTTTTCTGTGTTATTTTTATAATGGTATGGATCCGTTTGTTTTGTTGTATGAACCAAAAGCTGTGTATCTGCAAGACTCAAAAAAGTATTCATAATGTCTAGATAAAGCTCCATATTTTCATCTCTGTCGTGTCAACGTGTCTACGTCTAAACCGTTCTCTGCCTTGAGTGCCGACGGCGGAGTGGCACTCTTGGCCAGCAAATTCCTTGTAACGTCAATACGCCAGATAATCGGGCCACATTCCTGGTCATCCCGCCGGTTGGCCTCGACCCACGTACGAATCTGGCCGCGAACTTCCTTGTTCGACGTAATGGTCACGTTGCCCGTCGCCCAGCCGTACATGTATATGCTCAGCTTAGAGCTCTTAAAGGCACCGCACTGGGCAACATCAAGAGCGACTTTGGGAAGACGTCCATCCGCCACGGCCTGCGTAACGGTGGCCATGGTCCATGTCTCGTCCAGAATCCGTATGGGAACTTGGACGTTGTGGGGAAGAGGATGAGTAGAGAGTTCTTCAAAGCGGCTGCGGATATCCTCGGTTGACATGCTGCGGGTTTCGTCATCGTATGGCACCAAGAGTCTCCCCCGTTCCCTTTCGGTGGCCGTTCCGACTGTGCTGAGGACTTCGTGGAAGTGCTCGGCTGCTTCTTGCGTGCAGATGAGGGTGCGGCCTTGTAAGATTGGATACAGAGCGCGAACCATGACGCCGCCTTGTCTTCTTTCTTCTTCGATTTGCAGCTGCGTGGTTTGAGCCTGCCAGGGCTGTGATTGGAGTTTGAAGTGGGTGATGTCGGAGATGAGGTCCACGAGGATGGTGTGATCCATATTAAGGCTGTTTGTGAGGCCGTCAAACTCGTCTCCTATGAGATTTCTAATGGCATCTTGAAGAATTGGGGGCGGTGTTTTCATGAAAACGCTGCTGCTGTCCTCGATGATTATTTCAACCAAGGGGTCGAGGCGGCATATCTGATCCAACAGCACATCGACATCTTCATTTTCCCCCTTTGTGATGTTAGGAAAGACGATTCGTAGGCGGGGAATGCGATACTCGTGGCGGTTCATCTTGGCCGCAGCAACCAGCCGCTTCATCTGCTTAGCAAGAGGCGTATCCTCCCACTCTTCAGGGTCGACGCCGTCTCCCAGCTGGTAGTCGCCCCATGCCCAGCCGCAGTCCGTCATCTGTCGGGCCAGCCTATCGGCCTGAAGCCATCGAATATCCAGCCACTCGCTTCCTCCCTCGACCACATCAACTTCCACCTTGGCCTGCTCTTTCAATGTCCGGTTCAGCTGTTGCTTTTCTCTGCCGTCTCCGATGATTCGCGAGACTTGCTTCTTGCGATCCTCTTTGGCCGACCCATGAAACGCCTGGTTGACGATGCGAAATGAGCGGCAACGCTTGAGGATATCCCAGTGAACTTGTCCGTGATTGACAATAGTGGAACTGGCCACCAGTTTCCTATTTAATAGACCAAGTCCAATTTCGTCTTGTTCCTCGTCAACGAGCTCAGACTCTACCCGTTTAAGGATGTCATGCTCTTTTCGCAGTTTACGAATAAAACTCAAAAGGCCGGTGACTCGTGGATTCCTACCCTTTGATTCGACAACCTTTAGAAAGGCTTCAATCTCGGGCATGTATGAGTCGCATATTGAGATATTTTGACGTGTTACTTTTAGCATATTTTGGTTAATGGTAGCAACATCGTCATTGCTGGGAGGCAGCTGAGGCTC
Source organism: Trichoderma atroviride (assembly GCF_020647795.1). NCBI lineage: Eukaryota > Fungi > Ascomycota > Sordariomycetes > Hypocreales > Hypocreaceae > Trichoderma > Trichoderma atroviride. Next base: position 776,390 of record NC_089400.1, on the reverse strand, counting down.
AGATTGGCCGGCAAACTCCAGTCCCATGATGGGTTTTTAGATTTAGCTCAAGACATTAGAATTGTCCAGGCTTGTAAGATTCACGGCCGTCGCTCTGCCATATTTGTGGCCTCTTGGCAAAGACTCACGAACCTCAATCTCAACATCAAAATCTTGAGGCTGTGCTGTGGGTGCCTAATCCATACTGTGCTACGGAGCATACTTTTGCCGACCCGAGCTGGGTTCGTCTATGCTAGAGCAGCTTAGCATCAGTCTCGTCATGATTCAATTCTTCAGTAATTAAATAGCAATAATAATGTAGAGGGCTAGTTATCAGATGTTGTTTCATTATTATAGAAAAAAGCAGCCAGCAATCATCGCTTTACACGCGACTTCAAGTTTGAATCGTTAATTGGTGTAAGATACTGCCTAGTTTGTGCAGTCCTGCCGGTTAGGCTAAGTCGGCACAATGAAAAAAGAATGGGCGGGGCAGTCAGCGTCCGATGCAGTGAATCTGCCAAAGTTGAACATTTTTGTTTGCTGACCTTTGCACCCATTATCTGTACATCTTGTACATCCGCTTAGAGTTTCATTCCAATAGCGTCTCCTGTCTTTTGTTACTTTAAGCAGTAAAAGAAATACATGATAAATTCATGATTTCAAAAGTACATTTCTGTCCAGCAGAGCTGCTCATCATCTCCATCCACTTACACGCTTCCAAGGTCCCCATTCACAAACCCCGTCTTTTCGCCACCGCTCAGTGGAATAGCTGGATAGCTACTCACTTAGGCATACAGCTCTCTCCAACCAAAATAATGCCTCAAAGCTCCATAGCCCTTCCCCACCGTCACCGACAAGCCAAAACAAAGAAAGCTTCGTTGCTCGCGTGCCAAGGGCAGCTCCAGCATTCGCCGATTCGGTGGATGCCCTCCACCTCAAAAGATCCAACGTCAATCGCTAAAGTATGTCACCAAAGTACACCAATCGGTTTGTTCATGCTACTACTGTACTTGTACAACCGGTTTTTTTTTTTTAAAGAAATCCCACTAGTACCTGACAAGGCCGCCAACCAGATCCATTTCCCATGTGGCAAAGGCACACAAATCCACCCTCTGCCAACTCATCAATGACTCGAGCCAACCGACCACGCTGCAGCTCGCCTCACTTTGTTTCTCTTTTTGTGAGGTGATGTGCGTGTAAGTGTGACTTTTCACAATGTCTGACGTGTAATGCGTATATGCAGTGCACCTAGCCGACCACTCGGAAGCTCACCCGCACCACCATTTGCTCTAAAAACCGAGCATCTAAAAGAGGGGAAAAGTTTATGCTTTACAGAAAGGCAATAGCTTCACAACATCTTGTGCAATCGGAGGCCATGGAAGGGAAAAAATTTTCGTGACCTGCATTAGCTACGGACCGGATGCCCAAACGAGTGCCTGGATCGGTAACTTTCCGGCAAACAAAAAAAAGATCCGTGATGCTAGTAATGCACGCGAGAAAAGAGGTGACAAGAAGTGAAAAAGAGGTACCGACTAAATGAGGACCATTCATGTTGTCAGAATTCGTGGCGGACTTTTGGAGTCTAAGTAGAACTAGAACGTTTAGTAGGCTAAAAGGCCCAGTCCGTTTCAGCTACGCGAGTTGTGCAAGCTCAGGAACCAACGGAAAGGAAAACGCCATGGCGCACCGCTTAGTTGAAGTTCACACGAATAGCAAACTCGCTCCGTGACAAAGAGCACAATAAGAAAAAAGATGTGTGAGTGGAATGGTGCAACGCCATCCACCATTTCTCTATTGTTTCGAAAAGAAAGTTAGAATTAAGCTCAAGGATGATCACGAATTGGGGAAATAAAGTTCAGCAGACATGATTCATTCAAGTTGTAAAGATCAAATAAACATTTCAATTATATATATAAAAGAACCGTAATATATATATATAAAGCACGGATTCGAGTAACTGAGTGGTTTTTGTTCCCATACACTCGATGGGTATCGAAGGGGAATCCGCAAAAGCCACACACCAAAAACACCGTAGATATTCTCCACGTAAGAAATTCTTAAGCCGAAATCATGTATAGTAAAATCCCAAACCCTAGCCCAACTGATTTTTTCTCTATTCCACTTCTCCAAACGTCTTGCAGTGAAAATTGAGAACTTAAGCCGTGTATCCAACGGTGACAGTGACGGACTGGTTGCCAGGGGGGGCAGTTGAGGCCTAGACCGTCCATGGCAGCGGTACCGGCAATGAAGGCATTCTTGCCGGTGCCACCAGGGAAGATGGTAGAGCAAGTGCCCTCCTGGGCACCAGTTCCGCAGACATTGAGGCCTGGAATGTCCATGCCGGCGGCGGCGGCAACGAGGGAAGAGGCGTCCCAGCCAGACCAACCGCCGTTGGAGAGGTTGCCAACATCACCCTCGATCCAGGTACCGGCGAACTGGCCAATGGGGGTATAAGGGATGCTGCCCTCGCCGCAGGTGCAGCCGATCTGAGAGTTGCTGTCGACGGCGACGGTCTGCTTGCCACCAGCAGGCAGGGAGAACATGAGGGCCTGGTTGCCCTTGAAGAAGCCGTTGATGCCGCCATCAGGTCCAATCTTGTTCCAGCACGCGCACTCAGCGTCGCCGCCAGCATTGTTGAAGACCATGGTGTACTGGTACTGGGAGACGAGGTGGTTCTGGACGGCCATCAGGTTGCATCCGTACTGGCCGCTTCCACCGACATTGCCCTTATAAGCAATCTCGGCGGCGGTAGCACGCTTGCTGTTGCCGCCCTGGCAGAACTTGGTGTAGGTCGAGACACCGGTGCCCTGGCTGCCAGAGGTGGCGTCCTTGGCGGGGGCAGCAGCAGAGGGAGTAGGAACGGCGACGGCAACGCTGGTAGAGGTGGGAGCGACGGCGGGCTTGTTGGCCATGACGAAGTCGCCGCGGGCCTGGACAGAGTTGTGGGCGCGCTGGTGGACGTGGCCGCTGGGGTGGGCAGAGACGCCGAGGGCGGCAGCCAGGATGACGGAGGTGGTGGAGAACTTCATGGTGTCGGTGGTTGTTGTAGTTGTCGAAAACTTGAAGATGCTGTGTATCTGATATATCCAAAGGAGTGGTCGATCGTCTTAGGTATTCCCAGAATACGGCTTGCGCGTCTGTACTTGGCTGAAGGAGCGGGTGGGCGACTGGATGCGCAAAGTGCTTTTGTAGGTTGCTAAAAGAAGGTGTTGTCGAACGCTGAAAAAGGGCGCCGGCGATGTTTCTGCTGTTAAGGAATGGCTCTGAGGAAGAGTGAAAGACGGGGTGAGGAGGAAGAGAAATAGGAACGAAGGGAGGAGGGAGAGCACCACGTTATTAAGGCGTACCGCATGCGGCAGGGGGCCTATTCAGCGGCAGGGGGGGAAAGGGATCCGTGATTGGACCCGGTTGCAGCACGTTCTAGCGCTCTGTGGCAACGCCTGGCTCGTAAAAGTCTTTGTCCACGGCCCCCCTAAGTCTGCGATGCTGCCCATGAAACTGCCCAGGAGACCCCTGTCAGTGCAGCGGTCCAGGAACCACCAGGTACCCGCCGGCCGCCATTGGCTCAGCTGCGCGGTGGAGCCGTGTTTGAGCGCCTGGATCTCGCCGCGTCAGCCCACAGGACATGAGCTGGTGAGTGGTGTTGTGGTGAATTATTTGGTAATGGCGGTGCGAGGAGATTTCTTTTTTGATTTTTGATTATTCTTCTCCTTGTGTGCCAAATTGTGTGTGCTTTGCTGGACCAATGGGTGTGGCGGTGACGCCGACTGTTTACACGGACCTTGACACTTTACACAATGGCCGTTGACGATCCACCACGCGATGTGCGCATGGATGTGCTTTAATGAATGCCTGTCGCTTTAGTACTGGTGGTTGATGCTACGTACCCGGTACAACCAAGGCGTCGGGCTTTATTAGAGTTTACAGGTATCGCTACTAGCTTCTTCCCGCCTTATACATGTGATTGAATGCACCACGGACTGAACGCCATCAACCCAAGACGAATAGAATCTTCTCCGGGCCTCGTCTCCCAAATTAACTCCCGACCCTTGTGCTTCCCCCTCAACCTCTCAATGGACCTTCACCGTCGCAGCCTGTTCAGTTTGTCTTTGGCGACAGCCCGTCACTGCTCAGCCAGGCTTCAAGGTTGAAACATCCTCGTCTCTCTCGTCTGTCTTCTGACCGCCCACCGCCCAGCCATCTCGCCAAGACCGCAAACGAACAAACTTCGCGTTGGCCAGGCGCCTTCTGGAATGGAAGAAAAGCATGAGTGACTCCATGAACCTTACACTCACCTACCACCACCACTCCCACTACCCCGTACTGTAGCATTCTCGAATCTCGCCTGCTTGACGAGGGGAGGCAGCGCCAAAAGGGAAATGAGCTCGTTCTGCCCCCCCTGGCGAAGCAATTTCGTGCAAAATCGAGCCTTTGCTGCATCAGGCTGCCGGGGCCGCCAAAAGCCAAGCCAACGGCTAAAATCCTTAACCACTTGGGTCCCGGGGTGCTGAAGGCGGTAACAATCGGCAGTTCAATTCCCATTCAGCTCTTAGTCATTTGATTCCGAGGTTGAGATGCTCGTATTGAGTTGAACTGAGTTTCGCGTTTATGCACAGCGCTTTTTGTATCGCCGCCTTTGGGAACAACACGATTTTATCGCGTGATTTGCCTTTTCCTCTCTGTTCATTTACAATTTACTTCACTCATGACAAAATTAGTGTAATTCAGTCTGCTAGCCAAACAATTGACTCAGGGCGCTGCAGCTATTGAATCGAATCAATAGTGCTTCTCCCTTCTGATTCGCCCAGACCAATGCCAACCAAAACACCGTCAACACCACCACCTATTTTTGCACTAGCATTCCATTCAGCTCCAGCCTCTTCATAACGCGAAACCACCGCGTCACCGCCCTTTGAACCTCGCCTCAACATGTCAAATCCCGCTTATTCCTTCTCGCAGTTACAGTATAACAACGCTGCAGGCTCCGGTTCTCCATACTGTACGGATACTGCAACAATTCATTCAAACTCAGGCCACCGTCCCAATCTAGTCTCCCCGATTTCCCTGTTTTCTTTCCTTCTTCCCCCATGGCTATCACTTCTCCTATAAACGCATTGACACACGGCTCCGCCTCCCCCCTTTGAATCCATCCTTCTTCTCTTCTCCATTTTCTCCGTACAAGTGCATATCCCGGCTTCCGGGTCTCCACAACGACCCAGCCGCAGCAGTCGGATCCGCGCGTCCGCCCCTTCGACTGGCCTTCCTTTGGCATTCTATAAACGGTGTCAAGCTTCGACGGGTCCTTGAACCTTGAAGCATCTCCCCCCCTACGAGGATGTTCTGCAGCTTTTCCTCTTCTGCAAATGAAGGAAAGCTTATTATCCTGGGATCACGAGCTCTGGCAAACAATCGCCAGGGGACAGACTAGCAAGGATCGGAACTTATTCCAGCACGCTCTCGCTCCGGGTTGCACAAGCACAATTGCGTACAAGTAGGTAGGTGCATATGAAATACATGTACACAGCACTGACACTTCGGTGTGCTCTGCGAGCTTTCTGGTTTCAAATGCTTCGCCACAAATAGGGAGGAGAATATGGCATTTTATTCTTACAAACTTAAGTGGGAATGGCCATCTCATACCCTGTCTTACCCTGAGAATGAAGAATCCCATTAGCTCGGACAACAGGGACAAGTCGGTATTCCGCCGTTTGTCTGGTGACTCTACCCAAGTAAAAGGCTCTCCTAAAAGCTCCATCGTAAAGGGCTCTATCAATCATGTCATAATGATTGATGCCTCGTGGTATCTAGTACGCGTACTGCGTGACACTGCAAAATATCGATTAACATGAAACGATATGGAGCATTCACCGTTATGCAGTACGCTGCTTTTCATGCACTCAGTGTAAATTATGTGTTAGGACGTGCAGTAAAACGCCGTACAAGTATTGATTCTTTCTTCCGCCGCTCTTGTGCTACACGATGAGACCCAAACTGTTATCATATCATTACACGAAAAAAGAAGAGGGGACAGGCTACCTATATTATAAAGCATGCGGTCGGTCTGCAAGAAGAGAAGTGCAGCACAAAACAAAGACAAGCCCTCCTCAGGCATCTACCCTAGACAGATCAAATCAAGGATTAGGAAAAGTAATTCCGATAATCCCTCCTTCCAAAATCGCACCTAAACTTTTCTTGCATGTCCATGACATCCTGCAAATGCCGTACCCCGAGCGCCTCCTTTCTCACCTCTGCCAAACTTAGGGCCAGTTCAACTGCCCTCTCAACCTCGCGGCCGCTGAGATTGTTCTCCGCGAGTTTCTCATAGTCCTCATCGCTAAATGCCTCGGTTTTCCAAAGACCCTGGGCCGTAACTCGGCGAATGGCTCGCTCGAGGATGATGCGTTTACCTTTTCTGTCTGGCGTTTCAAACTTTTGGACAAAGTCGATCCGCGACTGATATGCTTTCTCGAATACCTTGATCTATTGTTAGTTTAAATGTGGCATGTAATAGCATTCAGTGATAGTTTATCGTGCGTATTGCTCAACTTACCTGGATGGTATCGCACGTTAAGAAGAGGATGCCTTGAAAAGACTCCAGTTGCCGTGAAACGGTGGCTACTAAATTATTCCGCTCAGCGTCAAGGCAGTCGTATTTTTCTAGCAATATTTGGGCATCATCAAAGACTACAATGGCATTCCAGCTCTGGCAAGTAGTCAGGAGCTTATCTAGTACGGAATTGACCGAAACAGCACAGCATCCTATGAGCTCTCTAGCTGGCAGCATCAACAAAGGACGCCTTAGATGGTCGCTTAGCCCTGTCACTGTAAGTGTCTTTCCAGTCCCCGGAGGGCCATGTAGCACGACTGGCCAATGGTCAGTACTTCTGTGCTGTGAGGGGGGAACAGTTAACCTCCAAAGTCGTGCGGATGGAGCTACTCACTGGTCAACCCTCTCCTCTTCGCCAGCAATTTGTTATCGATGCCAAATGCCGGATTAAATACGCGAGACGCCACGGACGCCTTTATCAACTCTTTCATCTTCTCATCAAGCACAAGAGAATCCCATGCTTCATCATTCCACTTGACGTCTTCGATTCCACGCACATCAAACTCGAGCCATTCCAAGCTCGCAAGACAACATCCCACTACAACGGGGGAACATATAAGTAAAAGGTTGTCCTTGGCCATCTCTACTTTTACTTTTTCGATGTATTCCCTCTTTGGTGATGTATTTGAGCTGCTGGGTGAGTCGCTGCTGATTTTCACATCGCTTCCAAGGTTAGGCTGATCATCTTCAGCCGTTTTAATAGATGGCATGTCCATGAGACTCTGGGGCTGGACACCATTGTTGAAAGTTTTGTCATCATTCGTATATTGATTTGGTAAATCTCTTGTTCTGAAAAACTCTGGATGTATTTTTCGAAAGCCCACAGGATCTACCATTATCCTGCTCTGTTCCTTGCGTAGATCTGGCATCATCTCCTTCTTGCCTTGAACTAGCTGGAACGCGATGCCTGTAAATGATTTGTGGTGTATTCCTTGAAGGGATACAAATTTGGCTCCTCGTTCAATTAATAAATGGCGAATTTGGGCTTCGTCTTTGTGGTATTGAAGTGGGTAAAACGGAAGGCTGGTGATGTTGATGGCGCCATGGAAATGCTGTACCTCTCTCCTCAATGGCTTGTAGGCAAGTGACTTGCCGTCAAAGTCGACAAATATAGAGTCCACAGAATATTTAGAGTCTGCTGCAGGCCGGTTCTTCCGTTTGTCTGTGCAACTCACTACAGACACACTGGGAACGTCATGGTACTGATAGGTGGGCGAATATATCAGCGTAGAGGGCTTCCAGAGTGCCCACGATAAGTCAAACGTTATGACTCCTTTGCTCAGCATTGAATCGAGGTTCTTCTTGGCTTCTGCGAAGTCTTGTTCCAGGTATTCGATAAGAATTCCTAAACATCTCGTCTGTTCGAAAATCTCATGCCACCTTTTCTTCGGCCAATACCCTTGTGTGTTATAGAGTCTGGCTTGCACCAATTCGTGATGGCTTCTGATATCATCCAAGTAGCTATTGAAGTAAAATAAAGTCAGTACATATATCAAGTGATATGGGTAGGTAGGTCCATGCATTGCTCACAGAAATAAAGTCTTTGGATCAAATACAGGATTTTCCTCGGCAAAGTTGATGCCAGAGATATTTCCCATGATGTTCTGGAGGCATTGTCTGAGAAAGCTATCCCTGATTTCTACAGTGGTTTTAACGGGGGTTTGGTCACAATTCAAATCTCGACGAACCACGAAAAGGTAATCTTCCGCTTTGGCGGCATCACGATGACCAGGCTCTGCTGCGGGTTCCATTGTCATATATTTCTGCTCCGTCGTATTCCAATGGCGATCGACGCGTCTGAAATTCGGCCAACACTGACGCTTTGAGCTAATCTTCTCGCTTTCTGCGCTTTGTGCTTGCTTAATGAGGGGCGAGTGCTTGGATGAAACTCGAGGCGTAGATACAGATGAGGGCACGGGCGAGATTGAAGCTCCTGGTGACAGTGCAGGTGGCGAGTCTAACCACTGACTGTCTAATTCCATGCTGCAGTTAGGTGAGCCTTTGGGAAAAGACTGGTTGTTCACAGTATGAAGATCAGACTGTGCCACCGCTGGTAGATCTAGGTGCCTGCATGGAGAGTGGCCGCCGTCCATTTCGTCCATGAACTTTTGCAGCCCTTCATCTAAACGTTCTTGAAGATTCTCCGACTTTAATAGCAGCCAATCACGGTATGCTGAGGGCGAAGGGTCATCTTTGTTGTCCGGGATGGTGACGAATTGAATGAGTTCGTCATGTTTCCCTGTAACTTTTTGTTCATATGGTATTTTCTCTGCTCGGTTTGGGGTCGTCTTTCGGCGTTTTCTCCCAGATTCGGAGGTCCTATCGAGAGATTCGTACGAAGAATAAGCGCCGTCCTCTGAGGCACTGCAGACAGCCCTGATGTAATGATTCTTACTGCCAATAACAGCAAGGCTCTTGTCTATGTCGTTGGCACCTCCATCAGACTGAGTAGAAACGGGACTGAGTACGTCTTTGGCTGTAATCTCTTTCTCCGGGCTGTCCATGGTAATTTTGCAATCTTCAAGTTGATGGAGGCACTAGTTTTGAGTCGAAGAGATATCTTGCTGAAATGGGAGAGCTGTAGCTACTACTAAGCGATGGTTCCAAGTGGATGTTTGGTAAGTATGAAGATATGCTGACTGAAGAACAAAGCTTCAAGTTTGGCTACAATTCTAAAAACATTGTGACAATTCCAAAACATAGTTTCGGCATAGTGGGTGATGGAAGGGACGGCCAGCTGTGATCTTTCTCTTTGGTTAGCATCTCACTTGCTTAAATTGGGTGGAGCGCTGATAGACAGGTACAGATTGCAGATCATGTGCTTGTGCTGCGTTTTTATCATCAACTACTGGAAAATTGTTATCATTAATTCTATCCTATGGACTGACTACATGTGCACCGAGTGCAATCGGTCAGGTGTAATGCGTGAAGTAACCGATGCCAAATAATATAGGGAAAAGCTACCAAGCAACCCGTTTCTGTTATCCAGCACTCCAGCTATAGCATGGGGTACAACTACTAGTACTGCTACTACTGCTGCTGCTACTGCTGCTGCTGTTAGGCGTATATAATAGTTAAATAACGGCGCACGGAGATTTTATACATAGACCAACTGTTTCACTACCAGTAAGCTATAGCTGAGTGCTGTAATGCAATTGGGGTGCTGGATACATGTAGCTTTTCTCATAATATATGCAGCTTGATGGCCTGCCACATGAAAGAAACAATAAACGAGATACGCGAATATAGCGCCTGTAGTAGTAGTAGTACCTATAAGCTACACTATTTTTTACACTATCTCAATGCAAAGCCTCAAAGTCCCGCCGTAACAAACTACAAAGATAAAAATAAAAAAACAAGTGCTGACTTGATTTGGAATCCCAAGATTCCATACAACAGAGAGATGGATCGTTACTCACTGCATCTTGCAATGCATCTAAGCCAATGATAGACGTAGTGATTTTTTGACGGATACTGTTACTATAAAGTTAACAAAGCTCCCAACCATTTCGGTATTGATCTACGCGACACCAAGATTTATGCATGCAGTTCATCTTTTCTTCTCTCCATTTAATACCTAAGCTCTATCATGTAAGACTCCCCTGTTGAGTCTAATATGTATTATTCATTTACTAATGTATTGCAGCTGGTTCAGCTCGCAAACATGAAGCTCAGTCTTGCCCTCGTTATAGCAGCAGCAGCAGTCTCACATGCAAAACCCTGCAATCCCTGGTTCGGAGACTGCGTTTCCTTTTACAATGGAGTCAACTGTGAAGGCGAACTGGGCAATTATGTTCCTACCAATGGAGGAAATTGCTTTGTGTTTAGTGCATTTACTTCTATTTTCGCCGCCAGGGGCTCTTTTTCAAATGACGTCAACTGCCGCATGTTTTCTGATACAAATTGTCAGAACGAAATCGCCAGTGTGTCAACTGAGGGCACTGGAGTGGCCGGCAACTGTGGCCATGTTCCTCTTGACTCTGATGGACTTCCCATTCAGTTTGCGCAGTCCATAATTTGCCTTGCTTAAAAATATTGCTAGCAACAATCGGCACAGAAATGGGTTAGGGGTAGTACAGTCTTCAAAATCTACTTGTGGTTTTGCAGTAGTAGCTTAGTACTAGAGATACATGTATGGAACTACCTAGATATGACTTTTCTATGCGGTGTCTTCCAACGTGAGAATTTCCCTTTCGTATTGTAATCGTCTTTTGTTCTTTTAATATCTTCGAGATAAGACAGGCCCATGCAAGTACATGTACCCAGTACCTATCGATGAAAGAATGAAAACTTCGAAAATGCCATGGACCGTCAAATGTCGATATCCATGTAGCGGCCAATACTAAGCCGCTTGTGAGGATACTCTGGCTCCAACTACACTTGGTTTCAGATACACAGATATGCATGATAGCTTTGGCACCGACGACTTGCCTAGATTGCACATGGTTGAGGCATATATATCTTCCAATAACAGCATCCACCACTTGCAAGACCTATGATATGACACCACGATCACGATATATTCCTCTGGCAGCTGCATACACGTATGCATATCTACCCGGTATCCACCCAAGAGGCGCCAGATGTTTCCAGCATGCGTGACACCGGAGCAAAACATGCGACAATTTCATGCATTCAATTACTCGTACAGCCGTGCAACATGTGTCTAATTCGCCCAACCGCAAAGCCATGTGTCTCACCCAAAGTGTCTCATAGGCGGCCGCTCCCTCACATGCAATATCCTGCAGCACATGGCTTGGCTCGAATCAGTTGAGAGCGTGCATGATCCCTTGAGCCTCTTGGAGGCCAGAGAAGATGCCCAGATCCGACATTGGGCGAAGAAACATCCGACAGGCCGCAGCACGGCAGACGTGATTTGCTGCGCTTTGCTGCGCTTTGCGGCCTTGGGTAGCAATGCGCGGCGGCAGTGTATGAGTCTTTAATTAACGGGCCGCAGTCTCAGATACGAGGCTGCTCGAATCATCGTCGTCAGCGCCCAACTTGTTCAGGATGACCTCAGCAACGGGGCATCAGAGAATTCGATGCACAATCGCTCCAGCATCCAATTCGCCGTCTTCAGGCGCCATCGTCGATTTGCTCGAGGCGCTGAAGAAGCGCTAATGCTGGCAGCAAGTCGATGCTAGGCTGCTCCAGGAAAGGCAGCTGGCGGTGCTGTTGCGTCATGCGGGGTGCTAGCGGCTGGCGGCTGTAGCTGCATAACAGCGATAAGCGCTGCTCAGGCCCTCCTCAGGCGGCCTTCACGCTGCTATCAGCTAATGCACAACCTGCCGGTGCCGTGAAGCTTAAGCAGAACTAGGCGCTGCTCCCTGGCTAGGGCAGTGGTAAGGTATCCATCGTTTTGCCCGCTAAAAACAAAGGTGACCCGACAGCATTACATAGTAGAGTTGGACCTCGTTTTTGCTCTTTCAACCCAATTTGCATTGCTGCAGTGCCTCAGCTTTTTCTTCGCCGCGCGGTTGGTGTCTGCTGCTCGTTGTTTCCATCTTTTTAAAAGTGCTCACTTTTGACCTGCACGGCGAATTGACCACGGCCGCGAGGCTTTGAGCCGCCCGGGCATTTTGTTGCATCCGCTGTACCGCTCACCGTCTCTCAATCGTCGTCGTCATGCCTCGCAGCAATCGCTGGCGCAACATTGATCGTCTCCTTGGCCTCAACAGGCATGGCAGCCACTCTGGCCGTCACTGGCTTCACGAGGAAGAGCGTGCCCGTAAGTGAAGCCCCTTCAATGGCACTTTAGTCCCTGTCTCGTGCCCTGGAGATGGCCCTGCTAACAAAGAGCTCCGTACCCTGGCTATAGTTCTTCCGCATATTCGCAATGAGGACATAGACTCTGCCATTGCGCCGGCCGAAGTTACAAAAGTATGCCTTCGGCTAAGGCACCTGGTCCAGGAGTGCGTGCCGTGCGAGATGGAAGAAAGTCGAATCACAGAAGCACACAGCCGCATCATCACGCCACACGTCGTTCGGGCTGCCAAGGAAGCAGGCGGTCAAGAGAACAAGGGTTGTGTGGTACGTGACTACCTGGAAACATGCTGCCATCTATTGTGGTAATCACCCACTGATCGTACTAGGTCTACTCTTTACTCGTCAATCAACGCTGGTTCACGCATGAAGCCAATGTCGAGCTCTGGGATGCCAGTCTGCACAACCTCCGCGCTGAAGCATGCGGCGTTATAGCAAAGGCTCTGTACGTGAACTAAAAGAGACAATTCTTTGTCAGTACCCACTACCTTGTCTGGCATGCTAATGATGATACTAGTATCGAGGAAGAAGAGGACACTGCGTATCTCCTACACTCCGTGCTACTGCGTCGATACTCATACATTGCAAACGGCCTTCCAACCCCTCCCGTCAATGTCATTGAAAAAGCCGTTGACCTGCACGCCGTTCGAGTCATTGGATCTTCAGGATACCAAAAATGCATCAGCTATCTATGGCGTGGTTGGCTGGTCCAAGACGAGAACGACCCGTCCGTCTTCGTGGATTATGATAAAAAGGACGATACTAGATTCTTTGTTCATATGGACCCGGATCGGATGCGCAGCCCCAGAAACCAAAATCTTGCCCAACTTTTGTTCTCGCTCATCTATCTTGCCCTCTTCACAATTGCCATCAATACCGTCAACGCTAGTGGCGTCATCGATATCGCTGAGGCAGCCTTGTACGCTTTTACGCTTGGATATGTCTGCGACGAACTGCTCAAGGTTTATAAAGCCGGACCTCAGATTCTGGGGTTTTGGAATGCGTTTAATGCAATCCTATATGCGTTTTTGACGGCTTCTTTTATATTCCGCATCATTGGCTTGACCTTTGCAACCCATACTGATGGTCGGACGTACTACAGTACCCTGGGGTACAATATTCTAGCCTTTACTGCCCCCATGTTTTGGTGCCGCCTCTTGCTCTACCTGGACAGCTTCAGGTTCTTTGGCGCAATGCTCGTGGTTCTCAAAGTCATGATGAAGGAGTCTGTGATATTCTTCGCTCTTCTCATTGTCATAATTATCGGCTTCTTACAGGCTTTCATCGGCCTTGATCTTACCGACGACAACGTGGCAGATGATGTAGTGTTCATCATTGAGTCTATGATGAGAGCTATTCTCGGGAGCCCAGAGTTTGATGGCTTCGACAACTTCGGACCACCTTGGGGTGCTATTCTTTACTACTGCTTTACATTCATCGTCATGGTACGTTTTCTCTGCTCAGTTTTCACCTGTACCGTACGTTTATGCTAACACACATCACCAGGTCATTCTTCTCAATATTCTCATTGCCCTCTACAACTCTGCTTATGAGGATATCTATGACAACGCTGATGATGAATATCTGGCTCTATTCGCTCAAAAGACAATGCAATTTGTTCGGGCCCCAGATGAGAATGTCTATATTGCTCCATTCAACTTGATAGAGATTTTAATCTCGGCTCTATTCGAATGGTGGATAAGCAAGAAGGCTTACGAGTTCATCAATGATTGCGTGATGGGCCTTTTGTATTCTCCACTTCTCTTGATCACAGCCTTCTTCGAGACTCGTACTGCGTACGCTATCCGCCGCAATCGGGCTCGTGGAGAAGAAGATGACGACATTATTGAAGAGTGGGAGCAATTGGCACACGAAATTGATTTTGGAGACGAAGGCTGGGCTAAGAAGTGCGAGGCTGTCAAACCCAACCTCGAGGAGGACCCAGCTGTCCTTGAGATTAAGAAGCTCCGAGGCGAAATCGCCCAGCTGAGGTCTATGCTCTCTGATATTAGTGATCATGTGCAATACCCGACCAGCCAGGATACAAAAATTGGAGATGGCAGCACCCACGATGAATTCAAAGCCTCCTACTTTGAATCTACCCATGAGGAAAGCGACCCTGCTGGTAAAAATGCAAAGGATGCGGGACATGAGCACGCAAGCACATCGGGTGATACAAGAGAGGAACCAGGCCAGAGCAGCTCCGGGCAGTTGATTGAAACTACTGAAGAATCTGCAAAGCCAGTCAAGCCGTCTGAGGAATTGGCTCAGCTCACCGAGGAAACTACGCATCCTTTTACACACTCATCCGAGGCTGAACCAGAGGCTGAACCAGAGGCTGAACCAGAGGCTGAACCAGAGGCTGAACCAGAGGCTGAACCAGAGGCTGAACCAGAGGCTGAACCAGAGGCTGAACCAGAGGCTGAACCGGAGGCTGAAGAAGAAACTCGAGATGCACCACCCACCAACGAATCCACAGCCCCGGAGGATGTCCCCTTCAAGTCATCAGAATACATCGCCTTTGATTCCTCTGAAGATGTTCCGTTCAAAACGCCTGATGATTTACCCTCTGAAGCCCCTGAAGCAATGCCCTTCCAAGCTCCAGAAGGTGCTCCCCTTGAGGCTCCCGAGTACGTTCCATATATGGCTCCTGAGGGTCTGCCGACAGAAACTCTTGAAGGCACATCCTCCAAGGCCCCTGAAGTCGAACTTCCCAAAGCTTCTGAAGCTGTATCATCCAAGGCTCCCGAAGATGAACCGTCTGATGCTCCTGAAGATGTAACGCCCAAGCCTAGTGAAGGGCATGATCCATTTGAGGCACCTGAAGATACATCGTCCAAGGCTCCTGAAGCCGCAACACCGGAACCTCTTGCACGCGCTGACACTGAAGAACCTGAAGCCGAAGATGCTAATCCTGACAGCCCGACGTCTGGTGGAGCTGCAGCTGAGGGTGGACAGCCTTCTCAGGGGGGAAAGAAGAGAAGACGGAGAAAGAAGAACAAGGGAGCGCAAGGTGGCCCCAGTGGTGGTAGCTAACTAAGCAACTGGGCTTGGCGTGAAAAGTGCAGCAAAGGAGTGACGACTGTGTGTAATTATCTTTGGTCTAAGGAGGGCGTATATATACCCATATGGTTCTGATTTGATGAGATGCTACCAGAGCAAGGCCGCACTCTTTTGTATGTCGTGGACTGAGCTTGGACATGGGGACTTGGCCGAACAGGTGATGATGCTCAATGTATGAATGACTTTGCGCGTTGCATTTTTTAGGGAGGAGAACCGGATGCTATTTTTGACTTTATTTATCATGAAATTCTTTATCAAGACCCAAAAAATGTAGTTTAAAGTGACATAACGCTTCAGGATCATATCAACTCGTCCTGTGCTTCATTCAACCGAGCACACCAGCTAAACGTTGACCAATCTTTACTTCCGTTCCCTTCTCTCCCCATTTTCAGTCTTCGCTGAGAGGCTCTTCTAACCCATCACGGTTTGCGGGAGGAAAGTAGTGACTTCTCGAAGCATTAGTATATAGATATCTCACTGAAAGTTGGGAGCTTCTTACGGAAGTATACTGTTGTATGCATTCACATCCTTGTCAAGGAATGTCACAAACACCACCTTTTGGATCTGATTCGTGGTGTCCTGCTCAAGATACATTCTCACCGCATCACAGGCGACAACACATGCCTTGGCGCTCGGATAGCCGTATATGCCAGTGCTAACGGCGCTGAAGGCGATGCTGGAGCAGCCATTCTCCTCGGCAACCTTGAGGCTCTGCAGGTAGCAGCTCTGCAGGAGCGGTTGGCTCACCCTCGCGCTGCGGAAGATGGGGCCGACGGTGTGGATGACGTGCTTGGCGGGGAGGTTGTATCCGCCGGTGATGACGGCCTGGCCGGTGTCGCAGCCGTCGGGATACTTGGCGATGCATTCTCGCACGAGTTTTGAGCCGGCGGCGGCGTGGATGGCGCCGTCGACGCCGCCGCCGCCGCGGAGGGAAGTGTTTGCGGCGTTGACGATGGCGTCTACGGGGAGGGTGGTGATGTCTGCGCGGACGAGGCAGACGCGGTCATTGATTTCCTTATTGGGGGTGATGTTGTGATCGGGAGCGTATTGCGATGAGGGCTGGGGCGGCGAGAGGCGGTTGATGGAGTAGAGGTGGTTGATGGTGGGGATGCCGAAGGCGGATTTGGGAGGCCTGGATGAGGAAGAAGAGGAGGAGGAGGGGGGAGGAGGAAGCCATGATGAGATGTTGGTGTGAAAGATGTGGCTTGAGATGAGGCGATGAGGCGCGGCGGGGACGTTGCTGTTGTTGATTTTGTGAGAATCAAGGTTTTGGTGTTTTGGGGTTGAGGTTGGGTGGGTATGTGCCTTATACTTACAGGTATGTGGTGTGCTCGCAGGTAGCTTGGTTTCAGGGCCTTGAGTTCTGTGATGGAGCTGGAGGTGCGCCGTAGCATTGAACGCTGGCTTTGTTGTCGCTAGAAAATGAGAGAAGAGGTAAGGAAGGCTGTATCAAGAAAGCTAAAGTAAAGTGACGTTACGAAGGTTGAAGGCGCACAGTGCTGAGAGGTACACTTGGTGGCGTATATTGGGTGGTGGGCAGGCAAATGCCCGAACAAAGGTTCATACCACATACCTAGACAAGCTTTTGAAGCTTGATAAAATGGAGTATACACAAGTCATTTATTTATTAATAAAGCGCTTTGTTTTGTACTCAATCTCGTCACTTTTGCTGATGTTGTGTCCACATGTATTGACTGCCTAGGTAGTGGATGTCGCCGTGACAACAGAGGGCAGCAACAGTTAAAGGAGCATCAATATATACTGTTTGCATCTAGAATTTATATTGGCATCCCACCAATTTAAGTTTAAAAGGCTTTAAACAAAATATAAATGAACAAGTG
Organism: Trichoderma atroviride; assembly: GCF_020647795.1. Classification (NCBI taxonomy): domain Eukaryota; kingdom Fungi; phylum Ascomycota; class Sordariomycetes; order Hypocreales; family Hypocreaceae; genus Trichoderma; species Trichoderma atroviride. The sequence continues at coordinate 759,137 of NC_089400.1, read as the reverse complement.
TCATATAATGCCATGACTCTATGACCTCGAAGTTCAAGCTTTTTCCTTGCCTTGTAATTGAGCTGCCTTGTCTCGCTCCGGCTGATAGCCAATAATTGTTAGCAAGTACCTAGCCGGCTTATCATAAATACACCACAATGTTCTAATTTCATTGTGGTCATGTCACTCTTGCCAAACTTCCTTAATCAGTAGTTCGTTAACAGCCCTTACATATTGGTGTTCCAACCTGGCGTTGTGTGTATATAGGTAGGGACATATACATTAGACCATGGTAGGCTATTTTGCCTGTCTGAACTAAATTGTGAAGAGCTGCTCAGACTAGCTAAGCCATAGATTATCTAGGTATTTACCGACAGGTGTTGTGCGCCTGTCTTTGCGCCAGTGGGAAAAGTAGGAGAATGAGAATATGGTCAGATGAGTTGGATTTCTAACGAAAAGGAGCTGCAGCTGGGGCTTGGCTATCATCTTTTTTTACGCACAAACGCGTGGGGCTTGGATATAAGAACTAAATAGATACGGCTATGCATGACTCTTCAAGAGTTTAAAATAAAAGAAATGAAAGTAAACCCGATAACAAGCACAAATTTGTGAGACCAGGGTTAGCAAGGCTATCCGAGATATGTAAAGTCACCACGGTATCAAGCCTATGGAAGGGGAAGAGAATAAGAAGAACCCAATCGCTGGAGATGGCTTTCTCAATAGTCTGTCTACCTTTAAAGATTTAGATTATAAAGACCAATGCTATGTGTGCTTTTATTAGCATTTACACAATGGGAAGCGATCCAAGAGCTTGACAAAGGATGTCCGGTTGGTTTGAGGTTGGTATCAAGAGCAAACTGCGAGACATGAAAGAATATTGATCCGATTAATCTTCATCAAGAATCTTCTAATGCTTTTTCTGGAAGCGTAAAGCTGAATCAATGATTGAAATACGCGGCTCCTCAGACATACCGTGATGAGTCAGCATGAATGAATCTTGGCGTCGCTGCCTTGGATTTCTGTTGTGACAGCTGAAGGCGCCTCAGGTGTACTCTTCTCGCAACATCATTACCTACCTACTAGCACTTACATCTGCTTTCACTTAGAAGCCCAAATAACCGCTGATTCTATCGCTAGCTCACCAATGTGCCCGACGAACGAACCCCGTCTATATGTGCCCTATGCCGCATCGGACAGTCGGTGAGCCCGCATCTAACATGGGCAAAGACGCTGCAGCAGACTCTGGGGCCCCGCGATGGTGGTGGATCATGGCGATGGACCTAAGGAATTGGCGATGCGATTTGCCTGGATGCTGAGCCTGGATGCGTATCTGCACTGGCCGAGCGTGAGACGTGCGTTTCGATATCGACGAGGCGCTGCTTCAATCTGAGGCCGGCAACACAGGCGCACAACAGACTGAAGACATTTGGAGCACATGCTAGCCCGGGACGGTTCTCCACGCCGTCCCAAATCCAGCCACTGAGGCTCACTGACTGTGACAACGTGGCGACAAAGCTGGACAGGAATGGCAGGCCGAGACTATTTGGCAAGTATCTTTTTTCTGCCGACCCCACCGTCGCCGCGAAGATGGATAAGGAGGGCAGCTTGATGTCAAGTGCGACATCTCCAGTACTCAGACTGACCACATACAGCGATACGAGGAGACACTAGACAGAATGCACGGACAACGCAGCCGTCTTGTTGTCTTATTTTGTTCTGCAAAGGAGCTGGAAGTACCAAATAGGAGCAGGTATTCAGTCCGGCCAAGCCGATAAGGTGCGAGAGAGCTTCTGACACCGCCTCGGGCCATGCATAAATGATATTTGTAGGCCCAACCAGAACTCGCAGCAGCGCTGCCAGCAGAACATGTAGCGAGGGGGGCCAATGAGTGCAGGCTACAGGCACTGCGTACATACATTTGGACCCTTCCTAACAGGCAGTAAGCATGGAGTAGCACCATTCTTACCACTCCATATGCAGGGGCGGATCCGGCTGGGCGAGATGTGAGACACACCATCGGCCTTAGGGGATGGCAATCTATCTTATAGCAATGCGTGGCGGCAGATCAAGGGAGCGTTTTGCCCTGTCCCCCACCTGCAGCAGGACCACGCCATATAGCTGAGCAGTGTACAGATCAGTGGCAGCAGAGCATGAGGCTTTTGGCGGGAAACGCTGCAAAGCCTGAACTCATTCACCCCTGAGTCTGGAGGAGTAGGTATTCGCATTTCAGCCCTCGGTGTCCTCCAATATTGCCAGGTAACGTCAGAAGGAGATGCTACGTTTGTAAAGTCGTTAGAGTTTGGCCAAGAAAGATGCCTTTCCGAGAGGCTTAGACTAGGGCAGCCATTCGCAATCTCGGAGTTGATACTGGGTTGACGCAGTATCTGTAACTTTCCTCCCCACCACTGAGAAACAAGATGGAGAGAACTCTCAGGCTTTGATCTCCGCCACTGAGAGCTCAATGCTGGGGGACAAAGGTGCCTCTAGGACGACTAGGGACTCCGTCGAGCGGCAAAAAAAAAAGCTAGAAGAAAAATTCGCTGCACATCGAATTCCTTCTGTTTCGACAGCCACAGCAATTTTTTCTCAAAATTTTGTACCCAGACGCCTCACCGCCTTTGCCTCACCACATGTGTCATCCTATACAGGCTTAGCGCGGCACTGATAAAGCTGATAAGCCCGCCTCAGCGCCCAATGGAGGGGCAGCAAAAAAATCTTTTTGGGCTGCCCGATTTTAGCGACACGCCCCGCGAAGAAAAAAAAAGTTGTGGACTCGAAGCTGGCTCTTGGGCGGCCGCAGCCTTTTAAAACTTGTCGCCCTCCCACCTTTTTTCCTCCTTTGATCTCACTACCTCCATCTCCTTTCATTATCTCCTCATATTTGGTCGTCATCTCTTTCGACGAACCTCGGACTTGTATTTTACACAGTCCTTGACAAGTTGTTCTTTGGTTCCTCCCCATCGAGCAACGTCTTCGAAGACATCAACAGGCAGAGTCGAATCCTCCATCGTCTCTGTTGACTACTCGATTGAAAAGTCTTTACTGCCCGTGGTAGATATCGACAGATTCAGATCGACTTCGATTCTTTAATCCGACTATTATAATCCTACTTCTACACCACCGCCAATATGCCTAACGAAGGTGCCGAGTCCCTCAAGGTCCTGGACGAGCTCTTCCAGAAGCTCACCGTCTCTAAGGAGGCGGCGGACATTAAGCAGTCCGCTGGAGAGCTTGCTGGCTTCATCAATGGCCGCATTGATGACCAGGCCGTCCCCGAGAAGTAAGTTTGTTCCTGGCGATACACTCAAAGTCTGGCGTTACTTTTTCAATTTCCTTTTTTTTTTTTCCTCTGCTTGGCGGGGAAAACTTTTTTTTTTGCCTCTAATCTTACCTGGCCAACGAGTGCCCCGCCACTCACAGCGGGGTTTCCGCTGGCCTACCCCTCTTCAGTGGCCACGTTCAGTGGCCAAATTCACTGAAAAAAAAAAGTTTTCCTTGTCGCTGTACCGCCATAATTTTAGCCGCCATTGATATTAACAGTGTTTTTTTTCCTGCAGGACCATCGACGACATCAAGAAGGCTCTCGTCAACAAGAAGGACGCCACTCTCCGTGAGAAGGCCGCCCTCGCCGTTGAGGCCATCGCTTCCCACTCTGAGGTCGGCGCCGGCGTCGAGCCCTACCTCATCGTTCTTCTGCCCGTTGTCCTTGCCGCTGTTGGCGACAAGATCACCGCCGTCAAGAATGCCGCCAACGCCGCTGTCCTGGCTATTGCCGGCGCTGTCAACGGCAACGCTGTCAAGGCTGCTCTGCCTTACCTGATGGATTCTATCCGCACTGCCCAGAAGTGGCCTGAGAAGATGGCTGCTCTCGACTTCATCCTTGCTCTTGTCAAGACTGCCCCCCGCCCCTCTCTCTTACCGTGTCCCTGAATTGATCCCCGTCGTCTCTGAGGCTATGTGGGACACCAAGAAGGAGGTCAAGGAGCACGCCTACAAGGTCATGGAGATCATCTGCCAGCTGATCGTCAACAAGGATATTGAGCGATTCATTCCTGAGCTGATCAAGTGTATTGCTAAGCCCGAGAACGTCCCCGAGACTGTCCACCTTCTCGGTGCCACCACCTTCGTTACCGAGGTCCAGGAGCCCACCCTCGCTCTTATGGTCCCTCTGCTGGATCGTGGTCTCGCTGAGCGTGAGACTGCCATCAAGCGAAAGGCTGCTGTCATTGTCGACAACATGTGCAAGCTGGTCGACGACCCCAACATTGTCGCTCCTTTCTTGCCCAAGATGATGCCAGGTCTCCAGAAGAACTTCGACAACTTGGCTGACCCCGAGGCTCGTGAGAAGACCAAGCAGGCTCTCGACACCCTGCACCGTGTCGGTAACGTCGTCGATGGCAAGATCCCCGAGGTCCGCAACGACGGTGATATCAGCGTCGTCCTCACCAAGACCAAGGAGGTCCTCTCTGCCCGCTACGCTTCTCTCCTTGAGAAGATGGGCCCTGTTGCCGAGTACATCTCTGCCATTGCTGGCCAGCTCATCGACATGAAGGAGACTGAGCCCGTCGTCTGGGTCGAGAACCTGAAGCCCTACGTCGCCGTCATCACCGGCATTGACAACGCTGAGAGCACTGTTGAGACTCTCCGTAAGCGCACTTCCCCCGGTGCTGAGGCCGAGGCCGAGACTGAGGCCGACGAGGAGGAGGGTGAGGACCTTTGCAACTGCACCTTCTCTCTTGCCTACGGTGCCAAGATTCTGCTTAACCAGACTCACCTGCGCCTCAAGCGTGGTCAGCGTTATGGTCTTTGCGGTCCCAACGGTTCCGGCAAGTCTACTCTCATGCGTGCCATCAACAACGAGCAGGTCGAGGGTTTCCCCAAGCAGAGCGAAGTCAAGACTGTCTTCGTTGAGCACGATCTCGACTCCGCTGACACTGAGATGACCACCATTGAGTGGACCATGAAGAAGCTGGCCGAGGCCGAGGTCAATGTCACCCAGGCTGATGTCGAGAAGCGCCTGGACGAGTTCGGCTTCACCGAGCAGATGGTCCAGGGTGAGATCTCCGCTCTTTCTGGTGGTTGGAAGATGAAGCTCGCTCTGTGCCGTGCCGTCTTCGAGGCCCCCGATATCCTGCTTCTTGACGAGCCTACTAACCACTTGGACGTGAAGAACGTCAAGTGGCTCGAGGACTACCTTGTCAACTCTCCTTGCACTTCCATCATCGTCTCTCACGACTCAAGCTTCCTTGACAACGTCTGCCAGCACATCGTTCACTACGAGCGCTTCAAGCTTAAGCGTTACCGTGGTAACCTGAAGGAGTTCGTCAAGCGTGTTCCTTCTGCCAAGTCCTACTACGAGCTTGGTGCCTCTGAGATCGAGTTCAGCTTCCCCGAGCCCGGTTTCCTTGAGGGTGTCAAGACCAAGGCCAAGGCCATCCTGCGTGCTACCAAGATGTCCTTCCAGTACCCCGGTACTTCCAAGCCCCAGATCACCGAAATCAGCTTCCAGTGCTCTCTGGGCTCTCGTATTGCCGTCATTGGCCCCAACGGTGCTGGAAAGTCTACCCTGATCAACGTTCTTTGCGGTGAGCTCATCCCCACTGGCGGTGAGATCTACCAGCACGAGAACATCCGTATCGCCTACATCAAGCAGCACGCTTTCGCCCACATTGATAACCACCTGGACAAGACTCCTTCCGAGTACATCCAGTGGCGTTTCCAGACTGGTGAGGATCGCGAGACCATGGACCGTGCCAACAAGATCATCACCGAGGCCGATGAGAAGGCTATGGACAAGGTCTTCAAGATTGAGGGCACTCAGCGTCGTGTCATTGGCATCAACTCCCGTAGAAAGTTCAAGAACAGCTACGAGTACGAGTGTTCATTCGCTCTGGGTGAGAACGTCGGCATGAAGAACGAGCGCTGGGTTCCCATGATGTCTGCTGACAACGTTTGGCTGCCCCGTAACGAGCTGTTGGCCTCTCACCAGAAGATGGTCGCTGATGTCGATATGAAGGAGGCCCTTGCCTCTGGTCAGTTCCGACCTCTGGTCCGAAAGGAGATTGAGACCCACTGCGCCAACTTCGGTCTCGATGCTGAGCTGGTTTCTCACTCGCGTATGCGTGGTCTGTCCGGTGGTCAGCGTGTCAAGACTGTCTTGGCTGCTTGCTCTTGGCAGCGACCCCACTTGATCGTCCTTGACGAGCCTACCAACTATCTGGATCGTGACTCTCTGGGTGCTCTGTCCAAGGCCCTGAAGAAGTTTGAGGGTGGTGTTATCATCATTACTCACTCTGCTGAGTTCACCAAGGACTTGACTGAGGAAGTCTGGGCTGTCATGGACGGCAAGATGACTCCTTCCGGCCACAACTGGGTCCAGGGCCAGGGTGCTGGTCCTCGTCTCAAGCAGGACGATGACGATGAGGAGGATAAGTTTGATGCTATGGGTAACAAGATTGTCAGCACCAAGAAGAAGGCTAAGCTGTCTTCTGCTGAGCTGCGAAAGAAGAAGAAGGGTAAGTCAAGTACAAAACAATACCACGAGCTTGCGTCCACATTAACTAACTCGATTTCTCTACAGAGCGTATGGCCCGCCGAAAGCGTGGTGAGGAGGTGTTCAGCGACGAGGATGACCTGTAAACGATTCGACATACCCCTTACATCACGGCATTTCGATGACGTCTACTCCTTTTGACGACTTAGAGAATGTTTTTTATTTTATTTCTTTTTTTTGTTTTAATTGTGATGAAAAATCCGGATTGGTACAGGAAAAGTTGCGATGCGTTCTTGCGATGATTGCATGCCCGGGTTTGCCGATAGAGAGGGCCTTCTCAATAGAATGGAATGGCCTGGATGAGCGCGGGAAACACATCTGGGGGTGGAGGACCCCCATGTTGTCATGATCTCTCGCGCCTTGGGCTATAGAGGGAAGGTAGACGGTAGATAGAACCCGAATAGACTTGAACAACCTCTTGAATTAAACTTGGCCTCTTCTACCGTGACTGTGTGCTTAGAATTTGCGTGCTTGAAGTATATTATCAAATGCAAGTGCTTGTATGTGATCTTGTCTAGTTGGAAGACTGATACCTTGTATGCCTTTACTTCCTGAATACCTTGTAGTATACCTTTACTTCCGAGAAAGAAACGTCTTCCTAATTCTACCTAGGTCGAGTTTTCAACCAGAGCTACTACTGTTCATTAATTGACGGACCCTGGGTACAGAGCTTATATATCTTTTGTTCAATATGGCATGCACAAAGCATAAGCTATAGGCACATCGCCCTTTTCACCACGTCAAATGCATCGGCTATCCAAAAAAAGACATCATTTTGCTTTCCCTTTATCTTTGATCTTCTATTCTATTTTCTTTCTATTCAATTCAACTCCTGTCTATTTTCAACCCCTCCATGAGGTTCTCCAGCGTCTTCCACCCCTCGCTATCTTCCCAATTGGCCTTTGCCCGTCCCATCACGCTGCGCACCGCACTTCGCGCTTTACCTTTCCACTTTTGCCCAATGCTCTCGACATCAGGGCCCCAGTTCTCCAGCACGGAGACTAGCTCGTCCGTTCGCTTGACGACGTCTGCCCATCCAGCCTCGTTGGACGTCCAGTCTGCGGAGGCGGATTCGCCGTTCAAGAGGCCGCTGCCGGAGGCGCCGACGGCAGCGCGCCAGGCTCGCTCCGAGGCGTCGATGGCTCCGGAGTAGTCGCGCCGCCAGGCACGGAGGCGCGAGACGAGGGTCCAGAGGTCGGAGCGGTTGGTGATGAGAGGGACGATTTCCTCTTCGATGAGACGCATGAGGAGGCGCTCGACGGAGCCGCGGGGGGGGTTCGTAGACGCCGTTGCTGCTGGCGGAGGGTTTGTCCTTTGATAAGACGGTGTCTTGGAGGAGGGCGGAGAGGATGTCGGCGTCGAGGGCGTCTTCTGTTTTGCGGATGCGGATGATGTGCGTCATGGCGAGGATGATGTCTGTGGCGGGGACGGGGTAGACGCGCGAGCCGAGGGTGATGACATTGTCCCAGATGCGCCAGTTGTCGTGTGCTATGGAAGCGCCCTGCTTGTAGGCGGCGAGTGATTGGGCAAGGAGCTTGTTGGGATCTCGGGAGGCGATTTTCTCCTCTGAGCCTGCAATGGCAATGTCGTCGTCCTCATCATCAAGAGGGGCTTTTATGGCAGCAGGAGTCTCGTCTACTTCTTTGGCCTTTCCAGGAGCAGTCAGCTCGCTGTATAAGCTGTACAAGGCGCTTCCGAGATTGCTCCACGTTTTGGCACCTTCGCCCCCCCTCGGTGTCGTTTGCGCTGCTGATGGACCGGCTGTATGCCTCTGCCGCGTCTTCGAACTGTCCCATACGCAAGCTGATATCGCCAAGACGACCCCACATGTCGGGACTTAATCTATTGACACTGGTAGCTTTTTTGTATGCTTCCAGAGCCTTTGATAAGTCTTTTTGGCTGATGTAGTACTCTCCCAGGGATCGCTGGGCACGAGAGTAGCGGTGCTTGGAGATGTCCCACGCACGCTCGTAATGGGCGGGATCGTTTTCGAGGTCGCCAAGGATGCACCACAGACGAGCAGCGTTGGGAGAGGGAGGCTGTCGCTCCACGCCCGAATAATCAGCTGCCTTGAGGAGACTGACGTCTTGGCCAACAACTTCATCCTCTGGCTCTGATGAAGAAGGCGTGGTAACTCCAGTCTTGTTGAAAAGTCTCCAGCGGATGATTCCCCTGGCTTTGGCTTCTCCACCACTGCCTCGGCCGTCTTCGTCCTCGGTGGCTGCGCTGCTGGCGTAGCAGAGGGCTACTTCCGCCCATAGTTTCAGACGCTTGAAGATCTCAAGGGCAGATGTCATGGAGCCTATGCCAGCCCAGGCGTAAGCAAGTTCAGACTCAAGATGCCATCGCGGAGGGGTCGATAGAGCGTGGATGTAGCGAAGACGAACGTGGGCGGGTGCAGACTCTGAGTTTGTTGCGGCGGGGAGGAAAGTAGTAGGCTTGGACTCGTCAACCGGGGCGGCAGATTGGCCTGGGGCGGTGACCTGAATAGCAGGGATGCCGTTTGATTCGTCCCTGTCTTGAGATTCGTTGCCTGCCGGGGTGGAAAAGGTGGTGTCGGTGAGAACTTGGTCGGCTACAGCTTGCAGCTGCAGGACACCACGCTCGACTGTTCTGCTTCTGTGAATTTCTACTCTTGAGCGCACGAGCAGCGCTTGTGTGTAAATCTGCCAGTTGACGGATTTATCAGTCAGGACACGGACAGCGAATGGCAGAATTTGTTCAGATGTGAGTTCATCCGTTGGCGAAAAGGCATCCTTGATTGTGGCCTCGGTAAGAAGAATAATCTCGTCGAGGGCAGAAAGCTGTGGTTGGTCATCTGGTGACAGCTCGGATAGCGCCGGCGGCAACGTCTCAACAGCCGCCGTATCCTTTACGCGCTCGCTTGCAAACTTAATCTCTTCTAGTAGGGTATCATTGTTTAGCTTGAGAGAGTCTGGCTTGGCGGCCGCTTGGTCGTCCTCTTCCTTGGTCTCGCCTGAGTTGGCAGTATCTTGCTCAGAGGCGCTTCGTGCAAGGACAACCAGCTGGCTGATGTTGTGCTCTTGAAATTTAGTCCTCTTTCCCAGCGCACCGGATAGGGCATAAGCAACGCCAGTGACCTGTGCTGCTTCACTCAACGTCTCCTTTGCCTTGTCGTAGCGTCCAAGCAGAATGTAGTTGTTGGCAGCCTCGACAAGGAACAATGCTTTCTCATCGCGAGTCCAGGTGTCTTCCGTCGCCCAGACCTCACTGCCGATAATGGTTCCTCGTACAGCATCTATTTGGTTGCTTATCTGCGTTGCCAGTGTAGGAATGTCGCTCCACTGTGAGCTTTTTGTGAAGTTTGATCCAGAGCCCAAGCTTGGCTGAGTGATGATCTTATAATGCCAGACGTTGACACGTAGCTTCTCCCATGCCAGGCTTCGTTTTGTTGAAGCCCCTTCAGTTGAAGGTAGCTCAAATACATCTTTTGTCTCGGCTCCCAGGGACTGGACGAGAATGTATCTGGCGAGAGAGAAGAGCTCCAAGTGAGGAATGTAGGCATAGGGAACAACGCCATCAATTTCGAGATACTTCAAGCAGGCCCTTCTAAGTTGGTGCAGCGCGATGACGGAGTCATGAGATTCTGAGCGGCTGGCGTTCCAAGCACTAACAAAGAGCTTCTCAACATGAGTTGACTCGCTTGGTGGCAGAACAGGACCGGTAACCGTTGCTTGGAGGAAGGCATCGAGAGCGGCCAAGCCTATGGCGAGGAGTTCTGAAGACGGGTGCGGTGTCGATGTAGTTGAAGCTGGCCCTTCCGAAGGAGACACGAGATGAGACACATGTGCCGTGATGAGCTGCTCCGCTACAGCACTGCCAACCAGCGTTGCCAGGGTGCTGCTATCAGACGTCGAGACCATGGTGGGGGTTTGATATTCGCAGTTGGTGATGCTTTGACTTTGACCGGCAGACACACCCCGGGCGATCGCAGAGCCGCCACGGAAAGCGGGCACTGGTGATGTATCAGACGAGGCTATCTGTACTTGTCTGATATCCAGGCAGGCGATATGTGGTCCGAGATGTCACTGTTGCGGTATCCCGGCGATTCTTTTGTTCGTTGCCTTTTTTGTGATTTTCGTTATCGATACGGCAGCCCAAGGTGGGATGACGGTTTTCAGCATGAAAATTTTAGCGTGCGAGAACCCTTTTACCCCACCTGCCACGATGAAGACGCAGGGCCGTTTGACTTGCATGAAGTAAAGAATCTCATTTTGTTGGTGAGTCGGTTTTAGAAAAATCTCATCATATCATCTTGATGAATTTCAAAATCGTGAAATGCATACAAATTAAAGACAACGTTTTGATCCATCGCCATTTGGTACTCAAATCTGCCACTGACAGCGCTCGAGTCTTAGCTGCAAGTCAACTGAAGCAATGCCCAAAAGTCTGCGAGAACTGCTCTGCACCTCACCAGAATCCACACTTTGAGAATTCGTACCAACGACAACTTGGTTCCTACTGTAGCTGATATAGAAATATTCTTGTTTTCTAGGTTATATAATCATATGATTTCCCCTATACTGTATTCCGCCCATCTCCTCTACCATCGTCGCTCTCATTCCAGCACTATTGCCTAGTGGTGGGCTCTTTAGCCTCAATTGCTTTCACCGACTTCAGGGTCTCTCTTCATTTGACATGTGATTGTCCCAAGGCGGCAATTCACCTCCGGCGCTGCATCAATAGATTTCTAGATGGCCTCGCTTAGGATGAAATGTTCTTCATTTCTTCCTATTTCGTAACGTTACTCCCTTTTTTGTTGAGGATTAAACAAGTCTCGCCGGTCCAGACCGTTTCTATGCGTTGAGACGGCTTTGTCCAAGTACTGGCAAGAGAATGCGCTTACAACACGGACGCTTTACTCCCTGGTTTTTTGCAGCTAATTTCTTCCTACGAATCTTTTTGGAATACTAGTAATTTCTTCTGGCTCAAGTTTTCTTCTTTTTGCCCCATTGCTCTTTACTTGAGGCGCATGGCTTCAGAATAGACCCACAGGCTCATCAGTGCGCGCGCGAGTGTTTGTGTGTGTGGGCTTTAAGAAATTTTCTGCCTGTGCGAGTTTCCAAGCTGTGGTGGCGAAAGGCCAGTGGTGATGCTCTTCACAACGAGTTCCAGCGCCAGCCGATATATATTAGATGCGTTTTGAATGATATGGCTGTTATTGATTCATATCATCAATGAAAGAAACATTCGCAGCTTAATTTGGTTCAAATTACCACGAGGTCACGCGACAAACCACCAAAAAGAAACAAGGCACAAGCCATCCAAAGGCAAAAAAGAGCAGCCAGAAGAGAGAAAAGCGTCGCGCTGTAATTTACCGTTAGCGTCCGTTTCTTACGGCGGACTCGACGCCTATTGGTGCCTTCGCGGTGAAAAACCCTGGCGCTGCTCGAGGGCTGAAAAAACATGAAACGAACGTCGGCGCCGTCTAATACGTATTGGCTACTAGGGAGCAAATTTTGGCCGAAGGGGACTTTTTGCGGCACGGGCGCTGTCCTGCACCTGATTGGCAGTACAGTGCGAGGATGCAGACCCCGCCACCTATCAGCGCACTTACTGCGGGTACGAGAGGGAAACTTGGCTGATGTGGGAAATTAGCGGCAACCGGCGGTCTCCCTCAGGTAGATACCCCGTACGGTGCGATAGTGCCGCTAAATCCGAGCGTACAGTGCTGTGAGCATACTGGAAGTTGTCCGTACTAAACAGCAATTGCTGTCCAGCCATTGGCGCGCTCTAAAAGGCGGAGGACTCCAGCCCACAATAAAAAACAGTTCTCTCAACAAAGTTGCCTTTTCTCTGCCAAAGTATCGACTCTCATCTCAGCTAGCCTTGCCTTGCTCTCAAGACGCATGTGCAAAAGATGACGACAGTGATGGCCTCAGACATCCGGGGCTTGGCAGCTGGGCGGTACTTGCTGACTCGCGCCCACCAATCCTCCGCATGCAGCTCATTTATGCACAAAGTATCCGTACTTTAAAGTATCAATCAATGGCTGTGCGCCAAACGGCAGCCTAGCATTCTTGCAGGGAGCTCTGGGCACAGCCTCCCTTTTCCGGCATTCGGTCTAAGCAGACGAACTGTTGGGAATCGGCAGCTTCCAGGCGGTGACTAGAGGCCTCAAGATACGAGTACAATACGATGTGTAGCAAGGCCTCTGGAGGACGCTATCCCGCACTGTTTGCAAACTGTGCGACCAGGGACATTCTGATCGTCGATAGCCGCTAGTCCGGATGCGAGTCTAGCCGCAGGCAAGGCTCTGGCGGAGTGACGTCAGTGTGAGCTGCGACGAGATTCCTTTGACGGAAGCAGGTCAGACCAGCCGCTCAATCGCCGTTGAGAAAGTAGATACGTATTTTTTTGAGCGAGGCCATCAAGATCTCTCCTAGACGACATGCAACTTTATATTCGCAGACGGATGCAGCCACGATTTGAGCTTTTCCAGATCGAGCGGATGGCTTGAGTCCAGATCCCTTGGTCGCGTGGCCAGAACGGTGACATGCATCGATTGCACAGTGCCCAGCAACAAGGCTGCTTCTTGGAGCAAATGCTGCAGAAATGGCATCCAGAAGCGTGCGGTTTGCCTGGTTATTTTTTTCGATATCGGACAAGAAATACCTACAATCGATGATAATGGCTGATAATGCTGTCGTGGCTTGCGGTTGCTACAGTCTCAAGTCTACAACTACCGTATTGCTATCAGATCGTGAAGTGCCAATTTGCAACTCTCGATACCAATTCCGAGCATGTAATCGCTCCGACACTTGGCTCAAGATGGATTTGCAGTCGATCCCAGGGTTCTAGGCCCGGACATTTACCCAGGTACGGAATGCAGACTGCAGCGATCACCTTTACTTGTATCCTTATACCTAACCTTGCTTCAAGCTGAAATACGGTCCAGTACTCCATACCGGAATCGCATCGTACTCTAACACAAGGCAGTATGGCCAAGAAAGGCCATATTGAGATTCTCGGTGTTTAATCAGCAGCTATACCTAGTGTAATAGCCCAATATGGCAATTTCTAATAGCTTGAAGTTGGGGACGAGTCATTGAGATATACATGTGACTCTCTTTGGCGTCTCGTTGATCAGCGATATCTTAACAGAGAGGTCGGGATACTGCAGAATGTTTGGGGGTCAAGGATCTTCGTCCTTTTCCATCAGGATTCCGCTGGCTTTTAATCCTGGTCGCTACAGATAATCTTCGACAAACATGTACGACACTTCAAGGAAGCTCGCGTGTGCGCACTGAGCACTCAAACGATATTGGCGATGTGATTATAAAAACACCTTTCCAAGCCTCTTATTTTATCTTTTACAAATTCTAATCTTTTGCCAGATCTCTCTCCTCTCCGATGTCATAAACAATCAATCAACCTCTGGCCCACCAAAGGCTGTGTACCACGAAAGCAGGGACGGAGATGTACAGCACCGCAATCTGACACTGTGCCCTCCCCCCTCCCCCCTGGTCGCTTTTCTGGATCCTTGGCCCCCCCTTCGCTGTGGGTGGCTGTTCGTCCCGTCGAGTCTAAGCAGGGCCTAAAGCCGCTAACTCTCCTCTGGCTGTCCTTGGCTTCTCCACCAAGAACGACAATGGCAGGGGACGCGAGCAGCGAGCACAGAGCGACTCGCCAGCTCTGGGTCAAGAGCAGCTGCTCGGGCTTGCCAAGACGAAGGCCAGGAAATCGCCTGAGATGATATTGGAAGCGTTTCTGATTCGGCCTCCCCCCCACATAGCCCACGCCGTCACCGCGGTGCTGTCCAATCCCATTGCGATGCTAAGTCTTCGGTCTTGTCTTCGCTCTTGTCCCGGTCCCCAGTCGGTTGGCTGCTAAATACGTAGTACGGTATTCACTCATACAACGGACCTAATGCGATAGGTACTCTGCGACTCCCTGGCCCGTTGATGCAGGCGCTGCTCATGAATGCTTGCTACATATACTCCTGCATCGCCCATCGCCTTGTTTGGATTTTTTGTTCTTCTATTCCCCAGCTTCTCTTCTTTTGGCCATACGAAAACGTCTCACCCAAAGATTTAATCTTTTGGTGGCGCTAATTCGTTCATCTTGATCTGTTTGGCAATACATCTGCTTTTGTACCGCCACAGTTCTCCTCTTCTTTCTTCATGACGATCTAGTAAGACGTAGTACTGCTACCAATTTACTGGCCGCCCATTTTTTCAAGATGGCGACTACCAAGGATGAAAAGCAGCCCAAGTTTGAGGCTCCCGACGCTTCTGACTCGGGGTCTCAAGAGTTCATCGAGAATGCTGATGGCCTGCAACGGCGCCTTAACAATCGCCAGATCCAGCTAATTGCCATCGGCGGCTCGATTGGCACGGCTCTCTTCGTCAGCATCGGAGGTGGACTTTCCACGGCCGGGCCAGGCAGCCTTTTCTTGGCATACGCTCTGTACTCGATAGTTCTGGGATTGGTAAACAACTCTCTCGCAGAGATGACAACCTTCATGCCCGTATCTGGAGGTTTCATTCGACTCGCAGGCCACTGGGTCGATGACGCCCTAGGATTCATGACTGGCTGGAATTTTTTCATCTATGAAGCGCTGCTGATTCCCTTCGAAATCACGGCACTCAATCTCGTCATCTCTTTTTGGGACGAGAGCATCACCAACCCGGGCCCTACTGCTGGCATTTGCGCTGCGGTCATCGTTTGCTATGCGTAAGTACTCGCCCTTAACAGGGACAAGGGAGGGCCAGATGGAACGCCTGCACGCCTTATGATACTTCATTCTTACTAGAGCTCCATTGCTAACGGTTATCTAAATATGTAGTCTACTAAACGTCCTCGCTGTGAAGGCTTACGGTGAAGCAGAGTTTTACCTGTCCGGAGGAAAGGTGATTCTCATCATGATTCTCTTCTCTTTCACATTCGTGACCATGGTTGGCGGAAATCCCACCCACGACGCCTACGGCTTCCGATACTGGAACAATCCTGGAGCCTTCGCCGAGTATCACACACAAGGCGCCCTCGGTCGTTTTGAAGGTTTCTTGACTGCATTATGGAGCGCTTCTTTTGCCGTCGTCGGACCCGAGTATATTTCCATGGTGGCCGCTGAAGCTCAACGACCTCGGATCTACATCAAGACCGCTTTCAAGACCATTTACTTGCGCTTTGGAATCTTCTTCATGGGCAGTGCCTTGGCTGTCGGCATCATTCTTCCTTACAACGACAGCACATTGTCCAAGCTCGTCAATGGCGGAAAGGGCAGCGGCACTGCCGCGGCTTCGCCATACGTCATTGCAATGCAAAACATGGGAATATCCGTGCTACCCCATATCGTCAATGCGCTGATGATGACGTCCATTTTCTCTGCCGGTAACACATACACCTACTGCGCAACTCGTTCGCTCTATGGCTTGGCTCTTGAAGGTCGAGCTCCCCGGTTCTTGCGCAAGTGCACGAGCAAGGGTGTACCCATCAATGCATTTTTGGTCGTCATGTGCTTCCCGTTCCTGTCTTTCCTTCAGGTTGGAAACGGATCTGCTGTCGTGCTTGACTGGCTGGTGACTCTGATCACTGCCGGTGGAATTATCGACTACCTGGTCATGTCATTCACGTATTTGTGCTTCTACAGAGCATGCAAGGCCCAGGGCCTTGACCGCAAGACGTTGCCATACGTCGGCTGGGGCCAGCCTTACTGCGCCATCATCGCTTTCGTGATCCAGCTCATGGTTGTGGGGGGTTACGGATACATGTCTTTCATACCCTGGGACGTCAAGAGCTTTTTCCGCAATTACACCATGCAGATTCTGGCGCCCGTTCTCTTCATCTTCTGGAAGGTTGTGAAGCGCACTAAATTCATCCGGCCCAGCGAAGTTGATCTTGTATGGCAGCGACCAACGATTGACGCTTATGAAGCAAACCTTATCGAGCCTCCCACTAAATTCTGGACTGAGATGCTGCAAATGTTCCGCATCAAGCGCAAGGAGAGCCCAGTCACAGTTCACGTGTAAGATGAGAAGCGAAAATTCGAGAGTTCTCTGGGCGTTCTCTTGAGGTTGGAGTTTTTTGAAAGATGGATCATGATTATACGTCCCTGTTACGCCCTCTTTTCTTTTTACGATTTTTTGTTTCATATACCCATCACGTTTTGTGGAATAGAGAGATTCTACTGCCGTGATATACGGGATTAGAAGTATATAGATGCACGACCTATAGATAGCATACATACGCATACATATATATACGCAGGACATATAAGAAGAAAACAGTACATTTCAAGAAGCGCATGCACCTTTCCTCTTCAATTCCAAACACAATGCAGGACAACGCTTCTTCACAAATACCAGCAGCAGCCCCCACCAGACCCTTGATAACTCCATAGCCAATCTAGGTAGCCTTGCAACATCATCAAAAAGGTAACATACATCAGCAAAAAGAAATCTCAATGCGTAATCTGGGAATCGAACCCAGGGCTCCCCGACGTTGCTCGGATGGCAACGGAGAATTTTACCACTAAACCAATTACGCTTTGAAAGAGAGAAGAGGAACAGAACAAAGCTTGTCCTCAACTGCGTGAACTGGGAATCGAACCCAGGGCTCCCCGACGTTGCGGATGGCAACGGAGAATTTTACCACTAAACCATTCACGCTTTAGTGTTTTTGTTGGAGATGCGGCGAGCAGAATGCGTTGATGAAGATTTGAGAGAGGAGATTGAGGCAAGAAAGAGATTTTTGGTTTCTTTGGATTTGGTTTCGTAGAGGCGTACCCTGGAGATGGACCTTTTTTTTTTTTTTTTTTTTTTTTTTAACAAGATTAGCATGGGTCTGACATTGGGTAAGGAGAAAAATTGAGCAGAGAAATGTAATTAAGGAAGAAATACAAGGCATTGCCGGTTTGTAGAAAGGATTTTCAGTGTCTTGATGCTTCTATAGATAGATCTCAAGAAATCTTGATATTGATTATAGCAAACATTTACAGTGACCAAGTCAGACTCGGCGGTAACGAAACAAGCAAAGACCCCCCGAGGAACAATGTTTACGATAAAGTACATGATGTAGAGTAAATGAATAAATAATAAATTCTTTGATTTGTCACTACATGTACGTCATTGCTTAATCCATACAGAAGACATCCAAACACACCGATATACTACGCCTGGGGACAAATTGGGAGAATCCGTGAAAAGGACCCAACACTTGGATAAAATATGCTACTGTGAATGAAAATACATAAAAACGCAGTCCTGGATTTTCTATACTCCAGACATGTGTATATAGGTCTCTAAAAAATAACATTTCAATTCCAGGGACATAGCTCGTGCTGTTATCACGCTGAATCACAAGTCTAGGGCTAAACAGTCCTGGTTTACGATAAAACAGATACTTTGCATACCACAACCCTGCTCTTAAAATTTATCGCCGTATAGATGCATACTACAGCTTACTACATATAGTCATGTTCCGCTTGGGTTCCTAACACCACCAGCAACGCTCGAAAACATCCCATCCGACAAAGCAAGAGCCCAACAATATTCCATAGCAATATACCTTTTTCACAAAGTGCCTTATTTCTTGCTCTTCTTTCTTCCAGGCACAACCTTGAAATCAGCGCTCTGCATTGCGTCGCTCTCTCTGGCCTGAGTGACACCGCTCTTCTTAGCTACTTCATTCCATCCGCCAGCGGAGCTCGACGCCTTGCTTTCAGCCTGCGTCTGCTTTTCGACAACGCCCTTTTCGGCCAGCTTCTTTCGGCGGACGTACTCTTCAGCAAAGTGTCGTCCGTCCATTGTGGTTGAGTTGGCATATACAGCGTCCGCAATCAGTCCCGTATCAAGAGGTAAGACGGCGAGGTCTGCCTGGAAACTCGTAACTATTTCATGCATGTTAGACTCTATGAATTTGATTGTAGGGAGATCTGGAAATGACTTACTATCACTGACACCCGTGATTCCTCTAGAGAGCTCCCTATTGGCCCACTTGTTGAACTCATCCATAGCCGCGTTGGCTGGCTGAGAACTGGTGTTGCTAATGATTGATTTGGGTACCAATTTCACAGGGGCGGCTACAACAGGCTTAGCGCTGCTGGCACTTCCTGAGCGGCTTTGGAGCTGAGATGGGATTGTAGATGGGCTCTTCACTTTGCCCCCAGCCCCAACAGTGGCCCAGCCACTTCCAGCAGTAATGATCGGAGATGGAATTGTCGGAGAGGGACCGTGGTTCGGCTTGCCGGCAAGGTTAGCATAGCTTTTACCGATGCTGATAGGAGCACCGCTTCCAGCCTGGATGGCAACTTCTTTGGCCTTCTGCTTTCGTGCTTCCTCTTCACGCTGAATTTCTGCCAAAGTTTTCTTGGCTCCGGCTGCTCCAGTTGTTGCTACGGGAGTGGCTCCCTTGGCTTTGGCAGCGCCTGGCTTGGCCCACGGGCTGACAGATGATACAGGCGAGCCCTGGCCCCAAGTGCTTGTCGCTGGGAGGCCAGCGTTGGCGGCCGCGGCAGCAGCCGACTTCTCCTTCTCTCTCAACAAGGCAGCTTCTTGTTCCATCGCAGCTTTTCGGAGTGCGGCTGCGGCCTCTTCAGCTTTAGCAGCCTTGCGCGCTTCGGCTTCTTGAATTTCCTTCAGGCTCGGGCCCTTCTGCCCTTCCTGGCCGGGCTCTTTAGCCCAAGGGGCCAGAGGGGGAGGCTGGGCGACAACATCGGGGGTTGCAGTTTGCGATCGGCTGAACTGTTCAGGCAAATTAGACCTGGCTCTTTGAGCAGTTGGCGCCGGGAGAGGAGTTGTCGAAGCCGGGGGAGGGAATGGCATTGGCATTCCAAGCTCCGTAGGCTGGGGAGGAGAGGGGACAGAGGCAGCCGCAGCTGCGGAAGCTTGAGTCTTCTGCACCTGCTGAGTTAGAGAAAGCGAGCTCTCTTCAACAACTGTGGTCTTCTTCTTGGATGCCTTGCTAGCTTTGCCGGCAGACGGAGCGGGGTCGCTTTTCGGTTCGACGGTGACGGTCGTGACGGTCGTCTCTTCTACCTTTACGGAGGTCTCTTGGGATTCATCGGCGGGAATCCCGGCAGCTTGCTCAGCGTCATGCTCGGCACGGAGTTCTTCAAATTCTTGGAGTCGATCTTTGAAACCCTCATCGTCCTCCTTGAGCTCGTTAGCTTCTGGTAGACCGTATCGTCGACTTGCGTCGCCCGGAGTCCCAATGGGCTGAGGCGCACCAGATTCAGTACCAGTAGGTTCACCCTGCAAGGATGCGAGCATTTGTCGTTCGTTAGTCGAGAGGTTAGCCAGGTCTTCTGGCCTGAAAAGCTCGCCGTTTCCCATCGCAGCGCGGATAGCAGCGGGATTGGCGCCAGGGTGACTATCGAATACGCCTCCCGGGCCTCCCATGGCCCCGATGGGCTGTTGATGCGGCAGCTGGTGATGTTGCTGCTGAGGAACCCCCAAAGGGGATGTCATGCTGCCAAAACTCGGTTGGCTTTGGAGGCTATGAGCACTGGAATGATGCTGGAGGCTTGGCTGCATTTGGAACTTAGCCATGGCTTGCTGCCGCATCATGAAATCGCGCTGTTGAGCCATAAGAAACTGCTCCTCTTGTTTACGGCGCTCAAGATTGTTCTGTTCTTCCGCCGTAAGGGTTCGACCAAATGTTGGGAAAACGCCGCTGAGAGGAGGAATGATGCCGCTTCCAGTTCCAGGTCCAAATGGACCGCTCTGCATAGGAGGTCCATGAGCGATTCCAATCTGGGGCACCAAGAATGGCTCTCGAGAATTTCCAATGCGCCTGATGAGCTGACCAAGTGGCTCAAACTCAGGATCTTCAACCTTTTTCACTCGAAGATCAGGAGTGAAGAAATTGGCCTTATAC
The DNA here is from genome assembly GCF_020647795.1 of Trichoderma atroviride. Lineage (NCBI taxonomy): Eukaryota > Fungi > Ascomycota > Sordariomycetes > Hypocreales > Hypocreaceae > Trichoderma > Trichoderma atroviride. The sequence continues at coordinate 738,766 of NC_089400.1, read as the reverse complement.
CAGTCATTCATCTCCAGTCCCGTGAATGGACCTTGAATCTGTCCCTGAGGATCAAGGTACACCCATCGCATGCGATCGGGCATTACCATTTGGCGGACCTGGGCAGACGGATGCTCTACGCCACCCTGAACATTACCGAATGGTAGACCGCCGCTAACTGGCGTGAATGATTGAGGTACCGTGGCAGCGATGTTGGGTTGTCCAGCATCTGACGACCCAAAGGCAGCGAGATTTCTAGAGCTGTCGCTAGAGGGGAAAAGCTCCTCGAAGACACCGCGGTTAGACCTCAAAGGGCTGTCCGTGTCTCGAGTTGGGACACCAAAGTTACCCCGACCGATAGCGCCGAGCGGGTTGCTCTGTCGAAGGTCACCCAGAGAGTCTGAGAGGCTGCTTTCTTGCTCGTGTGCTTGCATCTGGGCTTGCATAGCAGGGGGAAAGAGAGATCCCAGCTTGCTTGCGCGACCGATACTACCGGTGTTGGAGGGCCCAAACACACCTCCGAGATTACCAAGGCCTGGAGATTGAATATCGCCGATAGGGCTGAAGAGAGAGCTACCAAAAGCACCTCCAAAATTCGACCGCTCACGGTCAGGGGTGCCGGTGGACGGGCCAGCTGGAGCCGGCCAACCGCCAGACAAAAAGGCTTTGGCACCTACACTCGAGGTCTGACTACGGTCGCTCCCATCAAAAGCCGCAGCAAATCCGCGCGAGAGAGTGCTATAGTTGGAGTGGGGCTGCTGTTCATGCCCGGTGCTGTGGATTTTTTCACCAGCGCTTGAATCTTGTCCGTCGTGGTCATGGCGTTCAGCTGGAGGGCTTCGGTAAGGATTTGTCTCCGATGGGCTAAGAGGGCCATTGTCACCGGAGGATTGCCCACCCAAGTTCAGACCAGCCATCCCAAAGTCACCAGCGGACCCCTTAACTGGAGTGCCCAAGACTCCGGCTCGGCTAGGCGGTTGCTGCCCCCCCGAACCGGTATCCTGCGCGCCCCCAAGAACAGCACTGCCAGACAATTCTTCATCGCCACCGAAGGGGTCGGTGTCAGTTCGTGGCCTAGTTCGCCACGACGATTGCGCCAGAGGGCTCTGAGCTTCAGAAGATTTGGTGGTGCTGGTGGCCTCGGCATTGTCCTTGGGAATCAAATGCGCCAGTCGACTTCCGCCGGTAGCGCCACCAGGTCGTTTGTCACCAACGGCTGCTGGAGACGTGGGCAGGGCAAAATTGCCAAACCCGCCAGCACCGGATGCGCTAGATGGCCACATCGACCCCATGCTCACGCCAGTCGATGTATTGGCTCGCATTAGGCCTCCAATTGGCAACTTTGGGACATCACGCGAAGCTTGCTCAGTATCAGGCTCGTCATTTTCCGACTCTCTCAGATCGCCACCTTTTCGCGAGAACCAAAGCGGATCCTCCCGCGAAAATCGGCTGGCAGTCGGGGACGCAAGAGCGGAGGGGCTGAATGGATTGGAATCGACAGTTTCTCGTCGACGAGTGGCGGGTCGAACAGCGGATGACGGTGAGCTCACTCCAAAGGTAGCTCCTGGACCTTGAGAAAGAGAAGGCTTACGGCCGTTAACAGCAGTCTGGTGAACTTCCTTTGTCTGGGTGGGAGGTTTCAGTGGCGAGTTGATGTCAGTAGAAAAGGCCTAAACGTCATCGTTAGCGAGTTCACATCCCCGCAGCGCGATTGACTGCCAAAAATTAAATCAAGTAATATCTCTAACCTCTCTCTCTTCTGGGGAGAATCCTTGTAGTCCTATCGGTGCTGTCTCGCCACTGGCATCCCAACAGGTGCCGGGATCCTGCGGTACGTGGTTATCGTTGCTTTTCCCCCAGCCCCTTACGCCAGCACTGGCACCATTGCTCGGGTCCCAGCCAGAGATGAACAGGTGAGAAGGGTTACCGCTGGGGAGCTGGGAGTTATACATCTCGAGCAGATCGTCCTTTGTATAACGTGAAGGGCCAACTTCGTAGGTTGTGGGTTGCGCCATGGGCACCTCGGAGCTTGGCGGCTGGACAGCGTTATCATTCGCAGGAGGGAGGTTGGAGGACTGGCTCAGGGGCGTGGTGGAGGAACGACGAAAGGTCAGAGTGCCGTTGGCTGAGCGCCCATCTCTCCGAGACCTGAAGATTAAAGTTAGCCACGAAGACAATGTATTATGGACCAAGGACACGGCCGCATTCGGGAGAAAGTAGAGGGGCTGCCTCGTTTGAGCGGCTGTCCCCGCCCCCCAAAAAAAAGATGATTCACGCAGCGCTCGTTAGTGCAAAGCAACAGCGGCAGACTGCATGCATGACACCAAATTCTCCGTTCGCCTCCAGGGTTTGCGGCCAACACGGGTGCTGGCGAGGGGCAACGACTCACCATTCACCTCCAGCAGGTCCCCTTCCATCAGTTCTTCCACCCCTCGCATCGCGGGCTGCGTTCTGGCCAGCGGCGGCCGAAGCAAAGCTTGACGGGAGATTGGATGGCATAGTTGGACTTTTTTTTTTTTAATCCCACGGGTCGTGATCGTGTACCGAGGCGCGGGGTGTTCGTCGTGAGGTCGAGGTTCAGTCGTGGGTCGGGCGACTGAAAAAAAAAAGTGGCAGGATGCAGACACCAGCGGGTGGATGTCTAGCAAACGGAAAATCTCAAAAGTATGCTACGGCTAGCGAGATGATGAGAGTAATCAATTGCGCGGGCAAGAGGTCGTCGGGGTCGTGGTTATGGCAGACGCTGGGTCGCGAGATGACAGAATGCTTGAATGAGAAACTAATGCTACCAGTGCTTTTGCTGGGGTTAAAAACCTGAGATTTGGGAAAGATAAAATTGGAGTTCGATTCTGCTCCCCCAGGCTGGATGAACAGCGAGGCTGGACGCCGCTAGGCCGCATCGGGGTAGCCCCGAACCTTAACCGAGCCTACTGTGCGAGGGCTAAATCCTAATCGAGGAATCATTGGGGCGCGACCGCCCAGAGCCGTATTACGACATGCTACGATAAGTGCTGTAATAACGCATGCAGGGAGCCTTGATGGCATGACGGGGTCGCGATTCGGCATGCCGCGCATCGGGTCGCGGGAGCCCTGGCACTGACGGCGTGATTCTTGCCCTAATGCTACGGGGCAATGCGGTCTCTGGCGAGAAAACGGTGGATTCGGTGGCTCTCATGCAGGCGTGCACTCTGACTGACGGCAGACGGTATCTGCACGGAGTAATATGTGCGTCGACGACTTATGGTAAGCGCCATCAGCCACCGAGAGCTATCGGATAATATGGCGGTCTTTTTGCGGCCTTGGGTCCTCAAATCAATTACGTGTATACGACGGAAAATGTCGAGGAGCGGGATATTATACGCAGATGTTTGGGCTGAATGAGATGGACGCTCTTTGGCTGCGAAGTCGCACATATTATGGCGGAGGATTAGTCAGATGGCCTGTATGCAGAGTGTAAGTCGGTTGGGCACCCATTGGGCAGGCAATTATTACGTGATGGATGCATGCACCGGAAGTGGACGTGTAAATGATCAGCAGCAGTTCCTGAAAATAGTATCATTGGTCTAATTAGGTGTAACCGTCAACATTCAACGGTATCAACATTATCATCAGCATTATCATCAACATAGCATTTGCAGCTGTAACCGCACATTGCCTTTCCGGTATTAGTTGCCTTTCGCCTGTTTGATATATCCAATATCCAGCACCATTCTAATTACGCTGCAGTCGCAGTTGTAGCCCTCCTTCTTAGTAAATCGCTGATCCTGAAGTACCAATGAAGCCAGCTGATCCTGAAAACTCAAGTCAGCTATTGTAAGTATGTACAAGGGAGAGGATGTTACAAACGTCTGCCAGCAAGCTATACTCAAAGTGACGGCCATGACGATCCAAAAATATATAAGCCAGCCCGCTCGGTCGGGGATCTCAGCTATTTTATGATTGCCAAAGAAGTGGCAATACTTCGCCTCGGCTTCATGTTGATAGCTTGGAACATGGCAAACTACAAAACCGCTCACGATGAAACCGAAATTTGAAGTAAACACCATGGCCCAAAGTGAAGCGAAACTGAGGCAAAAGATCTTGACGTCGCGGCTGAAATAATTGTTGCGCCAACGCTGCTCGCAAAACATGGCAATCATTACAAGTATTAGGCACGTCTATGCGTTGTAGCGAGAGTTAGCCGCGTAATCTTGGAAGGAATCTACCTCTAATGACAAATTGACTTACAAAGGAAATATTGGTCGTAAGAACAAAGTTGGCGGAAATGCTCAAGATTTCCAACCGTCCATAGACGGCACTCGCGTTGGCCAACATTATCAGGCCACAGAACGCTCTGAACGTTATGCCCACAAAGGGCGAGGGGAGTTTCCATGGACTAGGGTTGAGAATGTTCATTTTCCGGGACTGTCTCTGCCGTAGCAGTCGGGAGGTAGATTGCTCGAGCTGGTTCCTCGGGATGAGCGTGGGAGATGGGCGTTTGTATAGCAAACGATTGCTCGAGATGGTAATTTCACTAAATCAAGAACAGACTTATCCCCCTCCAGCCAGTAGCCATAGATTTCTTATATTAGTGAAATGTAGCCTCCGCCATCTCAGCAAGCGATCTTTGGCGACACGTAGCATGTGATGTGCAAACAACGCAGTACCGGAACCTTAAATAAAAAGGCTGGAGGATCTTCGCGGTGAATCCATAATATCGCCGGGAATGGGTTCGTATCCCATAGAATGGGCTGTCTTTTCGAAGCCACCGGAACCAAAAGATGGCGCGTCCCGCCACTATACATTCTTCAGAAAGTGTGACTTGAACTTTCTGTTGGCTCGGTCCGCAGATCGGAGCATCATCTGGTCGCCAAGCACCTCAAAGGCAAACGTCTTCTTCTCCGTATCATTGTTGGGTTGTTGAGGGACGCAGACTTCCACGCGAAACGTGGTTCCTTCCTTGGGTATGACTTTGAGTCCTCTCTTCTTTGTAATCAGCTCAACGACAAACTTGCGGTCTCTGACGATGATGCCCTTGGTTCCCACTCGTCCTGGACACCGGCTCCTCACCACTTCGGCCTCTGCCCCGTGAAATTCAGCACTGGCCAGTTTGGCAGCAGCCAGTGAGCCGCCGGTGTAGATGTCGTTGCCTAAAATCTCCAAGGCGTAGCCCATCCACATCTTCTTCAGCGGTTCATAGACTTCATATTTTTGACCTTGCTTTGGAATGTCGTAGAGCCCAAAATTGCGACGCTCCCGAGCTGACAGCGGCTTTGGCCTCTGCTTTCCGCGTAACTTTTCCTGCTGGCGAGCTTTGTGACGCGCTGCCCTGGCGTTGAGAGCAGCAGGCGGAGGAGATGTAGGCTTTAGCTGGAGAGTTCGATACTGGATCTTTTCGCTGTAGATGCGGTTTGCGCTGTCGGGAGAGTGCGCTCGCGCCAACAGGTCCTGCGTCACTTTGATCTGCTCTGAGGATGCCATGGCGGCGATCTGCAATGTCGAAGCTCAAGAGCTTTTGCAGATTACGGTGATCCTTTGCAGTTGAATGTGAGCTGCGGCCTGACAGAAGATGCAGCTGATAGGTCAATAGATAACTTTTTTTTCTAGTTGCGGCTTCGAAGCCTTGCAGATGGTCCAAGCTCCATTGAACCTCCACGTCCCTAGTACAAAGTAACGGGGCGTGTACAGCGTGCCATGTCTTGTACTCGGTACGCCGGCTGCGTGCTTAGCACAGGCTTATAGCGGCTCAGCTGCTGGATGCAACCACCATCGCTGCTCTTCACATGCCCTCGGGCTTTATATGACACTGCTCGCGTTCTCGTCTGGTTCGGCCCCACACCTCTATTTACCCCGGATAATCAGTCTCGGCCTCCATGGCTGACCATTTGCCATTGCATCAGCGAGCTTGATTTTCTCTTGTGCAGAGCATAGCATGGCAATGTTGCTGCGGCCCCTCAGCTCCTTCAATCATCCCTGAGAATCAACTGCGCATCGCTCCCGCTCCAGCTCCCGGCTATTTCGACTCCGCGACATCCAACCATGGCTCGAGATGGCGATTCCGTCGACGACGCCAGCAGCTCGGCTCCCGATCTCCAGATCCTGGGCGATGAAATCACTCTGCAGCCCAGCGGCTTTGTAGAGCCCAGAAGCGTGTCGCAGGACGACAAAGAGGAGGCATTGATGAACCAAACCCATTCGTTCCGTAGCGAACCGCTCCAGTATGGTTTACCGAGGTTCGCCGTTGGATTCGTTCTGCTAACCCGCTGCCAACCAGGTTTCTTCGCGAGGTCTCCCTCTACGTTTCTGGTCAAGGATGGCGAGCCTACGATCGCGACCGCGTCATCGGGCAGCCGGTCTTCTATTCCGGGTTCTCGGAGAACATGATTTCCAATGTCTTGTCGGCGCCTTTGCTACAGAAACGGATTGCGCAGCTCGCCGACGATCGCCTGGCCGTCGAGGAAAAGGAAGGATTGCTGAACAAAGATGGCAAAGATTACCAGTTGAAGCGTGCACAGCGACGAAACATTATAGAAAGCTCGCTCCTGGAAGTTGCAGAGAAGCTAACGGACAATATGATTTGCAAGATGGAGAGCAATACTTTCATCCGCGGCGCATACTACCTGTGTATGCAGCTGGTAACGCGAGCCTACCACCAAGGAATCCATGTTTCTAGCGAAGAGGTTTTGCGATTACGAAAGGTGGCAGACCTGGCCGCCAAGAAGAAGCAGAGCATTGTGTTCCTGCCCAGCCATAGGTCACACGTTGATTATGTCTCTCTGCAGCTGATATGCTACCGCCTTGGCTTGACATTGCCGGTGGTCGTCGCTGGCGACAATCTCAACTTTCCGTTGGTGGGAGCTTTCTTGCAGCATGCGGGTGCTATGTGGATTAGAAGGTCGTTTGGAGATGATGCCTTGTATACTACGCTGGTACAGTCATATGTCGATACACTCCTCCAAGGCGGCTACAATTTCGAGTGCTTCATTGAGGGAGGCAGGTCACGTACAGGAAAACTGCTCCCGCCCAAATTTGGCATCTTGAGCTTTGTGCTTGATAGCATTCTCTCTGGCCGAGTCAAGGACTGCATTATTTGCCCTGTCAGTACGCAATACGACAAAGTCATTGAGACGGAGGGTTATGTCACTGAACTGCTTGGTATGCCAAAGAAGAAGGAAAATCTGGCGGATCTTCTCTCCAATGGGCCTTCTGTTCTCTCTTTGAAGCTGGGTAGAGTCGACGTTCGGTTCCATGAGCCGTGGAGTCTGAGAAAGTTTATTGACAGTCATCTTGCAAAACTATCTAGCATTCCCCATGGATTGGATACCGATCATCAAAACCCCGAAGTGAGGACGATTCGAGAAAAGATTCTACGTGCTTTAGGTTACAAGGTCCTTGGCGATATCAACGCAGTATCGGTCGTGATGCCTACCGCTCTCATTGGCACCGTCCTCCTTACTCTACGTGGTCGAGGCGTTGGCAAAGAGGAACTGATTCGCCGCGTAGAGTGGCTGACGTGCCGTATCCGAGCTAAAGGCGGACGAGTTGCGCACTTTGGAAACGCGGCCATATCGGAAATCGTTGACCGAGGGTTGGAAGTCTTGGGCAAAGATTTGGTCGGAGTAGTGGAAGGACTAGCAGAACCAACATATTATGCCGTCGACCGGTTCCAGCTGTCGTTTTATCGCAACATGACGATCCATCTCTTTATTTACGAGGCTCTCGTCAGCGCAGCCATGTATACGCGCATCAAGCGTGGTGGCGGCCCATCCAACCAGGATATCCCCTACGCAGAACTGAGGGACCAAGTTCTGTTTCTGTCTTCGCTCTTCCGTGGGGAGTTTATCTTCTCTGGCGCTGGTCTCGACGTAAACTTGGATAATACCCTACGTGGCTTGGAAGCCGACCACGTTGTCCGCTTGGATAGAGACGACAGTGGGCACCTCACAACTATCGGTTTGTCGGACGAAGAGCGCAAGGCCGGGCGAGAGAACTATGATTTCTACTGTTTCCTCATCTGGCCTTTTATCGAGGCTAGTTGGCTGGCGGCGGTGTCCTTGATGGGACTTACTCCTCCAGAGGGCAAAAACGGCGATATTTGGATTGGAGAAGCAAAAGCTCAGAACAACGCACAACTGGTAAGAAACAATATTTCTCTCATGATTAGTAAGGGACTAACTAAGCTAACATTTTTTTGATATCGTAGCTGGGTAAAACTCTGTACCACCAAGGAGACCTTTCGTACTTTGAAGCCGTAAACAAGGAAACGCTCAAGAACTCATACATGCGCTTCCAGCAAGAGCAGATTATCAACGTCGTCAAGTCCAAAGACGCAAAGATCCCTCCCCGCCTCCAGCTCGATCCATCATGGCGCCCTTCTCGCGACCCCGAAACAGGAGCTCTCTTGGCCGATGGGAAGCTGTGGGATTTCACAGAAAAGATTGCAAGCTCGCGCCGAGAGGGCAAGAATCGTCGAGACGGAGCGACGGTTAGCATCCGCGTGCTTCGTTTGACGGACGAGCTTGGCAGCAGGCTGTTTGCCGAAGCTGAAGAGGCTGAGAAGAAGGGCGGAAAGGGAGTGCCCAGCCGGTTGAGCAAGGAAGAGCAGGAGGCGCTGGATCACAATGTGAAGAATGCGCGGAGGAAGAGAAAGTTGGAGGGAAGGGCACATTTGTAAGACCATTTTGTTTGCCATTATTGTTAAATTTCTTTCTCGTTCTTTTCAGAGCTTGTCTTGTATTATACCCCCCCTATATATGATGCTATGTATACATGTACACAAAAAAAGAAAATTTAATAAGAGCATACGTTGTAAATCAAATCGCCCGCCATATGTAATATACATCTTTTTTTCTAAATCGCGTTTCTTCCCTCGCAGACTCCTGCTTATTGTTTAGTATTCTCTCCTTTTAATAATTTCTCGTCAATCATAAACCCGTTTGCATCTACTCGGCTTTGGGCGCAAGTATAATGTTGTCAATCAATCGCACTGCCGGGCCCCCAGAATGGCCCAGATCTTCGCCGCTCTGCGCCTGCTCCACAGGCTGCATCTTGATGGCTCCGCTGAGGATGGCTCCCTTGGCGGCGTCTACAGCGTCGACTTCTTGCAGCGTGTCGGGATCAGCCAAGGATATGTAGTCGACCTCGAATGCAACCCGCTGGTCCGCAGGAAGCTCCTTCTGAGCCTCCAGCACAGTCTTGGCAACGTTGTTCGCCGCTCCGAGGACGTCACTACGGTTCAGTTGGCCATTCTTGTACACATGCTCGGCAGCACGCAACGCTTTGCTCAACACAACGGCGACACTGCGTCGGCGAGGCCCCAGGTAGACGTTGCGCGAGCTCAGCGCAAGGCCGTCGGCTTCCCGCGTGGTGGGGCAGATGACAACCTCGGTGGGCATCATAAAGTCCTTGACCATGCGCTTGATGATGACGGTCTGCTGGACGTCCTTTTGGCCAAAGTAGACGCGGTCCGGCTGGACAATGTTGAAGAGCTTCATGCAGACGGTGGCGACGCCGCGGAAAAAGGTCGGCCGGCTGGCGCCCTCGAGGACCTCTGCCACGGGCGTGATGGTGACGAAGCTGCCCTTGCTGTCAACCTCCTGGCCGGGGAAGCCAGAAGGGTACATCTCGGTGGTGGTGGGCGCAAAGACGGCGGAGATGCGGCCGAGGTTTGCGCCGTCGTCGGCGAACTCGCGGTCCAGCCTGGCCAGGGCGGCCACGTCGGTCTCCCAGGTGACGGGGTACGACGCCAGGTCCTCCTTGATGCCGAACTGGGCCGGGTTGACGTAGATGCTCACGACGACGTGGTGGTTCTCGCGCGCGGCGGCGCGGATCAGCGAGAAGTGGCCCTCGTGCAGGGCGCCCATGGTGGGCACGAGGCCGACGGAGCGGTAGTTGGCCATGTGCGGCCTGCGCCATTGCCGCACGGCGTCGACGAGGCGCAGGATCTTGATGGACGACTTGGGGACGGTCTCGGCGACGGTGCGAAGCGTCCGGATGGTGGTGGTGGTGGTGAGGTCTGGACGGCCAATGGCGCGCGGCAGGCCGGCGGCGCGGGAGACGAGCCGCGAGAAGGACGCTTGAGGCAGCATTGCAACTGTGAATCCTGGTATCCTGGTGTTTTGGTGTTGGTGGCAGTGGTTCGTTGTCGCAGAGGCGCGCTCGCAGAATGGTCGTGTGACCTTGATGGTTCAAGTTTGGATTCGGGCAAGATTGCGGCGGGCACGTCAAGGAATTAAATAAAATGGCTCGAAGGAGGGGGGCCAAAGCCAAAGCGTTCAGGTTGGAGTCGAAGCCTCGGCCGCCATTGCCGGGACGCGCGCAATTGGCCGAGTCAAGAAAGAAAAAAAAGTAGGTTGTTTTTTCGTGATGGTTTCTGCGGCGGAGTTTTGGGTCTGAAGCTTCTGGCTGCTCTTTGTTGGAGTCACTTTTGGTGGCTTTTTTTTCTCTCCGGTTCTGCCTTGCGGTATGACGGAGCTTCGGGAGCGGCCCCTCCCCCAAAAATCTCACGGCGGTTGTCACGACCGCTTTCTTGGGATGGAGATTCCGGACTTGGCCGTGCCTGAAGGAGCCGTGGATGGAGGCTTGAATTGGGGTCAATGTGCGGCTGCGTTGGTGGGATCCCACGTGAGATTGAGATGCAGAGTTGCAATGAGTGTGAGCCTTTTGCCGAGTCGAGTAAGTGGTAGGGCTGTGTAAGACGTCATGTTCAGTGTTGCATTATCGCTGGTACATGCCATTGATTTGATTTGAGTTGATTTGACTTGTTCAGAGCTTGATTGCCAGATACATGTACTTGTTTATTTTACTTGACAAACAGTATATGCATAGAAAAGAGCCATTGTTATGTGCTGACTTGGAGAAACGTACATTATATTGCATCGTCTTATCAAAAGGCTGCCTGAACTCATCAGTCCACTACTCGGCCCAGCGCAGCCTTATTTCTCGTCACGCGTGTTCCTTCGTATAAACCCCATGATCACGCTGTAACTCACATCAATCATCTTTTCTCATCGCCTTGACTAAACCCCTAATAGGTAAGCTTACTACATGCAATACATTGTCATTTTTTTCAAACTGGCATCTCGTATAGACGAGGAGTCGTTTTCATGGATTTAAAAAGACAAGTGAAGGATTTAAAAATAGAACGTGAGTAGTGATTGATTCCTTTCCCTCTAGGTATGTTGAATATATGCATCATCTAGGTATATAGCGTTACATGCGTTTAAAACAAAAAGAAAATTCTAAAGGAGGGTGTCAGAAATCCCACTTCTGCCCTATCTATATTACCCGATATTACCTCCATGTAACCTATTATATGGATCCCGCTTCTCAATTAAAACAATTGACGCCTGCAAATGCAAAAAAAAAAAAAAAAAAAAAAAAATCTAACACAAGATTCAGTCATCTTTCCTGATTCAGCCAACACACTCTCTATGCCGCTCCTCCGGCGTTCTTGAGAGCGTCCTGGTTGAGCTTCTTCCACCGCATGCCCAGGCCAATGAGCGTCGCAATGCCCGTGCAGGCAACGCACATGGCGAAGACGACCTTGATGCCGGCCATGTAGCCGTCAATGACAAATGGCTGCTGGTCGGCGGGGAACCGGTTGCGGATCTCGGTGGCGCCCGTCAGGACGAGCATGGCCTCGCTGACCTGCGGAGCGTGATGGAGGACGTGGCGGATCATGGTGTTGATAAAGGCCGACTGGGCGCCCGAGACAAGGAACGCGCCGCCGAGGCCCTGGAAGAAGAGCAGCATGCCGGTGGTCGGGCCCAGGTCTGCCGGGTCGGACAGCGCCTGGACGGCAATCATGGGGATCTGGAAGGACGTGCCCCAGCCGGCGCCGGCGATGATCTGGTATCCGATCCATTTGCCGGTGGACGTGGTGGTGCTCAGCGTGTACAGGAGACCAGCGCCGATGGTGGCGATGGATGTGCCGCCGAGCAGCAGAGGCTGGTAGTATCCGGTTGCGCTGACCAGGGCGCCGCTGGCGACGGTCGAGAAGGACACGGCGATGATGAAGGGCAGGTTGCGGACGCCGCTCATGGTCGGGTTGGTGCCGTCGACGGACTGGAAGTAGACGGGGATGTAGTAGATGGCGGCGAAGAAGCCGCCGGCCTGGATAAAGGCAACCAGACACATGACCCAGTTGGTGCGCTTGGAAAACAGCTTTGGCGGCACCATGGAGTATTCGCCCTGGAACCATTGGCTGAAGGCCCAGGCGCCGATGATGAGGCCGAAGCCGACCAGGAGGCCGATGACAACGGACGAGTTCCAGGGGTGGGCAATGCCTCCGTACTGGACCGCCAGGATGAAGGTAACGGTGGCGCCCATCATCAAGATGACGCCGAGAGGGTCCATCTGCCGGATCTTCTCGACGAGAGGCGCCTTGACCGGCACCGCATTGCGAGGCGTCTGGAAGAAGATGAAGATGATGGCCGCCGAGACACCTCCAATCGGCAGGTTGATGTAGAAGCACCATCTCCAGGTGACGTGGTCGGTGAAGGCGCCTCCCAGCAGCGGGCCGATGACACTGGCAAAGCCGTACGAAGCGCCAATGATGCCGGTGAAGGCGGGACGCTTCTTGGGCGGCGCGGAGAAGGCGATGATTGTGTACGCGCCGGCACCGAGGCCAGCGGCTCCCAGACCGGCAATGGCGCGGCCGGTGATGAGGGCCTCGGCGTTGGGGGCGGCGCCGCAGATGACGGAGCCGAGCTCGAAGATGAGGATGGAGAGGATGAAGGTGGTCTTGAGAGGGAAATACTTGTATGCCTTGCCCCCTGGTGAGTTTCTTCTGTTAGCGGCTGGATCTGAGATGTGATTGTAAGGGTGCTTACATGTGGATTGGAATGCGCCGACGGTCATGAAGAAGGCGGCACCGTACCAACCGGCCTTGTCGAGACCTTGGAACTCGTCTGTGATTTTGGGGATGGCTGTTGCAACAATGGTCTGGGAAGAGACGGCTGTCAGTACATGTAATCACTCTTTTTTTTCCTTCACCGCCAAAGCTGGATATAGACTCACCATATCAAGACTCAAGAGGAAAACACTCAGCACCAAGGCGAGCACGATGAAGAACATCTTGATTCCCGAAGGGTACTCGTCCTCTCGCAGCTCGCCATCTTCAGCTGGAGATTCGATAACAGACTCTTGCTGCTTCTCGTCAATTCCGAGGTCCAGGTCGTCCTTTTCTCCTCCCAAGCTAGGCACAGGAGTCTTGCTGTCGAAATCCTCGCCATTGAGTGTCGTGCCCGTCGATGCCACTGCAGCGTGCAGCTTGGCAGGGTCCTGGTGTGAATCTGCCATGATGAACTTGCGTCCTCACTGTTCTCTTTTTCGGAGAATAAAATGTCAAGGACAAGGGGGTTGGAAAAGGGTTGCCAGCAGAGTGACAACGCGTGGATGGTTGGAGAGCCTTTTGTTTCCAAACCAGGTCCCCAGCTCTTGGAGCCCATGCCCATTCTATATATACATGCCTGCTCTTGCACAAGCTTCTTTTCTGGGGTACGGCACGGCAAACGAGTCACTACACTACCGCAAAGTGAAATTTCTATCAAAGCGGACTTGGGGTCCGCTAAGCCCTCTTCCTTCGTCGTACATGGGCCCCCGTTCACGTCCACGTAGTCCGTCCACCCCCCTTTGGAAGTACTCTCTGTATAATGTACGTGAACGAGCCTCAATCGACCCGCTTCCCTTGGGTGTAAGTGCGTTGGAGCCCATCTCTCACACTCTCTCCTCTCTCACCAATGTCTCGGACACTTAATCTCCAAAGTCCGCCCAGCCTAAGGAAAGCCAAGATTTGATTGCTGACACAATGGGAATTTAAGCTCACGGCGTATGAGCCAGATTGCTGGATCTGGTTGGCCGCCCTAGTTTGGCGCGCAGGGCGGAACGACCGAGTGGAACTGGACTGGGCCAATATGTTGCTTTCGTACGAGGGTTTAGCGTTTCTGAATGGCGGCTCTGCTTTGTTGACTTTTATGATTCGAGACAAAACGCCCGCTTGCTTGTGCTTTTGGGCTTCCGGAGAGGAGCAAGAGCCCGAAGGAATATGCAGCTATTCAGAGCCGAATGGATCGTGTCCAGGTGGCGATTACGTGCAGGATGCAATAAACATGTACATGTGTGAAGCATCACTGCTCTCATCCCATCCCTACCTACATCGGACACGTATTCGCTGCAGCATAGGTACATGCTGTATACGTATACAAAGAAGATCTACACGCGCTTGGCAAGGAAGAAAAAACAGATACTAGGCCTATAATCGCAGGGAGATGAAAGCAGCGTCTAACCGCGAGTCAAGAGCCCGGCCAACAAAAGCAACGTCCATTTGAGGCAACAGGGGAGAGGATATCGCTGGAAAAGGCTTATCCCGCTACCAAGATCACGGACAGGCGCTAAGCCGCTAGCAGGATCCTGGCTTTGCCCCCATCAGGCATCGCTGGCAGCCGCTAATGAGTCACTTAGCCGAATCAAACAAGAAAAATCTCTGCAGTTTTTCAACGAGTACAACAAGGTTTGCCGTAACTGCGCAACGGGTGACGAGTATTTTTCACGCCCGTCATCGACTTTGGAAGAATTGATCCTGCCTCATCCTTCGCTCGGTAAAAGTCCTCATTGTTTGATCATCTCACCGCATCCAAGATGGCGAAGCTTCAGGAATACGTATTGGGCTTTATCAACTCAGCAACTGTCTCAACCAACCGGAACGTTTGCGGATGAAATGTTATGCCGAGTGCGCCAGTCTATCAAAATCATTCCAGTAGCGTTATCTCGTCAATCTACACACATCCACACAAGGTGGCCGGCACGTTTTCTCCTCCCAGCTAAATTAAACTCTTTTATTTCCGGGCCATGCCACGAGCAAGACGAGAACCGCCCTTTGGTGGCGCTTTAGCGGTCCCTTTTTTTTGTGGTGACCTCTGCTTTTTCATGCGCTATGGCACATAGTGCTGCCGTAGTGCGAGAAGGTTTGTCAGCCTCTGCCGCTGCTAGCTGGCGGACTTTTCAAATGTCCGCCATTGCGACAACTTGATCGCCCTATTAGATGGAGGAAGAGGCTGCTTGCTAAAGAAGATGCGGGTGTTTGAGCTTCAACTCCGATATTGGCGTGGGCTTGGAGTTTCAAAACGCCATCATCTACGTTCGAGATGCGAACCCTAATTCCGTAGAGTGAGGAGTTCCGCAAGGTATCGGGAAATTAATAATGACATGTCTGCGGAAAACATCCGTATTGGTGACGATGAAGCAGCGGATTTCAACAAATCGTCAACAAGTGATATGCCCTTCATTGCATGGTATGTTGTTGCAGATTTCAAAGCATCCAAGGATGAGATGGTTACGAATACGTAGTGATTTTGGTCACCATCAGAGCAGATGATCCAATCTGCGTATACGGACCCCGTCGAAACAAGAAACCAACAATCGACAACTACATGCAAACAACTAACAACATGAAGCTACTGCAACATCCCCAGCAACGAGCGCCCCCCTCCGCATTCCGTGTCGTAATCAGCTCATATCAACTCGCCGCACATGGCAATATGTGACCTGAGACGTAAGCCAAAGACGGACTTTTGTAGAATTACTGCTGCTGGATTTGTAGTGAGCACGCAGCTTCTCGGGCTCGGACAGTCATTAGCTCTCCCGCTAGGACCAACCCTCACGGAAAAGGGGTGGGCACGGTTATTATAGAGATCCCGGCGAGGCAGTGAATAGCATTTAATCTTCTTGATGGTGCCCTTGTTTGCATTTCAGCCGTTGTGTAGACGCCTTGGGTGTCTCATAATCTTCACACAATGAATCGGTTTGAGCCACTACCAACAGCAGCTGATGCTCATGACCAGAAAGAGTCACGCTTGTTTACAGCAATTAGCGTGTATATTATTCCAAAGCAACCATAACTCTTACAGAAACAACTGAAATTAGATTCTTCCCTATAGCGTAAAAGCAACTGCCGCTGTTCGTGGTGGCTATAAGTATCTTATCTCCGTATCTCCCTTCTCCCAAGGAGCTATCTCATATGCCCGGCAAGACATTCATAGTAGTCCAGGAGGTTTTAGTGTGGTATAATCCACATTAGTTGAACAAGCAACGCGATAGCAAAGTCATTAGAATTTCGATTTCAAGATCACTTACAAATATGAAGCTAGTCGTCTTCAAGGGGTATTTGGAAAATAACGAGTGTTTTTGATCTAAAAAAGATGTTCTGAATCATCATGAGAATTATACAGAAACAAGAAAAGAAATCAGCATATCGTCTTCACTCCTCATTTACATAGCTAGACTACACTTTAGGAGTTCTAACCCATCGTAGCATCAATGATCGCATCTTGCACTAAAGAGCTCAAGGCAAATATCTGTTCATATATTCCAGATCCTCAACAACTGATTATCATCAAACAGGAAAACTACAGAGAGAGTTTCAAGTTTCCTTGGATAAGTTGTCTCCCTATGCCGCGAGAAACATTTAATTAACCATGTCTCTGTATTACATCTCGTTTGTCAACAGGGCTAGTTCTTGCGAATTGACGATTGCAGGTCTCAGCAGTTACATATTGAATTGCCTTGGCCTAATTTACATTGGCGTAAGCCCACCTCGTGCTACTGTTTTATGGCCTTCCCTCTGTAAACATATAAGCATGAGACTGCCGACTCTACCAATTTTACTTTTGTCGATAAGTCCGTCAAATTGCCACCAAGGATATATGTATATACAGGTATCTGACGCCTCTTTATTTTCACTAGCTACCTAAGCAACATGTGGGACACTGGGTGCCCAGGTGGAAACAAATGAAGCAGGAGGGAGAAAGTAAAGCGTGCGAAACATCTCGACAATTATAAAAAGTCTTGCAATGGGGTAAAGGACAAAGGGAGCAGCAGCGAGGGTGAGACAAAGTGTGATTAGGTGATAAGTCAATCCCTGTGGACTATGATCATCCCGTTTGACAAGGAAGAGGAGCAGGATGCTGCAAACTGGAGCTGCAGTTGTATAGACGCTTGCACATCTCCAAAAGATCAATTCGATTGTCGAGGGGAAAGGAAAGTTCCACGCAACGACATGAATTCCACCAAACAGAACCGCACTGACAGACACAGCGAGGAAGACAACTCTGGTTTCCTTGTCCCTACCCTTTCTATCATCCAATGTATTGTCCACGCTAATCGGCGCACCATGCAATTGCCCTTGTTTGGTAGAGATGCCCAAATGCGTAAGAAAATATGTGAACAGATATTTGAAAAACCTGGGACTCTTTTTCAAATCTGTTTTATTATATAGCTGACCACAGTCGTGTAGCGAGATGGTTTGAGTGACGCTGACGCGCTGCGGCTTTTCCCAGTACAGAATGTACGTGAGAATTGCGCAAGCAGCAAAGGCTACAACGGCCACCTCGAGAGGCGAGACGGGGAGCCTTCTCATGACCAGTGCAATGATTTGAATTATAGACCACGCAATCTGGCCGAGTGCAACCGATTTTCCAAGTATATCGCCTTTGGACTTGTCCCTGATTTCTGCTTCTGCCATGTTGGGCAGCTTTGTGATGTGCCTTCTTCTTCGAAGTTCGAGGAGTTCCTCGCCGGTAAGATGATATGGGTCGTGATACAGGGTTCTGTCTGCCGATGGGTTTCGTACGACGAAGCCTCCCATGTTTGCATAATAGCTGTGAGTTAAACTCCAAGTTTCTTCTTCTCCCAAGTCCAACTCCTTCATTCTTTTGCAAATGCTCCGTGCGGCAATCAGTTCATTGCAGGCTGCGACAATTAGCAATTCGGGAGCAATGCTAGTCCACAGCATCCGCAGTGTGCTTCTGTAAAATCCCTTCATTCCCCATTTAGCGTTTCTCCATGCAGGGTATGCCCATGCACGCCATCCCTTTAGTGTCGAGGAATAGTCATCGACTTCTCCTTGTTGTTGTTCGGGAAGGTTAGGATGCTGGACGCTCCAGGTGCAAGCGAAGATCGTGAAGAGGGAGCTCCATAGTATGTCGAGAGTTCCGCGGGTATTGGGCGATGACACAAAGCTCGATGTAGTGTCAGGGGCAGAACACTTTGTTTCAAATACCGTGTAGGCTTGAACAAGTGAAAATAGACAGATGATGATGAGTTGAGTTGGCCATCGTGATAACGCCATTTGTGAGAATAAGGATTCTTAACGATGAGAAGATGATTGCTGTATACACTATGATTGGAATTTGGTACGATATAGATTTATGCGTCGACAATGGAGAGGAAAATGTGAAGAAAGAGGGGTATTTAAAGAGATAGAATGCTCTTTTGGGTATACATCGCGAGATCCAGAGTCGAGTTCTAATTATAGAGGATATTATTCAATCCTGACTGCCTCATTGGTCTACCTCATTGCTTCAGTGAGGCAGATAAGAAGTATGGTTGCAATTGTATAAGGATAACAGGCTCTCTCCAAATCAATTGGCTCTATCTACATGCAGTGGCTGAAGGCAGAAGGCGTTGGTAGGGGGGGAGGGGAGCAACTAACTCATCTCACTTACAACATACACCTAACTGCTTTGCGAGAATATGCAGTGTATTATTACCCAAGTGGTACGGAGTATTCCCATATTAAGCTTTCCTATCCTCTACATGTCACTATAATTGGTATATCGCTTCGTAATACCTAATGAGTAACAAGGCAAAAGTGAGGGGATCTCGTGAGCATCGACCAAATGATCCGCCCCGCGTTGATGCCGGTGGCACACATGAAAGTAGCACAATCTCCCAACCAACATCGTATAGCCAGATGTTGCATGTAAATGACTTGAAGGCTCTCCATAGATTCTACGGAATAGAGCCATTAGCATCCGTCAAACTGAAGAGACTGGTATCCTAAAGATGCACGGGAGTGCTTTTCCTTGCGCCGGATTATGGGAGCTTGACCCGTAACTTTTGATAAGAGGGAGAATAGGAAGATGTCCAAGTAATTCCACAAAGTAAACTACGTCGGAGCAAGGCAATAAGAATAGTACAACATTCACGAGCAGGGGAGCGATTTGTGCAACATGTAGCCCGCCAACTAACTGGTGATCTTCCCCTTCATTTTACAACAAATGCATGAAAACCTTACAGTTAATTTTAGTAGTGTATCAATACGAAGCCAAGAGCCGTCCATCGCACGACAGGACCAGTTCATGCCGTCGTAATTACGCACATTCATTTACAGTTCCGTCTGTTATATGCGTAGGACTATTCGCCGGGTAGCTACCGCACCAGCCCCTGGTCTATGTGATACTGCAAAGAGGGGCATCCTCGTACCAACGATCAAGGAGATAAGTAAATTGCGAAAATAGATTACAGGTATTGCAAATATTATTACTATCATAAGCTGCCGCTACTATTTTTACTCACAGTTCTCGAACAAAGTAGCTCCTTGTGTGGCTTATCCTTATAAGGAATCTGTCCATGATACATGTATCTAGACTGCCGTATCTCACAAAGCCTAACTTTGGGTACGGGTCGAGGCATCTGGTTTAGTTTCATATCCTGTTCTATAGTAGAAAAGCAAATCCTGGTACTACCCGGTTTCCTACCAGATCGGGTTTTTTCTTCGCAGACTCGACTCTGCTTGTAGACCTCCCGCTAGTTAGGCTTGAACTGCAGACCACCGTAAGCAACTCTATGTTGTTATTTGGATCACACACGTAAGCGCCTATTAAAGAAGAAAAATGCATACCCAGTAGGATTCTACAAGCCCGGAGATTGTCCAGCAGACTCTCGCTAACTCGACTTTAGCTATGGATCTTAGTAAGCAATCATGCATCTTGTTGGAAGTACGCATAATGTACAACCTCGTAAACTCGACTTTACCTGTAGGCATATACGTATTATCACATATCAAAACATTAAAAATACATGGCATTTTACTGTGGCTTGACCCCACAACTCGACTTTGACTGTGGGCTCCTTGAAGACGCGACTCCAATACACCGCATTTACACAGCCTACTCGGTAGCTTCTAGGTATTTGAACTCGCTTTTCCTACTATGGAAAAGCATTAAATGAATCGTATATCGAATCAAACAAGGCATATTATCCCAAAATGAAAGTCGAGCTTTGCGAGGCAATACGTAGCGGTACCCACGTCAACAAGGAACAATGACTTACAAATCTAAAGAGTATCACATGTATCCATGGGACCTCCCTGGCTTGTGGGCCAAGCCGCTACGATTAGCACGTCATACCCAGCACTGCTGCACTCATCGCAATATTGATCCAATACCTTCAGATTCGAGTATCAGTGGCTGTCGATTTCATCAATGGTACTCTGCGTGGTATTTATCAGAGGCAAAAGCCAACCATCATCCACAATATCCTTTTCCGCCCCCAAGATCACAGCCACGCTGCCAAGAGCCTAGAGACGCAACTAAGAAGTTTGACGCTCCAAGGTGGCATATTCACTGCGCGCTACTGCCATATTCTCATGCTTTCGTACTAGGTAGTTTTCTCCTCTGGATCGAGGAGCTGGATGCTACCCAATAATCGCAATCTCCATCTTGAAGCTGCACACTTGGCTCGCCATGTCAGGAGGCGCAACGACGCTCGTTTTGACGTATGATGTAGCCACGAGAGAAGACGTGGTTCATCTAAAAATAAACACTTATGATGCATATATCCACCAGCCGTTCCTTGGTTCTGGCTGGCCTGTGCAGCGTGATGGGTCAATAAACTGCCGAAAGGGCGTCATCTCAGATGGCCAAACGCATGTAGATCGTTAAATCGGGCCATCGGTTTCGACGCTGGAACATCTGTCCGAATGTGTGTGTGGTAGAGTTTGAGAGAGCTGTTTGGTATTAGC
Source organism: Trichoderma atroviride (assembly GCF_020647795.1). Classification (NCBI taxonomy): domain Eukaryota; kingdom Fungi; phylum Ascomycota; class Sordariomycetes; order Hypocreales; family Hypocreaceae; genus Trichoderma; species Trichoderma atroviride. The sequence continues at coordinate 718,005 of NC_089400.1, read as the reverse complement.
GGATACGCCATTCGGTGACAGCAGCTTTTAGCACATCTCCATATAAATCCCGTGTGCGGGATGGGTCCAGGCCAGGGCTAGCAGCTAGCATGAATGTTGATGTCATTCCTCGCTGTACTTTTGCATCGCCAAAGCCAATTCGGGTTACATGGTTGAGCATTAAAGTGCTGATAGGGACAGAGCATGTCCATATTCATTGGGCATATCATGTGGCTCGGACCTGTGAAGACCGTGGCTGCGAATAAGAAGCCAGCATCACGTCACTCGCTGTAATCGTAACGCTCAAAGGCAAATTCACACCGTTCAGCCACGATCCTTTCCTCTGCGTACACTGTAGCCACCGACAGCATCGTGTCCTCAAATCTCATATAAGTCGGGCCTTGCGTTGCGCCGTCCGCCATACGTACACCGGTTACGTCCACCAAGAACTGAAGTTTGCCTTCATCACCATCAAAACAACATACGCACTCATGGACGACCCTCCTTCATACTACTGCAGCAACTTTGTCAGCAGCCCCACGCCCAGCGAGCAGGAGGAATTTCTCTCACCGACAACTCTCTATGTAGCTGGTCGCTTCATTCACTCCGCTGGTCCCCCAGCGCCGCCACTATATGAGCTCTCTCACTCAGTGGGCTTTCTCAAAGACACAGATCGCAATGTGCGCATAGAGAGACTGGACTACTCGGTGAAACGGCGAGAAGGCGAGGCCCAGATCGCGGCGCGGAGGAGGCACATTTATGACTTGAAGCATCCCGTACGAGTCACCTGCCCGACATTTCCATATCATGCAGAGCCTACGTCGCGGCGGAGTCTCTGTACTTTTGGACTGGAGAGCTTTCGGCCAAGGAAATTGTCGTCTACCAGGGGCTATCGCATTCGACGCGCAACACACTCGCTTAATCACCAGTTGGTACGCCGAAATGTTCTGTTTTCAGCTGTTCCTGCCAGAGACAAAGCTGTTCGATATGAGTGGAGCGATGGAGAAGGCCAGCTGGTAGCACGCGAAGTGGACATGAGCGATCTGATGACACTAGTAATCAGTGCTATGATGAGTACTGGCGAGAGAGATGCGCTGGTCTCAGCGTGGATGTCAAGGATATGGGCTGAGCTTGCAAACAAGCAGTAAATATGTTGCGCGAGAGAGTCGATCCAGGAGTTATACCAACCAGTGTGGAAGACTCGTGCGAGCATGCAGACCAAGTAGACTTTTTCTCTTGGTATGCTCGATGCCAGCGAGCGATGATGATACGAACTGACCGATAAGAATGATAATGATGTAACGACATGAATATTGGTGTAAATAGCGATTTTTAATATATGTCCCAGAGACTTACTTTTCCATCTTTTGCCCCTGCCGCAATCCAGTGTGCCGTCTTTGCAAGGTGAAGTCTGCGATCTTTGACGCTCATTCCAACTCCTCTTGCCAAGCTCTTTGTTTCCTGCGCCTCAGCCTCGGCCTCAGCCTTTTGAAGTGTTGCGCCATCGAATTCCTTGGCGGCGTTCTCTTCCAACTGCCCAGATAATGGAGCTTTAGTGCTTGCGGGAGCAGCTGAGTCCTCAATAGTAGAAAAGGCCACAGCATAAGCCCCGACTTTGTGCCAGCTCAACACAGCGAGCTCCTTTAGTGTTTTGGTCGAGTATACCCTAATCTTCGAATCCCACCCAGCAGTGGCAAATATTTTTCCGTCGGACCTGACTTTGAGATTTTGCTGGCCAGAATGCTTTGTATTGACGACTTTGAGTGCGTGCTCCCATTCTTTCAAGATCTTGCGGCCTGAACCCGTCGCTGAAGAGGCAGACGGAGTGTCAACCACCTCTACTACCCTCTGGTTAGGCTCAAGCCCAATGTCTACCTCTTGCTGAGAAACCGGAATCGGATGCTTCGCTATCAGGGCATCTGCCGCCGAAGTAAAAAGGCATTCCCGATTGGGATGGATGTCTATAGATAGAACAGGCTGCGTATGGGCTTGGCATCGGTATGTTATCGTCCAAGACCCGTCAACTTCTAGACGATGCACAGAGACAAATCCGTTTTCAAACGCTGCAGCCAGTGTCAATCTTTCATTGTGGTGTAACAAAGATAGGCTCATGGCCATGCCATTCTGTTGGCCGGGTTTGATAGTGTGAATCCTGCTCTGGCTTGGTAGTGTGTAGATATCGATCTGAGAATCGTCAGCTGAGTACGGCAAGGCTCGCCATCGTCATCATCGCTGATGGTGCGGCTACTTACGGCCTCAGAGGCGAGGGTATTGGGCACAGCGAGAACGACTTCTGCTACAGACGAGCTGGCTTCAATAGAACTTCCCTGCTTGGGGTCACCGAGACAAGCAGCAAATGAGCAAAAGTTCATTGTGTTCACCTCCAACAAATGAAGGACCCAGGGCTGTGGGCGTGGCGCGGGGGTGTCCTCCAGCGGCAATGAGACGCTGAGACGCTCCTCATCCTCCTCTTTGACCCTCCACACAATAAGCTTGTGATCACGGCCATGGCTGGGGTCTTTGGTCAGTAACAATTGTCCACCTCATGCTGCACTGCGTACTGGGAACGTACGTGATAATTTTGTCGTTGCCCCACCCTCTTATGCCAAGAATCGCATTTTCATGGGCTCTCCAAACAGCTCGTGGCCGCATGATGGTGAGGTCCCAGAGCACGACCCAGCCCTCGGCGTCGCCAGTCGCAAGGCGCTCATTCTGTCTCACGAACGTGGCGGCGTGTACCTGGGCCTTGTGCCCTCGTAATATCGCTTTTGGCGATGGCGTTGATTCAGCCATATTGTTTCCCCGCCTTTCAGCCAACACTTGTCAGCTGAGACATTGCTATCCAAGCAAGACGGGATGCATCATTAGAAGGAAAAGAGATCGCCCTGCTGGAAGTATGATAAGTGTCAGAAGATGATGCGTAGTAGCAGTAACGTCCAAGAATGGTACTAGAGTCACGTGCATTCCCGTAGTACCTACAACCTTGGTGCAGCAAGCTCTTTGACACGGCAACTTCAAGGCTTCTTCCGCATGAAATAACCCGACGTGCTCTTTCAAATCACTGAAATTGAAATAAGAGAGATGGTAGCCGAGATGCTACCGCACGTGGAGGAAACGAGACCTGTTCGACATGTGCCATACTTGGACATCATCATAAGCTTGTGACAGGCAATTTCCGCCTGCTCTTACGTCGTGCTACCATCAAAGTCTCAGGTTTCTACTACCTCGGTGAAGCACCTCTCCTTTCTTTGGTCACAACAAGCGATTATCTTTATCTAATGAGGTACCACTGTCACGAAGTGTTGCATAGTGCTGTCTCATTACTGCCTGTTTCACCTGAGACATGCATGTGAATTTGGGCTGATTATCGGTTTTCGTGCTACCAGATTGGCCCTCAAGGTGGCCCTAGACAACCTAGAGACTCTCCTTGCTTCCAGGCCTTCACATGGACACCGCTCATTCCTCAGTATAGGAACTCCCTTGCGTATGCTGGACTATTTCTGCCTTTACTCTTGTTGGCTCTGAACACCTCATGTGCTGATGGCTGACTGTTTGCAGTAAGCCACCGCCACGCGGTTTCAGCAGGCCCGGCTAGTGGACAGAATTCATGCGTATAAGATGTATGCTTGGTTTGACCAGATGACGCAATTCCACCCTCGCCTCTTAATACCTCGATTCGAACTCCTACAAATATAGGCCTAAATAAAGACGGGCACTAACGGGGAGCTTAACGGGTGGGGGAGCGGACGAGCCACAGATATCGCGTTGTTGCTCGAGCTTTGTGATGTTTCGGAAGAAGCCGTAGGATGTGTGACAGGCACTCTATTATTGTCAGCGCATCCTATGAGCTCGTGGATCGTCGGTCAATGATCTCAATAGTACCGCAGTCGATGGCTCTACTCCGTTGGAGCAACTGAAGCATGTGTCAAGTCTCCAATACTACAATATTTCCTGCCACAATATGCATAGTTTGAGCCGATGGGCTGATCTATGTGGGAAGGAAGAAGCTGACCCATGTTTGCAATGCTTGTCAAGCCCTCTCAGCCTGCAGCGCTATGCAGACCAATATTATGTGCCTGACATGCTAAGCTGGAGCCTTGCTGGAGGTCATGGGTATCCCACACCAATTTGCCACATCACTTGGGACTATTAGGGGCAAGTTCAGAGCATATGAGCTGAGGTAGGCATATTTGGCTCCAGGTTGCTCAGGGTTCCTGTAATTTAGGAGGCATGCCACATCTGTGCTCAGTATTACAAGACTTTGGGACAGACTTATGCCTGCCGGCTTATTACACTCTCGTTCTGCATCGCATAAGCAAAACAGGTACCGAAAATCTTGTATCACCGTTAGAGACACTACTGTCATCTAACTGGATTTAGTAGTGGGAGCATTTCGCAGCTCTAAATACTACTTCCCCATCATTCACTCACCGCATCCTTTCTTAACATGATGCTTCTCACGCTATTAACTACCTACTCGAGTCTACCATTTGAATGGTATTATACGAATGCTCTCTAGATAGCAATAAGTAAGCTCTATGCGAGATACATACCTGTCACCATTCTGGCCCTTTTCCTCGAAAATTGAGAGACAAATATATGTACCCTTCATATAGCAGCGCATTCTATTGGCATCTCCGCTACCGATACATCTGGATCCGAAATAACCAGCAGGCATGGCGATTATTTCTTACAAAATAACCCGAATCCTATTCTACCGATAGGCCATCAAAGACCAATAAGCCAACAAAGGAATTTTTTTTCCAAATCTGTCTAACATTCTAATGTCGAGTTGATGGCCAATAAGCTGCTCAGGCTTTACGAGATTGAGCATGTACGCGGAATCCTCCGATATAGGCCGATACAATACATTTTCCACAATGATCAAACCGTATCAAGAGTCGTTGCAGAGCTCCAAGTACTCCAGAAAGTCAAAGCGGGTGCGCACCGGCTGCCTCACCTGCAGAGACCGCCATCTCAAATGCGACGAATCGACACCGTCCTGCCAAAACTGTCAACGGGGAAGACGAACATGTTTACGCGGAATCAGACTCAATTTTACAAATACTACCATTCACGATTCGTCTAATTTTATTCCAGTTGTTTTCCACAATAGTATGACTTGGTTCTTTTAATCCTGAGATATTTCACGCTAATTGTTACTCTAGATATAGTTACAATCAGAGACGAGTCTCGCCAAATCGCCTCGGAGTATCAAAACGGGTTAACCGGATATGCAGACGCTGATAGTAGCCGGTATATAGAGTGCGGCGCGATGGCCAGGACGCAAACACCAATTTCAGATCATGGATCGTCCAGCTCTATCCTTCAGGGACATGTCTGGCACATCTACATATCACCCGAGAGCTCGAATAAGGCGAGGAGCATATACAGCGATAGCTTAATTCTCCAAGCTACCGAGTGGCGCAAAGGAGCTACAGTCGACTCAGGGCCAATGAGCCTGTCTGAAGTTGAAGACCGATCAAATATCAGTGTAAGCATCGAAGACGACAGTGCTACTAATGCAGATGCTACGGGTTCTTCTGCTTTCGAGCGGGAGTTCCTCAACTCTCCCGAGCACGTTGAGTATATGCAAATTTACGTTCACGAGATTGCTATATGGATGGATTCATTCAACAAAGGCAAGCATTTTGGAGAGTGCCTGCCATACCGAGCGCTGGATTCTCCCCTGTTGCTTCATTCCCTGCTGGCCTGTGGAGTTAGACGTCTATCAAATCGCCAGCCAGATCTGAGTAGCATAGCTACAGTATATTACAGCACGGCGAATATGCAGCTATTCCGCTATCGCGAGAATCCAGAGCGTAACATCGAAGAATGTTCTGTTGCAGCAACTATTTTAAAACTCTATAACATCATGTTTAGAGAGAAGCCGGAGACCGGCGGCCACAGTCTTGCGGTGCTCAACTCTATCATTGGCGAAAGCCAGTGGACTGCGGAGAGCGACGGCGTTGGATCGGCATGTTTCTGGCTAAACGCCTACTTGGACGTTATGGGGAGCCTAGAAACGGGCTGTGATTTGTCTTTTAGCGGATGGAATATCGAGCTAGGCTTTCCCAGCGACGGAAACGAAGTCATGGCTCAAGGAGACGAGGAGCTATGGGCGCAGAAAATGCTATTTATACTGGCCAAGGTGGCAAGCTACAGACGGCATGTGCTGTCATTTACAGAGAAGGATCAGAGGGAAAACAGAACTCTGGAGAATTATATACCGGAATGGAAGCAACTGAAGCAGCTCTGTGTTGAGTGGAGCGACGCGTGTCCGAGGAACTTGCGCCCATTGGGATATATGCAGCCCAATCAAATGGAGAGCGATACCGTGTTTCCGAAGGCATGGGCACCCAAACAAGAAGCTATATTCTGTCGTCTTTTATATCACACTGCACAAAGCATACTGACTCAGACACATCCCATGGAGCAAACAATGGTATCGGACGAAATAAGCTGGCTTCAACTACACCATGCCCGTGAAGTATGTGGGATTGTCGCGCATACAGACGACAAGTACCTCGGGCCGATGTACACACAGGCATTCTTGCTTGCGTCAGTCGTTTTAACGGATCACAAAGAGCAGATGGAAGTCTTTGAGATTTTACAGAGGATGCAGAGTCAGATGGTGTATTCGCGGTCAGATGCCGAGGAGCACCTCAAGGCGGTTTGGGGATGGGAGACTACAGGACCAGCCATGCCGCTGAGATTTGATCAGTGGCCGGATGCTCATATGAGCCCTGCTCCTATACGTACGTCGGATATTTCAGCGGTTATTTCGCCTCAGCACTCATCGCCACCAGTAAGTGGCCCGTATACCCCGATCTCGATGCCACGAACAGATAATCTGTTACAGCAACATGGTCCTTCAGCGGCCCCATTTGACCAAACCCAACAATATGGCTATGACACCTGGCGAGATAATAACCCATACACGCAATCCTTCTATCCCCCCAATCGTTGAAGATTCTCAAAGGTGCTCACGCTTGCTGGTCAATGGATTGATAGGCGGTACTCTTTTAATTGAGGGTAATTTCTTATCATGATGACGGCCCGCCTTGTGAGAAATTCATACTATATCCTCCCGTATTTTCATCCTTGACCATTTGGAAATTATTGGTGCTCAGGCCAAAAGGTTTGAGAAGGCTATCGCCGAGACCACGCAGTTTCCCCCACATTTCAGACATTTCGGCCTCCTGAGCAGCCTTTGTTCGCGGCGGCAAGGCCTTGAGCTGTGATCGGACGGTGCGCTGGTCCGCGGGCGTCAGACCAGGCATTTGCGAGAGAGAGCGATAGTCATCTTCAGCGCCGGCGAGGTTGGACCAGCCACCGGCTTCAGAACGGGCGCGTGCACGTCGAAGTAAGGCTTTTGTGCGGATACGCAGAATGTCAGCTTTGCGGTTCTCTAGTGCTGCCTGCTCGGGGGTTGGTTCAGGGGGGAGCCATAGGTGCAGCTCGCTCTGCTCCGGAGCTGATGATTTCTCCCTCGACATCATCATCCCCATTCTTGTTGTCATTCGTCGTGTTGTCTTTATGATCTGGTTTGGTGTCTTTGAGCTCGTCTTTTGGCACAAGTTGCTCCTCGCTCTCGGCTTTTGTCAAGCTGTCAATGGCATCTGTTGCGGCCTTTATTGCTTCCGTCCATTGTTCGACCTGTAAATGACACGCAGAAATGTTGCTCTGTATCACTGCACGTTCGTAGTGAAGGTAGTTGGGGCACGAGGCGATGGCGTCGTCGTATCTAGAGAGGGCGTTGTGGTAGTCTTTGGAGGCGAAGAGAGAGTTGGCATCGGCCTTTATGGCGGCGGATTCCTTGAGGAGGGCCTAGGATAAGAAGCATTGGATGAGTATGTTTTTAGGAATTGTAAGACATTGAGAGAATTTGATCTTGAAATGAGTGGCGTTCGTATAAGTGAATGATGATATGTGTAGCAAGGTTAACTGATGTGAGACGGGTCACAAGCTTGAACAGGTCAAACAAAGGAGCTAACTCATGAGATATAGCCCATTTTATATGACAAGAAGGTACGTGTAGGAAGATGGAGTAAAATGAAAGCGAGATGTGATGTTCCAGCAGTCAATACTTACTGCTTCTTCCTCTGGAGGGAATCTCAAAACTTCCGGTTCATCATTCGGCTTCTCATCTTGAGGTGCTTCTTTTGCGTTTTCCGAAGCCTTTTCCTTATCACTCATGTTTTAAGATGCGTATCGCTATGTATTATGCAACGGCAATTAGTGAGCGGAGCAAAGTGAAATCCCGGGCGTCAATGGTGATGAAGCATCGTCTACTGAGCTACGAAGCTCGGAAATGTGGCATGTGAGGCGATTATGTCAGCATAGCGGAATTTAGTGGGGATATCTCCATGTGCAGCTCCATAACAATTTCTGCCAACATTGAATCGAAAAAAAGACAAAGGTGGTATTCTGGCGGTCAAAGATACAGCATATAGATAAATATCGTCTATATCAGGCAACTTTCATCTTCTTCTGTCTTTTAGCATCCATTCATCGGAAGCAGCCGATACGCGGCATCTCGTTGCGAGTCACTCGCCGAACCCCAGCGCGAACCGCCCCGCCCCCACTTCGGCCATTGGAAGGTTTTCGATACTTGAAACTCCCGATCTCCAACGGAAAAGCCGATAAAGATTGCGAGAATCCAACGATTCCTCACTTTTACTAGACAAGGCAATTTTTGTTCTCAGCTCCTTTCGTAAATTGAGCTGTTGGTATCTTTTCTACAGCCTTTTCGGACCAAAGTAGCCTTCTCCGCACTCTTCTTGTGAAAATGGCTCCCCGAACTGAGTATGTCCTCTTCGTTCATAAACATGAAATCACTCGAGCTAAACCGCTGCCAGCTTCCCTCCCGTGAGGGCCTGTCTCTTTGACATGGACGGCCTCCTTCTCGATACCGAGGACATCTACACGCTCTGCGTCAACCTCATCCTGGACAAGTACTCTCGTCCTTCCATGCCATGGTCCATCAAGGCCCAGCTGCAGGGCCGTCCGGGTCCCGATGCCAACAAGATCCTCCTGGACTGGGCCCAACTGCCCATCTCATCCCAAGAGTATGCCGTTGAAACCGCGGCCCTCCATCAGAAGCTGTTCCCCGGCACCAAGCCTCTGCCCGGCGTCCCTGAGCTGTTGACCAGCCTCTCTCGGACAGCGGAGCCTGGTGTGGATTCTCCTACCGTGCACATTGCTCTCGCCACGAGCTCTCACATGGGCAACTTTAAGCTAAAGACGAGCCATCTTGCCGATGTCTTCTCCGTCTTCCCCCCTCATCGACAAGTCGTGGGCGACGATAGCCGACTCAAGCCTGGCCGTGGAAAGCCGCTCCCGGATATCTTCCTCCTCGCTCTGCAGACCATCAACGATTCGCTGCCCGAGGGAGAGGCGCCAATCAAGCCTGAGGAGTGCCTCGTGTTTGAGGACTCAGTTCCGGGCGTTGAGGCTGGTCGCCGCGCCGGCATGCGTGTGGTGTGGTGCCCTCACCCTATGCTCAAGGAGGAGTACGCCGGCCTTGAGGAGGAAGTCCTTGCTGGACGAACTGGTAAGGCTGGAGATGTCGACCTGCATCAGGTTGGTGAGCTGGGCGATGGCTGGGCCGAGTACCTTGCTTCTCTGGAGAACTTTCCGTACGAAAAGTACGGCATGGTTATCCCGCCACCCAAGGCATAGATGGTGAGTAAGATGGATATCTTTCCCGAATCTAAAAACGACTGACACAATTTAAAGACTTTTTTTCTTACTGAGGATATAAAATGAGAGATGACTGATTTATGGCTGGAATGAATATACAGGTGCTCCTTTCGTATCGAATTTACCGCGAGCACATATACATTGGAAGGACGATACAAAATTGCGTAGGAAAAAGCAATATGTAAAGCTAGATTTTAGAATGTTTGCCGTGCTAGATCAAGGATATAACAGAGAGAGACCTTTCTTTCGCTGTTTGCTTTTACAGATCCATCATCTTTTGTAATGCAAAAGTATCGGGTAACCTGAATTAAGCGGGCTACAAAGTATGGCTGCGATCCCAGTAAGTCTTGTATGGAAAATTGACCGGGCGCTGCCATTAACAAGAGACATGCTTCAGCGTGTCATATTTATCATGAAGATGTGATGGGCGGTCTGCATGAAAGATTGCTGAGACATTTTTATACGCCATGACGTGACGTAATATGATATCGACTCGCATTTAATTTACGTTTCAACGCTTTCAACCTCCCATCATAATTCTGGCTCATGACGGCTTGTATCATCAGAACCAATAAAATAGTCACCAAACTCACCATAACAAAAAAGAAAAAAAGAAGAGGACCATGGCTGCTCCCTTTTCTCTCACGCGAACCGTCCTCGCTTCCGACCCTCTGGCCTATAAATCAGCCACGCAATCGTCTTTCCTGACTCGCGCTGCCAAAGGCCGCGTTTCCAAACATCATCTCGGACAATGGCTTTCAAATGATCGGCTTTATATCCATGGGTATATCCGAGGCGTGGGTCGTCTACTCAGCTTTCTACAGCTCCCCGAGACAGTGGAGGAAGAGGCAGAAGTCTCCGAGAGCACCAAGCTGCTTCGCTGGATGATTGACGCATTGGTCAACATTCGCCGAGAGGAAGAGTTCTTTGTCCGCACTGCGGCAGATTACGGCATCAGTCTAGATCTCAGCCACAAGCTGGAAGGGCTCCATCGCTTCGAGGCTCTATTCGACAGCACCCGTCCCGGCGGTGGCGACAAGGACAAGGCCGTGATACCCTGGCTCGAAGCGGCAATCGTCTTCTGGGCGACGGAGAAGTGCTACCTCGACGCCTGGTCCGGCGCATCAGCCCGGCTTTCCGCTCCGTCTGAGGCCGATGGGGATGAGGATGGTGGGGCCCTGAGGCGGGAATTCATACCGAACTGGAGTTCCGTGGAGTTTGCGCGGTTTGTGGACGAGCTGGGCGAGATTATCGACTCTGCGGTGCAGCGAGAGATTAAGCTGCGGCAGAATGAAGGCGAGGAGGAGGCAATCAAGGGAGAGCTTCTGGATAGAGCATTGGTGAAGTGGCGTGAGGTGTTGGCCGCAGAAGAGGCTTTCTGGCCTGCAATGGAATAGTATTAGACAGCAATCATGAGCCCATGGCCCGCCTTGTTTGCAGTATCACATGGTGCTAGCGCTCAGTTTGGACAAACATGTGCAGCTCTACGTAAGGGTACATGGGGTGAATTTGAAAAGGAAGAATGAGGAAAGGGACAAGTGGTATAGCCAAGAGTTCTTGGCTGTGACGGTTCTTGGCTGTGATGCCAAAACATACCGCCACAGTAAGAGCCAAGCAAAAGTATCCAGAGCCAAGCCTCTCTGCCCGACCTACATGGAGAAGATTGGCATCTGACACCTATTTCAACATATTTCCGTACTCTATGCCTCATTGGGAAACTCTAGGGATTAAACGATAGCGACGGGCTATTCCACGGTCCCGTCGAAAGAAGTTGCCTGTTCCAGCAGATGAGGATCAAACGTGCGAAGGAGCCGCTGCCCGCACTAACAGTGACCACTATAATACCAGGTAGGGCAAGTACACGTACAAGTATGCAATAATGCCACTCGGTTGACCAAATAGTAAACGAAATAGCAGTATGTAGCAAGCACTATCAAAAGAATTAAAGAAAAGAATCGAAAGTCTCGAATCAGCCTTGGCGCCCTCCGCGTCGAGTCGGCTGATTTGGCCCGGGTGGCTGGTGTCAACGCCAGCCGCACACGGACAGACGATCTGGCCCCCCTGGCCGGAGGCTGAGCGATGGCTGGAATCTTTGGCCGCCGCCGCTGTTTCGGGCTGCCAAAGTGCGCCCCCCCGCTTTGCTGGCGCTCGTCTGTTTGAGTCGCCCTGCCGAGGCTGGGGAGTTCGACGCTGCAGATTCTCGGGCAGATGAGCCGAGATGTTGTCCAAGTCGTCTATTAATATGCCTGGCGTCTATAGGCGTGGAAATGCTTCGATACGTGTACGGGGACATGCACCTGTGTACAGGTACAGGCAGTATCAATAATCCTCCTGCAGTGCAAGCAATCCCCCCCAGCGCTTCCACGTCCAGACTTCACCTGCTCAAAGCTAAAAGTCGAGCCTATGTACCATAAGCTCCAGACTGAGCCGGAAATGCCGTAGCCCGGTGGTCCCTGTTACAGCTTCTACTTGTCTCTGCTGCCTGCATCGACAAGTACGGCGATGCTGCGTGTTTGCGTCAACTGGGAAATGAACTCAAATTGACCGGTATTAATTACATCCCATCGCCATGCCGCGCCAGACGTTGATGTCACCGTCACTAGATTCCATTCGACACAAAGAGAAGAAAAAAGGGTTCACCCCAAAAGGGGGAGTGATGGACCGCAGTGACTGCGCCACTCCAGCGGACGTGCATGTACCTTACAGCTGACTCCGGGAGCACGGCCCAGCCACTGCTGATTTGTCGAAGCCGCTAGACAGTGCCAGTGCATGTCCGCTCTTTCCCCCACCCATCGATAATATTTCGCGTGTAAGAAACCGAATAAATAAGCCTGCCCGGAGCCTCTTGAGCTGATTATTCTTTGTTCCTTCACGCATCAAGCTTCCGTCTATTTTCCATCAGCTTCTCATCTCTGCGTGACTTTTGTCCCGTTTTTTGCAGCGACATCTCCTAGACAACCCCGCCATCAACATGTCCGCCAACGATTACTACAGCTCCGGCAGCGGCAGCGGCAGCGGTTACCCGCCCCAGCAGCAGTACGGCCAGCAGCAGCAGTACGGCGGCTACAACCAGCAGCAGGGCTACCCTCAACAGGTAAATTGAATGATGCCTTTCAGTCTACTGATCAGACTCGCAGCTAACCCACTGAAAGCAGCCTCAGTACGGCGGCCAGCAGCAGCAGTACAACCAGGGCTACCCCCCTCAGCAGCAGTACGGCCAGCACCAGCAGCAGTACGACAACCGTAGCGCCTCTCCCTATGACCAGCAGCCCCAATATGCCCAGCACCAGCAGCAATACGGCCAGCAGCAGCAGTACGGCGGCCAGCCCGGCTACGACCAGCAGCAGTACGGCGGCGGCCCTCCTGGCGCTGAGGGCCCCGACGGCGAGCGTGGTCTCGGTGCCACCTTGATTGGAGGCGGTGCTGCTGGTTTCGCCGCTCACAAGGCTGGTGGTGGCAAGCTGGCCGCGGTGGGAGCTGCTGCTGTCGGTGCCATCGGTGCGAACCTGATTGAGCACGCTTTCAAGAAGCACAAGGAGGAAAAGGAGATGCAGAACCTGGCCTATGGCGGTAACAACGATGGCCACCACCACCACCACCACCACCAGAAATATTAAGGAAAGGTGATGCGAGAGAGGGGTATTTACACGTTATGACTTCGATATACATATTATGAAACGTTTGGGCATGGGAACTTGACTTGGTTCTCTTTTTTCTGCTAGAGAAGCATTATGATATATGAGGGGCGTTGGATCTTTTACTTATACTACCTACGCTATAAAATACATATAATAAATAACATTATAAAAGAGAGCATCGCATATAAACCTAGTAGATGTATTAAGCTTAAAGTATCACTACGCTTAATATTATTCCAGTTGGATTCCAAACTTGGGTCTGGGAGACCCCTTGACTAATACGAGACCCCTTCTCTACATTCATCTAGACATATATTTATGCGTGTGTGAAGAGCCCGCCGACTTGTTGAGCAAACTCCTCGATATCTTGCAAGAATAACTTTGGCTGCTCCAGCCTCGCGAAATGTCCTCCCTATTTACTTCAGTTAGCGAATTTCCACCTAAGCAAAGGGGAGGTCAACAACTCACAATGTCATGTGCTTTAAAGAAGACTAGATTGGGGTAGAGGTGGCGAACCCAAGCCTCGGGAAGCAAAACAAGATCACGCGGAAACATTGAATACCCAAGCGGCTTTTCCTTCGATATTGGCAACGCATCTCCTTTGAGTATTGTTTGGATGACCTGCGCATGGTACAGGCTGCGAGGGAACGTATCTGTGAACCAGTAGAGGCTGACCATGGCCAGAATAGTATCAAGAGGCAGTGGCTCTCGCTGGTCAGGCCACTCAAGGAGCTTCTCCCCAATCCTAGCCTTCTATTAGTAACGTGCATGCAGAATCCGGTCGATAAGACTTGACTTACCAAGCTAGCAACGCGAGAGGGTTAGAGGAAATGGCCAGTCCAGCGGTGGAAGGGCGAGTGCCGTGCTCAAGCGCAAAGGCCAGGCCGGTTTGGGCCCAGGTCTCGCTTCGTTTCAACTCCTGTGCCTCTTGGACGGATAACGCGTCGGAAGGAGGCGGTGTTTCTCCCGTGTTGAGGGTTAGCATATTGACTAGATTCTGTTAGATATTTATCTTCCAAATTGGTTTACATGATCAAAGTAAAACCTACGGTGGAAAGCTTTGCACTCGTTGTATTTGACTGACATGATCCTGGCCAGCACACTGCCCAGATCGCCGCCCTGGGCAACATATCCGTCGCTGAACCCAAGGCCCATCATCAGCTGGTGCATAATTCGTGCAGCTCGGTCCAGCGTCATTTCAACATTCTCGCTTGGGCTACCTGAGAGTCCATAATTGGGCAGTGACGGCACAATAATGTGATATGGAAGAGTCTCAGGCGTGTATTTCTGCGAAAGGAGCTCCATCGTGGGCAGGATCTCGAGGAATGAACTTGGGAAGCCGTGCAGAAAGATGAATGGTATAGCGTCCTTTTTTGAAGAGAACAAGGCCAGAAAATGAATATCGATTTTCCCAGCTTCCGGGTCGTCGATGGCGATCCTGAAGTTGGGGAACTTGTTGATGCGGTTCTCGTGCTGGCGCCAGTCGAATGCTGTAAGCCAGGTTTCTTTGGCTTGGGTCAGCCACTCGCGGGATACTCCGAAGCGGCCATCATTGTGCTGATTCCACCATGTCGCTGGTGCAATCTTGGATAGTTTTAGAAGCTCGTGGAATTCAGATAATTTCTTATCGGGTACATGCAGAGTGAAAGGCTCGGGCTTGCCTGGCATGTAAGTGGGCAGAGTGTTGAAATCCATTGCGAGATGGGGTGGAAGATATTGGTACTAAACTTCGGGTGTGGGCTGTAATACTTAAAAGAGCTCTTTTCCTTGGGGCCTTATGAGAGAACAAATCGACCTTTTATAATGCTCTTGCCATAGAAGGATCTCCGATGCCACGGACAAAGGCTGGCGTTGGTGTAATCCAACTCGCACAAGGAATGGAATAAGTGGGGCCGCCCAACGTCAATGGCTTCAGCTCGTCCACCGAGATTCCGGTCGAAACGCAACTTCTCCTATACACGTACTTTTCGTACGACACATACATCAGACACTCTACACTGTATTGTTTTTTGTTCCTATACCGACGTGATCCATTTAGTCTTCAGACTATCATTTAGCCACAGCTATTAGACAGACTTTTCGCATGGATGCAGCGTCAACTAGGCGCCATGAGCCCTCTCATACGCCACCAGAACAGGAGCATGAAACTGATGGCCCTCAGACCAAGAGAAGAAAAGTCCGCAAAGGCACGAGGAGCTGCTGGGAATGCCGGCGACGCAAGATGAAGTGCATCTTTGGCTCGCCCGCAGACACCATCTGCGTCAGCTGCAAGCGACGCGGAGCCAAATGCGTGGACCAGCAGTTTCCGGAGCAGATTTCAACGCCTTTGGACCGCAGTCTTCAGATGGGAGATCGAGTTGGGAGAGTAGAGGCGTTAGTCGAGCAGTTACTCAAGAAGATGTCCAGTGGCTCGGAATCTTGCTGCGGATGCACAGCGACGCAAAAGGATGAAAAGTCTAACAAGGTCAACAGCCCTGTTCTTGGGGAACCAAGTAATAGTTCGTGTGAGCCCGAATCTTTAAATGTACGTCATCAGCGTCCAAAATGTATCTTGGGATATCCGTTGACTTACTTCTTAGCATGACGACACTCCTCAATACGAAATCCTAGACTGCGAGGGTAGTATCAGGCCTCCACAACTGATAGATGGCAAGAGTCGTTTCATCCGATTGGGAAAATACAAAGACTTGTCCCGCGCTCTCTACGAAGCCTTACCTACGCCAAAAGACATTGAAATCATCTCCAGAGCACGCGGCGACTTGTCTGCGCGCTTCTACCAGATGCTCACCGCTTCCTACAATGACCTCGACAAAAGCGACCCTCAGTCATTAGACAGCCTGTTTGAGCCGTCAGGACCAAATGCCCATCCCGTTTCAATAGGTCTTTACATGCTCAGGATTGCCACCTTTTTACAACACCTTCATCCTAATCTTCATAAAAACCTACAAGGATTGTCAGAGCCGCCACGTCAGATCATGAGCCGCCTTTTCAACACTGCCGTCGACCTCGTGAATTCAAACGAAAGCCTCATCAGCAACATTGAAGGCATAGAGTGCGTGATGATGGAGAGTCTGTGGCATGCAAATGGCGGAGATTTGCGCAAAGGCCTGACCGCCATCCGGAAAGCCATGACAATCGCGCAGCTCATGGGCTTCCATCGCTCCAGGAGTTCAGCGCAGTGCAAGCTGCTGGACTCTGAAAGACAAGTCCAGCCAAAGTTCATATGGTTCCGCATCGTGTTTGCAGAACGACACATTTGTCTCATGCTAGGACTCCCTCAAAGCTCCATCGATCAGAGTATGGCTTCCAAGGAGGTTCTTGAGAGCGACACGCCCATGGGACGTCTTGAACGCAAACACTGCGTCATCGCATCTCGTATTCTACAACGCAACCAGTCCGAGCCAAGCCCTGATGATTTTGCTTTGACGCATGAATTGGATAAAGAGCTGCAAAAGGCTGCCGAAGAGTTGCCCAAAAAGTGGTGGCTTCACTCAAATCTAGCTA
Organism: Trichoderma atroviride; assembly: GCF_020647795.1. Classification (NCBI taxonomy): domain Eukaryota; kingdom Fungi; phylum Ascomycota; class Sordariomycetes; order Hypocreales; family Hypocreaceae; genus Trichoderma; species Trichoderma atroviride. The sequence goes on along the minus strand of NC_089400.1, from coordinate 701,179 downwards.
CGGTCTTGGACGACCCGGAAAGACTCTTTTGGGATATGCGGCGGCTGTTTCATCAACTGTTTCACTACACTCTTCTCAACCAACTCCATCTTCCTTACATGCTTCGCTCATCTCTAAACGGATGCGAAAGCCAATACTCCAGGCTAACATGCGTCACCGCCTCCCGTGAAGTGCTTTCACGATTCATAACGTTCCGCAGCGCCGACCGCATAGCCTTTTGGTGCCGAACAATGGACTGGTTCTCCTTGATGGCAGCCATGACGCTGCTAATAGCACATCTTGACGGGCACCGCCGAGGTTCCGAGTCTGCAAGATCAGAGAACTGGCTGACGCACCAACGACCCGGAGACCGTGCGATGATAGAGCAGGTGCATGAAAGCATGGAGGAAGTCAGTCAACGAAACGGAGATGCTCTGGGAGCGCGCAGTGTAGATTTGCTACGGAGGCTGCTACTCATTGAAGACGAGGCTACTGGTGGTCATGCGGAAAATGTGAATAGGGTGAGCGTGCAGGTTGCGGCGGCTAATGACCCAGTTGATGAAGAGAGAAGCGGCGCCGTGCGTGTGTACATACCGTATTTTGGCACAATCAAGATTGCTCGAGGAGGCATAATATCCAAGGAAATGCTTGCAGAGACAGCCAATCCAAGCTGGATACAAGTTCCCGAAGCCGGTATCGCAGATGATACGGCTGGAACTGCAAAAACTTGGGGTAGCACAATGGCTGATGCAGGAGGATATAGCAGCAATGACACGTTGACAGACACAATGCCTGAGAGCTTCTTGCAACAGGAAGATTCTCTATTTACCGCTGGGCTTGATGATTGGGCTTATCAGAGTGTTGATGTGGCCTTTTTTGATAGCTTGATGAGAGAGATTGGAGATGATTCTGCCGAATTGGGCTAACGTATCTACTGACATTCATTCAGTGGTTATATCACGAAGCATTCTGCAAACAAACAAGGCTCGAAGCAATTACATTTCTATTCTATGTCCCGATCCAATTCGCTAATTCCCTTGATTTAAATACATTCTGCATCCTTACCCCATGTACTGGGCATACTTCATAAACTCCTCATCCTCCCTCAATCTCTCCAGCTCCTCAGGGAACGTACCAAACAAAAACTCAATGCCACCATCCTTTCGATACGGAAGAATGATGCACATTCGGAATCCCGAGTTGAAGCCCTCGTGGACAATCCGCACAGCATCCGCCTTTCCGCCATCCTCAAAGAACTCGCCGCCGAAAGCCACGTCGTTGGCCGGGAACAGCATCATGTTGGTGATCATGGCGTCGAGGCCGTCGAGGCGCATGAATGCGTACCGCAGCTCGCTGTAGTCTTGCACCGTCTGCAGCAGGCCAAAGGCGTCGTTGGCGACTTGCGGCGTCACTTGCGAGGCTGCTTCGCGGATGAGCAGCGAGATGCGGCCGATGCTCGTCTTGGGCGAGCAGAGCTCCTCCACCGGCAGGGAAGACCGCGTGACCAGGAGCATGTTGCCCATGTACGATGATGGCAGCTGGGCATTGAAATAAGGCCGGCCATCTACGGTCAGCTCCAAGACGGATCTATCTTCGGGCCCAATGGTTTGGCCATTGACCTCCTTCGCCACGCGGTGTCGTGCCCTGATCATGGCCCGCCAGTAAAGCGCGTGTAGGATGTCACTATCGGTGAGGTTGATGCCCTTCATCTCTGGATCGGCAGTAACCTCTTGCCTGAGCTGTTTTAGATTCTCGGGCGAAATGGAGAAGATGCTGCTGGTCAAATCACGCGGCTGCTTTCCAGGGCCGGGAGAGTACGCAGGCACAGGCTTGAAACTCTGGATATACAAATTGTCCACTCCCTCGGCCATCTCTCCAACTGGGGCGAACCCGAGATGGTCCCATACGACGGGGTTGATCTCTCGAGCAGGCTGGCCACGGTGATCCTGTTCCCACAGGGCCCGTGGAAGACTGTAGTTCATGCTGTCGGCATCTAGCCAGCTACAGTTTGCCGACTTGTCTCCCTCGACATATCTGCAACATTCTGCCCAGGCCAAGAGAAGAGTCACCAAGCCTACTCCGTCAATTGCTGGATGCAGCGTGCCCATGGCGAAAAGACAGCCGCCCTCGACGAAATTGGCCTGGGCAACCACAATGTCCGCGGGGAACGTGGGAAACCATGGAGCATCCAAGATTTCGTGACCCTTGTATGCGGAGGGGAGGAAGCCGTCCTTTTTTAGATTTTGGAAAGAGGGAAGCACTTTTGACAAGTCTTTGTACTTGAGCTGTCTTGGAGATGAGGTATGGCCGTTGGTATAACCGTTGGTATGACCATTTGTGTGACCATTTGTATGGCCATTGGTATGGCCATTAGTATGACCATTTGTGTAGCCGTTCGTGTGGCCATTAGAGTGGCCATTGGTGAGCGGGTGTTCCGGAAGCTCCAATCTAAGCTGCCCCTTAATGTAGCCAGGTTCTTTCTCTGAAGCCTTTACCATCTTGGCATCAAGCGCCGGCATAAGAGTAATCAAACGAGCGAAACCCTGCTGCAGTCTTGAAAAGGCTTGGTCAAAGCTCGCTCCGGGACGAAGGGGAATGTACATGCCAATCTTTGTGTACAGACTGGGCATTCCATGATCAAGGGCGTTCATCTTGAGCGTCTGCGGCGATTTGTACCTGCTCAAAAGCTCCTTCATCTTGCTCAACTTCTCAGCAGACTTGGAGTTTGCGCCATTGGCCAGTGTCTGGCTGGCGAGGTCTTTCAGACAGGCAGAGAACTGAGCAATGGTGGGATAAGCGTACAGATGCCGAGGAGCAAGTCGATCTTTCAAGCCCATGGCAGCCTGGACGGAGCGCACAGCCCGGTAAGCAAGAAGAGAGTCCAGCCCCAGGTGGAAGAAATCTGCGTCGTCTGGGATGTCCTTGAAAGCCGATGACAGCGTGACAAAGATTTCTCGCACCGCTGCTGTGATGGACTCAATCGAAGTGGTGTCGACCTCCATGCTGGAAGCTTCGGCATCCACCTCCTCTGACCGCGATTCGTAAAAGCGGTCAATGTACTGGGCGTACAGTTCCAGCGTTGCCCGTCGCTTGATTGTCCCCTTGTCGGTGCGGATAAAGGGCTTGTCTGCCTCTGCAAACATGATGTACTCTCTGTGAAGCTGATCCTTGTGCAGAGACAGGGCATTTGCCTTTTTCACAGTCTCCCAGATGCTGTCATACAGCTCGTCGCCTGCTGCCGAGCGGTCTTTCAACTCAATGAGCAAAGCAGCCTGGCTCTTACCTGTTCCGACCTGGGAGATGGTTAGTATTGGTTTGAATCATATCAAAACAGTGGTTCAGGGGGCAAACTTACGACGAGTGCGCCTTCGATTGCGGTGTGCGTGGTGACAAAGGCTTCCGTGTCGAGCGGTGAGATTTTGTACCCATTGCTCAATACGACAATATCATCACTCCTTCCCTTGTAGGCCCAATGGTCGGGCTTTGTAGGATGCTTGACGTACAAGTCCTTCAGATTGATTTCGTCCACGTCAGGGAAAGTGTGGAATATGCCCTGGAACAGATCCCAGTGCTCGTTGCGGCGCACCCAGTGCTCGTAAACGCCGGGCTCAATCTCCTTGAACTCGAAGCCAGAGTATGGGTGGAAGGAGAAGTGATACCAGTCTTCCCGGTCCGTGACAAGGTTGCCGATGAAGAGGCCTTCTGTTGTGCCCGTCAGGTTGAGCACGCGAATCACCTTGTTGACCTTGGCGGCGCTGGTCGGGCTGACAGGTCCTCCGGATGCGCAGATGAATTTCGAAGAGGCAAACTTGGCCAGGACGTCTGAAGTCTCACCAAGCTCATCTGTAAGAGACGGGACAAGACTCCAGATGTCGATTTTAGCATGGTCTGCTAGAGATTCTAGAAGATTCATGTTGGGGATAACTCCAGGAGGTCCCATAACGACCTGCAAATCAAAAAGCGATGGCATCAAGATATCCATAATAATACCTGCTCCCTATATGTAAAGATTTTTGATTAGTGAATTGCTCACGGATACAAAGTTTCTCTGTTTTAAACTTACATGGCTCATGGGAAACGACGAGTAGATTCGATCTCCCTTCTTCCAGTCATTCGTCCAAGGAGCCATTCCCTGATCGCCCTCAACAGGCGGCAACAACCGCACAGCGTCCATTGTGCCGATGAGAGCATGGGTCCAGGCGATGGGCTTAGGCAAGCCCGTTGAGCCAGACGTGTGAAGGACACAGAATGGGTCGTACGCGGCCTCCTCGAAAGTCTTGGTATAGGCATAGTGTTCTGTGCCTGCTGCATCCAGGAGCTCAGTGATTCCGGGGAGATGCAGGATTCTCATGGCACGCTGGCTGAGAAACTCTTTTACGAGGGGGCCAAACGGCTGCTCTGTGGGCTGGACCCATATGTTGCAGTCTGTGGCTTTGAGAACAGCCAGAGCGCCTTCTGTGCTGTTCTTTGCAGAGAGGAAGAGAGACTGTTGAAAAATTGAAACTCGTGTTAGCAGTGATGTGCTTTCAACTTTTGTGCTTTCAACTTTTGGGACCAGAGAGTGAAACTTGCCTTGTAGCCAGCCTTGGCGCTGGCATACATCAACAGGACATGTCGAATATCATCTAAACGCACAGTTAGTTTGAATTCAGTAGAGTTTATAATTTCACCGTATCTAGCAAAATTTTTGAGACAAGAAAAACTTACGAGGTCCGATATAGCCCAGGGCCTCGAGTGTTGTGCTTTTGCCAACTTTGGACTGCATCCACCAAGCTGTCTTGTCCACGGCTTCAGCAAACTGCTTCGCAGTGATGTGCTGCAGACCCTGAGAGATGTCTGCAGACTTTGCTATAGAGTATACAATGCGATCCGGATCAGTAGCAGCTACATTGTCCAAAATCTGCGGAATGAGCCGCTTCCCGTAGTTTTCTGCGGAAGCCATGTTGACAGTCTTTGACAAACAAAACTGCAAAGTGCAATGGGGCTCAATCTCAAAAAAAAAGACAAAGGGAAAAAAAAGTTACAGTCGTCGTCAAAATATCAAGTCAACATATGCATCTATTAAGTATGGACTTTTGTCACCAGAAACAGCGGGACCAGCATCATGAAGTTGATCCTGGAGCTGTGGGGGGGTGTGTGCTGTGAATTGAGCTCTGAACTTGTCAGCTCTAGTCCCATGGCTGTGCTTAGTGAACGAGCTAGGCAGAATGGTTTGAGATCCAGCACCCCCATGCACAACACGATATGGGATGTGGGATACTCAGCCAGCCTTGTAGGATCTTGTGAAGCCTAGAAGCATCCTGGGAGTCACCGTCTTACATCAGAGAGGCGGATGAAGCGGGCGAATAGATAGTCAAACACTAGTCCTAGTGGCAACGAATACTAATCTCAATTGTTCCGTAGCTGTTTGGCTAATTTTTTGTTCCGTAGTTCTTAGAAGATGAGTGTCGTTGAATATTACTGCAGTAGTACAGAATTATACTGCAACCCTAGGTGTGTATTTATTGACGCGATATTACCACGTGTGGTTGTCCTAGCTTGGAGGGAAGGGGTGTAAGCTATCTTCCACCTGTAATAAAGCAGCCCCTTGATGTTTATAAATGTGTTCAAAATATTACTTATTACTATTAGAATATTAAATTTAGTAATTATTTCTTTTTTATAGTGTTTAAATGGCAAGTATGTAACTCTTCTACGGCAGTATTTACTTTTTTTATTTCTACATTATTCCATCAAGTAAAGAAAACATTGCATATGTTCTATTATATAACTAAAAATAAATAAATTATAATGAAACTCAGTGGCTTGCATAGTATACATACCGCATTCCTGGAGTTGCCTTTCCCATTCTCTTCGCAATACCCATGATCCTACTGTCCACTAGCTGCTCCCTGCAGGATGACTTGGGGAAACACAAAGCCAGCTGGATTACATGTGACTATGAAAAACTTGCAATTCACTTAACCCCCTTCCGCCCCTTTTATTTCATAATACAATATTATCGGATCCTTACATTTACCGATAATCTGCTCCGAGTTGCCCCTGTTGGTTCCACTTTTCTCTTACTTCGCGCCTTGGCTTGTTTGCACGCTTGTTCTTGCCCTTGTGAACCGTATTGCGTTAGTAAGGCTTTGTAAAGGACGCAAAGTCTTTGTAAGAAGCTTTTTTTTTATACGTGCTCTCTATTGAATTTTGGAGCAACTGCAGGGAACGGCGTTGTGGTCGCCATGTACAGCACTTGAAGTTGCGAAATAGTATTACAGTAGTAGTGGCACAAGGAAGTCTCGAAATGGTTGTTTCATCAAGGGAAGCGGCACGAGCACACATGCACACATGTGATTCTGTCCTTCTTGATTGGATTTTTTTTTTTCTTCTTGTTTTGTCAATTAGTGCATAGGACTCTTTGCAAGCAACTCCGCTAGGCTATAACCTGTTACAGCGATGAGAAAATGGCTCCCTTCCACGGAAGCTGAGCTGACGGAAAAAGGTGAGGCTAGGCAAAGGGCTTAGCGTCTTCTAGCGCAGTTACTTGGATGGGGTAGCGGTCCGTAGGATCGGGCCTAGCGCCATTCACAACTAGTGCGCGCGCAAAGACGGGAGGTAAAAGAATGGATGGATATTATAGACACGCCACTTACACCAGGGTGGTTTTAACAGAGGCGATGAGTTTTTCAGAAAAGAATATATCAAAATCCACAAGGCGAAATAGTTGTAAATGGGTATAAAAATAAGTCTGCTCTAATCCAATTGAAGCAATAAATATCAAACGTTGACTGAGCACACGGAATATACCATACACGATACTAGTGTTTTTCTGGTATTGTGAGAAACTAGTTTGGGATGGAGCTTCAAGACATGCAACTTCTCTGTCTAAGCCTTCATCAAGACCCTGGCAGTTGCCTGTATGGCGATGGCGACAGGTACTTCGTATACATTGATCAGGAGCAGTGAACATCTGTCTATAAAGTTCCTTCCAAATCTCTCGAAATTCCAACACCAACTCCTCCTCACAACAACAACTCGTCTCTAATCCAGAGCCTTCTCAAGCACTTTCATTTCTTTCTCCTTCCTAGATACCCTTTTGATAACAACTTTTTTTTTTTTTTTTTTTTTTCACAATGGAGACTCTTACCTCAGTTCCCGCCTTCACCTCCCTGGAGAGCACTGAGCTCGCCCTGGCTACTCAGGAAGCCACCGAGATCTCCAGACAGATCTTGGCCATCATCTTCGAGTATGCTCTTAACAAATTCGACGACAGCATGGACAGGCTCGGAGCTGGTATCCCCAAGTTCCTTTCTGTCATTGATGCCTTCGTCATGGCCAAGAAGCAGGTCCTGATGTGCCTGCCTGCCTTCCCCTTCAAGTCTGCCAACAAGCAGTACAAGGTCCTGGGCGTCTTGCCCGACAAGGCAGAGGAGATTGCTGTCGAGCGCCTCAACACCATGTGTGTGCGCATTGGCAAGATCTATGCTCCTGGTGCCAAGCTGACCATCATCTCCGATGGTCTTGTATACAATGATCTCTTGAGCATTCCTGATCGCCACACCTGGGCTTACGGCGAGGCTCTGCGCGCCATGGTCCTCCAGAAGGGCTTCACTCAGATCGACTTCTCCCGTATCAAGGATCTCGTCGACTTCCCTCTCCCAGAACAGCTGGACGAGATCAAATACGTTGCCAACGCCACCAACTTCCGCCGTGTCCTTTTGAACAAATATGGCAAGGAGGACCACGACATTGACAGCGAGATTGCAGAGAAGCCCGACACTCTCATGACATACCGCGGCTACTGCAGATTCCTCGAGTCTGATTTGCAGTACATTTTCCCTCTTCAAGCTGGACGTACCAGCAACGGATACAAGAGGAGCGTCAAGTTCCTTGCCAAGGAGATGTTGCTGCGCGGATACGTATGTTTCTTCCAATGCTCCTTCTGAAGACTACAAGCTTTTTGATGAATACTGACTGAGAACTCTTTCACAGGCCTTTGCTGGAGCCGTCAAGAACGCCTTCCCCGACCACCTGCGTCTCTCCATCCACCAGTCCACTGGTGAGCACAAGCTGTCCATGGCCCTCCTCAACTCCAAGACCGGCTTCACAACCCCTTGGCACTGCACAGTCGCGCTGATGGCCGACGGCGAGTGGGAGAGCGCGCCTATGGGTTACTACAAGAACGATCCCACCATGGAGGTTGTCGAGGAGGATGGTCGTCCCAGTTATTTCAGGCAGAAGACCGAGGTGAAGGAGGAGGCTAGCAACTAAATTTTTGATCTTTATTTTTTTTTCTTTTTACGAAAAAGCGATGTCGTTTAGACTAGATGCGCTTGCGACAAGGCATAGGCACACGGAGTACATAGATTGCTGTAATTCAATTTACTGAATTTTTTTGACATTTCAATTACACGTTCCATCTTTGCGAAACACTCTTGTGAGATTTGCATATGCAGGTTAAGTTGAAAATATTGTCACAAATGTAACATCACATGACCTCCAAGTACATGAACTTGTTTAAATGAACTTGTCAGCTCAAAGTTGCGCTCAGACGCAGATCTTAGATACACTACTCCTTCAGGAAGGATCTAGTAGCTTATCACCGAGTCTTATCTAATGTTACATTTTTTTAATGATGGTGACGCCAGCGAGACCCATTCCTCCGCTTACTGATGACAAAGGTTCATGTATGCTGTTAAGCGGAGATGAAGAAAACCGGGAATCCGAGCATCTCACACACACAAAGACCTAAATGAGTGCATACAAAGATTGCAAAGGGTCTATATTAATAGTGTTCTTGCTACTGCTTTGTATGTGAGTATTAATTTTGCGGTCCCTGTTTTTTTTTTTATATCCGCTTGGCTGTATTCATTCGCAGTCGTGAGCTTCCTGATATTATAGCCTGGTTCATGGGCATCTTGCATGGTCTGATGACAACATATTGAGAATGGCTGCATTGTCATTTTTTTCTTTCCCAAGATGGAAGAATGGTTAATCTCATTTGGCCTTATGATAGAATGGCGTGATGCAGAGCACTGAAATGTTTATGAAACAAAATATGGAGATGGCCTGCAGCGTTTCACTGCAGCGTTTCATTGAGGAGGGTGGCTCTACTGTATCAAGTCGAGTGCATACGTTGCTTTGATCTAATCAGAGGTTCGGGACCGAGGAATTGGGAAGAACTATCTGTATACGAAGAGATGCGTGCTCTCAGTGCAACTGTAACATGGCGGATGTTCATCAGTATGTCTTTTTTTGATGAAACATAGACATTCACGGCGGGGACACAGTTCCGTACATGGTAGACCAAGATGCTACGACTGCGATTTACAATGAAAAAGGTAACACTAGTAACTGAATTGTTTCCATGTAGACGTATACATACTCTAGTTGGCAAAATCTGTGCTGCGTGCCAGTGTCTCTACCGCACGAATCTCAGCTAGGCTAGCCTCCTTACCCTTGAGAGCGTCAAAAGCATCGCTTCCCAAAGGAACCCTCAAGAGCTTGCCATAGCCCTGGGTGGCAAGATCCTTGGCCAAGCCAGTGCCGTCGACAATTTCAACGATTCTCTTACCGGCAAGGGCTGGGTCGCCAGGCTGCTTGCCAGCAATGCCGTCCAGGAACGAGACGGTGTTATCGACGGAGCCGCCGACATAGGCCTCGTCCAGGCCGCTCTTTGGCTTGACGGCCGCATGCAGGAACCGGGTCCTGAAGATGCCGAGATCAATCAAGACCACGCGCACCTTTGCGGGCCCGACCTCGAGGGCCAAGGTCTCGCTCAGGCCCTCGACAGCTGCCTTGGAGGCGCCGTAAGCAGAGCAGGCGGGAAAGTGCCCGTAGGTGACGAGGCTGCCAATATTGACAATGGTGGCCCCGCCGCTTTCCGCAAGGGAGCGGAAGTGTGGCAATGCTCCCTTGATGGTGCGCATGGTGCCAAAGGCGTTTGTGTCTACCTGGGCAATGAACTCGTCCTCACTAAAAGGAGCGTGGCATAGACGATCAGTAAGACGGGACATGACACTAGGATGGATGGAAGAATACGAGGCAAACAACGTACTCGGTGTTTTCAAGACTGCCGAGAATACCGTAGCCGGCACAGTTGATCAGGACATCAACCCCAGCGTCCTTGACAATCCTGGCTACCGACTCCTTGGTATCGGCGCGGGTCACGTCCAACTCGACCCATTTGCCCCCTAACTGCTGCACCTCTGGATGCTGCTTTGCCGCCTCGCTGGGGTTGCGAGCGCCGGCAGCGACCACGTGGCCCTGCTTGAGGGCCTCGAGAGCAATCTCTAGCCCAAGGCCGGATGAAGCGCCGGTAATGAGAAAAGAGTGGTGCGACATGATGCAAACGAAAAAAAGCGGGAGGATAAATGGGCTAGGAATCTGGGTTTCACGCGCAACTAACTATTTCGTGTACGGGGTTGCTGTAGAGAAAAAAAAAAAAGGAACTTGCAACGGCATCAAAAGAGGTTAAGTATCTGCTTGTTGCTAGTGACGCTCCCCCAGGCTTCGGCCGTAAGCAGACCCAAATCGAGACACATGCAGACAGAGTCTAGACAATAGACGTGTGCAGCAACTTGGAAATCTGATAGGCAGCATCGGCGGCAGAGGAATCGCCCCCAAGCGGCTGATGTGCCACGAGAAGGGTTTTCAGCTGCGAATGAGGTGAATGGTTCTTTGTCAACTCCCTGTCAAGGGTGAATTTGCATGTGCTGATGCTGCCTATTGCATATGTGCATAGGCACACGCCCTTGAGGCAGATTGCTAGCTTGCTGACCGGGCAAGGGGCCTGCATGGAGTAGCCGGATATGCAATTCTATAAAAGGGAATATAATATCATTATATACTACTCTGCTATAAACCCTTATTTTTATTCTTGTAAAAAAAAGAAATATTATTCAGCCTATTAAAATTAAAGTTGTAGTTAAAATGCCCTTTATTTAGTAACAACTGCTCTTAGTAGTACCTATATAAAGAAGCCCGTCTATTCTGTCACTGCTTCATCTGACTTTCATCTGACAAGACGAACCAAGCAAGGGGCCCTGCCACGAGGCTACAGTAAGTGCCCCATCAGAGATCCAGACCTCCCTGCACAGGCGGCCAAAGCCGCTCACCGCCTCTAGCCGGCGCCTCCTAGCGGTCGCATCGGCCAATCGGCGCCTGTGCCAGGAACAAGCATGAGCGCCGTCGCTTTCGCTTGTGCAATGGAGCAGCCCTCAAACTCAACTCTATCCCAGCCAGCCCACTTGGCTCCGAGTCCAAACCGGCGGGATTCACGTTTTCCGTGCGTCAGATCGGCGAACCATATTTTTTTTTTTTCCTATTTCTTTTTTTTTTCTTTTTTTCTTTTTTTTCTTTTTTTCTTTTCTTTTTTGTTTTTGCTTACATTAAACCCGCTAGAATGGGTCTTTATTGCAGCAAACGAGGCGTCACCCTGGCCAGCTGAGGGTGGCGTTAAGGCAAACCGTGACCGATAAAAGGTATCAACAGGGGAGGTTGCTGCTGCGTGAAAAGTTGGATTCGGAAGGACGAGGCAGAGTTTGCAGTATGGAAAGGAATGAGGGTGGAAATGGATTGATCGGCAGAAACACGTAATATAGTAGCATTATGGCAAGATAGACTTGCGTTCCTACGCTAACATTTCCTTATGCAACTGTTAGTAACTGTATTGACGTTTCGAGACTGAAGGAAGCAATTGCTACAATGACAAGTAAATATATAAATAGAAACACATGTAAACAACTGAAAACTCACATCATTTGCGCCACAAAAATGCAAATCTGACGCAAACTTCTTCAGCAAACCAAAGAGCAAACTACTTGTACAATCACAGCCCTGCTCTTCAGACGTTACATGCAGCGCCAGCCCAACTGGACGGCGATCGCCAGCCACTGAAACCGGGTCCACAGCGTCGCACTGGCAAATAGCCGAAGGTTACCTCAACGCCAGCCCTGGTGTGGGGGTGGAGTAGTCAAACTTGATTCGGAGCTACGGCTGTCATCCCCTGTTTGAAGAATACGCCGACCCCTGCAACAGCCACTTCCGCCTTATACCAAGTAATAGGCTGCAATTGCGAATAATCATTAGACTCTATTCGACTATAGTTCTGGCACTACTTCACCTCCTGCATAATCTTAGATCCATTGCATCCCTACATGTCAGAAGTCAGAATCCTGCCTCAATATTCGTATTATTAACCTGCTCATTTTTTTGTTGCTAGTGATTAATATTCCCTAACCCCTCTCGTATATAGTAACATACCTGTCAGCCTGAATCTCCTCAATCCTATTACAGTCTCGTTAGTAACACAGGACCCAAGTTGCAAACAGGAAAATGCCAATTCGCCCGTGACATCCACTTTTTATGTAATCTAGGACGCATTCATGTCAGCCCCTTCTGATCCTATTGAAGCAATAGGCATACATGCTGCTGTTATTAATAGAACGTGGTATTACTTGCAATATAGTAGCCCAACCACCACGCCCTTACAAGTAGTATTGATCATTTCCAAACACGCCCACTTACCGAGGACTCCGCACCCGGCAACTCGATCCTTTTTTTCCCACATGACGGCAACTCGATCCTTTCATCCCACATGATGGCAACTACTGGCTGCGAGGGGGCTCACGCTTCTGTTTGTTTTTCTCGGGTCCCATTGTCCCAGCCAGCCACTTTTCCCTCTCTGGAAGTTGCCCAGACCCAACTAAAGCCATCGTCTGCACTAGCTAGCCTTTCTTCTTCGGGGACTTGACTAGATCCTGTGCGGCTGACGCAAGACGCCGCAGCCGTGTGTTCAAGTTGTTGGCTGGTTGGTGCGGCTCGGCTCCAACCCGCGTGGCATTAGATTGGCAAACTACCACGCCTCTTCGGCTGTGTAATTACTCCGGCAAATACAATACAAAATTTCCCGATTGACATCGCTATAAGCAGAAGACTCACCCTATAGCTTGGCAATATACTAGCACTTTGAACTATTTCGCCCTCCTGCATAACGTCAGACCCAGATAAACATGTCAGCCCCGGCCCCGTGCAAGGCCTCATCCTAAACTCCCCCCCCCTACCACTACTATCAAACCACTCTATAATCTGATTATGTAGTGATTATAGATCAAGAATAAGACCGACTCTCACAAGGGGGGGGGGGGGGGGTTATAGGCGAGTCTTACGTCTGACGCTGGTAGAAAGAAAATGTGGGCGTGATATCTGATTGGAGTCATTGCTTCTTTGTCTTGATGATAGGCACTAGTGGCGCAGGCACAGCCGGCTCAGCCTGGAACTGTGAAGAACTTTTGCGTAATTATCTAGGACCGATTCGACATTTCATGCGTGCAGGGTCTTAGTTTAGAATACTCACTAGAAGTCGGTTTTTTCAAAAAGTGTCCCTGCATCAACGCAGGTTTTCTCTGCCATTACTCTCCTAGAACTACTAGTCCTTCTTAATTGTATCATACAATTCACTGTTTCTTATCAAAGAAAACTGGTGAAACAAACCATCAAAGCCTTTCACACACTCAACACATCTCACAATGGAAGACTTCAGAGACCCCCTCGGCGGCGAATACGCAACCGTCGTCCTCACCGGCAGCACAGGCTCCATTGGCTCATACCTCCTCGACGCCCTCCTGGACCAGTGGCACGTTCGCAAGATCTACTGCCTCAACCGCGCCCAGGACGGTGAGGCGGCGCAGAACAAGGCCAGCGGCTCGCGCGGCCTGGACACGGACTGGATCGAGCCCAGAATCGAGTTTCTGCGCGCCGACCTGTCGCAGCCGGACCTGGGGCTGAACCCGATCAAGTACGATGAGATGCTTGAGAGGGCGACACATGTCATTCGTGAGTTTCAATATGCTGTCATGAAAACAAGTGTTTGCAGTTGACAACTAATAAACTTGTGTGTGTTTAACAGACTCTCAATGGCCAGTCAACTTCAACTGGGACTTTTCAACCTTTGAACCTCACATCCAAGGCGTCCGGCGTCTTCTAGACTTTTCCTACACCAGCACCAAGAAAGCACAACTGCTTTTCCTTTCCACCACCGGAAGTGTCAGCCACCTCTCGTCCTCCAAGCCCGTTCCCGAGCGCCCCTGTGACGTCCTCTCGCCAGATCTCAACGGCTACAACGCCTCAAAGCTCATCAGCGAGCTTATTATCGAGGACGAGGTCCGGTCAACTGGCGAGGGCAACGCCGCCATCTGCCGCGTGGGACAGGTTGCAGGGCCGGTAGAGAAGGAGGGCGGCGAGTGGAATAGACAGGAATGGGTTCCAACGGTACGGTTTTTACATCTACATGCTCTTGAAAAGAAAAACTAACATTTTTTGTGTGTCTGTAGATGATTGCCTCTTCAAAGCGCATTGGTTTCCTCCCGTCTGACCTTGGAGCCCTGGATAACCTCTCCTGGATCCCAGTCGACATCCTCGCCGATGTCATCCTGGAACTCGCAGGCATCATCCAGAAGCCAGAGGAACTGCCACGCGGCAAGTCAGTCAACGGCGCAAACAACAAGCCAGAGTACAAGAGCCATGCCACCGTCTACCACGCCACCAACCCTCACTCCATCCGCTGGGCGGAACTCGTCCCCACAGTCGCAGAAGCGCTGCACATTCCCTCGGACAAGATCGTGCCGTGGGCAGAATGGGTCAGCGCGCTGCGCTCTTCGGCCGAGGGCAATGAGGATCCAGAGGCAAACACCGGCCTCAAGCTGCTCGATTATTTCGAGTCGCTTGGCGGCGTAGAGGACGGCCAGGGTGTGATGCCAACTCTGGCAACGGAGCTGACGAAGCGCAAGAGCGAGACTTTGGCGGCGCTGGATCCGGTAGGACCGCAGTGGATGAAGTTGTGGTTGAAGCAGTGGGCGTTGTAAGAATTTATGGAAAATGGTGTTGATGGTATTGACTTGTGATTTTAGTATTAGATAGAGTGCTTCTCGTAATCAGAATAGACATATACATTTACGTCTTACATCACATATTGTAGCGTTTATCGAGTAGTTACATGTAAAATGCCGATTCAAAATTGGCTGCCACATTGCAATTTGCCTCTATAAGAGACAAAGTCTAAATGTCCTCCTCGGTTCTCAATGCATCGTAAAGTGCCTCTTCATCAGACTTGGCACTCTGTGGGAGGTACCTAAACATGAAAATGGCCACGGCGCTGGCGATAGCACAACCCGTGGTCGCCAAATAGGGCAATCCCATCCAAAATCCGCCGAGGGCGATTCCCTTGCTTAGCAGCCAGCCTAACGAGGGTGTACCGACCAGGCCAACCATTGTCTCTACAGATGCAATTGCCGTGTTGACCGTTGCCAGGGCGTGTGCCTCTACCTGCGAGGCGAGTATAGCCCGGACTTGCGGCAGCAGACCGTTACCGAAGCCAAGAGCAATTAGAGAGATGGCCAGCATCCAGGGCGTTGCCGAGACTACTGTGAGTGCGTTGCCTACTACGATGCAGATGATGGACCCACGGGCAAAGTAAAGGTCCCTTGTCAAAATGTCAAGATGCAGGCGTCTGTTGATAATCCAGGTAATGGCAGGCAAGATGACTAGCAGCACAATGACCGAAGTGATCTTGGGGATGGTCATAAAGTACGTTGCCTGCGAGCGACGATTAGAGTCTTACACTCTGCTTGTGAAGTTATCTAGGTTAAGGGGGGCTCACCTTGGACCAGTCCCATTCGAATCTCGCAGTCACATATTGGAGCATGTTCATCTCAAATCCGGTGTGAATGGGGGTGTAGAAGGCCATGCCAAGAATAAGAGGGTAGAGATTCTTGGAGTTTTGAAGCAATTGCCAGACGCGCAAAGCATCCTTGCTTGCCGTCTCCCACGCCGTCCGAATGACGCTCTTCTTTGGCCCGAGCGGAGGGAAATGCGACGCATGGCCGTGTGCCTGCTGCCCATTGGAGCTCTGAGCGAGATGCAAGGTTTCAGGGATGAGGAGGGTTAGGGCAGTGCTCAAAGCGAGAGAACCTAGGCCCGTCCACATGGACAGCCAGGGGTTGATGCTCAGCATCCAGCCAGCGATGGGACGGAAGATTGTGCTCAAGATGAGCATCATGGCATGCATCTGATAGAAGAGGGTGGTTCTCTTCTCCGGCACAATGGCGTCTGTGAGAATGGTCCAGACCATGGCGATGATGACGGAGCCGCCCCCTCCAATCAAGTTTGGAACGGCGCTCAGGACAAGGTACCAGATGGAAAATACCGTAGGGTTGAGCACTGCAGAGTCATTATCAACCACTGCAACCTCAAAAGCAAACAAGCACTTGTATTCTTTGCAAACTTACAGACAATGACGGTCCAGCACGACCCGAGCAGGTTGCCCAGCAGGCCCAGAAACAGGACCAGGCGGCGGCCATAGTTGTCGGCAACGATGCCGTAGGGGATCTGCACGAGGAGAGCTATACGCAAGTCAGTCGACGCAACCGCAACGTTTGAATATCAAATGGACCCAAGACTCACGGACAAACATGGTCGCCCACATCATCCACGACCGGGACATGGCCAAGGTCCCCTGGACGGCGGCATCTTTGCAGCGAGCGTCTTCCGTCTTGAAATCGCCAATCTTGTGGTCCGGGAAGTGGTTGTGGCAGGCCACGTCCTCCATGATCATCTGCAGCGCCGGATCCGTGACATACATGCTCAGCTCGACCATGAAGATGAAGAGCGAGCACATGATGACGACGTATCGCGGCGACGTCGACGCCGCCTTGGGCACCGCCGGCGACGCCAATGGATCGCCCTCGTATAGGGGCAGGTCCTCGTCATCGCCAGCCTCGCCATCACTGTCCGAGAGGTGGCCGCCTCGATCCAGCGACCGCTTGCGAATGCTGCTGCTCTCGAGCTCAATGTCGGGCTGGCCTTTGGAGGCGCGCTCCGTGGCGGCCCGCATTCTCGCTATGTTGCTTTAGCCTCTGGCGAGCTTTAGCTTCTGGGGAGGCGATGGTGGGTGGCTAACCAGCAGCCAGTGGCAGACAGCACAGCCCACAGTAAACGTGACTAGATCGGTATAGCAAGCTCCAGCGACTTGCTGATTGACATTGACGGCACTTCAGATGGAGGAGCAGTAGAAAGAAGCACGAGGAGAAGAAAGAAAAGTGCCGGCGTGCAAGCCCCGAGCTGAGGGCAGTAGGGACGGCCGGCCAAATACTTTCTCCCTCCCAACATGTGAGCAAATTCTGTGTCAGCAAGCCGCATGGCTCGCACGTGGAGGCGGTGCTGACTGCAGAGCATCCATTGAGTCAATAGGCATCAATAGCGACTGGGTGAAACAGCACAGCCCTGCAAAGGGTCCGGCCTGGCCTGTGGACGCGCGGGCTGGGCGCTGTGGGCGGGGCGGATTCCAGTCCAGTGGACGGGTTCAGCTTCAGCGCGTGCCTTGAAACTCCGGCGCAGCTCGGAGGTGACAGGTCACCATCGCAGCACGCATTTTGATGGCAATCTATGGTCCCCACCCCCGCCGCTCGCAGCCCAGATAGCGGGGGTTGTACGCAGGATGGAGACTTACAGGCCTTGTTCCTCGTTTATAGCGATGCCAAGGGGTACACAGTAATCACTGAATGGATGATCAGAAACATGGCCCAAATACTGGCAGACACGCCGTTTACAGGACACGACAATTAAAAAAAAAATTGTAGATAATGCTTCTGGATACATCAAGGAAACTATCATCACCCCTGACTTACGACTCCTCCACGGTAACATATGCCGTGGCGCCCGGCGTGTGGATGTCGTAAATCTCCTTCCTGAAGTTCGTCACCAGCTCCTCCACCGTGCACGTCTCGTACTTGGGCGACTCTCCGGCCTTGAGCACCTGTGGTAGGCATTCAATCACCTGATCCAGCCAGCCGGCCATAAAGTACGCGGCGCTGTAGCGGAACTTGTCTGTGGGCAGCAGAACCCGGTGCTCGGCGGCGAGGTAGTTGTCGTTGGTCCAGCGGGCTGCCAAGGGCCGTGGTTAGCACATGGAGATGGTTGCTGCAAACAGACAGTGTCTCGGATGGAACAAGGGCGAAACTCTTACCAAACATGTTGCCCAGATTGATGACGAACGCATCGCGGACGGGCTCAATTGTCTCAAATTCGCCAGTCTGTTCATTCTTGACTTGCAGTCCGCCAACTAACAGGCTGATTAGCCAAAACTATCCATGACACGCTCAACAACTCCAGCAACAAGAATGATTTTACTTACTGCCGTCCTGGTATAGAATGGTAACGCCAGACGTATCCGCGTGGGCCTCCAAGCCTACCACGTCGTCGCCCTCTTCGGGCAGAGTAGGGTGGTATCGATGGACTCGCATGAGTACGGCACCTGAATTTTGAAGATACATGTGAGCCGCGTCTACCAAGTTTTAGGGAGAGTCAATAGTCATATCTGCAAACCTTCGGGTTGTTTTGCAAAGTTATCAAAAAAGGTCTCTTCCAGTCCTAGACCCAGCGCAATGAGTCGCAGCAAGATCACGGCCAGCTTCTCCATGGCGGCAAAGTACTCTTCTATGGTTTTTCTGAATCCAGGAGCCTCCTCCTCCTTTAGCCAGAGATTGCCCTCCACGATAGGCCGGTTTCTGCCAGGCAAATGTCTTCCAATAAAAAATCCCTCCTTCGCTAATGACGAG
The DNA here is from genome assembly GCF_020647795.1 of Trichoderma atroviride. Lineage (NCBI taxonomy): Eukaryota > Fungi > Ascomycota > Sordariomycetes > Hypocreales > Hypocreaceae > Trichoderma > Trichoderma atroviride. The sequence continues at coordinate 682,601 of NC_089400.1, read as the reverse complement.
AGCGATTCGCGGAGCTCGGGAGACTGGTAGCCTCGCATCTTGCCATGAATCTTTCTCTTGGTCTCATCAGGCAGGGCGAAGAAGTCGGCAGTTGCCTGGATCATGCCGTCAATCTGAGACTGAGGGATTCCATGGCCGACGAGCTGGAAGAAGCCGGTTGTGCGAAAGGCACGGTCAATCTCTGCCGTGATTTTGGGGATTTGGCTATTGTCGCCGGCAAGGTAGCCAGAGATGTCAATGACGGGGGCAATAGAAGCCATTTTTGAAGTTGTGTTTACACGAAATACAATAGCCACAAGACTAATAAAATACTTGTATATGACAAAGGTGAATGGGGGAAGAAAGGGGGAGGGATGTTTGGGATTACACAAGAGCACGTAACAAGCGGCTTATACAGAATTGATATATGTACTTGGATGCCCAGTGACCTTATGAAATTGCTTCTTACGCATACCTGCAGAGCACAGCCACTAAACACTGCTGAAGCTCTCATTATTGATTTCCTAGCCTCCGAGCCTGCCCTCCAACAGTCAGCAGCTATAGTCCTTTCAGGGTTCAACGATGTTGCTTAGAGACTATTAGTCAAGCCAGTGGTCAGAGTAAGATTCTGCCACAGAAAAAAAATACCCAGTCACTGATTGATTAGTCTCCCAACCTTCACTTGTTCGAGTAAAGCGTTCCAACAATCGATATACGGCCGCCACTTGGCATGGGTTTTCGAGGGGTTGCTGACATTCGCAGCAGGGGTGAGTCGCCGAATCTCACAGGGTAGGTCAGATTCGGTGGGCTAACCTTATCGAGGGCCAGGCTGTGGAAGGAAGAGGACCCTGGCAACGGGGGGGGTATGAGGAGCACTCCTTGTCAGTTTGTTCCGTGCATTCGGAGGGTCTCAAAGTCCTAGCTGAAATGGTGGAGCCAAAGGATTACTTTTCCACAGACAAGAAAAATATTGTTCAGAAAGGATGTCCTTGATCGGCAGCTTACAGTATCGGTTCTGCGAGTTCAATCACCTCGAAGGAATAAAACAGCACACATTTACGAAGGAGATAATTACAATGACCATGTTGGCTTTAGAAGCGCTGTTGCAAGGAACTTTGAAGAGTGCTATAAACTTATACAAAAGGGCGGCTATTTTAAGAAGCTGTTTTTATAAGAGTATAGAAAAGTCTAATAATTTACTAAAAATAAATAGCTTAGTGTATTTCTTTTTCTCAATATTTGACAAAACATCAGACTAATTAAAGAGCAACATTTGCTTTTCCGTTAATCCCATGCACTACGAAATTATTGCTTTTCCATTTTATTACCCCAAAAGGCAGCTACCCTCTAGTTGCATGTATTAACCAAAAGTGGAACCCACAGGAACTCAGAGGGGGTGTTTCTAGTCGTGCAGTCTAGACTCTGAAATCAGGCTGGCGCTTCTGATAACCATTGCCAAGCCAAGGCAGGTTTATTCTCGTATCAATGACCGGAGGCAATTTTATATTCCATGTAGCATTCTAGCCTGTCTATGTCGTCTTCTTACCAAAATTTGCCCCCAGCCTCGTGGGCGGCACAATGATAACAAAGACATGCCCAGTAATTGCTCGTTGCGGAAGGCCTTGCAGCGTAGCATACAGACGGGGCATGTAGGTATACAGATTGGCTCAGATGGGAAAGAGATCTGATGCGACAATATGTATCTCAAGCCTCATCAGCTGAGCTCCATTTCTATTGAGATCAAGTCGAAATGGCATTGTAAGCAAATCGCACGTGCAATTGCTGACTGCGATTCGAATGCAACTCTTCTTTACCGTGTGCTCCACCACCACAGATTCTCAGCCGTGATCACCACTGGACTTCTGGATACTGGAAGAAAACGTCTGTACATTTTGGTAGAGAGGAATTAGAATACGAGAATAGCAGCATCAATCTCATAATACGACACAGCATTTCCTGTTCAGGATACTCCGCTGATTCCTCGTAAAACGCAGCGGCCGCTCATGACCCCCACTTCCGTATACCGGCTGCGGCCTCACTTCATCCAGCTCTCCCTCAGCTCTATATACGGTTCATACCGAATCAAACGTGTAAATTCATCATCATCGCAAGTAAAACAACTCCATCATGGCCGTAGAAACCACCGACCAAGTCCACCAAGACGCCACCCTCGTCTACAACTTCCACCGCATGAACATGCCCCTCCACCCCGCCGACGCAATCTTCTGCCTCTGCAGCCTCGACACGCGCATCGCCGCCCACGCCGCGCAGCTCTACCTCGACGGCCTGGCGCCGTATCTCATCTACTCGGGCGACTCGGGCGCCCTGACAAAGGGCCTCTTCAGCGAGCCCGAGGCGGTGGTCTTTGCCGCCATTGCCCGCGAGATGGGCGTGCCCGAGGATAAAATCATCGTGGAGCCGCGAGCCAGGAACACGGGCGAGAATGTGCGCTTCACATATGCCCTCTTAAAGGAAAGGGGGTTGGAGTTCAACAAGTTGGTGCTGGTGCAGAAGCCGTACATGGAGAGGAGGACGTATGCGACGTTTAGGAAGCAGTGGCCGGATGAGGCGACGGCGTTTACGGTTTCGAGTCCGAAGCTGAGCTTTGATGAGTATCCTGATGCGAGCAATACGAGGGAACTCGTCACGAGCATCATGGTGGGCGATTTGATTCGCATTCGGGAGTATCCTACGCGGGGGGTTTCAGATTGAGCAGGAGATTCCGGTCGAGGTTTGGGAGGCTGGGCAGAGGCTTGTGAGGGCGGGCTTTGATAAGCACCTGCCGTGAAGCCTTGATCTTTGTGAATATGCAACTACCTATAGAGTATACTAGAGTAATTGCCATAGAGAGTATCACGTAAATGAAATGGCATCACTGGGCTGAATGAGTTGGCTCGTCTACTCTCCCGTTGTCGGCTTCACGCCTTCTTCAGGTCTTCTACAGCCTTCTCTGAGGCTGTCTTCAAGAATCCCCGGAAGCTCTCCAAGGCCACCTCATCGTGTCCTTCCAACCACCGTGCTTCGACCGAAACATGATCTCTCGCCACTCTCACGGCAACTTTGAAGCCAAATCGGCAAACCTGTGCCTCGGACGATGGCTTCTCCGTGTTTCCTCCTCCGTCCATCTCCTTATTCATTTGCATCTCCGCTTCTCTCTTTTTCTGACGTCGCCATGGTCGGCTCCATACTTTGTCCACGGCTCTGCCAACGCCCTCGAGCTTCTCTTTATTCCAATTCCAGGATACAAGTTCCAATGCCGCAATAGCATTGCTCAAATTCTCTGCAAAGCCGCCGATATTTTCCCTCAGGGGCATCTTGAACGCGGTAGTCTCCGTCATGGGAGGCAAGATATTTCTCGACAACGCGGCCTTTGTTCCCCTCGCAACGTTCTGTGCTGGCCGTAGAGGCTGAAAGCTCCACGCAATCGCCCACCGTCTCGTCTTGTTGCCCTGAGTGAACTCTGTGACGGCATAGTTGTCTATTTTATGCTCCCATAGCTTATCGACAATCTTGGTGAGGCTAGACAAAAAGCCCACCATGGCTGTATACCACTGGATGCGCTCGCGTAGAACGAGCGACTCTTCGAAGATGCGGCTGATGAAACCAACTTCTCCGCCCTCAGTTACCATCTCTACCTCAGCGCCGGTGCAGGCAGTGAATGGTGGACGTGACTTTCCTGCCGCGCTCTCCAACATGGCCTCTGTAGACTCATAGAAGGGAGGATTCGTCATTGTAAAGTCGATGCAGTCCATCTTCAGATCGTCTAGCGGAATGAGCGCATCGTCGGGCTTTCGGCCGATAACCCGAACTCGACTTTCGAGGTCATTGAGCTTGACATTATTCTCCGCGCATTCCAAGCTTTTCGCGTCGATGTCTGTTTATAATATTTGTACAACATTCATCCAGTCAGGGGATGAAATCGAGAGCCAAACTCACCAGTTGCAATAAATGACCAGTCGCGCTGAGCGCATCCAAGCAACGGATATATGCAGCTCGCACCCGTGCCGATATCTAGTCCAACCGCTTTCCGGCCAGGCTCATCGTACGATGTGGTGTCTAGCAAGTCCTTGAGCCACAGGATATAATTGTGTCTGTTCGTAACCTTTTCACTCATCTCCGTTAGGCCGTGCCACAAATTGAAGCCTAAAGAAGCTCATCTCACTCACTGGAGGGCACAATCGATCCTCTGGTAATTCAATGGAAAGGTCAAAATCAACCTTGAGCAGCGTCTTCGTCAGTTGCATGACGGCGTTGGGGTCGCTGAAGTTGAGGTCACGACCTCGACCTTTGATGCTAAGTTTCCCGTTAGCATTGCCATGATCCGGACATGCTTGAACACCGTGAACGGGGAAGACAAACAAAGCTGCAAATTCGGGATCATTGAGCGCCATCGCTCGGAAGTCGGGAGCTTTTGTGTACAAGCTGCGAAAATAGGCATCTTTGGGTCCTCTGGCTAGATCTCTGTGAGATCCTGTCCCGACTCCCGCGTGAGGGCGCTGTTGAGCTCGACTCGAAGCATTCTCAGCCATTTTCGTGGACGGGAAATGATGGATTCAGCATTCAGCTAGAATTTGTTATCTCAATTGTGGTGTAAATATACGTAAATTATATATTAGGTTAAAGTATAATAGCATGGAAGTTGCAAAGGATGAAACGTGGAAACAGCAGCTCAAAGCTGAGCTGCGAGTAGTGCAAAAGCTTCGTTACAATCATGCACCTTTAGTAGGATATCTTCGTCATCATCAATTGTCAAAAGCCCATTGGCGCATTCCAGAAATGCCCATTAACAGAAAAGCGGCAAACTCTACTCCTTCACCATAAAAGCACTCTCCATCGCCAGCCTTCTAGAACCTTCAGGTCCTTCTCATCGACCTCCTGGTTGCTATACTCGAGCCGCTGGGACAGTTTCTTGAGGCGCTTCTGTACTGTCTTGGCCACCCGCAATGTGACTTCATTCTGGAACACGTACATGACCGAAAAGACAAAGAAGGCGATGCTGGCGAGACGGTGATGGCCCAAGACGGTATCTTTGATGCGCTGGAGGAGACCCTTTGACTTGCGGAATGCGTATTCGGTGTTGTTGGATGAAGCCAGCGACTCAGAATCCGAGCCTCGGCGAAACAGCTTGCGCACAATCGGGATAAACGTCGCCCTGCTCAATGTCAGCTTAGCCATTCCCGCAAAAAGGAAAAACCAGAAGCCAGTCTTACAGAAATCCTCCAAACAGCCATCGCCGCCATCGGTGGTTCTTCGCATTCTTGACCATGCGTCGGACCTCGTTCTGGAGCGTCCGCACCTCACCTATCAAGATGCCCGTTTGGCTGCGAATCTGCCACTCTAGGTCGACCTGCGACGCGTAATCATAGCCGCGCCGCTGGTTCTGGAGGTACATGAGGTGTCTCAGATTGCGCTGGCAGCTGGACTTGACATCCTTCATATCGAGCTGAGGAACCATGGGGTTATACGGAGACTGGAGCTGCTGCATTGGCGACTGGAGCTGCTGCATCGGCCTCGAGGTCGGGTACTCATACGGCCTCGGGTGGAAGTCTGTGGCCCTGGGATAATCGCTGGCCTTGGAGTAGTCGCTGGGCTTTGGGGGGGAAATCGCCAGCCTGGGGGAAGTCGGCGCCGCGCGGAATCGACGTCGTCCGAGGCATGTCGTCCATGTGCATCGAGCGGTCGGGTAGCTGCTGGTCCATCGCCGGTCGCAGAGGCAGCGCCGGTATTGAGGACGACGGCGCAGTTGAGACGGGAAAGGCTCTATTGGGGCTGGGCGAATCAATCGGCTGCGGAGACAGCGCTTTCAACGGCGGCGCATGCGGATCCATGTCTGCAGCTTCTATGTCACGCGAAAATGGGATGAGAGGCGAGGTTATCACAGCTTGGGAGAATTTGGGGGACTCGTTGATGGGTGCTCGCGGTCTTTGTGAGCGCTGCCAAATTGGAGGTGGCTGGTAAGGTTCACATAAGGAGCCTGCGCGTTTGCATCATTTATCCCACGACGCATGGGAGCCAGAAGCTGAGGGCGGTTAAAAGTGGGGGATTGGCCTCATGCTGCATATTGGACCGACGATATGCAATGCATCGAAGCTATCGAAGCAGTTAGTGAGGAATCACAGGGATCATCGTATGCGTATAGACGGAGTATGACCCAGATTGGAGCATACAGCTCTGCTTAGGCGGGGTTTGATCGACAGTCAACATTGGTTGACGTCTGTAGTTTGCGATCCTTTATATTTAGCTACTTGAGTGAATACGTAGTTGCTTTTTCCCTTCAAGCCTTGGATGGACTTTTCGAATTCTGCATTCCTTCTCTGCCCACAAGACCTGGGTAGATGAATACTTTGTCTGATCAAGACCCATTGCTCTATCATGGCCCACATTGGGGGCTTCACCGACATCTTATAAGCCGTCTCCTTTACGTCTACCAAGGCTCTCCTTATGGTCCATGCAGAAGACCGTAGTAATTCTGCCCCTTAACAATTTACTCTATCCTTTGTGAATCAAACCCAATGTTGGCATAGTTTTCCTTGAAATACTAATTTTGAGCATAGCCATGATAACCAGGCTAGCGTCAATGCTAACTGACGGCCAGCAATCAAAAGCGCAAAGTAGCACGTAGCACAGCCCAGCAATGGGAGGCCTGCGGGGTTATCAGTCCCGGAAAAAGTGAAGAAAGAAGTGAAAAGAAGAAAAGATAGTACACAAAGATAGTACTCGCATCAACTAAGCGTCTAGCTGGGCATGTCTGCTGAGAGAGAAAGCTGCAGCTGGCTCTTGAACTACATGTATTCTTCCCGAAGAGGGAATCCATGTTTCTTTTAGCGTACATGTACTACACCCAGCATACATGCACATATGGCGTATGAGCGCTTCTAAATAGATTTGTTTGATCCCGGCTCAAGCAGCATGTCATTCAGAACGAATGTCATCGCAGCAAAGGCTTCAGAGCTTTCGTGCCACTTGTACTTGGTCAAGACGCTGATCCCTGTTTTCAGCTCGGCCAGATGCCAGGCTAAGTCGGTGCGGGTCTTGCCCCGCTCGGCCGGAGCTGGATACAGCTATTCTAGCAGAACCCATAGAAAAATGCATCTCATTGAAGTCTCAACTGTGAGGCCACCTGTAAAAGCCATGGCTGCTATAGTACAGTGGATATATGCGTCGCATCATCTCCTCCAGACAAGAAAAACACGTAATAATGGTAGAGTCGAACCACAACGCAGCCTGGATGATGTAACAACAAGCAGTTTTTAGCACAGGCACCAGCCCCGCGTTTGCCTGGAGCTGCAGCCTATCGTTGCCTGGACCGTTTGGCGTCACTCTATTGGTTCATGTTGCCAGTGAAAATGCACTACCTCTATATCGTCCACGTAGGATTTCTTGGCGAGTTGTCTGCTGGCAGATAAAAGGACCCGGCATCCTCATTCAGTTACAAGTAGGACGCTTCTTCTTCATCAAGTTGACTCATTGAGGGAAAATAACAATCGCTATACTAATCGCACTGCACATCGACGGGCTTGGTCGAAGAATTCGCTGCCAAATTGCTTATTTCAAGACTCAGCTTATCAAAGCAATTCTCACTTGGCCGAGAGTCAATTTTAACAATGGCAGTCTCAACTCCTTTTAGCGAAGAGGACTCCGTCCACAAGATCGAGTATCTTGCCAACGACATCAATACTTCGTCGGTGACTCTCTTTCCCTCCAGAGCTCAAGTGCGCCGAGAGATCAAAGCCGTCCAGCTCAAGGTGAGCCCCGCAATCCACATGTTAACCTTCAGAATCTCAATCAACTAACAGAAGCAAATTTACAGCACGGCACAAACCAAATCACCATTGTCGGGCTCAGCCAGACACTCGACCCAGACTCAATCAGAGTTGAGAGCAATGGCACCGCCACCGTCAGTAACCTGGAAGTCGAAGAAGTACCCAACCGCCAACTCTTCGACGAAGTCTATCCCCAGGCCGAGTCCGACTCCGAGTCCGAATCAGATGCCGAAGAAGCGTCCGATGCCGATGCAAAGCCAGAAAGCTCCCATCTAACAGCCGCCCGGCATGCGCTCTCTCAGCTCAATGACAAACTGGACATTGCCCGCGATGGTGTCTGCAACGCGGAGAGACGACTCGGGATTCTGGAAGACATTAGCAAGCTCGGTAACAGCAAAGGCGTCGATTTTATCCAGATTACACTCGACCACTACAAAGAGCAGCGCGCAAAGGCCTGTCGAGACATGGTTGAAAACAGACAGCTGGTGACTGAACTCACAAAGGACGTTGAAAAAGCCGGAAAAAAGTTCAATAAGCTACAGAAGGAAGAAGACAAGAAGAATGAGAAAAGGGACAAGGCCAAAGCCAAAGCCAAAAAGGAGAGGGAAAAGAAAAAGGCACTAAAGGACAGAATCAAGGGTGAGGCTAAACGAGAGAGAGCGCGTCTGCGCAGAGAGCAGGAGAGATTCTGGCCCCTCAACGTCTACAGCGTGTGCATCACGCTGGAGGTTGCGGCTTTCACACCCGCGTCTTCACGCCGAGGCTCTACGGCTAGCGATGTCGACATCTCGCTGGTTTCAGCTACCGAAGCTCAGGATGAAGCTGAAAAGCCCGGCTCTGTCGAGAGCGACCTGGTCTTCTCGTACGTCACCTCATCGGCGTATTGGATGCCAAACTACGACCTCCAGCTCTCGACGACCAACGCATCTGCATCGCTCTTCTTCGATGCCATGCTCACCAACCGAACCAGCGAAACATGGAAGAACTGCAAGGTTACGCTCTCCACCTCCCAGGCCACCTTTTCTGGCCTCGACGACAAGATTCCTAATCTCGACCCGTGGCGCATCGGCATCACTTCGGGATACGCTGGTCGTCGCGATGAAGACAGAATCACCTGGAGCAGCCAAGAAATGGTAGCCATGAATCAAGTCAAGCACCAGGCTATCATGCAGCAAGCTGAAAATGCCGCTCAAAACAGCTCATCAATGGGAAAGAGGATGAAAACACGCAAGATGAAGCTTGCCCCTGAAGCTGTTCCTCCTCCTCCGCCAGCAGCGATAGCTCCACGAGGTTCAGCTCTCTTTGGATCTCAGAGCACCGGCTTCGGCAACAATGCCGGCCCAGCAGCCACAGGCGGAGGCTTGTTCGGTTCTGTCTCAGCTACAACATCGGCAACTGGAGGTTTGTTTGGTAGTCGTGCGCCCGCACCACCTGGAGGTTCATTCCGTTCTTCCGCAATCAGAGAGGAAGCAGTGGAAGCACAGCCAGAACAGACCAATGACGCCCAAGTTGAGAAGCCTCCTTACGATGATGATGCCATCTACGATGCCTCTCTCATGGAGGAGACTGGGCTTACCACCACCTACGACCTTCCCGGCCTCAAGACCCTCGCTCCCAAGTACAACGGCTCCAAGCAGCGCGTGGCCCGCATCCCCTTCTCCAACGTCATCTTCAGCCACACCGTTGTTGCCAAGTACAAGGCCGTCGCATATCTCAGCGCCAAGCTGAAGAACAGCAGCAAGGTCGCTCTCCTCAAGGGCGATGCGAGCCTCACCCTCGACGGCACCTTTATGGGCAAAACATTGCTCCCTCGCTGCAGCTCCGGAGAGTCTTTTAGTCTTAGCCTCGGCATCGATCCCGCCATCAAGGTCACCTATGCCAAGCCCGAGGTGCACCGCACATCGTCCGGCCTGTTCAGCAAGGAAGACAGCGCCGTGTACGTACGCACGGTGACGCTCCACAACACCCGCGCCGTGGGAGGCCGGGCTGTCGACTTGCTCGTGCAAGATCAGGTGCCCGTCTCGGAAGATGAGCGGTTACGCGTGGAGCTCTTGTACCCGCGTGGTTTGGTCGTCGACAGCAACAATGGGGTTGCCACTGGTGTGGCCGAGAAGGAGGGCCAGAGCAAGGACGATGGTAGTTGGGGTAAGGCTACTGCGAAGCTCAAGAAGGAGGGCAAGCTGAGCTGGGATGTGAGCTTGAATGCCGGAAAGGCGGTTAAGCTTACGCTGGAGTATTCTGTTTCTATGCCTGGCGGGCATTCTGCCTATCAGGTCCATTATACAAGGGATTAAGGATGTTTTTGGCTAGGTTATATGCATTGGGAATAACAGGTTTTGCGGTGATGGTGGTAGTGACTCTTTACGAAGCTGGTTTATCTCGGATTCTTTATGAGCAAGTTGGACATTATAGGCACACAAGCGGAGAACTAAAAAAAAAAAAAAAAAAAAAAAAAATTAACTATAAGCTCACTATTCAGTCGTTACTCACATCATTCTATCATTCAACTTGTTATATTCGAATACTGTCCTCGTCCATGATTCTACCCCACTGCAGTACAGTTAGTTAGCCGTTTCTGTAGGTAGCAACATCAATTCAATTTCATAGTACACATGCTCTCACCATCCTACGAATATGATTAGTATATTGTTCGTCCTGACCGATTTCGGGAATATCCATCGTCTGCTTAAGCTTAAATCTGCCAGCTAGAGTCTGTTCTGCAACGTGTGCCCGTCGTGAAGAGTGCAGACACAAGCGCCAAGGTACATGTACCTGGGTACAGACGGATCATCTCACTGCCAGGTGGAGAATGCCGAGCGCCGGAATAAATTAAAAAACCACGTGATTGTCATTTCCCCGGAGCCGGGCAGCTCCAAATTTCGTCCCCATCGTCTGCCGAGAATAAGCCCTTTTGGCTCGCCTCGGATTTTGCATCACATCCTTTTCTCCCCGTAGCACCAAAAATCGTCTCCACCTCGGGCCTTGGTCTGATGCCGCTAGCCGTTGAGCGAGGAGCATCGGCCGTTCCGACGAGTCGTGCAAGAAGCAGAGCCAGAAGAAGAGGCAGAGGCAGTAGAGATCAAAGCTGCTGCTCTAGAGTCACCAGGAGACGCATCTGGACAGCGCTGTTCATAGCAGTCTACGGCATGTATGAGCGGCTCCGAGAACATCGTGAATGCTTATGGAGCTCGTCTTCTCGGTTCGCAGCGCGTGGTCCCGGGGTGGCATCAGTCGCGGAGCAGCTTAAAATGGCTCAGCAGGCTTGATCCACGTCGGGACAGAGGGTGCATTCGATCTTGGTCGTACAGTACCTACGCTGACCACTCTGTAGAGCTTAGTGACATGACCCCAAGTCCTCCTTCGCAGAAAAAGGGGGTGATCATTCCATGCACGGTAGCACGCCGGTAGGGACCGGAAGATGCGGAGCTTACTGTACCTAGGAGACGCGCTTGCAAACGTCTGGATCTCAGATCTGCCAGCCGCTGATGGCGGGCTCGACACGTCGCGGCCCGAATCGCGCGCTGCCATGCTCTTTCTCGCAGCAATTCTCTCGATTTTACTCCGTACTTCTGGCTGCAAGAAGGAAAACAAGGAGTCGGAGCTAGTTTGGCTCCATAGAGCGTCCCAGCTGCGTGGTGAAAGAGAATGCAGCGGCGATCAGACGAGGGACGTCTGAATGGCACATGTCAGCAGCATCTCAACCACCATTGGCGTGGTACGATCCCCCTGCCATCTCCTCAAGAATGATCTGACGTGGTGCGAGGATCGACTGGGCTCAAGTGCGAGTAGGAAAGTGGCTAATCAATCCAAAATGAAGAGATGAAATTAAATCATTTTGCTGGCTGCATGATGCTAACCACAAACTGTAGCGGGGAGACCAAGCGCCGCTGGTAAAATTTGACCTGCCTCGCAGTGGCTCTCCGATACGACAAGGTCCGCCCCGGAGCTGCGAGTGGTCGCGAGGAAAAGCATAACAAACGAGATAAAGTAATAATTAATAATGCGTGCAAGGCTATCTAGACCATGAGCGGCCATGCCTCGGGGGGGGTCAGCCAGCCGGCGCAAACGACTCCATCGGTGAGGAGCCGCAACATGCAACGATGGCAGTACGGAGTAGAGTAGCATCAACCAGGGACTCCACGAACAGCCACGAGCTCGGCGTCATTGGATGCGTTAGCGCCCAGATAAATATGGGAACGGAACTCTTGTTCATGAATCAAAGACGCCGAATCATCGCCATGCACGTTGGTCGACGGCGGGACTCGAACACGGACTAGAAATTGGACAAACGTCGGAGCATACGGAGGGCCCACCGCGCGTGTCGTAGGGGTGCATTTTTTTCGGATTTTACTTTCGAAATGTACCTATGTAACCTTGCCTTGGGGCTCGCAGGGCAGACAGGGGCAGACCAGGCCAACCCCAGAGAGCCGGAACATCTTGTCTGATGCGGACGGAGATACAGAGAGTGCGCAGAGGGCAAAGCCGACGAGGTAGGCACCTATATACAGACAGCCCAACCAATGCGACGCAGGAGAGCGATCGGCGGCTCTGCGCCTTTCTCCATGCCATCGACGCGGAGCACATCTGTTGGCGCTGCACGCTGGAATTTCTTGCCTCTACACAACGGGTCGAGGAGAGCCACGCGGACGGTGTTGATCAGCCCTGCGTCGCCTGCGCAGGCTGCTCTCCCGAATGATGACTGCGGGACTGACGATGCCTCTGCCTACGGCGCCTATCTGGCTACAGGACTCGTTAGGGGCGGCAAGGGTGATTCACATTTACTTGTACTGGCAACATCCGTCCGGCTGCGGACATGATCTGAATAATGAGGGCCCACCCCACCGACCGTGCGACTCTGTCCTTCTGCGCCCGCTCTCTGACTGGCCGCCTCCTTTTTCATCGCGGCCATCCGCGGCCAGTGAGAAGCCAGAAGATATAAGCCTTGGCCGTCCTGTTTCGTCCCTGTGTTGCTGTAGCTGTACAAACATACGGGTACGGACTTACTTGCACACGCAGGGACAGGGCAAAACCAAGTTATTTTCCTGGTTTCCGTGCCGGACGCCTCAATCTGGCTGAGAGGCCGGGTCGGCAGCGCCACCACAGTCATCCACCTGCACATTCCGTACTAGCCGGCACAGGCCGTGCTCCGATGACCTCCGCAGAGAGTGGGTTGGGCTTTCAGATTGGCTGCGCACAGCTCTTGTTCTGGAGGCCGTGAGTTGCTTGCATTAGACTAGGCGAGCTGCTCCGTACATGGAACAGCATCTATTGTGTGAGTACAGTAGGTATGTAGTAGCCGCAGGATGAGGCTCCCAGAGGAGGACAACATCGGCCCCACAAGGCGCCGCTGCTGGCTGCTTGCTTCATCCAAAGGCTAGAAAATGCGCCATTGGATGTGTGCCGCTCGCCGGATGCTCTCCCCAACGGCGGCAGCTCAGCATCTGGATGCTCGGTTGCCTCAAGAATGCCCCTTGAGCGCGTTTGCACAACGATGCTGCTAGCACTGCCATTGCCGTGGCACTGAGACCGCGTGCGTACATGATCGAACGTGTAATGTCGCAAAATCACCAGATCTAGCGTTGCAATTTCAGCAGACAGCCGCCTCTGTCGACCACTTCGCTTGGGGTAAGTCGGACGATGGAGCTTTCTCGGTGCCGGCGCGGCTGTACGGAGTGCTACCTTGGCCACCACGCGCCGCGTCAGTCAGCCCATCATGTCGCTGCGACAGAACAAGGGGATTGGCCGCTTCCTCAGCAGCAGCCCTCTGTGATAGGCTGCGCCCCGGATCCAAGTGGGCTACCGCCGTGGCCTGGATTTGGAGAGGGGAAGGCCGGCGCTTGTGAAATGAAGCGCTCTGGATGGCCGTGAGATGGGTGGGAAAGGGGGCGAAAGCCTTGCCTGTCACTCGCCGGCCTTGATGCGGCGCACTGCTGGATGCGAGCGGATGCTGCAGCCATTTCGCTGATGAAGGTTGGGGGAAATACCACTGGCTGGTGCTGCTGCTAGGCACCGGTATTGGCTGGACGGCTTGGCGTTCATCTGCCATGCATCCCGAGGCACAGGAGCTGGCCCTCGCCGAACCGCATCGGTATCGCTGTAGAAGATTCAGGAGACAGCCTGCGGCAACATGCGGTGTCGTGTAGCCAGGTGCATGTAATTTACAGATACAAGCCAGATACATGTTGGATACCAGTGGCCAGCCAGTTGCGCTGCTTGCCACCAGCCGGTCCAGACGACTATCGCCCCGGAATACGGGCATGGTCGACCTGGGCAGCACTAGTTGGAGTAGAGCCAAGTAGACTGGCTGTATCGGGAGACGTCCACGGCTGGCCAAACCCCGATCTGGTCGGCCCTGTCCAAGGCTGCGTCATAGTGGGATGGGGTGCATGCCAAAGGTACGAGGTGGAATTTCTGCAGCACTGCTACAGGCAATTCCCAGGCGCTTCGACGGCGCCGGCACTCGTTGTGCTTTGCGCAGGTGACAGCCGCCGAGAGACAGTTCATGTTGCCTTTTCCCACACCTCCGAGAAAAAGAGCGCAGCGCAGGTCATGTTTGTGGGGCCAACGCCGTGAGGGAAGCAGGTCGTGGTGAAAGGAGAGCGACGGGAGGCCACATTCCGGGGCGAGCCTTTGACGTCCCGTTTCGAGTATCCATCATATGCTATGGGCGTCCATGGGCTTTTGCGCTTCAGGTCTTCTGCCTGCTCAGAGAAGAGTCCAATAGCCTCGACAAGACTCCTTCACGAGGCATGTACTCGCAGCCCCAATGTCAACTTCTGGACGCGTCCACTAAAGGCTCACTGAAAAACTCGGCTGTCCAGCTCCCTGTGGGTGGGGCCGGACAAGGCCTCAAGCCGATCCGCCCGTGGGGCTTCCCACGCTGTGGCCGGGACACACACTTTGCGCTCTGGCGACACCCCCCGCCTTTGATCCCCCAACGACGCTCGCGCCCGTCTCCTGTTCCATCTTTTCCTCCTTCACCCGTCGCCCGACTCAACCTCTTCCTCTTGCAAAACCCTCGCTCCAACGCAATCAGCCTCCGTCACCACCGGCCTCTGCATCTCCTCTGCTGCCGCCGCTCTGCGTCTTTCGCTGCCCTCGCCAGAAGCGCCAGCGACACTGCTCGATCGATTGCGCGTGCCCGCCCTCGCCCCGGGCCTACGGTGTCGCGACCTCCGGTCGTTTTCCCTCTCCTCTCCGTCACCACCACGACGCAGAACCCGCCGCCAAAGGCCGCAGAATAACGAGCGTCTGCGACAAACCACGCGCATTCCTCCCCTTTTCTTTTCCCTTCTCTTCTCTCCTTTTCTCTCCCATCCCTCCAATTCCCTGCCACACCCGTCGCATCGCCCAGCATGTCCTCCGGCGTGGTTCGATCCACCGCCCTCAGAGCCGGCGGCGCCTGTGTGCGCTGCCGCAAGGGCAAGACCAAGTGCGTGTACGAAAACGGGCGCGCGCCCTGCAAGAACTGCGCAAAAGGCATGCACGAATGCTATCTGCCCTCGGAGAGCATGGCCCATCACCACGGCCAGAGCCCAGCGCGCCACACCGCAGCGCATCGCCCAGCGCGCGACGCTTTGCCGGCGTCCGGGCCCGGTGCCTCTGACGCCAGGCAGCCCGTTGTGGGCTCAGGCGGAGCCAGACACGTACAGACGACGGCCGAAAAGTGAGTGCTTTTGTTTCCTTTGTCGCGCAACCCCCCCTCGTTTCTGGATGCATGCTGCCTGTTTGTTTGCCGCCATCCCTCACAACTGCTTCTCCCTTTCATTAATGCCTTGCTTGTCTGACTGCTCCGTGTGTTTGCAGCCATGCAAGTCTCGGGAGCATCCCTCTGAACCTCTACATCCCGTTTGGGCACAGAGGCGCCACGTCCCTCCTCTTTCCTCGGTACAGCCACCCTCCCCCCCGATTTCTGTCCCCGAATGGCCCGGCCGCCCTTCTAGCTCGAGCGCGCTGCTGCAGTGCGCCGAGCTTATGCTGCTGCCATCTGCACGAATCCCATCCATTTCCCCCACTCGCCCATTTCCGTCCGGATGCCAGGCGGCCCGTTTTTTCCCTCTGCTTTTTTGCCCTTGTTTTTTTTTTTTTTCTCTTTGCCGCCGCCGTATGCGCACTCGTTGCCGCAGCTCGGTCGCTCAAGCCGCCGGAAACCGAGCGCAATTCGCTAACTCGAAGCTGCCAGGCTTACACCGGAACTCGTCGCCGAGTGCGAGCGCGTCGTGTCAAAGACATTCCCAGCCTGCGTGGCCTTTCACAAGCCGACGTTTATGCAACAACTGAAGAATGCTTCGCTCGAATCCAGTCTCGTCTATGGTCTATTGGCCTGTGCTGCTCGGTGAGTTTCTCTCTTTTTTTTTCTCTCTTCTTCTCTTCTGGCCGCCGCCTTAATCACCGAGGCTACGTTTCAGCCGCTTTCGCCGAGCTCTGGTGGATCATGGCCCCGATCGGACCCCGTGCGCAGGGCTGGCATGGCTGGTCTCGAGGAACGCGCAATGGGATTGGATATTGGCAATTGTGTTTTCTAGATGGATCTTCTTCACATCCTTTGCCAAGCGATTTCTGAGTGCTGATTGTTGCCTCTGTAGGAGCTCCCCGACGCTCATCCGTCGCTATGGCGGCACTCCTACCGCTGCGGCGGACACCTTTGCGGGCAAGGCCATCTCCCTAATCAACTCCAATCTGGACCAGCCCAACCTCGCCGACATCCAGGCTCTCTGCCTGGTCATCATTCACGAATGGGGCAGCCGTAATGCTGTTCGCGCCTACGTCTACCTCGGCCAAGCCACCCGGCTCTTGCAGATGTATCGGATCCTTAACAGCCATCACACATCTGACACGGCCGACCAGTTCCTGCGCGATGAGTCTTTCCGCCGCACCTTGTGGCTGACTTACATCCTCGACTGTATTCTCACCTCTACGCCCGGCCGGTATCCTGCCCTGACCATCCAGGACACCACCGACGTAGCCCTGCCCTGCTCCGACATCAACTTTGCATTTGGCAATGCCGTCTATGTCAAGACTCTCCCGCAGCAACTCGGTTTTCTCAACGGCGCTCACGAGTCGCCCAACCGGCACCTACCTAATGGCGAGATTGGCGAATTCGGCCACATTGTCATGGCCGCTACCATTTGGCGCGATGTTGTTGGCATGCTTGGCGTTGCGAGCTTTCGCGAAGAAGATTGCACAGACCTCATTGTTAGGATTGAACGACTTCGGGGCAGCCTCCCCATGCAGTTTGTTGATAAGCCGGGACAAATCAACCTCCATATGACGATGGGATCTGGCTATACCTTTGCCATGCTTCACTGCCTCATCCACTGCGCCATCATCTTCGTTCACCGTCGGCGTCTTTTGGAGGATACTACATCCCCTTCCTTTAACCTGGAGACATACCGCCACACCCCTCGCTGTCACGAGATCGTGGACCGCCTCTTCAGCTCGTGCCACGGCACTTTGGCTCTCCTTGCCGCAGTCGAGACCGGCGCAGAGAAGGATCATGCCATTTGCTTGCCCATCTTCATGCTCTTCTCCGCATTCACCGCCAGCGCAACCATTGCCTTCCTCTCCCTCAAGGGCCTGACACCTCCCAACGCCGTTGAGACAGCAGCGCACATTGTCAAGGATGGCTTGCGGTTTATGCATGATGGCAATGAGAACTGGCCGCTGATGAACAGCTGGCTTAGGCACCTGACTGTCATGCAACGTGTGCTTCACAACGATGCCGCTGCTAACATGATGGGTTCCAGACACGGCTCTCATCCTCACCTTGCCCCGGTGCCGGCTATCAAGGATGAGATTTCATCCAATGGCGATACAAATCAAGATGCTATGGAGTATGACCAGCAATCAGCCGCTGGAGCTGGTCCCGGGCAGCAGCATGGCTCTGCACCCCGCTCAGTATCTGGCTCTGCTCGTGGAGACAGCGAGCCTCCTGTTGTCCTGCCTAGGCGACCTGGCGTTACGACCATTAACGGGGGGTCTAACAACCTCTCCGCATCGGGCACCGCATCGCCCCCAGCTGGCGGTGCTCCGCAGGCGAACATGCAGGTTCACGATGTTAAGCAACCGAGTCCTGAGATGATGACCAACGGCATGGTTTCGGTCCAAGACGGACAGGCTACGAGCCAGGACATGACTGCGCCTGAGCTATGCGAAGCGTTTGAGCGCCAGCTTTTGGATCTCGACGACCTCGCTGCGTTTATGGGTGGCGGGGTTTGACTTGAAGCCACCCACGATCATGATGCATCGCAAATGGCAATTGCGGACGGGGCCAGGATGCTTATGACTCTTGCCGGGTGCGCAGCGACATAATACCCAGTGGGCGGCTTTACCTGTGGATTTTTTCTTATTTCTTCTCTCTCTGACAAGAGCTCATAAGATGAGATTTGCAAGACAGAGAAGGGTTATACAACAACCGCAACAGCGCTACGATGCATACTAATGACGTGAAACGGAAGACTGAATTATCACAGACTTGGCATTAATTATGGGAGGAGGCATTTGTACGTGTAAGGCTATTACTCTTTTTTTTTATTTCCTTTTTTTCCATTTATTTCTTTTTGGTTTCTGGTTTTCCGATACCCGGAGGAAAGACGGAGGGGCAAAGAGGCGTTGAGGGCTTTGTAGTGATAGGCAATATGAAGAACACCACTTGAGTATAATCAAAATCATTGATAGCTTTGGTCTTAGTCGGACTGAAGTAGAGATATTGCAGCACGAGTAATGAAACGAGTCCAAATGAATATGATGAGCTTACAACCTTTCCATGGTACGAGGGGCATGACTCGCTGTGACACGGGTGGCGTATTGTCTTCGGAAATGGCTCGGAAACATGGGCGTGAGAGCTGTTGCAATAACAGCTACAGTATCGAGTGTATTGAAACGAATTGATGACATGTAGGAATTGAGTAATTATCAACCATGTTTGTTTATACTGTATGTATCTCTGATTTCTAGACGAAACTGACATATAGCCTCCGAAATGTCCCGAATGCCCCTTTCTTTCTCCGCAGTATTCGTCAGTCCTCGTTCCTTGTCATGTTGGAGAAACAAGGCAACAACAATCTAGGCACTTGTACATATGTAGGAGGGAATGAGATTTTGGGGGTTTGTTTTTTGTGGGGGAACTGGCCATGTGGAGTAAAGTAAAAAGCTGGGGGGGAAAAGAAACGGCAGTTTTGTATGGTGGAGAATTTGAGGGGAGGGCTAATAACGGAAACCGGCCGAGCTTTTTTTTCTCTCTCTATTGTATGGAACTTGTTTTTTTTGGAGAAGGAAAAAAAAAACTGGTTCTAGTATTGTTGTTTTACGATTCTTTATCGTTGGTTTGTTACTGTTTAGGATTTAGTCCATGGGGACCTCCGTATAGACTAATGGAGAATTACGGAGCAGTGAGGGAATGAAAGTTGGGGTAAAAGAAGCATGATTTTTTGACGTGCGGAGCTTATCTCCGTTTTACTACATACGTACATACATAAGCATTATGGATGGTGATAGACGAGAAAAAGCCGGATCTGAGATTTTGGAAATGAGGGTTTTTGCGGAGGAGGGTAGCATTGATTGACGGACTGGAGTCTGGGGGAAAGAAATGGGGAATTGGGGTTTGATTGATTGTTGGTTGAAAGGGGGGGGCGAGAAATGGAGAAGGAAGAACTATTGAAGAGTTGGGTGGCACTGGATCTTGCTCGGGCCATTGTGTCATGACGGCTGAAGGATGGTTGGTGTAACTGTGTAGCTGAAGTTACTGTTTCCAGGCACGGAGTAGGATCAGGATCTCCAAATTATCGATATTGATGTTGGGGGTGCTGCTACTATTGTTAGCTTGCTTCTCGCGTGGTAACTGTTGCATTTCCTGCCCCAGATCCGTAGATTGCTGCTTTTTTGGGGTTGGTTCAATCAGCCTCGTGGAAAAGGGTGGCGAACAATTCTAGGCTTCATCTTGTGTTTCGAAACCCTTAGAGATTTTCTTTTTTTAACTACGGGGTTTCCTATTGTTAAGTCTATATTGTCAGTGCGTAAAACCGCGAGCGTTTGTCTCTTTCTCTTTTTAAAAGTCACGGGCAGTGTTCTGTTCGCTTTGAGCTCCGAGCTCCGTGGCTAAACTATGGGGCATCCATTGAACTTCGAGCTCCAGCTGCATTTTTTTGGATCTGGAATTTTAGCGAGAAACCGCTAATCTTTGGAGACCTCTCGGTCTTTTTCCGTCCCCATTAGTTCAACCAGCTAGCAGTATTCTGCGTCGCACTTGTAGGAACCGGTGAAACGTTGTGGCTTTCTTCTATTGCTTCTCCGAAAAAAAAAAACCTTTCTTTGCGTCAGCTAACTGTGAAGTGGCTTCTTATTTTCCCTTGCCGGTAGTTCTTTTTTTTCTTTGGAGGCGGTAGCTTTTTCATCCTTTTATGCGAGATGCGAATGATGGGGCGCTTAAAAGATAATAGCCGAGTTGGCCGAATGTGCCAGCCTATGAGGCGGCGGCATTTGGCGTGCTACTTATGTAACACCGCTTATTGATGTTTTTCAATTTAGAGATTAGAAGAAAATCCATGGTTGAGAAGAAGAGAATATTGGAAATTTCGGTGCCTGGCTGCTAGCCATGGTAAAGCGTGGGCAGGATAAGTGGGATTGCGACTTCGGATTAGTGAACCGGGGTTAGAAGCCATATAGGCCTTCTGCCTTCTTTCAGGCACCTTTTACCGACATTTTGCTTCTGCGCGTCTTCTCTGCGCATACCTAGGCAGAACAACTATTATGCGAACATGCCCGTTTGCAGTATTTCGCTTACTCTGTCAACCGCACAGCATGCGTTGCCGAACCTCGTCACATATTCATGGGGATCTGCAGGGCTAAACAGCGTTAGACAAACTTGAATGACGAACTCTGGGCTCGGCAGCAAAAATGCCGGCCCTTCGCCATGACGCTTCTTGGCAAAGGCGAGGGAAGAAAAAGAAGAAACTCTCCCCGAGGGCCAATGAGCATGTCGAGCTTGTTTCCCCGCTTATATATACGCTCGGGCAGGCATTCACAGTCTGGGGGTGTTCTGTTTGTAGCTTAGTGTCTCTTTTTTTTCTGGAGGAGTGACTTTTAGGCGGGGAAAGAGAAAAAGCGGGTTCTCGCTGTACGCGGTTGGAGAATGACAAGAGGATGAGCAGCAGGTCGGAATCTAAGGTTGCCAGGGAATCGCACTCCATGCATGCGTGCACGAGTAAGGACCATTGTGTGCATATCGCCACCGTCTGATGAGGAGCTGCAAGCCGTGTGATGTAAATGGCTCAAAATGCCACGTTTGCGACGAATGGGGATAGGGTTTCGTTCCTGAGCTGCGGCTGGCTATTGAGTTTGGAAGCCGTTGGATACTTGTGCTCTGCTAGTTGGCGCTATTCGGCAATTACACAAGTGGCTACAACAGCGAGAGCGTAAGTGGGCGCTGTGATCAGGTCAAATAACGGCGAGGCTGCCGGGGATTTTGTCCTTGAAACCAAGAGCCGTCTTGGCTCAAGCCTCAAAAACAATAGCCATGATATCTAGTTGTTTGACCTTCTCTGCCGTCACCGAGTGGGTTTTCTAGCTGCCGTCTCCAAAAGCCAACCTCCGCATGAAAAAGCCACCCATCTTGAACGCCTCCATCTTATCTCCTGTCCTCGTAGCTAAATCTTTTTCAGTGGGAATTATCGATACAGAAACAAACATCATTCGCTGAATTCCATCCCTCTTGTTTCTTCTCTCCGGCCTGGCCGCCGACCCTTTCCGAAAATGGAGCCCACCCTTCTTCTCTCCGCCGTCCTTTTTCCCATGTCGCTTGATGGATGTTCCACTTGACAGCCAGGCCAGGCAGTTTATTGAAGAGAATGCACTGTAGGCACAACGATGTGATAATGGTTTACCCGCCCCCGAGTGCTAAGGGCAATAGCGTAGATGGGAAGCCATTCTGAACACGGACCTCCCCATGAGCATTGCCGCTCCGCTGGTTCGAGCCATCCATGCAAAATCACCGGCGATGGGATGGATGGATGGATGATGGATGCAGCGTGACCGGCCGCCATCCTTGGTTGGTTCCAGCCCCGGAGTGGATCAGATCAGCCATGCTCTGTGTGGTGTTTTTGCCCTCCCTTGTGCTCTTCAGACCGACCTCTTTTTCGTGCACGGCGCCCGTATTGTCTTGTTGGGAGATACAAGCGGTGCTTGGCATAAGCTGGGGCCAGGTCCATCTCAGCTAGCGAGGATGCCGATTTCGCAAGGCAGACGATTATTGAGCTTTGTATCACGGGAGTGAGACCAAAAAACAAAGGCCCAGACATGGAGTAAATAGAATGGCCAGGTTCTCTTGGCCAGGTCTCAGTTCTTGCGAGTCCAGACGCCGCAATCCAGGCACGAGCGCCGTAAGCACAGCGGCAATACGAGCGTCTCTACAGTGGGAAGGGAATCGTACGGTCCTAGTGCCTGGGGATGGTTGGCCCGGCTAGTCATCGCGGGGAGCGTCTGGCTGTTTGCGGTTCCCCATAAGCCTCATCCTGGAGAATCCCACTTTTGTGCATTCATCGGTCTGGGGTTCCCCAACTTGGCCGCACATGCGTCCAAGTTCCCAGTCGACCCTCGTCCTCCTCCGCGTTCGCCCACTGCTCCGCATTTCTTATATCTACGCTCTTCCCCTCTCCCTCTTTTTCCTTCTCCAAGGCCCTCTTCTTCTCCCCTTGTCTTCTCTCACACAAGCCCATTGTCAAGAGAGCAACAGTCCACCAGAATGGTCGGCAACAACGAAGAGTACTGGGTCCCCGAGGACTACGAGGGCATGAGCGCCGGCCGCTACCTGGCCACGCGCGTGTCCTCGCTCAAGCCGCCGATGCTCAACGTGCCGAACCCGTGGAAGCTGCTGCGCATGCTCAACCGCCAGCAGTGGTCCTTTTTCGCCATTGCCTTCTGGGCCTGGACCTGGGACGCCTTTGACTTCTTCACCGTGTCGCTGACCGTGGCCGACCTGGCCAAGCAGTTTGGCAAGACGAACACCGACATCACCTGGGGCATCACGCTGGTGCTCATGTTCCGGTCTGTGGGCTCCGTGGCCTTTGGCGTGGCGGCCGATCGCTACGGGCGCAAGTGGCCGTTTATCGTCAACAACCTGCTGTTTATTGCGCTTGAACTGGTGAGAATGATCCCGTCCGATCTGATTCAACGTTTCGTGCCTTTTCTTGGCTCTTGGCGGCGATGCAGCCAAGAGAGCCACGGCGGTGCCACCCGTCTTGGCCAAGCAGCGCTATAATCTGGCGTCAGCATCTGAGCCGCGTATAGCAACTGCCGGAGCTATTGAATTGATTTTACCGCCTAAATCTGCAGAGCCAAAAGACTAACTGGTTTCCAATTACAGGGAACCGGATTCTGCAACACGTACAAGCAGTTCCTCGCCTGCCGCGCGCTCTTCGGCGTTGCCATGGGCGGTCTGTACGGAAACGCAGCGGCCACGGCACTGGAAGACTGCCCGTCGGAAGCCCGCGGCATCATTTCCGGAATCCTCCAGCAGGGTGTAAGCCATCCTCACCTCCCAGTCACCACTTTCTATCAAAATCTAACTCACTCCTTCACAGTACGCCTTTGGATACCTCCTCGCTGCCGCCTTCGCCCGCGGCCTCGTCAACACCACCTCCCACGGATGGCGCCCGCTGTACTGGTTCGGCGCCTGCCCGCCCGTCATCTTCATCGCCTTCCGCCTGATGATGCCCGAGACCCAGACCTACCGCGAGCGCGAGCGCATGCGCATCGAGGCCGGCCGCAACCGCAGCGACGAAAAGTCGGTCGGCAACGTCTTCCT
This sequence comes from Trichoderma atroviride, assembly GCF_020647795.1. Lineage (NCBI taxonomy): Eukaryota > Fungi > Ascomycota > Sordariomycetes > Hypocreales > Hypocreaceae > Trichoderma > Trichoderma atroviride. Next base: position 659,060 of record NC_089400.1, on the reverse strand, counting down.
CACTGAAGGCAAGGTCGCCATCAAGCGCCACTGGCTGCTGCTGACCTACCTCGTCCTGCTCATGGCCGGCTTCAACTTCATGAGCCACGGCAGCCAGGATCTGTACCCGACCATGCTGACCAACCAGCTCGCCTTCAGCGCCAACAAGGTCACCGTCACGCAGGTTGTAGCCAACCTGGGCGCCATGACTGGCGGAACCGTGGTCGGTTTCCTGAGTCAGTCCATCGGCCGTCGATTCAGCATCATCTGCTGCTGCATTGTCGGCGGCGCTCTGCTCTACCCATACACCTTTGTGCACGACACCTCCATCATGGCCGCCGCCTTCTTCCAGCAGTTCTGCGTCCAGGGCGCCTGGGGCGTCATCCCCATCCACCTGATGGAGCTGTCCCCCGGTGCCTTTAGGACCTTTGTCGTCGGCACGGCCTACCAGCTGGGCAACCTCGTCTCTTCGGCGTCGTCCACCATCGAGGCCCGCATCGGCGAGCGCTTCCCCCTGCCGCCCACCACAAAGGGCGTCCCCCGCTACGACTACGGCAAGGTCATCTGCATCTTCATGGGCTGCGTCTACGCCTACGTCATTGTCCTGACCTTTTTGGGTCCTGAGCAGCTGCGCAAGAGCTTCGACGTCGCTTACGACCACGACGCTGCCGTGGTGGCTGGCTGGGACGACAAGGCAAAGGCTGAGCACGAGGAGTTTGACACCAAGGCGCGGGACTCTACTGCTGGCGAGAAGCAAGCTGAGGAGGTTTGAAAGAACAATGTTCTGTGGATACCCTATTACTTGGATAAATGACTCTAGTATATCTTGCTTTTTGCTTGTTGTTATGTTTATGAAATTTGGGAAATGGGGGCTTCTTGGATCTGAAGCCCTAAAGCAGTGGAATCAGACACTGTATGACAATCATGATATGATGCACTATGCCTTATCTATACCACATATATATGCCCTTTCAATACAAAGACCACAAAAGTGGTGAATGAAATACTCGCTGTGCCCAATAGAAGCACAATTGTTTACCCACCCGTCCTAGGATTAGAGTAGCTGGATAAAGTTAAAAGCTGTATGGCGTTGCATGAAATCCCCCTCTCCATTTTGGCTGATCTGCATACCCCATCTCCATGCAACCCCCGCAAATCGTTCTATAAGACCATAACAATCCTTCTCTACACACATGTATACACCTCCGTAGTCTATGAAAAGCAAAAAAATAGAAAGACAGCCCATCATGGCCAGCAGCAACCACGCCAATGACCGCACCAACCTCACCAGCCGCATCCTCCCCGAAATGAGCCTCTCGCCAGGCCGCGACGCCGCCCTCGACGCCCGCATCGACTCTCTCCACCCCGCGGCCCGCGACTCGGCCGCCGGCCGCTTCAGCATCGCCGGCAACGCCATCGTCACGGGCGGCACCGGCGCCATTGGCACCGTCGTGGCGAGGGCGATGCTGCAGCACGGCCTGGCCGGGCTGATGCTGATCGACCTCAACGTGGCCGCGTCGCGGGACGCCGTGCAGGCGCTGCGGCGCGAATTCCCCGCGGCCAAAATCACGGCCGTCGAGGTGGACGTCACTGACGAGGGGGCCGTTGCCGCAGCTATTAGCGAAGCCGTCCAGCTGTTGGGCTCGGTGGACATGCTGGTGTGTCTTGCGGGCATCGTGGGATGCGCGCACGCGTTGGACATGCCCGTCAGCCAGTGGCGCAGGATCCTCGACATCAACACCACGGGGGCCTTTATCTGCGCGCAGGCCGCGGCACGGCAAATGGTCGCTCAGGGCCGCGGCGGGCGCATCATCTTCACGGCATCGATATCAGCGCACAGGGTCAACTTCCCGCAGCCACAAGTCGCGTACAACGTGAGCAAGGGGGCGCTGCTGATGCTCAAGAACTCGCTGGCGGCGGAGTGGGCGCAGTACGGCATCACGGTGAACAGCATCAGCCCGGGGTACATGGACACGGTGCTGAACGAGGGGGGAAGGGTTGGCGGCGGCGAGGAAGGTCTGGAGCGAGAGGAATCCGGCTGGGAGGATGGGCGTGCCGGAGGAGTTGGCTGGGGTGGTGGTGATGATGCTGAGCAGGGCGGGGAGTTATATGAATGGGGCGGATGTGGTTGTGGATGGGGGAGGACATGTGTTTTGATGTGTATTTGATGTGTATTTGAGGCAAATTATAGAAAGAAAGTGAAGAATTCCAATACGTACGTGTATATCGAGTGTAAGTCAACTCAAGCTCATAAAACGAATGGGGCATAAGTGAGCCTACATGTACCCAACTCACCTCTCCAAAGGTTCAGTCAAGACAAAATATTAAATCCAGCATCTCTAATCGTATAAACTACCAATCAATAAATGACCTTTTTTCAAACTTTGTAACCGTTTACCCTTACCCAAAAACCTCCGTCTCTACCTAGGTCCCTCCACCAACCCAGCAAAAACGGCGGTCCCAGCCGCCAACCACGTGGTGTCCTCCCCGTCTCCAACAGGCCAACCGCCAGAATCACCATCTTCAACGGCGCGCCTGTTTTGGGGGGAAAAATCGCCTGGGTAAAATCAATCTGATATCTGATTCATGCACGCAGGGTCTATGGGGGGGGGGGGGGGGGGGGGGGGGGGGAATGCAGCTCATTCCCCGGGCGCTTAATGCCGTGCGTTAGCGAGCCAGGTCTTCAATCCATCGCTGCGCATCTCTCGATATTCAATCAATGCGTTTTGCGCTCATGTACTCAATTAAAACCTCGTCGAACAACAACATGTCAACACATACCTATTCCATCACTTCACATGAATTTTCAGCAATCATAAACAACCCTCCATCCCTCCCTTCATCACGCAATCTAGATAAGGCTGAGCCAAAAGCAACCCTCCACCAATTCACCATTCACCGAACCACCGCCCCCACGTGGTCCTCCCAGAGCCTCTCCGACAACCCATTCCAATCCATCCACCCATGAGCATGAGGGGTTTTATTCATCTCGCCAACATGCCAATGCAGTAATACCCAGTCCTTTCCCGTGTAAGTGACTAGCACAGCACAGCAACGAGTGATGTGCAAGCATCAGAAAATGTGCCCCGGCTCGTGCAAGCTAGGCGTGTCTCGCTCCCGCAGGCAAACGCCTCTGCGTCGCGAGAATCCGGGGCTTGGCAGCCAAGCATCTGCTTGATCGACGAGCGCTGGTTGGCTCGAGCGCCCGGAATTATTCTTTTGAGTTGTGAGACATCTCTTTATTAATCTCAATAGCAACGCGGCATAGTCTGATGGCGGTGGTGGCTATTCATATAAACAACACCCACCAGCATCTCTTCCCTCGACCCAAGGGTCCTCGTCGCATCTGTAATGCTACCAAACTTGCTTCTCCCATTTCCTTAAGTTTCCATCTTTCCAGCATCCCTTTTTGGCCCCTTTTCGTATCTCTGACATAATTGCCATGGACAAAGTCACGCTCCTCACAGCATCCCGGCTCGAGCCCACAGTTGCTCTGCGGCCCCACTCGACTCTGATCGTCGGCCTTGGCAAAGCGTTTGCTCTTTCGCTTCAATTACATCATCGGTTTCTCGACGTTTCCCTATACATCTGCCTGCAATCGTACTTAATCTCCTACGCCCTTCTCGCCGGAACCTCATACGCCTGCAAGCACCTGCTCTTCTATGCATTCATCGCCTCCGCATTTATTCTCAAACACGCATTCGCAATGTCCACCAAAGCCATTTTCGACATCTGGGACTCCAGCAGTGTCCAGAAAGTCCGCGCCAGGATCTTTTACGAGTTTGCCGTCTTCATCTTGGGCTGCGGCAACGCCATGTTTCTCCTCATCTTCTGGCCCGGCTGGCTGCTCCTCGGCGGTGCCTGTCTTGCCGCATGGCAGCTGGCTGGCTGATTGATTGACTCTTGCTTCTGTCTGGAATATCCAATCGCGAAAATAACAATAATCGATAAACAAGATGCCAGCTCTCTACCGCAACCAGCCAGCGACAAGCCTGTTATTAGGCTGAATTTGATTCGCCCAAGCCTTTACTTTGAGCTCCCACAGCCACCCTCTTCATTTCGAGAAGAAGAATGTGTTACCGCCAGTATCCTTCCGGATCTGCGACGAATAATCCACCTCGGGGTCAAACTCTTGCCACGTGCTGGCCGGATATATGTGCTTGTGCCGCTCATACCACCTACGATCCACCACCTTTGTCAACGTCGGATCTTCACCAAAACCTTCCAGCGTGGAAATGTCTGCTTGTCGCGCCCTAGCAGCTGCCGCCTTGGCCGCCGCAGTCGTCAAGACGCCGGCCGAGGGATCCGAGTCTGGATCAGTCAAAGTTGAAGTCGAGGCTCTCGCATTCGGTGCTTCGGCGCTGTAGTCAAAGATGCGAAGGCCTCGGGGACCGGTACTCCTGTTGACGACGAAATAATAAAAGTCGTAATGCTAGCAACAGAATTAGCATCATCGTATACACATGTACATAGAGAATAGAAGAATAGACGAATATATAGACACTTACATGAGGAATAATCACCGTCCCTCGCACCAGCATCAAATCGTCCACTCCAACTCTTGCCCAAGCTCTTGTTGCATTTGCCTGTTCTCCAACGCCAAGCTCCGCGCCCACCTTGCGGCTCTTGTCCAGAAACACCCATATAAAGTCGCCCTTCTTCATGCGGACCGTCCCGCCGGGCGTGTTGGCGCCATCGTAAAACACAAACGGGATCGCAATCTCGGTGTCCTTGATGGATTCCTGCAAGGCAACAAACTCGCGCCGCAGAGCGTCTCGCTCCGTAGCCTCCTTGAGAAGCGCCGCTTTGGTCACTGCTTTGGGAACCAGCCCCACGGCAGCATTCGCCTTGAGCTTGGCCTTGGCCTTGTTCTCGCTCAGGTCCTTGTCGCTCGATGCTTCAGAGGCGGCGCCGCTCGCATTCTCGGTGTCGTCTTCGCCTTCGTCGTCGTCGCCGAACGAGAGCAGCTTCTTCTTGCCAGGGTTCTGCTTGCTCTTCTTCTTCAGCTTCTTCTTCAGCGGCCCGGGGCCAGCGCTGCCGGCGGAATCACTGCCAGCGTTGTCAGGAGTGCCTGTCAGCGAGCGGTCCGGTTTAGACGTGCCTGAGAGCGCGGCCTCGCGGGCTTCGCGCTCTTGCTGCTCGAGAACTGCGGCGCGCCGCTTGCGGAAGTCTGAGAGGGCGACGAGGCCGACGGTGTGTGTTGACAGTCGCTCGTTTGTGGTTTTGTTTTGCGCTGTGAAGCGCGAGGCGTTGTCCGACATGCTGCCGAGTGATGACGCTGGGATGCAGCCGTATCGTGATGAAAGATTGAAGGATGACGCTTAGCTGCCCCCAGTATGCGCTATCCACAGCTGAGTGCATAAGAATATTTATTAACACTGTATTTCCTTGGCTTTGCTGATAATGCAGCACAGTGTGTATGCTTTGGCTCGGATTACGTAGTGATCTTGAATACCCTAGACATGATTTGACAATGAGAAGAAAGAGACAGTTAGACACAATTCAAATTGTAAAGTGATTTCCTCTCACGATACCAACTTGACTTTATAACCATAAATCATGGAAGCTTGCTACCCTGTCTCGTTGCCTGTCCCACCTGCGAGTTTGTTGTATCCTCCGCATATCTCTTATAGACCTCAATGTACTTGTCATCATCACTCCAAGTGTTCTTCACACTCGGGTGGTTGTCCACAGCCTTGATCCACGAATTCCATCTTGTCCATGCATCATTTTCGCCTCCCTCTTGTGGTATTTGAAGCCCACCCGGCTTGTAGTGGTCCAACAGGAACAGCCGTTTCGCCCAAGGCGCCAGGCTTATGTCCACCAAGCTGATATTCTTGCCCAAGAACCATGGGCCCTCGGCATTCATCTGCGCCACGAGCGTCTTGATATGGCCGTGAAGCTCTTCTCGTGCTTGATCAATGGTGAAGCTTTTGTCGGGCGTGTGCTGCAGAAACTTGTAGAAGGCTGGAATGATTCTAGTGCTGATGTGGTCCATCCACAGCCGAGCCCTGGCTTTCTGGTATGGATCTGACGGCAGTAGATGAGGGCCATGTTTGGATTCATCTGCGTATGCATCCTCAAGATACTCCATAATGACAGAGCTTTCATAAAGAGGCTTCTGTTCCGATCCGGTAGTATTGACGGGCACACCGAGAGTAGGCACCAGGCCGCGAGGATTCATCTTGAGAAATCCCGGCTCCTTCTTGTACGGGTTGATTTCCACGTACTGATGGGGAATCTTTTTCTCCTCCAGCGTGATCCAAGCCCGTTGCACAAAAGGACAGAACCATCCTCCGTATAATTTGAGGGGCTGCTCGTCTGCGTGGAGAGCCGCCAGCTTTGCGGCGGCACCGCTGGGGGCGGAATGAATCGAAGTGTCTACGCTGGGCATCTTCAATTCTTGGGCTTTGTGTCTGATGAAGGCTGATATGATGGTGACAGAAGAAGAGCGGGATTTCAAGATGAGACGAGGTTGGAAGCAATGAGTCCAGATCGGGCAATCGAATGACGTTATTGACTGCACCCCGCCAAACCGAGGGGCATTGCTTTGAGCTACATACATGGATTTAAACGGATGGAAGTTATTTGCAGATTCCTTGCACTTTATAAATTTGGCTATTTTGCCGTTAATTTCTACAAAAGATTTAAGATTTGCCAACCTTTACTTGTTATTTCTCCTGCTAGTCAAAAGCAACTGGCTGGTGCGAGCTGTCGTTACTAGCACACACATGATCCAAGCATGGCTCATCAAGCAAGCAAAATAGAAACTGCACCCATCATCGGCAATTTGCAGCTTATTTTATTCTCAAAGCGTTCCGCAGCCGTCAAAGACATTCACTGATGCGTAGCACCAATGTAGATATCTAGAATTGTACTAAAGGCTGCATCCGCACAGTTCTAGGCAACCAGCTGCCGCAGCTGTCTACTCCTGTTGTTTACAAGATGAGACGATCAAGTTACTTGGCCGACACAATTCACCAAAACTTCAAACTCTGATGCCATTGGCCCATGCACTGTGGGCCGCATTCTCACTTTTGATTGAGAGTTCGACTTCTATCCGAAGTGAGTCGCGCCGAGTCGCTGGCCTCCCGCATTTAAGACACCTCGTTTGCTCGCCCTTGCGTGAATACCATCATCCTCTACATGTAGTATAAAGGCCCCTTGCCATTAATTTTTCTTCCATCTCTTCTTGCTACCTCGTCCTCTTCAGATTCTATTTATTCTCCAACATCATTGTACTTTATCCCATTATCCATTTCTTGAGCAAAAAAAAAAATCCCTCGAAAGTTTGAGAAAAAAATGAGTTCCGCATCCTCGTCTTCGGGCAGCAGCTCGGATTCAACAAGCGATACTGACTCTACGCTTAATGCGCACATGAAGTTCTTTGATCTAGATGATGGCGATGAAGACAGAGAAGAGCTTGCTGCATGCCCGTTGTTCACCCATGGTGTCCTCAAGTATGGAACTTCTTTGGAAGAGAACCCTTTTACCCAATATGGCCTACTTGGCGGAGTGGTCGAGAACAACGGTGTGGCCCATGGCAGCGTCGATGATGTTGCAAAAGACCATCGGCTGTATTTCAACGCAACGGCGCCATCAAGCGTCTTCATCTGCGGCAGCCAAGGCTCTGGAAAGAGCCATACTCTGAGCTGTCTACTGGAGAACTGCCTCATGCAGTCAGAAGCAAATGTTCTGCCACGCCCACTGACTGGCATAGTATTTCACTACGATCCCTGGGTGTCGGCTACTCGAGGCACGCCTTGTGAGGCAGCCTACCTGGCCTCCGCCAAAGATGTCTCCGTGAGAGTTTTATGCCCTCCCACCAACGTTCGACAAATCGAGGTACGCAAGAGGATCACGTTGTGAAGGCAAATGAGCTCGTTATTTCTGAATTGCTGATATTTGCCTAGGATATTTACTCCAAACTGCCAAATGTCAAAGTGGAAATATTGCGCATCAACCAGTCCGACCTCAATACAAAGCGCATGATGGACTTGATGGCCGTAAGCTCTGTCCAAGGCAGCATGCCATTATACTTGCACGTCGTGCAGCGCATTCTACGAGACCTGCGGATCGAGCAGCAACAAAACAACACCTCTTTCAACTATCTTGAATTCAAGAACCGTCTCATGAGGGAGGATCTGGCCACTGGTCAACTGGTGCCTCTCCAACAACGACTCGAAACGCTGGAAAGTTTCATGGTGAAAGAGCAGGTAGTCAACGTGGCTGGCAAAGCTGTCAAGAAGAATATAGGAAAAGGAATAGATTGGAAGCCCAAGGTCAGTCATCTTTCGCCTTGCTCAGCGTCTACGGCCTGTGGAACTGACAGTACAACGTGTGATATAGGCAGGTCAACTCACCATCATCGACCTCTCGTGCCCATGCGTGACCGAAGAGACAGCTTGCTCGCTCTTCAACATCTGTCTAAGCCTCTTCCTGGAGCAGAATCCGGAAATTGGTCGTGTTGTTGCTTTGGACGAAGCACACAAATACATGACGGAAACGGCAGAGTGTGAAGTGCTGACGCAGGCACTTCTTTCCAACATTCGTTTACAGCGTCACTTGGGCCTCCGAGTCATCATTTCGACCCAAGAGCCTACTATTTCACCCAAGTTGTTGGATTTATGCTCCGTCACGATTGTGCACCGATTCACCTCTCCTGACTGGTTACAAAGTCTCAAGAAGCACTTGGCCGGCGCGTCAATCTCGCTTCTGAACAAGAATCAGCAAACCAGCACCGGTCACTCCAATGGCGAAGACAGCAATAACGGCCTTGTTGCGGACCTGAATCCCAACGAATTCGCGATGAAGCTATTTAGCAAAATCGTGGCTCTTCGACGTGGCCAGGCCCTTTTATTCTGTCCATCTGCAATAATTGACGTGCTCACAACGTCACTGAAGTCGGAAAACGGTCTGTCTACCAGTAATGGATGGGATGATGCCCAAGTCTCCGTGTTAGAAGAAGTCAGCCCACAGCTTATCAAGCTGTCTCACGGCCATATGAAGATCCGGGTGCGCAAGAGGATGACGCAAGATGGAGGAAGAAGCATCATGGCTGCCTAAATTTGTTTGTCCATCTGCGTGTTGCATGGAGCAAATGGACTGGATGTTAAAAGTTTCATATACCCATATGATAGTGTATGAGATTTGTCGGTTTATTTTCGTCTCAATAGCTGAGCTTCTACCTAATAAATTGCGTCACTTTGCCCTTTTAGCTCAATGGTAAGATGCACAGCCCCTTTTTCATTAAATACAATAAATGCTCGCTTGCAAAAGAAAAAGTCTTGTAGAGATGAAACAAAAACCGCGTTCAATTCCCATCATCACTCAAACCGTGAATCAGCCATCATCGCCGTCATATCGAAATTCAGCATATTCTGCAACACCATATCATCCATCATGAGATCCATCTGGTACACATTCGTAGGCTGGTGTTGCTGCTGCTGCGGCGGTCCTACCATATACCCCGCCGATTCTACAATGGACGCATCCACCACGCCATGATGACCAGCTAGATTCTGGAACCCAGAATGTGAATACGCTGAGCTGCTCATAGACGTCGGCGTAGCCTTCTGTTCCGACACTGTGGACGGCACCGAAGCGTCACGCCCGCTATGCCGTAGATTCCGAGATGCCAGTCTCTGCAAATACGTCTGAGCAGCTTCCTCTCCGCCAAAGATGAAGCCTATATCAGCGACCAGGTCATCCGTCACTTCGGGTACCGGAGCGCCATTGTTTCCCATATCTACCAAGCTTAGCATCCTTGTCAAGACCTGTCTCCCGCGGCTCGCAACAGGAGATACACAGCCCTCATCTTCCAGTATCTTGAGATCGTCCGCCATGTTCCTAATCTGCTGCCAAACATTCGGTATGGGCAACGAGCCTTCCACCAGGAGAAGCGCCGTGACCGTCACGGCAACGGAAAACACCTGGTATGCCTGCGGGAGGAACTTTTGAAGCGAGGTGCTGGATTTGTTCCGTCGGAGGGTTCTGTATACGGCCATGGCGTCCTCGGCTGCTTCGGTGCATTTGGCCCACGAGTCGCCGATGCGATGCGATATGAAGGGGCGGTACATGCGAATGCGCTGGGTACTGATGCATGTGCGGATAATGTGGTTTTGCCAGGTGATGATCTCTCCCATTGGATGGGGCAGAGGAGGTGGACGGCCCTCTTGATCGAGCTGGAAGAACCAGGGGTAAGATCTTGTAATGTTGAGGACCTCTTCGTCTAGTTTGCAGATGGTCTCGTAGGAGTCGCTGCCGCTGGGATCGCCATAGCAAATATGATTGTTCATCAGCTTAAAGAATCGGGCTCTAAAGATATTCAGCATCATCATAGTCGGCTCATTATCGGGACGTGGCCGCAGGAATGTATCGGTGATGTCGTCGTCGTTGCAGTTGAGTGGTAGAGGGACTCCCGGAGTCTCTAAGCGAATCAGTGGAGGGCGGCCCAAGCAGATGGATTGGAATCTATAAAAGTCGTTAATTATTTCATCTCAACAAGATACGGAAATCTTACGTGTCTGAATCAACGAGATCCCACCATATACGGTGTCTCATCTCATCATGCAGCGTTTGAGAAGGACTCAGATCTTTATCCAGTCCGAGAGTCTGAGCAGTCCTCACAGCCTGCCCCAACCGTCTATAGAGCGCATTTGTTAGTTGAACCATCACATTGAATCAACAACCATTCCCGAGAAAAAGACTTACGAGTTCAGTGTATCGATTTTGTTGGTGGAATACCAGTAAAACTGCGTAATGGAAAAGGTCTGGAGCTGCACAATGCACGGCTTTGACTCGTAGTCCCCAGCCCGCAAGGCTTGGTGAGAGACCTTGTGCCATACATGTACAAGATCCCGGACCGACTCTTTCGGACATCCGAATATCTCAGCCGTCACAGGAGGTATAAACAGGGCGCTGACCGAGATGATGGTGAAGAGGAGTGCCGTGAACATAAAGTCCATCTCCCGGCTGTCCCTGGCATCCCAAAAGTCGTCATACTGGCGCCGAAACGACGGCACGTGCGTGATCTGGAAGATCCAGTTGATGTGATCGAGGTAGTAGTTGACCATCAGGTCGCACATGGACCGCGACGGCAATGCAGACCGCAGCTGCGTCTCCCAGTACCGCCGGTTGGCGTCTCCCTCCATCATGTTCCAGAGCAGGGACGGCTGGTTCGCGCGCTGAATCTCGGCGAGGAGCTGTGCAAGCGAAGAAACGGGAACGGACGTGGTGTTTGCGTCTAAGCCGAGGGCCCGGAAGAAGGAGGGCACATCGCTGGTCTCAGCAGCAGCCAGCTGACTGTTCCGGAGCGCGAGGCCCACGCCGGCAGAGGCATCAGCGCATGCAATGGGCTCTCGGACCGAAGCATCCACGGTGTAGGCGCCCTCCGGCGATGCGGCATCGCCCTGAGCCGCCGTGTCGCCGCTGCCCCTTGGCCGGCCTGGCCTCGGCGGCGCCGGATTCAGGCGGCAGAACTTCTCGCGGCGAAAGCGAGTGCAGGTGCCGCAGGGCACTCTGCGGTCGCACTTGAGCTTGTGGCGGCGACATGCAAGGCAGCTCAAGGGCTTGCGGCCGCCTTTGTTGGCTCGCCTTGCCTGGCCGTCCGTCGCCAGAGGCTGCTCGTCAGCGACCGGAGATTCGGACATGGGGCCGCGATGCTTCGGAGATGGGGCGCCACAGTTCTGGAGAAGAGAAGGCTGGGCCAGATTGCGTGCAGGCGCAACTAATTCTCGCAGATTACGACCAAAACAAATGGAAGAAAAATAAGGTTAAAGGTTAAAGATATTAGCAACGAAGAGAATCAGAAGGAGAAGACTCTGCTCATTAAGAATTGGAGGTCCGGATCGCTGGACTTGGCAGAGGGAAACCCAATTGGGAGGCGTTTCCAACCGAACTTGTCGCGCCACTGGGCTTGGTTGAACGGAGCTGACTATATCGACTATGAGAATACGAAGGAAATAGTAATCACCAAATCCCATCTTCAGCTTCCTCTTCTATTTTTGTGCATATCTTTCAAACTTTGATATCCAGCTTGTCAGATTATTCTATCATTGAATCAACAGCTGATCGGCAGTTGGCCAAATTCTGCTCGCTGCGTGTCAAGCAGGTTACATGTAGTATTTCACATCCATTCATATACGTGCCCTCAAATGTCGTATCGAATCTTGTACACGTCGCTATTCATTAAATCAAATACACGTCGCTAGTCTCTATTTATACACACAGCCATGCGATGGTTCATGCATTCGGTTGCGGTAGAACCGAATCAGCTCAACTAGTTGAACGGCTGGCTCAGCAGCCCCTCAAACTTTTCAACTATAGCTGCAGCACCTCCCCGGTAGGATTGCGCAACAGCTTCGTCTCGCTCCTTGCCTCGCTCGGCACCGACAGCCACTCGCTTCTCCCCGAGAGCGCGAGCTCCCTTGACGAGAACCGACGTTCGCGGCTGGCGGCTTTCTGCAAAAGGCCGGAAGATGTCCGAGATGGCGCCGAGAGCTGCAATGTTGCTCTCGAAATCCTGCCTGGAAGAGAGATTTGGCAGTGCGCAACTCAAGTGGTAGCAATCCTCCCTAGGTTGACGAGTCAGTAAAAAAAATTGCTAGGCTCAGGCTTCAAACGAGTATGGCTCAGTTCCACTCACATGGCCTGGTTGGCTCCCTGTCCGAGATGAGGGCTGGTAGGATGGGCGGCATCCCCGACTAGCACGCATCGCTTAGAATACCACTGCTCGGGCTTCAACTCGTCTCGATCAAAGAGACCAAACTTGATGATGCGTTCTGAAGACTTCACCCCTTGGACGATGCTCTCATCCCACCCCTCGAGCAGTTTGCAGAGAGCATCTTGCTGAGTCTTCATCTCGTCAGCGGTAAAGGGGCGCCATGTCTCTTCCCTCTCTTGGGTTTCACGCTGCGTGAGAGCCCATGATGTGGTCTTTGGGCCGACTGGATAAGCGATTACGTGTGTTCCATCGCCGTACCAGTTGCGCATAGCCGCCAAGTCTTGCAGAGGCCCCGGTGTTTCTGAAAGGAAGGCCGTCTTTGGGTCTCTTTGTTAGTTACTTTTAACTTGAATAGTAGATTTGTAATTGTCAAAAACGTACTTGTGTGAGACCCGTAAACGAAGGGGCACCTTCTTCAACCCCCCGCTGCTTTAGAAGAATTGTTCTTGCTGCTGATTTGATGCCATCACATCCAATCAGAAAAGACCCCGTGACTGATTCGCCGTTGCTGAAAGTTGCCGTCACTGAGTCGTCGTGCTCTTGAATAGCAACCAGTCCCCACCCTTCTCTGACTTCGATACCCTCTTCCAATACCTTGTTTTTCAGCAAGAGATTTAAGCTTGTTCGTCTGATGCCGGCGGCAGGCTGCTGGTATCTCTCGGTAAAGGTGGACGGTAAATCGGATTGCCCCAGCACTTCCCCTGAAGCTTTAGCATCCCAAAGAGCTTTGAGTGGCAGGGACTCGGCCTTGATAGCGTCTGCAACCCCAATCATGTTAAAGACTTTGAGTCTGAAGTTCCAAACGTTAATACTTCTTTTTTTCAATCCATCATCAGATTCCATGTCTGGAATAGAACATACCCGTTGGACATGACCATCAACGACGCTCCAGCAGTGCCCAGCTCTCGGACTTTTTCAAACACAATCGGACGATAGCCCTTGCGCTTGAGAAGAATCGCAAGCACAGGTCCAGCTACACCGCAGCCGATAACGAGAACGATAGGAGAGGCCATTTTCAAGTTTATAAAATATCTAGAAGTAATTGTCTTTGTGAAAAGAGTACCAAATGTTGTTAAGCGATTGAATAAGTGGCTGAGTGGATTGCTTCCTTCATTTTCTTCATTCTCCCCTTCATCTATATACAAAATCAATACCTGGCAATGGCTTCTCTACACTTTATAACTGTTCTCCGAGTGACTCAATCGGTGAGGCGTTGCAATTGACTTTTCAATATTGCTTCATGGCGCGAGGCCAAGTCCGAATGGCCTGACCGGAGAACGGCGCCATCTCCGGTCGCTGGGCGGCGCCAGATCTGGGATCCTGAAAGGACTACCGGACAAAAAAACCGGCATTAGAGACATTATCAACGCACAAAATATGCCATGCGCACATGTATACAGCGCTATGATAGCAGAAACAGTGCTCTTTTTATCATAACGCATGTGTATATTCGTTTTGCTGTCTGGTCTTTTTTACCAGCTACCCCTGTCGGAGTCCAAATAAGCAACCGCCGCGAAACTTATAACAAAAAGATGGGCTTTTATTGGCCAATCCTGTCGATCAATCACAACTTGCCCTCACTTATACACCATTAATCCTGACCATCAACCCTAACTTAGTCATTCAACTCCAACTACTTACCAAGATTCTTGCTTTTTTCTTAAAAGGCAAAAAGATTTGATCATGCTGTGGAAAACCGAATCACCAGGAAGTAGATGCTGCAAATGCCGTTCTAGCCCCGCTTTTTCTACTCCTTGTACAAGTATATTCCCCCAAGTAAGTTAGACGGCAAGGAGACGTCCCTATAATCCTGGAGGAAAAGGGGATTGGCAAGATCCCAAAGCGATAAAGAAAAAAGATTACACACAATTTCCGAAAAAGTCGAAAGTGAAAGAGAGGAATTCGTCATTTCTATTGGTAGCCAAGAACTCTGCGCTTGCTCGTTATAGTACATCAACGCCATATTCCATTTCCATTTGGTCAGAAAAAAGACAACCATTGAGCGCCAATTAACTGTACAACATATAATCACACAATTTTTTTTGGTTTCTTTTTTTCTTTGTTTTTTTCTTTCGTTTCCGCGTCCCAATTACGACCCCACGCTGAATCCAAATGATCCATCAAAAACGTCGAGCTTCTTCATGTCGTTGTCCGGACCGCGAAGGGATTTCAGAATATCGATATCCGGGACCTTGTTTGCGGGATAGAACAGCAGCAGGTTTTCCAAGTCCTCTTCTGTGAGCTGGCTGATCTCCTCCCACTTGTAGGCGTCGCTGACCTTGGACATCCTACGCGCCATCTTCAGTCAGCATCTCCGTGTCGCGTGCATCTAGCAATAATGGCGTCCAAAACCTTACCATCGCATCCGCTTCTGGCTGTCTTCGTGGTTGGGCGCAACCTTGCGCAGCCGTGATCTCAAATCCCCAATTGTCTCGATAGCGTTGCCGACATTCTGCGGCAGCTGGCTCGCAATGTGCCGCCGCAGCGATGCCGCCAATCGGGGTCCCTTGCCGTTGGTGCTGACCATGACCTGCAGCGGCCCATCGCGATGGACGCTGCCAAAGTAGAAGTCGCACTCGGGGGGGGCACATCGGCAATGTTGGCCGGGACTCTCTTCTCCTTGCACAGTTTCCAGATGGCCGTAGAGGCTGCCGGGTCGTCGATGGCGACCAGCACCATGTCTGTCTTGTCCAGATCGGAGGGCTCGAACAGCCGGTCGATGTGTGTAACTTGCTTCTCTGCGATTCGGTATGCGACCTCCTCATTCAGCCCGGACGCAGGGCAGACGACGGTGACTTTGGCATCGGCGTTGAGGCAGTTGAGAATGCGGCCGGACGCAACCTGTCGATTGATTTGCTTGTTAGTCCTGCAGCTCTTTCCAACCGTCAAGAGCCTAGAGAGCCTGTGTAGCCCTTTAGAACGTCAGGACTTGGAAATGCAAACAGCCGTACCTCGCCACCGCCCACTACCAAAACATTCTTGTCCTTGATGCGCCATGCCAGAATCAAGCTCCCTCCCGGCTGCACTTGCGGAAATGATTTGCTCATAATTCAAGTTCGTATTGAAGTAGCGTTCGATGTGTGGTTTGAGGCGGAAAGACGGGCGATTCAATTTCGAATTCGAATGTCCCGAGTCTGAGTCAAGGTTTAAGCTATGCTCGGCTTGCCTTGCACAAGTGGCGGAATTGGAGATTTTTCGGAGTTTCGATAAGACACGCAGCGATACGTGTTGAGCATACTACTTACTGTACAGTAGGTAGATGATCCACTGTTTGTGCTGTTTCCCATTGACGCATTGAATCAGCAAAGCTCTCGGCGCGCTTGACGCTTCCCGTCCGCTGTAGTAGCGTCGGCGCATGCCCTTTTTAGCGCTCTGATGGGACCGGAGCCTCTACGTCAACCACTGCACCCCTGTCGCGTGCGCTAAAGCCAGCGAATCGCGGCTGGCGGCTGAGCGACGCAACCGTTCCGCACAGCCCCCTCTTGCAGCCTGCCTTAGCCTTGCCTTGCGCTTTGCTCTCTGCCCTGCCTGGCTCTTTCAGCGATGCAGCTCGAGGCACGCATCGGCCTGTTCTGGTCGTCTTGCTGTGCTCTTTGTGCTTCTTTTCGGTTCTGATTCTCTTCTTCTTTGCTCCGCTCCGCAAACCATCGCCATGTCTCGCAGGCTCGGCGGCGGCAGGATCCTGGGCAGTGGAAAGGGCCTTGGCCCGACCCCTCCGGCTCGATCCTCCAGTCCCTTTGCTCCGTCCGAGAGCACCGTTTCCGTGGCCTCGTCGTCGATATCGCCACCTGCGAGCGGCAGTCTAGCCGACCTGAGCCAGGATATTGGCTCCAGCATCAGCGTCGGGGCACAGCCAAAGGGCAGCTCGGCGGACCCGTCGAGCCTTCTGTGCCCCATCTGCAGCGAAGAGATGGTATGAAGCTGTCAGGGCTAAGCCGTGGCGTATTCTTACTTACCATATTGCAGCTCACTTTGCTCCAACTCAACCGCCATATCGATGACACCCACCAAGAGCTCCCTGCCGAAGAACAGAACGAAGTCAAGACATGGTTCGACAAACAGGTCCTCAAAGCGAAGCGCTTCCAGCCGCTGTCGATGATCAACATGAAGCTGCGCGGCCTCGAAGTCTTCGAATCAAACGAAACCAGCTTTATTACGCCGCCGCAAGCCCCAATAGCGTCCGCCAGCAAGCTCCCGATTGAAGCTCCCGTCGACCCGGAGGAATTCATAACGAGACATCACTGGCAGCGCTCTACGGGATATGACATGTGCACGGATCCGACTTGTGGAAAGGGGCTCGGACCTATCAACGGAAACGTCAACTGCAGGAAATGCGGACGCCTCTTTTGCGAGCAGCACACCATGTACCAGATGAAACTGAGTAGAAGTGCCAACCACGAGCCTGTCCGCGGTTACTGGGCTAGAGTATGCGAAACATGCTACAAGTCTAGAGAGGGATACAACGACCATAACGGAACATCGGTAGATCACACAGACATGTTCAAGGCCATCAGGCGGAAAAAGGTCGAAAGACAGACTCTGGAAATCTCGCGCCTCGAGAAGAGGTTGACGAAGCTCACGAGACTGCTTGCAAACTCTCCAGAGGCGCTCACAAACGCATCAAACGGCTCAATATTAGCTCCTGTCCAGTCACTGACCGGCCAAAAGAACCCTCGGAAATTGATTGAACAGTCGGTAGTGACATGGGAGGAAGACGACAAGGTGCCAGAGTGCCCATTTTGCCATCAAGAATTCGGCTCCTGGACGTTTAGGCGGCATCATTGCCGAATATGCGGCCGCGTAGTGTGCGGAGATCCTCAGACTGGCTGTTCATCTGAAGTCAGCTTAAGCATTGCTAGTCGTACGTGTTGCTCGTCCATTGTGAATATCTCACTGTTGTAGGCTAACCTCGAGTATAGCAACTGGTCCTGGCGCAGAGAAACCTCCATCGACTACTACCGGCCATGTGGCTGTGGATATCAGAATGTGCAAGGATTGCAATAGTACCATCTTCTCTAGTCGTGACTTTGCAGCATCCCTGGCGCATAGACCTCCAGATCAGCGAGCCTATGAAACCCTTCGACAATTTGAAAGGGGTATACGGCAGCTTCTGCCGAGCTTCCATCGAGCTCTTTTGGCATTACAACCAGAAGTGAAGGAAAACGGAGAAGTTGATCTCAACAAACCTCCACCTACACACGCACAAATCCAAGAAGCGAGCAAGATACGGAAACGCCTAATAGACAGCTTCACCAAATACGGATCTGCCGCCAAGAGGCTGCGCGACTTGAATGCGGATAACCCGACTCAACAAAGACTTCAGATCGCTGTGTATGCTTCAGCGAGCACATTTCTACATACCAACATGCTGCCGCTTAAAAATCTACCGCAGCTCCTTCGTCACCGATCTACGCCATCCACCTCTTCATCACACTCACACTTTCTCCCCTCAACAAATCACTCGGCGTCAAGCCTACGGCATTCCGAGCTTGCCGAATCAGAAAACGCCTCTCAGGCGGCCAGCGAGACCAGCACGGTGGTCAGCTTGCTGGAGACGGAAGAAAAGGACCTGCGAGAGCGCCTCGCCGTGCTCGAAGAACAAAAATTCATGGTCGAAGAAATGGTCAAGTCAGCCACCGGATCAAGGAGATTCGAAGAAGTCAGCGCCTTGTCTCGGAATATGGATGAGCTGAATGGCGAGATACAGGGGTTGAGGAAGAAGATTGGGGACGTGGAGAAGAAGTGGGAGGTGGCTTACCGGAATGGATCATGAGCCGAAGGAGAAGAAGCACTTGGTTCGCCCTTGTTTACGAATATTAATACCTTGGATGCGAAATTATGTATCTTATCCATCCTCGATTGGACTGGATTTTTGGCTATTTATCCGCATTATACGGCGTTTTTTTGGCGGTTCAGCAGTTGCTTAACGAATTGTTTTCTTGTTTAAACGGCGAAACATGGGAAGCGCTTCTGTTTGAAGGGTTTTGATTAGAGGTCCAGTTTACGATATCGTTAAGAGTAAATGCTGAAATTATATAGGAGGTAGTATTATCCTTCATATTGGGAAATTCACATTGCGAAATGACATCTCATCGAATTATCATGTGAAACTCAAGCTTTTTGATTTCTCTTTTGAAGCCCTTTGATTACATTACATGCAATAACACAAGAAAAAAAAAACAGATATTTCGCTATACAATGACTTGGAAATAACGTGGGAAAAGAAAAACTTCCCGCCATTCTAGAAAAAAAAAACATGAAACAGTTCAAAAGTCATGTACATCCATCCAATGATGCTAGAAAAAGGGTTAAACCAAAACCAGAAAAACACCATCCACCTTCCGCCTTTATATCTGAGTGTATGCATATATGTATATATGTGAAAAGGAAAAAAAAACAAAGTCGTGATAAAATCGTGACCTGAAAAAAAAAAGTGTCCGAGTGAAAGGTGCAAAAAGACAAAAGACACAACTTCTCCAAGGATGCCAGACCGAGATATGCAGTATACAAATATACAGGAACTTCGAACATCGAATAGAAACGAAGAGCTCTCCTCATTGAAGAGAGATAAAGGAGATAAAGGAATGGTAAAAAGGTAGCGCTTTCACTAGTGCACTACACCTTCGACTCCTCCAAGGAATCTCCTTACTCTCCCAATCTCTAGCTCATCCTTCTCGCTCTCAACAGCCTTCAGCAGACCGTCCACGACGGCATCTACCTCAGTCTCAGGAACACCCGTGCATAGCGCAACGACACGCCGGTACTTGACCTCGACGTCGCGGCTCCGGCCTTTGAGGGCCATGACCATTTTGCGCGTGACTTCCCTGCGGCTCTCGATGGCGCGGATGCGTGCCCGTAGAATTGTTGCAGAGGGAAGCATTCCTTCGCTGGCGAAGCCGCCACCGCCAGACGCAGAGGCCTCTCCGGCGGCTTCTAGCATGGCGGCTAATTCGGTTTCCCATGATGATGATGGATTTGACTGGGCGGCGTTGGACTGTTCGTTCATGATGCGGAACTGGTCATCTTCTCGGGCGTGCGTGAGGTTGGCGACCTTTTGGCGAGCCAGCTGTTGCTTCTTGAGGGTGGCTGTGATTTGTTCGATGCTTCGACGAGCTTCGCCTAGTTGGGCTGATGTCGTTCGGAGGGTAGAATGCAGGTTGTCTAATGAAGCTTGCTTGCTCTTCATTTCTTGCTGGAAGGTGGCGCCGGTTTCGTTCAAGAGATGGGTAATGGCTGTTTATGGAGTTAATTGGATGATTAACAAAGGAGGGTGCTGATGGGCAAAGTGGATGAGATTTGACTTACATTCGATAATCTCGTCACTGCTCTCTCGGCTTCGCTGGCTGGATCCAGGAGCACCATTCTTCTCAGCCGTAGCATCGCCATTCATCTTTCCATCGGCATTCTCGCCGCCGATACCAAAGTCCAGAGGCCGCAGCCCGACACGATTAGCAATCTCCGGATCAGCTCCAACCTCTAGCAGCTGAGAGATTATACTCCTGTTTCCGATCCGGGCTGCAATATTAAGCGCTGTATCCCCTGAGCTATCCTGGGCATTGACAATCTCGGACATGAATCGCGCAATACCCATCTTAGGGATAGATTGTGAGCCGTTGATGCCATTTCCATTCAGCTGTGTGGCTTGGCTGTTGGGAACGCTGCCTTGTCGCACAACCCACTCCAGTAGGCTTTCGAGATAGTATCTGCTGGCGGCGTTGCGGCCCTTGACAGCGCTTGTAACTGCAATATGATGCAAAACGGTGCGTCCTTTATGATCACGGAACTCAATGGTGCCTCCCAAAACTTCAAGGAGATCTGGAAACGAGCCTTGATCCATAGAATTTGTGACAAGACATGCTCGCATGAGGGCCGTCTCTCCTGATGCATTCACTCTTCGGGGTGAGGCTCCAACAGCGATGAGAGCTCGTAAAAGAGGCATTCGTGCCAGTGTGGCTGCCCAGTGAAGAGCGGTGTGGCTTTGAGGGTCGATGGGCATGTCAAGCTCGAGAGGTGTAAGTGTTTGGAGCATTTCGTGTGATGACTCCTCCGTAGCCGAGTCCATAAATAGGCCCATGAGCATGCTGCGTTTGAGCTCCACGTCGGGAGACACCTCGTAGGGCAGAGGAGGGGACGGGCCGCTGCCTTCGTCGATGGCATCGCGTTCATTAATCGCACTTTGCGTGTACACAAAGGATTCGTTGGGCTCCGTCGGTGATCCCGGAAAGGCTGCGGCATAGGCATCCATGTTCTGCCCGTAGGCTCCAAAGCTATCGGCGGGGGTCATGGTGACTCGTGCACGTTTTCTCGGGGGTTCGTTGTCGGGCATGCTCACACTGCCGTTTGGCTGTTGATGTTGGTGCTGTGACTGCTGTGACTGCTGCAATTGCTGTTGCTGTAGCTGTTGCTGTTGCTGCGTTGAATAGGCAGAGTCGACAGCTGGGTTAGTGTAGTCAGAGGTATAGCTCTGCTGAGAGTTGCCAGGGAAATCATCGCCATTCTGCATCGAGGGCTGTCGGCTGAAACTGGGAGCTCTTGATGGCCCATTGCGATTTCTAGGCCCGGGAGAGCCGAACCGAGCCTTGCTGATGGCGGCAACGGCATGGGACGCCGTGCTGGAAATGTTCTTGAAAAAGGTGCCCGACAAGCCATTGGGTCTCCCATCACCTCCGGCGTTGTACATGCGTTTCCTCTGCGCGGCCATGGCTTGCTCTTTAGTCGGGGTGTTGAAATCGCCGCGGCCTGCAACGCCTCCATCCTGGCCCATGTCGTATGTCAACAGTGGCCGCAATAACTCCTCCACGCCGTATTGGCGGCAGACTTCAACGCCTCGGTCGAATTTTATCCAAGTGCCCTGGTATTTGCCGTAACCTCCCTGGACCTTTTCGTGCTCACCGATCTGGATCTCCTTCTCGAGGATCTTGGTGCGCTTCCCCTTGTCGACTCCGGCGACTTTGAGGATCTGGGTGGCATTCAGCCAGGAGTCGTGGCGGCGGCGCATAACGGCAACGTTGTTGACTTCCATTTCGTACACATCGACACCCGAATAAGACGCCTGTTTCTCATATATTAAAATTCATGGCCTCACGAGTGCACAGGCCGAGCGCTGACGCTGGCCCAAGGCGGGGATACATACCGAGTATATCTGCGGCCCGTCAACGCCGCCGTTGTAGCTGCGGTTGAACGAGGCAGCCCGCCCCGTCTGCGACTGCTGGCTCATTGTGAAGGATTGTTGCGACGTTTGCGAAGCGGATGGCATGGCCAAGGTTGTGAATCTGGTGAAGACGAGATTGAGGTCGCACGAGGATTGGACGACAAAATGGAGGCGGCACTAGCTCGTAGGTTTGCCTGCCGATGCCAACTCAAAAGTCTAACCCATACACAAAAGCAGCAAGGGCGAAAAGAGCGAATGCGCACAAAGGCCTTGGGTTCGTTTTCGGTATGCCGCCTTTTTCTCCTTGTTCTTTGCTGCTCTTCTTCTCCTAGTCGCAGCCTCGGTGGTCGGTCAGGGCGCTTTGGAGATGCGAGTCCCGTGGCGGGAACAAGAGAGGTTTCGGCCCGCGTGGCTTGCTGGCAGGGTGACAGCAGCAAATCTGCAGCACAAGATTGTGTGCAAGGTATAAGGTATAGCAACGCCTGCTTCTGCCGAGGGGAGGGGGTTCGACGATGGCGTCTCCGCTTTGCAGCAAACGCAGCGAATAGAAGAACGGGCCACGACAAGATATGCAGGTCCTGGCTGAGGGCTGCGCAAGAGGACAACAATCTGGCTGAAGCAAGGGCGCGAGCGTTTTTGAGGCTCTGGTTCCTGGTCTCGGGGAATGGAGCAAAGGGCAAGCGTCTGAGACCTGTGCGGCACTCGTTTGATTGCACAGGGCAAGTTTATCAAGAAAAGGCAATTTCAACTACGCAAGATAAAAAACAGGAACCGGCCGTTGATGCAATCGACCAAAAGGTGCGGTGGGGATATGCAGCCGGTGGCATAAGGCGTTCCCCGTATGTACATCAGACCTGCGCTGCAGGAAAAATAGTCGAGGTACGCTGCGATGCGCGTGCCGAGTCGGAGCATGTAACGCTGTTAATTGAAATCCGAGCTTGGACGTGTCTGTTTCGTGATTTCGTGTCGGGCGTGTCGCGCAGCGCGACTTTAATGACCCTTTTTTCTGCTGCTGATGGTGAGATGGGCGCTGGTGGGGTTGGATAGCCCTGGTCAGCGACCGAGACAGGCGATTGTGATACGCCGAGACCCTATTTTGGGGCTTTGGGCTTGGGCTTGGGCTTGAAGAGAGTTTGTTTACATTGTGCTCTTTGGCCATCAACATTTCATTTAGCCTCTACCAATCAGGACGAGAAGCCGCGAGTTGCGGTGAGAGCTTGTCCGGCTGATGGCTCTTGTCGTAGTTGCTGTAACGGCACTATCGCGGGATGATGTATGATTGCAGCAGATCAGGAGCCGAATGTAAGTCATCAGCTCTCAACATGTGCATCTGGAGGCTTTCATTTGCACCCTTTGCAGTAGCATCTTGATGGTTGCATCCTGTAATGCTACGATACAAGCAACGGTACAACTCAAAACAAGCCACTAAAGTCGGGCGGTAGCCTTTGCAATAAGCAGCTGAACGGCTCACATGATCCTGCGCGGATCCCTACAATTGACGTGCAAGCGCTTCGAAATTACTAGTAGTAGTACTATAGGCAGCTTGTGTGCACATATGACGATGCAAACAAACATCCCAGTTTTCCTACTCGACTCTACAAGTTTATTCAAGAGAATTTGTATCTGTATGCTAAATGTACAGGTTCTATTTCCTCAAAACGGTGTAAAAAAAAAAATTATAAATACTTCACCAGGTCTCGAACCTAGGACGCCCAAAAAAAAGTGTGGCACGTGACCCTAATACGGCGGTGCGAGCCTGCACCAGACTGGTCAGTGATGAGCGATTCAACGATGGCTTCACACATGCGTGTCCAACAAACTCAAGTTCATGAGGTAGTTGTCTGTCTTTAATCATCAGGAGGGAAGTGCCCTCCAGATTTGCTTTATTAAATGGGAGAAATGCCAACCAGCCACCACAATCGCTAGCTCCCATCTATTAATGCTTTCTCTTCTTCCTATGCTTTCTTAGATCGATTATGAGTTACCCGGGGGCCACTCTTTTTATATAATTTTTAGCACCAGGGCCTGCTTCTCTTGCTTAGCATAGCTTCTCGTGCCAAGGGGCGTGATGTATCCTTTGGGCTTTATCCGCTCCATGTAACAATTTTTTAAAACAGAACGCTTAACTCTTAGTCTTGCAACTTTTTTTTTATTAAGTTCTAGGTCCTGTACCTGGTCTTAAAGAAAAATCTGCGAGTTATCTAAATTATGCTAGGGCTTCTGGAGTGCTAGATAAGACAGATGTGAAATCAATGGCTGTAAAGCTACTACTAGTTGCTGCGTTTCCCTCAAGGCATCCCTTTGCTCAGCCGTTTGCTCACCATCTATTTGGGTTAAAGCAGCAACAGCTCAGACTCAGCGCTAAAATCAGACTAGGACTGCCTGAGCTGTCGTATATGACTACTCAGGAACAGACACACGGATCTAGCTCTTGGCCAAGTCTCGAAGCATCTTGACAGCTCCCGGCGTCTCATACCACGCAGCAAAAGTATAGTCGAGGATAAACAAAGCCTCTTCTTCCGATCGCTGTGCATATCCATCAAGCTGCGGCCTTTGCAAAACACAAGCGTCCGGGTTGTTCACCATCAGGTTCCAGAAATGCGGGTTGTATTCTCCAACGGCCTTGTATACCTCTCTGATTTGGCTCTTGATCTTCTTCATCAGCGGCTCGAGCTTTTCCGGCCTGCTCAACAGACTTTGATGCCGTAACAAGGTATCGCGGCGGACAAGCTTCCCGTCAATGAGTCCGATAATTTCGGGTGGGAACGTGCCGCCAAGCGCAGTGGTGGTGTTTTGGACGGTCTGGAGGTCGAGCAAGATTCGCACCTTGACCAACAGCAGTGTCACAGCGTGGCTCAAATCAAGATACGACTTGGCTGTCCACGCTCGTTGTAGAGGTTCCTCAAGTGCGTCTGCATTTTTGGTATCGACAAAAGGTAGACTCATGTTGCCCCAATCGTAGTCCGGATTCTCATTAACGTCCGCATACCACCTAAGGAAATCGTAGGCATCTTGGTCTCTGCCGAGTCGAACGTATAGTGCAGGAATTATCTCGCGCACTCCCAGGCCGTCTGAGCGGCTCAGTCGCAACATGTCCAAATAATGGTCCAGCATATCCTGCACAAGATCCCTCGGGCCACCAGGGGTGCCGTAGCTGTCATTCATGATGTGTG
Source organism: Trichoderma atroviride (assembly GCF_020647795.1). NCBI lineage: Eukaryota > Fungi > Ascomycota > Sordariomycetes > Hypocreales > Hypocreaceae > Trichoderma > Trichoderma atroviride. Next base: position 634,033 of record NC_089400.1, on the reverse strand, counting down.
CCAGATCAAACCGCGCAACCATATACGGACGCGTTCCCATGATTCTCCAGAAACGACCAGCGTGCTCTTCAAAGACGTTTTCCGGTGTGTCGAGATCTTCCTGCCACTCACGCAGCTTCTGCTCCTCTTCCCTGTAGCGCTTATGTGCTTTCCTGAGCAACTTGCATGGAATCTTGTGATCCTCACGGTCTTGGACCTGGCAGTCTCGTCCACAATAGTATACAGCCAGGCACGCTGAGCAGCGGAAGACTTTGTCTTTTCGCCTACATAGTTCGCAGGCCCGTGGCGCTAGACCATCGAGGCTGTCGATGTCTTCGATGTTCATAATGAGAGGCATCTTGACACGCAGCGGAGATGAGTGACAGTAGGAAGAGCAATGCTGTGGCTTTGAAAGGAAAGGAAATGAACTGGAATTATGTTGAGTACCCAGGGGATAAATGTACCGTCAAAACGAATTGATAATAATGATTATACTTCTGATTGAGATAGAGCGCTGTCTGCTGCTAAATTGCGGCTGCGTGAAGCTGAAAGAGTGGGTGGAACTGTGGCGCCTCTATAATTTTCAGCCTAGGTGCAAATGGTGAGCGGTCTAGCATCCGGCATTTTGGGTCCAGCATGGAACAAACGAACCAGCACTTCTCCCCTTGAATCGCAGCTGGGTGTTTGCCTCGAGCAGTTTGCCGAAACACGTTTGCAATGCTGGTGAGTAAATGAGTCCTTTTATCCGTTAGTGCTGTGCGTAAATTTTGCTCTTCAAGTCCAGTGACATTAGGCTTAGATGGCGCTTTACGTACTAATGCAAGGTAAATGCACTGGGCAATTGGTATTGTCGTTAATTTAGCCCATTGCTACTACTTGTATTTGAATTCAAGAATTATTCAAGAGACATTATGAGTTGTGAATGAAGGGTCACCGAGACCCAGATTGTCACAGTGCTATGGTTTGATACTGAGAATTGGCCGGAGTTTAACCAGTAAAGCGCAGATATTGAGCCTTGACTTGATATCCACGGATCAATCTTCATTTTCCTCTTTCGACCAGAAAAATACCTGATATCTCTTCAATCTTTTGCGAGAGAGCCTTTGCGGCTTTGCTCAATCAATACGGCCGCCCATCTCGGCCATCCATCATGCCTGCCCCTTCATATCCCCTCCCCGCGTCGCCATCCGCAATCCAGCTCTACCGTCATATTCTCCGAGAATGTTCTTACTTACCTCCCGCCTTCCGCGCCGAGATTGCCTCCGCAATTCAAGATCGTTTTCATAGACATCGAAAGTATGACCCACGTGCAAAATCCCATCTCACAAGAGCGCAGACAGCTCTACGAACTCTACGAGCTGCCAATAGCGGCGAGCAGTCCGCCATGGAGGGCTTGATATCCAAGGGGTTTGGGAGAACAGGAAGCAGGCGACGAGAACTGATGGCCAAATTCGTGATCCCACAGGGGCCCAGAGATACAGGCGCTCTTGAAGAAGCTCTTGTGTCAGCCGACAGAGGAAATAAAGCGGCAAAAGACTCTGCCTTTTCAACGCAGGTATCAGAAGAGAGCGAATCAAAAATCAAAAGGAAATTTTTCGATAAATGGGACCAAAAAAAGCTCTTGCGGCTTCTATCATCACAGCGGCAGCAACAGCGGGACACAAAGGGAATGGCCAGCTGGCGGGGAGCAATCGTCAAGACGATTGACCCGGATCAATTCATTCCTAAAGAGACCATCTGGGGGAAACCACCTGGAGAGAATCTAAGACAAACGAAAAGAGCTCACTGGTGGCGGCGGAGTGCTGAAAAGATCATGCCTCCGCTGGGCAGGGGCGAGTGGGAGATGCTCAAGCAGCTGAGTAACGGAGGCCAAGAGAGAGGCGAGTGGAACGTCCCAGAGAGGCGAACATCAGCAAAGCCGTTGGTGACCTCGGCAGAGACCGGCGAGCAAGCATCTTGGAGCTGGGCAGATTATGCCACAAAGCCAGCGGCGATTGTCGAGAAACCCAAATCCCTTAAACAACAGCGGCGAACCGGCCAAAAGGACAGCAGCCCGTACGGCGTCAAGGACCGGGATCGCACACTGTCTGCGAGATGGTTCCAGAGAGCCTACACCAGAGCGTGGCAGCTTACACCAACAATGTCACAGGACCCCAACACGCTCAACTATTCGTTCACATGGGGAAGTGTCCAGCCAAAGCTCCCTCCAGCAGCTCAGCACCAGCTCGAGATCTTTCAAGGTGTCGACCAAAAGGGCCGCAAAGTGCGTAATACGCCATCGTCGTGAAATATACCATTTTGATATTTTTTTTCGTCCTTTTTTATATACTTCTATTGGCTCGCATATATATACAAACACTTTAGGCAAGCTTGGCAAGCTTGCCCAGGGCGTCAGGTCCATCCATTCGCATTCCCACCCAGTCGTTCATTGCAGTGGCTCCAATGATCTCATAGAACTTGATACTGGGCTCATTCCACTTCAGCACAGACCAATCCAAACGACCACCGCCCATAGCAAGAACCTCCTTGGCCAGCGCCGACAGCAAGATCTTGCCGTATCCCTTGTTGCGCTCTGACTGAGACACATAGAGATCCTCCAGGTAGATGCCAGCCTTGGATCGCCATGTACTATAGTTGTAGAAATAAAGAGCCATTCCTACGGCCTTGCCTTGTGCGTCGATGAGGAGGAGGCATCGTGCGGGACGAGTGGCTGTGATGGGCTCGGTCACGGGCAGGTGGTTCTGGGGGCTGACGACGTCTGCCGGCGCAAAGGCAATTGTGTTTTGCAGGGTCTCGACGGTGGCCAGCACGGAGTCGGACTCCTTCTCGTAGTCGGCGAGCTCCTGGATGAAGTCTAGGATCGTCTTCGCATCTGCAGATTAGACACTCTGGTTAGCGGTTGAATGTCACTTGCGCAAAGGAAATGCTGCCAGCGGGACAAGAGAAGATGGTCGTACCCCCGCGTCTTGCGTGTCGAACAGTTGCCATTTTGTTTGTCGTGAGAGTATGAGTGTCTGGGCAAGTGGAATCACCAGAATCGTTGTTCAATGAAGCACTTTGCGAACTGAGGAATCTGATTCGATTGGTGAATTACAAAAGCAGCAACGCCCCGGCTTCTTATAAACATTCGAGAAATACAGTGGGGCATAGCAAAGCAACATTTTACCCAACTCGGCCACCAGCTTTGGATTGGAGATGAGGGGCAAATGGCGGGGCTTCGCAAGTCGCGGCGAGTAAGCAGCCGCAGATTTTCTTTTCCGATCTCGCCTTGCGCCTTTCCAAATGTCGAAATCGCCCTTTGCATCGGTTTGGCTAATCCACTCTGGACACAAAAAACGTATAAATCCACTCGCGGTCCACTCGACGTCAGGGCCATGACTTGGTCAAGGGCGCTGCCGACTTTCCATCACCCCGACGGCGATTATGATGTTTACTATTTAAGGGAAGAATCAGAGAGTTTGAGACGGGAGCTAGGATAAATCGACCAATCAGTCTGGCCAATTCGAGTTGCCACCAGTTGGGTCTGAGACTCGAGATCCTCAATTCTAAACTTTGAGCTTCCCCCTTGAAATAAAGAGCCACAGCAACAGTTGCGCTGCAAACAATGCCAATGCCACGGGCTGCAGAACTTGTACGCCATATGCCTGAGCGAGTGCGCCGACTGCAAAAGGAAAGCTACATGGGAGAATGAACGTCAGCTCGTTGAGAAAAAGCGAGATCCAATGTGCAACAGAGCTTACATGGATGATCCGGACACTGCAAATGCCGTGGCAAAGCCCACAGAAGCAAGATGCTTCTCCGGTGGTAGCAGCTTGGTCATCATTCGGATTCCCTGAATTTCTTCTGGTCAGCGAGTTTACTTCCATGGAAGTTTGAGTTTATTTGTTGAAGAAGAGGACGGCAACTCACAGATGGCATAATCATTCCAGTGGACACCCCAATCAGCGCAGCCATGACTGCACTGACTGCAAACTTTTGACCAAACCAGAAAACGAGCTCCAGAGCAATTGCGCTGACGAGATACAACGACACCATGATCCTTTCGCCTACGTATCCGGTGATCCAGCTCAATGCGAAACGGCCGACTGTAATGCCACTCCAGAATCCAGAAGTAGCAAGCGAAGACGCAATAGGCGAACCCTTGCGGACGCTCATCAGAAAAGTGAGGAGCCAGCCTCCAATGGTTACTTCAGATCCGACATAGAGAACCATGAACGCGGAAAGCGTTAAAGTGACCTATATCTCGTCAGCTTTGCGATAAACCCTTACGAATATGAAATCAATGTGGAATGTTACCCGATTATTCAGCATCTTGAGGGTTCCTTGAGCGTTGGGCAATGACGTGACGGGTTGTTGACGGAAGCCGCTCCCGACATCATCCCAGAAAGAAGAAGTGACGCCTATACAGGCGAGAACAGATAACCCGGCCTAGAACAATACAAAGCATATGAGACGCCGAAAATCCTACAACAGCAGAGAGAGTCAACTGACCATCATAACTATCTTTTGTCAGCTACATATCCAGAACCCGTGCCATTTATTCTCAAACACTTACAATAAAAGATCCACCAGTTTTCCACCTTGGCTGCAATTCTCGATATCTACAATGGTATACATTAATACAAATAGTTTCTTCAATGAGAGACAGCAACATACCAGAATAGGCGACAACGTTGCGCCAAGACCCCAGAATCCATGGAGAAACCCCTGCATCGTAGTCCCCTGAACCAATCCTCCAAACCAGCTGTTCCAGCTCCCATTCATCAACCCGCTTCCAAACCCCGTCAAAACCAAAAGACAGACGACTACCCCAAAGGGAGGATGCTGCGTGAGCCCTATGTACGCAAGTATGTACGCACCAGTCGCAGCGGCCGCAACGCCTCGCCTTCCAGCCACTGCATGGAGACGATTTGTAGTAAAAGAGGCAAGCACGCAACCTACCATGGGGCTCAGAAAAATAAGAGAAATAATCGAATGTGGCAGATGGTAGTATTCTCTAAATAGATGAATCATTGCACCAGGTGCACCATCATTCATGCCGTACACAATGAAGCTGAAGAAACATGAAAACACACGATACTTGTTCCTCGGGGGGTCGTTCCATCTCTGGGCTGTGGAGACGGCCGTTTCGGGCGGCAGGGCTGATTCGGCGTCGTGGATCGAGCGCTCATAAAATGAGGCTAGAACGTCTGGATCAGAAAATCGGCGCGGGATGGAAGCTATGGGGGCTGGCAGAGAGAGGGGCTGGAGGATGATTGTCTCTGTTGAGGACATGATGGAATCTTATAATTTCCAAATATTTAGCAGATTATCTACAACTAAAGTAAGACATCAAAGTAAATAAGCCCAAAATGAGGGCGACTCAGCGGTCCCTTTTAAGCTCTCATCTTTTCCATTCATATCAACTGATCAGCGGGTTAGAAAAACAGCAGGTCCTTTTATCCGCAAATTACCCCAGCCAATCTCGGTCAGGGCGGTGCTACCGATTCTCCGGCATCGGTAGACGAACGACAGCCATCCAAATATAGAACACCGACACTCCCCGAAAAGGTTCAAGGTCCTCTGCCTGCAGTAGCTCCAGATTCTTCCACTTAGCATGTCGATACCGCCAGGTGGCGCATTGGGAATGATTTTCTATGCTGTATTGTATTGTTGCTATAACTATTGGGTAATCGGAGAAATGAAAGGTTGGTGTAGGGGAATTAGTGATTGGCTGTGTGACGGGACTGATGCTAGTGGTAGTAAATAGGCGGCTGCCTTGTAGAATGTAAGAAGTATAACAACATATGGGGCGATGAATATTGCGTGACAAATATTCCATCGGGGAAATAGCTGTGCACATCATACGAATGAAGGAATATCACCGAGCAGTCATGATGATCGTTGGAGTAGGCTGCAGCAGTTGCTTGCTTTTTACAATCAGACGCAGCCATAGAAGAATTATTTGCATCAAGACGTTTGGTATTATTGAAGTTTGTTTGGAATAGAGTATTTCCGCAGTGTGTCATCGATTTCCTCTGTTGTGTCTAGCTGCAGCGCCTCTTTGCCGCAGAGATGATAAACATCAGTTTCCATGACTATACCATGCAGACTTTGCCGGTAATAGGAATTACGGTATATGGACGCAAAAGATCCAGCAAAATATCCAACAGCTGTTCGAGCCATGTTCCACACTTTTGATGCTTTGAATTGTATTCAGAATAGTGCCACCCAAAGCAGCTAAATGAGCAAATCATCCAATCAACCATTGTCCAAACGTGGCAGCAGATATTAACAGGCAAGATCAATGTAAAATATTAATTTTGATAAAAAAACTGTTCACGTGGAAAGCAGCCAAGCCCTACAAAGCATCTCAAAACTAGCTCATTTGTGGGCATTCAGGGGCGATATGTAAAACAGCTGCAACAATTTCTGCTTCTCCCATTGCCAAGTTCTGACTCTACCCTCTCCTCCTTTTCGTGCCCCCCTTTCCTACCAAGACACACAAAACACACTACAGCACTCTTCCTCAATCTTCAACTGATCAAACTCCCCGAGAGCAAACTCCAACCCTGATCCAATCATGCGGCACATCCTGCTCTCCTCCGCGCCTCTCAGAGCCCCGTCTCTCGCTACCGAGATTCAATTCGGCATCCAAGTCGAGTTCCTCGCCCCTCCCGTCTCTCCCAGTCAACCATCCCAAAGCATCTCTAACCGCCATCGCATCTTCCACTACTTTGCTTCTGCCCTCCAGAAATCCGGCCTCCAAGCTGCCTTTCTCCTCGAACAAGACAGCGACAATGGCGAGAACAGCGAGACCCAAGAACAAGAAAGCCAGCTTCGTGCCACAGCTCCCAAGGGAAGCATCGTCAAGACCAAGCACAACCCAGACATGTGCATCATGAACCCGCTCTCCCTCGTCCAGTGGCTCGACGCAGGCGCCGTCCAAAACCCGCTGTGCAGATACTGGCTCCTCCAGGCCAGCAGCGACATCGGCCATGACGGCAAACACGCCAAATGGCAGCCCGCACGGCTCAGCAGCCCGACGTTGCGTGAATCCGAGGCAAACAACTTGTTCCCCGGCATCAACACGGCTCTGTACGGCGTCTGGACCGCCCACCCGGCAAAACTGCACGTTGCCAGTGACTGTGGTCTGCACGTATCCGTCAGCCCCGTGTCTGCAGAGGGCCTGACTGTCCTGCAGGCCCAGCGCGTGGCAACGCTGGTGATTGTGCTTGAGAACAATCTGCTCTTCCACCTGGGCTCGCCTGCTCGTCGCGGAATCCACCAGCAGCTCATCAAGGCCTTTGCTCTTGTTTACGCAAAGGCCGGAGCGTCTTCGTCTCCCGCAGCAACTGCCAATCTCCCGCTCAATATCCTCCATAACAGCACCATGAACAAGGCACTGAACATTCTCTGGGGTGCCTCTGATCTTAGCCAAATCCACCAGCTGATTGCTCACCATCACAAGACTCGCGATCCTACGGCATCTACAGCTCTGCGTATCACTACACATACTCACGAAGACGACAGCACCGTCAACTCACTCGAGTTCTGTCACGCGCAGGCAGCTTTCGGCCAAAGTTTCGTCGACAACTGGGTGCGCCTCATCCTGACCATCTGCAAGGTCGCTTTCCTCCCCACGGAGATATACAAGCTCGTCGTGGCCATGCTGTAGGAAACCACAGTCACGACGCCTCGCCCGGAGGATTCATGGAAGACGCTGCTCAAGGTGCTCAACGACTTTGCGCCGGTGAACTGGCATGGTAAGAGCAGCGAGCTGTACTGGATTGGCTATCTCGCAGTGCAAGACAGAAAATAAAGCAAGCGAAATGGCAATAGTTTCTATTGCACTTGAAGCCCAGACGTCGACGGAAAGTCCGCGGGGTGTAAGCACCTCTGTCCTGCAATTGCAGAGCGGGTAGATCAGGTGTAAGTCTCAACGACTAGAATAGCAAACTGATTTGAATGTTTTGATACTAATTGATAGTCCTTTGACAGCCCTTTTCGAGTATCTTGACTTCTTACATCATCGATTCAATAAAATCTGCCCTCTCAAAGACAAAAAAAAAAAAAAAAAGAACAAGTAAGTCTACATGTCTCCCATCTAACAGCTCAGAGAGTTCAAAACACCGAATGCTGACACAATACGCCGGAATAGGAAATGCGGTCCGAAGCTTTTCTACGCCCGGATTCAACTACTTGCACAAACAAAGTTTGCCTGGGGCATTTCTTCAGTCGAGATCAGTAAATCACTAACGTCAGATTTGTCCTTTATATTACTCCCAGGTAATGTACACCTCCAGGTCTACGGGTATTGCTTTCTAACCAGTCGTTCTTAGGCACCAATACATCTCATTTCCTCATTTCCTCACATCTCAAAAATCAAACGCAATAACAAAAAAAAAAAAAGCTACTCCGAATTAGGAATCATAATTGCTCATCATACCAACCCAAAAAGAAAAAAGAAAAAAGGAGACCGCGGAAGCTACATTAGAGCATAATTTCAACTCCACGACCATGACTCTCCGACCCCAAGTTCTCCACCTTGAAAACAAGAATCACGCCAGGTTTAAAACAAACAAACAATAGCAAATCAAAGAAAAAAAGAGCAGTCGTGGCTGGCTGGGGACCCATATTTTCTCCGCACCCCGGAAGAAGACCTGACTCGGACTTATGTTCTGCTCCGGTCCAGGCCCTTCTTTTTAAACTTCTGGGGCCTTGTGGCTGGGCAAAGATCTTGGCTCGTATCTCAGGTCAATCTGGTTTTGGAGGCGGAAAGCAGTAGATTAGCTATTTGGTGGCAACAAAGTGGCTTGGTGGCCCATCTTGCTAAGAGGTTGATATTGCGTATTCCATATGTATTCCGATTCCGTATATTCCTGGCTCGGTTAGCCTACTTATCTCGAATCAGTCATTGTAGCAATAACGCAGCAGTTTGGAACTAAGTTATTAAAATGGGGTGCTTGTCCAGCTCGGTAGCCTAGCTTGGGTTTAAGCGCCAGAGGCTTGTTGAAGCGAGGTCACAAGCGATGTAAAGTAGGCAACAAAGGTGAAATTGATGCTGCTAACAGCCAAGTGCCCTATTCAGTCTTTATCCAAGACATAACTCCGTTCAATCATTACTGTAATATACTATACTTATATACTTCATAATACTATTGCATTCCATTGTAACATGTAAACCCAGTTTACAGTAGGTATCGATATTCTGGGGACAAGTCGCCCAACTCCGTCTTCTCCTCTTCTGTAAGGTTGGGGACATCTGTCATGTTGTCTCTCTTCTTATTCGCCGCCCAGCATCCCAGCCCGTAGAGCACTGACGCAATCATGGAAAGGATGGTAAAGGCGAGGCACACGCTGTAGCCCGTAGTAAACTTGGGAGCATCTTTGGTCAAGAAAATAAAGACAGCGATGATGCCTCCAAGATTTCCGTAGCCAACTTGCCATGCGCTACCGACAGCACGGCGTGTGTGGTTTCCTAGGTTCATGTTGAACCAGCAGACAATGATGGGCATGGCCGTGTACGCGCCAGACGTGATGAGAAATAGTGCGCCGTACTGGACATTATGGTTGCTGTGCTCCGCGAGAAGAATAGCAAAGCCAGCAATTGCAACAAACATGGCGAAAATAGCAAATGCGAATCGATGCCGTAATCTATCAGACAAGGTCGCAATAAGCAGAGAAAAGCCAAAGGCAGCAGCCCATGGCGGAACGCTGCGCAGCTGAGTTTCGATGGGGCTATATTGGAACGTCGAGATAATGGTTGGGGCGAAGTAGGCATAGCCGTAGGCGGGGACGATAAGGCCAAAGTACATGAAGCCGCCAGCAATAACCTTCCAGTCTTTGAAGACATTCAAGATGTCCTTGATCGTCATTGATCGCCCAAGGCCGGAACCGGTGCCCTGGTCCACGCGAAGGCGGGATGCGATATACTGGCGCTCGTCTTCCTTCAGCCACTTCGCCTCTTCCGGGAAATCGGGGAGAAGGAAAAAGAAGAAGAAGCTGACAAGGACTGTTAGACCACCCTCAATAAGGAAGATCCAGCGCCAGCCGCTGTAGCCTCGCATGCCGTCCATCTTGCCAATGGCGGCAGCCAGAAGGCCGCCAAAGGCACCGGCGAGGGTCGTGCTGTTGAAGAAGAATGAGTAGCGTCGCTGGGCTTCGGATCGCTTATACCACATGCCAATGAGATAGAAGGCTGAAGATTTATGCTAGTTAGCTACTGAACTAGGCGGCCATACTTGGCTGCGGGATACAAGAGACTTACCTCCTGGAAACATGCCAGTCTCGAATAGGCCGAGAAAGAAGCGAGTGGCTAGCAAGCCACTGTAGTTCTTGACCAGACCTTGCATCATGGTGGTAAAGCCGAAGAGGAACATGTTGAGCGAAAGCCAGACATGGGGCTTAAACTTCTTGAGGAGGATATTGGACGGGACTTCAAAGATACAATAAGGAACGAAGAAGATGACTAGCGCGGTGTTGTATTTGTCTCCGGTGCCGAGATCCAGATCTTTGGCCAGGCCAAACAGTTTTGCGTTTGCGATGTTAACACGATCTAGTAAGGGATGAATTAGCACAAAACGTGTAAACTCGCAAGGAATATTTCGCGCTGCGTGCTGCCGACTTACCCAAAAATGCAAGCAAATACATGATACAGAGAAAAGGAACGACTCGCATGTCGACCTTGGCCATCAATTTGCGCTCGGTCGTGTGCGACGGGCATTGGACCGCTTCGGCCGCATACTGAATCTCTGCATCGCGGACGTCGGTCGAGTTGCGATCCGAGCCGCTGTGCTTCTCGTCTATAACACCCATTGCGACGATCTGCTGTTGGCCGGCGCGTAGGATGCGCTGCAGCTTTTCAGGGTATCAAAACAGACGTCAATCTGGCCGCGCGTGGGTTGTCTCTCCCGGTGTCTGAGTAAGACGAGAGAAGCCAGACAATTAGAAAAAAATTGTAAGTAAAAGAAGAAGGGCAAGAGCCCACGTGAAATAGTGGAGGAATAAGAAGCACAGGCTTCGACGATGGCGAGACAAGAAGCAAGCGAGTGGAACACAAAGGGTGCAGCCCAAGGGATCTGCCGGACCCTATTTGTACTCGGCCAGTGCTGTGCTGTGCTCCTCATGCCCCCAGACATGCTTGCCTCGTACTCTATTGTCGACGATGCTCGCAGCTCGCACTAGGTGTCAGCGGGTGGGTAATGGAGGCAGCCATTGGCATCGCCGGACAAGCGAGCGACGGGGGCCACCGGGGCCTTTCCAATAGCAGCAGTAGCTGAGCCATCACCGGAGCTGCCAAGGGCTCGCTGCAACCGCAACCAAGGCCAGGCGTCTCCAACATCCGGATGCCCCAAAGGCCAGCGTGCGCCGCGTACGGAGCGTCGTAGTGCTAGCAGTGGTGTTAGTGCTAGCGCTTCTCCCAAAAGGCTGTGATGCATCCTTGCAGATCGTGGCGCCAGTGGATCGTCTTCTCCAGAAATTGCAAGCTTACCAGGGCCGTCTCCACGAGTCATCCCAGCCGTAGCCGGACTCCCAGCAGGCCGACTGCCGACCAGCGGTGCAGCGACGCTGTGGAGGAACGATGTGCGGAGTCTCCTCCACCTGGAGCGGGATTATGAATCATAGCGAGGGTCAGACGCAAGACCATTGCGGTTTGTGGTTTGAAGGATCAATCATGGAGGCCAGCCAGCTGAAGGGAGTAGAGACTGAGGCTAGGAGTTTGACCTCCGCCCAGAGCAAGGCAGGCCCAGAAGGGGCGGCACATAAATTTCCCGAGGCATCTTCTGCCATTGGCCATCACCGCCTTGCACTAAAACCCCCGCATCGAGCCACTCGCCAGAGGAAGATTCTCTCATAGCCTAGGCTTTCTTCTACGCCCCAGATTTCCCCGGGTTTTGGCTCCCATATTGGTGTCGAGAGCTTAAACAACGTGCTTATGTCCGCTGTCTAGCAGCCAGCCTAGCACTCCCTAGCCCCCTTGCCGCTGGTTGGAGTTGGCCGTGGTTTGTTGGAGATTTGGAGAACCCACAGGGCGGTCCGAACTTCTTCTCCGTGCTCTCATCGGTTATCTCTCGGTCTTTGAGCTAACCCTTCCTTTCCGCAGATGCGTCACGGTGAGAAATCAGCAAATAGATCGCTGGGGGTGGGCTTCACCCTGTTTACTCTTGGGTTCGAAATACCGATTGCCTGCCATGAGCGACTCACGCATCTTGGCCGTCCATGGCTCGCTTTGCCAGAGCATTTCATCAAATTCAGATGGGCATGGACTTGGACAGCACAAGATGAGTTACCACAGACTACGTTTAACCGAATCTTTGCGCCTCTTGATACCCCGGAAATCCACCCCCGCATCTCCACCTGTTCCTTCCTGAGTCGAGAGCAACAGTCAAATAGCATTGGCTATCACGCAGGTACGGAAGAGGCTCAGAGACTACTATCCGTCTGCTACCCCGTGGGTTGCAACCATCTCTTGTAGCACGTGGGAGTGGCGTCTGTTGATAGCCATCCCCGGACTTGAATATCACTACTGGCCCAGCCACCGTCACTACCGCCAGCACTGCTGCTTAACATAGAAACATGAGGTGGGCCGGTCCCTACCCGTTCTCCAATAGCATATGCGATGAACAAATAGTTTGGCGAGCATCCATGGTTATGCATTGCATGGCTTCCCAGCTCCAAGAAAGCTAATTAAAACTAACGCGCCAAATCCGACAATCTGGATCTTGGAGCCAGAAACCAGAGGCTAATCGCGGCTTTGGAACTTCAAACACCGACTCCAGCCGTGATAGTGATAGATAGCGACGATTCTAACAGTCATATACGATGGTCATGCTTGGAAGATATCCAACTAATCACTTCTAGTGCCATACGCTTACTTTTCGGGATACTAAAGTGCTTTGACAGCCAAGATGCTCATGGAGGGGAGAGACCGAGGAGAGCTTCCGTCCCTGGGTTCCTGCAGACAGTCAGCCAGTTGGGAAAGTTTGGGTGACAGATACAGGTCAGCCACCTTTAAGTGAACGGCATATACGGGGATACTACCGCATGCACGGAGACGGCAGCATAGAGAGCAAGAGACACACGGTGTTCTTTGATGTTTTCGACATCGTCTCATCAAGATCATTAACTGCAATCAGCCTCAGTGCCCCAGTGTCCGGTCTTTGACACGCATGGAAACACGGGTAGCTGCGTCTACCAAGTGACAGCTGTCAGGGGCGTGTGCTTGTAACCTGTTTGAAGCTGCAGAGAGAACGGATAGCTGTGGTCAGAGTTGAGATGGCGGTTTAGCTAGGCATGCATGCTTTTACGGGTATGTGTTTTGCGCGTTTTCCATACAGATGGCTTCTACATGGCTTGTGCTTGCCCGGGTGATTCAGCTGATTATGCATGTTGACGTTGACTGTTCTCGATCATGGCTTATCGCAAACGAACAAGTCCACGCCTCTCGCCCGCCCCTACACGCACCCAGCTCCCATCAAACGCGCAAAGGTGCAGCAAAACGGCATAAAGTATTCCCAGCTTTCCGGAGAACCTTGCCCTTTTCTTTTACTTTCTTTTCTTTTCTCCTCCAGTCCATTCTCATCTGCAATACCTACATCTCCTTTTTCAGACTTCTACTTACACTGGCTACTATCACTTAATTCCGGCTCCTTCTCCATCCCCTTGGCTTGAGCGTCCGAGTGTTGTCTAAAGGGCAATGGATTTCGATGAAACGGGAAACTCACTGTATCTTGCTGGTAGCGGATGGGTCACAGACATTTACGATACCAGGAGCGGCCCCATGACTACCAACCCAATGGCGGCAGGCTTCGCTCCTACATGTCCGCCCTACAATGGTGGTGAATATTTAGCATCTCCGGAGCAGGTTTACGAGCCACGGAGACGCCTATACAGTGATGAATACGATCATCAATTCCCCAATCCGGAGTACTACAATGCTCCATCTCATTTGTGAGTAATCTCTACAACCGAGTTCCAATTAGGGACTTGGGCTGATGCCATGTTATGCATGATAGTTCAACCAGAGAAATCGCCGATGACTCCTTTTTCGATGCCGCTTTCGTGTCCTCTCAGGCTTTGCAAGTGCCATCGCCATCGTTGGCGCTAATTGATTATCTGAGACCGGAACCAATACCGTTTGAGGGCTACGGCAGCGGTGACTGGGACAGCGAGCATATAGCACAACTACGATGCGGATCAGACACGCTCCCCCCTTTACTCAAATACTGATAATTTCGATTATGGCTGTAGCGCTCCTGGTACCAACTATCCAACCAACGGTATAGATGGTGATGGCCTCCTGGACAGTTTATACCCTTCCGAAACAGCTCTACAGCCTGTAGCAGAGGCATCTGCAGCGGGAGTAATCGCTCCACTTCAGAACACCATATATCAGGGATCATTGAGTGAGTTCATGGCCAAGTCTGAAACAACACCAGTGTCTCTAGGACAGCCAGCTCCATTTGCCATGCAACGAGGATCATCGCGGCAACCAGTGCCAACGTCTATGTTATCACAACAGCCGGACTATGCGGTGATCTCATCGCCCTACACTGTCATTTCACCTCCCTCTTCCACCAGATCCTCACCTCGGAAGCGCAGTGCCTCAGCGGCTAGGATTGATAAGAGTCCTGTGGGTCCAAAGAAACGAGTAATAAAGGCTCACATGTTGGCAAAAGTTGACAACATTGAAGACTCTAAATTGAAAATAGAGACGGATAAATTGCCCACGTTTGAATACCAAGAGTATTTCCACTCGCCCGCGGACGCCAATACGAAGCTTAGGCGTCTTCTCGAGCTGTTTCGAAAATCCGAGGACAACTGCAGCAACCCCTCTACAGACTCTACGTTTCCTCAAAGCAACGAGGACAAGAAAAGATATGTTGGGAAGCTTTTCAATGCAATCAACGATTGGGAAAACATCAACGAGTGGTCACAGACTCTGGTTCCCGAAGAGCGGAACCGAGTAATAGACGAACACCGGCGCATGAAGGAGGAAGCCAACGGCGCAACTCCAGACAAGAAGCCAAACGACATCCCGTTGGACGAAATGCGGCCGAGCCGGGACGAGCTTCCAACTCTTGATGTTCAACAGAAGAAGATTTTGGGTCGGCAGCTGAACGACCAGACAGTAGAATGGCTCTGCTGGGAGCTCATTGTAAGTGTCTTTTTCTCGCTCTCCCCGCGCGCTACTACAAAGATTGCATGACCAGCCGGCTAACCCAACTGTCACTCATCTCTCAGGAAGCTGCCATACAATCGCAGCAGGGATATACCCAGATACCTTACTGGTGCGGCGCCGATGGAGCTTAGGAAGCCTATGAGACGTTTGCACAGCGTGTCGATGCGATGTGTTTTGCCCTGACGGTGAGTTTTAACCCCCAAAGAAATTGGCTTTTCTCCATATTAACTGCTCGCTCTCCCAGAAATCGAAGCAACTCGTCAAATCCCTTCTATCTGCAGGTGACGGATGGAAGCTCCGCATCGCTAACAACCCACGTGGAGAGCTCGGAGTAAGAAAGCATCCCCCCCTTTGTTCTATTTTGCACAAACTATATTCAAAATACTGACGCATAAACCAGCACAAAGGGAACAACATGAAGGTCAATATGAACAAGAACAACCGACTGCGGCAAATCACCCAGATGGAGAATGCTCCTGGAAACAATCCGTTGCCAGAAACCAGCCGATCAACAACGGCCGCAGGAATAGCGAGCAGCAGCTCTGGCAATAGGCGTTGATTGACGCCAAGGCACCAGCTACACCGACCATCTTTATTCCTCTCCCATTGTCTTTCTGCTTTCAGATGCATATAGATGAGCGCAGTCGAAACGGAGATTACCTGCCACTTTCATCTTATACTGGCGAGAGCGTTTTCGTTTATCCATTTAATTTGCTTTTAATTTCTTTTATTTGCTATTTTTTTTTTTATCTTTAACCTGTTTTTTATTATTTATTGTTTTGGGTCTTTCAGGATATTATCACAAGGTGTACTTTCAGAATGTATTATCGGTCACGCCATCATAAGGTTATTGGGTATGGACTTTGGATATGTCATTGTTTGTTCAACACGCGTCATTTCACACAAATTGTATTATTTTGAGTTTTAGCATGTTTTATTTCACATAAATTGTATCATTCGAGTTTGGCATGTATCAACAACATAATATTACACATTCAGAAGATAAACTTATCTAGTTCAAGCGGAAATGCCAGTTTGTTTTACAAGTCTTCAATTAGACGTGATCAATTAACATTACTTCAATCTATATCGGGGTATCCTAACGCTTTGTTGAAAAACACAACCTTATTATCAACACACTTTCATGTCCACGCCTCGTCCTATGTCGATCTCAACGATCTCGTAGTAAAGTAGCTCCTCTCCCATCCATCAATGGGGTCGATGGCAGTCTCTTCAACCAGCTCATATTTGCCGATCCAAGGCATAACCTTGGCCCATAGCAGCCAGTAAAGAGCGCCGACAAAGAGCACACCAAATCCAACAACGCAGTGAATCCAGTAAGGAAGGTGCTCGTAGACGTTCTGGCCGTTTTCAGGAGGCACGAAAGGTGCAACGACAAGGTAAATGTTGCTGAGAAGGAAGAAGGTGACGACTGGGTAAGTGGCCTTGATGGGAGGGTTCCAGTTCCAGCTGGCTCGGTTGCGGTAGAGGTGGATAAGGGCACCGGCGACGAAGACGTTAATGATGGCAAGAGGGTAGGAGATGAGGCTGTAGCAGAATTGTTAGTATATCCTGTGCTTTTCTTTTGATGCACATGTAAAAAAACACTTACTTGAGAACAAAGTTGTAAGCATCACCTGCAGGTGGTGCAAGAACAGTAATCATGGTAATGGCCCAGTGCTCAAACAGACCGGCCAAGGGAGCGTTGAAGGGCCGGTTGCTGGCAAAGAATCGAGAAAAGGGCAAGACACCCTCGCGACCAAGCTCCTGGACAAGACGGCCCTGGGAGAAGATGACACTCAAGACGTTGCCAAAGGCAGACAGGGCGACGAAGACGGAGAGCGCTCTCTCGGCCCTCTCGCCAAACATGTTTCGGAAGAGAGAGGCGGCAACAAGTCGCTTGGCTTCGAGAATCTCCGCCTTGGAGACACCAGCAAAGTAAGAAACGTTGGCGAGCATGTACAGGATCGTGACGGAGCCGACGGCCAGGGGCGCGGCAATCTTGAGGGTTCGGGTTGGGTTCTTGGTCTCGCTGAGGGCGTAGTTTGCGTTGCTGTAGCCGATGAAACTCCAAATGACGTTGTAAAGAGAGGTGACGACACCATAGGCACTACCGGTAGTGCCCTCAAAGGCGTTGTGGAGGCAGTTGATCTCCTTGACCTTTTTGATATTGGCCAGGGGCGCGATAATGACAATGATGACAATGCAAATCTTGATGACACCCAGCACGTTCTGAAGACGCAGTCCCCACTTGACAGCAGTGCCGTGGATCAAGAAGGCAGTTGTAATGCAAGCCACAGCAATGCCTCGCTGGTTCCAATCCGTAACCTCGACCCTGGCGGCGTTGAGGATGTACTCGCCAAAGACCACCGAGTTACCAGCCGCCCAGCCCAGGAGAATGACATAGGTGGTGTACATGCCCGTCACGAGGAAGCGAGGCTTGCGGTAGACGTATTCCAGGTAGTTCTTCTCGCCGCCGTTCTTGGGGAGGCCGGTGCCGAATTCCATGTAGACTGCCGTGCCGGCCCAGGCGATGATGCTGCCGGCGACCCAGAGGAAGAGGGAGAGGCCCACGCTGCCGGACAGGGCGAGGATGGAGCCTGGAGTTGCGAAGATGCCGGTACCGATGATTCGGTTGAAGATGAGCATGGAGGCTGAGGGGACGCCGATCTGGCGTTTGGCCTCTCGAGCGTGTTCGAACTGAGCTGATGAGAAAGAGTCAGTATGATGGATGTATTGTAGGACGAGTTAGTAACACAAACATACTTTCAGTTCCATTCTGGACAGAAGCGGCATCATCGCTGCCAGCGTGCTGAGGATTCAGTTTGGTAACATCCTCGGCGCCCGTCTTGAACAGGCTCTTAATGGCCGACATATTGTCTGTAGTCTTGGAAACACCAAACAAGGACAAAACAATCAGCAAGCCCAGGCCTTAGATACCAAAGACCAGGCAGTAGTAACAAACAATAAGAAGGAGGATGTCGAAGCGTAAGAACAAAAGAAGAGGAGGCTCAGTCCCTATTATAGATGTATACAACCCTCCCACGTTATGGCAAGTGGACCAAACAACGACCCCATCCCTATCCCCAAACGCGCGGGTACGGCCACAAAAAAAAATGGATCAACAAATAAGAATTACACGACAAAATCAGCTTCCTTTGCACAATGAAGAGGCAGTCGAGAAAAAAAAAAAGCTTGTCTTGAGCGGGGCCCGGCATGGTGCCATCGGGTGCTAAACGAACGCAAAGAGCTCCAGGCCCCCCTGGTTTGTTCTAGGTAACAGCGATGGAGACCCAGAACTTGGAGGTGGCGGATTTTTTTTTCATGACAAGAGAAGAAAGAAGGACGCGGTCTGGGATACTAAAAAGAGGCCCGAATGGGTGTGCCATGCCAAGGAAGGATTGATTAAGCGCGGGAGGCTTGAGCACTTGGCATTTGGAAATAATTCTAATTCCAACTTATACAGACACTTTTTGCAAAAGATGACTTCTTTCTCCTATTCCATCTCGGTAGACGCTATCACCTGGTGTACATAGGCAAGGCACTAGTAGATATTGAAGCAAGGCTGACGCTCCAAAAGGTGACCCACGAGTCGAGAAGCTTGAATGGACTAACACGCAGTTTTGCGAGTAAGTCGCCTCACCTAGCCAGGGACATGAGCCCCTACAAAACTCCACCAGATGATTTAAATATGGAGTACAAAAACAGTTTATTAGCACTACTAGTACATACAGTACTTGGCACTTGGAGAAGAAGAAAAAGAATATACGATGTACTGTACAGATACGTGCAAGTTGATAAGACAGACACGAGACCGCAATGGTGCGATGCAGCGGCAAGTCACCCAATGCCGACGCTATCCATTGTCTGTCTTATTTCACATGCAAGAGCCCAGCTAGTTTCTCGGGAGAAGTGTTCTCGAAACGAGGTAGAAGGAGAATAAACACACAACGGGCAGAAAGAAGGAAAAAAAAGCCGGTGAAAAAAAATAATAAGGCCCCATTTCGCGCCGTGGTTGATCACGACATCGGGGCCTTTCCCGATTCTGTCGCGCCCGGACCCGGCGTGGGCCGATGACGCGATCGGAGCTTGTTCCAATCAGAGAGTGCCGGCATCTTTTGGGAGGGAACCAGGACGACTTTTTTTTTCTGGAATTCTTGTGAGTTGCTGCTTTGCTGCTTTTGCTGCGTTGCTCATCGACTAAGACGGGGCTAAGAAGAGGCTAATGAGGTGAAATGGAGAAACTAGGACGTTGTTCCCGCTCCCTAGCCTCATGTTCTGAGTCGGTCAGTGAAGCTGTATCTGAGCCAAAGTGGTCGAATGCCGCAGGATTATTGGCAGGGCATGCCGAATACGGTGTAATACCGGAGTGGATTCTCTTTCTCTTTGCTTTGCCATGTTTAAGGCTTAGCTCCTGTAACAACGAACGGTTTCCTTTACGTGATGGATTGAATGCCAATACTTACAAGTAGTACCTAGCTCGCTCTGGAGTCATGGGACGACTAACAGGTGCCCATGGGGAGGAATGGGGAATGACGCCTTAATCTGGTTGCCAAGCGAGAGGAGGATAATGCCTCGTTTTGTGTTTATTGATGGCATGACTCAAGGAAAGCTGACGCTTTGAGCTAATTATGATGTTATCGAGTGTCGGTGGTTTGATTTAGGTTGTTCAAGTTTGAATGTTTTCTGGAGCTATGTGTGCTATTGTAAAGCCTGGACTTATGGCCTCATGAGGAGGCTTGCTTGCGTTGAGTCTTGACGAAAAGAGATGAGTAATTATATGTGATTTGACAAGTTTTTTATTTTATTTTATTTTTTTATTCTTGTTAGCGATTTCCGGGAATAGAGATTGGAAGATGAGATGTGATGTGAACCACGTGGACGGCTTTTCAGCTGATGAGACTACACAGGGTTGAAAAAATAAGTTGGACATGATTTGTTCCTTCAGGGGCAGGAATGGCTTTGAGCTGATTTAAGCCTTGTGGGTTACATTTCAGCTGGAGCCACAGAATTAACAAGATGCCTGGTATACAAGTTCATCACTAGGTGTCTGTGTCTAGCTTAGATAGTTCGACATTGTGCTTCTGTTGCGCCCAAATGCCGTCACTTTCGGAATAAACCCATCTATTCTAGATTAGCAGGTACGGTCTATTCTGGATTGGATTCGATCAAAAGCCTGCTTATAACGGATCAGCTTAGAATCGAGAGCAGATTCAAGCTCTTCCGGATCTTCAGGCAGATCGGCATCTCATAGATGTTGGCCCAGACTAATATATTGCAGTACTGCGTATTCTCTCACGCGAATGCCCGTTTCTTCATCTTTTAGGACATTTTGGCAAGTTTGTAGGAGGTGTGCTTTTGAATACTTCATCAGCGCCTTGTTCCTTTTGGTATTTGAAAGTACACCTCTGGAGAGCAAGATCTGGGATAATTTTATTGTCCATGTTTCGCCTAGCCCACTTACGAATTCGTCTCTAGACAGGGCAGGCAGAGTGGTTCAATCACGTCTCAGGAAGCTACATCTAATATGTATATATGTAGTAACGCCTTCCCTTACCTCTTCTTTCCACTCACGGAATACATTAATTCCAGCATTAGTGGTCAAATGTGGATGAGTGAGCCTTTTATATGGTGTAAAGTCTTCTATTAAGCATGGTAATCTTATCAAGTGTCATACCTACATGTATCGTTTTCCGTTGGTGCCATCTCAGTGTCTTTTTGTCATGTAAGTTTAGTTTATCAACTTGATCACATCCCATTACTCATCGGCAGCGTCTTTGAATCAATTTCACATTATATGTACGTTGTGTACTATGGTACAGGCAGGTTTTGCCATCTCATGAATCCCACCCCTGCTCTAATTACCCAACCCAGTAAGTTTTCCCCATTATCATTATTGTAAAAGAATGTCGTTGATCATCAAAGGAGTGACTCGCTCACAGTCGTAAAAAAACATAATAAAATCGACAAGAAACTCCTCGCAAGTAACAAAGTACCATGTCATATATCCCCTCTTTTCCAAAGAAACATTACCTATATGTAGTAATATGTCCCATTCATCTTCACGCTCGAAACCCTCGTCTTATGCATGCTTTTCCTCATCAAAACGTGACGGATGGCCGATATGGTCCTCTGCGCCGGCGGGAACATGGTGCTGTTTCTGTCCTACAGAACAGCGCTCATCTCCTCAATCGTCGCAGGGGCGGTGACCTTGCCGCAGGTGACGGTACGCTGCGAGTAGATCTGGCCGGGCTGCCAGTTGGGGTTCTGCCAGGTGGTGTCGCTGCAGGTCAGATTCAGCTGGACGCCGCCCTGGGCCGTGAAGCGGCTGCCCTCGTCGGCGCAGTGCCACGTCTGGTTGATGGCGAGGCTGTTGGTGGGCCGCGCAAAGGTGAAGGTGGCCTTGTCGGCGGCGGCGGAGGCGGGCACCTCGCAGTTGTAGACAAAGTTGCCGTAGAAGAAGTCGGAGAGCTGGTCCGAGGCCGCGCTGCAGACGGGCGTGTAGCCGAGCGCCGGGTTGCTCAGCGTGAAGTTGACGTAGCCCCACGAGTTCTGGTGGGCGGGCGTCGAGAAGGTGTACGAGGCGTGGAAGTCGAAGTCGTCGACAGTCCACTTGGAGACCTTTGTCGAGCTGGCGGTGCATCCCGTGGCGGTGGTGGCGGGAGGCGGGGGATAGGAGGTGTCGGCATCTCGAGGCACGACGCGAGAGGGCAGGGCCAGGGCCGAGCCAACGAGGAGGAGAGTAGACAAGAGGCTCAACATGGTGGTGGTGGTGGTGGTGGTGGTGATGGAGGTGTGATGGAGGTGTGATGGATAGCTTCAGACTCTTCGTGGTAATAGAGAGATGAATTGGAACAAGAGAGATGGTAATAGAGATGGATTGAACAAGCCAAGGGATAGACAGAGCTATATATAAGCAGGCAGATGCAGGATATAGGACAATGTCTTGAGTCTCGTCAACTTATTGGTGATGGCAGATCAGACAGTCCAGTCGGATCATCGCCTCCTCTTATACGCAAACTCCAAGCCGGCACAAACACAAACCACCCAGTTACCAAGGTAACATCGAGTCCTCGACTACTAGCAAAAGATAAGTGCAGACTTGGCACACGTACACAGTCTCTCGACCAGACCGACGATTTGCTCTGTTGGCGATGCACAGAGAGCGGCCCAGCCATTCTTTCATGACGTAGCACGGATCTCGTATTCCCAGCGCACGGAGAAAAAAAAAGAGGGAATCGGGTGTGGCGGTTGAAGAGCCGTGGCCAAGTCGGGGTGGCAAGTTTTGGGGTAGTCGGTACTTGATACGTACAGTTTCTAGGCCGTAGGTCAAGGTTCTTTCTACTTGCGTTATCGACAAAGAACGGCGCTCGTCCGGCAGATGCACCTGTAAGGAGGCAGCCCCAGGGGACATGTCTGGTGGCATCTGGGAGAGGGGCTCTGCTAGCTCTGCGCACCGGAAAAAGGCCACCTGTAAACGGCGAGGAGCTCCTTTCAGCGCCTGCAGAAGGGATGTTTTTTTAGCGGGCTCGCGGACGCTAAAGAAGCGCACGTCTCTCTTTCTAGAGTGGCACTGCCCGCTGTGATCGACAGAGGCCCGTGACCTCGTATTTTGTGCCGTTTGCATGAATCTGATGCTACTGTAGCTCTGCACGGGCGAGTAGCATTTACTCGTCTGCTGCCGAGGGATTCTTCAGCTGAGAAAAAGGCTGGAGGGGGCCGGAATCTTTATCCGACGAGCATTAGTGGCTGAGGAGGATGCGGTGAGCCGTTTTATTCGAGCGGTGCTGCTACTCTGCTGAATCTAGAACGAGGACACGACATATCAGATGCTAATATTAGACCTTGGACCACCTAGGTGAATGATGCTCTACTCTACTGTCTCGATGTGCAGAATACTAGTTACATGGACTACAGCCACTTCACCTGCGTAAAGACAAAGAAAAGTAACGTTGGTTGAGACTTTCAATTAACCTTGACTCAGATCCGGACTCGACGCTTTGACTCGACTTGCTCACCTCTGGTGCTCTCCCTCATACGTCCAATCCCTCCCTCTATAAAAAAATCCACATCATTCAGGGCGAAGAAACAAAATGAAGCAACGAATCCTTCCGTCTCAGCTGGCAGAGCCAAACACCTTACGACAATCACCATCTCAAGTCAGAAAGCGATGCTACCTTGCCGAGGGCATGTCACGTCGTGATACCACATCAAAGGGAGCTTCTCCCATCCTTGCCAAGGGTCACCCCCATCCGAGCCCTCCCTTGTATCCTTTTACTACGATCAATTTTATGCTTAGTCGTAGGATTACACAAACGCACGGCTCCAAGTTGGATCTTTGGAATGCTGCAAAAGATACCCTTGCCCAATGGCCCTTGCATGCATTGCCACGTTGACGACGGAAGTGGAAACGTCTTGTCGTGTTATCCTTCTGCAGAGCACGCACACATGCTCGGAACATGGAATCCGGTTACAATTCGTACCTTTTTAGGGCACCAACGAAAGAAAATCCACCAAAGAGCAACCGAGCTTCCGAGCTTCTCTTCTCTTTTTCTTGTCCAGCATGCACGGCGGTGGCGCGGAAGCTGGTTCGATTCTCTTCTGCCAGCGTTGCACATCAGCTCACACAGACTTACCAGCGTGACACTGTCATGGCCTCGCGCATCTCCCTCACTCTGGGTTCCGCAGGTGGGCTATGTAAAGTAGCCAAGTCGACAAACATCTCCAACGAGCAAAGTCTTCTGCGCCCCCATATGCATCTCATCGGCCTCCTCGGACCTCGTATCATCCGCCATGTGTCATGGCAAAACTTGACTCTTGTCAGTGCTTCGATAACGAGAAAAAAAAGATGTTATAATTAGAAGCAGGTAATAGCGCCATGATCTATGCGGGGGATTCGTCAAGTAGGATGGTGTTGCGAGATATCAGCACGAAGCTTGCACAACAATATCCGTCATCCACCGCAATCATCACTCTTAGCACATCGATCCATCTCGTGCAATCTGCCGGCCAACTGACCGTATCCGGGATCCTTTTTGGGATCAAATCCCTCTTGTCCCACGTGCTCTCGGGCACAATCAACTTTTAGGCTTTGCTGCGACCCGCATGCTTCTCTGCCTTGTTCTTTATGCCGTGCTTCCTTGATGCTGTGAGAGAGACTGAACGTGGCTGGAGTCTTACAAACGACCGCAAGTTTTCCTTCCACTGACCGCTTGTGCTGTGCAAGGCCACTGGAGGCTTGGTTGCAGCAAAGTGCAAGAAGCCACCAGATATAGTAGCTTGCAGAGGCAGTGTCGTTTGTGTATCGCGACACCTTGCCACGAGCGTTTGCCTCGGCGTGTTCACTTACAAGTATATCCAGCCAGCAGACTTACTAGGGCATGCTGAGCATTCTATTTCGGATTGCATTGGCGGAATTTGATAACATTAAAGTGCAACAAGGTGGCTGGCAACAGCTCATAGCTTCATCCTCTCCATAGAAAACACTGGAGAGAAAATCACGCTGATGACAATCATCTTCTTGGTCGTGAACCGCTTACATAAAGACGATCTGCAAAGCACATCCTTGTAGAGTTTAGAGTTTGATAAGACCGAATTTGCAAATGGTTATAACAACATCCGAATTGTCCAATTGGAAGGATTCCACCGTTTTTGCAGCTAGGCTTATATTCTAGCCGTGCGAATAAGGAACCACGTCTTGCCCATAATGGACGACGTTGTGGAGGATTGATTGGCGGCGCCATGATTGGCACGCATCAAAGACTGGGTCGCGCCGCCATCCAAGAGGCAATGATATGTCACGCGAAACCACAAGTTTGACGATCGAAAACTGGGCAAAAAGAATGGGAATTCCCCTCTTCGCGACGCGCGGCAGATGAACTCGAGGGGGGGGGTAATAAGGAGAAAGTGTAGACTTTTAAGACTTGGTAGTCGAATATCTCGTGATAGCTCGTTGACAACCAAATTGAAGCAGATATATCCCAATTGAAAAAGCGTCAAAAGATGTCCCGTGCCCAGCCTCAACTCCACGACTCAGAAGAGTATCCCCGTCCCGATTTCCAGCGCACCGGCTCTCGCTGGCTGTCGCTTAATGGTCCCTGGGACTTTCTCTTCGACGACGACGACGTCGGCCTAGGCCAGCGCTGGCAGCACTCCGGCCTGCCCACCGAAGTCGCCGTCAAGAAGACGCTGCTCACAGAAGAGAGCGAGTCGCAGGACCAATCGGAAAGCGACGCCATCACGCAGCGCATCGCCGCCGGCACGCAGGACCTGCTCAAGAACAACGTCTTCACGTCGTCGGCCGCCGTCAACCACAAGCGCCCCATCACGGTGCCCTTTGTGTTCCAGTGCCCGGCCTCGGGCATCAACGAGCGCGGCATCCACCAAGTGCTCTGGTACGAGCGGCTCATCTCGGACCTGCGCAACGCCAGCGAGCGGGATGAAGGCCGGCGGGTGCTGCTCCGGTTCGGCGCCGTGGACTACGAGGCGTCTGTTTGGCTCGACGGCAGCCTCATCGGCAGCCACCGCGGAGGCCATGTCCCCTTCCAGCTGGACGTGACTGACGTCCTGGACGCACAGAACCAGAGCTCCGACGGGCATCGGCTGACGGTCCGCGTCTATGACTCGGCCCACGACCTGACGCAGCCGCGGGGCAAGCAGTACTGGGGCGCACAGCCCGAGAGCATCTTCTACACGCCGTCGGGAGGCATCTGGCAGTCGGTGTGGCTGGAGACGGTGCCGGCGGCCCGAATTGCGGACAGCAGCCACGGCACCGTGATTCGGTCGAATGACGTGCACGCGGGAGACGTCCATTTCGACATTGCGGCACAGGGCTTGCAGGCGGGCCACCGATATGTCGTTGAGGCAGACGTCAGCTTTGCAGGCCAGCTGGTCTCCAAGTCCCCCCCGGGTGGACGTCAAGGAGGCATCGGGCAAGTTTAGTCTGAGCGCCCGTCTGTCAGAGCAAAACATTTCTGCCCTCGCCGAGTCGGTACTCCAAAGTGCGCCCCTGGATGATTCTTCCTGCTGGCGGGACGGCGTTGCTCTCTGGTCGCCGGAGCATCCCCAGCTGTACGACCTCTCGGTCAGGCTCTTCGACTCCTTCTCGGGAAGGCAGGTGGACGAAATCAAGACAATCACGGGCATGCGGTCAATCAAGTGGTCCGACGGTCTGTGGCGGCTCAACGACGCTCCTTACTTCCAGATGCTGAACCTGGACCAAGGCTACTGGCCAAACTCCTTCCTGACCCCCGAATCCTCTGACAGTTTGGAGGTGGACATTGACTGCGCCAAGAAGATGGGCTTCAACGGGTGTCGAAAGCATCAAAAGGTGGAGGATCCGCGCTTCTACTACTGGGCAGACCGCAAGGGATATCTGGTCTGGGGCGAGATGGCGAGTGCCTACCAGTTCAGCCGCGAATATGTCGATCGGTTCAACCAGGAATGGACGGAATCGGTCAAGCTGGCAATCAACCATCCGTCGGTGGTGACTTGGACGCTGGTGAATGAGAGCTGGGCGTATACGTCGCTCAAGGACGACGTCGAGCAGCGCAACCACATTCGAGCTCTGTACTATTTAACCAAGTGAGTTGAATCTTTCATGGATTTGTGTCGCAATACTCATTATACTGTAGGACCCTCGATCCCACGCGGAGCATCAACGACAACTGCGGCTGGGAACACGTCTGCACCGACCTCACCACCTTCCACGACTACAGCGACGCCCCCGAGCTGGAAAAGACTTGCGCAAGCCTCGACGCCATTCTCGGCCCCAAAGCCGGGCGCAACATGTTTGTCGGCGAAATCGCAAACGTCGACGCCGGCGCTCGCCACAGCCCGACGGCGCCCATCATCTGCACCGAGCTTGGCGGAATCAACATTGCGCTGGCCAACAAGGATGCCGATGGCGAGGAAGCGTCTCGCGACTGGGGCTACACCACCGCCACGGATCCAGAGGACCTCTTGAAGAGGATAGAGAGGATGGTCAGGGGCGTTGCTGGAGGCGGGCATTGCTGCGGGTTTGTTTGGACACAATTGTGAGTCTTGAATCGATGCCTATAAACATGTATAAGTGCATGCTGATGCTGATTGAATGTGATTGTTAGGACGGATATCGAGCAGGAGACGAATGGGCTTTACACGCAGAGTCGGGTCGAGAAGCTGGATGCGGCAAAGGTGAAGGCGGTTTTTGAGGAGGCGGCACGGATCTTTTACAAGAGGGTTAATGCGTGAGAGACTTTTGATGACTTGATAGAAACGAAGAATTGTTATAGATAAACAAACAGTTGTGTAAACGTTGAGGATTTAATCATGCTGTTGCAGCTAGAGTGAAGTCATAGCTCAATTGCATGCACTGTTGGAGCACTATTCTACTGGTTAAATATGAAACCAATATTTAGACATGTATTGCTAAAAAGACGCCCTGAAACTACAATATCATCTTCCTTGAAGCATATATACTTATTCTGTTTCAACACTTTTTAATGTTACATCTCTTTCTAGGGTACGCGATTAGACAAGCTCCAAGTGCACCTCCAGCCGCTAAAATGCTTGTCCCACACGTTGGCATTATATAGTGCATTAGATCCCACTAAATCTCAACAAAGGGGATATGGTGTAGGGGTATCACGTTTGCTTTGCATTGTTCATTCAATACAAGCCTGTAAAAGGTCGGGGGTTCAAATCCCTCTGTCTCCACGTGTTCATTCTTTTTTTGACATTCTATTACTAGAATTGCAGAATTTTGTATCAAACATGTATTTATTTTTTTTATTCGTATTTTTCTCTTGCACTTGGCGATTCCGATGACCGAGACATTGCGGTAACGCACGTCCCTCATATGTGCGCGCATACATTCATTCATGGGGAATGCAAGATACATATACGCATTCATACAACAGTAAGGCTTGTAAGCCGCAGCTGAGAACATGTAATTACGTTGAAGAATATTATATTTGAATATTACGAATACCGCATCTACTATGCTAATCCAGTAATTCTCGTAATACACTTCACACCTGAAAATCCAACTCTCGTCAGACAATAGCACCCATCGATGCATGACAATAGAAGCGCATGGAATTCTCTCATTCCTGCTCACACCTCTCCGAGCTTTTGCCGTCCAATCCATCTCA
Source organism: Trichoderma atroviride (assembly GCF_020647795.1). NCBI lineage: Eukaryota > Fungi > Ascomycota > Sordariomycetes > Hypocreales > Hypocreaceae > Trichoderma > Trichoderma atroviride. The sequence goes on along the minus strand of NC_089400.1, from coordinate 605,758 downwards.
CAGCCCGCAAATGACAACCCCGAGCAATCAAATCCGCACTGGCGGGGCCATCAACTCTTCCACTTCCATTTATACCTAGGTAGCTCCATCTTTGCCGCTCCGAGGCATAACAGTCCCCGACCAGCGGGCTCCCTTGCTCTAGTGCTACTATTAAGCTCGCATCCCCCCGTATCCTCTACCGGATCGAATTCCGCGATAGCCTAGCTTTCCATCCATCTTGCTTTGCGCCAGAACCACCACCTCGCCATGGAATACGTCGAGCACCGCATGAACGACGAGGCCGCCAAAGACGTCGCCAGGTAAATCATCTCATTTATATATATACCTATATCAAACCTTAGCTAACTCCCTCCAGCGCCAGCCTCGTCTCGCCCCTCAACATCCTCCTCGTCTCCATCATCCTCTATACAGCCTACACAACCTTCTTCTCCAAATCCGCCGCCCCGCAACTCCCCAAGCCGCCCCCTCCCACCGTCTTCAAAATCTACAACCCGCACACCCTCCTGCCCTTCAACGGCGCCGACAACGCCCCCGTCTTCATGGCCATCCGCGGCGCCGTCTACGACGTCTCGCGCGGCCGCAATTTCTACGGCCCCGGCGGCCCTTACGCAAACTTCGCGGGCAGGGACGCCAGCCGCGGCTTGGCGTGCGGCAGCTTCGACGAGGACATGCTGACAAAGGACCTGGACGGGCCGCTGGACACGCTGGCGGATCTGGGCGCGGAGGAGATGGAGGCGCTGAGGGGCTGGGAGGAGCGCTTTACGGAGAAGTATGATGTGATTGGCAAGTTTGTGTCGATGAAGGAGTTTGAGGCGCTGAACAGCAAGGAGTGATTTTTTTTTTTTTTTTTTTTTTTGGATTTACGCATATTTAGCAGAAATGAGATGAGCACTGCAGCTTGGCACAATGGAAACAAATCTGATATCAAACTGGATACCATACACCTACACAGTCAAAGAGAGAGCACATGAAAATAAGACAAGCAAGGATTCTATTCGTTTCAAAGATGGATATTTTTGGGATATAGATAGCTGAGCCCTGTTTTTGCTTTCGACTTCAACAAATAAACATGTTATAAAAAAGAGTACAATTCGCGGATTCCAATAAACTCCATTGCCATGCCGTTTCTCAGCTACGAGAAAGGATTCTCAAAAAAAAAGACACAGACAAAACAAAACAAAGAAAAAAAAGGTCAGGAGTTCCATGCCCCTGAACCCCAAGATCCGACAATCCCTTTTTGCAACACTCCTTCCACGCAAGAAGTTACGAGTCCTTATTCAAAAGATGACAAAAGGGAAAAAAAAGCTAGTAAAAGCAGCCGCAGGAAGGCTTGGGTTAATAATAGACAAAGCAAAAAGAAGCAGCATATCCCCTCCCAAAAAAAGCCCATCTATCCTTCTTCCCAATAATCCCCATCCCAAAGCTCCTGTGCTCCTCTCTTTGGGGGCTTCTGTCTGTCATAAAAAGTTTGGGGAATTATGTATGTCAACAAGTGGTTGGATATATGCGTCATGTATAATGATATGTATGATATGTAGAAGGAAGTTCAAAGAAATCGGGTGTTGGTGGGCGTAGTTTTTCGATGAATGGATATACGTGGCATAAGCACCTCGCTGGAAATCGAAAAGATTCGCATAAGAAAGGAGATGGAAAAAAGAAAATGGCGCAGTAAGTAGAATAATCGTTCGTTATATCACCAAAATCGATGCCGCTTCCATCATCAAAGTCGCCGTCTTGTTGATATAAGAATTAGCCCCGTCCCAAAGTTCCGCATCGACAAGGTCGCGGATCGCAGGGAAAAAGGCCTCGTCGTAGCCAGACCACAGTTGCGGGCCATACACGACGTGCTTGAACTGTGTGCGATTAGGGATCTAAAAGTATGGCTGTTAGTAAATAGAACAAGTAATCGGGAAAAAGAAGAGCACGTACACCGCCGCCAAACTCCAAGTCCAACAGCATCGACTCAAAGTAACCCATCTTGTTGTTATACGCAATCCGCTTTCCGCCCAGCTCTTGCGTCTCCCACCCTCCGCTTCTGTGAACCATGCGGTCCCACTCAGCCTCCCACTTCGAGAATTGCTCTGCCTTTGCAGAGACCGTAGCGGCCGCATCCTTGAGGTCTTCGAATTTCAAAACATCCTTCTTGTTCTTCTTCTCTTCCTCCTTCTTCGCCCACGATTCCAAATCCCCAATCCAGGCCTGGAGATTTCGGCCGTAGTTGACCATGTCAAAGGGAAGAATAGGTCTATCAGCCAGGTCGAGGAGGAGGAGGCCGACAACTTGAGCCAGCAAACCGTGATAAGTAAAGTCAGGATCAATGACCTGCTCCATCAGTTCAAAGTTGTCGTAGCTGGAGTGGTAAGGGAATGGCTCGCCACCAAACTCCAGGTCAATCGAGCTTGTCCCGGCAATATCCTGGAAAGCGACGTAATCGCTACCTGCTCCCAAGCCCTCAAGTTTAGCACCGCGGCGGTCCCAAAGATCCTTGAGAGTCGTGTTGAAGTTCGGGTCAGTCACTCGGTTCATGGCGCGAAACAGGCTCTTTTGAAGCGGAGGAGAGCCCGAGGCACGGAATTCAGGCCCCGATACAACAGTATCCAAGTTGATGTAGGCAAAGGCATTCTCACGCAGGGAATCCACATTCTTCTCGACAAACTCGGTAGATCCGATGAGGTTATACTCCTCGGCATCCCACGACATAAACTCGATAGAACGAAGAGGTCTCCAGCCCCGGCCAACCAGGTCGCCAAAGATGCGTGCCATTTCAATCATGATGGCCGTGCCCGTGTGCGGATCCGTCGCACCAAACGACCACGCATCTCGGTGGTTACCCAGGATGATCGATTTCGCCGACTGCTCCATACCTGTAATCTTTCCGTACACGTTCCAAATGGGCTGCTTCTCATTTTCATCCTGCTCATTCTTCAGACGAACAATCGGCGACGAAGAGTTTCCGGTCCACCACTCGCCCACTTCAGGAACGCCGCCCTTCCAGGCATCCGGTACTTTTTGTCCGAAACCTTGGAGGTGCTGTAACAGAATCTGGGCGTCTCTCCAGGCAAGCGGAAGACTAGGAATCTGAACAAGTCCCTTTGCTTCGCTCAGCTTGACGCGAGGCACCTCTTTCTTACTCTCCCAGCCTGGTGTCAGGACATCGCCAACGACCCAGCTCATCAGACTAACGGCGCCTCTCTGAACGCCATCCTCCGGCATATACCGCCCACCAGGGGCGACATCACCCTTGAGGAAGCCGTCATCTGCAGGATCGCTATAAATTATACATCCTGCGAAGCCCGCCAACTCGGCTCCCTTGACTTTCAGGGCTCGATCCGTCTGCGTGCCGTAGTATCTAACAAGAGCAATCGCTCCTTCTGTCTTGATACCCATATCCTTAATCTTCTGATAGTCTTCCCTTGATCCGTAATTTGCGTAAATCAGCGGGCCTTTAACATCGCCAGCCTTGGAGTGTCCGTGAAACGCCGGGGTCTGTTTCCCAGCCGTCTCTCCGCCACGTTCAACTTCCTCCAGCGCAGCCGTCCAAATCGCATTCTCGCCCTTGTCGTCCATAATCTGCACGGCTCGGCCGTCTTCGCGCGGGTAGTTGAGATATACGTAGTAGTCGTCCTTTTGCACCACATCCAGCCCAGCCTTGTTGAACATTGCCTCCACATCGAGTGCCGTCGCATAGTCGCCCTCGGTGCCGGCAATATGTGCGTAGCTCGAAAAGATCTTTACGGCGGCGCGCATTCTCCTGGGATCGACGGTTCGCTGTAAATGGACTCGAAGGTCCTCCGGGTCGAAGCGCAGGCCTCCGTTGTTGACGCCATTCGTCAGGCCGGTCAGCATGCCGCTCGCAAAGAGGAAGTACATGAAGCCGATGACGATGGCGAGCGCCAATAACCGCGCAAACGTGACCAGCACCATCATGCTGTTGACCTTGGGGAAGGCGAAATCTTGCATCCATGACCTCACATTATCGAGATCGTCCGTGTCGACCGCCTCGTCGTCGGGAGACGAGCCCGCCGATGGCGACGCCCGCTGCGGCAGCTGGATGCGGAACCGAGGCATCCTTAACCGCCACGACCATTTCCACGCCGGCAGCGACAGCTTGAACCCTATCCGCTTCCCCCATAATGAACTTCCTCCTGTGCGATTTGGCTCCTCAATCTCCAGCTCCTCCATCTCGCGGCGCACCTGATTCGTCTCGTCGGCATCGCTGTCGCTGTTCCATAGGTCATCCTCCTCGTCTGATTCTACCGTCGGCGGGCGGTAGCCATTAGGCCGTCTAGAGCCTTGTGAGTTTTCGCCGGAGCGCGGCAGCAGTGATTGCGATTCGATCTCGGTCGCGTTGCGCTCGTCGATGGGATCTCTCGTGGGTGGTGGCGGCATCCAGTTACGACTGCTACCGGCCAGTGCCTCATCGTACGTCGGCGGCACCGGGTCGTAGAACGGTACCTTTTCCGAAGGCATGGTGGGCTAAGTTAGGACGAAGAATAAAGGAAAGAAAATATCGTACACGAGCACGGTTGCGCACTCATCCGCGGATTGTCGTCTACAGTTTAGGCGAGCTGGAATGGATATGAAGGAGCACGCGATGTCGAGGTGGCCATTCAGATCGAAGGGTTCTAGTCGGGCTAAAGCGGGCAAATCAAACGAAAACGAGTGTCGAGAATGAGAGAGAGCGTAAGTTGGAATGGTCGAGCAAAGGTGTGGAGAGGCGTAGTAAAGAATGCGAAGAAGTAAAAGGTAGTCGAAGAATAAAAAGCCCGGTCAAGAATGGCGCATGTCCAAGAAAAAAGGGCGAGCAAGGCTGAAGACGGTCGCGCAGCCACTGCTGGAAGGTCGAAAGCCGCTGGTTGGAGATGGAAGAACGAAGAGGCGATGGCGGCTTACGAGGCCCAGCCAGATGGGAGATAAGGGATGACGATGCTGGAAAGCCGGGGGCTCCGCTGTGCTTCAGAAATCAGAACTGCAGCTGCACCGCCTACTGGGGAAGACATGCACAACGCAAAAGGGCCCCAACAACAATGCGGAGTAAAATTGGTTCATTCAATAATGGGCACGGCGCGCCAGAGAAGAAATGGCTGCTAGCAGTGGTGCTTAATTGCTGGAGTCTAGCAGGTATTGGCCGCATCTCCCTCCCTGAAGACTCCGCCCCTATAAATTGGTCTTCGAAACGTGACGGGTTACATTAAAATCCGCGCTTGGCAATCCGTTTGGCCAAGTTGGGAACGCCACCAGTGCAGAAAGCGGACTTTTGTGCTGAGAGACTCGCCATGGCTCTAGAAGAGAGGGCGACATGCTCTATAACGAGCAAGATATAATAACTACTGGCATAACTTTACGAGCAATTATCCAGCAAAATGTTCTTACAGCTTAGTACATGGTGAGCCCTGGTAGTATTAAGATGGGCGATTCTGCTGTCCATCAAATCATCAACCCGCCACCAGGACCCTTGGCTCAAAAGAGCCCGCTCGCCATGCTGATCAGTCATGGATGCCAAATCTGCCACGCGATCTGTCAACACTGCAATACACGTACTCGTACAGCACAGTCAGACTCCCACTAATAAAAGCAGCCGCCAAGATCGGTGACCCTGGCCTGGCAGCAAAAACACCTCGAATTGCGCATCGGGGTACGGAGCTAATGGCGCCACCAAGTCCATCTCCAGCTCCACCGTCGTATTCCGCAGGAATGAAGTGTTAGACATGTGTTTAGTACCTCGATCACTGCTGTCTGGAGTGCCTGTATAGACAATGGATACCGCAAATAATGTTCTAGGTAATCGTAACAAAGAGTTTAAAGACCGCATTCGAACCATCTACTCCCCAACTATTTCTAACGTTTCTCTCTTCACCGGGTTTTCAACAGCCAAAAAAGTGCCCTTTGCGACCAAAAAGCGTAATATGTAATCGAATAAAAAAACATCAATTGTCGTGCCATGTCTCATTTGCTCCGGCTGCTTCTTGGTGCTGCATTAAAACATCTATGCGCTCTTCTCTTTCGTCCCAGGCGCCTTTGCTTACCCCCTTCCCAAGAGCCTTCTTTATTCTTGAATATTGTGGTGTATCGCAGAATCATTAAAGCATCCCTGCGGCTTTCGCGGAGAAGAGACCCCATTCCTAACTTGGGTATAAAACAACTCCCTCATACTGCCTAGATTTGATATTCTCAAGAGTTTGATGAAAGTGTTTCTTGCTGGTTTCGATTGAAGCCGACTCTTGCTGATTGCCTGCCAGATTTGAGTGGATCAACTCGATAAGACCATTCAAGTACTTCGTGGTCACCTATTAGAAAAGAAAGTGTTAGCTCAATAGCTGATAGGGAAAACTAGAAAAAAACATACTGCTTCATTCTGTTGATCAAAGTAGTAGACGTAGCGGTCCAAAATCTCAACAAAGAGTTCAATCGACGTCGCCGTCTCCATGCACGAATCGGCCACACGAAGAGCCCGTTGTAAGCACTCCAGAACTCGCTTGCCGTCACGGTAGAGCTGTGAGTTAAAGCAAGTTAGTACATGGCACGCTTTCATTTCTCTGTATAATATCTTACCTCTGTCTCTTCTGTTTCGCCATTCACAGCAACGGGAGTTGCCCACCACAGGTGACTGGCCAGGTACACTGCTCGGCATTGATCTGGTTTCCGCAGCAGTTTGCTGCCGTGCTGTGCGCACTTGGTGATTAACGTGTCGTAATTCTCCTTGCCAAAGCCGCGGGTTTGGTGAAGTGAGCTGGCAATGACACAGACAGCCTGAAACTGGGCTTTGGAGTCAGAAATGGACTCCTCGTAAGCTGTAAATGCCTGCGCATAAAACTCATATGCCACTTCCTCAAATCCGGTCAGGTCTGCAGTCTGTCCCGCAGAACAGAACAAACGCAGAGCCAGCTCAGCCACGCCTGTACCGGTTACACGGGTGTAAAGCGTGCTAATCGCAGAGTGGATGAATTTGAAGAGGGCATTAATCTGCGTCTCCCAGTTGTCATCAAAATGCTCCCGAGTCTTGAACTTCCTGGCCAGCTTCAAGCATGCTGTTATCAGCGGTGGCGTGGTTGTTCGAATGCGATCGTTGCCATCCGAAAATGCTTTGCGTGTCAGCTGCAAGAGCTTGAACTGCGTATCATTGTCCTCGCCCTGCAGCAGGTGCACCATTCTTGCTAGCCATCCTTGCTCCTCAAGAGTCTCATCGGTCTCCACGGCTCGTCGCTGAGTAGCTCCGGCGTAGCCTTGTGGTGATTGTGTTCCCTCCTTGATAAGTACCGATAGAACATCGAGCACATGTTCCAGCTGGCTCGTTTTGGAAATCTTGGTCTGGTCTTTCAAAAGGCCGCGGATGATACCACCAGCAACAGCGCGGCGAGTTGGGTATGACTGAGCTTGGAACAGAGGCACGTATGTTGGAAGAGATAAGGCGGTGAATATTGATACGTAGCGGTTGAGAGGTGCCTGCAGTAGAGCAAGGAGGCTCTGCTGAGCCTGAGCGGAGTGAAGATCGGCATTGTTGATGTTCTCTTTCGTCTTCGCCGTGGCGTAAGCCAAAATCTGATCCACATAGTCAAGGCGCTCTGGATAGTTGTTCAGCGCCAAGTTACAGAGGGATACCAACAGCGCAATGGTATCTTGGATGGGGAGATGCTGAGCTTCAACAAGATTCTTGACCTGTGTGAAGAAGACTTCGTAGAGCTGTACGTCCTTGGAAGTTTCGCCCTCTTGTCCATTGACTGCCGTTGTTTCCGTCTCGGCAACTGAGGGCGCTGTCTCATCTGCCGGAGCGGCAGTATCCGTTTCGCCAGATACGGGCTCGGCTGCTGCTGCTGCTTCACCTTCCTCTGGTACTTGTTCCTGATCAGCCTCCTCGGTGACCTTGTCGCTTGACTCCTCGACAGACGGTTGTTCAGGGGCTGGCTGAGCGACTGGCGGCTCGGCCTCCTTCTGAAGCTGCACTTTCTCAAGTAGATTGGCCAATGCCTCGGCCTCAGCCTTCTCCTGATCAGGTCCCTTCTCACTGGCCCCCTCACGTTCAGCATATTCGGATAGACGGTCCATGAGACCAATAACAATAGCCTTGACATTCACGTGGGGGTTTAGTCTCGATACGGCGCCGAGGAACTGGTCCAGGGTGTGTAGGTGGAACTCGTCGGGGAAGACCTGTGTGATGACCTCCAAAAGATACTCCTGGGCCAAAACGTCTCGGCATTGCACAACCTGCTCCAATAGAGGCGCAAGAATGCCAGTCTTGTAGGCCTCCAGATCAACCAGCTGGCTCAGGCGGACAATGTTGCTTCCCACAAGAAGCTGTAGTTCCTGCCTTTCCCGGATCCTCTGCTCTCTCTCGCGCGAGTGTCCTTGGTGCTGTAAACGAACCCATAATTTGTTCATTTCCACAAAGTTGGTTAGGATGAAGTTGATCGAGTCGTTCAGGTTACCCTCTGGGCCGTCGCCGGTGCCAGTGGGGAGAAAGTCTCTAGCTTGCCCAGACATGTAATATCGGAGGAACAGTCCGCGAATAGGGTGCTGAACACCGCGGCTCATATCCATCATATCCTTCATCAGCTCCTTTACCGGCGCTTCAGGTATGGACATGTATGCCGTTCCGACAGTGACCATGAGATACAGCCTCGGGATAATGTTTCCGGCATATTGAACCAATTCGTAGAGATCGGCCAAGTGGTTAACAGGATGGTTCTCTCGCAGATGGACCGCCAGGAAGCGCAGGGCGTCGAATATGGCCATGTAGAGCTCATAATACTGCTTCGGGCCAAGGCTGCTCGTCCGGAGCTCGGAGACCAGTGTCGAGCTACAAAATCAACAACATGCTTGCGTCAGCCTCTTTCGTTTCTCTCTCTCCAGATATGTCCCTCGTTCAAAGCCGCGGGGCGTCGCAACGGCGTAGCAGTGGCACATACCAGCACTTCAGAGCGTCCATGAGCTTTCCGGGCGTATCGAGGCATTTCCGCATGAGCGATGTCTGCTGGCGCACGGCGACCAGGGCATCCTCCAGCAGGCGAGCCTGATCCTCCAGGGGGGGCCGGCGTGGCCATTGTCGATGCGGTGCGGCAGGCGGCGGGGTAGCTTTGGGGCGATGCTTGCGGCTGGAACCGAGGCTTCAACTAGGCATTGACGAGCAACAGAGCGTGGCAATTGCGCCGGTTTGGAATGGCGAGTCGTTCGGATCGTGTGAGTTGAGTAAGCGAGGCAAGGCAAAAGACCAGCGCAAAGTGGCTCGGCGGCCAGTGACGACAGCTTAGCAGGCGAGGCGGCGCTGAGGTAACGGCTGGAGCTCCCCAAGAAGCTAGCCAGAGGTACTTTGGCCTTGTACCTGGAAAGCGTAGCAGCCGGGCCACCTACCACGTGATATCCAATATATGTGCGTGTATCTCAAGCCTCAACCTTCATTATTCCGCGGCGATGCTTAGATTCCTCGAAAATATTGCTCTGGACGATTTTGCTCTTGATAATCTTTCTTAAATGGTCATTAATCCTACGCGTTGCCCTATGAAAGACGAGCATACATTCGAGCAGGACACTACAAGCTTCAATACTACGCCGAGTACGACGAATGCTTCAGAGGACAGAAGTACAGCATGCAATGTCGAACAGAGACATGTCTTTTATCTTCTTCTCGCGTATTTCATCACAAGCTCAACATATTCAAAAGTCCAACATTCATTTTGGTCGATTCTCGTTGTGTGCCAGCAAAAGCTGAAGCCCTCTATCAAATTCCCCGCTCCTTGATCCATTATCATACAACAGCAAAAACAATGCCCAATCCATTATAACGCCCGCTTAATCACAATCCCGATGTTTATTTTACCACTTGATCACCTTTTGAGGGAAAAATTCATCAATCAGCCCCATATAGTATGGCTTAAGTTCCTCCACACTGGGGACGCCATCACTCTTGCTGTACAGGTCATACGGGTTGAAAGCTTGGACGGCCTTGAGCATCTTCCAGTCTTTCTCGCACATAAACTCCTGGTAAGCTCCCTCGCGGTGCCAGGGATAGAATGAGTGATAGCGGATCATGGCGAGTGCCTCGTCCGGCAAAGTCGACTGGTCACGGACAACATGGTACAGATACTCATCGTGGCCCCAGCTGAGCATCATATTGTCAAGGCCACAGCCAGGAGAGTAAATGCCATGTTTGGTCGAGTACACAGGGTCCTTTGTGTCAGGGTTGCTGGCGAAAGTAGCCGGCAAAATGATGCGCTTATCAAAGGCACAGCCCACGGGGAAAGTGTCGCCAACGACATCCCATTGGCCCTGAGTGCCAAGCTCTTCAAAGAAAAGCATGAGCTTGCCGAGGTCATGTATCAGACCGGTGACCTGCATCCAACGTGGCTTGCCATCGCGACGAATCGCCTCTGCAGACTGAAGCAAGTGCTCAATCTGAGACAGTGACGTGTCAGGGTCGGACTCATCAATAAGAGTGTTGAGCTTCTCCATGGCCTCCCAAATAGTCATCTCAGGGCGGACCCGAGACGCGCTGTGGAAGCGGTTGCGAGCAGCAAGGTTGTAAGCGACTGTCTGCTTCTGGTGCTGCTCCTTGTAAAAGTTCTTGACCCGGTCGCAGGCGTCCTCATACTGGCGGAAGTTTGCCTTGTCTTTTTTGGCATCGAACTTGGATTCAGAATCGTACTTGATGGAGTTGACCTCGTCAATTTCATCGGAGAGATTTTCCAGTTTCTGGCCGACAGAGTAGGCGACTGTCTCGCCGAGATCAGCAATTGCTGTTGGTGCCATTATGGAAGATGGAAATGATATAATATATGGAAGACGCCCGGCAGGCAAAAGAGCAAGTATATTCTCTCAGGCGAGACGTGGTTTGGATATCAGTGACGACCGTTTACAAAGAATGGCGCTCGCACTTTTTATAGACGTTCTTGTCGTATATGTTTGATCTTGAACGTCTCTTGGATGAAGAAGATTCATCGTCCCTGATGAGGATACCGTTCACCTTAAGTATCCCATCCCCATCCCCAGACCTGCTTCCATTTTTTCCAGACCATCTTTTTACGTCATTCCACAAGATCCTCCACCCCCTCAATAATCATCGCCATGTGCGGGTTTACAGGTTGTGCGATGGACAAAAAGCTGGATCCTGGTGGAACTGGCCGCGGCGGGATTTCCACGTTTGGTGTCAGCTAAAGGCTAGCGCCGCCGGAGACTTCCAAAATGGGATATCCCCAGGTTTTGCTCCCAGCGTGGGCGAATCTAAATCTTAGATGGCGGGCACGGTTGCTCATTTGGGAAGATGAAAAATGAGATTTGAAGCAACGGAAGAAGAGGAGCAGAAAGTGGTGCTAAAAATCTGTGTACTATCCATCTTAGATCTTGTTATCGCGTGGTTGATCATTTGTTCCTGAGCGGATCTTGGTAATGATAACCATAAACGGCTCTGCTTTTACTAAGCTAAGCGAGAAAACTCTATACATACTCCATTACTGGATTGCTATCATGAGGGCATCTGGCTCGCATCTCCACACCTTTCCCAGAGGACCTCATATTCGCGAGACCTGCCTACATCGGCAAAAAGCAAAAAGGGACAACAGGCCAGGCTGTATTCCCGGCCATCTCAAGTTCGAGACCATTTGTCCTTGCGATCAATTTTGATCGGCTGACTGACTGATCCACATTTACCGCCGATTTCGCCGTGAAATGTCTTTCAAAAATGCAGATGCCTGCTCAGGCGGTATATACAACGAGTCAACTGTCAATCTTTGGTCAGCGGAGATGCTTGCACCGATCATACGACTTGAGGAACCTTGCGGGGAATGTCTCTGAAATTGTTATCAGCAAACTCTATTCTTGCCGGCAGCACATGCTTTGCTCAGGGTCGAAGGCTTCGAGGGGGGGGTCTAAGCATGGCAACAGCCGGCGTATCGGTTTATTCTTTGCGATATAAATGCATTTTGGACTGATGAAATTTTACATTTAGGGCTTATTTATACTACGCATCTTGAAATGTAGCTCGGAGAGACATTCAAAGTGGCAATCACTCGACATTAACTGGGTACATGTATGTATTACAATACTGTTTCCCAGGGACCCATATACCAATTGTCCAAGACTCGCTAAGAGTGGCGTTCAACCATTGTAGATAATTTAAATAGGAATCACAAGCACAATGATATCCAACACGCAGTATCAGCTACTGAATAGCACACGGCAAAGTGACCTCAAAGATCTCAAACTGTGTATAGCGGCCAGTTGATGTATTATGTAAAAACTGCACTGAATAAACAAATTGACCAATTTTTGAAACTGACTATAAGAGAATGCTTCGATAGCACTACACCCGTTACATATCTCCGTCTCGAAAGTGTGCTTGAGTGGCACCAAGGTCATATGCAACCCGCAATATCTCAATTAGATAATACGTTAATAGTAGTAGTAGCCGAGTAAGTTCGAGTATTATCGATTTCAACTTCAATAACACTGCATTATATTTATAACCACAGAGATTGGCTTCAAGCTAAGTTTAGTATCCGCCTACTGCGTGGCATTTCTGGTTGTATATTGACATCTAGTATTACACACATCAAGTAGATAACTGGCATGTACCCAGAACCTGCTGTAGCTGCTATCTATTATAGATACCAAGCCCCTAGCAATAGCATTACTTATCTGTTGATCCTTTGCTATTAGATACAATAAAAAGTAAACCAGCGTTCCTCAACTACTGATCATGAAGCTAGACAATTATTTCACATGTCGAATCAACCATGCCCACCATTGTTGGTAAGGAGCCTCAATCTTATCAACATGCTATTACAAGATAAACTCACTAACTATGCTTGTTTTACAGATAGTTTACTGTTCGCCTTCATGGCAGGCACAGATGTATCAGACAAACACTCGCATGTCCCCTTTCTAAAAAGGTTAAGAGGATTACCCTTCATTACGCATCCAATATGCGCTCCTGTGACACAATTGTACTGACTACAGTCGGCATCATGGGTACATGCTGCTCCTGGCGGCGGAAGATGCAGACTTGGCCTTGGAGAACTGTGACCATCGGGACAGATGTTGAGCCACCCCGCAAACGCCCCCGAAACCGGGTTAAAGGCCACAAGGTCGGGGAATCCCGAGCTTGTAAGCTCGCCAAATCTAATGTTGTGTCCAGAAGTGGATAGAGGGCCATATATCATGCCTTGGGGAAGCCACGTTGGTAAGTTTGGGTAGTTGTTCAACCAAACTAAAACTTCGCCGGTTACGGCGGTTGTATACACGTAATCGGCCCTTCCATCACTAAAAAAAAAAAAAAAAAAAAATATTAGCAAGAACGGAGGGGAATTATTGAATCGTGGTACCATATCTTACTGATTAATGTCATGGAAACTGATATCCGCGGGTCGTTGGAGGGTTGCGGAAGCGTCCGCCTCAGGCATGGGGACGTAATATGGACCAGGTTTATCGCGACTGTACATGTTACGATATATTGTTGTGCTTCCATTAGGATGAAGGTAGATGTAATCGTCGCGCTATCAAGGGTGATGGTTAGCTCGCGAGCTCAGTTTTGGTGGTGGATGTAGTTAGAAAATGCATGTTGGATTGACACCTACACCATCCCCGTCGATGTCTGCAAAGCGGACATTGGCGCCAGGACCGAGGCCTGAAGCAATAGAACCAATGGGCTTAAATAACCAGTTATCCTGATTTGCCGAGGAAGCCCCCTCGTTCAAATAGGCTGTGAGCTCTCCTGTTTTGGGATCAGTAACAAGATAGTCGTCTATCCCATCTCTATTCTATGTGTTAGCATTATCAGGATCCCCAAGTATTGAAAATAACAAACATACCCATCTATATCGCCAAAATGAACATTTGATGCCGGAGCTTCTCCAGATGCAAGAGATTTGTTGCTGTTCAAGGCAGTCCACGTATATCCGTGAGGATATACGTTAGCTGGACCAGAGTTGTTGCTGCCCTCAAAGTCAGCAGGCCACTTTTACCTTGCAATAATACCTCTGCCAAGAAAACTTACTAAACATAAGGAGCTCCTGTGTCTGGGTCAAGCCAAATAAGATTTTCAGGCTGTGAAGCTGTCAGAATGTTTCCGTACTGAGTGGTAAGATCAAGGATTATCCTTACGCCACCATCAAAGAACCTCGCGAAGTGGATGCTATCGGTAAGCATGCTTGTGTCTCCACTTCCATGATTATACCACACTGTAAGGCCGCCATTGCCATCTATATGGATGTAGTCGTCTTTACCGTCACTATAAAATGCAAGGTTAAGTTCATATGAATGCCGTTGACACGGATCTATGCTGGGCGGGGGTACACTTTGTTGGAATCAACTTACCCATCCATGTCAGCAAGCCTTATAGATGTTGGGTCTTGGGAAATACCATCCGAAATAGACTTTGCAGCGCCTTGGTCGATATAAAGAGGAACACCTTCATCCCGCGTGGGCTGGTTGAGAAAGCCGGTGAGGCCACCATCATCATCCCATATCAAGTAGTCTAGTCAGGATGCTTAGCGATATTGATATTAGTTGTCACTTCTCTCATACTCACCATCACGGCCGTCTCCATTCATCTGTGAACAAGATCAGCTGTAGCTCCGTAGAGGAGGCATGGGGATAGATGGGTATGAGAATCCTTACATCTGCGAAAACCAATTTGGTGATGTTTGACGTAGCGCCACTTGCTATGCCGCCTTTGTCGTAGAAGGAGACGGATTGTTCGCCAACTCTTCCAATGTTCAAAAAGTTTCTCAAAGAACCGCCTTCGCCTATATAGACGTAATCCGCTCTCCCATCACCATTGATATCTGGAAATCTTAGAGTCTCGAGGTTGGCATGAGGAAATCCTGCTGTTATTTGACCACCTTCGACAAATTTCCATCCGTTTAACCAGCTCGTATCAGGACCGTAGTTCCACCAAATTTTGATGCCACCAGTGTTCGGGTCAACCACCAAGTAGTCTTCCATCTATAATTGAGAGTCAGCTTACTTAGGAACTGCATCCAATATCGCGAATCAACTTACACCATCTCCATTCATGTCCTGTATTCAAGTCAGTTTGCGTCAAAAAACAAATAAGGGAGAAAAAAAAAAAAAGATACACGATAGTTGGCGCTTACCGCAATGTAAATCGTATTTGCTGGGCCTTCACCTGCTAAAATAATGCTATTATTGGTTCCATTATTGGCTCCAGCTGGTGACCAAGGCTTGGGAAGATTGTTTAGCCAGCATCTTAACTCGCCAGTCTGGGGATTCAGCCAAACGTAGTCTTCAAGGAAATTTTAGCAACATGTAAAGGACATAAATGGACAGTCACAAGAGAACTCACCTGCTTTCCCATCACCATTCATATCGTGCAGGCTATGCTTCGTGTTAGCTGATGGCACTATAACATCGATTGCGTTTGGTCAAGGATGCATGGACTTACCTGACATATCTAGGATCAAGTCCAAATCCATCGGCAAGCTTCCCCGCCGCTGTCCAATTCTTATGGAACTTCCAATCTCCATTGTGACCTACCCCAAGGGAAATCTGGCCAGTTGCATTGAAAGTAGGGTTGGCGTTACATTGAGTGTCGTTATTTTTGGGGGCCAGATCAAATGTCAGCTGAACGACCAGCGGCGATGCTGGCTTAACCTGATCGATCCCCCAGTCTGGAAGCGAAATATTTGTATCAATACCACCATTCGCGCTGATCCCTTCGCCTCGAACCGGATCATATCCAACGGGATCATTGATCCAATCTTTTGGTATCTGAGTGATGAAGTCATACCAGTAGTCACCAAATTTCTTGTATCCATCGTTGGTGGGATGGATACAATCTTGAAGAAGGCTGATGGGAAAGGTAGTGAAGTCGACAGCAATCACATGCAAGCCACGGTTGCGACGCTGTCTTACAACACCCGGCACAAGAGCCTGGTATTCTTTGGTGCGTTGGGATTGGTTAGGGTCGCATGTGTTGACAATCATAGCAACAAGAATGATTGCGTCAGGGCATTGGCGAGCCATTTGGTCAACCAGATCACCGAGACGATTCGCAGCTCCTTGTGGATCATTACCTTCTGTCGATATTGTACTATCTGGATTCATGTCATTCGTTCCCGCGTGGAGAAGAATGATATTTGGCCGCTGTTCCAGAGATGGGCCAACATGATCTGCGATGTACTTGATAGTCTTTCCAGACCACGCAGCCTATAAAGGTGCCATGTTAGGTGACTGTACCAATATAGATGAATTCAGGGCCACATAAGTTGCTTACAAAATATCCATCATTCATTGAACCATCAGAAGTCTCGGTACCAGCAAAAACAACCTTGTCGTCTTCAACAGTGTCAGTATCAAGATGGCGTACTATATGTGAGATTTGAGCTCTTACTGGAGAGATCATTGCGCAGCTCAAGCCGATAACCATTGCCGTCTCCTCCATTCTTGTCGTCAAGAAGTCCAACGGTAATCGAATCACCAACACAGAGGATTCTGAGCTCTGTGCTTGATTTGACGAGAACACCAGGCGTAGAATTACGATATTGCAGAATATCAACGCCTTCTGGTGAAGTAATTGCGCATGAGTCTATTGTTCTCATTTCTGGAATAGCTGGGTCTCCATGGGCTAGTTCATTCCGTTCAACCATGCGGTATATAACAAGGTTGGCAATGATCTGGTGAAGCAAGATCTGGGGGTGAAAGACTCGCCCATAACTAATGAATTAACGTTAGTAGATTGTATCGTGTATTCAACAGGTCTGTAGTCTTACCCATCAGGCAAAAGGTTGGGGACTTGGACTTCTGGTATTTCAAAATTTTCAACGGGTCTGGTCCCGTTTGACTGGATTGCTAGCTTCAACTCGGCATTAGTAGTATTGGTAGCATTAGTAGCCTCTTGTTGGGATAATGTAGCTTTTGGATCAAGAAGAAGCGTGATCTGGGCAAAGACTTCTTGTTCACCATGGAATGTTCCATTCAGAGGGTCGTCATTGCTGCGTTTCCACGGAGCAGATCCAAAAGGATCCCAGGTGTTAAGCTCATAAAACATCAAGCCAGTTCTAACTCTGTATCAGTTTCAGACGTCTTCCATTGATCTTTGCAAAACCTTACCGTGTATTGCTCTCCGATGTGGACTCGTCGACGCCGTCCTCACAGAATCGCCCACCCCATTTCCCGACGTACTGGTCATAGTTGACAAATGTCACCATCGGACCTGCTCTCTGCACAGCCGCTGCCTATCGAGACGTCAGGACGCTAAATCTTGGTACTATAGACACAATGGCACGCACTAATTTGGAGTTCATGGCATCAACAAGATCATTCATCATTGAGCGGTGCGCCGTAGTGAGATACTGCTCCTCTTGAAATATGTTGACTGCTTTCTATTTTGTTCTCTCGAGTCAGATCTCGTCCTGGGCATTGGTCGGGAAAAATTCAGTCCGTTCACTTACATATATCCATGTCGACCAGCTGACATTATCGCAATCTGAACTTAAATCCTCAGCAAAGAACTTGGAGTACCTGAACCTGTCGTCAATAATACAGTTCCACACTTCCACGCTTCCAACTAATTTTGAAGGGAAAAAGAAAGAAGAAAGACTTGCCCTGTGTAATATATCATTCCACTTCCAGAAGAATCTATCAGCATGTGCGATATATTAACCAGCTACGAGTCCAGTACTCACTCTGGGGCTAGTTTCGCCTTTGCTGCACTCAAAACAGAATCAAGACTGGAACTAAACTCTTGGCTGTTAATGATCGTCTGTGAGCGTTCTAACTGTGCCTCACAACCGCGACCCAAGGCATCCCAGTCATAGTCACCAGCCCAATCAAGGTTCTTGGTCGCCGCTGCCAATTTAGCTAATGTGACTTGGCCCTCGTTCAGAACAGCCCACTGAAAGATGCACTGGTTCAAAGCAGCCACGAGTTCGGCGTCATTTCCACCTTGGAGCTGGATAAGTACTGATATTTTATTGTGGATTGGAAAATAGTTGATAGCTTACCAGCTGAGAGCAAAATGACCTGTTGATTTGAATCAATACGAGGGATTTGGTTTTCTGTTACATCAGAAGTGACCGCTCCAGAGCAAGACTGAAACTGGAATTTTCTCGTGGAAGGGTCTCCCAGCCTGCTGTCAGTATTGATGAGATAGGGATACGAGTGGTCGTAGCGACTGCAAGCCCAGTCTTTTCAGAGTATTAGCAATAAATCAGCTATTCTTGAGAATAAAAATAAATAAAAAACACACCACTATGGGGATCTAGAGCGTTAAGAATGGTCCCAAGTCGGTCACCAGCACCGATGCCGGCCGAGTAGGAATCTCCAACTGCGGCAAGTTTTGTAATGAAGGAAAGGTCAGATTCATCAAAATCATCATCTCGCGTCCAAATCGGATTCGAAGATATTGATGCATTGCTGAATGGGGCCCCATGGGTAGGTGTAGCAATTCCTAAGCCAACATATCGTAACATGGCGAGTAAACACCATAATGATGGTCTCATTGTGACCTGTCACTAAGAATCAAGCTCCAAAATTTCAGTCACTCATCAGACGATGCTGCCAATAAATTTCATAAAAGAAGTATTTATTCGTTTATTTACTTATACCGCCGTACGCTCCAGGGGTACCCCGAACCCAGGTTGGCTGCCCGAGGAAGTAGTGGAGATCGCCTCGAAAACTCTGATAGTCATTTGGCGCACATTAAGCACATCAAACCCTTTGAATCTTGCGTTCCTTTACAGTACAGTATTCTAAAAGCCTCATACAAGTTAAATTAGAAAATTAATGGGGCTTTCTTATTGTCTTTAGCCGTCTGTGTTGCGACATGAAACATGCTGTTGGTCGGACCTTCGAGAAAGCTTAGATGAATCTTTTCTCGAAAAGGCCGCTTTCTATTGTCAATGAAATACGAGACACGAGTAGAACTAGGGTTAGTCAGTATGCAAATTGTTATTTTCATCAATCGGTCTTGAAATATCTGATTTCTTATTCTCCCTTTTAGACTTCTGCGAGTATGAATTTGCTCGACATTTGACTCGTACTTTGTCAACCAGTTTTGTGATAAACACCGGCAAGCAATCGTTGAATCGCAATGCGAATTCCATCACCCAGCCGATATGGCTATCTGTTTCTTCTCATCGTTTGTCTATTCAGCTCCTTGCTGAATGCCAACATACATTTGCCTAAACTTGGCCAAAAATTGCCCCCCAAAGGGCCGCTCGGATTTCGTCTCGACTATGAGATGGCTACGCTCGGGACAAAAGGTGGACCTCCCAACTTTGTCCATGGCTCGAAGGATCTGGTGTTCTCTACTCATCTCACGTTCAATGAACCTGTCAGTTCTATTACCAATGGCCAGCTAGCGCAAATGGTTGAGGATGCTCGGAAGGAAGCGTTGGTAGATTTGGAGCAATATGACTTTAACGAAAAGCGCTTGCCCAGTGTTATAACGATCTTCGCATTTGGCAACGAGGTTATCCTTTCAACCTCGCAAAAGGGACCTTCTTTCGCCTATGATTTTGTCGTCAGCCCTGTGCAGCAAAGTCTCGCTATTTGCACGGCAGTCTGGAAAGACCAGACAGGAGAGGAAAAAATCCATTTTCGAAAAGGCTCTTGTGGAGAGATTATGTGTGCTCATCAATATTATCAGGGGCATACAACTCCTCTAAAGGAGGCAAATGTTCGTGCGCTCTCAGGGTTCATATACCGAAGACAGAAGAAAGTTGATTTCATTCCACCGTGTGGATCAAACCAAAAGGTAAGAGACCTTAGTATGCTAAGTGGCTAGTTTAACTAACATATAAAAGGATGATTGGGGCTGCGACTTGTTTATCTCTCAGAATAATATTAATTTTCTCAATATCAAGACCGAACAAGAGGCCTATGATCTCAAAACTTTGGCAGGTGGCATCAAGAAGATAGATCAAATTCGGACGTGCTAGTCTTGTGTAGAGGCTCTCAATGGGACTAGTTTGAGCAAAATGCGAATTTGGAGGTCATTACTTGTTAATAGTATTGTGTCTATGAAGTATAAACAAAGTCTTTGTTTCTCTTGAAAATATCAAGCCGGATTCCAAGTCGAGCACATAGTTCTGAGAGCTCATTTCTGATCTCGGCGCACCATCCTCTATCTTCGCACAGAAGTGAAAGCTCGAAACTATGAAAATGAGGAGTGTAAGGCGTAAGATTCTCCCACCAGCGCTGAAGCATGGCGAAAAGATCGCGGTCTTCCCAGACAACTTCTTCCAGCCATGAAAGATCATCATTGATGGTCAGGTGGTAGATGTTCTTTGGCAGTAAATCTTCGAGACAACCTAAATTGTTGTTTGGAGAAAATCCGACCAAGAACACTTGCGGAGCTTCAAATGTTTGTATTTTTTCGAAGTTCTTCAAGCCTCTTAGAGAGCCTTTAATTTCCAGAACGGGGTAATCAGGTACCTCAGGGCCGACATTGGCCAATAGATGCAGATTTTCCAATGTATCTTGAACAAGCGATAAATCTGTGATAATCTGATCAAGATTAATGACATGATTGTTGAACTCGCTTTTCAAATCTGGCTCATATACCCATTCCCACCTAAGCGTTTTTAGATTTTCCGTTACAGCAAGAATGCAACCTAGGAGACCTTCCCGTAAAATCTGTAAATCTAACGCCGTGATATTGGATGGGCTGGGTCTATGTGTTGGCCACGAAAATGTGAAAGGGTTGTCAACCTCAAATTTTATCGACTGGACAGAGGGAAGGTAAAGTAATGGAAGGACGTCCGCTGTATTCTTGGTCTGCCAATCTCGAAAAGGGTTCAATTCGGGATCAAAATCAACCTCCTGCAGATACTGGAATCGTGGAAGCTCGCAATGCGAAGTCTGACAGAGGGAAGCTCTCAGCAGCATACCAAGAAGACGAGTCTCTCGAGCGAAAACGCCGATCAGACGTAGATGCGTTAAATTCGGAATCAATGATAGCAGCAGTATAACAAAGGCATCCATTACGCCATTTCCGAGCTCTTGTATCCATAAGTCACGAAAAGGCGGGTTGATGTCTTGAATCGTCGTAACAAGGCTGGCCAACTCGGAGCCATCCACGGAAATGCTGGGAGGGAGTTGGTGGAAGCTGAACCCATCCGGATCTTCGATCATAACTCTCCCATAGAGATGTGATCGCCAGCGCGCATTGAGAGTAAGATGTTGGACTTGATTAGCCAACGAAGGCCGTCGCTGAAGGCTTCGTATGAACGGGATAATCGGAGGAGTTCGAGCTTCGTTCCATACCAACTCAATCCTAGCGTACAGTAGAGGCTCGGCGATTTTGCGTAAACCTTTGTTGGCAAGGCAAATAGAGCGAAGATGATGCGCAGGTAGACACTCAAGGATAGAACACAGAATTTCTGGCGGGCAATCCAGGAGGTCTGCCATGTCACGAAGGGTCAGTTGAATCGAAAGTCGTCAGACCTGGCGTGATGGTAAGAATCGAATGCGAACGACAGTGAACCGAGATTGGAAAACTCGAGACGGGAGCCCTGGGCAAGCTGAATTGACTGCGGGGCTTATTGTCGCAAAAGTTCACGTTGCCTGGGCCTCCAGAAATAAGAAAAGCCGCATTGTGAGTCCTACCTATTGTTGTTCACGGTACAATGTGAATCCACCAGACAAAAATCGAAGTCGTTTCAACCAACACAAGATAACCATAAAAAACGCAGGGATTATTTGAGTGGATGAAAATGTAACAGGACCTGTAAAGGCCTGTAAGGCAAAGCCTTGTAAGCTGTTGCAAAGGGAATACTAGCATAAGTTGCTAGTATTGCTAATCATTTTGATTAATACTTTTAAAAAGTAAATATATTAAAAAAAAGAATTAAAATTGATTAATATATAAAAATTATTATTATATTATTTAATTTTAATACTTTAATATAAATATTATTATAAATATTATAAAATTAATAAAATAATTTATTAAAAATAAGTATTAGTTTTTTATTTTAAAAATAATTAATAATATTTTAAAATTTAATATATATATAATTTAAATATTATTTTATTATAAAGTAATAATAATATTAAATTATATTATTAAATATAGCCTCAATTAGAAACAAGATTCATCTGCAAGCTAGCCTGATTTTCATTATCTATTACAGTCTTCTATTTCTTTTAACCAGTTTACTGTATTACGCATTCATCCGATGCTATTGGTCTTGCTGATATTTACTGCTTCGTAATGCTTGCCTCTAGTGGAATACCTACAGCATCAACCTTTAAAACATTCACTAGTCCATAGTGTTTTTTTTTCTCCCGTCTCAAGCCGATTATGATCGCAGCCCTCTCATCTCTTCCCTCTTCCCTCTCCTGCCAAAGCAAATTATTCATGAAAAACATCGCTTGGGCTTTCTGTAAAACTTGCCTTGGTATAGAGATGGTGTCGAGTGGAGATAGAGACAATTCAAGGATGTGTATCTGCAAGGGGGGGGTCAAATCGCTAAGCGTTGGGCACGCAAACCCCGGCACCTCACTAAAAGATCAAAAAAGCAGCTCCCCACCAAGTACAAGTACAGTAAGCCAAAGACAAGAAGGGGAAAAAACGCTCCAGCACGGGGTTGTCCTCTACCAATGAAGAGGCAGATGTTTGGAAGGTGCCAGCATCGGACTCGACCGCACAAGTCAGATATGGGATGATCGAGAAACGGGTAGCACCAGCAGGACTAACGCAGTGCCACTAAAGGGAAATCTCGGTCTCCGGGGCGATATAACAGCATTTGCCCTTCCCTCCCTCTAGCTTGGAGTCACCGAAACCCGTCACATGGGATGTGTTACAGTGCACATAGGTGATGCTACTCTCATGGAAATGGTGTCAAGTCTACGGTGGTATCTCTGTCCTGCCCGCCAGGACCCTCTGGGTGCCCAAACCGCATAGCGGTGAGCCCCCGTCGCTCAGTGGGTTGTGGAGGGATGGAGTCTTGTCCCATCTCTTGCTGTTCACTGATTGCTCTCTTCTTATTTGGAGTGTAAGGGGAGCCGTTGTGTCGTGCAATCTTGTCAACGCAACAAGCGAAAGAAATGCATAGCTAGTACCCGTTGAGCTGTCCTACTAAGCACAAAGGAACATCACCGAGTTTGAATGCAACAATATGTACTACTTACGTAGTCGTGCGCCTGTATCTGCATGGTGAATCAGGTTGGGTCCAGGGCGATTCCCACGCCATCATGCACCCTACTGACAACGAAGGATCGCCGTGGGAGAAAACAGCCTGCATCAGCTGGGGCGCAGAATAGGACTAGCAGAGAGAAAACGGCGGCTGTATGTGGAGCAATGCATTGTCAATGCATCGTGGAATCCATTTATGAGGAGGCAGCTCATCAAATCGGTGCCTTGTACGGACACATCAGGTCGCCAGCCACTCGGGTGCGTTTTCCGTGGTGGGTTTTGTATCCTTGTCTTGTGCCCATGCGGATTACCTCGCCATCTCTTTCATTATTGTTGGACAAAGTACCAAGCATCGCTGCCTTACAATGAGAGAATAAAGGGAGATAGGTAGAGAAAGGAAAAGAGTGTGTCAGTCATATGTGGAGTGCTTTGCTGGGCACCGTACGCAGTGAGCACGCCAAAAGTTATCGTCCATTAAGAGGTTGTCAAATGGATGCAGACCCTAGGTACCTAGCCTAGTACCAAGGTATGCAGCGTTGACACTGATATATAGAGGTAGTACATGTTGGTAACAGGGGGAGTCAGTTCGAAGACGATGCTCTTATAGCTTTCGTGCAGGCACTTGATACTCCGCAGCATTAGTAGCGGTGCAAGTAAAGGAGGAACAATGGAGCGCACTAAGTTCCAACACGAGAATCCAGAACTCATCGAGTAGCTTGGCAACTCCGGGTAGACAGACACTGACGTGTAGTATATCGGAAATTGCCAGCCTCAAGCAGTGCGGTAGCACTGGTGATAAGAGGCATTGGACTTGTGGTGGTGTGGCATCACACCCCACCATCATCGGGGACAGCTAAACGTGGCTCTCGGTGATGTGCTTGCCGCCATGCCAGCTGGGAATTGCCTGAGTCGTGGGCTATCAGAACCCGATGCTCTTTCATCGATTCGATGACTCGCGTTAGAGAAGACGAAGATGCAGATGCAGAGCCGTTGGCGCCCTGCGGCGACAGCTTACATACAAGTACCAGTACCCATACCCCTGTCGTGTCTCAGGCACAGCTACAGTACAGACCACAGCCCCTCCATGAGGCCTTGCATATGCACACAAATGGAGCAGGAAGATCTTGATGTCACATCCGACAAGAGCTGTCTGGAAGGGTTGAGTCAGCTCCAAATAAATACATCAGCATCCAGCTCTGCCCTCCTCATCTGCGGGCAAAGTGTAACGACTGGATAGAATCGGGCGCTCTGGGTGTGATGATGAGGATGAGGAGGAGGAAGAGGAGGAGGAGGAGGTAGCAACATAGTGTGAGGGCTCGAGCCGGATGAGATGACCAACCAATTGCCTGCATGGCATTTATTTTCTGACTGTTTGCTCTCTTTAGCAGCCTCTCAGCTGTCATGTTGACATGGTCTAGTCACCAAAGAAGCCGTATTTTTCGCTCCTCCAGCTCCCTCCGTCCTCCAATTGCTTCTCAAGGAGGCCACCCGTAGACGCTCTTGCCATGCCCAGCGCATTGATTGCAAGACAGCCTTGGACAAGGGTCGATATTCTGTGCTGTCCCAGCCCCCAAGGTTCGGAGTCTCGGTGATGATGGGCCACTAGGACATCCTAGCCTGACTCGACCGGAGCTAGAGAGGCAGTTGCTCGTAATAGCGGCCGCAGCGCTTTAGAGTTTCGGGGCCGAGTGCTGTTGATGCCGGTGAAACTGTGGTGTTGAGGAGCAGAGTGCGAGGCACGTAGGCGATGTGTTTCCAGGCTGATCTTCCGGCTTCCGTGCCACCGCGCGCGCAGTGAACACCGCCCGCCCAGCACTTGTTGCCCGTAGGGAGCTGTAAGGCCGCTAGAGCCTAGCCCTCAGCTCGGCACTTGAAATGGACCAATGCCTAGAACATACATCAAAGTTGGGTATTGAGGCCTTGCATGTGATGCAATGCAGAGCTGGGCCGATAGTGCAAAGTCTGAACAGGCGCCTGTACAAACATGCATCAACCCAACACAGCAGAAGCCCAACCGTTGAACCACTACAACTGTAATCCAGCTGTCGCGATTCTCGTGTACTTGAGCCATCCTGGTAGGGGCGCTCGGGTAGCCGCTTAGCGGGCCGTCCGGGAGAAATGGTGGTGGCGTTTGTGATAGGCGGGCGAGAGGCGTGCATACTGGCAATAGTACATACGCTGCTGCATGCAAAGCAAGGTAAATTACATGTAAACAATAAACGGCGCCCTTAGTCGTGGCAGAGCGCGGCCGGTGCACCCACCTCGGACTGTAGCTTCGCAGCCAGAGCCACAAGCACGAGCGATGGCTTGAGAAAGGCGACCCAAGCTTGAGCAGCCAAAGCACGCTGAAGCCGTGAAGCATGGACAGGCCTCGATTCCTCCCCACTCCATGCCAATCCCTGGCTGGATCGGGAGAACCTTGACGGTGCGATTGCCAGGGGCCGATGAACGCGATCAAGGTGAACAAGGACGCTGAACAGGACACAGACACGCATCCATCGCCACGGCCAGGAATCGAGCCGGCACAGGACAGTCTGGGTGGTTCAAACAGGCAGGTCCAGCCTCCCTATAAGGAGCTTGGGCTGGCGGCTGGGCGGCTTTCTCGTGGCTTTGCTGGTCAACAACTCACCTGCAAGGTACATACCTGCATTCCTACAGGCCTAGCTCTGTCCTTCCTCCTGCGTCTCCAGCTCAGTCCACGAGCGTCTCTTCCTCTGCCAATTGCAGCAGCAGCAGTTGCAGCAGTCATCTGGCTTCGCGTCCGCCAAGCTCCTTCCTCGGCCCTTGCTGCAGCCATTACACGAAATACAACCAGACTCGACCTGCTGGTGGAAACCGTCTTCCTCCTCCTCCTCCTCGCCTCCTGCTCTTCCTCTCCAGCCTCAATCCAACCCACCACAAGTCCGGCCTGGCAACATCACAACGCAGCATTGGCCTCTCTCGCAGCATCTTGTCGCTTGTACTCGACCAGCCAGTGCTCTGGTGCGTTTCACGGTACGCTACTGCAGACCTTCTCGCCGGCTCTAGCTCTGTCCTGTCTCTTGCAAGGCCTCCTTCGCCGTTCCACTCCCAAGCCAAGCGTTTCTCGCTCTCTCACAGCCTGGTTGACATCAGCTGCAAGATCGGAGATCCCTGTCTCTCCCACACCAGCCAGTTCCAGGCTCGGCCTTTTCGACATCCATTCTGAGCTTGATCTTCGTCCCACCCTCGATCTAGATCTGCGACAGCGCTAGGCCACTTTCATCGGGCAAGGCCTTCGACGTCTGGCTGTTGGCCCAACATGGTCCCTGAGGCCAGCGAGGGCGCGGTTCTGGTAGCCCTCAAGTACCTGTATCCGGCAACTGTCTTCGTTTACTTCTTGGCTGCATCTCTATTGGCCTCCTGCACTCTGCAGGCTCTCAAGCAGAATCGGGGAGCTCAGCCAGAGCGGCCCAGCCAACGGACAGTCACCATCATACTCGGATGTTTCCTGTCGACATATGTGGCTCAACTCATCCTTCTCGGCACGCAATCCGTCATTACAAGGTCTGCTCCCGTTGAACATGCCCTCATCGGCTATCTGTCATGCATTCTCGTCTTTGGCATGCTGTTTACTCAGTTGATTGAGTCCGAAGCCGTGGTGTGGTACCCCTTTCGCGGATCATGGTTCCTCGCGGTGTGTTTTGAGCTCCCCATCGCAGTTTTGGCAGCCTTCCACCTGAAGCGAATGGTATTAAGCCGCTTTGATGTCCTCCATATGGCATTCTTCTTCCTCAGACTTGTGTCACTCTCTGCTCTGGTGTCATGGACTTGCTTGGGCCTATGGTCTCGAATTCCGTTGGAGTCGGATGAGGAGAGACAGGCACTACTGTCAAAACACGATGGTGACCAATCCGGAACTCAGATAACCTCGGGGGAGCCTGCAAACAGCTCCAGCTACGGCTCAACGGCGCAAAGAGAAAGTGCATCTAGCGGCAACACTGAGCACCCCTGGTACAAGCGACACAGAGAAGGCCGTGCAAAGTTGGAGAAGAGACTGGAAGAAGAGGGAAATTGGTTTCAATATGTCAAAAGCTTCTCGGTATGTATCTTTTCTAATTACAGCTTTATTCTCACCAGAGCTTTAACTGGAATGACTTTGAGCTAACGCTTTCAGATTTTGCTCCCTTACATTTGGCCTGTGGGAAGTCGCAACTTGCAGCTGCGAGCTGTAGGCGTTGTATTATGCCTGCTCGCCTCGAATGCCCTGCACCTGCTCATTCCCCGGCAGACTGGCATCATCATGGACACTCTTGGCCAGTCTTCTAGCAATCCTTGGACAGCTGTTATACTCTTTGCGCTTCTTCGACTGGCGGCTTCCGAATCGGGCATTGACCTTGTCCGCTCATGGTTGTGGCTACCTGTTAGATACTACTCTCAAGAAGCCCTAACCAGGGCTTCTTATTCTCATATAATGCACCTATCCGCCGATTTCCACGAGTCCAAGTCCACGAGCGATTTGCAGAGTGCCATTTTTGGCGGAAACGCAATCGCAAATGCAATCGAAAGCATTTTGCTTCAAGCTGCACCTATGCTGGTCGATATGTGTGTCGCTATTGTCTATCTTTCCATTACATTCGGCGCATACGAAGGCCTAATTACTGCGGCTACTGGAACCGTCTTCATGACACTTGCAACTCGCCTCGTAGCTGAATCCGGGGCGACCACCCGCAGCCGTCAAAATGCCTGGTACCAAGAGAGTAGAATTCGAACTTCCGGTCTGAATGGGTGGCATACTGCCAGCGCCTTCAATCAGATCGGCTATGAGGACAATAGACATGCCGATGCGGTGACTGAACGATGGCTTAAGGAGCAGCAGTATATGATGGGCTGGTCTGTGTCCGTTGCCTTCCAGACTATGGTTCTCACTGTAGGCCTCATGGCAAGCGCATTTCTCGCTGTCTTTCGTATTCACAGTGGACAAGCGACGCCGGGGCAGTTCGCGATGCTTCTCATGTATTGGGCACAGCTTACTGCGCCGCTGCAGTTTTTCGCCAACCTCGGCAAAGGCATGAGCGACAACCTCATTAGCGCAGAACGACTCTTGGCCATCATGAGGACCAGCCCCTCAGTTGAGAGTAAAAAGGGGGCGCGGCTATTCAAGTTCGTCTCTGGAGAGGTCAAGTTCAATGACGTGCGCTTCAGTTATGATGGGTCCAGGGGTATCATCAACTCCGTCAGCCTAGATATTCCTGCGGGCACGACAGTGGCCTTTGTGGGGAAAACGGGATCAGGGAAGTCCACACTACTGAAGCTTTTGTCCCGAAACTATGAAATCCAATCGGGCAGCATCTCTATAGATGGCCAGGATATTCGTGATGTTGAGCTCTTCAGGTATATGTCAACTCTAATATCTGCCGCCATTAACAACACTAACTCGCGATATATAGTCTACGCGAACACATTGGCGTTGTTCATCAAAATCCCGAGCTTTTTGATGACTCAATTATGAACAATGTGCGCTACGGCAAACTTGGTGCAACCGACGAGCAAGTATTCGAAGCGTGCCGAGCCGCCAGTATCCATGACAAGATCATGAGTTATACTGATGGTATGTCATAGCCTCAGATGTACAGCTTATAATTTGTATGCTCACACGATGCTTATAGGTTACGAGACGCACGTCGGTGAACGTGGAGTGTGAGTACCTAGTTTCAATTTTTCTTTTTTAACACTATGCTGATAATGTCAGGAAACTCTCTGGAGGAGAGCTCCAGCGCGTGGCAATTGCCCGGGCGATACTGAGGCAGCCTGATATAGTTATTTTGGATGAGGCTACCAGCGCTGTTGATACGGAGACTGAACAGCTGATTCAGAACTCTCTCGAGAAACTCTGCCGAGGACGCACCACACTCGTTGTAGCGTAAGTGATCAGCCAAAGGCACTGCATCTGCTCCTCTGACCACTCTTCATTTAGCCATCGCCTTTCTACCATTATGAATGCCGACCGTATCGTAGTTCTTGAAAATGGTGAGATCATCGAGCAAGGCTCACATAGTGATCTCGTTGCCGCCGACGGGCGATACGCATATCTGTGGTCGAAGCAGACCTTCTGGACACCGCAAGATGAGGCCAACGTCGCAGACGAGCTCGACGACGCAAATACCACCGCTAGTGACTCTTGCTCTGAGAGAACCACTACCGAGACGTGTGAGCTACAGGATGAAAGTCAGGGTAGCAGCGTATCGGGGGTAAGCGATGGCAAATCATCCACACAGAAGAAGCGTCAGAAGGAGGTAGATTCTGACACTATTCATAACATTGACTCAAAGTCTTCAGAGGATACTAACGGGTCCTCCTAGGGGTCCCGCTTGAATCCTGTGGCCCCTGAATTTACACCTCGGGCGGTAATAATGACCAAGTCTGAATTCAAAACAACAGATGCTACTCAGCAGACTACTTCTTCAGCTGTCAAGAAAACCGAGACTTAGGCGGTCACTGGTCACTCTAGCAAACTTCGATGGTCTGATGAAGTATCCATCATGGATGAGCGCGGCATGACAAACACGCCGATGAGCCTGTCGACTAGGTCTAGCCGCCTCTCCGAGGCGAATACTGCTACCTCTAGGAGCAGCCTGAATGTGCCTGAGCACCATGAGCTGAGAAAGTCCCCCATAACAGAAAGGACTCAAGAAGCTGCTATCGAGCCAGCTGCAGAGGGTGGGGGAGGCAAAGCAAACGGTAATAAAGCTAGTCAAGCAATATGCACTATAGTTACTAACATTTATGTAGTGGAATCTACCACAGGTACAACAACAACAAGCCACTCTTCCAAGTTCAATGGTGTCACATTCATGCGACCCCGATACTCTCGTCGTGTGCATTCAAAGAGCGAGCCCCATCCCCCGTCCCCTGCCTCAGCCTCGGGCTCTGTCGCGGGCAACGAGTCTCCTGCAAAGAGAGCTGATGGCAGCATCACATCTGTGCGTATAATGAAGAGTTTTGTAGTGGTAGCTCAGCGTGATTAACTCATCCAACAGGACCAGCGTCGCGTATCTGCCCCAGTAGCTCACGGCAGCCCGGGTTCCTCTTTGATCCCCAAACTTGGCATCAGGGGTTCAATGATTGCAAAACAACCACCAATCCCTCCACGTAACTCTAGCGACGGCAAATGCGGCATATTTCCAACTACAGCCCCAAGAGAGCATACGGAAGACAGGCTCGAGAGGATCCCTCCCACTGTCGTAAAAGATATACAGGAACCTGCCAATCTATCGGCAGTCCCTCCTGGCAACGAAAATCAGCCGCCGCCAAAGGCGAATGAAAATCAGCCAACCATGATGGCTTCGCGTCGAAGCATCAGAGGCCTTCGACGCCTACGGGCCGGGTCTCTTCGTGGCCACCGAGGCCGTGTTTTGCAGGGATCCTCGCCCCATCGGAGCACCCAAGAATGAGAAATCAGGCGAAGAGAGAAAATACAGATAATAAAGGGGGGGCTCTTGGAGCTGCATAAGCGCCTATTCATGCAACATTATCTTGGTTTGCATAGATGTTATGATATGATAATCTTATAGCACGGTTAGACCATCTTACGACGTGCATTATTAGGGAGGCGTTTTGTTTTAATAACGAAGAATGGCTCTTACGGCATAATTACAATCCGTCGTACTTGAGGACGAAATAATGAAAGGGCAGTACGAGAGCATGCAAAATCTTATCAAGCGGAGGCTTCAGAGATTTTTTTTTCAGTGTGCGTTTGGTACATGGGTGTGGAAATTAAAAAATAGAGATTAAATAGGTAGCTCCATAGTGTTACGACAATCAAAAGTGAGAATTGAGGGCGCTATTTAGCTCTCTATATTTACAGTTCATTAACTACGCTGAGGTCATTGCGCCTGTAACTCAGTAATATCTAAACGAGGACGTCGGCCTTTTTGTTTCTGTTTTTGTTTGTTGGGCATACAGCTGTGATGCCACACACGCATGACCCTGGCTCATTCACTCTCCTTGTACTCAAAACTCTTCTCCTTTGCTATATGAAAGCCAGTCTCTCTTTACCGGCCAGCACCGCCACCAGGGGCACCACCGCCAGGAGCACCGCCGCCGCCGCCGCCCATCATGTTTCGGGCCCTGTGATGGAACCAATTAGCAAAGGGTTGTCTCTCATCATCATCATCGAAAACTCTTGCAAAAATAACTTACAGATCGGCAATGTTGGGGTCGGACATTATGGAGCTGAGATCGGGCATGCCACCGCCGTTGCTGAACTGGCTGGCCATGTCACGAAGTCGAGGGTTGCTCATCAGGTTGTTCATGAGGTCGGGGTTGCTCATGAGGTTCTGGGCCATGCTGGCGAACATGGGGTTGCTCATGATGGAGCTGAGGTCGGGCATGCCGCCAGCACCACCGGCACCACCGCCGCCGCCGCCGCCGAACATGGAAGCGAGGTTGCTGAAGTCGGGCATGCCGCCGGCGCCGGCACCGGCACCGGGGCCAGAGCGGGCGAGGTTGTCCTGGGCCTGCTGCTCCTCGTCGACGCGGCGCTTGGCCGTCTCGAAGCCCTTCTTCATGGGCTCGGAGCCGCCGTTGCCCTCGTACTCGATGCCCTTCTGGTAGGCCTCCATGGAGCCCTTGGGGTCGCCGAGGGCGAAGCGGGCGAGGCCCAGGCGGGACCAGGCCTTGGTGTAGGTGGGGTCGATGGCGACGGCGGCCTCGGCGTCGACGCGGGCGGATTCGTGGTCGCGGGCGGCGGAGTGGGCGGCGGCGCGGTTGGAGAGGAAGACTGCGTTGGAGGGGTGCAGGGCGAGGGCCTGGGTGTAGAGGTCGATGGCGGAGGCGTAGTCCTTCTGGGCCATGGCGGCGTTGCCCTTTGACTTGAGGGACTCGGCCTCCTTCTTCTGGGCGTCGGAGGGTTCGGGGACGGAGGCTGAGGCGGCGGGAGACGCGGTCGAGGCGGAGGATGCTGCTGCTGCCGCGGGAGTTGAGGCGTTGGCTGAGGAGGAGGAGGAGGAATTGGAGGCGTCGTATTGGCTAAAGACCTGGAGCAGGGTCTGGGGCCCGACGGCGCTCTTCACGGCGGCATCGTCGGCGGGGTCGACCTTGAAGGACTCGGCGATGCAGTTGACGGCCACGTCGATGGAGTCCTTGTCCTCGGCGGTGAGGGTGCCGTCGGTGGTGGAGGTGGAGAGGAAGTCGCAGATGGCGAGCGCGAGGCGCTGCTTGGGGGTTTGTTGGGCGGCCTGGAAGTTTGAAGTGTATGTTAGCAATGGCAGATTCCAATTCCTTCGATGTACATGTAATGTCGCAATGATATTAATCAAAACCCCGAGCCGGGGGATGATTCGGCAACCCTCTAAAAAAAATAGAGGGGGGAGGGAAAATCGCAGTTTCTCATACCATGGTGCAGCGGCAGAGGATGAATGCCTGTGTGATAGCGCGAGAGCTACGTTGAGCCTTCAACGCCTTGTTTAGGTATATATAGGACCGAGAAGAGAATTCGTGAATCTTCGATAATTCAAAGGAAAAGGCTGATCGGCGAAAAAAAAAAGCTGAGGTCTAAAGAGAGAGAGGGAAGAGGCTGGCTGGAAGGGAAGACCCCGCGGCTGGTGCATCGCCTAGTTTAGGCTGTCATGGGTTGTCGTGGGGCCCGAAGTGGCAAAGCGCTTGCGTCGCGGGGCTGGAATATTCTATTTTTCTTTGATTGCTATCGGTGTCAATATCGATATCGTCATTGACATTGAACGTAGACATTATGAGAGACGTAGAATATCTTGACTATATTTTCGTGTCAATTCAATTTCGACTGCTTCGTAAAAAAAGATTGTAAAGCGCCATCATAACCCTGTTTGCTGTCGTACGCATGTGCTCAACTTATACATGGATGAATAGAATACACTAATGATACAACTCTGCAGCAAACAAACTCTTCTCGTAGGCAAAAGCCAAGTCTAGTTTAAGCGAGTACGCTCCGTAATACTTAAGATGATCAATCGCAATAGCAAATTTGTAGCATTTCCGTCCAAAAAAAAAAAAACTCCCATCCCATATGCCCGCCCTTGTTGCGCATTCCCATGCTTTCTTTCGCTGCAGTGCCCAACGCAGAAATCGAATAAAACAAAATTGCAAAAACTAACCTGCTTCTATGCACTTATTTCTTCCGTCGGGGCCTATCTACGTTCTTCACCTTGCGGTTCTGCATGGCTGCCACCCGGCGAGACTTGCTGTACACCCTGAGCATGTCGTTCAGGACGACGTAGAGACATCCTCCTACCAAGCTGCGGCCCCATTGCTGCTGCAGCAAGCCGGGACGCCCTGAAGATGATACCCCAAACAGCCAGTGGTTTCTAGCAGACGGAGTCGTTGTCCAAGACCGCGGGAGTATCAGCCGTAGAGCTTCACCCATGGCAAAGGAGATGCCTGGCAGAAGAAGGGCTCCTACTATGGAGTTGGAAACGCTAGATAGTAGGCCACCGAGTCCCATTCTGCGTGCAGGCGGCGCCTGAGGTGCGTCGCGTTGGTTTTCCTGGCGGTGCCCGTCTGCAAGGTCGCCTGGGACCTGGTCCCATTGCGGATGAGCATCTTGGCCGTCGTTGTCTGCTCCCGGTATCTCAACCCCGCCTTCTTCAATCTCCTGAATGAGAAGTTCAACCCTAATCTCATCACCCTCCTCGCGTTGCTCCAGGCGAATTTCGTTATGACCTCCTGGACGTGCTTCATGGCCACCGTTATTGGCCCCGGCAGCCGGTTCCTCTTCATCTGGGTCCAATACATCAAGAATGTTTTGGAGCAGACCAACAAATCCTCCCTCTCCGTTGCGTTCCAGGTCTTGTCGGTTTTGGGCAGCGTCGCCATTCTCTCGCGGGTCGAGAGGCGGCAGCCCCGAAATCTGTCGGTTCAGCTTCACTTCGTACGGCATGACAAAGTCTCTCCAGAGGCTAAAGTAGGCCTTGCGCATGATGGGCAGTGCCACCATGGCCAGTCGTGGAGAAGGGGGCCACTCCAGGAAGTTGTCGTTCCGAATCATGCTGTAGATTCCGTACTAGCGCACAAACAATCGTTAGCACATGCAATAGTATGCTTATTTTACGCGCATGTTGGTTGCATCGCGCACTATCATAGGTAGACTCACGATGGATGCAGACTGCATAAAGTATCTGTTGGTGAGGCCCGGCAGCAGTTGGCTGATGAGCAGCGTCGGCGCAACATTCATGAGTACCAGCGCATTCACTATGCGCTCCTTGGCGAACCTGAGCGCTCCAGGCGATCGCCCGTCGATGAGCATCTCCGGCCCCAAGGCGAAGCGAAGCAGGGCCTCTTTGCCTGCAAACGTCCACAACGCCATGGCGCCGTACATTTGCAAGCTGAACTGCACGCCCACCGACACGCCCGTCAGCAGAATAAACGGGCTTGCGCGCGTGAATTTGCGATGTATGACGTCGTGTATATGGGCGATGGGGTCCCACGGGCCTTCCATCTGGATATCTGACTTGCACACGGGGCATTTGAGAGGTTTATTAGATCGCTCGCAGTCCGTCACCCACGAGAGCATGCAGTCTTGATGCGCTTCCAGCGTGCATGGGCACGGGTCAACCCAGGAGCCTGGAGGGTCTGTAGGTTCCTCGTCCGTCAAGCATACGAAGCATCGTCGCGGGGTGTCCATCGAGTCGTTGGCAGTATCGGCGGATGATGAACGAGGCTGGGATGCGGCCGTGGACGCCGCCGAAGGATCCATGCCTTGGGTGTTTGGCCCTCTCTCCTTGGCAGGTTTCTAGGTTTCTCGAAGTTGAAAGATTCGCTTGTGATGGCTATGCTTGGGGCCGTTGCATCTTCTGCGTCAGGCTTGACGCGCGGCGGGACGCAGAGGCAAAGCAAGAGCGCGGCTGCAGGCTGCCGAGCCAAATGTAAACAAAGACAGAGCGTATGCGTAAAAGGTCGTTTGCAAAGAAGAGGGTTTTCGTCGGGCTGTTTGTGTCGCGCCAGTCGTGTGAGGATTCCGTCGCAGTCTAAAGGCCGCACGACAAAGAAGGATTGATGTCAGAGTCCCACCGAGGCGCCAATCGGACAATCCACATATTCCGTTGGTACGGGGACCTACAGGCCTCAGCGCCTAAAACGTGCGGCTTTCAGGGGACTCGCTGCATTAGCACTCGGCAGATGCACGCAATGACGGGCGCTATCTGTATCGTAAAGAGGAGATGGGGAATGGTCCCTGTGTGTATCTTTCATTTTCTGTTTTTTTCTTCTTCTTTTCGTTTGCTTGAATATTCTAGCATCATGAAGCAAAATCATTAAGAATAGGTACTCAGCGAAATAGTACTGGCCGTACAAGTCATGCGCAGTAAGCATTGAGCAGAAGAGCTCGATAAGCCGTGCAGGTTATCTGGCTACCCTGCATCTTGTTGAGATCGCGGCAGACCTGAAGGACACAGCTATGGCACCAGTAGAAAAATCAGAATCACACGGAAATATCAATGATGTGAAATCAGTTTTTTTCTCATTCATATTTAATACTGTCTCATCTCTCCGCCTGATGACCTCTCCACGCAGTCACAAGCCTCTCTTTAGGATCTCTCGCGCACAGATAGGTACAATATTTTGCATCTTCAATGACAAGAAAAGAAAAGTCGCCACTCGCCCTTTCGAGCTCAAACGTCCCCGTGTATCGAAGAGGGGATTCCAGATCGGATGTATTCAGCCCGAAGAGGCTTTATTTGGTGTGCTGTTACCCGTCTCTGTTAGCCAATCCTGTTCATCTTCTCCAAATCATCGGGTTACACAAGGAAATTCAAGCAAGACATACAGTGCTGCATCCCTGGCAGGTGCAGTCAGCACCGCAACCGCAAGCACCGCCCTCAGCACAGCCGCATCCAGCCATTATAATGATTGTTGATTTGGTTTGGGTTTGGTGAAGGTTTGGAAAAGTTGGTTGAGAAGAGTAGCAGTTTTGTCTGATGGAAGGACTAAAAGGATCTGCTGGAAGAGGGGAAATGGGCGGTCAGCTTTAAATACCTGGAAGTCCCCCCCCAGCCCAAGGGACCGCCCTGCGTGCTGCTAAAGCTTAACGGCGCTGTGCTGGTCATACCGCGAATCCATCGTTTAGCAGCTAGTTGTTAATGCAGCTCTTGTGGCGCCTCCGTATCAGCTGCTGCTTCCCCTCACCTGGAAACGATTCGTGTATCCAACCCTTGGCAAAAAGAAGAAAATTCTCAAAACAAACTGTCAGTGCACGACCTGGCACACAGAAACAGCTCACAGAGACCTGATTGGTTCCATGTTCTTCTCTGCAATTTATACGTAGGACTCGCAAAAACAGTGAGGCTCTCACCAAGATAACTCACAACGCCACCTTTACCCGGTCTCTCTCACCGGTACCTTATCCAGGGCGACATCCGATGGACTCGCTGCGAGATGCGCTGCGGAGATTAAGGCTTTTGAGATTCAATCTCTCATTGCCAGCCAAGCACGCAGGAGTGGACACACAACAGCTTTAGCGCGAGATCCGCCGTCGGAGCATCGCCGTTTAACTCGCTCAAAAATTCCTCTGGATAAGTGACGGTACGACTGTGATGGAGCAGGATTTCTCCTTATATGCGCGCAAATGGCGTGCTTGTCCGGCATGAAGCGTGCATGTGTGACGTTGTAACGACACGGCCAATGACACCGGAACATGTAGGTATGAAATGAGAGCATGACATGACAGTTGCGAGCATGGCAGCTTTGTTGTACAAAAGTGCCTCCTTGCCTGAGTGCTTACCTACCTGCTATGCTCCATCCCTCTGGAGCCTTTTCTCTGCTTCTCCAATCCCTTTGTGCTCTGCTCTTTTCCACCTCTGTACCCGCCGACGTTGCCACCATTCCGTAGGTGGAGAAGGTCACGGAAAAGAGGATCGGAAACTGAAAGACCAGAGAGAATCAAAACCGCCAAGCCGAGATACCATCGGCGATCGGGCATCTTGATCGACACCCGCCCGCTAGGCCATGTCAGCATCGAGATGCCTCTTCCATACAGCGCAGGAGGTATCCTTTCTTCATCGTTTGTGCTCCCTACACGTCCACGTTGTCGCCGTCGCCATCGCCGTCGCCGTGTGCTGTCTTACACACCCTCAAGGGCCATTTGCTGCTGCCTGATTGCCAGACATGAAGCAGTCAGCCCTTGTGTTCGCTTGGTCTCTGTCGTTTCCATTAGCTGCCGGATATGCAACTCTCTGCTCCGTGCCACCGCTGTCACACACCTCGATAAGCTCTTACCAATCGAACAATACAGGGACCATTCTTAATTTAGCATCTTGATCAGCTCAGGCACCTTTGCCGAAAGAGGCAGGATGAGCTGATAGAATAATACATAATACTTGTACAGGGCACAACTGCCGTGAAGCGGTCCGGACACGACGACCAAGATATCGGCCCGTCGACATGCCCTTCTATATGCCCAGTTGAAGTGAGTAGCACAAGGATTGGGCCTCACACCGAGCAAACTAGGCAAGTGATGAAGCGGAAGACAACAAGCAAGCCAGGAATCGTATAGTAGGATATCAATTGCGTACACGTCCTGGTAGCACAAGGCAGCCGTATAAGCAAAGGGCCTCTCTTTGGAGATGAGCAAACAACTTCCCGATACGGCGTAGGTGAAACAGTTGATTCCATACATGGTGATCTACCTATAACCCGTAAACTTGATCTTTTCGAACTCGGCATACAAAGGCTCAACTGCTAGTACTAACTGCTGTCTTGTATGACACATTTCCCCCATTTGTCTCATCCCCAGGAACAACACCTCAACTGACAGCGGAGTAAATTCCGAGACAGATTTTAAGAGGGCTAAAGATTCAAGAGGGCTAAAGATTAGAATACACAAACGAAACCACGGGCCATGTTGCTGTTGTATTCGGAGTTTAGGTCATTAGGCCAGATACATTTCTTACACATGCTTACATAGCCCCGAAAACGTTTTTGCTCACCCAGTCAACCGGCTTTACCAAGGGTTTACGAAAGGTCAAAGCACGGACAAAGTTGCAGGCATGTATTTGTGTTTAATCCTTGGCCTGGAGAATGCGACGCTTTAAACCTTGCCCAAGTACTAAAATACCACCTATCGGATATTCGCTGCCATGACTGTCACCGCATACTAATACCGCCTAGTGTCAACCAGGTATTACCAGCAGGACGGGACTTTGGAACGGCAGTCTTTCCATTGTCTTTTTTCAACTAACAAGACAGCACACACGCCCCCCCCCTTGCCCAAACGTCTCTCGCACCCCTATATTTTCTTTCTTCTCCAAGGCTCTTGACCTTGGCTCCGATGGCGTGTCCTTTTCATGCTGATTAGTAGCCGATCGAGATGCTAGTATCTGCGGCATCTGCCAACCCCATGTTTTCCTCGCCCACCAGGGTGCTGCTGTCGTCGTCCGAAGACCCTGCGTCCGAGGCTGAGCGCTGATATCGAGACCCCCACTGGTGGTAGCAGCAGTAGTAGTAGTGGTAGTCTTCGGCAGCTGATCTGGCGCCGGCGCCGGCATCCTCATTGTTGCTGGCATTGTCGCGTACAAGTGCGTCCACGGCTGTCTCCGCAAGGGCTTCTGTGGGTGGCGCAACTGCCACCAGCTCGACTCCAAACGCAGAGGCCATGACAGGCCGTGGTAGCTGGCCTGCAAGTCCGTACCAGACCTCCTTGTACGCCAGGTGCAGGGCCTCCTGCAGGAACCCCTTTGTATCAAACAAGAAGCCCGTCGCATCGGTGCCGTGGTTCTGAGCGTCGTCGGCCGAGAGGTGACGCCGCGCGCGGAGATACATGGACGACGCCCAGATGAAGGACCTCGTTGCGCTGGATGCCGTCTGAACCGCCAGCCAGTCCAGGTACGACGTCAAGCCGGCGACCAAGAGGCCCGGCACTCGCAGGACCCTGACGAGGCCGGCCACGCGGGCCTGCAGACGCGGCGACTGGCGCATGTCCCGCCTGGAGAGCGTGTAAAAGGGCATGCTGCGAGATGCTGCCGCCGTCGCCTTGGCGCCACCGCCCGTAGAATTATTGCCAATAGCAGCAGAAGCAAAAGCAGCAGCAGCACCCATGCCTGCGGTCCCCGTCGCCATGCTTGCGTCGATCGAGCTGCTTAGCCGGCGGAGTCCATACCAGGTGCCGTTGCCATGGCCGCGGTGCAGGTAGACGCCCCAGTCGAATTCCTCTCTATCGATACCCTCGGCGCACGAGACTTCGTAAGACGCCAAGTCCAGGTCGTGAGGGAGGTAGGGCAGGTAGTGGAAATCGGAAAACTGCTGCTGCTGGGCGCCGGATC
Organism: Trichoderma atroviride; assembly: GCF_020647795.1. Lineage (NCBI taxonomy): Eukaryota > Fungi > Ascomycota > Sordariomycetes > Hypocreales > Hypocreaceae > Trichoderma > Trichoderma atroviride. The sequence continues at coordinate 566,422 of NC_089400.1, read as the reverse complement.
GAGGAGGGACGGAGATTGTGATGTAGAGAGATCCGGGCTCGAGGGCTTTCAGCTCGCGGCTGATGACTGAGCGTTTTTCTTTGAGCTCCATGCCCTTCTAGGTCTTGATCTTTTGATGCGAGGCTGAGAGATGCAAGGCTGAAAGTCGATGAGGCTCAAATCGAGGATGGGTGGAGCAGCGTCATCGAGCAGACTTGCTCTGGCTGGTGAAGAGGAGATTGTTGTTATTGTTCTTCTTCTTTCTCTTCATCTTCTTTTAGAGCTTGATTTGTTTGGAATATCCTCCATCACCAGCTGGCAGAGTTTGGCCATGTCGTTGCCAGCTGGTTGACAAGTGTCAAGGTATTTTCCCACATGTGTCATCTTCATGTATTCTTCACCGCATACAAGTTTGTAAACCGCCAGAAACTACTAGTGAATTTCATTCAAAGTATTTTCAATATTCTCCTGTCTCATCATTAGCCGCCGTTTTGCCATATCTCATCATCTGTTACCCCGTTTGGGGCTCAGTTGGTGACCCCCATCGCCGAGTAAATATCCGGCCCAGATCCTCCTTGGTTGCAACATCAAACTCACCTAGAAACACAACACGCGACAGGCTTTATCATCCTCGGAGCTAACAATCAATACAAAAAAAATCCAACATAATTCCCCACGCATTTGCGCCACAAAGGAAGAAGAAATTTGACCCAACGCTGTCATGAAGGCGAAAATCCTTTCAAAATCTCGCGATACGACTTATCAACGGTTATACGCAAACTTCCACCGGCTCTGGAGCTCCCTTGACGCAACATCACTCGCGCGCTTAACGGGATCCACGGGGGGGATTTTTATTGCTCAATGCTCCGTAGTACCCGCAAAACCGCCGACGATATCAGCGGGGCCCAGGCATAAAGAGAGCCGCGCCAAAAGGGATCATCACCGGTTTCAACAGAAAAACATCCATATCTAATGGCCTGTTCTTATTATTTGCCTCTGCATCTGGTGCTTTTGTCTCGAGACTCTCGTGTCGCTCTGCTCGCTCCTCTTCTCTCATTTTAAATCATCCATCTCCTCATCTGCGCGCTTTCCAAGAGCATCCTTTTCATCTCCCTCTTTGCATTAATTTTGGTCTATTTCGCTGCCACTTTAGAAAATCGCAAAACGTTTCAAATTTTTGTTGAAGCTCCTGCATATCTACGTCATAGAGCAGAATCAAGAACCCCTGATTTCCGTACGCAAAAACCACTGCGGGGTACTAACTCTTGTCGCGGGGCATCTCCAACTGCAAGCGCAAACACACTGTAAGACAAGACTCCTTTGCGCCAATCAGCCCAGAAAGCTCACAAAACATCTCACCAAAGAGACGGCACTGCCAAATAAGAGAACGAGATACAGCGCAAGTCTCGACAAGCGGCAGACGCTTAAATAAACAACCGCCAACATGTCTGGCCCCGTCCCAGTCGCAACATCCCTGGCGGACATCTACCCGTCAGCGGTCGTCGCAGCAGAGACGCCGCGATGGAACCAGCTGCTGGCCACGTTTGCGCGCGAGTTTGGCCGCCCGGCGCACTTCATCTCGCGGTCGCCCGGCCGAGTCAACATCATCGGCGAACACATCGACTACAGCCTCTACTCGGTGCTGCCCATGGCCATCACCGCCGACGCCATCATCGCCGTGGCCACCACGCCCGTTGCAGCAGGCGCAACGTCGTTCCGGATCCTCGTCCGCAACGTCCAGGGCGCCAAGTTTGCCGCGGGCGAGTTCGACATCCCGATTGGCGGCGACGTCGAGATTGATTCCACAAAGTTTGAGTGGACAAACTACTTCAAGAGCGGCCTTCGCGGCGCGCTCAGCCTGCTCTACGCGAAAAAGGGGGCCGACTTCCGGCCGTGCAACATGGAGGTGCTGATGGACGGAAACGTGCCCGTGGGCGGCGGCCTCAGCTCCAGCGCCGCCTTTGTCACCGCCAGCGCGCTGGCCGTCATGGCCGCCAACGGCGAGAGCTCCGTCGACAAGAAGGAGCTGACGGAGCTGGCCATTGTCAGCGAGCGAGCCGTTGGCGTCAACTCTGGAGGGTAAGTCTTGTCGAAATAGAAGGGAAAAAGGGCCCCTGGCTGGATACCCCGTTGTGCTGCATGCTCGATGATTTTCCTCGCAGGTGGATACACGTTTATGCCTGCAAGCATCCAGCAAGGCTCACGCCACCCTATCCCCCCCCTTCCCCTCTCACAGATCTACGTTGTGGAATAAAACAAGCGTGCATGATGCTGACAATAGCCTTTTCAACAGCATGGACCAGTCGGCCTCAGTCTTCTCGGAGCAAGGATCCGCCACATTCGTGTCTTTTACCCCTGCCCTCTCAGCGCGGCCAGTCAAGTTCCCTCCAACAAGGCCCGAGCTGTGTTTCATTATCGCACAATCATTCATCACGTCAAATAAGCATGTCACCGGCCCCATCCACTACAACCTACGTGTCGTCGAGGTCAGCTTTGCGGCTGCTTACCTCAACGCCGTGCTCAACCCTCCCGGCACCGAGCTCCCGCAGGACGCAGGCCCGCTCGGCATCAGCCTTCAGGGGTTCCACGACGCCTTCTTCTACCACAACGGCGGGTCAGACTATGCCGCCGCCAGGAGCCTCAGCAAGGAGGAGGAGCTGCGCAAGCTCATCGAGGTCACCAAGCAGACGCTGACCCGGGAGGACGGCTACACGCGGGAGGAAATCGCCGCCGTCCTCCAAATGTCCGTGCCTGAGCTAGAGAAGCGCTTCACGGCCGTCTTCCCCGTTCGTGCTGACCGTTTCAAACTCCGACAGCGAGCCCTGCATGTCTTTACCGAAGCTTTGCGAGTGCTCGAGTTCCTGACTCTGCTCGAGCGGCCCCTGCATACGGGAGCAACTGACACGACTCAGTTCAACGCCGCGCTGGGCAAACTCATGAACGAGACGCAAGACTCGTGCAGAGACCTGTTTGAGTGTAGCTGCCCCGAGCTCGATGAAATCTGTCGCATCTCACGCGCCGCTGGGGCTTACAGCAGCAGGTTAACCGGAGCCGGCTGGGGAGGATGCAGCGTGCACCTCGTCCCAGCCGACAAGGCGCAGGCCGTGAAGGCGGCGCTGGAGGAGCAGTACTATTCCAAGATGAAGTTGACCGATGAGCAAAAGGAGCAGGCTGTGGTGGTGAGCCAGCCTGCTCGGGGAAGCGCCATATATATAGCCAAGGAAGGCCAAGTAAGCTGAAGAGAGTAATAATAACCTAATATGTTCTTTACGATGCGAGGCTTCCCAGTCATCTTTTTTTGTTTTTTTGGAACAATCTGTTAGTATATTTGGATAGACATTTAGCCACTGCAATCACAAAAAGAAAAGAAGAAGAAAAACAAAGAAAACAAAAGAAAACAAAAGAGCCTGGCATAAAGAATCAAGTTGTAAATGATGATTTGAATTATGCATACGCGTCCTCCCCCCTAGCGAAACGGAATAGAATCCGGTTTACCACCCTCAGACTTTTGACAAAACTTCTTTTTCCGAGCAAATCGTAAGATAGGTTGGAAGGGAGATGGAACAACAAAAGGCCTGTTTGATGCTGCATGATGAATAATAGGCCGCATGAAAATCTGGAATCCCTGGACCTCACGCTGCAGGCCGGCAGTTGATTAGCAACACATGCAAGGGAGGGGGGATTTGAATCCTTGAAAAAAAAAAAAAACTCCAATCCACTCTGTGAATCTTCATCCACACACGCCGCATAGTCGTACGGGTCCTTTGTATAGGACCTATGTATGGTGTTCTATTCCTAGTAGCAGCGCATCATTCTATCCTTTTAAGAAGGGGGGGGGGGGGGGGGGGGGGCGTTCAGTCCCCCCAAAGATAGATAGCCTTGTCATATATACAACACCCTCAATTACCTAGACAAAAAACCAAGCTATTACTCGGTCTTTCACACACCCCTTTCCCCCCCCTACTTTCACTCTCCTCCCCAGCCCCCCCCACGTATCTATTGTAAGACCTATCTACTGTCAGTCAGAACACATGTAGATGGAAGGGGCAGACTATATGCCTTTCACTGAGCTCCACACACATAGAAGTCTATCTCAGAGCCAAGTCTTTGCGACAAGTCTGCAAAGATTTGAGAGAAAAAAAGGCTAGGAAAAGCAAGCAAAAAGGTGACAAACGCCAAGTGCAATGGTTTGGTGTGAAGGTGACGGAGTAAGGTCAATCTCCTAATTTTGTCTCTTTTTTTCGGCGATAAGAATTGGCTTACTACTAGGTAGATTAAGGAAACAGCTCGAGTAAGTCGTTGGGCGGCATATGCGACGGCAGCTACTATATTCTGAATGACCTATAAGATGGCCTTGATATGAAATTACAACTGCCGAAAATGTGTAAGCGAGGCAAAGACGCACTTACACACAGGCCAACCTCTTACAATACTAGGAAAATAAATAAAAAAATCGCCTCTGATGCAGCTTGTCAGAGTTTAAACCAGCATATATGATATAGAGTTGCTCGCCATCCCTTTTTGCCTTTTTGCCGTCGTCGTCTTTTTCTCGTCGTCATTATTTTTCTCTTGTTTTTCTGATGTTTCTTGAGCTGGTTCGGCACGGCGCAACTTGGAGATAGTATTTGGACTATGTTGGTTACTACTTTGGTCGAAAATCCTTGGAAATAGAACGGGTCAACACCATGTGAAGTGGCCTAGTCTTCAAAGGATCAAGCTATTGTATGGCTAGCCATCTTAGCTCTCGGGCCATGGGGCGCCATTGGAGGAATTACTCTGCTAATCATGCAAGTGTTTGAGTCCAAGCCCGACGACGTTTTACATCATCTTTCATCTAATGATCTAAACATATAAACATCTAGTAGTAGCTGACAGAGTCGCGGGAATAGTGCGGTACTACCAGCACTGGAGGGTGGAGAAGACGGAAAAGAGAAGCGTGCTATTGAAGTGCCTATCTTGCTTGTCATTTAGTGATCGGAGATGGACCAAACTTGGTTAATAAAATAATAGGAGTGGGAGAAAAATCAGGGCTGGATATCAGACTCGAGACCTATTCTCCGCGTGGACTATAAGATAGTTTCCCCCAAAGGGGAAATTTAGGGGAGCGTGGGCCCTCGAAATGATGTCGTTATCAGCTCACCGGCCTTGCCTAGACGGTTCCTATTTCGATCAATGGCCGTTTAGCCTAGCCACTGTTAACAGAAGAGCTGCTCCTAGAGGGGCCTATAAGGCTTAGCAGGCCGATTAAGGAAGTTGTACCGCTGCCAAAGAGGCTGTCCCTTGTTTAGCGGACCTTGCGGTCGGGTAATGCGGAGCATAGTGTATGGCCATCTGCAAGGAGGGCGCTGTACAAAACCCAAGTACGGCAAGAGATAGCGAGCAGAACAAGTACACAAACAAGTAAGAAGTAATGAGTCGTATGGAGAACGGAGTAATCACTAGTTGTTGTGTCTCCTTTCTTGTATGGAGTCGATCAGCTAGCTGGATAGAGTTAAAAGGGCTATTCATTACTCGCACTTACAACCGTGTAAGAGAAAAGATTTGGCATGCCAGATGCTGCTCATTGAAAGGCAAAGACTCCGTTATCAGTCTTGCAAATGATCAAGAGCCCCCAAAGAATGGGCCCCGTATATTGAGATGGAAGACATCTTGGTAGAACTTCAAGTTGTTGGAGTCACAGCACCAGCAACATGTAGGTATCCTGCTATGCTTCAACCAGGCTGCTCACCACACCCTGCGCCGCCGCCGAGTAGCGCCGACAGCCGGCGGTGGTTTCCCGATTTGCCGTCGTGGACCGTTGAACGGCATGGCACTGGCGCACAAAGCGGTCTCAAGTCTTTCACTCCCACCTCGTCCGGATAGCGGCAATCACATCGTTAATTCGACGCCCCGGGGCGTATAGGCTGATGAGCGGGCACAAAATGTATCTAGGAGTTTTTGATTCACCTTTGATCCTCTCGAGTTGCCTATATCTCTTAGCTTTTCGGGGTCTCAGAGTCGACTGGCCAAATTGACATCGCCGTTACATATCATTCTTGATCGGGCTGCCCGTCAATGGCGGCAATTACAATTCAAATTCCCATCAGAGCTGTGTGGCCTTGTCTATACCTGGCCGCAGGCACGACTCAACTTTCGTGTCATTGGTCCGGCTAGTTCTCGATGGGAAAGAAGGGTATTCCAGATCTGTATGTGCTTCCGGGCACAGAGCACGCCGTCCGTGTTGCTCACACTACCTACTAGTAGTTGTGATCGCATTTGACGACGTCTCTGATCTGTACTGTAGGCTAAACAGGGTGCTAGCAGGCGCACTTTGCCTTATTTCGTGCTCCGTCGCATAAACATTATTCTGATCTGCTACCGATTGACAAGATTGCAGGTCATTCTTAACTAGCGTACGCGTAGGTTGAGAAGCTCGCCCGGACTCTAATTCAAGAAGCCGTCCGCACATGCTGCAGTAGTATTACATCTGGCTACCACGAACTAGTAGGAGCCCTGGTTTCTCTTGATCGACGAGGATCAATAGGCTGCTGGCTAGCACTTATCCCCAAGGTAAAGAAGTCACCCCCTTGCGCCAAAAATAGAACAGGTGTATCTGGACGCTTGCGTTTTCTTGGTAAGGCCCGCCAATGTCAAGGCGCCATCCACGGAACGGAGAAATTCTCAGACCAGAGTGACGGGTCAAAGAGATGCAAGGGCCATCAGGGAGGCGAGAGTCGTCACAAGCTTGCGAGTAGACTTTGGACGACGCAGCGCTCCACGCAGCTCTCTTCACCCTTTGAAAGCTCCGTGTTCACGCAGAGCAAGTCAGCAGAGGCGCCCTATGGCCATCACGCTTTGCCATTGATGTGATATTGTTTCTTTTCCAAAAAGAGCGCTACCGGATAGAGCACGGATGCTCTGTCAGCTGTGCTTCATCAGTGTTGCTAAACAAAGATATCTTGGTACCGAGTACAAAGTGGTGCGAGGTGCGAGTAGACATGCCGAAGCAGCTACTGCTGTATGTAAGATTGGCGTGGTTGGCTAGCCTCTCCCCCGGTCTCGTAAAGTGGGCTAAATTCGTTTTCCTTTTTGGCTTCAACACCCGCGGTATGGGGCCGACCAAGCTCAGCCAGCGCGGATTGTCGCTGTGAATAAGCCTTGGTGGTCGTCGTCGTTTGGCGAGCTAAGAGCCGGCTAGTGCGATCATCTCAACCCTAGGGACTTAGTTACTCCGAATGGAGCACAGAAGCTGCTTTTTGTCCCTTACGATAACGGAAGTTTTCCGTATGAGGAACGGTTTGCACATTCTGCTGGCGGCATTGTCGAAGCCAGCTTAACCGCTCGCTTCCAGCGCATGGGTTTGATGACTTGTTCTCCGTAGTGTCAGTCGTGCCAGTCGTACCAGTAGTAGCGAGCAATCTGGAGCATGATTTCAAATTGCAAAGCCGCCGAGCGAGGCCGAGTGCAATGCGAAATATGAGATGTTTGTGCCACGGCCCGCGGCTAGGCTTTCAAACACATTGCCGCGGTTGAAAGACTTTGCGAGCGGCATACTTGCACGCGGTGCCTTTTACATGCCGATGATACCGCAGAGGTCGAGGTACTTGTGCCGAACGGTGCTGCAGGAGCGTAGCAGTATAGGCGCGGTTACGACTTTTGCGGAGGTTTCAGTAGTGGCTGATTCGCGCAGAACAACCACGGCCAGGGGGTGGCCAAAGCTCCGCCCTATGAGTGGACCATTTGAAGAAGATGAGGATGGATATTGCGGTTTTAAGCGATCTAACTGGACTGTGGGCCCTTGTCAGCTTGCGTTTGTCCTGCTTGTCCCTGCTAGTCAGTCTGGGGCACTCGTCAAAGCGTATTTGCTCTCCTCGAAGCACCGCAGAAGAAGATCAAACCACTTTGATGGCTCGGTCATCTTGATGCCTTTCTCCGCATAGCGGCGCCAAGACAGTACATGATCCTTCCCGGAAATGGGAAGACACGTTCGTAATGTTCTGTTTTATTCGAGAATATCGCTACCGCTAGCACAAAGTAGGTGCTTACTCGCTTCAGATGAGCTACGAACAGGTTCGGACATTGGAATCAGCTGCGGAGCCGGAGACGAAACGGCATCCCAGGGCCGTTTGAGCGAATATTCAAGTTGCCTTTATTGTATGTGTTTGAGTTCGTCCTTGTTTGACGTGGGCGAGGGGTGAGAATCAGGTATACATACGCTAGACCCTGCGGTCAGAAACAAACATCAGTGGCCCCATCATCGTTGGCTCAAAATGATAGCGTCCTGTTAAAGCCACGAGGCCTGGAGACGAGGCTGGCTAAAACTCGGCACTCTGGCCACACTGAAGCTGGAAGATCATGGTTTTGGCTTTCTCTTAGCTCGCTAGGTCTTTTGTTGGCTGACGGGAGGACCGGGACGATCGTCGGCCAGGGGTTGAAACTCAGGTATCCGTATGGACGAGAGCTCCTGGTGCGATGCCATAGCCTGCTCTGGACTGCTGCAGGGTGATAGCATCATCACAAATCAAGAGTTGCAAACGCAAAGGCAAAGAAGCGGGCGAAATTGAGTTCAGGGTAAGTTAATACTGCTGCCTGATATCTGCTCGGGGAAGGCGCGAGCGTAACGGAAAAAATACATGCCATCCCTCCCCTCTGGCTCTGAGTCGGTGTTCGAATTATTCCGAAGACCCTCCACTTGCTTCTCCATGCCATCCAACGGCAAGCTCCAGCAGTTCCCTGGAACCCTGATCGTGTTACACCGAACCGCTGTGCATTGCATTGCATTGCATCTCATCGTGGGAAATCGACTGACAATCGCGTCTCCGTCGCTTCGCTCGCACCACCGCCCTTTGGCGGCCGGCCTCGTCAACTCGACCCGTCCGCACCCATGCCGCCACAATTAGTGAGACTTACTTGTACGTCCGGCCGATGACTAAACAACGATTTGTTCTCCCGAGCCTGGTATGGTATCTGCGCAACTGGTGCTGACCGGCCAATGGCATACGATACCAAGCTCGCGGGTCTAGCTCTGCCACAGGGCGTTATATCCGCACCAGGGTGACAGGCACCCTGGTCTTGGTTCCAGACAGACAGGGCAAGCAATGCGAAATGCTAACAAGACATTTACCTAGGAAGCTGACGGAATACATGGTAGCACCACGAGTTCTGCTGTGGAGAGCATCGGGAACTTTGGTAGATACGGGATGGGCGTTTGCCGGCTCAAATTAGCTTTGAGTTGGATGTGACCCGAGTCAGCATTGCTCCCTATGTACCTGGTACCCATCAGACCCATGGGGTGCCGTACGCAGCGCTTGATCCCTCGTGCGATGCCCTTTGGCAGCAGCGACTATGCCCCGTGCCGCGCGGATGATTGTCTCTGTACGACACAAACAAGGACCAGGCCCTACCCACTGACCATCTCCGATGGCCCTGCTCAGAGTATCATCGATATGGAGCATTGAATAGCCTAGATCCTAGAAAGGGGGGAGGGGCCGCTATGATGACGGAGCACACAGCCTTACGGTTAGCTCTCCAACCGCTCATTACTTGCAGTAGTACTCCGTACTGCTATATTTGAGAACAGGGCTAAGCAGAACGCCACACGAGATTGTCAGGGTGTGCAGAAGCCGAGTTCGTCCGCTCGGCTGTCGCGCGTTGACTGGCTACTGGTACTGGCAGCAACTCCAGTCTCTCGACTTGAACATTTGAATCCCAGCTGGGGGAAATGTGGTCATTTATGCGCGTCTAATCCTTCAGTCTGGAAGAACTGCTCTGGAAGAACTGCTGAGATATGAGCACATAGAAAAGGAAAAAGCAAGGACAAAAGCAGAAAAGGTGAGAAAGAAAAGACAGAGAGTAAAGAAGAGAAAAACGAAGAAAGTGAACTCGCTTTTTCCCATTCCCGCGATAATATCCGCCGGCAGGCTCTGCCGAAAGTTGCAGTCGCCACGATCTGAAAAGTCCATCGCCGCCAAACGCACCGTTTTCAAGCCTCATACAAGAGCTACTACGTACTTGTTTCATAAGCTTGAATCTCAAAACACGGATACGGGATATTGCAACCATAAATATTATGGGGAATGTAACCAGAGAATGAAACAGTACGCATATTATCGAAACGCACAAAAAGAAGGCAAGGCCTGTAAGAGACCTACATAGGTAGCATACAGATTTACACAGCCAGGTTATCGACCCGGGCTTACGGCCTTTGCTTCTACGACGGTCAATCTCAGCCCTCTCCATGTGCCCATCGTCACGATAGAGCATGTTGATGAACAGTATCAACTCAACTTATATGAGAACATGGGTTCCTTTGTCTTGAGCCAAAGAAAAGGGGAAATGGTGTCTATCAAGAGGCCCCTGTGGCCCAAATCATATCGCAATCTGGTCCCAAGCGCACGGTCCTTTCGCCCTGTCGTCCACTAATGCTTCTGGTACAGACATCCCAGTCGTTCCTCAGCCCTGCTGTCGGGTCGTGTGAGGGAGGGCGTGTGTGGAGGAAAAGCGGGCATGTTAGGTTGCACATCAAGGTGGAGAAGACTCCGGAACTGCATGGTGGGAGGTACCTGTGTACACTTTGAGACAAGGGCATCATTGCTGACTGCGGATACTAGCACTGCGCATCAGGACTTTTTCTATTCTCGCTCATCAAGTAGGGCCGTCTAGCTCTGCCCTATGCCGGCGTGGAGACGACCGGAGATGTGGCGCCCAATTTTGCCCAACTTTTGCAACTCCGTACTGCTGTTACTACTTCTTTTGGGCAATTGCTCATCTGAGGCTAAGTCATCTCGTTTAGGCGCGCTGCTGTTGCACAATTACTCGGTGCGTATTTCGTCTGAATATGGCATCTCCGTCCAGTCTCAAAGAATCGTGGCTGACACACACTAGCATCTGGAAGCTCTCGCATCAATTTCATCCGTTTCTTGACCATCAGATGCGATTGTACTGGAGACGGGGGGGTTGCTGCTACCCAACTACCACTCGGGCAAAGGGAGCCACCACTTTTACGATTTGCTGAGTGCTGGGGTCCAACGGAAACTTTATCTGCACCGCTTTCTATCCGACTGGAGGATGCAAACCAATGATACGCGTTGGAAGAACGCAACAAGGTCAAGGAGTGGAACGAGCACTGACGACATGAGACAACAAGGCTTGCGTGTCTCTATCCCCTCACAATACTCTCGACAGCGCTGCATTACCCCCCTCCAGGGGATATGGCATGTGCTTGGCAGACCGGGAAACTCATTTTGACTTAATGGTCCAATCCCCCCGTCTGCTAAAGTGGAACGGCGGTTCCAGCCCGCTGGCTTGGTGACTACCCGGGCTGGTAGAGCTGTATCTGGATCCATCGAGCCACCCGACCTACCACACCCTCCCTTGTGCCGCTCGTTCGCCAAGTGCCATGCATGGGATGCCATGCCTGTAGTTGGTTGTCCGAACCGTCGGTACGGTAGCAAGCGGTCATGTTGGCAGCCTGTTGCTAGTACTTGCTGCAGTCCTCGGATCATCACTACGACCACGCCCAAACTCCAAAAGGCTGTGGCCATACTTGCAGGCGAAATAAAGGGGACAGTACCTACACCAGCGCCAGAAACCGCTAAGGTCCAAGAGGCTAGCAAGACTTTTGGTGCCGCACAACTAATGCCTCCAGTATGAAGGCACCTGTTCTTTCCAGCTCCTCCTTATGCAGGTAGAGAGCTTGAGCGATATCCGTCTTTGCTACTGGCTTTCGCTGGCGGGAGTTGGGTACTTTACCCACCGTCACCTGCCAGTCGATAACCGCTCCATCGTGCCTCTCGAAACTCACACCCCCCCAGCTTCTCCGGCTTGTGTCGTCCCAGGCCAAGCACGCGCCTCTGTCGCAGTCTAGGGACCCACGGGTCGATTGCTAGGCTCGCCTGGCTGGGGGGCGTTTGGTTCTGGCGCTCGGCGACGCTCCGTCTGTGCTGCTACCGTTGCCATCTAATCGCCATCAGGCCGGGTTGGAATCGAATGTGTTCTGTCTCTGCGTGGCATTGATTTTCGTCCTTGTTCCTGCTTTGTACACGCCCGCACTAGTGGAGCTGCCGTGTCGACCGAGGCGGAGCCCTCCCTCAGATCAACGACTCCATAAAGACAGACGCCTCCGGCGCATCTCGAATCCCCTACCTGGGGCTCCTCACTGCTTGCTGCTGGATAATTACAAGTAGGCTCGAAAGCTCTCTTCTTTTTAAAACGCACTGAATCGCGATCGCCATATTCCGTACTCCGTCGCTTCGTCAGACAAAACGGGAGCTAGCTGCGGGCCTACACGAACGTCAGTCAGCACGTGTTGAGTGATCCCCTCCCATCGCCAACCGGCATCCGCTTAATTCTTACACTATATCCCCTGCCCGTCTCTACAAGTAGACGGATCTCGTCTCCGCGTCTTGAACTTTCTTGGCTGCCACTACTTATATCTGACTATCTCCTCACCGCTCTTGACCTCGCCTTTTTGACTTTTTACCTTTTCTCTTGTTTATAACAGATTTGATCCTGTTAAAACTTGGGTCATCTCCCGCGCCTCTGGAATCAGCCACTGCCTACTTCTTTGTCTTCACCTAAGCCTAGCTTATCATCCCACTAAACCCCCGAAGCTTGGCACCAACGGCTCTATATACAATCCATCTCTACACATTGACAGATTCTTCGCCTCTGCCCCATATATGGTAACAACAAGATCAGTCTCGTTTACTATATTGGTTTGACGGCGGATATGGCACAAGGACTCTGGCCAAACCAGGAGGGCGCATCGCCCGACCTCAATCCCCCCCAGCAGGAGCGGGTCGATCGCCAAATGATTCGACACCTGCTTGGTAAATACTCAAGAGAAGAGCTAGGGCGATTGCTACAAGAAGAAGGGCGCATGTCACCATCTTCATCATGTGAGTATTTTTTTTTTCTTATGCATACATGTATATATCTTGTCTTTATAGCCTGGTATTCACCCTTCCCCTCGTCTAATCCGTCCATGTATCTCTTGTCTTCTTTCTTGTTCGCCTCCTCCTTCGTATCTATGCCTCTAACCATCCGAATCTTGTTTTTTAGATGAGGAAAGATCTTTTATGCTCTCCAGCAGCAACATGTCCAGCGGCAGCTCGCACGACGATTCAAACATGTTCGATTCAACAAGCAGTAACAACGCATTCTCAGATACGTCATCCACATGCGGAAGCATCACTTCCAACGTGTCACCTCGAGCGAGTCACCGTCGCAAGCCCAACGCAAGCCCGTCGACAACTCGCGCCAGCATATCTCTTACTGATGAGTCATCATGGGATGTCGAGGATGCTACACCTGCAGCATCGGCTCCGAAGCAAAAGGGGTCATTCACCTGCGGATTCTGTCTTGAAGAAGGCATTCAAAAGACATGCACCCGCAAGAATGACCTGAAGCGCCACATGGAAGACTTTCATCACACCAACGCACAGTGGTTCTGCCGCCACCGAGGCTGTCAAATGGTGTTTGATTGGCAAACCGCTTACAAGGCTCACCTGAAGAACTCTCATGGGGGATCGAGGATGAACCTGGACGACGCCAAGGTTCCGCTTTGTCCCCAGACTGTCTTCGCATGCGGCTTCGAGAACTGTCTCCAAGTCTTTGAGGCACCAAGCGACGTACACGCGGGCCCCACCTTCAAGGAGTACGTGAGCCACGTTGTCAAGCACTTTGACGAAGGCGCAAGCAGCGGCCAGTGGAGTTACTCGGCCAGGATGCGGAATCTGCTTAGACAATCCAGCGTGCTGAACGCCTGGTCGCAGTCGCTGTGGCCAGATGGTGACCCGAGCCGCCTGCGGTGGAACTCCCAAACCAGCAGCGTCCTGCGAAAACGCCTGGAGACGAGACATCTTGGCGACCTCCAGTTTCTCGTTCAATATGCCATTGCGCTGGGGTCAAGTCCCAATGGTGCGATTCAAAACTTTCGTGCGGACTTTGTGACCCCGATCCGTAGTGAGTGCCGGATGGCGATCCATGGCCACAGCAGGACCTCCGCAGCACCCACCCCCGACGCAGACCACATGCAATACAACATGTCAACGGGTGGTGCCAACCCAGCAATGATTGCATATTACCAGCGGCACGCGTACATGCCCCAGCCGGCGCAGCCGCAGCTGCACTCCCCAGGCTACACTTTTCACAATGCGCCTCCCTCTCCAGGATATGACGCCCAGCAGCAAGCTTTACAGCAGCAACAGCAGCAGCAGCAGCAATCGCAGCAGTACATGGGAATGGCCGATGCACCGATGGTTGGGTCTGATTACGGTCCACACGCGAATGGCAATCTCCAGACTATGCCCGCTGCTTATGCCACCAACGGCCTGCACAGTCCCGCACCTACGGATATATGCGGAACCGCGAGCCCGGGCTCGAGCATGGAACAGCGGACTAATACGTACGCATACAACTCGTCGCCGTATGCGTATTAAATCACGAGGTAGCAGTGCCTCGTCCACCAGGCCGTTTAAAGTTACATACACAAATGACGAGTGTGACCACATACCGTAGTGGCTGCTAATCTACGGCGTCGTGTACGGTTGAATAATTTTATTTTCAGGACAGAACGCATGTGCCCCAAAATTATCGGCACCGACGGGTTGCACATACACTACCGATCACTATGCTATTATTACCACAAACAACAAGAACTAGCTCTGGCAGCAAGCAAGGTTTTTTTTTTTTTTTTTTAAAGAGCTCCTGCGGAGGCTGGACAGTAGACGATTACACAATAACGGCCGGCTTGCATCATTTTTCTTTGTCATTTCTTTTTTTCAAACGTTGGCAAATTTCCTCTCTCTTCTAATTCTTTTTTATACCCTCACAAGCACGCATTTCATTTCATCAGTAAGATTGATTCACAATTTGAGAGAAAAAGCGAAAGAGCGACACTCATTGCGACTTGTTTTATGACTATTACTTTTTTTCTTTTGTTTTTCTACATGGGCAACGGCCGAGGGGAGGGGATCAAACTTGCACTTTTCTGTGTGCTGATGTGCGGGGGATATTTGGGGCTGGTACACGATTATGGAGGGCTTCTGCGGTTATGAAGTGGGCGCATTACGGGGGGAATGGGTTGTCTTTTTTTTCGGTTGATTATTTTGTTGCTGTTACTGTTGCTGTTGGCTAATTCAGTTGGGAAAATGTCTAAACGGCCTTTTGGGATGAATCATTACAAGCGGGGAGGGGAGTAGGAGAAACAAAAATATGGATTACTTGTTACAACAAACATGTATCAAAAGGCCTACATTTATTAGAATATATTGTGGATGCAGCAATGCAGACGTACAAGTAAATACGCCCTCTCTTTTGTGTGTTTAAGGAGTAGTATTGATGCAGGATTTCAGCATAATGTGCCTACCTAGGTATATGTAATGTGATGGATCAAATTGCGTATATTAAACAGAGAGCAACGAAATGTTACCTGCGCCTGTAATGTACCTGTAAGTTACAGGCAGCAAATCGGAGTAATCAAGTTGGCAATTCCGTTAAACAAAAAAAAAAAGCGCAACCATTATCCCAACGAGGTAAGAAAACAAAACAAGAAAAAGGCCTTTATCCGAAGAGGAAGCTCTGCGTGTATGTCGCACAAGGAAGGAAGACAACTACTAGTACGTACGTACGGATAAAACGTAATATCTACTTCACACATACCTTCAATTAAGACTTTAGCGAACAGGGGGGGAAAAAAAACAAGGCAATAGAATGTAAATTGTTTGAGTACTCCTTGTATTTAGCTTTTTTTTTTTTTTTCTTGCAAGGAAATGGACATTAAGCCGAAACCTCATTAGTTGGAAGGAAGAGAGGGGGAGTGAATCCCTTTGATTAGATTGCGAATTACTTGCCGAAAGTTTTTTTTGTGTTTTGTAATGAAAGGGATGCATTTAAGAAATGTAACTGGGTGTCAAAGTCTGTTCTCTTTTTTTTTGGCTTTAGGTTTCGGGATGCAAATCTAACTTTCCGTCAATTTTTTTTTTTTTTTTTTTTTTTGGCATTTATGTGATTTTTGATTTGTTTGTACTTGTCAAGCTTGTATAACATACTTTTTTGCTTTTATGCAGCTTAAACAGGGTGTGGGACTCGTATATAATCCTTCTCAGAAACTTGGGAGAGGGAAAAAAAAACACCAAAGCACGTCTGCGATGCCTGTCTTAGTACCTAGATGGGCAATCCTACACCGGTAATGGGGCGGCTGCCCATATACCCAGGGCATCGTCGCATATCGTCGCATATCGTGCCGTGCCTAAACCAAGTTAGGTATGTGCAAGCGTCGTTTAGTCAGTGACGGAGCCAGCAATTTTGGCAGCTTGGCAGCCATGCTGTTTGGTTTTTTTGTTGGTTCGTTTCGTTTACTCAAGGGGAAAGGAAGAGAAAAAAAAGAGGTTCCATTGCAGCGAAGCGAAGTGTTTCCCCCCCTCGTCTAAAATCCTCCATACAAGAAAGCCAGAGGAGGCGGCCCCATTACTGCCAATTTTCTGTCATTTTTTTTTTCTTGCTTGCTTGTTTGCGTTGTCTATATCAGCAGCCCTGCAGCAGTGGGCCGTCAAAAAGGGCCCTGAAAAATGGCTTTGTTGGCCAAGTTAATTATGCCGTTCTTGCGATTAGGCAGAGAGGCTTTTAAGCGAATCCACCAATCAGTTGGTCTTTTTTTCCTTCTTCCTTCCATTTCGCCTTTTTCACTTTCATACGAGCCGAGTGGGATTTTTTTTTTTTGGGTGGACAGTGTTGGGCGGTATGTAATACTACCCTATCATGCTTTGCTCTGTAATGCCTACAGCGTGATATGCGGAATTAAAATGGAGTGGTACGGCTTTAGTACGCTGTCACGTACATGAAGGATTACATATTCACCTGTTGCTTCTTCGGTAGTGGACCGCTGTGTGTATTGCTTCGTCACTGCTACACACAGCACGAAGGGAGCATGAAGTTGAGTAGTAATACTACTTACAAGTTTTTCCCCTCTGTCTCTCATATAACAAGGGGGTGTGCCGGTGGAGAGAGGGTGGGCAATATACTGTAGTTGCTCAAGCTGCTTGTTTTCTTCTTCTTCTTATATTATTTGCTACAAGCTTCTTCTTCCTCTAGCAGCGCATGATTTTCCTCAATCTGCTGATTAATAGTGACGTATCATATTTCAAACTGGTTATCAGAAGGGCATGTCGTATATGAAATACAAATGCATATGCCGAAAAAGACGAAAAGTGATTACTCTTCATGCTAGAAGGAGGTGGTGGCAGTGGCGATAGCAAATACAGAAACGGGCCGGATTAGCCATATGCATTCCTTCAAGCAGGAGAGACGAGAATCCGCCAACCAAGGCAGTGGTCTCTCCAATAGCCGCGGCCAAACAGGGAGGGCACAAAGGTCGGAACAAAGGTCGCTACCCGGTGGTTGGGTCTTTGGGTGCGTGAGCCCGGATGCTTGGAAAGCCGACTTGTCTGGATGGAGCAGCTGGGCAGTGACAAGGTGCTGATAGAAACGCACAAGTGGGCTCCGTTGAAAGGATGCGAGAGACGGAAGGAATACATACTTGTAGGTCTACATACCTAGGTCAAACACATGCACGGCGATAGCAACAGTAATGAACACGCTCGGTAGGAAACAGAGCAGTAGCAGGCTTGGAGGCTTGCCGAATCAAGGTAGGCTCTCTTTGGATGATCTTCTCCCGCATGCGCTGGATCTCAGGCGAGATTAGCAGCGTGATAGGCAGGCGCTGACGCAGCTCTGTCCATGCAAGAGCACAGCCATGCGTACGAGATATCGTGAGGGTACAGGTGCCAAGTATTTAGCTTCAATTACCACGGCCAAAGGGGGGGGCGTGAAGCAATGAACAAAGGTAATTGGTACTAATATAGCACCTGCTAGCGCCACAGTTACGGCGTGTCTTTGATCAAGCGGAGGACCAGTTTCCAAGCTGCCCATGGGGGTTCATGAAAACTGGGAAGCTGGGGCTGGGTTTCTTCTGGATTTGGAATCTTGTGTAACAATACTGGCCGTTTTGTGGCGCCGAGGGGCCGCGAGGGGCCGCGAAAGCCCGCAATGCCCGCGCGACAAAGACTCGAGACAGCAGTGAGCCGGCGGGGAGCGTAAGCAATGGTCTCGCTGCCGACAAATGAAGTAATTAGACTGTTGAGCAAGTCGATGCTAATAACAGGGACTTGTAGTAGTAGCATCAGAAGGCGCGGCTAATATAACAGAGGCGGTGGCCCTGCTGCATATGCACATGCACAATGTTGGCATGGACCACGTGCAGGTGACAATGATGGCCTCAAGTCGAGGCACAATATGAATGGTGATGGCGCGGAAGCTAAGGATGGAGTGGCCTCCAAACAAGGTGAATCCGTTGGAACGGCATACTTGTACGAGTGCTTGTATACCGCCGCCGCAGCTGCAGGCAGTAATCGACATGGCCAGGAGGTGCTGCTCCCATGCAAGCCGTCTGCACGAATGGACAAGGGACTCGCCCATCGGCCCAGGCTGGCGGGAAACCTTGACACGAAAGAAGGCAACGGCTGGAGAGAAGATCCGCGGCAATGGGCCACAGGGCAAGCCGCTCAGCTGACTGGCGTCGAGATGTGCATGCCGGAGCACGTTGCCAAACTTGGCGTCGAGTGCTACTCGGCGCAATCAACTTTGTAGCTTCAACACGAGAGTACAGCGAGCGGTGTTGGTGGCTGTCGCAGGCACCGGCCGTGGCGCTCCGTGAATGCATGTCATGCTAATCCATGCACCTATTAACTTTGTTGGTAACAGGAGGTACGGAGCGAGGTTTGTAGTCGTATGTATACAGCTTGAAAGTAAGCATCCCACGATAGGGGGAATTGGAGTAGACAAAGTCTAAGTCGGCCGGTGGGCGCGGGGAAGGGCGCCAAGTAGGTTATTTGGATGATTTAGCTTTGTGGCTGAATGACTTTGAGCCGACGAGGACACGGGAGTGGCAGTAGTAACGGCAGCAGCAGTACGTAATACGAAACGAGATACGACAGCACTCAGCGACGAGTGACAGACGGCAAGACACGAGATGGACCAGATAAGACAGGAGAGGATGCAAAAGAAGACGAAAACGAGAATAGACAGACAACCGGGCAAGCTAGGGAAACTCATTGTGCATTGTCATCGCCGCAAGCAAGGAACCAAGCAAGGAACCAAGCAGGCGAGCAAGCAGGCAAGCGACGCCACATTTCGCCGCTGCTCTGGTTCTTGTTGGAGAGATTCCTCCTCTACACCCACCCATCTGTGCAAAGAGGTGGGATGAGGGGGCTGAATGTGTCAAGTAAGGTGAGCACTCATGCGTGGTATGTGTGTGATACCAGCAGGCCAGACTGCTTGTGGCTTGCCACATGGGAGAGCTGAATATCGTTGGCCGATGCTGTGTTACGCAAAAGCCAACGCCATGCTGATGGAATATTTCTGGAACTGAACAAGGGAGCACCGCTCGGAAACGACCACGTGGCGGGCTGTGGGAAGGTGTTCGAAAACGAGGCTTGAAGGAAAGAATCACGCCATGGCTTGGTGGTTAGCAGAAACATGTAAGTCGGCTGGCGCAGCCACGGATTTTCTTGGCTTGACAGGTACTGTCTAATGTGATTGGCGTGTCGGCATGCTTTTCTCAAGGTGGTGTGCTATGAATATGCTTGAAGAATCAAGCAAACAAACGGATATTGCTCTCTATCTGGTCCATCTGGCCGGAGGAGTTGGTTGTTTCCAAGAGGCTGGACCGAGATCCTTATCAGAGCTGAGATGAGTCGAGGAGAAATGGCCAAACGAGGATATCGTCCGCAAAGTCGGCACTGCTAATATCAACTGCCTGTGTAGTATTTTGCAGTACGCTGCTGCGGCTGACCATTATCCACAGCGCTGTCGCGTAAGATTCACATTTCCCTGAGATTGCGCCGTTGCGAAGATGGTACGAGCTCGTTGCATTACTCGCGAGCCTGTATTGCAGCACTGCTCCGTACCAGGCTCATTGATATCGCGAGCCTGGCAAAGGTCTCACTTGTAGGGCAGTGCGGAGTGCCAGGGGGCTGGAGCCTTGTCCAAAGACGACCCATGAAAGTTTTGTTCTGCCCTGCTCATCTGCCGTTGATTCTCGTACAAGTCTCAAGCGAGACGGCATCAGCGATAAGAGGCAAAAGGGCCGTGCGTTTGGGGATCGAGGCACCCATGATGCTGGCCCTTGACGATTGGGTTCTATGGTCATCATTACTCCGAAATCCGAGCCCAAACACATGATGCAACGCTGCCGATGGAGCAGGTGTATATCTGGTCGGTTGCTTCATTCACAGGACGAGCAAGCAAATGCACTGGCATTTGCACACGCAGCAGCATTCGACGCCGACAAGCAACATGAAGACGGCAAACCAGTGGCGGTCTTCAGCGGAACAATCGTCCGGCCCCCTTGCAGCAAAACGAGCGGCGATGCCGGGACGGGTGAAATAATAATCTGCAGCAGCAAGGCTTGGACGAAGATGCGGATGCCTCGGTGAGGCAGGGCTGGCCACCGATGGGCTTGTGCGGTCCCGAAGCAGCAAAAGTCGTTTGCAGCCCGCACCTGCTTGCGACTGTGATGCTGTAACCGTGATGCTGTAACCGTGATAGCCGCCGCCATGGCCCTCCTGGTGCTACCGCTTGGCATCCCATCGGACTTGTTACCGCATATTGCATCGTTGCCAGGATCGGCATCCCATCCTCCACGTGCGCGGGCAGAGTGTGGAGAGACCGCAGAGGAGCCTGGAGGGAGCTGGAGGGAGCCGGCAATGACTGAGGCTGACATAGCGAGGACGGCAACGGAGGTCATGGCCGCATTGGGTCCTACCAGCTGATTCTGCCTCTGATTGTTGCTGTCCTGCCCATGCCTTGGCTTGCTTGGATTCCGGATGGAGCAGGTGTTGGGAAGCTGAAAATCCTACCTGTCGAGTGCTAGCAGAACTAGCGGGATTAGCAGCAGTGCTAGCCCGAGGAACAAGAACGGCGGCAATGGCCAGCAGTAGTGGTCGCGTCAGGCATTAGTGGTGGCAGTAGTGGGCTGCACGCTGTTTGCAGGGCTGCATTAGCAACTGGTTTCCCTACAGCACTCGCGTGGTGCATTAATAGCATCGCGAGCTGAACAATGGGACGAGGAAGAGGAGGAAAGCAGAGCGATGAGGGGTTCTAAATATGGAGCCCCCACTACTTCAAGTTGTGCGGTATACTTGTATCATACCGCAGCGTCTATACTTGGAACCGCGTTTGTATCGGGTACTTGATGCTCAGCTACGGAGCCGCAGGTTTCACAGTGTCTCAGGGACACTGGGCGGAAGCCGCGCGGGTCCATCCTTTCGCAGCCACTGCCTTGCCTGCTACGCAGTGATCTGCGGCGCCCCAATTACTGGACTTGTATCCGTAGCAGCGCGGCATTTTTCTAGAACTCGGGCTGGTTGATATTTCTGGCTTCTAGTGCAGCTCAGCCTCAGCCTTCTCTGCCCATCGTGAGATGCGGGCACAGCAGGTATCAGTTTGATTGGCATGCGGCTTACCCACTGGCAAAAGCTGAGGTGCAAACACATCTGCGCCGACGAGGAAACATTTACGGAGCAGCCCAGCAACGAATCCCGGTCTGCGCGACTGAAGCGGTATTTGCACTAAACAATCCGAGTGGAACCGTCCTCATCGTCCCGTGTTTGGCGTCATCTTATCACGTACTTGTATGTAGCTACCTACCTACTGCTTCCACTATCTACAAGGGCCAACCAGGGCTATTCGTGCCCAAAGCGCTCTGCTAGGTGATCGGCCTACCCGAACACCTTGGTGGCCACGGCGAGTACGAAATCAACGAGTTGCAAGTGTCCGTCAATGACTTGTTGTATGCGCCAAGTACCTCAGCTATGTGGAGAGAAGTCGCACGGCACACAACTCGCGGCGGTAGCGGAGTGGGAAGCACAGCGCAAAATCTTCATGCTTGACGCTTGTGCTGATGCGAAACCAGGTACATGCACCAAAAATGATTGTTGACTCGTGCCTGGATGCCCTGCCAAGTAGCACTGCATATGTTGGTGGACGCAGCCAATGATGCTCTCATCGGTCAGCACTTGGCTGCTGCAATCAGAGATGACTGCCAGGTACAGGCTGCGAATGGGTATCATCAGCCCCATCTGCATCCCCGGGCTTCTTTATTTTTGACACCTTGCAGGATTTCGTCTGCAGAGCGACTTGGCGGCAGGACTGGTGGCTGATAGGGCCAGCAACGCATTGCATGGCCTTTGCATGTCGCATGACTCCATCTATGTTTGGTTTTGGGCTTGGATTTGCCTTGGATTTGCCTCCTCCATGCCGCGGACTAGTAGTACCTGCCAAGCGGCAGCGCTAGACAAATCCGCGCCCTCTGAGGCCTTGATTTGCCGTTTGATCTTATCTGCCTGCTGCCATCATCGGCGCGGACATCAAGCCGCCGATGTTCTAGCTGCAACATCCGCCATTATGCCGCCGTGAAGCATGGTCGCCAGCCTGGGACCGTTGGGCACAATGTGGCCGTCTCATTGGCCTGGCCCGGATGAGACGCTCAGCACATGTCTCGCCTTTCCCTTCTAGAAGGACGGCAGAAGCAACTGGCCAGGGGTCCCCTCCCGGTGAGATGCAGGGGCCAACGAGCTGGTAATTTACGGCTGTCCCTTGCGAGGTCAGGCGACGAGGCTGCCTGGCCGCTGGTTGGCCGTGGCCTCTCCGGGCGAGGGCACCATTTCGACAGCGACAGCCATTTTGGCCTTCGGGGGACCCCACACCACCATCCAAAGTCTACACTGGTCGTTCGAGTCGCCAGACTGTGGCTGCTGGGCGCCAGCGGCTTTTTAGCTAGCCAGAGGCGACTTGTGTTTCAGGACGGCATGGGGGCCGCTGGGAGAAATGACACTGTTCCTGAAATGGGGGTTGGTGTGTGGTGCTGGACAGGGGACCGCGCAGCACTAATTCGTCGGATTCCACGACCTGACCAGGTTATGCCAGTCGCTCAGCAAAGAAAGGATTTGGGATTAGGGGGCGGATTCATGCTCCAAGCGTCGGGTCCCAGAGGTGGCCCTACCGCAACATTGTTGCCCATCAACGGTGCCCCGACGCTGTGGACTTGAATTTGCACGGGCTGGCGCTCTGTCTGGGCTTTTCTCCGACAGATCTTCTAGAAGCCTTCCCCGGCTTTTCGACCGTTTGTTGGCCCCCCCTCGCCATTTGCTCTTCTCCCCTTGCTCGGCCCTGGCGACGGTGCCTCTTTCCTCTTTGTCGCTCGTTCATCCAATTTGCCTTTTCGTTTTCACAAACATATTTCCTCACAGGCAGTGCCTTGACAAACTTCTCAACCGACGACTCAATCTTGAGGCGACGCTAATATTTCTCGCACGTCTGAACCGACCAAGGTCGTACTAATCTGTCAACTTCACACTCTTTGATCGTGATCGTGAGCGTGAGCGTGAGCGGGACGCGAGACGGGGCTGGACTGAATTTTTTTTTTAACGCTCATACCAGCGACGTATCCAAGATCTCGTTCTGTCAACCCTCATCGCCGCGTTGTGCGGCGGTTATGCCAATTTGACGCCGAGTGGTAGTATTCAGCTGCTGCCGTCGACCTTTTTTTTTCTCTCTCTCTTCCCGGCACACCGCTTCAACGTGTCTGTGGGCAGGTAGCGGTCGTCAACTACCGACACGAGCACTCTTCTGTGTGTTTTGGGCCATAGCTGGTCCGTAGTTTGTCGGTTTCAGCACAACGGCGAACGCAGTTTAATTGTCTAATCACAACAATCTTTTCCATCATGTTTCCATACGGAGCCGCGCCCGAGGAGTCTACCGTGCGTCCATTGGCGGATGAGGACCAACAGTTACTTCTCGGGCTTGTTCACAAATATGGAGCTTCAAGTGTTTTGTATGCCTTGACCGGCTATGGAGAACCATGTAAGTCGTTAACAAATGTCTCAACAAGTTCAACTTGAATCTGACTGGATTCAGCTCGTGCGTCTGCGTTTTCCGCAAACACACTTCTGAGCAGCGCGAGCGCGTCTTCAATAGCCTGGACTAACTCAGAGGCGGCCTCACAATGCCGATCAGATGAAGCCTCCATTCACACTTCATACACTTGGCCCGATGTTCAGAACGACATACAACCGGTGCATGAGGCAGAGGCTAACAAGGGGACTGAGCGATCATGGCTCGACTCGCCTGTGGCAGTTCCGTCTCCGATGATTCAGCCCCACGACGTTACATCACACCCATCTCCGCGATTAGTGACACCAACCTCCAAAAAGTACCAGTGTCCCATGTGTTATTTGGACAACAGCCCCGTCGGATTTGGCCGAAAGAGCGACTTCAAGAAGCACCTTCACAACTTCCATGGAGCCGACGTTGTCTGGATCTGCCGGACCAAAGGGTGCCATCTATCCTTCTCCACTGAGCGTGCTTATGGCACTCACGCCAAGGAAGCTCACAGAATGAAGGCTCTCCCCAACAGCGCTGCTCGCACGGAAATGTGCCCGCAGCTTGTCTTCGCCTGTGGCTTTGGCAACTGTCGCGACCGGCTATTCGAAGCCCATAACGCGGAAGACGCCTCGGCAACACGCGATAAGCATTTCGAACACATCGCCAAGCATTTTGAAGATGGATTCGATGTTGCCAATTGGGAGTACCGAGTCCAGGTGCAAAATCTGATGCGCCAGAAGCAAGTGAAGCAGGTTTGGAAGACATGCGTATGGCCCAAGGAAAAACGACAACAGCTCCACTGGCGAGCCAGGTCTTCTGGTGACTTGAAGCGCATCCTCGAGTGTCGCCACTTGGGGACCAACATCTCCAGCCTGGTCAGACTGGCCTTCATTCTCGGCACTCCTCCGTTCACAACCAACACCACTCCACCGCCGAACGAGATCGATGCCTACTTTCAACTTCCGTATAGGAGCCAATGCTTACTAGAGACATCCGGGCACTCGACCCTGCCAAGCACCGCTTCAAAACCGGAGGAGGAGGACTCGCCTACGCTCAGCGTCCCCAAGAGCCGGTCGGGCATCACGAGTATCCCTCATACCATGCTCAAGCTCTCTACCCGCTCACTGAAACGGGGTACGCGACCATCAACGCCTGCAAGTGTCATGAGCAATGGCGGTGATACAATCATGGGTGACGATTTAGCGGCTGGCCCGCACCCAGGAACTCCGTTCCCCATCCCCAATGAGACTGTGTGGCCGGCAGACGCTCCCAAGTTTGCTCCGGATATCCCGACCTCCATGCCAAAGCAGGCCGATACACCGCTCTTTGATCATCAGCAGCTACAGCACCCGCAGCACCCACAGCAGCAGCTGATGTATACCATGCCGCCGCAGGATCCTTCACAGCAAGCATGGATGGCCATGGATCAACACATTCCGGCGTTTCAAACACAACAGCAGATTTTCCCAGACCAGCCGGATATGATGAATGGCCTATACGACTATTCGATGAACACGAGCCAAGCTTCTACGATGCGGCCAGCAACACCAACACCCCACAAGCGACCGGCATCGTGGAGCCGAATGATTAGCATGGAGAACCTGCGACCAGCTAAGAAATCGACCGCTGATACACCGCCGCCCGGTATGATTATGGGCATGTGAACGGAATGGGCGTCTTGTCTGTCTGTTTACCGAACTACATATTTGCCATTGTTATATTCTATCGCCGAGACGATCCGGATAGAGGGCCCGTTAGCGAATCGCTCCACTCTTTTATCGACGTTTATATGTATCCATTATATCCCTTGCTGCGGCTGCTTTCCTGTATTCTCAACCATATATACCACTTTATACTTACCGGGACGACAATGTACACTTAATTGGAGGAACTGAGGGCGGGGAAGGGGCAAGGCCGATCGAATCGCTTTCCATTTTTGTCACTATACTGATACTGAGATACCATTTCATTTTCCTTTCCTTTTTCTTCTTTCCTTTCAACAATTTCATCCTTTTTTTTTTCTTTTTATTTTTTTTTTGCTTTTATGCGGTGGACCGGCGTCGTTCATGAATCACATATATTCACATAGATAAGGTGGGATAGGTTACTATGGCATTACGTGGAGCGAACATCTCTTTTTTTTTTCTCTGTTGCGCTATAGTGTACGAAGGAGGGTGGATGGGGAGACAGAGAGAGAGAGAAGTTGGCGGAAAAGCAAATCAAGATACACATGAATACTTAGTTGTACGGCGCAATGTCTGGTGAAAATGACTTTTTTACATATGGAGACAGGAAGAAATCTACAATTGACTTTTTTTTTCTCTTTGATTCGTTTCTTTTTTGGTGGTGAGTGATGTGTGCCATTCCTTTATGCTTTATAGTGACTTGTAAGGCTCTGGGAACATGGTGTGAAGGGAGAATGACTACGAAAATTTAAACAGATATCATATTGGAGGTATAGAATAATACTACATGTACCTACCAGATACCTACCTACCTAGGAAGGTACAAGGTAAGTAGTAAAGCAGTGGAAAGAAAACACCGCCGGTCTGCTACGATAAATTACATGTGATGTGCGGCGGTGTCATTTTTTTTGTTTTTTTTTTGGTTTCTCGGTAGGTGAGTAAGTTCGTGGATACTACTTCGTACCTTGGATATGCGCGTATCGGGCCGTCAGCTTACTTGCCCTGAAGCCGCGTGTCAGCTTCGTACAGTAGGGAGACTGCGACGGAAGGGGCACTGTCGGAATTGGGATTCCAGCTGTTTTCTGATATGCGGCCGAGAGAGGTAGAAGTCGGTGAGAGGCGAGACATGGAGAAACCTGGGCTGTTGCTTTGTATGTAGCGATTGACAACGAATTTGGAACATGGGAGGTCTTTGTGGTAGGTTAAAGATGAATATAAAAATGTGGCATAAGACCAGGGGTACGAGATTGGAGCTACTTTTCCTTGGCGGTTAGTAATATCGTGTAGTAAAAATGTTTGGTTGAACGATGTTGGTTTTGAGAGAAGAGAACTAATAATGTTATTGGCTGAGACAGGAAGACGGAACGGGGCGAGACATGTTGGACGTGTTGGGGTTAAGAAGAGAAAAAAGGGATGGTAAGCTTCGTACGCTTACATGGATGTACTTGCTCCGAGTCAAGGTTGGAGTATAAGAGGTGATGCAAAGTAGCATGGAGTATAGCATATACGGAGCAATCCACCGTAGTGTAGAGCTGCGTTGAAGATGTTTGTAGCACAGAGTACCTGGTAACGTGGCGCAAGGATCCTGGACTGAGCAAGGCATGGGCGCCTTGTCGCTGGCTATTGTGGGCTAATACTGTAAATTATAGACATGCCGCTTGGAGTATACGATGCGCTGGGGGAAAGCATAAAACACTGACTCACAAGGTAAGTACCTTGGCGCAACGAAACTCTCTTCCCATTCTGCTCCATTGGCGACTGATTCGGGATCCGGTTCGGGGGTCCCATATTCAGCGGCCTGGGTCCGCAAAAGAAACGAGAACCTGGAAGTTGTTACGCCGTAACGGTGCCGGCAAAGTCCCTAACTCCGCAGCTGCAGTGGAAGGTGGCGGCAGTCGTCCAATGAATGGCCTGGGCGGTTTTCTTGCCCTGCTGCAGGCTAATGCTACTAAATGACAGGCCGAGGAGGGTCCCCTGTGTGTAATTGATGTAATAAGCGCTACCGACCGGGGAAGCGAAGCCATGATTGATTGACATGTGCGCGCTCTAAGTAAGAGAGAGAGAGAGAGCATCGGATGTCGAGCGCGTGAGGTCTTTCGGGAATAAGGGCTTTTGCGCAGGTGTTGTGAGTCGATGCTTGCTTGGCAGAGGACATGTCCGTATTCCGCAATTGAGCACATTGCATCCAGTACTCAGCCAGAAACTATTGCTGCGGCTCTCCTGGTGAAAGATGTGCTTATATTATGGTATTACTCATGGAACGTAGAAGCAACTGCTTACACTTGGCTGATATGGAAGCACCGGGGAAGGCTGAGGTTTCCCCTCGGGAGAGTAAAACGTTGGCATTTCGGAAGACGGATCAGCGCAATGAACAATTCACACGGCCGTGTAAACATGCAACATGTGGCACGGCAGTAATTGATGCAAAAGGACAACGTAGAATTCGCATTAGTATAGATGGAGAGTCAGGTGAAGTAGAAATGCTTTGCGCTGCGTCTGAGTTACCGTGTTTGATGTTACTGTATCCATAAGGTGAAGTCCAAATGATGCGCTGTAAGTGCTTCGGGCGCTAAAGCCCTGTTAACGTGCACTGTAGTTCAGTGGCTGCCAGCTCCACAGCGCTTGGCGTGATTGGCCTTTTGCCACGCTGCCCATCTGAAACCTTTCTGCTTTGGCCTAATGGGAGGGAAATTGAATTCATTCAAGCAGCAAAAGTCACAGGGAGAAAGGGCAGGGAAAAAAAGAAAAAACCCTTACCCTACAGTATAGCAGCAGCGTAGGTACAGGTACTCCATCACAGTGCTTGTGCAGCACCAGGCGCCAAGTACTGTACCATTCTGTCTGGCTGACTTAGATGGCTTGAATATTACTGGAAGCGCGCAGTCACTAGCAGCAGATCTGCCCGGCATCGCCCTTGTGGTGAATGACACCCGATCTATGATCACCTCGGTTGGCCTAGGTACTATGGGCTATGTATGGCCTTCCTGCGGCTATTGGTGCCAAAGTGGCCCAGACGGATACTCTGGTCTTTGGCATTGATGGTGATGCTTCCTTCAACATGACCCTGACCGAGCTGTCGATCGCCGCACAGTTCAACATTGGTGTCAGATCATTGTGTAAACTTGGAGTTTGTTGTCAATTTCTGGTACACAGGCAGCGAGACCTTCATCATGCTGTCCTCTCAAAGTTATTTTACGAGTGGAAAAGGGGAAACACCCACGGTGGATTGGGTTTGAGAAAGAGATGGTAGCTCAGAGTTGGAAAAGAGGCAACTCGATATGTAGGGACTGCAATGGCATAAAAGTGTCGAGTTGGCATGTTGAACATGCTAGCGGATCGGGGAATGAATAAAATAATTCTACTATCGGTCTAGATACTTGTTGCAGCTAATCAATTGTCATGTCTTGCAAAGGGTGAATTGTAATTCATGGTTCACGTGTCATGGTCTTGATACGCTGAAATGAACTTGATTGTTTTAGCTGCAGATGTGTAGGTACGCTATGAATGGCTAAAAATGCAAATCCAGTTTGCTCCAATTAATAAGCCTCGCCAAGAATGATTCAACGGACGCCTTCTGAATGACCAAAGCCGGGCGCAGCTAGTTTGTATTCAGCCTCATTTTCGAGCCAGTAGCAGTTAGCGACAAGTAAGTACATAACTTGGTAGCACTCGCTAAGCCTCAATGAATCAGAATCAATAATAGGGTTGGTCCATGTTTCCCCGCGTCGGCGATCATCCATGACGACTTGGACTTGTCAAGCTAATGAAATCTAATCTTTGTTTACTTTTTCTGTTTTCAAACCATTAGAAGCAAGCGACTTTTTATATTGTATGATTGATTCCGATCATTTTGAAGAGATCTCATGAGTCAGGATTATGCTAGATTGGGGGAGGATGCGGCGTCGGTGAAGGATGTTGTTGATGCCCGAGAGGGTATATGTATGTTGACTGATTGCCTTTATGATTGGCATGTTTTGTTTACTGACAAGATCTTTGATCCAGCTCTCCCTATTGATCGAGATGATGACGAAGATATCAGCAGTGAGGCAAGCACATTGCTATCCAGCGGGGTTCCATCATCACATCACCATCACCATCATAAACATCACAGACAGCAATACTATCAAACCGCCGAGAATGAAGAAGCCAGTACTTCGCGGACGGGAATCTTAGGGACCATATTCAGCGGAGAGACGATTTTGAGGATGGGGCTGTCTGCGGGCATGGTGGCGGTGGTGTGCTTGGCGGTGGTGAGGGCGATGGAAGGGGAGTTTTCGCCGGGGCTGGTGGCGGGAGGGGGGGCTGATGATGATTATGTGTTTGGTGGTGGGGAAGAGGGATCTTTGGAGGGGAGGAATGGCGATTGGGTGAGGGTGAAGACGGTGATGATGGAGATGGATTACAAGCATATACGATTTCATGGATGATTTGGAATGTCTTGTTTGCTGAGCGGATAGTTGAGCAGGCTGATACATGGGACCCACACTCATATTGTGAGAGAACAAATGTGTGGTTCAGACATGGAATAGAATAAATTTTAAATCGTACATGTCTTCTTCTTCTTTTCGATTTCTACTCTAAAAATAAGCGTATTCAAGTAATGGCTGTGCGGCCTCCAACTGCAGGGGCAACAGCAAACGGAATGGTCATTGATACTGAGTCGTAAATCCGTTGGATCAAAGCAAACTCGTAGTACTACTACGGCAGCTTACATACATGCTGTACCACTTACAAGGGAGGCTGCACTTCTTCGTCCTGTGAATGGTCCTCAAAGCGATTGGCAAGGGTCTCTTATACGAGATTTATTGTTTATGGAGTACAAAGACGTAGATCTTAATGATAACAATAAAACGGGCGGAGAGTCGTGCTGGCAAGATGGGTACAGGCCGCAAAGTGATGATGGTAGCACAAGGCGAGAAAAGGGGGGAGAGAAGAAAGCTCGGGTATATTTGGTATCGTGAAACTTTGAGCCATTCCTTATCTTGATCCATGTTTCCCTTTTTCTTCTCTTCTCTCCGTTTTCTTTTCTATTCATAGTTTGATTGATCCATGAAAAAAACATATACTATTCGAATGATATTCGACAGGGCTTATAACGAGCAGCCATGAACTCAAACTTGATAACGTTTGTCACAGCAGCAATCTCACTCTCAACACTCTCTGGTGCATCTTCGCAATGCTACTTCCCCAACAGTAAACCCACAGAAGACTATGGGTATACTTACCAGCCTTGCGGAGGCAGAAACACGACGTGGCAACAGTGCTGTGATTCTGACACGGATATCTGCGTTGAGAATGGCCTGTGTAAGCATCTCGAGGACAATACCACCCGCGAGTATGACTATAGAGCTGGGTGTATGAATGCGGACTGGTCAGAGTGTCCGCAAGTTTGCCTTGAGGGTAAGCTTCGTTTCTCCTCCTCCTCCACCCCCCCGCCCCCAGAGAAAAGTGAAAGCAGGAGGAAGAATAGAAGAATAACCCGATTTCTTTCCTATATCATTTAGTTTCGGCATCCTCCCCGGTTCTAGTAAAGAAATGCCCTTCAGGAGACTACTGCTGCATGGTAAAGGGTGCTACAAGTGAATGCTGTTTGGACGACAGCCGGCAATTTGATCTCTCCGATCATAATCCCAACGCAAAGAATACCACGGGAGCAGCAGGAGGCGGTAATGAAGGGATGCAGAATGGGAAGGATGCTTCTGGCGGCTCTGGCGGTAAATCTAGCAGAGTCACGATTGGAGCTGCTGTTGGAGGTGCGGTGGGTGGTCTTGCGATAATTGGTGGCGTATTCTGCGTGTGGCTGTATCTGAGAAAGAAGAGAGCCAAGCAAGAGAAGAAGGCAATTGCTCAGAGCGAGGCATTGAGCCCACCGGAGATGAAACAAGCCTTAGAGGCGGGAGCTGGTTCGATGACTGGGCGCAAAGACACTTCTGAAGCGGACATGAAAGATCATGCTTCAGTGGTGGAAATGGATTCAGCGGTGGTCTACGAGTTGGGCGATTAGGTTTTGATGTCTTTCCTGCTAGCATTGCCATTGTGTATTCAGTTTGCCTGTTTTTTGTCCATTAATCATACATAAGAGGGGGGGAATAGGTACATATCTTTAGATATATGCCATAATGGGTTATCATGAGATCTATAACCACTTTGCTTCGTCTGATCCCAGAGGTTTCGGCATCTCCCCCCCATCCAACCTCGCACCCCTCAACACTAGCACTATGCCTTACTGCAGTCATCTTCCCAAATGCAGTATCCCTCGTCTCAAAGTATTCCCTCGGTACATCTGCCTGCTTCACAAAATCTTGGCTCTCAAAGCCAGTCTTACCTGGATACTGCCCCAGACTGCGTAGGTACTTCATCACACCGGCCAGCGAAACGTCTACAACCCATGATCCTCCGACTTGAGAACGATTATAGAGAGCGGCCATGACGCCCGTGGCGAGGAGATATCCGCCCGCGTGGTCGAGCGCTTGACAGGGCATGGCGCGGGCTGGTTCTCCGGCGCCAAAGTGCTCTGCTTCGGAAATGTTCATCCCCGAGCAGGTCTGTACTAGAGAATCGAAGCCTCGGCGCTGGGACCACGGACCGGAGGGCCCAAAAGCAGAGAGATTTGCGCAGATAATGTTCGGATTGATCTTTTGGAGTTCTTCTGGCGAGAAGCCGTAGGAGGCGAGGCTGCCCGGGCGATACCCCTGGATGAAGACATCACAGGTGCGTAGCAGCTCCAGAAGGCGGTCTTTCTCATCTGGATTGTGTATGTCGAGCCGGATGGTGCGTTTGCCGCGGCTGAGGTCCCTATCGAGCACAGGTTGATTCGGTAGATTCGGCGATGTTACCCATAGAACATCGGCGCCGTGAGCGGCGAGTGTCTTGCCGGCCACGGGGGCGGCGATGACGCGGCTCATTTCGAGGACTCTGATGCCCTGGAGGCAGCGGCTGCTACTTTTGATTGTGGACAGGTTCTTTGGCGGTCCCTGGGCGAACTGCCTGATGAGAATGGGGTTATTGTCTATGGCTGCGGACTGGGGATGGGCGTCCCATTCGCTGTATGAGCGCAAGGCGTAGATGGCGAGCTTGCCCTTTTCCGTGCCGGCGGTTTCGAGGTCGACGCTCTTCCATTGGGCTACTTTGGCGGCGACATCTTGACGAGAGGCATTTGGAGGCAAACCGAGGAGCTCAAGGGTGCCGAGCGCATGGCAAGGGAAATTGTCGTGGATGCGAACGTAGCCGTCTGCGGTTTTGTGCAGGCCGCCGATGGATCCCCAAGGATCTTCCAAGGGCTGTTTATCAATGTCGTAGAGACGCTCTGACTTGAATTCCACCAGGGCGTGTTCTAGTGGAACGCTCACACGAGATACCGAAGAGAATGGAGGTGAAGATTGTGTGCTGTGCAGGAGAGATGCTGAGAGGGCTGAGAGGGCGATGGAGCTCTGTGCGAGATGGCCGATCTTGAAGGATGAGGGGGGTTGCTGGGGCGGCTTGGTGGCCTGGGAGAGTGAGAGATGAGAGGGCGTGAGCGGGGAGATGGAGGCTGGTCCAGATGTCTTTGACGATGTCGGCTGCTGAGAAGGAGGTGCGGTTGATGAGGTTGTTCGATATGGACATGTTGGGAAGTGAGGTGGCTTATACGGCGGTTGATGATGCAAGATTTGGCCCTTGAGCCCTTCTATCACACGTTTCGGTGATTGTATATGTCAAAAGATCTAATCATTATATTCTTGTTTTAATGAGAAGAGCATAGAGGCGCTTCAATAGCTGTTTTTTTCTTGAAAAGCCGCGCCCTTGTGATGATCCGCCCGGGCGGATCAAAGGAAGATCAAATGTCAAACCGGGTGTGGAGTTGAATCCCGACGCTGAGCCTTTTTAGCTTCAACCGCCACCAGCCGAGGCTTCACGCATCACGTCTTTCAATACCGTCATGAAGCTGCAGTAAATGTCGAATGTCGTATGTCATAGTATTATCATCTGCAGGTATATACTCTATTCTATCTAGAAAATGAAATGCACGTCTGCACGCTCTCTGTCTCGTAAATGCTGCATTAATCCACCTCTAGCTTTTCGTACCTTGTATCTCTCGAACCCCAGGTCTATCCATGGTATCATACCCCTTGCAATGCTTTTAACACAATATAAAACAGAAATAAATTGACCAAAACCGCTTTGTCCAAAAAATAATAATTAATGCATTCATCCAGTCGTTCTTTTTTATCCCGATTGAAATAAGTAGAAATAAGTTGAGTTGAGTTAGTTGGCTGCTGCTGCTGCTTCGCGCTCTGCCTGCGCAGCCTTCTCATCGGCCGTCAATTCCGATGCTGCTTGACCAATCTTAATCGTCAGCACTAAAATCAATGACAAGCCGGCCATGGCAACGCCGATCCAGAAGCCAATCTTGTATTGCTGCCGCAGACTGAGCCCCTCTGGCAACTTGCGCCTATTCGCCTCGGAAACAGCCATCTCGGCAATGCCCAGCCAAAACGCCAGGCCGAGATACAAGAGAGTGTTGATGAGGCCTCCGGCAGTGGCCTGAAGACGTCGAGGCATGGACGTTGTGATGAAGACGTTTGTGACGTTGTAGGTAATGTCCACGCCAATGGTGCCGCATATCATGGCAGGGAAGATGTACGCCCAGTAGAGGAAGCTGGTCGAGGGATGGCCGTCGACGCGGTCGGGGATAAGGGCGAAGAGGAGGACGGAGATGAGGAAGCCGACGCTGGAGATCATCATAAGGATTCGGTTAGAAACCATGTGCATGACGAAGCCGCCTCCGACGGCGAGGCAGACGCCGCCAATGGCCAGGGGGGTGAACCAGGCGGCGGTGAGGATGGGGGTGGTATCGAGCACAGTCTCGATGCTGGTGAGGGTTGTTTGTTAGTGATGCTATAACGCTTGCATGAGTGAGAGGGGCACTTACTAGTAGCTTGAATAAAAGAGGTACAAGCCGAATACACCGTACAGGCAGAATAAAGCCAGAGACAGGCGCTTCATGTACTTGGGGCGGAATAGATCGGCCGGGAGAAGCGGCTGAGCAGACACCCAACCTTGCGTATAAACGCCCGCAATAAGGAAGAGCATGCCGATAATAAATGTCACATAGATGTACGGGGTTTGCCAGCCATGAGGGGCATGGCCTCCGTCTGTAAAGGCAAAGACAACTAGAATCAAGCCAGGCACAATGGTACACAGTCCCCACCAGTCCATGCGAATAGACTCATCCTGCTCGTGGAGGTTTCGTGGAACAGTCAAGAATCCAGTGACAGCAATGCAGAAGACGATGATGGCACCGATCCAAAAGTACCACCGCCAGGTCAGAAAGTCGGCACACACAGCTCCCAGGAAGATGCCAAAGTAGAATCCCAGACAAGCAAAGGCACCCCAGATGGCAAACACGAGATTCTTTCGAGGGCCAGGTCGATACGTCTGTCCCAGGAGAGCCAGACCAGCGGGCGTAAAGGCCGAAGTGCCAATGCCCTGGAGGGCTCGGCAGATGATCAGCATGATGGTGTTTGTGCTGAAGCCGCAGACGAGCGACCAAATCATGAACCAGATGTGGCCAAACAGAAAAACAGAACGGGCACCGTAGATGTCGCACAATCGAGAAAAGGGCATCAAAAAGGCGGCAGTGGTGAGGTTGATGACGCCGGCGGGCCAGGTCCGCGTGTTCTCGGGGATGTCGAGGGCGTCTGCCACGGGGGGCAGGATGATGTTGAAGCCGCCGATGAAGTACTCGCTCATGGTCATGGACAAGACGACGGTCATGACGAAGCCGACTTCTGTGATCCACGACTTGAGGACGGCTGGGCGGGCGCGGCCGAGGCGTTCGAGCTCGGCCTTGTCGGGGAATTGGCTGAGGTCTGACGAGGTGCGGCCGGAGATGACGCCGCTTTCGAGGCCGGCGAGAGGCTCTGGCTGGCCCATTTTGGAGTTTCTTTTTCTTCTCGTTTCACTTTTCGAGTAAGATGAGACAAGATAATAAGGGGAGAGTTGAGGAAAGACAGAGTTGTCCACTCTGATTCAAATAAGAGGTGTAGAGAAGAAGATTTGACAGTCAATGTGTCAACTGAGTTCCCACAACAGCATTCTCAAGTCGATTTCCCTGGGTCTTATTTTATCCTTTTTTTCCCTCTACGCTCAAACTCATTTGTCATCTGTCATTTGTGCTCTTCTTATTTCTCCACGTGGGAAAAGGCAAAAAAAAAAAAGGCAGATGGTGCAAAAACCCCGAACAGGCAGTAAAGAAAAATATCGAATACGGGGGGCCGTGAGAATTTTGTGGGGGTTTTTTCATTGTCTAGTCCTTTGCGGAGAGGCGTTTTGCAATTTTCAAGGCTCTATGGGTCATGTTTCTCTGCGAGTGTGGAGTCTTGGCTGCCAGTCTGGGATTTGGTAAAGTTCCATATCGGGGCAAAAACGGGCAACGGGGACGCCAATGTATGAATCACGCCGTTCTTTTGACATGTTCTTTTTAGTTTTGGCCATGTTCTTACATGCTTCTGTCTCTAGCCCCAGTGTTGGTGGGTGGTGAAAAGGGGGGCAGTAGATCTTTGACGATGTGGCGAATGGACTGACCTCATGGAACATTCCCGATAGGTCTAAAAGGCGTCTGCAGTGTCTGCAATAGGCAACAGAATGGCAACTCTCACTTGACTGGGCTCTTATTAAGCCTCCTACGGTATGGATTAGAGTTGACTCAACAGGTACATGGCATTCATGGCAAGAAAAAGAATTCTAGACCTGTTCTCTCGCCGTGTGAGTGGCTCCGGATTTTACTGGCTTTTATCGAAAAACGCCCGAGTTGCGTCTTGGCTGCCGCTTTGGGGCAAAGCCTGACATCTCAACGGCCGCTAAACTTTTTTTCTTTCGGGCAATAAGCTGCACATGCTGCAGATGGCGCTTCTGCAAGGGCCATTGATACTGATTGATAACAGAAAGTTTGTGAAAATAATGGCATGTTCATCCAATGGGCGTGGTTTACAATTGGTCTTGTAATCTTGGATATGCACTGCCATTGTGTTCGGAAGACATCCGAGGAGGATGAGTTGGAGAGAGATCCTGATGAGGAAGTTGTTTGACATTTCTCTTTGTAATGTTGGAGCTTGCATTCAAAAGTCTGTTGTATAAGATCGAGCTTCATTTGTCATGAAAAATTTGATTACATGAGAATTGATTGCATCAAACTTGATTACACGAAGTTTGATTACGTACAGTCTGATTACACAGAACCAGGTGTCACAGTCATCATTGCAGACTATCGAAAAGCTTGATTCAACTCGAATCGGGTAGCCTCGGTAGATCGCCGTAGGGCAGGTAGTGCGTATTATTTTCTTACCAGTCAAACGCCACATCTCTCTTTATGCCAAACTGAAACGTCCAAGACGCGAATACGGGATATACACAGTGAAGGTTGCCCGTGTTATACCTGCCATTCAGTATATAACAGCCTCGTTGGTCTTGTGCAACTGTTTCTCTTTCTCCTCATTCTTTCTCCGTGTATTAAGCGAGTATCGAGATACGAACCCAGCGATGTCAGGGAGCATCTAAAGACAGGCACAGGCACGATCTAATAGCCGGACCCTGATCCTGGTACAGCTTGAAGAGGCAATCAATATCAGCCAATATTACTAGGATCAGTACCACAGCGTGTGTAATGATTGGCAGCTACGCAGCACATACAGTTGAGACAACGGAGCACAACAGCGTCTACCAAATCTTGTATCACACAGGCTTTCAAATGTCTCGTCATCAATATTGGCTATAGCCTATATACTTTATCCAAATGCGCCAAAAAAAACAGCTCCCATGCCACGGGAAAACTACTCCGAATTACTACATGTACTTGTATGCCATGTTATTCACAACATCGCGTCGTTTACAGCATCTGAGACAAAACAGCCAGCAGACCCGCTCCAAAGATCAGGCTGCCTGCCGCAGGAGACAAAGCATTGGCAGCTGAATGAGGGCTCGTTGACGCAGAGGCAGACTTGGTAGGGCTGCTGGTGGTGCTGTTGGAGCGGCCACCGCTTCCACCGCTGGTGGGAGTAGCAGTGGCGGAAGTGGCGGGAGGCGCGGTGGAAGTAGAGCTGGAGCTAGAGTTGGAGGAGCCCGCGGCCTTTTGGTACTGGCTGACGACAAAGTCAACAATATCGTCGCCGTAGCGGTCAATGTACAGGTGGTGGACGGTGGCGTTGCTGCCGCTGTCGCAGTAGATGTCGCCGGTGTCGCAGTAGGAGATGATGCGGCTGGCGTAGGACTTGCAGACGTCGAGGCTGGCGTCGGTGCGGTTGAAGATCTGATGGGCAAGAAAGTTAGCTATAATGCATCTCGAGAAGATCAGTGGCTGGAGATTGGATGCTTCACTTACGCCGTTGTGCACGCTGGTGCCGCGGTCGTACGTTATGTTGGCGACGTGGGTTGGGTCTCCGAAGATGGCAACGGCGACGACTATTGAATCACTGTTAGCTTTTGCTTCTCAAGATTTGAAAGCAAATATCCCAAAGCTCACCATTGTCCATGATGCTCGTCGACAGGGCCTTGTCGTCGATGAATGGGTTGCCAGCACCACCGCAAACGGAATCCGACGAGACTTGGGCACCCTGAACAGCACTGAATCAGCATCTCGACGTACAACTTGACCGCCACACAACATCAAATCATACCTGTGAGTAGCCCAGGATGGCAATCTTGCTGTCCGGACAGGCCTGGCCATAGGCACCCAGCAGCTTCTGCATGGCCTGCACGCCCTTGCCCTCGGAGCTCTCGTAGTCGTCCAGCGTGGCGGGATAGTCGACGGCGGCAACCTGGCTGCCGGGCACCTTGGCGGCGATCTGGCTGGTGAGATTGCCGGTGACACCAGTTCCGGGGGCCTCTTCACTGCCGCGGGCAACGACCATGTACAGGCCCTTGGCGCATGTTGGTGCAGAGGCTGCGGTGACGGCAGATGAGCCCGCGAGCAGGGCGAGGGAGAGGGCGAGGCTGCGCATTTTGATGCTCTTCTTGTTTGAATATCCTCCTTGATTATTATTGCCTATGCATCCAGCTTTGGATCGTGGTCGTGTGAGGTCCCTGCCGTGAAGAAATGACTGCTTGCTGCCCGAAGAGGAAGTATTGACAAAAAGGCGGGAAGATGGAGCAAAGGGATCAGGGAATGCTCTTTATTTATTGATTTATTTATTCAAAAGAACCCCTACACTCTTATGCAAACAACAAACAACCCGCAAAAAAAAAAAAAAAAGGAACAGAAAACAAAAGATCCAGTTCCCATTACGTAGCGGCCGAGAGAGTCGCAGCCGTGACGGAAGGGAGACGCCTCCCAGGATCCGCGTCTGGGGTCCCTCGCTTCGGGCCATGCCAAAATCGCGGCCTGTGCGTCAATAGTTCCATGCCTACCGCTTCCAACCACTCCGAATGCGACTGTGGCAGTGGCAGTGATTCTCTTGGTGCTTCCTAGACACGGCCAGCTTCCGTCTAGCAGCTATACGAGCGTCTTAGCATCCATGCAATGCCCTCTTTCACTGTCAAAGCACCAGCGCCGAGCCCCAACTAGGACGAGACGCTTTCCCGAGTTCTCCAAAAAGTCTCAAGGGCTGATCGGTGTGGCTGCGGCGCGTAACTCTGTTTGGCCCTCTTTGGCTTGGATTTGCTGCTAGTTCCTGCGCCTCGAATCGCTAGTCGGATGGGCGGCTTCCTGTGGGACGGCCTTTTTATCTTTTTTTCTCTTTGTTCTTCCTTGATCCCTGCTTTCGGTGTCTTGGTCTCGCCGAGGCAACATGGGGAGCTGTTGTTAGCTGCTGAAAGGCACCACACAACGACGGTTGGCATCCCATCCTTCTTGGAGCTTTCTCCAGATTTGCGGAGATGGGCGTATTGAGTTGGAGTCGATTTTCCCCTCAATCTCTCTCAGCTTGCAGCATGCATGGAGTTGTGCCGTTGGTTCAGAACTCCCTTGAACGCTGACACCCAAATGCTACCACCCAAAACAGCTCACGGTCAATGCCTTCGCAGATGAAGCAGTCTTGAGACGTGACAAGAAATGGCTGCTGCTATGTATGTACCAAGTACCTGTCAACATTATCGCAATGCACCGGAAGAATGCCTTCCATAGCAAATGTAAATCTTCTTCTACCACTTGGGAAGGTCGAACAACTCGGCTTTCAAAGCCGTTCGATGCCACCTTGAGAGCGGGGCAGCTCCGATCTTCGTAACGGGCTGTTTTCGGCGCTCATATGGCTTTTGGGAGACGATTTCCGTTTCTATCTGGGGTACGTCTGTTAATAATACTGGTACAATGGCCTCCCGTGAAAATGGAGATGGCCTCGAGGGAGGTTAAAAATGCTGTGAACAGGGTTTGCCGAATCCTACAAATTCGCAATTTTTCACAGCATTTTTAACCTCCCTCACAAGGGCATCGCCTTCTAATTTATACGGGCAGACAACTACCGCAAAGGCGCTAACTATAGACGATCGTTTTGCTTGCTCTTTTCTTTTTAAAGAACGAATTGCGCGTGTCAAGATTATAGGTGGTCAAGAAAGGTTACGTGGCTTGGTGAATCGTTCGCCTTCACAGCTTTTTTTTTTTTTTTAAATCTCCCTCAAGATTATCGCCTTAGACATGTATAGTCATAAAACTGCTGCAACGGTGCTGACATCAAGTCAATCGGAGTTTTCCTTTCTCTTTTTCCCAGAGAACAAACTCCGGTGTGAGCAATCACTGTTGCGTTACGAAAGACGAGGACTAGATAACATAGAGAACAGTCCAGAATACTAATGGCACCAAGGTCGAGCACGAACAAACAATGTATCTAGATATTGAATTATAGCGTACAGGCGCATCAAAAATGAACATGCACGCCCTCTTCGTCTCCTTTACGCAATCGGTTGGTGACAGTCCAGGAGCAGGGTTAATGTTTGTTGCGATGATCCCTTTGGGGCACGCGGCGCTAGACAAACAATATGTTGACATGGCTCCTTTTGCGTTTTTGATGTTGCATGTGAATTTTTGCAAAGTCTCGGTGGCACAAACATTGCGCTATATAATCTCAAGTTGGCAGTTTATGTAAGGTACCTATGCTAAACTATCAGCAGTGAAACATACATGTAGCTTTGGTTACGGGTTGCTTCTGAGCCCGAACTGAAGCAGTAGCTGTACTCGTATTACAGCTCCTGCTAGCGCTCGCCTTACTAAATTGTAAATCCACGGGCGCTGACCTGAGCAACAAAGCCTCGGGGGGAG
The DNA here is from genome assembly GCF_020647795.1 of Trichoderma atroviride. Taxonomy (NCBI): domain Eukaryota; kingdom Fungi; phylum Ascomycota; class Sordariomycetes; order Hypocreales; family Hypocreaceae; genus Trichoderma; species Trichoderma atroviride. The sequence goes on along the minus strand of NC_089400.1, from coordinate 525,610 downwards.
TTATAAAATGCTGTGAAGCTGTCGACCAATATTCTGCCGAGGCGCAGCAGCAGTGTAAATTGAATGATACGCTGAGGCGTTGGGACCTGCAGCTTTGGTATTTAGTAAGTATATAGCAAAGCAGGGGCCCGGCTATTAAAATAATACTAGTAAAGAAGGAAGCATAGAAACATACTGTACATCGTATAACCTTGACACCTGCAGGACATGGCCATGAAGAGAATCTACGTTGCGGGTGGGCGTTGTGTAGCATCCAAGGTACATTGGAATATAGTGCGAAAGAGCAGATGGCGCTTCAGATTCCCCAATGTTTTACTGCAGCACGCCTACAATTACTACCTGAAGCTACAATTACATATGATTACTAGTAAAATCTTAATTCAATCAACGTAGTACCATTGCTGCGCTGCGATAGTCATCTGTTCTCTCGAAAACTACTTCAAGGGTAGGCCTCGGGAGCTGACATGCTCAGCTCGGTGGTTACAGCCTCAGACGAGTGGCGCGCCTAGTCGCAGCTAAATCTAAACATCGGCCAGTGATTCATTCCTCGATGGTTACACTTCTAGGCCGGAGGAAAGAAGGCCCTTGGTCCACGTCTTTGGTGCCTGTGCTACAGATCAAATGTTCTCATTTCCATTACTTTTCTGACTCGATTAGATCCTGGGCCTCCCGCATTCACCCCTCTGGGAGTTACTTCGGCATATGCGATCTGTGCAGAGTCAGTGCCCACCTGAGCATCATCCATCCCAGTCACTTTTGCTCTTCTAAAGTGCCGTCTCTATTCTCAAAAAACACAACAAAGCAAATCGCAATACAATCAGAGACATTTCTAGCAACTTACAACGCTATTGCGCCTCTTTCACCGGCTTTTTGCACCCTCTCGCGACCGTCTTTGTGATTGAGCGTCATTCAACTATCCTGAGTCATCCGGTCCCAGCCTCGCTCTTGCTTCCACAACAGGACAAAGGTTCCATGTCATCAACACAAAGATCAGTGAGTAGCCACAGTATGGATGCAACAGACCACCGAGCTTACTATTTAAGCAACCACAGCCCTCCATTCCATATTGTGCATTCTCAAGACCGCTTCATCACCAAGCTGACGCAAGAAAACACTACCTCTCTGTTCCAGTCAACCCGACAACGTTGGAACCTACGTCGCAGACATATTTTCATCATGGGAGGCTTAGCTTTTACATCGGCAAAATATGCACTTTGCACTCCACGAATGCCCAAAGAAGTCTATGAAGCCACAAAAGCCTGGTGTCAAGAGATCCTTCGCGGTCTTTACCGTCATGTGGAATCGCCTCTTGATGGTCCGGGCAAATTAGACTTTGGAGACATCGATATCTTTTTGGCATCCCCAAAACCAGAAGCCTCTACTGGTCTTTACGCGATAAACACACTGTCTAAAGCTTTAGGAGCCGAACGTACCATTATTGAAAGCGGTAGAGAACACATCAATGTTGCAGCAAGTTTCGCTATCCCATGGCCCAGCGATGAAACCAGCAATGCTGAAGATGCAGACAAGAAACACATCCAAGTCGACGTCCGAGTGTGTGAATCAGAAGATAAGCTCCGCTGGATGCTTTTCAATCACGGCCACGGGGATTTGTGGCAAATTGTCGGGTCGCAAATTAGATGGTATGGATTGACAGTCGATGACAGCGCCATGTGGCTCCGAATTCCCGAGATAGAGGAGTCCAACAAAAGACTGGCCAAGATCTTTCTGACTTCAGATCCTCCCAAAGCTCTGGATTTTCTTGGCTTGCCCAAGGAAGAATATTGGGACCACCCTTTCCCCTCCGCAGAAGACATGTTTGACTATATTAGTTCTTGTCGGCTGATGTATGTCGCCCCCACTGCGCCAGAGCGTGATGCGAAAAGCCTCAAATCAAATGATCGTCGGCGTATGAGGCAGCGGCCAATTTTCAAAAAGTGGATGGATGAATTTGTTCCAGATTGTCGGCAACTTGGCCGATTCTCAGAACAAAGACTTACCAGAGAGGCCATTACTGAGGAGGCATTCGCCGTGTTTGGCGTTGAAAAGGAATACAAAGCCCGACGCAAGGAATTTATCATAAAGCGACAAGAAGAATTCATTTGGAATAGCCTGATCAAAGATAGTATTCCGGCTCCCAGCCCGTCGGATTCGAGAGCTATTCTTCATAAGTCGTGCAGTGTTAAAGCTCTGAAAGAAATCATTCTCGGGAACGGCGAGAACTACAATTTTCCGCTTGACAAAAAGAGTCTCAAGGACTCTGACGGCTTCTACAACATGGATTACATCAAGGAGTTTATTAAATTACACAAGGACGATGTTGGGGAGGCAGCTCTAGTTAGACACTATGAGAAATGCGCGGCGCGTTTGCTTTCGAAGGAGACCAAAGAAGAGACGCAGCCATCCTAAATCGTGCTCGAAAGAACCCTGGGTCGGGGTTAGATCAAGAAAGCTGGCCTTGATGCAGAAAGCTTCCAGTTGCATGACTTGTTCTTGAATTGTAGGTAGAAAATCGGCTACCTTCTGACCTTCTGTGCTGACCGCATCTTGATCCACAGAGCGCTTGGGAGGTGACAATATGAAGAACTCGTTCTTGGTTAGCAATGGTCAGATGATAAGGAACAGGGTGTGCGAGGAAAGAGATGTACCTTTGCGGAGGAAATATATTAGGTCATGGTATGCTTTATACGTTTTGAACTTTGGGCGTTTGACGTTGGTTATCATTAGCACAGGCAAGAACGCGCAGGCTTTGAGAATGTCACGAGCATGATTTCGCCGGGAATATTGATAGCACATGATAAAAGATTATTGGATTTCGGCGTTGCAGTCTTTTCTTGGAGTAAAAACAATTTAGCAGACCAAGGCTTAGCCAAAGCTTTTAAATCTGGAGCATGATTCCTATACGGAGCTGAGGCCTTTTTTTTTTTTTTTTTTTTTTTTTGACTAGCTATAGTGAAAAACTATAACCAGAGTTGCACTCGAAGAATTTGGCCGAATAAGAAGGCAGCTAAGCAAAGTTCTTTTATATTGCTCGCTCTAGAGGTAGATGTACTAAAGGAGAATATATGACGCTAGGACTGGCGCGTATCCCAACTACAACACACGACGAGTCCGACCATGCTTCGGAAATGGAAGGGGCACAAGACAAAAAAGAATAGAATAGATAAATCAGAACATGAAAAGAAGAAAGAAAGAACTTGTAATGCTATACATCTGAATGCCAGGGGGGCTAGAATAGCGAAAGCTTCAGAGTCAAGGCGTATAGACGTATTGTTCATCTGAGGAATGAGGTATTTGCAGCAGAAAGAGATACTAGTATTTATAGCAGCGCGTATAGTAGAACCAAAACGCCAGTACCCAAAAATAAATCTCGACGGAATAGAAATCAAGGAAACAAGCCACAGGACCGCGTCTACGCCACCTCTACTTTGCGAGGCGTTGCTTGTGCAGCTCCACTTTCAACTGCAAAAGTCATGAAACTTCGAACAAGATTTTTTTCATCTGATGTGTAAAAGCAAAAGCAAAATTTTCAAATTCTACTCCACTTTCAAAGTCGTGTTATCACTTAATACCGATACTTGTCCATCTTTGCCAGGGACAAATACATTTGCTACAGAGTCCATTTTCTGTATGACATGGAGAAGAACCATGAGATTTACTAGAACAGGGAGCATATACGGTTGATTTTAGCATCTTCATATGGAAAAAAAGTACGAAATACTTAATCTGGATGATTCTTTTGACTGTAACTTTATTAAAGAGTGACTCGTAGTCGACTGTTGTAGTCTTTGAAATCCCTGATATAAATGGCACTTGCGGACGCGTCATGTCCATCCTGGACTTTCTATAAATAAGTTTTTCAATAAAAGTCTGATAGCAAGTGCCAATACGTGGCAAACGAAAAAAACTTATATAAATATGCGTCCCACCCCGGTTTTTCTTTTTTCTGTCTTGCCCCCGTACAGTTTCTCCCACTTCGACTCCTTTCCCATTCTACCTAACCATTGTCATTGCCCCTTCAATTTCTCAAGCAATGGAACCTCTCGAGCAAACAGCTCCTATGGAGGCCTCGCCTCTGTCTTCGCTCTGCAGGAATGCTCCCAATGGGGGCGGTTTTCGCAGTCTGCGACCGCCCCCTGAGGGAGCTTTGGCATCGAATGCTGCTCCTCTTCCCTGCCTCCCTGTTTTGCCTCCTCCTATTTTCCCTTCCAGGTTTACTCTTCGCCGGAGGGACGATGCTCGTCAAATCAGGCTGCTGCCTCCGGAACGATATCCTCCCCCCACTGGACCGCCTCCTCGAGCAGAGGCCTCTCCTTCGCGGCCTCTTCCTCAAGTTCCATCCTCCCCCCCGTCCCCTCAACCCGCCCCCATCAACCACCCCAGCCCTCTGGGGTCAAATCCTCCTCAACAACCTGCTGCCATGATGGAGCAACATCCCCAACTCCCGTTTGTTCCCTCGTCGGCGCCGATGATTCGAGGGCAAGAGGCTCTTGGGTTGCGAAATGCCCTTCGCACCGGCATGCAGTTGAGGTCTGATGACCTGAGGCAGCCAACGCAGTTTCCGTCGACAGAAAGGCAGCCTGATCACCATGTTGTGCAAGCCAGACAGCTATCCCCATGGAATTTTCCAGGTCGAGTATGATTTCCTTGATTTCCTTGATAGCTTTGATATCTTTGATTTCTTTGACTGAGGAATATCTGCTAACTTTCTCTCGAACAGGAAGTTGTTCCTCCAGCATCCAACGATAGCCCTGTTGAGGCACAGTGGACGACAGGGTGTGTAATGACGTTTGAGTTCCAACGAGAGGCTCTTCTAACGCAGTTATATAGGGAATATCTTTGGATTTTTGTTGGAGGCAAGAGATTCAGACTACCGATGCATCTTTTATCCGAAAGCCCGTTCTGGTCTGCGCTGACCGTCTTCGAGTCGCCGCCGCAGGGCTGGTCTATCCCTGATATCGACCCTGATATCTTCACCATTCTCATCAAATGTGTGCACACAGCCTCTGGCTTACGTGGTACTGAGAGTGAACTGAACTTGATCAAGCTTTGCTTTGCATTTAATCTTGCCAAGAAATGGTGGATGATGCAGGACCGAAGAAAGCTTCGGACTACAACCTATCGGTATATCGTCCGACGAATCTTGGGTTGTAACCCAAATGTGCCCGAGGACTGCCGTGATCTTGATTACAGTCACCACGTGTATCGGTCAGAGGAGCTATATCGCACCTGGGAACTTTCCTCGAAGCATAAATCCATCCAAAAGATGCTCTCTGAACACGATATGATTGCGTTGTACTGCTGCGTCATCCCGCAAGACATTTGGCCGGCGTTGACAGCTCGTTTCAAGCCTGAATTTATACTTCTTCTCAATGTCTTTGCGGCAGCACGCAGAAACTCAGCTGGCGTGGCGTCTGGAGTGGACTACCGTAGGTGGTGGCTTCACTACTACCGCCTAGCAGGCTATCGAGATGCAAGCTGGCTGAGCCCTGATGCGCAGTATCGCCTCTTTGCACCGCTGAATCCTGATGAGGATAAGAACACTCAGGAGCGAGCAGACTTTGAGGCAGTTCGAGCACGTGGAAGCGCGTTGGTGAATGCGTTTGAGGCACAGCAAGCACAAGAGCAGCAGCCAGTTACTCCAGTCGCACTATTCACTCCAACTGCTCCGGATACTTCATCTGGTGAGGAATTCGATGACGCTCTTGAATACCTCCCCTCATCAGAGCACCCCCAGGAGACCCGGCGCGTTCGCTTTGCAGAGTTTCCGCAAGTCATCAGATTTCCTCCTCAAATCGAATCGGTCCAAATGACTGGCCAAGATGCAGTTCTTGATTCAAGTGAAGAGGAGACATGTCACGAAGAAGCCGCGCGTGCAGCTTGATGCTGCTGTTCTCACTCGGTGTTACGCCAAGTCAGAAGTTTGATGCCTTTCATCTGACTCGCTTTCTCAAATGGCCTTTGGTGCCTCCACCTATTGTCCCTTTTTTCTCGACAAGTTCATAGAGCGGATATCCTTTTTAGTGCGAAGCATGGCGTCTCTTTTACTTGGTAATACGAGCTACGATTGCGTGTTTCACGATTTACGATATCTTGGCACGGATAAGCCGGCGTTTTAGGATCTCTCGTCTCTTTATAGGAATGCGAAAAGTTTTGTGTCACGTTTTTCATCTACAATAAAATTTTAGTTTCTAGCTTAGAAGCTATGTAATAAATCTTGATGCTTGCATGCTATCTTGAATTTCCTCTTTGTTCATAATCCACTTTGTTAAATCTTTTCACAAAGAGTAAAATCTTGGCTAATGGTCGGAAGACATTGCAGAAACACTAACCCACTGACAAATACTTTGCGAGACTTTGGTCAAAACATAGTGTAAGTGATGAGTTTATTGCAGGACGTAGTATATGGAAGAAATCTTGACCTTCATGGCCTTGGCAAAATAGCTTCAACTTGACAGTGTGACACAAGTTTGCTCTCAAATCTTTCTTAATCTACATTAATTGCGTGATCAAACCAAACACGGCTGAACAATGCTGCCAACTGACACTTGTAGTATCAACGGTGCCGGTGTGAACAAAATTGATGGTTGCCGTTATCTATGACTAACCTCGTATCCAGGCAAAGACGCAAGGCGCGCCCTATCACCCCACACGCCCCGACAACTAGAATCGAACCGGTCTCTAGCAGAGTCTTATTGGAGCTTAGTTGTTGGTCACCCCCGCATTAATTGTTTAAGCCCATGCAGATGAGCAAATTGACTCATCGAGACCCTGGGACATGGACTCCATTAACTCGAAATGTATATAAGCTGAAGTAGTTGCGGTTGATAGCAATTCACAAACAAGAGAAACCTGAATCGCTACTGAGGCCAATACTAAGGAATTGGAGGATATTCATTGGACAAGATAATTGACATTAATAATACCGAGGTATGGATCAAGTCACTAACCGAATACCACGGACAATCTTTATTTAAAACTTTATTTCTAATTCCTTTTCTAGAAGCTTTTACTTTGGATATTCACTTGAGAAACACCATTTACTTCACCAAGATGTCGGAAAAAGTCTTGGAAGTTGCAGCCAACGCTGTCCAAGCAAGAATCCGCATCCAAAAACACATTTACAAAACTCCCCTCATCCCAGCCCGCATAGCCGGCAAGTCCAACAACGCGGCCGTCCTCTTCAAAGCAGAAAACTTCCAACTCACAGGCTCCTTCAAAATCCGGGGCGCAACATCTAAGCTGTCCAGCCACCCCGCCGACGGCAACTTGATCACCGCCTCGTCGGGCAACCACGGCATTGGCGCTGCGTGCGCGGCAAAAGCCCTGTCTCGGAACCTCACCGTCGTGGTCCCTCATACGGTTGTGCCTACTAAATTGGCCAAGATCAAGTCGTATGGGGCGAATGTCATTTTGGCGGGCGATGACCCTGGACAGTCTGAGCAGCATGCGCAGAAACTTGCGGCTGAGGAGGGGTATACATATGTTTCGCCGTATAATGATGCGGGTGTGGTTGCTGGACAAGGAACGATTGCGCTGGAGATTCTGGAACAGAGCGAGACAGTGGACAATGTGTTTGTTGCCATGGGCGGCGGCGGATTGATTAGTGGAATTGGATCTGTTCTCAAGGCCTTCAGTCCGCGTACAAGGGTATATGGCGTTTCAGCAATTCACTCAAAGGCATTGGCCGAATCCATGGCTGCAGGCCATGTCGTCGAAACAGAACACAAGAGCACTGTGGCGGATGCTGTTGCTGGCGGTATTGATGAAGACACAATCACGCTCCCGCTGGCAATGTCTGTAATAGACCAAGTCGTTGAATGTGACGAGGAGGAGATCAAAGCTGCTCTGAGGGCGCTTGCTTTTGAAGAGAACATGATTGTTGAAGGCTCTGCGGCGCTTGCTCTTGCTGGCTTCAACAAGGTTGCGGAGAGCCTCGCCAACCAAACCAGCGTCATTGTTTTATGCGGTGCAAACTATGACCAGGGACTTATCAAGAGCATAATTTCCAGTTGACAACCGTACGATTCGTTGACTACTTCCAAATATAAAATTCTATATAGATACACGCATGTGCACCATACCATCCTATATCATCAACGAGCTTCATACCCCAGACGTATCGTTTCAGAGATGAAGTGATTCCCCTAATCTTCCCCCTCCACTCCCTTTGCGCAGCTGGAGTTGATTCGAGTCAGCAGTTGACGTATAGCTGCGTAAGTAACTGCCATGGATAGGTAATTCAGGATCCAGCCGGGGCCTATCACCATGATGCACGCCTCTATCATGTATGCCCAAACTGGAAATCATCAATCACATTGTTGACAAAAGTAAAAGAAACCCGACCAGAACGACTGAGCCTCAGTTGGTATTGGGACTGATTTTTGTCCAGCAATTTGAAGTCGGAATCGCCAATCTCGCCAGCGGCACTCCTGGGGTGTAGCCCTTGTCTTCTAACCAGATCTCGAAAATGGTTATATTTATCGATTTCTGTCTCGCTTAGCCTCTGATCGATACTCGCGGGATCCCTCCAAGTGTAGGTTTTGTTTGCTTCAGGTCGATTGAAGTGTGTATTGCGTAGTGTCTCTAGTTGCTCGCGGAGCGTCGGTAGGTCGGGCATATCAACACGCGCCGCCCTTTGGATCCTACCATGCAATTCATCAATCTCTGGGACCCTTGGCCTTGTTCTAAGAGATGTTTCGGGAGCCAGGCTCAGCTTTGCTTTCGGTTTCCCACCAGCAATCTTTAGCTTTTCCGCACTTCTCACAAACGTGCTGACGGCTTCGTGAGCGCCCTTGAGTCCACGAATGGCCGCCTTGCCTGCTGCACCAATGGCTCTGCCGACGCCCTCACCCACGAGGCCGCCGATAACGCCATACGCAGCATCGGTGCCGACGCTGCTCCAGGAAATGCCCTTGCCGGTAGCGCCATCGTAGACCATGCCGGTGACCACATCTGAGGCCGCGCCTACCGCGATCCCGAGGCCAACTTCAATGGCGAATCCTGCGCCACCAGTCGCAACACCAAAGGCGATGCCCACTGCTAGTCCGACTGCCATGATGGCAACATCGCGCCAGGTAAATTCTATGCCAAAGAGACTGAAGTGCCCGCTTGGATCGATGCGGTTGATGGGGTCTCCAAGACAGTACGCATAGGGGTTGATCTCGCCCGAAGTAAAGGGGCTCCATGAGTCTGGCGAGTGAAACACCATGAGGACCGGGTTATAGACGCGGTAGCCGTTGCCGAGATGGTACCAGCCGGTGACCGGGTCGCGCCATTGGCCGTTGAAGCCGACGGAGGGGCTGTTCTGGCCATCTCCCAGGTTGCTGAACCCATATGGCGTGTATTGCTGGTAATGCTCCGATCCATCGTTGCCAATCAAAGCCATGATGGACTCGTGGCCGTCAGATGCCCATGTCTCAGTATCTGTAGAGTTCCCCTGCTTCGATATCTGTCCCCAGTATCTGGCACCATCAGATACATAGCTGACTTGCTGGTCTCCCGAGGTAAAGCCAATCAGCTTGTCTCCCCTATAATGAAGATGATACTCAGCCTTGCCGGGAATTACCTGGCCAACTAGTTTTCCGGACGCGTCATAATGATACTGGCTACGAAGATTACCTTTGCGATCCGTTACAGCGGTGAGGCGACTCATGGCATCGTATTCTAGCTTGTTCAGCTGGTCGTCTTGGATCAGACATCCGTTCTGGTCATACTTCAAGTCAACCCGCGCATCGTAGCTTGGATGCGTATTGGTGACCAGGGTGACTTGAGTCACATCTTGAGCGTTATACAAGTACTCGGCCACGTTCCGGCTTCCGTCTTGGAACACACTCGTAATTTGGGTCAGGTTGTCATAGCTCCCAAAGGCAAAGCTCTGGCGTTGGAGCTGGAGCCCTTTCTCATTAGTTGGAGACTGGGGTCCCGTACACTGATAATCCACCAAACGATCGAGCTCGTCGTATTGAAAGATTTCCTGGCGTAACGATTGACCTTTGCCATCTTCCAAGCAGCGTGTTTTGGCATGGCCTGTTTCATAGTACGTCTGACTTGACTGATAGAGCGTCTCGTTCCCCTTGGAGACTGTTCTCTTGATTTCACGACCAAAGTCATCATATGCGAGACGTGTGGTCAAGCTAGTACCCCCTTCCTTCTGAACGCTGCTTGTAGACAGGCGGCTTGCATCATCATAAGCATAAGTCACGTTCAAAGCCCCTTGGGCCAGTCTTTGAGGTCGACCTTGATCGTCATATTGAATCTCTTGGCGTTGTCCATTTGGATCGGTGTAGGATTGTAGCCTACCGGCCATTGAATAGGTCGACGTCGCAGAGTACTTTGGCCCATTTTTGAAGCAAACGGTTTCTTTCGATAATAATCCTGATGGTAAATAGTCGAGACTATTGGTGCAATAAGAATCATCGAGCTGTAGTGGGGCGAAAGATTTGGCATCGTATCGATAATTCGACTGATCATTAACGCCCAAGCTTTTCATGAGGGCATAGTTCAAGTGCGGCTCATATGTAAGTTTGTATGCATCTCCCTTGGGTGTTATAACTGTCGCAGGTTTGGGCGCACTGCCTTCGTAAGTATTCTTTGCGGTGCGACCACCGACCTGTCTGCTCGTGACTCGGCCAAGTCCATCAAATGATTGGCCAGCCAAGACATGTTTATTTGTCTCGATCGATATAGGGAACGCGGACGCTGTCTGTGGATCAAAGGCAGTGTCTACTACACGGCTCCCAGGCCAGGTAGTCCGGGTGATGCGGTCAAAGACGTCCAGTTGATACTGCGTGGTACGCCCCATGGCATCTCTCTGCTCAACTAAACGCCCCAGGCCGTCGTACATGGACTCTGCCGTGGCATACACGCTGTCGTCTCTATTCAGCAAAGATATCTTTGTTGGTGCGCCAAAGTTGTTGAATCGTGTTAGTCTTTTATTCTGGCCGTTGACATCCTCTCTGCAAGTGAGAGTGACTGGATCCATAAAGGTTGACGTGACGACAGAATCACTTTCGGTAACTCGACAGACATGGCCCCAGTCATCATAGCTCATCAGACGAGTCCTTTGCTGCGGTACTGGATCAATACTTGCTGCTGTTCTGATCCAGTCAGTATCGACTACTGCCGTGCATTGGCCGAGCGAGTCGTAGGTGTGTTCCTGCACAAGGCGGAAGACTTGGTTTTGATCATCTTGCTCCTCAACCCGACAAACTCTTTGTAAGCCGTCGGTAAAGTATCTCGTCTGAACACCTTTGGTGTCTGTCATGGTTACACGGTACCCGGCTTTATCAGATACGATGATGTAGTCGATCCGCTCAGTTGCCTCGTATTGGGTGCCGGGGGAAATGGTCTTCTTCACTAGTTGGCCAGTCAAATCATATTCAAAGTCTGTTTGAACCCCAGCTGAGTCTTGGTGCATCAGGACCAGACCAGACAACAACGAAAAGCTTGCCGTCTCGTTGATAGTGCTCCCATCGAAGTTCTTGATCTCGGTGGCCTGCGTCAGGCGCCCAAGAGTAGGGCGTTGATAGGTCCAGCTAGTTGTCGTAGGGTATTTCCCAGCCACGCGTGTGGTATCTTGCGCAAGGCGCCCATGATCCCGGGATGCTGGCTCATTCACGTAGGAACGCTGTAGGCTGGCAATTTCTTGGTCGTCTTGGTGAGTCTTCTCTTCTTTAGAAGCCACGAAATAGCTGGCGTAGGCTGCACCAGCAGCGGTTGGTAGCTGGCTATAAACAATCTGATGTCTGCTGATTGGAGTCTTGAACGTGCTTGGTGCAGGCGTCACAGTTGTACACTTGAGATGGCGTTGGAACTTGTGTGGATCCCCCGGACAATGGTCTGCTTCACCAGCAGGCGGATAGTACTCGCGATCGATTTTGACACCGGTTGGTTGAATAACCTGAGTTGAATTGCCCCAGTCATCAAAGGCATATTGTGTAGTTTCCACGCGTTGAGACCGCCTTGTAGTGTCTTGGTAGGTTGTTTGGACACTCTTGGGCAGCTGGTATTGTGCTGGTTGCTCATCGAACCTGCCGTTGAGCATATGATAGATGGTCGTCTGCGTTGTCTCTATTACCCCTTTGGACATCTCGCTACTGAGGAGGAGGTGGAATCTGTTGTAGGTGTACTTGGTTGTCGCTCCTCCGTCCACTTGTACCGTCGACGAGTAGCGGTAATCTTCCCGCGTACGGTATAGATTGTCTTCGCCCTCCTTCCAGTCAAAGCCACTGCCGAATCCAAGAAAGTTTTTGTTTGAGAAGCTATATCTGGTTTTGATGGCTGGCTGGCCATTTCCAGGCGACTGGGTGTGCAAAGACACATACGGGATGTATTCCTGTGGAGCGCCTCTGGGTAGCTGATGACCCTTTTTGGTGTAAACAATGTCTTCTTCAAGGCCGGCAGGATTCTTAACCTTTGTTAGATAGGCATCCTGGTCATAGTCAAACTTCCAAGACGGCGAGCCATCCAAGGGGAGCCGAAGCTCAATCAATCGACCGCCTCTACGGGCAAGCGCCAATGTACTCGCTTCAGCCGTGTTTGGGGCGCGCGTGATTCTCACCAGGGCATCGCCATATTCGATATCGAGCAGAGTATCAATGCCATCTTTTATTTTCTGGAGTCGTGGCTGTTCGCCATGATTGACCCAGACCAACTTGAGCTGGCGACCAGTAGGGGAGTGCAGCTCGATGGGCACAGTAGTGTTGTAAGTGTTGCTTGCGTTGCTGAGGACTTCGACCTGGCCGGACTTGTGAATGACCTCGTAGCGATTCCCATTCTTCTTGAACTGGAAGCTTTTCAATTTCTGATCCTTGACCGCAACGGAGCTTGTGGTCTCTGTGACCTGGTAATTCTCCCCCCGTAGAGAGGAGCAAGGTTTTGGCTCGCCGATGCTGGTATGAAGAGAGGTTGAATGACCATCCCTTGCCCAAGCCGATATCTTGTGCGTTTATTGGGTTGTAGATGAGAGAGAGATGCAAGGAAGGGCAGTTGCGGAACTCGGCTGGCGCATCGTACACGGCAACTGCACAAGTATACTGGCCAGTGCGGGGATCGACGCCTTTTTGGATAAAGCTGGTGAAATTGAAGCCTTGCGAGTATATGGCGGACATGGCGGGCAAGTGGCGTATTGAGTTTTGTCGGGTTATTTCTCCTTCTATTTTCCGTTCAACTTTGAGGCGATGACTGCTGCTACACAATACAGGGTTGAACACTTTATATCTAAATAGCACAACACATCAACCGCATGCCAAGAATTGGCTAGAGAATGCCCGTAGGTGACAAAGGCAACGTAGCTAAAAGCCCAGAGGAAGCTTCAAATTCTGCAAATAGACATGATAGATCATAGAAGCGTACAGTATCATCCCGTGATGGCACGCTCAGCCAGCCACTCTGCTACTCCACCAAGAGGCATGGTCTGTTCAGTCGTCCATCTGGAACGGACCGCACCGCCAAGTCGCCTTTCTGCCTTGCTCTTATGGCGTCTGTTTGGGTATGTGATTTGTTGATGGCGCGGAGGGAGCTTTTGCGCCTCTCTAATTTTCCACCACTGCTGAATGTAGATGGCCGAACCAACCAGAACAGAGCTCAAGAGCATGTACGGCTTATCATTTTTTTTAGGATGGTGCGGGTTGGCTGAACGGGGGTTAGCTTCCATGTTCAATGCAAGCTGACGATTCCTCGACCGGCATTCCGTGCAGGGCTGATGATGTAAATCGGGCGTTATGATGAAGGCTTAGAATGGACAATTGGGCTGACAGAGCCAACCAAGACAAAGATTAAGAGATGCACGCAGTTTATCACTTTCGTCAACCAATGTAAGTTGACTTGAAAAGGGTTAGCTTCTTCTTTCGTGCAAGCTGATGATCCTTAACCGATATTTCGTGCAAGCTGAAGATTACTAACCCCGGCGTTGTTATGAGCGCGTTTGACGAACCATTGCTTGATCGTCAAAAGACCAATTGCAAATCAACATGTATGAATATGACTAAATCTAATTAGAGATTTTTTGCTAGAGACGAACATGTGGTATGGATCTTTGGGCGGCTCTTTCGGCTGTAAAAGCTGCTTGTAAGCTAACACAGCCCAATAAAACAAGGTTAGCATCTACATCCAAATGAGAGCTGAAAAAGCATCCTTATGACTGCAGGCCTTCACAAAAACTTGCGTTGTAGCATCTGATAGGCCTTTATCCCATGCTCGTCGACATGTGCTATGCGGCGCAGCAGTCGACTTCCTATCAACGTAGCATCCTTGGCCATGGTGAAGAGTCATCGAGGGTTGTATACTGCCCTGCCTCCCAAAATTTTGTCTACCCATCTATAAATATGAGCAACTTGCCAGCTCACATTGAATTCGTTTCAAGCACATCCAGACAAACACAGCATTTGAACCAACACTCCAACACATCCCTAACCAACCTTCACAATGGTCAATTGGCAAATCGCTTCTTTTTCGGTCTCGACAAGCGCGGCCGGAGAAACATCCGACGCCCTCTATGCCAACGGCCGGATGCAGGTGCTGGTGAACATTCAGATCAAGGCAATCGTTCCCGACAGCGATAGCAGCAGCACTCCTTACACCTTGTCCAAGCATGAGCTCGACTCCATCCGTCTGATGGACTACTTTACTCACGCCGAACTTGCCAATCACGGAAACGGCTGGGTGTGGAGCACAAAGAAGTCACCGTTTGCCGGCAGTCTATATTCTACGGGCATGGCTGAGTTCCAGGCAGAGGCCGACAGTCAGCTGGTACAGCTTTGGGTCTCGAGTACAATCTCAGAGAAGAAAAGCATCGGCGCCAGTATCAGGCAACCCGACAATACCGTGGTCAGGACCAGCGATTCCTCGTATAATTCCTACATTGTGTTGAAAGCGGAACCAGCTATCGACTACACCTATCCCGAAAATGTCGGGTTCGAGCAAGAGAAGGCTGGTTCTGGGCATTACAAAATTGATTTTGTAGGAATATCTGATCCCAGTCGTCGCTGGGATCAGGTCAATTATTATCTAACTACAAAAAACCACCATCTCCTGTACAGCGAGACCAACAGCTATGAGGTATATAAGCACCACAACCCATATTCAGACGAGCATTTGGAATGCTGTTATGCTGGCCAGGTACGAACAGACGTGGACGGTAGCCTATCGCTCTTCTTCCTCTGGAAAAATCCCCTGGGCACAAAAGCATCCAAGCCCAGAGTAGGGCTGAAGAGCGTTGTGAATGGCCTGTTGGCGTCGGGTCCATGGACAGCCGAAGCGTTTGCAGACATCACGGTCAATGATAAAAAGAATAGTGTCTGCCTCAGCTATTTGAATTTTCGCGATACTCCCATGCAAGTTATAAATCGACTGTGGCCAGTGACTTGGGGGACGGTGGCCAAAATAACTGTCTACGATGTTCATGGGAATAAGGGTACTTTCAAAGCATCGCACACCGACGAAAATGACGGTGTTGTTATCCATAATGATAACTGAGGTGAGAGGTTTCCAATCTTTCATCATACCATGGAATCATGCCACTGCTAACATTCAAATTCAAAAGTGTTATTTATCCCAGTTTATTCTAGTTCAATATATGGGTTTTTTTTTGTATATCACTTTCAATGCCGAAATGCCTTTATGTCTATCTTGTGCGTAAACTGCAAGGGATATCAATCAATGCAAGACTGTCAATCCATGTTTTATCTCATTTTACTTGTATGCAGTTCTATGAGCACCGAGAAGATGCTGCCCCGGGATAGCACTGTCTTATACCCACTGAAATGCCCATATGAGGGCCATGGTTGTGTCTCTCAATTCTCGTGACAGTATTTTATGACATAAATCTCCGTACACATCATTACACTCCATATATCTCCAGCAAAGCATGAACAACGAATCCGATAAACTCCCCGTTCATCTTCCATCCTCCTCTATGCATATACATCCATCAATCCACTCATGCCGTGCTTAAATTCCACAGCCCATCTCCCAAGTAATGCGCATCCTCCACCACCGGTCCCTTGCCCTTCGCCTTGACCTCGTCCGTCCCGGCAGCCAGCGTGCCAACCGCACACGCCTCCTCCTTGCCCTCTGCCATAATCACCACCGGCTCTCCCTTGGCCAGCTCCCTGCTCCACCGTCCATCCTCCACAATGCTCTGCTCCATTTCTTTCCCCTCCTCGAGCGGCTTTGCCCCATCGACGGGCAATCTGCCCCCCGCGGACGTCAACCCCGGCGCCATCAGCGTCGCGCCAGAAAGCACAAAGCGAATAGCTCCGCGATCGATCCGGATGCTAGGAAACGCCTGCGGGAAGCGGTGCACGAGTTTCAGGTGCGGCAGCAGGTCGGACCCGTCATTCTGGTAGAAGAGCGGCACGGAGTCGAGCACGTAGAGGGTGTTTCGGTCGGGCAGCTTCATGCTCGCGAGGGAGCCCTTCTTGGGGAGGATCTCTTCGATGTAGGGCGTCAGGAGCGGGTACGTGGCGAGGAGGGACTGGCGCAGCGCGCGCTGGGCGGAGGATTTGAGCTTTTGCTTGGGAGCGCCTTGGAGGCTGTGATGATGAAGTTAGCTTTTTGCGCTTCGGGGAGAGACGGACTTGAATTGTTGGCACACGTACTCTTTTTTGAACATTTTTGCGGTGTAGATGCAAGCGAATGGGATCGAGGTGTTTCAGAGATTAATAGAGGATAGAATGCGTCAAAAAAATCGCGGGTATCTTGTCGTTGTAGCGGCGGTTAATGAGGGACTGAAGTGGCAATTGACGGCGGCAGTTTGGAGTTTATTGACAGCCCCGCGATGGATAAGATAGAGAAATGGCGGGGCAAATCGCAGACATGCAATCAGCGGGGGAGCTTCAAGCAAGCTACGGCGGCACTACTAGAGCAGGTATATTGACATCAGGGAGAGGATAATCAAGTATGCGATGCAGAGACATTATTGGCAGCTGATTGAAGAAATACATTATAATGCCGTCATCTCATTAATTGTGGTACCTAAGTAGTGTGCATCGCACCGTATGAGCTCCTCCACCGCCAACCCAATCGTCACCGCAACCTCAGCGCTACTCTCCTCTAACCATGAACGACATGCGACACCGATCCATCCTCCTTCAAGTGAACGTTCAGTCTCTCCGGCCTGAAGTCCCGGGTCACAGGCTGCCCGGGCTTGATGATGCGATGCGTCTCCGGCAGGTCTTTCTTGCAGAACATCTGTTTGTAGCATCATCAGCACTGTTTCAGTCATTTCATTCAAGTTTCCCCGCCCGTATGGAGAAGTGGCGTGACCGAATACAAATAACATTAGAACTATTAGAAGCACTTACAGTCTCATTAGATTCAGACTCCGAAAATGTCTTTCCGACGAGCTTGTTGGCCCATTCCTGGGTCTTGTCCTCGGGGTTGGTCATGATGCCGGGTACGACAAGAGGCATGATGATTGTTGATTGCGATTGTGCAGCTTTAAGTACAGCAGTGTAGAATTGAAGTCTTGCTTCTCAAGGTAATCTTTTTTGTTTGGAAGTTTTGAGTTGTTGCGAGTAAAAATGTGGAATTGAAATGAAGAAGAAAGCAAAATAAAAAGGAGGAGGAGAAGTAACGTTATATCTTCCCTTCTTAGGTAAAACAAGCTTGCGTTGGCGTTGCGTAAGTGATAACATCCATTTCCGGTTCGAACGCCAAAAAGGGCCTTGGAAAGCTGCTGAAAATGGCGTCTCAGGTGTCGCAGACGATGACGTCGACGCGGCCGTGTCTGAACATGGTCGCACTTACGTAAGTACCTGGACACGTATGGGCGACGCCCCTTTCACTCAAAAGAACTTTGGGATGGTAGCAAAATGGCTAATGGATCAGATAATATCGCTTCGCCATGGCATGGAAATTTGGCCATTGGCTTCTTTGATAGGGTAGGCATTTTCCATCTAGAAATGCAGTACTTTGTGCCATACAGTTGCAGTCCCGCTGCTTAGCTGCAGCACTGCCCATTCGCATCAGGTTGGGCTCTGGCACATGATTATTCATCCCTCTGTTCGTATACAGTGTAATATTACCGCGTCCTACCAAGAATGCCCGGCGTGGTACGGGTACCCTTTTGCCTCCTATTTGCTCAACACATGGCGGTGGCGCTGAATAGATGTCGAGGCCATTGTCATCTTCCTCTCTCTCAACCTGGCTAAGATCTAATATCAAGCATGAATGTTGCTGCTGGTCGGTCATATAAACAGTGTGCACAATAGCAAAGGACAGAAAAGGGTTTATTATTAGCCAGCCACAAGTAGCGCTGATTAAGAGCCTGTCGATGGGGTCAGGAGGATGGGCCGCTTATATCGCCCGATGAACTCCGTACCCAGCTCATACCTGAAGAAAGGAAATAATTGCGCAAAACAAAGAAGAGGGAAAAAAAAAAGAAGAAGAAGAAAAGAGTCAGACAGGAATGTGAAAAGATGGAAAGCGGAAAACGGCTAAAATTAACACAGAGTTATTCTCATTAAATCCCCTTGCCGTTTTCACTTGATTCCACTGCGTGATTTGGCATGCTTTCCTCTTTCACATGGCCCGGCATCTGCCACCCGCCGCCAAAAGACTCTAAAAATGGAAGCAAATCGTAGATTTAGATTCAGCTCGGGTCCGCAAGGGAAATGAGCCCGTCGCTGGCACTGCTGCACTGCTGCCAATTAACAGCAGTACGAATAAGCAACGTCTCACCTCTGCCCATCTCATCCCTTGCCAGTTCCTGGATTCAAAACTGATAAAACAGTATTTTTCGTCCTTGCACGCTCCCATCATGACCATAAGGCTCCAAGCTGCGATGCGTGCTAATTGCGGCTGTGGCTCCCAGAACCCTCCCGTGGAATGCACAGCCCTTGAATGGCGTCGTGTAAGCGTCTCATCAGGGCCGTTGCTGTCCCCTAAAAGGCCATGGCTCGCAGGCCTTTGGGGCTAATCTTTGCTTGCTGCCCCCCCTTGTTTGGATCATTCAAAACCCAGCCCCAGTTAGCCTTGGGTCTGACTGAAAGACCCCTAACTGAAAGGGGACAAGTGCCGCTCCCCGTCAAACAGGTTCTCCTCGACTCCTTTTTCGTGTTAACAGAACCGCCTCTTTTACTATTTTGCTCTGGCACCACCTCCGTCTTTGACGATCCGTCTCCCATCCTTCGTTTCTTCGCGAGCCTCGTCTCTGTTTTTTTTTTCTCCAACGCACAACACCTTCGTTTCCTAGAAGCATCCTGTAAGCCAAAAACCACCCTCGAGACCCACCATCCCGCCATCTTTTCCAGCACCCCATCATTTGGCTGCGGCTTTGAAACTCATTGTCCCCCCCTCTCTAGCAGTAGCCACGACAACCCAAAAAGCTCTTCATCATGAGACTCTCCTCTATTGCCGCCCTCGCCCTCAGCGGCAGCGCCCTCGCCGCCTCGCAGCGAGAATGTTTCGCCCAGCACAGCCAGGAACTGGTCGAGTTCTCTGACTGCGGCAACCCTACCAACCTCGAATTCTGCCTCTCACAAATCACCAGCTCCGACATCAGCGACGTCGAGGCCTGCTACTCAAACGCCGGATGCTCAGCCGCCCAGGCCATCTCCGAGGCCAAATACGCACTTCGAAGATGCGACGAGTTTGCCAAGATTGGAGACCTGAAGAAGCGATACCGCGGCGTGCCCGAGGGCATTGAGAAGACGGTGGCTGCCCGAGATCCCGTCGCCGCCCCGGCACCGACCCTCTGGGCTCGCTCTGGCTCGCTCGAGTGTCTCGCCACCTCCACAGTCAAGACGGAGTCCTGCGACATCCAGACTGATAAGGGTGTCCTCAGGACCCTCACCTGCGTGCCCACCGAAGTCGCCAAGAGCGCCTGTGCCCCCGGCCTCATGTGCTCCATGGACAGCCAAGGCAGCACCGTCTGCATGAAGAAGCAGGACAGCCTCGGCGTTGGTGGCATCATCATCGCCATCGCCTTTGGCGCCTTCATCGTCATCGGCATCACCTTCCTGACCTTTGCCTGCTGCCGCGAGCGCCGCCACCAGAAGCAGCTCGAGGCCCGTGCCGAGGCCACCGCTCTCGCTCGCGCCCAGACAAAGAAGGCCCGCGCCGCCGAAGCCCGCGCTCCTTTGATGCGCCAAGAGGGAGGTGACCCCTTCACCGACCGAGCTCAGTCTTAGAAAGCCAGAATAGGTCGTGGCAACGGGCTAACACCAAGCAGGCTTGAGGTGGTTAGAGAAGATGAAAACGGTCGACATGTTTTGTGACAGCACGGCATACAAGGGAGGCGACCAGCACACTTTTTTGAATCCTGTCTTGTTTTTTTACTTTTCATTGTTATTTTGCGGCGTACATCATGTTGCTCTCTTTCGAGCCGTGGGTTACAGGGAACAAAGACGGGTGCACATACGTACTCGGGTAGCACCCTTGCTGCTTCTCGTGCTTTGGCAAGACGGGCACACACACATCATAAGAAAACATTCCAGCTAGAAAATGAGGCGAGCCTCGGGTAGGAAACGGGAAGAATTGACGTTATACAAAGAAGCAGCATTGATATTTGGGGGATTTGAATTAGATTTTGAAAAATAAATTGTTTGTAATTGAAAAAATCAAAAAAATCAAAAGCTACAAGGGATTTCCATTTGGGACGTAAGAGTTTTATTTCCTCTTCTTCACGTGTTTCACAGGAAATTATCTTCAGTCGCTGCCGCTCCTGCCAATACCGATGGAAACCAGGTATAGGCTATGCCTAGTAACATATACCTACCTAGGTACTGCTCAGAGAAAAGATTGTATCGGGGAGCTGTAGGCTATGGCCCAGTCAGAGGATAGCACACTGCCTCAATTTAAGACCGCAACGTGTACAACTTCACATGAGAAACAGGCCAATAAATGGCTGGGCACGAGTTAAGATCGAGTACAACTATCCCGAGAATGGTATTGATGCAGACACGCTTTCGCACTTATTTGCTACTCTTGTGCCTCTTTCCTCCCAAATAACAACCCACACGTCTAATTCACATACAGGAAACAAGCGCACGCGCCATGCCAGTTGATACTTGATAAGTCGCTGATTCCCACAGCCCGACATTTGCGCTCTGCGCCGAAAGCAGCAACAGCTTGGCTATATTCATTTCTCCCTCCCTGTCTGTCCACTGCTTATGAAAAGAACAGCAAGGCAGCATAGAGATTATTCCTTCTCATTTCCACTTTTAGGGCCCAAAAGATCTTCTGTCGTTGGTGCGAGGATCGAAGAAGCCTTCCCAAGTATCTGGTTTGTTGGTATCATCAGTAGCCGTCTCCTCACGGAAAGAGCTCAGTCCAAGATTTTCGCTGATGCCCTTCCTGTGGCTTCTTTTTGTATTGTTATTCCAAGAAGTCCGGTCTATCAGGTCCAAAAGCGTATCCATAATTACGGATGGCTGGGCACTGGGACCAGCTACTGTAACAGGTCTCGGTCGGTAATCCGACATGGGTGGACCGCTGGTGACGCCAAGTCGCTCAAGGAGATTTTTACGCTGAGAGGGACTCTGTTCAGTCTTCTCGCGCCGTCTTTTGCCGGGACTTGCCTAAACCCCCCGCAATGAAGCATGGCCTACCAAGGGACTGCCAATCTCACCAGGGGCCCCAACAGCCCGAAAGTGAGGATTCAGACCTTCATCTGTGTCAGGAACCCAACGAACCCTCCTCTGTCCTAGAATGTCCTGCTTAACGTCAAAGGATCCTCCTCCGTTGGATGAACTGCCCATTGTATCGCAGAGGTTCAACAGATCTTGCTCCGAGATACTTGCATCGCCCGACATCATCTCCACGTGCGACTTGATGTTGATCAGATCAACATACCCCTCCTTGTCTGCGGAAGGCGTGTTTATCAAGTCTTTGCAAGCCTGGGAGAGCAATAATCGGACGGTTACATGGCGAGGCTGCGCATGCGATCGGATAGAGCCCATCCCATTGGGTGAGCCAACATGAAATCCAGGCGGACCGCTTGGAGGACCCCATCCAGGGCTTCCAAATCCTGGCAGAGGAAACGGCTGTGCAGCAGTGCTGGGAGGAAACGGCTGTGGAGGGCTGTTGATAGGAGCCCAAGGGT
The DNA here is from genome assembly GCF_020647795.1 of Trichoderma atroviride. Lineage (NCBI taxonomy): Eukaryota > Fungi > Ascomycota > Sordariomycetes > Hypocreales > Hypocreaceae > Trichoderma > Trichoderma atroviride. Next base: position 503,562 of record NC_089400.1, on the reverse strand, counting down.
TGTGGCCCATTGGAAATCCCGAGTCAATAAAGGGGCCCGCGGCAAAGCCGCTTCGTGGTCCTGGTGGGTGGTTGCGCAAGCCGCCGATATTAGCATCCGAGCCCAGTGGCTCATCATCTTCAACAAGAACTCGGCTTCCGAGATGCTGCGTATCTTCATCCTTGTCGTGCGAATACCCATGGCCAATACTACCAGGTCTGCCTATTGGCGCCGGCCGTCCGAAGCTTTGCAGAGGCGTGCTAGGTGAGCTGTCAAACCCTATAGAGCCTTGGCGTCCGTTTGTCAAAACAGGCCCGTCTCTAGCGGGCATTGGGTATCCTTGGCCGCCAATCGGGAAATCGCTTGTTGGCTGAGAGAATCCTGGAGGGGGCATGGTGACAGGTGGATATCCGCGGCCAGTTGGACTATTGATGCCGGGCGGCGGAATCATCATGTTATGTCCAGGATTAGGCCTGAACCCGACGGGAAATATTGGGTCATGATTTGGGCGACCGGGGAATCCAGGCGGAGGTTGATGAGCAGTTAGACCTGGGGGCGGCTGCATGCCCATGATGGGCATCTGGAACTGGGATGAAGGGCTCGGACCTTTGAGTGGCGGCAACCCAGGCGGCGTGACTGACACCCCAGATGGCAGCATTGTGACGGGAGCACTTCCGCTGATTCGCCTCTCCGTTGAACTAGGGCTGGTATACGCTGGCGTCGTGGAATGTGGCGATGCGCTCTGACTAGGAGCAGACGCCCCTTGAGAGTCTGACGAGCTGGCTGGACCAGTCCCATGCTGCTGTTGAGATGCTGTTCTCAGCCGTATAGGTGTTGGCGCTTTGGGAATTACCGGAGTGGCCACTGCGATTTTGGGGGGAAACAAAGCTGGCTGGATTAGGGGGATGTTGAGGTAAGACGGCGGGCAGCGAAACAGGATGCTGCTGCTGCTGTGGCTGCTGCTGTTGGCTCGTTCCACGTTTAGCAGGCTGTGAAGGCTGTGTCTGGGATGGCTGGACAGAGGACGCTTTAGGGGCTGCCTTTTCTTCCTTGGTCGGTTGGAGCTGCTGCAGCAATTGTTGTTGATGCTGTTTGCTGACAGCCTCTGCCGCATCTTGAGCTTCCTTCTTGGCTTTGGCGGCCCTGGCCTCCTTTTCTCGCTTGTCGCGTTCTTGTTTCTCTTTACGCTCCTTGGCCTCGCGCTCCTTTTGCTCGCGAGCTTCTTGCTCCTTTAAGCGTTGCTCCTCCTTGAGCTTCTTTTCCCGCTCCTTGGCTTCGCGCGCTTTTCGCTCTTGCTCGGCTTGCTTTTCCTTCTGCTCGTGTAACCGCCGTAGTCGATCGGCTTCCTTCTTTAGCCGTGCTTCTTCTTCGGCCTTCTTTTGGGCTTCCTTTTGCCTTCGTTTCTCTTCGGCTTTCTGCTTCTGCTCAGCAATCTTCTTCCTCTCGGCTTCGATTCGGGCGGTGTCCTCGGCGGCCTTTTCAGCCTCTTTACGAGCCTTCTCTTCAGCAAGCGCTTGCTTCCTTTGAGCAGCCTTGTCCTTCTTTTTCTGAGCGCTCTTGGCCTTTTTGGCCTTTTGCTCATTCACCGCTCGACTCTCCTCCTCCAGCTCCTCCAATAGCTTTTCCTGCCTTTCCTTGGCCACTTTCTCTTTGTACGCGGATAGTACTCGTTGTTCGAACATGCGGGCTGCGAAGATTTGGAACATGCGTCGTCCTTCTTCCATTCGCTGCTCTTCTGTCATCGGGTCCTGGCAACAGCACTCAGTATGGAACTTGGACGGCATCATAGACGGGTTGTAGTATACCTCTTCGTCCTCATACTCCTCATCTTGACTATCGTCGTAGTCTTCTTCCTCCTCCTCCTCTTCGTCCTCGTAGTCATCGTCTTCGGGAGGAGGGTGGTTGTGAGGAGTGGAGTATGAGCCGTTCGGATGACCGTAGCCGCGGGCGAAGTCTCTCGCGTCTTCTTCTCGGGCCATTCGACGTTCCGCAAGCTGCTCCATCATTTCGATGAAGCGTCTGCCGTCGTTTTTGAGTAGGTCATCCGCAACGGTGAGAATGCCGCCTAAGTCCATGTTACCATATCTGTGCAGAAGAGAATCAAGAAGTTGCGTACCCTTGACTTGGAGGCTGTTACCAAACGTCAAGAAATCAGCTACGTCTCGGTCAGGAGAGCCGTGAAATTCTTCCGGTGGTTCGTCGTCGCTGTACTCGTCGTCCTCGGCTTCGTCGTCGCTGTAGGCTTCCTCTAGTTCCTCGTCATCGTCGCCGACGTGCTCGACTATTCGCCCGCGGGCTGGCGGATGCCGCGTATACGCTCCCGGCATGCCTCGCGGTGCGCGGATCGAGAAATCTCGGGGCGGCGGAGGCAGCATGGCGGGGCCCTCTCCTTGGTTTGCAAACTGCTCCAATTCGAGATAGTACGCATCATACAGACCTTCTAGCTCCTCCTCAATGGCGGTGCGCTTCCTTCCGCAGACAGTACAGCTACACGTGTGTTTTTGCTGTTCCTTCATCTTCTTCAGGACAGCGTCTTTCTCGACCTTGACCAGGGATTTCCGGTCATCCTCGCCCAAGCCCAGCCAGAACTCTTTGATACGCTCGCGCTCCTCGTGATTGCTTGTGCTCCATATCTTATCCTTGGACATTCCAGAGCCTCGCGGCACATGAGTCGCTGGCGCCGGGCCATCATCGTGGTACAGATGGGGGCGATGGTGGTGATGATGATGGTGATTGTGCTGCTGCTGATGGTATTTTGACGTCAAGGCCTCCTCGGCATCAACGCCAGCATCACTACCTTTCTTCTTTTTCTTGTTCTTTTTACCAAGTTTAGCATCTATCGCGTGACCGTTCGCCGTAGACGTAGGCTCGACTTCGTCAGCTAGATAACAAACATCATCATCCTCGTCGCTTGGGACCAGGTCGTAGTCTGCGGGCGTCGGTTTATCGGAGCTGGGAGCGGGGCTAGGATGGCCGTTGACGGCTTGTGCAGCAGCAGCCTTGGCCGCGGCCTTTTGCCGTCGCTTCTGCTTCTTACGGTTAACAGTCGGAGCCGACATGTCGAGGCCTGCGGAATCCGGAGGCGGCAGGACGCTGTTGGGTTTAGCGATTGGGGGGAGTCGATGGCCGAGAAGACGAGTCTGATGGGCTGCCCTTGGGGACGGTGATGAACTTGGACCCGTCCTTGTTAGTATATTTGGCAGTATTTCGAGGCGATGCCGGCACGAGGGGAGCCGGTTTCTGGTGATGGGCCGGCATCATAAATCTACGGCGGCGAGGCAGTCGAGAGCATCAAGGGTCTCGGGACACAGGGCCCAGGGCGGCTCAAAACGACGCAGCCTGCAACAAAGAAAGAAGGAGAGAGTCAGTCGTCGAAGCACGCAGCGCAGGGCCGAGAAGCAGAGAACAAAAGGCCGATCGAGAGCTGCGGGCAAGCACGAGGGTGGGCGAGCGAGAGGGTGGATGCTTGGCCGCGAAATTGTTGCGGCTGGCCTGTTTGGTGGAGATATCCCGGCGGTTCAAAATGAGGCACTCACAATCCGCAATTCAGGGTTAGGTCAGCAATGACGCCAGTGGGGGTTGTCGACGGCCCCGGCTCGAATGCCTGTGCAAGAGATTGAGATGCGGCGCGTCGGGTAGCTCGCGTCGAATGCGTGGCGACGGGGTCTGGGGAGGAGAGGGCGATGCTTGGGACGGCCTGAGATGGATGGAAGTCACCGTGGTGTAGTTACATAGCGGCATGTACTTTTGCTATGCAAGAGTGGTCGTCCCTGTTTGAGGCTGGCGAAAACCGGGGCTGACAGCCGTCGTTCAGGTTTGGCGCTGGGTTTAGGTCGCGTGCAGGCACGTGACGCCCAGTTTAGAGGCCGGAATCGACGTGTTTGTGCCTGAGGCGCTGGGGTTAGCGGGCCTACAGGGCGTTTGCTGCGCAGAACCTGCCTGAAGGCGCGGATCAGGGAGCCCGCAACCTTTATGGCCAGCCGCAGTACAAAGAACAAGGGAGCGGTACGCCGTGGTGCGCATTGACGGGCAGCGCAGCCTTTGTCACTGGAATGCGCGTGTCTGTACCCCGTAATCCGCATTGATACCGGAACAAGGAAACGCGCCTGCTTGGCAAACAAGTGATATTACTGTCGCTTTGCCCTGCCTTAGCTAATAAAACATCCATGCTACGTGCATCGTGGCTTGGGACTGCTGCACGACTTACATAAAGCGTGTGATGCTCTTACTCGCCACGTTGTCATTGTTGGGAAGTGCCATCTGCCTAATAATCTATCTACCAAGCAGTGAGCTTGAGGGCAGAGTCCAGTATATACCGGTACCAGTGTGTTTTCCGTGCTGTTTACAACTGGACTTGGTCGAATTCACCCTCGACTCGGCAACGGTGTTACTCTTGCCTCTTCGCTCCAGTATCCTGCGCATGTACTACAAGTATAAGGTACTACGCCGGTCAAGCGGGCTGAGGCCAGGATGTGATGCAAGGAGTAACGGAACTGTTGGGCACCAAAGACATATACTCACGCACTTGCTGCTTGAAAGCCCTTTGTGGCCAAGAGGCTACACCAATGGCGGACATTATACGGTAATTCTACCATGGGACAAAGGCCAGATGCAGTGGATGAAGGCACTTTTCAGACAATTCGATGTGAGTGAAGCGACTAAATAAGTAGGTAGGCAGCAGGTATGTCAGCTTGCATGCACCTTGATGGCGTTGGATTGAGGCTTGGTTGCCGTGCCTAGACAAACAAACCAGAGCGGCTTTGAGAAGGTTGTCAGCTTCTTTGTAATCGGCGGAATGTAATGTTTGCAAATGAGGCAGATGCCTGGGCGTTTATGAGATGACATGCAGCACTTATTCAGCCGAATTTCACTTCATTGTGTAAGGCAAGTCTACACATGTTGGTCGCGAGTCGCAATCGAGATATTACTACATGTACGCTTTCCGCATCGAGCAGAGATCCTCGTGTTCTACTACGTCAGACTACCCTCGCTGCAGCGGCGCCGCTTTGGGACAAGAGCAATTCACCTGAGCGGCTGATATGGGTCAGCATGCTTTGGCGATATCTCGGGCATTGTCCCATACGATGCCCTACAAGGGGCTCAGGAAGCCTTGGGACGAAATTGATTCTGCCTTGCGCCATCCAAAGGCCTGGGGTAAGCCCACCTTGCACCCACAGTTCTCGTACTTTGTTTGCGTGTGGCGCATACTGTAAGAAGAATGGCGAGAATCCTGCAGAGGCCGCCGAACCCCACCATTTTCGTCGTCTCGCAGCGAGCATCGGCTCAGGCCGATAACTTACCTGATGCGTTTAGTAGCAGGCGAAGGGCGTGATGTGCTGTAACTGTAAGTACGGGACGGGGACTCAAGCCAAGTGGATCGGGCAAAAGAGTGGCTACGATTCGCGGGAAACCCCCGAGAAGCTTCGCTCGTGCAGAGTTTTAAGCCGTTTTGACTCTGGCTGGCCTGCAGCGAGTCCGTCCCTTCTTGGTTATAATCTGCTTTAGGCGTCCTGGGTTTAGATGATAGGCATGATGGGCACTCTATGGAGGCAGCTTGAACTGTCTAAAATAAAACCTCCGAATGGGGGGACCCCGTATTCTTAGACCACCTGCAGTCCCTTTTCAGGGTCTTGATATCATGCTGAAGGTCTCGAGACGGAGCGGGTAGAGGTCCACGGGGCGCGTTACGGAGCGTATTGACGCATGTACTCCATCTGAGCATCCAATAAGACGTGCAAATCCAGACTTTGTTTACTTTTGCTAGCGCTTCTCTCTTATGCGTGCCGTTGCACCATGGCTTGCAAGCCCGTCGTTCATTCGCTTGGGGGCACAGCCTCACCTGGGAGGGCGGGACGATCGGTACTGGCCAGCCGAAAGAAGAGTTGCTGTGTACTTGTAAGAGCCCGGAGGAAAGAGGGAGATACAGATGGGACAAATCGGCCGCTGCAAGATAGATTGCTCGATTTGACAAGGCACGCAATCTCCTTCTTTATAAATATCACTGCATACGTAATGGAGGTCGACCGCGCTTCCGGCAACCATTCTTTCGGCCAGTTTCCACCAGCGTGTCTGCTGTAAGCTGGGTCCATTGCCGTCCCAAACAAGACATATTTTGAGCGCCGTCGGGGCTGCTGGTTGGTCGAGCCGGGCTTTAGGTAAGCCAGATAGTGCGAACTGCTCCGTTGGAGGTAAGACCATACGCCCCAAGCCTCACTCGGGCCTCGATCCACCGCTATGTGAAACGTCGTGCTAACAGTTTGGCTGCTTAGGTGTGCCGACGTGCTGCTAGAGCTGGTTTCCCCTTAACCCTGTCCTGCTTGCTGCCGGCCTGAGCCATTGTGGTCTGGTTTTTTGTCGCCATTGTCGCCATTGCCGTCGTTTTCTCTCTTCTGCCTCCCACTCTCTCTCGTCAACATCTCGCCATCAATTGTCATTGTGTGATCCTGCCCCTAGCCTTGACCGAACGCAATTGGCGCGGCCAAGTCCCTCTGCAGCCGACCGACCACTCGCAGGAATTAACTGGAGCCTCTTCAGCTCGTATTCCGACAGAATCGCCTGGCGACCAACCAGTCCGTTCCACCGCCCTGGTCGACCCGTATCCCCTAGACGCGACAGCACGATTTCTTTTGCGAGGCAGCACAGCAGCGGCGTTGCCGAGACGAAGATACAAAAGGCCGGCAGTTGAGCAGCATTTCCCCGGCGAACCGCTGCTTTAAACTGGTCCTGCCATCCACAGATCTTTCGGCGAACAGGCCGTAGGACTGGGGGAAGCTCCATTTGGCACAAGAATCAGCGCCTGGCCCTGTCTGTTGTTTATCCAACTGCCTATCCAGCAGCACATCATCACAGCGCTTCAACATGTCCAACGGGAGTGCGTCAAACGTTATCCGCAGGTACGAATCAAGGCCAAATACTTGCCAGCCAGACCTCGACTTTGCTACGGGCGACTTGTCGAGGCTGCAGCGCCGGCAATTTTGGATAAAGGACCGGCTTGCTGACCCATCGCAACGTGTAGGAAGCTCGTCATTATTGGAGACGGTGCCTGCGGCAAGACAAGTTTACTCAGCGTCTTCACACTTGGATATTTCCCTACAGTATGTTTATGTTTCTTTTTTTTCCCCAGGTCTTGGGCCTGGCCCCGGTCCAGATGGCATGTGCGGTCGCTAATCATTCGTATAGCACTATGTGAGTTCCAAATGCGCCTGCAGGACCCGCAGAGCCAAGATTAACGAGCTGGCTTAGATCCCAACCGTCTTCGAAAACTACGTAACCGACTGCAGAGTAGATGGAAAGTCCGTGCAGCTTGCCCTGTGGGATACGGCTGGTCAGGAAGATTACGAACGTTTACGGCCCCTTGCCTATTCCAAGGCGCATGTTATCCTAGTCGGCTTTTCGGTTGATACACCCGATTCTCTTGACAATGTCAAGCACAAGGTTCGACGATACCGGGTGTCAATCTGATAAGACTTTCTTTTGGCTGATATGTTACTATTATAGTGGATCGAAGAGGCCACCCGTCTTTGCGAAGGTGTGCCCATCATTCTCGTTGGGCTGAAAAAGGATCTGCGAGATGACCCTGTTGCCATTGAAGAGATGCGCAAGAAATCCCAACGATTTGTCACAGCCCACGACGGCGAAGGTGTTGCCCGAGAAATCGGAGCCAAGCGATATCTGGAATGCTCCAGTTTGAGCGGAGAGGGCGTCGACGATGTGTTTGAAGCCGCCACCAGAGCTGCCCTTCTCACATTCGAGAAGGGGGAGACTACCGGTTGCTGTGTCGTCCTGTAAAACGACATGGCAACCCGCTCTCATGAACCGACCCGACTTTGGTATATCTGTCTAGCCCAAAGACAGTGATCAAGTACACGTTACTGGCTCACATGTTGTAGAATGAGATCACGACACGATGAATGAGTCTTCACAGCCTGCTGTTGCTGGCTTATCTGAGCACATACGCTTCCATCTCATCTCCTACCGCGAAGAGTGTTGGCATATTACGCTTCACCATCTCACGGCTTTTAGACCAGTTTTATTGGATACTCTGGCAATACGGCTGCTTCTCATCATATGAGGCAACATATAAAAGCATACGACTATCCGAGAACATAATTTCAAACCCAGAGTTGAAACCGCTACAGTTTTTCCTTCACTGTTCTTTTTTGGCTTATCTGTTGGAAATATGTCTTGTTCATTTTTCTTTCATCTTCTTGTATTCTCGCAATGTTTTTGGCAAGCGTATTTTGTTGCAGCGGAGAAAAAGCGCCTTTGACTCGAAAGCGACTTCAACCTCTGTACTAATATGATTGATCGCAAAGATCAACGACTGTATTTCTTTTTTCCTCTCTGGGGTATATTGGGGGGAGGTTATTTCTGGACGGAAAAGGGTGAATGATGGAGAAGGGGATATTTATACTCCACTGATGGCAATAAAATTGTCGAGCCTCCCAATTGCGTGCCCGTGTTTACTGCCTGTGACTGATTGTTTACTACAGATCAATCGTGCTTACTTGACATGTCCTCAGTATCAAGGTTATCAAAGATGCCACCAACGGTACCCTTATGTGTTGTAATACTATACAATGCTTAATATTCATACATAACGTGTCTATCTCGTTTCTTTTTTTCCCCCCTCCTCTCCCGCTAATTCATATAAAACTCTCTACCTCTTCCACTCGTGATTCCACGCCTCCTTCGCCGGACTATCCGTCTGGAACCTCGCATACTCTATCGGCACACCTTCGAGCCCATAAACGCCCTTCTTCTCCATCGCAACTCGGTACAGGTACCCCTCGCCCCTGGACCCAGGCCCAACCGTCTTCCGCAGCTCCTCGCAGGCGTTGTACATGCCCGCGTGCATCCTGCTCCGCTCCTTGTCAATGGCCTCGTGCTGCTTCCGGCGGAAGAGCTGCCAGGCGCGGTGGATGGTCCAGTGGCGCAGGTATCGCAGGCGGGCCATGCGCAGCGGGGGAGGGGCCGGCGAGAACATGTTGCGGCGCAGCGTGCGGATGCGGAAGAAGTTTTCGGATTTGGGGGCTTGGCGGTTGCGGCGGGCGGCTTTGGGGGCAGAGCCGCCGGATGCTGGGGGAGGGGCCTTGCGGGCAAGGAAGGAGGAGGTTGTTGAGAAGAGGCGTGGGGTTGGTGTTGTTGTTGCTGTCTTCATGGTTGCGGTGGTGGTGTTTCGTGAGAGGAGGGAGAGCCGGCTGAAGAGCCCGGTGATGGACGTGGAGGAAGCCATTTTAGAGGTATTGAAGATTCGTGATGCGTGGACTGGCTGCTTGTTGCTTTCCCAGCAGAGGAGTGACGGTTCTTCGGTATCGCCTTGGTTCGTTTCGAGTTTTTCGCAGTAAATTCGAGGCTTGTATGCTGTGGTCGCTTTCCAATGGTAGAATTGAGCTCGAATTCAGAACGCGGCCCAATTGCTCCTCCCTCTCAGTAATGAGTCAAATTGGCGCGGGGCAAGGGTATAATTTGCCGTCTGCTGGAGGGATCTGCCAAAGCTGTTGCTTGATCTTGAGAAAATGGCGATGATAGTGCCATCAGAGCTTGCGCGCGGATAAATGTAAGCCCGGTGGAGTCGGTATCGCCTTCTGAGCAGCACGGGGATATAACTGAGCGACTGCGGCAACTCGTCTCATTGTGAAATTATTTCTAGTTCTTTTTTTTCTATGGACATTTATAGCTTTCTTCTTCTTCTTTCTTGGTCTTTTATTTTTATTTTTCTCTTCTTTTTTCTCACAAAAGCAAACCTGCCATTCTGAAGTTACGGCGTGATTGCCTGAGAGAGCTAATTATGCATCATCAAGCCCGCCTTTTCCTCGGCCTCGTACATTTCTATCTCGTCCGACGTTCATGCATGTATCTAGGCGGACAATTGTAACTGCCCATTGCCGGATACAAATATGCTCTCTAGTATGATTGGATCAATACTTTCTAGCCACAAAATATCCTTCATTTGCCCAATCACTTGCTCAGAAGAGTGGATGCTGAGGTCACTCATTGACCGCCTCGCTTCGACAAGCAACGAGTCTCGAAATTCGGGCCGCGCCAGGGAATATGCTGTCACAATGGCCCAAAATCGCAGCTTTTTTAGCTCCATAGGTATTTCGTGAGAAGATTCCTGCAACAGGATCACGAAGCGATCACAGAGAGGACCGATGTCTGCCCAGTGGAAAGATGCAAGTCGTTTGAGCTCTGATAGGATCATCAGACATGCAAGCTGTACCATTCTCTGTACCACAAAGACAGGATAATCCGTTTGCGCATCGTCTTCGGGACATTTTGGCACGGATAGCGCAAAATGGCTGACGACGCCGAGTACTTCGACCAAAACGGCTGGTTCGGTCCAGAACAGGGTGTTGTGAAAATTGCGGTTCGCCATGGCAATAACTGGTGCCATCATCCGTAGCATGGTGTATATCCGTCCGCCTTGAGGAGCCACTTGCTCGGCATGGTGAAGCAAAGCACGCAGCGTCTGAGGAATATCGTCTTTGTTTATCCTCCGGGAATCGGCCAGCTGCCTTGGGATGGGGAATCTCGGGTAGCGGTCGAGCATGGATGCACCCATTAAATCAACCCTATTCATCTATTAAATGCTGAAGTAAATCGGGTTCGATATGGTTCCTTTGCTCACCAGAACGTCATCAGCGGGATTTCGCTGTCTGAAGCATCAAATCCATGACGAAGATGATATATTCGCTCCAGGCCATCCATATGCACCGTATATCGCTCCCAGTTTTCGACACGAGTCTGATCTAAATTAGTTTGGTTTGTCTACAAAGAGAAGATGAGTAGTAAAAGGTTTCTTACATCGACACAAATAAATCCCATGATGGTCGCTATAACGCCATCACTTGTACAATCTTCGCGATTGTTGAGTCGAAGAGCCAGCTGGTGCAGCGACTTGCAGTAGTATCTACTTGCTTCAGAGGTATCCAGATAATTTGACTCATAGTTGAGGGCATGCGGTTCATGGAAAACCCCATTTCGAATTACCATTGCTTGCGCGAGCCACAAGTCGAATGCGGTTGTATCAGAGAGACCGATGCGAAACCACGACGTCCGAAACGGTCGGTATACATAGTCAGCTTCAGCTGTCACTATAGCCTGTGGTTAATTTCAAGGACAATCGTCTCTCCCAAGGACCACTTACTGAAAGTAATAAGCTCTGAAGCACGAGCATCACGGCCGATGAGAAACGTTTGGAACGATGGCGGCATCCTCACGAGGGGGGGCGATTCGGCTGCTTCGGTAATCGCCGGTATAGTGTCTGGCGAAGTATTCGTGGTAGCAACCTGGAGGGGTATAATCTTGTACTTTGCCTTTTTACGCCTTGAACGGCCGACATCTGCCATGACATGCCGACGAACTAATGCCTTGGTGCGCTTGCTCTGGCCCTCGTCGGGACGAGAGATGTTGACAAAGGACAGATGTCTGGAAACCATGACTGGACACCGACAACCTGATGTGTTATTACAAGAGTATTACTAAGTAAAAGGAAAAATGTTGAAAGGGATTGGGAGAAGAAGCTTGTAAGTTTGAAAAGGAGCGCGGTCTTCTTATATGGCCTGGTCGGAAGCCCTTCCTTGTTAGCCTCGACACTAACTGGCATGGGGGCTGCTCCACTCGTCGGATCGGGGGCCGGTCAGACAAACTAGCACGATGGAACCGCCACAAGAAGCAGCATAAAGACAAAACTTGGAGCCAGTTAGGATCAATAATTAAGTGTTGCAATCACTGAACTCTCTAATCGATATTAAAGTCCGATGTGATTGGCCCATTTGAGCTCATGCAAGTATAAAGAGACTACACATAACTAGTTGCCCACGATACCGCCGCTGACAGAAATGCTCTCTCCAGTGATCCACCGGCTCTTCTCATTGGCAAGAAGCAGCACTGAATCTGCAATATCCTCAACAGTCCCAAATCTCCTCTCAGCCCTAGTCATGTTCAACAGCGTGTCTTTGAGCATTTCGAATTCGGGAGTCGGCGGCAAGGAGTCGGTAAGCACAGGACCTGGCATGACCGTATTGATGGTAATGCGTTTGCCATCGCTTCCCAGCTAGACATGGCTATTAGTCTTTATCAATTGGAATGGGGAAGATTTTGGCACTTACATCTCTTGCGAGACTATAAGTCAGAGCATCCATGGCTGCCTTTGCGGCTCCATACACGGGCTCGATACCCAGCTTTGAAGCCACGCTTCCGACATTGATGACCCTTCCGCCTTGAGGCATATGGGGCACCGTAGCCTGAATGAGATACAGCGGGCCCAAAACACAGGCATCAAAAGTTTTTTGGACGCTTTCCTGCGATGCGGTCAAGACAGGCTCCCTTGCAGCCCAGGCGGCGTTGTTTACTACAAGAGCACAAGAAATTAGTGAAATGCTTGGAATATGCAACGAAAGTATCAAATGCCCAGTGCTTACCAAGAATATCAATACGATCGACCCCGAAAGCATTGATAGCTTCAGCAACTAGCTTCTTTGTTCCCTCTGGCGTGGTAATGTCTTGTTGAATCACCACAACGCTGTCCTTGCCTGCAACTGCTTCAATGCTGGCCGCGACTTTTGCTGCTCGAGGAGCGGTAGCTTCAGAGACATAGTTGATGGCCACACGTGCGCCGTTGCGAGCGAGGGCGAGGGCAATAGCAGCTCCGATGCCGTTCTCTTTGCCGGAGCCTGTGACGATGGCAATCTTGCCGGCCAGAGAGAGGGAGTCAGTGTTGGACATTTTGGGTGTGTCAAGAAAAATAGAGGCGAATGTTGTAAAGAAGATGAAAGTTGTTGCTGGATGTAGAGATTGGATCAGGATATTTCAGAGGCGTCGTCTTGTCTTTATAGACGCAGATGGTGTAGTTCCAGCTCCTTCTTCGTCCAGGAGGCTCCATCTCTCTTGGTCGATTGACTCACTGATCTACGGACATTTGTATTTGTCAGGTGAGCATTGACCACAATTTATTATTAAATCTACCCATTTGCGAGGCAGAATTTTGTGAAACAACGTATTTCTAGACGCTTTTCGTAACTATTCACACATCGTTGACTGCTTCTACGTAAAAGCGGGTGGATTAGCGTGACAGAAAAGGAAAGAAGAGACCCCTGCCTGCACTAGCCTCTGGTGGGACCGATGCTCAATGTCAGATCCGGAGACTATTCCGGAAATGGAAAAAGGAAATCCCTGTCTGCATGAGGCTTGAAGTTTCGGGCTCGTCCTGGGATTGGTGGCTATTCAACGCATTATTCGGGGTCCAAATCGACGAGCTATTGACTTGGCTGTAAATGGTGCGGCTGAATTATCAGACGGATTTGTCAAGGTAGTATCTCGATGTCTACTGGTAAACTTTTGACCACTAAACCGCTCGCGGGATTTTTACAGAGTGTCTATTAACAACTCCAAGACCACCGAAGCCAACGCCACATACGTTTGTCCGGTCAGTGAGCTGGTTGGCTTTCGGTGGACAATTTGTATCATTGAGCATTCCAACTTCGTAATACAAAACGTGATGAATCAGGGCTCATTGGATACCTGCTATGTTGGAGACGTGCTATCATCATTTTCTCCCTCTGGCCAACCCTATAGGCTATAGCGTCCATCGATACTCTGCTTTCCAATCTGACCTGCTTTGTTTCTTTCCTCAAACTGGATACACTTGACTACAGCTATTCAGATTAGATTGCCATACCCTTTGAGTTCATAGAATCGGTAGCTTTTTTTTTGGTAGTAAAGCCAAAATGGCCACTAAGAAAATACCTGATATCAGTTTACAGGAGCGACATCAACATTGTGGCTGGCCTCGCCTCTCAGCTCCATGGAATTGTGCATCGTGAAGATGTGTGAAACTCTACAGATTTGGATATATCGAGAGATGGGAGCTGAGCCCCCTCGCTATCTGGAATATTCGAGAAGCCAAAAGCCTTATCAAACTCATTGGCTGCCATTTCGCCGTGTCCCTCGAGTAGGAAAGTCAGCCTGGCGAGTGGGTTGCATGCATTGGGGCATTAATCATGGCACTGCCTATTCCTATTCGACCCTATTTGCGTGTCCTGATGGTGTCAATGTCGTGAAACAATAGCTAACGGGGTTTGAGCTCAGGAAAAAACGTGTACGAAGAGGCAATAGTAGTTGTTACGCGCAACGTCGATCTTGTGAAACTGGAAGAACTTGCTGAGCTAGAACTGCTTTCTGTGCCCAAAGTTAGCGGCATTTCATTGACCAGAGGTCCAGGCACGTCGTGGCTGGACTTTGCCAAAGAACAAAGAGGGTCAGAAGTGGTGTATAAGTTGGTGATTGTAGCGATGGCAGCGAAGCTATTTGTATCTAAGTAAAAACATAGCAGCGAGACAAATCCGAAAGATCTTCTTTGTCGTTGATAAAGGTATAGCACCTTGGGTCCTTTATAGTACAAGGTACACTATCTGTGAGGCAGCCTTTAGGTTTGAGGTTGACGTTTGCAAGATGGAGGTTAGTACATTACAGCGAGCCCAAACCGACATCTACCGTCTAATGTTCGTTGGTTCAGCGTGTGCCTCCTTATTATGACAAGGGTGTACCGATCAGCTTAGTACAAGTCATTTGTCTCGATCCTGAGAACAAAGATTAGTACTAGCGGCAGAGCGAGAACTATACCTACTGCTTGAACGATGCAATTCTTTTCTTGGCCATGCAATAGTTCATCTGGTTACATGTTGTTGAAAGAAGTTTACAAAGCAATGACATTACATAGTCCTTGAGCCAATTGGTAGTATGAACAGATTACCATAGTTGCACATTGTGCCGTCATGACTTGAAGTGGGTCGAAGAACATCCAAAGCCCACGAACATGATCCAACAAAGAAGTCACAATTAGAGTCGCAGGTCAATGACCAAAAAATGGGAGAAGCCAGGCAGCCGAAGATGGTAAAGTCTCCTGCAGTATCATCAAAGAGAGTAAACCTTGTCGTACAAGTAAAGAACAGCGCCAACGTATGCATCGGCTGGTGATCAAAGGGCAGGTTAGCTTCTCAATCATTAGACAAACAGTATGATGTGCATGTTCAAAATGCTACTTGCAGACAAGGCAATACTGGATTACACCATCTGCATGGATCATATAGAGGTGTATATATAACAGGCCTTGTCCTCGACTTCTCCTCTAGATAAATAAAGCCGCGATAGACAAAATTTCCCAGTATTGTCTACAAACAGTTGTGATTCCATCTCTGATAAAGGGATAAAAGACACTCGCACTAGCTTCGTCTGCTACATATAGTCAACTTGCGCTGTTAAACTTTGGTACAATATTCTTGGCCACAGTGTCATTGAATAGCAATACTCGAGTATTATTGAAGGGCTTAGACTTTGTTGAATATGGACTGGAACGACAATACATTCCGCGTGTATTCTACGCAAAATGTACATGGATCGCATTGTTACACATCATATTTGGACCAATCATCTGAAAATGAGGTTCATATTATCGATCACGACATCGAAGACGACCAAGATGATGATGACGATGAAGAAGAAGAAGAAGAAGAAGAAGAAAAAACCTCCAACGGCTCGGATGACTCGGTTTCATCTGTGGCAAGCGATGATAAAGAATCGATTCCCTTCGCTATCTCACCCGATAACGAGAGCAAATGTGCCGGACTTGACGACGACCCTATGCATGTCACAGCTATAACTCCTGACGATGACCGCATCCAAGGGACTCGAAGACCAAGCTCTTGGGTAGTGCGACTGCAGGGTAGTGACCGAGATGTCCTGGTATACGCAGCAAGATTTATGGGACTATTGGGTCCTAGTTACCCGGTTCAGGACGCAAGCAATAACCTTTTTGGGCAGATCATTTCAGTCGGTTTCTTTAAGGGCTCAACAATAGCTCTTATTGAGCCGGCGAAAGAGGATTCGAAACACGCATGCAAGGAATGAAATCCGTCAAAAGAAAAATTGATTAAGAGATTGTGGGAAGACCGGAGGTTGTGCCGAAAGATCTTGAAGTAGAAAACAATGGACAGGCGGAGAAGGAAAGTCTATCTATAGTCTACGGTTTTAATGTACTTTGTCTAGATACTGCGATTTTCTTCTATTACATTGAACCGAAACTACCAAATATGTCTTATCTTTCTTACCACCTTTGCATAAGAAACTTACTTGCTTCGAAGACACAAGTAGCATTTTGGGGTACATAGGAGATATACAGCGCTAAATTGTACGGCTCATTAAGGGTGATTTAGGCTTAGTTTGAATACAATTGATGATAAAGAGAGATGGAAGCTTCTCAGAGAAGTCGCGAATTTGTGACTAGAGGCACCGTATTACTTGATCTCGGGATGCTTTACCAAGATCCAAGTATCGTAACTCCCCTGGCGGCCCCATTGAGCCATGTCTTGTTTTAGACTATCCAGCTCCTCAAAGCCCTGTTTCGTATACATGTCGACTGCTTTCTGCCCCATGGCCATCATATACAGGTCGATTCCTAGTTGATTGCCTTGTTCTACACCAGACTTGACAAGCATGCTGCCGATCCCTCGGCGATGATGGTCGGGATGCACTCCCAGGTAATCGAGCTCTATTCTCCCTTTAGCGACAAATATTTGAAGAAAGAATGGGATAGTACTTACTTATATAAGGCCCTTTAGGGGCATGCTTATGGAATTGCTCAGTAACGAGATCATCCGAATTCTCAACCTCGGGTCGGATGGCCCAGTCGGCTGCCTCGTAGGCTGCCTGGAAGCGAGCCTTATCCTGCTCATTCACGTCTGGGACTTGGGCCTCAAGCCAGGAATCTGCATGCGATGCCGGTAGTATCCATCGAGCATAACCGACAACCTGGCCAGTTGCCGTGTCGATGACTTTCTGGTGCCGTCTTGCGTCTCTGTCTTTCAGGAGATTGGTGGGCATTCTGGCTGTAGCAGATTC
Organism: Trichoderma atroviride; assembly: GCF_020647795.1. NCBI lineage: Eukaryota > Fungi > Ascomycota > Sordariomycetes > Hypocreales > Hypocreaceae > Trichoderma > Trichoderma atroviride. Next base: position 486,684 of record NC_089400.1, on the reverse strand, counting down.
GATAATTGCATCGAGTGGCTTGTCCCAATTCATGTTCCACCAAGGCTCGCCGTAAAAAGCTGCCATGTTGGAATTTGCCAGACCGACGGCATCGTCTACCGTGCAATTGGGCACAAGCTTATATGTAGCCATTTTCTTTTGAGATTAACCTTGGACTTGGCGATAATGCAGAGCTTGCGATCCGATAAGATTTCACTTCCACCCAGAGGGAGTGTGTGTAGTCTATAAGTGTTATTGCCATAGTGTATACACAAGTAGCTGATATTATTTAGGACACAGTGTCCTTCACTCATTCATATTGGCCTCGGAATCACGGCTTGTTCAACATAGCGAAGTTGCATACTGAGCTGTAGCTAAGGCCGCTAAATCCTGAACAGGGATTTTCTTGGGCGCTAGGGCAACAAAGGCAGTGTTGCCTAGCTACCCATGCTGAGCCACGGTCTGATACAACTAAGCACTCGTCCTAAGCTGTCATATATTATGAGAAACCAACGAGAAAAAAGTTTTGAAGCTCTAGGTATAGCCATGTTTTTTTTTTTTTTTAAAGATATAAACTATTGAATACAGTATAGAAAAATAGGTCAAGTCTAGTAGCAAAGGAGAGCATGACCCAATAGGAGACCTGACTCCGTCTAATAAGGAGTGTATATCATCCATGGGTGTATTTTGAGCTATTGATGAGTTCATTGCATTACTCGTTGGGTAGGTTCGGTTTGCAGTGTTATCTGTATCGACGCTACTAACAGTCCTAACGAGAAGAGCGGCGGCGCAAATAGGGGCCTCCACGATCTGCCATCTATGATTCAACTACTAGTAATGATAGTAGTATGTAGCACTCTTTGCCTCAGAGTTCATCGGGACGTCAACTAGAACACTCGTTTCAATCAGCGTCATTTGATCAAGTTTTTCTGCTTTCAATTATATGCATTGCTCTGCAGAAGCTCCACTCGCTTTCTAGGATGTATACAAGGCCTCTCGTACTCTGGATCGTATGCATCTTTTATAACTCCCATATCATAGCAAACCTCATCGTATCCTATATCCTCAAAGGGGTTCTCGCCACCACGATACAAGAACTTCTCAACTTCTTCGTCAATCCAAATGGCGCGCCCTTGAACAAGATCAAAGGGAATAGGTACAGCAAATCTGATTTTGGGATGCGTGAGTCGCTCATGCCAACGCAGAGTGTCGCGCATTTTTTCGAGTAACTCATGCTGGGTTCCAGGTTGTAAGAATAAAAACCCCAGTTCAAGTGACTGTAATGCAGGGAGCTGTGAGAGAGTTGAGATCAAATCAGTGGAATTCACTGGAACGTTCCATAACCGAAAATGCTGTAGCCCTGTCCAGCAATTAACAGGAAGAAACGCTTTCAATCCTGGCGGCCATGCATGGTTGTCATCATCGTTGGGATCGTAGCTGGTATGGTCCATGCCAGTTTCTAGGCTGAAATGCTCTAGCTGTGAAGTTTTTGCCAAGGCGTTTCGCAAGAGGTTGCGGCGAAAAGCTGTCCAATGAAAGTCCACATAAAGGGACAGATGCAACTTTTTCATATTGGGGTGTTGGAGGCAAGTGATGAAATCTAAATACTCCTGGGATGACTGCTCGAAGAGGCGGCAACTAAGGCCGGATTGAAGAAGGTGAGAGTCAATGCGAAGTTCAGAGACGCGATGATGCTGTCGTTCCTGAGCCAAAACCTTTGTAAGTAGGCAATAGCCGCGCCACCGCGTTTTTGACTCTTCCCATGGCGCGAGTCTTTCGCTATTTTCTCCACAACGAGTAACTGGCCAGCCGCGTGGAATTGGATAATTGAATCCATAGGGGAAAGCCCGGATCATGGGAGTCTCGTAGAGCGGAGTGAATAGCCACCCGTGAGCAGCTGGTGTAACCGTGACTGTTTGCAGGGCGGGAAACTGCTGCAAGGCATATCGAAAAGCTTCAACGTCAGCTCCACGAGCAATGACGTCGTCTTGCTGACGTAGTAACTCTTGGTAATAAGCCCATGATTCTTCTAGCGATAATTCGGCATGTACTTGACGATATACTCTAAGATCTTTGGGGCGATTTGGCTCGTCTGTGCTTTCGCGGTGCTCTAAATCACCGAGATTCAGATCCCGTTCTCCCTGGAACCACTCCAACGTCGTCATTGGCCTATCAAAATCCACCCAATTTGTGTCTCTGACAAGCGCATTGTCGCCTTGATCAGTACGGGAATGGTATAAGCGCGCATCGTCATAAATAAGCTCGACAATGCCCTGGCGATACACATCATGGTCGGCAATAGAGCGAAGAACGCGAATATTGAGTGGGTTTGCAGAGAGAAAGACACGGCTGATGCGTAACTTGATGGCGCTGAAATGCCTGCAAGTCAAGCGTAGATTCTTGATTGAGCGGTTGTCTAGAAGGCTCACTAGATTCCCAATGAGCTCGGGGGGCAGCGTGGGTAAAAGAGGAGGAGAATCTACAGTGCAATTGTCATTGATTGGCAGGCGTTTTTGTTGGTTGGGGGAATAGGAAACGCACCTGGCGATATGGAGGCCGTGTACTCGAATGGGATAACTTTGTCGACTGGCGACTCAATGGGAAACCGATAGCGGCGTATGTCCTCGGCTCTCCTAGCTAAGGCGGCTTCTGACAAAGGGTTATCATCTTCGCGATCTCGTATGGCCTGGTGATGTACAGATTTTGATGAGCCGCTTCCCATTGGTGCGTCAGTGAGGAGAGTCAGGGGAATTTTCGAGCGGTTGCTGGGATATTAGCAGAATAATGAGGAAGGCATTGAGCTTGTACTAAATTGAGATTGATCAATGCTTGTGGCGGGAATGCAGTGCTGGTAGCGGGGAGTTTTTGGGGGGCTATAGGCTGATTATATACCTATAGGCAGGCATCCATGCGCTACCTACTAGGTACCTACTAAAGGTTCCTACCTACATGTAACTTAAGATGCATGTGTGTGTATGGAGCCAAGCGGTCTGCAAAAAAACAGGGAATCCGAAGATTTCGAACACACAAGACGGTAACTATACACATACATACGCTGGCAAACTTTTTCACAAAAGTATGCGCTTGTTGCCAATTTGTATGTGGTTATTCATTTTGCGGTCCCTTTTTTTTTGCAAACCGCTTGGGAGCTAACACTTGTACCTTCAGAAACTAGTGTACATGTAACTGATATCACATTCCATGGGAATTTCTGTCCGCATACGTACACTGTCTGAAACTACTAGTACCTGTACCCAGGTACTAGTAATTCTAATTATTAAAACCCAGTGCCCATATCTTATATGGCAACGGTATAACCGGCTGGGTAGTACGCTTGCATTCTCATCAATCTCCCGTTGACTATTAGTAGTAGTCAGTGGTAGAACATAATGACCGCCAGGTATATACATGTATAATATGAAACAGTCAGATCCAGAGAATAACACGTCTGAGGCTGCTGCTGAGATCTCAAATAAGCATTTGTATATCCATGGCCTTCTACTTTGCGAAAATGCCTTTTTGCAAACTATTCATCCTGTAACACGAGCAGCGGCAGCATTTCCCACACCGATGCATATGTATACACTCGCTTGAAGGCCAGAGCAATCCGTCTTCACAGCCGGATTCCACTTATACAGCGAAGATAGAGCTATTTTTTGACTGCTTGCAATTGCGGAACAGCCATCCCCGGCGTGGACGTCGTAGAATTTGTTACAACCGCTCACCATGCCGCTCTGGGTGGGCGTAGGGGTTGTTATGCCGGCAGCTGTTGTAGTTGTCGCTGTGCCAACACAGACAAATACGCTGGCCTGAAGACCAGAGCAATCCGTCTTGACAGCTGGATTCCATAGGTAGAATGAACTGAGGTTAACCTTTTGGCTGCTTGCAATCGCCGAACAGCCGTCTCCCGAGTGCACATCGTAAAATTTATTACAGTTCTTGACCATACCGTTTTGAGTGGGTGTAGGTGTTATAATGCCAGTGGGTGGTTTAGAGGTAGTAGATGGCTTAGATGTAGTGGTGGGTAGTTTGGATGTGGTGGTGGACATGGATGTCGTTAAAGTTCCGATACAGACAAATACGCTGGCCTGAAGGCCAGAGCAATCCGTCTTGACAGCTGGATTCCATAGGTAGAATGAACTAAGGTTGACCTTTTGGCTACTTGCAATCGCCGAACAGCCGTCTCCCGAGTGCACATCGTAAAATTTATTACAGTTCTTGACCATACCGCTTTGAGTGGGTGTAGGTGTTATAATGCCAGTGGGTGGTTTAGAGGTGGTAGATGGCTTAGACGTAGTGGTGGGCAGTTTGGATGTGGTGGACATGGATGTCGTTAAAATTCCGATGCAGACGTAAACACTTGCTTGAAGACCAGAGCAGTCGGTCTTAATGGCCGGGTTCCATTTGTAAAGAGAACTTAGATCGACATGCTGGCTGCTTGCAATGGCTGAACAGCCATCGTTGGAGTGGACGTCGTAAAATTTGTTGCAATTACTAACCATGCCACTCTGAGTTGGTGTAGGCGTTATAATTCCAGTGGGCGAAATAGATGGGATGCTGTCGTCTCCATCCCAATCATCATTCGGATCCTCACCATTAGGATACGTTGATACACAATAGTTCGTTCCCACGGCAAGGCCAGAGCAATCTGGGCCAACCGAGGGGTTCATTTTGTAGAAGTTTGCAAACGACATCTCAAATATGTCCAAGATTGATTTGCACGTATCGTAGGCTTCGGGTGCAAACCATGCCGTACAATTAGATATCTCTCCAGAAGCGTGAGGCCCTGGGGGTGCCGTATTCGTAGGTAGAGCTATAGATATACATGTTAGCATGATGAATCGAGTATGTCTATATGTAGAAGAAAAAAATAAGAACAAATGCAGCCATCGCCCCATAGCCACAATTCCCACTATCAACCTCATTCTAACTTACCACCAGTCGAAGAAACCAAGGCGACGCAGTACGAAATATTAGCGGCAACTGTACACGGATAGGTATAAAGATTGGTGGTGATTGAGCTTGGAGCAGTAGTCGGAATTGCTATCGATGATGCAACTTGACTAGCTTCAGCGCCTGAGAGATTTGACCCTGAAGAGCCATCATTGCCAAGGGAAGGATTCCATAGTACCAGCTCCTAGTGGTAACTTTATCAGCTTTGCCTCAATCGCAATTTAGAATGCACCAGGCACTCGAGTCAGTTCTCAATGCATAGGTACTCACTTCACGTGTAATTTCATACATGCTCGCCATACTCCAACAATCTGCAAATAAGTTTTCCGTGAGGTTCTTTACATAGACGTACCTGTCGTAGCATCATCAACATGATTAGTGATTGCGCACGATAAACAAAAAGAAAATTGAGCTATATATCCTTACGAATAACAATCTACGCGTGTGCCATTTGCAATAGGTATCACTGAGGAGTTTGAAGAGAATCTGGCCCATGGATCCCCATCATATGGCAGAGACGTCGCACTAGTTTGGTTGAATGGTTTCGTTGTAGCCGTAGGTAAATACCCTGGGTAGGTAGAGATGTATCCGACCGGCTCAACGCAGTAGTAATAACCCAATTCCAGATTTGTGCAATTTTGCCAAACTTCAGAATTCAAAAAGATGCTAATCAAGGCAAAGGTAAAGTTAGCTCCTTGTAAATTTGGATAGAAACAGGATGAGCAATTGAGGGCCACGGGCTGGATGGTTTACAAATCCTTCAGTGTAATTGCAAATTGTGCAGTCAAGTGGGAGCAATCGTCGCCGTCAGAGACTTGATAATACTTTGCGCATCTAGATGTTGTCTGGTCCAAGGTTGGAGATGGAACTGGGCTATTAAATATGTCAGTCTTAATACAAGACGTGGTACAGCTATCCCGGAGGAATTCTTGAGATGACTTACGCAGTTGTAGTAGCAATATCGGTTGCCCCAACGGTATTACTTGAAATAGAAAATGTGCCTTTAGGATTACTGACACAGATGCTACTTGAGTTCAAGCTCGCAAGGTTACTGATTTCGTCGTATTAGTACAGCGGCAGGTATTCGAATAAAGTCAAACATACGAGCATGTAGAGCTGAGTGAAGGATTCCAAGAGAGCAGTTGGGCATAGGTGATATTATTTTTGCTGCTGATATCAATGCAGTTATCGTTTGGCTGGACGGCATAGAGTTGGCAATTGACTTGATCTCTCTGCGCAGGCTGGGGTACGCCTAGCTTTGATGCCTGTATCCCCACGAAAAAGAGTTGACTGAAAGTTAACAGCTTCATTGCCACATTCGTGATCAGGAATTTTCACCAAGAGTAAGAGTGAAATAGCTATCTAGGAGGTGAATGAAGCACGTAGAAGCGAATATCAAGATTAGGTCACAGATTTCTGTTTTAGTAGGCTATATCATCTGATAAGCTGCGGTATTGCACATGTTGTTCGATGCCATCCATCGCCTAGGATGCCGGAGTCGTTAAATTGGGTCGACTAATGAGAATTTTTTTCTTCTCCCATCTCATTTCCTCATTACATGAAATATTTGAACCCCCCAACACAGGGTCGCATTCATTTCTGTTTTTAGGCAAGAATTTTTCAGCACTTTTCCACATTCGACGGGTGGCAGCGGGAAGACTCTCGTAGGCTCGGTGGTTTGCTCGGTGCTGTTGGTTGAACGCTCAATGTCGTTGCATACACTAGTTTTAGTTAGGTACCTACCTAGGTAGTGGACTATACCGATGGAGGATGCCGAATGCCCAAAAGCCCTGACTGTGTGGAGCTTGTAGACGGCAGAGCAGGTCCGTGAAGATATCGAATACCCACTAATATACAGCGCTGGAACTTTGGAAAAGCGGCAAAGACGTTGAAAGAAGACATGAGCAACCATATGCTGTACATGTCTAGTTCATGACGTGATTAAGCGACAAACGGATTCAAAATGAAGAAGTAGAACAAGCCTTTGAAGGTCACTGTTACAGTATGTATCCGCTGACGCTCCACTAGAGAATTAACGATATTATGAAACTTAATATGTTAATTGGACGCTTAAAAGGCGTATCCCGTACCATCCCTCCAGCATTATCAGCTTGAGCTGGGGCGACGCTACTAGTGCGATGTTCCCCTGCGTTGGTTCAACCGACATCAGATGCCACACGAGTGGGTAGGTATGAGCAAATGTACGCCCAATGAATGAGACGAGTTCGAGTCAGAGTCACAACGGCCCAGACGTGTGTCCTCCATGTGGTAATTTATCCGTCTGTTGGCCCTACACTTTTGCTGCTGATGCAGATGGAGGCTTCGTCACCTGTAATTTCCGACAACTCGCATGGATGGGCCGTTCTCCTAGCCCGAGATCAGTAATTCTTACACCTCTGTGCTTCTCGGCTCTCCGGACTTCCCAAGTGATTTACTAGGCAAGTCTTCTCGGAGTGGGTCGTGGATATACTTGATTGGGGATTTGTGTCAAAAAATAGCTTAGCCGAGGACTGTGACCTAATTTCGACCATGAGGATAGAATTTTCCAAAGGGTAAGAAGGAATGACACGGGAGACCTTGTAAACGGCTATTTATGGCACCAAGATCTTGATAAGTACATGATAATATGGCCCGGTTCTTACTGTGTGCTATGCCATGATACAGTCGTGTTTATCATAGTATAATAGGCCTTGACTTCCTCTATTTCTTACACGCTGAAGCTATATCCTTACTAGTCGTCGTATCTCACTTGAATATTGAGCATCAAGGATATTACTATGTTGTCGCCGAGGCCACGGCCACGGGTAAACATTTCCGCCATAACATTCACTGCCCTCTTCACTTGTGTTTTATTCCTGGCATCACCAGTCTTCGCCCTCGCTCAACATCTCCGTCATAGTAACCTTCACATAGAGCCAGTGCAACGCAGTGCAAATGATCAGGGTCTATCTCATCGACATCTATCATCTCGTTTTCATGCAGCAATTATTGAGCATGAAACTTCGGTAGATACACCGGCTGCGGGCCAGGGAGACTATACATGCGGACCAAACAAGCCATGCTATAACGGAGCTTGCTGTGGTGATAGCGGCTGGTGTGGTTTTGGCCCTACGTACTGTGGCAAGGGCTGCCAATCGAACTGCAATGCTACAGCTGATTGCGGCCAGTTTGCTCATACACCTGGATCCCCTTGCCCTCTGAACGTCTGTTGCTCTGAGTTTGGCTTTTGCGGAACTACTTCAGACTTTTGTGGCAAAGGCTGCCAGTCTAACTGCCAGCAGCCCAAGCCTTCCGGACCTTCCACAAATGTACAGCAAAGGATTATTGGTTATTGGGAAGCCTGGAATTCTCAACACCCGTGTGGTACAATGGCTGTTGGCGAGATTCCCGTTAATTATTTAACCCACCTTAATATTGCTTTTGGATACATTAGCCACGACTTTCGTATTACAAATATGGATGGAGTATCTTCAGATTTGTACCGCAATTTGGGTAACCTCAAAGCCAGAAATCCAAATCTCAAAATCGTCATCTCTTTGGGAGGATGGGCCTTCAGCGATCCTGGCCCTTGGCGCAGCGTTTTCCCTACAATGACGTCTTCGTCAGCAAATCGCGCGACATTCATTCAGAATCTGCTAGGTTTTCTCTCAGAGTATGGCTACGATGGTGTTGGTAAGTAACCCTAGATACTTTTTATTGGTTATTCAAGGTAGCAATTCAACTAATCTAGAGTAACAGATTTTGGTAAGCTCACACTCTAAGACAGATTATATTACGCTGGCTGACTGTAATCTACAGATTGGGAATATCCCGGGGCCGACGATCGAGGTGGCAGTGACGCAGACGCTGCTAATTATGTTGCGCTGTTGAAAGAGTTGCGAGCAGCTATAGCCAGCAGTGGCCATAGTTACATTGTCACATTTACAGCCCCAACATCGTATTGGTACTTGCGGCACTTTGACATTAAAAGCATGGCATCATATGTTGATTGGATCAATCTCATGTCATATGACCTTCATGGGGTCTGGGATAGTACAAATCCAATAGGTTCCCAAGTTCTTGCTCACACTAATCTAACTGAGATTGACTTGGCTTTGGATTTGGTATAGTTTTCCCCTCATTTTACCGCATCTACTACATCTGTCCTTTACTAAATATCGGATTACTAACCATTTGATACGAATAGTTCTGGAGAGCTGAAATAGATCCATCCAACATTGTACTGGGTCTTGCCTTTTATGGTCGAACCTTCAACTTGAAGTCGTCATCTTGCTGGAAGCCTGGCTGTCCATTTGGAGGCCCAGGAGATGCGGGTCCGTGTACTGATACGGCAGGCATTTTGTCATATCGAGGTACACGAGATTTCAGTGCTTGGTGGAAGATGAATCTTAAGCTAACAATAACTGGTAGAAATCCAGACGATACTTGATCAGACCGGTGCGGCTTCATATCTGGATAAAGAGGCCGCTGTGAGATACTTGGTATATGGTAACAACAGCTGGGTTTCGTAAGTTATTATCTCAAAAAGTCCAGTCCAGATAGGCCCTGCGAGCGTTTAGCTGATACAGAGAGTATGTAGCTTTGATGATGATATCACCTTCCAAGCAAAAATCGATTATGCCAGTAAGATAGGCCTTTCGGGACTTATGGTTTGGGCGGTTGATCTCGACGACAGCAAACTGAACGCCCTCAGAGCCATCTCAGGAGCCAGTGGAGAGACTGGAGCTGATAGCGCCTTTTCACTTGTTGATCTGAAGTATTTGTTCCCCTCAGAAGACCTTCCATCCTCTGACTCACAGCCTTCATACGGCCTCGTCACATTTGGCAGTGGTGGGGATTTGCATGATGTTAGTCCCGCATCTGGACCGTTCGGCTTTTTTCTGGTTGCGGGAGACTCTCACGTTGTCACAAATCTGAAGAAAAGGAAAGGTGAACCGGAACCATTTACCTTCCTTGACTGTCCTTCAAATGTTCGAGATCAGCCAGAACATAAAGTTCAAAGCGCAAGAGTAACCTGTCTGAGCGATGACTTGGAAGGCTGCTTCCGAATACTTGAACGTGGCGTTGAAGGAACCATTGTTGAAATGCCGGACAACGTAGGTTCATAACGTCTTACTGTTTCGTAAAACGGTGTTGGAGTTTACTGATTCAAAATGACTAAAGTGCGCCCCAAATTCGTTTGCTAGAGCTATTTCTCTGAATATCTCACCAGGTGAGTAACTAACTATGGAAAAATCTCAGAAATTTTGAGTTATGACTAATCGATAGAGATATGCCAGACCAATCAGTACCTTTGGGCATCAGAGACGGGATTCCCCCTTCTCCCGTATATGATTTTTCGTTTGACTTCAACCTTGGACTTATGCGCAGAGACTCAGACAACACGAGATTTCGATTGGATTACTCTAACGTCCCCGGCTATTGGAACCATCTTGTCAACGCACCAGGCATACAATCTAGAGATTTGAACAATTTGGAGAGTCGGTTCTTCGCTCCAACAACAGAAGATTGGAACACAGCATTTGAAACCATCGAATTCGATTGGTCTCCCACAGACGCTACGCAGATTCAAGAAGATGTGAGCGCGCCGGTTTTCTGGCAGTCCGCGGGCGACTGCTCTATAGGTAACTCTACCTATGCAGAAGGCTTTGGTGCATTTGTTCAAGGCAAGATTGATGCACAATTTTGGTTTGGTTTCTCTATGATTGTAAGCCCTTTGTCCCATTATTACAGATATTGCTTGATGAGCAATGTTTGTTGGTGCTACGATATTAGGAGAATAAATTTAATACTGACTCTTTGTTTTGATAGGCAACACTCAAGGACAACAAATTTGATGTTCATCAAGCGCATGGCTTTCTCAAAGCAAGGGGGCAAACAGATCTAACATATGGCATTGGTGGCATTGGGGACATTGATATCTCTAAAGCAGGAAAAGGCAACCCAGCCATTAGCGATGATAATCTCGTTAACCTAAAAGGGCATACAATCAATACTCCAAAATCTGGGGGGAGGATTTCGCTTAACCCATATTATCAACTCACTTATCAAATGGCCACTTTCAATGGGTCGACCGGTAACGATTTTGAGAACAGTGTGGCTTCATTCAACGGACGGCTGACTACTCGCATTATCACGGATCTTGGAGATTTTCAGGCAAACTTTCCGCCTCCTGAAAATCTACCCAATGAGGCGTACAATGACAAACGCCAGCAGAATAAAATATCTATTCCTGAAAACGACATCCTATACGGCACTTCTAATGACGGAGGCCACATTGCTATCGGTACTAATCTCATTTTTGGGTTGAAGTTGGAATTTTTTGTCTTCGGTGACTTATTCAGATGGGACTTTGATCTACCAAAGGTATACCGATCACTTAATTCCAGACAACTAAAGCCTATCCTAGACAAGGTGCTAATTGAATATAGATGAATCTGGTGTATAACACCATGGAAATCTTTACTTTCTCTCCAGGAAGTGCGGACCACCCTGAATTTGCATGTTCTGACTACGAGGTCATGTGAGTTATAATTCTTGCAACCCAATACTACAACGAAGTTGAAGCTTACAGTTTTTGGACTCAAGTACAAATGTTTATCAAACAGTGGAAAAAGGGTAAGTGATGTCATCTACGTATGATTACGAAGTATTGAAGCATTTAAACTGATATCTCTTCAGAGAATCTCTTGGTTGGAATGATTCCAACGCCTTGACAGCAAATCTCGCATATGATCGAGTGAGACTACCTGCATCTATATGAGCTTTTATTGGCTTTTGTACTAATGTAGCTAGCAAATACCCTCTCGAGGCCAAGTTTGCTACCCAGCAGCGGACAGTTCAAAAAAACGCCGCGATATACACACCGCTGATAGCGGAAACCTATCACATGAGAAAACGGATATACCACTCGATCATATGTATCCGGATGCCGATTGCCTTGAATGCAAGAAGCAGTCTCTTGGTCCTCGAGGATTCGGGCAGATTAACCCATGGCAATACAGCCCTTACTCCCCAGCGGAACCGAGCATTTATTTTGTAGATGCTCAGGACCTCATCACATTCGACAGCTCGAAACCTAAATTTGATTGTAGAGATTGTCAGACTTGTTATGAAGAAGAGGTAAGCGAATGTTGCGGATGCGTTTCTCTGGACGTTACGTGGCCCAATATGCTGGATATGTCTCCTTGCGACATTGACGTATGTGAACCGCTCACTGGCGCGTGGCTGGGCACCTCTTCCATTTCAAAAAGACAAGAAGACCTTTCTGAACTCAAATGCGAGATAATGAATGATACATTTGTCGATGATGGACAATCACTATCTCCACGGCAGCCTGCAAATCCGGTAATAAATATAACAAAGAAGCGAATTTCGGTTTGCAAAGTCCCCTTTGGACTAAACGCGCCATACAACTATCCATCATTTCCGGAAAACCCTAATACGCAGTGGGATGGAGGGAAATTTGATGCAGTATCGAGGTACTGGGGCAACACATCAGGAATTTGCCAAAGCTGGGCAGTAGGCAAGGTGCAGCCTGCGGACGTGACATATATACCCAATAGTCTCGGAGGGTACAATCGGCAAAGGTCGCTTTATCAAAGTACGTATATGCTTCGTTTGTAACGGTCAAGATTTGTTTCACTAATATGTTGCTACAGCCGAGCACCCTTTTGAGGCGCAGTTGATCAGCAACTTCTTTACCAATTGGCTGGACAAGGGCCGGTTAAATGACCTGGACCAATTTGTCTACTCAACACCCAAGATGCCATGTGCCGTGACCAAGGCCTGGGTAAACAAGGTTGTCCCAGATTTCCAGATATTGCGTAACGGAGTGCTAGGGAGCGCAGCATTTCCTCAGCTTCTCTTGACAGAGCTGGGCAGTCAACAGCACCAGGACCGCCTCACCATTATGCTCGCGAGGCTTAATGGGAGGAAAGGAAGAGTAAGGAAATTCTCGCCTAATTGCAAATATGACCGCTATTTTTTTTTTTTTTTTTTTTTTTTTTTTTTTCTCCCATTCCTGAACTGCCATCTAATTTTCATTTTTACAGATGTTTCAAGGGCACAGAATTGTAATCGATGATAATTACAAATTGCAAACTCAGCAAGAACAGCTCTTAGTAGCAAAGGAAGTGGGTGAGTACAGATTTATTCAAAGGCCCTTTACCGTCTGATTAGCAAAAACTAAACAAAATAGGCATGATATTCAATTATTTCAACACAAAAGAAGTGTGGGATATGTTTTGCGCTTCATATGAGGCCATGTACGACCACATGGGTGCCTTCAATACTTTTTACGCGCGACAGGGCCAAGCTGTCACGATACCAGACTTACAAACCGAATGGGAAGAGTTTGTCCGGACTACTCTAGACAACATAGTGACTCGGAGTCTCACCGCTTTTGACATGATGTACGAGAACAGACGGTATGTGAAATCAGGGTTCAAATGTCTTTCACACTCTGCAGACCTGATTCTAGAGCTAACACATGGTAAACGGACAGTGCGGGTACCAGCTTTTTCAGTACTATATTTCCGATTGCATGGCTGTATAACAAATATTGGAACAGGGGTTCGATTAGGTTGACCGGAACGTGTCCGCATTTAGGCGCTACTAGAGTGTAGATTTATGTTAACTACTGCTACTACTGCTACTACTGCTACTACTGCTACTTTTGAATACAGCTTGTAATTCAATAGTTTTCAAGTTTAGACTGACATGTCCTTAGGAATCTTCAACTGGGGTGTTGAATAACAGACCTATAGTGTTGGAGGACCATTTCCACAGTGTATCATTACTATCCGACAACCTCCCCAATGCCAGCCAAGGTATAACCGCTCTTCAGTACAGACTTTTCAGATTTCTCAGGATCATAGCCAACAGATCTCATCCATTCCTCAACAGTTTTGATGCGGTCTGGCTTAATCTTATCCAAGCGCTGGTAGTCCCTCGTCCACAACCCCGTGTTACCAACACTATTCGTCCAGACCATGAACCAGTTATAAAACATGCTTTGCGGCGTCCAAAGCGTAGGGTCATCGTATCCTGGCGAATGGGCCACACCCATTTTGATAAGCGGAAAGTACTGGCGAAACTCCTCTTCAGTCATTGGAACGTATCTTGACGGCTTCCCCGTGACTGCTGTAAGTGCGGAAGCGAGCTCTGCTCCTGAAGTGTGCTTGATGCCCACGCTCAAGAGGTCTCCGCGGAATTCTTCTGGGTTCTCAAACATGTACCGCGCAAACCAGGCGAGATCTCTCAGAGATACGAGCGCCATGCAGCCGCTCTCTCCCAAGAATAACTTCCAGATCCACTCGCCAGTCTTTTCGTCAAGCTTCGGAGCACGGCGATAAACGGTGTCGTCAGCGTATGGGCCGCTTTCCAACAGGCTCCAATTCATGACATCTGTCGGCTGAGACTTGAGATATTCTAATATAGACTTAGTAGATGTTCTGTTGATTAACAGGCATGGCCTCATACCTCCAAATTTGGCTTTTCCATCTACAAATGGGACGCGGAATCTGGGATTGAAACCGCTCTTCTTGGACACATATGGCAGAGTGCTATAGATGAAGTGCTTTACACCAGCCCAGAGTGCAATTTCGTAGATGCGAATACTCCAATAGATTTCGCTCTTCTCTCCAATTGCGAAGCCATTCGTGTTCACAAAGACAGAATCAATGCCTTTGAAGGCAGATGTGAGCACCTCTTCGTCATAAGTGTCGCCCTTGACGACTTCAACGCCGGCCAAGGCTGCCAACTTTTTGGGCTCTTCTTTTTCTGTATCTCGACTGAGGATGCGCACTTTATGTCCTGCCTGGGCAAGTTCTTGGGCAACATAGGAGTTTTGTGCTCCTGCGCCACCAAGTACAAGAATGTTTAACGACCGAGCCATCTTAGAGACGCGAATTAAGCAAATAAAAGAAGTCAGTGTCTCGTTTGTTGAGGTCAACATTTGGTCTCAGGGACATCGCCCCATACTTATAGTACATCATTCTTCTCCCTTCAAGTTCTTCTTTTGCGACCGACATTCTATCCCACCGAGTCTGAGCTAAACTCAGCCTTCATTAATAATGTGGAATGTGTAATTCTCTTTTTGTTGTGTTTTGGATGTCTTTTCAAAGTCTGCTTCAGTAATTTTTTTCTGACACTGCTGAAACTGACCTTGGCTGACCATTACTTGATTAGTGATGCCGAGGATTCATGTGTATTAGTCTAGGTAGGTTTGGAATCACAGCGCCTATGATGTAGGCCAGCCTAGTAAATCGGTTAATTCTGACGCACGGCCAATCTTGCATTGTCCAGTACTGGTGTATAATAACTAAACATGACGTTCATGTCGACGATGAGAGGAAGACGCTCGCGGGGATTACGACTTGCCCGGTACATTTAAGAGACGTTGCTATAGTAAAGCTTCTATTCAACTCTTCCCTGTAGCATTTTACTCACCCAACTTTTCACCTTGAAGATATTTTACACACTTCCTTCGTGATATCAGATAACTGGAGCTGTTAATAGTAATGCGCTATGCTTGGAGACCGCCTCAGCGACGTAGAAGCCCAGACCCATGGAGCCGCCGGAGACGGGGACGCGATGGCTTTAGAACCAGTTGAGGTGTTTGAGCAACATAGTGGAGGCTAGCCTTTGTATGTAAAATCTTGAAGAGTGAAGTTGTTGGTGTAGGCGGTAGATACTCAAGGCGCCTTATTCTGCCTGTATTATGTATCTACATACTCATTTAAATCAGGCGAACGCACCATGACTCTCTTGTCGTTCGCGCCAGTAACATTCATCTTCTCCTCTTGTTTTCGCATTCTATTGCCTTCGGCTTCTTTCATCTGCGTCACAATAGGCTTCCACACTATGTGTAAGAGCCGTCCTTGAACTTGGACGATTTTGCGGATCCCAAGCCAGCATTCAGCGCAGCAGTTCTGCAAGTGGTTTGCTCATGTACTTTTCCTTGGCCCGCGTATTCAAAGAAGTTTGGAGAATGCGGTAAGTATGCCCGTTGGTGACAGCGGTGCCCTTTAATGACCGCAAGAAAGCGTGTAACCACGAAGCAGCAAGCGCCTAGATATCAATCTTGGTCAAATCTATTTTTTTTCTCCGGATGCCAAAGTTCAGGTGCAACGCAAATGCTCGGGCTGTGCTCTTTCGGTTGTTCCATATTTAAAAGAATGACTACCTGTTTTGGTGATTTGTCCTCCGAGTCATTGGCTAATGTTTTGGTTGGAAGAAGAAGCGACTCGGATAAAAGGCTTCCGTGAACAACGCCACGCTCATGTAATTCAGAAAGACCAGACAGCGTCTGGTACAAATATAAATGGCGCTCTTGAAATGTTCCATATACCGGGGGCCCAGTGTCAGTTAGTCGAAAGGTATACCCGTGAACCTGGCAGGGCTTGGGGCAGCTGGCAGCCTTCAACAGAATGGGCTGTTAGACATTATCAAGAAGCTGCTTTGTTTAGCAAGGCCTCAGATGACAAACGTAAAGGCTCCTTCCCAGCCATCCAGCACTCTTTGCGTACCGTCTGCTGTCCCGCCCATCACGTCCTGCATGGCCACAAGACATACCTCCGAGGATGGATCCATGCCGTCAGCGGCAGCGACCGCAGATTCACCCCAATATCCGGATATAAATACGCAAATACTAGAAGTATCTGAAGTGCGCTTATTACTAGAAATAGTAGGTAGTAGTGAGATGCATCAAGCAGGGAGTTTGCCGAGGCCTGAAAGCGTAAAACAAAGTACGGGTTGATTAGGGACTAAGCCCCGCTAGCTCTATAACGTACAGCAGTTATTAGCAGAAGCTCTAGTATAAAGCCACGCTCCCCGCTTGCTTGTCATTTACGAGCGACTTCCCTCCTTCGCACAGGAGTATAAATCTTCCGTTCCGAGCTAACCTCAATCCTGTCCACAGACTTTACCATCCGCGCTTCACTTTATCAATCTACCATGGTGACGACTAGCGCGTCGAGCACTCAAGGCGACCCAAGTGACGATGATCCTTCTACCCAACCTGCTAGTCCTCCTTGGTTAGTGAAATGGTTTCTGTGTAACTCCGCCAGGCTGTCCGCCTGCGAGGATTACCATTGTCACTCTACTGTATGATATATCCGGCCAGAGGGTCCTCTGAACGCAAGATATCTACCTATTCTACTCGACATGGTTTGCGAACCCGTTGAAGAATTGGATTCTTGTGGGCCGTGGCGGAGAAGTTTATTGCAATTGCATCGTAAGCGACGAGAAATGAGATTCCGCCGCTTCTGCAGTGCATGCTCTGTCCACCTCCGTTGTTCAGTACTTTTCTCGGAGGATAATATTGTTATGGTGCTGAGCGGCGAGACCTTCCACTACTTCTCAAGTGACTGCTTATTTCCATAATATCCATGCTAGAGCTAGGTTCCCTCTTATTATGCCTGAAGCTCAATGCTAACTAACCCATGATAGTTCTGACCACGAACATATAAGCGAGTGTGTTTCAGCCAAGTGCAAATCAAAACGCAAATCAGAACAAGAACAAGTCGAGAAATGCAAATTCGAACATTCTTTCCCAAACAGCAGTGCGACGTGGACAAATGAGAATGGCCAAATGCAGAGCGTTGATTGTCTCTCTTTTGATATCAGCATGGACACTTTAACCACCAACAAGGCCATGTTCAAGCTTTCATGCTCAATTTTCCTTAAAAAAGAAAGACAATAACAAGCTATCCATCTATCTATTCATACTACCTCCCAGCATCCGTACCATTGAGTTGGATGTCAACGGGGGCAGCGTGTCGCTGCATTTCTACATGGATCGAAACGCTGCACTTGTTATCCCTAGAGATGATCCCCTTGAGCTTAAAGCAAGATCTGGACAGCTGCTGAATTTAATGAAAGCGCTATCCCTTGTCAAGGATTTCACCATTCAGCTCGGGAATATCGACATACCAGAGTCGATCAAGTCAAACTTGGGCCATGCTGCATCTATATTCTCGCCCAATGGTCAATGCCGCCCAGGCACAAACGAAGAAATCTCTGATCTTAAATCGTTATACTACGGCAAAGGAGGCGAGGTTTTTAATGCAACCGCAGCTACTGCAAGCATCTCCAAAGAAGCAAGTGTACCACCGCTATATCCGTCAAGTGAGCACGCCAAATATAAAAAGTTGTCCGCAGTGTATCTAACCCAGCTTTAGATAAGCGTAAACGTAAACGCGAACAGTCTGCTTCTGGCGAAGTGATACACGACTCGAGAAAAGACTTGGAGACTCGTTTGGCCCGCATGGAGGCTTGCCTCGCCGAGACGCAATCTCGCCTTGCCAAAACGGAATCTCGCCTCGCCGAGCTAGAGGCTATTCGTGAAGAATCGGGGGAAGAAGGGACTAACCGTGGAAAATACGGAGAAGAAGAGGTGGCGACTCAAGTTGGCGAACTCCTCGATGATTTCATCTATTCCCATGCGCTCGAGAATATGGTCGAAGACCTCGTGGGAAAATACATGAGCCATCTCAACGTCGATGTGGACGATATGTTTGCAGAGAAAGAGAACAGGTTCGATGAGACTATAGAGGAGATAAAGCAAGATGTCATGAAAGACTGTCGTGAGATTGTACTTGAGCAAGTCAAACACCACTTGGCAGAGCTTATAGATACGCGACTTGAACTCAGCTTCAGTAAGAAGGAATCATGATAAATTTTATTTTGCTCTGTAAGATCTTGATTCATTGACGTAACCCTTTAAGAATTATACAAAGAGATGGCTATATCGAAAGTGTACTGTAGATTCCCTGTATAACACTCAAGGTAATTTCTTATTTAACTGTGTCAGCTTTCCTCAAACCTGCATCGTTTCGGGATGTCGCTATGAATCAGACACTAATGCGGGGCACCGGTAGGTACATGAAATTGCACCTAGTTATGCCTTAAAATCAAGTACCGGCGCCACGTTGCTGCTAAGGCCGCGCTATGCATCACGGACTGGACCCCTGAGCGCCAATCCACTAACGCATCTGCAGTACGTACCACCATCTCTCGAGGCCATCACAACCTCCAAGTCCGCATCTTCTTCTATACTTACTATTTATAATTCTCCTCTTCTTCCCCCCCTCTTCCCACCTTTCTTGTGTCTTTTGCATATGCGGCTGGCTACATGTTAGTCGCGGCGTTTCTCCGCAATGGCTTGGGCCTCCTGGTGCCTCTGGCAATAGCCTGCACCATCTATCTCTATCTCTATCCCTTTTTCGGCGGCTGCGCGTTTCCTCTGTCGTCGAGAGACTCCAACGAGGCCTTTGAAGCAACCAAACGACTGCATTGGCCGTACACCGAGCTCGAGTCCGAACCAGACCATGTGCCGACGCAGCTGGCTCCCTTCCGGCTTCTCGCTCTGGGCGATCCCCAGCTAGAGGGCGATACGTCGATCCCAACCGTCATCTTGGGCACGTTCCCCCATGTATTCAGCATCTTCGACCATGTCACGTTTCGCACCGAGCACTGGTGCTTTCGCGAGCGCGTGCGGCAGATTGTGCACGACATTGTCGACATCTTCTTCGAAGACATCCCGTGGTTCCTCGAGTCTCTGCGCAAGCGCTTCGACCTCTTCGGCAACGACTTCTACCTCGCCCACATCTACAGAACGCTGCACTGGTGGTCGCGCCCGACTCACGTTACGGTGCTCGGGGACTTGTTGGGCAGCCAATGGATAGAGGATGATGAATTTGACATACGGGGCCACAGGTTCTGGGAGCGAGCTTTCCGCGGCGGAGAACGAGTGCCCGACGATGTGGCCGTGTGGCCGGAACACGAGTATGAGCTCGCAGGCATGCTGGATGGATCCGAGACGGAGGAGATTTGGACAAGAAGAATCATGAACGTTGCTGGCAACCACGATATTGGATACGCAGGCGACTTGACGCCCGAACGACTGGACCGCTTCGAGCGTGTCTTTGGCAAGGTCAACTATGAGCTTCGATTCGGAATTCCGATCAACGACACCGATGTGTTAGCCACCTTGCACGACGATGCGACAAACCCCGAGTCGACCCGACTTGAGCCCGAGATTCGCATTGTTATTCTCAACGACATGAACTTGGATACTCCTGCCAAAAACACAACTCTACAGGACGCAACGTACAGTTTTATCAACAAGGTTATCGGAACATCGGCTGCTGTCGAGTATTCTGGAATATTCACCCTCGTTCTCACCCACATTCCTCTGTACAAGCCCGAAGGCGTATGTGTCGACGCGCCCTTTTTCGACTTCCACACCCCGGAAGAAGGCGGCGGCGTCAAGGAGCAGTATCTGCTGAGCGCGGATGCCAGCAAGGGCTTCCTCGAAGGATTCTACGGCATGAACAAGGACCCCAGCGCCGCAGCCGGTGGAAGGGGCCGCAAGGGTCTGATTCTCAACGGCCACGACCACGAAGGCTGTGACACGTACCACTTCATCAACCAGACAAACGGCACAGATCCAGCTGAGCGCTTCTGGGAAGTGGCCAGATGGCGTGATGCCCAGGCTCAAGGGCTGCCCAACCTGACCTCTGAAGGTGTCCCAGGCCGCCGAGAGATTACCGTCCGCAGCATGATGGGCGACTTCAACGGCAACGCCGGCCTTCTCAGCATGTGGTTCAACCAGGAGACGTGGGAGTGGGAGTACGAGTTTGCAAACTGTCGCCTCGGCACGCCGCTTTTCTGGTGGTTTGTCCACTTTCTGGATCTGGGAGTGATTGTGGCCTTTTTGGTGTATATCGCGGTGACCATCATGGGCGCTGCAGGTGTCGATGTGGACGCGCGGTTCTTTGAAGCAGTTGAATGGAGCAGACGCAGATTTTCCCAATGGTGGAATAAGAACAGCAATAGAGCAGCGGCGACGACACAGAATGGACATGCGAAGATGAACGGGTGATTTGGACATGCGCAGCGAAATACCCAAAAGCTTTCTTTTTTGTACAATACAATAGAACACGTTTTAATGTAGCATAGGTACTTGGGATCAAGGGGAGGCAAAGGGCACTTGTTACGTTTGTTTGCTTGGGTTCTTTTGTAAAAGGCAACGGGCACATGTTGGCAAATGCATGAGTGGTGTTGTTGCTTTTCTTACATTTTGGAGATGACACAGGTTTACGAACACGAGGTTTTTCTTGTCTCCGGGTTTCATTGCATGGATTGAAAGACACTGGCGGAGATGTCTGTCTTGGTGGATGACGAGCTTTTTTGTATACCGCTCGCTTGAACTCATCATTACTCTACAACATGGTTATAGCATATTTTCTAGAATGTTGAGCTCAGTATCAGCTTGCACATGATCACTTCTCGTATCGGCTGTGTGACATAGATCATGCATAAGATGCCGCGTTTCTGCGCCCGGGTTACCGAGAGGCAATTTGAGCCATGTGTTGCATAAACTGAGAGCTCTGTGGTTGTAGCACTTTGTTCATCGTGCTTTTGAAGATCCAACGGCGATTACATGGAACTATCAATCTGTAATCTACAATGACAAGGTACGACCAAGCACGATGACGCGTTACTGTCGTTGTGATGGCGATATGTGACTGGCGACACGAGAGATCTTGCATTGTGACCAACCATACGCCTATGTAGGGTGGCCTATGAGGATACGACACTAGGAATGTGATGAAAATCTCGAGACGCGGGTTGGACAAGCAAACAACTGAGTTATAGTTCCCGAGAAGCTTTGTGGCCACGATCTTGTGTAGCAAACTCAATTCGATTATCGTCTTACAGGCTTCATCACCGGCATAAATAGCAGAAATGGCCCGTCTTGTTCATGCCCTCGTCCGTCTCCTCTGTTGTTTGCAAAATGATTTACTATTGACAATGGATGCTTTAATACCAACAACCTACTCCTACCGAGCCTTTCTCTCCATCAAAATGCTAGTCCTGCGTCTTCTCGTGGCAGTTCTCTTCCATCTGCCCGTCGTCCTCTCATATCCCCACTATCCCACGCATCTTGCTCTCCGTAGTGGAGGTTTATCAACAAATCCTCCTCTCCCAACTACTACCGCCCCTTCAATCCCTACTTCACTGCCTCCACCGTCACCTACTCCGACTCCGAATCCAACCACGACTGGAGATCCTTGGAAAGACATGTGCAAACCGGGCGCTGAATGTGACTGCTCTCGCATCGCGGACAAAAACGGCGAAGAGTAACTAAATCTCCCCTCTTGATGCCTACAAAAAAAAGGCCGCTTTTTTGCTAAACAAGGGGTATTATTTGTAGATACTTCCAATGCGTCACCAATCCTCGCTGCGACCACTGCTGGATCAACCTCACAACCACCTCAACGACAACAACTCGCCCCCTACCACACACAACCCTCACCCCTATCACAAACTTTCTCAAAACGGACTATCAAACTCTCTTGCCAGGCACTTACACCAGCTCTTCCGGCGGCACGGCTCATGTCGTGATTGTGCAGCAACCGTCTCAGTCTGTTTCTGTCAGCGTTGTGACGGCTACTGTGACTGATTTGGTGACGGTTTCTGCGGCTCCTTTCTGTGGTGGTTCAACGGCGACGGCTTTTCCGTCTGTGGATGTTCGGCGTAGTGTGAGGTGGAAGAGATGAGTGACAAAAGTCTTAGATGGGAGACAGAGAATGGAAAATTGTGTGAAAAGTTGATGATTTGTAGGTTTGGTCGATGTGCATTTAATGATATTAATTTTTTACTGTCAAATATCTCTTAGTTAAAACATCACTAATACGTTTTATGAGAAGCGAGTTATCTTCTTATCAATTCTGCTACTGAAAGAGGAAGAAAGATGAGATAGGAGCAGACATAAACATAACACCCACATTACCACCTACAGCCATATTCCATCTTCACTTCACTACACTTCACTGAATCGGATCCCCAAACATCTCTTGTTCAATAAAATCCATCATCTCGTACATCCTCTAATATACAAGTCGATTTACAAAGAAGTACATTTTTCATCCTTCTTGTCGTAGCAAATACAAACCAACCAAGACTTGGCCCATCGAAAAAGAGCCGCCTCGCGCGTCGAGCCCTTCCCTTTTCCCTCTTCCCCAATTCGAGCATAAAGGCTTGACTTGCCCATGCCATGATGCCGAAAAAATATCTATATATGCAAATAAATCCTGTCCTCTCGATCGGCAAACGCGAGAACCATATCCTGCCCTTTTTGGGGTTTTCCTTCTTCTCTCGCATTTCCTTTTTTCTCCTCCCTTCTGATGTTTTTACAATTATTACAGAGCTGAAACCATTATGTAGCGGAGAGATAGTGAAACGCCGTATCCATCACCTTTTTTTGTGTCCTCTTTTTCAGGATTGTTGAAAGGGGCTGCTTCATGCCTTGGGGGCCTCGCCACCCTCCTTCTTGGATCCAAACATGCCAGAGAAGTTGCCCATCATGCTGTTCATCATCTCTTGCTGGGCCTTCTCCATGGCCTGCTGCTCCTCCTTGAGCCACTTCTCGCCGTTCTCGCGGATCTCCTTCTCCAGGGCCTGGTAGTTTCGCTGACCGCGTTCGCGAGCAATGTCCTGGATCATCTTGCCCTGCGCATAAGCCTCGCTAGGATCCTGCTCTCCGTCAATGGGCACAGTCATGCTCATCTTGCTGGGCTTCAGACCCAGCAGGCCGCCGAGCGCACCCATGCCTGATGGCTTTCCATGGCCCTTCTTTTCAGCAAGCTTCTTGTTGAATTCTTTTCGAGCAATGGCTTCTCGGCGGGCAAATTCGGTGGGAATGTGCTTTCCTTCAAAGGACTTGAGAATCTTTCGCACGTCCGAGTATTGCATGGTGTGGATATATTCGAGGAAGGGAATCAAAGCCACAAGCTCCTTGTCGCCGGCCTCACCCTTCCAGGGGTTCAAAACAATGGCGTTCTCGGGCTGTTTGCGGACGTGGGAGGCGTTGGTGTCGAGGATAATGACCTTGGAAAGATCACGGTTGAGGTACGAGAGGTCCTATTTGAGTATAAGTCAACTTGGATTCGAGGATGAAGAGAGACAAAGATGTTGCGTGGAATTTGTAGTAAGAAGCTTACCTTGACAATCTCTCCGTCCTCGTATTTGGTCGCCTCGCGATACAGAGGCCACATGATGAAGCGGAAAGGGTCCAGCTTTCGGACAACAGGTTCTGCCATGCCAAAAGGCTGTGTAGTAAAGAGAACCAGCTCGTAGTACTGGCTCAAGTATCGGATGAAGTAGTCCATGCCGGGACGCTTGGCGACTCTCCAGCCGTGCTCACGAGTCCATTCGCTGTGAATGAGCATGTCGTCCAGGCTGAGGCAGAGGGTGTAGGGTCGCTCGAAGCTGGGGTCGGGATCAGGTAGCAGCTTCTGGAACGCTGGATCCTGGTAGTAAGAAACAGACTCGCCCCATCGCGCCTTGGTGCGCTGCCACCACAGAAGAGGGGTCCAGCCGTTGGGAATATCCGGGTGGCGGTCGGCTTCGATGGAGTCCTCCCAGTTGCGACCCATGTATGCGATGCTAAGAGCCGATCCCGAGCCAGCAACGGCCAGCATGAAGCGAGTCCACCACTTGCGGTTGCGCTCGCTGGTAGAGACATACTCTTCTCTTCCTCCACGGCCTCGGCCACCACCGGCGGCTTCCTCCTCGGCGCCAACCTCCAGCGCTGACTGCGACTGCGACTGCGACTTGCCCGCTCTCTGCTCAAGTTCGGCCTCTAATGTTGAAGGAATACCCTGCGTGAGATCGGGCAGCTTGTGAAAGGGGATGGGCTCAGGCTCGGCAGACTCGGCGGGCTTCTGCGAGGCAACATTGCCCTCTGGCGCTGATGAGCTTTCGGCGGCGGGGTCTTTCGGTGTTGATGAGGCCTGCTTCTGGGTGTCTTTGGGCGGCTGCGCAGAGCTCGGCTTGTTGCTCGCATAGGCTCGGAGGAGCTGATACGCTGGGGCTGCTGTCGCTGGGCGAATCCGGAGAGGCTGCAGGGCCGCAGCTCGTGGTAGGCGGCCGGCCGTCAGCCCCAGCCGAGAGGCCTGAGCTACTCTGGAGAGCATCGTGAGATGAGACGAGACGTCGTTCAAGGATGTGGCGGGACAGATGGAAGGCGAGATTGCTCAATTGCGCATGTCCAGGCCGCTGGACGATGACCTCGATGCCGCCGGATCCAATGCTCTGAGTGGCTGCTGCGGGTGTTGGCTGTCGCAGAGAATGGAAGCTTGTTAGTGACTCTCTCGCTCTTCTCCTCTTGCGTATTGGCCCGCCTCCGTCATCCAAGAGATTTTTTTTTGTCGCGGCTGCATCTGCCGGGGTTTAAGCGATTCTGGCATGTTCTGTTCGAGGTGGGGGTTTCTGCATTTGCCCCGTTTGGGTCCCTCACTGCCGCGTCCGGCCTAGCGCGCTCGCATCCGGCTCACGTGCAAAGCGCGGCCAACAATTTGGAGAACTCTCGGCCTTTCCGCTTTCTGCCCCAAAACCTCCGATCGGTACCGGGTACTTTGTGATATTCCCGGTTTGTCATAGACAAAAATCGGCCTTCCCCAGCTTCCGTCTTTTGTCTTGTCTTCCCCTCACACGAGCAAACCCTTGTTTCGGTCCTGTCTCTCTCTCATCCTAATACGACGCTCATCTTGGCTATTGCGACTCATTAGCAGTGATATTACTGGCGGCTCTTGCTCCAGGTCCCCTGTCTCAGCGCCGCCCTGGAACACCCGCCATTCCTGAACCATCGCCTGATCATCGTCTCTCGTCTTCTGCCAATCACCCAGGACCCCTATCATGGCTTTTGCGTTTGGTGCAATCTAGAGGGTGGTTCATCTCGAGTCTTGTCATCTCGCCATGGAACCACCCTCGACGAGGCACCTCGTTCCTTGCAATTGATTGACTGACTTTATTCCGCCCTATTTAACCGCCGGTGTGGCAGGCCGGCTGGACCCCAGATTGCGAATACCATTTCTACAATACGGATTGCGTTTTCACCATAATTCGCCACATCTCAAAGTTGAAAACAAGCCATATCTCCTTTTCTGCTCGACCACTTCATCATGTCTGAACATCCCTCCAAGAGCAGCGGCCGTCGGCCATCGATGACCAAGCCCGTGCCGCCACCAGCCCCAAGAAAGGCGCAAGCCACGGGCAAGAAGTCGCAAGCTGGCGCGCATAAACCATACGCCTCAGGAAGCAAGGCGCACATAATTTCAATACAGAAGCCTCAAGCGGCTTCAAGCATGATTGAGGTCGAGGCTCCCGAGCAAGTACCTCAGACCGTGGCGGGTAGCAGCGACAATAAGCTAGAAACCACATCCACCGATTCTCTGGCTGTTGACATTGCTTCTTTGACTCTCGATACCCCCATCATCGAACTTCGAAAGAAGCCACCGCGCGTCCCGGCAACGCCATTTCACTTTCTTTCTCTGCCCTCGGAACTGCGCGTCAAGATTTACGAATACTACTTTGACGAAAACGAAGACGCCCTAGACCTCTCCCCAGAAAACTACAAGCGCTACCACAAGAGGCTCGGCCTCATGCGCGTCTGCAAGCTGCTCCGCGACGAAGCAACCTACTTCTTCTACGGCACCCGGACCTTTCGCATCTTCCCCACATATCCTGGCAAATACTTCAAGAGCAAGAAACCCATACTCGCCCGTCTCAAGCCCCGCCAGCGCGAATGCATCACCTCTTTGGAATTGCGCCTCGGTCCGGGGTGGAATGCGCCACCCAAGGGGTGGGCTGTCAACGATGCGCTGGGGCTTCAGGACTGCATCAATGTGCATCAGCTCAAGGTCCTTGTGGAATGCGACCCCAGTGACAACATCTTCAAGGGCTTTCGTCGCTCCGAGGGCTTTTACGAGAAATTCAGCCGACAGCTTCTTGCCAGCGTTCTTGAGGCGCTGCCGGCGGTGAAAGTTGTTGAATTCGATGCCTGGTCTAGCGTCAAGAAATCGGGCGCTATGATGACTGGCCTTTTCAAGGTGGTGACCGAAAAGGAGGGCTTGTCGATTCAATGGGGACCAGACCGCGGCTGGACTGACGCAGAGGAAGAAGAACCCGTGGCAACGGTTGGGCCAGATCCCAATAGGCCAATCGAGACCGTTCCGATCCAGGGGTTCGGAAACGCACACAACATGGGTCTAATGGTTGTGGCGTAAATGGGCATGGAGCCATGGGTATTGAGATTCAGTTTGGATCTTGCTGGAATGATTGTTACGATGGATGTATCCTATTATATGAACAGGCGCCTTGTTTTAAACCTTTGATTACCCTTTTCTACTCACCTTTACTTTTCAAAGCGTCAGTCTTGTTTACGGCGTCAACGGCCCCAAATGAGGGTACGCGCTCTCTTTGCATAGGTAGCTCAAATATACCACCACTCCTTCTATAGGCTATTACTACTCCTAAACTGTCTCATAAAGTTGAAAACATGGTGCATTTCGCTTCATTTGGTATCCCATATAGATTCAATTTCCCAAAACTACTACTCTCTTCTTCTCCTATTCCTTCTCCTTTCCTTACAGCGCCCCAAGTGTAGACAGCGCATCCCGCAGCTCCTTGATCGCCGTCGGCACATCGTCGAAATTCAACGCAGATATCGCAAACTTGGCATGTTTCTGCGCCTGCGCCATGCTCTTTTGATCTACCACCGCTCGCGAGCCGCCTCCCAGCTTGGGAATCGGCGGCGGCGCTATCGGAGCCGGTGCGTGGATGGGAGATGCAATGGCCGGCGGGACAGAGGCCGTAGGAGCCGTCCAGGCAGGTGGCACGGATGGGTTGATTGGCTGAGGAGGCTGAGGAGGAGGCGCAAAGGATGTGAAGTGCGGAGGAAGCTGGGGCGTAATGGCAGGTGTAGGCTGGGGCGTGAAATGCGGAGGCTGCGTAGAGAAAAGAGGTTCTGCAGGCGGAGCAGGGCTGGTGCTCATTGGCGACGGGACGAATGGCTCGCTCTGCGGCTGTTCGGGCGCCTGTGGTGGGAAGTATCCGTCTTGGACGTGCTCTACCCGCGACGGCTCTCCGCCATCAGGAGCGTCTTCCACGAATGCGGCCTGTGGTGGTGAAGCAGTAGCAGCTGTAAGTTCCTGAACATCGGGATCTAGTGGATCGAGCGCGAGTTCGTCCTCTTCTTCTCTGGGCTTGGGGTTTGACTCGTTGGGGTCTTTTCCCTCGCGGATGGCCTTGAGGATGCGGGCGGCGTTCCACTTTGCAAACTTGATCTTTTGGAGGACGTCTGGTTCGGGGGTGCCCCATTCGTGGGTGAGATCAAAAAAGGTTGCGGCTGCATCAAAGGTATCGGCGGTTTGTCTGGCAAAGGAGTTTAGAATCAGTTGTGGCTTTGTCCGTGTGCCGTGCTCACCTCGTCACTTTATTCGCCTTCATTGTCCTCTCGGCACGATCAAACGTCTCCTGCGCAAACTGCTCGACGTAGGCCTGGCCTGCCGTATTGTCCATGATGGCATCGTCGTCTGGGCGCTCAGACTTTGTGGCCTCGAGGCGCTCGAGCAGCGTCTTTGTGAAGGCGAAGCAGTCATCGTCGGTGGTGTGGAGGCTCTTTCCTACAATCTGGTTGACGGCATGGTATTCGCCTGTTTCTTTGTGTGAGAAATACATCATGCAACGCATAAATGTGCGGATGGATGGCACATACACCAGTATGAAATGGCTGGCTTAAAGGCGCGCAGCTGGTTTGCTCGGTTGAGAAACCGACTGACCTCGGGGATCTTGAGCGGCGGGGGGATTGGCTCAGCCATTGCGGTTTGCACTTGGCTCGCCGCTGTGCTCGATATGCGGATGGTAAAGTAAAGAGGAAGCAAAGTACAAAGCTTGAGAGGGAGAAGAAAATATTTCGAGTCGCAGAGCAAAGATGCTGGGATCGTGTGAGAGTTGCCTTGCCAGCGACGTAATGAGGTGACGATGCGTCCCCCCCCACATTCGCCCACATGGCAGCTTTAAAGCTGGCGCTTTGTACTCTGCCCAGGGACTCAGCACCAGCCACAGCGTTTGCCCCGCCTGAGGTCGCGCCACACTTACAGATGTGGAAGCTGCCGAAAGAGTAAACGGCTTGGGCGAAATGACACTGTGTTTGGAGTGAGATGCACGTATTCTAAAGTCTTGATGCCATGCTGTTTGTTCTCGATAATCCCATACAGAAATTCCATTCTTGAATCAAAATTAGCGCAAACATCAAAAAGACTATTCGCCGAAAAACATGTCACCACGATGTTATAGCTCCAACCCTTCTATAAGTCAGGTCAGGCCCCAGTGCTGCATTGCCCTGTCCCATTGGTAAGCCACACCTCGCACTGTGCACCCTCCAGCGTGGCCTTTTCTGAAATCTCATCCCCGATTTCACCCAAGGACCAGGCCACTATAAATTCAAGCCGCCGTGACATTGTCGTCGCATTTGAGTCACATCTCTATTTGCTCACTCCTCATCCCATTTTCTCGTAGGTGAAGGGGGATTTCTCATAGGAGAAAATCTCGCCAGCTTATAAAAAAGAGACATCTTTGCTATAAATCAACTTCTCACATCTCACTTACTTGACAAGCTTACACGTTCCAACACCATGCATCAACAAACTCTCCTCGCCACTCTGGCGGCGAGTCTTGCCGCTCTGCCTTTTGCCCAGGCCGGCTTGTACTCCAAGAGCTCTCCCGTCATTCAACTAGACGGCAAGTCATACGACCGTCTCATTGCGCAGTCCAACCACACCTCTGTAAGTTCATCTCTCACTATACAACGTGTAGATACACAAAAACACTAACAAACAACAAGATTGTCGAATTCTACGCCCCCCTGGTGCGGCCACTGCAAAAACCTCCAGCCCGCCTATGAAAAAGCCGCCAAAAACCTGCAGGGCCTCGCCAAAGTCGCCGCCATCGACTGCGACGACGAGTCCAACAAGCCCTTTTGCGGCTCCATGGGCATCCAGGGCTTCCCCACGCTCAAGATTGTCCGCCCGGGCAAGAAAGCCGGCCGGCCCGTCGTGGAGGACTATCAGGGCCCGCGCACGGCGAGCGGCATCGTCGATGCGGTGGTGTCCAAGATTAACAACCATGTGGCCAAGTTGACGGACAAGGAGATTGATGCGTTTTTGGAAACGGATGGGGAGAAGCCAAAGGCGATTTTGTTTACGGAAAAGGGGACTACGAGCGCGCTGCTGAGGAGTATTGCTATTGATTATCTGGATGTCATTTCGGTGGGACAGGTCAGGAACAAGGAAAAGGCTGCCGTCGAAAAGTTTGGCATCTCTTCGTTCCCGTCTTTTGTCCTCATCCCGGGAGGCGGCAAGGAGCCTATTACCTATGATGGAGAGCTCAACAAGAAGGACTTGCTCGAGTTTCTCAAGCAAGTCGGCTCCCCCAATCCCGATCCAGCCCCGGCCAAGGCCAAGTCTGGCAAGAAGGCAGCAACTTCAAAGGCCAAGGAAGCCAAGGAATCATCATCTACCACATCCTCCGAAGCCTCTTCAGCCGCCGCGCCCGAAGCCACCCTCATTGAAATCCCCGCTCTCAAATCCAAGGCCGAACTCGAGGAGCACTGCCTCCACTCCAAGGCCCAAACCTGTGTCATTGCCTTTGTCCCCGCATCCACCTCCGAGATGCGCAACAAGATCATTTCCTCCGTTTCCCAGCTCCACACAAAGTACGTTCACGGAAAGCGTCATTTCCCCTTCTTCTCTCTGGACAGCGACGTCGAGGGTTCTGCCACTCTAAAGGAAGCCCTCGGACTCGACGGCAAGATTGAGCTCATCGCCCTCAATGCCCGCCGCGGATGGTGGAGACGCTACGAGGACGGCGAGTTCAGCGTCCACAGCGTCGAGTCCTGGATCGATACCGTCCGAATGGGCGAGGGCGAGAAGAAGAAGCTCCCCAAGGGCGTTGTCGTTGAGAAGCCAGAGACTACCGAGGAGGCCAAGATCGAGACAGAGGCCCCAGCAGCCGAGTCTGAACATGATGAGCTCTGAAAAGAAGCTATATTCTGACAGCTACAAGATCTATGTTAGAAAATAGGAAGAAAAAAAATTGAACAAGATTGAATATAAAACATCGCCAAACAGCAATTTCCATAAAAACTCACCTGGTATCATCCAAAAAGCATAGCAGTCCAAAGAAACGCCCATTACTCATCCAAGCTCACAGCCATCATATCACTCCTCCGTACGGCTCCCTCTTTGATCATCTTTCTTCCCTTGTGCTTCACAATGCCATCCAGCAATCTCCTCACTTGCTTACACCCGTCCACTCCCACTACCAGCATACCCTCCAACCGGCTCACCTGAACGCGGCTCTCACACACCAATACCGCGACTTTATCGCTATCGCCAAGTGTTCCAACCGTTAGATACGGCAATTCCTGCTCCTCCTGGGTATTCAGGTCGAGCAGAGGATCGGCTGCATCATCGCCCGCAGCGTAGGAGGAAGTTGAGCCTGCAGTACAGGCTGTGATGTAGTCTGTCATGGGGATACCGGCATCAATGACCGCAAGAGTAGTCGCATTGATCAGCGCAGCAAGAAGCGAGCCATCCTGTGACAAGACGTGCAGAGATACCGTAATCGTCGAGTGTGGGAAAAGGTGAGTATGCAAGTTGGCAGCCAGCGCCTTCTGAATCGTAATCTCCATCTCCTGGATGCGCCTAGTAAAGATATCCCAGTTAGTCATTCTCATCTCCTTTCCTCTTTTATCATTCTTTCGTCTTACCTATCATTTCTCCCCCTCCTCTTGCGATCCACGCTCGAAAATCCAGCCACCACCACATTCACCACAATGCTCGCTCCCTCTTTCTGCCCCGTCGCCTGCGCGCTGCCCACAGTCCCCTTCTTCTGTCCCGCCTGCGGCTCCGCCGGGCCAGTCACCACGCACATGACCTTTGTATGGCCCATTTCGAGATATGACGATCCGTCGGCGGCGTCCTGGGTGTGAATCTGGGCGTGCAGGCGGCGGAGGTCGTTCCATCGGCGGCCGTCGATGCGCAGCAGCGCTAGGGAGTACGTTGATGTGTCGAGAGGCATGGCGACTGCTCCAGGGTGTGAATTGAGCTGCTACTGTCGAATGTAATGGGTTTCGTGGAATATTTTGTCATGTGAGGAAACACAATTGCAGATGTCAGTTAAAGATCTGCGAGGCCTAGAAATTTTGGAGCTTGAAGCGTAGTGGGGTCAATTGGAGCTGCTGTGTGGCTGATAACGGAATGCTGTGGCGCTGGCTACGACAAGCAGTAATCGGAGCATGTCCACATAAAGAGGTTATAAGTAAAACTAGCCACCATTGGAAGCAGATTTGTACAATAAATGTTATTAGAGGTTCATTATTACATTAATATAGCAGTGGCCACGCGCCCTATCAGCGTGGTCGGGTATAGCAACTACTCCAAGTAAAGCAACTTACACAGCTTTTGACACAATGCCGATACAGTAGTAGAAGAAACAAAGTCAACTCGCTCGCTATAGTAGCCGCCTATGCTCCTCAAATGGAGCCGCATCAATATCATCAATAACGATCCTCCCAGACTTGCTCAGTTCTGCGCCGCGGTCAAATATCGGCGTGGAAAGACGAGTATGTGCCACCTCCTGTCTGCTCACTCTCGCCTCGTCTCTTGGAATCCACAGAGTTGGCTTCGGTTCCCAGAGTTCCGGAGGCTCATACGTAGCACGTTTGTCTCCTTGTCTATATGCAATTGGCGGTCGTTCTTCCTGAGGAAGCAGCTTGCGTAATGCCACAAAGTCTTCGTGCTCCTCTGGGTGCAACCACCGGATGAGAAATCCTGGCGGCTCCTCTCCATC
Organism: Trichoderma atroviride; assembly: GCF_020647795.1. Lineage (NCBI taxonomy): Eukaryota > Fungi > Ascomycota > Sordariomycetes > Hypocreales > Hypocreaceae > Trichoderma > Trichoderma atroviride. The sequence goes on along the minus strand of NC_089400.1, from coordinate 454,047 downwards.
CCCATTCCTTAGAAAAGCAAATGTCCTTTTAAGATATTCGTTAATTCCATACTTGCCTGCCTCGGTGTTGAACTTCTTCATAACAGCAGCTTTGATCCATGCCGTTACAGCCATTCGGAGACTGCTGGCGCCTTCAAGGCCCCTGTTGGCGACCACGTGGTGATCGTCTTCGTCAGTGTCCTCTGTATCGGGCTCTTCTTCTTCTTCGCCAAATCCTTGTTCCATGTCAAAGTAGCTCGCAGCTGCACCGCCGGCATCATTCCCGTCAGCTTCTCCAGTGTCACTCTCAGCGGCGAGCTTCATCTTTTCCTCTTCTTGGATCTGCTCCTCCAGTGCCAGTGTTTGTGGTAGATTCCACATCAGGCGCGATATGGCGTCTCTCAGCAGGAAATGAATGAGTCCCGTGAAAAGCAAAAGGGCAATGACCAGCCCCATAGGTCCATACGCCTTATTTAGAATCAATAGGCCAATCAGGCAAATTTGTGCCAGATAAAGGCCGATAATCAGCTGTTGTAGTGCACGCGGATAGAAGAGACCTTTACTATCCGTTGATGTGTCGAAAACATAGATCAGGTTGTATTTCCAAACCATGCCCATGAATGCCATACCGCCAGCGCAAAATACAAGAATCAATGGCGCAATACAGGCATATGAAAGTGCTGCCGGAAATATTCATGGTCAGTCCGAAACTTCTTTTGGATAAGGGCACGGAATAGATGATGGTTTAACATCGGTAGAGAGAAAAAACCAAGAGTGTACAACGTACCAATTACACCCATATTCGTAAAGACAGGAAATATGCCACCCCAGCGAGCAGGTCGAAGCTTGCGCCACGTTCTAAAGCGTGTCCTTGGTACATCAGATGTTTTTGCCACAATCTCATGGCGAATAACCGAAAACGCCTGCAGGAGACCGGTTGCACCAGTAGCCAAACACTGGATCAGAATATATGACAGGTAGAAATTAGATGCCTTGGGCAGATTCTGTGCGAGAAGTGACTGGATGCCGAGGGGATTCTCGATGATGCTTTGAAGTGCTCCCGAGGCGGCGGAAGTGATGGTTGTGACCAAGAATACTTGCACGACTTGAAAGGCAAAATAGGCATTTTGCGTAAAGAGCTCTCCGATAACGAGAGAAGGAATTCCAGCTTGTGCAGCACAAACTACAAGTTGAGCAGCGATTAGTTCTGGTTCACATTTCACGTTATAGCCAAGAAAAGAAGGGAGGGGAGGGGATTTCTTACTTCTCAAGATCACTGGCACCAGCGCCATGAGCACAGACAATGCAAAAGGCGGGAGGAAACCACCAATAACACCTTTCACAAAACTAGGTAGGTTGCCGACCCAATGAAGAAAAGGGACTTCTTTGGTCAGGAAATCAATGTTGGAAACGATGCCGACAAAGGCTGCAGGAATGGACCAAAAGATGATGGCGGCGGTGATGCCACACAGAATCAAGAGACGGCGAATAATGCGTTCCCACCACCTCATCCTAAGGGATTTCCATATGACCTCCTCTGGGCGAATTCCAAGCAGTCCCGGGGCCATTTGTAGCGGCAAATGATGCACCACAACCTGCTGCGCGGCATGAGCAGCCTCTTGGGTATCGAATTCTATAAAGGCAGCAGGGAGAGGGTCGGCTTCGCCTCTCCGGATTCGACGTCGTAATTGAAAGATTTCCTTGTTAAGCTCCTTGAGTCTATTGCGAGTCCACTTGATCGTATCGACTCGACGACCAAAGTTGCCAATGGGTCGATGGTGTGGTCTGTCTTGAGCCGATATCCACAGGGCTGCGACAGAGCCTCTCACGTCTGGCAAGTTGTCTCCTAGGCCGTAAGGATGAACATAATCCAGATCCTCGGCTTTGATCACCTCCTCTTCTTCATTACCAGTCACGACGTCTTTGCCTCCTTGGACGTTGTTGACGTAGTCTTGAAGTTCGATATCCGGCACAATGTGAATTTCAGATAATACCGCTTCCCTCGGCTCGTTGGACTGTCGAACAGTTTCACCACTGTCTACAGTGCTCATCTCGTTATGCGATGATGACACGTCTTTGCCATGTCCAATGTCTTGTCCATTCAAAGTTCGGGTATCACGCCCTGTTGTGAACCAACGCCGCACGCCGGCAGACTGCGGATGTTTGCGGTAATGCTTGTTGCGGGCCGCATTTGCCTTTTTTATCAAAGTGATCTCGGCCTTTTCTAGTCGCATAGCAGTCTCTTCCCGTTCTTTGACCAAATTTGCAAGCTCCTTCGTCGTGCGTGGAATAAAGATTCGCTTCGCCGAATCGCCGTAGAGCTTTCGAAGTCGGGCTTCATCGCGGTAAGGCTTGGGCACACAAAGCAATAGCATTGTCTTGGACGAGAGTCGATCAGCATAATAGGGCGACGAAAGATATGCTTGGCGCAGGTTAACAAAGTAGATGCACTCTCGCACAATTGTAAACAGCGTAAATCCTGCAAAGCGTATGTTAGTAGACATGATTTAGACCAATTGCCAACAACGCCTTACCAAAGAATAGCCAGGCAACAAAGGCATGAGCCCATAGCTTTGCCGATCCTGTGAGGACATTGCCAATCGTCAAGAGCTCGAGCTGGGTGAGGTCATTGCCGCCGGTGCCGTGTATCGGAAAGAGGATTGGCCACACGATGCAGCAGCCAACAAGGCTAATGTTCCGCAGCACCTTGAGGTAGCGAAGAAAAAAGTAGGCGTCGAGGGAGCCATAGTTGAGAAGGTAAGTGTCTGGGATCTGGTAAAAGGGCTTGATCCAATTGAACAGGCCAGAGGGCAGCTCAGGAGTAGGTTTTCTAAAGATGGCTTGCGTGAGATTCGAACAACCAATAAAGTGCATATATTTTGTGAATCAAGAATTAAAGAAGGAATTATACGACGAGGCAAGCGTCAAAGAGGTCGAAACGACAGGAGAAGAAGGGGAGCCCTTACTCTGGGTATCGCAGACTGGGTATCGTCTTGGGTGCATAAACCCGCTTGAACCGAGGCCGCAACAAGATGAAACAGGTCAAGCATATGCTCATGTATATCGCCACGGGTGCAAAGGTAGCACCGAGCTTAGACAGAGACGCCGTCTTGTTGCCGTTTGCCGTGCTCAGAGTACCACCGCTGGAGCCGTCGCGACCAGACCCGACTCGAGTGTCGTTGGGCTGCAGGACAAAAAGTTAGCTAAGAACCGGCGCACAGCGTCAATCAATGGTATGGTGGCGTGAATCGGCCCCCAGCCCAGAGGCCCCGTCCCGCTTCAGCTCGCAAGATGCAGCGCCAGCTGGCGATGCTGTGGGCTGTGGGCTGCGGAGAGAAGCGAGATGGCGGCCGCATAACGGCTCCAGCAGGTCGATTTGCATTTGCATTTGCATCTGCACATCGGGGCGCAACGCCAGGGCGACGGGACGTACCAGCGTGAGGCCCCTCTCCAGGAGCCCGTGCCAGGACATGGCGATGTCGAGAAGCTGGCGATGAGGAAGAAGCTCAGGCTGCAATGGCTTCGCACATGCAAGACATCTTCACCGCCGACAGAGGGAGCGAACAGTCGGGATCCGTGTGTATTCCCCGTGTCCCGTCTACGGGGGAAAAGGAAATAAAAACCAGCTCGAGCAATGCACCGCAGCTGGACCAGACGCAGAAGCCGATTTTTCAGCAAGTCAGGTCGAGCCGACGGCGCACAAAACCAGTCGCGGGCTCTACTTGTAGTATTCTGCACGCCGGCGCCGTGAGCCACATGGAAAAGACATTTAGCCCCAATTACCAATTGGGCGCTGGCACGGCTCCAGGATCCGAGGTGAGAACCGGGGATGCTGGTTGACGGGCAATCTATCAGCGAGAGGGGACAGCGGCGATTGATGTCAGGTCAGCTTTCTGTTCTCGTCCCCTGTAACCTCGCCGCGCCATCACTGACTGACAGGCTGGCCGCGCCTGTGGTAGGCCGGCACAGGAGCCCCGTCTCGTCTGGGCTGGTGGATGGCAATCAAAGGGGGCAATAATACCACCAACATTTAGTGCAGAGGCGGCTGTATGTGCGCCGCAAGGCTCGCGACCCGTTCACCATCCACGGCATCAAGGATGATCCCTGTCCGCCATCGCCAATCGGAAACGCAGATTGGGTTCACTGTCTTTCTGTGTTTTCTTCGGCAGTCCTTGTACTTTGTACGGCATCCTGGACGCATGTCGGGTGGGGAGAGGCGAAGCGAGACTCGAAGGTGGATGACGGTGATGATGCTGCTGGCCCGCCTCTCAAGATGCATGTCTCAAGGAGCCATCACCGAACTCATTTGTGCAGCGAATGGAAATCTCCCGTACAGCGCCAAATCAAGGCCAGGCCCGGCAATGTCTCGGACAAGGACGCCCGCATGATGCGGTGTTGAGAGAAGAAGAAATACTACTAGTAGTACCTACAGGTAGCTGGAAGCTGTGCGCTACGGCTGATGCCACTACAAGTCGGTACACGCACTATTGCAGCTCTTCCAGGTCGTATACGCTGGCAAGGCACCACTTGTTTAGTCTTATGTCCCATATCAGTTACTGGAATCTTGCATCACCCGTCTGCTGTACTTTGCAAGACCGCAAGCCGTGTCTCTTCGATCTAGAACTCGCTGCCAGGATCATCTGCTGGCCTCTCGGAAAGTGACATGTCAGACTCGGGTCTCTTAGCCCTTTGCTCCCTGCATCTACTCCCCACTTTCTGCCTCTCGAAGAGCACCACGATTCGCAGCGTCTCAGCCTTTTTTTCCTTTCTATTTTTTTTCCCTCGCATGTAATTGACAAGTAGGCACTGTATTCAGACAGCACGAGCCAAGACGGCTTCTTGTCCAACGGTTAGCGAGCCCGATGCGTCTAGTACAAGTAAAACGGCGTTCCTGAGCCACTCTTAGGGCCGACCCAAGCCCGGGCTCCATGCGGTTTAGCCGCTGAATAGTTGCGAGCTGAAGGCCCCCAAACGGCCCCAAAAGATGGACCCCAAAAGATGCCGGCGCTTTTTGCTAGCAGTCATGGGCGTAAGGCTCGGGGTAAACAATGCCGCCATTGATGCGGAAATGGGCGTAGATCTGAGGCGCTCATTTGTCTTTATTGTTTGTTTTCAGCCCCAAACACCACCCTGGACAATTTCTCTTGATGTCCTAGCCTGGGTACGTGTATATACGAGTACGGATTAGCCTTGTCAGCTCGTCGGATGAGAGCCTGGGATTCGGGGCTTCAGCTAGCTGAGCCCGAGGCTACAGCCTCAAATCCCACGACACTCCATCCAATGCAACAGAGCATAGACTATGAAATGTAATCGTAGTAATTCTCAGCCCATTATCTGAAATGAATGACATGTCAAATACATGTACGAGGTATAATCACAGGAAGGCCATCTGCATGTAGGCTAGACTTCTCTTTACCCGTGAGCCATCTTCATTTTTCACCATCATGCGTCGCTTTCGTCCATATCGCCAGAACGGCTGCTTTCGCCATCTACGTCAGCCCACAACTCAGTCATGTCCACCCATGGTGCTGTGACAGAGCCTGATGTGTCCCTTTACAAACGTATCTGTGCACATTAGAGCGTCCAACGCTGCGTTCGTCACCAAGGCGCTCTATAGATGGCCATTCGAGCAACTAATCCGACAATGGCGGCCAAGTTCAACAAAGTAAGAGCGATTTCCAGCCTAATCTCAGCCACAAGTGAGGCATCTCGCATACGCGATAACCGTCGTTGTCCGTGGATGCATCCACTTAGTCAAAGCCTGGTAATCAAACCCCTCTCTTAAGCTCACACACACACGTATATTCAAGATACAATAAGCCTCAATTCAGCTGGCCAAACTTTCTCATAACAAAAAGAAGGGGTATCATTGCACTCCCCCACATCTAAAAGCATCCAAAAGCCTCCATCGCTCCAATCTTCTCATATAAACGGCCCCCGCCCGCGCCGCCCAAGCCGCGATGTCAGCGATGCCATCATCGCAAACTTGCCAGCAGAGTAAAAGAGCTCGGCAGCGTCTTTAAGGTAGTTGCCGAGCTCCCTCTGTCATTCAGGCAGTACATGGCCAACCTCCTCCGAAAAGTCCCACACGTCCAGGTCCTCCCTGACCACCATCCAGCCGTCTTCCGCCTCGTGATAAGGACTAGGGCGTGCCCGTCTTCTCTTGGCCTGCTCCAGTTTCTGCTTCTGCTTCTGCTTCTGCTTCTTCTTCTGCTCCTTCTCCCGCTCTTCCTGGTACTCGTCACAGTCAAGCCTCAGCTTTGCCAAGGCGCTCGAAAGATCCGAAGCGTCGCCTTCGTCTTTCTCTGCCCATCTTGCATCAGCCTCAAAAGAATCTCAAAACAATTTTGGAAGCCACAAACTTACTCGGCTCGACTTCTCGTCGCTTCTTCTCTACCCTGACACCCTGGCTGTGCGCAACCCAGGGATCCCTGTAAACCGCTTTCCCCTTGTCGGCCTTCTTCTTCCCCTTGTCGTCAGACTTCTCCTTGTCTCCTATATGAAGAGTCAAAGGCTCCATCTCGAATGCAGCCTCTGACTCTGACTCCTCGTAAAAGGACTCCTGGTACAGCGAAAATAAACTTCGCCTCGTACCCCGTGCCTCTCCCCTCCCCTTTCCCAGCCGCAGCCAAGATGCTCCTTTGGAAGATTCCCCCTGGGAAGATTCTCCCTTGGGAGATTCTCCTTTAGAAGATTCTCCTTTGGAGGATTCTCCGTTGGAAGAATCTCTCCCGCTTTGCCGTCGACCATCTGTCGCAGCGACAGCTGCCTTCGACAACTCTTGTCCGGCAGCAGTCATGGCCTCGATCCCGAAACAGGGAGTGGTATCCAAGAAAGGACTTATTGAGGTACTAGGAGCAATGGCTACCGTGTCAGATTATGGCGGTTGATGGTTATGAATGAAACTAAAGGACGGATATATGAAATAGAAAGGATGTCAGTAAAGAAACCAGTAAAGATACCAGTAAAGATACCAGTAAAGATACCAGTAAAGATACCAGTAAAGATACCAGTAAAGATACCAGTAAAGATGCCAGTAAAGATACCAGTAAAGATACCGGTAAAGATATAGGTGAAGATATAGGTAAAGATATAGGTAAAGATATAGGTATAAGAGTGTAGGTAAGGATGTAGGTAAGGATGTAGGTAAGGATGTAGGTAAGGATATAAGTACCTAAGTTATCGAGTAAGGATACGAGTAGGTATATGAATACGGGTATCAGTAAGGATATAAATAAAAATACTAGAAATAATATAAACAAGAATGCTTGTAAGATTGTAAGTAACATGAGGGATAGAAATAATGAGATGAGTAGCAAAAAGGAAACAGAAAAATCTCAACCATGGCAGAGGGGCAACTGGCAATTATATAGTCACAGATCAGAAAGGCCAGATAGACCAGAAACCCGGAAACCCAGCCCTCGCGTTATAAAGTTTGCACTCAACCTTACTGTCCTCGCTGAGACGACCGCTTTCAACATTCGTCCCAAATCTAAAACAAGCTCTCTATCCACTTATTTGTTCTAGATTTACGATTCGAAAATTCAATGACACAACCGACGGACCGATAACCATCTCTCAAGGTTGCTAATGTCTATTCATAGCGCTCGTATTCAAGGTTCGCGATAAGCTCTTCGGATGCTCCCGCCTCAATTCTTTATGGCTGAGAATCTCATCCGTAGCGTGAGCGGATGCGTCCGCTAGCGAAAACTTTCCTTCTTTCGGAGAGATCAAGCGTAGGTATTCTGCAGGTATCGTTGTTGGGAAGAGAGAAAACTGACGATAAATGGAATAGATACTGCAAACACTTGTACTGAGCTGGCTTCGGCGTTTGAGGCTTTGCGCCAGAGACTAGAGGAATTGGATGCTGTACCAGATCAGTGCGCTGAATATCTCTAGTCTGCCGATAAAACGCCCTTGGTACGTATAACAATATGGCCGCATGAATGCCAATCAGTAGAGACCGTGTCCCCAATCAGTATTCTAGAATTTTCGCACCACGAAACAACTTGCCAGTCTAATGATGCTCCGACTACGCCACTTCTACGCAATAAAGTTCATCACATTCTCAAAGCAGCAGATAAATTATTCTCATCAGTCAGATCTGTTAGATTCACTATAGTCATCTAATACAAGTATCTAACCCGGCAGTAATCCTTTACCATCTGCCTAACCCTCCACATCCTCAAAACCTTTTTTTTCTTTGGCTAGCCCGGGGTTCATTTTACATAACCTGAACCCCGAAGCCACATCCATGACCTTGTCGTGAAAATGTTGTCCAGAGCTGGAAACCCACCCCCCTTTTTCCTCCGTAAGAGATAAAGGGGGGGTGAATCATACTCCGGTCTTGGCTAAATACCAAGAGCTTGGGTGGGACAGGTACCGCCTATCCGAAGCTCTTGATAGGGAAAGTGCTCAAGAATCATTAAAACAAGCTACTCGTGGAGGTTACTCCGACGAGGGGCCGCAGCATCGACCCAATGGTCATCACACGCGCCATGGTGAGGGATCATAGCTCCATCACACCAAGACCAGCTTGGCGTGCTGTATGATCCGCCCCAGAGGGCACGGTGGGGAAAATCTATATAGAAGCAAAAGAGTGTGCTTGTATATGTATTACCACACAACAACATTAAATGTGTGTTACCGAGCTGAGGAGACGCTGCAGGATCATTATGCAGCAGTCATTCAGTCGTAAGGAATCAACATGTTGACCTTTTCTCTTTGGTCTGTTTTCTCTTATCCTCAAGTAAAGTTTGAGTTTCTCAACCAACAATGATGCCGTTGCGGCGGGCATCAGCGGGGTTGACCTCGTACTCGTACTCATCATCGCTGGCATCGCTGGCACAGGAAGAGCTGTCGTCATAGCCACATCGGGCACCGCCACAGTCGATCTTGACACGCTCACCCTTTCGGGTGATTCCATAGCGCTCGCATGTGCATGAGCTGCAGTCGGAGTTGGGAGTGCTGTAGCCAGAGAGCGAGGAGCTGGGCGAGGAGCTGTCGGAGCGGTATGAGAGGCTGGAGCCGTTGGATGAGACGGGAGAGGTGCTGAAGTCGGTGAGGACATCCTCGAGGCCGGCGCTGCCAAAGCGGGCAGTGAGCTCCTCAAGCTCCTCGTTGTCGTAGTAGTCGGACTCGAGGATGTGCTTGGTGGCATGAGGAGACATGGGCTTGGGGGCCTTGATCTGAGAGACGGAGAGAGGTCGGCCCTTGGGGATGTCGACAGTCAGGGAAGAGCGGTGGCGGGAAGAGCGGCTGTCCTTGTCCTTGGAAGAGCTCTTGCTGCTTGACTTGTGTGAGGACTTGGCGGAACCATCCTTGGTGACATCAAGGATGTTGAGCTCTCGGCCAGTGGTGGGCTCAGTGGTGGACTCAACGGAAGGGTTGTGGGCAACGTGGTAGCCGTCGATGATGTAGTAGTACCAGTATCGCTTGCCAGCCTCCAGGGTGGAGTTCTGGAACTTGAAGGTACCCTTCCATGTGCCGGACTTTGAGGACTTGTCCTTGGCAAGGGGGAGCTGGCCGACGTAGTTGTCCCAAGAGCCGAGAAGGTGGACGGTCTTGACGCCAGAGGAGACGCGGAGAGAGAAAGAAAGTTGGATGGAAGACATGTTGATTAGGGTTATTAAGTTGTTGTGATTAGAGAGATGCTCGTTGTAGATGGTCTAGTGATTCTTAGAGGTAAAATTGGTGTTGTTCGCCAGCGAGCAAGTGAAATCCACAATTCTGTTTATTAGGGGGGTATCAATTAAGGTGACGTGATGCGTAAAAATTCATGCAATGTAAAAAAAAAAAAATCAGTGTGAAAAATTATCTCGTCTCAAGCTGACCGGCAACTGAGATGTTTTGGTGTAATTGGCAGTTGAAGGTTTTTTTTGGTGTAAGTGAAAACGAGATAGTATTAGAAAGTAAAGAGGGAGACCAGCTCCAGAACAAAAAACAAAAACAAACAAGGGGGAAAAAACAGAAAGGTGGATTTGAGGTTGGCAGAACTTGCTGAAGAACAAGAAAAAAGAGGAATGAATGGGCGGGTGTTGGTCGCCTTGATATATGTTTTGAGAAGCGCGGGCCAGAGGGCGAGGCCGCGATGACAGCGGCCGCTCTGGAGTGGCCAAGTCCATCCTGCCTGTTGGTCTAGGACACAAGAAGCAAGGCAAATGCGTCGTGTCTGCAACCTCTTCGTCCTTGACCCAGGATGTGTCTATCACAGCGGGCCAATAGCGCGGCAAAGACCCGGTCCAAGCATGCATCGCGGACAGGGGTTGGGCGGTTAACCATCTTTTGTGGCGCCCATCCACAGCACCGCCCGGCGTCTAAACGCGGCGCTTGATTGGGCTGCCGCCGTCAAGTCTCGTCACCTGCAGATCGCCCGATCCAGGGCGCGGGGCTTCTTCTCGCTCCTACTGGCCCGTGGGATGGCTGCAGCCGGAATTGCGCACGCCAGCGCCCTTTTTCGTGTACGGCCGAGCTGTCCATGATTCGCTGAAGCGCTTGCGGGTGGATCGAGGTAGCATTGATCCAGCCGACGAGTGCATATAGGCGAACAAACAAACATAAACATGCTATCCTGGATGGGGATTAAAGCTGCAGACGCCGCTTTGAATCACATTTTGGCGGTGGAGCCAACAGCGTCAATATTCGAAGCTTCACTTGGTTCATATGCGTGGTCCAGGGTTAGAAATGGTCAGTATGTATATAACGGGGCCATGTGGTTTGCCTAGACATAGCTAGATGTTAGAGTCAGTGCAGATGGCCAGGAAAGCCGTTGAGAAAGTTGAAAGAATGCAGGGTAGTGTTGAGGCACGGCTTCATACACCCAGCTCAAAGGCCAGGACAAGATATTATCCACATCATTGCTTATTCCAGCATAAAACACTCGGATAGCCAGCAGATGTTGCGTTTTGTTGCCACGGCACGTGCCGCCAGTATTCCAACTTGTAACATGCATTCTTCCAGACAATAATAAAGCTGAAAGATCGGTCCGAGAAAAGATCGATGCTGATTGATGAATAGCTAAATATTTCGAGACGGCGCCTTCAGTAATGGTGGCTTCCCCTATCTTGTCTGCGTATGCTCTGGTATATCATTCTTTTGGTTGCAGGTATCGAAGTGAACCCGTCTTGTTTCGTTCCCATCGTGAAAATTGTCACGAGTAATGCCTTCTGATGGTGTGCACGCTTTCCCGCCCCCACCCAACAGCAAATCAGCCCTCAATGCCGTGTTTCCAAATGTTTCAAGGCGGAAGAGTCTGTTCTCTTGAATATTCTCTCCTCAGTCCTCCATTCTAGTATCTCCACCGCTCTCCTTCTGGTCGGCTCCACGGATGTAAAGGACGTTATTGCATCTATCTCAGCACGTTAGGACCTACGGACAAAGTAGGAAGAGGGATGGAGCGTAGCCATCCATGGCAGCAGCAGCACCCACCGAATGAGGACTTGGCCCAGCTCGCCGGTCAGCTTGTCGTTTAGGTATTCCTCGGTATTGGACAGCTGCAAGTTCATGTAGCTGTCAATAGACTAGGGGTAGTAACGCGCAGTTAGCATCATCCTGGGCAGGGGAGTGAGCCTCGACAACTCACCACCAATCTTCCCTTGTACTCCGTCTCTCCCCACTTCAGGCGGACCAGCACCGTCTTGTCGACGAGGTCTTGCAGCATAGGCCGCGGGTTGACAGGAACGAAGCTCATCTTGTCGGTCGTAGTCTGGCTCGCAGGGTTTGGACAAGGCACGCTATCACAAGGCTGAAAGTTTCGCGACTGAGGCCAGACGACTTGACCGCCCCACCAAGCTCAATCCGGTTAAATGTCGGCTATGGAAGCTATGCGTTTACAGAAGCTGCTCAGAAGCATGCAATACTTGCATAGCCTCTATAGCTACATACACCAGCAAAGGAAGACGATCCTTGTCCTCTAGCCTTTGATAGCTCAAAACTCCATAAAAGCAGCGATGTGACGACGATACCACCTCATGGCTCGGCCGCCCAACAGGTCTCTATGGCCGGCTAACCAGGCCAACCACGGCTTCATCCGCATCTCCCCCTCGCGGCCGCATGAGAAGCGACCTAAGCGTGATGAAATATTAATTACTGGGTACTGCCTGTACGGAACATGAGGCCATTATGGCATTGGCTGCTTGGTTGGATGCATGGATCATTCATGCATTCTCTTCATGGCCGCCGTCGCATTCTCTGCCTGCATGGCCCGCAGGCAGTAGCAAGAAACAAGAAACAAACAAGTAGCTGCGTTTAACGGCGTTTAGTTTCCCTTCTTCGTACGATACAGGCGAAATCTCCACTCCATCCTCACGGAGAGAAAGGAATCCCATTACCATCGCATCTTCCTGCGGCCCATCATGGCGGCCGTGCTACGAGGTATTACGTACTACCACTACCCATCGTACTCCGTAGTTGTAATCATGCTCTTGGTCTCTTCTTCTTGTGGTCCCATGCTGTGTCTCCCTTGCTTTTCCCCCTCCTCTACTGTGTTCTGCCTAGAATGGAGATACATCACCACAGCCTTCAACTCGTAATTAACTTGCCATAGGTGTTTTTATTCGTCAGCTGCCTAATAGTGTCAAATGTGATTCGACTCTAGCGCCGGCGGGTAAGCATGTCATCAAAGACGAACAAGTATGCTACTGTAGAATTACATTCACAAACGTCTCCATATCCCGGTCCAACAAACGTCTCCACTCCCATCTAATTTGTAGTATGCTTACAGTGACACCAAGAGCACCGAAGAATATACGTCGGCTCAGCAGGGTCCCCAGTTGCCTCAATGTAGCTTCCAAAGTCCTCTCCACAACTAATACTCCGACAACATTCCTGGTGGTTTGATAGACTGACGAGCTTGCCAACATTCTCAATAACGCGTGTAGCTCTTGCTTCTGCAGCCTGGCGCTCAACTAGAAGGTCATTGTATTGCTGTTGCAAGGCGACGTGGGCCTGGGCTTGTTGCTGTTGGGCCTCTTGCTGTTGTTGCACAGCAGCTTGGCTCTGCTCTCGCTGGGATGCTTCGAGCAGATGAGCATGATATGCCAGGACTGAGGCAGCAAAGTCGCCAACTAAACTAGGCAACTGACCAGATCTGAGTAGTTCCTTCAGCTTTTGGGCTGTGAAAAGCGCCATCATATTGTGCAGTGACTTATCGCCACTGTCATTAATAGCGGCTTTCGCTGAGGCGACAAAGGCATTGAGATCCCAGCTGGCAAGATAAGTTTGTTGGATCTTTCGATTTGCTAGCTGAGCAAGGCCTGGGACTTCGTAGTAGTCGGCAATTGCATTCACCTGCACATGCTGTAGTGTGCCATTGGTAACTAATAGAGCAGGAGTTGTGCTGGACGTGATACTCGGTGCGATACTGGATGCGCCACTGGGTGTGGTGCTAGGCGTAGTACTGAATGCGGTACTGGGCGTGATGCTAGCTGCGGCACTGGGCGTGATGCTAGCTGCGGCACTGGGCGTGATGCTGGCTGCAGTACTGGGCGTAGTACTAGATGCGGTACTAGCTGCAGTGGTGGGCGTCGTAAGAGCGACAGTAGTAGCAGCTGTGTAACCATTATTAGAATTTTCCCAATCCTACAATTTGTGAGGAAATGGACGAACCGTTGCTCTTTGCTTTGATTTGATCGTAATCTCCCGTATACAGGTATTCTACCATACGCCGGACTGTCTCTGCGTCGAACTGCTCAATGGTGATGATTCCGGACTGTGCCTCCTACTCCAAGTTCAGGGCCTGTCTCACCAAAGCTCGCCGCGCCGTCATTGCTTACCTTGAAGTCTCCCTTGAGAGCTGTCGCAATGACTGACGACTGAGAGCAGGCAACCAGTTTGTGGATCTTGAACTCTTTGCCTTGGCACACCAATTTTAGATCCGAAAAGTTGCCAGAAGTCATCAGGCGAGTAAAATCAAGGCTAGCCATGGTCTGAGAAGCTCGACCCACGCTAGATCGCTGATGGCTAGAATGATTCGGAATGGAGTTGGTGCAACGGCAAAGTGATCCACCAGATTCTGAAGGAGCAATCTTTTTTGTGGGCGAGTTTTTGTGGGCTCGCTTTTGTAGTGCGGCTAGGGTGCCCTGGGCGGCGAAACGAATAGCCGAGGTTTTTCCGACTGCCTGCTTTTAGGCAGTATTGAAGATGGGCATTTCCCCCAGTGCTCTGTACAGCACATAAAGAGGCAGAAAAGTGGTTTTCATGGATATGAGTCTACTGATGGACCAATTTTCTCACCAAACAGCCTATATTGATGCATGATTTGACAGGGCATCGCTTTGATTCCTCTCCAAGTCTAGAGGTTCATTGTGCCGCGGGCGTGTTGCAAGAGACCAAATCACGTGAACCCTTACCGGCTGACTCACTCTTTCGGCCAGCCCAAAAGGGATGCAGACGAATCTCAGATGGTGTATTGAGCGCTAAGAAAATATATATATACCGACCAAAATCACCCGATGTCCACTGACGAAACTTCTATTGCGTTTTAGCACTGAGCTGGCAGGTTTCGGGAAATTGGTCAGACTGCAGGCGAAGCTGGGCAGGCAAACAGGAAATATTGGCCCCGCAACACACAATCTTGTCATATATTGAAGAACAGAAAGAAAGAAAACAAAAATTCCGTTCACTGCTTCACTAGCAAAGACATAAAAAAAGGCAAAAGCATATAGCTTTCACAATCTCCATCATTTCAAGTGTCATAATGAGCTCTTTCACCGTGGACTCAGCGCTCATTGCCAAAGTGACCGATTACATAGAGGTCTACATGTCCAACTATGATCCATCACACGATTACAGCCACATCAAGCGCGTCGTGCATCTTGCACAGACGATCCAGGCACATGTGCCCAACACGAACCGCGATATTGTCACTCTTGCTGCACTGCTGCACGATGTAGGCGATAGAAAATACCTCAAGCCCGGAGAAGACGCCACGCGCATGGTCTTTACCACTTTAACGTCTCTTGGGGCGTCCGAGGCCCTGGCAGAGAAAATACAAACAATTTGCCTTGGCGTTAGCTATTCGAGCGAAATCAAGGACCTTGCGCACGTGCAGACGCTTATTAAAGAACACCCGGAACTCGCTGTTGTGCAAGACGCCGATCGACTTGATGCAATTGGAGCGGTGGGCATTGGCCGAGCTTTTACCTTTGGGGGAGCCAAGGGAAGGGCCTTGGATGACTCCATTGGCCATTTCGAAGAGAAGCTGTTGAAGCTCGAGTCTATGATGAAGACGGACTATGGAAGGGAGATGGCGCGGGAGAGGACGGAAAGGATGAGGCTCATGAAGGAGTGGTTTGAGCAGGAGACTGAGGGAGTTGAGTAGAGGAAACTTTGGGCTGATGGCATTTGTTATAAGGATAAAATATATGTCGTTGTATTTAGTGGATGCTATATCTCGCGTTTACATAAAGATAGACTGAAATGATGATGACTGTTTCTGCCAAGCATTTGATGCACCTCAAGATCAACTACTCTACCCACAATATAGCCAGGTGTTTCTTTTGGAATTGAATAGTAATTATTATCCCAGGGTGAATCAAAATAAAAGTTTCCAATGCCAATTCATCAAATTAGACGATCCTACACAAAGTCGAACTGTCTCATGGGCAGCTAGCCTAGTTTTACCCGCGCGCTTACATGGACATAATGGCGGCCGATAGCAGTTGCAGATTTAATCATCATGCACATTGACTGTGGATAACAAACCTCAATGCTCGTTTACCAGGTAGGATTGGCGTGGGACAGAAGTCATTATCATTCGCTATAAGTGGCAATCACGTGCAGATGTATACAGCTCAGCCCAGCCTTGTCGGCGCTTAATTGTTTGGGCGTAGCATGATCTCGAATGCAATTGCGTCAACTGGAATTAAACAACATCGCATCAATCACAGGAAATCATGGAGTCTGCGAGCGTGACTGTCGCTGCCGATTTATCTGCCAAAATCATCACACTATGTTCCAAGTATTTTGTCAATGTTGCTCATGCTCGAGGCGAGATCGAACGCCTCAAAGAACAGCTCAAGAGTCTGGAGACGACTCTACGTCAAGCGAACCATCTCCTCGAGCATCCAAACAGTCAATCCTTATCTGCATCTCGAGAACTCAATGACCCGCTGCAGAAATGTCAGACTGAGCTTCAACGGCTACGGGATCAACTTGAGCCTAATACGAAGCAAAAGGCAATGCGAAGATTTGGCCTTCGCGCGGCGAAATGGCCGTTCAGTAGGGGCGACGTTGAAGCCGTTATTGCTTCTCTTGTCGAATACCGAGAGGCAATTACAGCCATCTTGCAGATCGACCAGACGTAAGTCACAGCTCGCTCCCCAGTTAATACATAACCTATAGTAGAAACAACAGCTAATGCCCGCATTAGAAGGCTTCTTCTTGATATCAACCAACGAATCGATGATCTATCTCTCCAATCGGCCGAAAATAGATCAACGGATCTTAAACCCCATTTCATCATACCTTTTCCCCGTGATCCAGATTTTGTAGATCGGCCAGCCCTTCGAGGGTGGCTCGATGAGCAGTATAATGCAAGTCCAGCTCGTCGATTAGCGCTGGTTGGCATGGGTGGATTTGGGTAAGCTATTCACTGCCGATTCAATACGACAAAGATCTTAAGCTAAGTGAGTGAAAGGAAATCTCAAATCGCCATCGAGTTTGCCTATAGAGTGCATATCGCTTCACCTGAGACCAACGTGTTTTGGGTACATGGCGGTACAGAGGCGAAATTTGAAGAGTCGTACCGATCGCTTGCAAACGCACTCAAACTTCCTGATCGTCACGACCCAGACACCAACGTTCTTGCCCTTGTACGCGATTGGCTACAAAGGGCAGAAGCGCCGCCCTGGTTGATCATATTGGACAATGCCGACGAAATGGAGACGTTCTTCCCTTCCAAGAGCCAGAGTGAAGAAGATGGGCGGGAACCTTTGGCATCTTACTTGCCCAAAACAGGCAATGGGAAAATCATCATCACCTCGCGCAATAGAAGCGTGGCAGAAAAATTGACTGGTAGTCATAAAGCTATCCAAGAGGTCCCTACAATGGATGGCTCCGAGGCTCTGAAGATTCTCGAGAACAAATTGAGCCAAGATATCGAACAAGACGCAGCTATAGATCTCGCTCGTGCCTTGAATTTCATTCCACTTGCCGTGAATCAAGCAGCTGCATACATCAACCGGCGTGCACCTCGCGTCTCAATCAGATCATATCTGGATGAATTTCGACAAAGCGAAAAAAAGAAAAAGAGTCTCTTGAATAGAGACGCTGGTGATCTTCGGCGGCGCGAAGATGTCTCCAATTCTGTGGTAGTTACGTGGCAGGTAACCTTTGAACAGATTCAGCTTGAGAGGCCAACAGCAGTCAACTTGCTGTTACTTATGAGCTTCTTTCAACCACAAAATATTCCTGAATTCATGCTGTCGGGCTACAATTTTGATACCTCGGATTTTGAAGATATGACTTTCGACAACGATGAAGAATTGGACGAAGAGTCGGATGAAGAGTCGGATGAAGAGTCGGATGAAGAGTCGGAATATGACTATCTGGATGAAGATTTAGAGGATGACTTGGACGTTCTCCGAGGCTATTCCCTCATCAGATTATCCACCACATCTGGACTCTGTGATATGCATGCTCTCGTGCAGTTTTGCACCAAAGTTTGGCTCCTAGAGTCCAATGGCAACAACTTTTCGCGCCTAAAATCCCTATTCTTGAGCCTTGGTGCCAAACACTTCCCAGAGGGAGTATTTGGGACACGGGAGACATGCCAGCTTTTATTTCCTCATATAAAGCCTCTAATGGATGAAGAACCTACGGATGAGCCTGGTATTCTTAATTGGTACGAGCTATCAAGAAAAGCCTCGTTCTATCTGAAAGCGATTGGGGCTTACGTCGCGGCCGAGAGCACCGCACAAAAAGCTCTTGACTCAAGCAAGAGACTGCTAGGAAACGAGCATCATAGAACGCTGGGTTTTATGTATCTCTTATCCTCAGCGTACCAGCAACAGTCTCGATTTGATGAAGCGGAGCTGCTACTTTCGCAGGTGGTAGAGACGTCAAAAAGGGTAAAGGGAGACGAGCATCCAAAAACATTGGAAAGAATGTCTCACTTTATACTTTTATATCAGATGCAATATAAATACGCGGAGGTGGAATCGTTGCTTGTGGAAATGATTGAGAAGTCAAAAAGGATATGGGGAGACGAGCATCCCAAGACATTGAAGTATATGATGAGGTTGGTATTTCCATATATAAGTCAAAACAGACACGCAGAAGCGGAACGTATATGCTTACAGGCGACGGGGATATCGAAAAGAATTCTAGGAGAGGAGCATCCTCAGACACTATACGGCTTAACTCTCCTGGCAGATACATACGAGGGACAAGGGCGACTAGCAGAGGCCGAGTTGTTAGTCACTCAAGTGTTGGAGACTAGAAAAAAGGTGCTAGGAGATGATCATCCTGATACACTCTACGACTTATCTCTCCTGGCAGATACGTACGAGGGACAAGGGCGACTAGCAGAGGCAGAGTTATTAGTAACTCAGGTGATGGAGGCAAAAAAAAGGACGCTAGGAGATGAGCATCCTAATGTGCTTATTGCTGTGAAACATCTAGCGGCTATCCTCCAAAAGCAAGGTCGATTGATAGAGGCAGAGTCACTATATGCACAGGTTGTCGAGACAAGTAAGAAGATGCTAGGAGATGAGCACCCTGATACACTTGGCGCCATGGTCTTTCTATTTTACGCATACCAAATGCAAGGCCGATTAACCGAGGCGGAGTCGTTATGCGTACAGGTATTACAAACAAGAAAACGGGTACTGGGAGATGAACATATTACCACACTTACTGCCATGGCCAATCTGGCGTACATATACCGAGAACAGGGCCGTTTCAACGATGCATTGGAGCTCTTACGCGATGCTGTTTCTCGTCTGGTGCAGATTGCAGGTCCAGGGAACGAAGAGACTGTATGTGAGGTTGAAACTCTAAGAAGATGGGAACAAGACCAGACTTGGGATATTAGCACACAAGAGGAATTGAAGACGTAATAGTATAGATTGTTAGATGTCCAATCAGCTTGAAACGTCATCTAATAGACTTTTGTCAGACTACGTTACCAAACAAGGGCTTCTCGTTCTAAAACTAGCATATCAGACAACCTATTAAAGACAGGTAATCACGGCAGTCTTTGGGAGTCCAGTCCTTTATATGCTTGGACTGGGTGATCCATACACAAAATGTCTGATTCCTTGTTGCTCTTTTGATGGTATATAGCACCTATTTGGGTAAATAGTTGCGTAGACAAACAGCGTAGAGCCCCCAATTACTCAGCTTCTAAAACAGAAAGTCTGTTCTGGCGGTGGCAAGCAGCAAGCGAGATACGCGAGATGCCATGTAATCTTGTGAGCATGTGCTTTTTTCAAGGCTCTCAATAAAAAGTTGAAGTAGGTCAAGCTAGAATGCAGATCTGAGGTAATACACATGTGTACAGAAAAGAGAGATGGTTGTACATACAGAGAGCCATTAATGCGTTCAAAGGCGTTGCTTGTAAAACATGATTACAACTACTAGTACTACTACCATAAAGACTCTTTCCCCAGATTTGCTTCCCTTGTGCCCATCGCTTAAATGGATACCCCATTTCCCATTGCTTCCGTTCTACTCCGCGGACGAGAGTGGATCCTCGGTAATCCGGGGTGGCTTTCGCCGCCATATACAAACACAAATAACCAACTTCACACGACACGCATTCCAGTTCTCAATAAAGTAAGGCCAGTCCAGCCATGCCGATGAATCCAGGTGGCTGCGTAAACTAAGCCCTACCATCCGTTCCATCCTCCTCGATTGCTTCTGCGCGGCCACTGCGGCGTGATGTTTAAAGTTGCCGAGGAGGAATAGTAAGTAGCTTGGTTTGTGGCGCCGTTAGACACGTAATAGCGAAGTGGCTACAAGAAAAGCCAAAGAATGGATAGAAGAGAGTAACTTGTTTCCGATTCCGGGCAAGTATCCTTTTTGATCCTGTAATTTCCCTCGTCACAATTGCCGTTTGCTTCTTCACGTGCTTTCCAAGTCACCAGGTGAATTCACGAGTCATTGTCTCCGTTGGAACGCGGGGTTATCACTCAAGGCCATGCAAGCCGTCGTTGATTGCGAAAGAATCATCATTGATGGCGACTTGTGTGAAAGTTGCTTGTGCGCAACTTGGAATTATATCGACATCACGGCGATGTACTTTTACTATTTGTCTATTCCTCCGTAACCGTATACTGCCATGTGCCTGCAGTCCGAGAACCGGCAAAGCCAAGGAGGGACGCATTCCCTGAAAACTAGTGCCCGCTCTTGGTCAATTGATGGAGGGGAGGGCTTCCAAATAGGCAACTTTGATCGAAGGAAGCGTGGGTCCCTGATGGCGGCTGTGCTAGTCAATGTTGACTCGTGGGAAATAGACACATGGCCGATATGCCTGATTCTCTCTTCATGTTCCCTTGCGCCGAGATCAAAACATTGGTGATCAATTGACAAGAGGGATGAACACTCCTCTTTTTTTCTCCGGTTATTAATTGTAAAAAAATGATTACAAAATATTGCAAAGCCGCTCAGCTCGGCTTTTTTGCTAAACGGCAAACGACGGGCCACCGTCAGCGACAAAGACCTCGGAAGATCGAAATAGTCGGCTCCAAGCCGTCAGCCCTAAGCAGTCACCAACGCCCTGACTCATCAAAACTCATCAGAACATCCCCATCTTTTTCCGCGCGTGAGAGTGAATTTTAGTTTTGTATCCGGCCATTCACCTACCATTGTTCCGTGGATATTGCGGGTGTCCCCTTACGAGGCTTGAACTAGTTTGAATGAAAACATCTCGTTGGTACCTAGGCTATATAGAAGTAGAGAATAAGCCCAAGCACTAGCGAGTGCGAAGTCTCACGTCAGGTCCAAAAGATGCATGCCTCCGAGGAGCCTCCATCCACAGGAGAGGGGGCGATAAAGCAGAAAGAAAAGGGGCCCATGTGCCAAAACTGGCAAAAATGAGACGATGCCCCCCCCCTCCCTCCTCTCCGCAAAGATTGGATCTGCGCCGGTATCGATACCCGGCTTTGCTGGGGGTGGTCCGGCCACCTTGATGGGCGACCTTGAGGGTGACACTCACGAGATAGCCGTGGAGCTCATGGAGTTGATTATCTGACCACATTATTCCTGTTTAGTTTGGATGGCGTGGTTGGATCCAGCGGTCCCCCATATTTTTTTAACGTTTTCTATTTATGATGCTTTTGCTGGTGATAAATACCTGGGGGGCAGCCGTCTTTCAAGGGTTGGTTTTCCTGCTGAGCCTTGACACTTTCTGCAGCTCCGTATTACATGCATGCCATGCATTGACTTTGTTCTCCTTTGCTCTTCACAATCCATGACTACATGCTATAAATCTTCAAGCCTTGATGCTTTTATGAATCTCCTTTGATGCCCAGCATCGAATTACAACACTCAATTGAGCCAGAAGCCAAAAAAGAAGGCCATCAACCAACCACACATAAAACTCAACACAACTTATACAGAACGACTACATACACTCAAAACTCACTCACACACCTCAACACCAAACACCATGGACTCCCTCCCCCTGGAGCTCGTCTCCCAAATCCTCACCCACCTCCCCCCCACCGACTACAAATCCGCCCGCCTCACCTGCCACGCCTTCAACGACGTGCTCGCAAAATCAACCTTTTCCGTCCTCGCCACCTTCATCGACCCAACCACCGCAAAGTCCACCATTGAGCGCATCGCCTCCGACCTCACCCGCCGCCCAAAGGCAATCTGGTCCCCCCGGCTGCTCCGTCCCAAAGGACCTCCCCGTCGCCGAGAGCTTCCTCTTCGCCATGCACCGGGCGCTGCGCGGAACGGCCTGTCCGTCCACGTCGCCCTGCTCCTCGAGAGCGTCGTCTGTGGATGGCGCGTGGAGCGACAGCGAAGACTCGGAGGATAGCGATGCAGGGCCTGCCGAGGAGGAGCTGGCGGCGTGGAATTTCGGACGGACTGTGGGCATGCATGACTTGACCGAGGAGATGCTGCGGCAGGCCATGTTCCGGTGGGCGCTGTATCTGAGCTACGTTTACACGGGCAAAGGTGAGGCGCCGCAGCTGTGGGTGATGAATTCGAAGAAATGGGCACTGCATCAATGATACTTTCTTCTCCTCTCTCTCTTTTGTTCCAACAGCATGTCTCTTTTCACACTTTTGATATCCAATTTTTATCTTTTAGCTTTAGCCTGACAGCACATCTTAGTTATAGCACAGACGGCGTCAATATTATAATAATCATCACTTTAATTCAAGCACAAAATACTAAAAACAACTGAGCCAATTTAAAAGTAAAGATAAGTTTCCATTAAAGGCATGATTTCGCACATGCAAAGGAGGGGTATATGGTACTTTAGCATCTAAGTGTAAAAAGAAATCTCAAACTCCCAAAATTATTCGTCCCAAGGTATATAAAATCCTCTCTCATCATTCTTTTCCCCCCGGCTCAGTACTTTTCTTTCTTGCTACCGCGTTATATATACAACATTTCGCAGAGAAAAGAAGAAAGCATGGCAAATAAAACAAAAACACGTTGCTGACGTTTCCAAATGCCGCCCCAGATTAATTGTAATGATCGTTATCCCTTCGTGCGTCCCAGACGTTTCATTGAAAAATGCTCCGAAAAATCCCCTCATCGTTAAAGCGTTACACTGCGCGACTCCAGAACGGAAGCTTTATATAAACATGTATAAAGCTGGCCCTTGACTCGCTTACAGCAGGTAAGCAGCGACGAGACCCATGGCGACCAGAGCACCGGTGGCGCGGTTGGCAACAGCGCCGCCAGTAGGGACGGGGGGAGTGCTGCCAGTGGTGGTAGGTCCGACGGGAGTGTTGGAGCCGGCGGGAGCAGTCTGGTTGCCGCCAGCAGGAGGAGGAGGAGCACCAGTGCCGGAAGGAGGAGTGACAACGGTGACGGGGGGGGATCACAACGGTAGAGTTGGAGGCAGCAGAGGTGGGAGAAGTCGGGGGGAGGGATCACGATGCCGGTGACGGAAGTGGCCTCGGCGGTGGTGCAAGGAACGGTCAGGGTGACGGTTCCGTTGACGACGGTGGTGGTGTAGACAACGGTGTCAGTGCCGGCCGGGGCTGAGGTCTGAGGAGCAGAGGTGACGGCAGTCTCCAGCGTGGTGGGAGTGCCGGTGCCGGTGGCGGTGATGACGGCGCTGGGCTGGCACTGAGAGGCGGGCAGAGTAAAGGCCGAAGGCTGAGCATAGACGACGCACTATGGACGTGTTAGTTTCTTGGTTGATATTCACGGTTATAGGAGGTCAACGTACGTTCTTCTGGCAAGCGGCGTCACCAGAGGTGGTGCTGCTCTGCCAGCACTCGGCAACACCGCCCAGGGGAGGGTATCCGGCAACGTTGTCGGAGCAGCGGCCCGCAGTGCCCATGCCGTTGGCGTCGCAGCGGATGATGATATCGCCAGACAGGCAGTAGTTGGCGTTGGGCTTGGCGCAGTTGACCTTGTTGGTGCCCTCGGGAGGGGCCTGGGCGCTGGCCAGGGCGGCGGCGGCGAGGAAGATGGCGGCGGTCTTCATTTTGGGTGTTTGAGTGTGTTGTATATGAATATTAATAAAAGGTGGTGAGGGTGATATTAAGATATTAGGCGGATGAGGTTGTTGGTGTAAGTGGCTGTTGAACGAGAGTACAGCGCAAGCTGAGCGTAACTAGCGAGTGTAGTTTCTGATATTACTTGGGGATGGATCAAGAACAAGAGGCCCAGCTGGTGTGCGGCGGACACGACGTGATGTTATATACCTGAAAGGCCCGTCCAGCACACCGTCTGGCCATGATACGAGCGTGTGGATGATTCCGGCTCCCAGCAACCCAAGCAAGGCGCATGCAGGGAGGCGGCAACTTTTGCCAGGGTTGGGATGCCAGGGACTGACGCTGTGGTACCTGTACATTGGGCGCTCCTCTGTGGACTCCATACAGAGACAAGGTCTCCCCTTTTAGCCCCGTCGACAGTCCGGCCTGGTACCAGTACTGGAAGACACTCGCTCGTATGCTTTTAGCTTAGACAGACAGATTCGTCTCTACTCCATACAATGGACAGCACGGCCGCAGTCTCTTGGCGTCTCTCCATATGACGCCGAGATCAGCAATAGCAGACGACGCCTCTTCAGCTCTTCCCAGCTCTTCCCAGAACATGTACCCTTTTACTCTGCCTGTACAGGCTGGCATGAGCGCACAGAGGGACCTTGCAAAGCGCTGTAGCCCAACTCTGACGGTGCTAGCCAGGGATCTTGTTTTCGCGTCGTTCCACCAGGCCCCAGCACCCGGGCAGCTGAGTAGCGCTACCTCGTCCATACCCGGCTGGTAGCTCTGAGTCTGCGTTCAGTCCACCGCTAGCAGGGCCCGTGCAAGTCCTGCGCAGGTACCAGTACCCAGCCAGCCACCCTCTGTGGCCTCGTGTGGCTCGACCTCTGCCACGGATAAGAAAAAAAGAGCGCCAATGAGCAAATGGGCTCGTACAAGCTGTGGCTCCAGCAGCAACGCATGGGCAGCACCAGCGCCACACGAAAATCGGAAAAAGATGCAGCGAAAAAAAAAAGATGGCGAGACAAGGCAATACGAGCTTTGCCGGCCTTCGATTCGCTGAAAGCATCGCATCAGGTGTGGCTAGTGGGCAGCAGCCTGCGCTTTCCCCGAATTTGTCTGCTGGTTTGCTTCAATCTTTCTTTCCCTCCATGGCGGACGGGGCTGGAGTTGCAGCGGCCTAAGCCCCTTTTGGCAGGCTGACAGCTGCTCCAGGCTGTCATTGGCGGATATCAACGTCATAGCTCACAATGCGCCCCGGTTATGGCTCGAGTATGTGGCACCTGCCCAGCTTACACTGCAACGTTTCGCCGCGACCACAGTGCGCATTCACATTTATTTTACCCGTCGAAATTCCCGCGCCAAGCGTAGATCATCGCTTAAGCCCACAGTGCTGTGGCACCGTGTCCCACGCGCGATGGCAAAAAATCAAGATCCAAGAAAGAAAATATAATGAAAAGCAGAAAAAAAGCTCATCTGCCCATCAAAATCTAGGTAGCCTTGTTGACGAACCGTGACGACATCCAAGACAATAGCCAGGCCCTATTTGTTTCCAAAAAAAGATTGTTCGCCTCTTTTTGCCGCGCCCATTATTACGGAAGCCAAGCCACAAGCTGTGTTGGTGGCGACACAGAATGAACGAATGCAGGTCCCGACCCAAAAAGGTGCCCCTCGTATTGTAATCAATAGCGTGCTGTGCTCAACGAGGCCTCATACCTTGTATACAAGAAAAAGAGGAAGGAAATTTTTTTACTCAGTCACATGGTCTTCCTTGTTGTGATCGGATGCTAATGCTTGTCAAGTCAGATCCCAGATACCTACTACAGGCAAAAATACAGAATTGGACAGGCCATCATGCGCAAAAAGAGCAAATGTCAAATGTACACTTACATGTCACACGTTGATTACTCCATGGGGTGAAAAGAGGGCCTTGACCCCAGGCGCCAAAGAAGAAAAAAATGGCAAACTCGTCATAACCACGTTCCTTCGTCGTGAGATTTCACGGTTTAACCGCCTTCCCAACTTTGCAAAGTCTTGACTGGCAGCTCGTCTTTCTGAGGCGGCCAGCGTATGGCTTTGATGGAGGGGCCGCATGGATCCCGCTTATTTTCTCCGACATGGCGCCGTCTGTGGACTTGCATTGGATGAATGGTTTGCGAATTGCTGGCAGCGAGCTTTGCTGCAAAGGCATGAGTAGTACCTACAGACTTGTACTGTGGGCTACAGTAGGTGGAATTTTCTTTCGTTTCTTCCTTCTGGCTGAAGAAGCATACACGGCATCTCTCTTGGGACGGGCCGCCAAGAGGCGGTGATGCGGTGTGATATCACAAAGTCAGGGTCCACTCCCGTTGCGGGAAGTCAAAAGAGGGTTCTAGTCTCTGTCAAAGACATCAATCATACACAGGAACAAAGACCCAAGGCAAGACATTCAGAGGGCACGTTAACCAAGACAAGAGAGAAACATTGCCTATCGCTTAACAAGAACCAAAATACGATGATCACAGCTAGAATAGTCAGGTGAAAGCTTTTGACACGCACAGGGAAAGCGGCCAGGGCCTCACGTCAATCTAAATGCCTGCCTAGCCTATCAATCATGCCCCCTATTATTTTTGGAATACGAGGGGGTCGAGAGCCTCTAGAGCTTTTGGGCTTCTTGGGCTCGACTCGGTCCTGTAGCAGTACCAGCGAAAAGGCGGGGTGTAGATGGCTGTTGCCATGTAGCGGTACCTTTGCTGGTGCCCGAGTCACCCTCGTATGGTACTGTAGCATCAAGGGGAGAAAAAAATAGATGTGCTTGACAAAATGCTACATCGTAACAATTTCTCACGGCATGTAATGCACACTTGATGCGATGCTACTCTATGTGGCTTTTTATAGATTTTTTTCCTTCTTCTTTTCTTTTTGGTCTTATACGCGACTGCCGAGAGGATTGTCGGCACTAGAATTGGCAAAGGCGCCAGATCTGGCAATCCTTCTGCGACGGCTTGGAGAAGGTCGGTCTTCTGTATAATGGGCCGACAAGACGTGAGGCATCACCAGACAAGTCATCCCAGATCACGCACATTTGGCTTGATCCAAGTACAGCGCATTAATGGCGCCATATCAGAGCTGGGCAGAATCTACAAAGTAGCAGTACTTTTCAACATGCTGGTATTTAGGAGTAAAGAATCCATACGCATGGGGCGCCATGCACACCGATATCCTATTTCGACCGCAAAGCAGCACCTCGGAATATCGCCGTCGCCGCAGGCTACTCGTCCATGTACAGTACATACTCCTTACTATCACTAGTATTGCAGCTTGGCCTCTTGCTCTTCTACGCCATATTAGTGTCTTTTCCTAATCCTCTTTCCCAAGTGAGGTTGAGTCGTGGTGCTAGTCGATATGCTCAGAAAAGGGGGCATTACCATTACCCCGTATGCATGTCTTACTGCCCCCTTGTCAAGGAGATTCTTCTCCGCAGCAAATCTTTATCGATCTGCTTCACTGCGATCTACGCATGGTGATGGGAAAGACAAAACAAATAAACAAATAAACCTCGTAATAGCACGTTGTCGTCTGGGGGGAGTTGTCAGATATCCTTTTTTTTTATTGCTTTTATTTGCAGCCTTACGCCGTTATGCATTAAACGCTTTTTTTGTGTGCGTTTGTGTGCGCTTCGCTTCCGAATGCTCCACGCTCAGCTCCCAAACCGTCACCCTATCCTCTTAAAAAGCTAACCGCTCATGCTTCCATGGCCTCTTTCCTTCGCCTTCACCATACTGCGCCGTCGGCTGATAGTCTCCCCTTATCTTGTACTTGTAAATCGTCAGACCGTCCAGGCCCACCGGTCCCCGAGAGTGGATCTTGTTGGTGCTGATGCCGACTTCTGTTCCGAAGCCGTAGCGCATGCCGTCCGCCAGACGGGTTGAGGCGTTCCAGTACACACCAGCCGAGTCTACCTGGTTCATAAAGTGTTCGGCCTCGGCTCCGTCCGAGGTGAAGATGGAGTCTGTGTGGTGAGAGCCGTGGGTGTTGATGTGGAGAATGGCTTCCTCGACGGAAGATACTGTCTTGACGGCCAGTGTTAGGGAAAGGTGTTCTGTATCATAGTCTTCCGGAGTGGCATCTAGAACAGTGCCGTCTGGGAAGGCAGTGGATGCGGATGCGAGGGCGGCTTTGCTGGCGGCGTCAAGGCGGAGAGTCACGCCTTTCAAAGCCAGTGCAGAAGCCACGCCGGGGAAGATTGTGTCGAGGGCTTTGTCCTGGACGAGGAGAGTCTCTACGCTGTTGCACGCAGCTGGGTAGCTGGTCTTGGAGTCGACAATGGCGACAGCAGCCTTGTCCTTGTCGGCGGAGGCGGTGAGATAGATGCTGCAGAGGCCGTCTGCGTGGCCCAAGACGGGGATCTTTGTGTTTTCCTTGATGTACCGGACAAGCTCGTTTGAGCCGCGGGGGATGACAAGATCAATGCTGCGATCCTGGCTGAGAAGCTGGAGGATGACGTCGCGAGTGGTGACCAGCTGGATGGCTGAGTTGGGGACCTGAGTTGTGGAGAGAGCAGAGGAGATGACTTGTGAGATGGCGATGAAGGATTCTGTAGATTCCTTGCCTCCTGTGGAAATGCTCAGTATTTAGGCCAGGCAGATGGTGAGATGGAAAAGCTTACCCTTGAGAATGGCAGCATTGCCAGACTTGATTGCCAGACTGGCAATGTTGGCAATGACTTCTGGGCGTGCCTCGAAGATGATGAGAAGGACGCCAATGGGGCATGAGACTCGCTCAAGATTGAGGTTGTCGTCGAGCTTGGTTCGCAGTGAGACCTTGCCCACTAGTGGCGATGATGACTGTTAGCAAGCTGATCTGATTTCTGAGTTTATGTCTGTGGTGAAAATTTCGCTCATGATGATACAGTCCATCAAATAGCCAATGCGAAGCAAATAAAAACAGAAACACAGAAAATGTGAAGCATTGCACCATGATGGCAAACAATAAGCCACGTACCAGGATCTTCCAAGTCCCTCACATCCAATATCCCCTGCAGCATATCCTCAAACTTGCCCGTCTTGCCCAGATCCAGCCTCGACACGAGCGCCTGCGACAGCATCCCATCCGCCGCCGCCTTTTGCGCAAGCTCCAGATCGCGCGCATTCGCCGCCAGGATCTCGTCCTTGGACGCTGTGAGAGCCGCGTGGATGGCCTCGAGGGCCTCGTTGCGAGCCGATGCCGGCAGCGAGGCCAGGGTGAACGAGGCCGTCTTGGCGGCGGCGGCGGCGACCTCTGGCGAGTCGTTTGTGAGAGACATGGTTCCCTTTTATGCTCTATAGATTGTATTTAATCTAGGGATATGCTGTCGAGAGAGGAATTCGTGGGCGATGAGTGAGATGAGATGTGAGGTTTGCATATGCGATGAGTAAGTCAGATCTGATTTTGTCAGACGCCGATGCGGGGCCCACGTATTGCCTGATGTGGTAATCGCTGTGGCGACCTGCCACCGGAAGCGGCGCAATGCTGGACTGGTCCTAAAATCATCCTCTTCTGTAGCAGCGGAATAACACGGCAATTGCATACAACGTAACTGTAACATAAAAAATTCTGTATTATTGACCATATTTTACAGTTACCTTTGCTTTAGACTCTGTTCGTATACTCTGGGGCAATACTAGTAAGTAAGGACCAGATCGAGATAAGATGCGCACATATGGAACCATTACGGGCTTGCGAGAAAAAGAAGAAGAAAATTTGCTCAAGGTGATATTCAAAGATGAGGCATGATGCCTGGGTTGGAGCACTCTACGTTTATATAATGGCTGCATTATCCCCAGGTTGACATGGCCAAAGAGTTGCAAATGGAAGTTGACCAAAGTATGTGTTTGTTGAAGATGCAAGCGAGGGGCCTGAAAGAGACAAAAATGTAAAGAAATTGAGAGTAAAACAGAATTGAACATCTCAATGAATGAGACCAAGGCTTTGGTGGTGTCTTTGCTCCTGGAAACTCCAGCATCCAATGCGGGCCGCTTCAAGATCTGAATAGGGAGCTACAACGTCATTTCAAGATTCCTTGTGTGCTGGTAACTCACTCGTATTTCTCTCTCTTCTTTTCTACTTCAACTTTTTCTTATTTTAATTTTCAGCGATATTGAGTCATAGTCTTGATTAATTGAGACCCATTGCAAACATCTGATGGAAAGTTCCGGCAAAGCAGAGTTACAATATGCCAACCAAAAGCCTTTGTTAAGCGAGATACGCGACTGTTCATCCGAGTATGTAGACATCTTGGGCAATTAAATTAGAAAGCTTCAAGTATCAGAATACATGACTATATAAATGCAGATTCATAATCGGCATTTAGGCAAATATTTTTGCCATGTTCTCATGCAACCAACCCTTCGCCACAGCTTGAAAATGTGCGATTTCTCATGATGAACTGACTCCCTTTCTAATTATCGAATCAGGCTTAGCTTTATACATTTGTGTAAGAAGATTATATGGTTAAGATGCTACTAGGATTGAATGAATTATACACTAACTGGGGGTAACGAACATTTCGGACCATGTTGTTTGTAGACGTTTCATGGAGCGTCCATAGAGAAACAGAAAGGGAAAAAGTGAGTAAAAAGGAAACTTTTGGAGATCCTTTGAACTCATATTTCTCTACATGCGCTTTACTTGTATATCTCTATATGAGTCATCCATGGCAGCCAGGCGTTGAGTTGGCGCATCGCATAATAGGGAAGATTCTACGAACAGACTTGGCCTTGTAAGCAGCAAGAGTAAACAATCATTCTATTTAAACATGTAAATGGGTATAATAATGTGGCAAAAGGAATGGTATTATCAAGAAATATTAGACTGCTGAGTTTGGAGGATTCAACTCTGCATAGTACCTCGCCATGTCACCTCGGCCTCCGACGAGATTCGGCGATGGAACCTTGATGGGTTGTCGGCGCACAGGAGCCGTGCAACTTGCGCAACGTATGGCCACATGACAAGGCACTTGCTAAAGGACTCGGATAATCGGATGTCAAGTTTTATAGATTGTTGCTGCGATAAGTCTGGCAGCAGCTGATCTGTTAGGCCATACCTGAGGCCATGTTGGGGAAAGGCATATACTACATGTATCCTGATTACCTACTGATTGCAATCTTATAAAGTAGAGAAACAAAACGTAACGGTAAAGGCTGTATGCATTGGCTACATGAATCAAATGCCGACATCACACACGCTGTTACATCATTCTCGTCGTCAAATAGCCTACATGAACCGTCTACATTGATAGCGCCGTCCAAGATACACTAAATCATAAATCCGATAATACGAGCATGTCATGCCGAAGCATTCAACGCCCGATCCATCGCCGTCCATTCCCTCTCATTGGCCCAATTACCCACTCAAGATCAATAAACCGCAATGAACCTTCGATATGCCCCAACTTCTCAGCCATACTTACCCCGATTTCCGGAATCTACCCCAAATGCTACCATGACTAACTACGCCGCTCTCCTCGATTTAGTGGTATCCCGTCAGCCTCTCCCATGCCCGAGCCCCACTCCTCCCAGGCGCCCTCTTTTTACTTGCATTTTCTTCTTCTCAAAATTCTGCGCGATACTCTGTCCGGCTAATTCCCACCCGGCAAGGCTAAGGCCGTGCCCCTGCGTGGCTGCGATGGAGGCGGGGATGTGCTTCTTGTACGAGGAGCTGCAGATGCTTTCTCGTTTACTTTGCTGTAGAAAAGAAGAGAGAAACAAAAGGGGTCAATATTGTAATATGGATATGTTACTCCAAGTATTTCCTCTAATGATGGAAAAAAACAACTTATGAAAAAAGATGACAAATGTAACAGTAATTCATACCTTGCAAGAATAACAAGGCTTCACCTCCCGGTGGGTTGCCGAGTCGCGGACCTCGGCCGTGGAATCTGAGCCGGCGCGCGTATCCGGCCTTGGCCCACTTTCTACGGAGAATGGCAAAATTTCCTACAGCAAAAACAAGTGGGAATCGACATGGTAGTGGGTGGGATCGAAGAAAAAGGATTTTTTAAAGAGGGCGACATGGTGTGTGTGTTGTTGGCCTTCAAGTAGGAGCCCCCCCTGTGTTTATTTATTCTGCTCATCATCCCGCCTTTTTGCTTCTCATCCTTCTTCTTTTTCAAGTGTGTTTTCATGAGGCATGGCTACGAGACTACTTGAGCGGGTTTCTTTATTTTGTTTACTTCTTTCTCGTGCTACATATTAATGATTTTATTTTATGATGCCATTGGGAGAAATAGACGACTTGTCTGACTGTGCCCACTCTCTCATATCGCCCGACTGAACTAAGACTCGTTTTATAAGCCGTCACCTCATACCATCTCAATTACACCACAACTCATAAGAATAACTCTTTTATTATCAAAAAAAGTCTTGATCAAAATGCCTTCAATCCCTGATCCAGAAAAGGCCAATGGTCCATCAACATCCCCCACTCCATCCATCCACTCCTCCAACGACACCATCACCACCGCACATTCAGACCACGGCAGCAACGACGAAAAGAAGACTGCGCGTCATCACATCACTGAAAACGACGTGGAACTTCACCACGACGCTCTCGTACCAACAGTCAGCCTTGCCACAGCAGCGCAGGCCCCGGCAACGGAACAGGAAGCTGCCCGGTCACGATCCCGTGCTTCAACCACCCGGTCCAAGACTCCCAAGACTGTTCCTCGCTCTCAACGACGAGGTCTGCTAGGTCGCTTTGCTGTTGTTCCTGAAGTCGAGAGTCCGTATGAGTACAAGAACTCGACTAAATGGGGCATCACCTTGACTATTGCTCTGGCTACTGCCGCTGCTCCGCTGGGCTCTTCCATCTTTTATCGTATGCATGACAAGTCACTTTCCTCCCATTCATACCTACCTGCTAACAGCTCATAGCCGCTCTTCCTGAAATGACACGGAAGCTCAACACCACCGAAGACATCGCCAACCTTTCCGTCGCCCTCTACATGATCTCCATGTCCATCTTCCCCCCTCTGGTGGTCCTCCTTCTCGGAGCAATTCGGCCGCCGCTCCATCTACATCATCTCCTTCACCCTGTTCCTCATCTTCGCCATCGTCTCCGCCGTCTCCACCAACATCGCCATGCTCATCGTCTTCCGCATCTTCACCGGCGGCGCCTCCGCCTCCGTGCAAGCCGTCGGCGCCGGCACCATTGCCGACATCTGGGAATCGCACGAGCGCGGCCGGGCCATGGGCATCTTCTATCTCGGACCGCTGCTCGCGCCCCTGATTGCGCCCATTGTGGGAGGAGCTTTAGCCCAGGGGTTTGGCTGGAAGGCTACCATGTGGTTCCTCGCCATTTACGGACTTGTCATCCTGGCCATGCTAATCTTCCTCCTGCCCGAGACGCTGGCACGGAAGAAGCAGGAAGAGGCCATTGCCGATAATGAGCCAACTGCTGAATCCATCCGCCGCATGACGACCAGAGAATCCGCCAAAGTCCAGACCAAGAAACTGGCTGCAAGCGCCAAGCGCATCTTCCTCGACCCCCTCAGCGTGCTGCTCTTCCTCCGCTTCCCCCCCGTCTTCATCACCGTCTTCACCGCCGCCATCGCCTTTGGAGCGCTATTCATCTCCAACATTTCCATCCAGCAAAAGTTCTCTCAGCCCCCCTTACAACTACAGCCAGATCATTGTCGGTCTGCTCTACCTCCCCGCTGGCCTGGGCTACTTCATCGCCTCCATCTTTGGCGGCAGATGGATCGACAGAATCATGACCAAGCAAGCCATCAAGGCAAATCGCTATGACGAAAATGGCAAACTCATTTACCTACCCGAGGACCGCTTCAGAGAGAACATGTGGCTGGCCAACACCATGTATCCCATCGGGCTGCTGATATACGGATGGACACTCAACTATGGAGTCATCTTCATCGTCCCTGCTATTGGCAGCTTCATTTTTGGAGCTGCCTCTATGCTTGTTTTTGTAAGCCCCCTTTATCGCTATAATTTTGACATGTTGCTCATGACTAATCGTAAAAAACAGTCTGCCGCCACCACCATGCTCACTGAATTCGTCCGCAAGAAGAGTTCCGCTGGCGTTGCCGTCAACAACTTCGTCCGCAACATCCTCAGCTGCGTCGGCGTCATCGTCGCGGCTCCTTGGATCAACACCATTGGCGTAGGCTGGGTGTTTACGGCCGTGTCTTTGTTTTGTATGGTTGCTGGCTATATTGGCATTTGGACATTGAGGAGAAATGCCGCTCGGTGGAGGAAAGACATGGACGAGGCGATGAAGGATATGTAATGATTTGATGATACCCTAACATGTTGTGTGACTTTTTATAGACGTTGTTGTTTTCTCTTTATATCTAGGTCTGGTCAAAAGTACAAGTATTCTTGATCTTAACACATACATGATTCTCTACATGTGAATAATCGTCTCTGATGATCTATACTCTTCTCTCACCATTCACTTTTCTCCTGCTAGCAGCTTGCCGAGCGCATCAACAGCGACATTTCCGCCGCTGAAAACAAGGCCCAAGTCCCATCCCTCTTCGCCGGCCTCCTTCTCCACAAGACTTCTAAAATCTTCATCAAACAGCGCAACTGCCAGCGGAACGCATGCGCTCGGCTCAACCACCATCTTCATCCGCTCATACACGAGCTTCATCGTCTTCAAAATCTCCTCATCCGTCACGCTGAACATGCCACTTACCAGACGTCGCTCGAAGATGACGCTCCAGGGATGCACACCCACTGGGGTTCTCAGTCCATCCGCCACAGTGAGAGACGACACGGTAGGGATGCGTTCGCCTGACTCGTATCCTCGCTTAGCATCGTCAGCTCCCTGATATGACGGCTCGGCCCCAAAGACCTTGATACCGGTGCCTTCGCAGCTGAGTGCCACGCCAGAGAGCATTCCGCCGCCGCCACATGGAGTGATGATGGCATCCAGTCCTTCTTTATTTCCCTTGGTCTTGTTTGCCGCAGCGGCATACACGCCCCTCAGGGCCTGTCCGGCTGGGTTAACGTGAGATGCAATGCTGCTCTCTACTTGGTCTTGGAGCTCGAGTCCGAGGGTCCCCTGGCCAAGCATGATGTCGGGATGATCATAAGGAGGGACCAGTCGCGCACCAGTCTCGGCAACAACCTTTTCGGTGACGGCCTCACGCTCGACGCTCGTGCTGCCGCTGAAGATGACGTTGGCGCCATAGCCCCTGGTGGCGTTGATCTTCGCAGGGATGGAGATTTCAGGCATGACGATGTGAGCCTTGATGCCGTTCTCTCTGGCTGCGAGAGCCAGGGCCTGAGCATGGTTGCCTGCAGATTCACGTTAGCAGCCGTTCTGAGTCATCAACTAGACAGGATCGTGAACGAGATACAAGAGCACCTCGATCTTGAGCCTCTCATTCCCTTCCCACAAGCATA
Organism: Trichoderma atroviride; assembly: GCF_020647795.1. NCBI lineage: Eukaryota > Fungi > Ascomycota > Sordariomycetes > Hypocreales > Hypocreaceae > Trichoderma > Trichoderma atroviride. The sequence continues at coordinate 419,060 of NC_089400.1, read as the reverse complement.
AATCAAGCCAAGTAGAGCACCATCTTACCAGAGCTATGCGTCACCACGCCCTTTTCCTTTCCTCCCCCCTCCAGCCATCCCGGCTCCTCTGACAGCTTGTGCAGCGCATAAAAGGCCCCGCGCACCTTGAAGGCCCCGATGCGCTGCAAGTTCTCGCACTTGAACCACAGTCGCAGCACAGGCTTCGCGGGCGTCCTGCCGGCGAATCTCGTCTTCTCGAGGTTCTCGACGGTCGTGGGCGTCGAAGCCAGCTCGGAAAGCGTCTGATTGGTCACCACGGGCGTGCGATGGACATGATTCTTGACAACCTTGTGCGCCGCACAGACTGAGTCGCGGCTCAAGGGGAGAGTTGTCGACAATGCGGCCATTTCTGCTGCTTGTTCTTTGCCGCTTCTTTGCTTGGAGCCTGGCTCTTTTTGCCCCTTACGTCTCTTTTCCACAAACAAACAAAAAGAGACGCCTTCACTCTTTTAAGGATACTTTCGACAAGCTGCTGCCTTGAGAAGCGGATTATCTCATCAGCACTTCTCCTCGATGGCGTCAAAAACGTGCCGCCTTTCCAGTGATCAAAAGGCGTGGGGATCCCCGCCCGCTAAAATTAGTGGACGGGTTCCAGGGTAAGAGCGGCGGCGCAACGATTCTAGAAGCCTCTCCCCAGATTTTGCTTCTACAATTCTATACTGTAGAATTCTTCTCAGCAGAAATCAACCATTTCGATTTCATGATTATATGATCACTGTCTTGGCTTTGTTAATTTCCTATTCTGGTGCTCATTTCAGTGTTGGGATTCTGCACCAGTGACAAGTCAACTCTCACGTTAACGCGGCTTCAAGTCTACCTGTCAAATACAGGCGCCAAGGTGAGACAAGGACACTGTCAATCATTGTTTCAATCTCTTCTTGCTTCTACTACTTGTAGGTAGCTTGTGTGTGTATTCTAGGACTAACGCATGTATTCCACCACAGGATACCGAATGCACCAAAAGACCGGGAATTGGGCCAACGAAATTTGCGTGAGAGCTCTACAACTTCTCCCAGATTCCACGTCGATCTGCGACTAGGGCAATGGCTCCATTGCCATACCGACTTCTTCACGAGCTCTTTAAGCATCTCTTATTCATCCCCAAATGCCCAACTTCGTGAGCGCCCCGTGGCTGTGTTAGATTCAAGTGAGCCCTGCCATGATAGCACTCCCCGAGCCACAGCCGCCACCAACTCCTGCGCACAGCTTCGCCATTACTGCATCTCATCCAAGGCGGATTTCATCGTTCGCTTGAGAAAGGGAGAAAACTGATCTACAACATGACTGACCGGGTCTCAAAGGCGGCCGCAGACACGAGGTCACCTGAAACTGGTAGGTGTGGTCCCCCCCCACGAGCCGAATGGCGGTATTGGGTTCTGCGATTGCAGTCGCCGGCGTTGGAGAATTGTGGCTGATACAGGTGTGCTGGCAGCTGGAAACGCAGTTTCATCGGAATGCTAAAGCCAGCCATGGAGCCCTGAATCGAAAAGTTGCATATAAGCTGCAGCTTGAAATTACGACTTGATCGCAGTTTGACGGATTTGCGACTTGGCTGCAGCTTGTCCAAGTCACAGCCTGGTCGCGTTGGCAAAAAAGTTGTGGTTAGGTAAATCCCGGCTATTCGGTGTTGAGAGGCATCCCTCCTTTTCTCTTCTTTTCTTTTTTTTTAAGATTACGAAACCTGGGATCTGCCTTATATGAGCCGATATTTCGGGTCTACTCGGAGCAAGGGTTCGAGATGGGCTCTACTGTATCTTTCCTTACGGTGTCGCTTGTTTAATTCAGCGTATCATTTACGGTAGAGCTGGGTCGTCCAGGGGGAGTTTTCTCTACCTTCTTCCCGACGCCCAACACTCAGTACCGCCAGCTTGGAGCCGATGGGGAAACAAGGGCATGGGTCATGGGTGCTGGCAGTATTGAAAGCCCCGACAGCCATGCAGTCCGTTTTCTGGGTCTTTGGCCTGTTCGTCGAATCAGCGATCTAGAAGCTGTTGTTGGTCGCTAGCGCTCCATTTGCTATGCAAGGGAGTATTCCCAGCGTCGGCCCTAGTTCTCGTCGCTTTTGTTGTTGAGAGAACACGCCCAGGGACGGAAAGGAGACCGGGGAAACAAGCAAGTAAAAAGGTCTTGGCGAAAAGACGAAAACGAATGACTGGTTACTGGCTTGTTGATCTCTAGGCAGTGCCCCCTAGCTGCATGGAGATGAATCTTGCTATGCACGCCGCGAATGATGGGCAGTAATACTATTTGCTGATGGGCACTCTTCGGTTTGCGGCACTGCCTAATCATCGCATCAAGCTGTCATTCAGATCCGCGGAAATCCTTATCTGGCATTCATCCTGTCCTCTCGGTCGGGGTCGAGATCGGATCCTGCGTCGAACCTTACAGGTGCATCTTGCGTATACTCAAACGATGACAGCCACCCAAGACCTTGTTATGATCGGATGAATTTCACCCACTTGACCGGGTTACCGGGCCTTGCTGCGTCTCTTACTCAATCCTATATTAGCGCCACAGATCGATCTTTTGCGGTGTGAAGAATGCGAAGAAAAGGCAGCCATTTCACACGCCGATAGCTGTGACCGCCACAGAAGCACCCCGGCTCTTGCCCCAATTTCTCGAGCTGTCGCATGTCAGGTGGCCCTTGGGATGGGTCTCTGGGACGCCAGCCAGTGTTGCAGCGGCATGATGGACGGCTTGTTCTGCAGCTCAGAGGGGGGGATATGCAATTTGCCCATGCATTCAATCTAAAACAGGGCTTTGGTCGCACAAGGCAGCCTATGATTCTCACCAAGCTAGCCCTCCTATGGAGGAGAGTACTCGCCCCGTCCTGTGGACTCATCGCGCAGAGGATGTCGACACCGGGGAGTCGATGTGGAGTTACGAAGTCTTGCGGCTACAGGTGTTCTTTTTGGCATCGTATAGGGGTATGCCTCATGTAGAAATACTGACCAGATCAGATGCACGATCCGCTGTACTGGCTTTCCCCTGGTCTTCGGGTCGCCGCAGTGCCTCTTCTCTCGATCGCATGGCGGAGCAGCTTCCGGTAGCGTCGCATCCACCTGCCGCCTCCCCGAATCCCATGCTTAATACTCCTCTTACTGGCCATGTTCCACCTTGCTGTGAGCCCAAGCTACCTACGCGTACGCCGCTCGTCGAGAAAGCCTGAGCAGAAGTAGAAAAGGCTTGAGTGCGGCGGGGAAGCAACCTAACACCCTTCAAGCTGGATAGCATCACCACAACAGCACTGCGGCATCATTGCATTCCTCACGCCCACTGATACCCCCTGCGGCGCTCTGATGGGCAGCTGTGAGCCAGGGGGTATGAACTGTAGTATTGGCACCTCCATGTTTATACTTATTAGCCCTTAATCCTACGACCCATCTAAGCTGCCAGGGATCGTGGCCGACAAGGGAGCATGTCGAAGGCGTCGGGTCCCAAGTTCCTGGGTCTGCCGGTTCGCGGCCCAGCCATATGATCTGCGTGTCCATTATGCCATACCTTTTTCTCATCACTCACGCACTCTTGCTCGGCCCGGCCCAGTGATTTAAAAGGGGAATGGTGATTCTATGGGGCCTCTGCTGAGAAGTTCCCCCTTCGTTGTGTCGTCTCAAACCCACTTCTCATTTTGTCTCCAATGCTCTGTCCGCGGTTTGATTACCATGGATGATCAAACATCGCCAGACGGTCGGCTCAGCCGTGATAGCAGTATCAGTTTGGAGGACCATGAAGGACCAGCTCCAAGGCGCGTTTGCATCTCTGATCCCTTCATTATTTGTTCATGTGTCTTCTAACTGGAATCTCACATCCAGGTTAAGCAGATCCCCTCTTTACACTGCGCATCAGATACAGCGAGAGGCAAACGATCGAGCAAGCATGGATTCTCTTCTTATGATTTCCCTAGACTTTCCTGCAACGTACAATACAGACGAAATACCTACAGGCGTAGGGTCTTTGGATCCTGCTGATGAACCATTGCTTTCATCCCGCCGCCTGGGACAGTATTTGTCAGAAGAACACAGGAACGAACGGATCGCTCTAGGGGTGCAACCTCTGGGAGTAAACAGGGCTACTGTCCAAAGTTATCTGCCCGAAATTATACAAAGTGTTGACAACAACGCATCGCAAGCAGAGGCAACTGTTGGCACGATAGAGCCCGAGGAGGGAGTATGCTGGGGATCCTTTACCACATTGGCATCTACAAGCTCTGACGGGTCGTCGGGGCCCATTACAGCATGTAGTAACAATAACGATGACGAGAATATAGCCGAGGCAGCCAACCCAAGACCACTCCCCACAACGCCCTCTTCAGATCAACACACTGCTTCGAGCCCAGCGAGACTAGCCAAGCAAGATGTGGCTCTAGTAAAGTTGCAACATGCCTTGGCTGGCAACGAGTCCCATCTCATAGCCCAAGACACTGCTGAATGCGACCTTGAGCTGGAAGGCATTGTAAGGTACGTACACAATAGGGTTGTATGACACACGCCAGTCACTGGACTAACATACATGGAATAGCAACCTTTATAAAACAAGCCGTCATAGGCGACGTGTAGGCTACCCAGTCGAGAACCAAGCCCGCGTCAAAAAGACTATTCGTTTCAAAAGGAGGTCGGAGAAGCAGCAAAAAGAGATGAAGAAATGATTTCGGGCTCGGTCTCTTTGATGGCAGATTTCTTTCAACAAGTTGTCGGTGCGGTGGACTTGGTATATGGGCCTTGTGGCATTATCACATATTAGAGGCTGTACAGGCAGCATGACGGAAAAAAAAGGACGGGATTTCCTTGAGACTAGATTGTATTATATGTTATATAACCGTTCCAAATTAGATACAACAATACACTTGCAATTGCTTTCTGTATCTCCAGCTATCAAAACTCATAGCTGTGCGAGCTATATAGGTATCCAATTTGATTACAACTAACTAATCATATCATCGTACGTCGTAATATCTTATGCCACAACCAAATCTTTGACCCTCCGAATCTCATCTCCACTCGCACTCACAATCTTGATCCCCTTCTTCTCGACATCCTTCTTACCCTCCGCCTCCCAAGCCTCCTTCGTCACAGCCCTCGTGCCCTCTTCAACAATATACGTCCTATAGCCCTCCTCCACCGCCGACTCCGCCGTCGCCTTTACACAATAATCCGCCGCCAGCCCAACAACAAAAACATCCGTCACCCTCGCCTCCTTCAGCTTCTCCCCCAGCTCACTCACGCTCACGCGGAACGGATCCCAAAACGCAGAATACATCTCCACATCCGGATTCATGCCCTTGTCCACGACGGCATCGATTTTAGAAACGTCCAGCTCGGGCACGAGTTCGACGCCGGGCGTGCCCTGGACGCAGTGCGTGGGCCATAGCAGCGTGGTGTCGCTCTTGGAAGGGTCTGATGGGTGGATGATTGTGTGGTAGGATTGGTAGGCTGTGGCGCCGGGGTGGTTTGAGGCAAAGGAGACGTGGTTTGGGGGGTGGAAGTCGCGGGTGGCGATTTTGATGGCGAAGGGGAGGCTGAGGAGGGAGTTTACAGTTGGGGCGATGTCGCGGCCTTGGGGGACGGCGAGGGAGCCGCTCTGTGAGTTGATGTTAGTGTTAAGAAGTTGAGGATATCAAGATTGTGGTGAGTCCATATCGAGTGGGAAAAGATGAAGTGAGTTTGTGGAGTTGGAGAGTAAAAGGTGAGGCGAAACTAGGTGTGAGGCTTACCGGAGGGCAGAAATCCTCCTGGAAATCAACCACGATGATCGCAGGTCTAAACTCTGATTCAACACCCATGATGAAGATCTTCGTTTTGTGATTGAAATAAATAGGAAACAAAATCAGAAGAGTGAAATGAGCGAAACAGAAATGAAGGCTCACTAATGGAAGTTTAAAACAGATGCTTTACAGAATTGGCTGATGCGAATCCCCCACTTTTGCGGCAGCGGATGTGGCTTATCGCGCTAAATGGCCGATAAAGAGCTGTTTTTTGGCCTGGGGAGAGGATGTGGAGTAGATGGTACTTGGGATGAATGCTTGCTCACATGGTTCACAGAGTAGCTGATACAAGTACTGCTTGGATACGTTCGATGTATGCTGTTAGTTCAAGTACGGCCGGACTTATCGAAAGGGATCATGGCAACTGTTTCCATTATTAAAATTTATAGACTAAAAGATAGAATACAGAGTGATATTAAACCAGCCAGCTACCCATGGATATCGAAGCAATGCTATGCTATTCGCCGCTTTCTTGCAACTATATACTTGTATATATCGTCTATAGAGCATATGTCATCTTCTGCACTGCCCTGATCTCATAACATCCAAAAACAAATACGAAACTCCATTAATTACCAACCACCCCTCGCTTGCGCAAACCGTTTTCTTCGTTACTGCGCTTTGAGTGTTTTTTTTCTCTTTCTTTCTGACATTACTAACATTAAAACCAATCATCATTAATTTTTCTACCTTCGGATCGCTGATCCGTTGGTGATAGTCAACGAGGCCGACGAAGGAGCCGGAGTCATGGCTCGTGAGGGAGCCGCTGAGGGAGCCGCTGAGGGCACAGTGCTTCGGTTGTGCGCCATGTGAGCCTTGACCAGGTGGCCAGCAGCGAGGGCACTGCAAAGAGACAGTTCACCGGCCAAGACAGCCGCGGCGATGATTCGGGCAAGTCGTCGGGCATTGTCGCCAGGGTTTGTGGGATGAGAGCCCCTGACGCCGAGAAGTTCCAGCATAGAGCCCTGAGGATCCAGGATGGTGCCGCCGCCGAGAGTGCCGACTTCCAAAGAAGGCATGGAGACGGAGATTTGGAGAGAGCCACGAAGACTGGTAAATGGTTAGCATGCTAGTTCAAAGGGAGAAGAGGAGCCATCATATATAGACACTTACTTCTTCATAATGGTGATACAGTTGGCGCTCTCCACAACCTGTGCGGGATCCTGACCAGTGGCCAGGAACATGGCGGCGACAATGTTGGCAGCGTGGGCGTTGAAGCCACCCATTGAGCCAGCCATGGCGGAGCCGATCATGTTTTTGGCGTTATTCAGCTCAACCAGAGAATCAACATCCGTCTTCAGGACGCTCTTAACGACATCACCAGGGATAATGGCTTCAGCAACAACGCTCTTACCACGGCCCTCGATCCAGTTGATCGCAGCCGGCTTCTTATCCATGCAGTAGTTACCGGAGAGGGAGATGATGGTCATGTCTTCGAAGCCAGCCTCGGTCTGCATCACGTTCAAAGCGTGCTCGCAGCCCTTGGAAATCATGTTCATGCCCATAGCGTCACCAGTAGTCGTCTTGAAGCGGATGTACAGATTGGTGCCGGCGATGGCTGTCTTCATGGACTGTAGTCTGGCAAATCGGCTAGTAGAGTTGAATGCGTTCTTCATCGTAGTCTGACCTTCATCGGAGTCAAGCCACAGCTTAGCAGCACCGGCGCGTTCCAGGGTATCGAAAGTAACAACGGGTCCACGGGTCATACCATCGGCAGTCAACACGGTAATGGCACCACCTCCAGAGTTGATGGCCTTGCAGCCTCTGCTAGTACTGGCGACAAGGACACCCTCAGTAGTGGCCATGGGGATGAAGAAGCTCTGTCCATCAATGACAAGAGGACCAGCAACTCCGACGGGAATGGGCATATAACCAATGACGTTTTCACAGCAAGCTCCAAACACACGCTCCCAGTCGTAATGCCTGTATGGCAGCTTAGAGTTCTCCAAAACGCTAGTGATTTCAGAAGTGGCCCGGGTGCGAGAAATGATGGTTCTGCGAACCTTGACGGCACGAGTAAAGTTCTTGAGCGTCTTTTCGAGAGCGTAGCCAGGAATCTTGCCACGCATCGACAGCTCGACAACCTCTTCATCAGTCATCTCAGTGATACGTTTCTCGACAAGCATCTTTTCCAGCACCGCCAAGCTACGGTTCTCAACCTCCTGGGGCTTAACCTTGGACTCAGCATCACTCTCATCATCCGTAATGACAGGAGTAGCCGGTTGGGTCTGCTGAGGAGTTGGCGGGACATATTCTCCGAGAGGCAAGGTGGCGGAACCAGTGTCGTTGAAGCGCTGGGCACGAGCAAGCTCGTTGCGGTCGATTTGGTGGTCTGGAGCGTTGGGGTCCTTGATACTCCATCGGGCGACGTTGAAGAGATAGCCGTTGAGGCCGACACTGAGGGCGAGAGCAGCGATAATCCACTTGGAGAGCACAGGGTCCTCCAAGCTGCTAAGGAGGCCGCCGACAACACGGCCGCCAACCCCAAAGAGCTGGTCGTCCACAGGGGGTGCAGTGGCCGAAGGCAGCGCGTAGTGAATGGAAGGGAATTCGAGCTCATACTTGATGGGTGTGAGGATGCTCACGAGGACGGCGACGCCCTTGGCCCTGGCAGCTGCCAAGATGGCATCCAGACCGTTGGATGCGACCTTGAACGGATCAACAGGAGGGGTAGAGACAACTCCGCTGAGTCCACCAACCAATGAACGCAGGCTTGGGAAGGAAGCGCCGTTGCGGAAGGGGATGGTGACGATGTTGATGAGATTGACCAAAATGAAGCCGGAAACCATCAGGCCCTTGAACTTGGGAACGCTGCTGCTCTTGATCTTTTTGCCAAATACCGAAGCCTCATCCTTGTCGGCGCTTCTGGCGGCACTCTCTGCGGCACGGCGGTTGACGCCATCGGCTTCCAAAACCCTGCGCATCTCAACGTGTCGCTTGATGCGGTTGATTTCAAGCTTGATGCTCAGGATGGCGGTGTAGAAGGTGAAGAGCAGGATGCAGTCGAAGAAGAGGATCCAGGCAGCCAAGAAACAGAACTGCTGAAGACCGCCTTGAACGCCAGAGGCAGCTCCGAGACTGAGAATCACAATCTCAATGGCGTAGTCGCGAATGATTTCGTAACCCTTCTCTTTGATGGCAGCTTGAAGAGCATAGGAGATGGCGCCTTCTTGCTTGGGCTCATTCTTTCCCTTCTTCATCGGCTGTGCACGATGCTCGATGGCGTGGCTCAGCACAGCCTTGGTGAGGGCAATGTTCTTCTCAAAACCAATGGTGACAACCAAGAAAGGAAGACCTTCAGAAAGGAGCAAAACACTGATGGGAATGCCTAGGCCAGTAGTGACGGCCAAACCGAAGAGGAAAGCAAACGTGGAGGAGAAGAGAGTGGTCGTAGCCAGCCAAAAGTTGGATCCCAGGCGGCGCATGGACAAGAAGAGAGACACAAAAGTGATGTGCATGGCCAGATATCCAAGGAACATGATGGTGACATCGAGCGTCTCGGCATTCTTCAGCAGGTCGATGAACGTAGACCAAGCGTTGCGAATCCACAAGATCAAGTTGGGGCCGGCGTCAACCTTGGCAGCCTTCATAATCCACATCTTCTTCTCACGGCCATGCTGCGTCTCAGCCTCCTGGGCGTTTTCAAGAGGAATCTCTTGCGCAGCAGCAATGAACTCTGGCGCCTGTTCATAAGGCACAGAGTAAGCCAAGACGCTGTCACCAGCATAAGCAGCAAAGGAGTTGAGGGTGGCCGGCAGAGTGGTGATGGTAAGGTTCTGGGGAGAGGGCACCGCATGAGAGCCCGGAGCAGAAGTAGAAGCACCTTCGGAGACAATCTCGGGGAAAACGAGCGTCAAGAGGGCAAGGTGGTCGGCCTCGTCAGACGTCTCCAGGCCTTGCTCTACGTTTTGCCATTTCCAGCCGGTCTCGGGACCAGCAATCAAGTCTCGGCTGCCATCAGCCAGCGATGACCACTCCGCCTTGCCCACGCTGTTTCCTCCAAAGAGAGTCTCTTGGAGCAGGCCAATGTAAGACGTGCTGGCCAAGAGAGCAACAACGACAATTGTATGTATAGGGTGGGAACAGGCCAGCTTGGCCAGGAACTGGATCAGCGGCGTGAGCTTCTTGTTGAGGCGTGAGGGCGCCGGAGCTTGGCTAGGAGCAGGTTCCCCGCGAAAGCGGCGGGGGAGCAGCGTAGAGGGATTCATGTTGAAGAATATGAAGAGATTCGTTGTCGGCTTGCACTTATTCCATTGGCAAGTCTTGTCGTACGATGTCGGCTCTCCTAACGTTGTCTAGGGCCCACAGAATCGTGTAAGAATCTCGCAGCAAAAACGGCTTCATGATCTCGCGGCGGGGGGAGGGGGAAACGCTCGATATAACCCGCGACCCTTAGGGAACAAGGGTTGGAGCAAGGCCCGGGGTTCAGCTCACCTCGTGATGGACGTTGGCTCAGCGCCAGCCTTAAGCGATTGACTTGTCAGTATCCGGGGGTGGTGGCGGCGAGAATCACACCAATGGCGGCGCCCAGCCGTCGGAGAACAATAGGCTGCTGATGCAATTGAGGGCGAACAAGGCTCGGCGAACAACCGCGAATACGTCAGAAGAGCTCAGCCACGGCTCCTAGTGTGCTCTGGCAAGCAGATGATGCGAAGATGCGAAGATGAAGAAGACGAAGCGTCCCCCCTTTCTCAACGTCCAGAGGAAAAAGTAGCGGCGTAGGGAAAATATCGGCGGCCACTGAAGCTCCCCTGGATGGAGCAAAAAGACTGACTGACGCTGGTGCAACTGCGGCAGCGCCCAATCGAGTAATAGTCTTGGGGTCACGGCAGTGAGGCGCTTGGCCCAAAACAACGTAGCTGGTTGATCGTGGGTCGTCTAGAGATTGCCGTGGCCGAATCAGAGCAGGGCGGCCGCTGAATCGCCGGTCTGATTCGCTCGACGGTCCTATTTGCGGTTGGCTTGAATTGGCGGTGGATGATGAAATGAAATTAAGTCTTGATAGTGCCGCTGCTCGATTTTTCGAATTTTTTTCGCCTTGCAGCCAACGCCAATCAGGATAAGAGGAGTGGCCCCTCTTTTTTTTTTGCGATAACGAGTACGAAAGGAAGGCGCGCACACACACGAACTTCAGTGGCACGTGGCGTTTTGGACCTGCTTTGCTGATCGTCCAAGCAGGAGCTCGTGGTGACAGCCAGTAGATTCACCTATCAAGACACGCTCTGCATCTACATCAGACCGGCAGAAAGAGACGGGAGAGGAACTGAACAGCAGCACCGTTGCCCTCGATCCGGAGCTTTGGGTTTATATCGACAGTTGAACCTGGTCGCTGCTGGCCCTCCATTCAGGCCTAAGCGGACCCCAGACCCGCAGTGCCAATGTGGCAGTATTCCTCCGTGCGTGCTGCAGATTCCACTTGGATTCCACCTGGGATCAGATAATGATGCTAATGCTACTCCAGTAGGAGCAGTGCTACGGCGGAACTGCAAAGCATGGACAGCAGATGACACTCTTGATTCCTGTCAGACTACAAACAAGAATACTGCCGCAATACCTAATCCTCATCCAGCCAAGCCTACGGGATCCCTGACTAGGCTACGCTCTATCAACTCGGGGCGTATTCGAATCTGATTCTGACTTCTCGCAACCGCACTGCCGCTTACAACCCTGGCCATGCTCTCCACTCCCGGCTTTGCTTCAGATGTGGATGCTGTGGTGCTTTGATGAAGTGTCTTGCATGCATAGAGGTCCAAGCACTTCCACTGTATTCTGGAGCGGACCTGGTACGACAATTGCATGTTATCCCAACTCCTACGCCGCATTTGCCACCTTGCAGAAAATGATGGCCGGCTAAATGTTATAAGCGTACTGTATGTTGATGGCGGTAGTGCCAGTTGGAGTATCGATCTACTTGCTGTGATACACCCAAGTCAATATGCGGTGAGCGGTCATCTTTGGCATCTTCAAGTGAGACAAAGTTTAAGTGAGACAAAAGCCTCGTTGATTGCGACAGGTCTAGGGTTTCTTGAACGGCTAGCCGTTGTCCTAACACAATCTGTCCATATCTGGCTTTCATTACATATAGACAAACCGCTAGCGTGGTGACGAGACTAGGTATTTCGTTTGCCGGGCACACATCTCGGAATAGACGGGAAATGGTGCTAAGAGCACTGCTAAGGAATATTCGGTAAGCACTCGGGTATTGAACAAGGTATTGCTCCTCCTCACAGTTCTTATGACTTGGGACACACGCAAGCCTGGCGCCCGTTCATTTAGTGCAACTCGACACCATGAGGCGAGATACAAGCTTGCAAGCGAAGAACTACTGGGTTTCTAAGCTCAGAGGGGAAGAACGCAGGGGTATTAATTGTCAACAACATCTAACGACAAAGAAAAATTGAGACAACAAGAGAAACCGCATAAAGACATGCGCAAACCATCTCACTAAGCACACTATTCTACAGCACACCATCCTCATCCCGAAGCTGCTCCGACGCGAGTAAATGGTATCGGCCCTCCTCTCGGAGCCGAGCGGTGGTAACTCTGTCGGGATAATTCCTCAGAAACATGTTTGTGAAATGAGTTCCATAGTGTATCCCGCCAATCGGCGACTGTCCGGCATTGTAACCAGGCAAGGGCTTGATTACAGATCGAAAGTTGGGTTCGTGAAAGTACGCAAAGGCAAATCGTTCACGAACATTGAGCCCGACTTTATGCGGCGTTGACTTGAGAAAGTTGTTGGTCATATACTGCATCATGTCGCCTGGGACAGAAATGCGTGAGCCAGTGTCTTTCGAAGAGAAGCCTTCAGTTGCTTACCTGGAAACACTGTGAATGTCCCAGCGGCGGGAGGGACATACATCCATCCAGCGTCATTCTCCCTTAGTCCAGCTGAGGTCTTCTCCCAGTTTGCAAACTGCTCATCTTGACGCGGTGGTCGGACAAAGAGTCCTAGAAGGCATCGTCTCGTCAGAGTCAGGACTGAGAAAAGTTTCTACGACAAGAATTGCATACCTCCAACTTCGTCTTGAGCGGCAATGACAAGCAGACCATAGTCTGTATGAGAGCCAATACCACGGCCCTTTTTCCCCTTTCCGTTGGTCCTGTCCCTGTGAGGAAACCTGTGCAAGTAGGCTCGTTAGCGACTTGGCCTTGATGAGAGTGAGATTATGTGCTAACAACTCACCTCAAGACACGCATGTGATGCCACCCATCATCCGTGTATCTCGTGAGAGACCCCGTGGGAATATCCAACCCCATTTCGATGAGCTGCAACAGCTTCTCTCCCGACACAGCCAAATCGCTCATGTAGCTTTTCATGGCATTCTTCATACTCTGGTCAGGCCACGGACACGGCCCATGGCACGGCCAGCCTTGGGCAACTCGCTGATCGGTGTGGGGGAGATCTTTCGTCACGGTGAAGATCTCTGAGTAGTCGGCTACGCCATCAGTGATCTCCTCACCAGACGCGATGTAGCCCGAGTAGCTCATGTGGTCTACGCAGGCCCGCTTTTGTGCGGGTGGTCGAGAGAAGAAGCGCCTGCTTGCTGCATTGGCGGCTTGGTAAAGACGTTGTTGTGTCTTTGACATGTCAATCTGCAAAATGCCATCCCGGCGCCAGGCACCGATCATGGCATCTGCTATGGCCTTGTCGGACACAGATCCCGAAACCCTCTCAGGCAGGGTAAAAGCCTCTAGTTGTCCAATCTGGGCTGTGAACCCAGGGGGCAAGCTATGTGTAGGAGCCATTTGCGCAGTTACTGCTGATGTTGAGGCAGCACGCGCCTTGGTTATGAGATATCGGGCTGCGCCCACACCCTTGTTGGCGCCCTTGACAATGGCCATCTTCTCTGAAGAGGTCTTGTGGGATGACTATGAATGAATTCTTTTTGGGCCTTCTTGCTCAAAGTGGATATGAGAATATGAGATTCTGAATTGTTCTATGTTTGCTATGTCTTGACCATGGGAACAAGAAAAGGGGGGGGCATGAGAACGAGCGACCGAAAGCGCAATATATACTTGAAGCTCTAACGGCAGAGGTTTTAGAACCTCCAACTTGAGCTCAGCAGCCGACCGCTTCCTACTGACCGCCATCCACTTTCTCAACAAGATGTTACTCAGAGTCGCACATTGCAGACTATATATCCTCGAATTTTCCATCATGACCACAATTCCGCCTAAGAAGATGCAATTCTCAATCATGCATGTTCGCCCAGAATTCTGTGCGACGTTGGTCGTGTCTTTTAGATGATGAGGGGGCCTCATGGACAGGCTTGTATCACTTCCGTTTGGCAACTACAAAGAGGCGGTCCGAGGTGCTCACTCTGAAAAGGAGGTGTAGGAATAAAAAAAAAAAAGGTTTCAAGTCTAACAAAGAAATTGGAAGCTATAAAAAGAGACTAAAGAGAAGCAGAGCGGTGATACGCACACGCGACCAAGCAAATTACTCGAAAGTAAAGCTTAAACTATTCAGGCCATGCAAAGGCATGATCAGCGTTACAGCATATGCTGTCAATGATGCTTGTACCCCCCCTCTCTCTAGGCGCAGTCTTTGTCTTTTTAAATGCGCAGTTGCACAATCTTTATGGATCGACTGGACGTTTCATTATCATACATGTCCCATGTTAGACTGCTTTGGACTAAACAGGTCAGTCAGCTCGCTCTTGGTACCACGCAATCGGGAGTGGCAGTGAAAAGGAGAGGGGAGAGTAGGGCGAGTATAAAGTTCTGGCTCGTTGTTGTGAATAGGGAGGAGTATGAGATTGACTCATAGTAGTATCTCATCACCTAAGCTGGACTCCTCATGTGGGTTGTCGTGTAGGCATCTTTGGCATGGGGAGGAAAGGAGATGTCGTCAGGTTGGGAATTGGAAGCGATAGGTTGTGCGCGATGAGCCCCGGAGCCCGTGGTCCCAAGTCGGTTCGTCGTTTACTGTTGCGTGCTTGGGGTATTCGTCACTAGCTCTAGCAGGACGTCATCTCCAGATCTGAAAGGCAAACTTTGGAGGCGAAGAAAAGATTTAGGCTCGCGCCTGTTCCAGCATCTCGATGAAAATTGAACCTAAAACCCAAGAGATTATCTATATATATAACCTTGCTTGGGAGATTTCTCCTTCGGCATCGGGAGTTGAGGCGGGGATCGGCGTCTGGGAATCTTATTTCAGCACAGTGGCAGTGGCCTCATATTCGCAGCTGGCTGCTTCAACGTTGTTCAACCTTGGTCCAAGTCGCACGCGCCCAGTTTAGTTGGGTTCAGCTTGTCCCCCCTTTCATCTCGAATCAGAGGTGAGCAGGTTTAAGACGATGGAGACGCCATGCCCTTCGGTACGGGCTACCAATTGGAGCTCACCACATTCGCATTCTCCGTTGCCTTTTATGCTCTGCATTCGCTTGACTGCATAATCTTTTGCCGTGCCGCTTGAGGCTACTGGCCCGACCACGTTGGCCTTGTGTAAACTGGCTTGAAAAAAGGCAACTGTAAGTGACGTAAACGATGTTGTTTACAAGCAAGGAAACAGCGAGAGATTGATAATGTGAAGGTTTCTTTGAATAGCTGGCTTTGCATTTGACGTTGACCATCTCAGAGAAAAATGGTCTTTCTCCCAGTTCGCCGGAAACGAGTTGTAGATGGCCGCATATCCGCTTCGATCCAGGTCTTCGTGTCTAGGTGTCACAAACAGCAGCAAGCAGATGTCCAGAAGAAATTCCATGATGAAAGTGGATTAAGCATATATTTTCCTTGCCATCGACGCAGCTGACCCAGATGTAACCGGCATACTAGTTTCGCTCAACGGTTATTGATCATCGTAGCGGTCAAAAGATGGGGGCGAAAGCTCCTTTCATTACATGGTTACAAGGCCGTCCAAAGGGCAAAGGGAGGAAACCCATCCCCGACAGGACGGCCAAAGCAAAAAAAGACACTCTCAACTCCACCGCACATTTCAATCACCATGCCCCTTGGAGAGAAACACGAAACACGCTCTCTCTTCATTCACTCCGCCAATAAACTCACTTCACAAGCTTCGTCATCTCATGCTTCAACCCCGCCTCCTTAGCCTTCTCATCCGCAATCTCATTCAGCGCCTTCCACTCCTCTGCACTGACCCTGCTCACACTCAACCGCCCTTGCTTCAGCATCATCATATTCTCCAGCGGGCCGCCGGGCTTGCCCAGCTCGCGCAGCTCCTTGAGGCCAATGGGCACGGCGAACTTTTTCCTAAACTCGACGTGGACCAGGCTCCAGCGGATATTGTCCTTTGAGGACTGCGGGTCGTAGTAGGGTGTGCCTGGGCGGCGGGCGGATTCTGGTGATTTATGCGTCAGTTGTTGATGAACCAAATATATATATATATATATATATATATATATATTTTGATTTTTTCATAAAGGAGAATTGTATAAAGGTGGGTGAGACCTACTGTCTTCGGAAAACTCCTTTACAATCTCCATGACGCCCGCAATGCCAGGCTCCTTGCAATTAGAGTGGTAAAAGAAGGCCTTGTCACCGGCATTCATATTCCTCATGTGATTACGCGCCGCATACGCTCTAATACCTAAGAAAGAAGTGTCAGTAACAAATCATCCATGAAGAAGTGTCAAAAGGAGCTCACCATCCCACCCCTCAGGCTTCTCCCTCGCCCGCAAATCGTCAATCGAGAACCTCACATCAATGCCATTCTCAAAGCGCGACTCTGGCTCTGCCTTCATCAGCCAGTACCATTCGCCGTCGTGACGCGGTGCATCTGGGTTGGTTGTGGGAATGGAGTCGACGTCGGGATCTTCAGAGACGGCTCGCAAGCTTTTGGTGTCGTCTTTGGCGGGTTTTCCACCCTTTGGCGGTGGTTTTGCTTCTTCTTCATCTTCCTTCTTAGCTTTGGCCTGTCTGCCCTTCTTGGCAGGTGTCTTCTTCTCATCTGTTGCAGCCGTAACCTTCTTCGTCTTCTTCACGTCACCCTTGCTCTCATCCTTTTCACTAGCGGCAGTCCTCTCCTTAGTCCTAGAGGGCACGGCTTTCCTAGCCTTGTCTACTGATCCCTGGTCCTTCTCATCGGCCTTCTTCATTGAAGCCGCTGCTTGACGTGAAGATCGTCGTTTGGCAACCGGTTCATCGCCATCATCTGTAGTTCGCTTCCGGGGAGGCATGTCTGTCTGCCTTGTTAACAGTAAGAACTAAATGAAAAAAAAAATGAAGGATTTCCTTCTATCTTCCAATATTCTATAGCCTTGCACCTGAACAGCCTCAAAAAGTTCAGGGTTAATTCCTTGTTGCAAAACTGCTATAACTTGCTGTAACTATATGCAGCTCCGGCGCGTCAGCCACGCGCTCAGTCCTCAGGCCTAATTAATTCCTTGCATAGCCGCAGTGTGGCGCCCCCAATTTTTTCCGTTTCCTTGCTTTTAGTTTAGCACGGGGCTCCCTTTCAGTGGAAATTAGCCGCGGGCGCTGCCGTCATTTTTTTTTTCTGCGGAGCACGCAGTCCGCTCCGGTTTATTTTCAGCTCCAAAAGCGGCCTCCCTCCGCTGTAAGACGAAACAGGAAATCAGAGCCTCAAGTGCAAGTTTTCTAAGCGCCTTGGTTTCATTTCATCGACTGCACGAAAGCCTCGATATTGGGAAAAGATGAAAAATTTTCTCTGCAAGAGGGTGGGAAAATCCTTGTCTTTTGATTTAGCGGCTGCAGTTGGATTAAAATAGACTGCGATTGCGTGGAAGCGTCGTAACTCGCGGCCTGGACTCTCGGTCGGCTGACTAAGTCGCAGATCAGATAAGGAAGCTCAGGTTGATGAGTCATCAATGTGATGAGTCAGCCGCTGTGGGACTTCAGTTGGAACCACGCCGGCGACGACATCTCATGTTCTCGACGACATGCTGGAATGGCTTTGGATGGATTTTGATTGGTTGAGTTTTTACTCTTCATTATACTACGATTCAAGGCATAAGTAATCAGAATTGACAATTATATCTAAATGCTACGAGTCTACAATGCCTGTTGATGGCGCAGGTGTATGTATGGGGGTTATGGCCGTCGTAGTATATAAGTGCTATACGACAACAGCGACGAGATATGCGCCCGTATATGACAGCTCAATATCGACGGCAGATGCGGCGTAGGCAAACAGGAAGCGTGCTGCGGAGAAGAGCAGCAGGAGGAAAAAGCCGCATATGCACCGTGATCGGCCAGCGCTTCAGATCCCAGTCCTGAGATGATCTAAAAAAAAACACTCCAAGTGTTCAATAAGAGCAGCGACAAACAGTTCTGGGATCGAGTTGGCCTCAATTGGCCAGCGAAGAAGGGAGATTACATGACAGTACCGCAATGCCCGTGATGTAGCACGGAGAATGCGTAGGACTTTTGGTGTGGGCAACGGCAGGTCATGACACTGGCAAAATACCAGGACAACGACAAACCACCTCCGATAAAATCCTCCAAGAGGGGCGAAATGCACTTGCACAAGTCAAAGAGACAAAGAAATTCATGTTTGATATGAGTTGAATCTGTGTTCAGTGTGTTCATACTCAATGAGTGTTGAGTGCTTGTGCCCCCAGTTGTGTGCTCAATGTGTGTTCAACGTGGGTGCATTCAATGGGAAGATGATGGTCGGCAATGCGGGGGACCCAGACAAAGGAACTCTGCATATATAAAGAGTTGATGCAGCCGGTGATGGTGATGACGGAGGGTACCATGTGCAGAGATGTCAGGAGGATGAGGTAGATTGGGGAGGTAGTGTCAGGTAGGGGGCTCTCATTGGCTGAGAGCGAGGGGCTCCCTCCCCGGGTATAAAAGGCACCTCTCCCCCCAGCTACCCTCCTCCCCACCACTCTCTCCTCTATAAACCCAGCCACTCAACTTTTATCAAACACCAACCGCAAGACACCTCAAAGAGTCTCAAAGAGTTTGCTTTGATAGCGTCTTGCCGTTGAGCTTCCTTCATACCTCTATACAGTTAGCAACTGGCTTTATACCTGCCGTCGCCTCCCCTTACCTACCCCCATCAACCTATGCAACCAAGGATAGGTTCCAAGCGTTCCAACTTCAACATACCATCTTATTCTGTTGATTGAACAATGAATTCCATCAACATGGAGAGGATGTCGCCTCGCTCGCCTGAATTTCTCACAACCTTTGTCACTGACAAGGGTAGTGGCAGAAGAGTCGTCCTTGAGAGCCAGTCGAGGTATCGAGTCCAAAGTGCAGCCATTGATGATACAAGATCATATAGGCACCACCGAGACTCTTACTCGGGCTCATCGGCGAAACGCCTTCGCTATTCTGGAGCGGATGAAGCTGTTGATCAGCCTTCGTCGCATCGCTCGTCACGTGAGCTCGACTCCCTTTTCATTGAAGCATCAGTATCATCAAGAGGAGCACGAAGTCATGGTTCCACTATAGAACCAAGAAGGAATCATCTCCCATCCCCTCCCCCAGATGAATCTCGACGTTACCGTCGTGGTCAAGTTGAGGTCTTCCCAGGTGCTGCCAGAGCACGAAGAAGTCGTGACCTCCAAGGCTTTGGCGCCTGGAGTGATCACGTCGCATTACCTCATCAGCAGCAACTCCTCACTGAGAGTGCTTACAACGACGAAGAAATCTTCCAGAGCAGGAGAGTCAGCAGATCCAGTATACCCGACACACCACGGGACTGGCTGCTGCCGACTCCTGAACTCTCTCCCATGCCCACGCACTACACGTTTTGCCCGTGCTGCGTGGACGAGGACAGCCGTATAAACGACACATGGCATATGGCCGGCAAAGAGAAGATGCATACTCAAAGTAAGCCTCCCAATCATGAGCCCAACCACTTGAGTCGTCAATGCTGACCATCGCTAGTGGAAAATGCAATGGCATACATTGAGCAGATGAAATTTCACAAGTAAACATGTTAGCAATAGAGCGGAAAATTGTGGGCAAAGGGCCATCTGTGACAATAAGGGCAACGGCGCATGGCGTTTTCCGTTGAATGAAGTGATTGGATTGGGATCATTGGCAAGGGTTTTTGCATTTCGCAATCAGCGCGCTGTAACCACTTTCAGTGATAGTAATGAACAAACGCAGCTCACTGCTCAAGTGCCGCCGTGATTAGAAGAGTGGCGAAGAAAATGGAAGGACGCAAAGCGATTTCCGGCTCGCCAACGCAACAGGTCAGCTGTCGTAGCAAGACATGGTTCCTGGAGCGCTAGGCGTCATGATCCAACCAGAGGCTGCTGAGTCTGCCTAGCGACACGCATTGAGCAGGCCGCCAAGCCGTGCTCACGCCCTTTGGCAGCCCGTGTGTCAAGGGGACAGACGGAACGGATTGCGAGAGAAGAGCAGAGAAGATGCCAGAGGATTCGGTCTCGACGATGAGGAGAAGCGCCCAGTTGCCGTTGTGCAGGAGTTGGAACACGGAGGGTGCGCGGTGATGGGGGAATTGAGTGAACGAGTGTGAAAGTCCTAGATTGCGATAATGAGGGGGTGGAGACGGGAGCTAGGCTGCGACGCCGCTTCGGGGACCGATTCAGGACTAAGCTGTTGCCTCAGGCCGGGAGATAAAAAGCGGGAGCTTCAGGACTAAACTTTGTCCGAGGCGGATTGTTAAAGCGTGTGCATGGCGGGGTTTCTCTTTTTCCATGCCGCTCCACCAGCCCTGCACTTTGGCGCCTATAGCCCACCACCTGGCAGCCTATAAAGCCCACCTGGCAGCACCTGTCCTCAACGCCAAACTCCAAGTCAATATTCGTCGTCCCTTCTTTTCTCCCTCCAAAAACTGCCAGCTGGCCTGCACTCTATGCCTTATATATTAAAGTCTTCATCACATACTACCGCGGGGTGGTACAGTGGTTAATCCCAATATGCGAATCAGCGCCCGAGTGTTTGTAGTTCTGCAGGCTCAAGCATTCCCGCAGCGGAAAGCTGGGGTTCGAACTCGTGCTGCCCCGCCCTATTTTTTTCTTTTTTCTCCTTCTTTTTTTAATTTCTTGTTTTATCGTGACAGTCGTAGTTTGCTTTCTTTTCTTTTCTCCTATAGACTGAGTTGTTCGCTACTAGGAGGGAGCTTCTATCATGTTGATTTCGTGTGCTACATCCACCATTTTAGCGGGTGGATTCTCGAGCTCCTTGCCGCGCCTCTACCGCGCGGCCGCGCTTAATGTTGCCCGGCAACCCCTGGCAGCAACATGAATTAGATAAACAGGGGCCATTAGCAGGATATAAATCTTGCCTGGGGATCAATTTAGTCACCATATCCACCAAAGCGTAGAATATATCATTGTGTTTTTTGTTTCACTTGCATTCGTTTTCTTCATTCAATACCCGCCGATCAGTCTACATTTATTCACATTATTATGGATCCCATCCCGCGATCCCAACACCTCTTTGAGGTCTTCCTGCGCCTAAGACCGTCCCATCCAGGAGGCGCACAATCCGAACGCATTCTCGACGTTGAACAGCCCGAACACAGCCCGCATCCGACGCACATCACGCTGAACCCGCCGCCGGATCGACGAAAGGCCGTTGAAAAGTTTGGCTTCACGCAGATATTCGAGGAGGATGAGGACCAGCTCGACGTGTTCCACTGCACGGACACCTCATCGCTGATTGAAGGCATCCTGGCACCGGAAGGTGGTGACGGCACAGATGCTGTGATTGCGACGCTCGGCGTCACTGGCTCGGGCAAGGTATGCCAATGGCAGCGGCAGCAGCAGACGATGTAAAGCCATCTTCCCTTGACCGTCTAACTTTGGGCGCAGACACACACGATTCTCGGCAACCGACACCAGCGAGGCATCGCCCAGCTCGCAACCGATGTCATCTTCCGATCGATCAGCGAGAACATGGTCGAATCAGCCCAGTCGCCGACCCTCGATTCACTACAAGCCTGCGATGCGTCCGAATCCACGCTCGTCACGGCAACGCACTTTCTCGATACCATGAGCGCAGACTCGACGCAGAGATCGACGACGCCGATGATGGTACGAACACAACCAGCCTTTTCATTTGTGAAACCGACCACCCCCAGCAAAGCTGCTGCCAGCGCACAGCAAATGCCCGGCTCCTTTCCCGACTCAGCCACAGCCAGCCCAAAAAGCGTCGAGCCTGTTAGTGAGACGGAAGAGACGCTCCAGCGCAAGGCGCAACAGAATGATTCCACCAAGCAGTCTCGGGGAATACCAAAGTCGAATACGACCGCCAACGTTTCTCCATCCAAGCGGGTGTTGGACAGGCCTTTTATGTCATTAACTGCAACAAGCCGACTGAAGACAACTGCTAAACAAGATATCAAGAACGAAAGCTTTGGCAGCCTCGGCTCCAGCTCCGGCCAAAGACGAACTCTACGACGCCATTCAAACTTTTTAATGTCGCTGCCCAGTGGTCCGGATGTTAGCGATTTCGTGGTGCCATGCGACCCCGCCGCCGAATATGTCGTTGTCGTATCCATGTACGAAGTTCACAACGATCGAATCTACGACCTCCTCACCCCCGCCAGCAAATCACCGTCCACTAAGGAGCTCCGTCGCCGGCCCCTTTTATTCAAGCCCACCGAGCATTCCCCTGACCGTAAAGTGGTTGCCGGACTTCGGAAAGTAGTCTGTACCGACGTCAGAGAAGCCATTTTGGTCCTGGAGACTGGCCTGCAGGAAAGGCGAGTGGCCAGCACAGGAAGCAATAATGTCTCCAGCAGGAGCCACGGCTTCTTTTGCTTTGAGGTCAAGAAGAGATCCTACGGTTGGAGAAACAACTCTTGGAGCGGAAGCAAACTTACAATTGTCGATCTTGCCGGGAGTGAGAGAGCAAGGGACGCAAAGACCCAGGGCGCGACTCTGGCAGAGGCGGGCAAGATTAACGAGAGCCTCATGTATCTTGGGCAATGTCTCCAGGCTCAAAGCGAGGCCAGCGGGTCTAGTAAAGTGAGTTGTCCTCATCCGCTCTCTCTAATCACCAATTGTCTAACCATTCCAGCAGCCCAACGTCATTCCCTACAGACAGTGTAAACTTACAGAGATCCTCTTCTCCAACTCGTTTGCTTCGGCGCCAACGAATTACAACCATCTTCCCAGTCGAAACCCTCAGCGAGGTGTCATGATTGTTACAGCAGATCCACTGGGCGATTTCAACGCAACTTCGCAGATCCTTCGGTACAGCGCTCTCGCTCGGGAGGTGACTGTTGCCCGTGCTCCGTCATTTAGCGCCGGTATGCTGTCACCAGGAGGTAATGGGCATGGCACGCCGAGGTCGTTTGGCAATAACGGCTTTGGTTCGGTGAGAAGCCATTTTTCACCCGTCAGTGCTACCGAGGAGAGAGTTACAATGGAAATCGCCGCGCTGGAGATTGCTAGGATGAGCGACGAGATTGAGCAGCTGCGCGGCGAGATTGATATACAGAGCGAGGCTCGGATTGCGGCCGAGGCTCATCTCCTTAGTGCGGAGGATCGAATGATTGACATTGAAGCCGCCATCCGAGAAGAGTGCGCTCTTGAATTTGAGCAGCGCCTTATGATTGAGCTCGCTCGATTCAAAGCGTCGATGCAAATCGAAAAGGAGCGACATGAAGAGCACTGGGACCGCAAAGTCGACATCTTGGAGCGCAGTCTGGATAGTGGCACTTTTGACGCGGACTTTGACAAGGAGAATGTTCTGGTGGAGAATCTGACACAAGAAGTCGAGCGTCTGCGGCGCGAAAACACGATCCTCAAGAGGGAGATGGGGAGCCGCAGCCCAAGCAAGCGGAAGCCTTTGGAAGAGCGCGAAGACTTTTCCATGGCCAGTGGAAGCGGAGATTCTACGTTGAAGCCCAAGTCTGATAGCGTATTAAGCCTCAATCGCAAGCTGGAGCGCCTCAAAGTCGGCGACGGCCCTCGGCTTCATGCCAACCCTGGCAGCCCCAAAAAGGTGCGCAGGCTGGTCGCCAGGCGCTGGGAAGATTCAGATGGCCTTTGAAGTCATTGAGAGTCTCTTTGCTTAACACTTTTTTTCCTGGATATTTGAGATTGCCACTTGGTAATAGTATAAATGATGGTATCACGGCCTCGACATGAGAGAAAAGGAAAGGCAGTGTGGTGTTTGGAGAAAGGGATGGATACCCATGGTTTGACAGCTTGAAAATGTAGGATTTGCTGGGTTTTAGGTGTTTGTTTGCCTTGTTTTTCTGTCTTGATTTTAGTGTATATTGGGTAAATAGCATGGTCATATGATATTTGTTGACATACGGCAGACGGGATATAATGGTATTATAATTGGTGTCTATTAAATTCGTCTACATGTATAATTGAGAGACTTGGGTATGTGACTATACGGGTATCTTCAACACAACGAGGCCGACCAATGCCCATTCTCAATGTGCACTCTTTATTCCTCCTCATATTACTTTCCAACATTTCCTCGTATCCAACATGACCAACATGATGACCTTTTCATCTTTCTATTCTTGACAATCTCATGCTTGTGAGCCGCTGGGAGCATCATGCTCTACAACGTCGCCTCGCATCGGCTCCTTGCCCTTTCCTTTGCTCTGAGTGACAGCCTCGGTTTCAGCCTCAGCCTCTGTCTCAGTAGGGGCCACATCCCTAGCCTCGGTCTCAGCCGGAGCTTGCTGGATTGGCTGCCAGCCCTGCATCATAGCCTGCAGGCCCTGCGGCTGCGCAATGACATAGATGGGTCTTGAAGCAGCAGCGTTGACCTTTGACGTATCGATGCAAGCGCCGACAAAGAGCACAAAGTGAATCACGGCAACAATGTACGTGATGATGGCGGCGGCATACGCAACGCTGTTCTCGTGGCGGAACTGGTGCCTCGACGCAATCACCTCGGGGTCGCTGGAGTTGTCGGTGCAAGAATACACATAGTCGTCCAGGGTAGAGCTGTAGTGGTACGAGCACTCCTGGCCGTCGTCGTCGTAGCTGTCGTTCCAGGAGCTCTGGAACCAGGGGCCGAAGAGCGAGGTGAGGATGACGGCGACGAGGAAGATGATGAGCGAGAGGGCGACGTGGGCGCCGGGGTGGATGCCGGCCTTGAAGCGGCGGATTGCGCGCGTGATGAGTTCGGCGCCGCTCCAGAGGACGGCGATGATGCACTGAAAGATGTTAGTCGTTTGGTGTTGTTCACATTGTAGAGCAGAAAGACTTACAGGAGGAGCGGCTGCAATGACGACGGTGTCGACGAAGAAGACAAAATTCAGCGTGCTGAAGCCCAGGCCGACGCCCACCACGGCGAGCACAAAGGACAGCGATTGCAGGCCCAGCTTGATGAATTCCCAGATTCTGTTCTGCGGCGGCCGCGGCGGCTCAAAGGCCTGCTGGACGGGATAAGGAGCGTAGGCCACGGGGGCGGGATAGGGCTGGTATCCTGCGGGGAGAGACAGTTGCGCTGGTGGAGGAGCGGCGATGGTCGGCGCTGGAGCGGTTTGCGGTGGGATTTGGGACATTTCGGGCTGCTGGGAGGAGGAAGCCATGATGATGAGTTATTTTGGAAGTTGATATAAAGCGAGTAGTTGTTTTGAGCGAGAGACTGGCGATTTAAAAACGAGTGGAATGGGCGTCGAAAAGGGAAAATTCCAGGCGCACGGAAAGAAAGAGACTTGCAACGGGGTATATCGCGACGATCGACTTAAATACTCATGCTCCAAACGCGAGAAACCAACAAGAAAAAAAGAGAGAGAGACAATTGGCCAGAGAGCAAAAAGCAAGTGCCAAGGTAGGAAATAAAATAAATTACAAAAAAGAAGCACAAGCCAGGCAGCACGGCGGAGCTCAACTTTTGGCCACGGAAAAGCGCTAGCAGGAGAGGAACAAAGAGAAAACAGAGAAGACTCAGCCTTCCAGGCTAGAACCACCTCGCTAATATAAGTTCGATACGCAGTGGCTCTGCTATCTTTCGAAAACTAGACAAGACGACCTGATGCGAACCAGGAACCCCCCTGTTTGCTTACACGGATGCCGTGATTGGTGCGTTCTGCGCATCCATGTACGCCTATTGGCCAAGAGTGCGATTTCCAGTTATATAGCCAGAATTTGAACTGCAGTCAGAAGGGGACAACCTTGTAAGCCTATATTCGGCTATTTCCCGATTTGGCAAGGGGCCAGGGGGTAGCTTAAATTTGCGAGACGCCCTTTTTTTGGGAACAGGGATTAATGAGCGTATAAGTGGAGAAGTTTTTTGCAAGTTTCGTTTGGAGGGGGCGAATAGGCAGCAGAGGCCCGTGCGAGCCAGAAGAGTTGATTGAGTTGAGTCGGATGATGGTTGTGTTGAAAGCAATTTAATGGGTCAAAGGATGAAATTCGCCGAGGCTTGTTGTTGTTGATGGAAGAGACTGGAGCTCTATTGGACGATGCCGAAAGGAAGCTCTTTGTGGAGAAACTGTAAATTGCTTTGGAGGGATCAGCGTGTGGAAGAAGGTTATTAAAAGTTTAAGTTTAGAAGCAGAGGCTATCACAGGCTTTGGTTGTCAGTTGAAGCTGTCATGTTTCCAGTAGGTTGTATATATCAGAAGAGGAAAAGGAGTCTTTGTCTCATACATTGTCAAACTTTTGGGGACGAGCTAGTTAGGGTACAGCTGCTGCGGGAAAATTTTGCAGTTTCAGGTTTCGCCATTGCCGGCCCAAGAGTATTATCATTACAGAGGTATACGTTATCTAAACACGGCCAGCCAACGCCGAGACTTTCATAGAATCATATTTTCGTTGTATAAAGAAAATCACAAAAGGTATAAACGTATAATCAGTCCAATCTTGCTATTCCCTTGACCCCTTCTCGCTTCATCATAAAACAGACAAATCTCGGCCATTTCCTTTTCAAGCCGGAGCGTAGTATTCCCTAATCGCAGGCTCCTTCGCCGCGGCCGCAGGGGCCTGCATCTGGACAGGTGCGGCAGGCCAGCCCTGCGGCTGCGCAATCACCATGATGGGACGCTTGGCGGCGGCGTTGCGCCTGTGCGTCTGGATGCAGGCGTCGATGAAGAGGCCAAAGTTGAGTGCAAAGAGCATGCAGGTGATGACGGCGGAGCCGACAATCTTGCCCTTGGGGGCGGGATCTCGGGGCGCACAGTCGTACGAGGATACGCGGCCCTCGCCGTCGGTGGTGCTGAAGCTGCATTCTTCGTCGTCCTCGTAGCCGTTGTACAAGGCGACATATGTGCAGAGCATGCCGCCGGTGACGCTGGCAATCATCCAGATGATGAGACAGACGCCGACGTGGGCGCCAGGGTGGATGCCCCTCTTGAATTTGCGGACTGCTCTGGTGATGACCTCGGCCAGACTCCATATCGTGGCAATGGCAGACTGTATGCGTAGTGTAAGTCAGTTGTGTCTATAATGACTTCTCATGAGGGAAACAGGGCCAACACATACAGCAGGCAACGCAGCAATAGCCACGCTAATGTCATCGCCTCCAAGAGACGACAAGGAAAGACCCAAGCCAATGATACCCAAAAGAAGGGCAGCCCCAAAGAATCCCAGTCTGGTGAACTCGGCACGTTTGCTCGTCTCAAGCGGAGGGGGTGCGATGGTCTGCTGCTGGCCTGGATATGGCTGGTAATACGGCTGGAAGCCCGCCGCAATCATATCTTCGGGAAGGTTATTCTGGGCCGCCCTCTCGACCTTTGGAGGAGTCTGCTGAGAAGCCATGGTGAAGATGGTCTTGATTTGTTTGGAGACGAGTAAAATAAACTGGCGAAATGTGTTGTCTCTTTGCGATTTCTTTGAAAAAGTTGCTGGCTGATAATTAAGCGCGCAAAACGAATGTCTTCATAAACGACTGGCTGTGACCAAAAACGGCACACAAACAAAGAACGAGTGTATATATCACAGCCTGGGGCTGCAGGATTTGCGCTGCTTCAAACGAACGACGTAGCGAGTGACTCAAGAGTAAAGAAAAATCCCTCCAGACTCAGGTGAGGGCTGGCAGCCGGGCTAATAAATAGCACAGACGCTGTTGGTTTGCCGCATATACGCATCGCGGCAGGGGAAATTAGCCAAGGCCCCATGTGTATCATTCTGCTGGTGCTAGCGACGAGCCCACGACAATAGTGGCGAGGAGGATCCACATCCATGATCCAAACGGTTCCCTACGGTCTGGCTCTACCGCAGCCTACCGATATGCGGCTAGGGAAATGGAGTCGTCGCCTAGGAGAAGAAGAAAAAAATGGATGGGCGGCATCATCAGGCTGTCAGCTGAAAGACGAAGCAAATCTCTTCTTTGCCGCCACTGTGATCCTCGGCGCGGCTATGGCCGAACCGCGAAAATCGCGAGTCCCAAGCGGGTGGGTTCGCCGAGACTCGAGGCACGGCACAGCCTCGCAGTCTAGACTTTAATTCCCATGCCGTTGCCGTTTTTATCCCCGGATGGCCCCTAAAACTGTAAGTCTTTTGCAGTCACAAGGCAGATACGTGTATCTCGAACATCGTGATCCGAACTAGCTTATCGGCTCTAAAGTCTTTCTTTCATATTCGCATATATGCTGCACTGTACTGTATCGTGTCTTATTCCCGCTGTAACACCACCATCAGACCCATTATACCCAACATGGCCGTTTTCAGCCATGGATATTCTGAGAGAAGAATTGTCACATAGCCCACAAACGGCACGTAGGCCACTACGCTGCCGATGATATCGCTGCGCTCCAAGTAGTCTTGCCCTCTGGCGTACCTGTGGCGGGGGAGATGACAGTCAGTAACCACAAATCGAAGAGATTACCATCTAGTAGGGCAAGATGAAGGTGGAAACTCACAATTCGGTGTCATCGGCAACATTGTTGTCTCCTTTTGTCAACAGCCGTGCCTTGTCCCTGCGGAAAGCGTAAGCAGAATGTATCAATATCTCGAAGCAGCATTTCCCCTACCCATGGCCAAATTTCCGTACGACTCGATGGACAATGGGAATATCCTTATCCTTGACATTGTAGACGACAATATCGCCAACTGAGGTTTCGGTAAACAGCTCGCGATTCCATAGCAAGAGCAAGTCGCCTCGCTGGAAAGCTGGCTCCATGGAACCACTGAGAACAACGACGATCGGAGAGGGAGAGTCGGCGACGATGGAGAGACCTTTCCACATCTATAAAAACAAAATCAAATTCAGCTTCATATTCTTCAGTCTCCGTCACAATGCACCGCCTGAATTGGTTATGGCAGGGCAGAGTCGCAACGCACCATGAATGCCGTGGACAGCACCAGACCAAAGTTCATGATCTGCGCGGCGATATTCCGCGGGTTCTGGAGGCCTGAAAACATGGTGGATGTGTCTTTTTCGCAATCGCAATCGTGTATATGCTGGGTGTCCTGTGGCGCTGAATTGGCAACGGATGTGGTGTTGAACAGGCCAAATCGCTGCACATGGAAATTGAAGCCACGCGAGCTCCAACACGATCTGGACATGGTGGCTCTCAGAAAGCGCCCGGGCCAATCAGCGCCTGCGACTCGGCGATCAGCCCCGCCCAAGCTGTCAGGTCGCATCGGTACGTACCGCGGCCAGCTTCTGAAGGTTTTGGAGATGGCAGAAGCTCGATCTGCGGGGGTTGATGTCATTGCCTGGACGCCATTGAGGGAAGATGTCATCGCTGGTAATGGAGAGTCTGGGCTGAAGTGGTATTAATACTCCATGCCCTGCTCTCTGCCTTGCCACTATCATTATCTGAAAGCAAATCGCTGGATCGTTGTCATTCAAAGTCAATTCATACGCATCCAGATTACCCTACAACCGTGTAGACCATTCAAAATGGAGAACCCCGGCGGCAACAGCAGCAACAACAATCCCGAGCAGCAGACCAGCCTGATGGGCGGCCATGCTCAGTATCTCAAGGGCGTTGGAGAGGTGGGTGTTGACAGCCTCCGAAATATCTAATGCTTGCCACATCAGCTAACATGGCTCTTACAGGCGGCTGTTGGAAGCATCAGCGGCTCCAAAGCCTGGGCCGACTCGGGAGTCCACGACAAGGAAGCCGGCCTTGCCGCAATGAAGAAGGCGGGCGAACAGCGAGATCCCAACCAGGGCTATGGCCGAGCCGAAGAGTGGGCGGGCAAGTTGACCGGCTGCGAGGGAATGCAGAAGGAGGGCTTCGAGAGTGCTCATCAGAGGAAAGACTGAGACGAGACGATTCTCTGCTACCAGTTGTCTGGAGCGACCGGTTGCGGCGCTATTGATTCATGTATAACAATGTAAAATAAACACAAATATTCACAATAACAAAATAACAAAGATTGAGCACTCTTGGCGGACTCTCTCCTTCCTCATATTGGTCGACATGGCGTGTCGCAGGAGAGGCTGGACCTTCTGCACGCTGGATTCTGCCCCAGCTCTCTTTCCCAATGGGCAGATGCTTTACATCCTTCAAATGGCGTTGCCTTGTTTACTTCAACTTCAACAATACACATCACCATCTTCCTCTTTTTGCTGCCCAGACTCAGTCCTATCGCATACATCACTTCCGTATCCATCTCGCCAGTCCCACGATTCAGGGACGGAAAGCTATTCGCTGAAGCATTGCTACGAATTTATCACTCGTCTTCTTTTCTTGTCACGTCACTTGCTCTGGCTGTCAAACAAGGCAATCAACAATGGACTCAACGCCTCTACTCGTCGAAACGGACCGCTTTCCCGGCCCGGGCGTTCTACAGGACCATGTGAGTGCATCCTTTTAGCCAGACACTGCTGAAGAGAATATTGACTCGATGCGTGTAGCCTATATTCCTCCGCGCCAGCCATTCTCCGTGGTACTGCATCCCGCAAAACGCGCTCGTCTTCTTCCGCGGTCTCATTCTTGCGTACCTGATTGCCACCGGCATCATGATCCTGAACTTTGAGCTGACGGATACAACTCTAACCAATGCTCGACTTTGGTTTGACTTTGCAATCATCAGCTATGTCTTTGTTCTTATTTACCACTTCATGACGTTTGTAGGTTGACACGCGGAGTAGTCTTGTGTCGAATAGGGCAGATGGATGGCTAACATGTTTCGGGGCACATAGTGCTGGACTTTTACTCATTTGTACTTTCCTGATCCGGATGAAGTAGAGGGCAGTTTTGAATGGCTCATCATCAACTTCATGTCTTTGCCCCGGAACCTGGCCAGCCTGCGCAAGCAATTTTACTTTTCTCTGTATTACACGACTACGGTCGTCTTTGCATTTATGAATACGATAATCTACTTCTTCATTACACGACCGCACAAGTTTTCGACGGCACCAGGCAGCGATCCCAACCCTGACGATGGGTCAAGCGACGAAGAGCTTTGGTCTGGAGGAAAGGTTCGAATTTCGGCTGGACCATGTAAGTAACCTCGTATGACCACTGACAAAAGCGAGCTGCTTGCTGACATCTAACCAGTCAGTGACATCTTTGGCAAGGGGTGGTTCGCGACCTTTTGCATTCTCAATTTGTTTTTGTTCGCATCAGTCATCATGGTCCTTGAGATATTCTTCCTCAACAGCATCAAACGGCCATTTGTGAGTTGACCCACGCGAGAAATGACATGCTGCCCAGCTGACAATTCCATAGTCGGTCGGCGCTCACATCTTCTGCCTCCTCGTATTCGCCGGTCTCTTCCTCGGCTGGGCCGCCATCGGACATGCAGCCACCGGCGTGTACTCGTTCTTCTGGCTCGATGAGGCCCAGGTTGGCTCCCAAGAAGCGGTGGTGGCATACTCCATCGGCTTTGTGCTTCTGGCTCCCATCTGTAAGCGTCCCTGGCATTTGCCGCTTTGGGTGCGTGCTTGTCGACGGCTAACATGGCTACAGGTTTCGTCTTCCAGCAGGGCTTCATTGGCATCCGAGAGTCCTTCACTCGACCCCGCGTCCTTCTACAAGAAGCCCCGCTGGAGGCCTAGACGCGATACGCAATGGAGGGGTAGTGATGGTGACTCGCTGAGTCGACCTGGATCGGAGGGTGCTTGTAGGCGAGTGACGCATCAAGGGACGCAACAAGGGACCAAACCGCAACCGGCATCCTATGAAAAAGGCGCAACTGATGAGCTGTCAAGGTGGGGAGAGCAGTTTTGGAACATTGTTTAAACCTAGAACCATTTTTAGAACCGATCGCGTTCCTGACTAGAACCAATCCGCAACCTCTTATTTGCCTATAGCAGTTCTGTTCCTTGAGTGCCATTGTGAAACGGCCCAGTGGAGACTGCTGGGTGTGCCTGTACACGTTGACACGCCCAGAACGCCTGATCATATGATTCCCCTGTAGACTCGACATTCTCCGCCAACATGTACGTCAAGATTGATGCTGCTTGGATGCGTGGCGCACAGCGTTTGGATCGCTGGCATCGCAGGGGACGAAACGTTTCTTGGGCGAGTAGAAAGCTGAGGCGCAAAGTCGAGGCGATTCAACCCCTCCATGGAACACGTCACAGGTACATGTTCCCCCCCGTTTCTGAATGAGGGGTTGGCTGCCACCACGTAGTAGAGGAACCTGCCAGGAGAGGCCTCGTCTGGAGCTCCATCCAATAGAGTGCACGCCATTACAGGCATGAAAGAAGAGAGTATTGTTCTGTATGACCCATATGCAACACAGCACGATATAGCACGATATAGCCAAAAGAAAAGGCAAAAATTTTCGAAGCTGGCGGTATCTTCTCTCCCGCCGGGAATTGAACCCGGGTCTCAAGCGTGACAAGCTTGCATACTGACCACTATACTACGGAAGATGTAACAGTCTGTTAGGCTGTTGTAGTGGGTCGCTTCGATGGAGGGAGGCGTTGCTGTTGTGTTATAACAAGGCTTGCTGTAGTTGTAAAGCAACAGGCACGGTATGATACGAGTTGGTAATACTGTATGCGTCACTGATGAGATGAAAAGTAAACAACCATAGAGTGCCGAGAGTAGGAGAGACGAATGAGGTTGGCCCGGGCTGATTGATGACCGAATCTCCTCTTCTCAAGTTGAGTATGCCCTGAGATGTGCCCGAGGTCGATGTACTTGTATTCATTTGCAAGTCCAGAATGCAGGGCGTCTATCCTTGACCGAGACACGGCCTCTGATTCGGCGTGCTCTTGTTCACGACACTTGGTGCGCGGTGATTTGTCTCATTGTCTTATTCAGCTTCCTCTCTGTTATCTCGCTCCTTTCCCTCTCCCTCTTCTATTTTTGACTGCTGCGTGACGAGAGGGGCAAATCCACGGCCTGGCCCTCCAATTGGCTGCGTGGCCTGCATGTCCCCCAAATCAAAGGCTCGCAGCCAGTCATCTGGCCAGCCCTGCCACTCGGTGATGTCGTCCTGCATGGGCCAGCGCAAAGTGTCGGCAACCCTCGCGCCGGTATCCTTTGCATGGCGTCCCAAGTACTGGGTACCTGCCGTGCCGCGGGCTGCCGCCGTGGCTGAGACACCAATTCTCGCCGTCAGATTCACGGTCAATCGGTACCTGTCTGGAGGAGGTACATATAGTGGAGTCTTGGGCTTGTTCGTTCGTTTCTCCTCTTTCTTCCTTTCTTTCTTTTTCCTCTTTTTCCCCACACGCAAGCCAGATAGGGTCGCAAAGCTCCTCGCGAAGAGAGCATCTTCTTCTACTTGAGTGTATAAGAAGGTGGTCTTTTCGCGCCCCGGACCCCGACATTTTATTTTCTTCTCATTGCGCGTCATTCACTCATTTTTCATTAAACTCATTTTTTTCTTGTAAAAGAAGGTAGATTTTTCTCATCCATCCTTCGCTCGCTCCTTTATTCGTCGCTCTCTTATTAGTCAAGATATACATGTGAGAGCGCTTCTGTCTTATGCATCAACATCGCCACCACCTCCACCAAGACGCCTCGTTCTTTAGCCACTTCAAGTTCATACCCGCCAAAATGTTCAAGCGCGCGTTCAGGTCGCAGGACCAGGCCCAGAGCCAGAACCGCGTCGACAAGGCGGCTCGGCTGAAGAAGTCGGGAGGCTCCTCCGCCAAGGAGCACGTCAAGGCGAAGGTGTCCAAGCTGCAGATCTCTCACATAGAGCACGAAGCGGCACGCGCCCAGCCCGTCAACATTACTCCCTCACCGATTGTCACCCTCACTATTGGCCGCGAGGGACGGCTCTTTGCCGCGCACGAGGATGTCCTCAGCCAGTCGCCCTTTTTCGAGGCGGCGTGCAAGCGGGAATCCTTGGACGTCATGAACAAGAGAATCTCCCTCCCTGACGAGGAGCCCGAGATCTTTTCTGCCGTCCTCGAGTATCTCTACAAGGGCGATTACTATCCCCGCCTGGTGCACAACCGGCACCGCAACTCGTGGGAGCTCGAGGACCGCATGAGGACTCCTCAGAAGCCATCGCCAAACCCTGATATCGGGGGCGGCCACGCAGGCACGGCGTCCGAGGCCGCCGTTTATCTTTCCAGCATTGGGGCCGAGATCCTCCGCGACACCGTCATCTACTGTGCCGCGGACAAGTACGGCCTCGAGGAGCTGAAGCGTCTGGCCCTCCGCAAGCAGGGGCTGCAGGCCGGCATCGATGTCGGCACGATCCTGCGGTCTGCCCAGTATGCCTACGCCAACACGCCGGACTCGGACAGCCGCCTGCGCGCCCATTACCTGGCCCTGATCATTCGCTGCCGCAAGACGTTTAAGCGCAGCGGCACGATGCAGGCCGAGATGGAGGCGGGTGGCAGCAAGCTGTTCTTTGACCTGTTCGTCGCCATGTGCAATCATCTGGACGACGTCATTGATGTTACCAATGGCCGCACTCCAAAGACTGTATGATGAAGCGACGATGATGAGAATGGCGGAAGCCTTCGGTGGCCCGGCTGAGCGCAGTGCCGTTGGGGCAGCGAAGGATGGAATTTTTTTTAAAGAAAAAAAAAATGAAAAAAAAAAAGCTTCAAAACGGAGACGTCGGATCAATAGAATTCCTAGCAAGCATTGTCACCATTTTTCTTGCAAGGGGTTGGCAGCTTTGGTTTATGCGCCATGTTGCATTTGATCGCTGTCTTTTTGCTCTTTTAGCCCGTCTGGACTTTCTGATGAGTGCAAATTATGGGAGGCGTCAATCTACATGGGATCGCTGTTCCTTTTTTTTCTTTCTTGTATACGGACTGCTACTGCATGGAGTGTGTGCTTTTTTTCACATTGCTTTTGCTTTACTTCAAGTCTCAACTCAAAGAACTGTTTTCTCATTCTACGGCGCTGCATTGCGTCCTTTATGGTGTCTTGTCTTCAGATCAGGGGCTTCTTTTACAGAACCATCCTGCACCATTAAGAGAACAGAAAAAAAAAGATAAAAAAAGAGGTGGAAAGCGACAGACAGCCCGGAAGGCTTTTTTCGGAATGGGATCCTTCTTGAGTTTCTTCTTTCTATGGTTCAGCATTGCTGTTTCTTTCGGATGCAAATATTGGGAAATGGGATAAATTGGAAGAAATACATTCACCTGGGATAAAGCATTTTCTCTCTCATGCTTTTTCACTTTTTTACAGGTCAAGTTTTAGAAGGGATTTTTTTGTTCGGGAACAAGATTGGAAACCAGAGCGTATGGTTCTGAAACTTTTTTGTGTTTTTTCCCTTTCTTTTCTTCTTCTTCTAACTTTTTTCTTCATCTTTTCTTTTTGACGAAGAACATGAGAAACACTGCATAGCCCTGGGGGCGTTGAAGCAGGCCAAATGGAACAAAAAAAAAAAGAGAAAACTTAATTCTATAGGGTCGCTAGCGGTCCTCCCTGACTTTGGATTCCGTGTCAGGGTTGAGGTTAATGAGACAATTTTGCACCTCATGTGCTTTTGTGCCAGTTGCTTTTGTTGTGAATGTGAATGTGAATGTTAATGCGAATGTCTTTATAAGTATTGGCTACTGATCTATAAATATCTTATGAAGCTTAGGCTGTATCCCACTTGACCTGAAAGTCCTGAAACTTCACCTCCAGCTCATCCTCAGTATCCTTCGTCGGTCTCGCCACAAGAGCCCCAATCTCCAACTCCCAGCCCTTCCCGCCATCTTCCCCATACGGCCAGCAAATCTCCCTCATCGGCACCTTTGTCTCGCCATCCACGCGATACACCCAGAGGCACGAGCCGTCATGGGCATCCAGCCTCTCGACCAGGATGGTGACGGCCTTGCGCCCTGCCTTGATGTCCTCGGCGGAGGAGGCGTTGGCGACGCTCCAGTCGGCCCAGTTGTCGCAGCAGACGGTGGAGAGGCGGGATTGGTTGTCGAAGAGCTCGACGCCGGTTTTGATCCATTTGCGTGCGACGGAGGGGGAAGAAGGTTTTGTGAGGACGAGGATGAGGCCGGCTTGGTCGAATTGGTGGGTGTAGGTTGTGGTGAAGGTGAGGGAGGCGGACTGGAATTGGGAAAAGGGGTTTTTGGAGAGGGAGTGGTAGGGAGCTGTGCTGGAGTTAGTTGCTGGTATTTACTTGTACAGGTCATTGTTGTGAGGTGGGAGATGCGAGATATTTGTATAGGATGTGGAGGGGCTTACCTGTGAAGACGTCGTGAGAAGGAGGCTTCTTCCAGACATCGGTGTTTGCGGGGGAAGAAAAGGTGAAGCTGGACCCAGTAGTAGCCATTGTGACGATTT
Source organism: Trichoderma atroviride (assembly GCF_020647795.1). NCBI lineage: Eukaryota > Fungi > Ascomycota > Sordariomycetes > Hypocreales > Hypocreaceae > Trichoderma > Trichoderma atroviride. The sequence continues at coordinate 382,833 of NC_089400.1, read as the reverse complement.
CTTTAGATGGGGCAATTATAAATGGATGATTGTTACGAATAATGGATGAAGATTGATACTAAGAGTGAGATGAACTACTTGTTCTTATACTAGAGCTGGTGGAGACGCATCGAATCAACTGCCCTTCCAGAAAACGAAGGAAACGGAGAATTTACTAATGAGATGCCTGGACCAAACCATATCAAACAACTTATTTCACCGATCTATGCTGCTGCCTTTTCTACCCCGTAAAACCTAACCGGTATTGCTCTTAAAGTGTCCAGATCGGCTGGTCCCGTTGGTATAAGTTCGGGGAAATGGGGATTGCAAAGCGGGGGGAATTGAAGCTACTTGGAGGTAAGGAATCACAAGCCGGCGGGGAGTGTCGGGATGGATTTTGCGATGCTTATGCCAAGGTAATTCTTGGGTCACTTCTATTTTGAGATTTTCATTTTCGTCTCGAGCTGCACAGCCTCAGACTATACAGTTTGGGTAAATATTTACGCTGAGAGCTGATGAAAACAAACAAAATTAGAGTGTGACGCATACGGCGATGGAAAAAGCCATATTGGCGCAGCGTCCTAGCAACACGCATTAGTGTGGAGTTTAGCCGAAGTTTAAGCCGGCGGACCGCCCAAACTCTCAAACAAAGCAAATCAGACTTTTGCCTCCAGAGGAACGATGCGGTTCTTTTTTTCTCGTCTTCGTCTGCAAAGAAGCACCGCAGATTTCTCCCGACAAAACCAACTTGGGGCCGTCTCTCGTGCAAATCGCAGGCATCCAGCAGCACGTCTCACGACCTCGCAGCACCTCGAAAAAAATTCCTGAAGCAGCCAGATTCGAACCCGACGCCTGTCCTGCCCACTGCCGCGACAAACTTTTCTGCTGTGAAGCTGCTTTTTTTCGTGCGACTCCCCACTCGGCCATTCGGTGGTCCACCAGGACTGGCAGCCTGCGAGTTTGTTTCTGCCCCGCCCGTTTTCCTCTTCCTCGTCATTTTTTCCTCTGCCCACCAGAGCGTGCTGTAAAGTGCGTGCGTCGCTGTCGCGCTTATCGAAATTTTTCTTTGTGATTAGAGAAGCGCTTTTGGCTCTTCTTTGTTGCTTTCAAGACAAAAGAGATCCGCAAGTCTTTGAAAGAGATACAGTCAAGGCTCGGAGCGATAACCAGATTTCCCGCAAAGAAGCTTTTCACAGCAGAGAAGAGAGCGACAAACTGCGGCTACAGACTGAGCTTGGATTTTCTTCTTCTCTTATCGGTTCTCACTGCTCACTTACATCCTCATCGCATCTGCTCTATCCATCACACATGCAACTTTCAACGCCATAGCACAATCTCAGCATGTCGTTTCTCACACCACCGCCGACAAAACGGCCAAGTCAAGGCCCCGGCCCTGCAAAACCTCGCTTTGCCAGACCAAATCCCGTCCGGGCGCTCCGCGAACGTGAGGAACGCCGCCATGCCGCCGCCGCAGCAGCCCGGCTTTCATCAACCCAAAGACCAGGCGTCGTCACTCCAGCCCATCAGCAGTGCGCCAACAAGGCCTGTCCGAAGCCCAATGTCGTCGACGGCACCTGTCAGACGTGTGGTCGTGTCGCTGATGACAGCAACATTGTGTCCGAGGTGCAGTTCGGCGAGACGTCGTCTGGTGCTGCCATGGTGCAGGGAACCTTTGTAGGCGCTGACCAGGCCGGTGTCAGGGGCATGGGCCCTGCTTTCCGGAGGGTTGGTGGAAGCGAGGACAGAGAAAAGAGCATCCGGGAAGCACGAGGTCTGATGCAGGGCTACGCTCAACAGCTCAACATCAGCGACAGCCTCGTTACGGCGGGCACCCAAGTCTTCAAGCTCGCATCCGGCGCCAACTTTATCCAGGGACGCACGCTGGCGAGTGTCGCGGCCGTTTGCCTTTATGCTGCTTGCCGTGCTGAGCCGCCTTGCAAGGTCATGCTCATCGATCTGGCTGATTTGGTGCAGCTCAATGTGTTCAAGCTGGGGCGAATCTTCAAAAAGCTGAATGAAGTGGTACCAATTGGAGCTGATGGACTCATTCCGGTATATCCTGAGGATCTCATCTGGCGATTCGCCACCAAGATGGAGTTTCGTCAAGACACGGCCAAGGTCGCTGAGGATGCGGTCCGGCTGGTCAAGCGGATGAGCAGAGATTGGATGGTCATGGGCCGACGGCCTTCGGGCATTTGCGGTGCCTGTTTGCTGATGGCTGCACGTATGCACAACTTCCGACGGACCGTTCGCGAAGTCGTCTACATCGTCAAGGTCACAAATCACACCATCCAGAACCGATTGCAAGAATTCAACAACACGGAATCAAGTCGCATGTCGGTAGAGGATTTCTTAAAACAAGACTTTTTGGAGAGTTCGCATGATCCTCCCTCATTCTACCGGAAATCAGATGAATATAGAAAGAGGGCGGAAGAGACTTTGCGGAAGCGGAAACGTGGCATCACTGTCGAAGATGCCGAGCAGCCCATCACAGAGCCGGCGCCGGTTAGACGACATATCGAAGGAGGAGCGGATCTTTCCAAGGCACCCGAAGTCAACTATCGCCGCGATGCTGATGGGTTCATCATCCCTCCTTTACCTTCGCAGATTGCACAAGGGAACATTAGTCTCAATCCACAGAAGAAGGAGTCTGAAGACGAAGTGGAGGGCCTTGAAGACCTCGCTGAAGAATTTGGAGATGCTCTGGAAGAGGAGGAGGCGGCGGATCAAGATGCCTCAAAAGGAGGCAAGGGTAAACGTGCCAAGCCCCAGCTTCCCATCAACGAAGAATGGGAACAGGATGAACAGGACCTTGAAGGTGTAATTGAGGAGATTTTCAACGACCCGCTTACCTACGAACATGCTCTCGCATACTCGAATGCTGAACAACGAGCTCGAATCCATTCCGTCTGGGCTCGCCAACAACAACCTCAAAAAGAGGTGTCCATGGCGGCCGACGTTACCGAAGATGAATTTGCTGACGACCTCGAGGTTATCAATTGCTTATTATCTCCTGAAGAGGCACGTATCAAGGAGATTATCTGGGTTAACCAGAACAAGGACTGGCTGAGGAAGCACCAAGAAAAGGTCTTTCGACGAAAGATGGAAGCAGAGCGCCCCAAGCAGACACGGAAGAGGAGAAAGCGTGCCAGGATGGGAGAGGGCCAGACAAGCCCTGCCAGTTCCGCTGCAGAAGCAGCCATTGGCGTGGCCAAGGACAGAGCTTGGTCCAAGAGGATCAACTACGATGCTATCCGCAGCATTTTCGACATGCCAAATGCGGGCCTTGGGTCTACAGCCACCAGCCGAAAGACCAGTTTGGCGGGCAGTGCTTTCGGTGCAGATGAAGAGGGAAGCGAGGCTCCAGATGAGAGCGTTGCTGGCGATGAGCAGCATGAGGAGCATGAGGAGCATGAAGAAGAATATGAGGAGCCGGAGGAGTTTGGCGAGGGCGAGGAATTTGGAGGAGGCGGCGGCGAATTTGAAGGTGGATATGATGAAGATGATCCTGACATGGACAATCAGTATGGTCTGGAAGAGGACTAAATATGCATCTTGCTTGAAGGGATTAATATACCCTCGAAGCATATGGCGTTTGGGATCTGCTATGCACGTTTGGCAGTGAATTTTTGGTCGGCATATATCAAGTGCTGGAATGAAATAGGTAATAGGGCTTGAGTATATAGGCTTTTAATAATTTGGCTTCATAAACCTTTTGTCATAATACATGTATTATCATTATATCATTATCGTACAGGTGCGTCGTCATTATATCCATTTCAACCATGGCGATACTCACACAATGATCTGAATCCCCAGCTCAGCTTCACATTTCCTAATGCTCTCATTCTCCATGGTCTTGTACAGTTCATCCGAGCTACTCAGTTTCGCCCCCAGCGCTTCCTCCATCCCAGCTTCATTAGACAGCGCATCAACAGATGCAGACGAGGTCTGAGTCCCGAGATTGGATCGGAAAATGCCTGCGGCCGACAGGGGCAGGAAATCTTCATATGTTATGGGAGTAATGTCGATGATGCCCTGCTGGATGAGATGTTCTAGTGAAGATGAGTCGTCATGGATCTCTGGGGAACGTCTCTTTGCAACGCTGTATGTGAAGTAGACGAGTTTCTGCGCTCGTAGTGTTTTCCAGTCGTCGGGGTATTTCCGAAATGCAACTTCAACTTGTCTATCCAGCTCTTCGGGGGTGGATTTCTGAGACGTTGACTCTGCAATTGCCATGGCTTCATTCAATAACTCGTCGTATAATTGTCTCCCTGCGAGAGTCACCGCTGCGCCGCGCTCTTCAATTTCGCCAAATCGCGCTTTATGCGAGCCAGACACGAATCTCGATTGCGATTCCTGCGCGGTGAAGAACTGGACGGGCTCTTCAATAGCGAGGAAACTCGTCTGCCGGAGAAGAATGGGGCAGTTTCTCTCGGGAGGGCCTTCGATCCGGTCTTTTACTTGAAGACGTTGCGACTTCATCTTTTGCTGCGCGGCGGAAATGTCCAGTGTGCGGGGCGTGAGGTGGTTAATGTGCGCGCTGCGGAAACATGCAATGTCTGCGAGGATCTGGTGTTCCTTTTTAAGAAGCTGGTAGTCTTCGTGGGAAGAGGCGGCGGTGCCGTGCCAGCGGAATGTTTCCATGGCTTGGAGGACGAAGCGGGTGCCTTGGTCGATGGTGAGTCTGCCGTTTTGCTTGTCGGCGAGATCGAGGAGGGTGATGAGCTCTGCGGTGAAGATGTTGCGCTTGGAGAGCAGTTTCAAGGCCAGCGAGCGGGCTTTTTCGTCACGGATGAGTTCTGGGCGGAGTAACGAGGTGAAGACCCGAAAGGGGTTCTTCTTTAGAGACGCGGTGGTGCGTGGGCGGAAGCACGTTGCGTGCATGGGCAGTCCCGCCGCAGCAAGATTGTAATATCCAACGGGGTACAAGCCTATCACAGCGAAGATGCGGCTCACGGTGCGTAGCTCGTACGGAGTGCCCAGTCTGATTGCGCCGTGGCGCTCAATGTCTAGTCTTGAGGAGGCGACGTTGCCGTGGCGCATGGCGAGGACGCGCGGGTCGAGGTCGGCGGTGCGGGTTGATGCGTTGACGGCGTTGACGATGTGGATGAGGGCGCCGTAGAGGGGGACTTCGGATTTGTACATGGAGGACATGGCGAGGGTGAAGGCGGTGCGGAGGGCGTCGGGGTCTGCATATTCGGTGAGGGCATGGTGTGAAGATGTGATTGGGGATGTGAGGGTTGTTGTGAGGGTGGCGCTAGGAGCCATTGTGATAGACGGCATAAAGGAATGATTAGTAGATGATGGTAATTCGAGAAGCAGATGATGGTGGTTATTATGTACAAGTATCTTAAGATTGAAGTGGTATTACAGAAGAACGAGCAGGTCTGACAGCCGCAGCAGCAGCAGCTGTATTATACACCGGACATGGCATAGAGTTCAGACCGCCGGTGTAAGACATCTTACATGCTGTCCCCATCTGCATCAAACAGGGGATTCTATCGGCTGGTCTCGGTCCAGCACGTTGTTATCGCGTAAAAGATTACCGGCTGGCCATTCGTAGGTATTCGAATCGTGACAAGTCCCGGAGGGTCCACCGATATGGAGGGCAGCGGATGCGATCCGGGGACCATGGCTTCCTAAAAGGGTAGTTGGTTGGAGAAAATGGGGCGATATGATTGGATGCTTTGGGGAGCTTTATCAACGTGCGTCGCAGATATCGGATTAGCCCGGGCAATGGAGTAAGATTCCGGATATCAAGCGATAGGCAATTGAGAGATCCAGAACTTGGAGTGTAAACTGTATTCAGATGCAGTCTATAAGACATTGGATTTCGAAATTCCCAGCTACGTGATAAACGTGGGCTAAATGGCAAGATTAGCACTGTATGTATAGCTAGCCGGACGAATCATAACTTACGACGAAAGATGACAACATACCGTATATCGAATTGGTTGGCCCTTATGCATCACAAACTTTTATTTCAGTGTCTTTTTCACCGAATAGATAGTGCAAAATTCCCTTCAACGGACAAATCTTCCATTTTGCAGTATCCTGCTCCACAAACAGGCCAGCGTCAGAGTCAAAGGCTGCATGGACATGTTTACGCGGAAGGCAGAGCGGCTCTGCCCCAGGGTATGTGATGGGCATGTAGCAAAACTTGGTTGGATGCTTGTAGCACTGGACATCATCAAAGCCAATGCGGCACTGCCCCAGCGCTCGCTTGATGCCGTCTTCATATTCCAGCAAGATGCCGCTACACCTCCCAGTATCACGGTCCGAAAAGACTTGTGCGTAAACCACTCGTTCTAAAGACGCGCAAAAATGGAATGCGGGAGAAGCACCTGGAGGACGGGGTTCGAGGCCAGAAACAGCCTTTCCTACCATGTCAGTTCCAATGAACGTGACATGAGCGGGGTTCGAAATAGAGTAAGTAAGTGTCAAGTGGCGGTCCTCGGACTCTGGCATTCCATACAAGGTTTCGACGAATTCTGCCAGGTACGAGTAAATCAGAGTGTAAGGCAGTCCGATGACATATTTCCCAGATTTCATGGTCAACTAATCATTGTTAGATTGACGGAGAATAAAGGCCGTTATGGTAGGGATCTGAGGGATCTTACGATGATTGAATAAGCGATTATTATGGGCAGCATTTTATGACGAGGATGCATAGTGAGATCTCTTTTGACTCTTACCGTACCAATCGAAATCACCTTGTCATTGGCTGCTATTGGAATATAGAACCAAATGGCGGGCTTCCAGGACCTACGCATATACTGGAAGGCTTCAAGTGCCTGCGAGCCTCGTTTGGTATGCCCATGAATAGCGGATACTTTGTCCCCTTTCAATAAAAAGGATATTCCAGTAGTTTTACTTGGATCCAGATCAAGAGCTGCGAATCGTCTAGGTACGAGTCGGCCAGGTAAAGATTTGTCGGAGGATGTATATGTATAGTGTGCAGGCGGCGGAAGGACATGTGGTGACGGGATATTCCAGATCGAGATGTTTGCAGATGCCGGAACATGCAGACGGCTCATTCCGAGCTGGATGAGAGAGCTTGGTTAGCAGGTATGCGGAACTCGTAGAAGAAAAGACTGACCTGGAATTCTATACCAACGCCCGATAGGCTTTCCACTGATCCTACAATATATGCATGAGAAGACCGTGATGAGCCAATAACAGCACTTTCTTCTGACTTTTCAGAGACCATGTCAATGCTCTTGATCCCACGAGAATCAATGGTAAGCCGCATCCTGCGATTGATGGCTTGGCCTTCAGCCAAGATGGGCAAAGTGCCGCGAGACCACGACAGAACTTCACAAAGCGGGTAGGTAACGGAATCTCCAGGCTCAGCTAAGCTTAGATATCGCGCAAGCTGCATGACTTTGCAGAATCGCAGCAGAGGGTGATTTGGCTGCAGATGGCCACCAATCAAACCAGCCACCTCTGGGAGTAAAGTCTCATGAGAGCCAGCAACGCTGCTGATGATATCTGCCGGGGCGTAGAGCACAGGGTCGAGCATCAAGGACCCAGAGTCCCGCCACGGGTGCATTCTAGTCCCTGCGATCCAGAGCCTTCTAAATTTATCCTTGGCACTGCATGTTTTGCTGAATAAACGAATGCAATCGACGTGGACAGTTACGCTTTCACCGGTAGCGTTGCAAGTTTTATGTCTGAATCCTTCATGGGAAAAACATACTCCCTTAGGCATTGGCAGCTCCCTCACGCAGTAGAACCCCCCGGCATACGCATTATACCCTCGAACGGATTTTTCATTGCAAATCACTTGGTGTTGATGTTAGAATTTCTACTTGGTGAGGACAGATGGAAGGTCATACGTGCAATGACATGATCATCATCCCGGGAAAAAACAGCGTTGCAAGCGCTACATTGAGGGTGAAGGTGTATGCAATCTCGATCGTCGATTCTGGAAGATTTAGATGAAGCCATTTGCAACTGATTGATGTATTTTAGAAAAATAAGAATGAAAAAAATGCTGAATGTTTAGGCCATTGAGGGGAAATGCAGGCAACCACATGCATTCATGACCATCACGTGCTTTATCTCAACCAATCGGCCCTTGGGCTGCATCCAACATGAATCCTTCTGGCGCGTCAATCTTCACGATCAATTACATGTAGGTACCAATTGCTCATACAACTGTACCACGAAGCTGACTATCATCAACAGAAATCCACCAGCAACCGTGGAGTTTCGCTTCGATGTACCTATCAGCGTCTGCTTCATCAGCACACAGCCTTGTCACTGGATGAATCCCAAAGGTGCATGATGCAGCTTTACCGACCCACCTTCGAGCATCCTTCTAGCCAATTGCACGGCCCCAAAGTTATTACTCGGCGCGTAACATTGCATTATGATAGGTTCCCAAGTCAGAGGCGAATTCGCTGTGCCAGGAGGCTGCTGTGGCTATACTGCGACCCAGCATCTTGGGCATCAGGAGAGCCTCGCTTCCCCGCCTCTTTCTATGAACAATACTCTCGTCATTTGGAACCTCTTGAGTTTCAGAATGAGTAGTTAGAAGACAGATGATAGAGATCCGAATCCAACGAGCAACTCTTGTCCGACGCAATGGACGGAATTTCTAATCCACGAAACGTTGTTGATGCCATAAAACTCTCCATCAGCACAGCCTCTGTTTTGCATCATTATGTCAGCGATGTCAAGAACGCCAAGTCGGATATGAAAGACCTCAGCGGGGAAATCAAAGTCCACCTTTCTATTTTGGAAAAAGCCAGGGATCTTCTGGAAAGCCAAAGCGGCCGTCTACAAGTATCCCAAGAACTACGACCCGCTCTCGACGCAAACTATTCTGAGCTCGAGAGTATTAAATTTCAGCTAGACAAGGAACTAGGAGACAGTTCCAGCGTCCGGAAGCGAATATCGAACAGGTTACGATGGTCATCTCAGAAGCACAAGATTGCATATGACATTGAAAAGCTGCGGAAAACCCGAGAGGATATCGGGAGCGCTCTCAGTATTGATAACGTGTAGGTCTTCATCTATCTGCCCTGAAATTACTATGCACCCTCTTACAATATTAAGCAATGCAATCATGGATATCCACTCTATCCAATCCGACGAGATTCTCTCCAAGCTCCCAGTGGTCCAAGGTGCATCTTTCGATTCCCATGCCAATGAACACGAGACCCGATGTCATCCTCTCACTCGCGTCAAGATTCTGGGGGAGATTGAAAAATGGGCCCAGGAACCGGAAGGACGACGAATATATTGGCTTTGCGGTATGGCAGGCACCGGCAAATCTACAATTTGCAGAACCGTTGCCCATCATCTGACAAGTTTGAACATTGTAACCGCCAGTTTCTTCTTCAAGAAGGGTGACAACGATCGAGACAAGTCAAGCGCTCTTTTCACCACCATTGTGAAACAGCTTGTCGAGCATTTGCCAAAAGAAATGGCGTCGCATGTCAAGAAAGCCTTACAGGATAATCCAAGCATAGGCGATAAAATGCTAAGCAAACAATTCGAAAAGCTCATATTGGAGCCATTGCAAAGCTGCAGAACTCTGCCACCAGTCATAGTTGTCGTACTGGACGCCCTCGACGAGTGCGAAGATCAGGCTAGTGCTGCAAAAATCATTGAACTTCTACCGAGCATCGAAAATCTATCTTCTACTTGCTTCAAAGTCTTGGTTGCCAGCAGGCCAGAGTGTCATCTCAGAACATCGTTTGCCAAGCTGGAATGCAAATATCATGAATTTCTTCATTATGAGGCACTTCATGAAGTTGCGGATGAGGAGATCCGAAAGGACATTGCTGTCTTCTTGGAGTCCCAACTAGGGCAGATCAGAGACAATCACAACCTTACCAACTTACCACTATCCGCAGATTGGCCGTCAGAATCCCTTGTTAAAGCTCTTGTCAACATCTCGGTGCCTCTATTCATTTTGGCGGCAACTGCGTGCCGATTTATTGGTGATAAAGATCTCGGCGCCCCTAAGAAGTTGGCCCAGGAATTTCTGCAACATCATCGGCGGCTTGGTAAAATGAATCATCTTGCTAGGACATACCTTCCCATTCTAGAGCAATTGCTTGTTAATCGCAATGGAGCCGTGCCAGAAAGTCGCTCAAAAGGAGAGAAAGAACAAATTATTGAAGAATTTCGCCGAGTTGTTGGTACAATTGTGCTTCTTGAAGCGCCTTTATCAATCACATCACTCTCAGAATTACTTCAAATGGACCCAGGGGATGTCAATTTCCGGCTCTCGGGTTTGAACTCTGTTCTGAATATCCCCAAAGACTCTGACAGCCCGGTCAAGCTATTTTATCTGTCGTTTCGCGATTTCCTGGTTGGGTCCGGTGATCAAGATCAGATTCATGATTTCTTGGTAGATGAGCGAGAAACACATGCCAACCTAGCTCGCCAGTGTATTGCATTGCTTTCGAGGGATGACAATCTCAAACAAGACATCTGTGAACTTAATCACCCGGGGAAACTAAGGTCCAACATTGACCAGGGCGCAATCGACAATCACTTACCTCCACATGTTCGGTACGCATGTCTGCACTGGGTCTTCCACTTAAAAGAGAGCCGGGGCCACATACGCGTTGGTGATGAAACCCATCGCTTTCTGGCCAAGCACCTGATTCACTGGCTTGAGGCACTCAGTCTACTGGGCTGCATTGCTGAGAGCAGAGCTATGGTGGATAGTCTCGCAGCCATGGTTGATGTATGTGGCCTCTACCAGCATTACATGAAAGCCGCTAACTTATGTCCTAACCTGAAGGAAAACAATGAAGCATTCGGTCTCCTGCGCGATACCAAACGATTCATAGGTGCTTATCAATATATTATGGACGTAGCGCCACTGCAGATATACTCTTCCGCCCTGATTTTTGCGCCGAAAAGGTGCGAGTTTCGACGATGCTTCGAAGAGGAGGCAGTTCCCAAGCGGATAAAACATCAACCTACTGTCCCGATGGACTGGGATTTGTGCATCCAGACCTTAGAAGGCCACAGAGAAAACATAAATCAAGCCGTCTTATCACCAGACTCGTCGCTCATCGCGTCGCGCGGTTGGGATAAAGTTTTAATCTGGCGAAGCCACACTGGAACTTGTATTCATGAAATTGACACCTATGCTATTGAAATTGCGTTCTCACGCGACTCCAAACTATTTTATTTGGTCTTGTCAGACTTCACAGTTGAAACGTGGGAGACGGATACGTGGACCCGCAAGACAGTCATGAAAGTGGACAGCACGGCAGATGGTGAATATGACAATGAACTTGGATTTGTGGCGGCCATTTCTCACGACTGCAAACTCGTCGCAGTAGCCTTTAGCACGAGAATCGAAATCCGGTCAATTCTACCCCCTGACGACTTCGTAAAGAGCATCGAGACCGATTTATACAACTTGGAACATATTTACTTTTCCCCAGATTCCGCTTACATTGCTGCATCTTCTCATACACTCTGGAACCCGTTTACAAGTATTTGGCCGGTCCGTGGCGGAAAAGCGACCGAAATGCAGGACTGTTCGACTGCAGCATTTTCACCCGACTCCTCCCTGATAGCTTTAGCGTTAAATAACGACATAGAAATCCGTCGCGTTGGCAAGGGGTCTTTGGGATTTCATCGAAAATTTTCCTTGGGTATTAATTGGCTCTGGGTGAAGAATCTCGCCTTCTCCCACGATGCAGCACTCCTGGCAATTTCGTTTAGAGCGAAATTCGGAATCTGGTCGACAGACACTGGCAAGTGCATATAGATGGCCAATGATCATACAGACAGCATTTCGTCGCTTTCATTTTCACATGACTCTACGTTCCTCGTCTCATCATCAGGTGACGGGACACTGCGTGTCTACAGCGTTAGCAGATACACATCGCCGGAAATTGATGAAGGGACATACGAGTATATTAGCGCTGTTGCAGTCTCACCCGATTCGTCACTCATAATGCTGGGAGCAGGCGGATACAACGACGTCTGGGAGATTTTGCGTGTTGATTCAGGCGTTTGTGTTGAAAAAGTCAACGGGCGCAACCTGCAAAACAAGCCTACCTTCACACATGACTCAGCCTTGGTAGTGATCAAAGACGGCGCGGCTGAGATTTGGCATCCTGATGGACGCCAATCCGTACAGGACCTGAGTGGGCTAGGTTCACAACCATATCAAGTTTGTGCAGCCTGTTTCTCAGCAGACTTTACGCTGGCTGCAGGCATCCTTGATGACGGATCTCTGCGGATTTGGAAAATGAATACAGGTGAATGTATGCGAGAAGTCAAATCCGCTGTGCCCTATAACTCCTACGATCCAACGACCCTATGCTTTTCCTCAGACGCATCTCGAATAGCATATGCCTCGGACAAGGAAACAGAGCTTTTTGTTTGGCAAGTTGGATTGAACTTACCGGCCCAAAAGTTTGGGTCACGGGGAAATGTTTGCTGTTTTGCCTTGTCTAACACGAAAGTTGCTGCGGTTATAAGTTCTAAAGACGTGGAAATTAGGATATGGAGTCTTGAAACAGGTCGCGAGTCGAAGCGATTGCATGGCGTTAGAGCTCAGATACTTGTTTTTTCATTCGACTCGACGCTCCTAGCAACTTTTTCAACCGAATCGGTGATCCTAGAATCAAGATATTCACAAGAGCCAAATACAATCCTGATCTGGAATGCCGACACTGGTGCTTGTCTGCAGAGCATTAATGTTGGGCTGCAGGTTACACACCTATTCTTTGAACTTAATAACAATTCGGGATTGCGAACCAATCTTGGTCGAATCAAGTTCGGAGACTCTACAGCATTAGGTGAAGATGCAACTGGTGTTAACCAGTCCCAGCTATGGTCCTATGATAAGCTTGGTTATCGCAACGATGATCAAGGTGTTGATGCTTCTTGGATCACATTCAATGGAGAGAATTTACTATGGCTACCGGCAAAATATCGAGGGAGGAGGCAGATAGTGCGCGCTGTCTCAGAATCTGTGGTTGCAATTGCACATGTATCTTCTGGACAGCTTGTCATCATTGGATTTGACACTGAAAAGATCCCTAGATGGTACCACAATACGCATAAATACTTCATTTCACAGCGGACATTGATAGAAACCCTGTAGTTTTGGAAAAGAAAAGAAAAGTGGCAGGGACTACTTATTAATTACTAGTAGCTATACCAGCGAAATTGTATTCGGTCTTACGGAAGACAATGCCACCGCGTACCGCAATATATGCGGACCCTCAGCTACTTCTTCAGAAACGTGTATTCTACATATAATCAAAATTTATATGAGTCGAAATGGGCGAGCTCTCTTTGGAGAGACTATTTATTATACTAAATTGCCCAAATGTTCTGAATAAAAATACCAAGTTCTTCTACTTATTAATACACGTAGCTTATTTGTCTCCCCTCATAGTAACTTCTCAGCTCGCCAAAAGCATCGCGAGAGAGGCGAGAGACGAGTTCACACACGCGCGTATATTTTCCAAAGAAGGCAGGTCATTGGAGAAATTGACAAGACATATAAATGAGCAATGTGGGCAAAATTGCCAATATACAAGGCTAAAACAGGGCCAACACTTCCATCAGAGCTCCTTTCGCTATTAGCACTAAGAATCGTATACCGCAACCTGTTGCTGTGTTGGTTGCGTTCCAATCCCCAAAAGTGCGGTCTGTATTGCCTAAATTTGGGCAAATCATAGGTATATTGAACATGAATAGTCTTAAATGGCATTCCAGTGGCAAATGTGACACTCGGAGATGCGTATTGGTCAATAATATTTAGGATGTTGTCCTGTGCGTCCGAGGTGGACAGCCCAAGGAGAAAGTCGGGTCACATAACATGTAATATTGACAGCATAAGCTGTCATTGATGCATATTCACGTATGCTTTTGATGCCCAATGAGCAATTATGAGCTGAATACCTAGAAGAAAGAAAAAACCTGGATGGGGGAACAAAGCCAAGGTAGTTTTGGATTGTTGGGGGTAGTTGGGGCTACGTGGGAGTGTTCATCCACAACAAGGCAGAATCAAAAGTGCCATCCAAACATAGAAGCAAGGGTTCTATCATTTTTACAATTCGGCAACGTCATAAGTTCTCTGCTAAATACGAACTCTGGATAACTCGGCAAGAAAGCTGTGAATCACATCACGTTGCGTTGGTTTTATAGTCCAGGCAGTAAACCTCGTATAAGAGCTAAAGATGTCTATTTTTATCTACAGAAATGATAGTGTCTTGCACAAAGCAACGTAGAATTAATATTGAATACCGCTTTTGACGTGAGGATAGGAAGTATTATCTGATCATCTGAATCGAGGTCAAAGTCACCATAATTATAGGGTAGACGCTCGTTACCATCATCGCCATTCATATATACACACCATACACAGAATAGTCGATTATCTAATAATAAAGATGCTATATTTGGTCCCAGTGCAAAGTGTGCGCGGGCCGAGAAGACCGCCATGGATCTCAAATGCAACACACGGAGTTGCCTCGAAGCAGCAGCCAATGCAACCTACCCAGGAACCAGAAGCACGTCATTCTGCAGCTCCATTATTGGCTACTTGCAGATTTTCAGATTTTCACGTGGGTATAACATATAAAAAAGAAATACGAGGCCTGTGAGTCTGGTGCAATATACGATACGGTACCCCGGAAGGGATCGCCGTATGCTGCTGGAAAGGCACACCTCTCCCCATGTACAGGGCAAGTATGGGCAACCAGGCAAATGCGTATTTGCTTTGGATAGATTGTGAAAAGACACTCAAAGTGCATTGACACGAAACTATGACAGGATGTAGCATCAATGCGCTCAATGGCAGACGTAGTCATTGACCCGTCCCGATCCATGCGCATATCATACTACGCTCCATACGAGGAGGGCGTGCTCTTTCGCCTTTAGATCCACCGAAGCTTTATAAACTATCCCTTATGGGTATACCGGTCTGTGTTATGTATTCTGGGGAGGGCGTCGAGACATTCTCACATGCCATTTCAGTATATTGGGCCGTTGCGCGCTCTTTTGATCAAAAGAATCTTTGTAGCTCGTCCTGTAGTCAGTTCTTTCGATATTCAGCTCGCAAAAGGTCAGTGAGCATATCAGTAATATTGATATCACAATGAATCCTGTTTATGGACGGGACTTCTGCTCATGCCATGTAGGACAAACGGAGGCTACCTATATTGGGTGTTAGCCTGGCAGTAGTTGGATGATAAAGGTTGCCTCATTATCCCTTGACATGCACCGATTATCAAGCCCTTTGTCCAATCTGGTAGTAGCAGCACACCATGGTCGACCGTTGAGATCGGGCCTAAATCGGCTATGCGGACGATGGTGGTTGAGTTGCATTGCTGATTATCCATGCTTCTAAACGCTTCGTACTACCGTACCCGGGCCGCCAATTCCACGGACATTGTCTTTTCCGTACCCAATCCGATACAACGTCGTCAAAGCGTCTTCTTCTTATCATTTTCTCGTGTTGTCATCTTGCAACATGTTGAAAAGGCGCCCACTGGTAAGCCGGATGTCTTGCTTCATCTTGCTCGGTAGACCCTTGAACCACAATAACGCCGCAGAGCAGCCCACTTTTCTAGTCCTCCGCTGAGCATCTCGGTCATCTTCCACTGAGCAATAGCCAGGGTGCTTGGCGTATTCACTATTGCATCATTAGGCGTGAAAAGCGCGGCAGTACCAATAAGGTCTGGCTATCACATGCGATCTAACTCGGAAGCGATCTTCGAGGTTGGGATCCCTTGTCCCTGGCCAGGCTCTCAGGGTGCATGGGGCTGGAAAAGGGCACCGGAGCTTGTTGTACTGCAAAGACTGCAAAGCCGGCGGCCGCAAGAGAGGGCTGCAGCCACCAGCTCTTTTACAATTTTGCTTCCCTTTTTGGGAGGTCGGTAAGGGTGTCTATTGGCTCGTGAGGCTTGTGCATGTGTGGCGTGTCGAACAGCGTCCAGACTCAAGACTTCAGGCTGTATGTCGACAGCATTCCAGAACTTGCCCGTCTCAAGGGCTTTTTGACGCTGCCACCCACACCATCGAGCGCTTCTTGCCTCGCCTCCATGCGCTGTCTCTGCAAGTGAAATTGCAGTGCCAGCTGAGCTTGCCGCCAGCGCCTCCGTGCCTCATGTGGCAGCTGGGCAGCCACCTTCCAGAGCCGTCTCTGCCTCCGAGTGGCGGCGTCGGGTCGGACCTAGTCTAGCCCGTTCCTGGACCGGGATCAGGATCAAGGCTGCGGGACAAGGCGTGGAGCGTGGGGTGTGCGATGGGCGGTGGGCGTTGGCGTTGGCGCGATACTGTATCTTTAAGCTTGCGAGCGGACGTAAACAACCGGTGCCGCTATCGCGAGCCTGCCTCTGTCCGCGTCGAGGCAGCCAAGCTTGCCAAGCTCTGCCAAGCATTGCGGCTGTCGGCGCTGATAAGGTGAAGCCAGGCACAGAGAGTTTGGCACATTTGCTTGGCGATGCGAGATGGCTGCGGTCTGGGAGGTGATGGATCGGCTGTCGGCTTGGCACGCTTGGCAGCTGAGAATAATTCCCGAGTTCAACGACACTCGATCATGATCGCATTGTGTGTGGTGAAGAAGAAGGAAAAGAAAACGAAACATCACAGAGAGAAGAAAAGAAAAAGACAGCAGTAGACAGTGGCTGAGCCGCGCTGTTGGCGCCAGACGATCGTCAACAAGACGGGCAGGTCTCGTAGGATCAGGATCTGCTCGCATTGCGATCACGTGCTTCGCATCTGGCAGCAGCCTCAGGTTCTTTTCTCGTAATACTGTAGCCACCTGGCATGCCTCGCTTCTCTCCATATCTGCTCTCCATCGTACAGACGCTCCTCGCGACACGCCCATGGCGCTGCATGAAAACACAATCAGCGCTGCCTTCACGCTTCGGCCGGTTCCGCCTCTGCTCGCCCAGGCCAGCTTCGCGATGCAGCCAATCAAGGCCATCAATCCGGCATCCAGGCCATCACGCTCCGGATTCTACGGCTAGTCAGCCCCATGCCGAATATCCGGTCCAGACAGGGGTCCCCAAGGCTTCCGGACAGGCCTTTGGACATGCCGCTCTGGGCCTGAGCCCGCTGTAACGAACCTTTGCATGCAGTGCCCAAGATGGCAGATGGCGATTCTGGCACAAGTTCCACGCCCAAGTGCCGGCTGCCAAGCTGATGCGGCGCCAGCCAAGAGTCCCGAGGCACCCAAGGGACCCCCCCGCATCGGAACCTGCACAGGTCATTAGGCGCCTCTGATTGATGGGATGGGAGATTAACATTAACCAAAGGTTTAGACTTGATTCGTGGTCTTGGCGGTTGATCTCACTAGTGTTGTGCTTATTCAGAGCACGGCATCAGTCCAGCAAAGCGTCTTGTGCCCCGACGCCTGAGTGTGCGAGCAAGACAGTTGATGGCTGGTCTTGGGAGGGAACAGAACAATGCCATTGTTTCTTCATAAACGGCGGCTAACGGTGAATATCACTGCAACATCACTTGTGGAAGTTGGGCTAGGCGCATCGTCTCTCTCCGGATCAGCATCGTCGCGCTGAGGCTAGACATTTGGCGGAGCGTTGCGGGTCCAAGGCTTTCTCTGTAGGGACTTTTACGGACACGGACCGCCTACTTGTACTACTAGGAACCTGATAGAGCAGGATCGGCGCCAAAGTGCTCTGCGCATTCTGTTTCGAGAGCCACTCAGCCGCTCTATCGAACGAATCGTCGCCGTCAAGGCCGCACGGACTGCAACGACCCCGGATTGGAGGGGGGCCTGACCAAAGTGGCGAGAGCCATTGTTCAAAAGAGAGTCTGTGCTATGCCTCTCTGGACCCCGCCACGTTGCGCCGGCTCGAAACGAGCAGCTCTGGCCATTGAAACTAAGCGGTGGACTTCTATCTTGGGACGGGTGCAAGATACGTGATCGACAAAGGTTCCAGCGTCCGCAGAAAAAAAGGCAGAATAGGTGATGCGGACTCGGCTGGCTTCACTCTCTGGGCTAGGACACATTCCTACCCCTGGACTCGAATGTTTCATTCGCCAGCAGCCCCGCGGCAACTTCACCAGCCTCAGTTGGCTATCGACAATGTTGGATACTGCGGCTATTCCATCATTCCGGCTCCTCTTCCCATCACCGAGCCCCAGCGCGTGTGTGAAGCCCCAGGATGATGGCGTGAATTCACCTTCCTAAACCATGCTTTTGAAGCCGTCCACCATCTCCAGCCATTGCATGCATCAATGGCATCTTCAACTCCAAGGATGGGTTGATATGTGAGTCTCGATGGATATAAAGACTCCTCGTCTTCCCCTCGATCTGTTGTTGAAGCTTCTTTCCTCATCAGCCTTCAAGACATCAAGTCCAGTCGAATCCTGAGCAACCATCATCTCAACAAGCTTCAAAATGCAGACCTTTGGTGCTTTCCTCGTTTCTTTCCTCGCCGCTAGCGGCCTGGCTGCTGCTCTCCCCGCCGAGGGACAGCAGAAGACCATCTCCGTCCCGGTCAAGTACAACGCCAACCACGCTCCTCACGGACCTACCGAGCTCTTCAAGGCCAAGAGAAAGTTCGGTGCTCCCATCAGCGAGAACCTCAAGAACAGGGTTGCCGAGCACAAGGCCGCCAAGCTCGCCAGACGCCAGACCGGCTCTGCTCCCAACCACCCCAGCGACTCTGAGGATGATGAGTACATCACCAACGTCTCCATTGGAACTCCTGCTCAGGTCCTCCCCCCTGGACTTTGACACTGGCTCTTCCGATCTCTGGGTCTTCAGCTCCGAGACTCCCTCGTCTTCTGCCCGCGGCCACACCATCTACACCCCCTCCAAGTCTTCCACTTCCAAGAAGGTCTCTGGAGCCTCTTGGTCCATCACCTATGGCGACAACAGCAGCTCCAGCGGTGACGTTTACACCGACACCGTCACCATCGGAGGCTTCTCCGTCACTGGCCAGGCTGTCGAGTCTGCCACCAAGGTCTCAACCCAGTTTGTCCAGGATACCTCCAACTCTGGCCTCGTTGGTCTTGCCCTTGACAGCGGCAACACCGTCAAGCCCACCAAGCAGAAGACCTGGTTCTCCAACGCCTCTTCTCACCTGGCTCAGCCCGTCTTCACTGCTGACCTGAACCACCAAGCCGGTACGTACTGTCCCTTTTCCACTTTACACTCTATTCGATACGAGTAAACTAACGCGAGTGAAACAAATAGACGGCAGCTACAACTTTGGTTTCATTGACACCACCCTCGCCTCTGGCCCCATTACCTACGTTCCCATCAGCACCGGCAACGGCTTCTGGGAGTTCACCTCTGCAAGCTACGCCATCGGCGGTGGCTCATCCAAGAAGCACTCCACTGACGGTATTGCTGACACCGGCACCACCCTGCTCCTCCTCGACGACACTATCGTCGATGCCTACTACAACCAGGTCGAGTCTGCTCAGTACGACGACTCACAGGAAGGTTACACCTTTGACTGCTCTGAGGACCTTCCCTCATTCTCCTTCGCTGTTGGAAGCTCCACCATCACCGTCCCCGGTAGCTTGATCAACTTTGCTCCCGTCGATGGCAACACTTGCTTCGGTGGTCTCCAGAGCGATGACGGCATTGGCATCAGCATCTTCGGTGATGTTGCCATCAAGGCTGCCCTGGTTGTCTTTGACCTTGGCAACAAGCGCCTGGGCTGGGCTCAGAAATAAGCTGGGGAAGAGATGAAAGGGAACAAAAAAAAAAAAGGAGGGTTGAAACGTATATGAAAGTCATGATTTGAAGAGATGGAGTTTGCATCCGGCTACACATGGCTTGTAAATACTATATCATGCTACCTATATAGTCACTAGGAGCTTTAGCACATAGCGCAGCGAAGGAATATTTCTTACCTTGCACCAAATCTCCACCTGTGAATATTTACTTGTAACATTGGAAGTATCTTGGATATTTCATTCGCTGTCGTCTAAATATGCTTGTCTGTTTTATATGCGCCACAATGTGGCTTTTCACATGTAATTAGCATGTGGTTGAAAGGGCGCATGTATGTCAAAAGGGATGCTGATCAAAGAGTACGTAAGCGCGCAACGCCCTGATTCGCTGTTTGTATGTCTTGACACGGACGTTGGATTGCGCTATGCATGTTTATGTATTTATGGTGGGATGCGCCCTCTTTGGAACGACGCCCTTTGGCCCCTCAATCGGAGAATTATTGGAGTGTTTGTGGCTGAGAATTAGTTTTACCGTGGGGTATTAAATGGCTCTTGTTATACATGGTTATTCTCTGCCACATTGAGTGGCTTTGTTTCATCAAGAAAGAGTTTATTGCTTGCAACTGAAGCCCTTGAAAACAATAAACATTTACTTTTTTTTCTCGTTCTTCTTCTCATAAAATACTGCGCGGGGTGTAACAATTGCCATGGCAAATGAGGAGAAGCAGAAGCCCCGTGTGGCGGTTCTGGGAAAAGTGCATTATCTCAGCGATGAGTACATTGAGAATGTAAAAGCCGAGTTAAATCTTTATGTATGTGTCCAATTTCATTACTTGACGCATCTATCAAAGTACGCAAATCACTCACATGCAACGCCTTTCAGTTCCTTGAATCTTCCAATCGGCAGCAACTCATCGAGGAGCTCCCCCGCGTCATCTCCCAATCCGGCCCCTTTGAAGGGCTCATCTGCCTCTCTGAGTCGCACAACTTCATCCCCGTGGACGAAGAGCTGCTGTCGGCCATGGTGCCTCACTGTCGCGTGATTGCTTCCCTATGGGCGGGATACAATGAGTTTGACGTGTCGTGGATGACGAGCCAGGGGATATGGTTTTGTAATACCGTTGATGCGGTGGCGGAGGCTACGGCCGATATGACGATTTGGTTCATTCTGTCTGTGGTGAGGAATACTTCTGTGGCGGAGAGGCATGTGAGGGCGGGGGGTTGGTATGGAGGCAGTATGTCGACGAGAGATCCTACGGGCATGACGCTGGGTATTGTGGGCATGGGGAGCATTGGCAAGTATCTGGCGAAGAAGGCAAAAGTGTTCAACATGAAGATTAAGTATTACAACCGCAAGAGGCTCAGCAAGGAAGTCGAAGAGGCATATCAGGTGGAATACTGTTCCTCGCTGGAGGACCTGCTGTCACAGGCAGACGTCGTGTCTATACACTGCCCCCTCTCAGAAGCAACCCGAAACCTCATCTCCCACGAGCAATTCAAACTCATGAAGGACGGCGCATTCCTCATTAACACGGCGCGCGGGCCCATCGTCGACGAAGAAGCGCTGATTGCAGCGCTGGAGAGCGGCAAAGTGGCGAGGGCGGGACTGGACGTGTTTAGCGACGAGCCGAATGTGCGTGAATACTTCAGGACGAGCGATAAAGTGGTGTTGCAGCCGCATATGGGGGGCGCGACGGAGGAGGCGCTGTGGAGGGCGGAGAGGGAGAGCTTTGAGAATGTGCTGAGGTGGAGGAGGGAGGGGAAGCCGGTGTCGCCGGTGAATGAGGTTTAGAGGAGTTGTGCATGCGTGATGTGCTTCTTTTCATGATATGGATGTGTTCATTTGGAAATTGAAAAGGAGTGTTTGGTTGTCTCAAGCTGTTGCCTTGAAGGAAATGAGTGAAACAGGAAACTAGGGTGAAGCATACAAGACGATCGATATACCTTGTATACAGCACATATCAGTAGTTTATCTAGGCTTACGTCGTTGCTTGGCATCATGTCAGTTTCATCATGAGAAGAGATTCAATACTATCGGCATCATTTATGAATAAGTTCTGCGGCCAATCACGCAATTGCGTCTCCTACTTTACTTAATCCTGCCAACCATCCGTCAATTTAAGGTAATCAGCCTCGAACTTAGTATCAAACATTCGGCGATATCGCATCATCTATTCTCTTATCCCCACAACAAAAATGCAAGTAGTGTTGGGTTTGAAAAAGTTTATGACATTTTGGCTGACGGTCTTTTTTGGAACCTGTATACAGGGTATCAAGGTGATGCAAGAAATGGGCCGCATTTCTATCGCATCGTATCATCTCGGATATCGCACGTGGTTGGTCCGTTTTGAGGCACACATACACAAGGGACTTGTTCCTCATTGGCTACTTTTGAGGATTTGTCCGTATCAAGCCCCACGCAAGATGTGTTGTTGAGCTGCAAGGAATTGTCTCACACGCACTGGGCGCTTTCATCTCCCATTGGCCAGGTTTGAGGCTGATGTTGCATCGAGCTCCTCCACACCTCGGACGATCGTTCAGCGATTGGCCACAGTGACATTAAGCGTAGGAGCTGGTAAATGCAGCGAGGACTAGGCTGCGGATGAGAAGCTGTAAAGCGGGAAATTGGGTATAAAGTCGATGGTGTCGTCCTTCTAAATCATTCACTTTGCATCTTCAGACCTCGCTTTGCGTCAATTTCAACCTCAGCGGCGCACAGTCAGTCTATTCGTCTCGTTTCCAGTCCTGGGTCAGGCGAGTAGCCACCCGGGACTGCAGTTTTTTGACTGCAGTTGGATTTTTTCATCCTTTTTGTTTTATTCTATACAAGAGTCGGGTCTCCCGGGCTCTCAGCAGGGAGACTCACACCCGTCTCCTCTTTGTCGAGCAACGAGCCGTGTGTTAGCAGAGTATCCAGTCAACATCTCGCCTTTTATCACTCGGACGTCTACGATCCTTCGACAGTTTCGTTGCAAACCCACGAATATTGCTGTTACAGCGAATGCGTGGATAACGATGCAATCGTCGATAGCGCCCGTCCGGTATCTGAAGATTCAACTCGAACTCAGCAAGACCGCGCCCCAGGCTACGGCCCTTTCAACGCCGACAACCTCCCCCAGTCTCCCATACCGGATTCTGACCACCATGCTTGGGAAGAAGACCGGCAGCCTCACAGCACGCTGCCGGTTGAAGACCCACCAACAATCTCGGTAGAAACTTTATTGAAACACTCTCCAGATAATGGAGAAGGCTCCCCAGACAATGGAAATCGCTCTCCAGACAATGGAAATCGCCGTCTCCATTGTGGCACTTGCCCCGAGACTTTTGCCAGCAAGAGCAACTTGACGCGGCATGTCAAAGAAAAACACGACATCCCATTCATTTGGGTCTGCACTGTCCTGACTTGTGGCAGTCGCAACAGACCATTTCGGAGGAAGGAAAATTTTATGCGGCACTGCAGGACGCGGCACCGTGATATGGAATTGAAACAGTTTGGTCCTCTCTGAGCATGTCTTGAGTCTCGCTGCAGGCCATTGCATGCCCTACTTGGGATCGATGGGGTTTTGACGGCCTTGAGCGCGACTCAAGACATATTCACCGCTACAGATAACCGCGCTTTCACATCTGGACATGATCGAGCCTGAGATACAGCCGATCGAGTTTAGATATGTGAAGCGCGGTGCTGTACATTATTAAGACCTCACTGTACAAACAGAAATTGGGCTTCGCAAAATTAGACAGATCATTGGGCTTCGCAAATTACAACAGATCATTGGGCTTCGCAAATTACAACAGATCATTGGGCTTCGCAAAAAAAGCAACAGATACTGGGCCTCGCAAATCTAAACATCATCGACTCTATCTCGGCGTAGAGTCGAAGATGTTTAGGTTTTGCGATGCCCAATATCTGTTGTTTTATTGCAGAGCGTAGGACATACACAATATATATTTATGCTGCACCATGTTCCTCCAGCCTTATGCGAATACATGTCGTTCGACATAGCCGAAAATATGTGTGCATGTTGGCTACAAAGCTGGCCTGAGTAATTGCGTCTTACCTCAATATAGCTACCACCAAAGGTGAGTCCGAATCCGGACCTTGTGAGTCTATATAGCCTTCCTAATCGCTGTAAACAAACCTCTATTTTTGTGAGAAGAAAACACGAGGGTTCGTCGTCTAAATGCAGCTCAAGTCAGTTTGCGCTGAAATACCTCGGCTTAGTTGAGAGCTATTCGTGTGACTGGTGGGAAGACGTTCAAGCAGTTGAACATGGGCCGTGACAGCACTTGCGTGCAGAGAAAGCCTAGAATAGGCTCCAATTCATATTCATCCATCGACTTTTGAATATAAAATAGATAGCAATCTCTCGTATAATTGACTTACACCACGTCTTACATACTCGAGGCAAATGCACAGACCGTCGACAACGAGCCTAATTTAGCACCTCAAGGTGCTGTGCCGTCTCCCCAGAAAGCTGCAGGGGCTTTGCCGACCGCTAGTTCGGGCCAGAACGCGCTCACCTTCAGATATCCATCCTCGCACTTTTTTTTCCAGGGGTCCGACAATTCGCTTCTGCACACGAATACAGCTTCGCACAAGCATTGCGACTGTAGACATACGTTGCCTTTAGCTTACGAAGAGCACATCGCATTTACACTTCCAGCGACAGCGACCGGCTTGTTAACCCTCGAGCTCTGTCGCATCTCATGACGCGCCTCCTCGACTGACCCGATTCACCGACCGCAAAAGAGCTACCTGCTGTAGCAACCATGCGCCGTTCCGCCATTGCATTGAATTCCATCGATTTGCACGCATCACAATAGCTAGCATCAAGCTGCAATGCAAAGCGGCCACGCAATTGGCGCCCGGCCCAACGGACGTCCCACGCCGTTCAAAGTGAATCACGCAGACCGCAAGCCGTTATTCTCCAGCAGCACCGCGCAGCCCGACGAAAACGACGAGAATGGCTTGCACGTCTACACGGCAAAGACGCCGGCCTTTGGACGGGGAGGGGCTGCAGACAGTAAGAAGGCGAGGCCATCGTCAGACTTTGCCAATGCCAGCGTCGTCTCGACCGGCGGCACGCGCATCCCGCGAACCAGCAGCCTGCCGCAGACGCGCCGAAAGCCGATATCGCTGCGTGAGGCCATGGAGATGGCAGAGGGCGAGGAGGAGGCGGCAAAATTAATGTCAGAGGCTGGCCTGGACAATCCTGTGCCCGTCGACGGGTCGCCCAGCCCTGCGCCGCGGCCCTGGAGAACGAGGACGGCGTCCGAAGTATCAGAGCTGCGGCGGATACAGGGCGAGGACCCTCTGGACGCAAAGGCGCGAAGCAAGATCCCGTCGGTGCGCAATCCCAGCTTCAGCGCGACTCTGGTGAGCGGCAAGGAAGCTGCGGTGGGAGCATCGCCAGCAAGGGCCACCCTGCTCAACGGCGGCAGCGGCCTCGCACGGCAACGATCAAACGAGTTTGCCAACCCAGCTCTCCGTAACGCACTGCGACTTGGTCCTGGAACAGTCTCGACCACTGCCGGCTCCAGCAACGGCCTTCCCGATCTAGTCCCCGGCATCGAGGATCCGCCGTCTTCCATCGATCCTGCACTCTCTGCAGCAACGCTGGTCCAGCAGTCTTCTCCAGACAAGAGCTTTGCGTGGCAGATGGATGAAGACTTCACAGCCGGCGAAATGCAAATATCCAGCAGCCCTCGAGTTAGGACCGGGGCTCGGCCATTTGCCAGCCGCCTGGGATACCGCGACGGTGAAAAGCAAGACTTTGATAGCTTACCTCGCATCTCTAACCCAGGGTCACGCAACACAAAACTAGACGAAATACGATCACTCGAGCTCAAGGAAAACGGCAGCCACATTCCATTTGCAAGCTCATCACGCCCTAGGCCGGCGAATACAAAGCTGGACGATATACGCACAAGAGAAGGACAGGTGGAGCGCCAGATTCCAGTACCGAGCCGACACCTGGATACATTAAAGAACACGAGACTAGAGGAGATTCGGCAGCGTGAAGCCGACGGGGTATCAAAGCGGGCATACGCCGCTGCTCGCCTTCAGGAAATCAAAGAACAAAACTCCATGGCACGTCCCCGGTCACCCAATGACGGTTTCAAATCTCGTGCGGCCTTTGGGCTTGCACGCCGTCGCCAGACCAAAACTGATGCGGTTGATGAAGCGAAAAAAGAGGAATTGCCGCCATCACGGATTGGAGGATTTGGCTTTGGAGGAATCACCGGTGGTTTTGGTAAGACGGCATCAGATACGCCGGCGACAGCCATTAAGAGAGGCCCAATGCGCTTAGAAGCAGATACAGCAGCAAAGCTCGACAGTGAAGAGCAGAAAAAGGACACCGCAATAAAGCCCAAGCTGTTTGATCGGACATACGACGACAGAGACCTGTTGCGACGGCTGGCAAGGGCCGCCAGCTCGCCGACAGCTGACAACGAGTCGCGTACAAAGCAGCTGCCCACCACTGCGCCAGCTGAAGAAGATAAACAGGCCGCTCCCAAATCAATCGCCGATAGAATCGCCTCTCGCCTGTTTGCTCCAAAGCGCGCTTCCTCTCTTCCCACCCCCGGCGCCAAAGCAGCGACTGACGCCAGCGCCAAGGAATTCGAAAAGCCAAAGCCCACGGTGGGATTCACTGGCCTGCAGCGCACGCGATCGATTGAATCAATTAAGAGCAAGCGATCCAGTATGCAGTCAGAACCAGACCCGACCGACAGGATAGAGGCGGAGATGAAGCTGTTTGCGCCATCGGACAACCACTCCGAACGCGGTTCTCTTCGCGCGCCTTCTCCTCCTCTGGATGACGATTCAGACGAAGGCAACGTTAGGGTCAAGGAAGAGTCAGCCGAAGATGCGACACCGAGGCCCTCCAAACCAGATCCTTTGTCTATGCCCACGCCAAAAATAACCGGCGCCTATGTCGAAACACCAGTTACGGTCAAGTCAGAGAAACTGGCTCTCAAATCCGAAGACATACCAAAGCTGCGAGCAGACATCAAATCATCTGCAGATCTTCTCTTCCCTGACAGGAAGCCAACCTTTTCTTCTTGGAGAAATAGAGACCAAGACGTAGCTTCGGACCCCGGGACGACCGATGACGGTGACTCTGTCATCTCGAAATCGGCTGTCGTGAGGAAGCGAAGGGCAAAGTCGCTGCCTCAACGCAGGCTGCCCGTCAAGAACTCGGCCAAGCTTCCCTCTGTCAAGGATGACATGATGGAGCTGCGCCGCGCATACAACATTGACGACTCGACATTTGACGATTTGGACGAGATTCTATCTGGCAGGAGTTTAGTCAAGACTGCCAAAGACTGGAAGAGTGGCAGCTTCGGCCGGTCCTCGGCCGTGGATCTTGATCTGGACCTTGATTCAGAGTTTGACTATGGCGATGTGATGAAGAGCGAAAGCAAAAAGGAGAGCAAACAGTCAAATTCCGACGGCGAAATGGCTGCCTATGAGAGAATGAATAAGACGCTGCAAACCGGCCTCTTGCGGATTCGCTCGGCAAAGCAAGGCATCGAACGCATCGAAGATCGCTTCTCACGCGCCCAGCCACTCTCACAAGGAAAGAAGACCATGGCCAAAGCCCCCGAAGGCCACGAACACCATGGCCACGTCAACCCCCAAGCAGGATGCCCGTACTGCAAGTCGCCGGCATCTACCGCAGTGACCTATCTTCATCTCGCGCTGCCACGACTATATCACCAAGATCCTACTTTCCGCCTCACCTGGCTTGGTCTGCTTGTCTTTATCCTCTCCACATGGTACGCCGCCGAGTCGGCCATGTGCGCCATGTACTGTCGACCAACCACCTGCCCTGCTTCCAAGTCACCATGTGTCTGGTCCTTTGACGACCCGACGGATTTTGGAACGGCCATTCCCATCAAGGTAGACCAGTGGATCACTGGCGGTACAGGGCGCCAAGTGGCATCGGTCGTGTATGAAGAGGCTTACGACTGGATTGCCGATATACAAGACCTGGCTTTGGGACGCGACATTGAAGACGTGGATATGGAAACGCTGTCGTCTGAACAGAAGCGTCGGCATAGACGGCGTCTGAGGAAAAAGGGCCTTTTGACCGCAAGAGAACCGCGACCGGAAGAGCAGGCGAAATGGGACGAGTGGCGAGCGGCAAGACTGGCAAAGGAGAGGGGCGAAGAGGCGAGAGATCAGGGACATGGCAAGAGTAAGAGCACGGCAGACGCTACGGAGGATGAAGAGAGCGGATGGGTTAAAGTCAAGAAAAGCTGGGGGAGATAGCATTTTGGAGTGACTTTTGCATGCTGGGCTTGTTATATTCTGTAGTTTTATATACGCTTCTTTTCTCTCTATAGCAAGGTTATTAACGAGTAATGATGAGGGCTGGGGAATTGAAGAATCGAAAGGAGTTATGGAAGCATGATAGAATGAAATGACGACGACGATACCATATGATAATTTGGTGCCTGGATCAAAGATGCTTCTTAGCTTTAATAACGTTCGATGCTCATACGTGGTAGTAAAATGTTGTATTTTTCTAGGCTTCTAATAGCAGCTCTCGTGACGCCAAAAACACCTTTTATCCAGCAATGGTATACAAAAAAAGAGAATGAAAAGAAAACAAGACGTTAGTTGTCTAGGCCACCCCATTCATCACCCTCACCACCCTCTGCTCCATCCATGTCTTCATCCTCCTCATCTTCCTCATTCTTCTCCGCCCACGGCAATCTCTCGTCATCGTGGCTATCCGCCGCGCGCTGTCGCAAAGACTTGACAGGACACCTCTTGAGCGCCTCAACCAGAGCGCCAACCTTTTCCACAAACACCTTTGCGTCCTCATTTCCCTCTTTCGCGGCAGCAATGGCGCCCTCGCGCTCGAGTTCATCCACCCACACATCTAGCACGTGCAGCCTCAGTCCTAGCGCAACTCTCTCCTCGTCTTCTGCATCAAAGCACCATTTCGCAAATACACCCACGACCTGCTCTGCCAAATCGCCCTTGTAGCCCTGCTCCTTGACAATTCTCACATGCGCGCTAAAGACTCTCCTCACGAGAAGTAAAAACTTATCCAATCGCAGCGCCTCAATGTGCGGCCACTGCGTGCCGAGGACGGACCAAAAGGCCGCGAGCCAGGGCTCGACGCAGGCGGATTGCAGGCCAGACACGAGATTGGCAAGGTCAGAGGCGAGGGCCTGCTGGGGTCGTGGGCGGTCGGTCATCCAGAGGGCGTAGTAGAGGCCTGTCCAGAGCTTGCGGGCGTCGAGGGGCGAGAGGGATTGGCGGGACGAGAGGAAGGACTGCAGCGAGGCGAGGGATTCGGTGCGCAGTTTGCGGTCTGGCGATGGGAGTTAGTTGGCATTGTATATGAAGAGAGGGGAGTCAAGACGGACCGCTGGAGGCGAGGTTTCTGATAAAGGGCATCTGCTGCGCTTCTTGCGCAGAGACGGCGGCGGAGGCAGCCATTGTGAGAAGACAGAGTGAGAAAGCGCTGATATGAATTAAAGAATGAATGTGAGTTTTGCAAATCCAGTGGCAATTCCTTGTTTAGACTCGATTGGGTTGGGTTGTAGAACCTGGTGAAGAAAGATGAAGCAATAAAGACGTCTTGGCATAAATTTTGCCTGGCTAAGGAAAAAATCAAGGTGAAGCTCCGGTGAGCGGTCCCGGTGAACGATATGCCCCACTGCCACTGACCGAGTTTTTGGGTACTCAGGTACGAGGCAGTGCACTTGAATAAAAGCCACCGCTTTCCAGAATAGGTAGCGACTGATTATTCATCTCCCGGTAATCATTTCTGCTGCCCTATGCCATCAGCCATTCCAAATCACTGACTGATACGCGCATTCAGATCTGGGTTTTTGAAATTGCAAGATTAACCGCCCTCCCAGGTACCAGGTACTTGCATATTGTTCTCTCCTCCCCCCCCTTCCAGGCTGCCTCTTTACCGCCCTGCCTTGTGCCCCGCGCCCGGCCATAGCGGTGCCTCGACTCTTTAAAAGGCCCTTGAAACCCCCACCATCCCGTCATAGAGTCACAGGTACATGCCCTCCCCCCGACAAGCGGAACGTTTTCGATTTTCTGCCAACCAAACTCTTCTTCGCTGCTTCTTTTGCTTCTTCACTCTCTTTTTCTTCTTCTTTCTTCTTCAATCCATCTTCTCCCGAGCTCAAGCAGTTTGAATTCAATCCACTTCTTTGATACGACACGATACGACACGACGTTGTTTCGACGGAGCTGCAGACGAGCATTCGAGCCATCACGATACAAAGAAGCCATCTTGGCATACAAACAGACAGCAACCTCTCCGTCCCGCCAAAAGCAAACGTGCCTAGGACCTCTCTCGAGCATCTGAAGACTCCAAACTCCATCTCCTCAGCTCTCCCCAGAGTCAAACAAACCATTCTCCAAAATGTCCACCAAACGCATCACAAAGGTCAGTCCTCCCATCTCCCCCGCATCCCATCACATACCAAACACCCAACAAGCAAACAGACAAACAAGCAATACTAACATCGCCGCCAGGAATTCGCCGAAGTCTCCCAAACGCCCCCCCGAAGGCTTCACCGTCTCCCTCCCCCCCAACGCCTCCGTCCACACCTGGCACATCACCCTCCAGCCGCCGCCCCAATCGGCCTTTTACCCAGGTCGCTTCGGCATCCTCCTCACTTTACCCACCGACTACCCCTTCAAGCCGCCCGTCGTCAAATTCGTCACCCGCCTCTACCACCCAAACGTCACAAACGACTCCCTCGGCAACGTCTGCCTCGGCATCCTCAAGGCCGAGAACTGGAAGCCCAGCACAAAGATCGTCTCCGTGCTCGAGGCCGTGCGCAACCTGCTCGTCGAGCCCCAGCCCGACGACCCGCTCGAAGAACGCATCGCCGACGAGTATCGCAACGATAGGGCCACGTGGGAGCAAAAGGCCAAGGCTCAGGTCACTAAGTATGCGCTTGAGGACCCGGTCTTTCCGGCGACGGCGAATTAGAATCTCTCTGCGGATATAGAGGGCTCTCTTTACAATAATGAATAGTAGGAGTTGGGGGGGGCGGACTGGAGTTTAACAACAGTCAAGGAAGAGAGAGAAAGGCTGAGAGAAGCCAAAGGGTCCACAAGTCGTTGGTACATGAGCATCATATGACAATGGCAGCGGGTATAAAATGGAGAGTTTCGCAAGTTTGGCTTTGGCTTTCGACACTTACATGGTGGAGATTGCGTAACGGACGTCTACAAAGGATGAAATAGCATTGGTAAAGGCCAGCAGGAGCATAGTATTTAGTGTTTGCTTTATTTTGTTTCTTAAACAATAGAAAAAAGATCCGGCTCCCGCTAGCTGGGAATCTCATGACCCAACAATTGTCCTCTTCTATGCTCTGCTATATATATACCTCTACAAGGGTGATCAAATGAGCAAGAAGTCCACGAAAGCCATCACACATATACAGGCACAAAAGTCTACAAGATTTAGAAGGAATAAAAAGTCTTCGTTTCAAGAATTCATTCATTGGCCGTGCACAAACCCGTGTCTGTCTATAAGGTGGTATAAACACGCCAGTGTCTCTTTTGCCAAATTACTCCCCCCCCAAAAAGCTCTTTTTTTTACTCTGGCCCTTATTCTATCCAAGTCAAACACAAAAAAATGAGAAAGAGAAAAGGGAAAAGGAAACAATAAGATTTTTGTACATGCCCATCCTTCTATGCTGCGCACCACAGATGTAAAAAATAAGAAAAAGAGAAACAAACAAAGAGAGAAAGGGTAGAAAACAGGGCAGGCAAGATGTATAAAGTACCACAAAAAAGGTGCACATCTCTTTCGTGTATCTCGCTCAAGCACTCTATTCTCCCACCTCTTTTGCTTCTTCTGATTGTTTTCTTTGCAACAAGCATCCGTCCAAGATCCTCTAACAAGGGGGCCCTGCCACAAGTTGCAGCCGTAACCGTCGTCATGGTATGTTGATGAAATCGAAAAGTAGCGCTACCTCTCTCAATTCCACCAACACGCCCGTATGATGAAAATGGAATAAAAAAAGTGATGGGAAGTTTAAATAGAAGAAAAATTAAGGATAGTGGTAGTAAGAAACAAAGGAGAAAAAAAAGACACGCTGTGTTCGGAAATACCTGGCGAAACAGGTAGAAAAAAAAAAGAGGTGGATGAAAATGCTTATGCTTCATATGCAGATGCATCGTAGCCGCTGTCTGGGCCATTGGATGGCATCTCCCTCAAACGCCTGCCGTGCTATGGGTGAAATGAAGAACCGGAAAAAAAGAAGAGAAGAGAAGATTAAAAGGTATGAGAATCGAAGTAAAACCGAAAGAAGAGGAAATAAGACGCCGGTGGTATCAATGCAAAAATCTAGCCTCCCCCAAGCTCAATAGCTTTTTGTTTCTTTTATTTCTTCAGCCCAAAAAGGCCGCCCTTCCGCTCCCCTTCAGCGTCTCTGCCATGGGCTCCGTGGTGCGTTGCAGCTTTACTGCGAGACCGCAAGAGAAGATCCTGCTGGGCCTTGTCACGTCGTTCTTGCCGGCGCTCCTCAATCACTTCTTGGCTGAGGTGGTTGAAGCCGTTGCGCCTCTTGAAGCAAGTCTCCAAGACTTTGTTTGCATCTAGCATCTTCCTGGGCATGGACTGGACCACGCCAAACATTTCCATCGGATCTCCAATCGCCTTGATTTCGGCTTCTCCTAGCTTAAAGATGGCCAGGGCAACCCGGAAGAGCGTCTTGGATCCCTCGTAGAAGAAGACGTCCCAGACACGAAGCGTGGTCTCGATGGGCAGTGTCCCAATGTAGCAGCTCATGAACCAAGCAGTCATGCAGAGAGTGATGGGAGGAAGTCGCTCAGATGACAGCGCCAGATGAGGTTCCTTCCTTTTCAGTCGAAGCGTCAGCGGCGAGGGTGTCAGCGGTGACTTTCGCATGGACATTGACTTGCTAGTCATTGGCCTGGTCAGCGGCTCGCCACCATCGAGCTCTCCTCCAATCTTATCCCACACTGCAGGCATCGTGTCGCGGAGCTCAGTCATCAACACTCCAAGATCCACTTTGGAGCCCTCGAGACTCATCTCATGTGTGCCAGGGAGGTAGATGTGGGTGATGACGTTGAGCAGCCAAAATGCCTGTTCCTCTGTATCCACAAAGAGAAGCAAAAGGCCGGCGATGAAGTTGAGACTTTGGCAGTATCCAATGCGGGGGTTGTAGACGGCAAAGGCGAGCAGAACACGACGAAGCGAAGCAATGAGCGGCGGCTCGCCCTGTAGTCCAACAGGGCCAGGTCCGCTGCCGTCCAAGGCCGCGCCCCTGACTGTGGATTGGCTTGCCCTCTCGCTGCTAGTCGTGGTGTCAAGCATCTCGGCGGTGGCTTGCGAAGGTTTGAACTGAATGTTGTCGGGAAACGTCCGGTGAAGGTCACGCTCGATGGCCTCAACGTCGACATGCTTGGCTTGTCTCAACAACAGCTTGTCGTAGAGGCCGCCGTGCTTGGCCAGAATAGCAGGGCCGCCTGCGTAGTAAAACCACGCAGCTCCTCTCCAATCCGGCGGGATGCCTTTGCGAACAAAACGCTTCGTCTTGGCATTCGGAGATGGGAAACGCTGGGGGCGGTCGGTCATCAGGGCGCTGTCCTTGAGGTAGGAAACCCACTTCTTGCGCCGGCGAGCGAGGTACTGAGAGTATCCCTTGTCCCAAGCATCATACTGAGCTATGGTGACAAATTGGTTTTCCTTTTTGAATCCATACCGATCACGCGCTCCCGGTAGCTCTGGCTTAGGGACTGGGATACGCGCCGATGAGGGCGATACTGATCGAGATTCAGGGGCAGAGGGAGGTGAAATGCGAGAAGGGTCTGGGCTGGGCGTGGCGCCTCTGGTGTGAATGCCGTCAGAGTCCACACCCGACTCGGCCGTTCTGGAAGAGTTGCGGTTTTCTGGAAATTCTAGGTCTTGGTCTAGGTCGTGATCCGGGTCGTGGTCGAGATCATGGTCGTGGGTGAGAGCAGGCACCGTTGATGTGAATGCGGTGCTGGAAAACAGCATCTTTGATTGCCTAATTTCCATATCTAGGGCAGAGTGCTGAGCAGGCACCGGAGGCACCGGGTCGGAATCAAACTCGTCATCGTGAATGCGCTCAGGTACCGGTTCGGACCTGGCGGTGGCAGGACGGTGCATGACGCTAATCATGTTGTCGGGGACAGTGTCCTGGAGTTCGGCCGATTCTTCCTCTATTGCCGCCTCTGTTGGTTCCTCTGTTGTTTCTTCGTCTGTTACCTCTTCCTCATGTGTATGTAAAGTCGAGTGTCCGTGCTCAAGCCCGTGCTCAGGTTCGTGCTCAAGCTCGAGGTCGAGGTCGTGCGTTGGCTCTAGCTCTGATTCGAGCACCGTCTCTAGTTCGGGCTGTTGCTCCTGTTCTTCCTCTAGTAGCTTTGGTAGAGAGTCCGGCTCTGGCTCGTGCGGGTACGAATCGTACGCAGAACTATAGCCAATGTTGTATTGATCGTCGTAGGGGTGGTGGTGGTGATTGTTGTTTAGTTGATGGTGGGTGTTGTTGGTGTGGGTGTTGGAATCAAAATCTTCGTTTGCAAAGTCGTTGCCGTCGTCGTCGTCGTCACAGAATCCTCTCTCGTACATGCCCATAACATCTTCCAAGCTGGGCTCGTCAGCGTCAGCGTCAGCGTCTGCGTCTGCGTCTGCGTATGCGTCTGCGTCTGCGTATGCGTCTGCGTCTGCTGATTCTCCGTAGAGCGACAGAACAGAGCTGTCTTTGGTCAAGACGCTGCTCCGTTCGGTCAAGGTAGTGGCGGGAATGGACGATGATGTAAGCTGTGACCTGAAGCTGGATCGCAGTTCGTCGTCGCTCATCCACGGAGCTGGCCCACTGGGCGTGGGAGCGCTGATGGAGCTGTCAATGCGGTTGTTGTAGGCCAGATACTGGGGGCGATGGCCGGCAATTGAGGGATGAGGATGTGCGCTCGCGTTCCTAGAGGAGCGGCCGGAGCTCGATTCGAGGTATTGGTATTCGGCAGTAGGGGGAAAAGATGGAGAGGCGGCATATGAGAGTGAAGGTTTTGAAGAGTCGAAAGGCTGTTGGGGGCGTTGCCAGGAGGGCGTGGAAGAAGGTGAAACGCTGGTCATCTCCGGCATGCGATCCGAGGGAGGGAGGTAAGCCAGCCGCAGGCTACCTGGACCGACAGGGGGCGACTTAATACTGGCGCTCTGCTTCCGGGGTCTAGAAAAGTTCTCGACGGCAGGGGTCTCTGGCGTGCGCACTTCGGGGCGCATGGCCTTTGTCATCACAGCGTTTGTGGAATCCAGGCGCAAAGGCTCTGGCGGCCCTCTCCTGCCGGTCGTCATGTCGCGCACGGGATATGTCGCTGATGCCGGCACTGCCTGATGATGCTGATGCTGATGCGCGGGCTGCTGTGGCTGGAACTGGGGCTGGGGCGCCTCCTGCTCGAACTGGCCGTACCGCTCATACCAGCTATTCTGCGAGGGCGATCGCGGAGGGATGGGAGACACTGGACTGCGCAGCATCATGTGAGGGCCGTTGGCGATGGAGTCATAGCGCGGGGAGAGAGGCATAGGGGACAGCTGCAGCGGTCGTTGGCGGTCGTCGAGGTTGCTGGGCTGTGGAAGCGATGTCAGAGGCGCTGGAGGAGATTTCATGCGAGATGCGTAGCGCGAGGCCTGGTTGGAGAGGCTCTGCTGGCGGCCGTGGCCACCGCCAGGCTGGGAGACGGTCATTGAATTCATCAGATGGCCTGCCGTCAATCCGTAGGAGCCCAGCAGCGACGACTGGAGGCGTTTGCCGGGCTCTATGTAGCCACCGCGGGAGCACGTGAGGCTGTCCGGCGTACAGGTGATCTGCTGTGAGTGAGGCTGCACGAGATTGTCAGGCCAGGCCGCTGCCCCGACGGCGATGCTCGCCGACTGGATTCGTAGATGTTGCGGTTGAGAAGGGCGCTGCCCCGTGCCATTGCCGCCTGTGCACGCAAACTGTGATGCTTTTACGGAAGATGAAGCGGCGAAGGGATTTGTCGTCGAAAAGACTGGTGCGGTTTCGGCTCACGGTCTAGGCCTCGAGCAGCTGAGCGCGGCTGGCGGGCTATTTTCGTCGAGCAGCTGAGGCTGAAGCCGAGGATAAAAAAAGGAAGGATGATGTGCAGACCTGTCACACACGAAATCCCCACTGCAGTCAGGAATAGAAAGAGGGAGAGGAGATGCGGTGGCCAACGAGGCAGTCGTGCCATACAGGACGAAGCTTCCCAGGCAAAAGAGCGGTAATAGCGTGCGACAGCAGCTACAGTGCAGCGCAGAGTGACCAACAGCAAGGATTCGAGCGATGGAAACGCCTGGCTTCCTGCGCGACAGCAGACCGACTCGGGCCCGTCAATACCTTTGCAGCACGCTTGGTGCAAGAAGAGCAGCTCGCCGCTCTCTGTCAGTGCGAATCACGCCCGCCGCTGGTGTTGTGGCGGGTTATCGTCGTCGAAGTCGTCGAGCCGGTGTCGTCGAGCTTCCAGCGCAGTGCAGGGGTGACGAAAAGTCACCGTCATCAAAATTCGATACCCCGGCCGCGCAGTGGGAAAAAAACTGGAACAGGTTGTTTAGGAAGCCCGCTGTCAAAAGGAAAATAGAGCGTCTGGGTCAGCTGCAGGCTCCAGTGGCATTTGCCCGACAGCAGCGCCTCAGACGGCGATGGGCAGTCGTGTGAGGGTTTGGAGAAGCGGGAGAGGGAAGGGGAAAGACGCGAGCCACTGCTTTTGAGGGGTCGTGGTGGTGCTCAGGGCAGAATGCAGGCTGAATTCGAAGGCCTCAATCCAATATCGCGGCCGCCACCCATTCGCTTGCTCGCTCGCTGATGGCTGGCTGCAGCCCAACGGCAATGCGCCGACAAAAAGGATTCAATGCCGCCTGTAGCCTGCACGTACTTTAGTGGGTGGGTGGCGGCTCCCTACAGCAGCTCCCTAGGAGAGCACAGCGGCATGGCCTCGACGCACTGCAGGCTGCTGGCTGCACGCTGCACGCTGCTATGGAGCACATGCAATAGCCTACAGTAGTGCTGGACCGGGCGCCAGACGAGATGGAACAGGGGACGGGCAGCCCCTGGAGAGCAAGACCTGGCCCCTGGGCAGTAACGGTCAGGTACAGCCAGTTTAGCCCCTCTAGTCCCAGCTGCTAAGAAAAACTAGAAAAAGGAAAGAACATTTGATCCAGTTATTAGACACTAGCAGGGCCAGGAAGAAATGGAAAAGAAAAAATTGCACACAGCGCAGCGCCCAAGCAAGCAATCGAGCAACCAAGCTCAGTCCCCGCTGGACGAAGTGATCAAATCAAAGCGTGCATAAAGTGGCCGCTGCCCCGGGGCGCTGGTAATAAGCTCTTAGCGCACCGGACCCCTCCCATCCGGCCATCCGTACCGCTGCGGCCCTTGCATCTGGCCTGACGTTTTACTGGACCTGCATTGGCCTGCCCGCCACTATAACCGTACTTGGAGCGCCTAAATTGCTCGAATCCCACATCTGGTTGACGCCGGCAAGCTTTGTGGTCGCATTAGCGTGGATGTCGTCCGGGGGGGATGCAAATTTTAAAGGAACATGGAAGAAGAAAAAAGAGAGCAGATGGAGCCTTTGGGCTTTCCTTCTTCTTGGATTCTATGGATCGTGCTACGGAATACGAAGTTGGAGCATGCGGGATAGAAGTAGGAAGATAGATTACCGCATGTATGGGGCAAATCAGGCAAGAGCAATCAATCGTCCTGCTGCATAGGGGAATACACGTAATAGGTTGTGGCCGAGCGGGAAAAAAAGCTGCATTGTGGCCTCTACTTCAGTTTCCCCCTTATACACTTACAAATACGCCTCGGCACTTGGTAGCTGCTCAGCACAGCATAACAACGACGCAGCCATGCCATGCTTCAGGAACAAAAAAAAATATCCGCTTCCCTCATGATCTTCAAAGCTTATGCATCAAGCCGGTGATTGGTGCAAACTGCGCGTCAGCTGCGTCATCGTTACTGACATCGCGCCCTTTGTCACTTTGTCGTCGTCGATTCTGGGAAGCTCGCTTTTCAGCTCTCCCAATGCTAGTTTTTCTCAGCTTCATGTGCCTAAACTAGTAGCGTCTCATGCCGTACGCACCACGCAAATGGAAGCTCGACAAGGGGCTGCGTGGCCCTCGGCACAGCCCTACGGGTGTCGTTGGCTGTCTTTACGTGTGTCTACTCGTCATCTTGTCTAGGTATGTGTCTTGTCTACTGCATCACATCGGTCTCTCTCAAATTTCCTCAGCCCGAGACACGTTTGAGAAGGAGAAAAGGAATGCGAAACACACTCTCCAAACATCAAGGCCTACCATAGCCATTATGATGTCGCTGATCGCGGCCTGGAGACAAGGGAAGGAGAGAGAAAAAGTTCCACCGGCCAATATCGACTCCCGGCTCATCTCATTTGGTGAGCATGCAGCTGTAAGGGCGCCCCTGTCCAGACCCAATTTGCTGAAGAGGAGCTCCGGGCACCCGCCATCTCCAGTCATGCTTTTTGCTCCATACAACAAGTAAGCTTCGGATGAATCTCGTCATGAGCTTATGTATGTATCAACGCTTGCATGCAAGGCACAGACTCCCTCTTTGCATGCACTTTGGACACCGTCGTGTCAGAGCTTGAGGCCGTTGCTGTAAGAGCATGCACCAATCCATTCTATTGTTTTCAGAAATGGCACCAACCCAATTACTGTTAGCAGGAAGCAGCATTCGCATATCGGCGTTTTCCTTTTCGAGGGAATGTATCACATGTTGCAGAGGGCCAAGCTGGTCTAGATGCATCTCCAGCTGCAGCGCTGTATTTCTTTGTCAGTCATACCCGAAGGAGTGCATTTCTGCCTATTCCGGCTCAGCTGCTTCACTCCGCCCAAGTGTTGAAATGCCAATCAAGAGGACGTGAACCCCAGCAGCTTATTACTAGTACTGCACATTGACGGGTTGTACAATCCATCTCGGGCCAGCCGTTGTCGCTCCGGAGTTGACTCGAGCACGCGGAAAATTGCCGACTTGGCGGATTTAGTCCATGCACCTACCATGCGCCTACCATGTACCCAGCAGCCGCTCTCACCCAATCTCAATTTTAGCCTCCAATCCCTTTTCTCTCCCTTCTCTGCAGATAGCCTCCTTTCATTCTTGCTGTTGATCTCATATACATGCATGCACCCTGGTACAACACGCGGAGAACATACCCTAAACGCTAATATCACAGCCTGTCATGGTGCTGATCTCTTAGAACTCGCCGGGTATCGCTGCTGTCGGCCCGGCTAAAGCACCACGGAATAATGTACGCAGCGCGTCCATGTCCTGTACCAGCTGCGTCCTCCTTTTGGTGACACCACAGCACCGGTTCTCGAGTTCCTGACTCATGGCTAGAAGCTAGAATGTGCAATGCATAGATGATGCTGATGAAAGGCCTCCTGCTTCTCCCTTGCATCGTTTGCATCATTAGGGGCTGTTCTGCTGTTAGAGGTTCAGGTAAACCAGCCACTGGCGGCTCCAGCTCTCTGCAAGCTTGGCGCGGCGCACTTTTCAGTACGCGTATTGCGACCAGACTCTGACAGCTGCGCTACGTGAATATTGACGTGCAATCGTATTTATTTGCTCTTTTTTTATGCGACGGGTGCATTACAATGATGAATCTATACTGATATTACTTAATTGGTCATTTCCTAATCCATCACCTCCCTTCGCTCAAGACGCCACCAGCCGTAAGAAGTAGGGAAAAGAAGAAGCAAAGAGTAGAGATGGAAACCCAACATTGAGAATTTTAGAAATGAAAAAATGAAAACAATTTGATGTGAAGATAACGTTCGGGCAGCAATTTATTACTGGCTGCTTAATTTTGACAGTAAACGGGTGTCGCCTACGATTTCCCCTGCCGCTCTTTCAATCTTAGATCCCCGCGCGCTTCATCTCGTTTCGAGATGTTATCAATCTCGCTCGATTTCACGCAAAAAAAAAATGCGATATAAGTAAACAATCATCCCCTAGGTTGCTCTATCGCCGCATCTCCTTTTTTCTCGCCATCCGTCTTTCGCATCTTCACTCATAGTCCTAAGCGATCGCTGCATGTCTTTCACTTCCGCCCTTGCATGCCAAGTACATGTAGTATCAGCCAATCACCACGCCAGAGCCTCCCCCCCAAAACTCAGCCTCAGCTGACTTGTGAGTTTTAGAGACCGAAACAAGGAAAACTATGTATATATAGCCGGTGAGGCTGTTTGCTCTGATGCAGATGATCCTTCATGGCTTGAGCTAGTTCCATGGCGAAGCAAACAACTTGCCACTGGGGTAGGTGCCGCAGCATTTGAGTCCTCCAATTGCGATAGCGGAATGGATATGGTATTTTCAGCTGAACAGACGAGGGGACAATGGGGAATTGGGGAGGAAAAGTCCAATCTTTCATCCTGTGGCGCTACACCAGTCGTAGTACTATACGCCATCACGTTGCCATATACTATTGACGATGTTACGAGTAGCTTCTACTACCCTAAAAAGCGACACAACAAGTTCTTGAAAGAAAGAAAATTTCCTTGAAGTAGCTGCTGGGGTTACTCCATTTCTGATAAATTGGGGATAGTATGGCACCGGAACCAATGACGGGGCTACATGTAGATATAAGCCCTGTACTAATTCCATCTGCTGCCTCTAGTCAGCAGCTTGTTACAATCTTTATCGAGTTATAAATCCCATTAAACAATACCGGTAACTAAGATCAGTATTAGCTCTGGATTGGGTTTCACGACAGAAAAAGCACAGCAGTTATGACAATCAAATATCACACATCTACTTGCGATTTCTGGGTAAAAGTTAGGCTGGCCACTTAATCTATCTCTAGAGATTTATATTAGGTACCTTAGGAGAGCTGAATGTCACACCACTAGGGAAATCAT
The DNA here is from genome assembly GCF_020647795.1 of Trichoderma atroviride. Lineage (NCBI taxonomy): Eukaryota > Fungi > Ascomycota > Sordariomycetes > Hypocreales > Hypocreaceae > Trichoderma > Trichoderma atroviride. The sequence goes on along the minus strand of NC_089400.1, from coordinate 342,274 downwards.
GTTTCCCATCTTTCTTCTACGGTTCCCTTGCTGCGAATCACGTAGCTACACTGTCCATTGAAGTACTGCCGCTCGCTGCTGAATTTCCAGCAAGACGAAATGTTCTACTACCATAGCCAGCTTTCATACCCAGATAAGCAAATTGGATGCGATGTCAACTGCAAAAGGTTTGTTCAGATTGGCGCTCAGCGTCTTGGTACACGTATATAACTCGTTGATATACCTACGCTAACTTAATTCACAATGCAAAGTCGTCATCTGTCGTAGACGGCGAATCAGCCCTTTTCGCCCCATCTCTAGAAAGATTTGTCAATCGTTCTCGATATTATTATGCCCTTTGTTAAACTTTAACACATTAATACTGCGTTATATTAGCCACCCCTCACCAAGCATTTTACAGCTCATTAAAATCGGTACCCCAGTCCTGTTGACATTGAGTTCTTTTAGCGGGTGCAGCGTTATTTCAACATGTCTATACATACTGGGACACGTTTGGGCGCAGGCTTCATATCTTGGCTCTTAAGAGAAGCAATATCTTATTGAAAAGCATCAGCCGTCAATTTATGCCGGCTTCTATTCACGTTGATTAGCACTCTGTGTTATTTTATCCCTCTGTCCATAGTAGTAATCAGTAAAAATTCTGTAAAAGATGTGGGAAAATCTACGAACAAGCTGGTATTTTACATATCATCAGGAGGCTCCATGTAAAAGCTTTTGTGAATGATATAGTTACCTCTTAGTACCATGAGGTGAGATATGAGATATGCAGGCCCAAGGGAATTGTCCACAGTCACAGCATACCTTGGCTGCGTACATATCAATCGCATCAATATTCCGTAGGTAGGTAGTTAAGGCGTTCTAATAGTGATCATGTTTCTACTTGTATCTTATGCGTACTTCCTGAATGCTAGAATAGATGTCAAATCTCTACATGCCAGCATTATAAAACGCCGCATAGAAGAAAAAGGCAGCAGTAGTGGTAGTATTTACAATTGACCTAGTCTCCAGAGTTGCCCCGACAGTGTTGAGAGAAACTACTAGCATAAGGGCGACATGATTAAGAATTGCTGTCCTACATTGCACGTCCAGTCCAAGTTAGCCTTGGCCATACTAAGATGGACTTGGTCTCTTACAAAGAATGAGCTCATCTGAATTTTCTAGGAAGGATTGCGTTAGAATTGAACCTACGTTGCGATTAATACAGAAGCATCAACAGACAATGCAACTAATATCCCAGGCGTCGATGCGGTGTTAGTGTTGAGCCGTAGCAACGGCAAAAGGAAGCTGCACGCATTGTCACACCAAATCGGTACGAGTAACACCATTTCAGTGTAAGCATATGAAGTGAATGCAACTACTACTTACTACTCGCAATGATTGTAATGAGTGTGACGAGCAGGTAGCAACGCCATGATGCTGTGTATTACCCCAGGATGCGCTTGTACGGCAAAAACCGCGGACCAAGTGGATCTTTGTTATAGTGCCGCTGACGGCCGAATAGCAGAGAATGTGGTGTCTAGAAGGGGAAATCAGCCAGGACAACGTGCATTGGTGCGGCCCGACGATAGGCGACCCATTTTGCACTTTTGCATCAGGGGTGGGCAGCCCTGGAAAAAAAGAGACAGAAGACAGAAGACAGTCAGACAGACAGACAGAAAAAGAGAAGCGAGGGAGGAAGAGGGACAACGAAAAAAAACCCCCCCACAGATGGAATGCGATCGCGCGGCTTTGCTTTGTTGTTCGTTTTGCCCCCTTTTTCCTGCCCACCGATTTCCCCTTATTTTTTGCACACTCTTCTTTCTTCCACATCTCACATTTTGTCGCGCCAATGGGGTTCGATGGCGGTTAGCACATATTTCCAGCGAAGCGCGCACTGAGACTGCGGCTGAGGCTGGGCGCTGCAACTTGGAAATTAGCACCCTGGGCCGTTTTTGGGGCAGCAGATGCTGATCTGATCTGGGCTGGATCTACCGCGTTATTTGGTGTGACGGGCTGAGGGCGAGAGGAGAGCAACATCAGTGCGAGTATCCGCACAGTAGCGCTGAGCAGCACAGCCATGGGAGTCACGTGGCATGATACAATTGTTGCTGATCGATGACGCTCGACGGTTCCGTCCAGCGTAACACGCGGCTGCAGGTACGTACACGATTAGTTCCGGTACCCGTCGCTCTTACGCAGTGCTGTTTTGTAATCCTCCCAGACGCCTGTTGCATGTACTGCACACTGCCATTGCTTCTGCTGTTTTCTCAGGCAGGGAGTCTGCGTGGTGCCTCTTCTTCACGGCACGGCCCAGTACGAGATAAAGCAGCAAGTACACGAGAGTCTGCAGTCAAATAAAAGACACAACACAGACTGCGTCTACTCCCAGCGAAGCCGGAGCCTCCCAACATCGGAACGGGGGCGTAAGACTTGCCTTGTCGTGCTGAATCGCATGTACCTTGGAGGAGCCTCGAGCGTGGAGCCAAAGCACGGCGCGACGGAGCCCAGGCTCGAGGCACCAGAAGCGTCCACCCGGTTTTCAAGCTTGTGGTGAGGTTCAGCCAAGGGCAGCGTCTTGCCCATCAGCCCCGTTTGCGGAATAAGGTAAGAAAAGCTGGAGCACCCTACAAGACCCCGTGGGCGTGGTCCTAGGCCGCATGCAAGTCTTAGCCAGCGCGGAGCTCACCCTGGCGCGCCTCCTGCGGCCGTGAGTGGCCGGCAGAGCTATCGCGCTGCTCCAGTCGCCAGAGACCACAGCTCCAGCCCCGCTACGCCCACGCCCCCGACCGGAGGATTCTGCTTGCTGCGGTTCAGGTTTGCTGCTGGAGAGGAGAGGCTCGCTCGCTGGCGATGGCCAGGCTGGGCTGGGCGTGGCTGGGCGACTCGAGTCTGGCTCTGGCTCTGGCCGTGGCTCCCCTCCTCTGTGCCTACATCAAAGGCGCTTTTCGTCCTTTGTCTCGCCGGCCTACTTGGACTAATGTCCATCCCTACTCCACCCCAAGCAGCGGGCATGTCACTCCGCCGGTGACGACGCCAGCCAGACACGCTGAGATCCAGCGATGCCACCCCAAGGCCGAGCGCTCGCCGGTACCTCGCCTGCGTTATCCGAGTACATGCGCCCTCATAGAGCCCTCGCAGACCGCAGAGCCTCGCCAGCTGTACCGCCGCCTTGGCATTTAGCACTACCACTGTAGCAGCTCCCCTACCTAACCTTACCTCACTTTTCCTGACCTTGCCTAGCAGCCAGCCCAGTTGCAGTAAGACTGACACGGAGAAGGCTCCCCCTCCCTCCAGCTCTCAGTCGCGCGCTCTGCTCTCGCTCTTTGTCTGGCTCCCCTACCTGGTCTTCCTTTTTCCCCTTCCCTCCTCCTCTCTCTCTTTGATCCGTCTCACGTATAAAAGGCGTCCACTCCCCCCCAAGGATTTTGCCCTGCGTTCCTCGATCACGTCTCGATATCCTCAATTGCGCCCTTCAGTCTACTCTGCATCCTTGTTCCGTGCCCATCCGTCTTATACACGTCTTGACACACCATGTCTACCCGAAAGCGCACCCGTGACGAGGAGGACGAGGAGGAGCTCGTGTCCCTCCCCGAAGAGGATGATGGAGAAGAGGAAGAAGAGTAAGTGATTGACACGCCCTGTTCTGCCCTTTGGTGATGGTTTTGCCCATGTGCGAGATGCGCTCGCCGCCAATTGACGTTGCTGCCGGCAGCCTTTCGTACAGCCCACCTTGCATTCTGGCACCCTGCTGGAGGTAGCTATAGCAGCTTTCCCAGCCTCCTCTGCGCCCTTGCTCTCTATCACAAGAATGCCGTCTGCATTTCGCTCATCGCTGGAAATCGTATGGATACAATTGTGCTAATCCTTCTGGCAGATACATCTCTACCGGAGATGAAGAGGAAGGCGACGATGACGACGCCGACGAGGAAGAAGAGGGAGTTGATGAGGAAGAGGAAGAAGAGGAGGGCGACGGCGAAGCTGGAGAACAAGAGGCCCCAGTGAATGGTGAGTTGGAGTTGTCCCAATCTCTGCTGGATTAGCTGGCGACGGCAGTACAGTAGCTCTTGAAGCTTGCGGCATTGCGACTAGGCGCACGCCGCTGCGGATAGCGCTTCTGCTGCCGCCACTACTTTCGAGTCAAGGCCATTGAAGACGCTGAAACTAACATGCAACCAGGCGCCCAACCTCCACACAAGAAGCGCAAGACCGCTGAGGAGGAAGACGTCGACAACGGCGAAGCCGCCGACGAGGAAGACGCGCAAGAAGTGGAAGAGGAGAAGGCCGCAGAGGACGATGCCGAAGAGGCCGAGGAAGATGAGGCAGAGGAAGACGCTACCGAGGACGCAGCTGATGCTGCCGCCAAGGACGTCAAGGTGCCTGAGGTCCCTGCGGCGACAGACACACCGGAGCCCAAGGCTGTCACTGCTGGAGGCGACGAGTAAAGGAAACTGAAAAAAAGAGACGAACATCTGGTTAGGTAGTCTTTGGAGTTGCGTGCACTGGGCTGCTGAAAAGGGCGGGAGCAGTTCCGTGTACTACTAGTATGCTTGGCGATTTGATGACGGGCATCTAGATACCCAGGATAAGGCATGGATTTGGATGGGTATAGCAGGCCCTCTCGGTCATTTAGGTAATGATTCGTATCTGACGTTGCGTACCTCGCAATTCTGGAAATAAAGAAACGTAATGCCCGCCGACGTGGTCTCTTTTGTTTATTTTTTGGTGTTTGAATGCGAGCTTTGAATACCTTTTGGGTACCCGGGAATTGCGCACGCACGTTTCGCGGTGCTCTCGCTGAAGGATGCCACTGATTTCGGCCCGTGCCGGACCATGTTCGATGCGAGCTGAGTCGGCTTTATGGATTGGCCTTGGCAAAGAAACGGCTGTACGGTTGCATGTGTTTGATAAGCAAATGTGCTGCTATACTTGCATGGAATAACGCGTGGGAAGTTTTTTTTTCTTTTTCTGCTAAATTGATTGAGTTTGTTATTTCCGCAGGGTGAGGTGAGATGATAGGACTGATGCTATATTTTCGGAGAATGAGCTGGGACAGCCAGACGAATTCCATATACCAATGCAACACAGATGGATCATAATCGTTTAGATCGAAGCCATCTGTGTAAGAATTCGAGTTGACTTGATTGATTCCATCAAAGCCACTTATATAAGTTATCTACATACATGCACATATGTACCTACCTACCTAAGTAGACTGAAGAAAATAGGTAGTCATCTACCACTCATCGCCCGAATCTTCAACCTTGGCTGCTGCTCTGGCTGCTGTTATTCAACCACAAAATGAATGTTACTGAAATGCCGTGTAAACGATGACGTGAAAGCGAAAAAAAGAGCCGAGAGAAGATCTATGGGCGTGCGTGGGGCAGCACGAAATAGAGTGTGTGCTACCTTCTTTCTCCTTATACCCGGATTGACTGCTTCATCTTGGTAAAACATCCCGCTTGCGTGAGATCCAACGCAGTGTATCAATTCATTTTCAGCATTCAAATCATCTCTCCTTTCATCATGTCTCGCGCCCTCGCAGCCGTCAAGTCCCTCGACCACCTTGTCCTAACCTGCGCCTCCATCCCGCGAACCGTCTCCTGGTACACAAAGTACCTCGGCATGAAGCAAGACGTCTTCACGCCGCCCGCCACTCCAGACACGCAGCGCGTGGCCCTGAAATTCGGCACGCAAAAGATTAACCTGCACGAAAGGGGCAAGGAGTTTGAGCCCAAGGCGTCGACTGCGCTGCCTGGCACGGCGGATCTGTGCTTCTTGGTGGAGGAGGGCGTGGATTTGGATGAGGTGAGGGAGGGCTTTGAGAGGGATGGCGTGGAGGTTTTGGAGGGGGGGAAGGTTGTTGCGAGGACGGGGGGCGGTGGGGACGATTAGGAGTGTTTATGTGAGGGATCCGGATGGGAATTTGATTGAGTGAGTGGTCTTTTTTTGTTGAAATGTGTTTTGTGATGTGCTGATTTTGGGTGATGCGGTGTTAGGCTTTCGCAGTATGGGACGGCATGAGATGGCGAGATATCCACGACGATGAATGCATTTGATGGATATGGAAGAGATGTCTATTCTTTATGCAGTTCCAATTCCGCCCACGGGGTATCCAGCATTGACGCTGTCACGATAAGCATGCAATGGAAGCCCAGTGCTTCAATGGGTTATTTGATGTATATTCATTCGATTTCACTAAATATAATATACCACCGCTTCAACGCTCGTAGCAACAGCTATTCTATCCCGATCTAAGCAGGGTCAAAAAAAAATTCTAATCGCTCTCCGGCCATCATATATGTATGCCGCTGGAAGAAAATAAGAAAACAAGAACAAAACAACAAGTTTCCAAAAAAAAAAGTGTCCCCATCACAGCTTCTGCGGATGCTTCTTCCTCCTCTCCCGCTCATCCTCCTCCTCCCTTAGTATATCCGCAATCTGCTGCCTCAGCTCCTCGGCCAGATGCTCCGCCTCGTCCTCGTCCAGCTCCTCCCGTTGGCCCCTGCCAAACATGGTGAAGCTCTCGCGATACCGGCCGCTGGCGCGAATCTCGGGCCGCGGGATCAGGTGGTAGTGCATGTGCGGCACGACCTGCGCGGCGGCGGCGCCGTTGTTCTGCACCACGTTCCAGTCAGCGATGCCCGTGGCGCGCACCAGCGCCGCCGACAGCAGGCGGATGTAGCTGCCCAGCTCGCGCGCCTCCGGGTTGGTCACGTCGGTGAGCTTGGGGCGGTGCGCGCGCGTGCACAGCAGCAGGTGGCCGTGGCTGAGGGGCAGGATGTCGAGGAAGGCAATGGCCGTGGGCGTGGACAGCACCACAAAGGACGCCGGCTCGGTGAGGTTGGACGGGAACGGGTGCGGCGGGTTGATGGCGCTGAAGGGCGGGTGCGCGGCGGCGATGGCGCAGAAGGGGCAGTCTTCTTCGCGGACCGTGGGCGGCGGCAGCGACGGGTCGAAGGAGGAGTGCATCTCGGCGGGCTGGTGGTGATGGTGTTGTGATCGTGCTGCCCGTCTGTCCATTGCCGCGGTGACGTGGCCGGACTGGGGTATGTGTAGTGGTGGATGTATTCCGATGAATCAATGCTGGAGCTGGATTGATGATGGCGAAGAGAGAAGAACACGCCCGAATTGAGTCGTCGCAGATTGTGTTCGTCGCTCTGCACGTCCTTAGCTCGGCCAGAATCGCATGATACGGCGTCGAAACCACCGCAGGGCCGGCTAATAAGTTGAAGTCACCAGAGTGATGAACCCTGCAAACGCTCGGACTCTCAACAAAGCACTGCCCGTTTTTTGCGCTCCTTGTCTCTCCTGCTCGGCCAATTCGCGACAGCAGGTAATTCACGGTTGTCGCACGAACTGCTGCAGATAATTCATCTCCAGGCATATGTATGACAGAGCCTGGGGTGCAGCGTGCAATTTGCCGAGGTATAGCACGGGCCTGTTGCAGCATCAGCTGTGATTGGGCGCGCATTACTAAGTGAAGCAGGGCAGCTTGTTGCTAGCAGCAATATCCAGCCTAGATGCGTCAATGGGTCAAACTGGCAACAATGCGCGTTGTTAAATGTACAATTCCAGATGATCAATTTCTTCCGTACAATAAATGAAATTAATACACCAAAAAGAAAGCATTTTCATGAATTCATCATCTGATTTTCCACCTGCACTCACCACTCACGGCTGCTTCACCACATCTGTGTAAGCTCCCCCCTCACCGCCTAATTCTGCCGGACAAAATTCTCCTCCACCGCCACTATTTTCTCTCTCCCCCAAACTCCCGCCATCTCGCCAACGCCATCAGAACCAGCCACCATCCATCCTTCCGTCAACCCCCATCGCCATCTCCCCAATACAAACCCGTTCACCGTACAAAATGCCTCGCGAAGAGTACCAAGTCCCAACCACCTCTGGCGCCTCCTCCGCCGGCGCCATGACCCGCGGCGCAACCGGCGGCGAGCGTCACGACAGCCGCGCCGTCATGACCTACATCTGCGGCGACTGCGGCGGCAACGTCACCCTTAGCAAGGATGCGCTCGTTGCCTGCCCGCACTGCGCTGGCAGAGTGCTCTACAAGGAGCGTACCAAGCGGTGAGTTGACGATTTTCTACTTACTCTTGGAAGAGATGGATTTGAAGCTGACTTTAGGGGGTTGATGGTAGAATGGTGCAATTCGAGGCTCGATAGATTGGTTGAGCGGGACGAGAAGAGATGTTGTGACATGGCATCAAGGAGACCAAAGTTACCAGATCTATACGTATAAAAAAAAGCGACAAAATCATAGATTACATATTCGAGGAGTTTTTGGGATACAATTGCGGATAATCAAGGAGTCGGAGAAGCTTTTAGTACTTGGGAAATTTAAATTTGCATTTGACTTTGATATTACTTCCTATTTCATGCAAATATGCACCTTTTTCGTCTCTCAAATCCCCGAAACCTTGGCCTCTTGGCCTTTGGGCCTGCAGCCTTGTATCACCTTTAGAAATTACGATACCCAAGTCCTCTTTTATATCTTGTGTTTTTTCGCCAGACTTTTCCAAACAAAACGCCTAAACTACCAGTGTGTGCATGTGTGACTTCCGACAAAGCCTGTTGCGTTACCGCTGTGTGTGCAGATACTTGGCGAAACTTGCGTCGCCCAAGATGCCTTCGTCCTTGCCGTCCATAGCAGCGGCATACCTCGCCTGCAGGCCCTCCTTGGTCGTTTCATCGTCGTCGTCGTCGTCGTCACCAGAGTCGGCATCGCTGGGGACATCCACGTCGTCGTCATTGACCTGGATGGGCCTCTTCTCCGCTGCATCGTTGGCCACAACAGACATGCCCTGCATCATCTTGTCCAGCTCCTCCTGGCGAGTCTTCTTCTTTCGCTCTTCTCTCTCGTCTCGTCGTCGTTCCAGCTCGGGCAGGTAATCCTCCAAGAACTCTTTCCTCTTCTCTTCCACAGCCTCAAAGAACTCGTCGATACCTGTCCCCATCCTTGAACTGACTCCCACCATGCTGAGATGTGAATAGAACTCCTCCAGCACCAGGCTCATCGAGTTGAGCAGGCTGCCCATGTAGCCGCTGCCGCCGCTTCCGAACCCTTCTTGTCCGCCAAAGGTGTCAGAGTTTTCGTCGCGGCGCAGAGCTTCCTGGAATGCTTCGAAATCCGTCATCCACTCTTTGGCGAAAGAAGCATCTTTGACGTCGGTCTTGTTGAATACCAAGATCATGGGCAGTTTTGTCTTGTACAGGATGGAGCAGGCGTAGAGCATGTTGGACATGAATGTTGACGTTGAAGCAGTTCGCGGGGTATCAATGATGTAGGCAATGACAGTAGGAAAAGCTGATGCGAGAGATTCGAGGAGAATAGTTCCCGAGGCAGACCATACGAAAGCTTCAATCTGTCCAGGGGTGTCGACGAGGATCCGGTCGATGGGCTTGCGCTCCGGGTGTTCGGGGTCGGGCTTGGCGCGCTTCTCCAGCAAGTTGACAATCTGGTCGACCTTTGTGGCGAAGAGGTTGAGCGACGTTAAGATGCCTCCGTTGGGTCCCAGATTGTACTGCTTCATGACTTCTTCGTAGTTGACCGAGTCTCGAATATCGATGTTGCTGTCAAAGGGGACGTTGAGGACCGCGGGGTCCAGGTTGATGACATAGGGCGGCGTGTTCTTTGAGTGAAGATGCGCGTTGATTCTCTGCATAAAAGTCGTCTTGCCCGAGCCTATATTTCGCAGGAAGTGTTAGATGTTTGCTATTTTGGACCGTTTTATGGAGTTGGAAGCTTGCCTGCCATGCCCACGCAGACAATGGCGGGGGGCGACGTTGCCGAAATCGACGGTGCGTCGCCAGTCGATGATGAGGCCATTCTGGAGACTGATTTGGTAGGCTTTTCTGTGTCGTAAAGTGATGCGCCGAGAGAAGATAAAGCCAAGGTGCTTAGAAATGAGGTTGACAAGAGCTTGGCGGGTCAAATTTTTAGTATAGTAAAGAAGAAAGCTGCCCCGCGGTGATGTCCTTGGCTGAGATTAAGGATAAAGTATTGTATTATATAAGCCGCTTCAAATGCGCCTCATCCCGTCTCAGCATTTGCACAATTACTGATATTGATATTGTCGATACTCCACTACAAACCTCCGGCTGCCTACTAATCGCTAGAAAAGTATCAACTTTAAAACATGCTTTTTGAATCACACATAACCCCCAAATCGATAACCCTAGCCAGCACTGCCTTGCAACCAATTCCGTAGCCCCTTAACTATCTGTTCCATTGCTATGGAAATTGGTGAATAGAGCCGTCCAGCCGTGTGTCAAATCAATCACAGGTTGCGGCAGGCCTCTTGTCTGAACGATGCTCCTCACCTTCATGGCTCCCTCGTCCTCGATCAATATGCGGATGGTGCGCAGCAGCTCCGGGCTGAACTGGCTGTACCGCCTATACTGCCAGGTGACAAGTCTCATCAAGGCGGCCACCGTGTCTCTCGTGCTCTTGGCCTTCTCAAAGCCGCGCAATACGCCGGCCAAGGCTATGGGGCTGAAGCGTAGGGAAAGACAAGCTCGGTATGCCTCGGCCGCTTCGTCAAAGTGCTGCAGTCGCTCCGCGAGCGAGCCAAGAATCTCCCACTCTTCCGCCGATTTCTTGTATTGCATTTGCTGGGCGCGATACTGAGCCATTTGCGTGCGCCAGATTGTGTACACACGCAAATCTTCGTACAGGACCATGAACAAGCTATCGAGCCAACGCTCACACAGCCGTTTCGTATTAAGTTTGGAGAGGTGGTCATCAGCGTGGGTGCCCTAAGCAGTTGTTGTGTTAGTAGACTATGACCATTTGTGAATTTGTCACGCTTGGCTTACGTTTTCAGTTGTATCGGCCTTGACCTCTTCTGGGTCAGCTGTGCTGGAAGGTCTCTCAACTCCACTGCCCTCTCCATTGGGAGCCAGTGTAGTTGCGGCCTCGGCAGATTTCTCGCCTTCATCATCTGAACCTTCGTCTCCATTGGTGGTAGGGTCTGGCGTGCCCCTGAGGCCGTCCATACTCGGCGTGCGTTTTGGCTGAGCAGCTTGGGTAGCTTCTTGCTTCTCGGTGCGGTATTCATCTTCCATGACGAAAACGTTGCTGCGTATCTTGAGAAGCTGGTCCCAGCCGATCTTGGCCGTCATTTCTGTCAAGATGCCGTACGCTTTCTTAAACGTGCCGCGGTAAGACGCCGCCCTCAGGCCCAACAGGCTCGGATCGACTTGCTCCGAGTATCTTGACTCGAGCTCGCTGTCAATCTCGTCAAGGCGAGTCTCGGCCATAATAGGGAGGTGAAAATCCCGCGGCTCGGGCATCATGGGAGAATCCTTGTCTTGGTAGGTAAACATGGGGCAAGAGTTGAGTGTAGTCAAGGCGTTTTCCCAGTCTTCCATCGCAACGTATACCTGGGCCAATCGGGCCCAAGTACTAAACTCGCTCGGAGCAGCTATCGTGCTGCGGTCAGCACATCCAAGAGCCATTTTCAGTCTCTCCTCTTTCACCTCTGGTGTGTCGGCTTTTTGGGCTTTCTTTAGCAGGTATTCTGCCTGAGTGTCAAGCATAACGTAATCCATCGGAGTCTGCTGAAGAGATTCGTACAGAATTTTTACTCCCAAAACTTCCTCGCTACCCATGAAAAGCACCTTTGCCAGCAAAGAGGCGACTTCGACACTCTGAGTACGAAGCTTCTCAAAAAGATTGATCCCAGATGCATAACGACCCGTTGTGTCGAGGTACTTGAGCAGCCCAGTAGTGAGATGATTTGATACATTCGTGGGAACTTGGACGATGGAGTCAGATCCCAATTGCCAACCTGTATGGAAATATTAGTCCTGTGTTGTCTGAAGTCAACAATCCGCCAAGTGCCATACCCCTGAAGAAGAGCTGTTCGGCCGCATTAAGGAAGCGATGCTCGGTTTCGGTCTTTGTAACAGGGTTGAATCTTCGGACGCCAACGATTTTGCGAATACTGCTCCCGCTGCCATCATCGGCATATGAATAAGCCCTTAAAACACTGCAAAGATATGTCTCCAGCCACAACTCATCCGAAGCCTTTCGCTTGTCGCCTCGCTCGTCAACGCAATAGCTCTCGACCGTTCCGGGGTAAGACACGTGCACGCGCATGTCCAATCTTGAAAAGGCATTGTAGCAGCTTTGTTGTTGTTAGCACTCGCGTGGCCATCGACTCGTTCAGGCAGCGGCCCGCATCGTCTTGTCACCTACCAAAACACACCCGCAACGGTCCTGCTGACTGCGTTCGGGCCATGGTCGCCGTACGCCAGAGTATTGATATAGGGTGCCAGACTGGCTGAAGACGACGCATCTACACCGGTGACATGATGGTAGACGCCGGTCTGTGTTTACTCTCTTAGCTGGTTGTCTCGTGCTCCTGTGATTGTCTCGTTGCTAACCTGCTTCCGCGAATCGCGCGTGGACTGCTTCAAGAGATGCACCAGGTCCGGCGGGCCCAGCTCTCGTAGTGTTGCTAGCGACTCCGTTCGGGCATCAATCGACTCGTGGAGGATTTCCTCTGTTAATCTGGCCCAGAGTTAGACAGACACTCTGGCTGCGGCGCGCCTCGTTATCGGGAGGGGCTCACTCAGGCACTACTGGCTCATAAAGCTTCGCAACATCACCCATGGCGGCAAACAGGCGCTCGCAGTTGCGAGGTCAATGGGCTGGAGCTTGCGTCTAGAAATTGAGCGTCACTCAGTCATGCAAGCGGCAGAAAGGAGTTGTGAGGCCAAAGAGCGCCGGCGTCGTTGCGCAAACCGAGGATTGGAGCAGCTGTTATTGAGAGCTTCGAACAGGGATTCCGCCACACTTGACCACGTATGACCAGCCTCGCCTGCGCCTGCACGTGGAGCCATCAAACAAGGCACGGAGATTGGGGGAGGAGCCCGATAGCGCTGCGGTGCCTATAATTGGCGCTGGAGACGCTGCACCTTAGTCAGCTGCCTTGTGCCGTGGCTCTCAATTACAGTTGACCTTTAGCGCTGGGCTAGCTTGAGGCAGTGGTCTCAGTGCCGTATTAGCGCTGGTCCTTGAGTCGACAGCTCGCCTTGAGTGAAGTACGTACATACTGTAGCTCTGGCCGCAATCTTATCGCTTCAGTTGCATCGACTCAACGCGACGCGGTTCGCATCAAACGTCATTGCTGAGGGCCCGATGAAGCCTCACCACCCACCCGCCTGTATCTGACAACACTGCGAATGCTGCTTCTGCCAGTGCCCGTATATCGCTTGCGATCATGGTGCGTCCTCAATTGCCGCCTTGTAGGCATCCAAGCCAAGCTGACCCTTTGCTGCAGCCCGCCTTCCAGGCCATCAACCTCGAGCCCGAGGAAAACATTGACGAGCAGATCGATACCACCAAGGAGCTCCATGTAAGTTAGACATGTCAAGTATGCCATGGCCTAGTGTCATCTTACCCGTGCTCATGCCTCATGTAGGTCGACGAAGCCCTCAAGCGATTTCAGAATGCGCTGAAGCTCCACGCCCAAGGCCTGCGGTCCCGCGAAGCCGCCAGTGCAGCCTACGACGAACTTTTCGAGTCGGAGATATTCAAGTACCGAGAAGCAAAGACCGACTATGAGAGGACAGAACTACAGGCGAATGGACAGGCCTCAACTTCGGCACTCGAAGCCTTTGCTGATGGACTCGATGTGGCCGCAGGTGGTGCTGACGGAGTGGCTGCTAACCTGGCTCTTGCGCTTTACCTCTCCTACAAGAATCATGGGCAATTCTACTTGGACAAACTAAAAGACGAACATGCGACAAGCCCCGAGTGGAGTAAGAGGCTCCAAATATACTATCGCGGCGACGAGGGAATCAAAGTTCTCGATAGCTGGACTGCGGCGCTGGATCAAGACCCTTCAGACCCAGAGCTATGGAGAAAGGTGGCGAGGTTTGCCGGCGCAATGAACAGCGGAAGAATCAAGCGATATTGCCTAGAGGCTGCAATAGAGCTGGATGATGACCCGGCTGTCATGGAAGTTGAACCCCCCTTCTCTCGCCGAGAGCTTGGCGGGGGAGCAGCTCAAGATGTACTTGAATCTTCTTGGAGATGACATGGCACTGTCGCATCCTGCAATGGCACCTTGGCTGAAGAAAAAACTGCCACCTCTCCTGAAACAACATGTTGATCCGATACCGTTTTTACCTGATCCCACTTCGACACTCTTGGTACCGCCAGAGCTGCAAAGTTACGGCAAACCTTTTCTCTCCGATAACGACGATGAGATCATTTCTGTGTCAAGCGACTTACAGACCTCTGACAAGCCCGTTGAGTCATGGGCTGACCTTGGTTTTGAACTCATGAAGTGTGCTGAAAATACAAAGGGCGCTTTGGAGATCTGCAGGTTGATCTTGGAAACAGCTAAGCAGGATACAGACATGGAAGAATCGCGAGAAGAGGCTTTCATTGAACCTGAAAATGATGTCTCTCACAATGGCAAAAAAGCTACTGATGAGAATGATGACAAAGAGAAGACGTCTGCAACACCGCCGCTGGATTCAAAAGAGAGTCAGCTATCCGAGGTCGCCGATGATACTGCAAAAAGCGATGCAACGCAAAAAGAGTCGAGTGCAACGCAGGCGGCCAGAAAACGATCGCAGTCAACTGCAGGGCTACCAGATGGCGCTGACGAAGAAAATGTGACTGAAAAGAGAAGCAAGAGAGTCCGCCGAAGAGTAGAAACAGCCCAGGCTGCTGAAGAAGCCCCTGATCCAAATAAGCTGATAGCGAATCAGCTTCGCCCCTTTCAAGAGGCTGACCAACACCTTTTCACCATGACCAAAAACATGCTCGAGACGATTGGCGTGGAAGACAAGGAAACTTACGAATATGTGGATGAGATTCTGAATCTATGTGCCGCAGAAGATCGTCTGTCTTCCAAATCTACCCGTGTTGGAGCTAATGACTTGCGCGCTCTAATAACCGACTTCAAGGAGGATGTTGCAATGGTATTTCTTAATAAAAAGGAGCAAGCAACTTTGGGGCTTTCTTCCTTTTTAGAGCATGCCAAAACTGGATCTCAAGATCAGGCCGTAAATGTTCCCTTCAACGAAGCCAAGGGCTTAAGGGATTTTGCCCAAAAAGTGGAGGAGAGATACGAGCAGATGACGAGCCACGACATTGTTTTCGAGTGGATGAAAACAATAAGCCTCAGTTATGTTTCTTTCAAGTGGCCGGACGGTATGAAAACCGCAGTGGTTCAGATGTTGAATACAGCCGACTCCTCTTTATACAGGCGCATTTCGGAGGAACTGAATGAAAACCCTTCCCCTGAAGCTCTTGCAAGTTTGGAATCTCTAATCCCCATGATATTTGAGCTTTACATCGATATTTACGAGCGAATTACCAACCCTAGCAGCGCTGTTGATTATGCAACCCGTATGGAGACCAAATACCGGCTTCAGCGATGGTTGGATATAGCATCGGCTTATGTGGGCTTAATGAATCGGCCTGCGACGGACCCTCTATGTGTCAGGTTTTTATGGGCGTCTGTCATGGTATCATCGCTCTCCGACAAACCGGTTCGAGAGCATATTCTCCTGTTATGGACATCGCTTCGAGATTTCTTAGCGGAAGAGGAAATTGACGCGCTGACCTTACCAAACAATGTAGTTATGCCTATGATTTCTCCAGCTGCTGCAGATCGAGAGATATCGAAGCTTACTACTATGGACTTTTTCCTCAGTCTTTTCCAGGAAGGGATGGAAAGCCCCGTTCACGTTATTGAAACCTTGGAGCCTGTTCTTAACCCTTCATCTGTCTGTGTATCCTCAGAGGACCATGATGCGACAGATGCTGATGCTTCTCCATCGTCTGACTCAGAGGAACAAAAAAGCACGCAACGCATATCAGACTGTGCCACTCAAGGCATGCGTGACCTATGGAAATTCTTGCGTAGCAGCAGCACGGAGCTAAGATTATTTCTCTGGTCGCGACTTGGCGACGCCTACGAAGCCATAAAATACACCACCAAGAGGTTTTCATGCCTCCTTCGGAGCATAGAGCTTATTGTGGCAGATTTGGAGAGCGAAAAGTATGCTAAGCTACCGGATGAATCTCGCCTGCTTCTTTACATGCGGACTCTAAAGTCTCTTGACGAGTTGCTGATTCAAGCATTAACACTGGCCTTGAACGACAGTTCGGTATTTGACATTATTGACGACGATCATCTCAAGTCAAGCTGCAGTGCTATTGCGAAAGTGAATTCCATCCTCCACGTTGCATTCTTATGTGAGGATGAGATAAAGATAGGACTCAAGACAGCGCCGTCTTCAAATTCCACCTTCCAGTCTCTCGTCACCAAATTACGAGAAATGCAAGTACGTACTTGGTGTCTTCAATTCACCATGTTCAGGGCGGGCCTACCTCTACAAAACCCCATTGCTCCGGAAAAGGATCTGGCAGATTTCCTAGCCGCCATCCATCAAGTTATTGGTCTCCGAAAATGCTGCAAAGCGTCCAACAAGATCTTCCTCAAAGTCATGCGCATGGAGCTCCTCCAGAATAAAAACACTGAGAATTGGGAAGACTATCTAGGGCAAGTGGTTTACGATCTTTACGGACTTAAGCTTGGAGTGGGAGTGTGGGAAGTTCAGGACCACGGCTGTCCGCATGAGAAGCTCGAGAAGCGACAGACGATGCAGCTCGTGGAAAAGGTAATGATTCTGGCAAACCGCATGCCGATGAAGGATCTTTTGAAGTCGGACCTCAAGGCCGCAATTGAACATATGCAACAGACCATCGGCCAGCCGAAGTCTACACCACAGATGATTCACAACCTACGCAACTTTACCGAACTTGTGAAGAAACCCATACATCCCCTCCGACTCTATCAAGCGTTGGTTGGAGAGGTGTCGGTAGATGCAGTATCGACAAACACACCAGAAGCTGCCTTGGCCAAGCACGGCTGGTTTTTCTTACTTGGGATGATAGCATTGACCAAGTTCAAAGCTGTTGACTTGAATCGACGACAGACACCAGGCGCTACGGATGATCTTCGAATTGGAGCGACTTTCCTAAGGCTACAGCTGCAGTTTAGCTCTGACAGCTGGGAATCGTGGTTCCGGCTGGCTGAATGCTTCGACTATGATTTGGACGAAGCTGTGCTGTGGACGGCCGATAAAATGAACAAAGATCGGGCGGAACTGGTTAAATTCCAGAGAAATGCTATCCACTGCTATACGCTTGCCTTGTCACATTCTAGGTACCAAGAGATTGAGGGCAAAGATGAAGACCCGTTGCATGACCTCTATCATAAGTTCGGAATGCGCCTGTATGCTTCTAGCCGAGAACCATTTGCCATGGAGCCCTTTCAGCATTCCGATCAGGAACGATTCTTTATCCAAAACATGGGAGCTGGGACATTTAAAAGGATTTTACATGAACAAATGACTGAGTACAAGGTGTGGAAGTTTGCTGCCAAGATGTTCAGAATGGCCATGGAACGCAAGCCCGGCAACTGGAAGTAAGGATCGAATGAACGAGGCGGACTAATTGTTTCAAAAGGTGCTAACAACGGATTAGGAACCCCTATATGCTGGCCAAGTGCTATTGGAAAATGTACCAGACGCCAGAAGAAGAACTCGATAGCAAAGACATGCACAGCAGAATCGAGATGACAACGCTGCTCAAGGCGCTAAAGGATGCGGTTAACGTGGCTTACAACGCGAGGAAATCTCGAAGCAGCGATCCGATCCTCGAGCCGCATTACAAGATTGTGTCGATTGCTCACAAACTGGTCATGCGAGGCGATCTTCCTGCCAAGGAAGCTGCTGAATTGCTATCGGAGCAGCCATTCGGCGTGCAGTTCAAGCCCGATGACATCTTTGCTTCTTTTACAGAGCCCGAAGATTGGGAGGAATACATCATCCCAAGCCTTGTGAAGCTCAAGGAGAAGGATAAGTCTAATTGGCAACACCGGATTGTGGCGCGCCACGCGAAGATCCTGTTTGACGAGGCCACCCTGGAGCAAGTTAGTGACATCAAAGTGGCGGCTCGGGCAGCCTTTGCAATCTTGAAGGAAAATATGTTCACAAAGACAATGGTCATGAATGTGTGGAAATGCGATGCTGAGCGTCCAGGCCGTCACCATGTCTTTACTGAACAATACGTCCGATTTATGACAAAACTACTTGTCATAATGTCAGATAAGTCAAACTTGGAGCAGTTGCTTCGCCGTCTACGGAAAAAGGGGGCCGATTTCTACCACTTTGTCGACTTGTGGCAATCTTGCTGCAACGCGTACCTCAAGCTTCTGAGAGAGGCCCACAATATTCCACATCTTACAGACGATGCGTTCAAGTCTCTGTCTACCGAAGAATTCGAAATTATAAGCGAGAGAATCACAGAGTGGGCTGCTCGCGATGAGGCAAACGTGCCAGCGTTCAACTGCATGAAAGAAGCCATTGAGCTAAAGAAGCTGAACGCCAATTTGATGAAGGCCGCTGGAATTGACGATTTGATCAATGATTGTTATTCCAAGATTTACGTGGATGTGGCTGGCACATTACCGGGCCAAGAGCCGAGCAAAATCATCGAAGAACGCAACCAGGCCAAGGAGATTGCGGCCAAGCTTGAAGCTGAGGCTGCGGCCCAAGCTGATGCCAACAAGCCAACCAGTTCTCTCAGCAACATACTCAACCCCCCAAGCACGCACGAGAGCCTTGCCGGCACTGCAACGCCGCTGGAGGGAGAAAAGTCGGAAGCGGCGCCACGGACTCGTAGAGTTGGAGTTCGAAGGCCGGATGTCCTTCGCAAGGCGGAGCAAGCTGTTGCTCGCTCCATGGAAGCTCCAAAATCAGCTCACCCTAGGAGTCGAGTTGGCAGCATGTCGAGCGGCAAGCGTGGAAGCCAGACGCCGAATGTGGGCGCTAGTGACGCCGACACTGATGAAGAAGGGCCAGAAACGCAAATCAGGAGAGAAGAGGCAGGGGAAGATACGGACATGCCTGACACTCATTACGAGGAGGATGGCCATGTTGCTGAGCGTCACGATGACTCCAAGATTGAGGACAAAGAAGAGCTTGAGAGTGAAGAAGGCGAAGAGGGTGAAGAGGGTGAAGAGGGCGAGGAGGGCGAGGAGGGCGAGGAAGGCGAGGAGGGTGATGAGGCAGAAGAGGCGGAAGAGGCAGAAGAGGCGGAAGAGGTAGAAGAGGCAGATGAGGCGCCA
Source organism: Trichoderma atroviride (assembly GCF_020647795.1). Classification (NCBI taxonomy): domain Eukaryota; kingdom Fungi; phylum Ascomycota; class Sordariomycetes; order Hypocreales; family Hypocreaceae; genus Trichoderma; species Trichoderma atroviride. Next base: position 323,117 of record NC_089400.1, on the reverse strand, counting down.
AGTCTTGTCGATTCCGCCGACGAAAGCGACCTCAGCGACGTTCCAGATGATTACGAAGAAGACGTCCCGCCAGGTCTAATGTTCCCACACCTAGGCCGAACCATCCAAAGTGGCGAAACTAGCGGCGAAGACGCTGATAGCGAAAGCGAAGGTGATGAGGAAGAGGACGAGGACGAGGACGACGAAGAGCATGGCGAAGATGAAGCCGAAGAAGCTGAAGATGGTGAGGAAGAGCACGAGGGCGACGAGAGCAAAGATATCCATGGCGACGGCGAAGAGGAAGGGGAAGGGGAAGAAGGCGATGAAGAGGAAGAGGGACATGACGATGATACTGAGATGGCGGAGCCAAATACTCCGGGGGAGAATGAGGATGAATCTGTAGATATGGGGACATAGGCAGGACTGACTACGAGATTTATTGCCTATTGTAAGGGCTTCTGTTAAATAATGGAGCTTTTTGAAGAAGGAAAAGGGCTTCTAGGTATTTGTTATGGATTGGATTGGGTTGGTTGGAGGTGGGCGTGGCTCAGGAAGCATCTTTTTGACTTTTTGTATTTTGTTTTATTGGGAGTAGGGTTTGGAAATGATACATTGAGTTTCATCGGCGCAGCTGGGTGTCGTATGTGAATACACAAGGAGTGAATGAGCGTTGGCTGCACTTGAGACATTGGTGTTGGTTAGATTGTGCCCCACTCCTTAGCCATTTCAAGTCGTGAAGTATACAAGTATATTTGGCTAGAATCTCAATGCAACGATCCGTTTGCTCCTGGCCAGAGTATTAAATGTGCCTTTTCTCTTTTCGATAGCCTCCTTGAATTGTTGCAATACAACCACCTCCGCATCTTGGCAATATCAACAGCGCAAGGCGGCCCTGATACATGCAGCCACATTAGCGAAAATCAACTCATCCTGTCTGGGACTTGAGCTTTCTGAGGTAGGCCCCGTAGAAGATGCATGCTGCGGCACCTTAGTCGTCTGACCTCTCAATCACTTGCAGCACTGAATCATTAGACATCGCATCCTCTTCAACGCTCGGCAGTATGGTGTACACCATGGAAATCTATACCGACGGGGGCTGTAGAGGCAACGGACGGTCGTGGGCAATCGGCGCCGCTGCCGCCGCTTTCAAAAACCGAAATGGCAATTACGTTGAGGCGTGGACACGATCCTTGCCCTCGTATCCTGCACCTACAAACCAGCGGGCCGAACTCACTGGCATCATCATCGCGCTGGAGCAGGCCCTGGAAAGGTACCACGAGCTGGACTCGGATCCGTATCTAGATATCACGATCTATTCGGATTCCAAATATGCGGTTAATTGTATGACCACTTGGATAAAGAAGTGGCTCCGAAACGGATGGACCAATGCCGCGGGCTATGAGGTTGCTAACCGAGATCTTATTGAGGAGGCTTTCGATCTTGGTGACCGACTGAAACGCGAGGGAGACGTGAACTATGTCTGGATTCCGAGGGAAAAGAATGAGTATGCTGATGAATTATGCAATGAGGATATGGACCAGCAATGAGATAGTTGATGGAGGGCTGGTCTAGTCTTGTGCCGGCATACTCGATTGTAACTGTAGCTCTAAAGACACATGACATCTTTGGTCGATACTCTAGAGACAGCCAAATCAGAGGTAAAATTTGTTTTGTGACACATGCCTTGTATAGTCTCAACACAACATAATGATACTGTGCTGTATTCAACGGGATCACGGTTTCATCCTAGACTTTTGGATATGAAAGCAAATTTATCAGGTATCAAGAGAATAAATAGCAAGATATCTGTTCCCAAAATTCGACAGAAACGAGGTACATAACACCCAAACACCTCTTTTTATTCCCTCTTTTTATTACGCCAATTCTGTTTCTTCTTTTTTTTTCCATCAATACTTTTCAATTAGCCCTCCTCCTGATCCATGTTATCTCTTCTCCTCTTGGGGCCGGCAGTTTTGCCCCTGTCCTTGCCTTTACCCTTGCCCTTGTTCTCCAAGAAAGCCTTCATCTCTCCTCGAACTGTTCTCAGAGCCTCGTCAACTCTGCTCTGGAAAGCCATGACTTCCTCCCTCTCGGTTGGGTATTGATCCAGTTCCTTGCCCAGCGCCGCCTCAATGCGCTGGTAAATCTCAAGGTCGTACTGCGTGGCAATGCTGATGGCGATACCAGATTTACCGGCACGAGCTGTTCGGCCAACACGATGGATATAGGTCTTTGAGTCTTGGGGTAGGTCATGGTTGAGCACGACATCGACGGCGGGGATATCCAAACCACGGGCAGCGACATCGGTGGCTACGAGGATCTCGCGAGATCCGCCCTTGAATTTGTTCAGAGCGCCAAGACGAGCGGATTGCGAGAGTTGTCCGTGGAGCGGGATGGCGCCAAAGCCAAGTGTTCGTAGTAGGATAGCTACTCGCTGCGCCTCGAAGACTGTGCGAGTGAAGATGATGATGGATTTTCCGGCAAACTCGTTGACAAGGTAAATGAGATATGTGTCTTTCCGCTTGTGAGGTATAAAAACGTAGTGCTGGAGCAGAGTCGAGACAGTTTGGTACTTGTTTGAGCTGACGCTGACGCGGGCGGGATCTCGCAAACTAGCTCTCTGGAGACTCTCGACCTTGGAGCTCATGGTGGCTGAGAAGAGGTAGGTGCGGCGCTCACGGGGGATAAACTTGAGAATCTTGTCGATACTGGGTCCAAAGTCCATGTCCAACAGTCGATCGGCCTCGTCCATGACCAGGTACTTGAGGGATCGCAGAGAGAAACCCTTTGTCTTTTCTAGGTGGTCTACTAGTCTTCCGGGCGTCGCAACAATGATATGAGGCTTCTTTCCAAGCGCGATGGCCTGGGGAACCATGTCCAGACCTCCGACAATGACGGCACATCGCAGCGAGATGAGGGCTCCCAGAGCTTCGAAGGATTGTCCGATCTGAGCTGCAAGTTCTCGGGTCGGCGCAAGGACGAGGCCAAAAAAGGGCTGAGGCTTCTCAAGAAGCGCCTGTAATATTGGCAGAGCGAAAGCAGCGGTCTTTCCGCTACCAGTTTCGGCGAGGCCAATGACGTCGCGGCCCTGGAGGGCGACGGGGATGGATCTCGCTTGGATGGACGTGGGGGTTTTGTAGTTGAGAGACTCGCAGGCTTCGCATAACGAATCTACAATGCCCTACGAAATTTGTGAGCCTAGTTATGATACTAATCGTGGTTGGCGCAATTGGTGCATCCATCTCGCCTTATACATACCAATTCTTTAAACGTCTTGGGCTCTTCTGCCTCTGCAGCATCCGCCGTAGACGCAACATCGAGAGTCACGGATTCCTCTTCGGTGTGGGGATCGGGAGATGTTTGAGAAGCAGTGGCCTCTGCCGGTTCACGTCGAGCAGGCGCACCGTTGGCCACTTTCTGTCTTTTTGAGCCGTTCATCGTGTGCTGCGAAGTCTTGCTTTGTGAACAGGAACAGGAACAGGAACAGAAAAGATGAAGCGCCTCCAGCAACTTTTTTCTGGGCTCGGCTTCTGCAGCAGCAAATCAGGACGCAGCAAGATCAATCCCTGTCGAAAATGTTCGATATGCATAAGAAGTGGAGGCCTTGCAGGGGTGCGAGAAGAAAATATGTAGATATCGAGTTGGGTCGACAGGTGAAAGCTCGTAATGGCGCTATCACGAACGGATTTTATTGCTACATTTTTTTGGTGCGAGAGCTAAGAAATTGTGTTAGTGCCCGCCAAACTCGGAACAATCTTTGATGCGCTTAAGCGAGTGTCTAAAAAGTTTTGGTGGGGCAGCTTCAGCAGCGATAAGCTCTTATCGCCAAGCATACTGAACTTTTTTTTCTTCCTCTGCTGGAAGAGGCGTATAACTCCATTGGACATCACATCTCAACTGCTGATTTTTTGGATCAGCTACAGAATCAACTAAGCCATGGCGAAACGAAGAGTCAAGAAGCGAACCCACATGGGGGCCAGCAACCCCCAGCCTAACTCGGCCGGACATGCCTCTGCCCGCGATCCCAAGAGCATGGTCATCAGAATAGGCGCTGGAGAGGTCGGTTCAAGCATCAGCCAGCTTGCGTCGGATGTTCGAAAAGTCATGGAGCCCGGAACTGCTAGTCGGCTAAAGGAGCGAAGGAACAACCGATTGAAGGACTATGTGGTCATGTGCGGTCCATTGGGAGTGACGCATCTGATGCTCTTTTCGCGATCAGAAGGAGGAAATACAAACATGAGAGTTGCTCTGGCGCCTCGAGGGCCGACATTGAACTTTCGAGTTGAGAAGTACTCTCTCTGCAAAGATATCCAGAAGATTCAGCGACATCCCAAGGGCATGGGGAAGGAATTTCTCTCTGCTCCTCTGGTAAGAATGCTGCATGCACAACGAAGACGAGCCTAAACTAACGAATATCAGCTGGTCATGAACGGATTCTCTCGACCTGACGCCACTTCTAAATCAAAGGTCCCCAAGCATCTCGAATCATTAGCCACCACCGTCTTCTCATCCATGTTTCCCCCGATCAACCCCCAAGCTACACCAATCAAGTCGATTCGCAGAGTGCTGCTCCTGAACCGAGAGCAGTCCAAGGAGGACGACGGCACCTTCATCATCAACTTTAGACACTACGCCATCACCACCAAACGATCGGGCGTTTCAAAACAGCTGCGCCGCATCAATGCCGCTGAACAGTTCCTTGGCACCAAGACCAGCCGACGAAGCCAAATGCCCAACCTGGGAAAGCTAGAAGATATCGCAGACTACATGATTGGCGGCGAAAGCGGCGATGGATATGTCTCTGACGCGACGAGTGGCAGCGAAGCCGATACCGATGCCGAAGTCGAAGTTCAAGAGACCGCTTCACGAAAAGTTTTGTCTGCCAAGGCTCGTGCCGCTGCCGCGGAGAACGGCCAGGATGAAGAACTCGAAGAAGGAAACGTGGAACGACACGTGGTGAAGCTTGTCGAGCTGGGACCTCGCATGAGACTGCGCCTGACCAAGGTCGAGGAGGGCATGTGCTCAGGCAAGGTCATGTGGCACGAGTATATTAACAAGTCGGCTACGGAAATCAAGGAGCTCGAGAAGCGATGGGAGAAGCGGACACAGGAGAAGGAAGCACGACGACGCGAGCAAAAGGCCAACGTGGACAAGAAGAAGGCGGCAAAGGCAGCCCAGAAGGCAGCAAACAAGGGAGGAAAGGCAGACGACGATGAGGATGATGACGAGGACGATTATGATTACTACAGCGATATGGACGTGGATGAGCTTGACAGCGAGGGCTTGGCTGGCGATGCCGAGTTCAAGGTCAATGAGCAGAAGGAGGAGGATGGCGAGTGGGAGGACCAGGAAGAGGAGATTGGTAATAACTAAAGGGCGATATTATAGGGCAGTCCAAGGATATCCTTGTTTTTTAATGTCTGGGGAGGAGGCATTTTGCACAACGTGTTATGGCGCTTGGGTGTTGGATTTTAGTCAAAATAGCTGCAAGTTTATTACGTATATATCTATTGCTGCCACTAGATGCCTCCGTATTGATACCATGAGGATCTTGTTTCATAAGACTCGTAGATTTACTTGGTTCCTGGATTGGATCACGGCCAGTCTCTGTGCTGCATAGAGATCTCTCGACAAACCGATTCGTATACAACAGACAGATGCCAATGGAATATTCAAAAACGATCTCGGATCATGGCTGCCATCCATCACATATCGAAGGCTAGTCAGACTTGGAACACTGCATTAGAATATGATAGCTTAACAGAACTAGGTTGATGAAAAAAATGGGCATACGGACAGACCCATCGACAGAAAACGGCACGGCGTTCAGTGAAGACGTTCTCAAGATGGAGATGGGCGGGCCTCAAGAAGATTACCTCACCATCCTTGAGGTCACAGGCATCTTCCGCACCGCTATACAAGGGACGACCACAAACTCCGACATGGAATTGCCACACAGTTGTATTGGCAGTGCTGCCGAGCAACGTTAACATTGCTACGCAGGGGATATTGACGCTTGCAGAAGACTATGACAAGATCGGCGAGCGTGTCCTCTGTGTACTCACAAAGGCTGATTTAGTACTTGAACCCAGTGCTCAGGCTGCTGTCCGTAACCTTGTCCTAGGCAACAAAAGCCCGCTTTCGCTTGGCTACTTGCATGTTCGAAACCGTGAAGCAGATGGCGGCTTTCAACAGCAGTCTGAGCTTGACCGAGAATTGCGAAAACAGGAATGGATTGATCTTCCTAAGTATCAGGCAGGTATTGCGGCTCTCAAAGATTAGCTTAAGTCGCCGTTGGTCCATATCACGCAACGCGAATTTCCCAAGTTGATCAAGGATATCAACGAATAAAGCAAAGAGTGCAAGAGAGAACTGGACAGTTTTGGACCACCTCGTCAGCACGAGCGGGAGCAACGCATTTTCCTCAGTCAAGTCGCTGGGAATCTTCAGAAGCGTGTTGGAGAGGCGTTGGAGGCTCATTATAAAGCAGATCTGGTTGTTAAACAAGACGAATTTGGTTTTATTATCCATTTGGTGAATATCACCGATGTTCTCAGTGCTGATTTTCGGGAGACTGCGCATTCACGGCATTTTGAGGATCTTGGACTACTGAAGCCAAAGGTGGCTAAAACAGTGGATAGGAGACCCCCAGACAGCATTTCTAAAAAGACTTCGGTTGGGCTGATGATGGATAGTCTGCGGGCGCTGCTCGAGAAATTAATGGTGAATGATATCGCCGGAGGGGTCATCAGCTTGAAAACTGGGTAGCTCGAGCGGATCGTTCGTGAGGCTGAATCTGCCTGACGCATCGTTCGGCACTCGTGAAGAAGCTTAATGAGCTATCCAATGCCTTGAAGATTCTCAAGTCGTGACATTCACAATAGAGAAAAGCATAGGCAGCATTATGCCCGGAGGTGGAATATATCATCGAGTCTTGAATGTGGATATATCATGTTGGTTGGTGCATAGTGCTGCTATCTATCTGTGTGAAATTTTATGCTACTACGATATCAGCATTGAGTTATTCATTTGGAGACTGAAGAAGCCGAATTTATAGGGTTACTGGTGACTTGCCAACGTGTGAAGGAAATAATGCTTTCTCGTTGAACCGAGGTTTCCATAGTGCTTATATCACTTCCCAGCGACGTTGATGCGGAAAAAAAAATCTATAGAGTACTACTAATAGTATGTTCGAGCACTATATAGAGCTTTCATTGCTAAATGCTACGGTGAAAATTAAAACAAGTATCTGGTTATTCTCAGTACTCTCTTCGAATCTTTTTCTACAATAGCATTATTGGGCGGGTTGTGTCATCACATGGTAAAGAAATCTGCTTACATTACAGGTTACCAATTCTCCTCTGTTTTAGCTAAATTTCTATTTTATAGCGTCAATGCTATGGGAGATTAAAAGGATGTAAATCGAAAGCTCCCCTTCGACTTATGATTAATAATAATAAATACAACTTAAGATAAAATGTGATCGTACTTGGTACACATCGCACAACCGAGCAATAGACACAGCCCTAGGTCCATATAGTAGGAAATGGCTTAACGAGCTGCTCATGTGCAATCATTGCAGCACCCTTGTTAGGGGATAGCGCTGGCATTTTCTCCACCCGCTGCTTTTAATGCCAATTGGCCCGTGCGACGTCGCCGCTGGTCATTCACTATAAAGAGCCTTGGCTCCCTTTCTGTCCTAAACTTGTATGAACTATTGACTTGGCACACACTCAATCCCACTCACGCGTGCCGATTTTTCATCCACACTAGGAGAGGAATATTGCTTGAACTTTCTCGCCGGCAGCCCAATCTCAAACATCTCATCAATCTCGGCCGGCGTGCGATCCTTCATATCCGGTATAATCCACCAGGATACCACAATGCCAATGGTAATGAAGCCGACATAGATGAAACCGATCTTGCCGCCGAGATTGGCGGCGGTCGAGTTGTACAGATAGGGCAAAACGGAAGAAAAGATGACGGTGACGGCAGAATGTGCAAAGACGCTGATGCCCTGGGTCTGGGCACGGAGGCTTAAGCTGGAGACTTCGGCAGCGACAATGTTGGAGACGGGCCACGCGCCTAGGGAAGCAGCGGCATTGACGAGCATTGCTGCGGCAGCCAGAACCCTGTTGCCATGTTAGCGTATCAGACCAAACTTGTTAAGAACTCAGAAGAAGAGGAACGTTGTTTTGGGGTTCATACCAACTGGACGCGACGCCGTGGAAGACACCGGCAATGCCCGCCATCAACCACATGAGCCATATGAACCCCAGCGTCGACAGCAGCATCAATCGCCTTTCCACCTTGGTCAGCAGCCACAGGGCAACCAGATTTGTCACCAGGCTCAGCACAGCTCCTCCAGTAAACCACGATGACGCTGTAGAGGCCGGCATGCCCGTCACCTCCAGCACATACGTCAAGTGGCCAAGGAACGCCAGCCCAAACAGCTGCGGGATGAAGTTTGTGAAGATGACGATGGCTGTGCGACGGAGATTGCCGTGCGCGGGACGAAAGCAGTCCAGATACGAATGCTCGAGACGGCTTGCGCTCTCGGCGGTCTCGAGAGCAAGGGCCTCGCGAAGGTAGCCCATCACTTGGTCCCCGGAGCTGGCTTGCGCGCGGGAGCCCTGAAGCTTGCGAGAGGCCTTGACGGCAGCGTCTTCCTTGCCCTTGCGGAGAAGCCAGGCAGGGCTCTCGGGTAGGAATATCACCAATAGTACGGGGATGGCGGAAAAGGCCCACTGTCCGGCGATGGGTACCCGGTACGACTCGGGACCGGCGACATCCACGCGCGACCGGATGATGACGGCGCCGATAATCTCCCCGAGGACCGTAAAGATGGACGGCCAAGCCAGCGTCGGCCCACGCAGTAGAGGCGGAAGAACCTCGGACACATACGTTTGGGCGACGCAGAGGATGGATCCCACAGCGATGCCTTGCGTAAACTTGCCAACAAAGTAGAGGCTGCGGCGACCGTAGTCGCTAGGAGCCTGATCAGCGAGGTAGCATATGGCAACGGTAGCAGCTTGGATGATGCCAGAGAGGCCGAGGATGGGACGACGGCCGATTTTCTCCTGCGACCAACCGCTAAAGAAGGCACCGATCATGTTACCCAGGGGGCCGGAGACCGACCAAATGGAGAGCCAAGAGGTGGGAATGATGAAGCCGGTTGCGGAGGTCTTCTGGGGGACACCAAAGACGGCTCTATGGACATCAAGTCAGCAATGACTTCAGTATGATCAAGTTGAGAATAGACTCACTGAAACCCCGGCAGACTAGCAATAGACCCCAGGAACACGAGCTCATACCCATAGAGCAGGAAGATGAGCATCAGCCAAAGGCTCAGCAACGACAAACGCGGGTTCTGTCGTACAGCAGTGAACAGGGATATTTTCGGGCCATTGGCTGCCGAGACAGGCAATGTGTGAGCCGTGGTGGTCATCTCGAGGTAATCCACATGTTGAGACTTGCCGTCGTGGATTCTGACGACAGTGACAGAACCTGCTGGAGATGGCAGACTGCTGGTACTGCAGGGCTGCATCACGAGATTGGATGATTGGACAACGAAAGATGTATAAATATCCTATGATTGACAAGAAAATTTCTAGTCTATTGTAGATAATATGTGTACTGGATCGTTGAATCTGGTGGGAGCCATGGTTCTTATCTTGTTCACATTGTCGTGGCCAAGACCGTAGCTGTGGACTTGCTCGTCGAGGTAGATGTTGATTGTTTGATTGTTCGTTGTACATTATACGACCGTGGCTTAGTCTAAATCCCCGCATTGGACTAAACAAGGGGCGATACGCTCGATCAGAGCTAACTACCATCTTACCTCTGCGCGCCAGGGGGGGTTTTTAGTAAGTGGTTAACATGGTAATTGTTGTTCGCCACACGTTGATGACAACTACCAGAGTTCCAGCTGCTTGGCATTCGATGCCAAGTTCGTTAGGTGCAGAAGTGTACTGGCTTGGACAACTTAAGCGCTTTTCGGAGACTGCCAGCTGTCGAGGTTCCTGGAAATTCCCTAGGTGAGCCGACTTTCGCACATCTTAAGCGCTTTTCGGAGACTAGCTGACGAGGTTTCCCAGGTGAGCCGACTTTCGCATGTCTTTTGCGCCTGGGCTGAGCGAGGCAGAGAGTCAACACCGACAAGGGAACCAGGCTGAAGTTTTATGCGATGGCCCAGCAATCTTACGCTACTACCTACAACAAAGAGATGGATTGAGCTGCGTACTTTGCACAGCAAGGTGAGCCAAGGCTACTGTGCTGCTTCACAAAAGCGCTTTTGCGGCTCCGGTGTTTGCCAATATCGCCCGCGTCTACCATTAGGACAACGCGAGACGGCAATTTATAGTCGCTGATCGAATCGAACACGGCGTCGAAAGAAGTGTAAGTGGTCGTAGGAATCCGTTTTGAAGCTGCCACTTGCCTCGAGACCATCTCGTAGTCTTCAGTCTTTGCATAAACACCTTGGCACATTAGCCTCCATTACTCACCATGGCCGCCTCTGAGCTCCAAGACGATGGATTTACTCGCGCCTCACCCGAGAGCCTGGGCTACTCCTCCTCTGCCATACTCGGCTTCGTCGACGACGCTGCTGCCTCTGGCGTTGAGCTGCACAGCTTCATGCTGTACGCCAGCAACGCCGTCATTGCTGAGGGCTGGTGGTGGCCCTACCAGCGCAATCTGCCGCACGTGATGCACTCGGCAACAAAGAGCTTCCTGGCTGTGGCGGTAGGCCTTGCGATTGAAGAAGGGTATTTTGGCCTTGATACCACGGTGGTCTCGGTGTTTCCGGAGAGGATGCCCCCGGCCACTGGCGATGGCGATGCTGTTGATGGGGACTCGCCATCCCTGCCGTCCTTCCTCGACCAGATGACAGTCGAGGACCTTCTCACCCAGACATCCGGCCACGATCACGGCGAGAGTGGCGGGTCGTGGCGTAGCATCGAATCCAGCTGGATCGACAAGTTCATCTCCACGCCCGTCGTCCACCGCCCGGGAACCTTCTTCGCCTACTCGAGCGCCACTTCCTTCATGCTCTCCGCCATTGTCACCCGCACCACCGGTCTCTCGGTTGCAGACTACCTCGAGCCGCGCTTTTTCCGTCAGCTGGGCATCCGTCTTGCGCACTGGGACATGGGCCCCGAGGGTATCAATCCGGGTGGGAATGGCCTTTCGTGCCTGACGGTGGATTTGCTCAAGTTGGGGGTGCTGCATCTGCAAAAGGGGATGTGGAAGGGGAAACGAATCTTGCCGGAGAAGTGGGTGCAGGAGGCAACAAAGGCGCAGAGGGGAAACCTGTATGGATATCAGTGGTGGATTTGTGAGGATGGTAGCTACAAAGCCAGGGGCATGTTTGGCCAGCTCTGCATTGTGTGGCCGGACTTGGATGCTGTGCTGGCGGTGACGGCTGCAGTCAGCAGGAGGGCTGCCGCGCTGGAAGAGTTGATTGACAAACATTGCCCTGGGCTGCTAGCAAGCAGGAACAAGGATGCTGTTGGTTCCCAGCCGTTGGATCATCTCTCCTCGCGTCTGGCCGGCTTGCGGGTTGTTGCAGAGCTGCCTTTGGCTGCAAAGACCCCCTCTCAGGAGATGATCCAGGCCGTTTCAAGGGAACGATACGTTGCGGCACCCAACGAGGACGGCGTGCTTGCCTTTGCGCTGGACCTGTCCTCTGCTCCTCAACAATGTGTCCTCCGCATTGATAACCGCGCCGGTGCCCACCACGTCAGCTTCTCAATGGACACTTGGCTCGAGTCATACACCACTTCCCAAGTTGCCAGCCTACATCATGGATACACCTGGCCACAACTACGGTCAGTGGCTCGGGGACGCTGGATGGGCGCCACGATGGAATGTCTCGAAGTGGTGCTGCAGCTCCCCGAGACGGCTTTCCGCGACACCATCCTCATTACCTTTTCCCAGCCTGACCGGAGCATAGCCAAGCTCCAACGTTCTGTTAATGTAAACTCATTCACCTCACGGCGGCCCCCGATATATGCTACAATCCTCCGCAAAGGAGACGAGCTCTCGTCGCCGGAATTCCGGGCTCTAGCTGAAAGGGACCGGGCAACGACGAGGTTTTCCACCAGCGAGACCTCAGTCGGCGAGCTACTCGATTATCAGCCGGCAAGGGATGTGCTGGAGGCGGTAGTCCCGGAGTTGCTGAGCCATCCACGGCTGCAGGAGGCCAGAGACTATTCGCTCGACATGGTGCTAAGTCAAGCGTCGAAGCGGCGTATAGATTCGAACATGATGGCCGAGTTGAATCGGAGGCTGGCTGCTCTTACAGTCCCAGCTGTTCTGTAGTAGGTATAATGAATTCAATGAACAAGTTGCTCTTGAGAGCAGTTTAATCTGCTGGGTTTCTCTCAGCGCCTGTGGCCCTGAGGTGTGTGATTTGATTCAGAGAATTATACTAGTACCTACTATATTGAACTCAGAGTCCATTTCCAAGATAGATTAAAGTCTCGTAGCTATTCAGATTTGTGATGCAACAGCTTGACAATATTCTCTTTCAGTAGCGAGTGACAGCGGCGTCTGGCCCTTTTTATCCCTTGCGTTAATATCAGCTCCTTTCTCAACCAGCAGCTTAACAACATTCTTATGCCCACTTTCAGCCGCCCAGGATAGCGGCGTCTGGTCATAAATTATAACCTTTGCCTCAATATCAGCTCCTTTCTCAACCAGCAGCTTAACAACATCCTCATGCCCCCTTCCAGCTGCCCAGTACAGCGGCGTTTGACCATCTTTATCTTTTGTCTTAATATCAGCTCCTTTCTCAACCAGCAGCTTGACAATATTCTCATGCCCTATCTCAGCCGCCCGGGATAGCGGCGTCTGGCCCTTTTTATCCCTTGCCTCAATATCAGCTCCTTTCTCAACCAGCAGCTTAACAACACCCTCATGCCCCCCCTCCAGCTGCCCGGGATAACGGCGTCTGTCCATTTTCATCCCTTGCCTCAATATCAGCTCCTTTCTCAACCAGCAGCTTAACAATGTCGGCATGTCCTTCTTCGGATGCAACAAATAGCAGTGGCTGTCCATCATCAACCTTCGTGTCAACTTGAATTTTATCATCGTCAAGAAGTGCTCGAATCAAGCCCTCGTCACCACCTTGCCCGATCCAAGCACGTAGCAGCTTCTGCTTCATTGTGTCGTTGTCTGCATTAATAGCTAGATGCAGCGCAGTTTTTCCATCTCTAGATATTTTTTCAACATCAGCACCGTTTTTGATGAGGACGTCCAGTATCGTATTATAACCTCCCAGAGCCGCCCAGTGCAGAGCTGTTCGGTTTTGATTATCTTCTTTGTCAATGTTTTTGCGGTCGAGGAAAATGTCGTACGTGAAGAACTTTTTCACAATATTTATATGGCCCTTCATGACCGCCTCATGAAGGGGTGTCCGCCCGTCTTTGTTGGACACAAGAGCGGTGGTCCCCAGATGCTTCATGATTATGTCTACACAATCTTCATGGCCTTGGCTTGCTAGCCAATGCAACGCAGTTCTTCCCATCGTATCCTGAACATGTATATCTATAGGGACCCTTTTGGCCGAAATGCTGAGTAAAGTCGACCGACGTCGTAAAGGGCGATCCATCGATAAAAGGCGTTCAATTTCTTGAATGTCGCCTCTCATCGCCGCTCGGATCAGCCCAGCCTCCTCTAACCGTCCACTAGTCATCATCGATCCTGTGAAAGTGGATGGTATGCGCGGCTTGCTCTGCTTGCTTGGCGTAACGGTTGGAGCCGACTCAGCCATTGGGGTTGATTTTCCGTCTTTTGTGCTGCTTGGTTGAAATAAGTGATTGAGTTGCAGTAAATAAGTATAATAAAGATGTTGAAAGTGGCGGGATCTAAGTTGCATTTGGCATTTCCAGGAGGAGCTGCACCAAAAACACATCTTTCTGCCGAACGATTTCGACCTATCAATTAGCGCTGCAAAGCAGCATCAGGAATCTCTGCCCAATAGCCTCAACCTACTAATTAATGCCGCGGAGCAATTGCAGGGCTATCAGGGTAACACAACCAGTGAGATTGCAGAACTAAGCGCCAGCCTTGCAACTGTATTTTCTTCTCATTAAAAAGCAAGTCGCCAGTTAAGCAATAAAACACATACTTCTATACCCTCTACAACCAACAATCATTATCCCAAGATTCTACAGAAAATTATTGGAGCCTCTAGTCCAATGGCCAAGCGTGTATTATGGCTAATAGCTTCTCTGCCTATGCTTGCAGCTGCCCGAAATTGCACCGTACATCCGATTTCAGGTGATGAGGAGGTTGGTTGGCAGTCTGGGAGCTGCTACCGGGGCACCTGGAACATCGTGAGCACCTGCTTGTCGACTATAATCGCCTGCACATGGAGCATTCAACATCTCAATATTCCGGCTACAGACGATAGTGGGTGGGTGAAAAACAAGAGGAAGATGAAGTGGATGATAATCACTGTTTTATTCCCCGAGTTGGTCTTAATTCACGCCATGTTCGAGTTTCACATGGCGTGGACAGCCCTCCGAAGCATGGGCGAGGGGCAAAAGTCTGCATGTATCGAGTGGCCCTGGTGGTCTCAAATGCCATCATTTTCATGGTTACCGTCTCGCCGAGGCAACTTGGACTCAAAAGACAAAGATCCAGAAAGCCAAAATGTCACAAATACGCAGAATCAAGATGGCTCAGATGAATCAAGAAAGAGAAAGTGGACTTTGGTTCACTGCTATTTTGCCAACATGGGCGGTCTTACGTATACCGCAGAAGGGAAACGACATCTGATTACTGCTCAACAGCTGGCCAAGATGGAGGACCTCTCACACGCAAACCCGGAGGTAGCAGAGGAAGATATCAAGGACAAAAGCAAGCAGGATTGGTTGGCCAAGGCCTTTGCTGCTCTTCAGATCTCGCAACTAATCCTTTCCGTCGTTACGCGACATATCCAAGGGATAGACTTTTCCCAGCTTGAAACAGTTACACTCTCATTTGCCATCTGCGGCGTGCTGATCTACTGCACATATTTTTACAAGCCCCAAAACATTGGACGGCCCATTGAGTTCAAACATGATACGCCTGAAAACGCCGCTCGGTTCTCAACGCTACAGTCTGAGAAGACTTTTGATAGTTTTTGGGCATTGATGCTGAATAGGCAAACCGACAACAAACAAACCAGCAACAAACAAACCAGCAACAAACAAACCGATGACATGAAAGCCAACAGCTCAAAATATCAGAAGACACCCAGAGTTCCGAATGATAATATACCCATCAATAAGGGCAATAATGACGTCCATCCAGCAGTATATCTACTGGCGCTGGCTTCTGGGCTTTTCGGTGCTATCCATGCCATCGCTTGGAAATTTGAGTTTCCTACTGAGGAAGAGAAGTTGCTTTGGCAAATAGCTACTTGCGTCTCCGCCGGGAGCCCTGTCATTGGTCTACTTGCGATTCCCTTCGCTCAGTTTACGAAGGCCGCAGGGGATCCTGAGCTATTTGCAAGAAATTGCCTAAGGCTAATGCAGGAATATTCTTGGCACACTCCCAACATGCCCTGGGTCCGCGTTGTAATCAAAGATTTAGAAGACGCCATTGTTAAGGACGCCGCTGCTAAGGATAACTTTGCTAAAGATGAACCAAGAAGATATTCGGACATCTTCCGTGAAACCGAAGATACCACGCTTATAGATGTTGAATATTTCCTAACATTGGAAGGCCGCTTTCAAGATTTAGATCCAGGACGATTTGAACTGCACGGCGACAAGCTGTTTGTTCGAAACTTTCACAGCCTTATCAATTGTTTGAGTGGTAGGGAGACGAAGAAAATCGAAGAAGCAGCTCGAATTGGCGTGTGGCCGAGACAGTCACTGCTTCCTCGCGGAGTCAGCCAAGGTATTTTGTACTTTACCGGATTTCTTTACTGCGCTTCTCGCCTCATACTACTTGGCGTTTCGATCTCTAGCATTCGAAAGATGCCTGGGTCTGTTTATCTTGTTACAGATTGGACAGAATACTTGCCGACATTTAGTGCGATGGGTGGATGATTGTTTAATGGTAACAGATTCTGTTAATATAAAGCTGCCTATTTGTGGAGAATATTCGTCGTAGGAGAGAGTCCATTTCTGGGTAATGTCAGTTTCGATATCGAGATACACGGTCTCCTTCGAATGATGGCAGAGTTTGGCATTGCATGAGTACTAGATTAGAATAAAGACGTATGCAATGAGCGCTTCACATCTACCAGATAGTCTGCCAAATAATGAATATTTATCAGCATGCGGCATGCAAAGGCAAAGCCAACCATTTAGATACGCAAAAGCAGGCCTAGTAGGCCTAGTATACCATGACATATAAGAGCATGTAGTCTAGTAGCGTCAACAGCCAAGGTGTGGAATCGATAATAATTCACGCCCACTAAACACGACTGTGGGACGCCGGAATTCTTTTTTATTTTTTTTTTTTAAAAATTTTTTTCCCCATGACTTAGCTTTACGGCTCATACTGAACCCAGTTTTGTAAGAAGCCTACCATGATTTTGTCTGGAACATTGGCCTGACATGCTGCAGATTTGAATGGACCAAATTGAGGGAGGACGGCGTCGCTAGTGATATATCTGCCTGTGTCCAACGCAACAGTGGCTTTGTTAGTAACAGTGAGACCTGATTGCTCTAGAATCTTTGAATAACAGATTTTCTACAGAATCCTGCCAGAACTGTCTTGCAGTGGAATTTGGGATGATGCTTATAATTTGCAATTGTTGGAAAGTGCTAGTATAGTGAAAAACATAGTAGAGTTGGATTCTTAAAACCTATCAACTTATTCTTAATTCCACTTGGAAACAGGAATCTAAAATCCATAGTATATGAGTGTTGAAACTATTGTATACACGCTTTGATTTATGCATCAACAACGACATACCAAGTGCCTCTCATTGGCCAGGCCTCCCAATTGCTTCCAGTACTTTCAGTGTCTTTCCCTAAATGCCACGGAGCCATGTTTCTCATTCGTCAATACTTTCCACAAGCGACAGTATGTCACAATATCGTATGACTGAGAGACTTCGGTGTGGATTATGCTAGCAACGGGCGGTGCTGCATTGAGGGCTGGGATGACAAGCGCCTCGATATTACATCGCATATCCTACAATCAGTTGGGCCTAAATCAGGGGTCTGGCGAGTAGTTGTGAGTGGCGCATGTTGACATGGTTTAGGGATTGACCTTGAGGCAGTATCCTAGTTGCTCGCGAGAAGTTCAAACTGAGCTCGCAATTGGCTAATACGATACACTTGTAGGTTTTACCCTCATAAAGCCAGGACAAACTGTTGCAGATGCTTTATGTTGTCGTAATTTTTTTTACTCCAATTATGCGTCGTGAAGCACCTATTGTGCCTCACAGTCTGTGCTTTCTGTTTCTTAAGTCGGTTGTGAGACTAATTTGCGTAGAAAGTTGTCCCACATGCTAAGTGTCATTTGCTGTCATTTGAGCAGAGCCAGGAACTCTCAAGAAGACGAAGAAAGACAAAAAAACTCCAGGCCTAGGTTATAAACTTACAAAGTTAATTGCTCTTGAGCTGATGGCACTAAGTTGCTACCCGATTAGCCAAGGTAGGTACATACGCACATGTACGTGGTGAGTTCGATTGTGTAAAAGTTCTTGCTGGTTTCGGTCCGACGGCAATTAACTTTTTGTTTCGCTCAAGATCCAGTTTACAAGCTTCAACTGGCAGCCAATAAGACGAGCGCTAGCAGATGACAATCGTCCGTTTTTAGTATTGTAGTGTTGGGGCTAATGGTAGATGGTGCGCATACTTGTGAGTGGGTGTAAGAGCTCAATGTTATGACTGAACTTTGACTAATGTATTGACCTCTTCATACAACAGTGAAGAAAAATTAATCAGAATTTATATTAAATCTTTTTCTAGCATATACTCTTTGATTCCACCTCACGTTTCCCCATCAGTACCGGGGAAAACTTACACAAGTGACGGATCTTGTCTTACGCGTATTCGCTACAACTAGCCGCACTCCACGAAACGAAAACCAAGACGTGAAGAACTAATCAACAAGAGTTCACTGTCATCACCCACCCCTACGATTATTTGTATTGTTCATTGCCCGGGTCTATACTTAATTATAATAAGCAGCCATACAACAACTGTGGCTGATTTAGTGCGGCTATGGGCGTTGTATTGCAAAAGTACCGCAAGTACCTCGAACATCAATCAACAGAGCCAAAACCGATGTGCCAGCCCTGTCATTTTGTTACAACATACCCTGCTTGTTGGCCGCTTTCCACTCTTTCTTTCCACTTACTTTTTCCTTGAGATCCTTTTCCAGCCACCTAGAATTACTGCCAGCTTGTTGTTGAGACTGTTTAAGTCCCAGCTACTGGGGTTGCTTTTGCGCAACTCTGCACGGCAATAACCCTGGATAATGTTTGCTAAATAGATCCTCATTGGTGAAGTTTTCGGTTCTTGAGTGTTAGATCAAGAATCCTACTCTTCTATCATGATGTCACGACCTGTTCCCTCGTAACAGTCAGATCCCTTTAGTAGCTGATTCCGTCACAGTAATTGCTACAATTGCGATTATGAGCCTAATCTTTTACCCAGTTAGCTTAACGGTATGACGGATTGCTACGTATCAATTGTCGGAACAATTGTAATTGTCAGGGCTCGTGTTTGTTTGTTTGCTTTGGTATTAACGACCACAAGTATCTACTTATCTGGATACACAAATCCTCATCTAGGCGATAAGTCTGTAGAAGCCACTTTCTGTCATAATTACCTCCACGTAATCTTGTTCCTTCGGGACCGGCTTAGCTAGACAGCAAGCTTCTCAACCAATAGCCGGAGGTGTCGACGCTTGTTCGCTACATTTCATCTATGCGACGGAAAAATACAACATTTATATATTAGCAAGCTAATATAAAGGGAAAACACTCCTCAAGAAGGGGAAAAA
The DNA here is from genome assembly GCF_020647795.1 of Trichoderma atroviride. NCBI lineage: Eukaryota > Fungi > Ascomycota > Sordariomycetes > Hypocreales > Hypocreaceae > Trichoderma > Trichoderma atroviride. The sequence continues at coordinate 304,178 of NC_089400.1, read as the reverse complement.
CCCTTGTCCTTTTATGTGCAAGAAGTGTAAATCAGTAAATCAGTACCGCAGACGACTATTGCTCGGCATCTCAACTAATACCATTACACAATGCAGTCTATAAACCTAATGAAGTGAAGGCATATGAACGAAATTTCTGCCATCTTGTGAATTTCACAATTTGAATTGTGTTGCATCTTCAAAGAATTTCGGAGAACGAAGTCGCTGAAACATATTGCGGATGATTACATTGTTACAAACAGACCCTGCTAATCATTGTGAGGCTTAGCAACAGCTATCGTACTCCCTTTTCCGTATACGATACTAATCAGTTGTTGTGAGGCTTGGCAACAACTACCGTACTCCCTTTTCGGTATACGATAGTAACCCACATGCATTTGGTGTACTATCGTAAGTTTTCTAAACTCGAGAGAGCAGATTATATGTCGGTGATAGCTTCTTTGAGCCGCAAACTCCGTCTGCAATGTCCGGTGTGCCCAGTCGACCCTCTACTCCTGGAAATTCAAGGAGTAAAAGAAAAGTATACAAAAACCGGCGACGGAGTCCCAACGCAAGGGCTCAAGGACATCCAGCTTTAAACACGTCTTTCTTTCCTCATATTTTTCAACTCTTAAGTATCGTCTGATATTTTAAACATCTAGCCATGGCTGATACACTCCTTGTTACTGGCGCGAACGGCTATGTCGCTCTTCATGTTATCAAGGAAGCCATTGCCCAGGGGTACAAAGTTGTAGGAACAGTCCGCTCTGTTGCAGCAGCTGAAAAAAATCATGGCAATTTTTCCCGATTCATCTTCACAGCTACAAATCGTCGAATTGCACGATATTACAAAGCCGAGCGACTTCGAAAAGGCCTTTGACAAGTTCAAAATCGGAGCCGTCATCAACACAGCGTCACCGCTGATTAATAACCCAAGAGACGTCAAGGCTGACGTCCTTGATCCTGCGATCAAAAGTGGCGTGGCAATTCTTGAGGCCTCGGCCAGATATGCCGGGCCACAGCTGAGACGTGTCATCCATGTTGGATCCTTTGCGTCAACTCTTGACCTGTCACTGGGCCTCGCTCCAGGGAAGACATATTCGCCCAGTGATTGGAATCAACTTACATACGACGAGTCTGCAAATGGTGGGCACCGCACTGCGTATATTGGATCAAAGGCTTTGGCTGAAAAGCGCATGTGGTATTGGATGAAAGAAAACACACCCGCATTCGACCTGGTATCGGTAGATCCAGCGGCCATCTTCGGACCACATGTTGGGCCGATTGATCTTGACCATTTGAATATTTCAACTCAAGTGATATGGGAGCTTGTCGCCCCATCGCCGAATCCACCGCCTTATAATTCTGGCCACCTTGGAGTGTGGGTTGACGTCCGTGACGTCTCTGCAGCTTTGCTTGCAGCTGTGAAAGTTCCGGAAGCAGGCGGTGAACGTTTCTTGGTTGCACAAAGATGCCACTGGCAACTTGTGAGGGATGAAGCAAGAAGAGTGTTGCCTGAGTTGCAGAGTCGGATTGATGCAGGCGAGCCAGGTGCTTGGTTGGCTGCGCAAGCTACTACATATGATGTTGATGGGAGTAAAGTGAGCAAAATCTTGGGAGTGCAATACAGGTCGCTAGGAGAGTGTTTGAAGGATTCTTATAAACAACTTCTAGAAGCCGAAAAGATGAAATAATACGATTATTAATCTTTTATGAGATAGATTAATAAAATGTAGTTCTGATAACTACAATCACGTTATTTTATTGTTCCAGTGTAAATGATGATATAACTTGATGACTTATAGCTCAGATAGTCAGTTGTTAACATAGTATTTACAATACTTTCCTTATTGTTATGTCAATTTTCGCAACTTGTAACGGTACTTCTAAAGTACATACTAACCAGGGTCAAGCCACAATCCGCCAACAATGGATCTAATACCACATACGCCACTTACAATCTACTCACTACAATATGCATAGTCCAACCCAGAATACTTCAATCTCTTCATTCCCTGCAGACCCAACCAACTCCATTCCGCAGTGGGTAACGGCTTCTCTTTAGCGCATCCGCGGCACCGAAGAAAAAACCCCATCCAAGCTACGGGCGACTTGGCGCGGCATCTGCTTGTCCGAAGCTTGACCACAAACAGCATAAATGTTCCTATCTAGCCTTATCGCGTGGTGCCTGTTTGCTGGCTGTAGAACAAGAAGCCGCCCTTGTGAGCCAATTGTAACTTTTTGTCTCGGGTGTCTCCAATATCCATGTTGCATGCAGTGAAATTATTTATTCTTCTTCTTCGCCGACCCTTCTCTTCTCCTGCTTTCTTCCTCCTCTCCAAACACATGAAAACTTCAAAAAAGGCGTCCTCTATTTATCCCCCATCTCTGTATCCAATTGATTGACTATCATTACTTTTTATTTAAACCTTAATACTTTACTTTTACTATAACTCACCATCTTGTACCAAGACAGGCCCACCTCAATCCAGGCACCAGATCTCAACCGCAGCTTATCCCCAGTTTTCAAAGCCAATTCCTATAAGTGAGCAGACTCAAACCATCACAATGGCTGCCGACAACACCACCACCACCACCAGCCTCAAGACTATCCGCAAACTCGGCTATACGTGAGTAACTCACATCATTTCAACACATAATCTCCAAACCCATCTTATACACATCTTCAACTCTACAAGTACTAACCAATCCAGTGAACACTTCTCCTCCTCCCGCCACCATCTCGGCATCTACCGCTGCGTCACCATCTCCGTCCGCCACTACCTCTCCTCCCTCCCCCAAAACACCCAAATCAATCCCTCCTTCTTCGCCGCCCTCGCCTCCATCGTCAAAGACCAGCCCATCCTCCGCGTGGGCATCACCGGCGAAGACTCCAGCAACGCTCACTGGACGCACATTCCGCAAATCGACCTGCGTGACCACGTCTCTGTCGAATTAGTGCCCTGTGAGACGGTGCAAGAGTATGAAGACAGGATTGCTGAGCATCAGGGCTGGGAACATGACCAGAAGTGGCAGAACATCGAGACTCGCTCCCCGTGGAGAATCACAATCTTGAGGCCCAGCAGCAATAATGAATCCGTCTTGAAAGAATTCGGCGGACAGGAAGACGTCTTCTTTTCCTTCCACCACTCCCTCATGGACGGCACCGGCGGCCGCGAATTCCACGAGATGCTGCTCTCAGCCCTCGCCACTCATCAAGACCAAGACAAAGACTTTTCAACTGTCCTCTCCTTTCCAAAACCTCCCTCACTCCCCGAACCCCTCGAAGCCGCCGTCAACTTCTCCCTCTCGTGGCGCTTCATGCTCGGCATCCTATGGGACCACTTTGGCCCCCGGTTTCTCAAACCCAAGCCACAGCCTGTTTGGAACGCAAAGCCCATCAATTTCGCCTTGCCGTACAAGACGCGCATCAAGCCCATTGACATCTCCCCCCGAGACTCTCTCCGTCCTCTTAAACGCCTGCAGGAAACATTCCGTCACGCTCACGGCGCTTCTTCACTCTCTCGTCCTAACTTCACTCGCCAAACGCCTCTCCTCATCTCCCGCAGAATCACCCGCCTTTCTCTCCGGCACGCCCATCAGCCTCAGGCCATACCTCACCCAAAAGCCCGCCGACCAGGACAAACCATCTGCATCTCCCCTGCGCTGCCTCGTCAGCACCTGCATCCACCAATTCTCCCCCAAAACCGTCTCCGCCCTGCGCGCCCCCAACGCCGACATCAACGCCCTCATCTGGGAAAACGCCGGCCAAGCGAAAAAAAGATCTCGCTACCAAACTTGCCCTCACGCCCAAAGACGACATCACAGCCATGCTCAAGTTCATCAGCGACTGGATCGACTTCTGGCGCAGGAGGGACGGCACGCCGCGCAGGGAATCATGGGAGATTAGCAACATTGGCGTGCTAAAGAGCGCGGAGACGACGAATAGCCCCAGGGCGACGAGGATGCTGTTTTCGAATGGGGCAATGGTTGCTGGGCCGCCTATTGGTGTTGATGTGGCGAGTGTCAAGGGATCCAAGTTGACTGTTAGCTTGTCGTGGCAGGATAAGGCTGTGGATGAAGAGTTGATTGAGCAGCTGAGGAGTGATTTAAGAGGATATGCTGAGAAGTTGGCTGAGACTGGCAGCTCTTTTGTCTGAATGAGAGCCGTTTCTTTCTTCTTTTATTCTCATTTTCAGTTTCAAGCAATACGATAATTGTAATGATTCGGAGGGGGGTTTACTGAAAGTAATATTAATAGTTGGATTGAAGACAATGGCATATATACATTTACAAACATCTTGATCTTCGAATTTAATTCTCACATCAATAGTTAAAAAGTGAATGGGTTTTCATGCACTTGACTAATCAATACAAGCAAGATATGCATTAATATTGAAGCAGAATGAGCTCAAAGTGTAAAAAGTAAAATAATGTCGTAAGTATATTTCTTCATGTCCTATCCAAACGAAAGGTAGAAAAGATGATGGATTTTCCCACCCATATATCGCAAAACCTCCCTGAATCGAAAGTATTATGCCTCTCTCTCATTCATCCAAAAGTCTGTCAATCGTCTAGTCTAAACCCCGTAAAACGCCATGCAAAATCTCTTCAATATCAAAAACGCAAGATTTCTTCTCCCTCCTCTTCCTTTTTTTGGTCTTCGCCTAGAGCCTTTACCAGCCTTGTCCAGGAGGCTTTGACGATTTAGATCCCCCTCTGAAGTAGTTATACTGCATAGGATCCGCTTCCGGGGTTTCTGCGTCCTCATACTGGGGAACGCCAGCGTATCCTCGAGGTCCGCCGATTCCTACACCAGGAGTCTGGGCTGGCGAGCCTACCGCTGGACTCCGAGCTCGATCTAGGGGTACTTCTTGATAGCCTCCAAAGGGCTTTTCCAAAGCAGGGCTCTGTGACCGCTCATGGGATACATTCCTATATGACATTGGTGGCGCCATGGCAGGGCCGACAGCGTTGTGCACCAACCCAGACGAGCTGGAGTTCTCTTGAGAATAGAGCGGACTGCGATGCCTGTTGATTGAGTCCTCGCCATAGGGGCTGGGTCGGTAGGCTGTTTCGTGGGGCGGCGGCAGTCTCACGTTTGCAGGCGAAAACGGCGTGGCATGGCGGTTGGATGGCGTCCCCGGCCTGGAGCCGCTGTCCAATGAGCCGGGCGTTCCGGGCCGGTACCCGTCAAGCTCCTTGCCGTAAATCTCGCCACCACCGTGCTCTTCAGTAAACTCTGCTCGGTTCTTGTAGTACTCAAAGTCCATCTGAGACTCTGAGACGTACTCGAATCCGGGCACTCCATCGGCTGCCTTGCCTGGCTTGCCGCCCTGCATGGAATTGAGGGCATACATGTCTGAATAGCCACTGACGCTCATCAAGTCGCCGGCAGGGCCCACGTCCCTGCCATCCGTCAGTCGTCCCGAGTAAACGGACGGAAGCAGATTTTGCGCCTTCTGGTGAACCATGGGGGTGATGAGTGGCTTGTACAGAGCTGGGTGACCGAATCGGCTGGCAAGCTTCTCGTTTCGGAGATTGTTCTCCTTTTGCGCAGCATTCTGGCCATCCTGTCTAATTGCCCCTCTTGTCTTGTAGTATCGCATCCGGTCGTCATAGGCATTTCCACAGTAAATCTTGAAGAAGATCAAGAGGACTGGCAGGGGGCACACGCAGAAAAATTGAAGGTGCGTTCCGTCTCCGCGAACCCAGCACGTCAACAAAAAGACGCCGTTGGACAAGATGGTGCCAAAGATGAAGCGGTTAAAAATGACTCGCCAGAACAAACCACCCGACTCCGTTTTGGTGACGAAACGGTACAAGATCAGATACTTCTTGAGGAAAGAGTCAATGGTAAAATACAGCGCCGTTGCGATGAGGACGAGTGGCTGGATGCCCGCGAAGCACAGCGTGACTGTCGAGTAGTACAGGAAATAGCAGTAATAGCTGGCATAGTCAAACGCCGGCGGCGCCGTCAATTCAATGAGCTCTCGGGGCGTGGGGCTAGAAAAGGTCTTTGTGAAGAATGCATTGATCAGCGGCCACATTTGAGCGAGATCGATGGCGGCACCAAGCTGTCGCTGCAGGAGATAGGTGATCCAGAATGGGCTGTTTCTGCAAAAGGCAATGAAAATACTGGCAGCAAGATCCTCCTTGATAATCGCATCCCACGCATTCTCGCCCTTGTCAGCGTCGTTGATGACGGAAACCACAAAAGACCAGATGACGCTGAAGAAGGAGAAGACGATGAGATTGTTGAAGACGAAGAAGGAATAGAGCTTGGCCATGACGTGTCTCTCACGTCCCGTCTTGGTCTTGTCTCCTGCCCGGATAGACAGTCGTCGGAAGATGACGGGGAGAGCCAGATAGACACCAGATGTGATGGCAGGTGAGGCGATTCCCTGGACAATGCCCCAGAATTTGGTGTCTGACTCGAGAGAATTCTGAAATCCCTTCCAGACCTTGCCGAGGTTGCTCAAGTTGACGAGGAAGATGGCGATCATGGCGTTGGGAGCAATCCAGAAAAAGGTGAGAAGGATGATCCAGAGACTGTTGAACCATCTCCGGCGACTTCGAGTGGAGCTAGACAGTGGCATATTCGGCCAGATGATGTCGATGGGCTTGGGCGCCAGCTTAATTGTCGTGCCATGGGGCTTCTTCCGGCGGGTGATGTAGGCAATCTCATGCGCCTCGGCGACCTCTGAGTAACTGGCAAAGCCAAAAGGCATGGAGCTTCGCTTGTCAACACTGGCACGAACCTCTTTGACTTCTACTTCGAGTTCTCGAATTCGCTGAGTGTAGTACTCAATGGCGTCTAGTCGCTGACCCTTGGGGTAGGTTCCATACGAACGATCCTTCTTGGAGGGCTTGCAAGTTGGCCGCGGTGGCAGGTTATTGGGGTTCTTGAGGTAGATGGCCAGTACTTTTTCCAATTTACGAACAGCTCGGTCGTGCGCCGCAATGAGGTCGGGAAGATCCTTGACGTTTCGGGCAATGGCAGTTCGCGCGAAAGACGAGTTGGGAGCGACGCCATCAATGATACGCGCGATACCCTCATCAGAACATCCTTGCTTGGGAATATCATACAGCTGTTTGATTGAGGCAAACGATTAGCCACTTGCTGTAACCTTGGGAAGGAAGGGCAGTATGGAACCGCAATGTTAAATATCGGCAGGGCTTACCATGAGCGTTCGCGAGTGCAGACTGTTTTGGTAGTCTTCACTCTCAAAATACTTGCGACGAAGCTGCGTGATTCTGCGGTAGTTCCACCAAAGGAAGAAGCAGACGACAATATCAAAGACCCAAGCAATGACGACCTGGACCCACAAAGGGCGACCCCAGACATTCAAGGGCGTGATTTGCAAGATCCAACTGGTCGAGTCTTGGACAGTGTTTGAATCTGGTGTGGACATTTTGTAATGAACGGGAATGAGAACACTGACGCCAACGACAGCGAGGATCACAAAGATGTTGCGACACATGCGCATAACGCGCAAGAAGATGGTGGCGTCCATGCCAATCTGCTGCATCAGCTTTTCCTCGTGCGTGCTCATCAAGGGGAGGACCCATGACCATGGCTTCTTGCCCAGAGGCGGCGGAGCGTGCTTTTCGTCGGCATGCTTTAGCTTTGGGGCGTAGACGGCCTGGTTGTAGGGTCTTAGGAAAGAGAACAACAGGGCGACGATGGCCGTGAAGCCGAGAGAAGTACCCAGCGCAGAGTACACGGAAGCTGATGCGAGCTGCAAGAAGGAAATGTTAGACAGCGTAAAAGACAACAAAGAGAGGCTTGGGCCTGCAGGCGCCATGCCCGCGAAGCGATTTTAACTGACTGTGCCTGAGAAGGGATCTTTGAGCAGATTCAGAAGCTCTTCTGCGGGAGTTTCGTTGTCGTCGCGCGCCCGAAGCCATTGCCAGATGGGCTCCTGGAAGGTCATGTTGCAGGCGTGTGCCCGTCTAGGGCAGAGAGAGTTGTAAATTGATCAAAATCAGACGACAGTAGTAGTGGGCGAGCACAAGGCGCAATTCGATGCCTGTCGAGTGTTTCTCCCACGCAGTGGAAGCGCTCGAATCAATTCTGCAGGAGACTTTTTGCGCCGAGCAGTAGAATCCGCGGCCAGTCGTTGCTCAATCAAGAGCCCGAGGGCTGGTGGAGGAACGCGTCGAGGGCGCCGACCAGCAGTTGCGCAATCCGAGAGAGTTGCGTCACCAGCGTGATGTCAGGGGAAATTTCGCTTCGAATGATGCCTGTCCGTCCCAAGTCGCTAAATCGAGTAGCGAGCAGCGAGAGAAAACGAGAGTAAAAGGAAAAACGAAGGAGGAGGATGAAAGAATACAGAGGCCAAGGCACCGGCGCCGTTATACAAGACAACAAAACGAGGGACGCTCTCCGCTAGTGAATCGCAGATGAGCCGGGCATTTGGATGAAGAAGAAAAAAACGAAGGACGCCGAAACAAAGAGGAAAAGCTCGGCTGGACCAGGGGTCATCGGATGGGGTTTCGAGTGGACAGGTGAGCAGGAAAAGAGGGAACCTGACTGGGATGGGCTCGATTCCTGGATGGGGATGGTCTGCCCGCGGCTTTGGCAGCGTTGAGGATCACAGATGGCATCGGGGCCCAAGCTCGGGGATGGAGAAGCGAGACAGTTGTGCAGGGAGGGTCCGCCGGTGGCTGCTGGAGTCCCAAAAAGATGGAGATTCGGGTCCAAGTGAAGCAGTCGTCGAGGAAATCTTGGAGTCTGCAAGAGAAGAGAGAAAAAAGAAGGTGGTCACGCATGTGTCAGTCCCGGGATGTCAATCGATAGCGACGCAGTACCCCGAGATACGTGGGCGTCGGGTGATGAGCGCTGCAGCACACCGTACCCTTGGGGTACTGCGCTAGCTGTAGGGACCAACAACCACCAGCATTACAGGCGCAACAAGACACTCAATGCGCTACAACATCGGTGGCCTCTTTACACGTTCCACGCACCTCAAGCAAGAAACACTCGGCCCAGCTTTGCTGACTTGATTGGAAAACTGGAGCCCTTTGTTTCAGCAGACATTTGCCTTCCCTTTGCTTTGTTTTGCGCTTGGCCCAAGTGGACGAGTTGCGCACAACGGCCAAGACGACGCCATTGGCCTCGACCCCTGTCGGCGTTGCCCCTTGTGGGCTCGTCTCCAGCGCCCCTCTGGCCGCGGTGGCCACTAGAACGGGCCCTACTCGCAAAAAAAGGCGTGCAGAGGTTGCAGCGTTGCTATTTTTGCGACCCCTTAAAGCCACTGCAGCGTTAGCGCCCTGGCTGCTGTTTTAGCATCGAGTGGTTCCCTGCCGGCGGTGGCTGTTTGATGCCAGGCACCGGCGGGGTGGGGCGGGAGGGATAAACGGGCAGCTGGCACGAGTGAGTGAATACGAGCCGTGGCATTCTCACTAAGATGCTTGTAGCGCTGCTAGGAAAATCAGCAGGACACGAGGCGTGGCAGCTGCAAAAATCCCGTGCGGTGCAGTTGCTCCTAGAAGCGCTTGGGCACCTGCACTGCAGATGGACCAACAGACGCTTGGAATTGTCAAGGCGCTGAACTTGCCCGAAGATAAACTCTGCACTACTGCCACGTTAGGGTCCCGCACCAACCGCGACTTAGCTCTCTCAGCTGCATTGGCTTGGTGACATTCTCAGTGACCAGTCGGATTCTGGCGTTCAACCTCAAAAGTGTAGGTTATTTTTATCTGCATCATCTCATACTTGGTGAATGCTGCGTCCATCATTCTGTACCAACAATCTATTTCAGCTCTTGCTTACTGCTGTCAGGGAAATGCAGGTCAGTCAACTCGGAATGCCTTCGTGCCGGCTCTACAGATGACCGCTGCGGCGGGGTGGCCTCTGAGTGATCCTCGCTGGGATGAGTGCGCAAAATGCCTGACAAGTTGCTGTTTTCGCCACCATGTCCGCGATCGACACTCGTAACCGCCCTCGGTGCAACCAGCATCTCGATCGGAAGACTCGAGCCAAGCCGTGGGAATCGCCCTCGCTTTTCGTGGCCATTTTTTGCCTTTCACGATGAATCAAACAAGACGCTGCAGCAAGACCTACAGTACAGCATCTATAATTATTCCTTGGCTCTCACCTCAGCGCAAAGATGGCCTATAAGCACGCAGAATTCTCGGGTCTAACGGCGGCAGGGCCACGAGCTGGGCGGCTGTAGCCGATCTGTGCTTCGCCACATGGTGACGATCGCCCATACCCCGGCCTTGTGTCTTGGTTGACTGCTCGGTTGGTGAATGGATGGTGGCATCTGCTGCTGATACTACGTGTTCATCGGTTCACATACCCTTCCAAAGGCAATGATGGCATCAACATCTGCACGTTGTTAAATATAGACTCGTGTGCCTCGTATGTAATAAAACATGCAGACGGTCGTTTATGCATAGCTCCTTGTCGATACGGTTATCGCGGTCGTCGAGTCCAAATTGGGGCTTACAATCCCTGCATGGCCCTCAACGGCTCTAGTCCATTACTAGCATCTACAAAGTTGACCCTGGCACTGAAGATATCATCTTCAGTACCTACAGTATTTGTCCGTCATTTCCTTGCAGCTTGCTTCTTGTCTGCGTGTAAGCAATCACTGCTTTCAATTGCTTTCAATACAGTTAACCCGCTGGGAACAACTTCATCAGTGCGTCGTATTCTCGTCAGTCCCATATACGCTCGGCATAGAGGCCTCCGTTTTGTTGCGAGCTGAAATGGAGTCGATACGAGCAAAGTTTGAATCTTGTGACTGGAATCGGCAGTGATGGGATTGCGCGCATCAAGTCCCAGCAGCGTGCAGTGCAGGCATGCCATACAGCTGTCAATACCACAAGTCTCCAGTTCAATTCTTCCCCTGAGTCTGATCCCAGCGACAGCGTGCAAGCCCCTGCATTGAGTCCCGCGGCGAGCCATTTATGTGTGGAGGCATCACTCCACCAAGGACTGTTTTTATTGTCCGTCTGTCCGGGGAGAACAGGGGGGGAGCGGTGTTGGGTTGATGTTTTGGACCGCAGAATAGAACAATATATATACACACGAGTAGGAACCATAGTAATAGATTATATATACTATAACTATATAAAAGACCCCCAGTGTATTACATACGTGTATCCTGTAGAAGTAATACATGTGATAACAGTACATGTAGTGGAAACAGCAAAAAGAAATAACCAACCGTAACAGGCAACTCCAGTATAAGCAGATATAACAACGCGATTTTTGTAGTGATATAACCATATATCCAACAATTAATAGGAGCCATGTGCTCAAAGCGTAAGATTCCATCTGCATTTTTATAACCTTAACCCACCCTGCCATTCTCTTGGCCAGTATATTCCCAACCCTTGACATCACATACTCTCTTCGCTGCCATCATCGACGCTGCTGAACATCTTCCGGCCACGGCTGCTGCCGCACAAGATTCACACACATGAGCGACCTGAACCGCCCTCGATTGCTATACCGCTCCACCATGTCGCGGCACTGGAAATTCTCCTCAAACACCAGCGGCGCAGAGGAAATGCCCTTGCAGCCGCCGTGCCAGTAGGCCCTGCACTCGACGTACTGCGTCACGCCCAGCCTCGTGTCCCAGACGCGCAGCGACACCGACGCCGCCCTCGTGGTGTAGCAGCGCCCGAGCTGGATGTGCGAGATCTTCTCCAGGGGCGGGCAGCGCTCGATGTCGTCGTTGGCGTACTGGTTGTTGCAGCGGCAGTCGTAGGGGAAGACGTTTGTGATGTTTGTGAGGGCGCGCTCGATCTCGTCCATGCCGCGGAGGGTCCAGGGCTTTTTGGCCATGCTGCCGGTGTTGAAGAACCATGGCGGCTTGACTTGACGGGGGGAGGATGCCGGCGAGGGAAGGGATGATGAGGAGGGCGGTGAGGAGGAGGGACATGCGGAGGAGGGGGATGCGGAGGAGGGACATGCGGAGACGCATTTTGCTTATTGATGCTGGTCTGCTGTGAGATGTTGGAGATTTTATTTGTTCAGCTTCTTTTTGTCTGTGAGAGAAGTGCCTGATGAGCGTGGTTTTCGAAACTGGACCGCGGTGTTGGAGTTGGAAGATGAGAACTGGTGAATAGGGGAGTTGATGCGTTATATACGTAGGTAGGTGGCATCCATCAGGAATCGTTTTGAGTTTGAGGCTGTCGAAGCCCTTTGAGCTTCGGTTCCATCTTGTAAATTACAAGTATAGTCGCAGTGGCTGGTTATACATTAGGTACTCGTGTACGACATCCATACACTTGTTTGTAGCGGAGTTTATACGGGTCAAGATGGTATATATGCGCCACGCTGGTTCAGATATACTTTAAACTGGTGGTGGATAAGGAACTCGATACGAATCATAAAGCCAAGAGGACGTTAGTTTTATCGTGTACATGCTACATACTATAGTCTTTGGTGGGAATATCCGCACAAAGTGTGGACAACCTCATGGAAAGTTTAAACGCATAATGAGTCAGTGCATGTAAAAGATAGATACGCGTCACGCATCTGGGGTATGAATCTATACCTATCTTCTCGTGAAGTACATGTATCCATTTATTACAGCATGGTTAAGTAATTCCTATAATTCACAAGTAATTCCTATCAAGGCCATCGTTTCGTAATCCTAATGGGGCTCTTCTCGTTAAGGCCGAGAGATACTGCTTCGCCCATCCACATAAGGGTGCTAGGAACAGAAATAAGAAGCGCAAAACGAAAATACACGTTTATATGGGAATCGGATAGTCATTGGTATGCTAATAATGCGCGAAATGGCAAATATAGTTGCAGATTAATGGCCGTGAAACTCGCCACTGTTGCTCCCAACATGTATTTGGTGGCTACTCCTATCGGCGAAATTCCTTTCTTCAAGATGGACAGAGTTTTCCATATAGATATATAGATGGCTTACTTTGTCCCTTATCAATAATAGACTGACTTTTAGTAATGCAGCCAGGCGAATCCAAGATCGGACAAATTCACATCAAAGTATTGGCCATGCAGAATCTTAAGTAGACCAGAATCGCTTACTATAACTGCTAAAGCCTCGTATGTTATCAAGCTCCACTACTTACAGCGCGAATGCATTCAACAAACATTTGGAAAGCCAAACAGTTACAAAAGACATACAACATTGAACATAAGCCGCATCATGCCATACAAGGGGCAAACCATTTTAGTTAGCTTGGGCAAATATACAGCGACCACCCATGACACAAGAAAAAAATTCAACACCCATCAATCAAGCGAACCATTTTTCGCCGTATCACCGTGGGCCTGGATCCATTTTGGCACTAAAAACAAGTGGCGTTAAGCATCGATCAAGGAAAGAGAGCCAAAGAGAAAACATAGAAGACAGGGGAAATAAGAAGGAACGTGAAGTCGTTGTTTCAGCCGTCGCCTTTCAGACCTCCACTGGCCCCTGACTCCGAGTCTTGCGCGCCGTCTTCCCCACTGCCGGAGGGGGAGCGGTCTTCTTTTCCTTGTTGTCGTTCTTCTTAGGACGGCCCGGCTTCCTCGGAGCTCCGCCGTTGGAGCTCGCCTCGCCATCGTCAATCTTGGCCTTTTTATCCGCCGGCTCGCTCTCGTCGGAGTCTTCCTTGTCGGAAGCAGCAGCAGGAACATCAGCTGGGCCCTCGGCTAGTTTGCGCTTCTCTCCGATGACAATCTCTGACACATCAGACTTGTCATCGTCATTGCCGGTTTGGAGAGCGCCTGCCATCTCGGCCGTCTTTGAGTCGCCATTTGGAGTCACAGGCTTGTCGACAATGGAATCAGGGCCATTGTCGCTGTTGGGAACAGATGCTGCAGGAGTTGGCAGCGGCTCTTCAACGCCGGTGATTACCACGGGCTCTTCTTGTGGCTTTGGAGACTCCCCCGTCTCCATGGGGATATTTAACTCTGGTTTTGGTGATCCATTCACCGATTGATTGGCGGGAGTCTCGGGAACAGATTGGACCTCGACGGGTCGTGGAATCTGGTGGGCGCGTTTGAAAGCATCAACGACGTTGAAGGGCTCCGTCGACGGCTTCGCCTCTTCAGGTCCTTTTGTTTCACCAACGATCGGAAGCTCTTTGGCGGGTTCAGTTTGAGCTGGGGGGTTCTCAGAGACTTCTGGCTTGGCTGTGTCCAAAGTCGGAGCCCCAGCGAGGGCCTCGGGAGCTGTAGGCTCAGGCGCGCCAACTGTTGATGAAGCTGTCAGCAAGAAGGCTTCCCGTCGCTGTACATGACAAAGCAGTGGCCGCGTTTGAAGCGCATGGCGGAAGGGAAGGGCATTTTCCCAACAAAGAGGATCAATTGGGTTAAACTATGATGAATCAAGGATGCGCAAAACCACACGCGACGCGGGTCACACCCAATCGCATATACAGCGACACAACACACGTACCTTTGTCAACCGCTGGAGCGATGCCGTCAGCCATGATGGATAATGTTTATGACGTAAGTCTATCAGATAGGCGTCGCGCGCCAATGATGGCGGGCTAGATGGAGATGGAGATGCTGGGACACGGCGTCGATGTAGATGCAGGTCGGGGAGCTGCGCACTGCTTGCAAGATGCAAATTGATGGCAGCAGAGGCGCGGGTGCACTGGGAGCATGGAGCAGGAGGATTCAAGGAAGAAGAGGCAGCTTCACCGCAGGAAGTCGGTGCCGGTTCCACAGGCAAGTCGATACTACTACCGAACTCTCGTACCATAATTCCGAGGTGAAGTCGCTCGCCCGCAAGCCTGCCGTAGCGAGGAACCTTGCCGCGAGGGCCATGGGCAGCAAGGAGACATGCCGGCGGCGCCGCCTGTGGGTATGAGAGCAGCGCTGCTGATTTGCCTTTCAGTCAGACAGAGCAGAGATTCGTCATGACCAAGCTCCACAGTGTTTGCGCTCGCAGCGGCCAGGGACTGTGAGACGGCGAGGGCCCTGCGCCAGGACGGTGTGAATTGTCGCGATCGGGACGGTGGTTTGAAGCAGCAACTCTTGCGGGGAAACCTGCAACCTTGCTGGAGGCGACGCCACCGCCAGCCTTCAGCTCCGTATCCGTCCAGTCGCCAGTGCATCCGTCAGGCCAAGCGGGGCGCTACCGATGCAATGCACGTCTGTTCGGCTTTTAACAGGCACATGTGCTGTCTGGACAGTGCCTGGAATGGAGCATTGACAGCCGGCACTGCAAGGCAGCATGGATATCCCAGCACCGCCTGTCATGTGGTGTGGCTGGCCTGTCTGCAGCAGCTGTTCACCGAAATTTGCAAGTTTCGAGTTCTCTTGAGTGATGGATGGAGCGATTCATCCTGTCTAGAGCGCCCAATGGATGAAGCAGGTCTTGATTCAAGCCCGTGCTGTGCTGCAGCGCTCAACATGGCACTGTCGCAACTTTATATCCCAACCCTGTCCATCGTCAGCCCGTAGAAAAAGTCAAAAAAGGCTGCAATGGTCTTGGTCAGTCCGTGCAGATCAACTGTGTAAAAGATGAAGCCCGTGCATCAATTTTCGATCCATAATATCGCAATGATCAGCTTTTGGAGCATGATAGAAAGATGACGACGTTGAAGAGCTCGAGCTTGCTGCAGTCGACATCCTTCAATTGCTCTGCTTAGTCATCACAGCCAGTGGCCCCCTGAACTGCCACATTTCGGCCACCCGCCAGCTTCCAGAAGGACAGCTATCACAGCTGCCGCAGACGCGCAAAACCCAACTTCAGCACACTCCTTTTATCGCCAATTCACGCGTCTCTCTTTTCCTTCTTCTAGTTGTTTTAATTCTAGCGCAAAGTCGAAATCATGGCACCTGCAAAGAGTACCAAGGACAAGTACTCGGTCATTCTGCCGACGTACAATGAGAGGAAAAACCTCCCCATCGTGGCATGGCTGCTGAACCGCACCTTTACAGAGAAGTAGGTGGCTACCGGATCCTCAAGCTCTCAGGCCAAGGAAAGCATTGGATGTAGCATTTGAGCTGACAATTCTGTTCCGTTCACAGCAACCTGGACTGGGAACTCATCATCGTCGACGACGGCTCTCCCGACGGCACCCAAGATGTCGCCAACCAGCTCGTCAAGGCCTACGCCCCCCCACGTCGTCCTCAAGCCTCGCTCCGGCAAGCTGGGCCTCGGAACGGCCTACGTCCACGGCCTGCAGTTTGTCACCGGCAACTTCGTCATCATCATGGACGCCGACTTCAGCCACCACCCAAAGTTCATCCCCCAGATGATTGCCGTGCAGCAACAGGGCCGCTACGACATCGTCACCGGCACCCGCTACGCTGGCAACGGCGGCGTCTTTGGCTGGGACCTGAAGCGCAAGTTTGTCAGCCGCGGCGCCAACCTGTTTGCCGATACCGTGCTGCGACCGGGCGTCAGCGACCTGACGGGCAGCTTCCGCCTGTACAAGAAGAGCGTTCTGGAAAAGGTCATTTCGAGCACGGAGAGCAAGGGATATACGTTCCAGATGGAGATGATGGTTCGCGCCAAGGCTATGGGATGCACCGTTGCCGAGGTGCCCATTTCTTTCGTGGACCGAGTGTACGGAGAGAGCAAGCTGGGCGGTGATGAAATTGTTGAGTACGCCAAGGGAGTGTTTTCTCTATGGCTAAAGGTCTAAGGATGAGGAGTGGGAAAAAGACAGAACGAAAGCATGTATCATATGGATTGCTACGAGTTGGATGGGCCGGCGTTTATGTCACTGAGAAGGGTAGTCTCGTTTCTAATTAATCACATATACCATTGCCATTTTTGCAGAAATCAACGCTATACACACAACTATGCCATTAAGATCAGTCATCTTACATGTTCCTGCCTCCCGTCACCATGATTACTTGGCCCGTTACATATGAAAAGAGCGGACTCGCCACAGCCAGAATCGAGCTCGCAGCCTCCGTTGCAGTCCCCGGCCGTCCCAAGGGAATATCTGAAGGCGGAGCCGAGCCAGGCTTGCCTCTGCCCGGCACACCAAGCGCAATCTTCTCGCCGCCCGGCCCAACAACAAACCCGCCGTCCTCCTTTGCCGCCGTCAAGCGAGTCTGGATATAGCCAAAGGCAACCGAGTTGGCCCGCACGCCAAACGCCGGGCCCCATTCCTTGGCAATCGTCTTGGTGAAGCCAATGAGCCCCGACTTGGCCAGCGCATAGTTGATCTGGCCCGCGTTGCCGTGCACGCCCGACGTCGACGACACGGTGACGATGCTGCGCGGCTCGCCGTCCTTGACGCGGAAGAAGGGCGCCGCCTCGCGCACCATGTTGAAGGGCGCGGTGCAGTGCAGCGCAATCATGGTTTCCCACTGCTTGTCCGTCATTTTGTGCACGACGCCGTCCCACGTGTAGCCGGCGCCCATGACGAGGATGTGGATCTTGCCGTTGCCGAACGAGGCGGCCTTGGCGATGAGGGCCTTTATGTAGGACGAGTCGAGGATGTCGCCGCTGAAGGAGATGGCCTGGCCGCCGGTTTTGCGGATGGATTCTGCGACATCCTCGCTTTTTTCTGGAGGATTATGAGTAAATATGAAAAAGAAGGAAGGACGATTGTTGCTACGTACCGGCGTCAATGTCTGCGATTACGACTTTTGCGCCTTCATTGGCAAAGAGGCGGGCGGTTTCGGCGCCAATGCCTTGGCCTGCGCCGGTGATGATGGCGGTTTGGTTGGCGAGGAGGCCCTTTGGGTAATTGAGGTGGCCGACGACTTGTGAGATTCTATCCGTCATTTTATCAAATTTGAGATGATGTATGTTTGAAGAAAGGGAAAGGTTAAAGAAGTTGTCAAGTAGAACAACTGAGGCGGGATCAAGTATTAAGTGCTTGACGTACCGAGGCTCGCGGCTGGCGGCGTATGATGGAGCCCCGGTGTGGGGTATTGAGATCCGGGGTATGTATTCTCCTCTCTGGGTTGGAGGCTGGTCTTTAAGATCCGCTCTGGCTATTTATTAGATGTACTTTGTTAGATTCACTGTAAATGTTACAACAGAAAATGTATTGTCTCTTTTGAGAGTCGTTGGCGCTGCCGTCTTGTACGTTGACCAAAATCTCTCTCATTGTGTAGAAGAGACGCTTGGTTAAATACCTATGTAGTCACAATGTCTATTCATCCCCTAGACGCAAACGCTGTTTATTATAATGATATTCTATCAAAAAAAAAAAAGTACATATTGATCATGTTACTAGACTGATGTGTAACGCGTTCATCATTCAGAGCTTGAATTCAGCATTCGTCTTCTCCCATCCAAATGGCGATTCTTCCATGTTTGCAACCTTTTCTGAAAGTCTGCCCTTTAATATCCGGTTCCTTTCTGAGCATAGCTCGTACGTTGTCGATAGATTAAACAGTAAAGTATGCGACGATAAGCCTGAATCGACCAGTTTCTCCAGTATTGTACGGCCCTGTGGCACCACATCAGTATGGGTCTTGTCCAAGCTAGTATTCATAAAACTCACCTCTTGAATTCGCCCAAGGTAGATTAGACACACGGCCTGGTTCACTCCAACCATCTCATCTACCGTCATAATATCAAACTCCTGCCATTTCTGCAATGCCTGTTCATAATTCGAGTCTGCCATGTCGCACAAGGCCAGGATTATCTTCTCAACGCTCTCGGTATCCTCAGAGCACTGGCTTGCACATAACTGCGCATTCCGTGTATCGCCGAGATGTAGCCAAAGCAGTGCTTTTGATAGAGCCAGCTTGCCGTCGCCTCGATCTTTAAGACCGCTGAGGTGATGCGCCGCGCCAGAGAGATCGTCCATTTCAATCAGAGCCCCTGCAACTTTGATGCCCAGTTCATGGAGCCGCGACTTCCAAAGCTCTCTGGCGGAGTTGTCATGTACCAAAGACGCCTTTCTAATATTTTCTCTAGCCTCTCTGGCAAGATCATGATAGCTCATGACAGCGCGACGGGGGTCTCCAAATCCGAGCGCCTGCAGCCGTACGTGTAGTACGCGTAGCTCCCATGGCACAAGGTGCTCGTTTGTGGTATCATCTATATATCTCCGAGGGTCGTTTAGGTCTTCTAGTGCCTTGGCCTCCTGGGCTGCAAGCGACGTGGCGTCAATCAAGGTTAGACAGGCAAGTCGGGTATACAGAAGCCTGAATATCCTGTTGGCATCATGCGGGTCGATGCTGCTCCCATTTATGACTGAGCCAGTCAGCTCCTGGGCTGCCGCAATGGCCGCTGCCCGAAAGTGGCCTTTGGCTAGCAACTGGTCTATCGGCACTTCTGGGCCGGGCTGCTTCTGTGAGTTTCTGAATGCGGGGGGGATGTTTTGTGAGTTCAGGGGATGGTAGATTTCAGGCTGTAAGAGAAACGCAAAGTCCTTTGGCCTCGCTTCTCCCAGTTGGGGAGTCGGAGATGGCGGGGCCTGTCGAGGATGCGCTGCGTTGGAGGGAGATCGTGCTGGTGACATGAGAGTTGGGCTGAGCTGAGAGGCAGAGGCCGTTAGAGATGTCAAGAGCCCACTAGCACTCAGTTAGACAGAGATGTCAATCAAGATTTGGTGATGCATGTGTCCGTTAGACTGACTTGTCGGCATCCAAAGGGCCTTTGGTGGAAGATCGTGGTCTTGTTGCTGTGTATAAATGTTAGTATGTGATGTGTGCAGCGTTTCATTCAGGCAGTGCGTGATGGAGGGGCAATTGTCTAAACATGCACCAGTATTCGTCATCCAAGTTGCAGACACCGGAGCACATACCACGAGTAATAGACGCCTTATTCCTTCTATGGCCCTGCTCCTGGGGCGGAGTACTCAGATGATCGCTCATTATGTCCCACTTGAGCGTCGAATTACACACGATTGGAGGTGTCAGGTTTACGGGCCAGTGGCATGAATACGAGGTGATATGACTGTCGGGTAAATATCGGTTATTCATCTCTCAAAAGCTCAAGGGTAGCATCATGCATATTCCGTCGTTCAACATGTTTCAATAACGAAGAGTCTGAATAAAAGGCGCTCAAGCATCTCTTTGCGCCTCTTTGAATTTCATATTTATGTCGCGCGCCTATTTAATTGCAAATCTTATGCTCCATTTTAATGACTTTTACCCTGAATTCAGAAGTGAGTTATAGAACCTACTTCTAGTGATTAGTACTGCCACGTACCCAAGGAGATGGAGGTATAAAACAACATGAACTGGCTCAGCTCGGACTCTAAATTGTGAGCCAGAAATTTTTCTTTGGTTCAAGACTTTTCGTTCAAATATCGTAAAACATCTTTGTGTGAGGCTGGCACCCCCCATACCAGCTGCTGCTAAAAGTATATTTTTTCGCACCTGAAGCCCCACCAAGTCGCGGTTCTCAGACCTCACTTCTAAACTCAACTTTTTCTCACACGCGACGCACTATGAGAACCAGAAGGTCAAATCGCACAAAAAAATACACGCTCGACAAGTACGATTTCCTCAGCTCTGGAGACGAGAGAGAACAGACTCCAAAGCGTCGCAAAACTGCAGATGATGACGACGTTTTTGAGGCGCCCGCGGAGGAGCGGAGCGCTGCAGAGGACGAGGACGAAGATGAGGATGAGGACGAAGAGGATGTGCAGATGAATGATGATAGCGCCAGCGAAGTCAATGCGAGAGAGAGGCCCTCTCGCCAACGCCCCAAATCAACAAAACCCTCCAGGCCCTCGGATCCTGGTGAAATGGAAGTGACGGGGTACTTGGATATCGAGCTCATCCCCCCAGAAGGTCAGCATAAGGGATATGTTGGGCCGTACGAGAGAGGAATGCGCAGCAAGGCTCTGGCAAGGACCTTGTATGGGCCGCAGCCTGAGCGCATAGAGATGGCTCATACGCTGTTGGACCGATGGAGCGGATGGACGCTGTATCCGCCAAAGGTGCCGCAGGACGAGGAAGAACCGACAGACAAGGGGTTTTGGGTCCCTGGTGGCCTTGAGAAGGAGGCTCGTCTTGCCAATCAATGGTATGAGCAAGTGAGCAAGGGCCTGCCATCCGACGATGTGTGGTCAGAATTATCTCCCGGCGAATCTGAACTGTACCGATTTCCGCAACTGAGCATGCCTGTTTTGACGGGACCGCATGAAGAGCAGCAGGAGGTGCTGATGGAGCCAGGGGTCAGCTACCCTCTGTCGCAAAGCAATATACCGTTTGATCAAGACGAGGACGAGGACAAGGTTGAGTGCGGATGGATGCTGGATGTTGGCGGCCTTGTCTTGGGCATGGACTGGGCGCCTCGGCGAGACAAGAACCCGAAACAGCTGCTTGCCCTGGCCATCATACCCCAATCCGACCAGGACTTTTACAATTATGAGGAAGAATCTGTGAAGCCTGGTTTTCAGCAGCAAGGTATTGTCCAGATTTGGGAGTTCAAGAGCACCAAGACAGATGAGGGATTCACTCGCACGTCAAAAGAAGCCGCAACGCTGCGCAAGACGTTGTGCTTGGACTACGGAAGGGCTAGGAGGGTCAAATGGAGCCCGTCGTGTAATCACATTGCGGTTCTCTCGAGCGACGGAAATGTCTATGTTGCGGATGCTGGAGATGTTGATGGCGAAGAAGAGGGAGCCTACTGTAAGCTGAGAATCATCCATCTCTGCTCTCTATTTTCCATGTTCTTGGTACTGACGAAATCATAGACAAGTTACAGAAGCCGTTTGCGGTGCTCAACTTGATTGACGAGTACAGCATAAAGGCTACCGCAATAGCGTGGGTCAATTGCAATCGAATGGCTGTCGGTTACTCTGATGGGTCGATTGCTCTATGGTCGATATATCCGCAGCGTCTCCTGTCTCGACATCCGGTCCATCACAGCGACATCATCGACATGGTGTCTGGATACCCAACATTACCAAGTATTATCGCTTCGATTCCAGTGGGCGGCACTGCAAGAGTCATTGATCTCCAAGCTCCAAGCTATGAAACTACCGAAGCACAAAGACCATTGGTACATACACAGCCGGGTCTCTTGGCTTACAGCGACCACCTTCTCGGTTTCTTATCCATATATCCATCTGCTAGTGCGCTGAATACGATTATCGGATTTTTACATCATGCGCATTTCCCCGTGTGCCGGAGGGTGTTCACCGGAGATAGCTTTCTGACATGCCTGGCTGTTGGGCGACTCCACCCGTTTCTGCTCATCGGTGCAACAGACGGCTCTCTATGGTGTCTCAACGCACAAACCGAGGTCTTTAGTAACCGTCACGAGTCAACAGACAAGATACGAGTCGTTCAGCATGAGCACCGTCCAGGACATCTATTCCCTCCAGACTCTCCAGCGGCAGCTCGTGGCGTCTGTCGCGTCCTGCACGGCTTTTCAGTCGACAGGAATAGAAACTCGAAACCAGAGGCCAAGCTGAGCGCCAAAAAGGGCAAGAAATTACGGGCCAAAGAGCCTGCTGAGGTTGCGGTAGAGGAGGGAGAGGGCGAGGGCGAGGAGGACGATGACGAAGCTGGCGACTTGACTGACCCATTTCGCGCCACTCTGCATGAGGCACTGACGAGAATCACTGCCATTGAGTGGAATCCCAATCTGGATCATGGAACTTGGGCGGCGGTGGCCATGGGTTCGGGACTTGTACGAGTAATTGATTTAGGGCTGGAGAAATACCCCGAGGCGTAATATCAGGTGAAATCTCGGCGCAAATGCCGTGTCTATATATATATATATGTATGTATGTATGTGCCAGTTCTATGTTCTACTTGTCTTTCTATACCTACAAACACTGGGAACCCATGCCCGCATGATGGTGATCAAACGCTTTTGTCATGCCGTAAAAGTGCGTGGCCGCCGCAAAGAGGACAAACATGTGGAATATCTGATGGGAGCTGCCCCAGATGTCAAAAGCTCCAGGATAGACTCTCTCTGGCCAGCGAGCCTATCAGGTGAAAATGAGAAAATAAAGTTAGAGAGTGCAGCTGGAGATGTGAATGAATGGAAGGGGTGACAAACCGCATAGAGGACTGCGCCAAATATGTACATGAGGCCTTGCATGACGACCCAGCTGAGGCTCATTCTATCTTCGAGAGACTGGTAGCCGAATTTGAGGAAGCCGTGGCAGATTGGGATGATGCCTGAGAGGCCTAGGCTGATGAACATCATGGCACGGTAGGGTCTCCAGGCGGGGGTTCTGAATTTGTCGACCCAGGAGACGGCTACGCATCCAATACCGAGGATACATATCTGTAGTTGTTTCTTCGGTTAGAGATGCAAAGTCTTTCCGTGTATAATGAAACAACGCAGCACATTTCTTTGGGTTGAATGTTGTATCAAACTACTCACCAGATACAGATATCCCGTCATCAGGATAGGATGGCAAAAGAAGCCATAGTACAGCGTCGGCACGTAGCTTCCCACAATCAAGGCCACGATGCCCGTGTAGTCTAATTTATTTCCCCATCTGGCAATCTCCTGGCTATGATCCGTCAAAGCATGATACGTGGCGCTCATGCCGAGACACACCACGGCACTGCCAAAGAAGCACGCAAAGACCAGCACATCCGACGAATTGGCCGTCTCATAGCGCGGATGAATCACGAGATACAGCCACGTCGCCGTGATGATGGCAACGATGGCCCCGGCGAGATGCGACCAGATGTTGACGAATTCGTTGTGCAGGTAGAAGAGCGAGCGGGCGGACTCGGCGTAGGACGGGCGGATGGGCCGGTAGCCGGAGAGGATGAAGGCGTTGTCGCGGCGCCAGGCGGGGAGGTCGTCCCAGAGGAGGAGGAGCTTTTGCTCGACTTTTTGCTCAGCGTGCTTGACGGCTGAGAGGAGCGAGTTGGAGGGGCGGCGTTTGCGGAGGGAGTCTGTGGATGAGGGTGAGGCCATGATGATTATAGTTGGTCTTTTGGCAAAAGTAATAGGGCCTTTTATTTTTATTTATAAATAAAAACTCAAAATTGACTGAAACTGAGAGAATAATTGTTTTACTTTAGTCGAACCATTTTTATCAAATTTTCATCTCGTTGAATAGAGACTTTCAGTGAGTTGTTGGGAAGTCCTTGATGCGGGATTGTCGCTCTGAGATATTCGGGCCTGAGTGGACCTTTCGGCGGAATGGTTGGGGGCCTCGGCGCTGGCCGGAGACTTGCAGTGCGTTTTATCGGAGGCGATTGCACATGATAGGTGCTTGTAGAGGCCTGTGGCAGATGACGCTAGATTGGCGCATTCATGTTTGGTCTGCACCTCTCTTTTGATGGGAGAATATCGATCAACGAGCATGAAGCATCCAGACTGTATGTATATGGAATAATTCCCAAGGAAGCACACATATAAATTATGGCATAATGTTTCCGCCAAGAAACGAGGCTTGCTTGGGAGGCCTCTGCAAATAGTCTACATTCTTCCAAGCTGAGGTGCATGTATACACCGAGTGCATGGAGTTCAATATTGCGCGGACAAAAATTGAACAGCTCATAGCTTCAAGTCTTTACGTCTACTAATTCTCACATAGCATCACTCCTCTTTCATAGAACCGCTCCTTTGAGCGAAGCACGGCGCATCGCCAGCGTAGACACGGACGGCGCAAACCTCCATAGATGTCAAATCAGTATATAAAAGTATATTCCAAACGCCGGATAACATTCCCTGCGGAAACTACAGATCTTAACCCTCAGTGCGGACGTGGCCTTTCCACTTGATCCAACAGTCGCTGCCGTGTGAAGAGTCATCTACCACAGGACATCCTCTTGTAGCTCCCCATATTATCGCAAACTTCGCAGCAGGCTCGTGTAAACGGTTCCCAATAGCATATTGCTTCGTCGTCTGTCATCTATTTCTTACCGCTCTTCTTGATGCCCTGGGTGCCAGTGTTCAGAGGGCCTCTGCCGCCGGCCTTGGCAACGAGGTCCTTGCGCGCCTTCTCGTCTGCAGAGGGTCAGTCTACGCTACGGCACTTCCACGGGGTCATGGTTGAGTTGCTAAGCCATACCAGCCTTCTTCTTCTCGAGATATGCCAGGTCGTCATCGTCGAGGTCCTTGTTCTGCTTCTTCGGGGCCTTTAAGGGCTTCGCCTTGCCGCCTAGAAATCTCGAGCGTTAGCAGCCATGGAGGGGCAGTTTGGCGGGGCTGCAAACAGCAAAGCGATGAGGACAAGAATAGAATCACCTTCTCGGTTAGCACCACCCATTTTGAATGTGTAGAGAGATTAACTGCGGAAAATGAAAAGACGGTTTCGTAGAGAATCTCGAGCTGAAAGGTTGCTTCTTTGATGCGAGAGGCAGGTGGCAGATTGTCAGCCCCAGAAAAAAAAGGCCTCCAAAAGCCAGCCCGAAAAGTCGGGCGGTGAGACGGCTGCAGGGATCATTTGCTTACTTAATCACGCTAGGCTGAATGATCCTTGCCGCCGCTTCCTGCTATCTGAAACCCAACCGCCGTTATCTCGAGACCGTCTCGCCATCGCTTCGCAGCTCCAATCGCCTGCTGACCCGCTGCGTTTTCCTCTATTCGTATCTTTCAGCTACTGCTCAACTTGCTCGAATCTTGAAAATCATTCAATTGACGGCAAAGCTGCCTGAAGCCATCCTTCACCGGCACTATCTTGTGTCGACGCTTTGGCGAGTCAAGACGCTGACCTGGTTGGACTCTTCGCCTGCCACGCGCTTGCCATCTTGCTCTGTTACTGACACATTCTCCGTTGATATTGAAAGGGAGCCCACAAGAGGCCCAGAGGAACAAGAAGAATCAGATAAGAAGGCATCAGAATGACGTCCAGTTCCGACGAGGGTGAAATTGTTGAGAGAGCTGGAGATTTGAAGGCAACTTCACTGTCACACGCGGAGAGAAACGGTGTTGACCGGAAAGACAGACAGCGGAATAGAAATTCCTCGCCCGATATCGATACGACTTCAAAAAACAACAACAATTCGTCTCGACGAAGCCGCTCGCCGCGAGGTTTCAAGCGATTGCGCGATGACAGAGATCGCCTTCCTCCCTCCAGGGCCGACGCTCGCCATGATCGCGGTGCTTCCGACGACCACCGAAGGGATGATTACAAAAGATCCCGCGTAGCCTATGACGATCTCGACCGGCCTGCCTCACGTACTGCGAACCAAGGCTACGACTGGCGCAGTCGTAGGGACCGAGAGCGCGATCGAAGCCGCGAGCGGGATCGATACCATCGCGACCGAGATCGATATTCTGAACGTTCGCCCCGCCCTCGGAGCCCGTCGCCTCACCAGTACCGCCGCGGAGACAAAAGAGGTGGCGATCGATTTGTCCGAGAAGGCTACTCTGACCGACACGATTCACGGACATTGCGGTATGATGATGTTGATGTGAGCACTCGGGGCAACAGTTCTGCAGCTAGGAAAGCCTCCGCAGGGGATAGAAACCAGGCACTGGAAATTGATGCTAAAACTCGCAAAGGAATCACTCAAAACGACGGTTCTGTGCCTGCCGCTATCTCAAGGTAAGCTGAATACCCCCTTTGTGGACCCCTCACTGTTGCGAAAATAGACAAGATAAGCTGATCAACAACAGAGAGGTTTCGATGCCGGATGAGCCCGACGTAGACTATGATGAAGCCGAAGAATTTGATGAAGAAGCAGAAATCGAACGCCGCCGCAAAAGACGCGGTGAGCTTTTAGCAAAATCCAGTTCTGCAACCCCTCTGCTCCTTCATGCCGTTGGAGCCGCCACTTCCAAAGCTCAAGCATTGTCGCCCGCATCTTTACAGTCGGATACGCCGCTGCAGTCTCAGCATTCAGACAGCAAAGCGTCCCAGTCGCCAGGTTCAAGTATGTCTCATCCTAAGCTTGATTTATCGGCAGTGACTAACTTGTCAGATTTTCCATCACCTCGATCGCCCATGTCGCATGACGCGCCCTCTCCTGGAGGCATTGATCCCTTTGACGATGTGGATCTCATGAATTCTCATGGGGCAGTTAAAGCTAACGACGAGGATGGCCCTTCTGCTGCTGATTACGACCCTACTGTCGACATGGTGGAAGACGAGCGTCGACATGAACTGCGTCATGGACAAGTCGTCATCCATGGCGAACCCGAGCCTGTGGCTGTGCTTGAGCAGAACCCCGCGATCGAAGCGCCCAGTGCGCCTCCACAAAAGCCATCCGCAGGCGAGGGAGACGATGATGACGATTTTGACATGTTTGCGGATGATTTTGACGAAGAAAAGTATGCTAGCAAGGCTCAAGCGAACGACACGGCAGCACCTGCTGAAGCCAACGATGCCGTAGAGGCCGCTGATAAGGGAGGCATTCTCGAAGGTGATGACAAGGATGGCTATTACAAGATCCGTATTGGTGAAATTCTCAAAGGCCGTTATCAAATCCAGGCTACACTCGGCAGGGGTATGTTTTCTGGAGTTGCTCGTGCGGTTGACATCACCACCAAGCAGCTTGTTGCTATCAAGATGATGCGAAACAACGACGCCCTTCGAAAGGGAGGCTATACTGAGATTGCTATTCTTCAAAAACTCAACGAAGCGGATCCCGAAAACCGGCGGCACATTGTCAAGTTTGAGCATTCTTTCGACCACCGAGGCCATCTGTGTTTGGCTTTTGAGAATCTTAGCATGAACTTGCGTGAAGTTTTGCGCAAATTTGGCAATAACGTAGGCATCAACCTAAAGGCAACAAGAGCATACGCATACCAGATCTTTGTCGCCCTGGCCCACATGCGCAAATGCAGCATCATCCACGCCGATTTGAAGCCCGACAATATCCTGGTCAACGAGAATCGAAACATTCTCAAGATATGCGATCTTGGAACAGCTATTGATCGCTCTGATGCTGCGACGGCGCATACCGAGATTACGCCGTATCTCGTGAGCCGCTTCTACAGAGCCCCTGAAATTATCCTGGGAATGCCTTACGACTATGGAGTGGATATGTGGTCCATAGGCTGCACTCTGTACGAGCTGTACACGGGCAAGATTTTGTTCACGGGAGACAGCAATAATCAGATGCTCAAGACTATCATGGAGATTCGCGGCCGAATAACACCAAAGCTATATAAACGTGGTCAGTTATCAAGTGTCCATTTTGATGACCAGGGACAGTTTATCAGCGTTGAGCGCGACAAGGTACTTGGCAAGGTATGTACAGTAACCTAACCCGCATAAATTCCTGTCTTGTGGAAGACTGGCTAACGATTACATGTATAGACGGCACTGCGACCATTGAACATTGTCAAGCCGACACGGGACCTGCGTACACGGCTCTTGGCCGCCTCGAGCGGCATGAACGATGCTGAAAGCAGGGAGCTCAATCACTTCATCGACTTGTTGGATCACTGCCTAGCTCTGAATCCTGACAAGCGATTGAAGCCAGCTGATGCGCTCAAACATCCATTCTTTGTCGCTCGATCCGGCGTACCCCGGCGATAGGTCTACCAGTTGTAGAAGTGGTATCAGAATATAGGAGGAATGCGACTCTGCTACATACAGATACACTGTTGGGGAGTTTCTTGACTTGCTTGTTTTTTCTATTGGTTAAGATGATGGCCAGTATATGTTACAATTTCTGCTGCTTAACGACAAAGATACCTTTGCTCACGCTACAAAAGGCTTGGAGCTCCTACAGATGTAGGAGAGTTTTGAGATGCTTCATCAATATGAGACCTGCTGTATCAGCCGAGACGCCCCTAACCTTGTGGATATGCAGGCAGATTGCTTATATCTTGGTAGACATGCGGCATATATATGAAACACATCTTCTGGCGTACGCATGGTTACTGTATACACATTTCGCTTATGATTGCTCTCTAAATAGTTATATGTAATACCTGATATATCATACTATAATTAAAACTATGAAAAGATATCACATGCGAATACTGTCTGAAGTGTAACTGGCATACAAGCTAAGCCTTTGGCACTACGAGGATTGGACACGACCACAGGAAAAGCAAGGCCAGCAAAAGCACTATGAGACTGATGCAGTGCCATGCTATTAGACGTGTACAGGCTATGATTGTGCAATGCGCCTCAAAGAATTGGCTTCCTACGTGGCATGTTGGCTAGCTTTTGCCACATCTTGGGGGGGGGACTTTGAGAGATTTTCGTTATTATGCCGTTGGCAAGAATCTTGTGATGTGTGAGTAGTCAAGTCGTATTTGGGGTAGGTTAGACAGCTATGCGATGTTTGGCAAATAGCTAGTCTAGTCTAGTCGTCGTTGTATGACGGCGGATGCGACTCGACGCTGTGTCGCTTGGAAACACTAGTTGTAGGGGGCTACGAATGCTTGGGACTTGGGGATACACTACACTACGCTGGTGTGGCAATTTTCCGAGGAGGACGGTCTTGTTGTCTTATAGGTGTGATGGACGTTGTGTTAGGTTGAGGGGTTGATGAGAGGTATTTGATGAGAGAGACTATAGGCAGGGTTTGCAGGGCTTGTGTGAGATGTCGCGTGTGATGGAGCAATGGGATGGAAGATGTGGCGAATGTAGATGATGCGCAGGATGGTATGTAAGAGGGCGAAATCCGGTGATACGAGGATGATTGGACTAAAGAGCCTTTTCTCTGAGTGTACAGGGAGAATTGAGAGCGTGTGACATGAGATGTGATGGTCACTAACAGGATGAAGGGACTAGAGGTGATTTGCGGGATTGGTCTTCTGGTGTTGAGGGAGTAAACCTAGAGAATTTTACCGAGGACTAGACAAGAGACACTTTTGAGTCGATCTGAGGTTCCATCGTCTGAAGAAGAAGAGAAAATCTCGGAAATACTTGTTCATGATACAACTCTTCGTCATCGATTCGGTGAAAGGATCTTTGTGCTTACTCCGGTTGATGTCATGAAGCGGCGCTGATCTTTCTCGTTTAGCGGCAGAATTTGGGGAGTGGGATGCGAAAGGAGGAGCTAGACTAAATAGCTGGAGCTTTTTTTGCTTATGAACTTGAATTTTCCTTGGCATGCCTTGCTTTAGGCCCGGTGGGTATCAATAAAGCAAATCGGGCAGGAGGCTATTGAGTCTTTTTTGTTGGTGGTGTCGTTTTGCTCGGATGTGATGTTGGTGATCTGGTGCTTAGTGGTGGGGTGCCCTTTTCTGTGATTCTCGTGACGGACTTGTGATTGAATAAATTAGTTGGGCTGGGAGAAATATGGCTGGTTGGGCCTGATGTTGGGTCGGCTTTGGAATCTGGGAAAAGGGGCGTGGAGAGGTTCCAAGAATCGCGTACAGGCATGGAGCTGATGGGTCAAGATGGTTCTTAGTCCTGTGTTTGGCAGACTTGGAAAGCAAGCCCAAAGAAGCCCCAGTCTCTAAACTAAAGCATTCTTGGCATCTTTTCGGCAGTTCAGTGAATTTCAGCAAAGTACTTGGTAGTTGCTGGTCTGTCGCGAGACGCTTTAGGTCTTTTGAAGCCGGGGCGTTTCTTCCGGCATATATCTAAACGGCTTCAAGAAAGCCACAAGGTGCGGACCAATTGGAAGAAGGTGCATGGAAGGAGTTTCCTCCGTTCATTGTCGTAGGTTTCAACACAGCGTACAAAGTCTGAGATTAATTGATCCCGTTATCGCCAAGGACGCCACAGGGATAGTGGCCTGCAATATAGAAGACACATCGTAGTGGCCGAGCAAGATGCAATCATTATGAGAAATGGCAATACTATGAGCAGATATTATCAATACTACCGCACATGAGCTTAGAAATTCTTCGTGTCTGTATCAATTTATTCTTCTTCCATTCTAGGCCTCGACATATCATTGGCCTCGGCCTGGCCCGGCTCGGGTCCGGAGCGTGGGGTTGGACGGGCCGAAGCGCCGAGTGTTGGACGACAGCATGCAGGCCCCAGGGGAAAGTGCAACTATAAGACTCGTAGACTCGTTTCAGTAGACATGGCTTGGTATGAGGACCAGTATTAAACTGGGAAACTGGAGTTTGTGGTCACGTATAAAGAGCGCTGCAGCGGGAACTGCTCCACTAGTAGAAGAAACGAAACAAAGCAAAGTTAAAAGCGTTGAATTTATTGCAAACTATCTCTTGGTTTAAACCAATCTCGTTATCTGGATTCAAGCGTATCTTTTTTTTGTTTCATTTTGTTTCATTTTCTCCACCGAATAAAGAAATCCAGTTCCTTTCAAAAAGAGTCCGAGATCAACACTGCGAGCGGCCATACTAGGCTGACTCAAATCCACTCCCAGGTGGCAGTGGCGCGGCCAATGCTGAGTGGTCCAATAACTTGTTGGAAGGCCGTAGGAGAGAGGTCAAGGTCATCTTCAGCACAGCCGGTGCAGCGGTCGACAACCTTGACGTCCACAGACCTGCCCTCGTAGTGGATGCGGATGTTGCGGCCGCAGGGGTGCTCGCGGTCATAAAGGGAGTGAGACACGGCGACGACGAGCTCGGAGTCGCTGTTGGTTTGTCCACAGGCGCCGAGGCCAACTTCGTAGTAGGTCATGGAGCCGGTGAAGAGGGCAGCTGCTCGAGTCTCTGGTTCGGTGGGAGCAGCGGAAGTGGTGATGGCGAGGCAAAGCGCAGAAATGACGGTAGTAATAGAAACCATCTTGAAGAATTTGAGATTGAAAGTGCGTTTTTAGAAGTAGAATAAAATATTTTGGAAAAATTGGAGTGGCAGAGTGGTGGGTGCTTCGGATTGTGCTGTGGTGTGAAAGCTTGATGAGCAGAAAGGAGAAGTTATCGTGGGATTTCATGGGAACTTTATAGTCGATAGCTCCAACACTATCATCTCTCTTCTTTGATTCCATGGCTGCTCGTGACCAGTGAACAGAGTATCAATCTCATGTTTGCGTTCTTTGACAGCAGTGTATCAGAAAGGCTTTCTGCCGTTGGTCGTCACGAACAATAGAAGTTTGGCGGAGGTCCCCCGCTCTCGCATATCATGAGCTCGATGATGAAGGCGAGGCATCTGTTCACATTGAGTGATTATTTGCATGTGCCTGAGGTAATTGAATGTTGGGGCAGGCCACTAATATTGCGATATCATGATCTAGGCCGGGGATTTTGGAGTCTGTTGGGCTTGTGATGCCTGTATATGTGATTGTATTGTCACAAAGAAACTTCCTACTGGGCGTTTTTTGACCGAATCAAAAGTATAATACCGTCGCTGTCCTTGATTAAATGCAAAGTCGGAATGGTGGTACTTGAGACGTGGTCAATCATGAGCATACGAGACTCAAACCCAAACTCGATAGTCACTTGATGCCTCTTTTATTGACATGAAGAGGCATTTGGAATAGCACTGTTGTTTATTCACTCTACATGAGGGCTGCAAAGTTGAAAATTCTCAACCGAAGATGTCACATGCAGATGATTATCACCATCCACTAGGCTCGAGATTGGCAGGTTCAGATCTTTCGAACAATTGATTCAGCCAACAATGCGTCGAGCATGAGCCATTAAACTGCTGGATTAGGCAAACAGGCTCTCTATAGGCCAGTGCTGGGCAGCCAAGGGCCAGTGCGCCACTGCAATATATGCATCGGAGAAAGCAGTCCTTTGCAATATACCGTTTGAGCTGCAGCTTGTAAGCCAACGATGCGGGCCCTGTGATTGCCCTCGCCTCACAATAGCTCACTCAAAAGCGACTTGAAAAGCATTCTTCATAGGCAAACAAGTAATCCACTAGATCAAAGTTTAGTGATTCCATTTGGCGGTGAACAGATGAAGGCCGGGCTGCATTTGCTTCAGTATTCACTATAGAAGCATCCACGCTCATATTCTCCTCGCGCAACGACCTCACGACTAATGTTGGAACCTACAACAACAAGTTTTGACCTCGTCTCTTCTTCCTGAATTTTGAGTAAATTGCGATGTTGTTTTCGATACTTTTCACATACATCGCGCCCTTTAAGCACAATCGACAACCCAGAGGTCGATCCATCCCCGCATAAATGCGGCTTTTGATGCCGATTAGGGACCAGCCGCCTCCACTTGGCCCGAGTCACATCCCTCCGGTCGGTAACCAGCACCGAAAAGTGGGAAGAAGACCGGGCCTCTTATCGTCGACGATGACTCTTTCCCCCTTTTTTCCCTTCAGCTGTGATGACTTCGATTTGATAATAGAATCTTTAAATAATTCCTTATCAGAAAGAGAGGTATCGTGAGGAGAACGCACTTGATAACAAATGCTCTGATTAGACTCATCGCAAGCTGTAATGAGTCAAGGGCGTCGTCCAACGCTTTATAACAAGCTTGTTCAGAAACAAAGAGAGTATCGCACGGTGTTCCTCGCTCACCAACTCGCCAGTCTACTCCCAAGAGCATCAAAGGCATCACGTTCTTCATCGTTCGACTCCTATTGTTCAAGGCCAGGGGCTCCAGCATGGGTAGCAAAAACGAGCCTGCGTTCGTCTTGTCCTCCGTGACAGATATTTCGACTGTGGAGAAGCATCTCGCCTCGCTCCGGGCCCTTCTTCAGCACTGCATCAATGATGAGCCCGACATCTCGTCCCTTGGGTTCCTGGCGCCGCTCGCCGACCACACGGCAGACAGTTACTGGCTCGAGCTCATGCCCACGGTGACGGGACCACTCGCTACGACCACGCTGCTCATAGCGACACCAGCTGGAAGTGACAAGATCGTTGCTACGGTGCAGTTGGCGAGGATGCCAAAGGAAACACACACTTTCAAGGGTGAGGTTCGGAAGCTGATGGTGCATCCTGACTATCGGCGGCATGGGCTGGGGAAGTGCATGATGGACGAGGTGGAAAGGGTTGCGCGAGAAGAGTTTGCACTGGAGATGCTGTTGTTGGATACGTCCAAGGAGACGCCGGCGAGGGAGTTCTACTTGAAGACTGGATGGACAGAATGGGGGATTTGCCCCAACTATGCAAAGTCGTCGAGTGGAGTCAAGCACGACTGCTGTTTTTTTGTGAAAGACCTGGTGTAGTGTGAACAAAGTCTTTGTTGGGTGGACCATCAGTTTGAACAGCAACGCGTTTAGTATTGTTTGTCAAGGCAATACAACTCGTCTATGAGACGTAATGATCTATCCCCCTTTGTAGTAGTATATCAGTATATATGAATAGAGTGTAAGATGCTTCTACGAGTTTTGCACGAAGTTTACCGAGGACAGCCACCTATACGCACGTTATGAGCAATCGTACTGGATATCAACGCTCTCCAAAGTCCTACAAGGGCGTGATCTTTGTACCCATTCTGTACAGGCATTAATCGAGTGAGGCGCTCGTCCCTTATTATAGCATCGTATTGGATGATGATCCAACGTTGACTCTCAGTTCACCGTTGGCAGATATTTCCAAGACTCATTAAAGCTACAAAGATGCATTACAACAGCAGTCAACCACAAGAGTCCTAGAATATCAATCTTCTAAATGCTAGATAGCCAAAGATGTCAGTTTACTATCTTACTGCAGGATCCGGCCCCACACCGGCCTCGCCCCGAGTGGTCTCACCGGAGCCGAACTATCACAGCCTCCGGTGGTTCAAAGGTCCGGAAGGCTTCACGTTGGTGTACTGCTTATTAAAAAAAAAAAGAGAGACTTAGAACTAGACCTTCTCGAGCTTCCAAATACCAGAGGTTCACATGACCAGAAATTTTGCTCAGCAAGGCTTTTTTCTCGCGCAACATCCAAAGCTTCTAGGATCATGTCCCATTTGTAAGTCAGAGCTATTTCTGATTCTACTCAAGACACTCCCTCGCCCCTCCAGACAGCTGAGTCGCTGAATGTCACCTTCTTACATGCGGCCAAGAATCACGGCCTCGTCATCAATCACCATCGTTAATACAGGATACAACACTCCCCTCTCAAGCCTAGTAAGAACTCGTGGCGATAGTAATAGCATCGTGCTGAACCCTATCAGCATTACGCGGACTTAGACTTTGTACTTTCAAATTCATCACGTACATACCCAGTTATTATCTGTATAGGTGATAGTCTTCTGGTGCAACACAAGTCAGTTGTTCCGGCCTGGTTAAGCATATCACCGCTTATCGTCATCCGGAGAGTGTGGAATCCTGGGGCAAATCTCTGCATGTCCCGTGGCAGCCGTGATAAGAAGCAGCTCAACCCCGATTGAGTACCACAGTGACATATCTTTCTTCTGGGCCGCTTTCAAATCGGAATATCTTGGAGTGTCATTTCAGTACTACACGTGCAATGACAGGCAGGCCGCCCATTTTCAGTAATTGCATCTGATATACGGTGTAAGCCTGGATCCGCATTCTCCGATTACATGAGAAAGGGAAAATGGCTTTACCAGCATCCATTTGTTGCATAATGGTGCATCTTATTAATGTCAGGAATGTAGTTAGCTGTGTCCGTGTGTGAATTTGTAAGGCGGAACTGGAATTAGATCTTAAAGCTTCGACGTATGCTTCCAATCGCCACCAACTAGAGGCACCATCTTGTAGCTTTCAACCGACGAAATAATCCCAACATTCTCACTGTAGTAGTAAGAGTGTATCTTTCTCTGCCCGAGTCTAGGAGGAATACCTCAACAGTCTCACAGTTACGGATTAAGTGACCAAGGCTCGGATCTTAACAGCATGGGTACTTGGCTCAACTAAAGAAGCAAAACCTCTCAAGATTGCTCCTCTCTAAACACCGATCCAGTTCCGAATTGACCAAGGCCTTGGCTTCCCGCTCTCTTGCGCCCCAAGATCTCAACTCCGCGGCCTCGCAAATCCCCAAAGCTCCGTGGATCTGATACTGATACTGTGGGTTTCTGTTCTTCCTCTTAATCCCTCCAAAGAGAGTGTTACGTATGCACTTCCCGGCAGTACCGGTCGGCCGCATCTCAACCGCATCCCGGAGCGGTGCCCCCACAGTCCGCCATTCCATCAGGAAGACCCCGAGACCGACACTACAAACTCTGTTGATATAGACTCCAAGCCTTGTGGAGAATAGGGAATAGCAGCCTAATACTGATGGAGTCCCTTTGTTTCAATATGTGTAACGCCATCCCGTGGTTTACTAGACGCTTTTGACTTTAACGACAGCCGTGCTGCAATGTGTATAACACTGCCACCACATTGTAAATGATTCTCCCGATCCATCACATAATCTCACGGTGGCTTCCGTCTAGGCTGATATCAGCTAGGCAGGGCCAGTTTGTTAGCAATCAAATCGTCCACCAGACGGACGGGGCGTCTTGGTTGGTCTGGTCTGTGCTATTACTACAACTGCAATTACCATACGCCTCCAATGGCTCCATTCCAATGCAATGGATCGGGTCAGGCTCGGGAGTCCGTTGGTGGCCACGGCACAGTAGAGGGAAACGCACACCTTTGGCGGTCGCCTCTGCTGATCCACCGTGCCCGACAGACTGGGCTGCTGAAAACTATTGAAACAAGGTGATGGAACGTATCAGAGAGACCCGATGCACTGTGGCTGGGCCTTGGCGGTGATCCGCCCTTTGGTTGTATAAGGCGCTATTGGTGTACCGTCAGTTGCAGCCCAACGCCGTAGCTGAGCCCAAGTCTCGGCCAAATGCAGAATACCTTGCGGAGTAATAGAGAAACACAATAGGCGAACTTATCACCGGGTCTAGATGCCACAGCGGACCGGCACTCGCTTGAAGCCATCGCCGAGCGAGCAAGATGCAATGCAACTGATGGCTTCCAGCGACTGCCGGCGAATGGTGTTGCCAACATGAAGACCTATGTCATTGCGCAACAACGGACACTACTGCTAGCTGCTTCAGACGGGCCTAAATCATATGGCTGCTTCCCTTGCATCTCACAGAGTCTCGGCTCATCTACGATATCAATCCAGACACGATACCAACAAGGGAAGCCATACGACGACAACTGCCGGTGGACCCCTCCCTCGAGCCTGGCCTTCCGGAGACTGTCAGCATTCAAAATCACGGCTCACTAGTCGACATCTCGTTTGCTTTCACTGGGGCGTTAGTCATATGTAATTCTGGATCATTCAGAACCGATAAGTTGCCTTTCAAACGACTTGTGGAGAAGGCCCGGCATTGGGCATACCGCTTCACATCCCGTGCCTTGCTAGAAAGATGAGAGGCGAATAGTGAGGATCTCCTCTTGACCACATGGGCAGCCGCGCTTTGATGCAAGGGTCAATTTCCTGCCAAGCACCCGATAAGAACGTTGTTGCCCGAGCCCATCTCTGGATGGATACTTGCTGCTTGATGCCACGCTGCTGCTGCACGGAGGTGTTTCCGTACAAAAGATATGGCAAATCATGTATAACAGATATGACACTCATGCTCCTCGCTGCAAGGGAGAGTCATCCTCTCTTGGCCCTGACATGCTTGTACAGATGGATGACTATCAATCTCATTCACGAAATATATGTAAATAAAAAACAAACTTGGGCCAAAATCATGCACGGCGACCCAAGCAGCAACATGTCTCCAAGCGAGCTGCTCAGGCTGTCAACTCTCACGTTCTTGTTTGCCTTCTCTCACCTGAAAGGCTCCTCTCTCACCACAGCAACAAGGCAGCTCCCGTCACAAAGAGCAAGCCCTACAGCGTTCTGTTTCTTGCATTCGTCCGCTATTTCCCGCAAACAGTAAGCACCGCATGTGACTGCGTGCTCTTTCGTGTCACAGCAGTAGCGCGGGCCAAATGCCGCCTGACCCTCTTTTTGCCTCCTCGTCTAGACGTCTGGATTCGTACATTGGGAGGAGGTTCTCTGCATGATGCATTGTAGGCCTGGACGCTGCTAAACCAGTGGCCCAGAAGAGTAGATACAGCGTGCTCCTCGCACATGGCCTCACAGCTGCGCCTTGACTTGTGTTAGTCGCTGGCAGATGCTACTGTATACCTTGGCTCTCTTCCCCATCCTGGAGAGACATGCATAGTGGCGCTATCCATGTGGTGCACATACGTGGCGACGGGAGAGAAGCTGATGCTGCCCCCCCTTCTGGAGCAGAGCGTCGTAGCGAGTGGTGGGAGATTCTCGGCCCCGTTATCGAGGTGCTTGTCTTGTGTTGTTTGTTTCTTGTCTGATGGTCATTCCCTCTGCTTCAAGCAAAGGTGGAGAGTCGACTGCATTGTAAGTCATGCAAGGACGGGAGGGATGTGGACGAGAAGAGAAGGGATGGCATGGCCTTGTGCTTGAGCCTGAGCCGAGTGCGAGGAAGTGAGTGAGAGCGTTACCGCTGCTTTGCCTCTCTCTTGAGCAACGACTCATACTGTACAGCAACACCAACTACACGCTTCCAAGACCGACTTTGTATGTCCAGTACAGCATGCACAAGTAATACCGCTCGGCAACTCGCAGCACCTGGGTCCTCCCCTGTAGGATGCGGCACGGCATGATTGTGCTCCGTGAAGAGGAAAAAGAGGATTTGCTGCAAAATGATTCAGGAATCCTGCAGACAGCCACAAATCAGCCAGATGCAATCACAAGCACCTGCAATTTCCACCAACCCGCAAGGCTTTCGGTGTGTCTCTCTCTCTCGGCTGTTGGCTCTAAGCATTGAAATTTTTGATTGTCACTCTGTCAGCCCGTCGGTCGTACTAGCCAGTTAGTCATATTCATGGGCTTTTTCTCTTTTTTTTCAGCTGCCCAAGAATACTATCCAACGGCTGCTCGCAGCTACAGTACAGTATCATCCCGGCCACTGGATTTCCAGCCGTTTCCCCTCAGAAGCGGTGTGATGGACGCTTTGACTCTACTGTAGTCCCGTCACTCATCACTTCGATTACGGGGTAAATCCAGGATGACATTTTTTTTTTTTTTTTGCCATGGGACAGGAATAGCTTGAACCCCTTCCCATGTTAGCCGGCTGTGATTTAGTTTACAGTAGCATCTTGGTCTTATTCTGCTAGCCAGGCTGCCATGATGCTTGACCAGGGTGATGCCCAACAGCAGAAAGAAGGAGAAGAAAAGAAAAGAAAGCCAGCCGTTTCTCCGAGTTCCAAACCACGATCCCCGGTCAGATGTTGGAGGAGCCCGTCACCCATGCCGCTGTGTCTTTGGGTCCCGTGAGGTTGCCGTCATACAACGGGGGGGGTGGTGTGTGGTTTGTCTCTCTTCTCCTTCTTCTGGCCTCTATTTTTGTTTTCCTCATGCTTTCCCTTTTTTCTGACTGTTTGATAGTCGGTGCACTGGCCTTGCGGATGTCTTACGGATGAGCAAAGCCCTGGCCTGGGAGAGACAGATGGCGCTATCGGGACACGGAGCCCGGCTTACTTACATGCAATCTTGCATGTTCGTACGGGCGTAGGCTTGGACATGACGTCCAACCAAGATTCGTTTCCTTGCAGTGACTTTTGTACGGACGGGCCGTTGCAGTAGCAATGCTTGCTATCCTACAGTAAATCCTGAATAATGTCAGAGCTTTGCAGCATGCTCTATGATGATACCTCGAGGACCATCTCCTTTCTCGATATCATTACGAGAATATAGCCTGTTCTCACTTCCCCATACAAGCAATACACGTAAATCTCTACCAAACGTGCATAAGCACCAGTGACACCAGTGACACTGGCTCAAACTCCAGCCAAGGCAGGCCTTGCTAGTTCTCCAAAGCTCAGCTCCCAGCTCCCAGCTCCCAAAAGCCACTAAAATCCTGCCCGGCGCCCAAGTCGAACAACGCTCCTTGGTAGATCCTGATATAGCACTAAATAAGCTCGACTTTCTGAGCAAGTCCTATTATTGTACAAGTAGGGTGAACGCCTTACCAGGGCGGATTTGCTACTATCGACGGAATCTCCAGCCTCAATATTCGAACGCGTTGGAGCCAAAGCCGAGCAAGGTCCGGGATGCTGTCATGACTTTTTGACCACGGGAAGAATGATTACTTGCTTGCATGCCAATCTAGACTCTCCTTGCATCTCTGTGGCTTGCGTCAAGAATCCCCCTTGCGTCTTTCCCGTCGCCCTGCTTGCTTTGGAAGTAATGACACCATGCTGCAGTAGAAGAAAGTAGACAGGAACACAAAAGTGGTGTACAGTATCAAAGCACTGCTTCGTCATGCTGGCTGTCCGTCTTGGATATGCCTTGCATCTCGATTGCCTCAAGCCCGGGGACCATCATCAAGCCAACCGTATCACAAAAACAAACCTCCAAAACAGCCTCACTGATAGTGGCTGCCGTAATAGGTAGGCAGAAAAAAGACCATGACTGCATCCGCCCCGGCCTCATGGCATCATCGCAGCCGTCATAGCCAGTTTTCTCTCTACACTTATCAAATCCCCCCCTCATCACTAACACGCAGTTCAACCTCATCCAGACCCAGGCCTCCCCTCCAGATTCTGCCCGCGAACCACCCTTGGAAAGCTGCAAAATTGATTGATAGTCCATATGTACTGAATCGACCCAATCATCGCCTCCCGCCTCACACCCAGTCCATCATCTCTGCCCAGCGGGCTTTCTAGCCAGGCTTCTTCCGTGCAAGTCCCCTTGTATCGAACCAACCAGGCACGATCCCTCGCCCTTCGCCACTTATTTTTTACAAAGCAGCTTTCCTTCTCTATCAATCTCCCCATGGGCTCTGCCTCGTTTCCCGTCCATCCATCCAATCTCATTGGAAGCTCCCTCTTGCAACGCTACTGCTTGCCGCTACGACTCATCCAAGTAAGCCTGCCTTTTTGGCCAACTTACGAGATGCAGTCATTGGCACGTCCCCTAGCTTTGCATGTTGCAGAAAATACCACCTCACCACACCACCTCACCAAGCATCAAGCATGCATCAAGCACCAAGCATCAAAGCAGCTCGCCCATGCCCGAAACAATCATCCGTCGACCTCCCGTCTCTCCAATGAGAAGCACAGCTTGCAGTCCCGCTCCTCCTCCACCCAACACAGCCCAGCCAGATATCACTTGCTCAGCTTTTTTTTCCCTTTCCCTGCCTTTCCTTTCTTGCAACTTGCTCCACACACATCTGCCTATTCCCAAGCCATTGGCTCCTTTTTCTCATACCCTCGTCATCTCCAATCTCTGCTCTCAGCGAATAGAATAGCAAGCCCCCCCCCCAGCTTCCCTTATCCCCCCCTTCAACAAGGGTGGTCTGGGTCCTTGCCGTCCCCTCTTCTTTTCCAGAGCCCAGCCCAATCTAGTCCTATCCAAGCGCAGTTTTGTCATGGGGCTTCTCCAATCCAGATTGTGATATCGGTTCCTTACCACCCCACAGCGTCACATCGAGCCAGCCCAGAGCCGAAAAGCCAATTTCTGCCTCTTTTTCCTACCCAACGCCAGACCAAACTAGCCCCCCCTTCCGGAGTAGTTGATTCAATGCTTCCCTCGTTGCCGTGCTAAAATGCAACGAGGGTTGCAATCCATGCCGCGCTAATTTCGCCTTCTCCAACAAAAAAAGCACAGCTCATCTGGCCTTCATCCAGGAATCCCATAAGCCTCCACATCATTGAAGACGCTAGCATTCGTCTATCGTAGCTTCAGAGCTTAGCGTCATCCACATGCCCTTCTACTGCCTCTTCTAAAGAAAACACTTGAAGGGAAAAGTAGGCTGGCGCCACGCCAGTCCCATGATTAGAACCAAGGGCCCCTCCCTTCTTCTGCTTCTCCGCTGATTCACCTTGTCAAGACCAGTATTCAAGTATTCATTCTGTCCACCTGCGACTGGGTGAGAGAAACAAAGTACACAATGGCACACAGTAATGCAGAGCTCGTTTACTAATGCGCTGGCTCCTCACGCCCCCTGTCCACTCCGAAAATGGCGCGTTCTTTCTATACTGTATCTTGTCAATCTTTGACTGGGTCCCGGAACCTGCGGCCACTAGCTCAGGGGATGAACTGGCTCGCTGGCGTTGGGACCACATGTTACCCATAGAATCGCAGCGTGTTCCATCGGTGTTGGAGAAACAGTAGCAGTTGGTTAGGTAGTAGACCTGGGTGGTAAAATTGGCTGCCCATCCTGTCGCCGGCCTGAA
Organism: Trichoderma atroviride; assembly: GCF_020647795.1. Lineage (NCBI taxonomy): Eukaryota > Fungi > Ascomycota > Sordariomycetes > Hypocreales > Hypocreaceae > Trichoderma > Trichoderma atroviride. The sequence goes on along the minus strand of NC_089400.1, from coordinate 262,517 downwards.
GTATTGGCCCAGCCTGAGCAGTGTTCGTGATCAATACTTCACGTCACTAAAGATAGTAGTTAGCACACCATTGTCAGATTCAGTCTGGGGGGAGTCAGCATTTTCGCAGTTACCCCCATCTCATTCAGAGCTGCTGCTCTGTAGCTCTTCCGGTCGTTTTGTCTCCATCGCAGCAGAATCTCCCAGGACAGTCTAACGGCACATTGTGGAAGACATTTTATAGTATCTGATAAACGTATATTTGTGTTGATAGGCTTGGACTTCTGCCCGTCTATCTCTCTCTGGTAAAACGTGTGCGGTAGCAATTTAAGCATCTCCGCGTGGGCTAGAGCCCAAAATCTTCTATCTTTGTGTAATCTCTCACAAACAAGACACCAAATCAACATTGTGTCTTGGGCATCTATGCCCAAATTCCTTGCCCATCGTAAACAAAAGAAAGAACAAAGAATTGACTGGAAATCGGCCATATTGTCGTTTCCAGTATTGAAGGAGTGTTGTGAAATCCAGCTCAAGAGTAGAGCTTTCCCATTATCGGGTTTGTGTTTTTCTCAAAATCGTCAAAGTGTCGTTTCCATCTCATGTCCATCAAAAAAGTTGACAAATAACTCCCCGTCTCTCATTCTCCAGAAAAAAGAAATGTCCTGTATGCCCCTTTCTCTCAGATATATATTCTTGCGCCGGTACTGAATGCCTCGAAATCAAGGACACGCTTTCCCAAACTCCTCTTTTAGAAAAATAAAAATAAAAACTCCTCGCTAGAAAAAGAAAAACCAGTGCGGTCAAGGCGAATTGTTAAAAATTGGTCGATAGATACAACACAGAAAGAATCGAATATTAGGCTTTTGATATCTCAAATTGAGACATCCAATTTTGTCGCGGAAATTTTGTCGAAACGCCTTTTCTTTTCCTTTTTGATCCGAATTTGCGTAGCATTAAAAAGATAAGGTGTTCTCGACAAGTTTGGCTTCGAGCCTTTGGGTCTTGATGCCCGTGTAAAATCAAGGGAAGCATTATGTTCAATAAAGCCAACAGTTTTTGGAAGTCGGTGTCGAAAAGATATTACAATAGTCGTCATGTTGGTGCTTAGTAGCAGCTATGCAGCGACGACAAGAAAGACACCTGCTGGTGGAAAGGTGCAGGATGCTGCATCATTGGCACCTGCTGAACGTATTTTACCACCTCCCACAGGTGGAAGAAGGATTTCGGTGTGCAAGCAGGCTGCACAGGAATGGGCGCCTGGATAGGCACCGGGACCTGCTGGCAGGGCATGTGCGGTATAGGTGCTTCCACCACAGGAATTGGGACAATAGGAGCGTGTAGAGGAACGGGAACAGGGCCAGTGTACTGTTGTGGGATGAATTCCTGGCCATGGAAGATGGGCTGCTGTTCACACAGTTCCTCAGGCTCGTATGTTTGAATGTATTCCTGAGGCAAGTCTTGCTGGTCGGACATGAAGTCGTCATCCTCTTCATCGGTATCAAGGTCATCAAGAGTTGATACGCTGGAGACGAGCGAGCCTTCATCCGATGTCGCAGAAGCAGAAGAGAGGGACTCGCAAAAGTCGGCGACGATTGCGTCCTCGTTGGAAACGTATTGGTCTTGGGTAGTGGGTGTGGGCACGTTCATGGGAGCCACTGCTGAGACGGTGAACTGGGAGCATGCAATGATCCTGTTCCGCAGCTCAGACAGAGTGACCCGGTGCTCGGGGTTGGGGTTGAAGATGCGTCCCAAAATGTCATTGAGCTCATCAGTCAAGGGCAGGATAGTCTTGAGAAAATCCTGAGAGCGAGCATAAGCTCGGTAGGTAGAGTCTTGGAAGGAAGCCTGCTTCCATGGGTTGCGTCCACAAGTGAGGTTAACCAGGATTACTCCCAGACTCCAGACGTCATTGGGGGCACACATGTAGTAGGGTTTCCTTGCGGAAGGGTCCAAGCACTCTTTACAATTGTCGTTAGCCAACTTCTTCTTTTCGATTTGATCTGTTCCAAAGTTGAGATGCTGCTTACCTGGGCTCATGTAAAAGGTCGAGCCACATCCGTAGTCCTCGGAGCGGTCTTCACTGGTGGCCAATCCAAAGTCGGCGAGCTTGACGGTCTCTCCATTGTCGGTGACAAGGATGTTCTCAGGCTTGAGATCCCGGTGGTAGATACCCAAGTTATGGCAGTGCTCGACGGCATCCAAGATCTGGAGGAACACTTTCTTGGAGAGTTCATCCTTACCCACGTACTGACCACGCTCTGTGATATTCAAGAAGAGATCACCCTCGGGGCAGTACTCGAGAATAACATAGATGCAGTCAGGATCGTCCACAATCTTTAGCATGGACACCACATTCGGGTGCGCCGATGCGTGGTAGTGCAGGCGAATCTCTCGCTGCTGGTAGGCAATCTGGCGACGTTCCAGTGGTGTTCCATCGGCATTGTACTTGCTCAGGCACTTTACAGCATACCGAACTCCAGTGTTGATATCCAAGGCAGTGTAGACGACACCATATGCGCCGGTACCAAGAATATCAGTGAGCTGGAGCTTACCCTCAAGAAGACGTCCTATACGCTGTTCTGGGGCAAGGGGCACACATCGGGGCTGGAAAGTGCGTGTCGCAAAGGGCTGTTGGACGTTGCACTTGGGGTCGTCGTACGTGGGAGAGGCCGGGGGAGTGGGATATCCATACGGGGCATGGTGCTGCATGTTAAGCGACTTGTAGGGGGCTCTCCAAAAAAAAAGTTCAATGGTCCAAGGATTCAAGTCAAGTACCAGACCAGAGGATGGAGAGATTTGATATTAGATAAGGCGAGTAGGATGATTAAAGAAAAAAGAAAAGAAAAAAAAGTCCTCGAGATAAGAGTGTGATGATGCGTTAATCCTGTTGAGAAGTTGTCGAGGTCGTTAAGGGAGGTTCCCTAGAATCACAGATCGAACTTCCAATCAGGTCCAGGAGCAGTCGTATAAAAGGCCAGAAGAAAGAAAAGGGTTCTCGAACAGCCGAACAAACGGGTCAAGAACGGCGTTGAATTGGCAACTGCTTCCGGGTGGCGAGGGTTGTCAGACTGGTAGAAGAGATATGTTATAGGAGGATGAAATGGCCTGGAGTCCTGAAGTCCAGAAGAGAAAGTTGAATTGACGGAAGATGAGGGCGTTGAAGGAAAGTCGTGAACGTGGTGATGCGTGTAATTGATTCCTCGGCCGAGAGTGGGCAACATGAGGTAGATATCAAGCTGCACTTTTAGGACACGGCGTGGATCTTTGGGTAGAGCGAGGCGGCGTTCAGACCCCAGCAGACGCACCCCAGGCGTATTCTTCGTCTCGGGGCTTGAGAATTGCGTGGAGCATCCACACCAAAGGCTCCACCTGTAAAAGCTCATCAGACCCTGGTCTGTTGGAAGAGATGAATGGCATGGGTGGTGTCTTAGTCGGCAGGGGGGAAACTAATGCGCCAGCTATTCTTAAACCAGCGCTACCAGGTTCATCGCCAGCCGTGGTGGGCGCGGGACTAGCGAGGCAGGGATCGTGGCGCGACGCTGAGCAATATACGAGAGGCGAGGATGCTCTGACACACCAAATGAAGTGGTTCGCTGTGACTTTGTGTCATCCGCTTGCTCGCTCGCCCTCACACACACACCCCCTTGTGCTCGGCTTGCGCTAGCGAACCCTTGGTCCCACTCACAACGTCAATGATGGTGGCCAAAGGAAACACTTGGGCGATTCCAGCCCCCCGATCCAGTCGGCTTCAACGGTGTCACAGTGAAAGATTGAGCCGTAATGGGGCGAGTGTCGGATCTGCGGCGGCCCACCGTACTGTAGGTCAACGCCCTTTTGCTTTCATCAGTCAAACCGTGCACTCGCACTGCTTTAGACCTGACTGGACTGGACTGACTGGCCTCTTCCCACCACCCACACACAGCTCACTCTCCAGGCAAAGCGTCATGGGCTGCCGCGTGACTGGCATGATCTTTCCCGTCTCTGGCAGAGAGCCAGAGAGACCAAGCCTGACCAAGCCTGACTCAATGCGTTTCTATGCCGTTCGAATGTGTGGCTGCTGGAATGGAAACGGAAGTTCTGGTCAACCTTTGTCAGGCCACAAGCAAAGTTTCCGTGGCGGAGGCGAATTGTGAAAGAAACGGGTGATGTTCTGGGTCCAGTATGCTGTACTCCGCAGCAGCAGCTAGTCTTTTGTGTATACTTGTCGTCAGGTCGTCTGTATTCGGTATGCGCTGGGTCCTTTGCTCCTCTCTCGCTGCCGCCTGAGCAATCACAGCGCCAAAGGAGACACGGCAAAAACACGGCACGGCACAAACACGCTGACCCTCACCAGGACTTCTGGTGGGTATAGGCAGCAAAGCCAGACTGAAATGCATGAAGCAATGCTGCCTGCCTGCCTGCTGGCTGCCAACCTGCCTACCTGATGCTTACAAGTACTACAAGTAGGTATTAGTTCTAGTATAAGTCTCTCTGTCCAACCATGAGAGATTCCTGTGTCAAGTCATCATGACACGGAAGGGAAGCTACATGGTGTAGCTCCTTTCATTGTGCCGTGGCAGCACTTGACATGAGCGGGTATAATACTGTACTGTAGATACCTAGCTGATTGATGATTGCAAGCGGCCATTTCATCCTGTACTGCAAAGACTAGACCAGCATCAATACAGTGGAGGAGTGGGTAGGAAAACCTGCAACACGAACGGTTATGAGGGACAGCGAAACAGAAAAAGCAAGAAAACAAGACGGCGTAGCTTACACTGTGCTGCTCCGCTGAGCAATGCAGCTGCGCATGCATTTCCCCCATCAATAGTGATAGCGTCGATGGTCACGGCCAGCCAATGAGACGCCGATTTTGTATGTACTTTGGAGTTGCTGCAGGAGCCAGATAGCGATCGCTACCGTATTGTGACTGGCCCGAGTGGCTGAGTGCTCTGCCAGCCCACGTCCTGTATACTGGTAGTGCTGCAGAATTCATACCAGCACCGTATGAGTTGAGTCTCCCCGTTGGAGTGCTGGAGCACTGTACGAGCACTACGGGTGTCAGACAAGATTCAGGAGTGCCAGTTTTCGGATTAACGTGTGAGGCGTTTGCTGGCCAAATCAGAGGAAGAAAGACAAAAGGGGCCAGCCAATGGCAAATGTGAGGAATGCAGTGCAGGTTCTAATAATATGATTAGGCGCCATGTGGTCGACAACGCGGCCGGCGTTGTTGGCATCAAGTTGTTCCTCTGCGCTGGCCGTCGCTGGCGGCCCCCGTAGCGAACGTGGACACAGCTGGAGAGAAGCATCGACGCCGGCTGCTGTGCTGCTTTGCTGCCAACAAGTCCCAAGGGAGCGTGTATGTACTGTGCTCCATCTTTGTCTGGAGAATCCAGTGACCCAGGCTCGGTTCCCGTGTCGCCACAGACCAGTCCTTTGTCGTTTACTTGCTCAACCAGTCGTCCACCACCTCGCTGCCTGCCCCCGGCTGCATGCCGCATATCAGAACCACGCATTGTGAGTGCTGGTACGGAGCAAACGTGGCCAATATTGCCCGCAGCAGCGATGAGCCAACTGCTCAGCCGATGGCACAGTCGTTGTTAGCCAGAAGCGGACGCTTGCATCCGGTAGTGGCGACGGCGTCGTCGTCTGATTGGGACGCGATGCCAGGAACCTGCAAAGAGAGCAATGCAGAGGCCACGAGCCAATCAGCCATCACCGGGTCCCCGCCCAGCCCTCATGCAATGCTTCACCAGCCTTGTTTCTGGTTGAGCAATCTCGTCGACAAGGGAGCAGTGGTCCCACCCGTGCCGAGCAGAGCAGTGAGGCTGTCCGTACTACAACATACTCGCACAAGCACTGCTCCCGTAGACGATGGTACGAGGACGGTTTATGGGGATGGGTTGGAGGCGTCCAATCGAACGGCCGTCGGTGCCCGCCGCTGCCATGCCGCTGCGTCAACCTGATGCACCTGGCAGCAGATGTGCGACGCCTCGGACGCTCTAGACGCTGCTGGAGCAGGATTAGTGATTAGTGCAGCACTGGCTGCGGCCGCGATGGAGGGCCATGCCTGATTCCAACATGCTGTACTGACTGGTGGCTTGAGTCGATGATCCAAAGCAGACTGAGAGGCGCTGTGCACGCCAACGCAAGGGTCTCGTCCCTTCTGGGCCGTGCTGTCTCTCTGCTGTCTCGGAGATGAAGATGAAGGGAAGGGAGGGCCCCGTGATGCCGTTGGTGACTCCAGCGCTCCAGCGCTCCAGTCAATATTTGCACACGTCGTGACTCGATAGAGTTTGTCTAGATCTTACTAGAACCCGGAGCGAAAGACGGGCCATCTGGGCGCTGTGATTGGCCGCCCGCCGCAGGGGCCAGCAGGTACTTGTACACGTGCACGGCCACGTACACAGTTTGCGGCCGTGGCTGGCCTGCCGCAGCTCCAGCGCGATCCGTGCGACCAGCCCTGATTCCGCACGTGGCCCGCGTACCGCTACTGCGCCGCGCCAATTAGCGGTCTGCCAGGCCGGGTCTCCTATTCTTGCTCGTCCCCTGCCTCAGCAGCTTTGCTCTCCTCTCCTCCCTGTCATGGCGGGTGGCCCGCATCTAGCCGGCCCTGGGATAGCCTCACGCTGGATCCTGTGCCAAGCGAGACCTGGATCTGGCCTGGCCTCCTGGAGCTTTTGGGCTCAAGCAAGGGTCCTTGCCCGGTGGCCTGTGCTCCTTGGACTCGGCGTGAATCCTTTGCTGCTCTGGCTGGGATGCGGCGATCGCTCTTTGACGGTGCTTGTCCGGCCTGTGTCGACTTGCATGGACGAGCGAGCACGGGCTCTCGGCTTTGCTGCTTGCATTGCGATCCGCGCGGCGATCAGTCGAGGTTTGATGATGACGCCTGGCTGTCTGATAGCCGATGGTTTCATCATTCTTCGATCGGGACGGCAGCTTGGATGTGCAGGGCTATGTGGCCTCTTCTCTGCTGTTTTCATGGCTGAAACTGACAGGGCGCCTATTCACTTTACTGGCTACAGTATGTACGAGATGTGATGTTAGTTGTTGCTCCTTTCTACAGGATGGCAGCGGTAATACGGAACCCTACCGAAGAAGGGCTCCTATTCTCAGTGTGTGTACCAATTTGGAGCCATGTTTCGTCTGCAGCCGCTGCCAGACAAGGCTTTGCTTCTACAGTGCAGTATTTTGTTGTTGCTCGCAATGACACAAACGCTTCTGCTCTACCCAATGAGCTCACATGCCCTTCAACCCTGGTCTAGGCTTGGCTGATTTTTCTGTTCGCAAAAGACAGAATGCTAGCCGGTTACGGGCCTTTGTGTGCACTTGAACAGCAGAATAGATTGCCTCCCAGCCCTCTTTGCTTGGATCCGCGGGTATCCTGCTTGGGACGCGCCTCGGAAATGGCATGGTCCTGGCTCTGAATCCATCAATGTGACATGGAGATGGCCTCTTGGCCTGCCTGGTCCGAACATCACTTGAGAAAAGGGGGGGTGACACAACAATCTTTTCATCCCAGAAGCTTCGATGCTCCTCCAACAACCGCACGCACTAGAGCCAAACCAGCATCGAATGATTGGATCTTGGAGACCTGGGAGCAACACAAGGCGAGCAGATGGCGTCGAGGGCGGCTTCGGGACCCAATGATGTTGCCAACCACTATCTTTGCTAATTGCGGCTTTGCAACGCCGTGGCAATTATCGAGGCCCTCAGCTGAGCAACGCCATCTGTGTATGCATGTACTATGTACAATCCCAGCGGCAGACCACGGGGGGAGATGACGGCGGTTGGAGCTCTGCGGCCAAGTTGCCGACTGCCTTACGACAAGCTATACAAGGGCTCTCCGCATGGGCAGTCTGTACAGTAGTTTACATGAGGCAAAACAGCGAGCATGGATCGTCAAACAGGCTTGATGGGCGTTCCAGCAAACATCAACATCAAAACACTAAACTTCCATGGCGTCAATGATCAGCAAACAATGATGCAAATTTTTTGTTCCTCCTCCTTCTGTCTTTCGATCTTCCTTTTTCCTCTTCGATTCACAGATCTGATAGAAACCAAGCAACGGATCAGCCGATGCGGAGCAAGGAGTCCGCCTTGGCTAACTGGGCAGACTTTTCTGAAATGTCTACACCATTGTGCACTCACACACTCGCTCACACTCACACTCACACTCACACGCTCATGCAGTTCTCCAGCCGCCAGCTCATTAAACCGTTTAATCTGTCCTCTGCCTGCAGCAACCCTGCATGATGCCAGTTTCATCACACTACTGTACCATACGTGTGTACCGGGTCATGCTCTCCAACAAATTTGCTCTACCATGTTCCTCGCCTCCATCTTAGTGAGACAGTTCGCATGGCGGCACGGCTGAAACAGGACTAGGCACTCACATCCACGGTAATTAGTCCTCACAAGAACGCCTAATGGCCAATAAATCCAATGGAGCAATATTGTGTCTCCAACAATAGCAACAGTGCTAGAGGTAAAAAGAAGTCACCCAGCGCCTGGAGAAACAAAGGGAGGCAAAAAAGCAATATGGGACGAGGCGGCTCTTGCGTGGCTAGTCGGCGGCTGCCTGCAAGTCATCGACGGCACGCTACTCCCATCGGAATATGGGATCTCGCGGTGCCACAGTAGACGCTGGGCCTATTCCAAGATTTAGATTGATTGCTTACGTTTCCCTAACTTCAGCTTTGGGCGGTAAACCGGCCATGCCGTTTTGCTACGACTGCATCGTGGCCACTAGTTGTTGTTGTTGGATAAGAATCACAGTAGCCTGCTCTAGTAGCATCCGCCCTGTCGATAGCTCAGCTGCCCACTGTTTCGAGCGTGCATGACCCCTGGCGATTTTTTTCTTCCATCTTTTTTGCTGTGGGTTTTTCCCTCTACTGTCTAGACCCCGTAACTGGCTTCATCACTTGATGTGGCTTTGCCGCGCTCTGCGCTCATCCCGAGCCCCAACTATTGCCTGTCTTGGGAACACGAACACGGACGGCGGAGCCCGGGAATGTGGGGCCGGGGAATCCGATGGTCGTATCTAGAACTCGAGCTTTGGAATGTTCTTGGTCTTTTCTATCGGCCCGGAATGAGACCCGAGCCTGTAAATAATGGGAGCAAATGTAAGGGACAGAAAGTAAATTTTGGCATTGGGGCTGAGGTAGAAAGAAGCATGTGGTGTTTTCGTGTCGTGGTGGTAAAACGATATTGCCTTGTTTGCTTTTGGGAACATGTTGCCCTGAATCTCGTTGTTAGTCGGGGCAGTACAATGGCTAAAGCTTAAAGGACGCGCCGTTAACAGTCAAATCGATAAGAAGGTCAATTATTTGTTCTTTTTCAGGCGCCATCTGGCTTTGAGTTTCGGATAGTATAAGATGCTGACGTAGAAGCTGGGGGGCCAAGTTCTGGACTCTTCACCTGACGTCTTTTTGGACAGCCCATTACCCTAGAGTAAACGGCAGGTCGTAAATCTCCTTGGCCACGGAGATACTTTCAAAAGAGGCACTCAGTGTGGACAAACTAGCTATTGGGCGCCTTGTTTTTAACACGTAGCTTCGGTTCTCCAAAATCTCTCCGCCTAAGCAAGAGCTTCAATGTGGCGGCGTAGTTCTCCAATTCCATCCAAGCCACCGCCTGATGAGTGATCAGCCTTCCAAGGCTGTGGGCGAAGCTCCAACAAAGGAAGTAGGCCTGAGCTCCTGTGACTAAACCATTTCTCTCACTGATCAACCTGGAGATGACTAGGTAATCCATGGCGGTGGCAGTCTACTTCCCAGACAGCCACGGCCGCGTCGAACCATGGCGCCACTGAAGTCAAAGCTCCAGGCCCCGTGGCAACGGGGGGGAGGAAGCAGATCGAGATGTTGCCATGGGAAAATGGCCCATGGTTTGATTTCCAAGAAACTAGTTCCTGATTCAGAGGCGTTAGACGTTTGGAGCTATGATCTTGTGAAAAGTAGTTTTATTGTCTTGTGGCGACTGGCGGCTCGGCAGTCGTTGTTAATGCTTACGCTGCTGTGGTGGACTTTGAGCTAATTGTTGCTGGGCCAGATCTAGAGAAGCGTGTGAATGACCTGGACTTGGCAATCAAGGATACTATCAGTTAATGGTACTTCAAACTATGGGATCTGGTGATTAGAGGTTCGCTTATGCTATCACACTGGCGCGACGAAGATGCGCATATCACTATGATATCTGTATGGTGATACATAGTCAAAACACTTATAACAATCCAAGATGATACCCTGTTTGTACAATAGAGTGGGACATGGCATTTTGCTTCAACGCATTGACCGATCTACAATGATGAAACAGTCATATATCTGCTACACTCACATCTAAAACAGCATACTACTAGCTGGATCTGATACCATCAGTATCAACAAACTCCATTTTCAGCAAAAAGGCACCCTCCATTTCTCCAAATGGAAGGTTTAATTAGTGTAATAAGCACACAATCGCTTTACCTACTTTGGTGGGAAGAAGCCCAAAGCAGCACATACATTTTGGCTGTATTAATTGTGCCGTGCTCGACATGAATCATAAGCCAACTAACTCTCTTACGCAAAATGAAACTCCCCTCAGGTGATCCAATTTTTAACCTGCCGAGGAGAAGAATCAAAAACTGATTACTGATTGCGGGAGCTGCGAACAAGTGGCTGTTGATGGCGACTTTAGCATCCGTTAATAGCTTGGGGTGTAAGTGGTGGCAGGGCAATCTGGGCGCCCACGCCATTGTCTCTGTAGTAATCGATACTAAATCGCTGTATACACGGAGAAATACAGCGCCATCTTAAGGCTGCCATGGAGATGGTATGATTCTAGACCAACGGAGATGCCAGGCAAGCACCTGAGATGTGCCAGAGGCTTGTTTGTGGCCATCTCAGCTGTAATCGATGTCACTATCATATGTTGACTTGTTACTCTTGAGCCACCGGAAATCCTAGCAACCAAATGAAAAGTGCAATCTCAGCGGAGTAGCAAGATATTGCCATCATCACTAGCCAAAGAGGGAAGGGTGAAGTGATAGTCACGTTGTCAGAACAAGTTTTCATGAGAATGCTTTCCCACGGGGAATCCCGCATTGATTAACATGACTTTTTTACCCCGTACGGAGTATACGGTTAGAAACTAGCTGAACGGGATAGTACGGAGTAAGGACGGGGGGGCTCCGGGATACAACTGCTACGTTGTGTGGCCTGTCATAGAAACGGGATCGCGTGATGATGAGGTGATCTAGCATTGCCGTTGCAGGCCTGGTATATATCGGTCACTCTGCTCCACCAAGTACCATGGGCATCGTCGTATGATTGGAATCCTTGTAAAACAAATTATCAGATCGTCGGAACGAGGCTCGTCCCGAGGAAGAAACCCTCCGACGGAAAGTCGCCCGAAGAGGTCATACGACGTGGAGGCTAAGGCTGGTTCACGTGTAAGCAAGATTTCTTCAACACATCACGATCGTGCATCAAAGCCGGTGATTGCCGAAGATTACTGTAAAAACAAGAAATGAATCGATTGCAGATGTTAGGAATATTGATCATATGGTATTTGAATTGAAACGGTTAGACAATTGGGTCATTCGCTAGCTTAATTGGCCTTGAAAATAGGGATTCTGACTTGTGACAAGCAAAGTTATGGTTGACTGCATTAACATGTGGCTAATACAAGACACTGATGATTCATTCGTTATCATATATCGTATCATGCAGATATTAAGGGATGCTGAATGACTACGTTGCGTGATACGGGATATTCAGCGTACTTTCCCGCCTCCCACCTTGCAAGAGAGATATTACTTGACGCCCAAGACCCGATAGAGACAATGACTATTAGTTTTATCAATTGCCTAGATAAAAGTATATAGATGCAGTATTCAACTCAAACCGACTAAGCTTGCTACCATTGATGGGTTTATTGTTTACCAGGATGCAGCCGTAGACCCGGAGAGAAGAAAAGAGAATATCTGTAGCCACGCGACCTTACAACTAGGACTGATACAAAGGGTTCAAGCCTATCTGACACCTTTTGCCATTAAGTATAGCAGTTGATGAATACATGGCGCCTTGTCGGGATGAGTCTGTCTCGGGGAGTCAAGCTCTAGCATGAGAAGAGTGGGAAGGAAGCAACGTAGATGCACCGTATTGGCCACTGCGTTATCTGAAGAAAGATGGTTATTACTGACTCTAGAGATGATGATATTAATTGCAATATATTGTACGTCGATATGATCAAGGAAAGACATGTGTCCGTAGAATGCAGCTGTGGCCTTTGATAGCTCAGTAGCCCATGGTTTAGGTATGCTGGCGATGCTGTCTATGCTGTGTATACACTCAATCATTTTTATAGTTTAAGCTGTGAATCTTACTTTTATTGGCAACTGATACACACAAAGATCCTTTCATATGCATCTCCGTGCGACAGATCATGTAAGGAGCGAGAGTGAAGATAGATCATGATGGCAAAATGTTTAGCAGCATCACGAGAAAGAACAGAATTATTCAAAACATGAGACTTTAGTCTCCTGCATGTAGAGATTTTTGTGTAAAATAAAATGGTATTCTAATTTAGAAAAAACAGTAAAGAGTCCTTAAACACCGTCGGTATAGCTTGAAATCGCCAGCTTATACTTCTATAATAACCCTCTAGAGCCTCCCGGGCTCATTCAGCAAACCCAAACTCCGTTCCTAAATGAGAGAAAGATGTATCCAATTGCAAAATAACAAATGACCTTTTCGAAGCTTCAGCGAAGCCACTCTCTGCCAGACGCGGATAAGTGCTTAATCTTCTGCAATCATAACGAAGACTTGACAACGTCGAACCCAAAAATAGGCAAACACCTTGTATTCCCCTGAATCCAATCCCAATGACATTGTTGATATAAATCATCAAATGTCCGCCTGCAGTGGAGCGCCCTCTGAAGAAATCTCCCCAAGGCTCCAAGACTGCCAATCCATAAGCACTTCAAGGCAGAGCAATATTGCTTGATTCAAATCAATCCAAGTGCCACTCCCAGCTGATACAACGCGGCCAAAGTAATAATGGCAACAACGAGGTTGACAAAGTATCGGAAAGCGACATTCTTCATCTGATTGCGGTTGCGGCGTCGCGATCGGGTCACAAAGTCCGAGTTGTCATTGACATTGGGAAACCCGCACTCCTTGGGAACCGGCTCGCCGAGGAAATCACAAAGAGGCCCCCATCCATCCGTGACCTTGTATTCCAGCAGGCGATCCTTGGGCACCAGGCTTCGCACCTCTTGATAGTGCTTTCGGAACACGTCCTTGCCGCGGCCGGGAAAGTCGCCCTCGAAAAAGGAGTCGAAGAACTTCTTCAGCATCGGGTAGTACATGCTTGCCGCCCAGTCAAAGTGGGAGAGCCAGCGCAGCTCGCCGTCGGTGACGCGCCAGTAGACCGTCTTCATGGTGGAGGCGTGCCAGGAGTCGACGTCGCGGTTGGTCAGGACGACTTTGGCCTCTGGGTAGGCCTCGATGAGCTCCTTGGCAAAGGCAATGGCTGGCCAGTCGCACACGGCTTGGGAGTTTCCGAGGAGCTGGTCCCAGTCCTCGCGGGTAAAGGGCTTGCCTTTGTTGTCGTATTTGGCGCAGAGGGCGTCCATCCACATGAGAGCGTCGGGGGGGGTTTTCGATGGAGGTGTTCATCATGTGGTAGGTGTCGACGTAGCCGAGCTGTTTCATGGCTGCTCGCATGGCTAGTTGGAGTTAGAAGCGGGTTCATAGCTTATGGTACAGTGTATTGGATAAAGATTGGCATGTTGATATGAGAATCGACATACAGGCAGTACCGGTGCGTCCCAGGCCCAGGATGAGGACTTTCATGGGGACCACACGGCCGAGCTTACGGCGGTTGATGTCAGTGTCGCTGGTGAAGATGTCGGTACGTGGCCGAGGGGTGTAGTTGGAAGAATACGCCATCGTAGCGGTTGTGTAGGGTATATTGTGTTCTTGGTCTATTACGGTGTAAATGAAGGCGTCGAGTAATCAAGGTGGTATATTACAACACGCTTGGCCAGAATAACTAAAGAGTGACAAGAAATGGGCGAACAATGAGCGAGTGAGTGACAAGAACCTCTGGTAGATGTTAAAAAAGAGGAAAAAGGAATGAATCGAGCAGAATTCTATCTCGGCATTGGGTGGGAGGAGAGGCAATTATAGTCTACATGGCCGTTACAAAGGGTCTACGACAAATGAGGAAAGCCATATGCCGTTCGAAGGAGATATTTTTGTCTGCGGATCCCGGTACTGGGGAATCTTGTCGCAATTTTGCAGCCGGGTCGGGAATATCAGATTATTCAGCCTGAAGGTGGACACCGATGGTGGTGTTTCTGGCGCTCATGGTTGCGATCTTCCTCTTTAGGCACTGGAAGCCGTACCGCCGTCACTGTGTATGACTGCAGGGATCTCCTTTTACCTCGAACTTGAGTCGTCTCGCTCGCCAAGTCTAGTGTGATGAATATCGAGTCAGTTAGTGAGGACACAATTGAGCCTCTCCCATGTGTTGTGTTCGTCTGCATCGCACAGTCTGCATCGTATTATCCAGCGCTGGCGGTATGCTCCCGGGTTAGAGATTCTGGTGCCCGCCTTGTGGAGACGGTGTTACAGGGAGGGCGGGATCCATAGAAAGATTCGGAGCATCCCTGTTTACAAATGCCGCTGGATTTGCTTGATATCGGCAAATACTAATCAGGCTGAAGGCTATAGTATACATATCGCAAGCAGATGTTGTTATTGCGTCTTGTTTCGGTCGAAAATCAGTGTAATCATTTTGGAGTTTCAAGAAAACTGCATCACTTCAATAGACGCAGTGTTTTGGAACAAATTTGCATTTTGTTTTCTGTATATGAGAAGGAATTGCGTTAATAGCGATGGACAAGCATGACGACCCCTTCCAGAACAGAGGACCTGATATTGATCGTCAATTTCTTTAGAAGATCATCAGGGACCGCATAAAAAAGCTGCAATGACTGTGAATATAGTTTCGGCAGTGTCCACTCCATGGAAATGATCCACAGCCAAGAAGCGCCATCGGCTCGTCGGCCACCGAGTTCCACACTGTATAGGCCATCTGCAGAGATCGGCAGCTTCAACAACAATGGCTTACGTGGCAGAATGGAGATTCATCTTGCTCTTTGTTTCATAAAATAGGAGAAATATTTAGATCGGCCTGTAGACGCTGCGCGTGAGCTGTGGGCGTTGATTGTTCGTCTATGGCGGAGCCAGTTGAGGCGTTGTTGTTGCGTGGACATGGAACATGCTTGCGTCACTGTCTGCGTGGCAATGGCTGTTTCAAACCGGGAATAGATGATGATTGTATCTGTAACTCATAGACGAGATAAAAGGATCAAAAGTTGAATGCGAATGCCAACTATGACGAATGTAAGTGAGGATATTCTTCTGTCAACGACGCGGCTGAAAGTTTAGCACACATGCAATCCTGCACAGCCAAGCCGTGATTCCTATTGTGGTAGCCGTTGAATGACATGCTAGAAACTGATTGGTCGCCGAGGTCCCGTCTCATCGTTTATGA
Organism: Trichoderma atroviride; assembly: GCF_020647795.1. Taxonomy (NCBI): domain Eukaryota; kingdom Fungi; phylum Ascomycota; class Sordariomycetes; order Hypocreales; family Hypocreaceae; genus Trichoderma; species Trichoderma atroviride. The sequence continues at coordinate 247,010 of NC_089400.1, read as the reverse complement.
CGATAATCGGCTCTCCTGACTAGAGGCTTGCGTTCCTGCTCTTATCCACATGTGGCGCCCCTGACTATCGTTACCGAACTGTGCAGTGATAAATGGCAACGCCTTGTTTTGACGTCAATCACGCCCCGTTGGGTCTCGGATCCTCGCTTGTTCGAAGTCTAGAAGGAAAAGCAGTTGACAACAGCAAGCGAGGAGGCACGGATAGCGATGCTGGGGAATTGACGAGGGCTTTGGATCTATAGTTTGTTTGAAAGCGAACAAGGCAAAAGGTGTAATAGACACGCATTCAAGACTTTTTTTTGATCTGGTTGTTATATTTTGCAAAGCAGCACTGAAAACCGCCCTGTGAAACTGTTGTTGCTTAACACTCAATAGCAGCAGCTGAAGCATCGCCGATGACCCGAAGCCCACAAATGATCAGCACCCAATTGCTGTGTCCACACCGTCCATGGCCAACTTCCCACGCCGTTCTCCTGATGGATATTGGACAATACGCGCAATGTCGAGCCTCACTTCTCCTAAGCTTAAATGCCAAGACTTTCCCCCAGCCGTGCTGTTCCCTTTGATTGGCAAAGCCTCTGCCGGAATCTCGCGTGTATCCATCTGAGCCATTGCCGTCGTTGAATGATCGACTTGTTGGTTCCCAGACACAGCAGGTTTGCGCGTCTCTCAGCCGCCGTGTCCGAGCATAGCATTCAGACCTACTTTTTTTTCCCATGGCAAAGAGAAGGGAGAAGAGAACAATTAAAGAAAATAGCCGAAGCAGAAAACAATGGCCGGTGGACGGGGCGTTTCGGGTCCGATGCAAAGTCGAGGCAACGTAGCGGGCGGCATGCAGGTGGCGGGGTGAATTTCTTTCTTTCCTGTTTCATTGCAGCTTCTTTTGGCATCGCCAACTGACCCGCAGCACTTCTTTTTTCCTTCTTTTTCTTGTCACCTCGTATATAGCCATTTTTTTTGTCATTCTTTTCTCTTATTCTCTGCGGCAATACAATATTCCCTTCAATTTATCCGTCTGATGATCCGCCACCCTCTTTTTCTTCATCTTCTTCCCCAACACTTTTAATCCGTCTGCTATGGCGTCTTCGCACGCCAGATCTGCCAGCAACGACTTTGCCTCCGGCGCACTGCTGGATCCTCTGCGGCCTCGGAAAATCCTAGATTTGCCCGACGGCACGTGGTCTCCCAATGAACAGCTGGGCCAGGCCGTGATTCCCACCGTCGACGAGGAAAGCAACTCCAATGGCTCCAGCTTCGACTTTGAGTCTCTGCGGCCGCTGACGCCCGTGACGCCCATGGAAAAGGCCCAGGCCAAGAGCTCCTCAGGCCCGGTGACGTGGATGTCCCTCCCGCGCAAAGACCAGCTGCTCATCCTGTTTCTCTCGCGCTTCGTCGACTTCCTGCAGGTCGCCTCCCTGCAAGCCTACGTCTTCTACCAGCTCAAGACATTCGACGACTCTCTGACAGACGCCCATATCTCGCAGCAGGCGGGGATACTGCAGGGATGTTTTACCGGCGCGCAGGTGATGACGGCCATTTTATGGGGTAAAGCTGCCGATGCGACTTGGTGTGGCCGCAAATGGGTGTTGGTGATTGGCCTTGCGGGAACGGCTATATCGTGCCTGGGCTACGGCTTTGCAACGACTTTTGCCTGGGCTGCCTTCTGGAGGGTCTTTGGTGGTGCGATTAACGGGACTGTGGGCATTATGTGAGTTTTGGCCTCTTGTTTCGGAGAAATTGGGCAAATGTCAACATGTCACTGACGGAGAATAATGCAACGACAGCCGCACCATGATTGCCGAAATCACCAAGGAGAAGAAGTATCAATCGCGAGCATTTTTGATTCTGCCCATGAGCTTCAACGTTGCGGGGATTTTGGGCCCAAGTAAGCCAGAGCCTTGACACAATCTTGTGCGAGGAACTGCAATTCTGACGTATACTCACTCAGTCATGGGAGGCATGCTGGCCGATTCAAACAAGACTCTTCCCGGGCTTTTTGGAGAAAATGCAGTCTTTGGGTTCCAATGGATTCGAGACTACCCATATGCCTTGCCGAGTCTTGTCAACGCCGTCAGCTTATCCATTGTAACCGTGATAGTGTTTCTCTTTCTGGAGGAAGTGAGTCGCCACTGCCATGCGAGCAATATCTCTCCGTGTTGCGATGACGTTTTGAGAACATAAGAGCAGTTTAGCTGACAGCCAAGCAGACGTCTAGAGTACGGCAGAACAAGTTTGACGCCGGTCTCCATCTCGGAAATAGAATCAAGGCCGCCCTATTGGGTGAAAAGCAATCTGACGACTATGCTCGTGTTCCGGCCTGGGAAGATCACACCATGGAGAGTTTCGAAGACAAGAATATACCGGTGCCGAAGCCCGCGCCCTCGCTGAAGCAACTGCCCTTTCGCCTGCTCTGGACGCGCAACGTCTTGTTCACGCTGCTTACTGGCGCCTTTTACGACTTCCATCTCGGCGCCTTTGGCAACATGTGGGCGCTATTCCTGTCAACGCCTCGCTATCTCACTCCGGCCGCAAGGGGCCCAGAAATAGACACCCCCACGGCCAAGCCCATGCGTCGAGATCTGCCTCTCCTGTTCACGGGAGGGCTGGGAATGCCGGCGTCGACGGTTGGAGTTGCGACGTCCTTTCTCGGCATAATAGGCATGCTGCTGCAGGTGACCTTGTATCCGCCCATCCAGGCCCGTCTCGGCACAATGAGATCCTTCCAGTGGTTTCTGTTTCTCTTCCCGCTCGCATATTTCGTCGCCCCGTATCTCTCGATCCTGCCCTCGTGGTCGCCGGCACCCGAGCCCGCGTCCGGGGGCTTCATCTGGCTGGGCATCGTTGGCATCTTGTTCCTCCAGGTCATGGCCCGGACGTTTACGCTGCCGGCGAGCATCATCCTGCTCAACAACTGCAGCCCGCATCCCAGCGTCCTGGGCACGATCCACGGCCTGGGCCAGAGCGTCTCTGCGCTCTTCCGCACCGTCGGCCCGGTGGTGGGCGGCTGGTGGTACGGCTATGGGCTTGATATCGGCATGGTGGCCTGGGGCTGGTGGGGAGTTGCGGCAATGTCAGCGTTGGCGTGTGGGACAGCATTGGGCATGCATGATGGCAGCGGGCATGAGATAGTTCTCGAGGGCGAGGAGGAGATGGAGTAGAGGACAAGGTGTTGCTTGTCTCATATTCTTCTTTGTTTACACTCTAGAGCTTTTAATGTGTTGTGCATTTAGATAGATACCATCTGCGGAGTTGTTTCTTCGTCTCCTTTGTTTCCTTTGTACTTACTATCCTTGTTCAGCAACTGCCGTGGACACAAACAATAATACCTGTAAATAAATACAAAGACTCGCAAACGTGCTCTTTGATGTCACTCAGCCCCCCCTGGCTGCCTGGTTCCTGATTCTGAGGCGGGAGGTGGGCCGTGTTAGAGCCCTTTGGAGAGGCATCCCAGCCTAAACCCAGGCACCAGGTGCAAGGATTCAGGCAAACGGCACTTGGTCGTCACAAGCCGCGGCTAGGCCTAGTAAAGGCCCATGGATGCATCTCAGCTGCGCCGTTAGTCAGTCAGCCTAGTATTTTAACCTTCTTCAGAGTTAGAAGAATCGCTGGCAGACGGCCCTTTTCCTCTGCACATTATAGCGCGCGGTCTGGGCTCATGCTCAGCTGCTTGGGCTGAAAGAGGCTGTGCCCAGTAGCTGCCGTTGCCGTCATGGAACTGATGTGACTGGTGTAGCATTTTGCGGCTTGTGACGGTGGGCGGCAACGCAGTCTCATGCCTCTTCTGGATATCTGGGGGTTTCCTCTACTTTAAGACGTGCTGTTCTGCCACCTGAAGAGCCAGAAAGTTGCAGCTCTGCCATCCACCAGCAACTTCTCAAGCAGTCATTCAACACTTGCTACACATCATGACAGCCCTGTCTTTACCGCAGCATGCCCTTGAAGAAATGGCCAGGGAGACAATCCACGATCGCATCGTTGGCTGTCTCTTTGGATCAGCTCTGGGCGACGCCATAGGCCTCTACACCGAGTTTCTCTCTGCAGACACGGCCCGTCTCGCATATCCATCACAAAACTTCACTCTCTGTCCCCCATCCGAAGCCACTCCGTTTCGTCGAGACGCGCATCGGAACCCCAACGTCCCTGGAGAATGGACAGACGACACCGACCATGCCATGTGCATCTTGCTCTCCTTCCTGCACAGGGACGCAAGGGAAATGGACCCGCTAGACTTTGCTTCTCGCCTGCACGTCTGGGTCAGGATGGGCCTTCGCGCGTTGGACACTCTGCCGCTGGGCTTGGGGCACACTGTGGGCGCGATTGTGAGAAACCAGGCGTATCTCAATGATCCAGAAGGCACTGCGAGGAGACACTGGCAGCATACGAAATACAAGGCTGCGCCTAATGGAAGCGTCATGAGAACACACCCGCTGGGGCTCATGTGCATCAACAAGACGCTCGACGAAACGTTTCAGATTGCTGCCGACTACTCTGTCGTTACGCATGTCGACCCAAGATGCATCATTTCATGTGCCATCGGCACAGCGCTCATCAGAGGCCTTGTGCGGCAAGAGATATACAAGGAGGAGCAGATTGACGACATGGTTGACAAGGGAATCGCATGGTATACCGCATACCGCCTGCGCCGAGTTGAAAAGGACGCGAGTTGCAAAGACGAGCCAGAGCTGGACGTGGAGGAGCTGAACAAGCACGCCAAAGCCAACGACCTGGCCGAGCTCGAGCTCGACGACATGTACAAGATTGGATATACATACAAGACGTTTGGTTCGGGCGTGCATCTGCTGCGTCTCGCCATGAGAAAGGTTGCTGCCTCGGACAGCAGTCTCTCTACACAAACGTCCATTTTCGAGATGCTCATCACCGATCTCATCATGCGAGGTGGCGATGCCGATACGAATGCCTGCTTTTCCGGCGCTCTCCTCGGGGCATATCTTGGCTACAAAGCGCTTCCGTCACACTGGAGAGATGGTCTGAAGCACGGCGACTGGCTCATGAGGAAAGCAGAGGGGCTGAGCATCTTGCTGGGAGTCGGACTAGGCACATACAGCGGTTCGGAGGACAAGGATACGGCGCCCGATGGCGGCAGAGGATGGCTGACGGAGAGCCAGATTGAGAGGAAGGTGATGATGCTGCAGGCCGACATGGTTAAGAGAGGGCAGGAAAGGGATAGGCAGGAAGAAGCAGAGAAGAAGCGAGCGGAGAAGAGGCGGACGGAGAGAAGGAGGGAAAAGAGAGGATCGTGGCTGGGTGGACGAGGCTGATGAGGTTGACGAGAAGGCTTTTTTTTTCTTTTCTTTTTCTTCACGTATCAAGATAGATTTCATAACCTGAGCATTGCATTCTGACTAACTAACTGTGTCTACCGAAATCAAACTATCAAGCAATCTGAAGGGACATTTTGCATTCCTAACGTGTTCGTTCTTCCGAACTGCTTTTTCCCGAATCTCTGTCGAGCAAGATGTATGCACCAAACGCCAAATCAGTAAGCCACCAAATGCCGGCGAACGCGCGAAGGTCTATCCTGAGTAGGGCAAGTTTTCTTGCCTCGAGACACTTTTTCCATCACATTCCAAATTGTCCTAATTCCAAGTTTCCTGATTCCAAATTCCGAGTTGCAAAGTACCAACGTTCCAAATCTCAAGTTCCAAATACCGTACAAACAAATTGTGTCTTTGCACAAAAAGGAAAAAAAAAAAAGGAAAAAAAACGAGAGCCAGATGCTCATCGTCGTTTAAAAGCCACGGCCTTGGATGCGGTCAGCGGCGATTCCGTACGACGACATGGTGTCGCCGACCTCGCAAGGGTCGTCGCCAAACTCGACCTTTTCGAGGCCACGGGGACGGTCCTTCTCCAGGGACATCTTGCCCATCTGGGACTGGCAGCGGTAGCTACCAAACTTGAACTCCATGACGGCGCGTCCGCCGGCTCTGATGAGCTCAGTGACCTCGTCGAGCTGGAAGATGAATCTGTCTTTGAAGAACTTGGTGAGAGCGGCTTCGTTGACAAAGTCGGCGTGACCGGTGATGATTAGGACGCGAGACATGCGTCCAGCAACGGGGTGGCTGCCGTACTTGATTCGGTTGTAGGAAACCTTGACGCGCTGGCCCTCGACGAAGAGGCCGCGGGTCCAAGAGATGCTGAGGAGCTGCTGGGCAGCCTCGGGGGTGAAGAAGACAACCTTGGCGGCGGCTGTCGAATGGGCGTGGAAGTCGGGGTAGTTGACGTAGGTGCACCAGACACGGCCGACGTTGCGGATGGCCTTGAGGAGCTGGTGAGTGCTCGTTCCAGCAGGGAGGTTGGTGAGCCAAAGAGCGCAGTTCTGCTCAGGGGCGAGGTGCTCAGCGCTGGCGTTGGTCTCCGTGTGCATGCCGTGGTAGCGAGACGAGAACTTGGCCGTGCTGGGAGCGCAGGGGGGAGAAGTCAGCCGTAAAGGCTTGCGAGGGAGTCTGCTGCATCACAGCCTGCATGGGCAAGAAGCCTCCGGTCGGGGCGTTGACGGGCACCTGGGCAGGACGAGCAGCAGGGCGAGCAGCGGAGGAAAGCTGGCGGATGGGGGCAACTCCAGGGGTAGAGAGGCGGAGGATGTCAATTCCAAGAGGCTGGTTGACAGCAGCCTCGACACCAGCAGAACTGAAGAGAGAGCTTTGAAGCTCGGAAAGATCGAACAGGGAGTCGTTCATGGAGGAGGCGGCAGACATCTGGCGGTTCATGGCAGTGACTCCAGCCTCGTGGTTGTAGCGAGCAGCCGAGTGCTGCTGCGCAAACATGGGATAGCCAGACGACAGACGGGCGAAGCCCTGAGGGTTGGCTGGGCGGTACACGTTGGGGGGGCGTGTTGACCGCGGCAGGGAAGCGAGTCTGGTAGGCCGCAAAGGGCGACGGGCGAGCAATGGGGTTCTCGCGGCGGGAGAAGCCATCTCTCTGGTTCATGTGGGCATCCAAAGAGCCCCAGCGAGCGTGAGCAGCAGCAGCCGCTTGGTTGTCGGCAGCAGCAGCAGAAGCAGCAGAAGCGGTGCCCTGGTCGAGACGGGTAGGCGCCCAGATCTGCGAGGAAAAGCCTCCGACGAAGCGAGGAATCTCGCGGCCACGAACTTGCGAGCTGCCCGAGGCAGCGGTACCCATCTCGTTGACGGGCGAGAGAGGGCCGGCAGGGAGGTGGGTAAAGGTGCTGAGCACCGCAGTGGCTCCAGCAGCAGAGGCAGAGGAGACGTGAGCCCCCCGAGGTGGCAACAGGCTCCCCGAAGAAGCCTCCAGCGTCGTCTGGAGTGCGAGGAGTCTCGGGATCGCCCCTGAGGCTGTCAGGGGGAGAGCGGGAGAGGGAGACTCTCGGGACGTCGTAGACGAAGTTGCCCATCTTGGGCTTCTCGTTGTGGCCTTGGGCGTCCATGGCAACGAGGGCAGAGGTGGAAGAAGAGTTGTTCAAAAAAACAAGAGAGGCTGAGAGCGAGAGAGAGTTGGTTCCTGATGCCACAGAAAAGTCAGCCTCGTTTGCTTGGCAGAGAGTGATGGAAGAAGAAAGCCCAGTGTCCTACGAGGTTGAAGCCAGCCTGGTAGAAACTTGGCGGATTTCCACGAGTTTTTTCAGAAATGTGACGTACAGGAAAATGTGTGTGTATGAGGTTGAAAAAGTCAAAGTGTTGTGCGAGTAGGGTTGAGAAATATGTAGTAGCGAGGGCAGAAAGAAAAACAAAAGCGTGCAGCTGTAAACAGTAGTCAAGCGTTTGGAAAGAAGAGGAAAGGGGGGGGAGCTGAAAAATTGGGGGGGGGCTTGTTGTAACTAAATAGGGGGAGCAGTTTTTGAAGAAAGTTCACTTGGAATTCACTTTCGAGTGACTGGGGAAATTGTCAGGCTGTCCGAGCTTTGGAAGGGCGAGTGAATTGAAAGTTTCGTCCCAAGTTCGAGGATCGTGGGATTGTGTTTGCAAGGAGCCGCGTATAGGGGGGGTGAAAGAGGTGGCGATGCGTATACGGCCTGTGGTGAAGGAAAAGTGAAGAGGGAGAGATTCAATAGAAAGCAATGGGCTGCTGAATAGCTTTTATATAAACGAAATGGAATGCTGATTCGGTTTGCTGTTTGGGAGTAGCACTTTTATGCATGCATCCTGCTTGCGTTATCACTGCCTTTTGTAGTTATTTGGAGTAGTAGTTCGGCAGCCGCCTCAGTAGCGCCAGCTCAGTGCCTGCAGACTGGCCGTTCTGATACGTGTTTCTACTATTTGACGGCAAGGCGAGCATTCTGATAGGATATGGCAGTAAATAGTGGATGCTATTTGGCGATATTGGAAATACATGGCCATTCATTCGGTCGCCGTAAACCTGGTTGCTGATAGACCAGCCGGCATTCTGCCTACTCCATGCATCGTGTCACCATATGAGTAAGCTGGCTGCGTGTAGATGGCAAAAAAACTAGGCCTCGAGCTAGCAGCAAGACTGCAGGGCGGAGGGCTGCCTCGTTTTTCTCTGGCGGTTGCAGCAGCAGTTGATTTTTGCACAGTCACCGAGCACATCATGGGAGTGGGCTTGGGGGGCTGTTCGGGACCTGACCCGGTTGGCCTCCCTGCAGGGAGCAAGTTTCATGGACTACAGAGGACTGATGCTAGTTGGAAAATGTTGGGCTGGAGCTGAGCGTTGATGGGCAGCAGAGCGAGAGGAGAAAAGCCACACCGACATGGCCCCATGGTGGGATGTAAGGGGGAGGCATAATTGAAACCGGGATTTGTCGTAATTGGCTGCAAAAACGAGCTGCGTAGAAGCAGACGGATGTTTGCTCTGAAAGTGCATGATTCTGGCCTTTTATTCTCTCGTTGATTTTTTTTGTATCCGGGCCTATGGCAAAGAGACAGGTGTCGAACGCGTCGAGAACCTGGCAAGGCACAGTTACAGTTCATTATGCATGAAATTAGATTCGTCCCGATTGGACCTCCAGCTGACTGGGGATGCAGTCGAAACGGGGAAAAGAAGAGAATCAAACGTTGAAGCTTCGAATCGGCGGATATCCGATCTACGAGGAATCTGCTACCCGATCGAACCAACACAGATTGATTATGAGCTGTCGTGCCGAGACTCTTGCTCAACGTACAAATACAGAGTCGCGTGTGTCTGGCTGCCATCAACTGCGTGCTGGACTGTACGAATACGCCCTCGGAGGATTTCTGCCAAGGGACAGGGGGCGGGTGTTCCCAACTGAGCCGTTGCTGACTACATCAAATGCACGTTCCCTTGCCTTGCGTCGAGGACGACAGCCGAAGGGCTTTGTGATGGACAGTGCTGTGTGTAGGTGCTTGTAAGTAAGCGGCAGTGGGATGGCATGGGATGGGCGAGTTCCGGTGATGGAGAGCCGTTATTGGATGGAATTTTGTTTGCTTTCCCCTCCATGGCTGCATAAAACTAGAGAAGGGAAGTAAAACGAGGCTGGGAAAGAGGGGAGAGAGAGAGAGCTGGCAGGAGTATGCAGCTGCATGGAACTTTTTGATTCAAAAAGCAAAGAGGACGCAGAGACAGTAAGAGAAGAAGTCAAGGATGGAGGAGAGTAGCAGAGAAATCCAGAAAATGAGAAGATGCTTCGCGGGGAGGTCCCTGCAACCGCGTCTAGGATCAGTCCGGGGACGCACCCAGGCGGCAGTTCAGCCTTGTGCGCTTCCAATCAGCTGTTTACAACGCATAGCAGCAATTTCGTGCACGCCGTCTAGTGCGGTGGCTGGTCTCTCCTTTCTGCCCGTCTCTCATTTCAACTGACAATTGCGGTCAAGAGGTGCATATTGGCCGCCTGGCCGGCCTGGTATTTATTCAAGTGGCTGATGTTTGCTGCTTCCACGTCGAGCACAGTGCCCACTCATGATATCATCCTGCTGGCACGGGGGATAGAAACATGTCCGAGCACCAGAGTCAGCTTCCAGCCACTTGGTGATGGTGGCACCAGGTCTGTGCTTTGGACACTGGGGTATGGGATTATGCGCTGGGCTGGATCGGAGTCATCAGTGAAGCAAAGGATAGTATCCGTAGGGCATCTGAATTCTATGAGACGCCGTGTATCGTATCTCTCTGGCTGTTCTTCGTTGTCAGATTTCAAAAAATATTCGCGGCTTCCAAGCGCAATTTGGCCACCAGCCTGGTTGCCTTGCTCCCCCAGCGGAGAATAAAACCAGGCTGCTGCAAGATGCATGATTTCACCCTTTGCCAGACATAGAGTACGCAGCCAGGGCATCGAGTCAGGCAGTGCAGCTTCTTGCACTCTTCTCCACGTGTAGAACAGTGCTGGAGTTTCTCCAAACGCACATGTACCATAATAAACAAGACTGACTACTGCACAATGACACAAATCGATGATAAAAACTATATGAAACTACCATCTGTCTATATTTCTCGCAAGCATGCACATGTATCCGTCGGAAACAACTGGTGTAGCAGGGGTATCGGCCACACCGCATGCTGCTGCACATTCTTCGTTTCTGAGCTCTAGACTCATCCCGCAATTCGAATGACTAAAGGCAAACAATCAAGCCTCGGCGGCTCTACATTAGGCTCTAGAGGGAGAGACTGCTACAGCCTCTGATATGCCACTCTCAACACGCGCGGCTCGATTGCGGCTGAGCATCCCCTGCCATCCAAATGAAACACAAAGTCGTCCATGGCAATTCCACCGTACATTAGCTGGTCCGGTGTTCCCCAGAGACTAGCTTGCGGGTCAAAGACGTAATCAACCGATGGGCTGTATTGGTATGGACTGATGTTGACTATCGCGCGGTACGATGCCCGGTTTCCGCTTCGTAGGCCCGTGGGCAACAGTCTCAAGGATTTGATTTCGCCACCGCGCGTAGCGTTTGAATAAGCTTGTCCGGCGGCGATCAGATCATGGCCCTGGTGAGTCCACTCTTTAAGCAACAGGCCAGGTCCGTCGTCGGTGGAGATGACAAGCGACGAATCCCTTGAGGCACCTGCCGGGGCGTACTCTCCGCAGAACTTGCTACAAGACTCTTCTTTGGCAGCGCTGGCTAGCGCAGGGAGAAGTGTCTGAATAGCAGTCTCGGTGGCAATATGCAATGCTGCGGCGGCGTCGGGGCCAGCAGCCAGGACGGCCATTGTAACCTGGTAATCGGGTATGAGAACCAGCAGAGACTGGTAGGCTCCAACGCTGCCAGACTTGGTGTAGAGATCGACGAGGCTGCCGGTCTTGATGCTGCTGCGGGTTCGTACAATCTCCCACGGCGCGCCTACGAAAAGGGTTGTCGAAGACGTGAGTGAGCCCGGCTTCATCCAGCGCAAAGTCTCCATCGAAGAAAGCTGCTTATTGCCAAAGATGGCTCGTCCGAACTCGACTAAATCTTTTGTCGAAGAAAGCAAACCGCCCGTACTAGAATGCCCACAGTAAAATCAGAGTTGATGTTGGAATGTCGATAATGTTGAATGAACTGGGACTTTTTGACTTACGCAACCTCATCGCCATACGGGCGACTCCATCCTGAATCTCCATTGGGGATTACCCCAGCACCGCTGCTAACCGGTGGCACTGAGCTCGAGTGCTTCAAGCCCAAAGGTTCAAAAACATCTTTCTGGAGTACTTGTTCGTATGACTTTCCTGTGATGGCTTCGATCACGTACGCGAGAATCCTATAAGCTGCGTTGGAGTACAGAGCTGTGCCATGAGGCGGGAAAACGGGGTGCCTGTGGATGAAACCTGAGAAATATTCTGGCGCCGCAATGTTAGATGATGGAAGAAGAAGAATTGTTAAAGAAAAAAAGAGGAAGAAAAGTGACCATACTCCAGAAAGTACTCACCATTTCTAGCACAAGGTTGCTGATTATCATTGATGCCACAGAAAGGAATGTCTTGAGGAGGGAGAACAGGCAGCCCGAGCTCTGTCCAGGGGAAATTTTGAACAGCCAAATCGCCTGAGGCGTCTGCCATTCACTCATGAGGATTAGTATTTGTTTAGAGGATGACAAAGGCGCAAGCTGAACAACAGAGAAAATTAGAACAAAGGGGGAACCAAGGGGCAAACAAACAATCTCTTCCTATCCCAGAAAGTTGCGACGCAAGAGCGCCAACCGTGACTTGATCCCATTGAATCCAGTCGATAATCGTTGAATCGTTTGGAGCATGTTGAGCGGCATGTTTCAGCTCTGGAATAAAATCCGTAACAGGATGATTCCAGTGACGAGTTCCATTGTTCAGAAGGAGGGCGTAAACTGTAAAGAGCTTTGACACGCTGCCAATTCGATAGACTGTATCGCTTGTGATTTGCAATGTGCTCCCAGCAGAAATGTTTAATGAGCCGGAAGTGTGATGAAAGTCGAGGATTGGCGATGAGTCGAGCTGTGAAATGGCTGTCAAGGAAAAGGACGTTGTGCTGCTGTTGAAGCTGCCAAAGATGCTTTCTCCGGTGCGGGTGGCGTTGTTCAGCGCGTTTATAACGTCCAGCACTGCTTCTTGAATCACTGAAAGAATGTTGGACGGAGGTGCGAAAGATGGTCCAAGCAGTTTCTGGTCAGTTTTTGCGAGTGCAGTGGACCCCAGCGCTGCCAGGGAGATGAGCAGCGGTAGAATGACTGGCATCATGTTGAGCTTCAAGCATTCAAGATGGTTTTAAATAAAACCGATAAATTGATGATTTTAAAAAGGCACAACATAACATTTCACTCATGGTATTTATATGGCAGTTGTCTCGGCTCTGAGCTCATGACGGCGACTATACGGGATATTGTTTCAATGTTTCATCTTTTTGCCGTTTACTGTCCGCTTCAGATATCCTGGACGGAAATTATCTCTGAGAGAGTCGGTCATTTAAACGGTGATTCTGATGCACTAGCTGTATTCTGCAATTGATTCTGTATATCACATGTGGCTCTGAAAAAGAGTCGCTTGCGAATGCTTGGCACTGACCACCGTCGTCGGAAATGTGGCGATGGACATCCTCCAAACGGCCTGTGGCTTAGTGGCGTAGACGGAATACGCCAATGTGCGTATATTGAGGCCTCACAATGGAGAAAGTTACGAGAAAAGAAATTGTCAGACTAATAATGGACTACAGCATAGGCTTCGGTGGGAGATGAAAGACTTGACAAATATTTCTTACTTCTTTCGAGAGGCCCCGTGAGCTTGATGCCGTGAACCAAAGCCCCCCACTACTCTCCAAATTGCTTTACGCTTTCAATGCACTACGAGTTCTTAACCATCAGTCGTATATGTAGCTAAAAGATGTGCTTAGTTGGATCAGGTCGAAATGAGCTAGAGTGTTGATATAAAGTTTGGGACACGGCTCACTCAATACATGTATTACATCAGATACGAAAACCTAGCAAGTTTCGGGAGCCTCGTCGCAGGCTACAGTAGATCTAATTACCGTGATGGATGCTGCATTGAACGCGTGGCGTGATGTTGACTTGATAATAGACATGTGCCTGTCTTGAATAGAGACAGGTTGCTGTCTGTTTAAACGGGGTCCGCGGAATCCACCAACGGCAAACGTGCGTGTGGCATCGCTGCGGTGTAAGCTCTAATCCTAAGCTTTAACCAGTTGCTTGGGAGCAATAACAGAAGGATGCATGTGGCTGAAATAAGTGCTGATTGGGATGTTGTCTTACATGCGTAGCGTAGAACATGAAGCTACTTCGATTGGAACAACCTGGCCTGGCTGATTCTCAACCTGCAACTTCTTTCGCCAACAAAAATGCTGCGGGCTGGACGGAAACATCAAACGGCTTCTCTTCTTGGATAAAGGATTCTTTCATAGAAAATGGGATATACTCAAAGACTCAAGACAAAACTGAGAGGTCAAAATGGACATGACGTACCAGAACCTGGCACTAACAAAGCAGCAAATGAACCCCCGCAGAGACGCGAGGGTCAACGCGAAACAAACGCTGTGAATGGATTGAACCTCGTCGAAATCCCAAAGCCCAAAGGTGATTAAATCCGTCAACATTATATATCCAACATAGGTTTTGCTAATGTGCATCTGCTTCAAGGCCTCCCAGTCATCGGAATTTTGCACAAAATCGACTTTGAATATCCGCTGGCCTCTCTGATTGACATTATCGAGCCGTTGGGACCGATATGCCAATTCTCAATCGGAGGCGAACTCTTCATATTCGTGGTAAGCGCAGAGCTTGTGACGGAACTTTGCGATGAGTCAAGATTCCACAAAGTGGTGGCAGCCGAACTGGACAAGCTGCGCTACCTTGTTCACGATGGGTTGTTTACTGCGAGGAACGATGAGCGCAATTGGGCAATCGCCCATCGGATCTTGATGCCCGTTTTCGGGACCATCAAGATTCGGGACATGTTTCCAGAGATGAAGGATCTTGCGCAGCAGATGTGTCTTAAATGGTTAGCTTTGGGACTTGATGACTGGTGCTTGACAGTACTGACGACTGAGAACCAGGGCTCGCTACGGCGAAGAGTATGTCATTGACGTGACTTCAGACTTTACTCGTCTCGCCCTCGATACCATCGCCCTCTGTTCCATGGGGTACAGGTTCAACAGCTTTCACAATGGAGTGGTGCTGCACCCGTTTGTCCACAGCATGGTGAGGATATTGAAAGAGTCCAGCACCCAGGCGTCTTTACCGCATTTCATCAATTCCCTCCGAAAGAGATCGCAGCACCGATTCGAGAAAGACACAGCCTACATGAGAGGACTATGTCGAAAGATCATACAGGAAAGAAAGCAGCAGAAGGGGTCGGATTTCCACGATCTTCTGGGAGCGCTGCTAGAGGGCCGCGATCCCAACACTGGCGAGGGATTGGATGACGACTCCATCATTGACAATATGATTACATTTCTCATCGCCGGCCATGAAACCACAGCGGGGCTTCTGTCATTCACCTTCTACTACTTATTGAAAAATCCTCGGGCGATGGAAAAGGCACGTCGGGAAGTCGACGAGACAACTGGAGGCGAGCCAATTACCGTACAGCATCTTTCCAAACTGCCATATCTCAACGCGGCTCTTAAAGAGACTCTGCGTCTTCAGCCTACAGCTCCTGGATTCATGTTGGGCTCGGCCAAAGACGAGGTGATTGGCGGCAAGTATTTGATCCCGGCGAATGTCTCCGTCACGGTCATACTGTCCCTGCTGCATCAAGAGAAGGGCGTCTACGGCGAAGATGCCGCCGAGTTTAAGCCGGAAAGAATGCTAGATGAAAGCTTCAACAAGCTGCCGCCCAATTCATGGAAGCCATTTGGCAACGGGATGAGAGGATGCATTGGGAGGGCATTTGCAACTCAGGAAGCGCTTCTAATCATTGCCATGCTTCTCCAGAATTTCGTATGGGAGATGGCAGACCCGGCGTACGAGCTCCAGATCAGAGAGACATTGACGATTAAGCCAGAAAATTTCAAAATCAAGGCGAAACTCCGGCGTGGTGGAAACGCAACAGATTTTCAGTCTGAGCTGCAGTCATTGGGCACACAAGCAAAAGGCGTCAGGTCGGACTCTGCCGTGTCAATGTCTTCGGCACACACTGACAAGGGAGATAAAAAGCCATTGACGATTCTCTACGGATCAAACAGTGGAACTTGTGAGGCCTTGGCGTACAGACTGGCATCAGACGCTGCGCTTCATGGATTCTACGCAAGAAAGATTGCGCCAATGAACGCAGCCTGCAATGACCTCCCGAAATCTGAGCCTGTCATCATTCTTGCCGCTTCTTATGATGGCTCGCCGTCAGATAACGCTGTCGAGTTTTTCGAATGGCTAGACAAGGCTGAGCCAGAATCCTTGAAGGGGGTTTCGTACACAGTTTTTGGCTGTGGACATCGCGACTGGGTGGCAACTTTCCAGCGGATTCCCATCCTGATTGATGATCTCCTCGAAAAGGCCGGAGCGGAACGATTCGCTGATAGGGGCCTCGCGGACGCAGCAGTGATGGATCTCTTTGTAGAGCTGGAGAAATGGACCACTGATGTCGTTTGGCCGGCAATTTTGCAGACTGAGGGGGGGAGAGACGATGATGGGGAAACGCGACTGATCAATTCGCTACTCAAGCTTGAAGTCTCTCAGCCGCGACAACTGAGGCAGTATTCCCAGTTAGTGCAGGCAACGGTGACAGAGTCGCGGAGCTTGACGACGGAAGCTGCCATTGGGCAGAAGATGCACTTGGGTATGAAGCTGCCTCCAGGAGTATCATATCATCCCGGCGACCACCTTCTTGTTCTGCCTGTAAACCCTCCGAGAGACGTCAAGAGGGTTTTGTCGCGTTTTCGCTTGGCTTGGGATACTGTTGTGCGAGCTTCGGGTGATCAATACGCTCATATACCGGTTGAAACGTCGATGACGGCGCATGAGCTGCTGAGCTCATACTTTGAGCTGTCCCAACCAGCAACACCAAGAGTATGTTTTACATCTTTCTTTCCCCCTTGTATGATTTTTAACTCACAATGGATAGGATATTCGAGTCCTTGCAGCAGCTGCTACTGAACAGAAGACGAAGCACCTCTTGAGCAATTTAGCTACGGCGTCCTACGCAGAGGGCATTCACGAGAACAGAGTTTCGCTGCTTGACTTGCTGGAGGAATTCACAGATATCCCTCTCGCATTTGGAACCTTTATCGCCCTTTTGCCATCTCTGCGCCTACGTACCTACTCCATCTCATCCTCGCCGTCTTGGGAGCCGAATCACGCCAGCTTGACGTTTTCGATACTAGACGAGCCGCCTACTCCGCCGAGATCGAAGAGTTTTCTCGGTGTGGCTTCCAATTATCTTGCCAATTTAACTCCGGGGGATTTGATCCATGTGGCAACTCGTCCAGTCAAAAACATCTTCCAAATGCCTACCGATGCTTCCAAAGTGCCAATCATCATGATCGCCGCAGGGGCAGGCATTGCACCATTCGTGGGATTCATCCAAGACCGAGCTTCTCAGCAACGGAATGGAACCGAGCTCGCGCCCGCCGCGCTCTTTTTCGGATGCCGATCATCGCATGACGATTTGCACCACCATGAGCTCGACTATTTTGAGGATTCCGGCGTCGTTCAAGTGTTCCGCGCCTACAGCAGAGAAGAAGACGCCGGCTCCAGGCCCAACACTAGGAAGGGATACGTCCAGGACAGTTTGCTGGCGGAAAAGCAGGCGTTTCTGCGGCTTTGGAATGCCGGCGCAAAGATTTACGTGTGTGGAGGAGTGAGGATGGCGTCGGGAGTGAAGGAGGCGGTGATGAAATTGGTGTACATGGCGGAGCAGGATGCGGCGTCGAAGAGTTTTACGCCGCAGGAGTGGTTTAAGCGGTTTGAGAAGACGCGCTATGCTGCAGAGATTTTTGCTTGATCACTCTGTGCATGATTTGATATTGTGTTGGGAGCTATGATGACTTGATCTATAAGTTTTTTTTTGCGCAATGTTATGTCTCCATGTTTGTCGCTACGACTAATAGCTCGGCTGCAGTAAGGCTGTCTTTTCCAAGTAAGAAATTCCACACCGGTTTAGAGAATAAATAATTAAAAATGCCCAGACGTGCACTGCAATCAAAATAATTCATAGCAAAAACTGTTCTCTATCAATAGTTCCTAGAGTCAACGATTCATGTTAGGGCCTTGATGGCCTGATAGCGGCGACGTCACTGAGGATCACGTGACGATAGCATCAGTCCCAAGGGGCGCGTCCCCTCGGCCCCGTATCATCTAAACACGCGTTCACATTAATTTACGCGGCTCGAGGCTCCGGCAAAAATCCATGTTTCAGCGAGGCGCATGCGTATCTATGCCTTTGTCATCCGTCGCAACCTCTTGTGCATCTGCCGGCTGAAGTCTCTGCAGTCTCGGCCTTTATGACGGCGTCTGCGTCTTTCTAATGACGAGGGGCGACAGCATCCCCCGCTACACTCACACGATGGACTTCAACCCCCTGGATGAGCAGTCACCTCTCGCGGACTTTTGGCAGATGAATGACGGGCTGGACAGCGAGGATGCGGCCGTCATTGCGAGTCTGGCCACGCAGGCACTGCAATCGAAAATGGGCTATGAATACGAGGATAGCCTGGGAGTGAATGAGCCAGCCGAGGTGGCAAATTACACTGAGAGCCGCTCTTCGCCTCAGTCTCAGTACTCAGCCATCGTCCAAGAAGAGCCGGCCGAGTCGTTTCGAGGGCTCATGGAAGATCACGACCGCGGCGCACAGTTTTCGGGAGCAGACGTCACAAACGACTATGACCTGGAACCATCAGCTAGAGGCCGCATCTCAGACACCGTGGCTGGATTCGAGGAGCAAGCGTTTATGAGGGATTCCAACTTGCATGATCCCATCTACTCTTTACTGAATGTGTCCGCAGCGCTGGATGAACCGAGAGGCACCATGACGGCAAGCCAGGTTGTGAATGAAGTACTGCGCAACAATGAGCTGGCGGAGGCGCAACGCCAAATGGATTTGAATATGCAGACGCTTCACTCGCAGGCACAACTGACGCCACCCGACTCGGAATCTCCTTCCATCAGCGCAGAAGAACGCGATCACAGAGAGCTGGAGGAAGATTCCTTGACCAATGTCCATGAACAGCTTGACGACCGCGAACCCGAGGATGTTGTTATTGAAGAGCCTTCACCGGATACTGAGGCACAGCAACAGCTCATGGCGGAATCTGGAGAGCGACCTACGATGGATGAGGATGAGATGGATGAGGATGAGATGGATGAGGACGAGGATGAGGATGAAAGCAGACAGCCGTCCCCATCTCCTGCTCCGAGAAAAGCTGGGCGTCCACGGAAAAGCGATACAGCAGTAGAGCTGCCAGATCTGGTACCGGAGGAATCTAATATTGCTGAGATGGCTCTGCGCGAAAAGATTGTCGTTGAAGAAGATGCGGTGGTGGATGAAGTAGTGGAGGCGGTGATGGAAGAGGCGGTGGCTGATGATGCTGAGATAAACGGAGCTGAAGAGGCTCCCGCTGCTAGAAGGCGTGGCCGGCCGCGCAAGAGCGAGATCCCAGAGCTGACGCCAGCATCATCAACGAAGCGAGGACCAGGTCGACCGCCAAAGTTGGCAGCTCCCGAGGCGACTGGTGAGTCGACGCCTGCTACAGGCAAACGAGGCCGGCCCCGGAAGAGTGGAGTGGAAGATCAGTCACAAGTACACCATGAACAAGCACCAGTTACGACACCTGCTGCAGGCAAGAGAGGACGACCTCGGAGGAGCGAAGTGGAACATCAGCCTCAAATGATGACCAACAAATCCAATATACCCCCAGAAGAAGCACCAGTTGCAACACCTACTGTTGGCAAACGAGGCCGGCCTCGCAAGAGCGAGATGGAAGGCGAAACACAAGTGCACACCGAGAAACCCGATGTACCCCTAGAAGAAGCAACAGCTACAGCAACAGCTCCAGGCAAAAGAGGACGGCCTCGGAAGAGTGATGTGGAAGACATACCACAAGTGCACGCCAAAGAATCCAATATACCCCAAGAAGAAGCAATAGCAACGCCTGCTGCAGGCAAACGAGGACGGCCTCGGAAGAGTGAAGTGGAAGACAAACCACAAGCGCACATGGAAGAATTCGATAAACCAGCAGAAGCGACTCCAGCTACAACACCAGCTGCAGGCAAACGAGGCCGGCCCCGGAAAAGTGAAGCAGAAGATCATTCACAAGTGCACACCAAAGTCATCGATATGCCCGCAGAAGAAGCACCAGCTACGAGACCTGCCACAGGCAAACGAGGCCGGCCTCGCAAGAGCGAAGTGGAAGACAGATTACAAGTACACGCCGAGGAATCCGAGAAACCCGCAGAAGAGACTCCAACTGCAACAGTAACTGCTGGCAAGAGAGGACGGCCTCGACGGAACACTCTGGTAGACGTAATCCAGGCGCCAGCTGACGCATCTCAGCCACCTGTAGTTGAAACATCAGCTTCAACCCCATCTCTGAGCAAAAGAGGACGACCCCGGAAGAGCGACGCAGTCGATACAGCATCCAATTCCACTGATGAGCAGCCATTGACCGCCACCGAGGCAACAAACTCAACGCCAGCCCCGGGCAGAAGAGGGCGGCCGCGAAAGAGCGAAGTGCAAAATCTTGGCGACGAATATGTACCATCGGCTACCGAAACAGCAGTGTCAACACCAGCTCAGGGTAAAAGAGGACGTCCGCCAAAAAGTGACACGACCCAGGTGCTCACGAGAGAAGCTCAGCCATCCATTGTCAAAACACCAACCGTAACGCCAGCTACGGGCAAAAGAGGACGGCCACGAAAAAGCGACGTAGTATCGGCGATTGCTCCCGAAACGCGTGCTGTGCCAGAATTGCAAGCAGAATCTGGAATATCAACCACTGCAGATATCACACCATCTATCACGGAAACTATGGGGCGAAATAAACCTATTGGACAAGATGAAGCATTGGAAGAACAACATACCCCTCTATTCGCAGCACCTGCCCAGAAACGAGGCAGAGGTAGACCACCTAAGAGCGGAGTTTTGGTTAAGACAGCTACGGACCTAGACACAACTGCGATTGTCGAGGAGGCTGAGCCACAGGGCTCGAATTCTGAGCATATGGAAGTCCCAGTAGAGGGCATGGCTCTGGATGAGAACGTGGCGACTAAACCAGTCCCAGATATCTGGGATGTAGAACTGACACCTGCAAAGAAACGGGGCAGGCCAAAATCTTTAGCCATGGATAAGCCTTTGCCTATGATTTCTGCGCCTATTATAGCTTCAGCGAAGAAACGTGGTAGACCACCAAAAGCACCAACCGCCGAGGAGCAGGTTGAGACGCTTGAAGAGCCTTTTCAGCCGGAAGCTGAGGAGACGGAAGAGCGCATGGCTAAACGAAGGCGTACAGATGCTGACGTTGTCATGGAAGGCTCTATAGAAGATCTCATACAAGACCTCTTGGAAGACCCTATGGAAGACCCCATGGAAGAAGCAATGGAAGACCCCCTGGAAGAATCCCAACCAGAGGCTCGAGAAGAACGG
The DNA here is from genome assembly GCF_020647795.1 of Trichoderma atroviride. Classification (NCBI taxonomy): domain Eukaryota; kingdom Fungi; phylum Ascomycota; class Sordariomycetes; order Hypocreales; family Hypocreaceae; genus Trichoderma; species Trichoderma atroviride. The sequence goes on along the minus strand of NC_089400.1, from coordinate 226,090 downwards.
CCGGCAAGCGTGAGAAGGCGGAGAGTATCGTTTGCAGCGGATACCAAAGTACCAAAGTCGCTCATTCCAATCAAGTTCATGCGACGCAACTCTGATTCCACAGGACTAAAGGCGGGTTTTTTCTCCAATACCCAACGGATCCCCCGACTTGGCGGACGAACGGACAGCTCAAAGGAGAATGCAGGTGCTGAAGTGCCTTTTAAAAGCACGGCGACGCAGCAGACCGAGCTATTTCTGTCTAGGCTGCCAAGACCCACGGTCGAAGGCGTTTTTGACGGAAAGAAATTTGGAAAGAGGCCCAAGACGTACGGTAAACGGCTTAAGAAGTGATACGCGTACGATGTATATTAGACATGTTGGATGAGGGAAAATGCGATTTGTGTATTATGATTATGAGGACGGGCGGTTAATGTTTCCTCTCGACAGGAATGGGCGCAGGCGGTTTAACAGGGTAAAAGAGGCGTGGCTCGTTTGGACTTTATATCCAGTCTGGTGTCGCATCGCATCACAGCGAGCAGACTAATGATGGAAACAGTTGTATAGACGTGAGGAAAAGATGACGAGTTACTTTGCTCACCTGTTCTATTCCATATGAACTGCTCGGTTTGTCGCTCTTTATTGTGATATCTTGTGTCTTTCACCATGTGATGAACTGACATGTGGTTGATAGCTGTGCCTTGATATCGGCATATCACGTCTCATTACTGCTTATATGTTTTATAGTATTACACCGCTTCAAACCCGTTACCCATTATGCCTACTTGCGGCAGATAATCTCGCCATGAGGCACTGAAAACCACGCCTCCTCCTCACGGCCCCAGCTCCTCCACGCCGCCGCCGCCTTGTCCAGCCTCTCCTGCGTGCCCGTGCCGTTCTCAATCGCCGTCTTGGCAAACGACGACGCCACGGTCCTCTCGGCCCAGAGGCCGCTCCACCACGCAACCTCGTCCTTTGTGCTGTAGCACCACGTGCTGGAGCCGCTCGTCACGGCGCTCGGCGCAAAGCCCGCCTCCCTGGCCCAGGCGTGGATCATGCGGCCGGCGTTGGGCTCGCCGCCGTTGGACCGCGCGTTGGCCGAGTAAAAGGCCAGCCAGTCGTCCATTCCGTCGACGGCGGGGTGCCAGATGAAGCCGCCAAAGTCGGACTCGCGCGCGGCGACGATGCCGCCCGTCTTGGCCACGCGGCGCATTTCCCGCAGGATGTTGACGGGGTCCTTGACGTGCTGGAGGACCTGGTGGCAGACGACGACGTCAAAGGTTTCATCCGGGAACTGGAGAGCGTTGGCATCGCCCTCGACAAAGTCGGCGTTGGCGACGCCCTTTTCCTTGGCGAGCTCGCGGGCCTGGACGAGGACGGCGGCGGCGTTTTCCAGGCCCGTGATGTGGCCCTGGGACAAGTAGTTTGCGGCCAGGTCGACGGTGATTGTGCCGGGGCCGCAGCCGACGTCGAGGACTTTGAAGGATGGCTTGAGATGGGGGGAGAAGATAGGCGGCGGAGTTTGCGGCGGTGCGCCAGGTGTGGGAGCGCAGGACGGAGGCGTGGTGGCCGTGGGTGTAAGTGGCGCCCTCGGTTTTGGACATTTTGAAGTGGATGTTGTTGGTGTTTTTGAGTTGGAGTAAACGGGAAGCCAAGGAGGATGATGAGCGGATGAAAGTGAGGCTCAAGGGCATGCGATGAGGTGTAAGGTGAATGCTTTCTTTAGGTTTTGTCTCGAGAGCAGTGCTGACCAATGACATATAAGATGGTTCCCGTTGAGATTTGGAGATGCTCTTATACTCCAAACACCAATTCGGCAGGGCCCGATATCGGAGATGCGGCGCGCTCTTGGGATGAGGACTGTCTCCGACTTGTGATCAACATTCTATCTGTCAATTTTCACATTGGATACAAACGTCATGAAGGAATGGGTCCTTTGAGATTAAACGGGGTTTGCTACTGGATCTGGGATGGTTGCACTTTCTAGGAGGGGGATGGTTGGAGGGGGAGGACGGGAGTTGAAGGTTGAGAGGATGATGTGATGGGCAACTAAATAATTTATGAGAAGGAGAATCGTTTCGTAAATGCATTGATACGTGTAAATAAAACTAGTTTACTTTATTTTATCCAAATCCAAGCTCGTACGGCTGCTCTCAATAAGTCAAGGCGATACACTGTGCCAAGCCGTGTAAGTCATTGTGCCGTCTAATCGTACAAGTCCTTGTCGACATCTTGCTCCTTGGACGCATGCGGATTCGTCACCTTGATTCCACTCTCCAGTCTATCCAGCGTCATTGCATATCCCTTGTGGCCGCACCAGCTCTGCACCATGCGCACCGCATTCTTAATCTCGCGGCCGTTGAGCTGCCACAGGGACAGTTGGTAAATGTCAGCTTCTCCAAGTGGCGTATCCAACGCTACGTCTTTCGCAGGGACGTCCTCATCTGTCTCTTCATCCTGCGTCAGAAGGCTCTTTAGTTCTGGTATTCGCGCCAGGAATTTGCGCCAGACAGTCTCGCGCGCGTCCCTGCTTAGCGACTGGAAGAGAAGATGCAGGCTGACTCTGCTGCGGAACGCTGCATCGATGGTGTGATAGAGATTGGTCGTGAGGAAGATGATGCCGCGAAAGTACTCGAGCTCTCGCAGAAAGATGCTGACCAGCTCGTTGCGGCGAATGTCGTTGGGATTGCGCTCGGCCATGAAGACGTCGGCCTCGTCCAGCAGGATCACGGCGTTCCAGTCCGTGGCCATTTCAAACACGCGCTTGATGTTGGCGCCGAGATCCGAGGCGCTGATGCCGAGGTCCTCTGCCTGGAGGTAGAAGAGAGGCCGGTGCGTGCGGTCGGCGACGGCCTCTGCCGTGAGCGTCTTGCCGGTGCCGGGCGGGCCGGAGAGGAGGATGATGAGGCCCTGGCCCTTGCCGACGATGACGTCTTCAAGGGGCGCGGGACGGGAGTTTGAGACGGTCGTGGCGGAGGAAGATGCTTTGGAGGCTGAGGCGTGGTGCGGGTTGTGGTTCTGGACAAAGGAGAGGACGAGGTCTTTTTGCTGGTCGTCGTAGACGAGGTGTGAATAAGCCGTGTCGTTCCAGATCATGGGCTCGACGTCTTCAATGTAGAATTCCACTTTGAGTCCATTGTTAGCTTTCACTTGTCTAGTTGCTTAAGAATCGACAACATGACTTACTCCACATCTTGTTCTTCAGGGCGTATCCGCCAAGCATTGCCGAAATAAAGCAAATATCCTCTGGCCGCGACTCCATGTACTGCTTATTCTTCTGAAAATCCGTTTCTCCTAGTCGTCGGACAGCAGCCCGTTTCTCCGACTCGTTATCCAACGAGTCTGTATCGGAATCCGAACTCGAGCTCGAGTCCGTGTCGTATGAGCCCCATCTCTGTTGGTCGTTATTCACATGCGCCCGCTTATCATTCTCTCTCTTGCCTTGCGTCAGATGATATTTGTTATAGCCAACAGCATCGAGCAGAATCCGGCCCTCGACATTGTGCTTCTCGATGCAGCTGCCGCCATCATACAGAGCGATGCCATTGTACAGGCGGTACTCGAGGCCTTGGAGATCAAGCACCTTGCGGCCGCGGACGGTCAGGCGCTGCTTGATGTCTTGCGCATCTTGGTGGAAATCTAGCGGATAGTGGCCGAGCTCGAGGACCGGCCTGTTGCCTTCGAACTCATCGACCGGGAGGACTCGCTCTTGCCAGACAAACTTTTCGCCGTTGAATTTGAGAATCTTGACCTTGATCTGCAGTGCGTTGCCTGAGGATGAGCTGACGTAGGCTGTGCCTTCGACTTTGGCGAGAAAGTCCGCATTGATGCCGAAGCTGTACACGGTCGAGCCTCGTGGAAACAGTGTCCAGGCTGTTCTAAAGTCCACCAGGCGGCTTGTCTGGATGTTTCGCCTCTTGACTGTCATTTCGCGGAAAAGGTCGTCTAGAACTTGGACGAAGAGCTTCAGATATGACTTGAGCGGCTCCGAGGCGTCCGTCTTCTTGTACAGCTCCTTGATGTCATCTTGGCAGAACCAGAGGCTGCGAAAGGGCTCTTCAAAGCTGGCAGCCTCATTGACATCAAGATGGCAGTTTTCCTTCTTCACAATCGGCGCCAGTGCAGCCACGAGCGTGGGATTCTGGACCTCAATCTTGAAGTACTTGAGGGGGACGCGTCCCGAGATGCAGGGCTTGCGATGGTCTCTGACCTTGTACACCTTGATGGCGACGCGGTCTTGAGCCCGAGCCGCCGATTTGGACATTTGCTTGGGCGGGTAATCGACCCATTCATGGCGCGAGTGCAGGTCTGACGCGTTTTTGTCGTAGAGCGTCTTGACGATGGGGCTGGCACCAAAGTTGGGGTCTTTGTCGTTGCCCTCAGCTCCATCGGCCGCTGCTCCATCCTTGGTCTTGTTGGCGGCTCTCTTGGAAAAGGCGGCGTCCTTGACGGGAAAGATTTTGCAGCGCCACTTCCACGCAAAGTCGGAGATTGCCTCGCGGTCCATGTCTGTGATGTCGCTGAAGCGCATGTTGTGGATGAATGAGAGAGTCGAGACGCGTTCAGATTTCGCCCTTTGCGACCAAGATGAACAGCAATTGTGCGGCTCAACTAGCTAGTCCAGACATGCTTTTGTAGGGCACATCGTCCTGTGGCTTATATACATGTTGGCCTCGCATTGGCTGGGTCGCGCAGCTTGCATATGGTTGCCTTGGAAGGATGCCTTGCGTGCCGCCTGCGAGGCTTCATTGTCCAACCACGGCGCCGGATTGGCTGCGACTCGATGCGCCCCGAGTTTGTGGCTGGGGAGTTGTGCCAGGTATCCTGATGGGCTCTGAGAGTCATTCAAGCAACTTGATGTAGGTCAAGACTGTTGCAATTTAGTTGAAAGCTGTCTGTTGGTTCTCCGTTACGACTCCCGGATCGCGGGGCCGATCTGGGGTCCAAATGTTGCAAACTCCACTTGTCTAGATACAGGCAAGTCGTGCCGCGAATATCAAGCTTGGCAGATGGTGATTGCAGGGATTATTATCTTGTGATTGTTATTTTATTGACCATGTAAGCATTGAATTGACAATTGCCTTGCTTTATTGAGGCTGTGTATTTCACCGTTTATGAGAGGAGCAACACTTGGAAACGAAGCTCCAGAGCAGTGCAGTAGTCGACTTTTCTATCCCATCTTCAACCTCATGGAGCTCTAGATTGAAGGTATAGAATTAGGTAAACCTCTGAATTAATTTAGACCGGAGTTGTTACTGAATCACATAAAGATAGCCATGGAAACTTTATGGAATTCTTGCTCAACTCATCTCTGCAGTGGCATGGCCTTTTCATCTACAGTGTCAACAATTATTCCATACGGACAACACCCCACCATACTCAACCCCACCATCGCCATTTTGCTACAACAGACAGAATCTTGCATCAGCTCTTCAGAACCTCAGCCATTCAGCCCCTTTTCACTCACAATGTCTCTCGAAACAGTCGCACTCGAGCACGTGCCGTCGTCCTACAAAATCCACCTCGCGCTTTTCCGCAACGTCCGCAACTCGGGCTTCCTGCACCAGCAGCTGCTCGCGCGCAATACCGACTTCGAATATGCCTTTATCGACGCTTCGACGGTACGTTGTTTCGATGCCCGGCGAGCGTATGTTGATGCTGTGCCTTGATACACATCTCTACCAGAGCACAACACAAGAAGCGGCAAAAGCAGATCAAAGCGTAGAGTCGGGATTGCTGACTTGACTCGACAGATTGTCTCGCGCCGTCACCTACTCTCGGCGATATTCAAGGCAGTAAACAGTTCAGCCAATGGCGCGCTCAAGACGCCCAATGTGCATTCAGAGACAGTCGTGTCATTGAGTGCTTCCAACAACGTGAGTGCTCGTTTCAACCGACAAGGCCTCAGAGCTAATCGATATGCACCTTAGATTTCCGACGCATATCGACGCTTTGGAGTCTCCCCGTCCACCACCGACCTCTTCGTCGTCAAGATTACCTTTCCGAGCGACAGCACTCCCGTCCCAGCATCGGCAGACGCTATTTACAAACACTTGAAGGATAACGTTGAAGGAGACATTGTGCCTCCGACCGATGAGAGCATCTCAAGCATTGCAGACGTCAAGACTGTTCGCAAAAACTACAAGCTGAATGGTTTAGCCTGGCTAGACGCTGTCAAGGACGAGGTGGTTAAGCGCGAGGAGATTGAGAAGCTGGTCCTCAGTGGCATGGCTCTGCGGGGTCTATGAGGCCTCGCCAAGTGTGACGTGAAAGGAATAGTAAGCAGGAGCATCGGTGCGGTTTCGTTGCTGCAGGCTTCTTTACAGTGACGACGCTGCTTATAACGGTTACCGGCCACGTTTGTATGCTACGCTTCTTGAGCTCAGCGGGCTGGGCAAAGCGGGAGTAAAAGCCGGAGCCAATCAAGGAAGAGAAAGACTGAAAGACAGAAAGAAAGAAAGAAACATCTAAACAAGGAGATTTGGAAAACAAACACAATGAGACAAGGAAATGGACAAAAGTTGAATCAAATGCGCAAAACAGGTAAGTTTATACTATTCTGCACTCCCTATAATCTCCCGTAAACTGTACTCATCGTACCACTAGATACTCTAATAGTATATCACTCTACCACCGATTCTCGTTTAGTGTTGCTAAATCACAAAACCCCAAACTGTGCAATAACGCTGGCATCCAAAAACAGACCAGAAAACCAAAAGCCCATGTTGCCAAAACTCCTTTCCAAAACCCATATGCTCTAGTTCTCTATTCAACCTCACGCCATACCAACAACGCTCTTGCATCGCCTGACCAACTCTCCCCACATGGCATCTCTTCCGTTCTTGGTGCGCTGAACGGCGTCCTTGTTCTCCTGAGCGCGGCGTAGCAGATACTTCATGCACTCGCCGGTAGTGCCCCAGACGAGATACTTGTACACGGGCAGCGGCCGGGCGTTTGCGTTTTCCTTTTGGGCCGACTGGCTGGCCTCGACCAGTTCGCAGCTCACCTCGTCGGCCATGCCCTGGAGCTGGGCAAAGGCAATGTCCGACTTTGCGCCGCCGGCATCGCAGATGGCCCTGGCGCGTCGCACGGATTCGACGTTGTGAGTGGCCAGGACGATGTGCGCGTTGGGGAACTCGCCTTGTCCCTGGACGGTGACGGACCACTGCCTGGCGAGAATGCTCGCCGCGATGCTGTTGTAGCAGTCATCCGTATCCTCCTTGGTGTCGTGGAAGCACTGTCGCGGATCCGAGCCCAGGTATGCGCCACGCACCAGCTTCACGCCGAGAGTAAAGCCTTCCCTCTGCGCATCGGCCAGATGCCGTGATACCACGGCGGGGCAGTTCTTCTTGTACGCCTGGTACGTGCCGTAGATGGTGGCGGTTTCTGGCGAGTCGTTGTACTTGCGGGCAAACTTCATGGTCCAGTCGTCGATTCCATCCTGCAGCATGTCTTGCTCGGCGTCGAAAAGGAGGCGCACGCCACGGTCACGGGCGAGCTCGCAGATGGCGTCAATGGACTCGCCCAGATGCTGAGAAGGCGCGAGTCGGTTCTTGAGCTGATGGAGAGCCAGGCTGCCAGCGCCAGTAAATCTGGAGGCGGTTCTGTTAGGAGCTGTTCATAAACGTCCAAATAACAAAAGAGATTCTTACTTGAGGGCAACAAAGTCACCGGGCTCTGCTAGACGAACCGTCTCCAGAGTTCCATCTCTCCAGGGGTTAATCTCCTTTTCGATGTCCCTTGCCGTCTCCTCGCCCAAGTTTGCCTTGGCCATGTCCTTGGCGTCGCCGCTTTCCAAGACGACCTCCTTGGCGTAGCCCAGAATGACACCCGTGAAGCCAATGTCCTTGAGCCGGCTGACGGTAGCCCGCACCTCGGCAGCATTCTCGCCAGCGCAGAATTGGGCGTAAAAGGACTTTTTCAAAAAGAATCGCAGGAGGGGGTTCTTGTCCGGATTCAGCACGGGGTTCTTGGCGTGGGCGAGCGCCACCATGATGCGCAGCGACGGAGGCAGCAGGATGGGCGAAGACGAGACGACGGTCGTTGCCAGCGAGCGGAGGATCATGCTGAGCGGTAGGACGGAGAGCGGCGCGCGGTTGGAGGCGGCCACGTCCTGCGGCGGGATGGGAGGCAGCGTCCCTGGGAGATCTGCGACGGTCGAGGTGCGTCGCTCAGACGAGTGGATGCTGCGCCGTGAGTGGTGCTTTCTTGTGGTGTTTGCCATGGCGAAGAGGCACGATGGTGATGTCGGTGATGCCAGCGATGAGGTTCTGAGCAGGGAGATGGACGAGGTGGAGGAGAGGGAGGCGGTCCGGTGGCCGGGCAGGCGAATCGCCCGTCGACCTGGCACGGAGATCATGATGGGCCGACCGACAGAAGCTGCACTGTATCCGGTGTGGTTTGTGCTGCGGTTTGGAGAGCAAAGCAGATCTGAGTGTGAGATGTGATGGTCCGAGTAAGTGGCTTGACGCGGTGGGTGTAAGACGAGGCTTGCTCTAGTGGCGCAACAATACGCAATGCAAGTATATATGTAGTTTGATGTACTTGGAATCAGTATTGCAAAGGTTCAATGCAAGTACGAGTTGATGAGGAAGATGTCAGTTAGGAAGGCTTCGTGAGGAAGAGGGGAAGAGATAAGACAGTTGGTGTAGGCAAGGTATATATATAAGTAGAGAGAGAAGAGCTTCGACACGAGGCCATGGAAAACAACGGAAAGTTCCCTTTTTATTAATCTCTATTCCCCGGCCTTGGCTCAGGCACAAAGCACGCTATCTATGGCCCTGATTCGAAAAAAGCCACCCGGCAGCTACGGAGGGCCGAAGAGAGGCGAGATCTCGTTTCGTTTTTGGCTGTTGCAGGGCTAGAAGCTCTGCTTTGGAGGTCACGCTTCCTCCGATTGCCGGCAAGACTTTCGAGTATCCAATCCAGACAACATGTACCGCTACATACAAAACACAGCGGAGATGTACTAAATTCCTTAATTCCTAATTTGAACTGCCTAGGAAAAAAAGGAAGGGTCGCCTCCTCCACAAAACTCCGTGGCAGGCCGCTGCAGAGAGGAGGAGCTGGAACGCCAGTATCAAGATATGGGGATTGGGGGCTCCGTGCAGCTGGGAGATAAGGCCTGTAAGTTTTTGGAGAGGGGCCAAGATAGGCATCACGTGGGAGTGTTTTTGGGGGAGCGTTTGACTGGGATGCAGCCGAGAGTAGCCGCGGGCTAGGCTGGGAGGCGTCGAGCGTGGAGCTGGGCGCGATGCTAAAATGCGCTGCAACTTGCAAGTGGCACTGGCGATGCCAAAATTGCGGGTTTTGCGGGAAGCAACAGACCCTTGGAGAACCGGTGCCGCTAATTTCTAATTGCTTTCGCGTTGTTGCGGTGCCCCCACGCTCTTCCCCAGCGTGTCGGCTTGCTTCGTCTGTATTACAGGCACGGAGTTGGATATATGCTGCTAGTGGTATTACCTACAGCAGGGCTACATGGCTATGGAGTAATGTATGTACAAGCGAGATAATGGCGAGGAGAGATGCTCGAAAGGGATGCACGGCATTGTCAGGTGAACGTGTGATCTGATTCATGCAGTGGTGGTACAGAGCGGTAGGACATGACATCAGGAAGCATCAATTGGCTTCTTGTTATGCGTCATCTCAGCGCATGGCATCGCTAGTATGTATTTCCATGCAGGCGAGAATAGCGCGCCTGAGCCCGCGATCCATGATATGCCTAGTATAGCTCCAACATCCCTCTTGTCGATTGGTTGGTTGGTCAGATGTATATACGTCGTAGCTGTATGAGAGCTGCATGGCTGGAATGGGAGCTTGCTTCCCGGTTCAAGCACCATCAAAGCTGCTGAGCTCAGCGACTCGCAGCACACGATCTGCGGCGTTGGTCCGAGACAATTGACGTGCCGGGCATGTCTTGATTCGTCTGCACGGAATACATGACGTCGCACTCATCGGCCTCTTCTCTTGGCTTCATCTTGCTAACAACGTTGCCCATGAAACCTTGCCTTCGTAGACAAGATAAACAGAAACTCCAAGGCGGCTGCTTACGGCGCTGGCGGTTGGATCTAGACATGGCCATCGTCGTCGCTCCTTTTGCCTTCGCGTGACCCAGAGCCAAAGCGACGTCGGATCAGCTCCACATACCCAATCGGTCTGCCACGGGCTAAGCCCACGAGATCCTGGACCCCTCCGTACGCCAGGCCAAAGACCAGCCCGTACTTTGCAGTGCGCGCAGCGGTGGAAAGCGAGAATCGATCTGTAAGCCCAGTGCCGGCCGATGGTCGGCTTTCTGTTAGCTAATGGTCCCCACGGTCTTGATTTCCTCTTGTGGCCTGTTTTCAGCTTTTTTGTATCCTTCTTCTTCTTTGGCGCCGCGCCATCTCAGTTCCGATGATTGCCAGCCAATGTAATAGCGTGGGGAACTAACTCTGACAGCCGGTGAAAGCCAGACCCGACTAGTCTGGTTCCATTCACCTTTCGGCTGTTGGGAAGAAAAGCAAGTCGTAAAGCAAAGCAGGGATTCCGGAATAGTAAAGGAACAGAAAGAAATTAAAACAACTCACGCCAGAGTGAAAATGCCCCCGCCACGGTCAGCGTCGCCACGACCGTCGAAAACATGTCGCTGCTGCCCCGATAGCGGTCCACCGTGCTCTCCAGCGACAGGGCCATCAGACTCCAAAAGCCCGTCTTGAGCCCCATGCGGAACCCCTCGCGGATGCCGCCTTGCATGGCGTGATAGTTCTTCGACTTGTGGTACAGGTACCAGCCCGCCGTCGTGTCGGGCATCTTGTGCGCGTGCTCTGCCCGGAACCGCAGCTGCGCCATCTGCCCACCCTGGAGGGCCCCGAGACTGAAGCCGACGAAGCTGGAGGCGACGGAGCCGAGCAGGAGGCGGCTGGGCGTCATGATGGCCAGTCGTGGATGAGGCTCGGCAGGGAACGCGGGCTGGGCCTGAGGGGCATTGGCGGCCCTGGATCGAGGCGCGCTGAGGAGGATGCCGTCGCTGCTGGAGGATCTCGCCATGGCCGTGGCTGTGGCTTCTGTAACGGTTGGTTGACGAGCTGCGATGAGCTGGATAGATATCCGTAAAGCCTCGACGGCAGACGAGAGCCCGGCGTCCCCAGGCGCAAAAGGGACCTTGACGTTTGCTTCTGATTAGTTGAGCGTGTGCCGCTGCGCTGTTCCGATTGCTTCAGCAATTGCAGCTCCAAGCTGTCGAATCGCATGTCCTGAAGCTATGTACAAAGTAGTAGTGGCATATCAAATGCCGATAAGGATAAGAAGCTGCTCCCCGTATCGCAGGTTTTTCCGTGTGCCATGTCGCTACTTCTTCTAGCTGCAAGGCAAGCACTTTACGCGCTTTCACGTGACTCCGCGCCCAACACTTCGTCACTCATCTCAGTTGACTCTTGATGAACCACATGCATCACGCCTTTGCTCTATTTCGCCATCAGGAGACAATTTTCAAGGACGCAGAGGATAATTCGTTGTAAAGAGTGAGAACTCACCCAAGTCAAGATGGTACATTCCCCTCTCACGCGGGAATTGCCACAATGCTAAATCTGGTAGCCCGCTGATGCTGATGATGCGAAACTCTCCTTGCGATTCAAATACGGCATACACACAATCTTCCTCTTTGTCGATGCCCTGGACACATTCTCAGCCGTTACCGAAGAACTACTGGGAGCTCTAAGAGAGAGATACCCTGCCGGTCTAACAAAGTCAAGCTCAGCGCCAGAGAAGAAGACGCCGATACCAAACTCGAACTCAAGTGTCCTGTACGGCGTTCTCCGGGTGCCTACCGATCCCTCCAGAGGATGGAAGGCGTTGAATGTTGGAGAGGATGCTTTCGGCACTGTGACAGAAGCCGGACTAAAGGACAATAGCATCGTTGCGTTCATGTTTGATGACGAGGATCCCCATAGAAAGAATTTGGCGTTTCCGGTGGAGTGGCCACAGGAGGACGAGGAGCTTTACGATTAGAGGGCTTGATACGCATGAGAGTCTATTCGGCGCTGCTTCTCATTAACTGCATACCCGTTTGTTTATCGCGTCACGTCTGTTCGCTTTTGTAGACTAGTGAGTCATACATAATACCACTTTGTATTTGACATGTCACAAGCTAGCTGTGTTCTTGTAGATTTTTGAGGCACTTGGGACGGGCTACTACTACTAACTGCAGAGGAAAGTCGAGTCTGGTTAAGAAGGGGCAATTATCTATGTCACAAAGTGCCAGGAGATTAATTGGAAATGAGCATATCTTCAGCTCTGAGTTCATATTCAACAAGTATAGTAAAAAAAAAAAAGGCCTCCAGCTGCGGCCAGAAGCTACAACCAAGGAAAGAAGCGATCCAAATCAAGAAATCATCCGACCCTCATATCGCAGAGTCATTACCATTATATCCATCCCAAGATGTACTAGTTATACGACAAATGGATCATGATCGAACCGTGGCGCCGTAAACCCATCGCAGGAGAACCGAACCAGATAAGGCGATCCAGTCCTGTTGGACGACAAGAACGTGGTGCCATCCGGCGCCTTCACGTTGATATCGAACTCGGCGATGCGCGGCCCTTGGCCGTAAAAGATACGGAATGGATAGTAGCGACCCTCTTGCAGATTCACGGTGTAAGTGCCCTGCGCAGGTCCGTTGTTGTATACAACCTTCAAATTGGCATTGGCAGCAGCCCATCCGGAGAATGCCACTCCACCAACCCAGAGAAAGGCAGCGTCATCGACCTTGTCAAGAGTAAAGGTGTAGGCGCCGGTCTGGCGGGCGTAGATGTATCCGCGGTGGTTGAGGACAAAGTTTGACTCTGGCAGTGGAGGGGAGCCGTAGATGCTCTTGTCGGCGCTGTCTTGGAAGCTGATGCCTCCAATGCAATTGGTGGTTGCTTGATATCGTGGCTGAAGAAGCTATTTGTTGAGCGTGGTATTAGCACTCATATTACAGTTTTTGATATTGCAACTTACCTTGTAGGCTTCGGGGTGAAAGTCGGAGAATTCGCCGCCGACAGTCTTTGCGTAGTACGCAAATTCGATTCCCTGGTTACCGCAGAGAGTTGGTGCAGGGCAAGCTCTCACTGTCTGGGTCCTGGTGATTGTGCTCGTCGTGACGACCGGGTCCAGGATGCCAGTGGAACCGACGGTTTTGGTTTCAGCGATGACGGGGTTGATGGTGACGGTTCTGGTGACTGTAGTGGTTGGGATCGGGAGACTCAGGCACGAGCAGGCCTTTGTGACGTCTGGCGTAGGGAACTGAGCAACGCGGTTGGGAATGGGAGGGAGATGGTGGCGCTTGAAAGGCGTTGGGAAGGGCTTGGGTGTGCAAAGGCTGCTAGTAGTTGTCCTGCGATTCAGGGTCAGATAAATACGTTTGAGATAGTCAAGGCAAATTTACACTATAGTGCGGCTGGTGATTGTGGGACGGATGCGGTTATTGTTGGAGATTGTCGCAGTCACCGTAGTTGGCGTCACAACGGTGGTAAAGCTGGTCTTGATAACACTCTTGGTAGGAGGCACAACGGCCTCGCAAAAGGCAATTGCCAACGGATCCCCAATGATGAGCTCGGCAATGACATTCACGGCAATACATTCAACTGTGTCGATGATTCCCGGCACCAATAATTGAGGTTCTGGGGAAGCAACTGCTGAAGTAGATAGTGTCAGGGCCAGGGCGGCCAGTGAAGAGAATGTGTGCTTCATGATGCCAGCACTGGAACTCTGTTGTTCTTGAGTGAGGTGAAGGTTGGTGATGAGAAGGGATGGCGAACGGATGTGGTCAAAAGCGTGGTGTTTTATACTTTCTACTCTTCATCCTAGATTTGGCATACATCAGTTACCACACATGCATGTTCATGTCGTGATTGGCCATGAAGCGAAAGGGTCAGCTATCTGATGTTGATACCTCGTTTCTCTATGCCGTTTCCATCCTGTCTGTTAGTGTTTTGATACACCGCTCCTATATTCGCATGTAAGGGATACTTTAAGCCGATATGAACAAAACACCGCTCGACGTGTTCGAGTCCCCTATCCTCCTCTTCTTAGATGCACTAGGCACGGCTGAAAGATGAGACTTGTCGGATGGGGGTCGATAAACGATTGCATTGCTGCCTTTCCGGTCTCGTATTTTGGCCAGCACACAATTACCAAGAAAATTTGGGACACTTCAAGGATCCTCCCGATAACCTTTTCCGAGACATTGATATCTCACCTGAATAATAACAAGTACACGTTGGAAGCCCCGTAAAAGGATCTACGACAAGATTTAATAAGTCTTGACGTTTTTGTGTTTGCCTAATACTGCTGCACCGTATATGCAAGGAGGGCCATCGCCTGCATGTGTCATTTCCCAATGTTTCATTAGGTGACGGTGAATGCGAGTCTCAGGTCAGGACGCTGTCTAGACCAGCAGTTATTTCGGCTCAGCCCGGATCAAGGAGGCAAAAAGCACGACGATTTTAACAAGGATACTGTACGAGTGTCTCTGAGTTTTTTTGGGTGAAGCTGAGATGCAGTTTTATTAGGAAGCAACTGTTGTGATTTGACCACGCCGGGAGAAGAATATCCCTTGCATGAGAGGCTTGTTTTTTCAGCTCCTTCGCTTCGGCGTGCTACTGCATGGATTGAGAGTCAAATCCTTAGAATCTAGTTAGTCTAGACAATATTTGGGCTGGAACCAACTATAAATAATTCTTAATTTGACTGCCAGGTATAATTATCCATTCCAAAGAGAAATGGACTCTGATCTAGATTCGAGATGTCGTGGGGGCGCTTTGGTTGGTCTTTCAAACCATGTATTTCACACTTGGGTGCCGTTACTATACACATATCAGGCAAATGTAATCGACTTGATCAGCAGCATCAATTGTCTGAGCTCATTGGTATGCGCCTAGAGAGCTATTGGGCTTTTCGTGGTTGTTCGATTTGACAGCCCAATCCATTAGACTCTAAGCGGCCATGAAGCTTAACAGCGGAGCATTGTATTTGAAATGGCGAATGGAAATATATGAGATGCTAAATATAAATTGCGTGGAAAAGCATTTGCAGATGCTGTGTGTCCTTAGTATTCGGGAAGATGATTAACATACCCAGCAATCACAAATTTGCAAGGCAGCTCATGAATAATCTTACGCTCCGCATTTGGTAGGCTTCAGCAGTAATATGAATAGCAGCATTTTGAATTGGACATGCTAAATTTTACTCGTGAGCATGTCATGAAGTGCGCGTTAAAGAGAGATTGCCTTTTTGAGCTCTACAAGCAGCGGCTACACACTTTTGCAGTTCATTTGACTACCAATGTTGTTTTCGCTTGTTGGACCAAAATACGTTCCTATTAATCGTTTTTACCATGCTGTATAAATATTTTGCTATTGTTCATGCAAATGGCTGATCATTCATAGAGAGGTGCCATTGTAAGACATGGAGCAAAAACATACCCTAAAGCAACCATTCGTTCCACTACCAGGTCTCCGGAAAAGCCCAATGCATTAGAATTGGCAAAGCTGGGACCCCGGGTAGAAGTAGTTTGAGCAGACCTTGACCTTGACGACAAGCCCTCTTTGGTCTCAACATTTCGAGGCGCTGATGTGGTCTACCTCGTGGCTGACTAGTACTGGAATATATGTATTCAATCCATCCCAAAATGCTTGACTAAAACACAGAGATGATGAACGGCACTACACCAATTGATGTCGCTGCTGAAAGTAAGAGAATAACCATTATATCATCGGCACCTTGCCAAATATATCGACTCATTCTGCATGTGCAGTGGAAGTAGTGATTCTCATACTTGCTCTCACAGCGTGTAAGTGCTTATACAAGTACCTCCATGTACCTAGGTTCTCTTGGGTGTAGTGAGGTTCTCCAACATGCCGGGCTTGTGAATAATGCTTCCGATCGGTTCGTACAAACCAAGTATCGTAGCATTTTGTAATGTATCTGTATTTCTGCTCAGCTCTGTGCTTCATTGCAGTTTCATTTGTTTCGGTGGTAGGTGAGCCTGGCAATGTATGGTCGCTGAGGAATTGGGCGTTTGCCTAGCATTTGGCCTGAAAGAAATTCACAACGAATGCTACGAGAGCTTCACTGTTCTTGTTCGACTTGCAGACTGTTTCATCCACCTCATAGAGATACAGCTACAAGAGCACATGCATCATTTTTATTTTAAAAGGGTTACAGGGCTGTAATCCTTGGAAAGCTTCTGTGCAGCCTTTCAGCGGTAGCGTCTGCAAGCTTCAGTGCGTAAATCAGCCGACATTCAGCCGGGCAGCCGCAAACGCCTCCAGATCCAATCCGCTGTTGGCCCATTGCAAGCAGCTACACGTTACGACCCCATTCCATACCAGTTCATCTTCGAATTGCAGCTTCGCCATCGCCTCTACTCTTATCCAGTACTGATCCGCGGCATTTTCAATAGTCATCGCAAGGGCTCATTCACTATTTTGGTAGCAGCGACAACAGCAATACGCCAAGATGGGCAAAAGGAAGCGCGGCCATCCCGACGTCGAGGAAATCCTCTCCCGACCGTGGTGCTACTACTGTATGTGCACAATTCGAGCTGCTTCGTCATTTCACTGTAGCTAACCTTTCAATCCTGCAGGCGAACGTGATTTTGAAGATTTGAAGCTCCTCATCTCTCACCAAAAGGCCAAACACTTCAAATGCGACCGATGTGGCAGGCGATTGAATACCGCGGGAGGTACGTTTCCGGACGCGCAAAGTTTCCAAATGGAGCTGCGATCATCTTGCGAGATGGAATACTGAAAGAAAATGCTTGCTAACTACTGACTCACAGGTCTCTCCGTCCATTTGAACCAGGTGCACAAAGAGACGCTCAGTCAAGTCGAGAATGCACTTCCCAACAGGCAGGGGCTCGAGGTCGAGATTTTTGGTATGGAGGGTATTCCACAGGAGGTTCTCGAGCAGCACCGAAACCGAATCATTCAGAACTTCTACCAGGCGCAAGAAGACCGCAGAATCGCGACTGGAAATCCGCCGCCCGGCCAGTCCAAGAACCCAAGAAAGAAGATCAAGATTGAGACGGCGGAAGAACTGCTCAAGCGATTTGCCGAGTACCGAGCTCAACGAAAAGCGGCGGCGGCAAATGGTGGCGTTATGGAGGGTGTCGTACAGACTGGCACTTCGTTTCCTCAACAGGGATTCAATCAGCCTGGTTTCCCTGGACAGCAGCCGCAGGCTCCCTACAACTTTTCCTCAGACTCTCTCCCTGCGCGGCCTTCAGCAAATCCGGTCGGCGCACAGGGCTTGCCCCAGCGACCCACACAGCCTGGCTTCTGGAACAGCTCAGCTCAAGGTGCTGCTGCTGCTTCTGGCGACGAAATCGATCAGCTGATTCGCATGGCCGAAGCTGGCGTGAAGCCGCAGAGAAAGCCGGAAGACGGCGAGGAGGCAGGCGAGGGCAAGAGCAAGAAGGAAAAGAAGGGCCGGATGATTTACGACGATGCCGAGTTCAGTCCCGAGGAGAAGATGGCGGCTTTACCACGCTACGCCTACACACCGCCAGTGGGAGCATAGTCCTTGCTCCGACAGCTCCAAAGCATCTTGGTGGGGAATAGGCTCGCGATTGCAGCGCTCGTTTATATATGATGGTTGATATCACTTTCACAAGGATAGGCGTCAGGGACTGTGTATAATACAGAGGGTTTTACAAGCTACTACGGACATGATGCACCGGTAGGCAGATTTGGCGTGGGAAACTGAAATGTATCCCGTGCCACAATCATAATATCATAAATTTGGATGAACTCGCATTTGGATAACTCATTCGAATTGACATGGGGCTCTCACGAAGTTATACAATGTAGCGTCTAATCAATCCGTGTTTAAACAGGGACATGTACACGCAGAGAGAAGCAAAGAATTGTGCGTACCAAGCGCCTCTGGTTCTACCTCTTTGCATCCGCATACTACAAAGATGCAATAACCACGATACTCGTATCTCAAGTGTGCAAGCCTCGGAGCAATTGATAGGCCACAAGGTGAAAAGGCGGAATATACATCACAGCCATGATATTACTTGTCATTTCTTGGCAGGGACTTGCTGTATACTTGTCACTCGAGCATGTTTCCTCCCCTCCTGCTGATCAAACTCAATAGATATGCTGCGAGAACCTGACCGCTCTTCTCAATGCCCAACCGTTGGCCTGTCTGATGCTGTGATGCTACTCTGTAGGAGGTTAAATCTGCCACGAATCTCATCGAGTTGTAGGGTAGCAAGGCACTAAATCACACTTTTGCATGCTCTGAAGTGGAAACTCTGCGCCCAAAGGTGGCTACAGTGTGGCTACTTGGCGGGCCTAGCGCGGCGCTAGATGTTGTCACGGCAACTCGACGCCGCTCCAGCGCCTTCACTCCCTACCGGGGTCAACAAAGCGTCGCTTGCCAGCTAGGCCTGCATATCGGACTCCATAGCGGTGCGAGACAGCAGAGACGACATGAAGTTGCCCGTTCGCTCTCTTCGTTTTGCTTTGCTTTCAATATACGTCTGCAGCATTACGTTTGCCTGAACCTGTACTGTGCATCTCCTACTATCTGCATACTAACCGTTGGGCTGATCTCGAAGCGTGGCCGTCCGGGGCTGGTTTTTGTCTTTTCTCTGTATTTTTTCGAGTCTCAGCGCTGCCGGCCCCTCACCCTCCCTGGTCACCGATTATCTGCATCTCTCCAAGCGAACCTGACCGGCTCGTGCGCACTGACGGTCAATTGAGATCGAGTCGAATTCTTTACATGCAGCGAGATACTTCCATCGACGCTACGCTCGCTGGAATAGAGGCCAGCGTTGGACACAGCAGATGGACATCATGGCCGACGACGCAGACGCTGGACAGTCGTCCATCACCGTGGCCGGTATGTGCTTGAATGCATGAACGCATGAAGCGGCCGTTTCCAGCCGGTGCTTAGCTAACGTGTCTCAGTCCGAGTGCGGCCCTTTACCATCCGCGAGGCAGCTCAACTGTATGCCGACTCCATCTCCATCAAGAGCCCTGGCTTTGTGCTTTGCGTACGACCGAATGGATGCTGACGGGCGTGAATTCAAGGCAGCGGAATGACGATGGCACCATATTCCTGGGCGACGGCTCTTTTGCCTCGGCACCGACCCCAAAGCTTCACCAGCGAGGCATCAGAAACGTGATCAAGGTCATCGACGACCGTTGCCTGTATGTATACTTTTCTACTTTTCTATACTTTGACCTGTATGTATCCATCACTCGGCTGACTCTCCTTTCTGCAGAATATTCGATCCACCAGAAGACAGCCCCGTCCAGAAATTCTCCCGAACCGTCATCCCGACCTCGAAAAAAGTGAAGGATCAAGTGTTTGCCTTTGATCGAGTCTTTGATGACATGACAACGCAGGCCGAGGTCTACGAGGGAACCACAAGAGCCTTGCTCGACAGCGTGCTGGATGGATACAATGCGACCGTCTTTGCCTACGGTGCCACGGGCTGCGGCAAGACGCATACAATCACCGGCACGGCGCAGCATCCTGGCATAATCTTCTTGACAATGCAGGAATTGTTTGAGAAGATTGACGAACGCAGCCAGGAGAAGCAGACCGAGCTGACTCTGAGCTACCTGGAGATTTACAACGAGACGATTCGCGACCTGCTCGTGCCGGGCGGAAGCAAGGTTGGCTTGGCTCTTCGCGAGGACAGCAACCAGGCGGTCGTCGTGCCCGGATTGACCAGCCACCGCCCTCGAGATGTCCAGGAGGTCATGGACATGATTATCCAAGGAAACGAGTACCGAACTGTATCGCCAACCGCAGCAAACGCAACGTCCTCGCGATCGCACGCCGTGCTGCAGATCAACATTGCGCAAAAAGACAGGAATGCTGATGTCAACGAGCCTCACACAATGGCGACTCTGAGCATCATCGATTTGGCCGGCTCTGAACGTGCCTCCGTCACCAAAAACCGCGGTGAGCGCCTGACGGAGGGCGCCAATATCAACAAGTCGCTTCTTGCCCTTGGAGGCTGCATCAACGCTCTCTGTGACAAGCAAGGAAAGGCGCACGTCCCATACCGCAACAGCAAGCTCACCCGACTGCTCAAATTCTCCTTGGGTGGTAACTGCAAGACTGTCATGATTGTCTGTGTCTCGCCATCAAGCGCCCACTACGATGAAACCCAAAATACCCTGCGGTATGCGAACCGGGCCAAGAATATCCAGACAAAGGTCACTCGCAATGTTTTCAATGTCAACCGCCACGTCAAGGACTTTTTGATCAAAATTGACGAGCAAATGGCCCTGATTAATGAGCTGAGAGCACAGCAGAGAGATTCTGAGCGAGTGTATTACGCCAAATTCCGAAAACAGTACGAAAAACGAGATGCCATTACAAAAGAGGCCACTCTGAGGCTTCGAGCTGCATATGACAATGCAGGTGCAGAGCGTCAGGAGCGCATCATCACCATGAGGAAAATGAAACACTTTGAGAGGCGCATTAGCCTGCTGTCTGCGTGGATTGCGGCCTTTGACAATGTTGCTAATCAGAAAGAGGGCGAAGAGGCGATGCCGCAAGGACTTCAAGCTATACGAAGGACTGCCGAGGGAGTTTTACTCGAGCTGGAAAACAGCAGATATCATAGCCATCAAAGGCTGGAAAAGTTGACATGGGAACGCCATCTCGACACAGCCTTGGCTCATGGCGTCGGACAGCTGGAGCAGGCTGAAGGCGCCGACACGGGCGAAATCGATGCCTTGACGCACGAAGCTGAACTTCTAAAAGCCAACTTTAGTCGCGAAGCCTACCAGGAGGTTTTGGAACAAGAAAAGGTGGGAGATGCCGCGATGATGCAAGTTCTTCTCACAGCCCAGTTCGAAATGATGTCCTCCCTTTCTTCCGTCCTGTCAATGGATGAAGAGAGTGCTGTGGAACATGCCAAAGACGCCATTTCTCGCCTACTCCAAGATGGACTCACGGCTGCATCCCAGGTGGTCAAGCCCGACGGCACCTTGCCTGTTGTACCCGATGCCCTTCCACCGAGAAGAACGCTGAGGAAGAGGAAGTCTTTGTCTGCCTACAGGCCTGTTGCACCCCCGGCTATTGTGGCCGTACAAAACGAACACGTGTTTGCGACTCCCATGAAGTCAACGCCGAGGCGGCGTAAGGCCCTCGGCATGCCGAAGAAGGGGGGTTAGCTTCACACCCGTCAAACGAGCTACCAAGAGTCGAGGGGTCAGGTGGAGGGATGATGAGACGGAAGATGGAACGCTGGAAGACTTTGAGAAGACGCCGCAGAAGCTATTCAGCTCCTCCCCTCCCCCTCCCGCGCAGCCGTCGCCGCCAGTTGTTAAGAGCAAGATTCCCTCCCCGCCGTCACAGTCCAACAGCATGACTAAGGATGATGCTTCGAATAACGACACGATGAGCCCCGACTCCGATACGCCGAGTCTATCGATTGCTAAACCCGGTAGATTTCAAGCTGGATTCCTTTCCAGAGGCAAGCGACTGTCGGCTGAGGGTAGCGCGCTGCCCGTATCATCATCTCCTCCGGCTTTAAGCATGCATTTGCGCTCTTCGAGCTCTCCCGCAAGCTCTCCCGACGTAGAGAGAACATCCCCTCTGAGATCTCTCGAAATCCCCAAGCCGGAGAACGGGTCGCCGCTATCCTATAGTAAGGTGCCACGGCTCAGTCCTCAATACCACGCCTTGCAGACGGTCATGGACGAGAATAACCCCCCCGAACGCTTCTGGCTCCGACTCGGAATCGGGCACGATTGACATGCGCAAACTTCGCAGCGCCATTGCTTCAAAGAAGCCTCGGAGGATCGCCCTCATGGCCCCAACTTCGGCCCCTGCTGCCAGGCGGGTATCGATTGGCTCTGCTTCCGGCGACAAACCAGCGCCGCGACCTGTCATACCAGTCTTGGCCAGTGCTACAAACGGCATCTCGCGCCATCGAAGGGGGAGTCTGGAGCTCCGAAAGAGCCCGCCGCTGATGTACGCACCATCGGAGGTCATATCAGAGAACCTCACTGCGGGCCAAGCAAGACGGATGAACATGGGGGGGCAACATGCGACTTGAAAACCTGGGCGCGGCCCAGCGTGATAAGCCCGGCCTGGAAGCGCCTCGCCGCGTCACTTATAGTGTTGGAGCGAACGCTGGTGCTGGCGCTGGCGCTGGAGGTGTATCTTCGCACCGAAGGCTCGATAGCCGAGGAGGTATGCCGGTTAGGTAAAGGCCTTGCACTCACATCGGCTATCCGCCTTGTTTTTTGTTTTACTTAATCATTGCATCTGCCATTATACTGCTCCGACTTGTTCATTGATTCCGTCGGAGTGGACTTGTTACTTGCTGTCTTTTCACATCATAGAGCAATAGATGGGCGCTAGGGTTTGTGCTTCCGAGTGCCAGCTGAGATTTCAGGGTATAGGCGTCTCGGATACAATACGACCATGGATCGGCGTATAGGCTTGATTATTATGTATGATTGCTGTATGCATATTTTAGAAGCAGGAATGACTTGAAAATCTGATTTTGGTTTGTTTCTCGTTTGGTAGTCTCTTTGCTGATGATGCCCCAATTCATGCGTGAAAGAGACGATGTGATTGGTACTTTTTGTCTCGACGATGGGCTCCATTGTATTCGGCAATCGTCGCCTTGAGGAAGGCTCGGCGCTGACTAGAGCATCTTTGCATTAATCATAATTCATACTGGTGCAACAAGAGATTTAGAGTATATAAGCCCTCGCTCCCCTTTTTTATGACACATGGGATGGGAAACTGTCGCATTTTTCCTGGCTCAGTAGCGTTCTAGGGAAGATCAGTACGGCTAGCATCGTGCTAATACTGTATAGATCCACATGATTTGGCATCTAGACACAGTGCTTCCGCCTTTCTTCCATTGCTACATTTTTCATCTACAGATTTACGAGATCCGCACATCCGCCATCCGGCTTTCCGCCACTTTCTGCATCGAGCCTTGTAAGACTCTGGGGAAATTAACCAGGCAGTTCAATTGGCCGCCTATCCGCAGCGTCGTATTTCCTATTCTGAAACCAACCATTGAATTTTCCGTTTGTCTTTTTTTTGGCGTGCTGCGAGGGGGAGGAGGAGTATCAGATGGACGTCGACCATGAGTCCGGATCAGAGCCAGTTCGCTACATCCGCAGCCGCATCGCCAATGCATGCGATGGATGCAAGACGCGCAAGGTCAAGTGCGATGGGAAGCTGCCGTGCGGATTCTGCGTTGCGAGACAGAGAGCGCATACATGTCGCTATTCGCCGCAGAAGAGACGCAGACAGTCGCAGCTTCAGAAGCTGCCAAAGTCGCCGCCTTTGTCGGTCCGAGAATTGCGGGATCGGGCGGCCAGGGGCGGCTCATTGCGGTCGCCGTCGCCGATAGAGACGCCGGGATCGATGGCTTCGAGGCGCGTGTCGTCGGTGAATGCTTCGTCTCCGGCAATGCGAAGTGAGAGGCAGCAGCAGAGCCGGCTGCTTTCGACGGCGTCGGCGTCTGCGCTGCATCAGGGCCAGGAGCTGTCGGTGGCGGAGGACGAGACTGAAGTCCAGCGGGAGGCGAGGCTGCTGTGTGATGCTCATGGGAAGTTGACGTTTATTGGAGACTGTGCGCCGCTGTCGTTTTTCCAGTCGGTGCGGCGGCTTGTGACGAACAGAATTGGCCAGAATGCCTTTGCGCCGCAGACGAGTCGGTTTTCGGTTCTGGAGAATGCGCCTGCGAGACAAACGAAGCGGTCGTTGCGAGATTCGAGAGTACCGCATGTTCGACCTGCTGATGTTACGCCTGCTGTGGCGACGTATTTGTCGACGACGGCGAGTTTGGTGGATTTGTTTGACAACTCAAAGCTGCTGGATGACTTGGTTATATGGGCAAACCTGGCGCAGAAGCCGGATAATGTCACGACCATTATTCACTTTCTCGTGCTTGCTATTGGGTTGCAGGCGGACAGCGATGCGCTGTCGCAGCAGTATTTTGAGTATGCGCGTGATTTGGCATATACGGATCTGAGCGACAGTCTTGGCGTCGAGACGGTCCAGGCATTCATCTTGGTTACGGTGTACATGCTGTGCTCGTGTCAGATCAATGGGGCCTTTCTCTTCTTTGGCATTGCTGCGAGGGCGGCGTACTCAATTGGTTTGCATCGGACGGAGGTGAATGCTCGGTTTGGACAGGAGATTCATGGTCAGCGAGATCGTCTCTGGAAGAGCCTGCGTGTGCTTGATCTCTTTCTTAGCAGCTCTTTGGGCAGGCCGCCTTCGACGTCGGATGTGGATTGCACTGTCCCGTACCGTGCGGTGGATGCGGATGGGAATGAAGTGTTTGACCTGCTCAATGCGTCTGTGCAGATTTTGGTTATACTGGAGTGTATCATTTTGGAGATTTACTCGCGCAAGAAGATTTCCATGCGGTTGACTGAGGGTATCTCCTTGCAGCTGCGCGAATGGTCGGGACGATGGCTCGGCTCATTGAAGGACATGATTGCGCAGCCGGCGGGCCGCAACGAGGCCCAGGTCACTGGAGCGTGTCAGGTGCTGTCGTCGTATTACTACGCGGTGATGCTTGTGTCGCGGCCGTTTCTGATGTATGAGCTGTTCCAGCGGCTTACGGACGGGTCGTCGGCGGCGAACAGCAGGCCGGCGGCGTTGACTTCGGGACGGTCGAGGCTGGCGGATGCTTGTATTGATGCTGCGAGCTTGATGGTGGATCCGGTCTTGGACTTGATAGAGAGGGGCATCCTGAGGGGGAAGGCTCCTTTGCTTATGTGAGTACTTTTACTTGTATTGCCGCTCTTGGACTGTAGTAGATGGCTAATGGCTGTAGATCGTGGCTTTTTGCTGCGTCGCTTGTTCTCGGCGTCGGTCTCCTTGGCGGCTTCAGCCGCATCTTGGAAAAGTACACGCGCATGTCTATCCAAGCCATGGACCACCTTGCGCAAAACGACGCCCATGCGCGGCAGTACTCGCTCATTGCGCAGTCGCTGCTGACAACGGCGTTGGAGCACCTGGAGAGACAGGACCTTGAGGATCGCCTGCGCCGCACGGAAAACTCGAGTCACTTGTTCGGCTTGGTGGCGCCGGATGCGCGATCGCCGCTGAATAAATCTCCGGCGCCGATGAGGGATGGCATCGGCCTGCATGCCAAAACTCCAGATACAGCGCCTGATGTCAATGATGGTGACGGCCGCGCCTCGGTGCTGCAGAGCCAGAGTCTAGCGGGGATGGGAGAGATGGATTCCATCTTCTTGGGGCTGTCGGAGCCGATGCTGCATACGCCGGATACTACGTATTGGGATGGGATTGTGGGGAATGACAGTGACCCGAATTCGGCGTTGAATTTGTTTCCGTTGCTGGAGACGGGGGGAGGGATAGATTTGGCGCATTGGCTGTAGGTGTTGGGTTTGTTTGTTTAGAAGGGTGTGATGTTCTTTAGCCGGCCACTGGTTCACGGCAGTTGGATGAGTTTAGCTTCGTCTAACCTCTGAAAGTAAAACGAAATAATGGGTATAGATGAGATGATTTTCGAAATGGACATTTCTAAAATGCAAGCTAGAGCTGTTTGCTATTTCAGGACACGATGATGATCTGGCGTGATGGTGAGATAATCCAGCCGAGCTGTCGTAAGATGTCAATCTTTCATCTTGAATCAACAACTAGTCTAGACCACGGAATATCCCCAAAAGGCAAACAATCAGGAAGCTGGGAATCCTTTGCTTGAATCAAAGCAGCAGCCTTTGGCAAACGTTGCATGTATTGTTGCGTTTATACTGAATGCCCGGAATAGCATAGCAGCACTAGTCGGCCCGGAATAGCTTCTAGCACTATGCACCCCGTAATTCTGGAAACAACCGGCTCCCCAATCATGTCCGTCTCGAATGCGGGGTGATGTATCCGAGAAATCTTCATGGCTGGGCCAAGCATGGCAACACAAAATGACACGACAAGGCTATTTTTGGAAGGGGAATGGGAGCATATGGGCGATCAAAATATCTGACTGTCGATCTGCTACCCATGCTCTCCCTACGGATGATCCAATCCAAGGCTGAATCTCCTATTCGTATGGATAGCCACTACTGGCCAGAATAAGTATTACCAGTATTACTGTACTGTAGTACGCACTCACGTAATGATTCCATCTGGTTCATTCTCCAATGCATTGCCGGCAGAATCTGCTTGTCGACATCAGCGCTATTCGGCTTTGCGCCTCATTGTGGGGGACCAGCAAGGGTAGGACCGATAATCCCTGCGCACAGCACAAGGCCGCCAGCGAGTTGCCTCCTGCTGAAACGGGCAAAGCCGTGCAGCGGCGGACAGCAAGAATTGTTCCTATAGATGGAGAAACTGATCTTAGTCCGGCAGGCTCCTCGCCCTGTCATCAGATGGACGTTGCGCATGGAGATCCAGGGACTCAGGAGTCGAGGTGCCTGGACAGCGTCGCATCGCTGACGGCATATATATGGGACTGGGGACGCTTTGTTTGCTGAAGCTCAAGGTTTGAATCGACAGTTTGGTTCTTTGTGTGATTTGGTAAAAGGAAAAAGTACAGAGAGCAGTATTCACAATGGTCAAGTACTCAGTTCCCGCGTCCATACTGCTGTCGCAGTCGTTGGTGGCGGCCAGTCTCTACGACTCGTATGTGAGCTTGTCGTTTGAGCTGATTGGTTTCCCTACATTTGCCGGTGAGTTTCCATCTGTATGATATTCTCTTTGAAGCGTACATGGACTGACTCGCATACTTTGTCTTGTACAGGAACCAAGAGCCAGCCCAATGCCTTCTCCCACAACCTGATGCAGAACCTGGCCGACCTTCAAGGCAGCGGAGTTGTCGTTCGCGTCGGTGGAAACTCTGGCGACCGTGCCATCTACGACTCGACCTTGACCACGGCCACAGCCAGCGCTTGCCCCAATGCCGACCCTGGCGCATGGCAATGCATCGGAAAGAGCTTCTTCGAGTCGTATGGCGGATTCCCGGCCGGCACCCGCTACTCTCACCAGTTCAACGTGGGCGCGTACAACTCCTCCGGATGGGCCACTCTGAAGTCGACGGTGCCCCTGGCCTGCAAGGCGCTTGAGGGCCAGCTCGAGTTTTGGGAGGTTGGCAACGAGCCGGATCTGTACATTGGAAGCAGACGTCCCAGCACCTACAACGCCGCCGACTATGCTGCCGAGTGGGTGAATACCACACAGCACTTTGAGAGCTATCTCAAGACTGCGTGCCCTTCCCTGGGAGGCAGCATCAAGTACATTGCCCCCTCGTTGAGCTCCCCCGGCGCCAAGCTCAAGATCAACGCCATCTTCCCCGACGAAGGCAGCGCTGCCACCTCAAAGATCTCGCAGGTCTCTGTGCACAACTACATGGGCGGCGCCACCAGCCCGGGCGTTACTCTGCAAAACACGCTCATGAGCCACACGGCCGTTGTCAACTCCATCACGAGCCACGTCAACTACGCCAAGACGTCCACCATCAGCGCCGACTACATCATTGGCGAGCACAACAGCTTGTACGGCGGCGGCGCCTCTGGCCTCTCCGACGTCTTTGGAGCCGCTCTCTGGGCCATGGAGTTTTCCCTCTATGCTGCCTCCACTGGCGTCATCAAGCGCATTCACTTCCACCAGTCGGTGGGCTCTCCTTATGCCGCCTGGGTTCCTTCAGGCACTCTCAACACCAATGCCCCGTACTACGGCAAGCTGGCTGCCAGCACTTTCCTGGCCCACTCCAGCACCATTGAAGTCAAGACTCTTGCCTTGAACAAGGATGCCGACAAGGACTCTGGATATGCCGCCTACGTCAACGGCGAGCTGAGACGCGTCGCTGTTCTCAACTTGAGACAGTACAACTCTGGCAGTGGCACCCGTCCGAGCCAGAACTACACCGTCCAGGTCGGCGCTGGAACTTCTTGGACATCTCAGCGTCTTACTGCAGCTGGCGCCACGGACAAGTCTGGCGTTACTTTCAACGGCTTCTCTTACGATGCAAACTCCAACGGTCTGGCCCAGCGCGTTGCCAGCCAGGAGTCGGGCAAGGTTTACCGGGCTGACAGCAACGGCAACATTAACTTTTCTGTTCAGAACACTGAGGCTATTGTCTTGGTGAAGAACTAAAGATGTTGTCCTTTTTCCTGTATAAAATTAATGTTGTGGGTTTGTCAGAGATGGACCTGACGCAATCTGTATAT
Source organism: Trichoderma atroviride (assembly GCF_020647795.1). NCBI lineage: Eukaryota > Fungi > Ascomycota > Sordariomycetes > Hypocreales > Hypocreaceae > Trichoderma > Trichoderma atroviride. The sequence goes on along the minus strand of NC_089400.1, from coordinate 197,950 downwards.
ATTGAATCAATGAGAAATTAATTTGATACCGTTTACGATAATCTGTACGCCATTTGGATGTCACATTTCTCATTTAGAATTCTTCAAATTTTGTAAATTTACAGACTCTGTGACTTCTACTGAATCAACACCTGCTTCTCCTTCTTCAACTTGTCCACAAACTCCAACGGCACCTTGAGCGTCTGCGCAACAATGTCCGGCGGCGTCAGCGCGAGCCACTGGGTAAGTGAAATATCGGCCACGCGGTCCGACTTGTAAATCTCGATCCAGACCAGGTCCTCCGTGTCTGACGTGTTTTCAATGTAGTGCCCCGAGTTGTCCGGGAACGCGGCCGTGTCGCCGGCGCGGAAGTTGAATGTGCGGGCGGCGGCGTTGCCGATGAAGACGGTGGCTTGGGCGGTGCCTTTGTGGAAGTAGAGCCATTCTGCGGCCTGTACATGGATATATTAGTTATGCCTTTCTTCTTCTTTTATTCTAGAGTTTTGTTTATCAAGAGACGGCGGGTAAATGTTGTGATATCCAAGACACTCACGTTTGGATGCCAGTGCAGCTCTCGTAAGGCACCGGGCTTCAACGTTATCAATGCTGCGGCTATCGTTTTGCTGATTGGAAAGTTGGTAGAGTCAATCTTGTGGAGATCGCCGCCGCTTCCGCCAATCTTCTCGGGAGCGTGCTGCAGCGTTCGATAGACGAAAGAGCTGTCGCCAGAAAGCGGAGGGGAAGCACCCGTGACGTTGTGTGTGCTAACAGTCCCGTTGATAATGTAAGGATCGGCGGCAGGGATGGAATCGAAGACGGATTCGTCAACGCCAAAGTTCTTTGCGAGGACTGAGCGAGGGGTATGAGCGATCCAGTCGTCGACGTGGAAAGTGGTGCTTGTCATGTTAGCCTTTGCTACGCTCGTCAAGGTTCACAGAAGTCTAGTCTCACCCGATCTTATCAAAATCGCCGTCATCGAAAACCAGGAGAAACTCGTTCTCGGTGTCAAGGCCTTGCACTGAGTGTGCAACTCCTTTGGGGAAATACCAGATATCGCCGTAGCCGAGTTCTGCAACTTCGTATCCGCCGTTCTCGTTGACGGCCGACACAGTTACGTGGCCAGCATAGACGAAGCCCCATTCGGCCTATTTCTCGTGTTAGTACTATGGTGAGCTTGGGCCTAGGCAATAAAGCATCATCTGCTTACCACTCGATGCCAGTGCAGCTCTCGAATAGCCCCCTTCTCCAGATGGAATTGAGCGCCTGCAACATCTGGACTTGAGGGGAGATCGGTGACAACTTGCTCTCGAACCCAACCGCCTTTTAAGATGCGCGTTCTAGAGTCGGAGAAGCTCCATTTGAGGTTTGGGACGACGCCATTGTCGGTGGACTGCTCGCCCAGGTTATTCGGATTCTGCAAGTCCAGCTGATGGTTGGTACCGCCTTGCATCTCTTGTTAGGATACCGTTTCTTACTTTGGAGTAGAAAATTACCTGAAAAAGGGCCGCCTTTTCCATCTGGACTGATGGGCTCTCCATCATCAAATCCACCACTCCGTCCCTGGAGTCCAGGTGCCGCAGATGCGCGAATGAGGCACAGAGCCAAGGCAGACAGCAAAGCGGCTTTCATGTTGAAGCAGGAAAAGTGAGAGACAAATCGAGACGTAAAGACCGCTGGCTACGAGTGACTTTGGAGAGCATTTGTACTTCAACATGAGCGGGCTTATAGAATGCCAAGCATGTAGTTAACCTTGCAAGTAAGCGTCCTTTGAATGTAACCCTACGCTTTCAGCTCCCGTAATTGCGCCATGGTCCCCATTGCGAAACATGAGCCGTCAATGGCCATCTCAGCTCTCTAGAAATAACGCTAAAATGGCGGAATTATTGCGCAGATTCAGCTGCTGGCTACACAGAACTGGAGATTATTGTTGATTATTATTAGTCACGAGTATTGTTACAAACGTAGGGTTGCAATATTGAAAGGTGCGCAACACCTTGCATATCAAAGTCGCAGATAATATGACGCCATTGCGCAGAATCATGGTATAAGTAGCAGCGTATGCCGTTATTTGAGACACTGAATATAGAGGGATAAATAAAAGTCTTGATTCTATCCCCTAGGGATGGATATATAACAAACAGATGTAGTCTAGGATAAACCCTTTGCGCCATGTAAACAAAAGGAGATCTGCCATGCGGCTTATATCGATCGCATTTGCTTCATATACCAATCCTATCATCCGAGTCAGCTAATCGTTCCTTTCTAGGCACAATCTTCATAAGCATTACTTACCGTCTCAGCTCCTCCGGCCATAATCTTGATGCCTAGCAGCTTAGGAAGCAGCAAATCCGGCGCTTTTCTGGCATATGCCTTTGCATCTTCACTCTTGACCTCCTTGTTGAAGATCAAATTTTTGGGTAGGGATGGGTTAAGCACGGCGGGCCGACCAATGCCAACGATATCGCAGGCGTCTTCTCGAAGTGCACTCTCCATGGCCTCACGGCTGCGGAAGCCGCCTGTTACCATTAATGGAACGTTTCTAAATCGACCACGGATCTCTTTTGCAAAGTCGAGGAAGAAAGCTTCGCGGGACAGGGTGCTGGCTGACTTTGGCCCTTGGATCATCTAGAGGCTATTATTAGACTTTTTTGTTTCCGACGAGATAAAGGCGCAAAACAAAGAGAACTTGTCAAGTAATGAAGCTTACCTCTGGGTCTTCATATGAACCACCGCTAATCTCAAGAAAGTCGACGCCAGCGCCAGTAATTTCCTCCAGCTGCTCAATGCAAGCCGCGAGCTGCTCCTTGTTCCTAAAGTCTGCGCTGTTCAACTTGATGCCGACGCAGAAGCTCTTGGGGACAGCCTCTCTCACAGCCTTGATGATATCGACAATGATTTTGGCTCGTGCTTTGGGTGATCCGCCAAACTCATCCTGGCGGTGGTTCGAGGAAGGATTTAAAAACTGAGACAGCAAATAGCCGTGAGCCGCATGGAGCTCAACGCCTGCGAAGCCTGCCTCGGCCGCCAGCTTGGAAGTCTCAACAAATTGAGCAATAACCTGCTGAATATCCTCAACCGTCATCTCTTTTGGTGTGCCGAACTTGAGTGCAGAGGCAATCTTGGCGACAATGCCATCTCCCAAATGCAGCGGGATCGGGCTGGGAGCAATCGCCTTCTCAAAGTATCCCCTCTTGCCGGCGCCGCCAGGGCTTTGTCGTCCGGGATGGTTGATTTGCATAATGACCGGAGTGCCATTCTTGGAGCTCGACTTTGCCCATTTCTTCCACGAAGCGAGAGTCTTTTCTCTGTCGATAGTCTCATCGGGGCTCACATCCCAGGTACTGCCGAGATATCTGACATCAACTTGGACGTTGCCCGTAAGGACTGACCCCCATCCACCCTCTGCCCACGTCTCATATACCTTGAGCATACTTTCGGTGGGAAGATACTCGTTGTCTGCCCAGTTTTCAGCCATGGCGGCTTTGGAGAGCCGGTTGGGGAGCGTGAGGCCGCATGGGAGCGTGATTGGCTCCTGGATCTTGAGATTGGAGACTGTCATGGTGGCCGTTTGCTGACGGCGGTAGTTGGCGCAATGCTTAGCGAGCTAGCAGATGCATAGAGATCCTACAGGATTTCGATTCTAGTTATCAAGATTGAAATCCTTTATATATGAACAATTTTTTTACAATTTTTTCTTCCCCTATTAAGCACACAATGCGTCTGAATCGTGCCTCGGCCCAGCCGGTAGCGTCGGCCTAGCCAGGGGATCCATCGCCATAGCGGGAGATCTTTAGCGGAGATCTTCTAGCGGAGTTTGACTTACAAATCTGCTTTAGAAGATTGAACTGGAGCGCGGAATGAGAAGATTGGTTAGCTTATAATGTATGAAGTTTGGACAGTCGAATCCGCAGTGGGCAGTTGATTTAGCAGCTCTAGTTGCTGAGTATTTGCCTGATGGGACTGCTGCGGTCTGACAATGCGTTTGTCGTACAAGGTAGCCGTAGAGTTATCGCCGCAGAGCTGTGCCTAATAGTCCGATCGCGAAGTTGTACGTGTATCGGCTTAATCTATGAGCGGATAAGCAAAATCCTAGCCAGAAGCAGTCATTGCGGATATGGAGACTTTGCCGCGCTTGATAGACGGCGTAAGAGGAAATGAGCTCAGCATCAGGCCGTGTAGAAGAAGCGGTATGGTTCAGTGAGGTCACGTATCACAAGCTGTTTTGAGGCTGGAGGCTGTTATACAAATGCTATACTTCCATCTCACACTTCGTTCCAGTATATACACCGAGAAGAGGGCTTGAATATGCATGTACGAACTTGCGTACGAACCTGAACAATTCACGAAGCAATCGCCGACTACAAAACATTCGACAGTCGTTCCATGTACTGCCCTCTCTGATTGGATAGAATGAAACTAGCTAGACGCCGTTTTGGCTCCTGCATATGAGCCCGCATTGACCTATTCGGTTTGTGGGGATGGTTTGCGACAGGTCGTACTGGGTATCTATGCTCCAACGTGGGCTAAAGACATCCATACCACAACTTGTCAAGTCTTGAAACGAGAATAAGAAAAGACGGTTAATAATGCTAGAGTGATTTACGTTGTAGTTGATCGGGATTTAATACGATACGTGAACCAAAAGCCAAGTGGAGTTGCGGAATTCGGCACGCGGGACTTGATCATACGACGCAACAATTGAACAGCCACTGCCACGGAAAATTTCATGTAATGCTCGGCCTTTGCCTGGTAGAACGACGATTTTACCGTATCTGTAGAATGGGTTATAAAGCTCAGTATTTTCGGTTGTCTCGCTTTGTAAGACGGCTCAACAGCACTTGGTGGGCTACACAGAACCCTCAACATTCGGCCCATCTCTGCCCCGATCTTGGTAATCGAGAAGCCAGTGCGTCTTTGAGCCACTCGTTTCTAGGGCTGTTCAGTGCTAGTAATAGACAGACATCTCCTGCTTTCGAGAATTGTAGTTTAGCCTCGGCTGCTGATAGAATTAAGAACATGGCATAGTTCTCGCTGAGCGCTTCCAAACATGTCACCAGTTCTAGGTGGGGTGAAGTCCATCACAAAAATCCCTTCTAGCTTCGGCCTGAGTCATTATAAGTCCGCGCGAAAGTCCAGCGCCAGTCCAGCGCTATTCCATCGCTTGTTCGGCCGGATCCTATTCTTAGGCCTGAGGCGACATGTTGGTACTGGAGCAACACATAACGCATTAATGCAGATTGCTGCGAAGCTTAGCCAAACACGAACGATGCCGAATGCCGACTAGTTGTAGATGCACAGAGATCATGAAGCTGACAATAGTGCCTCGCAATTCGATAGTGGGGTTCGGATTTATAATCTCTAGAATGGCGCGATTAATACTATTGACTTCTTGAGGCTTCCAGGAGAATACCGATAAGAAGGCGGAACCTCCCATCTTCCAAAACTCCCTATTCTTCTATTGCAGTGCCAAGTGAATTCAGCAAAACTACCGTCAACATGTCAAAACTCTTCTCTCCCCTCAAGGTGGGCCGCGTTGAGCTCGCCCACCGAATTGCCATGGCGCCCATGACCCGGTACAGAGCCGACGATAACCACGTTCCTCTGCCTACAGTGAAGGAGTACTATGCGCAGAGAGGAGCTGTTCCTGGCTCCTTGTCCATCACCGAGGCTACCTTTATTTCTCAGCAATCGGGTGGCTATGCAAATGTTCCCGGAATCTACACACAAGAGCAGATTGATGCCTGGAAGGAGATTGTGGATGCTGTTCACAAGCAAGGATCATACATCTACCTCCAACTATGGGCTCTGGGACGTTCTGCCAATGCGGAGGTGTTGAAGAAAGAGAGCAACTCAGATCTTGTTTCTGCCAGCGACGTACCAGAGTCTCCTGATGCTGCCGTTAAGCCACGTCCCCTAAGAGAGGACGAGATTCTTCAGTATATTGAGGACTACACACAGGCAGCCAAGAACGCTGTTGCTGCCGGATTCGACGGCGTAGAGATCCACGCCGCCAACGGCTACTTGCTGGAACAGTTCATCCAGGAGCTTACCAACAAGCGAACCGATCAGTGGGGTGGAAGCATTGAGAACCGAGCACGTTTCGCGCTGGAGGTAACCAAGGCTGTTGTTGGAGCTATTGGCGCAGACCGGACCGGAATCCGATTCAGCCCGTTTGCCGACTTCATGGGAGACATTACCTATGACCCGATTCCCCAATATGAGTACATTGCCGAGCAGTTGAAGCCCTACAAGCTGGCCTATGTACACTTGGTTGAGTCTCGCGAAAAGGGCAACGACATCACGCCGGTCATCAAGGCCTATGCCAATACCAGCCCTGTTCTGGTAGCCGGAGGATTCCAGCTCGAGTCCAGCAAAAAGGCCGTTGACGAGGAGTACAAGGACTACGACATCGTTATTGCCATTGGCCGACCATACACCTCCAACCCCGATCTGCCTTTCCGGTTTCAAAAAGGAATCGCTCTCACGCCGTACCAGAGAGAGACGTTTTTCACTGCCAAGCAGGATAAAGGCTTCCACGACTTTCCCTTTAGCGAACAGTTTACCGCACTCAAGGCACAAGCATAGATACCTAGCGTTGCATCATTGTTTAGCCCATTAAATAAAAATAAAAGCACATGTTAGACAAACTTATTAACCCTATCAACGTGAAGACTGCTATGGGAGCAGTATGCATTAAGCCTCTTGTTCCTGTGGGTCGTCGCTGAAGATTGTATCATAGGATGTGGCTTAGTGACGATCGCAAGACCTGGCGCCTGTCAGAATCCAAAATAGGCGAGCTGAAGGGTCCATAGCCCCACTGAGCTGGGGTAAAGCGAGATATTAATGCGGAGATGACGTTGTGTCATCGCAGAGGCTTGGAGGTTGGTCATGGCAGTTATATGTCACTTGGCAGTCGAGATGTTGGGGTATATAATGTCCCAGGTCGGCACGTAGCGTGAATACTTCAAGAACTCAAATCACTTTACTACGTGATCAATATGCCTCTGCCAAACAATGAAGCCTTGCATAAACCACCTGGAAAGACAAACGAACAAGATGACCGTCAATTAGCTGCTCAAGCCGGACTCAAATGGGGCAAAACTCCCAAGATGGATGAGCAGCCTTCAGAGCTACCAGACGACCACCCCGTCCATAAAATCTCACCCAAAGAGCAAGAGAAGATGAGGCAAAAGGGAGTCAACCCTGTATTGAAAGCAGAGATGGATGAAGCAATGGGAAAAGGGCAGCCAGGAGGAAAGTTTTGGAAGAAATATGGCACTACAAGTATGGGCCCGTGGATGGTATAAGATTATTAACTAGGTGAACAAATAAAGAGCTGATTGGCATCCGGATTTCTCAATTTCAACAGCCAGAGTATAGGATCCAGGCAGGTCACATAAGCAGGTCACATATAATAGCACACAATCTGTAGAGAAAGCAAAGAAGAAAAACCGACAATAAAATGTTCGTCATAATAATTCACGTTATTTATTTTTCAGCGTTATTCATTATACAGCGCTAGTCTTTTGACTTTTAATTCCAGAAATGCGTAGAGGCACTCGGCGGAAGATCTGCCTGGGCAGTTCCAAACTTTGTATTCTCTTGCGGCCCGAGAGTCAACTCAAGCACGCCGCCGTCAAGGAAGAAGTTGTGAGTCACCCATGCCTTGTTATACGGCTTGCCGTTCAACTTGGCGCTCTGGATGTAAATGTTGCTGTATCCGGCATCAAAGTTGATGTTGCGAATGGTCGCCGTCTTGCCGGATCGCGGGTCGGTGAAGCTGACCTCTGGGAAGAATGGCGGGATGACGAGGTAGACGTTCTGTCCGCTCATGGGGTACAAGCCCATCATGGAAAGCGCCGTGAAGCTGCCCATGGCACCCGAGTCATCGTTTCCTGGAAGACCGGCGGTGGTGTCGTTGAAGGCGCTGGGGATGTATCTGTGCAAGTATTCTGCGGAGAGACCTGGTCTTCCGGCGTAGTGGAATTCATAGACAAGGAGATAGGCTTGTTCGTCACCGATGTAAAACAGGCCTGGAGTGTTGTGCATAAACTCGAGACGACGCACGAAAGCGTCTGGACCACCGAGAGTTGTGATCAGTGTGGCCTGGTCGTGGGGCACGTAAAAGGTGTAGAGCCAAGAGCCAGCTTCATATGTTTCGTGGCCGCCAGGATTCAAATAACAGCCATTGAAGTTGTACAAGTCAGTGCATATGGCAGGCTCTTGGAAGCCAAATGTACCATTTAGATATCGCGGTTGCAAAAAGCCTTCGAATCCACTGTCGGTGAACAGGCTGTAGTCTTGAGTTCCGGTCAAGTTCAGCTTTGAGCGCGACGTTGGGTCGTACATGTTCTTCCAGTTACCGGAGCGCTTCAGATACTTTTCTGCGTCGGCATGGTGTCCAAGACCGCGGGCCATCTCGGCGATGCAGAAATCGTTGTAAGAGTATTCAATCGTTCGTGAAATAGAACGAGTGAAGAGACCATAGCCACTAAAGTCCCAGTCATCGGTTGGGATGTAGCCAAGAGTCTTCCAGCTCTGCAAGCCTCCACGGCCTTCGACTGTCCAAATTTGGCCCTCGACTATTTATTGAGATGCGTTAGCATATGATTTTCTGCGAGCAAGTTATTCATGGAAAGTATTACCCTCGGCGTCAGATACGACAGCCTCATAACCAGTGGCCCAGTCGATGCCATCCGTCAAACCCTTCAAATATGAATCCGCCAATAGATTGTCAGCATTGCTGCCGCCTTGGGTGAACCCCTTGCAGAGGGACATGCGGCAATCAGGGAGTTTGCCCTCATGACGGTAAACATCAATGAGACTGCGAATCATCATTGCCTGAGCATGAGGGTCGACCAGTGTAAGCAAGGGATGTGTGCTTCGGAAGCTGTCCCAGATGCAGTAATACGAGTCAAAGTATGGCTCATTGCTCTTCCAGAGGGGGTTTTCGCCTAGAACCAGCGTTAGAGAGAGTACTGCCCTCACATGTCGGAAAGAGATATTGTCTTACCAGTATAATCTTGTGGAGAAATCAGCGTGCGATAGATGCCACTCCAGAACGTCCTTTGGAGAGAGTCGCTGACGCCTGTGTTGTCCACCTTGATAGTGCTAAGCTTCTTGCGCCATGCATCCTCAGCATCGGATCTCACAGACTCAAAGTCAAAGTTGGGAATCTCTTTCTGCGCGTTGCTGCAGGCTTGAGCGGTGCTGATGAATGAGAGCCCGACTCGAGCCAGAATCTGGTTGTTGGCTGGAGGGTGGAACTGAGCCCAGGCGCCAGCGGGCAGGATTGGGCTCTGGCCATCATCATAAGTGCGGAAGCTCTTGCGGTCGGTACCTGCGCGGTTGTTTACAAAGATGCCCGTGTTTCGAAGCTTCGCGCCTTGGAAGTCTGTACAGAAGTAGAGATTATAGTTGCCAATGCCAAAAGAAGGCCTAAAGGTGCCGTTGCCGGATATGCGACCTGTGTGGGCGTCAACAGAGATGATTGAATCGGTTCTGGATCCGGAGAGATCGGCCAGATCGGCCAGAATCAGAGGGCTATAAGGCGTTGTCCCATTGGCAGGGAGCTTGGTTGGAGTGCCGTCCGTCGGGAATGTGAATCTGTACAGCGCTGTGTGGTTTGTGACTGTCATTTCAGCCTTGACCGACGTATTGAGCTGTATAGCAAAGTACCCCGGCTTGGCCACTACCGTTTCGTTTATTTTTGCTGACGCTCTCAAGGTTGAAGGGTAGTAGCAGTTGTTGAGGTCGTCGTTTAGACAACCAGTCTGGGCAAAAAGAGGGAAATTTCCCAGTGATGCGCCCTGTGGAAGACGAAGATTAGCATTATGCACAGCTCCGTAGATGGGCGGTTATGAACTTACACCACCTGTTCCACTGTCGTGCATGTGAGAAAAGCCAGTGACTATAGATATTGGTTAGCCGTGGGCAGACTCTTTTGCGGGCAGTGATATTCTAGAACGCGTACTTAGGCCATCGTTTGAGGCATAACCTCCCTGGATTTCCTCATTGCCATCTGCTACACTCTTTGCCATGCCATCTTAAGTCGCAATTGTTCAATCAGTCTCTGCATCTGCCATCAATGGGAGATAATGCTCAATGCGGTATACTCACAAGGGAGAGTTGCGCCTGGGAAGACATGTCCTGTGATACGAGTTAATACCGTGAACAATTGCGTATCCTTGGAAGCGAAAGTTCATACCTCCGTTCGCAGTGCCAATCAACGGGTCAATATAGTCAAGTACATCGAAAGAAGGCTGCTGATCTGCTGCTTGGCTCAACCCAACCAGCAATGGCCAGTAGGCCACAAGTTGCTGGATGTGCATGTCGTTGTTGATGTATCAAAGTACCTCGAGAAAGCTTATTGATATGGAGTTGTTTGTAGATAGAACTAGAGTTTATAATACTAAAACAAGCCGTAAACAAGGGACATGAAAACAGGGAGGGAGCCCTCGTGCCACCGGGGAGGTGCTATTCACTTCGTCCCGAGACAAAAGGCAAAGTCGACAGCTCGCCCTGCGAACAGCATCAGAGATTCATGCTGCGGAGACTGCCGTTTATGTAGTATTGTCTTGCCTCCCCTGGTCGGAAATCTCACAGCCATCTCCGCCCAACGGAACAATTTCAAGACATTTGCATCTCGTAGGGAAGTATTCGGCCAAGATTACTCTTCTTCCCCGCAGTTCGATGAGGCCATCAAACATGAACATGGGCGGGGAGCCCAGGGTAATACAACATTGCCAGTAGTAATGATATCTTGAAGCGGCAACGCTCGCTGCAGGTTCAAGACACCATGTCACGCTGATCATCCGAGGCCCTGATCCATGGCTCTTGGTTCCCGGGGAAAGTCGTCTTTTTCATGGTTGTGTGGGTAGATTGAAGCATTTGGAAATAGCCGTCGGCATTCCTTTGAAAATCGCACGTTGTTGGTCCAGGCAAAAGATGTCTTGGTTGAAATGGTGAGGCTGGCGGAGATATTTTCGGCCAGGATGAGGCTACTGAGCATGGAGGTTGGAGCTTCATGATATCATCTTCCAAAGACTTTCCCTAGCAACCTCTGAGACCCACAGAGATGAACCCCTGTCTAAATCCGCTCCTTGTGTACCATGGCTCGAATATGGTTACATGGACCTACGATTCCCCCTCATTTGTGGATCGCGATACTTCTCATATGCAACATAGGCAAACCACCAAATCTTGCCAACTGAAGGCCAAGAGCTTTCGGCCAATAGCCACGCCAGGCAACGGCTTCTCAACGGGCATCGGCCGAAACTAGGGACCAAGAGCAGTATCTACCCACAGGTAATGTTACCCGATAGTCATGTTATCGTGTGCAGGGTATTACAAGTAGGTAATGCCTCGATCGTTTAGGGAGGTGGTCAATGGCCAGACGCGGTAATCTGCAAGCTCATCCGATCTCGCCGCGAGTGTGCAAGGGCCAAGTTATTGTTCCCTGTGCAAGGAAAGTACAGAGTGAGGGCCATGAGGAGATACCTAGGTAAGCACGAGGGATGCGAATGCCGCTGGCAAGATCTGCATTTGAGTAGCCTTTCGAGCCGTCGGGCTCCGGGATATGAGCGGGCGAGCTGCTCACAGAAAGGGACAAGAACAAAGATGGACGTTGGTAGGGCAAGCTGCAAGAACAACGCAGTATGCATAAATTTAACCGACACGGTTACTCAGGCAGGTTTGGCCAATATGACTGGACGCTTCGCTTCATGTTAAGAGCTTCGACATGTCTTCAAATTGTCCATTTTCTCACACATGAACGAACTCTGCGCCTTCTTCTTGGCAATTGCTCTGTATATTCACTCCTCGCCCAAGTGTTATTTTCAGCGGCTTTCCTTGGACATCAAGTATCGGACGGCACTTGCACTAAATCCCGGCAGCCACTACTGTCGGGTACTTCTGTTGCAGTAAATTGCCCATGCCGGGATTATCGCCCCGTCGGTGTCGGTGGGGGAACGACACGCCAGATCGCGGGGAAGAAGTGGACGATGAAATACATGGAAGCGCAAGGGGTTCGTTGAAGGGAAGACGAGGATGGAACGGCGTTCTCGACCTCTATCGAAGCCCATGTTTGATAATTTGGTTTAATGTCCTTAAGACATTCGTACAAACCAGGGACATTAGCGCACACTGCCCTCTTGTAGCTTTGGCATAAATCATCTTGATGCCTGTCTGCCTCAAGTCCATATTGTCGTGGTGCTGGTGGTGCCCCGTACTCCTTCGCTCCCTTGTACTTCCGATCCCTGTACTGCAGCGCCGCAATTTGCCAACGGCAGTTCAACGACGGCTAAATACCAAACCCTGGCATCAGGTCATCAACACATGCACTTTTGGCTTGCCCGTAGCTGCATAGCTTCCCTAGAAGCTCCCCGCGTCGGAATGAGACCAAGCCTCAAAGGATAGACAGGTACTACTATCTAGTGAGAGTAATTATTTGGATGGGTCGCTGTTAATGATGCTCGCTGTATATATTAAAATTGGTGAGCGTCCTGTGAAAATGGGTTATGTTAACAAAGTTGGACGTTGTCCTTTTATTGAGTCATGAAATTATGGTACAGCTAAGCTCATTAAAAATCGTTTTATACTATTGAAACAAATAGCTCCTTTATCGAGTGGTATAACCGCCATCAATCACAATATCTGCTCCCGTCGTATACGAGCTAGCATCGCTGACGAGATAGACATATGCGCCCTTGAGCTCCTTGGCATCGCCGTTGCGTCCCATGGGGATCATGCTTCTCCACAGCTCTTGTGTTTTCTCATCGATAAAGTCGGACAGGCCTGTGTCGATATATCCAGGAGAGATGCTGTTGACACGAGCAAAGTCGCGCCATTCGTTGGCCAGCGAGCGTGCCAAATGGATGCAGCCCGCCTTTGCGACGTTGTATGAAGTTTGTTCTTGAGGGTAGTTTGCGACGTGGCCAGACATTGAGGCGGTGATGACAAGGGAGCCATGGCCTTGCTTCTTGAAGTGTGCGCCAACGGCCTTTGCGCAGTACGCTGTGCCGCTCAGATCGACCTGGATGACATGGTCCCAGTCGCTAGAGCTGCCGTCGACAACGCCGCTGTTGGCTGTGGCACCGGCACTGGAGAGAAGTTTGTTAGTATCCAATTGTGCAGCAGGCGCAGAAGATCCAGGGAGGGCTCACTTGGCAATGAAGGCATCAATCTTGCCGAAATCAGAAACCACCTGGTTCACAAACTTCTCGACGTCCTTGTAGTCGCTCTGGTTGACCTGATACACCTTGACCTTGACGCCGTATGCCTTGGTCAGCTCAGCCGCGTTCTTCTCGGCGCCCTCTTTACGCGACGAATAGGTAATGGCAAGATCAGCGCCCATCTCGGCGCAGCCTCGTGCGGCTTCAATTCCCATGCCCCGAGGCCCGGAAGCCCCGGTAACGACGACGACCTTGCCCTTCAGGCTGAAGAGGTCAAGAAGATTGTTGGCTTTAGGGATAGACTGAGGCATGGCGGGCAAGATGATATATCTATTATATGGTATTAATCGATCTGGATGAACTGCGGGAGGTGAGACGTGAGACGGATAGGAAAGGACGTGGCTGCTGACGCGACATGTCTATATATATAGGCGACTGAGCCGGATGCGGGCTTTTATGGCAACCTCAAGCCTCTTTCTGTCCCGCTCTTTCATCTCCTCATCTCCCCATCTTGCTCTTCTCCTCCAAGCAAGGCACGCGAAGGAAAGTTCCGGGGCGTCGCCCGAGTGGATACGCGGGAAACGGCCAAGAATCTTGTTTCTAGAAAACGACTGGATGATGGCGAAAAGGTGGGCTTCACAGCAGCGACAAGAGGCACCGAGAGAGACCGAAACAGCTGGTGGTGAAGAGAGAATGATGTCATGTCGTGGCTCGCGGATTAGGCATTTAGCAGCAGCCTTTAGTTTGTGTCTAGCAAGTAGTTGAGCAACTGTTGCATAACGTTGGCTGGTTTATCACATGTAACAACTAAGCTCTGTGTATAAGACAAGTCCAGCTCAACTCACGAGTATCCCTCAACGATGCCAATCTCGCCATTCACCGTCCCTTTTGCTCTGATTATCCGTGATTCTACTCATGATTAAACTCGTCACAATCTCCCCACCCGCTACTCGCAATCCGATGCATGTCACCACCGGCTCCACGGCCAAAACGTCATTGTTTGTCGCTGAGCGGCTTCGATCCGCTATTGTCTCCATTACCCCACCTGCCCGATCCGTACTCCCACAGCTATCGGGCTTGGCTACAAATTGCCGAAGTGGTTGAACAGTGAAGTTTGTTGCCGTGAAACTGCTGCTTTGTTGCTGTGTAAGTTGACGAAGTCTCCGTATTGGAATTGACACAAACAAACGGAAAGCGATGAAGGCTCGTTTGTTGAAATGACCAGAAGCGTGCAAATTAGGCCGCAGAAGCAAGAGTGGCCCTGAAGAAGCTGCATGATAATTTGCTCTCTAGTTCTATAAGAAAATGACCAACTTTTCCTTTGTCTACCTATGTGAAGCCTTGGGATAATCTCAGATACATGTCTATTACCTTTCCGCCTTTATTATAAACTTCGCCATATCGCGATCCATTATCAATAGGTATGTTACAGCAATGAGATGAATGTCGCATCCCCGCAGTAGCCGGTTTTGGAAGAGCTGCCTGCCGATTTTCTTTTGGAGTGTACTTGCTGATTCTGCAAATTTGAGCGCCCTTGACGTGCAATACAAATGGCACAAGCGCAAGCAATGAAGTGACGCATCCCAATAGCGTAAGAGACCACTGGATGCCAATGCCTTTGAACACGTAGGATGCAAAGAGAGGAAATACGGCGCCGAGTATCGAGCGTAGAGAAACATTTGCTGCAAGCGCTGATGCTGCGAGCTGTTCAAATTGTTAGCGACGGTAGCTTGGGTTTGGAAGATGGAAGTCGGTGATGTTGATGCTCACTATGGTATAAACATCGATTAGATAATTGAATTGCCGTAGAAAGACGAGAGAAATGCCAAATCCAGTGACTGCGCCCCCGATGATTGGCACGATCCAGTGGACTTCCTCACGATAGCCTGACCAACCAAGCCAAAACAAGCCACCTGCAAACAAGATCCCGCCAACCATGGCTTCCTGTTGTCGCCATTCCGGTATCGCAACGCCGTTGTTTGCCTCCAGCTTGCGACGATATCTCGGCGCTCAAAGTATCATGACGACAAGAGTGACCGCGCAGCCTCCCACGGCGCTCAACTCAGGGAGTCGGCTTACCCCAAGTCTCATCTTATAAATGTCTTGAAAAATGAAAGAAAAGGCCCTCAAGAAAAGATGGACAAGTCCGTAAATGAATGATGCGTAAAGACTGAGATCCAATGTCTCACAGGCTCCGATGCATGTATTTTCGCAGATACTGGCCCTGGATGACGAGTATCATTGCTGTTGATGGAGCGCAACTTTGATGTCAACGTGGATGTTCGGGCGACTACAGCATCCCCCTAATGATCCAAAAGCTCACTATCGCAAATACTATCTCGAGAAGCGGTCCTTTCCCAGTGCATGGCGGCTATGCAAGATTTACGTTCTCCATATGCGTACGGTGATTGGGAGGAAGCGGTCAAGGGTCGATTCAAATGCTGGCTAATGCGGAATAGATTCAACTAGTATACTTCTAATTTGGCCAGGTTCTAGCTTGAATGAAGTCGACAAAGTCAAACAAGCTCTTCTTGTAATGCCTTTCCTGCGTTGTTCGATCCACAGTCTGCATTCCGTACTGTGGCGTAAAGTCCCCAAATTCCCAGTTGTCGACAAAGCTCCACGCAATCACACCGAGTACTTGCACGCCATCCTCCCAGATGCTCTTCAGTATCTCACTCATAAAGCTCAAATAGTACTGGCTGCGAGGTGAGTCGAAGAGTTGCTGTGCCAATGGCAGTGCGGCTTCATTCGCGACAGGGAAGCCAAATTCGGTAACGATGATCGGAGAGCGATACTTGTTCCACAAGTATGATAAGTAATGGCGTAAATAGGTCGGAGTAATATAGACAAATGTTTGGCTGGCGTATCCGACATTCCAGCCAAATTTCCCACCCCAGCTCTGCTGTTCGCATTCCGGATAGAATACGTTGGATGGGGTGTTTAAGCAAGGTGACTCGCTTGCAGATAGAGGTGAGATAACAGCTGATTAAAAGTACCAGCATTAGCCCGCTGCTATGTAATTGCCTTGAAGTTCATGACGAGCATCACGGCAAAGGAAGTAAATTCGGGAAAACTTACTAATAGTATATGCGTCGGTTCCCCAAAAGTCCGCGGTGCCTTTCATGTAATCTAGATCTTTTTTGGTAAGAGGAACGTAGTCTGGGACTCGTTCTTTGTATACAGCAGGATAGTCTTTGCCGAGATATATCGGATTGCCAAAGATTGCCAGTTGGAAATTATTGAAATCATTGGCTGCCTCAACGTGGGAGGCATTCAATGGATCAAGCGGTACACCGAATAGATTGCTGTTTTTCATTCCAACTTTGCCTGTACCGTTAATCTGATCGTGATAAAAGTGGTATAATTGAGCGTGTGCTTTGATTACTGTATCCACGGAATGTCCATTCTGGCAGTAAACAAATGGTTCGTTAAACCTGGTGTTGATAATTAGTTATTAACTCTAGACTAAGAATTGAATTCTTACGTCACCCAAAGAGGAACCTTTAAAACGGTAACATTAGTACAAGTTGTCACTTTTAGAATGGGATTGGCTTAAACGTACTCGATCGGCAAAATGTGTCATGACAATCTTTCCATAGTGCTAGAGAATAAAAAGTAAGTACGGTAGATATGAATGAATGGCCTTGAAGTTGACTTACAACAAAAGAATCCAAAAACGTCTCATTTTGGTAGGCTCCGTTATTATAACCCACTGAGGGTTTTTCATATAAAGTTGAGACATTTGCGGCATAGAACTGCAATGGTGTATCAAAGTGAATCAACGTAACGACGGGGAGCATCCCTTTTGCTATAACAAAATCGATAAGATCACTGAGAGAAGAAATGTTAGTCACCGGCCTTTGAAGACATATGGGAATGGAACAGAATATGTCAGATCAGCTTACCTATAGTGGTCAATAGCCTGCCGGTTAACAGGTGAGCCCGGAACTGCAAATGGTAGAATTCTAGTCCATGGGATTGAGAATGAATAATATTTTACTCCTATCGCTGCCAGTCGCTCAATATCCTGCTTATATAGATAGTAATTCTCATTTGTCACGTAATCTTGGCTGGGGTCATCTTTGGCGATGATATCCGCTGCAGATGGCGCTTTTCCTTCGTGGCTAATAGCACCTTCAATCTGGGAAGCTGAGCCAGCTACGCCATATATGAAGCCATCGGGAAAGTAGTAACAGTCCGTTGGACCAAAATAATCCCTTGGCGGCAATACAAGTTCGGCACTTGGCACTGGTGTCGGCGAAACAGTCGTACTGTAGATGCCAGTGGATGTAAAGTTGGTAAGAAATGGTCGCGCGTTCTCCCAAAGCGCACTCCAAGAGGCACTGCCATATTTATCATGAAAGTCAGTCGCAGTCACAGTAGCGTTGGGATTCCAGCTACCCCAGGTGGTTGTGACAATATGAGGGATCAGAGAGCTGAGAGCGGAGAAAGGAGCGGCAAATGTTTCCGTGGAAGTAGGCGACGGAACAGGAATTGCATAGCGATAGGTCTCTGACTGAGTAAATGCAAAGGTCGAGAAGGAAAATGTAGGAGATGCGGCGGTAGTGGCAGAGCACTGCGATCTCGCTGTCGGACCCGTCGTGAGAACATATTTCTGCTGAGCGTCCACAAGTGTACTAAAGAAAGCAAACACTGACAAGAGTGTTTTGCCTCCCATGATGATAGTGAGCGTAAAAGTAGAAGTGTAAAGGAGATGGTGCAATGGTAGAATGTGAAACAATGTTTCTGGAGAGATGGCATTGGCCCTTTATATACATCATGGGACAACACTAAGCTTCAGAGACAGTTGTTGACCAGCCATGAAGCATTAACGGTAGTTCCACCAGATATCCCCTGGCTCAACCTTGTACAACTAATACAACAAGGGGCTAAGCTGAAAAGGACCATTGTGACAAGGGACCTATAGAGACACAAGTACCAGACAATCGGTGTAGTCTTCTGCCACTCTGTCACGGCAAGCCAGGATTTGGCAGTTACCGATATGGCAAAAATAATCATCTATACGAGATCGATCATGTCGAGCAGTCAAAATAGGAGATCAAGTTCATCCAATCACAGCCCAGAATGTGCGTATTGATCATATATGAGATTCATCCAATCACAACGTCGGAATACTCGGCATTGATCGGGGATGAGCTGCGTCCAATCACAATGCCCGGAATACGCGCATTGATCCAAATCGTATCCGGAGCTTCGGAGTATAAAGAAGCGTATTGACTTGCATATATCCCTGCATATTCATTCCCTGCAAGCCTCATTGTTACCACTGAGTTATAAACATGGGGGATAAAGATCAACAAAAGTCTGCTAAGTCTTGTACTTACTCCCGTGGTGGTATATTGCAGCCCGGCGTACATCGCCGCCACAGTCTTGAATGGGTGGTCTTCGAGGACTTTGATGCCCTCTGGGATCTTCTTTGCCTTGAAGACCAGTGACGTGGGATGCAAGACTGCCCCGAGCTCCCCATCCGGAATGTCGGGCTCAAAAGGTAGCCGATCTGGTCCCCGCCCCGTGCCATAGCCAAGCTTGCTCTCTTCCACTTTATGCAGTATCAGCCCTACCAAGTGGAGATTTTTGGGGAGAGCTGACGAGGCGACGATGAGTATGTCGTTGTGGAAACATGCGGGAATGATTGCTGTATTGGCGTCACAGAGTCCGAAGACTGTAATTGTTGACGCACCGCGGTTTATGATCATATTCGTTCGTTAAATCCACCAGAGGCCGGCTCTCCCCATTTCTCTGGTAACCTGAGCTTTTTGATCAAGGCCAGACTACCGGTGATGCTGACGGGTTTCATAATATTGACCTTAATAACAGAGCTGAGCTTGCCAAACTTGCGCCTAATCATCCGGCGGCGAAAAGCTGCATTGAGGTGATTATCCGGAGGGAGTTGCGGCACACTTGGAGTCAGCGATACCCCAAATAGTACCGTAGTTCTTATGGCTTATCACGACAAGAAATATACGAACCCTCTTCCGATATTCGCACCAACTTCTCCTCGAGAGGTACAAGGCGATGACTCGAGGTTTCCTAAAAGGCGCGCACCCCCGAGGTAGCATAGTTCCCCAAGATGATAAACCGCCCGCTGTGTAGGGACTAGTTTTTGAACTTATTGAGATGCGATAGAAGCTTCTCAGGGCCCCGAGAAATTGAGACGCGTCTCCCGCAGGATACATATGTGCTTGTCGAGGCCGACCTCCTACACTTTGGCGTCGCTAATAACTAGCATGGATGAGAATTGACGATTCGAAACGGCTACCTACATTCCTACAACTGGAATGCAATCTCCGTCAACTGTGACTTTACCTTCGTTGAGATTCCGAAAGTCCAAAACCCAGCGCGTATTATCTGCATTACGCGAAGATAGAGTCATAACGACGCACACATCTAGCCCGGTGGTCTAGGTAGCACCCGCTCTATGTAGTATATATCATAAGAGGTTGTTCATCTTGTTGGATATACGGAAAACCTAGACACGTACAGAGCGGCTATCGAGCTCTACGGTGACGGGCGTCTCGACATATTCGTGAGATATCCGCCTGCGTCGCTGAGAAAGATGCAAACGTCGTAGTTGGATCTACTGTTAACCTCGAGCTCCCGGATGATGTCGAGATCGTAATTGTGCCGCAGTGTAGTAAAAAGAAGACTCATATCCTTATAGCTGATGTACAATTTGGGCGTTACCTACAGCATGATACATCAGTGTTCAGCGGTGCTTGTGAGCATAACTGTACTGTCCGCTGAGGCCTTGATGCCCCGGCGTATGTTGATGGCCTGAGACTTGTCTTGGATCATCTCTGGCATGTCCGCAATCTAGGAGAAATCGTTGATATCTACTGAACACTGGTATATAAGTATAAGAGGGCTCCAGTGCTCGCAGCTGGAAATAATAATAGAGCGAGAGGAACGCCGAATGTAAAAGAGAAAGAAGAAGAGCTATAAAGGCCGTAGACACATAGTATACAAAGTGATCGACTATTGTATCAATGTAAAAGTTAATATAGGTATAAACAGGTACTGAGTACCCAGTAAGACTAATATAACGAATAATATGCTTTGATCGGGCTATAACGCCATAAGATCAGTTCAACCAGCGCAACAAAATGGCGACATAGATAACCAAGGATTACTGCTTTCATTTTTTAACATAACATGAATCGGCCTTCACCATATGTTAGTTTTACAAAGAGCTATTAATAGCTGTCATTCAAATTCAGGAGAGATGAGGCCTCTATGGCCGCATATTACTCCGCGATCAAATCAAGACAGCTCATGAAGCCTCTGTAGCATATGAGCTATCAATAGCAGTCAGTGGCGCGCTTAGCAATACGTATCGAGTTGCAAAGCCGAAGCAGTCACTGTGGTAAAAGATTGTTGCTGTCAGATGAACTCAAATCTCTCTCCATCTTTGCAAAGCCTCATGGCCCTTATTATGCGCATTGCATTGCAAACTAACACGATATCATTCCCATCGACGCTTCAGTGGTGCAACAACAGCTTAATAGAGTTTCCTCTTAGCAATTCAATTGACTAACCGGACGAAGATCAAATGTCTCATGTTGTTTGCACACAATTACAAGTGTCGCTTGTCTAACATATTAGTAATCGTTTACTTGGTTAGTTTGCAGCGCATCCCGCTGTCGCGTCATCTTGGTGAAAATCACGACTCTGAAATCAGATTTAGCCGACATTCATCATGCTTGCGACAACGCCAATCGTTCAATAATATCGCAAGACTTTATCTAGGCTCTGATAAGAGTTGATACATTTCATTTCTTTCAATAGTATTCTCAAAGTAGAAGCCATTATGAACCGTACCGGATTTAATACTGAAGCCGCAACACCCCCGCGATTACCATATTTGGTCGTTGCAAGGCGTGCTCATGTAAGTACGCCATATATCTATCTCAACCTTTGGCATACTCTCCGCAATCGCAAAACCCCGCAGTTCATCATATAGCTGATCGATCACGATTAAAGCTAGGATGCCGCCATCGGCAGGAATGCTGGCGCAAGGTGCCGATGTTCCGAATGTAAAACTGTACAACCTGTCAATGCCGTATACTGGCTAGAGATATTTAATATAAAGTGTAGGCCGAATAAAATTGCCAAAGTTGTAATATTAGTATACATTTCAGCTTATTGCAAAATCCATTGTACCGGAAAGAGTGCTTGTTGAATCACCATAAAAATGTCGACTACAAAGACAGTAACGCAGTCAGGCGATGAAGTCGGCAGGCTCACGCTGGCATATGACGATGCCATCCATCAGCAGGTAAACCATCAGAAACAAATACAGTAAAAAGTAAGGTGTTGTCTAATTCGTTTAACCAAAGTATCAATACCATCAATATCTCCCCGTCTACGACGAAGAGACTCGCTTTGAACCGATCCAGCCATTCGAGTTTAAGGATCGCGGACTGGGAGCAGACAAAGCCAAGTCTGCTCTTCTTTCCAGCAGCAACTCAGAGCTCAAAGTTTCTAAACTCACTCCAGTTATCGGTACTGAAATTCGGGGCCTTCAGCTTTCTCAACTGAACGACACTCAGAAGAACGAACTTGCCCTGCTCATTGCTGAGAGGGGCGTGGTCATTTTCCGCGGTCAAGACTTCAAAGATATAGGCCCAGACAAGCAGAAGGATTTTGCCAAATATTTCGGGCCATTGCATGTTCACGTGAGTAAATCCGCTTTTACACGCGTATATCTATGTACAATTTGGCGGATATAGTAGTACTAACCTATCGCCAAGCCCGTTGGAGCTCACGTCAAGGACCACCTCGAGTTCCACAATATATATCTAGGCCCCGACAACGAATACCGAGCACGGCAGCGAAGAGAAAGATTAACCACTACAGGTTACCACTCGGATGTTTCGTATGAGCACCAACCGCCGGGTATTACCATTCTCACCCTGCTGTCTGTCCCACCAACCGGAGGTGATACCGCCTGGGCGTCTCAGACTGCAGCATACGCCCGCTTGTCTCAACCAATCAAGACGCTGCTAGAAGGCCTTCGGGCTGAACATAGTGGCTTCAACCAAGCCGACAATGCGCGCCGGGACGGGAAGCACGTCAGACGAGAGCCAGTGAAGAGCGACCATCCCATCGTGAGGGTCCATCCGGTGAGTATACTCGCACTATTGTTTCCATCATCACAGCATATATGGATCATATGCAGCAGAAAGGAGCACCATGCTGACCATGGCTTTATTTAAAGGTCACCGGAGAAAAAGCCTTGTTTGTCAATAAGGGATTCACGAAACGCATAATTGGCCTTCAACACGAAGAGTCAGACGCCCTCTTGCAGCTGCTGTTTAATGTAAGCGTCGGCCCCCAACCTTGTCAATGCATGCCATGTCTTCATCCCACTAACCGTTTAACCTTCAATTTATAGCACATCGCGCTGGGGCAAGACTTCCAAGTTCGGGTCAAGTGGGAGGAGGGCACGGTGGCACTATGGGATAACCGCGTAACGGCGCACACAGCCATCTCAGACTTTGACCACCATAATCCCCAGGAGGGCCTCCGCCATGGGGTCCGACTGACAAGTCAGGCGGACAAGCCGTCGGGCGTCAGTGGCCTGGAGTCAGTTTGGTAGACGAACGGCCCAGTGGCTGCTATGACTTAAGGAGGCACGCCGGAGACTTTACAACCACAGCGATAGGACCACATTAAGAAGTATGTCGGAGCAGTTGTAGGAAACGGGGTAGCAGATCCGGAGCGCCATGGAGAAAGCAAATTTGTCTCGTAGTCGACGAGTCGGCGTCAGAAGTTAGCACGCAGCACTAAGAGGATAGCCCTACGATTTCAAATCTAGCATGGGCTGATTAATGCCCGTCGTTTCTCACCCTAGCCATTCCACTGGAGTAGATGAAGCCGACCTATTCGGGCATCGCGCATTTGTCATCTGAATTGCCCTGATGAGGTGCACAGTGCGTCTCATTTAGCCCTGCAAAGGTGGCCCTGCATCCTGATGCCATCCCTGACTCGATTGCTCAACTGAGTTATATGATCCACACATCCTGTCTTTATGTGGCACTCAAGGATGACTTTGAAGGTAATCTCTGACGATACCTTCTGCTATACATCTTTTACCGAGAATAGCAATAAATAAAAAAGGACAACTGCCGAAGCATAGCTACTTATACTCTCAGTAGCGGCTGACGATTTAAAAGAGCCTCCGCGCCTAAATCACCTGACCAGCTCAGAGGGTCAATAAGCCGATTGTCCGATGTTCATCTACGAAGGCAAACCCAACGGCGACATCAGACCAGAACAAACCTTGGTCAAGATGGAAAACGCAAATTCGTATAATTCTATTAAAAGTCGCCAGAGAAATATTCTCGGCACATTCTCATTCCTGCCACCATTAGTGCCTGATGATGGAATTGTCGCCGCTGCCACGCCCGAGAAGGGCCAGCCTCCCAAGAGGAGAAAGCAGCAGATCTTACGAGCACAGAGGCATGTTGGAAGTTGATTTGAGATGGAATATTTGGGATAAAGCTGACCATATTATAGAAGCCATAGGCAAAGGACAAAAGATTATATGAATGCCCTGGAACAAGAGGTCCTACGTCTCCGAGCAGAGGGCGAGCGGATGAATGGGATAGCCACCAATTGGAAGAAATGTGTATTGGCTTTGGTTGCCACAGCAGACGCACCAGTATTAAACATCCATCAGCTCTCACAGTTTGGCCCGGGCATATTCCTGTGGTCAGTGTCAAATCCGAACCAAGCGGCGAGCATGGCCCCCAGTGATGCTTCTCTACTCTTGGGCAGCCTATATCAGTGGCAAGTATACCAACAACAGCCAATGATATATCCCAGCCTGGACATGCTGCCACACATCAACATCGAAGATGCCTCTGAAGAGTTCCTCTTGAGGAATTGTAAGTGACTATGAGGCATTCTCTGGCTTCAATTTGGTCGCTAACCATCTGTTTTCTCTTCCTCTAGTCTATGAGAATATTATCCCGACATTGGATGTCACTGAGTCAACTACCCAAGGGTATGTCAAACACATTCTGCCATCAGTCTTCAACAACCCAATGGTTAGAAGTGCATTTTTGGCAGCATCTGCCAGCCACATCCAGATTGCCCAAGGAGCAAAGACAATGGTCGACAGACTCAGCTACAGGTCAGCCGCAATTGCCGAGCTGAGACACGTCTCAGCGCGACCAGAGACGGACTCTTGCGCGCCTCTCGCTACCATCTTAGGCTTGATGATTGATGACATGATATGTGGCCACAGGGAATGCCCTGCTCTTCTAAAGCTTGCCGAGTTCTGGGTTCACAAGGATAGCCAATTCAGCACTGATCCAGGCGAAAAGGCAACACGCAGATTCTTACTTGACCAAGTCCAACTGTACGTCTCATATTATCATCTCAATCTTATTAGGTTCTTTACTAACACATGTTATTTTCAATGAATAGGCTAAAAACAATTGTCTGTCCCTTGTACCAATTCAACAAGATTATTAGCAAAGAGAACCATGCTGCAGATGGAAAGCAGATGCTGTCGCTCAACCAAAAGGACCTATTCGAAATCTTCTCCGCAATTGAAAGCGCAGTGTCACAAGCATGCCATATTTATACAATCCCAACCTCCAGTACTCCCATCGAAATTAGCAGTCCAGACTCGGATTCATCTTATGATGACCTCAACAAACTGCTGGACCGGCTCCAGGCTACTGTGGTCAAGATACCCCCGTACGCATTGGGAGAAAATTCTTTGACCTGGGTCTACTTTATCGCGGCATCAAGAAGTAAGCGAATCGACCATAGCGCTTTCTTTGTTGCAAGATTTGCAGAATTGTTACAACGGATCGGACATGACAAAGTAAATGAGCTATTAGCTGGACTAATATGATGACGAGAACAATAAGAATGTGTATATATATAATTTAATGTGAACATAAAGAGTTGACAAAATCTACCCGAAGCAAAGATGAATCCAATATCAATTTGTGGTGAAATCAGGTGATGTAGATGGAGGCTCAGGGAGCAAAACCATCATTCATCTTGATCAAACCCAACTGTTGCAGCGCCACCAGGCCAGATTCTTCACCAGTCTCTTCTATGATTTTCCCATTCTGCAACCTATAGATTGTAGTTCCAGAAAATCGCATTTCTTTGCCGGTATTAGGCGTAGGCAGACTCCCAACAGGCAACTCGTAGAATGCCGGTCCAGTATGCTTCCCCCCGCCGAACCACCGCGCAACGACATAGTCGCTTTCGGCAATGAGAGGAAACGGGGACAGTAATCGAAATGAAACGTCCGGAAACGCCTGGGGAGAGTTTCTGCTATTAGCATATCAAATAACCCAGTCCATGTTCAAACTAACCTGCTTGAACCTAGCTATGACTTCCTTGGCGGCAGTTTTGCCAACCATTCGGCCATGCATGGGATAGAAGATAGTTACATTGTCGTCGCACAGTTCATCAACAATGTCGGCGTTCCCATTGGTCCAGAACTCCTGGAAGTATCGGGTAACCACTTGGCGATTCAACTCTGGTACTGATAGGGCCTCCATCTCAACGCCCAATTGGTATAGCTGGCGGTCCAAGTTACGGTGAAAAGATAGGCAGTAGGTAGTAGTTGAGTAGCAGCTGGCTGCTTTGGACGGGCGATTAGTCGGACCTGTTTGACGTTATGAGAAAGTCTAATTGGAAGGCGTTCGCTTAGGTCCATATGCCGACAAACGCAAGGGTTAGCCCGACACTGGTAGCATCATTAGGCCGACACGTACGTTATGAGTGTGTAAGCCCGACGTTTAAACTGGGCTGTGGCAGGTCACCGACTGACTAACATGTAACGATATGCCATAAAACGGCTAGGGTTGACAGCTGAACTTGGCGAAACTTTACAGGAAATATCGGGAATAGTTGCCCATGGGACTTGTGAACCAACCCTGACGCTATACAAGCGACTCGGCTACGGTGGAGCGCAACGCAGCAAGATAGGGCGGCAATATGCGGGGATTTACGGGTTTCCTCAACTGCAATGTTTAGAGCACTGTTGTGCTAATGAGAAACTCTTCTTCTTAATGACATGCTTCACGTGAATATGGCGCAAATAGATGCCTATTGTTGCGTTGCTTCGTAATTCTAGAGAAGAGATACACACATAGTATCCTGATCAGTTGTATTCGACTAATTCAACAGCCGACAACAAGAAACACAAACTAATAGAAAATCTCACTGCTGCTTACATTATGCATGTGGAATTATTGCTGACAACTATAGATATAATACGCACCTAATATCCCAACAATGACGCCAGAGCGTTTTGCCCACATATTCGGCTCCTAGCGATAGCTCGGGGACCATCGAAATAGACCACCAGTCTGGCAATGGATTTTAGCGTGGCAATCATTTCTCCCTTCTTGGTTAGCTCTTTCAGAGCTATTTCTCCTTTGCAGCTTAGCTCGTTAAGCTTAGCTCGCTTGCGTAGTTCGCTTGATACGCGCAATGTCTTATATCTTATACGACTTGGACCAACAGGTTTTGATGCGTCTTCAGGGCTAAGCGTCCGTTAGAATACTAAGGTAATTATGTCTAAATCTTTCCCTGTAGATCTAGACATGGAAACACTATCGGGCAGTAGATGTAGCATTGATAAGAGCTAGTATCGAGGAATACAACTTATACGGATACTGGCGCTGTACTGTTGCGTCAAACTTGCCTACTGGCTTATTCGATAATAAGAGCACGAATCAATTTCACTGGAGACTGTGCTAGATACTTGAGCGAACGGCTTTGCAGCAAAATTTTCTTTCGTATTTACTCCACCCTTCTGCGGCGATATACCTATATCTGTTCGACAAATTGCCTGCCTAGGTTAATTATCCCCTTTTGCTTTTTGTCGCTTAAGCGACACAGCGAAAACGAAGTCGGAATCCACCCAGCTCTTCTTCTCCACCCCTGGAACGGAGATCTGGCCTAATATGCAATCGCTTTCGGTATAACTGAACAGAGCGGCCATGTCTACAACGGGCTTCAAATGCGAAGACAAAATGTATTCCGAAAACTATTTACGGAACACGACTCCTTACAGAGGGTGTGGTCAGCACTCCTGGCCACTGGGCTGTAGCGGAACGTTGCTTCGGAATTCCGCAAGCGAAGATCTCGCCAGGCTCTTATCATGATCTTGAGGCTTTACCCCTTTCTGGTAGCTTGTTTACTATACTAGAGGTGTCATACTTCAAGTTTTTATTCACGGCCATTAATAGGAGATTTGAAGCTATACAGTAGCCCTCTCTCATCTGAGTTCATTATTGACGATTGTACTGGGTATCTAAATAGGTAGTACGAAATATTAGTCTCCCGTGATGTTATCAACCACTTGATGGAAGAAAATCGAAATCATCTTCTCATCAACACTCCTTCGGATTAATATAAACCGTAACTTCTCGGAGAATTGGGAAAAGGGTCATGTTCGGAAACCGCAGCAGCATGTCAATTTAGTGAATATGCATCCCAGAACGCTCTCCCGGGCCCGTAGAAGACTCTTTTAGACCACAGAAACTGTTCCAAAAAGCTTTCCGTCTCTTTCCATGCTGAGGGGAGAGTACCATATCCGGATTGGTGAAGTAGAAGTATGTACTCGGATCGTGTCACGCCTTGCTGGGCGAATGTGCCACCCACTATCGTACACCATAGCATTGCATCTCTGTTGGTGTCCCATAGAATACTCTTCTTTGCATCCCGTAAGACACGTAGTAGATTTGAAGACATGTGTGATGGAATAAAGTGACCTGCCCATACCTCTGAGAACAGCATGTAAGTGCAGAGATATAGTGCAAGTATGCAGCCTGCCAATATTCCATTACTCTCGCCTGTCGTTAAAAAATGAGAGTAAAGTCGAGACTCTATCGAGGCCTGATAATTATCCAAGTGGAGAAGAGACGGTGAGTCACCTAGGTCTACAATAGATGATTCGCGATAATGCTGCAAGGCATAGATATCTTCGACAACCTTGACCAAGTCGCTTCCAAACACATGCCTTAGTGGCTCGAATCCCGTTGGCAGCATGTACATAGATGAGAGAAAGGGATTGCGGCCCCAGTGAAGCTCTGGGAAGATGTCATGAGAGAACCTGCGCTCGGAACCTATAATCCAAGCCGCGTTTAGATCTTGCCAGAATATTGCACTGCATGGGTTAGAATGCTGATCCAGTAACACACAAAGGGGGCTTGGCTCAAATATTTACCGCTTGATGCCATCATGAAGGTCGATGAGCTTGGAATCGCAGAAACTTAGCAGTTGCAAGACACCAGCCAAATGCATCTCCACTCGAGGTTTGTTCCCAAGTCGCCACTAGATACTGTCTCAGCGATGAAAGAGTAGCAGTTTGAGAAAAATACTAACCTCTACTCCTATTAAGAGTAATATGGCTCCTATCATTTGTGAAACAGCGGGAGGATCAAGGGAGGATCCGATTTTCTGGTTGATATGCCGAATTGTTGTGTTCTTGAAGGTGACACATTCTTGTGAGAAATGATATTCATTTGCGGCGAATGTCAGAGATAGCATAATAGCATTTGAGAGCGCCTCATCGTTGAAGCCGTCATGAAATATCTTGTGAAATTTTTGGTGGGCGGTGGCTTCTGAGAAATTGCACACAGGCTCTAAAGCTTGTGATGCGGTTTCTAAGTGTTGTTAGCCTTTTGAGATTTCCTAAACGAGGCGCATACCATACTATTTCCTATGAGAGACTGTAGCCGTGTAGAATTGCTAATAGCAAGGGATTGTGTCGAGCCGAATGATTGGATGTCGACTGATGATTTGGTGTCATTGCTTTGCTTGTTCGCCGAGGTATGCTGAAACCTATCAGTTTTAAAATGGCGAAAATTCCCAGTCGCTGCTGTGAGCTTCTTCTTCCGCCCTTCCAAGGACTTCTTAGCGCCATGGCTCCGAATGACCCGCTGGACTGATTTAAGTTTTACGGTGTTGGGATCTTGGAAAGTGATAAAGCGGAATTTGCCTTTGCCCTCTTCCGTATCGGCATTTTCCTCAGGGGGGAAATCCTGTGTGCTCTGTTTAGTATTGGGCCAGCCTTCATTAACCATCTTCCAGATCACACCAGCACCCGCCCAGCTATATCGGTTGCGTGTTTTCAAATTCCAGGCAAATTTGAGAGAAAGTGGACAGTCGAAGGTTCCTGAGATGGCAAATACTGGTTGATAAGATGGATATCTTGCTATCGGGTCAACTTTAAAGTTGCATTTACAAGGACAGAAGTACGAGTAGAATGCAGGCACAAAAGACACGCCATACTAAGACGATTATAACCAGTACGTACGGGTCAATAATTGGGAAATAAAATAAGGAAAATAAAGCAAGTCCAGCGCCGTGCTAAGCCCAAGCGACAGCCGGTGTTTGGTGACTCCGTGGCCACGCCAGCCGTGCTAAACCTCTATAGGCAATTTGACAGCAGCCTCTATTTACGTCTTCAGAGTAGTTCATTTTGCTGACGAGACATGGCTTGGGCCGAACTTATTCCAGGCTCCATTGAGTTATTTGTCGCTTTCTCGTCATCCTATCGGTTTCCAGGCCTAAATAATTGCCCATCAAATCTCCTGACGCTACTTGCTACAAATAGCTGCTCATCAGCTTACGGTGTCGCTTCAGCAAGGGCTCCGGGGGCGGATGAAACACCAAAAGTGATAGTCAAGACTATTTCACCAACGTTACTCGGATAGATAGGTTCTTTCCTTGGGCAATGACTGGGATGTGGAATTACTTTCGGATTCGGAATCAGACTATAACACTAACAACTAATATGGGAATAAGTGATACTCTAGGATGCCTGGCGAGGCATTGCATTCGAGTTTAGAGTTTAATGAACTCAAATTATATGGAACGAACGTTAGTTGATGACTTACGTGGAGTTTCATTGCAACCCACAGTTTATGCAAAATATAATATACACGGCATCGCTGTCCGCTCATCTTAGATATAAGCCGGTCAGGCGGTTCTCTACATTCCGTATAAACCACATTAGTTTACATCAAGCCGAGCAGTGCATGTTCTTCGCAGCAAACTACGCATAGATCCAACTAAAATTCCCACCCAAGCTGAAGTCACATCCGGTAAATTATTTATTAGAAATGATTGCAGCGTGGGTTACAAATTTTGGAATGATTGACGGCCTGCCCGTGCATGAGAGTGCAAAACGGTTATGGGACTAACATCGAGTCATCTAAAACCGCTAATGAAATAGATGCAGAGTAGTAGTAGCCCTAAAGCAAGAAAAGCAGAAAATAGAATTATCGGGTTTGGGCGTTTGTAAGTAGTTAGCATTTTTGGCTTCATGGCTTTTTCGATCATGGATTTGTCACCCGGGCCTTTTTGGCTAGAGTAATCGTAACACTACCATGAGTCGAGTATATTTATTGATATCTCGGTTGAACATAGTGAAATAATAAGTCCTTGTTTACACAAAATACTAATACAAAAGATGGAGTTGGTTTTTTGAAGTGAAAATGGCCGTTGTCGTTAGTGTAGACAAAGATTGGGAGCAATAGATTGCATGTGCCCCATACAGCAGACATAAAAGGTAACAAAGTGTGAGACTTGATCAGACCCGAACTATATAGACTGAATAATTAAGAATAAAACTCTTCTTACGAAATCGAGCTTATATAACACGACTTACGAAAAGGGTGCTTGTAGCTCTCAATCCGAGCCTTTCAGTACAATGGAGATGCCGCTTCCTTGCCCTGAGTGGTATGTATGTTTGGCGTATAGAGAGCCAAGCTAGTATGTACAATGCATCAAAAGGCAAATATAAGATTACTTGTTGTTATACCCCTGATTGGGCGCCAGGATCCTCGTCGATAATGGTAGTGGTAGTTATGATTACCGCAGGTAATTCGGATGTAGACTCTGCAAGTGCTAGCTTGCGGTGCCAATATCAGCAATGCTTTGCATCGTTCTCGCAACGTAACATAGGCAGGACTATGAAGAATATGATACCAAAAAGGAATTATTAAGAACACAAGCAGCATAGGATACGAGCGGCTAGGATGTGAAACAATGGTGGTCAAAACAACCCTCGCTCAGGGCTTATTATGGACACTATTGCCTGTTTTCGGGTCTTCTTTTCGGCCAAGATATAGGGCAGAAAACGGAATACTACCTGCTTCAAAGGGGCTGCCTAACCTAATGATCGCCGGTGCAGTAGATCTCACAGCATAGTCAATGCCATGGACTAGGCCTTCACTAGCAGCCGGGCGTTGGCGGGACGCTACCGAGATTCCGCTGTCGAGATTCCGGAATCATCCTCTGTACCATGTATGCACTAGGATGTGGAATTCCAATAACCCAGGCTGTTGGGAAGTGATGTGCATTGGCTTTGGATGGATCTTACCGCGCGCTTAGATATCTAACCTTGAAAGGCATTTTCCGATCTAGAGAGCTGTACAAGTTTAAAGAATCTCTGCAAGATTAGAATAGTCCGTGATCTCTAGCAGAAGTATATAACAGAGACGGATAATACAATAAAGCGGATAAACTACTGTATCATTATGTAGAATAAGGTAACTCTCTGGAAGTCTACAATCTGTATACAAACTTCCAGTAAGACCATCTTCAACTTTTAGATTCCAAGGTTGTATTTCTCGCCAAAGTCTCTACTACTCTAGCGGCCAAACTATTGAATAGTGTCGTATAGGCTGCTTCAGTACCCGCATAAAAGGGTTGAGCACATGTTCGAGTTCAACTCAAGAACGTCAGCACCTGTTTCCGATATGCGGGCGATAGACCACTGCTTCTCGTGTAGTGCAATCCGCGGCACAGTGTGAATCTCGGCATAACTACTGGCTCTTCTTTTTGAGTGCTGACAACCCTCTCGCCATAAATACATGGCGCCTTCTCGGCCCCGCTACAGCGGAGATTAATACCATTATTGAACCCCTACAAGTACTAACACCAACTATGTTTCCGTGGCTATGGCTACGGAGCTGCTCATTGCCCATAATTAGCCCAGATTTCATGCTCTCACAAGAGCATAGGAGCTGTTGTAGCCCTGGCAAACAAAAGCATCTCGTTGGTACAAGCTTCAAGTATCACTGAGTATACGCTTGCAATTTTGGATCCTTTAGTAGGCCTGTGATTGGGATACTTACGGTGATTGGGGTTTAGGGTGAGAGGGATTCTTGAACCAGTTGAGCAATTCATTTCAAAGTGTGTTGCGAGTCTACCTACTGCCAATGCAGTTCCAAGGATTGTATAACGAGGCCGATAATATTCAGTAGTGTATCAACGTTGAAAAAGGTGCTAGGCAAGCTTTAGTCTTGGGTGTCGGAACATCTTGCACTTTTTGTCATCTCTGTAACATGATTACTAAAATTTATAATGAGTCCAACAATTACTAGTATCATTAAATATAAAACAAAATCTCTTATAGAAAATACCAAACTTCGATGACATAATACCTATATTGTTTTGATGTTTCATTGCTTCCTGAGCTTTCCATGGTCTCCTAACCGCTGCTTTTCTAGAGATGCTATTGAACTCTTTTCCCTTACACAGCTAAGTGCTCTTAGTTCAATATTTCCATGTCGTTTGCAAAACGTTCTCAATTCAGCCTCGTACCGCGAATTTCGATCGGGCACGCAACTTGCCTCCATATTTGTATAAAACGAAGGTCCCCGGAATGCCCCCAGCACTCAAGCCAGCTAGCACGCTAACGCCTTTATGAACGTCCAAGCTGATGAATAGAGGCCTTGCGTACATGATGGCGCCGGCAGCCATAGCAGCTCTGCTTATATCGTTCCCTGCAAAGAGAGAATTTGCGTATGTGGGGTAGGAGAATGGGATGTATACAAAGAGCGCCTGCAGAATCCAGAACATCCCGATGACAAAGATGACAACGCCTATAAGTGGTACAATCCAATGTATTTTCGCATTAGCGGTCCATGCAAACATGAACAGCCCGATCGGGAGGAGGACTGAGCCGAAAATAGCTGGAACGAGGCGATGTTCTTGCTCTCGAAGGCCGTTTTTTATGTTGTCAGGGACCATATACCAGTAAAGATAACAGATATAGGTAAGAAGGCCAATTGTAGCTCCGACTTCGCAGGATAAGAATGCCAAACCAGTTTGTCCTAGATTAAAGCCATAAAAGGGGGGGGAATACTAGGGGGAAGACTTCGAAGAAAGTGTAGT
Source organism: Trichoderma atroviride (assembly GCF_020647795.1). Taxonomy (NCBI): domain Eukaryota; kingdom Fungi; phylum Ascomycota; class Sordariomycetes; order Hypocreales; family Hypocreaceae; genus Trichoderma; species Trichoderma atroviride. The sequence goes on along the minus strand of NC_089400.1, from coordinate 164,603 downwards.
AAACTCCATAGAAGAAGGCTGTATAGATGTTGACGAATAGTATCGCAGGATCCTTAATCATAATCTCAATCGGCCTGACGAGCGCGCCAACTAAAATCTCAGAGGCAGTTAGATGTCTCTGATCAATCTCGCTCTGAGATTGAAGCCTGGGATCACCGACTCGTTTTCGCAGTCGTTTTGCTCGTCGCATCAATAGGTTCGCAGCTGAGGTTTCGGGCAAAAAGCATAGTATCACCACAAGCATGAATGAATTCATCCATACAATCTCCCAGAGGGGCCACCGCCATCCCTTGAACATTGTAGCAAAGCCGCCAATCAACGGCCCAATCGCTGGACCACCCCACGCACAATAGACCCAGAAAGAGAGCTGATAAGGCACGTAAATCAGATCGTACATGTCGGCAAATGTCCCCCCTCCGTTGGTTAAAGCAGGACTACCAAAAAACCCCTGGAGAGATCGTAACACTAGCAGGCCGCCAAAGTTACCCACAACTGCTGTCGGAAAACTAATGCCGAAGTAGATGATGAATGTCACGTAGTAGACCGGATTTCTTCCAACTATAGGAATCTCGCTGAGGGGCCCAAATACGACTCCTCCCACTCCATACCAAAGAACAAAGAGCGCGAGTCCAAGTTCTGCTGCGATGATGCTAACGCCAAAATGTTCTGATACCCCTTCGACTGAGGGAGCATATATAGATGAGGCAGAGTAAACAATAAATGTGTATACGCAGATGATTGTAGTAATCAAGATCTTCTTGAACGACGACCAATTATGTGGATTTTCTGGATCATCGGTGGTATACCAATCAACAAGAACGATACCGTCCGATGTTTTCTGAGGGGCAATTGGGAGGGATTTGGTGCGCTCAATTTCTAGCTCTTTCTCTGCCTTCACACGCTCAGAACTATATGGGATAGTATGAACGCTTCTAGCTGTTGTTACGGTTCTAAGGCTCTCGAAATTGGTCGCATAACGCTGAAGAGACTCGGATTGAGACTCGGATTGCGATTCAGACTGAGACTCAGATCGAACTCGAGAGATGTTGTTGTTTCTTGCCATGCTAGCCTCTCCTGGAGCAGAAGAAAAAGATGCGTGGCCATTGTTGCTTTGTTTCTCATGTATTTCAAGCTGCGCAACATATGCTTCGGGTAGCTTGAAATCAGGCTTCTCTTCGGGATATTGAAGAAGCCTGTTTTGAGTGAGGAATCGAATTGCCTGGCCGAGAGGCGCCTCTCGAATAATGTCAAGCATGTTTCAGAGCAGTTTCATAAGCACTGGAAGCTGAATTTCACTAACAATTAGGTGATACAATAAGAGCTACGTGTTATTTATGATTGGGGAATCATTGAGAAGTCATTTGTGAAGATTGCAACACTTCGCCGACCTCGACAAGTACGCAATATTAGCATCTGGTGTAGATGAAGAGATGGCGTTCCAGAATTTACCCAAATGGGAAATTTCACAAGAAATACAATATCCTAAAATGAATTGGCGACAACGTTATTTTATTCGGCTTATAGCTAACCTCATAGAAAGCTCCCGAACAAGCCGATCTAATCGTCTTGTTCGACATTTTCTTTTAAACTTTCGAGCTTCTCTACTTATCGACGCATAAGATCACCCAATTGAAGTACCAAGAAAAATTATGAACTAGAGCGATAGTAGAAACTCTATCCACGATATATGAAAGACTATTGGAGGACAAGGGCCATAGGCAATTGAGTTCATAAGCATGGCAATGTATGCAGTCTTCAGATTGATGGTTCAGCTGTCGGCGCCCTGGCCCACTGCGAGAACCTCGAATAATATGGGCCCATGTTGGGAGCTCTCAGTTACGCGCATTCAACTTTGCTCAACTTAGCATCCTTACTGCTCCGCGCGTGCAATCTCTTCTAGCATAATACTAGACTCATAAGTAACTGGCTTTCTACTAAACACACGTACAGTATACATTGAACAGAAAGGAACACTGCAGTGACACGTGCCGTCATCAAGGTTGAATGCAGCATAGCACAGACAAAAAAGAAAGAGATCGGATTGCTTACACTCTATCCGGGCGTTTGTCGGGTGGGGTTGGTGACAGCGATTCTACTCTACCTACTGATCGCTACGTCACTCGCGCAGGGTCCAGTCGACATTGGTAGATTAAATAATTACATTGCTAGGAGAGGGTATTGGTATATGGGATACACTCAGCTGGGCAACTGAATAACACATGCAGGCACTAGTTGGTCAGCGCTGTGAGGAATACCCTACGATAGGAATATCCCTATTTGGGATGTGCTCAGAGGGCAGCGATATCATATCGTTGAACCTCGAGTATATAACCATACTGCGATGTTAGGATTAATTGGGGAAGAAACTAATATCAAGACATAAAGTTACTTTAAGATTTCTATAAGAAGATAAATTGGACAGATATCTTCATTATAATCTTCCTGTATAAACAGCCTCCTATACACACCGTATCTGCTTACACACAACTATGCCTTCATTCAAAGTCTACAAGGGCTCTGCCGAGGGTATCCAGGAAGGGCTGACCACAAAGCCAAGCTTAACAGGCGACCAAACTTTTGTAAAAGTCTCGGCATCTGGCCTGTGTGGCACAGATCTGCATTAAAGAGCTGCTGGGATAGTGCTTGGCCACGAAGGAGCCGGAGTCGTCCAACAGGTTGGGCCTGATGTCAAACACTTCAAAATCGGCGATCGTGTTGGATGGGGATACCAGGCGAATTCTTGCGGTCTATGCGAACAATACTTAAGTGGAAATGATGAATACTGCCCTGAACGAGAAATTTACGGAGAGGCAACTCTGGATCAGGGCAGCTTTGGCGAGGCAGTTGTTTGGAGAGAGGCGTTCTTATTCAAGGTTCCGGACACTATTCCGGACGCCGATGCAGCGCCGCTGATATGTGGTGGTGCGACTGTTTGGAGCGCTCTACACAAATACGGCCTGTCATCTACATCCACCATCGGAATTATTGGAGTTGGTGGTTTGGGCCATCTCGCTATTCAATTTGCCTCTAAGCTGGGCATGAACGTGGTGGTTCTGTCTACCAACGAATCTAAGAAAGACGAAGCTCTCAAGCTGGGTGCTAACCACTTTGCAAGCACGAGCAAAGCAGAGGCTATTGACATTGGTCCCTCGAAGCTGGACGCACCTGTGGTCACGGCGTCTGTTGAAACCAAGTGGGAGACCTACATGCCTCTCCTCAAACCACAGGCGATGATACTTCCTCTGACCGTTCATTTTGGCAACTTTACTATGCCTCATTTCCCCATGATTGGAAACGGATTGCGGATCCAGGGCACGGTGATTGCGTCAAGATTGGAGCTGAAGAGAATGCTGGACTTTGCTTCCAGGCACAACATCCGACCAGTCACTATGCTCTTCCCATTAAACAAGGTCGGCATTGAGGACTCTATGAAAACTCTCAGCGACGGAAAAATGCGGTATCGTGGCGTTCTAGTTGCTCAATAGCGAATGTCAGATGATAGACTTTCAGCAGAATATATAGACCAATGAACAGGTTTAACGGCACCATCTGTCGCCAGCTAATGCTAACGTCTTCTGCTACCGTCTGATTATCCATAAAACAATCGTTTCAGTATTGACTCTGAGCTAATATTCTACTTATAATGAGCTAGGCACATCAATTGTTGAATGTGATTAATGAGATATCGAGGACAGCGAATTTAAATAGGTACAGTAGTCCTTTACGATGTTCTATCGCATATAAAAGACGATCAAAGTGCTCCTCGGGGAAGCTTCAACTAACAGCACTAGAGCATACGACATCCGGTTACTCATTCAAGTTACCTAAATGACGCACCTTTCTGATTCTCATCCTCTAAACACACAGCCCATTAACGTCAGTAAAGTATATTTGAGTCGCCTTACTATTAAATGCTACTGCTTCGAGTGCAATCCAGCTACTTCTTCGGCACAGCAGGATACAGCTCCGAGCAGGCAGCTCAGCCCAAAAGAGGGTCGCATGGCGCTTGTGCTAGAGGATATTAGGCTAACAGTGTCGCTATTCATTTTACTATATTGGGCTAGACGGTTGATTCAGGGCAGAGCTCTGAAAAGTATCGCATGCGTCGGCAAATACAAATGGGATGCTTACAAAGCTGGGACTGATCTAGACATTACGCACATATTAACATATTAGGAACATAGCTGCGAGACATTAATAGTTACCTACCTAGGTAGTTGTTGCTCATGTACACATATAGACAGAGTATTAGTATATATAGGCATATATAAATTGACCAGACATCAGGAGTGGTTATAACATGACTTCAAGTAAATACGAGTCAATCAAAACCATCAAGCTTGTTAGGCCATCACCGCCATATCTGCTCAATCCAACCATGGCCAACGCTACTCGAAATGCTCTCGCTAAAAGCTTCAAAGCTTTGCACACTCCTCATCATCCACTCGTATTGGCCAACATTTACGATGCAGTTTCCGCGCGGGCTGTAGCATCCCTACCCAACGCAAAGGCCTTAGCCACAGCTAGCTATGCAGTTGCAGAAGCAGCAGGTCTTAAAGACGACACCTTAACACTGGAAGTTAATGTAACTTCTGCTAAAAATATCGCTTCGGCAATTAAAGAATTTGGAAAGCCACTATCCGTTGACTACCAGGACGGATATGGAGATGGGCTAGAAAGCGGCCTGGCGGAGCTTATTCAAGCTGGTGTTGTCGGCATTAACCTGGAGGACTACAATGGAAGCACAAAGAAGCTGTACAGCATCTCTGATGCCGCGGATCGAATCAAGAGAGCTATGAACACGGCTACTTCACTGGGAGTGCCTGATTTTGTCGTCAACGCCCGGTGTGACACCCTCGTTCAAGGAGGCGGTCTCGAGGAAGTGATTGAGAGAGGTCGTGCATATCTTGCCGCTGGCGCTACCACTGTATTCGTATGGGGTGCCGGCCGAGGAGTCTCACGTAGCGAAGTCGTTGAGTTGGTCAAGGTCTTTGATGGACGGCTGAATGTGATGCTCAATCTATCCGGCGGTCTGACGGTGAAGGAGCTGGCGGATATTGGAGTCGCCCGGATCAGCATTGGACCTACTCTGCAGATTGGAGCTATGGCAAAGCTACAGAAGGACGCTGAAGCCATTTTGGCAATGTAATTATAGTCGTATAGATTGTTGATGAATAAGGTAGTGACATCGGCCCTACAAATGATTTAAGTGTTAGCTTAGGCGCTGTGAAGTCCTCCTTGTGATCAGCATGTCTACTGTGAATATACTCGATAGTGCATATCGCAAATTGTAACCAGATATTTGTAGCATTACGCACAGCTATTCAAGATTAGGAAGAGCTGGAGATTTAATTACCTATATTAATGAGGACAAATATGTAATCACATCGTATAAGTACAAATCGACCTAGCTAGCCATTATGAGTACGGAAGTACCACCGTCAAGCTTTACAAAGGGATATGGTGTACGAGATGATTCTGAGAGTCTAATATCTCACATCATCAGATATCGTATAATCATGTATGGCCATGTAGGCAGAATGCTAGTAGGCTATGAGAAAACCCCAAGTTTGTGGTGCTGCTTCGTAAGTTTTAGAATGGCGGTTTCGCAATACAGCGTATAGTGAGTATGCCACTATAGATATGGATGCTGTAAGTCACCTATGACTTCTCATCGTGACTCATTTTGTCTGAGAAGTCAGATTCTGAATATTACCTAGCCTTTACTGGAAGCAGAGCACCTTGTAAGAGAACATTCAAATTGGGATTTGCGCAAAATACATTATGCAGCTAGATACACTAAGCAATCTCCAAATATTTGAGCGATTCATCCATTGAGACGAAATCGCTGATAGCAATGCCTAGGTCTTTGTAAGACAGGAATTCTCCCTCTTTGTAAGACCAGTAGGTGTCTTTATAATCGCCCATCCAACGAGTCATATCGGCGAGCTTTGTCCATTCAGGGTACAATACACCCATGATCTCGTAGCTCGTACTCACATAAGCCGCCTCCTTGCCCTTCGCCTTGGCCCAACGCTTCAACAGCTCTTCGAATCCAATTGTATCGGTATAGGCAAAAACAATGGCGCCATTCTTGGTCTTCTCTGGCTGTTCTGCTATGGCCTTGACAAACGGTCCAAGATTCTTCTCGACATCGCCGATATAGACCAAGGTAGCGTCTGGGTCATAGTCTCCGATGACGACATATCTATTGGCCGCCTCCACCCAAACGGGCTTATAGCAGGGGTAGTTAAAATTCAAGTCGTACCAGCCAACCAATACAAAGGTTGTCTTGGCAAGTAGATCAGGCAGGGTGCGGATGAAATCATTGGCCGCTTCTTTCCCTTCAAAGTTGGGACACGCGTATTTGCCATTGCTAATCTTGGAAGTCGAGGGCAGAGTGCTCCAGATAAGATGCTCAAGCGTAGGCGTGGCTTGAGCAGCCCGCGCAACGTTGCGACCCTGCTCGGCCTCAATATCCCTTCCTCTTTCGCTGCCATACTGGACAAAGCCGGGAACAAAGTCAGTGGTGCCAAAGATGACATGAGAGCCCTCAAATGCCACCCTCAATGTTGCTTCATCGTTGAGATCAGCTTGCACAACCTCAACTCCTCTGGCCTTGAGAGCTCTAGCAGCACTGCTGTCTGCATTGCGTGTTATACCGCGAACAAGATACTCAGGCTTTTGAAGGAATACATTGATAGCAGCTCTGCCTTGCTTGCCAGTGGCTCCGATAATTGTTGCAATCTTCTTCGACATTGTAAAGTGGGCAAAGAGATGTAGAATGAGAAATGAAAGCTGGAGTGATTTCTCGATGTTAGCGAGCTGGATTGTTGCTGCTGTGACTGCTGTGATGGCACTGATATAATTTCGTAGGATTGGGTGCTAATCGTCTCTTTTTAACCTTCTCAAAGGCTCATTGTATGGACATTGAATTCATGGATTTGTAAGTTTCTGCATTACATTTGTGATACTGCTACGCATTCTTTTGTAAGACTCTTCGAGCAGTGTCCGTAACAAGTAAAATCAGGGCGTAGGAAAAGAGTCTGAACGCATTGGCAGCTCCATTGCTGCCGACAGGACAGGGAATATCGTGAGTACAGTATTTACCCAAAACAGACAGCTCGGAGGACCGATGCGACTCTGGCCTAAATGCGGGCCGTAGTTTGGTGGCGGCTTGAATCATAGACCAAGCCCAAAGACAGTCTGGGGACTGAGTGCCGGCACATAGCCCGAGACAGCAGCCAGACGTGCGTAGTTGGAACAGCAACATCTAAAAGTATACCTGTAGGTATTCATTTTTGAATAGATCTGGTAGTAAGTTACTACTCATAGTGTCTGCAGTTCTTTATTCTATAAAATTTGGCGCTGTTCTCGCAAGAATCCCCCAAAAAGAAACAGCACTCCATCAATAACTTCTGAGCTCCATGTTAGCGCCTGGCGGAAATTTTCTTTGCGCTTACGAAGCTGCCCCATTACCCCTTTCTGCTAGATCTAGGCTCTGGAAGCTGTGCTGGGGAGACTTTAGAACATGCCACTTCTTCTAGTGCGGTCGATCTTCTTAGCCTTAGCCGCTATGATGAGACGTATACACATGCATTGAAACTCTGAGTTGATCAGACTACATCGAGGCATTATTAATATCGTCTCACTTGATGAAAAGCGCCATGGCAATAACATGACTTCAATAATAATAGACACCAATGGTATCTCAAAAGCTATTCACCGTGGATCTAGGCCCATACATCTAACCTAGTACACGCAAAGCGTTTCAACTAAGCTCCAACGGCCACAATTTCTCCAAAGAGCTTCTCTCGTTTCATGAATAGCGCGGCCATCAGGAGAACGCCGCCCCCAATTGGCAGTAGATAGAGCGCTTTCTGTATGGCCTCTGTGATTGCCTTCACCGCTTGATTGCGCAGCTCGCCACTGATTTGCTGGAAAAGCGTACTCTGTGCACCAGATACAGCATCCACTATGTCTTGGTGTGAATAGTTGGTCCCGATGAGCACTCTCTCCAGGTTTTTAACTGCCTCTGCCTGGAATATCTGGCCAGCAATAACAAGGGAGATGAGGCTGGCACCCAACTGCGCCAAATTTTGTAGGCTTATTGCATCTCCAACTTCTTGGGGCTCCACAACAAGCGACGCCACGGCATAGCCGAGCTGGTTAGTGAGACCTGTACCAACAGCATTAATAATTGATAGGCCATAAATAACGGATATAGTAGTCGAAGGCTTGAGATAAACGACCATCAAAGAGCCTCCAACTGTCAGGAGAACCCCAGAAAAGATATAGATCGGCATGTATCGCTTCACTCTGGACAAGAGATGGCCAGCTCCCAGATTGAACGTGACCATTATAATGACGTATGGCAATAGTCGAACAGCAGCTTCTAGTGCCGAGTCACTGTGTACAAATTGAAAGTAGAGGGGGAAGAAATAGAGGAAGACAAAGAGGGTAGCATCGTTAGCAGCCATGGCGACGTATAACAGAAAGTGTGTCCGAGTGAATAGCAAGTTCACGGGAAATGATCGCGTCTCTCGACTTGTAAACAGGCACATGCCCTGTTGTAAAACATAGGCGATCAATACAATGCCGAAGACAACGAACATAGCGATGGTTCTTCCGTCGCCCCACGCCCATTGTCCGCCTGCCATTGTAAACACCAATGCAAAGGTCACCCATACGCCTGATCCAAGAACAAATCCGACGAAATCAAGATTCGCGAGCCTTGTGCGGGTTGACACTCCTCGAACTGGGTGCAATGACGGCAAAATGAATATGAAAATTGGCGCGAGAACTCCACCAATCACCAGGTTGATGTAAAATGCCCATCGCCAGGTTGCAGATGATACAGAAAAGGCCCCGCCGACGACCGGTCCAAGCACCGCTCCAATGCCCCAACAGAAGCCTATTCCTGTGATGTAGGTACCGCGCTCTTTTGGTGTAGTTAAAGAGGAAATATAGTTGAGACTTCCAAGATAGATGCCGGTCCCGCCCATGCCTGCAATAACTCGGCCGATAATGACTGTATTCATGTTTTGCGCAGCGCCACAGAGAACAGAGCCAACCTCGAACACTATGACGGTTGCAATAAATGTCCACTTGAGATTAAAACTGACAAAGGCAGCAGTAAGTGGCAGCACCATTGAAACTGACCCTAGTGGGAAACCAGCTCCAATCCAGGCAAGTTGGTCTATATGGCCAAACGCTTCCACAATGGAGCCTTGAACATCAGCCGCGATCGTTGTATCGAGACCATAGAGGAAACAAGTGACATATAGTGAGAAACACACTACAACCCATCGAACACTCTTGATCGAACGAACGCCGAGCTCTATATCATCTGATTTCTCTTGTATGTCTGCGGTTTTGCTTTGGACGCGACTGAGTCGTGAAGAGATCTTATCGATTGGGATCGTAATTGCTTCGGCAGTAGGCAACTCTCTCACAGAGTCTGTGGTCGACATGATGACCACTGGGGGAAATGAGTTTTTAAACAAACTCAATTTGAACTTGGCTAGCTGCTTTCGTGAATAGTGAAGCTTCTAAGCAGAAAAGCGGTTGAGTCAACATCTTGCTATAGCATGTGTATGCTTGGAAGCAGAGCGTTATTATTCTGATAGCTCTGCTAATGAATGGCTACAGTATTACTAATTGTATAAGGCTTTTGCCTTGATTAAAAATTGGAAATAGGAGATGCAGCCCCTTCGATGTCGGAGCGTATTCCTTCGTAGCGGCACTACGTGAATATTAGGGGTTGGAGATACCTCGGAGCCTGCAATTAAACTTAGATAGGTAACACTTGCCTGATAAATGTGGATAATGCTACCTGAGCCATATGTTAAAACCATTAAGTTGGCAGGGCAAAAGATCAGACCAATGATCGCAACTGTAGCAATTACTGTAGCGGAATTAATGTAACGGAGCCAGCTGTGGAACCAACTGCTTATAAAGTGTTCAACTGTTACAGTGAACCAGGTCGTAACAGAATTTCCCTTTCAAGCGGTTTGCCCTAACGAGAGCAAAGTTTCGACAATGGAATGAAGGGTCAGAAGCCATACTCGTACAGCAGCACCAAGTACTGCTACGAAGCAAGCATCACAAACATTAAAAGTCCTAAATAAAGCTATATGCTTAGTTAGCTGTTATTGTAGAGTACAAGTTGTAGAGCTACCTGAAGGAAATAGCTGTATCCCAACAATTAGAAGCTCATAAGATAAACCATCAGGACCGATACATGGCTACAGTCTAGCATCTCCAAAACAAGCTTTTTGGCGGTTAAGCTTTCTATGTGGTCTTAGCTGCGGTATAGCTTACCAATCGAACTTCCCGCGGCACGAAGGCCGGCAAAGGATCATAATTCCGATCGACCCAAAATTTTACTATACTGTAAACAACCATGTAATCTCTTTTGGATTAGAATGTCTGTTGGGTCGGGATTATGGATATTGAGAATCCATTGCCCAGTAGATAGATTTGGCGTGGTAGATCTGAACCATCGTGATCAGATCTTTCAGGCACTCACTATAGCCACAGCTTAACGACCTATTTGCTGTCACAACCATCTTTAAAGACAGGAAAATAATAATATCACAGTGTATGATAGAATCATGTGTTGAAGAAGTAAAGTGTAAATGTAAAATACTCGGAATGTATAATAAAAGAGCTGGGGAGGAGGCTAACGTTTGTCAGTCACTGGGTTGGATGAAATGGAGCAAATATGAAGCTTCCCACAAGCTAATACGCAAAGAAAGACTAGCCCCGCCCACTTTTGTTTGCTAACCAAATAGAGGCAAGAACACGCTTTCAGTTCTTCAAGTATGATGGTGGCTCTATGCCTCGGAAAGTTCCGCGAGTGATTCGTAATGTCAGATGCGTGGCTTTATTTATACGCCCTCTTGTGCCTGTAATGTGTTACGAGTGCCGCCTAGTTAGCTACTCCGCAGCGATCGTAAACACTTACGGTATCGTGATTGCTTACTTGCCCCATACTTCATGAGTGAAACTCTTCTTGAAAGTCTTGGGATCGCTCGCGTGCAGTTGAGCAAAATGAGAAAAACAACAGATGTATTTATAAGTACGCTGTCATGGCCATTCAAGGAGTACTTGACCAATTTGGTTAGATTAGAAAGCTTCATGAGGCTGGAGACTAAGTGTAGCACTCTGATGACGGTCTTATGGGTTTTAGAGATGATAGAATACCAGAAAGGGATTTTCTGCACCAGGCGTATTATGTGTCTTAAGCGTAGACCGCTAGTAACGTACATAAACTTAAGCTTCATCTAGTAAGAGCAGAAATCTTCCTTTATATATCATGGAAGAGTGAAGAATGTCAGCTGAAGCACTCCTTTTACGTAGACATACCACAGACGAGGGCAATAAGCCTATAAATCTCTCTTTCTCAAAAGAATCTGAAGTTAAGAGACTATCCTCATGCCCACCAGAGATGGTGTCTCTCACTATATGCCATGTACTTATCTTTACTAGCTCGTGGTCATATACTCATATGCAAGTGAAACAACGGCCTTTGTTCTTAAAGCTTAACCAATAACTGTCAATTTATACTCTTACTATGATGAGTAAACTGAATCGCGTTTGCCTACTTTCCTTCCAGCTCCCGCATGATCTCAATGAAATCTTCGTCACCAGCTGCGGCCAAAGCTTTAAAGTGCGGTATGTTGTCCTGTACCCACTGGTCTTCTTCTCCAGTCTATTCCACAAAATACATGTGTTAGATACAATATCATCTAAGTGATAAATGGAGTTGCTGCCCACTTACTTTTGGCCGTCCGATTCCGGCTTCCAAGGCCGTTGTCAGTGCGCCCATCACCCAAACTGTTCGTAGTCCCTTTTCACCTTCCTTTCCTACAATTCTCTCCCATTCGGCTGTAATTTGCTTGCAATGGTCTAGGTATGTTTCATTCGTACGATTGCTCCCTGCTCGTGTTCTGATGATCACGCGATTATACTTTCGCCGGACACCTCCTCGGAATACTACTTGGTTGCTCACATCCGTATACCGGACGTTGATAAAGAAACGGGGAGTGTTGAAACGCTTTGAGTGCAAATCGGTGAAGGCAACAGCTAGCTGTTCTTGCTGCTCCGACGTAAGCGGAGTTACATATTCAACATCGTAAAGAGGCATAATGGCGGCCGGGGTAGAACGTTCAGTTGTAAGATTTGAGCAAAGGTAATTGTGTTTCAAACCAAATAATGGATCCACGCAATAGAGACTATAAATAGAGAAATAATGCTATCATCATGGCCGAGGCTAGGCAATACGTTTATTGATCTGCCTCGGCCTGAGCCAACATTGGCTTATTCAGCAGTAGCCTATAACTATTTTTCCACCAGTTGTGCTTCTAGTCCGGCGGAGTTGGTGAGGAGTAGAGTAGTGGGAATAACGTCAGAACATAACACTAAACCCAGTGACTGGCTAACCCCAGCCAATTTTATGCCTCATATTTGGAATCAGGGTCTGTGGTAAGTGTTTATAGCATACATTACAAAGATAAGGCTATTAATGGTAAAACGCAAGTACTACTGGAAGGCAAAACATGATAACTAAAATCTGTTTCCAATACCCGAAAAGCAAATAGTGTGATAATTTTAGAGTATATTGGTAAGCTGTTATTGATCTAAAATGCTTCCATAGTCATTATCTCAGCATACTATATCTCCAATTCAACATCTAGACAATGTCAACTATACCATCTGCGACACCTTTCTCCATTGTGGTCCAGTCCTGGCCGAAACAACTTCTCCAGAGTTCTCCAACTCTCTTATTAAGCACCACTTCTGTCAGATCTCGAGCCTCATTTGGTGGCGGCTCTGGGAGTTGGATATTTGGGCGTAGCTTATGCAATACAGCATGCACGTATGTCTAATATTATGCTGTAGCGAATCCAGATAGACACCCAGAGAGAATCGATTCGCCCAGAAGTCCGGTTACATGCAGACGCGCGACATCTTCGAGATCGACAAAACACTCTGTGGCAACAGCTTGGTTATCTCTTTCCCCCCACTCTCAAGCATTACATAAAATAACTTATGGGAAGGGAACAATTTGATTGCCGTGCCATCACCAAGAAAGAACCTTTTGCTAAAATCCATAGTAGAACCACTCATCTCTGTGGCAAGAATACGCCCCCACTACAGTAGTATCATTTGATCTCAGCAGAATTTGATGTAATAGGATTTCAGGAGACCACCTACAACTAAGTTTGACAAAAAGGTATTCAGAACTAACCTAGGATTGATTTCTCTGTGCCATTTCCAAGTGACACGTTCAGCTTCAGCATTTGAGGCAGTGTATACTAGGTACAGTTTGTACTAAGGTGATGTTTATCAGTCTCAGCAGCCTTTATTACATTCTCGTTATAACTATGTTTTATATGTCAGGGAGATGTAGAGTCAGAAAAGAGCCATATCAAAAACTTGTTGTGATAACATTCCTCTCATTTGGCACTGGCACACTAGCTGTGGCTGACGAGGACGTCAAGACAAGTCAAGTAACAGAGTTAGACTTAGTAGCAGCCTCCAAAGCAATCAGGGTTATTAGTTTCGTGTACGGAATCACAATTTCAGCAATAGGGCTTAGAAAAGCATCAGAAGCCTCCTTACCGTTGGTGGTTGGCTTGAATTTGAAGCGTAAACAGGCACATGATACCACGTGGATGAAGCCAGATATGTCATCCATAGCGCCATCGTAGACACCATCGACATCGATGATTTCCATGTAATATACAGAGTCATCCAAGTTTTTGTTCAACAGCCACTCAACATATATTACCATTGAAACTTACTCTTCACCTCAAATAGATACTGACCCTTGGGCATCTTCTAATCCATATTAACAGCGTCTTAGATTACAGGTTCTAGGAGGCGTAAATAACTGTTTCTTTTCACAAACGTTGTATTCAAGAGCCCTGAATGTGTGTTTGATCTTCGATTAGCTGCATATAAAACTTTGCAGTGGCAGAGTCGTCTTTGGCAGAGTATAGAGGTGACTCATCTTCTTTGCGCTCATGCGCAAAACACAATCTACACATTAGAGTTTTTAGGTGCCAGATTCGCAATACTATTCTTAGAAGTAGCAATGACTTACTTAAAATCCTGGTCTCTGTACTCTTCCAACAGGTGGTGGATAAGATGAGCTACTCAGTCTTCTCCTACCTCTATACTCAGCGGCGGCCGGACTATCATAAACGGAAGGTTATTGCCGGTATTAATCATTGTTTTGGCATTTGTTCCGATATAAATGTAAAAGTGCGTACCGCCAACTGCGCAGCAGCGTAAGCGGACACGGATGTTATCATTATTATCTGCTTGAAAGTTTGCGATTCGATTAACGAGAGAACTGGACAAATCCATTTGCAAGAAAGCAGCTATAATTACAGCAAAGCTGCGAACAAGATATGCGGGAGTGCCTTCCTAGGTGGTCTCGATCAAACAAGGTGATTTCGTGCTAATAAGGTGACCTCGATCGGCGCGGCAGCTTTGCTCACAACTATGAACTCTTTGAGCGGGCATCAATATTTTATTACCTAAGTTGACTTTAGCACTGTACAAAACAGTTTATTCTTTGTAAACTACAACACTGAGATGGCCCAGTTCTTAAATGGCTCTGTCAAAGATATCTTCAAGAGATTTAGGGTGTTTAAGATCTGCTTGATACTGGAGATAATCCACTGCGCTCTCCGAATACTTTCAGAGCGTGAGACAACCGCAACTTTGAATCCCATTTCTGCATGTACCTTTGCAACATCCACTCCATCTCTCGGTCCGTAGCCAAAAAAATCGCGCCCATGTTGCTCGTGTTGATAGATTAAACAAAACGCTATGATATTGCTTGAACAGCATTTGTTGTTTTTCCCTGCGGAATTAAATACACAATTTGAGACACTGGTTTCTGCTTTGTAGTATGGGCGAAGTTGTTATTTACGTACTGAGTGTTTCGAGTGCAGTACTCGAGGAAAGTACAGTGAGCTTGCTTGGCGTAAAGGGAACCTTGTTATAATTAGTGTCGGTAATACTTGCAACACTTGTGATAAGGGGCTGTGTTTCCGGTATCCCTCAATGAGTAAACTGTGTCCAAGCCAGCGGCATGTGTGGCTTAGAGCAGCAGAACGCTAATTCCGGCGAACCCAGGGCGTTCTACAGGCTATAATAAGCCTGTAAAAGCAGCCTGTCTTCTAGTAATAGAGAGGCGGGGCTAATGCAATCGCCTTCTCAACCCGCTGGGTACCTGGCTGTCTTGTTCGAAACAATAACATATGCAGTGTATTGCCGCTTTAGGCATTTGTAACTCCACGCTTGATGGGGCGATTTGAATAACCGTAGTGATTGGTAATTGCAGATTATCAATTCTAGGAACTGAACACCAATTTCATGAGTGCTTGAGACTCTGCCTTGTAAGGGTTCAAGAGGCATATATAGCTTCAAGTGCTGCGGTGTAAATATCGCCCAGCTCTATGCAGCTTACTATTCTGGAATATCGCGACCACAACATGCGCGTATTGTTTGCTAAATTATTCGCTCTAGGCGTCCTCACTGGGCCTGGCCAGGCGAGTCCTGTACAAACACAGCACACATCTCAAGTGCATCCCTTCACCATCAATCTCTCGTCGAGGGTACCCCGGATGCTGGAGCAGATCCGTAGTACTCAGTTACTCTCACAGCCCGTCTACACTGACACAGGAAATGCCAACGGAATCTCTTTACATGATTTAAAATCATTGCAAAAGCAATGGCTGACAGTGTTTGATTGGGAAAGCGAGCAACAGGAAATAAACAAGTATTGTTTCTTATTCCGGTGCAAAAAGGCAACACCGCTGACACTTTGTAGATTCAAGCACTACACGACCCTAATCGAAGGCTTGACCATCCACTTCGTCCACGAAAAGTCAAACGCAACGGATGCAATACCGCTCGTTCTTCTCCACGGCTGGCCTGGTTCCTTCCTCGGATTCACTCCTATCATCGAAGAGCTGACCAAGCAAGCGACAACGGCCACCGGCAAAAAAGTAGCATTCGACGTAATCGTGCCCTCTTTACCAGGATTTGCCTTTTCGTCCGCTCCTCCTGTCAAGTGGACAATTTCCGACTCTGCACGTATAATCAACACCCTATTAACGCAGGTCTTACATTACGATACCTACGCTCTATTTGGAACCGATTTCGGTGCTGGTATCGGCTATGACCTCTACGATCAGTACAACGCAACCGTTCGCGCAGCTCATTTGGCGTTTCTGCCGTTTCTGCCTCTGAACTCTGCACAACTTGATGCTCAGAATATCACCCTCAACTCACTGGAAGCATTTGAGGAGTCTGTAACAACGGAATGGAGTACCACTGGAGAGGGCTACTTTCTTGAGCAGACAACTAAAGTATGTCACCCCCTTCCAATTAAGGGTAATCTAATAAATACTCACCATTCTGATCAAACAAAAGCCCAACACAATTGGATAAGCCCTTCAGGATAACGCAGTTGGTCAACTGGCCTGGATCGGTGAGAAATTTCTCAACTGTAAGTCTTCAGCCACTACCCTCAATGGCTCCATGGCCAGAAAACCAAACCTCAATTTCACTTTCGCATACTAACTGTGCATGAGCAGGGTCTGACCCCTCTGCCGGGACTGCACCCTCTGTCCTTACACACAATGAGATCCTCCGCCATGTCTCTCTCTACTACCTGACGGAGAGCTTCGCCTCGTCGGTGGTCATCTACGCACAAAATTCCCAAGGCTTCGGTTCGGTGTACAGTAAGGCTCGTACCGATGCGCCACTTTTGTTCAGTGCGTTCAAATACAATGTGGGCTTCTGGCCACCGGCGTTAGTGGCGAAAACAGGGAATCTAGTGCTGTACAATAGTGAGTTTTCCGCCCCCTCCATCGGGCTCTCAGTAGATCAGTAAAAAGTTGAATTATGTACTGACATGCGTTGTAACAATTAGATCGCGATTTTGGGGGCCATTTCCCGGCGTTAGATAATCCACCAGCATTATTAGGAGATTTAAGGGAGATTGGAAATTATTGGAAGTGAGTCTATACACATTCGGGAGAGATTAACCGATCCTATCTTACAGGCACTGGAAACCATTGTGTGTGAAACAATTGCTTGCCAAGTTAATATATCAACTGATTATACTTCGCAGATTTATTATAGAATATATATTTTATCATTGAATCGAATAGTTTTAATAGTTATTTTGTTAAATTTTTAAAGTGTGATATCAATTTCATTTAATCACAGTACCATTAGTAGAGGGTGTATTAATCTTGGCTGCATCCTGCTGGTACACATCTTGCTTACGATGTCCTAGGTCTTGTAGCATATGAGGCCCAACGTGCCACGCGTGAGGAAAGAACCACATTGAATGGGACGAAGAGCAAGTAATGCATCACGCGATGTCAATGTGTTAAACAATGTGTTAAACTTTCTCTCACTTAAATTTTGCGACAATATAGATGACTCTAACAAAAGCAATAACAAAGATGATCGGCTTCTTCGTCTTCCTGTTATATATAGTTATAGGTTTTAAACATGTCCCATATGAATCACTCGCCAAATATGACAGTCTTCGCTCTTAGGTCTGTATCAAAGAGAGGTTTGGTCGAAATAAAACTGGTCTGTATAATTTAAGCATATTTAAGCATAAATTTATGAGCGACGGGCGGTGGTTTTGGTAAATATTGGCAACAGAGCGAAAGAGTTTGATACGAAACGCAGCTGACGGACCCGGTATTTAAGAACTCCTGCAATAGAATTGCCATCATCTGGAAAATTTCTTGAAGAAGCCTGAGCCCTTTACAATCATTTTGTAGCCTCAATTCGCCGTGGCCTGGCTACTGAGCTTGCAGAATGGTTAGTCAGAGACCTGTTGGTCAATTGGATTGGTTCAGGAGACTCGACGATCGCTTGTCCCCGCCTCCTAATCCAACTTGTGACGTCCGAAATTACTGTCGGGCGATGGAAAGCCTCCTGAATATTCTCAAGAGATCGACCGCGCGTCTCGGGCATGTAAAGCACTAGAACTGTAACTGTAACTAGAGCAAGGCCGCCGAAGAGGAAATACGCGCTGTAAGCAGACCGTTTCAATAGAATCGGCGTCAAGATGGCGACAATCCAATTAGTAAACTATAATGTAAGTAAAACAATGATTCAGCTGGTAGAATATGAGTCTTACAAAACTTAGTGCTTGAGCCACAGAATTGGCTGCGGCTCTTGTATGTCCTGGCTGTATCTCGCTGGCATATATCTTGCCTACAATGCCCCAGGTCGCGCAGTATGTGAGACTGAAGATGTAAACGCTAACAATAACAACCCAGCGTGCCACGCCTGAAGGATGAACCGCATTAGCTGCATACAAGCTGCCTATTAGAAACATGCATGCTGATAAGGTAATGCCACCACTGATGGCGGATATCCGACGTCCCCACTTGTCGGCGAACAGGAAGGCGGGAATGGAGATTACAAGCATCAGAATAGCAGATACTCCAGATGCTAGGAACGATGCCGTGGAGCTCGTGAGTCCGGCTTGGCTGAACAAGGTAGGAGCATACTAGAAACGCGTGTTAATGAAGAACCACATGTGAGTAGAAGGTTACGCACATAAATTACGCCATCAATGCCGGATAACTGTACCATGCCAAGAATGAATAACGCAAGCATAGTCCTGGCGCGATAACCTCGTTTGAATAGCATAGCAAGGCTCTGCCAAAGCGAGAGACTGACCCGTTCCTGTGTGGATGTTAGGAAGTCACGCTCTGCCTCGGCCATATCAAACTCCAGCTTTTGCAATGAGCGGCGAGCTTGTTGCGTCTTGCCATGTTGTATTAACCATCGTGGGCTCTCAGGTAGGACTAGGCAGCTCAATGTCAAGGCGGCGCCCACGACTGATTGCAAAGCAAGGGGCAAACGCCACGCAATACTTCCAGAAAGCTTGACGCTACCGTAGCATGTGAAGTAGCCCAGACAGACGCCGGTAGCAGCCTGAAACTGAGGCAACCCGACGAGCATTCCGCGGTGTTTTGCTGGAGCGACTTCACAGATATACACGCTGACATTGCTCAAGAAAATGCCCTGTCCGCATCCACTGAATGCTCGTCCAACGAGAAACTGCGGCAGACTGTTGGCGCTGCCTTGCAATACAGCACCAAGAATGACAAGCACAGAACCGCACAAGATTACTCGTAAACGACCGAATCGCTCGGCAAGATATCCAGCAAAGAAAGACGGCACCACCCCTGCAAGCATGACAAGGGACACAGTGAAGCCAAGAAGCGTAGGGGACAGCCGACCTATGACGGCCTCAAATTGTGCCATGGTCGTCATTGCGCCGATAGAACCCGTATCATAGCCATTGAAAAGACCAGCAAGAGATATGGCTACGGAGGCCAGCGCATATTTGGGCGGGCGGAAATGCCTGGGGGTCGACATGGCGAGAATCTGGCGTGAGTGAAGAGTTTCACGCCACCCGAGCAAAACGTTTTCAATCGGCTATCTGCGTAGAGTTTTAGATGAAGGTGGGCAATGGCGTCTGTTGAAGGCCTGGGATCGGATTTCGAGAGGTTGAATCCTTATAGATGTTTGTGTACTTGTATCTAAATTAACATGTACGACGTCACAGTGGAGCGGCGTAAGAGTTATCTACTGTAAGTAGGACGTCTCAATGCCCAAAGTGCATTAGTAATACGGGCAATACGGGCGTAAGTGAAACAGAAGGCGGCTGGGAAAAGCACCACGCTTATAGTCGAGGTTTTGAAGATCACAGGATAAGAACCAATAAAACGCCTCTCTTAGCCAATTGAGATAGATATACGCCAATCTGAGCTTGTTTCGATGCCTAGGGAAATTTTACAATAAATTATGTTCCATAAGCAATTAGTAACTGAGATCCGGCCGTCGCCGTTTCTTACCTTGAAAAGCTACCCCGCGTTTGTCTGAGGGCTACACACTTGTGTTCTCGGTATCTCCCCCACACTCCGCTTTAAGCCCAATGACTCATGCTGGAGAGCCCCGTCAAACCTCTGCAGCATGAACGACAACACCGCTCATTCGTAGTCGATTACTAGTATTAGCCGACGATGGACATCGAGGGTACCGGATATGGCCAAGCGAAGCCCCTGGATTCCCACTTTGCTGTGCCAACATCATAGCGGTTGCGAGATCGTTTCCAGGTATCTCGTGATACGTCCGTATAACGGGCTCAGGCGGGATACCTGGATGTAAAAATAGTGGTACATCTAGTACTTCAAACTCATGCCAAAGGCCACAGAATGTAGGGTCATAAGGGGCTTGCCGCTGTCGCCTATCGAACTAGAAAATATTACGCCAAGAAGCCCCATTGCCGCAACTCTCCTCTGCTCCCTCCTCTATTACTACCGCTGAGCTGTGACATGGCATCTCAGCAAAGCTCTGAAACGTATCGGGTTTCTGTCAACAACCTTTTTGAGCTCGCTGTTAATACATTAAGCAAGCCTCAACCCCTCGTCAACGCTGGCAAAAGTCATATTGAGTAAGCTTTCATAATTGAGAATCTGCACTGCGATGCCCTCTTCGCCCATGTCTCGCAGTCTTTGGGCACCAACTTGGAGGCCTCGACCTCGTTTGTAACTAGGGCAGGATACTGTAGCATTCTTTCAAGATTCTTCTTGACGTGGGTGATCTATTTCGACTCTGGGAGACTTTAAAAAATTTAAGGGAACTGTAAGTGTTCTTCAAGGGCGATAAGTCAAATGTTGTGCGGCTCGGGTCACATGTGACTAACTCCAGGATCAATAAATATAACGCTCGTAGACATTATACTAAGAGTCAGATGACATTTTTAAGCTGCAGTAGAGTATTTCAATAACTGTCTACCTATAGTCAATCACTCTTGTAGCGCGCACAGGAAAACATCGTCGTCTTATTAATACTTTTGTGCTTATACCCTCCCTCACGTATCGCCACCCAACTGCAGCTGTAGGTATCCAATTCTCAATCGAGTACATAGCAGAGGTTACTTGCAGCCGGATCCATTGTAGCGCTTTCGATGACCTAATACGTTGCTGCCTTTTAGATAAGCTACAGTGTGACCGTGTTGTGGTCGAGCACTTAAAAGCTAATGCAGCGAGTTGCGACCTACACCCTTGGACTTCTGTAATATATCAAGCTCCTCAAGCCATGGCGTGCACTCGAATTATGTGCGGCCATATGTGTCTCTATCTGCATTGGGGCCGGCAGTCGGCCTTTAGGGTTGTTTTGTGAGCGGCAGTTCCAGGATGAATTGAACTCTACCGAGCCCATTTTATAGTGTAAACTTGTATCATTTTTCTATCTACTGAAAAGAGAGAGTACCTCCTTTACATTTCATGCAGCCAGGTCAGGCCCAGTGAGCAAAGATTCTGGGATTCCTTCCTTATTTTGAAAGTGGGCTGCAAAGCCTCCTCAAAACTACCAGCCCTGAGTAAAGCCATCAATGGTTGTAAGTAGTAAGTCTTCCTTGAGAATCTGATCCTTCTTTCCCTTGAGTTCATCAACATCCCATTCCGCCCAAACAAATCGTCCGCTCAAGAATTCTGCTTCATCAGAAGCAAGCCACGCAAAGAACTGGCCCGCAAGCTTTCCATCCGTCATACCGGTAGCTGGCTCTGGAGCACCAGACTTGGCGAAACCATCAGATTTAATACTACCGGGGTGGCAGTTAATGAATCGGACGTCTGGGTGTTCAAAGCGGATATGTTCAAAAATTCGTGCTTGTCCCAGTTTGCTTCCGGTATAGCCTGACCATCCATGCAATGGGAAGCGCATGTGAGTAGCAAGAGTAGAAACATTAAGGACAATGGCACTCTTGCCCTCAGGCTTGGCTCTAAGAAATTGCTGCGTAACAGTAGCAGTTCCCAAAATATTAATCTCAAAGCCAGTCCACCAACTCTTCAAATTTTCCTTGATAAAAGGCCCTTCATCTGGGAAGTGGCCAGCGTTATTGATCAAGACATCAGGGACACCAAATGTCTTGACGATAGAACCGATCTTTATTTCATCCGTAATATCAGCTGCGAATGCCTCGAACACAGTTTCCGGAAAAGCTTCCTCAAAGCGTTTTTTGGCCTCGTTGATACGTTCAAGGTTGCGGCCAACAAGTCCAATGCGTTGTGCGCCCGCTGCCGCAATTTCCCTTGTAATATGTTCGCCTACGCCACGACCGGCGCCTGTAATGAGGAAAGAATTGCCAATAAGTGGGTTGGCTGCCACTGTATTCTCAAGGGCATCATAAGGTTTGACGTGGGTTGTAACAAAAGAAGCCATGATTTTTGTCTGTTGGGTTGTTTATGGAATCCTTGCAAGTGAAGTAGCCTTCTTATCTTGCTTTGGGCGGGCTATTTATACTTTTATCAAGGCTACAGAACAGCATTTTGACTCCTGATATATCGACGTTTGTTCAAGACAATATTTGCTCAATACATTACCAAACTCGGGCTAACAAGAAGATTCGAAGAATCGTGTTCTTACAAATCAGTGCAAAGGGAGCAAAAACGGATCATTGAGGACGTCCGTTTCATATCTCATTACTCAGCCTAGACGGGATTTTGAATAAAAATGCCGACGCTACTTTAAAATCGACGGATGCAGCTATAAAGGAAGGGCCATGCCTAGCGCTGTCAGTATGTGCTATACAAATCAGGCCGACAATATAATTGAAATGTAACGCGTATTTTTAATAAATGATATCAATATCGCAGTATAATTTGTCATCGGTTGGGTTGAAATTCGCAATAAGTAGAGAGGGAGAAATGTAGGTTAGCCACTCTACGGAACGCGTGCGTTCTCAATCAATAGCTTCAAAAGCTCTTCAATGCTTTATGAAATTCTTTATTATACAGATATTCTTAATTATTTAAAGATTTAAAAAATGTATATATCTTGGATTACGAAGAGACAAAAGACAGTAAACTAGCAAAATGATAAGATTACTTCCGTAGGTCTCAAGAGAGACGCTTGCCTTCTTTTATCGACCTACATATTTAATACCAAGCTAAAGCACCCACAGCAGCCTTCTTACTGTAGCACACTCTTATAGTTCTAATTCTTTCGTCATAATAATTGGGTTTTTGTTTGTTGGTCAATTTGGTTATTGTTTCCATATACCTGAGACAGAAGCAGCTTCTATCAAGTCAGGCAAACGGTCTTTTCGATACGCAGGCCCATAGGCTAAACAATGTGACGCCTGCGTAGCTAGCAACCGTATAAAACTTGATTCCGAGAATCTCACAGTTCGTGGCGTAGAGACTTGTTGGGCTGGAATCGCTGCCGCGCTGCTCCCGCCCTGCGACACGGCGGGGAAAAATACGTCTGCATTGATCAGATTGGGATTGAACGTGAAAGCCGTTGCCGACTGTGCTTTGCGATAATTGTCCCACTGTCCTAGGTCGATTTCGAGGATATCTCCGGTTATCCTCCGAACTCCGTGCTGTAGCAAATAAGACTCGACGCCGCTTGCATTAAGTAGTGTTTGGCGTAGACTGGAACTATGCAATTTTGGTGCTTGAATGTCTCCCAGCGCATCGGAATCCACAGCGGGACTCAATGTTGGAAAATGTTCGCGGTCTTGAGCACTGAGAAGTTGAAATCTTGTGACGCCCAATCTATAGGCTTCTCGCTGCCCTGGGCCCATAAACCATCGAATGTTGAATAATATTTCGTCTCTCGAGTGTAATCTGAGTGCATAGCGAAATATATCCCGTGCAGCGTCCGAGTACATACCGTCGTTTGCCTCCAATAGAATGTAGTAGACATAGTATAGGGTTGCTCTAATGATGAGGGTACTCATGGACTGAGCGACGGGATGACCAACAGCCTCGCCGATAGTAGCCGTGTATGAAAACGGCAGGTCCCTTGTCCAACCGTTTCCCAGCACGTTGGTGGGAGGCCCAGTGAGTTGAGGAAGCAAGGATGGGGTTGAATCGAATTGATCAAGAAGGGTCCAGAGGCTGCCAGAGTTCTGTGAGTTCCAGGATGGCAGATCTGATACTGGCCAGAATGAGCTTGCGTCTGTCATGATTGCTGCTGGCGCAGCTGTCCCCTCGGTGCCGGGGGCCTCAACCTCATGCGGAGCTTGTTGGCGGCTGTCACCTTGATTTCCGGTGCTGGGAGAGTCCCACCTTTGATCCGATGAAGCTGAAGCTAAAATGAGAAACGTGTGGATGGACTCATGAAGCCTCCCTGTTAACTCAGGGTCTTTTTGTTTCTGGTTCGCCTGGATAACATGGTTCACGAGCTCGAGGAAAGTATCGCCCATCCGTTCAACCGTGTTCTCAAGTTGGGATATTCGCAATTCATTTGCAGCCTCAGTGGCCCGTTTGCGAGCTCTGAATATACTCTGAGCCTGTCTGTTCTTTTCCCTTTGAGCCTACGTATCAAGTAAGCTCATATTGTTCGATTGAGTCGTTTGCACACCACTTAGCACCGACAAACCTTTACGGATGGGTTGACATCTTTCCGGGGGCGCCCCTTGCCCCTCCTTGAGACCTCCAATGTGGACATGTCACTTTGCAAAGCAATTGGACGATGGTGTTTCACTGCCACTGACGGTCAAAACAGTCAAACATGTGGTTTTGAAGCCAAGCGCGGAGATATTATTGAGTCGATTTTCTCTGACTAAGTGGTAGAATCCTCCGGACACGAGGGAGTTGCTTACTTATCAGCCTCTTGTGCTCCGTAAGCTGAAGCACTTTAGACTTTGGATCGGCCATTTACGTTATTGGGCCGATCCGGCAAGATGGCGAATGCACAAGCCACCGACAAAGATCGGTAGCTTCAAGTGTCCCCATCGGGCTAATGAATGTCTTTTTATGAACTAACCCGCCATTGAAACCTGTCTATTAAGAGCTATTTGTATTACCACTTGGCCAGATTAATGAACTAGTATGGACCTTTGTTTACAGATCAGGAGGTAGAAAGATCAAAGTAGCTCCTCACTTGTGGAGGCGCTATGATCAACTTGGTGAAGCCAAATTTAGTGACTGGTTAGGCTGGATGAAGAGTAAGGCTAATGATAACCGTAATGTGGCTTCGGAGAGTAAGCTGTGTGACGAGGAGAGAAAATCTGATAACGATCTACACATGGGAGTAGATTCTAGGGCTTCAAAAGATGAAACTTTTACAGTGCTGCTTGTATTATTTGACAAGACGGGTGGTTTAATTTGTGATCCCATTTTTCTATGCTCGGTCTTGAAGGTGGTGGACACAAGTTAAATTTCTTTGGCATGACTAGAGAAGTATTCCTATTCAAAGTGCGTATGAAAAAGCCTTATATATCGCATTTTCGTAATACCACTTTTTATTATACACACAAGATCTTCTCCCGCTTAAAGGGATAGATACAATGTGCAAGGGCATCAATAAATATTAAGATATCTCCTATGCACACTTAGAGTTACTGACAAGGTAACCGTCAAACATAATTCACAGAGCGATTGCAAATTGTCATTAGTTGACAAAATGGAAGAACTCGGTCCAGTCTTGTGCTGCGACCCACTGTCTCCAGCTCGTAAGCTCTACCACCTGCAAGTTGGCATTGTTAGAGAAGTGTTATTTGTTGTAGGTAAGCTTTGGTACCTTACCTGGCTCATATCGATTGTTTGAATCTCTGTTTGGATCGTTCTCAGATCGCCCAGTTCTTCCAGACATCTCATCTGTTCGTAAATCTCCAGAGCCATGAATTCAAGCCCTCCAAGCCTTCCAACTCTATCAGTGAATTCTTCTGACGATAGAGTTTCAATCTTGGCCTTGACACCAACAACTAAAGCACAAATTGGTGAGTGAACACTATATGCTAATTCAAGAATAGTAGAATGATTACCATCTGCCCATTGTTTAATTAGATCTTGAGCGGAGAAAAACTCGCCAATCGCAACAGCCATCTTCTGAAAGTAGTTTTGGGGCTGCTCAATGATAGCCCCAAATACTTTACCCAAATCTTCGATGCTCAGATATGATAGATTCGAGGTACCACAGTCAGGGTACCACGCGACATACTCATCGCCGACCTAGTCATTAGACTCAGTTTTGGCCAAGCAAGACAAATAGCCTTTGTTGCGCGCATAAGTGTCATGATTAAAGGAAGAGTGGTAGCGCACCTTTCTTGGGCCGCCAAGCATTGGATAAAACTTTTGGTCGAAAGTGAGATAGTTCTCATAGTATATGGGTGAGAATACGAGGGTTGTCTTTGCCCACAGATCTGGCTTGGCTCGGATGTAATGATTCAACACTGCTTTAGTGTCTAGGGAATAACCGTTTAACGAAGTGATACTCGAATACGGCTACAACCATGATAAAAGGTGACGACATACTGAAGTGATACATGTTTCTCCATTTCATGTCTGAGAGAGGCGCGAAGTCCAGCAAAGTTCCAAAGACGAAGTGTCTTAAACTTTTCGAACGAGCAGCAACCTCGATGGCTGTCATTCCATCCGTGATTTCGGTATTAAGGTTGGGCGAGATGGCACTGTTTTGAGTATTCCAATAGTCCGTAACCAAAAAGACTACCTCTGCGTCTGCGAATGCTTCTACCAGACTCTGCCTGTCCGAAAAGCTTGCTTGAACAAGGGATACATTGGGACCTAGTGACAGGAGTGCCCGTGCATTGGGCTTATCTGGGGACCTCGTAAGGGCGCGGATTCTAGCGTCGGGATAGGATTTGGCAAGGTGCCGTACGATGGCCCCTCCCTAGCTCAATATTAGTCGATTGTTGACCGACGGGCAGAAGTAGTAGAATTCAAGGACCTGCTGGCCTGTTGCTCCAATAATGGCGAACGTTTTGTATTGCATGGCTTATGATGAACGTGGTTTATAATGATTGCAAGAGAGGAATTGCATGTAAGCAGAAAGGGCAAATCATACCCAAGGCGACGAAGTTTCATACCGCGGAAGATGGTGTCTTATAGCTAGGAAATCCCACTGATGCAATTGTAATATTCCACTAGTCATTTGAGTTTACGATTAATTAGAGAGGAAGAAAAAATGATTCCATGATTTGGGTGAGTTCACAACTGTGGCGTGCAAGTTATTTGAAGGCGCTAGCACTCGACGCCAACGCGGGCGCTTGACAAATTATCCCGAAGCAAGAAGCCAATCGCCAGCATTATTAAAACACCAGACGAAAGAGGATTGGGTCATATTTATGATTTAGTCTTTTTTCATGATAAATCGCTCGATGTATTAAGGTAAGGAAACATATTATTAAGAAAGAACAAATATTCGGTCACTAATTTGAGTTTAAATGGTTCCTATGCAAGATTCACAAAGATACTCGAATGGTTTGACAAGGCAACTCTAAGTCAGAGAGAATTCCACATCAATCTATATAGATCTTTTGTTTTGTTCAAGCCATCTGTCAGTCTGCCGCTACCCATCATATATTGCATGTGTATCAACATTACAAACCATGTAATTGCCAATCTGTCCTCCAATCTTTTCCAACAAGTGACGAGTCTGACAAAGCAACGTTCATCTACAAGCAAAGTGTTCTCACCACTTATTCGTTTTATGGAAGAAGCCACTGGTCCGCTTGGCTTGGAACTTGAGATTCCGGAAAGCTAGATTACGACTCCGAGAGGGGAAGAAATTAATCGGACTGAATCCGATGAATTGCGCAGGTGCACTTACATATGATGCTATTCAACTCCGTGGACACACTTGAAAACAAACCAATGCGCAAACCAGACAATGATGTTGCTGGCTACGTGCATACAATCGGCAACGCTACTTTTTTTCTGCTTAAAGATCGGAAATGGCATTGTGTAATGGCATCTGGGTAGGATCTAAGGTCCACGATCCCAAGCCAGGCGGTCATGTCCAACGTACTAATCATGGAAGCGAAAACTCTCTTGGTCCAAGGTTCACCACTTACACTTTACCAGACATGGGGTCTCCTGATAAAAGGTATCTCCTTAGACCGCGGTGTTATCCAATCAAATGCTAACGTTGATCAACATTTCCAAGAGGCTGTCACATTCAGACTAAGCTACCAGCTTGATTTACTAAGAACAAAGGACTTTAGGGACCAGTCAACGAGATTACTTCTCCACGAATTGCGCTAAGCATCATGTTTGAAGTAATAATAATGTGAATTTAAAACCAGGCGACGGATTAGAGTATATATAGAGTTAGTCGTGTGTTGTAACGGTATTGCTTTTCAGCTGTCTTGCAGACGCAACTCGCTTGAAACGTAAAAGTAGGCTGATTGCAATTCTGTTGACATCCACCTCAAAGTCACCAAATAGAGATATGTAATTGTAAAGAACTAACGTATCTGCAGTCTCTGTATCTATTCCACTGTGGATTCCGTGGAAGGCGGGAATCTTAGTAAAATGTCCGATTAATTTCTCAACCACCGCGGCGATAACAGCATTCAAGCTCTATTAATCTTATAAGCACGCTAATAGGCACGGACAAGATTTATAAATATCCGAGCCTCCATATAGAATAAAAGCAAATAATCTATAACAATTTATAAGCTTTTGAAGAACAGACCATCATAAGTACATTATTTTGCAACGTTTGTTGCTTCATGTGTCCGCAGTAGTAAGCAGGCCATCTCTAGAACTGAGTCAAGTAACAAAGGGGACGCCTAGTTTCTTTTCCAATCGGTTCTGCATATGGCATCTGACGATCTGTATGCTTTGAAATCTGTCACTATAACTAAGCAATGCGTAATTAGACAGGGGAGGCGGGTTTGTGGATTCTGCTAAATCTCGACTATATCATCAGATTCAGCCGCGCCATTCTACGATAGAAGACAGTTCTTCAAAGCTTGACGCACATAACCATTGTCCCCTATTGTTCCATATCTTTTTGAGAAAAGGAAAGAAAAAAGGAAACAGAAAGAAAAATACATACGCTTCAGCACGTCGCTCAAGACAATTGAGGCCAATGAATCCACCCAACGAAGCGACCTCAGTCATTCCAAATGGCAACTCATCTGATGACACGGAAAAACAACAGACGTCTCGAAATGAGAAAATACTCGACAATTCGACGCCATCTTTGCAGCAATCCATCTCGTCCTGGAAATGGTATTCCATTTGCGTTGGGCTGTATCTTACCGCTCTTCTCTATGGTATGGCGATGGCGCAGACAAAAGAGACTCCCAGATTTTCAGCGAGCTAAAAAATGTTCACAGGCTTAGATACCTCTATAGCAGCAGATGTCCAAGGGCCCATCTTGGAGACTCTAGGAGAGATCGAGAAGCTGTCATGGGTGGGCATCGGCTTCCCTATGGGCTCTGTTGCCACCATTCTCTTGCTCGGCTCCCTATATGGCGCTTTTGATATCAAATGGCTCTATCTCGCGAGCATAATCCTATTTGAAATCGGAAGCGCTGTATGCGGAGCTGCACCTTCAATGAACGCCATGATTGTCGGCAGAGTTGTGGCGGGAGTTGGAGGAGCCGGAATGTATCTTGGGTGAGACGCGAACCCTAGCATGTAACATGTAAACTACAGAATCACAAGGGTTTCGTACTGACCAACCGTGTCTAGCTGCCTCCACTACATAGCCGTCTTTACTACCCTTGAACAGCGTGGCCTGTACAATGCCCTCGTTGGGCTATGCTGGGGAGCTGGCTGCATTCTTGGCCCTGTTGTTGGCGGGGCATTCGCCAGCAGCGCTGCCACTTGGAGATGGTCGTTCTATATCAATTTGGTCCTGGCCGCTGTTACCGCACCAATCTACGTGCTCTGGTTCCCTCGGTACAATCCTCAACCTACAATCTCAGCAAAATCGAAGCTCGCGGCTGTTGACTGGGTTGGGGCCGCGTTGAATGCGTCTACCTTTACGCTCTTTATGGTTGTTTTGGCGTATGCTGGTACCACCTGGAAATGGAGTTCTGGTGGGTCAATTGGCCTTTGGGTTGCCTTTGGTGTTTCTCTCGTCAGCTACGCATTCCAGCAGACGTTTTGCATCTTCACCTCTGAGAAGAACCGACTGTTCCCCGTCCAGTTTCTCAAACGACGCACAATGCTTCTCCTCTACTTTACGACTGCAAGTGCCTCTACGAGTCTCTTTGTGGCGGTCTACTACGTGCCCCTGTTCTTCCAATTCACTAAAAACGACACGGCAATTATGGCTGCTGTACGCTTACTGCCTTTTATTACTCTCAACGTTAGTTTCACCATGTTCTCGGGTATTTTGCTGCCGGTCTTCGGCTATTACATGCCATGGTATATACCATCAGGAGCACTTATGTTGATTGGCGGCGCGCTCATGTATACGGTAACCCCCAACACAAGCGTTGGTGCAATATATGGGTTTGAGATTCTCATAGCCGTTGGTGCTGGTCTTTCATCACAGCTTGCCTATGCAATTGCACCTGCCAAGGTGAAGGCACATGAGGTTTCTGCAGCCATTGGATTCATCAATGTGGCTCAATTGGGTTCAATTTCCATTGCGTTGGCAATCTCAGGTTCTATCTATCAAAACCTTGGACTGAAGCTTCTTCAGGACGTTTTACAAGAGTTTGACTACAGTCAAGCAGATCTTCAATCCGCGCTTGCTGGTGTCAAATCTGCTGTTTTTTCACACAGCAATCCTGTCATAAAAGAGCTTGCTATTACAGCACTCGTCCGAACAATTAGTTCGCTCTATGGCCTTGTTATTGCAGCAGCAGCTTTGACTTTAATCAGTGCCGTGTTTATGAGGTACGAGAAATTGCAGTTAAAGGTTTCCGCGGGTTAGCCAAAAAGACTAGTGTAGTATAGAACTAATCTTAGGACTCAGTTAAATTTTATATTCATAGATTTCATGTCGGAAGCTTTACTTGGTCTGGCTTCCAAGGCCTCTTATATTAACCACCCTGTACTTCTCATGTATATGGACGAAAGGGCGTCAGTAGAGCAAGTCTCGGTGGAAACTGTGCTTTAACAAAGGGGTGCCCTGGTTGGCCATCCGTCTACTAGGATACCCCTCAGTTGATGTATACACAGGCCTTACTGTTGGTTCAGTGCCTTTTAGAGTCAGTTATAACAGTTCAACGAACATTATTCACGGTTTTTCAGGCAAAATTCTCTGAAGCATTTGAGTAATCTCATCAAGCACGCCATCTATAGATCAAGTCTACTGATAAGTGGTATATCCAGTATCCTCTATTCTCTTTTGCGCTTTCTAGGCTCAGCGTATTCAAGAAGTACTCTGCATGTTACAGTTATTCGTCAGGATTACCTTGTTTATCCCAAATTTGCGACCAATCACTTCGTAGATTGCAATGTTTCCCAGATTCCGGATACCCAGCCACCCGGCGCCATTCCCTCCATTGTGATAACCTTTTTGCTAAACAGCCATTTTCCATCATCCTGTCTTTTCACGTAGCTGTCCCATCTCCCCCAGTGATCAGGCGCTTTGACATGAGTACTGGCAATTACATGGGCTTGACAACGAGCCTCATTTGGTGCAACAAACTGAATATCGACTGTCGTAACGTGATGCGTCAGCTGCTCTGGCAGGTGGCTAATAACCTCTCTGATTTCACTCGGAGGTCTCTCTGAGCCGTCCGAGAACTGTATCTTTGCTCTGGGTTCAAACAACGCAGCCAGCTCTAGAGGTTGAACGTTTTCATGGGATAAAGCTGCATATCGGTAGACGAGTGCGAAAATAGCCATACGAGCGGCTCCTTCTTCTTCTAAGTTTGCAAATACGGCCGAGCCGATTGGCAAATGCTTCTGAGGCATTGCTTGATGTGTCAATTTCGACTTCAGCAAAACGAGAGTTGAAAAAGCACAAGTGGCAGTGCTACTGGTATATTTATTTGTTTGTTGGTAAATTTGTTTCCCCTTCGTATCAGCGAAGTGAAGACACTTTATTTGGTATTTGTAATAGGGTTATAAATAACTATACCCCAATGTGTTCCCTGTTTGCATAGACAAATGAAGACTGGATCAGGGGTCGATAGGATGCATACCACGCAGCTTGTGGGGCACCAAGATGGTCTTAACAGTATTGCCGCTCGCAAAAGGACTTAAGGCGGACTTAAGAACTCTGGGTTCCTTCACATTGTACTGCATCAATGTACGAGGGTCAATGGACTTCATCATAGACACCGATAGATGAGCCCGCAAGCCAACAGGTAAAGCAGGCAACGACGGCCAGTTATGGTGGGTAGTAAAATCATCATGTTTATAGAGACTATGATCCAGGCCTCCGCGAACGCTCGACCACGTATATTTGATCATATATGACCATCTATGCGCCTACATCCACTATCAATCATGCCTACTGCAAAGAGCACTAAGTTCTTTTGGACTTCGGGCTCTCTTTCTGACAGAAGAATCGGATACACCAAGGCAGAGCGCGTTCTTGAAGCTGGCGCCTCGATCGTCAGAGCCTTGTTCTGGCCCAAAACTTCTTTCGTCAGCCCTACAAAGTTTGAGTAACACTTCCCCTGAGGCTGCTGCAGACGAAAGGGTTCACAAGGATTCTTATGGTGTGTCTAAAGTAGAGTGTATCAAAAACAACCCGATAACAGCCTTGGATTCGCAATGCAAGGCAGAACTATGTTGTGCTGTCGGTGCTAAGACCTTCCATTTCTCTTTATGTACTCTAATCAAATTCGAAATAACAACAATTGTTACTCAATACTTTAGGAATTTAGAATGGAGCAGAGCTAGCTAGTCCAAGCTTAACAGTTAATTCCGATTTAGGCGCTTCGGCTGGACAGTGTTAGATCTCTAACACATACATGCGAGCAGTTACGAAGAAATATAACGCTATAGACAATTGTATTCACAAGGCATGGGATAGATAATAGCCAATCTCAGTTTCCTGCAAGACGTGTCTGTGGCTAAGTTTGATGACTAAATATCTGCAAAGGAAATGGCGAAGTAGTGAGGCTTGTTCAACAGGAGAGCGGCTGACTGTGGACGGTAGTCTGTGTTCAAGATTCAGTCCATTACGATTATATCGTACATGAACCTTTAGCATCTCCTACCTCCTCTTCATTTGTCAGCCCGTCACTGCTTTTTATTCTTCCAAGGGGCTGGTGCGAAATCAGGTTTGGTCTCATAGAACCAGTTGACCAGCTAACCGCATAAAAGTAGTTTGCCTGCCAAGATGCACCCCAGTATCGTTCGCAAATGACTAAAGATGCCTTATGTGGTATATCTGAGCAAAACTGTATGTAATCATCTCATCAACCTGACATTCTCTACAAAGAGCACACAGGCTGATGACTTTCTGCTGCTGACTGGATATACCCCGCAACCCCGCCTTCTTATCTCCCGGCCTGGTTTTTGGTTACGAGAATGAGGCTGACGCTAGATTTCATTGCACCCAATCAGCGACAACCATATCACGCCCTACAAATGACTAACGGCGTCAATTAGTCACCCTCCTCAGGTCAAGGATGCGCTTTCATACTCCAACGAGCCGTCTGC
Source organism: Trichoderma atroviride (assembly GCF_020647795.1). Lineage (NCBI taxonomy): Eukaryota > Fungi > Ascomycota > Sordariomycetes > Hypocreales > Hypocreaceae > Trichoderma > Trichoderma atroviride. Next base: position 131,190 of record NC_089400.1, on the reverse strand, counting down.
TTCATAGAATCACCACGCCCTAAAGTAGATATCCCGGGCTAATATTTCACGTAGCCCAGTACTACGCTGCCTGTTATATCTCTCAATCCATTGTGCTAATGATAGGTATCATGGGCTATGACGATTTCATCAATTTCTCCTCCAATATCGATAACACCAGCGTCCTGTTTCCCTGTGGATACTGCGCTCAGCAACATCTTCATTGTGAAGTGGCTCAGGAGGCCACATTCCTCGGTGCTTGTACATCATGTATAGCCGAGGGGAGAGACTGTGATTTTACGACCGACACCAGCGTGCCCGAGGCTCGGCGAGAACCCTCCGTTGCACCTCAACTCTCGGCTGACGACCACGCGAATACTTCGAAGCAGTCGAAAGCGCGTTCTCACAATGGCTCAGAGTCTGGCGCCGAAGCTCATGAATCACTGGAGGAGCACTCACCTAAACATGCCGGAAACAATTCCAAGGCCGGCGCCAGATTTTCGCGAGAGGCACTTCGCATTCTCAGGAACTGGCTACTCTCCAACCATCGTCACCCCTACCTAAGCAACGAAGAGAAGGATAACCTGGCCTGTCAAACAGGCTTGAGCAAAACGCAAATTAGCAACTGGGTGGCAAACGCCCGACGAAGAGGCAAAGTTCGAACGCCGAGGTCTGGCTCGTCAAGCCCATACCGACACCCCAATGGCATTGATATCCCACGAAGCGTGACTCCCGCTGTGAGAGAGATGAACCCTTTGGAACGATGGCAGCATTCTCCGCCTGACCAAGAACCTGCTTCCATAACTGACATTGCTACCGCAGCCCTGTCTTCAGAGTTCATGGGCAGACTCGGTCCCTCGCCTAACAGCTCCAACGATGTAGATGACCGGTTAGCGGGCTCTGCCGATCAACTCTCGTCTGCCAGCAGTTCGAAAACATCAAATTCCAGCAAGGGTTCTTTTGCCTCAGCTTACTCCCACGCGTCTCGTGGATCTATAGAATCCCTAACCTCGCTAAGAAGTCGAGGAAGGCGCCGTCGACGCCGCCAAATCCCCAAAGCTGTTGATGTTTCGACTATAATACCGCCTATTCACATGTATCAGTGCACATTCTGTACCGAAACCTTCAAGACAAAGCATGACTGGCAAAGGCATGAAAAGTCACTACATCTGTCTCTCGAACGATGGATCTGTACGCCAGACGGGCCAATACAGTTTGACGCCGAAAGAAATTGTTTAGCATGCGTGTACTGCGGATCCAAGAACCCGTCGTTGGAACATACCGAGCAACACAACGATTTTGTCTGTACTGAAAAGTCATTAGAAGGAAAGACTTTCTATAGGAAAGATCATCTGCGCCAGCATTTGAACATTGTTCACGCTGCCAAATTCCAGAAATGGCCCATGAATAGTTGGAAAGCATCCACGCCAAAAATTCGGTCCAGGTGCGGCTTCTGCGGTATTTTGATGGACTCTTGGGATTCACGCGTGGAACATCTGGCACAGCATTTCAAGAGTGGCAAATCAATGGCACACTGGAAAGGAGATTGGGGTTTTGGTGACGACATACTCACCGTTGTTGAGAATGGAATGCCACCATGTAAGCTTTTTCTGGGAAATCTTCAATCAATCTATTACTTACTCATATGCTAGATCTTATTCATCACGAACGGAATACCCTTAATCCTTATGAAGCCTCCAAAGACGAGATTGGTTCCAGCAAGACGCTAGAAGATTATGTCAAGTTATGGCTCGTTGAGTACATCAGGGATCTAGCCTCAGCCGGGAAATCGCCCACCGACGATCAACTACTTATTGAGGCACAGAGGATTGTACGGAAAGCCGACACGGAAGACACATCACTTACAGGGCCTGATGTCTCGTGGTTCCGCGATCTGATTATGCTTTGCGAGCCTTCGGACGACATTACGCAAAGCTTAGTCAACCAGGGAAGCCGAAAATTGGCTAACAAGCTTTCCTGGATAACGCAAATCGAAAAGATAAAAGCATCCAAATCTGTTAGCTCTGGCTTGAGCGTTATCGGATGTGAAAAGGAAAAGGTGTTGATGAATTACGTGAAATTCAAGCAGGCATTGGGCGAGATTCCCACCGATTCCGAACTGCAGGCACAGGCATGCAAGGCCATAGAGGACGTCGAGCCCAAGTCGAATTTTAAGAGTCGAGAGGCTGTTCAGTGGTTCAAATTCCTCATCAACTCGTCGACAAACTGGCTGTCAGAGTTTAAGCGCCGAGCGGGCTTATCCCTACCTCTCGTACCGGGACAACTCGGTGAAAAGGAACGATTGGCTAATGGCGGCATCATAACATACGATCCATTCGAGGTACAAGAAATTCCAGTTCATGATATCCTACTGCAACAGTCGGGCGAAGAGATGCTCGACCAAGATATGCAACAAGATCCGCTTATTGGATCAAATGAGCTGCATTATTTGAAAGCCTACGAGGGCCGCAACAACTTGGAAACCGATGCTCTATTACCGACACTAGGAGCCAGAGAACAAGCATTCGCACATCAAAGTAGCGATTCGGGGACCAATGCAGCCATTTCTCCCCAGGCGCTACACTGGGGTTACTCGGACAAAGCCGTTGACGGCACCTTACCGATAAATACAAACGACGACATCTCGGCTGCTAACGTACAGATGCCCCAACATGGCAATTCTCCAAGTCAGCCACCGCGATACTTTCTAAGTGATGTCAACTGTTATGGAAGGCTGGAAAAAGAGCTCACCCGATTCGTAGCGAGCTGCTTAAGTCCAAACAATCCACTTCAGCATGTATGTTTCTATCCCATGGCTAGCAGCCTTGTGGTGCTAGAGAATGAAGCTTGTACTGATTTTAACTAGATTCCCTCTGACGAAGAGCTCCAACACCAAGCTCGCTGGATTATATATGACGATGACGATCCGTGGAACCAGACTGCCGCTGATAATGTCGAGTGGCTTGCTCGCTTCAAACACGACGCTGGTCTCACCCCCTCTGGAGAGTTTGGACTATCACCAGTATCGCCTCCTCGGCCATGGACGGTACAAGATGGCGGAACAGGGTTTCATCCGCCTTTTGTGAAGCCAAAAGCGGGCAAACACATAGAATTCTCCGAAGATACATTCGTTTACGTTGACAATCGCCCCTACACCGTTAGCAAAGATACCGCGGGGCGCTATATGCATGCTCTCTGCGAAGGAGAATTCCGGTTCCCTGCCTCAGTGTTCTGCTCCCGCGAGCTCGAGGACGGATTGAACGCCTATATCGAAGAGTGCATTATGAGTCTCACCATCCCCACCGATGATGATTTACGTGCCAAGGCACGCGAAATTCTTGGCGTAGATCGCACCGCAGCCGACGATCCCAAGTTGCTTCAGACCTTCAAGTCAATGCATACGCTATGGCGCAAGCAGACGACCGGCGAAAGTAATTATTTGCCACCAGATGTTCACCTCGACAATGGTGCCACTGAATTCATGAATGGCGTGGATATGCTGATACTTGACACTTAAGAAATGAGGTCTATTGACCCTGTTGCTGAAGTTTCACACACGCTAGGCGCCTAGTGAGCCTAAGATATCTTTTGACATCCTTGTTGCCGGAAATGGTATATCTTGTTATTTGAGTTTCAATAGTCTAATTTTACTACTCCTGCTTGCCGTATTGAAGGCAAGATCCGTCAATTTTGACTTTGGTTGGCCTCAATACTTGGTGCTTTTTATCGAGAAGAGACAATAAATAACACTTTAATTAATGTAACTTGGCCAAGTTCCCTTCATGATCTGCCAGTCTATGGTGTAGAAACTATTACATCGTCAGGATTTGGCGGGGCCAGATAATCTTCGGGTATTTGATCAAGAGGTGGCGCCTAAAAGAAAGTCAGTGAACTAATATCTACTCTCATAATTTCTTCTTACTTGAAGATGCTTTGCCCATTTACGTATATCTTCGTAATTCTTGCAGGTATGTTTTGTGCGAAAGTCTGGGAATGCCGTTGGCTCCTTCGGGTTGATCCACACCTGACCCAAGACGCCCGTATCTACATTGCAAATTAAAACTTGGCGAACAGTGTCAAGGCAGTGTGCTTCGCAATAATTAGAGCCATTATCATGGATATAGTATATACTGCACTGGCGAACTTACTAATGTGCCGACGTAGGATATCCTCTTCGTTTAGAAATGCATGCTCTCCCAACTCTTTATATCGATCGTAGTTAAAATAGAGCGCTTTGCGAACTAAATTCTGATATACGGTTAGCATTACATTTGGAAAGCTGCAAGTGAATGGCTCATGCATTGATCGTTACCAAGCAGTGCAAATGATGCATTCCCTCGACGTTGACCAGAAAACCTCCGCCATACTTTTTCGCGCGCTGGACAAAAGATGCTTCCAGCCCACTAGCTAGGCCATCCTCGTATGAGATAACACCAGCTCGATCTATAGACGGTTAGGTATAACATTTGAGCTTCAATGATATCTGGATACTCACAATTGACACCGAGATCTTCCCATGCTTTGTCAACTTCTGGTGATCCCACTTGTCGATATATATTCTCATTCATGAAAGACCCATTAAACTCTTTGCCGTCGTATTGAATCGCTACATCACGAACTAGAGGTGCTATAAATTTTGTTGTTAGAATATCGTAAATGTGTGCTTGCGAATGTCTTACACCATTGGTTTGTATGTTTTGCGCATACGCCATCAAGAGTCGGTTGTCGCCTGGACACACATGTTCCAGCCCAAAAAGAGAGCCCACAGGCGACCGCCAATACCAAAAATACGCAAAAAGATTTTTTAAGAAGCTTGCAAAAATCGGATTTCTTATTCAGCACCCCGCTGGTCGAGTGTTGAGGCAGGCTATCCTCCTCGTCAGACTCGTCCGAGATGCTGGAAAGTAGCCGACGTAGATGCTGTCTCTTGTCCATTGTGTCAAGATACTCTCAGATTCAGATATCCAAAAAGAAGCTGATGTTGGGAAGTAATTGTAAAGTCGAATTGTTGGAAAGGAATAAGCAATTGGCAAATACGCCACTAAATGACAAGATCATTCACTCAAACCTAAACTCTATTTTTCAGCTTCTCTTTTAGAAGCTTTAGCTTTTCATTATCAAGACCAATAAAATCCTGTTGCAAGGTTGTTTCAATGCCAGATCCTTGTCTCATTAGTATTAATGTGATCAAGTCAACGATTGTCGCAAGCAACGAGCGACGATGGTTATAATACCGGCTCTTCCGCCGACTTTTGAGGCGTCTCGTATGCGGAGGATCCCTCTCTAGTAAGCATCTAGCTAATCCACATTCCAAGCATAGACAACAACGGTAACATCCTATGACGACATAAATAGTCATAAAGTTGTATTGTCTGTCAAAATCTCCAGATTGGCATTGCTATTCATGTTGCTTCCTCGGCAATTTCCTTCACGCGTGCGGTGTACTATGAAGCAATTCGTTTGGGCCGACCCATTCGTATAGCTAGCTTCCAATTATACATTCCTCGAGTGGCAGACACATCGGAGCTGTGGCGCTCTTCCAATAGTCTAGTTATTATCTCGCATCCACGAATGACTTCAGTAAAGTTTGACTTGCCTCATCAAGACATATCGACAGGGCGTCATATATGAATAGCTTCAATTAAACTTTAAAATAAAGACCAAGAGGTCATTCAGCTAACATCGTGTGACTAGTTTGATCCAATTTGAAGATCATCAATGCCGCTTATTTTATGTTTAAAAGTGAGCCGCTTCCGCCGTCTAAGAGAGAGCATCTGAAGATCGACATTAAAACCCACATGCACATTCAACCGCATCTACTCAGCGTCAAGCCTTATCAATCTAATTATCACCAAGAACTTCAACATGAAATTTTTTTGGGTCACTCTGCTTGCTACATTCTCCTCAACTCTGGCTAGCCCCATCGCCGAAGCCGCTCCCGACCCTGCGCCAGAAGCTGATCCAGGATATGGCAATTATGGTGGCTACGGTAACTATCCGCCGCCAAAGGGAGGATATGGAGACTACAAAAACTACCCGGCACCAAAGGGAGGATATGGCAATTATGGCAAATATCCATAAAAGAGTGGTGTGATGATAATAAGCTATAAGAAATAGCTCGGTTCAGAAACGATGGATTCTCTAGGTCTCTGCCCACTCCACCGACAAATATTTAAACCAAATTGAATCAAATGGATTGCTAAGGCTCATTTGGAGCTGAAAACTGCATTGTGAGGATGCCTCAAACCGTATTCCGCACTTAATACAGTGCAATACTCATATACCAACGACTTATCCGTTGACTCCATTAAACTCGCCGAAAACTTCCCCAAGGTGAGCTAAGAGTTATCCACCAAATGAGATACACGATATATCGTTGTAACAATTTGTATGTCGTGGTGCATGTGTCAGTTCAATGGATTTGGGCTGCTAAAATCTTGAAATCTGTTCTTTGCTGGCTGTGCACCTTTCCCAGGGTCTTGTAGCTATTACAAGCTGGTCTCTTGTAACAGGTCAAATCGCTTATAAGTAGACAGCCCTGTTACAACCATTTCTACAATAGCAATTACTGGCCTAATGGCCTAATCCTTTGTCTTGTTTGGCTTAACAGCACAACGGATCGTTGCACTAGCGCTTGCTTAGCTACAGCAGTCGTACCCATACGAAGTATACATGTCCACCCTTTATCTATAGCACTCTTCCCTCGGGCTCTTTCATCATGTCCAGACTGTACTTATTTCAGGTGTACTCTTGGACACTCGATGCTACACTCGATGCTACCAAACAATGCTACAGATCTACTACGAGACCTTCTGCCAAATGTCGCTAAAACGGCGTCACTGACCGCTACCAACACGCGCGAACAAACCATGGGCCATCTCCATGGACATCACTTATAAACGTTTGGACACAGACACAATCACCAGATGGTGTTAGCTGCTTTTCAACCCCACCCTAGATCACGAAATGGCAAACAAGAAGTCATAGGTTCTCTCAGTCTGACTTATTATGCAAACAAGGACATAAGGAATTAGCAGGATGGGCGACTGAGCATGTGATCTCAGAAAAGGATCAGACGTTTACTTGGACTTCTACCTTCGTGTGCCTGTATGGGGATACACCGGGCATTCATCTGTGTAGCTGCTTCATTCGCGTGTTTCTAGCAGGTCAATGCTATCACTAGCACTAGTAGATGCATGATGTACTGTCACGCAGCTGACCCCGGCCATCCATCTTGCGCCCCCTCATAAGATTGATACGCAAGGTTGTGGACGGCTGGCGGCTATTGCTTGAAACGTCCACGACATATACGCAGAATGCGATATCATTAGCCATCTAAGGAACTGACCACCAAAATGCGCCAAGACTCTTCGCTCAGGTTATTTGGAAGCTAAGCTTGGCTGAGCATGGCACACCTTGGCGCTGCAGCCAAGACTCCTCCCGGGCATCGCAGCTCTCCGCCATTGTTGTTTTGCTCCTCCGCGTTGTGGGCTGGTTCTCAGTTTCTGGACCAGGGATAGTAATCAGGAATATCACTCCGAAGCTCTTATACTACGCTGCACTTTGCCTCGCACTACGGTATCCGGAGTACCTATGCTTTGGCGCCTGTGTAAGAGACAACCTCTATAATTCAGCCATAAAGAAGATGCCACTGTTGAGTATTTACAAAGTAGGAAGCTTTGTCGCTTCTGGAAACAGCATCCCTCGTAGAGCGTGCTTGTGGCTTGCTTTTGTTGTCTTGCATTTACAAAGGTTCCAATTTCATGACCCCTGTGTCTGTAAGTAGCGAGCCAAGAGATCCAAAGGTTCCTTGTTGGTGTGGCGTTGCCTAAGGGCAGGGGCAAACGGGTCGGCCGCTTTTCTGACTTGGGGCTAGCTTATCTATCTTTATTTGCTTTAAGAAACTTACCAGAGCAGAGTTAAAACGGGACCTTGTTTTTAATACTGTGTGACTGTTGTCTCGTGGCCATCTCTGGACCTACCAGGGAGAACATTCATTTAAACGGCGTGGATTAGCAGTACGTAAGATGTTGCAAATGAGCGCGTCTGCAAGCGTATATTTGTCTTGACATCCACTTACCATTCAATAGCCTGTGCCGCCGTACCCTTAAGAGAACACTCCTCGCTAAAACGTAATCATCATGAAGCCCGCATTACGAGACAATAAATCTATACCATGCGGTTCATCGAAACTTATCTTTGCCACTCATATTTTAGTCATTGCATATATTCCATGTTCAGGGCGGCCATACCGTATACAATGCAGTCAATGGCCTCAGTCTAGGTAGTGGTGAGAAAGACATGCATCATTGTAACACGACGAATGCCAATCTCCATCCTTAGTAGTTTCTTGATAATGAATAGAGACCGAGTTCCCGCCCCAAATCTCGAACGATTAGAGTAAATATGTCCAGCAGCAGTTCCTTGCATCATGAAGCTTACTACTGCAGCAATAAAAGAAGAGGAAGAAAACAAGTAACAAGGCCAATGGCCCTAGTGATAGCATGAGCTACCGCCCCATGCATCAGAGCAGGCTGGTTTCACAGTGTTTTATTTCCCATACACACTACCTTCCCAGAACCTAATCTAGTCACTTACCGGATGAGGCACAGATACGGGGGCAATTTATTTTGCCGCCGCCTCGAGCAATATCGCGGAGGTGCACAGACTCCACCTTGGATTTCATGATTGAACGATTGGTGCCGTTCTTCGAAGGAACTTATGTTCTTGGGAGGCCATGTGAAGGTAGAGGGCGTCTTTAGCTCGCAAACCGAGTGGTTCCAACTACAGCGCGGAATGAAATACATTACTTCCGATCATCTACAGTCATGATCGGTTGGTCCTTTCACCAAGGTATGCGGAGATATCACTTTCTCGGTTAGGCGTGTTGCTTTTTGATGGTGGTTTGCCCGCATTAATGCAAAGTTCCAGCAATCAACGCCCAAAAAGTTCCCATGTACGATACTAAACAGTTTTTGACCACGCAAAAGTGCCTTCCTGAAGGATGATAGTTGGCTCATGTTCGGCCACCGTACACTTTCAACCTACCAGCGCTCGTAGATGACCCTGGCCACGGTGTTTATATATCCTTGGCATGCGTTAGTCCCAAGTGTGACCTTGTTATAGCCTTGCATCAACGATATTAAATACTGTGGCGAGGCCCCGAATTTCCTCTTTGTAGAATGCCTTAAGCGATACACCGAGATTACCTCCTTGACGACGATAAATCTGGCTCTTGGCTCAGCTCTGTGTAACAGAACGGTACCAAGAGGAGCAAGAAAAGGCCGTCACTATGGGTGCGCCTGTTGAGAAGTCCGAATATGGGGGAGACGAAGGTGGCGTCCAGGAGAAGCGAGTGTCTGTGGAGGTCGTTCTCAAGCCTGAGGATGAAGAATCGGAAGATGAGGCTATCACAGACCTGTTTACAAGTTTTCCTATACCTAAGGGAGTCGAGCCTGAGCCAAATCCATTGACTGTTCGAGCGGTCCTCACCGGAATCGTTTTGGGCTCCCTGGTTAATGCTTCCAATGTATATCTGGGTAAGTGAGCAAGGCACTTCATGTCAACCTACATCTCCTGAGCCGTGAAGTTATCTGCTCATAAGAAGACACTGCCTGACAATCAATCCAAATAGGTCTCAAGACCGGATTCACCTTTCCTGCCACCATGTTCGGTGCTATTTTTGGCTATGGTAAGTCATACACGAATAACGTTTGTGCTCTGTGCTCTATCACCACGACCAGAGCACCTCCTATGTGTCGGGCTAATCAGTCCATTCCAGGCTTCATCATCCTCCTAACCAAAGTCCTTCCGGGCGTCCCTGGTATCGGAACTCGCTTCGGCCCTCAAGAGAACTCGATTATTCAAGCCTCTGCAACAGGCGCTGGTGGCATGGCCGGCCTTTTCGTTGCCGGCTTGCCTGCAATGTACCGCCTAAGCCTGTTGTCCGAAAACCCCAAAGACGATTTCGGCCGCATCCTCACCATTACCCTTGTGTGCGCGTTCTTCGGCCTCTTCGCCGCCGTACCTCTTCGAAAGTTCTTCATCATAAACGTTGCGAGAGAATTGAACCTGATATTCCCTACACCTACGGCGACTGCCATTTGCAGTGAGTTCTTGCTTTAAAGCGAAGCACACGGAAACAATGCTGATTCTTCAATAGTTCGATCTATGCATGCCGTTAGCGGAGGCGCCGCCGATGCTGTACGCAAAGTCAAGGCATTGGGATTCACTTTCTTGGGTGCCTTTACCCATATTGTGGTATCTCAATATGCTGACGGCATATTGCACAACTGGCATATATTCACTTGGTTTTACATCTGGAGCGGGTACAAGAACGGGGCCCTCAACATCGAGAACTGGGGTTGGTACATTCAGCTGACACCCGCTTTCTTTGGTTCCGGTATCCTCGTTGGCCTCAATGCTGCCGTCTCTTGGTGGCTAGGCACCGTCGTCGCCTGGGGTCTGATTGGACCTCTGCTTGTCCATTACGGTGTATGTGCGGGCAAGCCCATCGGCGAAGGAAAGTGGGAAGGCCTGGTAAACTTCAACAGTATGAGTGGAATCGGCACTCCTGGATGGATTCCCTCGCCTCGATACTGGATGCTATGGCCCGGCGTTATGGTACTAATTGTGTACAGCTTGGTTGAGTTCCTCATCCACATTCGTGTCATTTATGACGGCGTCAAATACGCTCTCCGCACCTTTGCCGGTTCGATCAACGATGCCTTGCAATCTCGAGGCAAGAACAATGCTTTTCTGCAGAAGCAGGCAGCAAAGGCAAATGAAGAATCCACCCTTTTGGAAGATTTTGCGCCTCCAGAGGACCAAGTGCCCATCTGGGTCTGGCTAACCGGCTCCATCACCTTTGTGGTTGTTGCATGCATTGTCTGCGAACTGCAATTCCACATGAATGCAGGCTTGGCTATCCTGGCCTGTATTCTGGGTCTTGTATTCGCATTTCTCAGTATCTATGGAGGCGCCGTCACTGATACCGCGCCACTTACTGCCTCTTCCAAGGCTTCGCAGCTTGTTTTTGGTGGCATTACAAAGGGACATTACCCGGTTCAGGACGCTCAGCGGATCAATCTTATTGCAGGCAACATTGCTTCGGGCACTGCCGATGTTGCTACCAACTTAGTAAGCGACTTTCGAGTTGGATTCCTCCTCCGAACTCCCCCCGAAGCTTCAGTTTTACGCTCAAGCTGCTGGCGCCTTGGTTTCCATCTTTCTCGCCCCTGGTATCTTTGTCCTGTTCATGTCCGCGTATCCCTGCATCCGCGATCAAACAATTGAGCATTGTCCCTTTTCAGCCCCATCGGTTGTTGCCTGGCAGGCAGTCGCCGAGGCTGTAACTCTTCCAAAGCTTCCAATTCCGTTGTCTTCGGGAATCTTTGCCATCGTTTGTGGTGTCGTCTGTGCCATCCAAGCGCTTGTCAAAAACTTTTACTTGGTCGGGCCCAGAGAGAAGTATCGCAGCTACTTGCCGAACTGGATGTCAATTGGCGTCGCATGGGTTTTGGGAATTGATAGTGGATATGCCAAGTTCGTATTGACCCCATAATGACTACTTGAAAAGCCGTGCTAACTTAGTCTCAGTGCCATCTTGTTTGGCAGTATCACCTCGTGGTGGTGGCGGAAGTATTTCCCCAAAGGCTTCGAGACTTATGCATTCTCCGTTGCTGCCGGTCTTGTTGCAGGAGAGGGCTTGGGAGGTGTTGTTAATGCTGCTTTGACGCTGGGAGGAGTCGATGGCACGAAGAAGGGCAGTATGATTGCGCTGCCTGGGGAGGACTGGTAATCAGTTTGGCCATGGCGGCGATGTGTATATTGCTGTGTGTAGTTGAGGCAAAGTGATGCCATCAGCTAAGGTCTTTTAATGCTAATGCTACCTATGACTTAACATGGTGACTCGCCGAGCGTACACGTGCTATTGCTATTGCAAGTTTTGTCGGAGCAAGAAAAGGATGTTTAAAGATGGTTCAAACGAGTAGGCCACATGAGTGCAAAGGCATGGTCCGAATCCAAGCACACCAAGAAAAAGAGGCTCATGATGCGGTGTAGCAGTATGAGAAATATCTTTATTGATTATACAGAGCATGGCAAAAGTGGACTCAATGTTTATCTGTATGTTACTAAAGCGATTTCAATTCGGCATATATTATATTATAATGCCATGCTTTTCAGCCAGATCAAATAATTTGCTAGTAAATAGGAATGGTAGAATGCAGAATATGACTGCAAAGAGGCTGATGCAAGAATATCATTTGCCCTTAAAGACGTGTGAGGGGGGAAGCTCACCGTTAAAGCCAGTGGCAGAATGTTGAATATAGGACTGGAAGCGAAAAAAAAAAAACTACGCCTTAGAGGCGGTTAACATTAATCAGGCTGAGAAACTCGTTTCGAGTCTTTTCTCTGCGTTCAAAGCAGCCCAGCATACAGCTTGTGATGGTGGTGCTGCTCGTCTTCTGGACCCCGCGCATAACCATGCATAGGTGGCTCGACTCCATGACTACAGCGACTCCTTGAGGCTGCAAAATGTCGAAAATAGCATTGGCTATTTCTTTAGTAAGGCGCTCCTGAATCTGCAGCCGACGAGAGAACATGTCGGCGATTCGTGGAAGCTTGGATATACCGATAACGGCATTGTTCGGAATGTACCCGATGTGTATCTTGCCTGTAAAGGGCACCAGGTGGTGCTCACAGAGGGAAAAGGCTTCGATGTTTTTTACTATAACCATCTCGTTGTGTCCCTCTTGGAAGACTGCGCCATTGACAATGTCGAATACGTTTTGTTCATAGCCCTGAGTGAAGAACAACATGGCTTTGGCATATCGTTCTGGCGTGGCCAAAAGGCCTTCTCGGTTCGGATCCTCTCCAACACATTCAAGCAGCGTTTTGACGGCTCCTTTCATGCGCTCAAGTCGAGCGGCCTTCTCTTTCTCGCTCTCTTCCAATCGCTGGCGTGTGCCTATGCTCGGCCGGCTGAGGCCGTCGAAGTCGACGACAGGGCTCTCCTGTCGTGATAAGGATGTTGCTTCGGAAGAGGCCTGGACTTGGTCTCCATTGTCTTTTGGTCGGTCCTCGGCGACCTGGCGGCGCTTCCGCTTCTTGCGGTGCTTGAGTATGGGCTCGTCGCGCTGATCACGCCCGGGCTTGCTTATACTTGATCGCCGCACGACGTGGCTGCTGGAGCCGTTTGCGAGCCCTGCGCTTTCGCCGTATCCGCGCTTCTTGCCGGCAGAAGCATCGGCGACTTTGCGCTTCTTTTCGCCGCTCGCGGACGAGGCGGGCGAATCTCGGGCGTCGGTCGGGGACTGAGGAGACATTGGGCCAAGCTGATGGGCTTCGCAGCTCCAATGTCTTGTGATTGATGATGCGGCCTTTCCAGGCCTTCCGGCGACAAATAACTCGGCGAGTGGTGTTGATGGCGCAAATGAAAAATGAAAAATGAAGCGAGCCGGAAAAGTTGGAAGGATGCGTCAGACTAATCCATGTGCAATACCCGCTTGCCGGCCTACCTCAGCTAGCCCAATACATGTGTCAAACTTTGCTTCTAGGAAAGAGTACAAGGGCTTCCTTTCCATGAACTTTGTTCTGCTGCTCTCATTATTAACTTGCTGCCATTACCCTTCTCGTCCTCCTTGTTCCAGTCTCTTTCTTCTTCTTCTCAGTGGTCAACTGCAGTGCAGAATAGACATGCGCATCCTTATGAAATCGGTCTCCATCCATTGCGGCACTGTACGAACCACCCGCTAGGCATGGGCAAAGCAATGGCATTCTCTCTCACTTGTTTGAAGTAAAACAAGATGGCTGTCCCAATCAAAAATTCGAAAATCAACATACTTGACCCTCATATTATATGTTTTACTCATACCGCTCGCCTCGACAGTTCCTCAGGCACTACATGCATGCAACCCTCCAACTCCGTAGCGTCCGCAGCGCTCCGGGTTTTGCCTGGCACATGCGCCTTAAAGTGCTTGCCGCAGTCTAAAGCCCCCGCCATAGCAGTTCCAATAACATTTGAGGTGCTCGTTTGCGTGACAAACTGCCCGAGGTGCAGTTGGAAGCATGAGTTCTTGGTGCATGTACACTACTCTAGAATCTCGGCTGGCCATAAACTCAGAGTCGCTCCAAAACCCGAAGCAACAATGAATTGGCATTGTTCTCGGTGAAATGTAAAACGACTAGTTCAATGCGCCCATATTTCATCTTAATCTCTTAGGTACTCTTCAACTAACATCCCCACCTAGATTCCTTCTCTTTAACTCACAAATTTCTTTATTACATCTCGTACACTAATGTATCCTGTGTCCAAGCCACGCTGCCGAATTCTGCTGACCTGCTCCATGAATTATTACGCCGCAAACAAGCCAGCTGTGGCGTTCATTTACAATCGTCTCCAGTAAATGCAGCCTGCGGTCAGGTGACGTTATGCCAAGCTCAAACGCTCATATCGTGTCGTTATACGAGACCAGCTTTTGCCATACGTCACTGGGTGAGCTACACATTTAGCTGCCCGGATAATCCCTTCACGCTTAAAGCGCGCAGAACGGGCTCTATCGATCTAGTACTACCATTTCGTGCTCGCATCAAACTAATTCAAGATGCCGTGGAAAGATCACCTCCATCGTTTCAAACAGGAATTGAACCATCGAGTCGCTGAACCAGGAGCCGCGGCCCAGCCACCGCCTGTGCCGCCTCACCCGCCAGCTATACCACCCCGGCCTCCAGCTGTACATTGGAAACCTCAATTCTATCCCAATGTTCCGATCAATCTTGAGTGGGACGCAAAGCTAGGCAATGGACCAGATGGGTGGGGGAATCAGGAGCTGCAGCATTATACTGCAGAACCCCAAAATGCATTCCAGTAGGTCGGGGCCGCCGGCGGTGATTCAACGGAGAAAAGCGTAGCAAGAGTGTTCTAATTGTGTATTGTGCAGCACGCCTGAAGGCTTGCTTGTCGTCCGAGCTCTTGCAAACAACTCTGCCCCTTCACCAGAGCAGCGATATACCTCAGCTCGTCTGGTCAGCAGACAGACTCTGGCTCGCGACAAGGGTGTTTTAAGCGCCACGATACTCTCCCCTTGCGCCGAGGGTATCTGGCCCGCATTCTGGCTTCTGCCTCGGGAACCTTTCTCTTGGCCCACTGATGGCGAGATTGACATTGCGGAAACGTGGAACGGAGATCACGAAAATCGCTCCTGTCTTCACTGGGGACATCATCACGAACCACAGAAGCACCGAGTTTTAGGTACACGTATTCCTGACATGCACTCTCGTCCCGTGCGGTATGACTTTGCTTGGGAACAGCCCAACGGCGTGCCTGGCCAGGGGAGAATGATCTGGTACATTGATGGAAGGCCTGTGATGAAGTGCCAAGTTCCAAGCGGGACCCGACCACTTCGAGACATGAACATACTATTGAACGTGGCAGTAGGCGGGAATGTCTGTGGTGGTAAAGTACCTCGAGATGGGTACTATGACATGGTCATTTACAACCTCTCTATTGTCAGTGAGCTAGAATATGGAGGCTGGCCCCGGTTTGAGCAAGATTGGCACCACCCTTCTGTACCTGGGGGTAACACTTACTAGATCGAGGTCACTCGCAGTACACGGTCACTTCTCAATCCAACATTAAGCGAGTTCAGGTTGCAAGCAGCGAACTATTTGCGGCAGTATGATATGCTATATCCTTATTTTAATAAACGATATGCATATATGGCTTCATGATTCTTCAGACAATCTGACAATTGAGGTACTAGCGTCTCTCGTGCATGACCAGAGACAATTATTGCTCGACTTGATTTTGATTGGCTTTCAATTTTCTCTAAATACGTTATACAGGTAGAGTTATGTACAATTTCCACCCGCTATCCTGAGAAAGCTTCTAAGTTTGGCTGTTGATACCAGCAATCAAAGTCCCCCAAGATCCACCGAAGCCGTCATTTGAACCATTGCCAAATTCCTTGCCGTCAGGCAGTCTCATTGTCTCTCCGGTCTGAGGTCCACTGGTGAAACCATAGAGGTGGGCACCGGAGATGGAGGTTTGAATGTAGTTCATAAGTCCCTGGGAAACTCCCGTCAAGCTTTGGAAGTTCCAGCTTCCAGCTCCATAGTGGAAGATGTTGCTGTTGCTGCCAGTAAACCACTGAGCAAGGCCCATGCGGCAAGTAGAGTCGCTACCGCCGCACCAAGAGAAGTTCGGATCAGAAGCAGTAGCAGTGAAGGGCTGTCCAGGAAGAACAACGGCGTTGTTACCCTGGTTGTAGTTGGTCTCACTCTGGAAGAGGGTGAGGAAAACATTGGCGGCGTTGTGGTAACCAAGCTGGAAGAGCCAGTTGTGCTCGGATCCAAGACCCGTCAACCAGGTACCGGCCGTAGCCTCAACGAGGACGCCACCCTTGACGGCAGTTCGAGTGCCCTTGCCGCTTCCATCAGAGGCGTGGTCAGCAACCCAAGACCAGAAGTTGTCAATGTAAGCTGAAGACCCAGCAGCCAGGTGAATACCAAGGTAAGCGGCACGGCAGTTTGCTTCACTGCTGCAGCTGAGAGATGTATCACGGGTGCCACCAATGGTGTTGAGAGAGTTGAAGACACCGACATCACCGGGGTTGTTACCGGCCATGTTGATGCGGAGAAGAATAGCGCCGGGCAGAGCCTGGTTGACTGTGAAACGGATATCCTGGACGTGGGCGACACCCTTTTGGCCAGGAGTGCTTCCAATCTGGACAACAGGAGTTGGGTTTTGCTCGTTGGAGAAAGCGCTGCCGGATCCAGAGATGGTGGACCAACCCTCGCCGTACAGCTCAGTTCCAGGAGGCAGAGTGATGGTTGAGGTCACAATGTAGATACCGAATGGCAGGTAAGCAATTTTGCCTGCGCTGGCAGCGGTGTTGATAGCTCCCTGGAGAGCGGCAGTGTCGTCAGTGAAGCCATCTCCCTGAAGAGTGTGTCCACCGTTCTGGGTCGAATCCTTCAGGTTGATGACATCTGAAATGGTTGAGCTGGCGTATTGCGGGGCGTTGATAACAGGGTATTTGCCGCCGGGAGCAAGCGCTGCAGGCCTGTTCACCGCCTGTGAAGTCGGGCTGGTCTGATAGGTCGGGTTTGCTCCGTAGGTGTTTCCGTAGACATAGGTTCCGAGGCTGGTAGAGCCGCCAACCTTGACAGCACCGTTGACGGTAACCATGTTGGAGTTGGTTGTGTCTTTGGAAATGTTTTCGAGCATAAAGTTGGGGAATCCTACAGCGCTGGTGAAGAAGTCACCAGAGTTGATGCTGGTACCGTCAATGACAGCGACCCAAGGCTCTCCGGAGTTGTAAGTGATACAACGGCCGACGGTGTTACAAGTCGGGGCAAAGATGGTGATGGTATTACCGCCATCGATGACGATACCGTTGGTGCAGTCGGTGAATGTCATGCCCTTGATCTGACCCTGCTGAGAGCCTGGAGGAACCGAGTTAGCACAAGATTTCGCCCAACTGTTGGATGCGGAATACTAACCAGCCCAGTGCAATCCAATGTTACCGAAGCTGAACGAGACATCTGAGACGGAGATGGTGGATCCAGATCCGACAGAGAGACCTTTAAACAAGGTTTATGTTAGCCAGAGCTTTAGGTATTTTTATCAGAGAATGTGCGTACCAGTATGAACCCCTGAGGGCATGTTGATCTTGACATTGACCTATAATGCGTGTTAGAAGATCAATTCCCAATAGAGCAAGCATAGCAGTCTGATGTACCAGAGCACAGTTCTGGGCAAGGGCCCAGCTCATGGCAGTAAACCCAGAGTTGCCCGAGTTAGCTGTGGTGTCCAAGATGACATTCTTGACTGGAAGAAACTTGTTAGCACCGTATATACACAACTATCACTTTCCATAAGCTTGCAGCTTAGACTTACTCATGATGGAGAAATGGGTTTCGCCAAAGAAGCCGCCGCAAGGACGGGCACTGCCATCAGCTTGGCCGGCAACAATAAGATAGTCGCCATTGAAGCCAGCAGCCGCCTTAATGGTAGGAGGGTTGGCGGCATCACCGATGATGACTGTGTCTGTGAAAAAGAATGCAGTGCTTGAAAGTGTATAGGTTCCTATGGCAAGAGTTTAGGATGAGTTTCAACAATAGAGTGCCACTTTTAAACTAACCCGGAGGCAGGTAGATGACACGCGGCTCCGCGGCCAAGTAGCAGTTGTCTCTCTGGCCGCCGCTGGGTCCTTGAGATGTCAAGGCATTTACAAAACCTGCCGAGTCTCCAGAGGCCACACTCATGTAGACAGGGTAGGTGAAGTTCTGGGTCCCGCCGTTGAAGAGGTCGGGAGCATAGCCTCTTACAGCTCCCGTCGTGTGGTCGATGTTGGGCAAAAACCACGACGAGGCCCTGCTCTCAAGCTTGTTAGAGACACCCTCAGTTGGCAGAGCCCACGAGAGGGCAGGCAGGGCTGCCAAAGCGCCCAAAAAGGAAAAGGCCTTCATCGTCGAAAATGATCAGCACCCTTCTAAACGTTTAGGTTGACCCGAACGCCAAGTCTGGACAATGTCCTGATCATTCTAGGCACAGATCGGCCTATATATACTCTTTACTCCAGACATCACAATAGGTTAAATTGCAGGACAGTGACAAAGCCGCTTGTGGCCTTAGTCGGACACCGCTGAACGCTGAGCAATACTTACTCCTCCTACCCATTTAGGTAAGTTCTCTAGGTTATGCAGACCGAGGAGCCCTACATATCCACGCCCACGCTATCGGCAGCGGCTTGCCCGCCCAGGGCCTGCTGACGCTCCACGAGCCATTGGCAGATGCCTAAGAAAGTCAACCACAGAGTAGCATCGGGCCGAGAAAGCCATCCGCCTTCCAATTTCAGCTAGGGACCAGAGTAAAACAGACTTGCCGCCATCTGGATCCGGAAAACCTTTGAGTGGTGTGAATGAAACTTCGAAACATATGGAGCGCAATCAGTAATACGGACGTGAGAAAACCAGCACCACATTTCGGGTATCCGGCAAGCTATTGCAGTGAGATTTCTTGCTAATGCTGGGGCTAGTACTTTATATCGGGCAAACAGAAGCTGCTCCACGGGCAACTATCGTGATTTTAGCGAGAAAAAAGAGCGATTGGGAATCATCCATTATATGGTTACAAGTGGTGGGAACACAGCCGCAGTAGTGTCGCATCCCTATCATGGTACTACTAGTGGCATTTGGAAAAGTAGGGACGGTAGCCAAGGTGGACGATAGAGCTTTCATCGTCACATCAATGCCACAATACACGAAATAGAGAATAGTATTGTTTCCGCCTCTCGAGAAACTAAGAAAATACGGCTCCGAGATAAAGGAGCACGAGCACGAGCGGGAGAATCATATAAAGGGGTTAAAGCAGTGGAGTTTCTCCTGCACCCCTCGTTCTAGCTTCCGGAGCTAAAATCAGCCAGGGCAGCGCTGTAATAGTACCTCGGCCATGAAAGGTGGAAGACGATGCCAAGAGTTTGCAATCCATGAGTTGTGCTGGCCAACAGCCAAGAGGAAAAATTTCACATCAAAGAAATTGTTCTGTAGCTTTAGGGGAGCAATTGTGTTTTTGTGAGTTTCTGGAGCTTTCTATGCCATCTAATTTTCCGGCACTAGACATCTGTCGTTTCCATATATAGTATTCCCGTATGCTAGTGTCTAGTGTATGTGCTAACTAGCAAATGAAACGCTGGAGAGAGATTTGAGATCTCACTGCTCCGTCATACTTTACGAGTAGTCTATTCTCGGATGTGTCACGCTCTAATTTATACTTTACTGTTCGCCCTGCAAATGAATCTTTGGTCAACCAATGATAATTTTATCTAAGAATAATCTCATGGTGATTCCGTCTTCTCGGCTCTATCATGGGATCATTAGGATGTCGATGGGTTATTTCCACTTTTCAGAACACGTGAGAATGAAGAGTTTAATGAATAGCTTATCTATGCGTGAGGCCAGAAACAGTTTCTGTATTAAGAATAAACTCAGCTCGCTGCCCCATTCTACTAGGATTGCTGCTGGTCTGTCATCAACCGTTGGCCTGTTGCTTGTCATCCGTAAATAAACACGAGACGAGACAGTCTCGCCACTAACCTGTCGGCGTTTTTTTTTTTTTTTTTTTTTTTTTTGATTACCTATCGACTGGCCCTTTTAGATGAATGATTGATAAGTACCTACTATGCCAGTGCATTTGCTCATTGAGGCTACCCGAGATTCATCTGCTTGCTACATCACTCTACTATTTTACTTGAGATGCGCCAACGCCAAAAATTTTTATTTTTTGGGGGGTTGACATTTGGCCTATACAATATAAAGAATCAATTCGCTGACTTGGAATTTCCCAAACAAAACACAAAGACCAGAGTGCAGTGTTATAATTGTTGTTCAAGGTTCCCATCTTTTCCTCCGAGTATCGACATGGTGTCGCAAAGAACACTGAGTAGTCAAAGCGCTTAAATCAGCTGACGAGTGCCATCACTCAAGGTCTTTAGTATAAGTCAGGAAATACTTGCATGCAAACTCAGTAATTCACTCTTTGAGAACGTGCATGTTTGAGTTGAAACTACGATCGCCATATTATCCGATTGAGCGAGTGCAACGCCATGCAGGAGACAAATAGTTATAAGGATGCAACAACGGGTATCCAGCTTTCCTGTGCCGTAACGTTGTAGTGCTAGTAATACTATTCATAACCCTGCTTTATTCTTTTCTAGCTACGACGCTCTCGTATAGCCCTGCAGGAAGAGTTATTATCGCATGAGTTCAAGTAACTAGGATGGAGCATGGGACATTTAACGAAGTCTGAAATAGGTACTATTTATGCTTAATGCATAGGATTTAGCCTATGTGACATGGGCGAAAGTTGACCATGAAGTATTGTTACCCGCCTTTCGTCGCGTCTACTCTGTACGACTGCGAAACGTCAGCCTTTTCTGTCTTGGAATGCACTTGAACTATAAAGATACACGGTAGAATTAGCTGGTCTCATATGCGCAGAGTTTGGAATGTGCGCATAAGAAACTTGGAATGTCGGTTGCCTGCTCGTTTAACCTTTTACAGCTAAACTCTTCATATTCTTTTCTTCCTAGAAGAATAGTAATCACAGGGAATAGTGTTTACAGGGCTTTAAAAGAGTTGAGTTGAGTTTAGCAAGTATTGAAGCTGATCCAAACCCTGGAAGAGTTGCTGATGAGACAACTTGCTAGGCAGGGTATTACCTACTACTGCTAGTGACCACCTACTTGAGCGATGAGCGACGCACTCAATTCTTCTTTCCGTGTTCTCCTTAGTCAAAGCATGGCATCATCTTCGCACACTCACCTGCCAAATACAGAGGAAGTAATGTTTATATGTAGCTTCCCTTTTAAGACTCGAAGGATGGACTGCCTGTTCAAGCATTTGCAGAAGACGCTGCAGAGATCCGGACTTTGCTTATTGCAAGCGCTTGGACCCGACGGCACATCAGATCGGTCGAGATGTGAGTCCTTGTAAAGATCGTCACTCGGATTACTGCGACTAGCACGTCGGCATATTTGAGGAAACGGGTGCCGCTGTTCCGGCAGCAACGTCTTGGCGACAGTAACGTCTTGGCGACAGTAACGTCTTGGCGACAATCCAGGCACAGCCTGCATGAACAAGACCCTGCAATGTCCAACTGCGACCAGGAGAAGGAATCTAGAATTCAACCTCGCCTCAGTATACTCAGTACATGTAAGCTCTTTGCGCTTCCTGGTGGTGTTAATCAAGCCTAGAGGTAGGTGTTGGTTAGCGGCGTTGTTTCGCTGGCTTTCGGGGAGTGTCGCGCAATTGTAAATCCCCACGGCTTGATCTCTTGGTACCTAGGTACATGTATGCTTCCTCCAAGTCTGTGTTGTCGGGTCTCAATTAGGATAGAAGCTGATATAGCCTTTCATGAAGCCACGCATAGCATCCTCCTTCTCTCAAGAGGCGACGTCAATTTGGTAAATAAATTTTGGAAGACGCAGGATACCGAATACCGAAGGAGAGCAGCCAGATTCAGCTACTGCCTGCTAGAAAAGCTCCCGGAAAATGGACATGTAAGCATCCGTCGGCGACGGGCGACGCATTTAGCTTAGTAATATGTCAAACGGAGTTTTCCGCGATACGAGTTCTTCAGCTCAGCTATGCACGGAGCCAAACGTCGACCTCCAGGCACTACGGAAAAGGCGATCTTCCGTCAGAGATCTTGGGCGTAAGGTATTGTCATCATCACGCGCCTATTGAGAAAGAAGTTCCTGGTTATTAGCTTCTATAACTAATGACTGCAGCTCCAGACATGTCTTCAACTCACCAACTAGCTGGTGGTACTAAGAGGCACTGCTCGACACAGAGATACGCACACGTAATACGAAGAACGCGGCCCCAAATCCGGTCGCTCGAAAGGCTTGATTGATCTCCGTATTCGCTCTCCCTTATCCGTTAATACCTAGAAACACGTCTTTCTAGGCCAACTAGCCGCCGAATCTAAAATTGCTCTTCGACATCATCCCTGGTATCTATTGTAGTCACGACCCTGTCGAGTTAATATCTCTTGAAATATTTACATTGGGCGTAACCACGCGCATAACCGCATCGCTAGTGGAGCAAATTAGAGTGTAGTCTTGGGCCAAGCCAAAGCTCGCTCGCCGCGCACAACATTGTGACAAATTGAGCGCTTCGTAAGCTCATTTCGTAACTCTAGGGTAACTTGGGCTGCCGTAATTAACTTAAACATCAATTCGACGAAAATCCACTTAGCTAAATGGTGTTTCTCAAGATACACATAGAAAAGAATAAGAATAAGAATAAGGTGACGAGCTTTTCTGTTTACAACGAATTCAGTGAAGCTCAAGAGCAGCTACCATTCGATTTCATGTACATACCTAGTTAGTTCACAGCTCTTCTCTCAACCAGCTCAACTATCTTCCAAGCTTGTTCAATACAAAGCCATGATGCTGCAAACTAGGGATAAGCTTCCATTTACTACATCTGTATCAAAGCAGTACCTAAAATCTGTTGCCATTCGTCGTAATGACACTGATTATAATTTACGACCATAATTGAAGCTGAGTCACCATACCGAGACAATGATAGCGCTACATTGTAAGTACATACATGCACTCATAGACATGCTATGGCTGCATTTTATAAGAGGTCAAATACTGCTAAAATCTATGTCTTGAGTGATTGTCTAGACTACAGTTATTTTTTGTTTTGTATGAATGCAAAATCTTTTGGTATAGAGAACTCAATTTGCACTTTCACATTGCTACAAAGCTAGGCTGGCTACGTCATCACAAGAGGCACCGGTCTTTTTTTTTTTTAACACCGTTAGGTTAAAAAGAGGGGACAGAGAACAGGTCATGGAACCATTATTGCCTACTCTACTAGCACTGTAGTATTACGGAGTACTCCGTAAAATGCTCCAAGACAGGGCGCTGATCGGTGATTACAGAGCTGTTGTCTAAGCTGCTGTAGTGTTGCGTTGTTTACGAGGCGCAGAACCCTACAAATTCTCGAAGAATCTAAGCATGCCTTGCTTTGGGCGTCGACCGACCGATCCGTATTGATCCGTCGAATGCGTCACCCGCCAGCAGCAATAGGCTGTGGCGGCGATCGGGAAGAGCGGAAGTCAGTCGGTAGGCAGTGCGAGCCATTAGATGATATAAAGTGCGGGACACATCGCCTGCGCCACTTGGCGATGGCTTTGGTTGTAAATGAGCATGAAGTTGTCTACTCCGTAAACTCTCGCCAGCTGCTCCTTCGGCTCTGGATCGACATCGATTCTGACTTGATTTTGTTTCCCCGGTTCCTAATCTCTAAGCGACAAAGATGCAGAAAGTGACGTCGAAACTGCCATCTTGGGACACGACCAAGACCACAAGCAAAAAGGGCTTTGACAAGGTCTGGGGCTGGGCGGATAAGCTCGGAGCACCCGTAAATCGACTCTCGAATCGCATTGGCAGCGAAGCGTTTTGGCCAACGACATTAGACAAAGAAAGCGACAAGGCTGCGAGAATCCTGAGATCATTCTGCAGTGCGTATTCTCTTTTCTTTTAATGGTTTTCCCGCATCCTTTTTTTTTTTTCGTTGAACTTCGGACAAGCACAAATCGCCCATCACAATGAGCTATGCGAATATGCCGCTTATTCCTTTCCATTTCTGTTTTCTCGTTTCGTGTTTATAAGCAAGATTTTTGTTGCTCTATAATTACAGATCATAGCTTCATATCTGATTCAATCGTTTTGGACATGGCTAACAACGTGTTGTCAAACAGAGGATGGCTTCTACGCAGATGAAGAACCTCAAGTCGACGCTGCCGGACCGAAGAGGAAGCAGCGAGTTATCAAGAAAATTCCTCAAAAAGTAATCGAGAATTGTGTCGGTCTCGCTATATTCACCGTCATGCGTACTGGACTGTGGGTGTCCGGAGCCGGCGGTTCCGGCGTGGTGGTCGCCAAGCAAGAGGACGGATCGTGGTCTCCTCCATCCGGCATTCTGCTCCACACGGCCGGTTTGGGATTTCTTGTTGGAGTGGACATTTACGACTGCGTCCTGGTCATCAACAATCGCAAGGCCCTGGATGCCTTCACCAAAGTCCGAGCCACAGTGGGTGGTGAGATTACAGCAGTCGCCGGACCCGTTGGCATGGGCGGAGTTCTCGAGAACGACGGAAAATGGAAAGAGGCCAACAGACCCAATTTTACCTATCTCAAGTCGCGTGGTTTCTACGCCGGTGTCCAAGTCGATGGTTCGATCATCATTGAGCGTACTGACGAAAATGCGCGCTTTTACGGACAGACGATTGGTGTTACCGACATATTAGCTGGCAAAGTCCGGCATCCACCATACGAGCTTAAAATGCTGATGGAGACATTGAAAGCTGCCGAAGGTCGCTCGGATGTTGATGAAGAGCTCATGGAGGAGCTTGAGGGACAGCCAGCACCGGGCGATGTAAATGTCGAGGCGCCCAGTGACAAGTCGTTCGGCATCCCAGAGCCTGATGACCCGGATCCATATGGCTTTCTGGCCCTGCAACGGGAGGGACTGGATATTGTCGAGGCCGGCACTCGTTCAAGACCGTCTAGCAGCCAGTTTGAATACCACCCAAGCCCGTCAAGCCCGACTTACAGCAAGTTTCACAATAGCAATAGACACAGCATGGAGACTGCAGAAACAAGAAGCAGCCGCGACAGCCACGCATCAACTCCAAACTCAAGGCTCCGATGGAGCAGCGGCGATCCGCATTATGAATCATCAGATGCCGGTACACAAACCGATGAAGTTATAACTCCAATCACGAGCCCAGTTTTTAACACCTTTCAGAATCGGAGTCTTTACGACGAGCCCGGGGAGTTCTACAATAGCCCCTGGAGTGCCAAAGGCCGCAAGAACAGCATCCACCGCGACTGGGGCAGAGATGACAGCCTCACATTCTTCAGTGAAGATGATGAAAAGTCAGAGGCTGCAATCATGTCTCCCTCGAATTTGCGATCGCAATCGATCAGCGCTCCCCCAGTCGAGGCCGTGGTTCCCATCAAGCGCGTCCCGCCCCCGCTGCCACCGAGAAATCTTCCTCGGCCCATCCAACCTGAATTCGAAGAAGTCGATCTCAAGGCAACAGAAGCAGCAGAGCATGAAGAGATATCCTCGGGTCCCCACTCAGAATTCACCAGGGAGACAGAAGGAAGCACGGATTATACGAGCGATGCGGCGTCTATCTCGCCAAGGAAGACGTCGGTTAGCAAAGACAGCGATCGCGTATCTGGCACGCTATTCGACTCCGACTCCCATTCACTTGAAATCAACAGGCGAGATAACGGCGATGTTTACCACCACGCCCTTAGCCCATACAAATCGGATTAAATTAAAAACAAAATGCGACTGCCATATATTGTCTTAAAGGAAGATGCTCTGGAAGGCAGTAATGATTGATTACAAATGACTTTGAGATGATGAAATTGTGTTATATCAATTAACAGTTGGTATTGTATCTAGAAGGATGATAAGCATTACTGGTGTACTCATAAGGCTGATGTATGTCGCCTTTGTCTTATTTACTGGCGTTTTACTAGGGATATTTTCTATAGCTATTCATGATAAATTGGCTTATTTATTATAAGATATCCTCTTCATTTTACAGTATTTTCTTTGCCTTTTAGCTACTAAAGAGAGAAGTAGACAAGTAAATATATGTATTATATAGCTTATTGTAAATACTAAGTGGTGTTATACACAAAAACACTAGCTATTGCGAAGCTCCAGAACAGCTGACAATATTACTTCAGCTGGGACAACCAGCTACCGTTGTGTTTGCTCCCTGTTCGCCCGAGCTGTTCCTAAGTCTTTTCCCCGCAGGTGTTGTTACCACAAAATCAACAATAACAGCTGTCCCGTTAGCAAGAGCGCCCAGCTGCTCATCTGTGCACGTGTCTGCCGCAACGTATGTGTAACACACATTCTCAGGTGAGTCCAAAGGTACGGAGTTTTTAATCGCCCAGCTGCTGAGTGGCCCTTTTGTACTGAAGCAGTCGTTCACATCCTGCGCTCCAGTTGCAATATCCTTTCGAAACATGCTTCTCTCGAATATCTCATAGACCGTCTGTGGTTGGTACGCAGCAACAGCGTGTCCGGCGTCAAAAACACGAGAGAAAGATACATTGCCGTGTTGCCGCACAAGTCCGCCTTTGTATGAGGAATTGGTCTGTATGTCAGTGTAGCCGGCTTGGCGGAAAGATGCGGCCGCGGAATAATCCATACTAAGAGAGATGTTCTCGGCACCAATCCCTATACGTCATTCAGTCCAAGATCCGTAGAGAGCTGGCGCTTCTTCTGGGTTATGGCTTACAGTTGCACTTGTAGTCGCGATCGCCAAACACCAATGCCACACCAACCCCATTATTCAAGACATGTTCAAGGAGAGATATGTCCTGTACCATGGCATTACCGGTCTGGGCAAGGAGCGCCGTCTGATATGAATAGTCATTGCCTGTGAAGTTGACACGGACAGCCAAGTCTTCCTGCACCCAACGTTGGTTGAAGAACCCATTGAAGTAATCTGCCGCATCCGATGCAATGTTGAGGTAAGTGATGTCGAATGAAGATATCTATTTGCGAGATGTGAGCAGTCATCGCCGGTCTGCGGGTCATCCCTTACTCACATTGGATACCTCCATGTAAGGTGCGACCACCTTTTCGAAACAAGCCTCCGTGGCCAATAGACAAGCCTGGTTGACCGTTTCGTTATTGCCATAACCATAAGGGTCGCCTTCATTTGCCAACGTTCTGCATGCGTCTACCGCATCGTAACATCCGGTCTTGGGGGCAACTACCTGCTGCATCACCTCGTTATACACACTCTCGTTATAGACCTGGATTCCGTATGTGTTGTTATACGCCAGATGAGGATAGCCAAAAGCTTCAGCACGCGTATCAATACAGCCGTTGGCAATGCCTAGGATACCCGTTGGAAGAACTGTCGCGTTCTCGTTCTTGTGCTGATTGGCTGCAATGAGCTTGTTTTGTGTAATGAAATGTGACATGAATGCGGTGCTCCAAAATCCTCCGTACTATGTAGCGTGCATATTAGTTTGCGCCATCAGCAATGAATGTGAATTGTAATACAACATACAGATGTGCCCCAGATTGAAATCTCTTTGTTCGTAGTATTGTATTTTGGAAACCTGCAAGGTAATAGTTAGCCTGGCGTTGACTGATGATGGTTATTGTGTCAAGAAATGTCCTACTCCTGGAACCAAATCTGGGCAAATCGCCAGATGGTCCGGGCAGCCTGCGCGGTTGTGTTTTGTGTGGTTTCCAGTGGCCGAGGATCCAATGTCGCAGCCATAAAAGTCGCGTTCGTCTTCAATTGTGAACTGTTCTGAAGCGGTGTAAAAACCGGCGGGCCAGGATTCGCAACGTTCAAAAATCCGTCTTGGATGGTCGCGTACGAAAAGCTGGTTCCTACTGGCTGATCAATGTATAGCATGTTCACATTATTATTCCAGGAGAACGTATTTAGGGTCGTGCTGTTGGAATCGTTGTTTATGTTGCATGGAAACCCAGACATGGAATCCAGGGACGTGTACCCCGGACCACCACCAAGGTATATTGCTGTTGGCGCATTTGCCGCATCATGGCGTGACTCTATTCAGAGAGTTAATGAGTTTGCTTTTAACAACAAGGAAAGGCAGAGTTTTCCCTACCAAAGTACCAGAAGAACAAGTTGACGTCGAAAGAGGCATGCGTATGCTCAACTTGATTCTGAACTGATGCTGGAAGCGAGACGTAGCCGCTCCATGCCTTGACACCTGGGGTGACCTCGCAGATTGACGTCTTTGTAGTCCTGTTGTGTAAGTAGGAGGGTCTGAACAAGGGCACCGGCCAAAGCTTGCTGCTCTGGGCCTTTAGAAGAAATGCTGTACCTGCTTGTAGTCAATGGACGCGCCCGGCCATCGTTGCGATAAAACGTGCTCAAGCCCTGACGGTGAAGGGATGAAAGTCGACTGTGCCAGAGCATGGCCTAAGCCGGATATTCCCACGCTGCTCACGATTTTTGATGGTTTCATGATGTAGGATGCAGAGGAGGGCAAGAAAGAGAGGATAAGAAAATGATAGAAGAGTCAAGGGGATATGGACAGATGCACAGCAGAGAACTCAATTAGAGATATTGGATTCAGGCAGGACTCAGCCCTTCTTATAGGTGAGTTCCAATAAAGAGCTTCATTTCGCCATTGAATGATGCCAAGCACAAGTTGGCGCGATCCTCCTTCCCTTGCCGCACGCTAGGATATACGTCTGAAGACCAAAAGCGGCCATTTTGACAAGTTCTATGCTAGAGCACGATTATGAGCCTCGTCACACCCCGAGCCCCTGATGCCACCAACTACATGATGTTTCAGGCCATGCTTCTTGCACTACTGCGGAATTCAAGTCCCAGCAGCAGTGCTAAGTGGCTTTTGAATGGCGAGCCCGCCAATGAAATCTCAGCGAGGCAAAGATCGGGTTAGCACTGACCACATCTCAAACCCATTCAGACGCTGCCGTAAATAGCATCCAAAATATCAGCCTCGATCCCACACGCGGCAATCTGTAGCAGTTATCCACCAGTGTGGGGCGCCCAGGTTCAGGTGTTGCGTCTATTGGTGACCTCGCCATTCGAGGAATTGGATTGGCTCAGCACCGCCACTTGCGCCATTACCTCTTGAGACAATGATGCGTAAGCCGAGATAGGGGTCCAGTGCAGTGGCGGTATAGACGTGCTGCCTCGCCCAGCCAATTTGTCACTCACTGCGGTTCATTTGGCTCCGGCTAGGTAAAGAGGTGTTGTATATTAGGTATTCATGCGTGCAAGCGTGATGCTCAGCTTTCTGACTGGCCAGTCTCTGGCTCTTCTATTGGCTTGTTCTGCCTTGTATGCTGTATAACTCACATCGTTCCTTCACCAAAACCCACCATCGGCTGGCTCATGTATTTGACTCGCGCGTCGCGATAGGCGCAATATCTTTCATTGATGTTAGTAATTCCTGAGTATAAGTCTTGCAGATGTACGGTCCAGCTTCATCCAAGTGGCCTCATTTCGATATTACAAACACAAGATCCTTGCTCGCTTCGTAGGTTCACTCCAGAGCCTTTATACGTAAACTGGGACAACCCGAGTCAATCAACTACCTTTCTAAGATTTATCAGCTAAAAGCGTTAACAACGAGGAAAATTGATCAGCTATGAACATTTCGATGAGCTCTAGTCTCAGATGCGCCAACATAACCCCTTTATGGGGGGGACTACTAGTGAGCGGCAACAACATTTGCTTCGACTTTTGAGGTTTGCTGCTGAATGTGTCAGAGGCTTTCAGCGATTGTACGTCCCGAACCTAAACAGCAACTCTCAGCCTTTGCGCCACCAACCTTTGCAGTCCTCATCGCCCATCCTGCATAGCAAACCATTGCTTCGTAATCTGGCGTTTTGCAATTTGCAATGCCCTTGGTGTAGTCAACCATGGTTTTGGCCATCTGTTAACCGTCCTTACGCTTAAAAGCGAACAATGACTTTACGCTGATTTTGCCTTGATCCTGCAAGATGAAGAGTTGCAGACAGGTAACCGTCTTCCTCAAATACCGCCACATCCGTGTCTTGCACCCGGCAATGTTCTGGTATTACATCAACTCGATCCCAGGTTTCCCACGCCTGGAGTCCAAAACCAGGCTTTGTCCAGGCGTTCCAAGAGACTTTCATTGCGCTCTGCAAGTATCTCATCTCCGTTTGTGTTGGTGGCGAAAACTGCTGGTTGTCCCCGACGTCTCCAAAATGTACATGCCGCTGCTCCTCCACTTCGATAATTTTCAGCAACATTCCAGCAGCCGCATCACTTCTCCAGACTCCTTCACGTCTCTTGAGTTTTTCTAGCATCCTCACACACTTTCTTCTCAGCCGAGAGTGTCTACATTTTGATCCAGCCATATATAACACCATGATCAAGCCAGGATCTATAGACACTGATGTTAGATCCGAGGCTGCTCGGCGGCACAGCTCCTCGCTCAGAAGGATGACTCGCTCAAACAAGGCCAGATCCTGGTCAAATCTCGTTTCTGGAATCGGCTCGCGGAGCCGGTGGAGCATGATGTAGAGGAACGTATGGCAGATACGTATTGAAAGTGCATAGATCATATTTTCACACCCAGTTCCAGCTGCCCACGGTCTCGTTTCCCGTGTTTGAATGTGAGGCTGTATTTCGAATCGAGCCATTCCAAGTTCCCAAGCGCGCAAATCCTCACTGAATTTGTATTCTTTGATGAGAAAAGATGCCCATGACTGGTAGTGATTGACCATCAAAACCCTGGTGAGGGCGTAAATACCTTCAAAAGCTTGTCCGTACGTATCAAACCCCCTTTCAAACAGACCTTGTTGACCACAATGGCGAAGCGCCGCCATGTCTTCTCGAACATATGGTGCAGCCATATCCATGACTGATAAGCGGTCGAGATCGAGTCGAACCAGCACATCAGCAGCGCGCGCCGTCTCATGCGATTGATCTCCTTCCACGAATAGCTTCCTACCGGCTATGACGTGCATTCTGGCATCTTGAGTCCTGCCTAGCCCACCAGCGGCGGCACCTAATAAGATACTAAGCACCAGCATTGATGTTGGGTGAGACACCGTCTTGGCTAGGGAGATGGCTCGATAGTAGTGCACCTCAGAGACGCCTTTAATCTTTGCTTGGCGTGATGTGTGAAGTCGTTCCCCAGCACTTGCACCATTGTTCTCCGTGACGTGCCAAGCCTGCTGCAGTGAAGCCAGCGTAATACATGCGTGCCACATAGCCGGTTCATTATGCGTTAGTTTCAGAACCAACTGTGTCCAAAATTGTGATGGTGCGAGCAAAGTGGCTGACGGGATAGTCCGGGAGCGAAAAACGTCGAATAGCTGGAATTCCAGTGACAGACGAGATCTTTCATCCCCCAAACAGGTTGGAGTTCGGGCAAGGGCCGCTGGAGCTTGTGACAAGGACCGCGTGAGCACCACTGGTACTGCTGCTTGTCTTCGTTGCTGTAGTAGCTTGATGTGCTCTGGAATTGAGGTACCGGGATGCTTAGCAATATCAACTAACGCACGGCGAGACAAGGCGATATCCACAGGAAGGTAGCCATCGCACCGTCGGCCGGTGGAAATGCAACGGCGACAGTTGGGCCTAGCCTCATCGCACTTTACACGTCGGATCCTGCTCAGTTCACAAGTCAGTCATTATTATAGTTGAAAAGGGGGTATTTAGGCTACTTACCGACAGGTAGTGCATCCTCTTCCAACAGACCGAGGCATATGGACTTGTTACAAAAGCACCGATGGATAGTTGTCTTATGAACGAATATGGCATCAGAGGTAAAGTTGTCTGATACAATGTAGGTTCATTGAAGCTCTACAACTATTAATCTTACCCTGTTAGATTGTTATGAAGAACCGACTCTTGTTAGTTTGTACCTATATGACGACTGGACCGTGGCTGACCGTGGCTTAGCCGCAATCCTACCGTCTCTCTATGTGCGCGATAGGCAAGGTACTCAGCCGCCTGGTGTTTAAACGGCCATCCGAGAGTGAACCAACCCCACTGCTTCCTAGCGGGACGGTGAGCTTAGGCGAGACCCTATTCAAAAGCTGTCTGACTTGGCGCATACAGAAGAGTTGGCTTGGGTACCTGTGCCAGTGTCGCCGCCGCCGCAATCGGAGGCAGGACGATTTCTGGACCCTTGGCGTAGACCTACATGGCTGGTAAACGCGGCGCGTGGCTCTCCATCTTCTCGGGTTGGCATGCCTTCTTGTCGCCGTGTTGATAGCTCTGGCGTTCCCCGAAACGCGCGCACTGAGCGCGGTTGAAAACGACGGTCCAAATAATTGCATGCATCGCGATAGCTTCGTATCGTATCCAGCAACTCTCCCAAG
This sequence comes from Trichoderma atroviride, assembly GCF_020647795.1. NCBI lineage: Eukaryota > Fungi > Ascomycota > Sordariomycetes > Hypocreales > Hypocreaceae > Trichoderma > Trichoderma atroviride. Next base: position 98,772 of record NC_089400.1, on the reverse strand, counting down.
AACCGGGTGTGGGCGCGCATCTCTGACATTTTGGAGCTTAAGCAGATGGCAATCTTGGTCGAATTTTTCTTTCAGAAGAATAAGTGGCCAGGTCTGCTTCTTTCTACTATATAGTCTGCTTTTGCCACACTGGGCAGCTATTCGAGCGTGATTCTCATGCAGCACACAACAAAGCGCTTTAGTGGTCTTGGGCCACAGTATGATTCATACCTAACCCACAAAACCCCCCGGGTTCATGGTTGTAATCAAACAAAAATAAAATAAGAAGATACTTTTTCCATTGGATGCTAATTGAAACTTTTGGCTGCAAGACATGAATTCACATTCTAAATAATAATCATGTTGTAAATTTAATTGCCTAACGTCCTGCTGACGATCCTATGTAATGGCTGTTCACGAGTCCAACCTCCAGGAGCTTTTGACATTACAAAATGTGAGCGCAATGGAAGCTTCGTAAAATAAACAGGCAAGCGAAAATCATTATCTGCTTTCTACATGGCAATAAAATGCATATACGTAGTTTATTACTATTAAAATGCTGCAGTTTGCGATACTGATAGAGCACCAGGCCGTTGTAGGAAAACTTATAGTGATAATGTAATAGCGTACTAACTCCCCTTGGCCGATTTTCACATATCATGTTTAATAACTCCAATCCGCTTGAGCTCATCTTTCCACTCCGTGGCATAAAGAAGTTTATAATTAATCTCAAAACTGGCCTTCCAATCCATCATTTCGCGTTTTGTATGGCCTTCACCGCCGCAGCCGCTCAACATTAAAGGGCACTGTGCTTCTTCACGGCAGTCTTCAAACAAGTACTCGGTGTATTCCCACCAGGATGCTGCTATTGCTTCTGCCGCGTTCTTTTGCCTGAGTTCATGCCAGAGCAAGGATAGAATAAATGTTTTATAGCGAAATAGTGGACGTATACTGGGCGACACGGCTATTGCGTGTCGTAGTCTTGAGCCATTGAGAAACGGACTCTTATGGACCAAGTCTAAAGGAAGCTCATAGATATCAGAGCTACCTCGCTGGATATCCACTGCTAGCATCTCGAGAATTGGTGGACTGATTTCATTGCCGTTTTGGGAAGTGAGAGACGCAGGTCGATAGGTCGAGTCGGGTCCCAAAGCCAGGATTGTTAGGTTTTGCAGGTTCGGTAGTTGACGGATGGCGACGGAGCCGGTGAAAGATGTGATGTCTCCTGGGATTTCACAAAGTGCAACGTTTTTTATTCGCTTTCGGTCGAGGGCTATGAAGCCATCCACTGGTTCATCGTCGTCGTCAAGTATCACGGGGCTGCGATAAGCATCCACGGGGATGCCTCTTGACGGCCACCCATCAAAGACTGTGAAAATATCCGTATCGTAGCTGATGAAAGGCGTATCGAATCGAATATCAAGATCCGATACTCGAGAATGGCGAGAAGGCTGAAAGAAATGTGGCAACCAAACGTCTCGAGCCTCGCGGTTCACATGAAGCAGAGGAAATATCGCATGTTCTCTTGGCTGAACAATGTATCGATAATGGTAGCGTTGCCAAGATCCCGTCCCTGGACGTCCCCCGCCTGAGCTGGCTCTAGAGCCAATTGCGCGGTAGTAGTGACGATACCAGTTAGAGGCTGGAGGTAAAACGCCAACCACGCGGCTGGGTCTTGGTACCAACTCCCATATTTTGATCCTTAGCTCGGCTGGTAATTGAGGGAACAGTGTGAATTCGGTCAGAGCAGCCTCCATGATAGGTACTAGCTGGTAATCACCAGAAAGGAGCGGGCGCAAAACTGCAGTGCGGAGAAAGAGTAGCGTTGGTTCTATGACTGCCCGTTTGAGAGGCCGCTCAAGTATTTAGAAAGAAGCACTTGACTAGCAGACAGGAATGTTGCAGAGCCCGTCATACTGGTACTAAATAAGCCCCCTCCTTGATCCCGTGCCCCGCCATAATGACAATCCTTTCATTGGTCACTCCTGGTTCTAGTACTAGTATTACGGCACTGAGTTGGATGGCAGTGCTTTCATCGGAATTTACCTTTCTTACCTCATCTGCTTATTGGCATATGCAGTCCTCGTTGGCGATCGTTACGTGGCTTGCTTTAATACGCTGCCAGCCCCGTAACTGGCTAACGCACGGCCAGCTCGGAGGCTGACCTCAAAGTGGCAAGAGTAGAAGTTGGAAAGATTCCTTGTGTGAATGCAATGCTACTACCTAGTACTAGTACTAGCAAAGAGTAGAATAAGAAATGCGAATGACGTAGGATATGCGATGCAGGAGGTTGACGCAGGGGGGGCGGAGCGCGCTTCAACGCTTTGAGAAAATGGCGAAAGGATGTAGGAAGAGAACAATGATGAAGATATTATGTCTCTGGGACTTGTAGCACTGATCGGACAGAGAATAAGGAGAATAAGAAAAAAATATAAGAGATCTCACAATGCAGCGCATCTGAAATCGCATTGCCCCCTCCGAGACTTTAGAACTCACATCGCGCAAATATGGTGATACCCTTATTAGGCTTCTCTTTAAAGGCTGACCACGCACGAAGTTACCTAGTAGGGCCATGGTCCTCAAATCTCAATAATCTCTCATTCTGATTAGCTACCACTAGCCTGATAATTATTTCATCGTTAAACAAACGTGCAAAAAAAAAAAAAGTAGCTCCTTCAGCGAAAACCATCGCAAATATTGTTCCCAACATCAATACTTCCACTGGTCACACCAGTTTTTCATCAAGGTCTCATCGACTGGTCCAATATTTCTCATGGTCGGGCTGTGTGCCATGGTTCTCTCCATATCCCACTTGGGATGGCCACTGCCGGATGCTATGCCCTTATACGCATCAAGGAGCTTGATGGCAGGATTTCTGTTTACATCGTCCGCCGTTGCATTGACAGCACTTGCTTCAAGAATTCGTATCCATTCAGTCAAAGGCACGATATCCTTTATTCTTCCAGAATAGTGGCTCTTGAGAACTGCCGCGAGCTTGGTCCAGCTAGTTACCGAAGGGTTTACTCCATGGAAGTAACCCGATATGGCTGAGGGATCGATCTTATGAGTAATTCCAGCGACGTCTAAGATTAAGCCAGCAATATCATCAACCGGCGTCCAGTCTACAACGTCTGTCTTACTGAACCGGTCTGGAAGCACTCCGAGGTGCACTGAGCTAGCAATCAAGCTCGGGATGAACTCCTGGGGATTCCACACGCCCTGTTTGGCTCGTGAACCAGCGATTTGTCCGACGCGAATAACAGCAGCCAGGATGCCCGATTGCTCAACAGCTGCATCTAAGATGGAGCTTGCGGCAAGCTTTGACCGGCCGTAGCCCATGGCGGGCAGAGTCAAATCCTCGAGGCGGCGCTCAGGGATTGATTGTGGGCGCGTCCAGTTACCGACAGTACCGACGCTTGAAATGTATATAATGGGGACTCTTTTGGCTGCTTTGTTGGAGAAATCCACAAGCTGGCGTACACCAAAAATGTAGGGTTCAAACGAACTGACGCTAATGTTAAAGTTGACGGGCCATGCGTTGTGAATGATGCGGTCTGCTGTGGCTAGGACGTCGTTGTATTTCTCCATAGGGAGGCCGAAATATGGCTTGGACAAATCAACACCGAGGAATTCAACCTTGGAGAAGTCTGTGCTCAAGTTACGGTACGAGTTGTATGCTGGCTGACGGGAGCTACCTCCATCTTGTCCACGATTGAAAGCAACAATTTTTGCTACTCGAGGGTTTTTGATCAAAAGGTCGAGCATATAAGCACCAAGAGACCCCGTAGTGCCCGTTACGATAACTGTCTGCTCTTCATCCAAGGGATTGGACTGATTTGTGTTGGGAGGCGGCAGATCCTTGGTGTATTTGGACATGAGTTTGACCAGAGCACCGATTTCTCTTTCTTCGGAATCGTCCTCGGTACTTCCAGTGATCACTGAGGAGTATAAATGCTTGGCTAGTCCTTTAATTGTCGAATTTGCATAGATAATTCGAGGTGCAACGGCATCTTTATCAGGCCTTACACCAGCAGACTCTAGGCTAGATCGAAGGATCTTCGACAAAGTGATGACTTCCATTGAGTCCATGCCGGTGCTAAAAAGATCCGCTTCAATGTCGACCGCTGGTTTATGGATCTGGCATCTGACAATATCCAAGATCGACTGTGCCATGGCCTTTGGACTCGTTATGTCCAGAGAAATCGTGTCGCCCATATCAATGCCTTCGTCTTGCTGGGCATAGAGTCCATCGATTAAATCTTTATATGCTGTGACAGTTGCCACTCGTTGTATTGAGCCTTTGCCTGACATTGAAAATGGCGTGCTAGGATCTGCGAGGACAATCATATCGCGGACAATTCGCCCATGAGCCACGGTGACTTTATTCACGTCTGAGACAATTGGCCATACGCTATCAATAAGCGATCTGGCTGCTTTCTCGTCTTTTGGGTACTTATGAGGTTCCAAAATCAGCGCAGGCTGCATCCTTTGCTGTCCGACCACAAGAGCGCCTTTGATCGCGGGATGACCCGTTACGGCAGCCTCAATTGTGACTGGATTGAGCTTCTCGCCAGTGGAGAAGACTATAACGTTGTCAGTGCGACCCCAGTATTGCCAGTGATTTGGCTTGGTTGGGTGTTTCTTATACATATCACCTGTTGACCACTCGGTCTTCTCAGGGAAAGTATAAAAGAGAGGTTGTCGCATAGCTTCTTTTGGATCCTTTCGAACAATGAACATTTCGTAAATGTCATCATCCGCTATCAGACGGAAGTCAGCTCCCATTTCTTCAGCGTTGACGATGAACCACTGCCACATTTTGGGGTCCGTCTGGCGATGGATGACATATGGCGCGACCCTGAAAATGTCAGCGACGAGCATACTTGGTGCTTTAATTTTTCAACTTACTCGGTAGAAGCTATAGCATTCAAAAGATTGACACCTTTCCTCACAATCTTGTCGCCCACCGAGGGAGATAGATTACCTGTAGCTTGAAGTCAGTTTTGGGTGATCAATTGAAGGGAGATCATATTGGGCGAGGTATTCTAACCTCCACCAAAGCCAACCATCTTGAGATCGGCTAAAAGCCGAATTTGTTCTTCGTTGGAACTCATGTCTTCAATGATAGACGGAGGAAGAACAGCTGCATCGCAATCCCCCAGGAACTTTAGGCATTCGGCAACAAGGCCTGCGCTTACAGGGCGATTTGGCACTCCCAGACATAGCTGAACTCCAAAATAAATTCCAAAAAATGACATACAACCAACTCCTGCCATATGGAACGCGGGCATTGGTATAAATACTTTCGAGCAAGTGCTGGGAAGATAAGTCCATACTACAGGAGAGCCATCCATATATACCTCTCGTAGATCGTCGACAATGGCAGCGCTTCCCTGGCGAACAGTAATAGGCTTTGGAATACCAGTAGAGCCACTTGTGTGAAGAACAGCCAAAGGATGGAATCTAGCCTCATCAAATGGTACATCGTATGGCACATGGGGCGCAGTCGACTGAAGCCAATCTTCAAGAGGAGGAACCGCTCTCGCTGGCATGGGATAGAACTGGAGCAAGGGCTCTACAGTGGACTGCATCGAGGGCTCGTACAGGATTTGGGCGCATTGTGTCTTTTTGAAAAGCGAAAGCTGTGCTTCAAGGCTATTTCGCGGAGAGATGAATAACGCTTGGCAATGTGCCTTTATACACGCAAGCATCACTATGGTGTATCGTACGTCGCTTGGTCCGATATAAGCCACGGTAGGAAAGCTGTCTTTCTCATCGGTGGTATCTTGTCTTTCTTTCAATAGCTCGCGAGCAAGGTGGTTCACACCCCTAGAGGTTTCTGTGAACGTGATGGGGCGATAGCCATCTTCGAGGTTGCTGGAATAAGGCTGGTAGACAAAAACACGCTCTGGTTCGTAGGTTGCATAGTCGTCGACTATATTGGGTAGCAGTCGTTTTCCGTACTGCGGTTTCGGCGGCTTTGCGTAGCCATTCATGTTTAATGAAAGGATAGCCGAATATGATACTCTGGTAGAATTGATATGGAAGCGCGCTCAGTTTGTATTGTATTTGTGAGGAAGATGTCGGGCAGATTCTGTTGGAACGGCATGAGACCGTGGGGATATCTTTTATATCAACTTTTATGACACTAGCAATCTTATAGATCACGTCACAAACTTAGAATACATAGGGTCGGTCGTCAACATCCCGCCACCCCCTCAAGAAGCCACGTCTTACAATTTCTTACATATCTTACAGTTTCTTACAATAGACTTTATTGCTATACTAGCCAAATAAATTTGCAGTTACATAACTAAATAAGTGATGATTCTATTGTATTTTTCAGAAGTGCCTACAGCCGAGCTAAAGGAATGACCCCCAATGCTGCAAGATTCCTGCGTTCTTATTCCCTTTAGTCGAGATGATCATTCTATGTGGCTCGATCCCGAGGATCTGAAAATCTACGAGCTAAATTCGCGCGTTCGTAATGTGAAAAACGCCAATACACTACAATTTCTAGAGATCGCATGACCATGTTTTGCATGACCGTGTTTTGCAAGACCTCGGCTGCTCCTCAGGGCAGCCATGATCATGCCGCCCGAGGCATAATAATACTACCTCCCCAAGGATTACAAGTGCTTTCTTTGTTGCTTTGCCATCGCGATGGGACGACTCCCTTGAGTCACATTGTCACGCCATCGAAATCTGCTGCCGTCCCCTCGGAACAGCGAAGCCGATCGCTACTTGTGTTAAGAAAGATGCTAGCAATATCGGTAAAAACATTCTCAGTTATTCGCTCTCGAAAGCCTTTTCCAGCTTCTTGGTATACCTACCCTTCGCGTATGGTTGCCTCTTGCAAACGTAACAACATGACACAGAGATATGAGGAGATGAAAGCAATGCTGAGCCGACCCATCCCCCAAATTTGATCGTGCACTGCTGTCTATAGCGTAGCATCCAACGTGCAGGGAACTCGATCTTGGCAGTTGGCCATTCTTCCTGTGACTAAATGTTCAACCATCGCACGGCCAGCTTCTCCCCCGCGCGCGTTCATCTACAGTGTTTAGTAGCTTGTAGGTAGTGTCAGGAGAGGAGATTCTTGGCATCTATCAAGATGGCTAGCCATATTACTGGTTCTGCATATGCTCAGGCTAAAACCAAAACTGCCACTCGTATCCCACTTTAGGAGGTGTGGCTGGCGGCCCGCAGAGGACTAATAGCACGCGATCCATAAAAAGTACGGTGGTCGGCGTCAACTTGCCGGGTTGCGGAATAATACGAAATGCTCCGTACGCGTTTGGCAGCTGGATCTTGGCATGTTACGGGGTGCTGAGCGGGGTGATGGCATCCAGACGGCTGCGGTGCCTGATTGCGCATTGATCTTGATATTTCATAACCCACATGTCTCGGAGCGGCGTGAGTTCTACGCCATCGCCGCGCATGATGATCGAGTGATGGGCTTGATCGCCTTGGGTATTTATGAGATAAATGCCGCATTGTTCACCGTATCGATGGAATCGGCATCCGTATCAGAAATAGCTGATTATAGTGGCTATTTGACTAAATCGTCGTCTGTGGCAATTAGTTCACTTGGAAGTACTTTGACAGCATGAGTTACGGCGACTAACCTATAATTTGGATTGCACTGTGTCATAATTTGGCAAGTTATAGTAGGTATAGTCACCACAGCTTTCCCCATCCAATGAGCGCAGGGAAAGGTAGCAAATGACGGAGTAGACTTGTCAAACTGACTTTTTCTAAACTCAGTTTGGCTCTTCTTATTACTGCTAAGTGCTTAGAATACCATTTGCGATTGTGACCCAAGAGCGTTGACTTATGTCGTTTCCTCCTCTTTGCGGGGATAACAAGGGATTTAAGACCGGACCGCGAGAGATCCAGCTAGTGATCCGAGGTGAAATTCCCCAACAAGGAAAAACAGCCAACCAAAGATCTGCAATGCGACTCACCAAGCGGCACGAGGTTAACTGAGTAGAACTGTATTATAGAGCTGCTCTATGCGCTGGAACGCATTATTGCTCCGCGAGATGCAATGCGGTAGGACAGAAAAAGCTCATCGCCTATTTTCTGCCTCAGCATATAAAGGTCGCGGCTCCTCTGGAGTTTACCCACGTCAATAGCCTATTCGTCTTTTCGTTTTGCTTCCAATTTCTCTTCTCACGTCATTTCTCGTCGCCCGCCCATGAGCGGCAACACAGCCCTGTGTGCCGCTTTACTGGCGATTTACTCTAGGTAAATATTGAAGTCGTCGTGCAGGTGACGAGAAGCAGCGGCAAGGCCAATGATGCATTCGTTTCACACCTGACGCCGAGCATTGACTACTTCAACTCTTTTGTATAATATTGGCAACCTGTTGCTCTCTGTTATTTAACAAGATACATACTTCTGCTGGAACTCAAAACGGGCTTGCCGCCGACCATTGCGTTGTACATAACGCTACATGTATACGAAAGCCGCTACACAACAGTACACGCCCCAGGGCGTTGCACGGGAATAGCGGGCTGTGAACACGATTGAGCGCGGCTTAAGAGTGCCGGTGTAAGCTAATACAATAGGTAACGAAAAGTCAATTTAATAAGTTATTGTAAATGGCACTCTGTTTTAGCAAATTTTTATCTATTCTGTTTTGTAAATAGCTTTGTATGACGTGTGATATCGTTCCCACCGTCTTTGTTTTCAGGTCTGGGCTATTGAATGACAAATAGTCGCTGGTATAATCCTCTATTTAGGTTCTTTTGGTTCCTATTAGCTACTCAATACTATCACTTGAAAAGGATTGTTTGATTTAGAAAAATGCCTTCACGACTCAAGTCTAAGTGAATTCACGTGTGTTTACACACTTAATGCCACACTGTACTGAATGTAGAAGACGGATTTACTCTCTCACCTGTAAGACCCAAAAAAGCTTACAGCACCTGCTAACCCGAGTATAAGCAGTCAGGTGCACTATCTACAAGATCTGTCCCCCAATGGGTTACCCCGCACACAAAGCCGGTCGTGTTAGAGCTTCTCTTAGACGTCTATTATAATCTGACATGACAGTCAGCACCATGCTGCTGGGGATTAATTAGTTCTGATTGTATCCCAATGGTTTACAGTGAAGCAATCATCTCCTTTTTGGTCTATAATTGGAGCTTAGCATAGTGGCTGTCGTATTAACAAAGTTTGCGTTTGATTCTAGCATGAAGTATGAATAATCCAGGTTAGGGCTGTTTTGCATGCTTTTATCTCTGATCTGCAAATGTCCTGTGTTTCTTTTTTAACATGGCGGTATAATAAATATGTATTACTTATATAGTAGATTTTAATGAATAATTTTGCTTTTTGCAGGTCTTCTCAACGCGTCATTACTATTAGCGCGACTGTTCCCGCGGTGAATATGCTACCCTCAAGGTTGGTAATTAACAAAAGTGTTAGAGTAAATGTCGTATCGTATTACGCGACCAGCAGTGGTAAATTGACCTTGTTTACTTCTCATAGAGTTCATACTTGCGAGATGCTTTCGATTTACATCTACATTTAGTTATTACATTCAACGAATCTAAGCTTTGATGAAACAATGAGTTTCGCAGAAGACAAGGTGATTCGCAAATTTTAGAAGTGCGCTGCCATATAGTTTGTAGACGTTTGTCAGAGCTAATAGGCATTGGAATAACCTAATATACTATTGGCATATGACTGACCCATTGTAAATGAGAAAGTACCAATTGCCGCAATGCACGACGGTGCGCATGATGAAATAACGCATCTCTATCGCCTAGCGACGGTGTCACCAATGCTAACCGATTCGCAAAGGAATTATGTATATTAATGAAGATACTGTCTGCCGTTCTATTATGTCCATATGCACTCACTTTTATTCTTACACATCGTGTTGGTTTCCATCAGGAAGCAGAAATGTTTATTCGATTGTCCAGAATTAGCTGCACCGTATATCATTATGCTCGCAATGCTTTTTACACACAGCTTCATAGATAGGTAACATGACATCTTCTATGGGATTAATTCCCTTTCATAAAACCAGCAAGGAAGATATCCTAATAGTGATTTGATTATTCAAGTTGCATTATTTTGTTCACTGCAGTATATGTAGTTGTCGTGATCGTCATTGTCGATGTGAGAGGCAACACTGGCCCTTGTGACGGTATTTGTCACGATGCGGATTTAGTTACGACTTGATCTGATATAGAGAATAATAATCTGTCAGATAGCTTTTATTAGGGTCCCGGAAGTGGAATTATCTCGTAGTTCATTATTCGTTATTCTCGTGACCCATCATTTTCTTTCGGCAAAATAGTCAAAGATGCTTAGTCTAGAAATGGCCATTTAAGCTGTGCGACCTGCCTCATATAAGTCACAGATCAAGTGCCACATTTTAAAGCTTATATGCTTCGATATATGGATCTAGAAAAGAATTCTACATACCGCAATTTCTATAGCCTTTTAACACGCTGCTTACCTGTTATTACTAATTGCCCTTCTACCGACGAGTAAGGCTGTGGTCGAAACGTCTGAAACATTCTAAAATGGGGCATATCCAGCAAAGGAGCCCCTTTTCAATAAATGCACAATTGCGAAACAATTGCGAAAATGCAGTATGCTAGCTCTAAGTAAGTTCAATAAGAAATGGCTTCTTCATAGCTGATAAAAACATTCATCATATGAATCTGCTTCTTCCTAGAACCCGAAATAACACACCACTATCAAATACTGCCTTGTATCATTTTAAGACATATGACACCTATTTATGTTTCTTAAGCATTGAGCTTTACCAACATCCATTCGAGTAGAACGCCAGACTTACAGTATTGAACTCGTGCGAATGTTACATCTCTTCCGCTCTTGTAACCAATTGCCCTCAATGTTGGCGGCAAAGGGGAATGTAATTGACCTCAACCGCTGTCCTGCCCCTATGTAGTACGTAACAGCGAGGAGCCCGAGTTGTATACGATGGACAAATCCGGCAGCTCACAGTCTGATTCCATTGCACAGAGCAGTACTGTTTGCATGTTATTAGCAGGATCATGCAGCTTGTATTACGATCTGGCCGGTTCGTATATCCTGGGGTACTCTAGCGACTCAGCTTCTAATGTTAATTGAGCATTATCGATCTAGCAAAGAAGAATAAAGAAAAATTCCACCAATCAAATCCCAACTGGAAGATATTTTGCCGGGTGTGCGGCACGACGGACAATCTACTTTTAGGCATATCCTGGCTGGGGCTCATGTACCTGTCATTTTAGAGTTAGTGCGACAACTCACTAACTACTCGTTCTAGAAGCAGGATCATCAAGCCTTACTCGCCGTTTGACTGTATCAATATATAAAATGGCAAGATTATCCTCTTTCTTATCTCCCTCTTTTGTCTTCATCCTAAAGCTTTACACCAAGACAGCTTAGCTATTCATCAATTCTTTCTCCAATAATCATGCCTGCCCTCAAGACTCTTCTAGCCACTGGCCTTGTTGGCGTTGCCTCAGCGGCGCTCAACCCCAGCTGTGCTCCCGGCGGCAACTTTGACCTTTCCAAATGGTCCCTGCAGCTTCCCATCGGCTCTGCGGGCAGCCCAACCACGATTTCCGCTTCCCAGCTCTCAGGCTGTGGGGGCTATCAAGATCCCGGCCACAAGTACTTCTTCACTGAGAGTGGCGACGGCGCCCTGGTCATGAAAGTCCCTGGAGCACCCTCAAACACCGGCTGTGTCACAACACCAAACAGCCAGCACTGCCGCACGGAGCTGCGCGAAAGCAACCCCAGCAGCTGGGACCCCAATGCCAGCAACAACAAGTTGACGGTGACGCTCGCCGTGGAACAGCCAGACAACTCAGGCTATGGCACTGTTGTCGGCCAAATCCACATCTCTGACAACGTTAGCACCAAGCCAGTGTGCGAGCTGTACTACAGCACCAGCGGCGATCTGACCATGGGCGTGGAACAAACCCGCTCTGGCGGTAACGAAGTCATGACCAAGGTTGGCAATGTTCCCGTTGGCCAGCAATTCACCTACACGATCAGCTATTCTAGCAACGTCCTCAGTGTCAGCATCAACGGCGCTGCTGCCAAGACTCTCAGCACCTACTCCCTTGATGCGCCCTCCAGCTACTTCAAGGTTGGAAACTACAACCAGGGCTCAAGCGCTTCCGATGTTCACTTCTTTTCCATCAACGTTTCTCACTAAATTGATTCAATCAGCCAACAGAGGTTATTGTAAATATTTTCTTCTTCTTTTTTGTGGCGAGCAAGGGCCGTTGTACATAAAGGGCTTCATTGGCAGCTACACTCAAATCTTAATTTGTCACCACATAGCGTATTTTGGCATTGTTTTAGGAAGGTTGAGAACACTGAGAAACTCACGACTTGGTTATTAGCATACAAGTTGACCAGATAATTGACTCAATAACAAGAAGTATTTTTCTGACTTTGGAATTCGCTAAGACGCTTCCTCGCTGGAGCTGCAACGCTTTGCCATACACAAGCAAGCCAGGTATTGGCAATGCACTCTGAAGCTAACTTGCCGCCAACATTGACATGCGGAACTGAAGATGCGTCTACGAAGTTGAACGCTACATCTAGGGAAATTGTTCAATACCAACGATAATGCTGGTACAAAAAACGGTATCCGGTATCCGGTATCCGGGGTCTTCTTGCTTCTTAGAACTTCCATCTTAAGCTAGTAGTATTCACGCTTGATGTACTTGCATTCATACGAGCCAATATCTAAGAGTCGGCGGCATCTGCAAGCAGCAAGTAATTCTCCTCCCAGCCTTCCCTTGACTGATATTCTCCAGCTGTAATCTCAGCGCGCATCGCAGGAAAAATAGCGATACATGTCGCATATTTCCGAGTTTCAAGTTTCACTCATAGTAATCCTGGAGCTATAAAAATGGACGTCGACTCTAAAGCGGTAAATATTTTTACAACGGGCAAATATAGTCGCCACCAGAGAAAACATACAAAGAACTCAACTACATAGTCCACTACAACTTGCATGGCTGTGTTCAGATTAATTAGCCAATCAAAGCTACCCAGAAATGCTGAACTGAAAAGAAGACAAAATGTAATTCTTTGTAGCTAGTATAATATTTAGAGACAAAAGCCGCCACTCATTACAGCACCACTCTCTAGATTTCCACCAGCATCAGCATGAAAAGTGTAAACATTATGCAAATCGTTTAATACTGATGCATATATAGATAGATGAGAATAAAAGTCATCGTTGGTTTGTAACCTTTTCGACTCTGAATGTAGTGTATTAAGATCACAGGAATAGCGCATCCATCTTAGCTGGCGCTCGTGGTTGCTTTCGAACCGATTGGTTCTAGTTCTTGGGGCGATGATGAATCAATTCAAATCCATTCTTGAATGTCTCTTGACCACGAAGCAATAAACCAATTTCTCCCGGATGCATCCAGTGAAGCCAAGTCACGACGGCCAACATTGGCAGAGCATCGAAGACGTAAATAAAGGCTTCCTTTGTAAGTAGGTACCCGTCGTTCCCTTGAGCATATTCGATAACACGGAATAAGTTTCGAATGATGATCAAGCCGCCGGCAACGTATAACGTTAGGAGGTATCTTTGCCAACGGCAATCTGGCTGTTGCGAGCGACTAGTCGGAACTGATTTCATTCGGCGGTGGAAAATAGCTGCGACAGTAACAAAAATGGCAAACCAAAGGAGTTGGAGAACAAGGCCGCCAATGATGACATTGTTACCGGTATCTGTGGTAGACGGGTTGTCTTTGGCTGAACTTAAGATACCGCTGCCTAGTAATGAGACACAATGGTAAGCAGTTGATTTCGAACGCGACATTTTTCACGAGAATAAGCCCCACCTCCAGCCAGAAGCAAGAAGCAAACGACGTCTCCAACGACGAATATTTTGGTGAGCCACTGCGGCCGGATAATTGCGTGCTCTTGCCCACCGACAAGAAGAATGATTCGGCCGAGTATCATATAGATGGACGCTGCGAATAATGCGGGTGCAAGCAAAATGAACATGGTCTGAATGAGGTAGGGCCCCAGTGTCCAACAGCCTGTTTTTTGTGCGCCAGATGCAGCTCGGCCAATAAACCCAATAAATTCAACTATAGTTGTAATACAAAGTCAGTGCCATTGTAAACAACTTGGTATAGCGGTGGCTGGGAATAAACACACAAAAACATCCAATTACCAACGGCGTTAGGTACCAGCATCTTGTTTTACACATCTGAAACAAATGCAGTATGCCGGACAAGAAGAAAAGAATGCAGAATATAGCGGCCGCGGCGGTAGAAGGGGTGTAGCGATAGAAGGAAAAGGCCGCATGTTGCCAGTCCGCGACGCAGTTGGTGCTCATCCTAGATACTGCGGTGCTGATGCAGCTTGAAAGAAGTAAATGCAGGCGGTAAGATGTAAGAAGTAGGAAAGAAAGGAAAAAGAAGTGAAAGAGAGTTAGTTAACGAAATATTCTATATTGAAAAGAAGTAGAAGATGGACCTAAGATATATAAGCCCTTTCCTTATTAATGCTCTGAAAATATTTCCCAAGTACTAGGATGCCACACAGCCTTGAGCTAGCCTTGAATTACGTTGCTCCCATAGAAACTATACTATAAAGAGAGGAAAGAGTAGCTATTTCTTGGCGGTCTATCCCTTCGGTGTCTTTTACTTGTCCGGTACTATCAGAATACCACGACCTTGGTGTAGATGAGCGTACTGTTAACGCACTGATTGGTGAACGGTTTTGGCATTCCCCACAGCAACGCGAAAGATGTATTGTCTGCGCCTCGTACTAGCTCTCCAGAAAGGCTCGGACAAAATTCTACCAATAGTAGCCTTAGTTGTTGGTGTATCAACTGATACGAAGCTGACGAAACGATGTATGCAAGTGCCGGACCTAATTTCAAAGTCCCAGAGCCCCTTGTTTATCCGCGCAGTGCGTATTCCTGGGCTTACCATTGGCTCATCTATTGGTCTCCACCACGCGAATCCCGTTGTCTTTCGCGCTAGGTGGGGGTTTACGTAGAGCTTAATGTTGCAAACGTTTCTAGATGTCAGCTCAGATTGCTCTTTTTTTAGTAAATTTAAAGGTAAATCATACGGCATTAATAAGCATAACATGGTGAATGCGAAGACCGAACGCTCAATCCAACTTCTATTCTATATGATCATTGTTTAACGCCCCCCCTAGTAGGTAGTACTATATAAGCTTTAAGTCTTGGCCTACTCTAATTCCATTTACCACTACCTTTATATCCTGGCTTCAACACGGAAGAGGTACCCAAGATTACACTCCCTGTAATATTCCAAGTCATGTTGCTGCCAGTTGGCTATTTGGCCACAGAAGCCATTGTTCCCATTTTGTCCCTAAATATGTCGAGATTGACTGGATCAAAAACCGTCCCGAGTCGCCAAACACCCAAAACGAACGGTGGCGATGCAACAGCACAGCATAGAAAGACAGTATAACGAGTGCCTCTGGGATCCGGCTCCTAACCATATCACCAAATCGGGCGGACACTAGCATTGTCCATGATATTGTAAAAGGAATTTGAATGTGGACCCCTGAATCCACTTCACATATATCGAAAATGTTCTGCAGAGCTATAACTGCTTGGGAGCATGCCTCTTTGTCTATCTCTTGAAGGTCGCTATCGTGAATCAGGGTATTCAAATGTCCACACGTTTCAGGTCGCTCATGATCAAAGTCGGCTGTGTCTTCAATCCGTCGCTGCCCGATAATCTCATGAATTATCTCCCTGACAGCTGGCCACGCTGTTCGTACCACAGCATGAACACCTTGGTGGATAGGAAAATAAGTGGTAAGTTTATCGCAAAAGGAGTCAAAATTTCTGCATTGGAAAGTCTCGAACATCATCTGGATGCCAAGAAATGATGCATAAAGAAACCAAGAACGAGAGTTTTGCATCGAGATGTCGGTTTCCACTCTATTAAACAAGGATACAGCTCGTGTTTGAAGCTCCATCGCTTTGTTGCTGAACATCTGTTGCTGTTCTCGGCGAAAAGTACTCATGTGGGCTGCCGATAGGGCAAGAATTTGATCCATGAGATAGGGGTTGGTGAGAGCACATTGCATGATCGCCATGCGTATCGAGCTCGGCAAAGGTAGCATACTCGCTTCAAACGCGCCTGACTCGAAATGGTGAAGCAGCTCAAGATGCCCTAGATCATACTGCTGATCTTGCCATTGCTGAGTATTGCATTGGATGGGCGGCGAAAGCGTTCGCACCGATGGCGTTGATGCACAAGACGCTGCTTTCGGGCGGCTGAGCCGATGCATTGGACGTGTAAGGCGGTATGAACAGGATCGATTCGTGATGGTGCAATTGAGACAAGTGGGCGAAGCCTCATCGCACTTTTTATGGCGTTGCTTGCATTCTCTACATCCATTTCGGGATTTGCGGTGAGAACTGCGCATGGTCGGGGGGATTAAAGACGGTGCAATAGATCCAAGGGCATAAGACCTAGTAACGCCTGGTTGTATTTTGTCTGAGCCAGTGTGCTGCTGATGTGTACCGACCGGCGAGTTTTGTCTTAATATGCTGAGGAAACCTTGACTGAATGTCTTATGGCCCAGCAACCCCTTACGAATGGAAGCAGTCAATTCCGTATCTATTATGCAGAATACGCGCGTACGTGGTGTTCCATTGAAGACTCAGCCACCGCTTAGTTCCTTGGATCGCCCCACTCGCTGCTTGATAATTACTGCGGCAAACCTGCGGATTAAAAAGACACCGGAGGTTAAGATGGGAGTTGTTACTGCTCTTATGTAATGAAACTAAATACTTCGTATTAAGATAAAACAAGCCGCCCATTCTCGAATCGGGATGAGATAACACAAGTGGTTTCGAAAACGCGCTACTCTGTAAAATGAATATCTACAAATGTGTAAATGGCTGGCCACACATCTAAAGCCTAAAATTACCCTCAAGAAGTATATTGACCGCTTCTTCCCAGCCTCGCGAAGATGCAATCTCAATGACTGACCGTCCCTGGTCATCTTTGGCCTCCAGATCAACACTGAACTTGCTGCTCAGCAGCTTCAAGATTCTCATGTCGCCATTCTCAACAGCCTGCATAAAGGCGTTCCAGCCCCTGTAGATTTTATTTGGATCCGCGCCCTTCTCAAGAAGCATTTCGAGAATCTCCGTATCGTCGCCGCGGCATCTTCTGACTGCCTTGACAATAGGGAGATGCTCACCGGGAGCGTTAAGATCGGCATGGCCGTCCGTGATGAGGAAAAGAACCATTTCCTTCAAATCCTCGCGAATAGCTGTGGTCAATGGAGAGAAGACGCCGCCGTTTTTATCTTCCACCGAAACACCAGCTGCCAACAGCAACTTGACAGATTCGATCTGGTTGGCGGCCACAGCCATTTCCATGACGCCTTTATAAGCGCGTGGCTCGGCAAGCACCGATAGTATGCGCCTAAGGATCAACGGATTCTGCACAGCCATGCATACCGGCCAATCCTGTCCGCGCTTGTTGGGATCGGCTCCTCTGGCAAGCAAGGCGTCTATCATTTCCATCCGGCTCTCTCGAATGGCGCTCGTCAATGGGGATGCTCCCTTGAGATTCCTCTCATTTGGGTCGAGGCCTTGGTCTAGTAGCCACAACAGCGCCTCCATGTTGTTTGAGCTGACTGCAGTCTCTACTATCCCCTTGGGGGAGTGCAGGTCCGCGCCAGCAGTGACAAGCAAAGGCAAGAGGTGGACACGGTTGTGCGTGATGCATTTGAAGGCCGGATACTCGCTAGCTGGGACATTTGGATCCGCGCCGCTGCTCAGCAGCAGCTGAAATATGTCCATTCGGTTGTCTCGGATGGATGTGCACAGAGGAGTATAAACGCCGTCTTTTTTAGCATTGGGATCAACCCCGGCTTTCAAAAGCACGCGCACCGATTCGATATTGTTGATACTGGTTGCTAGTTCTATGATGCCAGGGCATTTCTTAGAGTCTGCACCATGGTTAAGAAGTAGTTGAAGGCAGGGCGCCTGGTATGTTGCCGGCCACAGCATGTGCTTAGGTCCGGGGAGGTTTGGATTCGCCCCACGATCCAAAAGGCTTCCTGTGATGTCCACTCGAGAGGAGCTAATCGCTTCAAAGAGAGCTGTTTTCCCTTCTCTATTCTTCTCATTTGGATCCACTCCATAATGGAGAAGAAGATCAATCATTCTCTTTGGGGTTTTCTTGTTGATAGCTGCGATCAACAGCGTGTCGCCGTTGGAGGTGCTGTGAGATAGATCTCCCCCATACATCAATAAGAGATGTGTCAAGCTGACTTTGTGAGCAGTAATAGCAGATGATAGAGGAGACTCCAACTCTAGGCCGACCAAAGCATTAGGATCCGCCCCATACTTTAGGAGAGTGACTGCTCCCGAAAAGAACATCTTTTGAACTGCCGCAAACAGCGGTGTGATGCCATCGCCATCTGCCTCGTTAGGATCGGCCCCGAACAGAAGTAAGAGCCGAATGCTTTCGGCATCAAGGAGATTTACAGCCTCTGTCAACGCCGCTGCAGGAGACACTCCTCTGTCTAGCAACTGCTCAACTAACTTATGGTTTTTTCCTCGAACAGCAGAAATGATGCTGCCTCTCAAGTTTTCGGCATCCGAGCCTCCTGAGCTGCGAGGGGTCCAGCGTGGCATCGTGAAAGGGTCTACTTTCAGACGTATGGCTTTGGACTGTCCAAGATCCATGCCGGCCAACTCTTCCAAAAGTGCATCGGACTCTGCTGATCCAGTATGGGATGACGTGTCTCCAATCGTGCTGGCTCGATCAAACGTTGTAACAATGCCGGAATTGGCTCTCTCGTTCGAGATAATCGAGCTCGGAGTGGTGATGCTATAATGTTGAAGGATATCGTCTGATGGACCGCGCGAGTTCGAAAATGACTTCTTCGCCATGTTGGAATCGGGTCTACGTGAAGAGGATCTTTCGCTCCACGCGGCTGGAGATGCTAGCATTTGCTGATGCTGTCCCTCGACAGACAAAGGCCCGTGGCCAAGAGGAGACGGGCGATGACGCGACATGTCCGGCTCGGAAGCCTTTGTTTTCACACGTCCAGAGTTGTCATCCAGCCTATTCAATGCCGCTGCGAGCCCTGTGTATCCGATGCCCATGCCGCGTTCAATTCGTTCGGTGCCCAGCGTCCACTGGAAGAGCAGCGCACTCATCTTCAAGCCTTCTTTTGTTCGTTCGAGAATTGCCGTTATCTTGTCGATGTCTGTGTCGCCAAATATCTTGCCCCAGCCACGTCTCATTTTTCCCATCGTGCCTTTGCGTTCATATTCCAGGAGCTTGCCTAGCATTTCATCGAGAATATTAAAGTCCGATTGAGCAACTCGTAACTTCTTGTCCAATTCCGAGATGACGTCCGGCGGCAACTCTGGGGTTGAGCGTCCACATTCTGCGAGGCCAGCTTCGATAGAGAAGAGAATCTGGCAGGTGTCAAGGAACAAATGCGCCAATCGATCGACATTATGCGAAAGTTGCTTAACCGTGGTGAGATACTCGAGCATGCGAACAGAGGTTCGATCTCCGCTAGCCGCAACGTTATGGCAAAGGTCACAGCATCTTGTATGGGCCTTGGACAATTTATGAGACATTTTCGCGGGCTGTTTGGCAGGCGCGTGCAGGCCTGAAGAAGAGTTGATGTTGGTGGCGCTCGAGGCTTTGGACAGTGGCGTCGCCAGAGGAACTGATTTCGGTGTGATTGGCGTGCGAATAGAGCCAGGCAATGAGAGAAAATCCTCAGTGTCTATTGAGAAGGGCTCTTTCTGAGGTGTGATGGAGAGAGCCTCAAAGAAGTCGAATTCTTGAACGGAACTTTCCTTGGGTACGACAACTGCCGACGGTGACGAAAGCATCATGCCCGGCAGAATGAGCAGCGCGTAGCATTACAGCCATCCTCGGGAAACCGGGCAGGGCAGGAAAAGACTCTGATAGTTATTTAAGCTAGGCCTGTCTGAATCATCAGATCCGATGGCCCATTTCGATCGAATAAATCTCATTGCTTTTGGCATCCAGGCCATCATCGAGCCCCGTAGTGGCCACGAGGCACATGGATTGCCCATGTTCGATTAGTGTAATCTCCCCATAATTCTACGATAGTCTTTTCAGCTCCGGCCAGATCAGCCAATCGCATTGTGCTATGCTGGCCTAGAATCGGCCATGTGGAGCTGATTGGTGATGGCCTTCGGATAGCTGCAATTACACTTGCGCTTCGTATCTCGCAGCTGAAGCTGAGTGGCCAGTCTGTGCGTGCACTAAACAATGCTGCTGAAACACACTATCAAGCCGCGGATATTCTCTGCCTTTCCCGGGCCTAGATTTTGAAAAGCTTGACGCCTCGATCCAGGGGATTCGGGCAGAAGGGGAAGGCATCTCCTTTAGTGTGGTCATAGTAGTCCGGAAGCTACAGTAGCAAAGACTTCAATCGTGATGCCCTCCAATCGCCACCATCTCGCGCTATTTTGCATCGCAACCAATGCCGAGGCTCTGTCCATGATGCTTGCCAAGCATCTCACCATCTGTATCCAATTTTACTCCGTAGTTGTTAGTCAGCCCTCAGACTTGCGTGTCCTTCGGAGCAGCAAGATGATTTTTGAGATTCCCTCTTCTCATTCTAAATTTGTAATTTACATAAGAGTATACAGGCCGATCTCGCTTGGGTAGCAACTAGTACACATGTATTTAGTATAACTTGCGGAATTCTGGTCTAGAACAAGGTCTCTCTCTCAGTGGCAATTATTCGCTTGAGCAGGGGCGGGAAATGCAATGCACGTGGCCTTGGCTCAGGACCGTAAAATGTCTTGGACTGAAAATAGCGCGAGTTACCACTCATACTGCGAAATTAGCGCTTTTTTTGGCAGCAAGCCCATATAAATAGCTACATGTATGCAGGGAGGAGTATGTAGTAGCCAACAGCCAACGGCTTAGTGTGATAGAAGGTGATTGGCAGGGCAAGGCAAGGACTTCGGCTTGATAAACAAGAAAGGGTCGCACGAAATTTCATTCTGAATAGTAGCCAAGAGAATAGTATTCCAGGGATTGTGTTTCAGGTAAATGACTCCTCAAAGCCACAGCCAGTCACTTTTCTGGAGTTTTTGGCTTTTGTGACTTCAATTGTTGATTTATAAACCCCCAGCAAATATATTGATACAGCATGAGAAAAGTCATCCTCGGTTAAAAACCTGCGTTATAATACTAGTGTTATTAGCAACGTGTATATGTGTGTCCAACTAGATCAAGTAGTTACCTCGAGCCTCACCTATCGAATATTACAAGTTGTAAGCGTCTTTAATAACGCTGTAACTTCACTTTTGCCTTGCGCAATGGTTCTCGTCAAAAGAAAGGGGTTCGCATTCGCACTTCTAACTCCACCTAGTTATGACTAGTGACGTCTATATGAAACTTACTGGCCGCTCGTAATTTGGCTCCAAATTTGTAAAACACAAACGGTAACACTCCCAGAGCCACAGAAACAAATCCCAAAATACTAGTAGCCCACGGCGTACCAAGCTTCTCATACATCGTTGTAGCGAATACAGCAAAGCCGGCTCCAAACAGACAGCGAAGCATTGTGTTAGCCGCCAAAGCACTGGCACTGTAACGCTCATAACAGTCGGTGAGATATGCATTGATGCCGAGGAAAAGCATCACTAGAGCAAAGCCAAAGGGCACACCGGCAATGATGGACACAATCCAATGTGTTGGCGGCAGTGCTGTCCATCCGAACCAAAATATGCCAATCGGCAATAGCCAAACTATTGGGATCAAATGTGGCAAGCGAGCTTCAGGTACCGGGCCAATCTTCTTCTTGTAATGGGTGTAAATATTGTTGACGTACGGGGAAAGACCAGTTGCGATGGCCATCCCAGTACCGATTCCCGTGAATGCCAATCCTGAAATGCCAATAGACCACCCGCGCGCTTTCTGGAAAACGACCGGATAAGCGGTAAAATCTAGGTAGAGCACGCCGTAGATGAAAGCCATGTAAAGTGATAGCGTGAAGAGAATCGGCTCTGTGAAAAGCATAATCCACGGTCGCATTAGACTTTGAGTGAAACGAGTGCTTCGAACGCTTTGTCGGACGTCGATACCAGCCTTGGCGTTTTTGATCTCAAGCAGCCTGGGAGCGTATGTCTCAGGAAGAGCAATTACCATAATGATGTATATTGCAGTTGCAATGATAAATACGACCCACGAAGTCCATCTCCAAGACAGGTACTGTGTTAAAAAACCGCCGACGAGGGATCCCAAAACCGGACCGCAGAAACTAGCTGCTGTGTAAAGCGCGAGCGGGACAGATCGGTGAGACTGGGGCCATAGATCGGTAATCGAACCGCCTGTGTTTGCAACTGGAGGCAAGCCAAACAGTCCGGCAAAGAACCGACAGACCAGTAGAGTTGTTATATTCTGTGCCAGTGCGCATCCTAAAGTGGCAAGGCAGAACAACAAAAAGGAACCATAGTAGAGCGGATTGCGACCCCTGCGTCCAATCAGTAGTGCGTTGGTATATTTGGCCTATGCCAGCCAACTTACCAAATCTCGGATAATGGTGCAAAGAGCAGAGGCCCAAATGCTGATCCGATCAAATACGTCGTTGACCCCAGTGTAGACATCAAGTTAGAGACGTGAAGACTGTCAGCAACTGATGAAATGGCCGGTGAATAAACACTGGCACTGAAACCAACGATGCCTGATATTGCGACGACGATAATCGTGTACATCCCTAATATCAAATCAATGTAAACCGCGATATTTCCCCATGCACTGGTGATAGATGATGCTTACATCTTGCCAATGCCGTCCAATTCAACGGGTCGTCGTCTCCTTCCAACTTTGTGATAATCTCAATTTCGCCAAGTTCAAGATCACCCAATGCATCTTCCAGTGCTGGCGACTCATTACTGGCGGCCTCCTCTTTCATTATAGTAGATTGTCGTCGAAATGCTCACAGCCGGAGCTCTTTTGTTGAAGCTGTGGCGCGGGAAAAAAATGTAATTGATAAAACTCCGATGTGTTGTGAATACCGGCCTTTGGCTGAAGGAGTTGCAACCCTCAAATCTGTGTATCTATATAAAGATTCTGATAGATCGGATTTTGAAGATTCCGAGAAAGCGCATAATTACCACAAGGTGTCCCGATATTGCAGAACGGTGTAGAAATCTACGCTTCTTATTATAACAATTTTACGTAGCAGTCAAAGAGACATTCATGGCGGGGATGGTCGAAAGTAGGGCGCGTCGATCCCCAGTAGGGTAGCCAGATCCCGGCCGTTGCACTACGTATAAAACCAAGAGGAGGCAGGTTGGGAAAATTGCCGGCAGTTCGGCAGAAAGAAAGAGATGGGTGAACCAACTGCTGTTCCGTATCAGTGGAGTCTTTGACTTATTCACATGTAGTAATCACTTTATTTTCATATATCCACGTACTCTATTTAGTTTGCAACGACTTGGAACATACATGCATTCTCTATTAGAAGCAGTGAAATTCTTCATTAGAGACGTGCATTCAAATACAGTTATTATCCTTTGTATTAAGTTGCTTACACTCACATTCACACTCACAAGCATACACACATATATGTATATGTTTATATTTGTGAATATGCTTGTAAACAATAAATACAACCGATATACCCAAACCCTGTATCTGTGTACGAGCAGTCATTTTGTTTCTTCACCTCCATTTTCTCGAGGCACTCAGCCCCTGTGTCTCTGGAGCGTATTCTGCCGGTGGTCCCGCTGTACTAGGTTGTCTACAGCTGCCCGATCCACTACCGTTATGGGGTATTCTCACTGCCTAATCCTACAGGGAATTTCATGTTAGCGTAGCACTGTGTCAGCATGCATCTAGAAATCCTTCCGGCGTGCGGCAAATCTACCCGCTTCAATACATCCGGTACTAGCGTTTCTAAGAAGCGGCAATTGGGTCGATCACACCTTCAATGCATATGCTGTTCCACATTATGAAGGAATATAACCATTGAAAGCCCATGTAGATGATGTGATGAGGAAGATGTTAGGTGACATATTGTTCTACGCTCCAAAAAGCTAGCCCGGCTTGTTGACATGGAAGAGGTAGGACTTATTAGAGCTTTCTGAACTAGTCACAGCCTACAACCGGCCCTTTAGGTCTCTCTTCACATGCCTTTATCGTAACATCGTATACACAATTTATTAGTTGGCGAATGACTTAAGGGTTACAAATAAAAATAGAAAATCTCTCACAAAGAATGGAATTTTTGAATGCTAGAAATAGATCTTGACGGTGGTTCAAGACGATGTTTCGCGCGCCTATTTAATATTCTAAAATTGAAACGGCATACTGTAGCCTCTACCACGGATATATGTAGAATAAATTCTATTCAGAAAACAAGTTCTTTGTTGAATTTCCTCAAAAGACCTCCATATATTGTACATTCATATGCTTTGGTATCACACAGGCTTTGAACCGTCGCGAACTTATATCTGTCTTCTGTGCACGGCGTTGATCATCCAAAGTCAAGAATTCCCGGCCGAGTACCAAAAGGGGGCTTATAGAATCGGTATGAGTCTCGTCAGTTTCAATCTTAGCTTGAATTGGGCGGCCTAGAAGTTGGGCAGTTGTGTGGAAAGCCGAGTCTATAGCCCCTGCAATCTGTTCAAAGTGTGTAAGTAGCGAATGCTTGCGTTGGCTTGGGAGTCTCTTCTTACCCATGTGTGGTGCTTTGATAGATGCTCTCCAGCAAAGTATATGTTGCCCTCTGGCTTCTTTGCTATTTCGAAGAAGCGAGAGAATTGGCCTGGAAGAAACATTGCATCTCCACCGCACGATTGGGCTGACCATGTAATGTCAAACGCCTCAATGAATTGCTCGTAAACATCAATGTCAGCTTCGTCTGCATAATATTTACTAAGATCATGCAAACAAATCTTGATTCTCTCAGATCGCGATAGCCCACTCCATTTCGCAGCATCGCTCATCCAGCTGTAAAGCAACAAGACACCAGAGCCGTTGCTGCCGAGATCATTGGATGGATAAACAATCCAGCGGAAGCGAAGATCAGTAGTACTTTGGCCACCAAAGCAAGGGTTGACACTGGAGCGCTCCCAGAAGCGCGTTCGAAAATGCAGACCAATCTTATAGAGAGGCTCATAGTGAGCGCCGCGAATTGACTGTTCTTTCATGAAGGACCATCTAGGGCGATCGACAATACTGTGAAGTGCAGATGGGGGAGTAGCAACTACTACAGCGTCAAAAGTAGCAGTATAGGTCTGATGAAGACCCTGCGCTGATAGCTGGACTTTCCCATTGTCTAGGTTTGTAATGCGATCCACTCGAGAGTTCAGACGAACGTTTTTTGAGCCTACTAATGAAGCTGCACATTGGGTTATGCGTGACATGCCGTCTTTAACCGTTGCCCACTAAGTGATAAAAGTTTTAGAAATATGCCATTAGATGAAACAAGGGAGGAATAAGCTTACATCTTTTGTGTCAAAGTCCAAGTTTTGCATGATTATCTCGGTAAAACTTAGATCGTATTGATTAGTCTGGGAGCAGAAGAGCTCAACGAACTCTATAACTTCATGGGGCCATCCGACGATGAGGCGGAGATAAGCCCGGAACGAGTACTCGTCATATTTGAGCAGCTTTTCAAACCCATTGTCAAAGTCCTGCCGAAGTATAGACAGCCACGGAAGGACGACGCTTCCAAGTAGTTGCTGAGGAGTCTTATTGCGGTAGGCCTCCGGAAGGCCAGCTTCGGTGGCCCATTTACTGTCTTGTAAGGCACCCTTTCGGTCTTGAAAAAAGGATCTGTTATTCTCATGATCGAGGATATATGGAATAAGCTCAATCTTGTCTCCAGCAAACCCATGTGTATTGAGATAGCGGACAAAGTCAAAGACTTTGGAATGCAAAGATGAGCGAGGGATGCGCATAGCTCCTGCTTCAAAATAAATATCCTCTGATTTAGCTTGTGGCGTAAACCGATATGTGTAGATACGACCACCGACTCTATCGGCTGCCTCGAACACAGTCACTTTATGACCTTCTCGGCGTAGCAACAAGGCGGTATAAAGGCCTGATATGCCTGCACCGATTATTCCCACATGCATTTTGAAGCTTGAGAGTGTAACAAAGCAATGTGATACTGTAGCTCAGCGATGGGTGAAAGGTTTTCAAAGAGTGTAATGTCAAACTAGCAATGTAGAGAAAGATAGCATGCGCTTAAAGTCATAATGCTTTGATATGTATGCAAAGTTCTTTGGACTTCGCTTCTTTAGGTGAGTTAAAAACAGAAGAGTGGCTACTGCAAGATGACCCAATTAAAGTCAAGAATATTCAGGAAGGGGCAGAAATCACACGTCCTCGGTTAGTTTTAATGGCATGATTTCGCGAGCAATCCAAGCCTAATCAGGCTGCCACTTTGGGTCTGAACATAAGTTACGGTAAGCAGTTGGAATATCTTGGTGTATTCTATCTAGCCATTCTGGTAATATGGATACGTATTCTATGGAATAGATTAGGTATCAGCAATTGCCCCTATCAAAGCTTCCATTAAATGCTTTTGTAGATAGTATTTCGTAAACCATACCGAACATTTCCCCCTTTGATAATACTATGTAACCCTCTATCATATGACCACTAAACGCAACTAACCGACGGATGAACAGAACTCGCCGTCAATATGTGTTTGAAGGGCAATATGCCAGGCCTGTTAGTGCTAGTTTCAATTCGAAGAATACGCTAGCCTAGGCCAATCAAATAAATATAATTGTAAAATTAGTTGTCTCATTTGCGTCAAGAAAGTTCTACATGTTGAAAGCAATCCAATACCACGCTGCAATACCACGCGCAGGGGGCTAGAAAGGGGAGGTTGGTTGTAAAATGGGGGTGGCAATGAGATTCGTATGACACACAAAAACGATCTTCATACCGGCGACGGAGGTAATAGCGAATCGTAACTGAGAAAGGAAATAGGCTGGAACTGAGAGTAAGATTTTACGTTGTATCGATGCAACCGTTTAACGTATACATGTTGGCGTGGTGCCTAGTAGATTTCTGTATATCGATCTTGCATACTTTACCTGATTTGAATGATGTCACTATAATACAGCCAGTGACATACTTATCCAACAAATTACTTTGACAAGTTGGATTGTGAATAACGCCATGGCAAGGCCTATTTTCGCAAGTTTTACAGACTTTACCTATTATAGATATTGTTCGCTTAAGCAGGGGCTGCATCACATTACGGCGAGATATTGTTTCGGGCAAAATCCCCTTCGCGCGTATAACCTAACGAGGATATACCATTTTCTGAAAATGGAAAAAGCCTACGATGCATGGGTCTGCAATGGGGCGATTCATGCATAGGTAAGCTCGGGAAAAACAATCCGCTCCTAAACACCGATAAGATCGGCAAATCAACGTCTATCGAAACGTACACGTAAGCTAATAAAATAGACAACAGATGGAATGTACGTTGAATAGAATTACATGGACTTCAAAAGCCAAACCGATTGGACAGTTAATATACTTTCAAGTTACTGTTACAGCATCATTTGCTAATATAAAATGAATGTTACTGCGTTGAGACTACACTTTTGTTCAAGTTGATATAAAGGCGTTCTGAAAAAAGTAGGAGGATATTGAATTTTAAGGACTAATCTGACATAGCTTTTATAAAACTTTGCGCTAACACTTGTTTGATACCTTGCCCTAGAATCATCATCTTACTTCCTGAGTAGCAGTACTAAGCCAACTGACAGGTAGCATTGATGTGACTGTATGCAGCCTCCCTGCAAAAGTAGATCTGTGGAGCGGAAGTAAGCGGGTAGCGGCCCGGGCCATCCCCTTGATCTATGGAGTTTTTTTAACGCGTATTACATGTGAAGACAATACGACTCAACCAAGATATACTAGTGGAGAGATTGATCAATGGGACGATCGAGTGGTGCATAGCCCCAACAGTAATATTGCCTAAATGCAAGTAATGTGTTTCATAAGTAATCAGAAATGGGGTACATACTTCAAACCGCTTTTAGGTCAAACTGGGCTTTCGAAATGAGAGCATCATTATTAAGTATACAGTATAGAAAGACAAAAAGAGCATTACAATATCTCAAAAACAAAAAAAAAGAAAGAAAGAAAAAGAAAAAGATAGGGGAAAAAAGGCCATACTACCTCTACCTAGGTATAAATTGCAAATTCATTGCGCTGTTCAATTCCAGCTATTTGCTACTACATTAAAAGCTAGTATTAAACAAGTTATACTTTTACGGAATTGTTTCCTCTTGGAAAAATAATGTATGTATTATGTATAAATTTGAATTCTCTTGACAAATAATTACATGGCGCAATATTCAACTCCTAGTTCAGAATCCTTGTTTTTGCCCCCGTCTACTTCGGTGTGCTCCAGGCTCACGACTGCAGCGTCCGGTATGAGTTTAAGGCAGTTCAATAGTCTGAAGATTGTTTGGGGGAACCTAGTTGTGAGATGTCTACTGCTAGGCAGCAGCTTGCTTCACGGGAGATGTAAATGCCGATATGTAACTCCACTACAATGTCTTGAAGTATAAAGTCCAGCCATGATCCTCTCCATCTGGCATTTTGACTCGACAATACTATCACTAACAATCGTCGACGGATAGTTCACAGCCTTTGTCACCTTCTATCTTATCAAAATGCCTTCTTCTAAGAGCGCTCCTGTCATTGACTTCTCTGACTTCTTGTCGGGTGATCAACAGCGGATGCAGCATTGTGCTGATCAAATCAGAGATGCGTGTCTTACTCAAGGCTTTTTCCAAATTGTCAACCATGATATTCCTGCTAGCCTTCAAAAAGACATTTTCAAGGCATCAAAGGCTTTTTTTGCTTTGCCACTCGAAGAGAAGATGAAGCTGGACAAATCTCTCGTACGTCAATTGAGGCGCATCCATGTCGCTCGAATGCTAATGCGATCGAACAAAAACAGAACAAATACAACCGTGGATATGAAGTCATGCATGGCCAAATGATTGAGGCAAACACCAGGCCTGACCTTAAAGAGGGATATTATGTCTCTCGTGACCTGCCTATGGACCACCCTCAAGTTAAGGCAGAAAAGTTTGCCCACGGCCCAAATGTGTGGCCTGAGTCTCTTGGAGAAGCTTTCCGAGAAACTTGCATGGATTATTTGAACCGCATCGTGAAGCTTACAGAAGAGGTCATGCGGGCCATGGCAATGAGCTTAGGCTATGATGCGGACTACTTTCAGGAGTTTTGCTCGGATCCCATGTGCTTCTATAAATTGCTTCACTACCCACCTCAGCCGTCAGATGCCCATGCTCTGCAAAGAGGCATGTTGACTCATTCCTTTTTCACATTTTTGTTAATTTTATGCTAACATTGACTCAGGTATTGGAGCTCACCGAGACTTTGGCGTGATTACTTTACTCCTGCAAGGAAACGTCGCTGGTCTCGAAGTCTGGGACGAGGAAGTCAAGGATTGGTACCCTGTTCCTCCAGTTGAAGGAGCCTATGTTGTTAACATGGGTAACCTGTTTGAGCAGTGGACAAACGACAAGTATATTTCCAATGTTCACCGCGTTATCAATCGCTCTGGAGAAGAACGTTTCAGCATCCCATTCAACTATAACGGCAATCCGGATTTCATTATCAAATGTATCGAGAAGTGCCGCTCTAAGCCTGAAGAAGAGAAGTATGCTCCGGTTAGTGTTGAGGATTACGTTGTTCAGAAGTACAAAGATGTTTATGGTCGGGTTGGCATTTACAAGTCCGAGTCATTTGCTCCTCAGAAGGCCAACGCTTAGATAAAAAGACAGTCAACATATTACTTGTTTTTGTTTCAATTAAAAGCATCAAAAAATATACTGCGGCAATCGCTTCTGTTCTACTGCTAAGACGCATTTCTTTGCTTGTAATTTTGAGTCATTAAACGTCTATGCGGCGGTCCTCCGTGTTTCATCTAGCTCTACCGCTCAATAAATTCAAGAGAAATAAATACTATAAACGTCGAATTATCTCTAATGTCAGTAATTGCACTTCATCTGATTGTCGCAAGTGCAAACGGCTTTGCTTTCTGGCTTTTTGGTACCCACGTGCAACAGTGTTGTACAGGTGACGGTGTATCTTCTATGATCAAGTCATATTGCCCATGGCTTTCACAATATGACGAACGTAACAATCAAAGTAGACGTGAATGATTTCTTAAATAGGTCTTAAATGGACATAAGTATGTGTGCCGTGAATGACCAACAATTAGGTTTTAACTAAAGATTCTATTGCAGGATCAGTCCCTCTGAGGGGCGGTTCTGTTGGTAGAGGCCACTGTAAACTACGGCTTCTATGTATTATACGCCCACCAACACTTTTTGATGATAGCAGTAAGCGCGCAGCGCGAAAAGACTGAAAGAGAAAAACAAGGGCTCGCGTGGTTCTTTTCATGGTCTCGAAAAATGGCTTACAACACAGGATCGGAAATCCGTAGAACAGCGGCTCAATATCCTCTTCAGGTGATTTAACCTGGCTATACGATGTTCTGTGTTGCAATGATATATTAGACGCGCAGCATGCCAGAGATGACAAACGGCAAACAATCCTCATGAATGACGAGGGATTCAAGTGCGAGGACAATGCCACCGAGATATGTACCTGATTGGCGGAAGTCTCATGGGTGGTAATCTTTATAATGATGTCCTTGAAACGTAAAGCACCTTGCTCTTATCCGGCTCTGTTCTCATTCCTACTGCTGTATACTACGAAGCCTCAACAAATTAGTTCCATATATAGCCTGTGAAGAAGACGTCAGGCCTAAGACGTACGTCCATAAGTGTTGACAGTGGTTTTACTTATTAAAATCGCCGCCACTGCTGGACTTGTAAGCTTTACTTTTCATTATATGATAATTATACTTGCAGTAGAATGTGGAATAGAACATAAGCAATTTAATAAACCCCAATCTGTTAAAAGCTAAACTCGTATCTATGAAATTTAATATATACATCTCTCATATACTATATACACCTCAGGGCTTTATATACATTGTCTGCCCTCTACTATATACACCTCAGGGTTATATACATGGTCTGCCCTGTAACAGCTACTACCATTAATTGAGATAGAAAAAGGCTACTCAATTAGAAAACACAGCCTGTCAAACGGTTGGCAATGTCTGAGGAGTACGAGCTGGTAGCACCACCCTCGCTCAAGTTTCCGTCGGCGGGGATGCTGCCTGAGTTATAAAGTCGTGCAGCCTGATAGACTGCCTGAGCTCCAGTAGTCGACAAGCTGGCCAGAAGCTGCTGCAGACCAGAACCAGATGCAGTTCCTGTAGTGCCATCCTGGATCATGCCTACAATCACGTTGTTCGGGCATGGGTTGATGCCCTGACCCGGTCCCAACCAGCAGGTGTTTGTGCCGTTGGCGTCCTGCATCAACCCAGGGTTCGCCCAGAATCCTTGCGTGGTCGGAACACGCACGCATCCCTTGCTCTCTTGTACCACAGTTGCCAAGACGTAGCGCTCATCGACACCGGACGAGGCTGCGATACTAGTGATGGCGGACTGTAGCTCTGAGGTCTCTGTAGGAGAGTTGTTCGCCACTCCCCAACCATTGTTCTGACACGCGCCATTGATCACGTTGAGATTGGCATTCCATAAGTTGTCGAAGCTGGCCCAGGCGCTCTCGTCGGGCCAGCCACTGCCAGTCGAGCCATCACCGGTGTAGAAGATCTTAGAGGTGCAGGTGATGGCTCCAGTACCACCTCCGTTGCCAGGGGGGGTACCAGTTCCATTGCCAGGGGGAGTGCCACTTCCGCTGCCACAATATGCGGGACCGGTGCCACAGAAACCAA
Source organism: Trichoderma atroviride (assembly GCF_020647795.1). Taxonomy (NCBI): domain Eukaryota; kingdom Fungi; phylum Ascomycota; class Sordariomycetes; order Hypocreales; family Hypocreaceae; genus Trichoderma; species Trichoderma atroviride. Next base: position 66,930 of record NC_089400.1, on the reverse strand, counting down.
ATTGCGAGCAGCAGAGGCCTGTGGCACAAACAAAGCCGGTGGTGCCACCACAGCTTCCGTCCGGAGAGGTTTGCCGAGTTTTCAAGCTGCCAGAAGGCATGGCCATGACGCTTGAAGCCAAGCAAAGGGCAAGGAATGCAGGGAGTGATTGACGCATTGTGAAATACGGGTATTGAAGCTGGAAGATAAGTCTTCAGACGGACAGTTGGCCAGTTAGCGAATAGCTTTGCAGAGTCTGCGGCTGTTGAAGGGATTGCTGGTTGAGATCTTCATTGTTTCTGCGAACCCATCCTCGCTCTTATATAGATTATCTGAAGTTGGTGCTGATTCCACCAGGGCGTTTTGGGATGTCATTGCCACTCTTAGTAGGTGTGGTTTTGAGATGCCATAACCATTGTAAGTAGGTGAGGTTATTACCATTTTGGTAGGTGTGGTTTGGAGACGCTATTACTGTTTTCAGTAGGTGTACCTGCGTTTGTGACTGTTGCGTGTCTCACTTTTATTTTAGAGATGTTACCCCTGTCATTAAACCTTAGGTAGCCCGGAACTCTCCCGGATCTACGAACCATACAATGTCTGCGCCAAGATCAACAAGGAAGCATAATCATGTATTCCAGGAAGTTAGTCTACGTATAATGATACTTTCTTTTAAAACTCAAAAGCCAGCAAGCTGTTTAACTCTTTTTATCTTGCTCGTCTACGGCTTTTACATAAGATAATAAATTTGTTGCAAGGCGCTGGTACAAGAAAGGACATGTCCAGAATGCTAATCTAGGAAACTGCAACATTGAGTTGGTATTATTCTTGGTGTAGGTAGTTCTTGTTAGTTACTAACTTAGGAAAGCTGTCCCGAACATGCAACACCCCTTGAAAAAGTATCTTAGCCTTGATTGGAAACAGTGAAATATAACGCACTTGGTAAAGGCACATGTTTTTTTGTGCCATACTAAGTAACGTTGCTAGATGTAAGATAAGCGTTTCAAAATCTATTCCTATCCCATAAGCGCTGTCCTGGATAGGCAGTCCAGGTTTGTAGCTTGTTTTTTATTTGAGTATTGTTTGAATACAAGGCTTTCTAATTCCTATCAAGTAGCTACTTTTTAGAATCTTGTAGAGTAAGAAAAAAAATTGTAGAGTAAGACGACGTGTTCTAAAACAAGTAGGTATTTGAAATATATTGCGATCTAGTTTGACAAGGCTTTAGCCCACCTTCTGTTGCAGGAAAAAATCTCGGAGTATTAGTTATGCCGAGCCTGACTCGGCGCTATACATAGGATGTAAAGAAACCTAGATTCTGTTTGTTAGATAGAAAACCAACACAAGTTTACTATGCAAAATGGCCCCTAGCTGCTGCAGCGGCCTCGTTCCTGCTAATTCCAGGTCATATAGGCTAGATCAAATGATTCTGTAACTTGTTCTCGTCCTGTGATCCTCATACCGGCATGACCAGCTTGGTTGTTGATAATGTGGTGGTGTGTAGATAAGCGAGTGTTCCCAACTTTTCAATATACTAGCCTCATTGAAGAAATAAGCAAGGATAACCCCTGGATTTTGGAGCTAATAGGATCAAGGCTGAAATTAATTGTAATCCAACGCTTATGGGTTACCTAAATAGTCAGGCTGGTGCCTAGTAGAACGCCCCCATTTGGAATCTACAATCAGTCAAATGCGAGGTTACTTAACACTACGGGAGAAAAATAAAACAAAACAGTACCATCGTGTTATAAATTTCTTATAGTGGAATTTTTTTTTTAAGTCTTTGCAAGCATTCGTCCAAGACTTCTACGTATCCAAACAAGCGGTGCCTGTAGTGTTGTTGCAGAACGCCGATTCCGGGCGCTGCACACAACAATAGCTGTAAACAAGAGAGTAAAACTTTTTAGGCCTAGTCTAGTTATCTCATCTTCAAACCTCTAGGCGTTGCAACAACCTCTAATATACCCGCTGGCCCTTGGCGCCGGGCTCGTAGGTATTACAACGTTGTATAACCCGAAGGAGTGCTGCTGTTGTTAAGATCGAAGACATTTGAGCTGCGGTTAAATTCATCCCAGCTGCCTTGATTACTGCCACTGTTGCTGCTGTTGATCCTGCTTTGCCTTACCATCTTTGTAACTCGCCGACAGACTCAAATTTAAGGTCAAATAACGACTCCGTGAAGAAAGCCTTTGATATGAAAAATCGGGTTGCAACTAGCTTCAGTTCAATAGATATCTTAGTTAAGGCTTACTTGTTAAAAGACGAGGAAGAGAAAAGGGAAGTTGTCTAATAAAGTGCGGCATTTGACTGAGTTGGTGGGCCACAGCCACAGGGACCGCTTGTTTGGATATGTAGCGGGTACTCGGGAGCATTTCCCTTTTTTCCCCCTCCAGTTGCTAAGAGCGGCATTAGTTCCTGGAATTCTATTAAAGTAATTGTTTTCGCTAGTATTCAAAGCTGTAGTTGCTTTTTCTGTTGTTTCCTTGTGTTTCTTGTCTCCTTCATCCTAATTAGCTACCTATTCCAGCTTTCTCCAGTATTTCTGTACTGCTTATTCATTCAATGCTTTTTGCTAGCTGAGGCTAACCTATATGCTACTAGTAGTACAAGTGGCAATGCAAGGGCGCAAGCCAGCCTTCTTCCCACGCCCTTTGCCCCACGCGCTGAGAAATACCCTTTGTAGATCTTGCCTAGCTCAGCATTGTAGTAGAGACATATACAGCGACTATAGAGTTAATGAAGTATAAATAAATCAAATTGGTAACTCACCATTCTTTGTTCTGATTTGCACGCACCTCGGCATCATTCGCTCAGCCCAATTCAATACTTATACCACTGCATTCGAAACCATGCCAAACTCAGAATCCATCCCAAGACTCCTCAACTCATTTACCGACAAATGGTCTCCGCGCCTCGTCGCTGCAATTAACGACCACCACGTCAAAGTTGCCAAAATAGATGGCGAATTCATCTGGCACGCACATCCGAATTCGGACGAACTTTTTTATCTGCTTGAAGGCAAATTGACCATCGAGCTCGAGGGCCAGGATGACGTTGTGATGCAGGTTGGGGACACGTTTGTGGTTCCAAAGGGTATCAGACACCGTCCTGTTGCAGAAGAGGCATCTATCATGATGATAGAGCATGAATCTACAGTCAATACTGGAGATGAGACCAGTTCGGACAGGACAAAACGGGTCAAAGATGCTCGTGGACAGTATTAAGACGGGCTGATGTTATTTGTATATATCAAGCGGATCCGTTCGGGTCGACTGATGCTTGTGGAGAAAGAATGGAGCAAGGAGCGATTGATGAATTAGTAATGCAAACCCCATATTGGAGCTCCATGCTCCTCTACAGTATAATATGATCTTGAAAATATGTATCCAAGAGTTACTGCTCCTGGGCAGTTCATGTGATTGGCAAGGAGCGCTGCTTCTATTAGTATCTCAAAGTTTTCTTTTGTTAAGGGATACGGTAGGTCTTTTTCAAAAGAGTTCAATGGGCGTGCCCATTGGCTGCATCGATGCATGCGAATAGGTATTAGGATTCTGCTGACAGACGGTTGATAGATGCATAGCGGCAACACATAGAATAGCATACATGACAAAAGTCTTCCTATTTTGAATTAGCCGATGTATTAGGATATAGAAATCGGTTGCACATTAATTAAAGAACGTTGTAGGTCATATTTGGGGAAATATGAGTGTTGTTCCGGTCTTCTTATCTTAGCGATGGAATAATTTAACATGCAAAAAGTTTATCCGAAGGTTCCTGCTCATCTCTAGGTGGATGTTGGGTATAGAAACCAACGATGAGACGGCATGTTGGCGAAGAGGCTGGAGGCATTGGATATTGCGTTCAATGCAGCTTGAGCATGGGGAGTGCTTATAAATTATGATTCCGACATTATTTTGGCATCGGTATTTCCCAACATCTGCAGTATAGTTTCATGCGTTGAGTCTCTGGTGCTTGCATGCACTACATCGCCGACTCTTGCAGCGGGGACGCTTCTTGCGCGGCTGGTCAATAACTCTAATTGTTTGTAAAATTTGACCCGTATCTGATCAGGCTAATACTAGAAAAAAGCATAGAGGGCTTTGTGTATATAATGAAGCGGTCATTCGTGTGAGAGAGAAAAGAACGATATAAACACCGCTGAGAGAAACATGATTTTACTCAGCATCTGGGGGAGATCCTTCGAAAACTTGGCCTCTCAGTCAGCCGTCGTATCCCCCGCTATGAATGAGAACTCTTTTTCAAGTATACACGCTGTCTAGGGTAAACTAACTTCAACGGGTTAAGAGACGCAGGTTGCCAGCTCGTGCTCGACTCAGATAATACCTAGTTTGGTAAACGACACAAATGCCGCCGAGATGAAGTCGAGAAGAACATAAGCTATTGCAGCGCTTCAGCCATGGTCGATGCCATTATCAAAGGCTGCCCTGTTGCGCCAACTATAATACCGTGGCAGCGGTACATCGATGTTGAAGATACGGTGCTACTACATCTTGGCGCATTGACACTCGACGATGCGAATGACGAAAGAAAGCTCGCTTTTGCTGGGAGATATTTATGGATGCAGGTTCTCGAAAGTCTTAATAGACAGTATCCGCATATGATGATGTCAGAGTCGATTGATGAACTTGCCGTACATGCTAGAAAAAGAGAAGGCTCTAATTTACTTGGTTCTAGACTTTTTATTATACGAATTTGCCTCGCGATGTTATAATTTATGCCTTTTCACTCTAAATTATGGGAGGTCACCAGGCCGATGATAACTGTGCCTATGGTCATACAGCCTAGCTCACCCCATAGCGGCCTTATTCGCTATTGCACCTACGAGCGCTAGTAACTGCACTGCAATGGGTTGGAAAATGGTAACACACAATCCCTGTAATTAGGAAGCGGGGATTGCCTCCCGCTGAGTTGTACCACTGGCTTAACGGTGCAAATGTAAGAAACGAGCTATCCCTCCGAAATCTTTCATCTCTGCGCATTGTTTCCTCTGGCCAGCACCCGTCGCCGGTTTTTGTTTTTCTTTCTAGATGAAGTAGAATCTTCCCAAGAGAGAAGGACCCTCACTCTAGTTATGGGCACTCCAAAAGACCACCTGCCGGTCTCCATTTCAGAGGATGACATTCGAGCTCTTCTTGTGTCGCTGGATCTACCATCGCCACAACTGGTATCTCCTTTACCTACCACAGCGGAATATCATTCAATTTACGTCCTTTCTTTTCCTTCAGCAGTAGCGGCTACCCTCTCCCCAACTTTGGCACCTCTGCGCGACGATGATCACGTCCAGCTCATCTTGCGTATTTCTGGCAACCATCTACCCCGCATCAAAACCATCAACGAAGTTGCAGTCATGACTTGGGTGCGGCAGAATACTCGCTTGCCCGTAGCGGAAGTTGTGCGCTTTGATGCTACCACCGACAATCCACTGGGCCATGAGTATACTCTCTTGCAAAGACTTCCTGGAGTTGCAGTTAGTGACGTTTATGATCGCCTTTCGCCAGACGTTTTAGATCGTCTCATCGACCAGATGGTCGACATTGTACACCAGACTCATAGTATGTCTTGGCATGGGGTATTTGGTCTCCAGTTTGACAGTAATGGAGATGTCGTCCCAGGCCCCGTACTTGAAGAAACATTTTGGCACTCGCCTGATGTGGCCAAATACTGGCCGGCTTCAGAATCGGTGGAATCTCTCAATATTAGCGGACCATACGAATCCTACACCGACTACGTAGCCGCAATGGTCCGCGTATACCAACATGCAATTCGTGTCCATCCAACATTGGAAAACATGAGAGACCTTCTACCACGCCTCGATGCTTTTGTGGAGGCCCTGTCAAAACATCCTGAGCTCAATAATACCAGGTATATTCTAGCACATAAAGATTTGCACTTTGGAAACGTCATGTATGACGAGTTGAGCGGCTGCATCACAGGCATATTGGATTGGGAATTCTCTAGCATCGTGCCAGCGCCCCGCTGGAATCCCGTCAGGGCTTTTCTGTGGAATGGCCAGTACGCTCCAGAGGCCACTGAAGAAAAGAATCGTGTCAATGAGCTGTTTAGAGAACGTTGCATAGCGCGAGGATTGGCATCTCTGATAGAAGAGACAAATTTTAGCTCGACTATACAGCAAGTGATGCAAGATACAGTCAATTACTTGCGTGCAATTGTCGAGGTCAGCCCACGCCATCAAAAGGCAGAGGTGGTTCCTAGCTGGCGGGCTTCCCTTGAGGAAGGGCTGACTGCTTTTAAGGTCTGAAAGGCTTTGTAAATATAAGCCCCCCCATATCGCTAGCATAGAGCCGAATCAGAAGACAATTATCAATGCATACGCTATATAGAATTTAGTTTTTAAACGCTGGAAAATATCTCTTCAAGCCAGAATCCAAGAATCTCATGCCAATAGGTTTCACCAGATAGTCATCAGCACCAGCAGCACTCGCGGCTTCTCTATCTACATCACTGTCTTGCCCAGTCACAATAAATAGAATACTTGAGTTCCATCCATGTTGTTTCTCCAAAGAGCGTATCTCCTGTGTGGCGTCAATGCCATTACACACTGGCATCTGCAGGTCCATGAGAATCAGCTCAATGGGAGCACCATCACCAGCAGCGTGTGACGTTTGTCGCTTTGAGAATATCTCAACAGCTTGTTTACCGTCAGCCGCACTGAGGCAAGACAGTCCTCGCTTCTTGCAATACATCTGCAAAATGCGGAGGTTGATAGTGTTATCATCCACAACGAGTGTGATGGGTTTAGCTGATCGTGCGGGGGCTGGGGGTGTGGTAGAGTGCCTCCGGATGGCTAGCTCATCAGATTGACATTTAGATAATAAACCCTTGTCTAAACCTGACTCGCCGCCATGTTCGAGCGTCTGGCCTGATTCCCCATTAGTAGAGAGTGAGGGCGAACCGTCTATAGAGTCGTATCCCTCGTCTGAAGTCGAGTAAGACTCATCTGAAGGGTTGGAATGAACAGCAGAGCCACCTTGAGCCAAGTCCTCGGCCAGGTTCTTGTTGGAACTGACAAGTCTCTTCGCTGGATCGATCATCATGGCAAGGTTATCGGCTTCTTGAAGTATGTTCAGAAGCTTTAATGTTGAGAAGGGTCCGCTGACATATATGACATTGGGTAGCGAATCGAGAGACTCTGAATCAACTGACGTTGGGACCAGACAGATGACGACTTGGTCCGATGGTACAGATGAAATGTGGCTGTGGTTTTGTTGCGAGTCACGGCGGGATTCAAGGATTGTAAAGCAGTCTTGGTAGCTCTCCGAAGGGGTGAGTCCGTTACGAATCAGGAACTTGGCGAAATTTGAAGACAGATGCAAGTCAGGCAAGTCAGCTCCCAGCTGGTGGAATCGCAGCGGTAGGTATCTAAGAGAAGACGGTGTTATATGCGAAGGCGCGGTCGAAGCTGTGTAAGTGATATCTCGGAATGTTGCCCTGAAATGAGAGCCGCGATCGACTTGTGATGATATTAGCTCAATAGAGCCGTGTAGGAGCGTCGAAAATTTGGTGGCCAGAGGCAAACCTAGTCCAGCGCCTGTCGAGTGCTCGCCACCTTTCTCGTAGAGCTCAAAGATGCGGCTCTGGTCGTCTGGCAGAATGCCACAGCCCGTATCTTCGACATCGATCACGAATGCATCTGTCCCCTGTTGTTTCGAGGACGTGATTATAACAGCACCCTCTGATGTGTTTTGAATGGCATTAATAATAAGGGGAAGGACGCTGTCCCTAAGTAAGCTGAGGTCGGTTTCCAAGCACCTACAGTCTAGAGGTAGATCGCAGTGAAAAAATATGGAAGGCGTCGAGCCTGTGTGCCTTGTCGCTGCGTCAGAAATACCTTTCATGAGCTCCAACTCCAGCTCGCTAATGTCATGCGCGGCATAATGTCGTTCGGCCACGGCAACATCAGCCCATCTGTTCAAGGTAATCATGCTGTTAACTGTTGACATAAGCTCTCGACCTGCTGTAGACATGGTATCGAGGTACAAGGATGACCTTTTAATATCAGAGAGAAATCCTGCAATACCCGCCAACGCTGGCTGTATTTTGGCGTTGTCAGATATAGCGATTGCCTTTAAATCCTCGTTGAGCAGTTCGGCGGCGCCGAGAATACCATGTATCGGAGTTCGAAGCTGATGAGATATTCCACGAAGAAACCTTTCTTTTGCTCTGATTGCTTCTGATAGAAGACGCCTCTGCCAGATCTGGGTAAGCATAGATGCACAGGACTGTATAAACCAAGCATCGACATCGTCAAATATTCGTCGAAAATCCTTGGTAGCTACAGCAAGCACAGAATGACCCAGCTTGCTTTCGCACTGCGCAGAAATAACCCGAACAACTCTATCTTTAGGAGTATCATTATGATTTGATGTTGCAATGAACTCTTCAATATAGGCAGTATCTTCCCATAGCCCATTGTTTAGGTCAGAGGGCAACCCCGAATACTGGCTGTTGACGAACTGACCAGTTCCAGACGACAGAATGCTGATCGACTCATCCGGATAGGCGATTCGCAGTATCTCGAGCACTGGTTCTTGTGAATCGTTCTCGTCGGATACATTTTCAACAGTCGCAATGAGCTCGGCTAGTCGATGACGCTCACGTTGGCGTCGGGCTCGTGTGCACTGCACAATGTCGGCTACAACCCAATCGGCAAGACGAGCGAGGGTTTGTTGCTGCGGCTTAGACAAGGGTGGTTGACTGGTTGCTGAGGCGACACACAACGATCCTAGACCAACACATTCCCCGGATTCGTGCTGCATTCGAAGCGGGACGCCTGCATATGCTAACAACCCGCCTTTTTCAACATATGGCGACTCTCGAAACCTCCAATCCTCCAACATGTCTGGTAGGAGAAATACATTCTATAGGCATGAAATTAGAATGTATATACTAAGGGGACACTAGAAGCAATTGGCCATACTCCAGGTGGTTGTGTCACCGTATGGGCGCAAAGCGTTTCGCCGCGGGGGAGAATAGCGACCTGAACACCAACTGTTGCAAGACGGATATAGACGTTGACATCAAGTAATCCCACAATGGCAAACTCCCAACCAGAAGATTCTTGTGCTAAACAGACTTTTTCTTGAAGCCCTGACAGGAGCTCAGATTCGTTGCCGAGATCCCGCCCGTAGTACCATAGCATAGACAATCTCAGCCGTTCATTTCTGGCCAAATGAGCCCGTAGGTATCGAGATGTAGCACTGGCAGGTTTCTTGGGTATCGATGCCGAAGCGTAAGGGTCTTTCTTCAAAGGATAGAAGCACGACTCGGTTTCCGGAGTCCACGGCGCAATTGGAACATGAACATTGTCGACATCGAATATTGGGTCCACGTCGGTAGGGCGGGCGGGCAGGCTCTGCTTTTCTGGTGATGGCGACAAAAGGGCAGCGTCTGCCTTGGGGAAGAAATGCATCTGCAACTCGAAAACTATAGCTATCGGGTCATCGGTGATGGCCCAAGAGTCGCTCTGAAGCCAGTTTTCGAGAGAAAAGAGTGATATCGCACTGGGGATCGAATAAGAAGCCGATGAGGCTTGGCAATCTCGATGCTAAACAGGTTTGGGATTTTATGGGGAAGTACGGAGGAGATCCTCCGCTCCAGCCATGCTAACGAAGTTGAACTAAATAAGGAAACCGTTGAATATTACACTTTCGGAGCTACAACGCGCTAGTACAAACTTCGGTTACCAATATTTAAGGGTAAGTAGCTTCGGCAGAAGGTAGGTTATCAGACAATCTTCATTCATACATCATACATACAATACATATACTAATATGACAAGTTATAGGCCTATTGTACAATAATATCCTTAGGAGCGGAAGAGCTTGAACAAATACAGCTATTTTTAGCATGGTCTTGGAGCCGCTGAGTTTCAATACTTGCAACGATCACTGGTGCTAAATGTCAGAATAACTAAGAGTCCCTGTAGTAAGTGTTTCAGCTATTCTAATTCAGTATGGTTCCCAGCAACGGTCTCGAAATTACTTCAGGGTAGTGATGTTATTGTACACAATAAATTTTGTTAGCTGCAGAGCCAATGTAAATAAAGTGAAAATAATACATTTTGTTGTGTAGTCCATTCTGAGTTAAATAATACAATTATATTACATTTTATATTAAGAGTTCTATTTTGGTCCGAGTAGAAAACTGGAGCCTGTATGGTTTTAACTCAAAGCTCGTCCTACTATACCTGGTTTAACAGCCTGAAAATCTGGGTCGATACCTAGCGTTAATGAACCTTTGCTAATCTAACTAGGCCACCGTTATGGCTGGACCTCCCTATAAAACTACAAGATAGCTAGCACTAGATAAAACAAAACAGCATTCGCGATGACCTCGTTTTTATTGAGAAAACGCATCGGTGATTAGATTACGTGGTTTCTTGATGTGTTCACACGGGTCTTCCTTGCTAGCCGCAGAGCTACTTAGCTTGTGTTGCGTTGGAGTGCTTTGTTCCAGGTTGAGCTTATACATACGTTCCCAAACGCTTAACAAATTGGTATTCGATGCAGTACTGTATACCAATTTGTTTGTAAGTCGCTATTGTGGGTTTTGGATTCGTGGCAACTTTAATTCTTTTGCACAGGTGAGTTTAAGACATCTATAACGTAAAATACTAGATTTGGTAGACTATTACTTGGATACTGAATTGAACCTCGTTTCTACACAAAAGAGCTCATGAGAAATGAGCCATTCACATGGCAATCCTATCGGTCTATGATGATCTTGGCGTGGCATGCTACCTGTCTTGATTTATCCTTTCCCATTTCCCTACACGTATGTATATGTCGAAAGATGGGTTGCGTATATATGGAGTACATAGCTTGTCCAAGGAGTCGCATACCGTCGCCATATATGGGCAGCAAGGCGTCATGTACATTTCTATTTTATACAAGATTGAGCTTTCTAGAACCACTTTATTTTCTCTTTGGTATACAGAAACTGAATCCAGCTTCTTTACCCCATTGCTTGGCGAACACTATCATTGGCCGCCAATTTAGCCTTAGAGCAGTATTAAAGTGCATGCTTATACGGAATCAACTTTACAAGATTGATCCACTATGGTGCGATCGTTGAAAAGTGCAATATAAAAGGGCAAACAATCTATGTTGAGTTGCAAAGTGCTCTTCGCTCTGATCACTGCATGATAACACGTCGTCTCTTTCATTAATGAGCATACCCAAATAATGGTTCACTTCAATTTACAGGCCATCCTGGCATTGGCAGTCACAGTTTCCGCTCTGCCGGCTGATAGCCCGACACAATACGTAGGACCTGAGAATGGCAACTTGGTGATAGTCGGGGGCGGCACGCTGGACGATTCCATTCTCCAGCGCGTCATTGACCTTGCGGGGGGCAATGATAGCTCAATTGTCGTCATTCCTACTGCTCAGGGTGATCCAAGCTATGATCAGAATGCAGCGAATGCGGGAGACTTTCGTCGCCTTGGCGCCAAAAGTGTTACTGTTCTACATACATATGACCCCGAGGTTGCAAACACGGAAGAATTTGTTCAACCACTTCTCAATGCTACTGGCGTCTGGTTTGGAGGCGGTCGCCAGTGGCGTTTAGTCGACGCTTACGCCGGAACGCTCACTCAACAAACGATCCGAGCTGTGCTGGACGCTGGTGGTGTCATAGGCGGATCCTCTGCTGGGGCATCTATTCAAGGGGATTTCTTGGCGCGAGGCGATACGGAGAGCAACACTCTCATAATCGGAGATCATCAACAAGGCTTCGCATATGTCAAGAACGTGGCTATCGATCAACATGTGCTAGTTCGCAATCGACAATTCGACATGTTAAATGTGCTCAAATACAAACCTGGGATTCTGGGCATCGCAATCAACGAAAACACCGCTGTTCATGTTTCGAAGAATAGTGCTCAGGTATTCGGTGCTAGCTACGCCATCATTTATGACGGAACATACTGGTCTAGGGACGGTAACGATCCGAACCAACTTCCGGATGATTCAGGCCTATTCTATTTCTTAAGAGAAGGGGATGAATATGATCTTGGGCTACGCAAAGTCATTAAATCGTCTTGACCTTACCTTGTGGTCGTTCTATAGCTTAGCATATCTTGTCATCGAGAGCAGACTTATATACCTATTGTGCATTTCGAGGAATCTTAAACTTGTTGCTAGGAAGCGATATGCTGGCGGGCACTCTTTGGCTGGGTGCATCTACTAGTTATATGGTATTCTGCTGCGACATACTATTGAGTGGATAACACGGCTTAGAATAATTTAAAAGAAGAAGCATACGTGAATACCGTCGACTACCTACAATTCTGATGTATTAAAATAGCTTTCTTTTGTATTGCTCATCTGGGCTATATTCTTTGTGTCTGTAATGTTGTGGAAACATGCATCTATACTATCTGAACGTGGTTTAGCATTACTTTGTGTGCAATGATAAAAGTTGCGATAATGGAAAGTTGTTTCAGCTCGGCAGCGCATATTTGGCCCGTCTAATATGAGAACCGCCACCGTGGGTCTTTATCCCCTTCCCAGTCTGATGCGTCTCCTACATTCTCAATTTCAGGAGAGATATTTGCCCTTGCTGTATTTTGCGCTTTTAGTCGCCATCCGGTATAGCTGACCACAAGAACATTTGCACACAAGTAGGCCAGTGCGACTGAGTGACCAACGACAAATCTAGGCCCATCATTTGACCGATACAGCTGCGTCCCCATGACAGCCCCTAGATTACCAATGCTAATCTGCATCGCGTTTGCAATAGCTCTTTTTGTCTGGCCAGATACATTGATAGCCGGCCATGAGAGAACCAGTGCAGTGGCCGGGTAAATGCCTGCAGCAGCAAAGAACGTGCCAGCGTACGACAAGCCCGGCCGTGAGACAGGGTCGGTGTTTGCAAGCAACATGATATATCCAATTGCGGCCGTGATTGAAGAGCCCGCTATAAAGATCGCCCTTTTCCCCAATCTTTCTGACGCAATGGCAACTCCCACAGTAGTAACGAATGCTAACGCATACGGAGGAATCGTAAGGAGCTGAGCTTTCGCTGCTGTATATCCAAGGTTGCTGATAATTGTTGGCTAGTACACAGTCAGCGTTGAAGATACTTCAGATACTTCAGATGAGTTTGTACAATACTTACCAGAAATAGAGAAAGAGTATATAACGGTAAGCTCATTGTATGAAAGCCCAGACTGTAGAGCCAGCAGCTTGGGTCACTGACTGCCTCACGTACAGCAGCCCAGTTGAAATCTTCTTTGATCATAGCGTCGCAGTCAGCGGCCAATCTAGTTTTGATCAACTCTCTTTCGGATTTCGTGAGAAATTTAGCGGTATCGGGGTAGTTCTCAATGAACCAGTACGCTGATGTGGCAATGATGACAGTAGCAATTCCTTCCTGAGCTACAATGTCAATATAGACTCTCCAGCCCTTTGAGAGACACTTACGAGAATGAATATCCACCGCCATCCATTACTCCAAACGATCCCTCTCATCTTCGCAATTCCCTAAATATTGTGTTTAGCAGTGTTAAAATGAGACGATTCGTGAGCATCACGTACAAATGCTAAAATGCCACCAAAGGCTCCCGCAAGCGATGCCGCACTGAAAAATAACGAAATACGATACTGCCGCTCCTTTCGTTTGTACCACATCGATAAATAAAACACAACACCGGGGAATAGGCCGCTCTCTGTTACACCTAGGAAGAATCGAGCAACAAGAAAGCCAGGAAGGTTTTGTACCACTCCCAACAGCGTAGCAACAACACCCCACGCTATTGTCAAAGTTGGGAGCCATAAACGAGGGCTTGTCTTTTTGAGGATAATATTACATGGGACCTGTCTCTGGCGTCAAATGTTGTTCCGAAGGACGGACAATTCTAGGCCACTGACTTCGAAAAGAACATAACCAATGAAATAGATGGTAAGTCCAGTAAGATACTGGTTCCCAGCTGTTAAGTGTCAGAAATATCTCGGCAACTGAGGATCTGCGTATGTCGAACTCATGTGGAGGTCATTTACCATGCCCTCAATGCGAGCATTTCCAACTAAACATTGTTTTAGCTGAGTTAAAACGGAACCTTCGAGTAGCACATACCATTACTACGATCTAAGAACGAGAGAAGGTATAAAATACCAACTCCAGGCAGGAGTCTAGCGTCCAGTTTGCGAAGCAGTGATCTCTCTGTGACTTCTTCGTCAATGGCGATAACGTCATCCGTTTCATTTTGGATGTGTGATGTATCTTTCGTATCTGCCATTTTGTTAAAAAAAGATGGTTGGATGGTAATTAATGTTCATGAAGCATGATCTTTAGAGGCGTACAGCATTTTAAATTGTATCATGACCTAATATATAGCCTGGCTATCCCCTGGCTATCTATGGATATTTTTCTTCGATTCTCTACCATGACTGGCCAAAAGCTCTAGCATGACATGGCACAATAGTAGGGCCATCGTGCAATACGCTTTGCATAATGTAGAGTCAAGATCGCGTCAAATGCTCAGCTAGCACGCCATGGTGGGGAAGGAATGACCCCGCCAAAAGTCTACGGTCTACTGAAGGAGACAGCACAAGTAAGAATGAACTGATGCTATAGCTGCTGGGGCTATAAGTAATTAAACCTGGGGAAAAGACCTCGCGATAAGTGTACTGTAGTAAAAGTGTCTAGGAGTTATGTTCTCATATAGGCATACAGCAGACTGAGCTACAAAATGCTGTATTATGCTCCTAGAGCTCTTAGTGGTACATATGATAACTCTCCATGTGAGAAGGGCACGAAATCAAGCTACACTTCTATTCGTTTGTCTCCTCCTATCTTTTATAGCTACCTTTTATTCTTTGGATACTAATTTGTGCCGCTTGCTAGTAACCTAGACCTTGAGATAATCGCTAAAAAGGCAATTTAACATCCATATTCCCAACCTTCCAATCGCTTTTTTATATATATATATATAAATGCGTCCCTATACTATATCACAGTTACAGAAATTACAACTCCAAATATTCTAAGACATTTAACATCAAATACAGAAAAAGCTGTCTCAATTCCATTATTCCGCCATAAGAAGTATTCACCAGGCTTACTACTAAGTAAATCCACTATTCATAGCGCATGCTCCATGATAAAACTAATCACAGAAGTGCGAAGAGGCAACTGCTAGGAGTGCGATTTTTGTATGCACAGCGTATGATACGAACAACAAAAGACACCAAGGAAGCAAGCTGAAGGCGCCGCAAGGGATAAAATGAGTGCAGTATCTAATTATTATTGTACATATATAGGCATGCAAGTAGCAGATTAGTCAGGCACCAGGGAAACGAAGACCACAAAATAAATTCTTGAATACACAATACCAGATTCATGTGCAAAGGAACGCGAGTAGGGACATCAGCCTTTCTGTATGTGTCGGGCGTATGTGTTTTCTATTCGGAAACACCTCAAATCTCTAGGAGTTAGCCCTATAAACCAAAAGCAGCAAGAGAACAAGGAGAACCTCGTGGCTTAATAATCATTGGTAGCAGGGCATGGAATGTTAGGTGATACTATAGCTATTTCGCTACCTTGCTCGATGTTTACAATGGAAAGAGTATGAGCTTCAAATCTAGTTCCCTAAGTAGATACATTACGAATTGCTTGTAGTTACTTTCATTCATAAAGACACATTCGTTCTGTTATTATAAAGACATCGCATGCTTCGATATCTATTGCCTCTCACTCAGCGTCGATACCATCGGACACAATTTCATCTATAGGCGTCGGCAAGAGCCTTGTGAGTTTTAGCTAGCGTACATCTAAAGCCTATTGTTTCCCCCAAAAAATTAACAGCCGAGGGCAAGAGCACTGCTGCTTATATGCTTTATATGTTCACTTGGTTAATTTATAGGCGAAAATGGATATGATGGCTGTAGAGACAAAAGCCTTGCTGTATTATTCGAGTGCATATACTACATTCGAACTGTAGCGGCACTAAATGTCCTTTGACCATCACTATGTAACGCTTAGTATAAAATTGCCAGTGAACATAGTATACCCACTCCGAGAAGCTGGAAGATTACATCTCCCGTGATCAAATGAGGATGACTGGCAGTCATTGGATGTCTTGTATATTCCTTATTACTCTAGCAATCTGCCGTACCTGTGAGCGCAGGAACGTTGTATCCTAGGATAATCACGGAGCCTTATTGAACAACCCTTTATCAGACTGTTGAGTAAACGAGCCACACCTGTATCCTAGTATAGCTCTCAGGCGCGTTCCAGGTTCATTTAATTGATGTACATGTGCTAGTCGCGCCGGTGTACGAAGCCAGGTAAGTCGCTGGCTTAAAGCCTCAATTAAACGCGGTAACCAGCTAATAGCGCTGAGGGACCTGCCTAAATGGCTTAATTATAGGTACAAGAGGTACGTGTATACAGGCTAATCAATATCAATAGCGGCATCAGTATCTGAAGCTTCCTATTCAAGCAGCTACAACAACCCTCGTTATCTCTATGCTAATTTCCCGCAGAGTCTCTCAGTGGATCAAGTAGTGTCGAATCACGTAGCGCATGTGACTGCTCCACCATTTATAAAACAATGTCACGATGCTACAGTCTTTCAATCTCCCCAAAGAAGTTACCTGCCGGTTTTTCCAATGTTGAGGGATCTGTGCTGGATATATCGGCACGTCTAGCATTCCTGTGAGGAAAATGGGAAAATGTTTTCGTTTCAAGTAGTTATACTACAGTCAGGGCACGGGACAAGCGGTATCGACTATGTAACGTCTCCTTCCACCAGAATGACAAGTTGTAAGTCAAACTGCGCGGACTTCTCTATTTACGTGCCCTGCGTCAGCATGTATACTAGAATTCAAGTATAGCTCAGTACATGTAGGTTATGGTATTGGAGGATTTAAATACCCCTGACTTTGTCGGCGGCTTTCTACCTGTGAGGCTATCTGATCTATATCAAAAAGGCAGATACATCTTGCGCTGCTGTTTCTCCATTAAGCAGTTGTCGAGTTTAAGATTCGTTGTATATATTTTCCCCATTATTGTATTTACCATTTACTATTCTACAACTTCAGTATGCGTTCAGCCGCTTTTCTTGCCAGCCTTGGACTCGCCGGCCTGGTTGTCGGCGCTCCACCGGCTCCGCATAGCGTTAGAGCTCGCCAAGCTTCCGGTGCTCAAAATGTCGTTTATTGGGGAGGCACTAACAACGAAAGCGACGACCTTTCCACGTATTGTGCACCCAACGCAGGCATTGACATCCTTGTTCTGTCATTCTTGGATATTTACGGCTCTACTGGCAGCATTCCGGCAGGCAATATTGGTAATACCTGCTACGTCGGTACGAATGGCGCACCTCAGCTATGCGATGGTCTGGCTGCTTCAATAGCCAGCTGCCAGGCCGCTGGTATCAAGATTATCTTGTCTCTTGGAGGCGCGGCCGGCTCTTACTCGCTCCAGTCGCAGTCACAGGCTGTTTCAATTGGCCAATATCTCTGGGAGGCCTATGGCAACTCTGGCAGCACTTCTGTCCAGCGGCCCTTTGGCAACGTCTTTGTCAATGGCTTTGACTTTGACCTCGAGCTGAACCTTGGCAACCAATACTACCAGTATCTGATATCAACCCTCCGATCCAACTTCGCCAGTGACCCGAGCCATACGTATTACATCACAGGAGCGCCGGTAAGTCAATCCACAACATTTTCAGAGTAAATACAGCGTGCTAACTCCCCAAAAGCAGTGCCCCCTGCCGTTGAGTCTTCCTTGAAATCGCATTTAGACAAGTGGCTCATGGTTTGCTAACAACGATGGAGTTGATAGGGAACCTAATATGGGAGAAGTCATAAGCAATTCCCAGTTCGACTATCTCTGGATTCAGTTCTATAATAACAACGGCTATGGGCCGGACCCCTGTTCTCTTGGGTTACCTGGCGACGCACCGTTTAACTACAACAACTGGACGTCATTTATTGCCACTACGCCTTCCAAAAACGCAGTGCGTGCATTTGAACACTCGATGTTATCTTTTATGCCAGAAAGCTAACAGCTACTACCAGAAACTATTTGTAGGAGTGCCTGCGAACACTTTGGCTGCTAATGGCAATTCAGGCGGTGCGGTTTACTATGCTTCGCCATCGCAGCTGGCTTCCATTATCGCGGATGTCAAGTCCAGCCCAGACTTTGGAGGAATTATGATGTGGGACGCTGGGTACTCGGATGCCAATGTCAACAACGGATGCAATTACGCCCAGGAGGCCAAGAACATCCTCCTTACTGGCGCTCCCTGCGGCGGCTCATCGCCGCCGGCCAGCAGCAGCGCCCCTACATCCACCGCAAAGACAACCAAGCCCGCTAGTAGCAGCACCTCCTCAGCCTCCGGAACAGGCCCGACGGGAAGCGGCACAGTACCCCAGTGGGGCCAGGTGAGTCACTGGAGAATTTGGGCCTTATTAGACTATGGCTTGGGGCTAATGCTGAGTGTTTTACAGTGCGGCGGAGAAGGATACACAGGCCCAACACAGTGTGTTTCTCCTTATAAATGCGTTGTATCAAGTGAATGGTGGTCCTCTTGCCAGTAAAGTTACAAAGAACTTTGCCATGAATAGGAGTCACGGGAGGAAAATATGTCATGCGCAGGCAGCTTTGCATGTAAAAAGAGCGCAGTATATAGCATCTATAGGGAAAGGTTAAAAACCAAGTATATTTGGCAATACTTTTACTCGAGTAGAGATCGCTTACTTTGTGAAATGTCTTGCTGGCTTTGCTTGAACAGAGTGCAAACAAATTTCGACTTTCGGGTCTGTCATTTCAGCAATCAGATCCAACAGACGGAGTCAATCGGCAGTCTTATGATAAAGGTAAAAATCTCTAGATGCTGGAATATATAGCTTACGACACAATGATTCACACATGTGTACTCTGCATGTTCGGACGGTTATAAAGAAGTCTCAAATTTATCACTAGGCTATTTGTTAGGCTTATGGCCACTTGATGTTAAAAGCAGTCGAATTTTAAAAGTGGATTCATCATTTGTATTGGGGCAATTGAAAGACCAAATGCGGGGTTTATCTCTGACAATTTCAGTTATTTTGAACAACTCAGTTTGGATGATCGGACACTTCTCACTCTCTAGCAAAAGGGGGGATTAAGCCAATTGCATGGTGAGTCTCGCCTACAATTAACCGCAGCGATTTCCAGATTCCAAGCTGATTCTTGACTGTCCAATTAGCCCAAATCTGAGACCCAGGACTACGCCATGTTGCCTCCCCAGATCAATTCTACCTTCCACGTCCACCGCGGACACAGCCATCTCAAATGGTCCAAGGAAATCGCACCTGTGTTAACCGTCGACTCGGGAGACGTTGTGACTTTCGACACTATCGACGGTAGCAATGGACAAGTAACCCCCACCTCGACGGCTGAAGATGTCTTAAAGTTCAAATCAGAGCTGGCAAACCCCATTTTCGGCCCCGTATATGTGAGGGGCGCCGAGCCGGGAGACGTTCTTGAAGTTGAGGTATTGAAGCTCAAAACCTCGGATTGGGGTTGGACTGCAATTATACCTGGATTTGGGCTACTTGCAGACGATTTTAAAGAGCCTCATCTTAAGATCTGGAAACTTGATCCTGACGATTCATCCGCTGTGTTCAAGGACGGCATTCGCATCCCCACTCATCCTTTCCTTGGTGTCATGGGAGTCGCCCCTGGGGAAGGCGAGTTCTCTACTATTCCTCCGCTCGACACAGGGGGGTAACATTGATACTCGACAAATCATTGAAGGTTCTAAGCTCTATCTGCCCATCAAGGCGTCTGGCGCGTTATTTAGCTGTGGGGATGGTCACGCCGCCCAGGGCGATGGAGAGGTTTGCGGAACCGCTATTGAGACTCCTATGCAGGTTACGTTGCGCCTATCGATCAGGAAGAACATGAACTGGGTGACATCTCCGAATTATTCAGCCACATCATCTACGCTCACTCAAGCTGAGGATCAGGGATATTATGCCGTCATCGGCGTTGATTCAGATCTGTTGAAGGCTGCTCAAAAGGCTGTGCGTGGCGTTATCGAATATATGGTTCAGACAAGGAGCTTGACCTATACAGAGGCATATATGCTTGCAAGCGTTTCTATTGGCCTTCGGGTGTCAGAAGTTGTAAATATTCCTAATTATACCGTTTCTGCCAGTGTACCGCTGAATATTTTTTTTTCATAGTACTAATAGCAATTGACTGCCAAATTATTAATAACATGATTTTGTATTTCTGTGAAAAAGCCCGATTTCCTCGCCTTTCTCCAGATGCGGGAATCGTCTTCATGTCGAAGAACGCTTCAACACAGGCATGTGAGCTGATGATAACGACTAGTGAGGCATCCTCAGGACTTATATGGCCCAAGCTGAGAATTTTGTGCACACAGTGACTGCCACGAGGCTATGTCTTCGGCCAGAGAAGTCAACTTGCTGAGGAAGATGCAACCTGTTCGCCGCTCATCAAGCCATCAAATGCATGCTTTTAATTTTGGGTGCAGTACGCTCAAGCCTCGCCACCTATGATGCCTCTGTTGATTGCATTCTCCGTGGCATGATCGATGGATTCTCTCTCTATTTTCCGACAAGTTCGTTGTGTTGGTCTCGGCGCACCTAGTCCAAATTTTGACTTCCTTGCTAGCCATCATCTGAAAGCCCATGGGCGGAGAGTAGTTCGTTCTATTGCTCAAAGGTCGCACTTGGTGCTATTAAATGTCCTCTCCAGCTTTAGCACACTGCATCTTAGCAGCACTTACTCTTTCATATGACGCTCTAATTCTTGATCAGAAAGCCATAAATACTCTGAGGATTAAAGCTATCGCCCGGGATATGTTAGACGGGCTAGAGGAGGTGGAAATTGAGAGCGTTCGTACGGGAGAAAGGTGTTTCACCTCCTAGGTCTATATTATATTATACACCTGGGCAGATCATTTTTACGGCGTCTAACCTCTCAGGATGAAGCGCGATACGCTCTTAATACTCAACCCAATGGTGAATCACTGCAACTATAGGTAAAAGTGTATATTTATGAAGGTTATTGTCGGCTAATTTTCTCTGCTATATCCAACGTCGGTGCACGTTGTTTTGTAACCTTTGAAAGATCCCGATGTCACAGCATTTTGGTGCTGAAGTCGGTGCTCACTCCTCGAATTCTCTCTATCAGATCTTGCCCTAAGAATGCCGGTGTGAGACAACCACCAGAGACGCCGCCCTCTAATTTTCTGCGATAGAGTAAAGAAGCTGCGCCTTGGGCCAAGAAAGCAGCGGTGGCATGGTATGGGCCCCCCTGGATACGCAAAATGAGAATACGCCCTTGGTGCTGTCGCGTCATCGTCTGTGTCTGCAATCGCGACAGCTTCCATCTCGAATCGGTAATTTTTCTCTTTTACCGGATCAGGGCCTTGACCTGGAGCTGGTAGCACCATCGCTGCAATAGCCCTCAGCGGCGGAAGCGCTAGCATTAAGTTAACTGCCACGGTGTTAAGCATCTGGAACATAGCAGCAAGCGTGGATGATGCTTTTTTGTACTCGCTGTAATGAAAATTCGCTCCATACGCCATACCGCCGTTGAGCAGACCCCAAGTTCTGTGAACCACAGCTCTATTTTGCACGTCGCTCAGCGAGCTAGTCGACATTATCCCCAGAGTCGGGTCGTGGCGCACGCCGAAGAGATTTGTTGAGCTCAAGTTTTGGCGGCCGACGATTGGAGAAAGGTACCAAGGTTGTCGCGATTCATACTGGACTTTGGCATCGAGGCCTCCTCTCATCATTATTGACTCGACTGTGCCGCCACTTGGGTCCGATGGCATTTCGAGCAGCGACAAAACCAGTTCCTTCGTCTTGAAAGATGAGCTCTGTTGAAGCTGTCGAACTGATGACCAAGTAAGGAGATCGTGCGGAGCGCTCAATGCGCCGCAGGAATTAAGTATCTACTGCCGAGATTAGCATCAATGAGGACGATAAACATAACATTCGTCTTACAACAACACCTGCAAGCTCAGCTGCGCGGTGGTAATCGTTGATCCATTGCCGTATGCGAGGTATGGTTCCGGCACTATATAGTTGACCAGAGTCAGCAGAATTCCATCCTGCTTATGTATCCATCGGTTTGGGATTTGCTCACGTATCAATATAGTCAGTTACGCCCTCAATACAAGCCTCGATTACGAGCGGCCCGACGTGATGGTATGAGACAACGCTGACACATAATCTTGCCTTTTTGACAATAGTGATCAGTTGAGCTTTGTCTTCAACATCTACAATCTCGATTACTGCACACTGGTAAGCTGCAATTGCCTGTTAATTTACATATGGAGGTATACCTGGCTGTATTCTATCAGGTCCCAGCTCCTTTAATTTTGCGGCAAGCCTGTTCAGTTTCGCGCTTGACCTCCCAGCGATAGCCCACCTGAGATTGGTTGGGAGGTGCTCGGCGATATGCTCCGCAGTGAGAGCGCCGGTGTAGCCCGTTGCGCCAATAAGCACAAGATCATAGTCGCGTCCGCTTTTATTGTCTGACATTTTGCTTGTATTGTCACGTCGCACGAAGTTGTACGAACAATTGACGCATATGGTTTCTTGTCAAAAATTCCTAGAGGTTGTTTGTTTTCTAAAGGTATATATACTGAATTTTAAGCGGTTTGTTTCCAGGCAGCGGGATTAATAGTGCTCCGGCTGTCCGCCCCGGAGTTGAATTCCGACATACCCTAGTATATACCTTTGCTAAAAATTAAGAAATAGACATATTAAATATATAAATCTACATAAGCTTGGGCTGTGGTAATGGTATCAGTGAGAACCTGAAGCAAGAGCGCAAAGTTGGATTCACTATCTGGCCGCTACCGAGGAACATAATTGTGCAGACTGTCAAAAATTCGTGCGGTTCGCAGCTATAGCAGAAATGACAATCCTTTGCATGAAGCTCACCTACATTATATCACGCGCTACATGTCAAGCGGCCTCGGATTTAGTAGGTATCAAAACCATTCTTCCCACGACAGCCATCAACAGGATCGTATGCATCTGCATTGCCGTTGCCAGTATACGTTTTCAACGCGTATGCAGTGTAAGACAAGAGACAGCTCCCGGTATGCTTGCCGCTATTCCAGTGCCAAAATCAACAAACATGGGTCTGGCAGCAAGTGGGAGGCCACAAGCCAACACAGGCCGTAACATGATATTTGCTGAAGTTGAACTTGCAGCATATGGCCCATAAGTGTCAACCAATGTATTAAGGCACTGCTAGAAGACAACGGTAAAACCGCAGCTAATAAACGCTGTAAGTATACGCTGGTAGTAATTATCAATGCTACTTGGCCCTTGATCAGCACGGGTAACTTATAAGAAGCCACAACAGGCAATATCCATGGATGCGATGGCTCGGCCGTCCATCTGAACCAAAATATTCCCGTGTAAACAAGGTCCCCCAACAAGCACAGGTGGCAGCATCGACTACTTGCGGCCATACGCCTGACTGATAGGTGCCCAAAACATAGGACCGAAAGCAAATCTTTAAATAAATTAGCGAGTTGTGTTCTGACTAACAAGACTCAATTCGACTATTAGAAGAGAGTGGAATAATGAAGACGACGCACCAAGGATGAAAAGTGACATTGTAAGTACTGTTACCTCAGAAGGTATATTAAAATACTTTACAAGTGCCTGTGCAGCTGGATTAGTGGTGGCAGATCCAACTGATCCTGTGAATGCCAATAGACCTATATAATCTTTATACAGAAGCAATTATCTGTAGTGTAATAGCTGCACATTTATACCACAAACGTCCATTGCTCTCCATATTTTATAGCGAAATATACTATTCGGTCCAAAAATGTTGCCCCTGCACCGCTTCCTCTTTTTATGTCTAGCGATACTGCCTCTTGCCGCATGTGCATATCGGGCAAAAAGATTGACACTCCAAGAGCTTACAAGCGGCCGCACGTTTGTAACCAATGTCCTTGATCAGTTTACTTCGCCAAGCTGGGCAAAGAATTTAGCTGTCTGCGACAATGGAGACATACTGATCACGATGATTGCACCATCAGCAAGTCTCTATCGAATTGCAAACCCACAATGTTCAAATCCAACGACGACACTAGTCCATACCTTTCCAAACGTCGAGAGCCTTCTGAGAATTGCGGAACTCCAGCCAAATCTTTTCGTTGTCGTTGGTATAAATGCTTCTGGAGTCGTTGCTATTCCCGGCACCGGATTTCTGTGGAGTGTGAACTTTTCTGCTTCTTTTCGTCGCCAATCATTACGGAAATTACTGCTTTACCGTAACGGTATGACAGCCTTACCAGAAAATGACGGTGATGTTTTGTTGGCAGATTCATTTCTGGGCTGCGTATGGCGTATAGATATCCATACAAAAGCAGTTAATATCGCAATGAAGTTGTCGCAGATGGAGCCTCCTTCAACTGCCTTGGTACCAATCGGCATCAACGGAATCCATGCGAAACAGAACCCTTTCGGCTCAACTGTGCTATATTGGTCCAACAGCTTTGAGACGACAATTTACAGCATTGGCATCGATGGCTGCACTGGGGCCATGTTGAGTGGGCAGCAGGAACCCCAGGTAAGGGCTCGTGCTGAGGACGGTTATCTATTTGTTGATGACTTCGCGATGGTATCCCAGGGTGGCATTCGGGCAGCCGCCAACTTCAACAATACTGTTCTGTACGCGTCTACACAGTCTCACATTTTACGCCCTGTTGTTGGATCTGAAAATAGCCTTCTAATGGCTGGCTGTACGTCATACAGTTTTGGCCGTAGGGCCGGCAGAGACAATGTTTTATATGTGACAAACAGTGGCGCTGAAGTATATCCGGTTAATGGAGCTCTGACAATGGGTGCAAGCGTTGTAGCAGTAAATGTATAAAGGATAGAGTTAATATTTAGGGGCTTCGTGTTACAAAATACCGGCTAGACACTATATGTATGCTTAACAGTTTAGACCTACTTTAGTCTATATGCATTTTGACAGGATTAACGTGTAATAATACATGAATCATATATAAAATTTACTTGGTACGCTAGATTCTAATATTGTGATTACTTTTCTTCAATTATCCAGTTTTCATAATATCTTGTTAGCCTCTCTTCATTGGGACAACGTTTGGCATCTAGTTGAGATAGCCAGTAGAACAGGTCAGAATAAGTTGCGTCATTGATTGCAATGACTAATGTTCTTTATAAATAGTGCTTGAATGCCATAAACGTCTTCTATTGATGAGAAGCATTTGATGAATCCTATCAACATACTTCGTCGTTGAGATTGTGTAAAAATCTGTATCCTCCAATAATCTACATTGGAGCATGTCTGAGATGCTTTCCGCCAACATAACCATTTGCAGAATCAATGAACAAGTTTCTACCTTTGACGTATGAAACCAATACTCCCCACAATCTCCAGTTGCCAATCTGTCCCGTCGCGTACTTCTTTCCTAGCGAGAGAAAGATCATCGTCTTGTTTATGGGCTTGTAGGGTACGTCAGGGCCGTTACCTGTCAAGGCAGCATCCAATGCGCTAGCCAAGTAATTTATCTGGTTATCCGTGACTGTAAGCTGCTTTGGTCCAGCGTTGCTCACGTCACCAATGGCCCAAATGTTCTCTGTGCCAACCACGCGCATCATGCCATTGAGATCCACGTTGCCGCGAGAGTCTAGAAAGCTGTCGGTAACGAAGCTGTTGTTCAGTTGAATGCCATGCATTGGAAGATACAAGTCAGTGGCAAGCGTCGATCCATTACCCAAACTCAAAATCTGTGTCTTGCCATCACTGCTAACATTAACGGCTTCTACACGTGTTTTGCGGATTAGCTTGACACCGAGCTTCTGCAAATCCGTGTCCAGAGTTGTCTGAACAGAAGAGAGCAGGTCTCCGGAACTTTCCAATGGAACATCGCCATGCATGATGAGCGTTATCTTTTTCAGCTTTCCAAATTTGGCAGCTAATTCCCCCCGCCACTTCGACACCAGTTGGGCCTGCACCAGCCACAATAATGTCTTTCGCATCGTTGACTTTTGCTTGCAGATCATGCCATGCCGTGAGCATCTCTTCATGCGTGCCAATTGGCTTTAGAGGTAATCCGCTGGCCATGCTAGAGCCAGTTGCAATTACTAGGTGATGATAATGAAAGATGCGACTCTCGCCGTTATTGGCAAGAACAGCAACTGAATTCGAGGATGATTGGATGCCGGTAGCTCTGCCGAGAATGAATTCGAATGTGTCGGCCGAATAATGCCTGAATCCAGTTGCAATTGGAATAAAGATAGATTCGTCTGGTATCATTCCAGGAATAAGAGCCCTAGTTGCTGCCACGTTCCAAAAGAAATGGCTGTTTGGAGATATCAGAATGACTTTGAGGCTCGTCTTCAAAGATGTGTATTTGAGTAGCTTATGGGCAAGTGGTAGGCCTGCCCATCCTGCACCAAGAATAATGACAGTTTTCGTGCTGGCCATAGTCGCCGTATGGTCAATGTAACATAAGTACTTGATTGGATAGAAGATATGATTGATGTGAAAGGCGGCGTCAAATATAGCTGGCTACCACGGTATGGCCCATACGGCCTCGGCCATCGGTCGTAAGTTTTCGCATTGTCGCGAATCCGAGAACAAGACAATCAACATGGCGCTGCCCCGGGACTTTCATTAGCGGATGACTTAGAGTCGGTTCACGGAGCACCTGTTAGGTTTAGACGCCAATGAAGTGGAACTGGGCGTGCCGCAAGGATTTAGACCGAGCTCCGTGTCCGAGATTTGGCTACCTACAGCAGCCTATCCACAGCTTCTCAACTTCGCCCAACTCAGTCACACATCTATTTTCCGAAGAACAAGTTTATCGCCTGGCTTACGCGGGAGAATTTGTTCATAGGACTCTTACCGAATAAATCGCGCATTGCTTATCCGCTTGCGCTGGATGAGTCTGTCCGAGGCATCTGCTTCCTCGTCCACCATGTCTACCGATCGCCCCACAGCCGGAGGAGGCACCGTCACCGAGGATGGTTTGCAAATATGGAGCTGTGTTACATGTCGACGACGCAAGGTCAAATGCGACAGAACAAATCCCTGCTCCAACTGCGCTAGGAACGGGGTCGAATGCCACTTCCCCGTCACTGGCCGTCTTCCACGTCGACGAGATCCCACGACTTGGAAGTCGCCCACTGAGAAGCAAGCTGAGCTACTAAATCGGCTTAGGCGACTTGAGTCACTTGTTACAGAACTTGCAGCACAAGTGGAAGACGGCCCCGACAAGATCCAATCCATACTCCCGGGCTTATTACCCAGTGCCGCAGGTGTTCCTCGTTCTTCGGAAACGGAAACGGTCAACCCTGAGATTGGAATGCGGGAACGACCAAGTCAGGATTCGCCTATGCATTTTGGAGAACTAGTTTCTGCCATGAAATCTCACTTAGAGGGAGAGACAAACGAAGATTTTGGTCGATTGGTTATCGGAAATGAGGCTGGCTTACAAATCGGAAAGGGTTTCTGGTCCGTTTTTTGTAGCGAAGTGAGTCTGAACTGTTAGGAGATGCTGGCACAGGAGAGGCTAACGATGATTGTTTAGGTCGAACATATTTTTGAAGCCATTCAAGATGTGGCTTCAACAGCATCCAATTCAGACTATGGGCGTTTCTCGTCTAGCAGCCAAATTACCTCGCACAACATGCACCCCGATTTTTATTTTGGGAACACCTACATAGGAGCGTTCGCTCAAAGTCTCGATGATCTATACCCTCTACCATCACAAATGCTCTTCATATGGCGGACATACGTAGAGAACGTCGACCCGTTCATCAAGGTCATTGAC
The DNA here is from genome assembly GCF_020647795.1 of Trichoderma atroviride. Lineage (NCBI taxonomy): Eukaryota > Fungi > Ascomycota > Sordariomycetes > Hypocreales > Hypocreaceae > Trichoderma > Trichoderma atroviride. The sequence continues at coordinate 39,107 of NC_089400.1, read as the reverse complement.
GTTGCAGCTCTAGATGAGGTTGTAACTAACTTGAGGGGCAAGTTTGGCTCCCTACGGTATAGTTTACAGGCCCTACTATTTGCAGTGTGCTTGGCATCAATCACGTCTTTGGGCGAGGAAGAGGCTCTGAGTTGCTTCGATATGCCAAGAACTCAGCTGCTTGCTCGCTTTCGTCTTGGGACAGAGAAAGCGCTTGCCAATGCTGGGCTTCTGGTAACGAAGGAAATTGAAACGATACAGGCATTTGTGATATATCTCTCTATTTTGCCGCACATTGGCTGCCAGCAACTCCTGTCGCCATTCGTGGGCCTATTATTGAGGATTGCGACATCCGTGCAGTTGCACAGAGATGCTGAGAGCTTCAAAACGCCTACTCTAACCCCATTCGAAGTTGAGATACGCCGTCGGCTATGGTGGCAGGTTATCTTCATTGACTCTATATCTCGATCGAGACATAGTACAGGATTGGCAGCTTCAGATACAATGTTCGATACCAAAGCTCCGAGCCGTATATCAGCCAATGATCAAACGAGTTCACCAGTATCTTTTGATGTGGAAAGCGAGTCTCTGGTTTGCATTATGCGATGCGAGATATGGATTTTATGTCGTTTCCTCAACGCAAATCAGCGGAAGCCTTTGGAGCAGAAACTCAAAGCCTTCAACTTGACAAGTTCACGATTGGAGGATTCATATATTGCTAGGCTCTCTTCAAATGATGCTCTAGAATCGTTAGTCAAGACTATGACCTCGCTTGCCTTCTCAAAAGTGGAGCACACAATCTATCTACAGCATTTTCGCAATTTGAAAGAGCTCTTGCAAATGCCATCTCAAGAAATGGTCCAGCATCACTTGGAATTGTCAATAGATATTCTCAGAGACGCTCATAAGTTACGAACAGAACCTTCATGGGAAAGATGGAGATGGCAATTGCGGGGAGATTTCCCTTGGGCTTCGATGAGCGCAGTATTCATCCAGCTTTGCCAGTCTCCATGGTCAGCAACTTCTGAAAGAGGATGGGCGCTAATAAACGAAATATTAAAAGACGTCCCGGATAGAGTAAAGGAAAATGCATCTTGGGGCAAATTAAATCAGCTCATTACCGCCGCCGAAGCTAAACGTAAGAGAAATCCCGGAGAAGCAATGAACCAAACGAGTAACCGCGACGGGATTTCCGTACGCGATCCCGTTGAAACACAAGAGGGCAGCAGAAACTCTTTAGATTCATTAAAATCTCGGTCGCATAATACTGGTGCTTTAATTGGCTACGCAGAGTCGAGCCCGGTCCTAATGCCTAGTATATTCGACTTTGGAGTAGAGTTTGACGACCCGAATGAGTTGGGATCCGATGTGACATTTAATCCTATGGAATGGCAGGTATGGGATGAGGCATTTGTTGATGATGATCAATTTTGGGACCTAGATTATCCGTTTTAGATGAAGTATACATTAGTTACAGGTCGAGGAATGTCCTACTAGTATACTTCATTTGAAAGGCGGTAAAAGATCAAGTTTGTGAATTGCGATAGGTGGAAGTCAGTAGCATAGTAATTCATCTTTGGCCAGGTGTCTATGGGAAAGAGAGCATAGTTGTCCAATTCATAATCGAACTCAAACGTCTTACATTTCTTTTGTAAAACCCACCATTGAGCATTGTATTTCAGTAGCATTTACGAAGTCTATGAAATCCTATCTTCCATTTTTACGATCTTCTTGGGAGCAAAGTGGGCCAATAAGATCAGGATTAGAGACTATGAATAGTATTTGCATAAAGTAGCGGCACTTAATACAACTGAGGGCTATTAAATTCTCTTAATAAGAGGAGATATCAAGTCATGTGCAGGTCTCCGAAATGTATTCTCAATGAAGTCATCAGGTTCGAGGCGAAGACATTAGTAATTGGTTTATTCAACTTCATAATCGACGTGTCTTCATAATTTGGTAATTTGTACATAGCAATTGAAGTCGTACGACGAATATGTTGAAGAGATAAACATATGTTTACGCCGTCCAACTATAGCTGGCCTAGATCTATGTGGCGCACATATTCTACTAGATACAGAGTTGCCATATTTCGTGATTGGATCCCCGCAAGAAATGGGAAATTAGATCCCATTTTACAATCCTTCACGCCTGGAGTTTATAGCTTAAAGGACTTGTTACCGGCACGATCTATGCAGCAATGCCGGCTTTATCGGACTTAGCAGCCAGAAACCGGACATCTTGAAATATAAATATTCCGCTAACGACGCTTTGCGTTGAGTTGGTAGGTCCTTCATATACAAGCAACAGCCAAACCATATTACCCATCAGAATTACAAGCATAGTCCCAACGTTTGCATTACCATACAGGTAAGTTAACAGATACATTAACTTGAAATGGTGGCTATTAACAGGTTTACTTTGCTCTAGTTTGAACCTACGCTCCTCAACATCTAAGACTAGTTTGATTCTGAATTTGCACTATGGCTCCCAGTAACCGCGCATCATGGCTTCTGGACAAGCAACACCCCGTTAATGCTGTCAAAATCGCTCCCTATACAGCAGCATCTGATAACGAGATCGTCATAAAAGTCAAAGCAATAGCAATAAATCCCGCCGACGTTAAAATTCAGCAGATGGGAATACTAATTACCGATTATCCTGCGATTTTGGGATGTGATGTTGCGGGAGAAGTTATCGAAGTTGACCCGTCGCTAGCCGACATCTATATGATTGGCGATCGTGTGATAGGCCAGACCAGCTGCCTCGAACGAAAAAACAATGTATATTGCTATTCTGGCTTTCAAGAATATGTTGTCTTGAAGTCGCCTAAGATTGCCAAGATCCCCGAGGATGTTGAGTACAAGGATGCTGTTGTGCTGCCTCTTGCAATCTCAACGGCCGCCAGCTGTTTGTTTCACAAATCAGAGTCTTCATTCCGAGCTCCTACACTCAATGGTACAAACCCTGGGAACGGTCAGACTGTTCTTGTCTGGGGTGGGAGCAGCAGCGTTGGTTCTTGCGGAGTGCAAATGCTCTCGCTAGCTGGCTACGACGTTATAGCTATTGCTAGCAAGAGAAACCACAATATGGTTCACAGCTTGGGTGCTAGTGCCTGCTTTGATCAGGCAGAGTCGACAGTCAGAGATGATATTGTGGCATATCTCAAGGGCAGAAACGTAGTCGGAGCCTTTGACGCTATATCTAGTGACTCGACAATAGAAACCATCTGTGAGATTCTCAAGGAAGCTGGAGCAAGGGGATTTATGGCCTCGGTGAGACCTGGCGCTGAGCAACTGACGAAGAATGATGTCAAAATTGTTACAAACTTCTCAATGCCACCCGACGAATACTCCGAGCTGTCTCAGGCCACTTGGAGATGGCTAGAGAAGTCGATGGCAGAGAAAACAGTCAAATATATGCCGCCGGCTGAAGTTGTTGGGCATGGTCTAGAGAGTGTGCAGCTAGCAGTTGACATGCTGTCTAAGGGTGTTAGTGCAAAGAAATTGGTTGTAAGTCTTTGAACTGCAGGCATTCAATAGCTTCAGTTTAAACATATACGCAGCTACACACATATATACACACATACACACGGATATATAAAATATTTATACATTATATTTACTCTATATTAGCCTTATTCACTCTAGTCTGAATCGGCGTATTTTAATACTAGATAATCAGCGTGTTTTAATTACCATACACGCGTGTTGAAATCTGGTATTGGCTGAAATATTGGGCTATTATCTACAAAGCAAGAGATGTTCAACTATAGGATATCTTTATTCAATGTCTAAAGATAGCTCGGGAAAGTGCCACCAATTATCATGAGACCATAATAACAGGCTGTGAAACATTACGGCGTCTGCCTTCAGTTCATATTACAGGGGGCTTGAAAACGATAGCGCTCAAGTCTTTCCCCTCAGCTGCTGCATCACTACTAGGGAGGTCTCAGAATCGACCTATCTCCCCGTACTAGCTCCACATGTCACTTGCTAGCCGCAAGCTCCCTGCTGCGCTCTATATGACTCTTTCCGATAACCTTTTCTCAAAATTTCAATTATATGTTGGCGCTCGCAAGTGTGAACCCATACTCTCCTATATCTACGAGTCCGTCTTGATTGTTCTCGGAAAAAGCGAGCCGCTGCCTTGTTACCTCTCGCTCTTCATGTTCTAGAATCGCTGCAGAAGTTCTATTATAAGGCATTTTGCCACCTGCAATACCAGATCTGGAAGCAAAGGCGCCGCTTTATAGACAGCGTCTAGAAATAAATGTTGCGGCAATCCGCGCATTTCGCTGGTAGAAGCGACACCTTAGCAACCCTCGCAACTACTAGGCTACCGTATCATCTCTCGTGTCTATCCAGAGATGGCTTCCGCCAGTTCTTGATATCCGAGTTATGATCTTTGCTGCACTTTCAGTCCTCTTTGCGGTAGCTACCAACCTCTACCGCGCCAGGATACATGGTAGATGCGATGCATAGTGTTGTAGCCTTTGGCGAGTCCCATTTCAATAAGTTTTTATATCCTTCATATCGCTAGAGAACTCTTTTGGACTACTACTATCTTCGCCATCACGTGGCAAGATACAGTGGCAAAATGTTAAAGTTAAATACCGGATAAGAGTAAATAAGGAAATTCCTAGCTTTCACGATGTATCACCAGCTATAGGCCCGGCCAGAAGGTGGGCTTCTATGGACGTACAGGCGCGGCAAATCTTTACCCTCAATAGTGTTCAAGTCAGTAGATCATACTGGTATTACAGTGATTAATGGGCTAGATATTGCCAAAACATTCAACGAAGACCTCACCCCAGTCTGTTAACTGTCTCGCAGAATCCCGCATTGATCCTTTGGACCCTGCACTCGACCTTGTCCTACCAGTTCAAAGCCAGCTTCTCCATCTGGCGAGAGGATCATGATAGTATTGGAAGCACTCTAGAATTAACACATGCTTTAGAAGTTTGGATCATAGCCCAACCTAAATCTTGATACTGAGTTGAAAGTTTGGCTCGTTCTATTAGGCAACAACTGCTCGCTTACCGGACAAGGGGAAATTCTAAGAGACAGCAGGGTTCTTGTCCTTTGATAACAGTATGGGTTTAGTGAATGGATAGCTTGAGAAATTGATGGTAGAGGCATTAGAAACAGAGTCCACGCATTTCACAGTAGGGTCGACATTTTATCGTCCCGATCTGCATATGACATGATGGCTGTTTTGGATGCCAGTAGGATTACCGATGTTGGAATAGCCAAGGATATGTGACAAGGTAAGTAAGCAAGATACTTTTCTTATAATAAGAAACATTAAGCAACAGACCCATTGTTTCCATCCTTTCTTTATAGATGACTTGATTTACTATTCTATCATCGATATAAAAACACAACGCCAGCATCTTCACTCATCAGATAGAGTGGAAGTCTAGTGGGGCTTCGCGGTGTGGTATCCGTGGGCCGGCAATGGGTAGCAAACGGTGTAAACCAAACCTTTCTCACATCTATTATTGTTAAAGCGTAGATGGTTACTTCACGACATAACATTAATAGAGAGCTCGACCAATTCGCCAGAAACTGCTTAGTGCTGCCTATGGCCTGCACATGTCTTGTGTTGGCTGCTTTTTGTTTTAATTGCGTAGACATTATTTGCACCAACATGACACTAAAGTAAAGCGGATAGTTGGCTAAGCTTATTTATAGTATATTATTCTTCGCGGGCGGAGGGATGGACTTTTACAAGTTTTTTATAAAGGAATGAATGTCATATATTAGGTTAATGTTTTTTGTTGTTATTTTTTATATGAAGTAATGAACGTTGTTTAGTCTAAAATTGACTCAGTTTGTTGAAGTATCCATTTTCCATGGTTGAAGTATCCATCTTCCATGATTGAAGTTTTCATCATCCATTTTGTTTTCGCAGCTCTGCCAAGATTGACAAGAATCGTTTAGCGGCACCTTTGACGGTTGAAATCCCAGTCTTGCCTTCGGCAGCATCTGTGCGAACGGTGGTCGTAGAACCAATCGCTCTGGCAGCAAATCCTTCCATCATCATAGTATCTGAATGAAGGCTGACGGCAGATGCATCTGCGTTGCCTTTGGTTCCAAGACGCGAAGCGACCGCAATCTGGGTTTCTGTCACGGGCAGCGAGATCTTCGGCTTCAATATCACGGTCGGCGATATTGTCTCCAAATTCTGCACCACGGGCAGCAATGTTGTCTCCGAATTCTGCACCACGGGCTACAAGGTCTTCTTCAACCTCAGGACCAGGAACAGCAGTGGCAAGGCCAAGTGCAAGAAGTGCAGGCAAGAGGAGTGTAGATTTGAAGAGCATTGTGGGCGACTGGCGAGAGTATAATGTGGGGGATGGACCAAGTAAATGTATGAGTTCCAATACTAGTTGTTTGTGAACAAAGGTATTGAACAGAGAGGGTCATCGAAAGGGGTTTATATACATGAAATAGAGACTACTAAAATCGCATGAAATACAAATATAAAGACTTTTCAGATTTAACTTTTCCATTAGAATTATGAATGTGTCATGTATTTCCGCCTCTTGTATAATAATTGTATAATAATATATAACTAATATACATATCCGATCAGCCTTACATGTTAATCTTATCTCAGCCTCAAACATTCCAAGTTAACCGAGCCAACCGGGGAGGGGAAATCGGGCTTGCAAAAGGCAATAGAACGCGCCTAGTACTAATGTAGGCCCGCTGTAATTTCTGACCTTTTTTAGATGTATCTAGTCCTTGGCCTCTGGTTCTTGTCCAGTAAATCCTATCTGGTAATGCTATTGGAAATGAAGCTTTAGGTTACCAGAGTACTACTTCAAGGCTGGATTCAATTGTTCATCCCCAGTAACAAAAAAGCCAACAAATAATAAGCAAGCTAATATTTAATTGTTATTATTGCTAGAATAAAAAGCGATATCAATACCCAACACTTTATCCAAGACTCAGTGTTCCCTATAGGATGCGCAAGTACATGTTTCAAACTTCACATGCTACTCAAGTGGCGCTAACATTCCAAAAGAGTCCATCTTTTATTTGACACTCAAGCGCCTCTTCAATTTTGGTAAGTGTCTGGCCTATATTATAGATCCCCATCTTTTTTAGAATGACACCTGCTAAAAACACTGCACTGTATACTTCGTACAGTCCCTTGGTAAAAGCTGAAACAAACTTTGCCGAATACTACATTTCTTACAATATCGGCTTGTCGGACGCCGGTCCATCGGACAAAGCAGCTATTCCTCCAAGAAGCGCAATATGGCTAGTCAAACTTCAAATAATTTTAGCCGAATTCCAGTCTGAAAACTTTGAGAAAGGATTTGGCAGCGATCTGCCAGAAAAATTCCCATCTCCAAGACTTCATGCGAGAGAATTTCCCGAGCCACAACCTGAGCAGTTCCATGTAGATTCTGAAAATTTGTAATTACAGCCCAACCATCTGGTTGGAGTATCGTTTCTTTCACAAGATATACATCCAAAGATCTAATTAATATGGCTGCCTACCTAGATAACTATGAGCCAGAAGCCAGTGTTTCATAGGGCCGATAGGAATTTCGCATTGAACAGCAACTACTACAGGATTGGATGAGCCTGGCAGCCATTTCGCGAGAATCTGCAAGTCTAAGCGTTCATGGTCTTTTTTTTCTTAAAAGAAACAGCTATAATGCTGACGTAGCGTGGTCGTAGCTAATACGGAACAGGAACGTTAGTACATAGTATTAGTTGTAGTATTGAGCATTTGAAACTTTGACGCCGTAGTTGCCGAGTCGGAACTTTTAGAAGGATTTGCTTGGGATTGAGTATTTCCTGGGTTTTATATACATGGAGGCAGCTAAGCGCGGCCCCGAACCTTACTTACACAGGGTTATTGCTGATATCTGGGCTCTTGTGTACAGCATCCTGTCCTTAGTGTTGAGAGAATATTAGCTTGCCGCCAGTCACGACTGAAATGCCCCAGGCCGTTTCTGCCAATTTTTCAGCTTAGTACAATATTATTTCAACAGCAGGAATATAATACGTTTTCAATGACTACGACTACATAAGTTTTTGTTTGAGACGCACAAAATTACAAAAGGTTGACAATGGATTGTTAAACTTGCCATCCCTTGAACGTTATATATATTTTCACTAGTATTGAACCTAATCGTCGAGATCGACGCGCAAGATTCAATCTGCCACTTAAGCCTCGGCGCAGCTGCTACGGCGCGAACGTTGGAATTCTATTCCGGTGTAAACAGCCAAGTTGATCTTTAATACCCATGTATAATTGGGTAATAGAAAGGCCATTTGACCACTAAATACACTGTAAGAGACATAGCTTGGTTGATCCAAGCGTTTCCAATGAGAGCGACAACCCGTTGCCTCCGAAAGAGTCTGTCGCCCAATCTGTTATGCAAAATCCCAAGTCCTCTTACAGCAAACACGACTGTTGATTACAGCGAATTGAGCAATACAATCGTCACTGAAAGCACTACCATTTCAATGAATCTAAAACTAGTGCCCAAGCTATTCGTCTACATTGCGTCTTGTTTCTCGCGCTGAAGGGCAGCCACAAGATCACATTGAGACTGGGCTTAGCTCCGTCCGTATCTGGTAGCGCTGTCAATTGTCAATTACAACCCGATCAAATGTGTTTCAACTTCATCGATGGGACATCGGCAAAACAGAGTTGACATTGAATGGCTGGCTATATTGAATAGTCCCGTAGGTTTTCGCCTTTTTACGTTGTATACCTTCAGCTATATCAAGACGTCTTCGAGCCCTACTTTTATTACATTGCTACCTATCTATTACTGCTGGCATGTAAGTAAGGTCTACTTTGTAAGATTGTGGGGGGGCGATCATTTGGTAGCGTGTTGGCATCGCGCTTTGGTGTTGTAGAGAGTATGGGGGCTATTATATCTGTCTATTACTGGAAACAAGGAGGCTATGGCCGTGTAGAATTGTAGAATTAATGCTCTCCTTTCAAGTACATTACAATAACTCAAGCTTTGCTAAAAGCTCTATCAAATCCTGCAAAGGTACAGCGATATCGAAATGCGTTGTCCTGCTGTTTCTCAAATCCTATTTTGAGATTTTGTTCCGAGATATCCATGACCTCCACCCAAGGCTTTACATTCTTTTCAACGGCCAATTTTAAAAGCGCCTCCATCTCTTGATGGTTCCCGAGATGACTACCAGTTAATTTGGGAGCGCCTCCAGCGAAGATGCCAGCAGACATTTTAGGCAACGGCTTATCCGGAATACCCACCATGTGAAATTCTCCACCAGGCTTAAGAAGAGAAAGGTAGGAAGCCATGTCAAATTTGTCGGTCACATCTGTGCAATTCATAACAAAGTCAAACTTGGCCTTCCATGCTTGAGACCAGTCTTTATCAGTTGTTATGATGACATCTTTGGCGCCGAGTTTCTTGCAGTCGTCTTTCTTGCTGGGGGAATGGGTGAGAGCGTAGGCCTCTGCGCCTAGAGCCACCGCCCACTGAAGGGCAAGGTGTCCCAGACCTCCAATGCCAACTATACCCACGGTCTTCCCAGGCCCTATACTGGCTCGAACCAAGGGCGAATACGTCGTGATGCCGGCGCACAGGAGAGGGGCTGCAACGTTTGTCTCAATTGCATCAGGAATTTTGAATGTGAAGTACTCGTGGGCCCGAATGTGGGATGCAAATCCGCCGTGAGCCTGGCTGCCGTCTTCATACTGTGCGTTGTATGTGTCCACCAACTTTGGGCAATAGTTCTCGTTCTTGTCCTTGCAAAGGTCGCACTCAAGGCAAGCCCATACCTGGGCTCCTACACCAACACGGTCACCAACTTGAAAATTTTTAACATGCTTTCCGACCTTGACTGCCTTGCCGACGACTTCGTGCCCGACGCACAGGGGACCGGTATACTCTCCCCAGCCACCTGTTATGGTATGAAGGTCGGACGCACAGATACTGCAAGCTTCAACTTCAACATCGACGTCGTGGTCACCAAAAGTCTTAGGCTTGAGCTCCGACCTGTGAAATACATTCCATGATTTCGGTTCATCCACGCAAAAGCCGGTAAATGTGTCAGGATAACCCATATCTTTTAGTTGAAAGTGATTGAATTGAAGAGTTGTTGTGTTATGGGTTGCAAAAGTGACACGATTGCACGATTTAGATACAGAATAGAGATGCAACATGCATTTGACAACTTGAAAGTTATTTTCAATCTCTGCCCGAGTCATTGTGGCGTTAAATGACGATGTGTACGACAGCAAGTCTACGTCATAAAGCGATTGTATGATGCTGTGAATGCCTTTTTGTAGGAATTGCATCAGTCGATTCTATTTTACAGCCTGTGGTGCTAGCAGTGTTGACACACGTATGTCGTCATGCGTCCCAATTAACTAAGCATTTCAATTGCAGCAACGCGCGATATGGCCTATTAACGGAACAAGAACATGAGTTCTAATATCCTTGGCTTCGGTTGAACAAACTACAGCAATTGTACAGCCAACTTGTTGATTGGGCGAACCCTCTACGCAGTCGGTCAGCTTCCCACCTCTATTATAGAACAGCTGTTGAGCCTACAAAAGGATGATTAAGCGGAAATGATTACGCTTACTTTAAAAGATATATATTGTTTCACCAGCCGTTGAGGCATTCCATTGAAACCGTGATTGAATTGTCCGCCGCTTGGTGCTAAATACAGCTGCAGTTATACACCATTTCTTTTGGTAAGACCGCGTTCGCCCAGCGCATGCTTCGAGGTCAGAGCTCGAAACGCCTACGTTACTAGACTATAAGTAATGATGATGATGATGTAAATATTAATTGAAAAATTGTGAGGGCATTGTATTTTATACCCTGACTTGATGCTCATAAAATGACCATGGAATGTGAGTGCTCACCAAGGCGATTCTATCTATGTAAGCTGAAGATATCTATGGATGTATACTCAACTGACTTCGTCTATTTGGCACTACCTACATATGACAACCAAACGTGCGTTCAGCTATATCATTCGCACGGGAAGGCTAAGCACTACAGGCCCACTAATAGCTCCAAGAGCCAGGGCTGTCCTGACATTATTTTCCTCAATAGGGAAAGAAATCGCTGCTGACCGTGGAGCTAGCTTTTTGCAGTTACGCTCAATGCAGTATATTTTCCGTTTAGAAGCGACAGCGGGATTCGGACACGTCTTGCATCCCAGCGGACAGCATCGAAATTCCGTACAAACAAGCGTGATGAACGAATGGTTCCAGCATGATAAATTGAGGGCTTGGGAACACGATCTGAGAGTTTGTTAATTTCATTGTATTCAATCTATACACTTCATTACTCTCTTTGGAACATTGTTATCAACGAAGTTCTATGCTGTTATCATGGCTACTGTGCTTGTAACTGGTGGCTCAGGCTATGTGGCTTCTCATTTGATCTTGAAACTGTTACAAGAGGGTTACACCGTCAAAACTACAATCCGGAGTCTCTCTAAAGAAGAGCATGTCAGATCGGCGTTACAAAAAGCTGGTGCGGTATACATGAACCGCCTATCATTTCATCCCGCCGATTTAACTAAGGATGAAGGATGGGCAGAGGCTATTCAAGGATGTTCCTACGTCCACCATGTTGCATCTCCATTCCCCGGCCAGGCACCAAAAGATGAAAATGAGTTGATCATACCAGCAAAAGAGGGAACTATACGAGTTCTAAAGGCCGCACGAGAAGCCCGTGTGAAGAGACTCATATTTACATCTTCTTTTGCTGCAATTGGGTATGGAGATGGTGATAAGAGAGAACCATATACTGAAAAAGATTGGTCTGCTTTGGATGGTCTACCAGCATATCACAAGAGCAAGACATTAGCAGAAAAAGCTGCGTGGGACTTTATTGAGTCTGAAGGAGGGGATCTGGAACTTAGTGTTGTCAACCCAGTGGGAATCTTTGGCCCCGTGATGAGCGAATCCATCTCTTCATCGATCGACTTGATAAAGAAGCTCATGGACGGCAGCGTGGCGAAATGTCCCCGGACGTATTTCAATATTGTGGACGTCCGAGACTTGGCAGATCTGCATATCCGAACCATGCTTGATCCCGCAGCAAAGAATCAGCGGTTCATTGCAAGTTCTGATGGCAAACCCTTGGCATTAATTGAAGTCGCCCGCATTATTTCTCAAGGTCGACCTGAAAAAGCCCTAAAGATTCCAACAGGCGAAATACCGTCGTGGATCGTTCGATTCGCGGCTTTATTCAGCCCCGCTGCGCGACAAGTGGTTCCGTTCCTAGGAGTTGTCAGACTGCTTGACAATGGAAAAGCAAAAAGGGTACTTGGTTGGACACCACAAGCCGTAGAAGATACTATTCTGGATACTGTCGATAGTCTGGTGGAGTATTCCATTGTGTAGTCGAAAATAAGATTGGCATTCGGTTGCATAAGTAAATGAGATCATTAAAGCTATTTCTATTCGAGGGTTAGGCACTCGATGAGTACAGCATATAGGTGCAACTAACCTACATGACATGTAAATAGCCCTTGATTAAACTAGACGCTCTTAGATGTCTTTAATAAGCGGCATTGACCGCGCAGTACCTTTGTTTATCACCGTAAAAGCTTTGAGCGAGCATCAAAATGTTGTATTCTAACGTTTATTTTTACGACGTAGTATAAGTCCAAACACGTCCATGCATTGGTCAGAGCCGGTTGAATCGGCACCTCCGACATGCTAGAATTCGACAATTGCGGCATTCGTATATGAATTGGGGCAATTGGTGATAGCACTCCTCGCATTGAAACGAACCACGGCGTGATCTCCACCTCTGATGCAAACACTGATGGTTTTCAACGAGATTATGTCTCTCACGCTCCACACGAACAGCACGATCTGCTTGCTCAATTTGCATTCCGCGGGCGTCCCGATCTACGAGAACATTTGCTCGGTCAAGCAGTCTATGCTCATCCCACTGGTCACAGCGACAATCTTTCCACGGCACTCCACAAACATAACAAAACTGAGCCCCGCAATGACAAGCTACGAATATATCTATTAGCAGAGAACTACCAAAGGGACATTAAAACATACTGATATGGTTGCATCCTGTGATCAAATCAACCATCCTCCGGCACGAGTAACACCTCTGCCAGTCATTCTCTGACGCAATGCGAAGAAGGTCCAATGTTGCTGTATCTTGGGGGCAATTATCTTCATGAGACTGACTCTTGCAAATAGTGCAAGTCTCGCTCTGACACTTTTGACATATTGCTATATCTCCTTTGATGAAGGCTGGAGGAATAAATGTAGAACAATTAGGCAAATGACAGTATGTTCTATCCTTCGTAGCATACTCCAGCTCCTTTGCTCGATATTGTCCAACCAGTTTCGCAGGCAAGAAAATCTGATTAAGGCCAAGAGGTATCGCCTGCCTGCAGCAACGAGGAGGAAATAAGGATTCATCGTACATTGCCGCTTTAAACAAGTCCGCTATGCATCCACGACAGTATTCATGAGAGCAGGGGCACTGCACAGTTTCGAAGAATGGGACATCTGTCATACAAGAGACACATTGTCGCTGCTCGCTCACTGTAGCTGATGTAACAGCTGGTGATGCATGGCTTGACGAAGGCTCCCCGTTTGGAGGCTCTGCATTGCCGACATAGAGCGCTGTAAGCTTCTTGATCATTTCTTCATTCATGACTGTTCCTGGTGTGGTTGTGCGCGATATCTGTTCCGGATATTCGCCATGTATAGCAAATTCTCGGTCATGCGTCGCCTGTTCCTCTTCAAAGACATGTTCGGCGACCAATTCCCCATCTGTCAAAACCGCATGAGCGATACTGCGGCTCATAGTATGATCATATTGGAATGAAGCAAGTGACTCGAGCTCCAGCCTATACAGCCCTGCTGCAAGCTCGGCGTCGGATTGCTCGCCAGCCCGATGCTTTCCTTTAATCAAGGTTTGAGTATCCTGCAGCTGAAGCTGAATTATTAAATCAAGTGTGGCCTGGTCGATTTGATTATCCATAGTAGCTGAAACCGCTCCTTTTATTTTGTTGTTGGAATGCTTGCCGAGCATGACATTAGATGCGAAGGGCGGGGTTTGCACTCTCAGAGCTGGGGTAAAAAGGAAGTTGACGTAGCTACTAAAACTTTGCATTTGTGTAACCCAACTACCTACATCTATTGGTAGAATCGAGTTTCATGCATACTACAAAAAATACAAGCATACCAATTAAAAGTTACCCGTTATATGTAGTAAAGCACTATATGTAAAGCTTTGCATTATACAGTTTCAGATACATGGAAGTATGCAAAGATAATGTATATAATTCGTTCTCTACATCCAAAATCTTTGCTTTCATTCTGCTTTCACTGGTTCTACCCTGTCATAATTTATCAAGATAATAAAATAAAAATATCTTGCAAATTCTTATAACCTCATGGTGTCTCTTCTTCCCATTCCTCGAGTCCCTTGGTGCTGTAGCCTTGTACAATTCAGCTATAACAGCAGGAAATTCCGAATATATCAGGAATGCCTTCCGTGTCCTGCTCTAGAATCTCTGCTGAGCCAGTAGTGGAAGTGGCAGGACACCGAATTTGTGGGCCATAACATAAATCCGTAATGAAATCAAGAGGCTAATAGTGTAACAACGGTGATACGTACTTCAAGACCGTTATCACAGGCTGCGGCAAAAATTGGTGATTGTAGGCAGACGGTAGCGCAATATGCTTTGAGTTCTTAGCCACTATATATAATAGTTAAATCGCAATAATTATCCTGCAGCAATCGTGATTTTATAACAGGGAAGGTACTGCTATCTTGCGATATTCTTTACTCTATCCAATGAAGCTATTCGACAAAGTATTCTGTCTTGAAGTAGCTTATGAAATCAGAAGCCGCTTTTCGTGGGGGTAGGAATTGATAATAATAAGTGGACGTAGTTGTATTACTTAACGCCTGGAAAGTACAGCGCCCTAACTGTAATAAACTGTGTACTAAATAGTTAGTAATACAAGGGATTCCTATTTAAGAAAGTCGACCGTTCATTCAAGTGATACCGGAAAATTCGAAACTGGGTGTCGCGGGTTTTCTTATTTATGCTCCAATCATGCCTTCCTTCGGTGGCG
This sequence comes from Trichoderma atroviride, assembly GCF_020647795.1. Classification (NCBI taxonomy): domain Eukaryota; kingdom Fungi; phylum Ascomycota; class Sordariomycetes; order Hypocreales; family Hypocreaceae; genus Trichoderma; species Trichoderma atroviride. The sequence goes on along the minus strand of NC_089400.1, from coordinate 24,026 downwards.
GCAATATTCTCTCAGTACGTTAAGATACTTCAAAGCAACTCTAGTATGTCCGATTGACGAATGATTGCTAGGCTGCTGCAGTTGCCACGGTAGTGGTGGATGTAACGATGCATCCCATGGACACCATCATTACAAGAATCCAATCGCCCGCCTACAAGACACACTATCGCCAGCTCAACGGCCTGTTCCATCGCAATCTGTTTCAAGGGCTCTATCAAGGCTTTGGGCCAACTTTGATAGCTGGAATACCATCATCCGCAGCTTTCTTTTCAATCTACGAGGGCTCAAAGAGCCTCTTTGAACATGCACAGAAATCGGGCCATTTGCAGTTTGTCCCTCTTCCAGTCGCACATGCAATCAGTGGTGCGGCCGCGGATCTCATGGCCTGTGCCATCATCAATCCGGCCGAAGTAATTAAGCAGAATGCACAAGTCTCCAGGCAAAGGAGCACATCTCCTAGACAGCGTTCGCATTTGATGCGAGCCCTGAAGACGTTTTCGCGGCAACCCACCCAGCTATGGACAGGTTATACCATGTTGGTGGCCAGTTCTCTGCCGGGGACTAGCCTGACGTTTAGCCTGTACGAATGGCTCAAGCAGAGATTGACGGCGGCGACCGACAGTGACCTGACTTGTGACATTCAGTACCAAGCAAAAGTCAGCGCTGTGAGTGCAGCCGTTGCAGCTGGCTGTGCTTCATGTATATTTGTTCCGGTAGATGTTGTCAAAACGAGAATGAGGCTGGCCGCGGGCGACAAGAACTCAACCACTTCCAGTACAAATGTAATCGTGCAGGGCCCAATGGCTACAGCGAAGAACATTCTTCAGACCGAGGGAGTGAGAGGCCTGTTTCGTGGGCTGACCTTTACATTTTTGGCAAGCATGTTTGGCGCTGGATTATACCTGGGCTGCTACGAGGGGTGTAAACTATACATGGCAGGCGACGGGGGCTCTAGCAAGACGCTTAGTGAGTGATGACACCGTTGGGGGTTTTTTTTTCCAGAGGATGTAAACAATAATTCTCCGACTCTAGAACTAGATAGACTATGCAGGTAAAGGCAGCACTTCACTAAATACGCGAATGATCGACTAATGGACTGCCAGCAGCCAAATCACGAAACTAACCCCCTTCAGCTATGCCGTAGAGTACTGTGAAAGCCCTAAGATCTCCAACCGTCATTTTACGCCGTTGGCTCACTGAGTACCGCAACTGAGCTCCCCGTTGAGATACGTAATCGTCTGTATCGTCAGCGCCTTGCTGCGTCATCTCGCTCAGCCGCAGTTTGTGTTCTGGGCAACCTACCAGTTTAAGCTTATACGATGCGGTCACAGCCAGATTGGAATTCAGAAACTTTGCCAGTAAATTCTAGGCAGCTTGACTCGTGATTTTATTCACATCCGTTTACGTCCTGCTTTTTCGTCTCTCTAATGCTAAGGATGCAGGTTTAAAGAAGCCTTCGGATAGTATGGTGGCCTCCCGCGTATCCCCCACCTCAGATGGTGGTAGCATAATTTCTTTTACAACAATTCCTTCCAAACAAACGCCTGTCTCGACAGATACGGACTACGCCATAACGCCCAAAGCAGACGAGAAAGAAACTCTCGATACCGAAAGCAGCAAGTCACTAGCTCTCAAAAGGAAGAAGAAGCCAGTGCCTGGCAAAGGCTTCAACAAGTCGCGAAAAGGTTGTTACAACTGCAAGCGACGCAGAGTCAAATGCTCCAAGGCGAAACCAGAATGCTGTAGTTGCAGCAGCATGGGACTAATCTGCGTATATCCGGAGACTCCACGGCCTACACTCAAAAGATCACATAGGACGGCTTCCTCAAGTTCAAAATCATGCGTTAACCTCAAACCTGCAATTTTACCACCATTTCCTGCTGGAAGCTTACCCTCCTGCGCCGCATGGTGCAGAACCAGTCTGGCACAATGTTTACACCATGTCTCATGAGGTATGTAGCTGCTTAAGTCCCAAGGAAGCCTGCTTATATTGGCCTGTTAACGCCGTCGACAGTACGAGTTCCTTGCCAACGCCATACTTGGCCTCTCTGCTCAACATCTCACCTTGTTCCATGGCGCAGACTACTCCATCCAGGCACTGGATCTGCAAGTCGCCGCCATCAATGGCCTCAACGAAGTCTTGTCATAATCATGTCTGACGGCCGTTGACGCCGATGCTCGATATGCCAGATGCAATGATGGAATTCATAACAATGCTGCGAGGGTGGATGTTTATCCAGACAAAAGTGGTTCCAGACCTCGAAATGTCCACGTTCCGTAACTTTACGAGGGAGGCATTTGTAGGCAGTATAAAACAACATATTGCCAGACAGCTTACCGACAATAGCGAAATCACGCTAGATGACTATCTCGCGTCTCTCAAAGTTTTTTGGACGCTATGCCAGGGGACTGTAGAGATCAAGTATCTCTCTGCACTTGAAAGGGTGGGTCGCTTGGCCAAGCAGTCTCCCATTGAGGGTACGTTCTAACTACATCATGAATAAGTACATAGATTAACTCATTACAGCGTTTTTAGAGATTGTGCCATGCTACGCATTGACAAATAAGATGACGGAAGAGGAGTTGAAGCCATTCACAGAGCCATCCAACAGCTGCGCGCGTGTTTTACTGTTGCATTTTCTCATGCTGAATTACGCGTTAGAGCAGCACTTTCTAAGTCCCAAGCCAAAACAGTTTGCATTTTGTAAGGAGATTAGTATTGCGTGGGTTGTTAGGGTAGCTGCAGGTATACCCTTCAGGTTTCAGCAGCACATGATATAACCGCTGGGGATGGCGACTGGCTCAATGAAGACGCGGTAGCTTTACATATAGAATTATTACAAAATTATAAGTAAATGGTATGTTTAGAGTATGACAGATGAAATGGGCACGTTTTGTATAAGCGGCTCGCATGTTTTCTTACATTTGAGGTGTGTGTCCCAATTCACACACTCAGCCCAGATGAACACAATGGTCCATTTACGTTATTCATATAGCCAGCTTGATAGCCAAGATAGAGTTACCGCCGAGTGCGAATAAGTTACTCTTTAGGCTAATTATTAAGGGACGAATTCTGATTGTAGCGGGCATCAAGTTATTTAAAGTTACAAGTTCACTACCCATTGGTGCTTCAATAGTACCATGTGCAATTATATTTAGTTGAACAGCCGCTCCAAAGAGATCTTGGCACTCCGTATCGCGCAGCTCTGATACCCAAGTGGCGACTTCTTTTTGGGAGAGCTTGCCTGTGGCCAAGGGCGACTTATTAACAACGGCTCAGAGAGTAGAGAACAAGAGCGAAATGGTGACTTTTGAGCGTGTTGGTTACAATATAGTTCTCAAAGGCATGGTCAAGTATCTGAGGACTTGCGGTCCTTGCATTTGGCTTGTAGCCCTGTGGCGTCACGACAGCTATGAGCTTTTTGCTTGCTGGTCCAGCTGAAAGAAGTACGTGCGTATTTGACGGCCTGGTGGCTCTGGGTATGGTGTCCATCTTCTTCTAGCTCGGGACATTGACAATGGAGCTTGATCCCAAGGTCAAGCCGTCCATAAGAGATCAGGCTCCCCTCATCACTATATTGCACCAAATTACCGGTACGGTAGAGTCGACCTGACGGTTCAGAGGGGCCCATGTTCAAGAAAGAGGATTAATGATGAAGTTTTTAATAGTCTTCTGAGCGTCATGGAGGTATTCTCATGGTCGGAGTGGCCCTTCGATGAAGAGCTATCCAACACACCCGTTAGGGACTAGAGCGTGAGGATTATGAGGCTGAGAGACCAACAAGTTTCGACTGGAAAGCAGCTTTTCAATACATACCGATTCGCTTTGAGCTTGAATTGGCCCGTTCCACGCACAGTAGATTGAAGACTCGGCCGGTCCAAAGCAGTTTCTGAGACAAACCCTGTCGGCCTAGGTACCAGCATTATCTTTTGTCTCCACCTCACCAGCTAGGATCGGATATTTGAGGCTTAGAACCTAGACTGGATCAACTGGACTTGCTACCGTTGGAGTCATGCACGCCGAATTGATATCCAACCTTTGTATAGCTCTAGCCAAGTCATTCATAGGTTCATCCTCGCTAGGAAAATTCATCCTCCACTACGGAGTACGAGCTCAACTGTGTGGGCAGATCACGTTTAGACCGCACGTTTAGACCGCTTCAAGAGGAGTTGAACTTAAGCTTAAAATGTTTTCATTTTAGGCACTCATTTAAAACTACGGAGCTACAGGTTTCACCTGCACATAAACCACATCAGGTTGATCAATAAAAATCTACCCTATATTTGTAGTTTAGATCAGAATCTTGCTTCTAGTTACTATCTAAACCTTGTACAGGCGATATCCGAAGTTAGCCAGGGGGGCCATGACCCTGCGATACTGAGCTACGTTTATTGGTGTTGGTCATGATGATCTCGTAACAAAAGTACCATTGAAGCCCCGCAATGTAGGGTAGGATCGAGGTTGCTGTCTCCGCAGTGACGCCGCATCTGTCTAAAATCTGCGCATCACGAATGACGAGTCAGTTTCACCTTTTCATCTTTCTTCCAACAACTCCGCGTTGAATACGAAGCGAAGCTAACAATCTCATACCTTGGTATGGACTTGATCGACTTTACTTGCAGCCTGGATTGTTCTTACATCTTCAAGAAGAGAGTCAATTGACTCCTATTGGTACGGCATCCGGTCGGGAGCGCCATTTGTAGGGCCCCTGCTCTCTGTATCCCCAAGAAGCAGCAGTACCCACCTCGGCTTTCTGGATGCGTCCCACTAGGTGCATTGCATGAGCATGCTTCACCACTGCATCAACTAAAGAAAAAAGGTGGTCGATTACTATTAGGGCAGAGTTTTTGGATTCTGGTCCGAGATTATTTGCATGAGGTAAACTGAGTTATTGTACATGGATTTTGCTGCAACATATTATGCGCTATGCGGACTGGGTGTTGGTATTACGCAAGTATGGCGGGATGGCAATCCCATTGAGTGACGGACATTCGAACAAACAGACAGTGCAGGAACTCTGACGCTGAGCAGGACTGTGAAACAAAACAAATGTAGAGAGTTTGTTTGACGAGTGAGTTTCACTTCTACAAATGTTGTTAGACGCAGTCTTATTGTTGCCGATTGAAGAAGGCATGATGGGGTCGCTTGGTAGGGTTGCTTGTAGGCGCAGACAAATTTGGGGACGGCGAACAGTACAAAGATTCGTATATAAAAGGGCGCAGTCGGCGAGGAAAGAAGACTGAGACAGTATATTCTGACATCTTCTGGACTGCTGTTTGCATCCTGTTCTTGTGAAGAACCACAGACAACGCTGAATTTAAAGGATGCGTGGCACTAGGGTTGTGTTACGCCAATGGTGGATGCTCAATTATAAATGACGACCATGAACCGGCAATCTCGGATTTTGTGTGCGGGCACCTCTCATGTGGAAACCTTGATTTTTTATTTTGCAGTATACAAAGCGTACATGGCCCTTTAGAATGGATCCTTCTGTGATAGGATGCTTGCGGTAGCAGTCAAAATATTGGAGCTTCTACAGCGCCAAGACTGACTGCATAGGTAATATTCATGATTGATGAATCCTAAAAGCGATATGGATCCTCCCAGGCAGGGCGTACCCATACCATCTCCGCCTTGAATATCATCCACAGTAGGCGATCTGCTTAAGCTGTGGCCCCGTCTGGGTCTCGAGATGTAGATCTGCTTTGTTATCATGTATAGTTTAAAGCAACAGCCTTCTGAGAGATGATATCTGCACCGCGATTTTGGCTGTGGCAAGTTTGAAGAAAATAATTGCAACGCCGGTAATAAACTGACGGAAGAAAATGCAAACTCGCAATGTGTAACTATATCTAAATCTGAGATTGCAACTCTATATATGGACGCAAGACAAACTCTATGACCTCTTGTGAACTAGGTGGTGTTTCCTAAATACTCTTCACAACTTGTCTTCAAAACAAGCTCTAAGCAAATTAAATATATTGTGTCGCTAATAGTGCAATAGACTTGTGAAAGCTGGTCTTTGACGATTTCCTGCAAAAGGTTAGACACCAAATAAACGGCGTCCATATAACTTGCCTGGGTAACACTCTCGAGATTCCTCGCCCCTTGGTTCACTTCCCTTCTTGATGTTACATTTAGTAAGCTTGGCCAATTGGCGATGTCACCATCGCCGACCATAGAACGCTCTGCTTAATGTAGGTCCCTCTCTCTGCATGTTGCAATATTCTACGCTTAAGTGCGTTGCCTATGTACGGTTTCCAGTAAATTTTGGTCGGCCACCTTGCGGCAAGATCGATCGCGTGAACTGTAGATCAATACCCAGATTATTTGTTGTGCCATTCTGGTCGATCAGTTGGATTTCGTAATCGGATTTCTGGTACATAAAGTAAGTAAAACGGCCTAGAAACGATGCGGCTAACATTCTCCAATGCTCAAGAATATATCTCACCTTTAAGTATGTCTTCCGTACTCGCATCCTTGCTCGCCAATTCAATATCTACTGTCTTCAAGATTCTCTCCCCTGTCCCTCGCCTGCCAGTAGACTCTTCGTGCCGGACTGCGCCATCGTTATCATCCAGGCTCATGACGTATCCATCCGACCTCCTGCTGTTGTAGTTGGAATCTCCGCGGCTGGATGCATTGTGGCTAGCGTAGAGAGACGTGGGGAAGGCGAGGTCGAAAATGGCTTGAAAGCAGGGTCGCATGACCACCAAGGAGGCAGCAATGATGGTAATATTCATCTCGACGACGATCATGATGTGTGTGGGGATGATTAGCCCTGAGGGAGAAGAATATTAGATATGGTAGGAGATACTTGGGGGATCGAATGGAAACACGTACAAGTGAAATCTCTTTTGACGTTGTAAAGATCGGTAATCATGTAGAGCCGGACTATGGATACTACAGTATCGCTAGGAAAAGTTAACAATAGTCCGTAAACCCGAGGGCAAATTTGTATGTACATCAAACCAAAAAGGATCAAAGCAGTCAACTGCTTCACCTCAATGCGCTTGTTCTTGGCCAGATATAACACTGGTAATGGAATGCAAATCAAGCATATACTAGTAGACACATTGACGGAACCAGTGACATAGTTGAACATGATAGTCGTATCAATGCAGTGCCCCGGGACCTTGGGTAGCCAACTTTTATAGACCGGGTTGCAGGCGAACATGCTCACGAGCGTAGCAGCAGTAAAGAAACCTCCGAGAACGACCATAAGGGTATAGTTGACAGCACGTGAGAATCTGACGAGGGGATGATCGACGAGGCTCATGAGGTCGCGATAAACAAACGTTAGGGAGAGTTTACTGAACAATAGGGGAAGCTTGGTGAAAATTTGGATAAGCCAGAACATCTGCTGCTGTTAAATGATGCGAAATAGAGCGATAGAGTTCAATGGGACATACGAGATTGGTCTTGTAGGACCCTTGGAGATCTGGCGGGAGATCTCTTTGGTGACGGCCATAGCCAAATGCGGCCGTGACTGGAAGATATTAGAATTTTGAGCCGATAAAGAAACATTAAAAGGATAGCTCTTGCGCACTGGTAATATCAAGAATCAGATGTACGACGGCAGCCAGCTGAAGTATGGTCAGTCAAATACGATTCAACATTTCCCACAAGACGCTCAACTCACCATAGCCGTGCTGACCAGGTAATCTGAAATTGTGAGCCGGCTTTGCGACCATCGATGCCAGACTCTCAGTATGACGACGGATAGAGCTAGAACCGTGATGGAAATATCAACACCGAGAAAGAGAGCGACCCTGGATTCTGGCATATTGCCGATGGTCTGTCAATGGATCACCAAGTTGAGAGAGGAGGAAAGGACAGTCATGATCTTCCTGTCTCCGTACGCTTCAAATGAGTTACTACGCCTACCTATACTTCAAATTTGATACAGTATGTGGAAGTAGAATCCTACATGTTTAGGGATGGCATGGGCGCCTTGCTGACTATGAACATGGGATTGTAGTACTCGGACATGGCCATAGCGCAGGTGCAGGTGCAGGCGTGGAGGTGCATACCGAGTCCGGCTCAGAACCCGGTGCAGGGGTTTGTTTTGCGCTACTGCGCCGATGTCGAAATTGAGTACTAGTCGAAGAAACATGTGTTTGTGAAGTGTGTGAATTTAATTTGGAGCGAATGTCTCTGTTGGTTACTCATAGGCCCCGCCGGATGTGCAACAAGCGGGTAAGTTCCAAACTCTTCTATTTATCTCTAGATGTGCTGAGAATTTCTCTCCCATTCATCACTCACCCAAGCTTCCATATCTGACCACCATGGCGGCTGCGGACGACAACGTCATCAATGTGCCAACGAGCACAGAGAAGTCGAGCCACACCAGCATTGCCAACGAGGAAGTAGCCGCTGCCGATCGTAGTTCCACGCCCAAGGACTCTGACGATGGTAGCGAGTTTTATGAAGACCCCAAGGCCGCCCGGCGACTGCTAATCAAATGCGACATCCGCCTGATCCCCATTTTGGGATGCCTATATCTCGTTTCCTTCTTGGACCGCTCGAACATTGCCAATGCGCGGCTTTTCGGACTGGAGAAGTCGCTTCATATGCCGTTGACGGGGTTTAACACCTGCCTGTGGATTTTCTACCTTCCTTTCGTGATTGTAGAGATCCCGAGTAACTTGTTTATGAGTTTGAATAAAGTCAAACCCAACCACTGGCTTGCGGGAGCCATGTTAATTCTTGGCATGTTTTGAAGAATGTGTGATTTGAGATGTCCTATCTAATAAGATTTAGGTATTGTGTCAATGTGCCAGGGACTCACGAGGAGCTATGGTGGGCTTCTTGCTTGTAGATTCATCATGGGCATCATGGAGGCTGGTTTGCCGCCAGGTATGTATCAACCTACTATCCTTTTGAGGGTTCTATAACTGATGCCTCCAGGGGCCGCTCTTCTTATTGGGCAATACTACAGACGCAGTGAATTTTACATCCGCTTCTCATACTTCATCTGCTTTGCCTTGCTTGGTAGCGCTTTCAGCGGCGTATGTCTTGTGTCCCCCATGTCAGAGTAACATCACTAATGAAGCACAGCTCCTCGCATACGCCATCGAGCACATGAATGGATTGCGTGGATATGAAGCTTGGCGCTGGATTTTCATCCTCGAGGGCCTCTTCACCTTTGCCTTCGGACTCGCGGCATGGTTCATCATCCCAGCTTTCCCGCAAGAGGCGACCTTCCTCAGCGAAGATGAACGAGCTATGCTTCTCGCCCGCCTGCGCCACGATCGCGGGAGGGAGAGGGTTGACTTCAAGGGAATTAACTGGCTGAAGATCCTTACTGATTGGAAAGTCTGGTCATTCACTCTTATTTACTTCTGTGCCGACATGGGCGCTGCATCCATCTCATCCTTCACCCCGACCATCCTTGCCCAGCTCGGCTGGAGCGCCTCTCGAGCCCAAGTCATGAGCATTCCTATCTGGATGGTTGGCATCGTCGTCACTCTATCTACTTCTTACGCGTCTGGGAAACTCTCCCTCCGCTGGCCGTTTGTGCTCATCGGCGCCATCTTCTCCCTCATCGGCTGGTGTATACAGTACACCCAAGTCCAGCCACCGGCTGTGCGTTACTTTGCTCTGTACATCATCGCTTTTGGTTCATTCATGCAGTTCCCCATCCTCATCGGCTGGCTCAACAGTAACCTACGCGGTCGCCCGCAGCAGGCTGTCGCAAGTGCCGTTCAGCTGGGTATGGGCAATTGTGCGAATTTTGTGGCGAGCAATGTGTTTATCACGAAGCAGGCTCCCAAATACCCTACTGGCTTTGCTACGGGTGTTGGATTCGCGACGCTCGCAGCTGTGAGTATACTTTTGGTGACAGGGGCCTTGGCTTGGCATAATAGACAGTTTGACCGGAAGCATCGGGATAGGGTTGAGAATATGGAGGACCAAGAGAATTTTAGATACATGTTATAGATCACTGCTTGCATGTAGACATGGAAGGGGGGGGGTAAAACTTTCGCGCAAAGTACCACGATAACTACTATAATCATTCTTCTTCTGAAGAATCTGATACAAACCTTGCCTTCTCTCGCTAAACTCTTGTAGTCTATATTCAATTTTACATTACCCATGCAAGACTACCTCCATACGTATAATACGCACCTAGTATTCATACGGTATATGCCGCATTTATGCCACTTTACTCTAATGGTGGTGTCTAATGGCGCCGAGAACATTGAACCTTTCCGTTGAAGAGACTGTGGCATCCCACCGACGTCTCCACTTATGCGGTTGGTCCCTAGCGTAGAGCATACCCCTAAAGCTACTCTACTTCGTTCGTCTCGGTATGCATAAGCGCTACCAACTTTTAGCCCTGCGGCTTTTCCGCCAGCCCACATATTAAAAGTTCCAAGCTTGAATAGGTTATTTCTGAGTTTGTGGTGGAGAGGAAAATCCTACATGATTACATACCTTGGCACCTGATGAAACATTGCATGGTATATGTAGCATGTTACTCGTACATACCATGCAGGAGACTATGATTACAAATGTCTCGCGGTCCGAATCAAACAGCGAAAGGATCCCGGATTAAGGTTAGGCCAACCAAGCTGATTCATTCACCATGTGGAACCAGCGGTCTTTCGAACAGCGGTTTTCTCGAGACGAGCATTTCAACCGTGCCTTTCCTTGGCTGATTTGGAGTTTGCAACACAGCAGCAGAGACGACGAAGGATCCTTACATTATATATTATTTCAGCATCTGCGTGACAGCGCTTGTAAGAGGCAATGGTTTCCACATCTATTGAAACGCGTCTGTTCATTGACGGTAAAGTATGAATTGACTGCGCAATGTCAGTCCTCCCAAGCTCACATTCCACAGTTCCGGCCGTCCTCTAGCAATGAAACCTTTGATCTTCTTTCTGCAAAATCTGGTTCGTTACTAGCAAAAGGTACGGTTCTCTGATCAACATTTATTCTCTGTCTATGTTTCCGGCTTGTGTCATGTCAATGTGTGTTCTGACACGACAGTTAAACAGTATATGAAGCGACCAAGGAGGATGTAGACGACGCTGTAGCGGCAGCCAAAGCTGCTTTCCCAGCGTGGGCTAGTCTTTCACCGTACGAAAGAGGCAGATATCTTGTGCGGCTTGCCGACCTCATCGTGGAAGCTAATTCAGATCTAGCGCATCTGGAGGCTGAGTCCATGGGTAGACCTGTGTCAACGTACTTTGATGCGACCGTGGGTGCCAAGTACTTCCGCTACTACTCTGAGGCAGCATATCCTCAGGGGGGGTTCGAGCTTGAATACCCCGGGGTTTGTGAACATCAGTTTGAAGCAGCCGGTAGGTGTTGTTGCGGCGATTATTCCTTGGAATGCACCTCTTGTCTTCTTTTGTAAAAAGCTGGCGCCAGCATTAGCTGCTGGCAATGCTGTTGTTCTCAAGAGTAGCGAGAAAGCGCCGTTGACTGTCAGTTGTCTCTGATACCCTTCATATCTTCTTCCCACGTTAAAACATCCACAGTCTCTGTACGTCGCTAGGCTTGCTCAAAAAGCCGGTTTTCCCCCTGGCATCCTCAACGTTCTCTCTGGCCACGGTCCCGTCTCGGGCGCAGCGCTCGCGTCGCATATGGACGTTCGGGCCTTGACATTCACTGGCTCCAACCGCACGGGAAAGTTAATCGCCAAGATGGCCGCCGATTCCAACATGAAGAACTTGATATTCGAACTCGGGGGCAAGGCACCCGCCATTATTTTCAACGACGCTGATATTGATGCCGCGGTACGGGAGACCCAGTTCAGCATCCAGCTCATGAGCGGGCAAACCTGCATGGCGAATTCGCGCATCTATGTGCAGCGCACTATCGCAGAATCGTTTATTGAAAAGTTCAAGGCTGCCTTTACGTCTGCTCGACTCGGTGATCCGACAGACCCCCAGGTCAACCATGGGCCGCAGGCGGATAAAATTCAGCACGCGACAGTACTGCGGTATATCGAGTTGGGCAAGAAGACAGGCAAATTGGTGACTGAGGAGCAGTCCGTTTCGGGCCTGTATATCAACCCTACGATATTCACAGATGTCCCTGAGGATGCCCAGATCATGAAGGAGGAAATCTTCGGGCCAGTGGTTATCATCAACACTTTTGACACAGAAGCGGAAGCAGTGGCAAATGCAAACAATACCGAGCACGGTCTGTACGCATCGGTGTATACAAAGGATCTAGATCAGGCAATGAGGGTCGCCTCAAGGCTGGAGGCAGGAACAGTAGGGGTCAACTGCACAGGTCCAACAAAGGGGGACGACATGCCATTTGGTGGGCAAAAAGGGAGTGGAATACAAAGGGAAAGTTACATCCATAGTATGGAAACATTCATGGAGACAAAGTCGGTTTTAATCAAGGTGGCAGGATTATAATAAAAAGAAAGAAATAGTTTATTTAGTATTTTATTTTTTTCTTATATTTTATTCAAAAAAGCAAAACTTATAGTTTACTAAAACTTTATAGTTACTAAAGAGACTTGAGAGACTTCCATTCTCTTTAGCTGTATGTTCATTTGCTTTTTTATTACTAAGGTGTCTTTGAGAAGAAGGATATAGGCTACTTAGATAGTAATATCTAAAAGGAGGTTCTTTATAACTTGCAAAGCCTTATGTTCACACTTGCTAAATACAATAGGGCTATTCTTAAGAAGTTATCAATAAGGGTTAAATTCTCACAAGAAGAGTTGCATTTCTTTGATATATATATTTGCAGTGAAAATACCTTATTTATTTTTTGTTAAATATTATTCATCCTGTCCAGTAGCAACATCCCAAATTTTCCATTTTAGCTAGCTATTACACCTACGCTGCCCATAGAACACAGCCATAGTCGCCGTTGTGCACAAAGGAAGCGCCATAGCTGCCTGTGTCATCATCACAGGTAAATACAGCCTCAAGTGCTTTGGTGCAATAGTCACCCATAACGAACGGCTTTGCGTCCTTACAAACAGACCCCGGCATTCTAAGATATACAAACTTATGTCCAAACAAACATGTTTATATCTCTGCTATTTCCACCTCCTCAAAAACTTACAACCTCCTACTTCTCTTTGTAACAAATAAACATAAAATGAATATGTTAGAAGCTTATCCTAAGCTCGCCGACTCGCGCAGCATTCGGGTCATCAAACTTCATGGCGCCACCAAGCTCAGCGTCGATATTCGGTTCGATCTTATTGCCGTGTCTCTCGATGCCCCTTTGCCCTATGAGGCTATTTCATATACATGGTCTGGGCAAGCACTCGACCAGCCTGTCTATGCCAATGGCAAAGAGCATCTTGTCACTAGAAATGCGGAGCATGTCATGAGGAGACTACGCCCAAACAGGCCTGAACATTCCCGCAATCTGTGGATTGATGCCATCTGTATTAACCAAAAAGATAACAGAGAAAAGGCGGTAGAGGTGCAACTGATGTTTGAAATCTATGCCAATGCAAATTGTGTCAATATTTGGCTTGGCCAAGGAACTGAATCAACTGCTCTCGCACTCAAGTGGCTGAGATGGTACAGTTGGTCGTTTCCCGCAATTTGGAAAACCCAGGCGAAATTTGCAAGAGCTATTACGTCTGTGGATTCAATCTTCATAAGGCTCCTTTTGGGGATAGCAGCAGTAAGCATGTCATGTGTCTGCGCATGCATCATGATGCTTGTTGGAGCCATAGTCATATTTCCTTTTGGGCTGTTACCCATGTTCAAAAGTGGGCAGTTTTGTTATCCTCTATTTTCGGCTTTCCTAACTAATAAACACACTTTTAGGCCATAAAAAGTTATTTCAAGCTGGTTTGGCAGACTTGGCGTCCATGGAGTATTGGGAGAGAGCATGGACGGTTCAAGAAGCAAACGCGAACGAATTGTGCTTTATTCTATGCCGATCATCTGCACCGTTTCGCCTTGATCTATTTTACATGAGCCATAATATGATCCCACCTATGTATATCTTCAGCTCTCTTAACAACAGCAAACCAAACCAGCGCTATGGCTTACACATACTTGACATATACCACACTCGTACGCGGGCAGAATTTGGCAAACACATCTTCAATGTTCTTTGTAAGACGAAAGCAACGATAGCCAAAGACAAATTGTTTGCTATGAGAGCCATGTTTCCTCACAGCCTAGGTGCATTGACCATCGACTATTCAGTCTCTGACCAGCGATGTCTACACAGAAGCCGCGCGTATTGTTCTGGGGAAGACTCAGAACGTTGAATTCTTCAAATATGCTTACCAATCTGATCGAGAGGACAGTTTTCTTACCTGGGTGCCGCCATGGACAGCACTTGTCGATATACCAGAATGGATCTGTAAGTTTACGCCGGCGGCAATTTCTCAAAAGGCTATTATAGTAGAGGGGGATGATACGAAAGTGCTCAAGTTAAAGGGACTGCTAGTTGATAGCGCTGTGTCAGCTATCAGTGAACGGTTCCCCACTGTAGCACCACTGCAAGCCCCGTGGTCGCGCACACTAGATCTCAATCTCGCGAGAGAGACCCTTGTGATGTTTAGGGAATGGGTAGATTCAACTGGAGCAGCAAACAACCAGGACCCTACCATGCATCGGCTAGCGTGGATGATATCTGAAATGACCAAACTGAATGCGGGAGATGTTCTTGCTTGGTTTCAATTAATATGGACAGAAGACAATTTTGGTATGGAGAAACTTTGGGATTACGGGTTGCGTGGGGGGAATGTCTGCGATTCTCGGAATATTACTGTGAAGTTTTTGCAACTGGTCAGTGGCAGGTCGCTTTTCATGACGGAGAGTGGAAGGATTGGAATGTCAACTTTGGTCATATGTCCAGAAGACGAGGTTGCGCTGCTTACGGGGGAGAAACTGCCATACATCATTCGGAAAAGTCTTGACCGCCCAGACAAGTACACGTTAGTAGCTCTATGTTGGCTAAGCGGTGCTCTCATGGGTGAAGTATGGCCGGATTGGAATGGGCGTCGGGAAGACTTGGAAGATGTTGAGTTGGTTTGAAACCGCGCGCCTCGAAGCGGTGGAAACAGAGAATGCCTTTCGTTCCTTGGAAGCCTCAAATGGCCGAAGACTAAGCGTATATGCTGCCAAGAAGGTCTCGTACTCTGTCTCTGTCGATGGGAAGTCTCCCCAAGCCCTGGAAGAATTGAAAGCGGTTCTTCTTCAGGAAGGAATAATTGCCTGAACATCTAGGCATTTGCCACGCTTGATAGTTTAGAAGATGCTGAATTTGTAACGACTGCGTTGATATATTTAATGGGAATAGGTAGTTCCTAATATAATATCACAGTCTTATAGATCCCTACATTGATCGCATTGTAGTAGACCCTCCTTAATAGAAGCAATCATTTGAATATGCAATAATATAATATAATCACTTTGTTTTTGCTATTAGTGTAGGTGCCATATAAAGGTTTCGCAATAGACCAAAACTATTACTACATGCTATATTATACAAATTTTTATAATTATACTTGTGCTTTTGCCCTTGATTTCCCAATTGTTTATAGTGTGTATATAGAGCATTATCGCATTGAAATGCATCTTGTCTAACTATGCGAGGCTGTCTGATCCGCTATCCAATCCCCAAATGCCGGGCTACCCAACTATGTACAGATTTTGTTAAGAGCAAATGTATTATAATGCATCTCTGACATTTATATTAATATTAGTTATAAGATATTTTTGTAATTTCTTTTATGAAAGTAAAAAAAAAAATATACAATTAGTAAAAAATAACTTAAAATTATGCTATATAAGCTGGCGGGTGCTCCATCTCCTCAAACTCTTGCATGGACAAATCGTAACCCAAGTGCCTCTTCAGCAGCTCATGAGTTACAAACCTTTCTGGCGTATTCCCCTGTGCATCAACAAAAGACACGTGTGGGTTGACTTCGCTTATTCTCTGCAGCTCATTTGCATGCCGATGGTGATGAGGGCAGCCGTCCACTCCGACCAAGAATATAGTGACGTGAACCCATGAGAGACCTAGTAGATCAAGTTCAAACTCGTCCATGTCTTGAGCCTCTCCATCTAGTAGCAGGAGAACTCTTAGAATCGGGGTCTCCGGCCCCGCTTGCCAGCCGTATACCGGGTGATAGATTGCTGATGCTGAGTGTTTTTGAAAATGGAGCTCTTTGACCTTTTGCCACCCCGTCATAACGCGTGTGCCCCCTCCGAATTTGACCATTCTCCAGACTTCTTCGAAGTTTCGGTGGTTCAGAGCGCCAATGTAATCTGCGTGGTTGGAAAATGTGGTTAGTTGGTAGCCCTGAAAGTTGTGGTCGTGGTTGGCAAGGGCGTCTGTGAATCGCCGGACGATGGCTTTGGCTGTATCTGCAATAGAATGAGTGTGGTTAGCAACCGCTGGCTTGTTGGACGAGATGGAATACTCCACCTTTATTCTTGGGTTGAGTAGATCGAGTGTATCCTGTTATGAGATACTCGTTGTATAGTGGCCGCATTGGCTCAAAGTCCATCGAGCCAGATACGTCTAGCAATATCACGCTATCGTCTGACGCAGTCTCTGGAACGTCATAGGGTCGAAATGGCGGAGGCATAACTTGTTTAGAATAGCCGTCAGAGGTATGCTGTAGATGGCAAGTGTCGTCTGCTGCAAAATACGCCGGCGGTGGCTCTACGGCAGATGCCATCCTTCGTCGGGCCATGTCTAGCGCGGAAATTATATCGGGCTTCAGCCTCCCTCCGGCGCCGGCTCTGTGATTCAACACCCAGTATAGTCTCTCTTCTGCTGTATCGTCGTAGCCCCTCCAGGCTGGTGTAATGCCTCTCCACCCTGCACTTGCGTCAACCGTGAACTTGAGCGGATTGGATATCTGGTTCGCCCACGCCACGGGAATGGGCTCAAAGTAGCCTGCTCGTAGCATATGAAGGTATTGAATGGGGCTGCGTTGGCGCATTTGGGCGATTGTATTAGCCATTCCCACTTTGTTTTGGTAGGTGGCCACGATCTGTCGCCACTCGGCGTCTGGCCATCTGCCATTTTCCTCCTGTAAGATCTCGTCATGTAATTGTTTGCATTGAGCTAGCGCTTTTTCTAGCTTAATGGCTGCTTTCTCTTCGGGAGACTTAATTGAAAAGGCCTTCTTTAGCGTTATGAATCTTGATGGTTTGCTGGATGAAGATGATTCGCTGTTCCCATTGACCGTTGCAATCGTTGTCGTTGAGCTTTGTTCACCCCTTTTCTCAGATTTGTCTCTGGCTAGTCCTTCATCCCCCTTTTTTGTTGATGTCGAAGAAGCTTCGCTGGCTATAATTGACCGTGAGATATCAGGATTCTCAAGGTCCCAAATATTCATCTTTGGCTCCCTTGCATTGATGGCCGACTGGGCCTCCTCGTTGAGTTGCGCATTTAAGCTAATAGTCTGATGAACTGAAAGACTGTAACACCTGGCTATGGGACGCGCCACACTTAAATAGCTCGAAGTAAAGTTGCCGTACGGCGATATGACGCGCATTCTATACGGATTCCTGGAAAAGTAACCAAACCCTGTCTGGTAGCTGTCATGATATGACTTTTCACCTGCAAATCTGGGTGAGCAATCGAGGGCTCCTGAGAATGTCTGACGTCTCTTACCTGGGTACATGACGGCTTCTGACCACCTATTCTGCACGTCAAGTCGTCGCACCTTTAAACCCTTGTATTGGTGAATGTCACACCCACAGAAGGTGTCCACATCATGCTCTGGCTCGATGTCACTATTGAATATGCGGTGTGCCAGCTGCACGTTCTGGAGAATATTTTGCATTTCTTGCTGTGACTCATGAGACCGGAGTTCATTAGAAGGTTAGGGGAAGCACAGGCAAACCTCATCTCTGGCGCGTATCCTCGCCGCCTCAATCACTTTATTCGTGTGTGGACGTAGATGTTGATGGATGGTGTGTCCTCTGCCGTTGTCGGAGAAATTATGTGATGGCGCTTGGTACGCCGGAGGCGCTTCACCGACTGAGCCAGGGACGACATTGGCTTGTTTAAGAGACTTAGGCTTGGGTTGTAGATATTTTCCCGGATTATCCAGGTATTCCTCCACCGCTTCGTCTATGCTCACTGCCCCCTTGCCACAGAATTAGCAGCTACGATTACTGACCTCGAATTTTGATCATTTACCTCCAAAAAGACCCACGCCTTGCCCTCATCGGCATCTGGAACGCAGGAGATGAACCTGGCTATCGCATCTTCGGAGGGCGTCATGGTGTAACAACAATCAACTGTGGAATTGGACCAGAAGCTCCAGCAAGAAGCCAAAATCGAACGACATCCAACAGTCTATATGTATGCGGCTTAAATCTAATTCTTTTGGCGCAGTCATTTAGTGTCATGGCTAGACGGGTAATCGGCACATGCGCAACTTCAGCTCCTATAACATCGGCTGTAACAAGAACAAGTGGAAACAGCGGCTGTGGAAATGCCGCAACCACCGGGCTTAGTAGGTAGGCCAAACTTAATTAAACAGGCACCTGATCAAGTGCTGACGAGTCCTCAGCCAGCGATTCCAAATTGCTTGCCACAAACCTCAGCAGCCTCATTTACCAGTATTCAAACGCTGGTTATGCAGACGTTCCCTAATGCTCCCAAGCTATTCATAACTCAGGTCAGATTGGAAGACTTAGTCTAAGTGCTTGCTACAGTATCCCTATTTTAGTTGTAGCGTCTGTGCTTTATAGAAGAACAACTATTTTACTGTACCTTGTATCTATAGTTATAGTACGTAGTAATTGCAAAATTATAAATAAGTTAATGGTGCAATCTTTGAGTTAGTAATATTTAGAGCTGGGGGGGCCAATTACTATTTACGTGCCACTGTAAAACGTTCAGTATAGATAAGTACGGAGTTACAGTGCGCGCTTCCCGCTATTATATTACAGCAGTGGATGGTAAATGCATACAAAAACAAAAGGACCTTTCTTGCCATGTTAAGGAAACCTTATTACATGTAATATAATCATTGATTTGTTCACACAAAGTCACAAGGGAGGAACCGCTACAAGACTTCAATTAGGCGAAACGCTCAGCGTTACTTCACTAGCTACAGTTAGTGGCCAAAAGTCTGCGAACGCCCCACCACAAACGCGTCGTGTTCCAAAGTCGCGATGACAACCCTTTCTTTTTCAATTACATATAACTTCACACAGAAATGCCAGAATAACACGAATTCAGTACTGTTATAAGCGGAAATTATATAAGAAATCATGAATTTACTCTTATATAAAGATCTGTAATATGTGCAAAGATATTAAAGGGGAAAAGCTATTGCGCTATTGCGCTTAAATTTAATATATTACCTTCAGCTGCACATGCTATTTTTAAACAATGGAAAAGCAACTAAACCTTTAATTTAAAGCTAAGAAAAAGTTAGCTAAAGAAGCTTATATTAGCAAAGGTTAGGTATATTATAATTCTTATTAAAAAGAACTATAAAATAACATGAAATACCTTAGTGGGCTTAATAAATAGTTAAGTAAGTAAATGTATAGTATACTATGCTTTATAAAAGGAATTTTATTACAAATGGAAAGTAATAAATAAAATACCTATATTATTAGAAATAGCAGCTTTACAGCTATAATTTGCCCGCAATTAGAAGAAAAAAAAAGAAAAATTAATAAAGATATAGCTGTTTAAAATTAGTGGTATATACATGTGCTAATTATAATCTAGGTCTTCTTCTCTAATAAAGCTTTTATTTAAAACTAACCTAATAACCCACACAGCTGGGTCTTTTATAAGTTATATAAGAAGTTCTAGAGAGCTCTAGTTAATATTATAATCTATGGTAAAGCAAAAATCTCACTAATAGTCTAGGCAGTAATTTATAAAGATAAAAGAAGTAAGCTTATCTTTATGGAGTGTGATTAGATTGCCTAGTGTTACAAACCAACCATATAAGGATCCTTTTAGTATATACCTTTGGTAATACACTAGAAGGCTATGACTAATTAGGGTGTAGGACTCCCTCTCTTAGTAGGATATATACTTACTTATAAGATAAGAATACAGCTTTAGGAGTGTATTCTTATTAGGTACTATAAGACTTATACTAGTGATAACCATGGAATAACTTACTATATAAGAACTATTTATTACACTTATTAAATAAATCTTAGATAGTTAATTATTAATATAGCACTTTTAGATAATAATTAAATTAGTTATTTATAATCTTGTTAACTATGTAATTATATTACTTATTAAATCTCTTGCATTTCTCTGCTAATATAAACTAATACCTTAGCTTATAAATTAGGAACTTACCCTATACCTAAGTATAATAGTATAAGTTAAGATATTATATATTAATAACTCTTGTTTAGAAGATACCTGTGATCTCTTAAGTAAATCTAAACTATTATACCTAAAGCAACTGGATTAACTAGCACTTCTACTAACCTAACCCCTAAGACTACCCTTATCTTTACTTAAAATACTAATAGAAATATTATTATAGGAGAAGCTTCTAATTAGGATAATATATCTAAGGATTAGATTAAAGCTTTCCTTTAAGATATATTTAACTTTAATAAGCTTCTTGTAAAGGTAGTTAAGACTAAGAAATCTATAAATAAAGATATAGGAAAACTTATTAAGCGTTAACCGCCTTCTATATTTAATAAAAAAACCAATAAACTTTATAACTTCTAAACTTAACTTAGGGCTTACTTTATTAACTTTAAGAATATTATTAATACTAAAACTAAGAAAGTTTCCTTTATAGCTACTTGTTATAACCCAACTCTTATGGTTATGACCATGGGCCAACCCGCCAGGATCCACCAGATTAACTAAGGACCAATCAACTAATTAGGTCTAACTTATTTAACTTAATAAATAAGCTTAATAAGCTATAACTTATATAACTTATTTTATAAGCCTTATAAGCCTAGAATTAACTAGGTATATAAGTTCACTTTTTTATACTTATTTAAATAACTTAAATAGCTAGTTATTAATATAGAATTAAGATTATAACATACTTTACACTTCCACTATCTAGTAATATTATTTACTATTACTTATATTACCTATTAAGTTTTTTAACTGCTTTGTTAATATAAACCTAGAATTATTTACTAGGTTTATCCCTTAGGAATCTACCCTATACTAACTATCTAGTATATAGTTTATTATATGTTAATAACTCTTATTTAGATAGTTACTAGACCTTATGGGTAATATGAAAAAAAGAACATAAATACTAACCTTTAATATCCTTAAATATAATACTAATTACAAAAGCTAAGCTCTAAGTAATTACTAGTTAAATAATATTATTAAATTTAAAGATATATTAGTAAAAATAGCTTATAATTAGTAAAATATTCTAATAGAAGCTCTTAAATAAGAATATAAATAATATAAGCAATAAGAATAAAGCGCTAGAACTTATATAAAAAACATGGAATATATAATCTAAGACTTATATATATAATAGTAAGCGGATTAATAAACTATTAATAACCTATAATAATAACTTAGTAACCTACTAGGGGTAGCTCCCTAAGTGGCACCTGTTATAGCACCTATAGTAGCACTAGCTATTCCTGTAGATAATAAACTAAAACTAGGAAAAGTTTTAAAAATTAAATAACTAGAGAAGTTTAATAGAGATATTATTAAACTCTACTAGTTCCTTAATAAATTATAAACCTACTTTAAGTACTATTATTTAAAGATATTCCTAGAAGATAATTTGGAAAAAAGAATCTAATATGCAGGAATACATACTAAAGATATAGTAGCTAATTAGTTTAAAACACTTTTTAAAGATAAGAAGAATAATTTAGCTTAGTAAAGTAAACTTATAAAGGAAGTCTTTAAGGGTTATAAAAACCTTAAAGAATAATTAAAAAAGATTCTTTGGAATTATTAATAAAGCTTAAGAAGCGGAAAAGAAACTTTAAAACCTTAAATAAAAAGAACTATATTATAAATATACTTTAACCTTTATTTAATTACTTAGTAAGGTTAATTAGACTAAGAAATTAAAAAAGGAAATATATTACTATAGTTTAAAGTTAAAAATTAAAAATAAAATTTATAAAACTAACTAATAAAAAACCATATTTATTATATTTACCTAAGAAGCTATTATAATTAATAACTAATAATAGGAATAAAAGTAGGAATAAAGGGATAAGAAAAACAGCTAGACTACTAGATATTAACTATAGGCTAACTAAGGGAAAAAATAAAAAGACTATGTTACTAAAGATAATAGAACTTAACCAGGAAGAATAAATATTAATATCTTAAACTATAGGAAGTTTAACAGAACCTGTAACACTTGCAGTAAGAAAGGCTATAAGGAAGCAGACTGCTAATCTAAGATAACCTATGTATTTTATAGCAAGAAGGGCTATAATAAAAGCTATTATTACACTAAGAAAAATGGAAAGAAACCTAAGACCACTAAGGATAGGGTTTAGGTAAACACTATTATAAAAGTACCCTATAACTACCTTAGCTGGACAGCTTGCTATAATAATTTATATTTTATATATAAAAGCAGCAAGAAAGGATTTGGATATTACCTAAAGAAGCTATAAGCTAGAAAAACTTATAAGACTATAATAATTAACACCCTTAACTTTTATAAGAAATCAAAATGCAAAGACTACAGCTTAACAGAACCCTATTCCACTTACACATTTTATGAATATGCATCTTGTGGTGTTATAACCTAACAACACTTGGTTGCACCAGCAGGCCCTGGAAAGGATATACTATGTTTTAAACAACCAACCAGAAGGAAGTGATTACTGCACTATAAGTAATTACTCCTACGCTTACTAATACTATTCTGGTAATTACTATAGTAATTACCACTATGACTATAATTATACATAACTAGACTAGATATATAAGTTTACTTCTTTATGCTTATTTAAATAACTTAAATAGCTAGTTATTAACATAGAATTAAGATTATAATACGCTTTGCACTTTATTATCTAGTAATATTATTTATTATTACTTATATTACCTATTAGGTTTCTTAACTGCTTTACTAATATAAACCTAGAATTATCTACTAGGTTTATCCCTTAGGAATCTACCTTATATTAACTATCTAGTGTATAGTTTATTATATATTAATAACTCTTGTTTAGACAGTTACTAAGATCTTATAGGTAATATAAAAATAAGGATGTAAATACTAACCTTTAGTGTCCTAGATAATAACACTAATTACAAGAGCTAAGCTTTAAGTAATTACTAGTTAAATAGTGTTATTAAGTTTAAAAATATATTAGTAGAAATAGCCTATAATTAGTAAAATATTCTAATAGAAGCTCTTAAATAGGAATATAAATAGCATAAATAATAAGAATAAAGCGCTAGAACTTATATAGAAAATATAAAATATATAATTTAAGACTTATATATATAGCATCTTATAGACTAATAAACTATTATATAGTATGCGTAAATTATTAATAACTTATAGTAATAGCTTAATAACCTGCTAATAATAGCACCCTAGGTGGGCCCTGCTATAGCACCTATTATAGCACCTATAATAGCGCTAGTAATCCCTATAGATAATAAACTAGAACTAGGAAAAGTCCTAAAAATTAAATAACTAGAAAAGTTTAATAAAAACACTACTAAGCTTTATTAGTTCCTTAATAACCTATAAATATACTTTAAATACTATTACCTAAAGATATTCCTAGAAAATAATCCGGAAAAAAGAATCTAGTATACAAAAATACACACTAAAGATATAGTAGCCAACTAGTTTAAAACACTCTTTAAAGATAAAAAGAATAACCTAGCTAAATAAAGTAAATTAATAAAGAAAGTCTTTAAGGGATATAAAAACCTTAAAGAATAACTAGAAAAATCCTTTAAAATTACTAATAAAGCCCAAGAAGTAGAAAAGAAACTTAGGGTTAGGGTTAGGGTTAGGGTTAGGGTTAGGGTTAGGGTTAGGGTTAGGGTTAGGGTTAGGGTTAGGTTAGGAGGTGCTGGTTTCATCTATCGGAGGGAATGGATTAACCTTAGCAATACGTAA